>NC_088799.1:10380589-15180589 GCF_011386835.1 Chrysemys picta bellii | reverse complement strand
ATATGGCAAAAAAAGTTCTTTAAAACATATGGTACAAAATAAGCTTTCCTTTATACTGAAATACTATGTTTTGGAAAATATAATTTTGCTAATAGGATCTGTACTGAGTTAATATAATTCGGATGTGCTGCATAATGCACAATGACAAGCCGTGTTTTCTGAGAAGTCTTTATAACTGTTTGCTTTGAGTGGGTATGGAAGGTTATAGGACTTATTGAGGCCCTCCAAGAAATAAGAAAGTGTGATATGCTGGTTAGAGCACAGAATTGAAAATCATAATACTTTGGTTCTAATCTTGGCTCTTCCACTCGTATGACAGAGGGCAAATCTTCTTCAATTTCGTCTTCTGTAAAAGAGGAATAATGCTACTGACCTAACTCAGGAGAGGTTTTATTGGGATTTTTGGATGCTATGGAAGTTCAAAGTGTTGTTCATTATTAATCTTTTCCCCTAGAAAATAACTTTGATATAAACAAATGTTATTGTTTTCTGGTAGCTCCTTGACATCCTGGGTTCAGTACTGGACTTAAAGATTCATGCACTTCTGGTTCTCAGAGGCTAGAATAAAATGTCATTGGGGCTTCCAGTCTCAGCAGAAAAGTGTCAGCCCTCATTTCTCCTCTGCACTTTATAACAACTGATATGAAGAAGCCTTGAAATGTTCTGAATTATTTAAAAGGACAAACCTGCCAGCTGCTGGAGAAGTGTGCATTGCTCATAGAGAACATCAGTAGGGCTGAAAGATGGGAGGCTCATGGAGGTGGAAATTCTAGTGGGGATTGAAGGGTAGGGTAGAATGAAAGGGCGTGTGGAAATGCTTAGTCCTCTCCTGAGACCCCCCACCTCCATAACTGAAGTATGAGAGCTTGTGACTGCAGTACACATTTTTCTATCATCACTGGATGAAGTTACCTTCTAAAGATTGGCTGATTTTCTCCTCTCACCATAGTGGTTCATCAGTGGAGGAGAATTAAAGAAATTAAGTAGTATGGCACAACTTATAACCTTATACGTTTATAACCTCACAATTTATAGCCTTTCTTAAATACCTTGAGTCATTTAAAAAAAAAAAGTGTGAATGCTGTTGCCACACACATTCACACTCACCATTGTGCTCCTTACAGTCTCTGTGTGAGTAACCTGCCTCGCAAGTCTGGAGTGCGTAACGTTGTTACCAGGGAGGAAGAGCCAAGGGTCGGCTCAAAGAGTGGGATCAAAAGGGACACAGACATCACTTCTGTGGCTTCCTGATCTTTCAGTAGAGTCCTTGTGAGGAAAAAGTGTGTTTCCTGATGGGGGGAGGGATCGCTCAGTGGTTTGAGCATTGGCCTGCTAAACACCGGGTTGTGAATTCAATCCTTGAGGGGGCCATTTAGGGATCTGGGGCAAAAATCTGTTTGGGGATTGGTCCTGCTTTGAGCACAGGGTTGGACTAGATGACCTCCTGAGGTCCCTTTCAACCCTGATATTCTATGATTCTATGAAACTTGAGATCTCTGCTTTTGAAGCCGCTGAATTAAGTATTCAGTGATACTAGGAGTGCAGACATAATGCAAACAAAGGCAAGAAGCTAACATATTTGTGTGCGCTTTCAGTAAGCTTTCTTAATATGCATCTCAAACACTTAATAAATAAGTTACTGAGCATCTATGCAATCTTAAATTTCTAGTTGAAAGATTATGCTAAGAGTGAAGACTTAAAGCAGAAAAGAGCTAATGAGTTGCCATTCTTGTAAACTTCAAGTAGAATTAACATATGGTCAAAGCTGTTTTTTTTTTTTTTTTTTAGTCTTTCTAATTCAATAAAATGCCTGTCCTTAGTTGCAATTGGCATCACTGTCTAGTGTAGTGCTATATTTTCTTTGTTTAATAGATAATATACTGATGTTCACACACCACAAAAAATTACCGTTGGATTTGTAATTTACACAACCATGTACAGTGGAAGTAGCTGAGTCACAAGCCCTGGAATTCTTCATGGGGACAGAACTTCATCATTACTCAAGCAGTAAGAGCTATTACATGAGCAGGGCTTTCTTCAGAACTAGTGATGGAATTTCTGAGTCACCCAGTCTTGATTGTTTTCATTTGTTTTAGTTGTGACTGGAAGGACTGATGTGCTGAGTTGTATGACCCAATGTATTGTTTTAGTCACTGTTGTGTAAGATACTATTAATAAAATGTGCAGCAAACTGTGAGAACCTTGGAATTGTGGTTTGTTCTAGAGACCTCATTCTTAAAGCCTGACTTTTGCAGCATAACTAAATTATATCGTCTGGGAGCATAAAGTGGTGAAATCTCATTTTATGGGCAAGTTAGTGATGTAAATGTGAGGGAGGTGTCATTTGATTTGTAAAAATCTACAGAATCATAATTTCAAAGTTGTCACCCTCGATGCCCTGGCAGGGAATACTTGCTGCTCCTACTCTGTGGCACCCAGCTCCAGGTTCTCTGGCTGGTGGAAATTTTGATAATACAGTGTCATCGGAATGGGCTGAATTGGGTATTATTTAAAAGCCCTTTCTCCCACAAACACAGTGGTAGCAAACACAACAAACCAAGAACAATTATGTAGTTATATATTCAAGAAAATAAAAATTAACAGTTTTTTTTTAATGACACTTTAACACCGGGATTCATTGCCTACATTAAAAAAAAACCACATCGACCTTTAGTAATCCTAGGAAAATTAGCCTTGGCATGAAGAACTGGAAACATTTATTCATCAAAGTCATTGTCAGTGTCATCTCCGTCTAGGGATAGACATGTTGTCACACTGATCCTCGTTCACGCTGCATTCGCACATCTCCATACAATGTAGGCTGCTAGCCAAACATTTGCAGGATGGTGAGCATCTCTGGTCTTTGCCCTTGAGCATTTGATTAGCCGAAGGATTGATTCAGGAGTGCATGGTATTTCACACACAACTGGTGTGATCAGTCTATCCTCCAAAATCCATCCTTACTTGACGGGGAGGATAGTTTTGGATGCACTTGATCTTTCCAGAGCCATTCCATTGCTTGATAATTTTCCCTCTTGATAGCAGGTATAAATGCATCCCTTGTTCGTGGCAGTCTTTCTCCATTTGTCTGCTTCTTGGAAAACATCCGCCTGCATAGCTCTGCAAGTGTTGTAATGTTGGTCTTCAAATGTTAAACTCAGCATATGAATATCTCCAGTATATTTATGACCTCATCAGTGACTGTCTCAGCCGTTTCAAGCACCTTTTGAGCGAGAGAGTGTCTTTGGAGGCTGAATCATATGCCTTCCAGTAACATAATTTGGTCTTTCCAATAGGTACTTGCAGTGGTAGATTACACACATGCTGCACAGTTGTTGTGTGTGTGCTGGAAACCTGCCTTTCTCTCAAGCACTCATACGTGAGGCTTTGTGCTCCACATGCTTATTGTCATACTTGCTGATTCTGAAGTCTCTGTAACTGCTGATGTACCACTTAAAGAAGAATTACAGGGCATGCAATATTGTTTTTTCAGGTTTGGCATCAGCTATAGTCCCTGAAACTCCCACATACTGCAAAACAAAATGTTTTTCCATAAAAATTTGGCAGCTTCAATCAGTCTCTTCACATTACTGTTGAGATTGATGCTTTTTCCACTTTTGATAGCACCATGTCTTTTAGTTTTTAAGGATATGTGCTGTGATTCATTTCTGCAGATAGGATTGCTGAAAACTACAGCCATATCCCACATTTCATCTTCAATTTAGCCTTTCTGCTAAGCATTTGGTCCTCTTCAGTCCCATTCAAAACGCACATTTCTCTGTACTTAGCCTCTGCATTGGCCATTGTCACCACTTTCCCATCCATTAGAGCCTCTGCTAGGCAATTAATGAACTCCAGCTGAGCCTCATGGTTTATAGTAGTAAAATCAGTATTTGTTTCGGTTGCTTTTACCTTTTGATGCAACACGTTACATATCTTCTTGGTGTAGCACTCTGTGGTACACAATGTGGTATGCATGGGCCTTGTTTGGGTCCATGCACCCATTTAACTTTACTTTCCATACGACATTCTTGTTCAGAATGATTGCTTGATACAGTTTCTCTCCTGTCTCACATGTTGAAATTGTGCTTAATGCATGCCTTTGGGCTTCCAGCTTACTACAGAAGAAGCAGGTGTTCTCAAAATGCATGCCAGAGGACCTAGTATAAGGCGAGTCTCACCCTTAGCTGAAACTTGTCCCAGCATCTTCAACTTTTTCCCGATGCTCAATGTATTTCCTGTTCAGCCTTGTCAAATTCAGTTTGTGTGTGTGCTGCTTATAGCTAGAGTGACCAGATGTCCCAATTTTATAGGGACAGTCCCGATTTTGGGGGCTTTTTCTTATATAGGCACCTCTTCCCCCCCACCCCCCGTCCTGATTTTTCACACTTGCTATCTGGTCACCCTACTTGTAGCATATAAGATGCCACAGAGCGTTGTTTTTAAACAGATCCTCTGCAATGGTATTTTCCAAAGATTCAGCTGCTAGTTGGTACTCTTCCTCTCCCCTTTCATGCCTAAAAATGATCAAGAGCAAAGTAAAAACTAGAATTTTGTAATTAATTACGTTGGGATTATAGTTAACTATGTAATGCACATTATGTAACGGTGTGCATACAGTTTGTGGATGGATTCCACTAATTTCTGGCTGGATACCAACATCTTAACCAGTGCCTCATTACAACTCTTTAATAATAAAGCTGATATTCAGGACCACCGAACTGCTTCTTTAATCAACTTGAAGTACTCCTTCCATTTATAGTATTCTGTAGCGTTAAAATAATTTATCAGGTATGAGATTCTGAGCACTAACTGGTAACACAATTTAAGTTTGTGAGGGCAGCATGTTTGAATACTCACATTAAAGTATAATTTAAAACAGTTGATTTAAAAAAAAAACATTTCTTGACTATAGAGCTGTATAACTGTTCCGGGTTTGCCATTATTTGGTACCACTGTGTTTGTGGGAGAAAGGGCTTTTGAATGATACCCAACTCAACCCATTTTTGATGACATATTAATAAAATTTCCACCAACTGGTGAGGCAGTGAGTCCCCCCCGACACTCCGCAGAAGATGACACCATTGAAATTATGATTCTGGAGATTTTTACAAATCAAGTGACACCTCCCTCACCTTTCTATCATTAATTTGTCCATGGAATTTCACATGCTCCCAGATAAATTTACAATCTCCACCTTCGTGTGTGAAACAGAGGGAGGCAGCACTGTAGCTAATATTCACAATGATATCTAAAAACTTTCTTTTGGGTTTTTCATATTTCATTCCCTTTCACTAAATTGGACTAATTTACTAGCCTTAGGAGGAAGAAAGGATGGTAATCTCCTGTTAAATTCTGTACTACTTCTCTTCTTTCTTCCGAGAAACATTTTTGAATGGAAACGGACCTTCTTTAATATGGTCCTATTAGTGAATGAGAAACCTTTTCTTCATAATATCTGTTTCTTGCGGGGGGACAGGGAGGGGAATCATTTTTCTCATTGAAACACAAACATGTTTGAAATGTCATATGTTTAGATGCAAAAATGTTGCAAAGAGTGACATTCTTGGACCAGAAAATAGCCCTGAATGAAATCAGTGTTTTTTAACCAGCCAAGTTGGCACATCCGGGCCATAGCACTGACTTACTCCTCTTTTCTCTCCACTCCAAACCCCCGGAATTAGTGCACTCCCTACCAGCTTCTGGCACAGAAAGATTTCTGGAATAGGGGCAGGCCAGAGGAACAAGGGAGTTAGGTTGGAGTACGAGGAGGTTGGCCCTGGGTATTCTTCTGACCCAGCAATTCTGTGTATCTGGAGTGGTTTATAGGGGCCATTACAATGAGAATGAATAGTAACCTAGCCTTGTCCAATGATGCAAACAGCTCCCAGCAGTCCCTCACTAATGGCTGTGCAAACTCTTTGCTCTTGCCAGCGCAGAGATGAATTCGGCCTGTGGGTTTCACCTATTACCATTTTGACCTTTATTCAGTTAAAAACCTAAATTGTGACTCAACATTTTTAAAAACATTTATTCAATAAGTAGAATAACACTGCATTTCACAGCCTTTTAATAATTTTTTTTTTGGTGTGGAGAAATTTCATATGCATAATATTGCAGTACCGACTGTTTAAAACAAAAACTCCTCAATCCACTCAAGGCTGTACTGTTAAGCCAGGTAACTAAGTCCTTAAATCTTAACACTGAAGGTCAAGTACCAAGAAATGCAAATATTTAGTTAGGTTTTCAATTTACAGTTGTTACGATGAAGTCAAGAGCATTCCTTAAGTATTCACAAAGAGATGATGCATTCCCGTCCTCCTGTTTGCTTTCTACAGATTCCAGACTTCTAATCATAGCTGACTTTCTGTTGTTTAGAATGGTAACCCCTCTGGGAACGTCATTGGTGGGGAGGCCCATATCAATGTGATTATTCTATGATAACTGCACCCGTGAAAACCTTGCCAAGCTGCGTGAACGATACAAACAAGTTCTCTTGAAAGGAAAGTGTTTGTTTCCTCTTGGCTGAAAATGAGCAAGCCAAAGAAATATAAACCCGTGAATCGACACTGCTATTCTCATACATTTTAAAAACATTGTCAATAACTCACATACTTCCCCTTCATGAAATATATCTAAACTGTATGTTGTGCTCCTAAAAATCCTTCAGCAATAAACATCTGAAGAATGATTTCCCGATTACAAGCTGTTATAGAAATCCCGTTTCTCTGGAGGATAAAGGTTGTCAGATCTGTAGAACTGCTAGATGATAAATGTTTCAGAATAACAAATGAATTTTACAGTCATTATTTAATTCCTATACCAGCAGACAAGCGACTCCCCATACTCCAAGTGAGTGTTTACAATATTTTAAAAGCACTATTTGAGAGTGATATTCAGGAGCCACAGTTTTTAACTAAAAAATAACAATGATAACTAGAAAAACTTAATCTATTATATTTACATTTTGTAAACAGTTAATTCTTTAATGTTCTCTTTAGGCATTTAGTCAAATTCTGTTGTTGCATCATGCTACTCCATTAGATCAGCGGGGTTTGCATGTCCAGGGCCATAGAAAAATGAGTCTGTATGTTTGGTACTTATGTTTATTTTGTAGAATCTAGTGATATCATAGTGTAGAAGCAAGTTTTTAAACACTGTTTGTCTTTAAAGGTATTAAAATGGGAAGTGTAGTTCCAAACTAGACCATAGAGAAAGCTGTTCATTGAGGTTCCTGTGAGTACCAAATGGGAGCCACAATGAACACCGTTCCCCAAGTGGTCCAATTTGGAAATATGAAAGGGAGTGAGATTCAGAGGCCAACAAGGTTGTGGGGTGAGTGAGGAGGCCCACAAAGAGAAAAGTCCCCTTGTTACGTGGAACTGAGCTATTCCACGTAACAAGGGGACTTTTCTCTTTGTTGCATAAGCAGGTAGACAGTGAGAAGCCAATCCAAAGAGGGTTCAGGGCAAACCAAGGTATATAAAAAGGAGAGCCTGACACAGTGGAAGGTAAAGAGGAACCATTAAAAGTTATTGCAAGTGACTGTTCTTATCTTATTGCAGTAAAGGTCTGTTCACCTCCAGTGTTTGTGTATATATAATCCTCCCGACCAGAGATGACCCTGCTGATGGGGGTGGGGGAGGGGGGGAGAAGGAGGCAGCTGGCTTCAGCGGTGTTACTGAGCATGCTCAGTACAAGCCAAGCAGCAAATGGGGGGGCGGGGGATACATGACCCTGCATTCCCCCTCTTCCCCCCCACCCCTACCCCACGTCGCCTCTGCTCCCAACCCTCCATTCAGGACAGAGATCAATACATGAGTGGAGTAGCAGATTTGGGCTCTGTGTTTAAGGTGTGATTTTTAAATGTGCTGTTTCAGTGTCTACATTTCTATATTATTGAAAAATTATAGGAAATGGGGGAGAAGATTCTTACAAAGACACAATTATTAAATTCATAAGTAGTAAAGGTAGCGAGCAATATCTTTGAAATCATGGCAGCTGTGATTTCAGAACATTAGATTGCTTGTTTTACCTTTTTGTCTTGGCTTTATATTTTTTCCAAATTATTCTGGTGTAAATTCAAGGTCTTAAGAAACAAACTTCCAGCCCTGACTTGCAAAATGTGCAGTGCTATTTTAAAATTTTGTCCTATTGTAGGGAACAGACATTGGCAGGCATTAAATATGTGCTTTCACCACAGGGAAATGACCATTTACCACTTTAGCTATGATAGATCCTCATTGTCTACCTCCTGGCCAATGGTAATTATGTATTTTAGTGATGCCCTCTGTATATAAAAACCTGACCCCCAGTTCTTGACTGTCACTACTCAAGTCTGAAATTAGCATTTGTACATATGCACATTGAGGGAAAGGTTGCTGCTGGCATAATAATGGATGGACTAGCAAGATGAAGAGAAGGTAGAGGTGTGATGACTATCTTGTATTTTCTGGTTTAGATCATAACTCAGTTTTCCCAGAATGCAGATTATAGTGCACTGCTTCCTGGAATCAGGGCTGCGCTCTCTCGTGTATGGGCAGTGGCACTCTATTTTCTGTGATCACTTCTTGATTTATTTGTGCTCACATAGTGCTTGTCACCTAAGGGTCTCAACATGTTGTACCAATGATGATGTGAGCCTCACAGTGTAATATTCCCGTGAGGTAGGTAGATATTATTACCCATTTTACTGATGGGTAAACTGTGACCCAGAGAGATCACATGATTCACTTAAGGCCCCACTGAGTTGGTGGTAAAGCCAGGAATAGAACCCATTAGTCCTGGCACCTCAGTTCTTTGCTCCAATTATTAGTCATTCCCTTTCAGGGCCAGAAAGGTGTTGTCTTGCCAGTTGGCTTTAGTTTTAGTTGCATTGTTTAGCTATTCAATGCTTCTTGCTGTGGGTGGGTGAGTACCAAATAACCATTGTCACCTAATTATCATCTAATGAAAATACGTGTCGAAATTATAAGTTTTTGTTTTGAAGTATCTTCTTGGTAGTGTGTCTGCTGCTGTCCTACACAATATCTGACTGTACAATCATGTTGATGTTGCCATGGTAATGTAATAATTATATTATAAATAATAATTGGAGGATGTGTCTTGTTTTGTTAATATCACAAAAAACTGGTATTAGTGTGATTATAGTCATCTTTCACAGAGGATGTGATCAAAGCAAAACTTCTGTAAATGAAAGCATTCTGTGTGACATGCCACAAAATTAACACATACAACAAAAAGCATTGCATCTTTGACACGTGTTGTTTTGTTGTCTTGAGGTTGCAATGGCAAAAGCATGTGTCCATAAGTTAATTTCCATCCCTTGTGGTGGTTACAGCATATCCAGCGTTTAGTGGCTTCGGGTCCCTCTACCAACAAATGATCTATATTAGCATTAGGCACTTAATACAGTAATACATATCGTACATAGCTATGTGGAATAGAAGCATTAAAATGGACATTACTTAACACATAATCAATATTGGCCATAAAAATTAAGCTGCCCCCCACCTCACTCTCTGTTAGAGAGCATTAAATTCCTCCCAAACTAAAAATCCTGATTAAACAGATATATCTTGCACCATGTCTGAGATTGAGTGTATGGACCTGCTTGAAAAGTTTGGTTCTAGAGTATAAACTCCCATTGGGAATTTGGTCCCTAGATGCAGGATTAGGCCCTTGAATGTTTCATTCCGCTGCTAATTTGGACAAATCAGTAGGCCACAAAGTACTTTTATAAAGGTATGGTGCATTGATCATTTTATAGTTTTAACATGAAAGTGCATAGTAAGAGGAAGACTGCTAAAGTATGAAAAGATAATCCATTTAGAAACAATTTTGCATAAAAACAGGCTTGTGGGATTTAGCAAAAAAAATCTTGACCTGAAGTTTTTGGGATTTTTTGTGCCAGTCGATGTGTTTGTTCTAATGAGGATTATGATGGCACAAAACCATGCCTTCCAACTATATCTGTGCTGCAGATAGAAATACCTCTGTTTCAGGGCTAATGCTATTTGAAAATGTACCTGCTGCTGTGATAGTTTTTTGTGTGTAATATTAATATATATAAAATGTTAAAAGAACATTGTAGGCAAAATCAAGCACTAAAAAGTTAGGAAATGCCAGAATTAAGGTTGTACAGGCAGTCTTAATTCTGCCCGTTGAGTATATGCACTATGATAGAGTCTTTAATTACATGATCACATATTCTTTGTCTCATTCAGTGCTAAGGGTGGTCCTTGTTCACGTAATGAATAGCTATTCAATATTTTGTTTTCTCATGGTTAAACATGGGGCTCCTTGCCTTATTTACTGCACATTATTCAAAACCTGCTATGAAGACAGAATTGGTCATTTCCTTATGAGTATTTCTATGGCGCTCATCACTCTAGTATCTGAGTGCTTCACAAATATTGAAGAAGTTATTTTTACAACTGTGAAATGAGGGGTACCATCCCGATTTTATAGATAGGGAACTGAGGCACAGAGATTTTAAGGTCAAAGGTATCTGTTAAGTTTGGGTGCCCAATTTGAGGCACCTAGAACCTGATTTAATATGGTCAAGCAAAGCTCTTATTGAGTTAAGTTGCAGCTGGGAATGCTCAATGCTTCTGCAAATCAGACCCCAGGGCTGCAAATCATGCACATGCAAAATGAGGCCATTTAAATCGCCGCCGGAGCCCCAGGGGTAGTGGCAGCAGCCGGGGGCTTCGGCAGTGATTTATAGGGCCCTTTAAATCACCGCCTGAACCGCCTCCGCCACCCAGGGGCTCTGGCAGCGGGGCTCTGGCTGATGCCGGGAGCCCTGGGCCCTTTAAATCGCCAGCCTGGGGAAGCTGGTCCGGCATGGCATGTGTACCGGACTGTACCAGCTTACTTTCATCTCTGGCCTTAACCATGAGACCTTCCTTTCTTTTTCTGCAACTTTGTGACTTGTTCATTACACATCTTCCAAATTCTGCAACAAATGAGGCAGGGATCCTACAGACAACAACCTCCTTTACTACACAACCCTGATTCATTGCCAGAACAGGTCCATCCTGTGCATTGAATGATGAGGCAGGAGTTGATACATTTGCTTTCTATATAAATGTCTTGGAAAGTCTACGCTGAAATTCATCATGTAATCTGTGTTGTTGTAGCTGTGTCGGTCCCAGGTTATTAGAGAGACAAATTGGATGAGGCAATATCTTCATTGGACCAATTTCTATTGGTGTGAGAGACAAGCTTTCAAGTTTACAGAGAGCTGCTTCTTCTGACCTGAAGAGGAGCTCTGTGCAAGTTTGAAAGCTTCTCTCTCTCACCAACAGAAGATGGTCCAATACTGTAAAAGATATTACCTCACCCACCTTGTCTTTCTATTCATCATGTAGTCAACAGCCTGCTAGTTTCAGGTTACTGAGAAGAATTTGATTATGTGCACAATGTTTTTGTGTGATAATGGATTAAGTTTAGAGGGTTGATTTTCAATATATTTTCCCCCCATTTCTTTCAATAGTAATCCTAATTTCTTTAACAGCATTTGCTGTTCTAGTTAACTAATTTTAGACAGATGTTTGTTTCTTGTTTTATGGTCTAGACAATTGAGATTTACAGACTGTAATCCAGCTGGAGAATTGCCATGGGATTATGCCTATTTTCAGTGCTTAAACTTTTGCAACATACTCTGCAAGTGTTGATGTAGTGGCAACCAATGAGCCAACCATCAGAAGAGTTTTACTGTAGCAGCTGAACAGAAATCTTTATTCATGTTAAGTAATCATGCAGGTTAGGGCAGCAAAACAATTAATCTTCATAGCATTTCTTAATAAATTTGCGATTGGTAGTACCTGTAAAACACACTAATTATCTTATTAGTGCTTATTACAATTGAACATCCTGATGGTCTAGTGGTATCTCCTTAAATTGATGCTTTGAGCAGAAGATACTTGTGAAGAGTGAATGCTTGCAACATTGGAAGGACAGATTAGCAAAATGCTCATGCAATTAATGCATCTACATCAGGGGTCTCAAACTCAAATGACCACGAGGGCCACATGAGGACTAGTACGTTGGCCGAGGGCTGCATTACTGACACCTCCCGCCGCCACCCTTGGCCCCACCTGCACTCCACCCCTTCCATGAGACCCTGCCCCCATTCCAACCCCTTCCCTGAAATCCCCACCCCAACTCTGCCCCCTTCCTGCCCCCAGGGAGGGCAGGAGAGGTGTGGGGTGTGGTGGGGGCTCAGGGCAGGGAGTTGGGGTGTGGGGTACAGGAGGGGGTTGGGCTGCAGGAGGGGTGCGGGGTACAGCAGGGGGTTGGGCTGCAGGAGGAGCTCGGGGGCCAGGCTCCGGCCCGACACGCACCGGGAAGTGGCCGGAACCTGGGGGAGGAGGGGCACAGGGGTCTATGTGTTGCTGTTGCTTCAGGCACCACCCCTAGCAGCTGCCATTGGCCGGGAACGGGGAACTGCGGCCAATGGGAGCTGCTGGGGGCGCTTCCTGAAGCAAGAGCAACACACACAGCCCTGTGCCCCACCCTTCCCCACATTCCGGCCGCTTCCCGGAGTGGCAGGGGGCAGGGCAGGCAGGGAGCCTGCCCTTTCCCCGGTGCGCGTCGGGCTGGAGCTGCTTTAGGTAAACACTCTGGGGGGACTGCGAGGAGCTCGCGGGCCGCAGAAAACAACCCCGCGGGCCGCATGCGGCTCCCGGGCCGCATGTTTGAGACCCCTGATCTACATAAATGCATGTTCACCTGCTATGCTTGCAAGGGTCTGCATTTGTCCATGCAAAGGGATGTTTTAACTACAAACCTAACTACATGTTTTCAGTGGGGTGTGCACACCATTGAGGGTGCATTGGTTGCACCTGGCTTTAAAGGGACCAGTATAAATATGCTTATGATGTGTGCAAGTGTGTCTGTTTGAATGCTCTGGGTCCATCCAGATTTTCAGGTTATCTCTGCAGTGCGTGAGTAGTCCCACTGACTTCAAGGGACTGTTCACATTCCTAAAACTAAATATATGGGTTTGAAGTAATGGGCCTATATGAGGATAAATTAGTGAGGGTTTTTTTATTTTATTTTATTTTATTTTTATTTATTTATTTATTTATTTACATGTGCTGGCACTTGTTCCCACAACCATTGTGGGCACTATTAAGGAGGCCCACATTTGTCCCCAAATATTTGAGAATTAAAATCTCACCAGTGCTGCGGAAAAGGTCCATTACTAGGGGAAGAATGTGACAACTGAAAAAAAAAAAGAAAAAAAAAAACCCCAACAGTAAGGATGTAAAAGGTAAAACCTCTTCATTTGTGGAACTTTCCAAAACATCTGGTCTGATTTCTCCCAGA
This sequence comes from Chrysemys picta bellii, assembly GCF_011386835.1. Lineage (NCBI taxonomy): Eukaryota > Metazoa > Chordata > Testudines > Emydidae > Chrysemys > Chrysemys picta. The sequence continues at coordinate 15,167,251 of NC_088799.1, read as the reverse complement.
CTTTAAGATTCTATTCTGGATTAACATCTGGTATGCAAAATTTCAGGTGGGATCCATTTGTTGTGGTTATATTTAGGCCCACATTGAGCATTTAAACTAGCTTCAACTTCAGTTATGGATGCAATACAGTCTCTTCATAATAAACCTATTGTGTTACTTTTGGACAAAGAACGTTCAATGAGACGGAACTAATATAATTAATTTCCTGTTACTGTGTACCTTAATTTTTTATTTACATACACTGTGCCTAAAACTAGAAAATTATATCTGGGACACCCATACATACTTATGGGCTATATCATGCTGTTGATTAGGAAAGTTCTTGATTTGTTATGTTAATTATTAAAATATTTCTAAGGATTGGTCACTGCTGTTAAGAATATTTACTCCTGTAGTCTTATGCTGCTCCTTAACTATAAATCAGATCCACCTTTGTATAAGCTGTTTGAGCTTCCCATTGTGTACCTGTAGGTCATGTAGAAAAAGCAGGTAACGTAATCTATTCTGAAGGACCTGTAGCACAGAGCCAAAGAGATCTCATGCACACAGACCAAAAGAATGCACTAAGCACTGTCTCTTTGATATTCTTGGCACCAATTCTAAGTGATTTTGGTCTGATTTTTGGTTGAGACAGTTTCTCTACACATGTTTGACATCAATCAAATCCAGACTCTAGCTTGGGTTTTACTATAACACCCATCAGTGTAGTATCTATGTGCTGAACAGGTAAACCAGATCTGCATGTTTAGATATTCAGATAATAATATCTCTAGATATTCATAGAGAAATGGCACTGGAATACTGAAGGTAAACCTTTTTTAAAAAAATGCTTCTTATGTATAATGTATGTGTATATAAGGCAATAAGCCATGTGATCAATTCCTTTACTACTTCTGTATTTTGGAAGATTGTATTACTGTATTTATTTTGCACCTCTGAGTGCCTCACCTGCGCTAACACTGATTTACCATAGAGGATTGTTTCTAATATACCAACCCCCCTAAGAAGCTTACAAATAGCTGCTCTCTTTTTCCCTTCAAGCACCTGCCACCAAAAAAAGTTTATCCTTTTTTCTCCTGAACGTGGAATCTAATCCAAAATCTGGGACTGGAAATGTTTAGTCCTGGACAACTGACATTAAGATCCAGTATCGCGCTAAGCAAGATTAGAGACAGAGACACTGCCCTACGCCTTGTGATGTCATTTACACCTGTGCAGAGAGAGAGCCCAGTGTATAGAAATCACTGCCATTCTGATTTACTAACATTTTACACCTACTATGCACAGGTGTAAATGACTCTACAAGGGGCAAGGCAGTGGAGAATCAGGTTCAAAAGCTCCAGCTCATTAGACAGCTATGATTCATGGCTTTCCAATAACATGTACAGCATCTGATATAGCCCTGATGGTTTGTGAAATATCTCACCTTAAAAGTGTATTTGAGATAAATGCGATGGAAAAAATAACCCCAACTATACATACAATATGATGGGGGCTAATTTAGCTACAACTAATCAGGAAAGAGATCTTGGAGTCATCGTGGATAGCTCTCTGAAGACATCCACACAGTGTGCAGTGGCAGTCCAAAAAAAGCAAACAGGATGTTAGGAATCATTTAAAAAGGGATAGAGCATAAGACGAATATCTTATTGCCCTTGTATAAATCCATGGTACGCCCACATCTTGAATACTGTGTACAGATGTGGTCTTCTCATCTCAGAAAAGATATACTGGCATTAGAAAAGGTGCAGAGAAGGGCAACTAAAATGATTAAGGGTTTGGAATGGGTCCCATATGAGGAGAGATTAAAGAGGCTAGGACTTTTCAGCTTGGAAAAGAGGAGACTAAGGGGGGATATGATAGAGGTATATAAAATCATGAATGGCTTGGAGAAGGTGAATAAGGAAAAGTTATTTACTTGTTCCCATTATATAAGAACTAGGGGCCACCAAATGAAATTAATGGGCAGCAGGTTTAAAACAAATAAAAGGAAGTAGTTCTTCACACAGCGCACAGTCAACCTGTGGAACTCCTTGCCTGAGGAGGTTGTGAAGGCTAGGACTATAACAGCGTTTAAAAGAGAACTAGATAAATTCATGGAGGTTAAGTCCATTAATGGCTATTAGCCAGGATGGGTAAGGAATGGTGCCTCTAGCCTCTGTTTGTCAGAGGATGGAGATGGATGGCAGGAGAGAGATCACTTGATCATTACCTGTTAGGTTCACTCCCTCTGGGGCACCTGGCATTGGCCACTGTCGGTAGATACTGGGCTGGATGGACCTTTGGTGTGACCCAGTATGGCCATTCTTATGTTCTTATGAAGAGTTAGGATTTTATAAAATGGTCTGAATGACTTAAACTTTTTATCACGCCACAGCAAGCATGTGCAAACTAACACAACTTCACTGTCTAGGCAAAGAAAAAAAACAGTATTGGAACTTGAGCCGCTAATGGAAGCAAGCACATTGGCGTAAGAGGTGAACAGACAAGTCTGATTCTCCTTTGCAGTGTCCACCTTATAGTAGATGATAGGTTTGTTTGATGATAATGGAGTGTAAAGAGAAGACTTGTATTCATGATAGTGAAGGAGATCCTGTTTCTGCCTGCTTCATTGAGAAAATTGTTCTGGAACAGCTGCTCATCCATGTGGAAACAGCAAACTCTTGGATTGCTGCCAAGGTCAGTGAGACCTGGGTTGCTCTGTTCTCTGAATAAGTTCTGGTCATTTGTTTTAGAGAAGCAGGTGTATGTCACCGGCCAACATGCCCTTTAATTATCTCCCCCCCCCCCCCTGCACCCCCATTTTGGTCACACCTCTTGCTTAACAGATGCATTTCCCGAGACATGCCCTGTATTCCAAGAAGAGATCATATACATTTTAGTGTGAATGGGAATGATGCATGGCACTTTTTCTGTTCAAATTATAATCCTAAAGCTAAACAAAACTCAGGGGATTTACTTTGCAGGGATTTGTGTCAGTGTTTACTGAGCCAATCCATGTAAGTTCACACTCCTCCTAAATTTTGAGTCCCCAGCAACTCTCAATTTCAAAGTGAAATTCAGCTGAAATCAGCAATTTTCAGGTAACTTCTCCATTAACTTCACTAATTTCAATGTAAAATTGTACGATGGCCCAAATTCTCTTGCGAAATTCATGAAACTTAGTGAAGCTTTCAGTGAATGTGGTCTGAATGTGAAGTTTATTCTGAAGCCATATGGGTTCCGAGTCCTAATAATAAGTCACGGTAAAATGGTTAACGGTATCACACAACAGAGCCTATGCCCAGATCCTGGAACACACTGTGAATAATATTGTACACTGAATGTTGTTTAGCAATAAAAACAAGGCAAGTAATACATTTAGGTGGAAGAGTGGAGGAAGGAAGAATAACACAGTGCCATTGTAGAGCGTGCTCATGAGGCCTCATTTGAAAGATGCTGTGTGATTCCACACGAGAAGAAAGAAGTTGGCAAAGCGCAAAGGCTTGTGGTAAAGCAACTGAAATTATTCAAGGCAGGAAAAATTGACTAGAGTTGGCCTCTATACCTTAGAAGAAAAAAAGAGAGTAAACTAGAGAGATTTAATTAATGTGTAAATAAAAGGTCCTGCAGGAACAGGAAAAGACCGGATTTCTGCCAAAAAATGTCACTGTGCAGTAATTAATTAAAAAAGGAGTCATGGCCTGAGTGTGAACCTATAAGCAGTTGAGGCAGAATTTCCTGAAACAAGACATCACTTTATACTTGGGGGCAGAGGGAGAAATAGAATTGTCAACCTGCTCATGACAGAATTGGACACGTTTTTGGAGAGAAACAGAAGTGAAGAATGTGTTGTTAAGCCACACTTTTAATCTACAATTCATGCATCAGGGCAGTATTATTACATTATAATATCAAAAAAGCAATGACACAATTAGGGCTACAAATATCATTACAATAGATAGATGCACTTTACAGACAGCACAATGTTTTAAAACTTCATCAGGCAGCTGCTAGCCACTGGACTGAACCTACAAGTCAATGGGCAATGCAGAAGACTTGGGGGAGAGGAGCCACCAACAAGGAAGGTCCATGGTCAGTAGTTGGTGAGAAGATCAGTCCTGCACCTGTCATCTGCTGAGAGTTTGGGAGGATGCTGGGAATCTTCCCAAGTACTTCCCACAGGGTTGCATTCTTGTAATGGCCTCTGGCTAATATGTGTCTGATAAATTTGAAGCCTCCCTCCCATTGTGATTATGGGAAGAAGAGAAAGAGTGCACACTCATACCCTCCTTCACGCATCCCAGACTCTTCTGTTTTGTTGGGTGGTGGCTCTTTCACCACACCTCCCCCAGTCTTCTGGCTGCCTGCTGAGAGAGAGAGTGTGTGTGTGTTTTGGAGTGGCTCTGCTACTTAACCACACCTCCTAGCCTTACATTATAAAGTACTCCTCCATTTTGAACAGATCTGGCCATAGCATTTGGGGGCATGCCTTTGAAAGTCAATGGAGTTACTTTGGATTTACACCTGTGTAACTAGAGCAGAATTTGGCCTATTATGCTGGAAGTAGGGGTGTCCTACACTACTCTGGCTTTGTGTTTTGTTACAAACTCAAGACACAGCCCTGGTTTAGTAAACCATTCAAGCAAACCTGGCACCAATATATGGCTGCACATTAAAACAAAGTGAAATTTGGCTTTTTTAGTTAAATTTTACTTTGAATTTTGGGGTTTTGCTCAGAAACTTGAAATAAAACTCATTGCATTCAAACTCTTTAAGGAAATATGGGCATGCACCTCTGACTCTAAATATTTATTGATTTTTAAGAAAAATTAGACTAACATCTGGCGTTCTACCAATCTCTGTTTAATTTCCCTAAAAATGACATTCATTTTTTTGTATTTGTTCAATACTCAATAGAGGTGGTTTTATTACAGAGAACAGACTTTAACAGCTCCCAGGACATGTCCCCCTTTGGAGCTGATTTCTGTCTGTTATGCAATACCGCTTGAAGTTGTTTTGATAACAATGATGAGAGAGAAGAAATAATGTATGCTAAAGTAATTTGGTGAGGCTTGAAATCAAGGCAGTGAAGAAAACATTTTCTAACAGTAAATCATTCACCTGTCTAACATTCTTTAAAAATTGTTATCCAAATGACTTTAACAGTTTAAGGGTCATGCCTGAGGTTAAGAGACTGTTTGCATGGTGCACATTTTGATGATAAAACACGATATTTTTATTGAACTGGCAGCGTTACAGTCAACAGCATCTGTTGTACAGGAGTTTGATTTCTTCCTGCAAGAAGATTGCTGCTCCATATGAGCAACTGGCAGATGTTTTAATGTAAAAGGTTCTAAAGGAAGTGGAGTTAAGTGTGTTTCGGTTAGTTGAAGAGTAGTTAGAGTGTATTTGGAAGTACTAAAAATGTTTCTTTTTAAATGTAGTTCAGAGCTGGAACATGTATTTTTATGTGATTATTTCCAATCACACGGCAGCCATTGCTTGTTAGATCCCGCCAGCTACAAGCGGATCCCAATTTGGGGAGGCCTTCAAATGGATGAAATGTTTTACAGGGTTTATTGCATTAGGCAACATTCACTGAATTCTACATAGCAACTGAATTACTGGTCACTTAAATTACAAGTTATGGTCTTTTCAGTTTATCCAGTAATTTTTTTCTAACAGTTGTTCAAATGAAAAACCCAATGAATGACTCATGTCGCCATATGTACATGGGACAATTTTAATGATTTACCCTCATTATTGTGATGTGGGTCAAGTTCCATAAGCAAAATTGACTGTGTGTATTAAATGTATTCACTATTATATATGTCTATATAAACTGTTCATTTTTCCTTGCTGAAATACAACCACTTCTGGGGTGAAACTTGGCAGTTGTGTACAGCCTACAGTGGCTTAGGATAGAAATTGAAAAATATGTTATACAAATGAAACCACATAGACAATTTACATTTTTCCCATCTAATTATCCAAATGGGAATTCTGATACATGTCTCTCTGAACTGGTCACCACTTCATATTTTTGATGAACTAAAATAAAGCCATTGCAGATGGCAATAATTCCCTCAAATTTATTGCTACTTAATGCTGACCATGTTGCTTTTGTTCCATTTCCACTTAAATATATGCAAGATAAAGAGTTCAATATGTGATCTTTAAGGAAAAGAAATGCCAGGATTTATTAGGCTCAAACTAAATAAAGGGGAAAGATGGATTATCTCTTTTCCTTTATTCTGCATCAGGATTTGTCCTTAGGATGTAAATGGGATGGGATGTACATGGGATGTAAATGGTACATGCCAGTCAGTTGGTGTAATTTACATGCAGAGAGGGCAAAAGGAAAATCAGATAGCAAGATGGTATAAGGTGTGTAGAGACTGGGTTAGTTAAGACTTTGTTGGTTGTTGTTCATGCTATAACCTCATCCCTGTACCTTTTTGGGGGTTGGCAGGCGCTTGGATGCATTTATCAATGTGTAACTTGCATCACCATTCGTATCACTTTCTATTGCAGCTGGTCCATTGACAGTTGTGATGGGTGTCTCTCAGGTGTTTAGCAAGAATATCTCAGCAGGTCAGATCTGGTTACTACTTAGACAGGAAATCTCAGAAGAGATATCCAGCTTGCTGTAGAAAGTGGGGCTGGTGATTAGATCACACTGCTGCTGTTGGTGCCATCTTCCGAATGAAACGTGAAAACAAGATCCAGACCATTTTTGCTTATCAAAGATCTCACTGAACCTTTCTTAACTTTAGGAAGACACAGTGCCAGTGTCCTGGCCAATTCCAACTTAGGTAATTACATTCTGCCTATGTAAATTCCCTCCTTCATTTGCTATTGGATGCAGTATTCTTAGGGTACGTCCAGACTGCCCGCCAAATCGGCGGGTAGTAATCGATCTATCGGGGATCGATGAATCGCATCTCGTCTAGATGCGATATATCGATCCCTGAACGCGCTCCCGTCGATTCCGGAACTCCACCAGGGCGAGCAGCGGTAGTGGAGTCGACAGGGGAGCCGCAGCTGTCGATCCCGCGCCGTGAGGACCCAAGGTAAGTCAAAATAAGATACGTCGACTTCAGCTACGCTATTCCCGTAGCTGAAGTTGCGTATCTTACATCGACACCCACCCCACCCCCCAGTGTAGACCAGCCCTTAGACTCCTCTTCTAAAATGCTGGGTAGTGTTGAGCAGGGTCAGATTAACTCTCCTGTGGGCCCGTGGCTATTAGATTTTGTGAGGCTCCTGGGGGTTTGGAGTGGGGGAGTGGGCTCAGGGCTGGGGCAGGGGATTGGTGTGTGGGAGGGGGTCCAGCTGAGTGGTGGGCTCTGGGGTGGGGCCAGGGATGGGCTGAGGGGTTGGGGTGCAGCAGGAGGTTTGGAGGCAGGCTCTGGGTGGGAATTTGGGTGCAGGAGAGGGCTCAGGGCTGGGACAGGGGGTTGGGGTGCAGGTGGAGGTGCAGGGCCTGGGAGGGAGTTTGGGTGCAGGAAGGGGCTCCGGGCTGGGGTAGGGGGTTGGGGTGCAGGAGGGGCTGCGGGGTGCAGGCTCTGACCAGGAGGCGCTTACCTCGGGTAGCTCTTAGCAGCGCAGCAGGGCTAAGGCAGGATCCCTGCCTGCCCTGGCTCTGCGCTGCTCTGCTCCCCAAGGTGGCCGGCATGTCTGGCCCCTAGGCAGAAGGGCCAGGCCGCTCTGCGCGGTGCAAGCTGCCTGTGCCGGCAGGCACCGCCCCCGCAGCTCCCATTGGCCGTGTACTGGAGCCAGCACTGGGGGCGGGGGCAGCACGCAGAGATTCCCTGGACACCCCTCACCTAGGGATTGCAGGGGCACATCGGTGAACCGGCGCTCACAGCTCCAGCCCTGGGGGGACAAAGGGGGGGGCGAGGGTACTGGTATCTGGCCCGTGGCGATTAGGCTTGCCGGACAAAAAGAAGCAGTGGGCCGCCTGTGGATCCCCCTTTAGCCTGAGGCCCTGGGCTGCAGCCCCTAAAGCCTCTGCATTGATTTGGCCCTGGTGTTGACGTATGCTGTTAAATGACTGCTGTGTTGGACCTCAGTGAAGGCTGTAAATTCATGTATAGAAATATAAGACCAAACTACACTTTCATTTACTGTGCTGTAACTGGGAGCAGAATTCTCCCATTCTTTTCTCAAGTGTATTTGGATATTATAGATTGCTTCGCTGTGTACACGTTATTAATCTAGCATCACTGGCAGGCACCACTACAATATTTATTTACAATATCACTTGTAACTGATATGTAATAAGAATTTACTTAGATAGCGTCATATTTTTTCAAAACAATCCAGTAAAAAATCCCTTGGGATTTGGTTGGCACTTTGCTATCGGGACAACGTCTGCTGTTGTTGACAGCTCTGCATCTCTATTAATTGCCTTTCCTAATCTTAACTGCTGCTATTTAAATGTTGCTTTAAATTGTTGAGTGAACAATTTCTATTTTCCATTTTACCTAGCTACTTTTTAGTAGTATGGCTCAGTTTGTAATAACCTAATACTTATGGCACTTACTTTGTTATAGTTGTATTTGATACCTCAAAATGGAACTAGTACATCTGGGGATGGGTTTCTTAGTGGAAGCTATAAGCCTCTTGCTTACATAAGTCACATTCCAAGGTTAGTCTGAATTGCTGAGATAAAGAGTTTGGTCCTAGTGTGCTCTTGAAAAGACTCTTTCACGTGTGTGAACTTTGGTATAATTGGAGGCTTTACTCGGGAGCTGTCTGGAACGTGCAGTCCCAATTTCCTTAGATCTCTAAAAGAGGAAAATTCATTCAGGTTAGGGATGTATAGGAATTGTGGCCTATGGAAGGGGAGTTCACATTATTGCTTACCTATATCTTCTTTGCTGTGTGGATAACAACATAAGGGCTGCATTTTTAGTTCTTTTATAACTGAAAACATTCATTTAATAATAATAAAAAAAGTATTTTTTAAAAGCTATATGGCAATGGCCCAAGTGTATTGGCCCAAGAGAAATTAGCCAGACACTGGAAGTTATTTAAACTGTTCAATTTCAGTTGTTACAAGTTTCTAACTGGGGATGATTGTCAGCACAATTTATGTGAGCTTAATTGTGTTTTAAAAAAAATAAAAATAAAAAAATCTTTTATTCTTTTTTACAACTAGGACCGGCAGAGGTTCCCATGATGTCACCCAATGGATCCATTCCCCCTATACATGTGCCTCCAGGTTATATCTCACAGGTATGTTTCTTCAGCAACATAAATCTAATTTTGATTTTTAAGGTGTATATTTGCATATGAGGGCAATACCCCTGATTCTCAAAAGTCTGGCTAGGATGTTCTTTGCTTCCTGTTGGAAAGTGTAGTTATGCTGGCAAATGTATAATGCATTTTCACCCCATTTCACCATTACCGCAGTAGGTAAAGCAATGCTCTTCTTCCCCCTTTACAATTGTGTATATATACAAAATAGTAAAATACCATCTTTACCTATATTCTAGTAATAAAAGCTACACATACACACTGAGTAGAGAATAAACTCCTCAAAATATCTCCTATCCAACAAGTTTCAGTTAATCAGTTAGGTAGTGTACGAGCCAAGAGAGAAGTGGGGAGAAGAACCCAGTGCATTTATACTGCCTGCAAAAGGCACTATTGCTCATCATTGTCATCACAGCAGGAAATAATGTAGCATAACCAACACATATTGTTTTTTAAAAGGCTGTGAATTGTCTCCAATTTTTTAATTTATGAAAAAGGCAAAACAAAAAAAAAAGGCAAATGTGTTAAGGAAAATGTCCTCTTTTAGGGTATATCTGCCTGGTCTCTTAAAAACAGTAATTGTTATTCCATAGAAGACATCCACATAAGATTATTAAAAATCTGTTTTCTTTGCGTCTTCTGCAAACTTGTCTGAGTTTTCAAGTAAAGAGGTTGGACAAGGTGGCCTGATTCTGGTTGTGATACAACAAACCTGATCCTATGGCCATTTCAATGACTCCTAGGACTTTGTCAGGTAAAAATCCCACTGACGTGTACACATACATTTAATTTTTAAATATTTTAAACTATCTGACATTTTAAATAACCAAAGAAAATCTTTAATTCTTTTAATATCAAATCTTTTTTGTATTTTTAATAGGAATAGACTGGATTCTGTCTCTTTTTCCCTCCAGTAAACAATGTGTGGGTTGAGCTACATAATAGCCATATGTATTTGAAAGACTTCATGAAAGACTTGATTGTAGGCTGGTCTAATGGCCTAGCAGATAGTCCAATATGCTTTTCTGTGGCAGAGTTCTAGCTTCCTCCCAATTCCTTGGGCCTTCTGGGGCCAGCGGTGCTGGAGATGGGTTTTAGGGAACCGTGTGAATCATTCTCTATGGGGCCACCAGGTTTGTTGGGGGTTCTGATGCAAGCACCAATGCTGTAAAGCAGGGGAGGCCAACCTGAGCCTGAGAAGGAGCCAGAATTTACCAATGTGCATTGCCAAAGAGCCACAGTAACACATCAGCAGCCCCCCTTCAGCTCCCCCCGCCCCCGTGTCTCCCACCCGCCAGCAGCACCTAACCCTCTATCCCTGCACCTCCTGCCCTCTGCGATCAGCTGTTTTGTGGTGTGCAGGAGGCTGGGGGAAGGGAGGAGGAGGAGCAAGGGCACAGCAGACTCAGGGGAAGGGGCGGGGGCTTTAGGGAAGGAGTGGAGTGGGGCTGGGGCAAAGCCAGGGGTTGAGCAGTGAGCACCCTGTAGCACATTGGAAAGTTGGCACCTGTAGCTCCAGCCCCAGAGTTGGCGCCTGTGTAAGGAGCCTCATATTAACCTCTGAAGAGCCGCATGTGGCTCCGGAGCCAGAGGTTGGCCACCCCTGCTGTAAAGGCTTAAATAAGTGCTGACCTCCGTGTGGGCGAGAGTGTGTTGTTGCGTATGAATCCATGTGCAAGATCATAACCTTTGAGAATGCATCTGTTCTTTGTTATGCAGGCTCTCCGTTTGGGGATCTTATTAAATCCTGGCTGCTCTTGAACGTTCAGGTAGCAGCTGTGGCTAAGAGCCATTGATTTTGTTTTGTTTTCTGCACCCTGAGAAATGACCTTGCTTCATGCAACCGAACCCTAGTCAGCTTGAGATTATCTCATAGAGTATGCATAAAAGTGATGATACTCCTTAAGCCATTCATGAGCTGAAGCTGATGCTGAATATTGTTGGCCACCGAGCATCATACAGAAAATACGTTACACTGATACTCCATAGTCCACTCTGGCTTCTGATTGGCTTCCAAGTGGAATGAAAAGGGGTAACTGATTTGAGACCTGACTACCTGAGAGGTCACCTCTTTCCCATTGTGATACTGTTGTAGTTGGAATCAGTCCTTTGTTTTCAGTGGGTGGAAGCTGGAGGCAGGGCTTTTTTCATGAGGGAGTTTTGACTCTGGACCTTGCCTGTCCTTTTCATTTGGTCCAATAGAGCCCAAAGTTGTTAATATTTAGGGCACACTGCAGAACTCATCATTTTTCTAAGGGCATTGTTTGGAGATGTGGGTATTTATATTATTTTTTTGAAGTAACATATAAATATATATATATTTTTTTTTTTTAATTTCTTTCTTAGTGCATTTTAAGTGTTATAAAAATACCTTGGGTACCTAACTGCCATTTGTGCCTTTAAAAATCTTGTTATTTAGTGAATAAAATATAAAATCTGCTCTGAGCATTGGTGGACAGTACTGGAAACCATACAAGATTATCATAATTTAAATGGTTTTATTTAAAAAGAAAACAGATTTGCTTATTTTCTCTTTGAATTTGTTTTCTCCTCTTTTAAACATCTTTTAGTACTAAACTCCTTTTCTCTCATCTTGGTTCAGGCTCTACCAAGATAAATGGCAGTATATTACCGAGGTATCTCCCAAAATTTGCCTTTGGCAGTAATAATCCACAGATTGTACTTGTTCCTGAACCCAGTGCCACTTCTTCAACTCACAAGCATTTCTGCAGACCACCAATAATAATCTACACCAAAGAAGCCTTTTAAGTACCTTCTAAAAGATATTTTCTTTCTAAGAAAAGCAGCTGGAAATGCATATTGCAAAGTTTTAGGGGAAACTATATACTAATTTTTCCAAGCCTCAGAATGTCCTTTCTGTCATGTGGAAAATGAATATTTTGCCTGACAGATGACTTCATGCTAAATAATAGTTGAAAGAACATAGCAGTCAAATTGGTTGGTTGATGATGATGATGTACTAGCTCTGTGTGTGTTGTTCGCTGTTGCCTTTGCTCTGTTATGTTGGTATTTAATAGGGTTTATTGCATGATAATTTGAATTGTGTTCTGTCTCTTTTGGCAGAGCCTGGGCAAGGATGTAAAGCAAATAAGTGGGACTCCAAGATGTGAATAAAAAATACATTTTATTTTGGTTTTGTCTGCCCTCAAAGTGTACATCTCAGACTCAGGCAGAAAGCAAATAACCCTGCGGAGAAATAACCGTGTCTATTAAGAGAGAGCCATGAAAACTTTTTTCCATCTTGTTATGCCAAGCTTTTGGAGCGGAGTGTATTAACCTTGAACATTACATTTGCCATCCAGTGACTGCAACCCAGGATTGAAATGATGCTTCATTACCTCTGCAGCATTGCAAAAACGTTCGGTAAAAGGGAGCTGGCAGGATGTCTCTCTGTGCCCTGCAAGACCAAGTCTATTGGCAATGAACAGTAAAACAGTTGGAGTCTATTTACAGACTTCAAGGACTACGTGAGTAGTCTTGATTAGGAAGAGGGGTTTGTCTCTGTTATAAAAGTCAAGAGAATGTTCCTGGGGAGGAAGAAATCCGGGAAAATAATGGAAGGAAACATGCACCAACAGCTCTCATCACCCATGTTTGGTGATTGTTTTTTTTTTTAAGCAAGGAACAGTACAGCCAGTCGCTTTGTACTATAGGACATGAACCAGGTTCCTTTTCTTCTCAGCTAGCCAACTTCTTTGTGATGGGGAAGCTGTTGGGTAATGGAAGTCAGGGGGTGTAGGTTCTATTCCTGGTTTCCACTGATGCTTGGTGTGTGACTCACAGCCTCCATTACCCCCCTCTGTAATATTACAATGACATTTATCCACCTTTGTAAAGCACTTCAGGATCTAAAGATGAAAAACACTGTCGAAGTGCACACAATATTATTTTTCTCACAGTAAGTGCTCTCTTCCCCTTTTATGGTTGTGTGTGTGTGTGTGTGTGTATAGCTCATCCCTATCATGTCTCTGTTTCAGCCTCTTGCTTTATTAATCCTTACCCAGTTTCTTCACAACTTTCTGCTTTCTCCACATACATATCCTAAGGAGGTCAACAATGACTGCCAAGCTGGTGCCTCTATAGAACCTGATATTCAGACTTAAGTGTACCGTAGTTTGTGTTAAATTTAATTAATAAAAGACGCAAAGAAATATATGCAATTCTGATTGAGGCAGTAAAGCAACAAGAGGGATAGAAAAGGAAGCAGTAGAGTAGGATAAGATTATGTTTGACTCTGTATTAAAGGGTTGAGGTAATTATAATCAAGTTACTTTGCTGATGTGTTGCAATTTTTTATGGATTGCATATTTTAAATGTTGTGTGTGTATCCTTCCCTTTGACAGCCTATCCTAGACAGCAGCAACTGATGATGAGTGTTTTAATTAACTTCACAAGCTTAAACTTAAATAATCCCTTAAAGCAGCAAATCAAATGGGATCGATAGCATAGCATGTGCTTAAGTGCTTTCCAGAATAGGGATCCTTTCCTGAATCAGAGCCATGGTCAGTTGCCTGAAATTTCCTGTCTTTGCTAGTTTAAATACAATTTTGTTAATATTTCTTGAACCAGTTGGCAGAAGATGTAATAAATTCTGTCACTTTTAATTTGAGTGGAAAGAGTTGCTCACAGTTAATGTAGCTGCTGGAATCTGTTAATCTTCTAGAATATTTTTATGGCTTTGTTATGTCTTCATAGTCTTCAAGAAAACAACACACACAATCATAGAAGATTAGGGTTGGAAGAGACCTCAGGGGGTCATCTAGTCCAACCCCCAGCTCAAAGCAGGACCAACCCCAACTAAATCATCCCACCCAGGGCTTTGTCAAGCCAGGCCTTTAAAACTTCTAAAGATGGAGATTCCACCATCTCCCTAGGTAACCCATTCCAGGGCTTCACCACCCTCCTAATAAAATAGTTTTTCCTAATATCCAACCTAGACCACCCTGTAGAGGCGCAGACTTGCCCATGCGGTGCCTCCTGCTGCTTACTTCCGGGAATTAGCTTGTTCCAGCTCCGGACCGCCCTCTGCAGGCTGGTGATCTGCCTTACCAGTGGCCCCGTGCCCCTCCCAGGACCCCGGTGCCCTTGTACCTGGGGTGCTGCCCTCTGGCTGTACCCCTCAGTCTTAGGGTCTCCCCTCCCTGGGGAATCCCCACCCACTATTCCCACCTGGTCTCAGTATAAGGCTACTGCCAGTCATCGTCTAGCCCCACGTCCTGGGGCAGACTGCAATATCAGCCACTCATCATAGGCAAGGTTGGGTTTGGCCTGGCTGCCTTTACCCACCCTCAGGCTGCCCCTCTGCAAGCCCAATACCTAGGTGGGCCTAGAACTAGGCCCTGCAGCCTGAGGAGTTGCTGGCCTAGGGCTTCCCAGCTCCTAAGGCCTTTCCCCAGCCCTACCTCACTCTAGGTCCCCTGGGTGAGTTCCCAGGCAGCCAGGCCAGTCTCCCTCTCCAGTCAGAGAGAGACTTTTTCCTCCGGCTTCCCTGGCCTTCTTATAAGGCCCAGTTGCCTGGTTTGGGGCGTGGCCCCAGCTGCCGCCATTTCCCCCAGTCAGCCAGGGTTCTGCTCCCTTTCACAGTCCCAGCCCTCTGCAGGGCTTTTCCAACCCCTTCAGGGCTTGAGTGGGTTTTCACCCCGCTACACTCCCCAAATGCAACTTGAGACCATTGCTCCTTGTTCTGTCATCTGCCACCACTGAGAACAGCCTAGCTCCATCTTCTTTGGAACCCCCCTTCAGGTAATTGAAGGTTGCTATCAAATCCCCCCTCACTCTTCTCTTCTGCAGACTAAATAAGCCCGGTTCCTTCAGCCTCTCCTCATAAATCATGTGCTCCTGACCCCTAATCATTTTCGTTGCCCTCTGCTGGACTCTCTCCAATTTTTCCACATCCTTTTTGTCCAAAACTGGACACAATACTCCAGATGTGGCCTCACCCGTGCTGAATAGAGGGGAATAATCTTCCCTCGATCTGCTGGCAATGCTCCTACTAATACAGCCCAATATGCCGTCAGCCTTCTTGGCAACAAGGGCACACTGTTGACACACACAAGTAGGCAAATTCAGTCCATACACATGTTTTGTATAAACACAGAGAAGCATCATTAATATGAATCAGTTTTCAGGCCAGTCTGGGATGGAGAGGCACAACCCAAGATTATCTGTGTCAGGACCTTTCTGTAATGTTTCTCATGAGAGGAGGGAATGAAGGAATCAGGGGAGTATGTGCTAACAGACACAGATTGTCTCCCCCAACATGCTCTTTCCAATCCTCTCAAAGAAATGTACCTTTCTTCTGCTCCATCTATAAAGAGTTGCATTGTAAATGTCATATATTTTGAGGAGATTGCACACTACGGTTCTCCTCTCTGTAGCTTTCTGGGTGTATTTCTGACATTTAGTTCAATACAGTACATAGTTTTATTTGCAGGATCTTCATTAAATAATTGGTTTGTGTCATCATATTAAGACATTGGTAATGTCTCAAAACATTGCATAGGAACGGTGCGCAAACCAAATTAAAAAATTTTGGGTGTCCATCTGTGGGAACTTCTCCCCTCAAGTGTTAACGCAGTAACTGTGTACCGGTATAACTTCTTCCAATTCGGAAAGCAAAATAGGTTTGGTATAACTGTCCACACTGCTATAGCTACACCTCTACCTCGATATAACGCTGTCCTTGGGAGCCAAAATATCTTATAGGTGAAACTGCGTTATATCAAACTTGCTTTGATCCACCGGAGTGCGCAGCCCCGCCCCCCCGGAGCACTGCTTCGTGTTCTATCGGGTCGCATTATATCGGGGTAGAGGTGTATATCAATTTTTTTTAAAAATCACATGCCTAATTGAAATAGAATCATAGAAATGTAGGGCTGGAAGGGACTACAGCAGATCCGGTAGTCCAATACTCCACCCTCCCACCCCTCCATGTGGAGGCATGATTACGTATAACTAGATCATCTTTGACAGGTTTTTCTCTAGCTTGTTCTTAAAAATCTTCAATGACAGGCATTCCACAACTTCCTTATTTTGGCCCAAGATCCTCCTTGTTAATATTAATTGAGTTAAGCACCTGGTCACAATTAACTTACTAAAGCAAAAACGGTATTAAATAGTTCAGCCTTCTCTGTGTCATCCATTATTTGCTCTTGTTCTCTCTTAACTAATAGACCTACATTTTCCTTGGTCTTTTTCTTATTTCTAATTAATCTATAGAACTTCTTATTGCATTTTATGTCCCATGGGAGTCGTAACTTATTTTGTGCCTTAACCTTTCTGATTTTTGTCTCTCCGTGCTGTGCAATTCTTTTGTACTCATATATATGACACACAGTATGCATACATTCACAGATGTTTTTTAAGTCCCAAAGGGGACCATTATAATCATCTTGTGGCACCTTAAAGACTAACAGATTTATTTGGGCATAAGCTTTCGTGAGTAAAAACCTCACTTCTTTCACTCAAAGTACTTTCACTCTATGCATCCGAAGAAGTGAGGTTTTTACTCACGAAAGCTTATGCCCAAATAAATCTGTTAGTCTTTAAGGTGCCACCAGACTCCTTGTTGTTTTTGTAGATACAGACTAACACGGCTACCCCCTGAAACTTGAAATCATCTTGTGTGACTTTCTGAATAATAATACAAGCCTTACATTTTTACCCAGTAATTTCTGCATGAAACCCATAACTTTTGATGGAGCTAAGTGTATCTTCTAGAAAGACATCCAATCTTGATTTAAAAATTTCAAGTAATGGATAATATATCACATCCCTAGGTGTGTTGTTCCAACAGCTAGTTACCTTCACTTTAAAAAAAAAAAAAAAGTGCACCTTATTTTCAGTCAAATTGTCTAGCTTCAGCTTCCAGCCATTGTTTTTGCCTACTAGATTGAAGAGTCCTCTACTAACAACTCTTCTCTTCATGTGCGAACACACTGTGATTGAGTCACCTTTTAACTTTCTCTTTGATAAGCTAAACAGATTAATTTTCTTAACTCTCTGTGTAAGGCAGATTTGCCAGGTTGCAAATATCCTTACAGTAAATGTTGTAGAGTAATCCTTAATTCATAAATATCAACCCCATATACAGTAATTATTTCTTAAGCGCTGTAATGATTTATCATGTCATTGAAGCCAATGTGCATATTCCTACTGTCTACTAGCTAAACTAGACATCTAGGTTTAATTGTGAGTGTTTTTAAGTGATGGATGCCAAGAATCTGGCATTGAAATTGTCAGGACTGGCGTGAGCTTGGATAAATACTTCTGCTAAATCAAAGTGAATAAATAAAAATGTTAAGGCACCCAGTTTCTTGGAGACTAGCTCATTACTCAGTACTTTTTCCTGTCTAAAAATTGATATATGAACTGATTTGCAAATGGGTTTATGAAATGCCCAAAATAACCATTAAAAACCAGACTGTTTAACCCCCATCATAAAGTATCGCACAATCAGTACCTTCTTGCTGTGCATCAGAAATTAACCACGTTGATGTATCAATTATTGTTCCACTAGTGCTTTCTGAAGTATCATTTATTTTGTGGCGTTTAAGTTAAAGTGTACTTTGAATGAAGATATAAAACAAGCTCTATACAACTAAGATTCAGTCCTTTGCATGGACATAATACAATATATGTGAGCTATATTAAATTCCTTTTAAAAAGTTTGTGCAATATCTGTACTTAACGTAGGTTTCAGCAACTTTTTCAATTTTTTCTGTAGGAGAACATGAAAGTTTATGTCTAGAATTAACATCTTTGCATTTTGTTAATTGGTTAAGATATTTAGTTTAGTGGGGGCAAAAGCAGTGATGAGCATACAGAGCAGTTATGTTTTCAGAATAGATTAACAACCACAATTTGATAGAACTGGCATTGTCACAGTGACTTAATGATGACATCAATGGGTATTCCACAATAGGTGTGCATGCTCGCCACGTACACCGGTGTGCCGGAAGTTTTTCCCCTAGCAGTACCTGTAGGTGAGCGCCCCTAGCAACCTCTGGAGTGGCGCCTCCATGGCGCAGTATAAGGGGCGTTGCGTGCTCCTCCCATGCTCAGTTCTTTCTTGCCGCCAGTGAAGGTGCATCAGAACTGCTCTGCCCAGCTTGTCTGCAGCTTTCCTCTAGAACTCTTGTTCATTCGTCGTAGTAGTACCTGTAGTTGAAGTAGTTAGATTAGTGTTAGTTTAGTCTAGGGCGCCCAGGTCGGGGCATGTCCCGTGCCCCGGGCTTTTAAGTCGTGCAAAGTTGTAGGCGGCCGATGCCAGTGAGTGACCCGCACACGGACTGTTTACGCTGTCTGAGAGAAGCCCGTCTCAGCGATCGCTGCAAGATTTGCAGATCTTTCAAGCCTCGGACCAAGAAAGAAATGGACATTTGGCTCCGAGCCATTCTGATGGAGTCAGCGTTGACCCCGACTCCAGTGCGCCACTCCGAGTCAGCACCAGGTACTGCGGTGTCGGTGCGCGGCAACCCCTCAGTGCCTTCTACCAGTCAGCACTGTTCTCCGTCTGCGGGGTACGCCAAGAAGGCTAAGAAGAGGTCTTTGCCGCGGCGGCACTGGAGCAAGACCGGGGGAGAGACTAGACCCACGTTGGGCAGTCCTCGGTCTCCGTCGGCCTCCAGGCCTCTGACTCAGGTCGAGCAGAGTAGCCCAGCCCATTCGGAGCAGGCTTCCCCAGAAGTCCAGATGCCCTCCACACCGGAGGCCCTGCAAGTGGCCCGGGATGTTATATCCCTGCTGGTACCAGGGGCACCGCCACCGTTGGCTCCCCGGTCCAGAGGCAAGCCAAAGCTTGGATCTCTGCAGTCACCTCCTGCTTGGTTCTGTTCGCAGTTGAGGGAATGTTCCTGATGCCGTTTGCCGCTCAGCGACCGTCCCATGCATAGTCCACACCTGTCACCGTCAACCCCCATTGGGTTGTCTGGCTGGGTTCCGACTGACAGGGGTTCCAGGCTCTGCTCTGCCTTGAGGAGCGGGCCCCATCGAGACCAAGACAGATGGCACCGGAGGTCCTCGTATCCGAGAGGCTACTGTAATCCGTCGCGATACGGGTGTCAATGTGTTTTCTGTTCGTTGTCTTGCTCCAGGACTCTGCCACGGCACCGCTCCCACAATCTCGGTCGTCGATCGCTGGTGCCTGACCGTCGCAGGTCCACCCTCCAGAGCCGCTCGAGGAGCAGCTGCTACCGGCGGTACCGTTCTTCCACATCGGGATCACGGTCTTGTGGTCAGCACTGTTCCCGATGCCACCGCTCCTCCCGGTCCAGGGACAGTGGCAGGTCGTATGCCAGCCCGGCCTTCCTTCATAGTTGTCAATCGATGGGACAGGCCAGTCAGGCTGAACAGCCTGCTCCACCGGTGCCATAGCAGGTACAGTGGCACTGGGCTCTGTGGTTGGCACCATGGTACCAATGGGCCCCTGTGGCCCCTGACGCAGCCCCTGGTGGGGCCTCACTCAGTGGCCGGAGCCTTGGAATGGCTGTCGGCTTCCCTTTCCCAGCCTTCCAGGAAAGAGTCAGTGGGATGTGCATCTTTGGTACCGTGCCCGGAGGGCGACCAACTGGTGGGACCTCCAGTACCGGTGTGTACGCAGAGTACCGCGCCCGCCTCCTCATCCTCCCCTGATGAGGCGATTATAGCCCCCTCTCCCTCTGTCCCACAGGAGGACTCTAAAGCCCACCAGGGACTATTAAAAAGAGTGACATCAAGCCTCAACCTTCAGGCCAAGGAGGTGGAGGAACTCTTGGACTCCCTCTTCAATGTCCTATCGGCCTCAGTACCGGGCAGGGTGGCCTTCCCAGTCCACAAAGGGGTGGCAAAGATTTCAAACGCCTTGTGGCAAACCCAGGCTTCCTTGCCCCCCATCTCTAAGAGGGTAGAGCGGAAGTACTTTGTGCCCACCAAGGGGCATGAATACCTGTACACCCACCTTGCTCCCAACTCCCTGGTGGTGGAGTCGGTCAACCACCAGGAGAGGCAGGGCCAACCAGCCCCTACTCTGAAAAATAAAGACTCAAGGAGGCTGGACTTATTTGGGAGAAAGGTTTATTCATCCTTGAGTTTCCAGTTAAGGGTGGCGAACCATCAGGCTCTCCTGAGCCGGTATGAGTTCAATTTGTGGGTCTCTCTACCCAAATTTGAGGACTCCCTCCAGGAGTGTGACAGGAAGGAGTTGAAAGCTCTGGTGGAGGAGGGTATAGCGGCTGCCAGGGCAACCCTGCAGGCAGCGTCGGATGCTGCGAATACAGCTGAAAAATACATGGCCTCCGTGGTGTCCATGAGGAGGGCGTCATGGCTCCGGCTGTCTTGGCCGTCCAGTGAGGCGCAGAGCTCCTTGCAGGACCTCCCGTTTGACAGCAAGGCCCTGTTTGTGGAACAGACGGATGTGAAGCTGCACAGCCGGAAAGATTCCCACACTACGCTTAAGACATTTGGCCTCTATGTTCCGGCTCCAGCTAGACCTAAGTTTAAGCCTCAGCAGGCTCCCACCCAGGCCACCCACTCTAAATACGAGCCCCCTTATAAAAAGTCACGGGACTATAAGAAACGTCCGCAGAGGCAGTTCCGGTCTGTCCCCCAGCCTGGGTCTTCCAAGGGCAAACAGGCAGGGAAGTGTCAGTTTTGATGGAACGCTCAGGGGCAACCTACCAGTTCACACCAGGGATCCACCTGCAATAAAGCTTCTCTTCTCCAACCGGTTGTGTGCCTTCCTTCCGGAGTGGTCGCGGCTGACTTCGGACCGTTGGGTCCTCAACACCGTCTCCCGGGGCTACACCCTCCAGTTTACCTCTACCCTTCCCAACCACCCTCCGCCCCCATCCCTCCTTGGGGACTCCTCTCATGAGGCCCTGCTAGAGCAGAAGGTGGGGTGGCTTCTTGACTTAGGAGTGGTGGAAGTGGTGCCAGCGAAGTTCAAACACAAGTAGTACTATTCCTGCTATTTCCTTATCCCGAAGGCCAAAGGGGGGCTCAGGCCCATCCTGGACCTGCGAGGCCTGAACCAGTACATGGTAAAGGTCAAGTTTTGCATGATCTCTTGGGCCTCTATCATCCCCTCCCTGGATCACGGGGACTGGTACGCTGCCCTCGACCTGCAGGACGCGTACTTCCACATTCATATATTCAAGGGGCACAGACGCTTCCTCCGTTTCACAGTTGGGCATGAGCACTACCAATTTACCGTCTTCCCGTTTGGCCTGTCCACTGCCCCAGGGTATTCACAAAGTGCATGTCTGTGGTGGCAGCCTACCTCAGACTCGTGGGGTCCAGATCTTCCCCTACCTGGACAACTGGCTGGTCAAGGGCGGCTCTCGGTTGCAGGTGCAGGATCACGTGGTGCTCCTCCTGTCCACGTGCGCCACCCTGGGTCTGTTGGTGAATGACACCAACTCCATGTTAGTCCCAGTACAGCGCATAAAATTTATCGGAGCAGTCCTGGACGCGACATTGGCCAGAGCCTCCCTCCCACCAGACAGGTTTGAGACCCTGAGGCTCATCGACACGGTCACAAGGTTTCCCATGACGACAGCCAGAGCATGTCTCCAGCTCCTGGGTCACATGTCAGCGTGCACATATGTGGTTCACGACGCCCCACTCAGAATGAGGACCCTCCAGCTCTGGTTGGCCTCGGTGTTCTCCCAGGCCAGAGACAGAATGGACAAGGTCCTCACTGTACCCGAGCCGGTGATCGCCTCCCTACAACGGTGGCCCTCCCCAGAGAACATGCTCCATGGGGTCCTGTTCAGGGGCAGGCCCCCGTCGGTGGAGCTGGTGTCCGTTGCATTGGACCTAGGGTGGGGAGCCCATGTGGGAGACGTTCAGACCCAAGGTCTGTGGTCCGCACAGGACCTTGCCGTGCATTTAAATGTCAAGGAGCGAAGGGCAGTCCGGCTGGCGTGCATGACCTTCCGCTTGCACTGGAGGTCAGGGTGGTCATGGTTCTCACAAACAACACGGCCTCGATGTTTTACATCAACAGGCAAGGTGGGGCTCGCTCCTTTGCCAGGAAGCCCTCAGACTGGAGGACTTTTGTATAGGCCACGGCATTTGCCTACAGGCCTATCACCTACCGGGCGCCCGGAACTCACGGGAGGATCACCTGAACTGAGACTTCTCCTCTCAGCACAAGTGGTCTCTATATCCAGAGGTGGTGCATAGACTTTTCCAGGAGTGGGGTACTCCCCAGGTGGATCTGTTCGCGACTCGGCAGAACCGCCGGTATCCCTGGTTCTGCTCAGGGGGGGCTGGGAGTGGGCGTTATCTCCGATGCCTTCCTCCTCTCCTGGTCAGGCCAGCTTCTCTATGCCCTCCCCCCAATCCCGCTGATCAGCAAGGTCCTGGAACAGATAAAGATGGACAGGGCCCAGGTCCTCCTGATCGCCCGGTGTGGCCCAGGCAACATTGGTACAAGACCCTCACGAACCTGGCGGTTGGCCTGCCGTGGAGGCGGCCTCTCCCAGGACCAGGGCCGCCTCGTCCACCCCAACCTAGCGGCACTCCGCCTCACGGCGTGGCTGCTCAGTGGTTAGGCCGAGGGGAAAGGATGTGCTCGGAAGGGGTTCAGCACGTCCTCTTGGAAAGCAGACTACCCTCCATGTGTCGAGCCTACTTGGCAAAGTGGTCTTGGTTTTCCCAGTGGGCGGCTGAGTGGGGCGTTTCCCCCATGGCTGCCCTGATCCAGCCTATTTTAGACTACCTCCTTCACCTTAGAGTCCAAGACCTGGTGACCTTGTACGTCAAGGTGCACTTGGCAGCCATATCGGCCTTCCACCCGCCGGTGTAGGGGCACACGGTATTCTCCCATACTATGATTGGCCAATTTCTTAAGGGATTGGATCGTCTCTTCCCGTACGTTAGGCCCTCAGTCCCACAGTGGGACCTGAACTTGGTGCTGGCCCGGTTAATGGGTCCCCCCTTTGAGCCGTTAGCTACGTGCTCCTGGTCACACCTCTTGTGGAAGGTAGCCTTCCTGTTGGTGATCACGTCTGCTAGACGGTTCTCGGAATTCAGGGCCCAGACCTCTGAGCCCCTGTACACGGTGTTCCGTAAAGATAAGGTTCAGCTCCGCCCACATCCTTCGTTCCTCCCGAAGGTGGTCTCTGCCTACCACATGGGTCAGGACATTTTCCTGACGATCCTCTGCCCTAAGCCCCAGGTGTCCAGTGAGGAGCGCCACCTCCACATGCTGGATGTGAGACGGGTGTGATGGGTTGGATCACAGAAACCCCCTTGGGAACTGCCAACTGATGTGCCAAGACTACTTCTGCTCCTGCTTTCCCTGCCAGCCTGGGAATCCAGCACCCTGTCTTGCTGAGCCAGACACACCAGTCTGCTCCAGCACAGACCCAGGGTCTGAACCATGTGCCCCAAAGCTGCAGACTTAACTGAAAGCAACTTGAGAGAAGTGTTCCTGTCTTTAACACTCAGATGCCCAACTCCTAATGGGGTCCAAACCCCAAATAAATCCGTTTTACCCTGTATAAGGCTTATACTGGATAAACTCATAAATTGTTCGCCCTCTATAACACTGATAGAGAGATATGCACAGCTGTTTGCCCCCCCACCCCAGGTATTAATACATACTCTGGGTTAATTAATAAGTAAAAAGTGATTTCATTAAATACAGAAAGTAGGATCTAAGTGGTTCCAAGTAGTAATAGACAGAACAAAGTGAATTACCAAGTAAAATAAAATAAAACACGCAAATCTAAGCCTAATACAGTAATACAACTAAGTACAGATAAAATCTCACCCTGAGAGACATTTCAATAAGTTTCTTTCACAGACTGGACGCCTTCCTAGTCTGGGCACAGTCCTTTCCCCTGGTACAGCCCTTGTTCCAGCTCAGGTGGTAACTACGGGATTTCTCATGATGGCTGCCGCACTTTGTTCTGTTCTACCGACTTATATATCTTTTGCATAAGGCGGGAATCCTTTGGCCGTCTTTGGGTTCCCACTCCCTCCTTCTCAATGGAAAAGCACCAGGTTAAAGGTGGATTTCAGTTCAGGTGACATGATTACATGTCACTGTAAGACTTCATTACCCACTTGCCAGCACACATGTATACAGGAAAACTTACAGGTTTTCAGAGCCATCTGAAACAGAGCCATCTGCAGACAATTGTCATGGTTGATGGGAGCCATCAAGATTCCAAACCACCATTAATGATCCACACTTTGTTTAATTACAATAGGCCCTCAGAGTTATATTTCATATTTCTAGTTTCAGATACGAGAGTGATACATTTATACAAATAGGATGACCACACTCCGTAGATTATAAGCTTTGTAATGATACCTTACAAGAGACCTTTTGCATGAAGCATATTTCAGTTACATTACATTCAAAATCATTAGCATATTTTCATAAAATCATATAGAGTGCAACGTCACAACAGGCTCTGGCCTTTTACCTGGAACAGACTAAGCTGTTCAGGAAGTCTTCACAGCTGTTCATCTCGGCCGAACGCATGAGGGGTTGGCCACTCTCTACTCAGCGGCTGTCCAACTGGATCACCTTGTACCTGTCATGACCTGGCGGGAATCCATCCACTGTCGATTGTAAGGGCACATTCAACTAGAGCGCAAGCCTCGTCAGCTGCCTTTTTAGCCCATGTCCCCATTCAGGACATTTGCAGGGCTGACACATGGTCTTCAGTTCACATGTTCACCTCGCATTATGTGATCGTCTCCCAGACCAGGGAGGACACCGGGTTCGACAGGGCTGTGCTCTGTCCCAAGAATTTGTGAACTCCTACCCACCTCCAACAGATATAGCTTGGAATCACCTATTGTGGAATAGACATGAGCAATCACTCGAAGAAGAAAAGACAGTTACCTTTTCCGTAACTGGTGTTCTTCGAGATGTCTTGCTCATGTCTATTCCACATCCCGCCCTCCTTCCCCTCTGTCGGAGTTCTCTGGCAAGAAGGAACTGAGGGTGGGGGGAGCGTGCAGCACCCCTTATACCGTGCCATGGAGGTGCCACTCCTGGGATTGTTAGGGGCACTCCCCTACGAGTACTGCTAGGGGAAAAACTTCCAGCACCGGTGCACGTGGCGAGCACGCACACCTATTGTGGAATAGACATGAGCAACACATCTTGAAGAACACCAGTTACAGAAAAGGTAACTGTCTTTCAGCTAGTTGTTGTTTATATTCCAGTAGAACCTAAAGGCCACAGTCAGAGTTGGGACCCATTGTAGTAGCCACTGAACACACACATAATAGAAAACAGTCTGTGCCCCAAGGAATGTACAGTCTAAAAGGCAAGACAGGCAAACAGGTATAGGTGAACAAAAACATTTGCTGACTTTCTTTAAATAGCAAAATTTAACTTTCCCCAGTCTCTGTGCTATTTATAGAAATGGATCAAAACTAGATGGGACTAAATTTGGATGAAATGGGACCTGGATTTCATCTCCAAGTATGGTTTTGCAAAACTAAAATCTGTCCAACATGAATTTTACAAAATCAAAACCACCTGAAGTGTTGTTAACTTCTGCTTAGTTACCTACTCTCTGACATATAATATATAGGGTTGTCATTTATTTATTAAGGGCATAATGTCATAAGTAGCCATCTGACCTGCATCTGCAAAATTGACAGGTGCATGTTGCACCTGCAAATCCCACATTTGGCCACGCAGAGGATCTTTTGCCCATGTAAACAGAGCATTGATGTATATGGGTTTGATTTGGAACAGTCGTGTCGCTTGCAGGCACAATTGAGTTGCCAACATTTATGAATTTGGGAATAAACAAATGAAAGATGTGCTCTGTTCAATCCTTGATGCAGTCAGTTATAAAACTAGCTGATCTCCTGACCTCTCAAATATGCTGATATCTCTTAGCTCCATCCAGTGGCAGAAATTCATCTGAAGGTCTTCAAAAGGGCCTTGAGCATTTTTTTTCAGGATTCATCTTCTAGGAGACGGATCACAGTTTAATTTTCAGTTGTCATTACACCCAAATACACACACCACAATCTTTCTGTTTGGTCTATTTGTCGACCTATTTATATATCTCCTTCATCGAAAACATAAAATCTAATCTAACTTTGCAGATAAGAGCTTGTGCTTGCCTGGTACATTCCAAGCCTTCTTTCAGGCTTGGCCTAATTAAAGCCAAATGATGAAAAGACGTGCTCTGTCTCATACTAGAAATTTTGGGTCTTTAAATGCCAGTCAGGTTAGAACAGGGGTTCTCAAACTGGGGGTCAGGACCCCTCAGGGGGTCGCGAGGCTATTACATGGGGGGGGGTCGCAAGCTGTCAGCCACCACCCCAAGCCCCGCTTTGCCTCCAGCATTTATAATGGTGTTAAATATATTAAAAAGTGTTTTTAATTGATAAGGGGGGGTCGCACTCAGAGGCTTGCTATGTGAAAGGGGTCACCAGTACAAAAGTTTGAGAACCCTGGGTTAGAACATGATCTAAGCTTGAGATAAGTAGAGTTGACATTTTATTACAAACTCTTACACTACACAAATAAGTATTTATTTTAAAATCTGAGCATTTGGACTTTCCCCCCCCCCCCCTCCTACCCTAAATTTCTCTTCAGTGTCTTGTCCAGAACTGATACATGGCTGGTGAATAAGGGATGTCATGCAAGCTGAAGAGAGCAGAATATAAAAGATGGACAGTCTGACATTACAAGAATTAAAGTAATCTTATGATCTAAATGAATCCCTGAAGTCCCATTCAGTGTCTGTCTGGAGTTTTATAAATCTGTGAAATCTAAGAACGACAGTTTTCAAATTGCTGACCTACACTGTAGGGCTAAAGGTTAATGACCAGATATATCAAAGTAAATGCTTTGTATTCTGGTTTATACAGAGTAGCACCTACCAGGTATTATACTGAGACTTTGTATTACATAAGAAACTCCAATTCACACCAATGCTTTTGACTCTAATTTTTCCTCTGTAAAAATTTCATTTAAAGGTGGAGCGTCTCCTGTGGGTATTTGTGTGATTAATAGTCTCTCTCATGTGAACAGTGTGAACCTGAATGAGTCTATCCTGAATGAACTGTGATAAGAACACCTAGGTACAAATAGTAGTACCTCCAGGACACTGTGTACTGTATGGATAGTAAATAGGGCAGCAGCCCTGGCTTCTCCCCCATGTCCTTCCTTTAACTGTGTGGTAGGTGGCAGAACCCTGAGACTGATTTATTGTACAGAAGGTTCTCTTTGTCACCTGTCTCCATTGCTCAATTCAGAACTTGCTGTGTCTCCCTCTATATGCACCTTCACATGCTGGGATGTAGGAAGCACTCCTTACAAATTTTCCTAGTACTCACATGCATGCACATGCTTGGTAGAAACTCCTAGTAAACATCGGCAATACTAACTCCTCCTTCAAAATCCTCCTTAAAACTTTTCTTTGCCATCATTTGACAACTTGAAAACTGTTAGGCAGCTCGAGTTGTGAGACAACGATCTATCTATACTTAGATTGTAAGCTGTTTGGGGCAGAAGCTGTCTGTTAGGTCTGTCTTTGTCCAGTGCCTAACACAACAGGGTTCTTGTCAATGACTGGGGCTGCTAGGCAGTATAATACTGCAAATGGTAAATAATAATAATTAGCTGCTGTTACATCACTGTATTAAACTCTGTACTTGAGCAAAGTACATTTTATAATCCTTATACCTCTGACAAATCACAACCAATTTTCACCAAACCACCAACAAACAGATCTATGACCTGGGACAATCTTCCTGTTCAAGTTTTTCACATACCCCTGAAGATCTAGTGCTGTTCAGAAAATAAATAAAAGGTTAAAACATTTTTTTCCCAAATGATGATGGATTTTTGTCAGTCTTTGTTCCCAAAAATGGCAGAATCTTTTGGCTTAAATAAGAAAAAAAATATTGTCTCCAAATCTGAGAACAAACATGCCAAATTTCAGTCCAAAAGTAAAACCAAGTGAAAAAATTATAAACAACTGAAATTTATGCTAAAACTGTTTGCCCCTTTAGATTGCCCCATGTTTTGCCCAAGATACTTGGGGCCAAATCATGCACATCTAGGAGCTTGTCTACCAGGGAAAGTTGGCAGGCATAGCTGTGTACTGAAATAAGCTATTCCACAATAGCTATTTCAGCAGATCCCATCGCGTGGACAGTCTGTTGTGGAATAATTTCTCCACTTTGTGAGCGGAATAATTATTCTGGAGTAAAGTCACTTTTATTCTGGACTAGTGTCCATATTGGGAGCTATTCCAGAAAAACTGTAGCAGAATACAGTATTCTGCTATAGGTATGCAGGTCAATTCCCCTGTGTAGATGAATACTTGTTCTCTCTCCTGTTGACATCAGTGGGATAACTCACGTAAGGTGAAACTTGCCCCTTAATGAAAACATTCTTATGTTGTTACTTTCTGGTAATGTCTAAATTGTTCTGTGCTCTAAATACAGAAACAGTAGACGCTCGTTAGTAGCAACATAGCGGTGCTCTTTTGCTATGTTGCTCCTCCGTGGCTGTTGCTGTTAGGGGAGTGTCATCTGCCCAGAGGCATATGAAGAGTTGAGTGTTTTGGAAGGGGTGGGGCAGCCACATTGTGTGTCAGGGGGAAGTTGGAGGGAGTGGGGTGGGGGAAACCCAAGTTTGGGGAATGGGGCAGGGGAATCATAGGTGTGGCAGGAGAGCCCCCAATTGGCAAAATGACTGAGTGAGCCTGGCTACCGGGGACAGGCTGTGGATGCTCCTGCTGGCAGCTTCGTGCTCCACCCTGGCGAGGGATGGAGGGATGGGGAGGGCACCATGTGCAGCCTGCAATGGAGGCAGGGGTGGCTCCTAATGGAGACAGAAGGGGAAAAGAGGATAGGTCAGTGCTCTGGGGAGGGAAGTCCCCCAGCCATAAAACAGCACACCCACACTCTGCCGCCAGCAACTGAGATGGAGGGGATAGCTCAGTGTGTGGGCAGTGGGTCCCTGATATGCCCCACTGCAAAATAGCAAACCCCTCACCCCCGGCCACCTGTAAGCCAGATGCTGAGAAAAGCAAGGAGGAAACCTTCCAGCTGTGCCTTTGCTGCTCCCCCCACTCCGCCCCCCCCCCCCCCCCGAAAAAATCCCTTTCTTCCAGACCCTCCCCCAAACTCCCCAGTAAACATCTCTCTGCACAGGCTGTGTGAGTGGATGGGGCTGTGTGCCCTGGAGCTGCACTGAAGGGCCAGGGTCGGCAGGGGAGTGGAAAAATGCACCCCATGAGTACTGGCCCCTGGCTGGACAGGGCCTCCTGCTGACTCCAGCCTTTGAGCATGGCCCTGTCTGCTTTTCCAGGGCAGGCTCGGTCAGGCAGGGCAAGAGGACAGAGCTGTGTGCGCTGGAGCTGTGCTGAAGGGTCAGGGTTGGGAGCGGAGCCGAAAAGTGTAGTTTGGGGAGGGCAATGCCCCTGCATTCCTCCCATCTCTGCCTCTAGATGTGAGGTTCCTGCATCACAAATGTTGCTCTTATGAGGCAGCTATGTTGGTGTTACTGAGTGGACGATTCACAGTGGGGAAATGTTGCCCCTAAGCGGTAGTGACTCTTACAAGGTATTGCTGTAAACAAGTGTCAACTGTACATATTTTCTCTCCTACTGCCCCTGCAGATCTAACTAACTGCAATAGTTTATTAATTAATTAATTAGCGGACTAGCTGATTCTCCACTAGAAACCACAGTACCACTAAAATTATTTGTGCTGATCGTAACTGTAGAAACGTGTGTTATGATCCTAGTCAAGGAGAGCTCATTTAGATAAACAATGTTATTTTTCAAAATGGTATTTCAAATGATACATGCTTATCTCTAATACACCTGTTTTGCTTCCCTTTTCAGGTGATAGAAGACAACACGGGCGTTCGCAGGGTGGTGGTTACACCCCAGTCTCCAGAGTGTTATCCTCCCAGCTATCCTTCTGCCATCTCTCCAACCCACCATTTACCTCCGTACCTGACACACCACCCCCATTTCATTCACAATTCTCATACGGCTTTCTACCCTCCTGTCACCGGCCCTGGAGACATGCCACCCCAATTTTTCCCACAGCATCATCTTCCCCCTACAATATATGGAGAACAAGGTGAGCAGAAAGAAATCCTTATGTTTTAGACATGTATCCAACATATTTGCAGTGCTGGGAAAGTGGAGATTTGCAGATGAACTGTTGGTTCAGTGGTTTTCCCCCACATGAAATGGACTCCTTCCTTTAATCTACAGAATGGACAAGGTATTGGGGAGTGGATGCACCCAGTCTGAAAGAACTCAAGAACATCACACCTTGAAAACGTAGGGTGCAGGATGCAAACCTAATTCCCAACTCAGTTTTGTTATAAGGGCAAAAAAGTACACCATCCTATGACTCAAAGTGCTTCTGAGAGTCAAGCTGTCGTATCATCATGCAGCACTGTGACATAGCATTTTTTGTCCTGTATTCAAATTTTGCCAACCCTTGTTTGGTAATGGAGGCAGAGGGGCATAGGAAAGGGGGTTTAGTTTTGACAAGTCTTATGGCAATCATTGTCAAAAGCTAATAGAAGGCTTCCTCTTGGCACTAATGGATGAAGATGATGCACCTTCCTGACCCTTTGTCATATTAGAGCTGCAGTGGACTTCTCAGAAATAACAAAAAGGGATTTTCTGGTTAATCTGCTTCTTCAGAATGTGCAATAGGTCATTTAAAAAGCATTATCTGGTCCCCAAGGGTAACATGACAGCCCTAATTATCACAGATTAAGTAAATAATTCAAGTGAAAGCACAATTTATTTCTGTCTGCACTATGCATTATTATGTCTATTCCACCCTTGAGATAGTCTTTGTGTGGTCTAAAACTGTGTGTTAACCAAAAAGAAATGAAGTTACTGTACCTACATCAGCAAAACTACTTGAATTTCTTAACATGGCAAGTTTCTCTTTATAGATTCACATTTTTTATTTTACTGCCAAATTATGGAATTTCACAGAATTCATAGAATTTTTCTAAACAACACCGTGAAACTGTAAATCAGCTGAATCATCAGAGTGAATTTTGCCTTTGAGAACTATAGACAAGGGTATCTATCTGGCTTATTTCCCCCCTCTCAATTTTATATTGATTAATATATTTAATTTTCTTACCAAGAATGGAGTATTATAATCCTGAATTTGATTAGACAAAAGAAAAACTCTACACTCTGTCTTTTAGATGTCACTGCCTCATCAGAAACAATATCGTAGCCAAAAACATTAGGAACAAATTTTCCAAGTAGCTCAAAATCTCACATACCTTAACTTGTGTATGTTTCACTGAGAGCTAATAAAAAATTGTGGCATTTCCATCCTACAAAAAATTACAATATTTTTACACCTGAAAAGTCACTGTTTCACTTTGGCATTTTCAGTAGAAACACGTTTCATTTCAACATTCACATGAGGCCCCCCAGCTGTTTAGCCAGAAGGGAGACCAACATGCATCATGGGAAGCGTAGTTCAGCCAGGGACCCTGGCCCATAGGGGAAAATGGTAGTACAACACACCCGAACTACGACTCCCATGAGGCACTGCAGTAGCTCAGGTAGATGCAGATTAATGTTGAACTGACCAACTCTAGTTTTATGTACGTTGTTTTTTTAGAAAAGTCAGAACATTGTGGTTTTTTTTTTTTTTTTTTTTTTTTTAAAGGCTAAATGATACTGCCACAGTTTCTAGGCATGATATATCAGTAGGATAGTATCCAATCAGATAGGATAGGAACTTTACTGTTCCCTTTTACAAAGGCACAAGTTGCTTATCTCTAATACACCTGTTTTGCTTAATAGGGAAGCTAATACAAAAGCTCCAGTACATTAGGTAGATATTCGGACTACCAGCTGCTAGTACTGTAGGTGGTAAATATTTCTGTAACCTGGGGTTACCAATCAGTTGTACAAATTCACAGTGGACAAAAATAGTGTAGATGCCCTCTTTGTTGGAGTGGTGTCATGTATGTTTGCAAAACTAAAAGAATCTAAACTCTGATTATTACATGAATGGCATCTTGTATTAATGAATATTAATTCACTGTCCCCAACATGTTTCAATGCAAAATGGATTATACACTAATCAAAACATCAATTAAATTTGATTTTATTTTCTGAAAAGCCCTACTTGTAAATTCTTCCTTATCAGCTCCGTCCTCCAACCCTCCAACATAGACTGCATTTAGTGTACCACATTCTTGGAATACTATATATAGCAGGGGTAGGCAATCTATGGCACGTGTGCCAAAGGCGGCACGTGAGCTGATTTTCAGTGGCACTCACACTGCCTGGGTCCTAGCCACCGGTCCGGGGGGCTCTGCATTTGAATTTAATTTTATTTTAAATGTAGCTGAATAAACATTTTAAAAACCTTAGTTACTTTACATACAACAATTGTTTAGTTATATATTATAGACTTATAGAAAGATACCTTCTAAAAATGCTAAAATATATTACTGGCACGCGAAACCTTAAATCAGAGTGAATAAATGAAGACTCGGCACACCACTACTGAAAGGTTGCCGACCCCTGATATATAGAAAGTTACTTTATGCAAGCACTTTAATGTGATCATGTTACTAGATGAGGAAAAATAAATGACAAGACACTTCTAAAAGAAAGGAAGTAAAAGAACCAAGCAACTGGAGCAATTCAACAAGTTCTAATTACAGTCTGTATGGCAAACTCCGCTTCAAAAACAAAGGATTAACACTAGAGCTGGGTAGAATGTTTGCTTTGGAAACCAAAATGCTGGCTCAGTTTGCAAACTAGAATGATTATTGAATTAATCTAGACTGAGCTTTAACGAAACTTGGGTCTCTTCAATATTTTGTATTGGAATAAAGCAAAAGTGTATTTTCATTTTGCTTTGAACTTGAATTTGTTTGCGCTCCAAGCTCAAAGCACAATCCAAAGGTAATGAACCCTTGTCAGGGAAAAATGAAAAAATGTTTGCATAATTTCCTGCAAACCCAAGTTACTAAGTTTCACACAGCCATTCATGGAAGTTCATATTAAAGTTATTTGAAACTTTATGTATTTTAACATAAGAAAATGATACTTTTCTTTTTAAGATTTTCTCCCTTATGGTCCCATTTGCTCATCCAAGCTCCCACATAATGGTGTACCTTCACTTGGTGCAGCTACATGGATCAGCCATTGCGGGTGGTGGTAGAGAGTATTGCAAAGTCTGGCTGTCCTGGAAAACCTGGAGGGACACAGCCAATAACTGACCTTGAACCCTCTGCACGGTAACACATTTTGGTGACACCAGGGCTGAGCAAACCTTGTAGGTTTGGTTGCTGCTAATTTGTGTGGAACCTTTTCTTCAATTTCCGTCTGCCTGGGTTTTAGCTCTTCCTGGGTTTTGCTGCGAGGTCCGGTAAGAAGCACAAAGACTCAGAGCAAACTCGGCCAAAATGTCTGCGTTTATTTGATTTCCCAGGCTAATCACATTATGTCATGAAACCTGAAATAACATGTGGGCTGGGTTTATGCAACAGGTTTGACAACCTTGCCAGTAACCCGGCTGCATCTCAGGTTTGCTGTTTTTCCTAGCTTTATTTAGAGATGGGTAGAGGGCTGATGAGATCTAGGTCAGGATGTGACTCTGTTTCTAAATAATGATGATTTTAGCTTTAAGGTAATGTGGATAAATTCTTGTTATTTCAGAAATTATACCACTATATGGAATGTCCAGCTACATTACCAGGGAAGATCAGTACAGCAAACCGCAGCACAAAAAACTCAAAGACAGACAGATTGATCGGCAGAACCGCCTCAACAGCCCTCCTTCATCCATCTATAAAAGCCACCTCGGCAACTGCACGACTGTGTACAATGGTTATACGAAGAGTCACAATGGAGCAAGCAGTGGAGGAGGAGGTGCGGGGGGAGCACCAGGAATAAAAAAACTAGAACGCAGAGCAAGAAGCAGCCCAAAGTCTAACGAGCAAGACCCACATGGTAATCTATTATTTTTATGTCTTTAAATTCCTCTTTGTTGCACTTTTCAGGCTTGCAAACACCTGCACTTAAGAGGAAACCATCTCCCTCCCGTCTTTCATGAGTATCTCCTGCTAATAACCCCATTCTTAAAAACATCTTTTTGCAGCATGTGATTGGGGTAACTCTGGTTCTGAATGACTTTGCACATCACGTAAGTCCTTAAAGCACCTCTGAATTGTAAACCAACGCTGCCCTTTGTGTCCCTACATTGCATCTCAGTATGTAAATGTATTAGATTTAAGTGACTTATTGGACAGTTTAAAAATGTTTCTGCTTGAAGAAATATGCCTCATGGGGAGTGTGATGCAAGCCAAAATGGTTGATTTGAAAGAGATTCTAGGACAAAAATGCTTAATCTTGGCAAATTTAAATCCACAAATAACTAAGCCTAATCAATCCAGGAGTACCATCAATCAAGAATGGTTTCTTGAACCATTTCTGGAATCTTACTATTCATAGAGTTTAAAGCTAGAAGGGACCATTAGATCATCTTGTCTGACTTCCTGTATACCACAGGTAGTTAAATTTCTCCCAGTTATTCCTGTGTCTAGCTTAGTAACTTTTGTCTAAAGAACGGCATCCAGTCTTGAGATGGAGAATCCACCATTTCCTGGGTAGTTTGTTCCAGTAGTTAATCACCCTCATTTGTGCCTTATTTTTAGTTTGGCTTTGCCTGGCTTCTGCTTCCAGCCATTGGTTCTTATGTCTGTCTCCACTAGATTAAAGAGCTCTTAAGTATCTGGTGTTTTCTCCATGTGAAGGCGCTTATACACTATAATCAAGCCACCTCTTAATCTTCTTTTGGATAAGCTAAACAGACTGAGAGTTTTCAGCCTCTCACTGTACAGTGAAACTATTGTTTGAAGGAGAATTGTTCCTTATTTACATGTATTTTAATTTCATGTGCAATAAAACCATGTTTCCCTAAAACATCCTTATAGAAATGATCATATGAATATTTTATAGAGTAAAACAGAAATAAGGTAAGGTAATAAAATAAGAATGCAAAGAAAGATGTGAGCAAGCACACACTGTGTATATTTGCTCCTGTGACTTAAAATGGCTCTTTCCATATATTAATTTACGGAGATATATATATATATATTGAGTAAATTATCTGCTGATGTAGCTATGCCAGTTTATACACCAGCAGAGAATTTGGCCCATACTGTATTGTGTGTATCACAGGTACTAGGCTAGTTGCACCTCTGTCCACTGTCTCTGAGTGCTTCCCCTTAGGTTTCAGGCCTCGTACCCTTACCTATCTTGCTTGGGGTGGAATTCCACAATTCTCTCACTCGTAGACTGGGCCCTAGCCTACCACACCCTGTGTATCAGGTGTGCTCTGTTCTCTTCAGGAATCTGTGACAAGTGGTGAATATAGTGACCAAAAACTCTTCTTAAACCAAGGAATTGTTAGCTTTGTGGTAAGAACAAAACATTTAGAAAAACAGGATTTTAAAATAATTCTCTACACATGTCTGTTTTCCCTTAAGTCTGACCATCCACTGATGGTGAGCTAGGTAGGCTTAACTTCTTCAGACACTCCAACGGATGCCTGTGTCTTAGTCTGGGACTCCTGAACAGCACTCCGTCTTTTGAGAGAGAGACCTTTTTTCAAATTGCTGTAGTCTTTTTGATCTCTGGTGTCCGCCAGCCTTTCCCGGTAAGGATATTGTCCCTTAACAGCCCTCAAGTGTTTGCACAGAAGTTGCTGATCTTAAGCCATTCACTTCCCTTCCTACTTGTTTTTCCTCTGCTTTTAAACAAGCCCAGTATATTCATACAGTAAACATCCCAGTAGCCTGGTGAAAATACAATATTAAATTATTACAGAGTAGTTCCAGTTCCTTCATATTTGCATCTATAGTTATATATTCGGTATACATATAGTACACGGTCTGTATAATATATATGTACACAGTTGGCCAACTTTTCGCCTGAGCTACACCGATGTAAAAGTCACTTGAGATTGCATGGGTGTAACTGAACAGAATTTGGCCTACTATAGTAAAGGAAAGAGAGAGAGAGACACACACACATGTGTTTCAACTTTTAAAATTGGGGACAATAGTGTTTTAAGACACTTTAAGCCAGGAAATTTAAAATAGAAGTCCTCATTGGAATAACAGAGTGCAGTGTATGTGTGAGGGGAAATGGTAAAAGCATTAAAGTTCAGCAACAGAGCAAAGACAAGGAAATAGTCATCTGACGTGTGAGCTGGGAAGGGAGTGTCCAGTGATGCCTGGATTTGTTTTAGTATATTTGTGGTGCTAGGCTGAAGACATGAAG
Organism: Chrysemys picta bellii; assembly: GCF_011386835.1. Lineage (NCBI taxonomy): Eukaryota > Metazoa > Chordata > Testudines > Emydidae > Chrysemys > Chrysemys picta. The sequence goes on along the minus strand of NC_088799.1, from coordinate 15,130,694 downwards.
TAATTCTAGAATGCTAACTAAGCACTGCAGTGTTGCATTATTTTCCTACTGTTTAAGGTAATCTAGCTCAGTGGTTTGAGCATTGGCCTGCTAAACCCAGGGTTGTGAGTTCAATCCTTGAGGGGGCCATTTAGGGATCTGGGGCAAAAATCTGTCTGGGGATTGGTCCTGCTTTGAGCAGGCGGTTGGACTCGATGACCTCCTGAGGTCCCTTCCAACCCTGATATTCTATGATTCTATGAAAGACTTTCGGGCACACTAATTTGTTGCTTGCTTTCAGCAGCACCAGTTGGTTATGGCAGACCTGACTAACTACAGGCTTTGTTACATCTGAGTGCAGCCAACAGGCCACTTCAACTGCGTTTCTGCTAATAAGTTTATAGGGGCATCTGATTGTTAGTAAAATATTGTGTAAGATTCTGCATTGTTTTGTGTCTGATAGGCTGTAGCAGATGAGGACAACTCATATTTGTGAAAAGACAAGTCAGTATTTAAATATTGGCCCTGTAATAGAACATAGAATTTTGCCACCTTCAACTCCACCTGGACTGTAACAGTGTTAATAAATGCTGTTTGGATCCTGAATTTTACAATAACTGTCAATAATATGATTCTCTTCTGCACGTGGCATGGGTAGCTGGAGAGTATTGCATGGTCTTTTTGTATTTGATTACCTAGTTCCCCGATTATTTTGTTATTTGTATTGGGATTGTTATAGGTGGGCTTTTTATCTTGTAGGATTATGTTAGTGCAAATAAACAATTTGGTATAAATCAAAATAAATAAATAATATCTGCTAAGACATTCACACAATGTAAGGACTAGAAATCTCTTACCTTTCTTTGACCTGTGTCTTTTATCCTAATTATTGGGTTAAGGCTGTCTTAGGGCCCTTGTATTTGTCTAATTTTCAGGATGCTGTTTATGGAAGAAAACCTGCGGCACCTCGTCTCAGAGGATGAAAGTAGCAATGAAGACATTCAGGCTTGGGCTGGAGCCCAGGCTCTGAAACCCAGGGAGGGTCTCGAACCCTGGGCTCCAGCCCAAGCCTGAAGATCTACGCTGCTATTTTTTAGCTCTGTAGCCTGAGCCCTGTGACCTGAGTCAATTGACCCAGGCTCTGAGACTGGGCACTTTGGCTTTTTCTTTGCAGTGTAGACATACCTAACGAGTCTCGAGGGAGATTTACTTGAGGCTAGAGATTTGGATTATGCCTTCCTATTTATTTGTACCCCCCCACCACCACCACCACGGTTCTGCCCATCTTTCTTTTTTCTCACTCTAAATTTATAGGATTGTCATTACTCACCTCTGATGAGGAAAACAGTGATACTGTGTTGACAGTAGTGAAATTATCAAAGAAAGATAATTTCACTGTTGAAGCCATTTGCTGTTCTGTAAAAGCATCATGTGCTCCACAAATGGGAGTCAAATGAAACAGCTTCCAGGATAGGGAAGCAACAGAATAGGGGAGTAAACCCAAAGAAGGGAGTCAGAGCTTGCAGAAGAAAATGTGTGGAGGGGCAGATAAGTCCTTAGTGGGGGACACTCCTGCATTAGGCCAGGCACTTTGTAATCTTATATCCTTTAAATGGCTGTTGTTTGTGCATTATACTGGCAGAATGTGGAAAGATTTTTCTTATGGGACTTCCAATCGAGGGGCCTAATTTGCACACCGTGCTGTTCATACATTTTCCATTGAAACCAATAGTGGCTCCATGTGCGGAGTGGCTGCCAGGCTGGCCCCTTAATTTTGTACAGCTGTCTTCAATAGAAATGGAAAAGAAATTTTCTGTTGCTAATATTGCAGAACCTTACATCCCATACAAACTTTGTGTTACTATGTTCGCAAACTGATGTCATGTGCTATAAACCCAACTGATATTGAGTATCTCAAATTGATTACTAGTGTTGCTGACCAGATAGAATATAATTACCGCAAAGTACTAAGTTTCCAAGGAAGATCTTCAAGAGGGATGGGAAAATTCCAGCCCTTCCCCACTTCGGCTGCCAACCTTCCTTCCAAAGAAAGCATTTGAGCTGCTAATACAGTACATAGTTCTGATGCTGAATTATTAGCCTGAGAGGAATCTGAGTGTAGGCTTGCATTGGCTGTTGCTACCTGCTGCAACCAGTGTTGCCAGACTCAGGCATGTAAAAACTATACCAGAAAAGACAAATTGGATGAAAAATAGAAAGAGGGAGAAAGAGAGGAGTAGAGAAGATAATGGGGATATAATATAATTCCATATCAGGTGCATGTATCTCAGTAAAATATAACACTTTCCTGCCTCTTCATATTCTGCTATCTATATAACTGGCTCAGCAAGTATGTGAAATAAATTGTCCGTACCTTTTGTGTGCATAAATGTCACATCATGCTATGCTTAGTGGGAATTAGTTAGGTTTTGTTAGACACGTGTGTTTTACCTAGGGAATAAAAAAGGAAGATTTCTAATGTTTGTCTTGGCATGACAGAGTTCTTCCTCCTACATGATTTTGTAGCCATGATGAAGCTTATGAAACAGCACACCTGTGCTGTCCTCACAGTAGTCCCCTTTGTTTCTATGGCAGTATCTAATGTTAATAGGATCTGGCATGTCAAGGCTGCAGACAAAGGCTTTTCTTTCATTTTGCTTTGGAACGTTTTGCCATGTCCATTGACTGCAACAGATAATTTTTAATGTCTGTAGTTTAAATTAGAAAACAAAAACAGGTTTTTAGTATCTTGCCAGGGGAGCTATCCTTGAGAAATGAATGGAAGGGCCTCTATATTCATTTATTCACCACTTTGTCAGGAACAATGCAAAATGGGTTGTGTCTCAAAGAGAATAGGCCTCTCACTATAAACTATGTTGGACTTGATGTTCTGCTGTTGTACAAGGAATTAGACCTACAATACTGATTCTTGCCAGTGGCCGTTGTGCCTCCTTTTGCTCACAATGTTGAGAAATAAACACTTCTATGGATGTTGGACATTTCTCATCTCCCCTTTTATCGTGGGGCCTCTCTGCATTACAGTTTTGCCTCTGTGGTTGCTAAGGCCAGGGAGTTCTGCAGGCCGGCACTGCTCCACAGCTGTGGAACATGAGTACAATTGAAATGCCAAGAAAATTAGTGAAGTCAGGGCCATGGAACGTCCACTCTGTCAGCCAAGAAGAGTCTTAAAAGTGGAAAGGGACCAAATGATGGAAAATAACATGGTGTCTTCCATCAAATTGGGGGGAAAAATCCTTCTTAGCAGGAGACCAGATAATTAACATCACTCTATCTCCTCCCAACCTAATAAAGCAAACAACTCGCTGGCATTTTGAAATTGACTGACAAGCTCATTCCCAACTATGGCTGCACTGAAATAAGTCTAAGAATCATCTGGCATTAAGTCCATGGCCCAAATACTGCTTATGGGCAACAAAAGGGGAATAAAAAGCAATTCCTCAGAATTAGGAGGAATTTTCCACAGGGAATGTGCTGCTCGTTAGTATGAGCTTTTCAGCCCATGGCAGTGCTTTTGGGGAAGGCCTGGAGCCAAATATGTCACAATACTAATTTATATATTTTAAAAGCCTCCTGTGCACTGAACATTTTTCTGTCTAATTGACTTGTCAGGTGCAGTGGCAAGATATGCAGAAAGGTAATCTCAGGGGCCCTGGAATAATTCACAATGAACAGAGCCCCACCTCGGGTTCCATATTTGATATCTGTACAATGCATCCCTCTAATTACAGCTGCTATTTTGTATTTACATGTATTTTGTTTCAGCTTGAATTGTTTGCAGGTTTATCAATAACTGGTTAAACAACATGATCTCTTTTAGTAATTGGGATGAGTGTTAAAAGCAAACTAAAACATCGAATCTGATAACTTTATTAGTGGGAACCAACCCAGTATCTAGAGCACTAAAATAAAATGGCCGAAAGTGACAAGTAGCAAAGGTGTTTAAATTGCAAGCTTTTCGTTGTGGATCAAAGCCTATTAAGAGTCAGAAGTTTGATTGGCTGACTGCTTCTTCCAAATTTACACATAATCCTGGGGGGAAATTTTAGTACTGAAAGGATGAAAAGAATAATTTTCACAGTCTTTTTAGTGATTTAGCAGATGTTTGTAAAAATCTTTGGGATTTCAGGAGACAGACAGGAAGGTACAAACTTGGGCGAGGGAAACCTTTTAAACAGAAGTACCATAGGTGATAGGTTTCCTTGCATAAATTCACAAAATTAGATTTGTGATGTGTTTTTAGTACTTAAAGTTTTAGGTCAGATCCTCAGTTTGCTTGATGTGTATATGAAATAGTAGCTGGCAGGCTCATTCTGAATATTCAAAGCAATCTGGTAAGCCAGCTTCTGTGATGTGATTTTGGCAGGCATGTTGCTGTCATTTAAACAACAACAGTCTTGTTGCCACACTGGCTGCCAAGGGATGGTGCTTTAGGATCCCTATACATAACTGGTGCAGAAACTCTCAGGTACTGGATTCTGGTGGTCTCATTTGAGAGTAGAAACAACACTATTTAACACCAATGTTAGACTACATGGTGTAGAAATCAGTTTCCTCAAGGGAATGGGCTTTTGAAGAACATTTGTTGTGTTATAAATTTGGAATCCCAGGTTTTCTCTGTTCAGATTCTGGGTGGCATGCACTGTGTTTTTATTGACAGACACATTTAAAGCTCTTGTCTTTTACAGAGCTGTATGCATGCTGTCAGTAGCAGTGTCTCCTAACTTGACACTTTTTAACGGGTAATTGGAGTGGGTGTTTTATTGGAGAAGCAATGTGGTCTAATGGATTGGGTGCTGGACTGGGAATTAGGAGATATGAGTTCTATTCCTGGCTCTGACTTCGGGTGAGAGTTAAAAGCAAAATAAAATGTATGCTCTTAACCAAGTCATTTCCCCCTCATACCCTTGGTCTTTAAATTGTGAACACAGGGACTGTGTATCATTAGGGTGACCAGATGTCCTGTTTTTAAAGGGACTGTCCCATTTTTAAAGGGATTTTTTTTCTTATATAGGCTCCTATTACTCCCCACCCCCATCCCGATTTTTCACAGTTGCTATCTGGTAACCCTAATCATTATGCATCTGGACACTACTTAAGACAATAGGGCCCCAAAGTTGGATGCGGCCTCAAGATGTTACCATAATACTACTAAATAATATAAATAATAACAATATGGAGGAACAAATGCTGTATACTATGCAAGAACAATTTTTGTATTCATACATGATATTCATTGGGAAAAGTGTGATACAAATCACAGGGTCTGTAATTCCCAGACTACCGATGCACTCAATCTTTAAAATGTATTTAAAAGTGTTCTGCTTTTCTGCCACAGCACTGAATGAGCACTTTGGAAAACTCGGCCTCATGTCAATATTTCACTGCTTCCTTCCCATGCTAAGAGAAATATGGGGCTTTCCAAAGAGCTGATTCAGCTCATGGGGAGGTGGGAAGGGGTTGGTGGTGGAAGGGATGGCCTGGTGGTGGTAATAATAATATGTTTTAAAAATAAGAGGAATGGTGTGACAGCGCCCTTGTGGAAAAACCCTATTCTTTGACTAGGAATTAAATCAATAGGTTTCTACAGAATTTGAAACCCTGATTCAGAAGAGCACTTAAACATGTGCTTAGCTTTATGCACCTTTGAAAGCATGAGTAAATGTTGTCTAGAATGGGGATACTTTCCTGAATCTGGGCCCAAATAAGGGTCTGTAGAAATTACTCTAAAATCTCCATAGTATTTAATAGAGAATGATATTGTTTCTGTGGGTTGATTTTAGAGATTTCATATTGTTCTCTATTGAATTCCATATAATTTTTCTGTAAGGGATCTTATTAATTATTACAGTAGCACCCAAAATGTACAGAACTATAAAATACATTGTAATTGTTAGTGATGTTTGCTAAACTAATATCCTATTCAGATATCCATTTTTCATATTAGTAACTATAACCTGAGCAGTATCCTCTATCCTATAACAAATTATCTATTATTTTTATAATGCCATTATTTTTCATGATGCTTTGAAGGAAAATAAGACTCAATCCTTGCCCAAAAAGGTTTAAATCAATGTGGTGCAGCCCACAAAAATGGCAATAGAGCATGTGGGAGATGAGTAGCGAGATGGGATGAGAAAGGAGGTTCTGCTAATGGGAGCATCATTTCACACTGTTTAAGCATATTTCTTATGTGTTATGTTAAAATGTTTTTAAATGAATATAACAAATAATTCTCTCTACTTTTTTTACCCAATGAGATGGTGTTGCTTGAACTAAAATGTTGACTAAAATACAGCATTAAGTTATTTTGATGATTATGCATCTTGTGAGAAATGACTGATATGAGTTGAGAATTACATATATAGTACATGCCTGGAGATTTCAGAATGCATGGCTTATACTTACTTCTTTTGAGCCAGATTCTCTGGATTTGTTGAAAAGCTGTAGCACCCTAAAGAACGAACAGTGCTGGGCTTCATAGTCAGATATACGCTATCACTAAGTTACAGCTTAAAATGGTTGAAATATGGTCATGCAGCATAGGTGCCAGAATCTCTTGCTTTTATAATCATGTGAAAATCTGTTGTTTAAACCCATCACAATAATTATTTATGACCTTTGTTAAACACCTCAGGATATACTGCTATTCATAATTACTGGCATTTTTAAAATCTGCCAGTCTTCTTTTACAAACTCCTATTTAAGACTGGCTCTGTGGCCAAGCTTCATGATGCTATGGGCTCTGTATCTCCCAGCTAGCAGAGAGATGACAATTTCGGTGTAGGAGCATGAGTGAGTTACTGACTGCTACCGTAGATTTTCTTCCCAGCCTCTTATGACTGGCAGGTTCCAGTGGGGGCAGAGTTGTGTCCTTAAGGTGGAAGTAGTTGATGGTCAGTAAAGGAGAATGGTGTGTATGCTGGAAAGTTGTAAGAAGTGCTTTAAAGGTAGGAGTGACCCTGGGAGGGTGAGGGATGGGGAGAGGAGGAAGGAAAATGGATTGATTTAATATGAACAAATTGCTGAAAATGCAGCAAATCCTTCTGAGCACTGGGGATAGCTTGAGTACTGTCTTGCATGGACCCGGGGCTCTTGGGCATATGCTCTAGGGGTTCTGCTTTTTAAACCATAATTATAACTTTTTAAAGAACTGTCTTTTTTTTTTTTTTTAATGGCAAGGTTCCCTTACAGAGGAGCAGTCAGTGGAATTCCTATCCCGTTCACATTGTCCTCTGTAAATTACAGACTGTGTCACTTCCTGTTCAGAAACCCCATGATTTCCTTCTTGGTCATGTAGGTCAGCGGCCTAATAGGCTATGGGGTTTTGCATGTGTGGTTATAGACAGTGTGGGAAGATAGGTTGGCGTTGAATAGTTTTATAATGTTTATTTCATTGCTCAAACTGATGTAATCATAATCCATGTAAACCCATAAAACCAGATTTTTCCCTGCAACTTTAAGATACTGAAGTAGCCAAAAATAAAACTAGAAACAAGAAATGGAATCCCTACATATGTCCTCATCCAAGAATAGGGAGGAAACTGGAAATGGGATGGCAGAATAAATTAAAGAAACCCATTGTGGGGGTCGGGAGGTAACTTCATAAGTTTGAGATGGTTTAAAATATACCTGGTTTGCAGAAGCTATTGTGTGTACAGTTCTGGTCCTAACATCTTGTCATGCAGTTTCTTATTTAGACATATCAGGCAAGCAGACATGGCACTAGCAGCTGCCGTGGGAGTGATGAATGCAGCCACAGGATTACTGGGGAGTGTGCTTTACTAGCTCTGTCTCTGTCTCATTGCCGCAAGCAGATGGTCTCTTGTAAGTGGCACTGACATGCTCTAATGCAAAGGGTGGAGAACAAAGAGAGAGGGGAAGATTAGAAGATGATTTAGTAGTTAAAAGAATAGCTGTAGATAGATCAAAGAGCTTTCTGTACCATCATTATACATATACACACACATAACATTGATAAAATACGTTCATGTCTAGCCCTCGATTTGAGTCATTTGTTAAATGGTAGGGAGTAGTATTGACATTTTTCTGTCCACCTCAGCAACTGCTAGTTACTTCAGTATAGTATCTATGCAAAACAGGCACTTCTGACAATGTTGCCCTTCAGTCTAGTGACTTAGAATTCTGAGTTCTATTTTCCAAAGTAGGCACTTAAGAGTCTAAGTCTCGCTGGAAGTCGATGGGACATAGGCTCCAAAGTGCTGAAAGGCCAGATTTTCAAAGGTGTTTAGGCACCTAAAGATGCAGATAGGCACCTAGTGGGATTTTCAGAAGCACCTGGGCACCTAACTTCCATGGATTTCAAAGGGCATTAGATGCCCAAGTACTTTTGACAATCCCAGTAGATGCCTATCTGCATCTTTAGGTGCCTAAATACCTTTAGAAACCTGGCCCTAAGTCACTTTTGAAAATGGGACTTGACTCGTAAGCCATATCAGTACTTTTGAAAATGTTACCCTACAATCTAAAAAGACTATTTAACAGCATGGGCCAAATTGTTGGAAGCTTCAACTCAAACCTCAGAAATTAGATGAATGATTTTTTCCCCCCTGACCAATAGTTGCAAACTTGGGTTTGTGCACGTAAGCTGCCTTTATGCATGTAAAAACCTAGGCATATGTTGACTTGCACATACAAATATAGCATAGCATGTGCATACAGCCATGTTTTTTTCACACTTTGCCCAATGATTATTTGAAGAAAAAAAATGCACATACAGAAACTATTCTCTGTGAAATTGTGCTCCCAGATTTAAAGCTTGCATTTGAAAATGTGGCCCAGTGCGTTTGTTCCGTAAATATAAAGAATTGGTTTAATGACTTTAGGGCAAACTTTATTTAGCATTAAAATAAATATCTATCTGCTGCCTAACATATCCTTAGAAAATATTTCTGGAAGTTACACTTTCATTTATGGTAGCTAAAAAATAATCTTTGTCTATTACAGCAGGCAGTTGAAGTAGGTGATAAAGTTGGATGCAGAACTAGCTGAGTCACTATAGCTTGAAGAAGAAAAATGAATTTTCTTGTAGTATGTTCTTTAATGCAATAACCTAGAATGGTATGCATCTGCGCACCTGTGAAATGATTGTCTGATTAACAAGTTAGGTACAATAGCCGGTAAGAATAATTAACATGGAGAGCCAATACATGTAGAAAAACAAAATGTGAAATCAAGAGTATTATAAGATAGCTAAGATTATATGTAAAATATTTGTGTCACAACCTGGCTTGCTATCGCACTGTTTGCGCACCAGTCTCCTGTGAATGGACCCAACAGCTGGGCCCCATATGCTTCTCAGCCCACTAGGTCTGGATAGAGTCAAATCACTCTTTCTGTCTCTAGAGTTCCTGGGGTACACTGGGGCTCAAACCTCTCATCTGAACCCTTCTTTGGGATGTGTGACTCCACAATCTAGCTGACCAAGACCCTGAAACCAACTTCCCCAGCCCCCTCCCAACCTCCCCAGTCATTAACACCTGGTCCCTCAAAGTTCCACATGGCTGTGGGGACTCTGGCTTCTAATTTAACCTCTTTGGGGATGATACAGCAGGGAAGCAAAGAACACAGGCTTGGCTAAGGAATTTCTTAACCACAGTCACTTTACTTGTAAAAATCCCTAGAAAGGTACAGATCTATGCAAAATAAGTAAAGTCCTGACACACACACACACCCTCCCCTAGACTGATTTCTCCTCTCCTCTGAGTCTGAGGTTTGTTTGTCAACATTTCAGTCTTGGCAGAATGCCTTCTGCCTCTCCAGGCATTCTGACTTACATATGGTGATGATCTGCTCCCCTGCTCAGAGAAGCACCCCCACTTAAACACAGACTCCTTTCTTTTCCCATGTGTCCAAGCTGAGGTCTAGCAGCCATGCAGGCACCTCTGTGTAGAAGATCCATTGTGCCATGGGGTTGAGCCAGCAGTTGAGAGACCATTAAAGTTGATGGCTCCAGATTGTCCTGTGATTGTCCTTTGGTGAGGTGTCAAGTATATTTCCTGGTTAGGGCGGCTATCTGAAATGCAATCCAATAATCTTACCTTTGGCAAGGTGATGTGTTCAGCACCCCATACAAAATGGAGGTCCCATTGCAAAATGGAGGTTACGATACAAAATGGAGTTCACAATTTGATACAGACATACTTGTCTCGGTTACAACTTTAAAATGCTGAGCTGTCATCTTTACAAATGGTTAGGCCTAATAAATCTGGTCTTTTAAAAATAAATGTTTATTACACTCACAAATGTATCTAGAGCTTGTGAAAATAAGGGAAATGAAGTACTGACCTGAGGTAGAGGTAATACAGTGCAGGCAGATGCCATACAGATTTCCTCCAATGCCTCTCACTCCTGATCTTGTCAAACTGTTGCTATTCCAGTCCTGAACCTTGAACTTCACAATTATGTTGGATTGAGCAGGAATCTGTGGTGGTTTTGTGGCGTGTCCAGAAGGAGGCAAATATGTTGTTGTTGTTGTTTGTATTACTGTAGCACCTAGGAGCCCTAGTCATGGACCAGGACCCCCTGCGCTAGGTGCTGTACAAACAACAAAAACACAGCTCTGCCCCAGTGGGCTTGTCATCTAAGTATAAGACAAGAGACAACAGATGGCTAGAGACAGAAGGTGTTGTACAAGTAAACAATGAGAGACTGTTGCTCAGCATGTGGGCAGTGGTATGGTCTTAATATTAGATGAATTCATGGACTTGTACACATGGTCACGTTCTAGTCTTCGTATCCACTTTAAGCTTAATGATGAGTGTGGTTCATAAGAAACCCTAACAATGTTTTTTGAGTAGAATAAATTTAAGGAAAGTTAGGGAAGCCAAGTTCCCCTTATAAAAATATTCCAGAGCTTAAAGGAAGATGAGTTCCTCCAGTTAATTGTTTACCATTTGATCACTGAGGCAAGCACCTTGAAATATTAATAATTATGTTCACTTGGCTGAGGACTATAGGAATGGTACCTCTGTAGTGACAATGTAAAAATGCTCTGTGTTCAGAACACGTCATAAACGATGTTTCTTCTGTTAGCTCATCAATGCCTCTGGTGAATTTGCAACTCTTTAGTTCATTCAGTGTATTTGCTTCTATAATATAGGGAGACAGAGCAGATTTGTCTCCTGAAAACAAACTGTCAAAGCTGATAGTAGACTTTATTAATATTGAAAAAAACACCCTGTGAAGATTTAAATAGGTTTGTCATTGTATGCGAATTTCAGTATTCCCCTGAGCAGTGAAACACAACCTTTTCCCCGAATATACAAGTAACATGCTGAAGCTTGAGTGTATAGATTAGTGTTAAGTATGAAATATGGAGCGATATTTTTAGTCTATCCGCTCTCCTTCACAGATCTCTGCTACAAACAGTATCTGGATGAACCAGTCAATTTTTTAAGATATTTCAGAAAAATTGGAAATATAAATTCATTTTTTTGTAATTAGGTTTAGTAGGAGTGAGTGGAAGGATAACCTTATGTTTAGGGCACTAACCTAGGACGTGGGACACCTCCATTCCGTTCTCTGCTCCACTACAGACTTGTGCAAGTCACTTAGGCCTGGTCTGCCCTTAAAATTTATACTGACATACCTATGGCTGTCGGGGATGTGGAAAAAGCCACACCTGCTAGGAACATAGTTCTGTCCTTGGCTTAGCTAACGTTGTTTAGAGAGAGAAAATCGCTACAGTGGCAGAAAAACACCTTCTGTGGGCATATGCTGTGTCTACACTGTATACTTTGTTTCAGAGTAGCAGCCGTGTTAGTCTGTATCCGCAAAAAGAACAGAAGTAGGCTGTAGTCTTCGAAGTGGGCTGTAGTCCACGAAAGCTTATGCTCTAATAAATTTGTTAGTCTCTAAGGTGCCACAAGTACTCCTGTTCTTTTTGTGTATACTTTGTAGTTCATATGTAACCTTAGTCTGTCTATGCCTAGGGATAAATACATTTAAGATTGTAAGGCGCTCAGATACTACAGTGATGGGGACAAAAGAAGCACCTAAAATAGACAAATACAAATAAATTGATCGAGAATAGTGGGAAGTGTTCATCTGTGAATGTGAAAAGATTCATCTCAGGGACTTGCTCCTCCTTTGTTTTTGTATTTTCTCTTGCGTTGAATAAACTGCCTGTGCTATGATTTTTGGGTCACCTTGACTTCAGGCATATTTAGGTGTAAGCTGGGAGAAGTTGTTCTTCTTTCTGTCTTTAACTATATCTGAAGTATTAATATATTCCACATGCTGTTCCTTATCTAATGTAGATCCTGATCCTGCATATGCATTGATAGACCCCCTATTGACTCCAGTTAGGTTCTGTGCAGGTTTAAAGGCTCATTTGGGTTCAGTTGCAAGATTGAGGTCTTATTCTGCAGTCCATAATCATAGGAAAGTCAGTGAGGCTATTCCTGGGAGTAAGTGCTTGCTCAGTGTGAGTGAGGATTTCAGAATTGGGCCCTTATCATCATCTTTTTTTTTTTTTTTTTTTTTAAATAGCTCTCACATTTTTATGGAGCTTGGCATTTTTCATTTTCTAACTTGGCTGTTTTCTACATGTTAAAAGTTTTTTATCTTCTACTGCTGCTTTTATATTTTCTTTAAAATATGTACAGAGACTGTATGTGTCCATATTGTACAGAACAAAACAAATATTAACACTTTTGTTAAAAGATTAGTTGTACCCCTCCTATGCCATGAACATGCAGACTTGTGTACCAAAGTCAACTGTATCTACTAGACACTCAGATACTTTAGTAAAAGCAAGGCCAATAACACTCATGTATATTAGCCACTCGAGTGAGCTCATATAGCCCCATAAATGTATTAGAAACATATTGACATTTCAAGCAAAGTGCACTCTCAAGTTCATGTCAAAGTCTACATGCATGCAAAAATTTATGAAAACCAGACTAAATTTATGGCTTTGCTTCAGCATGTTAAGATGTTTGTCAGATACAGCTGATAAAGATGCTTTGCTGGGGAACAAATGTTTGGAGAACTCACATGGCACTCCTTCCTCTCTGCTTACTGGAAGCCCATTTCTGTAATAGGCTTCTGCAGAGAAAATGAAAAGGGGGTAAAGGAGGCATATCACAAACCAAGCAGAGGACTGGCCAGAGGGTCCATTCACAGTGCTGATCTGTGTAGTCTGTCTCTTGTTCCACCCAACTCCAGACCCGGGAATTTCAGACATTGGCTATCTACATGGCACCCACCCTACATTGGCCTCACAAAGCACCTTGTCACTGAGGATTCTTTTCCTCAGGCCCACTGTGGTGCAAAACAATTTCAAGGGAATATCGGCCTTTTAAGGTTTGTGTGCTTGTTCAGGATTGGGACCATGGAAAAAATTTCATACAGTACTCATATTTCAGGGACAGAAACATAGTTATTTAGAATTTTAAATGAAATCACAATCTCATAAGCTTTTGAACTTGCAACCTTCTGTACCAAATCCTGCACTTTACTACTGAACTAGGGGTACATCTACACTACAGCGGGGAGTCGATTTAAGATACGCAAATTCAGCTACGTGAATAGCGTAGCTGAATTCGACGTATTGCAGCCGACTTACCCCGTTGTGAGGACGGCGGCAAAATCGACTTTTGCCGCTTTTTGTCGGCGGCGCTTACTACCACCTCCGCTGGTGGAGTTAGAGCGCCGATTCGGGGATCGATTGTCGCGTCCTGACGGGACGCGATAAATCGATCCCCGAGAGGTCGATTTCTACCCGCCGATTCAGGCAGGTAGTATAGACCAGACCTAGGCTATAATGTTTTTAACACCCAAGCATTGCGAACATTTAGTTTCAAAACTAACCATCATGCTAAACTCAGCTAGTTTCAGGCTGAACAAAAACAAGAATACAGAGTCCAGTATTTTTATATTTTCTTTGAAATTGTAGTTGAAAATCTAAATAAAACCCTTCATTATCTGTTCATAGAAACAAAATTTTGGAGACTTAATTTCATGCTTCAGTTTGGTTTTGTAACAACATTTTTGTGACAGTTGTTCACATTGAAAGGTCTTTCTGGATCCCACAAAAGCTGAACTGAACAAAGCTTCAAGCAACAGAGCAGAATAAACAAAACAAATTGGTTTCATTTTGAATTTTAGTTTCATCATACACAGTCTATGTTCTTTGTGCCTGAATCTATGCAAACTGTCAAAGCTTTGATGAAACTAATTGAAACTGAAACTTCACAACTCCGTTTAACAGCAGTGGGCCAAATTTCTGATCTCCTATTCACACATCTCATTGACTTTATGGGTTCCTTGGGCACACATAAGAACAGAATATGGCCCCCTGGGTAACTGCTGAAAGTTCACGTTGTGAGTTTGTGAGATATAAACTCTGCAGTATATTTCTGATACAGAAACTCCTGAATAACAAACTGCGTCCAGCACAAAATCTAAGCCCAAGCCCAAGCCTTGTCCGAGTCCGTGGAGGTTTACATTTGATTTCCCAGTTAGAGAGAGAGAGGTTAGACTAGCAAAGTGTAGATCTGGATTGGTGGATTCAGATCCAGTGTTCTCATTTGTCCCCATTTCTAACTGCATAACAAATTTTTTACTGTGACTGGAATTTTTTTTTTTTTTACAGGGTTGTTTTCCACATTCCTGATAAAGCCCTATGGACTCCTTTATTATTTTCCCTCATATACTTTCATCCCTGCTCTTGGCTCGTATTGCTACCACCATCTTTCTGGGTGAGGAAGACTGGATAGGATATCTTTTGAGGTCTATTACCACTCCCCCACAGTTTATCAGAAAGGCTGCTGCTGAAGGACGTTAGGGACACCCCCCACCCCCCCAACTGCTATTTAGATACTGCTGCGACTGACAATTGAATCCAGATCTCCAACAGGTCAGTGGAAAGCACTACTACTCTGCTTCCCCTGTGCCTGGAACTTAAACCATTTCTAGACACTAGACCAACAAAAGAAATTGTCAAATACTTCTCCATCCTGTTTTAATACTGATTTACCAGAAATCCCTATGCTGGGAGAAGAAAGCCACGCAAAGGTCTCAAAGTTTCAGACCAAGATAAACAGTGTATTGTAATATATTTAGCACATGATAATGCAGACTACAGAAAATTATATACAGAGGAGGGGAAAAATGCTTTCCCTGGCAGGGAGGATCTGAAACATTGAGAGCCAGGGGAATGAGTATTTAGAGGGAGGAAACTTTTCTGCCTTCCTCACTATGTATTTAAAAAACAAAGCAAAACTAAAACAAACAAAAAAATCCCCACCACTGGGTCTAACAATCAGAAATAAAATTTTAAAAGATGTTTCAAAACTTTTGGCTGGGGTTTTTAAAGGTGCCCAAGGGTTTTAGGTGCTCAGATCCTATGAATATCAATGGAATTTGAGCCCCTACCTCTCTTCGACTCCTTTGAAAATACCATCTTTAAAGTTTCCCTTTAAAGTGGATATTGATGTCCAAGGTTTCTGTAACCTCGTGTGTCTTATCTGAGATGCCAGTATGAATGAATAAAAGTTTTGTAATCTGCTGTCTTTATGCAATGAGTGGTACTTCTGTAAGGTTTCTGAGATTCTTCTCTCACTTAGACTTGGTCTAGACTTATAAATTAGATTGACCTTGCTATGTCACTCAGGGCTGTGAAAAATGTTGTGCCCAGAATGACGTAGCTAGATTGACTTAACCTCTACTATAGACTCAGCTCTTCCACCGACCTAGCTTCCGCTTCTCAGAGAGATGGATTAACTACATCAATGGAAAAACCCCTTCCGTGGATATAGGAAGCATCTACACTACCTCAGCATTACAACTGAGTTGCTGCAGCACTTGTAGTGTAGATAAAGTCTTAGCATTGCGTTGAACCAAATGGTTTCTATTAAATGAGCAGCACAGTTCCATTTCGTCCCAGTTATATTATGCAAGACTTTGACCTGCTCTATGTAAAAAGACATCAGAAGTGAAGCTGTGCTAAAGGTATTGTTCACAGAGGTACACACGAACTTTTTCATGGGTTTGGCAGGACCCGGATTTGCACCATCAGATTTTAATTTGGTGGTTTTCAATGAGCAAACTCCAAAACTGGAGCAAAATGAACACCAAAACTCAAAGTTGAACCCTAGTGATAGCTACTGAGTTCCCTTTAGTTTTAACAAAAACTTGGCTCTGCTTTGCTTAAAACTAGGCTAGGGTAAGCATCTGTGATCTGTAGCAAAATGTTAGCAAACGTGGTCTGAGTTTCATCTAAATCAAGTTGGAATTCCCCTAATTTTATTGAATTCTTTTCAGGTAGCTGTACTCAGGAGTCCATTTCAGTGAGACATTTAAACATCTGAAAACGTTCTCAGTGGTGAAAATGAATCTGTAAATCTTCAGTGTTAACTGCTGTTTTGTTCATGTAGAGTATGCTAATTGCAGTGTCAGATGCAGGGTTTGGGGGCTACACTTAATTTATATTTCTATAAATTAGAAAATTCAAAGTGACCTGCTTTGTACACACTGTGCTCGAGTGTAGTGTCCAGGCCATACCAATGCGGTGTTCCTGATAACTTCCTATTGTTCTTTTTTCTCTTGTACACTAGAAAGCTAGCACCTGTCAGTGAAATCTGTTTATCCTGCATTCACTTGAGACAAATGTCTAAAAATCAATCCTGGCAGTGAGTGTGAAGTAACGTTTTGAAGAGTTCTGGATTCTCATGGTGAGGTGCAAGCTGTAGTTATTAAAGGGGATTAGGGAACACAGTTGGTGAGCAGATGGAATGTTTGTAATTTCAAAGCCAAACTCAGCCATAATCCAAAATGTGCACAAAGTCTGTTTGCTTCTTTACTAGCTCATTTCTTTTTCTCCAACTAGGATCATAACTCAAGTCAAATTTGGCCCTGAAGATATGTTCTACTTAATAGATTTCTAATTCAGATAGTCATAGTTTATTTATTTTTAATTAATTAAATTAATGGAGATATCCCATCTCCTAGAACTGGAAGGGACCTTGAAAGGTCATCGAGTCCAGCCCCCTGCCTTCACTAGCAGGACCAAGTACTGATTTTTCCCCAGATCCCTAAATGGCCCCCTCAAGGATTGAACTCACAACCCTGGGTTTAGCAGGCCAATGCTCAAACCACTGAGTTATCCGCCTCCCCCCCCCGGGGAGACTGTAGTGTAATTTAGACTTGCAATATCATTAATTTGGGTAGTTGTTAATGAATTGTGCTTCCCATCAGCAGGATAGTATTTTGGCTTAGGCTTCCTGTCCAGCCATGGATGTTGGGGCTGGATGAAAGGGAGCAGCTTCCCACCACACTCCTTGCTGTGGCCCAGTGGCTTCTTACAGTGATTACTGAAACAGAAAAGTAGCTCTGAACCTGGTAGCTCTGTGCGATGTACCTAATCACTCTCTTTTCATACAGCACCCATTGCTGTGGTATTCTCCTCACTGCCTGACTTCTGACTCTTTGCAAGACCAACATTGCAATGCCACTGTGATATATTTTCTTGCATTTTGAGTCAATCAAATTCAATCCACATGGGTTTCAGTGAACCCAAATAGTGAAAGTGAAGTTCAGTTGCAACCTCTTCAAAACCTCCCGTTTTCATCTGGTATTATTTTGAAGCAGTCTGAAATTGAAGACCTCATGGTTTTTCATAAAAAAAGCATCGAGTGTCTCAGGCTGACTTTGAAACAGGACCGAGGTTCATTCAAAAAGTTTGCAACTCATTTGATGAGTTGTTAATGAAACCAGTAGAGTTGGTTGGGAACTGAAACTTCCATTCCGTGGGAAATTCTAACATTTTGGACAAAAAAAAACCTGGTCTGAATCAGAACAAAAAGCCAAAATTTTGAAATTTTCTATAAAACAAAAATTCTGAAATACTTCATTTATATTATAATAAAATTTTAATAGAATGCACAGAATATTCCACATAATAAAATTAACATTTTAATAAGTCAAAACAAGATTAAGTTGAAACAAAAATGTTTTGACTTTTTCCCCGCTGTAAATTTTTGACAACATTTACATAGTGCTGTGAAAATTTCATTACAACAAAAGTGCATTTTGCACTGAAAAATGTTTCTATTGTAAGTTTTTCAACCAGCTCTAACATAGGAAGCTTTGCATGGTTTCATTGTGAGTATTTCATACAGGTTAAGTGGAGCACTTACAGACCCTCTGGTAGCTAATGAAGTAAGCTTGGGTAGTGTTAACTAGAGCCCGATATTGCTGTGGGCAGTTGTAAACAAAGCAAATACTTTTCTGTAGTGCTGCCTATAAGAAATCAGCAAACTATAATAACACCTAGGTTGATCGACAGTTTGCGCTAACTGGAAAAAAAACAAAAAAACCTCTCAAATGACATCAAGTTGCATGCAGAACTAATCTGTGCAAGCATTTGATCTTATTGTAATTACTCTTGTACTCACTATGCATCCATCACATTGTTTCTTACATTTGGTTGCCTCTTTCTTCATATTGGACTGTAAGATCTTGAGGTGGGAGGAACTGTTTTTTCCTGTGTGTTTCTACAGCTCTTAGCACAGTTGGATCCTGATCATGACGGTAGCTTCTGTGCTCTATGATAATATAAATCCCAGGAAAAAACCTATGTTAAAATGGAGTTACAGTTGAGAATATATATCAATTTTAAGGAAATTATGGGGATGTTGTATGCATCTCAAACTCAAATGTTATAAACCCAGGAAATATTGAGTTAAGGTTACCACCCTCAAAAGAAATCCAAACATCTGCAGGCACCCAAACAACCTTTATTTTGCCCTTTACTGGTGTCATGTAACAATTACATTTAAGATGGTGTTGTATTTGTGGTCCCAGATTAGGTTAGTGATTTTTTTTAAAGACACATTTTGAATATTTTCCCCCTCATGACATCACTAGCGGGCCATAGTTAAGGGTGCTTTTCTAAATAATGCAGCTTTTAATTAATTTTAACTCATTAATTAACCAATTTACTTGTAAATTCTCAGAAAATTCATTCTTTATTCAAAGAGTGAATGCTCTAAAATTGGGGAGCTTACGTTGTAGTTTTCATATATAACAGATGTTGAATCCCTACTATAAATGCAAAACAGAACTCATCCTTAACTGTAGAGTCATGACTAGCACTTGCATAATAATAATAAAAAAATAACAACTTTGCTGCCTTAAAATATTGTTAGTTTTAGGCTTTCCATGTTTCTCCATTCTTATTGCCCGTTTCTTGATATTATTATTGAAGCAAATGGATCTGTCAGCCTATCTATCTTTGCATTTATTCAGTCTGTGACCATCACTGTTATATCTGAACCCTGGATCATTGATCATTATTTTTGCGATGGTGCTACATTTTAGTAGTCCTCTGAACTGGTTATTTAACTACAGCTACTGTGCACAAAGAAGTCACTTCTGTACCACTACATAAATGTGTACCACAGAGACAGACCCTAGAAGATGCCACACGCTTCGAAAGAGAACTGCTGGTATAGGGCCAAAAGTGTCGAGGGTAGCAACAGCATAAGCAAGTCTTCTGGAAACTGACTCCATACAGGCAGACCAATTGTTATAGTGGAAGAATACTGCAAACAGCTGTAATGATTAATCTCATCAATATATTCACTCCCCTTCTGGACCCACACTGTTTCCCTACACCAATGACATTGTCAGCTGCAAAAATAACTTAACGTGCGTTTCTGCAGCAAAGAAACAATTGCTGCAGAATCCATTTTTATTCCAGTGTTTAAGCACCCTGAATGTTACATTCATAGATGAGAAGAATAAAAAGAAGAAACAGCATTTTCCTATAAAAACATTTTACTGGAGCAGCAATGAGTCATGTGACTATCTATGTAGCCTTTAGAATAACAATAGAGCTCGCTTAGCTTGCCAGCCAGCCAGCCCTCAAAATGACTAAGAAATGAGGTTTTGTGCATGTTCTCAACATGATCAGCACTAACTTATAAGTGGGAATGTTATTGAAATGGTTCTTCCTACTTCTCAGAATTCCTCATTTTTTACCCCATTTTATTCATACAGGTTATCTCAACTAAACTTAAAACTCTAATGAAAACGAGGTTATAGGAATGTTGTTTATGAAGGAATCCACAATATTTTAAGCATTCCCCCCCTGCCTTTCTCTCCCTTTTTTGTGTCTCATTAGAGGAGTTGGATTCACAAAGTGAACCCTGCTCTTTGATGCTAAGGTTGGAAGTCAACTGAATTAGCATGGGTAATGCGGCTCCTCTCAGTGACACCAGTTTCTAACACTAGTTGTTGTCAGGGGCCTAGTTGGTTGGGAGGGAGCAAGTGAGGCCAACTCTAGGAAGGCAGGCTCATAGGCTCCCCAGCTGTGTGAACAGCCCTTATTTGTTGAACTTTGGCAAGCATGGGCTGATGTTTGCAAGTATATCAAACTTCGAACCCAAGGTGGCTTTGAATAAGAACATAAGAACGGCCGTACCGGGTCAGACCAAAGGTCCATCTAGCCCAGTATCCTGTCTACCAACAGTGGCCAATGCCAGGTGCCCCAGAGGGAGTGGACCAACAGGCAATGATCAAGTGATCTCTCCTGCCATCCATCTCCATCCTCTGACAAACAGAGGCTAGGGACACCATTCCTTACCCATCCTGGCTAATAGCCATTAATGCACTTAACCACCATGAATTTATCCAGTTCTCTTTTAAACGCTGTTATAGTCCTAGCCTTCACAACCTCCTCTGGTAAGGAGTTCCACAAGTTGACTGTGCGCTGCATGAAGAATAACTTCCTTGTATTTGTATTAAACCTGCTGCCTATTAATTTCATTTGGTGACCCCTAGTTCTTGTATTATGGGAATAAGTAAATAACTTTTCCTTATTCACTTTCTCCACATCACTCATGATTTTATATACCTCTATCATATCCCCACTTAGTCTCCTCTTTTCCAAGCTGAAGAGTCCTAGCCTCTTTAATCTCTCCTCATATGGGACCCGTTCCAAACCCCTAATCATTTTAGTTGCCCTTTTCTGAACCTTTTCTAGTGCCAGTATATCTTTTTTTAGATGAGGAGACCACATCTGTACGCAGTATTCAAGATGTGGGCATACCATCGATTTACATAAGGGCAATAATATATTCTCAGTCTTATTCTCTATCCCCTTTTTAATGATCCCTAACATCGTGTTTGCTTTTTTGACCGCCTCTGCACACTGCGCGGACATCTTCAGAGAACTATCCACGATGACTCCAAGATCTTTTTCCTGACTTGTTGTAGCTAAATTAGCCCCCATCATATTGTATGTATAGTTGGAGTTATTTTTTCCAATGTGCATTACTTTACATTTATCCACATTAAATTTCATTTGCCATTTTGTTGCCCAATCACTTAGTTTTGTGAGATCTTTTTGAAGTTCATCACAGTCTGCTTTGGTCTTAACTATTTTGAGCAGTTTAGTATCATCTGCAAACTTTGCCACCTCACTGTTTACCCCTTTCTCCAGATCATTTATAAATAAGTTGAATAGGATTGGTCCGAGGACTGACCCTTGGGGAATACCACTAGTTACCCCTCTCCATTCTGAGAATTTACCATTAATTCCTACCCTTTGTTCCCGGTCTTTTAACCAGTTCTCAATCCATGAAAGGACCTTCCCTTTTATCCCATGACAACTTACTTTACTTAAGAGCCTTTGGTGAGGGACCTTGTCAAAGGCTTTCTGGAAATCTAAGTACACTATGTCCACTGGATCCCCCTTGTCCACATGTTTGTTGACCCCTTCAAAGAACTCTAATAGATTAGTAAGACATGATTTCCCTTTACAGAAACCATGTTGACTATTGCTCAACAGTTTGTTTTTCTATGTGTCTGACAATTTTATTCTTAACTATTGTTTCGACTAATTTGCCCGGTACTGACGTTAGACTTACCGGTCTGTAATTGCCGGGATCACCTCTAGAGCCCTTTTAAAATATTGGCGTTACATTAGCTAACTTCCAGTCATTGGGTACAGAAGCCGATTTAAAGGACAGGTTACAAATATTAGTTAATAGTTCCGCAACTTCACATTTGAGTTCTTTCAGAACTCTTGGGTGAATGCCATCTGGTCCTGGTGACTTGTTAATGTTAAGTTTATCAATTAATTCCAAAACCACCTCTAGTGACACTTCAATCTGTGACAGTTCCTCAGATTTGTCACCTACAAAAGCTTGCTCAGGTTTGGGAATCTCCCTAACATCCTCAGCCGTGAAGACTGAAGCAAAGAATCCATTTAGTTTCTCCGCAATGACTTTATCATCTTTAAGCACTCCTTTTGTATCTCGATCATCAAGGGGCCCCACTGGTTGTTTGGCAGGCTTCCTGCTTCAGATATACTTTAAAAACATTTTGTTATTACCCTTGGAGTTTTTGGCTAGCCGTTCTTCAAACTCCTCTTTGGCTTTTCTTATTACATTCTTGCACTTAATTTGGCAGCATTTATGCTCCTTTCTATTTGCCTCACTAGGATATGACTTCCACTTTTTAAAGGAAGTCTCTTTATCTCTCACTGCTTCTTTTACATGGTTGTTAAGCCAAGGTGGCTCTTTTTCAGTTCTTTTACTGTGTTTCTTAATTTGGGGTATACATTGAAGTTGGGCTTCCATTATGGTGACTTTAAAAAGCGCCCATGCAGCTTGCAGGGATTTCACTTTAGTCACTGTACTTTTTAACTTCTGTTTAACTAACCCCCTCATTTTTGCATAGTTCCCCCTTTTAAAATTAAATGCCACAGTGTTGGGCTGTTGAGATGTTCTTCCCACCACAGGGATGTTGAATGCTATTGTATTATGGTCACTATTTCCAAGCGGTCCTGTTATAGTTACCTCTTGGACCAGCTCCTGTGCTCCACTCAGGACTAAATCTAGAGTTGCCTCTCCCCTTATGGGTTCCTGTACCAGCTGCTCCATGAAGCAGTCATTTAAAGTATCGAGAAATTTTATCTCTGCATTTCGTCCTGAAGTGAAATGTTCCCAGTCAATATGGGGATAATTGAAATCCCCCACTATTATTGGGTTCTTAATTTTGATGGCCGCTCTAATTTCCCTTAGCATTTCATCATCACTATCACTGTCCTGGTCAGGTGGTCTATAATAGATCCCTAATGTTATATTCTTATTAGAGCATGAAATTTCTAGCCATAGAGATTCTATGGAACATGTGGATTCACTTAAGATTTTTACTTCATTTGATTGTACATTTTCTTTCACATATAGTGCCACTCCCCCCTCCCCCTGCACGACCTGTTCTGTCCTTCCGATATATTTTGTACCCCGGAGTGATTGTGTCCCATTGATTGCTCTCAGTCCACCAGATTTCTGTGATGCCTATTATATCAATGACAGGTTTCAGAGTAGCAGCCGTGTTAGTCTGTATCCGCAAAAAGAACAGGAGTACTTGTGGCACCTTAGAGACTAACAAATTTATTAGAGCATAAGCTTTCGGACTAACAAATTTATTAGAGCATAAGCTTTCGTGGACTACAGCCCACTTCTTCGGATGCATCCAAAGAAGTGGGCTGTAGTCCACGAAAGCTTATGCTCTAATAAATTTGTTAGTCTCTAAGGTGCCACAAGTACTCCTGTTCTTTTTATTATATCAATATCCTCCTTTATCACGAGGCACTCTAGTTCACCCATCTTATTATTTAGACTTCTAGCATTTGTGTACAAGCACTTAAAAAACTTGTCACTGTTTGTTTGTGTGCCCTTTTCTGATGTGTTAGATTCTTTTTTATGTGAATGTTTATCACCTGATCTGGCCCTTACATTATCCTCCTCCATCCTCTGCTCCTGACTATAACCTGGAGATTCTCTATCATTAAACTCTCTCCTAAGAGAAGTCTCTGTCCGATCCACATGCCCCTCTGCAGCAGTCGGCTTTCCCCCATCTCCTAGTTTAAAAACTGCTCTACAACCTTTTTAATGTTTAGTGCCAGCAGTCTGGTTCCACTTTGGTTTAGGTGGAGCCCATCTCTCCTGTATAGGCTCCTCCCATCCCAAAAGTTTCCCCAGTTCCTAATGAATGTAAACCCCTCCTCTCTACACCATCGTCTCATTCACGCATTGAGACTCTGAAGCTCTGCCTGCCTACCTGGCCCTGCGCGTGGAACTGGGAGCATTTCTGAGAATGCCACCATAG
Organism: Chrysemys picta bellii; assembly: GCF_011386835.1. Taxonomy (NCBI): domain Eukaryota; kingdom Metazoa; phylum Chordata; order Testudines; family Emydidae; genus Chrysemys; species Chrysemys picta. The sequence continues at coordinate 15,106,550 of NC_088799.1, read as the reverse complement.
AGGTCCTGGATTTCAGTCTCTTCCCTAGCAGCCTAAATTTGGCCTCCAGGACGTCTCTCCTACCCTTCCCTATGTCATTGGTACCAACATGTACCACGACCACCGGCTCCTCCCCAGCACTACACTTAAGTCTGTAAAGATGCCTCGAGAGATCCGCAACCTTCGCACCAGGCAGACAAGTCACCATGCGGTTCTCCCGGTCATCACAAACCCAGCTATCTACGTTTCTAATGTGTACCTCAGCATCAGTCTGCATCCCTCTTCTGAGTGGGGTGCTTAGATTCTGCTATCAAATGATCAACCATCCATAAATAGTTGAGAGAGAGAGAAAGTACTGCTAAAACATTGACATCTACCATCCCCTTTAGCTGCCTCAGAGTAAAATCCAAAGGGAAATTCCTCCCTTAATTACTTCTCTGATGCTATCTCTAAGCTACTGCGGTAAGTCCACCTACACTATGCAACTCCAGCTACGTGAATAACATAGCTGGAGTCAACATACCTTAGGTCGAGTTACCGCGGGGTCTACACTGCGGGGGGTTGATGGGAGAAAATCTCCAGTCGACTTACCTTACTCTTATTGTCGGGGGTAGAGTACAGAGGTCGACTGAAGAGCGATCTGCAGTCAATTTGGTGGGTCTTTACTAGACCCGCTCAATTGACCGCCGGTGAATCGATCTCAGACCGTCGATCGCTGCTGTAGTTTAGACCTGCCCTCAGGTGAGGCTGTGTACTTATAACTAGGGGCAGAATTGGCCCCAGGTAATATCTTAAAGGTTTTCAGACTATTATGGGCAGCCTCTTACCTCTGCATTTGTATAGTGCTTTACTGCCTTTCATGTTGTTTTAGCAAACTCAAAGGCTTTACAAGGTTCCTTGCCAAGCAGATTGTTAGTTTTGGCTGCAGAGCTCTTTTTAATCCAGACCAAGTTTTGGGCTCCTATGAAGTTCATTTTGACTGTGCAGTCTGATTTTTTTTTTCCTGTGCAAATATGCAGATTTGCAGATTATTTTGCTATTTTTTGTTGTTTGGTCATAAAATAGCTGTTATTGTGTATAATAGAGTGGATTATCAAAGGCTTTTTTGGCCATTTATGTTTGTTTCTGAAGGTTAAGAAAGAATAAGTCTTTCAGGTTCAGTATAGACACCCTTGTGCCTTTCCCTTCCTTGGAACCCTATTTCAGAGGAAAATATTTCCTAGCTGGCATAGGGCATCAGTAATGGGATACAGAGCCTTTCACCTCTAGATCACAGGTTTGAATCCCAACTATGCCAGTAACAGTTGAAAGTTGTAACAGTCTGTAGCTTATGTGAATTATTAGTCTTTATTCAATTCCCAGAGGATACAGAGACCACCCCAACAATTGGCATTCCTGTTAGCTGCCTCACAGGTAAACCAGAGTCTGAAGGATAGAAAGACACAAATGCTCTTTCCCTCTCTGGATTTTCTAGAGCCGGCACTGAGGCACGTAGCAGGAGAAGCTGTCTGTGGTTGAAGAGAGGGCTTCAATTTGTAGTGCTGTCAGCCTGTCACTTTTCATTAACACTGAATTCACTTAAGGGGGAAAAATAAATTCATACTTCCTTTTGTTAACTGTGTTGGGTTTTAGCCTCTTACTCCTCCTAGCATCAGAGAAGCCAGTTGCCATGATTTAAGGGAACCTTTTATCTCAGAGGAGAAAACTTGCACCAGCAAATTCCAGATCACTTTACTTCACAACTGGCACCAATGAGGATTTCTCATGGGTCACTGTTATTTTTTAAGAAAGCTCAGTATCCTAACTTCCCACCCAGCTGCTCTGCATATCTTGGCTAGGACTGGGGTAACCCCTGGGATTTTCTAACCCATGTGGTGTTTGTGGCAACTGGTGGTAGTAGTAGTAGTAGTAGTAACTTAGTGATCTTTTCAGAAGGTACCTTCTCTGAATGACTCCTCAGTTCATCAGACTGGCAGGGTTGCTTCTGACTCCTTGCCAGAGTGTGCCATCGCTCCTGAATACTGATGAAGGGGGGAGAGAGAGAGACAAGTACAGATTCAAGTGACAGAAAATAAATTAGGAGAACCAAGAGAAAGAAAATAAGAATCTAAGACCCTCTTTTCTCCTAGAAATGGTTACTTTATTTTGTCCAAGTTTGTATCTGAAACAGCACAAAAGAGAATCCCACAGAGAAGTGGGAGTTGAGAGTTCTTGGCTGTGCCACTGTCTCACTCTGTGACCTTGGGTGATTCACTTAAGCTCTGTCTTTCCATTGTCCAGATTGTAATAAGGGAATAATAGTAACCCACTATAAAAGCACTATGCAATATAGCAATTAAAAGAAATAAATAAATGATACCATTAGGTTGTGGTGGTACTGTCATTATTATTCATCACAGAGTGTTGAGGACGTTGCATTATAGCAGTAACTGTTGGAGCTTGGGGACGGAGTTAAAAATAACTTGCAATTCTTCTTCTTGACAGCTCACACAAATGTTATTTTCAAATGCTGTATCTGTACCTGCGTTCCCATAGGTAAGAGATTTAAAAGGACTTCCCAGTCTCTGTTTGTCTTTCTCTAATCAGAAAGTGCTGTCCCTTGGTGTTTGATAAGTACTAAGTACCATGAAGGCAACTCCAGTCAGAGAAGTTATAAATCCAGAAAAGGATAGGCAGGGGAGAGTTTGTAGTGATCTACCATATATATATACACACAAATATTAAAAATATGTCCCAATCAGAAGAGGTAAAGAAAAGAAAAAGTCCCAGGAGCAAGAATTGTAAGAACAGAGGTAATGCTTGTCAAAACAACAGACTTTCACATTTATTCTTTAGTTCTGTGCTCACCAGCCTTAATGCGTGACTGGGGAGACAACTCTTGGAATTAAACAAGGCAGCATGCAGGAAAAGCCATTGCTTTTGCTTTTGCAGCCTGGTATTTCACAATTAGAAGGAATGACAAAAATCATCCTTTTATTGAAGGCAGTGGAGTTATATCAGGGAAGATTTTTGTTCATGATTTTTATGGTCACATACTGCATTCTAAGCTGAAGCTATACTCTGTAAAGTGTAATGACATGCAGCATAGCACTGTATATAATGCTCATATACTAGAAACAACACAATAGAGTAATTTCATTTTAAAATCTCTTCCTATTTTATTCTTGGAAAATCTGAATGTTTAACCCATTGGTCAGCGTGTGCTGAATGTTCCCTCTTTGACCAATCCACAAAGGATGAGTCTGTTATATCGTCAGCTGTAGGTTGGTTCTTTTTGGTTCTGAAGGGGGAAGGGATAGCTCAGTGGTTTGAGCATTGGCCTGCTAAACTCAGGGTTGTGAATTCAATCCTTGAGGGGGCCATTTAGGGATCTGGGGCAAAAATCTGTCTGGGGATTGGTCCTGCTTTGAGCAGCGAGTTGGACTATATGACCTCCTGAGGTCCCTTCCAACCCTGATATTCTGTGATTCTGAAGATCCCCAGTTCAAACCCTGATGGCCACTGTAACATATCCACACATGGGAATGTGCAAAGAGAGATCTATACCTTTATATACCCTGCATGTAGTCTGCCTACTCAAACAGGTTGCCAACACAATTTAAAAGGGTCCTTTGAAAATGTAGCCCTGAGAAACTACACACACTTAAATATGTTGACTGACACGGGCCTCTAAACACTGTTTATTTGTAGATTACTTTAGTGTGACAGATATATCCACATTACAAAAAGAAAAAGATATGAGTGGCCACATTCATAAATCTTTACACACACAGTTCATGAACCCATGTTTAGCGAGCCCTTATTTCCTTAATGCAAGTATCAACCTTTACTTTATACGCCCAAAGATCTTGCAGACTTCTGTTGTATAATAGTGTAGTAGAAGCTGTCCAAAAATAGAAGACTATTTCTGACACAGAAAACTAGCTAAAAGGGTCAAACATGTAGCTATTCATTATAGTGGGAGAAAAGGACTGGGGCATAAGTTGTCTGCCATACAAGCAGATCTAACTTGTACTTTATCCATTTTTGTGGGTTATGTCACTGTTTAATTTGGTGTTTCTTCAAAAACAACCAGCTGCAGCCATGTGTGATACTCTGCATCTGTTACTGTCTTTGTAAGACACAAAGCACTTCCTTGAGATGTAAAACTGATGCAATATAGACTTTGTACTTGCATTTTACAAAGAAAGCCCCGTTTTGCCTTCTGATGGACCAACTGCATGTTCAGAGCAGGAATTGACTCCGTTTTTTAGCCAGTAAAGTAGGAGGTTGTTATTGCTGTGTTCCGGCAGTAGCAACGAATAGGTGGAAAAGAACAAAACCACTTACACACTCCATTTGACCCTTGCATCCAGCATTTCATTCCACTTGCAGAGGCAACCAATAGCCTTCTTTGCACTTTTCTAATTTACGAAAAATATCAAAACTGAAGATATTTTTTTTTAATTATATCCACTTTAATTTGATCAAAAATAGCCCTAACAGGCGTATCTCTCATTGTGCTTGTTTGAATTCCCTGCACATCAGCTTGCTCGCAAGCCTGGTACTTGCCCATATTGTAGAATACTTTTAGTTTCATTAAGCACTGGGCAGAGCTGCATAAAGTGAATTAAAATAAGAATCGCTTTATCCTTTCGGGCCTGATCCTGTTTCCACTGAATGGCAAAATATTGAGTGTGGTAAGTGGAGGAGCACTGAGGGTACGTCTGCACAGCCCCAATAGCGTGAGCCCTGTGAGCCTGAGTCAGTTGACCTGGGCTCTGAGGCTTGTTGCAGTGGTTGTCTTTTCTTTTTCTTTTTTTGTTGTGCAGACATACCTTGAGTAACCGGAAAGCTCTGAAGCGCATCCGTAATTCCATCCCCATTCAGGACAGCACTTAAGTGTCCAACTCTTAAGCGGGTGCTTAAGCCCCATTGTGTTCAATTGGAGCTAGGCATGTGTATAAGTGCTGTCCCGAATAGGAAGGCTGTGTTGAGTTCTGGAAAACGTATGCTTGCACTTTTAACGTTTGTTTCTTGCTGTCTTCAAGCATTTAAGGAATGTCCTTATTTAGGACATCATCGGCATAGGTCATGGTTTTCAAACCAGAGTGCCTACAGTTAGACTCCTAGAGCCATTTTGAGGCACCTAAGTAGAAGTCGCCTGATTTTCATAAGTTCTGAGGAATCCCAGCTCCCACTGAAGACAGCGGAAGATGTTGGTGCTGATCACCCTTGTCAATCAGACCACTTATTTCAGTGCCCAAACTGAGATGCTTAACTTTGAGCTCTCAAATTTGAAAATTATATCTATTGTCATTGTGTTTCATAAGATGTATATTAGCTTCTGTATCATTGCAGAGCTCAGAAATGTTTAATATTTAGAATTGAAAACGCAAACACAAGCATCTATTGAAATAGTTGGCAATAATCCCTGACCATGGCTTAATCCCCGTACTGTTTTGGGATCTAACTGATCCCAATGCATACAAAAGTGTAAACAAAACTGTTTGTGCTGAACCAGTCTCTCTTGATACATTAATTATTCTCAAACTAGGGCAAAGTCAGTCTTTCCACACTGGTTTTATCATCCTACCTATTGTATTTTTTGTGTAGCAAAAAAAAAAAAACCACTGAAAGGGTAAGAAGGTCAGGTAGATGCCTTAATGTTAGTCAATGGGGAGAATGGAAGTACTACACTGCTAAGGTCTTTGGTGTTCTCTTGGACCCCAAACACGTACAAAAACTTAAATAAAACATGAGACAAACCACTGCCTCTTCTTTCTTTAATTATTCGCGAGCGATGATGAGGACAACCTATTAGCATTGGTTTTGTCTGCATACCTGTGGTGATTTTAGTTTAGCGAAAAAAGTCACTTAAAAGGTATTGGGGTTAGTTAAACTGCAAATTAATTACTCAGGTATTCCAGCATCAGCAGAGATGACTGGTACCTGCTGATAGCGGGGGAGACGGACAATGTAAAGGTTTCCCCCCCACCCCAACAGCTTGAGTCACGCCCCTCCTCTTACCCTTAGCGGGCCCTCCCTGCAGCTCCCAGCTGTTTGCTGCTACCTTTCCTTGCAGCTGCATCTTGCAGCTCACCAGTTTCACGAGCTGCCACCTAGGGAGCGGCTCGGCTGGCAAACCCTGGCGGAATTCTGGGAGAGGAGGGGCAAGTGACCCTGCGTGTCCTCCCCATGTGTCACCTCTGACAGTTTTTATTTTGAGGCAGCAGCTAGGATATGATTACATTAATCTTTCAGCATAGTTTTTATCATCATAATTTCAGTGGTTTTTGTTTTTCAAAAGCAATGCACCAAAAGGGTCTGCGGGAAGAGGGGGGTCTGTCTCTGAGACTGCAGATAACATTTGCCTCGTGTATCATCACAATTGTGCAGCAAATTGAGTTTCTTTGAAGATAACATTGTCATTCCCAGATTTTCTGGGAAGCCTACACTTGCTAGGGAGTTTCTGGCAAAGATACCCATCAGATACATTTTTCTAGCAAGCCCACACTTGACAGATGCAGTTGTAGGCGCAAAGACTAGTGTGCTGGGTACTGATCCAGAGCCTAAGAAAAGGAAAAAATGTTACAGCTGTCCAAAGAACAAGACAGAAAAACACATCAAAAACATGAAACGTGTAAGAACTTTGTGCGTTCAGAACATATTATCTGTTTGCTCCATTTGTTCAAAGTAGTAAGCCATTTACTGCCACTTTACTGTGTGCCTTTTATATTGTTGCTGTTGCTATCTGTTTTCAAAGTCGAAACATGAAGCCAGTTAGATCCCAACACCTATATAGGTTTCAGAGTAGCAGCCGTGTTAGTCTGTATCCGCAAAAAGAACAGGAGTACTTGTGGCACCTTAGAGACTAACAAATTTATTAGAGCATAAGCTTTCGTGGACTACAGCCCACTTCTTCGGATGCATACAGAGTGGAATAAATATTGAGGAGATATATATACATACATACAGAGAGCATAAACAGGTGGGAGTTGTCTTACTAACTCTGAATAGTGTGTAGTTTTTTAAAAATGTGTTTGATCATGGGGTCGGTTAGACCCCAGCACAAGTACTGTGTAGTGTGCTTCTGAATCTAGGAAAGTTTTAACTTGTTCATAGTTTTATAGTTCACTGGTTAATAAAGTCAGTTTTAAGTGGAGTTTCCCCCCAATTTTGATGTGCAAAGGGGTCTCCAAGACCCCAATATGGAAATATTTGGGTTATTTTGGGTCCAATTTGGAGGTTAACTCTGCTTATATTTAGACCGGCACAGCTGTTTTGAAGAAAAGGTTTCTGAGTGTTTCCTTAATAAGCATATAATTATAATGGGCCCTAATTCTGGCTGGTTTTGAAAATGGCTCCAATGAAAGTGCACAATAGCACAACAAAAGCAGTATTACCCTGGCCATGTTATGACAACGGGCCCCACTCTTAGTGATTATTTCTGCTAGCTGCGGCATACTTCTCATGGTTTGGGGATATCATTCCTATCACCAGGTTAAGAGGTGTATACCTACAGATGCTGACTGTTCCCTATGATCCCTTGGCCCTGTCCTGCCATGCCATAGATTGCACTCTTGTGACTCCTGTTGTGTGTGTTCTCTCTATAGATTGGAGCCAGACTGGAGAGGAAAATTGCCTACTAAGTTTCTGGCTCATGTGTGCACCTATGGCAGCCAGAATGTAACTGTAATTTAATAATTGCAATATCGTTACTATTTTTTCTGTGTTCTGTTCTCATGTGTGAATAATTGTTTGCTCATTCGGTTCTAAACATCTCAAAGATTATAAAACAGCCATCTCTGTGTGTTAATTTCCTGTGAGTCTCTTGCTTTGATATCAAAAAGGGCTTAATTAATAGTAGTTAGAAAATTCTCAAGGAGGCATATGGTATATTGGGGAGTTTTGTGTCTTTCAAATTGTAGCTTGCACTTTAAGTGACTGATAAAAGATCGTTACTAGTATTTGAGCCACTCACAGCCCCAGTAAATCTGGAACAAATTCTGAGAAAGCATATTGTGTTATGACTGGCGTATCTGCAAGCGTGGTGCTGTGCTTGAAAACGAGACATAAGGTTTGCAAGGCATTCATGCTGATGTCATTGCATTGGCATGGAGGGGCTGTTGAAACAGTAAATACTTTCTATAGCCAGCAGCTAAGTATCCACTGGACCTCTTCTTTTTCTGTAAACGAAAAAATGCAGAACAAACCTAAAATCAGTAAACTGTCTTTATGGTGAGAAATTTTAATTAGTTTAGGGCTTGTAGCTATTTCAAACATTGTGCATAAACAGCTGCTATTTGAGCAAATGTGAAAGCCAGTATTTGTGGAAAGTTTAATCTGTGATATATATTTTTCAGTATTTTTTTAAACTTGCCTTTCTTTATAAAGCACTGTTGGAATGGCAGAAGAATTATTTGTACTGTACATGCAGGAAGAAGCAGGGATTTGTGCTAACAGAAATCTGTAGGCTTCAGTTCAGCAAGAACTAGCTTCCAGCATTAATAATCACCTCCCTATATTCTTGGGGGAAATTCACTCTTGGTGAGTTTGGGTGGGTCAGAATCAAAACCCCAAACTTTGGAGGCCGGGGGAACAGAATGTGAGCCTAGATTCAGATTTTACAGCTGGTCCCTTTACTATAAAAGGTCAAACCAAAACTCCAAATCCAAACAACCCAGAACTTGGGAGTAATTCAGGATCTGGATTCGGAATCAAATTTTGTAGTTTGGGACTATCCATAGCATCTCATAGGCATTCAGAATTATCCCCTTTTCATAAATGATAACTGAGGATTTTATATTGTCCTCTGGAGGGTTCCACTGAGCACTCACGGAATCCTTCAACTTCCTGCTATGATGGACAGTTTTGCCATGACAGATGTAGGAAACAGATGAGAAGTAGAAAAGCTTTTAAAAAGACAATGATCCAAAGTGTTGGAGTGAGCTCTTCCCTGACCTTCTGTTGCTGATGTCAAACAAGGAGAGCAGAATATGCCAGCTACTTGGCCCTGTAGTTTCTAGCATTAACGTGGAGAGATTGACACGTACAGCTTTCATTTGCTGACTTCAGACAGGCCAGGAAGAGTGAGAAAGAGGTCAGAGATTAAAAACAAACAAAACTGGCCATTGGATTCCCTTAAACAAATGGGCATACTCCCAATTTCTCAAGCAATCACGGGTAATATTTTTGTCTTAAAAATTTGCTAGCCATTAGAAGCAGGGTTTGTGATCCCCCTTCCCTACCATACTTGCAGTCATTGCATGATACTTGTACTCCTCAGCCTAAAGGGCGGAAGCTACTCTACTAGCACAGCACAGCACAGCCATGGTTAGGTGTTTTACACCTGCATGAGCTGGAGATTGTGGCCTCTGGGTTGAGAACTCATTTTTGATGTGCTCTGTACTATAGGGTTACCATAGCTCATAAATAAAAAAAGAGGACCCTCCACGGGCCATGGCCCCGCCCATTTCCCCACCCTAGCCCCACCCCAACTCCGCCCCTTCCCCACCCTAACTTCGCCCCCTCCTCCCTCCCACTCCCAGCCAGGGGGAAAGGGCTGCCCCAGTGCTACCAGCTTCACGATTTCCCGGGCAGCCCCCAGACCCTGCGCCCCCAGCCGGCGCTTCCCCAGCGCAGCTGGAGCCCAGGAGGGGAAGCACCCAGCCGGGGGCGCAGGGTCTGGAGGCTGCCCAGCAAACCGTGAAGCTGGTAGCGCTCGGGCTTTGGGCAGCCCCTATGCCTCCGGACCCTGTGCCCCCAGCCGGGCACTTCCCCTCCGGGGCTCCGGCGGCTCTGCGTAACTTACACTGTATAAGTTACACAGAGCCGAAGAGGAGCACAGCCCCCGCAGCTGGAGGCTCTGCTCCTCTTAGGCTCTGTTTAAGAGCCGGGCTGCCCCAGCGCTACCGGCTTCGGGCAGCCCCCGTGCCTCCGGACCCTGCGCCGCCGGAGCCCGGGAGGGGAAGTGCCCGGCTGGGGGCGCAGGGTCCGGAGGCAAGGGGGCTGCCCGAAGCCGGTAGCTCTCGGGCAGCCCGGTTCTTAAACAGAGCCTCCAGCGGCTGGGGCTCTGTGTAACTGACACTGTGTCAGTTACACAGAGCCCCGGGGGCTGGAGGCTCCAGCCGCCGCGGCTCTGTTTAAGAGCCGGGCTGCCCAAGCGCTACCGGCTTCGGGCAGCCCTGGTGCCTCCAGACCCTGCGCCCCCAGCCCGGCACTTCCCCTCCCGGGCTCCGGCGGCGCAGGGTCTCGAGGCACGGGGCTGCCCGAAGCCGGTAGCTCTCGGGCAGCCCGGCTCTTAAACAGAGCCTCCAGCGGCTGGGGCTGTGTGTAACTGACACTGTGTCAGTTACACAGAGCCCCGGCGGCTGGAGGCTCCAGCCCCCGCGGCTCTGCTCCTCCCCGACTCTTCGGCTCTGTTTAAGAGCCGGGCTGCCCGAGCGCTACCGGCTTCGGGCAGCCCCCCTGCCTCCAGACCCTGCGCCCCCAGCCGGGCACTTCCCCTCCCAGGCTCCGGCGGCGCAGGGTCTGGAGGCACGGGGCTGCCCGAAGCCGATAGCGTTCAGGCAGCCTGGCTCTTAAACAGAGCCGAAGAGTCGGGGAGGAGCAGAGCCGCCATTTTCCCGGACATGTTCGGCTTTTTGGCAATTCCCCCCGGACGGGGGTTTGACTGCCGAAAAGCCGGACATGTCTGGGAAAAAGAGGACGTATGGTAACCCTATGTACTATCCAGTGTCATTATTCTTCCTAAGGCCTTCTGTTAATGGGGGCTGAATGCAGCCCCTTCCAGAGACTGGCAATGCAGTTCTGCAGCTAGCCAGAGGGAATCACTTAGAATCATGCAAGATCCTCTTTTTCTCCCCATCATGTGCTGTCTCCAAAGGGCTCCCAAGGTTCCTTGTTGGCCCAGGAGAAAGAGCTCAAGTTTGATACTTGAGTATGTTGTTAGCAAAGAGACTAGCTCCATCTGGTGACAAACAGGACCAGCATCCTGCTGAGGGAAGTGTGACTGGTTGGATCACAGAAACCCCCTTGGGAGCTGCTACCCGATGTGCAAAGACTACCCCTGATCCTGTTTTCCCTGCCAGCTCAGGACTCCAGCACCCTGTCTTGCTGAGTCAGACACTCCAGTCTGCTCCAACACAGACCCAGGGTCTGAATCACTTGTCCCAAAGCTGCAAGTTTACCTGAAAACAGCTCACAGAAGTGTGCTTGTCTTTAGCACTCAGATGTCCAACTCCCAATAGGGTCTAAACCCAGATAAATCCGTTTTACCCTACATAAAGCTTATGCAGGGCAAACTCATAAATTGTTCGCCCTCTATAACACTGATAGAGAGATATGCACAGTTGTTTGCTCCCCCTGGTATTAATACATACTCTGAGTAAATTACTAAATAAAAAGTGATCTTATTAAATACAGAAAATAGGATTTAAGTGGTTCCAAGCAGTAACAGACAGAACAAAGTGAGTCACCAAGCAAAATAAAATTAAATGCGCAAATCTATGTCTAATCAAACTAAATACAGATAATCTCACCCTCAGAGATGTTTCAGTAAGTTTTTTCTCCAACTGGACACCTTCCAGGCCTGGGCACAATTCTTTCCCCTGGTACAGCTCTTGTTCCAGCTCAGGTAATAGCTAGGGGATTCTTCATGATGGCTCCTCTCTCCCCTTTGTTCTCTTCCACCCCTTTATATATCTTTTGCATAAGGCGGGAACCCTTTGTCCCTCTGGGTTTCACCCCCCCTCACTGGAAAAGCACCAGGTTAAAGATGGATTCCAGTTCAGGTGACATGATCACGTCACTGCAAGACTTCATTACTCACTTGCCAGCACACACATATACAGGAAGACTCACAGGTAAACACAGCCATCTGTAGACAATGGGAGTCATCAAGATTCCAAACCATCATTAATGGCCCACACTTTACATAATTACAATAGGCCCTCAGAGTTATATTTTATATTTCTAGTTTTAGATACAAGAGTGGTACACTTATACAAATCGGATGATCACACTCAGTAGATTATAAGCTTTGTAATGATACCTTACAAGAGACCTTTTGCATGAAGCATATCCTAGTTACGTTATATTCACTTTTTACCATATTTTTCTACAACTATCCCGGTTACATTATATTCACTTATCATGTTTTTATAAAACCTTATAGACTGCACAATGTCACAGGAAGGATCCATGATCTCTCTAGTATCAGAGGGGTAGCCGTGTTAGTCTGAATCTGTAAAAAGCAGCAGAGGGTCCTGTGGCACCTTTAAGACTAACAGAAGTATTGGGAGCATAAGCTTTCGTGGGTAAGAACCTCACTTCTTCAGATGCAAGTAATGGAAATCTCCAGAGGCAGGTATAAATCAGTGTGGAGATAACGAGGTTAGTTCAATCAGGCAGGGTGAGGTGCTCTGCTAGCAGTTGAGGTGTGAACACCAAGGGAGGAGAAACTGCCGATAGCCAGTCAGCGCTACTTTTGTGATTAAATAAATTAATTTTTAAATGTTGTGTGAGTACTCTCAGGGTGGGAAAAACATCTTGCCATCAGAACCTTCCATACCCAGTGCTGAGCATCAGTGGTCCTTTAAAGAGCTAGCTGTTTGGTCATGTGGATTAAATTCATTCATAGGTGAGTCACCTTGCCACTTCTCATCTCTCCTGAGTTACATCGACATTGGTCTTTTTACTTGCCTGAGTTCTCTGAAGAAGTTTCTTTTACTTGCTTCCAGCTCTAAACTGACCTCTACCGCATGTGGACAATCATGATGACAGGCATTGTGCATCTGGCATCAAGCCGTTCTGAGCCTGGAAGAGTGTGGGTGGCTGAGGTAGCAGACGTGTGCACGTGTGCAGACTATGTACTTAGTGAACTGGAATCAAAAGCTTCCCTAGGATCAGGGATATGTTAACTTTGGTTAGAAAGCTGATGCCTTTACATTTTTGTCATTGCTGGGGATACCCTACTCTCTTAGGTCTCGTTATTCAGCTCCAGGACTTGGAATGGCTTACGCCTGCAGCCCTTTGTCTGCAAGGCATCAAGAAGGGCTTAGTTACTGTACAAAGCTATCATTTTTCACAAGGAGAGGGAAGTGAAATTTCATTGAGCTTTAGGGTTGATTTTCATCTCTTAGTTAGGGTGCCACAGATAGAACCCTTGCTAGAAAGCAGACTGAGGAGAGAAAATTCAGCCCACATGTTCAGGATTTAAGGTCAAGAAAGATTCAAACTTAGCTTCTGGGGCTATAATTGAGGGTGATGTAATGACCATAAAATAAACTTTCAGTGGCATAGTAACAACATTCTCTTACCCACTGTAGGCGTAGAAGCAGTTTCATACTGACATTCTTTAGAGATGGGCCCACAGCACTGGTTCTGAACCCCTTCAGAATTTTCAGATCTGGATCCAAATTTCGTAGCTCGGGGCTGCTTCTGCAATAGGACTAAAGGGAACACTGTATCCCCAAAGTCCCTAATCATTGACTAACTTTGTATTTGGATCAACATCTGGGTCTCCTCTCAGCGGGGTAATGCCCATCTGTATAGTTGTCAAGTCAGATTTGTCTTATCCGTACTGAAGCATGCTAATTTATACGCTTCGGACAACTGGTAAAGTGTGTTAAGACTGTGGAAAAAAATGCCCTTGCTATCTTCCTCTTATTCAGAATTAGCGTAGGTTAATTTTTGTCAAGTGGCTGAGACGGAAAAGCACTCTAGATCATAGGAGGCAGTCCGGCTGTCATTCCCGCTACACGCTAAGGCACATTCTTTCAGGAGGAGATGAGCATTTACATTGGAGTTTTGCCTGTCAGTACTCAACCAGTTTTAATTTTTTGGCATGCTAGTGCATGGAACTTTTTAAAATGGTGGTGGTATTTTTTTTCCAAGCGGGTTTTTGACAAAAATGGGCAAATTCTTGAGCTTCAAGAAATAGGTCAGCCTTTTGGGGAGTAGCCGTTTCTGGAGGTTTTAATTTAAACCTGCCGTTTTTTTCTTCATGAGTTTCTACGTTCCCTGTGGCAGAATTTTATTCTGCTATATCAAGGATCCTGCTCATTTTGTTTTTACTTGTTTGTTTGTGGTAAAATTACTTTGCTTTATTTTTTTATGAAAGGTAATATGTTTGGCCAGCACACTTCCATTAAAATAAAAAGGCTATTCATTTTCCAGCAGAGTGGGCTCTAAGTAAGAAAGTGAGGACTCTCCTTGCAGTGGAGCTCCATGGATGACAGAATAAAGATATTTTTGGTTAATAAGCCAGATTAATCTTAACATTAATTGAGTTATAGAATATCCTGTGTCTTTTTGCAGTATATTTGTGGAACTAAGTTTTTTGTGTGTGTTTGGGGGAGAGGAGCCGGGGGTTGGCCACATGAAACCAAACGTTAAGAGGTTTAGGAAGTCTGCGGATGTCAGCTCTGTAGCTGCAGTGATTAAGGCTTGAAAATGTCGTTGGCCATTCATTCTTATACCATATTTTTCATATTCATGTATAAGGAACCATACATTGTATTTCTTCTGCCATTGTTACATAAGAGCAAACTGCGCCACAAGAAATTGTTTCTGATGAACCAGTCCTACTGTTCTCTGTCTCTTTCCTAGTAAAAACTTCACAATGGAGGAATATAGAGTTTGGTGACATTATTGCCATCTAATGGTGGTAATTTACTCTTTTCCCGTCTGTTTTACAGAATATGACTCAGAAACCAAAAGAGTTCAAGACATTCTTTCTGGAATAGAGAAACCACAGGTATGTGTTCCAGATTTACAAAAAAAGATGACTTCACACATATGCCAAGTGTATTTTTTTTGTCCATGGTATAATGCTGGTGAAATACGGGGTAGCATCTGAATTATTATATGCTAGAATGTTGTATAAATGTGTTTTCATCCAAGAACATTTTTATGGATCACAGTTTTGCAGTCCAAAGTACACACTGAGGCAAAACTCCCAGTCCATACAGTGGGCATAATTTCTAGGTGTCTTATAGCATATACTGGAGCTTAATTAATGGCTATTTGTAGAGCACTTTGAAATCCTTGGATGAATTTATTAATTTTACTAATTTAATTAATGTGTTGTATAAGGTAATGCACATATAAGGACATAAATAATAAAAATACTTAGTTATTTGATATCAATTCTCCTATCCCCTCGTCCCAAAAAACTTTAATTTGAAATAATAAATTAGGAATTAAAAACCAAAACTCTGACAAGAAAAAATCAAATTGTATTATTTAATAACATTGAAAAGTGTGGAAAATATGTTTCTGTTGCAAATTAGATCCTAGTCCTGCAGACAGATGTGCCAGTGCAGACATTATATGAACAAAAATAGTCTGGATTCCATACACTTTCAAGTCTGCACCAATGCATCTATTTGCAGGATCGGGGCCTTACGCAATAAAGGAATAAATGAGGACTCTAAATCCCTGCTGACTTGAAGTTGCAATGGTTTATGCAGCCTTCCCCCGCCTCCCCCCAAAATTTAATTTTTTCCCTACAAAAATCTGTGTCATGAAAAATGTGATTGACCTCATAGTTTTTGGCTAACTCCTCTGTACTGTACTATTGCAATTAACATGCCCTTGGTGTCTATTCATAAGTAGTGGATAGTTCTGCAGAGGAAAACTAGTTCACTGTTGTGACTGCCGTGGAATTGCTATGTAATATACTCTAAGAATATTGAGACGTAATAATTTATAAACACTATCTGTGACCTGGTTAGTGAGGTGCTGTTATTGTATGTTGGGTTGTAAGACTTTCCAGTATGAATATATTGTTCTAGCTTAATAGGGGGCTGTGGGAAAAACAAGCAGGGAAGCAACCCAGTGGATCCTGGTAAGAATCTCCAAACAAATGGTTGGGGGGCAGTGACAAGACAATGGAGGAAACTGTTAGCTTTGAGGATCCTATATCCTGTCGCCAATGAAGATGCAAGCTTTGTATTGCCAGGCAGCAAGCCCAGAGATCAAAAGAACACTAAACAGTTAAAAAGCTCTTCTCAGGAGAGGAAGGTATGTGTGTGTCACTTGTCAGCAGCTATTCAGGGAGCAAAGCTAACACAGAGAGAGACTCCCCAGAGGGACTCTAAAGGAGTGGGGCTTTCTCAGATCCAGGGAAGGGTGGGCAATATTCAAAATGTCATCAATGACTGTTTTAATGTCTGCTTAGAGAGACAAGGTGGGTGAGATAATATCTTTTATTGGACCAACTTCTATTGGTAATAGAGACAAGCTATTGAGCTACACAGAGCTCTTCTTCAGACCTGGGAAAGGAATATTCCAGAGCTAGATACAGGAGACTGATACCATTAAACAGGAGAAATATCTAACCTTGGAAGATCCTGAAAATTCTGATGTTAAATGTTTGAGTATTTTTTATAGAGAGAAGCTATTTTAGAAGTTTTTATGGTTACCTATGAATCCTGTATAATTGGACTCATGACAACTACGGCTATGTCTACACTACGTATCTTTTAGCGACACAGCTGTGCCACCACAGCCATGCCACTAAAAGGCACGCAGCGTAGCAAGCTCACGCGCTGACACAGCGCTGTTCACACTGGCGCTTTTCGTTGAGAAAACTTTTGTCATTCAGCTGAATGACAAAAGTTTTGCTGACGAAAATCCAGTGTAGACAAAGGCTAAGAAACTTAGCTTTACAAGCAGAGGGATAAAACAATAGTACCATTAACATTTTAAACTCTCTAGAACATTCCTAAAATAGCTTTTATAGTTGGTTGTGTGTGTGTGTGTGATATATGTGGCACGTGCTGATTACGTGATGGTGTGGTGTAACCCTTGTATTGGTACATGTTTGGGATGACCCGCGTACTTCCCTATAACTTTAACACTCATAAGTAACAAGGCTGTCCCAACCTCATGCTAATAATAAATTTATATTGTTTCCCTTTTTTCACCTGAGTGGCTAATCAAAGTTTGGGGCCCTGTGGGCGTTCCAGATAGGAGTAGAAATTTCTGATAGTCAGGTATTTGTTTGGTGCAGTTTTGTTTATTTTCAAAGAGCGAATAAAATCCTGTGGCAGATGTGGTCTCCTCATCTCAAAAAAGATATACTGGCACTAGAAAAGGTTCAGAGAAGGGCAACTAAAACGATTAGGGGTTTGGAAGGGTCCCATATGAGGAGAGATTAAAGAGGCTAGGACTTTTCAGCTTGGAAAAGAGGAGACTAAGTGGGGTATATAAAATCACGAATGATGTGGAGAAAGTAGATAAGGAAAAGTTATTTACTTATTCCCCTAATACAAGAACTAGGGGTCACCAAATGAAATTAATAGGCAGCAGGTTTAAAACAAATACAAGGAAGTTCTTCTTCACACAGCGCACAGTCAACTTGTGGAACTCCTTACCTGAGGAGGTTGTGAAGGCTAGGACTATAACAGTGTTTAAAAGAGAACTGGATAAATTCATGGAGGTTAAATCCATTAATGGCTGTTAGCCAGGATGGGTAAGGAATGGTGTCCCTAGCCTCTGTTTGTCAGAGGGTGGAGATGGATGGCAGGAGAGAGATCACTTGATCATTACCTGTTAGGTTCACTCCCTCTGGGGCACCTGGCATTGGCCACTGTTGGTAGACAGGATACTGGACTAGATGGACCTTTGGTCTGACCCAGTACGGCCATTCTTATGTTCTTATGACTTTGAATCTATTGAGAATCAAGAGCAGAAAACAGCTTCTTTTGCTCACAATACTAAAGCACACTCTTATCCTGCACCCAGGCCCAAAAACCTTTTCTCAGGTTTCTTCCATATTTTCAGCTGCCCCTTCAGGCTGTCTCTTTGTCTCTCTCTGTCTGTTCTTGTCTGTCCTGAGTTTGTGTGATCTTTTTTCCTACACACACCTATCCGAAACAATACTCAGACAAAAGCTCCTGAGTGGTGCAGACTACTTTTATCTTAAGTGGTACATATGCTTATAGTTATATTAATTGAAGGGTGAGTTCACACCTATCAATCTTTATGGTGTTTTAACTCAACCCATAACAAGTCTTCACTCAGCTCGTAACAATAACATAGGCTACCATCATTTGTTGTGTGTATGTACATGTATATAACATATACACTCTACGTGTATATAATGTGTACATGTAGTTTTAGTGAGAAAAATGGTATGTAGTGCCATTGCTTCAATAGTAGTAAAATATTTGTAGCCCAAGCATAACATTTATAAAAGAGAAAAATAAAATTGTTTAATAAAAGAAATACCGTGTATGTAAAACAAATGAAGTAATGAGGCATCAGTGAATCAATTGGAAGTGGACTGAAATTCAAGCAATGAGTACATTGTACAATATCTAATGTTGCCACCTATTTCGGGAAATATCACGTAGATCATACCAAATTTTCTCTTTTATAAGGCAGCTCTTTAAAGGATTAGATTTTCCCCAGGATTGTTTGTTTAACCTGAAATCCTAGTGAGTTTCTAGTTCCTAATGTCACAGACAAGGTACTCATTCTCTGAAGCAGCCATCTTCCTAAGAGAGGAGAAACCCGAGGCCAAGCTTCAAAAATGGCTGAGTGCCGCTGTTGTGTTCAACTACAATGAAACAGATCTAAGTGGCTACAGAGATGCTTAAAAGGTTATAGCATCCTTTCAGCAAATGCTGACAACTGCAGTGTGGGGGATGGCGGGGGAAGGAGGTAAAGAAGCAATACAGGTATGCTGGGTCTGAGTTCAAATGAAGATTGGCTTTGTAATAAAGAGCCTGTTCCTGCTGTCCTTTCAAGTCATTGGGATTTTTGCCTGATTAAGGACTGCAGTGTCAGACCATGATTTGAAAACTTGACCTCGTAAAAGCCATGAGCTCATTTGACCCACAAGTCTTTCAAATATTGCCCTCTGGAGAGCAAAGGAATTCTTCATTCAGTGTAGTTCGCACACTTACAATAACCCCCCCCTCCCCCTCCCCCTCCCCCCCCCCCCCCCACAGTCACAAAAGGCCTGTGAACAGTAGCCCAAAATCTCAAAGTAAACTTGTACGGAAACGTTGGCCCTTGCTCATGACCTGAATGACTGGAAGAACTGATATTTATCAGTCTCGTAACTTTAATAAAGTAATGCAAGGGTTGGGATTATTTATTTACTCCACCACCTTTTCGGTAGCTTATAAAGCAGACGTTTACTATATAAGCTGAGAAGCTTGCGGGAACTAATTAGCTGTGCTTTTTACTAGACACAGAAAACTCCCATGACAAAGAATGTGTAGCTACTTCTCAACCTTAAAAAAATCTGTAAAAATCAAATACAATAGCTTGTAGGACAAAATGGCTCATGTTACCCAACTGGAAAAAGTACTTCTGACAGCATGGACCTTATCTGCGTAAAGACAGTACACAAAGGGAAATCATCTCCCCAAATGATAAAGAAATCTTCCAGTTTTTAATATTTTAGTAGGGTAGAATTAAGACAGCATTAAAAATGAACAAATCCTATGCAGAATCATTTCCTGTTTAGAATTAATACCACACTTAAATATTTTATACCAGTACTGCAAGTTCAGTGTTTAATAGAATAAAAGCATTCTATCTCCTGAGGATAGTACTATTGTGGTTTGCCATGCTAAAAATGTGGACTCCGAATTTCAGTTTGTCACTTCATCTAACAATTAATGCCATTTATGTATAAATAACCTTTAGTGCATGCCATGCAGGCTTTGCGAGGGTGTCAGAAAACCTGTTTGGCACTTTCAGGGTTCACTTAGGAATTATTTAATTGTTGGTTACCTGTTTATTTTAAAACTCAGTTTGTGATATCAGCAATTGCTGTGCGTTCACCATCACCACCGTCACAAGTCAGTAGAAGAACTGAAACCTGGATATTCAGCACCAAGAGCTTAAACCTGTAGCACTTCAGCTAATGGAACAACTCCCTTAGCTGGTAGCCGTAGTAAGCTTTTATCCTTATGTGAACCAGCCTGTGCAGAGCCACGTTGACTTCAGAGTATTAAATGTGTACCAGTATTTTCTTGTGGGTAGCCTGTAAGATTTACTATTTCTCTCACATTAAGAGAAACTTGACTTTCTTCAAATTACTGAAGTTCATTAAAGGACAAGGCTTTTTACCAAATAGAGCGCATATATACGTGTGTCCTAGCTAGTAGTCATAAAAAATTTTTTCAATAGAACATTGGCTGGATATTATGTATCAAGTTCCAAATCCCTGTCTGAATGTATGAAAAACAATTATGCAAGCATATGTCCATAATAACAGAAGAAATCTCACAGTAGGTCATCTGGTAGTAATGTATGTCCAAAAAAAATTACCGTTTGGATCTTTTTACTGCTAAATTCTCTTTGGCCTGTAAAATATTTAATTGATATCAAATGTAGTTTTTTAACTGTAAATATATTTAGTTTTGGCTATGATTTCATTCTTTTAGGATACCTAAGAGTTTTCAATTGCTTTGTCTGCCTTGAGACTTTGAGCTTTTCTTATAGATGTCTGGCTAATCCAGTGCAATTTTTAACCAGCTGAGTTGTTTGAATCAAACAGTTATTGTATTACCTCTAGGACAACAGTAGGAGAACAAGAAATAAGAAAATTGGTGTAAGACTAATCTGTAAATGGTTCTTGAGAAAATGTTTTGATACTACTTAACATTCATATTCTACAACTTCAACTTATGTTGCAGAGATATTTTATTTTGGGCATGGTTAACTAAGTTTACTGACATTAAACTAAAATGTTGTTGGTAACTTTGAGAGCAGTGTTTATTTTAAGATGAAACATTTTATGGTTTCACCCCCTTCTCAGTATGTTAAAAAATCTCAGATTTAGGACTTGGTTTAGATGGCATCTGCTTAATATATCAAGATCAGGAACAATAGCTTGGGTGCTTTTCAGCTAGAGGCAATGTATTTTTCAGATGAGATGTTAAATGATCTTCATTATGGACATTAGAGATTTCCAGAGCTCTTTCTTGCAGGAAAGTACATCTTTAAACTTGGATATTCCAACCACATTCCCAATGAAACTACATTTTAGAAAGCTATGTTGGACCTCAAAGAGTAAATTCCAAGTACAGTTGCACAGCACATTAGTTTTGCAAGTACTGTTATCATTAATGGGAGAGGAGTGCCAGATTTATGTGGAAAAGTATAGAAAATTTATAACTGAGTCTCTAAATCATTCAGCTTCTTACACGTTCTGAAATAACAGAGATTTTTGCTCTATATGTTTTTTGGAGGAATCTGCTAGAATGATAAAACTTGTAAAAGTTGACATGTAGCAGAAATTAATAAGAAACATAAAACCTTGTGCGCTGGAATGTAACTTCAGCTCCTCCTCACGTAGGCTTTTTTTTTTTTCACTGTTACATTTGGCATTGCAATTTTAAGAGATTAGTCATTTTCATTATCTAAACTCAAGTGATTATGTGGCAGAGTGCTCAGGGCTACAAAATGATTTCTCAGTGTTTTCTTCAAAAGAGTTACTTAGAAGTACAGTACTTTCTTTCCAGGATAGCCACTGTAAACATTGATTTTTAGAAGCATTAACGTTTTTTCCTCTCTCAGCATGGTATCAGAAGTCTGTTCAAATGGAAGCTACTGTACTGTACAGGCCTATGATGAACATGATGCTTCTGGCATTATGCCTGTTTTTGTAACAGGATTGTCCTGTTAAGGAATGTAGCAGAGCAAAAAAAGGCTGTACTAGTTTTAGGCTCTGACTGCTCTAAGATTATTTGGACATATAGACTCATAGACTTTAAGGTCAGAGAGGACCATCATAATTCCTAACAAGTGCACCTCATACTGCATTTAGTCCAGTATGCTGTCTCCAATGGTGGCCAGCAGTTTATGCTTCAGAAGAAGGTTCAAGGAATCCCTAAATGGACAATTATGGATGGAATAACTAGCCTGCAGCAGGGGAAATTTCTTCTTAGCAATTGTCAGTTAGAGATTGGCTTATGACCCGAAGCGGTCCTAAATTGTTTTGTTTTTCCTGTCTATGTATAGCACTGTGGATATTTTTGGATCAGTGTTGCATCCTGAGACGTGATTATCATTGAACTGTCCACAGCGAAGCCTAGGTCTTTGTTTCCTGTCTCTCAGCCAGTTTCTAGTTCATTACAGTTCTTCATCTCTCACCAATGACTACTTAGTTTCCTTAATAACTCTTAGGGGAGGTATTTATAAGCAATTACTTGGTAAAGAGTAAATATATTTCATATACTTATAAGAGAACACAGTACTTGGAATTCACACCGACTAACATTTCTTTTATAGGTTTCAAATATTCAAGCAAGAACAGTTTTACTTACATGGTGTCCTCCAACTGGCCTTTTAAGTGTGGATAGACACAATAATGGCTTGCCTTACACTTGTACTTACGAGGTTGCCTTATCAGACAAAGGGAGGGATGGAAAGTACAAGATAATTTACAGGTAATTATGTACTTTTTTCATGTGTTGTTCTATGTTTATATTTTAGTTTAAAATGAGCTATCCTGGTTCCTTGTATCCTACCAATTTCACAAAAAAGTATTTTGTCCCATTTTTTGTAATTCTAGCCCCACCTGAAAAAGCTTCCTGCAAATTGATTGAGACCATGTGTGTGGGAGGGGCCACCCCCCAGCAGAGCTGGCACATGTTGTCACTTTCTGCCTTGTCCCTCTCCAAAGAATAGAACTACCATTTCCTGTCCCTCAAGTTATCAAAACTTTCTCACATGTACTTTCCTGATGTGACAGACACCTGCCAGAGCTAAAACCACCAGCTGCTACAGCGTGAGTTTAACAGCCATGTCTCTGTAGTTGGGGATTGTAACAGCTCATACTCTCTGCAGATCAGCACACAGGGGGACCTGTAATACACACTCATCAGTGGATTACATAGGCTCCCCAACAAAATCATCCTCTGTACACTTTACTATCACCAGACCCAACTGTGACATAAGTTATAATTCTATTGAGACTTTTCCGTTTCTAAATTCTATGATCCTGTGAGTTCATTTTATGATCAAGTATGTGTAGTGTAATTCCATATATTCTTCACCCAGTGACCACCAATATGGAAAAAGTGCTGAGATGCCAGATTGGCTATTATGAATTTCACTAAAGGGAATCCAGGTAGCATAATAATTACCTTTTGTGGCCAAGTTCATCTCCGTTCTCAGGATGTCCTGTAACTTAACACACAGTTATAATGTGGATAGATTATATATATCCACTCCATTATAAGCAGCTAGGGTAACTGTTGTAATCAAGAGAAAATCTTGCGAAGTATCGACCATCTTATCTGCCCAAGAGGTCAGGCTGCACTAACTCGTGTGCCAGTGTGTCATAGGGAACCATCCTGAATTTTCAGGGAATTGGACTGCCTTGCCCATCTCTAACCTCTGTCAATGCAGAAAGCACATGCTCATACCTGAAAGGACACTTCCTTGTTTTCAAAACACTTTCTAGTCTTGTATCACATCTCCATGAGATCTCACTTGACTCTGTAATAAATGTATTTATATTATATATGTATGTATATATAAATAAATGAGATTATATTTTTTCTTTGTTTTAATAAAAGTGGGACAAAACCAAGTACTGATGTTACAGGGATGCTCCACAGTTACTGGTATACTTAGAGTTAACCTTTAACCCTAATAATCCAAGAGGCTGCTTAGAGTCCCATAATAGACAAAACCTCCACAGATTCAGCAATTTGTGAGTCATTCTAACTTTCCATCTCCAGCAGATGGCCTGGAAGAGAGGACAATACATGGCCAGATTCTTCTCCTATAGCTGTTACAATTTGAGGCCCCATAAACTGGAAGGATTTATGGGTAGCCTGGATGTTAGTTTAAAAAAAATCCTGTAGTTAACTAACCATTCAATATCTAAAGTTCAATTCTGTACCACTGGTTTTGCCATTGACTTGAATGGGCACAGGCTGTGGTTGTTAGTAATGGAGATTATGTACTTCCCTGCTGAGCCCAAATATAGCATATAATATTGGACAAGACCTCAAAATGAGGGCCCCAAGTGAAGCATTAATGCAAGATGCTGAAGTTCAAGCCATGTTAGAATCTTTTGATATTATATTCACCAACCCAGTTTGATGATTCAGCATTTCTGAAACAGGTACTTCACAATAATACAAGTAAATCATCATGGAACTGGGGTATGATTGAGGCACATTTTCAGCATAACTCAGGGAGAGTTGAAAGGCCTAGTAAGTTAAATTGACATAGGTGTGTATGGATAAAGACAGTGTATAAATAAATCCATATGATAGGGTTACTTTATAAATGGAAAACATAACTACTTCTCTTTCCTTTAATATGGAAACTTGTAAAGATTTCCAGTCTGTTGACAAGTTGGTCCTACATTATTTACTTTTATTTTCCTACCCTGAAAATTATTTATTTTTTCAATGCATCATTTGTAAGAGCCCCTAGATGTCAGAAATACAATAGCTGTACTAACTGAGGTACTGTTTTTCATGCTATATGGATGATTTCTTTCTGCAGTGGAGAAGAATTAGAATATAACCTGAAAGACCTTAGGCCAGCAACAGATTATCATGTCAGGTGAGTTGTTATAAATCTGAAAATCTCTTAAATATAATCTGTTCAATTATATCTAAAAAAGAAAATGGAGCCTTTTGACTTCTGCATGATATAGCTCAAGAATTTCACAGTACTTTCTCAACAGCCCTTAAGTATTCAGCAGTAGCTTTCCATCTCTCAAGTAGTAAATTATGAGAGAGATTTTCAAACAATGCATTGTCTATCATAGTGTTGTCATCACTAAAGTGAAAGAAAGATGTATAGCTGTATCAACTGGCTAGAGAGTATATAACAGGCCTTAAAGTGTCTATGTATGAAAGTATATCTCAGGCTTGCCAAAGTGACTGAATAAAGCAACTGACATCTGTCCAACGTGTCATCATGTTTGTTTGTTAGAAAAATAAAACCAAAGTGTTCGAATTTTTTTGCATAAGTAGTACTGGCTGCCCAGTAGGTTACATCCATTACCTATCCTACCCTTTATTAATTTTGACTTTTACTGGTCTCTAAAAAAACTGATTTGACCATTTTTCCAGCATCTGGATATTTTAGGTCAGCTCTGTGATTATGAGCTGCCTAGATTTTAACTTTACACTGAGAATCATATGAAAAGTACATTCTAATATTGCAGATATTGTCTATGCAAAACTTGTCTGTGAAAAAGAGCAGTTTGTGCTAAAGGTCTGTGAGGGTATGGGGAAATTATGAGCACAAAAATATTGGTGCACAAAATTGCACTGAAATTGCATTTAAGAATTTAAGCTGAGACCCCATGACAAATGCAAACTCTGTTGAAGCTGTCTATTCATATTGCCAGATCAGTTTTTTTGCAGAACTAGAATCGTCTGTAATGGAAGATCCTATATGCAGAATGATCGAAGGATATACTCTTCATACATGACAGTTATCAGTATTCAAACTATAAGGATAATATCAGAATTAGTCTGTATATTTTATAAAGCTGACTTGATTCTTTAAAAGCTTTACTGCATGTTTATATGCCTCTTTAAAACTGACAAATTAACACCCAACAGAAGGCATTCATTTCTAGATGGTGTTTCTCCTTAGATTATAGAGCTACATGTTGGTTGCACAGTTATGTTTCATTGTTAACACGTGTTTCAGTTTCACACACTGATATTTTGACACCAAGTTTTATTATCCGTGTTTTTATGGCTTTCTTTAAGACTTTACTAATGAACCCAGGCCTCAAATTCACATCCTGTTCATTTATGTTCAATATCCTGAACAAAATTTCCTTTCACTCCTTCTGTCTATTGTTTCCTTCTGTTTTCTAGACAAAGGCAGAGTCTGGCACCCTTTTTCCTTTCAATGCTGCTACTCTGTGTAATGGCTTAACCTAATAAACAGAAGATTGCTTCTGAATTTAAAATATCAAACATATGTCAATCTGCTGGTGTTAGAACTTTTTAAAAACAAATACATGACTGCTGAGTTCCAGGAATATCTTATAAATTATTTTTCAAATGGAAGAGCAAGAGGGTAAATAAATCCTTCCAGATCTATGGAACAAGCATGCTTTTGGGTCCCAAACAAGTGTCCCAGCCATAGTAACTAGCAGAGAATTGTGATAGTTCTCAGGGTACCCAGGACTGTAAGTCAATTTGTTACCGTGTCTCTAGCGAGTGGGAGTCTTTGCCCATGGTGACTGGGTGTCAGCCCTGCCTTCACCTTGCAAGTTAACAAGAGGTGCACCCCAGTTCTCAAGTCCCTTTGAAGTGTTCCCCTGTGATATCCATTTCCGACACTGGCTACTCACAGAAATCTCAGATCCTTGCTCTCAAAGGAGCAGAGTACTCCAGCTTACCAGTTTTACTTTAAATCTTCGCCCCTGTAATACACAGAGCACTTGTAATGAAATCAAAGGAGATTTATTCAAGATAGAATGGAGTGTTAACTAGAAACAAGAGAGAGAGAGGTGGAAACAAATGGTTACAATAAAAAACAAAATCATAAAATGCGAACCCATGTCTACACTTTATTAATAGTTACTTTTCCTATCTAATAAAGTAACTTAGGATCCAGTTTTTCATGAGAACATCCCTGCTCCCCAAGATGTCTCCTCAGTGAAAGGATGCAGAGGGTCTCTCTTCCCCCTCTCATATAGCAGTTTCTTGTCTTTATTCACAGACAGGGCAAACCTGTGTTTATTGTAAAGTCCCTTTTTTTTTATCTCCACGTGATTTCGATTATTTGCAGTTGTCTTTGATGTTTTGCCATGCTTGAAAGGGCCATCACCAAGACATAATGGCCCCCGGTGACTAACTTTTACTCCAAGTCCATAAAGCATACTTACAATATAATTACATCATTCCGTAAATATTTCCCATACTTACATCTCTCAATGATTATGAATCTTGACAAGTTACACACTTTCTGTAGATACCTGACACTGCTCTTTATTGATAAATATCCTGGAAGGCATGTGTTTAGTCTAGTGAGTTTGTCAGATCTGAGGTGAGAGGACCCTTTGCGAAGGAGCCCGTGTCGCAGTAATAGCAAGAAGAAAGTTATAGCACACTGCAAAGCTTCCTGCTGCAGGCTGTTAAGTATAATTTCTAAAGCAAGCTTCACCTAGTGTAGTAGTAATAAGAATAATAGAGTAGTATTGACATACCGTGCCATTTTTCACAGCATTAGGAGTGTTTACACCAGTGTCCGGGCCAATTTTCAGGTAGTTTCAGTGCAGGTAATTTATGTTCTGCCTAACTAAATTTCCCCTGCGCTTCTCCTGCAAGTTTGTCAAATCACAAATCAGAGGTGAACAGTTTGCAGTGATTGTGTTTGAGGAAGAATACAGGACTGTGAGATATGAAAGGCAGGCCCCAAAGTGGCAGCACAGAAAGTAGTAGGAGAAGGAAACTAGCATTACAAAACCAATTAATGTGTTTTCTTCTATGTGTTTTTTTTGGTGAGGTTGGGATTGTGTATTAATGCATTGCAAGTAGTAAATATCAGCTGGTCAGGAATATTTTTTTAGCTGGAAAATGCTGATTTGTTAAAACCAAATTTTTGTGTGGAAACTCTTTCAAATCCAATCTGAGGGGTGGGGGCAGAGTTGGAGGTGTGGAGAGGGAGATGGATTGACACCAGAATAGCCAATAGCCCAGTGGTGAGGGTACTCACCGGAGAAGTGGGAGATTCTGCTCTGAATCAGGTACTTGAACCTGGGTCTCCCACATCCCAGGTAAATGCTCTAACTCTTTCCACCCCACCCCACCCCACCCCACCCCACCCCACCCCAGGGATATTGGCTATTCTGATGTGGGGTCTCACTCTTTTTTCATCAGAAATTTGGAAGTGTCTCCATTTCATTCTGATGAAAACAAATGTAAAAACCTTAAAAAATTTTACAAAACAGATTTCTTGTTTTCAGGCCAGCCCTAGTAAATGTGTAAAGTCCATAAATAAACATGCATGACCAGCACTTAATATGGAGATCATCCTAGGTCTCAGTGACCTTGACCGGATTTCTAAGGCTTTACGTTTTCCCACACAGTTCTTGAAAAAATTTTCTGATGTATTAGGCACAAAAAAACTGCAGGCTTACATAGTTTCACTATGAACCTACATCTTACTTTTCTTCAAGAAATATATTTTATTGCAGCTATTTCAAATACAACCCCTCTCATTTTTGATGAGATTCCATGTGTACATCATATAGTACTTATGGGTGATAGGGAAGTCTGGACTTTTTAAGGCACTTACGTCTTTTTTAAGGTGCGTTCTACCTTACAACTCCAAAAACACAGGTCACTTGGAATTTAGAGTCACTTCCCTAACACTAATGTGAAGGTTCAGATAGATTTTCCTCATGACTTTCTCTGATCTTGCAAATCTAACATTAGACACTATGGAGGCAGTAGCCTTTCAGGCATGAAATCACCAAGGAGTAAAGTCTGGTCTACACTGGGAACTTACATCAGCATAGCTACATCTGTCAGGACCGTGAAAAATCCACATACCTGAGAGATGTAGCTATGACTACCTAATCTGTGGTATAGACAGCTCTAGGTCGACGGAAGAATTCTTCCGTTGATCTCGCTTCCGCCTCTCAGGGAGGTGGATTATCTATGCCTATAAGAGAAGCCCTCTTGTCGGCATGAGTAGGAAGGGTACCGCGGGCCCCTCCCCTTATGTTCCCCCACCCCCGCAGTCTCAGCATGCCGCGCCACCGGCGCAATGCTCTGGGCAGCCGGGCAGCACAGTTGCAGAGCCGCGGCCTGACCCAGTGCTTTGGGTGGCGCGGCTGTAATGCCTCCAGCCACCGGTGCTCTGTGCTGCGCAGTAAGGGGGCAGGGAGCAGGGGGGCTTGGATGGACAGCAGGGGTGTTCGGGGGGCGGTCAGGGGGCGGGGGGTGTGGATAGGGGTCGGGGTGGTCAGAGGGCGGGGAACAGGGGGTTGGATGGGGCATGGGTCCCTGGGGAGGGCAGTCAGGAGTGAGGGTGGGTTGGATGGGGTGGCAGGGGGCAGTCAGGGTTGGGGGATCCGGGGGTGGTCAGGGGACAGGGAGCAGGGGGTGGTGGATGGGGCAGGAGTACCGGGGGGCCGACAGGGAACGGGGGCGGTGACAAGGTAGGAGTCCCGGGGGTGGTCAGGGGACAGGGAGCAGGAGGTGGTGGATGGGGCAGGAGTCCTGGGGGGTCGACAGGGGACAGGAGGGTTGGATGGAGCAGGAGTCCCGGGGGAACCGTCAAGGAGCGAGAAGCGGGGGGGTCGGATAGGAGGCGGGGACCAGGCCATGCCTGGCTGTTTGGGGAGACACAGCCTCCCCTAACCAGCCCTCCATACAATTTTGGAAACCCTCAGGCTAAAAAGTTTGCCCGCCCCCGTCTACACTGAAGTGCTACAGTGCTGTAGCTGTGCCATTATAGCAGTTTGAGTGAGTGAAGACGTGCCCTGAGTGTCAATATGCAAAGAACAACTTCTAACTGGGAGAAACCACAATGCAGCTCTTGCTGTCTTGGCTAAAAAGAGTCTCCCTTTGGACTCACCTAGTTTGAATTGCTGCCTACAGTTGATGTTAGTTTGACAGTGATGCACAGGAGACAAACACGCAATGAATCAAGCCACCTGGTGGGGACTCAATTACATTTGTTCTGACTCCTAGCTGCTCATTGGAAGATACCAGAGGCAATTCTACAAAGCATTTCTCATGAGTGCAAGTAGCTCTTGTTTGTTGCCCCCCAGAGGTTGAATTACTCTTATCTACCCAAAACAAATTTGGTAATTGCCCGTGTATAAACTCCACATTCAAATACACAGTGGCTAAAGCCAACCCAGAAGTCACTGTCTGGACTCAGTTTGAACGGTTTCTGAGCAGAAAGCTGTGCAACTGACTGATTTGCTCTGCTGTACAGAAGTTCTACATGGGAAAATAAAACTCTTAAATTTAAATAAAAATTTTGACAAATCTTCAACCTGTTGAGTGCGGGGGCAGGTATGCAAACCTGTAGCATTTGGTTCCACAAAATAGCCCTTCATTTCAGTCCACAAGGGATTGTCTAAGAATCAGCCCCTTCAGGTCGGCTGGGAGGTTTTTGTTTTCAATAACTGCATGCTTCCAAAGGACTATCCCACCTTATGTATCGATCCAGCAACCTCTAGTGACTGTCTTCAGCTGAGGCCTGGTGACAGTCTCTGGGGACTTTGGGAAGTGTAAGCTAGCAGTGCCCCATCTTCTTTTTTTGGAGTTGTAAGTTTTAAGTTTGGATCCTAGTTTTATTGAGGTATGCCCCAATCCCATCTGTTTGTGGGCACACACATATACACGCCGTCTACAGAAACTAGGAAGCCCCTCAAGCTCGGCACTAGTAAACCTGTGAGGAAAGTAATGCACAACTAAATCTAGCAAAATAGCTAGGGAACCTTCAGAGGACTCCTAGACACCTGCAGTAAGAGAGAAAAGGTTATCTAGTCTCACTTTTATGGGGGGTCAGGTTACACTCTGATACTTCTAGAAGACTCTTGGGATTGCGGTGGGCAGTGATCCTGCCTGGTGGATCCACAAAGGCAAAAGATGAAGTGAGCAGGCACCTGTGACACCCTCGAAGGTCCAGGAGAAATGAGAGAGTTACTAGCACACAGTTCACTTTTTTTCTACCTGAAGAAGGGAAAGACAAGTTGGGAGTGAGGGGATTCCTCTGGGTTGGTGTTGAAAAGGAAGCGATGCCAACTGTGGTTAGAGGAATGTCTGGGCTAATGATCATAGAAGTGTAGGACTGGAGTGGCTTCAATAGGTCACTTAGTCCAGTCCCTTGCATTGAAGGCCAAACTAAGTAATTACTAGACTATTCCTGACAGGTTTGTCTAACCTGTTCTTAAAAACCTCCAATGATGGAGACTTCATAACCTCGCTAGGCATTGTTCCAGTGCTTAACTATCCTGACAGGAAGTTTTTCCAAATGTCCAACCTAACCCTCCCTTGCTGCAGTTTAAGGCCAGGATTCTTATCCTATCCTCAGAGGTTAAAAAGAACAATTTTTCACTCTCCTCCTTGTAATAACTTTTTATGTACTTGAAATCTGTTATGTCCCCCATCAGTCTTCTCTTCTCCAGACTAAACAAACACAGTTTCTTCAATCTTTCCTCATAGGTCATGTTTTCTAGACCTTTGATCATTTTTGTTACTCTCCTCTGGAATCTCTTTGAAAAATTGGTATCTTTCTAAAATGTGGCGTCCACAACTGGACACAGTGCCCCAGCTCAGGCCTTATCATGAACTAGAGTGGAAAAATTACTTCTCGTGTCTTGCTTACAACACTCCTGCTAATACATCCCAGAATGATGTTTGCTTTTTTTGCAACAGTGTTACACTGTTGACTCATATTTAGTTTGTGATTCACTATAACCCCCAGATCCCTTTGTGCAACACTCCTTCCTGGGCAATCATTTACCATTTTGTATGTGTGCAACTGATTGATTGTTCCTAAGTGGAGTACTTTCCATTTGTTTTTATTCAATTTCATCCTATTTACCTCAGGCCATTTCTCCAGTTTGTTCAGATCATTTTTAATTTTAATCCTATCCTCCAAATCACTTCAACCCCTCTGAGATTGGGATCGCCCACAAACTTTATAAGTGTGCTCTCTATGCCATTATATAAATCATTGATGAAGATATTGACCGGAACCGGACCCAGAACTGATCCCTGCAGGACGCTACTCGTTATGCCCTTCCAGCTTGACTGAGAACCACTGATAATTGCTATGGTCTTCCAGCCAGTTATGCACCCACCTTATAGTAGCAGCATCTTGGTTGTATTTCCCTAGTTTGTTTATGAGAAGGTCATACGAGACAGTATCAAAAGCCTTACTAAAGTCAAGATTTACCACATCTACCACTCCCCCCCCATCCACTAGGCTTATTACTCTGTCAAAGAAAGCTATTAGGTTGATTTAACACAATTTGTTCTTAACAAATCCATGTTGAGTGTTACTTATCACCTTATTATCTTCTAGGTGTTTGCAAATTGGTTGCTTGATTATTTGCTCCATTATCTTTCCAAGTACTGAAGTTAAGCTGATGTTCAACTGTAGCTTGTTTGAAGGAAATTTATTTGACCACTGTATAAACTTCCTCCTCCCAAGTACACAAAACACAGCAAATCTTGAACCCAGGCTCTATGCATATTAGTCCAGGTTCTACAAACTCGACTGACAACCAGCTATATGAAGCAAACTGCACATTTCATATGGATGCTGCACTTAAATTAACACTGCTGAATGAGAGTTGAATGCTAGTTCACAGCGAATGGGTTAATAAAGTTCACCCCATGTTTCTGACCCATCTCTTGCTATTTCCGCAAGAAGATTCTAGCATAGTGGGCCAAACATTTGCAGTAGTGAAGAAAAGTAGTGGCAGAAACTTCCACCAATGGAAGGAAATGATTAGTTTGTGGAAGTAGTTAAACTAGCACTATAATACGTAACTTCTGATGTGAATTATTTTGAACATTCATACCGAATAAAATATACAAGGGAGAGCTGGGATGTGAAAAATCATGAGCATTTGGCAGTATGACTGCTTTGCTAGTAAAATGCTGTGGTTGATAAAAAGGAAAAGCTCCTTTTTTAATTGTCTGCAAATTCATAAATTCATACATGTTCATTTTCAGGGTCTATGCAGTGTACAATTCAGTAAAGGGATCCTGTTCAGAGCCAATTAGCTTCACCACTCACAGCTGTGCTCCAGAATGTCCTTTTCCACCCAAATCCTCACACAGGACCAAAAGTTCACTAACCTTACAATGGAAGGTAAGTAACATAAAGTGTCTGAAACCTAGAAAAACAAAAGTGAAATACAGTTACCTATAATCAGCGTAACCATTTTAAATTATTTAGTGCTGTGATACTGTTAGTTTCCACTGGGGGAATTATGATGTGTTTTAAAATATTTCATTGCATTGTTTGAGATATCGTAAAATAATATTAAAAAATTATATATATTGGGGAACTGCATGTATTAAAGACTTGGAAATAAGATTTGAAACCTTTTACCAGTTTTAAATCCAAACTTTGTTGACTAGTGATGGAATTTTGTTACCATATCATGACTGTTTGATGACCTATAATTAGGGTTGGCAGAATTCAATTTTCCTTTTTTTTTATAATTTTGATGAACATTATCAATGTTTATTTTAAAACATTTTTTATTTTTATTGTTTTAAGTGTTCACAGTTGAAGGATATTGGAGGGGAAAGGGGGCAGGACCAGACAATAATTATTTAATGACAGTACATATTGAGATTCAAAAAGTGAAAACTATATAATTGTTAAAATACAAATTGTCAACATCACGTCAAAATATACAATTTAAATATCCTTAAATCAAAGTCTAATAAGTTCTCAAGCAGCCATTTTTCTTACTTTGCTGATCTGTATATTTTGATTATTTTCCATGGAAATACTTTTGTCAGTTTGTGTGTGTAGAGTGAAATCGGCGTTTGCCAACTTTTAGCAATAAAAATCTAATCCTTCAAAGCCTACCCATAATTTTGCCAATGTCAGTTCACTTCCTGGTAGACAGGTGGCACTATTGAGCGCTCTGTTGGCATTCTCAATGATTACATAGAATGTGGCGTCTGGACAGCCCTCAAACCCCGAGATCTGGTCCCTCCAGATAATGGCCAGATAATATGACCACTTGCATTAGTGTTGCCCATGCTGCAAGTTTGTTTTTTGGTTTTTTTAAGACATCATATTTGCGGTGTCTCAATGTAGTACCTTTCACAAACACTAAAATGACTGACTTTTAAAAATGTATTTAATTACTTTCATCCTCTTCTTATTACACACTAAAATGTTTGCCAAGCTGTTTGCAAAACAAGAGCTCTGGTTTCATTTTAAAATGTAGCCATTTGGCTGGGGGAAGGAAATGTGTTTGTAAACTTCTTTCCAAGATCTCATTTTTGTTGGTTTGTTTTGTTTATAGGCACCCATTGACAACGGTTCAAAAATCACCAGCTACCTGTTAGAGTGGGATGAGGTAAGTGGTAACTAGTTACAGAAATATTAAAAAATGAAATGACTTTCTGATTTGATGGATGTGCTGGGTAAAGAAAAAGAATCAAACTCTGGAGAACCAAACCGTAGGAAAATGAACTCCTGATGGCATTCAATAGAGAGGAAAGATGGGGAAGTTGGTTTTCCGTACGTGTTCTTATGTATAGCATTTTGATTTTGCACCTTATACATTCATTTATTTCCTGATCAGGTGTTTGGTGCAATTCGTTTATTAATTAATTTATTTACAATACAGTAGTATCTAGGAGCCCCCGTCATGGACCAGGACCGCGCTCTGCTAGGCGATGTTCAGACACACACAAAAAATACGGTCCCTGCCCCAAAGAGCTTAGGATCTGATCCTGCAGTCCTTTCTCATAGAAAATTCCTATTTACTTCAAATTAATAGTGTCATTTATATAGTGGCCACACTATTGGTTGCTTTACAGAGACTATAAAAAAAGATGAGGTCTGTGCCCCAAAGAGCTTACATTCTAAGTAGACAATATATCCTTGGGGCGGCGGGAAGTGAAAAAAGCAGGTGATGGAGCAGAATTGTTGAACATGCCTCTTGGTTTCTTCCATTATGCCAGTACTATTTTGGCACCACTTTTCCAAGGGGAGGTCTAGGGAATATAATCTTCATGGAAGAAGTGTGTATTGAAAGGAGACTTTACAGACATGAAGACAGAATCATAGTGGGGGTCACAGAGGGGCTTCCAGGCTTGGGACCAGCATGAAATAAGGTGCCAAAATCAGGAATGGGCGATCTGGAAGGAGGTGTTTAGTTATGCTGTGTGAAACACATCTACCTGCCTTATATAAGGATATTATTTTGTGAGCAGTCTTCAACTGCTGTGCTACTGACATATTCCCAGATCATTATACTACGTCTGACATCTGGAAGCACACACTGTGCAAACATTCATTCTATGCAGTATCACAGCAAGTGTCCTTGCATGAAGAGAAACCCACTGAACTAAAGAAATTAAACAATAGCTGCAGAATGGCTCGCTGCCCACAGTGCACAATGTAAGGAAAGGTTAGCGACCATTTAAAAAAAAAAAAAGGGCAAGCTGGAGAAGAGTTCAGTGGGGGGAAAAAATCCTTTCATTTATTATTCTCATCTATTACTTGTTCAGCATCATACACAAATTCATGCACCATAACCCAGGGAAGGCAAAGCAGAAAACGAAACTGAGAATAAAGCAGAAAACGAGTCAGGAGAACCAAAAAGATCTAGGCCAGGATAATCAAAGACATAAGTCCTGCAAGACATCATACCTTCTGCAACCAGATCCAAATACTACCGTCCTTTCTCATGCAAAACTCCTCTTCATTTCAACGGGAGCATATCACCAAACCAGGGTGAGGTGTGAAAATATGGGATATTTCTAAAATGCAAAAAGAGAATGAAAGAGAGCGGAAACCGATAGCATACCAATAATAGAATGTGAATACCTGGTTAGGGTGTAAATTTCTATCATCTGCCTTAGGCCTGATCCAGAGCCCACAGAAGACAATGGAAACATTCTCACTGTTACAGAGCTCTTAAATAACAACATAGAAAGGGTTTTAACCAAGAATAATAATAATACTTTGCATTTAAATAGCATTTTTATCTTTTAAAGAGGTGTAATACTACTACTCTTCTGCAGACGTGTACGTTAAGGTACAGAGAGTCTCAAGTAACTTGCCCCGGGCACCACTGTTTCAGCTGAGCTTTGGTCTAGCTACTAGATAACATTTCTTCCCTAGTAATAACATTGAAGTTGGATCCATGAGTGGATCCTCAGCCAGTGAAGATGAGAGAGAATAATGGACACAGTAAGTTGGCATGCCTCATAATAGTTTGACATGACTCTGAGTGGGTTAAAATATAGAGCTGCTGGAAGTGGGGAGCAAACAAGATGGCTGTTGCAGTACTGTAGTTGTCAGATAGCAATGTATACACGGAAGTATTTTGGTAGAAAAAAACAATATTAGCAGACAGAAATGGACGGCTGAATTGATGTGTGACCTGAAAGTAGATTATGGTCCAAAGTACAGGAGGTGATGTGCAAGAGGACAGTTGTCTCTGCAGGATCTTGTTTTTCCATCTGAAAGAAATATATTCCGGAAGGCAAGGCATTGACTCCTTCGTTTGATATTTCACTGATGTCTCTGTATACTTACGTTCATATTTCACTACACAAGTTATGGCATCCAGGTACATAGCAGAGTGCACACTCAGTATTCTATACCCTCTCACATAGTTACGCCAAATGCATGTAGGGGAAAGCACAGACTTTCTGTTACAATGCTGTACTGTATCTCAGTGAAATCAAGAGACAAATAAATAGAGGAAGAGGAGAAGACTTGCCAGGAAACAGCAAAGGCTTAGCCAGATCTCAGCTAGAGCAATATTCATTAGCTACAGGGCACAGAATAAAATATAAACACAGGAAAATCAGTGATGAGAAGGAAATTAAATTGTGTCTGTAAAGCAGAAGGAACTTTGCATGAATGGAGAATGAGAAATCTACCATTCTCAGGGTGGCTTTCTAATTGTATTTATTTGATAATCTGCCTTCAAAAAATTACGCCCCTTCATAATGAGGGATGGCGTGAGAGTTCCCTGTGAAAAGCCCTCTGAACATGGGAACTGCAATACAGATTATCAGACCTACTCCTAGAAGAGTAAAGCCTCACGCTATAGAAACAAAATTGGCATTGTGAGAACCAGAGAGCAATAAAACTGATCAAGGGAAGGCACAGGGCCAAAAGTCATGCAAACTGGCACATTCCCCCTGGAAAAAGCATGGGACTGCCACAGAACCACCTCTGAACAAAGCATGCAATCTATTCACACTAGTGATGGTTTTTTTAGCAGCCTATTATCACTTCATAGCAGCAACCAGTAACAGGTGCTATCATTCTGTGGTATGTTTCAAACCTTGGGGTGTGTCTAATGTTAAACTCTGGCTGAAGCAAAACCTTATTGTTTTACAGGCTGTCTTCGGTTAGATTGTGAGCATTTAAAATGCTTCCAGGAATGCAGATAGCACCATTTTCAACTTTAAAAATAAACTGTTGCTGCAGGAGGGATATAATACTGGCCAGTCAGGGGACTAGGCAGTACCCTAAAATGCAGCAAGAGGACTGCACTTTAAATCCATTGATGTGCACAGTCACTGAAACTTCCAGGCTTGTGTTTATTTAAAGATTTCAGCTGGTCTCATTAGCACTTCATCAGGACATAGCACACAAACAGTGCATTCTGCTGGACTACAGAACTGCCCTGGTATGGGGTGTCCATACCACATTCCCAAGGCTTTTCTGAAGTGACTCAAGTAGCTATCCAAAGAACATTCAGTCAGATTTTCTTGTCTCCCAAAAAGAGCAGATCATTACATCTACTGTGCATTATCATTTTATTTTCTCAGTAGGACAGAGAATAAATGTGGCAGTTACTATCCAGAAGGCCCAGTCGTGCAGCCTAATGCTTCACATAAGTGGGCGATTTGGGACTAGGATCCAGCTTGGATTCTGAACAGTTTTTATCTGTACCAGGCACATGACAGTGGTACCTGAGAGCCTGCGTAAGAGAGATAGGGTCAATATTCTCTTCTAAAACTGTTTCTTCTCAAGGGAAACAGGTTTTATTAGATGAAGAGACTTGAATTGACCTAGAGGGGTATGTTTTTTATTATCTGGTTTCCTGCATCTTCTTGTGGGGATTTCCAAAATCCTCACTAACCCTTTGGGATCACCAGTTTTAGATCACAGCACAAATAAATTGGCATTTGTTACTTTAGTGGAATTGCAGATATTGCTTTCTTGCTGGAAAGGTGGTGAGACTCACTGAGTTGTGCTCTCAGGTAGTGAAGTCAAGGGATGGCCCATCCTATTCATATAGCAGGAGCGTTATTACTTTCCTCAATATTTCTATATGCCAGTTTTATCCTGCTTTCTTCTTCTTTTCCCCAAATGAGGGATTTGAAGGATTTCCTCAGCTGCAGGGTCTGCTACCAATATGACAAGAAGAAACTGAAGACTAAGAACATCAACACAACACAACAACACTGCAATCCATATTAGGATTTT
Organism: Chrysemys picta bellii; assembly: GCF_011386835.1. Classification (NCBI taxonomy): domain Eukaryota; kingdom Metazoa; phylum Chordata; order Testudines; family Emydidae; genus Chrysemys; species Chrysemys picta. Next base: position 15,068,444 of record NC_088799.1, on the reverse strand, counting down.
TTTTTCTTTTTTCCTATTTGGATTAGGCTGGCTTTAATGTTTGTTGGTTTGCTTGTTTGTTTAGTAGAATTTGAAAATTGTAAAGAATGACAAAGATTAGAGTGGCACCTTTATTTTCTTTTTCCTACTGAGCTCCTAGACCCATAAAGGTTTCAGAATTTGACTAGTAAAAATGGTTTCCCTAAAATAGCTGAAGGTTTAATAGTGACTGGTCTGTAACAATAAAATCTGTGCATCTTACGAAGTACTGCTCCAACTTAATGCTTACTGCTATATACCCAGGCCTGCTTAATAGATCCTCTCAAAGGAGAGAACTGGGCCCTCTTTTCAACTCTTTTGGAATTCAGATGGGATTCCAGAGAACTTCTGAACTCTAGCTGGGCTCCCTGTGATATGGGGTCAGCTATAATAAGCATGGCAGTGAACTAGCCATTCGTGAAAACTCCTCCTTATGGCTCAGATTTTCCTTTATCCCCGTTTTGAACAGACACTGACTAAACCAGGGGTGGGCAAACTACGGCCCACCAGCCGTTTTAATCCTGCTGGGGATCGGGGTCTGGGGCTTGCCCTGGTCTGGCGCTCTAGCCAGGGAGCAGGGTTGGTGGTTGCTCTGCGCAGCTCCCAGAAGTAGCGGCATGTCCCCCCTCTGACTCTGACATGTAGGGACAGCCAGGGGGCTCCAGTCCACACACTGCTCCCACCCCAAGCACTGGCCTCACAGCTCCCATTGGCTGGGAACCACAGCCAATGGGAGCTGCAGGGGAGGCACCTCAGATGGGGCAGCATGCAGCAGAGCCGCCTGGCCGCGCCTCCGCATAGGAGCCCGAGTGGGGACATGCCGCTGCTTCCAGGAGCCACTTGAGATAAACTCTGCCCAGAGCCTGTACCCCTCCCCTGCACCCCTGCCCCAGTCCTGATTCCCCCTCCCACCCTCCAAACCTCTTGGTCCCAGCCCAGAGTACTGTGATGGGTTTGATCACAGAAACCCCCTTGGGAGCTGCCAACTGATGTACCAAGACTACTTCTGCCCGCGTCCCCCAACAGCTGTAGGCTTGACTGAAAGCAGCTTACAGAAGTGTTCTTAGCTTTAACACTCAGATGCCCATCTCCCAGTGGGGTCTAAACCCAAATAAATCCATTTTATCCTGTATAACACTTATACAGGGTAAACTCATAAATTGTTCGCCCTCTATAACACTGATAGATATGCACAGCTGTTTTGCCCCTCTCCCTCTCCCCCCGGTATTAATACATACTCTGGGTTAATTAGCAAGTAAAAAGTGATTTTATTAAATACAGAAAGTAGGATTTAAGTGATTCCAAGTAGTAACAGATAGAACAAAGTGAATTATCAAGTAAAATGAAATAAAACACACAAATCTAAGCCTAATACAGTAATACAACCGCGTACAGATAAAAATCTCACCAGTAAACTTCTTTTTACAGACTAGTCTCCTTCTAGTCTGGGTCCAGCAATCACTCACCCCCCTGTGGTTATTGCCCTTTGTTCCAGTTTCTTTCAGATATCCTTGGGGTGGAGAAGGCTCTCTTTTTAGCCAGGTGAAGACCAATGGAGGGGTCTCCCAAAGGCTTAAATAGACTTTCTCTTGTGGGTGGAGACCCCGTTCTCTCTCCTATGCAAAGTCGATGGAGTTCTGGAGTTACCTGGGCAAGTCACATGTCCATGCATGACTCACAATTTTTACAGGCAGAAGCCATTGCCCACATGGTATTTTGTGTGTCTCCAGGATGACTTCTTATGTGGATTGGAGCATTCCAAGATGCATTGTTCCTCAAGTGCTTCTTGATTGGCCACTTAACTTTGCGAATTCCTTTCTAAAGAAGCTGACCAAATGCCTTACAAAGCTTATATAGAAATCAAGCAAGTATACAGCCAATATTCATAACTTCAAGTACAAAAATGATATATGTGTACAAATAGAATGAATAGATTCAGTAAACCATAACCTTGACAGAGATATGTTACATGGCACATGTAGCATAAAACACACTCCAGTTATATCATATTCCCATAAAGCATTATGGGATACATCGTCACAAGTACCTTCCTGCACCCCAAACCCCTCATCCCCAGAGCCTGCACCCCCAGCTGGAGCCCTCACCCTCACCCTCCCCCATGCCCCAACCCCCTGCCCCAACTCTGATCTCCCTTCCGCCCTCCGAACCCCTTGATCCAAGTCCGGAGCAGCCTCTTACACCTGAAACCCCTCATCCCCAGAGCCTGCACCCCCAGCTGGAGCCCTCACCCAACCCCCCTGAACCCCACCGCCCCAGCCTGGAATCCCCTCCCGCACCCTGAACTCCTCATTTCTGGACCCATCCTGGAGCCTGCACCCCCAGTCAGAGCCCTCACCCTCTCCCAAACCCCAACCCCAATTTCATGAGCATTCATGGCCCGCCATACAATTTCCATACCCAGATGTGGCCCTCGGGCCAAAAAGTTTGCCCACCCCTGGACTAAACCTATGTTAAACGATGATTGGGCTGAGATTAATAATATAGGAGACAAAGGCATTCCTGTTTGTTTTGTTTTGTTTTGTTTTGTTTGTTTTTTAATAAAAAGTCCTTTCCAATATCGATGGACAAAAACTTTTAATTTCCTTCTGGAATCCACTCAGCTGGTTGCAGTTACTCTCTATTATAATTAATTTGCAACTTCTACCAGACTGGTGGAGCTGCATTGTTCCAGTTTCATGGAGCAGGCCCTGACTCACTGCAGCAGATACTTGCCATTGGAAAGATCAGGAGTGGAATTGAGCATTTTGGAATTTAGGACTGGAGAAAGAAGCAGTAGTGAGCATGTCACAGGCTGCTGTCCATGTCTTTCCTCCCTCTGTGCTATGTGTTTGAGGAAATGGTGAGGTGTGTTGAAAGCAATTTATGAAACTTGGAAGCTGAATATTTGAAGGATAAAGAGGGGGGTTCTGGGAAGATTGTACAACTCCTGGGCAGCAGCCAGTGCCAGCTTGTCCGTTCTTCTCCAAAATTATGCCAGCATTAAAGCTTTCATAAATCTCAAAAAAGGACTATTTCCAGGCTATTAATGCCAGGATCATTAGAAATATCAGCCAGCCTCTCCAATTAGTGCCAATAGAATCTGAAATACCAGCCAGTCTGAGTAATTGGAAATACCAATGAATGCGGACTAGATCAGCATAATGTGCAATACCAGCTCTGCCAGCAAATGTATACATTAACAGATTTATATTATTATAAAGTTGAACATTGTCATCTACTGTATGCTGAGGGCTTTTTGGGGTGGGGAAGTTAGGGAACAGATTGCAAAATTGCAAAGATTTGACCAAACTTTATGAAAGTTATAGTTGCATGATATAGGGGGGAGGGATAGCTCAGTGGTTTGAGCATTGGCCTGCTAAACCCAGGGTTGTGAGTTAAATCCTTGAGGGGGCCACTTAAAAATCTGGAGCAAAATCAGTACTTGGACCTGCTAGTGAAGGCAGGGGGCTGGACTCAATGACCTTTCAAGGTCCTTTCCAGTTCTAGGAGATAGGACATCTCCATTAATTTAAAAATATGTTGGAATTCTTTGGAGATGGCCCTTGGCTCCTAATTCAGAAATTAGCATTTATACTGCTTTGTCAGAACCTCCCAGGACTGCTTCATTTTCAGCTAGGACTCCCCTTATTGTATGCCTTAATCAATCCACTCATCAATTGCTCACTCCAATCCACAAGAGGGTTTTTTGGTGAGGGGAGCAAAAGGCAGTATTTTCATTCAGGTCCGTATTTGTCTGCCAGATAAATAGTCAATAATCAAAGAAAAATGATCAAATAAACTTGAGGTTCAAACAAAAAAGAGGAACAAAAACCACTGCTGCAAACGCATCAAACGTAATAGAATCAGGACAGTTTTTAAAGGGTTGTAGAAAAAAATCATCATTAAAATCATCTGAGTCTGAAGAAGAGTGTTTCTTAAAAAGAAGAAAGACCTTCTCTGAATAACCCTGCACTTTCTAACTTGCCCTTTTTTAATATAGTGGGTGTGGTGCATAGATTTTGTATATCCTAGATATTGAGACATGCTTCCCCTGAACTGCGAAGGGTCACCTACCATGCTTTCTCCAGGATGTTTTCTATCCAATAGCTGTGTTTGTCAAAGGATTTAATGTGATTCTAGCTTATCAGTATCTTTTAAATAAGCATCAGTTTAGATAAGAGTCACTGAATCCTAAAGTGTTTTCCCCATAATTTAGCTGAGCTGTGTAGCAGAATTACAACCAGGGCAGCTGGGGAACATCTAAATAGATTGTGCACTAAACTGAGTTCTTGAGAAAATGGTACCATATAGATAAAAGTAAGATAGGGCTATTTGTCAATGTGTTGAATATCCCTCATGTGACTCCAAGTTCTGTGCATCACAGGAGGTCTGCATGATTGTTCTGAGCTTTTGTACACACACTTTCTAGATGTGCTACACTCTCCTTGGGGCGTTCTCAGGAACTTGAAGTTCAGAGTTGTGACATAGGCCCTTTCATGTGCTTCCGTAGCTGTGACAAAACAGAGCCTGATTTTTCCAGTGCACTGCACTGTGTATACTCATTCACATATGTGCCGGATGAGTGCAAAGTGCTACCAGTTCAAAATAGAAGCGTTTGACTGCCACGTTGTGCAGGAGCAAGGAGTGGAGAATTGGGTCCACTATTTTTGCTATGGAAATGCAGTCACCTAGATTTGACACTAAAACATATGAAAGATTCTCCTGGAATCATCCTTCTGTGATTATGCCAATTTGAGGTCTGCTAACATCTTTCTGGGAATAAACTGGTTGCATTTAACGTATTGTGCACGGTTACTATGTGCAGCCATTTCATTTCTTTCAGGTGACTACAGTATGTTAATGATCCTTGCAGGATCCGTGCCAATTACACTGAGGTAGTTTGGTTCAATAGTTACAGAAGTGTTAGAATCCTTGGAAAGGACACTTTGATGCTAACAAAATTACAGGCCCCACTGCCTTCAGGGAAAGATCCTGGCCCTTCTTCCACAACTGCAGAGGCCTCTAGACATAGGGTATGTCTACACTGGCAAGTTTCTGCACCACAAGTTATACCACTTTTATTAAAATGCTGGAATTAAACCGCGGTTGCGTGTCCGCACTGTGCTGCTTGTGACGCTGGAGCACATCCACATTAGCAAAGACAGCAGTGCATTGTGGTAGCTATCTCACTGTACAACTGGCTGCAGGGTGCTTTGGGAAAGGTTTGCAATGCCTCATGTTGCAGGCACAGCATCACATGATACAGGTTTCCCAATCCCATTGTTCCATGGGCATCCTACTACATTGCCAGCTGCTTTTGAAGGGGGAGGGGGAGAGTGTGTCACAGGGAGTGTGTATGTGTTTATGGAGGGGGGAAGAGAGTGTTACAGCATGCTGTCTTGTAAGTTTGGACACCAACAGGAAGCAACCTGTCCTGGGGGACGGACAAACCCCGACATCAGCCCCCGCCTCCCTTCTTGGGCTTTCTGCACAGCAATCACACACACACACACACACCCCTCTGTGTTCAACAGCACAAGCATTCCACATCAATGGTTTTGAGTCCCAGAGTAGTTCAGCACAGGGCGCAAAGGCTGTCAGAAAAGGTGCTTTGAAAGGGGAGGGGCGCATGTCTCCAGGGCAGCCAAATTCAAAACAAGCAGTCCCTTGAGGCATTATGGGACAGCTCCGGAGGCCAGTTACAGTGCAGAAAGCAATCAAGTGTCTTCGCTGTAGCCTCTGAGCCTTACGACTCTCGTTGAGGTAGTTTTATTGCAGCGCTGCAACTGAGCAGTTTCTGCGCACAAAGTGGCTTGGCAGTGTGTACACATCTGCAGTTTGAGTGCAAAAAGCTGCTTTACTACGCAGACAGTGTAGACAAGACCATAATTAATCTGTTGGAATTTCATTGTGTGGGGGAGGGAGGCACAATTTGGGGAACTCTATGTATGACTCACCAGTGTACCAGAGACTTAAGCTCCACCAATACACTGATGTGAGCACCCTGCATGGGCTACACTCCAATGACTGACAAAAAGAACGAGGAGTACTTGTGGCACCTTAGAGACTAACATTTATTTGAGCATAAGCTTTCGTAAATAGCCCACCTTAATCAATTAGTCTCATTAGAGTTGGTATGGCAACACCCATTTTTTCATGTTCTCTGTGTGTGTATATATCTATATCTATATATATCTTCCTACTGTATTTTCCACTGTGTGCATCTAATGAAGTGGGCTGTAGCCCACAAAAGCTTATGCTCAAATAAATTTGTTAGGCCAGGTCTACACTAACCCCCTAATTCGAACTAAGGTACGCAACTTCAGCTACGTGAATAACGTAGCTGAAGTTCGAAGTACCTTAGTTCGAACTTACCTTGGTCCACACGCGGCAGGCAGGCTCCCCCGTCGACTCCGCGGTACTCCTCTTGTCTAGCTGGAGTACCGCAGTCGACGGCGAGCACTTCCGGGTTCGACTTACCACGTCCAGACAAGACGCGATAAGTCGAACCCGGAAGTTCGATCGCTCACCGCCGAACTACCGGGTAAGTGTAGACCTACCCTTAGTCTCTAAGGTGCCACAAGTACTCCTCGTTCTTTTTGCTGATACAGACTAACAGAGCTGCTACTCTGAAACCTGACTCCAGTGATTGAATCTTGGGCCAGGGAAGGAATGGGGGAAGGGCTAATGAACCTGCAGCTAGAGACAGCAGCCATTCGCACCTTCTACTGCTTTGGCTTGCTGTGGGAGGATTTCATAAGAAGCCCCTGCACCAAACTCGTCTATTCAGGCTTGGTACCTGGGGAAGAAATTTCGTTTCCGGTCCTTTCCGTCTCTTGTGCTTTTTTCTCCATGTTGCAGTCTAAAGAAAAAAAGTGAAATTCTCCCCTGTGCAGAGGGGCCAGCACAGGATTTATTCACCACTTAGGTGTCATTGAAACCCTCAAACTAGGATTAAGTGGTGCAACCTGTATGGCACTTGGAGGGAGGGGAGCACAGGTTGCAGGAAGGAAGAGTTTGGAGGAAGCACCGGGAGGTCAGTCTGTTTGCAGGTGGCTTGCATGCTTGGTGCAGTTGCAGCATGACTGTAAATAGTTCTATTTAATAAAAAGCCAGTTTAGTTTTCGAAACGTGGCGGCCTCTCATGTTATTACCCAGCATTCAGTACATGAAACACACAGGTCTTGTATTGGCCCTCTGCACAGTGTGAATTTTACCCAGATAGAAGACAAAGTTAAAAAGGCCCAGAGAAGGGTGACAAAGATAACTAGCTGTATAGTGGGACTTCCACATTTGCAGAGATTGCAGAGACTAGGATTACGTTTGCTTGTGGGTCAATTTTAGGGCAATAGCATGACTATTCCCTCCCTGGAAGAGGGGACTGTGCTCTGCTCTCATGTCCTGTTGCTTCAGAACATTATTCTCAATGAATTTTACATGAATATTTCGTAGACTGAAGAGCTAAAAGCCCTCTCAAAGCTACTGCACTACAGACCAATCACAGTACTTGAGGTTAAGCAGTCTCTTTTTCAGGTCCACTTTAAATTCAGAACCTAAATGATTTCCAAGAAGATTGTTACCAGATGTGAAAACAAAGTTGCTTACAACAGGAAAGTCCAGAATATGGAGGAAATATATTTGTGTAAAGCTGAGCTCAGTTCTTTCACTGAATGAAATATTTAAGAGTGGGATTGGATTGGGAATTATTCATTAAAAAGGGGATGGGGGAGGGAAGGGCTTCTGGAAACCATAGACTCAGTTCTTAGTTGCACTCAGTTTACTCTTGATGCAGCTGAGAGAAGATGCGGGGGGGAAAGGTGTCTCTTATGCCCCATTGCTGTTCCTCCAAACCTGGGTAGGTCGGGGCCTGAACTGACTCCCAGCATTACTTAGAGCAGCTTCAAAGGTGCTCTAAATTATGCCTCCAGCAGCTGAGTATGCTGTCTGCCCTGCGTCACCTCTCCCATCCCTAATAAACACCCTTCCTATCCATGGCATGCTGCTTATTCTAAAGGGAACTGGCTATATCAGCTTTCCACCACCCAAATATTCCTCTCTGATGAAAGAAGCCTTAGCTGCCCCTTTAGGGCGGCAGTAAAGAGTGCTTTGTGCTGCTGAGCCAAATGTTGGACCCCTGCTGTTCTCTGTAGACCATTGCTGGTATGTTGCACCTTCTAGACCATGAGGAGTGAGAGCCCTCTTGTGGGGGAAAAATTAGGAGCTAGAATGGGGATTAAAATTGTAGTTCAGGTCAGAAGATAGCATCTACAACAGGGGTCGGCAACCTTTCAGAAGTGGTGTGCCGAGTCTTCGTTTATTCAGTGTAATTTAAGGTTTCGCGTGCCAATAATACATTTTAATGTTTTTAGAAGGTCTCTTTCTATAAGTCTATAATATATAACTAAACTATTGTTGTATGTAAAGTAAATAAGGTTTTTAAAATGTTTAAGAAGCTTCATTTAAAATTAAATTAAAATGCAGAGCCCCCCCGGACCGGTGGCCAGGACCTGGGCCGTGTGAGTGCCACTGAAAATCAGCTTGCGTGCCGCCTTTGGCACGCGTGCCATAGGTTGACTACCCCTGATCTACAAGGACTAGTAGCTGCAGGCTCTGTGTAGTTTTTTGGCCAAGCTGAAAGGTGGCACTGACTTGTGGGAAAATCTCATCTTTAATTGGGTTTGTACTCATACAGATTTTGATTCATAAATAGGATAAATTGAAGAGTTATTGAAGTAGGTGGATTCGCTATAAGTGATGCTACAGAACTGGAAGAACTGTGTCATGAGCATAAGATTGAAGCCCTATGGGCAATCTGATTACAGACTGAATACGACACACACCGAAACCTATTTAAAATGAAGCTGCCATGGCTTAAATTTTTTAGACCTCTTTAATATTGCTTGTGCTAATTTGTGCAAAAGTGTTTAACTCTAATGTCAATAATTGGTCATTTTAATAACTAAGAAAGTAAGCAATAAAATGATCAATAAAATATGTCTGGATTTATTTCATTAGGTATGTCAAGAGAAGAAACAATAATGGCTCATTTTCTTTCTAGGGAAAAAGAAACAATGGTTTCAGAGAATGTTACTTCGGAAGCCAAAAGCATTGCAAATTGACTAAGCTTTGTCCAGCTGTGGGCTACACCTTCAGATTAGCAGCTCAGAATGACATAGGCACTAGGTAAGTTATTTCTTATCAATGTTATCTCTGCCATGGCAAAGGCATTCAAAAGGCTTAACTCTAAATGACAATATCTGTACTGAGAGGCTGCTAGATTTTTTCCCTTTGGGCTCTCTATTAAATGGCTGAAGTTTTATTGCTCTACAAATAGTGCTCTTAGAATAGATCCTCTGAGAACTTTCACTCACCTCACAGGGAACTGACTTGAAGTTTTCAGAATGATGAAATGGATCTAAGAGGATGGTCCCCTTTGGAGGTGTTAAATGATGTTTTCTGGCCTGTTTCTAATACCAAAAGAACACACATCTGTTATGTAAAGTTCCCACTAGGGATCTTTGGGAACCAAAAAAAACAACAAGCCTGTAGAAGTTGTTACAGGTTTTGAAAATAATCCTGCTTTTTTTTTTTAAGTGATGTTCCTTTATCTTCTTTCAGCACTACAGCAAAGTTTGTACTCACTTCCTCCTTTGGCAAGCCTTAGGTGGCTCAGCCAGCAGGAGAGTAAAACAAATGAAATAGCAGATAGGGGCAAGAGTGGACTAACACTGCTTAAGGGGGTTTTAGCAAGGTGTGGGTCCTGATTCTCCATTCCCTCGCACCTGGCCAGTTCAGGCCAGTGGAAATTGGTGGGAATCGGTGGGAGCTCTGGCTAATGGGTTTTGCAAGATCAGGGTGCTGCTAGAAACCACTGGACAGAAGATGTTACAACAGCTAGAGCGCCAGAGTATACACAATAGTTTCCCTGTGTGGGGATTTTAGCTGGCGCAGAGTTTGCCCGCATACAAACTCATTGGAGGAAGGGGGACATACACTGAAGAAGCTAAAATAATTTTTGAAACTTACAAAAATATGTATTTTTAAAATTATTAGTCCCTTTTCATTGTTTCGTGACTTGGAATGTTTAGCTGAGGAGGGAAATAAAAGAATGAAGTAAAAAGTACAGATACCCAGAGAGATACATATGTGTTTTTCTGAGGGGAAATTCTGCCATTTTAAAAGTCCTGAAAAGGCAGTTCCTAGCCATATATGGTTTAATAAAGCAACTCTGTTAATGTCTGTCTTCTTCCTCTAGATATCATTGGCCTTTATTTCTCAAGAGTTTGCACATGGATTCCCTTATCCACATACCCCGAGAGATCATCTTTCTCTGTGAAACACCGTCTCTCTTGACAGCAGAGGTGTAATATAAATGAGAGGGGACTGCTGACAGAGCATTGTCTGTGAAGGGTCCTTAGTTTTGGAACATGTCCTCCCCATCCCTGGTTTGCCAAATCCCAGTTTTGTTAATCTTCTGGACATGTTCCAAACCCCAATTTTTCTCACATTATTGAGGTGGGAGTGAGCTGAGGGTTGGGGTAGTTATATTCTTGGTCAGTCCTTTCATATTATAACTCTCTTAGGCCTTGGCTACACTGGCAATGCACAGCGCTGCACTTGCTGCGCTCAGGGGTGTGAAAAAACACACACACACACCCCGAGCGCAGCGAGTGCAGCGCTGTAAAGTGCCAGTGTAATCAGCGCCTGCAGCGCTGCACGCTCGCTCGCAGCGCTGCACGCTATTCCCCCTCAGCAGCGCTGTGAATCCGCGAGTGTAGCCAAGGCCTTAGTGGAGAAGCTCTAATGCCTTCATACTCTGGAATAAGGACTTGAAAATTAGCAGGGAGAGTGCTAGGGTCAGAGAATTGCCATTTGCTGTCCCAGTGAAAATCCACCAAAATTTGACTGGTAGTTGTCTAAAAGTAGCTATTTGCACTTACTCAATAGGGGTTTGTTAGAGGCTAATTGCAAAATACTCCAAACATTCCATCTCCATTGAGCATGTTCTACCCCCACAGAACTCTGTTCCACCCTTGAGAGCCTACTGAGCATGCTCTATTCTGGGGCTAAGCAGGACTGTTCCTCCAGTTGCTCTTTAGCATGAGCCTGCTGTGGAACTGAGAGCAGATAGACGGTCTCTCCCATGCTCTAACTGATCCCCCTGCTGGAACCCAGGTAGTATAGAGGAAAAGGAAGCAACCTGACTCAGGGATTATCTTTACATACAGGGCTACAGCAGCACAGCTGTAGTGCTTTAATGACAACACTCCTAAGCCAACAAGAGAGCTTCTCCCGTCGGTGTCGTTAATCCCCCTCCCCAAGAGGTGGCAGCTATGTTGATGGGAGAAGCTCTCCTGTCGATGTGGCACTGTGTATATGGGGGGTTAGGTCAATATAACTGCATCACTCTGGAGGTGTAGATTTTTCACACCCCTGAGCAATGTAGTTATACCGATACAGGTCTGTAGCATAGACCTCGGTGAGGAACGGAAGGGGTTGGAGAGGAACAGGCTAGCAGAGGACAGACCCACGGAACAGAAGCTGGTGGGGACAAGAGCAGAAGGGGAGTGGGACAAGAGCAGAGGAAAATAGAAGCCGGAGGGACAGGAACATAAGGGGACAGATTTGTCAAGGATATATGAGAGGGGACAGGAGCAGAAGGGTCTGTATTTACTAGAACATACTTCCCTCCAGACCAGGAATGGAATCCTCATTTCCTAAGTACTAACATTCCTCTGTTCTCAGCAAATATCTCTGAAACCTACTCGCCCAGTGTGTCTCTCATCCTCTTCTAATGGCTGGCCCACACAGAGGTTAACAGACTTCTACTACTCACAGTTACTCTGTTAGCTCAAGTGGCAGAAGTCTGCTTTAAATCAAAAGGTTCAAACCCTGCTAAGGAACCATGTCAATATGGCACCGCATAAAGAAATTTCTGATTTTTTTTTTCCTATTTGCTTTTTTAAAAACCTGAGAAAATTACACAGAAAAATAGAAAACCTTAAGATTGCAATATCAAGCACACAAAAGTTAGGAAATGCTAGAGTTAAGGTTGCCTGAGCATGTGCCTTATGAGACTGTCTTTAATTACGTGATCTCACATTGTATTTTCCATACATTGCCTGCCTTAGTCAATGCACAGGATGGACCATATCCTGGGGATGAATCAGGGTTGTGTAGTGAATGAGGCTTTTGTCTGCAGGATCCCTGCCTCATTTGTTGCAGAAGTTCGAAGATGTGTAGCAAATTCAGCATGGGGAAGCGGGAAGAGAACCCTGGTCTCATGATTAAGGCAGTTAAATGTTGTTCTGGAGAATTGGATTCTCTCTCTGCCTTTTGCCAGAGAGTTTCTATGTGATGCTAAGTAAGTCATTTAAACCAGAATTTCATAGGTGGCTAATAATTGTGTGTTCCTGGTTTTCTGTGACCCTAGATTGAGTCACCTGGTGCCAGATTTGTGGAAGTGCTGAGCAACTCCAACTGAAGTACATAGGAGCTGTGCTTTGAACCCAAAATCAATGGACACTTTTAGCTTTATTCATTCTTGTGCTTCAGTTCCCATTTTTAAAATGGGGTTAATAATATCTTCCTACCTCACAGGGGAGATAAATTAATTTATGTTTTTGAAGCACTCTGATGGTGATGAGATCCATAAAAATATCCATGAGGAAGTTAATAATTCACTGGTTGGTATGGGGTTTGGATGGAGTGCAGTAAGTAAGGCATAGGGGCAACACACTGGACAATGAGGAGAAAACAAATATTGACTAACTGCTCACTCAGAGAGCACCATCCTTCCTGTGTGCACTGAATGAGACAGAGGTCCTGTAGAAATAAATGCATGCAAACATGTCCTTAAAGATTGTGTTATAATGCATGTGGACAAGGGGTCTGAATTAAGGTTGCACAGGCATTCTTAATTCTGGCACTCCCTAACTTTTGAGTGCTTGATTTGCAATCTGAATGTCTTTTTACTGTAATATTTTTGTGTGCGCTTATAGATCGTTTATATGCCTATATATTCTAACAATATATTTCTATACCAATATATGCAAACAATGCAGTTTGGAAAAAAAAATTGTGATATCTTCTTTCTCTCGGTTCCTGTACAGCGGGTACAGCCAGGAAGTGGTGTGCTACACATCAGGTAATATTCCTCAGACCCCTTCTGCACCAAGATTGGTTCGAGCAGGTGTCACGTGGATCACATTGCAGTGGAATAAGGCAGAAGGATGTACACCAGAAGAAGTGATTTCTTACACCCTGGAAATTCAGGAGGAAGATAATGTAAGTTCTGTGTTAGTAGTATTATAAAGTGGATAGCATGGATCAAATTCTCTTCCCACTTGTTTAGGTGCAACCCTATCGAAGAGACTATGCCCTGTATTATTGAGAACATTTCTGTTCTGATATTTACATAGTTACTGTACAAGATCTCACTGAAGTCTCCTCAAATGAAGGATGAGTTTAGGAGAATGCTTTGTATTAAAAAAAAAAAAAAAAAAGGGCCAGTGTCTGAATTTAGGGGATATTTCCTGGGGTGCATCACCAAAACGAGAAGCTCCTCTTTTTCTTTCAACCTTTCTTTATCCAAATAAATTCTGTGTTCCCAGTCTGTTTGAAAAAACGGCTTTCTGTTACATTGGTGACTCACTATAAACAGTTTATCATTGAGTAAGGGTGTGATCCTGAAAAGACCTGAGCCCTCCTGTGAAGTGCTAAATGCCTTCAACTCTGATTGTAGTCAGGTGGAGATAGGGGGCACTCCACATCTCGCGGAGTGCTCAACATTTTGCAAGATTGAGCTGTATGACTTACCTGGCTGTTTACGCCTGAGTCACACACTAAGATGATAACGTTCTGCTTCGCACCAGAACGGAGACCTCATAGACTTAGCAAAGTCAGGTACAAGTCTGTAATGCAGAGTCGTGCAGAATCCCACTTAGAAATCCACAAGGAAAAAGTCATAGGATTTGGAGTAATTCATCCTTAAAACAATTCAGTCTGCCACATTCTGCCTACGTCTATGTACGATACTTGCTTTCTGGAATAGACCGTCACTTGCGTTTCTATTAAACTGTTAACTAAATTGCTTTCTTACATTATAGAAAAATGGCACATGATTCAGCTCAATTAGTCACTCCACCTTTTTAGAAAATAATTACCATGACAATGGTAGATTACAGAAAAAGAGAAACTTTTGGAATCAGTACTGACACGATGAATTGTAGCTGTGTTGTATGATACAAATGTCATCTATACATGCTGATGATAATATATAGAAACTTGGTTTGTTCTTGATTAAAATTTTAGGATAGCGTGTTTCACCCAAAGTACACTGGAGAAGAGCTAACCTGTACTGTGAAAAATCTCAGAAGAAGCACACAATACAAATTTAGGGTAAGTTTGTTTGTTTCTTTCCTTTTTCTGTTGCAGCACATTTTGAAAAGATCTGCACGACGAGAACCCCATAACACTGAAAAACTGAGCTATCAAACACAAATCCTTCCTCTGATTAAAACCTCATAGGTGTGGAAAAAATCTCTCCTCCTTTGACAGGCCTCTTTTCCAATGATGATAATGTTATAGTTAAAATGTTTTACATCAGAACATGTTAATTTCTTAGACTTTTTGAGGAGGATACAGTCCTTTGTTCCACAGAGTGTAATCGTGAAGGGCTTGGCCTGTAGATTTCACTCTCTGCACATGGAGGAGGTGCTAGGTTAAGGGCTTGTGCAGCAGGGGTGCTGCTGGAAGGCATCCTGGGAGGACAAGGTGCCAACATGTAACAGCATGACTTAGGGCTCCAGTGGTCCTTGTGGTGTAACTCCCTCAGGTGGCCAGTCTGCACTGGTTACAGAAACCGGGACAGAGAAACACTGTTCTTGGAAAACAGATGAAACACTGAAACAGGCCCTGAAAACAGGGACATTCCCAGCACTCAGGGAGACAGGTTCACCCAACATATGGCAAATGAAACTTTCCCATCTATTACATGTGAATTTCTGATTGTCAAGCAAGTTTATATTTAATGTCCTATGTTTTCTTCTTCTAGTGATAGCGCTAGCTAAGATACGTTTTTATAACTCATAAAAATCTATCTTTTAACTTATAACAAAATTCAGAAGTCTTTCTCATTAATACAGAACTTTGAAGATGTCAAGCACAATACAGGTGCTGAGTGTTATTTACTAATAAAAATGCCCAAGATTACTATGTCTGATTTTATGCAAGAGGAGTGCTAAATATCTGCTTGCTAACATAACAGTCCAGGCTGTCAGGCCTTTGAAAAGCCCATGCCTGTAAATTTATCATTTCTCCACAAGGTGGCATCACTCCATGCACTTTTTATTGCAAGTACTACATATTGTGTGGAAAGAGGCTATTACCTCTAAAGTTCATATTCACTGGGCTTCCAGCACATAACCATTATTTTACAGAGTAAATATCTGAAAACAGCTTTGTTTAATTTTTGTATGAATATTGTAAACTCAAGAGGGTAAAATTTCTTTCATCTCAAGAACATGCACTACAATGTCAGTGGGTCAAAGATGAAGCTATTTTGCCTAAGAACCTTTGGTGAAGGATCTAGTCAAAGGCTTTCTGAAAGTCTAAGTACACTATATCCACTGGATCACCCTTGTCCACATATTTGTTGACCCCCTCAAAGAATTCTAATAGATTGGTGAGGCATGATTTCCCTTTACAAAAACCATGTTGACTCTTCCCCAACAAATTGTGTTCATCTGTGTGTCTCATAATTCTGTTCTTTACTGTTGTTTCAACCAATTTGCCTGGTACTTAAGTTAGGCTTACTGGCCTGTAATTGCCAGGATCACCTCTGGACCCTTTTTTTAAAAAATTGGCGTCACATTAGCTATCCTCCAGTCATCTGGTACAGAAGCTGATTTAAATGATAGGTTACACATCACAGTTAGTAGTTCTGCAATTTCGCATCTGAGTTCCATCAGAACTCTTGGGTAAATACCATCTGGTCCTGGGAACTTATTACTGTTTAATTTATCAATTTGTTTCAAAATGTCCTCTCATGGTACCTCAACTTCCTCAGATTTGTCACCTAAAAAGAATGGCTCAGGTTTGGGAATCTCCCTCACATCCTCTGCAATGAAGACCAATGCAAAGAATCATTTAGTTTCTCCGCTATGGCCTTATCGTCCTTGAGTGCTCCTTTAGTACCTCTGTCATCCAGCAGCCCCAGTGATTGTTTAGCAGTCTTCCTGCTTCTGATGTACTTAAAAAAAATGTTGCTGTTAGTTTTTGCATCTTTGGCTAGTTGCTCTTCAAATACTTTTTTGGTCTGCCTAATTGTACTTTTATACTCGACTTTCCAGAGTTTATGCTCCTTTCTATTTTTCTTGGTAGCATTTGACTTCCAGTTTTTAAAGGATGCCTTTTTGCCTCTAGCTGTCTGTTTTATTCGGTTATTTAGCAGTGATGGCCCCTTTTTGGTCTTCTTACTATGTTTTTTAATTTGGGGTATACATTTAGTTTGAGGCTCTCTAGTGTTTTTAAATAGTTTCCATGTAGCTTGCAGCATTTCACTTTTGGAACTGCACCTTTTAATTTCCAGTAACTAGCTTCCTTATTTTTGTGTAGTTCCCCTTTCTGAAGTTAAATGCTGTTGTGATGGGCTTCTTTGGTGTTTTCCTCCCCACAAGGCTGTTAAATTGTATTATATTATGGTCACTACAGTAACTCTTCACTTAACGTTGCAGTTATGTTCCTGAAAAATGCTACTTTAAACAAAACAATGTTAAGTGAATCTAATTTCCCCATAAGAATTAATATAAATAGGGGAGTTAGGTTCCAGGGAAATTTTTTTCGCCAGACAAAAGACTATATTTTATATATACACACATACACACACAGTCTAAGTTTTAAACAAACAATTTAATACTGTACACAGAAGTGATGATTGTGAAACTTGGTTGAGGTGATGAAGTCAGAGGGTGGGATATTTCCAGGGAATGCCTTACTGCTAAATGATGAACTAGCACTTGGCTGAGCCCTCAAGGGTTAACACGTTGTTAATGTAGCCTCACACTCTACAAGGCAGCACGAATGGAGGGAGGGGAGACCGCATAGCAGAGAGAGACAGAGAGACACACCATGTGAGAGAGAGACATGCGCATTGCCTCTTTAAGTACGCTGATCCTACTCTAAGTACACTGCCTTTTTAAATAGATCAGCAAGTTGAGATAGCAGCTGCTGCCAGCAAGCTCCCTCCATCCTGAGCCTTGTCATGTCGTTCCCCCCCTTCCCCCGCTCTGTGGAGATGAGGTACAGGAGTGAGGGGGACACCCTGACATTAGCACCCCTCTTTTCCCCCCATTGCACAGCAAGCAGGAGGCTTCGGAGCTCCAAGGCAGAGGCAGGAGCAGCGCACGGCAGTGGGGGGAGGGACAGCTGAACTGCCCGGCAATTGATAGCTTGCTGGGCGGCTGCCTCACAGGGAACTTAGGGGAACTGATGGGGGGCTTCTGGTCCACCCTGGTTCCAAGCCCCCACCAGCTAGTTCTCACGGGCTGCTCTTTCTGCAAGCAGTGAACAAAGCAGGCAGCTGCCAAACAACGGTATTAGGGAGCATTGCACAACTTTAAATGAGCATGTTCTCTAATTGATCAGCAACGTAACAATGAAACAACATTAAGCGGGATGACTTAAGTGAGGAGTTACTGTATTACCAAGTAGTTCAGCTATATCTACCTCTTGGACCAAATCCTGTGCTCCACTTAGAGCTAAATCAAAAATATCCTCTCCTCCTGTGGGTTTCAAGTCTAGTTGTTCCAAGAACTTATATTGGTTTCTAGTAACACACACGCTCCCTCTTTGCCATCTGACTGCAGGGAGTAACATTAACTGGCTATGGAGGGAGACCCATCCAACTTTTTACCCTCAGCAGACAGGATCTTTGTAATTTGAGGCCTTTGATGGAAGAGATGATTGAAAGGGGAGTTACCAGGGGATTAGCTGAGGCTCCCAGGTAGAAAAACTTGCTAGTTTGTATTTATAATTAGTATTTGTAATAGTTGATTCAATATTCAATTCCTGTGCAACATATTTAGAGCCGAATCCTGAAGTCTTTACTCAGTCTAGCAAAATTCCCACTGACATCACTCGGAGTTTTTCCTGAGTAAAGACTTCAATATTTGGCCTATAGAGCATATACTTCAGATGCATCTTTTGTGCTTCAATAAGTGCAGATTAGCATATGTTAGGTGTGCCTGTAACTCTCCTCATGTTTTGTTGCTCTGTGTTCTTTGTTTGTACAGCACACAGATAGCAAGTGTGAAAAATCGGGACGGGGCTGGGGGGTAATAGGAGCCTATATAAGAAAAAGCCCCAAATATCGGGACTGTCCCTATAAAATTGGGACATCTGGTCACCCTAACATGGGGTCCTGGTCCATAACTTGGGCTCCTAAGCACTATGGTAATACTGTACAAATAACAGTAATACATTCTGAAACGACCATTATTTACCTTCTCTGTGGATAAATAACAATGGATGGCCATGTGACACTTGCTTTAAAAAAAGACATTAAGAATTTTCTTATCTTAATTTACTGCAACAAAGTACTGGTGGGGCCAGAGAAAAACTCAGATGGTACTTACTAATGAAACAATTTTATGATCAATTACCTATTGTTAGAATCATACACAATTTGCTGTGACTTGATAGTCCTGTCTATTTTAATAATCAATATTTGTATGGACTATATTAGATTAATTCATGCAAAACTGCCAGAAAAGAGAACTGAATAGTTACATCAGTTGTGTTTTTGTTTCAGCTGATTGCTTCTAATGTGGAAGGAAAGAGTTGTCCAAGTGAAATTTTGGTCTGTACAACAAGCCCAGACAGGCCGGGACCTCCTACCAGACCTGTTATTAAAGGGTCAATAACATCTCATGGCTTCGGCGTTAAATGGGGTAAGCTAACCCATTCAGTTTGCTGTAACACAATTTTCTCATGGCATAACATAAATTAAGTGTAAACAAAACCGATGCGAATGGCACATTAGGCTCAGATTTCGCATGCTGCTTCTTAGCCCAGAGAAGAATCTGTTCAGAAAGTTAGATAAGCATTTGATCATTCTGAGAGATGCCTGAGCCTATGGTGAAAAGCTATGACTTTTTCATAATCAGAGAGCTCAAAAATATTTGTAAAGGCATTTATAAAGTGAAAGTACAGTGGTTCAGCTATCTTGTCTCCCCCCAACTCTCACACACACACAATCCTTTGAGACAATTCACTGATTCTCCATTGTACTGTATGTCAAGTTCAGGCTTCCTGTCCTTGCTTTCAAGGTCCTGTATCATGTATATCCTGCCCACATCCCAACCTATCTGCTCTACCAATGATGTTAGTCTCGATACCCCTCACAAATATCTCTTTGTCTTCTTCCGTGCTCCCTTAGTGCTTTCCTGCCTACCAAGCTTCTTACATCAGATCCCTCCTAAAAACTTACTTCTGCTGTCTTGCCTATGAGAAGTGAAATGGACAAGAAAGGTTAAACAAATAATGTAATGCAACAGCCTAAGCACATCCACGCCTCAGCAGTCTTCTTAATGTCACCATTGTTCTCCCTCCCAACTTCCCCCACACCTCAATTTGTCTGTTCATGATCCTTTGTGGGTATGTCATGTTGCACATAGAATGTAAGCTCTTTGAGACAGGAACCATGTCTTCCGTGAGGTGACTATGTAACATGTTTATGAGCAGCCAATGATGATGATGATAAAGGATTCCAGACATCAGTTTTGAAAACCAGACACTCTGGAATCACAGCTTTGCGTAAACATTAAAAATACATTCCAATAACCTATTAAAGTTCCTGATTCCACTCAAGTAGCAAGAGCAGAATGTTTGAGTCAAAGTACACCTGTACCCCAATATAATGCGGTCGTGGGGAGCCAAAAATCCCTACTGCGTTATAGGTGAAACGCCGTTATATCAGGGTAGCAACAGCAGGGCTCCAGCGGTGATTTAAAGGGCCCAGGGCTCCCCGCAGCAGCCGGAGCCCCGGACCCTTTAAAGCGCCGCCAGAGCCCTGCTGCTACCGCGCTATATGCGAACCCGTGTTATATCACGTCACATTATAGCGGGGTAGAGGTGTATGCGGTATGGTTAACAAATCAACAGTGTATTCTAAGATTTCAAGTTGTCTGGAAATGATCTGTAGATTAAGAGTGGATCCTAAAATCATCATCTTTAGAATTATGAATGCCCCATTTGTCAGCATCTAATTATTTTTATCATCAGCTTTAGTCTTGTTGATTCAGTCAGAGAGCAGCTATTTGCAGTAAATATCCTCCATCAACCCTGTTTTGGGTTATTTGTGCCCTAATGAATCTGTTACAGTACGGATAGTTCATTAGAATAAAATCTGCAAGGTGCTGACCAGAGAGCCCTTTGCACTATACAGCATTAGGTCTTTATGCTGTAATTAGTACATCTGACAAGTGCTTTCCTTATTAGATATATGTGTGATTTTTGTAGGATCGAAATCTGTCCCTGTATTCTTTATTTTCTTGTAGATTCCATTTTTCAAATCTAATTTATTAATAAAGGTGTTGCTCATTTTTCAGATCCTCCACAAGATAATGGTGGTTCAGAAATCCTAAAATACCTATTGGAGATTTCTGAAGGAAATTCTGAAGGTAAATTTGACAAGAATCTATCTATTCCAATACATTGTGGCTATACGTGTTCTACAGTTAAAAAACCTGGCTTTTTCAGCTATTAATATTTTTTAAATTAATAATGTAATAATAATACAAGAAACAATTGTATCAAATATCATAGATGGTATTATTAGATAAACAGTTTAGTCTGGCATCTGTTCTGTACCCTTTATTAATTTTATCAAACATTAAATATAAAACCAACTTTTACATTAAAACGTAAATTGAAAAAAAAAATCTCTGGCCTAGGCTATATCTGCACTATAGACTTCTGCCTGCTTGGCTATGTCAGTCAGAGGTGCAAAGAGGTGTGATCTCTGACTGACACAGGTGTGGCAGCAGACATCCCTAATGTAGACGCAATAATACAGGCAAAGAGCTGTGCTTTTACCAGTAAAGCTTGTTTTACTCGTGGGGCCTGGTTTCACTATACCAGTACAAACACAGCTTTGCCAGTATAGCTACTTCCATGCTGGGAGCACTTTGCTGGTATAGCATACTGGTATTCCTGTACCAGTAAAGTGTTCCTAGTGTAGACACGGCCTGAGTTAAAATGTTATTAAACTGTTTAACGTTTGCTATCGTTAATTATCATGGATTCCTAGGCTATCTAAGTTATGCGTGTGCCATTTGTGTCTGGTTAAAATGTTATCAATTTGTAGAATATTATTACTACTAATATAATATCATTATTATTACATTGTATTTTCCTAAGACTTCAAACCTTAATGAATTAAGCACCCACCACTTAAAGTGGGCGGGATGTGGGGTGCAGGCAGGTGCAAGGGGTTGCAGACCTGGAAAACAAGGTAAAAATCAAGCCGGGTTGCTGAAGGATGCACATTAACAACTGTCTTACTAAAGCTGCTGCTCCCAGATTGTGATAGGATCCCCCTTCCCCCCCCACACACACACTTTTCTCAGACCATTTTAAGCACTGCAAACATCTATGTGAAGTAGGTGGTATTATACCAATTTTATTGACAGGAAAACTAGACAACAGAGGTAAAGTGACTTATCGGAGGCTACCCCACAATCCAGTGACTGGAGTACTTTGACTGTGGCCCCTTTTTAATGGAAAATAAAGTGATCTTTAAGTAGGACCAGAGTGTGGCTGCTCCTTACATAAGTGCTGAGGGGAAGATATGAAGGAAGAAGCAAGTGGCCCTTGCTCCTCTTTGCATCCCATGTAAGAGCCAGCCACAGTTGCTGATCTGCAGCCTTAAAGTGCCACTTGTCCTGGACTGTAGGTTGGATTATGCTGACACTGAGTACCTAGGTTGTTTTAGTTTGTTTTGGAGTTGTTCATGTTTTTACGTGTCCCTGTCCCTTTCTGTAGGACAGTGGAATTTAAGGTTCCAGGACTATAGTTAGTTTTCTTTTTAAAAGATTTCTTTAAGAAATAATAATATAGTCATTAATAGTGTCTGAACATTTTATTTTCACAAAAAAAGGATTCAAGTATTTGTATAAAATCCTGTTAAAGATTTCCTTTCTCGTCTATAACTCCCCTGAGGAATAGTAGCCATGTACAGAGAAAGAGAGAGAGTGTGCGTTGTTTTCAAAAGCAAACTTGAATGAATTCATTTAATTTTACAGCAAATCAGTGGGAAGTGGCGTATAGTGGATCTGCTACAGAATATACCTGTACTCACTTGAAACCAGGCACTTTGTATAAACTCCGGGCATGCTGTATCAGCACTGGTGGACACAGTCAGGTAAGAATAGTTTAACACGGAGAACTATCATTTTTGTATTTTCCAGAGCTTCACCTAGCTCTACATTTTAGTTTTGCTTAGTTTTTACATTTAGTTTGCTAGTATTTCTGCTTTAAATAATAGATGTACTTGGCTAAAATTGTAGTATTATTGATACAGTAAAAACGTCACTGATTTCCATTAATGCCCCTGTGTAAGTTACTTCATTTTGAAAGGTGCTGCTATCTTTGGGCATGCAAAATCTGGGCCTTGTAGTTTTGCAAATTAACGAGGTTCTTCTAGGGTTACCATATTGCAGTCCTGGAAAAAGAGGACACTCCAAGGGGTCCCGGGCCCCGCCCCCGGCCCTGCTCCAACTACGCCCCTTCCCCAAAGTCCCCACCCTGACTCCACCCCCTCCCCTGAACACTCCACCCCCCTGCTCCTCCCCCTCCCCTGCTTCCCGCGAATCAAATGTTCGGAGAACGGAGTGTTCTCTAGTAGTCAAAGACCCTTCTTCCCCGTCCCCTCCAGTCTATGTCTATCCTATTGCTGTCTAACCTGCCCCAGCTCCTCATCTGATTTCAACTGCCCCCCACTACTGCTCTGGATTCCTTGTCCCACTTTCCTGGTCCTGTCTCACTCTCCTCTCTCCCCGCCCCCATCCCTCAGATGGGATGTTCATTCCAGATTGGCAAAATTATAAGGCTTGTGTAGCGAGGTGGACACCCGCTCCTGCCCTGAGGGGTTGGAAAAGCCCTGCAGAGGGCTGGGGTGGGGCAAGGTAAAACCCTGGCTGATTGGGGAAGTGGCTGCAGCTGGGCCACACCCTAATCAGAGCCCAGATGGCCTGTATAAAGAGGCTGGGAGCCAGGAGCTTAAGAGTCTCTCTCTGAGTGCAGAAAAAGAAGGGCCTGGCTGTAGCAAGCTAGAGATAACGTACCTGAGTGGAGCGGAGCTGGGGAGCTCCAGCCTGGAAAGCCCCAGGTTGCGGCCTAGTACTAGGCCAAGGAGTACTGGGGGTTGCAGAGGGCAGCCCAAGGCTAGTCCAAGGCAGCAGGTCCAAACCCCCCTTGCCAATGATGCGTGGCCTATACTGCAGTCTGCCCCAGGGAGCGGGGGCTAGTTGGTGAATGGCAGTGGCCTAGTGCTGAGGCAAGGTGGGGATAGTGGGTGGAGGTTCCCCAGGGAGGGGAGACCCAGATCTGTGGGGTACTGCCGGGGGGCAGCATCCCAGTAATAGGGGCACCGGGGTCCTGGGAGGGACACGGGAGCCAGTGCAGAGGACAAGGCGGATCACCAGCCTGCAGAGGGCGCTCCAGAGGCTGGTGAGCTAATTCCCTGGACGACCAGCAGGAGGCACCGCAGGGGTGAGTCCGGTCGTTTACAGCTTCCCAACATTTCAGCACTTCCCATTCTAAATTTTCGGTTGCTTAACTATAGGCTAGCTCTGCTTACAACAAAGCATATTCAGAACTTCTGGTTAAAGGGATTATAAGTGTAGCAACCTCCATCATAGCTAGTCACCAAAGATTGAACTCGAGCCATCCAGACTTAAAAGCATGAGCTTCTACTACTTGATTTCAAGATATAACTCCCTTAGCTGGTAGCTATATAGTTATCCTCTAAAAATCCACCAGAGGAGGGCACAAAACACATGTTGGACAGTGAATTACAAAAGTGCCAGATATTATTATTAGACCTGCAATACTTTTCACAATGAACATCAGCGGGGGATAAACTGGGAGTTTAAGAATATTTGGAAAACAATTTTAGAATAACATTCAGTGCTGTGGTTTAAAAGAAAAAAAACCTGCTAAAACTCATAACTTAGCAGCATTCAGTCTTTGGAAAAAAAACAACTTCTAGGAGGGATACAAGTTAAGAATGTTGAAACAGGAAGATGTTGTGCTTAGTTACCACTTGGGCAAGGCAGCTTGCTATGTAATACTTGCAAGATTTCACTGTAATGTTTTACAATATATAGCAGCGCAATGCTGGTTCCATTGATATTGTTGAGCAATTTATGCTGATTTTATTTCAGCCCACATCTTAATAGTTTTGAATACAAGATCACAATTTTCAAGTCAGTTGGTCTGAACATGCAGAGCTTTAAAATTGCTATGCTCTAAACTGTATATTAACTACAGTTTTATAAACCTGCATGTCAGAGAACTGTATGCCACTACTACTAGACAGTGGCACAAGGCAATTCAGTGTGAATCACAGAAATGTAGGACTGGAAGGGACATCAACAGGTCATCTAGTCAAACCCCTGCACTGAGGCAGGACTGAGTAATAACAACTAGACCATCCTTGACAGGTGTTTGTCTAACCTCTTAAAAAACTCCAATGACTGCTATTCCATAACCTCTCTAGGTAATTTGTCCAGTGCTTAACTACTTTATAGTTAGGAAGTTTTTTCCTAATGTCTAACCTAATTCTCCCTAGCTACAATTTAAGCCCATTGCTTCTTTCATGCATGTCCTGAGTGGGAGGAGGGTGGGTCCAGGCAGTGGGATTGGGGGGAGGGAGGTCGAGGGAGTCGGTTGGTGTGTGGGGATGGACCAGGGGATGCAGGGTGGAGGAACTGAGGGGGAGAGGACTGGGACTGGGGGGGGCTGAGGGGGATAGAATAGGGTAGGGCTGAGGGGAGCATGAATGGGACAGGGTAGAGAGAGCTGTGTAGAGTGGGGCGGGGGAGGGTCGTGGGGTTGGGGAGAGGGACAGGGTTTGGAGGGGATGAGACAGAGGGGAGCAGGACTGGAATGGGGGGAAGTTGAGGGGGTGGGACAGCAGTGGGAGCGATAGGGGTGGGACGACGGGAGGCTGAAGAAGAGATTTGGGGTAGGGCAAGGCTGAGGGCAGTGGGTTGGGGGTAGCAGGGAGACTGTGGGGGAGGCAGTTGGAACGGGGGCAGGGACTGAGGGCAGTGGGTTTGGGATGGGAGGTACAGGGGGGACTGCGGGGGAGGCTGAGGGAACAGGATCAGGGTGGGAGCTTAGGGCAGTGGGTCGGGTCTACACTGGCACCTCTCAGCATTGCTGTGCCGGGCGGCAGACCTGCACCAGCGCTACCCTGGTGATGGAAGAGTCCTCAGTGGAAATGCAGACTTCATGACACAGACCCTCCTCGTCACTTCAAACCTGATGCTACTCTGGTCAGCTGCTAGGCTCTTGTCACTTCAAACCCATGCAGGGTATCTGGCTTTTTTTCAGTTCTCAGGTTAAGAAAAGCCTCTGCATTTTTTGAGGGCTTCAGCATTCACTTTCCTACTTGACAAACTGTCTGCCTGACACATTGCTCCCAGGGTTCATCATTATTCATTATCGGCAGGTCCATCAGATTAACGAGCAACACAGGGGGAAGCAACATAATGGTGTCATGGATTTTTAATTTTTCAAACCACTTTGGCCTCAACAGGGATAACAGCAAATCTGGACAGAGCAGATGGGTGTCAGGATGGGTTTGGGTATATATATATAAAAAAAAAATTTTAAGTGAAAATGTTTGGGTCTGAGCAAAGGCTGCAAATCTTTTGCCCAAGGGGCTAACGACAGCCTGGAATCCGGGATAGATTTCCACATCCATGCAGGGTGAGATGATCGGGGGGTGGGGGGAGAGGGAACAGGGTCGGGGGCTGAGGGCAGTGGATTGAGGGTAGGGGACACAGGGGAGAGGCTGAGGGAACAGGGTCAGGGTGGGGGCTGAGGGCAGTGGGTCGGGTGAGATGATGGGGGAAGGGGAGAGACTGCGGGGGAGGCTGAGGGAACAGGGTCAGGGTGGGGGCTGAGGGCAGTGGATTGATGGTGGGGGGACACTGCGGGGGAGGCTGAGGGAACATGGTCAGGGTGGGGGTTGAGGGCAGTGGGTCTGAGGGGAGCCCCCCCAGAGGGACCTGCCAGGGGGCCAGGTGAGCCCAGCAGTGCTTACCTGGAGCGGCTCCCAGGAAGCATCCAGCAGGCAGGTCCCTCCCAGTCCCTCTGGCTCCTTCCTAGGGTCGGGTCGAGGGGAGGGGGGCAGGGGCGGGGGTCTCTCTGCCAGAGTCTACAAGCCCCGCCCTGCTGCAGCACGCAGGGGAGCGAGACCTCCTCACTGCCTCTCTGTGTGCCGGGGCAGGGGCAGGGCTGCGCTCTGCAGGCTTCTGCCGGCTGGGCGGGAGGCCCCGTGGGCTGACACCGCAGCGCCAGGAGCTCTCAGCTGCGCGCTGCCCCAGGGCCTAGGGAGGAAAAGTGAGTGGCGGCGCCGGCTTGCCGCGGTTCCCCCCAGCGTGGCTGCCCTGTCAGCCACTTCTGGGTCTTTAAATAGCCGTCTGGGGGGAATTTGTAAAAAGCTAAAAATGTCCGGGATTTCCCCCCAGACGGCTATTTAAAGACCCAAAAGCCAGACATATGGTAACCCTAGTTCTACTTCATATTGAAAAAATCCTAAATATTCATATATTATTAAGGCCAGAAAGGGCCTTTATGATAATCTACTCTGGCCTCCTGCATAACACGGGCCATATAATTTCACCCAGTAATTTGTACATACAGCTATTATATTTTTATGCTTTCTGTGTAGTTGTTTATAGTTTGCCATTGTGTTCAGGCATCTCCCTATTTCAGTTTATTGTTTTATTAAATATATTTAGCAAAAGTATAAATGAAAAGCATTCTGGATTTCTCAGTTTGACTGGCTGCTGTTTGGATCTTGCATGTGTGTTTGTGACTGACTGGATCCACGTGGACTCAGATGCTCTGGAATGTAGTGTACTATTGCACTGTGTTTATTTCTCTACATCATAACGCTAACAAAGATCCTGATCCTGCAGACTTTACTTACTGAAAACTCCCTTTGACTTCAATGGGTTTACTCACTTGCATAAAGTTAAGCATCTGGTTAAGTATTTGAAAGCTTGAGGTAATATTGTTACTACAGTAGAGGGCTGCACAAACTAGTGAATGCAACTGACTCTCCTCAAGGATGCATATGAAGGATCCAAACCTTAGTAGCTGTTGTGCCATAGGCTCCCACTGGAACTTAGGCTCCCAAGGCACTTTTAAAAGTATTGCCCTTAGGTTTGAGGACACCATCGGGGTGCATAGTATACCTAAGAAGAAGTGCTTTTTCAGGGATCAACCATGGGAAGTGTAGGGCGAAAAGGAAAATAACATTTTTGAACTGAATGTTATCAAAAAGAAGTTCTCGCGGCTGTTACTGACATTGTCCTACCATGAAAAAATCATATTTTAATTTTAAGGCCAGAAGGGTCTATTAGATCATCTAATCTGTCCTTCTGTATATCACAGGCCATTAATTGTTCCCACAATTACTCTCTTTTATGCTTGACTAAAGCATAAGTTGTATTAGGCTAAAGTATATCTTTCAGAAAGACATCCAGTCTTGATTTGAAGACATCAAGAGAGGGAAAATGCACCTCTTCACTTGATAGTTTGTTGCAACAGTTAATCACCATCAGTTGAAGAAAAAAAAAAAAAGCCTGATTTCTCATTTGAATTTGTCTAACTTCAGCTTCCAATTATTGGTTCTTCTTATGCCTTCCTCTGCTCTATTAAAGAGCCTTTTAGAACCTGGTATTCTTGAGAGTTCATTTGTACACAGTATTCTTGAGTCATGGGAAATACAGTAAAAAAGTAAAAAATCCTTTACTAAAATATTCACGAATACTAGTGAAAACAGTATATGAATGATGCTAATAAAAATGTGTCAATGCTCATATTAGTGAAATATTAACTAACCACTTGATAGTCTCTGAGCCTACATTTTCTCTTACTGTTTCTTTTTTGTCTGGCAAAATAGTATTTTTTTAGAAATGTCTTTGTTGTGAAGATCATGACTCACATCGTTGTTCCCGGTTCGTAGATGTGTTTTCAGCAGAATTACTAATCTTAGGTTATATTCTTTTCCAGTGTTCTGAAAGTTTACCCGTCCGTACGCTTAGTGTTGCACCGGGTCACTGTCGGCCACCAAGAATGTTGGGAAAACCAAAACACAAAGAAGTTCAGCTACAGTGGGGTAAGTGATTAGTCCTTGCAGCCATTCTAGTTTTCAGGCAGAAACCTGGTTTGAAACTATTTATCTGGACCAAAACTTCAGCCACCATTTAAAGAATAAATTAACTCTCAAGATCTAAAGACTAAGTTGCTATAAAATTAAAATACATCTAAGATTTCGCATTCTGATTTTTATTACTTGGTTTGTGTCAAATTGCAGTAGATGAAACAATACATTTTAGGTCATGATTCAAAGTCCAGTTAAGTCAGTGAGAGACTTTTCATTGACTTCAGTGTGCTTTGTATCAGGCTCTTGGAAATTAGTTGTCTTTATTTTTTCCTTTGGGTCTGATACTGCAGTCTGCTCCCACTGAAGTCAATGGGGAGTTATGCCTATGTCAGTACTATACGATCAGGGCCTGTAACAGTTTCTGACCATTGGCCTTTCATTACAAAAATATCACATCACTTGAAATCCATTTTATTTCACTGCGGTCCTAGCCACAACGTTCTGTTTCACTCAGAATTTCACACAATAATTTATACGGAGCCAGAACACATTGAAAATATTAGGTGCATTTTTATTTAAAAATAGTTTAAGACATGAATAGCTTGATGCACGTGAGTGATCCCACTTACATATGTCTGGGTGTGGAACACTTATCAAAGAGGCAATATCATTAGAGGTGGTACGTATTTGTGGTACAAGGTGAATCAATGTATGATAATCATCATGTACACCTGTGACTTTATATCAACAATAAATAAATTATACTGATTCTTTCTAGATGTCCCTATGTCAGAAAGTGGTTGTCAAGTCTCAGAGTACAGTGTGGAAATGACAGAAGCAGAAGAGGTTATTTCTGAGGTGTATCATGGCCCTGATCTAGAGTGCACGGTCAGCAACCTTCTTCCTGGAACAACATATCGGTTCAGAGTGAGAGCTTTGAATGATGGAGGGGTAAGGTTTAATGTTCTGTGCAGCATGAACAGCAGTGTCTGAAGAAGGATGCCAGAAGAGGGTGTTTTTGTTTGTTTTTTTTCTCAAAACGCTTCTTAACATGTATATGGGAGAGCAGTTCTCCTGGCAGTGCATACACTAGCTCAGCTATAGCTGGTGAGCGGAAAGATGAAAGGGAAAGGGGAATGTGGGAAAGGAAAAAAGTTGAGAGAAAAGAAGGTATCTGGGAAAGGAGAAAAGTGGAGAATGAAATGAAAGAGTTGGAGAAACTCAGGGAGAAGGCAGTGCATTGAGACTCAGAGGGCCCCATCCAGAGTGGCCCCATCCAGAGTGGCCCTTTAAACCAAAGTTGAGAATGGCATTTCTGTTTAAACATAGGTTCAGCTAAACTGGTCTACCATTTAAAGTGTGTTAGAACCGTACTGAAGAGATATATTGGCCCACACATCTTTAACAACAGCAGAAAAGATATTTATCTTTATAGAGGCAAATGATACTTGAGTAGGGTGACCAGATGTCCCGTTTTTAAAGGGACAGTCCCATTTTTGGGGACTTTTTCTTATATAGGCGCCTATTACCCCCCCACCCCTTGTCCCATTTTTTCACAGTTGCTATCTGATAACCCTATGATTGAGTAATTTCAAGTAGGTCTTTGGACAAGTAGGGAAAACTTGTTTTGTTCATTAATAGTTTTTAATGTGCTTTAATTTAACATAGGGTACGTATATTTTTTTCAGATTCCTCGTAAAACCTACTTACCTAATCCCATTAGGAATTAAAAGCCTGATCCTATGTCCACTGAAATCAACAGAAGAATTCCAGTTGACTTCAATGTTGGATTGGGCCCTGTCTTCTTTTGTCAGAGCATTGTTCCCAGCATTTTGAAAATGTATCCTCAGTGGGAACAAGCAGTCTAATGCATTGCTTAATCTGCTATCAGATTGCTCCCAAGAAATCTATTAGGCTTCTAAAGATTTGTATGCTTCAACAGCAGGGTCCCTGCTGACAGTTACTCAGCTCTTAATAACGTAAAGCTTTTAAATAATGCAGATCATGGGGGGGAAAACTACCAAAATTAGTTTAGGTATTTGAAAAATAAACAGTACCTGCAAATTGATAAGATATCAATTTCTTTCTTATGTATTAATTAATTGTGTGTATATATCAAAGTCTGATTTGCTAACTGTTCTGACTGACATAAAAGCTAAGAGAGAGCCATTTCCCATGAAATAGCTTTGGACTGACGGTGTTTTAGGCAAACCATATATTCTCATTAAGCAAGGCTACTTCTAAACACACCAGTGAGGTGAACTGAAGCATGTCAAGATAAGCTGTACATTGGCAAGGGGTACATTAGAGGCCTAATCTGTCTTCAAGAACATTTGTTACATTAAGGATATTTCTATGTATAGCCTATGAAACCGCTTTGCGCGTGCATGTGTGTAATATTTTTTTTCCACCCCTTCCTAGTATGGGCCATATTCTGAAGCTACAGAAGTCACCACGGCAGCAGGACCACCCGGCCAGTGCCAAGCACCTTTCCTTTCCTTTGTGTCTGACACGTGTGTACTTGTAAGCTGGGAGGTAAGACAAACACTCTTTGTATGTGTGATTTCTATCTTGCTTGTCTAAACTAATGTGATCATCAGTACTTGAAAGCTAATTCAAGAGTAGTTCACAATCTCAGCCCACTCAAAAATACTCTTGTACATACAGACAATAATCTTCCCTGCTTTTCTTTTTTAGAGCTGATCTTGAGTCATCCAGGTTTATTAGGGGCTTGAGAATGGAGACACGGGGAATCTCCTATCACTTCATCTCAATATAGGTCATAGGTCGGTAAAGAATGATCTCTCCAGGATTTTAGCATGTTGAATCCAATACACTGACTGGCTTCTGAATTGGAATCATGAAGTCAACTATTCAGCTACATTTTATGTGAGGCTAGAGTCCCTTGATATCAAACAAACTCTGAGAGATTTGCTATGTCAAAGCAACTCTCCCAAAATAGTCAGGTGTCACCTGGTTTCATATCAAAACCACATTAAACCATTAGGACAAGAGATGAAAGATGATCTTGTGAATAAGGCACTAGTTTGGGACTCAGGAGATGTGAGTTCATTTCCCAACTCTATCAACTTCCTCTGTGAGTTACATGGTTTTTTTCATATCTTTCCCCCTCTTCTCCCCTCCCCCTCCGCCCCAGTAACTGGGGACTCTTTCCGACATATATAGATTCTAGTGTGTAATCAGGTTGTCCTGAGGGTCCCCAAGGAAGAGAGCCTGCTGCTCACTTGGACTCATGAAAGGCAAAACATCTTTTATAATATTGTGATACTGAAGTGTGTGTCACATCAAGGGCTGCACTACTTAAACTTCACCTTCATCCTTAGCTGTGTTAGCTTCTCTGATTCTACTGTCCTGTACTTGGCCTATCAGCTTGATGGCTGGCTTTCACTGGGCACCTAGTGCTGCAGGCCTCTTTCCATACTGGAAACAGTAGTTTCTGGTTCGTGTGATTTTTCTGGGAAATATAATTGTTCATTTCTTAATGACTTGAGTACATCATTTAGGCATGATTCTCCCCCAGGTTTATTGAGACCACTAATCCCGGTCTAGAAGCAAACTTTTCTGTATGGTTCAAGGCTGTGCTGCTACCTAGTCAGCCGAGTGGGGAGAAGTTTTTATTGTGAAAGTCCTGATGGAAATTAAATCCTACAGTGCCTGCTGTGTAAATGTCCTCACTTCTGTGAATTAGGACTTGTCTACACTTAAAACGCTACAAGGGCACAGCTGCAGCTGCACCACTATAGCACTTCAGTGTAGTCTAGACACTACCAACGCTGACAGGAGATGTTCTCCCGTCGGTGTAGGTAATCCATCTCCCCAAGAGGCAGTAGCTAGGCTCTTGGAAAAATTCTTCCATCAACTTACCGCTGTCTACACTGGTGTGAGAAAGGCTTAGTTACATCTCACGCCCCTGAGGCTAGGTCCACATTACCCGCCTGATTCGGCGGGTAGAGATCGATCTTCTGGGATCAATTTATTGTGTCTCATCTGGACGCGATAAATCGATCCCAGAAGCGCTCCCCCGTCGACTGCAGAACTCCTGCTCACCGAGAGGAGGAAGTGCTGTTGACGGGGGAGCTTGCCTGCGCCGCGTGGATCCGCAGTAAGTAAACTTAGTTCGATCTAGGAAACGTCGACTTCAGCTACGCTATTCTCGTAGCTGAAGTTGCGTTTCCTAGATCGATTCCCCCGCCCCAGTGTGGACCAAGCCTGAGAGACATAGCTATGCTGATGTAAGTTCCCAGTGTCTACCAGATCTTAGTTTCTTTCAAGCAGATAGAGTTGGCACAGTTCTGTTAAACTGGCCGCATTTTGGTAACCTATTCTAGGGCATTAATTCAGAATGTGTCCATTTGCAGTGATCGTGGTTTCTCATTATGAACTCCTCTTTATGCATTCTTCTCCTTAACCAGTCAAACGTGATATGATAGGCCTCCAGCTTTAAACTGAACTACTAAATACAAAGATTTGTTTTGCAGAGTCCTGAATGCTCTGGTGCTGACATCTCTGAATACAGATTAGAGTGGGGAGAAGATGAGGAATCTCTGGAACTCGTGTATAATGGCACAGATACCTGTTTTGAAATTAGTGAATTGTCAGCAGCAGCACATTATTGCTGTAGATTACAGGTACAGAAGCTTATTATATTTGGTATAGATCATAATCTAAAATGTAAGCACAATTTACTTCTACTGGATTTTTATTGTCATCATTAATTGCTTTAAAATGAGGTACTTCATCAATCAGAAGAAATATACCTTTCTCCTCAATTGTGTAGCTGCATAATCAAACGATTTAGATTCTAAACAACTCAAATTGATGAACAGAGGGAGTTAATAGAACGTTTAGACTTGGAAAATTGCTCCTGTTCATCACATGCTTTAATTTCAATGAATAATACTGTTGACAAACAGCAGGCTCAGGTATGACGCTCTTGCACTAAAACAGAAATATCATGTTTTAAACTTTAAAAAAAAAAAAAATCCCAAATTTTGAGTTGGCTCAAGCTTGCAAATGGTATGTAAACGACATTACCTCCCAAATGGATGTTAAAGATTCCCGTATCTTATATAGTAATCTCCAACATCTGTTTCATTTATTAAGTTAAGCAAACCGTTTGAGTAGCTGATAAGATTCCTATGCACATGGGAGGTTGCAGCTGGCAATATAATATACTCGCCATCTTCACCACCTCATCTCTTGAATTTATATCATTGAACCTTGTCTGTATTGATCTTCTTCTCTTTGATATTTACACTTCTCCCATTATTTTCAATAAAAAGCAACCGAATTAAAATATAAATCCTATGATGAAACTGGATTCTTCTCCTCTCAAGTCCCCTGAAAAAAAAATAGAAGAGATTTAGCAAAAAAGAGTGAGGCAAAATTCTGTACACAAGCCTGCACAGCTCCGGAACTCCTCCACAAGGTTTATTTATGTGCAAAGGCAGAACACCGGCAGTAAATCCAACCAAGAATTCAGATACCAACCCAGCTGGCAAAGGGTGGAAAACTGTTTCCCTGGAAAATCTTTTAGGTTGGACCACCCAGGGTTCATCTCTTTGATCGAAGGCCACAAGCCCTCAGTCAAGCATTCCTTTTCTTTTCTTTTTGAACTCTTTCAAGTCAAGTGTCCCGTAAGATTCTCTCTAATTCTTCAGCAGCTGATTCAAAGCCAAAGAGCCTCAAATAGAGCCCCACAGCCCATCCTCACTCATGGTCTGTTGTATTCTTCTGACTTCATTGTCACAGGACCTACACCTTGTATGGTCATTAGTTTGGGAAACTATTTGAAAGAACCTATGTGAGAGGAGTGGAACTGGAAGCCAGAAAGCACATCCCATATGCCCGAGAAGGAAAGCTTTTTGTTTTCTGTCTTCTAAATTGGCATTTAGACTTCATTGAGCTTGGAGGACACTGTGATACCAGTTTCATGGTGAATGGGGAACTCTAACATTTTTTTAGTGTTAAAAAATGGAAAACGCCAACTGCATGGTATTTTTGGATGGGAAGTGTACATTTATTTTAAATTATCCACCAGATGTTCCACCACATTAATGTCTAACATAGATTTTAACACCTCAAGCACAGTTTAATCCATAGTCAGAAGATAAGAAAAATATATAATAACACAGATACATTTTATTATTAAAGCCTACCAGGAATCCATGCAATAGAATTCTAGAGGGCCTCAGCCTGCCAAGCTGGCCCTTACTGTAGTACTGTACTGTAGAGTGTAGTATCTGTCTTACAAAGTGTATTTCAAAATGCATTAGAGCATTAAACAGTAACAGGGTTGAGAGTAGAATTATGAGATACGGGCAAACGAGAAGTGTTAAATAATTAATGGAGATTTGCTTTGGATATGTGTTTTAAAATAATAAATAAAAGTATAAAGGGCAAAAATACAAACCATTCTTTCCTGTGTGACTATTAGAGACATTAACAGGAAAACTTAATTTTTCACTCTAATATATAAAGAATTTTGTCTAACCCGTGTTACTCTTTCTTCTAACAAACACACATCATTATCTCAATCCATACAAATCTAATAATGAAGAGAATCAGGTATAAATGACTGGAGGGAGGCCAGTTTGTCTTTTGGTTAAATTTAAAAAAAAAAAAAAAAAAAACACACACACACAAAAATTAGTAGCATTAGTGAAAATTCCCCAAAACACTCATGCCCTCCACCCAGGGATACATTGTGCCATTTACTGGGGGAGCGGGGGCGGGGGAAGGAGGAGGAAACATCTGGT
Source organism: Chrysemys picta bellii (assembly GCF_011386835.1). Classification (NCBI taxonomy): domain Eukaryota; kingdom Metazoa; phylum Chordata; order Testudines; family Emydidae; genus Chrysemys; species Chrysemys picta. The sequence continues at coordinate 15,033,239 of NC_088799.1, read as the reverse complement.
AAGCAAACGAGAATTAAATACCCATCAATTACTTTGATGAGGTTGTCCAATAAAACAGTTATAAGCACCACTAAAACAAATTGCTTGGAGCAAGATACAGATTGCCAAACATTGGTTTACAGGCGAGACACATAATATCATTGACAGACCACAAAATGAGGCTCGCTTTAGCAGCTATAGGAGCGCTTCACTAGATAAAAGATGTCCCTGGAGCAGGATTTGTTTTTAAGGGCTTTTAAAGGCTAACAAATGCGTCTCTTCCTTCAGTACACCAGCTGAACAAAACATCTAATAGAAAAACAGAATGAAGTTTTCTATTTATCCCATGCATAGTAAACAACATTATTCAGATACAGCAAAATGTAGGGGAGAAAACACATTTCTGTTGGTCCTTTGCCCATGTTACTCCCACTTAAGACACTGCAAAGCCCAAATCTGCAGATCTTTACTCTTCTGTTGGAGAAGGTGGGGTTTGCTTGCCCCACTCTACCATAGACAAAGCAAGGTGTTTGGTGAGAGTTGTCATGGAGACTCAAAGCCATCTGTTCAAAGACTATGCCTCTGCACAGATTTTTGGTAGAAAGACTCCTTCATGACCTGTGCTATCACAAATTTCCTGTCTGGATTCTTTGCACTGTAACACGTAACAGTTCTGATTTCAATCAGTAGAGCGCAATAATACATATGAACCCTAGCTAATTCATTGCCATAGTAATGAAGTACCACAGTTTTATTAATCTGTTTTTATCAATTTTACTAGAATATTTTGTAACGGTATAAGTGATACAGTATACAAATGGAAATGTTGAAATAACAAAGGCAGATGATTAATGGATGGTACTTCAAAGATAGAAACATTGGGCCATATTTTGAAGTTCCAGATTTCCACTGGTGTCACTGAATTTGGCCAAGGAGTTAGATATAGCGGTTGCTCTATTTTCTCATGGAAAAAATTAACAGCTGTGTGTGTGCTTTAGTTGTTGTTTATATGTGTGATCTTAGAAAAAAGCATAGACCATGCTAAGGTAATGTTTTATTTTCATGAGAATTATTTTAGTATGAAATTTGCAAATTAACTTTCTAAATTAGGACCCACTGTAGCAGCTCTTAAGCAGGCCAAATGCACACTGAAGTCGAAGAGAGATCTACCTAAGTAAACAGAACATCTGACCCTGCAGATGTAACCATAGAGTAATGGGGATTTTGATAGCAAAGGTTTAGAAGGGCTGATCTTAAAAAAGGTTAATGGTTACAATTCAACACAATTAATATTAACAGAAAGGGGGAAGGAACACAAGCTGAAATAAGGAAAGAACGGGTTAAAGAATATTTAGATAAGTTAGGTGTATTCAAGTCGGCAGTTTCAAATTCATTCTAGGGCACTTCAGGAACTAGCTGAAGCAATCTCGGAACCATTAGCAATTATCTTCAAAAGATCATGGAGGACAGGTGAATATAATGGCACAAATATAGTACCTGCCTTTAAAAAGGGAAACAAAGAGTACCTGGGGAATTGTAGACCAGTCCGCTTTAACTTTGATATCTTAAAAATACTGGAACAAAATATTAAATAATCAGTTTGTAAGCACCTAAAGGGTAATAAGGTTCTCAAACTTCATTGCACCACTACCCCTTTCTGACAACAAAAATGACTACATGAGCCCAGGAGCAGGGACTGAAGCCTGAAACTGCCATGGTCAGGGGGGCCAGAGCCAAAGCTCACGCCCTACCACCCCAGTTAGGGGGGGCCAAAGCCATAGCCCAAGGGTTTCAGCCCTAGGCTGGGGTAGGGTGAGCAGACAGCAAGTGTGAAAAATTGGGACGGGGTGGGGGGGTAATAGGAGCCTATATAAGAAAAAGACCCAAAAATTGGGACTGTCCCTATAAAATCGGGACATCTGGTCACCCTAGGCAGGGGGCCTGTAACCCTGAGCCCATGCCACCAATGGCTGAAGTCCTCGGGCTTGGGCTTTGGCCCTAAGCCACAGCAAGTCTAACACCAGCCTATTGGCAGTTTTTAAGAATAGGGTAGACAGACACCTGTCAGGGATGGTCTAGGTTTACTTGGTCCTCCATCATTGCAAAGGGCTTGACTTGATGACCTCTCGAGGTCCCTTCCAGCCCTGCATTTCTATGATTCTGTGGTTCTAAAAGACAAGAGTAGCCTATTTGTTAGACAAGAATGGTCATAACTGACAACATGATACATGTGTGACATTTTCTCTCACAAAAAGATTCCTACTGATGAATTGGTTACTGTTAAATTTGATTAAAATGATTATGGTTATGCAGGGAAATTATATATATTCTTTAAAGATACTTCAGACTATATGAGTGACACCTGAGTAATAGAGAAAGATACTAATTGTTCTCATGTAGATAAATGGCATAAATTATTAAGTGATGCATTATTAAGGTGATGCAGACTGCAAGGTACATTGGTCTAAGTTTATTTGATTGCCTTGTGAAATGAAATGTGTGTTGCTCTAAAAACATTATTTTGTTCCACAGGCTATAAACCAGGCAGGAGCTGGACCCTACAGCGATCTAGTAACCTGCAGGACTCCAGCATCAGTACCTGATGCAGTCTGTACCCTCTCTGTATTGGAGGATGAGCATATGGATGCCTATCAGATATCACCCTCTGTGTGCCTTGTTTTAAACTGGGAAGAACCGTGCAATAATGGGTCTGAGATTACTTCTTACAACATTGACCTTGGCGACATTAGCATTCCAGTTAGTAACGTTACAAGTTATGTTATTGATGATCTGCTTCCAGAAACCTCATACCGGTGAGTGTCATCATCCTTCCATTTCTCAGTACAGTAATGAAAACTCATGTTGATATCACACAGATTAACTCGATATAGGGAATCTTTATAGAATATATCATGAAGAAAAAAGTCACTATCCTTAAACATCTAGCGAAAGTGTAATGATGTCTTTATGGAGTGAATTGGAGTAGTTCAGGTTTGAAGACATGTTCTCTTTGTTCACTTTTTTTATCTTCCTTTGTCTCCATTTCCCGCCCCCATTTATCTTCTTTATTTTCTCTATGTGCTTTGTCCTTGTTTTTGTCTTATGTGTTTGGAAACCATATTAGTTAATCTATGAAGCAAATAGCAAGACCAAGACAGATAAAATTCATAATAATCTAATGAGGTTTACAAACCCCATACTGAACACAGGCAGAAGGGAGAGGAGGGTCTTCCTGGCTTACAGGCAACCAGGCTCACCAGCCCCTAGCACAGCTGCCAGAACGTCCAGTCATGGAGGCATCCACCCTCAGCTGGGACCAATAAGGAAAACGTGTAGCAATAAAGGAAAAACAGAGAGATGGGGAGGCAGAAAGGTCTGGGCTAGTGGAAGGGCAAGTGCCCTGTGGCAGCCTGCCTCTAAGAAACTGACAGGGAGACAAAGGAAGACTACAAGCCCTGGAATTTAAGGGCTGATAATCTAAAAGGAGTCTAAATTGATGGACTGGGCTAATTTGAGATGAGTAGAGGGGAGACCAGTTAGGGGAAAGCTCAGTCCTCTAAAGAGACTGTCCCAAGAGCAGTTGACAAATGTACATTCCAGAAATCGGAAATGATCAACGCTTCTAACTAACATAGTGCTGTGTTCATTGCAATGTATCATTTTTCAGATTCTAATCAATAATATTCTGTTAAGTGGTTATAGGTATTAACTATAGTAATTTTCTTATATGGTGAATAAGTTGCATACTGTTTAAAATGGTGATTTAATGTATGTTCTTTTGAGTAGATATATTTGCCATCTCTTTAATATGAAAACAATAACTAAAGAGGATGAAATTTGGGATTAAAAGTGATTGGCTCAACTCAAATTCTAAATTTTATTCTAAAATGGCTTCTCCAAGTGTGTATTCATTCTTTGAACTAATCTGGTTTTCATGCTTTTCATGATGTCTTTCTAATTGCTGCTAGAATTTAAATTATCTTAAATAGTGACGAGCAGACGAATAGTAATACACAGTGGAATTGATCATGTCAAGGAAGCTCTTTTTAAAAAAAAACAGTTATTCTAATAGATATGTAATTGTACAGTTGAAGAAATTAGACACAGTACAGACTGTCATTTTTCATGAATAATCATGCAAGCATTGTGTAGCCTAGCTAGAATGCACCACTCTTTTTTTCAAATTTTAACACAATAGCACTGAGAATAGTATAGTGGCATCTAGATTTCTACCAGGCTGTGGAAATGTAAAACATGAATATAAACTGCAACTGGATGGCTCAAGGATTGCTACTGGGATATGGAACCTTTCGCTTTCAGGTTCAAATCCAGCCAACACTGATAATGACCAAATGTTATTAGTATTTAAAAACCCGTCAGTGGCTTATATCAAATGAGCTGGAAGTTTTAGTCCAGATCCAGCTGGACAAATGTCAACCCGACAAAATTCTTCATCAGAACTATGACCTTCTTGGCAGTCTTAAAGGATTGACTAGGCATGAGACAGAACTACTCTTCCCCCCTACCAGTGGTCCTAGAAGAAGCAGGACAGCGTGAGGAGGCTTCTGTTGTCTGGGCACTACATTCACTTTAGAAATTTTAAAAGAGGAGCCATCAAAAGGAAAAAAAAATCAAATTTAGCTCTTTCTCCTCTTCATAGAATCATAGGACTGGAAGGGATCTCAAGAATTCTTTTAGTCCAGTCCCCTGCACTCAAGGCAGTATTATCACATATAACCTTTGTTCGTCTTGTGAGCTGCTACTCAATTTTTTTAAGTGCTGCCCTTAGTTGGTCTGAAACATCTTGTTTTCTCCTTATTATATGTGAGATCAGATGCAGGAGCAACTAAAACCAAATAAAAGGCTTTGATCAGCACCAAGTGACTCGATACAATCAGCCAGCACTTTTCATTAATTTTAATAACAGGGTCACAGAAAATGGGGCATCTAAAAATTCTGATTCTTTTTTTTAGCTCATGTTTTGTTCTTCTATAGCTGCTGTTAGGTAGGTGTCCTGATCTCCAAAGCCTGGAAAAAGAGATCAGAACTAAAAGTTGAGATAAACTTTAGGTTTGTCTTCACTAATCATACAGGAGTTCTTTCTCTGAAAGTCTTGTTCTGGCTCCCTCTGAGCAGGATTATTATATTGAGGTCGTGCTATGATTTATGCCCTGAATCTTAGTTTACATTCTAACTTCTTTACTTTTCATAAAGCGCCATATTAAATTATGTGATTTTAGCCGAGGAGTCTGTCTCTGATCTGAATGAAAAAGTGAAACCATAAACATTAACTATTTAACTGGTCACAATGATTGCTGTGGGATCAAGCTTCTAAAAATGGTACGATGAGAACAACAAGAAGTAAGTGTTGAGTCAGGAAGCAGAAATACATGGCAGGGCATCTTGTACTTTTCAGAAAATACCATACCTCAGCTGTCTTGGAAAGCAAAGGGCCAAAGCGAAGTTGCAGGAGCAGCTCATACAGCATTGACCATAGTTTGTAGTATTGTGCTAATAAAAATAGCTCTGAAGAAAGAAAATTTTAAAATAATTGTTAGTGGATTTTTTTTAACCCTTTCCTTCTTTGTTTTTGTCATCTATGTTCTCAGACGCGCGCGCTCACACACTATCTGTGTATATCCAGTCTGTCTATGATATTTTTAGGTCACCAATCATCATATTACCTATGCATAACATAAGAAGGTTGTTAGGTTTAATTAATTGCTATTTACAAATCCCTTTGAGCTGCTCTGAATTGGAAGTATTATTATTTTATGATATATAGGGCTATAGTAAAGCTGTGTGAAATTTGTGGCAGGAATAAAGGGGAAGGGATAGCTCAGTGGTTTGAGTATTGGCCTGCTAAACCCAGGGATTTGTTTGAAGCCAGAATCTCAAAGCAAACCTCTAGTTAACGAGAACCAAAATTGGAAAAATGCGTATTTTGCACAGCAGTAGTTTACCAAGTAAGTCTGCACACTGAGCTGATGGTATAAAAATAGTTTAAATAAAATAAAACCCTTAGATATGCAAATCACTTCACTGTAAACAGCATGAAGATCATCTGATAGGATGTGTGACAGATTCTTCCACTTAAAGATCTGTAAATATGTCCCAAAATTTAGATGCTTTGGATATGTTTGGTAGTCAAATTGGTCAGGTGACTAGCTGCACTTTAACTCTACCTATCTGCCCCAGAGAACTTTGGGAGGTTCAGCTTTGTCTGGTACAAAGATTGTACTGATCTAGCAAAATGATTTGCCCACCATCTTTTTAATACTAATGTCTGCTTCAACTGCTTCTGAGTTCACTTGTAGCTAGCAAAATCCATACATGCTGAAGTGTTCTTCTTCAGTGCAGCTCTTTGTAACTAAGGGAAATTGTTTGTCACAAGGCTCCGGACCAGTTTATGGACTTGTTGAAAGGGTTCATGCTGTTGGCTTATTATATAAGCCCATGGTCAACTATGTGCATTTCAAGATTACTCTGCACACTAATGGACTGTTTAAAATTAACATGACACAATTTGACATTGTCACTGAAACAAGGGCATACAATGGAATGCTTCAGATGCTCTTGTTGTATATTATGTGCTTATTTTTGTGCTCTTTAGAGAGGAAAAATATGTAATATCAAAATGCAACTCCCAGGATCTGCTTTTCTGTAACAAAAATGGAAACAGTCATTTCAGTTAATTAGTACTAAAGTGTTAGAGCAAAATTTCATGTGCTGACCTTCATTTTTGCAGGCACAAATAATTGCCTTGATCATTTTTGCACTCATATTTAAGCCATTTAATGAGGGCAATCAGGAACTTGGACTTCAAAGTGATATAAATGATAAATAGAAATAATTGCTGACATAAGCAAAAATAAAAGCCTGGTTAAGGTTTAACAAAGAAAACCCTAAATCTGTAGGCACAAAAAAAATTGTGGATTCTTTGAAAATAGTTTTTCTCTCAATATTGTTGTTTTCCAGTATCTAAGCTTTCATTTTAAAAAAGGAAATGGGATTGATTGTAGAGTTGAACACATTGTCTTCCAATCAAGTTTGATCCTGCAAAGTGTTGAGAACATGCAATACCTCAAAGGAAATAGTCCTTATCTCTCAAAATTAGGCCCTGAACCTAAAGAAGAAGTGGCATTTTTTTTAATTCTCTATTATGTGTTATTGAGATCTTGCCTTTGTTGCTTAGACTTATATATATTCATTCCAGAAGGGACTGTTATGATTATACAGTCAGACCTCCTGAATAACACAGGCTATAGAAATTCACCCAGTAATTTCTGCATCAAGCCCATAACTTCTCGTTGAGCTAGGTCATATCTTTTAGAAAGAGACATCCAATCTTGATTTAACGATTTCAAATGATGGAAAATACACCACACACATTCCTTGGTACATGAGTGATTAATTACCCTCAGTTGCATCTTATTTCCCATTTGAATTTGTCTAGCTTCAACTTCCAGTCATTAGATTTTATGTGGCTGTGTGCTATTAAAGAAACCTATTTTGAAATCTCCCAGCGTAGATACTTACAGAATAGATCACAATCAAGTTACCTCTTTATATTGTCTTTGATAAGCTACGGAGACTGAACTATTTAAGTCTCTCAGCAAAAAGGTTTCTCACTCTTCGAATTATACTTGTAGCTCTCTTCTGAACCCTTTCCAATTTTCAGCATCCTTTTTGAAGTGTGGACATCAGAACTGGACACAGTATTCCAGTGTTGGTTTCTCCAATGCTGTGTACAGGGAATGTATCCGTTCCTTATTCCTATTCAATACTCCCAACTTTGTGTGTGTATGTGTATATCACTGTGTATATGTGTGTGTGTGTTTGTGTGTATATGTATATTCACAGTAATAATAAAAAAGTAAATATCTTCATCCTCAAATTTAGGGCCTGATCCTGCATATCTTTACTCACACAGTTAATTTATACTATGCACGAATAATCTCATTGACTGCAGAGGAGATACAAAGTACGTGAGCACGTAAAGGTTTGCAGAAGGGGACTCTTACTTTTTATTAAGTGAAAGTTGTTAAACTCTTCTGTTCTGACCTCTTGTATAACATAGGCCATAGAATTCCACCCATAATTTCTGCATCAAGTCCAATGGTTTGGTTTCTTTACTAGACTTTCTCTGAGCGTTTACTGCAGTACAGCTCCTTGTATATTTTTGAAGTACAATTACAGAAATTGAGATTACATATTGCAACAGTATTTTTATCAAATAAAGATGTAATTTCTGTCAACTTCCTTTAATTGTTTTTTGTGTGATTTGATAAGACTGTAAGTGAATAAATAGCCCATGGTATTCCAGTTGAAAATTGTGAAAAACTTTCTCCCCAAAAATAATTAAAAGTATCTTTTATTTTTCTGTTAGGTACACTTTGTTCCTATATTTTGTCTTTCTATTTTTCCTCATTAACCATGCTGTACTGTTGTGATTCCTCCCTCCCTCCTGTCCCCTTCACACCCCCAAGCAATTTAGCAGACTTGTTTACTGAGTATTTCTTTTAATAGGATAACTTATTTTAAATTTGACTTATTAGCATCTATATAAAAAAAACATAGCAGTTGCGATTTGTAAACCATGTCACGGGAAAGACCTTTCTGAATGAAAACAGAAATGCATATGAAAATATCTCTGAGGATTGAGATTTGTGTGTTTTGAAGCAAAGGGCTCAGTCCAGCTGACCTTGAACTACCAATAGAAGTTTTACCCAATAAGGACCTGTAAAATTGGGCTCAATGTTCCATTCCAGAGCTCACAAATGTTTATAAATTTTTGTGTGTGTATTTAACCACTAAAAGTCCTGAATAGATTATGCTTCTTTCTTCCTTTTTAAGACGATGGAGTTTTGCCTGAGTAAGAAGGACTGCAGACCTCATGCTACGCCAGCTAAAATAATTATAAAGCCTCCCCATTCATTTCAGTGCTCCAAAGCAGGCTCGTAGGGGGGAATGATGGTCCGGTGTTAGCTTGGGAGATCTGGGTTCAAGTACACCTCCATTACAGACTTTCCTCTGTCACCTTGTCAAAGTCACTTAATCATCCTGGCCTCAGTTTCCCAGCTGTAAAATGGGAATAAGGGGCCTTACAGGAATGTTGTGAGGATAAACGCATTAAATATGGTGTTGTGCTTAGATACTAAGGCAATGGGGGCCATATTAATACCTTAGATAAAGTAGAATTTTGAGTCTAATAATGCAGTTTTGCCTTCTTAAGGACTGAAGGATCAGGTTAGTCACTATTGTTACCAGCATTGCCCATTACTTTGGGATATGCTCATTTATTAGTGTTACTCTTCCGGGGGGCGGGAGGGTTTCTGTACTTGTATCAATGTACTGCTTGTGTCACTTGTGTTCTCATAAGGAGCAGTACTTCTCCCTGCTGCAAGTTCCCTCCCAATGGAGCTAACCTGCAGGACCTAAGTTCCTCAGGGCTGGGTTCTTCCAGCCCCAGAATCAGACGAACAAACACACATTAACAGAGCGCCTCTGAGAGAACCGGGTTAATCAGCGCTCCCAAGCTGACCCCTTATATGTCCCTGGACTCAAGTAGGCTGGGTCGAGCAGCATCTCCAAGCTGTCACCCTCATATGCCATGGGCCCCGCACCGGAATAGAGCACGCCTGAGCAGGCTGGGTCAAGCAGCACTTTCAATCTGCCACTCGCATATGTCCCAGGTTCAGCATGTCTCTATCTCCACTTTCACGTTACAATTATTCTGGTAGTAACCCACTTGATGAGCAAACCCCACAGGATTTTGGGGCATTGCAGGGATCTTTTAGCTTAGGTCAGAGGAGCCTTGCTGCAGAGCGAATGAGGAAACCAAAAAAAAAAAAAATCCATGAAGGGGAGAGAGAGAGAGAGAGAGAGAAGCAACTAGTTTAATCATGAAAGTTATTTATTGCCAAGTAATAACCATAGGGGAGCCAAACAAACAAAACACTTATAATATTAAATCTAACTTAAATTTGATTATAAAAGTCGGGTTTACAAAACTATAACTGATCACACAAGTCAGGGTCAGAAGGCTATATCTAGAGAGAGAGAGAGCTGGGTTCTCACCACTCCATGAAGCTTGAATAGATTGGGGTTTCCAGGCAGTGGTGGTAGCTGAGGGTCCAGAGTGCTGGAGAAAGGCAAAGCTCCCAGCACGATCAGTCAGGAGAAAATGAAGTCGCAATGGAACTGATGCAGATTTTGGATCCAGGCATCAGAACACTTACTTGAGCATGGGTAGGGGTTTTTGTAGCGAAACAACAATGGTTAAAGGGAGAACATTAGATTTGTTTATGTGTACCAAAGTTGTTTTGTTCAGACTAGACAATGGGAGCTGATCATTCCTGGCTTTGGGCAGTTTTCCTTGGAGGGAGCTCACAATAAAGGATTTATTACTAGAATTGGTCTGATAACTACTCAGGTGGGTGTGTGCAGGTGTGGATTCATTAACATCTGGAACAGAGATTCCCCCATCATGCAGTGCTTCCCTGCTTTCCTGGTCCTAGAGTTCCCTGTGGTTCTTGCCTTGGAATCTCTGTTCTGTATGCTAATGGAGATGCCTCCTTGTCCCATCTTCGATGCAAATGAGGCTAGGGGAGTTTCCTAAATACTATCATCCTTATCCCAGGGGTTTAGGTGTGTCTCCCACTGCCTTTTCATTGCTTTTTGTAAGTCTTTCTTTTGATCAGTTTTGGTTCAAGCAGAGACTGGGGGTGGAGGGGGAAGTCTTTTGTGAGTCAACAGGCTGGGTACTGTGCCCTGGTTCCCCAAGATCACAGAGCTGACAGGTACCACTGTCAAACTAGAAATAATGTCTTATTCTATCCAGTGGCGTAGCCAGGTTTTAAGAGCAGGGGGAGCAAACATAAAAAAGGCGTCTCCCCCCTTGGCTCCTCCTCCGGCCGCTCTGCGCACGCCCCCCCCCCCCCCCCTTTGGCTGGCTCCTCCAGACCCATCCATTGTTAGGGCCCTACAGGCACCCGGGAGCCCCCTGCACACAGCCTGACACCTCCCCGGGCCGGGCCAAGCCGCGGTGGAGTCCGCGTCTCTTTAAGAGTGGGGCTGGGCTGAGCCGAGCCGGTGGGGGGGTGGCTCCACTCCCCGCTGCAGGCTGATGCCAGAGCCTGGGATAAGAGCCCCGCTGGTCTCCTGCACCAGCTCCAGGCGGGGCTTTGCTGCGGCTCCCCCCGGGCCGGGCCGCCCCCTTCACCTGCACAGTAGGGGCGGGTTGCATGAGGGCAGGACCTGGTGCCATCCGCCTGGCGGGTCCTGGGGGGCACCTGGCGGGATGTGTTGCGGGGGGCATCGGGCAGGGGGATGGGGCACTGGGCCTTGGGCCCAGTGCCCAACGCGCGCTCAGTCACTCACCTTCCCGTCCGGGCCGAAGGGGAGGGACTCTCAGTCTCTTCCCTGACTGGGAGGGCGCGGGGTCCCACTGGGTCTCCGCAGCCTCGCTTGGCCTCGAGGAGGCGGCAGCGGCTCCATGGAGCTGGTAGTCTGGCCAGCGGGGCTGCTGAATGCCCGCTCCTCCATCTCCGCCTTGCCCCAAGCACAGAGCACACCAGGCGCGAACCCCATCCCAGGTTAGCCCCCTGCTGGGGCCGAGGGCTGAACAGGCCCGGCAGGGCAGTGTGGGGGCTGCTGGAGCCTGGAGGGGGAAGCTGGGGAAGGGGTGGCACAGCCTCAACCCTCTGGGGCTGCCTGCCCCGCGGAGGAGGCAGAGGGGCGCAAGCTGCAGCAGGACCCCAGCCCTCCGGGAGAGGGGATCTGGGGCCAGCCCAGGGAGGCAGGAGCAGCCCCGGGGGTGCTAGGCGTGTGCAGGGCAGAGCCCCGCGAGAGCCCCAGCCCCGCGGCGGGCAGTGCTGCAGAGGAGGAGCTCGCGGCGAGTGAGGGGCAGCTGGCGGGCAGATCCCCTCTCCCCGGCAGCTTCCTGCTTCCCTCGGCCCGGAAGCAGGAAGCTGCTGGGGAGAAGGAAGCTGCCCGCCAACTGCAGAGTGCTCGGCCGCTGAGCCCTGAGCCGCCGCAGGAGGCGGCTGCGATGTTGGGGCCACATGGGGCGCAATGGCTGAGGCGGCGGCCCCTTGGCTCCTCTGGCCGTGCCCGCCCCCGCCCCCCCAATGGCTCCTCCGGAGTCCGGCCGTGCTGCCCCCCCCCCCCCTCCACTTGCCTGCAGGACCCCAGTGACGGTCCGGCAGGCGCCACTTTTGAAAAATTTACTGAGGGGAAGCGGCTGCTTCCCCTGAACCCCCCTAGCTACGCTACTGATTCTATCACAAAATATTTAATTCAGCTTAATCTAGGCTATAGTATTAATCAGTCCTATTTTTCATGCTGATCTTTCTCCTTTCTAGTTTATATTTGCTGTCCTAGCTATTAGACATTGCTTTTCACAAGAATGAGTAAATTGCATTAATTTTATGAGAACTTGTATATCAAACTCTTCTCATGTCAGGCTGCTTAAGAATGCTTCAGAAGTGATTTTTCAGCTTGCAAATGGAATACTGTACAAATTATTCCATTACCAAACCAAAAATAGCATCCTTTTCAGAGTGTTTATTTTCCGGGATCAAGAACATTTTAAAATATGATCGGTTATTGAAGGTCCTATAAGAGTTTCTAAATTTGCCTGGTTTGAAAAATGATGTTTTCTGAATCTAATGTTTAAAAGAGCCAGTGGAAAAATACAAAAATGGATACAAGTGATAGAGAGGTCTGATGCCAAGACTAGAAGCATTAGGTACTGTCCCCCCAAATTTACTATTTCCATTTTCCAAGTATTTGTTTTAAAATTATGCTTGATTCATTTGAAAGTAGCCCTTAAAAACCCTCCATTGTTTCAGCATTTTTAAGCTTACCTTACAAATCACTATTGAAGGCTGGGTCAGAGTGACTTTATGAATGTTTTTTAACACAAGTATTTCAATATAAAGTCTTAAATAAAAATAAATTGTGTGCATACATAGATGTTTATAATGATTGTTTCACTGTTTCCTTGTTCTCCCCTATCTGTCTTATGTATCTGTTGCCTGTAGTCTTATACTTAGAGTGAAAACTGTTTGGGCCAGCTTTGTTATATGTAGAGCTGGGCGAATTTTTTTCAGTAAATAGAAATTTTACAGAAAAAATGCATTTTTCAGGACTCCGAAACTATTCACAAATTTGGTTCTAATTTAGCAAATAGTTTCAGCAGGAAAAAAAAGGAGAAATGTTAAAACATTGTTTTTACATTTTTTTTAAATGAACTGTTTCTAAATGAAATGTTTTTAAAATGTCGACATTTTAGCCCTTTCGTTTGACCTGAGTAAATGTTTTTCTATTTGTTTTTTTATCAAGGAAAAAACCAAAACTAACCAAATTGGTGTGGGATTTTTCAGTTCGGCCACCAAACTGAAAAATGAGTTATTTGCTTACGGTAGTTAAGTGCTTGTACAGTGTCTTCCACAATGTGGTCTTAGCCTCTAGGCGCTACCTTAATACAAATAATAAATAACAGTACCACAGAGAAAAAGAGAGGGAGTGTAAATTAGGGTGACCAGATAGCAAGTATGAAAAATCGGGACTGTGTGTGGGGGGGGGAGGGGGGGGGTAATAGGCACCTATATAAGAAAACTCCCCAAATATCAGGACTGTCCCTATAAAATCAGGACATCTGGTCACCCTGGTGTAAATATTCCTTGAGTCTCACTTCCTCATATGCACCCACATGAAGGCCAGTGCAGTCTGGCCCATCATATACAGCTGTATTAACAGATGGATATACACACAGCCCCATATGCCCAGCATTACACTGACAGTAGCAACTTGGCGAAGACTTACAAGTGATAGCGTCAGTGAGGACTTGCCTGGCAAGTTGTAATTTGGTAGACTCAAACAACCCACCAGTTGTTGCTTTTCCGAGGCATACGTTTGGGAAGATGCCTTTTATTTTGATTTAAGGCTGACTGCAGTTTTCACCAGCCTTCTAATTTTCCTGGTTCAGGAGTATATATATCTGTGTACATACATGCACACACCTCCATCCTTTAAAAATAGGTTTAAGAAATACAAGATGACATTTAAATGAAATTGCTAATCTCATAATTCTTTCTTCAAAATGTGATACTGTCATGGAGAAATAGTTGAAGCTTAAATGATTTGGGGACAGGTGGTTTGTTTTGGGTGAGGTTTGGTTTATTTACTGCAAAATGTAAAAGTAATGGAACCTCTGTTTATTAATTCATTGCTTTAAACTCCCTGCAAAAAGCTGATATTTCTTAATTTAGTCACGTATCACTGTCCATATGTCATTACTAGATGATGAATTCTCAGTTTCCTATTGAAAATTGAAAATTATTTCCACCTATTTTCACCTTGGAGAGCCATTACGTGTTAATACATGACTTTTGAAGCTGAAATAATGAGCGTACAATGTGAAGTAAGAAAAAAGTCTGCATTAATTATGCCTCTCATAATACCAGTAAAGTAGTCAGTCTGTTTCAATGTCTATGCTTCTTTTTTCTTTAGCTTTTTTGACCTGCTTTGTCTTAATCATACCATAGTTTTTGTATTTGTTAGTTACCTCCATTGCATCATCAAATGCAGAACACTTATTTGTGAATCTATGAAAGTAGCTTGCGAAAATGAAATTGAGTTTTAAGGCCTGGTTCTGATCTCAAAGGTTTTAAATTAGTGTAATTCCATTCTCTTCAGTAGAGTTATTTCTGATTTACACTCGTGTAACAGAGATCAGAATCTTAAGAAATAAAGAAACACTCCTTACTTGCACTGGTTTGGTCTGTAATAGGGTTCCCATATCTCATAAATAAAAAAAGAGGACCCTCCATGGGCCATGGCCCCGCCCATTTCCCCACCCATAGCCCCACCCCAACTCCGCCCCTTCCCCACCCTAACTCCGCCCCCTCCCACTCCCAGCCAGGGGGAAAGGGCTGCCCCAGTGCTACCGGCTTCAGGGTTTGCCGGGCAGCCCCCAGACCCTGCGCCCCCAGCCGGCGCTTCCCCAGCGCAGCTGGAGCCCGGGAGGGAAAGCGCCCAGCCGGGGGCGCAGGGTCTGGAGGCTGCCCGGCAAACCGTGAAACCGGTAGCGCTCGGGCTTTGGGCAGCCCCTAGGCCTCCGGACCCTGCGCCCCCCGCCCGGGCTCCGGCGGGGCAGGGTCCCGAGGCACGAGGGCTGCCCAAAGCCGGTAGTGCTCGGGCAGCCCGGCTCTTAAACAGAGCCGAAGAGTCGGGGAGGAGCAGAGACGCCATTTTCCCGGACATGTTCGGCTTTTTGGCAATTCCCCCCAGACGGGGGTTTGACTGCCGAAAAGCCGGACATGTCCGGGAAAAAGAGGACGTATGGTAACCCTAGTCTGTAAGAAATCTTGACGATCACTATAATGCTACTACTTAGCACATTGAAAACTAACGTTATCTGACTAATCCTCAAAACACTGTTGTATGGTAGGTAAGTAGTATCATACCCATTTTGCAGAGCAACTAAATGCTGAGAGGTAAAATAACTCAAAGGCAAATTAGTGACAGAACTGGAAATAGTATTATGAATTCCTGGTTCTTAGTTCAATGTTCAGTCCATTCAATAAATCATGCTGTTTCTGTGATATAGGACTTTAAATGTAAAGACCTAGTATACAGTATGTGGCCTCTTAATTTAAACTGTAGTCTAGAAAATAGGGTGGAAAGAAATGGAAATAAAATGACATCTACACTTTTTCACTTCCTAATACTAAATTGTCTTAAGTTGAAATTAGAGCATTCAAAAAAGCGACTTTTAAAGAAATGCATCTTAAAAAGCAACATAATCAGAAACCACGCATTTTTAAAGCAGTGAATGACAAACGTGATTTGGAAACCAACATTCTTCTGGTACATCTTCCTGGCTTCTCTCTTGACCTCCCCTTAAAGGTTTACAAAATGGAACATTTATTTCAGCACAGGACAGAGTTAAAAACAGGAAAGGAAGACAGTGAAATAAAGAGCATGCAACAGTTAGTTCTAATTTAGAACAATCAAGTGAGAGGCAATAAAGATGAAAGTGAATTCCAAATACTTGATCTCTAAACACATTGCCACCTCCAAGAAATATTGTACTGTATAGGAAAAGGCTCTGAGGCCTGACCTGTACAGAACACACACAAATCTGGATGAGGCCAATGAGCATTCCAGCGTTCTGAGGGCAGAAAGTGATTTCTTTTTACAGTCAAAGATGTTATTTTTATCTGAGTAATTCTACTTTCAATGCCGCATGGGAGAATGGTGCATTTCAACATTTTCAGTATACTTTATAACAGGGGTCAGCAACCTTTCAGAAGCGGTGTGCCGAGTCTTCATTTATTCACTCTAATTTAAGGTTTCGCGTGCCGGTAATACATTTTAATGTTTTTTAGAAGGTCTCTCTCTACAAGTCTATATATTATATAACTAAACTAGTGTTGTATTGTAAAATAAATAAGGTTTTCAAAATGTTTAAGAAGCTTCATTTAAAATGAAATTAAAAATGTTGATCTTACGCCACCGGCCCGCTTAGCCCGCTGCTGGTCTGGGGTTCTGTTCACCTAGGCCGGCAGCGGGCTGAGTGGGGCCTGCGGCCAGGGCCCCGGCTGGCAAGGGTCCAGCAGCCAGAACCCCAGACCAGCAGCGGGCTGTGTGGGGCCAGCGGCCAGGACCCCAGACCGGCAGTGGACTAAGCGGCTCAGCTCACTGCCGCTCAGGGGTTCCATCCGCCGGCTCCTGCCAGCCAGGATCCTGACTGCCGGATCCACACAGCCCGCTGCCAGTCTGGGGTCCCGGCCCTCCCCACATACAGTGAGTACCTACCTTCTCCCTGGTTCTGGCCATTCTCTTCCTCTCTCTGCACTGAGCTGAGGGTGGCAGTGCACTGAGCACAGGGCTGGGGGTGAAGGGTCGGGCCAGGAGCTAAAATGAGGAAGGGGGCTCAGGGTTGGGGCAGGAGGTTTGGGTGTGGGGCACTTACCTGGGCAGCTCCCATTTGATGCAAAGGGTGCAGATGGGAATGTGGGGGGGGGTGTGCAGAGCTCCCGTTTGGTGCTCCGGGTGGGGGTGGGGATGTGGCGGGTGCATGGGGTGTGGGGGGGCTGGGGATATGGGGCGGTGCAGGTGTCAGGGTAGAGGGGGGGCTGGGGATGTATGGGGGTGCCAGAGTCAGGGCTAGAGTTGTGGGGGTGGGATGAAGGAGTCAAGCAGAGGGCTGGGTGTGTATGAGGGAGGTACAGGGCTCAGGGCAGGGGTCTGGGGTGTGTGTGGGGCTCAGGGCAGAGGGCAGGGTGTGTGTGGGGGGGGTCAGGGCTCAGGGGAGAGGGCTGGGTGACTGCCCTTTTAAGAACTCCCAACCCCCCAGCTCCTTGTCCCCTGACCCCCCCGCCAGAGACCCCCCACCCTAACTGCCCCCCCCAGGACCCTCCTTGCTCCCTGCCCCCTGACTGTCCTGCCCCCTATCCACCCCCTGACAGACCCCGGGACTCCCATGCCCCATCCAACCCCGCCTGCTCCCTGACTGCCCCCTCCAGAGACCCCCCCCATCCAACCCACCCTGTCCCCTGACTGCCCCCACGCCCATCCCTTATCCAGTCCCCCCGGCCCCGGACTCCTTACCATGAGGCTCCACGCAGAGCCTGATAAGCTGCCCTGCGGGAGCGCGCAACCTCAGCCCCCAGAGCTCTGCGTGCGGCGGCAGGGCTCTGGGTGAGCGGGGAGCGTCTTTCCTTCCCTGTGGAGCCAAACACTGCCCTGCGAGAGCGCACAGCCCCTACCCCCAGAGCGCTGCGCGCACGACGGCAGAGCTCCAGGGGAGGGGCCGGCAGCTTGCAGCGCTCCGGCCCACGAGCGCAGACCCCGCGGCTTGCCATGCTGGGATAGTTGGGTCATTTGCCCACCTCGTGCGCACGGCTATGCTGCTGCTCCCTGCCCCCGCGGGGGGGAGCGGAGGGTAGAGGAGAGCGGCCCGGGCTGGGCAGGATTTTTAATGGCATGCTGGAGTCCCGGCAGGCTCCAGCGTGCCATTAAAAATCGGCTCACGTGCCATAGGTTGCCGACCCCTGCTTTATAATATTCATTTAAAAAGTCTATGCTACCCTTAAGAATGTGCATAACTTCTACTGAAGTCAGTGCACGTTATGTGGGTATATGGAAAGAGGGACAGACTATTAATTCTTTAGTAGGAATAAATATTTGAAATAAATTCTTCCAGCCAAAGCTAGCTGCTCAGTAGGCTTTTCTTCCAAGTACAGAATTAGAATATTGGAACCAAAGTGTTTATGGAAAAGCACAAGACTGTCAAGGAAGAGACAGTGGATAAAGCACAGCTCAGAGAGCCAGGAAGTACTGAGTTCTAATCCTAGCTCTGCTTTGGCTCCTTTTGTGACCTCATGACCTTTGTCAAGTCATTTACCCTTTTGTGTCTGAATTGCCCTCTGTAAAATGGAGATGTTAATACTTGCCTAAGGGAGCATTGTGAGGATTTGTGTGGGAGGTTTTTCCAAAGCAAAAGTATTTTGAACTTGAGCAGGGCCCTTCCTGCATGATAGGTAGTAGAGGAGGCATAAGGTGCCCCCTTAATCTACTGTTTCCTGTGCACAGGGGCAAGTGAACTCTGCAGAGCCACTTCATCTGCGTCTCACAGTGGTGGGCAGTAACAGGAGAGGAGATGGCTGGAGTCACCAGTGCGCCCTGGGACACTAGTGTGCTGGGGAACATACGCTGAGATGGGTATTCTTTCACAGTTTACTTCCTCCCTGGAATAGTAGGCAGAGTAGGAGAGAGAGCATGACTCCCTAAATCATACACTCCCTCTCAGGCTTCTCAAGGGCTGTACAGCAATGCTCTGCCCCTTGTATAAATCACTGCATTAATGCAATATGTTACGTGTGTGGAGGTATTGCATCGGCATGCTCTGCAGACAAGACTTTCTCTTTACTGATGTATTTGTTAATGATTTTTTCCCTACATTTATTGAATATGATTTCCCTCTTGCATTTTATAATGCGAGAGAAAATAAACCTTCTAAGGCAAAGAAATCCTTGGAAGTTTGACTACTACATTTTTTCCATGTCCTCTTAATCTAAGTATGTGGCTGTGTCAAGTGGAAAGATCCCATATAGCTGCTTCTTCCCTTATAGTAGGCACGGGCAATGTTGTGAATGACTGTTTTTCTGCTGGTAGTTACTGGATTCTTGGTGGCTTGTAGTTCTCAGAAGAAGCAACATCTCCTGTCAAGAATCTTTTCCCATGAGAAGATTAGACTGCTGTGCATAGCATTTCCAAAGCAGGTGGCATCTGTCCAGCCATCCAAACTAGGACATTCTTAGTAAAATCATAATTATTTTGTTTGCCCCATAGATTTTTCTCCTTTCCTCTTTGACGTTAACAGATTTTTGAAGCAAACATCTGGCTTGTCTGTGCCAGTATTACTGCTTATATAGTTCAAGGATTTCCAAACATGAACTTTCACATATTGCAATCGAAGGAGAAAGTTTTATCCCCATTGCACAAATTATTAAACCAAGGCACAGAGAAGCAAATGATTGAAATGGTAATAGAAGCCAGGAGCCATTACTCTGGTGGAACAATAGGGTTCAGAAGCCTAACCCAATCACTAGAACATTCCCAGAAGAAAACCGTACGACTATATAGCTGATTTGTCTTCCTCTTACTCCCAAGTGTCACTTATTTTGATTCAGATGGCTCAGTAAGCTTTTGTCCATTGGTAAACAGGGCTGCCCACAGGGGGAAGCCAGGGGGGCAATTTGCCCCAGGCCCTGGGCCCCGCAGGGGCCCCCACGAGAATATAGTATTCTATAGTATTGCAACTTTTTTTTATTGAAGGGGCCCCCAAAATTGCTTTGCCCCTGAATCCTCTGGGCGGCCCTGTTGGTAAATGAGACCATGAGCCAGGTTCTTGACTGGTTCTTAAATAAATCTTTAACCATGAATATTTAAGCATATAAAATTCAAAGGGGGATGTAATATTGGAAGTTACACCCATAATCTGTCTACGTACTACTAACATTTTTCTTGGCACTTAGTTTGAAAAATCTTAATCTTAGTAGTTTTCAGAGTATGAGAAACAGATTCTGGGGTCTCTGATATGATTATACCAGTTTTCAAAACTCCCTTTGTGGGAAGAGCTATATCCATTAGAATAATACAGTGTCTTGGGACCAGAGTGTCGAGCCACTCACCACTTAGCTGGTGGTTCAAATCTGGCCACGGCCTGTATTGACAAAAAGGTGTTACCATCTGATGATAGATTTGCAGTAACCTTCCCAACAATTCTCCAGGCTGTTTGTGTTTGTGACTAAAAAGAGGACCTCAGTCTCAATGTTGCATGTTTCAGAATCACCATGTACCAGATTCTGCCACACTGAATAGTCTCTCTCTTTGCAAGGAGCCCACTGAAGAAATGTTACTATTAGCGTAGTGACACACTACTCACCATGAGTAAGGATGACCCTAAATTGGTAACAAAAATGAATATCTAAGTAGATTGGGATGCTCTTATTCACGGTGAGAAGTGCCTTACTGTTCATGCAGTCCCATTGACTATAGTTGGACAGCTCATTGCGTAGGTACTGTTCTGTGTGAGTAAGGGTATTGCAATGTGGCCCTAAGGCCCTGAAATTAAGCTGGAGAGTATAGCACATCTAGCCTTTTTGTTCATTGCTCATTGTCTGCTGCTGCTGTGATGTAAAGAAGATCGTGATAGAGCAGGAAAGAGTGGGTAGGTTAAAGAGCCCTTCACTTTGCCAAGACAAGATATAGACTATTGGGAGTGGACATATGAGCAATTGAATTGATGCTATACCAGATTTCACTCTAAAGGCCAAGAACAGCTTTGTCCTTTGGGGCTTTTTAGATAAAGTGCCTTCTGAAAGCACATTACTTAAACCTGCTTTATTTTTGTTGTTTATTTTAGGATCAGGATCCAGGCTGTCAATGAAATTGGAGCTGGACCATTTAGCCACTTCATTACAGCAAAAACCAGGCCCTTACCACCCTTACCTCCTCGGTTAGAGTGTGCTGCAGCAGGCCCTCAGAGCCTAAAGTTGAAATGGGGAGACAGCAGCTCCAAACTGCATGCTATCGATGACATGGTTTATATCTTGCAGCTAGAGGACAAAAACAAAAGGTAAGAGGTGCATGTTTCTGTTCTTAAATGTTCATGACAAACGAATGAATCATCATAAGGTATTTATGTGAATGAATCACAATAAGGAATTTTGCTGTTTTTCTTATTATCTTATACCTACAGGCATGTGAAAATTGTTGTTTTAATGTGGATTCAATAATTTAAGTTCTGTACATGTAGTTTAACCTGTATATAAATCTGTGATCTCACCTGTTACACTGGTGTCATAAAACAGTTGAACTGCAAAAGTATTTTACAGTCCATATTTAGCAAATATTCTGATTTTTTTTTCTCCCTATGAAAACCAGCCCAAGTGTTTCACAATTATATCTAATTTGTTCTCTTCTCTGGGGATATATCATACAATGCAGAAAGTAATGTGATATTGCTCCAAAAGTGGCATTTGCATTATACTGAAATGGCAATTAAGAAACAAGTCACAAGGACTACAAGTATGTGAATGACAAGATAGGACACTAGAAAAATAATATAAATACTATAATATAAATGTATCGGGTTGGTAATTGCACATTGTT
Source organism: Chrysemys picta bellii (assembly GCF_011386835.1). Lineage (NCBI taxonomy): Eukaryota > Metazoa > Chordata > Testudines > Emydidae > Chrysemys > Chrysemys picta. The sequence continues at coordinate 15,011,570 of NC_088799.1, read as the reverse complement.
TGCAAAGTAAGAATGCACGGACCTCATCCAGTATTTTTTGCTTACAAAAATCTCTTTGAAGCTTTGGATATGCAAGAAATGCAGAATCAGGCCTTATACAGTATGTGCTTCACAAGCAACTTTTCCTGACGAATGGAACGTGTAAAGTGGGTGCTGCAGTGGTGGAAAGATATAAGAGAGGGTGAGGGGAAAGACAACACACAAGTGTACTATAATAGTGGGCTCTCTTTAATGAATAAATATAACAACATGCAGATTGGTCACAGCTAGGTACATCTGGCCCTCAACCAGTTTAATCAGAAAAATAACTGACATCTCAAGAAGATAATCCTTGTACAGCTTCACACAGAGGTCCTGATCCTTAGCTGATGTAAATTGGCACACTCCATTAACTTCAATGAGCTATGTTGATTTTTGCCCACTGAAGAACTTGTCCAGAAGCTCAAATTGTAAGTAATAAAACCACCATGAAAGTGCCCACCCTCTGTGCCATTTTGGGGCTCACCCAGACCAATAAGGGGTTCTGTACCGCCTGCCTTTCAACTTTGGATGTCTTAATGCTACGCTGTTCTGGTTCAGCGCTCTGACACCAATGGTCAGCCTACAAGCATAAGGTCTCACCCTAGCTTCCACCAGCTTAGTTTCTTATTGCAGGGTGACCTCAGCAATCTCTTGTGGTCCCAAATCCCCCCCAAAATCCATCTCCCTGAGTTCTTAACTACCAGACTTTTCCCCTCTGGTTCATCACTCCTGAAGGCGTGAAATCTGCCCTCAATTATTAGTTCACTTTTAGCACACACACACACACACACACACACTCCACACAGTTTGCACAACAGATACCTGCTTGAGCTAAAAATAAACAAAAATGTATTAATAGAAAATTCATAGATGCAATGATGAAATACAATAGAAAAGCAAACATAGTTTACACAGAAAATAAACATAAAGACACAATCTCAGGCTTTACACTTCTATATTAGCTAAATTCCCTTTTCTAAAACAAGTTACCAATTGCCTCTGTAGAGTTTCCCAGCAGGCCCTCTCTCCTAGAAGGGATCCAGTGCTTCATGGACAGCACCCCACTTAGATGCCTGGCCCTCAGTTTCTGGATAGCCTTTACTTAAAAAACCCCTTCCCTTTTAAAAGTGTTTGCATTTTTTCCCCTTTTTCTCAGTCTATGGTAATTCATGGTTATGCAGAGCAGGGCGGGGATTCCAGACTGGGGTTTTCTTTTCCATTTTAAGTTGTTTCAGTGTTTTCCCATTAACTTTAATGGTCCACCATTGTCTCTTCCTGACTGGACAATGCTATGTGCTTGTCGCCAGTGTCACGTAAACACCTGGTCTGGAAGATGCTTGCTCTGCCTGATTGCCTCATCACATTGCTGTGAAGTGATGCTGTAGTTTCACTAAAGATTACTTCCGGGGGGGATTTTGCACCAAAAAATTAAAAATTCTGCAAAATTCTGCTTATTTTATTTGTCAGAATAATGCGGTATAATAACACCAGTTTCAATAACTATTCAGCATGTTCTAAAGGCATGAAAGTTAAGTTACAAACACTTGGTAACTAATACTTTGCATTCCACTTATTATCCTGGATTTTCATTTAAATTATATTACAGAACACCAAACAGCCCAAAAAAAAAAACAAAAAAGGAAAAATGTGATTTTAAATAGCTCAGACTTTCACTTATAAAAGTCTCATTGTCCTGGACCTGGATTCTTTGGGAAGTGCTTGCTTCTGATTGTCCTGACAATTTTATTGACTGCTTGGTAAATGTTTTATTTGTCCATAAAGTCTTTTTTTTTTTAAACGAGTAAGTAAAATAAATCCTGAGCTGTAATCTAACCCCATTGTGCCACTTTGGCACAGGAAAAAATTGAGAAAGCACATAGATCTTCCTAGCTGATTCCCTTACTGTCATTTATAAGGCTTTATATCACTCTGGCAATGTAGGGGCCTTAAAACTTTTACAGGTTTTATGCTCCTGGGGGAGTTGACTGACAGTGGGAACAGTTAACTAACAACAGGAACATTAACAATGTTACTACGCAGGCAGGCTGCTACATTTCTGCCTCAGAGAATCAGATCAATTAACAAGCAGGCAGGCTGCTACATTTCTGCGTCAGGGAAAGAGCCTTCCTCGTGCATAATAACAAGACCTACCCCTCCAAGCCCCCAGCCAGCCGCAGTAGCAAGCAAGAGGGACAGAGTCTCTCTTGCTTGTTGGCAGGCACACGCCCAGCCCCATTCCCTGATGGTGATCAACATCTCCCCCGCAGGCATGCATGCCCAGACCCTCTCCCCCCCGCAGTGATTTGCGTCTCTGAGGCTGCTCCAGGCACGCTGGAACAGATGCACTGCCTGCGCTGCCAGGGAAGAGGCGTGTGTCCCCCTGCAAATTTCTTTTGTATTTTTCTGCGCAGGGGGGCACAGAAATATGCGGGCACAGAATTTTGTCAGGAGTAAAAGTTAAAATTACAATGTTTTACATATATATCCATGCATACGTTCATAACTATAACCTGTATACATAGCTCCTAATAACCATCAAGTGCAGGACATTACAAGCTTTTATAAAAGACCTTGTTTGACATATTTATAGACAATAACATTGTCTACAACCAGTTGATTCAACTGCTTATTTTAGGGAGTTCAGACCCACTGTTTTCCCATTGGAGTGTCTGGTTCTCAGACTCACCTTCCAGATCTACTCTCTTTATGGCAGCACAGTTGATGCTGTGCTAAATAAACAACAAGAGGCATTCAATGAATATAAATTCCCACTTGAAATAATGAGTGATAAAACAGCAGCTTCACAGCACAGTGACACTTGGCAGGAGCCCATTATCTGCAGCCACGTATGATGAAGTGGAATATAAAGAAACTTACTTCAAAAAAGCTTCTTCTGTTTGCCTTCACCTAGCCCTGAAGGTAATAAGATGATAAACCTTTAACTTGCTCTAAATCTGATTATACACAGGAGAAATAACGGAAGTTGTTCTAATAAAAGATTACTTCACCCACCTTGTCTTTGTAAGAATAAACCATATTACCCAGGGAGTCTGGAGAGTGAGTAGCTAGAGAGATTTTTCATAACAGGTCCTATCACTTCTGCCCAGACCTCTCCCACTGCAAATGGTCCCTAAATACTGGCCTGTGTTCTGTATGCAAACCCACCCACGCCCTATGGCGATTTCCAAGAGCATAAATGATTATGCAGGGCCTCAGCACCGGGGCAGTGTAAGAAAACAATTGCAACCTTCCCTCTGTCAGGCAGCCAATAAAAGCACTATCTGGCAGAGCAGTGTACCTGAGGCAGTTGGATGATGCCTTGACTCAGTGCATCTCTGCCTACAGGACTCTTATAAAGCACCAAACATAAACCAGAGCTCTCCCAAACGGTATAAACTGCATGGAAGGATGTTGGTACGGCTGGCTGTCACTCCACAGGAGAAATTCTTCCCTGGGATGCAGAGGCCTTCTAGTGCAAGCTCTTATAGTTTACATACGTCTTTCACCCAATGAGTCCAAGTCATTAGAAGAGTGGCACGTAGCCATAAGTATGGGTTACAATGTTGTCAGGTGCTACTGTATATGAAAGGCTGACCCACAGAATGCAAGTTAGATCCAAATCTTTTGACAACATGGATTTACTCTGCAGAGCCTATCGACATGGATCTCCTGCAGATCACTTGGTTTGTAAAGTACAGTCAGTGACTAAGCAGAAGAAAGGAAATATTTTTTCCTATTTCTCTTTTTATCTTTCTTTCTCTTTTGATTTATCTTTGTCTTTGTACTCTGAAGGAAGAAGCACTTGATTATATTAGCTGGACAGAATGGTATGGTTGTAAATATCTCATACTTGTTTATATGGATCAGTTTAAAAAAATGCTATTTAGAAAAACCAGTGAGGGGTTTTGTTTTTGAGCACACTTGAAAACTGTAATACTGTCCACTTGCTCTTTCATTTAGGTTGCATGGAAGAAAACATTTGTTTAGGTTACTGAATTGCTGTGCCAGTGCTAACAGAATTAAGAGTTGTGCTAGACTCATTGGGGTCAGATAAGAACTATTTTCTCCAATAACAGTATATAACACTGATGAAACCAGCACAAATTAAGTTCAAAAAATGTATTTACAGTTAATCTGCTGTTGACTTCAGTGATTTCTCTAGGTTTTAAAAAATATGGTACCACTCAGACAGTAAACTTTGACAAAACAGCCAAAACAAAACAATATTTATATACTCTGTTCACTTCTGCTCTTAAATCTTTGGCATTTTCCAGATAGTTGGTCAACTCAGTGCTTAGGATGATATGTGTGCATGTGCATATACACATCATGTATACATGAATTCTGTCTGTCTATGTATTGATTGATTATGGGTCGTTCTGGCCGGGGAGAGGGCTATGACTAGGGTGCCAGGGGATATAATGATGCAACACATTTCCCAGCTATTCCCAGCTCATGGGGCTCCTATGGAGCCCAGGCTGCAAATTTAAATCTGCTCTATCTTTCTGAAACCCTTGCTAGGAAGGTGTTTAAAATAATACCTGCCCTCATACCTCTGGTGCATCAGCCCCCCACTGTTTCAGGAGAGACAAAATGACACTTTCTCACATCATTGGGAGAGACGTTCAGTTGGAGACTGGAAGGGGGTAAATCTCCAGACCAATTGTGGCTGGAAATAGGCAGGATTTGGATGTCCGTCATGATGCAGGGGTGTGAGTGAGGAAGGACTTCATGCTGATGGAAGTCTAGAGGTGGGGGCCTATCAGCACTTTGACTTCAGTGGAGCAGCACCCATTTTGATCAGCTGAGAATCTGGCCTCTGTTTTTCCAATTCAAGCCCTGCAAAGAACTTGATGTTCTCTTACTCCTCCGGTGAATTGTGTTCCTATTTTGCAGCTTCTACTTTCCTAGGTGCCACCTCACAGTGTGTGGAACTGCTGGTGGGAAAAGCAAATCACATAATCAGATGAGGTTTGATGTGCTCTGTAAACAGAGTAGAGGCGCCATCTATTTAAAAAAAAAAAAAACTAAGTGGGAGGCGAGGGTGGTAATTGTGCAGAAAACAGGGACATTTTTACTGTTGTGATAATCCTGCTTTATTAAGCCATTAACCGCTGTTGATTCATGAAATGCATGAACCTTGGTTTTAAATTAGGCAGTTGCCGGTGTTGTGGAGAAAAAAGCCTCAGGTTGCCAGGTTAAATTTCTCTTCAGCCCATTGATATTGCAGATCACCATATTTTGCAGCAAGACAGTAAAGCATCAGGCTTCTGTTTATGCTATTGCACTTTGCTCGAGAATGCTCTCTTATTCAGTGCAGTGCACTGGATTTTTCTTTTAAATTAAGTTGTTGGGGTGTTAAAATGTGTTTCCAAAATCTAAGCAAAACCCAAAGAGGAACCAGCTGATTAAACTGAGTTGAGGCCTTGTGAATGAAGACAGAATGAGGCACATTCATAATCCTCTGTTTGATTGGAAGGGCTTGAAGTGGGGGTAATAAAACAGCTGTGACATACATACCATTTCCCAGAAAGATCTTTATTGAGAAGAAAAGAGTATTGATGAGAAAATCAGAGCCATGACCTCTCCCAAACAATTTTTCTAGGACACCCTGTTCTCTCTTTTCATCTGTGAAAATAAATAAATGATTTCTGTGTTTGACAGAATGTCAGGGAGAATCATTCAGGCTACTAAGGTAAGAAGATGGGGGAAATATCTGGGGAATGTCTCCTTCACTAGACAAAGTCACTTTTGTTTTCAAGTTTTGGTACTTATTGAGTGGGAGGGCATATTACCTCAAGTTAAAATGTAGTCTTAATACTAATGGTCCATTCTTGCATGGTGTGATCTTCCCACAGTAAACACAATGTTTACTGAACTGTTGAACAAAATGCCAGCAAAGTTGACCCCCACCCCACATCAGAGAACAAAGCCTGACTTTAAGCTTCATAGTTTGCAGCCTTCAAAGTCTCAGGCTGAGGGGGGAATAAGCCTCATAGAACCAGAGGTTTCTCAAACTCCACAGACTAATTTTTGGGTTCACATAGATGGTCCATCCAACTGAATGTTTGAGCCATTTTTTCCTCTCTAATTTTAACCCGCGTCTATTATTCAAGGGTGGGTTACAGCATTTACATTCTTTCTGCCAATTTATAACCCACATGGGGCAATGTTCATAATTAAGCCAATCTGAGTTAATGTCCAAGGCTTTCAGAGAAACATGCTTCACTAACATCCAAAATAACTTACCCTTCCCTTGCATTCCCTTCAACTGCTAATTTTGTTGATCTATCAAGCAATCCAGTTTGTCCAATAAGATAATGAGCCCACCTTGGCTGAGACTTCTCTCTACCTTTATCCCTGCCTCAGCAAGCAGGTTTGGTGGGGTTTTGGGGAACCAGTGGAAACAAACTTGTAATTCTCCTGGGCAAGTACATGTAGTCATGCAGGGGAAACTGGTTAAAATCAGTCTCTGGATTGTGCATTCAGTGCTCGTATGAGTTTCCCATCTCTCATGACGAAGTCGTCAGATAGCATAATTTTTTTAGATATCTCTTTTCTTTATTAAGTATGTTTTCAGAAGCCAAATTGCATTTTAATCGCTTTTGCTTAAATGAGAAATGTTCATACAAAAGGAAAAGCCAGGGTATTTGTCGGCACCTGTTGATGATGATGATCAGTTTATGTTGGTGCTCATAATATACCCTGGAGTCATCCACGAAGGGAGATTCACTGCTCAAAGCTGCTCTCTGTCCAAGGACAGGCAGATAAATGGGTAGAGGTTAGAAGAAGGGGAAGAACAGAGAAGCCTTTTTAATATCCAAATCACACCCATTCTTGCTAGGGAGTCTTTAAGAGGGTCTCAAATGCAGACAAGATGGGGGCCTGGCAGATGGGCTCGGGACTATTGTCTCATGCATAGGGGGCTGTGTGGAAGAAGGCATGGAAGGGATTGTGCAAGAAGCAGAGAAATGAGCATACAACAAGGGTTGAAATGTCAGGAGTAAAGGGGACAGTGCAATGTGAAGTTCATCAAGGAGGACAAGCTGGGAGGGGCAGAGTTACATAGAGCTCAAGAAGCTTAATATTATTTAAAACTTGCTATAGATTTTAAAAGCATTCACCAGCAACGGTCAGAATGAAAACAAGTTAATCTTATCTTTAATAATCATTAACTGGCTGTACACCACAGGAACATACAATCTGTGGTGTCTGACAAAACAGTGTGTGCTTTGTAGATGCATAGAATAGCTTACAATGCATGATGTAGTATGATTCCAAACATGTGCAATCCTTACCCAGGGAATATTCCCATAAGCGTTCCCCTAGGAGTTCTGCTTGAGTAGGGACTGCAAAACATGTCTCACAGATATTGAAAGCTTCAGTGCCAAATGGAAAATACACTGATTTTAAATGTAATGAAGATCACTTCTCAAGGAATACAAAGTGCCCACTGCAGGCTTTAATAGAATTCTACATGATTATCAAAAAGTCAGCTGTGTTTTGAAGTTTAAATGTTTGTAATCAAGATGAAATGTTTTCATTTCTTAAATCACAATATGCATCTTCTGACATAATTAAGATCCATTATTGTTATTGCAGACTCTAACTTTAATTGAATCTGATTGACTTAATAAAGCATCCTGTTTTCCTCTAAGTCATCTTAGAAGGGATGGCAACATTTTAAAGGTTTTAATCGGCTACCATTACAGTGTTGTGTATTGCAGTGAGGATACAGGTTCTTCCTGGAATGCATTTTGCTTTCACTGACGGATGTTTCTTGAGATAAAGAAAAGGGGATGAGGGAGAGAGTAATTGGAATAATTATGCCTATTTCCAAATGTCAGAGAGGGCTGAATAAGAATCGGTCTAGGAAATTAAAAACAGAAATTTATGGAGCAAAAATCTGGAAACTCCAACTCAAAACGTAACCAGTGACATTCCCATAGTCATTGCTCTGTGCATTCACCATTCACAATCAGTGTTAGGTGACCAAAGTCACATGGTATTCTTTCTGCTCCCTGGATGGCTGACTGAAAAACTTTTAAACTGCGGGAGGACTTGACTTGTGCCATGAAAACTAGGGCAAATACACCTTTGCATGGGTATTTGCAACATCTTCTCTTTTCACAAACAAAAATTGTGCATGCAAATGCTGAGGGCCTCTGCCCTCCTGGGGAGGGAGGGATTAAAGTGTAGCATCGGTAAGCTAGTCCTCTGTAAAGCAGAGTAGTTCCCCAGTCAAACAGAGTTGTCCCACTGACTTAAATTTAAGCACAAACATAAGTGCTTTACTGGATCACTTCTTAATGCCTCTACAAAACCTTCACTTTTGGATTCCTTGCGTTTGTGTAATTCACAATCTGATCTTTCAAATAATCTATCTTGCCTTGGGGGTGATGCAAGGCCATCCTGTGGCATGGGCATCTCCAGAAGGCATTGTGCTCCAGCAAGCACAACACCTACCCACAACTCCCCAGCCTGGAGGAGAGTACATTCTACATCATCCCTTTAGTTGGTTCAATCTGCTTCCCTTGGTACACCCAACCAGTTCTAATCATCACTGCAATGACAGCAACTGGCCTCCATCTTGCCATCCACATGCCCTGGATTAGTGGGAGGGAAGAATCCTCTCACTTCCCTGAGTGCTGAAACTACTTTTGAGTTAGTCTTTAGGTTGGGATGTGCAGGGTGAGGGGAATGCTGCTTATGTGTGTACACACATACACAGACTAGGCCTAAATTTCCAGCCTGTTACACTATATCCATTTTGAGCATTTAATATAAAACTACTTTCAAAAAGACTTATCCTGCGATAACAGGCTCTTTCCTGGCCATTTGAAACTTTCCATTGATGCTTATATTACTATCAGAAGTGTGGGATAGCAAAGACAATCCGACCTGAAAACGTCAGTGTCTAAAGTTGAATAGAAGTACTACTTCCTCTTCAGAAATTTCATATTAAATCAGAAAGTGGCTGAAAGAGAAGTATTTAATCTGATCTCTCCTAAACTCTTCATAAATTTTGAGGATGGATCTAGAATTTACAATCAAAGTGAGGGGTCATTAAATCTTTATGGCAGTATTAAACCTAATTAGTCCTCAAAGTACAATTCAGCAATTTTGACCTCCCTGAACAATTCTTTTTATTACAGATGATTCTTGACTTCTGTTTGTGCTTTGTACTTCTATGAATTTGTACCATAATTTAACGTGAATTGGTTTCCGTCCCCTAAGAGCTAATGGCACAAGCCCTTTTGTTGTGAAACCCCTGAATTGATTATTCTCTAAAGATTGTAAAAAGCCTAAAGGGCCAGGATTTATTATTCAGAATAGAACTCTAGATTTGGGGGGAGGGGAAGTCAAAAGGAATCATTTTGTCTTTTTCCCAGTTGTTCCAAATCATCTAAAATAGTTAGGATACTTGAATGCATGTATTAACCATCAGAAGACCACATGATTCACAGTGGTGAATTTTATAGTCCCATAAATTCAGGGTCCATGCAAAAAAGTAACCAGCTGTGTTCTCCAACTGAGAATTAAGGATCATTTGCTGCAAGAGACTGAGCATGTCCTGTGATGTGCTATGTACCTTCAGTTCCCATTCTGCATCCCCTTACAGAGTGCATAAAGAACTAGAAATCACTGTCTGATGTATGACTATTATTGACATTACTGACATGTTCTCTAGTGGAGACTGCAATGTAAATTGGAATTCAGGTTCTCTCTGGTTAGCATCTTGTACTTTATGTATGGTACTGTATTATACAGGTGAGTTTTCTTTCTTTGTGTTTGGCCCAGCCAGAACCAGTGTTTTGGAAGTTAGTGCCTAAACACTGTCTCCTTTTAGAGTTCTTGTCTTCCCCCAAGCTGCTCTCTACATCTAAAACAATCTTCCTGATCTCATTCACTAGACAGCCTCTCTCGTTCCCACAAATCACTCTTTAAAACCTACCTCTTCAAGCTTCCCCCCTCACCCCCGATATTGATCATCTTGCAACATGCTCTCTTTTGAGCTGTTGCCTTGTATGTTTGTCTTGTTTTATTTCAGTTTGTAAACTCTTCAAGACAGAGAAATGTGTCCGGTCTATGATCAGTTCTGAAAATCCTGACATGTTGATTTAAATGGAGTTACGCTGGGTTTAAACTGATGTAAATGAGAGCAGGATCGAGCCTTGGAGGGTGGGGGGGCTACTTGTGTGAGTAAGGACTAGTCAAATGAGCTAGGGTTTGCAGGAATGGGCCCTGTGTTTGTGAAATGCTGTAAATTACCAGCACTACATCAGTGTACAGAGTTACAAACACCTCGAGAATGGAGGTTGTTCGTAACTCTGAAATTTTCATAACTCTGAACAAAACGTTATGGTTGTTCTTTCAAAAGTTTATAACTAAACATTACCTTAATACAGCTTTGAAACTTTACTATGCAGAAGAAAAATGCTGCTTTCCTTTTATTTTTTTTAGTAGTTTATGTTTAACACAGCACTGTACTGTATTTGCTTTTGTTGTTGTGGGGGGGTTGGTTTGGTTTTTTTTGTTTTTTGTTTTTGGTCTCTGCTGGTGCCTGATTGTGTACCTCTGGTTCCAAATGTTGTCAGTTAGTAACTCTGGTGTTCTTAACTCTGAGGTTCTACTATATTGTAATGAAGGTATATGGTAAAGTAAACGTAATCCATTTTGATTAAGTCGCTAGTAGGCAACATATAGATAGATGTTTTCCAGATATAATTATTTTGCAATATAGAGGATTATTTGCAGAAGATACGTTAAACTGTTGGTTTTCCTAATATATATAATAAATCTATTATTAGATGCTTGTTTATATACTAATCTTTGTAATTATATTTGGTAATTTCCATGATATGAGCTACAGTTCTTCAGAGTATGGATGTTTGGGTATAAAAAACCTATATGCATATAACATTCAGAAAAGCTATTGCCACCCCAAGTGCAACTAATTTCGTTCTCTAATTGCTGGTTTCTAGGTTTATTCCGATTTATAGGGGACCAAGTCACACCTACAAGGTACAAAGGCTGACAGAATCTACTTGCTACACATTTAGAATACAGGCAGTAAATGATGCTGGGGAAGGGCCGTTCTCAGAAATATGTACCTTCTGCACAACCAAATCTGTCCCACCTGCCATCAAAGGTATGGATTAACAATAGGATCTGATGCATGCTCTGTAGGGGCGGGAGGAGGGGAGGGAGAGGGAAGGCATGGTTGTTGACTAGTTAAATAACTTTCTAATAACTTATGATAGGAAACTCAATTCTCACCAAAGAAAATTTGAAAAAATTTACAAAAAATAAACCTTACTAGATTAATTACTTTACAGAGATGGTCAAAAATACTGTTACTAACAAAAGTTACAGGATGTGGGACCATTACCGTGAAATATTTTAATGAGGGGCATAACTGATAGGATGTATATGTAGGTATGCGTATGGGGCTTGAAAACTAATGACATTACATGTTGTTCAACTATGAAAATGCATTTAACACTCCAGAGTTTAGTTTTCCTTTAATGTATAAAACTCCCATTGACATTTTATGTGCACAAGAAGGGAGATTATCCCCATCTGCATAGCCTCATTTAAGTTTGTTTTCCATAGGAAATAAGCAGAGTGTATTCAAACTAAATTCGATAATTAAAGCCCTTTTACGCTATATAAAATGATCACACTTTTCAGCACCTTTCAAGGAAGTTGCATTACCAAGAAGATACAGGAGCCACAGATAATTTTACATTAGATGAACTGAGTTGAATTCAGACCACAGACTGACCATTTTAGTGTGTTTTACCCTGTTTATGATAATTCCTACAGGCTGTCTTGATGGCTTATTCAAGACATTTCTTTTTCTCTGTTGCCCATTTCCTCCTCTTTGCTGATTCGACTTTGACCGTCCAGTGTATCCATTCTACAGTACACCTTTTTTCCTCTCCCATAATTTGTTGGTATCATCTGTATTGCAGTGTTGCTCTTTCATTCTCATTAGTTGTTTTCCAGCAATCTCTGTGATCGAAACTCGAAATAAAGTTCACTCTTCCTCCGCGGTAGACAGCTGGTCATCCAATATAGAATATTTATTGGAAATTCTACCATGTAACTATTAGCAATTGCTTCATAATAATGCTTATCAACACTGAAGTGTTTCAATGCAGTAGATACCTGTCTCTGGAACTCTATTAAATGGAACATCATTGTTGCTATTAGGAGTCAATCAAATTCCGGAGCAAGATCAGCACTCCTAAATACATGTACATCCTACATGAACTTAATCAGGCGTTTCCAAACTAGAATGGGAATACAAGGTTGCATTGTTGCCCAGTGGATTCCAAAATGTATACTTATGGCAATTCTTGTGCTGAAACCAAGTATCCATTAAATATAGTCCATGTGTAGAAGCAAATTCTAGTAGACCCACACCATTATCTGATCTGTATTCTGGTTGGTCGTGTGGTTCCAGTGCCAGTTCAGATCCAGTTCCATCATAGCCAATTCTCACATTCATATCTACTAAGATGACAATATGAAGGTGGGGTGATGTACTAGATACAGTGTCATCTAACATGGCATAAAAAACATCTTTTTCAGCATCATACCTGGCATCATGTGGAGCATGTGCATTAATAACTACTAGATGTCCTACCTTCAAACTGAAAATGGCCATTATCAGGCATAGAGAAAAAACCTGCGAAGCCAGTAGTGCAGATTACACCCTCAGGAACAAAACTAGAGTAACACAAGTGTGCCATCAGATGTACCGTAGGCATTCAACAATCAAAAGGTCTGACATCTATGAGTCATAGCTGTGCTCTCGGTGTTCAAACTCCGCCACGTCTACTGCACTTCACATATGTCAGCCAATTCTTCCAATTGCTTCCAGCCAGGAAAGGTCACTCTTCTGATGGGGCTCTGAATGATCGAACATTCTACAATCTCATCCTCAGATACTGACATTGCTGCAGAAGTGGATATACCATCTTTATATTGGGATCTTTCCCCATCTCTGGTTTATGGAAGAGCCATCGTCATATGGTCTGATGACTCTTCCTCTAGTAGAAGATTTAGATGAATCCTGAAGCTTGGTTCCGTTGTGAGTGGCAGATGAAACTGCTGAAACAGATAAAACATATATGAAACTGCCAGCACTTTATGTCCTTTTTTTCCACGTGTTGAAGCTAGAGACTGTATTTGAGAGCTTGAAGGTCCTAATTGAATGTCCATTCTCATGGCTTCCACTATTGAAGGACAAAAATGGAAAATACTGCCAGGATATTGACGCACAGCTTAAGCATTGGCATGAGTATTTTTGTGAATTAATTAATAGATTCCCACCATAATGCAATTCCTACTACAACTTAATCCCAAAATGAACCCATCAGAAAAAGGCTGGTGACATTAGAGAAAGTGATGCTTGCCATCAAATAGTTACAAAATGATGAAGCACTTGGTCTTTATTTCATCAAAACTGCTAAATAGTGGAGACCCGGATTTAGTTCACTGGCTACACAGAGCGGTCTTAAAAGTTTGGGAAACTGTTCATATTCCAGAAGATTGGAAAAGAGGCTGAATCACCCATTAAAAAAAAAGAGAGAGAGAGAGCGATTAGCTTGCTCAAATTATAGTAGAATAATGCTGCTGCCACTCCCAGGGGAGGTGTTTATGATCATACTTCTGAACCAATTGAAATATTGTTTCAACCCAAAAATGAGAGGCAACCAGTGTGGTGTCCACACTCTGGGAAATGTTATTGAAGAATGACTAGAGCGACAGAAGAAAGTTAACATCGTGTTCATAGACTTTGCAGCTGCTTTAGACTCAGTGCATCAGTCAGCACGATGGGTACTGCTATGCCAGTATGGAGTGCCTAGCGGAGGAACTGTACCACTGTACATTAGCTGTGTGAGGGTCTGTGGTTGTATTACAGACTATTTTTAGTAGAATCAGAGTTACACCAGGACTGTGTTTTCTTACGTACATTATTTAGTATTCTAATAGACCGTTGACGAAGCTGACTGAGGCAAAAGTTAAGAGGTGTGAAATTTGAAGATTCATCTTTCTAGGATCTTGAGTATGCAGGTGATGTTTTCTTACTTGGAAAGATTACTGACCAACTACAGTTAATGCTGGAAAAGCTGTGAAAAACTTCAGAATTGATGGGACTTAAGCTCAGTGGTGATAAAACCAAAGCTATGCATGCCTCCTGTAAAACTAATGTTATGCCAAATGCTGCATGTAGATGGCAATGACATTGAATGAGTGAATAGTTTTATCTATCTGGATAGTTGGTTGACAGCAGGAGATTCTATAACCAAAGAAGTCACATATCGGATCTGTCTTGTGTCAGTGGCATTTCAGCATCTTAAAAGGCCTCTATTTGGATGGCAGGATGTCTGTGACAACTATGATATGAATGTGCAGCACAGTAGTGATTACAACCCTGTTATATGAAGCAGAAACTTGGCCGTTAAAAACAGCTGAGGCGAGGAAACTAATCAGTTTCCCGTGTCTCAAGTTACGGTGTTTTTTTTAATATCCATTGGTTTGATTTTTTTCACAAATGAGGAGACACACATTCCTGGCAAGTTGCAATCTTGCATTATATGAGAACAAGATGACTGCAGTGGTTGGGACACATCCAACATGCAGAACAAGGTATTCTTTTTCAGAAATTTTATAGGGGTGAGGTCAACGGAAAGAGAGTGCAAGGCCAGCCACGAATGAGATTGGAAGATGCAATTGTGAGGGATTTAAGAATCCTAAGTCCTCCCATATTGATTCTTACCAAAGGAAGACGACTTGCAAGGGACTGTTCAAGAGGGAAGTCCATTCTGCGTGCCACCATGGCTACATCATAACCATGTGAATATGCTGCTTTGCTCTTTACCATGTGTAGTCAATCTGCTCCAATATATTTGAAGTAAATTTCTTTAGTGATGATGTTGGCACCATCATAAGGGAATTTAGAGGGAAGATACTGCAACCACCCATATTAAATTAGTGAACATGGAAACAAACTACTATACACCTACAGGGAATTCCAACAGGAGCAACGTAATGCTTTAGTACTGCATCTCCAAACAGCTTATATCTTTACTGATAACCTGGGTGTATGTAATATTTTTACAGGGATTTCCCCATTGTTTTTGGAATCTACTAGTGTTTTGTTTTGAAGCTGTACTTGTGTGACAGAAAGTTAAGATGTAAATTATATTTGTTCACTTGAGAGCACTCCTTGTCCATTCTGCTGTCCCATATCCAAAATATAATTGGATCAGAACTCCATTTTTCATCTAAATGGAAGAGTACCTTTCTGCCTAAGTATTCAGTCCTAGTTTGGGCATGGTTCACATTCTGAACTGAATGTGAAGTAGCTATGATATTCCACAAATATTGGGGTGGGATGGGAGTGTCAGGGACATAATTAAATGTCAGGATACTGTCAGTGGTAGACCCCACAATACGGCAAACACTGTAGCCGCAGACACTGCAACTGGAAAGTGATACTGAATGGAAAAGAGATGAGTCCTGTCGAGTCAGGCAACAAAACTGGCCATTTTTGATTCCCTCCAATGTCCAGACTCATTTAAGAAAGGGGATACATTGTTTTCTTGATTTTGACAAAGAAATGTATATGATGCCATGTTTTGTTCTGCAATTGGCAGACAAAAACCTAAAAGAGTGTGTGAGGGTGAGAGGTGTACTAGCTCAGATGAACGTTTCCATTCTCCATCTCTCCAAGTAGGCAGGTGTTGGTATGAAAAGCAAATTTATATTTATATTTGGATCTGAATATAATGCACAAGCCCTTTTGAGTGATAATGGATTAGTTTAGGGTTGATGTAATTTATACAGCAGCAGTAGCAGCACCAGTTTCTTTGATGGCTTCTCATATTACTGTATTTTCACAGGGCTGGGAAATGTATTGCTTTTAATGCGCACATGTTCTTGCATGTGCATGTGCTAATGGCTTCCTGAAGTGTATTGCAGCACGTGTCATTCTCTCCAGCCTCACGGTTTCACTTTTCAGCCGTATGCTCCCTCTGTCCGACAAACAGCAAGGTTGTTATAATCTGGATGCTGCTGCAGTTGTTTTGAAATCAGCAGAGGACAGATGCTCAGGTGTACATGTGAACATATTGCCATCATTCAAAGCTCTGTGGTCTGTTGACCCGCCAGCTTGCAGTTGCTGGTGGGCACAGAGTGATATCTGATGGCTTTTAGTTGATAAGAGATCATTTTGTGAGGAAGACAGCGTTTCAGCTGCTGATAAATCATGCTTTCCTAGATTCTAGCATATGCGCTGAACCAAAACTTCAAATCTAATCCCTGAAATTTCCAGGATCAGGGCAAGGTTTATATATGAATCCCTGTATTTGAACCTATTCATATGATTTTGGTTCTAGGTTGAATCCAACCCCCCACCCCCACCCCAAAAAAAAACAACTCCTGAGGTGCGATCCTGGCTCTACAGAAGTCAATCGCAAAACTCTGATTGACTATAGAATTTTCTATTGCAGAAAATCTTTCAAATTTATCTTCCCCCTACTCCCAGTCTATCTCCAACCTTGCCTTCCTAATCAAAATAATTGATGAGGTAGTAGTAACGAAGCTCCAACAACAAGTATCTGCTGCCCACATCCCAGTGCCCTCACAAGTGGACCATGCTACAGTGATGATACAGAGATCGCAGAAGCTGGGACTAGACGATAAGGGATGGCTTACTCGATATTTGCTCTGTTCTTTTCATACTTTTTGAAGCAGCTGGCATTGGCTTCTATTGGAAGACAGGATACTGGGCTAGATGGACCATTGGTCTGACCCAGAATGGCCATTCTTATGTTCTTAGAGATGGCTCCCGTAGTACAGATGTAGCTCACTGGTGTTACAGAATTTCATGGAAAGTCATCTTGCAGTCACTAGTCATCTCATTGCTTTCTACTTGAAAAATGCACTGGATACCATTACAGTTGAATTATTAAATTCCAAGGCTTTTGCTACACTCACATACTACACTTCTGTAGTTTATTGTGTGTGTGCATATGTTTTGGGGGGAGGGAGGCGGAATGAGATATTTTGTCTCATTTAGATCTTGTGTTGACCTTCAGAGTCAGAAACCAATTCTGATTTTACTTTGATTCAGACTAAAGGCCCCATCTTGCACCTTACTCCAGCAAAACTACTTTTGAAGTAAATAGGAGTTTTGCCTGGTTACTGGATCTAGTCCAAAATTTACAAAAGAGCTAGTGTATGGGGGTATTTTTAATATTTTAGTTACATAAACATATTCCAGTTTCTCTTAACAGACTTGTGAAGTCCTGCAATTCTCTCTTTAAAGTGTTCTGTGATTTTTGTATAGAGAAGGTATATAATTAGCCTTGGCAGAATTAGATTTTTATTTTTGTATAATTTTTTGGATAATATAAGTGTTTACTTTTAAGAATTTTTTATTTTTATTTATTTAAATTTTCACAGATACAGTAGATTATGGCAGGGTCAGACAATAATTATTTAATGACAGTAGACCTTGAGATTCAAAAAGCTAAAGCTTTATAACTGTTAAAACACAAATTGTCAACCTCATATGTCAAATATACAAAGTAAATATCCCTAAATCAAACTCTAATTAATGAGTCCTCAAGCAGCATTTTTCTTACTTTGCTTATCTGTAAATTTTGATTATGATTGATGGAAATATTTTTTCATCAGTTTGTGTGTGTACAGTGAAATCGACATTTAGTGATAAAACTCTAATCATTCCAAGCCTCTATATCATTTATTGCAATGTCATTGTTTACATTAGTGTCTAATATGCACAAATTTTATTACAGCTCCTCGAGTGACACAGTTGGATGGAAATGCCTGTGAAATCACATGGGAAATGGTCCCACCCATGAAAGGAGACCCTATCAGTTATGTGGTGCAGGTAGTGGTTGGAAGAGAATCTGAATATAAACAGGTAGGATCTTATGTTTAAGGTTTTCATTTCTCATTAATATAACAAACATAAAATCAAAAGCTCTTGATGCTCTGAAATGTTTAGCTGTTTTGCTCACAACTGACACACTAGAAAAAGCTCCTGGCACTGTTCCAAAACTGACATTTTCAGACTTTGAATTCAGTAATGGAAAGTGGCTGAGAGCAGTGAATAAGAGGGTGGAATCCACACTCTTAATGACTCAGAAAAAACCCCTCACTGTTCAAAACAGTTTATTCTCATGACAAATGCTGTGTGCCATTTACCTTAGTAATCTGTTTTATACACTCTGATAAGTGCAATAAACCGATATGTGTGAATGCATCTGATTCCAGAGCAATACTATAAAGAAAAGCTTTGAAGAAACACAGATGAAAGATTTGATAGAAGTGCAGGCTGCAAATTACATCCACAAAAAGGATATATGTCTGAATGATCAGGTGTTTGTGTACAGTCCCCAATGCATTTTCCAAGAACTTTGAATAATGTAGGAGTCCGGAGGGAGATCAGTAACCTTTATTAAATGGACGTATAGCTCGTTGATAGGGTAATAAATGCAACAAACCACAGTTATTTCTGCTTATCTTACTCTTTTTATGTTACAGATAGTTATTGAAGCCAGCTCTACACTTTGCAGGGCTCCAAATACATAGCCACAGATTCTCACTGTGCCCAAATTCCATGGGATGCAGATGAGTGGGGGGTGAAAGCACAATGGAGCTCGTTGCAGTTTTCTGATTCTGGGCCTTATTTTATACCAGCTCCAGCATAGATGAGACCAGTTTCAGGGCTCTAATTTATGCCAACAGGTTATGGCCCATAAGGGACATTCTTCCAGGCAGAGATTGTCAGAATAGAGCACACTCTCCACGTGCCTCCTATGCTGGGGACTGCAAGAGTTTGGTGTAGGAACTGGCTAAGCTACCTGTAGGCCTGCTGGGACTATCCCATTCTGGGGAATCCCCAGATGGCGAGATCTGACTGCTTTCTGGGCCCTTTGTGTTGCCTGATTCTGACCCATGGACGGGGTGGCTCCACGCACCAGCGCAGCAAATGCATGCTTGGGGTGGCAAGCTGTGGGGGCGGCGTGCCGGTCGCCGTGAGGGTGGCAGTCAGGCAGCCTTCGGCGGCTTGCCTGTGGGAGGTCCACTGGTCCTGCGGCTTTGGCGGCAATTCGGCGGCGGGTACGCCGAAGGAGCGGGACTGGCAGATCACCCGCAGAAACACCGCCGAATCCGCGTGACCAGCGGACTGCCCGCAGGCGTGCTGCCGAAGGCTGCCTGACTGCCGTGCTTGGGGCAGCAAAAAACATAGAGCCGCCCCTGCCCATGGCATTTGGTTACTTAAGGGGGAAAAAACCTGAGATCTGATCAAGTGCGGAGATGCAACAGAAGCCGACAGGTCTTTCCCCGTGGAAGTGCTTGTTACTGAGAAGAATTGTTGATGAATGACATAATGATGACTATCAAATACTCCGCTACCATACATAGCCGTGTTCCAGGGTACACAGTTAAATATCACTTTAGAAATTTCAAAGAGAAATTTTGAGTTTGTTTTGTGAATTGTCTATGTGAATTGTTGGGGGATTTTATGTATTCCATGCTACTTGTTTAGAGAAACAGATCTTGAAATACAGTTGGTGACTCACAAAGGAAAGGAACATCATTAAGGTTCCAGCTCTCTTAGCACTTGGGTTAAAATTTCAGAATTGTTTAGGCACTAAGCTATTTTGGCCTCAGTAGACGATACAGTCATAAAAATGCCAGCGGGCAGTCCACACACTGTTTCTCACCATTGATAGTGGCGTTGGAGTTGCATCTGTGGTAGATATCCCTAGAAACCTCATTGTAGTCAAGGCCGTGAGTCTGCATGGTTCATAAAACTGAATTACGTGTGGCTGGGGCAGATAGCAAAGATTCTCATTTTCCCTCCCAGACTCTGTGTAGTTATTTTAATATCTCTGGCAAAGGGAATGTTTTTGTTGTTACCCGTTTAGACAGGCTGCTACTTCCCCTCATGCACAGGCAGGAAAGGAGTGGCCAAAGCCTGCCTCCCTCCCCGCCCGCCCCCAACATACTGGCCAGTGCAGCTAAACTAGTGCAGAAGTGGAATTAATCTGTGCCTGGGAAAGGCCTGGAGTAGCTTACTTTCCCCTTTGAGCAGCGGAGAAGTAAAACTCTGCTCCAGGTGCAGCCTGACTACACCTTTCCCCTTCCACAGGGAAAAGTGACAAGCAAGTCTGCAGAGCCCACAGTGGGGTCCTGATCCTTGATTGTGGCTCCTATTTGTTCACCTTTAAAGAAAAATCCTACAGGTGAAGGTCATAAATTACAGTAATATTCAGGTTTCATATAATAGATAAAGTTATAGTAGAAATCCACTTTTAAGATTTCCTTCAAAACAGACATACACATTATAAAAACAGATTTTTTAACAGTAATAAACAGATTGAAGTCAGTTCAACCAGCTAAAGCAAAAACTGTTCCCCTGTGATATATCCGTCAGTAACTGTCAATTGTCAGGAGATCACTCAATTTGCAGCAATATGTGGGCAGCTATTTAAGACTAGGGCTGAACATCTTAATTGGGAAAGCGTGTTACAAGTCCATGGGACAGCATCTCTCTGATTGCTGCCAATTGATTTATTTCAGATGAGTGTAGCTAGCTGGTAACCGGAACATCTTTGCTCATTTAACTTTAAGCTAAAGCACTTACTTGTGATGACGAAAGTAGAGAAAAAGAGTATGCGTGTGAGTTACACAGAAACACCTTTCTTTGGAACAGAACTAACCAACATAAAGGATTGATCTGCAAAACACTTAGAGCCTCAGTGTTATTTATGTGTCTAACTCCCTTTGATTTCAACCTTGCTACCTATTAACTTCAGTGGGACTGTCCTCACAGTAAAAGCATTGTGCTCATAGCATTTGTAAGAGAATCACTTTTCTTGTATAATGAATGGGAGGAATGTTTAAGATTTGACATGCTTCTCTAACAATAATATTACTGTTAATATAAATGCATGTTATAAAGACGGCGGTAAGCTCTATATGATACAGGATTCAGCGTTCATTTTGAGTTAGAAGTTTTAAACTGCCCTGATTGGTTTTACAAGTAAGAGTATTTTTTGTCATCTTAGTTTTGCATCATTTAAAACTCAAAAAAGGTGGTGATGTTGTTGTTTATTTTAAAAAAAGCCTTCCTGTCGGCAGCACCCAAGTCAGGTAATATCCTTTTCTGGTATGTTCAAAGAAAATTGTTGATATTAAGTAAGTTTCCCTGTTCCGCACCGCGTGACTATTCTGGGCCTCTTTCTGGCACCTTTGCTTACACTGTGTGGTACCTTATTCCACATGGAGTCTCCTTGAACTCAGTTGAAATGCTCAGATTGTAGACCTATACTAGGTCTACACTACAGAGCTAGATCAGCGTAGATCACTACGTCGCTCAGGGGTGTGAAAATTCCACACCCCTGAGTTAGGGTTACCATATTTAAAAATTTTAAAAAAGAGGACACTCCATGGGGCCCTGGCCCCGCCCCTTCCCCGGCCCCACCCCAACTCCGCCCCCTCCCCTGAGCGCTCCGCATTCCCCCTCCTCTCTCCCAACCAAGCGAAACAGCTGCCCGAGCGCTACCAGCTTCACAGTTTGCCGGGCAGCCCCCATGACTCCGGACCCTGCACCCCCAGCCGGGCACTTCCCCTCCCGGGCTCCAGGGGCGCAGGGTCCGGAGGCATGGGGGCTGCCCGAAGCCAGTAGCACTTGGGCAGCTCGGCTCTTACAGAGCTGAGGAGTCAGGGAGTAGCAGCTGCCGCCAGAGCCCGGGAGGGGAAGTGCCCGGCGGGGGGCGCAGGGTCCAGAGGTATGGGGGCTGCCCGAAGCTGGTAGCACTTGGGCACCTCGGCTCTTACAGAGCTGAGGAGTCAGGGAGCAGCAGCCGCCGCTGGAGCCCGCTCTAAGGTAAGCCAGGGATGCCGGCAAAGCTGGGAGTGTTTTTCCCAGACATGTTCGGCTTTTTGGAAATTCCCCCCGGACGGGGGTTTGATTACCAAAAAGCCGGACATGTCTGGGAAAAACCGGACGTATGGTAACCCTACCCTGAGCAATGCAGTTATACCGACCTAATCCCCTGTGTAGGCAGTGCTACGGCGATTGCAGAGCTTCTCCCGTTGACATAGCTACCACCTCTCAGGGAGGAGTTTAACTAAACCAATGGGCCAAGTTCTCCCATCAGTGCAGGAGCATCTTCACTTAAGCACCAAAGTGGCGCAGCTGCATCGGTGCAGCTGCCCAATGCAGCATTTTAAGTGTAGACCTGCCCTCAGAGTACTTAAGGGTCACAGAATCAAGTGCCATAGTTGGAAAATACATTTGGTACAGATCTTGGCCCTTCAGTACCAGGAAGCCAGTTGAGGATGCAACATGCAAGCTACTGCCTCAGTGGTGATATTTTTCATTAAACAGCAAAACAACATGGACAGTTTGTGTGGCTACTGAGCATAGAGCCATCTGTTTCAACTTACTCTCTGTTTTGCTACAAATTAATAGGGACAAAGAGTACAAATTAGAAATAACATGGACCAGATTCTGCCTCCCTTACTCATGCTCAGCATTTCCTTATTCTGTGAATAATCCCACTGACTTCATTGGGACCATTTGTGGAATAAGGTACTCAGTGAATAAGGGTATCACAACTCCTACCCAGTGTGTGTTGCATCAAGAATCTATCTAACACATGGGCTGGGGAGCAAAATATCAGTAGGAGATATTAGCAGGAGAGAGTAATTCCCTTAGGCAAGTTGTAGCTCCAAGTGAGTTTTACCACTTACAGACAGTATTAGCATTAATGGTGATCTATTGCTGCATATTAAATAAAAGATCTCTCCAGGAACAGGCATTTCAGGATGTATGCCCAGGAAGGGGAAATGTTCGCTTTACTCCTGAGGCGCCTTGTGTGTCAAGTAGTCGTTCCTCTCTGTCAGATTGAAAGAATGCATTAAAATCAGATAAAATAAACATTCCTGTTGGAGTTGTGTTAGTTAATTACATTCAAACTACTAAAAATGACCAGTTTACTAATCTGGGAGCCCCAGTTTCTAATGGCTCTGAGCCCTCCCGTCCCCTGCATGTGCTTCTCCTTCATATGGAACAGGAAATTGAGTTTCTACTCAGAGTAGGTCTAAAGGAAGGGAGAAAGCTACCATGGAAATAGCACTTCCTCCTTCAGTCCAGCACTCCTGGGTATTCTATATTCTTGTCCTCTTTGCCCAGAGAGGTAGAGGATATGATAAGGACCTATGTGACCAACTGGTTTATCTGTCCTCCCCTCCCTGGCAGGTCCATGGGCACTACTTATTTATATACTTCTCCAGTTAGAATTTTATCCAAAGATTTAATTTATTATGTCTCCTCTTGGTGCCTGAAAACCATGCTATAAAAAAGAAACATTTACTTTTCCCATTTCAAGATGATAATGGAATGTTCCTTTTCATTATATTTAAAGGATAGCCATACTCTGAAAAGTGACTGTCTGCAAATGACACCACAGGGCTCTGTCTTTATTCTCTCGCTGTGACTTTCCATATCAAATTTGCTTTGTTTATGAGTCAACAAGTGAACCTGCTGCGAACTCAACCTGAGAGTCAGCGGTCAAAATTTGTTCTTTCTGCATCTTGCGTTTTCACCTGTGATAGAGCTTCTGCGGTTAGAATTCAGCTGACAATTGTGTTGATAGTGTGCAAAACAGAAGAGCTGCATTGACTCTGTAGTGCTAGCGGTAATAAAAACTTGGGCCAAGGTTTTCAAAATTAGTAGCCTAAAGTTAGGCTCTTACTCCTTATTTAGTTTGCTCAAAATTATTGAGCAGCTGACTCTTTTGAATAGCTGCTGGATGTTCAGCACTTCTGAAAATCAGACCACTAATTTAGGTGCCTAATAATATTTGTAACCCTACAATATATTTTGAGAGAGAAAATATATGGTTATAGATTCATTAGACTGTGTAATAGTCTCTCAAAGGAAGTAAGAAGTCCTATCACTTTGATTTTTTAAAACTGCATTAAAGACGTACTGGATGGAACAGTCCTGCACTGGTAGGTGAATGGTTGAGAGAACCCAATTGATTTTACCAATCTCTAATTTCTGTTGTTACATCTAGGTTTCATATTTATTTAGATAAAAATGTGAATATCTAATTTTGTATTCAGGATACATTTAATTTACATAAAATTCTAATTAACAGAAATGCATTTTTCTTTCTTCATTTCAAATAGCAAGTGAATACACTTAATTGACCCTGGATTACTTTGCACGTCAACAGAAAATGTAACGGCACAATATTCACTAGAGTCTTACCATCAATACAGCTCACTCCGAGTGTTTTCTTCCTTCCCCATAGCTTTGTGTAATGAGACAGAAAAATAATTTATTTTTATTAGACATTTTTACAGTACAACTTGCCACCTGACTATTCTCAGTTATCTGTTAAATGGTTTGTTAGGAGACAAGGTTCTCTACAAAACTGTTAAGACTATCTCTGCAGTGGAGTCACTGAGACTGATTAAGAGACTGAATAAAATAATAATAATCCTAAACCTAGTTTCATAAAGAGAAGTCTTTCAGTTCTTTTAGAAGAAATTAAGCCTTTCTTACAGGAATGTTTTCTATATAAGGATTCTAAGTCAGATTCTCCTCTTCTGAGCATTTTTTTGCTAATTAAATATACTTGTCATAATTGTGGGGGAGTAGCAACAACCCCAATGTTAAGGTTACCTTTAGAATTTCCATTATAAAAAATTCTTACAGTTTTCAAGAACCAAGGTACTATCTGATAAAGGTACTATTTTCTGGCCTCATGAAACTCTGTTCAGATCTGACCGTTGCCATTTCTCATCAATAGTTTGCAAGCTACAGCTTGCTTTTGGCAGCATGCTAAAACCCCTCAACATTCTGTAGTGTTGTGTGTGCACTGCTCTGGTATCTCACATTAGCATTTCTCACAGGCTCTGAGATCCTACAGATAACTCCCTAATCCACTATACTACCTTCCTCCATTCAGTGAGCACCATCCATTGTGCGCTAAATGAGGCAGGCAGGGGTCATGTAGGGAAAAAATAGCATGTATCATGCATATGAATAAAAGGGCCAAATTAAGGTTAAATGGCCACCCTTAATAGTGGTATTTCCTAACTTCCGGATGCTTGATTTTGCAATGTTAATAAGATTCCCTGTGCATGGTGTATGTGTTGTGTATACGTATATGTTATCTGCCTATATTGTATTTTAACACTAAAATACTCTTGACTGGCTTAGTGTTCCCAATGGGAGTCTTTCCTATTTTTCTGTGTTCTCATACCATGCCATCATTATGGCATCTGAGAGACTGTCTTTAAAGTAGCCCGTATCAGGATCTAAATATTAAGTGCAGAGAGAGAGAGAGAGAGAGTGAGTGTGTGTGTGTGTGTGTGTGTGTGTGTGTGTGTGTGTGTATCTTTTATAGATACATAAAAACCTATATAGAACTATTTGAAGTGAATTTGGTGTTTGATTAAAAAACAAACGTTTTAAGAGTATTAAATTGTTTTTCTTTAGAAGAGAGATGAAAAAGTTTAAGCATAAAAAGTGTTGGTGAGAGTTTGGGAAGATTGACAGTTCTGTGCCGCTCCACCACTCACTCTGTATTATTTTAATAAGAATAGAAAATACACAGTATATTCTCTCAAATGCACCTTTGCGTACTACCACCTAAATAAAATTTACCCTGCCTAAAGCTCTCTTGTCAGTGCTGTCGAAAGTCTTTTATATAATGGCATCTAAGTTAATTAAATATACTGTAAATAAAAGTAAAATATTTAAATTGTTACAAGTGGCATAGCTAGTAAATTACAGGCAAATTTTGTTGTTCTAATCAGAATCATTTGCGATCGACATATTCATTACGTTCCCCTTCATTTCCAGTGCATTGATATGGGTAAATGTTCACTACAAGTATAAAACATGCAATGCACAGGAAACTGGGCTCAGGAGTAGTTCAGCTGTGCAGGAAGATAAAGTGGAGGGCTCCCACTACTACTTCGCAGGTTTGCCTCATGCATAGAGATTACTCCCTGGGGCAAATCTATGTATGAAAAAAATCCAAAACCTCCAAGCGTCTTCAAAAATCTGGAAGCATTCCCAACAGGAGACGGATGTGAAGATGCCATCTGGAGGGATTCAGTCCCTCTGCTGGTGGAAATAAGAACGCTAAGGAGAGAACCTAACTAGCTAATGTGATGCCTTAGCCTGCTTTCCAATCACCAGGATAGCATTCTGTATCTCTGTTTTCTTCGCGGAGGATCAGAGTAATTAAATATTACCAAGAAAGAAAAAAACAGACATATACACAAAAGAAAATAACTTGATGAGCAGCATAAAATATTTTTTTCTTATTTTAATACATTACTTGATGGATCCTTCAAAACTGTTCATTTCAGTGGGAGATTCCACAGTAAGGGCATTGCACTGGCTTGGAAGGAGACATGAAAGTATTGGAAATATTGGGTATCATTCACATCTCTCTGTCAGTGTAAAGTGGCTTTAGTAATAATGAGAATCACGCCTAGTATTCACAATAAGCCTCATTCTCACTAAGGCCACGTTGTGCTTCTCATACACTTATATCAGGCGCATTTCAATTTGGCAGCATTAGTGCCCAGTACTTAACAACCTGTTCCTTCATAGGAGAACAGGGGGACTCGTTTTATTATATGACCAGGATTGAACTTTCCTGGTAGGGGCTGTCGAGGTGGGGAAACAGTTGCCCGCAAACCCTTTGAGTTCAGTCTGATTGCTGCTGATCAGTAGTATCAAATGTCACGGAAGGATCCAGCAGCATGTGTATGATGTACATAGATTATAAGTCTCATGGGGCAGGGATTTTTTGTTCCATGTTTGTACAGCACCTAGCACAGTGGGGTCCTGCACCATGACTAGGGCTTCTAGGTGCTACTGTAATACAAATAATAACAACAACTTGCTGTGGTGCTAGCTTCAGAGAGGGGTCCAGCAGAAGAGCTCAGCACACTTGTATTATGTTCCCAAGCTCCCAAATAGCAACTCCTGCTTCTATACAGTGGCGGATTTGCCACTGGGCCGACAGGGCCCATGCCCAGTGGCCCCATAAAAATGGGCACCCCTGCACCCGACCCTGCTCGTCGGCAGGAGCGCCGGGTGGCGGGAAAAGCTCCAGCGCCTGACCCTAGCTGCAGCCCCAGGCATATAGGTGTAGTTTGGGAGGTTGCAGGGAGGGCATTTCCCTCCCAAACAAAGGTGAGGCTGGGGGTGAGGGATGAGGGGAGGGGTGTCACCTACCACTCCCCCCTATTTCTGCGAAGGCCCCTCCCCTGGCATGTTTCAGCTAGTGGGGAGCAGACTGAGCAGTTTTTCCCCCGCCTTCTGCTTCCTGGGTCCTAGTGCCCACCTTTTTCCTCTACAACCGTGGGGGTGGGGGCAGGGCAAGGGGTCAGTGAGGAGAAAGGAAGAGGACGGGGAGGAGAAAGGGATACGGGAATGGGCAGGGGGAAACAGGAGCCCAGCATGTGGCGTTCCCTGGGCAGCAGCAGCCCCAGCAGGGAGACAATTGCAGCAACACCAGAGCAGTCCTGTCCCTACCGCCACCGGCAGCACAGGTACCACTGTGGGCGGGGGAGAGAGCCAGTGAACATTGCGGGGCCACAGTGGGGGAGGGGGGGAGAATGGGGCTGACCATGTGTGGAACGGGGCAGGAGAAGGAGCAGAATGGGGCAGGGCCACAGGCAGGAAGGGCAGAATAGGGATAGGACCACAGTCAGAAAGGGTGGGGGGCTCCCCACTTGCTCCAGCCCAGGGCCCCAAGAAACCTTAATCCACCTCTGCTTCTATATAAAATAAACGTCAATTCAGTGATCCTTTAGCCTGTTCCAGAGAGAGATGCCCCAGCCCAGAGAACTGTCAAACAAAATGATTTCTTCTCTGCTTAGAGCAGCAAGTCTCAAACTGTGGGTTGGGACCCTGTTTTAATGGGGTCGCCAGTGCTGGCGTTAGACTTGCTGGGGCCTAGGGCCAAAGCTGAAGCCTGAGCCCTACCACCTAGAGCTGAAGCCAAAGCCCGATGGTTTCAGCCCTGGTGGCCGGCTCAGGTTATAGGCCCCCTGCCTGGGGCTGAAGCCTTTGGGCTTCAGCTTTGGCCCTCCAGCCCAGGGCAGCGGGGGTCAGGTTTCAGTCCCTCCTCCTGGGGTCGTGTGGTAATTTTTGTTGTCAGAAGGGGGTCATGGTGCACTGAAGTTTGAGAACCCCTGATTTAGAACAGTGAAACCCTGTATTGACCTTGCCCGGTCCTGGAGCTGTAATGAAGATGAACTTCCATTGACATCAGTGGGATATTTGTCTGTAATGACTCAAGGGTTGCCCCTGCAGCCAGGTGTGAATGAAGCAGCTGCTGCAGCCAGGTATGAATGGTGTACACAATAATAATTGCCTACCCATTGCTGAGAGAGGATACAAAGCATGCATGTTTTGATAGGCAGCTCATGTATAGCTAGAATCAACACAGGACCCAGAAGATGCTACAGTGATGAGGATCATATGAGTACCTACTCAGATTTGTATTATTATTATTTATTATTATTATTAAATACGTATATTGTGGTGGTACCTAGGATCCCGAAGATTGGGGCTTCCTTGTGCTAGGTGCTGTACAACCACATATGAAGGGTCTACAGTAAGTCTTAGGTGCTTACATGGCCCCCATAACTGTAGTGCTTCACAATGTTTAATATATTTATCCTCACAACACCCCCAGTGAGGTAGAGCAGTGCTAGTAGCCCCATTTTACAGATAGGGAATGGAAGCACAAAGAGTGATGTGTGTGAGGTCGCACAAGAAGTGTGTGGCAGAGCAAGGAACTGAACCTCAGTTAGGGGGCTTCCTTCCTCTCTTAGAAGAGTATGAGAGAGAAATATTAACCAAAACATTTCTTAAATTTATTTTAGTGCAGTTTTTATTTTCCGTTTTCCCACATGCTCTAAGATGTTGATTGTTAAGCTGGTAAACTTGCTCATTAGCATTTGCATTATACACCACAATTTATAATTGCTGGTTCCGTTAGATTTTAACTAAACTTCTTTAACAAGCTGCCTATTTCCTTTTCTTGTTCAATGACCAAAGTTGCCATTTCCCCCTGTTATTGTCCTTACTGGGCCAGATCCTCAGCGGATGCCAATCAGCATAGCTTCATTGAACTCACCTACCATTGAAAACATTGGATCCATGCCAGTTTACATGAGCTGAGGACTGACCTGCTGTCTCTAATGAAAGAGAGTTGTAGCTATTTGTCTTCATCACTCTTGGTCAGCGCTGAGTTTCAAACTGTTTTTAATCCTTCTTTAAAATCACTCTTGTCTCACTTCTGAGTCTCTGGTCTGATTCTAAGAAGTGTCATCATTTAGACAGCTTAATTGAACTTTCTTGGTCATCTATATTTATTACCCCGTAATGAAGATCTAAATCTTTCTCTAGCTGTGATTTAACTGTATTTAACTTCCCAGTTATCTTAGATTGTAACATCCTTACAGGAAAATAGGTAACATCATCAATTTACCCAACTAACTTTTTGAACACTATGAGGATTGTTTGTATATATCCCCGTCCTAACATTATTTAAATGTAAGCTTCCTGTTTAAGTAGATTTCTTATTTGGGTTTTTCTAGGTTTTCATTTTGTTTTAGGAGTGCTTGTTGTGACAGCAAGAGAGTTAATTTATGGCAAGGGCGGCTAGAGACCTGGGAGGGGCATTGTTTATGTTTCTTAAAATGGAAATAAATAAATAAAATGGCAGTCCTGATGGCATACATTATTCAAAGAGGTTTAGTAAGTATCAGTATATTAAAAATTGTGAGGTTCTCAGATACTACGTTAAGGGGGACAAGGGATGTAAGTACACCTTTACCCCGATATAACGCTGTCCTTGGGAGCCAAAAAATCTTACCGCATTATAGGTGAAACCACGCTATATCGAACTTGCTTTGATCAGCCTGAGTGCGCAGGTGCCCCCCCCCCCCCCCGGAGCACTGCTTTACCACATTATATCCGAATTCATGTTATATCGGGTCGTGTCATATCGGAGTAGAGGTGTATCTAAGATCGATACATGGATAGATACATTCTAAGGGTGGGATTTCCTAAGCAAGTTAATCTCCTTTAACTACTCATTTAAGCTACGTTTCCTCTTCAGATTTCTATTTCTTTTTCATTGTTTGACAGCTTGTATTTGTGTGTAGGTTGAAGCACTAACTACCCAAATCATATGGCATGGAGAGGTAAGCAGGCAGGTACTTCGGCCCACCTGCCATTAGTAACAGGATGGTTATTTGACCATATGGAGCAATGACTAGTTAATATAAAAAGGGAAGACACCTAAAAAGAGTGACATGCACTTGCATATAGGAATTTCAGTCATCAGGTTATTTCTACAGACAGTTACGTTTGCACGTGTTGGCACCTTCTGTTGCATAGCACATTGACCCTAATGGCTAAGTTCTTCTTTGGGCGTGGGAAGACAAGGAAAGATCACCAGTATGACAAGAGAAGACAGATGTGGTGAATCATGGAGATTTATGGTAAGAAAATATGTTATATAGTGCTGGAATTTGATAGTTTTACGTGTGTTAAGGATTATATTCTACCTATTGCTTTGATGCCAAACTCTCCATGAATGTTGAACACATGAAATAGGGGGAGAATATGAGTCTTAGTTGACATGTTTTATTTTTTATTTATCTTTTGGAGCCAAGTAGTATTGCTCTTCAAAATGAACCTCATCAATAGTGTATATGGAGAGATTGTAGCTGGCTTAGAGACATTAAAAATCCATCGCACGTCTTGACCCAGGCCTTCACAAGTAATGAAATACTGATTTCCTGGCTGAGGTGTAAAATGCATGGGAGAACATGATGATTGGTCCATTATTGAGGGCTTGAATGTCTATTTCAATTTAAGCTTTGTAAAGGCACCCAGCTTAACAGAAAAGAAGGCACAGAGTTATCTGTGTGTTCAATTGCTATTCATTTGAGCTATTCCTTATATTTGGATGTGCGATGTTGTATTTCGTTTTCTAGATCTACATATAAGAAATTTTCTGTCAGCTCAGTTTTAATTTCTCTTTTTGTTTCCCATTTATAAACCAGAACTCTCCCATTCAAGTGAATGGAGCCTCTCTTCAGTCTTCCATTCCTGCTGTGGGAAAATTAAAAACTGATTAAACACCAAAATGCAAGAGAAGATCTTCAACCCCTGAAGAGATGGAGGCAGTCTAGTTTTTGCACAGGAGGCTTTTGTGGCATTCAACACATTGTTTTGCATTTCAATGTTCAATAAAATACCAACCTTAAGAATCCTTTGCTACATAAATTTTTGTCAATGGTTATGTGTTTGCAGGATTAACATTAACTCCATTTCACTTTTTCCACTTAAATCTCAACATGCACTCCCAGTTATTTATTCAGATTCATATTTTCTCCCATTTACTCTGATTCAGACTCACTGAATCATAAATTCTCTAAATGTTATTACCATTAATAGGTTAAGTTTTGGATACATTAAACATTGGATAAAATGCAACCAAGAGGAACTTTACATAAGAATCGTCGTACTGTGTAAGACCAATGGTCCATCTAGCCCAGCATCTATCTTCCTATAGTGCCTAGTGCCAGATGCTTCAGAAGGAGTGAACAAAACAGCCACCCCATGTTGTCCAATCCCAGCTTCTGGCAGTGGGAGGTTTAGGGACACCTGGAGCATGGGGTTGCGTCCCTGGAGCATCTTGGTTAATGGCTATTGATGGACCTATCCTCTGTGAACATATTTAATTCTTTTTTTAACCCAGTTATACTTTCGGTATTTGCAACATCCCCTGGCAATGAGTTCCATAGGTTGACTGTGTGTTGTGTGAAAAAATACTTCCGTATGTTTGTTTTAACCCCTATTAATTTCATTGAGTGACCTCTGGTCTTGTATTATGTGAAGGAATAAGTAACACTTTTTCTCCACACCATTCATATCATTCTATCATATCTCCCCTTAGTCGTGTCTTTTCTAAGATGACCAGTCCAAATCTTTTTTAATCTCTCCTCATATAGAAGCTGTTCCATACCTTAATCATTTTTTGTTGCCCTTATCTGTACTCTTTCCAATTCTAATATATCTTTTTTGAGATGGGGCAACCAGAACTTCACACAGTCATAAAGGCACCATGGATTTATTTAGTGGCATTATGATATTTTCTGTCTTATTATCTATCCCTTTCCTACTGGTTCCTAACATTCTGTTAGCTTTTTTGACTGCCACTGCACACTGAGCAGATGTTTGCAAAGAACTCTCCACAATGACTCCAAGATCTCTTTCATGAGTGGTAACACCTAATTTAGACCATCATTTTATATGTATAGTTGGGATTATATTTTCCAGTGTGCATTACTTTGCACTTATCAACGTTGAATTTCATCTGCCATTTTGTTACTGAGCAAACCAGTTTTTGTGAGAAAGTCTTTATCAGTCAGCTTTGGATTTAACTATTTTGAGTAATTTAGTATCATCTACCTCATTGTTTGTCCCCTTTTCCAGAACATTAATGAATATGTTGAACAGCCGAGGTCCTGGTACCTGCTAGTTATTTCTTTCCATTGTGAAAACTGACCATTTATTCCTACCCTTTGTTTACTATCTTTTAACCTGTTACTCATCCATAAGAGGACCTTCCATCTTATCCCATGACTGCTTACTTTTGCTTTCGTGTGTGATCTTTCTGAACTTCTAAGTATAGTATATCAACTATAGTAATACACATGCTTTGTATACTTTGTTTTCCCACTCTCAGGATGTCATACATATTTCAAGAAACAGTTTTCTTTCTGGCCCTTTGTTTCTTTTTTGGAGATCGTAAGATTTTATTTCTGACCATGACTCATACTGTAGGTAATCTTGGAAGAGTGATTTCACCTGTCATCTATAAAAACCAATATATTTTGCTCACATATGCTAGTGTTTGGTGACTATCATTAAAGAGGAAATGAATCTCTCTGTCGAAAAGTAACTGTTAGCTTTGAGCAATCCATAAACTCCCAACACTTTGTGTATGCTGTTCTAATAAACATCTTATCCTTTTTATATGTATATAAAAGGCTAGAGCCATTTATGGACTACAGCTACTACTGTAAAATTGTAAAATTATAGGCCATAGGTCTTAAGGGAAATATGAAGAAAGCAATTGAAAAATAAGTTGCATCAAAACAAAACATGTAACTGATTTTGGATTATTCTAAAATTGCCTTCCAGTAACATGATTTTGCAGGTTTTTTTCCATTTGTTGGCCAAATATTGCCCTCAGACCTGTGAGAGGAATGCATCATATGGCAGAATTTGGCCCCAAGTCTGTAATTATATTGTTTTGCTGATAAAGCATAACGTTAATGTTGTTTATATTATTTACTGAACCACCAAAATGTCCAGAAAGTTTTGCCTCCTGAGATGGACTAATTGCTTGAAGTCTTTCCTGCCTTTGTTTTTGTCTTTCTCTGTGTGTTCACTGTATGTTCACTAGTACTGAATATGGAGAATTGCCATATTTGACCATCTATTATACAATCCTCTCGACTCCACATTCTGGATTCTTTGACTGCTTGTGACATACTAAGATCTTTCCCTAAAATTAGTTTGGATGTTTCCTGAAAGGACTCAGATTTAATCGTTTGCTTTAAAGGTCTGATGCCAAATCCTTGCAAACCAAAACTCTCCAGCACTTCATTGGAACTTGTAGCTATGTATGTAATGCAGGATCAGGCAGTTGGTTTCATAAAATGCCCATACCACTATTTAGATTATGAAGTAGTAAATTGAGTATTTAAAATCTAAATCTCTCACAAATGATGTTCTGTCAAGGATAGCATAATGCTATTTATGAATGGTGTTGATAAGAAAAAAAATCTTTGGCACATGACTGTCCATTGATTTTTAAATTTGATTGTGAATTTTAATTTGTTTTGCAGGTATACAAGGGAGATGAGACAACATTCCAAATCTCAGGCCTTCAGACCAACACAGACTACCGATTCCGTGTCTGCGTATGTCGCCGATGCTTGGATATCTCACAGGAACTTAGTGGACCTTTCAGCCCATCTGTTGCCTTTATGCTCCAACGAAGGGAGATCATGCTTACAGGGGAATTGGGACGCATAGATGATCCTAAGATAAAGAGCATGATGCCTACTGATGAACAGTTTGCAGCCCTCATTGTTATTGGCTTTGCAACTTTGTCAATTTTATTTGCCTTTATATTACAATACTTCTTTATGAAGTAGAGAATCCAGTGAAAGTTTGAGGTATAAATTTAACTAATGCTACGCATTATAATCCACACATTTATTCAGATATTCCTTGAAATCTTTTTGTTCTACCATACACTTTATATACTTCTCTTATTTTTACAGTTCTAGCTAGGAAAAAGATAAATCCGTGTTTTGGTGCACCTTTTTGAAATTCAAAACTAGGAAGAGGTCAAACTGGAGAAATAAGCAACCCAGATACCAAAAGCAAGATTTTTTTCCTTCAAAGTTTCGGAATTGCAATCAATTTGCCTTTATGTTTTTTGTTTGGTTGGTTTGGTTTTGATTTTTTTTTTTTCCCCCACTGAAGTCCTTATAGTCTTTCATATATGTTACAATTTAGTAAATTATAATCCTCAGTCACTTATTTTGTCTCTTCTGTATCTGTAAACATTAATCACAAGTGTGTATAGTAATAAGTCTAGAATGCAGTGTTAGTCAACAGTACCAGTCTTTCACCGACCAGTATTACCAATGTTACCTATGATTTATTCACTACAATACATTTGTCCCATATTTTTTCCAAGATAAAATGTACACTCAATTATTTTAACTGCTTAGTGCATTTAAATCAAAACAATGTACTGCCATCTAAAACTTTTTTAATTATCTGTTATTTCTATGGTTACAACACTATGAACTGCCTGTATAAGAAATCAGATAATCAAACTGCATATAAATTATGAAGCATTATAGATTTTTTTTAAGCATTTTGATTCGTAGCAGTAACTTTAAGTAAGAGGGCATTGTGCAATAGTTAGTTATTCCCATGTTCAGCTGTTGGAAAGCTGCTTTACCTTTGTTTGTTGTTGTTGTGTGTGTGTGTATATATAACTACTTTTAATCAATAGATTTATTATATTCTATTTTGTTCAGCCTGATTTATAAGATTAGAGCTGGTGACAGCTTACTGCCTCTACTGATTATGTAAGATTTACACTCAATGTAAACAACTTTACAGTCAATCAGTCACATTTGGAGGAAGATCCATTTTATAGACCTGTCTTGGGGGGTATCAAAAATGAGGTCAGTTAATTTAAGTACCTTCAATTGATGCCTACATTATTCTTATCACAGAGTCAATCAAAATATTTGATACGTTGCAAAAGCCAGAGTAGTTATCTGAATGTATCATTTCTCTTCTTACAGCAGTGGCCCACACATACGTGTGTTAATCCATCAAAATACTAGATTTTTTTAACTCCCGAATCATTGGATTATTTATATTGAAGTCAACAACGTGCGAGTACCTCAGGGACAGTAACAAGCTGGAGGTGCAAATCAATTCCAAAAGGGTGCAACAGATACACAATGTATATCCCTTCCTCTTGTTTTTGTATATTTTTGCTACTTGGTTTTGCTTTTGTCATAGCTGTTTTGTGCTCTCTCTACGTTGTCTAAGATGCAGTGTCCTATATTAGCATAATATTCCCTTAACCAAAGTAATGGGGAAGCCAACATTATTTTTGTTTTAGGTTTATTTATACAATATACTGCATCCAGTACTTTAAATGCCAATTACAGTGCAATCTTTTATTTATTGTAAAAAAAAAATAAAAAAAATAAAGAAGTGTACTTATGTACTAATTTTTTTTTCTCCCTTGTAGCATGTTATGTTTTGTCTGTTTTATACTGTTGTACTTTAGGTCAACTTTTTACCTGGCAGCATTCCTAGTATTATTATTAACCTTCTTACATTTTCATGTGTTTTTAAAGATGGGAGCATCTAGTGCATTAAAATGCCAAAAAACAAAAAGGTTATCAGTGATTGAAACGTTTACATGTATCCAAAAAACATAATCATCTCTTGAAAGAAAGTGCTAAGATTAATGAATTATTCCATGTGCCTCTCTAGATGTAGCAAATATTACAAATGTTCTGTATTTTGTTATTGACTATAATTAGTTTAATTTAGCCTTGCAAACGGATGGCATTGAGCTAAATATAAGTTTTTGTTTTTGCCAAAGTCATGGCTTGTCAAATTTATTTACATTTTATTTAAATTTATTTGTGATATGAAACTTTGTGATCTTGCATCTATTTTGTGAGCAAAGCATACACAGCTGTCTTCAATGGGGGGGAAGATATATTTTTTAAAACGATGAAAAATCATCTGTAGTTTGAAAACCCACAGATTTGAATAGATTCCCTTTTTGAATTTTTGGAATACTGTTTTCGCAGTGCTGCTACAAAATCTAAGCCTGGTGTGTTTTTTTAAAAATACTGTAATAAATAAAACTTGCTTTAGATAATTTGTTCTCTTCTGCAAGTTTGAAAGTATGGAGCAGTTTTAAAAGCAGTGAGCAAAGGTGTGGAGAACAAAAATCTGTAACACTTTAAGCCTTTCTAATTCATTTGGTATCCATTATAATCACACTAATCAAAGAGCCCAATCCAACTCCTATTGAAGTTAATTGAAAAAGTCTTCTATGCAAGTTGGATCAGGCCCATATTACGTTAATTTGACATCAGTATTTACTTTGTATATACTGCCATTATAATTCATTATAATCCTAGTAATACCATTATAATCCATTTTAATGTAACCATAAAGTGTTACAGATTTTAAACCATTCCCGTTTCTACTTCTGTTATCAATGATTACAACAATTTACTGATGCTTTGTAGTTCCCTGTATGTCTTTATATCCTTTCCCTGGCCCAATAAATATCAGTCATGTGAACCAAACCCAAAAACCCTGTGCGCTCCAAGAAATTGTAAAAATAAATTAAAATAAAAAAAGGAAAAAATAAATATTTAAAATATATTAAAAATGGAAAGAAACATTTTTATATTATCTGCCTTTTTCTTTATGAACTTGAAATGTTGTAGTTTTCTAATCCTGTTTTGTTGGCTACAGTAGTTCAGTATTCAATGTCACAATTGAAAAGTGCCCTAACTGAATGTGTATGACCATTATCCTTGCACAATTCTTTAAATTGAAAAAAAAATAAAAATGTTTTTACCTCACTACAGGAACATACATTCCAAGCTTTTCAACTTTAAGAGAAAAATAATCATGTTTTCTTGTATTGTAAATTTTAGACTATTTCATATGCATTGTATTAAAACTGCCATATCTATTTTAATGTATAGATTTTGCAGATACTACGCTATGTATGTAAGACTTAACTGTATCTGTAGTGTATATGTAATATATTTATGCCCAATAAATGTTTTAATTCTTTCTGATATTAACCATGGTTATTTTTAACTGAGTACTTTGTCCTTTACATCCTTATAGGTATTAGTCTGTATCCTGCCAGTGGAGTCACAGCAGCCTAAAACTGGAGAAATAGCTATGAATCAAGCCCAGTATGTTGCTAAGTTGGAATCTTAAAGATTTTTTAAAGGGTTTATGTTTCCTTTTCCTGTTCAGCGTGATTATCTGTCTTTGTCATTATATTGGGACCATCTTTTCAGACTATAAAGAGAATGCTTTGTAAGTGCTTGTCAAAGTCCATTAATTTTCTATAGCTTTCCTAATGGATGCTGTAGTCCCACAAGGTCACTAAATACTGCCTTGAAAATTAAGTCTCACTAAACTAGGGATGAGCAAACTGGCCAAACTCCTGGTGTTTGGTGGTGGTTGTTTTTTTAACCAAAGTTCCATCCCCTTTTCTATCCCAGACACTGCTCTTCCCAACAGAAGAGTTGCACCTTCCTGAATGAGCAGTCTACTGGGACATTACCCTATCTGCTGAAATGGTCTGGTCACAGGATAAAATAATCACTGACTGCTGTAGCCTCTTGTGTGGCTGGGTAAATAGAAGGGGCGCCTCCACCAGAGCATGGCTTAGGTCTTGCACACCTACAGGACTCAATGTCATCTCCTTCTCTTTTTTAAGGCTGATCGGAGGCACATTGCAGGTTCCTAGTCCATCCATTGAAAAGTTTCATCCACTTCCAAGTAGGGTTACATTCTGCACCACAAGTCTTGTGGCCACTAGGACCCCAATCCAAAACCCATTGACCTGAATAGAAAGACTCCATTGACATCAGCTGGCTTTGGTTCAGACCCTAATTGAATGGCTTTGCCAGGGATCCCAGATTTGCTTGACATGACCCTAAATAGGGATTTTGATGCAATACACTCACAACATAAAGACATAATGGGGGGCACAAGATTTGGCTGCAGTGATCAAACCTAAACAGACAGCGTGGTTATGCCAATACAGCCTGGGCTACTGTTGCTATCACAAGATAACATCCCTATGGTACCCATGTGGATGGTGAGGAAGCTTCAGTTAATTGTTTCTGAGGAGATCTTTCTATGACTTGTCATCTTCCATGGTTCACTAATATAATGTGGTGTAGACAGCCATCTCAGCCCAGCAAAACTCATGTCCCCCGAGCCCTACTTTGGGGAGCTAACAAATGCAAAGGTGAATTGCCACTTCTTTTTTTTTTTTTTCAAATGTATGTTCCAGCCCCTTTCCTTGTGAAAAGTTATGAAAATTTAACCCGTGCAAACTGATCACTAAGGTGGGAGCGTAAACATAGAGCTCATCAAAATGTTCCTAGTGAAAACTGGGGTTTTGTCAAAAACAATATGCTTTTGCAGGAAAATGTTCTATTTTGTTAAATTCTTCTATGGGAGTTTTGAAACAACATGAAAATTTGTTTCATTCTTAAATTTTTGCTTTTGAAAAATGAAAAAAGTTTGAAATCTTAACATTTCATATTTCCCCCTTCTCTGCCTTTTTTCCTTTCTTTTTTGCCTCTGGCTGCAATAAAATGAATAATATCCAATGGAAGTTGGATTTTTTCACTTTTTCCTCTTTCTTTTCTTTTTTCCACTCTAATTTTTTCAAAACTTCTCCATCTTTGGAAAAGTTACAGAATGGCAAAAGGAAAAATGTCACTCTAGCTTTTCAAAGTTTTCTTCAACTTTTAAAGTTGCAAAGCTGGCAAAGTTTAGAACAGTCAGAGAGTGGGGAAAGAAAAGGAAAGGGAAACAGGAAAAAATGGAGGCAGAGGGATACCCTAAACATTATCCATTTCCACTGCATTTAGCGGCAAAAACGGGAGAGGGGGAAGGGTAGACGACAAAAAAAAAAGTGAAATTTGGAAAACATTTTCAAGAACCAAATTGAAATGAAAATTTCAATCTGAATCTAGATGAAAAATTCATTTTTTGTAATTCTGAAAAATTTAACAAATTTCAAATATAGATTTTTCCATTCACAATTTTTCATAGAGAAAAATAGATTTTTCAACCAATTCCCACTTGCCTGTATACACAGGTTATTGACAGTTTCCACACAGCCACCCAGGGACTGGCCTTTGGGATCCAGAAAAATATAGTCTTAAATAACTTGATTTTTGACAGGATGTAAAACGAGTTGTAGTGTTGTAGGGGAAGCTACTACTGTGGGCACTAAGTCTGCTACAAACTCCCTACCAGCTGTCTGGCTGCACTGAGCCACTTCCCCTGTCCTTCAGCCAGCGTGTTCTGTGATCTCTGGTCTCAAGAAGAGGAAGCTACTTTTGTGAGAGTCACTCTAGTAGACTGAGTGAGGGACCATTCCCAGCTCTGACACCATCTCCCTTTTTGGCCATGGTCAAGTCACATAGGAGAAACATTTAAAACTTGGGCACCCAGAATTAGGCATCTCATTCAAAGGCATGGATTTAGGTACTTAACTTTATACAACGCACATTTGAAAATGTAGGCTCTAACCATTCTACGACTTTTTCCTTCGGTGCAGTGAGGATAATCACATAACAATTCAGAGGGCTGTGGCAAAATCAGGAATTTGTTGTTTGTAAAGTGCCATGTCAGTCCTAGAATACACCAGAAAACACACAAATCCCTCCTACCTGCCCCAAGTATTCAGCCTACAAAGGGAGAAGGACAAATTAATAAACACACCCGATTCTTAAAGTTGAGCCAATATTTCAGCATCAGTGATGCTGCTACATAAACAAAGAAGTAAACAAAAGAACATTGGCTTTTGTGCCATAAGAAAACACTCATTACCATACTTGTTCAGACCAGTGACTCAATATAGTTCAGCAGTTTGTCTGACATTGGCCAGTACCAAATGCTTCAGCGTAAATGCAAGAAACCCAATGGTAAGTTTTATGGAATAAGTTGCCCACAAAGATAGTTTCTTCCTACCTTCCAGGAGTTAAGGCTGGTTTATTCTCTGATAATAGGCTTTATATCCCTTCCAAATTCTGGCCAACTCTGATATAGATAACAAAAACATCCAGAGTCCAGTCCTTGTTTGAATCCTGCTAAACTCTTGGCATCAATAATATCATGTGGCAATGAATTCCATTGGCCATTATGTTTTAAAGTAAAACAGTGAAAAGTTGGTAAGAAATAAATTTTAAAATCAAATGTCTAATCATTTATTTTAAACTTTTACATTACTTTAACACTCTTCTGAATCTCTTAAGAATGGGTGATATATTTTAGTAAACTAAAAATCCTGTTATTTGTTACTTTAAAACAAAACATTTTAAATAGAGGGAGAAAATTCAGCTAATATTTCTGTAAATGTAAACAATTTTTATTTGTCATAAATAATTCCCTGTAAATATTACGTTACTGTGCTTTGTCTTGATATAATTTTGGTCATCTTTTTACAGTCCAGTGAAGATATAAAGCACTAAGTAAATACTAAGTTTTATTGCTATTTATTTTGTACATTAGTGCAATTTACATTTTGCATGCACCTTCTTCAAGGAAAAGTAACTATTTTCATTTGGCCTCTCAACATTTGCTCATTAGACTGCACTTAACAAAACCGTATGTATCTACTCACATCCTTTAAAAATACCTATAGAATAATAATCTTCACTGTATTTTCTAGGAATGAAAATGATGAAACATTCTCCTCTGTAAACACACACACACCAGTTTATTATCACGAGAGAGAGCAGAGATGATGGAAAGCATCTAAGGCTATTGTCTCCAATCAGCCCACTGGGTAAAATAGGATTTATGGATACCACTTGCTGGCTCCCCCGTTGGTAATATGGTATAGTATAATGTGTTACTCTGCTAATGGTGTCTGTAGGCCCCTCTCACCTAAGTCAGAGAGTAGAGAGCTTGTGCGATAAGTAGAGGTAGATGCCAGAGTTCGATTTTACTTCAGGAAATGCAAACCACACTGTAATCATTCTTACATTGTGCCATGTAAAGCAGCAACTCTCCAGCTCTGCTTTGAGTGATGGTCCCTATTGTATACCCCGAGGGTTAAATGCTGGTGCCATGAGTCCGGAGCTGGAGCTTTTGAAAGTAGTAGTGTCCACATGGTCCTTGCTCTGCCACATGGTTTTGTCCAAGGTGATAAAGGGCAGGGCGGACCAACCGCAACCTCAGTTCCTTCTCAGCACAGCATGATCCGAGTGGGAGCCACTTCTGTTCTTTTGTCTCTTGTGATGCACTTCTATATACTGAGAAAATAGACTTTCTTTTATTTCTGTACATAGTTAATATTTTTGTTGTTTTTTTTGTCATAGTTTTAGTGTTAGTAGTAGTTTTTAGGATTTTAAGGACTTTGGGATGCCTTTTCACCAGTCACCCCTCTTGCCCCCCAGCAACTTTCCTGGGTGCTGAATTATGCGGAAGATTCTAGGGTTCAAAATCTGCACTTTCTGCCCTCACTTGTTCTCAATCAGCAACGAGCACCATCACTACCTTTACTGCTTGTCCCATGTCACATCCAATGCAGTATCTGCCTCCCCTTCCTTGTCCATACCCAGGAAAGCCGGGCTGCCACCTCAAGAAACACCTCATGGAGGTTGCGAAGAGGCCATAGTCAGATCCAGGCCAAAGAACCTTATCAGCCTGAGCAATTGAGGAGTTCAGCTCCTAACACAGAGACCCAGTCCTGTTCTGCTGGTACCATTCCTATGGACCCTGCATCCGGGCCTAGCCGTGAGGCAAGGAAGCACGCACATAAGCATGGCAATAAGTCTTCCTCCAGTCCCAAGAAGGATACTCCTCCATCCACAGGTTCTGGCCATGGAGAAGCGGCAAATTCCAAGGTGTTCAAGCATGACAAGAAGCCGCACAGACCATCGGATCTGTCGGTTCCATCCACCGAGCCTCATACTCAGGGCCAGCTCCAGGGTTTTTGCCGCCCCAAGCGGGGGGGGGGAAAGCCGCGATCGCGATCGGCGGCACTTCAGCGGCAGGTCCTTCCCTCTGAGAGGGACCGAGGGATCCGCTGCTGAATTGCCGCTAAAGAGCCGGACATGCCGCCCCTTCCCCTTGGCCGCCCCAAGCACCTGCTTGCTGCACTGGTGCCTGGAGCCAGCCCTGCTCATACTTCTTTCAGGTCGGCACCGCCATGGTCAAGGGAGTTGCCAGTTCAAGACAGATCTCCCTTCCGGCTCCAGTTTCTAGTGAGGAGCACAATCTGCTGATGCCGGGGAGACTCGGGTCAGCCCCCAAGCCTCATGAACTGTTTACCTGACCTGAGGAGCGGTCTCCACACCCTCATGTAACGTCGCCTCCTTTGAGGGTGCATTCCCCCATGCTAGACCTGCTTCCTTCAGGCCATGTTCCCACCCGCTCCCCTAAGGCTCCTGCAGTTCCACTGGCACCACCATTTGAACTGGACTCTAATTTATCAGGATTGGAGGATTCAGACAGGGCTCAGGGTCTGCCCCTCCCATACCACCGGTGTGACTACCCCCAAGGGCCCCGCCAGCTCAATGGCAATATCCTCTGTAACTTTAGCGCCCTTGTGGCCAAGATGGAGCCTACTCTGCAGGCAGCTCTGGCCAAGAGAAGGCATGTGCAGGAATGCAGCAAGGAAAGTTCCTTCCATCCCAGGGGCACCTGTTCCAAACCCCCAAGAGAGAACACACACACACACACACACACACACACACACACACACACACACACAAAGTATAATTAATATCGGAAAGGGAAATATTTATTTACAGAGGGATAAAAGGAGAAATACAACAGGAGGATATATAGAGAGAGCGATAAAACAGGGATGCATTCAACACAAGGCCCCACTGGCCCAGAGGTATCAGTCTGAAAGGGCAGACACCAAGCAATGTGTCTGCACACAGAGTTCTGGAGTCCTGGGCAAAGTTCCAGTCCAGTGGTGCATCTTGGGTGCTCCTGGTCGTCTTCAGCGCCCGTAAACTTCCCCCAACCAACCCCTCCAGTGCCCTCTTCTGCCGCTCTATGCAAAGCCACACAGAGCCACAACCTCCCCACTTAACTAGCTGACAGCCTCTCTCCTTATTCCCAATGCAGAGTCACAAGCCCCAGTACTCACAGCCCTATGCAGCTCTGGGCAGCCGTGATACTGGGTCCAGCTCCGGCCTGTCCTTCTCGGGCAATTCCTCCCTGGCACAATGCTTCTCCTGGCTCCTGTCCTGGGGTGTCCCCAATCAGCCGCTCTGTCCCTCCCAGGCTTCAGGCAGGTTCTTGGCTGTTTCACTCTGTGAGGGCCTGCTTGCTGCAGCCCTTCTGTCTGGCGGTCCAGACAGACAGACACACACACTCACTCTCCCCTCTGTCTCTGCTCCCCCTCCCCCCAACAGCACTTGCTCCTTCTGGAACAATCAGCACTTCCCCCCTCAGGAAAAAGATTTAAAGGGGCCATGCTCTCTAAACCCCAAAGGGGTTACACCTCTCTTTATACAGCACAAAGGTCTTTGATACCCTACTCTATGGGGCCCTCCTCAGCAGCCAACGGAACCACTGGGATGGCCGTACTGGAAGTTGTGGACGCAGTATCCACTGTCAGAACCTTTGCACTCTGCTCGTAAAGAGTCTCCCATCTCCCACCTCGGCCGTCATCCAGCAGGCTTTCTGAACCACCGTTAGACCATGCGGCCGCTAAGTCCAACTCCGGCAGTGCTGCCAGAACCGGAGTGTTTCCCTTCATTGTCCCTGGATGCCACAGTGTCTTCAACTCCCTCCTCACCCCCAGATGACTACCAACAATTCCAGGAACGGCTTCGTAGAGTGGCTGGTGGCCTCAACATCCCATTGGAGGAAATGTAAGATAAGCAACACAACTATCTGTATCTTGCACACCTCAGTACCAGCCCGAGTGACCCTACCAATCAATTATGGGTCATCCTTCAACCAGCCCAGACTATCAGACACATTCCAGCCACCTGCACACCCACCCCTGAAAGGGGTAGAGAAGAGGTACTATGTGCCTCTAAAGGGGTCTGAGTTTCTCTTGTCACACTCTCCACTCAACTCCCTCATCATCCAGGCAGCAATGGAACGGGCCCATGACACCCATGTTACATCCTGGCAGATAAGGAGGGCAAACACCTGAACCTGCTGGGCCACAAGGTCTTTTCCTCTGCCAGTCTCCAGTTTTGTATTTCCAATTATTTGGCTCTGTTCACAAAATACAACTTCCTTACCTATAGCAAGTTACTGGGTTTCACAGACAAATTGCCCCAGCAGGATCAAGACTATCCTAGACGAAGGGAAGCTGATTGTGAGGACA
The DNA here is from genome assembly GCF_011386835.1 of Chrysemys picta bellii. Classification (NCBI taxonomy): domain Eukaryota; kingdom Metazoa; phylum Chordata; order Testudines; family Emydidae; genus Chrysemys; species Chrysemys picta. Next base: position 14,966,715 of record NC_088799.1, on the reverse strand, counting down.
ACACTGCAGACTACGGTGGATACAGCAGACACTTCTTTGTGCACAATGGCTGCAAAGATAGTCATGGCTACATTCATAAGGTTACCCAAGGGAGGACCAAATCACCATAAAGGACTTTCCTTTCAATGAGTCTCATCTCTTCAATCAGAAGACTGATGACTCCTTTCACTCCCACAAAGACTAGAGCAGCAATTCTCAAACTATGGTGTGGGCCTCCCAAGGGAGGCATGAATGTCTAGGGAGGCACAAGCTTTGTGTTTTTAGGGTTATTTTTTTAAGAGCTCCGGCTGTCAGCCCCAGGTTGCTGGGGCTCATGCAGAAGGGCTGTGCCCACCCAAGAGGCAGGGATAAAGGGGACAGCCAGAGCCCCACTGCCCGGGCTTGGCTCTCCTTCCTCCCACCCCTCAATCTCTCACTATGGTGCAGCCCTGGCTTGGGACCTCCTTCCCCTCCCCTTCAATCCCTCACCTGGAGGTGGCGGGGCTCCAGCTGTCAGCCCCAGGGCAGCAGCAGCAGTGTAGAAATAAGAGTGGCAATGGGGCACTAAGTCTGCTCTGAAAAGTGATGACAAATGTCACTTTTCACATTGCCTCCCTTACTTCTGTGCTGCTGCTGGCGCAATGCTGCCTTCAGAGCTGGGTGCCCAGCCAGCAGCCGCTGCTCTCCACCCTGCCTTCAGAGCTGGGTGGCGGTATATGTACTTGGGCGGGGGGGGGGCTGATCAAATAAATTTGAGAACCACTGCTCTAGAGCCACTCTGTGATCACTGGGCATCTACACACCATCACCCAAGCACAAGTTCTACTACCCACCTCTGTCTCAGTGATTCAGAACTCCCCAATTCTTTCAACAGCGGTCCTATGAGCCTCTTCGCAAATAGCAGAGGACCCAGTGACACCGTTCCTCGAGTTCATCATTGTCACAACCTTCTGCATCGCACACCCAAACCTCTCAAAAATGTTATTTCTGAGTACACTTAGAGAGCTGCCAACCACCATGCCTTAAACTGTACCCCTGATGCACCCCTTTTGGAGGGTGCCTAGCACTCGTCTTACCAACGTGGAGTGCGACAACAACAGACAAGTGGGTCCTGGATGTCATTCGACATGGCTATATAATCAAGTTCCAAACGCTGCCTCGTCCACATCCTGCGCCCGAAGCCCACTTCAGGGATTGCTCTCACAACAGTATCCTAGAAGTGGAGTCCTTGCTGAAAAAGGGCGCCATCTCAACTGCTTCATAAGGAAACCAAAATTTGTATGATCACTGTGGCAGCCATCATTCCTTCCTCAGAAAAAGGCATGTAGTTCACGACTCTCGATATGCAGGATGCTTACTTTCATGTGGATATCCATCCTACCCACAGATGTTTCCTGAGATTCACGGCAGGTCATCGTCACTTCCAATACAGGGTTTTTTCGTTCGGACTCACCACTCCCTTATGAATTTTCACCAGAGTTTTCTCGGTAGTGGCGGCCCACCTCTGGTGTCAAGGGGTCCTTGTGTTCTCTTATCGAGATGAGTGGTTGCTGGCAGCCTGATTGAGAAAGGAAACTCAAGCCTCAATCTCTATGCCGCTCACACTCCTCTTCTCCCTGCGGGTAAGCGTAAATGTTGAAAAATTGACTTTGGACCCCACTCAGTCTGTAGAATTCATTGGGGCATATATTGATGCGATGTCGATGCACGCTTACTTACCAGAAGATGGGTTCCAGCTCCTGCATGAGCTAATTTCCAGGGTGATATTCAGTCCTTCTGTCCTGGCCAGGGCCTCCCTTTCTCGGTCGCATGGCAGCTTGCACTTACGTGACTGCCTTCACTCGTCTATGCTTTTGCTTCCTACAACTGTGGCTCCAGTGTAGGCCTGAGACCTGATCAACACCTCCCCCCCAAACTCCATATTAAACCAGCCTTGGTGAAACCCTAACATTGAAAAAAAGAATGTTCTGCAGTTGATAAAGCACCCCTATCTCAGGAATGTCCCTAACGAGAGTTATAACCACGAAGGTTGTAAAGCAGAGACAGCCAGGTGCTGGGAAATTAGGGAGGATACAGAAAGAAACTCAATATATGGTAAGATAAGCTCTGACCAACATTTTAATGCTGACCATCTGCATAAGCAGAGAAGGTCACAACTAAGTTACAATTTTGGCATGAAAGATAAAATGTAAAAAACTTGGGAAGGAAGGAGGCTACATAGGTGCCAGTGAGTAATTGGTTAAATGTTTGTTATTTAGGAACTGGATAATGTGATAGGTTTAGTAAATTTAAAGGAGGTAGCTAGTTTTACCTATATAATGTAAACAAAAAACAATGCCCTTTGGGAACCATTTCCTGACTGCAGTTCAACATCAAGCTGCTGGAACTCTGACCCCTCTGCATGACCATGACCTGCAGCGGCATCACCGGGAACCCCCAGATGAATGAATCCTGACTTGCTATCGAGTGAAATTTGTCTGTATATTGGGAGTGGTGAGCATAAGAGATTTGCTTGGTATATGTATTCTGTGTGTGTTGCCAATAAATAGATGTTTGGAGCACAGCTGTGTAAGGCTCTTTCACTGGGAAAAGGTTCTGCAGATCCATATTGCCCTGAGCCCCAAGGGAAAGAGCAGGTACTTAAATTGACCAGGTTTCTTCCTGACCCCCGTGGGTAAGAATAGGTGCCATACACCCAGAGCCCTCAGCAGGGAAAGGGTGGGAGTGCCTAAATTGGAATAGGTCATGCCTTGAACCCTCGGTAGGGTATAGGCGGGGTGCCCTAAATTGAGCGGGTAACACCAGAGGGTCTACTTTCCCATGCGACACTCAATGGACTTTCCACTCACTGTTTCCTGCAAACTTCTCTCTTCCCTCCAGTGGTGGACAGCTCCGAGACAGGTCTGTAGCAGAATATCATTCCTTCTGTTTTCCCCCTCAACAACAATTATCACAAACACGTCACTCCTGGGTGACTGTATGACTCAGGGGACTTGGACTGCTCGAGATTCCTGGATGCACATCAACATCCTGGATGTTGGCTGTGCAGAGAGCTTGTCATGCATTTCTCTCGACCATTCCCTCCTGGTCACATCGTCGTCATGTCAGACAACACCACCACTGTCTACTACATCAACAAGCAAGGGGGTACGAGGTCTCCTGCGTGCGGAAGCAATTCGCCTTTGGATTGGTGCATTGCCCACAAGATCCTGTTGTCAGCAGCATACCTTCCCGGAACTCAGAACATGACTCTCTCAGCAGGAAGTTCGTGACTGACCATGAGAGGGAGTTTTACGACACTGGTCATCAGCATCTTCAACCGCTGGGGGACTCCAACCAGGGACCTCTTCACCTCCCAGACCAATTGCAAATATAACCAGTACTGCTCCAGAGAAGGGCTTTGCACCCTTTCCCAGGGTGATGCCCTCGTCTTCCACTGGTCTGATCAGTTCAATTACACATTTCTCCCTCTGCCTTTTCTGTCACAAGACCTGCACAAGGCCAGGTTGGAGACAGCGACGGTCATTCTGATAGACCCATTCTGGCCTCGCCATTTCTGGCTTCCCCTTCTCAGCATGTCAGCGTGCTCCCCACTTCCGCTGCCACTTCTCCTGGAACTACTCACGCAATGGGGCAGACAGATCTGGCATCCCGATCCCCAAACTCCTGACCTTCAGGCTTGGTTTTTGGATAGGCATCTTTGTTAGAGTGGGAATGCTCATAAGCAGTTCAGAATGTGCTCTTGAGTAGCAGAAAGGAGTCCGTGAGGCGATCCTATAAGGCCAAGTGGAAGCATTTTACCTCTTGGGGCCCAGCAGACAGGTCTTGCCCCTGAGGATATAGATTTTTCTCTTCTTCTAGACTATTGCCTCTCCCTAAAAACGTCTGGCCTCGCTCTGGAGGGGCACTCTGTGTTTACTCTCCCATTGAATTCTAGGTTTTGGAAGGCCCTTCTTCGCATTTTCCCTCCTGTTCAGCCCATCGCTCCCAAATGGGACCTCAACCTTGTCTTCGTGATGTTGATGATGTCATCCTTTGAACCTCTGGCCTCGTGCTCTCTCCTCTCCATAAAGGTCGCCTTCCTGGTTGCTATGATTTCTGCAAGAAGGATTAGTGAGCTGAGGGCCATGATGGTGGACCGCCCCTTTATAACATTTAATAAAGACAAAGTTTCCCTGTGCTTACACGCCAAGTTCCTCCCTAAAGTTGTCTCTCATTTTCATCTCAACCTACCAATATACTTACCTTCTTTCTTTCTGAAGCCTCATGCCTCGACAGAGGAAAGGTGCTTCCATTCCCTTGATGTTCGCAAGGCCTTGGCCTTCTACCTGCAGAGGATGAATCCCTTCAGAAAGTCCCCTAGACTATTTGTTGCTATAGCTGAACTTGTTAAGGGGAAAGCTATTTCCACTCAGAGGATTTCTAAATGGGTGTCAGGGTGTATTACACGTTGCTACCAGTTATCAGGGCTGTCTCTGCCCCGTGGGATAAGGGCCCACTCCATGAGAGCACAAGCATCAACTATGGCTGCGCTTCACAACACGCCTCTTACAGATATATGTAAGGTGGCCACGTGGGGCTCAGTAATACCCTCTCTTCCCATTATGCCATCTAATTTAGTAGCCTGTCTGACACTGGCCAGTACCAAATGCTTTAGAGGCAATGAAAGAAACCCTATGGTAGGCATTTATTGAATAAGTTGCCCACAAGGATAGTTTCTTCCTAAAGCTTCCAGGAGTTACTGATCAGTTATTCTCTGATACGTAAGGCTTTATATCCCTCATTCAGAGCAGCTGTTCTCCGTTCCATGATCCCATCATCTTAGAATCAGAGAACATCATAGAATCATAGAGGTTGAAGGGACCGCAAGGGTTGCCAAGATGCAGGATTTGTTATGTCTAAACCATCCAAGACAGATGGCTATCAAGCCTCCTTTTGAAAACCTTCAGTGAAGAAGCTCCCGAGGCAGTCTGTTCCATTGTCCTACTGTTCTGACAATTAAGAACTTTTTTTTCCCTGAGATCTAACCTAAATCTGCTATGCTGTAGTTTGAACCCATTGCGTCTTCTCCTGCCCTCTGTGGCAAAAGAGAACAACTTTTCTCCATCTTTTTTATGGCAGTCTTTCAAGTATCTGAAAACTGTTATCATGTCCCCCTTTAATCTCCTCTTTTCCAAACTTAAATATACTCAGTTCCTTCAGCCTTTTCTCATATGGTTGCATTCCGTCCCTTTGATCATCATTGTCGCTTGCCTCTGGATCCTTTCCAATCTCTCTGCATCCTTTCTATACCTTGATGCCCAAAACTGGACACAGTACTCCAGCTGAGGCCTAACCAGCACTGAGAAAAGCAGTACTATCGCCTCACATGACTTGAATGCTAGGCCTCTGTTAATGCACCTAAAAGTGCATGTGCTTTTTTTGCAACAGCATTGCTAACTGATGTTGAGGTTGTGATCCACCACAACTCCCAGATCCTTCTCAGCAGTGCTGTTGCCAAGCCAGTTTCCCCCCATTCTGTATTTGTGCATTTGGGTTTTCTTCCCTAAGTGTAGCACCTTACATTTGTCTTTCTTGAATTTCTTTTTGTTGTCTGTAGCCCAGTTCTCCTTTTATCAAGGTCCCTCTGAATTTTAGCTCTACCCTCCAAAGTATTGGCAACCCCCTCACCAAGCTGTGTGTCACCTGCAGACTTGATCAGTATGCTCTCTATCCTACATACAGGTCATTAATAAAGATGTTAAACAATACTGGACCCAGAACAAGATCTCTGTGGAACCCCACTTGAGACCTCCCTCCAATCCAGTATCATTCCATTAACAGTTACTCTTCCTTGCATCCTCCTCCTATGTAGGTACTGCTTGTTAGTCACCTTCAGTGGAATACAATAGGGACCATCACTTGAAGAAGAGGAGGAGGTTACTTACCTGGAACTGGAGGTTCTTTCAGATGTGTATTCCACCTGCCTTCCTTCCCCTCTGCTGTGGATTTCTGGTTTCCGATGGAGAAGGCACTGAGGGCGCGATTGGTCCACTCCGCCCTTTATCGCCTCTAACAAAACCATGAGGCGGAGCAAGGGCGGCATGTCCGTAAACCGATGGACACTACTACTTTCAAAAGCTCCAGCTCCGAATGCATGACACATGGTATAATGCTCAGTGGAATACAGATAGGGCCCACACATCTCGAAGAGCCTCCAGTTACCGGTAAGTATCCTCCTCTTTCAGATCTTTGGACTCCCAGAGATTGGGAGAAGAGAGGAACCACTGCCTGCTTCTGAATGTTTTGGCAAGAGCATAGCAAGAACAAGAGCTATTTCTGGCCCTAAGAATGAGCTCTAGACTTACACAATAGGAGAACAAAGACAGCGAACCAAGCATTGTGCAGCAAATCTATGTTTCCTTGTAGTGAAGTCTGGTCACAGTGACTAGAGACTGCTGTTTCTATAGTAGCACCAATTCCATCTCTTCCTTTTAAAAATGAACCATTCACTATTTATGTTTTATTTTGGACAGTCGCCGCTATGGGGATAAACTGAAAGTTCCGAAAAGATGTGAGACCCTAATTACAAAAGGGTTTATTCACCCCCACCAAACTCTCACTTTACAGAAGCAGGTGGCACTGCGGCAGGAGACAGTGCATTTGCAATGTGACAAGTTAGGGCTTGTCTTCACTACCCGCCTGGATCGGTGGGTAGAAATCGATCTCTCAGGGATCGATTTATCGCATCTCGTCGGGATGCAATAATCGATCCCAGGTAGCGCGTCTCGTCGGGATGCAATAATCCCAGCCCAGGTAGGAGTAAGCGCCGTCGACAGGGGAGCTGCGGCGGTCGATTTGCTGCCGTCCTCACAGCAGGGTAATTCAGATCAGATACATCGAATTCAGCTACGCTATTTCCGTAGATGAATTTGGGTATCTGAAATCGATTCCCCCCCATAGTGTAGATGTAGCCTAAGAAAGCAATCTGGACAAGGAGAATAATACCACCCACTGACTAGCACAATGTCACTCACTTCCAGTGTGTAAGCTTTTCCTGCTAGATTCATGCAGAATATTGCATTTTAGAAGTCTGCTGCCATGCCACATTTAGCCTTTGTGTTAAGAGCGCTTTGCCATGGAACGGCACTTGAATTTCATGCTTGTTAACTCTTCTTCATATAGGAATAGATTTTTTCTAAACTAAATGGAGCAGCTGGCTGCCCCGCCTTCCAGGGACTCCCCAGGCTGCTCCCAACTCTGGGAGACTCTCTGGGCTGCTCCCAGGGAGTTGGGCAGCCTGGGGAGTCTCGAGGAGTCAGGGGAGCCCTGGGGTTTCCATGGCTGCCAAGCTCCCTGCTCTATGACGGGGGGCCTGGAGGTCCTAAGATCCCCATTTCCAGACAGGGCTACCAGATCTGCCAGACTCCCTGCCCATAGGTGCTGGAACTATGGGTACTGGGGGTGCTGCAGCACCTCCTGGCTTGAAGTGGATTCCATTATATACCCGGTTTACAGCTTGGTGCAATGGCTGTCAGCTCCCCCCACTATAAAAATTGTTCCAGCACCCCTGCTTCCTGCTGAAAAGCTAAGAGCCTAGAGTCTGGGCTTCTGCAGCAGGGAGCCTGGAAACCCTGGGATCTCCATCCCTAGGACAATCCACATGGTGGGGCTGCCCCACAGCTGCAGCCCCTGGAATCCTGGGCAGTCCAGCCACCCACCAGGTGACCTATCAGAAAGCCAGGGCAAAAGTTCATTGAAACCAAAAAGTTTCAGCGAAACATTTAGTTTTAGATGAATCTGCATTTACTAATCAAAAATCATTTTACTGGCAAATACCCAACCAGCTCTAGTAAGAACCCCTTTTAAATCATCTTGGCCTTCAAAACACGGTGAATGCCACTGAGTTTCTGTGAAATGTATACTCCAAACCGGGGAAATTTTAAAGGGCAATTGTTTCAGAGAACGCCTGCCCTCCATGATAAGTTACAGTTGCATTGATAAACTCCATCTAAAATCACTAACTTCTCTACAAAACAGCATGGTGTCTGCCTGATAGACTGTTCACAAAGAAACCCACTCAACACACCAGGGAGAGATTAAAGCAGATTCCAGGGGCCAGAGACGGCTTGGACAGAGCAGTTAATCAAAGGCAGACCACAGAACTCTCTTCTGTGAGACCCGTTGAGGCAGATCCTATTTGCTTCCAAATTGAAAGTCATCTATTCCATAGACTATACAGTAGCGTAGTGCATCCAGAAATTAAGTACATGATTTTGGACAGTCCTAGCTAAGACAGGTCGTGGGGAGTGAACGTGAGCCAGCATCACCTAAATTACCCATCAGTTCTGGATCAATATTTTAACATGTGATTCTTTTAAGCGAGGAGAGGCCTGAGTTCAATTACTTTACAATTCTCTTTTTTGCTACAGAATCTGGATCGAACACAAGAAAATATTTCCTTGTAAATACTCTCATTCTCCTCTGAATTGAGGGAAGAAAGGATGGTTTCCAAACAGATCAATCACAAAAGTGCAGCTGTCAGCATATTTCTAATACATCATCATGTAACTGGAACGGAAGGGCTGGCATTTCATCAGCACTATCCGCCGAAGTCATAAATACTCTGTGAATAGAGACAGTTGCACTTGTAAAATTGAAACAATATCCAGACTACAAAGTACATTAACATGCCACTGTGTAAGGGCCATGGAAATAGCCCTGAGAAGGAAAATTCAGATCTGGCTTTTGAACCTCTGACAAAGGCCAGGGAGGTGTTTCGATCCAGTTCCATCTCTAATAGGCTATTTCAACCAATGCTGTTTTACCAGGCCTCTCCAGTGGGCTTTTCCCTGGGCCTTTTTTCTTGTGTGACTCGGGAATAATCATATATATTTAATAGTCTTAAATCACTTGATTTTTGACAGGACACAAAATAAAGTTCAGAGCAGTAGGGGCAGCTACTGCTGTAGACATTGAAGCCTTGTCTACACTTACGAGGGGATCAACATGTGGCGATGGATGCATCAGCGGTCGATTTAACGGGTCTAGTCTAGTAAGACCCGCTAAATCGACTGCAAATCACTCTCCCGTTGACTCCTGTACTCCACCAGAATAAGAAGAGTAAGGGAAATCAATGGGAGAGCGTTTCCTGTCGACATAGTGTAGTGTGGACCCCGCGGTAAGTAGATCTAAGCTACGTCACCTTGAGTTACGCTATTCATGTAACACAAACTGTATAGCTTAGATCAGTTTTCCCCTGTAGAGTAGACAAGGCCTGAGTCTGCTACAAACTTTCTACCAGCAGTCTGACTGCACTCAGCCACTATCTCTGTCTTTCAGCCAGTGTGCTCCATGATCTCTGGTCACAAGACGAGGAAGCTCCTTTTGTGAGAGTCAGCACAATTTAGTAGCCTGAGAGACCGTTCCCAGCTCTGACATGGTCTTCCTTTGTGGCCATGGTCAAGTCACATAGGCCAAAATTTTCAAACTTGGGCGCCCAGAGCTAGGCACCTAATTCAGAGGCATGGATTTAGGTACTTACCTTTATACAACTCACATCTGAAAATGTAGGCCCTAACCATTCTGTGACTGTTTCCTTGGTGAAGTGGGGATAGTCACATATAACAACAATTTAAGGGGCTGTGGCACAATCAGGAAGTTGATGTTTGTAAAGTGCTATGCCAGACCTAGAATACACACACATCCCTCCTAGCTGCCCCAGGTACTCAGCCTACAAAGGGAGAAGGTAAATTAATTAACAACCCTTATGTTACATCAACAGTGATGCTGCTACAAAGGGGACAGAGATGTTTCTTTCCAGTAGGGAATTGCATCTCATTGAGGACTGAGATTGGAAAAATGGGGAAATATGGCAGATTTTCCAAACGCTCAACTTTCGCTTTGAACGTTGTGCAGACACAAACCACACATGAGTGTTTTGGAATCTTTAATCCAAGCACAACACCTCTATCCCCCCAGTATTTTTCTTTCCTTTTTGTACATTGGGCTCGGTGCAGGTCATTTCCCTCTCACCACTTTCATAGCTCTGCCTGATCCCTTTGTCAGAGCTAGGGTTTAAAAGTGCAGCTAATACATGTATGGGAGTTAATTCTGAAATTGCTATTCTCTGGTAAAACGGGTCTTAATACTGCAAGGTGCTGAGTGTCTACGGAGAGGTGCTGAGCACCCTAAGCGGAGAAGAGGCCGGAATTGGGAACTCAACAGAAGCTGAGGGTACTTAGCACCTGGCAGGATCAGACCCATAAACTGTTTCTTGGTCGACTGAATGTCCATGTTCATATTTGGGCATAGGCATGTGGTCTGAGGGTAAACCATCTCAGATTTAAAAAAAAGGCCCCCAACTCAAACATCCCCTCCCAGAACTCAAATGGAGGTCTTTTCCTGAGGTCTGAGCAAAGCTTGGATAGCTTTCTTCATTCCGTGGATGTGATGAATCTGCACAGTGTCATTGATTCCTACTTGAATCTGGCAGTTTTTTCTGGATCTGTTCTACAAACAAATCTGGTTTTGAAATTTTGTGTGGACTCCAGATACTTTAATACTCACCTACATTTAGAGAGCTGGTGCAGATACCATTCACTGTGCTCCCTGTAGATATGAACCAGATGTAAATAGAGAAAGGAAGGCCTGGACATTTTCCCTGAATACTCATAGGGATGAGCACAATCTCATCAGAGACCCCTTGAAAAGCCCAGCTCTTCAGAGCTATACGATAAGTTGAAATGATCCCTTAAGTCCCTACTCTTGGCACCCATCCTCTGACAATCTACAGATTCTTGGCTGGGTAAGATAGAAAAAAATCCGAAGTTCCACTAGTTACTTTCAAATGCAAAGCTGTAGCTATAGCTTGCGATCTACTGTTATTTAGGCGAAGGTGCTATTTGTTAGTTTGTGTATTTATATTGATTATTAGACTTGGTATTAACATTGATGTCTTGACACTCGGGACAATCAATGCCTTTATTTACAGTGCATATTAGCATTACTATAAAGTTAATACCCAGTCCAGTCTGTTCAGAGTACTTTGTGAATGCGGCTTCCTGGCAATTTCACTAGCATTTCTTCCTCACTTTCTTTCATATGGGAGCTGTTATTCTCCACTGGTAAAATTGGACTAACAACAAAATACCTCACAAGGGTGTTGTGGGGATTAATATGTGAATAGAGCTGAGCAAATCATTCAGAATGAACGATTTACATGTTAAATTTAGCTCCATTTTCTGTCCACAGAATGGTTGAGAGCCAATCACTAAATTCGCAAATTAAATGACTAACCAACATTGCATATTCCAATATTAGTGGTGGATAATACCCTCTGCTGGCAGCGTGCCACTAAATTAAAGCTAGTGCTGTTGAATTCAAAGTTGTGTTTACACTTTACAAAAGATAGATACTCTCTGGGGTACAATGCATGCTAAATGGTTACCAGAGTGCATTGAGGCTAACACAAAGAGAGAGGGAGACAGGAAGCAAACCTGGATTTGTGAGCTGAACCATGTCTGAGATCACCAGTTGGTTGTACATATACTACAATGCTTCATCTGTGGTGCTAAAGATCTGTGCTTCAAACTGTGGGCTCTGGCTCAGCGTGTAGTTTGCACTGCCTTCAGTGGCTATCTATCTACTATCAATATATAGTTTTTATTGGGGGTTAGTTATACATAGATCACCATGTAGTTTTGAGTTCTTTGTTCCCCTCCTCCCAACCCTTGAAGTAAGAAGTAAATGAATTTAGTCCTTTTGAAAGCAAAAATGGGTTTGATCACATTGGAGACCTCCAGAGTAAGTACAGCATGGGCAGTGACAGTGCAAATGCCTTCATACTGCTTCTCCAGCATGCCCCAACCCTGGACTGGAGAGACTGGACTTGATTCTGATCTCACTTACACCAGTGTAAATCCATTAACGCTAACAAAGTTACTCCTGATTTACACTGGTCTGATTGAGATCAGAATCAAGCCCACACATTCTAGGGTGAGAAGGTAGAAGTCAGATATGCATGTTTTCAAATCTACGGCCTTTCTATTGATTTTGCCAAGCAACTGTGCCTCAAGAACTGACTCCAATCTGAGGTCATGACAAAGACCAAACTCCCCTTCTGTTCACACAGTTCCCTCTACCCAGAACTTTGTGTAAACAAAACTAGCACCACACAGCATGTCTTCCCAAGGCTGAAATTTGTTAACACACTAAGTAAAAAAAATAATTAGACTACATGTAGCAGTGCCACCTGGTGACACCTGCCATAACACAGCTAATTTCACATAGGTGACCCTACAATCACTGAATGGTAACAATATTCAGCTGCTACCAGTTTGAGATGGATTTGAACCAGTGGCTGACTTGAATACTGGCTTAATTAATTTTCATAGAGAATTTGGATTTTGCAGGATGCCTTTTGCTCTCTTTTGTAGTTCTCCATATTAAGGTCAAGGTGTTAATTTTACTTTCGTTATGTGCTTTAGGGATTTTGGTATTGTGTACTAGCTGCAGCAAATGGTTAAAGTACTGTATTAGATTCTGTTCCCCTCCTCCTGAGTGAGGGATAATTCAGAGGACTAGATAGCTTGTGTGAATGAGTCTGTATAGCAAAAAGCAGCATGAATGATTGATTGCGTTGGACTCCTCTGAGCCTGTGTAACACTTTCATTTTGATGTACAACATTCTAACAATGTGAAAATCAATATACATGTGAGAAAAAGAAACAGGAGTGACATCTTGTCCTCTCTCTTCTCTTTGTGTTTTCTCCTCTTCCCATTGCTGAGGGTTTTTTTTTTTCTTTTACACTTGCAATGGTGGTGAATGCTAATGAGGCAGCATTCAAGCCATACCTAGGAAGTTAGGTTTGGGCTAATTTATCCCCAGTACCAATTTTTCTTTTTAAAATCAGACAGGCCAGGTCACCTGATCATTTGACTCCCAGCCTGTCAGTACTGTACATTATTTATTATTATTTGTGTTATGGCAGTGCCTAAAGACCCCACCTGAAATTGGGGCCGCATTGTGCTAGGTGCTGTACACACACACACAATGAAAGACAGACCCTCCTGCAAAGAGCTCACAGTCTAAATAATAGGTTTCAGAGAGGTAGCCGCGTTAGTCTGTATCAGCAAAAACAACAAGGAGTTCTTGTGGCACCTTAGAGAATAACAAATTTATTTGGGCATAAGCTTTCATGGGCTAAAACCCACTTCATCAGATGCATGGAGTGAAAAATACAGTAAGCAGTATAAATATTACAGCACATGAAAAGATGGGAGTTGTCTTACCAAGTGCGGGGTCAGTGCTAACAAGGCCAATTCAATTAAGATGGAAGTGGCCTATTCTCAAGAGTGGACAAGAAGGAGTGAATATCAAGACAGGGAAAATTACTTTTGTAGTGTTAACGAGGTCAATTCAATCCAAGTGGACATTGCCCATTTCCAACTGTTGACAAGAAGTTGTGAGTATCAGCAGAGGGAAAATTACTTTTTGTAGTGACCCAGCCACTCCCAGTCTTTATTCAGGCCTAATTTGATGGTGTCTAGGGTTACCATACGTCCGGATTTTCCCGGACATGTCCAGCTTTTTGGGACTCAAATCCCCGGCCGGGGGGAAATCCCCAAAAGCCGAACATGTCCGGGAAAATAGGGAGGTGCTGGGCCGGGGGCCGGCGGTGCTGGGCCGGGGGCGCTCGGCCGAGGGCTGGCCCGGGGCCCGGGGGTGCGGGGCCGGGCCGGGCCTGGGGGTGCGGGGCCGGCAGTGCTGGCAGTGCTGGGCTGGGGGCCGGGGCCGGGCCAGGGCCAGGGGTGCGGGGCCAGGCCGGGCCCGGAGGTGCGGGGCCGGGGGTGCTGGGCCAGGGCCGGCAGTGCTGGGCCGGGGGTGCTGGGCCAGGGGCCGGGGCCGGCAGTGCTGGGCCGGGGGCCGGGCCGGGGGTGCGGGGCCGGGGGTGCTGGGCCGGGGGCCAGGCCGGGGCCGGGGGTGCTGGGCCGGGGGCCGGGGATGTGGGGACGGGGGCTGGGGCTGGGCCGGGGGTGCTGGGCCGGGGGCTGGGGCCGGAGGGAGCCGCTCTTGGGGGTGGCAGACTGGGCCGCGCCTACTCCCCCCACCCACCTGCTGCCTGCTTCAGGCTTCCCGCGAATCAAATGTTCGCGGGAAGCAGGGGAGGGGGCGGAGTTGGGGCGGGGACTTTGGGGAAGGGGTGGAGTTGGGGCGGGGCTGGGGGCAGGGCCGGGGCCCTGTGGAGTGTCCTCTTTTTGGACACTCAAAATATGGTAACCCTAATGGTGTCCAGTTTGCAAATTAATTCCAGTTCTGCAGTTTTTCGTTGAAGTCTGTTTTTGAAGTTTTGCTGTTGAAGAATTGCCACTTTTAAGTCTGTTATTGAGTGTCCAAGGAGATTGAAGTGTTCTCCTACTGGTTTTTGAATGTTATAATTCTTGACGTCTGATTTGTGTCCATTTATTCTTCTGTGTAATGACTGTCCGGTTTGGCCAATATACATGGCAGAGAGGCATTGCTGGCACATGATGGCATATATCATATTGGTAGATGTGCAAGTAAACAAGCCATTGATGGTGTGGCTGATGTGGTTAGGTCTTATGATGGTGTCCCTTGAATAGATATGCGGACAGAGTTGGCAACGGGGTTTGTTGCAGAGATTGGTTCCTGGATTAGTGTTTCTGTGGTGTGGTGTGTAGTTGCTGGTGAGTATTTGCTTCAGGTTGGGGGGCTGTCTGTAAGCGAGGACTGGCCTGCCTCCCAAGGTCTGTGAGAGTGAGGGATCATTTTCCAGGATAGGTTGTAGATCGTTGATGATGTTCTGGAGAGGTTTTAGCTGGGGGCTGTACATGATGGCCAATGGTGTTCTGTTATTTTCCTTGTTGAGCCTGTCCTGTAGCAGGTGACTTCTGGGTACCCATCTCGCTCTGTCAATCTGTTTCCTCACTTCCCCAAGCTAAGTTCTCTCTCCCTTCAGGTGGCCCTACGAAGGTAGGACTGAGGCACTTGGCAGGATACTGTAGTGAAGCTTACACTGCTGTTGCCTATGCTGTACTTGTCCTCTGAATAAATCTATCTGGCTAGCTAGGTATTTATACTACTCTCATCACGGTATCATGTGAGTGTCTTAGAAATGTATTAAGGTTAACAATGTTCCGTGCTTCTCCCTTCCCCAGTTAGCACTTATGGGGCTGCTAGGTCAAATAGGTGATTTCTGATTTCTTCTAGAAATGTGTATCCTTTGTGCTGCACTGTGAAATGTATCTCAGTGGCACTATATTAATGTTACTCCTTAGCCAAACTTTGGAATCTGGTGGGTTGTTTCACTTAAGAGGAGACATTTATGATGGAGCCAGGTGTTCCTTTAATGCAATTCTGTTTATTTACAAACAATGTATAAAGTTATGTTTCCATGCATACAGCAGGAATCAGTCAGCAAGAGACATTGTCTTTGCTCACTGTTCTGAACCCCTTTCAGCCAGCACACAGCCCAAAAAGCCTTCTCTCTAGACTTTGTCTCAGGGCCACGTTCTGCTTGTGTCCTTGGCTTTCTACTGTTTCTCTCTCAGCTTTCTTCCACTTCTCGCATACATATAGACAAACATACCTCCACCACCTAGAAAAACCCCTCTGCCCATAGATGCCTTGTATGTGCCTTGTGTTTTGGGTGGAGTCTGCTTTTGTTTCAGCTCTCTATTATAAAGGCGCTCGATTGCTTTTGATATTGTCCTGAATGAAAGGCAGCTGCTACACCCGCCAACTTCAACAAGGTTTAACCCAACCTAGTTTTTAGTTAATAAAAACTAAAAAATGCCAGATGGGGAAGTTGGACCCCCAATAAACAAATGGGGCCTGGCAACATACCCCATACTAAGCTTGCTGGGATTTCTTCATAAAACTATGTTATCTGGACTTCTGCAAAAAACAAATCAATGTATTCTCAGAATACGTGTTAATCAATCTCATTAGGTGAGCAGTTTGATATACAGGGCGATATGATAGAAAAATCACTAGGAGGATGGGTTGTTTTTTTTTTTATCTTCCAGGGGAGGAATTATTCAAAGACAAATGCTGGTTTAATCTGATGAAAAATGCCAGAGACTGAAGTCCTCTATCTCAGTCACAAATGAGAGAAGGAAGGCAAGTTGCTTGTAGGTGTTGTGCTTGCAAACTAGCCTAGAGGGATCAGCTATAGGGCAGGGGAGGAATTCAGCCCACATGGCCCATTCAGTCCTTAGTTCTTCATCTGTAACTGCTAGCTAGATCAGTGACACAATCAGTGGAAGGGTCTCTTAGGACACTGAGTCCTTTGAGGGTATGGGAATCGAACCATACTTGAGGCCTCAAAAGGGCTTAGGGGTGGGGAGTTAGTAAAAATAAAATGGTTCTTTTAAAAAGAACTATGTGACTAGCAATTGCTTTGGATATTCTGGAACCTAAAGAGAGACCAATATGGAACCTGGAATCTGAACCTCCCCCCCCCCGCCCTGAATTTTGCATGGGTGAGTTTTGATTTCAAATCCTCAGCTCAAAAGTGCAATTATTGTTTTGGTGCTAAATCAGTTCCAAAGCCTGGAATGAGCCTCTCTTCCAATTTGGATGTAAGTGAAATCCCAAGATATATGAGCATATAGGGCCGGATCCTCAGCTGGTGTTAATTGTCATGGTTCCATTGACTTTGATGGAACTGCACTGATTTGCACCATCTGGCTTATGGTCAGCAGCTCAGATTCTGTACTGGGAGATGGGTAGTTCAGAAAATACACGTCCAAATGTCATTCGCTCTTCGTACTAAGCCAACTTTATTTAAAGCATTTTCTTCATTTGGGGGTTGTGAGACTTCAGATTCACTTTCTCTGTTTTGGTCACACGAAGAAAAAGAGCCAGATAATAAAAGGAAACATATGGTATAAAATATGGCTTCTGGAAGCTTCTTTAAAAAGTCTTGAGAGACTGAATGCTCTTAAGTGCAGTGTTCCTTTTCTGCTATATGTAGGATAGCAATGTAGCTGATGCCTCATAGGATAGAATGGACGCAATGATGAAACTTTATACCTCTCCTGGCAATATCTTTCCTGTGTGTCTGCAGCACCCATCTGTTGAACTGAACTCTGCTGAATTTGTTGTGAGTCTCAGCCAGAAAGAGCTATAATAGTTCAAAGAAATGCTGTGTTACTGGTTGGGGTGTATATGTCCCCTGCTCCCTACTGCAGTGAAACAGACTTGCCCAAAGATCTTGGTCATTTTCTCACCCTGTAATTGTTGGCCTACACAAAGAAGCCATGATGCCAGCTAACATAGATTCCCCATAGCTCAAATAATAGAAGCCCGTTTTTGATTTATTTGGAGTGGAAGGTTAAATATGTTGTGATGGGCTAAAACAGAAACCAATTATCCGCTCTCATCTCATTCACACACACTAAACTTTGAAGGTTGAAATAGAAGGGTGATCTGGATCCACGACACCCTTTAGTTTGTTTTTTCTAACCAGAACAAGTGACCAACAAGGGTCTGAAAAATGTAAACTACCACTTGATTTTGAGACAGAGATGGCCAAGCCATAACCATTCATACAACAAACACTTGTCATGCAAGTACTGGGAGTTGAGATCAGATGGGACCTGGATCCAGACCATCCTTGGTTTCTCCTCAGCTCTCATGAGTTGTTTTCCGGTGTGTAGAGCAGCTGGCCAAAGAGATAATTACATTTCCGTGAACTCTATATTTTCTGTGTGGGGTTTGACTTAACTCTGGTACAGGCCAAGTGTGAGTAGGTGGGTGAAGTGGTATGTGTACACCACTGCCCTCTAATAGATCATTGTATGTTGGACACATCTAAGTGAAATGACACATCCAAAAAATGCCTAACTTCACTGAAAGAATGATGCTACATCCTATGAAAGATGTAACCTTAACTTCAGAATGTTCCAATACATATTAGGTACTGTTTATACTACTGCTGGGCTATTACTGTGTAATCTCTGATTGCAACAGCATGTTTACGATATGAGAAATGAGGGAAAATAATATATGTCAGGCCAGATGTTCCAAAGAAGTATGAGCTCCTGCAATTGCACCTGCCTAATGTATGTTTGGATACCTAGGACACCTAGTGTGCCCTTGCTTGGGTACATAGATGCATAAGCATTTGTATGACCACACAAATACTGACTGCACGTGTCACTTCATTTATATATATACAATGGGAGCTGCCAGTGATACATGCAGTAAATGCAAGAGCACATCTTTGGGAGTCAAGAGACCTAGGTTCAATCCCTGCCTCAGCCACAGATTTCCAGGGCAAGCCACTCAATCTGCCAATGCCTTAGATTACCTCTCATAAAAATGGGTTAATACTTCCTTACCTCACAAAGGTGGTGTGAGAATAAAATCTATTAATGATTATGAGGCCTTCAGATATATAAGTACCTATCAAGACATCAGTAGATATGTAAGTGATAAGTTATGCTGTCCTGAGTGCATGCAGAAATACATGAACTTGTTCTCTTGGTATTGACACCTTCTCATCAATTATTGGGAGTGGACCACATCCAGCCTGACTGAACTAGCCTTCAACCTTGGTTCTCCACTTGTAAGGTAACTTCTCTTCATGTGCCAATATATATTTATGCCTGTATCTATAATTTTCACTCCATGCAGCTGAAGAAGTGGGTTTTTTATCCATGAAAGCTTATGCCCAAATAAATCTGTTAGTCTTTAAGGTGCCACCAGACTCCTCATTGTTTTTATGAACTTGTTTTAATTATCTGGTTTTACTTTGCAGCCAAAGGGCAGACTCTCCCCCTAGAACAGTGATTTTTAACCTTTTTTCATTTGTGGACCCTAAAAAATTTCAAATGGAGGTGCGAACCCCTTTGAAAATCTTGGACCTAGGTTGTGGCTCTCCAGAGGTCCATGGACCCCTGTGGGAAAGCCATTGGCCTAGAATGTACAACACTCTACCTCCCAGCAATGACCAGATCCCACAAAACTCTCATTGACTTCATTGGGAGCTGGATGGAATCCCAGAGAACACACTGTCAGGGCAAGGGCCCACAGAGACTGATAAAATCCCTTTAAAGAAATAGATTGCTTAATCAGAATAACCTATGCTGTCTGGGCTTCTTCATTAAACAAGGAGTTAGTAGTTCAGTAAAACTAGCTGCTTTCATCTTTGCAAATAAAGGACTGTTCTCAACAGCTGCTTCATCCAGTCTCTCTCGCCATAGAATGAAAAAATTCTCCTTTGTTTACACCTACTTAGAACCTGATATGCTAATGTGATGTTCACTGTGATGATCTTAATGGAGCATGGCAGCACAGAGAAGTTCTTCCATAATAAAGGAAATAAATTGCCTGTATCAAATTATTGAATAAAATCTTTTATTGGTGTACTTCAGCCTTTACATAGGGCTACACTGTGACTTGGGCTGTACGCCTGCACAGTTGAATAAAAGGGAATAAGAACCTCCCTTGCACACTACCTTGGGTCCAGATATGCTTGAGTGAACAGACCCACTTACTTCCTCACTAGAACAGGTGGTCAGAATGGGGAGAGCGGGGCTCCACATCACCTTCCCAAATTCAATGCAGAGTAGCTGCGTCAGCCTGGATGAGCAAGGGGAAATGTATGGAAATATATGCTTGGTATAAGCCAGAATTAACATATTACTCCTTAGAAGGAAGCAGAGGGAGAATTGTGGCTTAGAGGTAAGGTCAGAAATGCCCAACTTTTTAAAAGCTGGCACCATTGTAGCCTGAGATGGTATGACCAGAGGCAAGAACATTCCAGCAGAAGCAGGATAGCCCTTAAGGACTTAGCACCAGGCTCCCAGCAGCGCTCTGTTCCTGTTTTGACTCCTAAATAAGTGGCCAGGTTTCAAAGCAGCACAGCATGTTGGGTGCTAAGCACTTGTGAAAATCTGACCCTTATTCAGGTGCCTAAATGGGAGAAAATCTGACTGAGGGTGTGGGTTGTGAGTATTTGGAAATCTGACTTTGATCTCTCTTGAATATCTGGCCCCACACATGGAAACAGTCAAGGGTTTAATGTTTATCAGCACTCTGTTTTGTTTTTGAATACGTCTCAGCAGCCTTAGTAAAAAGAAAGGCTGGTCCAGTGGTTAGGCCACTAGCCTGGCACTTGCAAGATCCAGGTTCAGTTCTCAGCTCTGCCACAGACTTTCCCCATGACCTTGGGCAAATCACTTGTTTTCTCTGTGGCTCAGTTCCCCATTGATAGCAGCCTTCAACTACCTGAAGGGGGGTTCCAAAGAGGATGGAGCTCGGCTGTTCTAAGTGGTAGCAGATGACAGAAAAGGAGCAATAGTCTCAAGTTGCAGTGGAAAAGGTCTAGGGTGGATATTAGGAAAAACTATTTCACTAAGAGGGTGGTGAAGCACTGGAATGGGTTAACTAGAGAGGTGGTGGAATCGCCATCCTTAGAGGTTTTTAAGGCCCAGCTTGACAAAGCCCTGGCTGGGATGATTTAGTTGGGGTTAGTCCTGCTTTGAGCAGAGGGTTGGACTAGATGACCTCCTGAAGTCTCTTCTAACCCTAATCGTCTATGATTCTATGATCTGTAAAATGGGGCTAATAGCACTGCCCTACCTCCCATGGCAGTGAGGATAAATACACTGAAGATTGTGAGGGGCTCAGACACTCTAGTAATGTAGCCATAGAGATACCTAA
Organism: Chrysemys picta bellii; assembly: GCF_011386835.1. Taxonomy (NCBI): domain Eukaryota; kingdom Metazoa; phylum Chordata; order Testudines; family Emydidae; genus Chrysemys; species Chrysemys picta. The sequence continues at coordinate 14,946,062 of NC_088799.1, read as the reverse complement.
GATAGATAATTTGGAAGTAAATAAAGCTCTTAACTCGTAAGGTTCTATTTGTGATTCTGTTCCTCTAATAGGAAAAAAAGAATTATACTAATGGGGACCAGCCAGAGCCACCCCTCCTGGTAGACCCAGGACTGTACAGAAGCAACCACCCTCTGAGTGTATTAGGATCCCAGGTGGTGTCTGCCCACCCCCACACCCCCGCAACCTGACTTGGGGGAAAACAACAGATGGAAACCAGCCAGAGACTACAGCAGGTAGGTGCAGAAGCAGTCAGAGTAGGGACATTTGGACACTTAGAACTTTCTTCAGTTTTGACTGGACTTTCTGTGCCCTGTGCTGATTGGCTGTTTGCTCCAGCCCTCCCGCCCCGACAGTATCTTCACCTCAGATTCATTCTCTTTTCCCCTGCCCTGCCTCCCTCAACCCCTCCTAACAATCCCCCGCCCCCAAAAATTGTGGCACTACCATGATATTTGCTACCACCATATTGTTCACTATGCTTGTGTGTTACACCCGTTGCCTCACCCTGTCTGTCTTGTCTATTTAGATTGTAAGCTCATCAGGGCAGGGACTGTCTGCACAGTTCCTAGAACAATGGGGCTGCATTCCTGGTTAGCCTTTAGGCACTATTGTAATAAATATAATTAACGAACAGAAATTTGTTAAAATGAAAATGTTCATTTTTATTCGAGCATTAACTACTTTGTGTTGCAAAGCTATATTGCAGCCAAATCCTGGTGTAAACTCCACAGCATCAACTTTACTGTTTAGGTTTTGCTTCTTTTGATTGTGTTTACAGTCACGGTATGTTGGAAAGCAACTACACTCCCAAGTCCATTTGACACACAAACCACTGTCATATTATTTCTGAATGCCTATTTATGCAATTTGATATTTAAGTACTATTCTTATGGAATACTTTTGGCCACAATACACTAGGACATGTTTTTCTGTCCCGTGCTTGAATTCATGAAAGGTACATGCATAAAATCAATGAAGCTTTCCAGTAAAGTGCTTGGGACCTATTTCATCACCAATTTAACCTGTGACTGAGGAATAAAATGCAGGCAAATTTTTCCTCATTATATGTGAAACTATGATAGACACTGTAGAGCTAGAAAAGCATTTAAATGCTGTATCATTTAATGAATGAACCTTCAGTCTAATGGGCAAATTGCTCCCTATGTGGGTTCTTCTCAGATAGGGGAGTTAAAATGCAGTAAATTTCAACTCATTGCATTTCCTAGAAATGTTTCCATTTGGAGTGGCAAAGTTTGCTTCCCACTGGGATCCTCCTACTCTGCCTGTGGATTAACTATAGGCAAGGAGCTTTACTAATACTAATGTTTTGCTGGTATACCTATGTCAATTAGGGTGTGTAGACCAAGCCTGAGATTGCTGTCTCATAGACTATCAGGGTTGGAAGGGACCTCAGGAGATTATCTAGTCCAACCCCCTGCTGAAAGCAGGGCCAATTCCCCGGTCAGATTTTTACCCCAGTTCCCTAAATGGCCCCCTCAAGGATTGAACTCACAACCCTGGATTTAGTAGGCCAATGCTCAAACCACTGAGCTATTCCTCCCCCCAAACCTCTGTATACTATACTCTGCCACTCAACAATACACTTCTTTTTCACTAACTCCATGGCTAGGAAGGCTTTTGGAGATACAGCTGCATTTGCTGTTTGGAAAATTATTAAGTGATGTTGCTTTGGTTTTTTAAAGAATTTTAAGCTACTTTCCTTTCTAATGGTATCTGAAATAAGTTCTTCTTTAAAATTCTGTTCAGTTTTCTTATCTCATGCTTCAGGACATAAGCCAGCAACTAAGGCTTTGTCTTCACTGTAAAAGATGGTGGCTTTTTTACATTGAGAGTTAGTTTGAGATAATTATCCTGATGTAAAATCCTAGACATGGCACAGGTACTTATTAACTCATTAAGCTTATACTGTGCTCCTAGGACTGGCCTCAATGAGCTACACTGAAGTAAAAACTACCTGTGCCTTCTCTCCACTAGATTTTACCCAGGGAATGCTGTATCAATGTAGAAGCCTACCTGTCCTGGTCTAGGCAGTAACTCTCCCAATGGGCAAAATATTTCTTAGTCATCCACATCAGGGGCGGGGTGGGGGGTGAGTTGCACCTTTTCTGAAGCATCTGGACCTGGCTGCGTTTGGTTACAGGATACTTGGACTACCTCAGGAACCATTGGTCTCATCCAGCCTGGCAGTTCCTATTTCCCTTGAAACAATGGTGTTCCAGTATCTACTGAAAGGACACAACCCTATTATTAATGCCAGACTGTCACCTAGTGTCAATCAGTGTCGCTTCTTTGACTTTGATGGAGTTTTTGTAAGGATAGGTATCAAAAGCTACTAGTGTGGGAGCAACTAAGCAAATGAGATGGTATAATGTTAGCGGGGGAGTGACTGTGCTATTGTACATGTTAAACATCTGAACATGCCCAGAGAGAACTTAAATCGTTCCAAAAGTCTGACCAGACTCAGACTGCGCTGGCTGCTCTTGTAGTTAATAAAAGTGCAGGTGCCTGTGTTTTGCTGATCAGGGCCAGCGTGCTCAGCACCTGGCTGGCGCAAGGCCATGAACTGTATAATAGAGAGAAGGAAATGTACTTCTTTTTCATTACAACCATCATTCCTGACATCTGGGATTCAAAAGTAAGGGTCGCAGGGCCTTGTCTACACACAAAAATGTAACTATATAGGTACAGTTGAAGCAATACAATTCCACCCACCCCTCATGCGGATTCAGTGATATTGGTATAAATATGCTTTCTATTGGTAGAGCTATTTCTGTAAAGGAATGGAAATAGCCATGCCAGTAAAAAGAACCTTTATTATAACTGTGTCCACACTAAGGGGTTTACCAGTATAACAATTTCACTGAAAAGAATCACATCCTAACTGAAATAGTTATAATGGGATAAAAATTATGCGTAGACCAGGCCTTATTCTTATTTGCGCTGAGGCCACTTTACCACATTCTGGCAATGTAAAGTGGTTTTAGTGTAATGAGACTGAGGCTAGGTCTACACTACGGGGGAGAGGGGGTCGACCTAAGATACGCAACTTCAGCTATGTGAATAGCGTAGCTGAAGTTGCGTATTTTAGGTCGACTTACCTGGCTGTGAGGACGGCAGCGAGTTGACCGCTGCCACACCGCCGTCAACTCCACTTCCGCCTCTTGCTACGGTGGATTTCCGGAGTCGACGGCAGAGCCATCGGGGATCGATTTTATCGCGTCTAGTGAAGACGCGATAAGTCGATCCCCAATAGATCGATTGCTACCCGCCGATCCGGCAGGTAGTGAAGACGTGCCCTTAGGCTCAAACTTTACTTGCAAGAAGTTATTTATGCTAAGTAATGAATATGAGCAATAGTTATATTTTACCTTGGGAATAAAAGCAACACATTAGAAATGTTTCTAATTCCCATCCCTCCCCAAATAGTGTAAACAGTAGTATTGGAAATTTTCTCATAAATTTATTACATTTTCTGTCCACACATAATACTATCAGACACAGTTAATTTTAGAAATGTTTATGGGTATGTTCCATTCATATACAGAGTCAAATAGTTTGTGAGCAGATAATATCTTTACAGTCTTTTCAAGATCCCCAAGTTTCTCGTTTCCCTGAGTTGTATGACGCGTCTAACCAGAACCCTGTTTGTCTCTCAACAGAAAAATGAAAAAAATCAACAAAGCAGAGATGCTGCTAGAGACCTGCTCAAAGACAATTCTATAGTCTACTCCAGGGGTGGGCAAACTTTTTGGCCCGAGGGCCACATTGGGGTTGCAAAACTGGATGGAGGGCCCGGTAGGGAAGGCTTTGCCTCCCCAAACAGCCTGTCCCCCACCTCCTATCCGCCTCCTCCCACCCCCTGACTGCCCCCCTTCAGAACGCCCGACCATCCAACCCCCCCCCCGCTCCTTGTCCCCTAACTGCCCTCTGGGACCCCACCCCCTAGCCAACCTCCCTGCTCCCAGTCCCCTGACTGCCCCGACCCCATCCACACCCCTGCCCCCGGACCGGCCCCCCGAAACCACACGCCTATCCAATCCTCCCATCCCTTGACCACCACCCCCTGCAGAACCTCTGCCCCATTCAACCGCCCCCTGCTCCCTGTCCCCTGACTGCCCTCCCAACCCCCCCTGGCCCTTATATAACCCCCCAGCCCACTTACCACTTACCATGCCGAGCAGAGCATGCAGAGCAGCATGTCTGACTGCCACGCCAGCCGGAGCCAGACATGCTGCCGCTCTGCTCGGCAGGAGCGCACAGCTCCGCTGCTCAGAGCACTGCCTGTGCGGCGGCGTAGCTGTGGAAGAAGGGGAACAATGGGGGAGGGGCCAGGGGCTAGCCTCCCCGGCTGGGAGCTCAGGGGCCGAGCAAGACGGTCCCGCGGGCTGTAGTTTGCCCATTTCTGGTCTAGTCTGTCAATTACCTGCTTCTGTCTCATACTAATGGAACATGAACTGGTGTCAAACAGTCAGAGGCTTGCCTCACCCCTGAGTTTTTAATTCGTTAGCCTTTTGCATCTTTGATGGTTATAAACCCTAAGCTGCTTTTGTCTCTTCACCTATACATTTGCACCCAATTACTTCACAGTAAAGATGTTCACTGGCTTCAGCAAGTGCAGGATCAGGCCACAAAATGGACTCAGGTGTCACATCCCAAAAGAAGCAGTCTTAACTTTAATGCTTTTCAAACAAACAATCTATATGCAAAACATACAGTAGATACAGAATAGGCCAAATACTGCTCTTAGTTACACCCGAGTTGTTCCATTAACTGGAGGTGTAAAAGAGCAGAATATGGCTCATTATCCTTAAAGGAATTTTGGACAAGACAGATAATTCATTAAGTGGAGCAAGCTATGGGCCAACCAGTAATAAATACAAGAAACAAAATAAGTATAAATCTACTATTCCACATGCATGCTATTAGATTGTATAAGCCTACATAACGGCAGAGGCAGTACAGAACATGCATACAGCATAAAAGATGGACAGTACTGGAAAAAGAGACCTGAGTTACAAAAATCAATGGAATTCAAGGGTTTTAAAGATCAGCAACTCAGTGTATATGTTTATCACTGCGCTCTACTGGATGGAATCAGAACTGCTCAGCTGTGTGTCATAGGCACTATACTGGTAACAGCAAACTGATATTCTTTAGATGAAAGGGAGCTGTGCTTTTGGGACAGGAGTTTCATAGATTTACAGAAGGGACCTTTGTGATCTGATCTGACCATCTGATCTGGCCTCCTGTATATAGCAGGCTATAGAACTGCCCCAAAATAAGTCCAAGAACATATTTCTAAGAAAAGCATCCAATCTTGATTTAAATATTGCCAGTGATGGAGAGTCCACCATGACCTTTAGTAAACTGTTCATTCCAATGGTTAATTACCCTCCCTGTAACCAAGTTCTGAGTGGCCATGGTATTCAGCACAGTAACAAATGGACAGTTCCTAGCTAGTCACAGATTTGTTACAATATTAAAACAATAAAGCTTGCAAGTTCAAAGACATCAAGATACTTACAATCTAGCCAAAGAAACTGTGTGGATGATATAGCTATCTTTTCAATTGCATTTGGGTGAGATTTGCGATTTAATGTTTTTAGTGGAAAAAATACCATGCTAAGGAATATTTCCTCTTTAAAAGATCATTTTGGTGGGGATTGCATTCAATAGTTTTCCTTACTACATCATTGTGATTCTGATGTCAATACTGTCCTTGCCACACTGTGGCACCTTTAAGACTAACAGATGTATTGGAGCATCTGACAAAGTGGGTATTCACCCACGAAAGCTTATGCTCCAATACGTCTGTTAGTCTTCAAGGTGCCACAGGACTCTGTTGCTTTTTACGGATCCAGACTAACACGGCTACCCCTCGGATACTTGCCACACTGATACATTAAAAAAAAAATCAGTACTGCTCTAATTGCTTTGTAAGGCAGTTCTGCCTAAAGGTATTGTTTTTATTTCCCTTCTGTTCTGACATGATCTGAAGGCCACTGATTTTTAGCATGTTTAAAACTTTTCCACTTTTATTCCTTTCTCTTTCATAAATCATTTCCCCTTGAATGCTTTTGATCATGATTATGGCATAGCACAACAAATTCAATGTTTACCTGCAAAAGGCAGCTGAATTAAACTTCTTCTAGGGCCTCATCTTTACTTAGGCAAAACTCTCAATGAAGTTGATCTGATTGCTATCCTGATTCCATTGACATGTTAAGATTATCACGGGACAAATCCTGCTCACCTTAGCTCCCAATGAAGTCACATAAGTAAGATGGACAGGGTTGCATCCTGCTTTTTAATGGTAAAGTCCAGCTCCCTTGCCAGTGTCTTTCATATAAAATCATAGGCACCAAAAGCTGCAGGAAAATAATACTAGAGTTCTGTCAGCATGGATCACCCGTTATCTGCTCAGTGCTCCACTCATTTTTCTTATCTTTAACTGTCTACATCATATCTTTTAGCAAGCCCCAATGATGAACAGGAATACTGCTTTACATTTTGCTTTGAATATCTTTCTCTTTCGTTATGGCTTTCTGTGTAATATTGGTAAGTGATGCTTTAGCACTTGATATAGGTTGTCATGTAATCACATTAGATTCTGTCCAAGCACAAGAATGTTCCTGCTTTGTAACAGAGAATCTGTTCTTTGGGAGTGCTTTGAGTCCAAACAACCTGCAAGCCGCGACTCGATACTTCTTAGACATAATGTTGTACAGGATAGGGTTGATGGCAGCACTAAGGTAGAAGAGGACGAAGGACACCAAGTTGCAGTACTGGCTGATCACAGCTATCTCCAAGGATCCGGCTTCAAAGGATTTGGAAAACAAATATCGTCCTACATGAAAAGGCAACCAGCAGAGTATGAAAGCAAACACCACCACAGCTGAAATGGAAACAGCAGAAGGATATTAAAACAATAGGTCATTTAAAATTAAATGTACTTATACTTCTTTAATACTAGTGAAATTTAAAGAATGTGACTTGCATAAAGTAAAAAGCTGATCATAATTTATTTGGGGTTTTTTTTATTTGTTTTTCCTAAATTAATATCAATATTATTAATAGATTATATATCTCAAAACAATAATAATAATATAGTAAAATATATAGCTATATTTTAATATATAAATCACAGCTGAGTTTAGTGTCCAAATAGTTTTCAACTACATCACTTTGAGTTTTTGCTAAAACAGGATTACAGGAACAATATAATGAAGAAAACACTGACATTAAGAATAATTAAGAGTAACATACACAGTGTTTAACAAAGCTCATAAATATAACGGATGGCTTTAGAACTGCAATTTATCATTAAAAGTATAAGGACATAGAGCTATATTGAATTTGGGAAAAGGACTCAAAGTAAGGGAAAATGAATCTGGAGCTGTGGAAGATTTATCCGCAAGAGAATGAAAGACAATAAAAAAAAGCCACCGAGGCAAGCACAATCCATCCTATGAACCTTCTGGCTTATATATTGCTCTTGAGAATGAGTTACCCTAAGAAAAGCAAAGCTAAAAATATGTATCTGAAAACTTGAGCTCTTGCCCATTTTGCTTTCTACACTTCCTAGGAAGTGGGGAATATTTTCTATTGGTTCATTACTCATTATTGGTTCAATAGTACTTTTTAAAATGTTTTGAATAGCCCCATTCACACACAAAAAAGACACAAGGATTTCAGGATAGAGTTTTTAACCGCCTTTTCATTGGGTACAGTAGTTAACTTATTTGATTTTACCAGAAAACTCATTTTGTTTATTATCCTATCTGGATAAGATCCTAACCCCGCTGAATTTAATGGGAGTTTTGCCACTGACATCAATGAGGCCAGGATTTTACTTGGTGTGTCGTGCCATGGCTGAAATAATATTTATAAAGCGTGATTGAAAAGCAATGGAAAGGAGATAATTATCAGCAGCTTTTCACAAAACATTCAAAAGAGATTCCTATGTTTAAATGAACATACAGCGAGAAATCATAGTCTCCCAACTCTGCTGACAGCGCTTGATTTTGGGGAAACCATTTAACCGGCTTCTGCCTCGGAGTCCCCATTTGTAAAATGGGACAGTAATATTTCCCTCACTGAGTTTTAAGGAATCAGAGTTACTATTATAAACTAAGGCCAACATTTTCAAAAATAAGATACATATGAAAAATCAGCTTGACTGGACTGAATTTAGGTATGCTGATCCATATTTAGCTTCTAAAAACAAATGGCATGATCTTCAAAGGTGCTCAGTCCTATTGATTTTACTGGGATCAGTGGGTGCTAGGCACGTCTGAAAACCAGACAACTTTTTTAGGTCCTTGAATATGGATATAGAAACCTAACTTTGCCTTTTGATAATTTTGAATTGTTGGCCTTTGCAGCTCCAGAACTGGTAAGGATTTAAAGCTGTCCATTTGAAATTCTAAACAGAAAATTCAAATCAATGGAAGCTGAGGGCACTACACACCTTGTATTATTGAGCCTCTATTGAGTTTCTTCATTATATCCTTCATTAGATTTTCATCAGGTAGAGAATGTTGTCTTTCTGTTAAAGGACATTCTAGCCACAGGCAGTGTAGTTGTAGCTGTGTCGGTCCCAGGAGATTAGAGAGACAAGATATGGGAGGTAATATCTTTTATTGGGCCAACTTCTGTTGGTGAGAGGGACAAGAGTTTGAACCTGAAGAAGAGTGCTGTGTGGCTCGAAAGCTTGTCTCCCCAACAGAAGTGGGTCCAATAAAAGATTCTAGACAAAGTGCTTTCATTCTCTGATGTGGTGTGAAGCAAGGTGTTTGAAATATTATTAATGTTTGTGGCAGTGCTTTAGGATTGAGGTAATTTAGGATTGGAAATTGGTATACAGTATTTAAACTTTTAGAAATATAAATATGGAAATGAGGTATGGAGGGTTTTCTTCCTGTAATAAGCAAAAATTCACTGTTGTGAAAATTTAGATCAGGAAACAAAAATGTAAGTAGTGAGTTACTTCCAAAGTAACGTCTAACCCTCTGGAGTATTCTATCGATCCTAAAATGTAATTGAAGGTACACAAAGTATCTCACAGCTTTTAACACACATGTTGTTGTTGCCTAGTAAATTAAAAAAATGAATAAAACAATCAGTTAGATACAGTTAATAATTTAGATACACGGGACCTATTGCAGCCACACTGTGCAGCTCTTTGGCCAATAACTCCGATGTAGTTGAATTTAGTAAAGTCGGGCTGTCTCCTGCAAAACCTTATTCATGTGAGAAAAAAGTTATCTACATGAATAGACCTACTGAAATCAATGGGATTACTCATATGTGAAAGGACTACTTGGACAGGAACAATGCTGCTAAAATAATAAGAGAATTTGTAATTTTCTACCAATAAACTGATGGTAATTTTTTTCAAACTGATAGTGCCAGAAAGTGTTACCTTTTTCTGTGCTAGTGGATTTAGTCCATACATGGGATGCCTGTTAACTGCACTGACATTGAGTGCTTATGGGGACAGATTCTTTAGGGTTAAGACGTGTCCATTTGTATGTTAAGGTTAATATTTTACAAGCAAATAATATTATTTTACTGAAAATATTTAAACATACTAAATTAAAAATGACAGGGGCTAATGACTTGGTCTTGTTCTGGGAGTTTTCCTGTTGACTTCAATGGGAGAAGAATCACAGACTCTAAAAGAGAATATTCCTTAGTAAGTACTTTAGTTTTCATTACATTCATTAACTATATTTGTTAGTTTTCTTCAACAGGCTTAAAGAAATTGACATTCCCATAATTCTCTACATGCATCTATCCATTCTGTTTAGATCCCCTGCAGCCAAATGTCATGCTTTTAGAAGGGTTTAGTTTTGTGAATACAAATCCTCCTCGAGCTGGCATTTGGTACCTTTAACTTATTTACAAAAAGGTTCAGGAATTTCAGTGCAATAGTGAGTGTAATATTCATATTTGTCATTATTAATTATTCTTTTCAATATTAGAGGTTGATATATTAATATCTGCCCAAGTATTTTGCATAAGACGCCGGTATAAATCACAGAGAGTGAAGCGTTTTGTTATATTACTACTATAAACTTTAGCCATATAGTAAAAATGGTCGATAAATACTTCACTTTTAGTGACCATTTTAAAGCACCATCAATGTCTCTCTCTCTCTCTCTGACACACACGCCCAACAGTAAAATGGAATTAATATAAAGTCCTACCTAACATTTTCACAGTTTGTTTGTTGTTCTTGTCCCTAATAGAGGTATTTGGTCCCATGTTCTTTCTCTTCCTCCTCCAGATTTTCCTCCCAATAAGGCTGTAAAGCACAGTCAGGCAAAACACAGGCAGGAAAAAGAAGACGCTGGAGGTCCAGACCATGATGGTGAGCAGCCCTGATTTGATCGCATACTCCGTAGCTCTGCACTCGTTGGTGTCCAAGGGGTTCGTTCCATTCTCGTGCTCAACCCCAACCAAGACAAAAATAGGTCCCGCGCTTGCAAAGGACACAGCCCAGAGGACCAGGATGACCAGCTTGACTTTCCCTTTGGTGATCACTACTTTTGCTTTGAGGGGGAAACAGACGGCGAAGTACCTCTCCACGCTCAGGGCTGTGATGTTGAGGATGGTGGAGTAAGTGCAACTTTCGCTGACGAACTGGAAGAGCTTGCAGAGGAGGTCTCCGAAGTTCCAGGGTCGGTACTGCCAGAGCCTGAAGAGGTCCAGGGGCATGCAGAGAAAGATCAGCAGGTCGGAGAAAGCCATGCTGGACAGGTAGAGGTTGGTCGTAGTCCGCATGTCTCGGAACCTGGACACCACCAGCATGGTCATGAGGTTGCCTAGAATCCCAACGACAAAGAGGAGGATGCAGGTGACCGTGATGCCCGTCAGCACCGGGGCTGGGAACAGGTGCACGGGGTACTCGGGCCAGGTGTCGTTCTCGTAGCCCGGGGCGCGCGCGCTGGAGTTCGGCGAGCCGCTCTGGTTCCACATCCTGCCGCCTACTCCGCCCGGGCCGGGGGCCCGCGGGTTCCGCGGCTCAGCGCGCAGCCCCGCGGCTCAGCGAGTCCGGGGCAGCCCCGCGGCGCCGAGGTGCTGGAAGGAAGCAAAGGCGGGCGGCACAGGGTTAGAGACGGGGACATGGAGCCCTTAGCAACCGAGCCAGCCCCACCAGCCACCCCTCGCCACAGGCGGCTGCACCCCCAGTCCTTGGCTTCAGCTCGCTTGGCCAAGGCACCAGGGGCCCGGCGCCCCATCGGCGGCTGCCCCCTCAGCAGCAGCAGCTTTAGCCCCAGTCCCGTTCTCTGTTGTACCTGCAACTGCTCCTGTCTCTGCCTCCCAGGCTCACCTTCCCTCCGAGCTCCATCCCCGCCGGCACAGCCATCCGGGACGAGGCCGCCGCTGGAGCCGCTCTGCTCCGCGGCCGCCAGGCTCCGACCGGGGGGCTGCCGCGCTCGCAGGTGCGGCCGGAGGGAACAGCTGGAGCAGCCCCGCGCCGCCCTCTTGCCCCTGGGCCACTGGCCCTGGCGGCGAGCCCGCTTCCCCGCGCTCTGCGGAGATCCCGGCAGCGCTGGGACCAGGGGAGGGGAGGGAGCCAGTGTGTGAGGAGAGAGCGTGTGATTGTGTCAGGAAAAGGTGTGTCCCTGTCAGAGGAGAGGGCTGTACTCTGTGTGTGTGTGTGTGCCTGTGTGTGTCAGAGGAGGGGGTGTACAGGGTGTGTGTGAGAGAGAGAGAGAGAGAGAGAGAGAGAGAGAGAGCTGTAGTGTGTGTGTGTGTGTGTGTGTGTGTGTGTGTGTGTGTGTGTGTCAGAGGAAGAGGAAGAGGAATACGTATGGGGGGTTGTGTCCCTGTCAGAGGAGAGGGCTGTACTCTGTGTGTGTGTGCCTGTGTGTGTCAGAGGAGGGTGTGTGTGAGAGAGAGCGAGAGAGATGTAGTGTGTGTGTGTGTGTGTGTGAGAGAGAGAGAGAGAGAGAGAGAGAGAGAGAGGAGAGCTGTACTGTGTGTGTGTGTGTGTGTGTCAGAGAAGGGGGTGTACAGGGTGTGTGTGTGTGAGAGAGAGGAGAGGGCTGTACTGTGTGTGTGTGTGTGTGTGTCAGAGGAAGAGGTATACGTATGGGGGGTTGTGTCCCTGTCAGAGGAGAAGGCTGTACTGTGTGTGTACCATCAGAGAAGGGTATGTGTCAGTGTCAGAAGAAGGAGTGTATTGTGTGTGTGTCTGTGTCAGAGGAGAGGGGTGTATCGTGCATATGTGTCCTGTCAGAGGAGGGGCTGTATTGTGTGTATGTCAGTGTCAGAGTGCAGGGGGTGTACTGAGTGTGTTGGTGTCAGAGGAGAGGGCAGGTATGCTGGAACTAGGGGTAGTACCCCCTGGCTTGAAGAGGTTTCCATCATATACCGGGTTTACAGATTTGTTCAATGGCTTTCAGCCAAACCAAGAGCTGAGTGTGAGTATAAAGGTAGATTGTCCATGACAAAGTCAGTGTAGAGTGTGCAAAAGTGCCAGAAAAGAGACAGCTATGTGTGAGGGGTTTTGTAGACAGAGCATGGATGTGTCAGAAAAAAATGCGTGGATGTGTATGAGGTGTCAGTGTGGTTGAAAAGAGGGGTGTGTGTGTGTGTACATGCAAACAGTACATGAGTGCTAGGCAGGAAGGTGGGCATATGGGGGATGCCAAACAGAGGGGTGAGTGTGGTTCAGTGCAAAGTGTTTAGTATCTGTGACGAGAGAGTGTGTAAAAGGTGTTGGGAGAGAAACAGAAGTTTGGGATTTTCTAGGGGGAAATGGGTGTGTGAGGAGAGGAGCAGACAGCGTATGCTGTGTGCTGGTTTAGCAATGGCCTGGATAGGAAGAGCACTCAAGCTCTCAGGGAAAGAAATCTAGAGGTCAGTGAAAGAAGCCCCATGTGTCAATGTCTGAAGAGCTGCAGTACAACTGATCCGCAGCCTCTGGAAGGAGGCCAGAGAGAAGAAAAGAACCACATGGGCTACATTACTTTGTTCAGCAAATCAAATCTGCACATGTAAAACTGTGCAGTAAGGAGCTGACAGTTCTTGCAATTGATTTCTAACTTTCTGATATTTCCTTAGGTATTGGTTTAGGTTAGTTTGTTTCCTCAATGTGTGCAGTAAAAACCTGGTGCAGGGGCCACAGTGAATGTGTATTGCTGTTTTTGCTGCTAAGCTTGTTACAAGAGGGTTCCCAAGAGGAAGAGGAGGATACACATTAGGGTGCAAATGACATGATGACTAAATTTGTAGGTGGATTGTGTGACTCCTGGTAAAGGAACAAGGCAGGCTGATGTTTTCTTCTCTTAATTCAGATCTGTAGTTCAATGATATTTAGCAGTGAACTTGTGAAATCAATTTTTAAAAAAACACATCATACAAGGAAGGAAGGAACTACTGTTGATCTGGAAGTTTTTTCCCCCACTATACGGGGGGATTCTCTGCTCCTTGTTGATGAAGCGAGATTGTGTTTACCCAGGAACAAACTCTGGTTTTAAAACAAACCCTCCTTTTAGATGCATATTGCCCTCTGTTCAAGACAAACCTGATAGAAATGTATCATGATAAACTAGTTGTGTGTTAGAGAGTGAGAGAATCACTGCTCTCTAACACACAACTAGTGCGTGTTAGAAGGGTGGAATCAAACTTCTCAAATGTGTGTCACAAGCTCTTTATTGCCATCAGCTAGAGTGAATTGTGTGTGGGCCTCAGAGTAGAGTGATCTGCTACCATGAAATTCCAAGTGACCATTGTGTGTGCTGCAAAATAACAACTGGCCCTAGGTGTCAACGTATCACCAAATAGTTCATGTTAGGAATAGTGAATACAAAAACCGAGGTTCATGTTAATTAAACAAACCTTGTTGGCCAGTTCCTCAGCTGGTGTAAATTGGTGCAGCTCCATGAAGTCAGTGGATCTACCCTTGATTGAAACCAGCTTTAGACTCATGCAGACACCAGGCAAACTTGAATCTGAACTCTCAGGATTTGTTTCCCCTAATCCAAATGTTTACCCAGAAGAATCTCTAAAGTCATTTGAACTCAACAATATATCCCCTGTGAATACATACACTGTCTATATAATGTCCTCATTTGTATGAATATAAGTGCTTCTGAGGGAGGGAATGATGTAGTGCATAATGCTTGGAAAATTACCTTACCTCATAAAACACTTGACTTTTTAACAGACAGTAGAACCCCTTTCTACAAACTAATTGGGATTGAGGAGTACATACAATTTAACATCACAAAATCACTGTAGGTATGCTGCCTAACAGCATCACTTTCTTTGTGTCCTTCAAACCACTGCAAAGCCATTTCCAGTGCATTGAAGGCATCAGAATGTGAAGGGAGGTCAACTTGTTCTTCATCAGCATGACACTTGTTATGTGATTTTTTTTTTCAGTCAGGAAAAATTGTTCATATAACTGGTCTGTTTATAAAATTGAGGTTCTAATGTAGTTGCTTTACACATGCACTGAAAGAAATAGATTTTCCCTATAATAATATCCCAGTTGTCTCACTTTCTTTTAAGTTTACCTTTTAAGCATACCCTGTTCCCTTTTGCATTATTTTGTGGCCACTGGTTTCCCCCATCCCCTTCCTCTACCATCAGGCAACCACTTAGTAAAGTGCTTAAGGGTACCATAGGTGAAATCCTGGCCCCACTGAAGTCTATGACAAAACTCCCATTGGCTTCAATGGGAACAAGATTTTGCCCCTTCTGTATGAAGGGTGATACCCAAAACCAAATGCATTCTGCTCCCTTCTGTAATGTTGTAGAACCTGGTAAATTGTACCTACTAATGATACTGTGACAGTGTCCACAGAGCTTCTTTTCCCTGTACATTCTGAGGCACGTTAGCCCCACAACATGGAGAACCTGTAACAGCAGGACTGTGGTGAACGTTTACGGGTCTCACTGCAAGATGCGGGGCAGACCCTCACCTTTTGAGGATTCCTGGTGGACTGGGAGAGAATAGGTCCACTTATCAGACTTTCTGAAGGGACTGAATGGAGAAGTGGGACAACTGGCTGTCTCAAAGACACCATGGGGTCACCAAATGCCAGACTAAAGTAAGTTTGTGCAGTGATGAAGGAGAGGGTCTCGGGCAACTGGAGTGGAAGTTCTGAGATGCAGGTGACATTTGTATTAGGGGAAGGAGAATTTGAACAGTAGGATCCCCAAACGGTGACAATCACCTGGTTTTGAGTAATGAGGTATTTTCCCATCATTAGTTAACAGGCCAGCATTGTGTTAGTTATTATATAATAATAAGTATCTCCATAATCAAACAACCTAGAGGCATTTTTTTGGAAAGAAACCTACATGCTGGAGGAAACAGAAAAACCCCAACATCACAGAATTCACAGTTCCCTAGCATTTGTGATTTCCTACTATCAGTTGATAAAAAGCTAGATTGCTAACTCTGCAGCATTTGTTAGTATCACTATCCAATATCTACAGATCTTGGGCTAGGAATTGGGCCTAAGCACACACACTACTGGGGCATTATACCTCTGAAAGTGACTTCTTTCAGATGACACATAATACCAGAGCCCTGACCACTTATAGTCACTGAAGATTCCATAGTACTTTTTGTAATCATAGGGGTGTTATGGCATCCTGGCCATATTCCAGTTTGCTTAAGTTTGTTTTACCTACCTAAACTCTTCTTGGACTTTCAGTTGGAGTCAGTATCATTCAGTTCTGACTGTAGCATAATGTTCCTCTGAGCTATTCAACAATTGCTGGATTTCACCCCAGAAGCAGCTGCAAATCTGTGGTGGTTGATTTGAAGAAATATCTTTCCATGCATCTAGCTGCCTCTCTATTCATCTGCCTTTCTAATTATGGTTGCCAACTTTCTAACTGCAGAAAACCAAACACCCTTGCTCCTTCCTTTCCCTTCCCCCAGACCCTGCCCCAGCTCACTCCATCCTCCTCCGTCCATCGCTCTCCCGCACCCTCGCTCACTCGCTCATTTTCACCAGGATGGGGCAGGGAGTTGAGGCATGGAAGGGAGTGAGGGCTCCAGCTGGGGGTGTGGGCTTCAGGGTGGGTCTGGGTCTGAGGGATTTGGGGGACAGGAGGGGGGCTCCAGGCTGGGGCTGAGTGGTTCGAAGTGTGGGAGGAGACTCTGGGCTGGGGCAGCAGGTTGGGTGCAGGAGAGGGGTGAGGGCTTCAGCTGGAGGTACGGGTTCTGGGGTGGGGCTGGAGATGAGGGGTTTGGGGTGCAGGAGAGGCCTCCAGGCTGGGGATGAGGGGTTTGGAGTGTGGGAGGGGGCTTTGGGCTGGGGCAGGGGATTGGGGTGTGGGAGGGGGTACGGACTCTGGGCTGGGGGTGTGGGTTTCAGGGTGAGGCCAGAAAGGAGGAGTTCAGGGTGTGGGTGGAGGCTCCAGGCTGGGGCAGTGGATTGGGTGCAGGAAGGGGGTGAGGGCTCCGGCTGGAGGTGCAGGCTCTGGGGTGGGGCTTAGCTAAGGGGTTTGGAGTGTGGGAGGGGGTTCCGAGCTGGGGCAGGGGGGTGAGGCACGGGAGAGGGTTTGGAGTGCGGGCTCTGGGTGGCACTGACCTCAGGCAGCTCCTGGGAAGTGGTGACATATCCTTCTGACTCCTAGGCAGAGGGGCTGCCAGGTGGCTCCACGTGCTGCCCCCATCTTCAGGCGTTGCTCCTGCAGCTCCCATTGGCTGTGATTCCCAGCCAATGGGAGCTGTAGAGCCAGCACTCGGGGCAGCACCTGGGGGTCGGGGCAGCGCGTGGAGCCCCCCTGACTGCCCCTTCACCTAGGAGCTAGGCATGCCATCTGCTTCCTGGAAACCACCCAGAACCAGGCAGAGAGTCTGCCAGCCCCGCTTCACTGCCAACTGGACTTTTAATGGCCTGGTCAGCACCACCGGCCTGGTCCCTTTTCGACCAGGTGTTCCACTTGAAAACCGGACACCTGACAACCCTATTAAGCATCATAGATTCATAGATTTTAAGGCCAGAAGGGACCATTGTAATTGTCTAGTCTGACCTCCTGCATAACACAGCCCATATAACTTCCCTGTATTAATTCCTGCTTCAGATCCAATAGCTGTGGTAAAACTAGAACATATCTTTTAGAAAAACATTCAATCTTGTTTTTAAAATTTCCAGTGATAGGGAATCTGCCACAACGCTTGGTAAATTGTTCCAATAATTAATTCCTCCCCTGTTAAAAATTTATGCCTTATTTCTAGTATAAATTTGTCTAGCTTCCACTTCCTGCCATCAGTTCTTGTTATCCCTTAGGTAGATTGAAGCACTCTATATCATAGACATTAGTGATGGAGAAGATATAGTAGATCATCCAGTCTACATACTGCTAATGCAGGATTGTTCCCTACTGTTCATATTATTGTTGTGTGTCCAATCTAATTTAAATCATATAGCTCTATATAATAGGGGAACTGGTAGTGATCCCTACATTTAGGTTGCCTAACACATTACATGAATACAAAGAATTCTTGCAACATTTTCTTTGAGAAGTTCTTGCACCTTCGTTGTTTTTAGCAGACCTTTGATGCTTGGCAGGAAGAATGCCCTCAGCTACTAATGTGCCTTTTCTTTGTCTCATGAAATTCTGTTCAGCTTTTGCCAAAAATTGCCATGTCCGATCTCTTACTTTTGTTCCTCAGGATAATTGTGACAGCTTGCCTAAATAATAATCAAACACATGAACATTCTAAAGCTGGGCACATGCTGCTGCCAAAACCTCAGCATCAGACAGACACTGTACTGGAAATAGGTGGGAGCTGTCACAGCAGTTGTGTGTATGGCAGGTGGCGGGTGAATGTGTGCTGAATTCCCCACTCCCCTGATATATCATGTGGCCCTAGTAACCTATGTCACCCTTGGGTGCACCATATGGGGAAGGAAATAGGCCAGACTCCCACCCCAAACACATATCTCAACCCCCACCTCATTGAGTACTTAGCCCCCCCGCACATATTCCTCCTGTTCCCACGGGCACTACATAGGATTGGAACTCCCCACGTCCCAGTGGTGGAGGCAGGGGAAGGAAGGCTAAAGAAGCCCCCCCCCCACACTCAAACACGTGTACACAGACACACAAAACAAAAACAACTATGTTAAAAACATTATTTAGTTTGCAAAGTCAAGCACTCAAAAGTTAGGAAATGTCAAATTTATGATTGCCTGTGCAACCTTAATTCAGCCCTCTTGTGTATATGATAAGAGTCTTTAAATACATAATCACATGCTATTATTTCCACAGGACTGCAGCCTCTTTCAGAAAACAAGATGGAGCTAGAAAGGGGGCAGAATTAAGATTGTGGAGGCAACTGCGAATTGGTACGTCCTAATTGTTGAGTGCTTGACTCTGAAACCTAAATACTGCTCTTTTAGCTTTGTTCATTTGTATGTAATAGCGTATATATAAATATAGATAAATCATCCCCTTTTCTTTTAGGCACAAAGGGAATGAAAGATGGGCACATACCTGATTTTTGAAAATGTTGCATACAATTATAATTCAATAGAATAGATAAAAATCTGTATTTTTTTTCAGATGTTATACAGCACCTTATGACATACTACACAGCTCAGGGAAATTCTCTGTGTTTTAGGGACTTATTGCGTACAAGTCTATGCCACTTTGTACCAGGGTGGTTTGCACCTTAAGAGCTAGAGGCCTGGGCCCAGCCAACCCTGCTTACTAAGGAGGCACACCTGAGCAGGAATCGTAAGAGCAGCAGAAAGAAACTGGACTGCTGGCCTTGCCGAGTTCTCAGGGAGACCAGGCGGGGTGGGGAATACAGAGGCTGCTAGGACTGAGTAGACTCCAGTACAGAAACTTGGGAAGTGATACAACAGGGTAAGAAAGGCCTGGGAGAATGAATGGACTTGAAAACTTTATTTTGAATGTTTGTTAATATCATAAAGCAGAACCTGAGGAGGGATGAGACTGGATAAATGGGTTTGCGAGGAGGGGCAAGGCTGCTCTGAGGCCACAAGAGGGTGCCCAGGCAGTAGCCCCTCTTGGATGCATTTATATAGGTGGATCTTGAATATGGGCCTGATCCTGAAATCATTCCACAGAACTCTTACTGATTTTTGGTGTGTAGAATAATGGCATGACTGGGTCATAAATACCAAATTTCATTGGATTTAACAGCATTCCAGCCTTTGTTGCTTAAACAATATCATGACTCAAGAGGTTTTCAAATTGCTTTACCTAGTCAGGACTAGACGCAGGGCAGCAGTAAGATGAGACTGAGAAAAGAGGATGCACAGATGATTCTTTATAACAATTTTTGTTTCTGTTTGGTTTGGTCATGTGTTTGCTGTGACCTCCTTGCTATCTTCTGAGCACTTGGCGATTGTGGGCCAAATTCAGGCTTGGTGTAAACAGGTACAACTCTGTTGACTCGTGCATTCATGCATATACTTTGGGACTTGTGTAGGGCAGTGGCAAAGAGCTTTGCCATTGACTTTGATGGAAGCTGATTTAGATCCCAAATATTTATTTACTTGCTTTTATCTGCAGCAGCAGGGAGCAACATTTTTAGTGCTGCTCCAGGGAAAGGGAAAACGTTAATTCATCACTGTTGAAAATTTCATGGATTTTTAATTTTTGTTTATTTCAAGCACTGTTTTTTCACTGTTCCATCCATTAACTGGATGCACGAGACACAACATTTAAAAAAACCACAGCAATGTACATTTACATACAATATGTTTACTCTCAAAATATCTGTGCTACTTTTGTGCAAGCACTAGAGTTAAGGTTGCAAGAGAGTTTCCATTTATTTCTCCCTGATGTTTTCTCCATTTTCTTTTCATCCACTAAAGTATTAATTCCTGCTTCTTACATCACAGTTCGTTGTTATTGGAATCGTTGAAAGTTCTGAACATGGCATGATTGTGGCTTTATTGCAGGAAGATGAAGAAAGTGGAAAAACAGACAGGAAGGGAGAAATCTCCTTTTGAAAAATGACATATCTACAACAATTCACAGAAAAGCAAAAGGCAGATATTTGATTATATCAAAGGGCAGAATATGTTTTGACTTGTATTATATATTTTATCAAGTGGAAGGGCTCTTTTAAGGACAATCAGGTAGAATCTGACATATGCTTTTAAAGTACTAATAAACCATTTCATAACTAACAACAAACAAAATCTTTGTACTTTAACATAATGACGAAAAAAACAGAATATCCTTGAGTCACTCCACAGTTGTTTACATGGAGGTAAACATCGGCAAAGAGACTTAGAAATGGTGTTATTTAGGCAGTGATGCTCTACTGTAGCACCGTTAATTTAACTTTACCTCTTTGCAGTGCTTTAATCCATTACGCTAATAGGCCATGTCATACTAATGCTTCCATCACTTATCTTCCTACTCACTAAGCTGGAGAGGGAGGCTGTGGTTCTTTGGTCAGCGCTGTACTGCATAGATTCATCGATTCCAAGGCCGTAAGGGAGCACTGCATTTATCTAGTCTGACCGCCTATATAACACAGGCCATAGAACTTCCCCAAAATAATTCCTAGAGCACATCATTTAAAAAAAAAAATCCTATCTTGATTTAAAAATTGTCCACGATGGAGAATCCACCATGATGCTTGGTAAACTGTTCCAGTGGTCTATTACACTGTTAAAAATTCATGCCTTATTCCCAGTCTGAATTTGGTTAGCTTCAACTTCCAGCCATTGGATCGTGTTATACCTTTCTCTGCTAAAGAGACCATTATTAAATAGTTTTTCTCCATGTAGATACTTATAGACAGTAATCAATTCACCCCTTTAAGCTAAATAGACTATGTTCTTTGAGTCTATCACTATAAGGCATGTTTTCTAATCTTTTAATAATTTTTGTGGCTCTTCTCTGAACCCTCTCCAATTTATCAACATTGATTTTTACTCTCAGTTAAATAAAAATCTAGAGATTATATTAAATGACTTACGGCGCAAAAGAGTAATGGGAGATTTTATTGTATTTCTTACGGAAGTCAATGAGAGTTTTGCCAGAGTAAGGGCTTCAGGATTTGACCCAATAATACTTCCTTCCCTTGGTGTTCCAGATAGAAAGTTGTGACTACTGTTAGGATGCACAGCATCTTTCCACAAAGCTTTGCAGTCACAATACAACAAACTTTGCAACATTGAAGGTGGCACTGACAAGGGCTAGAGGTCTTCACCTGACTTTGTGTATTTTATTATTAAATTTTATTTGTATTGCGTTAGTGCCGAAAGGCTCAGATTGGAAAATAAATTATGCCCAGCCATACTTACTTGTTGGTACGTCTGTTTCTCATATTGGATTGAGAGCAGTCGCTTGCTGACTGAGTTCACCAGAAATGGAAATCTGCAGTTAATCTGCTTTGTCATCACCCTGTGATTATAGGGAATAAGTACAGATGGTTTAATAGAAAAAAGAGAACAATGTGATCTGAAAGAGTTCTAACCAGACAAAACCAAAAGTACATTCGAGAGAAATAGGTGACGTGGCCTCTGGTCTGATAAAATCATTAGTGACTACATCCACATGTAAGAATGTGAAAAATGATGGTTCCCTAACAGTTGCTAAGGCTGTTGGTGCTATATATATCATACGTTTTAGGACTCCCCTGCCCAGTGGAACGGGGATATGTGCATCATAGAGAAGGAATATAAATTATGCTAAATGTGATAGGAACAGCCCATAAAAATGAGACGCTGCATAAAAAGCAGATGCACACTGTAATTTACAGCCCTAATACCAGAAATCAATGCACTGACCATAACCAATAAGACAACATTACTGTCATGTTCCTGATAAAATTTCATGTTGTCCATATGAATTTGAGAAGAGATTAATGGAAAGAAATACCCGGAGAGATTCTGAATTAGAAATCACTCAGGAAACGAATCTTGGAATTGGTATAGAACCAGCAGTTCTCAACCCACGGCCCGCCTGGTGCCCAATTAGCACACAGCTGCTGCCCAGCTCAGCTGTGTGCTAAAGGCTGGCCCGCATGGTGGGGTTCAGGCTGCCTGCCACCCAACGTGGTGGGGCCAGGGTTGTGGGCCTGTCCCATGTGGCAGGATCCGGGGTCGAGGCTGCCAGCTGGCCCCGAGGGGTTGGGGATCCAGGGCTGCTGCCCAGCCCCACACAGCAGAAGTCCGGGACAGCCACGTGGCAGGGGTCGGGGGCAGGCAGCCAGCTGGCTCCAGGGCTCCTGACTGGACCTGCGAAGTCAGAGGTCTGGGGCGGGTAGTAGGCCTCCAGGGTCAGGGTCTGGACTGCTGCTGCCCTGCCACCTGGCCTCTGCCCATTGTGGGCCGCATAAATAAGTTAAGAACCACTGGTTTAGACAGTTGAGTTCACTGTGCAGCAGTAATCAACGGAGGTATTAGACTGTGTTAATCAGGAGAGAGTGAACAAAACAGATAATTTATAGTGCTACTATGTAAACTAATGGTACATTTTTTAACCCTGAATATGGCATTCAATTTTGGTGATTTCATCTTCAGAACAGCAGAAGAGAAGCAGAAAAATTCTAGAGAAGGGCAATGAAAATGATTAGAGGCTTCTATATTACAGATCTGAGAGTAGGACAAATTAGACAGTAACCTCTTCAGCTGTATGCTCTTCTGGAGTATAGGAATTGCCATACTGGATTAGAACCATGGCCCCACCAGTACAGTATCCTCTCTCTGAGAGTGGCAGGTATCAGATGTTTTAGAGGAAGATGCACAAATCTCACCTGAAAGCAATGTGGAATAATCTGCTCCTCACATTAGGTCTCCTCTTCATCCCTAATATTTAGAGATTGGTTTAAATCTAAAAGCACACATGAGATTTAAAACTTCCGGGTGGGGACTATGCTTTTTTACATGTTTGTACAGCACCTAGCACAGTGGGGCCTGTTTGGGACTTCTGGATGCTACAGCAATATAAATAATAATGTAATTTAATATGGCGAATGTCAAGTGAAGTATATAGTGAGGGTCAATTAGCTGATCCTATGTATCCTTTCCCATAACAATACCAAGAAGAAGGAACCCTTAATTAAATAAAAGGCAACACACATAAAATATTTTGAAGGCATGTTCTGTGGGTGTCATTACCATCTTGGGCACCAATGCTACAAGATGAGCCGTTCTGGCAGATTCCTGCTTTTTGCTTTAATGGGGGTCTGCATGGGTGCTGAGCTCCAAGCACATGGATCAATTTGCAGGATTGTGACCTTGCTTATTACCACTGTTTGAGGGGTGTCCTTTACTCGAACAGGGAATAAAACAAACATTGTGGTGAATTTACTTAGATTGTAAACTCATTGGGGCAGGGACCAGCTCTTTGTTATGTTTGTACAGTGCCTGGCACATAGGGCTGAGGTCTCTAGGACCCAGTGCAATAAAAAAGTTGTACTATGTAGGCACTGCCCTGGTAGGGCTGGTGTGGACCTTACCTGCCTAGGGGAAACTGTTGTGGGATGGCATCTCCAGGAGGTACCATCCTTACTCAGACTTCCCAGCGCAGAGTACAAATGCACATTTTGTTCCCCAAGTGCGCTATTCTACGTTGTGGGGGTAGGAGGGAAGTAAGCCCAGTCTCCTCCACACCATTTCACAATTTAGGGCAATGTCTGCTCATGGGGCACATGGGCTGAGCAGTCCTCTGTGCTCCCCTTTAATTTGGGGTTACAATTGTTATTGCCCTTTTGAAGAGCTCCCGTCTGCCTTCTCCCTCTCAACATGCTGTGCAAGGACCAGAGAATCTGTCCTATGAGTTCAGTGGGTCCCCTGCTGCAGTTTGATAATAGAAAGGGTTAGATGTTTATATGCCTAAGAAGAGATTCTCTGTTTACCAGAACTATAGCTAAAATTATGAGCCTATTTCAGGAAGGTAATGAGACACTCCAGAAAGGCTCTCAATACCGAGCAGTCTCTGGGTATACAAGGATTTTCAATTTTCTTCAATCCAGTGCTTCAGGGCAGAAACCAGTTACCAGCTGGGATCAGGAAGCAACTTCCTTATGTCATGGTATTGCAAAATTACATGCATTATGGGCCTTGCACTGAAGTCAACAGAGAAACTCTCTCTCTCTGACTTCACTGAGAATTGGATCAGGCCCGTACACCTATCACTGTCAAGATATCAGAGTAAGTGAGATGTTGTTACGGCAGCCTTAAAAGAACAAGCGTAATAATTAAAAGACAAAATAAGTATTTACTAAAAACATTTTATATAAAAAGTATGTACAAAAATTACAATTTTTTATAGAAAAGTTAGTGTTCTTGCAGCTGCACACGCACAATGAACACAAAGAACTATTTGCTACATTTACTGTTGAAAGTCAAGAGGGTAACGAGGCTGGGGGAATGAGAGAATGAATCCACAAACGGAAATGGTAGATACCTCTATTTGTCTTCAAATGAGTCCTTGTCAGATTTTGCTTGTTAGTTTTTCACCAGGCTAAGCGTGTCTTTGGATTGCTGGGAAATAAAATATGATTATTCAGTCTGCTCCCTGTTGTGCTACATATATTCTCTCAGAATGGAGTGACATAAAAATGTGTACATATGGAGAGAAAAAAGGTTGGAAATGCCTGGGAGCACTTCCTAAATAAAATTGGGCCCATTATTATATATCAAGTTGCAGAGACAAAATGATGAAAAACATCTGTGTGTAGTAGATAGTAGTATCTGTCTTAAGTTACTGTCAGCTATGAATTTGTGCACAGCCCCTACGGCTTCTTCCAAATCCTTTTCCATCTGTGTCTCCCTGAGAACTTTATGTCATATAAACTTTTTCTTAATCATACGTATGGTTTCCACTTTTAGGCTGCAAATAATATATCTGAAATTCTCTTTCAGTTAAGAATTTTTTTAAAAAAATAAGCGCCTAAAATAACTGGACTTTAAAAAAAAAATCCATTATTTTATTTAATTGCTTGTAGTTGAGTATGTTGCTGAGGAGTTAAATAATATGAGCCTAATCCAGGAAATGAAATCTATGGGACTACTCAGTTTGTAAAGTGAAGCACATATATAAGACTTTGAAGGATCAGGGACAGAATCGAGATCTGGAGGGAGCTCTTTAATGCAGCCTTGTAGTCCTCCCGTGTTAAGTAGGAGCACTGTGTTAGCTGAATCAAAAATTAGAATTGGGAAGAAAATTTAGATAAAAGTTCTCTGCAAATTATTTTCTTTTGAAAATGTATTAAGCTAAAAACTGAACTATACAGTTTGAAAATTAGTCAGTTTTGTGAAAAATAAACAGTATATATCCTAATCGGATTGGATCAGATTGTGCTGGCCGTCCTCTCATTGAATAATATCTAAGGGGTTGGTCCTGCCCCATTAAGGTTTTTGCACTGATCTGAATGGGAGCAGGGTCAAGCCCTTACTCCACAAACAATTCAATTGAAAACCAATGGAACAACTTGCAAAGTAAGGCCTTTATCCTGCAAACACCTACACTCAGGCTTAACTTTGTGCACTAAGAGTACTCCCATTACAAGACTGGGACCTAAAGTATTATGTAATATAAGTAAGGGCAGCAAAATCTGGGCCTTGCTTAGCTAGATAGCCCCGAAGTATCTACACCACTGTAAATCAGGAGCAGTTCAATCAAAGTCAGTGAGGACCAGTGTGAAACTAGTGCAAATTCATACTGTATTCAAGATTAGGAAGCCACCAAATAAAGCTAAAAACTCTGTCGTGTGCAGTCGGAGAATTCTGAGATAATGCTTCAAAGGACTAGTTGAGAAAAATATATAATGTATCTGAGACATGACTGCACTGCAAAGCAAGCTTCTCCAGTAAGCAGTGGAGCAATTCACAGAATGGTTACCATTGAAATTAACATATTTTCCTCCACATAGAAACAGCAAACACAGACTGGAATAATGGTTTTGAATATCAACCTGCATGTGCTTCTTTCTTCTAACAAGTCAAAGCAAAGTGATTGCTGTAAATTCTCTTCTTGCTGTTCATAGGTAAGGTAAATAGAATGACTAGCATGCCTACTTTTCTGATTTATACAGACAAGGCAAGTGAGGCAACTGATGCACGTTCATTTCCTGTTGGCCACAAAGAAGGTAGTAGGGTGAATGGTACACCTGCTTTTCCTGTAGGCCATGGACAAAGTAAGTAAGGCTGTTTGCTGACTTTCATCATTTTATGACTCCCGAGGCAACCTTATTATATCAAAAATATAGGGCCACATTCTCTACTGGCTTAATTCTATGTGCTTTGATTTACATCTGCAGAGAATTTGGTCCATACGACTTCCTTGCCCCACTTGCCTTTCACTCCCTCTTTCTTTCAGAAATATATGGTTTTTCCCCTGAACCTGGGCTAGATCTGTAGCTGGTGTAAATTGGTGTAGCTCCACTAAAGTCACTGGAGTGGTGCTGACTGTTGTACGCTACCTGAAGATCCGGCTATATTGTTTATTCTTAACAAAACTTTAACTTTTGAAAAAACAGTTCTAATCTTACAGCTAACAAATCTAATATTTAGTTCAGGTAGAAAAACAAATGCTATGTAGTCCCCACACAGCCCTGCAAATAAAACAAAAATCTAAACAGTATTAACTAAAATCAGCCCATGCTGAAGCAGAGATAGTCATGTAGCCTCTCCAGGAATGAGAATGTTCTCCTTCAAATCCAAGCTAATTATTCTGCATCATATCATGTCCCATGGCATCATGCCAATCAACATGAAAGAACCACATCATGTCATGCTTGATATGAAACAAATAATGTAGTCCTCTGAATGCAACATTTAAAGGAAAAGACTTGGGTTCTGGATCAAATACTCATTTTCAGTAAGTATAGAGCGATTCCATATTTGAACATGTTGTAAGTGTGGTGAAATCTCTGCAGTACAATATTAATCAACTAAGTAGATATGGGATTATCAAAATGTACTGGGAACTCATAATATTGACTTATTGATTTCAATGGCTCTGCTGTGCCACTTCATTTTTCTGTCATCTATACAATATCCAAATGAAGACAAAAATAACCAGGCTGTGATCCCACGCAGCATTTAAGCACATGTTTAACTTTAAGGACATGAATATCCCATTGATTTCAAATGGAGTACTTGCACGTCAAAGTTAAGTATGTGTTTAAATGCTACTGTAGTTTAATTGTTTGCTAGCCTTTCATTTTGGAAATCTAAGATTCAAAATAGGGCCTGATCCTGCAAACCTTATTACTCGAGAGTAGTCCAACTGGCATCAGAGGGACTTCTGCTCATGTAAAGATTACTCACAGGAGAAAGAGTCAGCAGGATAGGGTCCATAGTGTCGTTCATGATAAAATCCATTTTCCAACCTCAATCTCATCCCCTATGCAAGTCTATAGTCTCCATCTAGTCCAGGGGTAGGCAACCTATGGCACGCATGCCGATGGTGGCACACGAACTGATTTTCAGTGGCACTCACACTGCCCGGGTCCTGGCCACTGGACCGGGGGGCTCTGCATTTTAATTTAATTTTAAATGAAGCTTCTTAAATATTTTAAAAACCTTATTTACTTTACATACAACAATAGTTTAGTTATATATTATAGACTTATAGAAAGAGACCTTCTAAAAACGTTAAAATGTATGACTGGCACGTGAAACCTTAAATTAGTGAATAAATGAAGACTCGGCACACCACTTCTGAAAGGTTGCCAACCCCTGATCTAGTCCCTGTGCAAATCCACCTTTCCTGCAGAGGGACTGCCACAAATGAGGTTTTGAGATGCTTTGGTAGACTGGTATGGGGAACCGCAGACAGTGCCTGCCTCCACTTGATCTGATCCTAGCCAAAGCTATTCAATACTTTGACACGTTAAAATCCTGGCAAGTCCTAGAACACTGGCATGTTTGGGGATCTGCTGTGCTGTTATACACGGCACAGTCAGCCACCTGCTGCACTTCCGTATTGACTGTTAGGTTTGATTGCTCCGAGAAATGATCCTTTCACAGGATGAATTGACAGTGGGGATTCTTGCATTGTCACTATTGCTTTGAAGTCACTGTATTGTCACAGTGGCTTCCTCCCTCCTCTGCCACCTTAGATTATAGAATTTAAAAAATGATTTCTTTGGGGGTCTGTTTTTCTGTTAATCACTTAGCTGATCAAAAAGGCTCCAAAAAAACTTGCTTCTTTGTCCATGTCAACCATGTCCTCGTTACTGACAGAGACAAAAATTCTATCATCCCTTTTTAGCTGAAATACTCCACCTTGATATATGGAGTAAAGTCCATATTCTGCCTTTTTAGACCAGCAGCTAGTTCTTGCACTTTTCATGAGCAGGATAGGCTCTGGATATGTCGTCAGTTTGTAAACATACTGGACCATTTGCTTAGGGTTTCTGCTTAGTGCTAATGGATCTGATTCTGAATCCTCGTTTTCAGGTTCGCGGAATCGAAAGTAAGTTTGAGAGTAGATGTAATAAAACCCGGTTCTAGGTATGATTAACTCCCCATTTTTCAACTCCACATTATAGAGGAATGAATGGTCTTTCCTTGAGGGTTCCCAGGTATTTATTTTCTGCCCAACACCTCTTCTGGATGAGGAATCTATTTGAGGAGAAAAAAATAGAGAAGAATACAGAGCTAAATAATGCTGTGTGCAACAAAGTCCACTTCTCGTAGCTGATGAGACTGTTTTTCAAAAACTAAATAAGAGCAATGGGCCAGATCCTGCATCCATTGGCTTCAGATGGTACAGGATCGGGCCCAATCTCTCTTAAAGGGTATGTTTCCACTTGCTGGTAGATCGGCACTGCTGCAGTCAATGCAATGGGAGAGCACTTGAGTACTCCACCACCCCAAGAAGCGTAAGAAAGTCGATGGGAGATGCCCTCCCATCGACACAGCGCAGTGTAGCCACCGCGGTAAGTGGATCTAACAATGTTGACTTCAGTTACATTATTCACGAAACTGAAGTTTCTTAAGTTAGATCGATTTACCATGGTAGCGTAGTCCAGCCCATAGATTTCAAGTTTCATAAGTAGCAATTTGGCACATCACTTTGTGGGGACTCATTTTAGTTTTGATCTTTGAATCCTTCCCCACTGCTGCCTGAAATACAGAATGAAAATGAATCCAAGTTGCCACATGGCTAATGAGCAAAACAATGTGAGAATCCTAACTCGCCCCTGGTTCCCCCAGAAGATTTGAGAACTTTAGCAAGTCCTTCATTAAATCTGGAGTGAATTTCAAGTCTGTTCTGTCTTTTTTTTTTTTGATGTGCCTATCACGATAGCTTCTAGGCCCTCATACACATATCTTTCTCCAAAAAAATACTGCAAAGGGGATAGACAGAGTTACGAAGACGGAATTTTCATTAAAAAAACAACTAATGACATAGAAGGAAGGTGCACCATAGATACCCAAGTTGAATGGGGTTGATACTACTATTCGAGTGCGCTGAAGAATTATTTTCACCAAAACTAGAAAATCTTTGATTTTTTTTTAAAGCTTTCCCTGTTTTCTGGCCAAAAAATTGCATTGAGTCCATGAGAAACAAGCAGAAAAGTGTGCCTAGAATAATCAACAGTCAATATTCATTTCTGGAAAATCGCAAAGCATATATATTCAGTGATCTTTCCCTATTTTGTATCCATCTTCTTCCCTTATCAATATAGCAAAATATCTTACTTGATGTGGATAGAGAGCTCTTCTTATTGCGGCTTCCAGTTAAGTGAGCTGCTATTCTGTGTCCATGGTTCTGAGATCCCTGTTCTTCAGTTCCTGGAAGAGTTAGAGACAGTTCAGTTACATGAAGATGAGAAATAACCATTTTAAATCTCAAATTAGAATTAGAGAAACAACAAAGCCATTGTCATCTCCATGGAAATATGTGACTAATTACTAAATTGACAGTATTTGAGGATTTATGTGTTTGTCAAAATATTTTATTTGACCAAATCAATGAGAGATTGAAGTGTAATGGTTGATATGGTCAAAATTTCTCAGAACTTCCCATACTCTCTTTGAAATGCCTTTTTTAAGCCTTCTGTATGTTCCCCCCCAAAACCAATGCCCAAACACCCAATACTAAAAATAAGTATGTGCTCGTGGAAAGGGTAAATATCTTTTAAGGCCAAATTCTGTGGTCTTTACTCTAGAAAAATTTCCTCTGACTTCTTGAGCCAGAATGCTTCCTGATAGTCCTCCTGGGGTGTAAGGCTCTGCATTAGTTTCAGAGGAGAGCTGTGCCCAATCCTTAATTAATGTAGCTGCACAACAACAAAGTACTATTTGTTCTCTGAAGCATGGAGAGGTTAAATGAATTGCATAAAATCACTGAATCAGACAGAGACAAGAACCGAAGCCAGGCACTTTTCCTGAATCCTGGTTCCATGCTCTAATAACTTGACCACATTTTCTGACTGCTTAATATGTCTCTTAAAAGAATATCAACTAATACTAATTGTTACTCATTTCCCATGCTTTGCTGCAGAAGAACTGTACAACTGAGTAAGAAATTAGGAACTATTCTCGACAACTGGAAAACATGTATGGAACCACTGCACATCTGCTACCATCGCAGTTTCTTTATGTGCTAAATAAATGTGATACATTAAAAATACCTTTCACTGCAGATGAAATGTTTTCCTCATAGTTTCTTGATATCATCTGCAAACACACGTAAAGAAAACTGTTTTCTTTCTGGGAAATCAGTAGAGCAGTGACAAAGATGCCAGAAACACAACTATTCCATATACTCTTATATACCACATAACTGAACAAACTCCAGCATTTGACCATCAAACAAATTTTATTTCTATTTGTAAATAAAAGCGGACATCAAAAGGAAACTGTATCATTTATTTCTCACAACAAACTGTTTTGCAATAATTTTAAATATCTGGGGCCAAATTGCAATGGAGCTCATCCAATTGAGTGTTAAAGTTCTTTGGAAAATCTGGCCCTCAATAAGAGGAAATATAGGGTTCAGGGCATCAGCTTCTGTTTGCAATTACTCCAGTGTAGATCTGCAGACATTTGATTGTGGAATAATTCACCGGAGTTACTCCAGATTAACCCTGGTACAACAGAGGAGAATTAGATCCAGCGGTTTTCACAATGGCAAAACTATTGATATATAAATAACGGCAGGAATATATCTGGCTTAGTCTGTGTCTACACTGCCACTTTCAGTGCTAAAACTTTAGTCGTTCAGGGGTGTGAAAAAATGCCCCCCTGAGCGACAGAAGTTTTAGCACTGAAAAGCACCAATATAGACAGCGCATTGTAGCTCCCGGCGATAAAGCTACCACCCCTCACCTGGAGAGCTCTCCCCCGGCGATACAGGGTGACTAGGCTGCCCATGTCACAACGCTGCCGCAGCCACGCTGTAAAGTGGGCAGTGTAGACATACTCTTAGTTACAGTAGTAAATCTCATACCCTGTTCTCAGGCAGTCTATCACCAAACTTACATTCAACATCTTGAACTAAGATTCATGTGAAAAGTTCTCACTCATAAATGTCCTGGCTTTCTTGAGGTTTTAATCAGATCCCACCTTATTTTCATGTAATTTTGATGTTAGTTCTTTATTAAGCAAAAATATTCTGTCACTTGAAGCCATTACTATTTCTCCACTGTAACTCATGGTTCCAGTCTCATGGGAAGGGTATACATTGAAATAACAATAGTTTCCAGTAAGCAATAATGGCTCCTCAATTGTAATAGCTCCATGAGAACAACAAAAGCATTGTCATCTCCATGGAAATGTAAGAGACACTGCCATTATCCAAGGAATACTGAGATTATAGAATGTAATGGCTCTGGGATACCTTAATCTGCATTTCATTGACCGAACAGCTTTCTTTCTAGCATACTGTTTATATGTATTTGGGAAACAGCTACTATATGCATAGGCAGCAGTTGCTTCTCTAGGAAATTCTGAATCTAGGTGTCTTTCCAATGGTAGCAATGTTAGAAGTTGTAGTGCAGACAGGGTGAAGGGCCTTTCTCCAACTATGTTGTATAATTGCAGGACAGCACTGGTGCAAAAAAATATTTATGAATTTTCCCATTGTAGAAACCTACTAAGTTAATATAGTGAGCCAAATTCTGCCCTCAGTTATACCAGTTAAATTTGGAGTAACTCCGTGGACTTCAGTTTGGGCCAATATTTTATTTAAAACAGACCTCCAGTGCATCAGTGTATAATAACTAAATCACTATTAATTTACTAGATCAGTGTTTCTCATCCTTTTCAATTTGGAAACCCTTTATTCAAAGTAAAACTTCTTCAAAATTACATTTGCGATAAAAGTGAGAGTTAAAAAAAAGTTTCAATGATATGCCTATATCATTTATTAGTGTGTAGGTGTGTGTATTTTGAAAGGTTGACACAGAATACCTGACCTTGAAGGGTAAGGCTGTGTGGGGAATGGGGGAGTGAGATTTCCAGGTTAGATTATAATAAAATTGTCAATGCTTCATGACATACCTGTTCTTTGTACAGTTGTGAGGCAGGAGGTGAATAGTGGTTTTCTTTACGATAACAGGGACGGTAACAGGGACGGTGAGCAAGATTCTGATCTCACACCTGTTACATTTCCTGTGGCTTGAGTGGGAATCACTCCTGATTTGCTAGTGTGAGTGAAAGAAAATCAGGCCCTACATCTCCATGCTCTGTCACAAATGAGAAGGACATTCTATATAGTAGGCATATTAGACAAACAGTGGATGAACCCCTCTTTGGGATGAACTTAGTAATAATTGGTCACCTGTATTTTCTGTGTCCTAAATACAGTGAAACTCTTGTAGTGAAATGACAATTTTTGTTCTCAGAAGAACTTCACTGCAAACAGAATTCCTTTATATCTGGAATTGCGATTTGACCACTAAAATGCAAGGAAACAATTTGGGATTTGCATTTTATTTCACTAGTTGGAGCTTAACTCTCTGAACCATCTGGATTGTTATAACCAAGCTCCATTGTTTAGTCTGTGTGAAAGTTCCAAAGTACCTTTTTAATTAACTCTCCTAGTTGCCACTTCACTTGCCAGCAGGGGTCACTCTCTCTTTCTTCATTTTCATTTAGATCCACATGTCTTATGAAAGTTCCGAGATCTTCCCCCATGAGACAAGCAATGCCGCTCTTGGAATACGTGTCCTGGAGCTGTGGTAGAAGGCAATAAGCTAGTTAATTCACTTAATGTACAGATATATGATGCATTTCTAAAACTCTTGGGGTTTAGGGAAACCCTTTCTGTTCTAAGTAACACCAATATGCTACAGCAAGTAATGATTTTATAAAGGAGAGTTAATCCTGACCTTACATACTTATTTAGCTACAACCAGATACTTGATATGCAAGAATACACTTACATTTTTATCTCTATATGTTCATAAACTGGACATCCAGGACTCAGCTGAATAAGTTTATGCACTTGCAATACCGACGTCACTAATGCTGAGAATTATTTTATCAGCTCTAACATTGTTAGAATTTAGTTCCTTTCCACAAGGGATCTTCCTACACTGAGCCTGAACATCAGCCACTAACCCACTCCCTATGTCTGCACTTTGGGCAAATTCTACTCCAGATTCAAACCTTGCAGCTTAGGGCATTTTCTGCAATGGAAGGGGGCCAGAAGACCACATTCAAACCCCTTCCCTATGAATTTTGAGGAAGCTGGCATTCAGATCTGATTCCACATCTGAGTCTTGTGACTTGGAGCCCATCTCTAAACCATTCATATATCTAAAGAGAGAATTCCTCCTTCTGATGTGTAAAGAGAAAGAGTGAAATCAGGGACCCACTGACGTCAATGGCAAAAGTCCCAATGTCTTCACTGTGGTCAGGAATAATTTTCCTAGTTATAGTTTAAAAATAGTAGTTAAATAGTTTCAAATAGTAAAGAATATAGTGAACAACAAAACCCTTCCTCGAGCTCTGCTACTTCTGCAGGGGATAACCCATTATCAAAACTGAAGCTGGCACTTGTTGCTTAATGTAAGAACACAGTAACCTAGGCAGCCTAGAGAGAACTCCTGATCCCATTGAGTTCAATGGTTCATCATCATCCAAAACCCCTGTTAAGACCTGTATGCCAGTAAAGTTTGGAAAGGAAAGAAACCAGTGAACATCCAAAGCATTCAGACCGGCTTCTTCTTCTTGATTTAATAGTTTAAATTCAACCATTCCTATCGTAAAGGATATTTTTTTTTGGTTTGTTTGTTAATCTGCTGCCTCTGGAAGTTAATTTACTTAACATGTCACAGTTTCAACTATCCTTCAAGCTTGGAACATTCAGCATCAGAGAACAGGGGGACTGTTCTCTACCCCTCCCCCCACCATTCCCATCCTTTTCTGTCTGCTTGAAAACAAAGGAGGCAAGCCATAGATTTCCCGCTGGAGCAGGATGGAGAGAATTCACCCATCTGACCCTGCAAATCTTACCTCACTTAACCTCAAGCTCCAGACCTTCGTGCAGAAACATTTACAGAGAATTCTCTTATGTTTAAAAATACTACCATATTCTATAATCATTGATGCAAAATGCTCTGACTGACAGGAGTATCCCCACAGGCTTTTGGACCATTACTGCAGAATAGGGTAGTATTTTTAATATAAGGCTTCTTACTTTGGGAACTTCACTTAAATCGGTGGAAATAAGCTATATAGATATAAGCACCTTTATACTAGTGTAACTGCATCCATGCTAAGGGGTTGGTTTTTAAACCAATATAATTAAATTGGTACCAAACCTGTATGTAGACCAGCCCTTACCAGGCCACTCTTCTACCAGATCTAGGGACCAGGAAAGGAGAGGGCACTTCAAAACTTTTCTCTTCAATCTGAAAGCAAACAGTACTGCCATTTCTGCTTTTTGCTTACTTGTCACACGCCTAGCCCCTGAGATAACTTTACTGTACTAGTACCTGGTATTGCTGCAGCATCTTGCATCCGCAGCGTTTAATGCACTCTGCAAACGTGAGTGTGGCAGGGAAGTAGTATTATCCCCATTTTAGAGGTTAAGGAAATGGAGGCGCAGGGCATTATGAGGCTTAATCAAATGATATTTGTACAGCACTTTGAGATCCAGGGAGGGAAGGTGCCACAGAAATGTTAAGTGGAGTATTATTAGTGAAATATTTCTTCAACTTCACCCATCATCTAAGGGCAACATTTGGATTATGCTTTTAAAGTCAATGAAGTCTGTTTTCTTCACTGTCCTATATCCTGGATGTGTAATTAACTCTACAGTGCATCCTAGGGCTAAGTCACTGCTTTTCAGCACTCCCCTCCCATAAGCCAAACTAGGCTGTTCAAAAAGCTTTATCCATCTTATGATCATCAGATGGTTACATTTAGCTAATCAGATGACTATCCATGTAGATTGAGAAAAATTACCTAGCATTAAATAAGATTTTTTATTTGTACTGACAGCTGAAAGGATCTGACACCTGGCCAGTGATGATTATTTGACAGAAGTCTCGAAATACAGATACTATGAAACAGCAAAAAGAAGGGAAAAGAGGGACCAGGCTCACAGATAAATATCACTAACCATAAACCACATGTACAATTAAGGTAACAAACTGTATTTGCAGTCCTAACATCTGTGTGCAGGAGAACAAAAAGGACATGTGTAGTAGAGACACCATATAATATTATGCAGATACCTGGGCTATTTTCAATCCAACAGAAATTCCCTTCAAAGTACTGGAGTTAGCCTTCACACCACAAAAGGGTTATTCTCCTGCAATAATAAGAGCTATATCTGAGGTAAGAATTGTTGGATGTGGTTTATTCAGAATAGTAGAGTACTCTTTCAAAAGTTCAAACCATACATATTTGGAGGAAAAGCAACTAGGAGAAGGTGCTGTGGTTACTAATTGCTCATGTTCAAAAGTTTGATAACAAAGAACTTTGAACCAAGTATCTGAGAGTTGAAACAATTTTGCGTACATTTCTTTCTTATCGCCAGTACAGTGTAACCTATTTTCTTAAGACAAATGTGATGTTTCTGTAGATTCCTAATCTCACCAGGTATGAAGCTATCAGAGCAACAAACTCAGCAGACAGGTCCCCAGTTTTATACACTCAAGAAGTCTGGTATTGATTGTAGAGTGGTGCGAATCATCTGATAAGAATTTCCCAAACCATCTGATTTAGCCATCTCAAAAGAAACTGTGAGTAGAGTACTACTCAATTTTGCAGGTGGTAAATTCAAGGGTTGCAATAGTATTTTATATTTATACAGCACCTTGCAAATGCAAGGATCTCAAAACCCTACAGAAACGATATACCTACAATGCTGCTTGTGTGCAGCCACCTCTGGAGCTAGGGAGAGCACCCAGATGGACAGCACACTATAGTAGGGATGGTAGGATAGGAAACGTGGATGGACACCTAGACAAACCCACTACCCCTACAGAACTGCCATGGGTCATGAATGTCCATATAGGACCATGGGTTTTAAAGTCTTGTGCAAAAGTCACCCAGCCAAACGTTGCATGGAACTTCAGTTACTTACTTAAGAAAAGATAAATGGCTGAGCCGATGCTTCCAGGATATGAACCTTTGGTTGCAGGGAGTGGAAGGCACAGCCCCACAGACATTCCCCAGCTCTCTGCGTGGGGGGCAATGATTAGCTTGTGTCTGCCTGAAATTCTATCAGGATTAGTCACTGTCTGAAAACAAAGTATTGTCGTTGGGTTTTTTTTTAAGCGTGTGTGACTATTCGGGTGAGAAAGCTGACTCTCCTTCTAGCCCCTAGCACTACGAATGTCCCAGCAGTGCTGACAAGGCACAAATTGGAGTGAAGAAAGAGCAACTTTGGAACATCAATGAAATGCGCGTTTCTGTTTCGGGGGAAAAAAATAGAAGTCTAAGGTGAGTTTTAAAAACTTCTCCTTTCGTGACCTTCGTGTTCTGCATAAAAGCAAACAAACCCAGCCAACCAGCAAAACAAACAAAGCCAGCCTAACCCACTTCTCCTACAATGAAAGCAAAAGCGCTGGATCTCCAAGGCTTTCCTGCTACAATAAACATTGCCAAACTACAGTTCACCTAGGGCCCAATCCTGCTCCCTGCAAACACTGGGAGTTTTGCCACTACCGTCAGCGGGAACAGGATCACTCGTGCAGGAACCCATACAACCTTCCTTTGAACAGGACAAGGGCACACACGATGCGTTTGTTTTTCTTGACTAGATTTAGAGAGAGAGAATGAGGAACTGCCTGTAGGCTGGCCAAATCAGCCTGCAGATTGAGCAGTGCCTAGATCACCGCTCTGGTACTTACCTGTTTCAGCTCATTAGTGAAGTAAAGGAAAGTAATCGCCACGCAAATGGATTGCAGCAGCACAGCGGAGATCAGCACAAGCCCACAGGTCTGGCCAGTGCTGGGGCCAGCCGTAGGCAGCCTCATGGTTGGTGCGTACACAAAGAGAAGAGACACAAGACTGGGAGAGCGAGCGAGGCAAGGGAGGTTGTTATTGTTTGCTTTGTTTGAGGTGGAGCTCTTCCTGGTTGAGCAGGGCTGCAGACTTTGTCTCTCATCCACCCCCTTAGAGGATTTCCCTGCTGGCTGATCTCCAGGAAATGGGGATGGGCGGGAGGGGAGAAGGCACAACAACAATAATCCTAAAGTCTGCACATGAAAAAAGTACAGCCACAAAAATCCAGCTTTCGTGTTTGCAAAACCGGTGTGTCCTTGAGCTCTGATTTCTTTGCTGTATAGGCAATGCTGCTGGAAAATAGACTGGGGGTGGGAGAGGGCCTCATTTAAATGGTATTCACACTTCTTCCTTTGAATAGCTTTTGAATGGCTAGCCTTTTAGCAACCCTTTCTTTGTTCCTTGTAAAGCTGCAATTTCTGCCACATGCTAATACAGATCCTGATTCGCTTGTCTCACCAGTTTTACACCTACCTAACTCCATTGAAGTCAATGGAGTTATTCCAGATTTACATCAGAGGGAGTGGGGTCAGAATCAGACTCTTCATGTGTGTTGAAAATGCAATAAAAAAGCAACACCAAGATGCTATTCTCCTCCATTCTGCAAGGCCAAATCCCCAACCCCCCCCGCCCTTTAAAAAAAAAAAAACGAAAAAAAACCCCCAAACAACCAGCCCAGGGTAGGTGGGGAAAAGAAGGAACTGAAAAAAGGCCCTTCATGGAATGGGAGCAGCAGTGGTTCTCAGCTGCCTGGCAGCCTCTGCTGGCAGTTTGATCTGGGAACAGGGCTGAGGAGAAAAGGATGTGGGAGAGGATAGGGGCCCTTCACAGCATCATTCCACCTTCAACCTGCGGAGAGTGTGCAGTGTAAGATATTGCTGACTTTGCCCTCCTGAATTTACCCTGGGTTTCCTCTCCTCACATTGGACTATCCTTTGAGGAGCATTTTTGGGCAGCTGCCCTTAGAGAGCCATTGGAACATGACTCCTAAGAAACTGGGCCTCTGTGCAAATGCCCCAGCCCTAAGCTCTGAGGGCCACAAGATTTCTTGGAGCTTCAAGAAGGTGAAGACCTCTTGAAAGAACAGTCTGGAGGAATTGACAGGTGGAACTGACATTCATCGAGATTCCTGGGCCTTACTGAGGTTCTCCTGTAAGACAGCCTTTACCTGTAGAGTTGGTGATTCCAGTCAACTTGCTGGTGGATTGAGACCACCTCACTGGCTATACATTGGCCAAACTGGACAGTCACTACGCAAGAGGATAAATGGACACAAGTCAGATATCAGGAATGGCAATATACAAAAACCTGTAGGAGAACACTTCAACCTCCCTGGCCACACAATAGCAGATGTAAAGGTAGCCATCTTACAGCAAAAAAACTTCAGGACCAGACTCCAAAGAGAAACTGCTGAGCTCCAGTTCATTTGCAAATTTGACACCATCAGATCAGGATTAAACAAAGACTGTGAATGGCTAGCCAACTACAGAAGCAGTTTCTGAAACCCCTCTGCTCCCTGCCCCCTGACAGTCCCCCCCAGAACTCCCAAACTCCAAAAGAGTTGGCAGCACTGCCTCCCTTCTTCACTTCCCCCACCCCTCCATCCCTGCCTTGCTAGCAGGCTCAGTAGAGAAGACTCCCCGTGTACCACTAAAGTTGGTTCCTTCGGGTCAGGGTTTTGGTACTTTGGCTGAGTTCTGTGGGTAAGCTGATATGGCTATTGTGCCTGTTTGCACACTAGTCTCCAGGGCTGTCCCTCACAAGCACTAAATTCATTTCAAAAATGTAAAACAAAACATAGATTTCCAAGTGCTTTTGTTTATATGCGTGTACCAAAGCATCTGCTACTACTAGTTCTCTCATAGAGGATGGAGCTACCATAGTCTGTGTGTGGGTGGGTGGGGGGTCATGTCTTCTCTTTCCCCTCCAACTTTCCTATTTAAACTCTGAAAACTGTGTCTCTTCTACTCAGACTTTGTTCACACTAGCAAGTTGTACCTGTATAGTTAAAGCAGTACAATCTCTCTTAGTGCAAATGCAGTTATTCTGGTACGAAGGTGCCTTCCCATAAGGGTAGTTCTTTATAACATCTTCATACCAGAATAACTGCATCTGCACTAGGGACTGTAGCAGTATACGGTTAAAAATAAATTCGCATCCCTAACTGACATAGTATAAAAACTCGGTAGATCAGGCCTCAAAGGTACTGTAGCTTTGAGGAGGTCTTGTCTGTGATAGAGAGTGCCAGTATCGATCCATTGACAATGCAAATGGTTGTGGATTGAAATCCACAGCAAGACCTGAATTCACTTGATGTTGACATTTTAGGACTATATTAGGGTTAGAGACTGCCCTGTCAGACAGGTACCCCAATGACACCCTCTTATTTGTTCAACACATAAGAGCCTTACAACACAGTCTTCCTGACAGATTTAGCCAGTGAAGCTGTACCAGAGAAATTTCAGTAGTGGGGCAGGTCAAAACAGCTGAGAAAATTGTGTTAGCATGAACTTGCCAATAGGTGATTGGAATCAAAAAGTCTGTGTGCTAAATGCTGTAGCATTCAGATTTTTATTGTATCTGTAACGACACGAAACGCAACCCTCCCGTTTTGCAACTGGGTACGGTTTCTGCCATGCAACGTGACACTTTGTGAAACAGTTTAACGCCGCTACACCTGCCGGATGGTGCCACTTACATGGGGCTCCGACAGCCAGAGAGAGCCCATCCTCCTCTCCCCTGCAGCAGAGATCACTCCCTCCCTCCCTGCATTCACAGATCGCCTCCGGCAGTCTGGAGCTCCTCCTCAGCATGCCAGGACGAACGGCTCAGGCCGTTCCTGAGCAAGCTCACAGAGACATTAGGCGAAGGCCAACAACAAGGGAGCCAGGGGGTCGGAGAAGGGGCAGGGAGGTTCTGGAGGGGGCAGTCAAGAGAGGGGGGGGGTTGGGAGTTTGGGGGGGGCTTTCTGGGGGTGGGGGTGTGGATAAGGTTTTGGGCAGTCGGTACAGGTAGGGGGTAGGGTGCTGGGGGGCATTTGGGGGGTCTTAGGAGGGGGCAGTTAGGGGACAAGGAACAGGGAGGCTTAGGTAGGGGGTGGGGTTCTGGAGGGCAGTTAGGAGCAGGGGTCCCAGGAGGGGGCAGTCAGGGGACAAGGAGCGGGGGGGGGGGTGTTTGGGAGTTCTGGGGGGGACTGTCAGGGGGCAGGGAGCAGAGGGGTTTAGATGGGTCGGGAGTTCTGGGGGCGGGGCTGTCAGGGGGTGGGGAGTGGTTGGATGGGGCGTGGAAGTCCCAGGGGTCTGTCTGGGGGTGGGGGTGTGGATAAGGGTTGGGGCAGTCAGGGTACAGGTAGGGGGTAGAGTCCTAGGGGGCCAGTTAGGATGGGGGGAGGGTTTCAGGAGGGGGCAGTCAGGGGACAAGAGGCAGGGAGGCTTAGGTAGGGGGTGGAGTCCTGGGGGGCAGTTAGGGGCAGGGGTCCCAGGAGGGGGCAGTCAGGGGACAAGGAGCGGGGGGAAGGTTGGGGGTTTTGAGGGGGTGAAGTGGGGGGGGGGGAGGGAGGGGGCTAGGGCAGGACAGGGGCGGGGCTAGGGCGGGGGCTCCTCCCGTCCTCTTTTTTGCTTGCTGAAATATGGTAACCCTAGTTTACTGTCAAAATAGAGTGGAATCAAAAGTGAAAGTAAAATAGATTTCACGGAAAGTTAGAAGGTGCCCTGGGATAGGGATTCATTCTTCATCTTGCATTTTGGACCCTTCTCTGGCCTGCCAACAGACTTCCCCCAAATCTGCAAAGTTAATAGGACTAATCATGTGAGTAGAGCTAGTCATGCATGTAAGTGTCTGTTGGAACAAGGCCCTTGGACTGTAAGCCACCCTCCCCCCTGCCCTCCCAGGGTAGGGACCATGTCCTCCTATTGTTGTTCCTTATAAAGCTCCATGCACATTTATGATGCTGAATAAGTGATAAATAATAACAGGAATAAATGGTACCCCCAGTGTCCTCATTTAAAACCAAATTAATAAAGTTCACATTGAAAAAGAAGGGTGTGAAAAAAGGTAAATAACATTCTAAGGCCCTTCCCAAAAAAAGATGGTGTTACATTTCATTTTGAATTTCCAAATTTCACTAACAAAAAAGACCCCATAAAATTGTATGGGTTTTCACACTAAGGTAGGATGATTTGATAGCAAAATCAGCCCATTTTCACTATAAAATAGACATATTTAAGAGGGAAAATTGCACACATTTTAGTTTCCCATTCTGAAATTAAAATATCTTTCTGACTGTAGATTGCACAGGTGAAATGTACAATTTTGCAGGTTCTGAAGGTGAAAATGACCATTCTGTGGGAATTGCACACACGCTGAAACTTCTGGGTCACAACATCACCTCGAAGCAATTATGCAAGTTTTCATATTCCATTTATCTAAAAAAATGTTCTGCGCTTTGGCACACTGCAGGAGCTGAAATAGCTCACTAGCAAAAGTAATGTATCTGATCAGCCTCTGCCTAGCTGCCAAGCAATCCCTCTGTCGCCCCATTAAAGCTTATTCATTGACTCATGCACAGGACTTTAATAAGGGATAACCTCACTCTTTGTCCCATGCCAGGATAATGGAAGAAACCCAGGTACATAAGATCTGTATTACTCACTATACCAAGAAAACATCCTGGCTCTGCACCTCCAATAGCTCTTCCCTAGATGTCTGATCAGTAGGAATTTTCAATACCTATGCAAATCTCTGTAAAACATGCTGAAGTGTCCCTTTAAAAACTCTTTACTTCTGTTTCCCCACTGTAGAGATGGCAGAATTGTCCTTTCAGGCACATTTTCAACATCATGAGAGGCATGGAGGTTCATGTTTAATGCAAAAAGATCGAGGAGTACTTGTGGCACCTTAGAGACTAAAAGAACAGGCGTACTTGTGGCACCTTAGAGACTAATAAATTTATTTGAGCATAAGCTTTCGTGGGCAAGATGAAGTGGGCTGTAGCCCACGAAAGCTTATGCTCAAATAAATTTGTTAGTCTCTAAGGTGCCACAAGTACTCCTGTTCTTTTTGCGGATACACACTAACACGGCTGCTACTCTGAAACCTGCCCTTGGAGACTAACACATTTATTTGGGCATAAGCTTTCGTGGTCTAAAACCCACTTCATCAGCTGCATGCAGTGGAAAATACCCTAGGAAGATATATATACACAGAGAACATGAAAAAATGGGTAATGTTTAATGCTGCATTCATGAAGATGAACATCATTATTCATATATATAATATATTATTTGATTTATTATTTGCAGTGCAGTCGCACAGAGGAGTCGTGGACCATGGTTCCATTTTGCAGCTGCTGAACAAAAGATGGTCTCTGACCTGAAGCACTTATAATCTACATATCTCCAAATGCCTAACTGGACAATATGAGCCGTATGCAAATGAGGCAGACTATAGTAGATGTTCTTGCATATAGGGGCTCTCTACATTGACACCTCTTCTTAGCGACAAGGGATGTCCTGGTTTCTCCATTGACATTACCATATGGAGTGTTGGTGCTATAGCTGGGGCAGAGGAACCCAGCTGATCTGGAAAAGGAAAGAGCACTGTGCTGTGTTGTCATACTCTAGCTTTTCACCTCTGGAGACCATAGTCCAAATGGTATCCCTAGCTCTTTGATCACAAGTGGAATGAATCATCTCCATTTGGTGCCTCAGGGCTTGTTTATACAGGGAAAGCATACAACTAAAGGTGTGGCGTTAATGCGCCCAAGTTAAAGTGAATTAAGCCTGCCTGTGGAGTCTCTCATTCAGGAGTAAAGTGGCCAGTTGCTTACTCCTCCTCCAGGATTAGTTCTGGGTACAACTGGGTCTCTCTATTGAGAGGTGACACAATGAAATTCACACAAAAGCAAAGAGAAATGGGTGTGTAACCAGAACCGACCTCATGTTGTTTTAGTGGCATGTGAACTCTTGATACCAACTGTCACAAATGGCCCAAGGCTTATTTCAGTGACAAGGCGAATGTGCACCT
This sequence comes from Chrysemys picta bellii, assembly GCF_011386835.1. Lineage (NCBI taxonomy): Eukaryota > Metazoa > Chordata > Testudines > Emydidae > Chrysemys > Chrysemys picta. Next base: position 14,902,593 of record NC_088799.1, on the reverse strand, counting down.
AGGGCTCTATTTTTAAGGCATTGCCCCAGTTTGGAGGCCTGATTCTTCCCTCACTTATGCATATAACTGCATTAAACGGCGCTATTCCTGGTTTGTTTTATGCTGGTGTGAGAGGCGAATCAGGCCCTTGGGGTAGCACATCTACACATGGGAAGCACAGCCATTGCTACACCCCTGATGGAGGTAGCAGTGTGTGCTTTCCTCCATGGCCAGGCAGCTCTGATGGCCATTGGAGCCATCTTCCTGCCCTCCCTGAACCTTGTGCAGTTTTGTGTTCAGGTATACACAAAAATTGTGATTTGGACCAGCCTTCGTATGGTGAGTGCAGGGTGCTATCGAAGGCTACTTACATGCACCCTCCCTGTCTTTGTGTATCTGTCCAGTGACACATCCCAACCTGGCCCCTACTTAGCATTTAATGTAGACTGTAGGTTCCTTAGAGGAAGGTCAATGAACCAGATTCTGAGCTCACTTTTCACTGTTTTTTAACCATTGCAACTTCATTAGAATTATTCCTGATTTACTCTGGTGTAAGTGAGATCAGAACTGAGCTCTATTTGCCTGTAAAATGCCCTGCTCACCTGTTATATTAATAATAATATAATTAATAATTTAAGCTTGGCCTGCCTCCATGTAGGATGGATGAGTCAATCTTTTCAGGCTGGGCACGGCTTTATTTGAAATGCCCCCAGGATAAGATTTATTTCAGAAATATCAAAATGACCTCATCAAAATGTTGTTTCGATAGCATCAAAACACCTCGTTTTGTTTTTATTGTTTCAATTATTTTATTATGTTGTATTACTTAAAATGATAAAGATTGAATGCTTTGACCTTATCAAAATGAAATATGAAACATTTCAATATTTTGACAAAATCAATATGTTCCCTAGAAACATTTAAATTTAATCAAATACATATTTAATATTTTCAGATGAAAAACTGTCCTGTCAGAAAATTTTCAACCAATCTATCAACTTTCACTAATAACTTACTTAGTGAGCAGAAATCCTAGAATAAGTAAACATGGGTGCAACGATCTATGGCAGTGGTTCCCAAACTTGTTCTGCTGCTTGTGCAGGGAAAGCCCCTGGCGGGCCGGGCCGGTTTGTGTACCTGCCGCGTCTGCAGGTTCGGCCGATCGCAGCTCCCAGTAGCTGCGGTTCGCTGCTCCAGGCCAATGGGAGCTGCTGGAAGCGGCGCGGGCCGAGGGATGTACTGGCTGCCGCTTCCAGCAAATCCCATTGGCCTGAAGCAGCGAACCGCGGCCACTGGGAACTGCGATTGGCCGAACCTGCGGACACGGCAGGTATACAAACCGGCCTGGCCCGCCAGGGGCTTTCCCTGCACAAGCTGCGGAACAAGTTTGGGAACCACTGATCTATGGGCCCAAATGTGAAGTCCTCATTCAATATGAGTGAAATCCTGGTCCTATTGAAGTCAAATGGACTTTTGCCATTGACTTCAATGGACCCAGAATTTCACCCTTTGTATTTAGTTCTTACTTAGATAAAACTTCTGTTCAGATAAGAACTTCAGAATTTAGCCCATTGTAAACAGAAATCACGATCCTCTTAGGGTGTAGCTGTGTTGCTCAGGGCTGTGAAAAATGTTGCACCCTAAACGTCATGATTAGGTCGAACTAGCCCCTGGTGCAGACACAGCTAGGTTGACAGAAGAATTCTTCCATCAACCTATCTGCTATCCCTCAGAGAGTTGGATTAACTACATTGACAGAAAAACCTCTTCTGTCGATATAGAAGTGTAGACTATAACTTTGCCACTGTAGACTATAACTTTGCCATTGTAGCACCTGTTGTGTAGACATATCTTTGGGACATGGACATTTTTCACAGCCCTAAGCGATGTAGCTAGGTTGATCTAATTTTATGCGTAGGCAAGGCCTCAGACCTCCTACTAGGATTCCTCATACTGAAGCAGACCATTGATCCATCAAGTCTAGTATCCAGCAGGGGCCAATGTAGTCATGTTTGCATCTGGCTATTAAAAATTGGATCCTGATCCTCTGCAGCATTGCACCTTGTGGAGTCCTCCAGACCTGTGCCAAGTGGGTGACTATCACCACACCTGAATGGTGGCGTCTTACACCCACTTTGCACAGGTGAAAGCAAGTACTCAAGGTGCAAGGCAGTTGCGAATCTTAGTTTTAATAATTCAGAGGAAAGTGGAAGGGAAATCCATAATTCACCTAGCTGTCTGTAGCATTTTTGAGAGAGGAAAAATCATTCCTGACAAACAGCAATCTGCTTGTGCCCTGAAGCATGACATGTTATTACCCTTATCTTTGATGAGAGACTTTGCCCTCCATGAAAATGGAACAGATAAATACCACTCCATAGGGTGCCAAAATGCAAGCAGAGAAAACTAAGTTCCTTTCAGTTGCTTCCTTTCTGTAAAGTGTCTGCTGTGTGTCTGACTGCCTTTGCTTGGGATGTAGTTTCTACCTGAGACAGTTTAAAAGCAATACACACACTGATGCTTAGGGAGTGATTTTAATGAGATTTCTCCTTTCCCAGTGAGAGAAACTGCCATTCACACACTGATGTCCTGAGACTCCTGACAATATTGTAACATGGTGCACCTACAAAAATGCCCTCCCTTAGGTTGTGTCAAGCCCTATGTTCAAGACTTGTGTGGGTGCAGAGAGCAAGACCGAAGAACAGGGGGCTACTTATTTACCCTTTTAAATGGGGTAAACTTTCTCATTCCCATAAGTAAGAAGGGAAGCACAATTACTTGGCAAACAGATTGTCTTCACAGCAGTTAGGCCAGGTCTACATTTCAAATTTATATCGGTATAACTACACCCCTGAATGACACAGTTATACTGACCTAGCTCTCTATGTAGACAGGAGAGCTTCTCCTCTCAACATAGCTACTGCCTCTCGAGGAGGTGGATTAGCTACGCTGGCAGGAGAAGCTCTCCCGTAGGCATAGCAGCATCTTCACTAAAGTGCTACAGCAGTGCAGCTGTGCCTCTGTAGCCTTGTATGTGAAGACAAGTCCCTAGCTTGACTGAGAACGACCACACTTCAGAACAACACTGGGGTTACACAGAGTGATTTGATTAGCAGCACACAGTGATTGGATTAGCTACTGGTGAGTCGTTGCACCCCACTGCATTACCAGCTTGCGCAGCAGAGTCACTATCTGGAGCTCTAGACCTCTCCCACCCCAAAACACCAAGAGGTGGTTTCACCCAGGTAATTAGAGTTAGGTGCCTAATCTTTGTGAATCCCATCTAAGATCTCTTATGCCAGTTCTATGCCCACTGGGGACTCCATGACAGGGGGATCTTCAGATAGAGAGACCTGCCTTTTGTTCAGCACATTTGCGTTATGTGAGTGGCACAAAGGGGCTAAATTTGAACAGAGAACACTGAAAACTTTTTAGTGGTGGAATTATTTAGGTCAGTTGATGCTAAAGAAGATTGGGGAGAACTTTAGAGAGAACTTTACAAAGTTAGGTGAGTAGGCAGCATGGTGGTAGATTAAATTAATTGTTGAAAATGCAAAATAATGCAAATTAGGAGGAATAATCTGAATGATTCATACATATCACTGATTTCTAAATTAACTGCAACTACTCAAGAAAAAAACCTGGGTCTCATTGTGGATATTGTATTAAAACCTCTTCTGAAAGTGCAGCAGTGGTTAAAAAAAAAAAAGGTTCGGTTGCATAACAAATAGGGTATAAAATTGTTTACTACAAATATTATAAGGCCATTGGAAAAACCGATGGTCTCTGCATTGGCAGTTCCTATGGAAAGTTTTGTTTTTAATCATTTTGAAACTGCAAGGCTGTCTGTCAACTTCTCAGCCCAAAGATTAGAGATTATAGTATAATAGGGAGTAGTACTTCCTTTTAGCCAATAACAAAGCCAGGAGTTTAAAAAATGTTCTGTGTCCTGATAATCAAAGGGAGTGAAGCCAAAGGGGACTGGGCTTGTATTGGCATTCCCAAGAACTGCTGTTCATGGAAGGTAAAGTTTGCCAGTTTCAGGATATTTTCCATTGCCTGAACAACCCCTAGCCCTGCCACAGTACAATCTAGTTAACAACATAGGCAGAAGGAGGAAATGAAAACAGTCTCTCAGGTTGATGCACTTTCAACATACATCATACCCGTTCCAAACATGTTTTTTAGATATTTAACTAAAGATTGGATTTAAAAACATTTGGTTTAAAAAGTAGCCAGGTACTCTATAACTGTGGCAATATTTGATCAAAGTCCATAGGGCTGACTTGAAAGCAAGTTGCTGCATTTTTTTTTAACTAAAGCCACACAGTATATGGTTTAGCGGTGCCTTTTCTGTTCTCCTGTATCTAGAGTTTAAAGACAAATTCAAGTTGATATGCCTTCATCTTGCAAAACAAGATAGGATTTCAGTGCCTGGGGAAAAGGAATAAAGCAAGCACTTCCCAGCATTTTCCAGGCAGGATTTCCTTATTTGACAAGCTGCACTTGGGAAGGACATTGGACGCTAAATCATAACAGGGACAATCAGTATCTAGTGCAAAACATCAAGCATAAAACTGAACAGTGAAGTTTTGGGTTTTTTCAATCAATATTTCGGTGTAACCAAGTCTCAAAATGATTGTTGTAGCCGTGTAGGTCCCAGCATAAGAAACAAGGTGGGTGAGGTAATCAGAAAAAACTTTTCTCAGGAAAAACTTCCTAACTGTAAGAACAGTAGGACAATGGAATAAGCTACCTAGGGAAGTTGTGGAAGCTCCTTCACTCGAGGTTTTCAAAAAGAGGCTGGATAGCGATTAACAAACCCTGCGTCTTGGCACTGGGTTAGACTAGTGTAGTTCGAAAGCTTGTCCCTTCCACCAACAGCAGTTGGTCCAATAAAAGTTACTCCTTACCTACCTTGTCTCCCTCCTATCCTGGAATCAACACGCCTACAACAACACTGCAATAATAATGGTTAGCACTTCAAGGCCAGGGGCAAACAATGATTTACTCACATTGCTTGTATTACTTCTTAAGCCAGATATGTTTTGGTACTCCCATTTTATAGATAAGGAAACTGAGACACCAAGAGCTTGAGGTTTGCCTAAGGCTGTATGGCAAAACATAGGGAGAGGCCTTGCAGTCAATGGGTTTTTCAGCTATATTAACTACCCGTGTAGCTGCCCAAATGCTAACTAGTGTAGACACATAAAGCTACTGTCTGCACTAGTGCAAGTGAACTAGGATAAGTAGTATAGGTGAAAATCATGACTTATAGTGCCTTTGCCAGTCTACAGCAGGGGTTTGCATTGGCACAGCTGCAGAGGCATCTGGCCACCAATGGCTGTGATCATGGCAAATCTGTGCAAACAAGGTCTAAGAATATGGAATCATTTAATGCTGTGAATATTTCTGCCTGAGCTGTTCTAACTTTTTCTTTGCAAAGCCACATTGTTTTGCCATCTCCTCTTGGATTGTGGACTTATACTGTATCACCTGGTTAAGAAACTTTAGGGGTGGGAATTGCAAAGCTGAAAATGTTGCAGTTTAATCTTTAGGAGGGAAATTCAAGATAGAAATTGTTGCATAATGCTTGGGGATAGTAATCTCAGAAAGATAACCAATGGCTGCAGGCTGCAATCAGCTAGTAAAACTAGCTCTTCGGGACAGTTAAGTTGCAAAACTACCTCCATGACCAACTCAGTTAAAACAATAACTCAGTATTTGACTTAGCTGAAGATAATAGACAGCCCTCTATGATTTGTGGCAGAGCTGCTTAATTTGATTTTTCTCAGCTACCATAAGACAAAAATCAAATGTATATTTGGGACAAACAGGCTTTTAATTACCTAGAGGAGGAAAATTATTATGTGAAGATAGACCTCTCAGCAGAGCCATCTATAGCAGAGAATATGTTTAGAAAGCAAATATCGACACATACTCAAGTACACAAACACCATCTAAAGGAGAGAGAGACAAAAAAAAAAAAGATATGCAAAGGCCTAATTTTAAAAAGTGGACTCTTAATGTTGTACATGCAATTTTGAAAAAGCAAAACTTGTGCAACAATGATAAAGCATCACAAAAAGAATTGCTTTCTGTTTCACTATATAGCATTTCTAATTTTTTGCCTGCCGAATTTCCTGCTATAGTTTTAAGAAAACAGAACACAGATTCTCATTGTAACAGGCTGTGTGCTGGCCCATGAAATGAGGCTATAGGTTAAGTACTGCCCATGCCTGGTTCAGCATGGAATGAGGGAATTCTGGGGGATGTAGTCCAGAGAGGCTGATGTGAGATGTAGTGCAGACATGTGATGAACAGCAGGTGATTGCAAGATTCTATAATACAGATGTTTGGTTAGTTTTAGAAAGAGCAGGGAGAGGCCAGACTTAGAGTAGCGGGGAAAGGTCTCGGAGGAGGCCTAAAGACAGGCAAGAAAAGAACAAAGAACTCTAAGGAGGGGTAAAGAATGTGAAAGAAAATGCCTGGGATAACACACATGAGTGTGGACTTGAGATCTGGTGTTGGCATGTGTGCTGAGCAATCCACTGGTGAGCGTGTGTTACAGATTCCCCTCAGCGTCTAATCCATGGAAAAGAAGATTCTGTTGTAGACGTCCCCTGTCCCCTCCTCCAGCTCTGGAGGTTCCCACTCAATCCCTGGTGTGTTGGCCAAGATGGCAGCTGCCACAGTTGTTTAGTGGCCTTCTGCTGAAATTTCCAGTGAGTGTGTCAGGAAGTCCCCTCTTGATCCCTTCTATGGACAGAGGTGAAAGTTGTGGCCTGTGGAAAACCAAAGAAGGAATTGTTTAGCCTGAGGCGGGCCAAGAGTATCTTTAGTCCAGGGTCAATGAGGCAGTAGACCGTTGAGCCCAGACTGGGGCTGTGTCTGATGAAACCTCATCATTGCTGTGAAAATGAGGTGCACAGAAGCAGATTGGGTGGGGGAGGGGGTGGAACAACCCCACCAAAGTCTTGCTAAGACTAGGACCTTGGCTACACTCAGGACTTCCCAGCGCTGCCGTGGCAGCGCTGTGAAGCGCGAGTGTAGTCGTGCCGCCAGCGCTGCGAGAGCTCTCTCACAGCGCTGTAAGTACTCCACCTCTCCGAGGGGAATAGCTTGCAGCGCTGCGAGCGCTGCAGGCTCTGATTTCACTGGCGCTTTACAGCGCTGTACTCGCTGCGCTCAGGTGGGGGCGTTTTCACTCCCCTGAGCGCAGCAAGTTGCAGCGCTGTACAGCGCCAGTGTAGCCAAGGCCTAGGAATGCCACTGACCTGACTGTATTGGCCCTGTCAACGCTGGTTCTCCAATTGTGAGGTAACTCCCTTATCTTCATGTGTCATTATATAATGCCTGCATCTGTAATTTTCACCCCATGCACCTGAAGAAGTGGTTTTTGTCCCCATGAAAGCTAATGCCCAAATAAATCTGTTAGTCTTTAAGGTGCCAAAAAAATAAAAATAAAAAAAAGGTTGAAGTGTTTTGTTTTGGACTCTTTTGGTTGCTCTGGAGGGCCAAATCACTAAAAAGCAACCTACCTAACTGACCCTCCCACAGAAGGGAGATTGCAAACCTGAGGAGAAATGGAGACACCTGAACTGGGCAAACTGAGGCACAATCACACCCACAGATAGGTAGGACTCTGTTGCACTTGGAAAACCTAAAGTTGCATGTTCTCACAACTGCAGTGCACTTGTGCTACAGTCTATTCAATTCCACCTTCCCTGCATGCCACATAGGATGGAGCTGGGCTAAATGGGAATGATTTAGCAGTTGGGTTTCTTTTCTGTGATCCTGTGATGCTAGAGCACCTTGCTGTTATTCACTAAGTTATTCATTCTGCTCTGCCCACCACTGTGGCTTCAGGAAGCCCTTCAAGCTAATAGAATTAATGTGGTTCTGCTGAATAACAGGCAAGGTGACAGGAGTTGGGGGGTCTGCATTTCTTGCACCTTTCAGAGGCCAACTCTATGGTTTCCACCGTATCTCTGTGTTGTGAGGTCTGCTGGGTGAGGTCACTCTACAGATCCACTCCTCATTGCCTCTTAGGGCTCCCCAATGCAATAGTGTCTGCCTAGCCAATTCACAGCCTTGGTAGAGAATTTATACTCCAACATCAAGGTGGGACTCTCCAGCACACAGCTGGGTTTAGTATAGGGAGGGAGATTTGATATTCACTCTATCACTCAAAGTTCCTGTGATAGCTGGAGATCCTATGGAAATACAGTGGTCCAGATTCACAAAGGGACTGAAGCATTGCAACGCTGAGTGTGGCAATGCCTAACTTTTAGGCACCTAGCAAATCCCAGGAACAACACTGTGATTCACAAAGCCTACTTAGGTGCTTTTGCTCTCTACACAACACATAGGGAGAGAGAAGTGCCTTAGAATGCAATCCACAAAAGCCAGCATGCTAGGTGGGGGGCTACCTAAGCTAGCCAATGAAAGATACTGCCAAGAAGGATGTGTCCTAAGCCCCCTCCCCTCCCTTGGAGGTATGTACCAATCTGAGCTTGTGATCCACCAACAGGAAGCTGTCTCCTAAAGTCAGGCCCCTTAGATGCCTAATAAACTTTGTGAGGGAATGAGTTGGGTACCTGCTTTGGCTGGAGAAGGTGGTGCCTGCCTCATAACTGTCAGCTCAGTGGTTAAAGTACTCACCTGGAATATGGGAGACTCAGATTCAGTTCCCCTTCACTAGCACAAGGGGAGAAGGAAGACCCCTATACAAATCCTATTTCCCAGCTGGGTGCCCTAAACACCAGCCTGTAGAATCACTCTCTCTCACCCCCAATAGCTATGTAAGTATTTATCCACAGTAGAACAGTCTTTGGGTGAGAGACTGACGCTGTAGATTGTTGTTTAGGGCACTGAGGTGGGAGACAGCAGGGCCCAGTCCCCCTGCTCTAGCCACTTTTTCGTTATTGATCCACAGTGGAACAGCTTCAAGGAGAGAGACTTAGAGAGCCCCATATTAGAATATCCCATAGCTCAGTGGTTTGAGCACTCTCCTGAAACATGGGAGACCACTGTTCAAATTCTTTCTCATAAGAGCATAAGAACGGCCGTACCGGGTCAGACCAAAGGTCCATCTAGCCCAGTATCCTGTCTACCGACAGTGGCCAATGCCAGGTGCCCCAGAGCGAGTGGACCAACAGGCAATGATCAAGTGATCTCTCTCCTGCCATCCATCTCCATCCTCTGACAAACAGATGCTAGGGACACCATTCCTTACCCATCCTGGCTAATAGCCATTAATGGACTTAACTACCATGAATGTATCCAGTTCTCTTTTAAACGCTGTTATAGTCCTAGCCTTCACAACCTCCTCTGGTAAGGAGTTCCACAAGTTGACTGTGCGCTGCGTGAAGAAGAACTTCCTTGTATTTGTTTTAAACCTGCTGCCTATAAATTTCATTTGCTGACCCCTAGTTCTTGTATTATGGGAATAAGTAAATAACTTTTCCTTATCCACTTTCTCCACATCACTCATGATTTTATATACCTCTATCATATCCCCCTTAGTCTCCTCTTTTCCAAGCTGAAGAGTCCTAGCCTCTTTAATCTCTCCTCATATGGGACCCGTTCCAAACTCCTAATCATTTTAGTTGCCCTTTTCTGAACCTTTTCTAGTGCCAGTATATCTTTTTTGAGATGAGGAGACCACATCTGTACGCCGTATTTGAGATGTGGGCGTACCATCGATTTATATAAGGGAAATAATATATTCTCAGTCTTACTTTCTATCCCCTTTTTAATGATCCCTAACATCCTGTTTGCTTTTTTGACCGCCTCTGCACACTGTGTGGACATCTTCAGAGAACTATCCACGATGACTCCAAGATCTTTTTCCTGACTTCTTGTAGCTAAATTAGCCCCCATCATATTGTATGTATAGTTGGGGTTATTTTTTCCAATGTGCATTACTTTACATTTATCCACATTAAATTTCATTTGCCATTTTGTTGCCCAATCACTTAGTTTTGTGAGATCTTTTTGAAGTTCATCACAGTCTGCTTTGGTCTTAACTATCTTGAGCAGTTTAGTATCATCTGCATCTCCCCATCAGGCAGAGGGGGAAAATGAACCTGGGTCTCCCACATCCTAGAGGAATGCTCTAACCCAGGCCTGCACAACATTCGGCCAGTGTGGGCTCACTGTGTGGCCCGTGGGGGGTGAATAGGCAAGCAGCGGGTGAGGGGGGGGCTGAGGAGGCGAGCGGGCGGGCAATGGCAGGGGGTGACTAGGCAGGTGGGCAGTGACAGGGGGACAGGTGAGCCGGCGGCGGGGGGGCTGAGGAGGCAAGCAGGCGGACAGTGGCGGGGGGTGAGTAGGCGAGCTGCCGGGGCGGGGGGCTGAGGAGGCGAGCAGGCAGGCAGTGGCGGAGGGTAGGCGAGCTGCCGGGGCGGGGGGCTGAGGAGGCGAGCAGGCACGCAGTGGCAGGTGAGCCGGCAGCGGGGGAGGGGAGCTGAGGAGGCGAGTGGGCAGGCAGTGGGGGGGAGGGCAGGTGAGCCAGCGGTGGGGGAGGCAAGCGGGTGGGCAATGGCGGGGGGGCAGGTGAGCTGGCAGCAGGGGTGGGGGCTGAAGAGGCGAGTGGCGACTTGGTGGCTGACCTGTTCTACTGATCTGGTCTGGCTCCCATCCCCTCTCCAAGGGTTGCAGCTGTCTGGAGGTGCCTGCCTTCCACACCTTCCTCATTCACACCTCATTCATTCAACAGGGCAATTGATTACAAAGTGCGGGGCGGGGGGCGAGGGGTGGGGGGAAGATCTTATTCTACTTCTAGCAAAAAGACAGTTTTCTTTTACCTTAATTATACTACCTTAGGAGCCCGCTATAACATATTACCAAGGTTCAATACCGCTGTTTCGGTGGGGCAGCGCTAGGGAAGGAGGGTTTGTTTCCGCGGGGCGGGTGGCGCTGGGGGGGGGTGTTGTTTCGGGGGGCTGGGCAGCGCTGGGGGGGGTGTTTCGGCAGCGCTGGGGGGGTTGTTTCCGCGGGGCGGGCGGCGCTGGGGGGGGGTGTTGTGTTTCAGGGGGGCTGGGTGGCGCTGGGGTGGGGTTCGGCAGGCCTGGGGGGTTTCGGCCCTCAGCTGTTTTCTTTGGAGTAATATGGCCCTCGCCGCTTTACGAGTTGTGCAGGCCTGCTCTAACCACTGGGCTAAAAGCTATAACATGAGCACTGCTTCTTCCTCTGGCCAGATTATGAATGGGACCCAATTTAGTAAGCAGCCTCTGAGCATGCCTACCAAATTGGGCCCTGCATGCAAGATAGACATTCATCTGTCTGTCTGTGAATTGCTCTTGACCGGGTTTATATGGAAGATAGAGGATCGGACACTTAGAAGGAGGCAGCAATGTGCATGCCCAGAGGCAGAAATTTAAGCACTGGGGGAACTTCTACCATGAAATCTTAAAGCCCGATGCCAACTCTGTCCACATATCTATTCAAGTGACATCATCAGAGGACCTAATCACATCAGCCATACCATCAGGGGCTCGTTCACCTGCACATCTACCAATGTGATATATGCCATCGTGTGCCAGCAATGCCCCTCTGCCATGTACATTGGCCAAACCGGACAGTCTCTACGCAAAAGAATGAATGGACACAAATCTGACATCAGGAATCATAATACTCAAAAACCAGTGGGAGAACACTTTAACCTGTCTGGTCATTCAATGACAGACCTGCGGGTGGCTATTTTACAACAGAAAAACTTCAAAAACAGACTCCAACGAGAGACTGCTGAGCTGGAATTGATATGCAAACTAGATACAATCAATTTAGCATTGAATAAGGACTGGGAATGGCTGAGCCATTACAAACATTGAATCTATCTCCCCTTGTAAGTATTCTCACACTTCTTATCAAACTGTCTGTACTGGGCTATCTTGATTATCACTTCAAAAGTTTTTTTTCTCTTACTTAATTGGCCTCTCAGAGTTTGTAAGACAACTCCCACCTGTTCATGCTCTCTGTATTTGTGTATATATCTCCTCAATATATGTTCCATTCTATATGCATCCGAAGAAGTGGGCTGTAGCCCACGAAAGCTTATGTGCTAATAAATTTGTTAGTCTCCAAGATGCCACAAGTACTCCTGTTCTTTTTGCGGATACAGACTAACATGGCTGCTACTCTGAAACATGAAATCTTAATTGCCAAGTGAGTTTAGGTGCATAAAGGGTTTGCTGGGAATTTTGTGTATTGCACTGGAGCCTAAACTAGGACTTAAGTGGCTAAGTCTTGTGGTCCTAATACACTGAGGTACTTAGGTGTATGATAATGCACCTAAGTACCTCAGTGTATTGGGGCCAGGGTGACCACATAGGGTGATCATTAATCTGCAGTCTGTGTCAACTGTGAAATGTACTGGGAATGTAGCAATATGTGGTCTTTATCCCATGATATTTAAATGTAGGTATCCACTCTATTTGACCCCAGTGAGAAGTTGTCTGTCTCCACTGACACAAAGGTGTGTATCTTTGTTTTTACAAGATAACTAACAGTGCCACAGTTATCTTGCTGTCAAATCCTAGTGGAGACAAGGCAGCTGTAAATTTAACAAGATAGCTAGCTGAAGTCAGCATTATATTCCCCCCACCCAGGGCTGACCTTGCCTAGTTTATTTCATGGTGAAACTACAAGGCCTTGTCTCCACTAAGGCAGGGAACAGTAACTGAGAGTCTGGTGAAAGAGCCTTGAAAGAAAGAAGTATCTCTCTTGTTTCTAGAAGGGTTTTCATGCTGCTAGCAAAAAGAGTTTCAAACGTAGGAATATTTCTCTCAAATGGAAACTGTCCTTACAAACTGCAATTAAAAATCCTTCTTTGCCCTTGTTACTAATCATGCCTCGGGCACCTTATGGACAAGTCCTATAGAATTGAAAGAAAAGTATAACTGCTCTATTTGTTTTAACCTTCTTATAGAATTTGGAGGATACAGATTTTTGGAGATTTATTTTGTGGTTCTGAGGAACTCTGACTGGACCTGCAACGTTCTGTCCTTAGGGGAATAAAAGGAGAAATCGCGGATTCAGTGCCTCAGTTGTTCCATGTCACTTATCAACTGTGAGATAAGGTGGGTGAGGTAATATCTTTTATTGGACCAACTTGTGTTGGTCAAAGAGACATGCTTTCAAGCAACACTGATATCTTCTTTAAGTCTGGGATAAAATCATGAGGAGATAGAAGTTTTGTGGTGCACTCTCAAATTAAATGGGGTAATTGTAAAGAACCAGACCTGAAGAAGAGCTCTGTGTAGCTCAAAAGCTTGTCTCCTTCATGAACAGAAGTTGGTCCAATAAAATAAGGAAAAGCCTGGCTGACAATACCAAAATTGAAGAGTCATTTCTGAACATCTTCTCTCTTATTTTAGGACCTCAAAACACTTTGGAAACACTGGGCCAGCTCCTCAGCAGATGTAAAAACTTGACACTCCCCCACTTCTGAAAGATGGCTGGTAAGTAGGGGAAGGGAAAACATCCTTTGTGTCCTAATATGAAGATGATGAGGAGACTGAGAAAGTGCCATAAAACTTCTAATTAAATGAAGTCATTGTAAAGTATAATTTACTCTCTTAAAATAAGGTACAAGTGGAATCTTTGGACCTGATTCTCCTCTCATTTTCATTAGCTGAAATCAGTGGAACAACTCCTGTGAGCAAGGGGTTCCCTGTCTGGCCCATTGTGTTCCCAAGGGTGCGTGTTCTGCTTCATAGCTGATGGATGTATAAGTTTCCCTTAAATTACAGAAGTAACAGAAGCAAATGAGCTCTGGGGTGGGGCCAGAAATGAATTCAGGGTGCAGGAGGGGGCTCTGGGCCGGGGCAGGGGGTTGGGGAGGGTGTTGGAGGTGAGGGCTCCAGGGTGAGGTTGGGGATGAGGGGTTGGGGGTGCAGGAGGGTGCTTGAGGGTGGGACCGAGGGATTTGGAGGGCAAGATGGGGATCAGGGCTGGGGAAGGGGGTTGGGGTGCAGGATGGGGTCAGGGGTGCAGACTCTGGGCGGCGCTTACCTCAAGCAGCTCCCAGAAGCAGCAGCATGTCACCCCTCCAGCTCCTATGCAGAGGCACAGCCAGGCGACTGCACGCTGCCCTGTCTGCAGGCACTGCCCCTGTAGCTCCCATTGGCCACGGTTCCTGGACAATGGGAACTGCGGGGGCAGTGCTTGGAGTGGGGGCAGTGTGTGGAGCCCCTTTGCTGCCCCTACATGTAGGAGCTGGAGGGGGACATGCCATTGCCTCTGGGAGCCATGTGGAACGGGGCAAGCCCCTGACCCCGCTCCCCAGCTGGAGTGCCAGAGAGGGGCAAGCCCCGGACCCCACTTCCTGGCAGGAGCTTGAGGGCCGGATTAAAATGCCCCTTGCCGCCGCTGCCCAGCTGGTGCAGGGGAGGAGGAAATTCAGGCAGGAAAAGGAAAACAAAGAACTTTGGAGTAAATAAAATCTGATTTTAGGAGGAGGACACACAGGGACAAGGGGAAGCGGACTGAATTCCAGTTCCGGAAGAGGGGGAGTTTGGATAAGCTAAGACAGATGCATGTGGGCTGTTGTGTTTAAAAACTTTTTTCTTGTTAGGCTTTGACACCAATTGTTGAGATTAAATCATACTTTGCTTTGAAAAAAGCTGGTTTATGTCACCATGTTGACACTGGTCACAGCTCCCAGAGAGAAGAATTGGAGGACTCAAACCCAGTTGGGCCTGTGAGGCCTCACGCAGGGGACTGTAGCCTAGTATCCTGGTCTGAGGGTGAGAATCATGACATTCCGCCCCAGGGAGGCGAAGGCAAGAGACCTAGAGGGTGTGCACCTGGACTTGTAGCATGGATTAGAGTTATAGACTGTCTTGAATTGTGACACCAGATTGCCCTTCCTCTCCTCCAAAGGCATTCCTGATACCACCACTCTATGACACAGACTTTTGCCTGACACCACCACTGACCCATGATGTTATTAATGATGGCCTGTATTTTTATAGGGTTTTTTGACATATGGTATCAACTGTGATTCCAGCCATGGTACATATTAAGAAGGGGTTCATCTCCAATTAGTAATGTTCAGCATGCCCTTTGCTTTTCTTGATGCATATCCGTAACTCGCATTGGCATCAACAGGAGTTTTTCATGAAGAGCAAATGCAGCAGTCTGAGCGTATGGGATTAGGATTCATCCTGTTGTCTTTGGGCTTTTACTAGGGTTACCATACGTCCGGATTTTCCCGGACATGTCCGGCTTTTTGGGCTCCAAATCCCTGTCCGGGGGGAAATCCCCAAAAGCCGGACATGTCCGGGAAAATCGGGACATGTGGGGCCGGCGGTGCTGGGCCGGGGGCCGGGCCGGCGGTCGGCGGTGCTGAGCCCGGGGCCGGGGGCTGGCGGGGCCAGGCTGGCGGTGCCGAGCCGGGGGCTGGGCCGGCGGTGCGGTGCCGAGCCGGGGGCCGGCGGTGCCGAGCCGGGGGCCGGGGCCGGGGACCGGCAGTGCTGGGCGGGCCGGGGGTGCTCAGCCAGGGGCCCGGGGGTCGGGTCGGGGACCGGCAGTGCTGGGCGGGCCGGGGGTGCTCGTGTACTGCCAAACTTACCTTTCCAGCACAGCAACAACGTGAACCATGATCAATAGCTGCACCTTATTGCAACCAAGAAAATTTGCAATGAGATTCTCATGTACTTTGGACAAACTAGGCTTTCTCCAGCCTGAATCTTTTAAAGGCTTGACATTTAAAACAAACAAATCCCCATTTCAGACTGCTCACTACCCAACTCATGCTCTGGGTAGCCCACATAGGGATCTTATTCCCTTGTACTGGGGACAGTTCAAGTCACCATCAAGCCCTTAATAAATTAGTAGTAGGTGGTCTCTCCACTTTCTTCTTTTGGGTTTGAGGATCAGATTTACAGCAAAATCCTGCCTTTCACATCAGAGAGTTAATAAGTGGCTTACTGAGGGGTGTGGTCCAAGAACTGGGCTAACAGCCAGGAACTTCCAAATTCTAATGTAGACACTTTGGGATAGTAACTTAACGTTTCTTTACCAGTTTCCCCCTCTCTGAGGGGGGAGGTGAGAGAAAGGACTCTTACTAACCTCACTCACAGTAGGATTGTGAAGAATTAATGTCTGCAAAGCACTACAATTAACTTAGCACTTTCTACCTACTTAATGATTCCTTGATGTGTCTGCTTTTAAAGAGTTAAACTGCATCTTATTTTTTTCCACACACTTCTGTATATACAGAGATTTACATGTATAAATATCTATGTACCAATATTGCTCATATCAACATAAACTAAAATAGCAATCTTGAGCCTTGCTTGGCAGGATGCCACATCTGGAATGTCATCATGGTGACTGCTGCATCAGCCAACCATTTCTTTGACTTAGGGTATGTCTACACTACCTGCCGGATGGGCAGCAATGGATCCAGCGGGGATCGATTTATCGCGTCTAGTCTAGACATCGATCCCTGAGTGTTCTCCCATCGACTCCTGTATTCCAGCACTGCGAGAGGCACAGGAAGAGTCGACGGGGGAGCGGCAGGAGTTGACTCACCGCGGTAAAGGCACCACGGTAAGTCGATCTAAGTATGTAGACTTCAGCTACATTATTCACATAGCTGAAGTTGTGTAACTTAGATCGATTTGCCCCTCCCCCTGCCCTGCCAGTGTAGACCAGGGCTCAGTTTAAACGTACATGATCAAATTCATCCCTGTTGCAATTCCAGTGTAGTTTCACCTGGCATGAATTTGGCCTGCAAATCTCCTTTGCAAACTTCTTCCTTACATATATAAGATTGTCTGTCTTAAGTAATTTTAATAACAAACAAATGTAAAAGTTTTTCAATTCAGTGCAAGCAAGCTGAAAACTTGTATAAGGAGCTTATTCAGACTTCCGTGAAATCCAAACAACGTATAGTACAATTTCAAAAGCCCATGAGAGACGAGATTTTATGTTGTCTTTGCCTCTTTGGGTTTAAATTTAACAGGGACTCTTACTGAGCTGTACTCCTAATAAAACTGTAATATTCTCCCCCTCTCACTCGCACATCTATGTATGCAGACAGCATCCTCTCCAAACAGCCCTCGTGGATTCTTACATTGTTTCTGCTCTTTGCTAGGGCCAGGAACATTATTGCAGCCCTGCAGAGCTCCTGTAACGGTAGGGGGAATGAGGTCAGTGTTTTGGTGTTAGGGAAACTGAGACTTTGTTCCCAGCCTAGATCTTTCCTATCTTCTCCATGAGACGATCTGTCCTCTCCCCACCTAACAACTCTTCTTTGGGTGCCTCCGTTCCTGTCCAGCTTGAGGTGCCTTCTGAATATAGTGCCAAATTTGTATAGCCGCAGAAGAGAGAGCTGCATTGTACTCTGACTCCGGCAATATCAACAGAATTGTCAGCTGCGTTCTAATTCTAGAATCTCTGGTCACCAGCAAGACTCAGATAGAGTAATTTGTAGAAGGCTGGATGCTATAGGAGGTTGGAGGAGAGGTACTGGTCTTAGATGGACACTTGTGGTATGCTGTGGGTGAAATCTGGTTCTTTTCAAATGCAAAAAAAAAAAAAAGTTAAAAGTATTAAGAGACTGGAATAAACCAACTCATTCTTGGTCATGCTGCTTTAGCCCTACCGGTTCCTCCACTTCAGTTCAATATCGATGATGCACAGTGCACAAGGAACTCAGCCTGATTTTCAGATACCAGACTCAGCTTGTAGTGCTGGCAGGTAGAAAAAATCTTGTCTTGACTTGCCAACTGAGGGAGTCTTATAAAATCACTGATACCAAATAAATATGGAACATTTGGATTTAATGGTTTACACAACCACTTCTGACCCATAAGAAAGGCATGCATGTATGGAGTGGAGGGGAGGCATTGATCTCTACCGAAAAACTAAATTTACTGTACAGTGGTGTGATGATGTTTGCCTACGAGCGCCTGAGAATTAGAGGCTAATGCAGAGAATAGGAAGGACCATGTGACCCAGGTGATGCTAGAAAGAGTAGCCTTACAGAAGGCAGAGAGTTGACTGAGGGAAGGATGTTCTCTGTAAGGGTGAAGCTTACCCCTGGGTACTGAGGTAAGTTTTGTCCTTAGAGGATCTTCCCTTAATAATAAGATGGCCGTTAGCTCTTTCTGTCTGTGAAGGAGAGGAGTTCTTGACTGCCATAGACCTTGAGAGGATTTGCCTGAAGCAAACACTGTTATCTTATTGCTATTTAAGTCTGGGCTGCTGTAAAGTGTTAATTGTATGCGGTGATGTAGCCATGTTGGCCCCAGGATACTAGAGAGACAAGGTGGATGAGTTAATATCTTTTAATATCTGTCCAGACCTGAGGAAGAGCTCTGTATAAGCTCAAAAGCTTGTCTCTCTTGCAAGCAGAACTTGGCCCAATACAAGATATTACCGCACCCACCTTGTCTCTGTAAAGCATTAATGGTTTGTTTCTTTTTGCTCTGACTTAGGGTTTGCCTACACAGGAAAACTGACTACAGCACAGCTAGTAGAACTCCTCCATGTGGATAGTATCAGAGGGGTAGCCGTGTTAGTCTGAATCTGTAAAAAGCAACAGAGGGTCCTGTTAGTCTCAAAGGTGCCACAGGACCCTCTGTTGCTTTTTTCCATGTGGATACTTTATTCTGGAATAAAAATGACTTTGCTCCAGAGTAGGTATTCTGGAATAAAGTAATTTTTATTCCAGAATAGTATCCCCACAGGGGAGTTATACCAGCATAGCTATCGATAGCTATGCTGTTTAATTTCTCCATGTAGACAAGCTCTTAGGCCTAGTCTACACTTAAATCTTAGATTGACATCACTACAGTGCTCAGGGGTATGAAAAATCCCACTCCTGAGCCCTGTAGCTGTGCCAACCTAACCTCTGGTGTAGATGCAACTACGTTGACAGAAGGATACTTCTGTTGACCTAGCTATTGTTGCTCTGGAAGGTGTTCTACAGAGATGGGAAAAAATCTTTCAGTCACTGTAGGCTGTATCTACGATTTGAGGTTATGCTGGCCTAGCTATGGTGCTGTAACTATGTTTCTATAGTCCCTATAGTGTAGACATGGCTTTAGCCTGTAAAGGCCTCCCTTATCTGAAATATTCACAAATGATTATAGTTTGCAGCTGATGCTTTTTGCTTTAAGTATGTATGGGACTGTGTTTTGGTTCTGATATCAGTGCTACCTTCCATCATTCCGCTGCTGATGTGTAAGCCTGGAAGGAATCAAGGTCCCTCTCCAGTAGCTGTATCGGTTCTGTAATACTAGCAAAAGTAAAAAGTAGTAAATACTCACTGTGTTTTCTAACAAAAATAGAACCTTGAATATCTACAAGGAGGAGACGTAGTATACACAGCAGTGTGCTCTTTTTTTCTTTGATCATCACACAATTTAAGAAGCTTTGATTCTAGTTGGTGACTTCACTGTACAGTGTATGTGCATTATTGTGGTAGCATCCACATGCCCCATTCAGGACTGGAGCCCCACTATGTGCCGGGAGGGCTTACAGTCTAAGGCCAGGAGCTTGTAACCCCTTATGTGCAGGTAGACTGCTGTGCCTGTATGAACCCCATTGAAGTCAATAAGGGTCTGCAATGGTGCAGCAGATCACACCTGCAAGAAGCTCCAGGACTGATGCCTAAAAGTGACAAACACATACACATGACTAATCAACATGTAACTTTACTCTTACCTGTGCCAGTAATTAGCTTTTAAAAAGCCTTTAGGCCTGCTCCTCTTCTCACAGAAGAAACTCTTATTATGCAAATTTAAAAGCAGGGATAAGAGCAGGAAATGTAAGGAGAACTTGACACCTTGGATCAGCCTGATCTTATTCCTCCTAGACCTGCCTGCTGACAAGTCTTCCTGTACTTTGTCAGATGTTAATATGAAAGAGGCTGTTGTGGCTACAGCCTTATTCTGACACCATTTGACTTCATTTCCTAGACTTGCCTTTCTACCCTCCTGTGTGAAATTAATTTTGGCAAAACCTCTAGTGAATTAAATGGCTCCACAAGTGTTCTATTGGCTCAAATCATGTTTAAAATCCACTCTCATTTTGATTTATATCGAAAAGCGACACTAGGGCAGGCCAATTATCCCCTCTTTTATTTGCCTTCTTGTGCATTGAGCCTTTGGCTACTAGAATTAAATTGGAAAACACAATTAAGAGAATATCTGTAGCAAACTTACAAAGAAAAATATCATTCTATGCTGACAGTAGTATTCTTCATATTGCTAATCCTCTGCAGATCTATCCGTGCTATTAGATTTGATAGATGCATGTTTCTTTCTCAAGACATCAAATTAATTGGAACGAGTAAATCATATGCCCCGCTACAGAAGGAGGAAAAGGGGAGATGTGGCCAGATAGGAAAATAACGTGAGATTTTTTTTTTTCTAAATGGACGCAGTTTCAACCTAAAATACAGCAGCAAAAAGAAGCTTCATAATATGTCTGGCTATCCTGACTTGGAAACTACAGTGTAGAGGGCTATAGAAATGCCTATAAATAAGGTTGCAAGCATCTGTGATGAAAAGTTCATGAAATTAGAATTACTGCTGATTTGTGGGTCAAACTCAAAGCAAGGCTGACTGAGTGCATTCAAGGTCAGAACTGAAGTATTTACATATCCCTAACCAGACTGGCTGTCCCTTGATTCCTTTTATTTAAGGTTCCCTAAGTGGTTGATGCATTGTGCCAGTTGGAGCCTCTTTCTATGCATCTTCAAAGTTCAGAGGGACAGTAGCATTAGTGAAAGTCCCCTCCTGCAAACCTCAGGAAATCAGATAGGGATAGGGTGACCAGATCACTGACATGAAATATCGGGACGCGGGGGGGAGCAAAAAACAAAACAAAACACCAAAAAAAAAGTAAAAAAAAAAAAAAGCCGTTTTGCAGGTGCCGGGGGAATTAGCAGGCCCTGGGCACATGCGGCCCGTCCCGCCACCCCGCGGGTAAGGAGCCGCTGGAGCGCAGCCGAGCGGAAGAGGTGCAGGGCTCCGGACCCCGGCAGCGGCAGGGGAGAGCGGCTCAGGGCTGCGCGAGTGGCCACGTAAAGTTTATCGGCTGGGGGTGGGGGGTACCCCGGCCGGCTCCTCGCCCTGCCCTGTAGGGGGTAGCGTCCCCGCCCCACACCAGCATGTCTCGCCGGCCGCCGCAGGCCAGGTAAGGAGCCGAGTTCCCTCCTCCCCCCTCATCCTGGCTCCTCAGCTGAGCGTCATTCCTCCTCCCTCCCAGGCTTGCAGCTGTAATGCTGGTGCAAGCCTGGAGGGAGGGGGTGGTGGCCGGCTTCCAGTTCCTGGAGCTGGAAGCACCAGGCAGGCAGGCAAGGGGGCTGCTCCCCCAGGAGGGAGACGGGGGGGGGGCTCAGCTGAGGAGCTAGGGGGATGGGGGGAACCCTCCTACAGGGGCGAGGACCAGCCGGGGTCCACCCCTAGCCGATAAACTTTACATGGCTACTCGTGTGGCCCCGAGCCGCTCTCCCCCGCCGCTGCCGGGGTCTGGAGCTCCGGAGTCCCCACCGTCTCCCTCCTGGAGGAGCAGTCCCCTTGCCCGTCCAGTGCCCGTACTCACCAACTCCAGGAACTGGAAGCTGGCCACCACCCCCTCCCTCCCAGGCTTGCCGCCATTACAGCGGCAAGCCTGGGAGGGAGGAGGAATGCCACATGCTTGGGGAAGAGGCGGGGCCAGGACTGGGATTTGGGGAGGGAGCCAATGGGGGGAGGAGGGGGCGGGGCAGGGGTGGGGTGAGAGCCCTTCCAGGAGGGCATAATTGCTTGTTTGTCCAGTGTCCCGACCGCACATCGGTCGGGACGCGGGACAAACAAGCAAATATCGGGACAGTCCCGATAAAATCGGGACGTCTGGTCACCCTAGATAGGGAAGGTCACCAATGGATTGTAGTTTCCTCAGGAAGTCAGTGGTGTCTCGAAGATAGCTGGGAGTGCTGGGAGTGTAGGGCCTGAGGAGAGAGTCTACATAGCCAGACAATCCTGCTGTCAGGGTGCCAATGCCTGAGATGATTAGTGATCTTCCAGAAAACACCATCCTGGCCACTATGGATGTTCGATATAATGCAGTTTCACCTATAACGCGGTAAGATTTTTTGGCTCCCGAGGACAGCGTTATATCGGGGTAGAGGTGTGTATATATATCTATGTATCTTCCTACTGTATTTTCTAGCCCAGGCATCTGATGAAGTGGGTTTTAGCCCACGAAAGCTGATGCCTAAATAAATTTGTTAGTCTGTAAGATGCCACAGTACTCCTCATTCTTTTGACTTTTATCAGTGACCCTAAAAAACTAGAATGCCTTAATCTTAATAGCACAGTGCCTATTGTCCTTTATCATCAGAGTAAACAGTAAAGATTCTTACAAAGAAATAGATAAAGATTAAACAAATAATCTAGTGAAGTCTGTCATTCCATATATGACATATGAATGTAACGAACTATAGAACCAAGGTTCTGTGGTGCTCATTTTCAATACCTTATGCACAAAGAGTGACGCAGGATAGATGGGGATGGCCAAGTTTTGTTCAGGCCCTAAGTGACATCCAATAATGCAGGAAGGATTTGGATTCAGATGTGTGAAGAAAGGAATGTGACAGGCT
Source organism: Chrysemys picta bellii (assembly GCF_011386835.1). Lineage (NCBI taxonomy): Eukaryota > Metazoa > Chordata > Testudines > Emydidae > Chrysemys > Chrysemys picta. Next base: position 14,880,005 of record NC_088799.1, on the reverse strand, counting down.
GGCATCTCCATGGGGCAAAATGTAAACTAGAACCAGATATGCCAACTACAAGTGCAACTGTAACACATTTCCTGTATTTCTAACCTTTTAATTTTAGTGGGTCTCCCCCCTCGCCTGCCTCTCCCTTGCCTGCTTGTACTGCCAGAGCCAGCAGCAACTGCTGTCTGCTGCCCCCAGGTCCTAGTGCCCCCCATCCACTAATGGCAAGACAGGCTGCCCTTAACCTGCCATTCCACCCTAGCCCCGAGCCTCTCCAATGCCCCAAACCCCTCATCCCCAGCCCCAGCCCTCATCCCCCTGCACCCTAATCCTCTGCTCCATCCCTGAGCCCTCATCCTCCCACACCCGAATCCTCTGCCCCAGCCCTGAGCCCTCATCCCCCCACACCCTAATCCTCTGCCCCAGCCCGGAGCCCCCTCCTGTATCATGAACCCCTCATCCTCAGCCTGTCTGGTCATTCAGTGACAGACCTGCGGGTGGCTATATTACAACAGAAAAACTTCAAAAACAGACTCCAAAGAGAGACTGGTGAGCTAGAATTGATATGCAAACTAGACACAATCAACTCCGGTTTGAATAAGGACTGGGAATGGCTGAGCCATTACAAACATTGACTCTATCTCCCCTTGTAAGTACTCTCACACTTATTATCAAACTGTCTGTACTCGGCTAGCTTGATTATCACTTCAAAAGTTTTTTTTTTCTCTTAATTAATTGGCCTCTCAGAGTTGGTAAGACAACTCCCACCTGTTTATGCTCTCTGTATGTGTGTATATATATCTCCTCAATATATGTTCCATTCTATATGCATCCGAAGAAGTGGGCTGTAGTCCACGAAAGCTTATGCTCTAATAAATTTGTTAGTCTCTAAGGTGCCACAAGTACTCCTGTTCTTCTTCATCCTCAGCCCTCACCCTTGCATCCCCTCCTATCCGCAAACTCCCTCCCCTTCCCACATACACCCTCCTGCCCTCAAACTCCCTCCCAAAGCCTGCACCCCCTCCCTTTGCACTGCCTCCCACCCCCAAATTCCATCCCAGAGTCTGCACCCTTCACCCCCTCCTGCACACCCACCCCCTGCCCCAGCCCGGAGCCTGCACCCCGCACTAGGCTTATCCTATTTTAAGTGTCCAAAAAGAGGACACTCCACGGAGCCCCGTCCCGGCCCCGCCCCAACTCTGCTCCTTCCCCAAAGTCCCCTCCCCAACTCCGCCCCCTCCCCTGAACGCTTCGCCCCCCCTGCTCCTCCCCCTCCCCTGCTGTCTGGAGCAGGCAGGCAGCAGGTGGGCTGGGGCTGGAGCTGGGTGGGGGAGCGCAAGGAGGCGCGGCCCAGTCCGGCCCCCCAGCTGAGCGGCTCCCTCTGGCGGCCAGCCCCGGCCAATAGGCTCTGGCCCCAGCGTCTCCGGCCCGGCTCAGCTCGGGCCCGGGGGCACTGGCCCCGGTTCTGGCTGAGCGCGCCAGCCCCGGCCCCGGCCCTGGGCGAGCGGCGCCGGCCGGTGGCCGAGCAGCCCCGGTCCCAGCGGCTCCGGCCAGCTCGGCTCGGGCCCCAGTTCCAGCCGAGCGGCTCCGGCCTGGCCCTGGCCCCGGCCCTGGCAGAGCAAGCAGCACTGGCCGGCAGCCGAGCACCCGCCGGCCCCAGCGGCTCCAGCCCGGACCCAAGCCCCACGACCCCTCCCTCCCTATTTTCCCGGACATGTCTGACTTTTTGGCAATTCCCCCCGGACGGGGATTTGAGGACCAAAAAGCTGGACATGTCCGGGAAAATCCGGACGTATGGTAATCCTACCCTGCACCCGTCCTGCACCCTAATCCCCAGCCCAGGACCTGCACCCCAGGCCTCCTCCCCCTACCCATCCCCCCTCCCAGAGCCTTAGGCAGGTGGCGGGGGCGGGTTCTGGACACCACCAAAATTTCTACAACCCTGCCACCCATGCAAGTGGATAAGGGTCGGGGCAGTCAGGGGACAGGTAGGATCCTAGGGGGCAGTTAGGGTGGGGGGTTCTCAGCAGGGGGCAGTCAGGGGACAAGAAGCGGGGGGGGGATTGGGGGTTCTGAGGGGGGCAGTCAGGGGGTGGGAAGTGGGAGGGAGTGGATGGGGGTGGGGCAGGGGCGGGGCTAGGGCAGGGCTCCCCCCCCCAGTGTCCTCTTTTTTGATTGTGGAAATATGGTAACCCTAGGTAGAGGTGTACTTTTATAGGCTTGCATTCAACATGGAAAGAAGAGCTCCACATTGTTCTTTATCTGTAGTATTTTCTTTTATTTTTGATTGTTACTTGAAAACAACTTGTTTTCTGCAATACTGGCAACAATTGAGATGTTTTATCAATAATCTTTGCCAGAATGCAGAGACTTGACATGGAGTTGGCTGTAACTCCCCCAGTGGTTTGTTTATTAATCCTGATTACTCATGCTGTCACTGAGGAAACATGAGTGAAACTAACTTAGACTTGGGGAACTGAAACTTAACACTATATTAACAAATATTCTTTTCCTTAACAGAAAAGAGTCCAGGTCCTCAGCTGGTGTAAATAAGCCTAGCTCCCCTGATTGCAGTAAGTCTATGCTGATTTACTCCAGCTGAGAATCTGACCCAAGACTTTTAAACTTTTTTTGATTAATGAGATGCTGCCATGTCATTTCCTGATCAACTTTCAGAGCAATTTTTTGGTTCTGGCAACACCAAAGATCATGGGTTATCACAGGTTAGAAAGAAGTCAGTAGATTTCTCTTACCTATTGTCCTAATTACAGATCTGTGAACATTGTCAAGCACATTAATATCCAAAGTTCACTGAACTAAGATGGCTCATTTCTATTTAAATTCACACAGCATGTGTAATAATGTGGTTGGGAGTGTTAAAGCAAGACTAATAGTTTGGGCATGCAGCTAGGAGTCAGAGCTTCTGGGTTTTTTTCCCATCTCTATAATGGATGGCTTACCAAAGATCCCTATATGAGTCAAGGTCTGAAGTTTTGGCCTTAACCTCTCTGTGTTTGTTTACCTACCTTAAAGGTTGTAAAAGACTCTCTGGGAACTGATCCTGTCTCTCTCTCTCTTGCTGGCATGGCATGCTAATCATAGAATATCAGGGTTGGAAGGGACCTCAGGAGGTCATCTAGTCAAACCCCTGGCTCAAAGCAGGACCAATCACCAACTAACTACAAAGCCACCTCATGGTGGCAAACTTAACACATAACTACCAAAATACTTGCCTGAACAAGAAATATTGGCCCTAATGTGAACTGTAACTTTCTGCGCAGCCAGTATAAACCATATATTTTCAACTGAATGAGTGTGGTTGTATGTCTGTGAGGCTAGTAGGCGCAGTCCTGCACAATCTTTCAGAGCCCTAATGAAGTCTACACTCCCATTGTTTTCTGAGGGAGTTTTTTCCTGGTGAGTGCTACAAAATTTGGCACCAGTTCAGGGAACAGTTATCAAGAAACCAGATGCTACCTGAGACTGTGGAATTCCCCATCCCAGTAGCTGAAGGAACAACAGTCAGAGTTCATCAATACAAAAGTGAACACCACCTCTGCTGGTGTAGATAGGGTAGCTCTAGGTCCTAGAGGTAGCATGGCCTAGTCGGTAGGATTACTGGACTGGAATTGTGGAGATGTGGGTTCTATTTGTGGCTCTGGCCTGCTAGGTGATCCTGGGCAGGCCACTTCACTTCTCTGTGCCTCAGTTTCCCCAGCTGTAAAATGGGGAAAATGTTACTGCCCTCCTCTGTAAAGCTCTTTAATATTTACTGATGAAAAGTTCTATAAAAGAGTTAGATATTATTTATTATTAAAGTTAGTGGATCTGTGCTGGTTTATATCAGCTAAGGACCTGGTCCAAAGATTTTGCATTATAGTAACTGTTGCATTTATAAGCTCTTTTTCCTCCATCAGATGTTTATCTTCCTGCATAGCAAAGGTCTCAAGGCTATTGAAACTTGATACAGACACTTTGAAGGGGGATGATTAGCTATTAATAGGAAGAATACAATTTATTTTAGCTTAAAATGTTTCTAGTCTGAAAAGTGACTGTAAAAATATATTTGCAGATCCTTTTAGCTAATAGCTCTCAATGATTTCTGTATCAAATGTGCTTCATTTACACACAAAAAGTTCTTTCCAACTTGCAGCTCTGCAAACTCATGTTTGGGTGTTTGAATCAAGCTGGATTCCTTCCATCTCATTCATCATCACCAATGATAAAGTGACACCTGTGTAATCCCATTGTCTTCAGCTGACTGACATTTAGTAAACAATTGTGTTGGTGATACATAAGAAGGAAGAGAATCCAATGATGTTGGCTCTGTGTGGCTAACAGATTTAAAAAATCAGTAAACATTTATTTTCCTCACTAAAGTCAGCAGATACACAGGGGGCACAAGTCTGACTAGCAAGAAGGTGCCATGTTCCCATAGTCTTGTCTTAAGAACATAAGAACAGCCATACTGGGTCAGACCAAAGGTCCATCTAGCCCAGTATCCTTCTTCCAACAGTGGCCAATGCCAGGTGCCCCAGAAGGAATGAACAGAACAGGTAATCATCAAGTGATCCATCCCGTCGCCCATTCCCAGCCTCTTAGGGTAGAATCACAGTAAAGTGACACCAAAAAGTAGTTTTGAACCAAAACGTTGGTGTTAAAAAAAAGACCAAAAGGAGAAGGGATGGGGGTGGGTCATGTGTGTCTGTTACAATGCCTAATGCAAACAAATGTTTTCTTTCATGTAGATTTAAATAGTCCCTAGGATAGGAGTGGGCAAACTATGGCCCACGGGCCATATCTGGCCTGCGGGACCATCCTGCCTGGCCCCCGAGCTCCTGGCCCGGGAGGCTAGCCCCCAGCCCCTCTCCTGCTGTTCCCCCTCCCCCGCAGCCTCAGCTCACTCGCTCTGCCACCGGCACAATGCTCTGGGCGGCGGGGCTGTGAGCTCCTGGGGCAGTGCAGCTGCAGAGCCCGGCCTGACCCGGTCTCTGTGCTGTGTGGTGGCAGTGGCAGCAGCGTGGCCCGGCAGCAGCTGGGCAGCGCGGCTGTAGTGCTGCCAGCCATTGGTGCTCCAGGGGGCAGGGAGCAGGGGGGTTTGCATAGAGGGCAGGGGAGTTCCAGGTGGTGGTCAGGAGGTGGGGGTGTGGATGGTGGTCGGGGAGGAAACAGGGGGTTGAATGGGGGCAGGAGTCCCGGGGGGCAGTCAGGAAGGAGAGGGGGTTGGATGGGGCAGCAGGGGTTTTGGGGGCAGTCAGGGGACAGGGAGAAGGGGTGGTTGGATGGGGCTGGGGTCGTGGGGGGGGCATCAGGAATGAGAGGAGGGGTTGGATGGGGTGGGGGTAGGGGTCCGGGGGCAGTCAGGGGACAGGGAGCGGGGGTGTGTGGATGGGGCAGGGGTCCCAGAGGGGCCGTCAGGGAACAGGGGGGTTGGAAGGGGCAGGAGTCCACGGGGGGGGGGGGGCAGATAGGAGGTGGGGGCAGGGCCGGGCCACCACCCCCTCCCCTAACCAGCCTCCATACAATTTATGAAACCCAATGCGGCCCTCAGGCCAAAAAGTTTGCCCGCCCCTGCCCTAGGAGAATTGTTCTAGCGCATGAGAACCAGAGAGTGACACTAGAACAGAAGCCCTGAGTCTGATGGTTCCTTCTGACCTTAAAGTCCGTGAGTTTGAGTCATCTGGTGTGGAATATAGTGCATTAATCCACACCAGAGGGGTGTGAATTCTAATGTGCATTAGCATGTTGCACACTAATTGGTTCATATGGACCCTGCTGGTGCACATTAAAAGTTCCCTAGTGCATGTTTAATGTAGTACTGTTTGAAACAGGACTACATTAATACACCAGCAGGGTCCATGCAGAACAGCTAGTGTGCAACATGCTAGTGCACACTAGAATTCACATCTCGCTAGTGCGGACTAATGCATCAAGTAGACAAGCCCTCTGTTAATCTTAATGAAGTTACTCCAGATCTGTACTACTATAACAGTAAGACTTGGCTCTATATAAATTTTATTCCTTTTGTGGTTATTGTTGTTAATGTTAGATAACTAGTAACTTAATTTTTTTAAAGTATTCTTCCCCACATAGGCTATTGGTTTCCTGCGTCGTGCATTTCACCTCCTTCCCTTGGACAGTATAACTAAACTGGTCACTTTCATATTGTGGGTCCTGTCTTTGATCTTGCCTACTCCAGGTATATTGGGGATAAATCCACAGAAATGTGTGGAACACTCTTGCCCTGCTTCTGTGACTAGAGAAGCTGAGCTAGGTGACCCAACATGGGTATAGTGTGGTCTCGGGTGTGTTGTGCCATTATATAGATCTACTTGTCATTCTTCCTGAAAGGAGATCAGGAAAGTATGCAAGCGCATGTGGAAGCCTTCAAGACTTCAGCATGATCCAGGAGCATGACTTGCTCCTGTCCACACAAGATGACCAAACCGTATTTTAAACATGTTGGTACCATGAGGTAATCAGATCCTGCAACACGGTATCTCTAGAACATAGATGAGACATAAGAGTGCAGTGGGAGGTAGGAAGAAGCATATAATGAAGCCATCAAATCCATGCAGATTTCTTCAGAAGGCTCCAATGGCTTTCTGCAGCGATGAACTGACTGATTTTGACTGGCTGCAGCAGAAGTCTGGTTATTATTTCTGCTTAATGAACTCCTTAATTAGTCTCTTCTCTGTGTAAAGAGCATAATCATTCCGGACAGCAGATGCATGAGGAGGCAATGTCACTTTGGCTTGCAGTCAACAAACATTTTAAATACCCCAGGATTCATTCTTAGCTACTGTCTGATTTAACTCTAAAAATACAGCATCACATGTTGTACGTAGGACTGTCTTGCAGGCCAAATATATAGTACAAAGGGCTGAGCTGCCAAATTAGACTCTTGCTCTTGCAACCAATTCTAGGTCCCTCCTGCCTACAATACAGACCAAATTATTATCTTATAATACGTGTTATTCTCATAAGCAGGGGAAAAAACTCCATGGCAGTACAAATGTGTTTTCCTGTGTGTATATAAAAAACACTAGGAAAACACATTTATACCCCTGCCATGGAGTTTTTTCCCTTCCTTATGTGCACAAAACATGTTATAAGATGGATTATATAATGTAAACATAGTTTAGTGTAGACCAGGGCCAAAGGCTGGGCATGGCTGTACCATTGGTCCTGTTCTTACTTTGGCTTGAAACATGTTTCAGCCAGGCTCATGATTGTTGGCCATGAATCTGTGCTTGATGACCTTTCTCCAGCATAGTGGTACTATTATGGACAGGGATATTTTTAAACCATCATGATACATGGTACCCCTAAGCTGTCTTTACTTTGTGGTTTTTCTTAAGATGTCCCTGTATCTCACTATACCCATTGCAGCTCTCTCAGCAATATCAACGATGGCAGTGCTAGTATAGACAGCACAGTGTCTTCTAAATGCAACTCAGAGCAAGTCTCCATGACGTGGGTGGTAAAAACACAGTGGCCTCTAGTCCCTTCTCTGTAGTGAGAAACCTTGACTATTGGGCCAATAAAAAGTAAAGAATAATAACACTTGGCTCTTATTTACCACGTTCCATCCATCGGCCTCAAAGCGTTTCACAAAGGAGGGTAGATATCATCATTCTCATTCATTGTAATTTACAGACTGGCCCTTTTAGGGAGCTGCATTCCCCCAGAGGGAGCTCTAGGGGGAATTCTGTCTCAGCAGCCACAATGGATATGCCCGCACAGCAAGAACAAACCCGTGGCAGCAAGTCTCAGAGACTGTGCCTGCAGACTCAGGCTCATGCTACAGTAGGGTTACCATACGTCCGGTTTTTCCCGGACATGTCCGGCTTTTTGGTAATCAAACCCCCGTCCGGGGGGAATTGCCAAAAAGCCAAACATGTCCGGGAAAATACCGGCCGGGCACTTCCCCTCCCATGGCTGCTCTGCTCCTCCCCTGACTCTTCGGCTCTGTTTAAGAGCCAAGCTGCCCGAGCGCTACTGGCTTCGGGCAGCCCCGTGCCTCCGGACCCTAGCCGCCGGCCGGGCACTTCCCCTGCTGGGTTCCAGCTGCTCTGCTCCAGCGGCGCAGGGTCCGGAGGCAAGGGGGGGCTGCCCGAAGCTGGTAGTGCTCCAGCAGCTCAGCTCTTAAACAGAGCCGAAGAGTCAGGGGAGGAGCACAGCAGCCGGAGCCCGGGAAGGGAAGTGCCCGGCCGGGGGCGCAGGGTCCGGAGGCATGGGGGCTGCCCGAAGCTCGAGCGCTACCGGCTTCACGGTTTGCTGGGCAGCCTCCAGACCCTGCGCCCCCAGCTGGGCGCTTCCCCTCCCGGGCTCCAGCTGCGCTGGGGAAACGCCGGCCGGGGGCGCAGGGTCTGGGGGCTGCCCAGCAAACCGTGAAGCTGGTAGTGCTTGGGCAGCCCTTTTCGCGTGCCTGGGAGGGAGGAGGGGGAGTTAGGGCGGGGACTTTGGGGAAGGGGCGGAGTTGGGGCGGGGAAGGGGCGGAGTTGGGGTGGGGCTGGGGGTGGGGAAAGGGGCGGGGCCAGGGCCCGGTGGAGCGTCCTCTTTTTTATTTTTTTAAATATGGTAACCCTAGCTACAGTGCTAGAAATAGCTGTGTAAACATTCTGGCATGGGCTGTGAAACGCATCCCCTCCCTGGCTTCAGAGCCCAAGCTCCAGCCTGAGCTGGACTATTTTTAGCACCATAGCGGAGACCAGGTCTTTAGACCCTGGCTCTGAGACTCGCTGCTGTGGTTATTGTTTGTTTACTGTTTTACTGTGTAGACAAACCCAGTATCTCCTCCCAGCGACCAGCGGAGTATGTATAGGGTACCACATTCCTTTGGATGGTGCTATCTGGTTGGCTGGTGCACTGTATGGGTGGGTCAATGGCCATGCCGCTCCCACTGCAACTCATCTGGGATGATTTGCAAACACTAGGAAGAAGCATTTCCTAGAGCACGGGGATTGCTATTGTACACTCCACCCACTTAGGCATCATTGTTAGAGACAGACACAGAGGACCATTAAAGCTAGATTCTGCAAATGGAACCATCTAGATACACCTCTGCCCCTACACAGCCCACCTGTTTACTGGCTAGAGCACTGGACTAGGATTGAGACAATTTGGGTTCTAGTCCTGGCTCTGCTTCTGGGTGACCTTGGGCAAGTCACTTCCCCTTTCTGTGCCTTAGTTCCCCCATCTGTAAAATAGAGATAATATTCCTGACCTCCGATCCACTGATGAAAAGTGCTATCTAAGAGCTAGGTATTATTATTCATTTGGAGGATCTAGCCCTAAATTTGCTCATTCCTGTTTTGGTCCTGGGAAATACGCCCCCTGTGCAATAAAGAATGGGGGGCAGGATAGCTCAGTGGTTTGAGCATTGCCCTGCTAAACCCAGGGTTGTGAGTTCAATCCTTGAGGGGGACACTTAGGAATCTGGGGCAAAATCAGTACTTGGTCCTGCTAGTGAAGGCAGGGGGCTGGACTGGACTGGACTGGATTGGATTGGATGATCTTTCAAGGTCCCTTCCAGTTCTAGGAGATGGGATATCTCCATTATTAATAAAGGAGAGAAAAAAAAGAAAGGGAATCATGCAAGGATGCCTGCAGCAAGCAAAAGTGAGACTCAAACACATGCACCTCCCCCACCAATTGGTCAGAAAGGTCAGAATCCAAACCGACCACAACAAGCTCTCCTTGAAAAAGAATCTTGCGGTATGCAAAACACAGCAGGTGTGTCCGGCTGTGATTGGGAGAGGAGAGGGCTGTGAGTCTCTCACACCACAAAGACACTGGATTAGCATGGATTCCATTGAAGCATTTGAGAGTCAGGAAGCAGACCTACTTTGAACTGATCTGCATATAAATAATTCAGTTCCTGTACACACACTTTCATATTTGTACTATTTTCTTTTTAAAAACATCTTTTCTTCATTCAAGGCAAAAACACCCAATCGGGAGCTTTAATTCATCACTTGCTTGCCAGTGTGCCCTCTGCTGGCAATAAATTAAACTTTTTTTTTTTTAAATTAAAAGCCTGGGATCACCAATTGCAACAGAACAACAGATTTAGAGTAAAATATCTTTTTTCCTCTCCAATAAACTGTGAATCCCACAACTAAACTGCACTAAGTATCATACAGAAGTCGTGATACCTTCAAATGTCTTGACACAATGGAAGCATTGTAGTTGGATCATTGTAGACTTGCTGCTTGCTGAAAGAATTGGTCTTTATGTTGTGGATTTTTTTTAAATGTCCCTTGTTTGATACAATTTCAAAATGAGCTACACAAGGAGGTCAACTTCTGCAGAATAAAGTAGCTCAGAAGGAGATATGGTGGGGATTTTTTTTAGACTAGTTTATCTAAAGCAGAATGTTGGAAAACGTTTTAAGATACTCTGAGGGAATGATTAAATTTGCATTTGTCATGAAACTTGCGACTAAAAGATGTTAATGATGCTACTGCCATCACTATTTAAACAATATTAATGAAACGAAACAAATGCAACGGGACTTGTGCCAGAGAAAATATGAGATTTTAAACCATCAGATATTTGTGCCAGAGAGTTGTGTGAAAGTTTGGGGGGTATCATGATGTTTTATAGGCAAAGCTCAGTTTGCAGAGTTATTTGCTCTGGACACATGCTGTTACAGCTGGGATTGTAGATGTATTTCACTTTCCCTGCAGAGTGCAGAGCTGGCTCCATAAGAGTCTCTACCATGAGGGTGTTTCCTGGCAGGGGAACATAGGGCTACAACGGTCTGCTGCCATGGGCATGGCATGGCTGAATGGCAGCTGTGACCACTCTTATCATGCTGTACTTTACATAAGTCCTGCTGTCAGCCTGTCTTCCTCCTGTCTGGATCCACCTGTTGTATCTTGTCTTACACTTCAACTGCAAGCTCTTTGGGGCAAGGACCATCTTTTTGTTTTGTATAGCACCTAACCCAATACGGGCCTGACTGGGCCTCTAGGTGCTACCACAATATAAATAAGGCCCATAAGGGCCTGAAGGATCCATGGCAATTCCAACATACAGGAGCTGGTTCAATCAGCCCTCTACTTCCTTCGTTAGTCCCTGATTTGGGCTCTACACTGATGGAGGGATGAACTGCAACCATAGTTGTCACTGTTCCCTCCACAGAAGTTCCACATGGCAGCTCAGAAATAATGGGAATAGCCAGCGTGAGAATTTGGAGCTGCTGAGACATGTTCCCCCTCTGAGATGGCTCAAATATTGAGGATGCTTTTAAGGGCTGACAATGGCTGTTCACAGCGGAGAGCATAAAGGCAAGTCCTCTTACCTACATGGCCAAAGATCCACAGAATTTGGATCAGTGTTCCGTAGATCCCCGGGACAATGTAGACATAGCCTAAGTCAGACTCTTCAAGCCATATTTGGCTCCTGCTGCTTTAAAAACTTGTGGATTTATTTTTATTTTAAGTCTCTCTGCACCCTTTCTTCTTTATAAGCCCCACAAGAATGGAGTTCTGTGATGGGAGGCCCCAGCTGGAAAAAGTGACAAAATAGCACAGCAGGACACTTTCAAAGTAATGCCATCAACACCATTAAAAAAAAAATCAGAGTAAAAAGGGAAAGAGAGGACAGGAATTCAGGAATAAAAAAAGAAGTAGAAGGTAGAAAGAATGTGGATGGAGAAGGATCTAAAAGTTCAACCATCTAGAAGCCAGCTTAGTAAATAATAATAATTATATATATAAAATACTTGCCATAAAGAAAATCCCTGTATGTTAGTGAAAAAATCTCTTTGAGTGAAGAACGCAGCAGGTCTGGTGTCTATCTTCAGAATGCAGCATGACGACAATGGTGCAGGGGTCAACTATTGCTCAACCAGAACAGATGAAATTGACATTTATCATTTGATAGAACAGAAATCAAGGAAGACAAGGTCATTGTAGCAGAACATTTTCACAGGATCAAGGTTTCCTGCTTTGAAAACAATATTCTGGCTGTGACTCAGTATTTCTGAAGCAACCTTGTGGCCTCCAAAACAGTCTCATTTTATTGACTTCTTCTAAGTGAAAACACGACACAAATTCAAAGTAGCATGTCACACCTCTGAAAAACAACATTTTTTCACCCTTAGGGCACGGGTGAGGGAAAACTCCCTAAACACACAGGACCAATCCTCAAAGTTATTTTAGGCGTTGAAAGGCTGAGCATTGCAACACCTAATCCTTAGGTCGCCTATTGCCTAGTTAGGGTGGCCACTCATGTATACCCAGAATACCAGACATTCCGGTACTTCTGGGAATGGCCTGGGCCCACCTTTGCTGGCATGACCTCCCACACCTATGAGGGCATGCCAACTGGGGTGGAGCAGTGTGCTCTTCAAAATAGCGTCCCCGCGCCTGTGATACGTTCAGAACCACATCCAGTTTTGTCTCGGTACTGGACAGGGGACAAACCATTTAAAAACTGGACTGTGGTTTAAAACCAGACAAATGGCCTGCCTGCATTTAGTGAATCCTCAGTCTTGAGTGTGGCACCCAGGCTCCCCATGCACAGGGAGAATTAGATGCCTAAGAAAAAGCTGAGCTGGGAGCTATGTAAAATAGCTATCAGTGAAATGCTGGGGAGGGAGTGGGGAGAAGAGAGGAGCCTAAGCCGCTCTCCTGATGCACCTGGCTGATGGCACCCATCTCTTGTCCTCCCTCCACTCAGGATCCTCAGATATGAAACTCTATTCTGGAATTAAGCTGTTGACCTGGTTTAGGTGCTTAGGTAGCCCATGGCTGATACCTCTCATGCTTACTCTTCATTTCCCCACGCACTTAGCTGTCTCCTGTGCAGGTACTGTGCTGTCCTCCTTCTCACATTCAGCCCTTCAGCTGCAGGGAGTGATAGGTACCAGGTGTTAAGAATACTCAGAGCATGCCTACAAGATCTGGCCTTGCTGGGAAGATAGGTATTACCCTGCCTAGTTTGAGAATTCTGCATCAGTGGCCCCCAGGGCTTCAGCTTGAGGTATGCCTCTGAGTAGCTTGGTAGTTGTAGGACAGTATCAGCGCTTAAAAAGTTTTGTGACTACTGACCAGCAAAAACTTATGTGCCTAGGGGACTTAGGTGTTTACGGGGTTAGGTGGCACTGTGAAGTGTTTTTTGAAAGAATGGTGTCTGGAAGACTTAGGCACCTTTTAAATACAGTACCTTAAGGCTCTGGGTCACATTGTATTGTCCTCTTGTCACTAGGAATGGTTTTTGCATACACAATATGGTCATGAAAAAAGATGTACAACAAATACATTTTGATCTATTTATTGATTGTTTGTGTATCACACTTGCAGCACGCCTGCAAATTAAATCTTATGACTTCTTTTCCCCTGCAGTGGGAAAGAAGCAGAAACTGGTCATGCATAAGATATTACATGCTCTCACACCAAGTATGTTGTTCTTTTGGTTCTTGAACATCTTCACAAATACAAGAATGCAAACCCAACTGGGCTTTAACTATATTTTGTTACTTGCCGAATTTAGCAGCTTAAAGGATTTTAATCAAGTTAACCCACTATTTTGTCATTAGCTTTTTTTTTTTTTTTTTTTTTTTTTAGCGAAGCAAGTCAGACAATTGTGGAAGCATTGCAATCCCCTTCCTGTCAGTTCTTTCTCTGCTTCCACACAATCTTGGTGACTTTTTTTAGTAAAAGATGCGTGGGGATACAAAAAATGTCCAAACACTAACTTCAAAAACAAAGTCTAGAACAATATCTGGGAAATTAAAGGAAAAACCCTAATAATTTAAAAGCCACAGTGGCCCCTTCTGCCCTTGTTAGGGAAATGGTCTAAGTAGGCAGCAAAACTAAGTTCAGGACTTTTAAGCAACTAGTGATTTTTGAGTGCTCAACTTGAAACACCTAAGGACACTAGGAGGGAGGGATAGCTCAGTGGTTTGAGCATTGGCCTGCAAAACCCAGGGTTGTGAGTTCAATCCTTGAGGGGGCCATTTGGGGATTGGTCCTTTGAGCAGGGGGTTGGACTAGATGACCTCCTGAGGTCCCTTCCAACCCTAATAATCTATAATTCAGGAAGTAGCTCTGGAAATCAGGGCCCTTTAACATGTTTGTACTTGGACACCCAAAATCACTAGTCGCTGCTCAGCTCCTGGGGACAGGACCTGACTCTGAGCATGCTGGGAGGTGGCTCTGGCTTGCTTGGCCACTCTCCCCAGAAACTGAGCCTGGGTGGGGGGCAGTCTGCTGCTGTCGCAGCCAGGCACTCTCCCAGTTAGCTGCTATGCTGCACTGGGCAGGGTGCTTGGAAGAGGAGAGGCTCTGGCCCCACCTCTTCCCTTCTGGCTCTGACACTGCCCCTTCCTCTCTCCATCCCAGGCTGGCTGCTGGGGGCACCTGATCCTACTGGAGGATCACTTGACCTTTTGTGCCTCTCCCACGAGTCGCCATTGCCTGGTTAGTGAAAACAGGACCTAACTACTAATGGTTCTATTGGGTGAACTTCTCTTTGGTTTCTCAGTGACCGTTAAGTCCAAAATTGGTGCTTTTATGGTCACCAGAAACATTCTGCTCTCACTATGGATGAGGAGACCTAATTTGTGTAGCGGAAAAAAGCTAGCTTCAAAAAATAATTAATAGTATTGGTCTATTTTTACCAAAAATTCAGTAGGTTACTTAGTATGACTTCTAAAAGAAGTTGAAATGTTTTCAGATAAATATAAACATTTGAAATATATAGGAGTAAATCCAATATCTGTACAAGGTAACAATGTGCTAAAAGCCCCAACTCCCATTGAAATGAATAAGGGTTGAAAGAGCTCAGTACCTCCCAGGATTTAGGCCTATCCAAATGCGGCTCTTCAAAAAATGTTGAGTCACTGGAGTAAATCAATGTATTGTAACACTGATTTACCTTAATCTCTTCCTGGCAAGAATCAGATTTGCCTCACAGTACATATTGGGCCAAGTTGTACTCTCAGCTGAGTTAGACTGGTGTCAGTGCAGTTACTCCAGTTTAACTCAGAAGAGAATATATCCTGTAAACTTCGATCGTGGGAAAAACTAGAGCAAGGAGGCGAGAAGTAGAAATACAGAGGAGAACAAGCTATGGCTTACTTTAGGCTGATGTGGAATTTCTGGAAAGTGTCTTGTGCTGCTATACTCAATAAGTATTTTCAGAGCTGGAACCCTGATTTCTTGTAACCCGTTAGAGGACATATTATGCAGCTTTACAGCTAAGTACCATATACTTGTTACTTAGCTGCAGGGTAAAACTTGTTCAGATACTTTGATATAACAAGTTGCTGCTGTTGCTTCACCTTCATATAATGCAGCCATTGTGGATTTCACATCAAGATGGCGATGACAGTGAATAAATTCAATCCAGCTATCTACTTGCTACCATCTTCTGTGCCAAGAATTTAATATGCTTCAGTGCATGAAGGAACTTTACAACCAGCTCCCTGAACATATATTCTAGCTGTGCTAACCACGTCACTACAGTTAAAATAGATCAGTAGTTCCATTATAACTTCATATTAGGGATTTATAACTGCCATAAACATATGCAGGGCTAAAACTTTTGCAGACAGGTCTTCGGGCCAATTTTTCTATTATAGAATACAACCCCAAATGTACAGGACTATTAACCACTTGGATGCTATTTTGTAGTACTATAGCAACTTGAGTTTTCTAAAATGCATTTTATAAACCTGTAGCCAAGTGTACCTTAAGCTATTTTTGGTACTGAGATTTATTTTTTGAAATACAAGGTCTGATCCAGAGCCCACTGACGTCAATGGAAAGACTGCCATTGACTTCAGTAGAGTTTGGATCAGGCCCATAGCCACAAAGGCCCGAAATAGAGCCAACTAAACTCACTGGAAATGTTTTCATTGACTTCAGTGGAGTTTGGTGTAGTCCCTATGTTAAGATTTGCAAGGTGGTTTTTGAGTATTTCCAGTAGCTTTGGAACTAAAACCCTGGATCCATAACACTCCTGATGGGGGAGATTTGAAATCCAGATCTGAGCGGAACCTACCTACATTTTGGGATATTTGGATACACTGGCCAAATTTTGCTCCAATTTACATATATACAAATCTGAAGTATCACCACTGAAGGCAATTAATTGAAACCAATGCAACTGAGAGAAGAATATGTGTCAGTGTTTTTACTTGGCCAATTATTAGAATTGGCTTGGGTTGTGCCCTCTGTGTGAACCTAAGCCAGAGATTAGTTTCAAGCTCTCGTGGTTCAGCATGGATTGGGGCCCTCTCTTGTTAACCTTTCTTAATACACACAATTATATCAACATCCTGCTGTTTCTTGCTATGAACTCATATGAGACAACAAGGTCATTCTGCCATTAGCTCCCAGTACATATGTGCACATACCAATGAAAATGGACCTCTAAATATCCATTTTAAAAATGTGGAAGTCAATCTGGTCCACCCAGTACATGTGTTTTAGGACTTTCTAGAATCTTCCCATAGAAATCAAGTACAAACAAGGCTCTATTTTAAGATGGTCCATAATAAATTGATAAAAGCCAGGAAGGTGCTTACTTTAGTGCTGTAAATTTGCAGAGTACTGGAAAGCTGAGCCAAAGAAATAAGTTGTCTTCATCAGAGGGCATGCACTGCAATGGGCCAAGCTGGCAAAGTACAGAACAATACAATACAGACTGAAGAATGGGAACCTTTAACAGAGTCCCCTGTAGTATCACAGTGCCTCATTAACGTTTACGCATTTATCTTCAACACCCTTGTGAAATACAGAAATATTACTCCCTCTCTTACAGAAGAAAGAACTGAGGCACAAAGATGAAGCAAGTTGCTCAAAGTCACACACAGAGTGGCAGAGCTCAGAACTGAAATCAGCTATCGCAAGTTAAAGCACTGGACTTAGATTGCAAGACCATCACTCTTTCTGTCTTAGCTTACAAGTTCCTGGCTTTTGTCAGTTTGTCACAGCTTACATTCAATAACAACAACAACAACAAAAACAACAAACATTATGCAAAATACACACTGTTGTAAGTAGTTTCCATATCCTTGTCTTAAAACTTCAGTTGTGGTTGTCTGGCTATTTTAGAGAGGAGCTCAAGTTGCAGAGCTTGATTCCCCAGTAGCATAGGCTATTCATATCTGGGATTTTGGTTCCATCCATGAGAGAGAAGATCCAGCTGTCTAGTTCCATTTGAATCTGGACTTTAGGGTCAAGCTCATCTCTAGTGATTTTACTTGCTACACGGGGAAACTTCCTCCAAAAAGCAAGGAAGACAATGAATGGAAGTTACAAGCACAGAAGAGACTCAGGGCTTGGCTTGCGAGTTACAGTGCAATAAATGAGCCTCGGGCGCCCTAGCTCACTCCCCGTCCACACTGGCAAGGCATGTAGAGCGCTCTGACTCCGCGGCTACAGTGCTGCTGGTACTCCACCTCGGCGAGAGGAATAACGTTTGCTGCGCCTTGGCTACAATGCCCGGTCATTAGTGTGAACAAGGTGTTGCATTACTGCGCTCTGACTGGCCTCCAGAAATGTCCCATAATCCCCTTAAGTCAAGTGGCCACTCTTGTCATTGTTTTGAATCACTGTAGGAATGCGGAAATGCCCTTTCAAAGCTCTGTTTCTGACAGCCCACATGCAAGCCGTTACTGTGGAATCCTGTGTGTGAGCGAGAGAGGCAGAGGGAGGGGCAGGTCTACTGCTGTCTGAACTTACAAGACAACATGCTGACATGCTCTCAGCCCCCCAAAACCCCACTCTCTCTCCCCCCACATACACACAACACACTCCCTGTCACACTCCACCCCACCTCTCCCATTTGAAAAGCACGTTGCAGTCACTTGCATGCTGGGATAGCTGCCCATAATGCACCGCTCCCAATGCCGCTGCAAGTGCCACAAATGTGGCCACGCCACTGCGCTTGCAGCTGTCAGTGTGGACAGATTGCAGCGCTTTCCCTACTGCGCTCTACGAAGGCTGGTTTAACTCAAAGCACTCTACACCTGCAAGTGTAGCCATGCCCTCAGTGAAGAACAATTGTTAATGTTAAATACAAACATCAGTGCAAACCACACAGAGGGCTTTTTTATTTGTTAGTATTTTCATATTTTCTCTAAAGTGGTCATAAAGCTGAAATTTTAAAGGCAGGCATAGTCACAACCTTTGGCAAAAATGTAATCAAATTTAAAGATGTAAATTCACATATGGAATCTGCATTTGGTGGAGTTTCCATTGGTCCTACATATAAGCGTGCAGACTGCTTTGTCTGTGTATAGGATCAATGTCCGTTAAAGTCAACAGATGCTTCATTCTTTTTTACAATATTTTTTTCAGCACTGTGCTTGTTTCAAAAAAGGACCAGATTCCAAAGTTGTTACATTTTTGGGTAAAAGGCTTGCTTAGCATGCTTTAAAATGCCTTGAAGTTGGAACTGTTTTTTTAAAAAACCTATAAATCTGTGTGCTTAAAGGCCAGCACCTAAATCCATGTTTAAGCACCTAAATAAGTGGCTTGATTTTCAAAGTTGGTGAGCACCACAGCTTCCCTTGACATCAGTGGAATTTTTAAATGCTCAGCACCTCTGAAAATCAGGCTACCCTTATTTAAGTGCCTAAAACCAAAAAACCGTTAACTAAAAATTGTGGCGTTGGTACCTAATGTTATGCACCCAAACTTGAAAAATGTGACCAATAAGCATAAGTTTGAGGAACACTGATTTTCTTGTTGAGAACTGCTCAGTGTTCATTCAGCATGGCTGCAATTGATGTCACATCTGAATCTACAACTGATTAGTTTTTAATGGCGCGACAAGGTGGATGAGATAATATCTTTTATTGGACCAACTTCTGCTGGTGAGAGAGTCAAGTTTTTGAATCACATAGAGCTGCTCTTCAGGTCTGGGAAAGGTACTCTGAGCATCAAAAATTTAAATTCATTACTCAGCTAGACACTAAAAATCATGGACTGAACAGAGACACTGGATTTATGGCTTATTACAACAATCTGTAACCCACTAACCCCCCCTTTTTGTCCTATGACTGAGGAGGTGTTAATGGGCCATTCTGCCTTAAATGGTCCCTTAGCATATGTGCTAACTATTTATGAAAAACAATCTGTTCCACCTTGCATTTTGCTGTGATGCTGGGAGTACCTTTCCCACCAGAGCTGAAGAAGAGCTCTGTGTGGGCTAGTCTTCACTTACCGGCTGGTCCGGAGGCACGCAATCGATGTTCTGTGATCGATTTATCGCGTCTGGTTAAGAGGCGATAAATCGATCCCGGATCGATCCCGGAAGTGCCCACAATTGGCGCCGGTACTCCAGCTCTCCGAGAGGAGTACGCAGCGTCGACGGGGGGAGACTTCCGGCCGCGTCTGGACCCCGGTAAGTCCGGACTAAGGTACTTCGAGTAGCTGAATTTGCGTACCTTAGTCCGAAGTCCGGACTAAGTGGGGACCAGCCCTGTGGCTCAATAGCTTGTCTCCCTCACCCACAGAAGTTGGTCCAATGAAAGACATTACCTTACCCACCTTGTGTGTCTAATATCCTGGGACCGACATGGCTACAACTACACTGCATACAACAGTGTTTAATAAGTATTTAGCAAATTGCTATGCTGGACAAGGCTAATCAGCTATTAACCAAGTAGTTAGTGACACGCTACTTCTTGCAACAGAAGCTCTATGACATAATCTTGAACAAATGAAATTAGATAGCCTAAAAGTGCACAACTTTTTTGTTTTTGAAGCAGTGAGCTTTAGGTCGACTGTTATGTGCCTTCTAGAGAGGACTCACTTTCTTCACAGGTTTTCAGCAAGCCACTTTATGTAACTGTCCCTGGTCCGATGTCCTGAAGAGAAATTGGTAGGCCAAATAGTAAAGATCATGCAGCCATGAAAGCAGTCATCAAAGTGATCAAGTGTGACCTCCACACCTGTGCTCTCCAACCGTTTGGCATACATTATTCCATCATCTCTCAGGACATCATTCTCGCAAGTCAGGATGTAGGTCTTTGGCTGAAGCTGGAAAATTTCTTTTTCTGCTAGCAATGGAGCTGCACGTATGTCAAGTAGTGCAGGTATTTCCTGGATGATTTCGGCCTTCCCTGTGGGTTGTATCACAGGTTTGTAATTCTTTTTGAACGTCGAAGGCAGGAGAGAAGTCCAGTTCAGACGTCCCCTGAAATAAACAGCCTGGCTTACGTCCAGGGAAGTGTGGTTGTTGATCAGCATTGAGGGGGCAAAGTCATAGTTACCATTGAAATAGTCTATCCAAAACTTCACCATGACGAAGCGAGGAAGAACAGGCATGTCAGTGTTCTGCTGGTATGAAGGAGTGTTAAAGTCCAATGCCTGAAGGACTGGATAGATTAAAGCCTGCAGCTTCAGTTTGTTGGTCACACTGTCATCTAGACTAAGCTGTAGGAAAAACACAGGACAGAATCCAGACTGTAAAAAAGCGGTCGTTGCTTATGCTGTGTCTGATCCTACATCACTGATTCCACAATTCATTCCCCCAAGAGGAGAGAAACCACCATTTGGTGTTTTATGGACAAATGCTCTGCTGCTGTAACTCCGCTGCAGAGAATTTTGCTCTTAGTCTGGAGTATTAACAGTCTAGATCTGATTCTGTTCTCACCTGCACTGCTTTTACACCAGTGATTTCAATGGAGTCAGAGCTGATTCACACCAGTATACGTGAGAATAAGGCCATGTCTACACTAGCAAGCTTACAGCGGCACAGTTTTACTGATGCAGTTCTATGCAGATGGGAGAGAGCTCTTCCGTTGACATAATAAAACCACCTCAACGAGTGGTGGTAGCTATGTTAGCAGGAGAAGCTCTCCCGCCGACATAGCGCTATGCACACTACCACTTATGCCGGCAAAACTTATATCGCTCAGGGGTATGTGTTTTTCATGCCCCCGAGCAACATGTTTTGCCAGCATAAGTGGTAGTGTAGACATGGTGTAAGACATGCCATTTCCAAAAAAGGGATGCTCTCCTGGGTACTAGTCCTAAAGAACTGACTTGCTTTGGTAATTGCCCCTTATTGCTTGATTAATGGTAATTACCCCTTATTAAGGCTGCCTTAAAAATTCCAACCAGATCAAATTCACACTAATTTAGATTAGAAATACATATGGTATGAACAGCAGGGAAAATAGATTTTTCCTACAATTGAATTCTAACTTTTCTGTTAAATTGTCTTCCTGTGAGGAAAAAAATGCCATTTCATTAAAAAAAATTATTTCCCCTTCATTTGTATTAAAAGAAATAAGGTCATTTTCAAAGACGGGCAGTTGCAAAAATTGCTTATTCACAAAATAGGGAACTGAATTTATGAATTATGCATTTATATGCCCACTTAGCAACTTATGCAGGCAAATAAAGGATTCATGAGCACAGTGGGTAAAGGTTGGTACCTAAATTGCACTTTTAAAATCTGGCCCATAACAACTTATAAAAGCAGTAAGACTTTCTAGCACTGCTTGATTCAGAAATAACTGACAGGTCTTAACTTATGTAAAATATCTAGCAGCTGGCTTTGACAGTGAACCACTACCATTCTATCTCGAAAGCTAGTCTGTCACTTTGCGATGATGCAGCACAAATAATCTGTCTACACATGTGCACTGCTGGAATATGGATTGTTATTGTGATAGATACAGGCAGTGGATGTTACCTGCTGGCACACAGCAGCAGCCAAATTTCCTCCTGCGCTATCACCAGAAATTGCAATTCGACCTGGGTCAACTGAGTATTTAGCTAGGATGTCAGACCGCAGAAAATACTTCGTTGCACGTAAAGTATCGTGGAATTGCTCAGGGAAATGAACCTCTGGTACCAGCCTGTACCTACAAAAGAAGAAAGAGGCTTACATAGGATAATCATTATACACAGAAAATGTACCTTTCTAGCAGGACTATTATGTGCTATAAGGTGCATAGTAAAATGCAGAAATAACTTAGTTTAAATATTATGGTTGAAATATGAAACATTTAACACTTAAACAGTATTTAACTACCTACATGTTGTTATTACAACTCTAATTCTGAAAGAGTGATGCTAACTCACTGAATATGAATAAATTAGGAAATTGTTAAGTGGAACTTTTATGTTATCTCCCAATAGAGGATCTCAAAATGTGAGGATTCATTCATTCATTCATGTTTTTATCACTACATCGATAAAAAGCAGGTGGTAATATCTGCTTGGTGTGGAGGCTGAATACCCTGCTTAGCCCACCTCGGTAAGGGTAAGCCAGGTGTCCCCAATAGAATAAGGATACAAAATCAAAGTTATGGAGTTCCCTGTCCCCTGCATTTATAATTCTAGTTAGTGGAAACATTTAACACAGCTACAGCATATGCAACGTGAAATGAATGTGGACCAGGAATAATAATAACACCTAGCTCATATCTAGTGTTTTTCATCAAAAGATCTCAAAGTGCTTTACAAAGGAAGTCTTTACAGTGGGGGAAATTGAGGCACGAGTGAAATGACTGGCCCAAGAGCATCCAGCAGGCCAATGGCTGAGCCGAGAATAGAATGCAGATCTCCTGACTCCCAGTGCAATGTTGTATCTGTTAGCCCTCCTTGCTCTTCAAAAAACAGTGGGAGATGAATGATTCTTCAGTCATTACTTAAACCCTTGGGGGTTTCAGGGTTTCTCTAGAGCTGTGTAAATACCATTGACCCAAACTGAAATTGGGGGAGGGGTTTTTTGATGAATCAGGATGAAAAGTTAAAAGTTTTTCAGTATCTTGAAAACTTCTTCAGGACAGGAAAAAACTGTTCGCCATATACCTGAAATGTTCAGCTTAATTTATTAGAATAATAGAGATGCAGGGCTGGCAGGGACGTTGAGATGTCATCAAGTCCATCCCTCTGCGCTGAGACAGATTAAGTATACCATCCCTGACAGGTGTTTGTCCAACCTGTTCTTAAAAACCTCCAATGATGGGAATTCCACAACTTCCCTTGCCATCAGCGGCAATAGAAAAGCTACTCTTTTCTTCAGTGTTCACAGCAGGAGAAGAGTCTGGTTTCTTTTATTTTCCCTGTTAGGATTGTTGTGAGCAACTGGCCATTCCGAGCAGTCTTTTCTGATCAGTTTGCAACCGAGGCAGAAGTCAGTATTTGTTGTGTCCCAACTTGTGAACCAAATCAGAATGGTGGTATTATGTGCAACTTGTGGTGGTACTGGTGCCAGTAGGTGGGGCTGTAATATAAATGTGTCTAACTGCACCGGTTGGAAATGTAGTGTTTCCGGACATTTTAGACCCGCAGAAAAAAACTGTCAACTCCTCCACTCAGGAAGCTAACAGGATAGCCTTGGACATTGTTTCCTAACGTTGTGGCTTTTACAGAAAACACCCTCAGAAAGTTACTCTTAATCAGTCAGCCTTTTGTTCTCTCTCCCCAAAGTGATCTATTGTATTTAAAAATCTCACAGGCCCTGCAAACTTGGTTTTGTTCCTGGAGTAGTCTTCGGCTGATACTGCAAGCAGGATGCTGCTTGGAAGCTACACCATCCTCAACACTGGGGTACCAGGAGTCTGGCTGATGGGTAGACGTGGGGTTGTGATGACCCTTTCTCTGTTGTGGGATTAATTTGAGGCTTGCAAATCAGGCTGAGTCTTTTGACCATGCTGGAAAGTCCCCCTACTGTCACATGGGCAGCTGATTAAAAAGCACCTTCAAAACTTGCTCCCTTCTTTATCATGCCAGCCTGGCAACAGCAACATGTGCCCTTATGTCTAATAATAATAATAACTAGCTCTTATATAGTGCTTTTCATCAGTGGATCTCAAAGTGCTTTACAAAGATCAGTACCATTATCCCCATCTTACAGATAGGGAAACTGAGGCACAAATAGGTGAGATAACTTACCTATGGTCACCCAGCCGGCCAGTGGCACAGCCAAACATAGAATCCAGGTCTCCTGAGTTCCAGTCTGCTGCTCTATCCACTAGGCCACACTACCTCAGTAGGCTGTTTTTGCAGTTCTTATTCTCTTAAACCTTGTATAATTTAGTATGTGTTGTTAGAATGTTAGCTAACATGTGCTAACCAAAATGAAGGCCTCAACTCTACCAGCTTAGCATACGTTAGAGGCAGTGTGTCTTGTCTACACTAGCTAACAACACCCTTTTAAATTCTAGTCTAGACACGGCCTTAACTTTCAGCCTGCTTAGGATGCAACTGTTGTATCTGCTCACTGATTTGATCTCACTAATGTTGCCTTGTGGGGTTTATTGAATATAATGTGGTGGATTGACTAACACTCTTAAATGCTATCTCCTGTATCCAGTATAAGAATTGATTCACCGTGAAGCACACGCCTTTGCATAAAACCAACATGTGCCATACTAGAGTATACTTCTATATTCTACTGACTGACTGTTTTGCATCCAACAGAAATGATATGCGCAAAATAAATTTCAGGCATAATATTGAGATTAATAAGAAGTTTTTCAAATTCTTAAAACTATTTAGGCTTTAGAAAGCAATCTGTGTATTACATCAGATAAAGTAAGATATGATAGGCCTTTGGGAATCCCCTGTGCAACTGGATAACAGATTGGGTATGCAACATTCAAGTGAAAAAATGTGCAATTAAACTAATGAGAAATCAAATTAGACTGCACTGAGTACAAAAGGCTTGATTGACAGAGATAATGGGTTGGGTAGAGAAGACAAACAGCTTGCCAAAACAGGCAGAATTACAGCATCATAAACAAGAAAAGGAATAATAAGGGACATTTCAATATAGTGATAGCCACTTGTCTGCAATGGCTAACATCTTGCTCATTTATTTTTGTGTTTATTAGAGGAGACAATTAAAAGGAGCTGGAAACAACTACACTTAAATTATATTGGAATGAATATTATACCAGTAAAATCAATTCTGCATAATGAGGCTGTAATTTGATCACGAAAATTGGCAAATAATCTCATTAATTCAGTCACTGGCCCCCCTCTTCTGTCAACTTTAATATTTTCATTTACAAAAGAAAAGTGCTTAATGCAACCACTCAAATTTCCCTCTTCTGGTTTATTACAGTGGCCCATAATGTACTTAGCAACTTAGAGGGTTGTTAAACTAACTGAGGAGACTCCATAAAGTAAAGAGAAGGCCTGAATTCGCCACTGACTTCCAGCTTGTGTAGTGATTTTGTACTCGTGCAAAGTGTGGGTCAGTTATCAGGTGAGGCACACATACTGGCACAGTAATCTCTACACTTGTGTTTAATACCATCACCCTCAGTGAGGGCTCTGCCATCATGATATTTTATTGATCACAGAAAAACCTGTTGGTAAGAAACCTGACCACTGTGAACATACCTTTTGTGCTATTACTCTTTATAATTCTCAAGTTACATACATTTTGCCCTTAGATATTTACCCTTGACTGATCTAGTCTGCCTTTCAATCTATCTGCTCAGTTCCTTATATTCTCTCCTACATTCTTCTATCTCCAAGCTATTCTCTTTCACTCTGCACCATTTTTCCACTAGCTCAAGCACCTGCCCCATGGAGCAGTCCGACAGTGACATTTCAGAAAGTGTGCTTTGGTGGTTTTGAGCATAACAGTTTTCATTTTACCTCCGTTTGTTGGGATTGTTCTATTGTTCTCCTTCACCTGTGCCAATGACTCAAACCCATTCTGGACTGAAGTTATATAATGGTCGTTGATTTCGGATAAGTCCAAATGTTGACTGTCTTATGTTTAAGTTTTAATTTTGGTTCAGGCTAACAGCTGATGGTCTAACCCAGTCTGCACTCAGGAAAGTCTGTGTTCATGGTGTACTTGATCTCCGGTATAGCTGTATCATTACATAGTTGATTTGGTTCTTTGTGATACCGTCAGGTAACCTTCATGTGTGGACAGAAAAAGACTAATGCCTACGTTAGAAATATTATTTGAGAGCAGCAGATTCTGATGTCAGAAATCTATACATGCAAACTTCTGTACTTTGCTTACATTAGGCGTAGAGATAGCAATAACCTTGAGAAAGTTATTATGGAAGGAATGGTGGAAGGGCATTGTAGCAGGGGATGACAAGTGAGGAAATGGATGGTGTGCAGCAGATCACTGTAAGGTCAGCATGAAGTTAGCGATGGATTGTGAAGACTTCCAAAAATTCTGTTCTGATGTCACCAGTATTCAGACACGAATAAATGGATGTACTTACTTTAAGTGTTCGGGGTGAGGTTAGCTCAATGTATCAAGTGTCTGTTTGTGGAGGAGGGGGCACAAACTGCATGTTTTAGTTAAGCAACAGTGGTAAAAATCAGCTGCCACTTGAAGTTCTATACCATACTTTAATACAACTTAAACGCTGGTTTCTAAAAGGACCAGAAGTATCCTTAGTTCAAATCTGCCTCACAAATCTCAACCTCCTGCTGGGAAGCACAATCACAGTGACCACTGAGAGAGACAACAGTTCCACCCACTGACTGGAGAGATTGAGGGATAGGTATTTCTCTCTTCCTTCAAAAGGTGAGGGGGTTTGTGTGTGTATATAGAAAGTGTGTCTGTGTTTGTATTGTGATCTCAATCCTGCAAGCACTGATGCACGAGTTACCGACTCATCTGAGTAAACCCACAGTTTTTAATAGGACTACTCGTATGAATATGTTAGCAAGATTGTGGCTTTTTAGTTCCAGTTAAAGTGGCTCCCCCTCGCTCCCGTTTTACTATGTACTTTTAAATGTCCGGTACAATTGAGGGTGCCATTATCTCTTATAATTAGAAAAATATTCAGATACCATTCTAATCCACTGTCATTGAGAAGGACACAAAATATCAAGTCCTGCTAAAGAGATTTTTTTCAAATGAAAACCTTTTAAACAAGTCACGACAAAGAAAAAAGCAATTAACTCATTCATAATGATCTATATTTCTACATACTTTAAGATTTTGTTGATTACTCACTCAATTGAGACAATTACAGCATTCAGAGATTCTGCCATGATCCTGCAGAGATTGTTATAGAAGCTTGTTCCTGGGAATAAGAGGACCAAATGTTAGTGAAAGACAGTAAATTTTGTTAATATGCATATTGCACACAGCTCTACATATCTTTAGATTCATAAGAAAAACAGCAAGCACTTATATTCAATCCTGTAAAAAACAAACAAACCCCTGACATTATAATAGACACTCATCATTATCAGTAAATATGCAAATGTAAATAAATGGAATGCAGTCAGTGTATAACAGCAGGTACCATGATCTAGTGGAATGAACACAGTTTGTGTCTTAGCAGTTTGTGCACTTTCTTCCTGGCTTTGCCATCAACTTATTGTGTTGACTTCGGGCAAGTCACTTCACCTCTCTGCCTCAGTTTCACTTACCACTACCTAACCGCATTAGTGTCTGAAAAATGCTATTTTTTTGCTAGTCATTGTACATGTGTTCATTATATTATGCATGCTGGACTCTAAACTTGCAGTTTCTACTCAAGGTAGTAGTCCTATTAAAGTCAATGGGACTGCTCACCTGAGTCAAGGCAGTAGGTTCAAAGCCGTCTTATTTCTCAGGGTACTCATTTTCTCTAATTCTATGCCTCTTCAGTTACTGAATAGGTATTTCATGGTGGTGGAGAATATAACAATGTATTAAGCATCTCTTTAAAGTACACAGTCTTGAGATTTAATATTTAGCAGTAATATTTCTGCCACTAACGTTTACATCTTAAACTGCAATAATGTGTTTAGAGTTCCAGTGATCTGAGTGAAGCACAGTAATTGTGAAGCACACATTCTGCCCCGTGGGAGTGCTATGCAAGTTACTACAGAACAAGTGCAGCTGACCACGTTCTATAAAGCATCACTAACAGCTGCCTATGACAGGTCTTCCTGAAGGGTCTTGTGACCAGCCCTGCACTGGGCCACCGGGGGCGGACCAATCATTGTGACTCAGGAGGCCACGTCCCCTCTTCCCTGCCGTTCATGCTCCAAGTGGAGAATTCAGATAAAAGGAGGCAGGCCAGTCATGGGGGTGGGGCTGGCTCCTGTAGACGTACCTGCAGTGCCCCTGGCGGTAAAGCCCAGGGACTGGGAGGGACTACCTGCCAGACGACCCGCCGGCTGCGGAAATCACTGTGGAAGGCAAGCTGCCTAAACTACGCCCCCCAGAGAGACGTGAGACCTATAGCCTGATTGTTTGCTTGCCTTGCCCCACCCCGGGGCTGCAGCCTGTTTGCTGCTTCGCCCGGCCAATGGGGCCAGTTCCCTAGTCTGTTTGATTGTTTACTGCCCCAGCCACGAAGCTGCCGGGCTATAGACTAATTGTTTACTTTGCTCCACGCAGGGGCTGCAGCTTGCTTGCTGCTTCGCCCTGACTAGGGAGCTAATTCCACAGACTGTTGGATTGTTTTGCTGCTCAGAATCCACAGATGGCCGAAATCACCCACGTAACGGGAACGCCCACGACCGAGTGGCGGAGTGGACTACCCCCATACTGGACTGATGGTGGCACCCCAGCTTGACCAACAAGGCCGCGCCATCACAGGGCTAATTGGGAGAATTTTGTGAGAACAGAAATGCAGAGGAATTTTGAATGGGTACAGTTACTAATTATGGGCCAAATATGCTGGCATTTCCAAAAGTGCCTAAGTGACTTAGGCACACACTTCCAACTGAAAGTCAAAGGCACCTCTGACAATCCCACCCATAATGGCTCTTCACACTAAAACTGTCATAGGGCTAAGCAGTAATTAAATCTGCACCTTTCAACATACAGTATGCTTTATTATCCTCTTGGAGTGTTCGTGGCAGCACAGAAGATGAAGAGGGCATGGCCTTCAATTTTCACCCCAACCATGCAGATCTTTAGGACACCCACAGGGAGTGTTTGCACTCAGAGCCCCACACTGAAGATTCTACTCCCTGACAATAGCATGGCTGGATTAGTGGCCAGGCTATCACGCTTTACAGCTGTGCACTGCCTTCCACATTCATAGCATGTTAACTTAACATGGTTTTAGGCAACTTTGACGTCCAAGGCAGTTTTTTGCTAAAAAACGCAGAAAGGACCAAAGTGCTTGGTCTCTGCCTCCCTGTAGCTGCCTCTATCCCCTGCAGTCGCACATCACTCCAAATACATGTAATTTAGAGCTAGTCAAAAAAAATGGGAACATTTCCATGAAAAGCTTCAACATTTTCAACAAGCTATAAGGTGAACCTGCTGTCTTGGCCTTAGGCAAAATATATCATGTAGCCATCGGTCCGTAATCATCTGGTCAGTGTTTACTTTCCTCCATGGCATGCAACACAGAGATCACGGTGATCTACACCAGTGGTTTTCAAACTGCAGGTCACAACCCAGTACTGGGTCGGGGGATGTAAGGCACTGTGTCGCGGCAGCTGTGGTCAGCACCGCCGACCAGGGCGTTTAAAGTCCTGTCGGCTGTGCTACCCAGCTAAGGCAGGCTAGTCCCTACCTGTTCTGACACTGCGCTGTGCCCCAGAAGCAGGTCTGGTTCCTAGGCAGGGGGGCCACGGGACTCCGCGTACTGCTTCCACCCCGAGCACTGGTTCCTGGCCAATGGGAGTTGGGGCGGGGAAGAGGTGCCTGCGGGCAAGAGCCACGCAGAGCCACTTGTGCACCTCTGCCTAGGAGCTGGACCTGCTGCTGGCCGCTTCCGGGGCACAGCGCAGTCCCAGGACAGGCAGGAAGCCTGCCTTAGCACCCCCGCTGCGCTACTGACCGGGAGCCGCCCAAGGTAAGTCCGCGTCCCAACCCCATGCCCCAATCCCCTGCCCTGAGCCCCCCGCAAATCCAGAGTCTCTTCCTTCACCCCAAGCCCCTCATCCCCAGACCCTGCACTCCCAGCCAAGAGTTCTGACGCCCTCCCGCACCTTGAACCTCTCATTCCTGGCCCCACCCTGCAGCCTTCACCCCTGCACCCCAACCCTCTGCCCCAGCCCTGAACCCCTCCCGCACCCCAAACCCCTCATCCCCATCTCTGTTGGGTTGCGGGCATCAACAATTTTCTTCAACTGGATTGCCAGAAAATTTTTTTGAAAACCACTGACCACCAACTTGGTCATGAAGGAGTCCCCATAAATAACTCTCTTCTCTTTTCAGTATGTGTTTAAAATAAGCTTCTGATTCTTTTGCAGCCATGTGCTGATAAAATATGTGCTTGTTTTCTGTTTCAGGATTACTTCCCCCTCCCCCCCTTATGGCGAGAGTTGGAACAGTTACTATAGCCCCAGGATTCCAACTCTCATTAGGTTCAGACATGTCTCAGAGAGCAAAACTCTCAGCTTCCGGGTGGGAGAAGAGCTTTTAGTTACACTGAACCTGTTGTGATGAGAACATATCATAATCCACTCTAATTAATGACAGACACATACTTGCACTTGCCAAAGCCCATCCTCCTCCATGGATGTAAACGACACTGCGCTTTAGTGTTTTGTCTTGCTTTGGAGACGGTTCAAACACTCTGACTTCCACTCCATCAAAAAGGGCGTCTGTTATCTTAATGTGTTCAGAGGACGAGGGCTCCAGCTTGTCAAAAGTACCAATCACATAATTCAGAACTCTCAAATGATGGCTGAGTCTTAGACAGTGAACCAGGTTGCACTAGGGAGAAATTGAGGAGTGGGGGGAAAAATAATTTGTTACTCACAGGCTTATCCTACTATGTTGCATTAAATATCCTTGCAATTTTCTTCAGAAGACAGTATCTGTAACTAGACAGGCAACAGCACTTAACACGCATGAGGGAATGATATCAAAGCCTTCCAAAGTTATATTGTGACAAAACTGTGCCCCCTAGAAATTCTCAGCGCATGTCCACACTACAGAAAGAGACCCATGGAAGTGAATCTCAAAAGCTGGGTCAACTGAATTGTGCTCCTGGGGCTTGCACTGCGGGGCTACAGATAGCAGTGTAAGTTGTTTGGGCTTGGGCTGAAGGCTGAGCCCTGAAACTCAGCGAAGGAGGTGGGTCTCAGAGGCTAGGCTCCAACCCGAACATCTATGCTGCATGACCCCAAGTCAGTTGACCTGGGATCTGAGACTTGCTGTCCCAGGTCTTTCTGGCAGTGTACACATACCCTTAGTTGTCTTAATATATATTTTGAAAAAATAAAGCACCGTGAGCACTTGGAAGATCAAGATGGCAGTGGGTTAGAACTGCGACACACTTATTTGAAAAGCACAGTTAGATTGAAAAAAAATCCTCGGGAGTGGGTAGCACCATAGCAGTGGTTCTTAACCTTTCCAGACTATTGTACCCCTTTCAGGAGCCTGATTTGTCTTGTATACCCCCAAGTTTCACCTCACTTAAAAACTACTTGCTTACAAAATCAGACATAAAAATACAAAAGTGTCACAGCACACCATTACTGAACAATTGCCGACTTTCTCATTTTTTACCATATAATTATAAAATAAATTAATTGGAATATAAATATTATACTTACATTTCAGTTTATAGTATATAGAGTCGTATAAACAAGTCATTGTCTGTATGAAATTTTAGTTTGTACTGACTTCGCTAAGTCTTTTTATTTAGCCTGTTGTAAAATTAGGCAAATATCTAGATGAGTTGATGGACCACCTGAAAGCCCTCTGCATACCCCCAGACGTATGTATACCCCTGATTGAGAACCACTGCACCATAGGACTCTTAGAACAGTGTCTCAATTTCTTCCAGTAGAGGGCAGTAATGCACATATACAGTAGTTATTTTGTTATATTATTACAGTTAATTTCTGCATTTCTCATAGTGTATTGGGAAAGTTTAGGTGTTAATAAAATCCCATAACCACAAACTTTTGTACACTTCCAGTGAAAATATGAATCCTAAAGATCCAGATTTTCTTCTACTGACTACTAGTCTGAATTGCATCACCTAGTAAAGCCTGCCTTCCTTTCTACAAGCTGAAAGAGTGTGAGTAGCTCACTCAATTGGGGCCTGTGCCTCAGTTTACTCTTCCCCAAACTGACTGCAATACCTGCCTGTAGGGACAGTGATTGTAAGGCTTGATTCATGTTTAAAAAGCTGTGAAATCCCTGGAGAAAAGGTGCCATAAGTGTATTCTTCTTCTCCTGTATAAATGATTCATCCTGAAGTACAAATCTTTTCACTTTCAGTACGTTTCTTCAAGGAAAAATCTCAATTACTGAAAACAAGACTGAGAGCAGGGAGTTTGTGACTGAGAGGCAGGAATTGGTCTCAAGGGAACATGGTGATGCTTGCTAATCAACCCATCTGTGTTTTCTGACTGAGTGTTTAGCCTCCTAGGATGAGATCAGAGCACTAGAAGCAGAGTGGGCTGGGAATTTATTTCCACCCACAGAGCCCTTTGTTGTGATTCAACAAGAAAACTAGCACTGGCCTAACTTTTTACCTACATATGGGCTTCAGGGACGTCTATGCTGCAGTTGGGAGGGTGCTCCCAAGTGCGGGTAGACTGCCATACACTAGCTCTGCTTGAGCTAACGAGCTAAAAATAGCAGTGTGGCTGTGGCAGCACAGGCAGAAGCTCGGGCAAACCCACCCAACTGACTGGGCACATAGTCAGGTGCCCAGCCTGAGCTCCTGTCCATGGCCACCCTGCTACTTTTAGTGCACTAGCTTGACTAGAGCTAGAGCATGTCTGTTTACCGGGACTGGGAAGCACGTTCCCAGCTGCAGCGCAGACATACCCTCAGGATGCAATTCTGGTATTTGACCTCTTGCACTTTGTTTATGCATCTTGCCCAGAGAAGATAAAGGACCTACTACTACCAGCTAAGGGAGATCCCCTTCAGCCGAAAAGGTAGAGAATTGTTTCCCAGTGTACGTATGATTTATATAGTAATTGTGCTTGCAGAGTATAATATTTTTTCCATGCATGCTGTGAAACAGGGTTGGGCAAACTTTTTGGCCCCAGGGCCACATTACGGTTGCAAAACTGTATGGAGGGCCGGGTAGGGAAGGCTGTGCTTCCTCAAACAGCCTGGCCCCCATCCCCTATCCGCCCCCTCCCACTTCCCGCCCCCAACTGCCCCCCTCAAAACCTCCGACCCATCCAACCCTCCCTGCTCCTTGTCCCCTGACTGCCGCCTCTCGGGACCCCCCACCCCTAACCGCCCCCTGGGACCTCACCTCCTATCCAACCCCCCTGTTCCCCATCCCCTGACCGCCCTCCGCCCCATCCAACCGCTCCCTGTCCCCTGACTGCCCCCAGGGACCCCCGCCTCTTATCTAACCCCCCGGCCCACTTACCATGCCACTGAGAGCAGCATGTCTAGCTGCCACACCGCCCGGCCGGAGCTAGACACGCTGCCGCTCTGCTCGGCAGGAGCACGCAGGTCCGCCGCCCAGAGCGCTGCTGTGCGGCAGCGTAGCTGCGGGGGGGGGGGGGGGGGGGGGGGGAATGGGACAGCGGGGGAGGGGCCGGGGGCTAGCCTCCCCGGCCGGGAGCTCAGGGGCAGGGCAGGACGGTCCTGCGGGCTGGATGTGGCCCGCGGGCCGTAGTTTGCCCACCTCTGCTGTGGAAGATCCAAGAGGGGATGCGGAAGGGACATATCAGGTCAAACCACCAAGTACACTATGATAATGAAGCTACTAGTGGGCATTTAAAAAAAAATAGATGGGTTGGAGGTGAGGTCTTTCACTATTTTGGAAAGCTGACCGCCTGTCCTGGCTAAGGCATATTATAAACCAGGGAGGAGTCTGCGCCCTTTTATAATTATTCCCAGCAATTCAGAGTGTGGAGCTGGGAGGTAAGGGGAATGGTTACCAAAATCCATGGGAGCCTGATACCCAGTAACATTAGAGAAAGTGTCAGAAGTGATATTTTACTTTGTGACTAGATCATGGATAAAATTTTCAAAAACACCTAAGTGACTCACGAGTCTAAGGGCTTGTCTGCTCACAAAAGTTTTACCTCTAACTATACTGGTGCAGTTGCAGCAGTAAACACATATCCCCAGTGTGGATGCCATTATACTGGTATAAAGGTCTTTTATCTGGTATAGCTAATCCTGTATGGGAAGGGGGGTAAGTTATGCTGGTATAAGGCATCTTTATACCAGTAAGACTACATCCACACTAGGGGTTGTACTGGTATAACTTTAAAAAAATCACTAAAATAATCACTCCCCCTTGCCCCCAATCAAAATAGTTATACCAGAATAAAAACTGGGTGGAGACCATGTCTCATTGGAGGGGGGAAAAAAAATCAAAGGTCATTTAGGCTCCAAAGTGCCATCTGGAAATGGGTTTTAATACTACTAAGTGTTAATCTTTTGCTGCTTTCCCAATTCATTTTAAGGATGTGTATTTCACTGATGGTTAATAAAAAACAGTCATTTTTATTTACTACATCTCTGCACTGTTATTTTCCCTGGTCACTTTCCAGTGGTAAGCCTGGGAGCCTGTTACTGCAGGCTACAGTGTCAAAGCTTTTGGAGCATGGATAGTTTAACAGAAGCACACTATTCCCATAAACACAGAGAGGTAAAGCCCATCTTTTTGTTCTGTATATGTACAGCACCTAGCACAATGGGGGCCTCGTCCATGACCAGGACTCTTTGGCGCTATGGTAATATAAATAATATTTCAGAGGAACTCCACTGAAAGAAGGATTTGTAGCATGACTGCAGATTCCTTGTCGTGGAGGTTTTATTTCTTTGGGGCCATAAATCTAATCTCCCACCTATGGTACTTTACAAAATGAAGATCAATATTCAGTACAAATACGAGGCATTAACATTAAACCATCTGGTGTATAAAAAGCCCCTAAGCCACCTTCACTACATGTGCCTTTGGAAAGAGGCAGGCTTTGAAGTATGCCTAATTTTATAAATCTCAGCTTCAATGGACTAAGGGGGGCAATCCACTTCCAAAGCTGAGAGGCACTGACAAAGGATGCCCTCCCAGCAGCCTGTTTAAACTGCGGCAGTATCACGCTGTGAAAGAGGTGGCTTCTCAGGAAGCCAGGTTCCAGAATGTTTATGGTTTTATTGACTGAACACCAGCTCTCTGTGTTTAAGAAAGCCCTCCCATTAAAAAGAATACAAAAAGTATCAACCCAAACCCTGGAAATGCTGAATGCACAAGACAATTTGTATCTTTGAATTTCAGATCATGCTGTTCTCCATCTGTTCCTCCCATAGGAAAATCCAATTCAAGGTTGAATGCAGGAGGGTTTCTCTCACACACGTTGTATTAGGGGAAAAGTAAGTCCATGTGGATCAAAGAACTACCCCAAGCTTCCTTTGAGGTTCAAAGAAGTTCAGTAAAGTTATGTAATGCTTTGACATCTAGCTGCATTGACTTCTGTGGAGTTGTGCTGATTTACACCAGCTGTGATCTGGCCCTTTGTGGGTCTTCTGGTGGTTCTGAGAGGTTATTCTTTAGCCAAGGAAATTTTGTGAAACAGTTTTTCTGCCTGATCTGCTAGTGCAACAACCAGCACTTTCAGGAGGAGCGGACAGGTCTTGCCCAATTGTTCATTTTAGCTCACATTCTCTCTGGATAGGGAGCCCACATGTCCCTTGGCATATCCCTGTTTTGTTTCACTGAAAATTGTTTTGCTGGCTACCTGCAAGTCTATCACATGCTGTCACCCTACCCTGCTCCCTTGCAAGCCCCACCCATTACATGAGTGATGGAGCCAGCCCACTCCCACTTACTGAGTTAAACTTACTATTGTCAAAAACCAATCAAAGGGAAAAAGCCTACCAAGTTCACACATTCCTGTCCATCGGGGTATAGAGAGAATGAACAATTTCTGTTAGACCCAGACACTCTTTAATTGTGCTTAGTGCTTAGCTACCGAAGTGACAGGTGCATTAGAAATATCTTTGATATATGCAAAGATTGGTTATCATGTTATTATTGGTTATCATTTGTAGGGACTGAGAATGTGCTGGTTACTAACCGAGAAAGTCTTGTCCGAAGGAATTTACAATCAAAATCTACAGTATATGGAGATACTCTGGCTCTGACTCTGGGCACTTCTGCTTGTTGCAAAGCTACTGGCAACTCAGTGTCTGCACAAGAACTCCCAATGTTGCTAGCACTTTTGGAGGTTAACTAATGCAAGCAATGGCTGGGCACTTAGGGTATGTGTACCCTGCAATTAAAAATCCACGGCTGGCTCATGCCAGCCAACTTGGGCTCGCAAGGCTCGGGCTAACGAGCTGCTTAATTGCAGTGTAGACGTTCAGGTTTGGGCTGGAGCCCAGGCTCTAGGGTCCTGTGAGGGTCCCAAAGCTCGGGCTGCCCGAGCCCTAACATCTACAGCACAATTAAACAGCCCTTTAGCCCGAGCCCTGCGAGCCCATGTCAACTGACATGAGCCAGCCCCGGGTGTCTAATTGCAGTGTAAACATACCCTTAGGGCTGGTCCACACTAACCCCCCACTTTGAACTAAGATACGCAACTTCAGCTACGTTATTCACATAGCTGAAGTCGAACTATCTTAGTTCGAACTGACCACGGGTCCACACGCAGGAGGCAGGCTCCCCTGTCGACTCCGCGTACTCCTCTCGCCGAGCAGGAGTACCGGCGTTGACGGCGAGCACTTCTGGGATCGATCCCAGAAGATCGATTGCTTACCGCCGGACCCGGAGGTAAGTATAGACGTACCCTTAGAAAACTTCATTAGTGGAGGCAGGGCCACAGAGGCTTGGTTTGTGTTTGACAGGGTGGGGCGCAGCTTCCTGGCAAGCACCCAGCAGAAATAGGAGTGGTGAGCATTTGTGTCTCCGTGAGTATCCCTGAGGCTATATATGAGTTTAATCATCTGAGGACAGACATCCTTGATTGATTGTGGAGAAATGTGCTAGGCACTTCCTCAAATCATGTCACTTTTGCTCTCTTCCTCCCTTTTTTTTAAATGACACTCCCAATGTCTTTCTTGTATTTCTGCATTGCATCTACATGCCCTCTTCTTTATTCCATAGCCCTGCACAGGCTACAGTTTAACTGAGGGCTTGTCTACACTTACATTTTATAGCGCTCTAACTTGCTGGCTCAGGAGGGGTGAAAAATCACCCCCCCCGAGCGCAGCAAGTCTGAGCGCTTTAAAGCGCTAGTGTAAACAGGCTTGTGGAGGTGGATTACCAGGAGCGCTGGGAGACCTCTCTCGCACTTCAAAGCGACAGCACTTTGAAGTTTCCAGTGTAGCCATGCCCTGAGTTTGTAACCAGTTAGGGGCATTGTTGGCTCTAAACATGAGTTGTGCTCACATCCCGTGTGTTTAAAACTTGATTGGTATCTGGATTTCACCACCAGGAAGTTTGCCAATACGGAGGGGAGCATTAGACTGGCATAATGGTTCTACACTGCTCCCTGCTTCAAAGCCCCTATATTAGGCTCTTGCTGGGATGAGTTGGAGGAGGAAGGGGTAGTGGCAAGAACAATTGTACTTCAGCTGTTCTGAGCTACGGATAGGTGGGGAGCATTGCAGCTCAGTCATAAACTAGAGCACCCTTGTAGTTTACACCAAGGACTGAACCAAACACCAGCCCAGGAATCAAAAGGTGTAGCTTAGCATCGGGGTCACAGCCTGCAGGCATGTTTGTCTTCCTATAGTGGGTTCAGCACAGTTACTTTGCTGTGTTGGCACGAGAACTTGCCAATGTTTGTGTAACCAGTTTGACTGGTCCTCCTTCCCCAGAGCTGTTTGTGATAGCACCCTAAAGCAGACTGCCACATGTGCAGCTGATGACATATCCTCCAGGCACTCTCACCTGGCAAGGCAGATTAGGATAGCTGCCCATATTTCCCTAGAATCCACGTCTTAAAAAAACCTCATGGTTAATTAGACTGACAGGTGTACATACATTCATGATGGCAGAAAAGTTGCTGTGTGGACATAAACTGACCCATTTTTTTGTAACTGGTTACACCCACCATGCCCGTAACATGCAGCAGAATCTTGGTTGTAGTGTGGACAAGGCTTTAGTCTTTATATTTTCTCTTCTTTCTCCCAGGCTTTTAGTTCTCGTATGTACTTTGACTGTCTCTTCTCTCTTGGTTTCTTTCTCACTTTCTCCTCTGATCTCCCTCACCTTCAATCTGCTCCCCCTTTCTTCTCCCGTTCTCTGCCACACTCCTATTCCTTCTCACTATCCCATCCTGGTGTTGTCTCCCCGCATGCCAGGAATATGTTGCCAATTGAAAGGGAGAGAGATACAGAAACACACACATACGCTGACCTATCACAATCCTGTGCTCTGACACAGTGAGGGCAGTGAAATCACAGACTCAGGCAAAGGTCAGGTCAGTCACAGCTTGCCTGTGACTTTTTTTTCCACAGCTGCCACCGTTTTAAGCACTATGTTGACTCTACTGATACACACATTCATGCCCTCTGAGCTCAACAGTTTTGCAACATACTGTATCCTGAATGTACCCCCTGGCAGCATGTCTGCTGAGCAGTGCAGGCCAGCTGAAACATATCAGCTCAGTGCCCTGCTCCCTTCGCTGCCTCTCCAGCTGCTATGCGGTCAAATCTAAGGTCCTTTAATGATTGTCAAAGCCCCAGTGAGATGGGGCATGACTGTCTCAGGGACCGTACATGCACCTGACTACACTGCTCATTTGGAACCATGGAGCTCTCCACTATGGGCTGATTCAAAGCTTGCTGAAGCCAAGCTTTGGATTAGGCTCCACATGAGTGAAACTTGGGAAAGTGGGGGACTAAGCGCCTTCCTGGCTGCACATCCACAACTATGGAACTTCTTCCCTGAAGAGATCAGGACAACCCCAAATCTCATCACATTCATTAGTGAGTATTCACTGGGGCATTCTGCAGCAGAAAGACAACAATAGCACTTCTATTTCAGCCTTTAGCTCAGTCATAACACATGGAAGTATTAATCTGTGTTTTGGTTTGGCCACATTCAAGCTAGATAAAGACTTCAGCCTACCTAAGCTTCATCTAAAATGAATTCATATTCTTCTTAATTTCCTGTCCTGTGGAGTGCTGCTGTGAACTGTAAAGCAGTTGCTATTTCTCATGTGAGAGAGGGTTGCACTTGAGTAATGAACGAAGCAATCAATATATATGGACTTGATCCTGTAAGGTACTCTAAAACACTCTAGCCCTAATCCATTGATTTCAATAAGACGGTGGTTTCTCCTCAGAGCAGTGTGGCATAGTGAATGGAACACTGGACTGCAACTCAGTAGACAAGGGTGCTAGTCTCAACTCTGACACTGGCCTAATGGGTGATGGTAGGCAAGTCCCTTCACCTCTCTTTGTGTCGGTATCCCCATCTGTAAAATGGGGATAATTCTACTGGCCTCCTATGTCAAGCACTTTGAGATCTACTGATGATAAGAGGTAGGTGTCATTATTATTAGTCGTGTGCTTACGTTGCTTGTTCAGGGCCAGAGTGCTCAGCCCTGGGCTTGTAAAATACTTTGGGATCTACTGGGCTAAAAGGCTGTATAGAAATGCAAGATATTATTACATTTTTTAACCAACGACAGGGACTTGCATTATGCATTGCTAGAGTTTATTAATATAGTTAGAAAGCAAACTTTTTATATAATTTCCACCATGAAACTGTAATGTTTAACTGTCACACTGTCTTTATAAAGTTGTTTTAATAACATGCCTTCAGAATAGTCGAGAGGACAGCTAGTTATTATATGATTGGAAGTCAAGTTCATGCTCTTGGGAGAAAAAGTTACAAGAACTCCAGAGATTTTAAAATCGGAACATTTAGCCAGAAAAATATTAC
Organism: Chrysemys picta bellii; assembly: GCF_011386835.1. Lineage (NCBI taxonomy): Eukaryota > Metazoa > Chordata > Testudines > Emydidae > Chrysemys > Chrysemys picta. Next base: position 14,840,320 of record NC_088799.1, on the reverse strand, counting down.
TTCAGTCTGCCATCAAACCCTTATGGAATATTATTGTGATAAACAGTCACAAGCTGAAAACACATTCAAGAGTAGGTGAAAGTTCAGTGATCACATTTAAAGAAACCTAAAACCAGTCAGTGTTGTAACAATCATTGTGGGAGGCAGAGGGAAATTTAGCCCTACTGAAAGTATCCTTTGTTGTAAAAACTGACGTTGAAAATAACTGCCATGGCTTGACTTTTATAGTTACCACTTCAGCTACTCACACATTGAGTTTTTGGTCTTTCAGGCTCCCATTTTAAAGACAGTCCCTCATTCCTGAGTTTATGCTTTCACTCAGCTTTGGAAAGCCTCCTAATTAATATCTGCCAAGCACCTTCTCTCTCTTTGCTCCTGAAAACAAACTCTTGAAGGCTCAGCTGTACTGTGATGTGTTCCATCTATGAAGATTACACTCCACTCCATATTTGTTCTGTATTGTACTCACTTGTTTCTTTCTTTAGAAAGTAAACGCCTGCGGGCGGGGACTGTTTGTTGTTTTACCGAGGATGCAGTACCATGTACTTGTGGTGTTACATAAATAAATAATATAGTGGAGACATATGGCATGTATACACTAATAGTCACATGTACACAAAGACTGATTAAATCAAGAGCAGATGTCTTTCTGGAAGATATGCTGTCATTCAACTAGAGGTTATGGGTATGATGCAGGAATTACAGGGTGAAATTCTATAGCCTATGTTATGTAGGGGGTTTAAGTAGATTATCATCACAGGCCCTTCTGGCCTTAAAAATCTATGCACTGATTATGGTGGATACTTACAATCCAACTGTTTCAGACACTCATAGGGAACAAATGAAGGGGCCCAAACATGTAAGTGCTGTGTACCCTTAACTTCTATTGAAGAATGGAGCTATTTTGGAGCACTTTTGGGTCATTTGGCCAATGTAATATGTCATCTATTACAAGGATGTGTGTGAAAAACCAGTTCACCCTCCCCATAGACTTATTAAAATGTCAGTCTTGGTCTCCACAGAAAAGCTGAGACACATCCTTTAAATTTTTTTTAAATTGCTATAAATTGCTGTTTTAAAAAGTGTTTTTCATGTATGCAGTTTTATAAAACGAAGCACTACAGGCAAAAATAGTTTTTTAAAAAGTGCCTCAGCGTATACTGCAGGGTAAAACCATGGTTGTTGATCAATCACTATAAAAAGATCAGACTGTACTAACAGAAGAGGAATTAAATTTATGTAAAACCATTCTGTGAAACGTTTTGTAACCTCTGGTCTGCATGATGTCACCATGCAACCACCAGAACAAAATTTAAAGTGGGGAAAAGGTTAGGGAGCAGCTGAAATGTTATTTGGAAAACACAGTGTAATAAATACAGTGTACAAAGGTAGACTCCTCTTGTTTATTCGTGAACACCCAAATCCTAATTTGAAAGACTTTCCCTCTGCTTTCAATCTCTTCCACCCTACAGTCTTCCTGGAATATGATGGGGAAAGAGCTAGGATGCATCTGAAGAAGTGAGGTTTTTACCCACGAAAGCTTATGCCCAAATAAATCTGTTAGTCTTTAAGGTGCCACCAGACTCCTTGTTGTTTTTGCTAGGATGAAAGCACTCAATTTGTTTCTAGTCTTAGGAAATGCACAGAAGGCAACATGTAATAAACTGCATACAAACGGCTGCCATCATCTAGAGAGAAGGAAATACAGTGCATCTGAAATCCCCAAAGCCTTATGCTTCTGGATCTGAGAGTGGGATTAAGTAAAGCAGAGATCAACAGCCCCTTCTCGGTTATGGCATGCAGCAAATGTCTACGACATTGAGGTTAGCTGTCCTTCCTACCTGCCAGGAGTAGGGACTGACTACAAAATTACTTTCAGATTCTGCAATGGAGTCAGCCCATCACTTCCCACTGTCAAATGATTCAGGGGGTGGGGGTCCCAAGAAACTGAAAAGGGTTGATTTTGTGTTGAGCAATGGGAGCTGGCTCCCCAATGTCCCAAGGGCAGCCGCAGCCTAGTCAACAAGATAAGGACCGACCTCCTGCTTTTTAAATGGATTGACTCGTGGGGCATTTTCCTCCCAGCTGATGTACTATACAAAGTGTGTGAGCGAGAGAGACAGAGATCCGATTCTATTTCTAGATTCCCTGCCGAGAGTCCATCAGCCACCGCAACTACATTCAAGGGAGGGAAGGAGCTGGCACAAAGGGGTTTCTTTGGCATTTCTCATTCATTGAATGCAAAGGCAGCAAGGGAGGAAGAGGGAGCGCTTGATGCTGTAAATCAACCAATCAATTTATCCAAGAGGTGCAGAGCCGTCAGACAGCAGAATTTATAGCGTATTCGCATTGTACTTTAAAGAAATCAAGATCAGATACATTTGCAGAGCTAATTTCTGCCAACGCGCCCGGAGGCGCCTTGGCGGCAGCAGCTTCTGCAAAAGACTGAGGCGCCTCTCCTCTCTGAACACCAACCCTTGGATACAAATGACATTTCCTCAGCTGATTACAACGGAGAGAAATAAAAGGGGCGTGTGGGGGCGGCGAGGGAAGGCGAAGAGAGAATAAAATTGCATGGATCAAGCTTACCATTTGCTGGGTTGCCCTGAAAGTGGCATCCAGCAGCATGAGCTTCCAGGGATCCGACACTGTGCTGGGTAAGGGCAGGTACACGTAATAGGCTGTCAAGGCTACCAACGCAGTCAGCAAAACAAAGGCTGATTTCATGTTGGACCGGTGCCGCCTTTGCGGTGGACAAGCACAGGCACCGAAGCAAGTTTCACACCTCCTTACAAGTTTGCAGCAAGGTTGTAGCTCCCATTCAGGGGTTTCATAACCTTCGCAAGCCAATCAGAGGACGCGTAAGGAGGAAGTCTAGGCTTTTCCGTCCCCCTACAATCTGTGTCCTTGCAATTGTTTTCGTTTCATCATGTTTCGGGCCTTATCTGAGCACAGAGACATCTAGGGGACAGTGTGATGCGGTGCACCACTCGAATCGCAATCCTATAGCCACACAGCACATACCGCACAGCCGGTAGGTGCACCCGCACCAGGATCAGTCTGCATTTATGTAATCCAACTAGTGTGACCAGACAGCAAGTGTGAAAAATCGGGACAGGGGTGGTGGTGGTGGTGGGGGGGGGGGGTAATAGGAACCTATATAAGAAAAAGACCCAAAAATTGGGACTGTCCCTATAAAATCGGGACAGCTGGTCACCCTAAATCCAACCCGCAAATCATCAGTCTGCCCCCCAGCAAAGGGTTAATGGCAAAGTGCTGCAAAGGTTGCATCTGATAATACTCAAGTCTCCAGGACCTAACTGTACACGCAGCAGGAGCAGTACACTTTGTGCCTATGAACAGCCCCAATGGCTTCAATGGGACTGCCCAGATGGGCAAAGCACCCTGGAGGGGCTTGCAGGATTGGGAGCAATATTTTTACAAAATACACTGCAGTACATATGTAAAAAGTATGATTGCAGCTAATCAAAACAACACTACACTTAAGGACCATGAACAATGTATGTATTTTTCACCTCGCCCCACCTCCCCCACATTTAGAAGCTTAAAGTTGGGCAGTGACACATTGTCAGTTACAATAAGGTCTGCTACAGGCCAGGGACTCACTGACTGACAGTAGGGCAGGGAAGGTATCCATATACACCTCTACCCTGATATAACGCGACCCAATATAACACGAATTCTGATATAATGTGGTAAAGCAGCACTCCGGGGGGGAGGAGGGCAGCCGGTGGATCAAAGCAAGTTCGATATAACGCGGTTTCACCTGTAACGCGGTAAGATTTTTTGGCTCCCGAGGACAGCGTTATAGCGAGGTAGAGGTGTACTTGTATTTAATTTTACAGAGCCTGTAATACTAAAGCACCTATGTTGTGGCAGGAATGTAGGTGAAAGGAATGGAGAGATCAGAATCCACTGAGAGAAGCATGAGCAGCATTAGATCTGTCTTTGTCAACTACCACTGAGTCAGTAAATGAGAAATGAAGGATGTATGTTGGAATCCATTACTTTGGGTCTCAGTAAGGGGGGACTTTTATGAAGGGGTGGTTTTGACCTGATGAAGGTAGTAAATGACTATAAGAAAAAGAAGAGAAAAAAGCCTCAAGTGGAGATGATTTCTTAAAAAATGTGTGCTAGGGTTAAATTTGCACATACTGTAGTTTGGAATGGGCATGTTGAAAACCCAGGGAAGGAACTGTAGATTTGGGATGAAAATCTGTCCCCTTTGAAGTCAATGGCAAAACTTCCCTTGACTTCAATGGGGCCAGGAGTTTACCAAATGGCTACAGCACAAATTTTGCTTTCTACTTCAGCAGAATTTATCTCACATACAATAAAAAAAAAAAAACACCTTCCTAAACAAGTTTCTTCTTCCTCTTATCCTTTTCTTCCCTCATAAATTCAAAGTGGAGGCCACCTCATTGTGTCATGCCAAGTAACAGACATGACAATGTTCAGCATGGATCTGACTAACCTCCACATCACCAATGGTTACTCTATATTTGTGCTTGTTTATGGGACCATGTTAAACAAATTCAAATATTTTGTTAAATGGCTTGTTTCATATACACCCTGATTAAAATACACATAAAAGATGAGCACAGCCTTAATTTTAATATTTATTTTAAGATTAATTCATCAGATAAGAAAAGACATAGGAAACTAACACAATTTATGTAAAGCTCCTGAAAAGAGAAGCTTTCTAAAAGAAATGGACATGAGAAATTAGATTACTAGTTTATAAGAAATGAAAAGCTGACAGCTGATCCTGTTGTCATTGGAGTCAAAGATAAAAAAAATCCATTAATTCCAGTGGGAGCAGGAGAAAATCCCTGAACTTTGTGAGGAAATGGGGTTTCAAGGACCATGACAATATTTATAATTTTATATTACGTCACAAACGCAGAATGTGTTTTCTAGAACTGTTTCCACATACAGTTTACTGAGCAAGTTGTATGTTAAAGAGCTACTGTATTAGGAAATGAGTCAGGGATACAGCTGCACATTAATACTGCTTTGTTTAAAGAGAATCAGCAGTTCCATGGAGAATCTGTTTTTTTCCAGAAGTTCATAACTGGGTTTTAAAAAAATTGCTGTGGATTGAAAAACAAGCTGCAAGGTCTCAGTCTGTGAGGGATTTTTTTTACAAATTAGCAAATTTTCAGTCATTTCTAAAGTTGCACACATGCAAAATATATGGGACACATTCTCTACTGGTGCAAACTGGCACGCACAGCTCTACCGATTTCAATAGAGTAGCACCAATTTACAGGAGCAGAGAATTTTTCCTGCAATAAGAGTGAAAGCCAGCCTTTAAGCAACCACTCCAAGGTATTGCCAAGGTTTTTACAATTTTAAATTATCTTAAAGTAATAAGAATCATGTAATTCAGTCTCCATAAGGTACACGTATATATGCACAAAGGGCTGGACTCTGCAAACACACACATTAAGTTATGCATATGTGGAAGTGCAGAATCTGGGGCAAAGTTCATGAGCAAGAGATTCTGCACTTTGCATTTTTCCATTTGTTGCTTCTAGTTTTTATGCTGAAATGCCAAACAATGGCCATATCAGATACAATGGCCATATTATTCCCCTGAGATCCAAGCCCAGAACTGATCCTCTGTGATGGTATCTCCCAGTTAATTGGCAGAAATGGAGTCAGCTGTCTTTGTGGCAGGATTCCCCCATCCTCCAGACCCCATGGAGACCTTTCTGAGGATACAGGGTTCTGTGCTGAGGGACAAAGTGAAGTCTGGATGGCCAGGAAAAGAGAAGTGGGATGGGAGCAGGACTCTATCCCTGCAAAACATACCCAGAAACGATAATATACATTACAAGACTTGCTGTCTTTTCTGTGGAACACCCCAATAGATCCCAGGGGCAACTTCAGACAGGGAGAGACCCTGACAGCTCACAGCAACCAGAGACAATGAGGAGGCACGGGGCCTTGCTTGGATTGCTCAGACTGCTCACAAATCCCTGTGGGTTCCACCAGGCTTGGGAAGCCCCACAGCCTTTTCCAATGGAGGTGGGCAAACAAACTTTATGCCCTCAAGGAGACAATGTGGAGAGTTCTCTTAGCAATTTCATCTTCTGACATTCTCTTTCTGTGGGAGGAAATGATCTGGCCTAATAAACTGCACGTTTATGTTGCCAGTGTTGAGGGTAACAGGTAGGCAGAGCAAAGTTTCAGCTGCAAGTGACATTTTATTTGCTGAAAATCACATTGAAAAGTATTTGTATTTCAATGGGTTCATTAATATAGAAGTATTTAAGTTTTGGATTTCAAGTGTTTGTTAGTCTCTAAGGTGCCACAAGTACTCCTGTTCTTTTTGCGGATACAGACTAACACGGCTGCTACTCTGAAAAGTGTTTTAGAAACAATAAAATAATATAATTGTTGGTATCAAATCATTCTGATCTAATCTTTTATATGATTCCATTCAGTTTATCAAGCAAAATTCTTAGCCGCCTTTCTTAAATGATTACCTAAAGATGGGCCACTTTTTGTCAGTCCGATGAATGGTGGTTTAATTCAGGTTCCATGGTAGTTTATCAATACAGCCTTGCAGTTTTTGATATTGTAACACTTGTTTTTCAAATATAATATTTGGCTAATATACAGGTGCACTTCCTGCTTTTCACATGCATAGAATGGGAAAAATTCACCTCTGTGCTGAGAGCTTATGACCCGCTTATGCCTTTAAAATAGAGATTAAGTGGTGCCTAAGCCTTGCTCTAGCTTTAGGCACACGGGTGAATTTGATCCATTATGACTATAGCTCTGCTTTCTTTACAAATTGTCCGAGCATTCTGTGCAGCTGTTTTAAAGTTCTAAAGATTAGGCAGCAATTTTTAGACCAGGAGGTGGGTACAAGTCAAAGGTTCAAAATCAGGATTCCAGAAGGGGACATTAGCAGAGAACCCTGGACACTGGGAAAGTGTCTAAAGAGCCACTGGATGCCGCCCAGAGGAACTTTGCTGGATATGTGAAGTAACAAGGGACACAAATGTAACAGGAAGAGTTTGGCACCTTGCAGGATATTGTTGAAAGGAATTGGGAATCAATGAGGGTTTACCTGATTCGGAACTGCAGGATCAGGTCCCAAGATGGTTTTGAGAGTATAAACAGTAACAAGCACTGCAATGCTTTTAATTTTTGATGAACAGCAGGAAATCACCAGCACAAGTGTTGCAATTACTGTGTGAAATAAATGACTGATTATCGGGGTGGCTCTAGCTTTTTTGCCACCCCAAGCACGGCAGGCAGGCTGCCTTCGGCGGCATGCCTGCGGGAGGTCCCCGGTCCCGCGGATTCTTGGCGGCATGCCTATGGGAGGTCCGCTGGTCCCGCGGCTTCAGTGTACCCGTCGCTGAATTGCTGCCAAATCCGCGGGACCGGCGGACCTCCCGCAGGCATGCCGCCGAAGGCTGCCTGACTGCCACCCTCGCAGGGACCGGCAGGACACCCCCCATGGCTTGCTGTCCCAGGCACGCGCTTGGAGCGCTGGTGCCTGGAGCCGCCGCTGCTGATTATTTTGAGTGCCCAAACTGAGACCATCTATCTAAGTAATCCCTACTTACATGGGACATATGCCATTGCCCTTACTTGCATGAGCAATCCCTACTATCACAGTTTCCCCTTTCCTTTGGCCCTTAGGATCTGACCTAAAGCCCATTGAAGTCAAAGGAAAGACTCACACTGACTTCAGTGGGCTTTGGATCAAGTTCTTAGTCCTCAAGATACCTAGACTAGTAAGAATCCCTCATATAAAAAGGATGAATACTATCAAAATGTTTAATTTTGACATATAATAATTAGGTTAGAAGGGCATCAGTCAAATTCTTTTTAATTTGACAGTCAGAACTTACTAAATTGGGCCTTTCATAAGATGATGAGTACATACAAAAATATTCCTTTCCAGATCACAAAGCTTTAATATTAGAGACAACTTAAAATTAGAGGAAATTAAAAGCATTAGATTTGGTTAGTTTTATATCAGTTTTGATACACTTGAGTCAGCTGACTGTCACCTGAGCCATTCACATTAATTAACTCATCTTTCCTTCTTTTTTATTTAATTTGATTATTCAAAAGTTCGTCTTCATCAAAATCATAAAATACCTTTTAACATCCTTAAGGCAAAGCTTTTTAAATTTATTAATGTGTCAGTATTTTTGGTGCCCAAAGTAATTATTTATAATTCTTTTTATCATGCCCAAAGGTGGCGTAGGTAGTTTGCTGAACAATTAGACAAACATGATCTTAAAGAGACAGAATTTAATATGTGTCTAAGGTGCTAACAAAAAAGTAGGGAGGAAATGGGGTGAGAAGGGCGAGCTAGCAGTAAGATTGTGTGACTCCATTTAAGAATGTGCACAACTGCACCGTCAATGACACATTGCTTTTCTTGTTATTATTATTAAGGTGACATTTCTAGGGAGCATATTAGAAGTACCACCTCAGGAGAAATGAGGAAAGGTGGCTCCGGTTTGCCAGATCAGGAAGCTTAACTGAGAACTCACTGAGACTACAAATCCTAATGAACAGAAATTGTTTTCCTTCTAGCTGGGCTGAGCTAGATACATCTGGGAAAATACATATTTTACCATAAATCTTAATGGCTACAAAACACAGTCAGGTAAAAAGTATCACAGGGGCAACTGTGTTGTTGTTTTTGCGGATAAAGAGCGAGGAGTCCAGTGGCACCTTAAAGACTAACAGATTTATTTGGGCATAAGCTTTTGTGGGTAAAAACTCCACGTAGCGGCGGCCGGGAGCCCCATGGCATTTAAATCACCGCCAGAGCCCTGGGCCGCTGCTGTTACCCCAGGGCTCTGGCAGCAGGGCTCTGGGGGCGATTTAAAGGGCCCCGGGCTCTGGCCACCTCTACCGCAGCGGAACCCCGGACCCTTTAATCACCGCTGGAGCCCCCGGCCGCTGCCGCTACCCCAGGGGCTCCGGTGGTGATTTAAATGGCCCAGGGCTCTGCTGCGGTAGCCGGAGCCCCGGGCCCTTTAAATCACCGCCAGAGCCCCGGGCTGCCGCTGCTACCCCAGGGCTCCGGCAGCAGGGCTCTGGGGGCGATTTAAAGGGCCCTGGGCGCCGGCTGCTGCTTTAAATCGGTGGGTGGGGGAGCTGCCCCCTGCCGGCAGGGTTGGCTGTGTACCGGCTCTCGCTGGTACGCGGTACCCGCTCACTTTCACCTCTGACCCCGATGTAACTTCATGTCTTAACGGGGTTGCCATGACCTGGGGGGCTCGGCAGGGGCCGCAGCGCCACGGCTGCGTAGGGGGCAGCGGCGATGGGCCCATGGTAGAGCTGGGCACAGTGGCTGGTAGCTGCAGGGGCGGGGGCGATGGGCGGTGCCGGTGTGTTTTGGGGGGTAGCGGCGCCGGGCAGAGGTCCGGGTAGCAGGGAGGGGCTCCTAAGACGCCGGCCTCGAGAGCAGCCCTGTGCCGCTGCGGAGTCCCCCTTGCGGCCCTTCAGGCGCTAGGTCAGGCAACTGCAGCTACATCCGGGTCTCTCTTTCTCTCTCCATCTTGCCATTGGACTCATTTGAAAACCGCCAGCAGCCAATCAGAGCCTAGGTGAGCTCAGCCCCTGTGACCTATGTCTGGGCGAAAGGCATGCACACACCTAGGGATTAGGGAATCCCGCTCGGCCAATGGGAGATCGCTTTGCAACGAGCTGCACGGGCAAGGCCCAATGACAGAAGGCAGGACAACAAGCCCTTTTCAAAGAGCGAAGTGAGGGAGGGCGGGACCTCGTGATGCCAATCCCGCGAAGGGCTAATGGGAAACCGGCTTTCATAGGGACGCCTGCGCTGACGCTGCCTGGCAGCCAATGGGCGACTCGCTTAGAGCGGCGGCTCGCTTTTTGAATTGGGGTCGGCGGCGGACGCTCATGGTACCTGGGAGGGTGTGCCGGTTGCGGTTTTGACGGTGAGGAGCGGGCCGGGCCGGGCGAGAGGAGAAGGAAGGGGGCTGGGTGGGCTACGGCGCGGCGGGGCCGGGCGAGGGCTTAGCCGGAAACCAGCCGACCCCCGGGCCGCGCAGTGCGCAGCCTGCTCCCGCCGGCCCCTGTCTCCCAGCGGGCTCGACGCTAGCCCTGGCGAGCGGGTTTTTATCGCTCGTTACCGTCCTGTCAAGCGAATAACTCCCAGGGGCCGTAAAGGGACGAGATCGGCTTCGCCCCTCGGCCTGAGCGCAGCCCCGGCTGGGCCTGCACCTGCCGGGAGATCTCCCTGCCAGGCGGGTGGCGTTACACAGCCCCCCTGAACAATATCGCCTCTGCCCCCCCAGTGCTCCTTGAAAGCGCCCCGTGAGCGGGGAAACTGACCAGCGCCCTTGACAGTGCTGCCAAATACCCCACATCAGCAAAGGTGCTTCCCCCAAACAGCTTATGGGGTTCTTTTTAACAATAGTCATTGGTGGGGGGGCGGAATGTGTGTGTATATCTTCTGTATGTTGGCAACTTTATTTTTCTTGTCACCTTAGCTATACACTCCTGTTCTCTTTTGCCCAGTATTTCAGGGCTGTTTCAAAACACAGAATGAGACTTTTTATTTTTTTATATAAATGACTGCAAAAATTATACAGAAAAACGAGCTATTTAAAATGAGGATGCACAGTGTGTAGCTTTTATTAAGCGGACAAAGACCCTGCTACTTGCTTAGTAGTACATTTTTGAATGTTTACACTTGTATGCATGTTACTAGGGCAAGGACTCCATGTGACCATTAATGGCAGGTTGCCACACCCCCCCCCCCGCCCAATTGTTTTAAATACTGCTTTAATAGACTTTTTTGTTCTGCATTTCTAACTCAAGGGCGTCACATCCTCCTCTTTATTTGATACTTTGTTTAACTTGTGTAATTCTTGCCTACCATACTGTGGTATGTCTGGGGAACTTAATGTTTGTAAAATATTTAAGACCTTTGTGCAAGAATAGGGTCCTTCTGAACTGCTGGCTATTTACAAGAACTATAGTAAAGAGCAGAATTATCAGACACATAGGTAAAAGTGATTTGTTGGGGAAAAGTCAACAGGGCTTTTGTAAAGGGAAGTCAAGCCTCAGTCTATTTGTATTCTTTGTGGGTGTTCACAAGCATGTGGATAAGGGTGGTCCGTTCTTAAAGTGTATTTGGATTTTCAGAAAGCTTTTGACAGAGTCCTTCATCAAAGGTTTTAAGGAAACTAAGTAGCTATAGGTTAACAGGGAAGGTCCTCTCATGGATCAGTAACTGCCTAAAAGATAGGAAACAAAGGGTAGGAATAAATGGTCAGATTTCACAATGAAGAGTGGCAAACAGTGAGGTTTTCCAGGGATCTGTACTGGGATCTGTGCTATTCAATATATTTGCTAATGATCTGGAAAAGGGAATGAACAGTACATTGGTAAAGTTGCAGATAAGTAAATCCAAGGCTGAATCTGAAGAGTTGCAGCGGCATCTCTCAAAACTGGGTGACTGGACACCAAAATGGCAGATGACATTCAACACTGATACATTCAGAGTAATGCCTATTGGAAAAAATAATCCCAGTGACCCATATATATAATGGTGGGGTCTAAATTACCTGTTACCATTCAAGAAAGAGATCTTGGAGTCATTGTGGATAGTTCTCTGAAAACTTTTGCTCAGTGCACAGTAGCTGTCAAAAAGGCTAAGAGAATGTTGGGCACTATTAAGAAAGGGATAGAAAATGAGACAAATATTATAATGCCACTATATAAATCGATGTTGCTCCCACACCTTGAATACTGTGTCCTGTTTTGGTCACCCCATCTCAAAATTGATATAATGGAAGTGGAAAAGGTTCAGAGAAGGGCAACAAAGATGATCACAGGTATGGAATGGCTTCCATATGAGGAGAGATTAAAAGGGTTAGGGGCGTCAATCTTGGAAAAAGTAACCTAGGGTCCTGTGGCACCTTTAAGACTAACAGAAGTATTGGGAGCATAAGCTTTTGTGGGTAAGAACCTCACTTCTTCAGATGCAAGAATCTTGGAAAAGAGATGACTGGGGGTGGGGATATGATAGGGCTATAAAATTGTGACAGGTGGGGGAAAACCTGAATAGAGAAGTGTTATTTACTCTTTCCCACAATACAAAAACCAGGGGTCACCCAATAACATTAATAGGTAGCAGGTTTAATACAAAGAAAAGGAAATAATTTTTCAGACAATGCACAATTAACGTTTGGAACTCATTGCCATGGGATGTTGTGGTGACCAAAAGTATAACTGAGTTCAAAAAAGAACTAGATGAGCTATTGGAGGATAGGGCCATCAATAACTATTAACCAAGATGGTCAGAGATGCAACCTCATGCCCTAAACCTCTGACTGCCAGAAGCTGGGAGGGGAAGACCTGTTGATCACTCCAACTGTCCTGTTCTGTACTCGTCTCCCTGAAGCTCTGTTACTGGCTGCTATCAGAGATGGGATACTGGGCTAGATCCATTGGTCTGACCCAGTATGGCAATTCTTATGTGCAGACAAGCCTTTAGGGTAAAGAACATACAGTGCCAGAGCAGTGCATCTGCACTGTGTTTAGTGAAGACATTCCTACACTGATAAGAGAATTCTCCCATCAGTGTAGTTAATCCACCTCCCCGAGAGGTCACCGGTATGTTGGTGAGAGAAGCTCCCCCATTGACTTAGCGCTGTCTACATGTGGAGTTAGGTCGGTATAAGTGCATTGCTCAAGGGTGTGGCATTTTTCACTCCCTTGAGTGATGTAGTTATACAGACTATAGGTCTGTAGGGTAGACTAGACCTATGTCAGTATATAATGCAAGATCAACCTTGTTGTCTGTAAAATAATGTTGGTCTTTGTTAATTGATTAGGCATTGCATTCCCTGCCCATTCGCCAAATTCCTGGAATTTCTGTGTCCTCTCTCATGCAGTGTTTTAACTTGTGACTTTAAAGACTACTATTTTAAAAGGGCATTGTATTTTACAAGTTTTGTTTGTGTTGTAAGCAAAAATATGTATCCCTTTTGAGCACAGTGAATTGTAGGGTTATCCATGAGTAACACTTTGCAGATGTCTTTCCTTAAAATAATAAAAGCATAGTACATTTGGGAGCATAAGGAGGAGAGAAGATCTGCAAAAAGATACTTAGCACTTTCTCCTTGATTTTATATAGTACCCGTACCATGGTATCTGAAACTTTTTTTTTTCATACTGTTTCACGTTCCCTCATACCACTGTTCGAATACTTTAAGTTGCATGACGGATCACAGGAATTGCATATTTCCAAACCCACTTACAAAAACATGGTTCTTCCTAGTCAGGAGAATCCTGGCCAACTGAATTAATGCTTCAGGTAAGTGGACCTGGCTCTCTAGTCAATTCCTTAGTCTGGTGGGAGTGTGAAGGGACGTGAGACAGGGATAGCTCCTTTTCTGAAGTTCACAATTGTTCAAGCAGCTTCTCAGAAGATGGAGGAACATATTGTGCGGACAAAGAGTCAAAGGATCCCTTAGTGTGGGACAGTGAACTCTGTGAATGGGTACTAATGTTCAACAGTCTACTCTTACTGGTTCCACAGGATGAAAGTTTACTGTCTAGCACTGGGAAATTTATGTTGCTGCTTTGCCTGTTGGCATCCTGTAAATTCACTGATTCCACACCCCCATGTCAGATAACTGGAGAATTTTGTATTTAAATGCTGCACTGAGTTCTTTATTAGTACTTTTTTATAATACTTTATAATTCTGTATGTAGATAATGCACTTGGTGCCTCCATGATTCTTTCCGGTGATGGCAAGGAACCCTTTCTTTCTGTCTGTGATAAGGACTGCATCAGTGAAATTGCCCAGCAAGACAGGCCTGAGGAACTCCAATAGTAAGCTAGACAAATCTGGTCAACGCTTGTGGGAAATCTGAAGTCTAGTGGGTTGGCCTGTATACCACAATCTTCTTTCTTCAAACTTTCACCTTTGGAAAATGTATGCAAAGCCATCTCTTTTTAGTGTGAACGTCTCTGAAATTAAATGCAAATAACGTGGTTAATCCAGCTTCCTGAACCTCTTTCAGACCATGTTTAACAAAATTCCTATCTGGAGTAAGCAAGCAATTTCTTGAGATCCTGGATCAAAATAAATACTTAAAGCTGACTTTTTTTTCCCTTTTTTTTAAGGGAACACTGGGCTTTTTACTCCCATATCCCTAGCTATCAAAATGCCCTGTCTTCATATAGTTTTCTTCAAAAATAAACTATTGTGAATTACCTGTAGAAACTATTTCTGTGATAGTTGTTTGTGTAAACTCTCTGACTCTTAAAATAGTTCTAGGCTCAGAGGATACTACGCATGTAAGTGGGATTTGTTAGTAGTTTTAATATTTAGAAGTCTAAAACTAACTTATCTACCTTTCCACAGGACTTTTTATGGACTTTTTTTAATATATACTGTTCAGGTTAAACTTATTTTGGGTACTTATTTTGCAGCTGCTGAAGAGAGAAACACTGACTTGATCATGACTGACAGCAGTATGCTAGTGACTGACACCGGAAGGAGTCTTTTGGGAGATTCTTCGGTTCTTGATTCAAAAATGATAGAAACTTCCAAGGAGAATATATTTATTGGATTGGCTTCAGATGTTGAAGGTAACAGGAAAAGCCTTTTTCAATACTGTCACATTTGTTTGAATATTGTTTCTTGGAAGATATATTTATTTTGTTTTTATTTTTAAATGGGAAGGTGTCAATAGCCTGAAGTCCTTTGTACAGCCACAAAGTGGGTACTGAACCAACAGTAGTGTTTCTGCCTTCTCCATAGCTGTTAGAAAGGAACAGAACTGTACAGGTGAAAGTAGTTGATTCTTCATGCTTGCTCATTGCACAAAGTACCAAGAATCAATCCAGTCATAGTGGTGGTTTTATGATGTGGACACTTTTTTACTAAGAATAGGCATTGATCACCAACTTGCTTCATAGGCCTGTGAAGAACCATGAGATGGGTGGCTTTTTGGTCTCTACTGATGTCTATAGATTTGAACTAGTAATCTACATCTGGAAAGATCTACATTGATTACTAATCTCCTGAATCATACAAACCAGTCTTACCCCCTGTCTTCCCCCCTCAGCCCCCTGTCATAGGTTTCACCCCCACTCTGAACTTTAGAGTACAGATATGGGGACCTGCATGTGAACCCCTAAGCTCAATTACCAACTTAGATCTGGTCTTGCTGCCACCACTCTCAAGTTCTAACTCCTTTCCCTGGGTAGCCTTGAGAGACTTCTTCACCAATTTCCTGGTGAACACTGATCCAAGGGTTTGGATCTTAACACAAGGAGAATTTAACCATCCCTCCTCCTTTCCCCCACCAATTCCTGGTGAGTCCAGATCCAATCCCCTTGGATCTTAAAACAAGGAAAAATCAATCAGGTTCTTAAAAAGAAAGGTGAAAGACTAGCATACCAGCTACTCTCACAGACAACAGATTCAAAACACAGAGGATATTCCCCTGGGTAAAACTTAGTTACATAAAAGAATACCCAATTTGATTATTCACCTAATGCCAAGACAAGTTACAAAAAGAAAATAAACGAAATCTATTTATTCCTTTTCTAATACTCACTACTCTGATAAGAGCGGATTCCTTGATCTTTTCCACTCCGGCCAAAACTGAAGCTGACCCAGACAAAGGGAACTTCCCTCCTTCCTTTTGAAACATTTTGTCCCCCCATTAGTTCCTCTGGTCAGGTGTCAGCTAGGCTAGGTGAACTTCTTAACCCTTAACTATCTGTTTATGACACCACCACCCCCAAGAGACTTTTTAGAAATTAAAGTATATTCTATTTCCCACAAAATAATGTAGTTTTCCTCTGTATTTGATTTTATCCTCTTTCTCTTGGTATTTCCAGCATGGATGTCTCTACCTGAATACTTCATTCACCCCAAACCTCTAATTTAGAGGATATCTGTAAAATTAAAAGCAGGGTAATTCTTCATTTTGGAAGCTAATGAGGCTCTTGCAATTCAGTCAAGATTGTTAGTGACTTGTGGTGATTGTCACTTGCAGTGGCTCTAAATGTACAGTATCCGTATTAATACCTCTTTTGATCTAGGTTCAAAGTAAATATTCCATCCCAGTCTCCCTTCCTTGTTTCGCATGACAAAATAACAGTTGATGGTTTCCATTCAATAGGCCATGACATAGACATCAATGTTTGTGAAGAACACTAGCAGAGCTTTTTGGAAAAGCTTGGAGAACATGTATCCACAAAATGCCTGGTTAAATTCATGCCACTACTTTAACTTTTTGTGAATTCATCAAACTATAGTAAAAATTCTTACTACGGAGGCTGTTGACCTAAACTAGACAGTATAGGTGTGTGTTTAAAAAAAAAAAAACCAAAAAACAATCCTTTTGTTAATTAGTCGAAGGAATGATGTATTTTTTTCCTTTGACTACAGGCCTGTCTGTTCAGTACCCATCTATTGCTAAAAAGTGTCAATCATAGAACCATAGAAATGTAGGACTAGAAAGGAGCTCAGTAGGTCATCTCATCCAGTCCCCTGCATTGAGACAGGACTAAGTATTATCTAGACTAGACCATCCCTGACAGGTGTTTGTCAATGGTCACCTTTGATGGGGAAAGGTTAAGTAAACTAGTGTTGCACATGCTATTAATTGTTCACAGGTGTGCATTTGTATGTCCGAAATTCATTGGGTTATTTCTGTGGCCTGGCTGCAACTTTGTCTAGAGACAAGAAGTAATAGGTTTAATCTGTAGCAAAGCAGATTTAGATAGGATTTTTATTTTTTGGTGTGTGGTAATATCTAAACTGTAGGGATGATAGTTAAGCACTAGAATAGGCGTCCAGGAGAGGTTGTGGAATCCCTGTCATTGGAGGGTTTTAAGAACAGGTTAGACAAACACTTGTCAGTGATGGTCTAGGTTTACTTAATCCTGCCTCAGCATGTGGGGCTGAACTAGATGACCTCTTGAGGTCCCTTCCAAACCTACATTTCTGTGACTGATGCACTGTGTAATCCATCAGCTGCAAGCTTGGCTTAAAGAAGCTTGTTGTGGCAGCATCCAGTCTTCAGAGTTGAAGTATTCTTTGTAAATAATACTTTTTTGAGAGAGGACTATGGATCTTGGCAAGATACCAGTGTAATTAGCATGTTTCTCTACGTTATGGCTTTGTTTAACATTAAGATTAGATTTTTCTATTGGATATGAATATTGCAACTTTTTCCCCTCCTGAACAGAGGAAATGCCTCAGATTGAAACCAGAGTGGTTTTAGTTCAGGAAGCTGGGAAACGCGAGGAACTCTTGAAAGCCTTGGAGGTATGTGGCTTGAACATAAAGCAGTCATCATAATGATATTGTTTTGACAAACTTCATGTAAGTAATGTAATCTCATACCAAAGTTCTCCTCTTCCACAGACCATTAAGATAATGGAAGTCCCAGTTATAAAGATAAAGGAAACTAGTCCTGGTAAATCAGAAGAAAAACTAATAAAAAGTATAATTCATATGGTATGTCAGGCATCTATGCGTATATGATTGCATGCAGCATGTTGCACTTCACTGGGACTGGAGTGCACAAACACTTAACCTTCATGATTTCTGATATTCGGGTGTGATGAAGGCACAATAAACAATGTTTCCTATGGTGTAGTTTGAAGCTAGTTGAGTAGAAACTTGTATTAAATTTGAAACCATGCAATTTGCTTAAATGTCTGTTCTGAATCCCTGAACTAACCTATTTGGTGTACTTAATGTGTTCCATACTTGCATATGGAACTCTCAGAGGATATATGTAATGCCAAATGCACACTTCTGTGCCATGTGCCAAATGCACAACTTAGACTTTTTTGTAAGTTTCTGCTATGAACTAGCTTCATAATCAGTTAAATGGCTTTCCTGATTCAACAGTGAAAGAGCTGCAATTTAAGATTGGTGCATGAACAGTTCTGTAAGGATTAAGTTGTTTTCTTAATGTGAAGGATTCTAGAAAATGGAGTTTGGACCTAAGGCCTCCAGATTCAGAGTAGTCTGTAATTAAACCTTCTGAAATATAAAGTCTAATTTCATGCAGCATGAAACATTTCTTTATGGAATCTCTCGGTCTGCAGTTACAACTTTAAATTGCTATTTTTATTGACAAATGCATTAGTCCGAAATACATAACTAAATTCAGATGCCCTGAAGGAAAAGATTAGTTTTCTGTTGTACAAGAACAATTGTATCCAATTGAGTTAATGTAACAAAATTATTTGGTCTTGTACTCTTCTTGTATTGTCAATGTGACCCCCAAAGACTGAGGAAATACCCTAAAGAGAGGTAAAACAATATTAAAACAAATACTTTGAACTCTTAAACAATTCCTTAAATTCGGAATCAGAAATCATTTTAGAAACCTAGATCATCACTAGTTCAGTGCTAGAAATACAAAAATCACCTCTTTGTAGATCTTTAAACAGGATATGTAACTTTTTGGAACACTGGTGAAAGCTGTAAAGTTGTCTTTGATACTAAATTTCTTAACACTTCAAGATAAAAATCATCTAAGAATGACATTCATTTACTACGTATGTAGCATGAATTGACACTTAAATTTTTTCCACACAATATTAAAATAAAGGAAATTAAAGTGCCCTATATAAAGATGGAATCAGTGGAAGAGTTTGGGGATTCTGAGTCTCCAGAATTTGAGACAGTCTTCGTTGTAGCAGACTTTCAAGATTCCATCTTGGAGAACTTGTGCAAGTTTGACTGTCGTGTTCTTGGACCTCCAATAGTACTTCATTGTGCTCAAAAAGGAGAGGTAAGTATTCAGGTGAAAGCAAATGACCTATTCTTTTACTTTTATTTTTAGATGGACATTTACATGTGTTGTCAATAATACTAACACGAGGAGTGTGACTACATTCTTCCTGTGGTAGACATTTCATTTAAATTGCAATATAGCTCTCTTTATCATTTACATAGATGAAGATCTTGTATTGCAGGGGTTCTCAAACTGGGGGCCGGGACTCCACCCCAAACCCCACATCACCTCCAGCATTTATAATGGTGTTAAATATACAAAAATGTGTTTTTAATTTACAAGGGGGCGGGGGGGTCACACTCAGGGGCTTGCTACGTGAAAGGGGTCACCAGTACGGAAGTTTGAGAACCACTGTTGTATTGTGATGACACAGCTATTCTGAATCTCTAAATTCTTCTGAACTGGAGGAATTGCTGAAAGCTGTATCAGTCTCTCTCAGTACAGAATTCTGGTCATTCACATGTCAGTGTTTCACCACACACTTAAATGGCCTTTTTTTTTTTTTATTTTTATTTTTTTTTTTTTTAAGTAAGCACCTCTGGCTCTAACTTGACTTGGGATTTGTTGTTGCTCAGCACTTCTGCAGTGTGAGTGGCCTACAACTGCCAAGCCAATGTGCAGAAGTAGCTCAAGCCTGTCAGTTATGTTCACAAATTACTTCTCTTCCCCACTGCATGGGATACACTTTCCAGCATTTCTCTGGGAAGATATTAGACCTGGTCTATACTTGGTTTGGTTAGTGGTGTGAAGTTTTTAATGAAAATAGTCACCCCAGTAAAAGTCCTGGTGTAGATGCAGTTAAGCTGGTATAAAAGTGCCTTATACCATATAGTTTATTCCTTTTCATGTACAGTAATAGGTATACTTACACTGGCATGAGAGATGCTTATAAGTGCATCCACACTAGAGGGATTGTACTGCTTTAACTATACCAGTACATTATTACTTGTAGCACCTAGGATGGTTAAAGCAGTATAACTTTCTAGTGTAGACAAGGCATTAATGTAATGTATAGTGTGGTGGTTTTTAAATATGTTGCTTCCTTTTCTTAACACTTTCAAGAGTCTTGGCGACAACACGAACCCCTCCCTCTTATATTGCTATTTGCAGGTTATTCTGAGAAAGGGAAAGCTACTAGGAATTAAAGTCCTGAGGAGTCCAGTTGAATTAACTCTTTTTATATATTTAAAAAAAAGTTATTGAAACTGCTCGTAGTGATGCCTATGTTAAGTACCATTTGAACCACCCAAGAATGGGTATCCGGCATAGATGGAAAGCATTTTATAACTGTGTTCTAATCACCTCTAAACGTCTGATGTTGACAAAAGAATATTCAAAGTAGAATTTTTGACAGACAGGAGAAGTGCACAAATAATACTTTGTACCAGGAAGAGGTTTAAGGAAATACAGATGCTAATTACTAACACTTACTTGAAATTAATAAATTATCTGAAATGCTCCTCTGCATTGGAATACTGCAGTGAGTGAGTAAAGACCGCTTTAGTGCCAGGGACTTCTGTTCAGCGTGGTTGCTATATGGTGCAGAAGAAGATACTAACTGCTGGGGAGGTAATACTCTGTTGCAGGACAATAGTGTATAATATGATCTTATAGGAAACATAAGGACACCTATGATAAAGTTACAGTTGTAACTAGTTTACAGCACTGTTTCAGCAGAGGATACAGACATACTTCAATCATTTCACCAAAATGCTGGCAGTTCTTATTTCAAGACATACCAGAAAACAATGAGCCTTGTTAATTGGTATCCAGTCAGTATCAGTGCATTTTAACAAAGTTAAAATCCTGTAGAGCTACTGTTTAAGTTTTTTTTAACTTTTTTTTAATAGCTTGTGGTTCTGACTTCTGTAACAAATCATTATCTGATTTCAGCCTCTACCTTTCTCATGTCGTCCGTTGTACTGTGCAAGTATGTTGAATCTGGTGCTGTGCTTTACAGGATTCAGGAAGAAAGAAGAACTAGTAAGATTATTTTGTCTTGCATCCTTGTCCCCTCCCCTTTCTTGGACTGATTAATCTACATGTAACTATGTTCAAGGTAGTCTTCTGTTACATCACCCCTAATGTACAATGTAGTCACTAACAGTGACTAAAGCTTATATTCTTGAGTACAGATTTAGGATTCTAGGGTCTACTTAAGACTCTCTCCTGCTCCTGTTGAAGACCGTGGGACTCTGACTTGCATGGGAGAGGGATTGAACCCTTAGGCAGCATTGAGTTGATCACCTAAGAATTTGACCTGTCACTTGTGTTGGAGCATGTACATGCTCTTGGGTGCACTCAAGTAAAACTTGGATATCCTGTTCAGAGCATTTGGAGTGTCACTACCATGTACTGTAATCTTGTCAGAACTACAGCTAAGCAGCATCATTCCTGATCAGTAGTCAAATGGGAAACTTTGATATTTACAAGAAGCAACTGATAATTCACTTGGTGTCTTGCTATCATATAAGCCACTACTGAATCAGTGTTCTGGCATGGTATCAAGGCAAACTGTACTGCTGGAGATGCTGGCAACTGCATGAAGCACAGAGCCAAGACCATCTTCCAACAGCTAAGAGTTAACTCTGATGTCCTGCCAGACTCAAATTGAGCAGTCCATTAATTTGTTCTAAACTCCTGGGGGTTTCCCCCCAGCCAAGTATGTTAGCCTTCATTTCTGTGTTTTAATAGCCCAGAATCCAAAGATGGAAGTGGCAGCATGACAATGGGCTGTGATATTTTGGGAGTCATCTTGTTTGGTGGCTTTATGGGCTGCTAGGTAAATTTTGACTTTGATGGGGGTGAGATAATTGTGAAGCATTGTGAACTGCTAACTGTATAGCTGTGAAAACAGCAATGGTGGCTTGGATGTTTTCCTTAAAATACATTTGATATATGTTAAATACTTCGAAGGCAGGTAACATTTATGGCTTGCCAACCATGTCTCATTTTAAAAATGACTCCACTAGTACAGGTTAAATGAACATGTAAAAGCTTTGCTTTAAGTTTAGTTCCGCTGTAACTTGTATGGTATATAACTCTCTTGCCTTTGTCCCTTCTTTAACAGCTGTAAGTTTCAAAAAGTGTATGATTCTCTTACTTCCTGACTCTTGCTCTTCAGGTTAAGCTGGTGACCTTGGTTCATCATATGGGTGGAATTATTCGAAGGGACTTCAGTTCAAAAATTACACATCTTGTGGCTAATTCTACGCAAGGAGACAAATTCAGAGTACGTGAACTTGAATTTGCACTTCAAGCACTTCAAAAAGTCTCTCAGTGTAGATTGACCCCCTTCAAATCGGACCTTCTAGTTTAACTTGAAGCAGATGCACTTCTGTAATGAAGAAAATGGGTTAAGTACAAAGGATTAAAGATTTCAGCATATCTTTACCTCTGTGATGTCAAGCTTTTAAAAACAATGGGTGGTAATTGTTTAGCTGTTGGAATCAAGAATCAGTCTTTTTTTTTTTTTTTAAAAGAACCTTTTGTCTAAAGGCTTTTGTTACAGACCAATACAACCTCTGAAAATAAGCATTTTGTCTCTTATGAAGTACTTAACATTAAGTTAACTGAGACCACTGCAGTTGGGGTTTCAGAGCACTTGTTATGCTTTGATTGTAATGTAGGCATACCCATAGAAGGCCAGTGGCACAGCTGCAGCTGGCTGTGGTCAGCTGACCTGGGCGGCAGGGCTAAAAATTGCAGCGTAGAGGTTCGGGTTGAGATCCACCCCCTTTGTAGGATTGTGTCACAGAGCCTCGTCTCTAGTCCAAGCCTGAATGTCTACACTGTTATTTCGATGATGCACTTGTGGGGGGAAAAGGCCAGTATTATGGGTATATTAGCTGTAGTGTTGTATGAAGACCTGGGAGGTAAATTGTTCTGCTTCACTTGGCACTGGTGACGCCTCAGCTGGAGTACTGTGTCCAGTTTTGCTGCCACACTTTAAGAAAGATGTCGATGTGTGTGTGCGTGAGACAGACACCGTCCAGAGGAGAGCAACAACAGTGAGCAAAAATTTAGGAAACGTGACCTCTGAAGAAAGACTTAAAAAATCGGGGGGGTGGGGGGGCTTGACAAGTGGTGAGGGACCCTCATAAGTCTCCAAATATGTTAAGGACTGCTCCAAAAAGGATGGTGATCAATTGTTCTCCAGGTCTAACAGTAGGACAAGAAATAATATCTTGCTTTACATCAAGGGAGGCTTTGGCTAAATATTAGGGAACACTGTCAAACTGTAAGGATAGTTAAGGGCTGCAATAGGTTACCTAGGGAAGCTGTGGAATCCCTGTCACTGGGGGTTTTGTAAGAACAGTTTAGACAAACATCTATCAGGGATGGTCTGCCTCAGTGTGTGTGGATGGACTAGATGACCGCTCAAGGTCCCTCCAGCCCTACATTTCTGTGATTCTGTTTCTGAGAGGAGTAACTTCATCCTTTTTACAATACCTATTTTCCAAATCAGAAATGTTGCCAGGAATCTTTCTCCAGGTTTGGAAAGAACTTAAATGGAGAGGTCACTTGTCATAGCTAATGACTTCCTTTTCCTTCTAGCTTGCTGTGAGTCTGGGAACTCCTATTGTGAAAGCTGAGTGGATTTACAAGGCTTGGGAGAGACGGAATGAAATGTAAGTGTTCCCCCCCCCCCCCACCCCCCAAAAAACACCTCCCCACTCAATTTAGACTTTTTTTCCCATGATACTAAAGTAAGCTTCTATATAGTAAAGAGTAACTGTAAATATACAACTTGTTTTAATGAATATTTATTTTTAAGTGACTTCTGTGCGGCTGATGAGGAATTCCGAAATGAGTTCAAGGTTCCCCCATTCCAGGACTGCATGTTAAGTTTCCTTGGATTTTCCGATGATGAGAGAATTAACATGGAAGAAATGACAAAAATGCAAGGTTATTGTTAATGATTGCATTTGCAATGGAATTTATAGGCAATGCATTTTTATCTTAAATCTGTCTAAAACTAAAATGCTGATTCTTTGCACACAGGGAGGTTTGAACGGGTCTTCCATTTAAAAAGCTACATTTAACTTTAGATCTCATGGGGCATAAAGCATGTAGCAAAACCAAACTTTTCATACCAAAGTAAGGTATTTTTTTTTCTTCTGCCATGCTGTGATGTCAAAACTGTGGCTTTTACTACAATTCCCCCCCCACACACACACCACCCCCCCTTTCCCTCCTCCACATCTAATGGTCAAGATTTAACTTTTTGGGAAGTTGGTTAGAAAAATGTGCCATGTGTATGCTTAGCTTCTTCTGATTCAAAGTTACATTACGCAAATATTTGTTCAAGTGTTACTTGAAGCATGTAGTACTCAAATTTTATTATAATGGATTTGCAAGAAAATAAATCACTTGTATAGAACTTATGGCCAAATATTTGTTTCCCTTCAATAGTGTAATACAATGTAATGCGAATACTTGGCTGACTCAGTTGGTTTAAGGTCTGTTCTTACAGTGCTATGTATATATAGCATCTTGTGCCTAAAGTTTGTTTCATATTCTATAGAACTGCACTAGCTATTATCATGCAAACATTATATAAGTAACTGAGCCTTTATCAAGACAGAGGCAAGGAGTCTCCCTCTTTCAATGTCCTTGTAGCCCATATGGTACAGCTAGCTTTACAATGTACACAACTTCCAATTTGTGATGGCTGTGTCTAGGCAAGCTATTTCTGGCTTGCTCTTTCGGAGCAATGTCTTTATGGGAGTCTCATTCTCAGACCTTCTCAAAGATGTTCTCCAAACTATTTTTAAAAAATAATCCCTGGTGGCCCTGAGCTCCAGGAGAGTAGGAGTTCTCTATCCTAGTGTTTTTTTTTTTTTTTTTTTTTTTTTTAAAAACTGTCACCGTAACACAATTTGTGAACTCTGGAAGGGCTAGATTCACACTACATAAATAGTACACCTTAGCTTATCGAAGCTGTCCCTTGAAGTTGTACTGCCATAGAATGTCTGCTGGTACTATCTTTGTGCTGGGAGTGCCCAGGATGCAGCTGTCTCAACTTGCTGACCAACTCCCCCTTCATCTTGCATCTTCTCCCCTTCTTTATTACTCTACCCCAACTTTGATACTACTATGAAATCCTCTCTTACCAAAACTCGAGATTCCTAGTTCTTCAGTTAATTTGATTTATTTTCTTACTCTAGGTGGGCAGTACTTGCCAGTTAGTGATGACAGGTGCACACATCTGGTTGTTGAAGAAAATACAGTAAAAGATCTCCCATTTGAGCCTCCAAAAAAACTTTATGTTGTAAAGCAAGAGGTTAGTGTACACAGAAATTCTTACTACTGGACTTTGAGGATTTTTTCAGACATGTAAATGATATTGAATATCATAGGTCAAAAGCTTGTATCAAGTTTTTGAAACTAGTTATAGAAGACTTTCTTTTCCCCATATAGTGGTTCTGGGGAAGCATTCAGATGGATGCCAGAGCTGGAGAATCCATGTACTTATTTGAAAAGGTATGTTGACCTTTAGTAATAGTGTAATATGTTGACTCTAACATATTCGAGCCCACATCCTGCAAATACTTGATTAATGTGAATTGTCCTCTGAAACTGATGGGATTACTCACAGTAATAAAGTTAAGCATATGTGTAAGTATTTGCAGGATTAGGGCTTAATTTGGATGCTGATGACTCATGATAGTATATTTCTAAAATTCCTAAATTGTCTTGAAGTATTCAGACTAAAACTTAAACATGTAATTTACTTGGACTTTGCTTAGTGGTCACTTCATGGTGATCTCGCAGTTATGCTTTACAGTTTTTTTTTAAAGCTGGAAAAACAAATACATATTGGCCTTTTTCAATAAAAATCCTGTTCAATAACCTAAGGGACTGTAGTGTCTTAAACTATTAACATGTTTGCTGTATAAAACTTTCAATTATTTTGTTTGACCATACAACAAAATGGGGGCAACTGTCTTGTGTAATCTTTCTTTTCTGTAGTCTATACAGAATCAAGTTGGAGGCAGTGACTGAATTTTCATATCTAATTACAGCCAGAGAGTCCTGAACTCAAAAAGTCAGTGTCACAACTTTCTCTGAATACCCCAAATAGCAATCGCAAGAGACGTCGCTTGAGAGAGACCCTTGCACAGCTCACCAGAGAAACTGACATGTCACCATTCCCTCCTCGGAAACGCCCATCAGCTGAGCATTCCCTTTCTATGGGGTCTTTACTGGATATTTCTAACACACCAGAGTCCAGCATTACCAATGGAGGTATAGTTGAAAGAAAGGATTAACCAAGCTTACCAGTGCTTAAAGCAGTGTTCTTTCTTTGCAAATTACAGAAGTAGAAAAAAAATTAGCTATGCTACAGTTCTGACAAGTTAACTACAGGCTTTCTCCCTTTCAGATTATGCAGGGAGCAGAATAGGAGTGAGGTGCTCAGACCCAGGTAGAGGCCAGGCCAGCTGCTGTCATGTCAGTAGAAGTAGTGAAACATGGAGGAAAATGAGGAAAAAATACACACTTACCAAATATAAGCCTCCAGATAATGTTACTCCAAAGCAGTGTGTGAATCCTGTCGAAAGTCTCCAGCAAACAAACCAGGTAGCTAGCATTAAGTCATCTGGAAACCTAGGCAATAGCAAACCTGGAAAAGGGACAGTATCAAATCTCCAAAAAAAGATCCTTTTTCCAAAGGAAAGCAAAGAGATCACTGTAAGGCCGACTTATCTTGAAGCCTTGAAAGATACTTTTGCCTCATGTCAACGTCTTGTAGGGACAAATAACATATCAAACATGCCACAAGATTGTGAAGAACCAACTTGCTTAACTTATGTTGACCAATTAACTAACACAGAAACTAATATCTCTACATATGGTTCTTGTGGCAAAGAGCAAATTGCAGAATCCACAATTAGTCAACTCCTAGAACTTGGACTCCAAAATAAATCCCAATTCCAACGTACAAGAGCGAGATCTGGAAATGCTACAGATGTAAATATGAATGACCTGACTTGTATGAACACCTGTGATTATGTCCAGCAAGTAACCTATGGGCATAGTCATCAGGGAAAGGACAGTAAGGACCAGTGTAGCTTTATAAATGAAACATCTTTGATAGAGGAGACTAATATTTTAGTAGGAGACTCTGAACCTTCTTCTGATTCAAAATCAAAAGCCCGTTACAGTGATACCAGTGCTGCTCTGATAACAGGTAAGAGTACTTGCTGCAGGCACAGTAATGTTGAAGTTGATCAGTACAAATTCAGAAAAATCAGGCATAAACTTCCCTTCTAAGCAGTGTTTATTATTAAATGTACATAATCTACTTGGGATGTGACCATGTTGGCCTTCAGAATGTACAGAATACCCCAGATCAATCTGAGTCTGTATTCAGAACACCACTAGCTGCACAACTAGCTCCCCAGGATTCTCTCCTATAGGATAGAGGTTTTCAGGCTTTGCATAATGTGGACTGTATCTTTAGTCTAATACACCACTTACCCTTTAATTGGCAGTTGCTTATCTCATGACAAATGCTTACACGGAAAAGTAACAATGAGGAAGATACTTGCACTTACTATGTTTTTTTTTTTTTTTTTTAATAGCATTCAGCAGGTAGAAAGAGAGGTACCTTCATATGAACAGGTAGCTCTCTGAACCACTAGAGTGGTGCACCATTTTGAGAACTAATCCTATAGGCTATAAAATTGTAAGTTTTTAAAAACTGATCACCATATTCTCCGTAGCTTTATGGATATTATCCATAGTGTAATGTCACTGTCCTAGGGCACTTGACAGTCATAGTAGGAGTTTGAGTTTGGGCTAAGGCAGAGATCGGCAACCTTTGGCACGCGGCCTGCCAGGGTAAGCCCCCTGGCGGGTTGGGCTGGTTTGTTTACCTGCCGCGTCCGCAGGTTCGGCCGATCGCGGCTCCCACTGGCCGCGGTTTGCCACTTCAGGCCAATGGGGGCTGCGGGAAGCGACGGCCAGCACATCCCTCGGCCAGCACTGCTTCCCGCAGCTCCCATTGGCCTGGAGCTGCAAACCACGGCCAGTGGGAGCCGTGATCGGCCGAACCTGCGGACGCGGCAGGTAAACAAACCGGCCCAACCCGCCAGGGGGCTTAACCTGGCAAGCCGCGTGCCAAAGGTTGCCAATCTCTGGGCTAAGGCTATGTCTACGGTACACACCTTACAGCGGCACAGCTGTACTGCTGCAGCTGCACCACTGTAAGGTCTCCTGCCGGCATAATTAAACCACCCCTAACTAGCGGCAGAGGCTATATTGGTAGGAGAGCGTCTCCCACCTACATAGCGCTGTCCATACCAGCACTTTTTTGTTGGTGAAACTTATGTCGGTCAAGGTTGGGGTTTTTTCCCCCCCACACTCCTGACTGGCAAAAGTTTTACCAACAAATGTGCTAGTGGAGACAAAGCCAAAAGCCGTCTCCTGCTAATGGAACAAATGTTCTCCTTGCATCAAAAAAGATAATATAACCTTTCTACCCCTTTTTGATATTAAAGGGGGTATCTTTAACAAAAGCAGCTGGTATCTTTCTGATAATCTTAAGAATCCGTCCAGAAGATTTTAGCACAATTCTAAATAGTCTCTCTTTCCCTTTCATCAGAAACGCCAAAATCATGTTCAAAGCCTTCCAAAAATTCAACTCCTCTGCCTGCAAAGCAGTCTGCAAGATGGCAGGTTGCAAAGGAACTATATCAGACAGAAAGTAACTATGTAAATATTCTGACGACAATTATTCAGGTAAGTTAGTAGATTTGTTACTGTATCTAGATGAGTCACTGTTTAATTTTCAGTCCCATCACTGATTTGCAGTTTGATACAGCCTCCTCTTTAGAGGATCTCAAAACACTTAGTATTTATTAAACTCTCCATTTCTTGACTTAATTCAAAAACCTACTCTAGTGAAGAGCTGGGGAGAGAAGTATAAGACTCCAGAAAAAAGAAAAGCATGACTTTTAAAAGAGAACCTACACAAAGCCAGACTTGACTAAAATACTGAATGCCATAGAATTAATTTCCTTGAAGTGGCTGATCATACACTTAAGAATGAGCTCAAATATGATTATTCAATTAGACATGTTACTGTAGCACAAGCCTTTACCCTACTTTTCTAATGTGGTTACAGAATTGAATGGCCTTGGTAATGGATGAATTTAATGCTTGTACCTTCATACCCAGTACTTAACATGTGGCATAATACAATACACTCCAGTGAAGTGTGGGAATAAGGAGTTCCTCTTGTCAAGTTTGTGGTTATAGAAAACATGACCAGGAAACAAAACATTTCAAATCTTTCCTTCACACCAATATTTCAAGTTTAATAGAGTGGTTAGTGTGTGTGTGTGTGTGTGTGTACATTCCATCAAAGATGGAAGCTGAATCCATTAAATGTCTTTGTTTACTCTTTCAGTTATTTCAAGTTCCATTGGAAAAAGAAGGGCAGCTTGGAGGACCTATCCTTGCACCGGAGGAAATTAAGACCATATTTGGCAGCATTCCAGACATCCTTGATGTGCACACTAAAATAAAGGCTAGTTTTGTCATGCTTATCCCTTATTTTTTTCCTCCAGGCCATCACTTATTTTCCAACTTGAGTTACTATCTATTGTGTGCACCTTAACAATAGACATCTGTTGCCCTCAATTGGAGGGGGTATTCTTAACTTGCTTGTGTTGCATAATGCTGTCTGGTTCAGAATGACTGGCTGCCACATTTTGTCTTGAGTTGGCTCTATTTCAGGACTGTGAATGATGTGCAAGTCTAAAATATCTTAGGATCCTGAAGGATCAAAGGACCTGTACATATAAGGAGGTGGGACTTGTAGATTGAATGTAGAAGACTTCAGACCATTCTACAGTAGATATTGTAGAAACTCTTCACTCAGTTCACTCCACTCCACAGGCTGGCTTGTTCCATTTCCATCTTAATAGCTGCTTCCACAGAGGGAGCTCTGCAGCTGTGGATTTTTTTTGTTTTGTTTTTGTTTTTTAGACTTTGACAGACTATTTTTGAGGATGTGGGCCCAAGTCAAACAGGCTAACTTTCCAAAGTGGTGAGCACCCAGCAATTCCCATTGGAGTAAAGAGCCAAGACACTGAAAAATAACTAGAGGGGTGTGTGTGTGTGTGTGTGTGGGGTGTGGGGGGGTGTGGTGTGGCTTTTTATTTTTAAAAAGGTTCCTTAGGTTTTTGGTGTTCAACAGCAGATTCTTTAAAGGGACCTGACTGTTCAGGGTGGTGAGCATTCATCACTTTGTGACAATCAATCCCCTTTTAAAAGGTACCTTGAGTTGGCCCACACAATCAGTTGTTTTGAAAATCTTGGTGAAACTTCTATCTCTAAAGACTTTAGCCTGGAACTGAGGCATGAGCTGTGGTTTGGGGTGAAATATAGTCTGCATCACTCAGTCTCTACTCTTAGTTTGGACACTTGATATGCAGGTTGCTGTCTAAATTAGACTATAAGCTATTTGCTGCAATATGGCATATCAAGGAGCCATAACATTGAATTTCCTGATGAAACGAGGTACAAATTTCAATCAAATGAAGAAAGTTTTGCTCTTATAGTTTTAGAAAAAACTTAGTATGCAATTGCAAAATGCTATTTTTTTGGTTGCTTTGGATTTTCGGTCCTGATTCATGTTTGAATAGTCTGGAATAGAGGATTTCAGACTGCTTGCTTCCTTCTCAAATTAATCTTTAATAATCTTAGAAATGATACTGTATTTGGGGCATAGTTATCAATACATTAACTGGGTAGCCCACAACATACACCTGCAAGTAGATGGTACTCAACTTAAGGTGGAGGAGGTGAAGGACACTTGCCTCTTCCCTCTGTTTTCTTAGTCATGGTGAAAAGAGCAGCACAGGAACAAGACACTCAAGTGACTTGCCCATGGCATAGGCTGGAAGTGCAAAGGCCTAGGATCAAACAAACCTAGCTGCCACATGGAGCACTGTAGAAACAGCACTGCTTGAAGTGTGTGTATGGTCCTTTTCACTGCTCAGGATGCACCTGAGTGCTAACACACACCTAGCTCTGACATCAGCCAGTGAATATAAACCTGGGTAGTGCGTGACCTGCTAGAACTGAAGTTGGCAACCTGGGCAAGGTTTCTGTGGTGCTCTGGTGCAGTTGATAGCTTTTTGTTTTAAACTTAAAAAAAAAAGTTTTAATGGAATAACTATGAAAGTAAATAGAATCACTATTATGGCCTTGCTATTTTGAGATTAATTCAGTTTGTGTCCTCTGCATATTCCTACTTGTGGGATGCACTGGTGTGGGTGCAATTCAAATGGTGGAACCTTCTCAACAGTGCCTGATAGACTGCTCATGTGTTTGTCCTATGCTTCCCCTCTGTGTTCCTGAGCATGAGACTATGAAAGGGGATATGGCATCCTCTTCCACCTCTGTTCCCTCCAACTGCAGCAGCAAATGTATGTGAACCATCAGGATCCATTGAACCTGGATCTTTCTCTTGAGAAGAACTTAGTGGTTTATCTAGCTGTAGCTGTAGCTTTAGCTTTACTGTTAGTGTTAGTTGTGGTAATTTAAGTTTAATTAGTTAAGGAACAGTTTTTATTCAGTAGTAAAGTCTAGATTCTTCTTTGAGTTGATGCAGACATGTATTGCACTTAAGTGCGTGTGCACTGCTGCTAGAGAATTTTGCAGAGCAGTACCTGTAGAGGGACGGCGCTTGCACCTCATGGCTGTAGCCCCTCCCCTATCTATTTGAGGCAGCGCCACCCTGACCCTCCCTCAGTTCCTTCTTGCACCTGTGGCTGGAGTTGGAGCTTTGTGGTTTAATAACACATTTCTCTCAGCAGCATTACTATCCGTTGCATGCTTTTGTTCAGCCTTTCCCTCCTTTGAGGCAGTGGGACTATCCCAGAATGGGTAAAGGGACCAATAGGAGAGCAGTCTGGCTCAGGGTTAGGTCAATCTACATAAAACCAAGGCCATACTTTGCAGCTTGAGCTCAGCTCCCCACATCTCGGGGCATGGCTGCTGCAGGGCTGAATGAAGAGGAATAGTGGTGTTCGGACGACTGTCCAACAAGTCGTCCTCAACTGTAGAAAGCCCTCCATGAAGGTGGCTTATTCAGCAGTGTAAAAAGGTCTTTGGTGGGGTCATTACACACAGAGTCCAACCAATACTAGCTTCTAGCCAGGGCTTTTTGGCGTACCTGCTGCACCTTCGGTAATTGGGGCTGGTGATGACCTCATTGAAAGTACATCTGGCCAAGATATCAGCATTTCATCCCCCCTATTCAGAGATGATCAGTCATATCCAAAGCTGTTGTAGCAAGATTTGTGAAAGGGCTCCTTTTGTCTGCATCCTTCAATTCAAGAGCCTTTCCCAATGTGGAACCTTAATGTAGTCCAGCCTTAATGGGACCTCCCTTTGAGCCCCTGACATCCTGTCCATTCCTGATCCGGTGTCCAAAAACTTTGGTAGTTTTACATCTGCAAGGAGAATGAGTTGCAGGCTCTGATAGCACAGCCTCCTTGTATAAAATTCTCCAAGGATAAAGTGACTTTATGATCACTCCCAAAATTCTTGTTTAAAGTGGCTTCTCAGTTCCACTTGAACCAGGTGGTATATTTACCTGGGTCCAAAGCTGCATTCCTTTCCAGAGGCACAGTCTTCGTACATTAGACATCCGGCAATGCTTAGCCTTCTACCTGGACAGGAGCAAACTGTTCTGTACTTTGCATCATTTATTTCGTATGCAGATCACATGAAGGGTCAAGCAGTCTCTTACCAGATTATCTCCAAGGGGATAATATCCTGCATTAAGACTGTATATGAAGTAACTTCAGCTGCACCCCCTCAGTGGGATATGAGCTCTTGCTATCGACGTTGCTTGCGCTCTTGTAGAATTTCTCATTTCCAGGGCTGCTATGCAGTCGTCTCTTCCTATGTTCACAAGCCATTATGCCATAATCGCATCTTCCAGGGTGGATGTGGATGCTGATGGAGCATCCTGCAGTCTTTGTTTAGGTAGACTCCAAACCCTGCCTCCTAGGGGGTACTGCTTATGAATCTGCTAAGTGGAATACATGGCTGCATTGAGTCGAAGAAGAAACTGTTACTTACTGTAACTGTGTTCTTCAAGATGTGATGCAGATGTGTATTCCATTACTCACCCTTTGTCCCCTCTGCAACAAAGTCTCATCTCCAGGCATAGGTGCGAAAGAACTGAGGGAAAGTTGGGGCGGCACTGCCTCATGCAGTCCAGGAAGGGGCTACCACTCTCCCTCTATGGGTACTACTAAGCAAAATTCTCCAGCCCCAGTGTGCTGGGCACACACACGCATAAGTGGAATACACATCTGCATCACCTCTCGAAGAACCACAGTTACAGTAAGTAACTTTTTCTTCAGTGGTGGATCCAGAAGTTGAGACCTGGCTTCAAAAGGTGCATCTCTCATCCAACAGTCTTTCCTTTGTTGGACGTCCACATAACATGCTTGGTGTGCCTCAGAGCACCCTTAAAGGAAAGTGGACTCTCTGAATCTGCAGCACTCTTACCCCAAGGGCACACGAGGAGTGTGAAAACAGGCTGAAAGCCATATTTGTTTCAAGAAATCCTGGGTGCAAAGCTACCCAGATCTAACACATCTGAAGGATCCATATCCAAGGTGAATAGGGCATTGATGGCCCAGACACTTCAGGGACTAGAAAGAACACTAGGCAGAAGACTCCAATCTCTGCCATAGGACTTCTGTTAGTTGGTTCCCAAATCATTGGATCTGACTTGGTCAGTCTTCTCTTCTGAAATAAGAGCCAAAGCATGAGGAAAAAATCTCAGATGCTCTTGTGTTCAAGAGACTGAGAGATAAGGTTCCTGTTAGTAGGGCCAAATTGCATGCAGGAAACCCTTTGGCTTTGGATCAGAGAATCCTAAATCAGCCTCAGATTCTAGTTCAGAGATCTTAGGCGGGGATTTTACCCTGAAGATCAGTGATATGAAGATCATTGCAGAGCCAGCAGTCAGGGCCAAGTCAGCCATTGGGTCAGCAAGAGGCAAGAATCCTCCTTTCCCCTAAGGAGTTACAAATAAAACCTACTGCTAGTTTTTTTATCCTCAGATCTCCCACCAGGGAGGATTATGTTGGACTGATTTGTCCATAGATGTTTTGTGACAGAAGTGAAGCACCTTTGGACTCTCCCATTAAAGTTGTTTCTCACTTCTCCATTTTGCATATGTCAGGTCCAGTAGCTTCTCCATTTGTCATATCCACTGTCTGAGGAAGAATTGCAATGTGTTAGACGTACTGTGACAGAATGCACACCTGTATTCACACCCTACACACCACAGTAGTGATCTTTGTACAAGGTATGCGTTGTGAGGTATCATTTGAAAACTCATAACTTGCTTATCAGTAATATCATGGTAAAATGTGTGTGGCAGCATTATAAGTAAAGTTATAAACGTCCACCTGTACAATGTTAAAAGTAGATGTTCAGACGCATCTGGCACCAAACTGGTCATACGCTCCTTTGTCCAATACAGGTCTGTATGCTTCTCTTAATATGTATTTAAGCAATAGTGTCACTAAGCAGAAATGGGGAAGGGGAGTGTGACCAGGATCTCCTGTGCAGGCCAGCTGAGGTCACTCAATTAGGGTGAACTGCAAAGAATGGGGCAGATAATCCCCAAAGCTGGTGGATATTTTCAATACTTAGATTTACCAAGCCAGCATAAAACAGCTTCTTTATTACCTCACTGGTTGCCCAGAAGCCAACAACATAGCTCCCTTGAAGTAACCCAGCTCAGACCTCCATCCTGGTATCCAAGTCAAATATGATGCATATTTCTGAAAATCTTATTTTATCATATTAAAAAAGTTCTACCAATTCCAAAGGATTGGACATTTTACCTCCCAGGTTATTGAATATTCCAGATCTTACCCAAATACAAACTTGTAGCCAATTTTTATTAACTAAACTAAAATTTATTAAAAAAGAGCAAGAATATGGCTAAAAGATCAATATGCATACAGACACGAGTTCAATTTTTGAGGTTCAGATACATAGCTGACATGGTGAGCTTTGTAGATGCAAAGTGTCCTTCGGTTATAGTCCAATGTTTGTATTTCAGAGCAATCCGGTCAGAACTGGGGACTCAGACCTTGTGGCTTAGACTTCCCCTGCATGAAACCTAAAGCAGATCTGAGATGATAGACTCAAGACCCAACAGTTTTATAGTTTAACAGCCATCTGACCACGCAGTCCTGGGTAAACAATAGGCTTTTGATGTAACCTTCTGCTTTCTAAACACCACCAGTAATCAATTACACAAATTAACGTAGGGCAGTTTATTCATTAGGCAGTCTATCACAAACTTCAGAGACATATAGACAATGACATTACTTTATCCAAGATTCATTTAAATGTAATATTCTCTTTTGATCTCTGTATTAATAGTTTATAGTGACAGACAGGAGCTGGCTGTTTACATGGCTAACTTTTATGAGTACACACAATTAGTATCACTTCTAATAATATAGGTTTGCATTTCAAAGTTCTAGCCCATCTACCACGAATGGCCCTAATTACCATTCAGACCCCTTTCTAACGACTTTAAAGGTGGGCTCTGGGTCATTCAACCTGTAAGGTGCTTAACCCTTTCTGGCCATGAGTTATATTTTTGTATATGTTTTGCTGTAATTATATAGCAGTGGTAGCAAAATGGCTTGCATAATTAAAATATAATTAGACAACGTCACAGGAAGGAAAACAAAGGAAGCTCAGACAGGTGAGAGAACCCAGCAGGGAACATCCTTCCACACAGGTTTGTGTCTCCTGGTTCTCAGCTGGAAATGCTTTTCAAAGGGGGACTGAAACTATAAAAAGGAGGGCAAACACCCCACGAGACTTCTCTCTCTCCTGCCCCTTTCACTCTTTGCACTTGAGAAGACATAAGGAGCAGCTGTTGGACTCTGGGGGAGGGGCCCTGACCTAGAGGTTGGTCAGTAATCCTGCTGGAAGCATACGGTGAGAAACTTTGTTTGAATCTAATATAGTTTAAGTTGGGCATTAGAAAGCATTTTATCTTTATTTTTCTTGTAAACTTTTCTCACTCTTATGCCTCATTGCTTATAATCACTTAAAATCCATTTTTATAGTTAATAAACTTATCTTATTGGTTTTATCTAATCCAGTGTGTTTTAAATCAAAGTATCTGGGTAACTCCATTTAAGCTGGCAAGTAGTTGTACGTTATTCCCGTAATGGACTTGTATACACCTCTACCTCGATATAAGGCTGTCCTCGGGAGCCAAAAAAATCTTACCGCGTTATAGGTGAAACCGCGTTATATCCAACTTGCTTTGATCCACCAGAGTGCGCAGCCCTGCCCCCCTGGAGCATTGCTTTACCACGTTATATCTGAATTTGTGTTATATCGGGTCGCGTTATATCAGGGTAGAGGTGTATTTGTATTGTCCATGAGAGGGCTGGGCAGTACACTTCTAGGGGGAAATCCAGGACTGGGCATATGTTGGTCACCCTGTAGTATAACCAACGCAGTGTGTGACTGATAGGCTTCAGTTACACAAACACATCTGGGAGTGACCTGCTTGCTGGCAAGCTGTTCGTTAATGGTCCAGGTTGGGAGCTAGGACAGTAGGGTATTGCAGGGCAAGGGTGACACAGCCCCCTGCTGGTCTGGATTGTCACACACACGTCACAGGTTCTGTTACCTCTATCAGGAGGTAGAAGAGGAAAGTGGATGTCTAAGTGATATACAGTTTGTCTTACAAAGGGTTTTCATTCTCTCTCACACCCTTTCCCTAACTACTGTCATTGGGAGTTAACATCCCATTTGAGAATGCAGGAACTCTCACGTCTGTCTATCTGCAAACTGGAAGAGAATTTTGTATTGACTTACATTTAGATGTTTGGAAAGCTGTTTCACAATGATGAATACGAGGCATATGTATGTTTGTACGGTATGTAAGCTTAGAATCTGGAGCACAGTTCTATAGCAAGTGTTGGATTCCATGGCAATTGCCACACGTCAGGCCCTGAGTAAAGAAATGTATAAATACTAACTGCAGACTTCCAAAGCTGTACAACTTAGATACATGGCTCTTTTAAATCAGGCTGCTTATTGTCTTCCTAATACACTTGTTTGTTTATATTCCAGGAAGACCTTGAAGACCTTATGATAAACTGGGCTGAAAGCAAAAGTATTGGGGATGTCATTCTTAAATATGTAAGTTATTTTTACAGTGGCTGTAAGCTAGTTTTTACTAATGTAATCTAAAATGCATTGAGGAACACCACTAATCTTTTGGATGAAAACTGCTCTGTACGTATTTCTCATTAGTGTATCCAGGATAAATCCTCAGTTGTCAATTTAAATAATGACACAGTAAGGAAGCTCATGCAGTAACTCACTTCGAACTAAAGACTTCTTTTTCTTGTATTGTAATGTTGGGCAGAGCTCCAAAAAGCTTTGTACGGACATTTATCCAAACTCTAGAAACCAGGTTTGAAATGTTTAAAGAGATTTTCCTGTAACCTCTGGTATTCCACTGCTGTTTGAATAAACTGGGAGCACCAAGAAAACAGCCTGTCAGTTTTGTAATTGTGTGGTTGTATTTTATTGCTTTCACTTCATTCCTAGTGAAAAGATGCCTGGGGGAGGGGAGAGGGTGGTTGAAGGAATAAATTTAAACCAACTCTGAAGGCTAGTTATTTTAGTCGGACCAGGATTTCCTATCCCGCGGTAATGAATATGCAAGAAGGTAGAGACGAATGTAGTTCTAGAGAAACAATAATAGAAATATAGTTGTCCAGTGCTCTCCCTGACTATTGACAATCCTAGGCTTAATTTGCCCTACTGTGGCCATATTTTTCAACGGTCACTTTCACACATCTTAGCCCTAGATAAAACTACAGGCAACCCTATGATTTCCTCTGTAGGATGAGGAAGAAAATCCGTGAAGGAAAAGGAGTTCTGTTTTCAAGCTTCAAGGAAGGTGTGGTCTAAACTGTGAGACCCTGAGAAGTCCAGAGTGGAAAATGGCTAAAGCTTTCAAAGCTGGCTGTTCAAAATTAGATTAATAAATGATCAGGCTTCTGCTCTAGAGTTGCTGAGCACCCACCACAAAATCCATTGATGTAGTGGTATTTTGGGGGAACATTGCACCTGAAAACAGGTCCTCCTTTGTTTAGGAGCCTAACATGGGGCAACTCACTTAACTTTTGGCCCAAGTCCCTAACCATATGCTGTGTGCCCCAATGCAGATTACGATATCTTTAAGCATAAAAGATGTCTGCAGTCTATTTTGTGGCACATAAAACTGGCTTAATACAAACTTAAATTGCTTTGGTAGTATGCAGGATACATCTTAAAGCCATAACTAGCCATTACAGTCTTAAATTTGTTTTTCTTACTATTGTAATACAATGTACATAAAGACTGCTTGCTTGTTTACCTAAGGTCTACACTTAAAGCATTTTGAAATATTTTTTTTTCAGTCAAAAGACTTGTTGAAAACATACCCTCCTTTTGTGAACTTCTTTGAAATGAGCAAAGAAACTATTATGAAATGTGAAAAACAGAAGCCACGGTTTCATGCTTTTCTAAAGGTATTTATGCACTGAACTTTATTTTCAGCAACTTTTTTTGAATATATTACTGAGATTCAAGTTCAATACCACTAAAAAATTCACTAACTCAGTAAATCTCCAGATTTCAGTTAGGGGAAGGAAAAATACTGTAGAACTGTAAACTTTGGACATGGGGGTAGGATAGGAGGTTTAGGCACTATAATCCTCAGTAATTCTTCAAACCTCTATAGAGAGGTGGCATTTTGCAACCAGCATGTGACATTAGTGTCTCCAGGGTAAGTCTGTTACATTTAAAATATAACAGCTTGGTTTCAGACAATCATCAGCACCTCCAGAAAGTGTTACTATCACTGTGGGATTAAGTTATTGAAAACAAATGGAGGGTATCTTGCTTCTTATTAGATGGGCAACCTATTTTGCTGGATTAAAATAGAGATTTAACTCTCCTTGGTGGAGTTTTGGCTACTTCCAGTGTGGTAGGAGGCTGGGTTTTCTAACTACAACTTGGCTCTTCATGGCTATTAAAAATAAGATGGAAGGCATGGGGTCAACTGGTAGACCATGTTAATACCTCGATAAGGGAGGTCAGAGAGTGAATATTATTCACTCAAAATGTTTTTGAGCCTGTTCAGTAGTTACAACAGTCAGGATTTTGTCAGCTACTGCCCTCTAAATTGTCCTTCTTGGGAAGTGGTTATTCAGAAGGTGGTCAAATTCTGGTATCTGAAAGTCTTGGGATTTCCTTGATTCCTAGACAGTCATGTTTCAGGCCTGTATGTGGAATACTAAGAACTGGTTTCTGTTGCTGATTGAGTGATGGATAAGAATTGAATTGGATAGCAAAATTGACAGACTTAACACATACTATCAACCTGATTTTGGGAGAGGGGGGAAATAGGATTGCACTTGGATACTACTGTGCCCCACCTTTCAGACTCCCTGAAGGAGGGGTGGTATTACTAGAGGATCTTTAATATAGAAGCAAAGGGGTTAGGAGTGGGGGGAAGGGTTCCTTTTAGACTTTGTAGTGGAATGATAACTTGGTTACACATAAATCTAGGTAATCGTTGTTTAAAAATAGGCTTTAGACCTAGTTTTAACAAAAGCTGTGTAAATGGTGTTGAATGAGCACCCAGTAGTCTGGAACTTTCACACATGCTGTCAGCTTGTATTTATAGATTCTCTTTAATATTATTTTTGGCATAAACTATGCAAGTGGTAAGAGAATTGAAAGTACTCTTTAACATACTAACTTGAATTAGTTTCATATCTCAGGAATGTAACTGAGAATCTGCTATTCTTAAGAACTTTTTTTTTCTCTTAAATTCCATGGTAGATTTCTCAAGCAGAAAAGCCTGCATGTTGCTCTGGTGTAAAATGCAATGATTTCCTCCTTTGTAGATAAACCAAGCCAAACCAGAGTGTGGCCGTCAAAGCTTGGCTGAACTACTCATTCGACCAGTTCAACGGTTACCTAGTGTTGCTTTACTTCTAAATGGTAATTTTTTTTTTTTTTTTTTTTTGGCAAGGTATTTTGGGTCAGACACCTGGCTTATTGGGTGGCAAATGAAAAGTGGTGGTTGCTGTTTAGATGAAGAATTATGATCTTATTTCAGTGTTCCAATCATAGTAGGTAAAGCCAAGAGTCAGATTGTGTGGTATGTATTTCAGTAGATTCAGTTGGTCATATGCTTGACTTCAGCATACAGGTATAGGCAAGCCTCTATTCTGTGGAAATGAGGTATATGTTCTAAATCTGAATATATTTTAGGTCCCAAAGCCACAACCTGTACGCTAAAATTATTGGGAACACTTCAGTGTCATAGCATGAACTACTTTCTGTAGTCATTTCAGTTCTGATGACTCACTTAGTGTGTGAACAGCTACCTGTCGTAACAGTCATGATGTACTCCTGAGTGATGTATTGGGGGATGCCCTTAAAGGCACTCTAGTTTAAACATCCCTCTTGTATTAAATCTACTAGCTAGCAGTGTTATAAGTAGAACCTAAGACCTCTCAAACAGACATTGTTTTATTTTACTTTGTGCCTGTGACAGAAGCTTGTGTAGCAAGTTTTGTAATTTCTTCTATATATGACTATCGTGTGATTGTCCTGTCTTTATGGATCTTTCAACCCATAAAACCAACCTCCTGCCTCCAAAAAAGAAGATAAGTTAAAAGAAACTCAAGAGACTCATTGTAAAAGCACAAAAACTGGCAGTGGACTTCAAGGCAGGGCAGTACTCTTGAAAGCTTTCAACTTTCTTAATTGACTAGATTTCAGTTTTATGTTCCTTCACAAGCACTGTATCTTACGGGGAGAATCCAATATTTGTTGCTGGGATTGGAGTGCAGATGACTACTTTTTCCGAACATATAAACATGGGTGAACAAAAATACATACAAATGGCTTGTTAAATGGCTAGATATTGTGGTAACTGTATATGCAAATTGAACATGCGGACGTGAAACAGCACTGGGCACATGTGACTCATACTTTTTGAATGAGTGTCAGTTAGCATGAAGGTGATTGAAAACACCCATGAGTGTGCGAGATTGATTTCAGCAGAAAACTCGCTAACAAGTTGCTTTATCATGTTGGGCATGAGGCTGCATTAACTTAACAATGAAAAGTAAGAGGTCTTCCTATCATGGGAATTATAAAGCAAAAGTTAAATGATTTATTGCAACACTTGTTTAACATTTTCTTTCTGCAGACCTTAAGAAACATACAGCAGAAGACAACCCAGACAAAGGCATGCTAGAAAGAGCCATTGAATCGTTAAAGGAAGTGATGACGTAAGTGATGCTTTTAATATGAAATATTCTCTTGGGTCTTACTGATATATCTTGCAAATCTCAGCAATGATGTGGCACCCCTAACCTCCTCAACATTCCTCCCACCTCCATGCAAGAGCTTTCAAGGGAATCCTCCGAAAACCGCCTCATAGCTATCTTTTTGCTATGCCTGTCTGGGGAATTCCTCCCTCTTGGCCCAGGTTGGGTCTAGCGCTTTTAGAGCTCCCTTATGCCACTCTTAGCCAATGTAAAGGAGATCTTTTTTTTTTTTTTTCTCTCTCTCTCTCTCTCTCTCTCACACACACACACACACACACACACACACACACACACACACACACACACACACACACACACACACACTTGACTGAGTCATTATCTTGACTCAAATGAACACTATTGGAAGGACGTAAACTACTGGTGGAGGGTCCCTTTCGGGAGTGTGTGTGTGTTGTGTAACTGTGTAGTAATGTAAGTATTCTCAATCTTGAAGTTTTAAGTTATAAGCCTGTTGCAGGTATAGGATGTACCCTAGTGAGAAAAGATATTCAATAGACTAATGCTATATTTGTCCAATACAAAAAATTATTCATGAACTCTAACTAGCAACTTACACGTGCCCAAATCTTCAAGTGAGCATTGCATTTAATTCTAAGGACAAAACAAAAATGGCAAGTACTTGACACGTTTGAAAATCAGTTTCTGCTTGTCTGTTCATAGCTGCTGAGCAGTTTGCTGGTTTCTGCTAACATGTGTAAATGCATTGTTCCAGATCTAGATGTACATGTTAATGCATCACACATGGAAAAGCAGTTCACTTAAATGACCGTGTGGGGTGGTTGGTGTGTGTGTGGTGGTTTTTTAAATTTGAACTGTCAATTACTGTATATATTGGTATGGCTGTGGGAACAATATCTCTGAATGTCCAGCTTCACTTTTGTGCCTTTAAATTTAGTAGTGATCTTTTCTAATTGTTGGTTTATCAGTATTAAACATGCTTTCCTCAGACACATTAATGAAGACAAAAGAAAAACAGAAGCACAAAGACTGATCTTTGATGTTGTGTATGAAGTTGATGGATGTCCAGTAAGTTACTTCCCTCAAGCTATCGATCTGTAGAATGACTAACCAACTGACTTAGCCTTTGTGTCAAAATTCCACATAACCCGATTACCTCTGTATAACTGTTGTTGAATGTACATTCAACAACATCAAAGGTTAAAAGGTCACTCACTATAAAACTCAATTTCCAGTATTGAGTTGAGTGAGTGGTAGTCCGGCTCTTTTAATTAATGTCTAATGAGCTGTTCATTTCTACCATTTAGGCCAATCTCTTGTCGTCTCACCGAAGCTTAGTTCAGCGATTGGAAACAGTTGCACTTGGCGATGACCTCTGTGACAGAGGAGAACAGGTCACACTCTTTCTGTTTAACGACTGTCTAGAGGTAAGGCTGTAAAAAAATCCCTACTGAACTGAGGCATTGCAGAATGCTTTGTAACTCAAACTTTAGTATAAATAAGCAAGTTATCCTAAATACTGAAACCCTATGAAGAAATACTAAACCGAAAGGGCAAGCTGAACATTTAGACTGTTGCCTGTTTCTTGGCATTACTGGAAGTATTGATGAGACTGCACTGTCAAGTTGGTAATGTCTTATATCTCTAATGAACGGACTACGTATTGGCAGTGAAAGACATTGTTATGTTGAAGCAGCATATGGAATAATACTGTCCACTAAAGTAGAAGGATGGTGCTTCCAATATCTGTTGCTCTTCCACAGGACATAGTTCTCTGGAACAAAAATTAAACTAGTGACATAAATGAAATGAGTTTAACTTAGTTATAATTTTCTTCTGGCTTATGCCTTCTGATAAATCACTCAATTTTTCATAAGTAAATGCCGTACATAAAGATAATGTTCGCCTGAATGGATGAATGCTGCTTGCATCTCTCAAAGCTTTTAAAATACAGCAAGTTTGAGCATTTTACTTGTCCCTAACACGTCAACATACATTTTCCTCTAAGAAGTAGATGATGTTAAACCTCAGCATGCTTGGGATTGGATTGATAACCTGGATTTCAGTAGTTACGTGTGTGTGTGTGTGTGTTATAATATAATGAGAGAGAGTGTAACTTTCAGCTTGTAGTGAATCAGGCCTTTGGTGCTTGTTTCAGCTACTGGAAGTGCTGGAGATACTG
Source organism: Chrysemys picta bellii (assembly GCF_011386835.1). NCBI lineage: Eukaryota > Metazoa > Chordata > Testudines > Emydidae > Chrysemys > Chrysemys picta. The sequence goes on along the minus strand of NC_088799.1, from coordinate 14,796,901 downwards.
GCTTAGCAGCACATTGGTTCTTCTGGGGCTTATTGGTATTTAATATCCGTAAATAATGGTCTCTATCAGGTAGATATTTGCTTATGTACACATTTTTGTGTAGTCTAATGTGTCCACACAAACAGTATAAATAGTAATTGCTGTTGGGGGAAAAATGAAGATGTGGTGGCTTGGGAGAGTAATTGGGCTTTGGAGCTTAAGTGAAGAGATTGAGGTTGTAAAGAACACTCTACTACTGTGACTGACTGGTTCAGAGACTTTCATTAAGGAATTTAAAACTCACCTGCAAGTCTGCCCAAAGAGAGACCACAAGGCAGTTTAACACCTTGGACTAGTGTCATGCCACTACAGACAAGATAGCTTATTGTATCACTTAATGACAAAACAAAGCTGAGCTACTTTGGCCCAGAGAAGCACCACTCTGCCAAAAGAAGGGCAAGTTAAATTGGCTTTGACAAAACTTTTTTTGTTTTTTTTCTTTTTTTTCCTTTAGAAGGCTTAAGTTACTGAAAATGATTGAGCATTAACCGACATAGACGCAGGGCCTAGTGTAAATTCCTAAAACTACAACAATCTTGGTGGGGTAGTGGGCCCTTGTAATCAGGATCCACTTCAATTCATTCTAGTCTATGCTACCATATGGGACTATATGTAAATATGCCCACTTGCAGCATTGTAACTGTATTGGGGCAGGAACACCTCTTTCATTAAGGCAAAGACTAGCTTGCTGTTTAACAGTTAATATTTTCCAAGGGCTTTAAAATAAATGTGTACATGAATTGTCTTTAAACTGCTATGTATCATCGGTGTCTGGGGTAGGGTTAGTGGTCCACGTTGGAGGTTGTTTGAGCTAGGGGTTCCCAAGATACTGCTCTCATATTTTAAAAGAAAGAAAAGAAAAAACAAAAAAGACATAGGAATCATAAAAATTGTGATGTGTTTTCTGCACACTTGGCACTTAAATGATGGCTCTAATCTTCCCCCAAACTGATATATCCTACTCAGGAGTGATCTCTGCTAGTATCTGGCACCTACTGCCCCTTTTGGGGAAGCAGTGTTCTTTGAGTAGTGGAGCACCTGTGGGTGCTCCATTTCAAATACACATACAACTCTTGAGCCCTTGATTGAAGATTTCTAGGTAGCAGTGTCCATTCAGCCCACATACGTGCCCTTTGAAATCTTGTGGCAAACATCAAGGCTATATAGGAGTGTATGGCAAATTGTCCTCAGTTCCATCACTTCTGCCTTGGCCTGAGACGGAACACTACCCTGTCTGCCTAGCACATACAAGGCCTTTCTTTGTCCCCTTTTTCTGTCATAGTTAATTTAGGGTGGTTGTTAAAGCAATTCTCGCACCTAAACGAACATTCCTTCTTTCTTCCCTTGGAGACTTGTTCTTTTCTGGTGGGGTATGCCAGGTTTGCCAAGTTTCAAATGCTGCCTCTCCTCCAGGAGATTATACCAGTGACAATGGATGATCCAAGTGTATCCATTTGTGGAGTCCCACATCTCCCAGAAGCGCTCTTTTGTTTTTGTTTTTTGTGTAGCCCTTAAGTCCAGGGCTAGGCAAAACAGGGAGCTAAAACTCCAACTGCTGGTGATGGAACAGTCCCTGCAACCACCCCCTGATCCAGGTCAGGACTCCTTCCACCTGAACATTTGTCCCTGGACTGATCCAGCACCCCATCGACCTCAGGTCATGCTTCTCCTAAGAAAAAGAGAGCCTTTGGAGCACCCTCGGAATACTCCCAAAAAGAGGAGCACAGACTCTGTATCTAAGGAGCCAGCTGCAAAGAAGACTAGGTTCCTGTCCAGACCTTCATCACCACGAGTGCTGCTGAAGCTAAAGACTCTTCCTCTGGTGCCAGCAGGACCTTGATGCCCTGGAGCTCCAAGGAGAGGAAGCATGGCTCCAATAGGGTGCCCATACCCTCTACTAGTAAGGGGAGTAAGCAGAGGGTACCCTTGAGCTCAGCCCCATCATTGGTATTGAAGCCTCCCAGTGGCGTCATCACAAGCCTTAACCCAGCCATGGGTACCCATGCAAGTAGCTCAGGTGGGGGTGCCTTTACCAGCAGTACCCTGGTACTGAGCAGGCATCGGCATCTGACAAAGCCTGTGGCATGATCATCATTACTGGTGTTATCAGCTCCAGCCACCGTGACCTTGGCTGTGGTGTTGGTATGGGGGTCCTTTCCATTACCACGTGAGTTCTGATACTCAAAGGATCTCTGTGTCAGATGAACCAGAGTCCCAGTTGCTGTCAGGTACTGAGTATCTCACGATGCCGAGACCTCGGGCTCTGAGTGGCAAATCTGTGCCACAGGATTCTCCTCCATCCTCCTTGTCTGCTTTTCCCTTCCCTTCTCCCATGGGAGAACATGGAGGAAGACTCCCAGTTAGTCTCCTCAATTCCCTCTCTCTCTTTCTCTCCATTGGGGGTTCTCTAACATTCCTCTTCAGGGAAAACTTTGCAGCTCCTCTAGGATGGCGGAACCAACCCAGTATGCCACTCCTGCTCCATTATGGACCCCTGCAATGGCCCTATTGGGACCTATGGGCTGGCTATTGGCAACAATTCAATAGACTTCTGGTACTGTCCCTTAGGGAAACTGAGGTTACACCATCCTCCCTCTACCCTTTCACAGCAGGAAACGACATTTGAGGAACTGAAGGGTAGGTCAGAGGAGGAAGTCACCCCTTTAATTGTCATCACTTTCTTTTAAAAAGTTGCGTCTATAATATAGCTTGAGCTAAGTTGGTGAGCCAGAGTCACTTGTCCATGTGCAGCAACACTGGGATGGCTCTGTAAGACATCTGAATAATTGGGTGCCTCAAAGTGGTGGTGTGGCCATGGAATTTGAGTAGCACCATGTACCATGAGTACCCCTGCCTTTGGCAGCTTTCTGAACTTTAGCTGTGCTATGCCTATCCTATACTCAACCTCTTCCCTGATTCTGAATAAACAACCCTAGAGTTTCCAGATGTTGGCACCCATTGACTGTTCTAAGAATTCCTCATGGAACATCACTTTGTGCATTGTCATGTATGCCAACAGACTGCCACAGAAAATAGATTTTTCTGCTCCTTTTGCACAGCTACCTAACTCAGCAGAGAAATGATGGGTTTGCAGTCCCTTTCTGCCTCATCCTCACTGTGTTGTGAGCTGTGGCAACCTGCTGCAAGTAATCCCTGTACCAGTAAATACAGTTGTCTTTAACCTTTTCATATATCTTGTATTTGGGAAAGAAACTTGCTGCCTTGTTTCACTAGCTCTTGATGGAGGAAAACTGTTCACTTTCAGCACTAATAAAGGCAAACATCAACATAGGTCTCCCAAAAAAAAATGCTTGAGGAACTTTATTTGTCAGACTAGTACACAGAATACTTCCTATGGGTTGGGGTCAGGGTTTTGCCAGCTATTGATTTTGTGAAATAGTAGACAGAAAATCACTTCTGCAGTCTGTGCTAGATAGCTTTATTAGAGGTCTCGGTGACATAATGCACTTAAACCCATATATAAAAAACTCTGTCATGAGAGATTGTTATGAACTAAATAAAACTGCAGAAACAGAATGGACCCCAAAGGAATCTCAACTTCTTTAAGTCCCAGGATGGGATACAATGTGTTTGTGAGGGGAGCAAGAAAGGGTTACTTTGGAGGTTCATGAATTGTAGACGGACCATGAAAATACACGTTTTTACAATATTGTGTCTCAATGGAATTTCACAAAATACACAGATAACGTGAGTTGTGATTTTTGGTGGGTGGTACATTTCCTACCCCCGAGGAGTTTCTAGAATTGCCTGTTCTAAGGATGCCTAGAAATCAACTTTCCAAGTTCCCCACCTCCTCCTTACCCCAATTCACGTGATCTTACATTGAAGTAATAGTAATAACTAAGGAATTTTTCATCGTTGTAAAATCTTGCAGGATTTAATCAGGAAATCTAGTTCAACTTTTGGCTCAAGCGAGGAGTATTTTTACCTTTTTAAAAATGGGTATTGCTAATACATACATTGTCATTGGGGGAGAGGAGGAATCTAAAGTGGACTAGTACTGCACCAAACTTCATAGAAATAGTGCAAGCAAACTGGGAGATCATGATTTTGTAGCCTTCATTGTACATACACCATAGCAAGTATCTTATTTTAAATAATTAAGATGAAGTACCACACTTGTTTCTTGACCAGTGGATTGCTTTCCTGTGCAACAGTCCCAGGCTCCATGGCTTTGCTTTGGTTTTTCAGTCTCCAGACAAGTAGGAATCTGGAATTCCGGGTGGTCTGCAGTCTTGTGCCTTTCTGATGAAAGAACATTTCATGTCATTTCTAAAGTATCTCCTGCTGCTGAGCAATGAACAGGCTATAATAAATATAGTATAAAAACCTATGTAGTTTTGGTGGATTGCAGAAGCCTCTCCAGTCCTCAAAGAGTAAAAAATTGCTGGGTGTGAACTCTTTCCCTTGGAATCTGAGTGACTCAAGGGAGAGAGATCTGGAAGTAAACCAAGGGAATAAGGGATCCAGTGACAATCTGCAGGGGGGAAAAATAGTTAATCCCTGAAGAAAGCACATGGAAGAGGAAGTAATTATCAAAATGCAGCAGACAGAGTACAGAGAAGATTGTTCTAGCTTTGTGAGTGTAAGAACAGAATCATGAACTGACTCCTGGTGAATTAGGTATCTGAGGTGTCAGAAAAACACCGCACACTCTAAGCGTGAAGGTAAAAGAGAAGTACTTTAAGCATAGGTGGTATTGGAGAGGCATGTGAGGTCAAAAGATGGCTTGCAATGGACCATGTTGAAACTCTCTCCCTACCTTGGACTACTTATGAACAATTATCCCCAAATTCCCCTTCTTTTCCACAGCAAATAGTGCAAGGCTACATGGAAAAGAGCAGTTAGACATTTAAAAAATACTAACCTAAAGCAAACAGCTGCCAAACGATCTCCTGGGAACCCCTAGCCCATCCACCTTCCAGTGCTGTGTCCCTCATTGCTTTTAGCTTGCCATGTTTTTCAGTAGCTTGTCTCACTTAGGTAAATTCAACCATATCATATTTGTAGATAAAACTGCTTTTAAGTCACCCTCTGATTGCAGAGAAGTGGATTTTCAAAGCTAGGCCAAGGGCTGTGGAAATCCAAATCTTGGACGGAGCTACAACTAACAGGTGGCATCTCTATTTGAACATTGACCGATCTGCTGTTTTTAGAATTTGTTCCATGGCTAGGTGCATACAAGAGTGTGCTGGAAAACTAGGGGAACTAGATGAGGAAATATAGCCTTTCAAGGAACATGCCTCCTCTTTTAAAGAAAAGAATCCCAGTTCTTCTGAAAGACGTATAGCTTCTCTTCAAGTAGAAGTATAAATCCATATGTTGGAGCTGGTTACTAGATGAATTCATCTGTTCTCTTTCGCTAAGCTTTGATTTTTAATGGTTGTTTTAATTGTAAGATTTAAACTTATCTCATACTCTTCTTACAGATTGCAAGGAAACGGCACAAAGTTATCAGTGCTTTCAAGAGCCCCCATGGCCAGACCAGACCCCCAGCATCTCTCAAGCACATTGTTCTCATGCCTCTCTCGCAGATCAAGAAAGTGCTAGACATCAGGGAGACAGAAGGTCTGTGCTTGGAATGGTGTTATAGCTAATAAACCCAGTGGGGGAATGGAGGGGGAGATAGAACACTGAAGTGTTCTTATAATCTATTCTGAGAACTAATTATGTGATTACACTTCAACTGACAGCTACAAATGCTAATGTTCTGGCTTGAAATCCCAAAGCAACACGTTTTTTATTTAAAGATTGTTTACCTGCTGGCCAATGATCTTGAAATAACCACTAAAGGCCATATTGACAAGAGCCAGCCAAATGGCACTGTGAACCTGCAATAAAAAAATAAGCCTACAGATCTTTTAAACACAGCCCTTGTTCTGCTGAGTGTGGTTTTTTTGTTGCTTGGCCCATTGTTGTTTCCACAAATACAAATCTTCATTTAAAATGTGGTGATGGTACTCAAGGAACTATCCATGCTACCTGAGGACAAAGGTTTAACTTAACTCGTGTTACCACTTGGTCACGGTTAGATTAATGTTTCACAGTAGCAACAGTTCATACCACATTATTCAACGTTGTAGCAGCAATGCCATCATAAATCTGTATTCAGAAGCTTGTAATTGTTGTAAACATTTTCTGGTTAGAAATTAAAATACAATGTTTCACTTCAAGCGATCAAACTTTTTTTGGCCGGTGTTCTCTAGAGCTCTTCAGCAGATCTTACTGGGTTTGTATGTTTTTTCAGAGTTTAAGACAACTCTTCTGAGTAAGAAGTAGGAAGAGGCCATCTATCTAGTAAGCAGGCAGCCTCATACAGTCTGAAAAATGACTGCAGTTAAATCTAAAGTTACAGTTAAACTGGTATTAACAGGGTGCTTGTTTTTACTGTAGCCTAATTATTTGATGAAAGAGACACTAGAGTAGACTGACAATGAATTTTAGCCTCTGGCCTTCTTCCCACTAGAAAGATGATCCATCGGTGACAATAGGGTAGCTGAACTCTTCCAACCAAGTTCTAGCCCACGTTTCTGAAGCAGTGCTGAGCACTGTCTGTCTACACTTGCCACTTAATTGTGTTTAGCACTGGTTCAGCTGCCCCTGTTGGTTGTCAGCAACAGGTCATTTGTCCAGCATAGACTGGGTTTAATGTCAATATCCTTTAAGATGTAATTCTAACCATTCTGTTTAGTCAAACTGGTATACCTCAAATGGTCAAACTTCCTCCATAATAGAATAAATAGAAGCTTCAATGTTGCTTCTCAAAGTGCTCTACAAAATAGGGCAGGGATCACTTCCCTCTGCTTTGCAGGTGAAGAAACTGGACCTGCCCAAAGTTGCAGAACTGAGAAGAGAATCCAAGCTTTGTTACTGCCATTTCCCTATCCATTAGACCATGCTGCCTCTAAGGCTATGTCTACACTTCAATTAGACATCCGCAGCTAGCTTGTGCTAGCTGACTCTAGCTAGTGGGGCTCAAGCTAAGGGGCTGTTTTAATTGCAGTGTAGATGTTCAGGCTTGGGCTAGAGCTCAGGCTTTGGGACCCTCCCACCTCGCAGCCAGAGCCCGAATGTCTACAGGGCAATTAAATAGCCCCTTAATCCAAGCACCACTAGCCTGAATCAGCTGGCACAGGCCAACCACAGGTGTCTAATTGCAGTGTAGAGACATACCCTAATAGTCTTTAACTTGAACCAGACTGCTACTTAAAAGTAAGTCATAAGATTACTTGCTTAAAATCTCTGTGTGTGTGTGTGTGTGTGTGTGTTTTATTTATTTATTTATTTATTTATTTATTTATTTATTTTTTCAGAATTGTATGGAGGTTGACTGTCCTGTTTGGAACAGTGTGAACTGAATGTTTTTGTCTTCAATTGTAGACTGCCACAAAGCTTTTGCCTTGGTTGTGCGGCCACCAACAGAACAGAACAACTTGTTGTTCAGTTTTCAGATGACAACTGAGGAGCCTCCTAAAGAGGATTGGCTGAAGATGCTGTGTCGGCACCTAGCGAACACAATTTGTAAAGCAGATGCTGTAAGTTCTCTAGTACTAGGTTATCAGTGAAAATAGTTCATCGCAAATGTCTTTTAGATAGTTCCTTGTGATAACAGGAAGAAACGAGGCCTTGGCATATCCACAAGCTAACAGAATAAAACTTATCTGGTGATTAAGAGGGCTGCTGAGGCCTACTCCTTAACCATTAGGTTTTATAGAACCTAAGCATTTTTTAAATAAAACTACTAATTTTTTTATGGTTATGATAACAGTCCAAGGTCTGTAGTATAGACATGCCCTATTGTATCTATACGGAATTATCTTTTGGGTCTTTCACCAGCGTAAGCCAGGCAGCGCAGTTCTCTCTGCACTGTTGTAGCATTTCTAACAGTAGGCATTTTCATTAAGATGTAGAAATTGACTGTGTATAATCCCGTAGTTCGTTGGTCTGTATAGACCGCCTGATAGAACAGAGGTATGAAATGCTTTTATCTCAGTGAGGCATAGAGCCCTAAAGCATCTTTCATCACAAACTGGAATGTTCTAAGGTGTCAGCCATCTGCCAGCACCCCTTTAAGCATTTCCAGTGTGTATTTTCAGACCAGAAGCCAAAAATAAAAAAAATTACTAACTTTGAAATACAGCACAAAAATGGTAACAGGGCAGGGACCTTCCAGCTAACATTCTCATTATCTCTCTCTCTCTCTCTCTCTCTCTCTCTCTGCGCGCAAGTACGTACACACACACTGGAGTAAACAGCTGGTTTGAGTTTGTCTGTGTTCAGCATGCTATTTATTTTCACCATACAATCTGTTAAATATTTGTTTCTTTAAGGCTTAAAAAAACCCCAAAACTTTAAATGAGTCTTGTCTTTCCATGAGGACACTAGTTCAGAATGTGTGTACTATTTCTGATCCACTGGCTCACTTTGAATGGATGAACTTCTGGAGCAGGGGTATTTTAACCCTCTTTCTTCCTTCCTCCCCCTCTCCCCCACAGTAAAAGATAGATACTTCTCTCAGGATAAAATGACAGTTTTGCTATGTGGGCCAGCCACACATCTGTCAGTTCCTTTAATTGTCTCTTTGTTGCCACTCAATTCTAATAAGTATAATAGTAGAAATGGGGTATCATAATCTGTTACTAATGTTCTGTCACATTACAGTACAATAGAAAAGCACTTGACCCCTCACTATTTCCAATGTGGAATATGACATTCTGAAACGCACCTTGCCTGCATAGAAAGATTGTCCATTCCTAACTACATCTAGTCCTCAAAGTGGTAATATACATTGGTGTCTACTTAAAGGCAGCAGCCCCACCACACTTTAAAGCAACACATTTCCACCCTGAATGTGCCCCCATCTTTAGCTGGATTTGAATACCAAATAGAATGGAATCTTTTTGTACTTTAGGGGGTCAAAAACTTGATTTTCTTCTCCATCTGTACCTGGGTGCCGCACCCTTTCTGAAAAGTCTGTGATGTTGGATAAGTATGCCTATTTTCTCATAAATGAACTAGGTATTTACAAGTCTGCCACATGGTGGCAGTAAAGGCTTTAACTCCAGCTCTGCCTAGTAGCACTGCAGTGAACAACGTTGTCATAAGCTGTTATTGAAACTTAACTGTGTGTGTACAGTCTTCTCTGGGCAGCTTTCCTCAAACTTCACAAAAGATCAATTCCTTATCCCTCACATAAATAGTCTAATCTAAAGGTTCCTGTGATGCTACTGGAGTTTCAGAACGCAGAATATGAAAAAATTATTGGGATGTCAGTGACTCTTCTTTTAAAACTGGCAAGTAAAACTATAAAAATACGTAAAGCTTCATCCTATCCCATGCACTAGGGTACTGCTCTTAATTACGTAACTGAGTATTCTACATTTTGTATCACTACAGTAATGTTAATTTCTATTCTCTGGAGGGGCTTGGGAGCTTCTGAAGCACTTCTTACCAAACATAGGCCAAAGGTATCAATCTTAACTAGAAGACTGTATCTTTTTGAAGACTATCCATTCTGTCCATTTAGAATAGTGGAGTGTCTTGCCTTGCCAAGATTCCACTACATCTACAGTTCAAATGTGTGTACCCCTTCACATTAGGCCTGGCTGTTTAACAATTTCAGATTTGACCCACTTGGTTTGCTTTGGTCCACCCTGATTTTAAAAATGGGGCTAAGGTCTCCTACAAGAGACTGTTCTAGTAGCTAGCTTCAGTAAATCGAGTAAATCCAAATAGCTGCAAGTTTAAGAAAAGGTACATTCGCTATCCGTTCTCCAGTGAAATTTAGGGATCTTCAAACAGGAATTGATAAATAATTAGATTTTAGAAGATTGAGTACACTCAAAAATTTGAGTTTAAAGATGTGTTGGAAAAATCCTGGTGGATTTGTGCACCTGTTCTTATAGTTCTGCCTGTCTGTAGGAAAACCTTATTTACACTACTGATCCTGATTCAATTGACATAAATACGAAAGATGTGGACAGTACGTTGAGTAGGGCATCCAGGGCAATCAAGAAAACATCAAAAAAGGTAAGTGTTTAATTCCCTGCTTGCTAAGTAATTTACCTGATATGTGAACCTTCTTAGTCACACCAAAACGTACTAGGGTCAGTGTAGTCAAGAAATTTACGTTGGTATTTCTGCCAGTGCTGCCAAAGTTCGTTCTCTCTATATCTATAGAGAGATAGATATAGATCTAGAGATCTAGAGAGATAGATATAGATCTAGAGAGATAGATATAGATCTAGAGAGATAGATATAGCTGATTAGGAGGAGAAAATGGAATTGGGTTTTTTGTTTTTGTTTGTAATTGCAGGATTGTAAAGGCAATTACTTTTTATACATTAAAGGAAATTCCATGAGATCAGTTGTGCTGCAGAGTTTCAATGTGACTGTTCTGTGAGCTACGTAAAATGAAGAGTCTGTGCTAATTCAACTCATGGTGTCCAGACCACATGTAGTATTCAGCTGAAGGGGCAGGGATTGAAAAGAGAGCATGCACAGGTTGACTATTAAAACACACCTTTAAGATGGTGTATAGAAAGCACTGTAGAACATGGTCTCTCATTGCAAGGTCTCTAGACTGTTAATGTAATTCCACAGCAAATCAAAATGTGAATGCATGTTAGATGCTAATGATCTCACGCTAAGACAATGTATGTAACAACTCTTGTCAAACTCTGCAGGTTACAAGAGCATTCTCTTTCTCCAAAACACCAAAGAGAGCTCTTCGAAGGGCTTTAATGGCACACAATACAGTAGAAGGAAGGAGTCCCTGCTCATCTAGTGAAAGATACTTGGGCAGCCGCCTGACCAGTACATCCTCATTAGCAGTAAGTGACTTGGCTGTACTGTCTAAATGGCATAACATTAATTTTGATAAAACTGACTGTATTAATTTTGGTGCACAGAACGTATTCTTACATGGCAACCTCTTATTAAACGAAGTCCACAATGCATATGCAACACTTGTCTGTACTTTAAAAAAAACAAAACCAAAAAACCTTCATTTATATTCTGGTTTGAGTAAAGTCACTTAAGATGTCCCATTAGTCTGTAAAATGCAGAAAACGCTGCTGTATCATGGGAAACAAGGAGCGAGAATGCACTATGCAGATTCCAAAAGAGACCACCTTATAAGAGTGATCGTGCCCTCTCATGGCAAGACGAGAAACTCCTAGCACAACCTGAAATGAAATAATTTCTGAAGCTATCCTAGGATGAAGTATACAACTGGTTCGTGTAACTTTGAATGGGTAAATTTCCCATAAAAACAGACATCCTGTGCTGTCTTACCTCATTAACTTCTATACTCATGGACTCTAAATGGGGGTGGGGAGCCAAGAAACTACAGCTCCCCCCCCTGCCCCTCCGCCCTCCCCCCCCCCCAAAAGGATACTCAGTGTGTCATAGATTTGGGGAGGGAAGAGGATCTTAGTCTTCAGTGTCTAAAATAACATACTGCTACTCTTTTCTCTGCTGTAGTTTAAGAACTATAGCAATAGACACTCAAGTTGCCAGCACAATTGACTATAACAGATGGGACTTGGTAGGATTGAAAATAAACTAAACACAATTTACTCAGAATTTAACGTTATAATACCTGCTCTTAGCTCTGTAACTTGTTGAAAATTTCCCTTGTAACTCTCATTGTGGTGTTCTCCTATAGTTGCCTTTCAGGGTATCCCCTGTGGAATAGGGGTAATAAAGTATAATGTGCATGCTAATAGCCCACTGATAATCAACCCAGTCAAAGTATTGCTTCACTCTGCTGCTTGAGTTAAGGATGGTAGCATATGAACTAACATTCTGAATCCGATCAGTGGTCAACCTAGTGCAGTATTCTGTGTCTAACAGTAGCCAGAAATAGCTGCTTCAGAGGAAACAGGTAAAAGCCCAACAGAAGGTAACCAAGGAATAAATTGCCACAGGGATAGTTGCAGCCTACCTCCCATTAATTAGAAGTTGGACTTATGCTGTGAGCATCCCCCTTCCCGAAAAAATCACTTACAGATTGAATTTTTATTCCTCCTCCCCTCTTGCTATTGTATCTCTGGCTATCCTCATTCTGGTACAGTTTGTATCTCATAAAAATAGCTGCATTCCAGTCATGCCTTTTCTCTACCTCCTATGTCCTTACATAGTTGAGCATTACCCTTAAACATGTCAGCAGAACTACCAGGGATTGGTTGAATCCCTTTATTTTCTGTGCATTATCAAGATGAATTCAAAATCTCTAGATGCTCTTCCAAATAGTAAACTACCAAACCTACAAGTTGACAGCATGGCATCCATCCTGTGCTTAGGAAAAGGGCAGCTGTGGTTAAAAATAATCCAACCTGCAGCTAAATCCGTTATGAAATCAAGTGTTGCATTTGCGTGGGGCTAAATAGCAATTTTCACAGTTTTCAAGGTAACTACATCTATCACCTCTTTGTGGCCTCCTTGAGGACACCCACCCTCTAGGTGACTGCTAGGACCCTGAGACTTTTCTTGGTTGGAGTCCCGCAACTCTTTATCTAGATCTAGAATGTAATTCCTCTTTCAATTCACAGATTATTTCATCATGCCTGAGTTTTTCATTGAGCACCTGCGGTTCTGCTTGCTCTCTGGGGCAATGACAGTGTCAAAGCAAAGAGTTTGTTCAGATCAAAAGAGTACATATCTTAAAAACCCCTCACATGCTAGTCTTGACTTACCAAATAGTCACCCATATTTCATTTCTCCAAGTCCTTCAGTATTTGGCCCTCTTGGTCAGTGTCACTGATCAGGTGAAAGTGACTTTCCCCCACTATGTTAGGGTGATCACTTTGAGACCCTGACTAATAAAACAGAAAACAGTATAGAGTTAAATTAGCACATGCAACTTCCCCCAGGAGGTAAAGCTACTCTAGACTTGCTACTTGCCTAGGGATTTGCAATAATTACCCCAGTGATTTTTTGTTCCAGCAGGCAGCCCTCTAATTCCGCCATGGGATTGTATTCTGGATCCTAGCTCTTAAAGTTACATATAATACTTCTATAAAGTTGATTCAATTGTCTGAAATTTTGCTTTGTATACTGCTATGACAGATGATATAGACACCTGGGATACCCAGTCAAAGCAGCGCTTCATGTAGGCGTTTCAATGGCCTAACGCACAATAGCACTGATAATGTGTACCCAAGAGCATCGTTTGGATGGGGAAAACGACTTGTGAATTTGTCATTACTTCAATTTAAGACCATTAATACAATCTCCACTAGAAGCAAACTATTGCAGAAAGAGTACTGAACTTGCTTGTATGCATTATTGAACCTGTTTAAAGTGCTATGGCATGATCTCGCTGCTGTTCCTGCAAAATTAATCTGTTGAAGATATTGAGTAAGTTTTAAAATTCGTAGAACATAAGAGCCCACTAAGCTTCTTACAAAGAGGTTCGAAGGAATTGTTTAGGTGAAGTGTTTTGTCTAGATAATATCCTGGCCATCAGTATGTACAATTCTTTTTATTTTATTTTTTTTATTTATTTATTTATTTATTACTTTGAGAAATGGCATTGGAAATAAGGCACAATAAAAGAGTAGCCAGTGAATTTATGCAGTGTCTGCACTAACTCTTCACCCCCCCTTCCTATTTGTAGATTGCTCGTTCCTCTTCTACATACAGCCTAAATGGATCTGTCAAACATGTCGTTAGTGTTCAGCGCTCCAATTCTGTTGATGGGAGCTCTCAAAGTTCCAGGTCTCGACCTGTGCTCTGTCCTGACTCTCCAACTAGCCGTCCTTCACATGCCAGAGAAGGAAAAACTCTTTCCAGCCCTGAAAGGTTAAATGGCCACTCGTTGGCCAGACCATGTCCCATTCCTGTCATTACTACCACTTGTGATGTAGGAGATGACCGGAGTGGTGTTGAGAACAGTTCCATCGTCAAACCCTGATCTTTAATGGCCACGTTGTATAAAGTGAGCTTCCTAAAGATTCTCCTATGTAGCACAACTACTAAAAGATTAAAGAATCCGTCAAATGTTTCTAACGGGTGCTGGGTTTTCCTTGGTCTGTCTTGGTGCACATCTCCGCTCCCATTAGGCTACTTAATATTTCTTCTGTTGTTAACTAGTTGGGTTTTAAATGGTGAATTTAAATTCTTTGGAAATGGAATTGACATCACTGGTCTCAAGGGTTTTTGGATTTCTTTCCAAGTTTTTTAACCATGTTTGCCCTACGATGGCATTGAAGTGCCTCTTTATATTTACACATTTAATGTAAATATGGGCGAGTCTTCATACTGAAGTCAAAATTTTGACGCATGAAATTCTGGATTCAGCATGGAGTCTATTGCCTCTGATTGCAAATATGGAAGAATTCTAGAGTACAACTGTTGAGACTTTCATGAGTCTTAAACAGTGAGTTTTGCAATTATCATCTTCTGCTAAAAACCTTCATAAGAACATGTTTCTCTTCTAGGTCAACAACTAAAGCACAACTATAGTACTATCACTTGTTATCACTTCAAGTGAAATTAAACTTCTGAGGTTGTAAAGAAATTTTTTTAGCTCTTAAAGCAGCTCTTACAACTATTCTTATATTAATTTTAGTTTCAACTTTTGCTTAGCAACAAACTAAGCCTGCAGATCACCTTAAAATCCAGTGATGATCAGTGTTGCTGAGACTTGTTCACAACATCAGAATAGCAAGCCTTTTGTCTAGTTTTCAATCATATACAGACATATATAGGCTAAAACTATTCAGTAATAAACTATCAAAATTTAAGTTACACTTTTTGTGGCTTTTTTATACCAAAGTGTCGTCTGTAAGGGTCAAATCAGTAGTTTTTGAGGAATCTTAAACTGGTTCTGCTCTTACCATATTTTCAAGTGGCTATGTAGCTAGAGGAAGTTCATCTCAATCTTTCAAGGTTTGCTAATATAGCAAACTGTGTTTATAACATGTTCTGCATTTGAAAACTTGGAAGGAGATACTATGCTGTTGTAAAAGCATGAACTGCACAAGGATGTGGGTTAGATATGTTTGCTTTATTAAGAATTCTTCAGAAGGTCTCCTAGTTCTGTGCATACCTCTCAACAGTTTTGTTATGGGGGAAATCTTCATTTTCTATAATGAACTTATCCATGTGTCTTACCCACCAAGTTTGTTATCCAAAACTTGAAAATGCCAATCCTTAAAATTAGGGGTTAGCAGACTACTTCTATTGAAGAAACTGGACCCACTGTGTCCCCCTTATTTTGGGTCTTGAAATGTTGAGAGGTATGACTACAACACTGAGACTGATACCTTGATCATATTAACAATTTTTTTTTCCTCCCCTACCAGGGTATCCCTTCTCCTTCCTTGGTCAACCTTCCTTCAATGTTTGCAAAGAGGAGTCATACCTTAAGTCGATCAACAACCCATTTGATATGAAGTAGGCTTAAAATGAACTACTATACTGTAATGACTGACAAGCAACTGGCTGTTCAGATGACCTATTACTGACATTAATGGTACTTTAGTCATTGTCGCTTAGTTACCTAACAGATTGCTAACTTGTAGGGACTCTTTGACTAGTACTGAAGCAGATGACCTGGTCAAGCAAACAAGTGGAAAAACTTGATCTAGGCTTAGAAATAATGTATTCTTTTGAACAATCCATTTCCTCACTGGTGTAATGTAAACACTTTCTTTCAACAAATTGTCTCCTTTATGCAATAAACTGTTTTGGTGTCAAATGCTGAAATTAAGAAGTCTCTTTCTTGAGTCATCCACTGGATGATGTTCTTCAGTTCATCTAGAAGAGGTTGCTTAACTTCATCAATTGGCTCTGTACTCTTAAAAGCTAATGCATGGACCATTGACTAAACTGAAATAGTTTGATATGCCCTTTAAAGTATGACAGTTGGCCTGTTATACAGCTGCTTTTTCTGGGTATTCTAAAAGATCTAGCGTGTTTGTGCATTTATGTACTTGGAGTGGTCTACTGCATATGGTCCTTCATATTTTCTGTGCATCCTTTTCTAATCCAATATATCCAAATCCTATAACTGGCTTAGCCACCAAAAGTCACTTGATCTGATAGTGAATTAAAACTAACACTTTTTGGATGTGGCAGTCCAAGGAAAAACATCACTGTACTTAAATTGTATTTATAGCCTTTGAGTTGAGACTATTTTTAAAACTGTCTCTAGAACCTTGTTTAACTACTTTTTATATATAGTTTATTCGTGCACAGGCTCCTCCCAGTGCAAAGCTGAAATTGTGGACCTGGTTTCAATTTCTAACACTAATATTTTTACTTGCAGGTTTTTGGTGTAGAATTTCCAAAACCTTTTTCTACATCTTTGCTATATTTAGTCTTTTTTTGTATTTTTTTTCTTTGCAAGCTGTACATTTTAAAATAATCACGTTTTCATTCTGTATTATCCAACGCCGTCTCAGGAATTGTCCAAGTGTGTATATTTCTGCACTTAATAACTTTGAACTAATTGCCTGTGTGTCATGTGTGGCATTTCCAGCTCTAAGATTCCGTTTAACCGCAAAATGCTACTTTTTCTGTTCTATGTAATTAGTGCTGCTTTTGAAGATGTCAGCCTGTTACTTCTGTATTTTTAAGATAGGTTTTTTGCCAATATAAATCATGTAAATAAACTGTTTAAAACAACATTGCTTACTGTTGTACTAAACAGACTTTTCAGAAAAGTCCAATGAGTCTGTCAAGAGCATTACTGCATCAGGAGCTAGTCTAGAAGCTTGTTTAGTGAATCATAGTAATATAGTGGCAGCCCACTAAATAATATACGTATACCCAACAAGGTTCCTGTGAAATTCCTTGTGAGGATTTACTACTGTGGATACTGTTCTATCAGTGTGGTGCATATTTTCTGACAATAGGACTATCTTTGGGTTCCTGTGTTTGAAGAAAAAGTAGCTATGTCTTCCAAGAGGAAAATCCCTAAAGTACAGAAACATGCTCTGAAAACTAGCTGTAGGATGGATGGATGGAGATTGATTCTTCCTTAGACTGTAATAATATTAACTTTCAGTATATTTCATCATTAGCTAACTGCTGCTTACATTACATTACTGATATCAGAAATATAATACTTTAACTTTCCAGTAAACTGCAAAGTTCCGAACAATGAGCTTTCTCTTGCTAGGTCCTGAGCACTTTTATCCGATTCACTTGAGTCCCTTGTTGTATTGGGCCCTTGTTTTCACTTAAAACTAACACACAGGACAAAGCAGTATAAGGGTGTCATGCTGTCCGGAATGGTTCATCACCATGAGTGCCAACCTCAGGGCAGACTGTCAAAAAAACACGATAGATACCCCAAACTGGTTGCATGTTCTAAAATTAGATTTCACCAAACCAGTAACAAATGTGAACTCCTGAAGCACTATAATTATCTTACCATGGAGTCCTAGACAGTCCCCTTGGGCACTCCAGTCTGTCTTACCTCCCAGACAAGCAGGACTTAGTGATAAACTAATCTTACCCCAAAGATCTCAAAATATTCAGGTTGATCCCAATCCCAAGAGACCAGTCACTTACCCCATGTTAATTTGTACCGTAGATGTCTCACCGAAGGCAATGCTTGTAGCCAATCCTATAGTAAACTAACTAAGGATTTATTCACTAAGAAAAATAAGAGCTTTTTCCGGTTTAAAGCAGGCAACATATTTAAACAAATGAGTTAGTCTATGCTTCCAAAAAGTGACAGATGTAACTGTCAGCATTGAATGCCTTTTAAGGCTAAACCAGGTTAACTGGGGAATCTCTCTGCTTTTGTTTCCTCACTCCAGCCCTGTGAAAGTCCAAACAGCAAAGGGAGAGAGAAATTCTAATTCGGCTATTTTTATTTTCTTCTTCCAAAATTCAAGGTGATAGGATGAGCTTTCTTGCACGTAGCACCTTCACGGCTGTAAGAGGACCATCAGCCCAGTCTTTGTATCATGACGTTGCATGATGGCCCATTGAGTCTTGATAGCCCTTGATGAGTGGGGAACCATTCCTCCTGCCTGGGTTCATAAATTCAGAGCAGGCATTTTCACAGCTATAGAACAAAACTTAAGTATTACCTTTATAGCATGAGATTCAGACATTCTAAATAAGATTAATGCATACAATCACTTTTTATAGAGACTAAATGCATCCTTACGATGCATCTAACGTCTCTCTTGAGTAAGACTAATGTACAGGTGAGCTGGTCTGGTTTCCAGCTATGAATTTGTCAGTGCTCATCTGGTGCCTAAAGCCCTGGTGAGAGCTGGCACCTGGTCTACCATCATCACAAAGGCCAACCAAGAGACAAGGTCACACGATATTTATGTATAGATCTTTCTGGGTGAGAGTTTACTAGCTGTGTTCTAATACAATGTCACAAGAATGCCTTGATGGAATTACAGCTTTCTATTGTATAGTTGTAGATCTATTCTGTATGTGGTTATAATAAATGCTGCTATCAACATTGTCAACTATATTTCTCAGCTATGCTGACATGAGTCTTAGACTTTTATGTGAGAAGCCCCAAACTGACTGTAATCCAATAGGGTTCCAGTGTACCAATGGAAATAAAGCAAAGGCATGCTGACTAGCTCAGTTAGTTCTGCCATTCCCACAACCAAAATATACGTATAATGTTCAGGAAACCCCCCCCCCCCCCCCCCCCCCCGGGCCTGGTTTTCTTTAGCAAGTCTTTTACATTTTGTGAAGGCAAGAGTCAAAGTAAAATAAATTGGATACTCTAGGTTCAAACCTCAAATGGAGCTGGATTAAAGCTCTCCCCCCCCCCCCCCCCCCCCCCCCCCCCTTTCAAGGCTTAACTAATCTTCCACCAGAACAAACCAAAACTCTGCCACTCTTTGTACACTCTACTTGGCCCTCTTGTAACTGCAGTCTGTCAAGACCTATCCTTCTGGATCAGCATGGTCCATTATTCTGTAATTTGGCCATGGAATCTACCCCACTGCCTGTAGAATTACTCCCTACCATAGAGTGCAGACTTACTTTTTTTTTTTATAAAACCTCACTCTAGCAGTGTCTGGATAAGAGTAGGGCTGTCAATTAATTGCAGTTAACTCACCCAATTTAAAAACAAAATTAATTGAGATTTAAAAAAATGAATTGCTGTTTTAATTGCACTTCTAAAGAATAAAATACCAATTGAAATTTATTAAATATTATTTGATGTTTTCTACATTTTCATATATATTGTATTCTGTGTTATATACTTTCATTTCAATTACATTTTTGATTAAATATTTGCACTGTAAAAATAAAAAGTATTTATCAATTCTTCTTATATAAGTTCTGTAGTACAATCTTTGTCATAACAGTGCAACTTACAAATATAGATTTTTAGTATTTTTTTTGGTTACATAACTGTTTAGAGCTGGCCCAAGGGTTGAAGTGAAGGTAAAAAGCTGCTAGGAAACTGAAAGGACTGCTGTAAACAGCCTAAGTGGGGTTTTTGTGGTCTGAAGTGTAAAACCTAGGAGTAGAGGCTCAGCTTTCCTTTATTGGTGGCTTGTCTTGTTTGCTCTTTTCTTTCCTTTAGTTTTCTACTCCATAATTTGGCACAAATGGGTAGCAAGCCTATTGCACCTCAGGCCATGTTTCTCAGGCTTTAGCATGACTAGTCTGCAGTGGATCTCTCCTTGTTCATTTCATGCTCTGTCTGCTAATTCCTAATACTGAAGATTTCCTCTCTCCCCCAACCAGTTGGATTCTCCTGTCTAGCTTCTGCTGTGAAGCAGACTCGCTGATACTTCAGGAAAGTGCTTTAGGCAGTATCTGTAGCTGATAATGGACACCTAGTGTACTAATAGATCATAAACAGGACACTTTCTTTTTCCTTCTGCCTGGTCTTGACTTCTTTGCTTGCCTGTCTGAATTTGGCTGGGGAAGAGCTTACAAGTTGCAAACTTTGTGTGGTGGGAGAGGGGAGGGGAATTTGAGAACATTCTGCTTGTAATGTTTGAGTCCATCATTCAAAAAAGGTTAAGGAACAAAGCTGATGTACCTTGCAGTTCATGTACTCCTCTTCAAATATGACTACCATGGCTTAGAAATTAATGCTTAAGAGAGGTTCTTTTAGACTATTTTCAACACTAGTTTTGGGCTGCAACAATAACATCAAATCCAGCAATTGAACAGAGACATTTTAATATCTTTCCTGGCCAGACCGTGTAGAGCCTTATCTTTCAGATACAGATCTTGCTAGTTTTGTCCATACCTTTTTCTTCAGGGTTAGACTACTGCTATGCATTCTACCTAAGAGGTTGCATTTTAAATTGCTTTGGAGGTTTGAATTGGAGCAGAAGGTGCCTACTTTCTTGTTTTTAAATGGGGCATTCTATAGAGAGCACAGAGCAGGTGTGTGTAAAAGGTAGCTGTAATCAACCATTTTGTGCAGTGAACACTTGATGTTGTAAGTCCTTAACTGAAGATAAAATTCTTCAACAGACTTTCTGTCAAGTGTGGGAGGGAAGCTTGTTTCTGAAAACTCCAAATTTAAGAACTAAGAATTAAACAGTACCATTGTCCAAATGAGGCTGCTGGTTAGTTTTACCCAAGACCTAGTTTAACACTAAACTATAGTTGTAAATAAGGGCTTGCCAATTCTACTTAATACTGTCCAGTCACCTTCTGTACTACTTATGCACCAACATGGAAAAGCTGGCAAGAAGGGAAAGTTGAACTATGAGTACAAAATTAGAATTACAGGCTAGATACTCATCTTGTTTACCTACACTTCACTCATGAAGATAATATCACATTTTTGGACTTTAGCACACTGGTTCATTTCATTCTATTTTGCCACTTAATCTTTCTTCATCAGAGAGGCAAGGCTTCACTGGTGTGCTCTCAAGAAACAATGCACTCTTACTTAATGGTCAGTGCACCTGGATGGGGCAGCCATCACTGGATTTTATAAATTGTGTTGTAAAAGGTCAAATGGATACCTCTTAGCTCCTGCATAGAGCTAAATTGTGCACTCTGGGTGGCAAAGGGCTGGAACCAATATCATCTGCCCTCAGGTAGCTTGGGAAATGGGCACATGCTTAATTCCTCACTTTCAGTGCTTTACTGCTACCAATGATATAAGTGCTAGAGTAGACCAGGTGCAGACAATCATGTTGTTGCTGGGAGGGGAAGGGGGGGGGGGGGAAGTCCTGTGACTGACATACCCATTCCCAAAAAAGACTTTTTCCTTGACTTTTAATTACAAATTTAAATCTCTTCAATGTTTTCAAATGGAGGCTCTAGTTCTGTTCACATCAACAGGCCAAAGTTTCTATTAAGAGGAAGGGTGAGAGTGGGGATAACATCCCCAGTCCTCCCCCCACTTTTTTGGGGGGGATGCCTTTCTGTGTAACTAGACAAATCTGCCATAGATGGCGGGGCTGAACTTAGCAATTAGAGGTTTTACAGTAGGTCTGCACAAGGGCTGAGACCTCCCTATTCAAATGAGGTGCTAAAGTGCAGAGACTGTACTGTGTGGCCTTGTGTGCTGCTTTGTGGCTGCATTGTAGTGACAGACTTGAGCAGCAGTTAATTCAGGGCATGTTTGTTCCCTGAATTGCTAAGAGCACCTGCCATTATAAATCTCAGGCTAGTGTCAAAAGCCCTTATTTTAGTATTGCCCCTAAGAGAGCCAGAATGGGGAACTAAGAGGAGGGAACTCCTGTTTATTATTAAAAAAAAAAAAAGGGGGGGGAGGGGGGTTAAAATACTAGAGACTTATGCAGTTCCATAACAGGTGAATAGTATAACTGGCAAACTGCATTAGTCTTGTAGGTTATTATGGCTCTGCGGTTTCACCAACCGCACAAATGGGTGACTATTTGTGTCAGGTAATAGTTTGAGATCCAAATTCCATTGTGTTAAGCATCATACAACCACATGAAAAAAATGTTTGCTGACCAAAGATTTTTATAATCCAAGGCTGGATGTAACAAGTGGGTGTAACAAACAGTGCAGTACCGTCAGATAATGAACAGGGAGTGTTAGGAGGACATTCAAAGGGACTAACATAATAGAAGCAATAGTCATCAATAAATGATACTATATAGCTTTTCAGTCAATCAACTGTCAGCCCTGTTCCTGCTCCTGAAAGGGAACAGGTCAAACAGTCCTAACATCCAGTAAATCGTGCAGTTTGATCAAAGTACACCTTGTGTGTGACTACTTGAGCAAGGGGAAACCATTTGGGAAATAGTGGGAGGGGACCAAAATTGCATGCACCAAAGAACTACTATCAACACCCATTTGCTCATAGCAGAATGGGCAGGACTGGAAAAAGCCATAGTTCACAGAACCAGCAACCCTTCACAACCACTTCACCTCCACTCCAGATGGAGGTCTGCTTTGTTCGCTGACTGGTTGGAGGAATGAAAGAATGGATGAAAGGGGTAGCTCCCACTGGAAAGAACCTTAAACTGCTGTAGCAATGACCTGGTCAGTTTAACTCTGTCAGAGGTGTGAAAAATCCACACCCTTGAGCTGCACAGTTAAACAGAGTCCCCGTGTAGATAGCACTGGGTTGCTACTGCCTCTAGGGGAAGTAGACTCTGCTCCTGGGAGAATCCCACTCTCTGGCAGGCGTAGTGACTGCACTATAGCGTTGTAAGTGTAGACTAACATCTTAGGGCTTGTAGAGTCACTGCTGCTACCTTCTCTCCATAAATAAATAATAGTTTAGCCTCTTAGATGTAAGGTATCCTGTAAAATGGTGGTTTTCAACCGGTGGGCCGTGGATGGCCTGGGGGTCTGCAGACGAAGATTTCCAAAGGGGTCGGCATCTCTATTTGAAATTTTTCAGAGGTCCGCAAATGAAAAATGGTTGAAAACCACTGCTGTAGAACACAGGATATTTAATAGTTCTTTATCTTTATATTACTTTTGTTCCTGTCTCAAAGAGCTTACAACCTATTTGTGTTCAGTCCCTGGTACAAAGGGGTCCAGGCCTGGGATTCTTAGGTGCACCCCCATATTACAAATCTGGCTGTCCCCTGGTAATTTGTAAGCTTTTTTTTCTCTTCAAATGTGGTTTAAAAAACTCCCCAGGTTTCAGCCACAGTAGTATATAGGAATGCCCTCTCCAACTTTTCGGGGGACCAGGGGTCAGTGTGGAAAGAACAGTTGCAGCAGGCACTTCTTTAAAGCCTGCTTCACTTTCACTTGTGCCTTGGCAAAAGAGCAGCCCAGTGAATATTCAGCAGGCAAGGGAGGGTTCAGCGCTCCCTAAGTGAAAGCAATCTGAAGATGACTTATAGAAAACAAAGAACTTGTTCCATAAACTCAGCAATCCATCTTGTCAGTGGATGTACAAAATTAGAAGCTCTTAAAGAATAGGAGATTACGATGACTTGTACTGTCAGTTATTGGAAAATAACTGTAACTAGAAGAAATCTGATCTCTTTGGGGTAATTCCTGCTCCTGCTGCAGCCTGCAGTCATTTTGCCACTGATTCAAGGGGGCTAGGATTTGGATTTCTGTGACCGTGTAGAGGAGCATCGACCTTCACCTGTTGTCTCAAACCAGGAAATGAAAAGGCAATAACAATCTCCCCAGGAAAGGATTCCTACTCAGACTAGTTTAGGTGGGGACATAACGTTCCTTGGAACCCTGCACTGCTGTCCATCCCACACTTAGGGCATGGCTACACGCGCAGATGTAGAGCGCTGTGAGTTAAACCAGCCTCGGAAAGCGCAGCAGTGTGTCCACACTGTCAGCTGCAAGCGCACCGGCGTGGCCACATTTGTGGCACTTGCAGCGGCATTGGGAGCGGTGCATTATGGGCAGCTATCCCACAGAGCACTTCTTCCCATTCTGGCGCTGTGGCTTGTGGGAAGGGGGCGGGGAGTGCAGGGCATTCTGGGTCCTGTCCCAAAGCCCCGTGATGCATCGCTTCGCATCCTAGCAATCCTTGTGCTTCCGTCCACATTTGGTGCCATCTTTCAACGTTTTTTGTGCTGCGTGCTCTGTCTTCCCTTTCCGTCTGCGGGAGTGGATCCTGAAGTGCTGAGGAATATGCTGATGGGTCTCGCCAGCATGTCACGTTTTGCAGTCGAGTTACTCCTTAAGCTACAAACTGACAGTGATGAGTCTGACCATGATATCGACTCGCTTAACGCATATGACATGAGATTGCTTGTGGCATTCAAAGACATGCTCACCACTGTGGAACGCCGCTTTTGGGCTTGGGAAACAAGCACTGAGTGGTGGGATCACTTCGTCCTGCAAGTCTGAGATGACGAGCAGTGGCTGCAGAACTTATGGATAAGAAAAGCCACTTTCATGGGACTGTGTGAGGAGCTCGCCCCCATCCTGCGGCACAAGGACACGAGATTGAGAGCTGCCCTGCCAGTGGAGAAGTGTGTGGCTATTGCAATCTGGAAGCTGGCAACTCCAGACAGCTACTGATCGGTCGCTAACCAGTTTGCAGTGGGAAAGTCGACTGTTGGAATCAAGTTTGCAGGGCCATTAATTGCATCCTGCTCAGAAGAACCGTGACTCTGGGTAACATGCATGACGTTGTGGCTGGCTTTGCACAAATGGGTTTCCCTAACTGCGGAGGCACGATAGATGGGATGCACATTCCAATTCTGGCACCAGTTCATCTAGCCTCAGAGTACATTAATCGGAAGGGGTATTTCTCTATGGTTCTCTAGGTGCTTGTGGATCACCGTGGGCGTTTCATTGACATTAACGCAGGCTGGCCCGGAAAGGTGCATGACGCACGCATCTTTTGGAACACAGGCCTGTTCAGGAAGCTGCAAGTAGGGACTTTTTTCCCAGACCAGAAGATCACCGTAGGGGAAATCGAAATGCCCGTTGTGATCCTTGGAGACCTCGCTTACCATTTAATGCTGTGGCTCATGAAACCCTACACAGGGAGCCTCAACGGCAGCAAGGAGCGGTTCAACAACAGGCTGAGTTGGTGCAGAATAACTGTGGAGTGTGCTTTTGGCCGTTTAAAGGGCCACTAGCGCTGTCTGTATGGGAAGGTGGACCTGGCCAATGACAACATCCCCGTGGTTATATCCCCGTGCTGTACCCTCCATAACATTTGTGAAGGGAAGGGTGAAAGCTTCACTCAGGCATGGACTTCGGAGGTTCAACACCTGGAGGCTGATTTTGAACAGCCAGAGAGCAGGGCTATTAGAGGGGCCCAGTGCAGGGCTGCAAGGATTAGGGATGCCTTGAGGGAGCAATTTGAGGCTGAAAGCCACCAGTAATGTTTGGTGCCCTGCACAGGAGTGATGTGCAGTGGTTCCAATGTTAGTAGGAATCTGTGTTTGCTACACTGACTTGCAGTGCCTGTTGCTTTCCTGGGCTACGGTATCTTTTACTTAATGCAATAATAATGAATGTTTTCAAAGCCAAAAAAGCCATTTATTTAAAATAAAATTCATTTATTGAAAAGAAACACAATTGCTTGGGAAACAGAAAGGGCAAGAGGGTGGGGTGGGAAACGGTTCAATCACAGATTTGCGTATGTCCTGTTCTCATACTCAGCTTCCTGTCTGGAGTGCTGTGCAATCAGTGCTGCACTTCAGGATGGCTATACTGCATGGTGATGGGGGTTGCGTGCAGTGGGTAAGGGTCGTAGTTTTCAGGGCTGGGTGGTGAAGCTACAGGTGTTGTTGGCAGCTTGTGGCGATAAGAACCCAGATGTTGGGGAAAGTGGGTTGGAGGTGACATGGAGGCACAAGGGAAAGAGTTTGGGGACAACGGCTGCAGTGGGCGGGTGCGGGCGTGGTAGTGCTCTGCCTGCATGGCTACGAGCGCCTGGATCGAGTCCGCTTGGCGCTCCATAATGCTTATCAGCCGCTCCGCGCTTTGTTGCCGGCACTCCGCGTTCTGCTGGCGGATCCTCCTTTCACTCTCCCTCCACTCCTGCGCTTTTTGATTTTCATTACGGGACTACTGCATGACTTCTTTGCTTTTAAGTGGCCTCTTCCTAATTCTTTGGAGTCTTTTGGCCGGTGATAACACGGACGGCTGAGATCTCAAGGTTGCATCTGTAAAAGCAAAATGCAACACTTAACAGAGGCAGCATTGTTCACACCAGTCAGAGCAATGATTCGCCAGTTCTTAAAGATAAGCACAGTCTAACAATAGCAGAATTTGCCTGTCCCAAAGTAAGCGCACATAACCCAGAGGAGCCCCAAAATAGTGAGTAAGCACAGGGTCGAGGGGGACTGATTGTTTCATGGCCGTACTCCTCTGGAGTTCTGTGCCTTGGGGAGAGCCAACAGCTGCAGGGGGCCCCTATATTGAACATTGTCCCCACATTTTCCACAGGAGTTCGTCCTGGAAGATATCTCGCTGCTGAGGGTGACCTGGGAAGCAAGGGAGGGTCTTCTACTGCAATGCGGCTTCCACCCTGGCTCATATGCAGCTTGCCTGTGTGCAGCAATGGTTCCCTCCGCCCCTCACAGCACGTTAGCCTGACTGGGACAAGGAGTACAGTAGCGCTCCCAAGGAACCTGCGCAAGCGCATTGCACAGCTTCTGGCTGAGACCGTTGAAGAAACTACTGAGGCCGATTACTGCGATGTGAGAGAGCACATCAACTCCCTATTCTGCATCTAGGCAGGCATTCAACCCTAACCCTCCTTGCCCCAGGAGCCCGCACCGAATAACTTCCTTCCCAAAATAAAAGCTGCTTACCGGGCACCTTCTCTGGTGTTTGTCCTTCCCCAAGCATCGGCTGTTGTGACTGGCTACCTTCCTCCTGGCTTGAGAACAGCTCCTGTCTGCATGCATCTAGGGATGCCGGGGTGTCTTCCTTCTCCTCAGTACCCTCGCTCCCACTTTCCTCCTCCTCCCCTGCCTGCCTTGTTGAACTGGGCTCTGAAGTGTCCATGGTGGTCCCCGGAGTGGAGGTGGAGTCGCCCCTCAGTATTGCGTCCAGCTCTTTGTAGAAATGGCAGGTCGCGGGGGCAGCACTGGAGTGGCAGTTTGCCTCGCGGGCTTTGCGGTAGGCATGCTGCAGCTCCTTCACTTTAACCCTGCACTGCAATGCGTCCTGGTCATAGCCCCTTTCCATCACGTCCCTTGATATCTGCCCGAAGGTATCGTAATTCCTATGGCTGGAGCTTAGCTGGGACTGGACAACTTCCTCCCCCCAAACACTGATGAGTTCCAGCAACTTGCCATTGCTCCATACTGGGGATTGCCTGGTGTGTGGAGGCATGGTCACCTGGAAAGATGCACTGAGAGCACTCCACACCTGGCTGAGCAAACAGGAAAGGGATTTTCAAAATTCCCAGAGAATTGAAAGGGCGGGTCCGATGGTTGGTCACCTGAGGGCAGGGCAGTAGAGTTCAAAGTGATGACCAGAGTGGCTAGAACAGGCATTGTGGGACACTTCTGGAGGCCAATCAGAGCGCATTAACAGGCCAGGGCATCCACACTGGCGCCGCAGCGCTCCAGCCATGGCGCACCAAGCATTATGCCTCTCACGGAGGTGGAGTACCAAGAGCACTCCAGCCGCAGAGTCAGTGCACGCTACATGCCTTGCAAGTGTGGACGCGTTGTGAGTTAGAGCGCACGGGGCTGCTTTAATGCACTGTAACTCACAAGTGTAGCCATGCCCTTACAATCTGCACTACTAAATAGTTACATAGCTACTATCAAGGTGAATGTTCTCCACACCTTCAACAATTTTGGGTATCAGCCTCATGTTTCCCTCCCAGTGCATATGTACATCTCTTTCAAGTCCCTTTTGCTAACTGCCTTGCCCTGGTTTAGAGAGATCATTACTATAGATCATAGTTAATACATAACAGAATGCCACGGCCATGCTTAAGCTAAAGAGATTTATTATAATAAAAGTTACAGTAGTGCCCAGTGATCAGTGCCCTCAAAAGCTTCCATTGTCAATACCCAAGACTGACAAAACATGGAAGATTATTGCTCCTGTTTTACAGATGGGGAAACTAAAGCACAGGAAAAGGAAGTGACATGGTCAAGGTCATCCGGGAAGTCTGGGCGGCAGCTCGACTTGAACCCTTTCCTCCTGAGTCCCTGTCCAGTGCCTGAATTGCAAGAGAACGCTTCCTTACATCAGATCGGAGAGCTCCAAGGTCTCAGCCAGCCATAAACCTATCCCTATTTAGAATTCATACCTCATCGTTTGAAATAAACATACTTTCACTGCAAGCTATTAAAGCATTTATGGACTAAGATGATTCATCTTTCACAATGCTTTGTTTGAAGAGAAAAAGTGGAGAGATTGGAACCGCCTGAGTGTACCTGTTTTTGAGTCTGGTGCAGAGAAGACTGCTTGACCTGTATTTTACAATAAAATAGCAGCTATTTCACACTGTTTTCTTGTTACTATTTTTGAAACTGATGTTTACATCTAGAAGCCAGACATCAGCTGAGGACAAAATAAGGGCCCGCTCAAGTGATTTTTTTTTTTTTAAACAGACAAGAAAAGCTGTTCAGAGCTAGATATGTTGGCCAACTCTACACAACAGCTGTTGGAGTGGTGAAGTAAATTGATGTCAAGTTCTTTGCCTTGAGACTGGTTTTAAGCTCAGAGTCAGAAAACTGCTCTCCTCTACCACTGATAGAAGCCAAAAGGGCAATCAGAATGCCACAAAAACAAATTACATGTCAAACATTAGGCAAACAAGTTGTTTTTAGATAGGAACATTAGCGCGATTAAGGGCTGGATTTTCAGTTGCCACAGAATACATTTACAACTGAACATTTGTTTGTGCAAATTAGTTAGGCACACAATTATCCACTGTGTGTGCAAAAGCCTGTTAGTTTTGTGCTCTTTTAGTGCCTTTAATTGTCTGATCATAGCAGTAATTAATTAAGCTTGGTAATGTTCAGATAAGGGTTATGTATAACCACAACTGATGCAGTCATCTCTAATAATGTAGGAATAATGACTGAGAGGTGGGTTGGTTTTTTTTATTATTGTATAAAGAGGAGAACAGGACCGATGGTGAAGAAAGAGGAGGCTGATAATACATTTGTGAAGGGTATAAGATGTGAGGTATTCTCATATTTTGAGCATAGATAGGACGTATGGGAGGCTTTATATATGTGGAATACATATGTGAACTAAGAGATAAGATATGGGTTTCTGCAGAGTGTGCTAACCAGTAGGAGTGAAGAGACAAGACCAGTGGCCTATAGATGCTGGATTTGAATGGTCTAGTTGATCATTAGATCTGTTTTGAAATTTTTAAAAATATTTTCATGTTCATTGATTTATTTTTGTGAAAAAATTCACCATTTTTCACTTGTCTTCTCTCACTCAACAAAGTGATCAATAGCGATAAGTAAGGCTATGTGAACTGGAGTAGAAATGTAAGTGGGTAAGAGGAACAATGGTTGTGATACAGAGACAGAGTTGGTGGTGGTGTTGAAGCCAGAACTGAAATTTCTAGTATCAGAGGGGTAGCCGTGTTAGTCTGAATCTGTAAAAAGCAACAGAGGGTCCTGTGGCACCTTTGAGACTAACAGAAGTACTGGGAGCATAAGCTTTCGTGGGTAAGAACCTCACTTCTTCAGATGCAACATGAACATGAAATTTCTAGTCTTTCAGAATCACTGGATGGCTAATAATGTAAAAAAGTATTTTGCCAGCTGGGCTAGGGCAGGGTCTGCCTTTTGACCTAATGCCAGTCATATGTGAATCCTTTGTTCGGGGGAGGGGGGCTAGGGCTGGGAGCACTGAGGATGCAACATGTGTCCCCCTTTTGGGAAAGTAATATCATGTGTCAGTCTTTTAGTAATTCATACACTTTCCCCAATTCACAATCCCTGGCAAGGGCTCAAGATGGAATTAGTGGGCTCAGGGGCGAGGTTGCCGTCTACTTTTGTGGGCTGGAGGAAAGCTTGTTTCTATCTGAGGCCTTGGAAGGTGGTTTGTGGGTGCTCATTTCCGTCCTTTCCTCCCATAAAAGCACAGTTTGCTGAGCACAGTATTGATCTGTTGAGAGATTCTTCTAAATTGGGATTGACTAGAATCTAAATCCTGTTACCTGTGCTCTTGGAGGATTTGTTTTGTGTACAGTTAAAAATGGTGGTGTGTATGTCCCACTGTTGGGAGATACCAACCACCTCAGCATCACTGCCTTCATGAATATTCAGATTCCCTATCTTTACCTAAACAGTAAGTGATTTATTGCCTATATTGGATTGCAAGTTCCTACATGCTTTCTGCTACTCTGTGATGGCAAAGATAGCATTTTGGTAGTTTCTGCAATGTCTCAGCCTGGAGGGAATGTAAATATAAGCATAATTGATTTCCAAAATGTGTCTTTTCTCTGTGTTTCAATGGTTTGTGCATTACAGTTGGTATGGCTGACAAATCAGCACTGATTGCTAATTAAAAAGCTGAATATATTAAGGAGTTTCACACATCCATTTCTTCCTCAGATTAAAACTCTAGCTGTATGAGTGAGTGCTAGCAAAGCTCTAATGGATACAGTCTAATTACTTGCCATTTTGCTTTGACTTAGCAGTTCATGAATTACAGTAGCTATGACTGACAGATCATTGCTGATTGCTAATTAAATGGTAGAATTCAGTTTTCTGCACCTCCAGTTTATACCCCTTGAAAAGTGACACTCTGGATCTTAGCAAAAAGCTTTCTCTGTGCTCATTTGTTGGTTATGTAAAATTTGACGCTCTTATCCCTGTGTGAAATGAAATTTCTCAAGGTAGTTTTAACGTAAGTGGCAGATAAATAGTAATTCTATTTTCTAAATCTATCATCTCACTTATACAGGAGACTTTGGAGGGAGACGGTTAAAGGCAGGATAATGACTCAGCGTGGTTCCCGGCACACTCAGTCTCTTATGGATCACCTTACCCATCATTCACTGAATATGAAGAACAATGAGATCTTCAGCTTTTATCTGTAAAATGGGACAGTTCATTCACCACCCCAGGCACCCACTAGGTTGCCCCCAGACACCAGAACAAATGCAGGAATGGACTTTTTTACCCCTCCGTTTGTCTGTTTTATTCAACACGCTTTCGGAATTTAATTTGATCCCTGCCAGAGGGGCATACTTTAATGATAGCAATCTAGACAAAGAATGAGGTAGAAGGTGGCAGCTTTTTGAGGTGGTTGTCATCAAGCGTTAGATGGGAACAGACCGCATCATGGAGAGTTGGGGGACTAATAGCTATAACACTTCTCAAAAAATGTCTGGTAATATTAAAAATATTACTCCAGAATTAAATTCACAACCCGGTCTCATTAAAATTGGCCATTATGCTGCAGGATTGGAGGGAAGCAAATCTTACAGGATTTACCTTTAAAAAGGGTGCTAAAGGTAATCCAGGGAGTTACAGACCAGAAAGCCGTACTTCAGTAGTGGCAGTTTTACTAATTGAAACTGTAATTAAAATAGAATTGCAAACAACTTAGACAAACGTTCATTAAAGGGGAAAATTGGCACAGCATCTCTAAAGGAAAATTTTGCTTTCCTAATCTGTTACGCTTCTGTGAGTGTGTCAACAAAGTAGTGAATAGCTCAACCTATGCTCACAGAAGTCCACAAGAGATATTGCCATAAAGCCAAGGTAAAGGAGAACAAGACATTATTTCAGCTCGCATTTATCAAAAAGTATAGTGTTAGAGTTCTTGGCATTCAGATAATCATAATTGTCCCTTTTGGTGTTAATCTAAAGAAGGGAAAAAACCCAAGCAAGGTGTATTAGAAGAAAAAGATAAAGCATGATAAGACACATCATTACTTCCTGAATATCAGGAATATCCCCATCCGAATCTAGTTCTTCACCTTTTAAAAAAACAGGGACCATTTTTATTACAGATGCTCCCCGACTTACGCAAGCATTCCATTCCAGAACACTTTGCGTAACTCAAATTTTGCATAAGTCGGAAACGTATACCCGACCATTATGCACAAAAACCAAACCAAAACAAAAAACTATTTCTACCTTACGGAACTTTTTCCATAAGTGTGGATTTGCGTAAATCAGGTTTGCGTAACCTGGGGGGCATCTGTATTAATCTGAGACAATAAAAGGACTTAGTCAATGCCAATTACAAATGTAAAATTCTAAGCAGTGGTATGTAGAGGAGACATCCGTCACCCAAAGTAAAAATTAAATTATACTGCTGATTTAGTGTTTAAACATGAGAATGATGAGTGCTACAGAGAAACATAGTAGATGACGTAGATAGACTCAGATTACATAGTTTAGAGATTTGTTTCATTAATCCAAAAAGGTACTTGCGGGTCTCTTAACACATGAAATGGAATAAAATGGGGTTCAGCCTCTTGTGCCAAATATGAATAGGTTGATCTGATTTACATAAGGTCATCCTCAACTGAAGTTAAATGCAACAGTTTTTTTTTTAAAGGTGCTGTAAAAATAAAGCTGTTGCATTTGTCCCAAGCAACATCTAAGTAATTTCTTTACCTGTGGTTCAGATTTCAAATTTTATTAATATAGTGGGTTATATCTGTATGCAAAATATTTCTGATATAACACATAAAAGCATATTAAAATGTTTCATAATAATCCATATCATTTTATGTCAGCCTCTCTCCATCACTTAAAAAAAAAAAGTGAAACATAGTCTTTGGTCAGTTGTCCAAATTCAGGCCTCATTTACAGCTGTGCAACTCCACTGAGGTCCACGGGGTGTAAAGAACATCTTCAGCAAGAGGGAGGAGATGGTTCAAAAGAATGCGAGCAAGGATCTTGGCAATGGAGAGGAGGGCAATCCTCAATAATTCCTGCACACTGACTTGTCCCCTGTCTTAAAAATAATCACAATATTGGCATTCTTTAGGTAGGGTGGAATTTCCTCATTAATCCAAATTCTAACAAGAAGTTGATGAAGTTTTTGCATAAGTGCTATGCCACCAGCTTTGAAGACCTCCAGGGAGATGCCGTCTGGGCCTGGCCCCTTGTTTCTAGGTTGAATGATGGCAAACCAAACTTCTTCAGAAGATGAGGGGTCATCAAGATGTTCTGTTATTGAATGCTGAAGAATGGACTTGATGGTGGCAGCTGAGACTTCAGATTCTCCATTTAACAGTCTCAAAATGCTCCTTCCAATGTTGCTTGTGGGCTACTTTGTCCTTAAGAAGAGTGAAGCTATCCTGGGATTGCAGAGGAGTTGTGCCATTTGAACTTGGCCCATAGATGGCTTTTGTTGCTTGAAAAAAACTTCCCGTCATGTTGATCAGTGAAGCTCTGGATTTCTATAGCTTTTGCTTGCCACCAGTGATTCTTGATGTCACACAACCTCCTTTGAACTACACCTTTAAGCTGATGATAAGTCTCTCATTTTTGCTGGTTAGAAGGTTCATTTTGCAAGTACAAAATGCACTTCTCTTCAGATGAATAAGAGCTAGGATTTCTTCATTGTTCTGAATAAACCAATCCTAATGGCAGTGAGTGGAGTATCCAATCGATTGAGCACGTCATGTGAATAATGGTCTGGAACCCCTCCTGATGTGGTTTCAGACCGTCTCGAGGCACCACTGACATGATGTTTGTTACACAAGAGATTCAAGATAAGTGTAGAGAACACCAGCCATTGTTTGTCATTTATTGATATAACTAAGGCCTTTGATTCCATCAATCGTGAAGTGTTATGGAAGGTACTGTCCAGGTTCGGTTGTCCATTGAAGTTCATTCGTGTTCTCAGGCTACTTCATGATGGGGTGACCGACACCATCCTCTGTAATGAATTGGAGATGGACCTGCTCACCATCTATACTGGCGTGAAGCAGAGCTGTGTTATTGCCTGAACCCTTTTTTCCATCTATCTTGCCGTGATTTTGATTCTTATTTGTAACCACCTTTCCTTTGGAATTGGGATTGAGTCTCACATGGACAACCAGCTCTTCAACCTGTGGTGTCTTTATTCTAAAACTAAGGTTACTAGGACTTCAGTGTGCTGATGACTGTACTATCCTCACACACAGCGAGGCTGACTTGCAATCCACCCTAGATCTTTCCTCAGGCACCAATCATAGCCTTCCCTCAGCATTGGGAAGACTAAGGGGCTTCATCAGCCTGCCTAAGCACAAGTTGCCCCCCATATCCTACAAATTATCAGTGGTGAACCCCTGGAAAACATTGAGCATTTCCCTTACCTTGGTAGCTGCCAATCTTGATGTGGAGATAGAACATAGCATCTGTTGCACCAGCGCATCCTTTGGAAAATTGCTCTGTCATGGCTTTATTGACAGAGAACGGCAAATGGAAACTAAGATCCTGGTCTACAGTGCAGTATCCTGTCTTCTCTATGATTCAGAGAATGGGTTCCTGAAGGGATATGTGGGAGAAATCTGAACACAAATAGAGGAGACCGATTGGAAGTCTCCTTCATCCTCCTCCATCTCAGCCAAAGGTGAAGCACCCACAGAAAGAGTCCTGCAGTACCAGAGGATGTAGTCCAGAGATCTGGGTCTTGGTACTGAGAGATACTCTGCCCACGATGAGTGTGGACTCCCATTCATCTGTTATTGGCAGGTCCTTGGTATATCTGAACTCCTGTGGTACTGAAATGGGGTTGGTACCAAAGCCAAGGCCGTGATCCTGGAAGGTGACAGCACTGCCGGTGTTGGGCGTACTAAAGTATACACTTATGGTGTCTTGCACCATTGCTTGCTCAGTGTTTAGGGTACCGAATGCCTGGGTACTGACAGCTGGGCTAACTCAATGGTGCGAGTCTCAAATGCCATCCTTGCTGGTAGAAGATACTGAGGCTCTATGGAGCTGTTGCTCTCCTTCATGCTCAGGGAATTAACAGCTCCGCCAGTACTGGAGGAGAAGTCAGCTTACCTTCAGGACCTGGAAAGATAAGGGAGCAAATAATTTAAACAGTCAATTTGCAGACACACAGAAGATAATAAGGTGATAAGTAACAGTCAGCATGGATTTGTCAAGAACAAATCGTGTCAAACCAACCTAATAATTCTTTTGGTTTTTTTTGACTGGGGGAACAAGCTTTGTGGATAGGGGAGAAGTAGAAGATGTGGTATATCTTGACTTTAGTAAAGCTTTTGATACAGTCTCATGTTGTTAGGTAAAAAAGCAAGTCCTCACTCACCTCTCCAGCACCCGAGTTCGTGCGGAGTTGGTATGGGGCTCACAATCTGTCAGAGACCAGACAACAATTCGTTGATCAACGGGCTCACACTATCCTTAGCTTGAAAGGCTTCAGAGTAAATGTGGCAAGTTTATTAGGGGTGAGCCTCAATATTTATACACAGAAGTAAACAAAGTGATTAACAGATCATAATGGTCATGCATAATCAAACAAGATTCTACAGGATAAAACAGGTTAAAATGTAAATTCAAAAAGAGATAAGGGGAGATGGCTACTTAAGGGGAGGGGGGGTGTCATGAGTAGTTCGCAGGTCAGAGCTTTGATTAAAAGTTCAGACAGAGACATCAAGTCTGGGTTAAGTTTAAGCTCATCAAAAGTTCAGACCCAACAATGTGATCTTCTCATAAACAAACTAGGGAAATACAATTTAGATGGAGGTACTAAAAGTGGGTGCATAACTGGTTGGAAAACCATGGCAGAGAGTAGCTATCAGTGGTTTACTGTCAAAGTGGAAGGGCACATTAAGTGAGGTCCCACAAGGATTAGTTCTGGGTCCGGTTCTGTTCAATATCTTCAGTGATTTAGATAATGGCACAGAGAGTATACTTATAAAGTTTGCAGACAATACCAAACTGGGAAGGGTTGCAAATGCTTTGGAGGACAGGATTAAAAGTCAAAATGATCTGAACAAACTGGAGAAATGGCCTGAAATAAATAGGATGAAATTCAATAAGGACAAATGCAAAGTACTCCACTTAGGAAGGAACAATCAGTTGCACGCATACAAAATGGGAAATGACTGCTTAGGAAGGGGTATTGCGGAAAGGGAGCTGGGGGTCATAGTGGATCACAGTAAATATGAGTCAACAGTGTAACACTATTGCAAAAAAAGTGAACAGCATTGTGGGATGTATTGGCAGAAGTGTTGTAGGCAACACACAAAAGAAGTAATTCTTAAACTCTACTCCATGCTGATTAGGTCTCAAATGGCATATTGTGTCCAGTTCTGCGCACCACATTTCAGGAAAGATGTGACAAATTGGGGAAAGTCCAGAGAAGAGCAACAAAAATGATTAAAGGTCTAGAAAACATGATCTATGAGGGAAGATTGAAAAAACGGGTTTGTTTAATCTGGAGAAGAGAAGACTGAATGGGGACATAAGTTTTCAAGTACATAAAAGGTTATTACACGGAGGAGGGAGAAAAATTGTTCTCCTGAATCTCTAAAGATACGGCAAGAAGCAAGAAGTTGAGGCTTGAAGGACAGTAGGTTTCCTGTACTTTTTCATAGCTGGCACTTTAAGGTGAGAGTCCACTCTCTTCTTTTTGGAAGCCTTCCCTTTCTTAGGGGAAGTTGCCTTGGATCTGTCTGGAGACAGAGGTGCGGAGGGGATAGGGTCTCCTGACCTGTCTCAAGTTGGCTGAAGGAAACATTCCATTGTTAGCAGTCTTCATTTAATCTTCCTGTTTTTCCTTGCCCCGACTTGAGGACCAGGCAGAAGTTTCACTACTTGGAGATGTGGGACTCCCACATGTGATAGACACAGTTAAAGAGGCCATCACTCACCGGTATAGCCTTTAGGCAGAAGAGAGAGTGTTTGAAACCTGGCAAGCCAGGAAAAAATAAGTTTTCCCAAGAGGAAAGAGAAGAGTAAAACAATCCTCTAACTTCTTATCTAACTAACTGTAACTACACTAACAATTGCAACTGTGACTGGGGTCCCGGGGAGAGCCAGCTGAGGTCACTCAATTAGGGTGAACTGCAAAGAATGAGAGTCAATCCTCAAAGCTGGTGGATATTTCAATACTTAGATTTACCAAGCCAGCACTGAACAGCTTTTGTTATACCTTACTGGTTACTCAGAAGTCCAAAACACAGTTCCCTTAAAAGTAACCCAGCCTCAGGCCTCCACCTTGTTATTCAAGTTAGATCTGATGAAGATTAATGAAAATCTTATTCATCATATAAAAGAAAAGGTTCTATCAATCCCAAAGGATCGGCCACCCAGGTTAATTAATATTCCAGATCTTACCCAAATATATATAAATATTATAGCCAATTCTTAACTAAACTAAAATTTATTTAAAAATAAAAGAGAGACAGTATGGTTAAAAAATCAATATACATACAGACATGAGTTCAATTCTTGAGGTTCAGAGTTATAACAGAGATGGTAAACTCTGTAGTTGCAAAGAGTTCTTTTAGAGTTTAGTCCATAGGTTATAGTCCAATGTCCAATATCACATCCAGGGTGTACCAGTTTAACTGGGATTTCATCTTGCGACTCAAACCTGATGCAGCTTAAGCAGAGCTGAGATAACAGAATCAGGACCCACCGGTCTTTTATATGGTTTTCTATCAGCCACTTGACCATATAGTCCTGAGTAAACAATAGGCTTTTGAAGTAACCTTCTGCTTCCTAAACACTACCAGAATTAGTTATACAAATTAACACAGGGCAATTTATTCATTAGGCAGTCTATCACAAACTTCAAACAGACATATAGACAATGACATTATTTCACCCAAGATTCATCTAAATTAATTCCCTTTTGATCTTTGAATCCATAGCTATAGTGTCAGACAGGAACTGCCTGTTTACATGGCTGACATTTATGAGTACACATATGCAATTAGTATCACTTCTAACACATAGGTTTGCATTTCAAAGTTCTAGCCTATTTAGCATTGAATGGCCTTAATTACCATTTTAAACATGTCTCTACAGGTTGACTCTGGGTTAATTATTTTGTAGGAGGAGTAACCCTTTCTGGCCATGCATTGCACCCTTTATAAGATTCATTGCAGTTGTTGAGTCTGAACTTTTGATGAGCTTAAACTTAACCCAGACTTGATGTCTCTGTCTGAACTTTTAATCAAAGCTCTGACCTGCGAACTACTCATGACACACCCCCCTCCCCTTAAGTAGCCATCTCCCCTTATCTCTTTCTGAATGTACATTTTAACCTGTTCTATCCTGTAAAATCTTGTTTGATTATGCATGACCATTATGATCTGTTAATCACTTTGTTTACTTCTGTGTATAAATATTGATGCTCACCCCTAATAAACTTGCCACACTTACTCTGAAGCCTTTCAAGCTAAGGATAGTGTGAGCCCGTTGATCAACGAATTGGTGTCTGGTCTCTGACAGATTGTGAGCCCATACCAACTCCGCACGAACTCGGGTGCTGGAGAGGTGAGTGAGGACTTGCTTTTTTACCTAACAATTTGGGGGCTCGTCCGGGATATCCTTCTGGTGTGGTGCCTCTGTCCAGTGGTCAGACCACTCATATACGAATTGGCAGGCGCCACGGGAGATTTCTCCCAGCCAATTCAATATTGAGGGGTCGTGTACTGGACAGCAGGGTAAACGCCAGTTGGAGGGCTCCTGTCAGACACCATGGGTCAAGGGACTAGCGTGCCTCTTGAGAGTCCGTTGGGGATTGTAAATAAGTTATGGAACGAAGGGAAACTCCCAGTACAGACAGGAATGTCTAGGAGAAAGTTGTACACACTGTGTGTAAGGAATTGGACTGGGTATACCGCGGTATTGGCCGACCCGGAGATGAGGTGGCCTTCGTATGGCTCTTTCGAACAGGCTGCCTTAAGAGGAGTAAGGAGCCAGATTGAAAAAGACCATCCGGGACAGTTATGTTACTGGTTTTGTTGGGACACAGCAGCAGAGCTGTGGAAATCTTTAAAAATTATGGCAGTCAGGTATTCTCCCGAGAGTGAACCCCCTCCATGTTATTTCGATGAAGGGTGTAAACCACGGCGTGTTTTGACTCGTCAGTTGGTCCCCACTGCACCTGCCCCTATTCCTCCGCAGGGGGACTCTCTCCAGGGCGCAGAGGGGAATCTGCAGGACTCCAGATCGGAATCTCTGCAGAGGGATAAGGGGGAAATGGAAGGGCACACCTCGGGAGGAGTAATTACTAGGCAAAAGATCAAGCAGATGCAGCAGGTTGCATACCCCTCCCCTGGGGACGCCCAGAGGGTCCGGTCGCATCCGCAGATACTTACACCAGGGACGAATACACCCCTGCACCACCAGCTCAGCCCGTTCCCCAGGCCTGGATCAACTACGGGCAACAGCAGCAGCTGCAGCAAACTCAGCCTCCTCAATGACGGTACCCCGGGGGCGAAGGCAAACAATGTGATGGTCTTATTTCCTTAATGTCTTTAGCCGGCTCCTTCCTCACTTTCTCCCCTCCCAGCAAAGAGCCTCGTCTAACCCTTTCAGTCCAGGGACTGCCTGTCTCCTTCCTCATTGATACTGGAGCTACTTTCTCTCTTTTAAATCATGCCCCCTCTCCCTGGCTATCCTCTGAGGTTAAAACTGCAACTGGGGTGGAGGGCAACC
Organism: Chrysemys picta bellii; assembly: GCF_011386835.1. Classification (NCBI taxonomy): domain Eukaryota; kingdom Metazoa; phylum Chordata; order Testudines; family Emydidae; genus Chrysemys; species Chrysemys picta. The sequence continues at coordinate 14,757,416 of NC_088799.1, read as the reverse complement.
CACAGTCTCTGGGACTCACTTTGCCTCTAAATGTTATTTATGCTGATAAATGTTTTTCTCACCGTTTTCTCTTTTCCCCAGCTTGTCCGATCCCTTTGATGGGCCGGGATTTACTCTGTAAGCTTGAGGCTACTTTAACCTGCACTCCTGAAGGGGTAGGATTATTGATGACAGTGTTAGGAGATTCGGCCCCAACTCAGGGTAATTGGGAAACCCCCCCTCTCTCTCCCCTGACCTCACTGACTTGCCTTTAACCCTCTGGGGAATTTCTGACACTGATGTTGGCCTGCTCCTTTCAGCAGAGCCAGTAAGGATTCAAGTGAAGCCCTCCTTAACCCCCCCGTCAGTCCCTCAATACCCCCTGTCGTTGGAAGCCCGGGAGGGCATCCGCCCCATTATCGAGGGATTCATTGCACAAAAGCTAGTCTGCCCTCAGCGCACCCCCTGTAACACCCCTATACTGTCTGTCAAAAAGCCTCCTAAAAAGGACGGAGACCCTATTCGTTGGCGCTTTGTACAGGATCTACGGGTTGTTAATCAGTATGTGGTCCCTCTTCATGCAGTAGTTCCTGATCCAGCTACTATCATCAGCCAAATCCCCTGGGATGCTGAGTGGTTCACTGTTATTGACTTAAAATCAGCTTTTTTCAGCATTCCTGTGCACCCAGACCCTCAGTATCTCTTTGGTTTCACCTGGGAGGGACAAAGTTATGTCTGGCAACGACTTCCTCAAGGCTACAGAGACAGCCCCACGATTTTCAGCCAATGCCTCCGCCACGACTTGGAAGGCTTCACCAGTCCGCAGGGATCCACGTTAGTCCTATACGTAGATGACATCCTATTAGGTAATCGCGAAGAAGCTGCCCTCCGCATCGATGGTAAGGCACTTTTATTATACCTACACACCAGAGGCCACAAGGTAAACCCTAACAAAATTCAGTGGGTCTCACAGAAGGTCCGATATCTGGGCTTCCTGTTAACCCCAGAGGGAAGACAAATGGACCCAGTCCGCATAAAGACTATCCAAAACTGCCCTCTGCCAAACACCAAGAAACAACTTCGAGGTTTCTTAGGATTAATTGGCTTCTGTCGCCCCTGGTTACCGTCCTGCGGGGAGTTAAGCAAGCCGCTCCACCGACTCACTGATAACCTTGCTCCTGACCCTTTGCAGTGGTCCCCGGACACAATCCAAGCCTTTCAGTTACTCAAGGACAGTGTGGCCTCCTCCATGTCTCTCCACCCCCCCAATTACAGCAAACCCTTTCACCTTTTTGTCCACGAGAGGGGCGGAATTGCTAGTGGCGTCCTTACCCAGCTGAGCGGGCCCCACCATTTCCCGCTTGCTTTTTACTCTCAGCAGATCGACCCTGTCACTCAGGGAACCCCATCCTGCACCCGGACTCTGGCAGCAGCTGCCCTGCTGATCACAAAGGCAAAGAGCCTGACCCTGGGTCATTTTACCATGGTTTGGACCTCTCATGCCTTGTCAGCCCTTCTGCGTAGGGGCACAACCCAAGTCTTTTTGGCCCCTCGTCAGCAACAGCTAGAAGCCGAACTCTTAGAAGACACTAACCTAATTTTTAAAAGGTGTGGGCCCCTTAATCCAGCTACCTTGCTTCCTGACCTGCCAGTCTTCCAGGATCAGCACGACTGTGTGGAAGTAGTTTATAGCATCTTACAGATAAGGGACAACCTGTTTGACGTGCCACTGGACAACCCTGATTGCATCCTCTTCTCGGACGGAAGCTCCTTCTATGTTGATGGCAAGCGTTTCACCGGTTATGCAGTCACCTCTGAATGGGACATTCAAGAGGCCGCCTCACTGCCAGGCAACTGGGGAGCCCAAGCCGCCGAACTCTATGCCCTGGCCCGAGCTTGCCAGTTGGCCGCTGGTAAGACCGTTACCATTTTTACTGATAGCAAGTATGCTTTTGGAGTTGTGCATTGTCACATCCACCTCTAAAAGTTTCAAGGTTTCCAGACAGCTGCCGGTAAACCCATTCAGCACCTCCCCCTCATCCACAAGCTTTTGAACGCCCTCCAAGAACCCTTGGTCCTGGCTGTAATTCACTGCCGGGCCCATACTAAAGATGATAGCCCCATCACCCGTGGGAATGCCCTGGCTGACGCCTCCGCCAAGACGGCTGCCGTCTTACCCTTAGCCATGCCCACGTTGGCTATTGCAGCCTCCTCCTTTACTCCACCGCACCCCGTACCAGTACCCACTGCTGAACTACAGTCGTGGGAGAGCCTCGGAGCCACTCTGGTCAAAGGGACCTGGCTTATACCAGATGGCCAAGCCTGCCTCCCTCGCTCCACATACCCCGTGGCAGTTCGCTGGCACCATGATAAGGGGGGTCACTACGGCACGCACGCCCTTGTGGACACCATCGCTCGCTTTTGGTATGCTCCAGGCATTCAACCCTACTGCCTGTCAATAGTGAAAGCATGCAGCACATGTCAGTGTAATGGACCTGCTCCGCCTCTTAAAAAAATTAAGGGTGGAAGACCTCCGCCTGCTGCTCCATTTCAACATCTTCAAATTGACTTTGCAGATATGCCAAAGGCTTTTGGGAAAAAGCACCTCCTTGTTTTGGTTTGCCCTCTGACTTCCTGGGTCGAAGCTTTTCCTACTGCTAATTGTACTGCTGCCACAGTGGCGAAGATTCTCCTTAGAAACATTGTACCCCGTTTTGGCATCCCTCTCGTGCTTGACTCAGATCGCGGACCTCACTTTACTGGTCATGTCCTTGGCCATTTAGAACAAGGACTGGGCATTTCACACTCCTTTCATACACCCTACCACCCCCAGTCTAGCGGGAAAGTTGAGCGTATGAATAGGGAGCTTAAGTTTACATTGGCTAAATACTGTCAGGAAACAGGGTTAAAGTGGCCTCAGGTACTTCCCTTGGTCCTGTTTCACCTTCCTACTCGCCCAACCCGTGTATTGGGATTATCCCCCTTTGAACTGCTCTATGGACACCCCCCTTTCAAAGGCGGGGCGCTACCACGTGCTGATGTTTCACTATTGGGAGGGGATCATATGACCGCGTGCCAGTTTCTCTCCCTACAGGCTCGCCTCCGTACCCTTTGGAAAGCGTTTCTCTCCCTACAGGCTCGCCTCCGTACCCTTTGGAAAGCCTCGCAGTTTTCCCAGACCGTGCCGCTGGAAGAACAGATCCACCCGTTCCAACCAGGGGACTTCGTCTGGGCCAAAAAGTTCATTCGTGGCGACACCCTCCAGCCGAGGTTTACTGGACCCCACCAGGTTCTTTTAACAACCCAGACTGCAGTGTTCCTGGAAGGACGCAAATCCTGGATCCACCACTCCCACGTCAAGCCAGCCGTAGTGGACCACAGTGACGGACCAGCAGCTCTTGCCACCACTAAGGACACTGCCTCCGACCAGTGGACCAGCTTACCTCTTTCAGACATCAGACTTAAGTTGACTCGGAAAAAATGAGAGGACCTTTTATTCTGACAACTGTATGTTTTTTATTATGCCTTTTTAGTTTATTTTCTGCTTATGAAGATAATGCTTTTATTAGATATTCTCACGAGGTTAAAACTCGTATTTTAGGAAATAGAAGTAATTGCTGGGTATGTACTCAATTTCCAGTAAATGCAGAACAGGGACTCCCCTTCACACCCATTCCCCTGACCACTGCTAATATGACTTGGATGCCACTGGCTAGAGTAAAAGATCCAGTCCAACACAATCTTACATGGGACAAAACAGGAGTGCCAATTAACAGATATCTCAGGGTAACCAATCAGACAGGATCACTGTGTTTTGTTAAAGAAAAGGGGTCAACTTTTGTGGGAACAAGTAAATGCAACATGTATTTTAATGGCACCGCCTTTAGTAAAAATCTTGGCTTCAAGCCTTGCGCATCCCACTTATCCCACATGTGGATCCCTCACCCCAATCCAACTTTTCCATGGGTGGGCAGGCCTTCAGAGTCAGCTTTTAAGAAGCCCTGCTCAGATCACAAGGGTGTCCAACTAATTGCTAAGGGACATACGATTGCCTTCTACAGCTGCTCAAGCAGTACTACACTGCCCTTTGAAAACACCACTACCAAATTGTGCCTCTGCAGTTCGCACAACGACCCCTCTGCGTTACCAGGGGAACAGTGGTCCAACGGGTGGTGGGTTACCTCCTACTTTGAGAAATGGAATACCCGAAACGCATTGTATGGAACATACTGGGTGTGCGGGCCCAAAGCTTATTACTTTCTCTCCCCTGATTGGGCAGGGTCATGTTATTTAGAGTGGCTAACACCGCCTTCTCGCATCTCCCTCACTCCCCCTCATTTTCCCCACGTTCGTAACATCCGTGAAACCTTCAGAGATATTAATATCCGTGTTGGTTTGTCGTGGCAGCGGTGGGCTGGTCTCATTAGCTTGAGGGGTGGTGTCATCCGTCTAGGGACTACTAGAATCTTTAACCAATGAAACTGCGACCCTATTTGAGAATCAGGCTGGGGAAATGTCCCAGCTGCGCCAGTTAGCTTTGCAAAACCGAATGGCTTTAGACATAATGTTAGCAGCCCAGGGAGGAACTTGCGCCCTCATAAATGAAGAATGCTGTGTTTTTGTAAATGACACCTACTCTGACACTTTTCAACGTACCAAACATCTAAGGGAAATAGCTAAGAACTACTCTTCTGGCCAGCCACCTTATGATTGGTGGGGAGCCTTATGGAATTGGCTGCCTGGATTTGGGTGGGTTAAAAAACTCTTGGTGGGTATTGTTGGGGCCATAGTAATCCTTATAATACTGTGTTGCTGTATTCAGTGTGTCCCCTCCCTCATAGACTCATGTGGGTCAGTTTATTCTTTTCCTACTTCAGCCAAGGGCCTTACTCTCTTCGAGTTGGCCCAGGCTGAAATTGCCAAGCGGCCCTTGGCTCCTTAAAATGGGGTGTAGCTTTTGGTAAATAGTTATCCCAAAGCTACAAATGGAGGAATGTTGAGTCTGAACTTTTGATGAGCTTAAACTTAACCCAGACTTGATGTCTCTGTCTGAACTTTTAATCAAAGCTCTGACCTGCGAACTACTCATGACACACCCCCCTCCCCTTAAGTAGCCATCTCCCCTTATCTCTTTCTGAATGTACATTTTAACCTGTTCTATCCTGTAAAATCTTGTTTGATTATGCATGACCATTATGATCTGTTAATCACTTTGTTTACTTCTGTGTATAAATATTGATGCTCACCCCTAATAAACTTGCCACACTTACTCTGAAGCCTTTCAAGCTAAGGATAGTGTGAGCCCGTTGATCAACGAATTGGTGTCTGGTCTCTGACAGATTGTGAGCCCATACCAACTCCGCACGAACTCGGGTGCTGGAGAGGTGAGTGAGGACTTGCTTTTTTACCTAACACAGTTATATAGCAGTGGTAGCAATGTTGATGTGAATGATTATATTTTAATTAGACAGCATCATAGCAACTATCTTAACCACTATAGAAATATTAGAAAAGCTGAGGCACACACAAGGACGACACGCTAGGGCTCCATCTCTGGCCAAGATGGTTGAGAAGGAACTGAGGTGATTTACCTGTGCCCCCCCTACATAACTTCGCTATCTGGCAGAAGAAGGTATAAGGTGCATGCAGGGGACATGGTTAACTGAAAATCTCTGATCGAGGTCTCTAGTGGTGCATGTCTACCTGAAACAGAGCACTCATAGGACACTACTCAAAGAACAAGAGTGAGCCTCTGGCAGTGAATTTCCTGACACTGGATTTTTTAAGAAAAGATCCTTTGCATCTTCATTTGATATGGAAAAATAAGAGACACACATTAGTAAATGATGCCTATGAGTGGCAAGCTATGAAACCTTCATGCTTATTTATTAATATTAGGCCTTGTATAATTTGTATGCTGCAATCACTAGAGGGAGATATGATCTCTCACACACATTTAGTCCTGGGCATGTTCTCTCTCTCACTCACTTTTATTATTATTTGTGGGTGTTATCAATATATTTGGTCCTGTATTTAATACAAAAGATGACACAATCCATACCCCAAAGTGCTCACAGCCAAATTAAGCAAAACTCCCATTGACTACAACAGGAGTTTTGCTCAAAGATGGTACAATTTGGTCCTTACAGTCTAAGGACTCAGTACTTTTCCTATTGAAGTTAATGGGTGTTTTGACTTGATTTCAGTGTCATTAGGATCAGGGCCTAAGTTAGCCAGTTCAGACACACAATGCAATTGAGATACTGAACATTGTTCAGTATCTTTCCTTCTGTGCGGAGAGGCTACCTGCCATGGAACACAAATAAAATGGCTGGCGAGATGGACCCCAATGGTATCACAGTGATTCCTTCAACTCAGCAGTGAGTGAACTTGGAAAAAGTTTTCAGATAAAAACATTTCAAAAAATCACTTTCTTAAAATAGACCCCACATTGTTTCCTTAAGTAGCTTTCGTGTAAAAAAATAATTAAAAATAAATCACTCTGGGCTATGTCTTCTCTATAAAGAAAATTCATGGCAGAACAGTTTAATTAATACATTACAAAATTCCAGCTATGACTGCATGTTTGCAGCAATGCATTGTTCAGCCGCAGCTTACTCTCAATTAATTAAAAAATAATAATCAGAAAAGCAGATGCTTATGTCAAACTGCCAGATGTAGGCCAACCCTGGCCACATCAAAAAATCCCACCTTATAGCGCTGCTTTATGTTTGCCCTTCTTAGTGTGTGCGCTGTATGGGCAAGAACCACGTCTTCTTTTATGCATCAGGTACAGTAAATGATCAGTGCAGTGCCTGGGCCCTGATCCATGGTGGTGGACTTTCTTAGCCCAACCAGAATCACATTTTATTGCATGGGGTTTACACAGACCTAGTACTCTGCAGATCAAATTGTGGTTTGAGCATTGGCCTACTAAACTAAACCTAGGGTTATGAGTTCAATCCTTGAGGGGGCCATTTAGGGATCTGGGACAAAAATCTGTCTGGGGATTGGTCCTGCTTTGAGCAGGGGGTTGGACTAAATGACCTCCTGAGGTCCCTTCCAACCCTGATATTCTATATCTAAATTGTATAGCAGGATTGTGGCCAGAGGTCGTTAAAGTCAAGTACCCAGAATAAGGAGTATCTGGAATCTTTATGTTCCTTCTTTGTGTTGTTTCTTAATTAATACAAGCACTACTTCTGCCGTGCAGTATATTTGTTAATTCCATTCGTTCAGGCTTTGAATGAAATTTTAGTCCCACAGATGCCCATTGACTTCAATGGGGCCAGGATTTCACCCTTTATTCCAAGTGGAGAACTGCATATTTACATAACTCGGCCATTTCATTTTCACCCTAATTATTATTCAATTTGTTAACTAGATATGTAATAACCTTCAAGAATAATATAAATGAGATTATGACATTGATGCTCCCTTACCAGTAATGGTTGTCTCTGTCTTGTTATTTATACAGGACACGGTGAGGTCTATGATGCATTTGTCTCTAGTCATTATCAATTGATTACATTGTAATATTTGAACCATTAGTACTTTAGAAGAAAAAACACTGCAAAAAGAGCATGAGTATTCCTTTCATTCGTTTAATACGGTTTTCTGCTCCTCACAATACATTAATGTAAAGATTAGCCACTATTCACAAAATTCAGCCTAATTCTCACTTTCTCTGAGCCCTTTTAAAATTTAATACCAAAACCACCCTGAAGCTACCTGCCAAAGACAATGTATGTGCACAAAGAAAAGGAAGAACATCATCATAATAGACTTTAGCCAGGTGGAATGTGTGCCTATGTGGTGCATATAAAATCTTTATGCACAGTGATGTTCATATCAACTCTCTCTCTCTCTAAAATAGTCAAGTCATCTGCTCTAACCCTCAATCAGGCTTTCCAAGCATTGTCTGGTGGTCAGAGCAGGTGATTATTCTGTTCTGTTCCTCATGCACTGAGTGACCTTGGTTGAGAAACATAGGGTGCACCTAAATTGCAGCTGGGAGTGAGCCTTCCAGCTCGGGTTGACAGATTTTCACTTGTGGGGCTCAAATTAGTGTGATAAAAGAGCTCTGTGCATGTTGCGACATTGGCAGATGGTTGGGTTAGCCACATGAGCCTGAACGCGTGGGGTTAGGTGGACTTGAGTTGGGGTGGCTAGCCTGAACCTCTGCTGGTCCTCCACATCCATGCTGGTATTCTTAGTGTTCCAGTGTGAGTCCTGATAGCATGAGTCTGTCTACCTGAGCTGGGAGGGTTGCTGCTTGCCGCAGTGTAGACATGCCTGTACATTGAGCTTTTTAAAAGCACAAATGGGAGTTAGGCACTAGTGACTTGTGACAATCTCTCTGTGCCTCAGTTTCTCCACCTGTAAAAATGGGGATAATAGTATTCATCAACCTCACAGTAATGCTGAAAATTGAAGTGAAAAAAATCAGCACTTGACAGCACACAGTGAGTTGGACATAACTGCAATGACTCAGGTACAGCTGTGTGGCAAATGACCTTTCGCTGCTGACTGCAATATTATTGAGTAGCGGGAACATTGAAGAAGGAGAAGATAAAAAGCTATCTCTATAGAAAAAGCTTTTTATCTTCTTCAATATTCCATTTACTCAGGAAGGACCAACTTCAAGTGCGGGACAGACAAATTGACTGCTTTAATATACAGAACGTTCAATCAGAGCAGGGGGAGGGGAGAGTAGTGAACATCACACCACGTTTATTCTTGCATAAACTAACATCAGCTAGATGTGATATCTGAGGAGAATTACATGATCACAGCTAGAATGAGAATAAGGTTAGGTTCATCTTGTGTCATTTCTTATTTTTATGGCAGACTCTGAAAGAGGAACAAGACATCAGGATGTTAATATCCACTGCAACTGAGGAAAGCCAAGACTGTGAAATTCAATGTTAACCTTTTTAATATTCTGCAGGCTAATTGTCTGTCCATTCCACCTTTTTCTCCCAGGTTAATGAAGTGGTTAACAGGGGAGAATAGGACTGGCTGGCCAATCACATTACAAAGCAAACTGAAAAGGTCAAAGTAATACAGTGTATTATTATCTTTCATGGACTATTCTGAAACTGAATCTCAGATCTCATCATGATGGATGGCAATAAGAACAAAAAATGGCCCAATGTGATGTGTGCTCCTGACAATGACTGTCGTTAAAATGGGACTGTGTAAGACTGTAACCTACCGTTATGTGATCAGCTTTAGGTGGCCCACAAGATCCTATTCTTAATATAGCAGCACCTATGGGTTACATTGGTTTGTAATCATTGTATACTGCTGGGCTCTTTTCCAGTCTCTGCCACTGACTTGCTGTAGGAAAGTCACTTTATTTCTCTATAGCATTTTAGAAGCTCATGATTGGTGTGGATTTTTTGATGTTTTTAACCCTTTAAAATGCTGTTTATTTTACGGTGTTAATATGGTTGTATAATAAGACCTAGAAGTCCCAACTGAGATTGTGGCTACAGGGCCAGCCACTGTGCAAATACATGGTAGGGGACTGTCCTTGTCCTGAAGAGTTTACAGTCTAAGTAGACAGCACAGATTAAAGATGGGCGAAATGAAGGATTTATTATGCCCATTTTACAGATTGGAAACTGAGGCATAGAGATTAAGTGATTTGCCCAAAGTCAGTCAGTAGCAGAGCCAGGAATGTATCCCAGCCTTCTTGAGTCCCAGGGCTGTACGTTAACCACTGGATTGTCATTCTTCTGCTGTTTGCAGTGATCCTGTCCTGTATTTTAAAGTGTTTGTGCAATACCCCAGCAGCTTGCCAAATGGAAAGACTTTATAAATTATCAATGTGAAAAAGTTTACTGTGGCAAATGCTTTGTTAAAGTTGAACTGATAGGCAGATTGCATTGCTAGCGATAGTTTTGGTTCATGATTAAGGTTAATAGTAATTTACCTAGTATCTGAAAGGGATAAAAAAACGTGCCCAGTGTTTAGAGCAGACACATTGGTCTTCATATACAGGCTCTAACTTCAGCAGCAAGAAAAAAGACAACAGGCACTGTTAGAGGGCTTGGATCTTTATATCAATTTTTGAAATTGGTGCAATTTTTTGTGTTTTTCATTGAGCAGTTTTAACTGACATCAGCTGCTTGAGGCCAGTGAACCCAGTTGTCAATAGGTCAGTCATTTTCATGACACAGGAGAAAGCAATACGGTAGGAAAATAACCATTATTTATTCAGGAAATAGCACTTCCAACACAAATAACCTAAAATTGGAAGCCTGTGAGAAAAGTCCCAAATGTGCCCTCACTTACATGGCCGAAACTCCCATTGCAACCACAGACCGGAGCGTTTTTAATGCTGGCTCCAAACAGGAGGACAAGAAGTTTGTCATAGCAGATAAGTTTGAAAATAATGAAAAACACCAAGTAGGTAATCACCAGCCGCAGTGCTGCAGCACAGGCGATGATAGCATCAAGTGGTGTGGCTAGAATTTTTTGTAAAGGGCTGGATAATTGACTACCGATTTACATTTGTAGTTATGCATGGTGAGGCAGGTGCAGTTGAATCTCATCCTTTAACATCTACGTTGGCTGCTGCAGGCATAAGTGATTTTCCCAGTGTATGCCACTGAGTAATTGATCAGGTGCATTCGATGATTCTTTCCACTGTTTTCTGATATCAATGATTGGGTGTTGTGACCGGACAGGCAGGCTACCACACTGACTGGGCCACAGGTCTGATTTGTTAGGGCAAATCCTGCATTCCCAGAATGGACTATGTTTTGTAGAGAGCCTCTTATACTCAAGGAGTTTCAAAGCACCTGGGAAAGTAATGAGCAAAATACTGGTGCTGCAGAGACTTCACTGTGTAGGGTAAAGACAACAGTAATTACACGTAACAATAACTCACATACAGCCTTGGACACACTATTGGGGTACGTGAGAACGTTTTTATGGGCCACCCCGCCTCTTTCTCCATGGCCAAGTTGTCGTTTTTCACGTTTTATTTGCATTGTGCCACAGACTTCTTTCCCTGAGTGATAATTGTTATAGCACAAGGAATCCTGCAGGGCACAACACATGGCCTCTAGCAATGATTCTCTACAGATCAACCTGAGTGCAAAATGTAGAGCTGTCCTTCTTCCCCATCTGGACATCAAACATCTGCTCCTGAATGTGAGCTGCCACATCTTGCCTCTCCCCCACACCGCTGCACACCCCACACGAGGTCTCTCACAGCGGGTCTGTGGTCGGAACTGTACCAGAGCAATCAGATTTCTAATACTGGACAGGAAACTGTTTTCTACAGCATCAGTAACATGTCTCCCTTGCCCCAAGCTTTAGATTTTGTGTAATCATCTGTTTTCATTGCACGTTGTCCTTTACACCATCCTAGGTAGAAATATTTGTGTTTGTTTTCCATACTGCAGAATAAACAGTTATGCCAATTTACACCAAAATTCCTGTCATCCTGACAGTTTACCAAAATAGGATGTGATTAGCTTGTAACTTTCTGGTCCTTGGAGAGCTAGCTTTCCATTTTACCCTGCAACTGCTCATCAAAAATGGATGATTGCCATCACGTGTCATAAAATTCCAGCTGACAAAATCTATCCTGTTGTACAGTAACCCTGCCGCCATAGTACAATAAGCCTTTATAGCTGTGTCCCATGAGTCTAAAATAGGTCTAGGTAGCGCAGATTATGTAGCAAGCAGTTGATCACATTTTCATTCTGCTCTACCGTTTCTTTGAATCATGGTTTTATATATCAAGCATTTATCCTGCTGTGAATATCATGGTTTTACTAGCATTTTGATGTAAGGTTCTTCAGTTTGTGTAAATCTCACTACTCTCTGTGCTTTCTACAAGGGCCTGGCAAGACTGTCACAAGCATCTGAAGGGAATGGAAAAGCAGTAAGGGAGCAAACCCCAATGGTGAAGTATTGACTCCCATGGAAGGCAATAGGAGTTTTGCCATTGACGTCCATGGAGCCAGGATTTCATCTGAAAAGCCTTGGGATAAAATTTTCAAAAGCATCTAAGGGTCTTAGGCTCAGCTCCTCAAAGGTATGTAGGCCCCTGAGCATTCACAAAGGGACTGAGGTGTCGCAGCTCTCACATAATTTTTATGGTGCCCTGCCACCCTCATGGAAGCCTCAGCCAAAACGTAGGCACCCACTCTCTATACAATGCATGGGGACTCCGGAACCCAGACCTCCTAAGTGAGTGTGCTGTCTTCTCTCCAGCCTAATCAATATTTAAGAATTTTATAGAAAGTGGAACAGTTTTAACGGGAGAGATTGAGCGAGCGCGCGACCACCCCAGAATACCCCACAACCCAGGGGTGAGGGCACTCATCTAGACAGTGACCTGAGACAGCTCAGACAGAGTGTGTGTGGGGGTGAGCGGTCTAACCATTGGGCTATTCAGTACAAAGGGAGGGCAGTGCCACCTCTTCCACAGCTCTGTGTTTTATGAGTTTGGCGTGCTGTGAGAACGCCTGTTGGATCGGGCCCCCGAGCAATTAGGCAGGGGACCACCTAGTTGTGAGTGGGGCTTAGGCGCGTAGCAGCTTAGCAGCGTCACGTGGCTTTGCGAATGTGCACTGGCAGACATTTTGGCACCTAGGGAACTTTACCAGCGCCCACATTGGCACTTAGGAAATGTAGGCACCTACGTGGCTAGGTGGCAGCTAAGCAGGGTTTCAAAGATCTACATTTGGGATTTAGGGAGCTAAAGTGGCAATTAGGTACCTAAAGCGCTTCATGGGTATAGCCTTAAGTGACTTACGCTGTGTCTACACTACAGCCTCCAGCAAATGTCGGACAGGCATGCGAAGAGGTGTGAGCCCTGACCAATATAGCTCTGCCAGCAAAAGTCACTAATGTAGCCAGTTATACTGGCAAAACTGTGATCGTACCATTATAGCTTGTTTCCTTCAGAGAGGAGTGAAATAAAATAAGCTATGCTGGTAAAAGCGCAGCTTTGCTGGTGTGGCAGTGGCTGCTCTAGGAATGCTGGGCTATGCCAGTAAATCATACCTAATGTAGACATGGCATTAGATGGCTAAGTCCCATTTTCAAAAGTGACTTAGGTACTTAGGCCCAGCTTCTCAAAGGTATTTAGGTGCCTAACTCCTGCCCTGCTGGAATCCAGGAGGACCTGGGCCTCTGGTCTTGTAATGCTGAGCAGAGCAACACCTACATACCTTTAAAAATCTGCACCCTAGAGTCTGTTTTCTGAGGCTCATGGCATCCATTAATTTCAAATGGATTTTCAATTGGATGCTTAGCATTTCTGTGAGTCAGGACCCTAACACTGGGCACCTGAAAAAAGTGGTCCCCCTATTTCTAGGCCACTTTTGTAGCACGTGGACCTGTAAGTGTAAAGCTTGCTGGCCTTAGTAAGTCAAGTGGACTTCATGCGGGGGCAAGGTGAGCAGGCTCGGGCTCAAGTTGTAGTCCACAGATAGTCACAGAGTGAGTGAGTGTGTGTGTGCGTGTGTGTGTGTGTGTGTGTGTGTGTGTGTGTGTGTGTGTGTGTGTGTGTCCCTTTATTCTCTACTAAAAGGAGAAAGTGGGAAAGATGCAGCAATGGCTATTTCTCCACCCTGTTTAAATAAACAAGACAATTTTGAATAAGACTCTCAAGCCAAGCTTCCTGCAAACATTTATTCCTGCCAGTTGAGACTAATGAAGTGCCGGAGCTCCTTGCTAAGGATGAGCCATCGTGAGGGAACACCTCATTAATTTGAAGACAGGCCTTTGTTGTCCCAACTGTCAAAACTTCCACGGTATTAATGTCCTTGCTGCCGTCCTCGACATGTCTTGGAGGGCTGAGGGGGGAGTATCATATTTCCCCAGGGACTAGTGCTGCTGTACACTTTGAAGCCTCTTCATTTTCATTTTCTGCCTTCTGGCCGTTCTGAGCTTTTTGGTCTTTAAGAAGCTGTCTTCTAAGTGATATAAGAAGTCTTCAATTATTCCAACCTGCAAATAGAAATAAATAAATGTCAAAGCTCTGGTTCCCCCTGCAAATAAACACAAAAAGCTTCTTAGCAAATAGGTTTGGTCTCGCAAAAAAAAAATTTTTTTTTTAAATAAAAAAATTGGTTTATGGAATGAACAGTGCTCCCAAAGAACTGGTTGGTGTAACTGTATCTAAATATTGTTTTGTTCCTATCCATGGGGCTTGCATTCCTTTACGGATGTGGAATCAACTCTTTCACTGGGTTCTGCACATTGGAACTAGGAATTTATCACAGCCCTGTTTTTTAATGGCATTGAAAAACAGTCCCTCTAAAAGAAGGCATGATGAGGAAATTAATCTCAAGCAAATTTTTCTGATACGGAAAGAATGACGAAAGAGAACAGAGGCGTCTGGCATTTATATGCTGAAAGTCAGCACAGGGAGAAAAATGAATAGTCCACATTGCCCTGGCAAGAGTCATTTTTCTATTAAATCTAAATGAAGTTCTGAATAAATACATTTTCCCATGAAATATCATTCACCGGAGGATAGTAAAAGACTAAAGGATGCAAAACAATAATTCCTGACGATACCATCAGGCTCCTGCTAGAATAAAATCAAAATTAGTCTAATAAATGGCACATTCAGATAGATGCACTTTTTTCCTGTCAACACCAGCTTTAAAACAATCTAAAACAGCATATACAAAATGCGGCTGTGTACAGGTGTTCGGTAAATACTGACGCATACATATTTATATGGTTCTCCATACCCATAGTTTAGGTTTATTCAGAGCCATTGCCACACTCTGAAATGAGCAGCATTCTCATAAGGGGAACATGATTTTGATGAGTTTGCACTTAATTACATACAAACTCATTTCATAGTGCCCTATTTCTAGAAGCATCTAAAGAAGCAATCTTCCAATTGCATTCTAAGAGGCATACTTTAAAAAAAAAAAAAAAAAAAAAGCTTAATCTATCATCCTGACACACATTCAGTGGAGCATTGCTTTTGTCACAACAGAACAGACAGCTCCGAACTAAGCCGAGCATGGCTTACTACTACACTCTCAGATTGGGGCCAGGTTCTGCTTGCACATGCCTCCAATATCGGTGAGGCAGCGGCTGCTACTGGGCTTCTGATCCCCAGCTCTAAGCAGCTCCACTCCACCCCGGTTATGTGTGGTGTGTATGCATGTGTGTGTGGGGGGGTGGGATGGGGGGCATGTAAAGCTCATGCAGGTCATGCACAGTGACTCAGGGTTTTTCCTAGAATGCCCCTCGGAGGCTCTTGCTGTAGAAGGCCCTCAGTACAGCCTCTCTATGACTTCTGGGGCACCACCACCCCTGCAGTGTACAGATTTTCAGTGGGGCACCTATACTCAGCACCTTGCTAGACAGCCACGTGAAACTCCTGCACGGGTATATTTTCCCAGCTATCCTAGGAAACGTGGTTCATGTTCGGTCCCCCCCCCCACCAATGGCTCCTAGATATGAAATGACCTACCCAATGTCCCATAGGAAGGTGAGGCAGAGATGGGAATTGACTTCCACAGTCCAGTGCTTTATCTGCAAGACCATCCTCCCACCCAAGGTTAGAGTAAAAGGCAACTTTGTTCTTTTCCTTGAAGTTAACAAAATCACTCTTTTATTTCAGCCAAGCAAACACCTTGGGGGTGTGGCTCCCATTGTTTCCCCCTCATGCCAGCAGTTCCTAAACCTTGTTCAAAACAGGCTATGGGGAGTGGTGGTGATGTGGGTTTTCTCAGCTTGGTTCTTGAGACATAATAAACCAGTGCAGCACTGATACTATGGTTTATAATGGCCCCAGAAATCCCTGGATTATTTTCATAGATCAAATCACAACGCGTCTGTTATTGTATGCATTTTATATTCATAACACACTTCTCAAAGCAAGAATCCCCCCCCAAAATGGCATAGCAAGGGGTGGAGGGCTAATAGTTGCTTACATAACGGCTGTGCTACCGCCACAGTTGATGAGCTGATGATGTTATTTGCACAGCAGCGATGGCATTCAAACCATAGCTGACTTGCAATTAAAATGTACGTCCGTGAGCCGGAGCAAGATTTAAATTAGCATACGAACACAAAGAAAATACTTGTCCTTTGACAACATGACAGGTGGTGGGGGCTAGTTTAGAATGGCTGTTAGGTGGCAGCACTTTTCAGGAGTGCTTATTCATGGTTCTTAGCTTGCACATGTCATTTCAAAAGGTAAATTGGAGGCATTGTAAATGGAGCATATGGCTGTCACGTTGAAGGGATATAGTCAGAAGGTGGCACGAAAGAGGTTACTGTCACAGAGCGGGCGTTTCATGGCTGCTGTAGAGAAAATGTTAGAAATAATTATAGCCAAACCGTGACAATCGCTGATAGCCTACTACTGACAAGGGCAAATCCTGCAGCGATAGCACTAAGTCCTTCAGTCCTTACTTAGGCAACATTACCACTGAAGTCAAGACCTGCAGGATTTGGTCATAGACCTGACACTAGTCAATTATGTTAGTGATTCTTGTGTGACTCATTTCAGGCCTGGTCCTATGCCCATTGGATCAGCCTTTCAGCTTCCATAGTGGGGGAAAAAAACACTATCCACTTTACAGAGATGCAGCACGTTCCACTGGGAGGTCAATGCCTGGACTGGGCCCATTAGGGTTATCCTATACAAGAAGCCTTTGACATCATGGGAGCCCCAACAGTGATGTCCCTTAATGCCTTCCCTATTTGCAAGAGATGTACTTAACCTATGCATCCAGATGTACAGTGTCTTGGATGGCCCTGTGCTAGGATGCACATTCTGACGTGCTTGGTGACCTGAGAGTCCAGGAGGCCCATTTTCATTGATTGACCAGACAACTTGTATTGCTACCTGTGCTTTGCTGTGTTGCTTCCATGAACTGCACCTCCCCACACTCTGCAGGCAGGTGTTCCCACCATACCTGCCTCTCAGCCATACAGTGGCAGCAGAAACCATTTCTACTCTCGATAAGCTTCCAGCAGAGAAGCAGCTGAATGCAGCCTATACGATATTCTTTGGATCCGTGACAGGAATAGCCCTTTCACTGAGGTGGCTCGCAGCTCTTCCCCTTCAGGTCCTAATCGCAGGTTGTACTTGGCTGTTTCTTCTCACTGGGTCACTACAGACAGGTCCCAATAGACAGAGGAAACAGGGGAGATGTGGAAAGACATTGCAGAAGGGAAAACAAAGAGAAAGAGGGGAGAGATGGAAGAAACAGGGGCATATATACTTTGCAGCAAGCTAGACCTCAATGCTGCAGTAAAATTCCCTCCATTTTGCAGTACAGCTGCATGGCAGACTGCAAGTGCTGTGGCAGCTCTGGTTAAATATAAAAATTGAGGTTTTTATGGAATGAAATATGTAACTAATATCAGTGCAGTGTATTTCTTGTGTTATTTAACTTGATATTAAATTCAATTTATTTTATGTCGCCCGTAAATTTTCTCTTGTGCTTCAGAGTCTTATATTGACAACACACCGGAGAAGTTGTCAGGTGTAGAAGTTGGAGGTCTTGGTAGCTGGATAGTGGAAAGCTGGGGCATTTGATACTGAGAAAGGCACGAGAGACAGTTTGGGATCCTGGGGTACACATGTTAGCTACTACAATGAGTGGGGTGAAATGCTTAACAATGATGCATGTAAGTTGTCCTAATTAAGTTTCATAGCTAATACCTTATTGAGATCAGGGCCGGCTCCAGGCACCAGATTTCCAAGCAGGTGCTTGGGATGGCAATCTGCAAGGGGCGTCAGTCCGTGTGTTTTTGCCGCTCCAAGCAGTGCGCCGAATTGCTGCCGCGGATGGCGGGGGCAGTCCGTGTGCCGTTAGGGCGGCACGTGCGTTTCCGCAGCGGCGGCAACTTCTATGTTCAGCTGCCCGCAGGGGCAATTCGGTGGCTTCTGTCTTCCGGCTGAAGACAGACGCTGCAGCCGAATTGCTGCCGCTGTGGAAATGCGCATGCCGCCCTAACGGCACACGGACTGTCCCCGCCGTCTGCGGCGGCAATTCAGCGCACTGCTTGGGGCGGCAAAAACAGTAGAGCCGGCCCTGATTGAGATGCATAAGGAAGTCTATGCCCATCTCACAACTAGTTTAACTTACGTTGTTTGCAGCCTAAGGAAGACAACCGCATCAGTTTCTGAGGGATTCACACGTATAAGCTTTTCTTTGTTGCCATAAGGAGTTTCTACTGAGGAAGTCAATGGAGTTCTGCTGGTTTTACATGTAATTCTCTTCTTAGGGTATTTCTACACAGCCAAGAAAAACCTGTGGCTGGCTGTGCCTGCTGAGTCGGGCTCGGGCTGTGAGGCTGTTTCATTGCTATGTAGACTTCCGGGCTTGGGCTGGAACCAAGCTCTGGGACCCTCTCACCTCATTGGAGCCCAGAACACGGCTCCAGGCAGAGCCCGGACGTCACCACAGCAATGAAATAGCCCTGCAGCCTGAGTTGGATGTTATGGGCCAGCCACCGGGGTCTAGTTGCTTTGTAGATGTACCCTCAGATACTGGTCTATAATTCTGCATGAAGGAATATAATGGCAACAATATATAAGGGGGAATTTACTGATATAGAGAAAAGCAACAGAAGCCAAACTGAGGAAAAGAGAAAAAGAAAAGACAAAGAGATAGAAAATTGAGATGGACTGATAATCTGGGCGAAGAAGAGAGGATGAAAGAGATACAGAAGAAATAAAGAATGGATCCAGAGTCAGGGAGGTTTTTAAAAATGGGGAGTAGGACTGTGAGAATGTGGCAAAATTATACTGCAAAGGGACTAAGACTGCAAGTGCCAGGATATAGGGAATCAGAGTCCTTCAGGAGGAGGCCTTTATTAAAGAAAAAGGTTGCAAAGAGGCTTCCACCGAACTTGAGTTTGAGTTTTGTTTCCCTTGTTTACCAGAGCCCACACCCTATATGGAACTTTGTACTTCATACTGAGACAGCTAGTGACCAAATGATATACTGCAAGTCCATGTCTCATTATGAACAGAAAACAGTAAATGCGACATGGGGAGTTAAAGGCTAACTTGCCCACCTGTAACGCTGTGAAAAGACGGTTACTCACCGTTGTAACTGTTGTTCTTCGAGATGTGTTGCTCATATCCATTCCATTAGGTGTGCACGCGCCGCGTGCACGATCGTCGGAAAATTTTCTACCCTAGCAACACCGGCGGGTCGGCTGTGGAGCCCCCTAGAGTGGCGCCTTCATGGCGCTGAATATATACCCCAGCCAACCCGGCGCCCCCTCAGTTCCTTCTTGCCGGCTACTCCGACAGTGGGGAAGGGGGGCGGGTTTGGAATGGATATGAGCAACACATCTCGAAGAACAACAGTTACAACGGTGAGTAACCGTCTTTTCTTCTTCGAGTGCTTGCTCATATCCATTTCATTAGGTGACTCCCAAGCCCAACTTAGGTGGTGGGGTCGGAGTGAGACATTGCTGTGTGCAAAACCGCTGATCCGAAGGCAGCATCGTCCCTGGACTGCTGCACTAGTGCATAGTGAGCTGTAAACGTGTGGACTGATGACCAAACCGCCGCTCTACAAATGTCCTGGATCGGAACTTGCGCCAGGAAAGCAGTCGAGGAAGCTTGGGCCCTCATGGAGTGGGCGGTGAGGTGCGGTGCTGAGACACCTGCCAGGTCATAGCAAGTCCGGATGCAAGACGTAATCCAGGAGGATAGGCGTTGTGAGGAGACCGGTGAGCCTTTCATTCGGTCGGCCACTGCAACGAAGAGTTGCGTCGTCTTTCTAAAGTGCCTTGTGCGGTCAATATAGAAAGCCAGAGCCCTGCGTACGTCCAGAGAATGCAAACGTTGATCCTGGCGAGTAGCATGCGGTTTAGGATGAAAGACCGGGAGAAATATATCCTGGTTGATATGAAAAGGAGAAACCACCTTAGGGAGAAAGGCAGGATGTGGACGAAGCTGCACTTTATCCTTATGGAAAACTGTGTAAGGGGGCTCGGATGTAAGCGCCCTGAGTTCAGAAACGCGCCTTGCTGAGGTGATGGCTACGAGGAAGGCTGTCTTCCAGGATAGGTACAAAAGTGAACAGGTGGCCAGTGGCTCGAATGGAGGACCTGTGAGCTTGGAGAGAACCAGGTTGAGGTCCCACGTCGGAACGGGCTGACGTTGTTGTGGGTACATCCGGTCTAAGCCCTTGAGGAATCTAACGACCATCGGGTTAGAGAATACCGAGGACGCGAGTTCCCCTGGGTGAAAAGCCGATATAGCGGCCAGGTGAACTCTAATTGAAGATATCGCCAACCCCTGCTGTTTTAGGGAGAGGAGATATTCCAAAATGAGAGGGATAGTTGCCTGTAACGGGGACGTGGCTCGTTGGTCGCACCAACAGGAGAACCGTTTCCACTTGGCCAAGTATGTGGTCCGTGTTGAAGGCTTCCTACTCCTCAACAGAATCTGTTGGACCGAGAGTGAGCATTGTTGCTCTGCCTGGGTGAACCATGGAGCAGCCACGCCGTGAGGTGAAGAGATTGCAGGTCGGGGTGACGCATCCGGCCGTGGTCCTGAGAGATGAGATCCGGACATAATGGAAGCGGGATCGGTGTCTGAACCGAGAGTTCCAACAGTGTGGTGTACCAATGTTGTCTCGGCCACGCTGGAGCGACCAGAATTACCTGTGCCTGGTCTCTGCGCAATTTGAGCAGTACCTTGTGGACCAGAGGAAACGGAGGGAAGGCATAAAACAGGTGGTCTTTCCAGGGAAGGAGAAACGCATCCGAGAGGGAGCCCGGAGCTCGACCTTGCAGGGAGCAGAACACGTGGCACTTCCTGTTGTCTCGAGATGCAAACAGATCTACCTGGGGAAACCCCCACTTCTGGAAGATGGAATGTATGATGTCCGGCCGGATAGACCACTCGTGCGTCTGAAAAGACCTGCTGAGTCGGTCCGCTAAAGTGTTCTGGACTCCAGGGAGGAACGATGCCGTGAGATGGATTGAGTGGGCGATGCAGAAGTCCCACAGGCGAATGGCCTCTTGGCATAGAATTGACGAACGTGCTCCTCCTTGCTTGTTGATGTAAAACATGGCCGTGGTGTTGTCGATGAGAACTAACACACAGCGGCCACGTAGGAGATTGAGAAATGCCTGGCACGCCAGGCGCACCGCCATCAGTTCCCGAACATTGATGTGCAGGGCTAGCTGAGGTGCAGTCCATAGGCCCTGGGTATGGTGCTCGTTGAGATGGGCGCCCCAACCCAGAGATGAAGCGTCTGTGACCAGGTGCAGAGAGGGTTGTGGGGCGTGAAACGGCATCCCCTCGCAAACCACATTGTGATCTAGCCACCATGTGAGGGAGGTCAGGACCGAGCTCGGGACCGTGACCACCATGTTCAGGCTGTCCCGATGTGGGCGGTATATCGATGACACCCAGGTCTGGAGTGGGCGAAGCCGAAGTCTGGCCTGCCTGGTTACGTACGTGCAGGAAGCCATGTGACCCAGCAGGGTGAGGCACGACCTCACCGTGGTAGTTGGGAAGGCCTTGAGCCCTTGAATGAGGCCCGTGATGATACAAAAGCGGTTGTCTGGCAGGATGGCTTGTGCACGTCTGGAGTCTAGGACTGCACCGATGAATTCTATTATCTGGGTAGGTTCTAGAGTGGATTTGTCCTTGTTGAGTAGGATGCCCAACTCGTTGAATGTGTGCACTATTATGTGGACGTGAGCTCGAACTTGCTCTTTGGTGCGACCAGCCAGTCGTCTAGGTACGGGAACACCTGTATCCCTTGCCGACGAAGGTACGCTGCCACTACAGCCATACATTTCGTGAACACTCTTGGGGCCGAGGATAGGCCGAAGGGAAGGACTGCAAATTGGTAGTGCACCTTGCTTACCACGAATCGCAGGAAGCGTCTGTGAGGCGGGTAAATTGCAATATGAAAGTATGCGTCTTTCATGTCGAGGGCGGCGAACCAGTCTCCAGGATCGAGGGAAGGGATAATGGCCCCCAAAGAGACCATGCGGAACTTCAACTTTACTACGAATTTGTTGAGTCCGCGCAAGTCCAAGATGGGTCGCAGACCTCCTTTGGACTTGGGAATGAGGAAGTAACGGGAATAAAATCCCTTGCCCCTTAACTCTACTGGAACCTCCTCTATGGCCCCCATAGCAAGGAGCGTGGAAACCTCCTGTATAAGAAGTTGCTTGTGAGAAGGGTCCCTGAAGAGGGACGGGGAAGGGGGGTGGGAGGGGGGGGTTGAAGAAAACTGGATAGCGTATCCCCTCTCCACCGTGCGAAGGACCCAACGGTCCGAAGTTATAAGGGACCAAACATGGTGGAAGTGGGAGAGGCGATCCCGAAAGGAGGGGGCTGGATCCTGGGGGATGACTGGGGCGCCGTCCTCGACCGCACCTTCAAAAGTTCTGCCTGGGGCCTGCGGGTGGCCTTGGTGGCCCTTGGTTCTGACCGGGTTGAGGGCCGGTCCACCTTCGTCTACCACCTCGCCCACGCCTCCGGGCCGAGTCCTGTCTCTGACGAGGTGGGGGGGGGTAGAAGCGCTGAGGCTGAGGCCTAAATGGCCTGCGCTGAGGGCCCGCAACATGCATCCCCAGGGAACGCATGATTGTCCTGGAGTCCTTGAGGCTCTGCAGGCGAGAGTCCGTCTTCTCCGAGAACAACCCCTGTCCTTCGAAGGGCAGATCCTGCAGGGTTTGCTGCAGTTCCTGAGGCAAACCTGAAACCTGGAGCCAGGAGATCCTCCGCATAGCGATACCTGAGGCCAGGGTTCTCGCAGCAGAGTCCGCTATGTCCAAGGAGGCCTGTAAGGAGGTCCGAGCCACCTTCTTACCCTCCTCTACCAGGGCCCCAAACTCCTCCCTGGACTCTTGGGGAACCAATTCCTTGAACTTCCCCATAGAGTTCCAGGAGTTAAAGTTGTAGCGGCTCAAGAGCGCCTGCTGGTTAGCCGCTCTAAGTTGCAGCCCTCCGGCTGAATAAACTTTACGGCCAAACAAATCGAGGCGCTTAGCCTCCTTCGATTTGGGCGCTGCGGCCTGTTGACCGTGGCGCTCCCTTGCATTCACTGATGCCACCACCAGTGAACACGGCTGGGGGTGGGTATACAAGTACTCGTAGTCTTTGGAGGGGACAAAGTACTTCCTTTCCACCCCTCTCACTGTGGGTGGGATAGAGGAAGGAGTTTGCCATATCATACTTGCATTCGCCTGGATCGTGCGGATCAGGGGTAACGCCACTCTCGATGGGGCATCCGCCGCGAGGATATTTACGATGGGGTCCTGCACCTCCACTATCTCCTCTGCCTGCAGGTCCATGTTACGGGCCACCCTACGTAGGAGGTCCTGGTGAGCCCGAAGATCTATTGGGGGTGGACCTGTGCACGATGTGCCCGCCACTGCCTCATCCGGAGAGGAAGAGGAAGATGCCTCCGGTGGTAAAGGATCCAAGGGAGGGTCCTGGTCTCCCTGCTCCTGGGCCGGAGCATCACCTGCGCTTGGGTCCAGGACGTCAGGTGGTGCGGACACGGAAGCCTCCATGCCCCCTGGCGGAGGCCGAGAGATGGTGGACTCCGGGGCCCTTCTAACGGAGTGGCCCGAGCGAGAGGTCGAAGATATTGGAGCCCCTTGCGCCTGATGGTACGCCCACGGGGTCCAGAACGACCAGTGAGATGGGCCATGAGCAGGGTCCTCTGCTACCTCCTGCCAATGGCCTATGTCCTGCTCCTCGGCTTGCCCCTGAGGGGGGTATGCCGATCTCGATAAGTCCTCAGAGGAGCGAGACACCGATCTCGATGGCCATGGCGGTGCCGAGTGCGCCGAGACGAATCCCGTGGGCTGCGGTGCCGCGTGGTGCCGGTCCGGAGATGTTCTATCTCCACGCGGTGCCGGCGATCGGTGCCGGGATCGCGATCGGTGCCGATGACCTCGCCGGTGCCGGGAGTCGGATCTGGACCTCGACGATGACCTGGAGTAGGCCCGGTGCCGGGAGCGGCCTCTCGACGTCGAGCGTCGATCATAGCGGTGCCGAGAACTACGTCTCGATGTTGATCGGTGCCGACGATCATAACGGTGCCGAGACGTAGAGCGGTGCCGCGACGAAGATCTTGGCCGCGAGTACGACCGGTGCTGAGGTGATATCCGGCGCCGGGACTGCGAGCGGCGTGGGGACCTGCTTCGGGACCTGGACCGGTGCCGTGGTTCCAGCCCCTGCGATGGAGGGCACATCAAGGCAGGTTTCCCCCTAGACTGGACCGGACGAGTCAACGGTGCCGGCGGTGTCGGTGGTTGGGGCGGTGCCGGCTCCGTGAGAGCGATCAAGTCTCTCGCCGTCGCGAAGGTCTCTGGGGTCGACGGGAGGCACTGTATCACCGCCGGTCTCGGTGGAGACCCTGTCTGCACCGGACTCAACGGCCTCGGAGCCGGAGTCGACGGTGCTGGAGGCACCTGTTTCCGGTGCTCCACAGGCGGACGCGGCTCTACCCCCGGCACTGGGGGAGCCGGCGTCTTCGGCACGGAGGTCCCCGTCTTATGGGCTTTTTTATGTCCCGGGGATAATGAACGGCGCCGAGGCACTTGCTGTGCTTGCGGTGCCGACGAGGTCCGGTGCCGTGGAGGCTTGTCCGACGCCACTCGCATGGTCGGAATAGTCGGTGCCGCCGGGGCACTGCGCACCGAGGTGCCAGGTGCCGGGGCCTGACGCGCTGATGGAGCGTCCGGGCTAAGTGCCGCCTCCATGAGGAGTTGCCGGAGCCGAAAGTCCCGCTCCTTCTTGGTCCTTGGTCTGAAGGCCTTACAGATCTTGCACTTATCTGTTTGATGGGACTCTCCCAGGCACTTCAGACAGGAGTCGTGCGGGTCGCTCGTTGGCATAGGCTTAGCGCAGGAGGCGCACTGCTTGAAGCCGGGAGCCTTGGGCATGAGCCCGGCCACGCGGCCGGGGGAAAAAGGGGGAGATAACCCCCTTAATCCCCTTGAACTATATAACAACTAGTAACAAGTGAAAAAACCAACTATTTAACTATAAACAACTAGAACTATAACTATAACTGTGAATGACTAAATAAGCTAGGGAGAGTGGAGAACAGCTATGCCGCGCTCCACAGTTCCAACGACCGCCAGGGGCGGTAAGAAGGAACTGAGGGGGCGCCGGGTCGGCTGGGGTATATATTCAGCGCCATGAAGGCGCCACTTTAGGGGGCTCCACAGCCGACCCGCCGGTGTTGCTAGGGTAGAAAATTTTCCGACGATCGTGCACGCGGCGCGCGCACACCTAATGGAATGGATATGAGCAAGCACTCGAAGAAGAACTTCATATTTTGGACATTTTGAGTTGATTATAGTTGCCACCTTTGAGATGCAGAATAACCACCCACTGGCCACCCGCAGTCCTCACCCTACTTCTTACCCTCTCCCTGATGGCAAGCGTCGGGTCTGTCCTGCTTCCCAGTCTCCAGTGCAGAGAGGAGCCACCCTGGTTTTGGTAGGTGGAGGACCTGGCCCACAGAGCGGGACCTGGATGCCGGCCACATTCCCAGCCAGGTGACCTGCACGGTAGTTACAATATCACTGTGCACACAGCTTACAGTGAACAATGTCCCACATGACAAAACCGAGCAGCACAAAAACTGGACGGGGCTGTTAACAACCAGGCAGGTGGCACCTAAATGGCACTGACAGTGAAAAGGATGGGGACACTTCAAAGCTGAGTACAGGACAGGGTGTGTCATCAAACCAATAATCCACAGGCCTGGCATTCCACTGATCAGAAAGTCCCTTCTCTTCTCACTTTTGCTGAAACACAACCATGTACCTGAAGGAGTTCCCTTTTTTCACTTTCCCACTTCTTTTTTTCCCCTTTTTTTTTTAAAGTGAACATAAATGGAATGATGGAAGGTCCATGCCTGTCTTATTTCAGGGCCACACATAAAGGCACTTCCATTCTCACACATCTTGAAAAAGATGAAAGGTATCATTAATGTACTCGAAATGACTGGATGGGCTACAAGTCAATTACTCTGCACTATATGTTCATTCTGAATTCACAATAGAAAAGGCGATGGTCTGTGGTTCATTTAACTACAAAGGCAAACAGCTCATATTTAACTAAAATGCTGTTACATTATTGTACAAAAGTGTGCAGAAATTGTAAATGGTTAAATACTTTCAGCACATTTATTTAATATAGTTAATGCCAGGCTGCAATACCAATATGGGGTGCTTTGATAACAGAACATGATTTATTTGAAGACTGAACTGCAGAATTTCTTGTCAGTCAAGAAGAATATATGGTTTTTACTTTAGCTGGGAGTTTGATTCAGAAACATTTTATTGCATTCTTGAAAGTGACATTAAATAGAACTCCATACAAAGATAAGGAACAATATATGCTTGTTTGAAGTGAATAAAGGTATTTTCAGTCCTGACCCTAGCTATTTTACCAATAATATCCTGCAAATAGCTTGAGGCTCGCCAGCAGGGAGGGTAAGGTGGGTCAGTGATAGTGAATGGAAACGCAGGCGACAACTGACGATGTTGCTCATCAGCTGGAAAAGTGCCCTCCGTAGGGAGTTGTCACGGATCCTAGGCACATCACTCTGCTGTTCCCTGGTTCAAGTCTATTCTCTGAGGGACAGCCTGTTTGCTTAGAGAGAAGGGGGATATAATTGGCAGCATATGGGCCAGCTGTGCCCACCTTACTTGTACCTTGTAATGGCCAGATGGTTAGTTTTGGATATCTATACCTAGCCACCAAGTGTCACTATATAGGTCTCCCTCATGTATGTGAGAGACCTGTATAGTCCCTGTTACAGTCACTCCCTGTGTCTTGAATACCATTAGCAGGTGGATCGTGAACGTTCCAGTTATTATGCTGCCTTATCTGGGGGACCATAAGAGGGATAAGAATGATGTTGCATCTGTTTGGCCATGGTGTCCTTATTACTACTGCCAGACTCTCCTGGTGTCTCATGTGGCTGCCTACACTCAGTACCCACCCATCCTTTTAACTCCACAGACCCATAAGCACACAGGCTGTTTTCATCCAAGTCCCGATGAGTCACAGATGTCACTAAACTTGTCACTGTTACATATAATTGCTGCAGAGGGCTTGCCCTGAGGAACAGACATCGATGATCAGAGATTTTCTTCTTTGACAGGGTAACGGGTTTGGTGGATGGGGGAATGCGCTAGACATAATATACCTGGACTTTAGCAAAGCTTTTGAGACAGTCCCACATGAGAGTCTGATAAGTAAGCTGGAGAAATACGGGCTTGGTGGAACTACCATTAAATGAATACATAATTAGTTAAACAACCACAAGCAAAGAGTAGCTATTAATGGAATGATGTTAGATTGGAAGGCGGTCTCAAGTGGGGGTTCCATAGTGATCTCTTCTGGGTCTCGTGTTATTTAACATCTTTATTAATGACTGGATGTAGGAATAGAGAGCATACTGATGAAATCTGCAGATGACATACAGCTAGGGGTGGGGTTGCAAACACTTTGGAGAATGGGATCTTGCTAAATTGGAGAACTGGGCAATAGACAACACAAGGAAATTCAACAAAGACAAATGTAAGGTGCTACAGATAGCGAAGAAAAACCAAATGCACAAATACAGAATGGGGGCTAACTGGCTTGGCAGCAGCACTGCTGAGAAGGATCTGGGAGTTGTGGTGGAACACAACCTCAACATGTGATGCTACTGCAAAAAAAGCAAATGCAATTTTAGGTTGCATTCCAGAGGCATAGCATGTAATTCACAGGAGCTGATAGTACTGCTCTACTCAGCGCTGGTTAGGCCTCAGCTGTGTCCAGTTCTGGTCACCAATGTATAGAAAGGATGCAGCAAAACTGGAAAGGCTCCACAGGTGAGTGACGAAGTTCGAATGGATGGAATGCAAGCCATAGGAGCAAAGGTTGAAGGAACTGGGTATGTTTAGTTTGGAAAAGAGGAGATTAAGGGGGAACATGATAGTTGTCTTCAGATATTGAAAGGCTGCCATAAAAAAAGATAGAGAAAAGTTGTTCTCTCTTGCCAGAAAGGGCAGGACAAGAGGCAATGGGTTCAAACTACATCACAGCAGAATTAGATTAAATATCAGGAAAAACTTCTTCATTGTAAGACCAGGAGGCCAATGGAGCAGACTGCCTAAGGAGGTTGTGGAAGTTCCTTCACTGGAGGTTTACAAAAGGAGGCTGGAGCCATCTGGCTTGGATGGTTTAGACCCAACAAATCCTTCATCTTGGCAGGGGGTTAGACTAGATGGCCCTTGTGGTCCCTTCTAACCCTATGGTTCTATGATTTCCAAACAATCATCAGGCAGATGTTGATTTAGCCAGTACTCAGGAAAGCAGTTTTGGTCACAACATTGCCAGAATGCACATGTATCTTTTAAAAGGGCAGCATGACAATTCCACAGATCTGAGCAGGCCTACCTACCATCCACCATGCTAGCTGCTAAAACAGATCAAAGGCTTTGCAAAAGCAGAAGATGCAGGAGGCAATATTCCATGGGGGCAAACCAATAGAGGAAAAGTATTCACTTTATTTGGAGAAAAAATAGATAAATATGTAACAAACCAATTAATTTTCATCTCTGGAAGATATGACACATGGTAAAGTTTTCAAAAGCACCTAACTCACTCAGGGGCCTATGTCCCAGTTTCCCTAAATGCCATTGAACAAAGCAATGGGAATTAGGCCCCTGGTTGGGCCAGATCTTTAAAGATATCTAGGTGCCTATTGGCATTTTCAAAGTACCTCACAGGGCCTCGCTCTCGTTGATATCAATGGGACTTAGGTATCTAGTGCGATTTTCAAAAGTGCCGCGGCATCTATCTGCATCTCTAGGTGCTTAAATGCCTTTAGAAATCTAGCCCTAAGTGGTGCAGCTACTCTTGAAAATCTTATCTAAGAGCCATAAATTACACGTACTGGCAAAATAAATCTTAAAACATTTGTATTTATTCCTATTCGGTTAGGAACTATTGGTATTAGGAGGCAATATGCTGCCTTTAAACATCATCTCAACATCTTCCTTCTTCATACCTTTATTTTACATTCAGGCTTATCCAGCTTCTACAGCACCTCAGTGTAATGAAGATAGACAGTAAAACTCTATAGAAAGGGATCTTAGAGAGAGGCTAGTGAGGTTTATATATGAAGCACAAGAATAAGAGCTGAGAGGATTATCCAGTAAAAATGATGAGCAGAAATCTTTGCAGATTTTATTTAAAAAGTAAGTGATCTGGTTTGCACAGGTTCTGGGAGCAAAGGGTGCTCATTACCTGGGGAAACTCTGGCCATAGAAATGCATGATTTTCCTTGCTGTTAGTACATCTGGCTGTGCATGTTTGAGAAGCACAGCTGCTACAAGAATGCTCTTTTTGGGGGCATGCACAGTAACACACTGTGACAGATATGACCATTTGCTGCGATGTCCTGGACAAACCTTATTGAATTACAATAAACCTTACTGAATTAAATTAAACCTTACTGAATTAAGTTACCTTACTGAATTAAATTTAAGTATCTTAGGAGTTCATTGTATTAAAAATGCAAATGTTTATGTATCACTGTTGGATTGTATGCAATGACTCTAAGTGGGGTGACATGACTAATGTAAACCCTGGGAGTTCTATGAGCTTCAAAAAAACTATTTGAAACAATGTGCCAGACAAGAATTAACTTTTAAAGTTAAGTGGGTTTCCCAGGAAATCTCTGAAGGGAAGCGAATGCAAATGTACTTCTCCGGTTATGCAAGAACTCAGTTTTTTGAAGATTCATCCTGAGGAGGGGACCTGTGTCTGCTGATCACCTGTTATGCGAGGACAAGATCAGAGGTCCAAACTGTATAAAAGAGTGAGTTATAGATTCATGGTGTTCTTGTTCTGGGCAAAAGGTGTTATGAACCTGTAACCACAGAAAAATCACAGAAAAACCCGCAATTAGGACTGACTCCTATAAAAGTCCTTGTTGGAGTTGGGATGATCTCTGGTGAGCTTATTAGCATGTGTGTTTTAGATATGTTTTCTCTGTAATGCTTTCACCTTAACAATTAATGTGCTTGCTTAGGAAAAAGCTGTATGGTAGTTTATTTATAGCTTCTGAGGGGCTGCCTTTTCAGAGGATGTTGTGAAGGCCAACACTATAACAGGGTTAAAAAAAAAACTAGATAAATTAATGGAGGATAGGTCCATCAATGCCAGAAGATGGGAATGGGTGACAGAGGATGGATCACTTGATGATTATCTGTTCTGTTCATTCCCTCTGGGGCACCTGGCACTGGCCACTGTCAGAAGACAGGATACTGGGCTAGAGGGACCTTTGGTCTGACCCCGTGTGGCTGTTCTCATGTTCTTGTGTTATGTTCTTATGAGAAGAAAGCAAAGCAGGCCTGCTTAGGCAGTCTGACTTGCTGAGGAACTCACAGTGCAGAGAGGAAACTGTGCAGCTTGGAAAAACCTAGGAGCGGTGATGGCTGAAGAGCCAGGAGCCTAAATGTAGGTGCCTTGCTGACCGCTTAGGGGGAATACAGGTGCGGTTGCCCTGAACTGTGACGTACACCATATAACTGTAACCCTTCTGCCAGGCCAAGTTGATAGCAGCAAGGGCCGGGTTCAGTACATAGGGGTCCCTTCCCAACAGCGTGACACAGAACCAGCTCAAGCCCCCACCCAGTGACCTGGGAAAATCTTACACAAACCCCTAGGCGCCTCGGAGAGGCAATATTTCCCCTCTCGCAAGCACAGAGCCTCGGTGTAGCAGAAAATGTTTAATAACATGAGGTAAACGACATAGCATTAAATTGGGAAAACACCACAACTAGAGTTCATAGACCAAACCATGAGCGAAGACCCACCCCAGCAAATTGGGCCGTGTCCTCTCCCGTTGGTTCTTGAAACCAGCGACCCAAGAATCACCAAAGTCCCAAAAGTCCACCGATCCCAAAGTCTCTTGGGTCCAGCAACCCAAGAATCACAAAAGTCCCAAAAGTCCGACAACCCCCCAAAGTCTCTGTCCCTGATCAGTGCAGCCCCAGAGTTCAAAAAGGGGGGGGGTGAGCAGGGTGTTAAGGGGCACCTTACGTGATCCGAGGCCAACCCGGCTGCTTCTCCGTGGGGTTCCACCGCAGCCGTACCACGAACTGCTCCACTCCACCCGCAGTCCCACTCCTGCCGTCCCACGAACTGCTCTGGCAGCTGCTCCGCTCCGCTCACCGACCTGTGAGCCGCGCCGCTCCGCTCCGCTCCGCTCACCGACCTGTGAGCCAGGCCGCTCCGCTCCGCTCCGCTCACCGACCTGTGAGCCGCTCCGCTCCGCTCACCGACCTGTGAGCCAGGCCGCTCCGCTCCGCTCACCGACCTGTGAGCCGCACTGCTCCGCTCCGCCCGTCCCTTGGGCCGCTCCCACAAGGCTCTGCTCTGCTCGCTGCTCCTCCAGCCGCTCCGCTCGCCCCCGCTAAGCTAAGTTAGCTTAGCAATATAGCTTCAGGCTCCCCCACTAGTTAACACAGCCTCAGTGATCTCAGCTCTTAAATAGCTTTAGCTCTTTTGTGATTTCAGCTCTCAGTGATTTCAGCTCTTAGTAGGGGAGCCCCAGTGCTGGTGCACTATCGGCCCAGAGTGAATTCAGCTCAGCAGTCCGTAACTAGACTCCTAAGGGAATCAAAGTTAGCTCTGACATTCAACAGTGGAGAGAGGAGGAGGTGCAATTGGTGTTTCAGGCCCACAAAAGGGACCCACACCACCAGGTACTAATACCTGCCCCCAACCTCTCTCAATTCACTGGGTTTTGTAACCCATGCCCCTTGACAAGCAAATGCTACTTAGGTAATGGTGAATGACTCACTCAGTCCTTCTGTCATACACCAGTTCCACTGGCCTTGATTCACAGAATCAGGGTAACAAAACTTTATTCTTCCTGCCCCAATAACAGAGAAACTGGGGATCCCACACCAGCCAAAGTAACCACTTTGAGTTGCTGTTGTTTCCTGCCAGGCGAGTGGGTGTGCCTATGCAAACAAGATCAGCCCCTGGAGTTCTTTTCCACACTCGCCATAATTCACCACCAGATGTCAGGGTAGAGCTCATCCTGACTCTGCTTACATAACTACTGTGTCCAGATCCAAAGCACTTGCCTACAATTGTTTGACAACTTCGTCTAAAAGATTGTGCAATCCGTGCCTTGGACCTACTTCCAGAAGAGCCCACAATTTTGGATGCTGATGCAGAAGATAAATACAATGTTTCTCTTTCGTATTTTGCACACATCTGGTTCATCTGCGTTGCCATTCTTTAATGAAACAGGCATGTTAAGTGACAGACAGCTCTGTCACACATTTCCTTCTTAAAGGACTGAATTAGTGAATCACTGAAAAACCGTTCAGTATGCATCGATAGGAAACAGGACAGTTGTCATGTTAGCATTAATTTGGTGCTAAAAGTAGGTAGGGGAAGAGGAGTGTTTCGCAATGAGAGAGTGAATAATAATAATGATAGATTACATTTACTAAGTGCCTGACAGCTTGAACAATCCAATTTCACTTCACAAACTATCCTGCAAACACTCTCTATCAAGCATAGTGCTTACTATTACAAGTAGTCTTGATGACTCATGGTATTTCTCATAGTAGTAAGCATAATGCTTGGTAGTAAGAGTTTGCAGGATTGGGTTCCATATGCATATCTGAATGGGCAAAGGATGCCACCTCTGTTGTGCAGGGCAGCAGCTAAGCATGGAATTTATGCACAGGACTCTTCATGACAGCAAGCGCTAAGGAAAATACCAGAGCCAATCCCTAGTTATAGGGAAAGTGCAGTGGGATTTTCAACAGAGCTGTGAAAATAACTGATTTGACTGTTCACTGACTGTTCTGAAAAACTGGAAAAGAAAACTAATTTCTAATAGACTTGACATGAACAAACAAAAAAAAATAAATTTTCATTGAACTGAGAAGTCGGGGAAAATATTTTGGGTTGAATGAAATGTTTCATTTTGATTTGGGTTTTTTTTTTTAACTTTTTTTTAAATAATTGAAGGAAATTTCAAAATGAAAAGTTGTTTCAAATAGAAGAAATGAAACATGTTTTGAAAATGTCAGAATGAAAGGTTTTGATTCTTTTCAGATTTCTGGGGGGTATTTTTTTTCCAACCAAAACAATTTGGTGAACTCAGCATGAATTTACAAAATGTGCAACTGAACTTGAATTGGCAATTTTCACTGAAAAACATTTTGGTCAAAATATTTTGCCTAGTTCCAATATTTAATGCCTTGTGCCCTGTGACCTACTGGAAAAGGAACTGAATTGGTGACCACAATCAGTGGAGTTTTTTAAGGTTTCAAAGACTATTATATTGCTATATTTTTCACCATTATTTAAAATTCTTCCCCTGAACAGTCTCTTCCTGCATCATGCATAGTGGAACAGGTCAAATTTCTATTAATTAGGAACTAGTGATATTAAAAGTCACTTGTAGCAACAGGGCAGTCACCCCCTCTGCTCCCCAGTAGTAACAGCCGATGTGTTTGGTTTTTATTATTGGCCTATCAGAAACTTGGAGGCACATAAAAGGTCAGTGGTTGATGTTATTCCTCAGTCTAACATGATGTTAGATGCTTTGCCTCTTTTTCTGCATAGCTGGTGGGGTGAATTTAACCCTTTTAATGTCTTTATGAGGCAAATGAGCAGCAAATTAATAAAAATACTCAGATAACATTGCGAGCACTGCATTCTTGCCATTTCCTCACTTCTGCCTATTCTGTATATGAGAGAGAACCAAAGGGATTACATTTCGAAGGCAGTGATTGATTTACAGGCAGGAAGTTTTGAAAACTCCAAAAATTCTATAACCATCGCTGGTTATACAGGTATACAAGTGAAGAGTGCGACATGTTTTTACTGTCACAACAATGCTGTTGAATTTACTGGTTTAATTCTTTGCTTGTCTTTCCAACCCTCCCATCCTGCATCAGCAGAGACTCAGCAGTACAGAGTCTCATTTTCTACTTCTGCAACCCCTTTGAAAATTCCACTGTGCTCCCTGGCACCAGGTTCAAAACTTCCTTGTCATAGTCAGACCTCCCTCCCCCTGCCCTTCTCTCACCAGGCTGTCACAAACCCCATCAGCTACAGTGTGTTTAAATGCTGCCTCTTCCTCCCTTTTCATTAAGCCCATGTTTGATCATCACCAGCCTTCTGCTCCCTAGATGCTCTGCTAATCATCTCATTCATGCTCAGTCCAGCCAAACTGATGCTACTAAAACCATCTTCCTTTTTTGGTGCTGTCCACATCCCTTTTCTCTTTGAGAATCTCTCCATTAGATTCCCATTGTTTTTCCTGTCAAATTCACACGTCTTTTTGTAACCATCCTTGTCTTCTTTACTCAGTCACTGTTCAGAGTAGAATGGCGTTTCTGTGGAGGTTCCATTTGAAACAGGACACATCCAGAAATGGGGTGGAACAGGAGGACCCATTTATCTTTTACTACAGGGGTCGGCAACCTTTCAGAAGTGGGTTGCCGAGTCTTCATTTATTCACTCTGATTTAAGGTTTCGCGTGCCAGTAATACATTTTAACGTTTTTAGAAGGTCTCTTTCTATAAGTCTATAATACATAATTAAACTGTTGTTGTATGTAAAGTAAATAAGGTTTTTAAAATGTTAAAGAAGCTTCATTTAAAATTAAATTAAAATGCAGAGCCCCGCGGACCGGTGGCCAGGACCCAGGCAGTGTGAGTGCCACTGAAAATCAGCTTGCGTGCCACCTTTTGCACACGTGCCATAGATTGCCTACCCCTGTTCTACTAGCTTATAAAAACCTGAGCAAACTCCTGCTACAATGCACTGAAAGCCTGATAACCTAGGAACAGGGACTTTAAAAGAATACAGCATTGCAGAGCAGATTGCAAGTGAACAGTATAATACAATGGGCAGTGGATTAGATTACCATACATTTTTTTTCCACCTCTACCTTCCAACATCATCTATACCAAGTAAGTATAGTAGTATCCAGAATCCAGTACTATTTAACATGTCCTTTTCCCCATCAAGATACCAAGAGTGTCCTTTGTTGTTTCCTACTCTTGACCTGAAGACTGTCTAGTCTATTCCGCCTTGCCATGGTTTAATTTTCAATTAAGAGGGAATGTCAGTGAAATAGAGTGGTTCATCAAACAGTGGCCTGTTGCTGCTGAAAAAGGCATAGGCATTAGAAGCAAAGATCAGCTACCCAGCAGTCTGTTTGCCTGGCAAAAATATAGCCTAATTTTACTCTGTTTCATATTCACATACATTAGTACTGCTTTTCCCATACATTTATCCTTATGTTAGTTACATCTGTTCTTTTATTCATTCTTACGTGTTTGCTCTGCTGTCAGATTTATGAAATAGTCATTCCCCTGAGCTCAGCAAACGGCGGCCATAACTTAGCTACATTGCAAAATACGTGATGCCCTTGAGGTAAACTCAGATGTTAAGGTTTTATGAAGTGTCTCACATGTGGCAGTTCAGAGAAGTCTATTTGTCAACTTGTGTCTATTGTTCAGTTGTTCAGACGATGTTAAAAGGACCCTATTAAACCACAAGCTGTCTGAATTCCGAGGGAACTGAAAGGAGGAGACGGAAAGATTTGCATTATTACATATGAAGATTAAAAAGATCTGTATTCGGCCCTGCTGTATTATTCTTCTGATGTGGAAGTTACCAGTTGGTAGGTTCTAATATGTATGTTTATCCACTTACAGGCCCCCCAGTTACTCTAGTATCTGGGTACCTCACAAATATGAATGAATTTATTCTCACAAGGGAGGGAAGTATTGCTATGTCATTTATTTATTTATTGTACAGCGTGGGGAACTAAGGCACAGAGCAATTAAGTGACTCGACCAATATTGCACAGGATAGTCTTGTAGAGCTAGCTTTAGCATTTATTTTATTTAGCAGTAACACAAGGAACCTACAGGCCTGTCTCCTGTACGACATTGGATTCAGCAGTTAGTATAAGGCTTGAGGCCTATGAAGTTTGGCCCAGATAAATGGCCCAACGGTCACCCCTAAGTTTTGGGGAACTGGGAATAGAGTGTTTAATGGGGAAGTTTGTACTTACTGACACCAGGCAACCACAGGAATATGAGCTAATACCAGCTTTTGGATATTTTAGGATAGGAACATCTGCAGATGTCCGACCACAAGAGTGCCATGGCAACAAGGTGAGGTATATGATAATAAGTTGAGCTCATTAATATAATAACCTATGGGACAGGGGTTCTCAAACTGGGGGTCAGGACCCCTCAAGGGGTTGTGAGGTTATTACCTGGGGGGCTGCCAGCTGTCAGCCTTCACCTCCAAACCCCGCTTTGCCTCCAGCATTTATAATGGTGTTAAATATATTTTAAAAGTGTTTTTAATTTATTAGGGGGGTCGCACTCAGAGGCTTGCTGTGTGAAAGGGGTCACCAGTACAAAAGTTTGAGAAGAGGAGGTTACTCACCCTGTGCAGTAACTGACGTTCTTTGATGTGAGTGTCCCTACGGGGGCTCCGCTCCAGGTGTTGGTGCGTCCCTGCGCCTTTGCTCGGAGATTTTTGTAGCAGTACTCTTACCGGCCACGCATTCGCAGAGCCTGCCCCCTGCTCTGAGTCTAGCTTAATAGTACGCATGCGCGGCTGGTCTCCTCAGTTCCTTCTCTACAACGGAGGCTACCCCAACTCCGAAGTAGAGGGGAGGAGGGTGGGTAGTGGAGCACCCACAGGGACACTCATCTCGAAGAACGTCAGTTACTGCACAGGGTGAGTAACCTCCTCTTCGAGAGAGAGATGTCCCTATGGGTGCTCCACTCCAGGTGACTTAAAAGCAATGTGTCTCAAGGAGGTAGGGACTTCGGACCTGATAGGAATGCAGTAGATAGTACAGCTCTGCCCACACGTGTATCAGAGAGAGGGCCTTGCGTCAGGGCATAGTGTTTAACAAATGTGTGTTCAGAGGACCAAGTGGCTGCTTTACGGATGTCAGCCAGGGAACTTTGCGTAAGAAAGCCACAGAGGCAGCCAGAGATCTAGTGGAGTGAGTTCTGATGCCGGCTGGAGGTGTAACTTTCTTTATGTGATAGCACAATTGGCTGCACTCAGAAATCCAGTTTGAAAGTCTCTGGGTAGAAATAGGTGTCCCTTTGGAACGGTCCGCAATGGAGACAAAAAGTCTAGAAGAATTTCTAAAAGGTTTGGTTCTATCCAAATAGAAGGACAAGGCCCTGCGTACATCTAACGTATGCCTTGTGGCTTCAAAAGAGTTCACATGTGGTTTCAGAAAGAAGGTCGGTAGGTGTATCGGCTCATTAATGTGGAATGAGGAATGCACCTTTGGAAGGAATTTGGGATGTAATCTAAGAGTAACCTTGTCCTTGAAAAATAGCATATATGGTGGATCTGCCATAAGAGCTGCTATTTCTCCTGCCCGTCTGGCGGAGGTAATTGCCACTGAAAATGCTGTTTTCATCGAAAGGTGTAAAAGGGGGCAAGTGGCTAGGGGCTCAAATGGTTGTTGAGTTAGGCAGGATAGTACTAAATGAAGGTCCCACGGAAGGGTAGGCGGTTTAATGTCTGGGTATAGGGCTTGGAGTCCCTTGAGGAAACACTTGGTGATTGAATGAG
This sequence comes from Chrysemys picta bellii, assembly GCF_011386835.1. Classification (NCBI taxonomy): domain Eukaryota; kingdom Metazoa; phylum Chordata; order Testudines; family Emydidae; genus Chrysemys; species Chrysemys picta. The sequence goes on along the minus strand of NC_088799.1, from coordinate 14,719,807 downwards.
CAAAAACAGAAGTATCGTCGGTTCTGTCATGGAAGGTTGTAATAGCAGCTAAATGGACTCTTATGGAGCTGAAAGAAAGGCCAGATTGCTTAAGATCCAGTAGGTAGTCAAGTATGATCGGGAGAGGTACCGATATGGGAGAAAGTTGTTTAGCTGAACACCATTGTGTGAATCGCTTCCACTTTCGTAGATAGGTGGTGTGAGTAGATTGTGTTCTGCTATGTAGGAGCATTCTTTGAACTTGGTCAGAGCAATCCAGTTCGCTTTGGGAGAACCATGTAGGAACCAGGCTTTGAGGTGAAGCATGGACAAGTTGGGGTGAAGAAATCGGCCGTGTTGCTGTGACAGGAGGTTCGGGATGAGGGGCAACAAAATTGGTGGTCGAATCGACATTCTGTTGAGGAATGGAAACCACGGTTGTCTGGGTCACGACGGGGCAATCAGGATCACCGTGGCATGGTCTGTTCGTATTTTTATCAGGACCCTGTTGAGAACCGGTATCGGGGGAAAAGCATAGAGTAAGTTCTGGTGCCATGGGATCATGAATGCGTCTCCCAGGGAATGTTTGCCCAGTCCCGCTCTGGAGCAAAAGTCGGGACATTTCATGTTTTTTGCAGTTGCAAAAAGATCTATGGTTGGGTGACCCCAAATACGGAATATGTTGTGAATGGTTCTCTCATCTATCTCCCATTCGTGATCCAAGGGAAAGCATCTGCTTAGTTCATTCGCTGTGGTGTTCATCACTCTGGGAAGATAGGCAGCTGATATCCGGATGTTGTTGGCAAGGCATCAATTCCAGAGCTTCATAGCCTCTGTGCAAAGCGAGTGGGAGTGAGCCCCTCCCTGCCTGTTTACATAGAACATGCAGGCAATGTTGTCTGTCATTATGCATACATGTTGATTCCTGATTAGTGGGAGGAAGTGACGGCACGCATTGCGTATGGCTCGAAGTTCTAGGACATTTATGTGCAGGGAGGTTTCGGTTGAAGACCATAGCCCCTGGACTGTGTGGTGAGACATGTGTGCACCCCATCCTGTCAGGGATGCATCGGTAGTCAGTATGAGGGATGGAGCCTCCTGGAGAAAGGGGACTCCAGAACAGAGGTTGGAGTGAACTGTCCACCACAGTAGAGAATCTTTGACTCCGAACGGTATCGAGAGAGGCTTGTTTAGAGAGTGCACATTCAGTCTGTAAACCGTGCCCAACCACGCTTGGAAGCACCTCATGTAGAGTCGTGCATTTTGGACCATGAAAGTGCACGAGGCCATGTGACCTCATAGTTGTAGACAGTCTCGGGCAGTGACCTAGGTACTGTTGCGAAGTTTTGTGGCCAGTAGGCTTATGGAGTTGAAGCAGTCGGGTGGGAGAGATGCCAACCCCGTCCGGGAGTCGACGTCTGCGCCTATGAACTCCAGATGTTGGGTGGGGCATAATGTGGATTTGTTTTTGTTTATTCGTAGGCCTAGAGATAGGAAACAATCGACGGTAAGCCGCGTGAATCGGAGAGCTTCGTCGAACGTTGAGGCTTTAAGGAGGCAATCGTTGAGGTAAGGAAATATTATGACCCCTTGTTTCCTGAGGTAGGCAGTGACTACGGCTAGGAGCTTGGAAAAAACACAGGGGGCCATGGACAGTCCGAAGGGTAGAACCCTGTATTGAAAATGTGTTGAGCCAAGGGTAAAACGAAGGAAGCGTCTGTGGGCCGGGTGTATAGTCACATGAAAATAGGCGTCTTGTAGGTCGAGGGCTGAAAACCAATCGCCCTGCTCCAGCACTGGGATTATGGAGGTGAGAGTAACCATCTTGAACTTTTGCTTTTTGACAAATTTGTTGAGCTGCCTGAGGTTGAGGATCGGTCGCCATCCTCCAGTTTTCTTTTCTGTTAAGAAATAATGGGAGTAAAAACCCTTCCCTTTGTGCCGTTCAGGCACAATTTCTATTGCTCCCAGTTGAAGGAGATGTTGCACTTCTTGGAGGAGCAGTTGCTCATCAGAAGGGTCCCTGAAGAGGGACGGGGAGGGTGGGTGGGTGGGTGGGAGGCAAGGAGAGGAAGGGGATGGAGTAGCCAATTGTAACGACCTCTATAACCCACTTGTCGGCGGTAATGTTCTGCCATTGATGGGAAAATGGTCGTAGGCGGTGTCCAAAAATAGGTGTACTTGCTGAAGTGGGAACGTTGTTTTCTAAACCCTCGACCAAGGCTTCAGATCTGCTTATTATTTGGAGGGGGTTGAGGTGCCCCCGAATAATTGGGACGATGATGCTGGAATCTCGGTCTCTGGCATTGCTGTTGTTGTTGTTGTTCCTGTGATCGATGGAAGTGTTGTGTATATGCGGGGTAGCGTGGACGGTGGTAAGGTTGATATCTATATTGTCGCCTTCTGGTCATAGGGGTTTGGATTCCTAAGGACCGGAGGATTGCCCTTGAGTCTTTCATTGAATGAAGTACGTCGTTCGTGGTGGAAGCAAAGAGTTTGTCACCGTCAAAGGGAAGATCTTCAATGGTACTCTGGATCTCTCGAGGAAAGAAAGAGGAGGAGAGCCATGAACCTCAGCGCATGACCACTGCTGTGGTGGTTGATCTTGCTGCAGTATTGGCTACATCGAGGGCCGCTCGAAGAGCGGTACGTGATATGATTTGTCCCTCGGAAACCAGAGCTGTGAATTGTTGTTTCTTCTGTTCTGGAATGTCATCAATAAAGTCCATGAATTTATGATAGTTTCTGTGGTCATATTTTGCAAGAACTGCAGTATAATTAGCAATACGAAATTGTAGTGTTGAGGATGCACACACTTTATGACCAAAGAGGTCCAAGCGTTTACTTTCCTCGTTGGCCGGGGTGGAGCGGGAATACTGTTGTTTGGTCCTTTGGTTCGCTGCATCTACTACCAATGAGTTTGGCGCTGGATGGGTAAAAAGGAATTCAGAACCCTTAGAAGGGATGAAGTACTTGCAGTCCGCTTGTTTACAGGTAGGTAGGCTTGTAGCTGGAGTCTGCCAGATGGACTTAGCAGGTTCTAAAAGGGCTACGTTGATTGGTAATGCTACCCTAGAGGAAGAAGGTGTAGGATGTCCGTTAACTCATGCTGTTGTTCAGGGACTTCCTCCAAGTTAATTCTCAAGTCACTGGCAGCTCTTTTAAAAAGGTCTTGGAATTTTGAGAAGTCATCCGACAATGTTGGAAGAGGTGGAAGTAAGGCTTCTTCAGGCGTTACCTCCAGCTCTACTGGAATAGGAGCAGGATTTGATTGATCCTGCAAGTGTGACGGTGCTGCCTGGTGTCTTGTGTCATTGGCAGGTTTGTCAGGTGGTGGTGCTTGGCAGGTGTTGCGCCTGGTTGAGGTGGAGTAGCGCGTGTGTTCTCGAGGGTACGATGCCCATGGGGCCCAATATTGCCATCGTGGTGCCATCCAGGGGTTCACACCCCAGTGGGCAGGATCCTGAGAATAGGATGAGGTAATTTTTCTATGACCTCTATTGACTGGGGTCTGGGGATGGGAGTCTTGATACGGTGAAAAATCCCCCTGTGGTTCAGCTTCCTCCTCACTGGAGGAAGGCTGTTCAGATCCTGACTCAGCCATTGGAGAGAAGCAGTCATTCAGCAGGGGTGACTGCAGGATGGGTGACACAAACAGATCTCTTGCCTGAGTAAATTGTTGTGCTGAGGCGCCTGTGTGAGGTGAAGGCTGTGTAGGAGGAAGTTGCTGTGAGGAAAAATTCCTCTGCACCGGTGTTTTGAGCCTGGGCTCGCTGCCAGTCAGCCCAGCGGGTGTCGGTGCCGTGGCCGGTGCTGGGAGAGCAGTATCAGCCTGCAGGGGGTCAGGCAGGTTGTGGGATGTTGGCACCGCGTCCCTCGCGGTGCCGAACGGTGCCAGAAGAGAGGCAGGCAGCTGGAAGCCTGAAGCCTCGGCACCGGAGCTTCGTGCCGCCGCCGCAGCCTCAGGCGGGTATCGCGCGGTGCCAGAGGAGCCCGGCTCGTCAAATGTGCTCAAGCGGGGGAGCACAGGCAGGGAAGCTGTAGACCTGCCTGGAGAAATCTTATGTCGCCTGGCTTTCTTTGGTGACAGAAGTTGCCCTTTTTTTTGCAGTTTTTTTGTGCTTCTTTGAGGCGGGGGGGCTGTGGCGGGCAACGCAGCCGGAATCAGCGCCTGGGTCTGAAGCTGACCCTAGAGATTTCTGAAGGGGGACCAGTTTCAGTCTAAGCTCCCTGTCCTTCTGTGCCCTGGAGCTAAGTTTACTTCAGTGGGCACATCTTTGGGGGATGTGGGTCTCCCCCAAACATTTTATACATTGTGAGTGGCCATCTGACAGGGGGATAGCCTCCTTGCAGGTAGAGCAGCGCTTAAAGCCTGTGGAGCCAGGCATGTCTGAAGCGGCTGCGGCTGACAGGAATGAATTTTTTTTTTTTTAAGATAGAAATAGTAACTAACTATAACTAACAACGAACTAATAACAAACTAACTAACTAGAAGGGCAATTGTAACCAGAGGAAAGAATTGCTTAACGAGTCTGCTGAGCTCCGTCTCAGGCCGGAGACGGTAGAGAAGGAACTGTGGAGACCGGCCACGCATGTGTACTATTAAGCTAGACTCAGAGCGGGGGGCAGGTTCTGCGCACGCGTGGCCGGTACGAGTACTGCTACAAAAATCTCCGAGCAAAGGCGCAGGGACCAGGGCCAGCTCCAGGCACCAGCTTACCAAGCAGGTGCTTGGAGCGGTCACTTCGGAGAGGGGTGGCACGTCCAGCTGTTTGGCGGCAATTCAGCGGACGGTCCCTCACTCCTGCTCGGAGCGAAGGACCTCCCGCCGAATTGCCGCCGCAGATCGCAATCAAGATCGTGGCTTTTTTTGTTTGTTTGTTTTGTTTTGTTTGGCTGCGTGGGGTGGCCAAAACCCTGGAGCCGTCCCCGGCAGGGACGCACCAACACATGGAGTGGAGCACCCACAGGGACATCTCTCGAAGAAGACTGCTAGAGGAGAAGGTCACCCCAGCATTAGTAGGGTGAGGAAAACCAAATAAGGAAGAGGAGAGACACCCCTATTGAATATGCATTAGGCATAGTGGTGTCAGTGTAACATATTATAAAAGCTGGATTCCCAGTCTCTGAGCAGGAGGAGAGAGAGATGTCGCCCTTGGGAGATGCCAGGATGATGATGATGAGGAAGATAATGTCTAACATTTCAGGTTGTTCTTCAAGGCATGGTGTGAATATATGAATGTTCAAATGTACAGTCTGTTTTATCTCTATGTACCTTGCCGGGTTAGAGTGTTTGGGATTTTGCTAAATGTATTAATAAACTATTGTAAATATAGAAAGGTTCCTAAATTGTGAGTGCTGCAACCATGCACATTGGCGTTCCCAACTGAACAGTAATTTTGATAATACTGGGCCTGATCTTGGGATAAGAACATGTCAAACCTCAAAGTGATAACTGGATATTAAGCAATCAATATAATGAATGCATAATCTATAGATCAGGCTACAGTCCTGGCCCAGTGCCTTGAACACAAGACAAAACTTTTCTGTTGTAACCCCAAAAGTTATGATTTGTAGGCTCTGGCAAGTTTAAGATGGGAGTTTCTTAAAACTAGAAAAGAGAGATGGAAGTCAAAGATATTTTATTAATGTACTTGGTCTTATATTGAAATGACTGAAAATCAGTTCCTCCCTCAATTACCTGAAAGGTCCTGAGTCCACGAGTCTGTTTCCTTGCAATATTTAATGACATCACTAACATCTACAGCAGTGTAGGGACTGCATCAGATACACAGTACCCTGACACAAGGTCCTGGCAGGTAGATAGAAGATCATTTTTAAATATAGGTGCAGACCAGACAGTGACAATGCAAGTTCTTCAACACTGCTCAGTAAATGTACTTGAATGCTGACTTGGAGAGATTACCCTGATGGGTGAGAGGAAGGGTAGGTCTCTGTGGGTTAAATGTATCTAGCAATATATGGCACAGAAAGTCCTCACTGCGGAACTGCCAGTGCCATGGATTCACTGCATGGAGGGTGAACAGCAGGGATGCAGGAGAACAGCATAATACGGATGCAGGAGAACTCTATACCTTCTACACATGGTGGACCTAGGGTCTATTTCAGCCCCACATGGGAACATGGAAACTTGCCTACATGGGACTGGACAGAAGCATGTCCAGTGGGTCCTTGATTACATGGATCCTGTGGCCACAACCTGCACTGGAGGGGATCTGCAGAGGTCTCAGCCTCTATTCTAGCTTGGGGGCAGGTGTGGAGACAGATGGACATGGAAGAGATTTTATACCTGGTACCTGCAACATTAGCTTCCCTGCACAAATCACAGGTACTTGGGCTTTGGGTTGAGGGTGAAGGGAGGTGAATTTCAGCTCCTGTGTACCTAATTTCTTGGCCTGTCTGCTGAGAATACCAGTGTCAGTGATTAGTGAGCATTCTGTGGTCAGACACCTGTTCACCAGGAAATGGACTGAGATTGCCTCCAACTCAAACAGCTGTCAGGTAGCAATAATTTCAACAACTTGGGCCGTTGGCCAAATTTTATGCAGGGACCTACAGGTGAAAGTCTCCATGTCCCATTAATAGTGAGAAAGACAGACTCTTTACATAGCCATTTGCTTTTATCAGTAAAATTACTCAGCCATTTTTGCTTCATTTTTAATACTTTAAAATAACAATTAACCCGAATGCTAAATTCAGTCAGAACATTTAATGAAAAAAGGCAAAGCCATCAATGAACGGGATGAGAGCAGAATCCCATAAAACATCTGCCTCCACCAAAGTCTAATGTTTTTGTCAGTCTGACAGTTTAAAAATGGCCAGAATAATTTGAAACTAATTTGATAAGCCCTCTCTACTATTGCAGGAAGAAAAGAAATGTGTTCGGAGGGTCCTTGTATATCAAGTTTCAGCCTGAATGAATTTTTATGGTTGACTTAAAGTATAATATCCTGAAAATAGCGGTTTGCAAAGGGAATTCTGACAGACCCTTTAACCATTTGGAAAATAAGCACAGCTATAATTCCGCTGCTTCAGAAGAAAATTTTGAGTGTTTTGGGTAGGTACAACTGCTGCTTCTATTGCATTTCAGGAAAGATGTGGACAAATTGGAGAAAGTCCAGAGAAGAGCAACAAAAATGATTAAAGGTCTAGAAAACATGACCTATGAGGGAAGATTGAAAAAAATGGGTTTGTTTAGTCTGGAGAAGAGAAGATTGAGAGGGGACATGATAACAGTTTTCAAGTACATAAAAGGTTGTTACAAGGAGGAGGGAGAAAAATTGTTCTTCTTAACCTTTGAGGATAGGACAAGAAGCAATGGGCTTAAATTGCAGCAAGGGAGGTTTAGATTGGACATTAGGAAAAACTTCCTAACTGTCAGGGTGGTTAAGAACTGGAATAAATTGCCTAGGGAGGTGGTGGAATCTCCATCATTGGGGATTTTTAAGAGCAGGTTGGACAAACACCTGTCAGGGATGGCCTACATAATACTTAGTCCTGCCTTGAGTGCAGAGGACTGGATTAAATGACCTTTTGAGGTCCCTTCCAGTTCTATGATTCTATGAAAAGCCAAACTTAAGTGGTGGCAATCTGGATATCAGATTTTTAAGAGCTTTGCATTTATAACTGATTACACAAGCTCTACTGTAGTCTCCTGCTTATTTCAGAACATGTACATTAATTCACTGGCAATAAAGGCAACTAAATAACTTGTAACTGCATAAAGCCACGTACAGCTGTATGCATACAGCCACATAATCAGTCATGGGATAGCTGAGCAATTTATAGCCCTTTGAGAAATTTGAACCTCTCCAAAAAGTCTTAGCACATATGGATTACAAACTGTATTCTATGTACAACCTCCATCCACCAGCCCTTCATCATCTGATGTAATCCTTCTCCTCAGCTATGTATTAGGGCTGTTTAACATTCCTAACTAGAGCTGGTCAAAAAGTTTCCAACAGGATGATTTTTCTGTCAGAAAATGTTGTTTCATTGAAATTGAAACTTTCCACATGAACATGTTGATTTTAATTAAATTTGATTTAGGAAAAAAACAACAAATAAAATGTGTTTTGATAAAGTCAAAACAGAACATTTCAACCTTATATGAATGGAACATTTTGATCTTTTGTTTAGAAACGTATTCAATTTTCTATTAAATTATAATCTTCTATAAAATACAAGTCAAAATCAGAACAAAATGTTTCAATCATATAAAAATGAAACATTTTGATTGACTGGAACAGAAGTGTTTTCAAAAATTCTGTTTCATGGGAAATTTCTAATTTTGTTTGTTTTTGTTACAGTTCAGAACAAAAATAAATTTTGAAATGTTGGAATTTCCCACAGAATGGAAATTCTGAATTTTGCACGGCTCTATTCCCAACCATAGAATATGCTGTTCAGTTTTAACGGTTGAACCGGTTCATGTTAAGGTTACAATACAAGGGAGAAAAATACCCTGGCCAAGATTTTCAAAATTGAATGTCTAAAGTTAGGATACATAAAGCATGATCCAGCACTTGTTGAAGTGTCTGGGAATCCTTCCATTAATTTCAGTGGGCATTCGATTAGGCCTTAAGTCAATATTTAGGACAGGTGCCTAGATAAGTGGCCTGATTTTCAACAATGCTGAGAACCCAGCAGCTTCTACTGAAGTCATTGTGAGATGTGGGGTTGCTCCACACTTCTGATAATCAATTTATTTAACCAGGTGCCCAAATACAGATTAGACTCCTTACTTTAGGTGTCCATTTCTAAAAAAAACTGTCTCCTACATTTAGTTTTTTCAAATTTCACTGTTCTAGAATACATTTATATAGTGCCTCTGTATTATAGGCAGAGCAAATAGTGCTGTCTATATGTGTTTGCCCAACACTTCACTATAAGACTTTTTTTCAGTTGCTTATAACTTAGCCAAACTTTAACCATTCAGGCAGAAGTTTTCTATGCTGGGTGGCTGCTCTTGACTGAATTTATCTGGAAAGTTTTAGTGAAAATAATTTAGCTGTTTCCAAGAATCAGATTAGGGAAAAATATGTAGGTTTGCCCATGTTAACAAAATTAATATAATTGTTTCATTGAGAAGCTCTACTGCGCCCATGTTTTGGAGCAGGGACTTGAAATTTGTCAGGAGATGCCCTTTGTGTCAGGGATATACCTTTGCCACCCTCATGAATATTTGGCTGTTATAAGCCTTTGAAAAATCTCAGTTCTAACATGCTCAGTAGAGACTTGTTAAGACTTTGGCAGCTAAATTCTCCAAAGAGCTCACCTGCACTGAGCATGCGCCATCCTCTCATAGCTTGTTGGAAATGTCATAAGCATGGGATACGTATAGTGCATGAGGTTGAACAGGCCAGGGTAATACTTACACTAAGCTTGCTGGCTATGGCCTAGTCCAGGGGTGGCCAACCTGTGGCTCCAGAGCCACGTGTGGCTCTTCAGAAGTTAATATGTGGCTCCTTGTATAGGCACCAACTCTGGTTGGAGCTACAGGTGTCAACTTTCCAATGTGCCGGGGGTTGCTCACTCCTCAACCCCTGGTTCTACCACAGGCCCTGCCCCCACTCCACCCCTTTCCGCCTCTTCCCCGACCCTGCTATGCCCTCGCTCCTCCCACTCCCCCTCAGAGCCTCCTGCATGCAACAAAACAGCTGATTGGGAGGTGTGGGGAGGGAGGAGGAGGCGCTGATCAGCGGGGCTGCCGGTGGGCAGGAGACGCTGGGAGCGGGGGAGAGGGGAAGCTCATGGGGGGCTGCTGACGTATTACTGTGGCTCTTTGGCAATGTACATTGGTAAATTCTGGCTCCTTCTCAGGCTCAGGTTGTCCACCCCGAGCCTAGTCTTTGACATGGGTGTTTGCCTTGCTAATATGTCCTTATGTGAACTTAGTTAATAGTGTTGTACAGGACAAAGGTGATGTTTTGTTCACAGAATGTACTGACTTGGAGGATATTACATAGATAAGAGGAAGTTATCAGCACAATGAGCACACAAAATGTACTACCAAAAAGTTCCCACATTGTGAAAAAACAGGGGTGAAAGACCTGGGCAGCATGCATGATCAGTGTGTGATCAGGGATAATAAACCAGTTAGAAGAGAGATATAACAACATGGAAATAGAATGGACAGCAAAAATTATGTAAACTGAAGCTTGCACTTGCATATTGTCTGAAAAGACATACTGCTTAATGTTGATTGGATGGTCATATAACGCAATTGTTTGCAATTGCTGCTCCTGGTTGCTACAGATCACTGAGATGGTTACACTGGGCACCAGAATCAAGAGCCGGGGGGAGACTGTTTCTCCTGTGCTCTCAGTGGTCCCTCTGGTGGCATGCTGGCAGCATGGAAGAAGAAGAGAAAGCCAAATAACTGCACAGAGAAGAGCGGGACCCATGGGGCAGGGAGGGAGTGAGGGTGGAAGGGAGAGGGGTCAGAGGGAGTAGATTGGGATGAAGAGCCTGGGGGAAAGACTGGGACTGGGTGCCAGTCTGTGTGATCATGTAATTAAAGACAGTGTCATAATACCAATAATAAAGATGCCCAATCAACCTTAATTTTGGTATTTCCTACCTTTGAGTGCTTGATGATACAAATGTAATATTTGTTTAACACAGATTTGGAGTACTGTATACCTAAGTCAGAACAATTCCACATCCTGTGGCTCAAATTGGAACTCTTTCGGAGACACCTAATTATACAAAGAGATAATCTCAAAGCACTAAATTCTGCTAGCAGATATGAGCACACCTTTCCCACTGCTATCCATGGAAGATGTATCTGAGGCTAGATATTGGCCCTTTTAACTAAGGGGGAGGGGTAATTGTAAATGAGGCATAAGGTCAGATCTTTGTGGACATTCAACTAGTGGTTTGTATTTTTTAAAAAATTTATATCAATGTTTAGTTATTATTTATGAAAGGAAACATTAGTATAAGCATTAAAAATATCATCTCATGGGAGGGATCTGTGGGCAGATGTGAGATAATCTTAAGATATACCAATTGCAGAGCTGAAAGTTTGTGAATATTATAGCATTTATTTAATCTCTTCATGTTTCTAATAAAATATGACAAAAAGACATCTCTTTATTACTCTAGGTATTTTTGAAAAACATTTGAAAAAACCCCAATGATCGCCTTTTGAACTGCATTCAGACACAACATATTCTGGGAATTTTAACCCAGTTGGCTTCAGTTGTAATCACTGATTCTGAAAGTGACTAAATCCCTCTACATTGCTCTGGTAGCATTTAGATCACTGGAATATAAGGAAATAAACAAACTGTATTTAATGGCATGGAATGGTGGCTATCAAACCACTATAGCTCTGCTGGGTTGATAGAGCATGGAACTATCAATGCCCGAATTCCTCTGCATTCTTTGCACAGATGTAGAAGCATGTTAGAATTCTGAAATAACTAGGGACATGTTCTTGTCTCAGTTACACCTGTGTAACTCTGGAGTACACACTACTAAGTTACATTGAGTCAATGAATTTAGGGTTAGAGTTTGCACTGATGTGACTGAGACCAGAATCTAGTTTCTCAACTCCCTGGAACCACAAATTCAGGTCCTGGCAGTATTCAAATTCAAGTCATCTGCCCTTCATTTTTCCAAGAGAGATGCAATTTGCTATGCATGGGTATTTAGATGGGCTCTTTAAAACTGAAGTCCCATCTGTCCGGCTGGGACACTGAAGATCCCATGACAATCTGTAACAGAGCAATGCTTTGAACCTCGAGCAAAATTTCCCCTTGCCTGTGCTGTCATCCCCTTTCTCAGCGGTGGCTTTATTTAACCAGTGCTGCATGTGTACAATTGTAAAGTGCTTTGGGGTGAAAGGCTTTGTGTCAATATAAGATATCCTTATTTCTTCACAGGCAGGCCATTATTTATTATTTAGGGTCAAATTCATCCCAGTGCTGACAGTCAGCACAAGACCCTAGGTACCATTTAACCCTTCTTACGTCCCTTAAGGGTGATATTGACCAAATGCAGAAGTCCCTAGAAAGGCACTACACACCCTGTAAGCCTCACACCACCTAAGCCTCACTTAAGCTTTTCAGTGGGGTTTAAGTGAGGTGTAAATAGCGCACAGAGTCTTGTGTGTGTTCTCTGATCTGGGCTGAATTTTACCCGAAATGAAAAACAGTTAAAACAATATCCCCAAAAGGGGGAGAATGAAGGTAAGTATAATAATCATCAAAACAAAGCGATTCAAACTGTTTCCCCAGATGATGACCACGTGAAACTGTTAACGCTGTCAAAGGCTGAACATATGAGAGTATTAAGGCAAAAACAAACACTTATTTGGGGCTAACTGTCCGTGCACTAACAAGTGCCAAGACAAAAGGTTGGGCCCACAATAGCACCAACTTTCATTTTCACCATCGGAACAAATGTGCCCCAAGATGGACATTCACTCCCTGAGAAGCAGAGCACTCTGCTGTCTTCAGCTGCAAGTTTTACCTTCTGAATTTTATTCCACACACGTTCTTTATCACTTCTTCCTTCAAGGGTGTCCATGGCATCTGCCATTAGCGACTGCAGCTGTGGCACCAAGATAAAAATTATCAGTGTGGAATTCACACAGAAATAACTTCCCTAAATACACAGATTAAAACCCAATTAAAAATTCATTTGTACACTGATGATTTTATTACTCATCTTTCACACAATGAGCATCACCACCTCATCTTCGCTTCAGCCATTACTCTGTATTATTGTGGATATAAAATACTTAACAATGGGGAAAATTCCGCTGGAAAATTTGTACTTACACCTATTGGTTTTAATGTAGTAAATGTTTATATTTTTAAAGCCACTTTTGTAAAGAATAAAGGTTTCATATTTTATTATTTAATTCTCCAAGATATTCTATGTATTACAAGAATTTGTGTGTGTGTTTTCTTCCAAGGCTAATGTATCATAATTTAAGACAGCACGTAAAACCTCACTAGAGGACAATTCTAAAGCTGAGATGTTTTTATTGTATCTCAAAGCATGTAGCTCATTTACCTTTTTTACTATCCTTTTCTTTGACAGAGCCTTCCCATCATTCAGCATAACAGAGCATAAAGAACAAGGCAGACTATTTCTACTGTAAACCATAAAAAGTATGTATTGATAAATGCGTGATAACGAGTATTCAGTGCTAGAGGCTAGGCCCAAAATTCAGTGTGGTTATGGCATTGCCTCTTTTGGGGTCCGCCTCTCAAACATTTTCAAAAATACATTTTCAACTGCATTTAAATAAGATTATAATATAGGAATTGCCAGACTGGATCAGACCCATACTTCATCTAGTCCTGTTTTCTGTCTCCAGCAGTAGCCAGCACCAGATGCTTCAGAGGAAGGTGCAAGAAACCTCACATTAGCCAGGAAGGCAGCCAGCAAGCTGAAAAATTCTGTTTTGGTTCTCCAGAAACAAAAGTTTTCTGGAAATTTCTTCTCATGAAAAATTTCATATTTTTGATATTTTATCCCATTTAAAATGGACAGTTTTTCAAAAAAGCAAAGATTTTCATGAGAATGGAGTTCCATTTTTCAGACAGCTTTGGTCTTTGACTGATAGGAACGCAAATGTGAAACCACAAAACCTCTGGAAGGTCTTTATTGATTGTTGTTTGCATTGACAGCTCAAATTAACTGAAGTCTCTCCTTCCCCCACAGATTTTATGAATTAACAATAATTTAAAAAATCCCGAGCTGAGGTTCTCTCTGTCATATTTTAGGACTCTGTGAATTTATATGGTTTAGTAGTTACAGAAAGGAGTTTATATCTGAAATGCCTCCGAGCCCTTCACTGTATCAGTGGAAATGGCACACTGCTGTTTTTTTCCCCTTTATACTGCTTGTACTGTACATAATAACAAACCTATGGCAGATTTAGCATTTTCCTACCAGTAAATCTGAAACTAGCCTTAAATGGGCTAAAGTCTAATTTCAATGGCACCAGTGTAAATCTAGAGTATCTCCACTGACTTACATAGGTGCAAATGAGAACAGGATTTGGCCTATTATATTCTTGATGGAAAGATATCAAAAATCTAGTCATACAGCTATAAAAGGGAATTAAGGACTAACCAAAACCACCACAGAGTGCACACTCATTAAGGATGCCATCCAGTGCCCATTGAAATCGGTGGGAATTTTTCTATTAACTTGAATGGATACTGTATCAGGCTCTGAGAGCCCAATCCTACAAACAGTTACTCCTGCATGTCTCCCAGGTAGCTTCCCATTGAAATAACTGGGACACTGGGCAGGAGTAACTGCAGAATTGTGCCCAAACTGAGAGATACCCAAACTTTGCTATAACATTCAAGCCCTAAGGAATTTTAGTGTCCTTTAATGTAAACAGTTTAAAAAATGCAGTCAGACAGAGTCCTGGAGAAGATGAGAGGGCAAAGAACCACTGGGAAATGAAGAAAATCATAAGTACATTTTAATACTATGGACAGGACAGCTTGTTAATTTTTCTCTCCTTTTAAATCATCTGTACTTTGAGCTTGGCAAACAAGGAATTTCCTACTGAATGTTTAATATTCATGATTGAATATTCAGTAATGGGCTCTGGTTCTGCAAAGTCCTATGCAAAAAAGAAAAGAATAGTTTTTCCCTGTCCTTGTTTTCCTGAGGTTTCCTGGAACCTAGCTTCAAAAAAAGTTCCCAAGGAAGGTCAAGCTCACAGCTGGAGAAAAGCTGTTGTAAGTAGATTTAGGCAACATTTTAATACTATGTTTCTTAGCTGTGATATAATAAAAATATAGTACTCTGGAGAAAGTCTGTGCTGATAAATGTATCAGTAACTCAAGATATTCCTCTAGTCAGCCTTAAAACATGGGGACATAGGGTTCTCATACCAGAAAACCTTTGCCAAAAGGATGGTGACTTTTAATAAACCATTTGCTCTGTAATGTGGTTTCCCCTTATCTTGAGCACAGACTTCAAAATCTGGTGACTACTTCCCTCAGCCATAGGCACTTGGTCAGCTTCTCTACGGCAAGCTACTCTGAGAAGCTTCAATACTGCAGAGCTTAGGAGCTTTGCAGGACTGCAGTCAAACCTTGGGGATTGGCTTTAGGAAATCCAAGAGCTTCGGTAAACCAGGATTTGGATCATCAAAGTCTGATAAAAAATAAATGGAGGGAGTGAGGATCATGTAATCCTCATTCAGTCAAATCATGAGAGATTTGTTTTGCCAGAATTAGAGGAATTAAATGTTTAAAACATGCAGGTGGTTTAATAAAACAACCTTTATCCTATACAGTATTGACAATACTTGCATTTCTATAACACTTTCCATTTGTGGATATCGAAGTCGGTTAAAAACATTAATGAATTCAGCTTCACAACACCCCTGTGAGTGTTAATATCCTCATTTTCCACACAAAGAAACTGAAGCTCAGAAGGGCAAAGTGATTTGCCCAAAGTCACACAGCAATTCTGTGACAGAGCCGGGAATAGAAAACTTCTGAGTCCCACCCTGGTGCTCTAACCACTGGACCATTCTGCCTCTTTTGTTTCATCCAGCTACAGTGCTAGATGTTTTAAATTCATCACAATCGAAATAACTGCAATCATTTTCTAGGATTATTTTCTGAGGGTGAGAGGAAGGGAACACATTTTAAAAATGCAAGTGTAAATGATTCAGACGGGTTGCATAAAAGTGATTCTTCCAGGTGCTTAGCCCCTCCTCTGACAAAATGCTGCAGCGAGGATTTCAAAACTATTCCAAGTTCTCTGCACATTAAAAATGGACTTCCACTACAAATAGCACTGCAATGTTTTTTTCCCCTCTTGGCGCACTGCCTACAAAAGCCAAAACAAGGATTAAAAATAAATACTTACCAATTCAGCATCCTGCTGACTGATGTCCTGTAGATAGGGAATGGTTGCTAGCTCAGCCATCGCTTGATTAATCACTTGAGACTGTTCCTTGACTCGCTGCAACCGACTGAGGAGGCTGGCATACTGCAACTTCTCTATCACACCTGAACATGCAGAGAAACTCTCCTATCCTCTCAGCAAAAGCAAATGGGTTAGAAGAGAGCCACAGAAAATCTACTTCTCTCTTGAGACTTATGTCAGGGTTTATCATCATATATATTCAGGCTGGCAATACTGTAACCAAAGAGGCATACAGCACCTTTAAGATAATGCTTTCTAAAATCTTATATAGAAAAAAGACATCCTTTACACAATCTCTCTAGTAGTACTAGAAAAATAAATACATAGCTGAAAACAGATAGGAAGGGGGAGACTGCAGATATCCGATATTAATGTAATTTTTATTGTCATCACTTAGAAAAGGCTTTTCCATAATCCTATTTGTTAAAATATTGTTTGGCTTTTGTGCTTTTCATGTTTCAGCGACGAGGTTGAGGAAACCATGTAACGCATAAATCTACCGCCTGTTCGCAGGCAAAGAAAATCCACAGCTTTCAAACCTGATCTTAAACACCAGAAAGCTGCAGAGTTGGAGTCTGATTCTGTAGGCACTCAGGCAAGGGCTAACTTTCAGCACATGAGTAGCCTAGTCATGTGCTTATATTTAAGCACATGCCCAAGTGGTTGCAGGATTAGGGCCTAAATTAGATTTTAAAAAGTGCCTAATGATCTACATAGATGCCTAGTGGGATTTTCAAAAGTGCCTTGGTGCCTAACTCCCATGGCACCTAATCTACTTCAGTACTTTTGAAAATCACCCTACGTGCCTAATATTTGTTTGAAAATCAGATCTGTAGAGCATATTCAAGTATTTTCTTGAGGAAGGTGGGACAAGGGGTTTGTAAAGGGGAGCTAATATCTTCATTACCCTCTTTTTGAAGGGTACACAGCTCTCTCACTGAAAACTCCTCAACAGGTTTTATGAAAGCAAACTATCAGTGATTAGAAGGATATACAAGTTCAGCGGGAGCTGTGTGCGCTCAGCATCTCTGAAAATCAGCCCACTTATTTAAGAGCCTGAAATTCAAAATGTTGGACAAGATTTTCAAGACAGCTTCTAATAGTTTTGGCAGATCTTTTCCCCCACAATCACAGATACTGTAGTTGCAAAACTTCAGGTGTGGTTGCATCCAGCTAGATACCTAGCTATATGATTTATGGGTCCAATCAGTTAATGGGCTGGTAGAAATTTTTTGAATGAAATTAGTTTTTTTTGGCAA
Organism: Chrysemys picta bellii; assembly: GCF_011386835.1. Taxonomy (NCBI): domain Eukaryota; kingdom Metazoa; phylum Chordata; order Testudines; family Emydidae; genus Chrysemys; species Chrysemys picta. The sequence continues at coordinate 14,702,624 of NC_088799.1, read as the reverse complement.
AAATCTTGACTTTTAACTCTTGGTTTTTCACAAAAGTTTGAGATATTTTTAATTGACATTTTAATTAAAAAAATCATCAAATGGTTATTGCAATTGTTATCAAAAACTTGGATTTTCAGTAAATGGAAGATTTCGATAAGAATCCTGCTAACGGTTTCGATACAGTTTTTGATAAAAGTGTTCTTACAAAATTTCACAATTTTTTTTTGGAAAAAAATAAAAAAAGGTCCCTATCAAAATCTGTGAAATGGAAACAACTTTGACATTTTAAATGTTTTTTTCCCCCCCATTTTTGACCAGTTCTAATAACTAGGCTCCTAAAAGTGAGCAACTGTGAATGTAATTAATTTTGCTCATAATTTTTGACCTCTGCTATGGGGGAAGGAATGGAGTCCCAGTTAGAAATCGGGGTCTTCAAGCCTAACCATAAAGGAAAGATGGGCAGTTATCTAAGTACAAGTGAATAATCCCTTCATCTCTCCAGGGAAGTCATTTCCTTAACTCCTACTTATAAAACTACAGCGCTACAGAAGAAACCACCGGAGATCCCATGCAAGAGAAACAATGCTGTCCTCTGTGCATCACAAAGAAGGTAACCCCAGCAGGTCAACACAGCCCCTGGTAGATAGGAGGACTGCCACAGAGAGTCACCAGTAGGTACATCCACTATGTGGGCTCACTGAACCAAATCCCTGTATAGGTGGTGTAGCAAGCCATGTTTGTTACTCCTCCCCATGCACAGATAGTATGGTCATTTAGGATACAGCTTAGCAAAACATTTAAGCATGTATTGAAGTCCATCCCTATTCAGCAAACCACTTAAGCATCTGCTTAACTTCAGGAAGGTACTTAAGGCCCATTGGCTTCAATGAACTTTAGATTAGATTCTTAGGGGGGGTAGAGGAGATTCCATCCCTCAGCCCCGTCATCATTTTTGTAGTGAGAAAAGCCCTATTCTACAGGCTTTCTATGTCCCCAAGATATGAATTAGAATAATTAGAATGAAAAGTCAAGGAAAAGGTTTTTATCATTGCAGCAATAGAGATATATATTCATTCAAATAAAGAAGAACAATTAATTAATGAGAGCTTGAGAGGGAATTTATTAACGTGTAGCAATTGAAAACAAATCAAATCACATTTTTAGTTGCAGCAGAACGTTGTTTCCTGGACTCCTGAGCTCCCACCCCCATATAAATGATAAGAAATTAGTGTATTGACTCATCAACTGAGGAAGAGGTTAAAAATGCTTCTTCATCTGGCTGAATCATGCTGTCTTGGGGCGGGGGAAGGGGGAAGCGTGCTTCTCCAATTTTTATAAAAGTAAAGAGGGGGAAAAAAGGGAAAGGAAACTGCTCTTTGTCATCTTGATTTGGGAACGCATCATGGAGCTAAAAACCCAGATTTGGTGCCTGAGCCAGCTCGTGCTTTATGGCCATAGCAATGTTATTGACGTGTACAGTAGGCCAGAGGTAAATAAATAAATAACTGACAGCAGGATATTTTTAAAGGCATTATAACAGGTTGAACATTGTCAGGGGTTGTGTTTCAGTGACAATGAAAAATGAAGAAAGAGAGTGTAAATAACCGCTTCTGGCACGAAAAAGAGTTCACAGGGATATGAACCACATGATGAGAATTACATGAACTACAGTGGAGTTCAAGAGGCTACTAAGCTGCAGTAAAAATATAATAAAGTGGCCATGGATGAAGCTGAAACTGCCTCTACAGGTACAGTGAAGGTTAAGTAAATAGCAATCTTAAATGGAGGCTTTAGGGGGAAAGAATTGGCCTATTTAATAGAGGGAAGAGTTTAATGTCTAAGAAATAGGACTGTGATGTAACCAACAAATTCATCAGAAGGGTTGAAAATGCATCTTCGATAGGAATGCCATAAGGGACTAAAACATTAATTGGTAGACAAATCACAAGGCTTTTCCCTTCCAGATGCGCACAGACATACATCATCCAGGTCTCACACAGAATAAATGAAAAGTAAAATTAACAATTGTTGGGCCTTGTCCTGCAGCCCTCACTCACATGTATCGTCTCATTAAAGTCAAGGGCCAAAGTTACTCTGGGCCAGATTGCCCCTCCCCAGAGAAAACCCACAGCTAAAAGAGAAATCTCACAAGAGTTCCCCCTGAATTTAGTTAGACAGGTGGGGTTTGCCTGTCCACAGAAAAAGTAGTGGAATCTTGGGGGATCTGCTGGAAGCACAGGAACATCTAAAGATGTGGTTCCCGAATCCAGCTCTGGGATCTCTCTGTAAGTCCTTGAAAGGTCATCACCAATGGAGAGGACCAACCCAACAGCAAACCAGCCTACTCCAGGTGGAGCTTGCTTGACACCATTAGTTGGGCAGTGAGAGGGGCCTCTGAAGCACAAAACCTAAAGCAAAGCAAGACTGTTGTCTTATTGCAAAAGAAGCTGGAAAGCCTGTAACGTACAGGCAGGGCCGGCTCTGGCTTTTTGGCCGCCCCAAGCAAAAAAAAAAACAAAAACAAAAAAATCGGGGTGGCCAGAACGGCAAAGCAAAAACAAAAACAAAAAAAACCCTGCGGCACGGCCGGAGCACGGGTACAGGGGGACCGGCTGGGGGGAGGGGGGGAGGGAGCGGGCGGGAGAGAGAGAGAAGCGGGCGGCCAGGGCTACAGTAGGGGTGCTGCCATGTGGCCCCTCCCGCTGCGCCGCCTCCTGCCGCCTGCCGCGAAGGCTCCGCTCCGGTCGGTGGGGAGGGAAGGAAGAGGACTGCCCTGCAGGGCAGCCGGAGCGGAACAAAAAAAAAAAAAAAAAAAAGCGGCCGTGCCGCCCTAGGATTGGGCAGAATGCCGCCTCGAACAATCTGCCGCCCCAAGCACCAGCTTGCTCAGCTGGTGCCTGGAGCCGGCCCTGAATACAGGGCAACCTTAAGTGTCCTTAAGAACTTCAGGTTGCATATTATTGGTCCCACATGACATTGAGATATATCAGAGAGATGGTATTCCCCCTCTTGTTTTTCTAGATTCTATTTAAGAAGTAATTATTAAAGTTTGCTTGCTGAGTCCTAGAGAATAAGAGAAACAAAGTGGTTGTTCAGCTTAGATTTAAAGCTGGCACTCTGACATCAAATGCAAGTGGCATGTCTAGCCATCCAGCCTTGAGGAACACAATTTTGCAAACTTCTGCAATCCAGTCCCCCACAGCTGTTGTCCTTCATTTTTATGGTATCTCCATTTTATCAGCTTAGCATATGAATGATGCTGTGCCTTGCGAACAAGCCCAGTAATGAGTTGGAACAATCTGGAAATCTGTCATCACAGTTCTTCAAAGCCCTCAGGATTCTCCAGATAACATACCCTGGAATCTGCTTATAATAAACACTGTTACAGAACTGAAAACAGACAGCAAAGCAATTTGTTCCCTAAGTGTGTTTTATTTCTGTATGTCTTGCTGTGGAACCCATTGAGGGGAGTATATACCTAAGGGCCCCCTTTGGTCATGTTATGTAGCACCCTGTCCCATACATATGGGATGACTCCAGGAGCAAGGTTCTATTCAACACAGACAAGAATGGCAGAGTCTGACCCAATGGGACTATTTGTTTGAGTACCTGCTTACCAAGGGGTTCATAATCTGGCCCTAGAGTAAAAATCTGCTTCTGCTCCCATTGGCTCAACAAGAAAGACTTCCATGGGAGCAGGAAGTGGAAGACACTTAGATACCAGAGAGGTGAGCCTGCTTTAAATGTCTGGAAGATTAGATTTAAAGAATTTTTACCATCAGATGAAGTTGCTACTAGGGTGTGGTACCCTTATTCATTCTCAGTCTTACTTGACTATGCAAACGGTCCCAGTGATTTTAGTAGGGCTCTGTGGATAGCAAGGTACTACTGTTCAATGAAAGTAGGAGTATCACAGCTGAGAGCACAATGTATGTTCGGCGAATATTTATCATTAACTCCATGACTTACGAACAGCAAAGCTTGAATTAATTGTATAATTAACTCCAGGTTACTGTGCTGCACGTCTGAAGTGGTGGAATTGATTTATATTTAGGACAGCTGCTATTGTTTAATTAGTTCTGCTTTAGCACTAAGATGTTTCCACCAAGGAATATCATTAAAATGACTAGGAGAAGAATTTTGGGTTGCAGAAGAATTTTGGGTCGCATTTTGGGTAGCTCTGGCTTTTCAATTTAAGCATAGCTTTTTTGTTTTTGTTTCCCCTCATAAATGACCTTGTTTTCTTTTAACGCACAAGAAGCTTTTGCAACTAACATCAGTAATTGAAGTGGAGTGGTCTACAAAGCATATTCTTCTTGGGACTACATTGTATGTAGCTTTTGAGAAATAAATAACAGGTGAAAATTAAATTCTGGCTTCAATAAAAACTTGGAATAATTTCAAGCAAACTGAAGTGTCCAGTTTTTGCATTGCCTTGAATGAAGCTTTAATCAGGGCTAGCAGAATAGACCTTGCTCTGTACATTAGGTCTAGCTTGCTTTGTAATCTGATTTTTTTGGTCAGGAATGCTATGTTGTCAGGATCATTCTGCACTAAGAAGACTGAAGGGAAGAAAAACAGTTTTTCCACCCCTCTGCCAATAACATATGCCTGAATCTTTATACTTTCGTGCAAGATTGACAGCTGCTGGTTCTAAATCAATGATAATTAGTTTTGTGTCAGGTTTTTCTCTCCTCTAGCAAAGCCCCTACTTATGACCTCCTGGTAAAGTGGCTGCTGGTTTAGAATCTATATGAATACATTTTACTCAGTCCACTTAAAATTCTGCTTCTTGTAAAGTTAAGTTGCATTCAGGGAGGTCGTATCAAAACTTCATGGGTGAAATCCTGGTCTTGATGAAGTGAATTGAAGTTTTGCCCCAGATTTCAATAGGGGCAGGAGATCACCACATCTATTTTGTGGTTCCTCAGCAGGTATCCATCTCAGCAAGAACAATAATCTCAGCAAGGGCTAGATCCATAGCTATTGTAAATTGGCATTCTTCTATTGAAGTCTACGGAGCTTTGCCAGTTCACACCAGTGGGGCTTCTGGTTCATAAGCTCAAATAACCCTACCACATATTCCACTGATCTTGTCTCTTATGTTGGCTGATTGCATCTTTTCTCTTGCATCCCATATACCAAGATCTCAAATGTGAAACTTTTCTATTTAGACCATCTAGCCTTGTTTCTGCAAATTAATTTCCGGGATAGACTAGAAATGGAGAAACACATTTGCCTGATACTGAAGTTAGGATTACTGGCCTGTAATTGCCAGGATCACATCTGGAGCCTTTTTTAAAAATTGGCTTACCATTAGCTATCCTCCAGTCATCTGGTACAGAGGCTGATTTAAACAATAGGTTACATACCACAGTTAGTAGTTCTGCAATTTCATATCTGAGTTCCACCAGAACTCTTGGGTGAATACCATCTGGTCCTAGGGGCTTATTATTGTTTGATTTATCAATTTGTTCCAAAACCTCCTCTATTGACAATTTATTCTAGGACAGTTCCTAAGATTTGTTACCTAAAAAGAATGGCTCGTTTTGGACGCAGGTATATTTCCTTAAGGTTTTATATGAAGGTCTTAGAGAAAAGGTGGTCACATTACATACTTCAGAGCAAGTTCTCTGAAAACATCCCCTCAATGTGCAGCGGCAGTCAAAAAAGCTAACAGAATATTAGGAACCATTACAAAAGGGCTAGATAATAAAACAGCAAATATAACGCCACTGCATAAATCCATGGTACACCCAGACCTTTAATACTGCATGCAGTTCTCGTCACCCCATCTCAAAAAAGATATATTAGAATTGAAACCAGGGGTTATCCAATGAAATTAATAGGCAGCACATTTAAAACAAACATAAGGAAGTACTTCACATGATGTACAGTCAACCTGTGGAACTCATTACCAGGGAATGCTGTGAAGGGCAAAAGTATAACTGGGTTGAAAAAAGAATTAGATAAATTAATGGAGGATAGGACCATCAATAGCTATTAGCCAAGGTGGTCAGGGATGCAACCCCATACTTTGGGTGTCCTAAGCCTCTGACTGCCAGAAACTGGGACTCTACAACAGAGGATGGATCACTTGATTGCCCTGTTCTGTTCCCTTGGAAATATCTGGCATTGACCACTGTTGGAAGACAGGATATTGGACTAGATGGACCATTGGTCTGACCCAGTGTGGCCATTTTTATGTTCTAAAACTTGGGGTGAAATCCTGCTCCCACTGAAGTCAATAGGAATTTTGCCATTAACTTCAAAGGGGCCAGGATTCCATCCTTGGAAACATCAAAGTTGGAGAGTCTAAATAGACTTCAGGATTTTTTTATGCTAAAGATGCACAAGCACATCAGTAACACATAATGTACTTTCTCAAAGTGGTGCCATTTCAAATCAGCCTGCACACCAGTTAGAAGGGGATTTGGGTCAGTCAGAGAATGGTCAAGGACAGATGAATTCAAAGAGGCATGCTAACACTGAAAAAAAAAAGATACATTTCCTTTGGGATCTGTGCCATGAGACTCCTTCCCCTTCCTCATACTGGGCTAATAAGCAAATGTTTTATTAGGGTCCATTTCTGCAAGGTGCTGAGCACTTCACCTCCCACTGAGTTTGTGAGATCAGTCCATTCTTGTCTGTTTACTTATTACCATCAGAGTGAAGAAGATATAGTTTATCCAAGATTTTAGCTAATGTTTTTCACTTGATAGAGGTTGCTAAGTAGCAGTTTTTGTCAACCTCCTACCTACTGTCAGAGAGTAAGAATATTAATTCTGTCATTTGCTAAAACACCTGATGAGGAAATGCCTCTGATTTTTCCACGACACAGATAACTAGAAAACTGTTACTGCTAGGGAAAAAATGTTAACATTAGCATTTGCAGTCTGTTGAGGAGAGGTTTCTTCCACTTATATTCTGGAGAACAATTTAAGAATTGCTTTAAAATAGTCTAGTCTACAGGCAAATTTCATTTTTGACCTTTTGTGCTAATCAAAAGCCATAGTGATAAAAAGCTGTGTACATTATAGTAAAAAGTATGGTGTGGAATATGCTAATATATCTACAATATGTCTGTATCAGATTTGAAAGTAATTTCACATACTTCACTATGTAGAGCAAGGGTGGGCAAACTTTTTGGGCCAAGGGCCACATCTGGGTAGGGAAATTGTATGCAGGGCCGGGGCAGGGGGTTGGGGTGTGGGAGGGAGTGCGGGGTGTGGGAGAGGGTGCAGTGTGCAGGAAGGGGCTCAGGGCAAGGGATAGGGGCAGAGGAGGGGTGTGGGCTGTATGAGGGGGCCCAGGGCAGGGAGCTGGGGTGCAGGAGGGGTGCGGACTGCAGGAGGGGGTTCAGGGCAGGGGGTTAGGGTTGAGGGGTGCGGGGCGTACGAGGGGGCCCAGGGCAGGGAGCTGGGGTGCAGGAGGGGTGCGAGGTGCAGGCAGGGGGCTTAGGGCAGGGAGTTGGGGGGAGGAGTGCAGGAGGGGTTCGGGCTCCAGCCTGGCGCCGCTTACCTAAAGTGGCTCCAGGGTGGCAGCGGCGCGCACTGGGGCCAGGGCAGGCTCCCTGCCTGCCCTGTCCCCGGCCCTGCGCCGCTCAAGGAAGTGCTATGGCCCCTGGGGAGGAGGGGAGGTGGAGGGCTCCGCATGTGCTGCCCTTGCCGCGCCTCCAGGTTTCTCCCACGAAGCTCCCATTGGCCGCGGTTCCCCATTCCCGGCCAATGGGAGCTGCGGGGGGCGGTGCCTGGAGGCAAGGGCAATGCACGGAGCCCTCTGCCCCCCCCACCCGGGGGCCGCAGGGAAGTGGTGCTGGCTACTTCTGAGAGCGCCACGGGGCCCACGGTGCCACGGGAGGCAATCTCACAGGCTGGATCCAAAGCCCTGAGGGACCGGATCCGGCCCGCAGGCCATAGTTTGCCCACCCCGATGTAGAGGCTAGGCTGGAATTTAATCTAAGGGTGTGTCTACACTACAATAAAACACTCATGGCTGGCCCATATCAGCTGACTCAGACTTGCAGGACTTGGGCTGCGGGGCTATAAAATTGCAGTGTAGACATCCCGGCTCAGGCTTCTGTTGAAGTCAGCTGAGTGCTTTGCAAACATACATGGATAGTTTGCCACACAACAAAGAACCACTAACTACAAATATTTTCTTGTTTATCAAATTACAGATTCACTTAAATATCTGTCTGAAACAACAGAATAAAAGACATCAACAAAACACATCTTAATAATCACATATACACAAACCTCTAATACTGCATTCACTGCATTCTATAAAGTAGATTCTATACCCACAGTTAATTTGGTGCCTCTGATAAAATCCATTATTGGCAAGATCTTTTTCCCTACGGTCTCCAAGTGTCTTACTGATTCTTCTCTTGTAAGAGGACTAAAAGGAGCTCGGTGTTCTAAGAAATGAAATAGTAAACCTTGATATTGTTTTTGATCATACCAGTGCACCTTTCATACAAGGTATTCTACAGAGGATTTAGCAAGCCATGTGGGCTCGGGGAAGTGAGAAATTGCTGGGAAAAGCCACCCAGACACTCAGCTGGCAGGAGCAGAGAAAGTCAGCTGCAGGAGGGACCTCTGGAAGCTGATGATGTCGCCAGGGCCTGGTTGCTTTATTTTATTCCAGTTTTTAATCTGGTCATTCTCTCCCCTGTGCTGGTTGGATGTTCAATCCAACCCCTTTCCTTCACAGTGTCTATACTTCAGCCTCACTCCCCCTGCCTTTCATGCTCCCTTTCTTCCCTCCTTTTTCCTTACTCCCCTCCACTGTTGAATCTTTTGATCTTTGCACAACAATAATATGACAGAACCACTGGGGCACGGTTGGGTCCCAAATAACTGCATTTGCTCAATAAATACAAACATGCAAGGCCTACCTACATACACACTGCTGCTCTGGCTGGTTTCTCGTGCTTCTAAAAATATGTGAGCACCACTCAGGGATTACAAACTATTTAAAGGAAAATTACCCTATTCTTAGACACCTGGAGTGGCCAAATTTACTGACCTGCTGAGCCGCATACAATAATCCTAAGAAGTTTGAGAGCTGCAAGACATGCACAACCTATCCTGTGGGGCGGCGCCCGCTGGGGTGAGGGGCTAAAGCCCTTAGGCCCCCCTCCATGCAGGTTAGAAGCCTCTAGTCCCACCACCCACTGCAGGGCAGAAACTCCCCCACATCCAGTCTGGTAGGTGGAGAATCGGCGCGAGCCGCACTTTAACTGTAAAAGAACTGCATATACTCACAAGCCACAGTCTGGCCACACCTGCTATACACTATATCCTCCCTTCAATGTTCTCTCTACCATCCTTTGTTTCTGGTTAGCTAATCCCCTTCCAACAAAACCTTCCTTCCAAAAAAATTAAAAGATAGAAATAAATCAACCAACCACGAAAAATCATGGCACTGACGTGACCTTTGCCAACCATCACGTTGTTCCTCCCACCCTTTTGTCTGTCTTATCTAATTAGATTGTTAAACTCTTTGAGGCAGGGACTGTTTCTTACTCTATGTTTGTACAGTGCTACCAGGATGGGGGCCCCATTCTTGGCTGGAGTCTCTAGGTACCACCATAATCAAATAAATAATTAAATTTAATATTACTTTGCACTCCTACCGTGTTCTCCATTGGAAATATTAATTAATTAGGCCTCACAACACCTCTGTGAGGTGAGTGATTTTTAGCCTCACATTCCATATGGTGAAAATGAGGCACTGCTAGATGAGATGACTGGTCTCCAAAGATTACTGTAACACAAGTGCTTTTTGGACAACTAAAGTTTTCTAAGAGTATCTGAGCACCCCACAATCTTTACTATATTTATCCTCGCTACACCTCTGTGAGGTAGAGCAGTGCTAATAACACATGGGGAACTGCAGCACACAGAAATTAAGCAACTTGTCTAAGGAAGTTTGGGGGAGGAGGGAATTGAACTCACATCTCCTAAATCCCAGGGTAGCACCATAACTAGGAGGAGACCTCCTTCCTCGCTACAGCCAAGTGAATAATTTAAAGTGAATATCTGCCTGCACTGGCATTTGACAAACACAGTGACAAATGTCTACATAGACAGGGTGGGGAGGAGGAGAGTGGGGCGTGGTGGAAAGTGGGGAGGAGTGACAATTGCCCTACGTATTCAGGATGGGGATGAAGTGAATGGTTGTCTGGTTGCATAATGGCGTAGACATATCCACTGTGGCCTGCACTTTAGCATAGTCCCTTGATCTGTGCCCCAACCAGTCCTCTGCCTCTACTGGTGACAAACTACATTGCATTCAAACTACTAGGCAAATCAGCAATGCATACCTGAAAAGGATGGCAGCTTTTTACTTGATATCTTTTCCAAGAATTTCCCAACATCTTTGTTTTTGAAACCCAGGGTCAACAAATATTGTTGAGGAGGCAAAGAAGCCCAATCTGCTGTCTGTGGTAAGATGTGAAGTCCATGAGAATCTGGAACAAGACAGTGATAGCATTTTGCACCCTTGCTTTTTCTTGAGGGCTTACGTTAGCTCCTCTCTTGAAAAATCTTAGCCTCCTCACTTGAAAAAGAAAAGTGCTAAAAGAGTACTACAGTCAAGCGAATTTAACATAAAACACCCACCAAAACAAGTGGCCAGAGAAACCCCTTAAACATGTTCGGTGCCAAGGCATAGGTGTAAGTAGTTTTTGAAATTCTGAATGTTGATGAATTTTTTTCATTGAAATTTAAAATTTCACTGCAAAAAGGGTAAAAATGTTCATGAAAATTTTGTCTCATTTTTTGACTAGCTCATCAAAAAATTCCTAAATATTTGTTGTTGAAATTTTTAATTTTAACAAAACAAAACCAAAAACCTCAAACACCACCATCCTGCACAAAAAGCAGGATGACATTTTAGTGACAATGTTCACAAAAATTTTATCCTGTTTTCAACCAGCTCTACTTTTAAGATGCCTAGTAATATAGTCAGAGAATGACAAACAGAGAATCTCATTTACTGCTCACCGGCTTACTAGCACATAAATAAAATACAGTGAGCTAGATATTCCTCTTCCCCAGTATTATGCCATTTGCTCTCTATTAACTTTGCTAGAGAAACTACAAAGTTCCACTGATGTGATCTCAGAATGTGTTCTATTTGGTAGAGTCCTTGTTTTACTCATACGCTGTACTCTGAATGTATGCATGTTCTGGATGTGTGCAAATATTTTAAATGAGCTAATTTTGTGCTGTACCATTCCATTCTTTTTATCTCATTTGTATATACAGAGTTTACTTAGCAGGTGGTTAACAGCCAGAAATTATAAATCCCTACCTGCTGAAGTTCTATGTAGCTTTTAATACGATGCTAGGGGCTTGGAATTGTTGGTTTTAAAAGCCGTACCTATAGTCTAAAAGCTTTCTGCCTCTGATGGATTCAAAAGTTTAAAATAGACTGCATTGTGCATTTGAATTTAAAAATATACCTCCTTTTCTTCCCGTGGATCAAAGGAAAACTTGTGGAGAAATTCAGTATGATACATCCTTACAATAAGTCAAAACTTGAACCAAGATTTGGATGAATGAATGTTACTGAAATTCATGTTTAAGGTTATTTTAACTAACAAGTTAATGAGAAATCTGGTATTTCAAACTGTATTTTCAAAGAAGTGGTTTAGTTCACATTTAAAATCCCAGAGATGAGGGGTATGGAACCTCTCACCTGTAGGTCATAAATTCAGACCTGTGCCAATCTGGCAGTGATGGAAAATCATCACTGTGACAGATATGGCAATGTCCTGCAATATCTGTGGGAGATCTTATTGAATTAAGTTTAAGTTTGCAGTCAATTGTATTACAAATGCAAAGTTTATGTATTATTGTGGGATTGTATGTAACTTCTTTAGGGGAGAGACATGGACAATCCAAACCCTGGGAAATTTTATTTGATTCAACAGACTATTTTAAACAATGTGCCAGACAAGAAGGAACATTCGGGACAAACAAAGTTAAATGGGTCTCCTAGGAAATACCTGGCAGGAGGGAAATGCATAGTCTCACTTTTGGACGCAATCTTTCGAAGCTACACTCTGAGGAGAGAACCATTGTCTCTGACTGACTACCTATCCCCACTCCCTGAATATCTAAGTTCCAAGCTGTATAAAGGAAAGGCTAACTTATGTTCTTGTTCTGAGGAAAAGCTGTTAAGAACTTGTAATCACAGAAAACCCCCTGGATGGGGTTTGATCACCCACCAGAGATTTTGTTGCAGTTGGGGGTGATCTCTGGTAAGATTAGCATGTGTGTAGGTTCTTCCATCGTTTTTTAATATGTTGTCTCTGTCATGCTTTCACCTTAAGAATAACTGCTACTTAGAAAGGCTGTGTGGAAACTTACAACAGTGGGCAATTTCCCTGCAGATACTGGCTGTATAGGCCATCTTGCTTGCTGGGGAACTCACAATGTAGACAGGGGCCTATGCTGGTCAGGAGAGAGAGAGATGCCAGTCTCCACCTCAGAGAGGTGACGGCTGAAGAGCCAGGAGCCTAGAGTGGGTGTCCTTGCTGGTCCACGAGGTGCAATTGCCTTGAACTATGACAGTCACTAGCTGAAAGCTCTTTGATGAACTAAGTGAAATGGCTTGGGGGTCTCAGTCCAGTTCTGAATAGACAAGTCACGAACAACACCGCCACAGTTGGCGCTAGCTGTTACCCTTGTCAGCTACCTCAGCAGAGCATCTAGTGACAGTTAATTTTTCCATCCTGGTCCTAAGTTCTCAGCCTTAGAGGGTGCTCCCTGCAGGTCAGAAATGGGGCATATTGGTGGAGAAGCTTGGACTGCAGCACCGCCTATGCTTTACCTGTTCTGTGAACATATAAGGGCTACAAACTCCAGAGCTGTGACTTCAGCATCCTTCAGCATCATTGCAGTCACAAAAGGAAACAAAATAAAACAAGCCATGCTAAATTTTTTATTGTTTTTTTTTAACCTGTATTACACAAAAAGTTGCACATGACGAACCCAATTATGATCTCAGATACACAGGACAATTCCCAGAGAAATCAATGAGCCAAATTCTGCTCTCGGTTACACCAGTGTCAAACAGAAGTAACTTCACTGAAGTCTAATGGGTGTTATAACCATGCATCTGAGGCCAGAACTGGGTCCATTAGCTTTATTTATAAGCAAAATAATTGATTAAAATGGTCTATAACCAGGTCCTCTCCCTTTCCCCTCCCCTTTATCTTTTTTTTCTTTCCTTGGATATAGTAGTAAAAGAAATTAAAAATTAAGAGTGACATTTTCAGAATGCCTATGTGATTTAGGCACACAAGTCCTATTGACTTTCCAAGCAACTTGTCCTCCTAGGTCACGTAAGGTCTTTTGAAAATCCCACCCTCTCTCTATATTGTGGAGATGGGATTCTGTGAGGTATGAGTTTGTCTCCTTTTCAGTCAGGTTCAGGGAGTTTTATATTATACTCCTCTTAATGCCAATACTTTTGTTCCCTGGAAGTTCTCCACAAATTCACATCAGCAAGTAAACAGAAGACAGCTACTTTATAACCTCCGTGACAAATAACAAGTCCCTATTTTCTCTATTTAAAAAAACACCACCACACATAAGGATGTTCTTCAACTTGTAAAATCAAGGTGATCTGTCTTTACAGTGACGTTTTTAAAACAAAACATAAAATGAACAAAATAAATGTGCTTAGTTGTGTACAATACTTGCATGACTTTGTTGTTAGTGCTTGGACTTACTAGTCTCTGTTTGTTTTTTTATTAAGGAAGTTTTTAGTGCTCCTGAAAGGTTCCATATTGATTGCCCTGAAGGATGAAGTCGTTATTCACAGAGCTGGTATGTCATAGCAAGTGGTATAGCCATATAGCCCAATCAATAAGTCTCAGCTCTGACCCAGGGCAATACCTCTAGGAATTAAAGAGCATTTCAGTCTTCTGGAGCATTCTGCTAGAACTGCCCACAAAGTGCCAGCTATAGTGTGGGTTCTTGTGATGGGAGCAAATGTCCTCCAGCAATTCGACATACCTCTCCCTCTGTCTGATCCCCAGTCATCAACACAGAGTGACACCTTAGGGTCTTCTCATAGTCACTACTGCGCCAAGTAACTCAGTTAGCAATGATGACAAGACATACCGTAGCCCATCATCTACTTTCCTTCTGGACTGAGGCCCTTCTCACTGTGATCTAAGAGCTTATCAACTCAGGAAAAGGCTACTTTAACTCGCTCAACCAGCAGGGGACAATGAGGGTCACACAAAAGATTCCCCTGTTCACACCAAAACTCGATGCCCTCCACTGGATCCCCATTCACTTCTGGGTCCTACTCAAGGTCCTGGTTCTGAATGAGGCCAGGCTACCCATTCATGACTGCTGGGAACGATCGATCATTAGTGCCCAGGGTGGGTGAGACCAGTAAGAGGCAGAGGCAGAGCATCATCAGTGGGGGGCTTTTGACTATAGAACTCCTACCAGAGATTAGGGTGAGCCCAAGCCTGACAATCTTCAGAGCACATTGCAAAGCCCAACGTACAACAAAAGCTTTGCTGCAATAATGGAAGTCAAAGAATGACGCTTTGAGGCATCATGGGTAAAATTCACCCTTGTGCAGGTTGTCAGTACAAAGCTTTTCCTTAAATTGTGTTTGAGGACTTTAGTGCTACATAGGTCATATGTTGGCCCTCTGCTCAGGGGTGAATTTCACCCCAGGTAAGAGTAAGAATTTGCAGGATCAGGCCCCAACCACCCACAAATCAAACTCAATGTCAGCTACAAACACGCAATCCACACAATCCAATAAGGTCCAATGCCACTTGAAGATGTGAAATCCACTCTTACCGGTGTATATGTACTCCACATAATCGGGGTGCTTTTTAGAAAAAGCTTCCTTCATCTTGTCTATTTTGTCAGCCTTTGCTTTTGTTGCAAATGGTGTGTACATAACTGAAAAAGATTCCTCCCTTGTGATGGCTTCTTCAATCATAGCCTAAAAAAAAAGGGAAAGAAATGATACATACTGTGCTGGTAAAAAGTGAACTGCCATTAAAAAAAAAAATAGGGGAGGGAAAGAAAAATAATTGCCGTCACAGCTGATATTTTTCCCTTTAATAATTGCACAGTCATGCAAAGATAACATATTTTGTTCTTGAATATTAATTAGGGAGAAATTCAAATTAGTTCCAGAAAACATTGCCTATCTCATGCTCAGAAAATTAATTTAATGTAAAAAAAAAAACATTTGTAAACAGTTTTCAGTGCAGTGAGCCTATGTCTTCAATGGGGAAAAAAGTATGAGGTAAACTATCTGCAAGTTAAAAAGACCAAATTGATTCTATGTTCTCTGAAGGTCACATCCTTCACCTGAAGTTTTGTTCATTATTTGGGAGCTGGTTAAACAATACTTTACATTTACGTTACCCCTTGGGTTGGCATGAATCAAGTACTCAGGCTGAATGGAATGTTGGCCTTAAATATTAATTCTATACATAGTTTGCATAAAGAGTGAAATTCATGCTTGTGCAGAGGGCCAGCACAAGGTGTATGCATCATGTAAACCCTTAAAATAGGGCTAAATGATACATTATGTTGGCCTCCTGAACAGAGGTGAATTTCACCCTAAATGGACTACCAGAATAAAATGAGATCACCCCACCCCACAGCTGAACTGGAGTTAACTGCCAACATAGATAATAACTAATCTTGCTCAGCATGATTACTGCCCCTGCATAGGGCAGGATTGAACCAGTTTCTGAAACAGCATTGAACACAGACAGCTCATTCTGATTTGCACGTCCTGTTAAATCATGTTCAGCACTGATTCAGCTGCGTCCATTACAGACATACGTTGCATTTTCCCTAATGTCGACAAAGCTTCCATAAAATTGAGAACGCTGAAACATTTCTTCAGTGTAACATTGTTTATGTGTAATCATTCACCCAACACAAGGTAAGTGGAGACAATCACAAAGAAAAAAGCATAGAGAGACAGATCTCCATATTCCAACAGGGAATAGCCCTCGCATCACACCCTATATTGAAGTGAATCACTGAAAATCTCAGTTTTTGAACTGAGCTTTGAACTGAGCTCTTTTACTGACCGACCAAATGGATCTTACTTCAGTTGTTGAAGTCATTCCTCAGTGATATAAAATTGCCCAGGAAATAATGAGCATATCTGAGCGATGTGCTCAACAGACAATTGTTTCTGCTAGCCTGGAATGGAAGACTGCTGTCACGGAGTCCCCGGGCGATGCTCTGGAACTGCTCCCCACCAAGCCAGTCAGGACTTTGGGGAGCCTCCTCTCCCTCGGAGCAGACCGTCTTCAGGGCAAGAAGCTCACACGTCTTCACCTCCTGGGTCTGACCTTGGAGCATACAGCATATGCCCCTCCGTGCGCTTCCCACAGTGTTTCCGCCCAGGCGGGGTCCTGGGGAAGCCAGAAGTCCTGCACGCACCCCCACTTTGCAGTCAGACTTGACTCTTAGCCAGCCAGTAAAACAGAGGTTTATTAGATGACAGGAACACGGTCTAAAATAGAGCTTGTAGGTACAGCAGTGAACGGGACCCCTCGGCTGGGTCTATTATGGGGTTCAGAGAGCCAGACACCCCAGCTGCACTCCCTTCCCCATTCCCAGCGAGCACCCAACTGGAACCCCCTCCAGCCCCTCCTTCTCTGGGCTTTGTCTCTTTCCAGGGCCAGGAGGTCACCTGATCTCTTTGTTCACCTTCAGCTATTCCCTTGCAGGGGGGAAAGGGCCCTGGCCATTTGTTGCCAGGGAGACAGAGTATCAGTGATTTATGCACACTGGCCTTTATCCCTCCACCTAGAGACTTAAGAAATGCATAGAGGAAACTGAGGCACCACACAGTATTCAGAGGAAACATTAAGAACAGTCCCACTTCGTCACAACTGCAATAGGACACGAGCTAAGTATCTGTGTCCTTTTCTATAATGGCCGTAAGCAGGTCCTTTTATATGCATTGTACCAATTTACTTCTAGTAGCAGAATACTGGATCCAGTGGAAAGATCTATTCTCTTTGTAGAATGTGTCTCTCAAATGACTTGTTTGTGGATGTGGTTAAGAGTCAGAGAGCCTGCCCTTCATAAACATTTTCAAAAGGAGGCAAAATTCAGAAATAGGCTACTTTATATAGAGAAAACACATGCTCTCAATAGCAAGACAATACCATATATATTGTAATGATACCCACTGCATAAATAAATTGATACCACCACGGAATATATTGTGGACCCAGGAAATTAACTGCATTCAGTCCCAAATCTGTCCATTTCCTTTGCTGGCATGGACAGCCCTCACAGCAGCAGAAATGGAGCAGTTTCACTCTGCAGGGAGTCAACCAGGATGCCAGGAATACATGCAAGGAATTGTAACCCCTATGCAATGTAGGCCCAAAGCCATAGAACCAGCCTATGCAATCATGCTTACAACTCTTGGTAGGTAAGGCACAGTCAGGGGTGAAAGTAACTGAAAGGACTTACCGGTACGCCCGAGTCCTGAGCAGGGGCATGGCCTCAACCAGAAGGGGTGTGGCCTCAACGGGAAGAGGCGGGGCCTTTCAAGATTTAAAGGCCCTGGGGCTCTGGCTGTGGCTGGGAGCCCCAGGGCCTTTAAATCACCCTGGAGCTACCAGCTGCAGAGGCGGCTGGGACCCCCGGGGCTCAGGGGCGAATTAAAGGGCCTGGGGCTCCAGCCGCCGCAGAGCTCCAGGCTGTTTAAATCACTGCGGGAGCCCTGCCATCGCTACCCCAGGGTGGCAGGGTTTGGGCGGGGATTTAAAGGGCCCGGTGCTCCTGCTACTGTGGGGTAGCGGTGGCAGGGCTGCAGTTGCAGGAGCACTGGGCCCTTTAAATCTCCGCCCGAGCCCGGCTGCAGGAGCCCCGGGGCTCTGGCAGTGATTTAAAGGGCCAGAGGCTCTGGCTGCTGCGGGGAGCCCCGGGCCCTTTAAAGCGCCGCTGGCGCTCCGGCAGCCGGGCTCGGGTAGTGCTTTAAAGGGCCTGGAGCTCCCCGCAGGGACCGGAGCTCCAGGCCCTTTGAATCCCTGCCTCAGCCCGGCTGCTGGAGCTCCGGTGGTGATTTAAAGGGTCTGGAGCCCTGGGCCTTTAAATCACCGCTGGAGAAGCCGGTCCAGTCCGGCACGGCGTACCGGCTCTTTCACCTCTGGGCACAGTCTTAGGCCTGGTCCCCACTAAGCCCCCACTTCGGACTAAGGTATGCAAATTCAGCTACGTTAATAACGTAGCTGAATTCGAAGTACCTTAGTCCGAACTTACCGCGGGTCCAGACGCGGCAGGAAGGCTCCCCCGTTGATGCCGCGTACTCCTCTCGGCGAGCTGGAGTACCGGCATCGACGGCGAGCACTTCCGGGATCGATCCCAGAACATCGATTGCCTGCCGCCGGACCCTCCGGTAAGTGAAGACGTACCCTTAAAGGAGTGCAGTGGACCTTCTGGTCTGTTTCTCCCAGTTTGTAGGTGTAAGGGCCATATAGACTACTCCTCCCCCTTTTGCCCTGGAGTTCTCCAGGGCCCTGCCACAGTACGCAGGCTGGGTATTTAGGGTAGCATTTGGAGCTCACTAAGTCCTGTTAGCCTACTCACCTGCCTTCTGCCCACTCATCCATCTCTGCTGGGATGACTTCTAACACTCCAAACCTCTGAGACATGGAAAACAAAACAAAACCCTGCCTTCTTTCACCCTAACTATGGAATAGGGAAAAGCTGGGATTGAAAATTACCCTGCTCTGCAGTCCAGAATGGACAATATTCAGTCTTGGCCAGTAACAGGTTTAAAATATCTGTTATACCATGAGCCACCAGATGTAGGGACACTAAGGATATGTCTACAAGGCAAAAAAAGACCCATGGCGGCGAGTCTCAGAGCCTGGGTCAAATGACTTGGGCTCGAGGGGCTTGCACAATGGGGCTAAAAACAAAGCAGGTATATATTCATGTTTGGCCGAGAGCCCGGACTCTGAAATTCAGCAGGGTTGGTGGGGAGGGTCTTGGAGCTAAGGCTCCAGCCTGAGCCTGAATGTCTACACTGCTATTTTTAGCTCCACAGTGCGAGCCCAAGACAGGGCTCTGAGACGCGCTGCTAAGAAGTTGGGTTTTTTTTGCAGCATAGATGTACCCTGACTGTTTCCTTCTCATGAGATGGGATAATAACATTCACATGATATATATCTACAGTAGCCATGGCTAGCTCTGGCAAGCTGAAAAGTAGTAGACCTTAAAATAGCAACACCATGATTTATAGGAAAGCTCTTTCAGATGTTGTACGTTAGTTTTATGAACTCTAATTTGTCTATCACTCTAGGACTTGCAAAACCTGGCTTTAGAGATGAAGAAATATGAAAAATCGCACCAATAAAGTCTTCAAGAGACACATTTTTTAAAAAGCAAAGGCCCAACTATTTGCACACACACAAGGAACACAACTTACAGTTCTAATACAAGCACTCAATGGGGTTGGCATTTGTGTGCCGATATTGGGCACCCATTATTAGCATTTAACCATAAAGCTATAGAAAGCAATTTTCTAATATGTAGTCTAAATGGAATGCATGGGGGCATGCTGCGGTGTAGAGGTTTTATTGGAACTACTTGCATAATTCACTTTTGGCTTCACCAGCCTTGAGAACAATTCAAAATCATGGCAATAAAACCTTTACACCACCATGTACCCATAAACAGTCTGTGCAGTATGCAAATAGGGACTGGGTCAGAGTGCAAGACGGTAAAATATCACTCAATGGGGAAAAAAACAGTTCCTTAGATTTTGGTTCACACTACTACTGAAGGTCCTATTATAATCCAAGAGCAATTTTTTTTCTCCAGCTCCAGAGCCTGCATGTAGCTGCTATTTGTTTTATTAGCCCCTTGGATTTTTATGGGCTAAAATCTTTAAGGCCATAAAAACTTCAGCGCATAAAAACTTTGGAACAGAAAACTTTATGCAGTGGGGTCCCTAAAGATTTCTCGGCTGAAGTCTTTATGCACTGAAGTCCATATGCTCAGGGAGACTTCAGCACAGAAATCTACAGGCATGTCTAGGCACTGAGAATGAGATGCTAGCAACTGTTATTCCCCTTCCCGTGTGCACCCAGAGCCCATTCAGTACCCATTCAAGTTAGTGGAAAGACGTCACTGGACTTTGGATTGGGATCCCGGAGAACAGGATTGGGAAAGTCATTCTGTTTCCTGCCTTCATGACTTTTGATGGGCTCTGCAGAGAGGCAGCAGGGAGAGGATGGTGCTAATCGCAGAATCTTCACACTCCTGCATAAGGATGGAGGTGGACACCCTCTAGGTAGGCAGAGACATCTCCCTATGCACTATATAAGGCTGTGGCTGAATTTTCACACATGCCTGACACAAGCGATTTGTGATGACATCTCAACGATAGCATTGGCACTTCTTTGACCCTATTAGAAAAGTGGGTGAGGGGAAACAACACCAAGGAACTCAGAGAAAAAGATGGAAAATTCTGGGACTTCTGTGAAGACCACGATAAACAGGTCACACTGGATTCCAGTCTTTTGGGACTAATGTTGTTCTACCATGTACAATGCATAGCACGGTGTCCCCACACAGACAGGTGGGATCCCACTTCCTTTAAAAAGGAGAGAGGAAGGAGTGTGGGATCTCTTGTCCTTTGGTCCAGGCTTGCTATATTTATGTATAAACATATATAAAATGGCCAGGTTATACCTAGAGTTAGAATATAGTCACAATGAATCTGAATGCAATTTTTTTTCTTTATAAAAATTTGAAAGATTTTCAAACATTTCAAACATTCTCCTTGCCAGACCTCCCAGATTTGGGGCAAGTCAAGCTAATAGAGCCTCCATTCTCTCTCATTCAGGGCTTGATGTAGTGCTCATTGACGTTAATGGAAAGACTCCCACTCAGCTGGCATTGAATCAGGCCCTTGTTGATCATTGCAAAGAACCAAAGTACCCTCTTCGGCAGCACATTGAAACATAGGAATTGCTATACTGGATCAGACCAGTCCCTCCAATCTGGTATCATGTCTCCAACAGTGGCCAGTACCCATTGCTTCAGAGCAGGTACATTTCATATCTTTA
This sequence comes from Chrysemys picta bellii, assembly GCF_011386835.1. Lineage (NCBI taxonomy): Eukaryota > Metazoa > Chordata > Testudines > Emydidae > Chrysemys > Chrysemys picta. The sequence continues at coordinate 14,681,524 of NC_088799.1, read as the reverse complement.
ATAGGAAGATATGAAATAACTCGCCCACAGGAACATTTTCCTCCTATAATCCATGGTTGACATGCCCTGAAGAATGAGGGTTTATATCTTTTCCAAAACTCTTGTTTTGGAACTGTGTGAAATCACAGTCTGTAGAATAATTATTAGGCAGCAGAGTATTTAAATTTTCAACCTCAGATATTGAATCACTGATTCATTTTAATCTGAAATAAAAATACCCATAGGGGTATGGAACGGCTGCCGTATGAGGAGAGATTAATAAGATTGGCACTTTTCAGCTTGGAAAAGAGACAACTAAGGGGGAATATGGTAGAGGTCTATAAAATCATGACTGGTGTGGAGAAAGTAAATAAGGAAGTGTTATTTACTCCTTCTCATAACACATGAACTAGGGGTCACCAAATGAAATTAATAGGCAGCAGATTCAAAACAACCAAAAGGAAGCATTTCTTCACACAATTCACAGTCAACCTGTGGAACTCTTTGCCAGAGGATGTTGTGAAGGCCAAGACTATAACAGGGTTCAAAAAAGAACTAGATAAATTCATGGAGGATAGGTCCATCAATGGCTATTAGCCAGGATGGGCAGGGATGGTGTTCTTAGCCTCTGTTTGCCAGAAACTGGGAATGAGCGACAGGGAATGGATCACTTGATGATTATTTCTGTTTATTCCCTCTGGGGCATCTGGCATTGGCAACTGTCAGAAGACAGGATACTGGGCTAGATGGACCTTTGGTCTGACCCGTATGGCTGTTCTTATGTTCAACGTTTCCATGGTTTATCAAAGGAATGTTTAAGATTACATTGCTATCATGACAATTAAAAAAAAATTAAACTAAAAACATTCCCAAATAAAAAGCTCTGTCTAGACAAAGTCAAGGATTTAAATACATATTCCTTAAACAGAAGGAACACCACATATCCTGTTTATTTCTGACCACCCAACTTCTGTGGAAATATATCGGAGACATCCTATATCATGTCTACGAATAAGCGGTTTCATAGACCTTTTAATGAAACTTAAATTTTAGCCAAAACAATCTTACATTGCCTCTTTAATAACCTCTAAAATTTTGGCAAGAACTCATAAAATGACCAGGTAGATTTACAAGAAACAAAGCTTTCCTATGCCAACTTTTCATGACAGCTGATATAACCACTTTTCTTTAATGAAGCTTTTGCCATTTTGCCTCTCCCCTAACAGACACGGGAGAAGAAAAATTACAGCACGGCTGCAAATTCTTCATAATGGTGACAGAAACTTTTGTGGCTACCCTCCCTAACCTTAAAGTGCATAAAGGTTTAATTTGGAAAATCCAATTATCTTGACATCTAGAGTAGCTAAAAATTTAGATATCTTCCTAGAGCCTTATCGCAGGGCTGCAATGCAAGCTCAGCCACTGTCACATATACATTGATGTTTTTATTGATGATTTTTATGAATGTAATGATATCAGGCAGGGCAAAGCTGAGAGCCTCCTCTACAAATGGTTACTGCTCGGATGCCGGAATGTTACACTTCTTAGAAATATGGGAACACTACAATGGAACCTACACACTGTCCTCTAGATTTTTCCTAATATGAGGGAATATTTGGTAGCTCTGCACTAAGTCTGTCAGTGCTGCAATATGACTATCTTCTTATTGTTGTGTTCTTCTTACGTTATTTTCATTTTTCTGGGGGGAAAATAGGTAGCATGTTCTTTTCCCCAATTTGTTTATGCGATGAAAAATCATATATTGTACCGTAGATGAGAACTTTCTGCTTATCTGCCATGTAATACCTCCTCATTAACCTCGTTAATGTATGTTACATCAAATGTCAGCTTATTTAGGTTCTTAAGTTATTAATGTATTTAAGTCGCTACCAGTTTTTTTATGTGCGGTATATTTTTAAAATCAGCTTTGCAGAGCAGCATAAAAATACATCTGTGTATTCTGCTGAGTTCTAAAAGGTGAAAGCAGAAATGCTTAAGATGGTTAATTTATGGTTCAAGATGTATTAGATATTTCCATAACTGTCATTTTATGTTTTGGGGAAGAGGATCTAGGCTTTACATCCTTCTGTAGAGATCCCTACTCATTAAAAAAAGTGGGTGGCAGGGAAAGGGAGAAGTCTAGGCTGTTACTGAAATTTCCTGAATACATTGCTACCAGTTAGGGAAAGCAATCAGCAAGTTATCTACACACGTCTACAAAAGCTCACCCCCAAATCCCACAAAACATGCAGGAATGATGGCATTGGAAGTGCTCATATAGTATGTAACACGTTTACAAGCAAATCATGAGTGACGTCAACTGTGGATGAGAGACTGAATCTGTCCTTTGTGCCCCAGGATAGGAGTCCCAGTGATGAATTTTATTCAGAATTTCTCTTAGTTGTGGGTTGGGGGGAGAATCAAGCCAATGAGACAGAATTATCTGGCATAATGAATGAGGCATAGCTAAATTTGTAATGGGCTAAAGGGGGGAAAGTAGTTGCTAAAATCTATAATTCAAAGACCAACTCACTTGGAAATTCAGCGCAACACCAATGCAAAATAGGGTAGTCCACTGAATTGGTGCCCCCACATATTTGTGGGGAATAATGAAGTTGGCCAAAAAAGCTTTTAACCAACATTGCTAAATGTTTACCCTTTCTTTATAAACAAAGAGATTGTTTTGATAGTGAGCAGGAGTAGAATTCCAGCAGCTGAAAAGGAGAATTTAACGTGACTTTGTCCCTGTACAACCGAGCTTTCCTTCTAGCACCCGCTCAAAAGTCCTACAGTTGTGGACCTCTGTTGCCGTCAGTGCCTTGGGAAGGTGGCTGATATTTGAATGCTCTGCCCATTGTTAGGTTTCTCCAGTGATATAGGCAAGGAATTATAAACTGCAGAAGTTTTAAATAGCTTGGTCTCAGAAAGAGAGGACAGTCTCACACCACATGGGTGGAACCAAAGGCTCAGCATCATTCAGTACGTGTACAATCACACCTAGAGGCTAAAATCTACACAAAGGAGTCTGAAGCCACCAACTGACTCCTCAATGTGTTCATTGACTCATAGATTTTAAGGTCAGACGTGACCATCATGATCATCTAGTCCAGTGGTTCTCAAACTTGTTCCGCCATTTGTGCAGGGAAAGCCCCTGGCAGGCCGGGCCGGTTTACCTGCCGCGTCCGCAGGTTTGGACGATCGTGGCTCCCGGTGGCCATGGTTGCTGTTCCAGGCCAATGGGAGCTGCTGGAAGCGGCACAGGCTGAGGGACTTACTGGCCGCTGCTTCCAGCAGCTTCCATTAGCCTGGAGCAGTGAACCGTGGCCACTGGGAGCCGTGATCGGGCGAACCTGCGGACGCGGCAGGTAAACAAACCGGCCCGCCCGCCAGGGGCTTTCCCTGCACAAGCGGCAGAACAAGTTTGGGAACCATTGATCTAGTCTGACCTCCTGCACATCGCAGGCCACAGAACCTCATCCACCCCCTCCTGTAATAGACCCCAACCTATGGATGAGTTATCCTCAAATCATGATTTAAGGACTTCAAGTTACAAAGAATCCACAATTTACACTAGTTTAAACCTGCAAGCGACCTGTGCCCATGCTGCAGAGAAGGCAAAAAAGCCCCAGGGTCTCTGCCAATCTGACCTGAGGGAAAATTCATTCCTGACCCCAGTTGGACCCTGACCATTTCTGCAAAACCCAACAGCCAGACACCAGGAAAATAATTCTCTGTAATAACTGAGAGCCCTCCCCATCTAGTGTCCCATTATCGGATATTGGAGATATTTGCTGCTAGCAGTCGCAGATCAGCTACATGCCGTTGTAGGCAGTCTCATCTTATCATCTTCTCCATAAATTTATCGAGCTCCGTCTTGAAGCCAATTAAGTTTTTAACCTCCACTGCTCCCCTTGGAAGGCTGTTCCAGAACTTCACTCCCCCTATGGTTAGAAACCTTTGTCTAATTTCAAGCCTAAACTTGTTGATGGCTAGTCTATATTCATTTGTTCTTGTGTCAACATTGGTGCTTAACTTAATTAGCTCCTCTCCCGCCCTGGTATTTATCCCTCTGATTTATTTACGAGAGCAATCTTATCACCTGTCACCCTTTGTCTGGTTCGGCTACATAAGCCAAGTTCTTTGAGTCTCCTCCCATTCCCAGAGGTTTTCCATTCCTCTGATCATCCTAGTAGCCCTTCTCTGTACTTGTTCCAGTTTGAATTAATCTTTCTTAGGCTACATCTACACTACGGGGGGGGGGGGTCGATTTAAGATACGCAAATTCAGCTACGCGAATAGCGTAGCTGAATTCGACGTATCGCAGCTGACTTACCCCGCTGTAGGGACGGCGGCAAAATCGACCTCTGCGGCTTCCCGTCAACGGCGCTTACTCCCACCTCCGCTGGTGGAGTAAGAGCGTCGATTCGGGGATCGATTGTCGCGTCCCGATGGGACGCGATAAATCGATCCCTGAGAGGTCGATTTCTACCCGCCGATTCAGGCAGGTAGTGTAGACCCAGCCTTAAAAATGGGACACAGTATTCCAGATGAGGTCTTACAAGTGCCTTGTATAATGGCACTAACACTTCCCTATCTCTACTGGAAATACCTCTCCTGATGCATTTTAGGATTGCATTAGCCTTTTTCACAACCTCATCACATTGGCGGCTCATCCTGTGATCAACCAATACATCCAGATCTTTTCCCTCCACTGTCACTTCCAACTGATACGTCCCTAGCTTATAACAAAAATTCTCCTTGTTAGTCCCTAAGACCATGACCTTGCACTATTCAATTTCATCCCATTTCTATTACTCCAATTTCAAGGTCATCCAGATCTTCTTATATGATATTCCGGTCCTCCTTTGTAGTGGCAATACCTCCCATCTTTGTGTCAGCTGCAAATTTTATTAGTGCACACACACTTTGTGTGTCAAGGTCATTAATAAAAATGTTAAATAAGATTGGTCCCAAGGCTGATCCCTGAGGAACTTCACAAGTAATCTCCCTCCAGCCTGACAGTTCACCTTTCAGTATGACCTGGTCTCCTAACCTAACCAGTTTCTTTCAGTTTTCATCTTAGTCCCCATATTCTCAAATTTAACTAATAATTTTCCATGTGGAACTCTATCAAATGCCTTACTGAAATCCAGTTAGTTTATATTTGCATTTCCTTTGTCTAAACAATCAGTTATCTTTTCAAAGAAAGAGAAGAGGCTGGTCTGGCATGATCTATCTTTTTAAAACAATGTTGTATTTTATCCCAATTACTGTTTACTTCTATGTCCTTAACTACATTCTCTTTCAAAATTTGTTCAATTGTACAATTGAGGTTAAACTTACAGGCCTGTGGTTTCCCAAATCACTTTTCCCCCCTTTTCTTAAAAATAGGTACTATATTGGCAATCCTCCAGTCATAGATCTACTCCTGAGTTTACAGGTTCATTAAAAATCCTTGCTATTGAACTTGCAATTTCATGTGCCAGTTCCTTTAATATTCTTGAATGGAGATTATCCAGGCCCTTTGATTTAGTCCCATTAAACTGTTAGAGTTTGACTTCCACCTCAGATGTGGTAATTTCTACTTCCATATACTCCCAAACTCCTAATTACTCTAATTAAAAACCGAGGCAAACTATTTGTTTAGGTGTTGGGCCATGCCTAGATTATCTTTTATCTCCACCTCATCCTCAGTGTTTAGCAGTCCCATTTCTTCTTTCCTTGTTTTCTTTTTATTTATATGGCTATAGAACCTTTTACTATTGGTTTTAATTTCTCTTGCAAGGTCCAACTCTGCTTGGCTTTTGGCAGTTCTCCCCTTTTTCCTAAACTTTCTGATCTCCAAGAGGTAGCTTTCCTTGCTGATCCATGCCATCTTCCATTTCTTGTAGGCTTTCTGCTTTCTCATAATCACATGTTTGAGATGCTTGCTCATCCAGCTTGGTCTGGAACCCTTACCTATGAAATTTCCCCCTTACTTGGGATGCAGGCTTCAGATAGTTTCTGCAATTTTGGCTTAAAGTAATTCCAAGCTTCTTCCACATTCAGATCCTGGAGTTCTTCAGTCCAGTCCACTTCCCCTTTGAAATCAAGAATCCTAGTTGCAGATCTATTTTTGTTTATCCTTCCATTTAGTTTAAACTAAATTAGCTCATGATCACGCAAACCAAGGTTGTCCCCTTACAACTAGTTCTTTGATGAGCTCCTCACCAGTACGAAATCTAAAATGGCATCACCTCTTGTAGATTTGGAGAGTATTCGGTGAAGAAATCTGTCAGCTATCACATCCAGGAAAATCTGGACCCTAGTATTATTTGTAGCACTTGTCCTCCAGTCTCAAAATATGGGGGAATGTGAAGTGACACAGCGGAAATACCCCTTGAAGGGGACATGGAATGCTTATTTCTGGAATTTTCCAGTGGCCTTAACAGGAAAAATAGAAGCTGACATGAAAGCAATGCAAAAAGCTAACGCTCACTGAAGGAGACATCAGTCCTACTTCCCAGCACACAGTTCCATGCCCTTTGGGAGCCAGATCCAAACATGAGACGCTTAATCAGTCAGTGACAGACTGAGACAGACATGGTCTGCCTACGAACAGGATGACGTTATTGGGTTTCAGAGACGCATCAACTAACATGACTGGGCCAGTGCAATGGCAGATCGCATTTTATGTAAGTGAAGAGCTGCTGATCTAGTGGCCGCGCAACTTGACTATATGTAGAATTAAGGCATGTTTTTGAAAACTACCGACTGTTTACTCCCTTCTAAGAGACTTCATCTAAAGCTCTGTGTGGTATCCCCACCTAGAATAAGAGCAGATGTCCAAGTGGAAAGTCATGTGGCAGTTAATACTTCTAGGAACTGCACAGGCATTGCTTCATCTCCTTTCAGAGAGGAGGTGGTATGCAGTGATGGGGGTAAACAGGATAATGGATGCAAAACTCCTGAAGAAGACCTGCAGCCTGGGAGGGAGGTGAGGCTGGGTTTTCCTGATGTTTCCTTGGCAGCCTCCTGGATGGGTCTAGATTCCCCCGTGAATCTTCAAGCTCTTTTCCCTCTGCAGTCTAGTAAACCCATCCCCTAAGCAGAGTATGAGTACAGGATTCCACTCCTGGCATTTTCATATTATTTTTGTTCCCTCCTGCATTTTTTAAAATGATATGGACCTTCTGTTACCCAACCAGATTGCTCTCTTTTTACACCTCATTTTTACAACATGATTTATGGGTCTTCATTAATGGTTAAAATTTTTACTGGGTTTTGTATTGTGCTTTATATTGGGATTTCAATAGCTACTGACTATGACCAAGATATGTATTGTCTATTACTTTAAACTGAAATATTGGTTAAATAAATCCATCCCTTCTGAAATTAGAGATAATTAAACCATTTGTTTTAATAAGAGCGACATTCAAAGTGTTAACTTCTCAATGGATGAAAAAATTGGTATGATTCAACCAGCAATGACCCTGCCATTAATTATCTGATATTAAAAAAATATTACTAAGTAGAAATCATGTGGAAGGGAGGAAAATTAATAAAGGGAAACGACTGTGTGGAAAAAATAATTTAAAAATAACCTGGCTAGATACATACAGAAGGCTGCCTGGATGAAGATACTAATAACAACTACAGCAACAAAACGTCTTTAAAATAGCATCAGACATGATATTAACTCACTGCTATTTTATGGAGCAGTGAAAAATTCAAGTACAAGTGATTGGTGCAATCTCATAAGCAAAGGGACAAAATATTACAGAAACTCCAACTGTGATTAGGATTCTGATGGCAATGGAGTTGTACAAACACTTCCTCAGTGAGGAAGGATGGTCAAGTGGTTAGTGCAGTAGCCTAGGCTGATGCAGACCTAGTTTCAATTCCTGCTTTGCCACAACTACCCTGTGTGATCTTGCACAAGTCACTTGGTCTCTCTCTGACTCAGTTTCCCCATCTGCAAAATGGCAATAATAGAAATTCCATACCTCATAGGTGTACTGGGAAGAAAAATATATTAAAGGTTGGGAGGTGCTCAAATACTCTAATGATGGAAGCACATACTAATAGGACAGTTCCTGCCCTAAATTGCTTATAATCCAAATAAGTATGACAGAGAAGAAATAACTTTGGCTGTAGATCAGATCTTAAGTGACTTGCTCAAGATGACACAGGAAGTCTATGGCAGAGTCAGGAGTTGCAGCCAGGTCTCCTGTTTTATGCAGGAGGTTAGATTAGATCATCACAATAATCCTGGGTGGCTTTAAGATCGGTAAGAGTTTACAATGTGTATACAATATATATATAAAGGCAAACAAACACAAGAGAAGACATAGGTCATCAGTGGAGAAAAAAAAAGTCTAAGGGTTACTATAATGAGAAAGGGCTGTTTGAACCGGCATGTTTTAAGGAGGGATTTGAAGGAGAAAGAGGATTTTTGGCAGACGTTGCCAGGGATAGGGGCAACCAAAAACTAGAGAGGGAGACGAAGGGAGAAATAAGGTGAAAGGATCAATGTGATCATAAGGAACAGAGGAAGAAAAAAATGCTGAGATTTTGATGGAGGCAAGATGATAATAAAGAGCTGTGTCTATATGGATAAAGAGCCTCAATTTTACGCAGTAAGAGGAAGCTAGCAGTGGAAAGATTCAAGAAGGGTGATAACACATTCAAAGCCATGGAGGAGGCAGAAGATGGGCTGTGAGTCTTATTCCAAAGCAAAATCACCAAGTGAAGAAACAAAGATAGCCAGTAGAATCCTGAAAACCTTCTGTCTGGCCATTTGATCTGAATTAAAGTGTGATAGTTTCCCCGCGCATAAAAATCAATCTTTACCAAAGTAAAGAGCCTCAATGATCTCCACCAAGATACCCTGCCCTCGGTATGTCCTCTTCTCTACTTTCCCTCAAAATCGTGAGACAGCCTTGCAGAATTCCGGAGGAGGAGAATGGTTAACAAGAAAAGGAGTATGCATCAATAGCTGTTGCTTTGGTTACAAAGGCACATAAGCATGTACAGTCGTGACAAGTTATTTTCAGCTTTATCCAGAGATAAAGAGAGAACATTAACATAAAGATTAGTACTTGTTAATGCTACCCGGTCACCCTCTGGTGATAGGTCTCAATATGGTGTCATGCCCCACAAAATACTGGGTAATCATTGCTATGGGCACTATTAACACTGAAGGGACACTTAATGCTGAATGCACAGAATTCAGCAACTCAAAAAGGTGAGGTTGTTGTTCGTGCATCTTCAACATACAGTGCTTTCTCAGGCCCCAGTACTTCTATTGATTTCAATGGGCACAATATTGGGCCCCTAGCTGCCTGTATGTGAATACTCCTAGATGTTATTGAGTCCTTAGCCCATGCTAAAGACACTAAATTGAAAGCCAGTGACTTTGCTCAGTGAAGCAATGTCTGCCCCACAGTGAAAATCAAGCACCTGGAGAGATCAAACCAGGGCTGGCTCCAGGCACCAGCCGAGCAAGCTCGTGCGTGGGGCGGCAGATTCTACGGGGCGGCATTTTGCCCAATCCTAGGGCGGCACAGCCACTTTTTTTGTTTTGTTTTGTTTGCTGTCCGGCCGCCCTGTAGGGGGCGGCGGCGCGGAAGAGGGGAGCGCTCGGCTGGGAGCGGGCTGCTCACTCCATCTGTCCCAGCCGGTGCCAGGTCTGTAGCAAGCCCGGCAGGGCAGCCCACGTCCTTCCCTCCCCACCGACCGGAGCGGCGCGGAGCCCTCCTGGCAGCCTTCTCTCTCTCCCCCCCGCTCCCTTCCCCTTCCCCCTTCCCCCCCACTAGCCGGGGCACGTCTGCAGTGCAGGGAGTCCCCCTGCACCCTGGCTCCAGCCGCGCTGCTGGTTTGTTTTTTTTTTGCTTTACCGTTCTGGCCTCCCCGATTTTTTTTTTTTTTGCTTGGGGCAGCAAAAAAGCCAGAGCCGGCCCTGGATCAAACAAATGGGAAGATCTTCATTGACACTTCACAGCTTCTGCAAACAAAGGAGACAAGAAATTCCAGCTCCAAGGACAGGCAGAAAAGAAGCAGGAACAGAGAGGGCAAAGACTGCATGTTCCCACCAGTGACGTCTTGGGGAGTTGGACTTTACTGGATCTCCTGATGCATATGCAGTAAGCACCTAGGGGACAAATACTCTTCCCAGTGCCCAGCCCATGAATCAAGTCCACAGAATGGGAGTGGAGCTGGAACCTGGGCTGAGGTAGAGGTTAATACACAGGTCCTTTGATCTATTCACATTTGAAAGTTCACAGGCACAGCAAATGCTAGCCCAATGGGTAATACTCTGAACTAGACATGCTTTGCACTCACAACAGTTCTGAAAGACGGTGGCTCCTAGAGTGAGATGTATTCGTGTGTATAAATAAGAAGTCAGAGGATGCAGCTAACAATTTAGGAAAGTGAAGATTCATCCTGCAGACCTCCAGGAGTGACACTGGAACATAAAGGGCCTGATTCTGATCTTCATTACACTGAAGTAAATTAGAAATGTTTTTTCTTTTGCTCTTCATACAACAAAGAGTATCTGTGATGTGGTGTATGCCACTGTAAGCGGGATCAGAGTCAGACCCCGATATTTTATCATAAGGTAAAGTTTATGCATAATGTATGAAACCTTTGTAAATTGTATGGATTTTTATTAACCATTTAACCAGTGACAAAGTAGCTTGACATAAAACCTCTTTCATCTCATCCTGGGAGCCAGGCCATGAAGCATGTATTTATGGACAACAGGGCATGCAGATAGGGAGGTACAGCTGGGGCAAATATCAATCAGGGAGTGGAAAGGATTGGCTTTATGACTGATAGGGCCAAAAGCAAAGGTGAGCTCTCTAAGTGCTGGCATGTGGAGGGAGAGCCCATGAATTACCCTCTGATGGTAGGGGATGAACCGTTTCGTTCCTGTTGGGTTTCACTGCCAGATGAGTGGACTGGGCCCCATCTCAAATTGCAGAGGTTGCACAGGAGGTGGGTCCCCCAAAGGGTGGAACCCCAGCTGTTACACAGTCTTGGCACCATGCTTTGGTTGTGCTTAGGGCCAGCTTGGGCAATCAGGAGGGAAGGCACAAACAGGAAGGAGAGAAGTAGGGAACTAATGCCCAGAGAGTGAATGGGAAGAAGCAACTGAAAAATAAGGAGATCCTGCTATTAGCCCCTTAACCCAATCCTAAAAATAAAGAGACAGGAAGGAGGAGAGACTCTCAAGCAGTTACTGGAGTGAGTAGAGTTTCCGGAGCATAGATGTGTGTGTATGTGTACACGTGGGTGTGTTTGAGACAGAGGCTAGAAATGTAACCAGTACCAGTGAGCTAGCACTAAGCCCCAATCCAGCAAACACTTACTTGATTACTTCCAAGAATACCGGTACTCCCATTACAGTCAGTGGGGCTACACATGTGCTTAAAGTTAAACATGTGCTTGAGTGCTTTGTTAGATCAGGGCCCTGATCCTACAAAACCTTACTCAAGGGAGTAATCATTGCTTGAGTGATGAGGCTCATCGAAGCTGATAGGACTACATGCAGTGATTAATCTTTGCAGAATTGGGGTCTTACTAGTTGTCTTTCTTAGGCTTGGTCTACACTAAACCCCCAAATCGAACTAAGGTACGCAACTTCAGCTACGTGAATAACGTAGCTGAAGTCGACGTACCTTAGTTCGAACTTACCGCGGTCCAGACCCGGCAGGCAGGCTCCCCCGTCAACTCCGCGTACTCCTCGCGGCAAGCAGGATTACCGGAGTCGACGGGGAGCACTTCTGAGTTCGATTTATCGCGTCCAGATTAGACGCGATAAATCGAACCCAGAATTTCGATTGCCTGCCGCCGAACCAGCGCGTAAGTATAGACAAGCCCTTATTGTACTCTGTTTCCCTGAGACCACTGGTTAGGTCTTTTTCCCTTCCATTTCAAAGAGTATGAAAATTTATCAGAAAAACAGTCTCAGCCAAAATTTTTTTTAAAAAGGGTCAGTATCTGGAATTAAATGTTATAGCACTCCATAAAATTGAAGTATGAGCCAAGGGTTAACAACAACCTTGAATTTTGCCCTTAAAATTAGTCACAGAAAATCTACTTAATTATAAATACGTTAGCGCTATACAGTGTCCTGCTGATTGATATGCCCCAGAGCTATCTTTGTCGGCAGTCTTTTAAGCACTAATCCTTCATTTTGGTCCTAATAGTGAGATGGGCTCCTCCTTTCTAGTTAGACCATCAATTTTTACCTGCCAATACAGTTTGATGAGCTTGCTTATATGCTGCTCACTGCCTCCTGACAGCCAGTATATGTAGTCAGCAGTCATGGCACTCCTAATGACAAGAGCAGAATAAAGACGTGAATGTTGGGGAGGGGAGGGAGATAAAAGTACCAAGTTTTTAAAGCAGATAATATAAAATGAATATAATATGAAGTTTATATAAAAAGGGCACACAGTTATACATAACTATCAGTCCTTGCTCAACAGTAAAACACATTTTGGGACTACAGCAAGCATTTTTATTAGGTAGCTAAACTATATGCGAGAAAACAACCTTACATTTTTTCCTTTTATGGTTTTTCTATTTATATTGTGCTCAGATGTTTAATGGCTGCTCAAAAATATTTTATTCTGGCTGCTGCTTATTATGCTTTAAAGCATTTATGGACTAAAATACTATAATATAGTCTAAATTTCTTCCAGAACAGCACTGAGATGTACTGCGAGTCTGAGAATACCTCAGTCTACAGCAAAGTCAAACATAGTTCACCTTTGATTAAATTATGCTATAAAAAAACCCCCAAACCAATCAGCAATCTTTGTATCTAATTGAATACGCTTTAGTATCCAGACAGTTTGTTATAACCATTGCATTACTCTCATTAGACTGAGGGGATATTAAAAACTATTGTAAAGCAGATATTAATGCATTGCTTTCATTGACTTTAGAAAATCAGTTTGCTTTTATGGTTGCTTCTCCAAACTGCTCTCCATTTCCTATCCTCTGGAGATCCCAAATCCAATTAAATGTGACTAGATGTAATTCCAAATTGTCACTTTAGTCAATTAAACATATAATAATCTTGTGTACCTAATTACTAGCACCAAAAGTTTATTTGTTGATGTAGTGCTATCAATGTGTACATCTGCATGTTTCCCTTATCACTGCCTATATATTAATTGTACTTTGACATTACTGTAAATTGAATTTGAAATCTCCCCCCAGTTAAGTGTATTGCAACGAGTAATCCCAGTCCTGTTCTAATACCCTTTCCGATTGTTTTCCAAGCCAGTATTATGTTCTTAACAAGATCTGACCAAAAATTACAAGGATTTAATAATAAACATTTCAAAGCAGGCCTGGTATTAGGAGGCTGCATATTGTGATACTGTATTATAGACTTAGGAATGAAATCTGCTCTCAGTTGTATGCATGCAGCTTCCATTGACTTCAATGGGAGAGATGACTTCAGTGGAAGCCATGGATTTGCATCTGAGGGCTAGATTTAGCTCTAAGGCTCTCTATCTAGCCCTCATTCAAGTCACTGGCACAAGTCAGTGGGACTTGTGGGAGGGAGGGATAGCTCAGTGGTTTGAGCATTGGCCTGCTAAACCCAGCGTTGTGAGTTTAATCCTTGAGGGGGCCATTTAGGGAACTGGGGTAAAAATCTGTCTGGGGATTGGTCCCCCTTTGAGCAGTGGGTTGGACTAGATGATCTCCTCAGGTTCCTTCCAACCCTGAGATGCTATGATTCTAAGTCCCATTGACTTCAGTAGGACAAAGAACAGCACCTAACTGAGCACATGGGACAAATATGACCAGATGGGTTGGTTGGCATATGCCAGCAGTTTGTTTCCCCATCATCACTCCAGGCAACACACGTGAGCCTATCGTGCATGTGACTCCATCCTGTTGAAAAGAACAGCATCTAACTGAGCACAGTTAGTATTCTTGTACCCTGATACAGTAGACACAAAGGGTGAAATCACAGCCACCGTGAAGTTAATGGCAAAACTCTCATTAACTTTAACGGGGCCAGGATTTCACTCCCAGCATGTAACTGAGGAGGAAGGGAGAAGCTACATAAGAACCATGCAAGAGGTCTGGAAGGTTTTTGCCTACATTTGTAGAACGATTCTGTATTGTTGTTCATAATTTATATGCAGGGTGGTCTGTAATATTTCCCCCTGCTCTGGTAAATGCAATAGTTAGTATTACAATGTACTGTGTGTGTATGTGAGTGATGCTGCCCTCTAGTGTCTAGCTCAAAAGAAAGACAAGAGACTTTTATTATGAACTAAAGCAGTTCTTCTTCAAGTCGAGTGGCGAGGCCTGAAGAAGGCCAGAAAAGCTGAAAGTCTTTGTTCTAGTTCCAGCTCACCAGGCGCATGTGTGATGAGGAGAGATTTATTTAATAACTGCGCCCGCTATCTGCAGCTATGGATTCTTTCCAAGACCAAGAAATGTTATCTATCCAGGTTTGACATATGTCCATTTTCTAAGCTTTGCTGAGATGGGAAGGTGCATGGGTAGGATCTATAGTCCATTCAGCTGGCTTTATGTTAGGAGAATGCAGAAATAAGCGGACATTTGCTGGTTGGGATTGCATCTGGACCTATTACTCAACAACTGCTGCAATTTTAAAGATTCAATTTTGCAAATCCTTAGTCCAAAATGTCATGCTCATCACGGCCTCATTCTGTCCACTGCAGTATGAATGTGTCACTGTGGGGATGCCAAGCCACTCTGCCGTGGGCCAAATATGACCAGGTGGGTCGGCTGGCATATGCCAGCAGTTTGTTTCCCCATTCTCACTCCAGGCAACACTCGCTGAGCCGATCATCCAGGTGACTCCATTCTGTTGAAAATGTAGCCCCAAATCCACCTGTCATTTCTATGATATGGACGGCCTGTTCCTCCTCAGCTTCAAACAGTTTTCAGGGGTAGTTTTGTAGTTCAAGCACTGGACTGGGACTCAGATGTGGATTCAGTACAAACATTAAAGCCACCTCATGTCTCTGTGACCCAGCTTCCTGTCTGTAAAGTAGGAACAATAATACTTGACTATCTTGCCTATTTAGTTTGTAAGACAGCAAGGGCCATTTCTTACTACATCTTTGTACAGTGCTTAGCCCAATGGTAGGGCCTCGAGGCACCATTGTACTTCAGATGATACCATTTCCCTATTATTCTTCCCCATTATTTTGTTCTCATTTCTATGAACAGGATTCTAACCATGTACAAATTTCATGCCTCCATGTTTAGTTTACAGCATCTGCTCCAGTTCTTGCTAAATTTCTGCCCCTTCTTAGGCACTTCCGTAAATCCCACTAGGACGTATCTACACCTTTCAGCACCAAAATACCTTTACAAGTCTGGCCCTTAGTCTCTCTCTGCCTCAGTTCCCCATCAGCAAAATGGGGATAATAATCCTTCCTTTCTCCTACCTGTTACCTATCCTAACTCTAGCATGTAAGCTCTTTGTAGAAGGGACTTTCTCTTACTCTGTGTTTTTACAGCAGCCCAATCTCAGTTCTGGTGTTACTATAATACAAATCACAATAGCAATACAGAAGATGGTGTCTCACTCTGTTTTAAATGAATGTCAATTACTATACACAAGGGACCTCTGTTTCAAGGGACCTGTACTTTCTGCTCTTCCCAAAACACAGATGGAAATGGGAAATAAATGATACCCCTTAATCTGGTGTGCGTATTATAGCACTCTGTTTATCATGGGAGTTCAGGTGACATTTATAAAGCCATTGAGCTTCACTCTTGTGATATGTATTCTCATCATAAACCCTTAATAAAAATACAATCTTTCAGTATAATG
The DNA here is from genome assembly GCF_011386835.1 of Chrysemys picta bellii. Lineage (NCBI taxonomy): Eukaryota > Metazoa > Chordata > Testudines > Emydidae > Chrysemys > Chrysemys picta. The sequence goes on along the minus strand of NC_088799.1, from coordinate 14,665,719 downwards.
TAGAGTTGTGTAAATTTTATTCTCTCTCTAATTTTAAGTGTAAAATTGACTAACTCACAATGGATGGCTCCCTTAGAGTCTTTACAGTCTCTGGTATTAATCCATATTTAGTATTATATCAACCTGCTATTTGGTCCATCCCATTCAATATACATTTATAAAAGATACTCTGCTTGTACTGTAGCTAATTTCTAAATGTTAATAACTTGGGTTATTTTTTTAATGGCCTAATGCACATTGTAGATTTTGCAAAGGTAGAAAAGGATGGAATATTGGAAGCACTAGAAGAAGAGGTGATAGTAGACACACATTCTACAAGAACTGACTATGGAAAATTAGAAGATCAAGCTGACACATGGGATTACTCGTAAGAGCCACTATTTCATCTAAATGCTTTAACTGTTCCCTGGAGGGTCTTCAGAAATCATAAATGAGAGGTAGGACAATCTCGTGGTTAAACCAAAAGCCTCACAATTAGGAAATCCGGGTTCTGTTCCCCAGGACATCAAGAAATTCCTTTATGACCTTGTGAAAATCACTTTAATCTCCCTGTCAAGTATCGGGGTAGCCATGTTAGTCTGTATCCATAAAAATAACGAGGAGTCCAGTGGCACCTTAAAGACTAACAGATTTATTTGGGCATAAGCTTTTGTGGGTAAAAAACCCTCTTCTTTAGATGCATAGAAATTTTCACTCTATGCATCTGAAGAAGTGGGTTTTTTTACCCACGAAAGCTTATGCCCAAATAAATCTGTTAGTCTTTAAGGTGCCACCGGACTCCTCATTGTTTTAGTATCTCTGTTTCCAAAATGAGGATACCTTCTTCCCAAAGGTGTTATATTAATTCATTAATGTTTGCAATGCTCTCTGAGATTTTCAGAAGGAAAGCCCTTCATAACTCTGTAAAGTATTATCAGCAATTTATTTGTTTATTATAAAAGGAAGAAGAAGGCCACCAGATTGACAGAAAGCTTCCCAGGACCCAAATTGCCTTAGATTTGAAGACAGCATTATCCCCTTTGCTGAAATCCTTTCAAACATAAAGCAATGAAGACAGAAATCAGAGCAAAGGATATGGAATAATGAGTCATCTGCAGAAATAAAGTTATAGCTCTAATGAAGGAGCCGATAAGAGAGAAGGAAGTGAATATGGGTCACCAGCAGAGGATCTGAAGTAACATTTTCAAAAGTGCCTAAGTCCCATTTTCAAAAAAGCCCTTGGTTCTTAGAAGCCTAGCTGTTATTTAAAGCCAGTGGGACTTAGGCTTCCAAGCGCTACATTTTCAAGTACAAGTACATTTAGGAGCCTAAAGATGCTGATAGATTTTCAAAAGTGTCTAAGTGAGTTAAGTGCCTAACTCCCCTGGATTTCAATGGGAATTAGGTGCCTAACCTGTCCCTGCACTCCCCTGAGCGCAAGGAATGTACTTGTCCTCTGTCCCTACATGGGGATGGGGGAGGAGGAAGGCAGAGAGACACAAGAAGGGGAGAAAGCTCCTATTTGTACACTTCCTCCCCTAAAGCAGCTATGCAGGGGCAGGACAAATTATAGCTTTATACCTATGGTCAGATAAACAGCATTTTCAAGACACTGCTATGTAATATGACTCCAGTTCATGGCATCATCTCCCTGTTTCTGACACCTCCAGTGACATGGCATCACAGTATAAAATACAGACCTGTACAAACGTGTAATTTCTAAGGCTATCAATACACTCCTAATTACTCATATTGCTCAGGTGGCAGAAAATGCACATGGATAATCTGGACTGAAAGAGAACAAGCAGTTGCCGGCAGTTTATTAGAGTCAGTTCAAATAATCAGGCTTTTCCAATGAATAGTCTTGCAGGGAAAGCGACCTCTTCTCTTCACAGTTTCTTTTTTTAGGACTTCTGGTTAAAGCAATGGGACTGGGAATTAGCACCTGGGTTCCATTCCCAGCTCTGTCATCGTTTCCTTGGATGACACTGACTAAGTCAGACCCAAATTTCAAAAGCGTGGTGTCCCGCTTGAGACACCTAAAATACGGCCTGAATTTCAGAGGAACTGCACATCAACAACTCCCGCTGAAGTCAGAGGCAGTACCCGGGGCTCAGCACCTCTGAAATATCATTCCCAAACCTGACAAACCCAAAGTTAGTGGCTGCATTTGAAAACGTTGGCCTTAATCTCTGTTTTTGCGTCTTCATCTGTAAATTAAATAACACTTCTTGCATTATAGGGGTATTGGGGGCTTAATTCATTAATAGCCAAAATGTTTGAGAACTCAGATGGAAGGTACTAAGTTTAATAGCAAGTCCAGCAATGACCACTAAAATGTTGCTGGGCAGTTTCCATTCTTACCCTCTATTTTTAGCAATGCACCACAAAGACTACCCTTCTTTACCCATTAGAAATTAGTCTTTTCCCTCACTCTCTCTTGAGAATTTCTGTTGTTGACCCTAATGAGAAATGCGTAGCAACTTCTTCCTTCAGCTACTTACCCATGAAGAAAGGAACAAATAGGAGGCAGAGTGGAGTGGCATGGGGGCACATAGCTTTTTCCTGTCCTTGCCGCGATCTGCTCTGACGTAGTGCTACCCTTTGCCATCCAGTCTGAAGCCTGTACTGGTGTCAAGCTTGGACTGAACTTACCAAAACCTACAACCAACTCCACAAACCCCTGACAACTCACCTAAAGCCGGACAAAGAATAGGGAGAGGAGTTGCTGCCTCTGAAGCCCCTCACATGAACAGTAAAGGACATGAGAGCTATTGAGGTTGCAGCTTCTCATGTACTTGCACTCTGAGCACTGCCACAAGGGGGCATGCACACCGCCCCAATGGTCACTGCTTTCAGGATGACTACGGTGGTAACGGCAAATGCATCCAAGAGCGGAAGGTTGCAGAGGCAATTGTTCAAGAATTAGCTTGACATTTAAAGATCTCTTCCAAAATGAGAGGTCTTTTGTTATATCCAAATGAAGTTTGGAAAGCAGTCGCTAGCAGTCACTAGAAAGCACCTGTGCCCTGTAAGGGCTACCGCAACAAACCCAAACCCAGCATGTGTTAAGGTAGTAAGGCTAGATTCAAAAATTCTTGCTATATCTGCTCAATCTGGCCACTTGGTGGTGTAAAACAATAAGATATTTATATAGAACTGAAGACACCACAACAGACCCTGAAGTCTGTCTTAATCTTAAAGGATACATATTAAAAGAATCAAAGAAAGTTTTAGACGCATGAGTACTGCTGATTCCAACAGAAAGCATATGGCCAGACCAGGCAGAACAGCATGAGGGGTCTGTGATGAGAACTGGAAGTGGTAATTATGATCTCCACTGGCCCTGAACATCTATTATTACTAGTACAATAGCATGAGAAATAGGATGAAGAATCTCCCCCAAAGGTGGAGAAGGAGAAGCCATGTACCCCCAACAGTTGTGCTGGAACAGGGGGAGCCAGGGGGTCATGGCTTCACCACTTTTTCCTGGCTGTAAGGGCAAGTAACAGGGAGGAGGGGGCATAGAAGAGAGAGTTAGGGGTGGGGGACTTGGGGAAAGGGGCAGTAGGGGGGCAGGGCCTCAGGGAAAAGGGGTGGGGTGAGGGTGGGGGCTCAGGGAGAAGGGGTGGTGCGAGAGCAGAAGTTCAGGGGGAAGGAGTGGCATGGGGGGAGCAGGAAGTGGCCTCAGGGGAAGTGGCCCCCCACTTTTAGGAAGCTTTCACTGCTCCTGACCCCCAAGGCTGGAAGGATTGCACCCACCACTCCCAAGAGGAAACTATGGGGCTGGTAGTTGGCAACTCCCTTCTAAGGGAGAAGGAGGCATCCATCTGCTGGACTGACGTGGCATCCCAGGAGGTGTGTTGCCTGCTAGGGGCCCATATATGATAGATTACAGAAAGATTGCTGAGGATCATCTGACTCTCTGTGCTGCTCACCCATGTGGGGACTAATGATACTGCAAGCAGATCAGAAGTGATTACAGTGCCCTGGGAGTGAAGAGGAAGGAGTTGGGGGCTCAGGTTGTGTTCTCATGATCCTTCTGGTCAAGGGTTGGCCCAAGCAGAGACAGACACATCTTGGAGGTGAATGCATGGCTATGCGGATGATGTCACCAGAAGGGCTTTAGCTTCCTCCACCATGGGATGCTGCTCCAAGAAGAAGAACTGCTGAGCAGAGATGGGGTCCACCTATCAAGGAAGGTGCAGAGTATCTTCAGATACAGATGGACTAACCCAGTGAGGTGGGCTTTAAATGAGGTTCAACAGAGGCAAGAGATAAAACTCAAAGGTAAATCCAAAACATGGAGAGCTAGATGACAGGTCAGAATCTGTGGGGAACATGGGCAATCACATCAGGGACAAAGGAGAGACAAGAGGGAATATAGAGGGGCAATCTAATGAACATCTTAGATGTCTCTATACTGATGCAAGAAGTATGAGGAATTAGCAGGAAGAACTAGAAATACTAGTGCATAAAAACAATTACAACATAATTGGCATAAAAAAAACTTGGTGGGATAATTCACACGACTGGATTATTGGCATAGAAGGTACAGCTTGCTAAGGAAGGACAGGCAGGGAAAAACGGTAGGAGGTGTTGCTTTGTATATCAAAGATGTATACACTTGCACTGAGGTTGAGATAGAAGTGGGAGGCAGACCAGTTGAAAGTCTCTGGATATGGATAAAAGGGGTAAAAAACCAAGAGTAATATCATGGTAGGTGTCTCTGATAGACCATCTAACCAAGAAGAAGAGGTGGATGATAATTTTTTTGAACAATTAACAAAACCATCCAAATCATAGGACTTGGTGGTGATGGGGTATTTCAACTGCCCAGACATCCATTGGGAAAATAACACAGCAGGGCACAGATTAGCCAACAAAAGTTCTTAGAATGCATCATAGACAACATTTTATTACAGAAGGTGGAGAAAGCAACTAGGGGAGATGCGGTGCTAGATTTGTTTCTGACAAACAGGGAGGAACTGGTTGAAAATTTGAGAGTGTAAGGCAGCTTGGGTGAAAGAGATCATGAAATTATAAAGTTCATACTTCTAAGGAATGGTAGGAGGGAAAACAGCAGAATAAAGACAATGGACTTCAAGAAGGCAGACTTTAACAAACTCAGAGAACTGGTAGGCAAGATCCCATGGGAAGCAAGTCTAAGGGAAAACAAGAGTTCAGGAAAGTTTGCAGTTTAAAAAAAAACATTAATAAGGGCACAAGAGCAAACTATCGCAATACATATGAAAGATAAGAAGTATGGTAAGAGACAACCTGGCCTTAACCAGAAGATCTTTGACAACCTGAAACTCAAAAAAAGAGTCATACAAAAAACGACAACTAGGTCAAATTACAAAGGATGAATACATACAAAAAATAACACAAGCACATAGGGACCAAATTAGAAAGACCAAGGCAAAAAGCAAGATTAAACTAGTTACGGACATTAAAGGTGACAAGAAAACATTTTACAAGTCCATGAGAAGCAAGAGGAAGACCCAGGATAGGGTAAGTCCACTACTCATCGAGGAGGGAAAGACAATAACAGAAAATGCAGCAATGCCTTTTTTGTTTCAATTTTCATCAGAAAAGTTACCAGTGATTGGATGATTAACATAGGTAATACGTAACAGTCAAGAACAAATCATGTCAAACCAACCTACTATCCTTCTTTGACAGGGTAGCAAACCTTGTGGATAGGGAGGAAGCAGAAGATTTGATATATCTTGACATTAGTAAGGCTTTTGATACTGTCTCACATGACCTTCTCATAAACAAACTAGGGAAATATAGCTTTGAGGAACCTACTATAAGGTGGGTGCCCAACTGGTTGGTAAAGCATATTCAAAGAGTAGTTATAAATGATTCACAATCAAGCTGGAATACTATATCGAGTGAGGCCCGGCAAGTATGTGTCCTAGATCTGGTTCGATTCAATATCTTATAAAGTTTGTGGATGATACCAAGCTAGGAGGGGTTTCAAGAGCTTTGGAGAATAGGATTAAAATTCAAAATCATCTTGACAAACTGTCTGAAATAAATAGGATGAAATTCAACAAGGACAAATGCAAAGTACTCCACTTAAGAAGGAATGATTAATTGCACAAATACAAAATGGGAAATTATTGCTGCAGAAAAAGATCTGGGGGTTATAGTGGATCACAAACTAAATATGAGTCAAAAAGGTAAACATCATTCTGGGGTGTATTAGCAAGAGTGTTATAAGCGAGACACAAGAAGTAATTCTTCCACTCTCCTCAACACTGATAAGGTCTCAACTGGAATATTGTTGTGTGCAGGTCTAGGCACCACACTTTGGGAAAGATGTGGACCAATTGAACAAAGTACAGAGGAGAGCAACAAAATTTTTTTTAAGGTCTACAAAACATGACCTACAACGAAAGATTGAAAAAAATGTGTTTAGTGGGGAGAAGAGAAGATTGAGGGGAAACATGAGAATAGTCTTTAAGAATGTAAAAAGTTGTTATAAAGAGAAGGGTGATAAATTGTTCTCCGTAACCACTGAGGACAGGACAAGAAGTAATGGACTTAAATTGAGGCAAGAGAGATTTAAGTTAGACATTAGGAAAAACTTCTTAATTGTAAGGGTAGTTAAACACTGGAACAAATTACCTAGGGAGGTTGTGGAATCTCCATCATTGGAGATTTTTAAGAACAGGTTAGACAAACACTTGTCACGGATGGTCTAGATCAGGGGTGGGCAATCTTTCAGAAGTGGAGTGCCGAGTCGTCATTTATTCACTCTAATTTAAGGTTTTGCGTGCCAGTAATACATTTGAACGTTTTTAGAACGTCTCTTTCTATAAGTCTATAATATATAACTAAACTATTGTTGTATGTAAAGTAAATAAAGTTTTAAAAATGTTTAAGAAGCTTCATTTAAAATTAAATTAAAATGCAGAGCCCCCCGGACCGGTGGCCAGGACGTGGGCAGTGTGAGTGCCACTGAAAATCAGCTCGCATGCCGCCTTTGGTACATGTGCCATAGGTTGCCTACCCCCGGTCTAGACAATACTGAGTCCTGCCTCAGTGCAGGGGACTGGACTAAATGACCTATCAAGGTCCCTTCCAGTCCTATATTTCTATGGTTTTAATGATTCTATAATAGTGTCTAAAGGGCCAAATCAGGGCCCCATTGTACTGTTGGTTAGCTGGCTCTCAATCTTCAAATGGTAAATATAGTTATACTTCTTTTGCAATTTTAATAGCTCTACAAGCTCTCTAATGCACAAACCCATGTGTTTGTGGTGTTAATGTTACTCTAATTTCATAACCTTCCTTTCCAATATCCTGAATCTGCCCCTCAGAGGCAAGGTATCAGACTAGGCGAACCACTATCCTCTTCTGATATGGTACAGCTTACATTTTCTGGAGGTTAAAAAAATTGGAATACGGTTGGAGGCAGTTCCTTTTTTACCTAACTCAGAGAGTGAACAAAGAAATAATAGTTCAACTTTAAACATCTGCCCCAGGTCATGAATAAAGGGAAACTCTGATTATTTTAAGGTCTCTGGAGATATCTGAAACCACCAGATAACACTGGTCTACAATTTTTGAGAAGTCGTCTGCTTCAGAGATAAAATGTGCTATTTATTATGTATTTTGATGTGCTGAATTCAAATATGACAATTAAAACAACTGATTGGCTACTGTTTCTAAGATATTTAAGTTTTTACATTTTATGTCTATGTATATTGTGTAGATAGTAGAGTTTTAATCATAAATTGTAAACCTAGGTCTTTTCATGTGTTTATGGTTGCTTTACATGATAATATTTCACCTGTCCTGTTTATGTAACACTTTAAAAATCAGCAAAAAGGTTATATAAATAAAATTTATTATGAAACAAAAGGCAAAAAACTATTATGTACATAGTTTAGTCCTATTCAATGTCTACTCGGCGCTTCTTGGCTTGTCTCTTGTATTCATTAAATGGAGCATCTCTTGTCATGTCCAGCAATAGTCTGCAAGCATTGATGGGCTCCATTTGCCCTGATAGCATTTCTCCATTGTTGCAATGTCCTGGTGAAATCGCTCGCCGTGCTCGTCGCTCACTGCTGCGCAGTTCGGTGGAAAAAAATCTAGATGAGAGTGCAAAAAATGTATCTTTTGTGACATGTTGCAACCAAGGCTTTTGTATGCCTTGAGGAGGTTTTCCACCACCAACCTGTAGTTGTCTGCCTTGTTGTTTCTGAGAAAATTTATTGCCACTAACTGGAAGGCTTTCCATGCCGTCTTTTCCTTGCCACGCAGTGCATGGTCAAATGCATCATCTCGAAGAAGTTCACGAATCTGAGGACCAACAAAGACACCTTCCTTTATCTTAGCTTCACTTAACCTTGGAAATTTTCCACGGAGGTACTTGAAAGCTGCTTGTGTTTTGTCAATGGCCTTGACAAAGTTCTTCATCAGACCCAGCTTGATGTGTAAGGGTGGTAACAAAATCTTCCTTGATTCAACAAGTAGTGGATGCTGAACACTTTTCCTCCCAGGCTCCAATGACTGTCGGAGTGGCCAATCTTTCTTGATGTAGTGGGAATCTCTTGCACGACTATCCCATTCGCAGAGAAAACAGCAGTACTTTGTGTATCCAGTCTGCAGACCAAGCAAGAGAGCAACAACCTTCAAATCGCCACAAAGCTGCCACTGACGTTGGTCATAGTTTATGCACCTCAAAAGTTGTTTCATGTTGTCATAGGTTTCCTTCATATGGACTGCATGACCAACTGGAATTGATGGCAAAACACTGCCATTATGCAGTAAAACAGCTTTAAGACTCGTCTTTGATGAATCAATGAACAGTCTCCACTCATCTGGATCGTGAACGATGTTGAGGGCTGCCATCACACCATCGATGTTGTTGCAGGCTACAAGATCACCTTCCATGAAGAAGAATGGGACAAGATCCTTTTGACGGTCACGGAACATGGAAACCCTAACATCACCTGCCAGGAGATTCCACTGCTGTAGTCTGGAGCCCAACAGCTCTGCCTTACTCTTGGGTAGTTCCAAATCCCTGACAAGGTCATTCAGTTCACCTTGTGTTATGAGGTGTGGTTCAGAGGAGGAGGATGGGAGAAAATGTGGGTCCTGTGACATTGATGGCTCAGGACCAGAAGTTTCATCCTCTTCCTCTTCCTCGTCTGACTCAAGTGAGAATGATTCTGGTGAATCAGGAACCGGCAGTCCTTCTCTGAGGGGTACTGGGCGTATAGCTGATGGAATGTTTGGATAATGCACAATCCACTTTTTCTTCTTTGACACACCTTTCCCAACTGGAGGCACCATGCAGAAGTAACAATTGCTGGTATGATCTGTTGGCTCTCTCCAAATCACTGGCACTGCAAAAGGCATAGATTTCCTTTCCCTGTTCAACCACTGGCGAAGATTTGTTGCACAAGTGTTGCAGCATATGTGTGGGGACCACCTCTTGTCCTGATCTCCAATTTTGCAGCCAAAATAAAGGTGATAGGCTTTCTTAACCATAGTGGTTATACTGCGCTTTTGTGATGCAAAAGTCACTTCACCACAAACATAGCAGAAGTTATCTGCACGGTTCACACAAGTACAAGACATCTCTGCTCACTTTGGCTAAACAGAAATGTGTCCCTTTGCAAAATCAAACTCTGACAAATAAGAGAGCACGACACTGTATGATTTCTAGAGCTGATATAGGGCAATTTGTTCAGCAGAGTGATGTAAGCTTCGTTATGATTGCATCATCCATGACTTCTAGGAATAACATGATGCAATTCATATCATGTATGACGCAATACCAGCTTCAGATTGCATCATTCATTGTTTTGCCTAAAAAGCAAGTACTGTCCAAACCCAGTCATAGATTTATTCATAGATCCAGTCAAAGATGTGTTTTAGCCATTTCTGGTTTAAATTGAGATCCCTTCCCTTTATAACTCACTTATCCTCCGCCATTCCCAAGTCAAGGGTTGTATAGACTCATAGACTCATAGACTTTCAGGTCAGAAGGGACCATTATGATCATCTAGTCTGACCCCCTGCATGATGCAGGCCACAAAAGCTGACCCAACCCCTTTCCCTTAACTCTGTATATACTGACCCAATAGCATATCTTGAAAACTAGAGCCAATCAACAATTTTAAGCATCATTTTCGTTCTCAGTGACCCAGAATTAGTAAAGTTTGACTACATTTATTTCAGAAGCATTTTGGCTGTAGAGCAGTGTAATCAGAGTTTCAGATAAACAAAATTTGGTTTTGGAATTTTGAATAAAGGAGAGAGGTGTGAAATTAGCACAATCAGGGTTGGATGATTGCGTGTACACGGATATGGAAATAGCTACCAAATGCAGCAAAAGGAGCCCTGTGGCTCATGACGTTGCTAACATCTTATTGGCTGCAGAGGAGTGGATAGAACTCCCAGGGAACCTGCCAACAGTGAACCTTTATCATATGGAGAAGCAACACAAAGCACTCAAGGGCTGAGCATGCTGTTCTGTTGTACTCCGAGTCCCAGGTGGCTTAGGCAGTGAGAGACCATTACTAGGAAACAAAAATAAGTCTCCAGCGGGGCAATAAAGAGTACTAACCACCAGGTCAGTAGTTCTTATTGTGCAGTGGTTGCCTTTTTAAAGGAACCTGTCTTTTGGTAGTCAGTAGTAATATTTTCCTATGTTGTATTGAGATTAATATAATTTGTTACAAAAAGGCTACCCCTTTTAAATGGCAACTACTATGTAAGGAAACAAAGACCTTGCAAATGTGGAGTAAAAAGCAGAGATGATGTACTTGGAAAGGACAAAATTTTAAGGAAAGAAATGACAGGAGGCACTTAGGAAAACAGGTCATTAAGCACAGCGAGATCTCAGATGCTCTGTGACACAATATCAAACAAATAGTAGTTTGCATAGATGCATGTCATGCAAATCTCAAGAGGCATGGAAAGCCATGCTGCCTGTTTAGGTTAACAGCTGAACTGTTTGAGAAAAGACGGAGTAATTGGGATGAATGGCTTAAAAACAGGTAGCTGATGTAACTTTTAGAATAATAGTATCTATACTCCCTGTAAGTCAGAACTGATTCTTCCTCAGTTTGGTTGTATTCCCTTTTCTGATACACCCAATGCCCCCTCTATAAAGACAAAACCCATACTATCAACAATGCTGTTTACTTTTAATGAAAAATATTAGTAACTAAAGCTGCCCACTGTTTTTGACACTGCTTCAGCTGAATGGACTATTGTTTGACACTCACACATTTGAGAGTAATAAAAGAATAATGCGTAGAGCATAGAAATAACAGCTAGGTTTTTTTGGCTACAGATTGACAACACATACTGGTGTCAAATTAAATAATAAGCTGCATGGACTTTCCGTTGGGCTTTGACTGATCCTGATAAATGTCAAAGCTTCTTTCTTAGCTGCAATTTATGAAGTGCTCCTTTGTAATATTTCTCTGGGGAAATAGCACACACCTAGTGGAAACTCTCCGTTCCTTGCTTGCAGAAAACCCCCAGATTCATTTTCTTCCTTCAATACTGAAAAATCTGACATCACAAATTGTCATTCTCGCCAGCAGAGGTCTCCCTGCCCCCTGGCTCTGGGAAGGAAGTCAGTGACTGTAACTAACAAGAAATGCTTTCATCAGGCTGCACTACAGTAAAAAACAAGGTGGAAGGAAAATGAGCAAAATAACGTGGGATAAGGTGGGTTTGACTCTTCCTTTATTTTATCTATGCCAGGATGTACCAAGGAGGGCAAAGTTGGCATGCAATATGGACATTCAAATGAGATCCTACCTGTGCACAAGAGCATGCTATTAGGTATGAGTTTCTGAGGGCTGGTCCACACTGGGGCGGGGGATCGATCTAGGAAATGCAACTTCAGCTACTAGAATAGCGTAGCTGAAGTCGACGTTTCCTAGATCGAACTAAGTTTACTTACTGCGGGTCCACGCGGCGCAGGCAAGCTCCCCCGTCAACAGCGCTTCCTCCTTTCGGCGAGCAGGAGTTCTGCAGTTGACGGGGGAGCGCTTCTGGGATCGATTTATCGCGTCCAGATGAGATGCGATTAATCGATCCCAGAAGATCGATCTCTACCCGCCGAATCGGGCGGGTAGTGTGGACCTAGCCTAAGACAACAAGACATTATTAAGGCAGCAGAGTATGTGATTTCAGTCAAAAGGGATGTGGCTGGTCCAAAATATGGCAAGCACTTCCACTGACAGAAATGCAAAGATAATGTATGCATAGCATATTCATGAGTGTCCTTCACTAGGTGTGTTCTGTGCCTAGTCTATACATTAAAACTTCTAAATGATACTTGCATGCCTTGTGCACCATCCTTATGTAACCCACTGGTGAATGTGGGTTAAGGTCCCTTCTCCGTGCCAATCTACAGAGGACAGGAATTGAAACAGCCCTTAGTTACACAGCCTTGGCTTTTTAGCTCAAGCTGTAACAGTTTGTGGTTATAGTTCTGGAAGTCCCAGATTCAATCCCCGGTGTGTCATCCAAGAGGCAGCCATCACACATGCATGATGTTTACAGTAGAGTTGGTACTGACGTTTATGCCACCATGAATAGCAAATGCAAAATAGTTCTCTTATCTCTGAGCACTTCATTCCTGAAAGCAGAAGTAATAAATGGCACCCCAAAAGACTTCAGTGTTGAGCCAGCCCAACATAAGGATTCTTGCTTTACTGGATGTATCTGGGTACCTGATATCAAGATTCTTTCACTGGCTACATCTTCCTCTGCTGCAATGATTTTCTGGCATACTGAAGAAGCACTGCACAGGATACTACCTTAAGTTCATTCTCTCTGTCTTGACCCCAAGAAATTCACAGGGCCTGAGATACTAGTATAAAAATAACCTTCGCTACAAGATCTGTTAACATTGCGCAAACCATGCGGCCCCAACGGGACTTTCATTAGTGTAACCAGAACAAAGTTGGTTTCCATGACAACAGATTTTTATTGAAATGGTTTTTGCTTTGTTTTTGGTAAACTGAAAGAAAATCAGTAGAGAGATAAATAGACCATCCTCAATTTCTTGAAAAGCAAAAAACAGCTTGTAGGATTTATTTTTTTTAACAGGAAGTAGCCCGTGAAACAGGTAAGTGTAGAGGGAAGTCAATTAATGGCTTTGGGAGAAGAATATAGGATCAATATTTATGTGATAGCACCATAATGAAATTTAAAGTTATACTGTTCCTAAGAACAGAATGACTAAACTTCTTAGGAACACTAAACTGTTCAAACATATGTCTTTTAAGTGATAAATCAGAACCATTTATCCACCCCTTTCCCCACAGTACAAATTTGGAGGGTTTGGATAAAATGGGACCAGGAACTAGATTCATGCAGAGAAAGAGAGAGAGATCCTGTAATCGACAAAATGCTGAGTTTCAGAACTACCAAGTCTGGTTTGCTATAGAGCAGATGGGACTATCTAGTGCCATTTTAAATAGAAGCAGTAAACAGCTGAGTCATCGATACTGAGGCTATTAAGATCCTAAACCTTCTTCCTTCTTCAGCACGCTTAGCACTATCCTGTAGGGAGTCATGGGTGAATATGAGGTGTTCTGGCATAAGGAGAATGAGTCTGTGCTTTGATCCACTTTCTTTTGCTTTTATACAGCTAGTTCCAAGTCGCTAGTGTTCTAGCTGGTTTCAAAAAGTACTATCGGTAAGTGCCTCACAGAACATGATGCAATTAAACCAGGCAGTACAGCATTCTGAGCAGCAAAAAGATGACAGCGAAATGGTTTTATTGTAAGAAGCAAAAATAAGCTTCTGGACTTTGAACTTCAGGTTTCAAACCCAATATGGAGCCTGACTGTTTCTATGCATTGCAAATTTTCACTTTGTATTACTCAGGCTCAACCCTGCTGCAGTTAAAGAGGTTAGATCACATGTAACATATATTAGCAAGGCAGGGAAGAATGATAGCTTTCATATCTATGCCCCCTGGTTTGCCCAGTTATTTCTGCAGGCAATGCATTCTCTATGACTACTGCCTTACCCCATCCCTCAATGGCAGTGTTTAGTGACAACTCTTCTTGCACTGCCCTCATTAACTTCCCTAGATGCTCTCTCACTTACAGGCAATCCAGCATGCTTCTTGTCAGACTTCAAGTTTCTCCCCACCCTCTAATCAATTTCTCCATATTTCAGAGATACCTCTGGAGGAGAAACATTTTTACTGAAATATTTAGTATGTCTTAGAGGCAGTGGCTACCACCTTCTAGAATTGCTCATTTTTCAAAGCTCTGATCCGTCAAGCAGTGCCTTTGGGATTACTGCACAACACTGTACACTGCATGAAGTGCAGCCTGTTAGAGTCTTGGGCTTGGTCTACACTAAACCCCCAAATCGAACTAAGGTACGCAACTTCAGCTACGAGAATAACGTAGCTGAAGTCGACGTACCTTAGTTCAAACTTACCGCGGTCCAGACGCGGCAGGCAGGCTCCCCCGTCGACTCCGCGTACTCCTCGCGGCGAGCAGGATTACCGGAGTCGACGAGGAGCACTTCTGAGTTCGATTTATCGCGTCCAGACAAAACGCGATAAATCGAACCCAGAAGTTCGATTGCCTGCCGCCGAACCAGCGCGTAAGTATAGACAAGCCCTTGGGTTGCCAACCCTCCTGGATTGTCCTGGTGTCTCCAGGAATTAAAGATTAATCTTTAAGTAAAGATTACGTCATGTGATGATGCCTCCAGGAATGCATCAAACCAAAATTGGCAAGCCTATTAGAGTCCCATACAGGAGCCATTTAGACACCTGGAGCCAAATTCAGAGATGAGGCAGGCAGTGATACATGTTCAACTGCTCACACTGATTTAGACTCCCTGGCATCCAGGTTGCCTAATACATACTTACATCCATTCTACCAATGTCTGAGGCAGCCTGAGTTGGTGTCAGTTACACTGAGGAGCCAGAAGGTAGTAAAAATTACAATACCCCTCATCCTACTTTAACTTGTACCTTATGGCTATTCGGTGTGTAACTTATACCAGTTCAGTCTTCTTACATATGGAGAGAATAGGTGTAAGTAAGTATGAAGGAGTCTAACTGAACACAGTGGGGTCTAACATACATCAGTTGACACATCATCTCTGAATTTGGAACAGAGAACAGAATTTGCTCCAGGGAATTTAGACTGCTATATCCTCAAAGAGATCAATAGTTCTCTATCTTGGGCACCAGGTGGGCTGAGTTATTCCTGCCCATTTGCTGTATACATGTATGCTATCTCAACCATAAACAATTGTTCACAGCCTATAACAATGTTCTGGATATGTATAATAATAACTAAGATGGAAAAAAAATAACACAAGGAAACACACTAACCTCATTCACATACATAGAGCAAGCAAAGATAAATGACAGCTCATGCTAACAAAAGCATATTTAGACTTTTAGAAACTGCAGCTGAACACCTGCATACTGCAGTCTATCTGTAACAGACAGATTGCATTCTACATTGTTAACAGGGTCGGACTGATGCCACTGACTCCAAAGAGATGCTTCTGCTTAGCTTAGTTTAACACAAGGCTGGAACAAAAACTCCACACAGTTATTACAATACTATGGTAAACTAAGCTAAACTCACAATGCTACTGTCACTTATTTGGATCCACTTGGTCTCCATCTGTCAGAAATTTCTCCTCCTTTGCAAAATACATCATAATCTCATTTAAAAACAACTAGTTCCATGAAGGCTTCCTGACATAAAAAAAGCTGACCCGGTTCCTTCCTGCTTGCTGATGCAGTACTCCTGTTGAATGATTACTTATCTGCAGCAACACCAACCACCTTTTTTTTTGTTACTAGTTATCTGAGCACCTCATTTTCTTCTTGGATCACATTATGCTCTCAGATACTTTCATTTTCTATGCATTACTTTCTAGGAAAGATCAACTCCTGGAAGTGAAAAATACATTCTTCTACCTGGTTTCAAGTAAAACCCTCTTGCCTGTTGGATAACAGAGAATTAATGGATCTGAAAATAGACGCTTTAGTCAGGCTTCCTTGCCAGTCATGGAATAATGTTGTCTCCTGCTACAACCTTTAAAACTGTGCAAGATGTTAGTCCCTAAGGTGCCACAAGGACTCCTTTTCTTTTTGCGGATACAGACTAACATGGCTGCTACTCTGAACCTTGAGTGTTGGTGATTCAATAGGTGGCAATTTTCTCTGAATCAATACTGACCTAATACCCCAGCAAGATGCTAGGGAGATTGGGTTGTTGGAGGTACTTTCTTTAGAAAGAGATGTAAAACCAAGATTCAGATCACTTGTGGTCCAAGATCCCGTGACAACTTTTACAGGGTGTTAATCACAGCTCCTGGGCAAAGTTCATTAGAGATAATTACAAGCGGACTCCCTAAATTCTTTCTGAAGTTTTGGTTGGATAAAGTATTCTTCCCTTCCCATACTAAACTATTGTCTAAGGGTTGCCATTCATTGTTAAACAGCTACCATGTTCTATGCCACAGGTGATTGATTTCAGCAGTGAGTGAAGTGACTGTTCTATATCTCTTACCTAATTCACGCCTGTTCTGTCTTCATTCACTAATGGTTTGTAAAACACTTTATGCTCTTCAAATGAAAGGTTCTATATAAGTGCTGAGTAGAAGCAGTAACATAGGTATATAAGGGTAGGTCTACACTTACCTCCGGGTCCGGCGGTAAGCAATCGATCTTCTGGGATCAATTTATCGCATCTTGTCTAGACGTGATAAATCGATCCCAGATTGATCCCGGAAGTGCTTGCCGTCGACACCGGTACTCCAGCTCGGTGAGAGGAGTACACGGCATCGACGGGGGAGCCTGCCTGCCGCGTCTGGACCCGCGGTAAGTTCAAACTAAGGTACTTTGAATTCAGCTACGTGAATTTGCATACCTTAGTTCGAAATGGGGGGTTAGTGTGGACCAGCCATAGTTACTTCTTGCATTACACTAGGCAACCTTACTCACCTCCTGGAAGGTAACTTCTTTCATATAAACCTGTCAGGTGGTAACAATATTTGCTCCCTGCCAACACTTCAGTTTCCACCATTTGGTAGTGCCAGTGCAGCTGCACCACTACTGCACAACGTCTACACATTTTTCCAGTATAAACACACAAGTAAAGCTCAATCTTGCAAGAACTTACCCCTGCAAGCAGTTCTTATTCACGTGAACAGTCCCATTGACTTTAGTGAGACTACTCATGTGAATAAGGGCAGCAGGATCAGATCTCTCCTATAGGTTTGATCCTATGCTCACTGAAACCAAAGTTGCCATGGACTTTCATGGTGCAGTATCAGGGTCTCTAGTAGCACTTTAATATAGAAAGGAGGAGCAATCGCTATATATTACATAAATTTGAATCTATCAAGGGGTTCTGACAAAGTCATGGACCACTAGAATGAAGCATGGACACATGATGATGTCCCTAGTACTGATGAGCTGTAGGAAATTATTTCCCCAATTGTCTGTAGTACTGAGAGATGGAACGAAGGAGCTGTAGGGAAAACATTAGAGGTAGAAAATCCACAAATGCCAGCCATACCTTGCAGCTTCAGAATATCGTTCCAACCATCTAAATACAGCAGCTTGACGAAGATGGTTCAGGAAATAGGCTGGGTTCAAAATAATGCTCCTTTGAAATGTAAAAGAGATGATCAAGTTAAACCTCAAATTGTTACACTATTAAAAGATCGTTAATATCAAACTCTGAATAAGGCACATGCTGTACACACTTTCTATACACACTTCAGAATCTATCTCCCAAAACCCAATAATGAATTATCACTTTTTCTCCCTTGACAGCTAAGATGGATGAACAGGCATTATTAAAATGTCTATTAAATTTGTATCATAAATGCAATTTCATTTATAGCTTTGCCTATTGTTACAGAAACAGCTATTAAAGTCCCGGTGAGCGCATGTTATACTGCATTTAGCTAGCATATAACATCAGCAAAGATACCACATATTATTGTAGAACTTCCTTTGTTATCTGTCATCTATATTTCTGGGTTTGATGATAATCTTACATTATTATCTTAAAGGAATTATTCACACATAACTAATTAAAAAATCCTAAAAGCCAGTGAGAGTGTTTCCAAAATTGTAACAAAGGATTAGTCCCACTCAGGTTGGATTTATGTGGGTGAATCCTTGTACCTTTCTCAGCCTCACTGACTTCACTTCCTCACACATGGATCCAATTGCAGAAGCGGGGTCTATATCACTAGGAGGTATAAGGAAAACTAGTATACACTATACTATTAGAATAGACAGGCAGTATGTCTTTTGGTGTAAGCAGGGGACAGAGATTCAGAATGAATCTGGATCCTACTTCTTTGCTGACATTACAATTTCACTACTAGAAAGGGCTCAGATACTACAGTCACAAGGACGGTACAAGGATTTATCTAGGATACAGTACCCAACCCCCCTCAGTAATTTGAAATATTAGTTATAATTTAGCTGTGGTGAGTGACCATCTTTTTAAAAGGTTGATCACTGTTACCAACGATAGACAGATATTGCGTCAGATACTACATTTTTTCAACCGGTGCTGGAGAACTTGGAAGTTCAAAAGACTCTGAGGCAAACTCTGAGTTTAGCCAGAAAGCAATCCCAAAGGACTTCAAATATTATTGACATTTAATGATCAGAATGCCCAAGGCATTAACACTTTAACAAACTGAATGATAACTGGTGCTGCAGGAAGAGATTTTAAAGGAGATTATTGCTGTTATAAACTGTAGTCAACACTTGATAATAGCAACATCGATTTTTTTTCAAGTTATCGGCTCTACCAGAGCTAAGCAACAGCAATGTAAAAAATCAATAATTTCCTGGTAGTTAGCAACGCATTTTCTACAAGACTTAGAGCAGGATGTACTCTGATGGGTTCATAATAAATACAGAATTGTAGCAGAATCTCAAAGAATTAGATTTCACCTCTCCTTTTTCATCCTGATTCATTCCTAATCTTAAAAAGATCAACTCCTTCTTTCTATCTATAAACTCTATACTGAAAAAATATGATAGCGTTCTCTAAAACCTACAACAAATATCTCACTCCCTTGCTATAAGCGGAGACCTAAAAATGCCTTTGATTATTTGATCGTTCAGCTGAATGCTGTTATTTCTTCAGAGATGTGTACACTCCCAGGCATGCCAAGTTCTGTGGATTTACATAGAATAGCTGTTTGACACAGCAATACCACTACAGTTTAGCAGCTTTTTTGTAGAATAATTATTATTCGTGTCATGTGATGAACTTAAAAGTGGGTAAAGCTGGCCCATGACCTGGATAATACTATCTCCAGATCTGAGAAGCCACTTTTGGTAAAAAAAACAAAGACAGGAGTGAGCGGGGGGATCATATAAAGGAAAATGAATGATACAAACAGAGGTCGAGAAGAAAAGCAACAATCCAGGAAGCCCATCCCTGAAATGAGAGCAGACTGGAGGTCCATCCAACTATGTGGGAATCTGCAAGGCTGTGAACACTGAGAACAAGTCCTGCTCCAATATCCATCTCCAGCCATGGAGGACTCCATACAATGACAGGCGCTGAAAGAAAAATGAGGTGGGGAAGATCCAGCAGTGAAGGAGATGGGCCTAATGGATGTACTACAGGGTCATGAAGAGCTGTGTGTGTATCGTGTGGAGAAGTATCACTCACCACTAGGTACAAAGCTTCCATTAATTTTTTACTGATGTGCTTTTGGGGGGGGGGACATCATAAAGACAAAGGAATTTTAATACATTTTTTTGAAACAACTATTTCTTGATCCAGATGCAAAAGAAGTTCTCATTGGAAACATTGCAAATAAAAACCCTATGTCTGAAGATTAAAACTTGTGTTCTTGCCAGACTTTCCCCTGACCTCTCCCACCCCACCATTAAAATGACTAGACTAAAGTAAACATGAAATGGATTTTCATTTATTTTTCATCTGCAGTGTAATCCAAAGACTGTCCAGTAAATGCCTTCCCTAAATCATTTGGTCAGTTTTTCTCAACAAAACAGTTTTTAAGTAATACAGTATATCAACCTGTTTTTTGACATTTTCATTTTTTCATCTTGACATCTTCCCTTAAAAATAATACAGGGTTTGTCCTATTATCACTTCTTCAAGTTCTATGGGGGGAAAAAAAAACCGAGACATCAGTTTTCTCCCACCAGAGCTATCAGGGCACATGAATTAAAGGTATGCGTATTTGACCATAGTTTTCTACCTTTAGTTTCCCTTCGACCTGACTTCCCAACTCCAAAAACACCAGATGCAGCAAGAAAGACAAGTTGCTGTATAAAAATTGATCTCTGGAAAACATCAGCCTCACTCTCTCTTTTCTCCGGAAATGCACATCTTTTTTATTGCAGCTCTTCCCAACTGCAATGGGGATTTAGTTCTAAGCATCTGATTAACATTAAGAGGAACATCTTAGCTATCTACCAGTACATTGTGTGTAGTTAGTCTTTGTAGAAAAAAAAAGTCAAGGGACTGTCTCTATAGATGAAAGATACAAGCAAACAAATGTATTTCACTGGCTTAGTGCTTGTGATCATGTCCCTCTCTGGTGGCTAGGCACAGTAAAGCTTAAAGCTGGCTACTTCCTAGAAGAGAACATAGTGAGCTCTTTAACTGAAGTGGCATGGGCTTGTGCTTTTGGGATTGAAGTTGCAGATGCAGACACCACATTTGTCAGCTGGGAGAAATCCTGCAGGTAATGCACTCCTAGCTTATTGCACAAACATTTGCTTTAACATTTTTAATGGATAGAGGTATTTACAGGTAATTGCCCAGGTATACAGAAGTAAATGTTGGATGCAATGATGATTTATACATTGAGGTATGGCTGGTTTGACATCACCTACACAAGGAGATGTATAGATAGGTGTAAGATACAGCAATGTTATACACTAGTAGGAACATACATCACTGATACACAATAATTATTCAAATATAGTCACTGGACGTTATATGTAACATTGTTATACACAATTTATGTGCAGTAATGTACCAGAAAATATTAGACAGAGTGGACCAGATCCTCAGCTGACGTAAAATGTCATGGCATCATTGTTTTCAGTAGTTATACAATCACTATATAGATGAGACTGACAAATTCTGATTATTATACAATTTAGTTTTAACTTGCGGCTGTTTTTCTTTCTTTCCTGTATATTCCAGGTAGCTCACTATCTAAAGTCCAGTACTCATCAAACTAGTCTTAGAACTGTTTGAGTCCACCACGATACAGTCTCTCTTACAATAATTATAATTATTATTTGTCTCTCTGTAGACCTCATTCTGGTAGGTGCTATGCAAATACACCTCTACCCCGATATAACGCTGTCCTCGGGAGCCAAAAAATTCTTACCGCGTTATAGGTGAAACTGCGTTATATCAAACTTGCTTTGATCCGCCGGAGCGCGCAGCTCCCCCCGGAGCGTTGCTTTACTGTGTTATATCCAAATTCGTGTTATATCAGGTCGTGTTATATCGGGGTAGAGGTGTACAGAACAAAAAGACAGTTCCTGCCCCACAAAATAACAGTCCCATTGGCTGGATCCTCAGCTGGTGTAAATCAGCATATCTATTGAAATCAATGAAGCTACTCAACTTTACACCAGCTGAGGACTTGACCCCATCAGAGTGTCTGGAATTTTGTATGTTTAGCTACATGGTGATTCTAACGATTTCATTTTGGGGGAAACAGTATGGGGGTGTGTAGCGGGGTGGTTACCCCGCTCCTGCAGAGGGGTTTAAAACAGCCCTGGCAGAGGGCTGGGGCAAAGGGAAAAGCTACTGGGCTGATTGGGGAAGTAGCCACAGCTGGGCCACGCCCCAATCAGGCCCCAGCTGGCCTGTATAAGAAGGCTGGGAGCCAGGCGCTCAAGAGTCTCTCTCTCTATGTCTTCAGAGAGAGAAGGGCCTGGCTGCAGGGAGCTAGACACAGAGTACCTGGGTGCAGCAGGGCTGGGGAAAGGCTGAGGAGCTGGGGAGCTCCAGTCTGGAAACCCCAGGCTGCGGCCTAGGAGTAGGCCAAGGAGTACTGGGGGTTGCAGAGGGCAGCCCAAGGCTAGTCCAAGGCAGCAGGTCCAAACCCTCCTTGCCAGTGATGAGTGGCCGATACTGCAGTCTGCCCCAGGGAGCGGGGGCTAGTTGGTGACTGGCAGTGGCCTAGTGCTGAGGCAAGGTGGGGATAGTGGGTGGGGGTTCCCCAGGGAGGGGAGACCCAGATCTGTGGTGTACTGCCAGGGGGCAGCATCCCAGTAATAGGGGCACCGGGTCCTAGGACGGACACGGGAGCCGAGAAGGAGAGAACGAGTCAGATCATTGGCCTGCAGAGGGCGCTCCAGAGGCTGGTGAGCTAATTCCCTGGACGACCAGCAGGAGGCGCCGCAGGGGTGAGTCCGCTCCTCTACAGGGTGCATTTCCTCACACCCATCTTAATGTTCTGAACAAGTTTCCTTATTGATGCTGTTTTGAAGATAGGGAGGAGTGTCTCCCAGCATACAAAACTTGAAGTTCTCAAAATGTGTGTCAATGGTTTTTGAAAGCTTTCATATACAGCCAGCGATTAAGCTACCCAGAATGTTTGGGTAGGCCCATAAAATGACTAGGGCTGGGCAAAACTGGCAACATTTTTTCCATGCAATGTGGGAGGAACAGCACAGGGAAAAAATGGGCCCCAGATTGAGTTCGTAATAAAATGTATGAAAACTGCTGCAAGCAATCCAACCTTTTGTTTCACACTGTCCTAGTAATGATCTGTTTGCACATACCTTCTTCAGCAGAGGCTGCGTTAATTTTGCTGGTATCTTCTGGAGGGTAGAAGGAATGTGAACTTACTTTTCATTGGAGCATAAGCTTTCCAGTACATCCGTTAGTCTTAAAGGTGCCACAGGACTCTCTGTTGCTTTTTACAGATCCAGACTAACACGGCTACCCCTCCGATACTTACTTTTTATTGGCAATCTCTCCATGATGGCAAGAATGTGGCGGTATAAGTGTCACCACAAAAAAAAAATATTGTAGGGAATATTGTAACGAAATTTATGACACCCACAGCCCCTCTGAGAGGCATATCAACAGGACAATAAAAAGCTGGAGCTAGAAAGCTGGAGGACATATACCCTATTACCTCCCCACTGGCTGCATCTGTGAATGGTGCTATGTAAATGCTGGAGAATGCCTGCCCAGAAGACAACCTAAGATGTCCTCTATGGTAACCTGAAAATTAGTTTGAAATCCTTTTTAATTTAATCTTCACTACAGCTGATCCAATGACTGCTGATATCAATGGAAGGACTCCCTCTGACTTTGATGGGGTTTGGATCACAGCATTGTTGGTGAGACAACTGTTTCTCCCTCCCCCTGTCTGAGACACAACTTGGTTTTGTGTAATCAGATTTTTGTAGTACAGCCTAACAGAATTAGCTGTGAATATAGTGTCTGCGACAGCGGAGGACACTTTTAGCACACAGACCAAAAAATATCATGAAGCTGCTTTCATGTCTAAACATAATGAAGGGGTTTTTACACCAAGGCTTTCTCATACACATAGTATCTTTTTTTTCTGACAGGAAAGGGGAATGCATCTTCCATGCTAAACATTTTTCTTCTTACACATAGGATTCAGTGGTGAATCACTTTGAATTGCAAACCAAGAGATAAATCTGCCCGCCAGCTCTCAATTCATTAGCTATAAAGGAGAAGAACAAGGAGAACATTCTCCTTCCTTGCTAAATGAAAGGATATTTAGAAAGGTCTTGTTTCAAAGCATCCAGTTCAGGGGCCTGAGCTATTCCTAATATGGGTGGACAGATTCTGCTTTCCCTGTCTTATTCATGTAATCCACTGCTGACTGATTTCCCAACTGTACAAGTACTAATTTCTTGACTACCAAATTTCACTAACATCTTTACAACTGCTGTCAATTCTAGGATGAGGATATTTAACTCAGCCTGCATAAAACCTGTTGGACTTTGAAAAGATTAAAGCAATCATGAACTGTGTTTCTCCTAAGAAGGAAGAAAAGCTGTTTTAGGAGCTTCTTTTTGAATGAATCCTACAAAATAATACACACTATGGGTATTAGTCACCCTCAAAGTCAATGGGAGTGTGTGGGGCAGAATCAACCCTATTGGATACCAAATATGTAATTGGCCTACTGCCCTGAAAATAAAATATAGTTCAAAGGTGGGGAAGTTAACTGAAAATATTTTTCATAAAGCAGTTGTATTATAAAGAAATATTCAAAATGCAGCATAAGAGAAGGGAATTTTATTGTAGGATGCTAGGTGTTTTTTAAAGTGCATCTAGCTTATGATGTCTCAGAACATCTCAAGTGAATAGCCTTGTATTAAATAATTGCTTATCAATTATGTATATTGCAACGTACCCCTTATATTTGCTAAAGGTTATTAGAAGCTACTCATTTGGATTCTCCAGAAAGTTTGCATATTCTTTTTCTTTTGGGAGGTGGGTGTTAGTGAGGGTACGGGGTTGGAGGGGTATATATGATATCTTAGGGCCTTTCCCTTCCACAAATCATCAGCATTGGTCTCAATTCCTCTCCCTTTTTCAGTTTTATCAGCAAACCTCTCTTCCCATTTATAGTTATTTTTTCCTCCCTTTGATTCCCACTAACTGTATTACCTTAAGCTGTCACCATGCTATTTATTATCAATTAGTTATCACATAACAATTACATAATCAATATGCCTCTCCATAAATTGTGCAAGTGGTGTTACAAAGGGCCATATCCTCCACTGAACACATAAAAAGGCACAGAAGAAGCAACCTTAGTAAAAAAGGGACATGGGTTTGCTGCGGGCGAAGTCCTCCTTCCATTCCATTTTCAGAAGGGAGATGCAGAATTAGCAGGTGGCAATACCTGCAGAAAGTGTGGGGTCTGAAGGGAAACCTGGGTTAAACCCCACAGTTCTCAGACCGTCCACAGCAACCCTCATCAAGGCAGAAGTAATTTTGGCTTTGTCAGGCATCATTTACACCATTCAGAGAGGGAAACATGCCACAAAGGGTGGTTTTCCTCTGACTCCTCACTGTCTCCTGCTTGACACATTCCTTTTCTTGAAGGACATATGTTGAGGGGATGCCAGTGGCTTTTTGGTAAGAAGAGCATAGTAAACTTTTCATTCCAGATGGTCCTCCAAAACATACCTCATTTTTCCACCCAGAATTTCTGTGATTTTTATTTTCCAATGCGCAACAGAGGGGAGCATATGGCCACTGCTTGCCTACGGATTGGCCATCTCTGTACCTCTGTGTTACAACATCAGAAGACTTACGATAATTTAATTGAAGTAACAATGGGTGTGAAGTCCTGCTAGTTGACCATGTTGGATAGTTACATTTTATTGCTAAACTATCCTACTTGAAATTCTGAAGGAGTCAGGCAATGTCCCGGATTTATAATCTGCACTTTTATGGACTCCACAACCATAGTGTTGCTGGATAGATTACAGTCATAAGATAAAACAGTGCAGGGAACAAAACAACTTCCTGTTGGCCTTTGTGTAGTTATCTGAGTTGTGAGAGTGAGGCCAAAACTCCTTTCTGTTCCCTAACACATTCACCCCTCCAGCACTTGAGGAAAATTCAATTTACAAGAATTCCAACAACATATCTGCCCTGGAATTTCTCATTCTGCCCTCCTGCAATTTTCCAGATTGATGAGAATTCCCATGAACCATCATCTCTAAGAAAACATGTGGGTGTGGAGGACGTTCCTTCCTGAAAATACAAAGATACTGTGCTATTTTCCCCACACACCAGCTGTGAAGCACGTGGGGTCAGTGTAGATTAGTTTTCGTTGGGGGGAGGGGGGAGAATACCAGCAAAGCAAGGCACAAATCTGAAGTCTCCTTGAAAAAGCAGAATGTCTGTCTCGCTTTGCCAGATCCTCCACCTTGAATCACAGCTCGTCTCCACCCTCTTCAATGTTAAAGGTGGACAGAGAAAATCAAATCATAATAGCGCCTCTTGGTTACATGGTCATGCATGCCATTGCACTGCCGCTTGTGTTTCCTCACATGATTGCAGATTCCTGTATTTCTCTGTTGGGCCAGACCCTCTAAAGGACAGGCTCAAAAGAGGAGACTGATGAACTGAAACATTGTGTTTCAGTTGGAGCCTAAATAAATAAATAAAATAAAAATCAATCTTGGAGATCAGGTTGAGCAACATAAGGCCTCAACACGATTCTGAGGTTCCAGTCAGTTTTTTGACGTAAAGTTTAGACCTTCACTGTTTTGCCATCTGGTGTAATTGAAAATTGCCTTCTGCAACAAAAGGGAAAAATCTAATTTCTCCGTAAGCCATATGGGGTTATTAGGATCATTAAACCCTGGTATATGCCATAACACCTGGGCCAAGCGGACTGCAGGGAATAGAAATGTTTTATGATTCACTTTTTATTGGAGGATTGTACTTTTTATCAGTTTAGACTGGATGTTAGGTATTGGCTTGATGGCTACTTAATGATGACAGCTAATGGTCAAATAAGCTACTGTGGTGGCTGTTTGGCTAGGTCAACTCAGATGCATTTATTCACACTGGTGATGAATTAGGAGTGTTTCTAATAGCCTTTTATCACCCAGTGAGCATCTTTTATGTCAGCCGGCCAAATGGTCAAAATCCAATGGATGTCCTCTCCTCTCATGTTATCAACAGCACAAAAAGGCAGCCTCAAGTCCTGAGAACAATAACCAGCAGATTTATTTACAGTTGTAAGGAAAAGCTCATCTGTACCTCCAACACACGCTCAAAAGCTAAGGACAATGTAAATGTCTCTCCTTCACTCAGTTAGTGAGAAAGCTGTTCTCTGAACCAGCACACTCCTCTTAACGTAGACCTTGGAGTTTGGTCACTTGTAACATTGTACAAGCTTCTTTTAAGCGTATTATATCATATGCTTGGAAGGAAGCGTCACAACTGACAAAACTGCTATATTTAGGGGCACGTCTACACTTAAAACACTGCATCGATGTAGCTGCACTGCTGTAGCACTTTAATGAAGACACTCTAACCTGACAGGAGAGAGCTCTCCTGCTGGCATATCGACCTCCCTGAGAGGCATTAGCTATGTTGGCAGGAGAAGCTCTTACTGACATACACAGGGGGTTAAGGTCGGCATAAGCAACCTTAGCAACACAGTGATACCAATATACACCTCTACCCCGATATCACGCTGTCCTCAGGAGCCAAAAAATCTTACCTTGTTATAGGTGAAACCGCGTTATATCGAACTTGCTTTGATCTGCCGGAGTGCGCAGCCCTTCTTCCCCCCTCCACCCCCCGCCCCCGGAGCACTGCTTTACTGCGTTATATCCGAATTCGTGTTATATCGGGATAGAGGTGTATGTCTGTAGTGTAGACCAGACCCCAGTTAAGAAGAGCATGCAGGATCAGCCATTTGAAGAACAGCTTTGCATCTTTGGGTCACAGTGCAAGTGTACGCACATAAAGATGCGTGAGGATTTTTAGTTAATAAGGCTTCTAAAGTGTATGTAGGAACAGTGAGATTTACATGAATTAAATAAAGATAGTCTAGCAAATGCAAATAAATGCAGAAATTAATATTTTAATTTTGATTCATGATTACTACCTAACCATTGCAACGCAGTAATGATATAAAAACTCAATAGGAAGCAAAATTCTGCATGCACTGGATAACTGATGGCTAAGAGCTATTTATAGTATGAGCACTCAGAGTAATTTATTTATTTATTCTTTTTGAGAAACAGATATTGATTATGCTTCATTTTCTGTATTTATGTTAATAGTATCTCAGAATATTTTCATATTCGAGTACTGTCTGTATCTGCTCCTGCAGCTCCACAGTCTGACAAGCACAGTGTGTAGATTTATTTCATAATCTGCATTATTAATTGAATTAAATTGAGGATTCAGTCATTATTGATTTGCATTTCTCCTTTTTATTAACTAAAAGGAAAGCAAGTTAGAATGTCTGTTAAAATCAGATGCAAGAAAAAAAAAGAATAGAAAACACCCCAACCCGACACCAGACCTTCTATTCCTTCAGTAACCCAGAGATCCTAATCCAACTTCATTTACTCTGTTTATGGCCCCTATCTCCTGCTATGACTCTACGTGGGTAGACTCCCATGGACTTCAAAAATGCCCCACCATCTGGCTGTGCAACAGACACTGGGGTTCCCCAGCATGAGGCTCACTACAGAATCAGGGCCATATTTTGCAATCCTAGTATTTTTAAAACATAGGTAAATCTCCATATATTTATTTTTTATCTCATAGAACTGGAAGGGACCCTGAAAGGTCATCAAGTCCAGCCCCCTACCTTCATTAGCAGGACCAAGTACTGAGTTTGCCCCAGAGCCTAAGTGGCCCCCTCAAGGACTGAATTCATAATGCTGGGTTTAGCAGGCCAATGCTCAAATGACTGAGCTATCCCTCCCTCCCCAACATGCAAAAGAAGGTTTGCCAATTTTTATTATACACATTTGTTAGCCTCCCATTTTATTGCGGTGTGCATCTTGGGGATTGTGCTTAGAATGAGGCAGGGATCTCCATTATCATGTTTCCAAAAGTAGGCAAATAAGCAAACTTTAGGTATTTTTCTTTGCACAATCTTTTAGGAAATGTGGTGCGTCATTTACAGAGCAGAGTTGTTCAGGGGGCACCAACACCTAGAGCCATAAATCACTGTAAATCTGCATCCAGAACTCTCCCTGACATCACTTGGCCTTAAGGTAGCAGATTACTAGCTTAGCACCATGACAGGGATCATATTTTTATACTGATGAATTGTCCATCACCAATTTCTCTAGTGTATTAGGCACAAACATACCTTTCTTCTTAGATATAATCAAGTTGTCTCTTTCACAGTAGTTTCCCTTCATTTACATTAACTTAAGACAATTGTAAGAAAAGCTCAACCTGCGTTAACTGCAGTGTTTATTCAGGTATACTTAATGATATTGAAAAGTGGTGGACTGGCAGGCCACGGAGTGAAATCCTTTGTTTACAGAACAGGTACAGGATGGATAGTGGCAGTGCAAGCTTATGCTAATGTGCCTGAACATTGATTGGAGAGTCCAGGCAAAATCTTGACTCCAAAGAGTCAAAGGGAGCATTTGATTTTCATGCCTTTTTGATTTCTGGCTTCTCTGCCGAGACTGCAGCTGTGGTGCTGGTCTTTGAGATATGGACAATGACTGAGACCACCAAAGAACCATCTGATGGAAAGAATTTGAAGTCCCCTCTGGCCTGACATTGAACTGATAACGAGTAGAAAGGGATTATATTTCATTTCCAATTATTTGAGCCTTCTAGCATCGCTGTGCCTTAATGACCAAATTCCCAGCATTCCTCTTAGTCTATCCCAAGTGGGATTTTTTTTAAGGTGGGTTATTGATTCCCCTTTTCTTGTCATAGGATTGGGTAATTAACTGCTGCAAATCCTTCCAGTCCAAAATGTATACTTGCTTTTCTCTTCCCTGCTTCAAGCCCTAGTAACACATTAATCAATATTCATTTTTACCTGTGAGAATGATTCAGAGCCAGGTCAGGCTTCCTCATCCTTAGGTAGCAGGTTACAAGCTTCGTTTCAATAAAACTGGCAATACTTGAAATATCTTGGGGGGATGCATCGAAGGGTTTCCCTAATGCTGCACCTTTACTGCAGAGCTATAGAAGAAACAAAAACATTGTTTACTAATTTGCAATATACTTCTCTTAAATGCATTTCTTAGCTGATGAATGAATAAAGTTGACTTTTGAGTGAAACATACTCTGACTTTAAATATTCATATTAATATAAGAACAACCAATACCCACTTTATCTATGAATGTAGTATAAAATATACTGTCACCTTTCATTGTGCAATACTCCATATAAGGGATATTCCAGACAACATATAATAAATTAAAAAGCTAAACGAGCACAAATAAAAAAAGATAACCATGTTTCCCCCATTCACCAAGTAAGAACCTGCTCCCAAGCGCATTGAATTCACTGGGGGTCTCTGGATCAGGCACCTAAGCAAGGGCAGTGTCAGAAAGCATTTATGAATGTCTACATACCAAAAGAGAGGAGACCTTGGACTAGGCTGTCTTAGTCAGACTTACAGTTAAGAAATCCCAGGACATAATAGAAGGAAACCAAAGGGAAATAAGGAGGCAATTATCTTTCCCAGTTCCCAGGTAATGGGCAAGATTATTTGCTTTTATGGAAAAGTCCCATAAAATATAATAGGGATGAAGCCAATATCCTTGGTTTTATTCTATTACTCTAAAATTGTATAGAATTTAATAGTGAGCAATCTCCTATGCATAGGTGTGTTTTTAAGACTCATGCAAAATTCTGAAGCACAAATATATTTCTCTATTCAATTATATGAGCTTTTTTAAAGGCCTATGAAAGGGAATCATTTTATAATAAAGTTCTACAGGGCCTTTCTATAAGGGCAGTGGTTAGGCTCTAGGACTGGGATTTGCAGTTCTTGGTTCTGCTTCCAGCACACTCACTTTCTGACCTTGGGCAACTGAGTCATGGACACACTGTGCTTCACTTTCCCTGTCTGTAAAATGGCAACAATGATATGTACCTACCTCTCTGGGGTCTGTGAGGGTTAATTAATGAATGTTTCCAAAGCACTTCAAGATCTTCAGGGGAAGCGCAGAAGGATTATTGAACCAACAGAGATGAAGACAATGACTTCTTTGTGTGCCAAGGAAATCTCTCTATACTTGATTATGATCCCGTGCTCAACTTGGGCATTCGTTTTAATGGGATTATATATGGATTAAGGTGCGATTGAACATTAATAAGGATGTTAGAATCTGGTCCTATGGGAGATGAGTCCAGCTGTGTTAAATAGATAGGCTGTGGTAACAGCAGAATCTGTTAATGAAAATCCAGAGTGCTAGATAGGTGGTGACCATAAGACTGGTAAAATAACTTGTCAGTAAGGGCCTCACATGTCACCAGACATGCAAATAGACCACTAAAAAGAGCTGCCATCCTCAGACGTGTTAGGAAAATAATGGTATAGTTCACCACAGAAAGTTACAGTCCTCAAGTTGAAATATACCTGCAACTGTTTACTATACTTGAGGATACACAGGTCATATGGCTTACAGCCAGGAATAGCAGAGAAGTGGGAATATATCATACTAACACTAACTTTCCCTTGTTAACCGATAACCTCAATACCTACTTGCAAGCAAATATGTTTTATAAAGATCCTTATGCTTTTAGGGGATGAGAATAACCTGCTCTTCCTTTATGATCTGTTTCCTGCTATCCTGCTCCATCCCCCATTGCAGGTTATACATATTTTTCCATTGAGGGAGCTTTCTTTGCCAACTGTTAAGATTTACAGTTGATATTTCATAGCTCTTCACCTGGCCTTGAAGCTCATACGTCTCCAGCCTATTGGAGATAATCCATTTATCTTGTCATATCCTCCAAGAATCCTCAGACAAGGTCTCTAATGCTTTGGAACCCCAAGGCCTAGCTGACTGACTAATTTGAGGGATCTAGATTTTCTGCCAGACTAGTTCATCCTTTAGCAGTTTATACATGGTGTATAAATGGTCCTTTTCTGTAAGGTTGTTTGTAGAAGCATTAACATTTATAGTGAGTGCTCTACAGAATGAAGGAGTTTAATATTGATTTCAGGGGAATTGCCCTAAAGAGCAAGAGCCTTATATCAGGGGTAGCCTTACAGAAAATAGCATGAGAAAGGGAAGAGAGAGGCCTTGAAAGCTACAGTTTTTCCTATCATTTCTCACTCACTATCAAGATGTTGATTCCCGCCTCTGGTCAGTCCATGATGCCAGCCTCCATCATCCACTTGTTATATTTTCAAACAAACACCATCATGCTTTCTCCTAGGCTGCCCCTCACACTTGGGAGGAATTCCTCATAAACATCCACAAAACTAACTCATTATCCTCCCTCAGAATCCTTCTCCACGATGCCTACAAAAACTTGACAGGCTGCTGGTGTGCTGAGACCACAGACTATCATATTGACCAATATTGTCTCATTGTTTCCTTGTATTGCCCAATCTGTCTGCATCCATCTGTTGTCCCTTGTCCTATATTTAGATTGTAAGCAGGGATCATCATTTTGTTCTGTGTTTGTACAGCGCCTAGCACAGTGGAGTTCTGGTCTCTGGCTAGGGTTCCTAGGCACTATGGTAACACAAATAATAATAATAGTATAGCTAATATGGTTAGATTCAGGGTGCCTGGGAGGGGGGATGGAACAGGATCAGTGCTTCCATTTAGGCGACCTAGGCAGTTGCCTAGGGCACCAGGATTTGGGGGGCGGCAATTCAGCGGCGGGGAATCCTTCCGTGCTCCGGGTCTTCGGCGGCAATTCTGCGGCGGGTCCTTCACTCGCTCCGGGACCCGCTGCCGAAGTGCCCTGAAGACCGGGAGCGCGGAAGGACCCCCCCGCCGCAGAATTGCCGACAACGACTGGGAGTGCGGAAAGACCCCTGCCTAGGGCGCCAAAAACCCTGGCGCCGCTCCTGAGAGGGAAGGGTAAGATTTGAATCTGACCATTACTGAACTAGTGAATTCTGCTTGTTAACCACAAAGTCGCATTGAGTTCCTGAGCCTTTCCAACTATAGGCTGCCGCTGAGGTGTAGGTCTGCCTACCGGCTCGCTAAGGGCACATCTGCGCCGCACGTGGAAACCTATGGTAGCGAGTCTCAGAGCCTGTGTCTGAAGCCCACCATTCTTCCTAGGCTGGACCTTGGGCTCTGGAGCCTAACCCTGAACATCTACCCAGCTATGGTTAGGGACATAGGCATGTGCTCTTAGACTTACTGCTGCCAGTTTCTGCTTGCAGTATAGATGTACCCTAAGACTGAACAGTGCAAGGGTGCTCAGAGACTCATGGGTAGAATTTAAGAACAAAAAGTTGGTTTGGATATAACTGCGTTTCAAGCTCTCTGATGGGCTGGTACTAAACTGCCTCAGCTACAGACAATGTAATAAACTCTCTTTTTTATTTAATTAGGAAAAATTAACAAGTTTACAAATCATAGAATCATTGAATCATAGAATATCAGGGTTGGAAGGGACCTCAGGAGGTCATCTAGTCCAACCCCCCTGCTCAAAGCAGGACCAATTCCCAACTAAATCATCCCAGCCAGGGCTTTGTCAAGCCAGGCCTTAAAAACCTCCAAGGAAGGAGATTCCACCACCTCCCTAGGTAACGCATTCCAGTGCTTCACCACCCTCCTAGTGAAATAGTGTTTCCTAATATCCAACCTAGACCTCCCCCACTGCAACTTGAGACCATTGCTCCTTATTCTGTCATCTGCCACCACTGAGAACAGCCGAGCTCCATCCTCTTTAGAACCCCCACTTCAGGTAGTTGAAAGCAGCTATCAAATCCCCCCGTCATTCTTCTCTTCTGGAGACTAAACAGTCCCGGTTCCCTCAGCCTCTCCTCATAAGTCATGTGCTCCAGACCCCTAATCATTTTTGTTGCCCTCCGCTGGACTCTTTCCAATTTTTCAACATCCTTCTTGTAGTGTGGGGCCCAAAACTGGACACAGTACTCCAGATGAGGCCTCACCAATGTCGAATAAAGGGGAATGATCACGTTCCTCGATCTGCTGGCAATGCCCCTACTTATACAGCCCAAAATGCCGTTAGCCTTCTTGGCAACAAGAGCACACTGTTGACTCATATCCAGCTTCTCATCCACTGTGACCCCTAGGTCCTTTTCTGCAGAACTGCTACCTAGCCATTTGATCCCTAGTCTGTAGCAGTGCATAGGATTCTTCCGTCCTAAGTGCAGGACTCTGCACTTGTCCTTGTTGAACCTCATCAGGTTTTTTTTCGGCCCAATCCTCTAATTTGTCTAGGTCCCTCTGTATCCGATCCCTACCCTCTAGTGTATCTACCATGCCTCCTAGTTTAGTGTCATCTGCAAACTTGCTGAGAGTGCAGTCCATTCCATCCTTCAGATCATTAATAAAGATATTAAACAAAACCGGCCCCAGGACCGACCCTTGGGGCACTCCGCTTGAAACTGGCTGCCAACTAGACATGGAGCCATTGATCACTACCCGTTGAGCCCGACGATCTAGCCAGCTTTCTATCCACCTTGCAGTCCATTCATCCAGCCCATACTTCTTTAACGTGGCGGCAAGAATAAATATCAGAAACAAAACAATCATTACAAGAGTTAGCTCTTGTTTACAGAGACAATCTATGGGAGTATAGTCATCAGGTCCTTCTATTTAACAGGGTGTTACCATGACAATGGAATAACTTTCTAGTGTCACATAAAAAGGGAAATTGAAATGAGGATAAATTAGTTGACCATTCCTAGGAGAGGGGCACTGAATTAAATCACAAACACACTGTGGATCCAGTAGAAAAACAATGTTTTTAGAGAAAATAATTTAACAGAAGAGTAATTGTAATATGTCATTCCTCTTGATCAGAGCAGATCTCTTTAAGAGGATGGCTTTAGTGGTACCTATTGGGGATGGGTGGGTGCAAGCCCGCCCACTGCTAAAGGCCCCTCTCCTCAGCCTAAGGGGAGGAGCTTCCGGGCCCATGTGCCAAGCAATTGCGGGGAGGACAACAAATGATGGCTTTAGTGGTAGCTGAGCAACATCATTGCAACCGAGCTTTAAACTCTCGTGATGTTTTCATGAGTGACGGGATTTCAGAGGGAACTGGAACTCATCTGGCGATGATGTGAGAAGCTCCACTCCCTCATGAAGTTGAGCTGACAGTCTCTCCCCTCTGCTCATCCTTCTCACAGGGAGAGGAGGGAACAAAGGGTACATCTACAGGGTGATAAAAGACCTGGAGCATGGCTGTGGCTGGCCTGGGTCAGTTGACTCAGGCTCAAAGGGCTTGGGCTGCCGGGCTGAAAATTACAGTGTAGATGTTTAGAGGCAGGCTGGAGCATGGCCTCTGAGACCCGCCCCTCCCCCAGCAATTTCCAGCCCCGCAGCCCAAGCCCCGTGATCCCAAGTCAGCTATCCCAGGCTCGGAGACTCAGTTCCACCGGTTTTTAATTGCAGTGTAGATGTGCCCTAAGAGCCCAACAGTCCAGCTCTGCTTCTTAATCCCTGCTCCCTTCCTGTGAGAAATAGGAGCAGGATGACACCTCTGCTCCTCCCTCTTACCCCTACAGCATCTGGTCTGGGCAGGGGTAGTGGGCGTGAAGAGCCCTTGGAGTTGTCCCCCAACAGCCTTGAGCAGGGTTAGAGGACCCACTGCAGCCCCTCAGGCCTGGGGGAGGGTGGTGACGGGCCCTAAAAAAAGCAGAAGTGAGGCTGGGGGAACAGAACAGGAGGAGTGGAGGTTGAACTGACTGGGCGCTGGGGGACAGGGGATGGGCAGCTCCTGCAGCAGAGGCCCAAAACACCTTGCCCAATAGATTTGGGAGAGTGGGCAACAGTGTGTGTGTGAGAGAGACGCACATGGGATGGGCAGGGGGAGATCAAAAAAATCAAAAGGCAGACTGAAAAAATCCAGTCTAATATTTATGCCAAAAATTCCCATGATATTTTGGGCCAATCTCATGATTTTTGAAGGTCCGACTCTCGATTTTTGATTTCGTGAGGTTGGCAATACTGAGTTATTATTTGCCAAAGATGTGCCTTTAAACTCTAAGATCTTACTGAAAATGATCTCTAGGACCCCAAGAGAGCACTAACCCCCAAGCAAGTTCTGTCTCAGAAGAGTAACTTCTGCCTGGATCATGGTACACCAAGGTCTTGCCCACCAGAGTTCAGGTTTGACAATTCTGGACTGCCTACTGTGCACATTAATGTGATCAAGAACCTTGGAATGGAGGACTGGGCATATGTCGGTTTCTTCTCTGTCCATTTCCTTCCCGCCAAAATTTGTGACCTGCTAATATCTGTTTTAGATGCAATACTCAATTGTTTTTAAAATGTGCTAAGCTACATTGACAGACCAACACATCTCTTTAAATAACAAAGGTGGCACGGTAAGCAAGTGTCTCCATAGTCTCATCTTATTTTGTACCGTCACTGACATTTAACACTTACAAGGCTACCGGTCTTTAAAATTCATTTTGTGTGATTGTAAAATATGGAGCTGGTCTCAAAACAGACAACAGGGGTCATACAACCAAGCGTCCCTTTAGTTTAGGGGTGATGAATATCTTCTCTTTCCCTTCTCGCCTCTGCTGGAAGAAGTTGTGCACTCTGCAACACCCATAAGCTTACAATTTCCTATTATCTTGTTACCAGGAAGAGTTATAAATCAGAGAATTCATCACTTGTAACTTTACTCATGGTGCCGTATACATCTGCTGAAGTAAGACACATTATGTGTGGCTAAAAAACTCAGAGAATTATGTTCACACATCAATGAGTGTAAAGGTATCATTGGGTGTCTCAGTGGTAAGGCTTCTCAGCTGAATAGGTCATGCTGTGACCTCTGTTAAATTTATGGGAATTGGAGAATTGAGGCTACTCCCTAGACTGCAAGTTCTTGAAGGATAGTGAGAAGGAGGGAATCATTCAGGATCCAAACACTGAAATTCTTCAATTGTCTTTCTCAAGGTTTCATTTTATTGCTGATTTGAAAAACCATGTTCAATGCTATAATCCTACTAAAGTCTCTGAAGGGAGCATGAGCAGGGCCGGCTCCAGGCACCAGCTTAACAAGCAGGTGCTTGTGGTGGCCAAGGGAGAGGGGCGGCACCTGCGGCAATTCAGGGGCGGCAGGTCCTTCACTCCCTCTAGGGACCTGCCGCCGCCGATCGCGGCTTTTTTTTTTTTTTTTTTTTGCTTGGGGGCGGCAGAAATGCTGGAGCCAGCCTTGAGCATGAGCCTGGTCAACCTACTTTAAAAGAGATAAGGATTTGCCAGACGAGCTTTGATATAGACAAGAAGGATGGCTTTGTCATTAAGGCACTGGGCTAGGACACAAGGGGTCAATTCCTACTTGTACCATATACTTGCCATATATGCTTAGGGGGAGATTTTTCAAAGACATAAATGACAATCTCTCCTTTAATCAATTTGGTCCTCAGTTCCCCATTTGCAAAATGGGAGTAACAGTACTTCATCTGTCTTGTCTATTCATGTACTGTAGTAAGTTCTTCAGGGCAGGAACTGTCTCCTAAGTTTTTATATAGTGGCTAACGCAATGGGGTCCTGATCTTGATTTGGGCCTCTACATGCTACTGTAATGTCCCAAGTACAGTGTTGCAATTAGAACATTCTCTATTTTCAAAAGTAAAAGTCTATGCACAACAGAATGGTTTGAATATATGAAATGTTTAGAGTACCTGATATTAGTGAGATGAACAGAAAATTAAATAAACTAATAGCTATTACCATCATTGTAAGGAAGACTTTTTCGTGTTAATATGAACAAGGTTGGAAGAAACCAGTGTTGGGTCATCCACCCCAAATCATTGCAGCAAGCATGTGGCCTTTTGAAAACCATTCAAAAGATGGAGGAAGTTTTGGAAAGGTTCCTAGCTTTTACATAGGTGGTGGTGTTTTCCAGTTATGTTACAGAGCACAATTTGTTTTTAATGCCAAACTGGGAAATTTTGGGGTACTTTTTACGAAAGATTTTTGTGCCATTTTGGGTCTGTGGAAATCTTTGTGTGTCTAGAATTTTTATAGGTGCTATAAAATTGAAGAAAACAATTTAAACAGTTGAAGTTTTACAACCATTCTGGGATTAAAAAATAAAAAGCTTAAATTTATCATTTTACGTCCTGCACATATGACAGACAGTATTTTTACTTTCAGAAGGTTTACTTTTAAACTGAGATAGTCTCAGATTACCTAAGAATACTTACCCAGGGTACACTGAAGGGAGAGTACTTCCAGCAATAGTGCTCAGTGTCTGAATAGCTGCAGAACAATATTTTTTTTAATTTATAGTATGGCAGCTTCTAGAGGTATCATCTACAATTGTGGGCTCACTGTCCATACACATAATAAGAGACCGTGTGTGTGCCACCAGAGCCGCCCAGAGGATTCAGGGGGCTTGGGGCAAAGCGGGGAAGCTGCAGCGCTTGTACTCACCCAGCGGCGGTCCGGGTCTTCGGCGGCATTTCGGCGGCGGCGGGCCCTTCAGTCACTCCACATCTTCGGCAGCACTGAAGGGCCCCCCACCGCCGAAATGCCGCCAAAGACCCAGACCGCCACCTGGCTAGGGCTTGCGGGACCCCTGCGGGGCCCCTGAGGGGCCCAGGACAAATTGCCCCACTTGCCCCCCCCTCTAGACAGCCCTGCACTGTGTGCCAAAGAGTTTACTATGTAAATGGAGAAGACAAAGATTAGGAGAAAGGAAATATGTCTATTTTAGAGCTGGAAAACAGACAGAGATTAATTATATTATATACTCTTCAGTGCAAAGACTGTCTCTTACTGTATGTATTGGATGTATAGAGGCTAGCACATATTGACTGAGGCCCCTAGGTGCTATAGGAATACAAATAAAGAGATTTGGCCAAGGTCACAGAAGAAGTTTGTGACAGGAAGAAATTGAACTCAGATCTCCTAAATCCTAATCCAACGCCTTAACCACAAGACTATCATCACTAAGTACTATGGTCAGGAGTGCCACCATATTGCAGAAGAGATAAGGTGGGTGAGGTAAATATCTTTATTGGACCAACTTCTGTTGGTGAGCGAGACAAGCTGTCAAGCTTACACAGAGCTCTTCTTCAGGTCTGGGAAACTAAGGACACGTCTACACTACACAGTTTTGTTGACAAAGGGCAGCTTTCGTTGACAAAACAGTGGAGTGTGCACACTGCAATGCTCTTCCAGCTGATTTAACTCTCCTGCTATACCGACATAATAAAACCACTAGTCCATGATTTTTAGTGTCCAGCAAGGTTATGAATTTAAGTTCCCAGGCTCATCTTTCGAAAGTGTTGTGCAGGTTTCCTTTGAGGATGAGAATTACTTCCTCTTAGTGTATGTGCAACATGCCTCATGGCTCGTGACCAGGATTCATCACCAAATTTTGTCCGCTGGTTGGAGAAGAGCTCTGTGTAAGCTTGACACATTGCCTTTCTCCCCAACAGAAGTTGGTTCAATAAAAGATATTACTTTACCCACCTTGTCTCTCTGATATCCTGGACCAACGGGCCTACAACAACACCGAATCATACTGCATGTCCATCAGCCAACAGTTCTAACACTGCAATTTCGTCCCAGGAACTGCCTCTTACAGAAGGCTACTTCCAGGAATAGCTTTCAAGACTTGGCAGCACCCACTGCTGTTTATGGCTTGACCACCACAACCTTCATATAAACTAAATATCTTTTTCCAAATAAATAAACAAATACAGTCTCTGAAACCTGAGTATATTCTGTTCAGCCTCACTTTCCAAGCAAAATTATAGGACATCAGTATAATAAAGAACTAGTTAACAGTGGCATAGTATAACCCATAACAATCAGTGTGGATGGAAAAAAAAAAAAGAGCAAAGGATTGGCTCTTAGTGATATCATTGGTCAAAGCCCAACTTTTCTTCTTCAGTTCAACATTATATCGACATCTTGGGTTATAGCTTCAGTCAACTGAGCAGGAAATCTATGCAAAAACTCTGCCTTTATTGTTAATGATATTTGTGTAAATAACTTTCTGCACAATGAAAGGGTCATATCATTTTAATTCATTATTAAAACTGTATGCAGCTGTCACACAAGAAGAGCTAAATTCACCAGGCTTTTCACAAGCTGTTCTGCCATGAATGTTTTGTATAGCGTATAGATGGGGATATAATTGTCTATTATTTAGATAGTGCTGGCAGTGAGCTAGGTGCATCTGTGACATGCAAAACTCTGGAAGATTCTCTCTTATACTTAAGGCCCCCATTCAGAAAATCATCAGTATTCAGGAAGGGCCCTGACTCACATGTGTAAGTGCTTTTCTCAGCCAGAGTCTAAAACAACTTTTAGTGTGTCTCTCTTCAACAATTAAGAGTATGTGAATGGATTGGTTGCAGGGTGGGCCTGAAAGTAAAAAATTCAAATCCAGCTCCAGATTTCCAGCTCCCCAAAATTTGAGGGTATGAGGATGTGGGTCTTTTGTTCAGCCCCAATGAAGATGGGGGCCATTTGCAAAATTCAGACATCAAATGCCCACAAAACTCAGGGCATGCTTAGATATCGCATTTCAGTTTGTGTTCATTTCTAGTTGGCTGTTAAAAGACAGTGGTCGTTTGCTACACTATATTATAGATATATATATATATAAACTTGACATGAAGTATTCTCATCTACAATAGCTAAGCATACAGTCCCTGGAGCAGTCCCACCCCTTAGTCATGCCCGTCTATTCTCCTAATTTCAGTCCAAGGTTCTACCCTACTTGTAACCCGCAGCTGGTGCTGTTATCATAAATTATTTACAACAGAAGTGTTAAATCAGGACACTAAATTTTCAGAAAATGCCATCCATTTTACATAAATGAATCCA
Source organism: Chrysemys picta bellii (assembly GCF_011386835.1). Classification (NCBI taxonomy): domain Eukaryota; kingdom Metazoa; phylum Chordata; order Testudines; family Emydidae; genus Chrysemys; species Chrysemys picta. The sequence goes on along the minus strand of NC_088799.1, from coordinate 14,625,229 downwards.
CCATCATATTAACCCGTGTGCAGTACTATAAAACTGTGACCCTCATTAGGAATCATTATTTCACAATATGCTCCAGATGTGAATATTGCCAAGATGAAAGGTGTGGTCAGGGAAGCAAAAACCCACAACTCTGCAATTAAACATATATTATTGAATCAATATACCATGATGGTTCCAGAGGAGCTATTGTGGTCTGAGCAATACAATCATGTATAGAGCATCTTGTCTTGCAAATGTCTCGTGGCACTTTCTGATCTACCATATCTAGTATCACACATCCACAGCATGAGATGTTAATATGTTAGTCCAGATAAGGGACAGATTCACCCTACTAGTGCAAGGCCATGCAAATTTCTGCACCCATTCTCTGTTACTGTTGGCTATACCATTATCCTGTCAACCAGGCTTGTAACCAAGGGGTCCTCTTCAGCTTCTCTCTCTCCTCTCTTGATTCCTGCAGCCTCCTTTCTTCTGGTCTTTGGATACATTCAGTCCACCCAAATGCAGCCACTCAATTTACGTTCCTTTCCTGTTAATCTGACCATCTTGCCCCCAGCCAACTCCCACTCTCAGTACACCAATCCCCACCTTCTCTTCATTCAAATCCCACCCAAAGACACAATGGCATTTAACTCTACCACTATATACAAATTTGCACACATCTCAGTGCACCAAACCAAGTCTTAAGGCAACATCGGTGAGAAACAGAAGTAATTGTTTCACTTGGATGGCCAACTCACCAGAACTGGTGAAAAGCAACCGTTTGCAGAACTTATTTTCAAGCAGTATCAGCATAGCCTCCCTTGCTTCCACAATTCCAGTAATGTGTGTGATGGGGTAAACTCCAAATGGCTCTGAATGGTGCTGTCAGCACGAGGTATTAGAAACCTGGCAATCTCACTTGCATTATCAACAAGCAAAACCAAAGCGCTCCCCAAAAGCATCCAGAACCTGACTACACCCACCTACGCCTTTCATTGTCTGCTTCACAGGTATACAGCTTTCTAGCACTTATATTCATCCTACTCCTGTTCAGCCTTTGAGAGTGTAAAATAACAAATGGGTCTGGTAAGAGCTGTCACTGTCTGCTGTCTGTGTGTGCTGGTGTGAATCTCTAAATGGAAATAAAGTACTTTAATAACACATTTTCTCCAAACTGTCCTCATAGATAAAGTTAACTTCCAATCAGTCCATGAACACTTACCAACGCAGAGTGCCCACTTCAGCCTGCATCTTCAGCTCTCTTCTCAGAGGAGTCTGTATAAGTGGGCAGCAATTTGATTTAAAGACTCTTCAGGTAAAAAATACTATAACATAACACCCCCACCATTACCACCACCTGCCTGTGCTATTTAATCTCCACTGTTGATGTTTGGACTTTCGCCGTACTTGCCCAGATAGGAGTTCTCCCTACAAATTAAGCTGAACGTCACCATGTTTTCAATCAATGTTGCTTCCAGTCATGAAATGCCACAGTCACAAATTAAATAATAATCCTCGTGCCCTGTGGAATCCTATTATGCACCTTCCAGACAGTGGCCACCAGCCCAGGTGCTCTAATTAATTGTCCCAGCATGTAAATTCCCAGACACTGGTGACGGGGAGCTTTTCTATGGAAGCACCTTGATTCTAGGAAGAAGCATGGACTCATGCTTAAAGTACTGAACTGAGCCAAAGCAGAGCTGGCTTCATCTCCTGGCTGTGTCAACGACTTCCTGTGTGAACCTGGGTAAGTCACTTAGTCTCGCTCTTCACGTCCCCATCTGTAACTGTAGGGACAATTACGCTTCCCTGCCTCACGGGGATATAGTGAAAGTACTTGCTTTAGTGTCTGTGAGCTGCTCAGACACTATGTTGATAGGGCCATAAAAGTACCTAACATAGTGCAAGGCTCATAGTGCAGTGGCTTAGGCAGAAGGTAACTCTGGCCTATAGAATTGGGTGGGGTTGGTGGTTTGGGGTTCCTTTCACATTAATGAGGTGACAGTGACTAATCTAGCAATTGCCTGCCAGTTCATAATTGTTGGTGAATCACTACTAACTGGTGTTTTTGAACATATCGAAAACACGCTCAGAAGTGGGTTGCATGGCTCATAAATACAGGTAATAGAATATTAGTTAAACTACATTAGTCACAAGCCATATCTGGGGCCTCCTTATTGTTGGATCCACCCACTTCATTTCTGTGCAATATTCAGGAAAGTTTAGAGATGGTTCCAGCCTACTAAGTAGGAAAGAAGCTCCCCAGCGTGCAAGATCTCTAAGCTGTCTATTCAAACACAACCACCTGCTATCATATTGGCTATGGTACTTCTCTGTCTGCCATTACTGTAGTATCTGAGCACCCCAGAAGCTTTAATATATTCATCCTCACAACACTCCTGTGAGGCAGGGAAGAATGAGTACCCCATTTTGATTTCCAGGAGGCCCAGAAACTTTAAGCGACTTGCCCAAGGTCAAACAGGAAGCTTGTGTCAACAAGGAATTGAACCCATCTCTCTGGCAAGTACCCTAACTACTGGACCATCCTTCCTTCTCTGTATGATGCCTACTGAGGGTCCACTATATGGACCACATCTTAGTTTCTCACTGGTAGTGAAACATTTACCTGTCACTCATACAGAGCAGTGGGAGTTTCAGCTGTAAGTAACAGGTAAGGGTGACTTTTTTTTTTACAATTATTATTATTTTGTTTATTAATGTTTCCAAGGAAATAGGAAAATATTTTGTGCTTTTGAAAGCCTGTCACCTCCAGGTAAATAATTTAATAGCATGTAAAGGTGCCAATTAGAACTAATTATAAATTGACTGATCTGCTCTGGCCCTGAAAGGATATCAAAATATGCTCTGTCCCTTCTGTAATAGGGATTTTGCTTCTGTACAAGTCTGATCGGGGAAATACATTCTTTTATGGATTCATACATAGCATTCTTTGAGAAAAAGCATGATGTAAGCCAAATAAGTAACATCAACTCAAACAAGGAGTAGGGCAGAGTGAGATCCCTTGTTGACAAATAGCGGTGCAGATTTTAGCTTTACCATGGTGATAGGCACTCTAGAAATGCCTGGAAGACAGAGAGATTCAAATTCAGTGATGAAAAGGTGAGGTTTATGCCCAAATGGATCATTATAACAGAATCCCACTCCATTCCACAAACCAGATTTGATCCATCTGTAAGTTTCACATCCCTGATCTAAAATCTTCTAGAGCAATAAAAGACAATAAGTAGCAGTGGAAAAAAAAAATCAATGTCTTGGCTTTGAGGCCTAAAAATATAATGGTTGTACTATAGGGAGAGAAACTGCTGATTATGAGGCCTTTCTTCAAGAAAGTTAAATTCAACGTATACATTTAAGGAGCAGGTTTGTTACTAGAGGATAAAACTTTACTACTGGAGTGTAAGCTCAGCATCTTGATTCTAAGCACTCTGGGGGCAAGGACTATCTTTGTCTCTGCAGTGCTTAGCACAGTGGGGCCTTGATCCTGGGAGGGGGTTCCTACTGGCTGCCTTAATGATGATGATAATAATAAAATAACTTAAGGGTCTGATTCAGCTCTGAAAAGCAATACAGTACAGAGACTGAATTTCCAACTTCAGCCCATGGGATTTTTCAGTTCATAGGGGTCAGACTGTGGCTGGCTTGTTCAGGGGCACAATGAGGAGGGGTTGGGGGAAATAACATGGAGATGCCCTCTCTTCTCTTTCATGCCTGTGCATGAATCAGCTATAATTTCAGTCCCCTGTGTACTCCCTAGGACACAAGACATGCCAAAAGGCACCGGAAGGAACATGGAGAAGGCAGTAAATGGCTGCCCCCAATCCCTCAGAGCAGCTAGTAAGAGTTTACTGGCTGCAGAAAAGAATATATCCCATATATCTCCAAGCATGGTGCAGTGGCTGCACGCCCTAAGAGCTCTAGCTAGCAGACACTGTGCTCAATGCCTCCCAAAGTGCCCACTGCAGCAGAGGGGTCTACATTGACTCCATGCAGGCCAGATGTGCCTAGAAGGCACTATCTGACCATGCTATTTCAGATTAACCTTCTGTTTTGTGTAGGTGTTGCAGCTGCTTGGGAAATACTCATCTTTGCTTCCTGCCTCATTTGCACAGAAGGTGTGTAATAAGCCACATGATGGAAGGCTATGTTGGATCTTATTGCCTAATTGTAATTATGCCCACCGTACCCTACCACCTTAATTTTCTCTCCCCAAATGTCTGGCCTTCAAGGATGGTATTGTTGAGACGGTGGAGAGAGTGTCCCTGCCAAAAGCTTGTTTCACAAGGCAACAGCAAGTCACACAGAGGGTTAATTTAAAATCAGAAAGTGCACTTAAAAAAAATAAATAAAGACACTAATGCTTGTTTCAGTGTCACAGACACAGAGCCCATAATAGCCATCTGTGGAATATGGAAATAATCCAGCTCATGAAAAAGACCACAATAGCACTCTTGTGAATTAATCACACTTTATTTGAGGTCTTCACCTCACTCGTGGGATGAATTTCATATCCCAGAGACACACGCCACTCTGGATATAGTATGTACTGCAATACTGTGGGATTCTTTCTATGCTCTTAAGTAACAGAGTAGTTGTTAGCTTCTTTCATTTCTTGGTTTAATGACCAGGAGAAAAATATTTTCAGGACAACAGAGTGCAAAATTTAAAGTTTTAAAAGATGTATGACATAGCATGATGTTTATGAAGTATTTTTACACTTTCTGATGCTGGGAAGATTAATTTAAGATCAGATTTAAGATCAGCTCTTTTGACCCCCTCCCACACCCCGGCATCATGTTTCTTGCTAGCTAAGTTATTAACAAATGGCCACAACAATATTTTTTGACATATGTAAGTCTGGGTTTTGTAGAGCTTTTGTTACCCACCCACCTCCTGGGTGTAGTGTTCTGTACCATCTAGTGGCAATGAGAGAGAGAGCAAGTGAGAGCGTGAGATTTTAGCTCATGTGGTAGAGGCTCACGCACTAAACTCCAGAGGTCCCAGGTTCAATCCCGCCCGCCAACAACCGGGGTCTGGCGGTGTTACACCTGATTAAGCGGAAGAGTTATTTCTCATATCCCCTCATAGCAATCCAGATGTTTCCTTCTGTTCCAACAGATGGAGGCCAAAAACTAAGGTGAATTTACAGAGCTTTCCTCTCCACATACCATATTGCCAAGATACAGGGACAGTACACCAATTTCTTCAGGTGTTCTCCTTGCTAGTGGCAGAAACCACTTAATTCTTAAGCTCCATTGATGAGAGTTCTCCGAGGAAGCATTATTTTGTCCTACCCCAGATCAAGTGTAATGCAGCAAAAAATCCTGTCTGATTATTTTAATGGCTGATAAATAGTATAGAAATGGTGAAAAGCAACTTATTCTTCTCTTGATCACCACAGACGCAATAGAAGTGCTGTTATCAATAGCATGCTTTCTAATATACAAGAGTCTCTGAATGAGACAAGAAATTCAATTTTCCTCTTCTCCAAATATTTTCCCTTGATTAATGAAATGTGACATCTTTAGAGTTAGATTTTCAAAATCAACATTTACATGTGCACATATATTATCAGGTTAGTACATAGGCAATACTCTGAGAAATACAAAGTTTCAGAGTAGCAGCCGTGTTAGTCTGTATCCGCAAAAAGAAGAACAGGAGGACTTGTGGCACCTTAGAGACTAACAAATTTATTAGAGCATAAGCTTTCGTGGACTACATCCGAAGAAGTGGGCTGTAGTCCACGAAAGCTTATGCTCTAATAAATTTGTTAGTCTCTAAGGTGCCACAAGTCCTCCTGTTCTTCTTTTTTCTGAGAAATACAAGGATAGTGTCACTAGTGCAGGGCGGCACCTCTAAAGCAAGGACAGAAGAGTGTTGATGCTGTACAAACCTATAGGTAGGTGTGCAAAGGATATTTTAAGAAAATAACTGCTATTATTGTTATTGATTGTTTGTGTTATGGTAGCACTTGACTCCAGTGGAACTGCTCATGCACTTAAAGCTTGGCGTATGCTTTTTCTGGATTGGTGCCTCAGACTCAAAATAAACAAATAATATGTCAAGATAAAACAATAATTTCTTTCCTTAAATCTGAATGGTATCTGTGATTGTTTTGCAGTTGGAGACTCAGTTGAGGTGCCAAGTGTCTTACTGACAATTGCTTTGGGAACCATAAGTTTGAATTTCCTGGCCCACGTGCATGAAAACTCTTAACCATAATGTTCATTAACTTATTGGCAGTCAAGTATAAAACTATAATTAGGCAGGCCAAAAAAGAATCTGAAGAGTAACGAGCAAAAGACACAAAAACTAACAGCATTTTTTTTTTAAAGTACATCAGAAGCAGGAAGCCTGCTAAACAATCAGTGGGGCCACTGGACAATCGAGGTGCTAAAGCAGCACTCAAGGAAAACAAGGCCATTGCAGAGAAGCTAAATGAATTCTTTGCATTCTTCACTGCAGAGGATGGGAGGGAGATTCCCACACCTGAGTCAGTTTTTTAGATGATAAATCTGAGGAAGTGTCCTGGATTCAGGTGTCAATAGAGGTGGTTTTGGAACAAATTGATAAATTAAATAGTAATAAGTCACCGGGACCAGATGGTATTCACCCAAGAGTTCTGAAGGAACTCCAACATGAAATTGCAGAACTACTAACTGTGGTATGTAACCTATCACTTAAATCAGCTTTTGTACCAGATGACTGGAGGATAGCTAATGTGACATCAATTTTTTTTAAAAGGCTCCAGATATGATTCTGGCAATTACAGGCCAGTAAGTCTACCTTTGGTACGAGGCAAACTGGTTGAAACTATAGTGAAGAACAGAATAACCAGACATATAGATGAACACAATTTGTTGTGGAAGAGTCCACCTGGCTTTTGTAAAGGGAAATCATGCCTCACCACTCTATTAGAATTTTTTAAGGGGGGGTCAACAAACTTGTGAACAAGGGCAATAAGTGGATATAGTGTACTTGGACTTTCAGAAAGCCCTTGACAAGGTCCCTCACCAAAGGCTCTTAATCAAAATAAGCTGTCATGGGATAAGAGGGAAGGTCCTCTCATGGATTGGTAACTGGTTTAAAGACAGGAAACAAAGGGTAGGAATGTATGGTCAGTTTTCAGAATGGAGAGAGGCAAGTAGTGGAGTCCCCCAGGGATCTGTACTGGGATCAATGCTGTTCAACATATTGATAAATGATCTGGAAAAAGGGGTAAACAGTGAGATGGCAAATTTATAGACAATACAAAATTATGTAAGATAACTCCAAAGCAGACTGTGAAGAGTTACAAAGGGATCTTGCATAACTGGGTGACTGATGAAAAAATGGCAGATGGAATTCAAAGCGCAACAAAAATTATTAGGGGTATGGAACAGCTTCCATATGAGGAGAGATTATTAGGACTAGGACTTTTCAGATTGTAAAAGAGACAACTAAGGGGAGATATAATAAAATAATGGAGAAAGTAAATAAGGAAGTGTTATTTATTCCTTCTCATAACATAAGAACTAGGGGTCACCAGATGAAATTAATAGACAGCAGGTTTAAAACAAACAAAAGGAAGTATTTCTTCACACAACACATAGTCAACCTGTAGAACTCCTTGCCAGAGGATGCTGTTAAGGCCAAGATTAAAACAGGGTTCAAAAAAGAACTGGATAAGTTCATGGACGATAGGTCCATTAATGGCTATTAGCCAGGATGGGCAGGGATGCAAAATCATGCTCTGAAGTGTCCCTAGCTTCTGTTGCCAGAAGCTGGGAATGGGCAACGGGATGAATCACTTGATGATAACCTGTTCTGTTCATTCCCTCAGAAGCATCTGGCATTGGTCACTGTTGAAGACAGGATACTGGGCTAGATGGACCATTGGTCTGACCCTGTATGGCTATTCTGATACACTTATGTTTTTGCACATAATTATAAAGCATGGAGAAATTTTGTGGACATTTGCAGGAAGAGATGAGTTAAATAACTACAACTTCCAGTCACCTTGATTTGCTCAATAGAGTGTCTAAAATAAGGGTCTAAATATCAGTCCCTCTGAGATTAGTCCTTAGAAACCGGAAAACTAGGCCAGATGTCAATAAGCATCACCCTCAAAATAATTTGCTTTTATAATGACTTCTGTGTAGAGTCAACATTTTCCTGTCCTCCTTCATAAAGCCAAAATAGAAATCTATGTACTTTTTGATAAAGATAATGGCCAAGATGATGGCTCAGTGAAGTTAAGGGGGATGGTGGAGGAGAGGTAGTGGCTGCTATATGCTTGGCACTTTTAAAAATCAGGCCACTTGTTTTAGAGTCTAAATATGACTTAGGAGCCTAACATCAGGGTAGGTAAAACTTCTAGCTTCCAAATTCTTAATAGCCCTTTATGGGTGAGATTTTGCAACACTTATTGGAAAAAAAGGCAAGACTAACTTGGGCTGTTGCCTTATCTATGAGGATAGTGGCCATCACTCAAGCTTTATAGGGCACCTATATGAACTTCTAGAGACACTACCTTCAAAATGCTGTAATATCAGTTCTTTTGATGCAGCCTTTGGCTGCAGCATGATACAAGTGTAACAGGCTAATCACTAATGATTAAGAGAGACTGATGACATCATTAAGGTTGATTCTGCACACAAGCAAACAGTTTATCATAGTCTGTTCCCGGCAATTGTAATCCAATTTCTGTTATCTTTCATTGTTTAAAAGAGGAGAGAGCAAGAGAGAGAGAGACAGTACATCAATCTGATAAAGATGTAAAAAAACTGGTGCTTTTTTGCGATTATGTCGGTTTTATAGCAGCATTATGGAAACACGACAGGGAAACTAAAATCTGATTACGTCTAATTCCTTGCCCATTATGTGATTATTATGAACCATGACTTCTACTGGCACAGTTTGAATTACACGGTTATAATACAAGGGATTTCCAATATAATTAACTGAGACTGGCAGCACCAAAGAAATCTGGGCATAACTTTGCAAAGCTGTGGCTTCCTAAAGATTTCACAATTTTTCTCTTCCTTCTCTTCCAATAGAATTCACTGTATTCTTATTAAAGCCATGGGAATTCCTCCTTTTATTCCATTCATCTAGGAAGTTATTATAGCACTGGTGAAACTATGGTACCTCACTCACAAACTTGGCCAAGATTTTCAAAAGTGACTAGGGATTTTGGGAACTTTAATTTTGGGAGCCTGATTTTTCAGAAAGTGCAGAGCATCTGCCCTCTGAAGATTAGATTCCTTTAAGGTGCTTGGGCCACTAAGAATAGTCACTCAACATCATCTCTTGGTTTTGGAAATCTTCGCCAAGATCTTACTTATTTTGTGTCTGGAGCAGCTGAGACTTTGCAATCATCACTGAAGCTGAAGCTCTGGTCTCTTCGTTGGTGAGAAAAATTGGGCTGTATCCACAGAGAGCTGCTGTCTAGCAGATTGATCCCTGATAATTAGGAGAAAAAGAACCAAACATAGCAGCCAGGGGTTGCCTCCCCATAGAGTGCTCTAAGGCATATGAGAGCAAAACACAACTTCACACAAACTCAAAGTCTTCCCTGCAAAGCACTCTACAGCCTGTCTAACCCAGCAGAAGATAAGTGACTGGAGGAATAGGGTGGAAATCATCAAATTAAAAGTAATAAATAGCTAAAGTCTACTGTTGCCTGGCCACTGAAAGAACTATTTACAGGCATATCTGCTGGAAGAGGAAAACAACAGGGTAGGATCCTTTCCTTTTATTGGACAAGTGACAAAAATGTTGCTTTACTCCTGTCTCCATCTCCTGGTAGGCAGACCTGAACCAATTGTCCTGGATGGTATAAGGGAACATAGAATTATTTTCTTCTCACTCACTGTGGTCTATCAGCCCCCAGTTGTCTGTCTGTATACATTTCTATTTGCAACAAATGGCAGTGAATCATCTAATATCACAATGGGATACATTAAAGTAATTTAGATAAACAGGGATTCAGATGAATATGAGAATTTTAGTATACAGTAAATGGGAGCATAAGAGGTGGGAGGGTTCAGATCATCCAGGTTCACTTTGCTTCTGTAGTTCTGATCCAGTTACAGTGAATAGAATATGAATCAAAATATCTTTTTTTCTGATATGCATCCAAAGATTTGATTTTTCATTAAAAATATTATGATACATTTTTAACTAATAAGATGCAAATGCATTAAGGGAGAAAGTAGAAAATGATAATTGGTTTATTTACCTCTGATGTCATATTCCCTTACAAGACGGACATAACAGTTAGAGCTGGGTGAATTTTTTCAGCTAAAGTTTTACATGCAGATTCAGGTCAACAGAAACATTTCACAGATTTGTGTCAAATTCACTGAATTGCTTTGCTTAAAAAAAAAATTCCCTCCTCCTCCCCCAAAATCAAAACATTTTGTGTCGACATTCTCAAAAGAAAGTGTTTTGATTCTAAAGGACTTTTTGTTTTGAAATTTGCTTCAATTTTAAGTTAAAAAACTCAAAAATGAAAAAGTGTTTAGTTTGACCCATAATTATTTTTTTCTTTGGTTTGGCCACTGAATCAAAATAACTATTGTTTGCATAGCTCTAATAATAATAATAATAAGCCCAACACAGATCTGTTCATAAGGCGACAGGAAAAAGTTGGGGTTAAAGATGGATAGTAATGGCATTGAACAAGGAGAAACATTGATCCTTGGTACTCATAGGATCCCTATTACTGCAGTATCTGAGTACCTTATGAGGTTTAATGTGTTTATCCTCACAAACACCCCCAATGAAGTATGGAAGTACTATTTATCCCCATTGTACAGATGGGGAATGGAAACACAGAGAGAGAGAATGACTTACTCAAGGCCACATTGTGGCAAAGTAGGGACTTGAACCCAAGTCTTTGGAGTGGCTCATGCCCTAACCACTGATCCATCCTTGCTTTCTGTAGAATACAGGAGTAAATAAAGTGATAGAGCAACAATGCATTTATCCTAGCGGTCACATTTTCCCCCTCATACAGTATATTACAGTACATTAGGGTTCAGTTAACACCACAAATCACTTGAGCTTTGTTGTGTTTATTATAATGCCTCACAAACCCCAGGATTTATGTATATCCCTTAGTTTGCAGATTTGGCCTGAAATCACATTGCAAGATTGTGACCATTGCTCATTATGATGTTGTCAGAACCACTCAGTGCAATCATAGCCTTGCATTTCATAGTTTTCGGCCATTAATCTATACTACTTTAATCTCATACCTCAAGTGCTGTTCTGAACTGCCCTGCTGCTACAGCATACTTCTTTTGTCTATAGCAAGTGCTGGCATCTTTTAAGGCTACCTGAAGCCATTTGTCAATCTGTGGCAGAAAGCTGAAATTAGGTGCACTCAGAGAGTCTACTATTTCAACATCTCGACACGTTGATTGTGCGCTGGTAGACGCCATGGACCCAACAAACTCATATGTAATATCCTCCTCATCAATGTAGACCAACTTTATTTCCACATCCATTAGACTTTTCAGAGGAATATGAGGCAAAGGCATTGTGGCTAACTGATTATCAACCTCTAACATTCTTGCCTCTTTTTTCACAGCTGGCTTTTCTTCACTTTCTAATTTCCGTTTAAATCCTGCTCTGTCTAAATCATTACTTTGTTTTTCCTTGCCATTCTTTGCCATTTTTATTCTCTCCAATACATTTTCTACTGCTGTTTCCCCGGGGTGTTTTTTCACCTCTTGCAATGCTTCCGGAATATCATTCAGTTTGTTGGCTGCTATGGTTGGCTCCCTACTAGCATTTGCTTTTGGGGAGGTTTCATTTTGGCACACCTTGTTTATGATGTTCCCAAAACCTGTGTTGCTTGCTGACTCCATGACTCATTGAAGAAAGCAGAACGTCCTATGAGAAAATGTGGAAAGGTTTAGAATTCTAAACTGCTGCAAAGTAAACAATGCATGTAAGTATTTTATTTAGCACATCTACTGCTAGCACCATTACCAGTCAATATTCACCAGCAGTTAGCACACAGCTTATCAGAGACTGCATAGTTATTCTGTGCATATGGCAATAAATAAGGTGTCAGATACTGTTTGGTAGCTGTTGGCAAAGGGTATCTTTTTAATGGTGACATCAGGGTCTCTGTATCTTACATAGATGACATGCAAAAAACTGCAGCTTTCGTAGATTCTTATTTAGGGCTCACGGAAACAAAAATACTAAGGACTAGATTGCAGTTTGGACTGTATCTTTGTGACAAAATCTAGTCCTAAATTGTTATTAGTTAATTCAGAGTCCTAGGGCTTAACCCTCAGCCCCTTCAGTGGGAGCTACTGGTACAACAGGAATGGTAGAGTCAGGCCCTTCATCTCAGAAGGAATCATCTGTGGTTGATTGACCCACAATGCACACTTTCATGGACTGCCCAAAGTCATCTCAAGAGAAAACCATTGCCTGATTTTCAGGCATTGAGGTAATAGGAGCTGTGGGATGTTTGACAAAAATCAGACTGCGGAAGGCATTAGAGGGGGGGTCATAACTGCACATTTCCAAGATGGATCCTAATCTGAGCCAAGTCTGAGATCATTCACATCTGGGCTGATGGTTCAGGCTCATCTCATGTATAGAGACTCCACAGGTTACCATTGCTATTAAAAAACATAAAAGCCAAAAGGTCCAATTCTGTACTCCATTTTGATGGAGGTACAGAGGCATCAAACCAGTGTAATAGAATGCAGAATCAGGCTCAGTCTTCATCTCTGCATTACTTTTCTCAGAAAGAGAGAGGTGGCCTGAACCATATTACAAAGCTGACTGCTAGCTTGCATAATAGACTTCAGATTCACTTCCCCCCCCCCCCATTCACAGCTGCCTCTTCTGAACTCAGTCTAGAAGTGTGGGAGGCAGAAGGACTTTTTTTCATTTTTCAATTTATTATGATTAATTGTGGTAGGTTTAATGGCGACTGTCTTTCAGAATGGCTTGTTAAGCAGAAAGGTTTGGCCTCTAACCTCGCATTACAGTTAAACAATCTCCTACACATTTAAAGTGCTTAAATACAAGGACAGATTGTATGAATGATAGATACAAAACAGATGCAATGATTTGTTTGAGCAAAAACAGATTTTAAAATATTACACCTAGCAAACTTTTTCACCCTTGGTAAAGGTCTCCATTGAGTACGGTGGGGCTTATTGCAGGAAATATGCCTGTGGACACCATCGCACAGTGATCCATCAGATTCACTGTTTAGGGCAATGTGCATTTGAAAAAGAAAAAGAGAAAAGAGAGCGGAGAAAACAGGTGGCGGCATTGTAGGCCACATGAGACCATGTTTTTTGTCAGTCACAGCGTAAAACAGGGGTTCCAAACCTTTGTCATGTTGCAACCCACCTGATCACCCTAGGCCTCCTCTCATCTAGATGGGATCTAACTGGGACCCCCTCTCCCATTTCACAGTATTGGAATAGCAAGGTAGTCACAACCTGCAGACATCGGTTCCCAACCTCTAGGTTGAGAAATTGGCTTTAGAAGAACTGCCTCCAGAAAAGCATTTTCAGGCCTCTACAAATACTATAGACGCAGGGCCGGCTCCAGGCACCAGCCCAGCAAGCAGGTGCTTGGGGCGGCCAAGGGGAAGGGGCGGCACATCAGGCTGTTTGGTGGCGGGTCCCTCTCAGAGGGAAGCACCTGCCGCCGAATTCCCACTGAAGAAGAAAGCGGCGTGGTGGAACTGCCGCCGGAGTGCCGCTGATCGTAATTGTGATCGCGGCTTTTTTTTTTTTCCCCCCGCCACTTGGGGCGGCAAAAATCCTGGAGCCGGTCCTGTATAGACGGGGAAGCAATATGCTAGAGCCTGATTTAAGGGGATTTCAAAAGCCCTCTGCTGTGATGCACCGAGCAACCACAACACCCATTGACTTGATTTGGAGCTGAAAACACTCAGCACAATCCCGGCTGGATGCCAAAGTGACCATATTTATAGCAAGCTTTTGGAATGGCAGCCCCAAGCAGTTGAAGGAAGCTACCCTTGAAATAGGTGTCAATTGTACCTGTTTTATAACATGCACCATTTTTTTTAAAGAAACCTGCATAATGACCTGGAGTTGTGATTGCTCAATGCTGCCTGCAGTCAGGGCCGGCTCTAGGCACCAACTAAGGAAGCAGGTGCTCGGGGCGGCCAATACAAAGGGGTGGCACTCTATCTACTATTGGGGCGGTACGTCTGGGTCTTCGGTGGGAATTCAGCGGCGGGTCACTCAGTCCCTCTCTTCCTCTTCGAGCTGCCACTGAAGTGCCGCCGAAGAGGAAGAGAGGGAGTGAAGGACCCACCGCTGAACTGCCACCAAAGAATGGAGCGGCGCGATTGAGCTGCCGCTGAAGTGCCACCAAGTGGCTTTCACCCCCCCCCCCCCGCCACCGCTTGGGGCGGCCGAAAACCTGGAGCTGGCCCTGACTGCAGTTTTAGATTAAGGGTGAAATTCTCAAAAGCTTCTAAGTGATTTAGGAGCTTGAGTCCCATTGATTTTCACAGGGGCATGCACAAGGGGGGGCAAGCTTCTCCGGCTCTGGGGCCACAGAGGCAGGAGAGTGAGCTCCCTGGGGCTGTGGGGTGTCGAGCTCCTCCGGCCCAGGGGCCACAGAGGCAGGAGAGTGAGCTCCTCCGGCCCCGGGGCTGTGGGTGTCCCAGAGCTCCTCCGGCCCAGGGGCTGAGGAAGGACAATGAGCTCCTCCGGCCCCGGGGGAGTGAGGGAGCACAAAAGGTGCCCTTCCAAAAGTCTCAAATTTTTATTCCTGTGCATGCTCTGACTTTCAATGACATCTAAGTCACTTTTGAAAATGGGACTTAGGACTCTTAAGTCACTCAAATGTACTTGAAAATGTTGCCTTAAGTGTCCAGCATTTTACTGTATGTACGGTACTGAGATATGATGGAGCATGACTGAATTACTCCACTGTATCCCCCAAAAACTCAAAAAAACAAATTCAATAGGAGTTTTCATAGTGGCTGTGATGGGAGCTGGATCAGGCCACAGGTGCCATCAGGAACCATCCTTATGAGCAAAGTTTAAAATAACTAGGCACAAAAAAAAAAAAAATCAGGCCACGACCCTTTCTTGTTAAAATGTAGACTCAAATTTTTGCAATCACTGGTGGGAGATTTTTCCACTCTGAATGGTGTCTGAAATGACCCCGATGTATCAGATAGATCTACACCACCAGCCTCCCCTCCTACTGTATTTTTATGTGTTCAAGTTGATTAATATGACGTTAAGTTGTACTATGGAAGCACGTTATAACTCAGCGGGGATACACTTTAATCACTGCCTCAATAAAGGACACTTTTAGGAAAAAGCAATTAGAAAATCATTATCTTTGTCAGATAAGTATTTTCCTGAAAGACTTTTGTTCAAATGCCCATTCTTTATTTTGGAACAGTTTACTGCAAAACTAGGTTCCTTACAGTAGCAAGCAATCTAGCACATTTGGCAACTGTCGAAAGAAAGGATTTGTATTAAAAACAAAAATAATCTAAAATGCTGATCATGAATCAATGTGAACATGGAGGGGCAACTCATCATCATTTCCAGAGGGCAGCTCTTCTAAATTTACTTAGTGGATTCTCAAGCTTATTTGTGGTACACAACCAAGAATAGCTTTCCATGTATTTTGGAGTTACACCTCTACCTCGGTATAACGCTGTCCTCGGGAGCCAAAAAATCTTACCGCGTTATAGGTGAAACCGCGTTATATCAAACCTGCTTTGATCCACTGGAGTGCACAGCCCCCCGGAGCACTGCTTTACCGCGTTATATCCAAATTCGTGTTATATCGGGTCGCGTTCTATCAGGGTAGAGGTGTACTTCTTTCTTGCACATATACTATAATTCACAGATCTGCCAGGTATCCCAACAAAGCTTTTGTTGGTTTTTCTTTGTAATAGAATCAGCTGCGTTCACATGGAAAGGTTTCAATTTTAAAATGTGTTATTTTTACTGAAGAAGTCTTATGTCACGTAAGTTATCTTTAAAATCTTCTAATTTTAGCTCATTGATTGTTCTGCTCTTATAATGGTTAAGAAGGCCCTCCTAAGGGAAAGTAGCCTACCTAGCATCCTTCATTCAATGCACCAGTTCTGCTCCTCATGCCTTTTTATTCTGTAACTAGTTAGGTTCTACCTTCAACTCCCTCTTATCATCTGTCATCACATAAAAGCAGCATGTACAGCTAAATCATACTGGCATTTTAGATGCCACCTGTTGTTAAGTTCTTCAGTCACTTCTCAGGTGACCCCATTAGTTTCTTCAGAATTTAAACAAAAAAGTTTTTAGCACTTATAATTACAAAGAACGCTTTCCAAACATGAAATGATACAGTGCTAGCTTTCTGCAGCTGCAGACAGAAACAGCGGGCTAAATTCAGCATTGACTCAAACAGAATTACACCAAAGATGAATTTGGCCCAGCTGCTCTGACAGAGACGTGAATTGCACTTTGTCATCCAGGCCCTGATCCTGCAAGCAGGTAAGAAGTTTGGCCCCAATCTGGCAAAGCAGTTAAGCATGTGGTTAACTTTAAGCACGTGAGTAGTCCCATTAAAGACTGAAACTATTCACGTACCTACAGGTAAGACCATACTTATATGTTTTCCAGGATCAGGGCCTTAAGCCCAGCATCTTGCAGGATCAAGCTCCTAAAGAGGACAGTATTTAAGTGTCACTATTAACCACACCAGTGACATTAAAATGAGCCAATGGTACATAACAAATAGATTAAGATTTTTATTTCATGCACCTGTCCATGGTATTTATGTGACCAACAAAATGTAAATAATCGGAGTAGTCAACTCAGAAACCTGATTTTATGCTTCTCTCCATTTGGCCAGAGGAAAATTGGATGGGTTAGAACATTCACTTCTTTTCTTGTTGTTTTGATATTCTTTCCCTCGTTCGAGAGCAGGCAGAGTAGTGAATTTTAGTGGAGGAGAAGTTGTGGGCACACGTGGGTGTGGATGTACGTGTGTGTGACGCGAAGCCTATCGACGTCTGAGTCGTGTCAGGTCCTTCGCTTTTCTGACAGTGAGTTCCATGCTCCTGTGCTGGCTACTGACAAGGATCCTTTTCCTGCATCCATGAAAAACTTTTAACCCACAGCAAAAGTTATCACCCCTGAGGAGCTCCGCAATCTTGAGAGGTAGTGGCTCTGCAGGGAGAGGCGATTTTGAGAAAAAAATACTTCCAGCCCTTTGAAAGCTCCAAAACCCAAGACTAGAGCACAGAGCCATACCTATGGAGGAGCACAGAGCTCAGTTTGGGGTGAGGTACAAAGGTGATGTTTGTGCTCATCCAGTCTTTGACTGACTGTGTATTTGTTTGGCACCCTGGCATAATTTGGAGTCGCCATCAGGCAGTCCTGTCAGAAGCCAACAGCTCCAATAGGCCTGTCAACAGCTGGGGAGTAGCAGGGTGTAGAAATGCTGTGGCTACCACACCCTTCTCCCCGAGCTGTGTTTTCTACTCTCAGTCTCAGAATGGCATAGAGGCCATTATGCTGGAGGACCCTCATACACTGGGTTATCCTCCAGAGCTGTTTGAGTCAGCTCCCCATCAAAAGTGGCCCAAACCAGCCATGTCCTATCCCAACTCCTGAGCCTCAGGCTAGGTCTACACTACCCGCCTGAATCGGCGGGTAGAAATCGATCTCTCGGGGATCGAATTATCGCGTCTCGTCGGGACGCGACAATCGATCCCCGAATTGACGCTCTTACTCCACCAGCGGAGGTGGGAGTAAGCGCCTTCGACGGGGAGCCGCGGAGGTTGATTTTGCCGCCGTCCTCACAGCGGGGTAAGTCGGCTCCGATAGGTCAAATTCAGCTACACTATTCGCGTAGCTGAATTTGCGTATCTTAAATCGACCCCCCCCCCCCCCCCCCCGTAGTGAAGACCTGCCCTCAGATTTTGACTGTAATCCAATATGGTTACGAATAGGCAGCTAGTGCAGTGACCTGAACACCAGAGTGATGTAATCCCAGTCTCCTGGGTATGACCGGCAGGCACCCAGTGGAGTTTCTTTAGTGGCTGTGGATTAATTCCCCAGACAGTTAAGGTTATCTCAGTACTTTTCTATGCTCACAGTTGGAAATATTTTGTATGCTGCTTACACTGAGGGTATCCAGTTCACAGATGGATTTTGTTATCTAAGTGGGCCACTACAGTATTTTATTGCTCTCTTTTCCGCAGCGATTGAAGTGCTCGTGGTCTGGTTCTGCAATGTCACAGCTGGTTTTTCATGGGGGTATAGAACAGCCTCCTTCCTCATTCTGAAATTACATAGACATTGATACTAATCCCAGATGTCAGGAATAACTCAGTCCCACCATTTTGTAGTCATGGGGCCATAAACTGAAGTCTGGTCAAAGCCCCTTTTGTCCCAGTGAGTTGGGGCAAAGAGGCCATAATCTAACTGCAAATCATCAGCAGATATTTCCCTTTACAGAGAAGAAGCCCCTGCTGGCACGTCTATGCAATTTCTGGGCCCTTCCAGCATAGAGGGTAGATCAAGGTGGGGTGTGGTCAGAGGGCCAAAACCAACACCTTGACACCTCCCTTAGGCCTGGCAAAGGAGAGTATCTGTCCCAGGAACTGGGCCTCTGACAGGGTCACTACGGGGGTCATGAAAAACCACTGCTGGGGCCTCAGTCAGGTGCACAAAACAAAAGATCTTTATTTTGCTATAGCCTCCTTCAAGCAGGGCATCACCTGCAGCAGTCTTACCCAGCAATGACAAGCAAATCACAAATCATTGGTAGCAAATCACGGTCATAGTCCCGCATCAGGCATCAGGCCTACTTTCCTTCAGAGAGGCTCTGTCAGGCAGCCGTCTCTAGCCAGTTCCTGGCCCTACCCAGGCTTCTCTCACAGAGTGAGGACTGATGAAGAGATGCTCTCCTTCCCATAGCTCCCCAACGAGCTGTGCTCACCCCTTTTAAGCCCACCTTCCAAGCCTGGCACCTATTGCAGACGTAGCAGGGCAGGGCTGAGCCTTTCCTGTCCAAGGTGAGGTTTGTGTGCCCCATCCCAGGGCCCAAAAGCAGCATACCACCCAGTGAACAGCATCTTCAGCCACTGCATGGATCTGGTAGTTCCACAGCACCCTCCATAATGTCACTGCCATCTTTCTCAGACACCTCAGAACTGCTTTTCAAAAGCTCCCCCCCCCCCAAATCAGTCTTACTGAGCAAGGCACCCCAGCTGAGAATTCATTCTGACCTCTGTAGAATGTAGAAATAGAGCTGGACTAATTTTTTGGGGGGGCGAATAGTAAATTAACACAAAAGTGCATTTTTCAGGGCATTGAAGTTATTAATGAATTCAGGTTGAATTTGCAAATAGTTTTGGCTTTTATTTAATGTTGAAACATTTCATTTTGGCTTTTCCAAAATGAAGTGTTTCAACTTTTCACTTCAAAACAGCATTTTTATTCTGAAAATTAGCGAAATAAAAAGAAAGTGAAATAAACATCCTAAATGACCCAAAGCTAAATGAAAATTATGAAACATTTCATTCAACTTGAAATTAAATGTTTTCATTTTTTTGTTTGAGAAAAACAGAAAAGTTCAGTTATTAGTTCAAATTGAACTGGGGTGTTTTTTGTTTTTTTTTGGTTTTGTTTTAATTTTTCAGTTAGGCCTTTAAACTGAAAAAAAAAATTAGTCACTCAGCTGTATTTGGAAATGACATCTGTTTCTAAGGATTTATCATATTTTTGCCCTTCTGCTGAGCAGTAACACATTTCTGGCGCTTTTCAGAGAAGCTTCCTAGTGGAGGAAACTTCAGTGACATGACATCTGGGTATATTCTAACTGCAACTTGTTTATTTACACATTTATACCAATGCAGGAACAGAAGTCGTCATAAACAGCATGCAAGCAATCCCATTTTTCAGGGACCCATTACACCATTGTTATCCCTACAGTTCAGTTCTCCAGAGTGGGTGCAAATATATAGTACTATTGCAAAACACATCCAAAGTCCCCACCCCCACCAAAAAGGCTATTAGCTAAACATCAACTATCATAACTGCATTTGTACCAGATTCCAGATATCCTCATCAGTCCAAAAAGTAAAGCCATACCAAGTTTGTCACTTAAATATAAAACAAGATATATCGGTGTCAAATTTACAGATAGTTTGTGTGTGTGTGTGTGTGTGTATGTGTAGACAACAGCTACACTGAGATTCGAACTAGAGATTTTTCCAGTTGACATTTCAATAGGATGACTTCTTAATCACTTCCTTTACTGCTGAAAACCACAAAAGCTTAGGCTGTCTATTGATGACGAAGGTCAACACCTTCTTAGCAGCCCATACAAGTGAATCTTTCACAATCAGGTTTCAGACTTTTTAAAGATTCTAGCCATTGCAGTGGAATTTATAATTAATTGATCATAGCCATTTCTCTAGGCAATGAAGCAACCTAGTTCTTTCATCTTGCTATTTTTATTGTTTGAAAGCCTGAGTCACATCTCATCTTTTTTATTTTTAGTTTTCTTTTGGAAAAAAACTTTAATGTATTTTTTTCCAGGTACTCTATTTCTTGGTGGTAGACATAAGTAATAGCTCATTCTGTATAAAATCAAAATTCCTTACATTTTTCTTGCTGGGATAAGGGCATACTTGCCATTATTATAGCTGCATTGTCCAGGCTGCTGCAGTAAAGTTTTGTCAGCACTTCCTCTATAAACCACTATTTTCACTCACTATGTTTAACTTGGTTGTAAACAAAACAAAACAAAACAAAAAACTGTGCTCTCGACTAAACCTTGGCATGAGGACTGGTAATTTTTCAGGGTAGTTTGCAGAGAGTTAGCCATATGTCTTCCATAGCCCTTCGAGGCAAGGAGTATCATTTATTATATGTTTGTATAGCGCAAGGATCGGCAACCTTTGGCATGCGGCCCATCAGGGAAATCCACTGGTGGGCCGGGACGGTTTGTTTACCTGCAGCATCTGCGGGTTTGGCCGATCGCAGCTCCACTGGCCGCTGTTCACCGTTCCAGGCCAGTGGGGGCTGCGGGAAGGAGTGTGGGCTGAGGGATGTGCTGGTGAACTGCGGCCAGCGGGAGCCGCGATCGTCTGAACTTGTGGAGGTTGCAGGTAAACAATCCGTCCCGACCCGCAAGCAGATTTCCCCTGACGGGCCACGTGCCAAAGGCTGCTGATCCCTGCTCTATGCCATTATCCAAATCATTTATGAAGATATTGACTAGAACCAGATCCAGGACCGATACCTGTGGGACCCCAGTCTATATGCCCTTCCAGCTTGATTATGAACCATTGATAACTCTCTCTGAGTATGCTTTTCCAACCGGTTGTGTACCCATCTTACAGTAGGTTCATCTAGGCTATTTTTATCTAGTTTGTTTATGAGAAATTCATCTGAAACAGTATCAAAAGTCTTACTAATGTCGGGGTATATCACATCTACTGTTTCCCTCCTATCCACAAGACTTCTTATCCTGTCAAAGAAGGATATTAGCTTGGTTTGATATGATGTGTTTTTGACAAATCCATATTAACTGTTACTTATCAGCATATCTTCTTGGTGCTTACAAATTGATTGTTTGATTATTTGCTTCTTTATCTTTCTGGGTATAGAAATTAAGCTGACTGGTCTGTAATTCCCTGGGTTGCCCTTATTCCCCTTTTTATAGATCGGTATTATATTTGCCCATTTCCAGTCCTTTGGGCTCTCTCCCATTGTCCACAAATTCACCATATCACTGTTGGGCCATCATCATCCTTACCAGGAAAGGCATCCTGACCCGACCAGGCCACAGAGAGGGAAATGATGACATCACCACCTCCATTGGCTTTGTCTAAATTCTGAACAGCTCCTGGAATGTGAAATGTGGTTTCCTGGTTCCACTCTCTCCTCATGAGTTCTTCTCCTTCTGCGCCTTATTTCCTATCTTTCACTTTTTGCCTTTTGTTTGGTGTAGCTGGCCAAAACTGCATGTTTTGCAACACTGCTGTGAACCAGTGGTCAGTGAGGCAGCTAAAAGAACCACTCTAACCAGCCCAGTGCTGGTACAAATTTGCCATTGGAGTGGCCAATCAGACCATGTGCTGTGCCTATGTTTCTCCAGCAGCAAGGTTGCAAGTTAGCGGCAGTGACAAAAGCTGCATTTTCTATCTTTGCAATTTTTTTCTGTGTCCTTTGATGTGTTTGTCCTGTTTTGTCTTCAAGAAAACAGGATCGAACCCAATCACAACAAAAGTAACAACATTAAGATTGTCCGGAGCAGATAACTTCTTCTCTTTTTGCAAAAAAGGGACAGTTAATACCATTTTAATACCACCTAAAAACTCTCCCCAGCTAAAGGTAAAGGGAATAAGTGACAATTTCAGCTCCTCTATTCAAGATTGTAGGGATTGTGGAAGTGAATTCCTCTCTCTATCTGCTAGTAAAAGACTTTCATCAAAAAGAAAGGGAGTAAATACTGCCTAACCACGGGAGAAAGAAAAGAGACAGCAAGAAGAGCATCTCAGCATTTCATGGTGATGTCTTCTTATCAGCCCAACATTGTGAGGTCCAGTATTGTACCTGAGTAGGATCTGAGGCCTGGTTTGCCTTTCCACAAGGGACCAGCAGTTCAACAAAGCAGGAGCAGAGCCATACAATTTCATGACCCTAGATATACACAGGGGGAAAATCAGGATGGAAGGGGGAGAGAAAATAGAAATAAAAAAAATATATAAAAAAGAGATTTAACAGCCAATATGGGAAGAAAAGAAGAGAAACCAGGAGGAGTCCATAAAAAGATCAGTTCTTTGTGTGAGAAACAAGGGTGCATGTGTAGGTTACAAACAGGGAAATAAGCTCAGGGAAATCCCTAAATCATGAAGAGTTTTCCCATGGCTAGGAGCTGGGAAGGTGGGACTAAGAGCTCCAGAGATCCTGTTTTGTTTTCCCCCCTGGTGCTGGGAATGTGGGTACTGTGCTATTTTCTAATTATGTTAGGAGGCCAGGAAAACAATATAAAAAGGGATTATAAAGAGAACCAGTTGGTATTGGTTAGCAATTAATTACTACTCCACAGAGCAAGGAAGGAGCAAGTTAAGAATTGTGGCTCAGAGGAGTGTCTGAGTCATAATGTCTTCTGGGTTACTCCTGAGTTGATGCATTATATGGACCACCTTTTGATCTGGGTTATGCCTAAAGTTTTAATCCAGCCCTTTATCAAAGATTAAAAAGCCAAACAAGATGTAGAAGGACCACTGAGAACTAACATGTCTGATTAATAATAGGCTCAGTTCAAATAATTATGTCCAATCTTTACAAAATATATTGTGCTACTCTAGCGTTAGCTAAAGAACTTCCAATAATGAATGGCACAAAACCAAGTTACAATATTTGTGTGGAGGTTATAAGTTTACTTGAAAGATCAATAACAAAATTATGGAGAAACTGGGGGGAAAGTTTTCCACTGAGACACAGGGAAAGGCTTATGGCTTAAAGAATGAGCTGTATATATCACAAAATCAGACAAGCAAAAGAAGAGAGAAGGGAAGACAGAAGACAAGAAGAGCGATCATGGAAAGAAGAAAAGAAGAAGGGAGAAGAAAAGATGCAAAGGAAATCAGAAGGAGGGGTCTGAGAAAGAGAAGAAAATGTAAGCCACCCCAGAACTGCCCTCACCTATGAATACATAAGCCAGTTTCAGCTATCTGATGGGCTTTCTTCTTTCCAAAATGTCCTCCCATATTATCTTCATTCACTGCATAGGTCTCCCTGACTACATTTAGTTAACTCTAAAGTTAATTTTTGATCTGTTTCACTGGTTGGGTTTTTGTTTTGTTTTGATTGCTTTGTAACTACTGTATCTGATGTCCCATGCAGAGGTAGTGAAGTGGAAAGAAGAACAGTAAAAACAGCAGAGCAAAATCAAGGGTTGGAACACAGAGCAGCAGACAACAGATGTTGAAAAGCATAATCTGTTCCACAATTGAGAAAATGTTGCAGGAAGGGTCCATGCAGGCCCCAGTCCCTATATGAGAATTAGAAAATCTTAAAGAGCCAGGCCAGATCCTCAACTGGTGTAAATTGGCAACAATACATCTTTTAACCATTTTTTTGGATCTGGCCTGGAGTTTCCTGTACACATATCTGGAAAGAGGGAAGCTGTTGACTCCTGGGAGCTAATCAATTCCTATGTATCAGAATTTCATTCCTCATAGAAAAGAATGAGCAAACTATGTCATAACCATAATCCTTGTACTTCAGTCTACAGAATTATGTTGTTTTCTGACAAGTTAGCTGCACAGAACTTTGGGTGCATTCACTGAACAATACAATTTATCCAGAAGCTTCTGCTCAGGTGATCCTTAAAGACAGTATTGGAATTCTTCTGCTTGAGTTAGGCTGGCTAATAAGAATCAAAGTGATAAGTGGTGGGAGGGCACTGAAGCATTCATGCATGTGTAATCAAATGCACACCCACAACCTGGAATTTCCTGATGCCACGAAAAGAAAAGGAATGCAGTGCGACAGGGACTTAAATCGCTGAAACTTTCAAGACAATCTCTAGGCTCAGGTGTCATTCCAATGAGTGATGGGTAAATGACTCAGGTTCCTCATTGAGATGACAAGACATTTATCAAAAATAAACATCAAGGTAAAGTGGAGACGTTTATTCTCAAAAACCGCAGACATTTATTCACGTGCAACCGTCTGTGCTAATAATTCATTTTTGTTATAGCAATTTAAGAGCAAGGTCTAAATCCGAGACCCGATGCACTGCTTTATTAAATGAGCTATACACTAGGGAGGACTGCAAGTGCTTGAAGGGGGGCAGGGAGGAGTCATCCTGATGATGGAAAAAGATGATTGCTCCTTCCTGCAGCAATAAATACACTTCACTTTAAATTTAGTGGTGGCAAAGAGCAATTAGATTTAAAAGCAGCAGCAGTAAACACAATGGTGCCTGATCTCCATGGAGGCCTCTGAGTACTACTTGATGAAAATAACACAGAATAATAAGGGGACATCAATAATACATCCCAGTAGCAAATATAGTATTGTCTTACTCAGAACAGATAGAGCGCTCTGTATTTTCAAAGCCCTATTCTAATATAAGCTAATTAATCCCCAGTGCAGCCCCAACCAATACTGCAAGGGGCTGTGCTCCCACCAATCCTGTTGAAAACCAGGGGAACTGAGGTGGCACAGTACCTCAGTCAGGCTGAGTTCCCCATTAGGTATGAAATTAAATATTAGTGTTTCCATTTTACCAGTGGGGAAATTGAGGCAGATAAATTAAGCGATTTACCCAAAGCCACACAGTAAGTCAATGCCCATGGAGGAACTAGAATACAGGAGTTCCTGGCAATTAGTCCTATGGTCAGTCCTACAGATTCATGCTCCTTCTTTAGGCCACCACTGCCTTTTGCCTTGTTATCTTTATGGTAAAGCGCTACTTGCTCTTCATCTTAGCTACAATATTTTTGTAGTGATAGGATCTATAGCTAGGCAAACCTCAAAAGTTTGGATAAATGATGAAGCATTTAGATAGCTCCCCAGACCTTAGGAGGTCCCAAGTCCTGACTTGCACTAGCTCCTCTAGCAAATACACAAGATATGCTTATTCCATTTTATGCAGTGTGGAATAACGTCGACTTTGTTTAATAGTCCTTGACAAAAAAAGAAAAGAAATGAAAACCTACATTACACTGGAGATAAGCTTGACAGTGGACATCAGTAATTTAAAGGAAACAACTTTAGGTACGTCCTGTAATAACAGCATGCAATAATCATAATTACAATTTTAGTGTTTGTTATCTCAAATTAGATTAACCTGACTTTTAATGAGAAATTAGATTTTAATTTCCCCTCACATGACATCATTAAAGTTGCCTGCGTGCTTTAGCTGTGCATTTCCTTAGCATAACATATTTGGATGTCATTTAAAAGTAACTTTAACTCTGAATATCTTGGGGTTATTAGGCTTGTGTTTATGATGTAATTTTTTTACCCTTAAAATACCATAATGTACTCTCAACCTTAACTCCATTATAAAATAGTTTTTCCACAGGAATTTCCTATTTTATTATTATTAAAAATGCCACATGTGAATGCAAAATGGGAGGCCTAAAGAGTTGTGATATCTTTAAATGAGTTTAACTAACAGGTTTAAAAGTAGCCATACTTCAACAACAAAAACTTCAAAAACAGACTTCAAAGAGAAAGTGCTGATTTACAATTCATTTGCAAACTTAACACCATCAATTTGGGCTTGAATTGGGAGTGGTTGGCTCACTACAAAAGCAATTTTCCCTCTCTTGGTATTGACACCTCATCAATTATTAGGCGTGTACCACATCCACCCTAACATTGGTTCTCCACTTGTAAGATAACCGCCTTCTCTTCATGTACCAATATATATTTATGCCTGTAGCTGCAATTTTCACTCCAGGCATCTGATGAAGTGGGTTTTTTACCCACAAAATCTGTTAGTCTTTAAACTGCCACCAGACTCCTCATTGTTTTTGTGGATACAGACTAACACAGCTACCCCTCAGATATTTAATGAGTTTATCACAGATGATATCAACCTTTTAAATTACTTTTTATATTTTAATTTTTAAGGCCGGATTCCTCTGGCTGCTTTGCATCACTTTGGAGCAATGCAAAACAGCTGGAGCATTCTCTCTCTTTCTCTCTCTTTCCATGGATTTTTGTGGCTCTCATTGCCATAGTCTCTGAGCACCAGCTTTATGGCTATTTTGCATCAATTGAAACAACACAAACCATCCAGCATGTACTGGCCCTTCATTTGCT
Source organism: Chrysemys picta bellii (assembly GCF_011386835.1). Classification (NCBI taxonomy): domain Eukaryota; kingdom Metazoa; phylum Chordata; order Testudines; family Emydidae; genus Chrysemys; species Chrysemys picta. The sequence continues at coordinate 14,598,410 of NC_088799.1, read as the reverse complement.
TACATGCAACCATAGAATTTTTAAGAGCAATGACAGTTGAGGGCCAAGAAATCTATCAATGAGAATTATTAATTTGTGTAGACTCCTCTCCCTGACCACAATGACTTATCTCAACCAACAGAATAGCAGTATACTAATTAGCTGGAGAGAAATATGATGATTAGTTAAGCTGCTCTTTAAGTCACAGTAGCTCCACTGAACAGTGACCTGAGTTATTGACTTGGCCCTGTATATTCGTCTATAATAATAACTTAGCTTAATTACAACGTACTATCTTCAAAAGTACCTTATGTATGAGATTTCAATGAGTTTTAACTGCCTGAAATTTTTGAAGAGTATGTGACATTCTGTTACGTATTTCAGAGTAGCAGCCGTGTTAGTCTGTATCTGCAAAAAGAAGAACAGGAGTACTTGTGGCACCTTAGAGACTAACAAATTTAGTTACATATATCATTTGGGATAAAAACAATATGTAACACAGGCTGTTAAATTTCTTAAACTTCCAATTTAAAATTTAATTTTAACACAGATTTACTTGTAAATGATCAGAAAATTCATTCTGTTCTCATAAAATAAATGCTGTAATTTGGGGGAAGGTACACTATATTTCCCATACATAATAAGGAATTTGAATCCCTTCTTTAAGTGCAAAACTCAGCCTTAACTTTGGAGCAGGTAGAATCTCCCCAAAGATTCCTTATACATTTTATTTATCTTGCTTAAGGACTGAGGTCACTTTGGTAAAATACTAAGAAGATCTATACCCTTTTTGCAAACTTTAGTTCAGTATTTCTTTTTATTCTTTTTCATTAGCCTGCAACTTTTGACGCTGGATTATAGTGTCCTCCTAGAACAACCACAATCTTCAGATTGGTCTCTGAGATAGATCTCTTACTTTTGAAACTTATTTGGTATTTTACCAGTGGGTTGGTCCTAATTTCTGACCTTAATTCAGTTTCTTCATCTCTCAACAGCTGGCTTTCATGGTGATCTCTATTTGATCTCCATGTTCTTGCTTTAGCAGTATCTATTACCGTCAATGCATTATTTTAAGATTACAATGTTACAAGAACATTAATTCTTTTCTTTCTTTTTACGGAATACTGCAGTCATCTTGGTTTGGTCATACACATCTAAAGAAGGGGCTGACATAAAACGGCATTGTAGGTTTCCTATTTATACTGGAAACCTTCCTACCAAGTACACACTTTCTATATGTATGCATTACTGCTGATTTAAATGTTCCTTCTACTTCCATTAAAAAATAAATAAACCTAGGGGTTGCAATGGACTCTCGTGCCTGTGTTTATCATATTAAATATATGGTTAGCCCTTGCTTTTATCTTCTACAGACTACTGCTGGAACAAAGCCAATGCTGTCACAGACTAATGCTGATGCTGTAGTCCATGCTTTCGTAACCTTTAAGTTAGACTACTGTAATGTTTTATTTTACGACCTTCCTGAGAAAATTCTGCAAGGCTCCAATGGGTGCAAGATGTTGCAACCTGAATATTAACTTGCAATAAGGTGATTCAAAATATTACACCAGCTGAGAGGGAATTACATTGCTTCCATTGTTCAGTATCCAAATGATTTTAAAACTGCCAGGAGAACCTGATAGTGTACAGTAATGTTATATTTGGGACCATGGTATCACAGTTGTTGCCAAAGCATGACTTTTATTGCTGTAGATTTTCCAAGCTGTTCTATTGGCTACTGCAAAATCCAGGTTAAAAAAGGAGCCGGTGCTTTCATTGCTGTGTGTCCTGAATTACAAATACAGGTCATTTCTGATCAGAAACTCAAACTGCTGAATTAAGAGACCATTTTCAAGTTAAATTTGATCTTGGATTATTCTTTTTTAAGAAGATGTTTTGCTTTTTTGTATCAAGTCTTATTGGAAAGCTCTGTAAAATGAGTGTTCTTCTAAGGGCTTTATTTTATAAGATGGATATGAATGATGGAGTGGTATGATTAGCTGATGTCAGTTCCTAGTCACCTATGCAGGTTTATTCAATTGCATAGTTCAAAATTATTTAGTTATCTCCCCCACTGTCATATCAACATGCCCCGAAAAGAGGGAAAGTTATCAGACCTGATTCTCAGTTACTCCGTCCTTGCAATAGTGTCACACCCCAATGGCCCCCTCCCTCAGGGAGTCCCCGGGGAAGGCAGATCAGCATTGTATGTGGCTAACGCTGTTGCAAGCATTGCAAAGCATTTTGGGGAGGGTCAAAGGTGTGTGAGAAGAGGAGAACTAAGTGGAGCAGAGCTGCAAAGATAGCAGCGAAAACAGAGTGAATGAGGCAGCGACGGTGAAGGCCAACAGAAGGGAAAACAAATTCTCCGGGGCCAGTGTGTTTTGGGCAGCTGAGAAGGCCACAGCAAGCCCGTTTGGACTGGCACAAAGAGCACCAGAAGCAGAGGATCCTGAGTGGAATACCCTGCCGCCCTCTCCCCACCCCCCGCCAGGAGCCCAGGACTTAAACCCTCCTGAAAGCTGGAGCAACTCAGAGATAACAGCAGATTCCCCAGACGACCTGGGCGCAGGACAGCACACCCGTCCACCCTTCCCCTCTCTTCTTCTTACATTACACCGAGGCCTGGCCAGTTTTGGGTAGTGCATGTGTGAGTATGAAACGGGGGGGATACCTCAGTGGTTTGAGCATTGGCCTGCTAAACCAAGGGTTGTGAGTTCAATCCTTGAGGGGGCCCCATAGGGAGCTAGGGCAAAATCAGTACTTGGTCCTGCTAGTGAAGGCAGGGGGCTGGACTCAATGACCTTTCAAGGTCCCTTCCAGCTCTAGGAGATAAGATATCTCCATTAAGTTTTGTAAAAAGTGGCTTGGGGCTCTAATGCTTTCTTTCTTCCCCTGAGTGATGTGGGAGCGTTCTCAGCACTCTCTGCTGTTATTTTATTATTTTTATCAATAAAGATTTTTAAAATCTAGACACTTGATGCGTTTCGTCTTCTCCTCCCCCAACAATCCTGTAGTGTCAGCCTGATCAACTGATGCTCCAGGCAGATTGGTAACAAAAATCTGTCACAATAGGAGCAGGAACAGGGCGAGGATGGTGGCAGTTTCCTTTGTGCTGCCTCTGTTCTGGGACTATTCGGAGCCCTACTGCTAGATTTTACATTCTGCTTCCTCTGGTCCCCTGTGGGCCTTGTAAAGCAGAGAACAACTAATGCAGTGCACTGACCACACCTTCCTCCCTGCCCCTGACGTACTCTCATCCTCACATGCTACGATCGAGGCACAGCATCGGCCAGCTCGACACCAGTCAAGGTCAGCCCCTGCACAGTGGATATTGGTGCCCCTTATGCTGCAGAAAGTCTGAAGGGGTCTTAGTGGAACTGAGAATGTAGCCCATATTTTTTTTTCCTTTTCCTGATACTGTTGCATTTAAAGAAATTGGTTTAGTGATGGTCAGGGAGAATTTTTTTACAATGAGATATCATTTGCTGTCCTCCAAATGGCTGTGTCTACAGAGGTACAGTAAATGCAAAGGTTTTCAGTAACAAGGCCAAACTAAAACCACTGTGAATTCAACCCTTAGCCATTTCCACCATGAAACAAGCACAATATGAGCAGATGCTGGAATTAAATTTAAAAAAAGGGGGGAAACTAAGCACAAAGACAGGAGATTCTTAGTGGCGCTCGCTTCAAACACTGGCTTCTCTTTAAATTCCTGCTGCAACTGCAGCTACATTATTTTCAAAGCGGCAACAAAGGCACAGCAGCTTAAGTGCTACTCTGTAGCCTAGTTACAGAAGAATTAAGGAGCCTACAAGATCCTAAGGCTTGCAGGGTTTTTATGTACTGCACATTTTGAAAGATTTGTAATAAATATTTGAATTAGAGTGGGCACAGTTAGTCTTTATTTTTTGTTAAAGTGTTAGATAAGATTTTACTACATCAAGCATGTATTCCCTATGGTGCTAAGAACTAACACCCGGACACAGGCTGAATTTTCCACCTGTGAGTAGGCCCATTGACTTCCATAAAGTTAAGCATGTGCATGAGCGTTTGCAGGATCAGGGCCTATTTCTACAGTGGAGCAATACTGTTGGAACCAGTAAAACCTTTTTAACTGTCCCCACTGCACACTCTTTTAAAATCGTGTATATGGGTGGGATTTTCTCATTGGTTTAACTCTGCTTTCATTGAAATCAACAGTAAAATTCTTATAGACTTCAATGGGAGCAGAGTTAATGCTGTTAAAAATCCACTCTCTGTGTAACTGGTGATTGTCCATAAACATTTTTCAATTGCCTTTTTAGAAACATGCTTTTTATAAGTAATATTTGATAACTTGAATAAAACTCCATGGTCTGTGGTCACAGAATTATCCGCATAAAGGTTATACAGTATGTGCATATTCCTTAGTTATAATGTGTGTCCCATCCTGCATCCCAAGCACGCCAAATTCACATGAAATCAAAAGAAGTTTGAAAGCATTAGAAAAAGTAAGGCACAGTATGGACAGAATAAAGGAGGAATTAGATTTGGCAATGTAATGGTTTACACAAAATGTATATGATATAACCAGGATGATTTTATGGCAAGTCTAGCCATATTTTGAGAGCTTCATGAGGCCCCAGTGATTATATGAGAAGCTCAGCTTTCATTAAAAAAGAGAAAAAAACACCCCTCAAGGTTGCAAAGAAAAGCTTGCAAACGTGACCCAAGTGCAATGTAAAGGCTCAGAAACCAGAAGGCAAAGAAAAAGCCTGCCAATGTATTATTTTTTTAAAATCTCATGATTTTTTGGAGCCTGAGTAATGATTTGTATTGCTTAGGAGTAGCAATACTGGACGAGGAAGGATGGTTTTGTGGTTCAGGCTGTGGACTGGAGTAAGAACCAGGAAATCCGTGTTAGCCTAGCTCTGCTGCAGATTATCCTGTGTAGTTTTGGATAACTCACGTGATCTCTTTGTCCCTCAGAGAGATAATAATGTTTCCCTTCTTCACCAGAGTGCTGTAAGAATAAACTTATTAATTCTTGTGAAACACTAAGGTATTAGGATAATGAGTGCCATTGAAAAGCCGATAAATGAATAAATGTATCTTCACTCATTAGCCCAAGAAAGCTCTGCTTTGTTTCAAGCTGTGATTACCGAAAAGGCTTTATCATGTATTTTTTCAGTAAACAAGCTGACATTAAGTGGCAATATTTTAAGATTAGTTGTCATGCATTCTTTAAACTTTACTGGAAAAAAGTTCCATTTCATTTGCAGATTATATTTCCCCCCAACTATAAAACAGACTGGTGAACTATGGGTTTGGATATTAGATTTAGAACATGTTATTAAATTTACCGAGAAAAAGGAAGCCCAATGAGATAAAAATCAAAATGTCTGAAAAATATATTCTTTTCACTGGCCTGGAGTCTCATGTTCTTTTCTTCTCTATAGCAGTGAAATGTTGGCAGGAATTCTCCCAGCTCCCTAAATTCCAGCTGAGGCCCTGTTCCTGTATTTGGATCGGCACAGGCACAAGGATACATCCATGCAGAACCACTGGTGGGATCAGGGGCCAACATCATTAAATCCACTTGTGTGCAGAGCAATTGTGTGTGCTTAATATATTTATTATCATCCCAGTAGCGCAATGAGGCCCCAACTGAGATCAGGGCTACATTGCGCTAGTACATACACATAGTAAGATTCTACCCTCAAAAGTTTACAATCCAAATATATAAAACAGAGAAAGAGTATTATTATCCTCATTTTACTGAAGGGGAACTGAAACCCAATGAGATGGAAGTGTCTTGCTCGTGGTCACAGAGGAAGTCAGTAGCAGAGATGGGAATTGAATTCATCTCTCCTGCATCCTCATCCAACTACTTACTCATACTCTTTCTCTCTAAGGAACACTTCCTCCCCAAAGGCTGGTGAACCAGCCCAACCCAGTCGCGGGGTGGGGACCCTTCCTACCTCAATAACTTTGTCCTTGAGGAGACAATGTTTTGCAATTGGAACATGCCAGACCTGATGGAACAGACCCTATTAGCACACCCTCCTCAGGGGAAGTTTGTTTACCCCGGTATCCTATCGCTTCACTCACAGCTGGTCTCAGCACAGAGCAGGAGCATTTACTCACCTTGAATTACCCATCCCGTGGGCCCAGGCAGAGAGATTTGCAGATCAATAGGACCGCATGACATCTTCACTCCCTTCCCACCTGACCTCCCCCAAATGTAAGTGTTAAACGTTTTTTACAATAGCATGTTTATCGCTCATTCCCTTGATGAAATGCTAAATGCTGCACATATTTAAATCTGTGTGGGTGAACTACAATTAGTAACGTTAACATTAATCTTTATAGAGTGCCATAAGCATATACAGCATTTAGAGAACACATAAAGAGACAAAGTCCCTGCCTCTTCTAACTCAAATGAACAGGACTCATGAGACAACAGATTAAAAAGCAGCAGTAGAGAAAGGCTCATCATGTGGATATTTGATCCAATGCCTCGGTACTGCACATTTGTTAAAAATAACATTTCAGAATAGGTTACACGGAGAAATCAAACTCACAAACATCCGTTTTAGGCCTGTTTGAATCCATCCCCTGACATCCTCATTACTAAAAAGCCTTATTGTCAGAGGTAAAAAGGTAGATGAGGCAGCACAAAGAAGATACAACAAACAAGAACAAATAAGACCTAAAGTCTCAAACAGAACAATAAATGCACTAGATTGTTACAAACCAGGCAGCTGAATGATTAACTCCACCTACCAGGAAACTTGCTTTTGGTGCTACCTCTGAGCAGCTCCTCCAGCTGGGTGTGGCCCCTGAGCAGCACATGCGCCAGCTATGTGGCTGCTGGGACAGGCAGAACCCAGAGAGGTTTGAAACAGGACTTTCTATCCAAATCTCCGGCTCTGCTGGGCTTCAGCATATGGAGCAGTGGTACTGGGAACAGTGAGACTGGACTGGCAAGGGGATCTAAGGCAGCAAGAAGGGTGAGGAAGAGAAATGCAGGTAGCCACAGGTACAGTTGGGTTGACAGTGAGAAGGAATGTGGATGGCTCAAGGGAGGAATAGAGAGGTAGTGGGTGACCCGGGCAAGTGTGGAGGGATGAGGGTGAGAAATCCTGGGAGACAGAATGCAATAATCAGAGAAAAGAAAGAGAGAATTGACTGGAGATGGAAGGGGAAGGAGAGATGGAAAGAGAAGGCAATAGAGAAACAAAAAGGGGGACAAAGAAAGGAGGCTTCTGCCCATTCCTCCCTACCCCTTCAAAGTTAGTGAATGTAATTTTTACTTAAGTGACCCTGATGGGAGCAGGTGCAGGAGAGAGTTTGGGGAACCCTCTTGATGTGCCCAGGGAGATGGCAGCACTGGGTGGAGCCTGATTTTTAGGCAATGAAGGGAACAAGGGAATGGCTGGGAACTTGATGGGGGAGGAGAGGAGGCAGCTTGGAAGAAAGTTTTAGTTTCTTTTTATTGTTGAGGCTTGGTTGCAAATTTAGGTGATTTGGAAAGAGAGAGAAGCTTCCCATTCCCAAGCCTTTTCTTCTGTTGGGTGAGTGGGGAGGGAGAAAGAGGGTGTGGCTTGCTATACTACTGCTATGAGCCTTCTCTAGTTCTCCTTTAGGGTCTCTGTGCGGTAAGGGGAGAGCTACAGGTCACCTTTCCCAGCTAAATCAAAGTAAAATGAACCTTCATAAGGGAAAAGGTCAGAGGTTAGCTTGCCCCAACCTCATATAAACAACCTCTCCATGCCGCAGAATGAATTATCACCTAGGATGGACACTTACTTTGCAGTAGCTGCAGCTCCCCCAGCTGCAACCTGGGTATGGCCCCTAAGTGGCAGGTGGAACCCAGAGGGGTTTGAAACATTACATTCCATCCATTCCTCCTGCTCCACTGTGGGGGGTAGGGCTCCAGAGCACAGAGCAGTTGGAGAGGAAAACAGCTAGCAGCAGCATCTGAAGCCGCAAGAAGGGAGTGGAAGACCAGGGTGGCTAGAGGTTTCTGTGGAGTGGAAACCCATAAGGCTTCCTTCTACAACCTATAGCCCTATCACCGTGTTGACAGAGGTCCTCCAAGTCCTAGTTATGGCCCCATGACTGGGAAACAAGTTGCCAGATCAATACAGATCTAAACTAGTGCATTCTCCCTCAGACCACATTACAAGGCATAAGCAATGATTTACATTGCTTGTTCATAATACTGGACCTGTGTTGGGGTACTGAGAGCTGAAGTCCAATAAAAATTGTTTGTTGGGAGTGATATGCTATACATCCTATAATTGCTTGCAGGGAATCTAAGCCATGCTTATAACAAGCTATTTCCCTATGTTTCTCTGCTTTCCTGACTCTGTTAACAAAAACACCTGAAACAGAAGGAAGATTTGAGGAGGTACCATACACGGTGCAGTATCCTGCATGCCCCCAAATTTTCTGACCAGCTCTAATGTTTGGTATTGTATGCTGAAAGGAGGAGGGCGTGGACTAAACCTAATCTATGGCGGCAGGGGGTTCTGCAGCCCAAGGTCATTCTCTGACAAAGACTGCTCTCAGAGACCTGAAAGGTCATCCTGGACTCTGTCAGCTGTAGTCCTTTTGCGGATCAAAGAATTCCAGATAGCATGTGAAAAGAGTGGTGGTCACTAAATCAGGCCCGTGGTCACTAAATCAGGCCCTAGCCCAGGGAGTACTTTGTGAATTAGGTTTAGGTCTTTGAGCTGGATTCTGTACCTGGGTGGGGAGCCAGAATAGCATATGGACCACAAGAGTGATATACTTTCTCAGACCAGTTCCAGTGAAAAGATGGGCTGCCATGTATTGGACAACTTAAGTGGGACACTCCCCAGGTGTTCCCAGGGCTGTGAGGCGCCTCACTCCACCTGCCCTTAGCACGAAGCAGTTTTGTCTAATGCCTCCTCTAGCTCAGTTCCCTAAACCAACAGCCACTGGCCACATAAACACTGACTTCCATGTCTCTGCAGACCTCACCCTCTCCATGCTGGCTAGTGATAGACACGTACCAATCCCCGAGTCCTTGGAGTACTCCCTGCAGTGTCCGGCCCCAGTCACTGGACACTCACAGAAATTACCAGGTAAGCTGTCCGTCAAGAGACAGCTTGATTGGCACAGCTCAAGATCCGGCAACTTTATTACATTACAGCACTGAAATATATTTATAGTGAAACAATCCTAAGCTTAATAGTCAAGGTTAAGTCTAAAGCTATAATAAGGATAAGTGGAAACAGAAATGGTTACTCATAGAAAACTAAATTAAAAATGGAATCCTAGGTCTATACTTACTAATGGTTAATTTTCCTATTTAATAAAGTAGATTTTCTCCCAGAGCTGCTGGTTTTCAGTCATAAGCAGGATCCAAGCTTTTGTGACTATCAGTTTATAGTCCAGAAAACCTTCACAGTGCTCTCCTGTTGTTTGTTCTCTGGTGTGTCTCATGTTGACTTGGAACGCTAATGTAGCTCCCATTGGGTTTGGCTTGCATTGTTTAATTTACATCAGAGACAGGGTAAGTGAATAGACATGCTTTGTCTGGCAGAAAACCTGTTTGTCAATTCTGCCTTGTTACGTAGTTTGAAGTATGTTTTTAGTAGGTTCAGATAACTCCTTACACACCATTTGTATATACACCTTGCAATGCTTATGATGACCAGTGTCTCATTGGCTTTCATGCGATACCCCACACCGGGCTGAAAGTAACTTAAAGGACTTACCGGTACGCCACAGTCCTGAGTGGGGGTGTGGCCTCAACTGGAAGGGGGGGCCTTTCAAGATTTAAAGGCCCTGGGGCTCCAGCTGTGGCTGGGAGCCTCAGGGCCTTTAAATCACCCCAGAGTTACCAGCTGCAGAGGCGGCTGGGAGCCCCGGGCTCAGGGGCGAATTAAAGGGCCCGGGGCTCCAGGCGCCGCGGAGCTCCAAGCCCTTTAAATCACCGTGGGAGCCCGGCTGCCAGAACTCCGGTGGCACTTTAAAGGGCCCAGGGATCCCCACAGCGCTGAAGCCCTGGTCCCTTTAAATCACTGTACTGGCTTACTTTCACCTCTGCCCCACACAACATTCTTTATAGATAAATACTATGACAGCAATGTGTTAGGTGTAGTGAGTTTGTCAGGCCTCCAAGGAAGTTATTTCACAGAGTAGTGAACACTTTGTCAACTGGAACCAATGGGTCTCTGTGTCACCTTAAGAGTATCTAGCTAATTTTTATGGATGACAATGTTGCAATTGTCATAGGCTGATGCAACAAAAGCATGAACCACTCTGCTGTGATCCGTATCTGACAGGATAGGGCACAGTATTCCACACGTTGAAAGAAAAAAGCATGTCTGACCTCTGTCGATATTTGGGATGTTTTAGAGAGAAATCATGGGGGAGTCTGAGACTGCACAACGTTCTGATGGTTGGAGGGATGATGTCCTTGGTGGAGGGAGCAGTCAAGGTTCCCCAACAATTTGTCTAATCACTTTTCTTTATCTACCAGCCTCATCTCATTCCTACCTGGGTTAAGATTGATCCAACTGCTCTTCATCCAGTGCTTATTACCGTACGTTCAGACACTGGGTTAGCTGAGAGAAAGCATCTACTTGAACTACAAAACAACAGAGAGGCTGCTTTAAGACCAAATCCTGCATTAAGTGACCTACTGCACGTGCAGTCCATGGAGAACACCATCCTTCTACTCTCATTCAAGACTGTGGAGCACCAGCAGAGACACAGGGCAGCCACTATTGCATCCTCATGGGCTCGGTTACTTTTGGGGCAGCAGTACCCTTTATAGAGTGGGATAGTGTTACCGGGGGAGTTTCATAGTCCCATATCTAGTAACCATGCCCCTACCCCTGCCTCAATATGGCATTTCTAAAGTACCTTCACTGTGTTATCGAAGAGTTTCTGCCAACCTGGAGTGATGGAGAATGCAGAAATGCTCTGTGGTGCACAGGGGCTATGGTCCCCCACTCAGCACATGCCCTTTGCGTTTTGACTTCCCCTCTCAACCACTTCAGTCAGTTCTGTTGCCTTTAGGGCCATAGGTACCTGCTGAGGAGGAGGAAGAAGAGGTAGAACTTGTCTGTTCAGAAGAACAGTGGCATGTTAGGCCATTCACCTAAAATCGAGATAGCACCAGACTGAAGTAAAAATGAGAGATATTGGATCCTATCTGCACCCAGATGCAGTTTGGAAAGAGACCCCTAAGGAGAAGTTGTCTCAGTGACTTAAAAAGACCAACAGAACTTGATAGACATTTAGGCTTTCGGCTTTAATACAGACAGGCTCTCCCTGGGCCTCATTTTAAACAAATTACTTTTAATATTGCCTAAATATTAATGTTTTAGAGTGCGTACTCTTCATGTTTTCATAAATGTTTTAATGGTTCCAAGCCTGAACTCCACTGAGGTCAATTAGAAAACTCCAAATAAATCCTTCTTTTCTCCAGTTGTATTAGTATGTAGCCACTAAGAGGACTAACATTGGTCCATGCTTTTATCTTAAAATAACCCCAAAGGACAATTACTTTTCATATGGGAAGTGCTAGAGCACGTAATTCCTGGGTGATACTTAAGGGGATACCACCAAGATAAAAATCATATTTATCTTTAATTAGGACCTAAATTTCAGAGGTGTTGGGCACACACAACTCCGCCTGAAGTAAATGGGAGTAATGGGTGTTCAGTACCTTTGAAAATTGGGCCCTTAACCTTTAATTTAGCGCTGAGGCTAATATTCTACAGGCTGGTTTTGGAATAAACTGTGCAGCAGGTTTGTGTATAAACTTACTGCAATAACCCCCACACAATAAAGTAATAAATGATATTACTATTACACATTTTAAAAAATACAGAATACATTGGGGTTTTTTTAAATTTTCATCATAGTTCCACGTGTTTTGGTATCAGACTGTGTGGTTTACTTCCCATTTTTAAGAAACTGGACTTCAAACCTTCAAAGTAAATGATAATTGATATTCATCATTTCTCCACAACAAAGAACTGTGTTAGGCCCTTGGTCTGGCATCCCATAAGGAACTAGAGGAATGGCTGCAACGTATCATGAAGAAAGAATTCTGATTATCTTGCTTGCTTATACTAGGGATGGCTAAATAGGATAAATATTATATGAGAAAAAGCACGGACTAAATGCAGAAGCCAGAGTTCTGAGTTTGAACCTCTGCCCTGACTCCAATTTGCTGTATGACCTAAGGCAAGCCACTTTGGACCAGATTTTCAAAGGTGTTTTGGTGCCTAAAGATGCAGATAGGTGTTTTTGAAAAATCCCATAAGGCGCCTAGGAACAGCCCCTCAATGGGAGTTAGGGGCCTAAATTGGATTGAGGAAGCATCCAACTCCCACTGAATAATAATTTTTTTACCATTGATGCTGTTTGTTCACTCTGTGTATTTCACACATTTACGCAATGGAATTAGACTGGCCAACTTGATGCATTTATAAATAATTTAACTTTTTGGATTATCATGCACTAGCACAACATGGAGTCCACTACACTGCACGAGAATAGTTGTCTAAGATTTTTTTTTTTAACAAAAATTATAAATAAATACATGGAGATGTAAGTAGTGGGCTCTTAGTCTCTAGGGAGCCAGCCTCTAGAGGGAGATATTGTTGTACACACTATGTGTAACACACATGTATAGGCCTCCGAACTAAACAGGTCTGGTTTTTAGCACAACAACTTTGACAATGTCTCTTTGATGCTGTTTAAATGCAGTTTTCGTAAATACTTTCTTTCAGACACTGTTTGCAGAGTTTCAAATTCTCCAGGACACTTTAAGAAATCTAACAGGCTTTCTAGTATATGAAATCAAGCTTGAATTTGTGCTGAAGACACAGTTCTTACAGACAAACTTTTCTGCTGAATAAATTACACCAGAATCAATCTGTGGTATATGGGACAAGAAACATCTGGTGATAACCTTGGCTGGTCTTATCGTAGATCACGTTCATGATTCAGAATAGAACTAGGGACATATTGATATAGCCATTATAGCCTTCAATTTATGTGCTTGCTATGGTTTTGGACATCTTGAGGGGAAAAAAAGACAATTTGGTCAAAGACCCTGGCATCTTTTGCTTTTAGTGAGAAATGACTTGTGGATTCATTAAATGTTTACTATCTAAACCCCCTTGTAATAAGAAATCTGGTTTGTATGTTAGTAATATACCCCACTAGCTATGTATATTCCAGCTGACTCTATAATAAAAATCTTACTCCAAGCAGGAAACTTGAAATGATTCAATAATCTGAATAAAAAATCAAGCTGCACCATTCTTTTCATCACTTTTTTTGTTAGATTTTCTGGGTGCACATATAGGTATAGAGGAAATACGGGGTATGTCTACAGTGCAGTGAAAAATCCTGCAGTGCAGTATCGAGTCTCAGAGCCTGGATCAATTGACTTGGGCTCGCAGGGCTCAGGCTACAGGGCTACAAACTGCAGTGTAGATATTCAGGCTTGAGCTGGAGCCTGGGATCTGAGACCCTCCCCCTCGCAGGGTAGACATATCCATAATGTAGGGGTGAGCAAACTATGGCCTGCGGGCTGGATCCGGCCCCTCAGGGCTTTGGATCCGACCCATGGAATTGCCCCCTATGGTGCCATGGGCCCCGCACCGCTCTCAGAAGTGGCTGGCACCACTTCCCTGTGGCCCCCCGGGTGGGGGGGGCAGAGGGCTCGGTGTGTTGCCCTTGCCTCCAGGCCCCGCCCTCCATGCAGGGAGCCTGCCCTGATTCCCATGCGTGCTGCTGTCACCCCGGAGCCACTTTAGGTAAGCGGCGCCAGGCCGGAGCCCGAACCCCTGCTGCACCCTGCTCCCCAACTCCCTGCCTGCACCATGCATCCCTCCAGCACCCCAACCCCCTGCCCTGAGCCCCCTCATACACTCCATACCCCTCCTCTGCCCCAACCCCTTGCCCTGAGCCCCTTCCTGCACACCGCACCCCCTCTGACACCCAGCACTCCCTCCCGCACCCCACCCCCCTGCCATGGCCCTGCATACAATTTCCGCACCCAGATGTGGCTCTTAGCCCAAAAAGTTTGCCCACCCCTGCCATAATAGCTAGGTGAGATTAACCACTAAAAACCAGACAATTTTTGCTTTAAAAAAAAAAAAATCGGCCATAGCTGAGCAATCAAACACTTGAAGCCGCTGACAAAACCATGTGCTTGATTCCCCATCATCTTGCACTTTGTGTAGTCATCTGCACCTGTGCAAGAGTGGGTGTAAAGTGCCCTCACTGTTACTTGGCAGCATTCTATACCCACTTTGCACGGGGGTGAATGAGAGGCAAAGTACAAAGCAATGGCGAATCAGGCTCCTTTATGTTTTAGTATCTTCAAAAGACCAAAATAAGTCTGGGCTGAGAGAAGCGTTTGTTAAAATTTGAGGAACAAATTGCTTTTTGGAACTGAACCTGAGTAAGAGAAGCAGAGGAATTGTGTAACCTCACACTGCTGTATTCCACTGAGGATTTGTGATGACATCAAAAACACAGAGAATCTGCTTCAAGAAATGTATTCATTTGACCTGGGCTCCCCAAAGAGAACGGACAGCCTCATTATACTGCTACTTCTGTGCAGCACTAACCCACCCCTGCATCTGCTTCTCCCCCCAGCATCAACACTCTCATGACTTCAAAAGATCTTATTAGCAGTTGAACTAGGCACTATAGGGGGTGGAATTCTGCCTGAAATTGACCCACTCAGGGAGTATCTGAGGTCTGTTCTCTTCTTGAGGCATGAGAAATCTATGATATTATTTTTATTAGTTATTTGTACAATCCCACTCCTGCAGTTGGAGCCACTTGTGCAGACTCTTGGGCCTGTGTAGAGCCCCACTTGGTTTCAATAGGTCTCCACACAAGAGAAGCCAATTGCAGGATTATATAAATTATTTTGACCATCTAGGAGCACTTCTCAAACTTCATTGCACCGCGACCCCCTTCTGACAACAAAAATTACTACATGACCCCAGGAGGGGAGACCGTAGCCCAAGCCCTGCTGCCCAGGGTGGGGGGACCGAAGCTGAAGCTTCAGGGCTTCAGCCCAGGGATGGGGGGCTGTAACCTGAGCGCCACTGCCCAGGGCCAAAGCCCTCCGGCTTTGGCTTTAGCCCTGGGCAGTGGGGCTTGGACTTTGGCTTCAGCCCTGGCCCCAGAAAGTCTAACACCTGCCCTGGAGACCCCATTAAAATAGGAGTGTGACCTATTTTGGGGTCTCAACTCACCATTTGAAAACCCAGGAACGGATTTACCATGAAACAAACTGTGCGGTGGCACACAGCCCCCAACGACAGGGGGCCCCCCAAAATGCAGGACAAATATCTGACAACCTGCACCCGAGTCTCTGCTGATTGTGCATCAGGGATCAGGCAGGCAAGCTGCCTGCATGCCGTGGCTCGGGGCCCCCAGCTGCTGGCACTTCTCTGCATGCCCCTGGTGGGGGGAGAGGTGGGGAGAGGAACCGCTGCCCCCGCTCCCCCAAGGGGCTTGCAGAGACATACCAGCAGAAGGGCTAAGGTGGATCCCTGCTAGGGTGACCAGATGTCCCGATTTTATAGGGACTATCCCAATTTTTGTTATATTTTCTTATATAGGCTCCTATTACCCCCCACCCCAGACCCAATTTTTCACATTTGCTATCTGGTTACCCTACTCCCCACCCTCTCTGCCTCCCTCCCTCTGAGCCGCTTCACTTCCGGCCATTGTCCTGCCACCCCTGGGGGCCGGGAGGGGGACGTTGTCTCCACGCACTGCCCCCGCCCCGAGTGCCGACTCCACAGCTCCCATTGGCCAGGAACTGTGGCCAATGGGAGCTGCGGGGGCGGCGCCTGTGGGCAACGGCATGTGGAGGCCCCCTTGCTCCCACCCTGCCAGAGGGGTGTGTGTGCTAATCGCTTTGGAAGCCACGCCACCTGAGGCAAGCGCTGCCCCCCTCCTACACCCCAACACCCTGCCCAAGCCCAGAACCTGCACCCAGCACTCCAACTTCCTCCCAAAGCCCGCCCCCTGCATCACCTCCCACACCCCAAGCCCCTGCCCCAGCCCTGAGCCTGTAGCCAGCACCCAAACTTCCTCCCAGAGCCCTGTCCTTATCAAGGTACCTCACTTTATTTTTATTTACTTTCCATTACTTATAGCAGTGGTTCCCAAACTTGTTCTGCCGCTTGTGCAGGGAAAGCCCCTGGCGGGCCGGGCCAGTTTGTGTACCTATCACATCTGCAAGTTCAGCTGATCACGGCTCCCAGTGGCCGCGGTTCGCTGTTCCAGGCCAGTGGGAGCTGCTGGAAGTGGCGGCCAGTACGTCCCTCAGCCCGCGCCGCTTCCAGCAGCTCCCATTGGCCTGGAGCAGCGAACCACGGCCACTGGGAGCCGCGATCGGCCAAACCTGTGGACGTGGCAGGTAAACAAACTGGCCCAGCCCGTCAGGGGCTTTCCCTGCACAAGCGGTGGAACAAGTTTGGGAACCACTGACTTATAATAATATAGGAGGAGGATGAAGAAAAAAAGAATGAAAAACCGGCAGGGGGAGGGAGGGAGATAAGAGAGAATGTTCTTTTTCTTCGCTGGGGCCTGAGCGGGGGCCCCCCAAAAATGAAGCTGCGCACAGGGCCCCACTAACTCAAAATCTGCCACTGTGAGCACCACTGAAGACCCTAGGTCATATAAATTCCCACAGAGGGATGAAGTTCTGCCCTGACTCATAAGTCAAACAATGGGGTCGCATGGTATGTAAACCGGTATAGAATTTGACCCTGAGAGATTATTATTATTGTTATTAGTTTGTGGTAGGTCGCAGCCACAATGTGCTATGTGCAGTCCAGATGGACAAGAAGGGGGATGGTTTCTGCCCCAAAGACTAATGATGGACAGACAGGTAGACACAGATTTGGGGAGAGGAACAACACAAAGGATTTTCTATACAAATTCCTCCTTTTCTGCCAAATGAATTGTTTTATATCTTCTCAAAAATAATGCAAATAAATTATCTCTTCCTTGTATTTATGATTCTCTGCCATTGTGTTATTATAACATTTAATTATTTTGCTTAGTTACAGATTGCTACAGGGTTGTTATATGTGAAAAGTTTGACCACTGAATCACTGTTTGAATAAAAAATGTCCATAAAACATATTTGACCTTCATTGTGTCCACAAATACAGCCAACTTGTTTTGCATGTTTTATAACTATATGGTATGTATATATTTTAAATTATGCAATCAATCCAAGAAGCAGTTGCTACTGACTGCACAACAGACTGCTTTATCAGAACATGAAGTGAGATTCTGTGAAGTTATGTTAAAAAATTGTGAACCTGATTCTCCTCTCACTTTCACTGGTGTAATTCGATTGACGTCAATTGAATTATACCTGATTTATGCCTGTGTTAAGTGAGAGAAGGATATAACCAGCACTTGTGTTGTTACTGCAGTGCAGTTTACAGAGACATGTAAACTTTTATTTACTGTCTCTTGTCACTTGCACTAAAGATCTTTATGTAACACTGAAAGTTGAATGCTTTAGAAAATTTACCCCATATATACTTTATATAACATTTGCTTTAATTTCTATTTAAGTTACCCTGTCATGGGGTAGTTACCCCGCTCCTGGGAGAAAAGGTAGGCTGATTGGGGAAGTGGCCACAGCTGGGGCCACACCTAATCAGGCCACAGCAGGTCCTGATAAGAAGGGCTAAGGGAGGCACTGGGTCAGAGTCTTTCTCTAGCCTTGGAGGGAGAATGGCCTAGCTGCCTGGGAACAGAGGGTACCTGACCTAGAGCAATGCTGGGGAAAGACAAGCGGAGCTGGGGAGCTCCAGCCTGGCAACTCTCCAGGCTGAGGCCTTAAGGTCTAAAGAGGTACTGGGGCTGAAGAGGTGTAGCCCGGGGAGAAGGCAGAGGCAGCTGGTCCTTCGCCCTTGCCAGTGATGAGTGACCATTACAGACTGCAGTTTGCTCCAGTGAGAGGGGACTAGATGAAGACTGGCAGTAGCCACTGAGGCAAGTTGGGCTTAGAGGGTTGGGGGTCCCCTGGGAGGTGAGACCCAGAGTGTGGGGGGACTTCTGGGGGCAGAACCCCAAGGTAAGGGAGTCTGGGAGGGACATGGGGGCTCTGAGGCAGGAGAGACGCTGGCCAGCAGTGGGTGCTCCAAAGTGGAATCGAGCTAATTCCTGAGGCAACCAGCTGAAGGAGCCGCACCAGTGAGTCTGTGGTTTGCTACATACCTGTATTTGAATCTTCTTGAAATAAACAAACTTTAAATTTAATTGACCCTTTTTCATATAAGTGCCTCATTTCTTTAGATAAGTTTAGCCTATATTCTAAGATTGTTCTGTTCAAATATTAAAGTTCTTCTTTGAGTGGCTCTGCATATTCCCACTTATGGCCACTGTGCCTTCTGGCAGCACCCAACAGTAGAATCTTCTCCAAACAGTGTCTGTGAGCGTGCATGTGCACCCCCTCCTAAGCTCCCTTTGGTATTTTCAAACATACAGAACTGCCTCAGAAAAGTATTTTAAATTATCTATATTCTACTAGACTTAAAAACTACTGCATACTCAAACTATACTCACAACAACTATAGCAAAGCACTATAACTAGAGAAAACTGTGGATTCAAAAGACCAGAATGGTTCACTTCCATCTGGTGGAGTGGTTGGAAGGAACAGTGTGTCAGGAACAAGGGCATAGGCAGTCATGTCCAGCAGTTAGAGCCATAGATAGTCAGGCCTGAGGGGTTGAGCCAGAGTCAGTCACCTGCCCACGACTGGGTTTAGAGCTCAGGGTCGAGCCAGAATTAGTAGCCAGCAATTGTAGCCAAGGGTTGAGCCAGGGGTCAAGCTGGAGTCAGTAGCCAGGAATCAGACGGCTGGGCAAGGAGGCAGGGACCAGGAACAAGGCTCTATCTCAACAACAGGTGAGAGATCTACCTTGTTGCATGGACAACTTCCTGATACTCCCTCCAGGCTTAAACAGTAGATCAGAGTCAATCAGAGGTCATGGGAGGAGCTGCCAGTCACTGGGTGGCAATTCCTGCAGTGACTGATCTCCCAGGATATATGAGGCGTTGACAGTAGCTCTGCCAAGGCTACCTCGAGGTGCTCTGGAAGTGCAGCCTGCCTGGAACCCCACAGACCCAGCGTCAAGTCCTCACACTGAGTCGGCAAAGTGCGTAGTGCCCCCTTATATATCTTTGCCCTCAGAATGTTCGAAAACCCCTTAGGAGGGGGGTGCGCAGGCACTGCTTGGAGAAAGTTCTACTGTTGGGTGCCACCAGTTGGCACAGTCCCCATACGTGGGATTATGCAGAGCCATTAAGTAAGTAATCTTCATTTACAATGAGATCCTAATTTTGAGGGCTCAGTCAAGGCCAGGATGTCAAAGTAATCAAGTGTTTGCTTGTTCAGCAAAAATAAAGCAACACCCTATGTAAAATTAGGATATTTATTTTTGGAAAAAATGCTCATGAAATTAGGCATGCAAAGCTTTTAAACTGGGATCTAATTAACGTATCAGTCCCCAAAGTCAATATCACACCTACTGCAAATACATCCAAAATTATATTAATTGAATCCCTGCCTGAGTATGAATTCCCCAGCCTAGACCTTTTGATGCTTTTCACTAAACTGTTAACAGAAATTTAGAAAATCCTGACATTTAATGCAGACCCTAACTTTATTTTCGATTAAACAAAAGCATTTTTCAGTAAAGACCTATGTGGATCTCAAAGTCATTTTCACATTTTGATGGGTAGCAGGAGTTTGCAAGCATGGCAGGCTTTCCCAGGTCTTATTGAGGCTCATATGCCACATAAAAATTTGCAGCAACAGGGAACAAATTAATCCAAAACCCATCCAGATTTTTATGTGCAGTTGTCAGCCTGTATTTCCCTCAGCTCTACAGGACCAATGGGATTCAATGCTGAAAAGATGTGTGTGTGTGTGTGGGGGGGTATATCTACACAGCACAAAACACACCCATGGCAGACTCTCAGAGCGTGGGTCAACTGACTCAGGCTTGTTGGGCTTGTGCTATGGGATTAAAAATAGCAGTGTAGCCATCCAAGCTTGGGCTGGAGCTAGGGCTCCAAGACCCTCTCCTCTTGTTGTGATTCACAGCCTGGGCTCTACTCCGAGCCTGAATGTCTACATTGCTATTTTTAGCCCGACAGCAAGAGTCCCAAGGGCCTGAGTCAGTTGGATTTTATAATATGTGTGGGAGGGAGAATGTGCCACTCACAGCACCTATTCCCCAGTCCCAACCCTCCTGCCACTGTCAATTTCCCCCCCTGAATAACCCATAGGCTGTGCAGAGTTTTTGCAGCGGGGCAGCTATGCAGAGGTGGGATGAACATTCTATTTGGCCACCTTTGCTCTCTGCCCCACTTTCTATTTTGCTCCTCTATGTACTGCACAGCAGACGGTGGGAGAGGATAATTGCCTAAGTAAGGAGAAAGAAGTTCCTCACATTTCTCAAATTCCTGAAGAGGTTACTCTTGTGTATGGGAAAACTTCAACATGGGAAACCCATTTCAACCATAGTTATACTCTGAGATGTCGCTGGCTGTAATAGGGTGTTCACCTCACACGAATGGAAGAGGTTAATGGAGGCCTTATGTAGGGTGACCAGACAGCAAGTGTGAAAAATTGGGGAAGAGTTTGGGGGGGTAATAGGAACCTATATAAGAAAAAGACCCCAAAATCGGGACTGTCCCTATAAAATCGGGACATCTGGTCACCCTAGCCTTATGGACCTGCCATATCCTGTTCCAGAAAGGAGCAGTGGAGGTGAGTCCTCCAAGAGGACTCACACTCCCTAGAGAGAGTGTGCAGGAAGCAGCCAATTGGAAAGAGGCTGCACAAAGCAACAGTCAGGGCCAAGCAGGCTAGTAGCTGCAGGGCAGAGCAGGGGTGGTTGCTGCAGCGAGCCCCAGGAGTGAGGACTGTGTTCTTAGCAGGCTGCAGTAAGGTAGCACCTTGGACAGAGCAGTTGCTGGCAGTGACTGGGGGAGCAAGAGGAAGCTCCTTCTGGCTGGCTGCTGGAACTTGCTGGCTGAATGTCCTGAGGAAGGATTAAGTGCTGGGGCTGTGGGGAAATGGCCCAGAGAATTGAAGCAACACTGAATAAAGTTAAAGAGACACAGCAGAAGGCTGCTATCTACATGGCCCTGGGTCAGGACTCTGAGTAATGGGTAGGCCTGGGTCCCTCCCATTAGTCTCTGGGGGCGTGGCCTGACTCATAGACTTCAAGGTCAGAAGGGATCATTATGATCTTCTAGTCTGACCTCCTGTACAACGCAGGCCACAGAATCTCACCCACCCACTCCTGTAACAAACCCCTGACCTATGTCTGAGCTATTGAAGTCCTCAACTTGTGGTTTAAAGACTTCAAGGTGCAGAGAATCCTCCAGCAAGTGACCCATGCCCCACGCTGCAGAGGAAGACAAAAAAAACCCAGAGCCTCTGCCAAGCTGCCCTGGAGGAAAATTCCTTCCCGACCCCAAATATGGCGATCAGCTAAACCCTGAGCATGTGGGCAAGACTCACCAGCCAGACACCCAGGAAAGAATTCTCTGTAGTAACTCAGATCCCATCCTGTCTAGTGTTCCATCACAGGCCATTTGGCATATTTACTGCTAATAGTCAAAGATTAATTAATTGCCAGAATTAGGCTATCCCATCATATCATCCCCTTCACAAACGTATCAAGCTTAGTCTTGAAGCCAGATATGTCTTTTGCCTCCACTGTTCCCCTTGGAAGGCTGTTCCAGAACTTCACTCCTCTGATGGTTAGAAACTTTCATCTAATTTCAAATCTAAACTTCCTGATGGCCAGTTTATATCCATTTGTTCTTGTGTCCACATTGGTACTGAGTTTAAATAATTCCTCTTCCTCCCTGGTATTTATCCCTCTGATATATAGAGAGCAATCATATCTCCCATCAGCCTTCCTTTGGTTAGGCAAAACAAGCCAAGCTCTTTGAGTCTCCTTTCATAAGACAGGTTTTCCATTCCTCGGATCATCCTAGTAGCCCTTCTCTGTACCTGTTCCAGTTTGAATTCATCCTTCTTAAACATGGGAGACCAGAACTGCACACAATATTCCAGATGAGGTCTCACCAGTGCGTTGTATAACGGTACTAACACCTCCTTATCTCTACTGGAAATACCTCACCTGATGCATCCCAAGACCGCATTAGCTTTTTTCACAGCCATATCACATTGGCGGCTCATAGTCATCCTGTGATCAACCAATACTCTGAGGTCTTTCTCCTCCTCTCTTACTTCCAAGTGATGCATCCCCAGTTTATAACAAAAATTCTTGTTATTAATCCCTAAATGCATGACCTTGCACTTTTCACTATTAAATTTCATCCTATTACTATTACTCCTGTTTACAAGGTCATCCAGATCTTCCTGTAGGATATCCCAGTCCCTCTCTGTATTGGCAATACCTCCCAGCTTCGTGTTATCTGCAAACTTTATTAGCACATTCCCACTTTTTGTGCCAAGTTCAGTAATAAAAAGATTAAATAAGATTCGTCCCCAAACCGATCCCTGAGGAACTCCACTAGTAACCTTCTTCCAACCTGATAGTTCACCTTTCAGTACGAACCATTGTAGTCTCCCCTTTAATCAGTTCTTTATCCACCTTTCAATTTTCATATTGATCCCCATCTTTTCCAATTTAGCTAATAATTCCCCATGTGGAACTGTATCAAATGCCTTACTGAAATCAAAGTAAATTAGATCCACTGTGTTTCCTTTGTCTAAAAAATCTGTTACTTTCTCAAAGAAGGAGATCAGGTTGGTTTGGCACGATCTACCTTTTGTAAAACCATGTTGTATTTTGTCCCAATTACCATTGACCTCAATGTCCTTAACTACTTTTTCCAAGACCTTGCATACTACAGATGTCAGACTAACAGGCCTGTAGTTACCCGGATCACCTTTTTTCCCTTTCTTAAAAATAGAAACTATGTTAGCAATTCTCCAGTCATACGGTTCAACCCCTGAGTTTATTAAAAATTAAAGATTCTTGCTAATGGGCTTGCAATTTCATGTGCCAGTTCCTTTAATATTCTTGGATGAAGATTATCTGGGCCCCCCGATTTAGTCCCATTAAGCTGTTTGAGTTTGGCTTCTACTTCGGATGTGGTAATATCTACCTCCATATCCTCGTTCCCATTTGTCATCCTACCATTATCCCTAAGCTCCTCATTAAAGACTGAGGCAAAGTATTTGTTCAAATATTGGGCCATGCCTAAATTATCCTTAACCTCCATTCCATCCTCAGTGTTTAGCAGTCCCACTTCTTATTTCTTTGTTTTCTTCTTATTTATATGACTATAGAACCTTTTATTATTGGTTTTAATTCCCTTTGCAAGGTCCAACTCTACATGGCTTTTGGCCTTTCTCACTTTATCCCTACATGTTCTGACCTCAATAAGGTAGCTTTCCTTGCTGATCCCTCCCATCTTCCACTCCTTGTAGGCTTTCTGCTTTTTCTTAATCACCTCTCTGAAATGCTTGCTCATCCAGCTTCATCTACAACTCCTGATCACCTCTCTAAGATGCTTGCTCATCCAGCTTCATCTACAACTCCTGCCTATGTGTTTTTTCCCCTTTCTTGGGATGCAGGCTTCTGATAGTTTCTGCAACCTTGACTTGAAGTAAATCCAGGCCTCCTGTGCCTTTAGATCCACAAGTTCTTCAGACCAGTCCACTTCCCTAACTAATTTCCTTAATTTTTTTAAAGTTAGCCCTTTTGAAATCAAAAACCTTAGTCACAGATCTATTTTTGTTTATCCTTCCATTTAGTTTGAACTGAATTAGCTCATGATCGCTCGAACCAAGGTTGTCCCCTACAACCATTTCTTCTATGAGGTCCTCACTACTCACCAAAACCAAATCTAAAATGGCATCCCCTCTTGTTGGTTCGGCAGCTACTTGGTGAAGGAATCCATCAGCTATTGCATCCAGGAAAATCCGAGCTCTATTATTACACAATTCCCATTAGTATTTACTTCATTAAAAACATTAAAGAGGTCTCTATCCATATCCAAATCGGATGCCGGTGGTCTGTAGCACACCCCCAAGCACTATTCCAGGGGAGGCTCTAGAAGCTTTCTTCCCCAATGTGATTTTTGCCCAGATAGACTCTGTTCCATCACTTATTTCTTTACAGTCTACCTCATCATTGATATACAATGCTTTGCTACTCCACCACCTTTGCCTTTATTTCTATTTTTCCTAAACAGCACATACCCTTCAATACTTGTACTCCACTCATGATTACTATTCCACCATGTTTCTGTTATCCGTATTATATCTAGTTTCACTTCCTGTACCAATAGCTCTAGTTCCTCCATTTTGTTACCTAGGCTCCTCGCATTAGTGTACAAACATCTTAATTTTTGCTGTTTAGCTTCTCTCACATTCTTTACCTGATTAGGCACAGACATTCTACTGCCAGTATCACCTATTAGACCGGTATCTACACTACTACCCTTCCTCCGTATGTCCATTCTCCTACACACGGCTATATCCTTTCTTACTTTGTTTTCTTCCCTCTCAATTTTAAAATCCGGTGTGGAGATTACCTGGATATCTCCCATCCATCTTCCCCAAATTCCTAGTTTAAAGCTCTCTTAATCAGTTGTGCCAGCCTCCATCCTAGAAGTCTATTTCCCTCCCTACTCAGGTGAAGTCCATCCTGAGAGAACAGTCCTCTGTCCATGAGTGCTTCCCAGTGGCCATACATCCCAAAGCCCTCCTTATAGCACCACTGCCTGAGCCATCGGTTGATCATCATAATCTTGTCACACTTTTGTTACCCTTCTCTAGGAACAGGCAGAATCCCGTTGAAGATCACCTGAGCCTCGATTTCCTTAAGCGTCTTCCCCAGTCTGGCATAGTCTCTCTTGATATGTTGCAGCGAGAATCTAGCTGTATCATTTGTTCCCACATGAAGAACAATCAGTGGATTCTTTCTCACTCCTGTTAGGATCCTCTTCAGACTCAGATCCACATCCCGTATCTTAGCACCAGGCAGACA
The DNA here is from genome assembly GCF_011386835.1 of Chrysemys picta bellii. Classification (NCBI taxonomy): domain Eukaryota; kingdom Metazoa; phylum Chordata; order Testudines; family Emydidae; genus Chrysemys; species Chrysemys picta. Next base: position 14,573,342 of record NC_088799.1, on the reverse strand, counting down.
GCACACCCTTCTGTTCTCTGGATCAGCTCTAGTTACAGGCCTGTCTATTCTTCTCAGTAAGGAGTCCCTAATCACGTAGACCTGCCTTTTCCTGGTGATGGTGCGATTCTCTGGTCTATTCCCTGCTCCCTATGGGTGCAAGTCCTCTCAATTCCTATTGTCCCTTGCAATCCTCCGTAACACATCCTGTATCCTCCTGGGGCTCATATTTGGTGTTATCTCCATTGACTCTTTCCCTCTTCCTATAGGACTAGCTGCTCTTCTCTTCTTCCTGGCCCTCTGACCTTCAGCGACCATCTGCTGTGCCCCTTCTTCATTTTCCATCTCCGCAAACCTGTTCCTGAGCTCTATTTCTCCTTCACTAGCCCGTCTTTTCCTCTGCCTGGTTCTCTTAGTCACATGCTTCCATTGTCCACTTTCCTTACCCAGCAGTCTCCCCTCAGAGTTCTTTGGTCCTGCTTCCATCTGCAAGTCTGAGTTTTTTCTCTTCAGCCTCCTCATATCTTTGCTCCATCATCTGCTCGAACCCCCTTCTAAACTAAACCAGAGTTTCCACCTGAATCTCTAATCCTCGGATCTTTTCTTTCATCAGCTCTATCAGGCGGCACTTCATGCAGCTAACACTCTTTTCAGGTAACCCCTCCTGGATCATGTACATGCCGCAGTTTCCACATCCAGTCATCTTCATTGTGTCTTCCACTGCTTGGGTCACTACCACTGCGGCCTCTGTATCTGTCATAGCCTTCCCACCTACGTCCTGTTAGTCTGGGAAACACAAACCAAATCAAAACACCACCACTCTCAGCAACACAAACCCCCAACGAGCACCAAAACACTGCCCGACCGCCACACACTCGCTTCACTAACCTGTCTGTTCCTCTGCCTGGCTCTCTTAGTCTTCCCCTCAAACTCCCATTTACAGCTCTGTTTGCTGATTCTTGTGCCGCTGCAGCTGTCTATGCCAGTGCCTGACTGGCTGGCTACCTTTATAGGACCCCTAGTTAGAGGGGCTAATCAGGGCTCAGCTTCTCTCCCAGCACACTGCCCCTACCAGCCTCTTCTCCTCCAACAGAAGTCCCACTCAAACTCCTCTGTTTACAGCTCTGTTTGCTGGCTCCTGTGCCGCTGCAGCTGTTTATGGACCATGATACACACCCCGGAGGGGGAAACCAAGATGTTGACCTGTCTGGGGGGCCGAGTCACAAAGAAGATTGTGTGTGGTTCCTGGAGTGACGTAGATCTGCAGGCAGAGACGATGACAGAAGAGGCACCACTGGAAGAGGGCTCACCAACTGGCAAAGCTAATCCCCAGGATGGCCAGCAAGAGGTGCCACTGTGGTGATGAACTCTGACACTGCCTAAAAATCAGTGGGTAAATATGGCACTTTCATATCCATTGCATGAAAAATAATGTGATTAAGAATGATTTAACTGGATATTCATATATGATCAATGAAATCCAGACTAAAATAAATAAGCTTTCTACATATGCACAACAACAACCCTCCAGCCCCACAAATATCCACATGCTATTTTCCCCTGGGGGAGAAGAATGAAGAAGCAACCACTTGTAACAGATACTAGTCACTTCACTTAATGTGCCATTGGAAGGCACTTGGACAGCATGGTGATGTACAGAGTATAAAACCTAAATGGAGTAGAAGGGAGATGGTGTCAAAGACAATGAATAGCAAAGTACCTTCCAGCCTGGGCTATGATTTTGAAATGTAGTTCCTAAAGAAATATCCAATTTACATACTAAAGATCTGATCCTTTATTGTAATTCACACAGGCACATCTGCCAGCGCTGAGCTCCACTGAAGCCTACAGGCCTCCGTGTGGGTGCCCATGTGTTGCAGATCATGGGAAAGAGGCCTCAATATGTACACAATACTGACTAGAGTCTCATCTCAGTTACACCAATATAAATCCAAAGTAATTTATTTGACGCCAATGTAGTTACTCCAAATCTACACCAGTGTGAAGCAGAATCTGGCCCTATGATGAATTAACAGTATTGTGTGATATTCAGAACCTGGGCACAGATGCTTGTGAATTAAAACTGCAGAGTTGCATCAATGTTCACTGACATTTAAGAGACAGCCATTGATGTTTTAAAAATATGCCCATTTGTATAAACCAACTCAGCTATGGAATACTAGACACCTGAACAACTGATGCCTACAACCAATTAGTTATTGATCATTAAATGAACTCGGTTTTTATTTTTTAAATTGTATTATTGCGGTAAAATAGTATGTCATGTTTATAAAAACAAGTTAATTATAAAGTATAATATGTGTTTTTGTTTTCTTGAATAAAATGGATATAAAAACTAAAGTATTTTTTTTCTTTTTCCAAAGAAAATACATCAGTCAAATTCTTTAATATAACAACATTTAAGCTGGAAGAAAAGAAAAGTTCTATGATTTTTATATGGTTCCCATTACCATAGTATCTGAGCATCTCACAATCTTCAATGTATGTATCCTCATGTATGTGAGTTAGGGAAGTGCTATTATCCCCATTTACAGAAAGGGAACTGAGGCACAGAGAGACTAAAAGAGGCTTGTCTTTACTGAAAAATTAACTTGAGTTATAATTTGAATGTTGTCCCTAACTCAAGTCTTGTCATAGACTCATGGACTTTAAGGCCAGAAGGGCCCATCATGAGCATCTAATCTGACTTCCTGCACTTTGCAGGCCACACACAGAAGCTCGCCCTCCCAGTCTTGTGATAGACCCATAACGTCTGTCTGAATTACTGAAATCCTCAAATTATGATTTAAAGACTTAAAGTTACAGAGAATCCACCATTTACACTAGTTTAAACCTGCAGGTGACCTGGGCTCCATGCTGCAGAGGAAGGCAAACCCTCCCCTAGGTTCTCTGCCAATCTGGCCTAGGAGAAGATTCCTTCCTGACCGCAAATATTGTGATCAATTAGTTAGCCCCTGAGCATGTGGGCAAGACCTATCAGCCAGATACCTGGGAGAGAATTCTCTGTAGTAACTGAGAGCTCTCCTCATGTAGTGTCCCAATACCAGTGGTTGGAGATATTTGCACTGCAGAAAGGGATCTGGGGGTCATAGTGGATAACAAGTTAAATATGAGTGAACAGTATAACATTGTTGTAAAGAAAGCAAACATCATTCTGAGATGTATTAGCAGGAGTATTGCAAGCAAGACACCTGAAGGAATTCGGCTCTACTCCACACTGATTAGGCCTCAACTGGAGTATTGTGTTCAGTTCTGGGTGCCACATTTCAGGAAAGATGTGGCCAAATTGAAGAAAGTCCAGAGAAGAGCAATCAAAAATGATTAAAGGTCTAGGAAATATCTATGAGAGAACCTATGAGAGAAGATTGAAAAAAATGGGTTTATTTAGTCTGGAGAAGAGAAGACTGGGGGGTAGGAGGGGGTCATAACAGTTTTCAAGTACATAAAAGGTAGGAGAGAGAAAAATTATTCTCTTTAACCTCTGACGATAGGACAAGAAGCAATGGACATAAATTGCAGCAAAGGCGATTTAAGGTTGGACATTCGGAAAAGCTTCCTAACTGTCAGAGTGGTTAAGCACTGGAATAAATTGCCCAGGGAGGGAATCTCCATCATTGGAAAAAGCAAGAAAGAGTCCTGTGGCATCTTATAGACTAACAGACGTATTGGAGCATAAGCTTTCGTGGGTGAATACCCACTTCGTTAGTCTATAAGGTGCCACAGGACTCTTTCTCACTTTTTATAGATCCACGTAAACGTGGCCACCCCTCTGATACTTTTCCATCATTGGAGGTTTTTAGGAGCAGGTTAGACAAACACCTCTCAGGGATGGTCTAGACTAGATAATACTTAGTCCTGCCATGAGTGCAGGAGACTGGATTAGATGACCTCTTAAAGTCCCTTCCACTCCTATAATTCTATTAGCAGTCATAGACCAGCTATATGCCATTGTAGGCAACCTCATCACACCATCCCCTCCATAAACTTATCAAGACCAGTCTTGAAGCCAGTTAGGTGTTTCACCCCTACTCCCCTTGAGAAGAATGAATGGCCATATTGGGTTAGACCAATGATCCATCTAACCCAGTATATGGTCTACTGACAGAGGCCAATGCCAGATGCTTCAGAGGGAATAAAAGGAACAGGGTAATTATCACTTGATCCATCCCATGATCTGGAATTCAGAGGTTTAGGGACACCCAGAGCATGGAGTTGCATCCCTGGCTATTTTGGCTAATAGCCATTGATGGACCTATCCTCCATGACTGACAACTCTTAACTCGAATGTAGTGGTGTTTTTAACTCAAGCTGGCTGGCCTGGAGTCTCCTGGAATTGGCATTGATCTCCTGGTGACTATTCAAAGCAATCCAGGAGATTTTAATGGGATATTTTAAGAAAATGACATTGTCATGTTGGCAAAAAAAAAAAAAAATCTCCCGGAATAGCTTCAGTCAGAGTTGGCAACCCTACTGGCATGTCAGGGGTCTAGGTTAAAGCTCGAGCTAGCACAACTCAGCTGCTAACATGACTCCTCTGCAGTGTGGATGCAGACTAGCTCCACTTGAATGCCAATAGTCCTCCAATGCCTTCCCACAGTTCTTCCTGTGTGCCTTGAAAAGACACAGACAGACAAGTTATCCCACAATTCAATGGGAAAATTCACAGAGTGGCTCGGATTACTGCAGCACAAAGAATCATGGGATGTGCCCCCAGAAGTTCTAGTGTCACGCGTGAGTGAGTTCAGCACCAATGGGGACGCAGCGGTTCAAGTGTTGTTTCACAGTGTGGCCGCTCTCACTCAAGCTAGGCTAACTCAATAGAAATAACATGAGTGGAGATAACTCAAGTTCACTCTGGAATGCCCTGATTTGCCTAAGCTCACACAAGACATCTCTGGCAGAGCAGGGATTTGAACCTCAGTCTCCCAAGATCCTAACCCCTGGATCAGAGAAGATGGACGAGAGGGAGCAAGAACAGGAACAGGTAAGTACATCAGCTTCCCCCTTGGTTGTCTCTTCATGGTCTTTTGTATTTTGACAGCCTTGAAGAAACTTTCTTGTTGGCCATATAGTTACCTTCAACCCTACCAGCAATATTAGGAGTGTCAGTGCGTCACATCCAATTCTTGCAATCATTACAATAACGATGTACCAATTCACTAGGATCAATATTTGATGTCCAACAGAAAGAAATCTAAGCTCAAAGAATAATATTGATCAAAGTTACCATCCAAAGTATTTGAAAGGAAGTTCAGCATAGTTAATACATTATAGGAGAAGTTTAACTCACCAAGAGGAAAATGTAGAATGCAGATGTCATGCTGCTACCTGTTGCCTAGCAATATTGCATATGTGTGGCACAAGATTGATAGATATCACCCACTCAGATCACTGGATTCAGACCTTCGCCATAGTCTTGTCATTTAGAGAAACTGCCAAAAATCAGTAAGAGAAACAGCAGATGGAGAAGTGAAGCACCACAGGCTGACCGAATCTTACTGTCTCCAGTATAATAATGCCCAGAAGACCAGCTCTAAACCAATGGCTGTTCAATTATTCTGCATATATTTTCCCTGTGTAAATATGAAAACTTACTGCCTAGAGAGATATATCTGGGTCGTGCAAGTTGAGATAATAATATCTTGGAATTAAAATGACAATTTGGTTTCATAATTTTTACTGACTCACACTGCATTATCTTTAAGTAGGAAGAACAGAAAATTCTCAGATATTATACATAATTATGATGTTATTATAGTGTTCTTGATATCAAGTGCTGAAGTTAAGGTTAAGATGCAGCCCAGCTTTTTCAACAACCCATAACATTCTCAAAATATACTTTTTCATGTTGAAATTTTCCATGATCCAGCTCAGCCTGAAGGCAATATTAAAAAGTGGGGGACTCCAGTGGCCCCGTTTGGGGTCAGAATTCCACAACGAAGGACCATTGATCAATGTTGAATCTAGAGAATCAACATACCAGCCTAGACTGACCAAAATTGCTAGGCAACATAGGTGATTGCTTCATTACTTATGACCTATATTACAAAGAGCTATGTATATTCATTAGGGCTGTTGATTAATTGCAGTTAACTCATGTGATTAACTCAAATTTTTTAAAAAAATTAATCGCAGCATTAAGCACATGGTTAAACAATAGAATATCAATTGAAATTTACATTTACATGTTCAAATATATTGATTTCATTTACAACACAGAATACAAAGTGTACACTGCTCACTTTATATTATTATTTTTGATTATAAATATTTGCACTGTAAAATGATAAACAAAAGAAACAGTATTTTTCAATTCACCTTGTACAAGTACTGTAGTGCAATCTCTTTGTCATGAAAGTGCAACTTACAAATGTAGAGCCTACAAGTCCACACAGTCCTACTTCTCATTCAGCCATTTGCTAAGACAAACAAGTTTGTTTACATTTACAGGAGATAATGCTGCTCACTTCTTATTTACAATGTCACCAGAAAGTGAGAACAGGCATTCACATGGACTTTTGTAGCCGGCATTGCAAGGTATTTATGTGCCAGATATGATAAACATTTGTATGCCCCTTCATGCTTTGGCCACCATTCCAGAGGACATGCTTCCATGCTGATGACGCTCATTAAAAAAATAATGCATTAATTAAATTTGTAACTGAAATCTTTGGGGGGGGGGGGAATTGTATGTCTCCAGCTCTATTTTACCCACATTCTGCCATATGTTATAGTAGTCTCGGATGATGACTCAGCACATGTTCATTTTAAGAACACTTTTGCTGCAAATTTGACAAAATGCAAAGAAGGTACCAATGTGAGATTTCTAAACATAGCTATAGCACTCGGTTTAAGAATCTGAAGTGCCTTCCAAAATCTGAGAGGGATGAGGTGTGGAGTATGCTTTTAGAAGTCTTAAAAGAGCAACAGTCCGATGTGGAAAATACAGAACCCAAACCACCAAAAAAGAAAACAAACCTTCTACTGGTGGGATCTGACTCAAATGATGAAAATGATCATGCATCAGTCCGCACTGCTTTGGATTGTTATTGAGCAGAACCAATCATCAGCATGGATTCATGTCCTCTGGAATGATGGTTGACGCATGAAGGGACATATGAATCTTTAGCGCATCTGGCATGTAAATATCTTGCGACGCTGACTACAACAGTGCCATGAGAATACCTGTTCTCACTTTCAGGTGACATTGTGACCAAGAAATGGGCAGCTTTATCTCCTGCAAATGTAAACGAACTTGTTTGTCTGAGTGACTGGCTGAACAAGAAATAGGACTGAGTGGACTTGTAGGCTCTAAAGTTTTACATTGTTTTATTTTTGAAGGCAGTTATTTTTTGTACATAATTCTACATTTGTAAGTTCAACTTTCATGATAAAGAGATTGCACTACAGTACTTGTATTAGGTGAATTGAAAATTACTATTTCTTTTGTTTTTTTACAGTGCAAATATTTGTAATCAGAAATAAATATAAAGTGAGCAGTGTACACTTTGTCTTCTGAGTTATAAATGAAATCAATATATTTTAAAATGTAGAAAATATCCAAATATTTAAATAAATAGTATTCTATAAACAGTGTGATTAATCACGATTAATTTTTTTAATCGCTTGACAGCCCTAATATTCATGCGGAGAAATTTTATTGTATTCTTTGGCATGCTGGCATCCAGTGTTAATCATGGAATTTGGGTAAAATTTTCAGAAGCACCCTAAGTGACTTAGGAGTCTTAGTCCCATTTTTAAAAGTGATTTAGGCATTTAGGAGCCTAACTTTCATTGGAGTTATGTTCCTATCTCTCAGATCCTCAAAGGTATTTAGGCCCCTAACTCAGTGAAATCAGCGGGAGTTAGGCATCGAAATATCTTTGAAGATATGGGCCTAAGTGCTTAAATCACTGTTGAAGGTGGGACTTAGCTCCTAAAACACTTAGGTGCTTTGGAAATTTTGCCCAAATCCTTTGTCCTCCTCCTATGCAGCAAGAGAGAAGCCACTTTCTGCAGCTGTTGCAGCCTTTTGCTGAGTTTACGAATAATCCAATATTAGTAAGCTGGATGGATGAGACGGGCCTGGATGGTTGCAGGAAGGAATTTCTTATTGACATTTCTGCCCTTGATTTCTCAACTTTAACATGGCGTTGACATTAGTTTTGATATGTAATATACATCTGTGTTTATGATTAACACTATTTTTTTCCCGTATGAGAGGAAAAACCCAAAGAAGACGACAAGTGAGATGAAATTGGATTTTTCAACTGAGAGGAACAAAAGAGGATATCCAGCCATCTTTCCTGAGCACAGAGACTAGCTCAAGAAAGAAGTATTCTGGGAGGCACTTTAAGAGTTAGTGCTGTAGATCTCACGATTTCCTGCAATGCTTCCAGACCAGAAATAGATATGTATCATTTTTACAATTTGGTAGCTATATTGCAATCAAATATTGTGGTGAAATTTACCCCTGTGCAGAATGCCAACACAACATACATGTACCACTTAAGCTCACATCCTTCCAATTTGGTGAATTTACCATTTTTAGTTCTATTCTGATTGTAATGAACTCAGTATTCCTTTTCCTATCAGGAAAGTGGATGGGAGCCAACAGCCGCCCTGTTATTTGGCAGGCAGGAGGTTACCTTATAGTAAACAGCTGCCAACTTCACAGTCTACCTACATTTTAGTGGTTCAAAAGGGGAAAGAGACTTGAGGCTTTTCTTGAACCCAGGTGTTTTATATTGAAATACCCAGGCCTACATTTAACTCACCCAGTTAGAATCATATGATTTGTCTATATAAATACCACAAAAGTGCCTTTAAGATGCTGACCTCATTTTAACCTAACCAGAACCATAAATCCGTTCCAGCACAATTTTAAGTTCGTAATCTAGTATAAAACAATCAAATCACTAAGTTGAATGTATATCTTTAGTGTTTATCAGTGCTGAGTTATAGAAAGGGTTCTCAAGCTTTTTCAAAGCATGGACCACTTTTTAATAAATAGTCTCCTGGATCTACCTCCCTGCCTAATAGCAAAGAAATAACATCCCTGTGACAACTATAGCAGTTGATGACCTGGAACAGTGATATTAGGAAGATATTTATTGTGATTTTAGCTGTCACACAATTCAGTTACAGAGGCTGGAAATCAGGAGGGGCCAACATCATATGAACAGCCAGCTTTCCGCAGGCCACCAGTAAGTGCCCTCTGGGACCACAGTTCAGGAAACACTGTTAAAAGAGGACTTTGCTGAAGCAGTGATTTATGACAGTTTCTCATGCATTAAAGAAAGAACATTTAAATCCACACTGTAATTCAGCACCAAGGCAAGTACTTTCAATTGCTGCTGCAGACTATGTTCATGTATTTTACCTATCCATCAATGACAGCAGACAATTAAAGCCATAATTTAATTGGGAATTTTGGAGCAAAGGGTGTTGGGAGGAATATTGATACTTTAATGAAAGATCAAGCTGTGGTAATGGGTCCTAATGGTAATATGTAATGTGATGAACTGGTTCTTTCATGCCAGAAAGTTAAAAAAAGGATGCAAAGCGAAGAGTCACTGATAATCTAACTATACATTATCAGCTACCAGCTGTATATAGCTTTAGAATCCAGCATACTTGTATGCATCTGTATACCTCGTGAAATCTACACCTGGATGGTGCTAAATTGTTTCTTTTCTTTTTCTTAAAGATTCAAGTATGGCTATCCAATTAAGAGATGCTGAAAGCACCAAGGCAAGGGCAAGCCACGTCCAAGGGTCAGAGGGTAGATTAAAGCCCTCCCTGTTGTGAGGATGTGGAAGTCTATATGTTTCTTTGAACTCTGTTACCCTGAAAGGGAGTGAACTGAATTGGAAACCCAGGGGGGAGGGTGAGTGGCCACCTACCAAGGGGTGAGCTGTCACAGTGTTGGAATGGTTGCCAGCAGTAGGTACTGGATGTAGGGGCAAAGTGGAAGCCCAGTGACCTAACCACTAGGCAGTGCTACTGGTAAGCCCAACCCCGTCACACATGGCTTCTTGTGGGGGAGGAGTGGGAAGGAGAGGGGAGGAGAGAGGGGGGGAATACAGTCAGCAGCTCTGCAGTATATCTCGGAAGTGGTCATTGTTTGGAAGATAAAGATGTGCACTGCTGAGAAGATAAAATGAAGATTTATTGAAGCCAACAACAACAAAAAGGCTATATATCGGATTTCAGGTCCTTTTTATATTTTAGAGTCTATAAAGTCAGGCTTTCTCCACTTTATATTGCAAATCAAGCAAGAACCACCATAGAGACTTTTTTGATCACCTTATTTTATGTCCCATATAATCAAATATAAAATTCTAAAGCAATTTCAGAGAAATGTAGGGCCAGAAGGGATCTCAAGAGATCATCAAGTCCAGCCATCTGCACTGAGGCAGGACCAAGTACACCAAGACCATCCTTGATAGGTGTTTGTCCAACCTGTTCTTAGAAACCACCAATGATGGGGATTCCACAACCTTTTAAGCCTATTTTAGAATTTAACTACCCCTCTATTAGATTTCCCCTAATATCTAACCTAAATCCCACTTGCTGCAGATTAAGCCCATTACTTCTTGCCCTACCGTTAGTAGATGTGCAGAACAATTGATCACCACCTTTTTTGTAACAGTCCTTAACATATTTCAAGACTGTTATCAGGTACTTTGCAGTCTTGTTTTCTCAAGACTAAACATACCCATTTTCTTTTTAAACTTTGCCTCACAGGTCAGGTTTTCTAAACCTTTTCTCATTTTTGTCTCCTCTAGACTCTCTTAGTTATCCACATCTTTCTTAAAGTGTGGTGCCCACTTCAAGATTCCACTAGATAAACTCTCCCAGTCTGACAGTAAAACAATGAATAACTACTCTTTGAATACAGCCTTTCAACCAGTTATGCACCTACCTTATAGTAGCTTCATCTAGACTACAATTCTCTAGTTTGCTATGAAAATGTCATACGGGACTGTGTCAAAGGCCTTACTGAAAACAAAATTTTATATATATATAATATATATAATGTCTACTGATTGTCCCCAATCCACTATACCTGTAAATCTGTTAAAGAAGGAAATTAGGTTGGTGGTATGTTTTGTTTTTAACAAATTCATGCTGGCTATTCCTTATAACCTTCTCACCCTCTAGGTCAGGAGTGGGCAAACTTTTTGGCCTGAGGGCCACATCTGGGTATGGAAGTAGTATGGCGGGCCATGAATGCTCATGAAATTGTGGGAGGGGGTGAGGGCTCTGGCTGGAGAGGGGGCTCTGGGATGGGCCCAGAAATGAGGAGTTCAGGGTATGGGAGGGGGCTCCAGGCTGGGGCAGGCAGTTGGGGCGTGGGGGGATGGGTGAGGGCTCCAGGTAGGGGTGCGGGCTCTGGGGTGGGGCTGGGGATGAGGCGTTGGGGGTGCAGGAGGGTGCTTCAGGCTGGGACCAATGGATTCAGAGGGTGGGAGGGGGATCAGGGCTGGGGCAAGGGGTTGGGGCATGGGAGGGGGTCAGAGGTACAGGCTCCGGTCAGCGCTTACCTCAAGCAGCTCTCGGAAGCAGTGGCATGACCCCCCCTCTGCACACTGCCCCATCCACAGGTGCCGCCCCTGCAGCTCCCATTGGCCATGGTTCCCAGCCAATGGGAGCTGCTGGGGTGGCGCTTGGGGTAAGGGCAGCATGCGGAGACCCCCAGCTGCCCCTATGCGTAGGAGCTGGAGAGGAGACATACCACTGCTTCTGGGAGCCACGCAGAGCAGGGCAAGCCCCCGACCCCGTTCCCCAGCTGGGGCGCCAGAGTGGGACAAGCCCCAGACCCCGCTCCCCAGCAGGAGCTCGAGGGCCAGATTAAAACTTCTGAAGGGCTGGATGCGGCCCCTGCTCACCCACCCCTGCTCTAGGTGCTTACAAACTGATTGTTTAATAATTTGCTCCAGTGTCTTTCCAGGCATGGAAGTTAAGATGACTGGTCTATAATTCTCCATGTCCTCTGTGTTCCCCCTTTTAATGAGAGGTGTTATTTCTGCCCTTCTCCAGTCCTCTGGGACTTCATTTGTCCAACCATGAGTTCTCAAAGATAATTGTTAATGGTTCCAAGGTTGTTTCAGCTAGTTCCTTAAGGACTTAGGATAAATTTCATCAGGTTCCGCTGACTTGAATACATCCAACATATCTAAATATTCTTTAACCTGTTCTTTCACTATTTTGACTTCCATTCTTCCCCCTTGTTGTTAATCTTAATTGTGCTGAGTATCTGGTCATCATCAACCTTTTTAGTGAAGAACAAAGCAAAATAGGCATTAACCCCCTCAGCCTTCTTGATGTAATCAGTTATTAGCTCTCCTTTTCTACTATGCAAGGGACCTACACTTTCCTTCATGTTTCTCAAGTTCCTACTATATTTAAAGAACCTTCTTATATACCTTGCTAGGTGTATTTTGTCCCTTAGTCTTTCTGATTTTGTCCCTACATGCTTGTGTTATTCTTTTGTACTCATCTCTAGCAATTTGCCCATGTTTCCACTTTTTTATAGGACTCATTTGTCATTTTCAGGTCATTAAAGAGATCCCGGAGAAGCCATGTTGGCCTCATACTATTCTCCCTATCTTTCCTTCACATCGGATATTTGGTAGAGAAAAATTTGTGCCTTTAATGCTGTTTTCTTAAGAAACTGCCAGCTCTCCTGCACTCCTTTATCCCTTATATTTTCTTCCCAGGGGACTTTACCTACCAGTTCTCTGAGTCTGGGAAAGTCTACTTTTAATTAAGCCCATTGTTCTTATTCTGCTGTTCTCTTTCTTTTTCTTGGAACAAGGAAAGCCCTGTGACCCTAAGAACCCCTAAATGCTAACTGGCAGAGGAACCCCCTACTGTAACTCATATGAGGCCTGACACACTCACTACTCCCAACAGACAACTGTTTTAATATGTACTGTGACAAAGTTCCTCCTCTATCTTGGTGGGTCCTGCGCTTATTGGTGGATTTTCTTGCCTCAGAGATTCACCATGTGGGCTGGGGAATGGCCCAGAGACCTTCCCCTCTGGAAGAACCCACAGTCCAGGTCAATTGGGAGGTTTGGGGGGAACCCGGGCCCGCCCTCTACTCCGGGTTCCAGCCCAGGGCCCTGTGGACTGCAGCTGTCTATAGTGCCTCCTGTAACAGCTGCATGAAGCTACAACTCCCTGGGCTACTTCCCCATGGCCTCCTCCAAACACCTTCCTTATTTTCACCACAGGACCTTCCTCCTGGTGTCTGATAACGCTAGTGTTCCTCAGTCCTCCAGCAGCACACCCTCTCAGCTCCTTGCTCCTCACACTCACACCACAAACTGAAGTGAGCACCTTTTTAAAACCCAGGTGCCCTGATTACCCTGCCTTAATTGATTCTAGCAGCTTCTTCTTAATTGGCTCCAGGTGTCCTAATTAGCCTGCCTGCCTTAACTGGTTCTAGCAGGTTCCTGATTACTCTAGTGCAGCCCCTGCTCTGGTCACTCAGGGAACAGAAAACTATTTGCCCTCTACCAAACTCCTGTACCCCACTGGTCTGGGTCTGTCACAGATCCTAAAAGTGACATGTGCTGTAAACATGTTTGTTTGGAGGCAAACAAAGCCACCAAGCAGCAGCAGAGACATTTTAGTAAGCATGCCGGGGGACAGAGTCTGCATCCCAGGATGCCTCCCTGGCTCTTGAGAAAGAGATAACAGTCTTTGGGTAATATAAGGCATGCAAAAAGACATTTCAGGGACCCATCACTTAAGAGACAAAGGCGGTCAGAGCTCTTGCAATCGGTGAAAAGTGGATCCTTCAACCATGTGGGTTGAAGTCTCTGGCAACTGACTATAGGTGAGAAATTGCCTGAGACCAAGATTGTAATCTGCTAAGCTTTAGACACTAGAAAGCATGTTTTATTTTTGTTTTGTTTGCAGCCATACTTGTCTTTTTTTTCCCTCTTGGTTAGTTTCACTTAAATCTCTGTTCTTAATGAATAAACTTAGTCTTGTTTTTATTACAAAATTGTATCAGTGCTGTGTATTAAAGTGATGTGCGAGGCTACAGCTGGTGTGTACACTGTCACTTTGGAGGCAGCAAACGTAATAATTTCAGTGAGTTTCATAGTGAGAGCGAGTGAACACTGCAGAGATATGCCTCTGGGGAACTAGTGTTCACTGATAGTTACCGGCAGGACAGGTTTAGACTGGCAGCGTCTCAAGGATTTTGCTGGTGGGGCAGACAGACAGATGTGGCAGGGAGCTGATACACAGTCTAATCTTCAGCGAAGCTGGCTTTTGCTGAGACAAAGAGGTAGCACAGTGGCTTAGGGTTCTGGGTGTCCTGAGCAGAATGTCACAGCTCTTCTGTGCTAATATTCCAGTCTTGAGATTTAGCACATAAAGTCTCTGATGCCCATTAAGTCATAATGTAGCCTTGTGTGCTAATATTCCTGTTTATTCCCCATACTCCTTGCATGTGTGTATATTCATTCAAGATATTGAGCAGATTCCCTCACTGATTCCCCCCCTTGTTATTGCAAAGCACCACAGTTTTCCCTATGAAAACAAAGCAGAGAGAGAGAAAATTGCTCAGTGTCTTATCAAAAAATGTTTTGTTTTAGTATCAATGAAAGTTTATTTTCTTGGCATTTCTCACTGGATATTGATGCATCTTCAATATGTACAAGTTTATGTTCAAAGACTTCTGCTTTCTCACTTTGTGTGAAATTTGTAACCATGCACAAAACCCTAACAAACCCCTGGGTGGAGCCACTTCCCCTCCCTCCTGCAATGGAAATGAACCATTCCTCAGGCCCTGGAGATCTTCTGTTGTCCTCACAGCACTAGCTAATTTCAACAATAGGTAGTAGTCTCCTTGATGCTTAATATCAGTCGAGGCTATGTTCCCAATCAACCTTTCCCTGGGAAAACCTGCAGAAGGGGATATTAAGGAGAGGACATCTGTGAAGCTTTCTCCCAAATTGTTCCACTGAGGGAGGTGAGATTTGCTCTCTGGCAGGTTAAGCAATGGTACCTACCCACAAATCTCATGGATCCCAGCAGCTCAACATAGGTATTCTACCCTAACTCTCCATCTGAGGCATACCTCCCAGTTTCTAGCAAAACAGCTCAATCAGATTGCCCTGTCAGGACTTAAGCAACCAGCAGCTCTTTTAAGACCCAGCTCAGCATTGTGAAAGAGGGCCTGGCTGATTACTTTTGTAGCATTGAGGTATTCCAGTGGAGTTATAGGGGTGCAGAACTGGAGTAACACAGAGATAGATCAGCTCTTTGGTATTAATTACAAGTATTTGTGACTTGCTATAAAAAACTTGGAAATTTATTTTTAACAGTAAATGTGGATATTCTGAATATACATTAGGCACTTTCAAAGTTAAATGTCTCCGATATTTTTAAACATCAAGAACAATTTTAAACATCAATAACAAGGGTTATTTACCATGTTACATTTTGCTTTTTTGAACAGATAAAAAATCTGAAAATAGGAATTTTGTTTCCACATTGTATTAACATAAAACAAATGGAGATTTTTAAAAATCAAAATGTATATATTGGCATGCCTTAGAATAGGGGCTCTGATAAGTCTTATTATGTCAAGTGTGAGGCCAGCCACAGCTCTTACACAAGGATTACGAACCCTGAAAACAAAGATGTAAACGTTTCTCAGACATTGACGAGACAATGCTTTTTGGTCTGTCTTTTTTTTTTTTTTTGGACTGGCCCCTGCTGCCAATTGTGTGTGTGAGTGTGTCAGAGAGAGAATTAGTGTTGGCAACACTCACCATTTTTTTTTTTTTGGCTCCCACTGCAGGAGCTTTCATCCTTCCACATCTGCTCGACTCCAGCGAACAATTAATTCTGCACGCAGTTAGTTCTGCCCCCCAAGTCCTTCTTGTCACAAGTCCTCTAGCACCCGCTCCTCCCAAGCTTTTCAGACCCCTCCTGAGGGTTGGGGGGGGAGGGGGCTGCTCCAGAGGCTTTTCACTTCTTCTCCCCCCTAACCCAGGCCAGGTGGTGCAAGGAGAGAGTGGGGAGGGATGGAGGAGCCATGCCAGTGTTCACAGGTGGGGAGGAAGGAGCAGAGCTGCCCTGAACTGCAGGGCTCTTTCTGCTCCCTCCTTCTGTGCCAATGATGTCGCCTCATAGGAGGCAGGGGGAGAGCTGCCTGCTTCCTGCAGCAGCTCCAATGGCCTGCTCTTCCCCAGGTGGTGGGGGTGTGGGGAAGAGCAGCCAATCAGAGAGGGTCCCCCTTATGGGCAGAGCTGAAATTTGGGAGCAGGCTGCAGTTTTTGGGTCATTGGGAGACTGGCTCCTGTCTGAGCTGTATTCATGCGATGTGCGAAGAAATTGCAAGAATTGTCTAACAACCAGTGTTACCCACCACACACTGTTTACATGAGTTCCTGTAGCAGTGTACCTGCACATCTCATGAAGACTAATACATCCTCATTGCACCCTCAGCAGGCAGGGTAATTTTAATATCCTCATTTCATAGTGGGGAGAATGAAACCAAGGGATGAAAGGACTTGCCCAGCTCACTCCATCTCTGACAGTGAGTAATAGCACTGGTCTACAATTTTTGAGAAGTCGTCTGCTTCAGAGATAAAATGTACTATTTATTATGTATTTTGATGTGCTGAATTCAAATATGACAATTAAAACAACTGATTGGCTACTGTTTCTAAGATATTTAAGTTTTTACATTTTATGTCTATGTATATTGTGTAGATAGTAGAGTTTTAATCATAAATTGTAAACCTAGGTCTTTTCATGTGTTTATGGTTGCTTTACATGATAATATTTCACCTGTCCTGTTTATGTAACACTTTAAAAAGCAGCAAAAGGATTATATAAATAAAATTTATTATGAAACAAAAGGCAAAAAAACTATTATGTATAGTTTAGTCCTAGTCAGTGTCTTCTCGGCGCTTCTTGGCTTGTCTCTTGTATTCATTAAATGGAGCATCTCTTGTCACTGTCCAGCAATAGTCTGCAAACATTGATGGGCTCCATTTGCTCTGATAGCGTTTCTCCATTGTTGCAATGTCCTGGTAAAATCGCTCGCCATGCTCATCGCTCACTGCTCCACAGTTCAGTGGAAAAAAATCTAGATGAGAGTGCAAAAAATGTATCTTTAGTGACATGTTGCAACCAAGGCTTTTGTATGCCTTGAGGAGGTTTTCCACCAACAACCTGTAGTTGTCTGCCTTGTTGTTTCCGAGAAAATTTATTACCACTAACTGGAAGGCTTTCCATGCCGTCTTTTCCTTGCCACACAGTGCATGGTCAAATGCATCATCTCGAAGAAGTTCACGAATCTGAGGACCAACGAAGACACCTTCCTTTATCTTAGCTTCACTTAACCTTGGAAATTTTCCACGGAGGTACTTGAAAGCTGCTTGTGTTTTGTCAATGGCCTTGACAAAGTTCTTCATCAGACCCAGCTTGATGTGTAAGGGTGGTAACAAAATCGTCCTTGATTCAACCAGTGGTGGATGCTGAACACTTTTCCTCCCAGGCTCCAATGACTGTCGGAGTGGCCAATCTTTCTTGATGTAGTGGGAATCTCTTGCACGACTATCCCATTCGCAGAGAAAACAGCAGTACTTTGTGTATCCAGTCTGCAGACCAAGCAAGAGAGCAACAACCTTCAAATCGCCACAAAGCTGCCACTGATGTTGGTCATAGTTTATGCACCTCAAAAGTTGTTTCATGTTGTCATAGGTTTCCTTCATATGGACTGCATGACCAACTGGAATTGATGGCAAAACATTGCCATTATGCAGTAAAACAGCTTTAAGATTCGTCTTCAATGAATCAATGAACCGTCTCCACTCATCTGGATCATGAACGATGTTGGGGGCTGCCATCACACCATCGATGTTGTTGCAGCCTATAAGATCACCTTCCATGAAGAAGAATGGGACAAGTTCCTTTTGACGGTCACGAAACATGGAAACCCTAACATCACCTGCCAGGAGATTCCACTGCTGTAGTCTGGAGCCCAACAGCTCTGCCTTACTCTTGGGTAGTTCCAAATCCCTGACAAGGTCATTCAGTCCATCTTGTGTTACGAGGTGTGGTTCAGAGGGGGAGGATGGGAAAAAATGTGGGTCCTGTGACATTGATGGTTCAGGACCAGAAGTTTCATCCTCTTCCTCGTCTGACTCAAGTGAGAATGATTCTGGTGCATCAGGAACCGGCAGTCCTTCTCCGTGGGGTACTGGGCGTATAGCTGATGGAATGTTTGGATAATGCACAGTCCACTTTTTCTTCTTTGACACACCTTTCCCAACTGGAGGCACCATGCAGAACTAACAATTGCTGGTATGATCTGTTGGCTCTCTCCAAATCATTGGCATTGCAAAAGGCATAGATTTCCTTTTCCTGTTCAACCACTGGCGAAGATTTGTTGCACAAGTGTTGCAGCATATGTGTGGGGCCCACCTCTTGTCCTGATCTCCAATTTTGCAGCCAAAATAAAGGTGATAGGCTTTCTTAACCATAGTGGTTATACTGCGCTTTTGTGATGCAAAAGTCACTTCACCACAAACATAGCAGAAGTTATCTGCACTGTTCACACAAGTATGAGACATCTTTGCTCACTTTGGCTAAACAGAAATGTGTCCCTTTGCAAAATCAAACTCTGACAAATAAGAGAGCACGACACTGTATGATTTCTAGAGCTGATATAGGGCAATTTGTTCAGCAGAGTGATGTAAGCTTCATTATGATTGCATCATCCATGACTTCTAGGAATAACATGATGCAATTCATATCATGTATGATGCAATACCAGCTTCAGATTGCATCATTCATTGTTTTGCCTAAAAAGCTTTTTGCTAAAAAGCAAGTACTGTCCAAACCCAGTCATAGATTTATTCATAGATCCAGTCAAAGATGTATTTTAGTCATTTCTGGTTTAAATTGAGATCCCTTCCCTTTATAACTCACTTATCCTCCGCCATTCCCAAGTCAAGGGTCGTATATACTGACCCAATAGCATATCTTGAAAACTAGAGCCAATCAACAATTTTAAGCATCATTTTCGTTCTCAGTGACCCAGAATTAGTAAAGTTTGACTACATTTATTTCAGAAGCATTTTGGCTGTAGAGCAGTGTACTTGCTCATGAGAAATAAGACCATTTCCTCCAAATATAGACTAACTTGTTCTTGCCTAGTTAATGATTTACACCCCAGTCCAGAAAAAGCTACATAAAATTAGGAAGAAAACTCACATGAATGCTGGCAATGCAGTGGTGTTTGAGGTACTACACTACATTTACTTTTGGAGTGCCTAAAATAAAAGCATTGGCTAGAGACAGTGAATGGGCTGGGGGACATGGAACAGAATGAAACTATTAGAACTGGATTTTCCTTTGCTGTACTGGGAATGAAAATAATAATAAAATAATGGGGAGCCTCATTACTTCTTCCCCCAGGAAAACCTGCAAAAGAAAGGGAGGGGTGAATCCTTGTGAGATTTTCCTTATGGAGGCTTATCCTGATATTCATGGTAGGAATGGGTCTGACCACTTGCAGAACATGTTGAGGGACTACTCACAAACCCCTACGGATTTCTTATAGGCATTGGAGGACCAGGCAATTTGAGTAGTGGTTCCATGCCATCTCTGTGCCCCTGGCAGTATCTTTCTATTCCCCAGCTCCTCATAGACTCATAGACTTTAAGGTCAGAAGGGACCATTATGATCATCTAGTCTAACCTCCCACATGATGCAGGCCACAAAAGCTGACCCACCTACTCCTGGAATAATTCTCTCCCTTGACTCAGCTGTTGAAGTCCCCAAATCATGATTTAAAGACTTCAAGTCGCAGAAAATCCTCCAGCAAGCGACCCCTGCCCCATGCTGCGGAGAAAGGTGAAAAACCTCCAGCTCCTGTTGATGTAGATTGTTAATTTTCTAGAATACACTAATATTCTTCTCTGGAATTAGAGGAGTTGGTGACTCTATTGATCTCCATTCCCCACCCCAAACCTACATGCCAGCAAATTACTTAAGACATACTTTCCAAAAAGTGTCTCACTGAAAATAGTTTTCTTGGGGCCACTGTAGAAAGTCTAATTGACAAAAGAGCAAGCTAAGGTGCCGATGTATAGTCAGAAGAAGCTTGTTGTGTTGGTGTACATTCTTTTTGGGAATGCCAATGGCTTGATCAGTTTGTAGGAGGCACAGTTAATGGTCTGAGCACAGTGCTGGCAGGTGGGAACTCTGGTGAGACTGGGCCTTGGGCAAATCACTTGACCTTTCTGCCTCCATTTCCCATCTGTAAAATACAGATGCTTGTATTAGCTATCTTAACTCACATTAGTGTGGTGAGGTTTGATTCATGTTTGTTTATAAGGTACTTTGAAGATAAAAAACATGGAGTGTAAGTTCTAGGTATTATTTTTATTAGGTGTTGCTCTCCGACATCCCCCATTCATAAAAGAAAGGAGCAACATTTCCCTAGGGACCTATCAACTGATTACGTTGAAAGTGCAAAAATAAAGCTAGCATTCCTCTTGTTACATTCCCCTGTGAGTATAGATGTCTGCCAAGGACTGTACATGAGATTCACTATACAGCAAATCCCTGCTGATATGAGTATCATACAGGACACTGAATGTGGATAAAAAATTATATCAAATACCTGAGGGAGTTTTCAATGATAGACTACAAGAACTATATTTTAGACAACTGAGGTTGTATTATACTCTCCCAGTTCTAACTATCAGCTATCATGTTGTGGATTTTTACAAATCCGCAAGTAGTTTCCTTTATTTTTCATATAGGCTTATCGTGTATACCACCACGATATTAATCAGATGCCAGCTTTTTCCAGCTGTTTAGATGAGCATTGAGGACTAAGTGGTTTATGTTGGCATAATGTCACCCTCTGTGTATGGCAGCAGTCTGAATACTGTTAAAGCAAAAATTGAGAGAAACACACCTTAGTCTTGCCCTACCATCTGGCATAGTAGAGTAGGGCTGATGCATGCCAGTGCAAACTTTGAAGGCATTGATGTTACAAGCCTAAGTGCAGATCAATAGGGACTCTCACTAAACCAATTTTCCATCCTTGTAGAGAGAGACACAAAACTTAGAATGACAGGTACAACATCTGCTGAACTGAGTTGTTTTTAGTATGGCAGCCAGGAACTTTTTGGTTTAGTCAACATAAAGTTAAATGTATCATGCAAAATACAACAGAAAATATTTAAAATTAAAACAAGCTAAACTGTAGAAATGTCTAGTTAAAGATGAGTGACAAGCTGGTTTACTAGGCTGGCAGAAAGGCTGCAGGAGTACTATATTTAAGGACAACTTAGAGCATCCAGATCTGAGACTGTGGCAGTCAAATGCATTAAGGATTTGAGGTGCTAGGACTCTGAGAAAAGTAACAAGTGCCTGCAGCTGCCACCAGCTGATTTATGGAGAGACGATGGTGTTGGACTGAAGGAGGCCACTACTTTATGCTACAGAAAGAGCACTTTGTGGGAGTTGAAGGGGAGGTATAAATTGTTCTCATCTAGGCTGTGTTCAGCTGCTCTAGGGAAAGATGCAAATAGAAGTGACAATCGCGTGGCTGAGGGGACTGACATCCCCAACACTGCCATTTATATTCATAGTAAATCTTGTGGTTTTTTAAAGGATTTTTACAACACTTTGGTCCTACCTAATCAGCTTGACAATGACTCAAGTGAGGGAGAGTTCCGAGGGATCACATAAGAAGTTAGTGTGTTGTTTGCTCCTTCACCTCAGTAGCATTTTCACGCTGTATCAGGCACTGACACACAGTATTTTTCACAAAGGAACATGGCTTCCTTTAACTGACCCAGGTTTGGTCTCTGAGAGGCACGGGGATGCACAAGGCACTTCCCACCTAATCAACCCTTGCTTGTCAATCTGTGCATCATGTAATGAGAACCATAGAAACCTCCATATTTGGTACTTCATGGCAACTGCCACACTATCTCCTGTTGTTGTAAGTATAGGAAGGTATCACAGTTACTGCAGATTCCTGGGTTGGTGAAATTTGTCTTTAAAAGCACCCCTGTCGACATCAGTCTTAGAGGAGCCTTTTTTAAAACTGGTGTAAAAAAATGGTGTCAGCTTCTGAATAGAAAAGAACATATTGAGTTAAAAATGTGAACAAGTGGAGAACCTTACCTGATGTGAATTTACTCTTGTTTCTTTGAGTAAGGTATAGCCACCCAGCTTCAGTCAATAAGTCTTTCTGGAACAAATCTGTATGCAGTTTTGACAATCAAATCTGCCCCTGCTGTGGTGGCCTGAGAGAAGACATGACTCAAAATTTTTGCAGTCTGCAAAATAAGTAAAATGTTTGCCAGGGAAGAGAAAGATGTGATTTGATGCATCTTTTAAGAAAAAAAATTGAAGCTGTATTTCCACTTGATTGAGACATTAATCCTAGAAAATTGGCTCCTCCAAATAACCTGAAACTGTGCCACACTCTTCTACCTCTGATATGAGAAGTCAAAACCATATCAAGGGAAAGAAATCTATCTTCTTGTCCAAAATGCAAACGATTTCAAGAGAAAACATGGAGACCAAAGAGGGATTTGAATTTAAAGCACAAAATCTAATAACCTCAGCAAAGAAATAAGATGTTTGTCTCTAAAAGTGAGGCACAGTGTACTGCAATTGACAGTAATATAGCAACTATAATTTGGATCACAAACCTTTCAAGAAGCAGTAAACAGTGTTATGCAATTTCTTGATGAGGAAGTGGGCATGTTGTTGACCTCACCAATCTAAGACATTTTGACTGGTGTGGATATTCAGAGCACATGGCATTTCCACTGAGTGCTCTTGTTCTGTTTGCTGAAGTGTTATATGGTTGTTTCATTCAGTGGCTGAAGTTACACAGAAGCCAAAGCAGAGATCCCAACCATTCACTCATAAAGGGTCCTGGGGAACCATTTCAAACAAAATGGATGCTGCAGATATTGAACATAGTAGTAAAGAGAGGTGGTCCTTCTGCTAATATTTGCAGTTTTATTGCACATGATAGTTGCCCAAATAACACTGAGAGTCAACAGATGGTGCTATTAGAGTTACAAGCTCTGTTTATGGACTGTATAGGCAGTTAGACCTTGGAGAAATTTCTCATTGCGATATAGTTCTTTATAGAAACTGTGCAAATTACTTTACTTAGGAAGGGGGTGGGGGGGAATCAAATTCACAGCTACAAAACTGGGAATAATTAGCTAGGTGGTAATTCTGCAGAAAAGGATCTGGGGATCATAGTGGATCTCAAACTGGATGAGAATCAACAGTGTGATGCAATTGCAAAAAAGGAGAATATCATTCTGGGGTGTGTTAACAGGAGGGTGGTACGTAAAACAAAGTGGTAATTGTCCCACTCTTGTTGGTACTGGTGAGGCCTCAGCTGGAGTACTGTGTCCAGCTCTGGGCACCACACTTTAGGAAAGATGTGGACAAATTGGAGAGAGTCCAGATGAGAGCAACAGAAATGAGTAAAGGTTTAGAAAACCTGATCTATGAGGAAAGGTTAAAAAAATGAGCATGTTTTGTCTTGAGAAAAGACAACTGGGGTGAGACCTGATAACATACCTGAAGACTAAGGCCTGTTATAAAGATGTTTAGTAGAACTAGTAGTAAGTGGCTTATTTTGCAGCAAGGGATATTTGAGTTAGAAAGTTTTACCTAATATCTAACTATAAGGATGGGTAAGCTCTGGAATAGGACTCCAAGGGAGGTTGGGTACCCTCCATCATTGGTTAGAACAGGTTAGACAAACACTTAGATAGCCTTAGTCCTGCTTTAGCACTAGGGGTTGGCCTTGATAATCTCTTGAGACCCCTCCCAGCCCTACATTTATATATTCCAGGATATTTCCAGTGAAGTCCAATGATTGTCTTAGCCTCTCTGACTTATTTAAGGACAGAGCTATTCTATGGTACAAAAATATTACATGACATCACAACAAAGGTTCAGTGCTTCCTTGGGTCTCTAGATGCCAGCTAATCAGCAAATCTCTTCAATCTTAATGTTCTCTTCTGGTGTAAAAATGCACAGAGGGGAAGGCATTAAATAACTTAGTGGCATTAAAGTGAGTGATTTTTAGCCTCCTAAATGACTGAGGTGCTTTTGAAAATTTTACCCAACATTGTTACTTATCAGAAGCAAGTCCATCAAAACAAGAACTGTAAAACTGACCATTGTCATTTGTCTTAGCTTCTTCCTCTGTATTGGCATAAACCTCTTAGCAGATGGAAAATAATCAGGTTACTAATGCATACTGCTTTTGGGATCAACTCTAGCATCATTCCTCTTGCTGGAATCATTGCTGTTTTATTTTCTTCCAGTGGCTAAATTAGATCAAGTCAGGACAGGGAAACCCATACATTTTGGTGGCTGTTAACACAGATCTTGATATCACATGATGATGCAGCACTGTATCATCTTGTGGTCACCAGATACAGCAAGGAAAAGAGAAATCTGACAAGAGAAGAAATGCATCTAAAAACAGTTCACGTCCCCAAGCAGGCCCGCAGCCAGCCAAAGATTATTTGCATGAATAATTTGCAGAAATGGGGGACAGCACATCCCAGTGCTCTTGAAAATCTGTATTGATGTAAATACAAACAGAGGTATCTTCCATAGAAAATGTTGAAATAGCCAATGCAGTTTTCTCCATTTTTAGACATTTCAAAGTAATTTTTTTATGCAGAGTCAAGGTACTATCCCCTGGTCCCCCAAGAGGAGGGGAACCCTGGGGGAGAGAGAACTATTAGGGTATGACTACTTTGCCTTTAAAAACACCCATGACTGGCCTGAATCAGCTGACATGGGTTTTCAGGGCTTGGGCAACGGGGTTGTAAAACTGTGGAGTAGA
The DNA here is from genome assembly GCF_011386835.1 of Chrysemys picta bellii. Taxonomy (NCBI): domain Eukaryota; kingdom Metazoa; phylum Chordata; order Testudines; family Emydidae; genus Chrysemys; species Chrysemys picta. Next base: position 14,548,435 of record NC_088799.1, on the reverse strand, counting down.
CATTTGGGACCATTCCCCCCGCAAGGGGTCCCAGAGCTTGGGCTGGAGCCTGAATGTCTATACCACAATTTTACAGCCCCACAGTTCCAGTCAGCCATGGGTGTTTTTGATTTCAGTGTAGACATACCCTTAGAGTAGAAGAGGCAAGTGGACTCCCAGTAGACACCCCTTCTTCTCTCTCAGCAGTTGTGGCACTAGACACCTAACTCCCATTGAAATCAATGGGATTCAAGGACCTAGACACTTCTGAAAATCCCACTAGGCACCTATCTGCATCTTTAGAGGCCTAGATACCTTTAAAAATCTAGCACCTTCTTCCTGCAGCCATTTTAAATTGGAAAAAAAATCCATTCTTAACCATTATCTATATGTCTCTGTATTCCAGGGGTCTCAAACACGCGGCCTGCGGGGTGATTTTCTGCGGCCCGTGAGCCCCTCACAGCCCCCCTGCCCTTCCCCAGCATTTACCAGAGCGGCCGGACGAGCACCGGGAGCAGGTCATACTCCCTGCCTGCCTGCCCTGCCCTGCACAGCTCCACGAAGAGGCTGGAACGTGGGGAAGAGGGGGGCGGATGGGCTGTGTGTGGCTGTTACTTTAGGCAGCGCCCCCAGCAGCTCCCATTGGCCGGGAACGGGGAACTGTGGCCAATGGGAGCTGCTGGAGGCGGTGCCTCAAGCAACGGAAACACACAGCCCCTCCGTCCCCCCTTCCCCATGTTCCAGCCTCTTGTGGGGGCAGGGCAGGCAGGCAGGCAGGGAGCCTGCCCTGCCCCCAGTACGCGCCGGGCCAGATCCTGCCCCCCAAACCCCTCCTGCAGCTGAACCCCCTGCCCTGAGCCCCCTGCCATACCCTGCTCCCCTCCTGCACCCCGACCCCCTGCCTCACCCCTCCTGCATTCCAACCCACTCCCCTGAGCCCTATGCTGCACCCCTCCTGTACTCTGACCCCCTGCCGTACCCTGCACCCCTCCTGCACCCTGACCCCTTCCCTGAGCCCCCTGCCGCACCCTGCACCCCGACCCCCTGCCCTGAACCCTCTGCCGCACCCCGCACTCCTCTTGCACCCCAACCCCCTGCCCTGAGCCCCCTGCCGCACCCTGCACCCTGACCCCTTGCTGTATCCCTCACCCCTCCTGCACCCCACACCCCAACTCCCTGCCCTGAGCCCCCACCACATCCCACACCCCTCCTGCACCCCCTGGGGGCAGGGCCTCATGGAAGGGGTGGAGTGGGGGCGGGGCCAAGGGCAGTGGCGGGGGGGAGGTGTCAGTAATACGGCCCCCAGGCCAATGTACTAGTCCTCATGTGGCCCTCATGGTCATTTGAGTTTGAGACCCCTGCTGTATTCCAATGGGGAAAATAGCTTGGTTTTTATTGTAAGCTGATGTAGTCCAATCCATCATTATAAAGTTCATATGACTTTAAGTTCATTTGCACACTGTAACCACATCTGTTTTAAATGCCTCTCAAGTTTTAAGGCCTGATCCTGAGTTTGTGTAAATTAGCATAGATCTGCTGATTTCAAAGGAGCTATGCCAATTTATTTCAGCTGAGGATCTGACCCTTAAACATTTTGTAATCAAACATGTGAGTGAAGTTCTTAGAATGACATCCACATCTCGGGGGTGGGGAGAGGGAGGGGAGTGAAATGAGATTTGAATGGCGTCTCACTGCTGAAATAAAATTTTAACTATAGAAGTAATTCACTAAACTTGCACACAGAAGTTGGACAGTATGTAGGATCTATAACAAAGAGATAGTTGTGTGTTTTCAGGCAGAATTGATTACTTGTTATGGGAGGCAGAATTACCAACTCTAGAGAGAACAGATGTTGACTGGCATAATGCCCTCTTCATGCAAATAAATGCATTACATGCTGTACGAGTCTTTAAATCGGGAGAAATCATCTTGTCTGAAGATACTTTCACTAGATTTTTTTTTGCACTATTTATTTTGTTGTACAGAATTGGAATAATGTCAGTGAGGCGCTTCTAAAGACAAAATTAAATGCTCAGATTCATGTTAACTGCTATTGTTATGGTTGTTATATGAATAGCTCTATATATGTGCACAGACTAACTGCTTTACTTGGGACAGAGAAGAGCCTGGATGTATGGCTGGTAGGCTAAGCAGTGTTGTTGGCACTGATCCATAGTGACCAGAGACCAACGGACTGCACAAATACACATCAGTCACTAGAATTATTGTGTGGGAGGGATACATTGGCATTTCCCCTTTCCATTTAAAGGGTATCACATTTACATCCTTCCTACATCACACATGCTTTTTATGGTTCATATCTTAACAACATAATCAATCCTGTACTTAATCCCCTACTTAAATTTGTAAAAAGAAATTCTGTAGGGCACAAAGATATTGATTTCTGTGGGAGCCTCTGTTGGAGATTTTTAATTTAATTTGGCTGATGGAGAAAGGTGATGTTATCATATTAATGAGTAGCAACAGCAGAAGACCTACAAAAGTAGTAGACTATAAATTAGAATGGTCCAGCAACAATATGTACAAGTGCAACAAGAAATTCTAAAATACGTATGTGATAGGGCAGCCATGAGGGAGGCAGGAGTTTAGCACTTAATTGGTTTTCACTGGGGCAGATAGGATTATTACCCTGATACCAATGTACATTATACCTTCTCTGAGCTTTGATTTCAGATATTTTGCCATCTTCTCTCCCTCTCGCTCCTATCTTCATAACAGGTGGAACTCAAATACCCTCTCCAAATCAACCAAGCTACAGGTCTTTTTAAAGCTCTCTCTCCTTTCTCTTCTTCTTCTTCTTCTTCAATGCTCAGCCAGACATTCGGCCGTAGCGATCGTTTGCCATTGGTCCATTCCTGCGCAACCGCAAAGGCTTGCTGGCCTGAGAGTCCAACATCAGAACAGACTTGATGAACCAATGTAATAGGGGGTCTGCCTCTGGGCCGCCTTCACCCCTCAGGGTACGTCTTCACTACCAGCCGTATCAGCGGGTAGCAATCAATTTATCCGGGATCGATATATTGCGTCTCGTTAAGATGCGATATATCGATCCCTGAACGCACTCCCCGTCGACTCCGGAACTCCACCGGAGCAAGCGGCGGTAGCAGAGTCGACAGGAGAGCCGTGGCCTTCGATCCCGTGCCATGCGGACCCCAGGTAAGTCGATCTAAGATACTTCGACTTCAGCTACGTTATTCACATAGCTGAAGTTGCATATCTTAGATCGATCTCTCCCCCCACCCCCAGTGTAGACCAGCCCTCAGTTGCTGGAATTTTATCCTAGATGTTACAAGCCACCTAGAGAACGGCGTTCGCTGGAACGTGTTATGGCATCCTTGCGACATGTCCGAAAACTGTAAAGCACCGCTTGCGGACAATGGCCCCTGTAGTCTGTAGACCTGAATGACCATAAACATCTGCATTACAGATGAAGTCATTCCACTTTATACCCAGTATATAACATTGATATTTTGTGTGGAAAGCCTCCAGCTTTGTCCAGTCTGCACGGCATAGTGTCCATGTTTACAGCCGTACAACAGTATGGGAAGGATACAGCTCAAATAAATCCCGAACTTGGTTGTCATACTAAGATGATATCTTAAATAGCCCATGGCAGATGCTGCGATGCCAATCCAATGGAGAACCTCCGTTTTAGAACTGGAGGAGCTGGTAAGATGGAAACTGATTCAACGGTTTAGTTGTTCAAAGAGATTGGAGTCGGAATGTGGATCTGGTCCTAGATTTTGCAGTTTTGTCTTTGACCATGAAACATGTAGACCTTTGGGCCATTGGGTCTCTCCTTTGGGTTTTTGAAATTATTGTTATAAATTACCTAACAATTAAAATATAGACAGGGGACAGAATGAGATACTTCACTTAGCTGATGGAACCATCTTACTTGATTTCCTGTTTCAAATAATAAAGGCTCCTTTGCAGGAGCAAAAAAAGTACAAGACTGGTGTAAACTACAGTAGAAAAGAGTTCCCATCCTTCATTGTTCTTTGAGACTCTGGGAAGGTACATGGGTTATGAAAACCCAAATGGAGCTGGGCTGTAAGAGGAATGTGTTTTGAAAATTTTGGATGCTTACCTTATAGCCAAATGTTTAAAGCTATAAAAGAGTACCCATAAAAAGGGCAGACACAGAGGTTGAGATTATTACTTCAGTGTGTTCTTTCACCTGGCAATAATTGGTAACATATGTTAACTACAAACCTGTTGCTGTAATAAAACTTCAGTCCTGCAGGAAGAGGGCATATGATAAAAATATACAAAATAATGTATGGCATAGAGAAGATAGAGTGGGAATTTCTGTTCACACACACAAAATACAAGAATATGGGAACAGTCAAGGAAATGAAAGGTGGTAAATTAAAAACTGATTAAAATACCATTCAAACCACATCCAAATTAGCCTGTGGAACTCGTTGCCACAAGATAGCTTTGAAACCAAAGGTTTGGCAGGATTAAACAAGGATTGAATGTTTATAGGAAAACAAGACTATCCAGAGTTATAATAGAAAATATGTTTTTATAAAGTGCTTTGGAAAAGGATATAAATCTTCAAGACAACCTCAGAGTATAAGCCAGGCTATAATCATTTGGGATTTAAGAGGTAATTTTCTAAGAGGGTATAGATGCCTGCTTCAGGATTTCTCTCTCCAAAGTGGTTTTTATTAAACACTGTTTGTTTGAAAAAAGATAGTGGACTAGATAGACCATTGGTCTGACCAAGTATGGCATTTCCTGTTCTTTATTTTACAGGAACTCAATACTATTCAGTTAAATTCACCCTTCAGGGCAGGAAATCTTCTGCAGGACAGATGGAATTTTGAGTATCCAGTACTGTAAAGTGAGTGTCACTAAAATTTCAGCATTCCCTACCCTGGTAAATGCAGTGTCTTATGTAGTTGGGTCTGGTGTTTTCTGATAGTTGGTATGGGAGCATTAATATCACTCACTGTATTCCTTAGGGCTATACAGTGGGTTCCCCCTGCTTTTTTTTATTTAAAGATGCCAGCACTCTCCAATCCAGACCTGTGGACTGACTGCAAGAAGAGCTCCACCCTTCCTCTTGCACATCCACAGGGGTAGGTTGTGCAGGAAGCAGAAGAGAGAACCACTGTCCACCTCATCCCAGCAGAGCTTCATACTGTCCTACACAGGTCTCACTCAGGCTTGGAGATATCATGGATGCAGCCATGGGACACAAGTAAGACATAGCAGGTGAATTAGGAACTTCATGTGAAATTGAAGAAGCTGCCTGCCTGAACTAGACCTGGCAGGGATAATGTGAAGCTCACTGAGGTGGCTGCATGAAGAAACAAGTAGCTCCAGCTTCTGCTCTGTAGCCTTTTATTTTATTTAGACTAGATTTAGTGATGCCATCCTACACCACCATGGATTTGGCTCTGGTTGGTACAGTTTCAAGCTCAACAGATAAGTGAAAAGAGAGTTGACTCTCTCTCCAAAATCAAAGGACCAGTTATAGCAGTAAATGCTAAGCAGATAAAGAAGAGTTTTGGAAAGGATATCTAAACCCTCATACTTCAGGACTTAAGCCAACCTCTAACTCTTCAGGGTTAGAAGACATTTTCCCAAGGGGTAATTACACGTTTCAGCGTATCTTTCACCTTTTTTTAAAGCCTCTGGCAAATGTCTATGATAGGATAGTGGAGTGGATGGACACTAGTTTGTTCTCTTATAGCAGTTCCAATCTTCCTATGCCCTAGAAGTTTTACAGTTTTCCAACATTCTTAGAATGAGGGGGCAGAGTCATGAGGGCAGAAGGGAGATACAGATAGCAAGGGACTATTATTCCCCTGCTAGCTAGTTGTCACACTACATAGCTGCTTCCTTTTTAGCCATTTATTTGCTCCCCAGATCTGACCTTTTAACTTCCTGAAATCATTTTCCAATGATTTCTAATATTGTTTACCTATCTACTCATCTCTTCCATTTCCTCCCACTGTCGAGACAGTTTCTTTGTGTGCAGTGCTGTTGTTTTACAGAAGCTGCTCCCTCTTCACACTCATATCTCCCTGCACTACACATGCTACTGTGAGCTCCCTTTACTAGTGTCTTTATTTCTGCAGAACATCACTCACATTCTGACAGATGCAACCTCTAAAATAACTTGTGCGTGTTGCACGTAACCCTAAAATAAACATTTATTTCAGTTAGGTGCGTCAGACCTGCAAATAACCTCATTTATCTAGACAAATTTATTTTAATGATCATTGTATAGATACCAGTCTCAGCACACTCTACAATACCATCTGTCAGTTGCTCTTGTACTATGCATAATTTAATATAGCCCAATGTTACTCGAGTTTTTTTATGTTGCCAAATTCCCACATGTGTTTCTACATACTTTGACAAGTGTGTTATAAAGATTACATAAAATATTATACTAAGATTTAAAGTCAGGCTTTTTTGGTTCCCTGATGTTGATTCAAATAACTTCTTTGACACTATCAACTGCACACTTATAGATGTAGGCAATGCTGATATTTCCCTCAAGCTCTGTTTGAACACTTTCTGATAACCTAACCATCCAGGGGTAAAATGTGCAGATCGGTGTGATACAAGAAATAAGTGCGTAGCTCCCCTTCCTGCTAATGAATTTGAGCAGCCAACTCTTCCAGCTCCATGAGAAAAGTTTCCCCTTTGTGAGAGTAAGTTATCTTTTTATTCATTTAGTTTTACTCAATTTATATCCTGTTTTGATAAGTATGGAACAAATTGTACAAAGTAATTTCTTTTGTAAGTTCTTGTAGCTCAAAAAACATTCCAACGAGACTGATGTAACTTTGCCACATATTCTGATGACACTGCAGTTGCCATATTGGATAAGATCACTATTGTCCTGTCTCCAGTACTAGCCCAGTATGTTATGTTTCAGAAGAAGTGTGAGAAATTCTGCAGTAGGTAACTATGGGATAACTTGGTCCCAGGGATAATTTATTCCTAACCCACACTACTTAGGATTGGCTTAAGTCCTGAAGCATGAAGGTATACAACCCTTATGTCTTTGTGTACTGTAGGTATTAGAAGGCTTTCCCTTCACCCTCCCACTTCCCTGGTTCTTGTCACGCAGACAGCAAGCTGCAAAAGACCAGAAGTCCGAAGTGCAGACAATGCAATGTTTATCGGGGTTAGTTTCCAAGCAAGCATATTCCGAAACCCTTCACACCAGTCGGGCTTATCTCTATGTGCCGATAGAGTCTGTTCCCCAGCGCTGTGTTTCCAGCTTTGATGCAGCAGAGCGTTTACCCAGTGTTCCCCTTCCCAGCTCTGACGCTGCAGAGCCTTGCCTGTGTCCCTGTTCCCCGTTCCCGTCCCCCACCCTTAGCAAGCATGATTCCAATTTCCCTTCCACTTCCTGTTTGACCCCAGTTTATATAGTAATTCTCAGCTATACCTTAACCAATCATTTTACTGAAATTTAACTAACCAATCCTAACATATTGTAGCATAATTCTCTAACCAATTATATCCCACTACCCTAATTAACTTACACCTAGCAAAATTTATTATACAGCAGACAGAAACAATTAGAGAATCAGACAGATTAACAATAGAAAAGTGGGGGCCATAAATATGAAACAATACAGAAATGAGAATTCACAACCACAACCATTGAGAAGTGATTTCTTGCCAGACAGGATGCTATCAAACTAAGTTTTCTTTAACCATCTTAAGATCAGTTTCTTTATCTGGCGGTGATGGGCACTATCAGGACCGGATAGTCTTCCTAACAGCCCAATGCCACCTTATTTCAATGTGACTGGTTTGGGATGTGACCCTACGCTTCCCAGTTTATGGCTGCCCCTGCTGCTTAGCCAACGGCCTTAGTCTAAGAACAAGGCCTCAGACTATCCTAGTGATAGAAGGCCCAAATACAGGTGGACTTGTGATTTTGATTCTTTGTTTTATACCTCTATAACTAGCTAAGTGATAAAAATACACCTAAGTTCTTAAAGTATAGGCCTTTACAGGCAGGCCTGAATATCTATATTCTAATAGTAGGCTATACCTTTACACTTCCAAAACTGGAGTATGTATTGCTTTGTTTTCTAATTCCAATTTCTTTATAACAGAATTGCAACTTCATACAGTAGCTGGTTATTTTTTAGAAAAGGTTAATGCTGGCTGGTTAAGAACTGCTTTTGAAACTGAAGAACAACATCTGGCTAACATTAGTATTGAGGGCCCATTTCTTAAATCAATGAGTTTTGCCATTGACTTCACTTAATGCAGGATCTGGCCTCAAGTCACTAAAGCTTGCTTTGATCTGCCGGAGTGCGCACGCCCCCCCCTTCCCTCCCCCGGAGCACTGCTTTACTGCATTATATTCGAATTCATGTTATATCGGGTCGCGTTATATCAGGGTAGAGGTGTATAAGAATAAAAAAAATCCCTGGCGATGTTTCCAATTGCTGTACAAATTATATATAAACAGAAACAGCATTAAAAGTTCTGGAGAAGAAGGGGACCTCTGGAGTATTATAATTTGATATTGGAAATATTTTAACCAAAACAATTCTGTCAAGAAGGCAGTTTTAACAAAAATAATTTTCAAAAATACTTTGCTTTAAATCAAAAGTTGCTATCTTTTGACATGTTAAAAATGAAAAGTTTATGTACAATTTCTCATCTTTTTTTTTGGTTGGAAATATGCCATTCTCTCACATTTTAACTCTTTTCCACTAGAGAAAGGGGAGGGAAAGGGGAGTAAAAAGAGTACATTTCCTGCTGCCCTCCCCTAAAATTAATTTTCAAAATGTTGAAAAAAACACCATTGCTAAATTTGCTTGAAAGTGAAATATATTGTGGGAAAAAAATGAAAATGTTTGTTGTTTTGCCAACTTTTTGGTCAAATATAATTACCTCTTTTCAACCAGCTCTAATGAGAATCCTTATTTTTCTTCCCTTTTTTTTAAAAAAAATGTGCCTAATATGTGCTGAACTAATACTATTGGGGTAGAAATTTCTACCTTTTACTTCCTCTGTGTTCCAGTATAATATGCTGTGTTCCAGCATAATAAAATGCCCTTCAAATAGAATGAGAATCCACTCAATTTATGTTTGACTAAACACAATTTCAAAATATAGGATTGACTTCAGTGGGAACAGAGTTAGGCCAATCTGTGCATTGATTGCTTTTGAAAATTCTACCCATAGAGTTCAAGGACCTGCTCTCGATAGTACAGGTCATTGTATTTTATTCTTTGAGAAATATTATGCCAAGCTACATTTGTCCAGTCTAACAATTTTTGCTTGATCACTGGTGTTTTGTTTTTTGTTTAGATTGGAACTAAACAATTCTCATTTAACAATCAAAAATCCCTTCTTGACTCTAGAGGACATTGAGAACATTAGTGCCAATTATAAGCACCTAAAGTATTCTATTGTTAAAATAATGGCTAAGAATTACCTATGTCACTGAAATGGAAAGGACTGATGGATGACGAGTCAGATAGATGCATCCTACAGTTCTTCTGATGTGGATGTCTGGTTTGGTCCTTTATAGAAAGATAAGAGATTTTAAATTCTGATCCATGTTAGGGGCTGGCCAAAAAAACTCAGGGTGTTAAGATGGAAGACTCAACAGTAAACTCAATATATCCTGAATAGTGAAAGGTGTGGTCCCAAGCACTGCAGAATCCTAGGACCGTATAGTAAGATAAGGCATGGCATTGTAGCTAAGGCTGCATTTCAGTTTTTATTTTTAACCCCTAATTTTCAGTTGCTTGGATCTTTCTGAAATGTTCACCTTTCAGGCTGAAGTTTTCCAGACTGGATCTCTTGTCTTAAGGCAATTTTGTTTGGGAAAGTTTAGGCCATAAAGGTTCTGACCTTTGAGAATACAAGGAGAGTGAATAAAATACACCATTTCCATTATGTTAAAAACAATGCAACTTCTTGGGTCAACTCTACAGGCAAAATATGTTGTGGCAGAAATTTTACATTTGACATGTAAGTAGCCCTTATCAAATCTTTCAAAAATATCTCCTGTGGAATATTGGATCAGCCATTAGACATTGAAGAAAACACTCTGTATATGCAGAGTATCTTTTGAATTGGGGTTCTCCCAACTGAGGGCCTGACCCAGAACATACTGACTTCAATAAAATGTGCAACTGTGGAAAGTCACACTGAGCCTGTGTGCATAGCTAAGCTAGCCAGGGGATCTACTCCTTTATTCTCATCCCCTGAATGACTCTGACCTCGCTAGGATCCATCGGCATATGTCTAAGGAAATACAGGGTCTGGTACAAAACACACACTTCTGAAAATGGTCCTTTAGTCTAGAGGAATGTACATAGGATATCCTGGATCTTAGCCTCAGAGCCACTTCTGTCATCTTCACGGATCTTTGTAAGACGTTGTACTTCGCTTATGTAGTGGTTGTGAGGTTGGAGGAGATCATTTAGCAATCTAAACACCAGTTCAAACAGAGGCATGGTTGGCTCAGACCCCCATTCTCAAACATCATAAACTGCATAGGCCAAACATTTTTTTTCTCTTTCTTTTTTTAAATAGACTGAAAACTCATGGGTATTGAAGAGCTCATCATGCAGTTTGTAAAAGCAGAGGTTTGCAGTGGTGTTGTTGGACAAAACATCCCTTTGCCCTATCAGCATCTTCTGCTCCAGTTGGTTGCTGCTGACCCTTCACCTCAGAGCCTAGTGAAGTACCAAAGTGCTCAATGAATAAAGTGCAGAAAGTGCTTTGAGATAAGAGATGCTGTATGCCTAGAAAATATAATTACAGAGGATTCTAGCTCACTGGGACACATTATATTAGGCCAGCTGGATAACTGGAACATCTCCCAGGAAGCTGATTTAGCCTAATGAGAGGGAATGATAATAACTGTTGGTTAACTGAGACAATGTTGGCATAAACCTAGATAGTGCCAAGTAGCTTAATGGTGATTAACCAGGTGCTAATCCTAAATCTGTCCCTTTCTGTATGTGTAGTATGATGCTGGCTTTTAGCACAGAATTATATGCCGTTCCTCAAATAAGTCATAACACCACTCAAGCACCTCCTTGTGGCAAGGCATGGCTTAGCAACTATCTTGCCAGCCTGGCACCCCTTCAAAACAGTCACTCTGGTAGTTACTCTTCCTGGAACTCCACCCTCTAGCCAGATCACAATTTAGTTATCTCCTTCTGGAGTAACAGAAAGTCTGACTAATATCCTCACAGGTGGGTCTTTGGCCTCAACTCCAGGCTCACATCATTACCAGTGGCTGGTAGGAAAACCCAGGCTGTTCAACCATAGCAGGTTCCAGCCCAGGGGCCCTATAATCAGCAACCAAGGTCTACGCAGTCCCACACCTTGCTGTTATTCCCCTGAGCTCCGTCTCTGCCTGTCTCATTCCCCAGGACTTCTCAACGTTGAGCCTTCTTTCAGGGCTAGGATCCCATGGCTTATTTCTACCCCTACATCTATCCTATTACCCCTCCAGCTCCTCTCCCAACCCCATGACCATAAACTCTTTCCCTTTAGACTCCTTCTGCAGCAAACTTCCTCTTTATACTAACTAGCCTTCTCCTGTCCCAACTGGGATTCATGCTCAATTAATGCTGCCTCTCCCTCCAGCTGCATCCAGGTAACGCAAGTGGCCTCTCAGGCCCACATTAACCCGTTTGGAACTTCTGTGAAGTACACACCCTACCACAGTCCCATTAATCCTTGAATCACCCATGTGTGATCATTGCACTTTTCCAGGGATGGGAAGTGACAAAATTAAAGACAAATTTCCACCATCCGTTAAAGAGATGTGACTTGATGAAGTGCCTAGGTTATCCCTTGTTTAGAAGGGACTGCCAATTAATCAGAAGGCACTTCAACCTGCATTCTGTGTTAGCCAAAAGAAGTGAGCAAACGGCTCACCAGGGTTTTCAGTGATGCCAAAAGCTAATTGCAATAAATCAGGCACAGTGTAATAATTAACATGTTTTGCAACATCCAAGGCATGCAGCAACCAAATCTCCCAAATTCTCCTTCCTTAACAATTGTCTAGTGCTTACAAATCCCTAAAATGGAAATCAGCCTGTTTGCTGTGTTTAATCTGCTTCATTTGGCTGGTTAGCTTACTTTCCAGCAAAAGAATAGATCTCACTTTCCTTAAAACAGGAAAGGCATTTGCTTTTCTATTGCTGCTCATGGTAGGGTGCGCCACAAGTTTATAACCCTTGGGGGAAAACATTTTGCTTGAATTCTATTTTTAACTGCTGTTTGTTTATTTTTAATTGCTCTCCTAGTGTCCTGAGGTTTATCATTGATTTTTATCTGCCTGCCCTGCTCTCTCCTCCTTAGTATGCTGAAGGCTTTGATTATATTTTTTGGCTATATATGCTCTTTTAACTCTCTATTGTCCTGTAGAACTGCTTGAAATCTGTAGCAATCCCTTGTACTTTGAGGAGGAATGCATTAATATAACTGAAGTTGTGAGAGTATAACACAAAGAGAAGGTACTATCTGAACACAAGCAATTTCTTGGGGCAATTATCTTTGTTATAGTATCTCAGGGAAATGAACACCCTGAAATGAGGAACTTCTGCCCCAAGGTTACCTAGGGAACCTTGTAACTTAGATGTGGGAGGCTAATTTAAGTGTGTCTTAAATGTGCTAAAGTTCTCTGCAAAGTGACACCCACCAGCTTTAGAAACACCTTTTAAGATCACTGAAAAAATGTACCTGTAATTCCACTGGAGGCTTCATTTTTATAATGACTTCTCACAATATGAGCAAGTTGATTTCAGGGGAAAATTGAAGTTTTCAGAATAGATACGGGTTCTGTACTATCATGATCATTTAATAGATTCCACTCTTTCATTTTAAAGAAAGAGGGCTAGATCTGCAGGGGTATAAACTGGAATAGTTCCATTAATTTAACTTACATCCACTGAAGGTCTGGCCCAAAGTTTCTATTCCCCTTCCCTGAATAATTAACTTTTCCTGCATATGCAAATAGATAAAACGTTCTCTGCTCCAGGTAAAAAGTATAGGAGCAAAAGTATAAAATTCACTTCCACACTCAACCCAGCGGATTAACTATTAAAGGAGGGCTGACCTGTTTCCCACTAACATGAAAAACACATTATATACAGGCGAGTCTCATCTTATGCGCATTTAACATGCGCGGTCGGAAAAAAACAACAACAATTTAAATACTGTACCTGTAGTGTGGGAGATTCCGCCCGCCATTACACTCAATGTAATATTGACTATATGCGATTTTCGCTTTACGTGCTGACAGCGGAACGTAACCCTAGCGTAAGATGAGACTCGTCTGTAAACTCAACTAGAGTTAAAGAACATTTATAAACAAAATGTAATCTCATTTAGACAGGTACAACTTCATCGTAGAGCTGGGTAAATAATACTCAATGAATAGTGTATTTGATTAATCTATTTTTCTTAGCCCCAATTCCCAGGCAGAGTCTCATTGACATGAGGTCTAATAATGCTATTAGATCCACACAGGGAGACCCCTGTACCCAGATGGAGCCCAATTGACCTTAGTGGGTTCTTGCTAGTGGATCTGATTGCAGGCTGGAACTTTAGACTGTGAACTCTTTTGTGCATGGACTTTTTATGTGTCTTGTTAAGTGCCTTTCAGGCACTATATAGTGACAATAACTTTCTGTTTGTGACTAGTCGGAGAGTAGTTTAGTAATCTCTCAAATTTATTTGCTTTTCAAAATTATCTGCTGAACAATTGCTAAGCATAATGCTTATTCTGCAGGTTGTTTGTGTCAGATTGTATTCCTCTTGTTCATGATGAGTAGGATTCTACTCCACAAGCAGCACCCAATGAAGTCAACAGGATTCATTGAGGAATTAATGTACTGGGTAACGTGAGTACAATATCTAGTCCTTTGTGAGTAGTTCTTTGTCACAATTTAATATTTGAAATTTGAGCTGTGTTGGTTAATTTTTCTAGGACACAAATAGGGTTGCCAACTTTCTAATCGGACAAAACCGAACACCCTAGCCCTACCCCTTCCCCGAGGCCCCGCCCCCACTCACTACATTCCCCCTCCCTCGGTGGCTTGCTCTTCCCCACCCTCACTCGCTTTCACTGGACTGGGGCAGGGGATTGGGGTGCCGGAGGGGGTGAGAGCTCTAACTGGGGGTGTGGGCTCCAGGGTGGGGCCAGAAATAAGGGGTTCAGAGTGCAGGAGGGGGCTCTGGCAGGGAGTTGGTGTGCGGGAGGGGGTACGGGCTCTGGGCTGGGAGTGTGGGCTTTGGGCATGAGGGGCTTGGGGTGCAGGAGGGGACTCTGGGTTTGGGGGGGGACTCCAAGCCAGGGCAAGGGGTTGGGGCTCAGTGATGGGGCACAGGTTTACCTGGGGCAGTTCCCAGTCAGCTGCACACCTGTCCTGGCACCACACTGCCCCCCGGAAAGCTTAATTGCAGTGTAGATGTTTGGGCTCAGGCTGGAGCCCAGGCTCTAGGACCCTACAAGGTGAGAGGGTCCTAGAGCTCGGCCTGCAGCCTGAGCCCAAACATCTACATCACAGTTAAGCAGTCCTTATCCTGAGCCCCGGAAGCCTGAGTCAGTTGGCACAGCTGTGGGTGTCTAATTGCGGTGTAGATGTGCCCTCAGGTTTGCCAAGGCTAGGCTCAGCCCACAACCCCAAACCGACTTCACTATAAATAGGGTGACCATATTTTCCCAAAGGGAAAGTGAGACACTCCATGGGGCCATCCCAAGGCCCCACTCCGGCCCCACTCCACCCCCACTCAGGGCCATCCCAAACCCTCCTTGCCTCCCGCCCACATGGGCCAGCCTGAGGTCTCCCTTCTCCTGCACCCGGGGCCGACCCCAGTCCCCTTGCTGCCCACCCGTGCAGGGCCAGACTGAGACCCCCCTCTCCACCCCTTGCACATGGGTTGACCCGAGCCACCCTGCCGCACACCCGCATGGGGCCAGCCCAGCCTGAGCTGCTCTCCCGAGCCTTCTCTCCCATGTAGGGCTGGCGTTGCCGCTCACCCCCGATTCCTCCGTGCCCCGCTAGGGGTGCACCCCACTCTTTAGGCAAAACTGCATTTGTCCCATTAGCTCTTGCAAATTGACCATCAGTTGGCAAAAGCAAATGGGACAAATGCCTAATTTTGCCCAAAAAGGTCAGGATGGCAGGGACACGGCTTTAAAAAGGCACTGTTCCGACCAAAACGGGATGTATGGTCACCCTAACTATAAACTGCAACCAAGCAGGCACATGGCAAGCAAAGAAGCATACAATAACAAACAAACTAACGGACAATAAACTCACCACAAGGGTGACATCGTTGCTCCTCCTTCACCTGGAGAACTCTTGCAAAAACTCCTGTTTGCTGCTTCTGTTCACTAGCTCCACTGGGATGCATTGAGAACAGGAAGAGTTGTGACTGGGTTGGTTTCCAAGCTCATTCCCTAGTTGCTGCAGGGCCTATGAAGGCCATGGTAGCCACAGTGCAAACACCTCCTCTCAGTTCCTGTGATGCTATATGATGGATGAGTTTTATAATTTTGTAACTGTCCCCAACCCCATGTCCCTCCCCACCAATCTCATCCCATTAAATTGAGGAATCCATTATTTTTATGTAATAAACACAGGCAAATAAATAAACACATTTGGTTTGTGTTTATTTATTGTAAGACGGCTAAGGTTCCAAAAATTGCAGCAGTTAGCCTGGGGTGTAACACGTTACCATGCTGACTTCACACCCACCTTGCACAGGTGTAAATACCTACACAAGTTGCAAGGCCGTGGAGAATCAGGCCTGTTATGTTATAAACAATTAAGTTGGATTAAGATTTGAAAAGAGTCACTCAGTTTTAATAATACAGTAACTCCTCACTTAATGTTGTAGTTAAGTTCCTGAAAAATGCGACTTTAAGTGAAACGATGTTAAGCGAATCCAATTTCCCCATAAGAATTAATGTAAATGAGGGGGTTAGGTTCCAGGGAATTTTTTTCACCAGACAAAAGATTATATATATATATACACACACACACTGTAAGTTTTAAACAAACAATTTAGTACTGGTACACAGTGATAATGATTGTGAAGTTTGGTTGAGGTGAAGGAGTCAGAGGGTGGGATATTTCCCAGGGAATGCCTTACTGCTAAATGATGAACTAGCAATTGGCTGAGCCCTCAAGGGTTAACTCTCACACTCTGCAAGGCAGCAGGAATGGAGGGAGGGGAGAGAGCATCGCAGACAGAGACAGAGACACACACCGTGTGTGAGAGAGAGAGATGCACATTTCCCCTTTAAGTACGCTGACCCTACTCTTAAGTACACAGCCTTGTTAATTAGATCAGCTTGCTGAGACCGCAGCTGCTGCCAGCAAGCTCCCTCCATCCTGAGCCCTATTGTGTGTCCCCCCTGCTCTATGGAAGATGGGATAAGCGGGGTGCAGGAGCAGGGATACACCCTGACAGCCGCCCTCTTCCTCCCCTCCCTCCGCACAGCAAGCAGGAGTCTCGGGGAGCAGCTCATGGCAGTGGGGGGAGGGATAGCTGAACTGCCGGCAATTGATAGCTTGCTGGGCAGCTGCTGCACAGGGAAGTTGATAGGGGGAGCTGACGGGGGGGTGCCGGACCAACCTGGTTCCAAGCCCCCACCAGCCAGCTGCAATGGGCTGCTCTTCCTGCAAGCAGTGGACAAAGCAGGCGGCTGCCAAACGACGTTAGAAGGGAGCATTGCACAACTTTAAACGAGCATGTTCCCTAATTGATCAGCAACGTAACAATGAAACAATGTTAACCGGGACGACTTTAAGTGAGGAGTTACTGTACTTGGGAAAGGGGAATAAAGGAATGATGTCATGGGAGGAGGAGGACCCAAATGAAGAGGTCTGCCAGGAGCCCAGGTTATGTTTGAACAGTTCCTGAGGGCAAGCAGCAGAAAAATCAGTCCAAAAGGAAAAATCTTGAGGAACTTCTGAGGGAAGGAGTTAGGATTTAGACTGACTGAGACACACCTATGCTTGTGATGGCACTCACTGTAGCAGAGTGTAGAGGAGCGGACTCACCCGTGCGGCGCCTCCTGCTGGTGACTACCGGGAATTAACTCATTCCAGCTGCGGAATGCACTCTGCAGGCCGGGGATCCTCTGGCCCCCATGCCCCTCCCTGGACCCCAGTGCCCTTGTACCTGGGGTGCTGCACCCTAGCCATAACCCTTCAGTCTTAGGGTCTCCCATCCCCAGGGAACCCCCACCCACTATTCTCACTTCAGTATAAGGCTACTGCCAGTCATCATCTATCCCCATGCCCTGGGGCAGACTGCAGTATCAGACTACTCATCACTGGCAAGGGTGGGTTTGGACCTGCTGCCTTGGCCTAACCCTGGGCTGCCCTTCTGCTAGGCCGCAGCCTGGGGCTTTCCAGGCTGGAACTCCCCAGCTCCTCTGTCTTTCCCCAGCCCTGCTCCACTCATGTACACAGTCTCTAGCTTCCTGCAGCCAGGCCCTTCTCTCTCTGAATGCAGAGAGAGACTTTTTCTGGGCCTCTGGCTCACAGCCTTTTATAGGGACCAGCTGGGCCTGATTGGGGCATAGCCCAGCTGTGGCTGCTTCCCCAATCAGTCTAGCTTTTCCCTGCCACAGCCCTCTCCCTGGCTATTTTAAGCCCTTCAGGGCAGGAATGGGGTAACCACCCCGCTACACAGAGAAAACCAGAAGTCTGCAGCTCAAGGCCCAATTTTCAGTTCTGCTAAGGCAACATCACACCACTTGGGGCAAAAATGGTCCTCTGGAAATACTCCTTCACAAGGGGCCTTCTAAGCCAGTGTAGAGCTGAAATAACATCTCTATGCTGGCCCCACTCCCAGCCTCTGGAGTAGAGGCCTGTCAAGGGTTACTCCTACACTCAGGGCCGGCTCTGGCTTTTTTGCCGCCTTAGGCCCTCCCCAGCGTGGCAGGGGAGGGCACCGAGCCTAGCTGCGGGCCCGCAATCCCCGACCGGCCAGAGCGCCGGGAGCAGGGCGGCGAGCCCGGCCGGGGCTCTCCGCTCTCCCCGGCGGCCAGAGCGCCGGGAGCAGGGCAGCGAGCCCGGCCGGGGCTCTCCGCTCTCCCCGGCAACCAGAGTGCCGGGAGCAGGGCGGCAAGCCCGGCCGGGGCTCTCTGCTCTCCCCGGCGGCCAGAGTGCCGCGGGGAGGGTGGCGAGCCCAGTCCTGGCCCCGCTATTGGGCCGGAGCGCCCTGCCGCGCCGCCCCCCTCCAGGTGCTGCCCCAAGCACATGCTTGGTGGGCTGGTGCCTGGAGCCGGCCCTGCCTACACTGCAATTAAACACCCGCGGCTGGCCTGTGGCAGCTGACCTGGGCTCACGGGACTGTGGGGCTGTAAAATTGCTGTGTAGATGACCAGGCTCCAGCCTGAGTCCGAATGTCTACACGGCAATATTACAGCCCCGCCTCCCCAGCCCTGCGAGACTGAATCCGCTGACCTGGGTATTTAACTGCAGTGCAGACTTACCCAGTGTGAGCCCGGGGCAGGAAGAGACGTGGCCAGAGCCTGCTGCCCTATGACATTTCTCTGCTTCCGAGAGCTGTGGTGGGTGTAATTATAAGAGGGGAATGGGGGGATATTGCCCCTTCCTAACTTTTGGCAGGCTTTGAAGGGGAGTGAGGAGAGTGAATTTCCTTTGTGCAACAGGGCTCAGCACTCTTTCCCCTGTACAGCTTCTGTGCCTGCCTCTGGTTCACAGCAAGAAGCTGCAACTGCAGCCTCCTGCTGGGCAAACAGGAGCTTACAACTGTGGCTCCAGCCTGCAGATTTCTCAGCTCCTTCCTTGCCTGGGCTCCCTCCCCTGCTAGCTTTAGAGATCTGCTGAGCAGGAGGGGTTGGGTGGGAAATGAAACTGGAGGGAGAAGCAGTTTAGGTCGGAGACAGGGGCTTGAGGGCGAGAGGGAGAGAGAATGAGGAGAGCTTGGGGAAAGGGAGAACAGAGAATGAGGAGGGGATTTCTGCAGGGCAGAGACTGGGGGATAGTAGAGTGGTTCCTGCAGGGCAGAGATTGTGGGGGTCTGTGGGGATGGAGGTTCCTGCAAGGTAGAGTCTGTGATTTGAGCAGTGATTTGGGAGAAGGAGAGAGGTTGCTTGTGGGAGAGTGAGGATACATTGGAGGAATTTGTGTGAAATAAGGGAGTTAGGAAGATGTCACACAGAGAGAAGTCGGTGGGGCAGGGGGCAGGGGGAGGAGGAGGTAAAGCAGGGAGATTAGGAGTCTAGCAGGATGGTGGAATCTAAGCACATAGTCTGCAGGCTGCTTCAGTGCAGGATGGGAGCCAGTCACATACAGCCACGTCGGAAGAGAGAGGGGATGAGGACAAAGTAAGTGCTGGGGTTTTTACTTGTTTTTAAGTGGGTAGAAAGAAAGGAACTTAGGTTGGAACCTTTTGGGGGCTGCACTGACGGGTGGTGGCCTTGTGCTGCTGCAGGGAAATGTCTGCCTCCTCAACATTTTGAGCAAAACACCTCCAGTACTCGTAGGGGTATGGAAAGCAGAGTGTAAATTAGAGCAGCCTTAAGCTACTGTAAATTTTACTGGGGATTTGGCAGGCCCCTGCCTGTTCCAGAATGTGGGGAGAACAAAGGAGACTTAAAGCCGCCTTTGCATCCTCCCTACCCTCACTGCCACAAGCGCAGGAATGGAGTAATTGACAATTTTATTATAATACGGTGCTAATTCCATTTTAAAACAGCTGTGTACTTTTATGTCCCTTTGGGATTTCAAGCAAGTTTTTAATTTTCAGCAAGTCCTTTGCCGATCACCTTTAAGATCAGGGCTGGAGCTAATTTTTGTTAAGTGCCTGAGGCACGGTGCTGGGGAAAGGAGGAGGGAAGCAGACTCTAATGGCTTCACAGAGTTCAAGGAGATTTTATGGTGTCCTCAAGCTTTAAGCACAATGTTTAGTGCTGACTGTGACTGGAAGCGCAACCTTATTCAAGAATTAAATACAGAAACCTACAGTGGTGATCAGAGTTGTAAGAAAAAGGGAAATGCCAGGACCTACGAAAGGCCTAATTCTCCTTTACATGGGAGAAATCAGTAGTAACTCCATTGAAATCAGTGGGGCTCCAATGGTGTAAAATTTGAGAATTGGGTTTTAAGTTCACAAAGATACTGGTAAGCAAGTGAGAATTCATAGAAGAGAACCAGTGGGGGGGCTGGAGGCTCTCACCAGAAAGATCTATCTAGCTCTGCAAAGCCTTTGTTGGGACGGCAGGGAGACAGAGGTCTATAAATATCAGACACGGAAGAGGGACAGGAATTATTTAGAGCAGAAGAGAGGAATATGATGAAGTTGAGAAAGGGAAAATTTAGGCTGCATATCACAAAGAGCATCCCATCTGTGAGATCTACTATTATGCTGTACAATAGGCTCCAATAAGAAGTAATGGAAAGCTTGTTGCTAGGTATATATACAATGAGACAAAACATGAGATATTTTCTTTAGGCATACTTTCAGTGTAATTCAATAGGAGCAGAACATTATTCTCCTTCTGCCGGTGGTGCGAGTTCTCACCAGGAGCGCTTGTACCAACTTAAGGGGGATAGTGGTGGGGGAGGGGGGCGGGTTGAGATCCTGGGTTCTCCGCTCAGTGTAGAGCTCCCAGCTAGGAGCCTGGCTGCCTGGCACTGAGAGCTCAGCGTGGTGCTGACAGGGATGTAAGTAATGCGATGTCTACATAGACACTGTGTCATCCTATCTACATCGATCTAAGTGCTACGCCTCTTGTGGAGGTGGAGTTATTAGGTCGATCTAGTGGGACACTTACATCGGCGGGAGCAACACTGTAGTGTAGAGACTTACAGAGTTAGGTCAGTGTAAGCTGCCTTATGTTGACCTAACTCTGTATTGTAGACCTGGCCTAGACAGGGTGAAGTAACATACCCTCCCACCCCCCACAAAGAGGAGGGGGAGACAAGAGAAGGAAGCATGTATTATGAGAAACTCCTTCTGACTCGTCTGGGTTGAGCCTGATTTCTTTCAATGTCTTTGTGCCTCAGGTCTACCTTACTTGATAGGGGTATTGAGAGAATAAACCCATAAACATTTGGGAGGCACTCAGATACTGACAGTGGCTTTAGGAGCAGTATAAATATGCAGAGGGACTACCACAAATACAAATCTGAATTAGTTTATTTTTAATTATCAAAGAAATTTGCTCCCATATTAGCGATTTCATGCTAGTTTTCATCCCCAAGTGTATGCCCGACTATTAAGTCTCTGACAACAATGGGTTATTAAGAAAGTATTGTCACCACTTAATTAAATGGTGATATAAAAAATGTGAAGCTTTAAAATATAAATGTCTTCTTTGTTATGATCTTGGTTATATAGGAATAGAATAATTTTTACAATAAGTGGGTAATAATAAATCTTAGAGTATCATTGAATTCATATGGAAATATACATATTAAATTCACATTAAGCCAAATGAATTCATAATGGTTAATATTGTTGCAATAAATGAAGGAGTTTTTTCTGCAGAACTGTTACCCAGGGGTCAGACTGATCAGAATATGTGCAGTCTGAGCAGACAAATGGAAGACAAGTGCAGATTAATTTCTCTACATTAAATATCTTCTTTTGTATGGCATATTATTTAGTTCATATTTCACACAGTTGCAGTTATGTTTAATGAAGCAATGAAAGTGAAATGTAAATTGCACCAGTATTTATATTCTATTTTTTCCATTATAGAGAAACAAAAATTATTTGAGCAATAAAAATCTGTAAGGTATGAAAGAATACCTATGAAGTTTGGTCTCCTCGGCTTGGATTTACTGCATATTAATTTTAATAAGAAATTGGGGGGGGGGGGGAAATAGGAAAAGGAGATTGTAAACTAGCATGTTACCTATTTGCCTTACTTTAAATATTGTAAAAACTTGTAAAAGTTGGACTGCTAATAAGAAGGAAAACAATCTATGGGCAGCTTTAATTTGAGTGATTTGCACCAGAAATTTGCTAAACTTGCCAGTTTTGGGGCATGTGTTTCACGTTAAGTTGCATGTTTGTTCAAACCCAAAGCAGTAAAAGTAAAGCCAGCCCAGTGAATTTAGTAACATTTATGGATTGTACATAGGTTCTAATGGTTTGTTCAATGACAGAGTTATCTTATAACTAACTATTGCAAGTTTAATTATTAAAACACCAGAATCTCTACGTGCCTGATACAAAGGCCACTGAAGCTAATTAAATTCTTTCAACTGACTTCAGTAGCCTTTGGTTCAGGTCCTATATAGTATATGTTAGAACTGAATCAAATTTCTGATAAATTTGGTTTCAAGACCAAATTTAGCAATTTTGGATTCAGAGAAGTCTTTGCAAATTAAAAAACAATACATTTTTCTCCTGTGGCTGTAAAATTTGTACGTGTGTGCCCATTAAAGACATTGGGCCCAAGTGTCATTTTGCCATTGTAGTACCTCAATTCAGGAAATTACTTAACCACATGCCTAATTTTAAGCATGCTTAATCCCATTCAATGTAAGAACATAAGAATGGCCATCCTGGGTCAGACCAAAGGTCCATCTAGCCCAGTATCCATTCTTCCAACAGAGGCCAATGCCAGGTGATTCACAGGGAATAAGCAGAACAGGTGATCATCAAGTAATCCATCCCCTGTTGCCCATTCCCAGCTTCTGGCAAACTGAGGCTAGGGACACATTCCCTGCCCATCCTAGCTAATAGCCATTGATGGACCTGTCCTCCATGAATTTATCTAGTTCTTTTTTGAACCCGGTTATAGTTTTGGCTTTCACAACATCCTATGGCAAAGAGTTCCACAGGCTGACTGTGCACTGTGTGAAGAAATAATTCCTTTTGTTTTAAATCTGCTGCCTATTAATTTCATTTGGTGACCCCTAGTTCCTGTGTTATGAGAAGGAGTAAATAACACTTCCTTCTTTACTTTCTCCACAACAGTCATGATTTTATAGACTTCTATCATATCCCCCCTTAGTTGTCTCTTTTCCAACCTGAAAAGTCCCAGTTTTATTAATCTCTCCTCATATGGAAGCTGTTCCATACCCTTTTCTGAACCTTTTCTAATTCTGATATATATATATATATATTTTTGAGATGGGGTGATCACAGCTGAACACAGTTTTCAAGATGTGGGCGTACCATGTGGGCAAACCATTAGAATCTATATAAATGAATTTATAGAGAGGTAATATTTTCTGTCTTATTATCTATCCCTTTCCTAATGATTCCCAACATTCTGTTAGCTTTTTTGACCGCTGCTGCCAGGGCCGGCTCCAGGGTTTTGGCCGCCCCAAGCAGCGCCCCCCCCCCCCCAAGCCGCGATCACGATCTGCAGTGGCAATTTGGCAGGAGGTCCTTTGCTCCGAGTGGGAGTGAGGGACCGTCCGCCGAATTGCCGCCAAATAGCTGGATGTGCCGCCCCACTCCGGAGTGGCCGCTGGCTGCTGCACATTGAGTGGATGTTTCCAGAGAACTAGCCACAACGACTCCACAATCTCTTTCTTGAGTGGTAAAAGCTAATTTAGACCCCATCATTTTATATGTATAGTTGGGATGATGTTTTCCAACGTGCATTACTTTGCATTTATCAACATTGAATTTCATCTGCCGTTTTGTTGCCCAGTGTCCCAGTTTTGTGAGCTCCCTTTGTATCTCTTCAAAGTCTGCTTTGGACTTAACTATCTTGAGTAATTTTGTATCATCTGCAAATTTTTCCACCTCACTGTTTACCCCTTTTTCCATATCATTTATGAATATGTTGAACAGTACTGGTCCCAGGTCTAACCAGTTGAACTGAGTTAGAGATATCATAGCTCTCCCATATCATGGAACCTTCTGTTATGGAATTAGTATTCCCATTTTATTGAAAAGGAAATTGTTTGAGATGTTTGAAATGCCTGACAAATAGTTTATAGAGAATAAACTAGTGAAGTGTTACAAGAAAATAATTCACATCCACCATAACAATTAATTGGGCAATTCAGGAATATTTTCAGATTTTCTTTAGCCTATTTTAATAAGTGTTATAGATCTTTGCATATAAAAATAAAATCTAAATTGTATGAGCTGATGCGGACAATCCAAATATATTATGTGATCACTTGTCCATTTTAGTATTAGACATATGTGGATTATCATTTTGTTTCATGAGGTAGTTCTGTGAAACTGAACTGTAACAATGCACAATTATTTTAAAAAATCCTTTATTGCAAGTATGATTTATTCCATCATGGTTTACTCTCATCTTCTTTTTTTTTGACAATGGGTAGTGACCCATTACTAGATGGAAATGGTAGAATTATCAGTAATAATGCAGAAAAGGCAGAAGTGTTCAATAAATATTCCTGTTTTATTTGGGGAAAAAATCATGTTTGGTGGTGGTAACACTCTTTCCATTCCACTAGTATCTCTGGAGGATGTTAAAGAGCAGCTACTGATGTTAGACTTTCTAAATCAGCAGATCCAGATAACTTGCATCCAAGAATTTAAAAAGAGCTGGCTAGGAACTTGCTGAATCATTAATATTGATTTTCAGTTAATTTTGGCGCACTGGGGAAGATCCAGAAGACAAGAAAGCTAATGTTGTGCCAATTTTTAAAAGGGTAAACAGGGTGACCCTGGTAATTATAGGCCTGTCAGCCTGACCTTGATCAAGGGCAAGTTAATGAAGCAGCTGATATGGGACTCAGTTAATAAAGAATAAAAGAAGGGTAATGTAATGTAACTAATGCAAATCAACATGGATTTCTGGAAAACAGATCCTGTCAAACTAACCTGATACCTTTTTTTTATAAGATTACAAATTTGGTTGATAGAGGTAATAGTGATGATGTTGTATACTTAACCTTCTGTTAGGTGTTTCACTTGGTACCACACAACATTTTGATTAAAAAAACAAAACAATATAAAATGAACTTGGCATACATTAAATGGATGAAAAACCAGTCTAATTGATTGGTCTCAAAATGCAATTGCAATCAGAGAACTGTCATGGAGCAGGTGTGATTCCAGGCAGGGCCGGCTTTAGGCACTGCAGGGCCCGATTAGAAAGAGCTGCCGCCGAAGACAGCGGCGAGACTTCGGCGGCAGCTCAATTGGCTGCTGGTGCCTTCGGCAGCACGTCGGGGGAGGGTCTTTCTTCCGCGGCAGCGATCGAACTGCCGCCAAAGACATCGGCGGGACTTCGGCGGCAGCTCTATTGGCTGCCGGTTGTCAGCAGAGGGTCCTTAGGGACGTTGTGGGGCCCGATTCGGGGGAATCGGGTAAATCGCCCTAAAGCCGGCCCTGTTTCCAGTGATCCTATACTATTCAACATTTTTATCAGTGACCTGGAAGAAAACAAAATCATCACTGATCAAGTTTGCAGATGACACAAAAATTGGGGGAGTGGAAAATAATGAAGAGGACAGAGCAATCTGGATTGCTTGGTAAACTGGGTGAAAACACCCAATAGGTATTTTATACAGCTAAATGTATGCATCTAGGAACAAAGAATGTAGGCCATACTTACAGGAAATGCTATCTTGGGAAGCAGTGACTCTGAAAAAGATTTGGGGTTCATGGTGGATAATCAGCTGAATGTGAGTTCCCAGTCTGATGCTATGGCCATTAGAGCTAATGTGATCCTTGGATGAATAAACCGGGGGATCTTGAGTAGGAGTATAGAGGTTATTGCATCCCCGTATTTGGCATTGGTTCAACTGCTTCTGGAATACTATGTCCAGTTCAGAAAGAAGTTGATAAATTAGAGGGGGTTCAGAGAAGAGCCATGTGAATGATTAAAGGATTAGAAACATGTCTTATAATGATAGCCTCAAAGAGCTCAATCTATGTAGCTTAATAAAGAGAAGGTTATGGGGTCACTTGATTATAATCTATAAGTATCTATTCAGGAACAAATATTTAATAATGCGCTCTTCAGTCTAAGCAGAGAAAGGTATAACATAATCCAATGGCTGGAAGTTGAAGCTAGACAAGTTCAGATAGGAAATAAGTATAAATTTTTAACAGTGAGAGTAATTAACCATTGGAACAGTTTACCAAGGGTTGTGGTAGATTCTCCATCACTGACCATTTTTAAATCAAGATCGAATTTTTTCTAAAAGATATCCTCCAGGAATTATTTTGTGGAAGTTCTGTGGTCTGTGTTATACAGGAGGTCACACTAGATGATCTCAGTAGTTCCTTCTGGCCTTTGAATCTATTAATCTATTGAATATTGTCCTGATAGCTCTAGTCAGGTATCTGTCATTGATAGTTTGTTTGTTCTGGAGTTTGTAACAACTGTTTGATGGGAAGCTAGTGCCACCAAATAGTTGGACTACATGTCTGGGCAAGGGAGTAAGAAGGAGCAAACCACCCCTCTGTTACATCCCTATGTACAGGTATTTGGACCTTGGGTCTGGGTGCACTTATGTAGGCAAGGCTACCCATCCACTTGCTCCTGTTCCAAAGAAGGTGGTTTGGTAGGGGCAGGGAATGGACACCCCCTACTGGGTAGCTAGTGTAGCAAAGGCCTCTACCAACTTGAAATTGCAGTCTCCCAGGAGCAAGGAGGAAGCAGGAGAAGAACTGAGACTCAGAGGTGTGTCTGTGAATCACAGCAGCTCTTGGAGCTATTCCTCGGGTGGTGCAGTTTACACACTAACTCCTCGCTTAGTGCCAGAATCTAGTCCCTTATTTGAGGCCAAATCCTGCTATCCTTACATAAGGCAGATGTCTGTTGCAGGATTTGGTGCCAGTTGAGCCATTTTCTATTGGGTAAATGGCTCATATGACTGGCATTGTCGATAGTCATGACGTTAATTGTTTGGTGTGGACAATCTATGAACAAGATTTAAGAGCATGTACTAAGTATAATGAATACCACAATGTGAGTGTGTGAGACGGTTGCAATTCCAAAATATCAAGCAAAATCACTGCTTTCAGAACTACCGCATTTCTTTCTAATTTTATAGTATGCCTAGATGTAATTTTTGTAGTAATATATTCCTAAAAAAAAACAAACTACCTCTCTGCTTACTTTTAGCAGGTATATATTTCAAGTGCAATACAAATGATTGTGCAGAAATATATATATGACTAGTTTTTCTGAGGAACTGTAAATATATGCCAAAAAGAATTAGTGTATCATATATACAGCTAATGATTCTTACATATACAAATTTTGATTTTATCATTAAATCAAAGCAGTAATGGATACACATCTGTATACTAAAAATGTGAATTTCCCCCTAGTTCCTGCAAATAGTCTGAATTTGACTTTCTGGGCATGGTACAAAAATCATTTTTATAGGATTTGTGGGACATCTGAGTGATATTCTCAGAGATAGTGTGGGGCGAAGAGTTGTTTTTCTGTTACTTTGGCTTACTAGCTGTCTGAGTTCATTTGTTACCTTCCATGACTGTTTGTTGGTGCTAGTGGGCTGAATTTATTTATTTTCCATGTATGTTTCTTTATTGCTGCTGGGTGGTCATTGTTATATAGTTGTAATACTAATTAATTGTCAGGGTGCCTACAGCTTTTTGCAGTGGTGTTTTTAAAACTATTATTTGTCTAAATAAATAAATACAATTTACACTTAGTGAAGTTACTCAATCCTTATGCAGCACTAAATTAAGCAATTATAATTATTTCAATTGCTACCCATAAGTAAATACAATCATGGAAACATTAGCTTTCCATGGCTGATTGTTGTAAACAATAGGTGCAAGAGCACAAGAGAGTAGGTAGACAATCCAGGATAATGCATGAAGAATTTTTCCTCTTTTTATAAATCACAATATGAGCACGAGGATAACACGGTATCTCAGCAACAACTTGACAACAGATGTAAACTATTCCCTGAGAGAATGGAAAAAAACATCATTTGTCGCCAATAAAAGTATTTAACATTCTGAACCAATCTTAGCATAAATTAATTTGCTGTTATACTAGCAGTGTTTTTACATATGCATTTTGCATTTGCATCAAAGTCCTTCCCAGTGTTCAGGAACACTTGCCGCTTTTCTGAGGATTAACCATTCAGAGTATTAGTAGAGGTTAACATTCTGCATACTTTAAGATCAGCTATGGTTTCCCACTTATGTAGTGCACTTAGTCTTCAGAGGATTAAATGTGTCTGTTCTTGATGATCCAGATGAGAATGAATATTTATTAAATATTGTGTTGGGATGTGCTTATTCATACAGCAAATGCAATATATATACTTAAGCTACATACAAGGACATGAACAGAACTGAGAAAAGCACTTCTTTTTGCCCAGCAGAAAGCATGTGTTTGGCTACTACTTATTGTTTTAAGACCTGGGTGTCTAAAATACTACAGATATATACTGGAATAAAGTAGCATAAGAGACATTGCTTTCAGAAGGGTCACCTTTTTCATCAGATGAGAGATATTTAAGCCAGAAGGATGCACGCCAAGTTTATCAAACGATCTTGGTCATGAGACTGATAATCCTAGAATACTGGGCAACCACAATAGTGTACCTGGTGGTTATATTACCAGGTATAGATAAAATAAAAGCGGAGGAGGAGCTATTTGGTCTCTGTAGTATTTAGGAGCTGCACAATCATTATTGTTCATTATGGAGCAGAATTTGTAAAGTGCTCTGAAGATGGAAAGCACCAGGTATTATTATTTGACCAAAAAGATGAATAACCATTTATATGAATATGACTGTACAGTTCTCTCACACCTACAACAATATTTATAACACTATTATGGATTTTGTAATTGATAGGAATAGTTCAGTTTAAGGCTTAAGCTTTTCTCTGCTAGATTATGTGTTTAGACACTCACCCACATTTTGGACTAAAGGGAAGTACAATAAGAGGAAAAATAGGGGTTGATTTTTCTTTCATTAAAGCCAATGGTACTTGAGACCCATGGATTTTCAGCTGTGCTTCCATTTAAATATCTTTGCTTGGTGTTACTGACCAATTCACCTAATTATTTTCATCTACGTGGTCAATATTATAATATATCTTCAGGAATCTTGATGTCTTCCCTGTTTAAGTATTAGCCCCGTTAAATTTCAAAATGTTTACATTGGTGGTGTAGCATCTGGCCTCATTAAGATACAGCAGTTGATAAGAGATGTCGCCAAATTGCTTATCGGGAGCGAGAAACACAGAACTATAATATACACACTTGTCAAGGATATTATGCAGACAGAAATGGAAATAGGTCGGGGAAGAATATGTGACCATCTGTAATTCTTTGCTTAAGTGTATAATATATGGCTATCAAAGAACAGCATAAAGTAATTCTGCATAGAGAATCCCATAAATGCAGATAAAGAAAAAAAATCTTAAATGAATACACATCTCTTGATACCATTGTTCTCATCCTATGTAGCTAGCCAAAATGTCTTCCTCTCAAGCATTAGATGGAGCTGAAGTGGGCAGAGGCAATTAGTTCTGTCTGGTTGCTGTTGTGCATATGTCTGGCATATGTGGAATAGTAGAAGATAACCATAGCTGAGTGACCTTGCCAGCCTCCTTCTGGTACAGCTGATATCAGCAAGATACTCAACCCACAATAGGCCAGATCCTAACCTGTTGTAAATTGGCGTAGCTACATTGATGTCACGGGAGCTATGCCAGTTTACACCAGTTGAGAATCAGATTCCATGAATCCAGAGCTGGCAAGGGAAATAGAGTGGCCATCTTATACCCATCTGGCCCTAGATATAGAAAGAGATTGTCTTCTTTCTCCCATGACCCCCATCACCATGAAGCCAAAATTGTTCAAATGCCACCTGTCTAATGTGAGTCCAGGGCAGGATCTGGGTACGAATTCTAGTAGGGTATGGATTATTCAAAAGCAGTAAAGGCTTAACCCTTCAATTTTGTCTGAGTAAGAGATGCTGGAGTTTTATCCTTATGTTGCCCTTTGGGCATTGATTTTGTTTTCTATTTTTCTGTTTGCTTATTTATTGAAGTAACATCCTAAGCCAATGAAGACTGTGGCATCATTGTGCTTTACAAATACACAGGAAGAATTAGGCTCTTTCCATATTGTCAAGTCTGAATTATCAGTAATATTGATTATTATTAGATGCTGTCATGCCTTGCTCTCGTAATATGAGGCAACCTAATCTTTCCACCGCTACCTAATGCCACATTTCTTGCTCTGTTATAGCTTGTTACCATGACAGCGACATCTTTCTCAATGGTTTTCTTATGTGTCATCTGTTGTCCTCCTCTTTTCCATCTTTGCCAGGTGGTATTCAGTCAACGTCTTGTGTAGGAATTGTTTGACATCCATATCAGTTCAAACCACTTGAGACAATGATTTGAGAAAGAAGGCTGAACAGTCTGCTAGCCAGTCCTTTGTAACACATCAGCAAATACCAGGTATTCTTCACAAGCATCTCTGATGGAATTCATTCAAGTTTCCTGTTATGGGTTTCTAGCATTTGCCAAGTTTCAGAAGCATATAACAATGTGGGTATCACAATGGCATTGTATAATTTTGTCTTAGTTCTTGTCTGAATCTCCTTATTTTTCCAGATATTTGCCACAGTTGAAAACTTGTCTTCCCAATTCTTGCTTTCGCCTCCTCATGGAGCTGGCCATTGGCACTAATTGTGCTTCCAGATATACAAGCTTATTAACCATGCCATAGTCTTCACTACTGATCATATATGCACCAACACTGCAGATTCCTCTTTCAACAAACATGACTTTTGTTTTCTTTTGGATGATTCTTAATCTTGCTTTGGTGGGCTCATGTTTGACATTGGTAGTGGTCTTTTTCATAGCAGCATCGTCTGTATCCCACAGAACAATGTCAGATGCAAAGTTGAGATCTTGAAGTTTTCCTCTACTCCACATAATCTCTGTATCTTCCTTTGATGTTGCTTTTCACATCACGTGATCTATCACAGTGCAGAAGGGGAAGTAATAAGACGCATCCCCGTCACACTTCAGTGATAATATAAAACCGATCGGTCTCTCCACTTTCTGTCCTTGTATAGCATTTTGAACCTTCATACATTATCTTAGCCAGTGACATTATCTTTCTAGGAAGTCCATATTGTCCCATGATATTGCATAGTGGCTCTCTGTGGATGCAGTATTATTATTATCAGTAACAGTGGACCCAAACCTGTTATTTATGGGAATCAATAAGAGTTTTGCCTGAATAAGAAATAGGATGTTGCCCTTATCATTTACTTAATCAAACCTTTATGGAGAGCTTGCTGTAGTGTGAGTCTACTTCATGATCCTTTGTGCCTACATAGATAAAGAGAATAAAAATAATTTAATTAGGGGATTATTTTCCATTGTCAATATTTGTATGATGATTAAGGCTATGATTTAATCACTGGTATTTTTAGTAAAAGTCATGGACAGGTCAGGGGAAAGAAATCAATCATAAAATTTTTAAAAAATCATAGCCCGTGACATGTCCTTGACTTATACCATAAATACCCCTGATTGAATCATAGGGGGGGCACTGCCGGGGGCGGGGGAGCCAATGGCACCAGCTTCCAGGGGGTGAAGCCCTGGGGCCCACAGCACCAGCTGTGGCGCAGAGCCCCGGGGGTCCTGCCGCTGGAGGAGAAGCCCAGGGGGGCCAGTGGCTGCTCCGGCCACCACCAGGGGAGGGAGGGAAACCCGGGGCCAGCCTCTGGTCTGGCTGCCCTAGGACCACCGCCGGGAGCTGCCGAGCTGCAGCAGCTCTGGCTGCCCCGGGACCGCTGCTCAGGCAGTCCTCAGGGCCAGCAGCATCAGCCGCTGCTCAGGCGGTCCCCGGGGCCAGCTGCCCGGGGCCGCCAGAGCAGCGACCGTTGCAGCTGGCTGCGGCGGTTGGCTGCAGAGCCTCTCCAGCAGCAGCCGGTGTGGTTGTACCGAGGGCAGAGGTGAAAGTAAGCCGGTCCGGTCCGGTATGGCGTACCGGCAAGAGCCAGTACGGCGTGCTGGACTGCACCGGCTTCCGCGGCGGGGATTTAAAGGGCCCGGAGCTCCTGCCACTGCGGGCAGCCCAGAGCCCTTTAAATCCCACCCGCAGCTCCAGCGGCTGAGCTGGGGCCGGGATTTAAAGGGCTCAGAGCTCCCCACGGCTGCAGGCAGCCCAGAGCCCTTTAAATCCTGCCCGCAATTCCGACGGCCGGGCTGGGGCTGGGATTTAAAGGGCTCAGGGCTCCCCACAGTGGCAGGAGCTCCGGGCCCTTTAAATCCTGGCCCCAGTCCGGCAAGGCTCGGGATTCCCTGCAGCCGCGGGAGCTCCAGGCCCTTTAAATCCCACCCGCAGCTCCGGCTGCCAGAGCTGCAATGGGGATTTAAAGGGACAAGATCTCCGCTGTGGCCGGAGCCCCGAGCCCTTTAATTTGCCTCTAAGGCTCACAGCCACCTCTGCAGCTTTAAATCTTGAAAGGCCCCGCCTCTTCCAGTTGAGGCCACGCCTCTTCCGGATGAGGCCACGCCTCCTCAGGACTCTGGCAGTACCGGTAAATCCTGTAAGTTACTTTCACCCCTGACCGAGGGCAGCCTGAGCAGCTGGCCGGGCCCGGAGCCAGGGGCCCCTGGGGTCAGCCACACTGGTAGCTGCTGAAGTCATGGAGGTCGCAGGAAGTCACGGAATCTGTGACTTCTGCGACCGCTGTGACAAACACGGAGCCCTAATTATAACTCCCAAAGGCTTCCTTGGGGCCCCCCGGTGTTGTGTGCAGTTAAAACAGAGAAAAGAGACAATCCCTGCCCTAGAGGGCTTTGTTGAGCAAATGCAGAACAAATAGCAAAAAGATATGTCCCATAGCTTGGACTGGGCAGCTGCAGGAGCAAGAGCAGGAGCAGCACTCAGCCTCAGACGCTACAGGAAATACCATCAACAGATTGAAGGATTTTGGCCTGCACACCTGCAACAGACTGAAGGAATATGGCATGGGGAAGCTGTAGGAACATGAGCAGCAGTTTGTGAGAGAGACTGGCCTATGCAAATGCGGAAATAGCAGCAGCAGACTCTGCTGGGAAGTGTTACTGAACTGTCTCCAAAAATTTTAAAACTGGCTGCTCCTTTAATACCAGGGCCCTATCATCTATATGCTCAATTTATCACCGTGTCTTGGAGTTGTTCCACTTGTGTGGAAGAAAGCAAATATTATCCCACTATATGAGAGAGAGACACACACTCACCACTGGGCTTATTACTTATAGACCCATCTCACTGCTTCCAACCCTATCCATAATAAATAATGAATAAATTAGTTCACAAACAACTGTTTAAGTATTTGGAGTTAAACAACATACTGAATGATGTTCAGTCTGGATTTCATTCTCATTATTTCACTGTCATTGCATTAAGATTGTTGGAGACATTTTCTCTGCTCTTGGATCAAAGTTTATTTAGAGGTGCAATACTTATTACCCTGTACAAGGCCCTTTTGATACTGCTAGTCATTCTCACATAGAGAAATTAATCTGAAATCAATTTAAATCAAAAAGCAGATGATTGGTTTCAATCATGTTCTTCCTCTAGATACCAGATGGGCAGTATTAGTGATGAATTGTCATGTCCACTGCATATTGTCCTGTTTCACAATGCTCTGTATTGGGCCCCAAATTGACTACTGTATGTTTGTAAAATGGTGCGGCCCTTGATAATAGAAGAGTGTACCTCCATATGGCTGAAACTGTTGGAGGTACCAGAACCAAGTCTTCACTAAAATAGAAAGTAAATATGCAATTGGAGCTTGATCTCTTGCAGACATAACACCTGATTCTCCTGTCATGAACACTGATATAAATCAGGAGCAACTCCATTATTGTCAAAATGGTGAGAGACAACAAATCAACCCCATATCTTAAAAAATAAAATCCATTTGGAGAGGGATGGAAGCACTCCTACTAGGGATGGAAGGGTTCTCTGTGTTGAGTTGATGAATCATGGGCCGAACGTCTACCTTTATGTTCTTTATTTTGGTTTCATTTATATTTTTAAATCCGAGACACAAGAAATGGTAGAGATCTTCAGTTGGTTCCTGTCATTAGACAGAAAGATGAAGTTCTTCTCATTTGATCAAAAATAGCCAACTGAAAGGGCAAGAACAAAAAGCCAAGATAATTTGATTCTCAGGCTCAATCTTCTCTGAAGCAAAAATCTGTAGCATTGATACCATTCCCAATTTTCCTCAAATGTGCTTTGTAAAACAGCCGAATTCTAGAAGCTAACCATCTTTGAATGAAAAATGTGATTACCATGTGACCTGACTTTAAAAAAGTAAAGTCTAGAATGGGTAAGGAGAGAGGAAAATTAAACTGAGGTATGGTCAGGGTGAGATGCCATGTCTAATATTCAAGGCAAAATACAGGAGGTCAAGGGATCTGGGTTATACTCCTGTCTTTGCCACTTCCTCTGTGATGTTGGTCAAGTTTATGTGTGGTTGCTGACTCAAAAAGTCAGCATTACTGAAGCTCCCTACATTAAATTATAATACCCCGCATATGGATCCATTTGAAGCTATAAATTCTTCTATAAAGTGAAGACACTGACTTTTAAAGGGTACATACAGTAATCCCTCTGTGTCTGTATCAGTAAAATAGGAGTAATGGTTCATATGTATCCCACAAGAGGTGAAGTTTTAGGCTTCATTCATACATACTTGGTCCCAGGCCTTAAAGGCTAGATTGTGACTCAGATTACACACCCATAGAAAAGAGGAAGAGGGTGTAAGAACCATTCTATCTTACACATGCTTCCTGGGTCCTGTGTTCTTACTTCAACTTACTCCCTTGGGTTCAGGTGTATAGGAATAAACCCGGTTATCTGCGGATTACTCCCTCCTCAGAGGATTTGGGAGGAACCTTAGTTCTCCTCCCCTAGTTATGGCCAGAATAGCTGAGTCTGTACAAGAAATGTAGTGATTTACTACTGACGTATGTCAGCAGTAAATTACTAGTTCCACTTCCAGAACTGTGAGGAAACAAGGGAGAAGGAGGGATTCAGAAGTGGATCTCTTATGCACAGTAATTACAAGGATTGCTTCTGAGATATGCGTATGAGGAGAGATTAATAAGACTGGGACTTTTCAGCTTGGAAAAGAGATGGCTAAAGGGAGATATGATTGAGGTCTATAAACTCATGACTGGTGTAGCGAAAGTAGATAAGGAAATGTTGTTTACTACTTCTCATAACACAAGAACGAGGGGTCACCAAATGAAATTTATAGGCAGCAGGTTTAAAACAAATAAAAGGAAGTATTTCTTCACACAACGCACAGTCAACCTGTGGAACTCCTTGCCAGAGGATGTTATGAAGGCCAAGACCATACAAGGGTTCAAAAAAGAACTAGATGACTTCATGGAGAATAGGTCCATCAATGGCTATAAGCCAAGGATGGGCAGAAATGGTGTCCCTAGCCTCTGTTTGCCAGAAACTGGGAATGAGCGACAGGATATCGATCACTTGATGATAACCTGTTCTGTTTATTTCCTCTGGGGCACCTGGCACTGGCCACTGTCAGAAGACTGGATACTGGTCTAGATGGACCTTTGGTCTGACCCACTAGGGCCATTCTTATGTATGTCTTTATGTAGATGAAGCAATTTATCCACCACTCCTTGCTTAGGGCTGTGCCCAAATTCAGAATCTAGCCATAAACAGACAAAACTTTCACTGAAAACCTGACTTCACACTGAAGTTAGGGAGAGTTTTGTCTGAACAGAATCCACAGGATCAGGTCTGATGTGTTTAAATATTTGGGAATGGGATTGCCTTCTTAGAACAAGATTAAATGAAGCATGAGGTCCAGACACAGCAAAATACTCTTTCTTCTTGATATCAGTGCTTTGATCCAGATAAAAAACAGGGATTTTGTACCAGTCAGATGATTGGTGCCAGGCCTGCCGACAGCAATTCCGGGCCCCAGGGCAGAACATGCAATGGGCTCCCACGCATACACAAGCTGCACCTGCACGGACGCACCTGCACGGACATGCCTGACATTTGGGCAGTGGTGTGCCTGTGCTGGCTGGTGCCCAGCGAGCTGCTGGTTGTGCTGCTGGGCGCGCTCTTCCGGCATGGCCAGGGCTTCCACATGCCTGCCCGGTAGGGTTGCCAACTGTCTAATCGCGCAAACCCAAAGAGCCTTGCCCTGCCCCTGCCCTTCCCCTTCCCTGAGGCCACGTCCCTGTCCCACCCCTTCTCTAAGGCCCCACCTCTGATCACTCCATCCATCCTCCCTCCATTGTTCACTCTCCCCTCACTCAGGCTGGGGCAGGGGGTTGGGGTGTGGGAGGGACTGAGGAGTCAGGCTCTGGGAGGGAGTTTGGGTGCAGGAGGGGGTGAAGGGTCGGGCTCTGGGAAGGAGTTTGGGTGTGTGGTGCAGGCTCTAGTCCAGGGCGGGGGGTTGCGGTGCAGGATGGGGTCAGGGGCTCGGAGCTTACCTCGGGCAGCTCCCGAAAGTAACTGGCACATTTCTCTGGCAGCCGCTTCTAGGTCGGGTTCAGGGGGTCCCTGTGTGCCGCTGCCCATAGCACCGCCCACACAGCTCCATTGGCCACAGTTCCCGGCCAATGCGAGCTGTGGAGTCGGCGCTTGGGGCGGGGCCAGCGCATGGAGATACCCTTCCCAAGTGCTGCAGGGATGTGCTGGCCACTTCTGGGAGTGGCGTGTAGCGAGGGCAGGCAGGAAGCCTGCCTTAGCCCAGCTGCGCTGCCGGTGGCAGCGACTCGGGGCCCCCAGGCCCTTTTAAATCACCTGGGCCCCTGGGCAATTACCTCCCCCCCATCAGCGAGCCTGATTGGTACACAAGGAGGGTGTCTGTCAGGAGCAAGGCCCTCAGCTGCACCCACTCAGTACTCCTGACACCCTAACAAACCAGGCAGGGATTGGCTGAGGGAGCCAGCAGAGTGGTTCTTAAACCTAGCAACTGGCTTGCTGGCTGCTCAGTGTACATGCCTGTGGACTTTGCTTCCATGTGCTTGTCTCTCCGAGTCCTGTTCTTGCTCTGGTCCTCCACAGCCCAGAGCCTGTCCTGCACCCAGCCTTGTTCCCATCCTGCTCTAGCCTGTTCCTAACTCCTGGTAATCTGGCTCTGACTCTCAGCTCTGCCTCTGCCTCAATACTTGGCTTTGGCATTTGGACTCTGACTTCAGTCCTGACCTTCAGCTCTGATTCCTGACTTTGACTCTGTCTTGCCCATTGGCTCTTGCATTCAGGCGCCAACCACTAGCCATGACCACCTATGACCTGGGCTGCTGACAGTGTCAGAATTTCAGGTACCAGAATATTGGACTTAATTTCACACCTGAGATTTGTAGATGGCAATTAATCATAAACGTTCGAGTTCTATTGGTTTAAGCAAAAAGTCAGACAAATTAAGATTTTATCTTTTGTTGTCCTATCTAGGTTATGGTAGCGGTGTGAGTTTCTTTTAATTTCTTCCCACAAGCTCACCAACTAATTCAATAATACTTAACTTAATTTGTAGGCTTGTCCTTTCTTGCAATTTTTCTGTCCATCATTGTGAAATATATATGCAACTGTCATGGATTTCTTTTCAGAATATGTAACAACTCCCCTGGTTCATATTTTTATTCAACTGCCTGTCTGTTTAGGCACCTGCTTATTAGAAAAGATTCATTCTTTCATTCTATATCTGTTTTTTCTCTGAGATCCTCTAATGAATCTGGTTTTGTAATACCCAGAGTTGTTATGAATTGTAGAAAAGCTGCATCTCTTCCTCCTGCTCTTTCATCACACAATTGTGATAGTTTGCCTTTGATGTGAGAAAATGCCACAAGTTTAAACATTTTTAAAATGTGTGTTGGAGAGGTTAAAAGCAAAATATGCATGTCGTAATATTTATCATTTATTCACTTGGGTGTATGATTTAATCTTTGTAATATGTTCTATACCTGTATTTTTTTCTCCGCTATGCTTGACATACAGTATATATATCAATAATTTCATGGCAAAACATGTTCTAAATTAATTTTTTATTGAACTGTTGAGTCAACAGCTGATTAGCAGTTGCTTGGTTCATGGGCACAGATAAGCTCAAGCACCATCATGTCTTAAATTTCGTGTTTTAAAAAAGAAGCATCCACAATAGGAAACCCACCACTCCCAAAAGCAACCAGAGAGGGCTTCCCCACAATTGTGAAAACTTCATGATAGCCATAAGTTGGGTGTATGAGTTTGAGGAGAGCAGCCAGGCATGGGAGGGGTTGCCAAGTGCTAGGGTAAGGAGCTCTACTCTCAATATGAGTAGGCTGGCATGGAAGGGAGCTTAGAGTGCATCAAGGAGGGGGGCCCACTTCTATGTGGATCCAGTGGTAGGGAACCCAGGTTACAAGGGTGGAGGAAAATCAGTGGCCAGGGTGCTGGTGTAACCCCACACACCTTCTGGGTATGATGCTCTGTCCCCTCTAGTGGCACTGAGGCCACTTAGAGATTAATGAGTCTGCTACAGTCTTAGTTAAAAGCCAGGTGGCTTTTAACTCATGCAGTAGAGGCTCATGCATTGAGGTACCAGGTTCAAGCCTGCCCGCCGCCGACTGGGGTCTGTCGGTATTACAAATGGGGGCTTGTCCGGGATTTCAACTGGGAAGTCTTTGGGACGTGCTTCCTCAGCTAGGAGAAGTATGTAACCCATACACCTTCTGGGTATGATGCTCTGTCCCCTCTAGTGGCACTGAGATTAATGAGTCTGCCACAGCTTTAGTTAAGGGGCACGTGGCTTTTAGCTCATGCAGTAGAGGTTCATGCATTTAGCTCCAGAGGTCCCAAATTCAATCCCGCCCACCGACAACCGGGGTCTGTGGGTGTTACATGGGCCAGGAGAGTCAGTGACCCCGAAGGGGCTGTGCTGTAGCTCCACGGCTATTCTTGTGTTCATCAGTTTCTAGGTTTTAAGATTAGAAGAGACCATTATGATCATCTATTCTGACATCTTGTGTCACACAGGCCATAGAACTTCATTCAGTAAATCCTTCAGCTGAGGGAACAGTCCTTCCCCACTAGCTGGAGAAATGGATTGTGTGTCTCTCCCTTCCCCAAACTAACTCCCACATAGTACACCTAGATAAAGACCTGTTGCTCTGCCTTATGCAGTTTACCTGCATTTCACCCTGATGGACAATTATTTTGAACAACTCTGCTTCTTTGTGCTGTCTTATTTACTGTTATCATCGTGGACCAAAAAGAGACATGCTCTTTCATCACAGCAATCACTGAAGAAATGACAGCAAGAATGCACTGGCAGCAAACACAGAAAAAAAGGAGAGATTGAAATGGCTTGTGAAATAGTCCTTTCATGCTGGCAAAGTAGAACCTGTCTTCTACCATGAATAGGGTATGGAAAGTAAATAAGTAAAAATTGGTTAAAGTGAACCGCACTGAAGGCTACAACGTATTTATATTATTATTTATTTATTTTCGTATAGAACATACTTAATGTACTTCATAACTTGTCCCTAAATAGGGCTTCTTCAAAAACAATATAACTTCCCTATAAATTCCAATGGGTTTACAAGTTATACTTTTAACTACCATAGCATTTAGCTGTTTAAATGCTTTTTCACATTGCCAGTGATTTTGAGATGTCCACTCTTCTCGGGTTCCCCTTATACTAGCCTCACTTCTCCATGAGGTCTGTACCACCATTGACCAACCCCCGAAACCTGCCATTGGCACCCACTTCTGTGGGGAAACGGACAATGCAGAATGAAATTTAATGCTGCTTCCAAGGTGTATAGTTTGTGCTCCTAGCGGCTTTAATCCCAGTTGTCTTTCCTGGCAGCATTTCTGCTGATTTGAGAGAAGACCTTCATGTAGGTTACTGCAGCTGCTCTTTGGCCTACTCACACATAGACAAGAGGCAAACCTCAGCCACAGTGGAGGCCCAGCTCATGTTGATAGGGCTTACTCATGTGAGTTGTCCTACTAGTTTCAATGGGGACTACTTGCTAGTGTGAGTGCTCACCAGGGTGAGTAATAGTAGCAAAGTCAAGCCCAGGACATGTGGAGGGGTTTCTGCAGTTGGAAAGGGAGAATTCCATGAAGATGCTTTGCCTTCTGCTCCCCCTCTCTGGGTACATCTATACTTACCTCCGGGTTCGGCGGTAAGCAATTGATCTTCTGGGATCGATTTATTGCGTCTTGTCTAGACGCGATAAATCGATCCCGGATCGATCCCGGAAGTGCTCGCCGTCGACGCCGGTACTCCTGCTCCGCGAGAGGAGCAGGCGGAGTCGACGGGGGAGCCTGCCTGCCACCTGTGGACCGTTGGTAAGTACCTTTAAGTTCGAACTAAGGTACTTCGACTTCAGCTACGTTATTCACGTAGCTGAAGTTGCGTATCTTAGTTCGAACTGGGGGGCTAGTGTGGACCAGCCCTCTGTTCTGAATCCCCATTCAGTGCCTGCCTGCCTCTTCTGCCTTTTGTTACTGTGAGCAGAAGGGAGCACCCAGCCCTTTCATTAGATATACTTGTAGAGGCACATGTAGATTTTTAAATTAGTTCTTCATCTACTTCCAAGTGTTACCGTAAATCCCTGACTTGTTAATTTATGTATGACCTGCCTTCTGGAACTTTATCAAGGACTTCCTGAAATTTTCATATAAATTACATTGCATCTGCTGTCCTTGTTAATAATCTCTGACAAGACCTTTCCTGGGCGAAAACCATTTTCTGACTGCTTACCTGTACATACAAAGATCAGAAAAGGCATCTCAGCCCATCTTTTCTCACTTTTGTTTTACATCAGTAAATGAAAGAAAACATCTAATAGGTATTATAAAATATTAAAAAAAACTAAATGCTTATGAAAGCTGCTGTTTAAGAGACTTATTGAGTGGAATTGTAGTCACTTCTCCACAGAATGGGTCTGACATATATGGTGAAAATGCAAGTTTTCTTGCAAAGACCCTCTCTCCCACAAACAAACAATAGGCAAGGGATATAATTAAGAGAAATGGAATATTTTACTCCTTTTTAGGTTAACAACAGAACTATTTAATGAAATATTAATGAAGTGGGATGCACTACTTAAATACAAATTATGGTCAACCTGTAACAGTATGTATAAACATTGTGGCCCATAATCTATCTGTCTCCACGGGTGTATTCCCTTATTTTGCATATTATGATGCCTTTTCTTTCAGTTTATATCAGCAAATAGCTTGCAATGTCCACATTTCTATTTCCCATTTAAAAAAACAAAACAAAACCAGGACTCAATACTACCAGTTGTTGAAAGAGATGTGGTGAGTCAAAGTTCTAGGGGTTTCTCTGCACCTGTGCAGAGACTCAGTACAGTGCAGAGAAATGTGAGCAAATCTTTGGCTCTATCAAATTGCATGCTGGTGAGTAATGGGGAAAATAAGCATAATGAAGGCAAAGTTGGAGCTTTACCACCTCTACACTGGCTCAAATGCAATCCAGAGAATGCAAGTGATGTCCCCAGAAGCAATTTTTAGCTCTTTCAGTTACTTTGGCTGTCAGCCAGGAGGAGGGGCTACTCAGGTGTGTTCCAGAGATCTACAGCACTAATGCAGAGGAAACAGATTCATAGATTCCAAGTCCAAAAAGGAACATTGTCACTCATCTACATAAGAACATAAAAAATGGCCATACGGGTCAGACCAAGGGTCCATCTAGGCAGGGCCGGCTCCAGGGTTTTGGCCGCCCCAAGCAGCCAAAAAAAAAAAAAAAAAAGCCGCGATCGCGATCTGTGGCGGCAATTCGGCAGAAGGTCCTTCGCTCCGAGCGGGAGTGAGGGACCGTCTGCCGAATTGCCGCCGAATAGCTGGACCTGCCGCCCCTCTCCGGAGTGGCCGCCCCAAGCACCTGCTTGCCGAGCTGGTGCCTGGAGCCGGCGCTGCATCTAGGCCAGTATTCAGTGTTCGGACAGTGGCCATTGCCAGATGTTTCAGAGGGAATGAACAGAAAAGAGCAATTATTGAGTGATCCAGTCTCCACTTCTGGCAGTTGGAGATTAGGGACACCCAGAGCATGGAGTTGCATCCCTGACTATCTTGGCTAATGGCCATTATTGGACCTATCCTCCGTGAATTTATCTTTTTTTTTTAACCCAGTTGTACTTTTGGCCTTCACAAAATCCTGTATTGAATAACCCACTATTAAATATTTGTTCCCCATGTGGATACTCAAAGATGAGCGCTCTCAAATTTATCAATTTATCCTTCTTGAATTGTGGGCACCAGAATGAGACACAGTATGCCAACAGTGGTTGCATCATTGCCAAACACAGAGGTAAAATAACATCTCTATTTCTATTCAAGATCCCCCTGTTTATGCATGCAAGGATCACATTAGCCCTTTTGGCCACAGAGTTGCACTGGAAGCTCATGTTCAGCTGATTATCCACACAGCCCCCAAATCTTTTTGCAGGAATCACGGCTTCCCAAAATAGTTGCCTATCTTATGTATACTTGCCTATCTTATGCCCATACTTATGTATGGCCTGAATTCTTTGTTCCTAGATACATACATCTACATTTAGCCATATTAAAACACACATTGTTTGTTGCACCCAGTTGACCAAGTGATCCAGATTATGCTGCATCAGTGACCTGTCCTCTTCATTATTTACAACTCCCCCAATTTTTGCATCATCTGCAAACTTGATCAGTGATGATTTTGTTTTTCTTCCCTATCATTGGTAAAATTGTTAAATAGCATAGGGCTAAGAACCAAACTCTGCAGGACCTCACTGGAAATACACCTGCTTGATAACAATTCCCCATTGACATATTTTGATACTATCAGTTAGCCAGTTTTTAATCCATTTAATGTGTACCATGCTAATTTTATAATCTAGTTTTTTAATCAAAATGTTGTGTGGTACCAAGTCAAATACCTTATAGAAGAATAATATCAACCCTATTGCCTTTATCTACTATTACCCTTGTAATCTCATCAAAAAAGGTCAAGGTAGTTTGACAGGATCTATAGATCTATTCATTTGCATTAGTTACATTGTTCTCTTTTATTTCTTTATTAACCAAATGTAGAATACAAACTTGTGTATGTTGCCAGCTTCTTCAGTTGCTGAAATCTTTATTGATAGCTCTTGCATGTATGGATCAAAGAACAGATAAAGGACAAGTCGGTTTATTTGTAACTGGCAAAGGTTTACTTAGAAGTCGTATGTAAAGAAGGTCACTATGCCTCTCTGGATATAGTTTTTAATGTGAGATTATTTCCTACATAGGAGAAACATAGAAAACTTTAGAAAAATCAACAAAAATACCACAGCTGAAGATCTGCAAACTTACCAAATGATGATGTTGTATATGGTTAAATTCAGTACAGATGTATTGGGGAAAAAATAAATGTCTCCCTTTCGGAAGATCATTTTCTAAACTTTCCATCAGAAATCTGTGCACGATTTAAATTCTGATTTTCCTACTTTGGATATTGCCCTCACTCTGCCTCCATTCACGAGGAAAAGATGGGAGCGAGGGGGGTGGGAAAGAATATATTCATTTAAAGCTACAGGCCTGGTGCTGCCCCCACTGAAGTCAGTGGGGGCGGGATTGAGCTTTTGAGCGGAAACAGATTTTAAAGCTTGTCAGCTAAACCTTCCACAAATGGCAAAATACAGCTCTTCCTCATCTGGCACAAACAACCATGACTCATAGGCCATCTTTTATTTTTCTGGTTCCAGATAGCAAACGGATTGAAGCTAACTTTAAACTATTCTATCCTTCTTGCTGCCATAGTAAGCCTAGAATGATCTTGCTCAATGACTAGGTATTTCCTACTAGGAAAGACTGATTAGTCCTCAAATGAACTTTGGTCATAAATACTAGGTAACTAATGTGAACCTTTTTTTTTTCATGCAAGGGAATAATTCTTTCTACTTTTATATAGTTGTAAATTATGAATTTTTTTTTAGTAACCTCTTTAGTTCCTTGTGTTTATAAAGAACGTTGAATGGTTGGTTGCTGAGTGTGAAAAGAAGCTAAAGGTAAAATTAT
Organism: Chrysemys picta bellii; assembly: GCF_011386835.1. Classification (NCBI taxonomy): domain Eukaryota; kingdom Metazoa; phylum Chordata; order Testudines; family Emydidae; genus Chrysemys; species Chrysemys picta. The sequence goes on along the minus strand of NC_088799.1, from coordinate 14,504,460 downwards.
AAGTTATGGAGATTTATTTATTTATTCCTGTGATCTTTTTTTCTTTTCATGAAATGTGTTTATTTTTGTATTATGAACTTGTTGTTGGCAGTTTGCCTCCCGAGTCCCTATGCACTTGTGAGGTCTGTTGGATGTACAATATTAATGTTAGATTCTTGTTTTTTCTCTCATGTCTATAACCCGTAAGCAGCCTTTCCATTGTTTTTCAGTGTTGTAAGAGACCCTCTGTGCTTATTTTTTTATGGATGAAATTCATTCCTGTGCAAAGGGCTGGCATGAGGTCTGAGCACCCCTGAAGTAATATTTAAGCCCTGTTTTGAGGTTCATAGGCCTTATATTAGCCCCGTGCGTGGCAGAGAGCAGATTTCACCCTATCAATTTGGAAATAGATCTGATGTTTTGTATTAATGAGAATAAAAAATGTATCAAATGGAAAAGGGGGCAAATGGTCAAAGGTTAAAATAAAAAGTGGGTGTAAGGGGGAAGATGGTGGATCCACCAGCCATTGCCTGTCCATCCTTTGCAAATAGGCAGATAGTGCCTTGCAGCTGCTTTGTGGCCTTGAGGCAGAGGTGGGAAGATAAGGATTAATTGCACTAGTGTGGATAGTCCCCTCATCTAACCTAGCTGCTCAGATTTGATGTTAAGAGGAGAATTCGCTGATTAACATAGGGCACCAAAGAGCCATTAGCTAGTTCAAAAATGAACATTGCAGTGTAGACATACCCTGGAAGCCTGGGCTCAGACTCAGGCTTGGAAGCAGGGTTTAGGTTCGTCTATATGGAAATCTTTCAGACTCAAGCTTGGATCTAGGAACCTGAGAGGTGGAGGGTCTGAACCCAAGTCAAGCTGGGACCCAGGATTCAAGCCCTATTGCTTTGCACTGTAGACACAGCCCACCCTGCTCCGGTCCTGGGAGTCCACCAAATGTATCCTGCAATCCCATGGCTAACTTCCTTTGTCCTCTCTCTCTCAGGAATTTCCGGTCAACCCCTTTGGCATAGTGCAGCATCTTGGTGAGTCCGTGTAACTTTTCCATTGTCTTCTGAACACCGAGCTGCAAGCACACCGTCAGAAAGCCTTCTGTGTTTGCAATGGAGACTGAACAGAAAAAGTCTTTTGCAAAACATACTGCTCCATGGCTATGGGAACAAAGCCAGATTTTGGTGCGAGGCCAGGAAAACAATGGACTTGAGTAAAAGGACCAGGAAAGACCATGCACACTGGCAACTAGTGAAGAAGCTGGCAACATTGCAAATTTACCAGACTAGTGACCAACACAGGGAGTGGATTAAGTGGCTCAAGACTGAGTACAGGAAAATTTGGGACCGGAATTGTACCTCAGGCAACTTGCCAACATCAGGCCTGTTTTTATGAGGAGTTTGACTGGGCACTGGGCACTGTGCAGAGCACAGAGCCAACAGTGGTGCATAATGACCTGGTCAGCTGGAATGGTGACCTACTGGCCCAAGATTCTACCATGGGGACTGATAAGAGCTGCAAGCAGGCACCAAGTGAGGACAGTGAAGTGACTTTGTTCCTAAAACTGATCCCAGAGGAGGCTTCGCAACAGGAGGAGCTATACTCTAAGGAGCTGTCCGATGCCCCTTCGGGGGACAAGCCCACCACAGAGCCTGCAGCAGACAAGGAAGGGACAGAAGTTGCCCCATAGCCCAGTAACTTTCTGTCTCCATTTTAATGTTTATTACTATAGGAACAGGAAGGCTTTTCATTCTGTTAGAAGACCCAGCTAGCACCATGCATTCGCTAATGGCAGATTAGCTTGATGCCCCCACCACATGGAGTTCAAAACGGAGACTGGTAAATGCAAACGTTAAAAATCACCAGGAATTTTTATTGGGAAGGCACAGACTTTTGCTAGGGCATTCCTGTTTCTTATAAATAATAACCTTATATTGCCATGCCTGTAAGTATGCCACTCTGACCTCTCAATTGTGTAACAAGTCACCTGGAGACAGTGAACTGTGTGGAGGGAAATGTGTTCCATTTACAAATCTAGTCCATTTCAGTTAAAGATAGTCCACGCGGTCCCTAGGTGACTGTGACATTCCCCAGGGTACAATCTGGACTAGTGAACAGCTGTCACCTCAATTCTCCAGTCTGGGGTGCCTTTTAAACGGCTTTGCTGTGAGAGCAACCATTCCTGATCTGCTCACACACAGCCTGCAGCATGTAAATCACTCCCAGCTAGACATATGAGTGCTATGGCCAGCCACTCTTGAATTAAACTGCAGAGCAACACCAGTAAATGCCCAGTCCCAGACTTTCCCCCAGAAAAGTGCATCTTGTACTGCCCACTCCTTTCCTGGATAACACAAGCTCATGCCATTTTCATAATAGAAAAGGATAGACACAAATCAAGTGGACGATCACCTGTTTTTCCTGCCAAAGAATGGCTGCTTAAAAGGGCGTGAGTGAGAAATTTACATCTTGGCAAAGAAACAGCTAGAGGTTCCTGTCCCCACAGACTGTCTCCTGAACTCCAGCTAGAGACGATTCTCAAAGAAGAGGATAAAGTATAAAGAATGGGGAACGGATGCCCCATATCATCTCTACTGATGTAGCAGAGCAGTGGCGTGACTCCTTGGCTAACTGCTGCCTGCTGGTGGAGTCAATGGCTGTGAGGCAACCCCTTCTGAGGGTCTGGGGAGATCTCTCTGCCTGCTGAGGGGAGTCAGGGGATGGAGGTGGCACTCCCTTCCCAAGCCCCAGCACCACGGGGCTGGAGACTGGTTTATTGTGGCAGACCCCTAGGGGACCACAGACTCCCAGTTGAGAGCCAGTGGTCTACTTCAATCAATTCCTTAATCAATCCATACTGTGAATCAACCCACCCACTCATCCAATAAGCGGTCACGTCATTCATAAGTACACTGCATGGCAATCAACCCCATCCCCAAACACTGAAACGCTCCCTCCTCCCTCCACCCCCCGCCAATCAATGAACTCCATCCCTCTGCCCACAAGCACATTCATAAATGTACTATTCTCCTGCCACCGTTGAGCCATGCAAGTCCATAATGGGGGAGTACAAAGCATCCCTGACTTCTGTTGCCTAGGTGCATCCAGCTCCCACTGTGATTCGTGCACTTTGTGGGTGAGGGGACCAATTCAACAGCCCTTTGCTGACTTTTTTCCATTCAGAAGGAATTGGCTCGCCCCTTGCTTCACAGAGATTGTGACAAGCACAGCAAGTAATGAAAAGATCATGGATGATAGTGGGATCCAAATGGGTCTATAGACATCTCCAACAGGATTTCAATATGCCAAAAGCACATTCAATGACCATTCTACACCTGCTGAGAGTGTGATTAAACTGTCTTTTGCCAAGGCCTCTGAAATCAGGATACACGTTCATAAGCCAAGGGAAAAGTGGTTACATGGGCTCTCCCAGAATAACAGTGGGGACAGTAACTGTGGGCAGGTCTACACTATGGGGCTAAGTCTAGTTAAGTCACGCAACTCCAGCAACGTGAATAAAGTAGCTGGAGTCGACGTACCTTAGGTCAACTTATTGCAGTGTCTGCACTGGGCTGGTGCTTCTCGTGCTGGTGGAGTACCGGAGTCGATGGGAGAGCAATTGGTAGTCGCTTTAGGAGGTCTTCACTAGATCTGCTAAATCGACCCCCAGTAGATCGATCGCCACAGCATCAATCCACGGTAAGTGGAGACAAGCCCTCAGTTTATCACAATATCATTTCGTAGGAATAGTGTTGAAGCCTGTCCATCAATATAGACTCCTGACGCTGGCAACCCACACTGACATTCATAAACTGCCCTCTATGGGCCTGCATTACAATGGAGTAGTACCCTTTGTGGTTTATATACTCATGTGCTCCTTGAGGAGGGCAGACTATGGGCACATGAGTCCCATCATTCGCCCTGGCATGGTTTGGAAACCTATCCTCTCAAAGCGAGCAGGTACTTCAGGAATATCTTTTATGGCTGCCATCTTCGGGTAAACCACACACCTGATTGTCTCAGAAACCTTTGCCACCACTTTACCCACCCCTGACTTTCCAACACCAAACTGGTTGGCAATGGACCTGTAGCAGTCTGGACCTTCCAGACAGTTTTAGCAACCTACTTCTGGACTGGGATGCCCGTGCTCAGGTTTGTGCCTTTACATGGGAGGGCCAGGCTGGCTGCTCACAAGGGTCCAGAATTGTGGCTTTCTTCATGCAAAAGTTCTGGACACACTGCTGGTCATCCCAGGTCTGCATGATGAAGTGGTCCCACTAATCTCTGCTTGTGGCCCTGCTCCAGAAGGGCCAGTCTTCATAGAGGGCATCAGTGACTATACTGAGTGTCATGAGCAGCATGAGCCAATTAGTCTGTCATGTCTCCTCTTGTTCTATCACAAGCTCTGTCAGGTGCCTGTGGTGGGTTATAGAAAATGCTGCCAAAATGTACACCCACATCTCAAGAAAGTTCTGCCTGTTTCCTGACACAGGAATGAAAATGCAAGCAAGAAACGTTCTTCAAAAGGTGCCTCCTCCATGTTGCTGGCTCCGGTAGCTGGAATACTGGGAGCACAAAATGACTGCGTGGCAGGATGTGTGGGCACGCTGTTCAAACTTCCTGTAAAATGCAGAATGGACAGTCAAGTTTAGTGCACCAAGGTCAAAGGGCTAGAGTGGCTATATTTCGGAAGGGCACTAGAAAATTTGGAATATGATTGTTTTGACTTCGCATGTATGCTGCAGTGTGGACGCCAGAGACCCAGGTTCAAGCCCCAGTTAGAAAATTTGTAACATAGGGTTAATAATCAGTGTAGATCAGTGGTGGGCAACCTGCGGCCCGTCAGGGTAATCCACTGGCAGGCCACCAGACAGACTGTTTACATTTGCATGGCCTCCCACAGCTCCCAGTGCCTGCGGTTCACCGTTCCCAGCCAATGGGAGCTGAAGGAAGCGGCGTGGGCTGCAGGGACGTGGATTACCCTGACGGGCCGCAGGTTGTCCACCACTGGTGTAGATCCTCAAGCCCTAGGTTTGCTAACCCAAGGTCAGCCAACTCAAGTCCCACTAACCCTGGGCTTTCATTGCTTTATAGACATACCTCAGTCACTGCTGAACTGGGAACAAGAGTCATTTTAACTTAAGATAATCAGCAATTTAAATAAATTTTACAATAACCAGTAATGCTTTTAACAGGAAATTTTATAGTGTTTTTCATGAAAATCCCAGGGCACTTTACAGCTGAGCCATTAAAGAGAAAAAGACAATACAGCTACAAAGTAGAAGCCCCAGCAAAGCATTTGGATCTCTGTTGTGCAGGTCAGGGCCAGATCTTACACCACGTTCTAATTAAGTTTTCAAATGTTTTGGTCATAAAACAAATATTGTCATTTATTGCCTGTTAAGTGAATATGGGCTAAATCTTAAAGCAAATTTATTAAGGATTAACAATCTCTGTATATTGGAACTAATAATTAGAAGACAACTCATCCTAAATGATTGCACAAATCTCAAATGCAAAACCTAAATGGTGCATAGCCAAGCACACTGAAACAAAAGCAAATGTTTGTGCAAATCATCTGAGTTTTGTATAACTGTACATTTATTTTATGCCAGCCAAGGCTCCAATCCAGCAATGAACTGAAGCATGTACATAACTTTATGTGTTGTCCCACTGGCTTCAGTTTACAAACATTTAATTTGTTTTGCTGGATCAGGGCCTGAGGCCACAGTCCTGCCAAACCTTGCTCACATGAGTATCAGATAACACCTAAGGTATGCCTGCCTACTTGGCCAAAATTTCCCTCTCTCCACTGTTTTGAAACATCTAGAGCAAGGGTAGTCAATTTATTTTTTTGTGAAGGTCCAAATTCCTTGGTTAAGGTATAGTCAACATCCAGACTCCAGAGAAACATTTTTTCACACCACAAGAACAATAATGACGATAATAAGTAAATAAAAAGATTTCATGACCCATTCAAACGCGTCTGGGAGTCATAGGCAACAACTCTGTGGGTGCTCCGGGGCTGGAGCACCCATGGGGAAAAATTGATGGGTGCTCTGCACCCACTGGCAGCTCCCCACTCCAGCTCACCTCCACCTCTACTCTGCCTCCACCTCCTCCCCTGAATGCACCACCGTGTCCTGCTTCTCCCCCCAGCGCTTGCTATTTCGCATGGCAAGCCAGGGAGGGGGGAGAAGGAGGAATGCAGCACGCTCGGGGAAGAGGCAGGGCCAGGGCGGGGATTTGGGAGGGGTCCAATAGGGGCAGGGAGGGGGCAGAGTCGGAGCGGGGCTGAGCGCGGGGCCAGAGACATGTGAGCACCCATCGGCGCCAACGAAAGTTGGCACCTGTGCTGGGAGTCCGGATTTGGCCTGTGGTCTGCCTATTGATGACCCCTGATCTAGTGTCACTTCAATACTTTAGAATTACTAAGTGCTTGTTCCTTCTCCCCAAGCCCTTGGAGGAAGTAAAAATTCTGTATTCCCCAGACCCACTGTTCCCCACATCTTCTCCCCTGCTCTTCCTGACCCGCATATCTGAGTTATCAAGGCATGTCTGGGAGCCTTTACCTCTGATTTTTTACATGCCTCTGCAAAATCTACATCTAAGCTGTGAATTACATTAGGAAGGACCATGCATGAAGCTTTCTTGCAGGACCTCACCCACATTTCCAGGATAGGCTAGTGGCAAATCTGCCCATAAGACAATTCATCATACTACTCTGAAAACAAACACACGATCTCCAGGCTAAAGGGTTCATCTCATGCAAAATGACTAAATAATCTTTTAATGAAATGTAAATGGCAGGCTAGTCCCCTTTGCCTGTGCAATTGAATCAAAACAGTGCTAATGATTAATAACTGGGTTTTTGTCTGTCTTGAAAACCAGTGTTGTGGAATTATATAAACTATACTAAATAAGGAAGTTTGGTTACCATTGTGGCACTGCAACTATCTGACAGTCTTTGAAAATAGTGGGAAATCTCAGGGGATTTGTAGTGGGACAGTGATCCTTTCTTTCAGCTCTAGGTTACTTCTTCAAATCTGGCCTACGCCTGAAGTTATGAATAATATTTACCATCTCTGTAACATTCCACATTATCAAAGCACTTTACAAATATTAATTTGCGATATCCCTGGGAGACTAGTGTATAATTGTTACTAGCCCCATTTTACAGAGAAGGCAACTGAGGCATGGAGATAAAGCCAAAATTTGTAAACTTTTAGGCACCTAAGTAAGTTGCTTGAATTTAAAGGCTCTGAGTCCTCACAGCTCCCATTGACTTCAGTGGAATGGTCCTTCCCTGGATTAAGGCACATTAGAGGGACACTTAAGGGAAGTTTGCACTGCTGCTGCCTGCGAGATACCTGCTCTGTTCATAAACAAAGGCTTCCCGTCCCCATGGCTGTCAGTAAAGCACCATTCATAGGTACTGATAAAATAGCTAAAACTGCAAATACATGAACAGGGAACAAACGTGCCACTTGCTCATTAAAATTCTGCAAAATGAAAATTAACCTGTTTTCTCTGATTAGCCTAACTCAGAGCCTAAATTCTCCTTGGTATTGCACCAGCTTTAGGCCTGTGTAACTCTGCTGATTTCAGTGGCGTCACACGGTCATACCATGATGTGATGCATTGGTGAATCAGGCCTTAATTCTGCACATCGTTTTAAAATGCACAAATCTCATGAGCATAATTTGCTTCCCAGTATTAACATGGGGCCATATCCTGCATTCGTCATTCACATGGGGTAAGATTCACCTATGTGCAGAGGGCCTGCACAAGTGCACACTTAGTGAGACGTATGCGGTGCTTATGCCTTCTGCTGGCCTTCCACACAGGGATGAGTTTCACTCCTGAAAGTTTTACTGGCTTTAGTGCAGTGGTGCCCAAACTTTTTCTGTCAGCCCCCCGCCCCCTTTGCCAGTAATGGAATCTGTCTGCGCCCCGCCCCCACTCCATTATTGCACAGCCAAGACTTCCTCAGCAGAGGAGCTTGGGCTGAAGGCGGAGCTGGGGCTAGAGGTGGAGATGGCTTGGGGGCGGAGAGGGAATAAGGACAGAGCTGGGCTGGGGGTGGACTAGAGCTGTGGCTGAGGGCAGAGTAGAGCTGGGGCTGGGGCCTGGGCTGGGGATGGAACAGGGGGTGGAGTGGAGCTGGGACTGGGGTTGGGGTTGGAGCTGGGCTGGGGAAAGAGCGTGGTTGGGTGGTGCACCCTCCCTGCCCGCTGTGGGGGCTGGCCCGGCCCCCACCGCATGTTCCTCCATGCCCCTCTAGGGGAGTGCCCCCATAGCGTGGGGACCACTGCTTTAGTGGCTATTTCTGGTGTGCAAGGAAGCCAGGATTCAGGCCCACAAAATATAAAATAGTAAAAGAGAGATCTGAATGACATTTTCTTCTACTTTTTCTTTCATGTCTGTGAAGGAAGAGCTTTCCAGCAGGAAATATACTGCAGTATGTTTCTAAGGCATCCAAACCTCCTCCCCCTGCCTTCGAATTCTATTCTTTTCACTGATTTTTATGCTTTAACTTCAATGTATATAGTTTATGGCAAAGATTATACTAGAGACATTTGAAATCCATTAGAAAATTCCTGGATAACCTCCAATGGTAGTGACCTGTAATAGCAAATAGTCATTAATATATTTTTTAAAACATGTACTTATTCAACAGAAGAAGTTGATTAAAAGAAGGCTCAGAAAATCTCAATGATCCCTTCAGATGGATGTGAGTGGGACTTTTTGTTTAATCCACATAGAAACATGCTCAGGCTGTTTTGAGCTATTCATATCAGTTTGTCATAGAGATGAGAGCAACCTGCAGAATTCTGATTCTAATCCAGATTTTGAACATCAAAAAACTCAAGGGTGTTTGGAACCAGATCTTCACTTTGGCACAATGCAGAGTGGGGTTCAGCCTTGGAAAGCTGGGTTCAGATTTTGACCGCACCTTGTGTTTCTGAGTATTGGGATATGGGGTTTTGATTTGAGCCCATTTATAGTTTATATTTGTTAGAGGGAACAAGTTTCTTGTCCAAGTGCCAGGATTTCAGATACATTATCTCAGGATGATGAAACTATTGAGAACCCAATGCTCACACCTGAAATTGAATAGGACTCCCCATTGATAATGGGACTATTTAAGTTCAGTGATTCATGTAAGTATATATTATCTCATCTGAATAAGGTTTGCAGAATTGAGCCCTATGTTTGGTTTTAAAAATTACACACTTTTCTTGAATGAATATATAAAAATATTTGTCTTCTGTAACGGGGTAGCTGGCCCATTATATGAAACTGGACTAAGCGCCCCTGTTCCAGCTCAGGCACTGTGAGTTGGGCCAATTAAGAGGGTGGAGCAGCATCTGGGTGCTCTGAAAGATCAGTCAGGAGAAAAGCAGGAGAGGAGAGCTGTCAGAGACCGATGAAAAACAAGAGGAGTTTGCTGGCTGGTGTCCACAAGCCAGAGAGCCAGTGCTGGAAGGCTGATGGCAGAAGCAGCAGCACCAGAACAAGTAGATGCCTGCTGGCTCTAAGCCAGAGAGCTGGAGCTAAGGACCAGAGGCTGAAAAAAGAGGGAGCAGCAGAGGGGCTTACCTGCTGACAAGTTTTTGCTGGAGAATTGGAGGAACAATGGAACAGTGAAAGGGGGAGGAGTGAGGTAAGCTGCCTGTCAAGAATGCTCCCATCAGAGAGGTTATGGGAGTTCCCTTGAGGAAGAGTGGGGTTGCACCCCCAGAAGGAAGGGCTGAGGTGACTATCTTGGTAGAAGGTTGGAGGTGCGGCAAATTACACTGGAGTCTGGTGAGAAAGAAACTTAGTTTTAAGGAGTATATGCATGGGCGGGAGGCGGTGATATGGGCCATGTTTTGGGACTTTTGTTAGTAAACCATGTGGCTGGAGTAGAGGTCAAGCTTGCCTGGGGACCTGTGACAGGGTGTGCTGAGTCATGAGCTAACCTGGCATTTTGTCATTCAAATTCCCACCAGTGTTGGCTGAGACCTCATTAGAAGGCCTGTCAACTGAGCAGAGCTACAGCTGAGGGGCTAATTAGAGGTGGAAGCAACAGCAGCTGGGAGCACATAAATGGAGGGAAAAGAAGCCCCAGAAGGGGGAAGCTAAGAGCCAGAAGGTAGGCTGTGAGCTCTGTTCCCTTTTCCAAAAGCACATTGGGGAGCTGGCTGGGGCTCAAAAATATATGTACATAGCACTACAGGTGGAAATCTGATGAAACACTGAAATGAAACAGGATGGTGTTGAAGGAGACCTCAAATAGCATGGTTTGGAATGGCTCAGGGGAACACATTGTGACAGAACCCAAAAGGAAAACTGAAGTGAGGGACCACCTGCAGGGCTGCCCTGAGGCCAGGAGGGGTCACCCAGGAGGAGGCCAGGTGTTTACATCTACAATAGTACCAACAGAAATGTATCCCCTGTTTTCAGGTAAGCGGGATCAGGTAAGGCTTTCCCCATTTCCACCTTATATTCTGTCATCTTGTTAGACTTTTTGTCTAATTAATTTGGGATCATCTATCAATTTTGGATATACCAACTGGTGGAATGCAAGCAACAATTCTTCACTATAGGTGGATGATACCCTACTTTAACTGAGCCTAGCTCAGTTTTTCTTATTGTATTGTCTGACATTTAAGAATTCAGAAGGTTATCATGGAATATTTCTCATTAAATGAATGAGTTATAGAAATTGAATTATACATCTTCTATTTTTTTGTCCAGTATAGAACTTAAAAGAATAGAACAGTTTACCTTCATCCATTCTGAGTAGAAATAATGTATTAGGAAACATGGCAATATGTTCATTTCTATTTCTGTTCCAAGTCATCCCATGTTATTTGTTTTAGCCTTTCTTTAAAAAAAAAATTGTTACTCTTGTCAAAAACCATGAATTATGATTTTCTTCCTGGACCTTTGCAGTTCAGTAGTTCCAGATCCATCATCAGCATTGTGGTTTTTGTGATGTCCTGCAATTCTACTGCAAGATAAATATTCCCCAAGTCTGACCTGCTCTTTCCTAGACTGGGTGAGCCCTGCCCCTGGATCTTTCTTCTACTTTGCTGAAATGCTGTCCAAGTTTTGACATTTATTGCAAAACTATGATTGACCCTCCCCCCATTTTTCCTTTCAATTTAGTGTGCCAGCTCATCAGCAGCTCTAAATAAGGTCCAGTTTTTCATCCGCTGCCATTTCCTTACATATTTATTTAGATTTTTTTGCTTTTTCTTGAATGCTTAGAATGTATCTCTCATAATATTCCATCATACTTCTCATTGTGCTCTCTCCCCTTTTGTATTTCTTTATATAATCTATTTCTCCCTTTTGGGGGCAAGATTTTCAGTAAGGAGGTTGATGGAAGGATGTGTTGTGGTCAGATGGATGCTGTAGGAGGTCTTTTTCCCTTTTCACATACATGGGTGTATTTCCTGTATGGGTGTCCTACCTTGATATATTTTTTTTTCATTTTAAAGTGTGTATTATGTGCATTACCAAAGTCACATAATGAGCTCAAGATAGGTGCAGCTATATTCCCCATCACTAAACTAACTTCAGGGAAATTTACTTTCTCTTCCTCAAGTGGGAATTTGTTCTTCATAATGTCTCTTTATCTTGTTGAGTGCACTTCAATCCACCTAGTTGCCTTTTGCATTTTTGTTCATTACGTTTCCATCTGACCTGCATAGTTCTTTTTCACTTATTTAATGATGTTCCCCAAGTATACTAATCTGTTTTAAGCTACATGACTATTAAGGATTGTCTATATTTTGCTACAGTGCCTCTCATTTTCATTTCTGTTTTGTTGCTTTTATAACTAGAGGCCTTAATTAACTATTGTACTTACCATGTGTTACCTGTTACCAAGGCAATATTGTCTTTAAATCTGAGGAGGTGGAATTGCTTTCTTTTCCTCTCAAGTGCTCTATTCTGATCTCTGATCTGCACCTGCTTAGCAACAAAAAGACATGTGTTCAAGGGGTAACAACGACTTCTGCTCAAAACGGAAGCTATACCAGGATATTACCATCCTCTAAAGACATTTAGAATTCAGTAATAGTCTTATATGGTGACATTAGATTATAATATAATATATTTCAACATATTTATTTTGAATACAAAGCCAGTGTGTGGAGTAGTTGCCAAGTCAAACTGTTATGACGTGATTAATGGGATATGTGTGTGTATATACTACAACATACAACCTATTTGAACAATCCTCATTCACGTCACGGTTCAGGTGGCTGAAACAGACGACATCTTTTGCCAAATCAAGTGTAGAAGCAAAACAAACAACCCGCACAAACATGTTTTTAATGCAGGAAAATTCTTTCTTCTCTGTCGGTCTGCTTCCATCTGTTACTTGATGCTACCAGCTGCCAACCATCCCAACACATACAGTGGTACACACAGGTACAGGGTGACTTTACCTTCTGCTGGAGAATCTGGTTCCCTGTTTTACAACCCTGATCTCTTTAATAGAATTCCCCCGTGCAACTGAAAAACTCTGCACAGGTGAAAAGCCACTGTTTATATGGGCATAAGAATTGTTCTAGTATAAAAGCGATATAATATAGGTGCCAGATGTGGCTTTGAACCATCTTCTGAAAAATGAGCCTGTTCAAAAATTAACATTACAGATTTTGCGAGCAGTGACAAAAGCATGATGATTTTTTTCAGGCACAGAACTTGTGCCTGAGTAAGAATAGCAGGATTGTGCGCTCTGTTACCAAAGTGGAGACATCATTTCTGCTATCATATAGCCATGAAATGGGGGGGGGGGGGGAAGAGTGTAAGGTTTGACCTGAAAATGACCTCACCCAGTATTGAGAAGCAATAATCATGGGAGGGTTTTTTTCTGCTCGGATAGCCTGATCCTGTGAAGAACTGAGGCAGTTACTCAGCACCTTGATGGATCAGACATTTAGCCTTTGAATGTGGATTTGACAGTAAACCCAGAATTATCTATTTCACAAAGTCGGCGTGTTCCATCTTTTAATGGGATAAAGTACAAGATCAAGATTGCAAACTTGGTCTGGAAAAACACACAGTAAATCCTGATCCTTAGGATACTTCTCAATAATACAGAATTACTATAGTGTTTACACATGACTCTTAATCTTCAAAGCACTTAATCATCATTTGCTTAATTATCATTAAGTTAATATTTGCAACATCCCTGTTTTACTGATGGTGAAACTGAGTCACAGAAATTCTATGCTCTGCCTGCTGAATTTCCATGGATACATTCTCATTATTCCAAGGGAAGAAAACAGACTCTTTTGACAAATGTTCAGAGGGAAAAATTCTGCGTGTGAGTGGGAGTCTGGTTTTCTGTCCTGTCTCTCTGAAAGACTGTGCGATTGTGCGAGAGAGAATTCTTGCATTACATCAGCCCCAAATGACAAGAGAATTTTCTTCCTTAAGTGACTTCTGAAGCTGGCACCCAGGAGACTCTTGTGCATGCAGAAGATAATTTTCAAATTTAAAAAGGAAAGTAGAAAAGTGTAATTTCTGTGTCATTCTCGCAGTTCTCTTTGAATCTAGTCTCCTCTCTCTTTTGGATGCAGAATCCTTCCAGCTGTATCTTCTACACCCCAGGTGACCTCATATGGTGCATCTGTTCTTGTGCTCCAGACCAAGTAGTACAAATCCCACTAGGGGGTTCCAAACCAGCCAGGAAAAATGGAACAGCATGGCCACCATAACAGCACTCAGAGTTACTTTCCAGGGGGTCCTTAAATTCTGTTCTATCTGGGTTCTAATACCATACCTGTCACTGTAGTATCAGAGCACCTATAGTGGCCAAGTTATGAGCATATGCAGAGGTGGTGCCCTTCTGAGATATTGACATGGAGCTGCCATTGTCCCAATGTTTCCTGTCTCCCACTGCGGCCAAAGAGGTTACAGCAGCTGTAGGGCTACAGCAATGTCTAAGGCATCTACTGGGCAAGAAGGGGGAAAGGAACCTGGACTGGGTTCCACAGGGAAGGGTGGGAATTCTACAGTGATGAAGGAATGGGTGTATTATAAGACTGTGCAACTGCAAATGCAGCCAGGAAAGGAAGAATCTTCCAACCAATTGTGCATTCAGGAGGGGGGGGGGAATGGCACCTGCCTGCTCAGAGATCTTCTCTCTGTGTATTCAGGGTCTTACCAGCTGACTTCAATGACGAAAATAAGTTTTTAATATTTTTCTTCTGCTAGCAGAGCTAATAAAGCTCTGGGAAAGCAATCTGAGTTCTGCACTAGCTCGTAAAACATTAAGCATTGTTAACTATTAGCAAGACATACACCTGAGCAAATCCATTGCTTTTTGTCATTTTTATATGGAGCGTAAGTAAGGGCAGAATTTAGCACAAGATTCCAAACAGCAGTGAAGAAAATGGAGTGGTACAAATATAAATGAGGCAGAATCTTCTTATTGGTGATAATGCATGAGCCAGAAAGGGCACAATCTGATTTACATAGACCAGGTAAAGACCCAGAATCTAATCTCAGACACACACCCATGTCAATCTGGTGTAAATCTACCAAAGTGAATGGATTGAATCCAGCTTTACCATGGTGTGAATTGAAACCAGTATCTGACCCTAAATTTACAAGGCTAGTATTTAGAAAAGACATTTAAAAAAAAAAAACTTGTACACTGAGCCGATTTGATTTGGATATAATTGAGCCACAAGGCACATGAAACCCCACTATGACACTTTAAAGTCAGTTTTCAGAGTAAACTCACATTTTAAATTAAAGCAAGACTTCATTGGAGTCTGTCTAAGATCACACTCTTTGAACCACGGAGGGAAAAAATGGGGTGGTGGTTTTTTTGGAGATGGGGTTTAAACAGGACTTAAGTGTTGCATAGGCCTTGATGTTGGCTGTCTACTAAGGGATGAATTTCACCCATAGGGTCTGATCCTGTTCCCATTGGAATAAATGACAAACATTCCATTGGATTGACTGGGTCATCTCCATAGCTAGTCCAACAATGCAGAAGTAGAACAAAAGCATATTTTACTGTGTGGATTCAGGAAGGTGTTCCAATTACAAGCTATATTTAGCAGAATAAGGCCATAATCAGTGTCGACGTCATATAATGCAGCTAGATAAATTCTGGAAGCACTTAAAACTAAAAAGCCTTTAGGATTGTAAACAACCCATATGTCTGTCAAGGCTGTCATTTTGCTGCAGCAAGTAAAGGAAACAAAACTTAATTTGCAATGAAGCTTCCCCTGCCTGAAAGCACAAGGCTCCCTTTGCTCTCATTTAAGTTACTGTTCACAATTACAGCTTTTCTGCTACTTCAAAACCCTTGTGAAATGTCTTGTGTTTCTCTTTTCATTGACACGTAGGCCTGCAAGGGACCTTGATAGGTCATCCAGTCCAGTCCCCTGCACTGAGGCAGGACTAAGTTTTCTCTAGACCAGTGTTTATCAACCTTTTTGATACCACAGACCGGCTTGTTGCCTGTGTCAGAGAGATCTCAGGGACCTGCACCGGTCCATGTTTCAGTCATTGGAAAAAGACTGCTCTAGACCATTCCTGACAGGCATTTGTCAAACCTGTTCTTAAACCGCCAATGACAGAGATTCTACAACCTCCCTAGGGAATTTGTTCCTGTGTTTACCTACCCTTACAGTTAAACAGTTTTTCCTAATGTCTAACCTAAATCTCCCTTGCTGCAATTTAAGCTCATTGCTTCTTGTCCTGTCCTCGATGGCTAGGGAATCACAACAAGTTAATTTCATGGTACAGCGTTTTTGTTTTTCTGATGTGCACAAAGGAAATAAGGTTATTGTTGGGTGGGAGCTGAAGGGGAGAGGGAAACCAATCATGACCAGGTTTTTTTGGCACTTGTGCTGGAAGATCTCTAGGCACCTTAGCAAAAGATAACAAATCCTAATTAATTATAAAGGGGCAACTTGCCTGTTAGAGTCAAGGATCAGAAGAAAATCAACATCCCATCCCCAAAGAGAACATACATCTATTTTGCCCAAAAGATCACCCTACAATAAACACACTTTAGTTTTAGTCTTTACTTTTGCCCTGGTAAGAGATTTTTCTTGGGTTAACTTTTGAATTCTTAAAAGCTAAGAGGTGGGATTTTCAAATGCTCAGCATTGACCTAATTCTGCTCCCACTGAAGTCCCCGAGAAAGAGAATATATAAGTCCATATCCTGGTGCTTTGGGCACGCACATGGGAGACCCAGGATCCAGTACCCCTGCTGCAGTGACTTGTTAATTATTTATCCAAACTGGAGCAGCTTTAGTGGAGAGACGGGGGAGGCCCATGTTAGAATATCTCATAGCCTAGTGGTTAGACAAGCACTCCTCTGAGAGGTAGTAGACACCTGTTCAAATCTCTTCTCCACCTCAGATGAAGAGGGAGGGGGAGAACTTGAATAGGGGGTCTCTCATATCCCATAGAGTACCTTCGCCACTAAGCTAAAGGGATGAGGTTCCTACCCTCTGTCACCCAGCCATTTTGTGCAAGCTCACCTAAAAGGGTCCGATCCAGGAGGTGAGCCCTGAGATCACTTACAGGATCGGGCCCCACAGGCAAGTTTGGGGGACAGACCAGGGGTCTGTGCATTGCTCTGGGGCTTAGGCCCAGAGCTGCAGTGTGCATGCTCAGAGGTAGAAACATAGGTGGCTAGAGAACATTTACTGCAAAAACTTAGATGCTGAGCAAGTTTAGGCACCTATAGGGTTCAGTGGCAGCTGAGAGGGCATTTTGTTAATCTCAGTGGGATTCAGGTGCCAAGTGGCATTAGGCACCTCAATCCTTTTTACACCTTGGAGACTAACAAATTTATTAGAGCATAAGCTTTCGTGGGCTACAGCCCACTTCTTCGGATGGGCTATAGCCCACGAAAGCTTATGCTCTAATAAATTTGTTAGTCTCCAAGGTGCCACAAGTACTCCTGTTCTTTTTGCGGATACAGACTAACACGGCTGCTACTCTGAAATCTGTCAATCCTTTTTGTGAATCTAGCCTGGCATTTCTTCTTATAATTCGATATAGCCTAGTAAACTCAGTAGTGCTTAACTGCCACTACATGTGGTAAAGAATGTATTGAAATAGCAGATATGTCCATTCTTCATCTAAGCAGTGAGCTGATGCTTGTGGGGCCAAATCCTGTTTGCCTCACTCATGTGAGTGGTGCCACTGAAATCAAGGGAACTACTCACGTGCACAGTGCAAGCAGGATTTGGCCCTTGATATGAACATTTCTTCACCTTAATCATCAATGACCACCTGGTAAAATTGGTCGTTAGCTATAAATGAAAATTCCTACAAGTGAAACCCAACCGTACTGTTAGCTACTGTCATTAGGTCTGACCTGAAAAACAAGGTGGTAAATGTGTTCAGCTATGTACACACTCACTTGGAACCAAATCCTGAGGTCCTAAAGCAATTTTAAATCAGTCTTTACTCAAGCAAGACTCCTACTTAAGTTAATAGGAATTTTGCCCCCATAAGGACTAAATGAAAATGGGGACCCAAATAGTACTTTGGAGATGCACATGGGAAGGACCTTCTTTGTGTGGATCTCCCACCACCTGGGTAGAATGGTGTGGTCATCCACCTTCATGACCTCACCACAGATGCCTCTAATTGGGACCAGTGTCCATGTGTGGGGAGTGGGTGGAGACTAGGCTCCTCTCTGGCCCTACAGAAATTCTGTGGGAAAATAACATGTTGACTTTTCTGCAGAGCCTTCTAACAGGGATTCTTGGCCTGACCTACTCTGAATTCCTGGAGGCATGCTGAAACAAGGGATGGGACCCTGCCCCTGTTTCTGTGAGGCTGGGTATAACTCTTACCATCTCCATCGAACAACAAGGAAGGAATTCTCTGAGTGGTTTGTCATGGAGAGTTCCTTTATTTGAGCTTCCTCCTCCTTTTACTATAGGTTGGGATGATCTTGGTCAGTGTAAGGATTTGAGGATTTTGGTCCATAATGTTGATTATCTGGCTTTGTTTCATGTGTTTTTTTTCTTTCTTTTTCTTCTCCTTTCTATCAGATTTTGCCTCTATAGGATACACAAAACCACTATTGTTGCAACAGACTCTGGAGAGGCCCACAAAGTATGGTTGAATAAGAAGTATAATTAACGAAAGCAAGCTACAGAAGTGAAATATTTGAAAGAAATAATGTAGCAATAAGAGAGAAAATTGGTTCAGTCATGGCAGGGTGTTCCTTGAAATCAGTGGAGTTACTCTATATTTACAGTGCATCGCCGAGAACAGAACTGGGTCCTACGTTTTCAAATACTAACACTTTTTATAGCCTTAGAAGAGGATGACTTAAAAATTGTACAAAAACAACAAGGAGTCCGGTGGCACCTTAAAGACTAACAGATTTATTTGGGCATAAGCTTTCATGGGTAAAAAACCTCACTTCATCTGCATCTGAAGAAGGGAGGCTTTTTACCCATGAAAGCTTATGCCCAAATAAATCTGTTAGTCTTTAAGGTGCCACTGGACTCCTTGTTGTTTTTGTGGATACAGATTAACATGCTACTTAAAAATTGTAGGTATTCATGAGTATGTAATTTTAATTTAATTTTAAATTATGTATGGATTTCAGAAAAGGTGTTAAAACAAACACTCCCAACCCCCAAAATTTTAATAATAATAATGTACAGTTACTGAGCCAACTTGAATAGAAATTTTAAAAAACACACCCCTATTGGTTCAGTAATCTCTCCACATGTGCTTTTAGAGAGTAATACTCTGAATGTGCAGAGTTTCTTCATGTGTCAGGTCTTCTAAAAGGATGAAACTGCAAGTGCATTAGTGGCCAGTTTAAAGTGTTAATGGCAATGTCAGATACATTTTAAAGACGATCATAAATCTTTCCATCTAGTGGAACTAGTCGTCTCAAATATAGAAATGAGACTCTTGACAACTAAAATATTTGAGAAAGTAGCAAATGCCTAAAAAATAATAATGTATAATATTTTAAACCTAGGTAAGCTGTTTCACTTCTGTGTTGAATATTCTAGTCCAAACTATATGTATGTCAGTTTTGTTTCCATGATTGTAGTTTAAAAATCCATTAATTTTCATGATCACAAATCTGATTTCTTCCCTCTGTTATCTGATGTGTGGGTTTTCAAATGCTGCTGCTTAAACAATGCTTCTTTATTCAAGAACAATATAAAGTAATTTAAAGTTCCTACAATACACCTACAAATCTAGAGTGCTGTTTGCTCCCATTAATATCAATGGAAGTTTTGCCTAAATAAGGAGTGCTGGATTGGTCCCTTTTTATTCATCTGAGTTAAAAAGATATCTGATTTGGTGCAAAATAGAATTTTGAACGTATCGTATTAATGTTATGGTTGAAGATACATTAATATTAGCTTGACTTAAATGTATGTTTTGCAAAAACTATTGGATGCTGGTACATTTTTGTTTGCCTGCTTATACTGTTATATAGCATTTTAACATCGAACAATAGCTTTACAAATGTTGATTGTGAGCTGCAATGCTTGTGGAGGATGTTCGTATAATAACTGACAGTAATTCTTTGGGCTGATAAGCAATACATTTATTTAATGTAATGTTGGCACTTCAGAATGAAACCCTCTGTTTGCCACAAGCCAGCTACAATCAGACAAGTGCCATGATGACTATGCTGTACTGTACCTTTAATGAAGCTCAGCTTTGACCTGTAAAGCACCCTCTACATGCGTTAGTCCATAATTCTGCCTCTGAGGTGTTTATGAGAGCGACTCTGCTTTTCAGTTAACATTAAACTGAAATATATGAATTATTCTACCACATCTTATTGTCCTACTCTATTAAATTGCCTTTTAAGCTTAATTATAAATAAACTCAGCTATTCAATCATTTAATCTGATTGTCCATATCATAAACATAACAGTAGTTATGAAACACCGTGATAAATTGTGTTCATTTTAAATGAGCCACAAGATGCTCAGGCTAGATTGTGCCAGACTGCTGTGAGTGCGTAAGAGGTATGAAGGTTCCAGATGCCTCCTATCCTTGAGCTCCTGCATCTGTGTCGGAGCATCTTTGGTGTGTCAAATTCACCTAATTACAAGGCTAGTGCTGCTAGCCACCTATGTGGAGGAGGGGAAGAAGTGTGGCCATGGCCTCTTCCCCTCACATTGGCTAGCTTGAAGTACCAGGGGCATGAGCTGGATCTGGAAGTCAATGGTATCTTTTTCCTGCATTTGGCCCCAAATGATCTCATTGCATGCCCGATCCTGCTTTCATCGGAATCAGTGGCAAAATTTCATTAGCAGCAACTGGCTCTGTGTGAGTAATTGTACACATAAGTCACCACACATTTGGCCCAGTCCTGTGAAGTGATGAACACCCATAACTCCCACTGAAATAATTCAGCGAGAGCACTTAGAACCTCAAAGGCCTGGGCCCTAAGCGTGGAAATGTGAAGGATGAGAATATACTTTAGTCATCACTAAATACCTTTTAAAAATCTGGCCCCTGGCACTTAATTCAGTTTATCATCCATGTAGCTCATTTGGCTTCAGTGGGACTACTCCTGATTTACATCAGCATGAAATCTTCCTTGAACAGAAGTTTCTTCTAACACCCATATCCATTGCTTAACATTTGGCTCGGTGATGCTACTGGTGTAAATGCAACTCTATTATTTAATGTTATGGGGAGATGCATGAATTTAAGGAGAGTTAACATACACCAAATGCTCATGAGTGTTTCTTATGCTCTCCATATAAAGGTTAAAAGTAAGAGTGATGGTGAGACAACTGCAGTGAGGCGAAAAGCGCAGCCACCTCAAATCACACCAGAATCCCAACACATCAGCATTTGTTTCCTCTTTACGTAATGGTTTCTGGTTACTCAATAAGAGCCCTTTAACACTGCTATGTCCATGTTAATAACAGAAGGGAGTAAAGTATCTTTACCCTTTTAAAGCAGTAGGCACTAAATGCAGGAATGTTATAGTAAGCAGTATGCCCCATATATTCTATTATATTTATATAGCACCTTTAGTACCATATTATACATAATTTTTATTGAAAGGTACTGTGTCAGCTTTTTTAGGCTTTGAATTTAATCCTTGAGGGCATCTGTTTATATTTTTTTAAACGGGGGTGGGGGAGGGGGAAACCGTATTGTTTAAAAACAAACCATCTTGCTTGAAAATTCAGTCTTTAACAATCCAAACATTTTGTTACACACTTCTAGAATTCTTAGATCTCAATGCCCATTGTCTTTGCGACCAAGCCAGCTCCTGGTAGAGCCAGTGAAAGTTTTGGCTGAGTAATGACTCCAGGAAGATGCACAGAGAATGAGATCTAGAGAGCTAGACAAAAATGATAAAACTTGAATTGTTAAATTTACTCTTAAATCCATATTCAGGCACTTAAATTAACTTTTTTACTTTATTTTCAGAAGTGCTGAGCACCCACAAATCCCACAGAAGTTAATGTGAGCTGCAGATGCTCCACACCTCTGAAAGTCGAACCATTTTTATTTTAGTGCTTATACTAACTTAAGAGTCTAGCTTTGCACTCCGATTGAAATTTTTACCATACCATATGCATAATATTTCCATGTGCATTTATATAGCTCCTTTAACCAAGAATCTTAAAATTCTTCTTTACAAGGATGGGTGAGTATTATCATCCCTATTTTTATAGAGGCAGAAAAGTTAAGGTCACACACTGAGTCGGTGACAAAGACAGGAACGAAACTCAGGTCTCCTGACCTTCCGTTCGCCCTCCTTTCCCACCATAACACTGGACCACACTGCCCCTTATATAATCATTTTGCACAAGGATGCGAATTTGGGGAACTAAACAAGTTGACAGTTTTCTTTGTAAGTCTGTTTCTCCAGTAATTCATTTTCAGCCTTCTCAGTCTCTTTTGGACAGTTACAAAAGACAGCTTTATTATGCAGCTTTCTTCCCTCTACTTATGTGCATATCATTTTCTTTGTCATGTTTTGGGCACCTTCATTTTCTCAGTCTCATAAAGCAGGGCTGATTACATTAGGTTTAGAAGTCTCTCTCTCTCTTTCTCTTTCAGACATTAAAACAGGCAATTATTTCCCATTATTCTGTATAAATTCTAGCGAGGTTTCTCTGAGTGTTAAAGAACCTGGCAAGACCCACAGGCTAGCACAGAGAACTGTGATTACAGCCTGAGGAGGGCTAAATTTGTGTTAATAAAGTGACTTTATGTTGTCCTTGTGAGCTGTTTAGCTACTGGCTGAATTACAGCCTCTTACTCTCTATATAAATCTACAGGAAGAGGTGTAGGAGCCGGGAAGGACTTGAAAATGTCTACAATCCTGTTTCGTCATCACAAGTAAAGAGAAGGTATGAGAAATACCCCTGAGGCTAAACCTGACGAATCACCCTCATGATGAAAGGAGGAACTGATATGTGCAACTGCCTTGCATTCAATCTTCCACCCACAGAAAAACCTGCAGGAGATGGATGGAGTGGAGAAACCACATAGAAATCTCCAGAAAGTTCTCCCCACTGAAGAGAACATGCTGGGGAAACTCAAAGTGGAAGGGCTTAAGCGATCATGAAGAAGGAGCTGTGGGCATGTGGGATGAGCTCTTGAAACCAGCCAGAGCCACACTTTTTTGGGTGTTTGTGTCTAGATGCCCCATTTGAAACACCTATGCATGCAGATACTACAGTGATTTATTAGGATCATGTAAGTACCTGAATGGATGGATGTCTCATGATGGGCACCCCGAACAAGTGACTGCTTCAGAAAATGTAGCCTTTGTATCGCCTCGACCCCTTTGCAACTCTCATAATGCCCTTCTTCCTTTGGGCAGCATGGCGTGTCACAGTTCAGGGCAACTGCACCCATCTTTCCTTTCCATGGTCTACCAAGGACGCCCATTGAAAGGCTTGCAGTTCCCAGCCATCTTTGGCAGAGATCTGTGTCCCTCAAGGCCGTCCTTAGGCATATGCAGTATTAGGGTGACCAGATAGCAAATGTGAAAAATCGGGACAGAGGGTGAGGGGTAATAGGTGCCTATATAAGAAAAAGTCCCAAATATCGGGACTGTCCCTATAAAATGGGGACATCTGGTCACCCTATGCAGCATACATGGCTGCGTAGGGCACCCAAAAATTTGGGGTACCTCTGGGTCCTACTGTCCACCCTTCCGCCTCGTCCTATCCCTGTTCTGACCCTTCCTGTAGGCTCCCGCCTGGTGGTGAGTCTTCCTCTGGAGGGGACCTAGTTAGTACTTAAAAGTGAGAGAGACTGCAGACCTATTAGCACAACATTGAAACTGTTAAAGAGCCACTCACGTGGTAATGAAGCCATTTAACGGGCATTTGCCAACCCCCAGGTATATACTGTCACTTCCTGAATTTACTGACAAAAACAGTTGTGCATTACTGTAATATTTACTCAGAACATATTAGTCTACAGGACCTTTAGTTTAAAATTTGCTTTAAAAACATTTCATTAGTGTGTTGCTGAAGATGATAAAATCACATCTCAAAAAATCCTTGCATAGATTTTTAGATGCACAATCTGAGTATTCATCTTTAGCCTTAAATGCTTGGATCTTTAGCCATATAATTTTTTAAATAAATCCTTCAAAAGCCCACCCTTATCTAAAATTCACATGCGAGCCCAGCCTGCCATTGGGCAGAGGGGCACCAGTTAAATAATACTGCATAGGGCCCCATAAATCCTAAGGCCGGCCCTGCTGTGTCCCTCTTGACTGGAGTTTTCCCAGGCAGTACCATTCTTTGCCTACAGTATAGTATTCCTAACCAGACAGCATCTGCCATTTGCTTTCTCTTGAAAGGCAAATGTATAGCATAATTGTCCGCAGTTATAAGTTACCATGCAGCTTTTTATAAGCACATTTATTCCTAATATGAAAGCATTACAGAGACAACATATTAAAAAGCGTAAAAGAACCTACACGCATACTAACAAGCTTATCAAAGATCAACCCTAACCCCAGACTTGGGCTCTGGTAGGTGTCAGTCCTTCAAAACCCACAACTGTGGGTCCCCCACCCCCTGTGATTACAAATTCAGAACCAGAACTGAGCCTGGACACATCAGCCTGTTTCTTTATACAGCTCTGCCCTTTGATTTCCAGTCTCTGGGAGCAGTTAATCACCCTCTCCTGAGGGCTTGGCTTCAAAAGGCTGGGTTTTTGTACAAAGGTTACATACAATCCCAGTCCATAGTAATACATAAACTGCTCATTTAATCCAATGGACCCCAAAGACACTTAAAGATAATTCAATAAAGTCTTCCAAGGATGTGGCAGGATGTTGCCACATCCGTCTCACAGCTCCCTTAGAGAAGCAACACTGCCTTGGATTCTCTGGTATCTGCAACTTACTACTTTCTCAAATGGGTCTGAAGGTGAAGGAGAGATACTGCTGCTTCCATCAGCAGTAACAACTATGCAGATTTCCAGGAGAAATTCACACAGCATGGGGGGGAGCATGCCATGTAGAATAGCTTCTCTCCTCCACACATGTAGGTCCTCTCACCACAAAGCTGCAGGTGCCTTATGTGTGTTTATGAGTGGGGCAGGGTAGTGGCTGGGGGACTCCATTTCTCTGAGACTGGGGAAGTATAGCAGAGGTACTACTTCCACTAGCCCATGTATTTGGGGCTCTACAGGCTCATTTTGCCTCCCTCAATGCCATACAGCAGATGGGAGAATCTGGACCTGCTTTCGCAGCCATTGGAAACAGGCACTAAAGAGAGAGTGCTCATATATTCAAAAGTCATGTACATTTCTCCTGGTGATAAATCAAGGTTTTGTATGGCTGTTAAAAAGGCATTTCCATGCCCCAAACTTTTGGGATTGCTGGACAGATTTCTGCTTTAGAACCCCATATGTTACATGGACTCCAGCGCTAAAAAATCCCATACTTGAACACATCCATGTGTGATACCTTTTGGAATATCTGCAGGATTTCCAGGCTGCTCTGCATCCAGCACTACTATTAAAGAATAAAACATTTCACTCCATCTGTTCATCCAATTGCACCGATTTCTCAGCAGTGATATTTTGCCCTTTCTATAAATAGCTTTTGTGCATGCTTGTCTCACACAGGAACTGTGAGGAATCTTTGCTGGGCTCAGCCTTATGTCCCTCCTCCCCTACTTTACTTTGTTTGAAATCACACTCTTGAGACAGACCACACTTACACACAAAATCCAGCAATATAACGAATTGCTGGGCTGTGATGTTGGGTTTACCTGTCTCTCTCAATAAGAAACGCTGTGTCACATTTTCTTTCACAAGAAAGTGTTGAGTGGTTTTCGAGGGCCTGCAGGATTTAGTCTCTGCTTCCCTGTTCAGGTATGTCTACACTGCAATAAAGCACTGGAAGCTGGTCTATCTCAGCTGACTCCAGCTGCGGCCAGGGCTATCAAATTGCAGTGTAGATGTCTGGGCTCAGGCTGGGTTAGCATAATTTGTGTGTAAATGGAAAGGGGTGGGTGGCTTGATTCTGTGTTCAAAGCCTGCTGGGCTTACACTGCAGTGTAGACATATCTTAAGCCAGTAGTTCTCAAACAGGGATATGTAGAGGTCTTACGGGCTCATCAAGTGGTACTATATGATACTGCTGTTGTTCTTGATTTGCATTCATTATTTTCCCCTTTGCCCTGACATCCCTAATGTCTTATTCACTGAAGTCATGTCCTAACTTAAATTGTAAACTCTCAAGACCAGGGACTCTCTTGTATCTGTTCGTTCAGCATCATGCATGTTTATGAAGTTATAACAATAATAGTAGTTAAAGCAAGAGACTTTGTCCCTTGTCTATCCTGGGATTTTTTTGCATTGGGGTCATAACACCAATGTATCACCAGTGGTACAATCCTTCCACTATGGAAGTACTGTACTGGTATAAAATGAGCTTGCACTGATACCAAGGTAATTTACTGGCTCAAGTGGCACCAGGGCCCATTTTGCTCTGATGCAGCTGCCTGCATTAGACAAGACTGGAAGATAGGACTCTTAGATGCCATTCACAGCTCTGCCACTGCCTCTGTGTGACCTGCTAGCTAGCCTCTCGGTCTCCATCGGCCCACCTGTAAAATTTGGTTTATGGGCAATGATAATACTATACCAGAGGATCTGTGGATCCCCATTAATTAAAATGGATAAAGCTCTTGGAAAGTCTCAAACCAGTATCTTAGATGCCTATATACAAATGCGAGAAGTATGGGGAATAAGCAGGAAGAACTGGAAGTGCTAATAAATAAACACAACTATGACATTGTTGGCATCACTGAAACTTGGTGGGATAATACACATGATTGGAATGTTGGTGTGGATGGGTACAGCTTGCTCAGGAAGGATAGACAGGGGAAAAAGGGAGGAGGTGTTGCCTTATATATTAAAAATGTACACACTTGGACTGAGGTAGAGATGGACATAGGAGACGGAAGTGTTGAGAGTCTCTGGGTTAGGCTAAAAGGGGCAAATAACAAGGGAGATGTCATGCTAGGAGTCTACTACAGGCCACCTAACCAGGTGGAAGAGGTGGATGAGGCTTTTTTCAAGCAACTAACAAAATCATCCAAAGCCCAAGATTTGGTGGTGATGGGGGACTTCAACTATCCGGATATATGTTGGGAAAATAACACAGCGGGGCACAGACTATCCAACAAATTCTTGGACTGCATTGGAGACAACTTTTTATTTCAGAAGGTTGAAAAAGCTACTAGGGGGGAAGCTGTTCTAGACTTGATTTTAACAAATAGGGAGGAACTCGTTGAGAATGTGAAAGTAGAAGGCAGCCTGGGTGAAAGTGATCATGAAATCATAGAGTTTGCAATTCTAAGGAAGGGTAGAAGGGAGAACAGCAAAATAGAGACAATGGATTTCAGGAAGGCAGATTTTGGGAAGCTCCGAGAGCTGATAGGTAAGGTCCCATGGGAATCAAGACTGAGGGGAAAAACAACTGAGGAGAGTTGGCAGTTTTTCAAAGGGACACTATTAAGGGCCCAAAAGCAAGCTATTCCGCTGGTTAGGAAAGATAGAAAATGTGGCAAAAGACCACCTTGGCTTAACCACGAGATCTTGCACGATCTAAAAAATAAAAAGGAGTCATATAAAAAATGGAAACTAGGACAGATTACAAAGGATGAATATAGGCAAACAACACAGGAATGCAGGGGCAAGATTAGAAAGGCAAAGGCACAAAATGAGCTCAAACTAGCTACGGGAATAAAAGGAAACAAGAAGACTTTTTATCAATACATTAGAAGCAAGAGGAAGACCAAAGACAGGGTAGGCCCACTGCTTAGTGAAGAGGGAGAAACAGTAACAGGAAACTTGGAAATGGCAGAGATGCTTAATGACTTCTTTGTTTCGGTCTTCACCGAGAAGTCTGAAGGAATGCCTAACATAGTGAATACTAATGGGAAGGGGGTAGGTTTAGCGGATAAAATAAAAAAAGAACAAGTTAAAAATCACTTAGAAAAGTTAGATGCCTGCAAGTCACCCGGGCCTGATGAAATGCATCCTAGAATACTCAAGGAGCTAATAGAGGAGGTATCTGAGCCTCTAGCTATTATCTTTGGAAAGTCATGGGAGACGGGAGAGATTCCAGAAGACTGGAAAAGGGCAAATATAGTGCCCATCTATAAAAAGGGAAATAAAAACAACCCAGGAAACTACAGACCAGTTAGTTTAACTTCTGTGCCAGGGAAGATAATGGAGCAAGTAATTAAGGAAATCATCTGCGAACACTTGGAAGGTGGTAAGGTGATAGGGAACAGCCAGCATGGATTTGTGAAGAACAAATCGTGTCAAACCAATCTGATAGCTTTCTTTGATAGGATAACGAGCCTTGTGGATAAGGGTGAAGCGGTGGATGTGGTATACCTAGACTTTAGTAAGGCATTTGATACGGTCTCGCATGATATTCTTATCGATAAACTAGGCAAATACAATTTAGATGGGGCTACTATAAGGTGGGTGCATAACTGGCTGGATAACCGTACTCAGAGAGTTGTTATTAATGGTTCCCAATCCTGCTGGAAAGGCGTAACGAGTGGGGTACCGCAGGGGTCTGTTTTGGGACCGGCTCTGTTCAATATCTTCATCAACGACTTAGATATTGGCATAGAAAGTACGCTTATTAAGTTTGCGGATGATACCAAACTGGGAGGGATTGCAACTACTTTGGAGGACAGGGTCATAATTCAAAATGATCTGGACAAATTGGAGAAATGGTCTGAGTTAAACAGGATGAAGTTTAACAAAGACAAATGCAAAGTGCTCCACTTAGGAAGAAAAAATCAATTTCACACATACAGAATGGGAAAAGACTGTCTAGGTAGGAGTATGTCAGAAAGGGATCTAGGGGTTATAGTGGACCACAAGCTAAATATGAGTCAACAGTGTGATGCTGTTGCAAAAAAAGCAAACATGATTCTGGGATGTATTAACAGGTGTGTTGTGAGCAAGACACGAGAAGTCATTCTTCCGCTCTACTCTGCTCTGGTTAGGCCTCAGCTGGAGTATTGTGTCCAGTTCTGGGCGCCGCATTTTAAAAAAGATGTGGAGAAATTGGAAAGGGTCCAAAGAAGAGCAACAAGAATGATTAAAGGTCTTGAGAACATGACCTATGAAGGAAGGCTGAAAGAATTGGGTTTGTTTAGTTTGGAAAAGAGAAGACTGAGAGGGGACATGATAGTAGTTTACAGGTATCTAAAAGGGTGTCATAAGGAGGAGGGAGAGAACTTGTTCACCTTAGCCTCTAAGGATAGAACCAGAAACAATGGGTTTAAACTGCAGCAAGGGAGGTCTAGGTTGGACATTAGGAAAAAGTTCCTAACTGTCAGGGTGGTTAAACACTGGAACAAATTGCCTAGGGAGGTTGTGGAATCTCCGTCTCTGGAGATATTTAAGAGTAGGTTAGATAATGTCTATCAGGGATGGTCTAGACAGTATTTGGTCCTGCCATGCGGGCAGGGGACTGGACTCGATGACCTCTCGAGGTCCCTTCCAGTCCTATAATCTATGAATCTATGAATCTCAGACAAATGTACAACGGCGACTGGAAAAAGAGGTAGGAAAGATGAGGCCGGATGTTTCGGGCACTCATGTGTGGAACTGAACTGATTATGGTCATTATAAGGTGGGGCATTGGGTGTACATGTAATACACACATACCACCATTAGCAATGGGCATTGCAGGGGAAGAGCCTGATGTTGGAATATGTCATAGTGAGTGATGGGCTTTCTTGCCTGTTTAACGCGCTCCTGCAGCTAGAGAATTGGAAAAAGGGAAGGGAGGTGGTGATCAGTAGAGCTGTTTTTTTCTTTCTGAATACACCATATTGGACAAACTGACTGGCTGGATGATGTGTTTTCCTGTTGGACAACCTCTGTTCCTGAACTTAGAAGGGGAGAAAGGGCTAGAGATGGGGACAAATTGAAGCAGACACTCCCCCCCCAGCCTCCCATCATGCTGTATGGATTCCCTGTCCTGGTGGTCCTGTTTCCTGCGTTAAAAGCCTGGAAAAATAAAGGGGGCGGAAGCTGGGGAAAGTGGTCAGATAGACCAACGGGTCTGGGGAAACTTTCAGTGGCAGAGGCTTTCAGCCGCTGTTGCTGCTGCTTCTCCTCACTCACGTGCATCTCAGTGTCTTTGGTGCACGTCACATCTGACGTCTGGGCCCTTCACCCTCAGTGCTGCCACCACTCCGCTGCTGGCCAAGTCTAGAGCCAGGAGAGAGGGAGTGTGAGAGAGACACGAGAGAGGGAGAGAGAGCGCGAGCAGGACGCACACGCATACACACACACACGCGCGCGCGCGGGATCCCCCCAGAATCCAGGCCCCACTGTGAGGGAGCAGAGGAGGAAGGGAAAGGGAGGCACGTTGCTGATTGGTTAACCTGCTCCTCGTTTTTGCACAGGCAGCAGCAGCGTGCATGTTGCACAGCTGTGGGTCCCTGTGTGTGTGTGTCTGTGTGTGTCTGTGTGTCTACAGGTAGCAGCAGCAGCAGCAGCATCGGGAGAGAGAAAGCAACTCAACTGCAGCAGCTGCACTGGCTCGGATTTGGGAGGCGATTGCTCACTTTGCTGACGGATATATAGCTAGGAAAGATTTATCCAACCATCCCGTTTGTGCTCTTTTCACGCATTTCTCCAGTGTGGCGTTTTGGCTTCTAAATCTCCCTGGGAATTTTGTATTTTGCATCAGTTTTTTTGCATTCCTGCTAGGAAATCCGTGGATACGTCTTGCTTGCCAAGTTTGTAGTGACACCTCTCTGATTCCCCCTCCCCCCCTTTTTGGATATATTACAGTACCCGTTTGTATGTAGACATATATATGATTTTGCCTCTTTCAAGAAAATGGGAATTCTTTGGGGAGCGAATGGATACCGAAGAGGACAGTCATAACATTCTTCTTTTGAGCCTATAAAAGAGGCGCATGAAGAAATTGCTTAAATTCAGCTTCACATTGAGTACGTCTAAGTACTTATGGTTGCAGATCAGGTGCAAACGAGCAGTAGTGATAAGGTAAGGGTGAGCTATTTGAGGCCACAGCATTTGCTATGGGTTACCAATAACTTCTTTTTCAGAGCAGCTGGGCTGATCTCTTTGCTTTTTCTGTGCAATCCCCTCGTCCTTTTGAGTTTTTATAATGCATATGGTTGCTTTCTTCCGTGAATATTGATATTCGCAGCTACTTGCATCGCTATATCTAAGAGTTTGTTGGTTGTGCACATGTTTGGAATATATTTGGTAACTGTTTTAAAACACCCACCTTCTGTTTTAAAATAAATCTCCTGATAGCACTTTCTGGAGCAGGGCAGTATTTCTGAAAAGCCCTGTGGAAAATTGCCCACAAAAGCCTTTATTTGCATTTAAAAAGGAAAGATAAGTAGTTAAAATTCCCCAGGGGAGAACTCGACAGTGGAACAAAAAAAAAGAAAAAGAAAAATGCAGGTTCTCCCTCCACTAAAAGCAAATTAATTGAACTGGGAGGTTCATTTTAGCAAGAGTTACCAAGAGGAGACTGCATCGCGGATGTTAGGGTTCAGATGGGAGGATAAGGGGAATCTTTCTGCGGTGTGTGCTCAATCTCCATGAGTAACCAACACGTTTCCTGCTCCAGCCCAGACTCTGGTATGTCATTTCAGTCTGAGGGACTTTCTTTTACCAGTGTCAATCCGCCCTGCTGCCCGCTGCCTTGGCGATTTGGGAATTCTTGGCTTCCCCTCCGGTGGCTCCCTAAATCTCATCTCCTCTAAATCCCCCTTCCTCCGTTGTTTGTTCATCGCTGAGATTTCTGCGGCTCCCCCTCTTTCTCTCGTATGATCGCTTGACCCCTGAATGTCCAGTGGCTGCTGAGTGCGTCTGTGCATGTGTGTACAGGGGAGAGCTAGCCGAGGTGTGTGTGTGTGTGTGTGTGCGGGCGAGGAGGGATTCATCAAGAGAGTCAGGAAAAGCCTCGGTGGGCGAGAGACCGACGCAAGGCGAGTGCTGGGGCCGCCGCAGCCTCAGTGCGGCGCGCTCGCTAGTGAGTTGCAGCTTTGCAGCGCGGAGAAGGAGCCGGAGACAGAGCCAATGGGCAGCGGAGATAAAGGAGGGCCAGGAAAGGCCGTACTCGGGAGGGGGGATACCCACAGGGAGGAGGCGAGGGAAGAGATCTGGCCACAAAGGGAAGGCGAGATCGCTCCAGCTCCAGCACACACGCGGAGAAACCGCATTCTGCCCCTGCCTAGTCTCCACGCTCTCCTGTTGGGTAGCCCCGTCCCTCCCCCCTTTACACTAATCCGGCATGCACCCCCCCCCCCCTAAAGTTTCTGCATTTCCTTTTGAAGCCCCTGTAAGGACAAGAGTCCCCCCCCCTCCCCCAGCCCTCCCGGCTCGGGTAGTTCTCAGGCACGCTGCATTATTAGGCAGTTACCTTCCTTCTCCCCCAGGAATGTAATCCAAACATGTAAAATGTTCTGTACGGGCTCAGCAGCATGTGTGGTGGGAGTGATGGAAAAGCACCTGCCTTGCATGTTAAATGAAATTGGGTTGTGACTTTGCACCGACTGGACATTCATTCTGGACAGAGCTGTGCTATCAGGGCATCATTATACCTGGGGATGGGGTGGGACTCAGAATACTGGCCCGCTCTTCATTCTCAAACACTAGAGA
Source organism: Chrysemys picta bellii (assembly GCF_011386835.1). Taxonomy (NCBI): domain Eukaryota; kingdom Metazoa; phylum Chordata; order Testudines; family Emydidae; genus Chrysemys; species Chrysemys picta. The sequence goes on along the minus strand of NC_088799.1, from coordinate 14,472,304 downwards.
TTTCTCTCGGTCTCGATCAACTTGTTCTAATTATTTTTGTTTCTCCAGGTCCTATTTAATGATACACATGGCCCTTGAGGAGTAAGAATTTCAGTTAGCAGCCAACTGTAGAAATATTCGGCTTTTTATGGGATTTAATGTTTTTGTACTTTTAAAACAAAGAAATATATGAATGCTAACAATACAGCAGTCTATAAATAATCTAAATAAATTGTGTTCTAGTAAGGGTAACTTTAGCCTTTTGCAGCATCCCCTGAATAACTAATTACACTCAACAATTACTAAAAGGTTCTTGGTAATAAAGGTGTCCTTAACAAAAGGTGGATGTTTCTTTCTGTGGGTCTCACATTGTACGGAGTTCAGTGAATAGATCTTGATTTTAGACAACCATTGTAATCTAGCAACAGGCCAGCCTACAGAGAAGAGTTTATTTGGAAATAAGGGTAATGCCTGACCATACCTTTTCAGCGTTGTAATATTTACATTGTCCTTGGCATAGACAGGAGCTGAAGTCCACCTAACAGCCTGTTTCAGTGACTTACATTGAAAGAAGAAGGTAATCATCACTTAGGCCTTCTGATTACATGTTTTGATTAAAAGAAGTAGTAAATGTTTTTTGTAAGCTTGCTGATTCTGTCGTTAGCTTTTCCAATCCTCTTAAATATAAGCAGGCGCTGTGGTGTTCAGTCTTCCAGCAGAATATATTAATGCTCCTGCAGTGCTGAGGGGAAAGCTCCTTTTTCATGTTATCCCTTTCCCTTGACTTTATTTTCACCTTTTTCTTTATTCATTGATTGGGGTTTTTTTTATCCATCATTTGCATTTAGGATGTATCCAAAATTGAAATAAAAAATTAAAGCCACTCTTTTGACGGTTGGGAACTCACTATTGTAGAAGAATGAAGCCTGGCTGTTTTAAAAGATTGCTCAAGCACAAGACTTGAATTTACCTACGTTTCCCTTCAGTTCTCTTTAGTAATCTTTAAAACAATCTGTAGCTGGTGGTAGAGACAACACTTGTAAATAAGGCAACTTTGATTATTTATTTTAAGTATATCTTACACAGTGTTCAATTGGAATTCCATTTCATGTTATTGACAAATCATTGTGGAAAAACACGATTCCAAAAGTAGGTTCAATTCATCATATGGTTCTCTGGGCTACTATTGAACGTAATATAATTAGTCAAAGAAACGGATTTTTTAATCAAAACATTACCTTGTATTTTTTCTGTAAAATGTGTATGTGCAGATTCTGATAACATTGTCTTCAATGGGACTTCTGGCAGAGTAAAGGTGCTTCTAAGGAAGAATAAGGATTTCAGAATCCATTTCATGATTTATATGGTGGCAACCTTTTTTTGGCTTACCACATTTTCTCTGACACTTCTTGGATCAAAGTTTTAGAACTTGTATTAACCTGAATGCTCTCAGAAACATTGGGCCCAAACCTATTGTCCTTACTTAGGACTGGAAGGGACCAAAGAGTTTTTTTCAAAATGAGTTACTATGCAACCCATTGAACTCCAAAAAAAGCTAGCCACCCTCTTTTAACCTCACTGGTTTAAAAAACAACAACAACAACAAAACCTCACCCCTATCCTGCAGTGAGGGCAGGTTTATTTTTAATTCTACTCTTTTAATTTCCTTCTTTTTAACTTCAGTAATATTTAGCAATATTAACTGGTTACTTGTAATGGGCATATCCATCTGAGCTTCACATTGTTAAGCTTGCTGTGGAGTTCTTTGTTCTACATTTGCCTGTGATTTAATTATGGAATCATGAAGTCAGTGTTTGCAGAACTTTGTTGATCATTTTAACTTGAACATTCCTTGAACATTCAGACAATCACTCTATCTGCTGCAACAAGACTAGATTTCAGTGGTACATATGCTGTGATGATAACCATTCCTAAAGTGAAAGTCAGTTCCAGGCAACTGCTCAAGTTCATAGGTCAACATAGTACTTCATTACTGGATAGAGAACATTGCTGATCTAGTGCATGCTAAATTAAATCTCTAGGCATAATTTCTGGTAGAGGTAAAATATAGTTTCCCGTTTTGTTCTTGTTGTTAAGTTAGCACTGGGAACATCTTTTAGAGGAAGAACAATATTACAGGGACCTGATATGAGTAACATCACAGGATGGAGTTATTTATACCCTGCAGTGTGAGTTCTGGGCCCCAGGTTTTTCATTATCAAATACATTGATTTGTTGTACCTATGTTCAAATGGTTACTAATAATACTTTGCACTTACATAATACCTTTTATCTGAAAATCTCCAAGTGCTTTACAGTTGTGGGTAAGTATCAGTATCCCCACTTTTGTTGATGGGAAAATAGGCCCCCCCAAAAGTAAGTGATTTATGGAAGGTCAGACAGCAATTCAGTGGCAACTGTAAATAGAACTCAAGTTTCTTGACTTCTGGTTCCATGCACAACCCACTAGGTGGAAGTTAAACATTTGGAAAAATTGCAAATATTGCAATATATAGGACAGATCTGGAGAAGGAAAGCAGTGAATGATACAGGACAATGAAATGGTACCTTCTCCAAAATAGACTTATTTGAAAGAAACATGGAGATGGGAAACATGGAGCCAGAACACCCCCCCTTGCAGACATCTTGCAAAACTCCCACTAAGGTTACAAGATCCCAAATTGGCCTCACCATTCCATCAATAGGCCAGGGAAGTGCAAGGGGCGGATAAACCTGGTTTGAGCAAGAGATAGTGCGTGATATGGAAGCCATAGATAATGTGGCCTCCACCATATGGGACAACAGAAACCTTTCAGACATTCATATTCCCCCACCTATCTGGGTAATACTGATGGTTTGCATACTATACTGGCAGTGGTATCCCCATTGCGGTGGGGCAGTTCCAACTCTGCATATGGGGTCTTTATGCCATTGTGGTGTTATGAGTGAATACTAATCTGGCAGCACTAATCTTACTTTTTGCTGTGGAATTTTATTCTTTGCCCTAGCTCATCCTCTAGTGGCTTGTCTGCACAGAGGATAACAGCCTATTGCTGCTGCCAGCTAATGGAATTACTCCTTTTAACTCATGTATTACAGGTCTGGGCTTTGCAAGCTGAAAGTCCGGGGTTCAGACTCTGCCGATGGCCCATGGTGGGGTCCTTACCGTAGTTTGCTGTATGACTAAACAAGCTGGCCTACCAGTGTCTTCCATAACATACGCCACAGAGGGCCAAAATGCTGACATTCATTCTAAGAAGGGCAATTTAAGTGGGGTCATACATTTTGTCAAACAACAGATTTAGGATTTTGTAAGTGCTGATGAAGGGAATAAGATTCTGCTTTTGATTATAAAATAGCTTGGAAGTAGGGAGAGACCAAATTGTTTTAAGACTGTCCATGTTCCCTGAGGACAATTATGCCCAAAATCATATTGTGCAACCCCCTGAGAAATGGCGACACCCGAGCATGATGTACACATGCACACACTGAAGACCCTTTGTAAAAATTGAGGAAAAAATGAAGAGAAATGGTTTTATTTCTTCTTCAAGTATGTTTCCACCTTAAAATGTAGTTCCAAAATGAAAGCCTCGGAGTATGTCCTCACCCGAAAAAACAAGCAAACAAAGGAAGGGAGGAATTACGTGGTTGGTGTGTATGCTGGCAGAGGAGTCAGAGGTCTTGTCCCTATGGAGTAGAGACCTTTCCTGAACAGATAATGGGACTGCTATCAGAGAACCCATGGAGGGTAGGCAAGCTCATGCATCTGCAGGTGGGAGGAAGGAGACAGAGCTAGGGGAAGGAAGGTGGTGGAGAGCATGAAGAGTCAAGCAGGGAAGATGAAAGTAGAAAGAAGGGAGAACAGGAAACAGGGAGGAAGCTGGAAAGAAGATACCTGACTGGAGAGAAGATTACATAGCCAGCATTTAGTGGTGATCAGATTGCTACTAATTGAATATAATAGCTACTAATTGAATATAATTAGAAAATTCTTCCTGGTCAATATCCATTATTTGTTGGAGGCACACTGATATTTGTGAAGTGGCTTGAAACAAAACTAATTCCAACTCAAATGTAAAACCTGAGTCAACATTGTATTACACTGTTTTATGTCCTGTGGCTTCATTGATTTTTAGCATAAAGCAGGAGTGAAGCTATGGAGAATCAGGACCATAGCTGCTAAATATCTTCACTACTGTTGGCCAGTGAGAACACGAGGTTTCCCAGTGCCGTTTTATAATATACAGTATTGAACTAGTCAGAACTAGTTAGACGTGTTAGACAGTTTCTCATATCTATAAACTCATTATATGAAAAAGGGATAAATAGCAGGAATACCAATAGTAGCACCTATGTTTACACAGTGTAAGAAAAATTAAGCCATCTGAAGGATGCTTTTTAGAGGGTTTTTATATTTTCATAATGGAACTGCCATTATTTTTAACTTAAAATAACTGAATACTCTTAAATACCAGCAATTTTTATTTAGTTAGGGTCTGATCCTCTTCCCATTGAAGTCAATGGGAGTCTTTGTGTTGAATTCTGTGGGAGCTGGAACAGGTCCTTATTAGGTTACAAGTTAAATGTATGTTGCCTCCTCCTCCCCAACCCACATGGTGGAAGCATGGTCACAGGATGAGAGGAAAAGAGTCAAACTACCCACAGCACTGCCTGGTTATCCAATGGAACTACTATATCATTTTGCAGGGACCTATATAGGCGTGCAGCAGTTCTCCAAAAAGGGCCATATTTTTGGAGTTTAATGTACCCACTTTACACATACCCCATCATATACCATTGAAAGCTTATTTTATGTCTGTTAGATGAGGTATGATGTGGAGCTGTCAAATGGTACCATAAGCCTGTAGGTAAGGTGAAACAATGGTATCCAAAATAAAAGTGTCATTTTTTTGCACAGTTCCAGGAACACTACAACGTGACTATGACTACCCGTGTTACCGTTTATATTAATTTCAACACCTTAATGTGGTGTTTATTGGTCAAACAAGAACAATGTTGCTACAAACAACAATGTAGTAAAAGATTTGTATTGGTTTTGCATGGGCAAGCTTTCCTCCCCCCAGAAATGAAGCTTTTTAGCACTGGCAAAAATGGTGACTATGAACATTTTGCAATATACCAACATGAAATGTTTTCATATTTCATTGTTAATTGTTAAAGTATCTCACAAGTGATTTTTATATTTTCAGTTGAAATTTACTGACCAGAGTGCACACATAGTGAAGGTTGTGCACCAGTAACAGTAGATGGCATGCCCACGGTTTGTACTGCATAGTGGGAAGATATAAATGTATGTGAATTCCTATTGTAATGCTTCTCCATTGTAATGCTTCTCCATATAAGCTTTTGTATATACAAGGTAGCATTTAGAAGGTTTTAATTTGTAATTGCCTATGCATGTCTATGCAGCCTTTGAAATATTCTAGAAGCTAGCTTTTCAATTCAGTGACACTTATGCACAGGTCAGTATGTGTTAGAGATGATAATACACATATTCCTATTATGAATATGCAAAAGCTGTCAGAGAAAGAAGTGGCCTAACAAGAAGTAGTGATGAAGACAAAGTCCACATACAAGTCCTTGCCTCTGCATTAAAGAGGGATGAAGAGCATGTTCTAGCTCTTATCAGCCATGTCATCAACAATATGAAAAACCCATTTGATCCAGAATTACAGCCAAAGATGCTTAACAACATATCTACTGGACTTTATGTAACATCAGATGTACAATAGTCTCGGATGAAAATAGCAGATGTTGGTGAAAAACAAATGGTGAGATTTGTGAGAGGTTCACTTGATTCTGATGGGACACGTAGCTTCTCCAGGCCAGTTAAGAAATCTGGCATCAAAATATTTGCTGAGCAAATTAAGTCTGGCAAGAGAGGGACAGTCACAGCAGCTATCAGTTCAGAAATTGTTTCCCACAGAGCCCTGCCCTTAGCAAGATGCAGAGATGATGTTTCAATGGCAACTGTTCCTAGTCACCCATTAGGATCTGTGCCTATGGCCCTCTTCCATGCTGATGAAACAAGGAGAAGAGCAGACAAGGCTTAATTAGGGCATCAGCTGGAAGCTGAAGCTGAAAGAATCCATGAGCTAAAAGCATTCAACAAAGAAACCACAGGGAACGCCAGAGATGCCATGGCTGCCATACAAATGATGGCTAGACACAAATTCCACACATTTGTTGAATTGGCTGCTGTGTACTTGAGGCAGGTCCTACAAGGATTTGACAAAATTAATTCTGTAATCAAAGACCTTGACAGATATCACAACAGTAACTGTGGAAAAATGCAGAAAGACAGTGCAGGGCAAGATCTAAGGTTGAATGCAAGAAATACCAGGTAGTTGATGGATGACCCCTGCCTCCATGGAAAAAGTTTCTAAACATGGCATCCAAGAAACAGTCACTTGTAAAATTCCTCTGTGAATATATGATTCAGATTGCACCTGGGCGCATGGGAGCACACCCAACACAAACACTCCTTCTTGCTGGAGACTTTTCCAGTGGTGCAAAGTTCATCACCAGTAGAGGTGTGAAGAAGCCCAAGACTTCTGCAACACTCAAGAGGAAGTGGACAGAAGGCCGCTTCTGCATGCTGCATATGCCATTGTGGCTTTTGTGGCTTTTGGTGTCAAAGGACCCATAGTAATTAGGTTACCTAATACAAATGTTTTGATCCTTGCTGTTCACTAATTTCCAAAAATGGAACACATAGATTACATGTGGATTGAAACAGGCAGCACCCCCAGCACAACTGACAAGCATCACTTCAGACCTGGGCATACCATTTGTGACACATTCACTCCTGACATCTGCAACATACATCCTGCTGCACACACATTAACAGAATGTGACGGTGCCATCCCCATTTCATAGTTGGGGGCAGGAAATCTGTGTTTATTGTTGTCAAAACTTCTTAGGGTATGCACAGTGTACCTTAGATGGCACGTGACCAGGATTCATCACCAAATTTTGGTCTGCTGGTTGTATCATTGGCTTCCCCGGCCCTGGCTGAGTACTGATGGGGAATACAACAGTGAATGCTGATCCATGCCCCCCATTGTCAAAACAAACAGAGCTAAAATTTTTATTAAAGCTAATGTTAAAAAAATTATATAGTACACAGGTTAAGAAAAGAGTGTCTGTGCATCTAGATATAGCTTAGATTATAGACAAATACGAAGTTTGTTTTAAAAGTCATAAGATACATATAGTGCATAATCAGCAATAACCCAAATTTAGGTGAATACATTTAACAATACAGTTTAGATATTAGCATCCAAGTATTTGGGTACATCACTCATGAAAAGTTATACGGAGAGTTGGTTGTGGAAAGCAAATACAGCAATGAGTGAAGATTGTCCCTCAGTAATTGAGTATTTAGGGTAGATTGTCCATTTAGAAAATACAATCCATAAAGGAAGTATTTCAGTTACTTTCCTGATGTCTCATTGGAACTCCAGCTCATCCCTCCTGGTATTGCCGATGTCTGTAGATGTCCTTTGACCACCTGATGGTGTCCGACACCATGAGTTGTCGCATCAGCCGAGCATAGTGCTGACCGATTCTGCATTCTCTCAACATTCGCTCATTACTGGTGTCCCATGCACCTAGAGCTCCGACCATCAGCATGTGTGTCTGAACCTCGTAACCCCAGCTCTCAAGGTTTCAGCTAGAGGGGCGTATTTCTCCACTTTTCGAGCTTGGGCACCGTGGAAGGTGGGGGGCTTGTTCTTGAAGGGCACTGTGACGTTCACCATCAAGATCTTGCCAAATTGGGAGAGACAGACAAGCCTCAATCTCTGCAGCAAGGAAGTTGGCACACAATGCTGTATGACCAGAGCAAGAAAGAAAAGGAAACCTACAAAGATCTGAATTGCTTGCACCTCTGTCTTGTCATCAAAAAGGACAAGTCACTGGCCAAACTCCGATCGCGTGAGGACAGTTTTGGAGAGTATGGCAAAAGAGCATCTTGGCAAACAAAGATTTGGATGCCTTTGTACATAGGTGAACCAGATATAGGATCACCATTGCAACATGGGTGGTAAAATATACATGGTGAACTAATGGTGAATAAGATGATGATGATGATATTGCCTAGAAGTGTCATCAGTGATACCTGCACTCATTTATTGTTAGATTTTTGTTTTACCCTTTAGATTGCTGTTGTGATGCTTTGAGGTCACAAAGAAATCCAATGTTATGTCTTGAAATAATAGATAGAGACACTAAACTAACAGAAATGAATGCAGATATTTCAAAGTGGTCATTTTAATGTGTTGAGGGTGTCATTGTTTATTCCTGTTTCTATGGTAATGGCACCACTTGACAGCTCCACGTTGTACCTCATCCTAAAGTAGACATAATAAGTGTTCAAATGAAGTATGATGCGTGTGTGTGCATGATCTGTTTCTTAATATTTCATATTGTTAATTACCAAAACTCAGTAAAGGTAAAGTTAAGAGAAACAAAAGCAAGTGTATGCTAAATCTTAAAGGCCCTGCATGAGCTGGCGGTATTTTATTTTGACTATTTCTTTCTCTTCTTTTTGTTCAGCATTCCTACTGCAGAATTAACTTATCTTTTATTTTAGTAAAGCCTCACCTCCAGCTGATATATTTAATTTTTATATTCCATTAAGAAAAAAATCTGAACTAGGAAAAAAAACCCCGAATGCCTCCAATTAAGCATGTTTATTAGAAAACTAAAGTTAAAAGTGGCTGAACAGCAGATGAAAGCCGTAGCCAGCTGGCAATTTTATTGTTAAAATGGCAGTACAGTGAAAATTGAAGTTTCTCAGTTATGGAAGAAAAGCTATTCACTGGACTTATTATTATTTACTATTTGTAGTCCAGAGCACTCAGAGGCCTCAGTCTGAATCAGCACCTCATTGTGTGAGGTGCTGTACGAACCCACAATAAAAGACAATCTGTACCCTGAGGCGCTTTCATTCTAAGGACCTGTTCCTGCAGTGAGCTCTGGGGCAAGCGGACTCTGCACTGACACGGAGATCATTGCAGGCTCATGGCCTAAATAAATAAGGTAAAGGGGGGAGAAATAGGCTGCAAACATACTAGTAGAGTGATCAAGACAATGGGTGGCAAATCTCCTTGGCATGCAAAGGAATCTGAGCATGTGGGGGCAATTTTTTTGAATCACGCAATCAGAGACGCCCTGGACAACCTAATAGCTTTGATATACTCCTCTGTAAATGTATATTCTATACCAGTGGGTCTCAAACTAGGGCTGCCGCTTGCTCAGGGAAAGCCCCTGGTGGGCCAGGCCGGTTTGTTTACCTGCTGCGTCCACAGGTTCAGCCGATCGCGGCTCCCACTGGCTACGGTTCGCCATTCCAGGCCAATGGGGGCTGCAGGAAGGGTAGCCAGCACGTCCCTCGGCCTGCGTCACTTCCTGCAGCCCCCATTGGCCTGGAGCAGCGAACCGCAGTCAGTGGGAGCTGCGATCGGCCAAACCGGCGGATGCGGCAGGTAAACAAACCAGCCCAACCCGCCAGGGGCTTTCCCTGAACAAGCGGTGGCCCTAGTTTGAGAACCACTGTTATATTATATGATACTGTACTGTATCAAATATTATATACACAGTGGGCCTGATTCTGATATCAGTTACACCAGTGTAAATAAGGAGTAACTTCAGTTAAGTCAATGGAGTTAAACTGGTGTTAATACAGTTTGTGGGATTAGAACGAGAGCCGTTCTTTTTAGAGTGCAACTTTGTTATATATATGTACCTGTAATCTGATATGAAAACACGTATATCTAACTCTAACTTTCTGTGTTTCAGTTGTTTGATTCTTCAGACACAGCAAGCTGAATATAAAAAATTACAGTAACGTCTAAGTGCAACCTGCCTTGAGCAACCATTCAAGAGACAAGTGATATTTAGTTGCCAAGTAAAGGTGGTTTTTAATTACAGATTGAACAAATTGTACGGGAAACCTTAGTTTAAAGTGGTTGTTTAAGACAAGAGACTGCCGACTGAATGGGGGCCTTTACTGCAACTAACACTTAAGTAAGGAGTGGTTTCCAGAAGAGTCAAAAGCAGTTGATTTCATTGTTCTTGGCTCACACCTACTCTGCTTTAGTCTTGCGACTCTTATGCTTTTGTATGTATGATTATTAGGAGAGAAAAAACACTCTATCCTTCAAGTTTTATTGTTTTCGAGTATAGATAAGTTCAACAACATTATTGTAAATTTCATGTCATTCTTTTTATTTTCCCCACAAGTTTTATGTGACACTTCCATAAAAATAATGGCAGTCTTATCTGGATTCTACTTGTAAACAGTGGAGAAAATTCTACAAAGAATCCTGCAATCCTCTCAGTATTGTATAAACTACCATGAATTTCCTGTGAGGGTTGAGTGCTTTATAAAAGAGGCTGATTGAACCAAAAGCTCCTGGTTCCATATTACTTTCCCCTCTCTCCCCGCCCCCCCCCAAAAATCTTTTAAGATGAAGTTCAGGTCTGGATCCAAACTTTGTGGCTTGAGTTCACCTTCACTCGTTGGTAGATGACATTCTTTTCACACCCTAAAATATTGTGTAAAATGAAGGATAAAAATATTACCAGAAAGAGACACAGTCTCCAGAACTGAGAGTCAGGAACTCTTTCAATCCTTTCAATTATTGCTTTTGCCTCAAGTCGTCTGAGCGGCACAGTTCCTTCTTTGTTTCCTTCCTGCTACAGGGTGATGTAACTTCTTGCAAGCTTATACCAATATCAAATTATAACAAACCCACATTGACTCAGGTGGACTGGTTGGCACTGACTTGGGTAGGCAGAGAAAAGCTTGGCCCATTCCCTGTCCTTTCCCCACCCATTCCTCATCCACCTGCTCTGGGTAGGGGAGTAACAAGTGCATTGCACCTGCGTCCTCCTGTATGCCTGTCCCCAAGGTCTTAACCTGACATGGGCCTAAGGGCGAAGAGAGGGTGGTCTTTTACCCCTTACACTCCTTCATGGCTGTGTAGGCCAAGACTCAATCTCTCTTTGTTAATTTCCCATCAGTGAAAGGACTACCTTACAGAGGTTCTGGATGTAATTAGTCTCAGTAAAGTTCTTTTGAAGATGAAAAGTGCAATGTTAATTATTCTTAAAATTATTATGCATAAATCTTGTGTCATTTAAAATAAATAAGTGTTGACGTACTGTTTGTGATGGGATGGATAAACTCCACCCTGGAGAGAGTCAAGGGGGCAGGAACAACTCTGGGCCTGGGAAGCCCCACCCCAACAGGCCTGTTGGGCATTCTCCAGTTGGAGGAGTGAGGGACATAAAAGGGAGTCTCTTCAGACCAGCAGGGTAGCAGGCAGAGAGAGGAGGATCTGCAGTCGCAGCTGCAGAAGGACTATGCCAGGAAGACATCCCCAAAGGGAGGTCTACTACATGGAGCTGGGACTCTCTAGCCTCTGAGACCCATAGATCAGATTGCCAGGGACAACTACCAGCCATGACATGCCCTGATGGTGGGGGCCTTATCTTGCCCAAGAGGGCCCCTGGGTTGGAACCCAGTGGAGTGAGGGGGCCTGGGTTCCTCCACTCCTGTGCTGCTAGGTGGTGCTGCTACCATGGGCTGCCTTTTTAAGACCATGGGAATTGCACATGGAGGGCTTCCAGGATTGTGACTTGCTAGATGATAGATGTTATTTTCAAATAAAAGTATTTCATCCGTTTCCAAGCATGTTTCTTTCCAAACTATTATGTATGAAGGAGTAGCTGCTTGCAAAATGTTGAAACATTAAATAAATTAAGAAAAGAAAAGATGTAGTTATAACTAAAGGGAGGTTCAAGTCCCAAGGTTCTTGCGATACAAATCTCAATTTACCCAAAATTTGGGGTGAGAGGGTTGGATTCAATGTGATCTAGGCTCATATCTAGCTATGACATACAAACAGAAACATCCAACATACTTATGTCCTACTTAGATGTAAGCACATTTCCATGAAATATGGAGCCTCTCAGCTGGCAAGTAGGATTCTTTAGAATATAATAACAAACAAACAAAAAAACCAATCCAGAATGATAATAAGGAATGGTAATGGAAATGTTGACAGGCCCTTTACTATCACAGAGCTGTGTTATGTGTTGTTTTAATCTTCCTTGTCATAAACCTTTTTCTACTCTAATATTTTAGAATAGGGCCTGGCAACCTATTGTGACTTTAGTCTTGATAACTGTGGCATCAGAGTGCACGGCTTTCAGAAAATTGGGAAAAGCGATTTCTAACATAGTTCTAACACATGCAAACACCAGAAATGTATGAATTAATCTAAACTAAATAAGCCAATATGTCGAACTTATTATTATAGCAAGCAGTTGAGGCTCAAATGGTAATTTTATCTCTTGCACTATTTTACAAAGTTGTCTATTCAGAAAGTATTAAATATTTTTGAACTTTAAGTTGTTTTTTTATTCAAAATACAGGGAAATTCATAAATACCAGAAAAGAGCCGAATCCTGTAGTATGCTGCATATACGATACCTTAATTTCTGTATGTTGCTTTTCATGCTGTTAAACTAAAGAATCAAAAGTTCATAACTGCATTTTCTGGCTGAAGCCATGACAAAAAAAGGAGACTACTGTATAAATACATGGACCTGATCCTGCTGACGGTTAGACTGTGAAATACAGTCAGTAAGATCTATGAAATCTAGAGAGCAGTATTGATGTTGGCACCAGAGGGAGCCATTTGCCCATCTCTTGACCGGATAAGAACTATAATGATGGTAATGTTCAAACAATAAGGGACAAAATGGCAGAAAAAATTGGTAATCAGTTGGACATAGTTCAGACACTGTAAATTATATTTTAAAACATAAGTCCTTACTTGGAGCAGTTGACTGATTCAGGCATTTTTTAATTTTTTTATATTTAGATCTGAATGTACACATACAACTTTGCATTTAGAGTGTTGTCATTAAAGCTAGTGGGGTGATAGAACATTATTCTAAAACTGAATTATGAATTTAAATCATGAGTATTATCTAGATTCCGTATATACTACAATAATATGTGTTGCAGTCTGACTGATATACATTTAATATGTTATGCAGTTAAATACATGCATTTGCCAATTAACTTTAAGGTAAATAAGTTCAGTAATTACATACTGGGCCCTAACATTTCTGGTTCTACATCACATCATGTAATATCTGGTAGGTAGATAGATATGGCCAATTCTGCATTTTTTGTGCCCCAGATCCTACGTTCCTTGTCTTCAGTAAGCTTGTTGGGTGCACAGGAATTAAGGATCTGGCCCATATTTTGACATGTCCCTCAGACTACTAGACTGTGAAATTTGTGCAGCATACCATGGGAGAGGCATTTCTCTTAGATTTGCATCTAAGATCTTGTATTTTAGGCATAGCTAATTAGGTATTATTTATTTGTATTACAGTAGTGTCTAGAAGTCCCAACTTAGATCAGGGCTCAGTTGTGCAAGGCACTGTATTTACCAGTAATAAGAGACAGCTCATTCTCTGAAGTGTTTACAATCTAAATAGACAAGACAGACAAATGATTGGAGAAAGGAAGTATTATCCCCTGAATAGCAGTGGGCTGAAAAGTTTGTCTGAAACGGGGCTTGTCTGACTTGTCAAGTTCACAAAAGTAAGTCTATGGCAGAGCTAGGAATCAAATCTAAATCTCTTAAATCCCAGTACAGTACTTTATCCACAAGATCATCCTTGCTCTCCTAACTTTAATGCCATAAGAACTGATCGCCATACTGTGAATACAGAGGCAAACAACAGTAAGTTTTTTTTTAAAATAGATTAGTATTTTCAAGAATAAACTCAGGTAGTAGAAATCAGTTACTTATTTACACACAAATATATCCTTTCCTCTGGGACAGGATGCTCCATGTAACAATGTAACAATACTGAAAATGTCATGCAAATTCATGGAGAGCTGAAGAGTAATTTAACATAAAATATTATATAACTACAAATTAATGTCTGCTTGAACAGAGCATTTAAAAATATACATGTATAACATTCAAACATATATATATATGTATGTATAACACAAATATATATTATACATGTGTGGAAAATAAGAGATTTTGTAAACTTGCCCCAAAGTGCTAGATTTCATTAACTTACATCTACTGAGCAACTTCAGCACACATGCAGGGTGCTAGCTTTGTTCTTTTTGATAAGAAAGATCAGAATTGCCTCATTTGTTCGCTGCACAGAGTTTGGAAATGAATGGACATGCTTGCCAATTTTACATGTTTGGACTAAATCAAGTATGAAATTCTTCTATACTTTACAAGTTGTGCTGCCAGATTTAAATGAATTCCTTCTCTGAGAGTGAAGAGAACAAAAAGTGACGGTGTTTCTACAACAGATTTTTCCACTTTTAACATTTTTAATTCATTAAATCCAGAAATTCTCCTGACATTCCTACCTTACCCGTCCTTTTGTTTGGCTGGCGGGCAGCAGTAGTTTAGTGGACTGAGTTCAGAGACCAAGAGTCAGGCAATCTAGATTCTAAGGGTATGTCTTCACTACCAGCCGGATTGGCGGACAGCGATCGATTCAGCGGGGATCGATTTATCGTGTCTAGTCTAGACACAATAAATTGATCCCCAAGCGCTCTCCCGTTGACTCCTGTACTCCAGCTTGGCGAGAGGCACAGGCAGAGTCGACGGGGGAGCGGCAGCAGTCGACTCACCATAGTGAAGACACCGCGGTAAGTAGATCTACGTATGTCGACTTCAGCTACGTTATTCACGTAGCTGAAGTTGTGTAACTTAGATCGATTTTCCCCCTCTCCCCCCCCAGTGTAGACTAGGCCTAACAGTGCTACTAACTCCTGTGGAGACTTTGGGCAAGTCGCTTAATGTCGCTGTGCCCTGGCTTCTCTGGTAAAGTACTCTGGGGGCTTCACGTTAAAAAATCACACTTCTAATAAATATAAAATATGATTTCTTCCCTGCTTTTATCTGGATCCTTTAATTCCTCTTTAATTCTCCCTGTCTCTTAGCCTTTCTGTTCCTTCAATCCTTTTGTAATCTGTTTAGCTCTACCACCCTATATATTTCCTACCTCCACTCTCAAGAGCTGCTGCCCCTTTAACTTGAAACACTCATAAGCTTCTATAGTGTTTTTGCAGAAAAATCAGAACTTGAAACAAAAACTTGCTATAAAATATTAACATTAAAGTTTCACTCCAAATTCATATGGCCTCATTTTGTGAAAGAGCAGGAAGAGAAAAAAGTATTAGGGCCATTTCAGACTGATTGGTAAGCAACTAGAGCACTGAGTGGTCCTCTGAGCTTTGAATTTTTTTCTGCCTTTGGCAGTGGGACTTTGAGTGACTAGGGGAATGTAGCACATGGGTTAATCAGCCAGACATAACCAAGGACTGGTGATTTTTTTTTTTTTGAAATGTATTGATTTAGCGGCTCTGTTTCTCAAATGACAAGCTCAGGGATTTTAAACAAGTTGCCTTCAATCAGCTCAGCGCAGAATTTGGTAATGAACTGCTCAAATGTCTCCTTCAAATCATCATAGCTCCTATGAAATCCTATATGCTATAGTAATGGACGCATTAGAGATGCCTAAGGCCTGGTCTACACTAACCCCCCAATTCGAACTAAGGTACGCAACTTCAGCTATGTGAATAACGTAGCTGAAGTCGACGTGCCTTAGTTCGAACTTACCGCGGTCCAGACGTGGCAGGCAGGCTCCCCCGTCGACTCCGCGTACTCCTTGTGCCGAGCAGGATTACCGGAGTCGACGGGGAGCACTTCTGGGTTCGATTTATCGCGTCCAGACAAGACGTGATAAATCGAACCCAGAAGTTCGATTGCCTGCCGCCGAACCAGCGCATAAGTATAGACAAGCCCTAAGATAGAGAGATGAAATTCTAGAGAGAAGGCAGACACCTCCACAGAGTTAGAGGATCGTGAAGAAATGGGTAGATGTATTGAAGCAAATGAAGGCCGATGATTTATATCCAGACTTGGGGGGAGAGGGCGTTGCTTGCAATATTTGCAGATTCAAGCAAATCTTAGAGGTGCAATTCTTCTTCTATCTGTTTTAGGTACTTATCTGATCCCATTACCACAGTATCTGAGTGGCTCACAATCTTTCATGTATTTATCTTTGTAACACCCCTGCAAGTTAGGGAGTACTGTTAGCCCCATTTACAGGTGGGCAGTTGAGGCACAGAGAGACTAAACAACTTGCCCAAGGTCACACAGCAAGTATGAGATAGAGCAGAAATCTGAACCTGGCTCCCAAGCTAGTATCCTTATCACTGGACCACTTTCCTCTTCTTTCCAGGATCTATAGAAAAGGTTATTTGCAAGTCACTCTGCTTCTCCTTGCTTCCAGGGCCTCCCGGGGGGGGCGGGGGGAGAGGCAAGTGGGGCAATTTCGCTCAGGCCCCGGGCCCCACAGGGGCCCCCACGAGAATATAGTATTCTATAGTATTGCAACTTTTTTTTATGGAAGGGGCCCCCAAAATTGCTTTGCCCCAGGCCCCCTGAATCCTTTGAGCAGCCCTCCTTGCTTCTGGATAAAATTTTATCCTTAAAGATCAGTCATGGGGGGAACTGCAACTTTCCTTTCTTTTTCAGCCATTTATCCAAATCTTGAAGGCTGAAGACACTTTCTTGTCCTGAAGTGATAGGAAAGCATTATCTTTGACAGTCTAGCGAGTTGCTGCTTGAAATTTGCAAATTTTGCAGTTATGTCTCTGAAAGAAATTCTTCCACAGTGCTTGCAAATTCAAAATCTGAAAGGTCTTCGTAAAAGGACCAAGTCATCTGAAACAGCCACAAGAAAACCCTTCCTAGTGTTTTTTGTTTTAATGTAACTAACTTGGCCGTTCCCGGCCAACGGGAGCTGCGGGGGCAGCACTTGGGGTGGGGGCAGTGTGCGGAGCCCCCTGGCTGCCCCTATGCGTAGGAGCTGGAGGGGGGGGATGTGCTGCTGCTTCCGGGAGCAGACCCCGACTCCTTGAAGCAAGACCCCGACCCTGTTCCCAGCCTGGAGCGCCGGAGAAAGGCAAGCCCCAGACGCTGCTTCCCAGTGGGAGCTCGAGGGCCGGATTAAAATGTCTGGAGGGCTGGATGTGGCCCCTGGGTCGTAGTTTGCCCACCTCTGGTCTAGCCCACCAAGATAGTCCCCTTCTGAAGGCTCAGAAATAAAGCATTCAGCATGGCACTAGAAATCTTCTCCAGCTGCTGAGAGACAAGAATTCCCAGTCAGAATGTGCCACATCACCACAGTTCTTTGCATCACAACTAGGGCCAGATTTTCAAAAGATCACAGGTCCCGTTTAACTCTCCAATTCAGGAAAGCACTTAAGCACATTAACTATGTGCAGAAGTCCCAGAGAAGTCAGTGGGATTTAGCAATTTGCTCAAATGCCTTCCTAAATCAGACCCTATATTCACTGGCCAGATTTTCCAAAGTGTTCAGCATCTAACTGCTTCCATGGAGAACAATGGGAGCAGTTGGGTGCTGAACTCTTTTTTAAAATTTGGCCACAAGTGGTTTCTCCTTGAGGCCTTGGTAGAAGCAAGCGGCTCCTGAAACTTTGTTACTAGTTTACATTGAAACAAACTTGTAAATTAAGGAGTTTATGTTTCCTTTGCACATGGTTTGCTCAAAGGAATGTAACCGTGTTTTAAGAGACAGTACTGTTGGGGGTTCAAGAACCATACCAGTCTAACTCCCATCAAAGTCAACGGACTTCACTTGGAGTTAATTTTATCTCATGCTGGGCAGGGGTGTGCACAGGAATTTAAATATGACCCCTTTTTGGAGGGGCACATTCTGTGCCCCCGCCCAGGAGCTTCCTCTTCCCTCCCCCAACCCTGCCCTGGCAGGAGCTCACTCTTCTCTTTCCCCCTCCCCGGCCTGGCCCCATGAGAAGCTTGGTCTTCCCTCTCCTGCTCTGGCCTGGCCCCAGGAGGAGCTCGGTCTTCCTCCTTTTCACCCCCACCCCGGCTTACCCTCAGGTGGACCTTGCTCTTCTCTGCCTCTGCGGCCCTGGGGTCAGAGAAGTTCTGTGCCCTCAACGATCATTGCGGGGGGGGGAGCTCCTTCCCGCCCCCCTTGTGCATGCCCCTGGTGCTGGCTGATTGGGCCCAGAAGCCCTACAATTGAAGCAAACATTCTTACGCCTGTGTTGAATTCTCTCTTGACATGTTTTGTTTTTATAAGCAAGTCAAGATGTCTGCTCTGCAAGTGACTGAGAAATAAATGTCACTTTTCTGTATGCAAACTTCAGCAGACTTGTCCTTTATGTAACTACTATCAAATGGGGGCTTGAGGAAACTCACAACTCTGCACATTGCAAGCACTGGTCAGAAAGCCAACAGCTGAAATATATGTAGCGTTTTTTTTTCTGCTGAATACATTTAATAAAGCATTTTCATAATTTCCACACAGTGGTAATCATTTTATTGCTTTCCTTTATCTGTACCTATTACTGCTCACACTGTTGCTGTTCAATTCTGATAACCGGGTGGAAACGCATTCCATGCATAACACAAGTTTTGCAGAATTTAATAAATTTCCTGAATTTCCACTTCAAAGTACACTGGCAAGGTTTATGGT
The DNA here is from genome assembly GCF_011386835.1 of Chrysemys picta bellii. Lineage (NCBI taxonomy): Eukaryota > Metazoa > Chordata > Testudines > Emydidae > Chrysemys > Chrysemys picta. The sequence continues at coordinate 14,453,701 of NC_088799.1, read as the reverse complement.
GGAAGATATTAAGAAATTTGTAGTCTAATTTGATCTGGAAACATTTAGTAATTCCATTTCCTGATTATTTATTTATATCTCTCCAGAAGGAATTAAGGCTTTTCAGAGTTATATGTATAATTAGGATTTATACAATTAGTTGGCCTAGTGCTGTGTTGGCAAAGTGTAGGCTTGAATGACTCAGGAGAATGGGATTGAAGAACGGGAGCTTCAGTCTTGCAGAACCTGACCCAACAGCTCAGCATTTGAGGAAAAAAAAGTAATTGATGGAACATGTACCAGCAATCTGTTAACTGGGTAGCATCCTCACTCAACACAGTGGATGCATGTATGTACACCCATGTATGCACCCATACATACACATGCTGGTTATTATCCAAACCCATTCTCTTCTTTGGGTTTGTCTTTATTCAAGTGACAAAAGCCTAAAAGGGGGCTATACTCACAAATTTAAGGCTTGTTTTTTGTGCCCATTGAAGTCAACGATAAAGCTGGAACTGAATTCTGTGGTGTAAGATCTGGCAAAAAGGGCTAGATTTTAAAGAAGATACAGATAGGCACCTAGTGGGATTTTCAAAAGCATTTAGGTGCCTAAGTCCCATTGAAGTCAACCCCAGTAGGCACCAATCTGTATCTTCAGCCACCTAAATATCTTTAAAAATCTGGCCCAAAGTGCACAGTCCTGCCACTCTTGGAGTCAACAGCAAGCTTTCATTCATTGTAATGGCGGGAGGATCAGTCCTATAAACCCCAGAACTAAACGTTCTTGAGTTGGCTGTTCGTAGAGTTTCTCCCTACAGGACCTCGTGTCTTGCCCCTTTTAGCTCTCCCTGGCCTCGAGAGATGCTTAGTTTTTTTATATACTTGAGTGGGACCTAATAAGATTGTCTTGAGGCTTCTAGAATGAGTCAGCAGAATAACTCTCTGCGCCTCCACACGTGATCTTAAAGTTGATAATTTCTCACATGCTAGCTACTGAATGAAGATTGGAGAAACACATGAATTTATCTTATTTTGGAGAATCTGGCACATATTGTGGTCAAGGTGGACTCAATGTAGAAGTAGAATTTTACATTTCATTAGATTGTCAATTTGGACAGTAGCAACCAATTCACATATAAACGTATACATAGTTTGATACCTGCAGCTTCAATTTTCCATAATCCAAGTTGCCGTAGAACACCTGCGACAATAAAAATAGAGATCTTTGATATAAATGGAATTACTTATGGTGTTACTTCACCATAAGGGAAGGGAAATAATTATGCATCTCTGTTATTTTATAACTTTTTTTCACAAAAAATCACATTTAAAAAAAAATCTGTATAAATAGTGGATCAGATTCTAACACCTTTTACATCTGTGTAGCACCACTGAAGTAAATGACATTGTATGGGTATAACTGAAGGCAACATTCAGCCCTATTAGTTTCTTTATGCAATGTTTTGGCAGCTTTTGGAATATCAAAGGAGATCATGTGTCTTTACTCTGCTGATCTGACGATTCACATTTATAATACTAACACTTAGTACTTCTCATCTTTAAATCTCAAAGTGCTTTACAAAGCTTCATAAGTATTATTATTCACATTTTATAGATGGGGAAAATGGAAACACAGAGAGGTTAAGATCCCAAGCTCACAAAGAGTATCAATAACTGCTTGGAATAGAACCCAAAGGCCTGCTTCTCTTCTCACTTGAATAGTTGTAAATCAAGTGCTAGTGTTTAATGATGTTACAATAATGTTAAACTGGTGCAAATGACAGGAGAATCAGGCCCAAAGTCTCCTTCCTCCTACTTTGATTCTTGATCCACAAGGACAGGGGTAGGCAACCTATGGCACGCGTGCCGAAGGCGGCACGCAAGCTGATTTTCAGTGGCACTCACACTGCCTGGGTCCTGGCCACTGGTCCGGGGGGCTTTGCATTTTAATTTAATTTTAAATGAAGCTTCTTAAACATTTTAAAAACCTTATTTACTTTACATACAACAATAGTTTAGTTATATATTATAGACTTCTAGAAAGAGACCTTCTAAAAACATTAAAATGTATTATTGGCACGCAAAACCTTAAATTAGAGTGAATAAATGAAGGCTCGGCACACCACTTCTGAAAGGTTGCCGACCCCTGCACTAGGACATGCTATCTCACTATAAAAGTTCTGAGTCTACATATGAGATTGTCTTGTCTTTTCCTTCTTGATAAATTAACAGTGAAGTCTGAAGAAATCGCTGTTTAATATTTTGACTTCTGCAGAGAAGACAGGAAAATCTTTTATTCACACAGGAATTTCTTTATAAAATATAGGACTGACAACGTGAGAGGTTGAGATTTGCTAGAAAGCTGAAGATAAATATTCTTACTACTTTGAAGAATTTTCAGTTGAGTACTCCCAAAGAGATTTTGACATACCTCATAGGCTTGTGCAAGAGGTACATCCACAATAGTACTAATAATGTGAATCACTAAAACTTCTATTATTATGCAAAATCTTTTATTGATCAAATATGGAGCAGATCTTTTTTTTTTATCAAGTAGGAAGACTTGATAAAAGTGGTAAGTCCGTTATGAGAAATTCTGTTAGGGCCTGATCCTTCAAGGTGTCCTTAGACCCCCAACAACTAATAACTTCAGCAGGAGTTGAAGGTACTTAGCACCTTGCATGAGGCTCTTAGGTCTTTGCCGGACTGGCCTACACTATCTATCTAAGGTTGTTTGTAGTGCTAATTTCTCTAAAAAATATCTAAGGCCCTGATTCATCAAAACACTTAAACACATGTTTAAAGATGTGAGTAGTCCCATTGAAGTCAATAGATCTATTTGTGTGCTCAAAGGTAAGCATATGCATATGTGTTTTTGCTGGATCAGAGTCTAATCACTGAACAGCTAAAGTAGATCTGATGCGCATGTCTATAGTAGATCCCAAAGAAAAACCCCCTGTGCTTCTCCCTGGTTCATGAAAAGTTATTCTGCTTTTTTCTTTTATTTAATAAATACTGTGTTCTGAGAACCTGATCCTACATACGCACATGCTTAAATTTACTCCTGCAATTAGCCCAATTGACCTGAAAGTTAAATACGTGCATGTCTGCAGGATCAAGACCTTCGATTATGATAGAAAAGCTTTAGCTAATGAGTGGATCTTGCAGAAAATTAAAATATTACTCATATTATTTCACATTAGTAGCAATGCAATTAAATATTTTGCACTTAAAATCAATTTTTATACTGGAACTAGACAATTCATACAGTAATGTTGAATGTACACATAAAAAAGAACAGGGTAAAATCCAGCTCGGGAGCTAATGTTCACATCAATTTTTTCCCATAAAATAAATAGGTATGTAACAGTTACTTCTCCAAACATTTTGAATTACTATTTCAAATGGGAGCTGGTCGCTTAACTTCCCCTGGCAGTTATCAAAATCGGATCCAGTAGGAATTCTTTAAACAGTAATTTTACCTTGACCTGTCCCCGGGTACAATCAGTGAACATAAACCCTGGTGCATTGCCTTAAAAAGGGAACAATAATTGCCACTAACATTTTTGGCAAACTAGTCTTCTTTTGCTAAGCAAAGTATGCAAATATGCAGAATTTTTCATTTGGATTTTAATATCCATAATTTAATTTTTGATCCCAGATGTTCTTCTCAACTGAAATGCGCCACCTGCAGAGCCAACCATGGGCAGGCACAGCCATGCTTAAAGGGATGATGATATTAGTTATGCCCACCCTGTGAATTATTCTCTTATTCAGTACAGCTTGGCATAATCCAACTGAATGTCCATCTATGCACTATATTTCCTGGACGGTGCCTATTTCCTTGCCTAGAACAATATGAATGAGTATATAATGAGCCTGATGAATAAGTCCTTATATAGGCATGATATAATTGACACAAACAGGGTATACATGTTCTATTGGGATAGGGGGAACCCCATTAAATTCTATGGCCCTAAATCAATTATAAATGGCAATACATATTAAAAGATGCTTCAAATATACTCATATGGTAGTGGGAGACTGATCCTTCACCCTGCCATTAAAGCAAACTTCAGGTGAATTTCAGAATTCTAAAAGACTGGACTTTATCTCTGGAAATGATAAACTGAAATGAGACTAATGAAAGTGGAAAAGAGAACTAACACATGGGACTGGCACATGCTTTAATGGATACACTGTTATTAAACAAAAGATACTGTACATTAGGTGAAAATCCCAGTAACCATATTGCAAGTAATGAGTCACTTCACTGGTGCCCTGCATCACTCTCCCATTTTCTGATAGGCAGATAATTTATTAGTTATTAAGACCCAGATTCTCAGAGTTATTTAGGCATCTAACGCCGATTGAAATCAATTGAGGATCTCGGCCTAAGATCTTACCAATACCAAATTCTTCATAAAACAGGGTACCAAGGTCTTGCCTTGTTCCTGGCAAATCATGAGTAGTTACTATCCACTCAGGCTCATACAAGTGCTTCAGGGAGGGGTCATAACATCAGCCGCTTCAGGAAACTGAGTACTAAATCCTGAGCTGAACATATTTTTACAGATTTTACCAATTTTCCTATGTATTTTATGCTGATCTGCTTTGTTAGCATACACTTCGCTTCTTCCTTGGCATGCCCTACCCCTTGAAATAATCAACAGGCTTCTCCTCTATAGATGTTACTTCAAGTAGGACACTGTCTACCACTGCTGTAATCTAGTTCCATTAAAATGTAAAAATATGTCTTGGACTGTTAGAACTCCCTGTTAGAACTGCCTGGCTACCCCAATGACACAATACTCTTTACCCTGTGGTTTGCTGTGGAATCATACATGCATTATTACAAAACTCACCTTGCTGGGATGACTCGGCTAGTCAAGTCTGTTGAACTCTTAATCATTGTGCTGCTTCAAAGTGACTTTACATGCCTGAGATTCTTATGCCATTAACCTGTACAGAGTTTGGAAGCAGTCTTCACAGAAATATGATTTGAATTGATATTTGCAAGATGTTCGCAACCAGCATTTGATGGCCTAGTACATTTTCCTTTATTATCTGGACACCATGTGAGCGAGGCAAGCTCTCACAATCTTAATGCAGTGGCTTATGTGTCATTTGAGGCTGCAAATAAAGGGTGTGATGGATGAGAAAAGATCATTCTCATTTGTGTTTATCAAATATCAGAAGGAAAAAGATATTGGGACATTCAGATGTGTTTGGGCACTCTCCAAAAACTGCAATGAACAGCTGGTCCTTTCGACTTGAGGATGCCAAGATGCAGGAATCTGGCAAGAGAGATATGAGATGGGATTGTCTGATGCTAGATTCATTGTGGTACTTCTCACTCAGACCCTCATATTCTGATAGTCGGGTTGAAGCTTTTGCAGGCACGTATTCCAGAGAAATGGCAGTACCCTTGGGTAGGAGTGATAAATGTATGCGTAAACTGATTGAGTCAGAATTCAGATTTTTAAAAAAAGATGAAGGTTATTAAGGGGATATTTGAGACTGTTTTTGTGTGGTCCAACACTGTGCTGCAATAAATAAGAAAGCATATGAGGTATGAAGATTATAGAAATAAGAAGAAAGAAAATGGATTTAGAGACTTCAGGGTCTCATATAAAATACATGGAAATTGTGAGAAGTCTCATGGGCTAATCACTGGGCTAATCTTCCCGATTGTTCGTATTGAACAGAGACGTGAGTTTGGATTCAGTTTAAATGCAAATTGTTTTGCAAGTTAAAGGGAAGCCTATGCTCCCTTTAACTTGCAGATAAATAGTTCTAAAATCTAAACTGTCTCAAAGGATGCCCAGTATACAGAAGCTTTGGTTCATACCTGCTCAACTTTGCAATCTCCTATATTCAAGAGAGCGCTGGTGCCTATTAGGGAAATTACCCTCTAAGAAGGCCAGGTAGTGGCAACACTGTCATGGGAGCTTTAAATTCCAGCTGGGGCTCCATAGAAATCCTGGACAGGAGGTTGTCTGGAACATACACTGATTCTGTGCATCTACTGGTGCCGTAAGACTGTGCTGTCCCTAAACAACACCACTCACTTTATAGATAAAGGGGCTTGTGGATGATTTCTGCCATTTTGCTCTCTCCTCCATTGAGGAGATCCACCTGGGTTCCACCAGAAGAAAGTGAGGTGGGCCGACTTCAGTTTGCATTCCCAATCATTGACTTCTTTGCTGTGCTGTGCTGAGACTGCAAACAAGAAAGCCCACTATTTCTGATTGGGTTGTGATGGATGAAATGTAGACACCATTATACTGGGAAATGGTCAGAAATCTATGAACATGCTTCACATAAAACACCAAACAGCCATCGGATGGTAACAACTTTCAGGCAAAATTTGGGCTGGATTTGAATCAGTGATCTAGAGGTAAAATGTTCTGTGACTCAACAGCAACCCCTTGAACCATCCTGTCCCAGCTGGTATTTCTACACTTGTAATTTTCAATTTTTAATTGATATTTTTGACTAATTAACAAAATAGTTCACAACTGTTGCTATAACTATTAATGGTCCATTAAAACAGTGTAGGATGTTTTGCGTATGAAGACAAAGAAAATAAAAATCTTTCTAGCAGAGAGACGTAATGAATTTTGTAAAGTTTCAGTTGCCATGACTACTTGATTCAGCTCATTATGTGGTGCCCTTTCTTCTGTTATTCTGAGAACTTCAGTTACCCAAAAAACTACACAGCCAAATACAGCAGGTGCAACACCCAATTAAGTCAATGGGGAGTTTCACCCACTTGCACCAGGGCTGAATATGGCTCATTTTTAGTCTGATTTTCACTAATGGAGGCAAGTTGTTTTCCTGGGAAGAAGTTTGGAATATGATGGATAACATATCATGAATAATTAGACAATGCTAGGCTGTAAATCCCAATAGAAACAATGCATCTTTGAAATTAGTTGTTTCTTCTGCAAAGGGAAGTGTGCACTTATGAAGCAAAGCCATTCATTCTAGATACATTCTATTTGCAAGTGAAAGGAAAGCAAGATGTATGATAGTTTACATGTCAATTAAAGCATGGTAGGAAATGTAGAGCATTTTCTTAAACTAGCTCCTTGAAAAGGAGTTTGATCTAAGTTAGGATCTAATACCTATGTAAGAATCAACAACAGACTCATTGTAAAACTACCTTAACTACAGATTCTCACAATTAACACTGAAAGTGAATGCAGAGAACCTAATATTGTAATTAGTGCAGGTCTGGAACGTATGAACTGTCCCAGCAAGAGCATCTGAACTTTCCCAGTGTGGTGAAAGAGAACTTCAAAGGGAACATTATTCCCTCAGTTCAGTTGGATAGTTGGCTGTTAATCCTTTAAAAAAAAAAATCTAACTCCCTGCTGTGGAAGATAAGTACTGAAATGCTGAAAATGCTGATTTGCAGAAAGACTTCTTAGAATGAAAGCTGCTTTTTCTTCCCATTAGTATTTACTGCCCCGTGTATAGAAGGGGAAAAAGGAAAGTAATCTGGATTATGATAGCAGCACCCTTCGGCCTCTTTGTGATATTGTTTCTCTTTGTTGGGTTGTAAAGTTTTCAGTGTTAGGATGTCAACCACTTGTCTTGAATTCTTGAGGATTTTAAAATGGTCACAATGGTTGAGATTTTGATTTAAGCTATTGTTTCAGGTCTGTTAAAACCTCCTTTCCCTGCTTCCGCTCTAAAGAAATAATCTTCTCAGATTCCTTCCTCTAGTCAAGAAGACATGCGTGCTGCATTTTCCACAGCTGGTGCCAGCAGACTAGTAATAATACAGTGCTCTCTTTAATGAGGTGGCAGTTTTCCTACCTCAGAAAATTAAGAATGTCAGTCTGCAGCAATTTGGCATAGGGTAGCTCTGCCCATATCCCTGTCTTCCAGTAGCACTGAGAACAAAGTACTGCTATTAACCATGAGCCCAGATCAAATCTTAAATCCTATATATAATATATCTTTAGCTCATTCCCTAATCAGCATTCCTGCTGTATACCTCAGAAAGGCCTCATCACAGGTAATTCTTCCCAATATTGTACAGTTGGCAGATTTTGCTCAGGATAGGGGAAGGCAAGGACAAAACAAGAAATAAAAAGTCAATCGCCCATTCCCAATGTTTAGATGTTTGAATAGTGCAGAGGTTACTGACAGAACAAAATGGTAGGACTGTGCTCGGGTTGCCACCCATCCAGTTTTCACCTAACTTGTGTGTCCAAGTGCCATTTGACAAGCCCTGATGTCCAGTTTTTACAATCTGTGGAAAAGGTGGCAACCCTAGGTGGAAGGAAGGAGGCAGCGGAGGAGCAGCAGCAGTTGCTGCCTCTGGGGCCAGGCTGCTTGTGTGGCTCTCTGTGGTGTGTGGCATGCAGGGGCAGGGCCTTGGGGGGGGGGAAGGGGGAATAGCAGGGCCGCCCAGAGGGGGGGGCAAGTAGGGCAATTTGCCCCGGGCCCCGCAGGGGCCCCACGATCCCTGGCCAAGAATCCCTTCCCTGGCTAGTGGCGCCTTTTTAATTTTTACTCACCCGGCGGCGGTCTGGGTCTTCGGCGGCACTTCGGCAGCGGGTCCTTCAGTCGCTCTGGGTCTTCGGCAGCATTTCAGCGGCGGGTCCTTCAGTGCTGCCGAAGACGCGGAGCGAGTGAAGGGCACACCGATGACGACGACTCGGAGCTCCGCCAGGTGAGTACGAGCGCCGCAGCGGGTGGCGCCTTTTTTTATGTCTGCTCCCCCGCTTTGCCCCAGGCCCCCTGAATCCTCTGGGTGGCCCTGGGGAAGAGGCAAGGCAGGACCATGGGGCAAGGAGGTGGGGCCTTAGAGGACTGGTTACCAGCCATTAGAAAGGTGGCAACCCTAACCTTGCCTTTTGAAAATAAAGAAATTAATCAAATCCGTTATTAACTTTAAAGATTGTTTACTTAAAACAGCAAACATCAGAAGGGGCAAAATCCATGCAAAATGCAATGTAATACTATGCCAATAATTTTCTATATAACCTCAAGTCCTTTCTCTGGCAAAACTGCCATTGAGTAAAGACTGCAGGATTTGGCAGTGAATGAAAATTTGACTGTTTTTTTTAAAATGGTCAGAAAAGTGACTGCAACAATGACATCTTATTGTTCAGCAGATCTATTCCCTTCGTACATTCAAGTATCGGGGGTAGCCATGTTAGTCTGTATCCACAAAAACAACAAGGAGTCTGGTGGCACCTTAAAGAGCATCTGAAGAAGTGAGGTTTTTTTACTCACGAAAGCTTATGCCCAAATATATGTTAGTCTTTAAGGTGCCACCGCACTCCTTGTTGTTTTTGTTTACATTCAGACTCTCATCTGTTGATTTTTGTAGAAAAATAAGTATGTACTATTCTTTAATTATTTAGCATTGCGGGGCCACTGCTGGGAGACTGTGAACTGGATTCTGGCTTGGCTCTACATTGCCAAGAGAATCGTTAAGTTCCAAAAGCAGAGCTTTATTAAGAATTGTGGTGCATAATCCGTAAACAACACAATTTGATGTTCAGATCCCAAGCTGAAATTTGTGGTGCTGGCTGTTAGAAAACCATCCTTTGACTTACAAGCTGAGTAAATTTGATCAGGAGTCACAGAGGCAATATATGTTGAACTTAGTGATGCCATTTATATAGATTCAGTTCTCAGACGTAAGTGCATTTTAACATGAGTTTAGTTCCTCCTTATTGTGGAAGGGTGGGGAGGATGGATAGCTCAGTGGTTTGAGCATTGGTCTGCTAAACCTAGAGTTGTGAGTTCAGTCCCTGGGGGGGCATTTAGGGATCTGGGACAAAAATCTGTCCAGGGATCAGTCTTGCTTTGAGCAGGGAGTTGCTCTATATGACCTCTTGAGGTCCCTTCCAACCCAGATATTCTATGGACATTTTTTGTTCATCCATAAAACCAGGTACACCATGGGCATTGACAGGGCCAGTTTCCAAATGAAGAGATTCATGTTTCAATAAGAATCACCTCATTTCTAGCTGACATCTTCTTACAGTTGATCTGCATTGTTTATAACGTCCCAATCTGAAGATTTGCCAATGTTTTGGTTTTGTAATAAGGGGCAGTTGAAATTAGTGACTGAGTGCACCAGAGGTGGAGAAAATTGAGTAGAGACTCTGAATCCATTTATTTTTTTTCAGTTAAGGAAACAAACAAAAGCACTTCATACACACAGGAGGTAGGCAAGATCATCTGCTAAGCAAATTTATGAGTACCTTTACTGGAAATCCCTGTATAATCTTAAAAAAAAAGAACAGGAGTACTTGTGGCACCTTAGAGACTAACAAATTTATTTGAGCATAAGCTTTCGTGGACTCTGAAACCTGTATAATCTTTGACTCCCATATAAAGGTGGGTGAGTACATAACTTGTGGATTTTCTTGCTAATAAAGCCTGTTGTTTCAATGGTATTTGAACCCCGTTTTATTGGTACACATTTGGGTAAGCTAGCTTTTATTCACCAGAATGTTCACAGAAAGCAAAAACATAATTAAATTAATGGAGATATCCCATCTCCTAGAACTGGAAGGGACCTTGAAAGGTCATCAAGTCCAGCCCCCTGCCTTCACTAGCAGGACCAAGTACTGATTTTGCCCCAGATCCCTAAGTGGCCCCCTCAAGGACTGAACTCACAACGCTGTGTTAGCAGGCCAATGCTCAAACCACTGAGCTATCCCTCCTAGTATTAATGAATGCTAGTTAATACTGGCAAAAACATTTGTATTCATTTTAAAGTTCTTTGCAAGCTGGGAGCTGGAGAAGGAAGAAGGGAGGATTTTGTGTAGAACAAAGAGGCCAAGAAGTAAAGAAAAAAGAAGCAACAAGGAAGTAGTGATGGTGGAGGGACTGTAGTTGAGAACTGGTGACACTTTAGGCTCAGATGGTACTTTTGATTGTCTCCAGCCTCCTGACTCTCTTGATAGCCCAGCCCTCATTGTTTGTTTGTTTGGATGCTGATGGGTATGATGGGAAATATTTGAAGGTCTCTGTGTGTAAAGTTAAGCACGTGCAGAGGTCTTTGCAGGATTGGGGCCTGAATGCCTATCTTTTAAGCATTAGCAAATGAAACAAGAAACATTTGCACAGAGAAGGAAAATGGACTTATGATGGAATATGCACTTTTATTAAATATTCACTTTTAAAATTTTCTGTACTCTGAATGTTTAACATTAAGGCAATTTCCTGTCCTATTAAGGACTACTGTAATTCTTTTTTTAAACAAATGATGCCATTTTTCATCACAAACAGTAAACCTTTATGTAATATACTTACATTTAATTTGTGTTTATTTCTTTGCAGGTTTTAAATTGTTTTAATGTAATTGCCCTCGGTGGATTCTGTCATGTAGCACTGTACCTTGCCAAAAACTCTGCATTGATTTTCATATTGACTTATACAAATTATGCCATTAATGTGAAAAATAGATGGGAATTGCATCAGATACACTATTTTTAACGTTTTCATTCTTTAACTTGATATTAATCATTCATAATATATTTAACAGAAAATATTATTTTAAATCTCCACTGGTATTTGAAATAAATTTACTAGAAAATCTTGTGCTCACCTTGGGTCATATCTTGCTTCATTTACTAGACCATTCTCCTCTCTGTCCTTCTTCCCTCTACCAGCCTGTCCAACGTGCCATTATTAAAGTCCTCTTCCACCACATCACTCTTCTCAGATCCCTTCACTGGGTTTCTCTTACCCCACCAACTCAAGCTCCACACCATCACCCTAAAGGCCTTACAGAATCTCACCTACACCCTGCATACATTGATGTTCTGAGTCTCTGCCACTCTGTCAGTGACTTTCTGAACTCAAGGAAATACGTACTCCCCAGCAAACTGAATCTAAATTCTGTGCCAAGATTCCCAGAGTCTGCAGCACTCTCGTGTGGCATATGGGAAATGAGGTGGCAGTTCCAGTTAAATTTAATTGGAGGTTTTTAATGAATCCAATATGAATGAATAGTTTTCAGCCAGAACAGTAGCTGCTGTGTTTTTATCCAATATTACATTTAATACTGTCCACACATGTACAGTTTAGTGACATCACAGAAATTGGTACTGACCTCACATAACTGCATCATGGGAGCAGTTGAGGGAATCTGGAAGTTCTGGCAACCTGGTAGAGGCCATATGGGGCTTTTGGCTCCAGAGGAGGCATTGGAGGTAGTTTGGGATTGAGGGATAAACATATTAGCTGGATGTAGCTGAGCAGATACTCAAATACTGCGGCAATGAGAAGTGTAATAATAATCTAGACAGATGGATACACAGATGTTTCTGCTAAAATGATCACTATTGAAACAGTAATATTCACATTTAGACTGCAGTTGTTAGGTTCCAGAGTCAAACATTCATCTCAATGAGGTTGGTAGCTTGCACTTCACAGAGCTATTGTTCCTGCTGTCTGTAGTCTCAGGGAGACAACATTATGTTTGATTATGCTCATTTGATGTTTCCATGGTTCTCTTCTCAGTTATGAATGATATATACATATATACACATACACACACAAAACGAAAGCTTTGACTGTCAAACACAGTTGTAAGGCAAAAGGTGAATTCCACAGAAAATTCCACTGCCATGCAATTGGAGAATACCCAGGGAATTTCCTATGCAAGGCAAAATCATCTCTTTCTCCTTTTTGCTGTTTGATCTTTTTCCCATATTCACAAGTTGATTGCCCCAATGCTTGGAATAGCTCCTACTTTTGTCCATCATGCCCCTTCTATGTCCTCCTTAAAATTCTTCCCTAAAATCCATTATTATTTCCTTCTTACTTGTCCATTCCAATAATCCTTGCTCACCAAGCTCTGACATGTTTTGTCTTGTGTCTGTTTGTATGTCTTCCTTAGACTGTAAGACGGCAGTTCTGTTTAGTTTATATTTATAAACACCATGTAAATGTATAAACGTCTAAACTTGATTATTTGTAGTAATAATAGTACTGAACAAATGGCTTTAAATTCTATGGGCGTGAGTTTGGTTTGGCATGTATTAATATGTCTTGAAATTGCAAATGTAGTTTATGCTATGGAATTGTTATATTAGTTTGGTTGGCATTGGAGGCCCTCATATGAGCATATTTTATGATCCGAAGGGTAATTAGCCAACACAAGGCTGCTAAATAAGTGGTCTGGAGACATGTAAGAGCTAGAAGTTAGTGTTACGTAGTAGCAGAGGATCCATGATTTGTCAGCGTGTAATCAACAAATCATGTGCCAGTTGTAGATATTCTACACATCAAGTCATAGTTCTACTTTACAGTGTCCAGACTGTTAGAGAGCACATTGTGTGTTGGGCACTTCCTCAGTAATGTTTTAAGAGCTGTTTTGCCTGTCTCTCTCTCTCTCTATATATATATAACCTCCAGCCTGTTATTTGGCCTTAGAAATATACACGTGATAGTCAAAGCAAGGTAAGGCCTTTTTTTCATAGTGCATTATTGTAAAGCAAATAAGTGTATTGAAATTAAATGGACACTGTCATACTTATATAATGTTGAATTCTATTTTATCCTCTTGTGTGTGTAATGTCCTCTTAGAAGCTGGAGAGCAAAGCTTTCGAGCTTTCTTATGACTCGTCCTTTTTCTATTTGTCAGGTGTTTTTCAACCTGTACTTTTGATAGAGTTTGACATTAACATGCCTTTTTGCAAACTTCCTTGCTTGTGGATCAGCTTCAGAGGTAATATTAGCTCTGCTCTGGGAACAGGGTATGACAAGTTGCTGTTGCTGCAGAACAAGTTGGTGTAGCACAAGATGTTGTTTTTCTGTAAGATCTACATAAAAAGGGGCCAGTTATAGAGTGATATACAGTGGTCATGGATCCTATACACTTGAATCATGCAAAGCTTGGAAGGCAGTGGAATTTCTGATTGAGCAAGATGCGTAGAATAGGCACTGGAGTTGCAATATTCAATCAGACCAGTGGGCCATGTCCTATCCAATGTACAATGTCCTGTATCCAACAGTGGCTTATACCATATGCATCACAGGTAGGTGCAAGAAACTCCATGATAGACAATTATGGAGTAATCTGCCCATAGGGGAAGTTTAACCCCATAGAGGCCAGGTCTACACTATAAACTTACATCAGTATAACGACATTGCTCAGGGGTGTGAAAAATCCACACCCCTGAGTGACGTAGTTATACCAGCCTAACCTTCAGTGTAGACAGCACTATGTTGATTGGAGGGCTTCTCCCATCAACATAGCTACCACCTCTCATGGATTAACTATGCTGATGGGAGAAGCCCTCCCGTCGGCCTAGGAGCCTCTTCATTGAAGAGCTGCAGCAGCACTGCAATGTTTTATGTGTAGACCTGCCCTTAGTCAGTGATTGGTTTATGGCATAAAACATGAGGATTATATCTCTTCTTTAAAAAACAACAACAAACAACTCTAGCTAATAAATGTGAATGCTCTCATCCATATATGAGAGCTCTCACCCATGCTCTTGTAAATGTGTAGGGCTTGTTTGAACACTACTAAGCTCTTTCCCTCAATTGTGTATAGTGGAAACAAGTTCCACAGGTTAATTTGGATTATGTAAATGTGTATATCTATATAGATACTCATAGCTATTCTTTTATCAGTTTTTAAATCTTCTGCTTTTTAATTTAATTGACTGTCCCCTTATCCTTGTATATTGAGAATGAGTAAACAACCAGCCCAATCTACTTCTCTATGCCATGAATATTTTGTTTCCTCTTATTCATTACCTTTCTTTACTCAACAATTACATTCCTTTCACTCTCTTTTCATATGGAAGTCTTTCCATGTCTCTAATTTTTGTTGCTTGTCCCCCTCTATTTTTGCCATATTCTTTTCAGATAGGGATTGAGATTTTCAGAACCAGTTAGGGTATTTAGACACACAACTCCCATTAATTGTAATGTAATCAATTTCGGCAGGAGATGTGTATCTAAATATCCTAATCTATTTTGAAAATTTTTAACCAGGGTCATTAGAACTGAATACTATATTCCAGGTGAGGGCGTATGAATTATATAATGGCATTATCATCAGTGGTTCAGCTAACAATGCCTTTAGTTAAGGTTGCCCAACATTTCTCATTATAAGACCTTGTTTTCAGTTGCTTATATCTTTGCTAAACTTTAAGCATTTGGGCTGAAATTTTCTGTGCGGGGTGCCTGCCTGGGGCTTTTTCCCCAGCTAAACCAATTCAGCTGTTTGTCATAATGAGATTAGAGAAAAAGACGTTGTTTTGCCCATATTAAAAAAATCCATACAACCTTTTAGTTGAGAAGCTCTCAGTCTTTCTTGTTTTGGAGCAGAGACGTAAAATTTGGCATGGGGTTCTACTGGTATCAGGGATATGCCTTTTGATGTTCCCTTGAAAAATGGCCCAAATTGGTCCAGTTAGAAAGTTCTCTGAAAAATCTCAGCAAATGCTCAGTAGAGATTTGTTAGAGTTTGGCTGCTAAATTAATCAAAAATTCCACTTGTAATGAGTGTGCTCCGTCCCAGGGTTGCAGAGGCTGAGCAGGACTTTTCCTGCAATTGCTGCTTCTGGCTGCTGTGGTGCTGTGCACAGGAAATGAGATCAGGAAGATTGTCTTGTGCTCTCAATGCATCACTGCTGGTGCCCACTGAATAAGGCAGGGGTCCTGTGGAACAAATATTATGTGATTATATAAAGACTGTATGATAATGCATATACACAAGGGGGCCACATTAAGGGTACATGTGCAGCCTTAGTTTTTTGTAATAATATTTATAGTGTTCTTTAGATCCTGCTTATATTGAAAATCCGGAGGATATTCTGAGTAGCTAAGTATATTTAATAAACAATTTTTTTAAAATAAGGAAAAGTGTTCTATTTATATTGAGGTCTAACTACAGCATTAGTGGTATATAAACAATTTTTGTTAATAATAAGAAAACGAAAGAATTCAGAGCTCTGATTGAAACTCTGGATGAATTCTTGTATGAGTTACACATATCCAGCCCCAGTGAAGTCAACTGGGGATATAACTGAAGGCAGAAATTGGCTTTCTAAGCCCTGGTCTACACTAGGGGGATCAATCTAAGTTACACAACTTCAGCTATGTGAATAACGTAGCTGAAGTCGACGTACTTAGATCGACTTACCGTGGTGTCTTCACCTTGGTGAGTTGACTGCTGCCGCTCCCCCGTCGACTCTGCCTGTTCCTCTCGCCGAGCTGGAGTACAGGAGTTGATGAGAGAGTGCTCGGGGGTCGATTTATCGTGTCTAGACTAGACGCGATAAATCGATCCCCGCTGGATTGATCGCTGCCCGCCGATCCGGCGGGTAGTGAAGACATATCCGAACTTGAACTCACCTCAATATACTCCGAGTAGCTAATGCAGGAATTAGTGAGTCACTGTGCATTCCTTACTCAGGTCAAACTCAATAGACTTGACTACAAAAACGGAAGTGTAAGATCAGTAAGTTTGCATGTAAAGTCATACACTGGATGGAGATCCCTGCACTGTCTAGGTGGTGCACAACACAGTGTTATGGTTGTCGTTTCAGCCTATTTATGCAGGTTTTACATAAAAAACATAGTCTTATGCTAGATCATCTTGCTCTGCAGCAGTAATCTGTCATACCCTTACTCATATTCAGTGGTACCTTACTCCACAAGTGGTCCCATTGACTTCAGTGAGACCACTAGTGGAATGTGGTACTATTCAGCATAAGGGTAAATTAGTATAACATGACAAAATTCAGTTAGATGAAATGGTTAAATGGCTTAATGGGGTCAGGGCTTTTCAGGTATTTTCACCTATACAGGTGTTTCATGTAAGACTTCATATGCATTAGCAGAACTGTATAGGCAAATGGAACAATGGTTACATGCACTAAGTTATTCATCGTGTTTATTACGAAAGTGCCGGTGGGTCAACTGAGATTAGGACTCTTTTGTGATAGGCTCCATACAGACACAAAGTAGTAGACCAGGGGTCGGCAACCTTTCAGAAGTGGTGTGCCGAGTCTTCATTTATTCACTTTAATTTAAGGTTTGGCATGCCAGTAATACATTTTAACGTTTTTAGAAGGTCTCTTTCTAGAAGTCTATAATATATAACTAAACTATTGTTGTATGTAAAGTAAATAAGGTTTTTAAAATGTTTAAGAAGCTTCATTTAAAATTAAATTAAAATGCAGAGCCCCCCGGACCGGTGGCCAGGACCTGGGCAGTGTGAGTGCCACTGAAAATCAGCTCGCGTGCCACCTTTGGCACACGTGCCATAGATTGCCTACCCCTGTAGTAGACTGTCCCTGCCCTAAAGAGCTTACAAACTAAATGGAAAAGACAAAGGGGGAGGAAAGGGATATAACCCACAAGCAAAGCAGTCAACATAATGGTGGCAAACAGCTCCAATTTTTTGGAGGAAGGGGGGTGGGAGAAGATAAGCTAAATGGAAAGACAAGGGAGGGATGAGAGGAACAGTGCAGGTGAGAAGAGGGATGGGAGGAAGGTATGAAGACCAGGTGTAGAGTAAGGCTCAGGTGAAGAGACAGTAAGGTGACATCGAGGGTGACATTGGAGCAAACAGGCAATCAGCCAATTATCAGTAACTGTTGGTCCCTGCTTTAGCTGCTTCTGGAGTTGCTCTGCCAGCTTCAGTCTCTGGTGCTTCTTCCTGCAGTTTCTTTCCCAAGTACCACATGGATGGGGGGTGGGGGTGGGAGAGGGAAGGCAACTCATGGACCCTAGTGCCCCCAAAAGGTGGAGTTCTCCTGCACAGCTCTGAGCTAGGGGCTGGGGGTGCTAAAATGAAGGATGGCCCAGCTGGACTCCAGTGCAGCAGTATCTGCTTGAATTGCTTCGGCAGCTGCTTTGATGGCTTCAGTCTTTGGCTGGTTCCTCCTTATAGTTTCTTTTCTAAAGCCCACATGGTGGAAGGGAAGGAGCATGCCTGCACAGGTCTGAGTCCAGGGGTGTGTTGGGGGTGGGGAGAGAAGCGGCCTCCCTGATTTGACCCTTTTCTTTTACATTTTTAATTTTTTTAGCAACCAACTACCCCCAAATTCCCTGGAAGCACACGGAAGTTGAAATGGCAGCAGTGGCTCAATCCATTCTGTATTACAGAGCCGTATCTGTGAGGTGCTTAGCTCTGCCTGACTTAAGTGGGAGCTGAAGAGGTTTAGCAACTTTTACCACCTGATCGGCACTTTAAAGGATTGAGCCTTTAGTTGTAACAAATGTGGTCAGTTGTTGCTGTGTTGCACATGCCATACTATTGGAATGTCAAGGTAGCAACTGGAGTAGAACATGGAACCAGCTGCTTCTAACAGGGGAGTTGAAGGAGCATCTTTTTAGCTGTTAGCAACAGTATAGCAGCTTGAAACTCGACTAAACAGTTCTGATTTCTTTAGGGCAGTGGGACACATACCCACTAGACAGTGCCTCACAATATGTAGATCATTTAAATGCCTAATTTTAACCTCACCTTCAGAGACAATACGGCCTATAGTCACACCTTAATTACAGTGATGCTCATTCTGATTTGTGGTTAAATGAAGTTAACTTGTCAAGAAGCATTTATTTCATGAAGGTGCTGTTTTGCCTGTTGCAGTATCACGTAACATAATACACAATCAAAGTACACAAGAGGTTTTAGCCTTGTAACATGGTGGCGAATATAGCAATCTTTCTAATTTCTCTATAGGAAATATTGTGACGATCTAGCAAGCTGATAGATTTTTGCATAGCAACAATTTTCTGTTTAATTATTCCCTCTCTTATCTGGTGCCCTGAGCTCTTTGGATAGATGTTACTTGATTGTTTAGTAACTACAGTGTTTTTGATAAAGTCTATCATCCTGCCAGAATCCATGCAGTTTAGTTCATTCATGTTCTGCTTATGAATAGGTAAAACAAGATCAGTTGGATATTAAGTAATTACTGCTTTGGGCTATTGCTGCAAGATTGCTGTAATGGAGGGTACTGCAGATATAAAGATACTGTATTCTGGCATTCTGCTCTGTTGAGGTGTATTTTAATTCCTTTCCAGAGAACACAATGGTAAAAAAAATTACTTGGTTCCTAAGAACAAGCTTATATAGACTATGGACTAAACTGAACAAAGTTTACTGTTGTGCCCATTAGAAGTGTCTTTAAAGCTTGGTTCTGATCAGGGCCGGCTCTAACTTTTTTGCTGCCCCAAGCTGCCCCAAGCAGCAAAAAAAAGCGCCGCCCCCGCTGAGCGCCGCGCCCCCTGCAGTGCCGCGCCCCGCGCCGCCCCCCCGCCGAGTGCCGCGCCGCTGGAGCCCGCCCCCCTCCCCACCGAGCGCCGCTGGACCCCCCCAAGCGCTGCCAGAGGCCCCCCCCCCGCCGAGTGCCGCTGGAACCCCCCCCCGAGCGCTGAGCCCCGTGCCGCCCCCCCACCGAGCGCCGCCGGAACCCCCCCCAGCGCCGCCCTCCCGCCGAGCACCGCGCCGCCGGAGCGCCCCCCCTCCCCGTGGAATGCCGCGCTGCGCTCCCCCCGCCACCCTTACCAGGTGCCGCCCCAAGCATGTGCTTGGTTGCCTGGTGCCTGGAGCCGGCCCTGGTTCTGATTCTGATTGTACACTCAGTTTAAATGGGTGTAACTCCATGACTTCAGTGAAGGCACTCCTGATTGATACCAGTGTATAATCAGTCAGAATCAGAACCAAGATTTAAAGACAATCCTAAAGGGCACAACAATAAACTCTCTGTTCAGCGTAGCCCACCGTCTATATAAGCTTGTTCTTAGGAACCAAGTAATTCTTTTTACCATTGTGCTTTCTGGAAAGGCGTTACAATACACCTCAACAGAGCAGAAAGCCAGAATACAGAATCTTGCTATCTGCAATACCCTCCATTACAACAGAGGTCAGAATCAGGTCCTTTTCTTCTACTTGACAGCATATTCAGAAATTAAATCTAACAGTAAACCTTTCAGGCACTGACCTTTTCCAACATAACGAGCCTTACATGCACATGACATGTAACAGTGAAGAAGAAAATAAAATGGGATACTTTGCTGACCAATGTTGCTCTTCCCCACTGCTTGTAAATCACCATAGTGCACATGGGTATTGTAAAGAGGAGACTGTTATAAGCCCAATTTTAAATACAGTTTATTATTTGCTAGTCAGTGAGCAGCTCCTTGGGAGTAACTGTCTGTCTGTGAGGGAGCTCACAGCAAGTTACACCTGTCTGCCCTAGTGTAAGTTGCTGTTTTGCTTCAGACTGATACAGCCTAGAGGTACATATGGAGCTTGAAGGGAAAAAACAGCACATTATTTCATAATTAGGCCAACTCTCCAGCCACGACGCATGAAGTGGTAGTATGGGCTTCTGTGTGCACCAGCCATTTTTAATCAGTCACTTTGTAACAGCATGTGACCTGTGAAGTAGGAATGGAAGCAAATCAGCAATACGGACCCCTGGAACAGTCGAAGGGCAGCGCTGCTGTCCATGAATATGTCAGGAATTGAAGTGGTGATACTTTTATTCCTATGATCAAGACTGTGACAGGGATGTGGGGGGGAAAACGGCACAGCATAGCCTCATGACAGATATTGTAATGAGATTGAAAAATGCTATAAATTTATCCCATTCTATTTACATGGTAATCTGGTGATCCTCATTATGCAATTCATAAAACAGATTAAGCAAAAGAATAGCAGGGGAAATTTATATGATCACAAAATTTGATCTTGAGGCCAATACTTTTGGTGTCACGTTACAATTACAGGCAATCTCTTCCATTCATCTGATTGTTCTAGACTGTTACTGTTTACAGGGTATACTTATCTAATGCATGCTGTTTCTCAGAATTGATTGTACTTTCCTTGTAATTAATCACCTACGTTATGTTTTCTTTATTGTGGAATATTGTTTCTGTGGAAAGCTATATGTGGATTAATTGAAAGCGCTGCTGATTAACAAAAAGAAAGTACCGGTAAGCTGTCCCTTGTTCCCACCCAACTCCTTCCTCCCACTCATTTTAGAGGCATGTCAAAGGCTGTACAATGTTATGCTTGTGATCTGAGATGGTTAAGATTGTTTCACACTGATGTAGTCTTGAAAATCCTGTCTCATAGCACTCAGTGAATATTCCTTTTGGCACCCATATGCCCAGGCCAGTAGCTCACACAGTTTTGGCCAGATTTTCTAAAAACATAGGGACATGAAGTATTCTGACTGAAGTCTGAAAAAATCTGTGAAAAGCTGGGCACCCAGTTCTGTCCATCTATATTAATGAGTAGACACTCAGCTTTGAACCAGCATTTGAAAATTTCAGCCAGGGTTTCTCACAGCCATGTAAGGTATTGTGTAGACAGAGTTGATTTTTTTTTCTGAAATTTTTAATTGTGTTTTTAAGAAGTAATTGATTTTTTTGCTGCTTGGTAGGTGCCCTATTAAGAGAGGCCAGCCACTTAGTCCATTTTATGCAGAAGTGAGCTCCCTGTGTCTATCAGCTGGTAGGAGGATCTCTAACATTTCCTATAGTCTGGTCTAGCTCCAAGGAACTATAAGAAAGCAAATTAACTAGTAAGAAGTTGTTCTACTACTTTCAGGGCCCATAAAATCATGAGTGGGTTAAAAATAATGAGGTTTTAAAACAATAAATGGATGGTGTTTTTATTTCCCTTCTGGTCTCTGAGGCCATAGAGAGCACTTGGGCCTTGTTTTCAAGTGCTTCTCTGTAACCATAATGGCTCAAAACTTTCTTTTGTAAAATGAAAGCTGAAATTGTCACCTAATTACAGGACTCCAGGATTAAGAAAACACATAAATATTAAACTTGTGATAAAAGTCACAAAAGTTGGAACAGTGAAATGATGATAATATGAAAAATGCTGTTAGGGAATCAAATGTTGTTCTCAAGTAAGCTGATGTAAAGCCAGAGTTGGCCCCATTGGCTTGCACAAAATGTACATTACAGGGAACAGAATCTTGTTCTGTGATAAATACTAGTTGTGCAAAGCAGTGACACTGATAGTAGAATGGAGAATTTGAAATGCTATTTGTTGGCAGGGTGGGAAATCTTTTCAGTATTACATGTACCTCTTTAAAGATTTCTGGCAGCCATTTCAGATTTCCTTTAATTGCAATTTTGTTGGTATAAAGTGGTAAAATAAACACCATAGATTGTTATGCTCTGCAATGTAACAAATAATTTACAAGCAAGATCAAAGTTTCTTCTCATTACCTACACTTCCTCTGTATGGCATTTTTAGCATTATTTTTTCACAATGATTTCTGACTTTCTGAAGAACACAAACCTTGTGAAGTCTTGAAGTTATAGATCTGTGTTAAAAAAAATCCTAATAATTTACAAAACACCTTTTGTAGACTCTTCTCATTAAGCAATATGTTGTTTGATTTATTTAACCCATCTTGTTGTGTGATGTGGCAGTCACTTCATTAAACATCTAGACAAGGCTAAAGAGAAAACAAGCTGTCTTGCAAAAAAAATTATAGTGTATTTAACTATATTAATCGCTCCCGTTTTCCATATTAAAACATAATTAATACGGAAAGACTAGAAATGCTGACACACAGAACTCATAAGCAGTGTTCATGATAGACAGACACACACCTTATGGGTTTCTTATAAAATGGCCTTAATCCACTTATGTACCAATAGACACTGTAGTGTAGTTTCCACTTTTAGAAATAAATCTTGACCTAGTCTTACCCAATTCTGTAACCCTTACATGGAGTAGCACTTACCCCTGAAAAAATGCACCAGAGCATTAGTAAAGGTTGAAGAAATGGTACCTATAAAGTATACCAAAAATCAGTGCAGCGTGGGAAGCTGCTCTTACCCAGAGATGGCGTCCAATGTACCCAGTCTAATGGAAATCATACCACTTCATATCAGTGTCATGCAGAACCAGGCCAATTTACTATAGGCTGCTTGTGGCTGCAACTCCTCTGAGAAGCATTTTATAGCTGGCTTCTTGCTTATGCTTAGAATGGATAAATACACACACTCTAGTTTCATAGATGATCGTACTCCTTTGGCCCATTTCCCACTGTCTTTTGCTTTAGCCACATCTATTTAACACAGAGGTGTAGTCCTATTTTTACTTTCATCACAAGGCATAAACGACTTGCTTACCAACTTTGCATTCCTTACTACAGTCTAGAGCCTTAACATTACTTGCCTACATGGGGGTGAGGGGTGGGGGGGGGGTCTTGTTTTTCCTGCAGGGTTTTAGTCAGTGGAATTCAACCTCCCAGGCAGGAAATCCTCTGTAGAAAAGGTGAAATGAGGACTCCAGGCTTTCCTGCCCTGAAGCCTCTGGCACAGGCAGAACTTTGCCATTAGCATGTGATGTACGGTAGAACTGTCTCTTGGCCCTATTGTTAACATCTCTCCTTTGTGATGTGATGCTGTGACACCTTGCTCCGCTTACCCAGAACTGTGAGCCAGTGTGTTACCGCTCTGCCCTGGCAAGAGTGAGCTTTGCTGCTGCTAAGCTATGCGTGAGCTCCCAGCTTGTTTGCCTTGCTAGCAAACTCCTCAGGACTCCGCCTGCCCAAACCTCGACTTGCAGGTAACAATCAATGAACCCCAATTCCCAAGTTCCCCAGAGACATCTCTCCGCAATGTCCAGCCCTCTCACCGGACCCCCATAGAAGTATTCAAGTTCACTGCATCCAGAGACAGAGCACTCATCAGCCTGTTAGCTTGGCTGAGGATTTTACCCTTCAGTTTATTACACACCCCTGAGATGGTTTTGTAATAAGACAAGAGCTAAGTTTATTAACAAAGCACAGAGATTTAAGTGTTAATAAGAATAGGAGACACACAGATGTTTACAAGTGAAACAGAACATGTTTCCTAGTGACTAAAACTTAACTTCAGCAAGTTACTATCTTGGTCTAAGCAGGTTTCTCACCTATAATCAGTTTCCAGAGACTTCAACCCTCTTGGGTGAAGCATCCAACTTTCTCAAAATAAAAGAGTTCTGGTCCATTGTGTCCATCCGGTGATGGATGCCAAAATGGTTTTCTGCTTCAACTTATATTTTTTGCTTTTTTGTTTTCATTTAGAGGGGAAAATGGAGCTCTCGTCTTATATAAAGAATTGTATTATTTAAATGTTAGATTCCAGAAGGAGTTGATGGTTCATTGCTTTGATGCCCGGGGTTTCATAAGTGGTCTCACCCCAGTCTGGTTTTGCTTACATCACAGAACAAACAAAACTTAGAATGGTTAGCAAACTTTTCTAACAGTAGTCCCCAGAATGCTTGAATAATTGAGGTGTTGCATATCAGGATTGAGGTTCATTGCCAAAAGGGCACACAAAGTAATGGGGAAACCTGCAACTCACCTTCCACTGCTGGGACAAAATCTACTTCTCTTACATCCTTCTTACTCCATTCACTTCAGCGGATGAAAATTACAGTGGATATAGATGAATGTAGGGTTCTCAACTTTCTAATTGCACAAAACCGAACACCCCAGCCCCATCCTTTTCCCGAGGCCCCACCCTCCATTCACTACATTCCCCCTCCCTCCATGACCTACTCTCCCCCACCCTCATTCAGATTTACTGGGCTGGAGCAGGGGGTTGGGGTGCGGAAGGGGATGAGTGCTCTAACTGGAAGTGTGGACTCTGGGGTCGGGCCAGAAATGAGGGGTTCAGGGTGCAGGAGAGGTCTTTGGGCTGGGGCAGGGTGTTGGGGTGTGGGAGGGGGTAAGGGCTCCGGCTGGGGGTGTGGGCTGGGGTAGGGCTGGGGATGAGGGTTTTGGGGTACAGGAGGGGACTCCAGTCTGGGGGCCAGGACCGAGGGATTTGGAGTGCGGGAGGGGGCTGTGGGTTGAGGCAGGGAGTTGGGGTGCAGGAGTAGGAATGGGCTGTGGCTGGGGGTGCGGGCTCTGGGGTGGGGCCAGGGATGAGGGGTTTGGGGTACAGGAGGTGACTCTGGGTTTGTGGGGTGCTCAGGGCTGGGGTAGGGGGGGTTGAGGCTCGGGGTTGGGGTGCGGGCTTACCTCGGGTGGCTCTGGTCAGCAGCATGGCTGGGCTAAGGCAGGCTCCCTGCCTGTCCTGGCTCCACGCTGCGGCCTGGAAGCAGCCAGCAGGTCCAGTTCCTAGGCAGGGAGGCCAGCAGGCTCCACGTGCTGCGCTCGCCCGCAGGCATCACCCCCTCCAGCTCCCATTGGCAGTGGTTCCCAGCCAACTGGAGTGTGGAGCCGGTGCTTTCAGTTTGGCAGTTTCATGAGCATTACTATTCATACTAATTTTATAAAAAGACATAAAAAGGCAATAAATATATTCCTTAATTAATGTTAATTGCATTAAAAATTGAAACCTGAACAAGCTTATATCAGGCACTGATATACTGTATCTGGGCTTTTGAGAAAGTGCTCTTTACCTAAAAAGTAGCACAAGTGTTATGGTCCAGCAGGCAGTGGTAAAATGCATCTCAGTTGCCTTCAGTGGATTTAAACAGGTGTAAGTGAGAGCAGAATTTGGCTCTATAAATATAGGAAATACCATGGTAGACAATAGAGTATGTTTCGTTTTTGTTTTTTTTTTTTAATTGGCAACTATGGTACCGTCACTTTGAAAGGTAAACAGAGCCAAATTGTCTCAACAGGGATTAATTTGGCCCATTTAATTTTATTTTTTGATAAACGGGATTTCTCGTGCTTTTTTTCCAGCTAGACATGCACCTATTGCAAGTGGTAACTCCCTTCTTTATTTTGATTACAACCCATCTAGTTAAAGGAAGAGTTATTGATTGACATACAAGGTAAGAAGCCTTGTGTGTATTGTAAAGCTGGGGCATGTAGACCGTTGGGTGGGTACTGAACTTTTTATGTGTACATGGTTGTAAATGGTGCATAACACACTAATGAACAGGACCCTGGGTAGCCTCACTGGCACATATACACCAATATACCTTATTGGTCAACAGAGCAGAGTTATGGTGAGAAGACAAATGAGGCTAATAAAGTATAAAACACTTGTGGTGTAGACATTTAGAGTGTTGATGTGATCTTAAAATTGTAAAAAACCCCTCACATAAACACTGACCAGTGTGCCAATCTGAATCCAATACACTGAAGGTATAGCGATAGATTAATATGGTAACGATAATCCATGTAAACAATATTTGAAAAGAAATACATAGGTTAATGTGTTGTAATTGCTAGTCGGCATTGGTACTGAACGTTATCTTCTGTTTTGAATTTGGGAGGTGGCAGAAGAATAAAGTCTGTGTGAGTATAATGGAGTATGTCATCTGCATTTAACTATTTTGAGGACTACTAAGGTAAATGATTTCTCATGGATGTCAATAGATGGGGGAGCATTTAAGGGTGTTTGTGTGAGAGAGGACTGCGTGTGTGACCTCTCTGTGCTAACCCCCAAAGATACCAGTTAGTTGGAGAATGCCCTAGCTCTATAAACTGAAGCCCTTTCTACTAAACTCTGTTTGATTACAACTTCATCCTCCTAACTCACCTTCATCCACTTTGTCCCCTTTGTCCATCTGTTCATCCCTACACATGTGGATTGTAAATTCTCGAGGGTGTAGATTCTCTTCTTTTTTATTTGTCTGTAGAGAGCCTAGCACCATGGGCCATGATACTTGACTGGAATTCCCAAGTACTGCTGTAATAGGCATACATTATTACAATAATGTATGTATATCATAGAATCATAGGACTGGAAGTACTGGAAGTACTCACATGACTGGAGTACTGTCATGGATGGATATAAACTGTTCAGGAAGGACAGGCAGGGCAGAAAAGGTGGGGGAGTTGCGTTGTATGTAAGAGAGGAGTATGACTGCTCAGAGCTCCGGTATGAAACTGCAGAAAAACCTGAGAGTCTCTGGATAAAGTTGAGAAGTGTGAGCAACAAGGGTGATGTCGTGGTTGGAGTCTGCTATAGACCACCAGACCAGGGGGATGAGGTGGACGAGGCTTTCTTCTGGCAATTAGCAGAAGTTGCTAGATCGCAGGCCCTGGTTCTCATGGGAGACTTTAATCACCCTGATATCTGCTGGGAGAGCAATACAGCGGTGCACAGGCAATCCAGGAAATTTTTGGATAGTGTAGGGGACAATTTCCTGATGCAAGTGCTGGAGGAACCAACTAGGGGCAAAGCTTTTCTTGGCCTGCTACTCACAAACAGAGAAGAACTAGTAGGGGAAGCAAAAGTGGATGGGAACCTGGGAGGCAGTGACCATGAGATGGTCGAGTTCAGGATCCTGACACAAGGAAGAAAGGAGAGCAGCAGAATACGGACCCTGGACTTCAGAAAAGCAGACTTTGACTCCCTCAGGGAACAGATGGGCAGGATCCCCTGGGAGAATAACATGAAGGGCAAAGGGGTCCAGGAGAGCTGGCTGTATTTTAAAGAATCCTTATTGAGGTTGCAGGAACAAACCATCCCGATGTGTAGAAAGAATAGTAAATATGGCAGGCGACCAGCTTGGCTAAACAGTGAAATCCTTGCTGATCTTAAACGCAAAAAAGAAGCTTACAAGAAGTGGAAGATTGGACAACTGACCAGGGAGGAGTATAAAAATATTGCTCAGGCGTGCAGGAGTGAAATCAGGAAGGCCAAATCACACTTGGAGTTGCAGTTAGCAAGAGATGTTAAGAGTAACAAGAAGGGTTTCTTCAGGTATGTTAGCAACAAGAAGAAAATCAAGGAAAGTGTGGGCCCCTTACTGAATGAGGGAGGCAACCTAGTGACCGAGGATGTGGAAAAAGCTAATGTACTCAATGATTTTTTTGCCTCTGTCTTCACGAACAAGGTCAGCTCCCAGACTGCTGCACTGGGCAGTACAGCATGGGGAGAAGGGGACCAACCCTCTGTGGAGAAAGAAGTGGTTCGGGACTATTTAGAAAAACTGGACGTGCACAAGTCCATGGGACCGGATGCGCTGCATCCGAGGGTGCTAAAGGAGTTGGCGGGTGAGATTGCAGAGCCATTAGCCATTATTTTTGAAAACTCATGGCGATCGGGGGAGGTCCCAGATGACTGGAAAAAGGCTAATGTAGTGCCCATCTTTAAAAAAGGGAAGAAGGAGGATCCGGGGAACTACAGGCCAGTCAGCCTCACCTCAGTCCCTGGAAAAATCATGGAGCAGGTCCTCAAGGAATCAATTATGAAACATTTAGAGGAGAGGAAAGTGATCAGGAACAGTCAGCATGGATTCACGAAGGGGAAGTCGTGCCTAACTAACCTAATTGCCTTCTATGATGAGATAACTGGCTCTGTGGATGAGGGGAAAGCAGTGGATGTGTTATTCCTTGACTTTAGCAAAGCTTTTGATACGGTCTCCCACAGTATTCTTGCCGCCAAGTTAAAGACGTATGGGCTGGATGAATGGACTGTAAGGTGGATAGAAAGCTGGCTAGATCGTCGGGCTCAACGGGTAGTGATCAATGGCTCCATGTCTAGTTGGCAGCCGGTTTCAAGCGGAGTGCCCCAAGGGTCGGTCCTGGGGCCGGTTTT
Source organism: Chrysemys picta bellii (assembly GCF_011386835.1). Lineage (NCBI taxonomy): Eukaryota > Metazoa > Chordata > Testudines > Emydidae > Chrysemys > Chrysemys picta. Next base: position 14,425,231 of record NC_088799.1, on the reverse strand, counting down.
GTTTAATATCTTTATTAATGATCTGGAGGATGGTGTGGACTGCACTCTCAGCAAGTTTGCAGATGACACTAAACTAGGAGGCGTGGTAGATACACTAGAGGGTAGGGATCGGATACAGAGGGACCTAGACAAATTAGAAGATTGGGCCAAAAAAAACCTGATGAGGTTCAACAAGGACAAGTGCAGAGTCCTGCACTTAGGACGGAAGAATCCCATGCACTGCTACAGACTAGGGACCGAATGGCTAGGTAGCAGTTCTGCAGAAAAGGACCTAGGGGTCACAGTGGACGAGAAGCTGGATATGAGTCAACAGTGTGCTCTTGTTGCCAAGAAGGCTAACGGCATTTTGGGCTATATAAGTAGGGGCATTGCCAGCAGATCGAGGGACGTGATCGTTCCCCTTTATTCGACATTGGTGAGGCCTCATCTGGAATACTGTGTCCAGTTTTGGGCCCCACACTACAAGAAGGATGTGGAAAAATTGGAAAGAGTCCAGCGGAGGGCAACAAAAATGATTAGGGGTCTGGAGCACATGACTTATGAGGAGAGGCTGAGGGAACTGGGATTGTTTAGTCTCCAGAAGAGAAGAATGAGGGGGGATTTGATAGCAGCCTTCAACTACCTGAAGGGGGGTTCCAAAGAGGATGGAGCTCGGCTGTTCTCAGTGGTGGCAGACGACAGAACAAGGAGCAATGGTCTCAAGTTGCAGTGGGGGAGGTCCAGGTTGGATATCAGGAAAAACTATTTCACTAGGAGGGTGGTGAAACACTGGAATGCGTTACCTAGGGAGGTGGTGGAGTCTCCTTCCTTGGAGGTTTTTAAGGCCCGGCTTGACAAAGCCCTGGCTGGGATGATTTAGCTGGGAATTGGTCCTGCTTTGAGCAGGGGGTTGGACTAGATGACCTCTTGAGGTCCCTTCCAACTCTGATATTCTATGATTCTATGATTCTATGAAGGGACCTCGAGAGGTCATCTAGTCCAGTCCCCTGCACTCATGGGAGAACTGAATATTATCTAGACCATTCCTGACAGGTGTTTATCTAACCTGCTCTTAAAAATCTCCAATGACTCTTGTGACTGTACAGGTGGAAATTAAAATCCACATAGACTCTTTTGAAAAGAGGAGAGGGTTAACTTACCTGACCTCAATGTCCTAGCCAGAATTCCCTCTCTCATTAAAAAAGTGTGTTCTTTATCCAAGGCAATGGGTGAAATATTACTGAATGCATAATGGCTGCTGTTTGCTTACTCAACCACTATACTAACAAGCACCTAACTAAAATAATATATTCATATAAAGCATTTTAAGATACCTTGAGTAGGCAATGTGCTATTTAATACCAAATTCTAGGAGTGTTTGTCTAGGTCCTGCACTGGAATGTTTTGAGGTTAATTCATTAATGTTGGCAAAGTTCTTTGAGATCTTCAGATAAGAAATTATAGGGACATGCAAAGTTATTTATTACTCTGTGGGCAATTGAGTGGTCTATTAGAATGGTCCATTAGCTGTTGCATTACAGCAGATGTTGCTTCTTCTAAAAGACTCATCAGACTAATCAACCAGTGAAGAATTCTCATTGGATCAAAGTTCCTGGGTGTACTGTATTTTATTATACTTTAAATATCTTTCATATTTTTGAAGGTCAGTTTGAAGTAAATAATTTTTACTGCTCTGACCAACTTTTCCTTTGTCTGACTTCAATTGCAGTAAGAGATTGGAATTGACTTTACAACAGAGTGAATATCTAAGGAACTAAACATAACAAACTAGTCCTCAGTGGTAATAATTTGTAACGATTACATTTTATGGAAGGTAAATGGTTGTCTTCATAAACATACCAAGCTTTAATAAAATCATTGATGGCAACCATTCAGTTCCATTTTACAACAGTAAACTATATTTACAAAGCTGCTATGATAGAAGAAACTATATATGTAAAGATCAATGCCAGAAAATGTAAGCTATAGATTCAGTGAACTAGTAAACAGTACCAGATAAGCTATCTTTAATATTATATGTGATCAGATAAGCAGGCTTTATTGTTAGAGTTATAATTACCCTTCATTATTTATATGTAACATTAAATTACTGCCAAACCTATATTTCTGTGACTGAACACACAAGATATGGCTTCTAGTGACATGTCCAGGGCATTAATAGAGAGAAATTAATATATAATTTATTTTATTTTCTATTTTTCAGTTTAATGTTTGCATTGTGTTGAATGATATATTGTAATATTATATATAAGGTGTATGTGGAAAGTTGTTCCATAATACTGGATATGCATGGCCCAAAATTTATGAATTATTTTCTTTTAACCGTGTTTACTTTTTAAAATGAACAACATTTACACAATGTTTTAGGACAAATACCACTTTGTACACAAATGATTTAACAATGATTTTTAATCCATATCTTACATTTAAATTAATATTACATATTTATATTCCAGTAGCATCTAGAAGACCCAAACTAGATCAGGGAGCCATTGTGCTGTCCTACTTGAAATCCCAAAAGAACACTCTTTTCTCATGTTACTAGTTAACATTTTTTTGAAAAATCCTCCTTTTGTGCCGTGGCTAGCTTGTCCTTGGGTTGGTCGGTTCTTGTTAAAGCAGTACAGCCATGGTCTCCTTCAGAGTTAGCCTCTTGTGCTCTGATCCAAGTAGGGACAGAACCTACTTGTCTGAGACATCACAAGTCAAAATCCAGGGTACTGCCTGAAGTTGATATTGTTGACTCAGCAGATGGCACTGTTCCCATTGGACCAGTATGGTACTCATGACCCTTCATATTGATAGGAGATGCTATGTTTGCAAAGGTGCTCTTGTTCAAGTGTGGTATGAAACAGAGTCCCTGCCCATTTAAATATACCACAATGCCTTTTTTGTAAAACAGTATTAACTTTCAAGTTATGACCGAACTGCAGTTTATGTAATTTCACTCTGCCTACCTAAATCACCTCACACTGTCCATTCTCATTCTTCCTTGAACTTCTGCTCCTAACTGTTGGTTAGTGTTTCAGCAGCTGTGTTCTGAGGTGGGAGCCGTTTTGAGGATGAGCATAGCCATGTGTATGCATTCCTTAGCTACCTCACATTTCATGAGGAGACTTGATTAATGTTCTTAAAGTGCTTTGAGATCCTTGGAAGCAAACTATATCCTCTATTGCAAAGTATTATATTATTAGTTATTATGGCAAAGGAATGTTCTCCCCTCTCTAAGGAAATGGCCCAAGTCACATCATTGGGTTTTCATTCACCCTTTCGTTCTTGGCCACACTTATCCCCTATTAAAATCCTAATCCTAATTCTCTCCTACCCTCAGATGCATTTACAGCTTTCAAAAGACAGTCCACACTAAGCCATGCACCATCCCTCCAGAGCACGAGAACATCACCTGCCAACCCAAGAACAAATCTTTTCCTCAGGTTTGGAACTGGAGCACGCAGGGTCACATTATTTTGACTTTTTAAAAAAAATATAACTTTAATGATGAAATGTTAATGGGTCACAGTTAATTAATTCTTTACATCCTGACAAATGAACGCCTACAGCTGGACTCCTCCTATGAATGTAGAATTCAGACGGTCCCGTCTGATATCATTTAGACAAGTTACTTGACCTTCCAGTCTTGTTTAATTATTACAGCTGCCAGTAAGAAGCAAATGTTAAATGTCAGTAACTAGAAAGGCCCCCTAAAATGCCATGTTAAGCAAGTGCCTTTCTTGGGCAAAGCATTTCAGCTGTGTGTGTGTAATAGCAATATAGGGCATTTTAAAAAATAGCCTAGTCTATTAAAAATATCAAAAAGGATCTGAACATCCTCTTACATTTTGGAGGTGTTTGAAATCCAAAGCAGGATCCTTATTTGAATGTAGTAAATGGCAATGGGACTATTTGTGTGAGTACTTGCTCACATGTGCCAGTAAGGTCTTCATAATCTGGCCTATAATGATCTGATTTCAGGAGTAATGTGGAGAGGATGTCAGTGAGGATCACAACTTCTCTTCCTCTGCTAAAAGCTGAGAGAGAACTCCTCTTCCTACAAGAGTTCCCTCTCCTTTGGGTTGGTGTAGGGAGAGCTCCCCCTCCACAGGCAGAATCCATCCCCTGCATTTAAACACACACTGACATTAGGGATATTTAAAAATCTGAAACCTGACCCTGACTTTGCAACATGAGTCCCTATCTAATCAGGGCCGGCTCCAGGGTTTTGGCCGCCCCAAGCAGCCAAAACAAACAAACAAACAAACAAACAAACAAAAAGCCAGGATCGCAATCGCGATCTGCGGCGGCAATTCGGCGGGAGGTCTTTCAGTCCCAGGCAGAGTGAGGGACCGTCCACCGAATTGCCGCCGAATACCTGGACGTGCCGCCCCTCTCCGTAGCGGCCACCCCAAGCATCTGCTTGAGAAGCTGGTGCCTGGAGCCGGCCCTGTAGCTAATAAAAATGCACAGTAACAAACAAATCAGTTAAGTAAGCTCATAGCACATAACACAACTAACATGCACTGCTTTGATGAAATTGGTGTGGAGGAAGCGAGAGGATGAATCTACTTTGCATAAATTTCCAATCTTATGAAATTTATGAGATGACACTTACTTTGTGTTTGGACCCCATGTTAATGGATGGGCAGTTACATGCAGCTAGCTTCCTGAGATCAAAGGCAGATGAGGAAGGGCAAGTTAGTCAACAGAGGGAATATGCATTCATGAAGAAAACCCCCTGAAAATGTTGACCTTGTGTCTCTGTCTAGCAGTGTGGTGCTAACATACACACTAGTTAATTACTCTGAGAGCATTTTATGGTGCTACTTATCAACATGATGCCATTACTACGGCAGTGGAACTTCAAGAGAAGCTGCACTTAAAATTACATTTCTGCTCACAAAAAAAAAACAGAAAATGAAAGAAATATTAGTAGTAAGGTGGCTGCGCTGGAGATTTCTGCAGGGATGGGAAGTTGCTCCAGAGATTTCCACAGGGATGGGAATAGTCTGCCGACTATTTCTGTCCCACACCAAACACACCCATCAAAAAACCCCAAAACAAACAAACAAAACCATTATTAGTGAGTATGCTTAACCATAATAGAGTTGCTTCAACACAAAGGATACATTTACATAGATCGCTTTCATCTATCTTCAAGTGCCTTACAGAATTATACCATGGGCCAGGTTGTGGGAAGCATTCCTGTCTTGAGTAAGGACTAGAAAAACAGGCCCTGTGTACAAAGATCTCTTCCCTCATTATGGAAACATAGCAGCCCTTTTACTCATCTTTATGAATGCATGTTTTTATCCTGTTCAGACACTAAGGGCCTGACCTGTGAGCACCTCCTTGGTATTCCGTGGACACCTTCAAATGCCATTGAAGTCTATCAAAGTCGAGGCAGGACCCTAAGAGGGCAGTGAATTGTCTTTTATAGCTGAATGGGCTAAACATCTGGATAGTGACTGGTGGCCCAACAAGCCTGGGAGCTCCAGATGCAGTGGGAGAATGGTGTAGTTTTCTGATATCATAAACTCTTTTTTGAGTTCAGTGTTCAGCATACAGCTGTATGTGTGCACCTCCTTGCAGTTTACAGGGAATGTCTCTTGTTGAATGTTGATATTCTAGATGAGGATCTGTCCCATTTTATTTATGCTCTGGGGGATACTTACCTTCATGTTTTGACAGTGTGTAATACTACTGGTTGGCAACGATATGTATCCCTATTTGTTTAGCTTTTGTACATCAGATCTTTACTTTTATGTTTCCAGTAACATGACTTAGGTTTGGTTTGGGTTTTTGCAGGTGCTCATTTGTTTGGGCAGGATTCCCTTGTTGAAAGTTATGGTTTTAGTTAGTTTCCATCAGGCACCCAGAGGTGACCACCAGTAAAAACTTCATCTAAGTAAAGTCCAGGTCTGCAGTTTGTTATCGCTTCTGATATATCTTATGTATCTGCCAAAAGATTTCTTCAGTACTTAATTTGTGCCAGGGCTGACCCCCGGCATTTCTAGGCTTGGCAGTTCATAGCCCCAGCAACTCTGGGCTTGCCACATGAGTTATGAAAGTAAAAAAATTGCGTGAGCCCCAGCACATAATTGCTTGCACTGTATTTCTTCACTATGGTTTCTAATTCTGTCTCTTTTACTATATCAGAATAATGTACTGCACATACTCTATACTAAAAACATTTAATATTTGTTTACCCTTTATTATTCTTAAAAGAATGCTCCCATAACCTTCTCCATTTTCTACAAAAATCCACATTTCTTGTGGCTGCAAGATTGCCTCATTCCTAGTACCTGTGATCCAAACTATTTTGTTAATGAACCCCGCTTAAATTCTTCATCCTAGCCCATGTAAATTTTGTTGACTTAAACATGTTATGGTAGTCAGTCCATTTTGTTGTTGTCAACAATCATAGCAGCCTTAACCATCTAGGGCAGATTCTCTGCTAGTGTAAATTGGTATGACTCCATTGGCATCTGTCACTCCAGTGACTACTCCAGCTGCGAATCTCATCCCTAGAATCTTTGTCAAGACATAGCAGTTGTATTAGGGAGAGAGTCATTTAGTTCTTTGCTGTACATCAGCCATTTCTCCAGGCTGTTTTATTGTCCTGCTGTGTTTTCAGAACAGTGCCGTGATCCTGTACTGCGAGGGAAGCCAAAGGATGAACAGCATGAGATATTATAATTTGGTTTTATTCAAGACCTTTTTAATAATATAATCATTTATGGTAGCCAAGTTTTCCATAAAGACAATTTATACAGAACCAGTTTTATCTCAAATGATTTACAAAAGCATGTTTTTAAACTAAATAGTGATTTTCTGCAAAGTGAAGCAATTCTGGGTAGATACAGCCAACTGGTCCAACTATGTGGCGTGTAGATATAAATTAAGTTACATTTTGTGTAGCAGGGTACATTGAGTGCTTTATTTAGAAAAATGTCTGAGTCAGCTTTGTATTATGATGTGTTGTCTTAATATATTCAATACATACAGCTACAGAACACCCATTTTCACTGAACATAATCAGTGCATATATTCTCATATGAAATTGTTCAGTACATTGTGTTAATGATAGCATTTCCTGCACATCAGTTGATTTAAAATGAAGTATTCCATTACATATTTAATAATCTGTGATGCTAAGAAGATTGCTTTTTCCTTAATAATGGCCCAAATCTCTGCAGTTTACAATAGTATTACCGGAGTGTTTTAGGTTAATTAGTGTACAGCACTTGGTTTTTCTATAATTTGAAAATATGTTTGGTGACTTTAAAACGGTTTCAGTGGCAGCTTTCAATTCATTTAAAAGCAGAATTCCATTCTGCTGATGCAGTTCAAATACCTGTCACAGTTACTGATTTATTCCAGGTTTTATATGCTGTATATAAGAGAAACTGAAGTGGAGCTTGAATCTAGCTAACTAACTTGAACATTCAGTATGTTGCTAATATTACACTGGTCTACAATTTTTGAGAAGTCGTCTGCTTCAGAGATAAAATGTGCTATTTATTATGTATTTTGATGTGCTGAATTCAAATATGACAATTAAAACAACTGATTGGCTACTGTTTCTAAGATATTTAAGTTTTTACATTTTATGTCTATGTATATTGTGTAGATAGTAGAGTTTTAATCTTAAATTGTAAACGTAGGTCTTTTCATGTGTTTATGGTTGCTTTACATGATAATATTTCACCTCTCCTGTTTATGTAACACTTTAAAAATCAGCAAAAGGGTTATATAAATAAAATTTATTATGAAACAAAAGGCAAAAAACTATTATGTACATAGTTTAGTCCTATTCATTGTGTACTCGGCGCTTCTTGGCTTGTCTCTTGTATTCATTAAATGGAGCATCTCTTGTCACTGTCCAGCAATAGTCTGCAAGCATTGATGGGCTCCATTTGCCCTGATAACGTTTCTCCATTGTTGCAATGTCCTGGTGAAATTGCTCGCTGTGCTCGTCGCTCCCTGCTCCGGAGTTCGGTGGAAAAAAATCTAGATGAGAGTGCAAAAAATGTATCTTTAGTGACATGTTGCAACCAAGGCTTTTGTATGCCTTGAGGAGGTTTTCCACCAACAACCTGTAGTTGTCTGCCTTGTTGTTTCCGAGAAAATTTATTGCCACTAACTGGAAGGCTTTCCATGCCATCTTTTCCTTGCCACGCAGTGCAAGGTCAAATGCATCATCTCGAAGAAGTTCACGAATCTGAGGACCAACAAAGACACCTTCCTTTATCTTAGCTTCACTCAATCTTGGAAATTTTCCACGGAGATACTTGAAAGCTGCTTGTGTTTTGTCAATGGCCTTGACAAAGTTCTTCATCAGACCCAGCTTGACGTGTAAGGGTGGTAACAAAATCTTCCTTGATTCAACAAGTGGTGGATGCTGAACACTTTTCCTCCCAGGCTCCAATGACTGTCGGAGTGGCCAATCTTTCTTGATGTAGTGGGAATCTCTTGCACCACTATCCCATTCACAGAGAAAACAGCAGTACTTTGTGTATCCAGTCTGCAGACCAAGCAAGAGAGCAACAACCTTCAAATCGCCACAAAGCTGCCACTGATGTTGGTCATAGTTTATGCACCTCAAAAGTTATTTCATGTTTTCATAGGTTTCCTTCATATGGACTGCATGACCAACTGGAATTGATGGCAAAACATTGCCATTATGCAGTAAAACAGCTTTAAGACTCGTCTTTGATGAATCAATGAACAGTCTCCACCCATCTGGATCGTGAACGATGTTGAGGGCTGCCATCACACCATCGATGTTGTTGCAGGCTACAAGATCACCTTCCATGAAGAAGAATGAGACAAGATCCTTTTGACGGTCACGGAACATGGAAACCCTAACATCACCTGCCAGGAGATTCCACTGCTGTAGTCTGGAGCCCAACAGCTCTGCCTTACTCTTGGGTAGTTCCAAATCCCTGACAAGGTCATTCAGTTCACCTTGTGTTATGAGGTGTGGTTCAGAGGAGGAGGACGGGAGAAAATGTGGGTCCTGTGACATTGATGGTTGCAGCATATGTGTGGGACCCACCTCTTGTCCTGATCTCCAATTTTGCAGCCAAAATAAAGGTGATAGGCTTTCTTAACCATAGTGGTTATACTGCTCTTTTGTGACGCAAAAGTCACTTCACCACAAACATAGCAGAAGTTATCTGCACTGTTCACACAAGTACGAGGCATCTCTGCTCACTTTGGCTAAACAGAAATGTGTCCCTTTGCAAAATCAAACACTGACAAATAAGAGAGCACGACACTGTATGATTTCTAGAGCTTATATAGGGCAATTTGTTCAGCAGAGTGATGTAAGCTTCGTTATGATTGCATCATCCATGACTTCTAGGAATAACATGATGCAATTCATATCATGTATGACGCAATACTAGCTTCAGATTGCATCATTCATTGTTTTGCCTAAAAAGCAAGTACTGTCCCAACCCAGTCATAGATTTATTCATAGATCCAGTCAAAGATGTATTTTAGTCATTTCTGGTTTAAATTGAGATCCCTTCCCTTTATAACTCACTTATCCTCCGCCATTCCCAAGTCAAGGGTCGTATATACTGACCCAATAGCATATCTTGAAAACTAGAGCCAATCAACAATTTTAAGCATCATTTTCGTTCTCAGTGACCCAGAATTAGTAAAGTTTGACTACATTTATTTCAGAAGCATTTTGGCTGTAGAGCAGTGTTATCAGTAGTTTACAGTCATGCTGGAAGGGCATAAAAAGTGGGGTCCTGCAGGGATCAGTTTAGGGTCCGGTTCTATTCAATATCTTCATCTATGATTTAGATAATGGCATAGAGAGTACACTTATAAAGTTTGCGGATGATACCAAACTGGGAGGGGTTGCAAGTGCTTTGGAGGATAGGATTAAAATTCAAAATGATCTGGACAAACTGGAGAAATGTTCTGAAGTAAATAGGATGAAATTCAATAAGGACAAATGCAAAGTACTCCATTTAGGAAGGACCAATCAGTTGCACACATATAAAATGGGAAAAGACTGCCTAGGAAGAAGTAGTGCAGAAATGGGTCTGGAGTCATAGTGGACCACAAGCTAAATAAGAGTCAACAGTGTAACGCTGTTGCAAAAAAAGCCAACATCCTTCTGGGATGCATTAGCAGGAGTGTCATAAGCAAGACACGAGAAGTAATTCTTCCACTCTACTCTGTACTGATTAGGCCTCAACTGGAGTATTGTGTCCAGTTCTGGGTGCACATTTCAGGAAGAATGTGGACAAATTGGAGAGACTCCAGAGAAGAGCGACAAAAATGGTTAAAGGTCTAGCAAACATGACCTATGAGGGAAGATTGAAAAAATTTGGGTTTGTTTAGTCTGAAAAACCAAAGACGGAGAGGGAACATGATAACAGTTTTCAAGTATGAAAAATGTTGTTACAAGGAGGAGAAAAAAAATTGTTTTGCTTAACCTCTGAGGATAGGACAAGAAGCAATTGGGTTATATTGCAGCAAGGGAGGTTTAAGTTGGACATTAGGAAAAACTTCCTAACTGTCAGAGTGGTTAAGCACTGGAATAAATTGCCTAGGGAGGTTGTGGACTCTCCATCACTGGAGATTTTTAAGAACAGGTTAGACAAACATCTGTCAGGAATGGTCTAGATCAGTGCTTCTCAATGTTGGGCCGCCGCTTGTTCAGGGAAAGCCCCTGATGCTCTGGGCCTATTTGTTTACCTGCCACATTCACAGGTTTGGCCGATCACAGCTCCCACTGGCCACGGTTCACCGCTCCAGGCCAATGGGGGCTGCGGGAAGGGCGCCCAGCACATCCCTCGGCCTGCGCCGCTTCCTGCAGCCTGCATTGGCCTGGGACGGTGAACCGCGGCCAATGGGAGACGTGATCAGCCAAACCTGCAGACGCGACAGGTAAACAAACTGGCCCGGACCGCCAGGGGCTTTCCCTGAACAAGCGGCGGACCGGCTTTGAGAAGCACTGGTCTAGATAATACTTAGTCCTGCCACAAGTGCAGGGGACTGGACTAGATGGCCTCTTGAGGTCCCTTCCAGTGCTATGATTCTATGATTAAGCTTTATTTTTCTTTCTGAAAGCAAATTAAGAATTCTTTGCTAAGTTTAAAATAATTTAGTGCATCACGAATTGCAGATGATTTATCCTGCAAATGTATAATAATTTAACATAAATCATTCTTTAATTAATTAGGATTTACAGGTCTGTGTCATGTTCTTTTCACTGGATCTTTGAAAGCATGACTCAGAGTGATCATGCTACATACATGACCCTGCCAGCAGGTAGGGGATCTTGCGGGACAACTACTGCACTGGTGGGGTGTAAAATAAACTTTATTAAGAAAATGCAAAAACAGGGAAAATTTAATAGTGAGGGGTATGGGGTTCGTTAAGGTAGACAATTGGGGAGGGCTTTCTTTTAGTAAATAGGATAGGGGGTTTCAATAGTGAGGTACAATACAGTGGGGTACAATACAGTTGGTAACCAATTAACACTGAAGTATAAATGTAACAGGTAGCTAACAGTTTCTATGTAAAGAGTGTGTCACAGCAGCATATAACCAACTAACAGTTATGGGTAAAATGTGTTAAATAACCAACAACTCTAGGTAAAAATGTGTCACAGTGGTGTAAATGTAAAATGTGAGGGGTGTTAGAGAGAAAAAGGGTAACCAATGGGGTTTTATGCTACACTTCAGTAATACAATTGCGGTCTGGCAGCAGTAGGAGCAGGGTGAGCACGTGGGGGAAGGGATTAAGAGAGAGACAGAGAGAGAGACACACACACACACACAGAGCAGACAGGCTGCAAGTTTAAACAGCAGAGAGACAATTATACAGAACACAGCAAAAGCTTATCTATGATTTAACTTAACCAAAACTACACAAATTAGCAAGTACAAGTAACAAAACACAATGCAGCAATTCTTTAAGCCTAACTTACAGAGTATAATGCAAGCAATTTTCTTGTAACCCTTCTGCCCATCTAAGTTGGCAGCAACAAGGGCCGGGTTCTGTATCTAGGGGTTCCGTTTCAATAACGCAATGCAAAACCGGCTCGAGCCCCCACCCAGTGACCTGGGACAATTACATACCACCCCCTGGGCACCTCTAAGAGGCAATACTTCCCCTCTCACAAGCACGGAGTCTGAGTGTAACAGAAAATGTTTAATAACATGAGGTAAACAACATCAGCATTAAATGGAAAAAACACCACAACTAGAGTTTTTAGACCAAACCATGAGCGAAGACCCACCCCAGCAAATTGGGCCGTGTCCTCTCCCGTTGGTTCTTGAAACCAGCGACCCAAGAATCACCAAAGTCCCAAAAGTCCACCAATCCCAAAGTCTCTTGGGTCCAGCAACCCAAGAATCACAAAAGTCCCAAAAGTCCGACAACCCCCCAAGGTCTCTGTCCATGATCAGTGCAGCACCAGAGTTCAAAAGGGGGGGGGTGAGCAGGGTGTTAAGGGGCACCTTACATGATCCGAGGCCAACCGTCTGCTTCTCCGTGGGGTTCCACTGCAGCCTTCACCACGAACTGCTCCACTCCACCCGCAGTCCCACGAACTGCTCTGGCAGCTGCTCCGCTCCGCTCCGCTCACCGACCTGTGAGCCGCGCTGCTCCGCTCCGCTCACCGACCTGTGAGCTGCACCGCTCCGCTCACCGACCTGTGAGCCGCTCCGCTCCGCTCCAGCCGTCCCTTGGGCCGCTCCCACAAGGCTCTGCTCTGCTCTGCTCTGCTAGCTGCTCCTCCAGCCGCTCCGCTCACCGACCTGTGAGCCGCTCCGCTCACCCCCCCGCTAAGCTAAGTTAGCTTAGCAATATAGCTTCAGGCTCCCCCACTAGTTAACACAGCCTCAGTGATCTCAGCTCTTAAATAGCTTTAGCTCTTTTGTGATTTCAGCTAGTAGTAGGGGAGCCCCAGTGCTGGTGCACTATTGGCCCAAAGTGAACTCAGCTCAGCAGTCTGTAACTAGACTCCTAAGGGAATCAAAGTTAGCTCTGACATTCAACAGTGGAGAGAGGAGGTAGTGCAATTGGTGTTTCAACCCCCTTGGGGAGGGGGCCACACCATCAGGTACAAATACCTGTCCCCATCCTCTCTCAATTCACTGGGTTTTGTAACCCATGCCCCTTGACAAGCAAATGCTACTTAGGTAATGGTGAATGACTCACTCAGTCCTTCTGTCATACAACAGTTCCACTAGCCTTGATTCACAGAATCAGGGTAACAAAACTTTATTCTTCCTGCCCCAATAACAGAGAAACTGGGGATCCCACACCAGCCAAAGTAACCACTTTGAGTTGCTGTGGTTTCATGCCAGGCGAGTGGGTGTGCCTATGCAAACAAGATCAGCCCCTGGAGTTCTTTTCCACCCTCGCCATAATTCACCACCAGATGTCAGGGTAGAGCTCATCCTGACTCTGCTTACATCCTAAACCTAACTTAACCACAACTATGCAAAATGAAATTACAATTTATCTAGACTAAAGGCTAAATCTAACCTAATGGGTGTACCTTATACTAGGGGTAGTTCCAGAGGGCAGAGTGGTGTGTGCCCAGGATACAGCTTCAAGGGGGGGGGGGTGTTTAACTAGTGGTGGCTGCAACCAGGCTTATTTCTAGCAGCAAAGGCACTGCGGAGCTAGAAGCAGATTACAGATACAGACCAAGGAGTTAGCTTGGGTCTGCCTGAGAAAGCCAGCAGCCAGAACAAGGGGAGTGTGCAAGAGGTTTTTCCTTACCAATCCCCAAAGCAGCAGCAGGAACAGCAGTTTCAGCATCAGAGGACGCAGAGAGGACTCGATTCGCTTACAATAATCAGGAGATTTCCAGGCACAAATTCGTTGTTCGTGGGAGGGGAGTTTAAAAACGGGGGTATGCTCAAAAACAAACGAGAGCGGGGAGAGGGCCCCCCCAAGACCCCTAGCTGATCAGACCAGGTGGCAAAGCAAGGACCTTCTCCGGGGGTCTGATCAGAAAATGTCTGGTTTTAAGGGCAAATTCAGGCAGTTTCCTGCCAGTAACTTTGATTGGTTCCCCTTAATCTAGGGGAGGAGAGAAGGCAGGGAAACTGCAGGTAGGCACAGGAAATGTCTGGGCAAGTTCTGAGTCACAGGTATGACTCATATGCTCAGCTATGTGGCCACTTTAGGTCTTGCATACCTGGGCAGAGCACCCTACACCGAGCCGGGTTCGAACAAAGAAGCTAGACAAAGGAGCGAAAAAGCGCCCACCTCCTGCTGTAACAGACAATACAATTCAGGTAAACATATGGGTGGGGGTATTGCACATAGATATTTATAAGCAAAATTTTAAACTTTGAGGACACCTTTGTATCTTTGTGGAGCCTTACGTCCTACCATATTTTGTCTCCACACCACAGCCACCATGCTTCCAGCCAAGGAGTATTGGATACCTCTGCTTTCAGAACCCATGAATTGGCCAGAGATGATGTTGTTGAGCAATGTGAAGCATTACTCCTCTCATACTGAGAGCAGGTACAGTCTCAGAAGTACTCTCGGTCCTTGCCAAATTATGTGTGGCCACGAGATGACTGAGGTTGTTGTTTTTTTAAATGGACACAAGGACTGGATGTAATCTTGACTGTAGAACACAAGCAATGCTTCATTCAGAGGAATGACAAAGGTTGTTTGGCACCTTGCATCAAATACTGTTCTTGCAACAATCTGGCATGAGAACCAAAGTGATAATGAATAAAATGCCAACGTCTTTGCAATAAAATCATTGATGCAGAATGTTAAGCAATCACAGAGCCAAACAAAAAGCAAATCCTTCTAAAAATGCTTCCAGGAGCACCCAAAAATTAGGCAAAGTTGAGTTGACTGCTTTTCAGATATTAAAAGAAAAACTGTGATGCACTGTAAAGATATGATAAAACGCATAATGGTAAGTGTTAATGAATCATCTTGGATCGGATGACATTACTCGGATAAATGGATATTCTCGCTTTGCCAGATTCCTGGTACTAAGCATAATGACAGATGAGTTTTATCAATCATATTAACAGCAGGAGAATTAGGAGATCAAGATATAAAGAGACTGCTGAGTCTTGCCACTAACCATCACCCATTTCCCATATAATCACTTAGTACATTTGTTCATAGAGACCATGGGGGAAGAAACAAAAGTCATCTGTAGTCTTAGTATCTTACTGGATGATCAGCCAGAACCGGGGGAATCAGTATTTTCTGTATGAAGTACTAATGGACCCAGATCACAGGTAGGAACCATAAAGTTTGGATTCAGTTCCAAAGCTTCCTGTGGTTCTGATATTTTAGTTTTAGTTATCAGTAGCTACTTCCTCTAGCCTTTGAGAAAGTCACTTCTGTTTAAGTCTCCCCTCATCTGTAAAACGAGAATAATAATATGTGTCTATCTTTCCTGGGTTTGTTAAGATCAATGTTTGTAACACATTTTGAAGATTAATGACCTGATCCAATGTCCAGAGAAACCAATGGAAAGTCTCTCATTGACTTCAGTCTTAAAAGCCTACAGTAATTACTAACTGTTCTGCAATTCAATTGTATGACTCATTATTGTTATTAATAATCCAATGAAAGAAAAAAAAACAATGTTATCTCTCATGTATCTGAACATGAATTACTTTGGGTCATATTTTTATTATTTTGATATTTTATAGTATGTGCAGTTATTTAAATATGCAGTAGTGTAATATGACTAAAGTCAAATATACATTATTTTCAGTTGTACAAATGAAATTATGCCCCAAATTCTATCTTACATTATTGTAAATCTAAATATATTACTGCACATCCAAATATTGCCACAATCTTTTTGTTTCACACATCTTATCAAGAACAAATAGTTTCAGTCAAGAACAGGTATTTATAGGGGCTTATATTCCACATGAGCTAAAATGTGTCTGATGTGCAGCGATACTTCTGCTGATTTGGAATTGTTGGATAATTTCATGAGTGACCGCATTTGAAATATAACATAAGAATCCCAATCCCATTCTAGAAAAATATCCAGAGAATTCAAATATCACCAAAAGCGTCTAGTTAAATATTTCCTATTTCAATAGTGAGTTTATCAAATATTTCCAAGAAAAAAAAATCAAAGGCTGTTAACCTACATTGGCCATATTCCTACTCTGATTGATATGGGCATGACAGACAAGCAGACATGGAGAAAAATTAATACGGCTCAATAATGGCAATAATGCTATTACTCTAAATAGCGAATAGACCTCCCAGCAACACCTGCTTCATTGCAGTAAATTCCTTACAATAAGACACCAGACTAAGGGGACGGTTGGCTACCCTTAACCAAAATCCCCTAAACTGACTTGCATCTGAGAGCCTAGCAAAGGAGCACCTCACCTTTGCCCACACATTTAGATTCCACTTCCACCCAAATCCTGAGCAGGACTCAGTCTTACCTCATCCATCCTTGTCTTTGGGTTTGAGGTTATCAGTATTGTCCCCGACAACAAAACCACCTCATTGGATCACTGCTCTGCCCCCAATTCCTCCGTCCCCCTGTCAAAATGGGAAAGACTCTCACCACTCCCCAACTGGAGCCCCATATAGGGCATTCAAGGGAGAAGGACCAAGATGCTTCATGAGCTTGGCTTTGCCCCCTAACTTCCCCCTCCCCATGGCAATTCTCTTCTTCTATCTGATGCATGAGAAAGACCTGCAGGGAATCTAATCCTTGCTGGACCAATCAATTATCTACACCAGTGAGCAGAGTACCATATAGAACCAAGACCTATACTATGCAAGGTTTACTAGGCTACATGTATTTTTAAATTAAACAGCAGTGTGCACAGAAATCTATGTGCTCTCTTTGTGACATATAAACTACTTTTGCACTAAGAGCCCAATCCTGTCATCACTGCTCAGGTAAAAAAATCACACTGATATCAGTGAGTGATTTGCTTGATTGAAGACTGCAGTGTCAGATTGTACCTCAGGAATACTGTAACTTAAAACACTTTTGTTGTGAGAGGTTGTAACTTCTGAATAATATATTCTCAGAAGCATCTCTTAAAATGACTCTTCTCAGTGTTGAATGCGCACTTATGTGCTGAACTGAGAGGTGTCCACTTATACTCAGGAAAAGAAAAAGTTAAAAGTGGGGACAAAGTGCTTATTCTGGAATTTGCACTGAATACAAGGTAATTTGAAATCTAAATATACAAATTTGCTCTCCATAATTTCCAATATTAGAATAATATTCATTTCCAAGCATTAGTTGTCTATTGAGAGTCAATTGAGCTTTAAAACAAACAGCTCTTTGTACTTTAAGACATTGCTTCTCTATAAAATTTTGTAATTTGAATGCTTAAGGCAACTTTATTATATCTTCAACAGTAATTATTACTTACCATTTATACTGCATAGCCTATCTTATATCTTCAAAGTACAAGCATTAATTACTCTTCACTGCTCGCCCTGTAAAATAGCTATACAATCCCAGTTTTACAGACTGAGAAACTGAGATGCATAGTCCAGTGCTGCATTTTTATGCACCCAAAATCATTGGAGGTTTTGGGTGCACAAAACATGTAGAATCATATCTGAAGAGTATGTTCTTTGAGTCCAGAGTGGATCCCAATACTATATTCTACCAACTGGGCAACGTTACCTCTTAAAAGCAGCCTTAATAAAGGCATTTAGTAAATGAAGACGTTGCCTATCTTAAATATCTGTTTTCTTCATGCAAGCTCGTTGTTTTTGGAGATGGCAGAGTGCAGGCAAATTTATTCATAAAAATATTGTTTTAATCAGTAATGCATGGTAGTCTCTGGAACAGCAATAAATTCATGAGAGAGGGAGAAAAACCCAACAAGAATAATGTAATGTAAAGAAGATCAAAAGAAACCAAGACAGCAATTAATTTAATCCATTTTTAGAAGCAATTGTCTTTGTACCTTAATCCAAAATTTAATGAGTATTACTTCGGCAGCATGTAAAAAAGCTTTGTTCTTCTTACTTAATTGATTTGTAAACGCAGTAGGAAACGTGTATCTGAAGTTCAGTAACCTTGATAGTTGAAATAGATGGAGCACACTGTGGGCCTAATTCACAGGAAGACTTCACACCCTTGAAATGTAACTGTGAAATCGATTTCCTCTTCACTAAAACTCATACTCAGTATGTATAAATTTCCCAACCTCAATTATGCTTCTTAGACACTAAACCTCTTATTATAATTGGTATTTTAAATCCTAATTTTTAGTCTTCTGATTCAGCTGTTTAGGCAGCTGGAAGATTAAGGGAGTTAGTCAGTTGAGTTCACCAATGGAGGAAAGAGGGGAGGTAGGGTTGGGTTTTTTCCCTCTTTTACTTGCAGGTACTCTATATGGAATAACCCGCAATGGGAAGAAAACAGCACACTGCCCCTACCACTACTAGCTCTTCCTCTACCTGCACCTTGTGGGGGCTTGCATGTCACTGCCAAAGAAAGCCATATTGGGGGAACCACCCGTGTGAGAGGTGTCTTTTGGAAGCAGGTAAGAGAGCTGCAGGAGGAGATGGTTCATCTGCTTAGCATCTGGGAGCATGAGGACTTCATCGACAGGATGCACATGGAGATGTCCAGGATGGAGGATGCTAGGCAAATAGAGAAGACTACAGCAGTGGCAAACAAGAAAGGAGAACCAGCTGCTCTTCAGGGAGGAGATGGGCTGCTGGCCAGCTCAGGCAGCAGACAGTGCTCCATCCCCCACCCAGATCCCCCATCCATCAAGGATAAGAACCAGCAAGCTGTATTAGCAACAGGAGAAGCAGCCCACGATGGCTGAAGAAAAGGAGATACTCGCTGCCAAGGCTAGGAGGCTCATGGCCACCACACTCAAGAGAAGGAGATATAGCATGGTGGTGGTGATGGTTGGGGACTCCCTTCTGAAGGTGATGAGGGCATCCATCGGTTAACCTGACCTGATGTCCTGGGAGGTGTGTGGCCTATCTGGAGTCTGCATTCAAGATGATATGGAAAGATTGCTGAGGTTCACCCACTTGGACACTATTGATACTGCCCTATGATCTTGAGAAGATCACTAGGGACTACAGGGTTCTGGGAGCAAAGGTGAAGGAGTCAGGTGCACAGGTGGTATTCTCATTCATCCTCCCAACTGAGGGTAAGGACCCAAGGAGTGGGACATGCATCTTGGAGATGAATGCCTGGCTGCACAGATGGTGTTGACAGGAGGGCTTTGCCTCCCTTAAGCACAGGATGCTGTTCTGGGAATGAGGACTGCTGGGATGAGATGGGGACCACCTGATAAAGAAGGAGAAGGGCATCTCCAGACACCAACCCAGCAAGGATGGCTTTAAACAAGGTTCAAAGGAGGCAGAGGACAAAAGCCACAGCAATGTATATAAAAAGGTGACCTTATCACAGAGCTAAATGGTCGGGGGAAATGGAAAATTACAACAGGGTATTAGGATCAACAACAGGGAAATCAGTGGGGGAATCTGCTCAACATCTGAGATGTCTATACACAAATGCAAAGAGTGTAGAGAATAAACAGGAAGAACTGGAGATATTAGTACATAAACTAAATTATGACTTAATTGGTTACACAGAGACTTGTTGGGACCTAATATTAGTATAATGGGAAACAGCTTGTTCAGGAAGGCCAGGCAGAGAAAAAAGGCAGGACGTGTTGCATTATACATCAAGAATATATATACTTGCTCTGACGTACAGAAGGAGGTGAGAGGTAGACCAGCTGAAAGTCTCTTGATTAAGGTAAAAGGGAAAAAACAGGGCAAAATCATGGTAGGTGGTCTACCGTAGATTGCCAAATCGGGAGTAGGAGGTGGATGAGGCATTTCTATAACAAATAATGGAAATATCTAAAATACAAGATCTGGAGGACTTTAACTATCCAGACATCTGTTGGTAAAGTAACATGGCAAAACACAAAAAATACCCAGTAGGTTCTTGGAAGGTATTGGGGACAACTTCTTGTTGCAGGAAGTGGAACAAGTAACCCGGGGGACAGCCATTTTAGACTTTGATTCTGACCAACAAGGAGGAAGACAAAAAGCAGTTTGGGTGAAAGTGATCATGAAATGATAGTTTTCCTTATTCTAAGGAAAGGAAGGAGTGAGAGCATCAGAATAAGAACAATGGACTCAAAACGACCAGTCTTCACCACACTCAGAGACCTGGTAGGTAAGGTCCTCTGGGAAGAAAATCTGAGGGGTAAAGGAGTGCAGGAGAACTGGCAGTTTCTCAAGGAGACAATATTAAAGGCAAACTGTCACCTATCCCAGCGGTTCTCAACAGGGGGTCCGTGGCCCCCTGGAGGTCCGCAAACTCTTTCATGGGGTCCACGGGGCCCCGCAGCTGAAACCCAGAGCCCGAGCCCCTGCATTTTCCTGGGGCTGGAGCCAGGAGCCGTGGGTTTGAAACCCCAGTCCCCGGCGCCCCCCATGTGGCTGAAGCCAGGAGCAGCAGGGCTGAATTCCGGAGCCTTGAGCCCTGGTGCTCCCCATGGGGCTGAAGTCCTGAGCCCATGGGCAGAGATGGGAGGACACGGGGGTGTTGCCCCCCCCGGAAACTACAGTGCAAGAGCAGGGCAGTCCTGGGGCAGCTCCATATTCCTCCCCCGCCACACACACACACCTCCTTCTCTTCTCTCCCCCTGCCAGGTCGGAGGAGGGAAGACAGAGCCGGGCAATGCGGGACAATGCTGCTCTGGCTGGTGCCATGGAGCAGACAGCTCGTGCAGGGGATTGAAGCTGCTTCTCAGCTCCCAGCCTCCTTTGCTCACGCAGCCAGTAAGAGCCACCTGGGCAGGGGACCCGGCTCTGTGGCTGGCAAAGCCCTTGGGGAACAGGGACCACAGGGGAGCCCTCCCAGCACACAGCCCCCTCCTTGCCCCCTGAGGTACCCCCTTGCCCACACATAGCCCCTAGCTAGCCCCCACCTGCACCCTGAGCTACCCCCCTGCCTGGACACAGCCCCTAGGTACCTCCTCCCTGCACCTTGAGCTGTTTTCAAACGTTTTGAGCTGAGCCCCCCACCTTTGAGTTATAATTTTTGGTTGTGCCCCTCTCCCACAATCCAGACAGGCTGGGTGGCCTTCTGAGATGAGTCGGGGGTGGAGGTGGCACTCCCTCCCCAGACCCTGCCGTGCGGAGCTGATTCGAGCCCCGCTGGCCCCTGCCCACCCAAAACAGAAGTCAAACTACACCTATGCCTAAGCCCTTCCCCGCCCAGAGTCCCGAGTCACACCCCCCCCCCCCGCTGGCCCCTGGAGTTTTTATAGCATGTTGTGGAGGTAGGGTGACCAGGTGTCCGGTTTTCAACCGAAACACCCAGTCAAAAAGGGACCCTGGCGGCTCTCATCAGCACTGCCAACCGAGCTATTAGAAATCCAGTCAGTGGTGCTGCAGGGCTAAGGCAGGCTAGTCCCTACCTGTCCTGGCTGGCACTGTGCTTCACCCCAGAAGCAGCCAGCAGGTCCAGCTCCTAGGCAGGGGGGCCACGGGGCTCCACACGCTGCCCCCACCCTGAGCACCAGCTCCTCAATCCCAATGGGAGCTGGGTGGGCGGTGCCTGCAGGCAAGAGCAGCATTCAGAGCCTCCTGGCCCCCTGCCCAGGACCCGGACCTGCTGGCCACTTCGGGGGTGCAGCGTGGCGCCAGGACAGGCAGGGAGCCGCACACCAAACCCAAACTCCTACCCCCAGCCCTGAGCCCCCCCATGCAAACCCAGATCCCCCTCCTGCACCCCAAGCTCCTCATCACCGGCCCCACCCCAGAGCCAGGATCCCCAGCCCCGAGCCCTCACCCCCCTGCACCCAACCCCCTATCACACCCTGAACCCCCATCCCCGGCCTCACCCCAGAGCCAGCACCCCCAGTCCAGAGCCCATACCCCCTCCCACATCCCAACACCCTGCCTCAACCTGCAGCCACCTCCCACATTCCGAATCCCTCCTCCCCACTCCCCAGCCTGCAGCCCCCTCCTGTACCCCAGACCCCTCATCTCAAGCCCCACCCCAGAACCCGCACCCCTAGCCAGAACCCTCACCTCCTTCACCCCAACTCTCTGTCCCAGCCGGGAGCCCCCTGCTGCAGCCCAGTGAAAGTGAGTGAGGGTGGTGGAAAGCGAGCCACCGACGGAGGGGGAATGTAGTGAGCGGGCGCGGGGCTTTGAGGAAGTAGCAGGGCTAGGGTGTTCGGTTTTGACCGATTAGAAAGTTGGCAACCCTATGTGGGGGGGGTCTCAAAAAGAAAAAGGTTGAGAACCCCTGAGCTACCCAATGCAAAGGAGAGAGAGTAATAATAGTAAGAGGCCAATATAGCTCCATCAGGAGCTCTTCATTGAACTGAAAATCAAAAAGGATGCCTATAAAAAGGGGAAACATGGACAAATTGCTATGGGTGAGTACAAAAGAATAGCACAAGCATGTAGGGACAAAATCAGAAAGGCTATGGCACAAAATGAGTTACATCTAGCAAGGGACATTCAAGTTATAAGCAGAGGTTCTTCAAATACATTAGAAGCAAGAGAAAGACCACGGAAAGAGGGAAGGGAAGGAGAGCTGATAGCAGATAACATCAAGAAGGCTGAGGTATTTAATGCCTATTTTGCTTCACATAACCCATGCAGTTGGGTGGTGAGAAAAAATAGGGAGCATGGTGGCTCATATCGAATATCAAAAAGAGAATTATTTCAAGTGACTATATTAAGTCTGGCAGGAGCCAGGTTTACATTTCATTTTTGTCCCTTAAGGAAAGATTCAGCTTAGTATTGTTCAATATGTAAATTCTAGTTACAGTTTAATGAGATTCTTACAAAATATTCTATTAACACTAAAGGCTGTATTCTAGGATTGTACTTACATATGTTGTTATCCCCTTATCATCAGGGATCTTTTGTGCTCCTGGATAAGTTTCTCAGACGAATCATCCTAACACATAGAAATTATGAGATTGCTTACCTGCACTTCTAGGAGATTAACTCATGCATTTTACCACCACCTACCTCTGTTTGATAGCCAGGTGGCAACACCTACTTGGTGTATGCACAAATACATCTTATATATATGGTTTGGGTCTTCAGTGACTCAAATATAGAATTCAAACACACTAACATGAATATGCCTTGTGTGAGAACAAATTCCTTGCCCCTCCCTTATAATCACATAATATCAAACCTAGTTTATTGTATGGAGGAGGGGTTGGGGAAACACCACAGCCCTTTCATGCCTGTATGGTTTTCAAACTGCGGAGGTGCTGTAGTATGAGATTTCAAAATGAGTCTCATGCCCCTGGAACCAATAGCATTGTAACATGTAATGTGACGTTGTCATGTGTAACATTATAATGAGATAATATGCATATTACTGAATTTGTGTTGCACCACATGGAGTTAGTGTTTAGTGGTTAATGCATTTGTATGTTCTGAGGATGGTGTTGGGATTGATGCAGAGCATTGGGATTTATTTTCTTTGTTTTCCAATTTCCCCGTATTTTGCTACTGTGAGCCGGGTGGGTAAAATTGCTTATAAAAAAAATTAAACATTCAGATTTAAAAAACCCAACATATATATTTTATTTTATTTAAATACATTTTTCTTTCTTAAAACAAACATGTTTAAAATTACATTTGAAAGTATGACAAATGTATGTTCACTCTAATCTTACGATAATTTATTAAAATAATTTAAATAAATAAAGTGCTACATCAAGATCTCCATGTTTTAATGAGTATTGCTCTTTTAATTATATACAGAACCAGGGGGAAGACACCTTTTGAGGTCAATGCAAGCTTTATAAATATGTCACAATGTCAAGCATCTATGTTATTTGCAATCTTTACAATGGAGCAAATATTGGTATCACATTTTTCCAAATATCAAGACTTTCAGTTTCTGTTGCATAGAAAAGCTTTTGCCTTAATTAGTGTTGATTTCAGTTTAAATAGTAGCTGCAGAGAATATTTTCTTCATTTGGCCTAGTTCATGCTTGAAAAAACCTACTGAGAGTTGAAAAAAGCAGGAAAGCTTGTTTTCTTTTCCAATCAATGAATAAAAAACAAGTGATTTCAATGGGAGTTAGGTACCTTACATAAGCTTCTTAGGAACTACTTTTGAAAATCCCACTAGGCCACCTATCTGCAATTTGACACCTAAATGTATAAACATCTGGCCCATCATGACCAGAAACAATTCATCAATTGATTGACTAAAGTTAATACTTCCCTTGTTTAATTACGGTAATCAGATAGTTTTCAATACAAAATATGTTTTGATAAACTTACTTTTTCTCTTTAACATATCAAGCACAGTGAAGGTAGTTTTACTTAACTAACATACAACAATTTAAAAAATGCTGGTTTTATATATTTTAACTGAATTCCAGTTTTTATCCAAATGCTGCTCGACACAAATCCTGAGTAAAGAAAAAAAATCACCTAATACATAAGAAATGTATCATGCATCACTGTCTAACATAATAAAATGTGAAAATTAGTAAATTAAGTTATATAATTGCTTAAATAATTGTGCATAGATATAGTGTATCCTATTGGTTAGCAAAAAAAAAGTAGCAGCATATTAGGTGCAAAGGCTATGTGATTGCAAATCAACATGGTTTAATGGTTATGCAAACCAACGAGAATGAACTGAACCTTTTTTTAGGAAAATAACTAAAGAATACTAATGCAAGACAAGATTAAAATCAACTATTTAAATCAAAGTTTCCTGATTGCTGATTTAAATGATAATTTAAAATCAATCCACACCGCTGTGAGCTTCTGTAGTTACTTCTTGCATTCTTAGAGCTGTTGTATGGACTTTAACGTTCTTGTGAGAAGGGACATTTGGGTGTCCCTAACAGTGTCCCTTAGAAATCCGATGGCTTAGTTGACTCAGAGAGAGGATCCAAACACGTGAAATAAGAACCATCCTCCAGTTTTCATGAGGTGGATTTGTTGTTCCAAAATAGGTTTTCAAGGCATTTTCCAAGTTGTGTTACATGCGTCATTAAACTTGTGATGTGTGCCACTTCATTATGGAATTCATGATGTGCTGTGGCATGGAATTTGGTTTTCCTGCTTTCCAAATCTCTGTGTCTTTTGGACTTCTCTGCCACCTCTGCCACCTCTGCCAAACTCACTCCCTTAATGTCCTTGTCTTCCAAAAATGGAAGCTGCAAAACAAACCTGTGGAGTAAGTTAATGACAACCATTTGCCTGCATGTAGCCACTGATAATGCTGGAGGAATGCCTCCCTTTCTGGAATATGCAGAGTTGTTGTAGCCATGTCGGTCTCAGGATATTAGACAGACAAAGTGGGCAATGTAACATCTTTTGTTGGACCAACTTCTGATGGTGAGAGAGGCAAGCTTTCGAGCTTACACAGAGCTCAAAAGCTCATCTCTCTCCCCAACAGAAGTTGGTCCAATCAAAGATATTACCTCATCCACCTTGTCTCAC
Source organism: Chrysemys picta bellii (assembly GCF_011386835.1). Taxonomy (NCBI): domain Eukaryota; kingdom Metazoa; phylum Chordata; order Testudines; family Emydidae; genus Chrysemys; species Chrysemys picta. The sequence goes on along the minus strand of NC_088799.1, from coordinate 14,399,764 downwards.
TTACTGGTAATTACCAAACAATTCACTTACATCTAATGGAATAATCCCATAGGTATATAGCAAATGTCAGTCTGATACTTTTACTAGAAAGGAAATATCACTTCCAAAAGCCAAAGTACATAAATATTTAAAGAAAATAGTTTTATTCATACATTTTGGGTCTTACTTTTCTGAAAATGTGCTTTAATCAACAGATTTTCTGTTCTCTTTGTTCACCACAGGAGTTGACTACTGATAAATTACCTTGGCATATCCATATTTTAGTTGGTTAAAAGAAAAGAAATCCTGTCATATTATCCCTAATTCAGGGCATTTTCTCTGCCTCATCCCTATTCCACCTATCTAGGTCCTGGAAGACAAGACATAAAATAACAAAGAATGTTAAAAAAAAAAAATAACCAAGCGCATGCACACACACACAAACACACACACTTCAGAAGTGAATGAGAGTTTTTTCATTGACTTCCACAGAAGCAGTATTGGTCCCCCAACCATCGTAATTTATGTAATAAACTTGAGAGTAAAACAAATATCTGCATCCCCTCCATATCTCAGCTGATCTCAATAGGTCACTGAAACAGAACCAAAGAGCTCTGAGTTCCTTTGATTTCTGCAGTGCAGCATGGGAAGGCAAAGTGGGATGAGCAAGATAAAAATGAGCTAGAAACAGAAAAATGGTGGCTCTGGGGCTTGAGGTGGCTTGTAGCTCTCTCCTCTCACATTAATAATGTGTATGTTGTTCTCAGTCTAAAATCTATTTCATTTATGCTCTTTGAGATTTCCAGCTCTAATAGACACATTTACTCTACAGTTGTGGTTTTATCTGGGATTTTGTGCTACACTACAACTGAGTGTTTTACATGGTCAAAACACAAACCGGAGTTACTATGCCCTGTATGTTTGACATTTTGGATGTTTTAAGAAAGGCTGAATATCAGGAAAAGCTACTTGATAGTGAGAGCTATTAGGCTGTGAAAATTTCCTAGGGAAAATAGTGGAAACTCTATCCCTTGGCACAACTAAAATGAGACTGAATAAAGCAAGAATGAATGTACAGTAGGGGACAGTACTGAACAGGCAAAGAAATGGACCAGATGAATGATTAGGTCTTCCTCTCTAGATTCAATGATTTGTGTCACCCAGAATAAAGCCTCAAATCTATATGCAACTACATATTCTATATGAACCCACATATTGTATTTTTGACAATGAAAAGACAGAAGTGTTCTCTTGTAGGACTAAGTTTTGTTCCTAACTACACCATTTAAATCTTTTGTAATTCCACTGACTTGAATGGCAGTACTCCAGATTTACACCTGCATAACTGAAAGCAGAACTTGGCCCTTCCCCTTTGAACTATGTGATACACAGGGACATTTGAGCATAAATGTCAAGTCAGGATGTGGAATGTGATCCTTCAATCTTTGAGTTCCTCAAAGTCCAGTTGAAGTTACACTCTAAAAATCAATGGGAGCTTAATGTACACAAGGACTGGACTCTGAGTCTCAAAGTCTACTGAGGTCCCAATTCAAAAGAGTACTTAAGCACATCACTAACTTTAATCACATGAAATCAATAGGATTACTCACATAAATAAAAGTGACACATATGCTTAAGAACTCCGCTGAACTGGGGGAAACTTAAAATTCACAAACAAACAAGCATTTTTATATTCCAGCAAATAATTATACAAAAAAGGAGATGTCATGGGTTGCTATGGTGGGTGAAGATTACATAAAAATGAGAAGGTAACAATAGTTTGGGGAGAGTGGGGAGTATATTCTGTTCCTTTGGGAGGAGCTATCCTTAAACATTCAAATTTATCAATAAGTAGGTCCATATTATATTTCTGAAGGTTAACATTGTTGTTTGAATCTAGTTGTAACATTCTATTATGCTTGAAATTTTCTTGAAATCATGGCAACATGATCTTGTAAACATCAATACAACCTCCAACATTTTAAATAGAAATCTCCAGCATATATAGGGACTTATCCTCAGCTGGTGCAAACTGTTATAGCTTTGCTCACGCCACCCCATAGAAATACTGTATGTGCTGAAAATTCTTGCAAGAGGAAGAGTATTCACTACATTTGTCTGTTTTGTCTATTTAAATTGTAAACTCTTCAGGGAAGGACTATTTATACCTCTGTGTTTGCACAGTGCCTAGCACAATGGGGTCCTGATCGTAGTAGTTCCTTTGGTATTACTGTAATAAACATGACTAATAATAATTCACTTACACAGGGAAATTTTTCTTAATTTTCTGTGTGCCCTGGTGTGAAGGCAAGCCAGAAAATAATTCCATTGCTGACTTGAACTAACTTATTACTTTTATATTTTAATAGCAGCAGTATTGGGACAAAATTCGGCTCCAAATTTATATTTTGTAAAACAATAAATAAAACTTTAACGAAGCTCTCAAACTGCTAGAAACATTGCCATTAAATATTTTAATTTAGTTGGAAACATGGTTGGGTTTTTGCCTTTTTTAAAATAAATCTGCACATTGCAGCTTTGAGCCAATGCGGGAGAACCCAAGAGTGACATTAAATAGAAACTAAACAGAAAGAAAAATGAAACCAACTACTATATTTTAATTGTCCAAGCGAAGAGGAATGCAGAAAGAGTAAACAAAGGACATAAATACTGAAAATCATCTTTTATTTTTCAATAATTTGAGGTGACAGAGGTAAGGATCGTTTTCCTTTAATATGTGGATCTTAGTAAGATCTGCTTTAGCACAGGGGTCTACATGAATGGAACTCTTTGCAGAATTAGGGGCAGTGATTTGTACCCTGACAATGTCCCTATAATAATCTTATTTCAGTAATTTAGAATATTTCAGAATAAAAACTTGGCTTATCCGTGCAACATGAAAAGACAAGAAAAAGTCCAAAGCTCTATAGCCCAAATCAAGTTTGCATCAGGTTTCTGTGACATGCATGATTCACTAGCATGGTGCATATAAAGACGAGACATAGAGCAAGAGCTGGTGACTGCGGCATCTGGCCCTGCTAATGAAGGAATAAAGAAAGGTAGGTGGTATATCTGCTCTAGGCTGAATGTCCTCTTTTACTCTTGCTCTATTGGGCATTCAGCATATAGTTCTAAATTTGCAAAGATTTTTTTTCATTTTATTTTCAGATCACTTTTAAATCTTAAGATAGAATAATAGAATCATAGAAGATTAGGGTTGGAGGAGACCCTCAGGAGGTCATCTAGTCCAACCCCCTGCTCAAAGCAGGACCAACCCCAAATAAATCATCCCAGCCAGGGTTTTGTCAAGCCAGACCTTAAAAACCTCTAAGGATGGAGATTCCACTACCTCCCAAGGTAACCCATTCCAGTGCTTCACCAACCTCCTAGTGAAATAGTTTTTCCTAATATCCAATCTAGACATCCCCCACTGCAACTTGAGACCACTGCTCCTCGTTCTGACATCTGCCACCACCACTGCCTAGCTCCATCCTCTTTGGAACCCCCCTTCAGGTAGTTGAAAGTTGCTATCAAATCCCCCCTCACTCTTCTCTTCTGCAGACTAAATAAGCCCAGTTTCCTCAGCCTTTCCTCGTAAATCATGTGCCCCTGGCCCCTAATCATTTTCATTGCCTGCTGCTGGCCTCTCTCCAATTTGTCCACATCCTTTCTGTACTGCAATACTCCATATGTGGCCTCACCAGTGCCAAATAGAGGGGAATAATCACTTCCCTCGATCTGCTGGCAATGCTCCTACTAATGCAGCCCAATATGCCATTACCCTCCTTGGCAACTGTTGACTCATATCCAGCTTCTCATCCACTGTAATCCCCAGGTCCTTTTCTGAAGAACTACAATTTAACCAGTCCATCCCCAGCCTGTAGCAGTGCATGGGATTCTTCCATCCTAAGTGCAGGACTCTGCACTTGTCCTTGTTGAACCTAATCAGATATCTTTTGGCCCAATCCTCCAACTTGTCTAGGTCACTCTGGACGCTATTTCTACACTCCAGCATATCATCTGAAGACAGCTGGCAGTTTTTCAAAGAGACATTATTTAGGGCACAAGAGCAAACTATCCCACTGTGTAGGAAAGATAGAAAGTATGGAAAGAGACCGCCCTGGCTTAATCAGGAAATCTTCAATGATCTAAAACTCAAAAAAAGAGTCCTACAAAAAGTGGAAATTCGGTCAAATTAAAAAAGATGAATATAAGCAAATAACACAAGTAAGTAGGGACAAAATTAGAAAAGCCAAGACATAAAACAAGATCAAACTAGGAAACAAGACATAAAAGGAAACAAGAAAACATTCTACAAATACATTAGAAGCAAGAGGAAGACGAAGGACAGGGTAGGCCCATTACTCAATGAGGGGGGAAAGACAATAACAGAAAATGTGGAAATGGCAGAGGTGCTTAATGACTTCTTTATTTCAGTTTTCATCAAGAAGGTTGGTGGCGATTGGACGTCTAACATAGTGAATGCCAGTGAAAATGAGGTAGGATCAGAGTCTAAAATAGGAAAAGAACAAGTCAAAAATTACTTAGACAAATTAGCTGTCTTCAAGTCACCAGAGCCTGATGAAATTCATCCTAGAATACTCAAGGAGCTGACTGAGGAGATATTTGAGCCATTAGCAATTATCTTTGAAAAGTCATGGAAGATGGGCGACATTCCAGAAGACTGGAAAAGGGCAAGTATAGTGCCCATCTATAAAAAGGGAAATAAGGACAACCCATGGAATTACAGACCAGTCAGCTTAACTTCTGTACCTGAAAGATAATGGAGCAAATAATTAAGCAATCAATTTGCAAACATCTAGAAGATAATAAGATAATAAGTAACAGTCAGCATGGTTTTGTCAAGAACAAATTGTGTCAAACCAACCTGATAGCTTTCTTTGACAGGGTAACAAGCCTTGTGGATAGGGTGGAAGTGGCAGATGTGGTATATCTTGACTTTAGTAAGGCTTTTGTTACTGTCTCCCATGACCTTCTCCTAAACAAACTAGGGAAATACCACCTAGATGGAGCTACTATAAGGTGGGTGCATAATGGTTGGAAAATCGTTCCTAGAGAGTAGTTATCAGTGGTTCACAGTCATGTTGGAAGGGCATAATGAGCGGGGTCCCGCAGGGATCGGTTCTGGGTCTGGTTCTGTTCAATATGTTCATCAATGATTTAGATAATGGCATAGAGAGTACACTTATAAAGTTTGCGGACGATACCAAGCTGGGAGGGATTGCAAATGCTTTGGAAGATAGGATTAAAATTCAAAATGATCTGGACAAACTGGAGAACTGGTCTGAAGTAAATAGGATGAAATTCAATAAGGACAAATGCAAAGTACTCCACTTAGGAAGGAACAATCAGTTGCACACATACAAAACGGGAAATGACTGCCTATGAAGGAGTACTGCAGAAATGGGTCTGGGGGTCATAGTGGATCACAAGATAAATATGAGTCAGCAGTGTAATGCTGTTGCAAAAAGAGCAAACATAATTCTAGGATGTATTGGCTGGAGTATTGTAAGCAAGACACGAGAAGTAATTCTTCCGCTCTACTCCGCACTGATTAGGTCTCAGCTGGAGTATTGTGTCCAGTTCTGGGCGCCACATTTCAGGAAAGGATGTGGAGAAATTGGAAAAAGTCCAGAGAAGAGCAACAAAAATTATTAAAGGTCTAGAAAACATGACCTGTGAGGGAAGATTGAAAAAATTGGGTTTGTTTAGTCTGGAGAAGAGCGGACTGAGAAGGGACATTATAACAGTTTTCAAGTACATAAAAGGTTGTTACAAGGAAGAGGGAGAAAAATTGTTTTGCTTAACCTCTGAGGATAGGACAAGAAGCAATGGGCTTAAATTGCAGCAAGGGAGGTTTAGGTTGAAAATTAGGAAAATTTCTTAACTGTCAGAGTGGTTAAGCACGGAAATAAATTGCCTAGGGAAGTTGTGGAATCTCCATCATTGGGAATTTTTAAGAGCAGGTTAGACAAACACCTGTCAGGGATGGTATAGATAATATTTAGTCCTGCCATGAGTGCAGGGGACTGGTCTAGACAACCTCTCAAGGTCCCTTCCAGTTCTATGATTCTATGATTCTACCTCTCCCCCCACTTTAATGTCATCCGCGAACTTGGTGAGGGTGCAATCCATCCCATCATCCAGATAATTAATGAAGATGTTGAGCAAAACCAGCCCCAGGACCGACCCGCTTGATACCGGCTGCCAACTAGACATCGCGCCGTTGATAACTATCCATTGAGCCCGATGATCTAGCCAGCTTTCTATCCACCTTAGAGTCCATTCATCCAATCCATACTTTTTTAACTTGCTGGCAAGAATACTGTGGGGGACCATATCTAAAGCTTTGCTAAAGTCAAGCTATATCACATCCACTGCCTTCCCCATATCCACAGAGCCAGTTATCTCATCATAGAAGGCAATCAGGTTGGTCAGGCATAACTTGCCCTTGGTGAATCTACGTTGACTATTCCTGATCACCTTCCGCTCCTCCAAGTGCTTCAAAATGGATTCCTTGAGGATCTACTCCACAATTTTTCTAGGGACTGAGGTGAGGCTGACTGGTCTGTGGTTTCCCGGATTTTCCTTCTTCCCTTTTTTAAAGATGGGCACTATATTTGCCTTTTTCCAATCATCCGGGACCTCCCCCGATTGCCACAAGTTTTCAAAGATAATGGTCAATGGCTCTGCAATCACATCAGCCAATTCCCTCAGCACCCTCGGATGCATTAGATCTGGACCCATGGACTTGTGTATGTCCAGCCTTTCTAAATAGTTCTTAACGTGTTCTTTCACCACTGAGGGCTGCTCACCTCCTCCCCATACTGTGCTGCCCAGTGCAGCAGTCCGGGAGCTGACCTTGTCTGTGAAGACCAAGGCAAAAAAAGCATTGCGTACTTCAGCTTTTTCCATATCATCTGTCACTAGGTTGCCTCCCCCATTCAGTAAGGGTCCCACACTTTCCCTGACCTTCTTGTTGCTAACATACCTGTAGAAACCCTTCTTGTTGCCCTTCACGTCCCTTGCTAGCTGCAACTCCAATTGTGCTTTGGCCTTCCTGATTGCATGCTTAGCAATATTTTTATACCTCTCCCTAGTCATCTGTCCAAGTTTCCACTTCTTGTAAGTTTCCTTACATGAGTCACTATTAACCAGTACACATACACACACTTCAGTTCTGCTCTTTTTTTTTGGCAAGACATGTCCATTTTTAAATTACTGTATCTCCTCCCCTTTTCAACATACACAACCTCCAGCCTCTTACAGCAGATGGTAAGCTTTCCCAGATGCATATCAACTTCTAGGAATACAAAGGCTCATAATATAAGGGTATCATAGTTTGAAAAACATAGGCATATACCGTACCATCTATTTTTCATTCTATTTGTGTGAAAGTATGAGATACACACTCCACGACAGACAACATAGACTTAGGTCAGAATTAAAAAAGACAATTTTAATTGATAACGAATACAAATACAACAGTACAATAATGGCCTAATAAATGCAGTACCACTGCTGTAAAATGTAGTGTTTGAACATTGCTGTAGAATATCATGTCATTTGTAATAAGGAAAATGCCACGCTGTCATGGCTCCTCCTTTCTTGCAATGGTAATAGATTAATAATCAGACTAGAATTTGTTGGCAATTTGACCACTACTATGAAAAGATTAATGGCCAAAATTTAAATCTTGGTGGACACTTCATACAGGAAACAGCTTGCCACAAGTCACACAGCATGGTCATTCAAATATGATTTCACTGCATATTTTAGAATGATTGCAACAACTAATAAAAATTATATATTAGCCTTTTAAAAGCTATTTATTTTCTTCAAACGTTTCATAAATAGCTCTGCTAAGCAAAGAGATTGTAGAATATACATATTATACAAGTCAAAATGCGTCGAAGTAGTGAAACCAGCAACTATAAAGTAATACAGCTGCTTATTTCAGTTAGAAGATCTAAGGCTGGGTCGACTTGCAGTGGTTGTCTGAAATATCTGTTTCAAACAGAACAGCTAAGACTTCTTGTTGCTGCATCACTAATTAAGAGTAGGCTTGGAAGTTGAAGTTTCTTTAAAACTTCTGTAACACTGCTCTACAGCCAAAATGCTTCTGAAATAAATGTAGTCAAACTTTACTAATTCTGGGTCACTGAGAACGAAAATGATGCTTAAAATGGTTGATTGGCTCTAGTTTTCAAGATATGCTATTGGGTTAGTATATACGACCCTTGACTTGGGAATGGCGGAGGATAAGTGAGTTATAAAGGGAAGGGATCTTCAATTTAAACCAGAAATGAGTAAAATACATCTTTGACTGGATCTATGAATAAATCTATGACTGGGTTTGGACAGTACTTGCTTTTTAGGCAAAACAATGAATGATGCAATCTGAAGCTGGTATTGCATCATACATGATATGAATTGCATCATGTTATTCCTAGAAGTCATGGATGATGCAATCATAACGAAGCTTACATCACTCTGCTGAACAAATTGCCCTATATCAGCTCTAGAAATCATACAGTGTCGTGCTCTCTTATTTGTCAGTGTTTGATTTTGCAAAGGGACACATTTCTGTTTAGCCAAAGTGAGCAGAGATGCCTCGTACTTGTGTGAACAGTGCAGATAACTTCTGCTATGTTTGTGGTGAAGTGACTTTTGCATCACAAAAGCGCAGTATAACCACTATGGTTAAGAAAGCCTATCACCTTTATTTTGGCTGCAAAATTGGAGATCAAGAGGTGGGCCCCACACATATGCTGCAACACTTGTGCAACAAATCTTTGCCAGTGGTTGAACAGGAAAAGGAAATCTATACCTTTTGCAGTGCCAATGATTTGGAGACAGCCAACAGATCATACCAGCAATTGTTACTTCTGCATGGTGCCTCCAGTTGGGAAAGGTGTGTCAAAAAAGAAAAAGTGGACTGTGCATTATCCAAACATTCCATCAGCTATACGCCCAGTACCCCACGAAGAAGGACTGCCGGTTCCTGATGCACCAGAATCATTCTCACTTGAGTCAGACGAGGAAGAGGAAGAGGATGAAACTTCTGGTCCTGAACCATCAATGCCACAGGACCCACATTTTCTCCCATCCTCCTCCTCTGAACCACACCTCATAACACAAGGTGAACTGAATGACCTTGTCAGGGATTTGGAACTACCCAAGAATAAGGCAGAGCTGTTGGGCTCCAGACTACAGCAGTGGAATCTCCTGGCAGGTGATGTTAGGGTTTCCATGTTCTGTGACCGTCAAAAGGATCTTGTCCCATTCTTCTTCATGGAAGGTGATCTTGTAGCCTGCAACAACATCGATGGTGTGATTGCAGCCCTCAACATCGTTCACGATCCAGATGAGTGGAGATAGTTCATTGATTCATCGAAGACAAGTCTTAAAGCTGTTTTCCTGCATAATGGCAATGTTTTGCCATCAATTCCAGTTGGTCATGCAGTCCATATGCAGGAAACCTATGACAACATGAAACAACTTTTGAGGTGCATAAACTATGACCAATATCAGTGGCAGCTTTGTGGCGATTTGAAGGTTGTTGCTCTCTTGCTTGGTCTGCAGACTGGATACACAAAGTATTGCTGTTTTCTCTGTGAATGGGATAGTGGTGCAAGAGATTCCCACTACATCAAGAAAGATTGGCCACTCCGACAGTCATTGGAGCCTGGGAGGAAAAGTGTTCAGCATCCACCACTTGTTGAATCAAGGAAGATTTTGTTACCACCCTTACACATCAAGCTGGGTCTGATGAAGAACTTTGTCAAGGCCATCGACAAAAAACAAGCAGCTTTCAAGTATCTCCGTGGAAAATTTCCAAGGTTGAGTGAAGCTAAGATAAAGGAAGGTGTCTTTGTTGGTCCTCAGATTCGTGAACTTCTTCGAGATGATGCATTTGACCATGCACTGCGTGGCAAGGAAAAGACAGCATGGAAAGCCTTCCAGTTAGTGGCAATACATTTTCTCGGAAACAACAATGCAGACAACTACAGGTTGTTGGTGGAAAACCTCCTCAAGGCATACAAAAGCCTTGGTTGCAACATGTCACTAAAGATACATTTTTTGCACTCTCATCTAGATTTTTTTCCACCGAACTCCGGAGCAGGGAGCGACGAGCACGGTGAGCGATTTCACCAGGACATTGCAACAATGGAGAAACACTATCGGGGCAAATGGAGCCTATCAATGCTTGCAGACTATTGCTGGACAGTGACAAGAGATGCTCCATTTAATGAATACAAGAGACAAGCCAAGAAGCGCCGAGTAGACACTGAATAGGACTAAACTATGTACATAATAGTTTTTTGCCTTTTGTTTCATAATAAATTTTATTTTTATAACCCTTTTGCTGATTTTTAAAGTGTTACATAAACAGGACAGGTGAAATATTATCATGTAAAGCAACCATAAACACATGAAAAGACCTAGGTTTACAATTTATGATTAAAACTCTACTATCTACACAATATACATAGACATAAAATGTAAAAACTTAAATATCTTAGACACAGTAGCCAATCAGTTGTTTTAATTGTCATATTTGAATTCAGCACATCAAAATACATAATAAATAGCACATTTTCTCTCTGAAGCAGACGACTTCTCAAAAATTGTAGACCAGTGTAACTACTCTCAGGGAACAGTTTTCCAACCAGTTTTGTACCCACCTTGCTCCATCTAGGTTGCATTTACCTAGTTTGTTTATGAGAAGGTCATGCGAGACAGTATCAGAAGGTTTACTAAAGTCAAGATATACCACGTCTACCGCTTTCCCGTTATCCACACGAAAGTTATCAGGTTGGTTTGACATGGTTTTTTTTTTTTACAATTCCATGCTGACTGTAACTTATCACCTTATTATCTTCTGGATGTTTGCAAATTGATTGCTTAATTATTTGCTCCATTATCTTTCCGGGTACAGAAGTTAAGCTGACTGGTCTGTAATTCCCTGGGTTGTCCTTATTTCCCTTTTTATAGATTGGCACTATAGTTATGCTTTTCCAGTTTTCTGGAATCTCTCCTGTCTTCCATGACTTTCCAAAGATAATTGCTCATGGGTCAGATATCTCCTCAGTCAGTTCCTTGAGTATTCTAGGATGCATTTCATCAGGCCCTGGTGACTTGAAGACATCTAATTTGTCCAAGTAATTTTTAACTTGTTTTTTCCCTATTTTAGCCTCTTCTGATCCTACCTCATTTTCATTGGCATTCACTATGTTAGACGTCCAATCACCACCAATCTTCTTGGTGAAAACCGAAATAAAGAAGTCATTAAGCACCACTGCCATGTCCACATTTTCTGATATTATATTTCCCCCTTCATTGAGTAACAGGCCTACCCTGTCCTTGGTCTTCTTCTTGCTACTATTGTATTTGTAGAATGTTTTCTTGTTGCCCTTTATGTCTCTAGCTAGTTTGATCTCATTTTGTGCCTTGGCCTTTGTAATTTTGTCCCTACATACGTCTGTTATTTGTTTATATTCATCCTTTGTAATTTGACCTAGTTTCCACTTTTTGTAGGACTTTTTTGATTTTTAGATCATTGAAGCTCTCCTCGTTAAGGCAGGGTGGTCTCTTGCCATACTTCCTATCTTTCCTACGCAGTGGGATAGTTTGCTTTTGTGCCCTTAATAATGTCTGTTTAAAAAACTGCAACTGTCTTCTATTGTTTTCCTCTTAGACTTGCTTACCATGGGTTCTTATCTGCCAACTCCCTGAGTTTGCCAAAGTCTGCCTTCTTGAAATCCATTGTCTTTATTTTGCTGTTCTCCCTCCTACCATTCCTTAGAATCATGAACTCTATCATTTCATTATCATTTTCACCCAAGCTGCCTTCCACTTTCAAATTCTCAACCAGTTCCTCCCTATTTGTCAAAATCAAATCTAGAACAGCCTTTCCCCTAGTAGCTGTCTCTACCTTCTGAAATAAAAAAAATTGTTTCCAATACATTCCAAGAACTTATTGGATAATCTGTGCCCTGCTGTATTATTTTATAACAGATGTCTGGGTAGTTGAAGTCCCCCATGATCACCAAGTCCTGTGCTTCTTCCTGGTTAGGTGGTCTGTAGTAGATCCCTACCATGACATCACCCCTTTTTTTTACCAATATCCTTACCCACAGACTTTTAACAAGTCTGTCTCCTATTTCCATATCAACCTCAGTCTAAGTGTATACATTTTTAATATATAAGGCAACACCTCCTCCCTTTTTTCCCTGCCTGTCCTTCCTGAGCAAGCTGTACCCTTCTATACCAACATTCCAGTCATGCGTATTATCCCACCAGGTCTCTGTGATGCCAACTATGTCGTAATTGTGTTTATTTAATAGTATTTCGAGTTCTTCCTGCTTATTCCCCATACTTCTTGTATTAGTATACGGACATCTAAGATACTGATTTGATCCCCTCCCCCAGCTCTGTGTTGTATCTTCTTTATCCCCATCATTCTTATGTATTCCACTGGAATAATTATCATTATATTGTACTGAGTTTTGGTGATGAAAGAGTACATCCAAAGCAACAGTAAATCTTGGAAATGGTGCAGGAATTTTTAAAAATAGTTTGATTCATTCTCCTACTTTGCTTGGGTTTAGTCTAAATAAAAATGAGTAAAACAAACCTGCACATGTATAAATCAACATGCTCTTTCTCTCTGTTTAATTCAGCCAACGAGATGTCTCAAATATACTCATGTAGTTCTCTTCCAGTTTCTTTCTGTCACGAGGTTAAATTATTCACTTATCCCCTCCCTTTTTTTTAAGCCAGAAGACCTCAGTGCAGATTGTAGGCCTGATTCATTACAAGTTACACATCCCTGTTCTCAAAAGCTCTGGCATAATTTGAGAAAGCGCCTTGTCATTCTCAGCTAAACTTTAAAAGATAAGAGGCCAGATCCTCAGGTGAGTAAATTGACATAACTTCATTGAAGTCAATGGAGATATACTCATTTATAAGAGTTGAGCATTTGGCCCCTAATAGTTTACCTAAACACCATTAAGATGTTCTATACTTTTACATTTAATTTCCCATCATTGTTGATTAACAAGATATTTGAAATTTCCTTATAAAGTTGGCTTTTTTTCCCTTTTAACCTTTCGGAATGTGTTTTGCCATCATTACTGTAAGAACCATCCCCAGAAGATGAGAACGCTGGTAATAACCTTAGACATGGCAACTGCCCCTCTCAAAAGATGATGGTGTAAGTGCCAAAGAAGTTTAGTTACTATGTATTGTGCTGCAGCATCACGAGTGGCTAAGAAGTCCAGTTCTCAGGGGCAGCCCTGGCCATGGTTGGGGTGCAGGAGTAAGGTGCAGAGTCAGAAGATTAAACCAGCGTACCCAGGGCCGGCTCCAGGCACCAGCCTGCCACGCATGTGCTTGGGGCGGCACCTGGAGGGGGGCGGCGCTCGGGGAGAGTGGGGCCGCGACCGGGCTCGCCGCCTGCCCCCTGGCGCTCCGGCCGGTCGGGGAGAGCGGGGCCGCGGCCGGGCTCGCCGCCCTCCTCCCGGCGCTCCGGCTGGTCGGAGAGAGCGGGGCCGCGGCCAGGCTCTCCGCCCTCCTCCCAGCACTCCGGCCAGTCAGGGAGAGCGGGGCCCTGGCCGGGCTCTCTACCCTCCTCCCGGCGCTCCGGCCAGTCGGGGAGAGCGGGCCCGCGGCCAGGCTCTCCGCCCTCCTCCCGGCACTCCGGCCAGTCAGGGAGAGCGGGGCCCCGGCCGGGCTCTCTACCCTCCTCCCGGCGCTCCGGCCAGTCGGGGAGAGCGGGGCCCTGGCCGGGCTCGCCACCCTCCCCGCGGCGCTCCGGCCGGGGAGAGTGGGGCCGCGGCTGGGCTCGGCACCCTCCCCTGCCGTGCTCCCCACCAGAGGGCGGGGGGGGCGGCGGGAGGCTTTTTTGCCTGGGGCGGCAAAAAAGCCAGAGCCGGCCCTGAGCGTACCACTAGTGCTTGAGGCCTGCTGCACTCTTCTCTTTCTCAATCGTCTGTCTTCGGCTTCTTTGATTTCTTGGTGCAGCACAACCCTCCCGTATAGCCTATTACTGGCTGCCTCTTCCCCATTTCCAGTGTTGATGTTGAAAATTTTCAAATCCCTCTTGCAAATGGCCATGAACTGGAGTCTGGAGCACTGGCCTGGTTTTGACATTACAGTCCTGGAAACCCCGTTTCACTGGTTCTAGTCTAATTCCTTAAAATATCTCCCTGAAACCTTGTACTTTTCAATATTAATGTCCCAGAGTGGTTGGGTGACCATGATTAATGAATATCCATAAGTGGGACAATGTAGAGGGCATATCAACACCTATGCACACAGCCATAAATGATATTTGTAAGTACTGTAAAATCTTGTACAATAAAGGACTCCCCTGTGACAAGCAGGATTACAGCCTAAATGAGAGTTTCATAGAAAAAGTTGGGTGGAAGAGATTGAAGGATTAATGATTATTTAATGCCTCAACTACCTGAATGAATGGGAAGAAATAAAAGTGAGCAATGAACTTACTGTGGTGCTCAAATCAGTTGATTCTAGCACTCAGTCCTGTAAAGCGTTGAGCACTTTGGCTCAGATCTTGTAAAGCACTTAAGCACACGCATAACTTTAAGCACACAATAGTCCTGTGGATGCCAAGTCGCTCTCCTTTATTTTCCTGTTCAACTTCCTCCACTCCATTCATCCTTATCTCCCGGGGCTCCATTCCCCGTCATCTCCTTTGATTAATTCCCCTGTTCTTTGAGTTCCTTTCCCTGCAAGGCTAATGTTCTCCCTCGGCCTTCCCACCTGGTTATTACCCGCATGTCTCTCTCTCTCGTTTCCATAGCACTACTGGCTGGCTCGTTGAGAATGTCTGGCAGCTGAGCTGACAAGAGTCATGTTGTGTAGCATTTGGGCAGGAAGGCAGAGAGAACAAGGGAGCAAGTACACAAGCATGTCAAAGGACCTGTAGGACACAAGAGCTAACACCCTCCCCATAGAAGGGGACAGGATGTGGGGGGGAGGGGTGGGCGGTTGTGGGGGGGAGAGCACATGGCTTTTTATGGTCCTTTCACATAGCAGCAGACTCATACACTGGCAGTTGGGGTCCCCCTTCCCACAACTTCATGGCTGCACTTATGGAAAGTGTGTGGGAGAGGAATGAAAAAAGCACACGGCCTTCCAAACTTCTTCTGAAGGGGACATGGGCAGATCTGAAAGATCTCACTCAGCATACTGCCATCCCCACATGTAGTCATGTGATCTGCTAGTATTCTGCACATGAGAGAAGAGCTCTTGGGTACCTCCACTTCCCCACCCTACCGGAGTCTCCCTCCTGAGGCTTTGGTAAACTGTAGAGAAGGATTTAAATGTCCCTAATCTCTGGGATCATGCCCTGAATTTATAGCAATGAATAAGGGCCCTCCGTGAAGGTGTAAGTGGGTTTTCTGGGCTGCAACTGGCTGAAATCCTTCTTTTAGCCAGCCCTAGTAGTAAGAGCCATTTATAAATCATAAGGCTGTAACACATAGGCCTACAGGCCTCAAGCCTGTATGACTATTAGCTTAGCATAACTAAGGCATAAAATGACAATGTAGGTAGTTACTAGATAAGTTGTATTTAACCAGTAGTTTGACCTTAAGTCACAAGATAAGTGTTACAGTAAACGGGAGTAGTAAATGATGAGAATAGGCAAAGTGAGGTACCACAAAAGTGTACTTTTGGAATTTTAGGGAAAATTTAAAAGAATGTTGAGCTTAACTGAAACTTGCATGTACTAACTGCAAGTAGTACCATGGCAACTAATTAACATAAATGCTAATGAGCATGCCGTAAAGGACTAATTGACCTGTTGAAGATAGGGACCCCAATATTATTGAGGGGTGGCAGTACATATAAGGAAGAAAGATTGAAACCATTATTGAATATGTATAAAATATGGTGGGCATGTAGCACAACATCCTATAAAAATTAGGAGCCTCCCTGAGTGCAGTAGGATATGTTGGAGATGTTGGTTCGATGACTACATGCGGATCGCCTAACACAGAGGTTCTCGAACATCATTGCACTGTGACCCCCTTACCTCAAGAGGTCATTGAGTTCAGTCCCCTGCCCTCAGGGCAGGACCCAATAATGTCTGGACCATCCCGGATAGACATTTATCTAACGTACTCTTAAATATCTCCAGAGATGGAGATTCCACAACCTCCCTAGGCAGTTTATTCCAGTGTTTAACCACCCGGACAGTTAGGAACTTTTTCCTAATGTCCAACCTAAACCTCCCTTGCTGCAGTTTAAGCCCATTGCTTCTTGTTCTATCCTTAGAGGCTAAGGTGAGCAAGTTTTCTCCCTCCTCCTCATGACACCCTTTTAGATACCTGAAAACTGCTATCATGTCCCCTCTCAGTTTTCTCTTTTCCAAACTAAACAAACCCAATTCTTTCAGCCTTCCTTCATAGGTCATGTTCTCAAGACCTTTAATCATTCTTGTTGCTCTTCTCTGGACTCTTTCCAATTTCTCCACATCTTTCTTGAAATGTGATGCCCAGAACTGGACACAATACTCCAGTTGAGTAGAGCAGAAGTATGACTTCTCGTGTCTTGCTCTCAACACACCTGTTAATGCATCCCAGAATCACGTTTGCTTTTTTTGCAACAGCACCACACTGTTGAATCATATTTAGCTTGTGGTCCATTATAACCCCTAGATCCCTTTCTGCCGCATTCCTTCCTAGACAGGCTCTTCCCATTCTGTATGTGTGAAACTGATTGTTCCTTCCTAAGCGGAGCACTTTGCATTTGTCTTTGTTAAACTTCATCCTGTTTACCTCAGACCATTTCTCCAATTTGTCGAGATCATATTGAATTATGACCCTATCCTCCAAAGCAGTTGCAATCCCTCCCAGTTTGGTATCATCTGCAAACTTAATAAGCGTACTTTCTATGCCAATATCTAAGTCGTTGATGAAGATATTGAACAGAGCTGGTCCCAAAACAGACCCCTGCGGAACCCCTTCTAGCAACAAAAATTACTACACGACCCCTGGAGGGAGGACCGAAGCCTGAGCCCACCCAAGCCCCGCCACCCTGAGTGGGGAGGGGCAAAGCCTGAGCCCCATTGCCCCAGGAGAGGGGCCAAAGCCCAAGGGCTTCTGCCCCAGCCAGGGGTTTGTAACCTGAGCTGTGCCACCCAGGGCTGAATCCCTCGGGCTTGGGCTTCGACCCCAGGCGGTGGGGCTTGGGCTTGGACTTTGGCCCTGGGTCCCAGCACATCTAACGCCAGCCTTGGTGATCCCATTAAAAGGTTCATGACCCACTTTGGGGTCCCAACCCACAGTTTGAGAACTGCTGGCCTAACATATTCTGGGGTCCCTTACAAGGGACAGTGTGAGTATGCAAGTTCTAGCCATTTTGTATTGGCTGTATCTCCTTTGCTACATTAGTGTTTGTGATCTTGTTTGTTTTGCTAATAAATTTTATAACATTATTGGACAGAGAACACACAGTGACCTGTTTCTCATGCATTCCTCAAGATCCTCGTTCTATTGACAACTCTACTACGATTCTGGATTTGGAGGCATTTTGTAATCCATAAAAATAAATACCACCTTAGCAATTGGGCAACTTTGGGTGACTGACACTATACCAATCAGGTCAAGAGGCTATAAAGCCAACAAATATCAGCAACCATACAAGTATGAAAGCATAGATGGTCTTCACTTGCTAGTTTCTACAAAGTGTTTGTTTTCCTTGTGAATGGATGAAACCCTTATCTCTTGCCCAAAAAGGCACACCCACCCAGAGTTAGCATCCAGACTCCCCAGCAAAGTGCGCACACACACATACAGGGTTACTATCCAGATACCCCCTTGCTGGTATCTAGCTTTATTGGAAACACAATAACAAAACTCAGCCTCAACTTCCCCCCTTTGCTTGGCTGCTCCTAGGGTTTCCCTCCAGGATATCTTCTGTCCCCAAAGTGCCCTTCTCATACCTTTTGTATCTTGCTTGGAGCTAGCTCAGGGATTGGCAACCTTTGGCACACGGCCCATCAGGGTAAGCCCCTGGCGGGCCAGGACAGTTTGCTTACCTGCAGCATCTGCAGGTTCGGCCGATCGCAGCTCCCACTGGCCGCAGTTCACCGTCCCAGGCCAATGGGGACGGTAGGAAACAGCGGCCAGCACATTCCTCGGCCCGCGCCGCTTCCCGCAGCCCCCATTGGCCCGGGACTGCGAACCGCGGACAGTGGGAGCCGCGATCAGCTGAAAATGCGGATGCTGCAGGTAAACAAACTGTTCTGGCTCGCCAGGGCTTACCCTGACAGGCCGCGTGCCAAAAGTTGCCAATCCCTGAGCTAGCTGAATCTACCTGCCAGCATGACTCAGCAGTAATTACAGTCTCTAAATGCAGGGTTTTATCATTTGACTTTAGAGTGACTCAGAACAAAGAACACTTCACCCCTATACAGAATTTGAATCTGCAAACCTTCTTAGTCCCTTCCTAAGAGACCAAGCATAGGTATTTCTTAGGTTTCTGTCACCTTGATTTCTAAAGCCCAAATCCTCAAAGGTATTTAGGCACCTAACTCGCATTGAAATCAGCGGGAGTTAAGTGCCTAAATACCTGTGAGGATCTGAGCCTAAGTGCCTTGAGCTTCACAGTGTATTATATTAACCATGGTAGTCAACTACAGGATGCCATAATTCTGGTTTAATAAGCAAATTTTAGATCTTGTTAAAATGCACGAGAGTGTATTGCTTGTTAGTTTATAACATTTATAAGTTCCTCCTGGTTGTGGAGCTTTGTCAAATGTTTTCTGACAGTCTAAATAACCAACATCTTTGACATTTACTACATCCTCTTTGCCAGGCCAGACAGTAATAGCCTCAATAAAGTCTGAGTTACTGAGGCATGACCTGAAACAATATTAGCTGTCCTTGATGAAACTCTGCATTTCCAGATTTCATCTACCCATTCACCCACCACATGATCCCTTATAATAGTCTTCTAAGACTTCCTCTACAACTAATGGAAAATGAACTGACTGGTAATTCCTTGCTGCATGTCTGGTGGGCTCCACTTCAGTCTCTTGAAATGAGTGAACTAAATATAAATTTTCATTACACTTTCTTCAGTGACTATGCTTACTTCATTTAGCACTTGCAGGTGAATATTGTCTCGTTCTGGTCTCTTATCAGTTTTAAGAAGAACAATCCAGTTAATTGCCAGTTTAGGTATTATCTGCCTGTTCCTTAATTCCTCACTTTCGTTCCTGCATGTTGAGTCTTAGGCAAATGTCTGCTCTCTTCAATTTTAAAGATAGGTACAGGAATAATTGCTGTATAGCCTGCCTATTCCTTTACACTCCATCACCTTTTTCTCCTGTCAGTTGCTAAGTGTATAATTATGCTTAAAATATCTTTTGGTATTAGTTGAGATGCTCTGCACTATTTGATGCTCATTTTTCAATTTGGCTTCCTCAAGTATTTTTGATTGCCTCAGGCTCTTGTTATAATTTACATAATCCTCCTGTTTTCCAGGTCCTCCTTAGCTTTTAATGCTGTCATTTTATCCTTGGTAGGTGTTTTCCTCCTACTTTGCTGCCTCACCTTGGCTTCTGTTCTCATTTGTGACATGTACCATAGATACAAGCATAAATTGTAATATCCTTTCTTTGCTACTCTGGATTTTTTGGATTCTATTTAAGTCACATCAATTTTCTTAAGATCACTCCTTCAGAATCTACCTTTTTAAACGTCCATTATTTTTGTGCTTGTTTCCTTTGAAAATGTTCTGATGAATATCTTGGGTATATTATACATGGCTTGTTTTCTAAATCCACAATAGCCTATAAGGAAACACTACCTCTTCTTAGTAGTAATTCATTCTTATTCTAGTGGGGGAAAGTATAGTCATTATGCATTAAACTTTCCCAGTGCCTTAAATCATTAAATAACATTAGCTACATGGGGGTTGCTGCAAAAACTGAGGTAAAGTAATCTAAGGCAAAATTTGAAAGGTTTTAAGCATGATAATTTTAAAATACCCTGGTAACAAGTATGGTATAAAATATAGATTTCCTCCCTATTGAAATCAGGGTGTTCTCATGACAGGAAGCATACACTCAGTTGCCATTGACTTGTTTAGTCATTTATACTAATGCAATGCATGTAAACTGCTACCATTAAGATATAGAAGCATTAAACCCCTTTTTGTTCTCTTTGCACTATTACTGAGTACACAAAATACAGGGTAATAGTGAATCTGTCCCTAAGGATCAGGCCCTAGCATCCCAGTTTAGTTGTGGGATATTTATCTTGAAATACATATTAAATTCAGAAAACATGCAAATGGAATAACCCAAACCACAAAACTGCAGGATCTGCAGAGGTTTTCACACCTGTGGTTTTTCTTTTGTGCCTGGCATTCAGGTGATGGGGGATTTCAGTGAAACATTTGCAGTCAACATTGTGCCTGTGAGCACAGGTAGACAAAATGGGCACTGATGTCACCAGAGGCTCAGGGCTTCAGTAAGATTTGCTAAACTCTTAGCAGGTCCCATTGAAGATGCTCAGAAAAGACTTATATCTGAAGACTCAAACACATAATCTAAAATGTGCTCAGTCCCCAAAACATGGTGACTGCCAGAGACCAATCAAGGGAAATTTTAGCCCCAAAGCTGAATGTTACCAAATATTATAAGCATATGGAAACAAAGGATTGTAATGGAACCTACTTTCCCACCTATGCAATTGCTCTAATGCTTACGGCTCTACAGTCTTTCTTCTTAGTGCTACTACTATACTGATAGACGCACAAACTTGCCTTCGCTCATGTTTTTCTTTCTGTGAAGGTGGAATAAACTTTCTATCCCCGTCCCCCCCACTTTTGTATTTCTTTCTGATTCTGTCACTTTCACTGTCAAATTAATTCTTTGTCATGAATTATTGATGATTTATTTTGTATCCCGACTCACCAAGTCCTGTCATATAAAAAGACTATTCGGTGTTAGCCTGTCCAACTGCTCACTTCTCTGATGCCAGCTTAACTCTCAACCATCTACAAATCCCATGCTTTCCCTCATGAGTGGCTTCAGTAGCTCATTAGTTATTCATTTTATCCTTGACAGATCAAAGGTTCCATCTATGAACTATGAATTAACTTAATATATCTTCTGCTCAATTTCCTTAATGTTACCTTGGAAAACACATCTCTCTTCTATAGGGACGTAACACTCAAAATAGCACATCAAGATCAATGCCAACCCATTATCCAGTGCTCTGGGGAAAGGTGAAACTATCCCATCATCCAGTTTTTTGCTTAGCCAAATTGTGAACATTTATTTTGGGGGGAAATTCCTTTTCCACACCCGTGGGTGATCATCCTACGTCCTCAACAATGAGATTCATTTTCCTTTGTGATTAGTGTGGACTAATGTGGTATTTTAGGGTAACTATCTATGATACATTGCATTTATTCATGTTTCTAAGGTACCTAGAATCTTTTTACATCCTCCTAAATTACTTGACTCAGTACTGTATTGTGGAAGTGAATTCCACCAATTAATTATACATTGTGTAAAGAAATATTTACATTTATCTGTTCCAAACTGTCTTTCTTCTTCAGGTACAACCCTTTTGGCACATCTCCCATACATCACAATGGGAGTTGCATGTCTAATTCTCCAAGCGATTGAAAAATCCTTTCTTTAGCTTTTATTTATAAATTGTACCTTCCATCCTCCTTTATCATGCACTTACTACTTTAATTCATGGAGTGGCCTTTACTATTATTTTCATAATAATTGTGATGGCCAAATCTCAATGTACTTACTCGAAACTAATTTTGATCTCACTTTTATCAGTTTGACACCAGTATAACTCCAATTAGTGCAATGGAATTAGTTCTGATGTACATCACTATAAATGGGATCAGAATTAGGACCCCATTTCTTACTCAGAACTGTCTCTCCTTGAAAATGTTTTGGGGTTTTGCATGCAGAATCCACAGATGTCCTTAGGGCCATAGAAGACAAGGGGTATCGGCTTTGTCACCTGGGGACTCTAGCTCCTGCTAGCCCCTCATGAGCACAGCTCCTGCAGGAGATTTTCCAGGAATTCTCCTGTCTGCAGCTATCTCAAAGCAGGGCGTCACAGAGCAGAGAGGGGAGCTGGTGCAAGTTAATACAGCTGGAAGCTCTAGTAAGGTACCCCTGACTTCCCTTCCATGAGTTTTGGAGCAGGAGAATTTGGAGTAGCCCAGCCTGCTTGTTACCCCACTCTAAATTTGTGAATCCACAACACAGGGTTTGGAGGCATGCCATATAGGTGGAACCTTCCCACCTTCTTGGAGTGGTAGCAGACTCACCTCCTTATGCAGATGTGGAAGGAAACATAAAGTATTAAGGTGGCACCCCCACAGTGAGGTCAGAGGGAATTTTGACTGAGAAAAGACTGAGTAAAAACTAAGGATTAGGTTCTATTAAACAAATATATCAGCGCGTATGACTATATGACATCATCTTACATTGGTATATATTTCTGTCCTTCAGCACCCAGCATTTCCTTCACACTCTTGGTTCATTATACTGAAGTAGAATTGTCTCGGCGAGTCAGAGTACCAGCGGGTGCTGTTTGGCTACTGAGCCATAAACATACAGCTTTGTCTCTGTTGTGCATTTTCCGGCCCTCTGATTGGTTGTGGGTGTTTGAACTCCACAATCACCGACTGGTTATTTCTCAAGAACCATAAATAGGGAATATGCAGATCTTTCTACTCTGTCTGGTGGCTATAATCCCTCACTACTGGTTGGCGCATCCTTTCAGGATTTGGCAGCATCAAAGAAGTGCCCAATCTCTCTCTTCCTCAGTCCTTTCATCTGAAGAAGAATGAAACATCAGCATTTATGAGAAAGAGAATGAAACGTCTGCCCCAGAAAATAGAGAATGGGGCTCAATAATAACTTGTAAAAGCCTTTGACTCATTTCCTTCCTTATTCTCTCATTCTTCTTCCCTCCTCTTAGGCTAACAAGGTTCTTGTCCCCAGAATAACTGTCATATGTTTGTGCTTATATTGTTTGTTTTTTATTGGCAGAATCCCAGCCCCTGGCTCCAGAAACACAATATAAACATGAAAAGGTATTGCAGCTTTTCTGGGGTGAAGAGATTGCTGCCCTTCAGGGGCAGGGAACAGGAAAGAATAAGGTCGGAAGAAGGAAAATGAGAAGGGGGAAAGATGAGAAGGAAGAGCCAAAAGGGTTCAAGTATTTTTCTTAAAATAATGTATCTTTCAGCATTTTGACAGCCCCATTTCTTGTAGTTTTTCTTTCTTTACTTTTCACTGTGAATACTTAATGAAGTATTTACATGTAATAATAATGTAAGGTCCCTTCCTGCTAACTCAGTATTAATCATATCTTGAGCTACGTCACTTTGGCCTTCATCCTTGGCATTTATTCAGCTCAGGATATGGTGATTTATCTTGTAAAAAGTGAGTTGTGATAAAGATATATTTACTGGTACAATAGTAAAGGTCTATGGCACTTGGTCTAAGGACTCAAGTTGGCAAATACTGGGTAAAATTCACATGATTCCAAGGATTATTAAGTCAGTGTAGTTAGCTTCAGGTATCTTTAGGCGGCAGTGATAGCTCAGTGGTTTGAACATTGGCTTGCTAAACCCAATGTTGTGAGTTCAATTCTTGAGGGGTAAAAATATGTCTGTGGATTGGTCTTGCTTTGAGCAGAGGGTTGGACTAGATGACCTCCTGAGGTCCCTTCCAACCCTGATATTCTATGATCTCACAAAAAGAAGAACAGGAGGACTTGTGGCACCTTAGAGACTAACAAATTTATTAGAGCATAAGCTTTCGTGGACTACAGCCCACTTCTTCGGATGCATATAGAATGGAATTCCATTCTATATGCATCCGAAGAAGTGGGCTGTAGTCCACGAAAGCTTATGCTCTAATAAATTTGTTAGTCTCTAAGGTGCCACAAGTCCTCCTGTTCTTCTTTTTGCGGATACAGACTAACACGGCTGCTACTCTGAAACTATGATCTCACACTCCTTGCTTATCCCACTATATTTGCTTGTGTTCATCATTTGATCCAAAAGGCTACATTCTGCTTTGACAGCAGAACACCTGCAAAACTCAAAGGTGGCATGAAATAAACTATTTGGAGAGGTCAGGTAAAGCAGTTCTCTCCACAGCCAGTTCTGCTCTTCAGAACATGCAAATAGCCTTTTAAAAAAGTCTAAATTTTTAGTAGGTCAGGAGATCTAAGATCTAAACAAAGCAGCCTGTATTATGCACACATCTTTACCAATGAGATGAACATACCTTGCTGTGTACGTTGAATTCAAGTTTCATATCATAATGGATGGTTCTTGAAATACAAATGGTTAGATGTTTTGCAGGTGGGTAATAAAGAGAAGATCAGAGTATAGAACTTGAAGAACCCATAATGCCCAAGATTTTCAAATACTACTGAATCTGTACTACCTGTTGGCGTTGTTTTTGTGCTTTGGAAGACTTATTATGCAATCTGGGGTTTGTCCATTATTTAATTACTTTTACTACATTTTTGATACTTTCCTAGTACCTTAATAGGTAGTTTGAATAAAATGCTACCAGTCTTAAATATCTTTTTGTGCAGCTACTAATGCTGTGGTGTTCCTCCTATCCCAATATATCACTTAAATGGAGATGAACTAGTGATTACATTTACTCTTTAGAACAATAGACTTGGATTTACATTCAACTGAGGCTACATAAGTAACCATTTTGGCAGTGTTATTTGAGCTTTTAGAAGATACCAGTACTTACTGCCACTGTTACTCTGGCTTTGAACAGAGAGTCTTATTTTATTGTCCTGTCCTTAACCTGCCCATCTTTCAACAGCAGTACATGTGAACATTTCCTTTATCCTAGCAGTGAAAAAAGTAAAACCTTTAGGAGCATTAAGTGATATCTGGTACTGTTGTCTGGCTCTGATAACAGAGGTAGAGTTTCACTAACTTTTCAAAATCTGAAGGACACTAGAGGGCACTGAGACCAAGATGGATGGAGGTTCATTGAGCTCTGAAGTGGCCCACAGGGGATCCCCAAACATTGTTCCCTAAACCTCACCATCCAACCCCAAGAACATACCAGGCCCTTGCCCCCAAGCCAACTCCAGAAGGTCAGTCTAGAGAGTGGTGGGCAATCTGCGGCCCATGGGCTGCATGTGGCCCGTTAGGGTAATCCATTGGTGGGCCGCGAGACAGTTTGTTTACATTGACTGTCCCCAGGCATGGCCCCCGCAGCTCCCAGTGGCCACAATTCGCCGTTCCCAGCCAATGGGAGCTGCGGGAAATGGCGCAAGCTGGTTGACGCTTCCTGCAACTTCCATTGGCCGGGAACAGCAAATTGCGGCCACTGGGAACTGTGCACGGCCGTGCCTGTGGACGGTCAATGTAAGCAAACTGTCTCACGGCCCACCAGCGGATTACCCTGATGGGCCGCACGTTGCCCACCATTGGTCTAGAGCACTGATTGTGAAATTTGTGAAGTTTACCACTAAGGAGTTTATATTGCAGAAATCCAGAGGGGAAAAAAAGAGCTGTTATGGGGAGAATCAGCAGGTAAAATACTGCACTTTGTAGATTATGCCCATGATGTGGTTGCAATGAGGGCAACCAAACAGAACAATTGTCCAGGAAGATGGACTTGAAGTATTTTATTAAATACCTGGCAATGCTCCATATTAAAAATGGTAAGAAGTAATTTTCAGTTTCCCTCAGGAAGCAGAAAAATACCTAAAACATCCACAAACTCCTCTCTCACAAGAGGAGATATCTATAGAATATTATGACTGTATGGAATTTATGTACTGCTCTCTGAGATCTTATATGGCTGCTCTAAACAAGTTGACATTGATACCTTAGTTCTTTTTCTTTTTTCTCTCTCTTATTTGGGTTGAAGGGCTAAAGGATTATATATATATCAAGTAAATTGGTAATAATATATATATAAATAAAATTACTAATCAAATGATAGATTTTATACTGATGATCCTTTCCTGTGAGCTAAGATAATAGGAAGTAAATTGGTTTGTTTATATAGATATATGTATAAACCAATGTAATTGATTTATTAGATGGTGCTTCCTGATGGACTATGGTATCAGGATACTGTTGGTAATAGGTAATTACCATAGTTGTAATGTCTGTGGCCCCATGGGCTGTGAGGATCTCTAAGTTTCACCTGATCTCACCACCCCCTCTGGGTGTCAAGTCTGTATTTTAGACTGTTTAAACAGATTCTTCTCTTTGATTGTATGGTACTAATGTGTATTTCTCCCTCCATTATCTTTTCCATTTTGTTTTTTCATTTATTTAATTCTTCTTTCTGCCCCCCCCTCACCCCCCCGCTCCTGTTACCCCACCATGCTGGGAATTTCCTTCTCGCTCCTGTAGAATATGTACTGGGAAGCGACTCCCTACCCCTGGTTTAGATACCTTTTTTGCTTAGCTATACAAGGACTGTATGCTGCCTAGGAAAATTTCCAATTTCTCATTTATTCCTAAAGTGACTTTGTTTTATCCAGTATATTTTAACAATGATGGCTCCAATAATTAAGTGTGTCTCCTGGAATATAAAGGGTTTTAAAAAGCACATTAAAAGAAAAAATATATATACTCAGTGCTTAAAAAAGGGAATAACATTGCCATGCTCCAGGAGACACATCTGACAGAACTTGAAGCTTGTAAACTGAATAGAGATTGAGTAGGCTTCTCAATTTCTAGTTGTTTTAATTCCAAAGCGAGGGGCATAATACATAAACAGCCGAGTGTTAATATTCTGAGCCCAAGGTCTGACAGTGAGGGCAGATTTACTGTCCTCAAGGCTGGAATTGGCAATTCTATAATCATTTTTGCCAGTCCTTACAGGCTAAACCAGGATGATCAATTTTTTTTTTTTTTTTTTTTTTTAGTATAAATGGCATAGGCTACTATTCTATTTTTCCAGCTGGAGACTTTAATGAAACCTAGACCTTGTCCTTGATAAATCTTCTCCATCTCCATATAAAAAACACGAGTACTTGTCAGTTACTTCATACAGACATGGCTGATTTTGGTTTACAACATGTGTGGAGACTGGGTAATCCTATGGCCACAAGACTGAATCAATTCTGTCACTGATTGTGGCATTGGTTCTACTGTTATACCTGACCATGCTCCTATGCATCTCATAAATGCTAACCACTGTTGGAAATGTAGCTCCCTTGGTACTACATAGCCTTATATGTTTTGGAAGTGCCCCTGTATTGAGAATTTCTAGTATGAGGTGGGTCAAAGGACCAGTTTGATATTTGATGCTAAACTGAAGCTCTTCCTGTTAAATTGCATTCTTAGATATATTCCTGATCCCTGGAGATTACATAGTAACATGGCAGCATGGTTCCAATGTGCAGCTTTGATTGCTAAAAAAATTAATCTTGCAAAAATGGAAAAATTGGTCCCCAGCAAATATTGATGCCTGGCTCAATGATACGGCTGACTCTGCAGCTAATGAATGTCTGGCATTCCACAGAAAAATTCAAAGCAGTTTGGTCTGATTTTTTTAGAGGTCTATGATTAACTTAGATAGATAGATATGTCACTTCCCTTTGTCCCTATCACTGAGCCCTCTGACCTACCAGCCTGAGCTCCCTCTCACACTGTGCTGCTGTGACAAGCTGCAGACCTGCTCGCAGTCCTGCACTGCCTCCAGCATTCACACAGGGTGGGACACACCCAGCTGCAGTTACATGCAGGCTCCTGACCAGCCACTGCATAAACCAATAATAGAGAGGCTACAGCCAAAATAACCACCAGCTTCCCAATCTAGGACCCCAGAGCTGTACCATCCTGCCCTGGTCCAAACCCCAACCGGTATGAATTTATTATCCAGTTTGCCTACCCCTCACTGTGGAGAGGAAATGCAACAAGCTTGTGTTAAACCAAGCTGAGATTCTCCCCCCCCTCCGCCCCCCGACACTTCACTTAAAAACACACTTGGGTTAAATTAAAACATAAAACAAGTTTATTAACTACAAAAAGATAGATTTTAAGTGATTATAGATGATAGCAAACAGATCAAAGCAGATTACCTAGCAAATAAATAGGGTGACCAGGCATCCAGTTTTCGACTGGAACGCCTGGTCAAAAAGGGACCCTGGTGGCTCTGGTCGGCACTGCTGACCAGGCCGTTAAAAGTCCAGTCAGCAGTGCAGAGGGGGCCTGGGGCTAACCTGCCCTAGCTCTGTGTGGCTCCTGGAAGTGGCCGCCAGGTCCCTGCAGCCTCTAGGTGCATGGGCAGCCATAGAGGTGCCGCGTGCCCACTCCGACAGCCGGCTCTGCAACTCCCATTGCCTGGGAACCGCAACCAATGGGAGCAGTGGGAGTCGCACCTGTGGGCACGAGGGCAGCGCACAGAGCCTCTGTGGCCACGCATGTACCTAGGGGCTGCAGGGACCTGGTGGCTGCTTCCTGGGAGCCAAAGTAAGCGCTGCTGAGACCCCACAACCCAAACCACTGCCCAACCCGGAGTCCCCTACCACACCCCAACCCCCTCATCCCCAGCCCACCCCAGAGCCTGCACCCCCAGCCAGAGCCCTCACCCCCCTGCACTGCAACCCCCTACTCCAGCCTAGAGCCCTCTCCCACACCCCAAACCCCTCATCCCTAACCCCAACCCAGAGCCCTCAACCCCAGCTGGAACGCTCACCGCCCTCCCGCACCGCAACCCCTGCCCCAGCCCAGTGAAAGTGACTGAGAGTGGGGGAGAGCAAGTGACGGAGGGAGTGGGGATGGAGAGAGTGGGTGGCAGGGCCTTGGAGAAGGGGCAGGGCCTTGGGGGAGGGGTCGGGCAGGGGTGTTCAGTTCTGTGCAATTAGAAAGTTGGCAATCCTACAAATAAACAAAAAAAATCTAAGCTTAACATTCTAGATAGATTGAATATGAATTAGCAGTTTCTCACCCTGAGTGATGGTACAAGCAGCCTTGCAGATTCTTAAGGCACAAGCTGCACTTGCTTTACAGCTTGGTATCCCCAGATGTTTGATACACAGGCTAGAAATCCCTTTAGCCTGGCTCCAGCACTTCCCCCAGTTCAGTCTTTTTCCTCAGGTGTTTCCAGGAGTCCTCTTGTGTGGGGAGTGAAGAACAACAGATGATGTAACTCCCTGCCTTATATAGCTTTCTTAGCATATGGCGGGAACCCTTTGTTTCAAAACTTGGGTTCCCAGAGCAGATTGTGGAAAAGTACAGACATCCCAAGATGGAGTCCAGAGTCATATGGCCTGGTCACATGCCCTTGCATACCTTGCTGAGTTACAGCAACCGTTACTTACTGGCTGTCTGGAACATTTACAGGAAGGTTAAGTTATTCCAGGGTCCATTATCTTTGCTGATGGGCCATCAGCTCTGTTTGGCTTCTTCACTGTTGTATCTGAAAGGCTAGTTGTGGGTGTCACCCAGAGTAAGCACATTTGAAATACAGATACATAGTCAATATTCATAACTTTAGATACAAAAATGATACATGCATACAAATAGTATAATCATATTCAGGAAATCATAACTTTTCCAATGACACCTCACATGACCCATCTTGTACAAAATGCATCATAATTATGCCATAGTGATATCATAATAATATCACCGTGAAGAATATGGGGTGCAGTGTCACACCTACCCTCTTGATTTACTTTGTGTATTATGATGAATCTGGTATTTTGGTTTATTTGTTGTATTTGGAAAAAATAATAAAAAATATAACAGTCAGGCAGCAGGACTAGTGTCATGTGTGCATTTGACAAGATGGGCGTGTTTGCTTTCACCTTTAGCAGCAAAATTATAGAATTCTTTAGATGACCAGAGGTTGTGTTAACAGCAGGGTCAGTCATGTCTGCTTCTAAATTTCCTTCCAAAAGAAAGATACCATGGTACAACCTTTGCTTTGGGGGAGAATCATACTGTATATTTAATTGCCTTTGTCATATTGATCATTGTCTGAGAAGCACAATATTATTTTCATATTTAGTTTAAATCTTGTCTCCTAAATATCAGTTGTAAATGTAATGTACATGTAAATGTAAAGTCAATGTAAGTTGCATAAGTAAATGCCCTTGCAGCACTTCGTAAAATTAGGATTTAGAGTTTTGATGATTGGTATGGATATGCAGTATTAGTGACCATAATAACACTGAAAGCCTTTGAAAATGTCATGGAGAAAAAAGCAAAAAATTGGTTACATTAAAAATATATTCTTCTGCAGCCCTAGAATTCCACCTGTCCTGGGGGGCAATTTCCTGCCCTGCTGAGTAAATGCCATTGAGTAACAGTGAGTTCCTCTTTTTTTTTTAAAAAAGAGCTCCATTCCCTGCATTATATATATATAAAGTTACAGCTCCAGGACTGTAACCACTTCTTTTGCTAGTGCATTTTATGTCAGCAGCAACTACAATGGTTAAATCTGTGCTTGATGCATAACATTTGCAACCAGTGTGCATGATGCTATATATAACAACAGAAGGCCTGAGGAGGTTACAAGTTCATTTAGACATGATGTATAGTTTAGAAATGATGTATAGAAAGATATCAAGTCAGAGAGGGGAGGGAGGAAAAATTAATATTTTCAGCCTAAACTTTGGTATCAGTTATCTTTGACAGGTTTCCAGAAATCTCTCTGCACTCTTGAAAAAAGAATCCTTTGTGTATCTCATATAGTCCTTTATTTCATTTCTCCTTTTTCTCATGCCCTGCCCAGATCCAACTGAAGTTTTTTTAAAATGTCAATAATAATGTGCACCCAACTATATTTAGCACATTATTTATTTCCTTTGCAACAGAGATATAAATGCTCCCCCCCCTTTGACCTTCATTAGGCATTGTGATTTATGAGGCCCTAGTGCCCTCCATTGTGCCCTGGAGTGGGGGGTGTCACTCTTTCCTTTATTTTGACAAAAGTCAGGGTGGATATGGCAATACAGAGAAACAAAGCTGAATAATGGCTATGGCATTCTTCTGTAGATACAAGCAAGATGAACATGAGGGTTAGGAATGTCCTCCCATCCATTGCTGGGTACCCTAGACAGTCTGAGGGAGATTGTGACTTAGAGCTCCAGTCCACAATGGAGGAAGGTGTGGAGGGGCCATGCCAGAATTTCTCCTGAGTGCTCCAAAAGAAACCCATACTGCAGCAAGAGCACATTCATCTCTATGCCATGACAGGAAGAGGGTGAGACCTCACCTAGCCCCTACAGGCCCCTCTGGGGAGGCCAGTGCTGCTGGTAGTGTAAGCGATGTTCTATGCCTCTACTCCCTAGGGATATTATGCCTGGTCCATATGCAGGGTCACAATAACAGGAAGGTTTCTTGCACTCTGGTTTGAAAGAGAAGGCCAGTCAAAATGAGAATGGACCGACTCTGTTCCCGAACAGCCACCTATTATTCCAGAAGCATTCACCAAAGGTTGAAGCCCTCCCACCAGTATGGTAAAGCAACAAACATGTTCCCCATTGAAATTCCAGAGTTCTTGTTCCAGTCTTTTAGGAGCCCTTTATTTTTTTACAGCTAGCACTGTAGCTATCATGGCTTGATGATTATAATGAATTTGGATGGCCAATGCTTCCATGGTCAAAAAGGAACAAAAATGTTGTCAGGCACCAGCTCTGATGAATATCCTGTGATTGATGGGAAAACTCTTATCATTAGTGATTAGGCCACTAGTGATGAATGATGCTGAAGGGTAGAAATGATGTACTAAGGAGATATATTAGGTCATGAGAAATGTACCACTGATCTATTTCTTCTGAAGGTCTTCTCTTTAACCATCAAGAAGGTCTCAATGGAAGTCTACAGTCCCAACTTGCTGAGTAATATTTGAACATTGCCTGATGCTACCCTTCTGCAGACAGTATGGGGGATTGTTTGTTTGCTTGTTTTATTTGAGGAACGTAGTCTTGATCTGTAAGCAGTGGCTGATGTGGGTTAGCCTTTTGGATGGGGCTGTGTCATTCACGTTAGCTGAACATATGCGTATGGCAACTACTGAAAGTGAATATCAGTCTGTGCCGAAGTTGCTTGGCTGCTCAATGAAGTCCTCCTGATGTTGCTTGGAACACTGTCCTGGAACATGCATATGCATATATTCTACTCGTGTCGCCCTTACAACGATATACTATCTGAAGAAATATTCTGCTAAATTAATGGCTGTGAACAACAGCCAGAACTAAAGTAAAGGTATATTTATTTTACTCTGATTTCATTTTTTAGTGTGAGTGGGCAGTGCCCCATTTGCCACAGCAGCAGATTCATGTCAGCCTGAGTATATTAGTGGAGATAAGCATGACTCTAAGCCAGGGGTGGGCAAACTTTTTGGCCTGAGGGCCATATCGGGGTTGTGAAAATGTATGGAGGGCCGGGTAGGGAAGGCTGTGCCTCCCCCAAACAGCCTGGCCTCCGCCCCCTATCCACCCCCTCCCACTTCCTGCCCCCCTCTGAATCCCCAACCCCTATCCAACCCCCCTGCTCCCTGTCCCCTGACTGCCCTCCCGACCCCTATCCACATCCCTTCCCCCTGGCAGGCCCCCCAGGACTCCTACTCCCAACCCTCCCTGTTCCCCATCTCCTGACCGCCCCCACAGAACCTCCGCTCCATCCAACCACCCCTCCTCCCTGACTGCCCCCCAGAACCTCCTGCTCCCTTACCCAACCACCCCCCGCCCCGCTCCCTGCCCCCTTACCAGCCGCAGGAGCTCACAGCCGCGACACCTGGCCAGAGCCAAGTGCGCTCCCCATGCTGCCCAGCGGGAGCGGCGGGCCAGAGTGCGGCCCGCGCGGCGGCATGGCTGCGGGGGGAGGGGGAACAGCTGGGGAGGGACTAGGCTCCCCAGCCGGGAGCTCAGGGGCCAGGCAGGATGGTCCCATGGGCCAGATGTGGCCTGCGGGCCATAGTTTGCCCACTTCTGCTCTAAGCACTGGCCAAATATATTTGGAAGAATCTGGTAGTAACTCAGTGTTTAATATGGATGAGATGCAACAGTTCTGACACAAAGCGGGAGATAACTTTGCATTTCTAAGGCATGACTGCCACTGAGTCTTTTCTCCTTATTGTTGGCAGCAGAAGTTCCTCCTTTTGGATTCATTATATGCTCATAGCAGTTGGTGTAATTAAGGTTCAAATAATTATTTTTATAATTCTAGTGTCAGACTCAAATGCTTTGTTGACTGTTATTTTTGAAATACTAATACCTAGCCCTTATATTTAGCACTTTTCATCCATAGATCTCCCATTATGTAGATGGGGAAATGGAAACACGGAGAAATCAAGTGACTTGCACAAGGTCACCAAGGCTGGTGGCAGAACAGGGAATAGAACCCAGTCCTCCTGAGTTGTAGCCCATTGCTGGATTCACTAGGCCACACTACCTAAATATATTACCTTTAATTTTGTGACTGGTTATGGGACTGTCCAGAATTTACCTGGTTTCTTGTGGGAAGAAGTTTGAAATGTTTATATCTGGGTATGTTCAGAATTGGTATAAGCAGTGGTTCTCAATCCTTCCAGAATACTGTACCCCTTTCAGAAGTCTGATCTGTCTTACATACCCCCACATTACATCTCACTTAAAAACTACTTGCTTACAAAATCACACATAAAAATACAAAAGTGTCACAGCACACTATTACTGAAAAATTGCTGACTCTCTCATTTTTACCATTTAATTGTAAAATAAATCAACTGGAATATAAATATTGTACTTACAGTTCAGTGTATAGTATGTAGTGCAGTATAAACAGGTCATTGTCTGTATGAAGTTTTAGTTTGTAATGACTTCACTTGTGCTTTTTATGATGCCTGTTGTAAAACTTGGCATATATCTAGATGAGTTGATGTACCCCCCTGGAAGACCTCTGCATACCCCCAGGGGTACACGTACCCCTGGTTGAGAACCACTGGTATAGAATGTCGTAAGATTGTGGAAGATTGGTTTGTTCTGGTTTGCTTGGCTGAAACTATCCATTTAGCAGATATAGTGTCACTGTATGTGTCAGTTTCAATCTACAGCAGAGAGAAGTGTTCAGGCCTCCCAAAGTAACATGAAGCCCCGGCTCATTATTTTCGTATGTTTTATGGTTTGCAGAGTTTAATTGCATTTGAGAATCTGTTGTAGGAGGTGAAACAAATTTGTATCACAACTGTATGTACTAAAATTCTCCTGCTATGCTTTGCCAATTCAAAACATTTTTTCAAGGAGAAATTAGGACATCTCTCTCATACATAAACTGTCATATTTGTATTTCCTGTAAGAGTGTGTTACCCGGGGTTCTTTCAACCCAAAGCTCTTGGTAACTTTTACTCTGTGTGAGGAGGTGTCAGGAAATAAATCAGGGGAAACACGGCCGTCCAACAGATAGATGCTGGCACAAACTGGACAACACAAGAGTGCTTTCACTTAAAACTAAACTTTACTAGTCTCAAGCACTGACACACGTCCGCAACAAGGTTAGTAAAAAACCCCCAACCCTTGATAATTACCAAAGCAGAGTGTGACTCTCGAGTGACACAGTGGCAGCCTGTCTGCTGCTGTGGAACACAAGATGTATCCAGGGGGAGAGTCCAGTCCCCAAACGAGTCCCCCCATCTCAAGCTTTTCTCCCTTACATTACATTAGTAATACAATGACATGTCCCTTACAGAAACCTTGTTAAGTAAGCAGTTTTAATGATCGAGCAAGAGGTTCCTTCCAGGTGTGGGTTTTTCCAGAGCCTGCATCCTTGAGATCTCAATAGACATTCCTGGGGCATATCCTACTCTTTTAAAACGCATGTATCAGCAACTTCAACACAGTTCTTATCAGGAAGGATGCGGGGTCAAGCTGCCCTTTCTGTGGCACCCCAAAACCCCCTCCCCTCCTACCTTGGTCAAGCTGAGACTTGCTTTTAACAGCTTGCTGACTAGGCTGTCTTTAATAATAAGCCATAGTGGTTTCAGGCACTTTACTGGTTTGCCAAAATCTCCCTGTACAAGTGGGGTGCAGCAAAATCCCGTTCCGGAGTTGAATTTCTTTCTCTGAGGTTACCACCATTCTATCTTCATCCTACATCATAAGTCATCAAGGCCTTCCAAAATGGTAGGAAGGTAGATTGAAGAAAGATAAAAGATATATATATATATATATCATGTATTATGGTTGCTTTCAAATTCTCATTTTCTATCCTGTTCCCATCAAGTACCATCTTTAAAGACTTATGTTGTGGCTGGCTAAAAGCAATCAGTAAAGACATTGAGGCATAATCTGAAAGAGCCATATTCTCTATCATTTGTAATAAAATTTGTTTTAAATGTTTCAAACTCTTTGTATCTTTAGGGACATTTTAAGGTCTAGAAGTGCATTTGAGAATAATGCAAGTATGACTATACTGTTCAATATTAAAGATGTTTTGTTCTTGATTGGATGACTTTTCTGATTAATATATCAGATGGCCCCCTTCCAGTTATCAACGGTGCTTATATATTTTTTCCTTTCATGCATAATGTATGCAATAGCAGAGCTATATCACTTCTCTGTAAATCAGTATTATGGTGAAAGTTATATGTGTTTATTATTATTTTTATTTATTTTAATAAACCTTCTTTGTCTACAGGGCCTAATTATTTTGGTTATATTTTTATAGAGATTTTTCCATAGTGTTATAATGACATCAGTGTTCTGTGGAGGGAATTTATAATGGTCTCTGGTAGATCTGAGAGTAAAAGTGCAATAGCCTCTCTTCAAGTTATGGCACTGTGGAAGTAAATAAGAAACAGGGCATCTGACAAATTAAGGGTCCAATACTGAAAGCACTCCATGAAGGACTGCCCACAAAGTACTTGAAGGGTCAGAGCTTAAGAACCTATAAATACAACACCTTGTAAACTACTGATCTTTGATCCACGACAGTTATCACAGAGTCTATGTCTACACTGCATCTAAGAGGTAGATATACATGCACTAGCAGTGCTCAAGCTAGTGCGCTAAAATAGCAGTGTGGCCACAGGGGCTAGCAGCCCGCGTATGTCCCAGATCCTAGACACGTACCCTGGTGGGCGGCCCAAGCTGCCACCTGTGCCATTGTGACCATAGTGCTACTTTTAATATGCTAGCTTCAACAGAGCCAAGCTGTGTACGTGACATACCCTAAGGGCTTGTCTTCACTCCTGAGGTAAGTTGGCCTAAGTTACGCCACTCCATCTACTTGAATAACATAGCTGGAGTCGACGTAGCTTAGGTTGACTTACCCCGGTCTTCATTGCGCTGCAACTTCCCTTGCTCTTCTCGGAGAGGTGGAGTACCAGGGTGAACCGGAGAGCACTCTGCTGTTGATTTAGCGGGTCTTCATTAGACCCACTAAATCAACCCCTGCTGCATTGATTGCAGCAGCGTCAATCGCCCCATAGTGAAGACCAGCCCTAAGACTTCCTCAGTCATCCAGCACATGAACTGTCTCTGAAATTATATTCCTAAAAGCCAAAACAACAGTGAACACGAAATGTCATTATAAGTAAACCCATCGAACATAGTGCCTTTTACAATGTGTTTAGTAATTTTGTCTATATTCAGCAGGCCTTTTAATTAAGAGATTGAATCAAAGATTAAAAAATATTGTTTTGGGTGTCTTCTCCTGATAACAGTCCAGAGAGGGAAATGATTAGTAAACAAAACCTATGTTTAAGGGAAGTAGATCTTTGTATACAATCACGTCTCTTCAGTTGAAACTGACCTAACCCTTAAAGTACATAAATCTTCTCTTGGATAATATCTGAACATCATGAACCTTCTAAATATTCCCGCAAGCTAAATTCTGTTATAAATCACATGCACTTTATGCTAACATGGGAGTGATAAACTACATCTCATTTTAACATCTAACCAATTTCACAGAAAAAGCATTTAAAGGTTCCCCCAACTGGACCCAACAAACAAGGACAAATAGCCTTAGCATCGTTTGTACCAATTTTGCATCATCCCAATACATCAATGCTTTGTATGCTGTAAATTTATGATCAAGTTACTTTAACTATGCTAATAAAGCACTGTCAGTATTGATCAGCCTCAGATATAATCCTCTTCTCCAATTTATGACACTTTAACCACACAAATACGCTCCTAATATTGAAGAGATTCTCCACTCTCTGAAACAAAGTCTGCAATGACCTCAAAATCAAATTGTTTAAGAAATGTGACCTAGAGTATCTGTGCTAGAGTATCCCGGATTTCTCATGCATGCAGTGCTGCTCTCTGCTCTTCCCTTTGCTTGTTGTATTCCATTAGTCTATTAAAAACATTGTTATACTTTTTTTTCAAAAAAAAAAACAAAAACAATGACATTGTCCACACTAGTGTGGTAACCATGTTAGCTAGAATCATGTTAAATAATGTTTCTAGCTAGCAAGGTACTAACAAGGCTTCCTCAGCTAATGTAGACAAGGCCTAACCTTGTTATCAAGGGTTTTGCAGGAGACCAGTAAGAAAGTCAGAATCACTCTGTCTTTAGCCCACTTTGGTCTTATGTTTAAGATAAGCAGTGAGAACACAACACCTTGGGCAAGTAGTCAACGACCACAACTGGTATAGGATTTCTGAGCAGCCTTTCTGGGCTACATCCACTAAAGAACTTAGATACCCAGCTATCACTTTAGGCACATTAGTCCAACATTTACTTGCCTCCGAGATCCTCAAAATCCTCAAATATGAGAGGATAAAAAGCTCCTCAGCTAAGAATGTAGCATACCAGAGCAAGAAGATTCATTAAGGAACTATAATGATGGAAATAAGCAGCCTCCACCATTCATGTTTTTCCAATATACTGTATTTATTGCCCTTTGTGAAATACAGTGAGATACAGATATATTAGATTTAATTTTAACAAACGTTCATGATTCATGAGCACTAACCAGAATTAATCACAGCAAACATGCATGTCTGAAAATAAATGAGATGATAAAACAGTTTTACTCTTTTATCATCAAACATTG
Organism: Chrysemys picta bellii; assembly: GCF_011386835.1. Classification (NCBI taxonomy): domain Eukaryota; kingdom Metazoa; phylum Chordata; order Testudines; family Emydidae; genus Chrysemys; species Chrysemys picta. Next base: position 14,361,732 of record NC_088799.1, on the reverse strand, counting down.
CTTCAGCGTGTTTTTCTGAGCTCCACAATTGCTGAAACACATGCCACAGAAAGGGCCATCCTTTGACTGTTACTTGATTTCTAGCTCCACTTGTGTTAGTCAGTAAATTGTTTATTTGTTCAATGGGATTACAATCCCAACATTGAGGGAGCTACTTCATCCTAATTAGCTCCCCAGACACCTCTTATTTTTTTAAAAAACAATTCTATAAAGTCAAGATGACTATTTTGGTCATTATCTTCTTGATAAATGTACTCGCCACCAAGCAGGTGTTTCCCAAAAGGGACCCTGCAATGTAGAAGTATATTGCGTTATACTTCCTGTTCCATGATTGCTTCAATTTTCTCAGTTCACCCAATATCATTTCCAGAAATATCACCCCAAATCATCAAACAACAACATCTAAGTTTCAGTACTGGCAACAGGCCCTCATAATTCATCAGAGCATCATTGATCATAAGTTCTCCTCTGCTTGTTTCATACTTTGATGGACAAGATGCCTGAGGGGATTGGTAGTGGTATTCAAGGCATTTCATTTGATAGATTGTTAGTTGTTTCTGTGTCTGGTCCAGTTTGATATTGACCTGAAATTGTTACTATTTGATGGCTGTCTGTATACGTGTGAAATGAATTGACAAGGTCCATGCTGTTCTTAATAGGCAAAGGTTGTTCACTTCTAAATTTTACCATAATAATTTTACCATGCCACCTTGGGATGTGATTTAGTCAGATCTTGTACGCTAAGCAGGGATAATCTGAGTCAACCCTTTGATGGGAACCCTCAAGGAAACCGAGGTGGTGCAGGAAGTGGTGTTGGTGATACAGTGGGTGCCAAATAGACAGTGCCATTGCACGTCTTTAAATAAATAGCTTGTCAAAAGCAAAGAAATCTTTCATTTTTAGACTCAAAGTTTGTCTCCAGCCCACACAAACGTGGTATCATCTTTCATTACAGCCATATTCACTGCCATATTAACCCAACATTATCACATTTGTGAAGCCAAAGGCAGCCTGCTGAGTGTCACATGACACTCACACCTGCAGACCCCGTCGCAGGTTCCTGCAGCTCAGTCTGTGGGAAGGGAACACAGATTCCCTTGCAATGACTCCTCCCTTTTTATTCAAGGCCATTGGGCCACCTGGTTTGCAAGCAGCCAGGCAGTCTCTCTGCTTTCGCTCTTGCTGCTCACCCTGCCAGATTGCAGCCACTCTGGAGCAGCAGCTGGGGACAATGAGGAAGCGGGGACAAGACAAAAAGTGAGAGAATACTCCCCTGCACGAGCACCCCCAGAACCACCCTCGCTTTGCCCAGAACAACCTCAAGCTGCCCAGTGTTGCCCCCAGTTCTCACAATTTCATTGCTAATCTCACAATAGTTGACATTTTTCTTAAAGCCCCAGGTCCTGGAGTCATGTGAATACATGAGAATCTCAGCTTACTTTTTTTTAAAGTAAGTTTGCAACCCTCATGGTTGCAGAGCAAGGCGGGAAAATGTGACACTCCTTCTCAACATACCCCCAAGGCATATTTTTTTTAAACTCATGAATCTTAAATGCTTGTAGTTGACTATCCTGGGTATCTCTCCCACTCCCCACTCAGCACCCCCCTCCATTTGTTCAGCCTATCCAGTAGCTCCATTGCTTTCCACATTCTCTATCATTAACCTCTCTCCCTCTGCCCCCATTCAGCTGACTAAGCATCCCAATGGGGAGTGGTGTAGAAGCAGCTTCTGCAGGTTTATGGTTCTGGATGCTCCCTCTAACCTAGATAAGGGGAATCCTTCAGTGGTCAATTAGCTGGTTTCAGGGCAGTTTTGTGTTACTGGAGCTATCCAAAGCAAACCCAAGGAAGCAGATGATTATGGCCCTGTAAGTGCTAAAATGTTTCAAGATGCATATTCAATTTCTGACAGAGGTAGGGGAATAGTAGTCCCGGACTCCAGGTTATTAGGAGAATAGTCTATTCCAAAACTTTTCTAACTGTTGGCAGCTATGTGCAGAGCCTAGCAGTTACCTTGGTAACTGCTGGCAAATGTTCATTGTCCTCTGTACATCACTATGTACTTTAATGGCGCTCTATAAGCAATTACTAATGATATAGGATGACAGAGTAATATTTGCAGTGGACTTTATACCTTGGCGAAACACAATAAGTTGATAACAGCTGTTGTGTGCAAATGGTGATTGCATGAAACTTGAAATTTTGACTTAGAAAACACTGGGGAATATGTTTTTTAATCACTGCATTCTGTTATCTTCGATTCTAGCAATTTCCATCTTTTTTTTTTGTCTGACTCCTCCCATTGTATGAGTTGCATGCTTCTGTCCCAATTTTTCATCAATGAGTCACTTTCTCTATTAGGAAAAAAAGAGGCTGATTAATTACCTTAAATAGTAACTTATGAATAACAGGCACATTCTGTACTCCCATAAATTAAGCAAATCTTGCGTCAGGACACAATGATGTTGCTATTCTGTATTAATAAGGATGTATTGGAACAGTTTTAACATTGTACTTTTCACAAAACAATGTTTTAACCCACTATTGCTCAGCAGTAGCAGTCCAATATGTCTCGATTGTCTTAACACAGAGATTACATTTAGCACTTACAAAGTTGTATTAATATTTGTAAGTGTTTCTGTGCTAAAAAGCAAAATGTACGGGAAACATTTTTAATTATTTGAAACATTTACTCTGCCCCTAAGATTAATAAGTTGCTAAATGTTGAAACTTCTTCCAGATTCGTTTGAACAAAGGAAAGAAAAAAAATCACGAACATCATTTCAAGGCTTGAGATTGTGTCTTTTTAGCTTTATCCTCTTCCTGTGTGGTCTTCAGAGCTCCTAAGGTGATACTGGTACTTGAAGTATCAAATAACAGGCAAGAAATTATGCCTACTTAAAGGCGTGTTGCAGGTTTACGGTCAGGGACACAAGAAGTCTCCACTTTGCACCTCCCAAGCAATAGCTGGGCATGTTTGCAATCCCTGAGCTTCTCTGTACGGGGCTACCCCAAAGGAGGGCAAGAGTGGGGGAATTGTGGCTCCATCCCATCTTTCCTGTCAATGACAGGAGCTGGCAGTTCAGACAAGAAGGGGGCCTATTGCTCCTCTATAAGAAGAACTCTCCCACACACATCTTAGAGTGGTAGGAGGTTTTGCACCCCTCCTGGAGCTTCTCCTTATTCTGGTCTTTCTCTGACAGGCATAGTTGAGCCTTTTTTGATTTGCACCTTAAAAGCAATTTGTACTTTAAGCCTGCTAAGCTCCCCCCGTATAAAAACCCACTTTTAATTTGGATCATCTTGGCAGTTGGATAGCTGATATTCCAAAAACCTTAATAGACTTTTTTTTTTAACTTCAATGGGAGCTTGCTTGAATAAAGACTGATTAAAGACCTCAAGATTTGATCTGACAGAAATAAATTTTTCATTGCTAGGCAAATGTAGCTTTTTATCCTTAATGTTTATGAAAATATCTTTATACTATCGCTCAAGCTTGCAAGTATATGGCATTTGACACTGCAAGCCTTCCTTGCAGGGTAAATCTACTAGGTATGCATGTGTCGTAAAGGTCCTGTATGTTTATAAAATACTGAGAATGTTTGAGAATGAACTAAAATCAGAGCTGAACAGAGTGTATACAGAACAGTTCAGATATTGCATTCAATAGTGAATTAAAAATACAGTGTGCATTTTGGATGCCTTGTTCACATTTGTTGACCTACACAAACAAGTAAAGAAACCGCACGCCCCACACTACCATGGAGGAGACCCAGGTTCACTCACACTACACCCTCTACTGGCTGAGGAGGAGGCCATCTATGATTTTAACATGAAAACAATTATCTTGTGTTTTCGTCATGGCCACCTGGGAGATTCTACATTAATAACATCTTCAGAAGTTCAAGAGCCAGGGCACACCTGCTGGGAACCGGGGGTTGGGGCTTCAGCCCCACAGGAAGCACTTGACAAGGCTTGGGGCTTCAGCTGAAGTCCCGAGACCCCCCTCCCTGCTGGATAGAAGCCCCAAGACCTGCTTCCCCGCTGGGCAGAAGCCCTTACCTCACCACCCCGCTGCAAAGCAGAGGTCCTGAGCTTCCTCCCCAGTCTGGTAGGTGGAGAATGGAGGGGCATGGGGGGCTCCGTGAGCTGCACTTTAATGGTAAAAGAGCCACATGCAGGCCACCCCTGCAATAGACCATCATAGCAAAGTGATGAACACTCTAATTCTTCTGGGGAAATTATTTGTTAGCTACCTTAAAACAATGTATTGAAGCAACAGCACGTTGCGGTTTCTGCAGTTACGGAATTCCAAAATTTTGCCACCAAAAAAGAAATTATAGCTGTGCCATGCTTATTGAGACTGTCAACAATTTTGTTCTTAGGGTTTGTAAATACCAGACATGGAAAAAAAAATGTCTTTCAGAAAAAAATGGCTATTCTTTAGCAAACACCTTCTAGAGATTTGTAAATTAAAATTCAAGGTATTTGTCATGCCTTGCTGGAAGTGGGAGTCAATTTAGTTGCAGATACATATTCTAATGTATTTGTACTGATTTCACTTTAGGACTGCGCTAGCCGATCGATTGATTGATTGTAAAGAGCAATTACCAATTTTGAAGTACATGTAATACACATATTGCAATATGATCATATTACATATAGGAGAATACATTTCTGTTGGTTATGACATCAAGTGAATTATAGGCTTCTGAGTTGCCATGGTAATTCCTCTTGCAAAATGCTCATGCTGGAGGAAGTGACAATGGGTACTATTCTTCTCTTTGAGGCAATGTTAATCTAATGCCCTAGGATGATGGTAAGGCAGCCACTGTGCTGCTGCCAGCCCCATCTTTCAGGTGATATAGAAAATTGACATCCCAACCATTTATAGCCATATACAGATCTCACTCAAGAGCATGTCGCAAGAGGAGAAGTTTTAATTCCAATATGTGGTTAACTTCCAATTTAGAACATTCCATTCTATCGATCTTACATCTCCTGTAGTGTTGAATGGGAAAAAACATTTTCTTCACTTTCTGTGGTAATCTTTTGTGCAACATGCTGAGCCCTATAAAAACTGTTACTACCTTGCACCCCACTGGATACATTTCATGGCTGAGTGATGTGATCTACACGTGGAGTTTGTTACATTTGTAAAGCACTTCAGCATATTTCTGGATAGAAGGAGTAACCTAAATGTGAGATCATTAAAGTTGTTATTTATTATTTGCCCATCCCCGTACATGAGGCTCTGATATTAAAGCATTAGGATTATTAAATTGTAATACTATTACTAATTTAAGTACTCACTTAATAATGTATATCATAATTAAGTACACTATGGTTGAGATTTTCAGAAGTGACGAGTGATTTGGGCTGCTTCAATTTGGTGACTAACTTGAAACACCTTAAAAGGAACTTGTTTTTCAAAAATCTTGAGCACTCACCCTTGAAAATCAGGTCCCTGTAAGGTGTCTTTGGTTAGGACCATAATCTGAAATTCTTATCCAGTGTCCTGCAGCGTCTGTGTACTGCTGCCCTCTACAGGGCTGCATGCCAGATCTGCTTAAGTAGGTGGGATTTGTCACCCTGTAGTGGCTGTAGTTTACAGAAAATGTAAGCCCTTATACTGACAAATGAATGAATGTTATTTGGGGTGATCACTAGTATAATAGCACTTTGCACTGCTACAAAACCTTCCAGACTTCAAAACACACTAAGGATATTACTACTTAATCCTCACATCAACAAGGCCGGGCAGATTCATGTTTCAAGAACACAGAAAATATTTCTTGTATATAGCCTTTTCCTATAGTTCATTATTATGACAGTAGCACTCAAAGGCCCCATTGCGCTAGGCACTGTACAAACTTATAGCCTGAAATTCTGGTCCCACTGAAGTCAATGGCAAAACTCTCAGTGATTTCAGTTGGGTCAAGATTTCGCCCCGTAATGAGAGACAGTTCCTGCCCTGAAGAGTTTGCAATCTCAGTAGACCAGACAGGAGGTAAGGGAGGTGAAATGACACGCCCAAGATCACGCAGCAGGTCAGTGGCAAAGCTAGGAATAGAATACAGGTCCCTTAACTCCTAGTTTAGTGCCCTAGATGCTTCCAATTGTGCTGCACTTGAAGAATTGAATTCCAGACATAAATGCAGATCAAATAAATAGACTGAAGTGATTTATTACCATTTAAAATGATTTTTTATGCATTCAGTACATTCTTTGTGGATTTTTTAAAGTTATTATAAATTCACATGAATTGCATTAGCTGTTAGTTAATGGGAACACATCTGTTGCTGTATTTTAACATTTTAAAATATTTGTGCAGTGTTTGATTCATTTTGGACAGTATCCATAATGTCAGCCAGGCTAATGACATGGGTCATTGAGTTATTGGTGTAATCCTAATTAGAGGCGAACAGATGCCAATCAAGGCCAGAGAAGTTGGAAGGAAAATAATACTGTATTTGCCAAATCAGATTATTACTAACTGATTGAAGTAGGGATCTGAGATACCTCTTCAGTGCAATGCAATCCTCAAGATTTCCACAAGTCCCAATGCACAAAATTTCAAGCCTTCCTGGCTTATGGGAACAGGCTCAGAAAAAGGAGAAAAACATCCTTTGATGGAAGCATGCAGAAAGCTGCAAAAGACTTCTTTTGCTTTCAAGTGCTAAATTGTCAATCTTGCCTATATTTTGATTTTTCAGCAGAGGTCACTGATGATGTAGACCAGTGGTCTCCAAACTTTTTTGATCACGCACCGCGTCGGCTCTACCATTTTTGCCAAAGCAAAAAAAATAAAAATAAAAATAAAAATAAAAAGCCGCTCGGACGAAGCAAAAAAAACCCAAACACACCCCCTGCCGTGCACTCCCTGCCGCACACCCCCAAGGATCCTCTTGTGCACCCACTGGGTTGCACGCACCCCACTTTGGAGATCACTGATGTAGACATCAGAAAGCAACCAAACACATGGGGCTAAATTAATCTCTGCTGAGACTATATTGACTTCCATAGACTTACACCGGAGATGAAGTTGGTCCATGCTGCCATGTCATTATTAGGCTAGGCAATGAAAGAATATGAACTAAATTTAATAACTTAGTGCATTTGTTCAGCCTTCTTCCCTGATAGTCCCTGTGTGCTTTATAATTCAGATCCAGTTAAAACCAGCGTCCGGCATGTATGTTTTTAATTTTGATTTAGAAACTAGAACCACTTAGGCTTTCACAGTGTAAAGAAGAAGCTGATTTCATAAGCATAATAAATACTAAAAGCTCTAGCCCCCCATGTTTCCAGATTATAATGAGAGCAAACCAAGAAATTTGTGGGCTCTGACTTCAGAGAACAACTGGGAACTTTGAATAGGAACATAAGAAGAAAGCAAGTTATAAAGTTATTCTAAACTAACTGTATTTGCAACCCTATAAGTATGGACATGGACTTTAACATTAATGCAAAATGTCACTGGCAAACAATGTAGAGATCTCTAAACTAGTGTGTTATGATCTAATAATCAAGATCCAGTAAGAACACTGGGAGTAGCTTACTTTATCAATTGCAGTGTCTTAACAGTACCCAAAAAGGGGCTGAAAATAACAATTTACAGTAGATGAATCCTAGAAATGACTAAAGTGGTTAACATTTCTATGTCTGTCTTGTTGAACTGAGGTCCCTGTCAAGACAATGTAACAACTTGGAGGTGGTACCGGTTTGAAATCCTTTTATCCTAAATAAATTCACCAAATAGAAAGTCATGTCCTGCAGGCACTTTTAGACTGGTCAATAAAGCAGTACTCTGACTGGATTCTTACTGGATTCAGCTTCACAAAAGTCTTTGCCATTTGACCCTGAACTTTATGCAAACCATTGGCCATAACTGTTAATCAAATGGAAATGCTAAATATATTTACATCAAAATGATACCTAGATCATACTGATGACTAATATTACCCCAATGGCAAGGTGTGCATGCTAAGAAGCCAGTGTCCCAGAAGAGAACTGTGTGTGATGGTAGAGCATAAATCCCACCAAGTGATGGTATGTATGAATCCCAACCACAGGTTGCCAGGAAAGAGGTTAACCCTCACCTTCTGGCTGGAGAACAAGTATTTTTAGACCAGCAGGGCTGGATCAGCTGTGGGATTGAGTTGTTCCCTTCTGGTTCACTATCAGAGAGATATGCTGTGAAGAATAGCAGATGAGGCTGATTGTTAGGCAGGGAGGAAAGATCTCTAGGAAACTGGAAACAGCTAAAAGACGAACCAGAGAGTTTTCTCTTCCTCTCTGGAGCTTAGCTGAAGAGAGCCATACTTTAAATCTTCGCTTTTGGATTTTGGCACAGAGATGCCTTGTTGTATTTGACCCCGACATTCTTTCAATTCATTTTTATGTTTAACGGTAAAGCAGGTAACAAAAGGGTTAAACCCCACCTGATTGTGCAGTATCCTTTCCTATTTCTATCCTATTCAGATAGTCCTATACTAAATTGCAGCTGAGAAAAAAGAATATTATGATTAACAGTGTAGGAAGCTGCAAAAAGTCTAAACGAATTACTGAAGATAGATGATCAAAATCTTTGCAATTAGGCAATCAATATAAATGTTTTTGCTAGGCAGTCTCAATATAGTTATGTCTACAAAACGTTGTTATTTTGTCCCATGATAACCATATCAAACCAGGATATTGGAGAATGAATTTGGCCATTCTTACAGGGTCCTTTGTAAGAGCACAATCCAAGCTGTCAAATACAAAGAGCCCCACTTTTCTTACAATGATACATTCCATAAGCAAGTGTTAAAGCCTGCTCTTGACACAGTGGATATATCTTGGTCCCATCTCTATTGATTTTCATTTTTGTAGTGTGCCCTGTCCGCACTGTCGTGGTAGTGGATGTTATTTTCTGAGGTGCTTTCATGTCAATCAGAGAATCTTTTGTCTTTCAACCATTTATCTATGCTAACGGTCCCTTGATAAGTCATTAACATCCTCAACTATTGTCATTCCAAGTGGTGTTCCAATCTTCCAACTTTGGCCAGATCATCAGCTACATCACTTCTGTATATACCTTCAGATAAGCATGCAATTAATATAATGTGATAGATGTGATATATCTTAAAATTAGTTAGGCTTTTGACACATGACATTCTCATATATAAATTTGGGAAGTGTGGTCTAGATGAAATTACTATGAAGTGGTGCAACAGTGGTTGAAAGACCATATTCAAAGAGTTATCAATGGTTTGCTGTCAAACTGGGGGGATGTGTCAAGTGGTGTCCTGCAGGGGTCTGTCCTGGGTCCAGTACTAGTCAATATTTTCATTAATTACATGGATAATGGAGTGGAGAGTATGCTTATAAAATTTGCAGATCACCCCTAGCTGGGACAGGTTGCAAGCACTTTGGAGGACAGGATTAGAATTCAAAATGACCTTGACAAATTGGAGAATTAGTCTGAAATCAACAAGACGAAATTCAATAGAGATAAGTGGAAAGTACTACACTTAGGAAAGAAAAAAAAATCAAATGCAAATCTACAAAATGGGGAATAACTGGCTAGGCATTAGTACTGCAGAAAAAGATCTGGAGATTATAGTGGATCACAAATTGAATATGAATCAAAAATATGATGCACTTGCTAAAAAAGTTGGGTGTATTAACAGAAACATCATATGTAAGACATGGGAGGTAATAGTCTCATGCTAATTGGCTTTGGGGAGGCCTCAGCTGGAGTAGTGGGTCCAGTTCTAGGCACCACACTTTAGGAAAGATGTGGACAAACCAGAGACAGTCCAGAGGAGAGCTTCAAAATGATAAAAGGTTTAGAAAAACTGACCTATGAGGAATGATTGAAAAAACTGGGTATGTTTAGTCTTGAAGTAGAAGGCTAATAAGTCTCCAGATATGTTAAGGGCTGTTGTAAATAGGACGGGTTATAACTGTTGTCCGTGTCCACTGAAGATAGGACAAGAAGTAATTGGCTTAATCTGAATCAAGGGAGATTTAGGTTACATGTTAGGAAAAACTTTCTAACTATAAGGATAGTTAAGCACTGGAATAGGCTTCAGAGGAAGGTTGTGGAATCCTCGTCTCTGGAGATTTTTAAGAACAGGTTAGATAAACACCCGTCAGGGACAGTCGAGTTTAGTTGCTCCTGACTCAGTGTAAGGAGATGGGATCAATGACCTCTTGAGGTCCCTCCTAGCCCAACGTTTTTTTTGATTTCTATAATCATGTTTTTCCAGCAGTTTAGTTAAAAACTATGGACCATATTCATTAGAAGTTGGATTCACTTACATTAGGGCTAAGTTTGACCCTCTATGTTCAAAAACCCCAAACTGGATAGCTAGACAAATTACCTGCAAGTGGAAAGAGATGCTTTTTCTAAAGAATTAATGTGGTCGTTTTTTTTTTAATAAATTTCAGAATGAAAAAGAGAGCTTCATAATTTACAGGAGAATTGGATCAAAAATAGGCAGGCATTCTTTTACCCACCAGATTGGAACTAGGTCATGAGAAGATGTAACTGAGCTAAGTGTAGGGCTTTAGCCTGAGAAGGATAACTGAAGAGGACATATTTTATGTCTGCAATGAAAAATGCAAAGAGCCCCACTGGATGCAACAAGAAATCAGAAAACTAAAACATCTCTTTATTCAAAAATACCTTCAAAACATTAAACACTGCTACAGATGGCATAAAAATAATCTTTATATTTTCACTGATGTTCCTCCAAGTTGTCCATTGTGCTGCCATCACCTATTATCATCCAGAAGCAATGGAATCTTAGGACATATCTAGGCAGCTTAACAGAACAATGTGTGCATTCTACCTGGAAGTCAGTACAAGCCAAGTGCTTAACTGGTCTTTCCTGATTAAGAAGCTTATTGATGTTGCATGGGATGTTTCTCTCCTGTAAAAATAATCTGAGTAATAAATTGCCTTTGAAGCAGCCAGAATCTTTGGATATACGAATGCCTTATTATCTTGAAGTTCCAAGATGCCAAGAAGACCTATAAACCAGTGCTCTCAACTTCTATTTTAAACTCCATGCCTTACAGTAGGAATGTAACAAAGCTGATAACTTGGAATGCTCCTAATCAAGGGAGCTATTTTCTCCTGATTAATACATGAATTTCTATTATAAACATTTGCAGTTGTATCTATTTCTTCAAACACCAGTCAGATCAGAAATAGGGACAAAATAGTTTAGAGTTTGTCTGCACAGAGATTTGTTCCAGAATAGCTATGCCTGATTAAGGGTATGTCTACACTACGAGAGTAGTTCAATTTTACTTAAAGCGAATTTGTGGAACCAATATTACAAAGTCGAACGTGTGTATCCACACTAAGGACAGTAATTCGACTTTGTGAGTCCACACTAATGGGGCAAGCGTCGACATTGGAAGCGGTGCACTGTGGGCAGCTATCCCGCAGTCCCCGCTGCCCATTGGAATTCTGGGTCGAGCTCCCAATGCCTGCTGGGGCAAAAAATGTGTCGAGGGTGGTTTTGAGTAACTGTCGTCATTCAACCGTCACTCCCTCCCTCCCTCCGTGAAAGCGCCGGTGGGCAATCAGTTCGCGCACTTTTCTGGTGATTGACAGTGCGGACGCCACAGCACTGCGAGCATGGAGCCTGCTGCGATCATCGCTGCAGTTATGGCCGTTGTCAACACCTCGCACCTTATCATCCACCTTTTTCAGAGGCAGATGCTGAGAAATCGGGCGAGGAGGCTACGGCAGCGCGGTGAGGACATGAAGTCTGAGAGGAGCACAGACCTCTCACAAAGCACGGGACCCCGCGCCTTGGACATCATGGTGGCAATGGGTCATGTTGATGCTGTGGAACGGCGATTCTGGGCCCGGGAAACAAGCACGGACTGGTGGGACCACATAGTGCTGCAGGTCTGGGATGAATCACAGTGGCTGAGAAACTTTTGGATGCGTAAGGGAACTTTCCTGGAACTTTGTGAGTTGCTGTCCCCTGCCCTGAAGCACCAGGACACCCGGATGCGAGCAGCCCTAACTGTCCAGAAGTGAGTGGCCATAGCCCTCTGGAAGCTTGCAACGCCAGACAGCTACCGATCAGTCACGAATCACTTTGGAGTGGGCAAATCTACCGTGGGGGTTGCTGTGATTCAAGTAGCCAACGCAATCGTTGAGCTACTGCTCTCAAAGGTAGTGACCCTGGGAAAGGTGCAGGTGATCATAGATGGCTTCGCTGCGATGGGATTCCCAAACTGCAGTGGGGCTATAGATGGAACTCACATCCCTATCCTGGGACCGGCACACCAGGCCAGCCAGTACATTAACCGAAAGGGCTACTTTTCAATGGTGCTGCAAGCACTGGTGGACCATAGGGGCCGTTTTACCAACATCAACGTCGGATGGCCGGGCAAGGTTCACGATGCTCGCGTTTTCAGGAACTCTGGTCTGTTTAGATGGCTGCAGGAAGGTATTTACTTCCTGGACCACAAAATAACTGTTGGGGATGTGGAGATGCCTATAGTCATCCTCGGGGACCCAGCCTGCCTGCTAATGCCCTGGCTCATGAAGCCCTATACAGGTGCCCTGGTCAGTGAAAAAGAACTCTTCAACTACTGGCTGAGCAAGTGCAGAATGGTGGTGAAGTGTGCTTTTGGACGTCTGAAGAGGAGATGGAGAAGCTTACTGACTCGCTGTGATCTCAGCGAAACCAATATCCCCATTGTTATTGCAGCTTGCTGTGTGCTCCACAATCTCTGTGAGAGCAAGGGGGAGATGTTTATGGCGGGGTGGGAGGTTGAGGCAAATCGCCTGGCAGCTAGGCAATTAGAAGAGCCCAACGGGACGTGCTGTGCATCCGGGAAGCTTTGAAAGCTAGGTTCCAGAGTGAGCAGGGTAACCTGTGACTATTAAGTTTGTTTAAACAGAAGCTGAACCTGCCCCCGTTTCTTTACCCAGTTAATGTTGACTATGCTCTCCAGTTACCAACCCCCTTCCCCCCCTTCCAACACACCTTTAAAAATAAAATAAATGAAACTTTGTTACACTGTTTTCTTTATTAAAGATTTCGTGGTAAAGTGTTGAAACTGGCACGCAGACTGTGGTGGGGAGCGGGTGTAGTGATGGAAAGGACGCTTCTAAACTCGAGAAATGACAGGCTCCTGCTCCTAGAGCGGTCCGCAGTGGTGGACTGGTTGTTTCAACGGAGCCTGACACCCCTCCTTTTCGGGACTCTGTGGGGGGGGGCTATGTGACTTTGTGGCGGGGGAGGGCGGTTACAGATCCCCTGCTGCGTGGCTCTGTCATCCAGGCTAAGGACCGCTGCATAAGATCTGTAACCGCCCTCCCCCACCACAAACTCACATAGTCCCCCCGCACAGAACATGAAAACCACCTCCCAGACTGACCAGGGTGTCTAGTGACTGCAATGTGTGTGTGTGACCTTCTGCTGAACCTGCCCCCGTGTCTGTACCCTGGTAAAGGTGACTGTCCTCTCCAATTACCAACCCCTTTTCCCTCCTTCAAACACACTCTCCTCTAAAAGAACATGACGGAAACAGTAATTAACAGAAACATATTTTTTATTAACAACTACACAGTTAGGGGATGAAACTGGGACGGGGGCTTGGGTGAGGTGCTTTTGGAGTGAAGGAAAGGACTTATCAAATCTTTGGGAATGAGAGCCTTCTGTTACTTGAGCAGTCTGCAGCGGTGGAGTGACTGTTTTCACGGCCCCTGCCGCCCCTCCTTCTTGGGACTTTGGGTGAGGGGGGGGATGGGACTTTGTGGTGGGGGAGGGCGGTTAGAGAGAGAATGCAGCAGGGCTCTGTCCTCCTGCCTCTGGTCCTGCAGAACATCTACAAGGCGCCACAGCGTGTCCATTTGCTCCCTCATTAGTCCAAGCAGCATTTGAGTCGCCTGCTGGTCTTCCTGCCGCCACCTGTCCTCCCGTTTGCTGTGTGATTGCTGGTATTGCGACATGTTCTCCCTCCACTGGGTCTGCTGTGCCGCCTCGGCTCGGGAGCAGCCCATAAGTTCTGAGAACATCTCGTCCCGTGTCCTTCTCTTTCGTCGCCTGATCTGCGCCAGCGTCTGGGAGGGGGATGCCGGGGTAGCTCGGGAGACACTCGCAGCTGTGGGATGGGAAAAAGGGAGTGAATTCCTCAGAAAGATAGTTTTGCGAACAATGAATATATTCTTTCTCTGTGAACAAGACCACGCACAGCACCTATCACATGCGCACTCAGTACAAGGTCGAATTTTCGGCCTTCCCATTGAGTGCCTGGGGTCTTGCTGTACAGATCACACAAGCGGGGCTGGGCAATGGAATTCAGCTAGCAGCCGGACATGGTAAGCCGTAGACTTTTGGCTGCTTAAAGCTTAATTTACAGCAGTGCCCTCCTTTCACATTCCACGCAATGCTCCGTGCGTTGGCCAGTTCCTGCTGCCGGCAATCCGGCCAGCATGAACTCTGCTCCTGTCCCACCTCCCTCGCGGCTGTCCCCGGGAAAGATCCCTGCATGCTGCCCCTGTCACGCCTCCACCACGTGGCTGTAAATGGCCGGTTACAGTTATGTAAAGGAACAGGCAATCAGTCCCAATACTAACATTCCCCTAATTCAAAGCAAGTCACCATGAGTGATATCACTCTGATGAGGATTTCGGAGACAGAGAAAGAACGCATGCTGCGTGAATGCCAGCAAGCACCAGGGCCATATGCTGCCATGCTTTGCGAGGCAATGATCCTGGAGTACTTGCTGCTAGCCTGGCGTGGAAAAGTTTCCTACCATGGAGGATGCAATAAGGCCACTCTCCCCAGGAACCTGATGCAAAGGCTTTCACAATACCTCCAGGAGACCTTCGTGGAGATGTCCCAGGAGGATTTCTGCTCTATCCCCGGACATATTGACAGAATTTTCCAGTAGCTGCACTGGAAAGGACTAAAAACTAAAGCGCCTAGGTCAAACTAATCATGAAAAACCGGACACGTTGACAAACTTTTCCAGTAGCTGTACTGGCAAGGACTAGAAACTAAAGCGCCTAGGGCAAACTAATCATGAAAAACCCATTGTTAAGATACCATTCCTATTCTGTTCAAAATAAATGTTTAAAACACTTACCTACTGATGTTTCCCCTGATTCACAGTCTGGGTTACCGCCTTGGGAGGGTTGGTAGGGGATCTCCGTGAGGGTGATGAAGAAATCCTGGCTGTCAGGGAAATCAGCGTTGAAAGCGCTGTCGACTGCCTCGTTCTCCTCATCTCCTTCCTCATCTTCCCCGTCCGCGAACATCTCCGAGGAAGCAGCCGTCGACAATACCCCATCGCCAGAGTCCACGGACAGTGGTGGGGTAGTGGTGGCGGCCGCACCTAGAATGGAATGCAGTGCCTCGTAGAAATGGCATGTCTGGGGCTGGGATCTGGAGTGTCTGTTTGACTCTTTGGTCTTCTGGTACCCTTGTCTCAGCTCCTTAATTTTCACACAGCACTTCGTTGCATCCCAGCTGTATCCTCTCTCCGTCATGGCTTTGGAGATCTTCTCGTAGATCTTCGCATTCCATTTTTTCGATCGCAGCTCCAAAAGCACGGACTCATCGCCCCACACAGCGATCAGATCCAAGACTTCCCGATCGGTCCATGCTGGGGCCCTCTTTCTATTCTGCGATTGCATGGTCATCTCTGCTGGAGAGCTCTGCATCGTTGCCAGTGCTGCTGAGCTCGCCACGATGTCCAAACAGGAAATGAGATTCAAACTGGCCAGACAGGAAAAGGAATTCAAATTTTTCCGGGGCTTTTCCTGTGTGGCTGGTCAGAACATCCGAGCTCGGACTGCTGTCCAGAGCGTCAACGGAGTGGTGCACTGTGGGATAGCTCCCGGAGCTATTAGCGTCGAATTACATCCACACCTACCCTAATTCGACATGGCCATGTCGAATTTAGCACTACTCCCCTCGTCGGGGAGGAGTACAGAAATCGATTTAAAGAGACCTCTATGTCGAAATAAATAGCTTTGTTGTGTGGATGGGTGCAGGGTTAATTCGAGTTAACGCTGCTAAATTCGACATAACCTCCTAGTGTAGACCAGGCTGATTAGCTCCATGTGTGAATGTTCCTATTCTGGAATAAAAGTGCTTCATGGATTAAGCTAATTCAGAATAATGCATCCTTATTCAGAAAAAAAAGCATCCACACATGGAGTTAATCAGGAAGAGTTAATCTGCTTTAAATTTATACCCTACCTTATTCCATAGAATCATAGAATCATAGAATATCAGAGTTGGAAGGGACCTCAAGAGGTCATCTAGTCCAACCCCCTGCTCAAAGCAGGACCAATTCCCAGCTAAATCATCCCAGCCAGGGCTTTGTCAAGCCGGGCCTTAAAAACCTCCAAGGAAGGAGACTCCACCACCTCCCTAGGTAACGCATTCCAGTGTTTCACCACCCTCCTAGTGAAATAGTTTTTCCTGATATCCAACCTGGACCTCCCCCACTGCAACTTGAGACCATTGCTCCTTGTTCTGTCGTCTGCCACCACTGAGAACAGCCGAGCTCCATCCTCTTTGGAACCCCCCTTCAGGTAGTTGAAGGCTGCTATCAAATCCCCCCTCATTCTTCTCTTCTGGAGACTAAACAATCCCAGTTCCCTCAGCCTCTCCTCATAAGTCATGTGCTCCAGACCCCTAATCATTTTTGTTGCCCTCCGCTGGACTCTTTCCAATTTTTCCACATCCTTCTTGTAGTGTGGGGCCCAAAACTGGACACAGTATTCCAGATGAGGCCTCACCAATGTCGAATAAAGGGGAACAATCACGTCCCTCGATCTGCTGGCAATGCCCCTACTTATACAGCCCAAAATGCCGTTAGCCTTCTTGGCAACAAGAGCACACTGTTGACTCATATCCAGCTTCTCGTCCACTGTGACCCCTAGGTCCTTTTCTGCAGAACTGCTACCTAGCCATTCGGTCCCTAGTCTGTAGCAGTGCATGGGATTCTTCCGTCCTAAGTGCAGGACTCTGCACTTGTCCTTGTTGAACCTCATCAGGTTTTTTTCGGCCCAATCTTCTAATTTGTCTAGGTCCCTCTGTATCCGATCCCTACCCTCTAGTGTATCTACCACGTCTCCTAGTTTAGTGTCATCTGCAAACTTGCTGAGAGTGCAGTCCACACCATCCTCCAGATCATTAATAAAGATATTAAACAAAACCGGCCCCAGGACCGACCCTTGGGGCACTCCGCTTGAAACCGGCTGCCAACTGGACATGGAGCCATTGATCACTACCCGTTGAGCCCGACGATCTAGCCAGCTTTCTATCCACCTTACAGTCCATTCATCCAGCCCATACTTCTTTAACTTGGAGGCAAGAATACTGTGGGAGATTCCAGATTAATTATCATATGTAGACAAGCCCTTAATTTAGTAACTGATGCAAACCCCACTGGAATTAATGGAAATCAAACTTCCAGTTAGACTGAACATCCATCTGTGAGACTGATCAGTAGAAGGAAAAATCTGAGGTGTAAAAGATATTAGAGGTGAAAAAGAAAGGGAAAAAAAAGTAATGATACTAAGTAATTTCAGATAAACACAAAGCAAGTGAATTAATTACATTATGTCAATGATCTCTTACTCTTACCAATGTACATGTACTAATATATACAAAGTTCAATAGTCACAAGAATTGATCATATACATCATTCATATGGATTTTAAAATTGCCCTTCAATAATATTTTGGTGTTACATTTTGTTGTTACTACCAATGCAGGCAAAAGTTCTGAAAAATCAATCAAAAAACTGAATATGGGTTGGAGGGCTAAAAGATAGTACCTAAAATAAAAGAGACAAAACAAGATTTGAATGAATAAAAGACTGTCAGTGGTTTCTGCACACACCTAAGTGTAAAGTTAAAAGTAACTGCTATATTGCCATCTTTCCCAGGACTTTGTGTGTGCTGTGAAGTTTTTAATTCCTTAGATTTGCTGCTGCAAAAACATGATCTTGTGTAATCTGCTAGTAATACTTTACAGAGAATATAACTCCCCAGAAGTACACATTAATTTAGATCATATGCAGCCCATGGAGAGAGAAGGGAAGCAGTGGAAAGCTTTTGATCTCTGCAGTGGTGAATGGTTAAATATGTGACTTGTAATTCTGCAGGTTTTGAATGGAGATTATTTTTTCTGGACATTTTTGGTCAATAAATTAAGCTAGTTAATGCCTCATCTTGAGAAGGGTTCAAGTAATTTAGGATTTATAGGCCTCCTTGAAGGAGGAAAGACTTGAAGGAAGAGAGGGTGAAGACATGTCCAAGTGGATCGGAGAGGGAGTTCAAGGTGTATGGGTAGGGTCCTATCAAATTCATGGCCATGAAAAACACGGCAAGGACTGTGAAAGCTGGTATCCCCCATGATATCTGGTCTTTTGTCTACTTTTACTCAATACTATACAGATGTCATGGGGGAGACCAGAGTAAATAGGCTGGTGTTTGGTGGGTACCTATGGGAACCCAGTTGGGTATCTTCAGTTTTTCCTATATCTATTTTTAAACAATTTTGTTAAAATCTAGAAATATTAAAAGTAACAACTAGAGACTGGCTTCTTTTTTTTTTTTTCACCTTCCATAATAATAGTGTTTTGGCTCTTGGTTGTTTGGTGTTTTAGGCCCACATTTTAAAGTTGCAATGCCTAACTGATTTAGGGGCCTACATTTCATTTTCAAAAGGCCTAAGTCTCATTGAAAGTCACCAAAGTGCCTGGGTCATTTTTGAAAATGTGATTTAGGCTTCTAAATCAGCTGTCGCAGGATTGAACAGAGCAACTCCTAAATACCTGTAAAAATCCAGGCCTTGGTCAAATTGGTGGCATGTGATTGGCTGATATTCATAAATTATCGTAACTTTGTTTACAGAATCTATTTCTGGGTTTTAAACTTTTTTTTCCCAGTGCCTCATTGAGAAGAATATAACAGAAATCTTGTTGCACAATCAGGGCGATATGTGATGTGCTTTTCTCCGCCAATTCTGCAACACCTGTGTTTTCAACTGTAGTGAAAGAGTTAAATTACACAGTTTGTGAGTGCTTCTAGGGCCATGGGACTTTGAAACTGAATTCTGTGTTATTGGTGCATACTAGGTTAAATCCATACAGGTTAAAATGGTTCCAGTGCTGCAGAAATACCACAGAATTCACAGTGCACTGCCACCATATGCTCTCATCCTTGCCATAGACATATAGATTAGATCCGCCACTGAATTCTGGGGGGGCTGTGTGCAGGTAAGGAGAATAAAAGCTTATCAAATTTATGGGCACCTTTAGACCTTGCCTGAAGCTATAGGCACACTGGAATCTTGAACGTGTAGGCTGTGCTTGATTAATGTCAATATTTTAAAATGAGACATTTGTTAAAAATCTATAATTTTTAGTGTTAGAGAGAAGGGAGAGCCTCTGCTAACAGAACATGAGATGTTAATGACTTCTCTGAAACAGGCTTAACTCAGGATGCTTGCGAGCTCCTGAGCATGTGTTTCTGGTTAATGTTTTAATATGTTGGCATTTCAGAATTCAAAGGGTCACTTCCCCCATTGGTCCTACTCATCCATCCTGAATTGCCACCTTTCATTCTCCTGCTGTGACCTCAGTAGCAAAAATGATATTTCAATAGGAGGGAAGCATATGTCTGAATTTAAATATGCAAAGTAGGCAAAAATCAATTTTAAAAAGTAACAAAAAGTTAAAAAATAGGTTTCAAAAACAATGGAAGGGAAATAGTCACAAATATATGAAGTCCAGGTAGTGATTTTTTCAAGTAAAATGGGTATGAATAGCTATTATTTCATACCAATGTATGTTTATATGAAATAATATTTTTGTATATACACAATATGTATATTGTGCAGACTTTTTCTTTTAGATGTAACTTATATCTGCATAAATTCATACATTTGTGTGTGAATGTATACACACGTGAAATTAAGTGATGTATACCTAAATTTGTTTGCATGAAATAATATTCTTATATATATGCAAAAGATATATATATATCTATATATTACAAGCATGTGCAGAATTTTTTTCCTTTGAATGAATACTTTGTAAAAATCCAATACAGCTTTTTAAACTTAAAAAAGTTTAAAAATCAAGTCGTTTATTGTGTAGCCTTTGCACTATTAAAGCTATTCACTGTCCAGAGACATGGTTAATTAAGAAGGCTGAACAGCCTCCTAAAATTGAACTTATGTAAGCAGATGGCTGTCTTTTAGAGTAAGATCTCGTGCCATTCAGCTGTTGACCACTAGGGGTATCTTTGTACTATTTTTCATCCAACAGCAATTTGGAGTTGAAACCTATAATAGGGGAAAACCAAGGTTCTCGGCATTTTTTTTAGCGAGCAGTGCATCCAGGATCCAAAAAAGATTTTTTTTAAAAAAAAAGAAAAGAAAAGAAACACACACACAACCTCCTTCAGTCACCCAACAGTGCTCTGAAATCACACAACTGGACATCAAGCAAAGGGGATTCATCTGGAGGGCAATTTCAGATCGAGATAAATCTATTGGATTAGTAGGATTATCTGATTGCAGCTGAAAAGAAGTAACGTTTGATCATTTCTATTTCTTGCCTGATGGTCGGATTTAAATGGAGGTGGCTTGCTACATAGGATGATGAATTCCGGATGGGAATTTTTTCGCCCCAATCTTGGGCGAGGGGAAAAAATATATATAAATCGATACAATGTGGAAGTGTCCGGGGGATGATTTAAAAACCTGGGGGTTACAGCGGCTTTAAAAAGGGATAACGACTCGAATCCAGTGAATTACAGGTTTAGCTGTGATTGCAAAAAGCCACTGTGAACTGGTAAATACTTTGCTGCTTTTCAACGTTGTGGTGTTTGCAGTGCGGTGTGATAGAAACTGACCCCTTGGATTTTGGGGGGGCGGGCGGGGGAATCAATGTGGTGCCCTTGTCTGTCTGTGTGAGTGTTTGATGAGGGGTTAAATCTCTGTTTCTGTTATTGGGGTGGGCGAGGGCGGATCTGTTACTGCTACAATAAGAAGGGGATGCAATCAGGGGCTTCTTTGCTTGGGGTGCAGGGATAGTGAGTTCATAGGCATTTTGCACAGCTGCCAAACGGTCAGTGTTTGCCTCTCCCCCGACTTACAAAACATTCGTGCGTGTGTGCAAAGAGAATAGCATTTTAGCTTCTGCAACTTCGCCTGGAAGACAGGGCTTGGGGTTGATTCCTATCTGGTAGATTTCTTGCCTGTGTAACTTACAAGAGCAAGCCTCGATGCCTGGAAGGGAGCCGGATGCAGGGATCGCCCCAGTGGTTGCCCTGCTGCTGCTTGGGGAAATCTTTGCAGGGGGATTTGGCCGCGTACAGAGAGAGAGAGACGCACAGAAGGCAGCGCCGTATCACCTAGAAATAGGGTACTCGCTATATTTGGATCCTCTCCTTTGCAATCGCACGCATTGCTCTCCCTAATGCAGCCAGCGCTAACTTTATTGCCCCCTCCCTCTTTAAATAAGTAGATGTTCCAGCTTGATTTTTGCCCATGCACTGAACTGTTGTGTGCATCGTGCAGCCCCGAGTTGCATTTCGGATGCATCAGGACAATACAGTGCCTCCTGCTAGGCTGCCGTGCCTGATGGAAGGATGATTTTTTTTTCCCCTTCAGACATCTTCTTGCATCTGAATCCTGGGTGTTCAGGACTCCTTCTTCCTCTTTCTCTTCCCCTGGACAATGCACTAGAGCCTTATCTTGATTTGCTGAAGAAAAATCAATTTTCAGCAGGTTTAATGAAAATTAATCAGTCAGATTACTTAATATTAATGGTCTTCTCAGTAAAGCTAGAAGTTACCTTGGAATCAGGAGACAGGGTGTTTATCTCAAATCATTGTGAGGGTGCATATGGTTCCAAAGCAATTAAATTAGAATCATTGTTGTATTTAAACAAAACACAGGTTGAGTAAACTGTGGCATTCTTCCAGCAGGTACCATGATCAGAAGAAACCATTTCCCCCTTCTCAATCTAGTGACCTTTTTTAGGGGTTATATTTTTAGTTTGATTTTTTTTTTAAATTGGTTTGTTTTTTAGTTTTTAAGAACTGTGGCATTAACACGCATTCACATAAAATAGACACACCTTGCAATAAATAGCAAATACCATGTTTTTAGCACACTTAAATGTCTCATGAATTTGAAATTAAACTGCTCCCTGTCGTGTGAACTCAAGCAAGTTATTTCAGCAAACATTTTTCAGGCAGTGCCTTGCACTGAAGATATTTGCATTTATACAGATGAATTTGAGGTACCTGCCTGTACCAGTAAGTATGGACAGGTGATTCACATTAGAGAGCATTTAGTTGTGAACATACTGAAAATAAATTTCCAGGGAACTCTAAACTGCTGGTTGCTTGTTATTTTTTTGTTTTGTTTTACAGTAGGAGCATTTCAGTGTATTTAGACATTGATTATTGGTTAACAAGGAACACTGAGCGCTTCAGACTTCCTTTTCCTCTTTTCTTGGTGCTTAATTCAAATAAAGGTTACTCATGAAATAGCACAAGCCTTCTAAATGGTGCAAGATGGCCTTTTACCTTATTCACATGCATGAAGCACATGTACACCTAAAAACATGGGCCATAATATTAACATCTGGGTAGCTAAAGCTAAGCTCCTAGATTCATATTTAAAGTGGGCTGCTTTTGTGAAATTTGTGTGGGTTCAGCACCTCTGAAAAATCAATCCATTTCTTTTTTATTTTTATATGTGGATTTAGGAGCCTAGAGTTAGTCACCTTTGAAAATGTTGGCCTTGTAACTTTTTTTTTCCTCCAGAGTATTCCCCTGATATAAAGTTTACTCTTTTCTCACCTTAGCTACCTTCGATGAATGTCACCAGCTTTCTTAGAGGAAAGCAATAGACTGAAGTAATGTTCTAAATTAATGGCTTTTTTTGCAGTAAAGGATGAGGGAAATGTAGATACATTTGAAGGGAAAAAGGCATTCTCTTATTCTCTGATATGTCATGCAGAATGTGACTGGAAGGAAGGATCATGCTGAACATAATCATGCTAAGTGTGCTGAGAAGCAGCGTTTGGTGGAACACCTCCCTTTTGGGTGACATAAGGAAGCTAGCGAAGGCAATACAGGCTGCTTATGACAATACTGTTACGTGGAAATGAACAAGAAGCTTGGGCTGAAACTGATTTGGGACATTTTTACCCATCCTTGCAAAAAAGAGAATATTCTGGCTGTTAACACTCTTAACCAAGTGGGCATGCTCAGGATTATATGGCTGGAGGTGGAGCAGTCTGTTGAGGAGGGTGACTTAAAGAGCAGGATAGAGTAGGAACTTGATAAATTCATTTGAAAGTGGATGGAAGACTTGGGGATGGTGCTAATTTTATTTTTATCAATTTGCATATTTCATAACCACTGACTCATACATAAGCACACACTAGACTATTGTTAGAGTGAAGTGGGGGGAAGAGGGAAGCAGCAGCAGCTGAGAGATGAATTTAGTTTGTAGACATCCCTTTCTTTATTAATAGAGAGATTCTCTACTAATAGATATGTAGATCTGTATTGTAGATCTCCGGCCTGCTTTGAATCACTTGTTTGTTGCTGTATTTGTGGTTTTTTTAATCACACGGAAGGAAACTATTTAAAAATTAAATACTGAAAAAGGATGATGAACATAATACAGTCATTCTCTGAAAGTGGGTAATGAAAAGGCCACACATTGCCAGATGCTCATTAGAAAGTGTTGCAGAAGATATTTTTTAAATGTACGTGCAGGAATAATTGCAATACAATCTGTTCTGGTATATAGTTCTATGTCCATTACTTACTAGTATCCTAAAAATCCCTATAATTGTAGGGGTAGAAGATAGTCAAAAGACAAAAATGTTTAAGCTTCAGATGTTGATTGAAGATTAAATGTTTTTGTATTTTTACATCAATATATTACATTTATGTATATTGTGAAGAAATGCGAAACATATAAGGGAACATGCATTTTAACTGTGATGCATTGGTATTTGTTGCAGAAGAGCTTGTATCAAAAGGAGGGAGAAAGTTAGTGGATGGTGAAAGAGGGAGCTAGTTGGGAAAACTTTAGGAAGCATTGCACGTTGAAAGCACATCCTGTAATTTTAGTGACAAGCGATGGCATTACATTCTCCACAATCACTATTGGTATTACAGGTGCGAATCCTGCTGACTTCTTAGTGACTCAGCTTTGTATTTACACCTGCTTCTGAAAACCCACATGTTTTCCAACAGACTTTGCTTTTCATAATTATCAGTTGATTAATGGCTATGCTGTGTGTCACGTTTCATGCAGACATGTAATGGGCGTATTTGCTTAGGTTTGCTTTGTTTTTCTGTGCACCTTCTATAATAAATCAGTTTTTATGTAAAGAATGTTAAAGGGACACTGACTACATAAAAACCATGGGGTGGATTCTCCATGAAAATGGACCCAGAACAATTCACACTGGTTGGGGATCTGGCCTCATACTTATGTCTAAACATTTTTTGCCACTGTTGTTACAAGTAAAAGGTTAGGTTACTATGAATGAAAGTGTTTAGAGAATTACCCTACCCGCTTTTAAAGTTTCTTTACTTTGTGTGTGTATATAATGCTTTTTGTATAGTCAGTTTCACTGTAGCTACTGAATCTGTTAGTTAGTTTCCATTAGTGTTTGCTTGGGTGTTTCTCACAGAAAGAGGGAAGAAAAGCCATCTTTAAAATTGGTAATGTGTGATTTAAAACCACAAAAGTGGTGCAGGGGGACACAGTTTGTTGGCAGAGGCAAGATTCAAGTTAACTGTGTGTTTTTGTTTTGTGGTTTTTTTTTTAATTGAACAATGAATGTAAAGGGCAGAAGTTTTTTTGTTTGTTTGTTTTTTTGTTTGTTTTTAGTATTTCCTAAAAATGTTTCAAAATGGACCTCTGTAAAGATGGCATTAGCATACTTGTTGAACTGGTTGTAATGAGTTAATGAGGGAAACAGGTTAGCATTGCATTTTGTACTTGAATTGTCCGTTTAAGTGATTTAGAAAAGAATTGCTCAATATCTACATGCTTGGTTATACGGAAAGCTGCAGGAGTTGAATTTCAGTCATTTTTTAATGATAGATGCGCTTTTTTTTAAACTTATTTGTTTAATTGAAAGAAGAAAATGTCATTTTCCCATAGGATTAATCCACATATTAGTAATAGTGTGTAACTCCATAACAATCACATTTAAGAGGAATAGTACAATATAAAACAAAACAAATGTTTTTAGTTCTTGATCCCAGCAATGTAACTTCACTGAAGTCAGTGGAGTTACTCCTGTTTTACGCCTGGTGTGAGAGGAGAATAAGGTCCTGAAATTGTTGTATCAAGAGAACTGATGCATCCTGGTTTCAAAGTATTTCTTATTGTAGGAATCATGGCCAACATGATCATAAGGAGACCTGAGACTAGGTTGCTGTAACCTAATTAGGTATCTTTCTTCTCCCAGGTAGCAAAGGACAAGGAAAACAGGACAGCCGGCTGAATAACAGGAGCTAAACATGAAGTCAGATGGAAAGAGTAAATCACTGCAGACATTTAACAGTATTATACACTAAGCTTTTGAGACATTTTATTTTAATTTTTTTTACAACAGCAAAGATAGTCTCTGCTATGTCTATTTCATGTGGGAGAAAAATCTCCAGTCTGTGGCACAACAGACTTTACTGCTGCCATTACTGCAGACTTTATAGATCAGAGATGTGTCAGTGAGTTAGCTTTAGCTGTAATGTTTTTTTGTGTGAAACCTTATGGGCCTTGCAGCCACTTTCTCATATTGACACTCATAAAACGTTCAAGTTCTCATATTTATTATTTAGTTTTCTTCCTTTATAAAGCAACAGAGCACTTCAGTTTACGAACGTGAAGTCAAAAGTGACAGGCAAGCATGAATAGGACTTAATGAGTTTTAATAATATACATATTAGAGACTGCTAAAGAAAGCTTAATTAAGAAAAACAAGCTAAGCATGAAATTCATTTTAGAGCAAATACAAGTGAAGTTACAGCTACAGATGTAGAATCAAAAACCAGAATGATACATCACAGTAAATGGAATCCTAAACTAGATGATAGGTCCATTTAATACTAATACTAAATGTAGTGTGTATTCTACAGTGTGGCAATAGCACACAAAACCCCCTTGCTCTAGATCAGGGGTCGTCAACCTTTCAGAAGTGGTGTGCCGAGTCTTCATTTATTCACTCGGATTTAAGGTTTCGCGTGCTAGTGATACATTTTAATATTTTAGAAGGTCTTTTTCTATAAGTCTATAATATATAACTAAACTATTGTTGTATGTAAAGTAAATAAGGTTTTTAAAATGTTTAAGAAGCTTCATTTAAAATTAAATTAAAATGCAGAGCCCCCCCGGACCAGTGGCCAGGACCTGGGCTGTGTGAGTGCCATTGAAAATCAGCTCGCGTGCCGCCTTTGGCACGCGGGCCATAGGTTGCCTACCCCTGCTCTAGATTCTGAACTATAGTTAGAGGTGACAGCTTTGTGCTCAGCAAAGTTATATTTATGTTTATCTTAAGAAGAAAGACGGAATCAAAATCAGCTTGATTCTGATCTCAGTTACATTGATGGAATTGAGATCTGATTCTGGGCTAATGATATCAATGCTTCCTTTTTTGGTGTAGCACAGATATATACACTGTATTTATTTGTGTACTGAATTGAAACAGTTATTGATCTAGCTCTACAAACATGGATTTGGAATGCTTGGGTAGTGATACCGGTGTGGTGCTGTGATGGAAGAACAATCCGTAGCCAGAGTCTCTCTGCATATACCAGCCTTTTTGCCTTCAGAGTTCTCCAGCAAGCTACAGGATTTAGCAGACAATTGTATTTGACTTTGTGTATCTCAAATGCTTAATGTTGAAAGATAAGAAAAATGCAGAAATTGGCATGTTTCCTACATGTTTGATGTGAAAGCATGGGTTATTTGATGAACGTATATTAAAGGGCAATGATAAAGGGTCAAATTCTGCTCATCTACTCAGGATTCATCCTGTTGAATCAAGATTTGGCAATAAGTATGTATTATTCATCTAAATTTAGTATGAATTTTAGTGCTTAATCTTTCACCCATTGAAGTCAATGACAAAACTTTGGGTCATTTCAATGGGAGCAGGATTGGGGCTCTCTAGTTGTGAATTCTACAATGAAATGTAAGACTGATTTAAGATAGTGGAGCATGTGAATGTTTCATAAAATGTTCATCAGCGGAGAATTACATTAATTGTAGTCTTCAATATACAGGAAGTCTTCTGTATCAAAGAACTCACATGAGAAATATCTGGGGCATTTTCCCACCCACATGATCTATCATTAAAACAAGATCATCTAAATTTCTAGACCAAGCCAAAGAATTCTCGAGTCCAGAAGCACACTGTTGGTAGGAACATGGTAACCAACTGGACATTGTATTTTGCAGAATAGTTATATAATTCAAATTGAATATAATACTTGGTCCATTTAAGAGTTAACCATAAGCTGCTAAAAGGAATAAAGGTTCACTTCACTACCCATTATATTCCAAGCCAGTGCATCTGTCATTTTAAATTTAAATCTGTATTACTTAACTGTCTAAACTTTACACACAAGTGACAGAGTTATCTATTCTTTCTGTTCTGAGTAAAATCACCATTTTCATTGCCTACTTACTGTGCAAAATTTCAGACAATTCTAGTCTACATGTTAAACATAATAGCCAACTTATGGTAATATAAACAATTACTTTAGCTAAGGAGTAGGGATATTTTAAAAAATAGTTATTAATATCAGAAAATGGAAGTTAAGAAGTAAATGACTCTATGCCATGAGACTTAAAGCATGTCTCATTCAGAAACAGTTTATTAGGAAATTATGATCAGAAGTTTTGCTATCTTGGTAAATCTAAGTTGCAGAAAAGTATTTAAAGAGACCATTTGATAATGTAATTAGCAAATGTTCCCACTAATATGAAAAACAAATATATAATGGGGCTGAAAAATGTAAAACAAGTTTAATATCTGTGCCCCTTTTTAGTCTCATATCATCCATTTGTTTTAACGTAGCTATTTATTAACACTGTGCTTCTAAAATAATTATGTATATAGAATGTATATTACATATATGTATGTATGTATGATATTTATATTTCTTACTAATTTGTTATGCATCTAAAATAAAACATATGGCATTGTTTACATATCTAGAACTAATGTTAAATAAAGGGGAGTGGATGGATCAGGGAATGGGTATCTAGGGGATGGAGCCAATCACCTCTGAATAGTGGGTTCTATCTGATCACAGCTAGTCCTGTCTGAAAGGACTTATCATCAGATAGTTATGAGATGACTTTTGTGGAATAACCTTTGTGGTCTCAGATCAGTTCCTGGTGGGCAGGTGACCACATCAAAATAGCTAACATAACATTTGGCACCATTGTTGGCTGTTTCAGTAGAGATCAAAGATTTAAGTGGGTTTGGATACTGAATTTCTTTCTAAAGCAGGTGTACTCTAAGGCTACGTCCTCACTCCGTGGCTCCCCAGTTGACAGCGCTTACTCCTACCTGAGCTGGTGGAGTACAAGTGTTGATTCAGGGATCGATGGTCGCGTCCCGACGAGACGCGATAATTCGATCCCCGAGAGATCGATTTCTACCCACCGATTCAGGCGGGTAGTGAAGACGTAGCCTAAGAGTGAGCCACATTGGCAAGACAGTGTGGGGAAGCGTGCATTGTTGTAGCCTGTGTGGTACATCTCTTGGGTGTATATATACAGGACTTCAGTCTCTAGTGCTGTCAGTTTGACAGACTTCAATGCATTAAATTCATGTAGATAGAAGGAAAGTAATTTTCTTTAAAAAGATATAGGAACAATTCCTTTTCTGAGTTAAATCCGTACAAACCGACTGACTACACTTGTGTACACAAGAGCAGAATTTTGTCTCAGTCTCTAATATCAGATAGAAAGAAAATGTGAAATGCTTGTTACAAAACTTCTCTTCAAGCAATGAAAAATGTTAGAGAAGAGAAAGCAAACCCCAGAATAGACTATATCTTTTCAGCCTACCTGATAATGTTTGCAATCAACATATTCCTCTGGTGCAGTATAATCTTTTTTTAGTGCCATGCATTGTCCTGCCTATAACATTCTTGTTTTGCTCTAACATTAGTTTAGACTTTCTTTTTTTTGGTGTCGACATGAAGTAAGTTTTTGTGTTTTAATTATAATTTGAGGTGGATGTCAGTAGAAGCAGGATGAATGCTGCAATGCTCTGCAAACTTGTTTGTGCTTTGAAAGGAAATCACTTTGGAAGTGTTCAGGTTCCTTTTGTATTCACTTTCCATGAACATTTGTGCAATAGTTTCACAAATGCTTGTGGAAAGGGATCAAGTTATGGGGTACTTTATGGGCTACATTAGGGCAGCTATGTGCTAGTTCTCTAGCTCAAGTCTGCCCCAAAGATGGAATAACTTACCTCAGGTTGTGTAGAGCTGCCATAGCAACTTCTCTGCCACCCCACTTCCAATAACTGGCTCAGAGGGTGTGGCCAAGGGAAAGGAGACTTAGTCAGGTCCTTCTATTGTTTCACTCAGGGCTAGTCTACACCCGGATTGGTGGGTAGAAATCGATCTCTTGGGGATCGATTTATTGCGTCTCATCTAGACAGATAAATCGATCCCCAAATTGACGCGCTTACGCCCTCCTCGTCAGGAGGCGTAAGCGCCGTCAACGGGGGAGCCGCGGCGGTTGATTTGCCGCCGTCCTCACAGCGGGGTAAGTCGAATAGGATCCGCCGAATTCAGCTATGCTATTCGCGTAGCTGAATTTGCATATCTTAAATCAACCCCCCCCTTAGTGTAGACCTAGCCTCAGTTGCTGTAATAGTCCACTAAGGCTATTGGCAGTTGGTGCAATTTAGAGCATCCCTCAGGCATGAAATTAAGTTGTGAGGAGTGGTTAGGCTGCTTTAAATTATGCTGGGGGACTGGTCTGTTCCAGAATTGTCCAGGTCATGAGGAACATCAATGTGACCTAAAGCCATCTTTGCATGCTGGCTCCTCAGCTGTGGGGAATGCTTGTCCGCTGTCACTCAGGATCGGGGCGATAAAGTAAATGAGATTCAGAAAAAAAATCAAATAATTTTGAATAACAAAATATAGAAAATCTCAATACGTTCAAAAAATTCCCAAACCCATGAAATAATTTATTGAATAAATTTTATATGTTATAGGTGATTTACTCAGTGGTAACTGACGATGATCCTCAGCCCTAGACAAAGATAATATCTGACAATAATTTAAGTCTAGACCTCAGTATTTTCTGATGCTACAGCCATGAATGATTGGCTTTATACTCTGCCATGTACTTCAAATTGCTCACCACTACTGGGTAACTGACTTTCCAGCCCACCGTCCTGCTCATTCCCACACTTGCTCATTGCTGCTTCTGACTGTAGTGCACCCACACAAGACTTATTTTCCCCCTACTGGTTCCTGTCCAGTCAGCTCCAATACAGGCACCAGGGGAAAGCTATACAGGGAACACATGCTGAGGTCTAAAAAATGTTTCTGGCCACAACTAAGTAGAACAGGTAGATGTGCTCCAGGCAAGAGTCTCAGCCTGTCCTGAGGTCCCCTCACTGCTAACAAGTAGATTTTTGTGTTAGAGTTCCACAAGAACTTGAATAAACTAAACAATCTCTGTATTTGACTGACTTCATGTTTTTAGTCTTATTGCCTCAGGGTAGCTCTCATAGGGAAGAAATAATGCACTATTTCCACCATCCAAGAAGTGGACTTTCCAGGGGAGGTCAGGTCTCTTATTACTTCTCCATAAACAACTCCCTTAACTATTTAAAAAAACCCTATTATAAAAGAAACATAAATGCAGATACTAGAATGTGTGGACATCGCTGCTGGAAGCCCTTTCCCACTGACTGGATTATATACCCTTTGACTCTGCTGGCTCCCGCTGTCCAGTAAGGGCTAATTAATGAAAATAGCCAAACATATTATTGATTTATGTTCTTATCACTGCAGCCTCCTTATGATATCAGAGAACAAAACTTTATCCATGCATGGCAGAATGACACCATAGCTGTTTAGCTGCTGAGAATGACATCCAATGGAATGGTTTAAAACCACAGCTCTACACTTATGGAAATAGTTTAATAACTAGGGGGAAACCCTCTGACATCTGAACGATTAAGGGGACTACTGCTGACTATTTAATTTTATGTTATTTTTAAGACAACTGCATTTGGTTCCTAGATTTATCTTTTTTAATACTGGAGTATACCAAAAAAGTGCTTGTCTAGTAACTGAAAAATAGCTTTGACACTTTGAGAAGGGATTCTGCTAAATGAACTGTTATTTAAAGCGTATCTTGGTAATTTTCCACCTTGAACTGACTCAGCAACTCAAAATGAAAAAGAAAGGAAGGAATTATTTGGTGCTGCTTTGTTAAATTTGATTTCTCCTTAGACATTCCCCAAACCATATAGTTAGTGGGACAGCTACTCCAATGAAGTACTTATTATTAAATAGAGAACATCAGAATTTTGGGGGGAGAGGGGCAGAGCACATTCCTTTACCATTGAGGGGAAAAAAAGATTTTGAGACTTAACTAGATGGATTTAATACAAGCAGTTTGGCATATTTTACTGACCTATCACTGTCCACCAAAATTGGGCGAGTAACCAACTTTCTCCTCATTTAGACTTTGAAGGTTGTACTGACCACTGCTCCTCAGTCTCTGAAATGTCATGTTCTTACTCGTGGTCAAGAAAATTCAAAATCTGAAAGGTGACAAAACAAAAATCTCCCAAGATGCAATTGTCTGGGTGCCATTCTGCACATGTTTATTAAGCTAAATAGAAGTGCATACATTAACCTTCAGAAATGGTTTGTGCAAGTAAATCTGTGTGTTTCCAACAAATACTGAAAATTTGAAACAGAAGAATGATGGGCATAAGCCTGTCTTCTGTATGTTAATATAGTTTCACAGCAAAAGGTATTAGAATTAGCAGAGAGTGATGAAATTGTCAAAAAGCAACATCTATCTCCTTATTGCCTTCTGAGATAGATTTTTTTCAGAGCTAAAGGAATATTAGACATGAACCAAATCTCCTGCTGTCCTATATAGCTTTTACAATCTCCTTTTTAATAAGCCAAACTGCAGGGCAGTCTGTCTGTTAGACAAGCTCTTCTTTTGAATTCCCTCTTCCATGTGTATAGATGTGATAAAAACAATTTTCATTAAAGCTGCCAATGCTGTCTCAAAAGGTGTTTCAAAATGTGGCGTATACTAAGTAAAACTCATTTCCTGTACATTACACACTGTTTTACAATGAGTATAAGATTACCCTGTTACTTTGTACATTATACTGCATTTAAAATTAAAGTATATTGTAAATTGTGTTGGCAATGTGATTAACATGAAAAGGAAAGATGTTATGGTATGCTCTAGGCAATCTTCAAAACTACTGCATTACAGTCCCTGTATCACAACCTTTGTGATAAAATAGAGTTGAAAATAGAATCTGGGATTCCAGATTATATAGTCTCTGATCCTAACAGATTATTTTTCTAGGGTATTGTGCAGTAGACATACTGGTGTTTGAAAAAATCAGGACTTGTGGGAGCATTTAAATGGGTGTATTGCAAATTAAGAGTAGAGGGAACTGATTCTGCATTCCTTGCACACACACACATCTTTCACTGCAGTCAATAGTGTGCAAGGAATCGTGCTGTAAAAGAGAATTGTGATACACAGACAACTCGCTTTGATTTGTGTGTCCATTCCTCTCTTTAAATAATTTCCAAAAGAAGCAGCCTTTGAGGTCCAATCCTGTTTCTTGGAAGTCAGTGGGCATTTTGCTTTGACTTCAGAAGGACCAGAATCTGGTCCTGTATTGTGAATATTTGGAAATCAAGTTAATTATTGCAAAGATTGTTTCTCGGTCGACAATGAGTGCCAAAATCCTCACATCCTGATTTTCCATTAGCTATCGGAGAGAGATACATGGTTAAGAGGTCATCATATAAAGTATTTCATGTTGTACCCTATAAAATATTCTACAAGATTGGGCTTTTTTCCCTCCAGTTGCTTCGGTGTTCGAATTATAAATTACATTTTAAAATGGGCAAATAAGTGTTTCTTATATGTACACATGTAATCTATTTTTAATGAAATAAGTTACTTTGTTTTAGCATTCAGCATCCCGATATGACGTGGTTTTACTGAGTATTGAGATTTAATAAAATAATTGATCTATGGTTTCTGTTGTCTTGATAAACCAACCTCTGCTAACAAGTTGAAAATGGAATTTGGGACAGTTAAGTCATATAAAAATGTAATGGTAAAACATATTTAATCTGAGCTGTCAGGAATTTGTTTATTTTTAGGAATGTGCATTTTAAAACTCTTTTTATAAGGCCTGTTTCTTCTGAAAAACTCTGTAAACTAAGGAGGTGACACTGTAAATAATCCAATAATCAGTAGTTCACCCATCATTTCATGGAACCCATAAACTACCTACTGTAGAATTTTACTTACATGACTCTAGCAAATATATGTGTGCAATAAGTTGTAAAACAACTAGTTATTACTCTGCCCATATTAGTTCTTTCATACTAATGATTTATTTTCATTTTCTCCAGGATATAGACCTGCAGCTAATTGGATTTGATTTATAAGAGGGGAATCTGCAGTAAATGGCCGCTCTCTGCATATTGCCACTATGGAAAACAGAATTGTCAATAGGATGTAGTCTGATAAATAGTGCTGTGTGAAGATGCTGCTTCAATAAGTGTGAAATCAATGGAAGATACTTGTCGTGTGAAAAGCCTTTTGAGATTTTTCTGACAGGCTCATATTTAGGAAATTTGATCCATTTTCTGCGGTTGCCCTGTTTTTACACAAGTGGATACAAATAAGATTGCTTCGTTGTAGCTATACAACTAATGTGGGACCATGGCCCTTCCAAGATCCGTGTGGCTGAACTGCGTATGGAGAGCGATGATGGTCCGTCTATTACACATGGGATTGGATGCCACTTTTGTTCTTTGTATACTTGGATTTTTGCTTCATGCTGCAGCTGTGTCCTCACAAAAATTGGATGATATTGACCCACTCGTGACCACCAACTTTGGCAAGATAAGAGGGATTAAGAAGGAACTTAATAATGAAATTTTGGGGCCTGTTATTCAGTTTCTTGGGGTTCCTTATGCTGCCCCACCAGTAGGAGAGCATCGCTTTCAACCTCCTGAACCTCCATCTCCCTGGTCAGATATCAAAAATGCTACTCAGTTTGCTCCAGTGTGTCCACAGAACATTATAGAAGGCAGATTGCCTGAAGTCATGCTTCCTGTGTGGTTTACTAATAACTTGGATGTAGTTTCTACCTATGTACAAGATCAGAATGAAGACTGCCTCTATTTAAATATATATGTCCCAACTGAGGATGGTGAGTTAATAGCAGACAAAACAAGGAGACCTTTTTATTTTCCTATTCTAAGGTTTAACAGTATTAATTCATGTGTACTGGTAGCATGCATGGCTTTCCTTGTTTGCATGCCAGCATTTTACATGTATGCATGCTGCTTTTTCTGTGTATGCATCTGTTCCGATATCAATTTTTTTCCTGTCTACGCTCATTTTCTTTCTCCCACAGCACGTGTACTTTAGGTTGAAGTTGGTACCTAATTCTCATTCCCACCCACTGACTTCTGGGAAGATGCATCAACATTTATCCATTGCATGTGCAGGCACAACAAATTGGGAATCCTCCGCACCTAATAAAAGCAGGCCATATTTAAGTTAGATAGTGGTGTTGCATGCTCCTACTGTCTGTGATGGAGCTCCATTTTATTTTCTAGTCTTCTATTCATTTTTCAGTCAAAAGAATATCCAAGGAATGTGCCAGAAAACCCGGCAAGAAAATTTGTAGAAAAGGAGGTATGTATAAAAGTGGACCAAAAAAAAAAATGGGGGAAAAAGAAAACTTTGCAGAGGAAGAACAAGTAACAAATCTTAAAAAGGCTAATTGCTGATACGGTGAAGTGAAAGGTTAGGGAATATCTTGTATTTAATGACGCCAGAAAGATAATTAAATAGAGACCTAGTTAAAGTAGATGAGAGGATAACGTTTGTAAAGCCTGAACTCAGTTACACCTGATTATATCTCTTGTACTGTCTTGTGCTGACTGTATTGACAAGTTCCATCTGTACTTTGACCTTTTAGTCTAGAGAAGTGTCATTCAAGTATAACTACGGTATATGTATGCACAGTGGGTGGTGCATATGCATTAAGGATTACCCTACTGCCACTGATATCAATGGCAAAAAACCCACACCCACTGATTTCAGTGTTGTAGTGATTAAGCCCTAGCAGCAGTTGTAAAGCTCCCCAAAGCAGAACTCATTTAGTAAACTTATACTTTTTAAGAATTGAGGGTGGGTTTGCCTTTGCTGCATCTGTAAGGCCAGAAATCTCTTAATAGGGGTGTAGTGAAATGTTAAAATATTTTGACCCAATAACTTGGAAACTAGAACTCCTGGCTGATTTTTGTCTTCCAGTATTAGTTTTTTTCCCCCCTTAGTAAGGGAGAACTTGCAAATTTCTTTTGTGAACATTTGCAGATTCCCAAAGCTATTGAGTTACAGTATAAAATTTGTACATTTATGCTAATGAACACAATTTAAAACATGTGAAACGATGTATTACTTAGAAGCTGCTTTTACTCTTAAATCCACAGTAGAAACGTCATATTAACATTATAGTCATACCAGCATATAAATTCAGAAACTCGATTGTTCTGACATAATATTTTTAATATAATTTGCCCAGAACCACCTGTAAATCTCCTGCGTAATTAAGCATAAAGGGCCATGTCAAGACATCATTTTAAATACTTAGGCCAAAATGTTTAGGCTCCTAACTTCATATTTATGCATCAAAATAAATGTGGCCTAGTTTTCAAAGTTTCTGGGCAACTACAACTCCTATTGGATTTCAACAGTAGTGTGGGATGCTCAGCACCTCTGAAAAATCAGCTGCTGTTATTTAGGGCACGTCTTCCCTGGCAATGTTAGTGCTGCCGCAGCAGCTCTTTAACATGGCTTGTGTAGTCGTGGCATAGTGCTGGGAGAGAGCTCTCCCAGTGCTCTAAAAAACCACCTCCACGAGGGGCGTGGCTCCCAGCGCTGGTGCACTGTCTACACTGCTACTTTACAGCGCTGAAACTTGCAGCGCTCAGGGGGGTGTTTTTTCACCTCCTGAGTGAGAAAGTTGCAGCGCTGTAAAGTGCCAGTGTAGACAAGCCCTTAGATACCTAGATGTAGAGCAGCAGCCTAAGCATCTGGTCTGACAATACTGTCTTTTATCAATGATTTAGGCCTATTTCTGTGTGCAATTTTCTGGACTTTACACAGAAGACAATGTCTTTATGTACATTTCCATGTCAATCTTATTTGGGGGGAATCCTTATATACTTTTCTTACTGCTTTAAAGCTGCTCTGACTGTCTGCTAGGGGTGCAGTACACCGAGCAAAGGTGGAAAGAGAGAGAATAGGGGTGTTCTGGGGAACATTACCCCTTATTCCCATCTCCAAATTCTCATAACTGCAGTAATTTGCAGGCCTTCAACTAATGTGGAATGCTGCAGTGGTGGTTGTTATGCAGATCACCAAGCATGTGTAATTAATTGAGCAACTTTTGCCTGCTATCACTCAGACGTCGATTCACACAGTCATAAATAAAGATACAGGGCCCCCTTATTTTCTGAAGATTACACACATTTCTATTGGAGAATATTTTTTAAAAAATCAAGAAATAGGGAAAAAAGGGAGAGACTTGTAGGTGAGAAGGTCATATTTATTTGCAGATAAACTTGAAAGAACAAAGAAATAATTATTTGAAATGTTGTAGCTACTCTTCCAACTGAATCCATAATCCACTGCATGGTGCAGCGAAGAACAGCAGAAGCTTACCTTTTTTGCTTTGACAAACTCAGATCCATGTCTCTGGGTTATGACTGTAGTAGTTAGTTTCAGTACTCAGGGTACAGGGTATATATACCCTGAGGGACATACCCAGAGTAAATCTAGCTGCTACTCATCCACACTTTTAGATTCTAGGTCCAAGCACTGAAAGGAATCACCCTAACTCAGGTTCATAGAACGGTGGGTGGCAGTTACTGGATAAATCAATCACTAACTATATAAAGTTGCCAGTTAATTAGTAAGAAAATTCAACATTTTGAATGAGATAGAAAGAAGCCCCAGGAAGGTGGTCATGGTAATGAAAGGCAACTGTATCTAAAAGTTATGTTATAAATAGTAATGGGCATTATAGATTGACAGGCTCCTGGGTAACACAGGTCGCAGGACGTCCCTGAAGTAATTGCTGTTTGAACTAGAACAGATCTTTTGGAAAAACATCCAATCTCGATTTAAAACTTTTTTTAATGATGGAAAATCCATCACAACCAGTTGCTTTTTATGAATGGCATCAATAACTTTACAACACTGCACCATTAGCAATATAAGACATTTTAGGGATTTGGGAAGGAATGAAGGTAGACTCTCTTAACTTGTTCTGCCTTGTTTTTCATGCTAGTTTGTTCCAAAACTGCCTAAAAGAATTTGGCAATGCTGGTTGTCCTGGTGTCAAGTGTTAGAATAAAGAGGAGTGAACGTAGCCTAAGAAAGGGATGGACACTCAGATTTGTGTAAATTCATCGAGCAGTCGTCTTCAAATAAAGATGACTGTTAGCTCAGATAGCCTTGTATCCTGTAGTGTCTTCTGTGTTTCTGTCAGAATTTTGCATATTTCAGTAATACTCACTTTTGGTCATCTTGGACCAGATCTTGCGAAATGCTGACCACCTCCTGCAAGAATCCTCATTTTTAGTTTCAGTGGGAGTTGAGGACATACCATGCCGCCTTTTGTAAGAAACACAAATCTACTTCAGCTAGTATTTCCCAGGAACTAAGGATCAGATTGTGGCTTTCCCTGGGAAAGGAGAGGGTGGGGAGAGCACAAGGAACCTCTTGTTTTTATACCTCACTTACAGGCTGGCTTTAGGCACCTAATACCTTTAAAAGTCTGGCCTTAAGCTCTTACTGGGAGGATTTACCTCTGATGTCTCCTGACTGAAAGGCAATCAGTCTGACTCTGGACTCATGAGGCCAGATTCATCCTTGCGGTACCAGCTGGCATTAATTTAGCACCATGGTCCCCAGCACTAGTGCACTACATTAAACAAGAATGTTCCATTTTTTTGTTGGTGTTTGAAGTGTTGTTTGTTCCTGTTTTTCATTCTTTAGCCACCACACAGGCATTTCCTGTTGCACCTCTCTACTAGTAATATACGGAGGAAGATAATGATCCAAACACTGTCTTGTACAGACCCTTTCATCCCTTCACAATCTAAAGCTGTTAAGGTCAGGTGGTAGCAGTTTTCAAAGACGTGAGGTAGTTTAATGACACATTTGAAATAACGTAAAATGCTTGAATTCTAGCACACTTTCTACAGTCGTTTTCCGGAGAGAGGTAATGCTCGGGGTAGAAGGTTTTTCAGACTCTGAATTTTAAAACACCAACTACCTCTAATGCCATCTGTACTGAGGGAAGCCATGTTTAAATGTACAGCTATTTAGGCAACCTGTGAGCTCCTGCAATGCAGCCAATACGCTGTCATGACTGTATTTTGTAAAGAACCTTGAGGCATATACCTTGATTATAGATGTAACTTTATCAGACTGGAATCCTATTCTAATTCTGTTCAGTTTAAAACTTGTTTCATTCCAACGTCCCCAATTTTACTGCTTACCTTTCAGTTTCTGCTTCCTCCCACACACAGATATGCAGGGCTCTGA
Organism: Chrysemys picta bellii; assembly: GCF_011386835.1. Taxonomy (NCBI): domain Eukaryota; kingdom Metazoa; phylum Chordata; order Testudines; family Emydidae; genus Chrysemys; species Chrysemys picta. The sequence continues at coordinate 14,322,799 of NC_088799.1, read as the reverse complement.
AATATCATTATCCTGATAAAACTGTTCTAAATAGCATACAGCTGTTCTGATGCTCTCCCCTCCCCCTTTCTTGTTTTGGACTAGTTGAATGCAATAAGCCAATAGGGTGACCAGATGTCCCGATTTTTATAGGGACAGTCCCGATTTTGGGGGGCTTTTTCTTATATAGGCACCTATTACCCCTCACCCCCTTCCCGATTTTTTACACTTGCTATCTACTCACCCTATAAGCCAATGAGCTAATGTTTTAACTGTTCTTTCTGAATTTTGTACTTAAAGCTATGCTGGACTAAGCTGTAAAAAATAGCTGGTGGGGTGCATTCCTGTGTTGGTAGGGGGAAGGATTGGATGACTTTTTCAGCTTTTCAATAGCTTTGATTCTTGTGCTTTCCTTTTTGTCAAATCTTATTGTATTATTATTCCTCTGAGTTCATTCTCTTAATTCCCCTATTCTCTGTAGTATACATGGATACAAGTACCATTCTTAGCAATTCTTTAAATATGTTTTGAAGCTGCAAATATGCCTACATGTTCTGTCAAGCCATTCTTAAAGATTGTCTCAGTTATAACATTAATAATCCGCTTATAACTTGATTATTATTACAAATATCTTTCTTGTTTTTTCAGATTCTTTACACATATAATTCTTTTGCCCTTTTAATTTTCACTCACTTTATTTTGTCAGATTTCCATGCCTTACCCTTCCTTTCACTGATTTTTTTTTCCTTTGATATCTGTAGTATTGTTAATTATACTCTGCATTCAGAACCTCACTACTCTAATGAGCTTAACATCAATGAGATTTGTTTGGGGGATATCAAGTATTTTCCTTCCACTTATTAATATTTTTTTTTTATTTTGCTCAGTATTTCTGCATGCTCACAATAATAAACTCTTGAGACCAGATTCCCTGCTGCATCTCCTGAGACAGGTAGCACCGAATGTACAACACAAGGGGAAGTGGGGCAAAGCTGCCTTTAGGCCATCTTTACACTACCTGGCTTCTGGGCTGCTGCGGGGGCCCCAGACATAAATTAGAGCAGCTTCCAGGGTTGGTCCAACTTACGACAGCCTTTCCTAGGTTGCTTATTAACAGTAGCACAGTCCAGAATCTCCATAGAGCCAAGTGCTCTGGCTATTCTCTCCTCCCCGCTATGTCTGTACTGTCAGTGCGTGTGAAGGGGAAGGGGAGTAGAGTAGAGTAGGGTGACCCTTCTCTATGCTGCGAGAATTTTGCAGTGGTTCCTGTGTTCCACCGAAGCAGCAGCCAAAATCTGCCTCTGGCTATAGCTCATTATTTCTCTTCAGAAATACAGCTATGAAATTAAGGGCTGATCTTGTCCCCCCCCCTCCCCCTTACGCTACGGAGTAATTCCTTACTCTGCTGGGTAGCCCACTGAGGTAGACTGCTCACTTGAGCAAAGAGTATTCATGTGTAAGCGACGCAGGGCCAGTCTCTAAGTGAACAGCAGTTCCCATTTTACCTGTTAGGAACAGGTACTTGTCTTTTCAGAGAATCAAAACCACTACCAATACAATAAACATATTGTAATTTCAATCTTTGGCCTGCTTATTAATAATGTGCTAAAGGATGGGAAATTGCCTCAGTGCTGCATTTTTACCTTACCTTCCACACCTTTAGCAGCGGGGCATCCTTACTGGACTAGGATAGCCTCAATTCCAGTTTGCAGCGGGAAGAGGCTAGGTGGGGATTGGGCGTGTTCTATGGTGGATTTTATCTGTGGTGGGCAGGAGTTTGCTCCATCTGGATATCTACTGGCCAAAAACGGCACGTGGAGTCCGGGCCAAAGCCACTACTGCAGCTGATAAGGCAAGCTGTAGTAGCAGCTGTGCTGAGCAATTGAACAATAGCTTTTTCTCCCATACCCAGCTGCTATAGAAAACACCTTCAAGGGCCCATTTTCTCAGGATTCGTGCAGCGATCCGGAATTTGGTCCTTGCTTTCTAGAGATGAATGAAAACACTGATTTTTCTGCTATAACGGCTATTCAGACCTTTTCTTTTTCAGTATAAAGATGGCAGTTCAGGGTCCAATCTCTTGTTAAGGTACCGAGTAGCCACATAAAATCACTGTGGGCTCCACTGACTTAGTGGGGTTTGGGATCAGAAACAGTATCAGTCTTTTAGCATGATATAATATTCACTAAAATATATCTTTGAACCTTTCATTATACAGTATGGGGAAAAGAATATACACAGCAGATCTAGGAGGCTGAAATCCTATAGAAAATACAAACCAGTTTAATATTTGTATTCATTCCCTGGCAAGATTCAGTTTCTCATATTTTACCCTTTTTGCAAAGGTCTTCTTTAAAGTAACTGTTAGCTAAGAAACAGGTATTTATGCAATTACCATAATTATATCTATGCATCTGCTGCACATGCAATCATTTCATTAAAAATGGTAATTATATAATTATAGGAGATAATGACGTACTTGCAGGATGTTGCAAATGTCTTCATTAAACTGTGGCACAAAAGAGCTGGGGGTGATTCTGAAGTTTTAAATATTGTTTTATTGGCAATATCAGATGTGATTAGCCCACATTATGAACTGGCTGTAAAATGTACATGAAAAGCACAAACCCCCTCCAATGTTCTTTTGAGAAAAGGATGTACAGAAAGCATCCTAAAAGCCTTGCCTCTATTTCTTTCTCTCTTGCTCTTCTTATGCCTGCAAAATGGCTGCAACCCCCTGATGGAAAAGCATGTTTTACAAAGAGCAGAAAATTACTGTCTTACTCTCCATGGGAGGTTCAGCCCAGTGGGGGATAGTCCTTCCAGGCTCTACATAGAGAGAGATTCTCCACGCACAGCTCTATACCTTCCCAGAGAGAGGGAGGAAGAAAGAAAAAAACCTAAGGATGCATTAATGGCCTGATCCAAAGCCATGGAAAGGCTTTCATTATCAGATTTTGGATTAAGCCCACAGTTTTTAGTGGTCCCTCTGTGCCACGGAACCCCCTTTAAGCTGGAAGAGATCCCAGCAGCACAGCTCCATTATTTATATATGGAGATATACCTCTCTCATAGAGCTGGAAAGGACCCTGAAAGGTCATCAAGTCCAGCCCCCTGCCTTCACTAGCAGGACCAAGTACTGATTTTTTGCCCTAGATACCTAAGTGGCCCCCTCAAGGATTGAGCTCACAACCCTGGGTTTAGCAGGCCAATGCTCAAACCACTGAGCTATCCCAGAGCTGGATGGGGGATGACAGGTGTGTGGGCACAGAGACTTTACACGGTGTTTTACAGACAACTATAGAGATGTGGTCTGATTCCTGAACAGTTTACAATAAAGAGCCTAATTCTGAAGCTGAATCTACTAGTTCTGATTCTTTGCTTTCGCTGCTCCGGGGCTATGTCTTCTGTGTTGTTTTCTCAGTCACAGTACAGAATGTGGACCCATGAATGTGGTTGCACTGACACGTTTTGCTTGGGTTGTTTTGTTTGTTTGTTACAGAATTATTTTGAAAGATGATTACTGAAATATGGTTAGGCCTGAGAGAGGGTATTTACCTGATGAGCTGAGATTAGTTATGGAAGACAAGCTGAAAGAAACAGAGCAGAGATTTGAAGGACAGGGAAGGCTCTTGACATGCATGTGGAGTCGAGGCATAGGAGGCAATGTGAAAATAGGCACAGAAGTGAAAAAGGTTTTCATCTAGTAGAAGAAAGGAGGCATAGAACCGAGGGCAGCACATAGGGTGTGAGATGGTGGGATTCGTGTTAACAATGTATTTTAATGTAAGAAATTCGTGTGGCCCAGGTCCTTAAAGGTATTTAGACACCTAACTCCCATTAAAAGCAGTGGAGGTAGGCCCGGATCCTCTAAGGCAGGGATTCTCAACCTTTTTCTTTCTGAGGCCCCCGCAACATGCTATAAAAATTCCATGGCTCACCTGTTCTACAACAACTATTTTTCTGCACATAAAAGCCATGACTAGCATTAGGGGGTAGCAAGCTGAGCAATTGCCCAGGCCCCATGCCACAGGGGGCCCCCTGAAGCTAAGTTGCTCAGGCTTCAGCTTCAGCGCCGGGTGGCGGGGCATTGGGCTCTATACTTCAAACCCATGCCCTGGGGCTTTGGCTTTCTGCCCTGGGTCCCAGCAAGTCTAATGCCAGCCCTGCTTGGCAGTCCCTGTGAAACCTGCTTGTTGCCCCCCAGGGGACCCCGGACCCCCAGTTGAGAATCACTGCTCTAAGAGAATGAGGCACCTATCTGCCTACCTAAAATTCCCCTCTGCAATTTCAATGGGAGAAGCCATTCTTCACTGCCCTCCTAAAACCCTTGTGTTGTCTCTGGCACATGTTGGCTGTCATTTTCCAGCCCACAGCTGGAATGGATTGAACTATGGGCTGGCTGGACCAAGGCCAGGGGCAACATGCAGCAGTGAAGGGAGAGAGCAAGGAGTACCCAGATGTTTTAGTAGAAATAGTTCCATTTCTGATTTGCCTTTTTTGTGTCTTTGATTGTACCTAGTGGAGAGTACTCTGACCATTTGCTGAGGCAGGGACACTCTTTTTCTTCTGTTTGTACAGTACCTTGCACAATCGGATTGTGGTCTATGATTAGGGCTCCTGGGTGCTATGCTAATACTACTATTAATAATGACTGGACATTGTGTTCAATGTGTTCTTCGTGTAGGCGAAGATTTACCTTTTTCCTGAATTTAGTGCCAGTATATTAGGTAGGCTAAGGTGGGTGGCGGTTGGAGTGAGTTTCTTACAATCTGTGTTTAGGCAGAGTGGACCGTGAAATTGTATGAGGATTCTGCTCAATGTTTTGAGGGCAGAAGTTGTTCCACAGTCCACTCAGCACTGTGTGATTCTGTGGGATGAAAGGTTCCGTGTAAATAGCTATGCAGGGGAGAATCTGGCCTTTAATATCCCTTAAAATGTTCATTGTGGATGAATATAGATAAACTCATAAGCATGTGGGGTTTTGGCTGATTCCATCATTTGAACTATGAATAAACTGCTAAATGCTGCACCTTCCTTAGAGGTGGCACAGTATAAATGATAGTTTCTTTTGAGTTTTTAAAGTGGCTTTGATTTAAAGTTTGGCTGATTGATTGCCTGGTTCATTGAAGTCTGTTTTTAAGAGCCAGGTTTAGGTGTTAACCCCTTAGTTCTTGAATTCTTTGTAGCCAATGCGAAGTTTGCCACTATGGTGGCTTTTAGGAACTAAAAGGTGATGGAGCAATTGACATATACTCAAGAAATTTCGTAGTTTTCAGGTTGTGTAGAATAAAAAATACACAAAAAACTATACTAATAATTACATTTAGCAACTCAATAGCACTTTACACTTGCAAAGAAATGAGTTTGAAGGGGAACATACCACAGACAACAACTGATTCTTAGCTCTGCCCCCATCAGGCATGGCACATCTTTTCTAATCTCGTGTAGTCCTTCTATATGGCCTTTAAATGGAAGGAGAAGTTTGACACAAAGCCAATGCTCCCTTTCCGATTATTATTAGCCTTTCCTGCCTTTTTTCCTCTCCTTTGCTACACTTTGCACCATACGGTTAAGCAGCATCTGGTTCTTTGCTTTCAGTAAACTCGCATGACTAGATTTCAAGTATAGATCCAGTTATTACATTTGTGGATAAGGTATAGATCTGTTCTGCTAATCAAATAATACAGTGGTTAGCACTGTATAAATGCAGGAATGGATCGATTAGATTAGATTATTCGAAGAATAATAAGCACAGCCTTTAGAAAGACTAAGCAATAGAAAATAGCCCCAAATCACAAGTATTTATTTTAAAATAATTATTCATACTTTATTGATTTTTGTTAACTGGGCTAAAATTGTAGTGACAGTGTGCCTCAATTTCAGAGTTGTCCTGGAGGACCGAGACCATTTATACTAATTTCTTTAGTAAAATTACTCTGTATGATATTGATCACAGGATAGAACACAATTCTATGTACTCAAAATGAACGTGCACATGGAATGAAGAGTTGATTAAAACAATGGAACACTAGATGACCAGTGTGTTGAAGGTGCTCAAGGAAACCAAGGCTATTGCAGAGAAGCTAAATGAATTCTTTGTGTCAGTCTTCAGTGCAGAGGATGTGGGAGAGAGATTCACATCAGAGCTATCCTTTCCGGGCAACACATTTGAAGTATTGCCCCATACTAATGTGTCAACAGAATAGGTTTTAGAGCAAATTGCTAAATTAAACAATAATAACTCACGATAATCAGAAGGTATTCACCCAAGAGTTCTGAAGGAACTCAAATATGAAACTGCAGAACTACTAACTGTCGTATGTAACTATCACTGAAACTAACCTCTGTACAAGATGACTGGAAGGTAGCTAACGTAATGCTGATTTTTCAAAAAGGGCTCCTGAGACAATTCTGGCAATTATATGTGGGTGAGCCTAACTTAATTACCAGGCAAATTGGTAGAAACTCTAGTAAAGAACAGAATTATCAGACACACAGATAAACACAATTTATTGGAGGAAGTCAACAAAGCTTTTGTTAAGGGAAGAGAGAGAAACAGCAGGATTCCCCCAAGGATCTGTACTGGGACATGTGCTGTTCAGCATATTCATTGATGACCAGGAAAAAGGAGTGAACAGTGTAGTGGCAACGTTTGCAGATAACTATCTTGAATAATTTTGTATTAAGTCCATAGTCCAAAGCTGACAGCAAAGAGTTACAGGGATCTCACAAAAGTGTGTGAGTGGGCAACAAAATGACAAAGGAAATTCAGCATTGATAAATTCAAAATAATGCACATTGGAAGAAACACACACACACACACTCTCTAAATTAGCTGTTACCATTCAAGAAAGTCACCATGTATGGTTCTCTGAAAACTTCAGCTCCGTGTGCAGAAGCAGTCAAAAAGGCTAACACAATGTTAGGAACTATTAGGAAAGAGACAGAAAATATCATAATGCCATTGTATAAATTCCTGATGCAACCACATCTTGAATGTTATGTCCAGAAGGATATAGTGGAACTGGAAAAGGTTCAGAGAAAAGCAACAAAGATGAGCAAGGGTATGGAATAGCTTCCATATGAGGAGAGCCTGAAAAGATTAGACTAAAGGGCAATATGACAGAGGTCTATAAAATCATGAGTGATGTGGAGAAAGTGAATAAAGAAGCGTCATTCATGACAAGAATTCGCTTAGACAGCAGAGGTCTGTAGCACCAAGTGTCCATGACCACACTCTATGGCTTTATTCCAGGTGTTTACAAACTCCACAGGATTATTGCTGATCTGGTGCAGCCAGGTTGATTTATCTGACTGTGTGACCACCGCCAGTCCATGGCTAGGCAGTATCCCCTGTTGACCTACAGTCTGATCTTCAGACCTTGATGCACAAAGACTTTGTCTTCAAAGTGGGCAACATGACCAAAAAGAGCCAGCCAGCCAGCCAGGCAATGATAATTCCAATCCTCTCAAGGCCAGTTCTCAATTATATTTACCTATTACTGATTTAACCCTTCCTACAATACAAAAACCAGGGATCACCTAGTGACATTAATAGGCACCAGGTTTAATACAAACAAGAGGAAGTATTTTTTCACACAATGCATAATTATCCTGTGGAATTCATTGCCATGGGATGTTGTGATGTCCAAAATTGTAACTGTGTTCAAACAAGAGCTAGATAAGTTCATGGAGGATAGGTCCCCCTATAGCTATTAGCTAGGACGGTCAGGGATGCAACCCCATGCTCGGTTGACCATAAGCCTGCTGGAAGCTGGGAGGGGATGAAAGGGGTGGATCACTACAACTGCCTTGCTCTGTACACTCCCCCCGGAAGCTCTGGAACTGGTCACTATCAGAGACTGGATAATGGGCTAGACGAACTATTGGGTTTTACCCAATATGGCAGTTTTTATGTTATGTTATCTCAGTACTGTCTTTGGGCAAATCTGATTCCAACTCTTTTTTTGGATATTTAGAGGAAAAAGCCTTCTACTTTCCAAACATCCATTTCATCTCTAGGTAATATACCTCCAGTATTATGTTGCATGATTCTTTCTTATGTAATAAAAACAAGCAAAGTATGGTATTATCAACCTACTATAGCTTCTTCAGGTAAACAAATCTGAGCTGATTCCACTGTTTGTTCTTTTACAGTTTTCCCTTGAAAATGGTTGTATATACGGTAGCTGTTCATGTGCCAGTATTTTGCCTTAAAGTAATGTTTTCTACAGAGTACAACGTTATTCCAAGTGACAACCTGAGTAGCTTTTCTTTATATGTGTTTTATTAGGTGCTAGAGTTAATGCTTATACACTGTTTGCATGAGGGAAGTGGGCAGAATAATATACATCAAAGGTAACAATTAACGTATTTTCGTTTGACTTGTTCAGCCCATTAGGTTGTTAAATTTTGCATAGAAAATCATTAGCATGTTTAATGTAGGAAGGAAGCTCTTGGATGAGGAGTTATAAATGTAAATCAATCAGTGGAGAGAGTCACTCTAACAATATTGTGATAGCAGTTGGAGCTATAGGATATCGCAAAGTATTTTCCCTAGCCGTTTTTTGTTAATATTTAGAGCAGAAAAAGCTGCAACATTATCACTAATCTTGCAAGTTAATGCAAAAAACTTGCAAAGGCATGGTCCAGTAATATTAATGTTGAATACAAGGATGGTAACAGAAATAGCTGTGGAATAATTGTAGTGTCTGGGGCTCATTCTCCCCTCACTGACCAGCTTTTCGTCAGTGTCACTCTGAGACTTTGGTGCATTTACTTTTGATTTAAACAGGTGTAAGTGAGATCAGAACCAAGCCTCGAGAGCCACTTTAACATAATCAGCAAGTGACGTATTAAGGCTCTTAATGTTTCAACAATTCACAAATAAAATTATTTAGTTTTAAAATACTAGAAGAATAGTTCAGATTTTGCCCAATAAGATTCAAAAAGGGAAAAGCAAAAGTCAACAACAAAAAACATTGAAAGGGAACAAATATCTAACTAAATAGTCCTAGGCATATAAAAGCTAATCAGTGTCTCTGAGTGTCCTGCTGTGTCCTGTTCAGAAGCCAGTCATTGGGTCTTTATTATGAAAAAAGATCTAGTTTCCAGAGTCTTTATTGAAGTAAAATCAAGTACATTACTGCCCTTACGTATGATTTTTTTACTTTGCTCTTATGATATTTTGTCTGATTAAATGTTCAGGACTAGACACAGGCCTCAATTTTGTGCAAATAATTGTGGGTGCAGTTACTATCATTTAGATGTCTAGGTACTGGATTGCATTCCTAAATAGGGTACAAAGAGTGAGGGGGGATTTGATAGCAGCCTTCAACTACCTGAAGGGGGGTTCCAAAGAGGATGGAGCTCGGCTGTTCTCAGTGGTGGCAGATGACAGAACAAGAAGCAATGGTCTCAAGTTGCAGTGAGGGAGGTCTAGTTAGTTTTTCCTAATATCCAATTTCACTAGGAGTGTGGTGAAGCACTGGAATGGGTTACCTAGGGAGGTGGTGGAATCTCCATCCTTAGAGGTTTTTAAGGCCCAGCTTGACAAAGCCTTGGCTGGGATGATTTAGTTGGTGTTGGTCCTGCTTTGAGCAGGGGATTAGACTAGATGACCTCCTGAGGTCTCTACCAACCCTAATATTCTGTGATTCTATGGTTCAAAGCTATTTACGTGACCTGAGTGTCAGAACTGCAACCACATTTATTTTAAAGGTACAAAAATGGAGGCCTTGTTAAAGTTGGGCTGAAAATTTGGCCCTAAGATGTATCTATACCCATTTACAAATACTGGATGAACTCCTGGGTCCCTTGAACCTAATGACAAAACTCCTATTGACGTGAGTAGGTCCAGGATTTCACCCACTGAATCCCACAACTCCATACCCAAATCAAGTAATGGATACACATTTAGGGCTGGGTAGGGGATCGGTAACTTATTAAATTTTGCAGAAGCTTTTGAAAATTGCCCCAGAAAGCAAGATTCTCGTGGTTCACATTGCCAATACTTCGTATGAATGCAGTGATCCACATGGAGGTGAGAGGAAAAGAATTAGTCCACAAGCATTGGTATCTCACTGTGATATCCCTATGGAGTAAGCTTGTTGTAGTATTTTGGGGCTCACAAACTCAGTGGACTCCTATCAGCCCTAATCATACCACTAAACCCACGACTAGCTTCAGGGTTTCCAGTATCTCAAGTGATATGAGTTTGTGCCCTTCTCTTTTAAATTTAACTGACTCACTTTATATTAAAGGGGGAGGGGAATCTTTGGGCTATCCCCAGTCTGCTGTATTGCAGGAGACTAGGAGCTCACCTGCTTGTGCATGGATCTGTGGACAGTTCCCAATATATAAGCATTTATTTCAAGAGGCCATTCTTCAGTGAGCTGCTGGTCTGTGGACTGGTAGGCCTCCAGGTGCTGCGTGTGTGTGTGTGTATAAGCTATTTACTCTCTGTTTTGGCTCCAGTTGTTTAACTATGGAATCCAGAGTAGCCAATATATAACAGTAGTATAATATGAGTGCTTAAAATAGCCATCCAACCCCTTCCTCTAAATATACAGACATCCAGGATGTCTGCCAGGAAAGTACAATAAAAAAGTCCATAAATAACTTACTTACTGTACATGTTTTCTCTCTTTTCCTGCTTCTTCCTCCTTTTATTTATTTATTGCATTTTTCTGTTTCCATGTATCTATCTATCGCTATAGTTTCTGAGCAACTTACATTGCCCTTATAAGGTAGGGAAGTGCTGTTATGCCCAGTTTACAGATGGGGAAACCAAGGCAGGGAGTGGTTAAGTAAAGTCACTGCCCAAGGTCACGCAGGAAGTGTATGGCAGAGCAGAAAATTGAACTCCATGTTAGGGGCTAGTACCCTAGTCACTGGACCATCCTTCCTCTCCCATCTGTCCATCTACAAAATATTTTCCTTTGCTTTTCTCATTTCTATCAGTTATTTCTCCTTTATTATATTCTTGTGTCCTCTAATTCATTCTCTTTCATGTTCATAACATTGCACTGTCCTCCACGCCTGTGCTCATAATACCTAGTCTCTTTCGCCTTTCTCCCTTTCTTATGTAATCTCTGTTCCTTTTGGTCCCATACTTTCATCCACTTGCTGTCAACCCTATTCCTTTTTTTTTCCAGGTGATACTTCCCAGTTCTCTCTCTTTCTACAAATGGTTACTGCTTCTGCAGCATTATCACCACCACCACCCTGGGAAATTACCATCTTTGTATTGAAGATGGGGAAACCAACTGAGAATGGCTGACTTCTCCAAAAGCATGGGTAGAGGAGGAGTAGTATCACTGCCAAAACTGGGATCAGCATGCAAACTGTCCTTGTTCTGTGTCCCACGTTCAGTCCATTGGACCATGCTGCTTCTGATGCTGTTAAGCTGCCTTTCTGGCTTGTGTAGTTGACGAAACGCTGCTTGTTTTAAATTCCTAGGTTGTTTAGTGCTGCTTCCTAAATGGAGGTATTGGTCAGTCAGTTACCCAGTATTGCCAACCTCAGTAGATGATGAGTCAGATCCTCAAAAATCGTTAGATTGGCCCCACGGATCCTGAGACTTGGGAAACATCACAAAACCATGTTTTTAGTCTGTCTTTTGACTTTTTAATTCCACTCTACTTTCCTGGCTCTGTGTGTGTGTGTGTGTGTGTGTGTGTGTGATACTTTCAGGTTTAAAAATCAACCTTTAATGCACACATGCTTTCCCCTAGCTGCTCAACTTGAGACGTGGCATATGCTGGAAGTACACACATGTATTTAAGGAGAATTAGAAAGGAGAAGATGCACAATGATTAAGTCTTTGATTTATTTGGGCTAGTCCTAAAAGGTAGCAAGAGACTCATTTCAATATACTTGTAATGCTTCTGTTCAGGATATCTCATTGTTAGAATGGATGTCCCCTCAAAAGAATCCTTTTGAAACTGGAGAGATGAGGTGGAGGGAAGGTATCCAAGCTGGTGGGGAAAAGAGGGAGTATTTATGTTAAGTTCTTGTACACAACTATAACTAAGTACTCAGTGGAGAGCTCTATAGTGTGATAAAGTTAAAATATGATGGAACAGGCTAATTCACACATTTAGAAATATACTGTACAAGTCCTATAAAATGGAGCTGGAAAATGAACATCCAAGAAACACAAAGCGCTCACATGTATCAAGTTTTCCAATTATTTTGCAATACAGATTTATGTGAGCTGCAAAGATACTTACCTGCAAAAATATCTTTACAATATCAACCACCTTTCAGAGCTTTCTGTATTTCTGTGCAGTAATTATATTTATAATCCCCAAATACTATTTTGAAATAAATAAATTCAGTCACTTTCAAAGTATTTCAAAAATAATTTTAAATCATTCTTCTTTCTTTGTATAAGTCTGATAACTACATAAATGGGTATATTGTCCAGGAATTACAATAAATTATTTTTAAAAAAATCTCATAATTAAGTGTCCTAAAACCAAAAAACAATTGATTTATTTTAACTAATTTTCTCTCCTGCAGCCCTCAGGGCTTCTCCCCTTCCCTGATCCTAGCGGTCCCCCCAATTTCAGCCACTCCCTCCCCCCAGCCTCACATTTTCTCCTCCAGGGGCATTCCCCCCCCCCTTACCCAGGCTGCAGCGGGGTTCCCTGTCCCCCTTCCTGTGCTGGGATAGCAGCTCCAGGGGCCCATGCCTGTTCCCAGACTGGGTGCTGCAGGGGGAGAAGCAGATACCTGTATGTATTTCTCTCAGGAGGGGAGAAGGGATCAAAGCCATGCTGGGTCCATTGCTCCTGCCTCCCTTTCCCCTGCTGTGAGGAGAGACTCTGCCAGCTTCCAGTAGGGCTGAGCTTTGTAAGGGGGCTGGAGCTTCTTTCATCATTGCTAGATGAGCTCCAGTACCCTCTGAAATCCCGTCACTCAAAAATCATAAGAGTTGGCAGTACTGGTTACCCCATATAGGAGAGAGACTCAGATACTCCTCAATTGCTTAGAGTATTTTCTGCCCCAATTTTTATTGAGTGCTAGCCAGTGCCCTACCCCAAACACAGGAAATGAAAGGGTAGCTGCAGTTATGTATGCAGGTATTATTATCCAACATTCACAGAGTGCTGCAAATGTACATGGCTTTGTGCAAACCTAGACCTGTTCCCTGCCCTGGAGAACCTGTAACATAAAAAAGATGAACAGAGAAACAGAAATGAATATATAGAACCTCTAGTTCTGGAAAAGGAGGTGGCAATTTTTGATAGGGAGAACAACAATTGTTTGAAGACAGGGTTGGAAGGAGGGGAGAGGGAGCATGCTTGGCAGACGAAAGAAGGAAGGTATTCCAGCCATAGATGGTCGCACAAGAGAGAGATGAGCAAGAGAAGGCAGAGGCATCAGTAGAGACGAATAACAAATAATGCAGCGAGATTGCAAGAAAAGCAAAAGGCATGACCTGATTTGTGTGTTTACCACTCAAGGGCCTGCTCCTAGTAGTGCACTTTCGGCTCACCAAGCATAAACATTTAGCTCAACGGGGGACAGAGAGAAATGCTGGTTTTACTTTGGAGCCAGCAAGGTATTGCCCTCCAGGAGGGGCCACTCTATCCCATGGATTCCCAGCATGTGATTTGCTGGTTGATACATATTTTCAGAGGTCAAATGTAGCTATTGAAAATGGCCCATTTGCAAGGATTGATAACATGTTTAGCCTCTAGCACGGGGCGTTCTTCAGTGCAGTTATAGTAACTGCTATTTTTCCTTCATTCCCACAGTCAATATGATGATGGTGCAAAGCAAAATGCTAGCTCAGATACACTACTGAGTAGGCTGTCCTTTGCACGCACCCATACACATTTTAAAAAAAACCATTTATCCTATCTATATGATCTTAATTTTAGAAGCATGAAAGGACAAGGGCGAGCGAGAAATTTTTTTATAAATAGCATGGAGTACCCAGAGGGAAATATGCTGGACTTTGCATAAAGCACTACAAAAATCTACAAACGCTGACAATACTTGCCAGTGATTTTTTTCCAATGCTATTCTGTGCATCGTATGGTACTATACATATACCAGGATATACAGTGGTTACTATGGGAATCGCTCAAATTAAATGAATATTGAATGTATGATAGAATAATTAGCCAAATGAAAAAGTAAATTGAGACAATACATAAAACAGAATACATTTCTGCCAAGAGAGCCCAATGTGTCTAAGTCAGATAATGTTTCACGTTTATTCAGCTCAGGACAAATAGCTTCTCTAACTTATTTCTGGCCAGGTGTTTTTACATTGTTTCTTCTGTAGCGAAATTCAGGTAATTATGTTAGAAATAAAGTACTATGGCTACACACCTAGAGGGCTTCCTACTCCCACTTTAGCCCCCCATCTAGAAAAGCACTTAAGCTTGTGCCTAACTTAAAGCAGTTGAGTAGGCCCTTTGTCTTCAGTGTGGGATTACACACATGCTTAAAATTATACATGTGCTTATACGCTTTCCTGGATCAGGATAGGCCCACATACAGTAGATTTTACAGAGCTGATTCTCATTGACACTAAGGGCTGGTCCACACGAACCCCCCATTTTGAACTAAGATACGCAACTTCAGCTACGTGAATAACGTAGCTGAAGTCGAAGTATCTTAGTTCGAACTACAAGGTACTTACCGCGGGTCCACACGCGGCAGGCAGGCTCCCCCGTCGACTCCGCGTACTCCTTTCACGGCGCAGGAGTACCGGTGTCGACGGCAAGCACTTCCGGGATCGATTTATCGCATCTAGACAAGACGCGATCAGAAGATCGATTGTTTACCGCCGAACCCGGAGGTAAGTATAGACATACCCTAAGGCCTGGTCTACACTTAAAAGTTATGTTGGCATAACGGCATCAGTCTGGCATATGAAAAACCCACACTCTTGATTGACATAGCCATGCCAACAAAACCCTAGTCTACATGGAGCTATGTTGACGAAAAAGTGCTTCTGTACCTAACGTTCATTGAGCTGGTGGTGTTCCTACATCAACAGAAAAACTCCTTGTGTTGGTGTGGACATACCCTAAGTCACCTTTACAACACTTCGGTAGTATAAAGGGACCTTAAAATGAGTGTACTAATGTATAATGTAAATATACCCACTTTATGGCCCCTTATCTGAGTAACACAATTTTTTTGTTTGCTCCTTTATGTTCCACTATTGAATGGAGATGGCTAGAGGCATTGCCCAAAATATTGTTGGCACTATATTATTGTAGTCCTGTTAATTTAGTCTAATTTTATTAACTTTAAAAGGGATTGTTTTAATATACATGCATGAAGCATGATGGCTAATCTGTGTACAAAAAGATCATGCAAAATATACAGAAATGAACAAATACATAATCACTGTTCTTGTGGGAATAAACCATGCTTTCACTTCTAACAAAATAGCTTTAAACAACATAACATTAGACTAGAGTGGGGAATTCCCCTGCCACAGAAACTGTGCCCCAGGGATTCTGTCATTTATTACAGCTGCAAGATTGCTAATTGCTTTTATGACAGCATTAGCTTGGTTATGCTTTTCATGTTTCACCTGTAGAGTGTTGCACTGTTAAAATATTTTTTTTAAATCAGTGAAATTCCTCTCTCTCTCTCTCTCACACACACACACACACTAGACAAAGAGATTCACATTTGAAGCGTGTTCACTGCCTTAACTATACCAATGCTAGGAAGCAAACTGCATTGTCTGTATCATGGTCACACTACAGAAGATTGTTATGATATAAAATCAGCATGTGCAGAGCACTTGAATTCGCCTCCTTTTTATTGTGTATTTTTGCAGCTCGGACTGGAGTGATGGAAGACAGTCCTATGTGCAGGGCCGGCTCCAGGCACCAGCCCACCAAGCTTGTGCTTGGGGCGGCACCTGGAGGGGGGCGGTGCGGCGCTCCGGCTCTGGCCGCTGGGGAGAGCGGAGCCGCGTCGGGCACTCCGCCCTCCCCCCAGTGCTCTGGCCGCCCTCCCCGGTGGCGCTCTGGCCGCCGGGGAGAGCGGAGCCCGGGACGGGCTCTCCGCCCTCCTCCTGGCACTCTGGCCGGGGGGGCGGCGGGAGGCTTTTTTGCCTTGGGCGGCAAAAAAGCCAGAGCCGGCCCTGCCTATGTGGCAAATGTTCATTGTTTGTTTGCTGCCTCTGGGTTTGAAGCTTCCTCGATTTAGTCTAAGTGCTGACTGGAAAAGCAATTTTTAGCTACATAGCAGAGTTTATTTCCATGACTATGGAGAACTACTGTTCCTGGTACCTAACTTTCAAATGATAGATGGGCCCAAACAGCAGATCTGGATCTCCTTGAACTTTGTTGGAATTTAGATGTGTGTCTAGGGTTGGCAACTTTCTAATTGCACCAAAACCAAACACCTTTGCCCCAACCCCTGCCCTGAGGCCTGCCCCCTGCTCCGCCCTTTCTCTGAGACATTGCCCCTCACTCCCTCCAGCCCCACTCCCTCTGTCACTCGCTCTCTCCCACCCTCACTCAGTTTTACTGGGCCGGGACAGGAGGTTGCAAGGTGGGAGGGGGTGAGGGCTCCAGCTGCGGGTGTGGGCTCTGGGGTGGGGCTAGAAATGAGGGGTTCAGGGTACAGGAGGGGACTCCGGACTGGGGCTGAGGGGTTTGGAGTGCAGGAGGGAGCTAAGGACTGGGGCAGGAGTTTGGGTGCAGGAGGGGGTTCTGACTTAGGGCAGGGGGTTGGGGTGCGGGCTCTGTGAGGTAATTATGGTATGGGAGGGGGTTGCGACCTGGGATAGCGGGTTCGGGGTGCAGACTACAGCTGGGCAGCGCTTACCTCTGGCGGCTCCCGGCTGGCAGCGCAGCAGGGCTAAGGCAGGCTCCCTGCCTGCCCTGGCTCTGCGCTGGTCTCAGAGACATGTCCGACCCCTAGGTGGAGGCGTGGCCAGATGGCTCTGCACAGTGTGTGCTGCCCATGCCCGCAGGCACTGCCCCCGCAGCTCCTGCTGAGGTTTCCGGCCAAACTGGATCCAAACTTTGTGACTTGGGTCCATCCTTCCTTCAAAGAAGAGCCATTAAGATGAATTTTATGCCTTCTTTGGAGCCATTATTTCAGTTCTGGCTACAAATGAAACAACACTATTATGATTTATTTTTCAGGCTTATAGACGCAAAAATCTTTTTAAATAGGAACATTTTGTGTAGAATACAGCAAAAGCTGCCCTAATTCCATCTGTGTTTCCACAAGCATAGATGATTATATCCACATTTACAATCATGGTAAGCAACAACATATATTGCTCTGTTATCCAGCTATATTTTAGTGACTCATAATATTGCTCCCTTTTTATTATAAAGAAAGCCTGGATCTGAATTACCAAAACCGGATCCCTAACTGACCTTATCATGCTGTCAGTCTGATGTAACCCAGATTGCTGATGTGATCTCACCCTTCTTCCCAGGGAAGAGTGAAAATATACTTATTTCCTGTGAGAAAACTTGGTTTATGCACTGAAAGCCAGTCAGGGCTTAGAATGGTTAAGAACCTCCAGTAAATACTCTAACTGCATCAGTGGGCAGAATTTCTCCATTTCTTTCTCCTGTTGGTAAGGATTTTTCAATCAGTGTTTTTTTTTTTTTTTTTTGTGATTTTTTTTTTTTGAACTAGAGTTGGTGTTGGTTTTTACTTTACAGAGATTCATCACCATCACTACGAAACTTACACAGAAAGGGCCAAATTCTGCTCTCCAGTCTGAGTGCCTCAGTGGGTTTATGAATTTCAGTGTGATTTTTCTTTTAGCAGGAAGAAATAGGTCATGTTAAATGGTGTTAGTTAAATTGTATTCAGGTGAAAAGTACTAAATTTTAAATGATTGTGTGAGACAGACTCACAGAAATTAGGTAATTTAAACCTAAAAAAGTTTGCGATCCCATGAATTACTTTGTACCTAGGTTGAAATTGAATAGAATAAGCAAAGTGAACTGATTTTGTCTGTTTTCAATATCCAACCTGAGAGAAATGCATAAAGTAAAAAGACAGGATAAACTATGAAAATTAAATCAGATGTTAAAAGTCCTCTCACTTCTAGCAGTATGGGTGATATTCAGTATATAGGGGCTGCCAAGTGATTTAAAAAAATTAATTGTGATTAATTGTGCAATTATTTGCACTGTTAAACAATAATAGCATACCATTTATTTAAATATTTTGGATGATTGCTAAATTTTCAAATATATTGATTTAAATGACAACATAGAGCACAAAGTGTACAGTGCTCACTTTCTATTTATTTTTTATTACAAATATTTGTGCTATAAAAGCAAAAGAAATAGTATTTTTCAATTCACCTCCTATAAGTACTGTAATACAATCCCTTTATCATGAAAGTTGAATTTTTAAATGTAGAATTATGTACAAAAATAACTGCACTCAAAAACAAACAATGTAAAACAAAGAAGTTTGTTTACATTTGCAGGAGATAATGCTGCCCACTTCTTGTTTACAATGTCACCTGAAAGTGAGAACAGGTATTCACATGGCACTGTTGTAGCTGGCGTTGCAAGATATTTATGTACCAGGTGCGTTAAAGATTCATATGTCCCTTCATGCTTCAACCACCATTCCAGAGGACGTGTCCATGCTAATGAGGGGTTCTGTTCGATAACGATCCAAAGCAGTGCAGATTGACACATGTTTACTTTCATCATCTGAGTTAGATGCCACCAGCAGAAATTTGCTTTTTTGGTGGTTCGGGTTCTGTAGTAGGTGGAAACTACAGATTCCACATCGAACTGTTGCTCTTTGAAGACTTCTGAAAGCATGCTCCACACCTCGTCCCTCTCAATTTTGGAAGGTACTTCAGATTCTTAAACTTTTGGTCGAGTGCTGTAGCTATCTTTAGAAATCTCACATTGGTACCTTCTTTGCGTTTTGTAAAATCTGCAGCGAAAGTGTTCTTAAAATGAACATGTGCTGAGTCATCATCCGAGACTGCTATAATGTGAAATATATGGCAGAATGCGGGTAAAACAGAGCAGGAGACATACTATTCTCCCGCAAGGAGTTCAGTCACATATGTAATTAACGCATTAATTTTTAACGAATGTCATCAGCATGGAAGCATGTCCTCTAGAGTGGTAGTCAAAGCATGAAGAGGCATACGACTTTAGCATATCTGACAGGTAAATACCTTGCAATGCCAGCTACAAAAGTGCCATACGAATGCCTGTTCTCACTTTCAGGTGACATTGTAAATAAGAAGCCGGCAGCATTATCTCCCATAAATGTAAACAAACTTGTTTGTCTGAGGCTAGGTCTACACTACCCGCCTGAATCGGCGGGTAGAAATCGATCTCTCGGGAATCGAATTATCGCGTCTCGTCGGGACACGACAATCAATCCCCGAATCGATGCGCTTACTCCACCAGCGGAGGTAGGAGTAAGCGCTGTCAACGGGGAGCCGTGGAGGTCAATTTTGCCGCCGTCCTCACAGCGGGGTAAGTCGGCTCTGATACATCGAATTCAGCTACGCTATTCGCATAGCTGAATTTGCGTATCTTAAATCAACCCCCCCCCCCCCGTAGTGAAGACCTGCCCTTAGTGATTGGGTGAACAAGGAGTAGAACAGAGTGGACTTGTAGGCTCTAAAGTTTTACATTGTTTTGTTTTTGAGTGAAATTACATAACAAAAACGTGTATATATATTTGTAAGTTGCACTTTCACGATAAAGAGATTGTATTATAGTATTTTATGAGGTGAATTGAAAAATACAATTTCTTTTCGTTATCATTTTCACAGTGAAAATATTTGTAACAAAAACAATAATATGAAGTGAGCACTGTACACTTTGTATTCAGTGTTGTAATTGAAATCGATATATTTGAAAATGTAGAAAAGCCTCCAAAATATTTAATAAATTTCAATTGGCATTCTATTTAGCAGTGCAATTAAAGCAGCAATTAATTTTTTTGAGTTAATCGCATGAGTTAACTGCGACTAATCGACAGCCCTAATTTTTTTTTAAATATTTAAATTCAGAAGACCTATGTAAATAAATAGCAATGCACAAAGGGTGCCAATGCAACACCGAGGAGGAGAATTCAGGCATTCAAAAGTGAGGAACTTATTTCTACAGATTCAAACTTCTACTAACATGTTTGTCAGTCATAACATGTAAAGCAATACGTTATACTGTAGATTTAAGTCTTCTGAATGACCATAAATTGTGTCTCTGAATGACAATGAATAGTCATCAGGCCATGAAATGAGAGTGAGATATGACTCTGCACCCTTGTGGATGTAACCAAGGATGTGGAAGACCCAGATTCAGTCTTTGCTCCAGTGGCAATTTAATTATTTATAAAAAGGGGAACCGCTTCAACAGGCGAGATTAAAAGACACTTGCACCCTTCCCACTCCAGAATATCCCACCGCCCAGTGGTTAGGGTGCTCCCGTCAAAGGAGAAAGACCCAAGTTCATATCTCTTCTCCATAAGAGGCAGGGAAGGGAAATTGAACCTGGATTTCCCATGTTCCAGGCAAGTGCTCTAACTGTTGGGTTAAAAAGCAAACATGTACCACTTCCTCTAACTCTTTTATGAATAGCATCTAAGTCCTTCCAAAAATTTTTTTTGGATGAAACTATTCAGAAAATTTGTTTCAATTCATAAATAGTTGTGGGTCAGCCAAAATGGCATTTTTTTTGCGAATAAGTTATTAATCTGAAAAACTTCTCCCAGCTGTACTGCATAAGTGTAACATGTCTGAGCTGGGCAAGGGAGAGGGCAGATGGGAATGTTGTTTCAGACCAGGTAAGGGGACAGTAGACCCTAGCCAAATGGAGAGCAGGTAGTTTCTGCTGCATGTAATTTGTACAGACATGGGCAGAGGGCACCAAACAGATTTTTGCCTGCAGTAGCAAGTGGCTCTGCAAATGTCTCTCTTTCCCAGGTTCTTCACAGGGTCAGCCCCATGCTCCTGCTAGCAAGAGAGTGGAGGTGACCAATCTCATTGAGCCAGGGCTTGCTAAACCTGCAGGTGCCCTCTCATCCCCTTGGACTTGGGAGATGGAATCCCAGATTCCACTGAAAGGACTGGGGAGGAGACCAGTTCTGCAACAGGCTCCAGCACTTCCCTTTCTGCCTGCCATGAGTGAGCGGATCATGTAAGGGTCAGAGCCTGAAAGCTTCACCATGTATGCAGACCTTTGCTATGGTTGGGCCTCATGAATTTTAATGCGGCTTTATGTGATTGTAAGGCTTCTCCCAGGTGAAGGAGCTGGTAGGATTGAGGTTTAAGAGAGGAAGGCAAAGAGAGATAGGGAGTATGTGAGACTAAACATAGAAAAAGTGAGCTCCAATGCAGTTCATTTAGAGAAAACTATGAGCAGCTGATGGGTGTGAGTATAAGATGGGGAAAATGGAAGCTAGAATTCCACCATTAACTGTAACAGTTGCTACCCACAGTTCCTATCAGACAAATGTATATGTTGCTATAAACACACTTCTGTGTATTGAAAATGTGAAACAGTATCAGTCATTGCTGCTATCACTTTATTTTTATAATTTCATATATGTTGTTTAAAGACAGTAATACTACTGCTAATAAAGATGACCTTTCTGTTTCTTTATGATATATAAAGAGGGCCTGAAAGGTTTTTTTTAAAATATTTTTCTGCTAGTTTTTTGCCTTAGAAATAGCTGGATTGTCAAATCTGTGGTGTTTTGTTTTGTTTTGTTTGCTTTCTCTGGGGGAAGGGGATTTCTTGGTTGCATCAACTATGTGTTTTGGGACATTTTCTTTAATTAAAGGGACAGTGGTAATCAGCCCTTATGAAAGATAACTTTTCTTCCAAATGTTAAATAGTTGTAAACAAAGAGGAGTTTTAGATGGTCTAAAAATCACTTCCCCTCTCAATAATCAGACTTGACTTCCTTGGTATCTCTGGATATCATAAACATTCTAATTCTCCATTTTTTCATAGACTTCTTCAAGTCCAAATTTCTAATGCAAAAAGCTAGGAAGTGAAACCCTTTGTTTTGTAAAAGAAAGTAAAATATTTTTAAAAGATCTTTTCAGCTCTTTTTAATATATAATAAAGAATCAGAAAAGGACACACACCTTTTATATGTATTGTCTGCAGGTTATCATTAAAATGATGCAGCCTTTGGGGGATTCCTTTTGGCTGAGAATGTCTACTTGAAATCATGGCAGAGAAATTTTGCCAAAAGTTAAATACCACAGAAAAGTATAATTTTAAAAGGGAAAACTTGACAGAAGCTCAACTATAGGTAGCAAAATGCTATAATGTCAAGTTAAAGGCTACAACAGAAGGCAGTGTGCTTCTTTGAACAGTAACTATAAATATTTACACTTCAGAATAAATGATGAATAATTCATGGTACATAACAAATGCAAATGTATTGTGTGTAACATATGCTGCATGTGGCTCTTTAAAAATAACTCGTTTTTAGGCAACACCTTTAATCCCAAAGTGCTTTGCAAACAGATATACAGGGATCGCTTCACCTACCGCTGAAAAGCGGCTTTCTCTGGAATGAATTGTGACAGATGCTTAATAAGGCCCAGCAAACATTATGGAATTTTAGAGCGTGGAGAGATGACACATACCATATCAATTTCAAACTGCAATAGGAATTTAGGTGGGCAGTGTAATTGGCTTGGAAATTGGGGCTTACAGCTTGTGAAGAGTTCTGTGGGTTGTTTAATAAGCACAAGTGGGCAAGGGTTTTGGTTTATATCTCATCCGAACAATGAGAACCACAGGGCCTTCTGTTGCTGTGGCATTTGTTCAGAACTGGCTCAGAGGTTAGAATGCCATCTACTGATTCACTGGTATCTCTTTCTGCAGCATCTATGTTTTCTTTTGGAAAATTCCTATCTAAATACTGACCTGGCCTGACTCTCCCTACATGGTGACATTTGATGGGATCTCAGCACTACGTGCTTTAAGATTTGCTCATATTCTTGTCAGGTTACATGGATTTCCTCATAGGACTATTATGAGCGATGCAGATAATGATGTTGATAGTTAAGGTTGCTTAACATTTTCCATTATAAGACCCTGTTTTCAGCTGCTTATACTTTTGCCAACCTTCAGGCTGAAGTTTTCTGTGATGGATATCTGTTTCAAACAAAACTTTGTTTAGAAAATTTCAGCAAAAACAGTTCAACCATTTTTAAGAATAAGATTAGGGAAAATTCTTATGACCATTTTGTTGAGACGCTCTACTTTGAGCAGGTCTGTGATAATATATGATCATGTAATTAAGCACTGTATCATAAGGCATATGCACAAGGGGGATGAATTAAGGTTGCACAGGCAAACTTAATTCTGGTGCTTCCTAACTTCTAAGTCTTTCACTTTTTAACTTTACAGTCTTTTAATATAATTTCGCATATGTAATATAGGCATATAGTCCCTATAGGTCCCATAAATCTGATGACCAGGTGGAAAAATCTAACAGGAAGACATTGTGAGAATGAACTAGAGACTGTGCATTCACATAGAATCAGAAAATGTCTCCTGTATGTTAGGGAAAAGTCATATAGAATATGAGAATTCATAAAACCCATAGGTTGAAATCTTGGTTCCAGTGAAGTCAGTGGCAAAACTTCCTTTGCCTTCAAGGGAGTCAGGATTTCACCATAGAATTTAATAGAGAATTATATTGCTGCAATAGAATCAGAAGTAGAATAATTTAAAACAAAACTTTCAGAAGGACTTCCATTTACTATTAAATCCTGTGGAGTTTTCACAATAGATTCTGGAAGATACTATTAAATATCTGTAGGGCCCTTTCATAAGGGAACAAGCAATTTGTTTTTATCCCTGTTAAATTCGACAGGACGGACCCATAAGAGAACAGGCAGCTCTTTTACAGGGAAATAATTGCAACACAAAGGTCTGGTGTGGCTTCAGCTCCAGTTTCTCTTGACTTCCATCAGTAGAGACTCATGCACAGGGGCCTTGAGGTGGAAAGTCCACTGAGAGGGGGATGTTGCAGTACTAGAAAGTGATCACAGCTGCCCATGAGAGGATTTTTAGGGTGCAACATAGGCCAAAAAGTGGGTGACAGTAATTAACCAAGGATTCATCCATGCAGAAGCCCCACTGGTGGAATTCCTATGGGTCCCCAGTGGATATCACATTTGCCCTTCCACAGCAAAAGTGCCAAGGGCGGGAAAGTGGCAGTATCACCACCCATAAGACAGCCCCTGGGAATGTAAGGGGATTAGTTGGCACAGGGAGGTATAAATTGCATGCCCCTGCACATCCTGTGTGAATCGAGACCAAAATCATCTGAATGTAAATACAATTTTCTGATCTAGATTCTACATTTTGTTTTAAACGGATGTGCAAAAAATCTATGTAAAAAGCCCTAGTCTCATTTTGTAAGAGGCCATCTCACACTCTTTTCCCCCTGAGAAGGGTATTTATGTGAGAAGCAGGTGTGTGCTCTTTCTGCTAGGACCATTGTGTGAGGAAAAAGTGTTTTCATACATCACTTTGAAACATTACATGGCTGCCTAGAAAACTAGAGGAGTGTTTTGGGAATACGCTGAGGAGAAGCTGACTTTTTTCCCCACCAGTGCTCCATTACTTACTGATAAAGTTCTAAATAACTCAAAGTATCCTACAGATAAAGTACTGTTTGTTTGCTATTTTGTTTCTTCCCCCCCTAAATCTGGACCAGGTAAAAGCTGGGATTGAAAACCATAACTATTTCACAAAGAAGTTTTTTGTATATTAATATTATATTATGAAATGATGAACCACATAGAAACCATAGTCAGAAATTCCCAGAAACACCTATGGAGTGTGGGTTACATGTTATATGTGTCCATATATAATATTCCCCCTGGGAACAGAAGGAAGATAATTGTTGATTTAATAGAGTTTAATCAGAGCCCTTATCCTGTTCAGAAGACATTTCATAGACTCCTTTCAATGCCTGATTTCACATGTGTCTTTGAAATCTCAGGGCTGCAGTAGATGTCAACCAGTTCATTCCTAAAACAGTACACATTTTCCTAAGCAGAGATTCTATATATCAAATGTTGCAGTTTTATGAGCTGATATTTTGTCAATTCCTAGGGCTAGAAATTAGAGTTATAACATTAGAAAGGAGGGGAATATCTGCTCTCCAGTGGGATACCTGATTCCTTTCTAAACCCCGATGGCGTGATTGAATTCAGCATGTGTAATTTTCAATTTGTGCTTTTATCTGATCTCGATTTGGTGGGGAGGCAGAAATTAAAATAATTCAGTGGGGATTTTTTTTTTTTTTTAATGATAGTGGGGAAAGAAGTGACAGGACTGTATCTTAGAAGTAGTCTTGGCAGAGCTAGGAGAGTTAGCAGAGTGTTGGTAAGAAGTTCACTGTTGCTAAATAAGTGCGTGTATTCTAGGGTTTATTGACTAGATCTCAACATTATATTAGAAATAGTCATTTATTCCATGATCATGCTTGTGGGTATGTATTAGTAACATCTCATTTAATTTTCTCTCCTTTTGAGGAATAGTCCTATGTTGACCTTAGAAATCATTTCGTCACTATCTTCCTTCAAAAGGTATAATCCAATGCTAAAACTTAGACCAACTTTCCTTCTGGTGAATGAAATCCTTTTCAATTTATGCAGGTTAGCTGCTGAATAGTACATTGTGTTAATTTTGATTCTGTAATTTCAAACTGGAAAATTCACATTTACTTTTCCTTAAAGACTGCATTAGCACTGGATTAAGGAAAGTAACAATATAATTATTATTTTCTTTATCTTCCACAGTAAGCTTTAGTCTGGTTTAAAGCATTATAGTTCCCTCAAAATAAAAGTAGCAAACTCTATCTAGCATCATAGCTAATACAGTAAGTTGGTGTTTATGTTCAATAGAAATGCCAGAGAACATAGTGGGGTCTTCTGCACATATTATTTGAATGCTGCTGGGGTTTTGTTATAATATTATGTGTCAGGGTACAGAGAGCTTAATGTAAGTGGCTTTTATTGTTTATTAAATCGAAACAGATATCCACTATTCCCAATTACACGAGGTAAAAAAAATTTAGTTAGGCCCTCAAATTCATGAGGTTTTAAAAAATAATAATTGGGTTCTTGTAATTCATTACAATCACAAAGGAAAGCTGAGATTCTCATGTAATCACTTGACTCCAGGAGGTGGGTTTTTAAGGAAAACACCAAATATTGTGAGATTTATGCTAAAATCACAGGCGATGGCAGTATTACATCTTTCCTTCTGCATGAAAGGTAGACTCGGTCATTTCAGCAGCACAATGCCCACCATCCCGGAATGCATAAATGGGCCTCAGTGGATCCAGGGAACTGCCATTCGGGATGGAGTGGGAGGGAAAAGGGGAATGTGCATTATCCCCATCGAGACACACAGAGAATCTCAAAAAAATAATTAATGTATCATAGAACTGGAAGGGACCTTGAGATGTCATCTAGTCTAGTCCCCTCCACTCATGGCAGTACTAAGTATTATCTAGACCATTCCTGACAGGTTTTTGTCTAACCTGCTCCTAAAAATCTCCAATTATGGAGATTCCACAACCTCACTAGGCAATTTATTCCAGTGTTTAACCACCCTGACAGTTAGGAAGTTTTTCCTAATGTCCAACCTAAACCTCCCTTGTTGCAGTTTAACCCCATTGCTTCTTGTCCTATCCTCAGAGGTTAAGCAAAACCATTTTTCTCCCTCCTCCTTGTAACAACCTTTTACATACTTGAAAACTGTTATCATGTCCTCTCAGTCTTCTCTTTTCCAGACTAAACAAACCCAATTTTTTCAATCTTCCCTCATAGGTCATGTTTTTTAGACCTTTAATCATTTTTGTTGCTCTTCTCTGGATTTTCTCCAATTTGTTCACATCCTTCCTGATATGTGGGGCCCAGAACTGGACACCATACTTCAGCTGAGGAGTAATCAGCGCAGAGTAGAGCGGAAGAATTACTTCTCGTATCTTGCTTACAAGATTCCTGCTAATACATCTCAGAAGAGTGTTTGCTTTTTTTGCAACAGTATCACACTGTTGACACAGATCTAGCTTGTGGTCCACTATGCCCCCAGACCCATTTCTGCACTACTTCTTCCTAGGCAGTCATATCCCATTTTGTATGTGTGCAACTGATTGTTCCTTCGTAAATGGAGTACTTTGCATTTGTCCTTGTTGAATTTCATCCTATTTACTTCAGACCAGTTCTCCAGTTTGTCAGATCATTTTGAATTTTAATCATATCCTCCAAAGCACTTGCAACCCCTCCCAGCTTCGTATTATCCAAAAACTTGATAAGTGTACGCTCTATGCCAGGGGTGGGCAAACTTTTTGGCCCGAGGGCCACATGGGGGGTTGCAAAATGGTATGGAGGGCCGGGTAGGGAAGGCTGTGCCTCCCCAAACAGCCTGGCCCCCGCCCCCTATCCACCCCCTCCCACTTCCAGCCCCCCGACTGCCCCCCTCAGAATCCCCGACCCATCCAACTCCACCCTCCCCGCTCCTTGTCCCCTGACAGCCCCCTGTCGGGATCCCCACCCCTAACCTCCACCCAGGACCCGACCCCCTGTCCCTAACCGCCCCCCTGAAACCTCCCCCCATCCAACACCACCATCCCCCAAACACCTTTCAGAATGTGGCCCTGCGAACATGGGTGGAGGGCTCAGGAGCAGGGGCAGCCACGCAGCCGGAGAGAAGCGGCAGTTTCCCCTTCAAAGTGCCGCTTCTCTCCGGCTGGCTGCGCGGCGGCCTGGTGCTCCTCCTGAGTCCTCCGGCCACGTTTACAGCGCTCCTGCACCTCCCGCCTGCTCCCCTGCCCCTGCAGTGAAGCCCCTCCCCCCCGCAGGGCGGTGCACCGGTGCTGAGCTGCCCGAGTGCTGAGGCTGCGGGGGAGGGGGGACAGCAGGGGAGGGGCTAGCCTCCTGGCCGGGAGCTCAGGGGCCGAGCAGGATGGTCCCGCGGGGCAGATGTGGCCCATGGGCTGTAGTTTTCCCACCTCTGCTCTATGCTATTATGTAAATCATTGATGAAGATACTGAACAGAACCAGACCCAGAACTGATCCCTGTGGGACCCCACTCGTTATGCCCTTCCAGCATGACTGTGAACCACTGATAACTACTCTCTGGGAATGGTTTTCCAACCAATTTTGCACCCACCTTATAGTAGCTCCATCTAGGTTACATTTCCCTAATTTGTTTATGAGGTCATGTTAGACAGTATGAAAAGCTTTACTGAAGTCAAAATATACCACGTCTACCACTTCCCCCCAGCCACAAGCTGTCAAAGAAAGCTATCAGGCTGGTTTTACATGATATTTTTTTTTTGACAAATCTATGCTGTTACTTATCACCTTATTATCTTCTAGATATTTGCAAATTGATTGCTTAATTATTTGCTCGATTATCTTTCCGGGTACAGAAGTTAAGGTGACTGGTCTGTAATTCCCTGGGTTGTCCTCATTTCCATTTTTATAGATCCTGAAGCTGCGTTCATGTTTTCATGGCCCTCCATCCATGCTGTGGAATTCCTGCCCTCAGGGGGAGTCCTAGAAATAGGCCCAGATGGAGTCATGCAGCATAGACTTCTACCACTTGAGCGGAATGAATAACTCCACACCTTAGTGGGTCTGAGCCAATCCCTTATCAGTACAACATCCCCTTTTGTCAGTAATACGCCAGCCTCAAGCAGAAAGCACTCCCTTCATATACATTACAAAAGGCAGCAGGGAGTCTTCATGTGTAGAACCGCGTAAGAAAGAAACAAAACCAGAGTGGGTTTTAGTACTAGGTGTCAGTCTGTATAGGGATATAGTATGTTTGTCAATACATTGGCTTTCCAAATACCTTCTTATAATTTGGCATTTCAAGCATGCAGTAGGTGAAAGTAACAAGGGAACCAAATATACTCTTCAAGTTTCTGTAACTGACTGTAACAAGTTAGAGAGAGGAACCAAAAAATGCTTTAGAGACTATGCAGAAATTAAATGCAGGTGCCATTTACAGGGCCACTCTAGACCCTGCTGATATTGTTTATTTCCCTTCTGAGGTAGAAACCTTTCTCTGTGAAAAGCCTGAGCAAGGGTACTGATGATATCCATGTGCAGCTGTGTATTACAGGGATACACACTCGAGAGGAAAACTCTTAAGGCCATCTCTGTTTAATTGAATTATTACTGCTGTAAGCAAAATGAGCTTTATCTATCTAGTATGGGGAAAAGCCCAATTGTTATATGTAGCACTTTAGGAGCTGGCACTTTTGTTTTGGTATGGCATGGAAAATGTATTTATCCCAAAACAAATTGGGAAAGTTATTGTTTATTGGAAGAAACAGGTTCAAGATCTGGATTTTTTCCCTAAAAAAACTGGCCTTTGATGTGTTTCTTATGAGGTTTTCAGACAGACCCAGCTAGGTTTAATTTTTTTCTAGTTCAGTAGGGCTATGGCCTTCAGTCATTTCTCCTGCTACTGACATGTCTGCTCTTCATAATGGCAAAATGACAACCTCCTTGACTTTGCCCCATCAACTTTGTATACCATAGAAATGTGGGGCTGGAAGGGACCTTGAGAGGTCATCTAGTTCAGCCCCCTGCACTGAGGCTGGGCCAAGTACACCTAGACCATCCCTGACAGGAGTTTGTCTAACCTGTTCTTAAAAGACTCCAGTGATGAGGATTCTGCAACCTCCCTTCGAAACCTATGCTAGTATTTAACTAACATTATAGTTAAGAATCTTTTCCTAATATCTAACTAAATCTCCTTTAGATATACCAGTGACATGTCAAAACAGTTAACCATGTGCATGCAGTGTTGTTGTAGCTTTGTCAGTCCCAGGGATATTAGTGGGATATTGGGCCAACTTCTATTTGGCAAAGTTTGATATCTTCCATTGTTGTATGCAATCTTGTTGTAGCCTTGTCTCTCTAATATCCTGGAACTGACACAGATACAACAACACTGCATAGAACAATGGAAAATATTCAGTTTTGCCATCTGAAGTGGAAACTCCACAACACGAAGAAAAGGGAAGCAAAACTTAACTGTGATATCTACTTCCTGAGCAAATGAAAGAAACAAGGTCTCAGCATCTATAACTTTCTGACCACTACATCACCTTGATCAATCGGTCCTTCAGCTCTCACATAGATTGTGCTGATCACAACATACCTTCCATTCTTCTCTTGTCCTGGCCTTCCTTCTCCATGTGAAGCAGTCCCTTTTCACGTTAAAATCTTCCCATCACTTGACAGACAGTTGTTGCTCCTCTGTTGTCATCAGCACCCATGTTTTGCTGCCATACAACATTGCTGGCAGTACTGTTGAGTTGAAGAGGTTGGTGTGTGTTGCCGTGATTTTTTTTCCTTGAAGGAAATCCTTGATAGAACTAAATGCGTGCCAACCAGCTTTCTTTCTTCGCGAGAATTCGCCTTCCTGATTGTGTTGCATTTTAATTTCTTGGCCCAAATAGATGTATTGCTCAACTTCTATTTGTTCTTCCTTGACTATTATTTGGGCTTTTGGCAAGGCATCAGACCACATAAATTTCGTTTTAGAGTGGTTCATTTTCAGTCCGACTTGGCTGCTTTTTGTCGCGTTCTTGCAGCATTTTCTGTAGTTTGATAGAGTTTTCAGCAATCAACACAATATCGTCCACAAATATGAGGTGGTCTAACTGCTCACCGTTGACACTGATTCCACCGTTCTAGTTCATCTGTCTCATCACCATTAGGCTGTAAGAGTTTCGGTGAAAGCGTGTCACCTTACTTCACATCCTTTTTGACTGGGATGCAAAGGGCAGTGTTGAACTGAGTTATATTCATAGTGCAGTCAGAGATTGCTTCTTTAGTAGTTTAATGTAGTTTGTGTCAATGCCCTGCTCTGCAAGAGCTTTCAGCACTGCGTTGATCTTTATGTAGAGATCAACGTAGAGACCACTACATACAACTCCAAATATGTTGAGCAGCTCTGCAGGCAGACTTCGGAGAAACAGAGGGACTACTTACTGCGCCTGACATACTCCAGAAGGGACTACCTCAAAAAGAAATCACATGCAACTACTCCACAACCCACAGAATACCACCTCTGGGACGAACCATGACACCAGTACCCACCACTACATGACCCAAAGTTGGTCCAATAAAAGATATTACCTCACCCACCTTGTCACTCTAATAATCATGTATATGTCATTTAATGAGCAACTAAGTACAACCAACATCACTCAGCAGTTAGAAGGGTACAGTGCAGCAATAAACAGCTATGGACTTCAGTCTGTTTGATGGCTGATATATGTGTTTTTGAGCAGATAAGGGAGACCACAATAGTTTGATGGCTATTACCCACACACGTGTCAAATGGATTCAAAATGACTCAGTTCTCAGT
The DNA here is from genome assembly GCF_011386835.1 of Chrysemys picta bellii. Classification (NCBI taxonomy): domain Eukaryota; kingdom Metazoa; phylum Chordata; order Testudines; family Emydidae; genus Chrysemys; species Chrysemys picta. The sequence goes on along the minus strand of NC_088799.1, from coordinate 14,291,425 downwards.
GGGGGTGTTGTTTTCAATGTCACATAAGCACTAAATCATAGGTGATAGAGGAGAGTGAGTGGCTTCTTTTTATGTTGTTTCCTTGCTTTCTACCACTTAAAAAAAAAACAGAATAAAGTATATATTATTGACTCCGAGACAGGCTCATAGTGCCTTAAGCTTCTTGTGATGGTTAATGGAACATTGTGGTAACTTATTTTCTTTAATTATAAAAAAATGGACTCTTATTTTCCTACATTCAGTCCGTCTGCACAGAGCTTCTGTCCCCAGGAGAGAGAGGTAGAAAATGAAGTATGTGTTTTTATAAAATAAAAGGAAAATTTTAACCATTTTTGAGACGCCTGTACAATACTGTGACAGCTATAGCAGGTGAATAATGTACCACTACATCAGGCACCCAGGTAAATGGGCCTTTCTCCTTTCTTTACTGCAAAGGCACCTAGAAAAATGCAAAGCGGTTTTTCAGTATATAGTGTGTCACTCAGTAAGGCCAACTGACACTCACAAAACACTTGTCCCAGATATTATACATGTATAAGAAGCCACTTATCAGACTGTGTCCGTCTCAGTCACATTGTGACCTTACAGAGCAGAAATACTTGGGGTGGGTGACTCTCTACAGAAAAAGCACTGTTCTGCTTTTGCTTTTAAACCTGTGGAAAAGCCATATAACTCTGTAAATAGAATTACAAAGGTTAGAAAAATATTACTTTTTTAGTTGTAATGCTAGAGTATATTTTGAGAGCAGTTGAGGTAGACCTTATGTACTTCACAGATGGCAGGGGGTATATTGTTCACAAGCTTGTCAAAACCAGACAGGAAAATACTAAGAAATGGGAGGTTACTCTCTCTCAAACCAAAGAGCCTATAGGAGGCACTTGTATGAAATGGACTTTCCATTAGGTGCTCAGATTCACTGTTATTGGAAGCTGTAGATGTACCTAGATATATAAATATGAATTAAAGGAATCTGCATTTGTGAAACAGGACCAAAAGGATTTTGGGCTAAATAAGACTCAAAATTGTCCCTTTACTATGATATTGAAGAGTGTTTACTAAAGATGCCACGTGGTTGATATAGTGTGGTGGCATGCATTAATATAGCTGTCATCACTGTTATTACAGCTCTCAGGACCAGCCATCTAAACCAGTGGTCCCCAACCTTTTTCGTCTGGCGGGCGCCAGACGACGAGCCACGGAGGACTGTGGCGGCGGATGAGCATCCGCCAAAATGCTGCCGACAAGCGGCAATGTCAATAGGCGTCGCTGCCAAAATGCTGCTGACAAGCAGCGTCATCCAGAGGTAATGCTGCCGAAAATCTGCGGCATTTTGGTGGTGACGCCGCTGGATGCTGCTGCTTGTTGGCAGCATTTCAGCGGATGCTCGTCCGCCGGCCAATACACGGGTGCACTTAGACGCCCCGGTGGGTGCCAGGATGCCCACGGACACCACGTTGGGGACTCCGATCTAAACTATATCTTGAAATGCTGTTGCCCAAGGCGAACTCTCCAGAGCAGTGTCTGAACAGCACACGTCTGTCTTACGATAGGTGTGTTGAACAAATATGAAAACATCTGGCATTGTGTACGTGAGACTTTAGGCAAGGACTTCTTCCCATTTCCCCTTGAAAGCTGCTGTAAGATATGAAAAAATAAAGTAGAAATAACCAGATGTACATTCACATTCCAGCTGGATTTGGAAAATACAAATTTAACTCAAACACTTATCAACCACTCCATGTAATTCTTTACTTCTTGAAATAATCACTTTCCTAGTACGTATTTCATTGGCCATTCTTGGAGATTCATTTATATGTAACCTTTCTTAGAAAATTCGTTTTCATTTGAATGTGCCTCTGATGAGACATTTTATCACAATAATTACATATCTGTATGAGTTGGAAAATTGGAAAATGTATAGTGAATGAAACTATACCCATATTATAGCCCTCTCCCTATAGTATGGTGCCAGTGTTTAGTTATAAGACTAACTTAATGCATAATTTCTGTACAGCCAAGTTTTTGGGGAAAAGGGGCACAATAAATGCCGTAAATATATAATGATTGTTGGGTCCCTGCTAATCAAGTGTGAGCAGCTTCCTGTTAATTAGAATTACTGAAGGTTGATTGCTGAAGGCACAAGGCTGTCAGTATTTAACTGAGTTCTTGCACTATTTTTCCCCGGGCTTTCTGTGTGTTAAATTCAACAATCATTCCCCTTCTCTGCTCTTTAGATTACAAGTATATAATAATCTATCACTGGGAAACTGAACTGTCTTTCACTTTAGACATAAATGTGATGAGACTGTGAAGCCACATTAAGTTCAAAGCACACAAAAATGTGAATAAAACCGAAGGAGCTCTGTTATATGGGGAGAACATGTGTGTGCGCTCGCTCTCATACACGCACGCACGCAATATCTACCCTAATGGATAACTGGGGTTTCCTTTTAAGGGCCCTACACTGTTGTTTAATGTAACTTAAGAAAGCTTGTATTCATTGTCTCTCACAGTGTCCCGTGAGGCAGCAGGGTGGCTTGTACCCTGAAAGGTGATCGTTATGCACTAGTTCCCCCCCACCAACCACCCCCCAAAAAGAAAAAGAAAACCCAACAGCCCAAAGAGTATTGACAAAATGTTCAAAACCACCTAAGTCCCATTTTCAAAAGTGACTTGGGGTCAGATTTTCAAAGGCATTTAGGTGCCTAGTGTGATTTTGAAAGTCACCTAGGCACCTAACTTCTTTGCTTTTGAATATCCTTCTAGGTGCCTGTCTGCATCATTAGGCATTTAGGTCCAGATCTGAAAAGATATTTAGATGTTGCTACAGTCAGCATTGCGACACCTAACTGACTTAGGAGTCCAAATTCCATTTTCAAAAGTGACTTAGGCACTTAGGAGACTTTTGATGAGACTTAAGCTCCCAAGTATCTAAGTTGCTTTTGAAAATGGGACTTGAGAATGTAAATCATATAGGTGCTTTTGAAAAATATACCCCTCATCCTGTAACCCACAGAATCATGATGCCAGGGATGGGGAAGTTTTTGGAGCTGATACTGGGATACTGAACCGCCCTGTAGAATCTACAGTGTAGATGGACAAGGCCTCCCAAGGGTCTGCTGAGATGTAAAATCTGGGGACAAACCCTGATGTTCATTCTGTGCAGGGCAGGTGCTGCCCCCAGTGCAACCATCTGGGGAAAATCACAAGTGAAACTTCAAGGAGATGTCTTCCCTCACCGCAGCTGCTTCTTGTGTGCTTCCTATGGGAGGGGCAATCAGGCCCCCTTTGAAACTTTCTGTCCTGACTCTCTTGCTTCCTTAGTGCCAAATTCTGAACCCTTTACTCACATTGATGAGGAAGTTACTCCTGTCAGTAATTAGAGTCAACAAGACTGCTCCGGTAAGTAACTCCTCACCAATGTAAGAAGGTCACAATCTGGCCCAGAAAGGACGTGATCCTGCTTCCTTCAAACTGGAAAAATTCCCACTGACTTGGTGTGTGAGGAGGAAAGAGAGGAGGCTCGGGCCCAATGCCATTTGTCTAAATGTAATTCTGATTTGTCAAAATGAAGTAATTACTTCATAGTTGATCCTCATTGTCAGAACAATTTCAATTTGAAAGCAATAGTAACACTACAGGATCAGTATCAGAGGGGTAGCCGTGTTAGTCTGAATCTGTAAAAAGCAACAGAGGGTCCTGTGGCACCTTTGAGACTAACAGAAGTACTGGGAGTATAAGCTTTCGTGGGTAAGAACCTCACTTCTTCAGATGCAAGAAGTGAGGTTCTTACCCACGAAAGCTTATGCTCCCAGTACTTCTGTTAGTCTCAAAGGTGCCACAGGACCCTCTGTTGCTGCTTACTACAGGATGAGTAGAGCCAAAGCATTTACCTGCTCATTTGGGGAAAAAGCAGAACAGCTGTTTCTCCTCTCTGTCAGCACCAGGACATTACTGTGTGCCATTCAGCCTGCCAGAGCCTGACTGTGTGGACAGACCTTCAAAATAGGCAGCAAAGATCTGAACTGAGTAAGAGACACTGCAAAAACTAGCTTGAAGTTACATGGGTTAGATGTCTGGGACAGGTGTTTTTGAGGATCTTGGTTTCATTATTCATCTTTTGAGATGTTTAAATAATGTACATTTTAAAAAAGGTAAAATTGGGACCAGATTGAATGAAGTCATCTCTTGTTCTGTACACCATGAGGTACAACATGCTCTATGCATGTATTCACTATGTCCAAAAAATGGACTGGAAAGATTCCAAGTGTCATCTTATCTAGATTAAGGCAACCGTTTAAAAGTAATGTTCAGTGATTTCTTTCCTATCTGGCTCAATACAATGATAAGCAGAAAACCCATCATTTTAAGGCTTCTTGAAATGGTTGGCTCCCACTGACAAGAGTTGCAGTGTAAAGATAAAACAGCAGATGGTACTCTGGAGCATAACTCAAAATGATATAATCCAACTCTACAGTGATAATGGTGTTGGAGAAGGGTTTGGGACAACTAAAGCAACAATTTCTTCTTTTTTAACACATAACATGTTTAAAATCCTGTGCACTGAGGTAATGATGTACCCCTCAGTTTTCTTCTGTTGTTTGCAATAGTAACAGACCTCTAAAACTGCCTTATGTATTTTTGAAAAGTAAGTGGATCTGTTATGATAAAAACACCACATATCTTTGATGTGTATAGTTACCTTCATATAAAAATCAATACATTGGATTAAAAATGCCAGGGTACAAAGTGAAAGAGAACAGGTACAGACTAAAGAACTTCATTAGCACAACACACAGTATTCTTTTTTTTTTTTTTTTTTAAGGAAATGGATTCAGGTTAGGAACGGAATGTTTCCATTTAATCAGAGTTTGATAGTTTTAGTCCACAATGGATCTTCTGTCTAACATCAGGAACATTCTTAACAGATCAGTCATGGCATAAAAGGGATTCTCCTGATGATAGCCTTGCACTTTAAAAATTATACCAGTTCTCCTTGGATGAATAGTTGTTTCATAGGTATCCCAAGGATTTAAACCCACCAGTGCTTCTGCAACATATTTAAAATAAACGCTGCATTTACGTGAGGTAAACGTATCCTAAGTAAAATTGCAGTTGCATTTAGAGGTCAGATCTGCTGTTTAAAAAATAAAAATTACAGCTTTTTAAACAATTCTTAAGCAAAACATAAAACATAAGTCAATGTGCAAAGTTGTCATTACATAATATATAGATCATTATGTGCATAACTGCAGCACAATTTCTAAAAGCGTTGGGTTTCAAATCATATATATGACACATGCATCATCTCTACATATTAATAACTTTTACTAGAATGCCAAAAACTGACTAGTATACAGCTTACGGGATATCAGGCAAAATAAGAGAATTTTTTCCAGTTTAGGATTTTTAAAAATTTTAATAAACTGAAGATACAAACTGCAATAAATGAATATATTTGGTATAAATTTGAAATGGGCTAAAACCACAGCAGTTTATCTGTCAAACTCCACTCTTGCCCAGATTTTGAGAGTTCAGATAAAATGGGAACTGGATACAAACCATTCCAGCTTTATTCATCTCTAAAAATAAAAAAAAAATTATAGTACAAAAAGATCACTGATAAAAGGCATAATATATATGAATTATACACTGCATAATAATTCACTTCTTTTCATAAAGTTCAGAAAAGGTAGGCAATATACCATCTAAAAATGTCTACTTTGATCAGCATCTTTTCATTATGACTGATTTTCCAAGACCTACTCTCTGTGATTCAGATGTAAATGACTATTTCTACTTTATGAGGACTGATTTTCTTTTTCCAATGAGGAAAGCTTGTAATATCCATCTTCTTTGATCTGTGGCATTATATGAATAGCATTGCATTATCTCCTGAAAATAACAAGATGTAACACCTACAGTATTGGGTTAGCCATATGCAGATGGATTAGATTCAATCTCACCTTTTTGAAAGTGTGAGGGCCTAATTCTGTTGTGAGGTGCATGCAACTGGCTACCTGTGAAGTCAATGGGATACACCTGGACACATCCAAGACAGAATTTGGCCCTTGGAGCTTTATACTATTACAAAATGTGTCATAGAGTATGCAGGTTAGAATTGCTGCTCAGAATGAGGCAGTATGATCCAATGGCTAGGCTACTGGACTGAGAGTTTGCAATCCTGGATTCTGTTCCTTGCTATGCTACTGATCTGCTGTGTGACCGTGAGCAAGTAAGTTTGGCTCAGTTTCTCCTACTCTTTTTATATTTATATTGTAAGCTCTTCAGACTGTCTCTCCCTATGTGTTTGTGCCAGGCCTATTGCAATAGGTTGTTACTGTGTTTATGTCAATTCCAAACTGAGCCTCAAAAAGCTTGAGTAATAATATTTTTTTCTCATCTAGGCAGTAAGGTAACTGAATCAGAGGGTGTTTTTAAAAGTTAAGTTTTGTGCTGATGAATGGTGCTGATCTGACAACTTCCCATTCCTTTAAACACAGATCTGCAGAGGTAATGTGAACGTTCCACAGTGCCCTCGCAGTGTTCCTCAGTGTATTCCAAATCTAGTGTCTATTCCATCTCCATTTCTTGACATATTTACTAAGATTGCCAACAAGATGGCTAATTGTGGGGGTGGCTTTTGTGATGTGGACCCCCATCAATTAAGAAGTGGCCAAAGACCACCCTCCTATTTCACAAAGGTCATTGAATGACATCCAATACAACTGCTTTGGATCACTCCAATAATCATTCCATTATTAAAAAACAAAGAGGAGCTTTTGCTGATACAGACTAACACGGCTACCACTCTGAAACCTGTCTCTATTATTAAACTTTCCCATTCCCTGAGACTGGTATGTTACTTTAAGGTACAGTAATGGACTCTGGATAGACACTAGCATTTTCTGTCCAAAATAGTGTGAGTGTAATTAATTAGAAGATATTAGTAAGATTTGCCTTACTGCCTAAGTCCTTTGGAACATGGAAATGGAAGGAGTCAAGTGTCACAAATAAAATATATTTAAAAAGTTATTTTTGAATAAAAAGCCATTGCAAAAGGTGTACTTTTTATATATTGAGCTAATAAACAGTTCAGTAAATCCTTTGCAAACTTGTCAAAATGTCATATCCAGGTACTGGGTTGGAAAATTAGTAACTGCTGAAGTGTGTGAGTGTTTAAAGGTGTCGCCGTGTCTGGCAGCCTGGCAGTTTTTAGCTTCTGGCATAAAGGAGAGATGTTAATCATTATGGTTGATATTTAAAATGTCAGAAGACCTTAGCATGAAGATAAAGGATTTAAGGTGAGCCTCTGCTGTGTGGCATTTTGTAATATAACAGGAGGGAGAAAGGAGCATGTTCCATTTTTTTAAACACAGTGAAATTATAATAGCTCAAATGGCATCACAAGCAGCAAACCAGTAGAGTGTAGGGCTGTGAAGTGGGTGGTTTAGCTGTTGCTCTTGGTGTGGAGCTCTCTTTCTCAATGGTTCTTCTCGTCAGGTTCTCATAATATGCTCATCAGTGTGATGCACTGCACTCAAAAGTATTGATAGGAAAGAGAAGTTAGAATAGGGGACATGGATTCTTGACTTCTGTTCCTGATCCTGCCGGGAAATGGGGGAAATTCACTTCTCCTGCCACAAGCTCCCTTCTAGTCTAGAACAGTGGTTGCTGCTCTGGATTTTCTGTGTATTCATTGGATCAGCATAATTGCAGAATCATTTTACTTCTGCTTCTACTTGCATTGACTTCAATTTACTTGCTAAGGGAAGGCCTAAAATTGGTGTGGGGGGGAGGTCATCTAATCTCTCTGTAATTCCATAAAGGAATTACAACGTATGGTCTATTTTCAGAGTAGCAGCCGTGTTAGTCTGTATCCGCAAAAAGAACAGGAGTACTTGTGGCACCTTAGAGACTAACAAATTTATTAGAGCATAAGCTTTCGTGGACTACAGCCCACTTCTTCGGATGCATAACGTATGGTCTAGTGACCTGAGCCTAGGAGTGGAAACCTATAATTCCTGAGTTCTAATCTCAGCTCTGACACTGACTTCTTCTGCTGCAATGTTGATACCATAAAATAAGGTGCTAATAGTTACTTGACTACTGTATGGGACATTAGGAGGATTTGTAAAGCACTAGGAAGATGAAAATGTCCCATAATTGCTAAGTGTTATGGTTGCATAATCCTTTTTTAGAAAGCAGTAGAATTAGGACTGGTCTACACAAAATTTGTATACTGACTCAACTATTTAAACTAGGGATGTGATTTTTCTCCTGAAATAGTTAAATCTGTATAACCCCTAGTTTGGATAAAGCTATATCTGTATACGGCCTACAAGGCCTGGTCTACACTGGGGGGGATCAATCTAAGATACGCAACTTCAGCTGCGAGAATAGCGTAGCTGAAGTCGACGTATCTTAGATCGACTTAGATTGACTTATTTCGCGTCCTCGCGGCGCAGGATCGACGGCCGCCGCTCCAAAGTCGACTCTGCTTCCGGCTCTTGCAGCGGTGGAGTTCCGGAGTCGACGGGGAGTGCATTTGGGGATTGATTTATTGCGTCTAGACAAGACGTGATAAATCGATCCCCAATAGATTTATCACTACCCGCCAATCCGGTGGGTAGTGTAGACGTACCCCAAGAAGCAGTCCCTATACTGATATAACTGCATCTCCACTAGTGGGTTGTACTGCTTTAACTGTGTTGGTCCAATTAAAGCGGTACAACTTTTATGTATAGAGATGGCTTAACTGTGCATTGTAAAGCTCACACATTTTGTTGAACTATGAAGTAGTGAAGTTCTGCCAGTGTCCCAAATTGTTGCCATTGCACAACAAACTACTATCTGCCCAAGGAAAGCTCGAAATATCAATTTAAATTCTAATCTTTATTTTCAAGTTCAGTAATGATGAGCAATCCTCTTTGCCATATGCCCTTCCAAAGTGCTTAGCTTGGCAGTTGAAGCATAGCACTTTTTAAAGATAACAGAGATCAGCAAAAGATATATTATATGGTGAAGACCATTTTTAATATGCTAGGAAACTAGATGAAAACACAAGATTTTTGCTACTGGCAAGGTAACACAGAGTCTTTATGGTTGGTATTCAAGATTTGAAAAGAGAATGGGAAAAGATTGATGTCTTGATGGATAATAATTGACACTTAGCTGTCCTCACTTTCCTATACAACAAACTATTTTCTAAAAGCAGGAATGCATTTGTGGTGCTGTTACCTTGGTGTCATTCTAAATAATACAGTTCTATGCCTCAGCCTTTATCCATCATTTTAAGTAAATACTTTTTTTCCAGGAAGAATGAATCACTCGGGGGATTTGGCAGTGGGCTACGGATTTTTGCATCTGGGTTCATAGGGTCCAAGGCCAGAAGGGACCATTGTGATCATCTAATCTGACCTCCTGTATATTACAGGCCAAAGAACTTCCCCAAAATAATTCCTAGAGCCATGGGTGGCGGGTATCATAGGCTGGGGGAGTCTGTGCCTCCCCAAACAGCCAGGCACAGCCCCGCCCATGCTCTGCCCCCATAGCCCCTCCTTCTTCCTGTTTGGCGTGGCTCCAGTGTCCAGTCCCCCTTTGGGGTGGCCCCAGCTTGGGCTGTGCCACCTGCCCTTCCAGTGCTCCATGTCTGGGGGGCCTGTGGCCATGCCACATGCTCTCCATAGCTCAGGGGCTGTGTGTGTGTGTGGGGGGGAGAGGGCTGTGGCCACACCACCCACTCTGTCATCGCTCTGGAGCTGGGGGCGGGGGCTGCAGCCATGCCACTTGCTCTCCCGGTGCTCCAGGGCTGAGGAGGCTGGGGCTGCACTGCCTGCCCTCCTGGCGCTCTGGGGCTGTGAGGCTGCAGCTGCGCTGCCCACCCTCCCATTGCTCCAGGGCTGGGCGAGGGCCAATAGCTGCAGTGAGTGTGGGGGACGGGCTCTGGGCTCTGGCAGTGGGCATGGAAGGCACAGGGCCTCGAGCAGAATGGGTGGGTCTGGGGGCTAGCCTCCTGCAACCGGCGGTTCAGGCACCGCCCATACCTAGAGCAGATCTTTTAGAGAAACATCCAATCTTGCTTTTAAAAATGCTAAATTGTTCCAGTGGTTAATTACTTTCAGCATTAAAAATGTATGTCTTATTTCCAGTCCGAGTTTATCTAGCTTCAACTTCCAGCCTTTGGATCATGTTAAACCTTTCTCTGCTTCATTGAAGAGCCCATTATCAAATATTTGTTCCCCACTTGGTTACTTATAGACTGTTACCAAGTCACCTCTTAACCTTCTCTGTGTTAAGGTAAATAAATTGAGCTCCTTGAGTTTATTACTGTAAGGTATAAGATCCTTTAATCATTCTTGGCTCTTCTCTGAGCTCTCTCCAATTTACCAACATTATTCTTAAATTGGGACACCAGAATGGACATAGTATTCCAGTAGTGGTCACAGCAGTGTCAAATACAGAGGTAAAGTGACCTCTCTATTCCTAAAGATTCCCGTTTATGTGTCAAGGATTGCATTAGTCCTTTTGGCCCCAACATTATACTGGGAGCTCATGTTCAGCTGATTAGTCACCGTGATGCCCAAATCTTTTTCAGAGTCACTTCTCAGGATACAGCCCCCCATTGTGTAGATATGGCCTACATTCTGCTTCCACATGGATATAGACATTTACATTTAGCCATCTTAAAATGCATAGTGTTTGCTTGCGCCCAGCTTTTCAAGCAATCCAGATCATTCTGTATCAGTGACCTGCCCTCTTCAGTGCTTGACACTCCTCTAATTTTTGTGTCATCTGTGTACTTTATCAGTGATGAATTTGTGTTTTCTTCCAGGTCTTTAATACAAACGTTAACTAGTGTAGGGCTAAGAACTGATCCCTGCGGGAACCCCCTAGAAACACAGCCATTTGATGACGATTCCCTGTTTATAATTACATTTTGAAACCCCTCAGTTAGACAGCTTTTAATCCATTTAATGTCTGTAATGTTAAATGTATATTGTTCTAGATTTTTAATCAAAATGTCACATGATACCAAGTCAAACACCTTACAGAAATCCAAGTGTATTAAATCAACATTATTACCTGTATCTTTTTTGATGACATGACAAGTTTGTATCAAGTTAGTTTAACAGGATCTATTTTCCATAAACCCAGGTTGGCATTATGTTACCCTCCTTTAATTCATCATTATTTGAGTCATATCTGAATATCAGCTCATAGACTCATAGACTTTAAGGTCAGAACGGACCATCATGATCTAATCTGACCTCCTGCACATTCCAGGCCACTGTACCTCACCCACCCACTCCTTAGTAGACCCCTAACCTCATCCTTAGTTACTGAAGTCCTCAAATCATGGCTTAAAGACTTAAAGTTACAGACCATCAACCATTTACACTAATTTAAACCTGCAAGTGACCTGTGCTCCATGCTGCAGAGGAAGGCAAAAAAACAACAACAACCCAGCGTCTCTGCCAGTGTGACTCTGGGGGAAATCCCCTCTCGACACCAAATATGGAGGTCAGTTAGAGCCTGAGCATGTAGGCAAGATCCACCAGCCAGACACCAGGGAAAGAATGCTCTGTAGTAACTCAGAGCCATCCCTACCTAGTGTCCCATCACCAGCTGTTGGAGATATTTGCTGCTAAAAGTCTCAGATCAGCTACATGCCATTGTAGGCAGTCTCATCATACTATCCCCTCCATACATTTATCAAGCTCAGTCTTGAAGCCAGTTAGGATTTTTGCCCCCATTGCTCCCCTTGGAAGGCTGTTCCACTCCTTTGAACATTAGAATCCTTCGCCTAATTTCAAGCCTAAACTTGTTGATGGCCAGTTTATGTCCATTTGTTCTTGTGTGCACATTGGCGCTTACCTTAAATAACTCCTCTCCCTCCCTGGTATTTATCCCTCTGATGTATTTATAGAGAGCAATCATATCTCCCTTCAGCCTTCTTTTGGGTACGATAAACAAGCCAGTTTTTTTGAGTCTCCTCATGTAAGGTAGGTTTTCTATTCCTCGGATCATCTTAGTAGCCATTCTCTACACCTGTTCCAGTTGAACTAATCTTTCTTAAACATGAATTGCACCCAGTATTCCAGATAAGGTCTCACCAGTGACTTGTATAATGGTACTAACACTTCCCTGTCTCTAGTGGAAATATCTCACCTGATGCTCCATGTTCACATGTTGAATCCAGCCCAGGTCAGGAGCGGCCAAAAGTTAGTTACCATTTCATGGCTGTTTGATAGGCTGTGAAACAAACTTGGTTGACCCTGTCCTGTTCTCATTGGAATGGGCAGTGATCCGCATTAGTGCAAAAGCTGCCATCACCATGACATCTTTGTTGGTAGCCTCTGTGGAAAGGCCAAGCATTGAATGGCCAAGGAGATTGAACAAACCCATTCTGACATTTCCCAAAGCGTACCCAGGATTGTGAGACAACTTGATACCACCTGCCTTTAGCGTGAGGGAGCACTGACTGTGTCAGCCGGGGCTCGGCTCCCTGACTCTCTCAATCAAAAGCAACACAATAGGGTGACCAGATCCCACTAATTCTTCACCAGCTAGCCCACCTGATGGGAACTGGAGTTGGGCTGAGAACCTGGGATAATCAGGTGGCAGAGCACTGGGGGTACGATAACTTGTGCACTGAGAACAAAGGCTTTATTTTTCCATAACAAAATCAAGTTTGTTTAATCAAAAGCATTAAAAAGACTCATTTGTTTTCCTGACCTCAGAGATAATTGATGGATATTCTTGCCATGTCTTGTATTTCACTAAAACAGACAACATTAGGTAGAGGCAAGTTTTGTATCAGTATCATCAGGTGCAAAATATTGCCTATAATTTTAAATATTTAAGGCAACTTTGACAAGTATAAATTTGACAGCCAGTGGTCAGAATACATTTAATATAGCTTTCATTTGCTGAATTGAGTAGGCCTAAGGTCTCCCTAGGGTAATATGATGTAAAAAATGTTCAGTGCACTAATTTGCTCACAGGCCATTAGCTCTCTCCAGAAGCTAGGCTTTAAAGACTTAGACAGAAAGAAAATATGCTTAAGATGTCCAAAGGATTCAACATTTCTTCATTTCCTTAATGTTTAACCCCCTGTTGGTCACATGACATACACTAAAGGGTAGATCTTAGAAATTGTGATAATGGATCTTGTTCTTTTGCACTAAATATTTAGTGATTTTTCATTACTTAACTAAAGTGCAGTGATTTGAATTTGAAATGTAAAGTGGATTTATTGCAGTCAGCTGTGACAAACAGAGTTCTGTGCTGTTTCAGTATTTTTTTGGCACAGGAAAATGAGAGGCTAACTTGGAATATAAAGAAAAAGCTTCATAAAACTTTCTGTCGCTGTTGTCTAATTATCATGAGGTACCTATAAAAATGAATAATGAAACAATATATTAACAGTATACAGTAAAAGCAGTCTTTTTCCATTAGGTCTATCACCCTACCATACTATAGACAGGATTTTATTTTATGAAGATAAGTTTTATATTAAATGGTGAGAAACTGTAGAATAATACATATCAATGGAGGCTTAATGTCACATACCAAATTGTGTTGGTGTCTGAATAATATATCATACGATGTCGTGCCAACAGATTTAACAGTCATGTACGCCATCATTATTACATTATCAAAGGGGCCATCTTCTTAGCACGGGGTAGTTTAATAGCTTAGAGTATGCGCACAATAACAGATAATTATCGGGTATCCGATGATCTCAATTGAAAATCAATTAAAATAAGTAGCAGTTAATGTGACCATAGATGTAGACAAAGTGAAGCACACTTGACTATTACAAATTATAGCAGGCAGCCAAAGGAACCCTATGGAGATACAAGGATAGAACGTGGCTAAATTAGTAAACTGTGTTGACACACTGGCTGTCATTTTAAATGCGTGACTGTGGCATATTCCCAGTTCTGGTAAACCTTATAAGTTCAGCTTACTTACATTTTATGAAAACGGAGAGCAAAATATGATTTTTAACAATTATAACAGTAAAATGGAAAGAGGAAGCTGTCTCAGTGGGGGAGCTGCAGGGGTCTGTGTTGCTACCTGAGTTCAAAAGAGACTGCCAGTAGGATGCTTTTTAACCTGGGGCTGTCAGCGTGGTAATGCTCTCATTCTTCTAAGAGAGAGGATGCAGGATTCCATCCCATTTCCCAGCCACTTTGTCCACAGTGGGATTGCTGCATCACACAGCTGCAGCGGGAGTTAGGGAAATGTAAATCTGGGACAATTCTGCCCTGTTGTTACTGAGTCGCAGAGCTTAAAGTTCCCTTGGCGTATGCCCTTAGTTGGGATAGTGGCCAAGAACAGAACATATTCAGATGCCTGGGAATGGAGGGAGAGAACAAGCCTTTTCTTTTGATTTCTAACAGGTGCCAAATGATTTTGTCATATTTTGGATGAAGTGGTATTCATTTCATTCAGAAATTTGTATGCCCACACGTGGCTCAATTTGTGCAGCACAAGATTGATCCGAACAAAACTTTAAAAGAGAGTATGACCGTTTTAAAATCGATTCCTGCATTAAAAGCACAGGATATAATATCCTCTAATTTGCCAGAACATTCCTGAATATTTTAAAAAAGGAATATCACTTATAAGACAGAATTTGTTACCATCAACTCTGCTCTCTACCCCCCATTATTAGCATGCTGTATTTGCAGCTCCAGACTTCTAGTACTGGTGACTTTTTCAAGGTCATTGACTGTATCAGCCAGTGGAAGGTTATATCACAACACCACGGCCACTGCCTTCCATCATGAACTGCACATTTATCGCATGCTAATTTCAAGCGCAGTGTCATTTTTGTCTCCTCTCTCTCCTTTCCCACAGCCAGACTTGCCAAGTCCTGCTGTTTCTGCCTTTACAACACCTCTAAAATCTGACCATGCATCACATTCCATTCTGCCCTATTAGTATCCATTCGACAGATGATGTAATTTCCTGCAATCTGATCTTTGATTGTGAACAATATCTAGTGGAAAACTCTAAATTCACATTTTCAATCGGAAAAAAAATTCACTAATTGCCTCAGCATATAATATTTCTTTGGTCATATTTTGTACTAGAACTCTGATCCTCGGCTGTGTTTCAGTCACTTCCTGCTATTCCAGGGACACAGAGTCCCTAGAGCTATGGGAAGATCACCTCATCATAGACAGTTCCCTCAGAAACATAGTGCTGGTGTATTGACTACTAACTCACCCCTACTTGTGGAGCTGGCGTAGAGGGTGTGGCTGTGGGCTCCTATGCCCTGGGTGGTCCACAGTTGTTGTAATGACAGACAATGCTTACTATAGCAGACTTAAGGCTGTTCTAATGTTCTTCAAGGGGCCACCCTCTTGCGTTGCATAGCAGGGCCAGCATCAAGCCATCTTTGTACCCTACCCCATCCCAAGGTACACAGTGTGCTCCTTGAACACTGCTGACAGTGTCGTATTCTGTCTCTTAAATGATAGCTAAGATTTATCATAAACTCATAGTCTGTGCTTGAATTCACATATCCCATTAACTTTTTCACTGCTAAATTATTGAGAACATGCTTTTTATCTAATTGACCATGATGTAGCTGTACAGATATATTTAACTTACAGCATGGCATAGTACTTTTCAAAAGTCTTTTTCCAGTGTGTGTGTGTGTGTAATATATATATATTTTTCAAACCAAGTATTACTTATTTATTCTGCACTTTTAGAAGTGCAGCTAAGGGAACTGCACAAACAAGAAGTGAGAGTATAAAAGTAGAGTGAGGTTCAAGACTGTAAATGGGCCTCAGCCAAAACACAAGGTCTGAACTATGGATTTAAATCTAAACTAGATTCACAATTTTTAAGACCCAAAGGAAGTATTATCACACTCTCGTCTGACCTCCTACATAACGAAATCCAATTTTGAGTCCAATGATCTGTGATTGAACTAGAGCACATCTTTTAAAAATACACACAACCTTGATTTGAAGACTAAGTGACAGAGACTCCACCACATCCCTTAGTAATACATTCCATTGGCTATTTACCTGCACTTTGCACCTTATTTCCTGCTTGAGTTTTTATAGCTTTAATTTCCAGGCATTGGATTTTGTTAGGTCTTAGTCTGCTGTAATAAAGAGCCCACTAATATCGGATACCTTGCTGTATAGGTACTCACAAAACACGGTCAAGTCACCTCAACCTTTTTGGACAGTGTTGTTAATAAAATGGAATAAGATGAGCTAGAGAAAATCAGTGATTTGATTGTCTTCCATATGTGCTTTGTTAAAAGAATATGGAGTTGTTGAGACCATCTCAGATCCCCTCCAGTGAGAACAGTTTGTGAAACTTACTTTATTAAAAACCTCAAACAGTATTTTGGGGGCATGTATGTTACATTGTAATAATTGCTTTACTTCATTGCTGGACATTTATCTTTTGACCTTATGACTGACAGTACACCTCAGGGGAAGAGTTATTAGTATATAGTTTACATGATTCATGGGTTGTGAGCTGTGTATTTTTAGTTGCTCAATGCACTAGTTTTGCAATAGCAAACCACTTCCTCAGTGGATCTGAATCTAAATAAAAACACATAAGCAAGTTAAATCATTCTTATGAACCAGTGAGGAACACTTTAATTTTGGTTGGATTACTCCAGCGTGTCCATGCATTTGTATGAAAACTCACAAAAACAGGTATGATGGTGTCTATAGGTCCCTCCCCCCCATTATATACTCCCTATACATCCAGATTCTTCTGAAAAAAGATTTAGAGACTATTAGGGTATTTCAGAGACTGAACCAAATCAATAGAGCCAGATCCTTGGCCCTAGTGCAGCTGTTTGCACTGCTAAAGTGTTGTAAAGTAGGCATAACACTGGGTTAAAAAAAACCTTGAGGATTACCCCAGCCTAAGAGAATCCCCTGGCAGCTGCTACACTACCCCATCTCCTGATCCCAAGTACAAGAGGCATGGCTTTGGAAAAGTGGATATGGCTGAGGCAATTCCCAGGGGGCAGAATGGTCCATTGGGGCTATGTACAGCTAGCAGAGCAACCTTCCTGGTTCCTGGCATTCCTGGGGTTGGGGGCAAAAGGTCACACACAGCCATCTTTGCATATCCCCTCCTGTGCTGCAGCCAGTAATAACATATAGCCAATAATTACTGTGTAAATACATTGGAAACAATGCTGGCCTAAGTTCATGGTAACTCGTATTACTGCTACACATTAACTCTTGATAATTGTAAACAATTTACATCGTCCTGTCACATAAACACATTTTGGAGACAGTTAATAAATACAACCTGCTGCAGACCCTGTGTGAAGTACTGATATTCACTTTGAAATTCTGCATTACAGGAAGGAAGATCTGCGATATAGTTCATTGTTTCCTGCAGTTTTATGAACTTCAGGGTCACAAAAAACACTTCACCCTTCGGGGGTGTGTGTGTGTGTGTGTGTGACAGTTGTAGTCTTATACAATAAAGGTTTTATGCTCATGAGATTAAGATGAACGCATTACTCATGAGTGACGAAGTCATGTGAGTTACTCGGTTCATCCCAAACAAGTGTTGGTAAAACTTCATACCACACCACATCATCCTGCGTTCAGAATGTGCCACATGTTTTATTTTAGGAGTGTTTTATAGTGTTTTTAAAAATTTGACACTGCATTTTATATCCCTTTGGTAGAACTACCATGAACACATTTTAGACATATCTAAAATTACCTAAAATGCCACATATAATAAAGTCAGATATCTTTATGATCTAAAGTAAAGGCCATTGAGAAAATCAACATTTGGAAGACATTACTGCATAGTTATCACATAAAGTTATCACAGTATCTCCTAAGTATTGGGAGAAAATGTGGCAATTTCAGATAGCGGTGTGTGGTAACTGTTTGTCAGTGATGACTTTCCAGTGGTAACCTCTGTGACTGGGCTAGAAACAAAAACCTTATGAAAAGTGGATTAGTGTCTATCCAGTGGTATAAAACTCCTATTTGTAGCCTTGATGGTCTGTAAGATATTGGACTGGTTTGCTGTCATTGTTTCAAGACTTAAAATTGTCCACTATATAGGAATTGAGCCACTGTAATTTTGGGAGAATCAGAAAGTACTTCTTTAGTGGATTGTTTTATTTTTCAAATGGTGGTAATTTAAATACTCCTCCAAGTTGTGGAATGTTAGAAGTCTGAGTGGGCAGAATGCAAATGAAATGGTCAAAGATAAATTCCATAGCCACGTCATACATTTTATCATATCATCTTCAGTCTTTCTCATGCAGTACTGAAAGCAAGGGAAAATCTCAACATGAAACCACACCATGCACATCATTGTGCATTAAATATGAGTGAGAATGGTTGAGACCGTATGTTTCTACGCTGCAGCCATATAAGGTGTGTGTATAATACATAAGCCTTTTTTATGTAAAGAATTCTTGCTGGATGTTTTCATGGTTCAGATATAAAAATAATTTATATATTTATTGAAGTATGAATTCTTGTGATGCTCACAGGTAGTTTTTCCATATGAATGTTTCTCTTTACGTTGAGCTTGAGTTGACTGGTGTTCTGACATTTCTCCCCCTCACTGTATACCGTTCTGTATCTCTTTAAAGCAGTGAGCCATTCCGGTACTGATGTGACAAGACCTGACATGAAATTCCACTGAATAAAACAAATTATACACTAGAGATGTGCTGAACTGAATGAAAACAATTTGGACACCAGGGTCCAGGAAGGGTGCAGAGAAGCTTGTGAACCATGACAACCTTTCCTCTTAGAATTTAAAAAAAATGTTTCAGTGTGTCAGTATGAGATGTGACGGAAGGAAGAGTGCTACATTTAATCACTGTATTGGTAGAAATGACTTATTGAATAGCACTGTGCCATATTGTCCCATATGGTACAATGTGTTGTGACCAAATAGTTCATTTTTGGAATTGCGTGAAGGCGTTGGTGTACAACTCCTGCTGTTTCAGACATTTCTGTGCTAGATATTTTAATCTAAATGTATCTAATTCAAACTTCAACAAGGACGTTCCACTTAGCAATCAAAGCTGTTTGTCTACAGTGGCCCGAATTCTGCTTTCAGTTATGTCCCTTCAACCCCACTGAGTTTGGGGTATTGCACGGTGTAAATGAGGGTAAAATTTGGTTCAGTTTGTTGGTAAAGTTGTCTAACAATCAGAACTAATAAAGTATTCTTAGCAATAAAACTAGAAATTCAGTTCATGTTCCTTTTTTCTCAATAAACCAGGGTTGTTTTTTAGCGAATCCAGCCTGGTTTATAGTTTCATATAGCAAACCTATAAAATTCAGCATTCTCTGTGAGTTCAGTGTAAAACAAGGTAATATGTGATAGGTCTAATCTGAGTTTCACTTTGAGATTTTGGATTCATTCCCAGCGAAACCAGTGGACATATGATCCATGCATTTTTATAACCAAAGAAAATGTCATCATGAGACCTTGTGATATGAAATGTCAGGATTTTACATGGCACTAACATGTAGAGCTTAATATTCTGGTGGGTTTAAATCTCTTTGGTGGAGAAGGTAAAAGTTAGCTAATGACTATTTCATAAATGCAACAGAGGGTCCTGTGGCACCTTTAAGACTAACAGAAGTATTGGGAGCATAAGCTTTCGTGGGTAAGAACCTCACTTCTTCAGTATGCTCCCAATACTTCTGTTAGTCTTAAAGGTGCCACAGGACCCTCTGTTGCTTTTTACAGATTCAGACTAACACGGCTACCCCTCTGATATTTCATAAATAGTGATGAAATCATGTTCAATATAGGTCTTGTCTTGTAGTGGGTAATGGTGCACCCATATCTTTTACCCATGTTTTACTGATTAATGGTGTCTACCCAACTTGTAATGGTTAATGTCATGAGACCAGGTTTTGTACCCAGGTTGTACTTCTTTACTGTTGTTCCACGTCCTAACAGTAACCACTTACATGGAATACTAAACAAATTCTAAATTAAATGCACACTGTCATATAACTATCAAAGCAATAATGAAGGCTGCTTTTGCTACATACAGCTATGAAGAGTTTTCTTATGTTTAAATAAAACAAAGGAAGACATGGAAAAAGTCCAAATGTCCTGGAACAAAATCCAAAGGCCCAAGAAAAAGAAAGAAAAACGAATACAAGAAAGTTACTTATCTAGGAGTATTTAGTAAGCATTTCCTCCAGCTTTCATAGTAAATGAACCCTTGAAGACATTGGACCTGATTTTTCTCCCATTTACACGAGTGTGACTCAATTGACTACACTGGGGCTACTCCTGATTTACATGGTTGTAAGGGAAGGATGAATCAGTAAGTTATTGTTAGTACGTTAGCAGTGCCAGCTTGTCCATGTAGCAACAGAACACAAATATGAGCCTTTAAAAAGGTGCACAGAGTGGATGTGTTACTAGTAATTAATGGTATTTGTTATCTTTGGAATGAAGATTCATTTATCTTTCTCATCTTGCTTTTCATCATGTAATTTTTTTAAAAACAGAACTGATGACATGGCATTCTGAGCTGCAGTCTACAATAAGATCTGCAAGTCAAAGGTTTTCTTCACCAGGAGAGGATATTCACATAAAGTGTTTGCTTTCTGTGGTGTCCACTCAGAATATAGAAAGCATAGCTTCATTAACTAAAATGGAGCTAAATTGATTTATACCAGCTGATCATCTGGACCATAATGTTTGAAGGGAGTTTTTCATCACCTTATTTGAGCACTCGTGCATTTTGTAACTGTGTGCTGAAAATCATCCCTGGAAAAGTAGGGGAGTCCTTTCAGAGTAACACCTGAAAAAACAGGACATTTGGTCCCTATTGACACCTGGAAATAAAAGTATTGGCTCAGAAATGTAGGTCACAGAAGACCAAGCTTACTGAGCCTGAAGAATCAGACTAACATTAAATATAGTCAATGTAATCTTAAATTTGTTGTACACTAGAAACTGGAGGCCTGATTGTTATCTCATACCAATGTAAATCAGGAGAGACGCTTAACAAGTCATTGGAATTACACCAGTGTACCTATTTAAGTAAGATCAGGATCAGGATGTCGGGCCAAATTTCTATATGCTTTTAAACCCATATATGCCTATTGGCATACATCGGATTAATTGTGTTATTCTAGATTTACACCAGCGTAAATGGGACCAGAATTTTTCTCATTGTCCTCACTGGAATGACTGAGAATGGAATTCTGAGGCTCATGTCTGTCATTCCAAACTATCTACTATTACTGCCTTGCTTTATGCAAAAGTTCAGTGCATTTTAGAATGTCTGTGTTGTGTGAAATTTAGTACAACCTGGACATTGAAATATACTATCATTGCATGTGGTTTACGAAATAAACCATTTTTAATCCTACTTTTCAGAAAAAAGCACAATCAGAAATATTGGTCTCCATGGAAATATAAAGTAGATTAGACTCAAAGGCACTCAAAAGCAGTTACATGAGACATGTTCATGGACAATGATCTATGCATGAAGAGCCAGATTTTAAAAACCACTCAGCACCCAACATCGTGACACTTTTATAGCCAGATTTTTCAAAAAAGCACAGAACTCAGGGTGCTCAGTTTTTGAAAACAGACCAAGGACCTCTCTAGTACATTCTCCCATCTTCAGCGGTGGCCAATGCCGGATGCTTCATATAATGGCATAACTCTCCTTAATGTACCTAACATGGCAGTACTGTACCATTGAGAGCTGTCAAACTGACCTTGAATAATTTATGCCCTGAAGTATGCAATCAGATGTTCTTTGTAATTTTATTTTAGATAACCAACATTTAAAATATTTATTTATCTCCAAAGCAATTTCTTTACATTGCTTTACATCTATAGACATATGAACTGCCCGACCTTCCTCACTTCCATTTTTCTAATAGGAAAGACGCCAGATGTGTGTGTGCATATATATACCCCAAACTGTAAACATTGTTCCAAAGATATGTGACTACAACTGAATAAATTAAAAATATTCAGATATTTAGCAGTATAAAACATATTTTTATGTCAGAAAAATTTATAGTACCCAGTATATACTCTTTTTGTCTGCACAACTCTAAATGCTGTATATGTGCTAAACATTTTTATTATTGTAAGTTGGACAGGACAGATTTTTCTGAGTTTTTCTGTGCTGTTCATTAGGTGAGCATTTTTAAATGAGTTATATGTACATCTTTTTGGAACTAAAGAGTCTGTTCTATAGCCATTGTACAGTTGTTACTCCCATAGTGGTAACAGGAGTTAAATGTATGTTGCAACAGAAGGTTAGATCAGAAAGAAGTATGTCTGCAGATATATTTTTCTCTCTTCAATTCCGTTTGTTTTCTTTGTTTACTGCTAAGAGCTTGTCTTTGTCAAATAGCCAATTCATCCCCTTATTTCATCTGATTCTGTCTTCCAAAGTTCACTTGGTCGCATGCTTTGCTAAAGTTTAATTTAGGGCAGCATATGTACACAGCCCATGTTTGCGAGGATTCTCATTAGGAAACAGCTGACAAAATGCTATCCTGAAACCTCTCAGAATTATACTTTTTTATAAATATAGGAAAAAACCCTAAATGCCAATATTAATTCACATGTATTTTAATGCCCAATGTTAAATGTTAAGTGCTAACAGTGAATCTATGGAGATGGTGTCATATTTTGCAGTCTAAGTACTTTTAAGTAGCACAAGGTCTTTCAGCATAATTAGCAGAGAATATTGAACCCAGCCAGGATACGTCATTAAATTTAGAGTCTTCTTTATCTCTGAGAGTCTAATCGTGTGTGCAGAAGACTAATTGTTAATGGCATGGTCTTTATTGCTCATAGCTTTCTTTTATTTTACATGGAATGGTCTGCTTTGAGAGAAATAATTAGGTTTTATGGTCCTACCTGCATAGAGTCTTTTGTTGAACATCTTGTGGTTTTACCAATTCAGATCCTGAAAGCAATTAGCAGCAGTGAATGGTGCTTTTCCTAAAATCACACACATTGTGTTATTGTCTTATTCCTTTTTTCCTTTTCCTTTTTTTCTTTGAACAGCAGTAGCAGATGTAGGAACTGTAGTTCCTTAAGAGTAAATTTCAATAATTATCTAGTGCAAAAGGTGAGTTTGCAGGACTTAGGTTCTAAAATAGAAGATGTTTTGTTGGTGCATGTGTTTTAATGTTTGGCAGGAAACTTTGTGTTGTTGAAAATAGAAAATGAAAAGTGCTAAGGAGAGATACAAAACACAACCCTACATAATTTTCAGTGACTATGTCATCTTTTGCCCTTGATATTTCACTCAGTTTAATGGAAGGTTACTATAAGTAGGCATTGAGTAATCTTCTGCTAGCTGCTTACATGGATGAAAGATTTGTTTTTCTATAACAAGGGTCATTTGTTTTGTCTTGAAGTCTCTAGAGAAACGCTCATCACACTTCTGTAAGTACCGTGCATTCAAGAATTAGTGTAAGTGTAGTGTTTATACAACAGCAAGGGACTGTGTGTCAGCGACATTTAACAGATCTGTTGCCTGTAGATTCAAAGGTGGAGATCTCAGCTTTGTTTTGTATAGGTTCCAAGTCTCACTTGTTGATTGACGTACCTTGACATGTGTTTAGAATGAGATATTTAGGTCCATTAAAGAAAAACAACGCAATGACAGAAAAGTTAGCATGAGCAGCATTTTTCTTTGTACTGGAATGGAAGTGGATAATTTTTTTGAGTCCCTGCTGGTTGCCAAGATGTCTGGAACAGTACTGCTATGTCTGCACACACTCCATTAACTGCCAGTGCCCTCTGTTGCTGGAATGTTTTAAAAACAGGAAATTACTTGACACTGTATTTTTTTTCCTGTCTCATGGGTAGACAAATCCTTTGAGAATTTTTAAGCTTAAACTCTATATTACCGGGTGATGTTATTGATTTTAAAATGCATAGAACTCAACATCCCAATTAAGAATTAATCTTATTTTAAATGCATTTTCTTCTCAAGGAAAGGAGAGACGTATTTAGCAAGAACTATGCAGGATTTTTTGTTTGATTACCTGAAGGAAATATTTCCCTGTGAAAATTACCGTTTGCTGATGGATGCATTTAGGGATAATCCAGACCTTGGCAGCTGGCTCCACTAGCCTCGTTTAGGCACTAGGGTGATGAGGAACTTTAAAGCACCAGGGCTATAGGTGAGAAGTTCTAGTAACCTGCTGTGTTTCCTGTGCTTTATAGCATTTATCATTAAGAAGGGAGTGAAAACAAGCAAACAAACAAAAAAATAGTGTTATACTGTCTCACCAATATGATAGAATAGTTAAATTAATGGCTAAACCTAATTAGGAACTGCAAAATTACAGCTTGTCTGCTGCCAACACTAAAGCCAATGGACTGTGAGATAGAGCTATGGTTACATTCCAGAATTATCTCACCATTGTTGAATCTTAAGATGGCTTTGCTGCCTGCACTTGGAAATAAAATAATCCTAGCAATTATGGTTTGTAATTTGTGAGTGGTTTGAAATGTAATGGCTTTTACTATAATAAATGGATTATCATATGTTGACAAAGTACAGGTTTAATTAACAGCGACAGATAAACCTACTTGCATTCAGAAGCTGTTTATATTAAAAATTACCTGAGAAATGAAATTTTTTAGCATCCTAAGGACTCACTTGTGCAACTGTCATCTAGATCTGCTACCATATATATTCATCTTTGCATGGCAGTTGCTTGGATTTCAGGCCTGATACTGCAATGTTTGTAGGATGTATTTCTGAAACATTAGACTGCCATAACACTAATCAATTAATGGCTTGATTTATATATTTGTTATGGAGAGACTGCCTATTTATATCAGTGTAACTTCAATTCTTATGCATATTTTGGCTAAAGTGAGTTTGCAAATAATTATTTTCTAGTGGAAGCTCATAGTTTTTATTGTGTTTTAATCAGTTTATTTACCCATGACATTCAGTGAAATAAATAAGGCATGCTAGCCCCAGGATCTCATATACCATATTGTAATACCTGGTAATAGTACTCCCTGGGGAATTCTGTGTCATAGACGTTAGCAATGGAAAAGACCTGTTAGGCCATTTTGTACTTCACCCCCCTAACTCTTATTCCACTTCTTAATACAGGATTCTTCTCTATGTATTTTCTATTGCTGTGTCCAGTGCCATTTAAAAAATGTCAGCATCCCCGCTTAGCACCCAAATGAGACACTAGAAACAAAGCCCTTTGCTGAAGGGCTCCTCCATCATGATCTCTTGCGTCCTCCTGTGTGAACTAAATGTAGCACCGCTGCTGCCAGTGCAAATTACACTGATGTGAACTGAATACCTAGTTTGTTTGGTAAACGGAATCAAGAATGAGAGTGAGATTTTGTGTTTTCATCTGTCATCAGTTTAGCACATCTATCAGCTGCATGTTGATGTAGACAGAGGACATGATGTTAGCCTCCAGCATGTTACTAACTTTAGTTTGTTTGGTAAGGGTTCAGCTTAGTTCATTTGTTTGGCTCCTATCATGTGTTGTGTGACTAAAGAGACAAGGAAAAAAGTTTTTATTTAAGGTCCCAGCATCTGATAATTTACTTGTTGGTTTAATGAATCAGACGAGGAGTTTTTAACTTTTTATTAGAGATTTTTCCTAGGTGTTTTACTGTGAAAAATAATTTTAAAAATTCAGATGGATAATCGGCGTATCAGTTATGAGTTATGATTTGCAGCACTGGCAATAAAGTTACACAAATGTGCTTGCAGTGCCAACATTTCATGGAGAGTTTTGGAATGCCCATGAGGTACCACTGAGGCATTGTCTCATGTAGATGAAGGCTTAAGGCTGCTTAAAATAGTTGTTACACCGCAGGGAACTGAAATGTCCACTGCAGTGCTCAGCTCTGCTGTTGGCTAGCCACTGAAGGAAACTTCATTGAAGCAGTGTTAATGGTATTTTTTGGGGGGGAGGATATAAGTAATCTTCCAGGTTCTTACCTCTCATTTTAAAATTTTATCTTAAAGTGTCTCCTAACAGTTCACTGTAACTTTTTGTTTGGTTTATAAAAATGATGCCTACAGTTTTTGATTTCAAAAGGGCAGATTTGGGGACATTTTAGGGAATTAATTAAAAAAGTCAGCTAGACTGAAGAGCTCAAGGACTTAAACGTGGCTGAGGCTTGAAATTTCTTCAAATCAATGATACAAAAACTATCGGAAATTTGCATCCCAACACACTGGGGAAAAAATGTAGAGAAAGGTTATTCATCCAGCTGGGTCTGGAGCCACCTCTGAAGGGCTATTAGGAGTAAGCAGAGAGTCTACTGGAATCCAAAAAGGGTTAATCAGCGAAGAAAGGTACATCGTGGAGGTTAGAAAGTGTAAGAAAAAAGTGAGACCTGCTAAAAGTCAGGTTGATTTTAACTCTTAACAAAGAAATTAAAATACATAATAAGAGGTGTTTTAGTTATATAAATAAAAGAGAATAAGGAAGAATGAGGTTGGGCTATTATGCTGTGTGGATGGGAAGGAGGTTAAAAATAATCTAGGTATGGTCCAAAAATTGAATGTATACTTTGCCTCAGTTTTCAGTAATGATGATCATATGGAACGTGTGCATAAGGAAATGAGTGTTTAGAAATAGAATTTACCAAATCTCAGATGGAAGAAAAACATAAAGAGTTTAATGCACTCAGATCAGGAGAACCAGATATTTTCCATCCCAGAATACTGAAAGAACTGGCACATGAGATCACTAATCCACTAGCAAGGATTGTTAATAAATCTATCTATTCGGGGGTAGTACCATATGTATGAATGGATAGCTTATGTTGTGTCTGTATTTAAGAAAGGAGGAAAAAAGTGACCCAGGCAGTTACAGATCTGTTAGTCTGACCTCCGTAGTAGGAAATGTTTTTGAGCAAATTTTGAATGAAAGAATAATTAAATGCATGGAGGCAAATGATAAAGGGAATGTAATGCGGCATTTACCAAAGGCAGTTCACACCAGACCAACCTGATTTCCTTCTCTGAGAAAATAACTCATTTTTTTACACAAGGAAAGTGTAGTAGATTTAATATGTTTGGACTTCAGTAAAGTATTTGACACAGTGCCATATGGGAAATTATTAATTAAATCAGGGGAGACAGATCAGTACAAGCTTTGTAAGGTGGATAAGGAATTGGCTAAAGGGGAGAAGGCAATGGGTTGTGTTGAAGGTGAATTATTGGACTGGAGAGTGGTTACTAGTGGGGTTCCTCAAAGATTGGTCTTGTGATCAATCTTATTCAAAATTTTTGTTAATGACCTTGGTACAAAAAGTACAACTGTGCTAATGAAATTTGCTGATGATACAAAGCTGGGAGGTAAGGTCAATACAGAAGAAGGAACAGAATATTATACAGGAAGATCTGGAAGACTTAAAGACTTGAGTGACAGAAATGGAATGAAATTAAATAGTAGGAAGTGCAGTGTCATGCACTTAGGGTCTAATATTATGAATTTCTGCTACAAGCTGGGGGCTTATCAGTTGGAAGCGACAGACGAGGAGAGAGACATTGGTGTCTGGGTCGATCACAGGATGACTGTGAGCCACCAATGTGTTGTGGCTTGAAAAAGGCAAATGTGATCCTAGGATGTATTCGGTGAGGCATTTTCAGTGGCAATAAAGTAGTATTAATAGCATTGTACAAGGAACTGCTAAGACCTCATTTGGAATACTGTGTACAATTCTAATCACCCATGTTCTAGTTTGAATTCATCTTTCTTGAACAGAGAAGAACTACTAGGATGATTAGGGTAATGGAAGGCCTATCTTATGAGAGGAGAAGGGAAGAGATTGGCTTGGTTAGTCTTGCAAAAAGACAGCGGAGAGGGGATATGATTGCGTTCTGTAAATACATTGCGGGTAATTACCAGGGAGGGAGAAGAGCTATTTAATCTAAAGGACAATGTTGGCACAAGAACAAATGGGCATAAACTGCCCATGAACAAATTCAGACTGGAAATTAGAAGAAGGTTTCTAACCATCAGAAGGGTGAGGTTCCGGAACAGCCTCCCAATAGATGGTATGGGGGCAAACAACTTAATTAGTTTTAAGAGAGCTGGACCAATTTGCATGCAATTTTATGATGGGGTTACTTATGATATGGGAGGAACAGAGCTCAATAAGTTGTGGGGCTCATGTCCTGTTTATATCTTATGTTTCTAAAGCTCATGCTTCAGGGTTTCAGACAGCCAGGGGTCAGAAAGTGAGCCCTGTCCCCAAAATATTCTGGAAGATTTGTTTCTCCTTCTGAAGTATCAGGGATGACCATGACTGGAGATGGGACACAACTCATTCTCCCTCTCAGGTGCTTAGCTGGCTGATTCTTGCTCACATGCTCAGGGTCTAACTGATTGCCAAATCAGGAAGGAATTTTCCCCAGATCAGATTGGTAGTGACTGTGGGAGTTTTTATTGCCACCTTCTGTAGGGTGTGGGTGTAGGTCACTTGCCAGGATTATTTGGTAATGTTTCACTTAATCACTTCCCTGCAATTGCAGGGGCTTCAAGCACTGGTGGTTTATACTCCCTCCTTTTGTCTGCTTGTGGCACATAATAGCCTAGTCTGCTGTGGGTCTCATTCACTTTGGTCTCATTTCTGTTGTTGGTTTTAGTGCGCGGGTGCTAGGTGGTGGTGGTGGCCTATGATATACCGGAGATCAGACTATATGATGTAGCAGTCCCCTTTCGCCTTAAACTCTATAGCTCTAAGTACAGTCCCCATAGTGGTGGAAGGTCATTGATCCACTAGGACAGATATTGAGATTTTTCTATTAGTAACCTGTACCTTCACTGACATTTTGTTTATATCTTTCTTTTAAAGTGAACTGATATTATAATATGATGTAGGTGCATTCTTTACTCTGTCTTCTGTATCTTCTATAGCTCTCAAGAAGAAGTTTATTTTTCTTTTCAGTGCTATTGCCGTGGGCATTCCAGCTAGCTTTTAAAATTTCAGTTCACTGCTGCATGAACAATAATATATGCCACTAATACATTCCTCTTTTCCTCTGGCATCCCGCCATCTTTGTCCAAATTTATGTGTGATATCTATCTATATAGATACATAACACTATTCACATGTGTGTAAATACATAATGCAAAAAACTACTGTACATCAGTGCAAGTTGAAATCATAAGAAGTCAGAAATTGCAAAATATGAGCTTGCAACATCAATGCTAACCAGCTGCATTACATATCTGGTATAGCTTTTATGATATTCACAGCAATATATTAAACATTTTAATTTAGAAAAACAGAAATGGAAAATAGTGCTCTATGTGCAATCTGGCCAAGTTAATGCTGCTATTGGAATATTAATGATTGCCTTCTGTTTGGGGCCAAATTTAGGGATGATGTGAATAATGTCTTGTTATAAACCAATTTATTCAGAATATACCAATGCATTTTAAAGCATGCTTTTCAATTAGCTAAATATCACAACTGCATCTTACACATCAGGAAGTCTGTGTTAGCTTAGCTTCCATGCTGAGATGCTGGAAGGCCAGGGTTGTAGAAGGAAAAGGAACCACATGAGGCTTTAAGGGGGGATGTGTTGATTGCTTTTTCTGCCTTCCTGAAAGTTGCACTCAATTTTGCCAAAAAAAAAAAAACAAAAAAAAACGAGGAGTCCGGTGGCACCTTAAAGACTAATAGATACTACTAAGGTTATTAAGAAATCTTTTCTTAGGACTAGATGTTCCACTAATGTAGATTCTCATAACTCCAGTGAAGTCAATACAGTGACATAATTTACAGGTGCCACTGGACTCCTTGTTGTTTTTGTGGATACAGACTAACACGGCTACCCTTCTGTCAATTTTGCCAGGTTACCAAAACTTACACCACTACTTATGTCACCATTATATTTAACCCTGTATGATATTAACTGTGCAACTTTAATCTTGCGTTAATATAGTAATTTTATTTTTTCTCTTTTTATTAAAAAATAGAAATAAATGCAGTTACTTGTGTTTATCATTGTTGACGTTTAAATGGTCCCACATAGGTTTCTAAGTTAACACCTCACTTAGGTGAGTAGGGGGGACAGGATTCTGAAATGCTTTGAAGAATAGTGAATTGTTTGTTATAAAAATGAGAGGTTGGGAGAGGACATGTCTTATGAAAAAAAACTATTCCTAACTAACTGACCTGCAGAATGAGATAGTTGCAGAAATGCTGAGCTGAAGGATATGATCTCCATGGTGATTAAGGTACAACTCAACCACTCTTCAGTTCTGATATTTTAAGGATACATAGTACCTGTTTTTATTTTGCAGTATTCATTTATAATTGTCTCTAAAAAGCTGTGGTCTGTGAAATAGAAGCACATATGTTTTATGTTAAATAATTCAAAATGGCTTTTTCTGAAGAATCTGTCAGTGGTTCTAATGAATATCGAAGTCAGTGTGAAGATTTCACTTTTGTTTCCTTCTTCCCTGTATTAATATTTGAAATCTTCATAAAGGTACAGCATTGTTCCTTTGGGTTTGAGAGTTTTGAGGTGACCGGTTTAATTGTGAATGCAGCGATTGTTGAGTTAATTGGTAATGCTTTAAATAAAGGTTCCATTTATAAATTATTCATTAATATGTGATTCATGATTAATAGATGCAGCTCTGTTCTTCAGCTTATTGAAAAGCACGTTAAAATTGTATTAATAAATTCTTAACAGATGCTGCTATAACAAACTGTTATAATGAACGTTATACATAGATAGTTAAAGCTGTTCATAACAATATAGCATTTCTTATTACAAAAGATGTTCTGAAGTGTCTTTGGGCTTGATTCTCTCTTACACCACTTTTTACATCAGTGTCAATCAAATGGTGTTTCTTCTGATTTATAATGGGGTGAGTGAAAACAAAATCACACCCATTGACAAAACTTTACTGAGATCAGGATTTCACCCATTGAGTTAAATACTAATGCTCACATTTTGAGATGCTGTAAATTGGTGTCACTGTATTGACTTCACTGGAGTTCTGAGAATTTATATTAGTGGCACATCTAGTCCTAAGAAAAGATTTCTAAATAACCTTAGTAGAAAATTGTAGTTAATTTTTGATTGCTGTTCACAAACATTGTCATAAGGAATATCTTACAGGTCTAAGCTTTCTGTTGTGAGAACTTACGCACCCTAGAAGTTCAGGTTCAAATTCCAGGAAGATCAATTCAGACCCTCTTCCTCCTTCTGTAGGTAAATTGAATTCCAAGCAGTTTCTTAGTTAGAGGCATTTTTGATAGAACCTTAAGAACCAAAGGTCTGCCTGGTCTGTCTTAATGATAGAGCTCAAGGCACATTTTGGGAGACTGTATTTTCACCCACGCTCCCTCTTTGAGACTCAGTATAAAAGCTAGTGATGGGAGAACCTGAAAATATTTGCAGTTCAGGTTAAGTGTACAAAAGTATACTTATCTGAGCTAGTGTTCTCTCTTCCCACATAGTCCTTTACCCCAACAAGGCCTTTCCTACATGTAGTTGCCTACTTGGGATTGGGAACAGTTCCAGATGTCTGTTAGCTCAACCTCCTTCTGATATTCCTAGGAGAGCCTGAGGAATCACCCCATCACCACAGCTTAAAGTGCCTGGGGCATATGGCATCATGCACCTGTGTGGTGCAACACGCGAGGCTACGTCTCAGACCTCTCCAGTCTTGGCCTCACCAATCAGCCTACCCCCATTTTCAGACCTGATCTCTCAGGACCACAGCCATCTATGTCATCCGAACCTCAAGTCTCTTCAGCTCATGGAGTGGAAACTCCATGGCTGAACCCCACAGAACTGGCATGCTCTGGGCCTGTTTGTAAGGTGCTTTTAGGGAGCAGGAAATCATCCTCTAGAGCCACGTACCTGGCAAAGTGGAAGATATTCTTGATCTGGTCAGCACAAAAAGGTGTTTTGCCTACTTAGTCAACACTTCCTTTTATCCTAGATTACCTACTCCGCTTGAAGAAGAACAGGAGTACTTGTGGCACCTTAGAGACTAACAAATTTATTAGAGCATAAGCTTTCGTGGACTACAGCCCACTTCTTCGGATGGATACTCCGCTTGAAACAGCAAGGCCTAACAGTATCATCCATTAGGGTCCATCTAACTGCAATCTCAGCTTTTCACCCGGTGAATGGCTGGTCAGTCTTCTCACACTCAATCTGTGGTTGTTTTCTTAAGGGTTGGAGCAGCTATGCCTCCCAGTATGCCAGCCACTCACTCCCTGAGACCTCAGCTTGGTGCTGGCAAGGCTAGCAAGACCCCCATTTGAACCACTGGCAATGTAATCTCTACTCTATCTGTCATGCCAGAAGGGTCTCGGAGATCTGAACTCATATTTCAGAACCACCATACAGTCTTCTTCATACACAAGGTTCAGCTAAGGCCACACCCGGCCTTCCTGTCAAAGGTGGTCTCGCAATTCCATAGTAACCACTAAACCCTTTCGAAATCCACTCAGCTTTTTGTAGTCATTCCAGACAGAATGAAGAGCCATCCAGTCTTGGCCCAGAGAATTTTATCATGGATCACTTCCTGTATCCGCACATGCTATGGCCTAGCGAAGGTCCCGGCTCCTCCACTGACAGTCCATTCTACAAGAGCTCAAGCATCATTGGCAGCATTTGTGACACAAATTCCGATTCAGGAGCGTCAACATGTGGCAACATCAGTCCACACTTCTGCATCTCATTATGCCATCACCCAGCAATCGAGAGATGATACAGGTTTCGGTCAAAGTGGTGTTACAGTCAGCGTGCCAATGAACTTGGAACCCTCCACCTGCATCACCTACATTGGAATGGAAAGCAAGTACTCAAAGAAGAAAAATGGTTACTGACCTTCTGTAACTATTCCTTGAGATGTGTTGCTCATGTCCATTTCCAACCCCTCCCTCCGCCCATCCCTCTGTCGGAGTTATCTGGCAAGAAGGAACTGAGGGGGCAGTGGGATCCTATATACCAGCATTATGAGGGCGTGACTCCAGGGGGCACCAGAGCTGACTCAATGGCTACCACTGAGGGAAAAACTTTCTGGCGGTGGTGCTCAGGGCGAGCACATAACCTACTTTAGAATAGACATGTGCAACGCATCTCATAGAACAACCGTTACAGAAGGTTGGAAACCGTGTTTTTGTTTGTTTATTTTGATTTTTTTAGAGCTCAGATTCTGATCTCAGCACCAAAGTCCTGTAACCAAGGCTCTAAGCATGTGTCTAAAGGGCCTATGCATTAATCCAGCGTTTCTCAAATTGGGGTCTGCAGTCCCTCAACTCTTCCCCCTCCCTCTATCTCTGGGAGGCTACTGAAGCCAAACCAGAGATTTTAGGTGCTAAAAGTGTGGTGGCACAGAGGGGCTAAGGCAGGCTCCCTGTCTGCTCTACCTCCGTGCCACTACTGAAAGCCACCGGCATGTCCCTGCAGCCCCTGGGGGGGGCCCAGGAGGTCTCTGTGTGCTGCCCCCACCTCAAGTGCCGACTCCACAGCTCCCATTGGCTGGGAACTGTGGCCAATGGGAGCTGTGGGGCGGTACCTGCGTGCAGAGGCAGCGTGCGGAGACCCCCTGGCCTTTCTGCCTTGGAGCCACTACTAGAGAGATATGGCGGTCACTTTTGGGAGTCGCCCGAGGTAAGTGCCACCCGGCCAGAGTCCACGCCCCAACCCCCTCCCCCAGCCCAGAGTCTGAACCCACACCCAAACTCCCTATCAGAGCCCTCACATCTCACCCCCTCCTGCACTCCAACCTCCTGACCCAATGTAGAGCTTGCACCCCCCACGCAAATTCCCTCCCAGAGCCTGCACCCCCTCCTACACCCCAACCCCCTGCCCCAACCTGGTGAAAGTGAGTGACGGTGGGGGAAAGCGAGCGATGGAGGGAAGGAGGATGGAGTGAGTGGGGGGCGGGGCTTCGGAGAAGGGGCAGAGGCAGGGCCTTGGGAAATGGGACTGGGCAAGGGCTGAGCAGGGAAGGTTGGGGGTAACTGAAATATTTTAAATCAAAATGGGTCCTTGGATTGCTTAAGTTTGAGAATCAATGGCTATTAGCCAGGATGGGCAGGGAAGGTGTCCCTAGCCTCTGTTTGCCAGAAGCTGGGAATGGGCGACAGGGGATGGATCACTTGATGATTACCTGTTCTGTTCATTCCCTCTGGGGCACCTGGCATTGGCCACTGTCGGAAGACAGGATACTGGGCTATATGGACCTTTGGTCTGACCCAGTATGGCTGTTCTTATGTTCTTAACCGCTGCCTTAATCCACCCCGTCTGGAAGTACCTTGTTTCACTTCCTTTCACTGTCCCCAGTTTGATTCTTTGTGCCTTCACATAGTACCAAGTAACAGCAATGTATCCAATTTGTGTTTGATTTTCCGCAACAGCTTCCTAGAATTTTAGTTAGTAAATATTACACTAGATTAACATTAAACAAAATTTCAAATGCTTTAAATGGTTCATATTTTTCGGAGGCATGTCTATGTGTGTGATTTGAAAAGAAATAGAGGGGAGAGGGCCATAAAAGAATAATTGGGGTATAAATATATGCTCATGCACTGTTCTCCACGTGCAACATTTACAGCTTCTAATTTGAAACCTGGAAGTATCTGTGCTGTGACTAAGCAGCTATATTTTATTTAATTGCCAAAACCACATTGGTTTTGATGTTTCTTTTAAATAGCAGCTGATTCTACAGCAATCTGCTAAGCAACTTTTTATACAGAACAGCTGAAAGTAACATGTACAAATATAAGGGAAATATGGTGTAAATAATTTACTGTGTTAAATTATGTTTTATAGTAAATTTCCCTTAAAAACATTTTTTTGAGATGGCATAGGATATGGTTCCCTTTGGAATACTGATGCCTGAACATGGTAAATTCTTACTATGAATGACATTTAGGTTTTAAAAAGTAAATTGTATATTACCAGCAGTTCCTAGATACTATTGTTCTGGTTACATTATGAATACCTAAGATAATTAGAAAATATTTTACTATAAAGAGTTTGGGTTGAGAGTAGATGCAATTAAATAAACATCAGCCAGGGGCTGAAAGTTAGGCATGTGCTTAAGGACCTTGTGAATTGGGGCCAAAATTACAGCCAAGAACCACTCGTACTTCTTTTTGCAATCTTGGCGTTCCTATGTAGGAAAGGATTTTGTGTATGCATGTATGTTCTCCAGATACACCTGCTCTCCTTACTAGAAAGTGTGGTTTGAACGGGAAAGTGACTCCATAAAAGTGGCTTTGTGGGGTTTCGAGTTTAGTGCTTACAATGATTTCCAGTACTCAGTTCACAAGTAAAGAAGTTTTTTTCTAAA
This sequence comes from Chrysemys picta bellii, assembly GCF_011386835.1. Classification (NCBI taxonomy): domain Eukaryota; kingdom Metazoa; phylum Chordata; order Testudines; family Emydidae; genus Chrysemys; species Chrysemys picta. The sequence goes on along the minus strand of NC_088799.1, from coordinate 14,256,077 downwards.
TGCCTTTCAAAACTAGTGATGGATCTGAGGCAAACTGGGCCCCTTCCTTGTCTCACATCATCACCACAAACAACCTTCCGGGAGGCTAAACTATGCCATGACTCAGACCTGAGCTTCTCTGTTATCTTCAAATTATGCCCATGGTGACAGCTGATCAGCCCATTGCCTTTGGTGTACTAACACAGGTATAACCAATTAGAGTTTAGTAAACAAATATGTTGATTTGTACAAGATGACATAGATTCTCACTACCTGGGCATAGATTCTCACTACCTGGGGAAGTAAAAAGCAGTAGAAATATGCAGCCACGTTTTCAGTAAGTATTCACCAATTTAGTCTCTCTCTGTTTTTGGGTGTCTGACTTAAGGCACTTCGGGCCTTGTTTTCAGATGTGCTGAGGACTCATAGTTAAGGCTACAGTTTAGTCATGGAGGTTGCGGAAGTCATGGAATCTGTAACTAGTAACCTCCGTGACTTCAGCCTGCAGTGGTTGGGAGCTGCAGGGGTCTCTACCGCCAGCAGGGGCAAGGAGCTGTGGGGTACCCCCACTGCCTCTGGTGGCCCCCGGAGCTCCCGGCCACTGCAGGTCACTGGGAACCCTCGAGCTTCCGGCCGCCATGGGTGGTGGGGGAACCCCCACAGCTCCTGGCCACTGCAGGCGGCAGGGAAACCCTGAACTCCCGGCCACTGCAGGCCCCCAGAGCTGAGGGCAGCAGGGATACCCCCAGGTGCAGCAGGGGATGCCTGGAGCTCCAGGTGGCAGGGTACCCCGCAGCCCTCAGCTTCTGCAGGCACCTAGCCCCTGCACAGCTGCCAGCTTCAGGTGTTATGGGTACCTGCAGATCCCCATTTTATCACAGATATTTTTAGTAAAAGTCACGGACAGGTCACAACTTCCATGAATTTTTCTTTTTTGCCCGTGATCTGTCCGTGACTTTTACTCGAAATATCCATGACAAAATCTTAGCTTTACTCATAGCTTCTACTGAAGTTTACTGTGTCCAGTCTAAAGTCAGAGGAATCTGGGGGTCTTCAGCACCTGGAAAAACCAAGCACAAACAATTACTGTTGAAAAATCTGGCCCTTTTTTGTCTGTAAAGTCAGCATGTAGGACGCTGAATACACAGATGGAGTAGTAGATCTGATGAGTGAATCAATGCCCTTCTTACTTAATAATAACTTTTTAGATGGCAGCCCTGCTTTAAATCTCCCTCCCCTAATATCCTCATGTCTCAGCCCTGAGCCTTCCACCACTTTGGTTGGAGGCCATCAATGCCACTTCTAAAACAGAGGTGGGATGCAGGATGCTTCCTCTCCCCTGTGTCTTTTTTTCCTTTTTCCCATATATATTGCAGAGTATCCAGCCCTGGCTGGCCCAGGGGACAGGAGAACTGTTATTTTAGTGAGCGAGAGTAAGAATTCTAGTGTTGCTAGGAGCCAAGGTATATCATTATCCAAGAGAGAAGCTTGCAATAAAGGGGCAGAATAATTCAGTTTAGGTTATTTGTTAATCGTACTTTTTAATTAGGATTTTTCACTTCTATAGTCCTGTGACTGGCTGCAACTCCAAGATGAGTCATTGCCACATGTCTTTAGGAGGATATCATAGCAACTGAAATATGGTGAAGGCAGTAAATGAAAAAGTCCACAGTCCAGCAATTTATTTTTACAGACGTTAATCAATGAAACTGCAGCTTCGATTGCAGAGCCTGAATTCATCTCTAATGTTTGATTTCCCCTCCAGCTACCTCTGCAAGTTACTTTTTATTAAATAACTTCTGATGAGCAGATGGCTTTAACCACTCCTCAGTCCCATTCCTCCACTACATTCTTGTGAAGTGAAGGTGATTAAACAAAAACTACCCCAACTGAAGTATCAGAGGAGTAGCCGTGTTAGTCTGAATCTGTAAAAAGCAACAGAGGGTCCTGTGGCACCTTTAAGACTAACAGAAGTATTGGGAGCATAAGCTTTCGTGGTAAGAACCTCACTTGCATCTGAAGAAGTGAGGTTCTTACCCACGAAGCTTATGCTCCCAATACTTCTGTTAGTCTTAAAGGTGCTACAGGACCCTCTGTTGCTTTTTATCCCAACTGAAGTAAATTTAAGCAACATCATTCTGTTTTGTGATGCCGCAGTAATTCTTACCGTTACAAAACACCTTTGGTGAATTTTACTCATTAACCGAATTTAACATAATCTAGGCTGAAGTGCTAATTTGATTTTTGTATAGGCTGATAAAAGACTTCTAATAAAAAGGAAAATGTCAGCAGCAACAAAAAAGACATGAAATCAATTTTTTTTTTTTACCATTTCCAGCAGAGGGGCTAGCACTAGAGGAAGCACTTTTATAATCCCTAATTTTCTCTAATTTATTTCCATGCCCAGAGGAGTTGTATCTTCTGCTCAGTATGGTCCAGGGAGGCATGGACTAGCAGAGATACAGTTCAGACAGCTGAGTCTATATGACTGAGCACCCAAGTGGATCATGCTGAGTTGGTTCCTCTAATCCTTTCACTAGATCAGCTGTAAACAAAGCACTTTGTACACCAATGGGATGGCAAACACATTGCTGCCTGACACAGCTGATGCTGTGCATTGAAAGCCAGTAGGAAATGGATAGTTTGAGACTGAATGTGCAGTCTTTGCCAGAGTCAGTATTACCACTTGTCTGAGGCCATGGGAAAAATCAACTGGGGGAAACCAATTTGTAAGCAAAGGAGGCAGTAAGCAGTATAACTATGGGAAAGACAAGGCTTCCACAACCCCCATGTAAAGTGATTTGTAAGAAAATGAGGAATAAAAACCAGGGAGAAGTGTAGGTTTTTGAAAGCTCTGTGGTGCTAAGGGTTTCCCAGAAGCTTATTTTACATGGTGCATTTCAGAATGAAATTATGCACAGAAGAATGAGGAAAAAAGAGCATTTGTCAAATAGACATTGTGTCGGGGTCCCCATGGTGAACCTTGGACTGAGGGCCTACTGAACCCTCCAAACCCACCAACCTGGGTTGCCTCTCATACTCTGATGCACTGCACTTACACAGACATCCACAGGCAGCGACACACCCAACTGTGTTACATGAAAGATCTCCCAGCCACTCATGAACCATAAATAGAGAGGCGCCAGCCATTTCCTCCCAGAACACCAGTCTTGCATCCCAGAATTGCACTGGTCAGAAGCCTGACCAATATAGGTTCATTACTTAGTTTGCCACTTTTTGTACATGCACCAGCCTTTGGAACCTAAGCTGAGATTTCCCAAACACTTTAGAAAACTCACTGGTAAGGATAAAACATTAAAATAAGTTATTAAGTACAGAAAGATAGACTTTAAGTGATTATAAGTGGTAGGCATAAAGGTCAGCGATAGTTACCTTAAGAAATAAAAATAGAAACACACATTCTAAATCCTAAACGTTGTATGAGCAAGTGTTGAATCAAAGAGCTTTTCTTATTCTGACAGATGGCACAAGCAGGTTACAGTTCCTTAATACACAGGCTGGGATTACCTTCCAGCCAGGGACCAAACTTCCCCAGTTCAAAGTCTTTGTCCTTGTAAGGGTGCAGACTCACCCCACAGCACCTCCTGCTGGTCGTCCATGGGAATTAGCCCATCCCAGCTCTGGAGCGTCCTCTGCAGGCCGGTGATCCGCCTTACCACTTGCCCCCGGGTCCCTCCCAGGACCCCGGTGCCCCTTTCTCCAGGTTGCTGCCCCCCTGGCAGTATCCCCACACTCTGGGTCTCCCCACCCAGGGGAACCCCCACCCACTAACCCCACCTCGCCTCAGAATAAGGCCACTGTCAGTCACCAACTAGCCCCCGCTCCCTAGGGCAGACTGCAGTATAAGCCACTCATCATCGGCAAGGTTGGGTTTGGACCTGCTGCCTTTGCCTACCCCTGGGCTGCCCTCTGCAACCCCCAGTACCTATTTGCCTTTTGCTAGGCCGCAGCCTGGGGCTTTCCAGGCTGGAGCTCCTCAGCTCCTGTGTCTTTCCCCAGCCCTGCACCACTCAGGTACCCTGTCTCAAGCTTCCTGCAGCCAGGCCCGTCTCCCTCTACAGCCAGAGAGAGACTGTCTCAGCTCCTGGCTTCCCTGGCCTTTACAGGGCCAGCTGGACCCTGATTGGGGCGTGGCCCCCAGGTGAGGCTGCTTCCCCCTTTCAGGCCAGGAGCGGGTGACCACCCCGCTACAGTCCTCCAGATGTTCTTCCTTGTGTTGAGTTTTTTTTGCGGGGGGATGGAGGGGGAGCGAGAGGAGCAAGGACAAGTGATGATGTCATTGTCTCTTTTTTTATACTTTCTTCCAGCTTGCTCGAAAGATCTTTGCTGTGACGTAGGTTACTCTGCCCCCCTCTTGGTGTACATGACTTCTTCGAGAAGTGTCTGGGATAGTGGATTGTGTGTTGAGCCATTATTGCCATCTGACTATTGCTGGCTACTCCTTTGTTGTAACTGAAAGGCTGGTTGTGGGTGTTCCCAACCTCATAACATATTTCAGCAACACATATAACAACCCTTCATAACTTCACATACAATGATAGCCCATACAATCCAATAGGATATTAATGTTCAACAGATCAAGACTTTTAAAATGATACCTCACAAGCCATACTTTGTACAAAACATACCATAATCATATCACAGTGGTGAATATGGGGATGTGCCAGCATACTTAAAAAAGTAGCTAGTAACCAAGAACTCAGTGGTGGAGTGTGCTTGCGGGAACTCATGGGCTGTAATTGCGGTTGGCATGAGGTCAGAAGGCAAAGTTAAAGGTTTCTTGCTTCTTCCCATTCCTGGGACAGGTTCCAGATTCAATCTGGTTTCAAGGAAACCTCAGATATTTATCATAATCTCCTTTCTTTCACTCCATTTATTATTCTTTCATCCCCATCTTGTTCTTTTTCATCTGATCCTTCATTCCCTGTGGCTCCGCCGCTCTTCATCTTCCCTTCTCCCATTTGCATGTCCCCCTTTCCATTTCCCTATTTCTCCCTTGTGTTTCTTTCCTTTCCTCTACACAAACTTGCCTTTCTTTTTTATAAAACGCAGAGTGATAATGCCTGTTGATGTTTCTCCTCTATATCAATGACAGATTGCCTATAAAGATGAGTATTTATGAAAATAATTTTTCATTGAATTTGCCTGTATTTGTCACCTGTGGAAAAATGGAAGCCAGTAAAGGTCTTTGTTTTCCACTCCACTGTGTTGGCTCTCTGTTTATTTGATGCACTATTTGCATAGATATAGGCTCAAATACCCCTAGGCTATGTGCAATGGTCTTGTCCTACTACATTTCTTGCACTTTCTCTTGCTGTCTGCTTTCTAACCATTTTAGGAGCATAACTGAAAGGAGCAGTATTCTCCAATCACACTAGTTCTGCATTTATGGAAATTTGAGTGCTCCTATTTTTACATGAAAGGAGAGAAAGCACGTAGCTGTGGTTTAAAAACCAAGAATTAGAACTGCATATTTTGCAAAAAAGTTTTATTGCCCTTTTTATTGCCTACAAAATGCAAGGAGAGTTTAAAATTAATATCAACCACTGTAAATGGTAACAGAGAACAGGAAATAAAAAATATATTTATTGCCTAGAACAGCTGTAGTCCCCTTACCTCCTTTCCGTAGAAACAAACAAGCTTTCTGTTTGCTTTAGCAGTAGGAAAAAAAAAAGATGGTGTGTGTTTTTGCAAACACCAGGAATTTTTCTTTTTAATCATAGATCTGTAAGAATGCGTGTACTGCAGAAGTACAGCAGGAAAACGGATACAAACTTTTAAAATAGTTAACATTATTGAAATACTGTTTGTTCTGTGCAAGTGCACATTTCCGTTAGATAATGTTCTTAGGAATTTATGTCATGAACTATAACAGCAAAATTCTGGGGTTCAAATTAGATGTCCCAATTCTATTCTCGTCCATTCAGGTTTTTTATGCTTCCCTCAGCACAATAGTCTCTGAATGGCTTCCAGGAGCACATTAAGCAATGCGACTAGCATTTGTCATGTGTGATTCTTTGTCCCTATTCTCCCCAATGGAAAATTATGTGAGGGTTGGGAGTTTTTTAAAATAACGAAAAATAAATTAATTTGGTCTGCTGTGCTGTATTTGTTACTGATGGGATGCTCAAACAAGTTCACCTTGCACTTGGAACTAAAAGTAATGATGTTGGAGGGACTTCTTAGACCCTGTGAGAATTCACAGCTTTGCATCAGCCCCAGAGAAAGCTCTGTCTCCCGGACAGATAAGTGTTATCCTTCCACAGATAGCTCCATTGTGCGCAGGGCCGGTGCAACCATTTAGGCAAACTAGGCGGCCGCCTAGGGTGCCTAATGGTTGGGGGCACCTAAAAACCCGCTCAGGCGAGGAGGTGGAGTGGAGGTGAGGTGAGCTGGGACGGGGGGGCGGAGGGGGGGGGGGCACACGGGAACCGCTCCCCGCCCCAGATCACCTCCACTCTGCCTCCTCTGCTGAATACACAGCCCCTGCTCTAAGTCTCCTCCAATAGGTGCCACAAGCCTGCGAGGGGAGGAGAATTAGAGTGGCGCCGGTGTGCTCAGCGGAGGAAGCGGAGCCAAGGTGAGCTGGGGCGGGCTCCCGAGGCGGGGTTAGCTTCTGCGGGGGGGGGGGTCTCCCCGGGCGGGATTAGCTGCAGGGGGGGTAGCTGCTGCGGGGAGGTGGCGGCGGGCTCCCCAGATGGGGGGCTGGGTTAGCTGCCGCGGGAGGGCGGGGTTAGCTGGGGGGGGGGGCGCAAGGTGGAAGTTTTGCCTAGGGTGTGAAACTTCCTTGCACCGGCCTTGATTGTGCCTGAGGAATGGAATTGTTAACAACTGCCCTTATTTTGGCCCTCCTGATGATCTTTTAGATATCCTGGACCCGTATCATTGAGTGCCTTGAAAATGAGAAAAAGACCTTGGATTTGACTCATTATTCTATGGGAAGCCAATCTAGAGAGTGGAGGACAGGTGGTGTTGCTGAGAAGACATGGTGCTATATTATATACTAATTGGAGTGTCCAAAGGCTTATGACTTCATGCGTAGGGATGTTGTATTGCTGTAGCCCTGTTGGAAAGAGATGAAGGCATGTATGACTGAGACTAGATTGTAGATGGGATGGGGTCTTGACAACTGGAATGACTGAATATGTTAGCTTTGCTCTGAAAGCAGATCTCATAAGCATCAGCAAAGAATCCAGGCACATTTCTAAACTGCAGAGTGAATTGATCCACAGTAGGTGTATATCTTCAACCAAAGGGGACTGCACTGGATGGCTGCAAACTCCTCACAGTGTTTCCCTCTGCTAACCAGCACAACCTCCCTCTTGCTCAGGTTTAGCTTCAACCATCTGTTGTCCTGCCATGAGCAGATCCCAGCCAAGCACATGGTCTTTTTTTTGGCCATGCTATCTGATTCTATGACTAGTCAGCATAAGCTGACTGTAAAGTGAGTCCGCCTCATTTAAGAATCTTTCTTCTCCCATTTGGGGAAGGCTGGTGCTTAATTCATAAGCACGCTGCTCAGAAGCTGTTGCAAAACACAGTCAAATCAGAGGAGCATAAGTACTGTCTATGCTCCATTTACTCAGGGAGATATGCATCTCATTTAAAAAATAGAGTCCACAGTCTACAGCAGTCACATATAAGCAACTCAGCCTCTCTATTCACTTGGAATAACACATTAGGCAACACTATTTTCCAACGACAGTCACAGCAAATATCAGACTGCACTTGTGTGGCCAAGTTCCTCTTGAATAGCCTGTACCACTGAGCCTTCCTATACATGGCCAGATCGTTTGAAGTGCTAAGGGCCCACAGTTCTAGTTGGCTGTTCCAGCAATGGATGTCATTCAGCACCAACTTGCTTGCCTAGGCCCAAATTTGGCTGTGAATAGATTTAACACAATACATCTGAGAGACAAGATGGATGAGGTGATATCTTTTATTGGACCAGTTTCAGTTGGTGGATGAGACAAGCTTTCGAGCTACATAGAGCTCTTCTTCAGTCACGCTGTGTAGCTTGAAACCTTGTCTCTTCCACCAACAGAAGTTGCTCCAATCAAAGATATTACCTCACCCACATTGTCTCTCTCATATCTTGGGACCAACATGACTACAGCAACCCTGCAAAATTATAATCTCTCTATTTTATCTTGGGTAACTTGCCAGTGTAAGGGGATTGCTTACCTCTCATGACCAAATCATGGCCATGCCCCCTTTTCCCTGTTGATCAGTCTCTTAGACCCTGGCTCTCACTTGGGCTTCTTCCTGAACTGTTGGACTGGCTGGTTTTCTTGCCTGCCTTCCTTCTAGGCATCCTTTTCTGGCCCTTCCTCAGACTTTATTTTTGGCTCCCTCTCACTCCTCCCTCCCTTCACCGCAGCCTTTATCTAGATCCCAATAACACCCTCAGTGGAGAAGCTATCCATCAGGCTGTTATTTTCTTTAGTTCTCACTCCACACTGAGAAAAATGCCTTGGCTTTATGCTGCTACTTCTCCCAGGAGTCCTTGCTCTGAGACTTACAACTCGACGTTCCCTGGACTACAAGTCCCTTGATCTGGAGGACAACCAGGCAGAAATAGGAGGTGGATCTTGAACCCCTTTTAGAGCCCCAGCTCATTCAGTGCCAGCCAGTTAGCATAGTATCTAGGCAATGAACATAGTAAGAAGGCATAAGCAAATGAAATAGGCTACTGCTCTCACCATTCAGGATGCTGCCTGATTGTGTCAGGTTCTCTTGGTTTGTTTATATGCAATGGTCATCATGGCTCCAGTTTTTGTGGATAGCCTTTTGCATCTGTAGGTGTGAATTTAGAATTGTAGTGACATCTCCTGTGTCAGTATAGCCGTATAAAGACTCTCAACTCCTTCACGGGAGTCCTTGTGGGAATAAAAATTTACACTAGCAGTAGCAGGATTGGGACTTGAGATTTGAATTTATGAGAAAAATACCCTCATTTTGTTTCAGTTTCTGAGGAAGCTAAAACCTTACATTTACTATTGTATTCTGAAATAACAAGTGCAAATCTGTACACAATTTCTTAATAAGATTTTTTTTTTGGAAGCTGACATCCAGGGTCCATATTTAATCTTTAAATTGCACTAGCTAGGAACATAAGTTGTGTAGGTGTGAAAACAGGCAACCAGGCTAAATTCTAAAGCAATATGCACACTGTTTGAAATGCACTAATAATTCTGTCCTTCCCGTTTTTTACTGTGGTAGTGGGGAAAAAATGCAAATATGTTCTACAATCCTGATTTATACTGTTTATGACAGATGTACATTAATATAAAAACATTTTTTAAATGCACACATGGACAAACCAGATTTCTTACAGCTATAAGTGGGCTAATTAAAATTGAATGAATGTTTTAATTACCTTGTTGTTTCTTAAAAAAACATATTTTATACCTGCATACTCTGTATAATCCATTCATTCTGAGATCATAAAAGTAGGAAAAATGTCCGACTACATTAAAGTCAGGAGGAACTAAAATATTTGCAGGGGTTTGTTAGCAGTGACTTTTTTATGAGGACTAAATGTTCAAAAATAGCCTCAGCAAAACTGTAAATGTGCATAATTTATGTGGGCAACTTCAGGATAGTTTCAAAATCTTGCCATTTATATTGGGATTCAATGTGTTTTAAAATAGTATAGCTGGAGACAGAGCTTAATCAGACTATGCAGTTGCTGAGGGCCCCAAGCAGCTCAAGGGGCCACCCATTTGCTTTTTATTATGTGTTGTATGTCAGGGGGAGGAATATTCCTGCTTAGGGCCCCCAGTGGGCTAGAACTGGCTCTGGTTGAAGAAAAGCTCTGTATATGCTCAGAAACTTGTTTCTTTCAATAACAAAAGATATTACCTCATCCACCTTGTCTCTTTTATTAAAAGAAGTTGATTTTCCTTTCTTATAAGTATCAGAGATACTTGGTTAGTTTTCCTTGTGCTCTTGAACAAATGAACTGTGCACTTGCATATCATTTGTATGGTACAAACTTTATCTATTCCAGTTACATTATAAATTAAAATAAGCTCTCCCCCTCAATATCACATATCTTCCCTGCCCGTCTTGCTAGCCTTATTACCTGATGCTGGATTCCTTGCGTGCTCAAAACTCATGGATTTCAAGGAATACCATTTCAGGTTTTCCTTTATATGTACTGTAATCTATCTGTAATGACACTCTTACCCTCATCTTTTTAATATGTACCTTAGTCACATCAGTATTGTCCAACTAACACTTGCCAGCTTATAGTCTTTTCAGTTTGAATCTATCTTGTTCCAGTAACAACTATGGTTTTTTTTTTCTCTCCAAATTTGTATTCCTCATAATGATCTTTTGGCTTCCATTATTTGCTGTGAATCTTTCCAGTTTAGATATTGTAACAGCTTTCATATGCTTGTGCTGTGAATCCTTTATTCTTAACATTTCACATGTACAATGTAAGTAAAATGCTATTAATATAATTAATTCAGGCTTCCTCCACATGAAGAACAAGAGTATTTTTCTACTGTTTTGAGCGCTGTGACACAGATGTGAATTTTGTCTAAGCAGAAATCTCCCTGCTCCGATCCCTGGCCTTGCACTTCTTGGATGGAATGCTGACCCCATTGCAGTCAATGAGAGTTCTGCCTCTCCTTTTCTCACTCTCTTTAATAAAATCAGCATTCTGGCTCAACCCCAGCATGGGCTCAGTAAATCCTCTTCTCTCAACATACCTTTTTCTTCTCCATCCTTGCATCTTACCTCTCCCTGTCCAAAAGCCCCCTTAGCTTTGCTCAGCTTCAGCTTTGACAAATCCATATCAGGGTCTCTGCAGCTCTGATGGTCTCAGGTGGAGCAGGTTTGCCTTCACAACTTGCAAGAGCTGGGCTTCCTCTGGCTCCGTAGTGCCCAGTTTACATTATATGCCTGTGACTCTGGAGAAATACCACAGCACACAGGATTGGAAGGCTGCCACAAATAAAGCACAGACCGCTACATGGATTTAGACCTCAGTATGGACTTCCTGAGATATCACCAAAGGTTTGAGCTCTTTTGGGAGGTGGAAGGGCTGGGGTAGAAGAGTCCTCAGATCAGATGCATAGAGATGTACTTATGTGAACCTCCAGGAGATTTAGGGTTTCTTTGCTTCAGTGTGTCCTTATGATTCTTAATTTTTCCAACTGGTTTCCCCATTGTTATGTATTATATAGTATTCTTAAGATACAAAATGCCCTAATGAAAAGAGGGTTCCCATATCATGTCTTCATGGTATATTCATTATTTCAGGCTGTGTTAGCCACTTATATGGGTACTGCCTTGCCCTAGTGGGAGCATTATGCCCTGCTACATCTCCTTGTAGCATACTCCCGTGTATGACGGTCTTCACTCCTTCCTGCTGCCTTTGGAGTGATATGAACCCCTGCGGTTCTGACTGTCTCTTTGTCCCCACTTCCACACTACCCTAAGGGCCTGTCAGAGTCTGGCTTTTCATTTTCAGAGTTGCCTCCTATCTTCTTGAAGAATTACAGGAAAACAAAACAAATTAAAATAGTCTGAATATATGCCCCCGGTGAAGAGGAGATTTAGAAATGGAAAGCTATGGACCGCATTCTAACTGCAGCCTTGGCTCAGTACTCCAGTTAGCATGAATGGGAGTTCCATGCACTAAGCATGGGTTGCAGTATGACCCAATAGCATACATTGCTTGTTTGATTCTATGCAATAATTAAAGGTAGTGAAAATAATTCAGGAAAAGAACTGGTTGCAGTAGAGTTTGTTGGAAAATAAGGACCAGATCGCGCAGTGTTTAACTTTCTCTCTCTATGTCCATTGCAGCCAGTGGAAATTGAGGGCACTCAGCACATTGTCCAAAAAGTGCAGGGACTGTTCCATTCTTTGAGGTGGTCAGGGTAATTGCTTTCCATGGGATAGATTTTAAAAAACAACTTTTATGAACCTAATTTAAATGTTAACACTGAGGTTATGTAGATGACTAATATCCACTGCTAACTGTTACTGTATAGAGCTGTTACCATCTCCCGAAGCATTTTTTACACTGAAATCTTATAACAGAATCTTCACATGGCCAATCTAATATCTAATACACAGAGTCTCAGGAGATAATAAATGTGTGTCTTTGGGAGAATATAGCACTCCATGCATAATTTAAACAGCTTTATTACTAGACTGCCTTCTTAAAGGAATAACAATTTTAAAGCTCTTTTCCTTGTTCTGTATTCTGTGGCGTTGTGGTTTTTTACATCTTTTCCTAATTAAATAAAAAACAATTCTGAAACAACATTACTGTTGTGACACAAACTGAGACAAGAAGGGATTAAATAAAGAGTATTTCTTAATTCAAGCCAGTTTGTCAAAAGATAAATGCACAATGATGGAGTAAGTTAGCTTTATCTCTGAATTTTCTTGCTTTTGTCATTTAGTGTTTCAGTTTTAGTGTTTATCTAAATGAAGGGTGATGGCTAATATTTAAAAAATTATGAGCTTCCTTTTATAATTTTTTTTTAGGTGCACAAAAACTGCTTTGCAGAAACACATATATGGTCTCTACCCCAATAGGTCGACATCCCAAATTTTAGATGTTACACGCCAAATGAAGAAACAAAAGCTGCCAAAGAAGGACAAGGATTAGAGCAATATGACCTTGTTGAGATTCAGTTTAGGGAAGTGCACATCTTAATGGTTCAGTAAAATGTTTTGAGCCCAAATTCTTGATTATGTTTCAGCCTCTTTGTGACACTCACTGCAAAGCATCCAGATCTGACCAGTTGAGAATTTCCCTGTTGTGGAGGAGATCTCATCCGGTGCATAGCCAACATAGTTAGCACTTGTACTGCTCTCTTTGGCCCCAGCACAGGGGGCATGTTGGAGTGTGGTGGGACAGGGAGGGGCCACGGCCAGAACATGTTGCATTCCATTTGTTCTCAGCAAGCTACTGCCCTGTAGGGATGCAAGCCAGGTGGTACAAATTAGAGCAACCCTAAGGCTGCCCAGGTCTGCCTTGAGAATTTCAGAGATTTAACCAGCTCCCTGACAGCCCCCTTTCTCTGCTGTGCTTATCATAATCTTGGAGAAGCAGAGAAACTGGCCTCCGTTTTTATTTTTAATATAGCAGTTGTGAACGTTGACCGACTTCTTGTGAGCATTGCAGAAGAACTTAGTCTTGATTTGTATGTGCATGTGTGTTTGAGAGAGAGAGAGAGAGAGAGAGAGAGATTGCAGTGTGTTGTGCTGGATCAAAAAGCTGCTTAGATGACTTTTGTTGTCAGTATCAAAACCCCTTATTCTAATATCCAGGTGGCTACAGCTGTGATTCTTTGATGTCTATTTTATAATGACTTTATGATGGCCGAGCAGGCTGGAACATTGCCTAGATCTGGAAATATGGTGTTTGGGCATTTTGGGAGGGTGGGGGAAATCAACCATAGAGAAATGTCTATTTGTTTTGCAGATAAAATTGACCATATTACCTGAAGATCCTGTTTTATAGCTTTTGCGTATGAAATCACCATTTGATGCTGACAGTTAAGATATCAGACAACAGTTATCCAATTTTTCATTCTTGAATAGGAGTATAGAGAAGGTTGTGTCAAGACCACCCTTAAATGCCTAAGGTCTCTTTGACTAGGCAGAGATGCTCAAGCTAGAGCTACTCAGTATTATCAAAAGGGATAACAGGTTACTAAAGTTACTAACAGGGCATTTTCTAGGAGGGGTCCTTAACTTTTGCAAATTGCTCCTCCTCATCCCCCGGGGGAGGGATAGCTCAGTGGTTTGAGCATTGGCCTGCTAAACCCAGGGTTGTGAGTTCAATCCTTGAGGGGGCCACTTGGGGATCTGGGGCAAAATCAGTACTTGGTCCTGCTAGTGAAGGCAGGGGGCTGGACTCAATGACCTTTCAAGGTCCCTTTCAGTTCTAGGAAATAAGATATCTCCATTAATTTTTTTCTTCACTGACCTCCGTGGCATGCTGTAAAGCCTGTGTATTTACCATGGTTTTAAGAGGAAAGGCATAATAAGGGCTGATATTGTGGTAAGTGGATATTGACTATGTATTGATTCCGTCTCTAAACCAGTACTTTTTTGGGGTTTTTTTTTGTGTGAGAAGCAGTTCCTGGTTGAGGTCTTTGAATTGTGATTCTATGTTTAATTGACGGCAAAGGTGTCTAGATCCTTGGCAAAGTATTATTTAAAATAAATATTAGAAATTGAGATAAATAATATTACGGAGAGATTTGAATGACAAGATGGTAGTGGCCTGGCAGCAGGGTGGATAGATTTTAAATCACCAATTTTAATCAGCAGGCAGGAAACCTTAATTTAAATAATCCATTTTTTTCTTGTTTTGCATTTGTATGTTTAGTTATTTTTCCTAGAGAAAGGTTGATTCTTATTGATTGGTATAATTTGGTAGTACTTTTTGCTAACCAGGCAGATACATTATATCTATACACATTTATTTTAGCAGTTACGTGGCTTACTATACACTGGTTCATATTCTTAATTTTTACTTTTTTATTATGTTAGAAAATAATAAATGATACTTTTTATTTATTAGATTTTTTTTATTTGTGATTTATGCCAAGCTGCATTTGGATAGACATTGGAATGCAAGTAAAATGCACAAAAACAGCATTTCAAAATTGTTTTTAGTTGGTTAAGTAACATTATCTTAAATGGGCTGGATACATACATTTACTTTTTTTCTTATCAACTCATATTTTGCATTTAAAAATAACTGATTTATTAAACAAAGGAAATATTATCAGTATTTAGTTAAACTGGTTTTGGTCACCTTGTTCTTCAAAGAATTTAAGTTAATAGGTCTCACCTTTTACAGCATTGCAGCTCACGGTCAGTTGGTTAACAGCCATGACCCATAAGTCCTTTTTGGAACTGCCTCGTGGCTCCTGATTGAATCCCTGTTCTATATAAACCCCAGGGGCATCCCAGAAAGAACCTAGGTAACACTGTGGATTTTCTGCAGTAGCTTCCATGACCATGCCTGTTCTCAGTTCTTGAACTCCTGGCTTTGACCTTGGCTGACTCGGACTCTGATTCTTGTTATTGATCCTGGCCTGGAACTTGATTATGAACTCCTGTGCTACTCAGCTTCAGGTTTGACCCTGCTCTGATCCTTGGTTCCGACTCCCCTAGTCAGAATCTTGACACATGGGTATGTTTAGCAAGCTGTGAATTGCACCTCCCAGCTCAAATGTGGGTTAGTGAGTTAGGCACCTAACGTCTATTGACTTTCAATGGGAATTAGGCACCTAACTTGCATTGGAGCATTTGTAAATCCCATTAGGCACATAGCTCTGTAAATCTGGAACCAGAGTCCTCACAGAGACACCATAAACAGACCAAATGCTCTTTAAGTACATATAATGTTTTCTAAACATACAGAGCCAAATTCTCTCTGGCATAACTAAGAGTAGAATTTGGCCCATATTATTTTGGTGATCCCTTTAGAGCGCAGCCTAAAAAAATACTGATTAAATTTATTAGAAAAGGGACTACTGCTTTACCAGAGCATTAATCATTCATTATACTTTCATATCCTTCAGAATTGAAAAAGAAGTCAAACAGTGGACTAGCAGTTTGTCAAACTACATTTTTGTGATCTAATTTCTTTTTCTTTTTTTTTTTTTTTGTGGGCAGACATCTATTTATTTATTTTTGCACTTTTTTTTTTACTTAAAAAGCGCAAGACATTTTATTTAGTTAGTTTGTCAACAACAACAACAAAGTTGATGGAGCCAGACCTTTGCATGCCACATTTTTTGCCAGGAACAAATTTTTACAGCCAAGTTACAAACCTAGGAAAATAGGGATTCATAATAGAAATGGCAAGACAACTAAACTGTCGTGGGGGAAACAGCGCCACTTATAATACAGTGAGACACTTACATTGAAAAGGAATTTCCTCAGAAATGAAGCCCCTCTGATTACTTTCCACATCACGTTTTAAACAAACACTGCAGTGCTTTAGCCATTACTTGGTTGCCTAGGATACACAGTCAATGTAGGCCTAAGATGCTTCTTGCAGTTATTCTTTGAGGCCATGCCTATAAGTGCTGTGGATAGATGATTTTTAATATAGATTTATAAGAGGAAATGGGTGACAGAATTTTAAAAGTAGTAGCATTGTGAGGCAAATTGTGGTTTGTTTGGTTTTATTTTACCTAACTAAATGGTGGTGTGACCAGTTGTCGAACGTACAAGACCTCTGAGCTGAAGAAAAAAGCTGGCTTTTACTCTCTCTCTCTCTCTCTCTCTCTCTCTCTCTCTCTTTATGACTCTTTCTATCTCTTTTCCCTAAAAAAAAATGGGAGGGAAAGGGAAAAGAAAGAAAATGTTGCTTTGAATCAGATGGGCAGCTCTGATGCATTAAGCTCCTTTTACGAATTATTAAGCGCTGACTCTTATGTAACTTCTTAAAATTTCTTATGGAGGATTCTTGGGAATGGCAAAGGATGGGTATATATATATTTTCTGAAGTTTGCCACTTCTTGGCAAGGCACAGGGCATAAACTCATTTCAAGGTACAGTAACATGGAATTCTTAGTTTTTGTTTAATTCTGAGTGTTACTGGCAGTTTTGTTTCTAAATGAAGAGCAGCCTTAGAGATGATTTTCAGTCATGAAGAGAATGAATTAACTCTTTAAGCAAATGTGTATATTTTCCCTGTGGCTGCTAAATGGTAACTGCTCAGCTAGGGATGGATACACACAGACCTCTCTAGGCTGGAGTATTCTTAGGCTTGACAGAGTTAGATTTTTATTTTTAAGCTTTTTTTAGATTTTTATTTATTTACATTTTCCAAGTTGTAATAAATTATAGGGGGGTTCAGACAATAACTTAGATTAAAAAAATTAAAGCTTTATAAACCATTGAAACACAAATTGTCAACAACACATGTCAAATTATACAAAGTAATTATCCTTAAACCACCTCCACTAATGCTGGCATCACAGCATGTTTTGTCCACGTTAAGGTGAGCCTTTAATATGTTCTCAAGCAGCATTTTTTCTTACTTTGCCTATCTGTAACTTTCAATTATTATTGATGGAAATATTTTTGTTAGTTCTTGTGTGTACAGTGAAATCAACATTAACTGACATTTACTAATAAAAATCTAATCCTTCCAGGCCTAAGTATTCTGTAACTGCATTAGTTAACATACTAAGTTCTAAGAACAATGACCCAAACCCTATCCCATGACATTTCCATGGCATGGTGTCCTTAGAATCCTTGTAGTCTACTAAAATTTTGTAGTTGTGGAGACAAACTGGGTTCCTGTGGTATTTCCCTTTGCATCTCTGCCTCTCCTCACTCAGATCATTCGAGGGGGAAGAGGGTTCTTCAGTTTGGGCATGTCTACACTTACCTCCGGAGTGTAGACCAGGCCTTAGATGAGGACCCATCCCTACCCTGGCTGACAACTTCATTATAGTAACTCTGCCTCCTTTCATGGCACTTGCTAACTCTCCAGTTGGAGATGGGGTAGGGCTGAATGACCTTGGGTCTGATTCTCTCCTGCCCTACACCTAATGTAGTCATTCACACTTGTGCAATTTAGAATGCTACTGAATCAAAATCCATCACTGAAACCGATGGAAAGTATTTGATGCCTCACTATGTGCCTTACTTCCATGTTGTAGAAATCTTGAACTGTTTTTTTAATATTTAACAATTTTTATTATCTTATCAAAATAAGATGTTACAAATTCCTACTCTATGGGGGAGAAGATGCACTACAGTTATCCCATTTTCAGTATGTTCTTAGTATTTTCAATCAATTAAAAATCAAAATCCATAGTACAATAAGCTCAAAAGCAGGTTTCAGTGAATCCTGTTCTAACTTTCTAGTTTAAACAAATGATACAATCCCATCTGCTTAAACTTATCTAGAATACAGAAGTCCCATTGTGACAGTTTCAGTGTAGACTGAATCTGGAGATTCAGAATTGAGGCAGCAATTGGTGCATAAACTGTAAATGTATGTGAAACAGAACTCCCCTCAGTTGCTTACAAAATTATTTAGGGTCTTTCTGTTGTAATCTTTGGTTAGCAATCTCTAGGCATCAAAGTCTGTTGTTGGTTCCTTACTTTCTGGTTCAGAACCCCTCATTTTGTTCTGGATTCTCCTTTCCTACTTTGGCACTTGCTGTTGGTAAAATAACTGAATGGATTTCTGCAAAGCCTGTGCCTGGGTTGGCTGGCAGGCAACAAAGCCCCTAGATAAGCTGGTTGACAGAAGCTGCTTTTTGACAGTGGCAGCTTCACCCTGGAGATCAATCGTGTTGCCTGCACAGTGGCAAACAGAATGATAGCTCGCATTTCCTTCTACCATAAATCTTTATTTCTCACATTATCTGTTCTGTTCTACTGTCTAAATTAATTTACTATAATTGCTATTATTAATTTTGTTGTCGTTACTTGTTTAGCACCAGCAATGTGCTTTGCATTGCACACTACAAGAGATAAAGACAGTCCATATCACAAAGAGCATTCCAACCATACCCCTAATCCTGCAATCAGATCCCCATGTGCTGACCCCCATTCATTTCAATTGGACGATGCATGGGCAGAAGGATCTACCTCTGTGGATCAAAGTGCTCCATAGGGGCCTAAAAGCCAGACTTAAAAGGGCAAATATGGCTAATTGTAAATATATACCTGTAGGAACAAAGAATTTAGGTCATGCTTAAAGGATGGGGAACTTTACCTTGGGAAGCCGTGACTCTGAAGAAGATTGGCAATCATGGTGGATAATCAGCTGAACATGAGCTCCAAGTGTGCCTCTGTGGCCAAGAGTGCTAATGTGATCCTTGGATGCATAAATGGGAATCTTGAGTTGGAATAGAGAGAATATTTTACCTCTGTGTTTGGCACTAGTGTGACCATTGCTGGAATAATGTGTCCAGATCTGCTGTCCACAATTCAAGGATCATGGTAAATTGGAGAGGGTTCAGAGGTGAGCCACGAGAATGATTAAGGGATTAGAAAACATGCCTGATAGTGATACTCAAAGAGCTGTACACTTAGTTTAACCAAGAGACGGTTAAGAGGTTACTTGATCACAGTCTATAAGTACTTACATGGGGAACAAATGTTTAATAATGGGCTCTTCAGTCTAGCAGAAAGGTATAACATGATCCAATGGCTGGAAGTTGAAGCTAGACAAATTCAGACTGGATATAAGACATACATTTTTAACAGTGAGAGTAACTAACCATTGGAACAATTTACCAAAGATTACAGTGGATGCTCCATCGCTGGCAATTTTAAAATCAAGATTGGCTATCTTTGTACAAGATATGATCTAGGAGTCATGTAGGGGAGCTTCTACGGCCTGTGTTATACAGATAGATTAGATGACCACAATGGTCCTTTCTGGACCTGGAATCTGTGGAAATTAAAAAAGGTGGATTGGGAAATCCTGAGGTAGGGGTGGGTATTGGTGATAGTATATAAAGGTTTTAGTGGCATTGTACTATAAAAATAAACTACTATATATACTTGTTCATAAGCCAAATATTTTTGGTAAAAAAGTGAAGCATCGAAGACCGGGGGTCGGCTTATAATCAGGTCTACACCAAAATTTGATGATTTTAAACTCTGTGGAACCATTGAATTGAATATCTAATACATTGTCATTTTGTTTACCTGGAGCATCTGCAGACATGGAGCCCCTCAGCTCTCTGTGGCCACAGTTCGCTCTTCCCAGCCAATGGGAGCTGCGGAAGTGGCGAGCTGAGGAGCTCCATGCCTGCAGATGCTCCAAGTAAATAAACTGTCCCGACCCGCCAGCGGCTTACCCTGACGGGCCAGGAGCCAAAGTTTGCCAACCCCTGAAGTATAGGGTTGGCTTATGAAAGGGTCATACAGTTTTTGCTATTTTTACCTATCCATTTTGGGGGGGGTCGTCTTATCAACGAACGGGCTAATGAATGAGTATATATGGTAACATTCTTGAGTACCACCGAAGAAGCTTTGTAATAGCTGTAGGATGCAGTGCATAGGATAGTTACACTAGAAATAAATTGAAATAAATAAAATCTTTCTTTTTTAGCTACTTGTACCACACTCATCACCATAGTATCTGAATGCCTTACAAGATTATATTAGTCCAAATGGATGATCCATACAGACGCTTAATTTTCTTATACTTCCATTTCAACAATGTATTGCTTTCATTTTGCCATCTGTCTGTTTAGTTTTGCTAGATTGTTACAAGCATGCACACATTTTCTTGCTAATTGAATGTTATATTCCTCTAAGTAGAAAGGAGAGTTTAGTGAAGCTACAGTATTTAATAAATATCAACAGCACGTGAGAGGTGCAGATTTTGCCCCCTCCCCTGGAATTCCAGGTGCAGTGTTCAGTAGCTAAAAGGGAACCAATGCCAGCTACAAATGGAGAGGCAGAAATTAGAGCAACTCCTGAAACACCACAGAAATTAAGGACCTGCTAGTTTAGTGTGATTGGAGCATGTAAATATTAACACTAATGATGACAACATGTAAATTGGAGTGTGCTATAAAATTTGAGTACATGATACAGAAGTGCCACAGCATGTTTTATTGATGATTTTAAAAAATCAGCTGCATTTAATTTGCCAGGCTATTTATATGTGTTGTCCAGTAGTTACGGTTGCAGCAGAGTTTCTGTGTAGTCACATTTCAAAGCTTGTGTGTGTATAAATGAAATAAATACAAGTAAGATAAATTATTCAAACTTAGAAGTGAATTAGGTTTCGGAGGCGTTTTCGATTCACAAATATTCTTATTAACATTCTCCAGCTTTGTTGACAAGACAAACAATAACAGAAAAGTCAACAGAGATAATTATGTAACATTAAAATTTTGTGGCTTGTTTAACAATTAAAAATCTCATCAGCTAATCAACTAGAATACTAGCAGTAGATTAGTATTAGTGCTTGTGAATAAATCAGTTTTACAGTAAAACACAAAACCAACTGAAAAGTGGCTAGTTTCAGTTTGAACAAGGGCAAACTTACAGATTTAATCCAAAACTGCTTTGAGGGGCAGGCATCTGTTTCCGGAGACCTTGGAATAAAAATATTGGTGTCCCTAGATAGGCATGAATTTTTCAAAACTGAGCTTTGTGGCTTTGTTTTTGTTTTATAACAAGCTGTTTCTGACAGTTTCTCATGTGCTAGGTCTTCTAGTTCCCATGAAATCTCACAAACAGTGAGGCTATGCCAATTTTGTTTTAAATGTTGGCTTTGCTGTATGGGTTCAGTGATTTTGAACCAAATCTGGAAAATAAAATTGTCAAAACTAGCATTTCGATACTATGGGGATGGATGCTTTTCAAATACCTAAAACAGAAAGAGATTAGATATATCAAAGAACAGACAGAATATATATCTTTATAGTTGCAACAATGAGCACTTAAATCACTTATTTCCCTAGTTACTGGGTCCCTTTAATTTACTTGGCCCTGCATTTACTGAGCAGTGTAAGAATAGACAATTACCATGGATCCTTCACATCTGTCATGAATTGATGTTCTCATTATTCTACATAAAAAAACCCTTCTTTGCATTTTTAACTTTTCAAAAACATTTACAAATATATTTAACTTGTTTTATTAATGTTATCATAGGAAGGCAAAAACACTCCTAATCAAAATTAGTCCTACCCAAATGAGGGAGAAATTGTATGGCTCCTCCTAATGCCAACTTAACATTTGGAATTTCATATAGACATCTGTGATAGAGTATTGGCAACAGCATCTGTACCAGTACTCTGATCAATGGGTCACCAATTAAAGTGCCCTGGAGTAAACCTGAGGGCCAAAGCTGGGTCTAATTGATAGAATGGGGACAGGCTGGGGGGCACGACAATGCTAATTAACCCATTAGCCCAGAAAGTAGAAAGGCACCGGCAGGACGTGTTCAGAGGGGAAGAGAGCGACAGACACTGACTGACTGGTAGGTTTTTGAGAGTTGGAGCCAGGAGAGAGCTTCTGGAGGGACACAGGAGGTATCTTCCCCCCTCCTTGGCTGAGTGAGCTAAGGAGTGTATGCTATTGTAAATACAGAGCTGCACAAGTTTATAAGGGAGGTGGGGAGAAGATTGTAAATTGCACCAGAGTACGGTTTCCAAGCCGTTTGGGACTAGAAAAGAGACAGGAGCAGGATGACACTGTCACTACATACAATGGGGCTCTCAGATTATTGTGCCAATGCCACAACATGCACAAAAAATACCAAGTGTACATTCAAAGAAGCTGTTTTGAGGCAGAATGTTTTCTATGAAAGAATCTCGGTGTAAGTTTCCAGAGAGTTGTGTGTATTTACAGTACTTTTTTTTTTTTTTTTTTTAGAGTCATTGAGTATGATCAAGGCAAGGAATTCAGTTGTTTTTTGACATGCTGATGTGTCTAATGCATCTTGCTGTGTTTATGTATTGAAGGGGTCAACAAGGTAAACCCAATCAACTGGTTTTAAAAGTGCTGTAGAAGCTATATATAGTAGGATGAGTCACTTATGAGGTTTTCCTTGGTGACCTCACTTATGGCTGAAGTCAAACCATTTTCTTTCGTGTTTTTAATTATGACTGGCTTTAAGTAGCTTTCTTAGTGCTGCTGCAGAACATCAGGCAGTAACTAGCTTGTCAAGTGGAAACTATATTATTTTGCAGAACATCAAAAGAATGCATAGAAAATTGTTGATCCAGATCAACTTGATGACAGAAGGCTACCAAGAGACCCAGCCCTTTGTGAGATGCCAGGGTAGTAGCTTTCCTATAGGGAAGGAGGGGAAGAAAAGGGAGGTGGAATTGTTTATCCTGACAGCTGACAGGGTTTGCTTACGTTAATTCAGGATTTAATAGTAGACAGTCAGACCCATGGGGACCTGCTGTCATTTTGTCAGAGTCCTTGTGGAAAAGGTATTTCTGACACGGAGGGAAAGGTTTCCTGAGAATCCATAATTAAATGTCATGGCCTAGAGTGGGCAGAGCTATAGGAAAAATAAATCAGAAACCTTTCGATAATATAGAAAGAAATGAGGCTTTTTGGCAAGAAGTGATTTTTATAGATCACTGAAGAAACCTTGGCCTGTCAGCAAAAGACTATGTGTTGCAAAACTAGCACTCAGCAAACAACTTTTTCTTACAGTAACTGTTAGCACTAATCTAACACTTTTCATCCAAGGATCTCAACAGGGCTTTCCAATTGATTGATTAATACAGAGAATCATATTTGTTACTGCATTTTGGCTTCTTGGCACCCCGTAAGTTCAATTGTTCCTGACTTGTACCAGTAAACAGACATGGATTGAGGATTTCATATATTTTATGGCTGATAGCAGATGAATATAGAAAATTGTTGACCTAGAGAAGTGTTAATAGCCCATGATGTCAAGGAAAACAACGGAGTTACTCTTTTTCTCCCATCCCGATAATGTAGGCTCAATTTGAAAACTGTGGCTTGACGTTCAGAGGTCTGGCATGAGGAAATGCTGTCTTCTCTATTAGTGAAGAAGTTAGTGACTCCAGAATAAGCCATCTGTCTCAAATAAAGGTGGGGGGGGGGCAGCCAACATATGACAAAGCAGGGGGCTATGGAGTACCTTCTCCGCAAGAGTGGTCTAAGAAACTGAGTGTGAGGACTGCTGTGGAAACTGAGTGAAATAGATTGATAACACAGTAGCCTCATAACGACTGCTAAGGCCAATGAAAATAATGTGGAGTCTGAGACTTTAGGATTGGGCTGAAGTTTTCATTGCCTTTTGTTTCAGAGTGCGCTGAAGCAAAACCAGAGGTCGCTAAACCCCTGCTCTTCTGTAGCACAAAATAGGGGGCTCAATCCTTCAAGCTGTCCACACAAGTCAGAAGGTTGATGTGGTCAGACTCTTAACATAGCTGTGCTGCCAATTCCTTGTCACTGACTGCAGATGCTGAGAGGAGCTGGAGTGAGTTTGTTTTCAGACTGCCAACTTAGCACTGTGCAACTTGTGTACTGCTGCATACCTTAAAACTGATTAGTCAGATTAAATTGACTGAGAACCACAGGAAATAAAAATAATGATTTAGGAAGAAAGGAGGGATGAAGAAGAAAACAGGAGAGAGGAGAAGAAAGAAAATGGAAGGCGCACAGGTGGAGTGAAAGTAGCAAAAAAGCATGGGGGTAAAGGGAGAGACAGAAAAGGAGACGTGGGAAAAGGAAAATATAGTGGGAGAGGAAAGAGAGAGAGAAAAGGAAGGGAAAAAGGTATTAATACAAAATAGAAAAGGAAAAGGAAAAAAAGAGAAGGCTGAGGGGAAAAAAAGAGGTAGAAAGAAGGGAAAACAAATAGGAAAAATTAGTGCTCAGTAAATGATGCTTCCAGAGTCCATCCTAGAGCCACATGGCATTGGCTAAGCCTTTAATTTCACCTAGTTATAATTCTGTTGAGGTGTTACTGCAGCTTTCCAAAGGACATTCACTTCCCTATGCAAGTGGCCACCTTCTGCATTCCAAGGGCTATATGTGTTCTGCCCTCACCCTGTATGGGGGATCCCTTTTGATGTCAATGTGATGTGTAAATGTGAGCCAAGGGCATTGTATGGCCCCGAATATTGACTTCAGAAGAAGTCAATGTCCAGCTAACCTTTATATTCAAATACTAGTACAAATACTGTAGAATCAGAGAGGTTAGAAATGAAAAAGACCTACAAAGTTACCTAGTCTGCCAATACAAGATTGTTCCCTGCAGTATGTTTCGTGAGACAAGGTCCCCACATATTTATTCACTGTGTATAATTATTTAATTTAATAGAGCACGTATTGTGAACATCAAAGCACCAGACTGCAAAAGATAGATTTCAAATAATTACTAAAGATAATACGTCCGGTCACAATACAGAACAGAAACAGGCAGCTTCTAAAAACCCACCCTGTCCAAGGAGATTAGCTCCCAACTGGATAAGGGACTGGGGCAAGCAAAGGACTGGGAGAGTCAGAAACAAAGGGAGGAATTCCAAATAATTCCGATTGAGTTTTTTAAACAGGGGATTTAGCCACAATTGTTGCATGTTTGGATTTCAGCGTACAAAGGATGCACAATCCATTATTTAATAGCATGCTAAGGTGCAGCTAAAATTCAGCTTAATGATAACACAATAGGGTCAGCTAAAGTTCAGAGTGTATAATGAAGTACAGGACTTCTAAGACAAAGGCATTCATTTTTCCAAAACAAAACCATCTTTAGCAGTAGAGTTTAGCCAGCACCTTTGGCTACAAAAGAAAAGATTCTGTGATGTCTGGTCAAGAAATCGAGAGTTTGATATAAAAAGAATAATAAAAGATTAAAATTTACTAACAATATCTTCCATTAATTTTAAAACTGATACTATTATAAAATTAATGGAAGCTGTGTTGCTAAATTCCCTACACTGGTTTGGAAATATCAGTCTCGGTTATTAGGAACAAATGAAATACAAGGGGTTTTCAGCATTCCTAAAGTAATCAGTAAAGGATTCTGATGGACCTTCTCTAGGAAGGAGGTTCTATAATCAAGGACCTTTGACAGAGAAAGACACACCTGATTCTGATGGAACCTACGGACTTGGAGCAGTCCCTACTTTCACTCCCAAGAAGGTACACAGGATGAGAGGCAAATGCTCAAGTACTTAAACCAAGATTAGGAAAGGCTTTATACACCAATACTAAAGCTGTAGGCCCTATTCTTACAATGGGGTTGTATGTACGCACAAAGGTCCTTTCACACAGCCAATTGCAGGATCAAAGCAGTTAGATTGCATCCTCTGGCACGTCAGCTGTCCCATTATACCTCATGAAGGATTGGTTTAAGTGTATCTGTATAGTTAGTGAATTTTGAGAGTGCTTTTCTCATGCAAAGCTTTAGCAAAATGACCCCTTTGCAAATAATAAACTCTTACTTCAGCATTAGAAAGCTGACTGTTATCTTCTGAGGTATAAATTTATTTTATTTTTCTCATTAATGTTTTATAGCCTTATTAATATTTTAAATCACAATACCTAACATGGATAGGTCAAACAAACAAAATATGAACTGACTTGTTTAACCACTCGTGACAAATGTTACAGTTTTTCTTGTCATGTTATGTTTCTTTTGTAGAACTGTTACTGTTTGTCATGATGTCCTAGTGGATTAGTAGTAGTCTTGTTAAATTTGTTTTAGTTTTCATATGTGGACTTCAATTAAATATATTCATCAGTTAATTATATATACCTGACCTTGATTAAATAGTTAGCTCTCCCACTATATGTTCAATGACAACGAAGCATACTGCATGTAGCTAAGAATATTTACACAAGTGTCAGTATATTTGTACACTGGAAGCAGAAATCCTGTTTGACTTTTGTTTTACTTTATAGGCACATATGCACAGCTCTAAATATCTGTCAAAGTTGAAACTCATGATTAAAATTGTATCTATATAATATTTTCATTTAAATTTCCCATGACAAAAATGTCACTATACAGACATTCCCACAAAAGAAAACCAAAAGACCCTCTACCCAACCATTTTATGAGGTCCTACCAGATCATTCTTCAGTCTCCAGCCCCTCCAGTAATGACATCCAACGTCTCTAAAAGCATGATCCTAAGTCCATTTGAAGTTGATGGAAAGACTCTCATTGACTTCAATGGGCTTTTCATCAGGCCCTATGTTTGCGAGTAAAAATGGGCTTTGCCATATATCTAAAGGGTTGACAAATCCTGTCTGTGGCTGGCAAAGAGAAATGCATATTTCAGAGACAGGAAAACACCCTGGTATTGGTGCACAGACATCCTGAGAGCAGCACCGTCCTATTTGTATCCCTCCACGTTTGTATTGAGGAAAGCCGTAGTTCCAGTTTCTCAGTTAACCCGTGTTATAGGTTCTTTCATTTCAACTGGAATAATGATTGACATAAACAGTCAAGCATTAGTGCTCATTTACCTTCATCTTGGTTTAGCCATGAGCTAAGAGCAGTATGGATTTAAACTTACGACCTTTGATTATTGCAAACTTTCATGTAAAAAACCAAGTAAACCAATCTAACCGCTGCAAGGCAGGGTTTGAGTGGAAGAAGTGATGATTGAAGTTTCCTTTTCTTTAGTATTGTTAGACCCTTCTCTGATTACTTTTAACCATCCCTTCCAGGAATAACTGTTATCTCTGGCTCAGAGACTTACCTCTGGAACGGAAAATATTTTTGACTCTGCAAGATTCTGGATTTTGCATATAGTTTCAATAAATGTTCCTCTTTCTCCTCTTCCTCTTTAAAGTTCTTTTTACCAGTGTCTGTCCCCCTGCACATTATTCACTTCAGACATGCTTCAAGGGCACTTCACTTTAGCGCTGAACTCCTGGGAAATTCTTCTCAGGAATCATTGTTTTATTTTAACATAGAAAGAATGGTTCATACCAGTAACCCAGTTCCTTTTACAGGTACCTTAAATCCAACTTCACCATTACCTGCAAATATCCAGGTTGCAGTTAGCAGCAGCAGTATCCTATTTATTCAAAAGCTTGTCATCATGAATTAGCAATGTAGACTAGGGCATGTCACCCCTTAGCAGATTGACTAAGTGCAGTTGTAGTGGCTGTACCTCATCTATTGGGGCGGTGTTGATAAATCTCTCCATGTTGCCTGTCGTCACTGGGAAGCCTCCTATAAATCTCTCTAGGCTGCTTGTCCCAGCAGTGAAGGCTCTATAAATCTCTCCATGCTCCCATCTTCACCACAAATGCTCCTATAGCTGTCTCAAAGCTACCTGTCCCCCAATGCACTGAATTGAGGCAGAGAGATTTATTGCTTGGAGATAGGTGGTACAGGGATATTTAAAGGACCCTTCCCATCAGGCAAGTTATTTAGAGTTGTATTTATCTGAGGTATTGGTGCACATGCACAATCTACAGGACACTTGTTTGAATGACTATGCCAGTATCTTATGCTATCCTACGTTTAGCAACATGTATATAGAGTAGTAACCACTAAAAAGTCAACTTTTGCTAACAGTTCATTTGGAACCGGAAGTCCACAATCAGGCAGCAATAGAAACCAAAAAACAACAAGTAAAAAGCAATTAGAGTGTATTGTGTTAAATGTAAACTACTAAAAAAAAGGGGAAAGTTTAAATTTTTTTTTGACAAGGTAAGGAAACTGTTTCTGTGCTTGTGTCATTTAAATTACTTTGGCAGCGGGCTTCAGTCACTCCGGGTCTTCGGTGGCATTTCGGCGGCGGGTCCTTCAGTGCTGCCGAAGATGCGGAGTGAGTGAAGGACCCGCCGCCTCCTCAGACTCGGAGCGCCGGCCCAGTGAGTACAAGTGCCGCAGCGGGTGGCACCTTTTTTTTATGTCTGCTCCCCCGCTTTGCCCCAGGCCCCCTGAATCCTCTGGGCAGCCCTGTTTGTAACTCGGAGGTTCTGCTATATTTAGTTTGTGGAAAGGTTGAAGTTTGTGGTGTTGAAGGTGCCACTCCATGATCAATGCAGCCAGCTATATTGGTACTGCTTCTGTCACGATATCGAAGAACACTCAGAGTTCTGAGGCAGGCGGGTAATTGAGATTAGATGTGTTGCAACACCTAGGCAAAACAGAGTGACTTAAGGCTGGAGTGACCGCCTGACTCCAAATGTTTTTTCTCTTGTGCAGTTATGAGACCCCTAATAATTCAGAATATACAGGAGAGTTGGGAAGACATTATCAAGTGCTTTAACAGACTTCTCAGACTCTGGTTTCCCACCACTGGATTGATAAGCTCACTCCATCTCACTATCTGCACTTGTTTTGTGGAGTCACCTACTGTATCAGAGTTGTGTCTGTTCAGGAACACCTCCGCGTGTGTTTAGGATTCCGCTTGCCTCTGTGATAATTCAGGCTGTGCAGGAGAGTTCATGTAACATTACCGCTGTATTCAGCAGCTCAACACAGAATCCCCTAAGGTAATGGGTTCAGCTGAAAAGGAAGCAGTGAACTCTGCCATCTTTACAGAAACAATGGTAAAATCAGTGGTATATGTAAGTCCGAATTTTAAGTGGATTGTTCCTAACTTGTAGTCACGTATGTGCTTAAAGCCACTTTTTCGAAGTGCCACTCAGTCTATTCTATTCAATATAGATTCTTATACCACTCTCTTCACAGTAGTATTTGCCTTCCAGGACTGCATTAAGTGATCTGACTAAAGTCAGTCACATGTGGTTTGTTTTTTCTCGGATCTTCTCCCCAGGGGGAGAATTGTGTGTGTAGTGTTTTGCTTAAGTAAGGGGTTCCTTGGTGGGTTTTTTAACTTATACATTTTCTATGTGTTATTTTCTAGATAATACTTACTCCTGCCTCAGTGCAGGGGACTGGACTAGGTGACCTATCGAGCTCCCTTCCAGCCTTACATTTCTATGACTATGTCCTGGTTTACACTGGGGGAGGGGGGGATCGATCTAAGTTACGCAACTTCAGCTACATGAATAACGTAGCTGAAGTTGATGTACTTATTTCTACTCACCGTGGTGTCTTCACTGCGGTAAGTCAACAGCTGACACTCCCCGTCGACTCTGCCTGCGTCTCTTGCTCCAGTGGAGTAGCAGAATCGACGGGAGAGCGCTCAGCGGTCGATTTATCGCGTCTTCACTAGATGCGATAAATCGACCCCTGCCGGATCGATCGCTCCAGAGTTAAGTGTAGACATGCCCTATGTTAGGAAAGGCAGGCTGAAGGCATGCATCTTTCCCTTGGAGTGGAAGGTGGTGAGTTTTGTGATGGTCCTTAGTAGAGCTGAGTGAATAACTAATTCTTTTGGCTTGGTGGCCAAAAAAAAATCATTTAGGGTCAAAGTAAACATTTTGTTCAATCAGAAGTGATTATTCCTTTGATTTTGTTTTGTTGTTTTTTCACCAAACATAAACTTCTGAAAATTTTGCCTTTCTCGAGAAAAAGGGTGGCTAAAAATACATGAAGAATAAAAGGTAGCATATAGTCTCATTATTTAAATAGCAAGGAAAGGAAATATACAGTATGCAAACATACCCTTGTACGGAATTAAAACATTATACAGTAAAAGAAAACCAATGTATTTTCATGCTGCTATGATTTTTAAAAATGGATCTGGGATGAAGTAACAATGTCCTGCTTATGTAACAAGGACACTCTTCATGCTTGTTATATAATGATGATGTCATTCAAATTTATCAGAATAAACTAGGTGATACTAATTGTTTAGCAAGAGAGTGTTTTATAAGTTCATTCCATGTTAAGTACATTTTACAGTGTACTGTGTATGAAGTAACATTGTGCATGGAATACAAAGCTATTAATCCAAATGCAGGTCGAAAGTTGAATGTTAAAATACTATCAATTGCTTTGTGGACTTCATCTCATTTCTGCTTTCAGTTGCAGTGCAGATGACACACAATAAAGTCTGGGGCAGATCAAGCCCCAGAGTATGCAGAAACGTAGCGTGGAGGTGGTGGCCTCAAGATTTGAAACTCTTTTTTCCCCTTTATCAGATTTAGATAAAGTTTAATTTTAAGGGCTAAGGTTCAAGATTTTATTTTACTAAAATGATAAAAAGTTAGCTGCTCATTGCATTCAGTACTTATCCTAAAACTAAAACCAAATAGACATGACCAACCCCAGATATTCCACACCCAAAAAGTACAATGAATTATTACTTGAATACTTTGCCTCTTTTATTCTGTCAGTTGATTCCCCTCTCTATTTTTTGTCATGGCCAGATTCAGCCAACCTCACTCTGATTGAGTTGTACCTTTCTGTATACATTGTTTCATTGGTTTCCATGGGACAAACTGCAGAATAATGCAGGGGGCAAGTCAGGGTGGCAGAATCTGACTCTAAATGTCTTTCTTTCATCCATTCCTGTGTGAAAATCCCACACAAACAGTAGGAGAATCTGACTATACAAAGGAAAGAGTGAAACTGACTATAAACAGAGTGCTGTGCTTATCATACATAAAATGGATGAAAAAAGGAGATTATTTTAATCTCTTTTAATTATATTAACCCTTAGGTGTTACTTGTAACAATTGGTTAATAAAAATCAGGCAGAAGTGTGACGTTTAAGTTTACAATGTTCTTTTAAACATTGTTTTTAAAGATACTGGGAAAATGAGGTGAAATATCATGGTTTGAAGCTTACACAGAGCTCTTCTTGACCTGAACAAGAGCTTTGTGTAAACTTGAAAGCTTGTCTTTCTCACCGACAGAAGTTGGTCCGGTAAAAGATACTAGCTCACTCATGTTGTGTCTCTAATATCCTGGGACCAACAAAGCTACAACAACACTACATACTGAAATATCCTGATCATGTTCCTGTTGTACAGTCAGAAATAAACTGCTGGCAGAGTCAAAAGTCAGAGGTCCCAGGGGCAAGGAGAAGTTGTTGCTGAAGGGTCAGTTGAGATGTGGAGACCACATATGCCAGCTGGCTGGGGTGGTGCACAGGCATTAAACTGCCAACTCATCTCTCATGGAGGTAGGTTGCCCCATTTATATTTATACCTAGATTATTATTTTTTAAACCAGTATGGCTCATCTCCTTTCAAAATGAAACAGTTGACTGTAATCTGACTAAATATGTTCCTGACACTAAACATTTCCACATGGATTTATTAGAAATAGGATAGGAAAAGAATAATATCAGCTTATATGTTTATCCTACACACATAAAGGGATGACTGTCATAACTCATTTGTCCCTTTGCCAATTATGAGTTGAGGCACTTTCTGCCTTGCTTTACCTGTTGAATTTGCAAGTACCATACTGATATTATGGTGGTGGGGGGGAAGGGTTATATCTTGGTTAATTTTTTTTTCTGCATTTACGTAATGCCCACATTTCCAATGGTGTGCAACTCATGAAAAGTGCTTCAGGCGCAATGCTGACATGCAAGTTCTGATCCCTGGAGCGATTGAAGTCCATTGGAGTGTGGTTTTTGTTGTTTAAGGCATGAGCAAAACATCAATTTTGGTTGGTGTTGGTTTAGCTTGGTGCTTCACTGTTTCATATTAAGAATGAAAGTTTGCAAACCGTTTGGCCATAATATGGATAATAGCTTTTGGTTTTATAACTAATAATAATACCTAGCCATTAAATAGCACTTTTTGTCTATAGATCTCAAAATTCTTTACAAAGAAGGTCAGTAAAATTATCCCAATTTTATTGATGGGGAAACTGAGGCACACAGAGGGGAAGTGACTTGCCCAAGGTCACCCAGCTGGCCAGTGACAGACAAGACTAGAACCAGGTTTCCAGAATCCCAGACCTGTGTTTTATCCACTAATAGATCTTTATTAATTGGAAATGGACCTGGAGAAAATCCTGCAGGCCTTACTAATGGCCCGTAAAGATGGAGTGAAATGCTCACTCTAAACTGACCTGTTTTTGTGGGCTTCGGTCAGAACCCCTTAATGGTTCCTTTTTATTATTTTATCTATTGTATATCACTGATACATAAACCTCTCCCTGTATAGCTCTTTAATCTATACACAAGGCTAGCTTTAAGTTTCCAAGCTGCTTGCCTCTCCTCTGGTCCCACTGCCAAAGAGAGGGAGATGGAGTTCCATTCTATGAACTGCAGAACCTGTATGGGGTGCAACCCTCAACCCTTCCATAAAACGTTCACTTTTTTTGTCAGAGCTTTGCTTCAACGAACATTTTCCAGCCAGCTCTACTAATTTGTATTAGAAATTGATAGATTTGATTTGTATTCAAATGCATGTAACCTTCTGTCATATTCTTTATATTTCTGTTTAGTTCGGTTCTTATAACAGTACCCCACACAGTAGAATCTGAGTGCCTTCTAAGAGATAACAACAACTACAATAGACCCCGTTATCTAATTTACTTCCCCCGAGGCAGGTGGGATTATGTGGTTTTTATTTTTAACTGTATTTCCTTCTTTTCTTTTCCCTTCCTCCTCTCTTTCTTCTTTCCTTTATTTCTTTTCCCTCCTCTGTGTTCTTTTTCCCATTCCATTAGCTGCAGCTTTGTGAAATCTAAATCAAAGAAGCGAGGTTGACTCTTCCTTCAGAAAGCTGTGAGATTTGCAGTCATTCTAATCATCTTAAGTGGCAAATTCCAAAGCCCAGGTCCTCTGCTGAGGGAGCCCAGCCCTCTCTCTTACTATCATTAGTTCCATCCTTGAGGTTGACAGTTTCAGAGTTCCTAGGGAACTCTCATGGGAAGTTGTTATTGTGAAGAGAGGCACTCTTGGAGATATCTTGGGCCAATTCCATGGAGGGCCTTGCAGAGTAACCGCAACCTTAAATTTGACCCTGTCGTCTGTGGGAGCCAGTCTAGTGAGCAGAGCAGAAGGGTAATATTACTAAGGAAGCAAAGCTGCTGTATTCTGGACTAACTGAAGCTTTTTAAATGTTAGAAGTGTTTAAACCCAGGTCCCGAGAGTTGCATAGTCCAGCCAAGGTATCACAAAGGCTTGAATAATTGTTACCAAGTCATAGGCATGAGTCTCACAATTCCCTTAGGCAGGGACCCAGTCTTCATATGTGTTGGTACAGCACCACGCATGCCTATGGTGGAATTAAAACATGTTTACTTTCCTTCGTGATGGCAATTTTGAAATGTAAATTTCCTTGAGCCTTGCTCAGTGTGTACACATTGTCTCAAGGGTTCCTTTAATATGTATGGTGTTGCGTTAATGTTTTTCTTAGTCTTGAGAGTTTCTTAGTCCTTTGGTGCAGTTAAGGTTTCTGGTAGCGTATGATTTTAAGCAACTTCTGGTTTTTGACTTAATTAGGGTTACCATATTTCAGCGAGCAAAAAAGAGGACGGGAGGAGCCCCGCCCTAGCCCCGCCCCTGCCCCTCCCACTTCCCGCCCCCCCTGACCTCCCAACCCTCCCCCCGTTCCTTGTCCCCTGACTACCCCCTCCTGGGACCCCTGCCCCTAACTGCCCCCCAGGACTATCTAAGCCTCCCTGCCTCTTGTCCCCTGACTGCCCCAACCTTTATCCCCACCCCCACCCCCAGACAGACCCCTGGGACTCCCACGCCCCATCCAACCACTCCCCACCCACTGACAGCTCCCCCCCAGAACTCCCAACCCATCTAAACCCCTCTGCTCCCTGTCCCCTGACTGCTCCGATCCCTCTCCGCACTCCTGCCCCCTGACAGCCCCCCCCAGAACTCCCAACCCATCTAAACCCCTCTGCTCCCTGTCCCCTGACTGCTCCGATCCCTCTCCGCACTCCTGCCCCCTGACAGCCCCCCCCAGAACTCCCAACCCATCTAAACCCCTCTGCTCCCTGTCCCCTGACTGCTCCGATCCCTCTCTCCACTCCTGCCCCCTGACAGCTCCCCCCCAGAACTCCCAGCCCCCTACCCCCCCCCGCTCCTTGTCCCCTAACTGCCCCCTCCTAAGACCCCCCCCCAACTGCCCCCCAGGACCCTACCCCCTACCTGTACCCTGACTGCCCAAAACTTTCTCCACTCCCCCCAAAAAGCCCCCCCCGTTTCTTGACCTCCACCTCCAGAACCTTCCTGCCCCCTGACCTCCTTACCCTGCTGCTCAGAACAGAGTGTTGGGCTCTGTGCAGCCGAGCCGGACACGTGGCTGAGCTCCCCTGCACAACAAAACCCGGTCTGGCCCTGCACAACAAAACCCGGTCTGGCCCTGCACAGTGCTGCTGGACTGGGCTGCAAGGGAGCTGCTGGCTCAGAATGCAGGGCGGATCTGGCTCCTCTACAGCTGCTCCTGAGTCCAGCCCGGGACTTCCCTGCAGCCCTCCCAGCCACTCTCTGCTAATCCCGGACATTGTGAGTGCTTTACAAATTCCCCCCGGACGCTATTTTTAGCACACAAAAGGAGGACATGTCCGGGGAAATCCGGACGTATGGTAACCCTAACTTAATTGTTGTTTTAGCTTATCACTCAGTTTGTTTTTTGACACTGGAAGTGTGTTAGATGGGGATGTTTTGTATTTTAAATACGTTAGACATTTCATACAAATATATATTTTATTTACTTTTGCTTCCTTTTCCTTGGCACCTTACTTAGAACTGTGTACTGTTGTCGTTTATAAAAGTCAACGTGCTCAGTTATTTAATACCAGAAGGAGAGAGAAAACGTTTCCTAAATTAGATTAATGGCTTGACCCTGGATATCATGCCACTATTGTCAACAATACAAAGTTTATATCCCTGTGAGCCAAAATATTAAATGCATAGGTATTTTCTCATTATATAAAAGTTGCAATGTCTCTCTTCTGTTCCCTTGTATATGTGTCATCTAAACTTCCCAGTGCAGATGGGAAGTTCTCATTGCCATTGAATTCTTGCCACCACACTCGGGTAAAGTTTTTTATGTGTGACGGGGCACCACTTAAATAAGAGTCTGAGTTAACTTTGCCGTGAAGACAAGCCTTGTGCTGACTGGGTAACTAAAGAAATGATGAAATAACAAGTCAGGAGGGCCTGTTCTTCAGCTGGTGTAAGTCAGCATAGCTCCCTTGAAACTGATTTACACCAACTGAGGATCTGGCCAAACAGAGTGGTAGTTGAGCAGTTGAGAGGGGAAGGGATTTTTAGTTAGCCTGTTTTATTTAGATAAGATACATTTAATTCAGTGAGTAATTAATGAATATTGCGGACATTTTGTTAAAGACTCAAAGCCACCTCCCCTTCAATAAAGGTGTTAAAACACACAATAAAGCTCTGAGACCCCCCCAGAACAACAGAGGTGACATTTGTGATATTTCTAAGGTTAAAAACAAGATGGGCCCCACTTGTCTCTTAAACAAAAGGAAACAGCCCCCCCATCTCCTCCCCACACACACATACAATACTTCAGTCTGTCTTTATACATCATCATAAAGATCCAAAAAAGAACAAATGCCCAAGTTTTTCAAAAATACATTGCAGGTCACCTTCAAAATCGGAGCTTAAAAAATCAAGGAGAAGTTTAGAAAAATGGGAACTGGGCATTCAACTTCAGGATTCCCATAGGGATCCTGTGTTTGAAGATGGTTCACTAACCATAACAAAGAATGGAAACGTAAGGTTCAATAATCAGGATAAAGTATTATTGCTCTGGAGTGCTATAATAAAGACCTGGATTTAATTCCCAATATTTTGATTCCTGTGCTTATCTCTCTGTACTTTGCCTTGCTGGGAATGATGCCAATAGTGTTGCCTCCCATCCACTCTTGCTATGCCAGAATTACAGTGTTTGGAAGGGCCTTGAAGGAATAAAATAGGATGCGTGGAGGAACTGAAGCGGTTCCCTGAGGACTCTGAAAGGGACATGGACAACAAACGAAGCCCACTAGGATAAAACAGAACCAAAAGCATGAGGAAACTGTCTAATTTGGTGAGGAGGTGTATTTGGATCAATGTGGTATCAAGATCTAAAAAAATGAGAGAGAAACGATGACTGGCTTGGCAATAAAAGATAATTGATCACAGAGAAGAGCAGATTCTGCTGTGGCCAGCACAGTATTCAGATTGCGAACAAGTGAGGAGAGTTGTATTGGAAGGATGGTTAGGCAGCTCAGAGGAAACAAACTTACTTACCATAGAAAGGAAATGAGGTTGAAATGTTGAAAAAAGACTATAAGAATCAAAGATTTTTACAAGGACAGCAGAGGAAAGACTCTGGAAAAAATTTCAGTGGAAATAAAAGGATGACTAGCTGGGGTTGGAAGGTGGCAGAGGGAATGGAGCGGAACTGGGAATGATAGGATCTTGGAGAATAGCATTTTCTCCAAGCTCCTGCCAGATGGAGTACTTTAAAAATGAACTTCAGTCCAGTACATCCATCATGTACTAGATTTTGCTTCACCCTGGCTGTCATTTGAAGTCAATGAGTATCTTTTAATTGGCTCCAGTGGACACTTGATTGGCCCTGTAATAGCAGTGAAATCAAAGTCCTCATCCTTAAAATGTCTAATGGTAAGAATGGGGATAAACTCATTTTCACCTCGTACACTCTATCTAGGTGCCATGGGGAGCTGAAGGTATCACCTTGTTGTTTCCCCGCACTGTGCCAGCACATGGTGACTCTCAGGATACTGCCCCATCTATTGATTAGCAAGCTATGTAAAGCATACGTAGTCTTATCTTCCGCCTCTTGTTAGGAGGAGCTAAAGCTTTCATCTGTCAGGCCTTGCCAAAAAGAGTGAGAACACTAACACAGGAATCTGACAAGGCTGAAACAGGTGACAGAAGGCAAGATCTGAATGCAAGACATAAGTCCTAGCTACTAGATCACTAGCAACACTTAAGTATTCTGAATGTTCTTTGTCATCCAAGAGAGCAGGCTTAACCCTGTTGGCTTGAGTTTTGTTTTCTACAAATGTACTTTAGCCTCAGTGTATCTGACATATTAAGCTTAAGATATAGTTTCTAGCAGAACTATGTCTCTGTAGGCTCTTAAAAATGAGAGATGGAAAAGACCAATGAGACAGAGTTTGCCACATGTACAAGTCTGCCGCATGTAGAGGATATTGTCCCCAATGGAAGACATAACAGATTTTAAACTCATTCTACCCTTGATCTTAATCAAAAGACCAAGAAACTGCAAGCCGAGACATAAGGACAGTGATGTATTATGTCATTAGTTAAAAGATCTAAAACATAATAAAAATACATTAAAATATAGCTGCCATGTCAAGGGCAAAAATGAGAAGACAGAAGATTCACATGCAGTTTAATTCACCCTTGTGCAGGTAAGGAGCACTAGGCCTGTGCCCACCTTACGTTCCACTTACGCCCTCAGAATAAGGCTTAAGAAAGATATTAGGGATACTGTGATGGTGTGTATGCAGCCTTTGCGGCTCTCTGTGGGGGGACTCCACAGTACAACTACACCCCACCCCAAGAAGCAGCAATCTGAGAAGAAAAGAACAGTGATGCTGGGTCCTCCAGGCTTGCCTAGAGAAGACTCTTAGAGCAGTCATTTTGGAAACCACAGAGATCTGATCCTCAAAGGGCTAGAGAGGCTACCAACAGCCAATCTGGGCCTGGTTGCCCCAGATAAAAGGGGCTGCATGGCCTTAACAGTTCAGTTCCTGCCTGGGACCAGAGGAATGAGGATGGGAGTTCCTCTCTGGCCAAAGGAGCCTGAAAATTAGTGTTTATGGCTGGCCGAACTTGGATAGCTGGGGTTGCAGAGAGAGAATAACCTGAGGATGTTGGGCCTGAGATAGGGCTGGAGATAACGGGCCTGGTTGGAAGAGGCCCAGGGAAATAACAGTGACAGATTGGAGTAAGCGGTACCTGGCTACTATATATATAGTCTCTGGGTTGGAATATGCAATAGCGGGCAGGCCCAGGTTCTCCTTCCAGTCACAGGTAAAAGTGGCATAAACCCTGAGAAGGAGGGACAAACCTAGCCTTAGCCCTAAGGAGAAGACAAGGTTTGTTTGGAAGCCCAAATGACGGGCTGAATTTAAAGGGCCCAGAGCCAGTACAAGCAAATAGACTGTTTGTTGGACTCTTTAATACCCCAGAAAGGGTTCATTTGGACTTTGTGACTTGGCTAGAGGGCCAAACCTCTGAAGACCCACCAAGGTCAGCCAGAAGGCTGCAGGGGGCACCAGGGATGAGAAAAAGTTGAGTGCCAGTTTACAGTCTTTGTCCTGGCCCATTGCCCACCAGTGTATTTCATCTATAGCGTATATAAGTTCACCATGGAATCATTATTTTATTCATAAGGAGCAAGATTACTGTAGCCTAGTGATGAATAGATATGACTAAACCAAGTGGGAGAAGATAATAGTGGATTATGAAGGGAGATGAAACAGCATGAGTAGCGTTTTGGATGTACGCATTTTCCGAGAGTTTTAACAATTTCCAGTTCTTACCAAAAAAAGCAGCTCTTCAGTATTTCTGCTGTTGTGAAAGGAATAGCAGAAACAGAGCCAAGCACATCAAGAAAGGAATTAACAGCAGGAAAAAAGATAAGGGATCTCCACCTCCATTAGTAATAATGGTCACATTATGTTGCACTCCTTTTGTACTGGGGGTCTCAGAGTCTGAGACTGAGATCTGAAATCGAACCATGGAGGCAAGAAATGTCATTGCTTTTGAAGGCACAAATTGCATTTCCATGTTAAGGTTTTACCACGGTAACCAACAAATATAGAGGGAAGTATTTTACTCTAAAGTGTCCAAGTTCAGTGCAAATGGTAAACAAAGCAGAATAAGTTCCACGCTTGGTGTAGGGGGAAATGGCTTAGCAACTAGAGGATTAAGGAACAATATATTGTCAAATAATTGAATGGTATCCAGTTGCTGAGGAGATAAGGAAGAGAGAGCAGTTTTTACTGGAAATAAGTGCTCATTAAAAGCTCTGGTCTCCCTAGCTACTAGCAAAATAGCTTAGAAATAAACACCACAAACTGGTTCTTGTTTAAGGCTCTGAAACCCCCGTTAACAAATCAACCCATTGGTGCAGAAGATTTATCCCACTTGCTTCTGCGCTCAAAGTTTGTGTAGACTTTGGGGGGGGGGGCGGGGGAAGAAAGGGAGATGACCATGAAAGGCAAGATGGACATGTGGTTAAAGGAAATGATTCTGCCACAGACTTCTTGTGTGACCTTGTGCAAGCCACTTAACCTCAGTTTCTGCCTCTGCAAATTGAGAATGGTCATACTTCTCAGGTGTGTTGTGAGCATAAATCCATTAGTTCAGTGTTTCCCAAACCTGGGATGCCACTTGTTTAGGGAAAGCCCCTGGCGGGCCGTGCCGGTTTGTTTACCTGCCGCGTCCGCAGGTCTGGCCGATCGTGGCTCCCACTGGCCGCGGTTTGCTGCTCCAGACCAATGGGAGCTGCTGGAAGCAGCGCGGGCCCTGTGGCCGATCGCAGCTCCCACTGGCCGCGGTTTGCTGCTCCAGGCCAATGGGAGCTGCTGGAAGTGGCGCGGGTTGAGGGATGTACTGGCCGCCGCTTCCAGCAGCTCCCATTGGCCTGGAGCAGTGAACCGCGGCCAGTGGGAGCCGCAATCAGCCAGACCTGCGGATGCAACAGGTGAACAAACCGGCCCGGCTCGCCAGGGGCTTTCCCTAAACAAGCTGCGTCCCAAGTTTGGGAAACACTGCATTAGTCGATGTGAAGTTCTCAGGTACTTTGGTTATGAATATTGTAGAAAGAGCTAATAAAGCTTAAGACTGTAAGAAATTTGAAAGTCTAAAACTGATGGGAGTTGGGTGCTTTACTCCTCTTTGTGCTTTTGAAACTCTCATTAATTGGCTCCAGTGTAAATCTGAGAAGACCTCAAGTACATATAACCCTATGAAGAATGACTAATCACAACCTCAAAATCTAGGCAGTGTCTGAAGCGTGTATGTTCCCTTTTCTACAGCTCAGCCGTTAACATGTACAAAACTTTTGTTTGTAACCATGACAAGGTATTATTTTTAATCAGCTCCTAGGGATAGTGGTTACATTTATGAATTATTTATGGATTAGGTCCTTCATTTTCCTTGCTAACTTCAGTCCATGTTTGCGTAGTTTTGAATTAGTTTCTTTCTCAAACAGTTCATGGACATAAATCTATTTATTTTCCAGTCTTTATCAAATATCTCTCGAGTCTCCTGTTTTCTAAAGCATAGAAATTAATTTTAGCACATTTGCATCATAACTTATACCCACAAACCCTGACTCATTTTAGTTGCCATCTGTTGCATATTTTCAGTGTCTGTAATATGCTTGCTATAACGTGACAACCAGAGATGCACACAGTACTCTAGATTTTATCTCAGTAGTGGCTTAAAAGGGCCAGAAGAGTGCCCACTAATGTTACACTCCTTAGCCTAACAAATGTTACTTGAGAGACTGATATCTCTATAAATCAAATCACTGTATGTATCACATTTTCAAATTTGCTCAGGAAGAAGATGGTTTTGGCCTTTAAATACAGGCTTCTTGAGAATAACTTGATTTTATCTGCAGTGTTAGTTTCAATTTATAACCTACTGAAGCATGATTAGTGAAGTGCATTTGTTTTTTTAAGAGGTTTTCTTTATAAATGAGAGTTTGAATGAAGATCTTTTTTTAAAAAAAATCCGTATTCTTTGCAATAACAGGTGCAAGGAAAAGTGGCAACGTTTATCATGTGTTAACACAATATTTATGTGTTAATGGGATCTGCTCATGTAAATGTAGAATTTTTGTTGTTGCCTGTGTGGCAGAAGAGCACTATAATTTACATGATTTGCTGCCCTGACCTTTTACAAAAATCTACATTGGCCAATGTGTGATAAGGTTTCAAGTCCCATAGATTTGCATGAACAAAAAGACAAATGGTCATGATTTAACCCATGCTTTAAACCTTACATATGTTGTGATGTCCCTGAAAACAATGTGCTTTGTTCTAGCTTTCAAGTACAAAAAGGATTCCAAAGCAATTTCTTAACTGTGAACAGCATGGAGTCAACATGTACCTGAATAGGAAAGGTCTTATCATTCTATGTACTTGACATAGTACTGTACTTATTTTCTCAATAACAAATTTCCATTGGGATACACCCAAAAGAGGATGCAAGAAAAAGAACTTCCATGGCAGTCTGCAATATTTATCTATATCAATATTCTTCTACCAATCCCGTAAGAGAAAAGGGGAGCAGAGAATAACAACCCACCTGCAAGTTAGGCTCTCAGGCTTTTTCCAAATCCCCTATTAAGATAAGGAATGGGTTATTCTCTCCCGTTTCTCTCTCACCTTGGTGGGGTTGTGACAGGGTGTATCAGCCCCGCGGCGGGGGTCTTCCTCACACCCTAAAACAACTTCTCCAAAGGGACATAATCACCTTCCCCTTACTTTCAACAGAGACAGGGATGGTCTAATGTTAACCATACACAGCCTCCTGTCAGTGAGACCAATCAATGAGAAGTCAATCCACAATTCATTATTTATAATGCAGATCTCTAACCTCGGCCTAGGTAAATGATAAACCAACACACTCAGTCCTACAGGCCTCCTAAACCATCTGCTTCTCTGCCCACTCCCCAAGAATACCACCCCACTGAACCATCCCTTAATCCTTTCTCCTGCCCTTCATCACCAAAAGCAAAATGAAAACAAAATCTAAAATTCTTCCCATCCCCTTATTCTTTCAAAAACAAGACACACACAATTCCCCAAAGTCATTGTATCTTTTAAAAATAACTCAAAAATCCATATAATTTTCTGTGCACTGAATATTTTAATGGCAGAATTTGGCCATTGGGCTGAGTATGTGTCCTGTCTTGATAAAAGCTTCTGTTTACAGAAAAACTGAAATGTACCCCTATGCATTCTTACCCATAATAAACTGACAAAGTAGGGTGTAGTGGAACTTTGGTGCATAGGTCTTATAGTGGCCTTCTGTAGAGGGGTGAATTTCATTGTTAGTGAATGCCATATATGCATGACATGCATCCGACCAAGTGGGTATTCACCCACGAAAGCTCATGC
This sequence comes from Chrysemys picta bellii, assembly GCF_011386835.1. Classification (NCBI taxonomy): domain Eukaryota; kingdom Metazoa; phylum Chordata; order Testudines; family Emydidae; genus Chrysemys; species Chrysemys picta. The sequence continues at coordinate 14,213,651 of NC_088799.1, read as the reverse complement.
TCCAATGCGTCTGTTAGTCTATAAGGTGCCACAGGACTCTTTGCTGCTTTTACAGATCCAGACTAACACAGCTACCCCTCTGATACTTGACACCATATTTGCAGGCAATTATATTCGGGGACTACATATAACTGGCTTATTACAATTAGTTAATTCAGGTCTTTAGCTTTAAAAAACAAGACAGAATGAATAGTGAGGCTGTAATGTAGAAGCCATATTATAATTTAGTAGGGTTACCATATTTGCACAATCAAAAAAGAGGACATGGGGGGGAGGAGCCCCGCTCTAGCCCCGCTCCTGCCCTGCCCCACCCCATCCACTCCCTCCCACTTCCCACCCCCTGACTGCCCCCCTCAGAACCCCCAACCCCCCCCGCTCTTTGTCCCCTGACTGCCCCCTCCTGAGAACCCCCCACCCTAACTGCCCCCCTAGAACCCTAAACGTCCCCTGACTGCCCCGACCCTTATCCACATCCCCACCCCATATTCACACCCCCGTCCACTGACAGGACCCCCAGAACTCCCGACCCATCCAACCCCCTCTGCTCCCTGCTTGCCTTGACCCCTCTCCACATCTCTGCCCCCTTGACAGCCCCCCAGAACCCCTGACCCATCTACCCCCCCACTCCCTGTCCCTGACTGTCTCAACCACTCTCCACACCTCTGCCCCCTGACAGCCCCCCCCAACTCCCGATCCATCCAACCCCCCGCCCGGTCCCCTGACCAGGGCCGGCTTTAAGAAGAGCCCAGGAATCGGGCTGCGCTCCGGCCGGAGTCGTGGGGCTTGGGGCCGGGCCGGCCGCCCTGGGGCCCGAGCCGGGCCGGAGCCGCTGGGGTCAGGGCCAGCATGCTCGGCCGGAACCGGAGCCACTGGGGCCGGGCCGGCGCGCTCGGCCAGAACTGGGGCCTGGGCCGGGCCGGCGCGCTCAGCCAGAACTGGGGCCGGTGCCCCGGGGCCCGAGCCGGGTCGGGCCCGGATCGGGCCAGAGCTGCTCAGCCAGGGCTGGACTAGGCCGCGCCGCACATCCCCAGAGCCCTCCTCCTCGTGTCCCCCCCGCCCCAGCTTACCTGCTGCTGCCCGCCTGCCCCTGCTTCTTTTCAGACTTCCCGCGAAGATCTGGTTGGCGGGAAGCAGGGGAGGGGGAGGAGCAGGTGGGCGGTGTGTTCAGGGGAGGGGAGGAGGGGGAAGACAGCTGCGGGGCCGGGGGTGTGCTAAGGCTGCAGGGAATTGGGGGAGCCGAGAAGGGGCTTTGGCTGCTGAGCGGCGCCGCTTTTCGATCTATAAATAGCCAACTGGGGGGAAATCCCAGACATTTTTAGATTTTTAGAAATCCCCCCCTCCCCCCGGCGGCTATTTATAGATCAAAAAGCTGGACATGTCCGGGGAAATCCGGACATATGGTAGCCCTAAATTTAGAGGCTCTATTCCAATAACTGTGTTTCACTTGTTTTTAAATTTGACTACACAACGTATAAGTGTAACCTCATACAGTTCTATATTTCTCCTCGATGAATATATCAATCATTACTATTGACCTGTAAGGAAACAAAATCAATAGCACATTTTTATTAGTCATCTTAATGTTCTCTTCAGTCATTAAAAGTAGAAGAGAACAGATTTCAAATGTTATTGGCATGACTCCAGTTTCCCTTACACAGATACTAATTAAGCTTTTGACTAATTTACTTACTCCTTAACCATTAAGATTTGGAGGCTTGGGTTTTTTTCATATGAATTGCAATGGTGTTTTTCTTCTCATACAACAAGGAAAATATTAACATGTACATTTTTCAAATTTGTTAGTTTTAAGTATTGAAAAAAATTATATACTTTTAATACCATTAAAAAAGGAAGGTGTGATGAATTAGCGGTTCACAAGTATTCATATAGCACAAGAAGTTCAGCTAGCTGTTATGGAAAGTTTCTAAGTTGTCTAGCATTTTACTGCTACAATTTTTCTTAGTGTCTGATCCAGCAAAGTACTTAAGTACATACCTAACTTTAAGGACATGAGCATTTATTTATTTACTTAATTTATTTAGAGTTTAAAAAAAAAAGACACCTATGCATGGCTCAAAGTGCCCAAACACAACTAGCAATACAGCAAAATCCCAGCAGCATTAAAGTAAGAATTTCAAACAAGAACTCAGCTAGCTGCCTACAAAAAATTCTTTCCAACCCTTTCATTCTAGGAAGCACGCTCCTCATTCTTATCCCCAAACCTTATAAAACAGATGCCTTTTGCAGTACATCCAGGTCACTAATGTCACATGCAGAGAGTTCTATTACACTCAGTGACTACTCATATGCTTAAAGTTATACAGATGCGTAAGTGCTTTGCTGGATTGCGGCCTTAGTACTGAATTCAATCCTAAATTTGTAGAACAAGGGATGATTTCCATTTAATTACAATTCATATCTTTGCCATGAGAGAAGCTTATAGAAGCCATTTTTCTCATCTGTGATAGAATCATCCAGTTTTGATAACTCTTATTTATCTTCTTAATGTTTACAGATTAATAAAACTAAAACATTGAGAAGGCTAAACAGATTTTTAAATATCTCACAGATGGCTGATCTATCATAAGAAAAATGTTTAACATTTTTAATTTTCTATTTTAAACATTTCCCCAATTTATGGTTATAAGAGAGCAGAAAACTTGTTCAGACAAGGGTTTAAATTCTTCAATCACTCTTCTATGGGTCTTGACATTTTTTAATGGTAGCCTAATATATTCCTTAGGCAAGGTAACATCATGTAGCATATTATAAAACTCATTGATATAGTATGATGTGGCATTAGGCAAGGATATTGCCTGGAATTTTATAATTGATTACCACCTCCTTCTTTTTGTAAGAGGGAGAACTTCAAGCCATATTAACTGACTATGGGGAGCCTTTCAGCTAAACATGCATGACAAGAAAAATACAAGGTAATTGTTAATGCTTAGTATGGAGTGTTCTGTGTAATGCATTTCTAGGAACTGAGGCTAGTCTGTAATTAAAATCTCAGCTGCTTTCTTTTTCCATTCTCTAACAATATTAGTCACCCAATGAGATTTCATCTGATTAGTATAAGTTAATGTTTTCAATTGGCCTGTTTGCACATTTGAGCTTAGAATGTTGTGTTTCTGGCATTGCACAGTGATAATTGTTGGGGAGAACTGCTTCAGATAGAGAGGTTGTTGGCCCACAAAGTTTCCTTTTGTTTACTCTCATCACACTGTGGACTAGGAAATCTGAAGAGTCTAGATACTACTGGGATTGGTTCTCTACAATCTCTTGATAAGATTTTCCTATGTGAGAGTTCAGGCAAGATTTGCCCTATCAAAAGCAATTTTTTTTGTCCTGAGCAAAGGCCTAACTTTAGGTTCACTACTTTAAGGTACCTTGTCCACCCTAAAGGAAGCATTGATGTTCTCCTCTAATAGCAGACCCAGTATCTTGCCTCTGGATTTCAGGTTGCAGGAGGTTAAAAGCTCACCCAGTCCTTCCAGAAACTCACTGATCAACACTGGCAGTAACTCAAGCAGGGAATGCTGGGTTTATCCACCTCAGTTACAGCTCTGCTTCCAGGGAGGCAGATATAGTTGAATCTGAATCTGACAATCTTATTCCCAAATCAGCATGAAAACTCCTTACAATGGGAAGTACTATAGTATGTAACCAAATGGAGAAAGTGTGGATTAAATGGAAGTTCGCTCCCTGGCATAGTTTCACTGAGTGGGAGGGGCTATGGTGAAAGTCAAAGAAACCTTTTTTGAGCTCATGCATACCCACAGGGAGTAATTTTAAAGTCTTTATACTGCAGGCAGTCAGACTCAGCGTGAGACTTCTGCCACGGGCACTATCACTCTTCCCTCCTCTTTCATATGTCACAAGCTTGAAGTATATCATGGTGTTCTAACAGTGTTAAGCAGAGGGGGAAGCAGTTATGGGCCACATATTTGATAGCCAAGAGGAAAAGACTATTATAATGCCGTGCCACACCATCGGTGGAGTAGTCTGTCACTTCTACATATCTTCTTTGGAGTCTTCCAAAAGCAGTCTGACTCCATTTGGCTCAGAGAGTGGATCATCAAAACAAGTCCTCTGCCACAATGAGAAATGTGTGCTTGAATATCAAATTGGAGGTGCAAATTGGTTGACCCAGTATGACAATCCTATCATCTCTCTCTCTCTCTCATATCCTGGATTTTCAACCAACTATGTAGTCACAGTCTGGCCAGGTATGTCTTAAGTTATGCCTCACCATAGGGATAGCTCAGTTCCTTGAGCATTGGCCTGCTAAACCCAGGGTTGTGAGTTCAATTCTTGAGGGGGCCACTTAGGGATCTGGGGCAAATTCAGTACTTGGTCCTGCTAGTGAAGGCAGGGGGCTGGACTCGATGACCTCCCAGTTCTAGGAGATGGGATATCTCTATTAATTTATACTCTGAGCTGCATTATACTCTTGTTCCATGCACAGCGGTCTTATTCACAGGAGTTCAGTGTTAGATTAGTGTAAGGGCCTGTAATGATGGGAATAGTTCTTTAGTGGGACTATTGACATGAATAAGAATGAGTCCCATGAAAAAAGGCTTTGCAGGACTGAGCTCTAGAAATGAACTTTAATATATGTTTACCAGCAGGCATTCATTGTGACTCATCAAGCAAATAGTATTCATTTTCCAAATTAGTACTATATGCATATGAAATCTGTACTTACCAAACAGCTGCGGTCCATGGAATATATACTTTTCTTTAAAAGAAAATTAAAATTCAAAGTTAAAATGACACATTTGGATAATTTTTTTAACTAGCCCGGGACCTGGGCTCCTTATTTTTCAGGCAATAAATCTTAGCAATTGCATGTTGAACTAAAATTATGGGCATCAGCAACTTAGAACTTTGCCTCTAAAAATTTCTCAACCCAAATACTACTCTGGAAGACTACCAAGAAACAAAATGGTGGGAAATGCCAATGAGACGCAGACCGCTGCGTGGAAGGGACTCCTGTCTGGGAGCGTGTGAGCTGTTTGCACACAGTAGCGACTTTCACCGCTGCAGTTCCCGGTAGAGCCCTGCAGCTCTGTGGATATCCGCGGATATCCACATTTGTGGATATACATTTTTTAATCCACGCAGGGCTTTATTGACAACACCAGGTCTTGGTAGTGGTTTTGAAGTAAAAAGCTATCATGATGAGCAAGTCATTGTAACACACAAAATCTCAGTGGAAATTGTGGGCACAAAAGAGAGACTGGCTATTATAAATTTGGCTGTTTGTTCTTAGTTCATGGTATAGTGCCATCTCCCCTTCACAATTATGAGGTAATTTGTGTCAGATCTATATGTATCGTACAGCATACAAATAATGATATCCTATAATAGATACACTTTGTGTTAGTGTGTACGCATGTCTCTGAATATGGGGAAAAGATCTTATGGGCCTTTGAAGCTTGAAACCCAAATCAGGCTCTGCAGTTTCAGTTAATATGGCAAGTGAAACCAGCTTGAAGACTTTGAAAGTTCAGTGAAGTTTGCATATAGCGTACATTTTTGAAACCCCCATCTCTGCTCTCAGTAACACATGCACTAATTTTGGATACAAAGTATTAGCTTGATTGTGCAGCCATAATGCCATACTGTATGTTCTCTTTAAGGATGGGATATAAAACTAGTGCATCGTGTCAGTATGGAAGTTGAACTCCATACAAGAATTAAGAATGAACTGACAACTAACTACCCCATTTGCTTCCCAAACTTCTGCTTCCAGTGAAATAATATAGAGGTTCTGACACTTAACTCACTGCCTACTTGCCTATCTGCAATCATAGAAATCATAGAACAGGAAGGGACCTCGAAAGGCCATCTAATCCAGAACCCTGCACTTGTGGTAGGACAAAGGATTATCTAGACCATTCCTGACAGGTGTTTGTCTAACCTGTTCTTAAAAATCTCCAATGATGGAGATTCCACAACCTCCCTAGGCAATTTATTCCAGTACTTAACTACCCTGACAGTTAGGAAGTTTTTCCCTAATGTCCAACCTGAACCTTCGTTGCTGCAATTTAAGCCTATTGCTTCTTTTCCTAATCTCAGAGGTTAAGAAAAACAATTTTTCTTCCTCCTCCTTGTAACAACCTTTTACATACTGGAAAACTGTTATCATGTCCCCTCTGCCTTCTCTTTTCCAGACTAAACAAACCCATTTTTTTCAATCTTTCCTCATAGGTCATGTTTTCTAGGCCTTTAATCATTTTTGTCGCTTTTCTCTGAACTCTCTCCAATTTGTCCACATCCTTCCTGAAATGTGGCACCCAGAACTGGACAGAATACGCCAGTTGAGGCCTAATCAGCGTAGAGTAGAGCAGAAAATGTATTTCTCGTGTCTTGCTTACAACACTCCTGCTAATACATCCCAGAAGGATGTTTGCTTTTTTTGCAACAGCGTTACACTGTTGACTCATATTTAGCTTGTGGTCCATTATGACCCCCAGATCCCTTTCTGCAGTACTCCTTCCTAGGCAGTCATTTCCCATTTTGTATGTGTGCAACTGATTGTTCCTTCCTAAATGGAGTACTTTGCATTTGTCCTTGGTGAATTTCATCCTATTTACTTTGGGTCATTTCTCCAGTTTGTCCAGATCATTTTGAATTTTAAGCCTATCCTCCAAAGTACTTGCAACCCCTCCCAGCTTGGTATCGTCTGCAAACTCTAAGTGTATGAATGTGGCTTTTAACTCCACTCACTCTCAAGAAGGTTACATTTTATTTTATTTAGCCTGTGGTCTTAGTAATAACTCACATCCCAGGTAAATGCATCCATTTACTTAGAGTCTGAGTTAGATTTTGCTTTTAGGCTTGGAAAGGGAAATGGAGCCCAAGAGAGGATTGTATTCTAAAGAATAGCTGCAAACTGTGGGATAGTCTCCATTGCACTCTTCACTTGCACTTTTTGATCTACGATTAAAAGACTTCAACCAGTGAAGTTTCAAAGTAGCCAAAATGAGTTGAGATAGTGTCAAAGTCAGCATGGTGGTGAATTACTGGAGTAGACTGTGTGGTATGAGCAATTACTGGGGATGGGATGAGCTGTTTTGGAAGAAATAAAAATCAGCCTGAACATATGAGCGTATTCAGATAAAACTGAAACTTTTTTCAGGTTCAGATTGGGACCACACATTTTTTTTCCTCCTGTCCTCCTCGCCCCGACTTCCAAAAGCTGCAGTTCCATTCTTCTCTACAGTTTTTCAACAGTCCTTCTCCCCTATTCATGAACCCATGATCTTCCAGTCACAGCTCCTTATCCCTAACTTTGAAAATCCTTCTGTGGAAACCAGGTGCCCCCATAATCTCTCTGGTTGGCCTTGGCCATCGGTGATGCTCAATGCACTCTGGGCAAAAGCACTGCAATTCAGTAGCAATTGGGGCCCCACAGAAGGACTGCGAGAACTGCTGGCCCTTAAAACCATCTTGTGAGATGTGAGTGTCTATTCTATTGGAGGGTCAGAGGTTATCAAATAGGCCCTAGTTCTGTATCTGATGTTTGTTGGGCTGAAAAGTTGCTATTGCGCTATCTGGTATACTATGACTAGGGAAGAAAGAGCCTGGGGACCTATTGGAAAGTTTTCAGGAAGGAAAGGCAATCCAGAGGACTCCTATAGGATTATAGAGAGGGAATCATAAACACAGGATGGACTCCAGATTAGCATGTAAATTTTTGGATGTTTATCCAAACCATGGCTAACCTCCATTTTTCTGTATTTTAAAGACTTATGTAGATTATACTCATTAAGAAAATTCTGCTTGCTCCATTTTCCCACTAATATAATCAAAGCATCAATCAAGGGTACTACTGTAACTGGCTCTGATTAAATGCACTGGAACATAGAGCAATAAATGTCTTCTAATAATGAAGCAGTCCATCTGCCCCTTGTGTGAGTGGAAGCCTGATTGTTTCTATAATATTTTGAAATCTAAAATAACAATTCCCTTTCTACAACAACTTCCCAATAACTTCTACAATAACTCAAATCTATCAACATGTTATAATCAGCAGATGAATTAGATGTCTTTGTTCTCTCTCAGCAAAGTGACCCTGACACCATCATGGCTTATACAAAACTAAATTTCACCAGAAAACAAAAACAAACAAACAACAACAACATTCTTTTGAAATATTTGTCTCATTGATTTAATTCACTGAGCCCTAACTCCACAGTGATAGGGTCATCATCAATAATGGGACCTCTTCATCTTTTTGCTTCCAAATGACCATTTTTTCTTCCCAGGCAGTCTTTCTATGTTGAACGTGTTGAACAAATGGATAGCAAATCTTAGCTTCCAAAAGAAGGGTGAATTCTTCTAACTTGTAACTCTTAGTTTAGCCAATAATAGAGAAGCCACCTTTATTCACATTTCTAAAACCTCCCCCCTCCATTTACATTACAGAACTAACATGAAGATTGTTATTCTGATCATCACTGGGGATTAAATTTACAATTTTTAGATTTAATAGCATTGAGCCTTTATAGCTTCAGCTAAATAACTAAGGGCCAGCACCAACTGAAGTCAACAGGGGCTTTTCCACCCTGGGGAAAAATAAGAGATTCTACATTTAGAATTTAGTTAATCATCTTGTTAATGCAAGAGCAAGAATAGAATCCACCTCATCACAGTGCTGGCTCTGCAGGGCTAATGATTAAAAAAATTCGTTTTAATTTAGTTAGTACAGGAGCAGGTATGGTATTTAATGCACTCACAATATAGATGAAGCTTATGTACCAATACTTCTGTTAGTCTTAAAGGTGCCACAGGACCCTCTGTTGCTTTTCTCATGCTGATGTAAATCAGAAGTAACTTCGTTCACGTCAGTGGACTTGGAAGGGTGAATAAACCGTGTGAGAGGAGAGTCATTCCTGTAGTTCTGTTCTTGATTTTTTTTATTATTACTTCACAAGTACTCCTGAAGAATTGCATTAATCTTCTTAATGTAGTAAAGTGAAATCTCTGCTGGCACAACCCTAACAGCCTAAAATAGTCGTGGGAAAGTATTCTGCTTGATGATATTTATTTTGCCCCAAGTGAGAAATGTAGCTGATCCCATCCACCACAGTCATCATTTATTTTATTAATAACTGGACCCAAGTCAGTTTTAGACAGATCTTGAAGCTTAGTAAATATCTTCTGCCCAAAAGTTTTATTTTCTCTCTTGCCAAGTCAAAATTCCTTTCCAAAATCTTTGTTCCATAACAACTAGAAAGTACTTAAACTGGGTCACGTAGATTCATACGAAGTATGAGATCCAAAAGGCATTGAACTTCAGAGAAATGAAAGGATCATGGCCTCTCCTCCTACTCAGTCTTTCCCATCTACTTTGGGGATGACTAGTACGATTAGGGTGTTAGCCTTGCTCACTCCTTTATTTAAGGGAAAGCAAGTATTGAAATTGTACTCAGCCTATGGGTTTGTGAGCTGGAAGGATCCAGTTTGACCTCCCCAATCCTTTGCATCCACACAGGGACTAGGTAGTGTGAATAACTCACACTTTCCCTACTTTAAGCTACAATTTGGTATTTTAAGATTTAAAATATTGTTTACTATCAGTAATATATAAAAGATGCCTGAGCCATGAAGGCCAGTTACATGTACAAATATCCATAATTACGGTGTTTGCCAAAGGAGTTTGCTCTGTCCAATAAGATAGAATTGGATTATTAATTATACCTTTTAAGATTTTAGGGTCTGATCCAAAGCCCATTAAAGTCAAGGTCAGTCTTCCCATTGACTTTAGTGGGCTCTGGAGCAGGGAAATAGGGAATACATGCTGCATGTTTTTTAGAGGCTTGGCTGTAGGTTTATGTACTAAACAGAAGATATTCCGGTGTTACCCCAGGGACTGTTTGCCAAGACAGATGATTATTAATGATGTGCTTAATAATTTTATGTGTATCATTATTACAAAAATGTAATTCTTTTACCTCATGTTGTGTTAATATTGTTTTCCTTATCAAGAAGATACATGGAAGAAACCTTTGGCCAATTCGTAAACAAGACAGCTCAGTGTTTGCTTACATTGCCTTTATGTGTCAGAAAAAGATCTGATTTGTCCCAGTGGGACCAGCTTCAAAATAAAGTCCCAACAGAGAAGTTGAAAAATATCCTTTACAGACTATTGTCTCAAGTAGAAGATTATTTTTTCCTGTTCTGTTTGTAGATAGTTGGTATTTGATTAGCATATGCTTAATTTGCAGAGTAGTCTGTAAATGCCAAAATGTAATGCAACTGCAGCTGGGAGGAAGTCTCGTCAGTTCAAATTGTAGTGCATCATTGCTAGTGCATCATTGTTGCGTGCTTGATTATAAGCATTTTTTGTCTTTTACAGTGGATGTAGTACTTGTGAAACTGACTGTGCAAAAGTATATATTTTAGCAAAGATCATTTCCAAAACACCTTGTCCTGTTTTAAGTTGTTCAGGAGTCAATTTACATAGTGATGCTTGTCTTTTTTTGTTTTGTTTTTTTCACAATGTAAAGCACTATAATTCCCAGAGGTTTTATAAGCTTTGTTTGCCATATTAAGAGGATAGAATGCACCTTACTAGGAGTGCATGAGATCACAAGGGTTTTGTTCAGATCAGGAGGTTGGGAACAAATCGCAGTGCTGCAATTCCCATTCAAATGGGTGCAGTTCCCATTGATATCAGTGCTTGTGCCAAGGCAGAATTTTGATCTAGAAGTGAATCCATAGGATATTTATCTAGTATATTGAAACCATCTCCAGGGTGACTGGATGGTACAAGGATTAATGGTGGGCTATGGAACCTGTCATCTCAAGGTCATCAGTTCAAATCCAGCACAGCTCAGTAGATTCAAACAAGCTGTTAGTGGCTTGTGTGAAATGAGTAGTTTTTGGCCCAGTTAGTAGTTGACTGACCATTATCGTCTTAACTGGCTTCTTTGCAGGGCTTTGGAGCTGTGCTCTGGCTCCGCTACAGCTCCAGGCAAAAATCTGCAGCTCCACTGCTCCGCGCTCCAGCTTCAGCTCCGGGCTCCGCTCCAAAGCCCTGCTTCTTTGTTAGCAGTCTCACCACTTGGGTTGAGGACTGAATCAGCAGGTTGACTGCTCTGCCCTCACCCCTTCAGTGGTTCCTGCTGTTCAGGGATGAGAGAGATTTTCAAGGACACGTATAGACTTGTTTTTAAGGTCAGAAGGGACCATTGTGATCATCTAGCCTGACCATGATCTTAAGACAAGCCATAGATTTTCACTCAGTAGTTCCTCCAATGAAAGGAATTATTCTTCTCTAATATGTAAATGAACAGTTTACAGTACTGCTGTCCATGCTGTCCATAAACAAAAAATACTTCAATCTGCAGGAGGGTTTTCTTGAGCATATTTCACTAGCATTGAGTTCACTGCAAAATAAAAAAAGAAATTAGCAAACACATGAACGAGAAAGCGTGCCCAGATTATTTCAGTGGCTCTACAATTCCTCCCACCCTTAAAATTAAATCCAGATTAGACACTAACATTCAGTCCAATGTTCTTTATCCAAATATGAAATACAGTTGTTGATTTCATGATAGTTCCCCTGTCTTCTTTCCGTGGGGATGAAAGGAAAGTGTGCCCCATAGAGTTGAATTGGAAAAAATGTGACAGATCTGATATCAAAGGGATTCTGTCATTTAAGAAGGTTTTGTGCTCTGATATTCACAAAATAATGAAATGCCAATGTCTAGCGTTTTGAACTGCTTAAATTCTTTTAAAAATTATACAATGTAGGCAAAGAAGAGAAAAACTCTTGTAAAAAATATTTTTGTATTTTATTACAATAGAGGGAGGAGGAGAACCAATAGGGTAGAGGGGAGGTCAATGCAGTATGAAAGCAATAGACCTTTTGACGGCTCACAGCCTCTTATCCTGTATTGACTCTAGTGATCCAGTAAACAGACTAAAAATTATTGAAAGAATTGCCTTACCTTAGATCCTTCTCCTTTTCAGAAGATCAAATGATTTAATATTTTTTCACAGTTAATATTTTTAACTTTTTACCTTTTGAGGCCCAGAGTTTTAAGAAATTCAGTTTGGGATCAAATTTTTTTTCTGCATCAAAACACAGCTGCTGTTTTCAGTATCTGTCAAGGTGGTTCTTAAACCTTTATGTAAGAGCTCTACACACGTGCCTTATGAACAAAATACTTTTTTTTACTGTAAAACACTCAATATAAAATCTATTACCTGTTTTTAAAAATCCCAGTGTAGTAATTTTGCTAATTATGTCCATACAGTATACTAAAAATAAGTAGATGTTCTGGGGGGTGGAAATCTTGAAATGAGAAAACATTCTGTCAAATGCTGGGAAACCTTACATTTGTATCTGGCACGCATTGTGTCTGCCTTTCTCCACAGAGTGTTGGCATTGTCACTAGATAAGAATTAGACATGTTATGTTGTCCCCAACCTGTCAACTCTCTCCTTAATGAGTACTGTGAGAGTGGAAGCAAGTGCCATGTTGACATTTTGCTCTTAAACTTGATGTACTTTTCAAAAACTATTCTGTATACCCAGACGTGACATTTTGTGAGTCTATCTATTTTTATTGGCCATTTCCTATTCGCTAACTTCAGTATTGTAATAGTCAGCTATTAAATAGTAAGTGGGTGAAGAAGGCTTCCGTTTACATCTGTTTTGAACCTTCTGTTCCTGTGTAGGAGTCCACTGCAGCTGTCTAAATGCATGGCCTCAGACTCTGTACTTGTCTTTTAGTTCCGCTGCATTAGAAATGCTGTGCTGATTTCTTTTCATGCTTCATTCAGTATAAGAGCTTTATGTATCCATATGGGAATGCTTAATATAACATGCAGAACAAGTGAATGGTAGTTTCAAAACAAGAGCTACGCTAATGTTGAAAACATGTCAGAATGCAAATGACTCTTTTATGACATGTATTTGATCCTTCTAATCTTCAAACACTGCTTGTACTATTCTTGTTCAATGTCACTCCAGTGCCAAGATGTTTTGAATTTTTCTGCCTAAAAACTTTGCTCTTCTAAAAAGTCTATATATACGTATAAGAAGATTGGTACAACTCCCCATGTCTCATACTTCTTTAGATAGCCTTTGAAATATGTGTTGCCCTCTGAACTTTCCCACCACTGTTCTTGAGAGCTATGCACTTTGAATCTGTCAAAAGATGTGGAAATGAGGGCAATTATAATTATGTTTAATTTAGCTAGTAGATAAAGTCCCAATTAAAGAGTATTGTAAGGATGCCCTTAAATCCTTTGAACTATGGAGAAACGTTTATGTTGAAGTTTTATTATTTTATAATGCAACAAACTGTGTGAATGGTGCAGCACTGAACAAGAGGTTGTTAGTATGAGTTTTTATTTTATTTTCAGCATTTGTCATTTCTCTTTTGGTAGCACTCGCGGTGTGCTAGATACTATCCACATGGACAGGTAAACACAGCTTCTACCTTGAAAAGCTCACTATTTAGGAAAACAATCAATATGTAAGGTGTGGTTGTATGTCCATGTGTGTACAGGTGCATAAATATATGCACACACCATGGTGTATGGTGCCTAACCGAAACAAACTAGAGTCATTCAAGGTGAAATTCACTCTGGCACAGGGGTTCCACACAAGTTTCTTTGCACCCAATAATTCCCAAATCTGCTGTCCTGGGAGAGGTTTAGAGCAGTGGTTGTCAACTGGGAGGGTACATGGGTTTGTCAACTGGGGGTTGTCAACTGGGGGGCAGTGGTTGTCAACTGCGGGGTATGCAGCGGTCTTCCGGGGGTACAGCAACTCATCTAGATATTTGCCTAGTTTTACAAGACTACCTAAAAAGCACTGGTGAAGTGAGTACAAATTAAAATTTCATACAGACAATGGCTTGTTTATACTGCTTTATATAGTATACGCTGAAATATTTATATTCCAATTCCAATTAATTATATGGTAAAAATGAGAAAGTAAGCAGTTTTTCAGTGTGCTGTGACACGTTTGTGTTTTTATGTCTGCTTTTGTAATCAGGTAGTTTTTAAATGAGGTGAAACTTCGGGGTATACAAGACAAATCAGACTCCCGAAAGGGGTACAGTCATCTAGAAAGGTTGAGAGCCACTAGCTGAGGAGAGAAGTGAAGGAGTGCCTTTCTCCCTAAAGGTTAGAGCTTTCCTCCCTTAACAACAAGCTGCGTGCCCTCCAACAATATCGATATATTCCCAGTACAGCACTGGCTTTTGAAGTGCTGTGCTGGGTGAATTTTAAAGATGTATTTGGATTCTGTCTGCCAGTGCTATGTGGCAATAGTTAAAATATCAACAAAGCTTTCCAGGGCTGTTGTTCCCTACTTTTTGTCTGTGCGACAGAGCCTGCATGAGAGAGGAATGGGACAGAGTAGCAGAGGGCAAGGCAGCTCCCATGCTCTTTGAGCTACGCATGCCACTGCAGGAAAGCTGTTCAACTGGGGTTGATGCGAGGGAATGGGAAACCTGGTTAGCAGATGGTTCCCTTTAAACTCCTGGCCCACCCATCTATTGTATGTTCCTGTGGTGGGCCAGGCAAAGAAGCCACCCAAGCAACACCCTCAGCCTTCCTTTACAGCTACTGCAAAAGCCCTGGTTATTCAATGATTTTGGATGCCCCCAGAGATAGTTAGTTAGATAATGAGGGTTTGGCTGTCATTATTTGATTACATCAGCCCTTAAATTCTCAGAGGTCATGCATTATAAATAGTACACAGGTTATAGTGGACAACACAAGTCTGGAAGGATGTGGTCTAAGTGGTGGATCTGGGCAGAACTTAATTTATGCCTAATAATGTTTCATGCTTAATTATAATTCATGGTTACTTTGTGAAAATATTATAGATTAATTTGATTTGTTCTGTAATGCACAGTTACTTCTACATGGCTACTTTTCATTGGCAGCGGTTAACTCCAGTATCTAGGGCCTGGTTCTATTCCCAGCTGTGCCACAGATCAACTACATAGCCACTGTAACAACCACTATAATTAATGGAGCTACTTGTGGACTATAGTGGTATCCAACATGAAGAAGGGCACCAGAATCTGGTCCCAAGAGATTATCGTTGTGCATATGGATCTCTCTTCATAGTCCAGGCCTATAGGACTGGTGTACTGCCTTAACTAAAGTTGATTCTTTTGAAGGAAGTATAGTTGGGTCCATGATTAGTAATGTCACACTGACTTGACAAACTCGTAGTTTTGTGCTAAATCCTGGGCCTTCCAGGCTTGATTGCACTTCATGATTTTCCCCAGTATAGTAAAAATTAGGCCTTGCATGTCAATTTTTAAACTGGTTGTACTACATTTATTTAGGTATTCTGGGCAGATGGTAGCGGTGGGTATCATCTGGCAACATAGTTTAAGATTGGTGGTGACTTCATGACCTGGTGTCAGAAGTGTAGCTTCCTCAGTAGCAACAGTATCCCTTTGTACATTCTTATGCTGTGAAAGCTTCACACACTTAAATCAGCCATTGCAGCATTAATGTTGGAGACCTCTGAAAAAAGTGAAAGTATTTTAATATTGATAGATGACAGTGTGGCCAATTTCTTCTGCTGGGATTTGAATTGTGGACCTTTGAACTCCAAACTTGCAATTTGACCACATGAGCTGAATAAGATCTTTTGGAAGCTTATAGAATAAAGAGAGTTCATATCCTTCTTATAATTCTTGAGCAACTTCACTGAGATTTATAACAAGAGTTTAGGATTCCATCTAGATTCCAAATAGAATAAAGAAGAATATATTTGTACTGTAGACAATTTTGAGTTATTTCACATCTAGTATGTGCTAGTTGGGCACCTTCAATACTATTTGCCACTGATTAAAAGTCTAGTAATGGACCATATTCATCCCTGGTGTAACTCCAGGGGGTTTTGTCTGGCATAAATTTGACCCTTCAATTCAAGGCCCAATCGTGCCAACACTTGTGTGTGTGCTAAACTTTAAGCACATGAGTTGACTTGTTGATCCAAATCTTCAGAATGCAAATTGGTACAGCTCCATCAAAATCAGTGGAGCTACACCAATTTTATATTAACTGAAGATTTAGCCTGTTGACTTCATTGATTCTATTAAGATGCTTCAAGTTACATATGTGTATAAATCTTTGCAGGATCTAGGCCCTAGTCATTACTCATGAACACAGAAAATTGTTTCATGCACTTTCAATTCAGCTGGCAGAGCAGCTGTGGAAGAATGTGTGTCATAGCTGGAATATGAATATTTGTAAAACAAAGTGAATTATTAATGCAAGTTAAATGTTAAAAGCTGCATGGATTAAAGATATAACCAAGTGGAGTGGGATTGTGATTGGTAAATGCTGTAAAGCCAACTATTGTCGAAACAATGACTATATCTTATTGTATCACTGACATTTACTTTATAGAATGTCTAAAAATAGTATAAATAATGGTCATTTGGTTGTGATGGGAAATCTATGAAATAAAAATTCTAGTTCAGAGACTGGCATTCCATCCTCAACCTTAGATTTTCTGGCATTGAGGTTTTGTGTTTTAGCCTTATCCAGCCATCATTTTTTTTTCTCCATAATTTCCTTTGTAACCCCGATGTAATTTAAAGCTGCTCTCCCTTCCTCCCAATGGAATACCATAGGGTATTTTGCTGCCCCAAGCACGGCAGTCAGGCGGCTTTCAGCGGCATGCATGCGGGAGGTTCGCTGGTCCTGCGCCTTCGGCGTACCCGCTGCCGAAACTGTGGGACCGGAGGACCTCCTGCAGGCATGCAGTCGAAGGCACCCTGACTGCCACCCTCACGGCGACCGGCAGGCCACCCCCCCGTGGCTTGCCCGCCCCAGACATGCGCATGGTGTACTGGTGCCTGGAGCCGCCCCTGCATATGGGAGGGACAGCTCTATTTATACTGCTGCCTTATCCGAAGTGCCTATTCCATCCCCCTATGCCACTGGGAGTGAACCAAGCTCATAGACTCTAGCCCTAATGGTTTTTATTACCTTGCTATTTTTTCCTTTTGCATTGGCATCTGGTATATGTGATGGAAGCCAATGTGGCTAAGAAGCTACAATAGGTATGTGTGATTTCCAGTACTCAAGTGAGCCAGAAAGATTGATTGCCAGACTATCAGATTTTTTTCTTCATCCCTCCGGTCCATTTTATGAACATTAGTATCTAGAATATAAAAAGGATTGATAGTTTTCTAACTTATTACCAGAAAGCAGTGATCATGACTACAAAGATAAGATATAATTGGATCTTTTGACACATTTTGTAAGTGCTATCACAATCCCTGGAATTTTTATTAGGTGTTTCTGATGATAGAGACTGATCCTGCAGGTGCTTAAACACATGAGGAACTTTAATGGCATAAATAGTCCCAGCAAAATCCATGGGACTCGCATGCCCAAGTGTTTGGGCCTTTATTTAAATGCAGTGCATGGCCCATTAATTTAAACCTTGTGTTCTAAAAGTACTAGACTTGTTGGCTGTTGTGAGAGAACACCAATGTGTTCCAGCCACAGCACCCCAAGTGACACATTTGGCTGCTGCACTGTGCTGGGAATAGAATATTTGCCACCCCTAAATAGAATGGTCTTCTGTATGTCTCACTAATGAGGAGATTGCTTGCTAAGCTATTCTGCATAAGCTTAATTATTTGCTAGGATAAAAGTGTTTTTTTTAAATGGCTGCCTGCTATGTAAAGGAAAGTCTTAGATGGCCACAATGCCTGATATATACTTTCATTACGATCATATAAGGATTTATAGTTGGCTCCATACAAAATATTCACGGCAATGTCATAAGCAAAATAAAATAAAATTGCATACTGTCAGTGCACCTGCTCTTGCAAAATGTATTCAGATGAGTAGCACCACTGTACCCATTTCTGATGTCGTTTACACCCATCTAGAATTTACTTATACTGGTAAAACAGAGATCAGGATCTAACCCATTGACTCAAGCGTGACTATTCATGAAAGTCAAGGTTGCAGGATTAGGTATCCTGTCCTAACTACTCAGCAGCATGTTGGTGTGAAGAAATATAGTGGGGGATAGGTAAGCAGTGCCATGATCACCTGCTTGGTGATTGAAGAGTATGCAATTAAACAGGGAAGCTTTCACAGAAAGTGGCTTCCTTGTTGTGGGTGCAATTGGTAAATCAATTTTATGCCTATTTTTTTTTTTGTACCTGTAGTTCACTGGCAGGTGTAACTACAGTAATTGCTCACAAAGTCATCACAAAAGCCTTAGCCTAGCTGAAAATAGGTTCTGTAAGGTTCATTAGGGGAGAATTAGGTTCTGTGGAAACAAAGACAAAGAAACTTAGCCCCTATAGAGACTAATGATGCAATAATCTTTTCTGTTTCATTTTTTTTAATGAACAGTTGAAGTGCACACAATCATATGGACCAATAGCAATTGTGGTGGTCAGAAATGGAACCCAGTTCCTTATCATGCCTCATTTATATCTGAAGCCCTCTTCTGGACAGTACATTTGGAAATAGGCTTTTAAGCAGGGTCAGGTTGTATCGATGAAAAGAGAGGTGAAGGGCTTGAAGAAAGCAGGAAGTGTGGATCTTAACAGTTTTGTCGATTTGTGTTTTATTATTTATTTTATTTCTGTGGTACGTACAGAAAAGTGCCTGCAGTCTAAAGAGAAAAGAAAACAGACTGGAGGAGCAACACTTATACAGTTAAGTTAGCAAATATGAATAAATAGGACATGTAAAATATAATCTGTTTACTCCTCAAGTGCACCGAGGTCAGTAAGTTTCTCAGAGGTGAGTCTTCAGCAGTTATTTGTGTGTGTAGCGGGTGGGAACTTTATGGATAAGTTCAGGAAGCTTCTTCATCTTTTTCAAGGGGCAGCATGGAAGACCGCACAGAAATGATTGTACAAGAAGCTGATGAATGGGCATTTGAAGCTCACATCGTTGGAGTAGGAGTGAATATGGGGCGGGGGACCTAGAATGAGACAAGAGTTGACAAGTAGGGAGAGTCATGCTGGGTTTTGAAGGCAGTAATAAGTGCCATATAATGTTGTTGTTTTTTCTTAAAGTAATTACAATAACCTATAATTGTACAAGTCAGAATGAAGAAAGAGGTCACCAGCTGGCAAAACCAAGCCGTACAAGTGCAGGTACTAATAGCAGTGGTACCAATAATAAGTAGCTGAGGTCTTGGGTGGGTTTGTACAGCCCACACTGAAGCCCATGCTGCCAGAGCTTCACTGCTGTTAGCACCCACGCTAGCTTGGGTATGCCTATGCATGCTGCAGTCAGACTCTCCAGTTACAGTGTGGGCAGCAGTTAGGAGCCTAGCTCCAAGTTAGGGTCATTTGGGCCTCTGAAAATCTCCTCCCAAAGAAATTCTGGTTCTGTTTCTCCCCCTAGCTGTTTTTTTTTAATGACTAAAATTATGTTATACCACCATTCAGTAAATGACCATCATACTGGAACTTTCCAATTTGTCATAACATTTATACAGGCAACTGTCATAAAGACTTGTATCAATATGTAAACATATACACCTGAAACAATATGTCAGATGTCTGATTTTTAGAATTGCAAGCAATGAGTATAATGGAGCGTAAAGGTCTTAGGAGGTTGAGACTATCCCAAAATTAAATTTAAAAAAATCATTATACACTGGAAAAGTACCAATGTTATTTTGAAAAAATAATCTGAATTTACTCTAGTTGGAGTCCATGTCACCTAATGTTTGAAAATGACATCTGATCTAGCAAAACCTCAGATATTATTTTATAGCCCCAAACGTCTAAAATGAACAAATAAAATTTTATTTCGCAGATCTTTAAATGTCCAACCAAAACTTCTATACTAATGATGAAGGCATAGTGGTAGATGGATAGAAGCTCACCTAAATTAAAGGTAAATATATAATAATATTATAACAGGTATGGAACAATTAATGTTGAACCAGAATTCCAAAATGTAGCAACCCATTTAATGAATCTTGGCAGTACCCATGTTGTTCCATTGTTAAAACCACCTTCACCAGTTTCCAGTTATGGGACAGACAATCTAAGCCAGGAACGACATTCATCTAAATGCAGGCACTCAAAGAATCATCAGTAGTGATTACCTGATCCCTGGACGCTACTTAAGTCCAGGGTAAAAGACCCTTCTTTCCCCTCCTTATTATTGTGACAATAGAACATTTTGACTAGATCCACAGCTTGTAGCTACATTGAGTCCTGGTGAGGAGTTGGTGCTTCTTTTTTTTTAATGAAGGGGTGATTATGTGTATTATGAATTTTTGATGATTAGGGTTGCCAGGTCAAAAGCTAATAACATCCACAACTTTCATGCCTTTCAAATGCATGCATGACACAAAAGGCCATGGATAATTTCTCCTGAAACAAGACCATAAAGAGAATTTAGAATCATCTTTAATATATTTGAGAGTACATTAGTTCTGCATCAAAGGGAATGGTAAAAGGTAGTGTTAATATGGTTGGATTTTAATTATTTTGAAGCACATAATTATTCTTCAGTTATCCGCACAGAAATGCTGATTTTTTTATTCTATTTAAAAAGGACACTCCACTGTAAGCATAGAGTGGTCAGTTATAGAGATGTTAAAAATGCATTGTATCCTTCTTTAGCATCAGTTGGATTAGTCAGAGTGAAGAATCTGAATTACTGAGTTTTCAGTAATGTAAAAACCACTATTCTGGAATTAAATGAGTTCAGAGTTCATTAGGAGTTCTCCTTACACACAGCGTTCCTTATGTTTTTGCAATAAGACTGTTCATTGTCTTGATGACACATAAAATGCAATAATCACTTTCTCTCCCTTTTCAATTGACATAGGGTCTACTTTTCCATTAATATTAATGAGTTGTGTATGCTACAATGGGAGACTCAAACCCTATAGAGTTTCGTGATCAAATAAATCACCCTGCATCAGCATTTTAGAGGTTTCAGTCTCTCTTTTTTCATAATTTAAGATACCTGCTTAGTGTGCCAATAGTTGATATTTATGGCATTAAAAAGAAGCAGAAATGATAGTTACAACTTGGTCCAGACCAGTGAGCTGCTCTTTCTGTTTGAAGGCTAGTTTATAAACATAATAAAAGGATTTTTTTTCTTAATAGATGCACAAGTGTTAGATGGAATGAGTGAAAAAATAAGCGGAACTAGTGAGTATTCATCAAGGATACTAAGAGGCAAAAGTGGAACAACGGAATGAAAAAGTAGATCTAAAGCCACTTATAAATGTAGTAGTCTGGTGCCATAAGAAGTAATTCTGGAAAGTTAACAAGCTTTATTTTATGCTGCTCTGTCTTCCCTGTCTTGCTACCATTTAGTGAATTCTGTTTAATTAGCTTTTAGCACCTGCACAAAATATAAAATCCAAACCAATTGTTTCCCCAACGGAAAAAACCTATAGAATCTAATAGTGAATAAATGGCCATAGAAATTATTGTAGGCAAAGTATAGATGCATAAACATAAACTTTCTATAAATATTTATTTGAACCTAACTGAGAATTCTGTCCCTGCTATACATTTCCAGAGCTTGTTTACATTTTTTATTGAAGGGATATTCTTGTCTGTTACATTCTGTAGGATTTTCCCATAAGGATTTATTTTCTTACTGCCTGAGTTGAACTCACATTGACTTCAGTGGGAGTTTTTCCTGTGTAAGGGCTGCAGGTTTGAGCCCTTTTCTTATTAACTTAACCTAGTAGGCAGACACAGGAACAGTATTAATCAGTGGAGTCTATTATTCCTGAGAATAAGGAAACAGTCGGCATTATTTACTATATTGGAACTGAGAAGCACTGCTGAAGCAAAGGAAAGCCAAGTCTAAAACCTCTACCATTGCTCTGGTAGTTTCAGAAGTTTGGCTTCCTATTGTCTAGCCTCAGGTACTATGGTTAAGGGGGCCATATAAGTACCTAACATAAATAGCCAAACAAAAAATTGCCACCGTTTCTTTAAGATCTCAAGGTTACAATGCCTTTCTTTTGGAGTTTAATGGTTCAGACAGCCACATGAGCAATAGTACTTAAACAGACCTTTCATCCAAGGACTACAGAGCATTTACAAACATGAATACATCTGAGAAGTAGGTAATTACTGATAGTTACAGAGGCCTCTCTACACTGTGATACGATGACCTAGGTTTCAACCACATCAGTGGCTTCAGGAGTAGATCTCCCGTGGCAGAAAGTATATTGAAAGAGGTAGGCATTTGTTGCTCTGAGGTGGCCATTGCCAAAGTGGATGCTGCAGCCAATAAGGTTTGCAGGAATGGGCCAGGTTATGCTAGAAATCACACCTACTATTTATCTTGGAAGACTATCTAGGGGAGGGAGGGCAATGGTATTGCTACCTGCCTTCATCAGGAATGAATTCTCCCCACCAGGAGAGGAGATTAGTTGAGCCTCTTATTTTAGACTTGATAGAACCTAAATGTAAATCTGGGATTCCAGACTACACTGAGAAGACAAACCATGTTAAACTATGCTAGCCTGAAGTATGTTCCGGATCATTTGATTCCATTAACAGTGTGTTTCCCGCTGTTACTGGGAACTGTGTGTATTGAATATGGCCATGTAGGAAGCTGACCAGCAAAGTGACCACCTATGTTTCAAAGAAACAAAAAGGCAATTTGATGAAAAATAGAGGCTAAGCTTATTTGTAAGGGGCATGTTTCACTTGTACTGTGAATCATTTTGCAGCACAAGATCATACCTTTATATAACAGTGTTTGATTCTCTGTATGACTGCTGTTAAGATATGGGATTATATTGATTTTTAGACAGATATGAAACACAATGTGCCATATGAGGGACATCCCTTATAATAAGGGACTAGTCATCTTTCTATTTGCAATTAAATGTTTTCAGTCCGAGAAAGAGAACTTTCCCTCTACACAATTTATTTACAGAAATACATGAGACATTTGTCTTTTCAGATGTCTCTAGGTTTGCCTGTGGATCACTCCTTTTAACATAATAGTTGTCAAGAAACCCTTAAAAAGAATACATATTTTTAACTGTAACATGCCATTACTGGTTACTATATGCATATCTCTTAGAATTGGTAATAGTTGATTCTTCCCTGTATGCTGTAATGAAAATATACCTTTAAGTGAATGATTTTCTAGTTTCCTTGCTATACTTAGTGGTTTTGTCCTTTTTGGGGAGTATAGTAGCTATGGTGTGAGAATGATAGCAGCAAATCAGTAGGGTGCTACCTGCATTTAGATAGGGTCACATTATGTAGATATCATAATTTGTAGCGATTATATTGAGGATTTCCATTAGCAGAAGCTATTGCATTCACCAAGGTTCTGAATTAAACAGAATGATTGTTTGCAGGTGTAATTGTAAAATTCTCTTGTTGAATTTATGATGTATAATTCCAGTGTTCTGTATTTAGAATGAGCTTGAAACTATTCTCCTGACCGATGCAGTAATTAAGGTATTCAACTGTGGTTTTCAACTACACCTCTACCCCGATATAACGCGACCCGATATAACGTGAATTCGGATATAACGTGGTAAAGCAGCGTGCCGGGAGGGGAGGGGGCGGAACACTCCAGTGGATCAAAGCAAGTTCGATATAATGCAGTTTCACCTATAATGCAGTAAGATTTTTTTGGCTCCCGAGGACAGCGTTATATCGGGGTAGAGGTGTATATGGTCTGGTTTCTAAATTCACAACTAAAATTTCATGGTACATCATGGATTATTTATGTTTGTCAAACACATGCACCTGGTGCAATACAAACAACATTTTCAGATTTTTTGTTTTTAAGTGCACTAATCAGAATTATAGCGTTCTTTGCACAGATTGCAGGCTTAATGTTGGATTACTAATATCCTATAACATAACAGAAGTAGATGGGAGCTTTTAAAAATACAAATGTTTTAACACTACTTCATTGTTCAATGTGCTTAAAGTTAATGCGTGCCTCTTGCCTACATGTACTATAGATATCGACACACACCTTTCATCTTTGTTCTTCTTTTTTGTCTGTTTTATGCATGAGAAAGTTCTTGTTTTCTACTATGTGCATGGCTGCGTTTTTTAACTTGAGTCCTGTGTTTGTACTGATTGCTTTTTTTGCATGCAAATTACAGAATGTCATGGAAATTGGATAGCTCTGAAAAAAGGAAAGATAATACTGAGTTCCAACTGTCTTGTGTTTGTGCATAACTATGTGGAATACATGATATATGGAAATATTTTCATTATGGCCTTTGACTCTTCTTCTGCTGTATTTTTTATTACTTGCTAAGAGAGAAGGGCAATTTTTTTTCTGTTGCAAAAAATGATGAATCTCCTTACATGTTAATGGTACTTGTGTTGGCATGGAATATGGAAGGGAATTATTAAACCTTAATTCCATTATTCTTAGTTTTGATTGTAAGATGTTAGTTGCCCTGCCTATGCTGAGACTTGAATAGCCTGTGTTTTAAATGTTACTTTTGTATAGATTGTGTGACATCTTAGTCCCACTGAAGTCAATGGAAAACGTAGCTCCCATTGACTTAAGTAAGGCCAAGATTTCACCCGTTGTTTCTAAAGCCCACTTTGGGACTTTCATATTTTTTAATAAATATATCAGCAGGTGGTCAAAGAAAGGTTATAGGGAATTTTCAGTCCACAGCTGTATTTAAATTGGAATATAATAAATGAGTCCAAAAAAAAAAGCCAAACCCATGCTTGTCGTTTTTAAGGAGGAGCTAAGATGGTTGGACTCAGAACTTTGATTTTACTTTTCACAGAAAATTTTCTCTTCACCAATTGTCAAGATATTTATCAGCAACATTATTTCATTAAATATGAGAGCTAATTTGGTTTTAGGTTGTTATGGTCACCATTTCTTCTTCAAATTTAGAAACGAAGGCGATAAATATATGTTTGTGGTGGGTATGCTTTTAGTAAACATTTCCTTTAATTCTTGATTTTTTTTTTTTATGTAAAGTATCAGGCACTATTTGCCTCTCATGCTAGATGTTTCTAATAGCCATACCCTAGAGGAGAGATTTTGCTATAAAGTTTAAAAAACAGAACAAAAATGTGTTAGTTGAACTTCCCCCCCAAATGTTTTTCTTGAAACATCCTTGGGAATTTAATATTGACTATTTTTTTCCTCAGTCTTGTATATTCTTGAATTGTCTTTTTTTTTCCCTCCATTTTCTCCATTCTCAATCCTAGGTCCCCTTACAAAGAAACAGACAGATGATTTAGGTGATAATGACGGTGCTGAAGATGAAGGTATTTTTTTTTTTGCCGCCAAACTGATTTGCATGACAAGGATCCCTGAAAATCTTTTTCTCCCCTCTTTTTTTAACTTCTTGTCTTTTGAAGATTTTTTTTTATTCCCATTTTTGATGTGTTTTGTCTTCTTGCTTGTTGTTTATATATATATATTTATATTTTTTTAATTCTTTTAAAAGAAAGAATGTTGTTAAGTTTTACATTTTTATGCAAACGAGTAACAATATTTAAAGATGAGTGTTTTTGTTTTTTTGAAATGGACTTTTGATATGTTTCATCCCACCTTTTGACTGAATTTTGTCCATACTATTTGAACTAACACTTTTTTTAAGTCTCTCTGTACACCTTTTTGCATGTTTTCTAACCCTCTGTATTTATATATTTCACCAAATACAAAGATATTTCTTTCACCAACTGATCTCAGTTTGATAAACATAGAAAATATTGTGTTTATAAAGAGAAAATGTTAGAAAGCTCTTACAAAGTGTCTCTCAAGCAACTGAATTTTCAGTACAAAAGCACAAAAACCCTTCCCTTCTGCATTATCATGTCAAGAAATGTAAGCTCAGATACCTAATCTCACTCGGACAAGACGCCTGGCACTTAAATTGTAGCCAGATTTTCAGCTACTGTATATTGGCCTCATTCCATTGAATTCAGTGGAGTTGAGCAGATCTTCACCAATTTGATGCGGTCCATTATGTTTTTACTATTACGAAGATCTACAGTTGTCTGGGCTGATGTTATTGAACACATTAACAAACACTATTACAAATAGATAGTATGAACATGTTGAACACATTACTTTTGTTTATGAATTATAAACATTAATCATATAAGTCTAAGACTTTTTTTCATATTAGAAACTAACAACATGCAAGCACTGGTAACTAGGCCTATTTCTCTCAAGCAATGTAGCCCATTTCTGTTAAGTTTTATAGTTCCAGATCTCATCTATTTTGTTTATTTTCAAAGAGAAAATTGAGGTGCTGTTTAGAAATTGCCAATGTTGTTGCCTCATCCCTCTCTTATCTGCTTTTTGGTCAAGTACCATTGCATGAAAGATAGAATAACTGTAACTACAGAGCTCTACCACTTTCCTTTTCATTAACACTAAAGAAAAAGGAGTACCATCTATTAACGGATGCTCATATTTTTCTTCAAATAGCTTCTGTGTAGAGATGTGAAAAATGAGTATTGTATCACCTGACTTGCTTAGATTCACGTGATCTGATTTTATTCACTTATGTTAATCCTGTAACAATACATTTTGATATTAAAAATATTAGCAGGGGCAAAGATTGCAACTAAATCCCAGTAGTTCTGACTACTGGCACACATTTACCTGTATTGCAAGATTTTGCCACTAGTATTCGACTGGCAGCTCCTATTCCAACACCCTTCTATACATTTAATGATAAAGTTGTTGCCCATCCCCATTCCGGTCTGTGTGCCATTGGCGTGTTCTGTTACCCAACTCCCATTCAGGACTGAGAGTTTTTTGACCCCAAGATGGTCAATATGTGAGTGGTGTATCCTTTTCCAATAGTTGCTTGAATTTTAGAATTTACAGTTAAATCTCTAGTGAGATACATTTAAAAGCAGAATATTCAGACAGGTGGTTAAATTCAGCTCAGAGTGGTAGTGACAGAGCAGTGACTATCAAATGGAAGTTCAGTAGCTTATGTTAAATGAATTTCATGGTCTCATCCATTTTTGGAGGACATGTTGTCCATACAACCACCAGTATTGGCAGTCTGAGGAGAGGAGCCAAAGATTGTAAGGGTGTAAAGTTGAACTGAAAGGGGAAAATTAATTACAACTATAACTAATTATTTTAGTTTATGGGACTGGGATTTCAGTCCCTCTGGCATCAGGGATGAAAATTGTACTCCCCTGTTCTGTGCTAGTGGGAGCAGATGGATCTGGGGGATTCATCCTGAGGTAAGGACAGACACTGTTTACCCCTCCACCTTCCTCAAAGATTTCAAAAGGGACAGGTCAACTATATATTCCATTGGTGAGCCACAGTCACTATGGAGAATACACAGGAGAAGTGCTGAATTGGTGCATTTCCTACATGCTTTGGTACTGGGCTTCCACAGCCAGATAACTCTGAGGTAGCAGACAACTTGCACTGCTGTGACCTCATCTCCTCAGGCTGGACTTTCCAGCTCCAGGGTCCTGTGGTCTAAGTTGCACAGGCAGGATTGACCCCCCCCCCCCCCGCAAACCTCAAATTAAATTTACTTGGGGCAGGGTGGGTAAGCAAATAAAACAAAAGAACTGCCTCCTCTTCCCCACACCCTCCAAAAAAGCCACCCAAGATGTCAATATATCAAACCATGTGCCAACCTTATCCTCAGGTTTCCCTTGACAAATTCTGCAATACAGTTACTTGTGGTCAGTGCAAACATCTGCAGAGGACTGAACATTTAGGGGTAGCAAAAACAAATATAAAAATAAATAAGTTACACACAAAAAACCCTATTCAGATTGGGCTGGCCATGGCAAGGAGGGCTGTGTTGCATAATTGTATGGTCCCTGTCACATAATTTAAGAATAATGTGTTGCAAAGAGCACAGGACCTTGCCTATGTTTCTTTAGAGGCTCAATGAGCCCTTACCAAGAGCCTGGATCATAGCCACCTGGCTTAAGGGACCACACAGTACTCCCTATGGAGTCAGTCTCTCACTTTAATTAGCAGCAGATTTCAATATAAAACAGTATTAAATAATCCCCAGTCCCATGTACTACGTGTTACTACTACAGCATCAGCATTCTCAATCGTTGCCAGCCCAGGGACAAAGGAGACTGGGATCAGTAATCAAACTTGGGTCTTCTGTATGTGCTACAACCATTAGGCCAGCCTTAATGAGATCATTTTTCATTTTTGTTTTCAGAAGACCCAAAGGCACTAGTGCACATTACAGGCTAATGATCTGCAAATTTGCTGTTTAAAAAATGAAGGTGTTTTCAAGTCCTATGAGTGTAAAATGTGTGCAAAGTCAGAAGTTATGTAAACTTCTTTGCTTTCCCATTTTGTTTGCATTCTTGCAACTGTATAATCTTTATATGTCTTAACAGGCCAGCATCTGTCTCACAAGAGCTGTACTAAACGTTTTGCCTTGTCTACACTTGGACGTTTTCTTGCCTGTTTTTGAACAAGGTAGCTACACTTGTGTTACCACTGAGCTGTGGTAAAAACACCTGTGATGCATGTAGCATTAGTGAATCCGCACCTTTACTGACAAATGGGTAAGAAATATCTAGTGTAGACACAACATTAAACTAAGAGTTGCTCAGGCAGTGAATAAACTAGCTTCCCAGATCTGGAAACCTGGTTTGGGTTAAAAAAGTAAAGGATTTGAATATTTTCATCCTAGTTGCCTACTATTTTTTGTTTAGTTCATAAAATTAATTTAGTTTAATCTGGATTTATATTAAAAAGTACCTATCCATTAGGCACTTTTGGTACATATACATTAAAATAATTATTAGTAAAATCCTCAGCTAGAATTGTGGCTCAGAGTACTAGGCTGTACAAACATATGAAAACTCAGTCACCAATGGACTCCCCTCGTCCATCAGAAATCCTATGCACTGTGTAGCTCCCCTATCTTTCTGTCTCACTTCATCACCATGGTATCAGAGCAGCTCAAAATCTTTAATGTGTTTATCCTCACAAACTTCCTGGTAGGAAAGGGTCTCACCCATTTTACAGATGGGGAACTGAGGCACGGAGAAGCTAAGTGATTTGCCCGAGGTGACACAGGAAGTTTATGGGAGAGCAGGGAATGGAATCCAGGACTCTAAGGCTAGCCCTTCTCCACCACTTTCTCCAAAGTCTGGGGGAAGAGATAGACATTGCATCATGTTCTGAAAGTCAACAGACTGAAGCTCTATTGTACCAAGAAGGGAAGTGAATTCCAGGACTGTGTATTTTTTCTGGTGAAGAGCCCTCTACCAGCCTCAATGTTTTAAAAGTAAGCTAGGGACAGCTAACTCAACCCTCTCAGCAGATCTCTATTGCCATGGTAGCACAAGAAGAAAGGCGTTCTCTTGGGTAGCTTTATCTCAAACCATTTGACTTTAGAGAACAGTATATAGTAGTATACATTTGTTTATATCACAAAACAACCACATGCTTCAGCATAATTACAGTCCCAGCCAGGCTGGAAAAGCATAAATGTTGCAATTTAGGATGGAGAGTCTTTGACTGATATACACAGACAGCACAGTGCCTGCTCACACTGTCACCTAGGCATATTAGTTTCTCATTCCATGAGCATCAACATTTGAGAGTAAAAAAATTATTTGCATGTTAAATTTTTCAGTTAATATTTCCCCCCTCTGACTGAGAGCTTCTGTTCAATCTACATTGAATTTTTACAATGGTGTTGCTAACACTTCAAAATATAGGTAGTAAAAATTCTGACAGACTCTTAATGTAAGCAGCTCTATTGGGTTCCATTATAATTATATCCCTACCAACCATTGGTAGTATGGTGAAGGGTCTGTCAGTTTTTGCAGTACTAACTTTCATCTTTCAGTAGTTTATAAGTTACTACTGACTTGGGTGCGGAGTCCTTCTCTAATTAGAACCTTATATTGCTGCTTACATATTAAAGGCCTATCAGAATTACAACTCTTGCATTTCATACTACTTTGCATCTCTTACATTTATACAGTGCCTTTCATACAAAAAGGATCTCAAAGCACTTTGCAAATTCAGCAATTACTATATAGGGATCACTTCGTCCATCACTTAAATACAGCTACCTCTCAGGTGAAATGTAGCCAGTGGCTTAACAAGAGTATACAGCAAAATGACCCAAAAGCTTAAGATAGGAGCTGAAGAAGAATACTACATTCAACTGAAATTTGAGGGGGTATTTAGATAGGCTGAATGTAATTAGAGGGTTGGAATTTTGTCAGAAGGTTAGGATTAAACATTCGCATTCTTAAGAAAAGTGCAATAGATTCTTTAATGATCACAAGCTGTCAGGCATTCAATTTGACAACACGTCTAAAAGATGTGATGATTTTTAATGGAAGTTTGCATAATAAGATTTTCAGTGACACTGGCTTACACTATTAAAATAACTATAGATGTATTTAGTGTCTCATGGATTTGAACTCAAAGTAAAATGGCTTCAAAGGAGGTTTTAAACTGTGAAAATAGTTTCATTGACTGGTGCCATGTTCTCGTTATGCAAAATTTGTTAGAAAATTATTTTGGAATAGCTAAAACAGTACATATGTAGAATCTTGCTAAGTACGAAGTACATGGATTCCTGAACAGCTAGTTTGTTTGTAAAATCTTCTTAACAGTTTTCAACAATAACATGTTCAAACCCAAATGGACCTGAGATGGTAAATAAAAATGTCACATATCTCTATAATGTCAAAGTGAGACTTTTAAAAGGACCCTGGAACAAATGAAACTTTATGACATTTATTTCTGAAATTAGTTATTTATTCTTTATGCATTACTGTTGTGCCCAAAATCCCCATTCAGGATTGATGCTCCATTGTGCACTCTAGGAACACAGAATAAGACAGCCTCTTCCCTGAATGATTTAATCTAATTAACAGCAGAGATAACAAGTGGTTGTAACAAACATTAAGAAGAAATAATAAGAGCATGTATTTACATAGGCCATATAAATAAGATAAATATCAGATGTACCCACTACGCATCTACTTAGACATTATCAGTTGGCAATTTAAGACCAAATAAATCACGGTATCAAGGCAAAACACAGGTATGAATAAATGAAGGGAGTGAGATGCCTGGAGTCAGGGAGGATTTTGAATAGAGATGTCCCATATACATTTCTTTTGAAAATTTCCACACTTCTTGTCAGAAACTCCAAACTCTTGGTAGAAATACTAAACTTGTGACCTGATTCTGCAGGCCTTATTCACACTGAGACTACTTGCATGAGTAACTACTACTCAGCATGAGAAAGGATTAGGAACAGGCCCTTAGTGGCCAAGTCCACCACGGGTGACTTCAACAGAATACGCTATGGATAAACCTGTTCCCTGATTCACTCAGAATTAAATTCTGATTTCACGAAATCTGCAAAGGTATACCTGAATGTAGAATTTGGACCGCTGTCTAGACATTGCAATGTATTAAATTGAAGATATTCTAATGTCATGCAGTTTACTGAGCACACTGCAATACTCTGGCACAATGGGCTGATATTGGCTCAGAGGTTAGAGATGGAAAACACCTGTCAGGTCATTTAGATGGGATTTTCAAAAGTAGCTAAGGGAGTTAAGTGCCCAAGTCCTATTTGATTTCAGTGGGAGTTGGGCACCTAACTCCAATCCAAAACTTTTGAAAATCCCACCTTTAATCCTTTTTCATACCAATACAGACTTATTCTTGCACAATATTTTTACTACTTTGTCCACTCTAATTTTTAAAGGTGTCAAACAATGGAGCTTACACCAGTTCCTTGGCCACATATTTCAAGGTCTAATGTAATTCGTTAGATAGTGATTCTTCCTACAGCCTACATTTCTGCTTTCTGAATTTCATACCAGTTAAATTATTAACTTCTAGTTAATAAACAACTCCTCTCTATCCCGAATGTTTACACCTATCAAATACACCCAGATGTGGATAAAGTACTGCAATCCTGTTCAGGCAAAATTCCCACTGACTTCACATGAAATGCAATATTGGATCTCAAAATTGAACAATCTCTAGTCTGTTTTAAATTACATTTCATAGTAAGGACCTGATCCTGCATTAGAATCTGCTAGCGCACATGTGCAGAGTCCCATTAACTTATTTGTCTCCTGATATAGGATTAGAGCCTTGGTATGTATTTCATCTGAGGATCTTGAGTTTGCTCTCAGGTGAGCTTGATAAAAGTGTGGATCGGTCTTGTTCACTGTTAAACTTCCCTTTCCGAGAGTGAGACTCACAGAACCACCACCTTTAGTTTCTAGAAGTGGTTACCCTTAAGTCAAGGTTGAGATCTTTGACAAAGCAGCATGTAGAAAATTTATATTGCATCTAGTCTTATATGATGTGGCATATAGATAAATGGAGAATAATTTGCAGTGCTTGCCTGTTCTTAACCTTTTCAAGCATAATATTTACAGGGAAATCAGAGAAAGGCATAATGTAGGCTGAATTTATCAAAGAATCCTTTCTTTATACCTTGAACTTTGCTTTGCACATGAATGTATAGTTCATCATGTGTTTCCGATAAAATCCACCCATTCTTCTCTAAATACCCCAATATTATTTTTCACATAAACAGAACAGTACTACCAAGATTTCATTACTGTTCACAGTTGGTGCCTTCTAATTCCATGTAATTTTAATTAAAGAAGAACTTGAAACAATCTCCCCCTGTGTTACTTCCAAGTATAAAATTAACAGTGTACAGTTTCTGCTGTGAACAGTCATTTAGTGATTTCAGATTAATAATTAATCATTGCTTTCTTAGTTGTATCCATGCTAGAAAAATTGGAAGCAAGAGCTGTGTGTAAACAGCTATTGGAAATAAATGCTTTAATGAATTTGAAAGGACTTTGCTCTACTTGAATTTGAAACCTGAGCATGTAATTCCATTGGACAGAAAAAGATATGTGCTCTCTTCACTTTAAACTCTGAGAGTGGCACATTGGAAAGTATTTATTGTGTGCTTGAGTGAAGGGCAGGTTATTTCATGAAGGGCAGGCCACCTCTAAGCATCATAATGGTTTTGAAATAAGTGATTATTCTAGAACTTGCAGTATAGAAGAGCCCATCGCTGGAGTTTGAGCACTCTGACTCTTTTTTTCAAAACAACACAAAAATTATACAGTAGCTGTCCTTATAAAAACAAAAACATCTGTGTTGGCCTTTGTCAGATGAAGGAGCTCCTGTGTTTGAACAGCCTGATCTCATCATTGTCCTTGCCATACTTGGGATATGATTCAAGATAGAAGTATGAAGAGTTTTATTGAAGACTGCTTCATTGAGTGTGCCCAAAATAAAAGGAATAACTCATAAATCTAAGATAGCCTTTTCCACACTGATATTAAACGGAGCATGGACGGGAGAAAACGTGAATATTGTTGTAATGAACATGGCTATCTTTCATAGTGAAAGCAAATTTTACGCCAGGATGTTGAGAGAACTCCCTCTTCCTTACTCTGGTATTTTAAACATCCTCTTCAGTCTGCTAATTTTCATAATCTCTTTGGAGACATGTTAGAATGCAGCATTGTGTGCTGTCTTTGGCAATGGAAAATGTTGAACTGGTAGCAGATGAAATCAAAATATCATTAATCCAAACATGTATCAATAACAATTTAATTTTAAACCTTTCCATCACTTTATATCTTCCATTTCTGAGAAAATGATAGTTAATCAAGTTTAAACAGTTAAGGGGCAAATTTGGCATTTATTAAAAAATCCTCCACAGAAGCCCAGCATAACTATTGGACCCACTAAGAAGAATCTTTAAAATGAAATTTGTAATTCAACAAGTAGCTGAAGTAGTATGGCTTCATAATAGCCAATAGCTATTAGTACAATAGCCAGTAGTGTGACTTCATAATGAATGTTTAATGCTGAATTTGTCAGATGGACTTCCCCCACAATGGACCATGGAGGAAAAAAAAATGAGACTACTTCAGAGATCCACATTTTTACTTAAGTGGACACATCAATTTACAAATCACACTTCATTCTGATTTTGGCTTGTTATTGTTATAGGTTCCATCTAATATTAGTAAATGAAAGTTCGGGGAGTTACAAAATTTTCCCCGTTTCCCCAATTTATTTACTTTGTGCATATGCAGCATGTTCTATATAGTCAATTTCAGTATTTCCCCCACACGGTCATAGTGGTGTATATGCAGTATAGTTGTGGCT
The DNA here is from genome assembly GCF_011386835.1 of Chrysemys picta bellii. Lineage (NCBI taxonomy): Eukaryota > Metazoa > Chordata > Testudines > Emydidae > Chrysemys > Chrysemys picta. Next base: position 14,179,497 of record NC_088799.1, on the reverse strand, counting down.
GTGTAGGTCCCAGAATATTAGAGAGAGGAGGTGGATGAGGTAATATCTTCTATTGGACTGACTTCTGTTGGTGAGAGAGTTCTGTGTGGCTTGAAAACTCATCTCTCACCAACAGAAGTTGGTCCAGTACAAGATACCTCACCATGTCTCTCTAATAGTTGTGTGTAGGCAGTGACTTTCCCCATCATCACCTACGAAAGCAAATAAGAGGAAAGCTTTTTATTTTCTTTCTTTCTCTTCTCACCTCCTTCCTTTTCAAAGGAAAATTTGATTATAAAACCAAAGAAATTACCATTTGGAAATTGGCAAGATTTGAAAAGTGTCTTCTGAAACAAAAAAGCTAAGATTTTCAAAAAGAGATGCCTGAAGTTCCATGCCAATTCAGTACTTTTGAAAATTAGGCCACTTATTCAGATACTCAGGTATGGATTTAGGAAACTAATTTCATACAACTCTGTTTGAAAATCTTGGCCAATCTATACTTTTTCTCAATTATGTAAAAAAGTAAATATCCTCTTATCCTTATCCATCTGGCACAACGTAGTATTGATTTGAGGTCTAAAGCACGCAAACTGTTTTCCCCAGCAGCAGCAGAATAATTCTGACACTCTAAACTTCAGGCATGTTCGCAACTCCTTTTACAAGTTAGTTCTCTTACCTTGTTAGAAGCCAGCAAAGAATATATGACTTCGCCTACTTAGACATGGGGCCAGATCCAATTCATCTTAATAACACAATACGTGTGTTAGTATATGCCCAAACCTGTAGATGGGATTTTCAGAATAGTTCATTCTTGGCTTAACTCTGCTCCTACTTATGTCAGTTTACCATCAACTTCCATGGGGGCAGAATTAGGCCAAATGAGTGGTGTTGAAAATTCCACCTGTTTAAACAAACTCAATGACCAAATTATATGTGTTCATACATTTCTTGGCTTATTAGTCTGTTCAAAGCATGAAGTGTGGAAACAAACACTTGTGCCCTCTCCCAGCCCAGTAATTAATATATGTTGCTTGAGAGACACATGCTGAAAAAGAAAAATAACCTCACTAAGAAACATTATTGCATGTATCTTTTTTGCCACTTTCTTGGGATAAAATGTTTCTCAATATTTTTTTCCAGACATTCGGGACAGTGGGGGACCTAAGCCAGTGATGGTGTATATTCATGGAGGGTCCTACATGGAAGGCACTGGAAATTTATATGATGGCAGTGTTCTGGCAAGTTATGGCAATGTGATAGTCATCACAGTCAACTATCGCCTTGGGGTACTTGGTAAGAAGCTTTTGGATTTCAATTAATCCCTGCTATCTGCATTGCACTTCATATTATTCATGAGAATATTTTCAGAAAACTGCTTTTGTCTTTGTTTTTAAAAGCCTTTTTCCAAAACAAGACTTGTTATTCTGTAGTTCCAAAACAAAATTTCTGCCTTTATATGCTGGATAACCTGGAATTCTGCTTCCAATTTAATGATATAAAAATATAATGCAGATGTTCAGATTTGCTGAGTTCATGTTGCCTCTTTCTGTCATTTATGAACATTATGTTGATTAGATGTACATACTGCATAGGGAAAATGAATTTATAGTATTCAAGTGCTAATTCAGAAATGGGGACTTTTTGTTTGTGAAGGGAAAAGATTAGAAATAATGCTTATGTTCCGTTGATCACCATGGCTTTTTGTCCTCTGAAGAAGCAAGAGATTTTGGGATACTAAACTGGCATTTTTATAATGACATTGTGCTTTCTTGATGTAGCTGGATTCCTTTGGTTTTAAAGTGGGAAGTGTCGGTCTAGTTAAGTACATCCAACATTTTCTAGACAGAATAAGAAAGTCAGAATGGAGAGTAGACTCCTACTGTTTTGACTTAAATGAATGATGTATGCTTACATTGGTGGTTTAAATAAGAAAGAGTTGTGAGGTTGACTCCAAACTATCTATTCATAAGTATTTCTTAAAGTAACATTTTGCCACCCATTCAGTATAGGCAAGCTTGTGACAGAGCTGCCACCTTGAGACAACAAAATAACTTGTTTTTTCCATTCTTTTCTGCTGATATTTTGTGTTTTGAAACCCATGATGTGAATTGGATTCTAGGATATTATATAGACTGATATTGCAATAGTGTACCAGACATTTTAAGAAAGAATCATGACACTATATATAATATCCCAAATGGTTTGATAAACAGCAGCTAAATAATGTGATAAATAATCTGTTGTTTAGTTAACAAGGCCAGTGAACTTTATTCTTAGTATGTTAGCAGTAGGAAAAGGCTAATGGGAGTTATTGAGCATGTTGCTTTTGTTTTCCATTCCAGGGTCATATTATTTACTCAGTCCCCATTTCATTTGTGTTTAGTATGCATCTAGTCTTTTCATGAATTCATTAATTCTTACCGGCTGTCCTGGGTAACTGCCATCTGTCGATTACCTTTTTTGTTAAAAACTGGGGAATTGGAAGACAATGAATTTGACTTTCTCGCTATTCTTGCCTGCCTTTGGTTTTGATGTTGTCTAACTTCGATTCTTGAAACTTGGCATAATTTTAACTGTTTTACATTGCACCCAGTCACTTTCACATGTAAAGTGAACATTACTATTTAAAGCTTATCTAGCTCTTTATTTAGTGTCCAATCCTGGCTTTAATTTGTCCGCAATTCTTTTGGCAATGCGACATGTTATCTTGTTTGCTTTTATTTCAATGTAGTCACACACTGACTTGTTGGTACAATAATTTGGGATTCACGTTCATTGTCAATATATTGTATCAGCTTTCACTTAATGGACTTTCCTTTTTCTAATTTATTTTAGTGCAGTTATCGCTGATGTATCTGCAGTACCAGTCCACTGGGCTAGGCTATCAAGTGATATAAATGCTCCTTGTCTGATTGCATTGTTACTTATTTACTAGTTCCAAACTGTACTTGTAACAGCAATGCTGGAAATCTTATTTTTTGTACCAAAAAATGAACTACTTTGCATGATTCTATTTTAGCCTGAGATTTCAACATTGATCCCTCTAGTAGCTGGGCTAGTAACATCTTACTAAACTTGCATATTCCTTGGTTCTCCCTCTGGTTTGTGTGGTCTTTCGGACAACAACAATGAAGAAAGAAGTACTTCTTTCTTTTTAATTGTAAACTGTATCGGTAAAACCACTAAAACTGAAAAGAGAACTGACTGCAGTAATACTTAAAATGGCTCTCCTTTCAAGTCAGCTTTCAAAAACTGACTAAATTTCAGGTTGACAGTCTTCCCTTAATACAATAAACATACCATTTGCTTGCATATAAAATGACTGTAATACTTCACTATGTATCCACTACAGCAACAAGTCAGCAATTAAAAAGAACTTATACAGTATGCAGTTTTCTCCTCTGCCTTGCATCATTACTTTTTTCTTCCTTTAACATCGCTGCAGGTACTATTATACAATAAGTGTTTAATTCCCCAACACAGGTCTTTTGGTATAAATGCAATAGATATCAACTTCGATTGATGCTGTTTAAGAATATTATTCAGCATTAAACAATTGTCCTGCAAAATATTAGTCTTTGCCGTCCACAGGATTTCACTCCTTGTTTCTCATTTTCACTGTCTCCCTCACTGACAGAGCTTAGCTATGTAAACACTTAAAAACTGATAAACATATTAAGCTATGTTGGTGGGGTGTGGGAGAGGGAGGGAGGAAGGAAGGAAGGAAGGAAAGAGAGGGAAGTCTCAGGGCAGAATTTGATCCACTGGTATGTTTTTACAAGTACATGACATAAAGTTTTGTGGGCAGTGGTTCTCGACATTTTTCCATACTGAGACACCCTCCTATCTATCCAGGATTGAGCTAGGGTCTCCTCCTATTTAGCAATATGGGAAGGGCAAAGGTGTTATAACCCGCAACACCGTTTTGCAATCCCCAGGTTGAGCCACCTGCATTTTAGGGCAATCTAAAGATGGTTTTTGAATTGTTTGTGAGTTGGTAATATTGCTGTTGATCCCTTTAACTTATTTAAATAGCTTATTTCTTTTCTTAACAATAGTAAACTCAAGCAGCTTAATTTTACTTTTTCAGTTTATTATTTATTCAGTACCTTCTCTGAGTGTCGCGCTCTTGGTCAAGTCCAGCTCTTTTGAATTACTGCTTTTTGTGAAACACATGGCAGGGATAATGCACATCTGATATTCCGGTAATTGCTAGTTCTTGAATACACATCTAACTTAAATCTTATTTCTCATTCCTAACTGATTGAAGTTTATACCGAGCAATCTATTTTTGATTGTTCAGCAAGCTTTGAGGAAACAGCACTACATTACTCTCAGGATCATACTATACCTCCTACATACGACTTTCTGCAATTGTGTATCAGAAGAAGTCACAAATGTATTGTAAACTTTTCTGATAGATGCTGTAGATTAGTTTTAGGCATTATGACCTTGTAACAGTTTCTAATAATTTGGTGGTCTCTTTCCAGTGCTCACTCTGCACTAGTGGTAGGGGAATGTTGCTGTTCAGATCTGGGTGTGGATTACTATGGAGCCAACAATAATAGACCGCTGCAGATGAACTTACTAGAGGCCACATTGCTCTCCCATAGCTTTTTCATGGGAGGATGGTGAAACTACATGGAGTTCTAGCCATCATCTCTTCTAATGGGGAAGGAATTTGCAGGTCTGCAGTGGGGTAGGGAATCCCATGTGTTCTGAGAATTTGTGAAGCTGCACTGAACGTAGCTTGAGACAATAAAGCTGCTTACACTGTCACTGGCCTGACTCAAATGTTAGTAGTCAGTTGAACTTGAAATGTATTGAGTAAAGAGAAGATGATGAAAATGAAGAGGGAGATTTAAAACAAACCAGAAACCTGATGAAGTTCCTGGCCCAGTTTTACCTTTGTCTGGAACCTGTCTCCAGAATAAAAGCCCATTACAATTTTTCTTTAATGACAAGAGGGAAAGAAGAGCTGTTTGCTTTGGAAGCTTGGGGACCATTGAATGGAAATAGATCATTTATATCTTTTCTGGCCTTTATATTCTGTTTAAATGCATGTCCTGTGCAATCTGCCTCTTCCAGTGAGGGATGGTAAGTGAAAAGTCTGATATCCTTGAACTTCTGAGACTCTCAAGGGAGAGCCCAGTGGTAAGTGCTAGGAAGGTTTTATGTCTTCTTTATAATAAATACAACTTGCAAAAGGGCAAAATGCAGACAAGTTAAATTTTGAGGTCAGTTAATTTAAAACTTTAGCTGTATATCTCAAATACCTTCATATAATAAGTGAACTAGTGGCATGTTATTTATTTTTTCTTCATTTAAAAAAAGAAACATGAAAATAAAGAGCCTCTGTTTTTTGTGATTAGAATGGGTTAAAAAGTCCTCCTTGGCTCTTACAAAAACACATTGAAATGACTTAAATACTTGCAGTGTTATTTTTCATGTCCTTCTGTTTGAAAAGAAATATTTAGAAAGGGCCAATACTTTGTGATTTGCATCAGGTTGCTTTACCATCTGTCTTCCTTGGCAGTGCCAGCAAAAGAGAGAGAGTTTGCCTATGCCTATTGCACGATCATCTTTCTTCTGCGGCATTAGTTTATTTTTACAGCTCTTGGACTCTTTTTACCTCCCAGGATCCTAATGGGATTCAAAGGAAAAATAGTTCAGACAGTCTTTATTCCACCTCATCTCTAAACTGCCTTGGGGGATGTAAGGATGATTCATGAGAACCTTTCTCTGGAGCTAGTGATGGGCCTCATTTAAATTTCCCATTTTGTTCTTCCTATACAAGCCAATGAGAAGTTTGCCATCGAAACAGCTAAACAGTTCTTCTAATGGCCTGAAGCAAATATTTGTAATGATCAAAGTAAGAACAGGAAACTTCTGATTTCTAGTTTTGAATATTCCATCTTGCTGCACTGGCACTACAAACAAATATCAGATCTCCTAAGAGTGAGAGACTACAATGTATATACACCCACACAGAGAGAAATACGCTGATAAATGAGATCCTCCTGGTTATATTGCAATAACTAATAGCAGTTTTCCCTGCTGAGAAAGCAGATGTAGGTATGCTTAAATTCTGTAATTGTACAGTAATCTTTTAAATATTTAGCAAGATATTGACTTTGATAATCAGGTTAAAAACACTTACCTTCCTCTGTGGTATATTCAGCTAATTTTACATTAAAATGGTTAAACCTTTAATCACAGGTACTCCAATCACCCTTTCTGTTTTCTGCTACAGTTTCTGTGTGTGGGGTAGAGTGTGGTGAAATGCCTATGGGTTAACCTTACCCCCTTGTGTTCAGTGGAATCCAAATCTTCAACACTGTATCCATGGCATCTCTGATATTAAATGTATTGTGGACTGTTTAAAATATTTTTCATGGTAGCTATTTAGACAGAAATTGTAAATGCCTGCAAATAAGTTACAAGTAATTAAGAAAAATCCACTCATTGTTAGCAGAAGCAATGAACATTTAGGATGTGTTTTACTGTCAGTGTGGTTGTGGTACCTATTTATATACTTATATGGTCCCCTTCGCTATAGTATGTAGATGGGCTGAATTTAAATATCCACTATCTCTTGGTGTCTGTCTAGCTTGAATTACCTGCATATTCTTTCATTTCCTCATATTCCAATTTCCAGAAGTTCATATTTCTGGGAATTGTTTTATTGTGTCAGTCAACTAGCTAGGACATTCCGTGTTATAATGGAAATGCCAACTAATTAGTTAAACCAGTTTTCCTCTTTCTGCAATTTCATTCCTATATGTACATTCTTAATAGGTGACACTTCAGGTGAGTCACGGTTTGCATTAGTTGAGAAATACTTATTCTCTCTGCAGGTCTCCAATCCAATCTCTCATCTGTCTTTGTAGTTACCAAAGTATTTCTTAATCTGTGTGGCATGTTTTTTCATGCATGGTAACGTGGGAATGATAAAATACAATACATCTTTATTTTGTACTGTACAGTGTCTTTGAAACAAACTGTATCCCAGAATGGTTTACAGAATTCTCTCATTTTGCTGGATAGCTATAATTTAGAGAGAGAGAGAGAGAGAGAGAGAGAAATGTCACGTGTTTCTATCCTATATGTCATGGTAATGCTATGTATCCTTGATAAATAGTTTTAAAGCTGGGTATTTGCTGTTAAAGTATTTCACACTCTCGTCCCAATATTGTGTTTTGTTCCCATTTTACCTCTGACATACAGTTAGCAGTATTATTGGACCCAGTCCAGATTCTATATACCAGAGGTGAAATCCTGGTCATGTTGATGTCAATGTGAATTTTGCCATTGACCTCTGAGGCTGGGATTTCACTTTAGGACTTTGTAATCCTAGCTGGTGGACGAATGTAGCAATTCTGTTTTGGAGGTTTGTTTAAAAGGCTTCTTTTTTCCAGTGAGTGTCCTTAAAGAATCAACATCTACCATACTGTTATTTCTGGTATTCCCTATAATTAGAACTGGGACTACAATACTGCCAAATACTTTGGTAAATTGAACTGCTGTTAATAGTAAAGGTTTTTGTTAATAGTTCTTAATTGTATATGCTTGAACTGTATTATTGTTTCCATATGGAACCTTGAAAAGGCTTGTATATTAATAATTAATAATATAAAACAAATATTGATAAGAAGGCAAGCAGAGAATCTTCATTTTTACACTCGCAGTGAAAGTCAGTCTATAATTCCCTTTCCCAGTCTTTTTACGCTTGCTAAAATGAGAAGCAACTCTTAGAAATCTTAATTTTCTGTATGGTTACTCAGCAAATATAGAATGTTAGGGTGTTAATAAGGTTTGACTGAGTATTTCAATTCCAAGGAGCACTTTATTTTTATTTAATCTCTGAATGGCCCATTGTTTCTTTATAAAGTTCTTGTTGACTGTACGGTGCTGTGTTTTTTTCCCATCTTGTCATGGTTCCTTGTGTTTGAAAATATATTTTAGCACTGAATAGGTGATCTTTTAAAATTCGTACCCCTTCAGCTATACTCAAGGAGTTATACTGCGTGGCTAAGACTATATTGTGAAGATGTAATGTTCCGCCTGGCTTTGCAGATTGGTTATGCTTTGAGTTTCCAATCTGTTTCTGTATGGTAGATGAGCATCCAGCAACTTAAAAAGTATGAAATAAATGCAACCTGCTAAATACAATGGTTACACAGTAGATCCCACCATTTTGGTCTTTATCAGTACCGAATAGATAAGAATGTGAGTCATGTTTCCTGCACTCGAGATGGCAAAATAGAGCACTGTCTATACAGACGCATGTTGAAAGTGCTTCATGCTATTAGAATTCACTTTTTAAAAGATTTAGGTTCAGATTCTGACATCCTAACTCATGTTGTTTAGCATTTTATTCCCCAAATAGTCCCATTAAAATCAGTGGGACTATTTAAGAAGGTGCTAGTCGGGGTGTGTGTGTGTGTGTGTGTGTGTGTGTGTGTGTGTGTGTGTGTGTGTGCGCACGTGGCAGAGTCTGGTTCTTATTCATTTGAAACAATGATTGAGCACCAGACTGTAAACCTCTTACTCCTATTGGTGAGGAGTTACTTGTGCAAGTTGTCCCATAGGGTTCAGTGGGTCTATTTGCATGAGTAACTACTTAGCAGTGTAAGTAAAAAGTTTGCAATCTAGCCCTTGACTTTTCAGCAGTCTGTTCAAGTAGGAATATGCAGCAATAACCAAAATACAATGTTTTTGAGCAAAAAGCTACTTCCATTGATGAAAATGAAAGCCTTTAGGCCTACTTTTGTGGCAAATGTTCTAATAAAATGGGTGTAAATTGCATTCTTATTCTCATTTGGAAAATGTATTAGCTTTGCCAAATCATTATTGCTTCTACACCAAATGGTGTATGTTTTAAAGAAAAACGGCAGTAGTTTATTGTTTAGAGAGCTATGTGCTATTTCCTCACTGTGGCCCACATGAGTACATGCCCATTGGCTTCAATAGACCCAGAATTTCCCCAGAGAAATGACTTGCATAATTAAGGGCTATCCATTTGAATTAAGGGTTACAATGTTGATCACTAAGCTTACAATATATAATATTTAAAATGTATTTTGAACAGCTTTAAAATAACTTCCAGATTCAGTATCACCATCCGTTTAATTAACTGAAAGTGTTTTCCCCTCTAAATAGAATTTGATTTCACAGATACCTGGTTTTTCTCAATATTTTCAAATAGGACCTGAATTTTCTCAATGTTAATCTAACTCACAAAGCTGTCGATGACAATTTGTTTGGGTAATTACTAATTTTTGTAGGTGTGACCTACTCTCCTTTGTATTTGGATATAGTGGTTAGAATAATTTCTTCTGTACTGAATTTTTTTCTTCAAAAACATATACAAAGTAGAACATACTAGGTAGCATTTTCAAAAGCATGTAACTGATTTAGGACCTGTGTACAGTGTGGGATAATGCACACTATGCGGGTGTAAATCTGTAAAATGCGCTAAGGTGTTCCATGTTAACTGATCTGTGTAGCCCTGTTGGTGAACACTAAATATTCTCTAGTGTGCTTTAACGTAGTGCTGTTTTTGAAAAAGTGACTTAGGTCCACATCTTCCATAATATTTAAGCACCTAATTCTCAATAGGAATTAAGTGCCTAAGGACCAGATCCTCAAGGTATTTAGATGCCTAAAGATAACAATCGTCAGGTAATGGGGTTTTAAAAAACATTTAAGCATGGTAGGTGCCTAAGTCCAAGTGATTGCCTAACCTGCTTAGAAAATCCTGCTTGATGCCTTTTGAAAATCTGGCTCTTAAGTCACTTAATCATTTATAAAAATGTAGCAAATATTGTAGCAATAGTGCACTCTTGCAACCCATAAGCTTCTTCTTTTGTATGGCATTCAAAAAGCATTGGGTTGGGATTATAACTGAATCTTAAAACTTGAAAGCCATTCTAATGCTTCTGGGCTAGCTAGGTGGTTCCCCCTCCTGAATGCAGCAGTTGTCTGTGATGTCACATGGTTTGTACCTCACCACAGTCACAACCTGGTGAGTCTTTGACCTCCCCCACTCCAGTTTGTGTAGGAAATATCCACACCTTCTGTGCATTGTCCGAATGCGGTTGAGTGTAGTCCACTACCTACAGGGAAGGCAGAATCCTGGGACTTCTTTCATTGGCTCTTTAATCAGGTCTTTGTTTGGGACGTCGCAAGCAGCCCACGATTCAAGCCAGAGCGAGTTCTGGAGTCCTGTCCATTAGCCTGTAGTATTGATACATGGATCCAGAGAAGCTTCCTGGATTTGAGTCAGGAGAGTAGCAGTGAGTTGAGATCTTGGTGTATCAGCAGGTTCGGAGTGGCCAGGATCTTATTGTATTCCCAGACCACAGCAGTGTCGTGTCTGATGTTGTCTGGCATGATGCCCACCAAACTGGGAGGCACAGTATTGGCATTGATTTGAGAGAGCCACTAACAGTCCTGAATGTGGCATTGATTTCAGCGTCAACAAAGATGAGTGTGGGTGCCGTTGCACCAAACTGGTGCACGATACTCCACTGTTGACAAAACCAGGGCTTGTACTGACGTTTGAAGTGTGCGTGCATCACATCCCCAGGATGTGCCAGTGAGCTCTGGAATGATAGGTTTCAGAGTGGCAGCCGTGTTAAATTCGTTAGTCTCTAAGGTGCCACAAGTTCTTCAGAATGATGTTAACCCTGGTTTTTATCTTCTTACTCATGCAAATAATCCCTTGAACCTGAGTCAAAATACAAGTTAGGCTTTGGTCAAATACAAGTTAGTGGCTCAATACAGCAGTAACTGGGTGAAAATTAATGGCCTGTGACGTACAGGAGGTCAGACTAGATGATCTAATTGTCCCTTCTGGCCTTATACTCTGAGTCTATGAATAATCAGTGGAACTTCTCATGGCAACAAGTGCTACTTAGTATGAGTGAGAGTTGCATAAGCAGACTCAATAGTTAGACATCAAACAGACATAACTTTGGTTTTTTTTATAATCAGAGTTTTTTCCTCTATTTGTCATACAGTGGAATTCTTTTATAGTTCATAGTTTAATATCTAGTAAAACTTCAGAAAATGTTAATCATTAGCATCAGAGTGACAGGCACATCCATTATCTTTTTATGAACCTTTAAAGGTACTGTCAAGAGATGGCATTTTATTTAGTCTCTTTCTGCTGTGCCACCACTGGCTCTCTGGTGAGCTGCCTTCTGTGCTTCCCCCACACTCCCCATTTGAGTAAAGATGATAAATGAATTGAAGATTATATATTATTGCCTAATTAAAAGTACATTAAAGTGAAAGTAAAGAGGGGAAATTAATAGCAAAATCAAAATGCTGCAGTAGAAGATCATTCATTTAATCTTCCTGAATGTAAGAAAACATAGAGGAAATGCAACTCACAACCCCTTTTGGGGGCCTTAACAACTGCATATTGAGGCTTCTAAATTTTTCCCAATACCTAGTAGTTACTTTGTGGCACTTTAACAGCTTTGTGGGGTTACATTATGCTACACATTATGTAATAAGTCCAGGTTGCCCTACTTGATCCCCTCACCCTTGGAGCATCAGTGCTGTCAGGATCACCTGAAGCATGCAAAGTCGTTTAATTCTCCTAGATAGTAGTGGTAAATGTTTAGAAAAATATCAAGGACTTCTGACAGCATTCATCTATTTCCTATATCAATGCATTTATCATACCCTGATTAGACTTGCTTACAATTCTGCAAGCATTTGAGTCACCTCTTTTTTTAATGTAACAAGTGACCTTAGGATAACCCAGATCATATGAAGCTCAACCACTACTCACCTAGATTTACAATGTCCTAATTTCCTAGGTCAGTTAATAGGATTAGCATTCTGATCTCAGACCTGCTGTAATTCATGACATTTAAGTGGCTTTTTGTGAGGTGGTATTAGCTCAAAAGAATCATGTATGCAGTGAAGCGGAGAGAGAAGAGAAGATTGCCATGCTTCAATCTGTACCATCAAAATGACAAAATGGACATATAGTAAACAATAGGTTATTGACTTGGTATGTTTAATGGGTCAACTGCAGCGCACAGCATGCAAGATATTTATGAAATGGGCACCCTGAATATACAGTGCACATATAAAATGAACCGTTTCTTTTCTATCTGTGCTTTTTCTGGCACACCAAATTGACATTATCCATCTGTTTAGATAGATGATAACTCTTGCTTTTCTGTTTTTAGGGCATGGTGACACTAGAGCTCTAGCCTAGTACAAGGACATTTTAAATAGTATCTTTTCCACAACATTTGTCATTGGACTCTCTCTTTTGTTAAAACTGGAAAAACAACATACCTTTAAAGTTACTCATTTGGGCACGAAAGCAGTTTTTGTCACTCCTGTAGAGAGAAATTACTTTTTGGTAAGAAATTCTCTTGATCAATATTTAATCATGAAATAAATGTATCTCAGTTTTGCCAGAAACCAAATGTATCTTTGGGAGTTTATTAAAGTTCAGCTTGATAATTTTGTCTGCAAAATATGCAGGAGGAAGCGTGCACTGAGGGTAAAAATAAACAGGCATTCTGCTTGCCACAGAGCAGACACAAAACAAGGTCTTTGACTCCTGAAACCGTAACTTTTGCCCAACCTCTGCACATTTAGTTAACTTGCAATACTCATCTAGCTGCATCTAGTAACAATCATGCTCATCAATACAGTGTCAGAGAAAACTACTTTTTTCACCATTGTTTGATCTTTTGTGGAGAATAAATTGTATTATCATAGAAGATTTGGGTTGGAAGAGACCTCAGGCGGTCATCTAGTCCCAACCCCCTGCTCAAAGCAGGACCAACACCAACTAAATCAGGCAACCATCATGACCCAGATCCATGGTGGCATTGTTGGGGGTGGGGGAGGCAGCTGTGATGTAAAGGTGGGTTCAATGAGGCCAGGCTGGTCCCCAAGTCTACAAGGGACTGCAGCCTAAACCCTTCTAACTTATGTTCGTTGCCAATGTTCCCAAGTAACCTATACAACCACAGTCACATCCACTTTCCCTAGGCAGAGGGATGGAGGTAAATTAAGATCTCTTATGCTGTCTGTACACCACTATAGGACCTCTCTACATTGGCATAATCTTCCAGCGTCTGGCTATGCTGGCTGTGTGGTCATTGCAGAATGGCATTATGTAAGTGCAGTACAGCCCAAGATCTAGGCCAGTACCTGTGAGCTGCCTTTGCAGTCTAAGTGGGCCTGGCTCTCCACTTACACTGTTCTTTCACTGGTTTATCTCGACTGACTTCTGATTTACACCAGTGTGGGATGAGAATAAGGCCCAATATATAATTATACAGTATAGAAATGGAGTGTCTGGTTTTCTAAGGCTTAATTGAAATTACTCCTACATACTATAGTTGCATTCAGTAACAACATGATAATTGATGGTCTGTGGGCATTACCATTCTAAACTCTGCTGCCATTGTGCATGATAATTTCTAACTGTATAAAAATGACTAAATTCTATGTTTTGCACATGTAGAGCTGCTAGTATATATAAGTAGCAGCTCCGTCCTACAGACTGATGATACTTCCTTGCCACAATACTTCATAATATATTTCTGTATCTAACAGCAGCTCTATATTATAGCTTGTAGCAATACCTTTAATGCCTCCAAAGAGCCCTATGCACAGTAGATTTACAAGATTTCAGGATGCAAAACTCTCTTGACAGCAATATGGGCAAAAGAGGGCCCTAAATTATTTCTCTGATTTGATGCGTGGTCCCTGTGTAAATATATGTTTTAGTGGGCCAGCATAGAAAGTTGTACAGTATAATGTAGCAATTTGCATTACACTCCAACTGAGAATAAACAGAAGACTGCAGATTCTGAGATGGCAGTTTCTTAACTTGCACCCTTCAAAATCCTGTCATGTAAATAATACTTTTTGGTGAAAAATGTCCCTGAATGCATAATTACATGATAGACATGTTAGAGCACCAAAGGAGCTATTGTAGCCTAAAGGGTAAATGATATGCATTTTTAAAAAATCCCCGTAATGTGTTATGAAAATTGTCTTTAAAGCAGTGCTTATTATGTAAATATATCACCGCCTTTGGAGCATCGTAAACATCTCTTGTGCTGTACATATTAGCAAACTAAATACATTTTTAGACAAGATCATATAGGAACTCTTTTTCTTTTCTTTCTTTAAAGCTAAGCATAAAAAAGAAACCTTAATTCATAATTCCCAGTTAACTTTAGTCCTAACTTACCCCACTTATTATTATTTATGATAGTGCCCACTATGTGCTCAGTGCTCTTTAAAGGGCAAACCAGAAGGCAAAGGCTGTGGGCACAACACTGTGGGAACAAGTAGCTATTGGGCCCAACACTGCATTTTAAAGCTCAGCAGTAAAACACAGGATTCTGCTGTTTGGTGTTGGTCTGAGTGCACCAATAAGACCAACATACAGTACCATGCTAGGATGCTGCATTCTCCTTCAAGGATGTGGAGGAAAATAATTGCTACCTTACAGCGGTATTGTGAGGTTTGATTAAACGGTTGCCTTTGCTGCAAGGCATTATGGCAAGTGCAATGTATATTAACAATAATTTCTCATGCAAATGAATTTGGTAGGTCTTCCTCATGTTTCAGACTTTTCCCAAGAGTTTAGTATTGCTCAGAATGAGAAGCAAGCATGCTTGCTGAGTCACTGGAATTTGTACTTGCAGACTGAAGTAGTTTTTGATTGTCTATGTGTCAGGGATCTGAGAGAGAAAATTAAAAAAAAATTGGTGAGCAAGCAGTCTTGTTCTGAATGATTCACTTCATATGCAGAAGTTCCACTCATACTGAAAATCGTTTTTCCTGCTGTATGTTTCATCTATGGGAAGTTTGACTTTCTGAAGTCTTTCCATATTCATTAGACAGAATTTCTTCAATCTTTTCACACACCTTTCACAAGTATTTACAGGAAGAGATTTTGCATTTCTGCAAATATACAGGAGAAGGGTCCTAAGTTGAAGTGCAGCTGTGAAAGTGCTAGAGGTGGGAAATACTTGGATAGGCAGAATGCCATGTACAGTCCAATCCTTTCAATAAAAAATGAAAGCCAGACACATTCCTAAGCAATTTACTATTCTCCTTATTTAGATTGTGCTCCCCTTGCACACACTGGTGAGCACTTATACAAATCATCCCATTGTCTTTAGCCATGGACAGTGGACAGGTTTTAACCTCCGTTTCTGAAATGCTTGTTTCGGACAGTACTTGCAGACAAATGGTTTATCTGGGTCAGTGACCAGGGTGTGGGCAGTTGGTCCTTGTGGTTGGAGCAGGAGTCAGGGTAGTCTGGAATCGGAGCCAAGGGTCAGAGCCAAAATCTGAAGTTAGGAATTGGAGCCAAGGGCAGGACTCAGGTTACCTAGAGTGAGCCAAGGCAGGAGCAGGGCTGAGAACAAGCTGGCTCAGAAACTATTGCAGCCATGGGCAAATGCTTTGAGCAGCCATTGAACTGCTTATCAACAAACCTTGTGTAAGTTAAGATTCAGATGCTGACTCTTTCAACCAATCAGGCAACCTGTGACAGGCCATCTGCGCTTGTTATGTTGCCCGGAGTCTGCTCCGCTGTAGGCCCTGATTCCTGACAATCTGCATCCATGGCTTCCACCCATTGCCAGTGATCAGCATGGAGCAGGCCTAAAATCCTCTGGCGTTGGTACTAATAAACTGAAATATCACAGCACAATTGAAAACAGCTCAGCATTGAAGCTTTATTAAGGCAATAGGACACAATAGGGCATCCTTTATGGAGCCATGAATGTGTGCCTCATGTGTGTTGTGAGGCATGAGGCCAAAGGCTGTGTACTTTCAACTACTAAAAAACCATACTAATGATCCTGTAAATTACACCCAGGAGTGTCTTAATGCTATTATAATAAGGAACTTTATTATATGCCTTTACAAAAACACCCTCTTTTACTTTCTATAACCCTTAACTATGAAGACTTTATGGTGGATGAAAAAAGGAAAGTTATATAGAAAAAAAGACTATGGACTTTCCTCTCCACGTTTATTTGTATTTTAAACCACTTCTTAGAATGTTTCTTGAGCTTGTACCCCCTTTGGAGTTGTGTACCCATTTTACCTGCCGTCTGCCTAGCTGTCATTGTTCATAGTGGCTCTCACACAGGTTGATGTCTTACTCATTAGCTTCTTATTAGGTTTGTGATAAAAACTTCAACTGGAAACTGTTTACTATTCCATAATTTGTCTTTTTAATGGAAAAAGAAAGATAAGGACTGTGCTAGCAATCCACCCTTTGCTCTAGTATTTCACCCACTGTGTGGAGAGCAGTTATGCTTTAAAAGTTCAGTTTCAGTAACAAGATGTTACTTGTTTATATCCAGGGTTCCCAAGACTGATAAAGTTACTCACTATTCGCAGTATTCCCTAGATTCAACATTTGTAGTATTATTTACAAAAAAAAAATATTATGGAGGTGTTGGTCATGATTCTGTATTTAAGTCGGCATTCTGAAATGGGTTTAAAATGGGTTATAAATTCCTGCCTTTCCCCCCTCTGCATAGTCAGTCTTTCTGTATAAAATTACAGTGTTAACTTCAGAGGTCTACAGAAACTTCCATATAGTTTTTTGTTTGGTTTCTTTTCATAAATGTTTAATAGGAAGTGTTTGATCTCTGTCTGACATTCATCCATGTCAGCCAGACTTCTTCTGTTCACAGCTTTTTTTTTTTTTTTTAAGTCTCTCTACACAAAAACTGGCAGAGGTGAATTCTGAGAAGATCTGGTACAACGAGTCGTTTTGGGGAAATGTTTTAAGGTTAATCATCCGTTATTGCCATTATTCATAACTAGCGCACCAAACGAACTGCCACCAAATATCCACAACCAATAGCATTGGGAGGCTGTAATATGGCAAAGACAGATTGTAGAATGGAAATTGGAGTAGACTGCTGCACTTTTTTCAAGGGGGAAGTTTAGTTAATAGGATGCCGCACACTTCCTGTGGTGTTTTTTTTTTTTTTTACTTTAGTAGATAAATCTGTGTGGACCTAAGCTTTCACCTCCATGAATTGGGGATAATATTTTTCTACCTGACAGCGGTGTAGTAAGGATAAAATTCATTAAGGTATGAGAGATACTATCGTGGTGATTCCCATAGAAATGAAATCTCATGAATGAAAAGAGGCACCATCCTTCCCCAAGCTTCCAGGTATGGAAAGGGAACATCCCCACTCCACCATCACTTGGGAGTCAACCTGCTCTGCTAGTTGGTGTAGGGGAGGAGACAGAATTGGTCTGTCCCCTCCCCTGCCAGCTCTGGGGAGTGGCTTATGTCCACAGACTGCTGAATTCAGGAGAGTTCCAGGGGGCTGGAGGCAATTTGCATTCTCCTTTCTCCCTCATGTCCACACCCTCAGAAGGACAAGTCACAATCTGCACTTGTGCCAGTGAAATCTGGGTCTGCTTGAGTTATTTGCCAATTGCCTATGTTAAACCTACCAATACAGACTGATATTGCATCTCAGTTTTTTTCCTTGTTTTCATCATGCGCAGCTTCCACTTCCTCCCACTCACCTGAACTTTCCTTTTGCACAACGCCGTGCCTCTCCTGACCATGCATTTTTCATATCTCCTGGCACATACTACAAAAATTAATTTTGGTGAACACAAGCTTCTTAACTAAAAGCTACCTATGCTATGGATGCATACATCACTTTAATACATTAGTGAAATTCTAAAACCTTGCCAACATACCTGGTGCAAGTTGAACATGGAACTTAATGCAGCATTTGAGGAAAAAATGTAAATTGCCAATTACCGTTAATAGCATTCTGCAATTGACGGGTGTAAAGTGGATTGAAGGTCCTTTTAATAGTTCCTTCTAAGTAAGTGTAAATAGTACAACATTTTGAGATAATGTAGCCACAAAAAGCAGGTTAAATGTCTCATGCGTAACAACTTGCAGAGTCTAGAAGGTTGTTTTAAAGACATCTTTGGGTATTGCTCTCTGAGATGACAACTGATAAATAGCTTTGTTTTGTTTTCCCCCAAGAGAGACTGTTTACATGCGTCTGGGACCTTTCATTGCTTTTTCTTCATAAATCTGTCTTTTGTTCTCTATAAAATAATACAAGATTAAAAAGAATAGAGAGGGGGAAAACCACTTTGGTAATAAACTCTGCATTATTCTGTAAAGTGTTTCCACCAGTGATTATACACTTGCTTTAAGTGAGATGTTGACAAGAAGGATCAAATGAACAAACTGAAGTGGTCTTTTCCCCAAATTTGTTCAGTCTATTAAACTGCTCATTTTGCAAAAAGAATGCATTAGTAGTTTTAATAGTGGAAGGAAGCTTTAAGACAGGCAAGATGCTGTTAATACTATTGTAAGTACAGCAATAAAAATTTCTGATTGAAATAGGATTTTCTGTACCATTTTTGTTATATATTTTTGATGCCGTTTAAAGTACACCAGGTACAAATGAAAGGTTAAGAGAGTAATAAACTAAGGCTGTAATATGAATTGATGGGTATACTGCACTTTGATCTTTAGACCATTAAGAGTCCACCTGGGTCAGCACTGGTAGTCAGGAGACAATCAGTGGTTCAGTGCACTATAAAATTCTAAATTCATTATTTTGTGCCATTAAAAAAAGCACTGGTTGGTAGCAAAATACCGGTGGGAAGAAAAGGAGAACATACATCTTTCAGATCAAAGCCTTCATCAAAGTCAAAGTACAGGTTCAGAAAAATCTCAAGTTTGATTACTGTGCCTAATTTAAAGAGACAGTACTTTGCATAATGTTTATTTCAGTATTTTGTTCAAGCCTCTTCAATCATTAAAAGCATACAAATCTAAGATGTGAATTGATATAAAATACTATACAACAAGATGACAGCAAAAAAGATTTTCTGATCATGAAAATATTTTTGTAACTAGAATTAATTTGCAGACTACATGATTATAAAAGTCCATATTAATTCCCATTGCTAAAATTACACTCATCGTGTTCCAATAAATTCCTTTGTCATAACTTTCTTTTTCTTGTCCTCCCCTCCCTTATTTCCCATCCCTTGTCCTGAAGAAATTTCTTGTTCTGATTAAATTGATTAATTTCAGTGATTCTTCTCAACCATAATTAACTTCACTATTGGCCATGTTAAGACTTTGTACCCACACAAGTGAGTAAAAAACCCTCTTGCGCCCCTACATGGGCTATGCAGACTTTGGGTCCGGGTACTTAGGAGTAAGAAGACACCTGTTAACTCCCTCCCCCCCCCCCCCCCCCGAGACAGGTGGGAAATGAGGGGATGGATTTAAACCCAAATAATTTAAATAACTGATTTTAATCATGATTTAAATCAGCAAGCAGGAAACCTTGGTTTAAAATAATCAATTTTAATCTCATTTTGCATTTTTACTTTGTAGTTAATGAAGCTAAAGAAAGGTTGGTTCTTGTAGTTTGGTAACATTAAAATGTTCATTTGCAACTAAATATGGTCTTTACACTGAATTTGGTACTACTTTTTGCTAGCGAGGCAGATACACTACATCTATACACACTTATTTAAGCAATTATATGGCTTAATATACATTTATTCAAATTCTTAATTTTCCCATTATTCGATTAGTTATTGTTATTGCCACATTTCTTATTTATTAGATTATTAAATTTTGTATTTGTAATTTGTGCCAAGCTGCATTTGGATGGAAATTGGAAGTCAATTAAAAATACATAAAACAGATTTTTATAATAGTTCTATTTAACTAATAAATACCATTTTAAATGTGCAGAAAATATAAGAAAAAAACATAAGTTTATCAACACATGTTTTGCATTTAAAACTATCTGATTTATTAAACAAAGGCAGTGTTATCTATAATTAATGGATTGAACTGTTTGTTACTGGTCACCATGACATTCAAGATTGTAGAACTAGTAGATATCATCCTCTCACACCTCACTTTAATTCATAGATTGGAAGAGGAAAATAAGTTTCTGTTTTTTCAATTCCCAATCAGTTTCTCAGTTTTGAATGAATTAATCATTGAACAGAAATGAAATGAAGAAAATATTCTCTCTGCATCTGCGGAGGAAGCTACTGCTGTCAAAAGCTGGTTTAGCTCTTCAACAAACTCTTTGGTTATAAGTGCTTAATCGGTAACTTCCACTAGTTCAGTAGTTTCGCTTTCTTTAAAAACTTTTATAGAAAACATGTATTGATTGAATATTACTTTTAGTTAATGTAAAAGGATTTTGATTGATTTATGTAAGTTTATGCCTTAAAATAGCTTATCATTTCACATTTTATTTTTAATAGGTTTATTTTTATAAGAAAAATTGAATTTTAAATTTATTTAATTCATCTTTACCCACTGTGTAAATCAATTGGAACAAAATATTATTCCTTAATTAAAAAACTATTTGCACCAGATCTACCCCTGAATATATTATGGTTTTATATACTTCTAGGAATATCACATAGTGCATACAGCTGTTAATATGTAAGTCACTTTTTAAAATTTGCCAGTGTCTTCTAATTATGAGCTTGATTCTATACTTATCCAAGTAAATGGAAAAATACCCATTAACTTTAATGTTGTAGAATTAAGCCCTAAATTCTTATTATGATGTAACATGTCACTATATTTCATGGAGTCTGGCAATATATTTAATGGGGAAAAAAAGATTTTGACCTTGATGAAGGCATTGAGCGGAAACATGTATATTTCTATATCATATTGACAGATAAAGCAGAATTGGTCACAGAATTAATGCAGAAAAGGAAGAAGTCTTCAATAAATATTTATTCTTTCTGTATTTGAGAAAAAGACAAATTCTGTAGTCATATCATATGATGATGACAAAACACCTGCCATTCCAATAGTAACTCAGGAGGATGTTAAACACCAGCTACTACAGTTAGACATTTTTAAATCAGAAGGTCTGGATAAATTGCATCCCAAAGTTTTAAAAGAACTGGCCGAGGAGCAAGAGCCCGTTAATGATGATTTTCAGTACCTCTTGGGATGCTGATAAAGTCCCAGAAGACTGGAAGAAAACTGTCAGTATTTTAAAAGGGTAAAAGGGACAACTGAAGTAATTAGAGACCTGCCAGCCTGATATTGATCCTGGGCAAAATAATGAATGGCTGATATGGGACTCAATTAATCAAGGGTTAAAGGAGGGTAATACAATTAATGCCAATCAGCATGGATTTATGGAAAATAGAAACTGTCAAACTAACTTAGTATCTTTTTTTTGAATGGTTGATAAAGGTAATAGTGTTAACATAATATACTTAGATTTCGGTAAGGCATTTGACTTGCTATCACATTAAATTTTGATTAAGAAGCTGGAACAATATAAAATCAATATGGCACCTCTTAAATGGATTAAAAACTAGAAAATATGTTTGTAGAAATGGAGTTTAGTCTGTTTATCTTAACAAAGAGAAGGTTAAGGGATGACTTGATTACAATCTGTAAGTACCTACATGGGGAACAAAACTTTGATAAAGGGCTCTTCAGTCTATCTATAAAAAAAATGGCTGAAAGTTGAAGACAGACAAATTCAGACTAGAAATAATGAGCCAAGTTTTTTACAGTGGGAGTTTACAACCATTGGAATAACTTACCAAATGTTGTAGGGATTCACCATCACTGGAAATTTCTAAATAAGTATTGGATCATTTTCTGAAAGAGGTGCTCTTGTTCAAATAGAAGTTAAGTTAATTCATAGAAATCCTGTGGCCTGTGTTTATACAGGAAGTCAGGCTAGATGATCACAATGACCCTTTCTAGTCTTAGAATCTATTAATCTAATTTTTCCTATACAGTTAGCTATCAAGGAGTGTTTGATCAGCAGCAAGAGAAATCTTAAAAGGATTCCTGAAGTGAAGAGTCAGAAGATATATTATTTATATTTATATAAAATTGTACATTGCTCCCATCATTATGATATCAACCTTGGGTTTAAACCAGCTCACGTTTCTATCAGAATTCTATCGTTTGTCTGCCAGGAGTTGAAGGATCTGTATCTTCATTTCCCTGATTTTTTTTCTCTAGAAAATGTGTTGCCACCTTTTGAACATTTGGCTAGTAGGACAAATTTGATAAGTCATGAGGTTGAGTTGGCACATTGCACCATAACATTATGATAAACTGTACTGGTTTTATTTGACTGAAAAGAAATCTGCAGTATCCTTTAAAACTGGTGTCTCATCGAATCTGAGACAATCCTAGAAATATGAAAATGGGTTGTATCAGTTAAAACTCTTAGCATGGACAAATGTCATTGCACATTCATTAATTTTCTCCTTGAATCCCTTTTCTGGCCCAGTCTCTCCATATGGTGGTTTCATTTTAAACTCTATATTTAGATTGACAATAATCAAGTTAGTGCGTGATGGATGATCCAGTCTTGTTGCTTTTACTCAGTCAAAATTTCTAATGGCTTCAATGGGAGTCATGAGTAAGGACCACCACCCTAATCCTGCAGTCAGATCAGTGTGGGCAGATATTTGAGCCTTTGGTTGTGCTTTGGTGGGAAGGTGCAATCCATCTGTTTGCTCATTCTTCCAACTCATTACTGATTTACTGTTTGGTTTTTGCAGAGGTGAAGGCAAAACACATATTTTGGGACTCTGAGAATCCATATACTGCATGCATAGGCAGTCCAAATGTGTGGTTATTTAGAGTGCAAGAAGAGGGTAAATATAAAGTGTTTTTGTGTATTTTCATCTTGATTGCATTTTTCTGTCTCTCAGCCAGTGAATATGAACACTTGGTCCTGCTTCACTCCTGTGAACAGCTATTACTGTAAGAAACCATGAGGGGAAAAGATATTACTTGCTTCTTTCTTGTTCTACACTGAAGTGGCAGGCAGCAGTGGTGTTCTCTTTCCCCTGATTCTCTTTGGCTTATACTAGCCATTTTACACTAGTGAGTGCATAATACTTAAAGCAATTGCAGTACAGTGCACCCCCAGAGATTCTATTCTAGGATTTTGTGTCAAGGAACTTGAGTGCTGTGTTGAGTTGTGTGACATGCAGAAAGTTAGTAAAAGACTTCTGTTGAACTGAAAGCCAGAATGTGCTGTATCTTTACATTGAATGTAGTCTTCTAAGAGAGAGCTCTTTCAAGAGGTAATATTATAATTCATCGTTTTTTCAAGATGTTATTTTTAATCTGCTGTCATAGACTAGAAAACTTAATTCCCAGTGAAACCAAATCAAATATCTATCTGTATCATAGTCTTTTTTTCCCCTACTTGATGACTTATCTAACTAGTTAAAAAATCAGTGAAGTGTGTTAGAAAAAATAATTAAGTTGGCTTGGGTTATTTAACCAACTAAGGGTATGTCTACAGCAAAGAAGGCCTCTGGCTGGCCCATTCCAGTCAACTCAGGCTTGGGCTGTGTAACTGTTTCATTGCTGTGTAGACTTCCATGCTTGGGCTGAAGCCCAAGCTCTGGGACCCTCTCACTCTGCAGATCTGAGCCCAGAAATAGCAACCCGGCAGCCCAAGCCCCGTGAATCAAAGTCGACTGACACGGGCGAGCCACGGGTTTTTCCTTGCTGTGTAGCTATACCCTTAAATACGTTAGTCACTATGGTTCAGATTTATATGTGATAGATGTTCTTTGCTGTTTCTGGCTGGTAAATGGTTTTAAAATAGAAATCAAATGCAAAAAGAAAACTAAACCCAACAATACCTGTCTAAATTATCCCTGGACAAGTTGGTAAATGAGTTTGTTTCTGTTTTTTTTTATACAGTGGCAGAAAAAGGGTGCAAAGCAAGATTGTAACTGGTATAATTACCAGACAGGCTTGTAGCTATATAGTTCTCCATGTTGTTTCAGAAATTGCCTATGCCAATAATATTTCAATATTTGGTTTGGGTAGTACTTAAATTGTAGTGCCCTAGGCGATCTGAAATTGTACCATTAAGCCAAGCTGCCAAAGTGAAATATGTCATCACACAAGGGACGGGATTGAGGAAAATAGAAAAATGGGAATATCTGAGCTCATCTTCTGTTCCACTCAGACTTAATTATTTTCCTGGTAGTTAGTTGCTATAGTTTATAAAGTTAGTATTTGATAGAAAAAAAGGAGAGAAACATAGCAGTGCTATGTACTGTGATGATGTGCTGTTTCTAGTTTCCTATCAATCAGATTTAATAATACTGCTTTGGATTTACAAAGGTAGGGTATGTCTACATTACAAAATTAGGTTGATTTTATAGAAGTCGATTTTTAGAAATCGATTTTATACAATCGATTGTGTATTTCCCCACTAAGTGCATTAAGTCAGCGGAGTGTGTCCTCACTACCGTGGCTAGCATCGACTCACGGAGCGGTGTGCTGTGGGAAGCTATCCCACAGTTTCTGCAGTCTCCGCTGCCCATTGAATTATGGGTTAAGCTCCCAATGCCTGATGGGGAAAAAACATTGTCGCGGGTGGTTTTGGGTACGTCGTCAGTCTCCCCTCCATCCCTTCCTCTGTGAAAGCAACTACAGACAATCATATCGTGCCTTTTTGCCTGAGTTACCCGTGCAGATGCCATAGCACAGCAAGCATGGAGCCCACTCAGCTCACCGCTGCTGTTGCGAGCATTGTAAACACCTCGCGCATTATACTGAAGTATGTGCAGAACCTGGCTAAGAGACGGCAGCACAAGGACAATTGTGATGAGGACATGGACACAGATGTTCCTGAAAGCACGGGCTGTGGCAGTTGGGACATCATGGCAGCAGTGGGGCTGGTTGATACAGTGGAATGCCGATTCTGGGCCCGGCAAACAAGCACAGACTGGTGGGACCACATAGTGTTGCAGGTATGGGATGATTCCCAGTGGCTGCGAAACTTTTGCATGCGTAAGGCCACGTTCCTGGAACTCTGTGAGTTGCTTTCCCCCACCCTGAAGCATGGGAATACCAAGATGAGAGCTGCCCTGACTGTTGAGAAGCGAGTGGCGATAGGCCTGTGGAAACTTGCAACACCTGACTGCTACCGGTCAGTCGGGAATCAATTTGGAGTGGGCAAATCTACTGTGGGGACTACTGTGATTCAAGTAGCCAATACAATCACTGTCGTTCTGCTGTCAAGGGTAGTGACTCTGGGAAATGTGCTTTGCTGCAATGGTGTCAAGTATCGGGGGTAGCCGTGTTAGTCTGTATCTACAAAAACAACAAGGAGTCTGGTGGCACCTTAAAGACTAACAGATTTATTTGGGCATAAGCTTTCGTGAGTAAAAACCTCACTTCTTTGCTGCAATGGGTTTCCCTAACTGTGGTGGGACAATAGATGGAACACATATCCCTATCTTGGCACCGGATCACCTTGCCAACCAGTACATAAACAACAAGGGGTACTTCTCAAATAGTGCTGAAAGCACTGCTGGATCACAAGGGATGTTTCACTGACATCAATGTGGGATGGCCAGGAAAGGTGCATGACGCTCGCATCTTTAGGAACTCCGGGCTGTTTGAGCAGCTGCAAGAAGGGACTTACTTCCCATACCACAAAATTACTGTTGGGGATGTTGAAATGCCAATAGTTATCCTTGGAGACCCAGCCTACCCCTTGCTCCCATGGCTCATGAAGCCATACACAGGCAGCCTGGACAATAGTAAGGAGCAGTTCAACTATAGGCTGAGCAAGTGCAGAATGGTGGTAGAATGTGCCTTTGGACGTTTAAAAGCTCGCTTGCGCTGTTTGCTGACTAGGTTAGACCTCAACACAACCAATATTCCCATTGTTTTTACTGCTTGCGGTGTGCTCCATAATATCTGTAAGAGTAAGGGGGAGACGTTTATGGTGGGGTGGGAGGCTGAGGCAAATCGTCTGGCTGTCAGTTTTGAACAGGCAGAGACCAGGGCGATTAGAAGAGCACAGGTAGGCACGCTGTGCATCAGAGAGGCTTTGAAAACCAGTTTCATCACTGGCCAGGCTACGGTGTGACAGTTGTGTGTGTTTCTCTTTGATGCAAACCCGCCCCCTTTGTTGATTTTAACTCCCTGTAAGCCAACCACTCTTCCCACTTTGATCACAGCTGGCAAAGGAAATAAAGTCACTATTGTTTTGAAACCATGCATTCTTTCTTAATTAAAAAAGGAGATAACTGATAAGGTATCCCGGGTGGGGCAGGGTGGGGTGGGGGAGGAGGGAAGGACAAGGCCACATTACTTATTGTAGCCACACTACATATCAAAAGTGTTCAAATGACAGCCTTCTGTTGCTTGGGCCATCCTCTGGAGTGCAGTGGCTGGGTGCCCGGAGCCTCCCCTCCCCCACATTCTTGGGTGTCTGGATGAGGAGGATATGGAACTTGGGGAGGAGGGCAGGCAGTTGTACAGTGGATGCAGCGGCGGTCTGTGCTCTTGTTGGCTTTCCTGCAGCTCCACCCGACGCCTGAGCATGTCCGTTTGCTCCCCCATTAGCCTCAGCATTGCATCCTGCCTCTTCTCATCGCACTCACTTAATGCTTTCCTGGACTCTGCCACTGAATGCCTCCATGAATTCATCTGTGCCCTATCAGTACGGGAGGACTGCATGAGCTCGGAAAATGTGTCATCGCTAGTGCGTTTTTTTTCACCTTCTAATCTGCGATAACCTCAGGGATGGAAAGGTTAGGGGGAGCATAGAAACATTTTCACCTATGGGGGGATAAAAAGGGAGAGTAAAATTTAGGATGATACATTTCTGAGAACAAAGGAGAGACTCTTTCACAATGAATCAAGCAATTCACAGCAGACAGCACATATGCTTTAGGTTGCATTTTGCCTTTTATATTGAGCGCCTGCCAGTATGGGGACACATCACACACAGCTGGGCAACAGAATTCGGTTTCCAGGCAGCCATGGTAAGCCAAAGGGTACCCGGGTTTGGCTTTTAACACCTTGATAACATGTGGGAATGTTTTCAAACTGCAACACCCTCCTTTCCCATGGCAAGCAATGCTGGTTGTGTTTGCCATTTAAAAGGAGGGGCTGTGGTTTTTGGGTGGATGTGCAATACACACCTTCCCCACCCCTCCACGTGGCTATTTGGGATGATCCCTTCACCCTTCCCCCCCACTGTGTGGCTATTTTCAGGGATGATCCCTTTTAGCCAAGCGCAAACAGCCCAGCATAAACGTTGTCTTTTTACTGTTACCTTACAAAAATTCCCCTATTTCAACCAGGTGACCATGAATGATATCACTCTTCTGAGGCTAACACAGAAAGATATAGATGAATGTTGCTTGAATGCGACCAAAACCCAGGACCATTCGCTCCCATGCTTTGTGCTGCAATGATTCCAGACTACTTGCTACTGGCTTGGTGTGGTAAAGTGTCCTACTGTGGAGGACGAAATAAGGCAGCCCTCCCCAGAAACCTTCTGCAAAGGCTTTCAGAGTACCTCCAGGAGAGCTTCATGGAGATGTCCTTGGAGGATTTCTGCTCCATCCCCAGACACATTAACAGACTTTTCCAGTAGCTGTACTGGCCGCAAATGCATCCCAAGTTTTCAAGGCAAATCAAACGTAAAACACTATTGCTTTTAAACCTTGTACTGTAATTACAAATGTGCACTCACCAGAGGGGCCTTCTCCCCCTCAGGGTCAGGGATCCTGCTGTGGGAGGGTATTGGCTCCAAGGTGATGAAAAGGTCCTGGCTGCTGGGGAGAACAGATTCACCGCTTGCCTGCTGCACATTCTCCTCCTCCTCCTCCTCCTCCACAAAATCCTTCTCCGTGTTGCGTGAGACTCCCCTCATGCAGAAGACTCCCCTCCTAGAATGCCATGCATCTGATCATAGAAGCGGCATGTATGGGGCTCTGACCCAGAGCGACCGTTTGCCTCCTTTGTCTTTTGGTAGGCTTGCCTGAGCTCCTTGACTTTCACGCGGCACTGCTGTGTGTCCCTGTTGTAGCCTCTGTCCATCATGCCCTGTGCAATTTTGGCATATATATTAGCATTTCTTCTTTTTGATCAGAGTTCTGCCTGCACAGATTCTTCTCCCCATACACCAATCAGATCCAGTGTCTCCCGTTCACTCATGATGGCGCATGTTTGCAATTCGGGGGGGACTGCATGGTCACCTGTGCTGCTGAGCTCGCCACGCTGACCAAACAGGAAATGAAAATCAAAAGTTCCCGGGGCTTTTCCTGTGTACCTGGCTAGTGCATCGGAGTTGAAAGTGCTGTCCAGAGCAGTCACATTGGAGCACTCTGGGATAGCTCCCAGAGGCCAATAATGTCAATTTGCGTCCGCACTGTCCCAAATTCAACCCAGCAAAGTCGATTTTAGCGCTACTCCCTTTGCTGGGAAGGAGTACAGAAGTTGATTTTGAGAGCCCTTTAAGTCGACGGAACGGGGTTGCTTGTGTAGACGCATTCATTATAAAATTGACCTAACACAGCTAAATTTGACCTAACCCTGTAGTGTAGACCAGGGCGTAGTATTCCTTTCAATAAGTTTTTCTTCCTCCCATCTCTTAGCTGTTGCTGCTTCACTTTCTGATGACTCAGGTATCTGTGTTTAAAAAAAGAAAAAAAAAGTGTTCCCCCCCCCTCCCCCCCATCGCTATTAGCACAGTAAATCTGGGTGTCATCTGCCTAACAGCATAATGAGCAGTAATAGCTCATAATGACCATAATGAGCACTAACAGCTGAACATGTCAAATATATTGAAGAAGAAAATAGTTCCCTATGGGACACAAACCTCGGCAAAGCGGAGTTAAAAAGTGGAGTCACTGTCGCTGGCAGTATAAGTGCAGTGGAAGAAAGGTTCCTTCTAGAAATACTTTAAAGAGGAAGCCGTTTTTCTTGGTAGTCACTTTTTGATAACACAGTCATTGCAAAATAAGAGTTCTCATAGGATTCAAATACAAAGGCGATATTCTGGCTTTAAACCGAATATGAAAGGTGAGCTCGTTTTATTACCATACAAATACAATAAAGCTAATCTTAAGCCACCTCTCGAGGTGCTGACAAAATGGATGGGCTTCCAGTAAAGGCAGAGCTGAATGTATTGAATACATTTGGAATTTCTTTGGGGCAATCTCTTAATTCAGGATATTGCCTAATAAATTTCTGATAAATAGCTATACCTTTTTTACCATGCAGTCTAATGCAGAAATTGTTCTTATTTGGTAGCTGTGGCTCACCCAGCAGTAGTGTCCATGTCCACGTTTCCAGTTACAGCTGGCTTCAAATCAAGTAACTTATCTTACACCAAATTTCATAAATTCTCCAAAATTTCCTATTTTAAACTGTAAAAAGAGTCTCTGGGACTCCTTGCCACATCCAGTTTCCATCATGGGGTTGACTTGGTACAGGCCACAGCCTCTTAGTCCTGGTAGTGGCTGTGACTCAGAGGGCCTGCTTATGGTACTTCTGGGTGAAGGAAAAGGAAAAGTTCAGGCCAACACAAACCAAGCCCCTTCTGGGGTCAATAACAAGGGGGGAAAGATCTGAGTTACCACCTGATTTCATGTGTGCCTGAGTAGCAGCTTTGCTGGAGTCCTTATGACTGGGTAGCCACGTCAGACCTTCTCTATTGAGCTTATCCCTGGGGTTTGCTGGACTCTTCACAGAGCTGGAACGTTTCTAGGTTCCTCCTACTCTAGTCACTCCCTTTTCAGGGCTCCCCCCCTTGTGTACTGCAGCTTCCTCCTTTTAAAGCCCCCCTCCCTGCCATGCATGATTGATGGGGCAGTGGGGTGAGGCTATTCTAGCATACACAGCCTCCCAAGCCCTGCCCCTGTCAGTGCAGGGTTAATATGCCCCATCACACAAGCCTTGGGGTACTTTTACAGCCTTTTTCTGTCTTA
This sequence comes from Chrysemys picta bellii, assembly GCF_011386835.1. Classification (NCBI taxonomy): domain Eukaryota; kingdom Metazoa; phylum Chordata; order Testudines; family Emydidae; genus Chrysemys; species Chrysemys picta. The sequence continues at coordinate 14,149,692 of NC_088799.1, read as the reverse complement.
TTTTACTGCTCCATCACAACTTGTACACCCATCCCAACATGCCTAGAAAGTAATATGGTGGTGTAACAGTGCGGACTCACCCCTGCAGCGCCTCCTGCTGGTTGTCCTCGGGAATTAGCTTCGTCAGCCGTGGAGTGCCCTCTTCAGGCCTCTTCTTGCCGCCACTGCTGGCCCCCGTGTCCCTCCCAAGATCCCGGTGCCCCTTTCCCTGGGTGCTGCCCCCTGGCAGTACCCCCACAGTTCTGGGTTTCCCCCTCCCAGGGGAACCCCCACCCACTATCCCCACTTCGCCTCAGTCTTGGCTACTGCCCAGTCTCCATCTAGCCCCCGTTCACTGGGGCAGACTGCAGTATCAGCCACTCATCACAGGCAAAGGGGTTCGGACCTGCTGCCTCTGCCTACCCATGGGCTGCCCCCTGAACCCAGTACCGAATAGGCCTTACCAGGCTGCAGCCTGGGGCTTTCCTAGGCCTGAGCTCCCTGGCTCCCTTGGCCTTTCCCCAGTCCTGCTCCACTCTAGGCACTTAGTTAAGCTCCCTGCAGCCAGGACCTTCTCTCTCTGAACGCAGAGAGAGACTGTCTGCTTGACCTCCTGGCTCAAGCCTTTATAGGGCCAGCTGGGCCCTGATTGGGGCGTGGCCCCAGCTGAGCCTGCCTCTCAAGCAGCCCAGTCTAAGGCTCTCAGCCCCAGCCCTCTCCAAGGGCTAGCTTTTAACCCCTTTCAGGCCAGGAGCGGGTAACCACCCCCCTACAGGAGGTTACTGCTGATGTCATCAATGCAAGGGCTTCCTTTGCTACTTGGAGATGATACATGTAATAACCTGTAATACATGCCACTTGTTGAGCCCGTCATGGGGTTCACTCACCAGAGTGGCACCTCCTGCTGGCCACCTCGGGGATTAGCTCTTTTGGCCGGCACACCCTCTCTTTGCATTGGCTTGCTCATCATCTTCTTCACCTGCTGACCCGCCTCAGTTCAGGACCTGCAGCGTCCTCTTCATGTCTTGGCCCTCTGGCCATGTCACCATCCATGTTTTCCCCTTTCTGGGGGTAAGTATCTCCATCTATAGTCTAGCCACTTCTCCAGTGGGCAGGGGGTCCCAGGCCCACCGACTACTCCGGATTGCAGCCTCTTGCTGTGCCTCAAATTCCGCTCGCTGCTATGTTTCCCTGGGGCATTTCCCCCTGGCCCCAGCACCTTCTTTGCCCTTCCTCAGGCATGCAACTACCCAGTCTCAGCAGCCAGCTCGGAACCCTCTTGCTCCCGCAGTCCCTACCAGCAGTTTCTCTGTCCAAGGTGCTGCAGGTCTCAGCCTGCTAGAGACACTGTCTTCACTCCTTGAGCTCCAGGCAGTGATCTAATCTACACTGCCCTGCAGCTCTTTATATGGGTTTGCTCGGCCCTGATTGGCTGCTCCTTGCAGCCCCTCTCCTATTGGCTGCTTCCTGCACAGTCTCCCTAGGGCTCTATTAACCCCTTCTCTGTCAGTGTGGGGTGAAGGCCCCATCACAGATCCTTTCATCAGAAAATGGTCTATTATAATCTCCACTATGAAACCATCTGCAGTTTCTATTTCCCTTGGTTGGTGTATTTTGTTTTAGCTTTCTATTTTTTTTTTTTTTTACATTGCTATCTGACTTGCTTATCTGCTTCTTTAAGATTGGAAAGACACTGGTTTCAATGGACTTTGGATTAGGCTTGCAACAAATCTGTAGCTAGTCTGTCAATTTCCTTTTCTGTATCTTGTGGTGATGAAAGTTTAATTTCCTAAACAAAATACTCTTCATCTAACTATATAAAGAAACAAATGCAGTGTTTCCCTCTTTATGGAGAGTTATTTTTTTTAAATTGAAGTAACTTTTTTTGTTTTGTTTTGAAGAAGCCATTCTTGATTTCAAGCTGCGTGGGAAAGTAATAAAAACCACAGCTTCAAAAAAAATGTGATAATTGCTCAATATTTGTTTACAAACTGATCAACTGTGTATTTTCCTTTAATGTATGAGACTCTGAAGCTGCAATACCATGTTTGGCTTTAAATCCCCTGATGAACAGAGTCAACAAACTGGGAGGAAAAATTCAGACTTATCAAATATTTCCTCAAGCACAAATCGCTGTATTTGGATATAGTTTGGCACTGAAACATTGCGTTTCAAAATGATCTCCTAAATGCCTCGAAGTTGAAGTAATTCTCATTTAACGTAAGGTAATGGTTAAGGCCTTTATCTTGAAAACAATGTGTGTGCATAACTTTTTTCATAATAGTCATCCTGGGGGCTTCAACTGAAATGCTCACAAGCGTAAAGGTAAGCATGTGCCCAACTGTTTGCAGCATCAGGGCCTAAGTGTATAAGAGACTCAAATACTAAACAACTTAGTTTTGAATAGAGATTCAGAAGAGAGTTTTATTGATACACAATGATGGACTCATGGCCCAATTCTGCATCTCATACTCTCTCCAAACCAACCTGCTCAACGGGAGTTTGGGGTGTGTAGTGAATACAGGATCAAGCCCTTAAGTGAACCAGCTGACCGTTACGCAGAATTACAGATGTTGAGAACACTAACAAGTCCAAAATGGGTGAATTTCTGCAAGCACTGATGATTTTGTCAATGGAGATTCTATCTTAAACGCACAAAAAATTAGGTGTTTGTTTTTCCTTCATGTAACGTGTGTCTAGAGCAGGTTTCTGTAAATGGAATAACAGAACTGATTTCAGATCAGCTTTTTTTCATTCAATGGTGGGTAAAAGAAGAATATGGTGATTTCTCTAAACATGGAAATGGATTTTCTATGTAGTGATTAATGTGTATGAAATGCTTTTCTCAGCCTTAAATACAACATCCATTCAGTGATGCTACAATGTTACAATCGTGCCTTTGTTGCAAAAATACTATTTATAAATACAAATGTGCAATTATGTCATGTGACCATCCTTAGTGAAAGCGAATCATTTTACTATTGGGCACATGTGAATGACTAAGTAGTGCACATCTGGAAGATCTAGTCTCACTTTCCTTCATGATCTCTTTTAGTATTTAAAAATTAATAAATACATAACAATTATTTCAAGCATATATACAATAACACTTGGCACTCATATTGTACCTTTGATTTAAGGATCATATCCCTTTATATAACCATAATTTAAGCCTCACAATTTCCCTGTTAAGCAGGTAGTAGATTGATATTTTAGGTGGGTTACAAAGGATAAAGGACTTTCCAAATGTCCCACAGTCAATCACTGGAAATCAGATTCAGGACTGCTGAGTACCAATCTGCTGCTCTAACCACTACAAAGCACTAGCATAAAATAGTGATCTGGTGGGATGATGAGTGTTTACAGCAATGCAGGTATCTAAGATCCTGACGTCCATGAAAGGATACAAATGAAGTGGTGATGGTGGTGGTGGGGAAGTCTTAAAGATATTTCCCTGCTTTTTTTAGAGTGTAATTTATGTTTAGTTTTAATCTAAAATAGATGTGTAGGTTCCAGCAGAATCCAAATGTCAGGATACCAGCTACGTCAACCCAGTTTTCTCAAGAGAGCTGAATGCTTGATGTGCCCTCTTTCTTTTAATACTACTGATTTGTACTTGACAAATTGGGGATTCTTTGAGACAGCTGCTTCTGTTAATAAAAGTTAGAACAGTTTTTCACAAATTCTTGGCTCTGACATAGGGGAGAAGTGGCTGGGACTTCTTTATTTTAGTTTTGGAATACTGCTGCATGTCCATGGGCTATGAAGGTGTGGGTTACAGTGTCTTCCTTGGTCTTCACTCATGTGAAAATTCCATTAGAAATATATGGGAATTGGGTTAGAGTAGAGACCTCAGAATTTGGCCCTAGGTAAAAAGTAACCAAAAGTCTGAGATTCCAGTCATTTGTGAGACATGGGACATTTATTTCATACCAGTTGCCAGTGGAGAGGTGTCAACAGTACAAAGATCAATATTGTATCTAGCACCTCTGTTTGCACTCTCAATTGGCAAGTCACTGATCTGTGGTTTAGATACTGGTCGTGCATTTATCAGCTATAGATATGTTCCTTCAGATCATAATTAGTGCACATTAATGGGATAGTGCTGAGAAATTTAAACTGGTGAGGACTTTGTTCTTCGGAAGGTCAGACTAGATGATCATTATGGTCTCTTCTGGCCTTAAAATCTAGTAATCAATGAGTCTGGCTAAATCAAGTGCAAGTGATAATGAGAGCTGTCAAAGTTGCTAAAAGGATGTGTATAAAGGAAATGGAAATCAGAAGCAGTGCTAAACTTTGGGGAAGAGCACGGTGGAATAAGTGAATTTGTGTGAACACAAGTTAGAATGGTTGCTAGAAAGTCCTTGAATTTTTTCTTCTTAAAATATGTCCAAATCCTTGTCCCATTGAATTAAATGAAAGTTTTGCCATCGACTTAAGTGGGATCAAGATTTGGCCCGTAATTTTCATTAAGTATTTCTGGTTCTTCTTTCCTCTTTCCAGCATTCTGCATGCCACACAGGATTTTTGAGATCTATAAATTGTTTCCTTTTAAATTCTGAAAATTAAATAAAAATGGAAAGAAAAAATAAAATAAAAGTAGACAGCCTCTTGGGGGAGGGGAGTATTTTGAATTAAAAAGAGATAGTTAATAGGTTATTTATCCACTGCTATTTCTACTTTCAACAAGGCTCCTGTATGGATGTTAATTAGACTCTTATATAAATGTAACTGGGTCAGGAGTATTTTTGCATTATTTACTATAAGACAGTCTATATACCTTCAGATTTTCTGCAAATGTTGCTTGCCTATCAGAAAAGAAGACTTCTAGTTTTGGACAATCAGTGGTTTATTTTTTGGTTGGGGGGAGGAATTAAAATGTGGAAATTAAAGCCAAACTTCAGTAAGTCATACTGAGCATGTACTCTCAATATAATCCATAGATGGTTCAAATTAAATATAAAGATGAAGATGAGCTGTAGTTCGTCACAGGTTGAAGATAGAACTCAGTAGTCTTTTAACAGGGAAGAAGAGATGTTGTATTGTAGTCTGTCTAATTGTCTCATCTCATAGAGAAACTTATTTTTAATTTGTAAAAAGTTCCTATGTTGACATTAGGTACCTACATGCCAAATGTAAAAAAAATTACAAATTAACATACAGTCACCAGTGTGCAAACCTAGACTATATAGACACTTTTAGCAAGTGGCCGCACTTGATGATACTTTCCAGTGTGAGGCAAAGGAGAGGAAGCCAGATAGGTATTATTACAATTTTATCACATTAAAAATATTTATAGCAATATGACTTTGTGCTTTATACATTTAAAAAAATCAACGTGGGGTGGTGTTCTGGCCCCATTGAAGTCAATGGGACCAGAATTTCACCCAAAGTCTCTGCAACAAAAAGATTAGTCTAAGGCCCCAGTCCCACAATGAGTTCTGCACAATCAGAGCTCTGCACCCTCTAAAGCCTGTGTTGAGCTCCTCGCAAGATATGGAGCATAAGGCAGAGAAGACCCAAGTCATACAGAGCTTTATAGATCAGAGTCTTTCAAGGGATAATTGCAGCTGTCATGCATATAAATTGATGCATGCACAGTTATGTATCAGGAGCTGGGTCTCCAATTGTTCCTCAAGCAAAACGCTCATTGATTCAGTGAGAGTTAAGCATGTAGAGTAGGACCTTGGAAGGTGTGTTTTGAAGAGTTGGCTGGTGTAAAATCACTCATTTTCTCCTCAGTGGATGCCTTTCCACTCTCCCATCCTCTTTGTCTGGATGTTTGGAATAGACATAACATGGAATGCATGGGAGGCATCTTCACTTTCTTGAGACCCAGCATCAGATATGCCTTGTATGTGAATGTTTGTGTGCTGGCTCTTTGCTTTAAAAAAAATCAAAACCGTGTGTGTGTGTGTATATATATAATATATAATGCATGTGAGAGAGAGAGAGAGAATGAACTTCGTGGATTTTATTTTGCCTCTGGCATTGTTTACCCCCTGAAGACAGCGCTGAGCGGTGCATGCGATATATAACTTTTTTTTGTTGGCTCATACAAATACTTCTGAAGACCACATTTTTTTGACTTTATAATGATAAAAATTGCACCAAACACATTTCTAGGGGAAATTACTGGTGGACTTTATTAATCTCCACCACCATCCCTTCCATCACTCTGTATATTGTGCTATAATATGAATACATAGTACTCATCATAGGAACAAACTGAAGAACTGTGGCAAGTTTATTTAATATATTGATCGCTGTGGAAAGTGGTGGTGTTCTCCTTTCTTGGTTATCAGTAGGAATCAGCCACTTTTGAAAGCAGAAAGGATGCACAGAAGTGTAGCATTTTAGAATGCAGTAAAAATGCAAAATAAATGTGTGTGAAGGTGACTTGTAAATAGAGAACATTTCATTATTTTTAATGTGCCTTTAATGTAGTGTGTTTTACTGGAGCATACTAAAATTTGGTAATCCCTTTGAGTCCCCAAGATTTTTCATTTTTTCATCTTCCCTTCATTAAAGTAACAATTACTAAAATGCAATTCAACTGTATATTCAATGAAACTCTTCTTGAATATAGAGATTTTTTCCTATGTAGAAAGTTAGTACTTCCCCTTGTAAAAAATTTAGTCTCTGAGATCTCATCCTCTTCCTTTGATTTTTCTAGAGGTATATTTCTGAAGTGTGGTAAGTGCCCCCCTAGAGAGTATGTTCAAAGATGCACATACCTCCAAGATGCTCAGTACCTTCCAGGATATGACCCCTACTTACCATCACAGCATGGGAGGAAGAATAATCGCTATAATAAGCACTGGGAATAAGACTAGGCTTCCATTGCTGAACTTCTCTACAGGCTGGTTGTGATATCTTGATTGCTCTGTAGAATGGGGTAATATTACTTATTTACCTATCACACGCACACATTGAGAAATTACATTCATTAATTTTTGTAACATGCTTTGAGATCACCAGATAGAAGAGCTACAACACAGTAAGTATAAGATGAAAATCATTACAGAAAAACAAAAGTATTGCCATTAATTATAACTATGATTCTTAATATTTATTTTGTTCGATTGCACATTCCCTACATTTGAAGGGCCTATATATTTTTTTTTCTCTGTTCTAAAATAGAAAGATGTTACATTGTGGATTGGTTTATATTTTAGAATTGTAATCTTAAAGCTGCATAAGTAGAGTAAGATTAGCTCTTTGGTACTTCTCTTTTTTCCCAGAATCCATCCACAAATCATAAGGGGAGAAGGATTTGTCACTTTCTAATCTGGGTCCTTTAACTGGACAGCAGCCCTCTATTTAATAATTAGTTGTTACAAAAAACTGCGCCTCTATCATTCCTTAGATTTGATTAATTTTGTTCAAATAGTGTCATTTAGATAGGTATTCAATGTATTAGGCTTTCTTGCTCACCACCGCTGTTTATTAAAATGGGTTGTGGTTTTTATCACTGGTTATCCTACCATAAACACACAACTTTAATTTCCAAAGGTGTCTTCCTGCTTGAGTCCCACAGTAATCCTCAACCCACACATTATTGGATTTCATTTCCTTTTGAATGTCAATTTTAAACCTTTAAGTATTGAGTCCAAATGAAATTTTTATATGAGGCTCTTTATTCATCATGAGGAGTAAATTGTATAGAATAGGTCACGCGTGTAATTGTAGATATCTTAGCTAGGACACTATCTCTGAAAAATTTTACCCTCTGCTTGGCTTGATTCTTACCCTAACACTATCTTAGGAATAGTTTATGTATGATTTAAAATGGCTTCTTGTGACTAATCTAAACTTTAGATTGTATTGCGGAAATAGACAAGTATGTCCTCTAATATGTATTCATTGTTAGAGAGAATGTTTTCTTTATCTCTGATATTTGTGCATGTGAATTTACTTCTGTTGAGTTAACAGCTGTATGGGGAAGAGATACTCATAGCATGCCTCTTCTGCTGAACTCCTGCTGAACCTCTGAATGCATACAACTTCACCCTTGAAGCCCAGCAGTGATCTAGCTGCTGACCTGGCCACCTCTTTGTAGGCCCAGTGCCCTGTAGGTTGCCCACAAATCCAAACATATAGTAAGCTTTGAATATTTCCTGCAATCAGAAACAGACAGGGTTAATCACACTTATTGCCAGTCCCAGCAACCTGTCCATTTCTAGTGGCCAATTGCCTGGACCGTGTGTGAGTGAAAACCCTCTGATGCTGCCAATGCTGCTGCCCCAATCCTGAACTAATGTGTACCAAAGTTAACTGGGTTTCTGACTGTAGTATGCCAAAGCTTTTTTCAATACTGCAGAGAACTGGTATCTTGTCAGGAAACTGCTATCCCTGGGTATAAAGAGTGGTCCCAGCTCCTGGTTCCCTATGGCTAGGAGAGCTTTGAATCCCCCTATGGGGCACGGGCATTCCTCTGCATATTCACTTAACACCACTGAGGCCCCTTTCCAAATCTGGTCTGCTTTAGAGTACCTTACACTGCACTGGGTGACAACAGTGCACCCCATAATTCAACTGCCTACATAGACTTGTTCCTGGCTCCTTAGAGGCATCAGTTCACTTATCCTGAAAGCACTACAGAAGGCTACAATGAATGCTTCCTTAAATAAAATGGCCTCCATCCCACAAGTGCATATCCTGGGCAGAGCATTTAATAATTCCATAATCATTTCTGTGGCTATGGGGTTCCTGTCATATTTCCTGTGCCTGTCACCTCCAAGAGCTTCTGCACTATGAAATCCCTACATGGGTGTAGAAAATTTGCTACTTCCACCAAAAGGACAAGCCAGCTAGTCAACCCAATATATTGGAGGGAGCTAACTCCTGGTGCACAATCAACACTGCATGTCTTACCATCTAATACTGAGGGATGGGCCACAGACACTCGAATCCTTTCCCAAGCTCTAAATTCTGTGAACTCAGTAAGGCGGGGCTTTTAGTCCCTCAACCTCCTTGGGGCACCTGCATTCTCGACTAGTCTTACAGCTATCAGAAGCTAATATTCCACAGCTGACTGGGCATCACTTTGTGTCTCTGTTGGCAAATGGGGTGAGCTCACAGAATCTCTCTGCCAGCCATAAGGTGAATGGTCTCAGCTTCTTCTGCCTGGCTGCCAAGATCTCCCAGTTCTAGTCTGCTCCTCAATCCAGGATGGGAGAGGGTCTCCCCTCCAGCTCCCCTCCTCAGCATCATTGCCTTCCATCTGCTCCAAACTCTGAGGCCACCACTCTTACTACATCCACGAGGGCTGTATTGGGACCCTCAAGGGCAGAAGTGGGGACATCCTTTCTACAGCCTCTGGCCACTCCTATGCTGTGCCCCTCCTTCCTCCCAGCAGCACTAACCCCTGTGTACTGCAGAGGGAGGGCAGTTGTAAAGTCACAGCTGTCCCAGACCCCCAGATGCTGTACTCTGGCAGCCATGGTCTTACCCCCCTGCCCCATCCCAAGCAAGGGGGGAAGAAAAGCCTAATTCTGTCCCTGCAGTGACTCTACCAACGTATGGGCCCTGGTACCCTCCCCTATGAGCCGAGAGTGGTGATGGAGGGAACCCAGTATCTTGATGGGTTCCAGCTGAATGGCTCCAGGAGCAGGTACTGTATGAGCCCCCTACCCTATCATCAGTAGCAGCAGTCAGATGTGTCCCTTGCCCCCCCCCTCCACAAGTAGGATGATGAGGGAGGGCAGCAGTAACTTGGCTGGGCCTGGCAATGGGTCCCAGAGAACAGGATGCTTCTGCAGCAGTAGCAGCAGAAGCCTCCCTTGTTCCTCAGCCCCATGTCCTGCAAGCAGGGAGCAGGGGAAGGGAACAGCACTCTACTTAGTCTTCTCAGCCTCCCTGGCTTGAATCCCCTGCAGCAAGCAAGCTGCATCAACAACCCCACCCCCACTGCCTTTTCCCCATTCCCCAGCACAGCTCCTGCTCCTCCAGAAGGATGCACTTACAGGTTGGGGAACCGGGTTGCAAACTCCACTGCGGGACAGAGACCCCGTCTGCCACTGTGCACCCCCCACAGAGCTCCTACCTTCCCTCCGGGTGCTGCATAGCCTGGGCTCAGAATCTGCCTCATTTCTTCCCTGTCCTGGCATCCTGGAGCTGAGAACCCAAAAGAATCTGTGTGCTGGTTCTCTTCCAGCATTGCCTACGGACTCTCCTGTTCCAGGCGTGGCTGGGCTTCTCTCATTCCTCTGCTGTCGTGTTAAAGTCCTCCTCTGCTAAAAGCATTAAGAGGGTATTTTGAGGGACCTTCTCCATGCGTAGAATAACATTCAGTCTCTCCAGCGTACTCAGTCTTTGGCTTCTCCACTGAGGTTGCCAACAAAAATGCTAGTTATGATGGACACTTGGACAATGGGAAAAGTATTGAGATCAGCAGTATTTCATACAACCACCAATAAACTATGAACTTTCTTTTTGTACATTTGTTTCTGATCATTTTTCTCTAGGAAGCATTACAATTTGGTGCCATTGAAGGTAGAATTTTTCTGCATTTGGTGAGAAACAAAGTTGTTGGTTTTTTTAACCAAGGGTATGATTTATATAAAATGTGTCCTCTAATATTGTGTCGTGCTCACTGCACTACTCAAGAGGTGGCCAATAACTCAAGAGTTATGTGAAAGTTAGGCAAATCTTTAATCCACTGCATTTCAAAATATTGTGCTCTACAGTTTTCACATTAAGTTCAGAAGGGTCTACGGGCAGCACAATACACTGCCCTGCAGTGGATCTGAGTTTTGGGACTGAGATAGTCATAACCACAGAGACAAGGGGCTCTAACATTTGAGTAAGAGAGTACTCTACTTCAGAGCTGAATGACTCAATGCACCCGTCAGCTGACTTTGGAAATAGCTTTCTTTGGAGCACAAAGCCATTTTCCACTCTCCTAGATTTTATGATATGTTCAGCTGGTTTTGGAAGGGAATTGAGAGGACTCATGGAAGGCTCACCCTAACCCCAAACTTCTTTCTTAATTGTGATTTGTTTGAAACTAGAAAGCCTGCGGCCTTGTGTTTTGTTTAAATAAAGTAGTCGTGTTGTCTGTATGATAATCTGTAGATTGCACACCATCAGGCTAAATATGGGACACAGTGTAATGGAAAAGACCCAAAAGGAAAAACATGGGAAAAAGATCATGCATGAAGCTTTAAGCCATGTGAGATTAGTCTTCAGCATAAACAGTGTTGCCTACAACTCAGTTCTATTATGCCATATTTCTGATGTAAATAATTGACAGTAATAGAAATAAGAATGGTAGGTTAGTATAGGGCAGAGGTCAATTTGATGTCCCTTGTAATGAGAGATGTTGGAGAACTATGATAGACTGCTACGTTCCATGTTCATGTAGTCATCTTGCACTTCAGTATTGGTAAAGAATTACATGTCCTTTGCTCTTAGTAGGGTAAAGTGACAGGAAAAAAATCACATTTGTGTCAATTGTGGAAATGAGATATAAGCAATGTGTTATAAATTTGTTGCAGTTCATTGCTATGACAGCAAATAGATGTATATATTGGCAATTTACTTAGTAGATTTTCATTTACTGTCACTTTTATAATTAGAATGTGATCGTCCATTGTCTTTAATCTATTTGCATCATGGATGATAAATTTCTTTTCCTTAGGCGTAATCCTTTCCTATCATAAGACAATTTTTACTCAAACTGTTACGCTAAGTCTAAGAGGAGAAAACCCATGACTCTAAGCATTTAACTTCTGAACGTTTGGAAGCTCTTAGAGTGATAGCACACTTGTAGTGATTGATTTATCAGGGCTGTCAGTTCACCACTTCATCTAATAGCACCTTTTGCACCAGTTACAGAACATATCCAGTATACAGTAACTGTTCTGACTCTTCAGATGTCTAGCTGAGCGGTCTTGGATCTATCTGTTTACTACAGTCAGAGCAGTATTACTGACGGATAGAGCAAACTGTTCTAGATTAGAGAAGGAGGCTGTGAGTCAAGATTTCTAAGCTTTGTTTCCAGCTTTGCCATGCACTTGCTCTGCAACGTTGGGCAAATCACTTAGACCAAAATTTTCAAAAGTGTCCTCTGATTTTGGGTGCCCAGCTTGAAACATCTTAGGTAGGGTTACCATATTTTGTGCCTCCAAATGGAGGACACTCCACGGGGCCCCGGCCCCGCCCCCAGCCCCGCCCACGCCCCTGCCCCAACTCCGCCCCCTCCCCAAAGTCTCCGCCCCCTCCCCTGCTTCCCGCGAACATTTGATTCGCGGGAAGCCTGAAGCAGGTAAGGGGGATGTGGGGGGAGGAGGCGCGGCCCAGGCTGGCCCCCCGGCGGCTACAGCCTGGGTCGGCTCGGGCCCTGGGGTGCCGGCCCCGGCTCCCGGCCCGGCGACCCCGCGACCCCGGACCGGCTCCCGGCCCCGTGGGCCCGGCTCCCGGCTCCCCGACCCCGGCCCGGCTCCCCGGCCCAGCTCCCGGCTCCCCGACCCCAACCCCGGCCCGGCTCCCCGACCCCGGCTCCCGGCCCCGCGGGCTCGGCTCCCCGACCCCGGCCCGGCTCTCCGACCCCGGCTCCCGGCCCTGTGGGCCCGTCTCCCCGACCCCGGCCCGGCTCCCAGCCCCGCGGGCCCGGGCCCCGGCACCGTGCCCCCGGCTCCCCGCCCGGCCCCGCGCCCAGCCCGGCCCGGCACTGCGTCCCTGGCCCGGCCTGGCCCCCGGCCCGGCACCGCGCGCCCGGCCCGGCTCCCGGCCCGGCACCATGCCCCCGCACCGGCCCCGGCCCGCACCGCCGACCCCAGACAAAGAGGCCCCGGCCGAGCCCTCCCTCCCTCCCGATTTTCCCGGACATGCCCGGCTTTTGGGGATTTCCCCCCGGACGGGGATTTGAGCCCCCAAAAGCCGGACATGTCCGGGAAAATCCGGACGTATGGTAACCCTAATCTTAGGCCCAGTTTTCAGGTGTCAATGGGAACTGTGGGTGTTTAGTTTCTCTAAAAATACGACAGTTTTGTTCTTACCTATACCTTTGTCTTCCCGTTGTAGTCTGGGATAAGACTACCAGGTAGTCACTCTCCCTAATGTACATAGAGGTAGCTGACTAGATACTTTCTGGGACCTAGCTGATTTCCCTGTACAACCCATAAAAGTGCATAAAATGCTAAACACGGTATCTTCCAAAGCCTAGGACATCCTACAGCATAGTAACAACATAATTAACAAAGGAATTGATTCTCCAGGCTGATGGCTTCCCTTTGTGCTATGAAAACACAAATTTGCAGGTAAAAATAAAATTGTCCTTTTCTAGTACCCAAGGCCTTTCAGTCTGTAAACAGACTACAAGGATTCAGCAGTCTGACAAATATCTGCAGTACCTCAAGCTTGCCACCAGGGCAATAGGCAAGCATTTTTGAGGGGGAAATCATGAGGTATTACTATGTATTTGTGCAATGTCTAGCATAATGGGGCTCTATCTAAACTGGAACCAACAGTAACTATTGTAATACAAATAATAATAAAGATGAAATAAGATAGAAGTTTCATTGGACAACATCTTTGGTTGTCCCCTTTCTTTTAGATGAGGTCAGCTGTGAGCACTGCTTGATAGAAGAAGTATCTGGGCAAGAATGCAGAGGTTGAATGAATGTTACTTATTAATCATTAGTCTAAATAACAGCCAAATTGTAGGATTATGATTATCACCTGAATCTAAATATTGGACTATTTCCTGTTCTTTACCTAAAAAGAATTGCAAATGTTCAATAGATCACACATGTATGTGTATACATTTGTGTATACATTTGTTTGTGTACGTGCGTGTGTGTGTGTGTATATATATATATATATAAAATCTCCATGCAAAGCCATTGCCCTTACAAAAATCATTCTTTAACTGTTTCTGGAAATGTATAGCTTCTGTGGGCAACAGTTTAACAATGTATGTTCTACAATTAGTTCATATAAAAAAAGAAAGTTACAGCTTGGCTTGCTGAATTGCGGAATGTAGCTGTAGCCATTACAGGCACATTGCAGGATTAGAGAACATGAACTGAGACATTATTTGCTCTGTGCTCTAATGTCATTTTTCATACCCCTATAATATTTTTTATTGAGTGGAGATTTCAACTTTTAACACACATAGTGATGAATTTCAAATATGTAACACTACATTGTAGAATTTGTTTTCTTTTTAGTTGCAGTTCATTTATTTTGTATAACTCTACAGCAATTAAACCTGCTGATAACTGATGAGAAACGATAAAGAAAATAAAGTGAATACAAAGAGCAGTTATCAATCACTTGTGACAACATGAACTGAGCTATGGCGGCATGGAGCAAACAAACCCAAGCTCTCATTTGATGAGTAATACTATGTTTTCATAATTTTGCCTGATTTAATTAGACCAACATTATGAAGGCATTTAACCACTGTAATTGAATTAGTGTCAGAAACTAGCTGCAAGTGAAGTTAAAACTTAAGGCAGGGACTTCTGCTAAATTGTGGAGAGAAATGTTGATAATTCTGCCATATGTCATGCAGAATTGCAGAGCTATCTCACATATCAACACCAATCTCTACCCTCAAATACAGAAGTGTAACTCTCAGTAATTGTGCCCATGGTTTTTCCCAGATGTTGTTGCCATTGTGTGTTGGTTATTATTATACACTTAAACATGTGCATAACTTTCACATGAGCAGTCTCATTGACTCACTAATGTGTAACCATTTGCAGGATCAGGTCCATAATTTGTATTATTGTTTTAAGTATCACTTTTGTGCTCAGTGTTGTACAAGACACAAAAGAAGTTCCTCCTCCATTGAACTTCTAGAGTATCCCACATACCACAGTATTGTCCTTGCAACCCATGGAACGGTTATTTATAGTTTTAGAGAAAGCTATAACTGCCTGATGAAAATGGACTAGGAATTTCATCTTTTAAAATTAAGTAGAAAAGTATAAAAAGTTTGCTTAAAAAATCTATAAATTCTAGTACCCATGGCATGAATCTGCATTGGTTCTATTTCTACTTTAAGTTGTTCTAGTTTTGAAACGTGACTGTGGCTTGGTTTTAGGGTGACCAGATGTCCCGATTTTATAGGGACAGTCCCGATTTTGGGGTCTTTTTCTTATATAGGATCCTATTACCCCCACCCCCTGTCCCGATTTTTCACACTTGCTGTCTGGTCACCCTACTTGGTTTACACTACAGAGTTAGGTCGTTGTAAGGCAGTTTAAGTCGACCTATCTGTAAGTTTCTATACTACAATGAGCAACAAAGAGTCCTGTGGCACCTTATAGACTAACAAATGTATTGGAGCATAAGCTTTCATGAGTGAATACACATCCCACGAAAGCTTAGGCTCCAATACATTTGTTAGTCTATAAGGTGCCACAGGACTCTTTGTTGCTTTTTTACAGATCTAGTCTAACATGGCTACCCCTCTGATACTCTACTACAATGGTGCTCCCGCTGATGTAAGTCACCCACTACCCCAACCTAATAACTCCACCTCCGCGAGAGACGTAGCACTTAGGTTGATGTAGGTAGGGTGACGCAGTGTCTGTGTAGACACTGTGTGTGTAAAAATAGCATTATGGGGTTCCAACTTGTTTTTGCCTCAGTGACTCCATATCAAATCTACTCTGGTTTTCCAATTGTCAGTCCTGTAAATTCAGCCTGCAGTCTCTAAACTGAGGTGGCTTCTTTGTGGTTTATGTATGGGTCATGCAGTTCAGTATGCAACAATAGAGATTTTGTAGTCAGAACTTAGTAGGCAATCCTGTCGTGTGTGAGCAAAATAGAATCCAGCTCTCTGTCCCAGAGCTGTGTTGTCTCTGCCATGTCATCAGGAATAAAATGTAACAAAATATTTGCTCTTGTGACTAGAGTAAGCGGCTGTTAATCTCATTAGATATAGGGAACAACCCTCATGTCAGAGGGTGATGTTTTTACACAGCTTCTTTTCAGAGTGGAACAGCACTTTGGGCCTGGGTTATCTAAGGTACTTGTATGTCCCCAATCACCTTTAATCTGTTTATCCCCAAATCACCCCGTGAGGAAAGGATAAAAGTACTATCCACCTTTTTTTTTTCTGTAGACTGGAAACTGAGAAACTAAGGACTTGCCTCGTTTGCAGCAAGCTGGGGTGTGAATCTACCCTGCACTAACCTGCTGTGGATTAACTGTGCATGAGCACCCTATTGCCACACGAGAACAGTTCGTTAGAGCACTTTGACCTAGTCCTCTTTGAAATGGGACTAGCTCAAAGTACTCAAACAAACTGTTAACTCAGTGGAGCGGGGAACTGAACCTTTGTTTCCCACAGCCCAGGCAAGTCTGAAAGACTCGCACTGACTTCAGTGGGTGTTGGGTCAGGACCTTTCAGATAACCTGCTTCTAAAGTTTATTTATCAGACTAATAAGAAATGTATTTTCACAGAGACAGCATGAAGGTGGGGTCCAGTGCCTACAGAACTGGATTGGCATGCAGGAAGCTTTGGGTTCTAATCGCAGCTCTACCAAGGAGCTGTTTTGTTCTCATCCCAGCTATGTACTAACTTACTTTAGGCAAGTCCCTTACGTCCCCTCCCCCTCCATGCCTCTGTTTTCCATCCCTTGCCTATTTATACTGTAAGCCCCTCAGAACAAGAGGGTTTGTGGCGTGCCTAGCACAGTGGGGCCTCTAAGTACCATTGCAATACAAATAATATAATAACCTATCCACTGTTAATCAACCAACATCATAAAACTACTCAGTGATCCATGTCATTTTAATGCTAATATTTTAATGGATTTTCCCCTTTTTCCCCTTCGGTGAAGCATGCTCCAATGTCACCTGTATGCATCCGATGCTCAGCTCCATCTCTTCATCAAACCCACATTTATGCTTTCTGAGTGCCCTAAACAAGATTCGGACATGGCTGGGAGTGAACTGTTTGGATTGAATCCAGACATGATATAATATTGGTTGCTCAGTGTGTTCATCTAGAGGAATGGTGGAGTCCAGTGACTGCATCATTGTTGTTAGTATCAGGCAGTTGGTACTGTCCCTTTCCAATATGACAGGCTGTCTCAAGGATCCTATTGGATCCCTTACTACGACAGCAGCACAGTGATGTCTTTGCCCATTGTACAAAAGGAATGTAATCAGTCCTTATTGCAGTCACCAATAGTTCCATTACTTCCAGGCTGGATTCCTATAACGCACACAATTTGGAATTCACTCCCCATGACAGTTCATCAAAGCACAAATCTGATGCGCTTCAGTTCATATTGCAAGACTTCTTAAAAATCAGACTTATTCTAGGAGACTAATCTTTGGATTAATTTACATTAGTTAACAAATACATTTTTTTAAATCTTTTTTCACTGGGGTATGTTCTTACTTAATGTATTTTTGCTTTTAAAATGATTGCCCATCGAGTTCTTCCTTTTCCCTTATACAGTACATATTTATTACTTAATATTTGTAACAAAAGCATCATTTTAAATTCACTTAGCTAATTCCTTCCAGTCAATATCTTGTGCATACATGAGTGTGTGTGTGTGTGTTTATTTTCTATATCTATAAAGTTAAACATGTAGGAAACGAAAAAAGAACAAACCAAAGAACATAAAACTGACACACATTAGATTTATAATTTTCTTCCCAAAATTCCTTTAATAAGTAAACTTTGTTTTTGTATTTATTTATGGCTGTACTCAATCTCTACCTGAATAAGCGATATAAGGAACTCATATTTCCTTAAAACAGATCACCTTGTCGTGAAGCTAGTGAGATAGCTACCCACATGCTGCTGAGCTGGATAAAGATAATGTCCATTTGGAAAGACAATGATTTGTGTAATTCTTCCAGTATCTGAATATGACTTTTAGCGTTTATTAATTATATGTAAATCCACATTTTCAGAGGAAGCACCAGGTACTACTTGGGGTAATTTGATATGCAGAGGTCCAGAGTAAGCTATAAATCCAGTCCTATTGTCTGTTTTACAACACTTATTGTATCCCAAAATTTATAAATTGCCACTCGAAACTTCCATTTTCCAGCTGCACATTTGCACCTTTCAGCATAAGTTAGAATCAGCTGATGTAGCTGAAATAGTGTCCAGTGCATTCATTGGATTGCTTCAATGTTTAGTAATTGCAATTTGGCACAATATTCACTGAAGCTTGTAAAGGGATTTAGGCTTTCTCAACTGAATGTGAACATGTTCTTTCCTGGCATGCTGCACCTGGAAGGCTAGGGGCTTCAACTAGGCTTAGTTGATTTGCAATAAAAATTTATACAGATTAGATGTGTGATGATGTTTACATCTGATTTTCTCTTAAATCTGTCAATTTGCAACTGGGAAACCTTCTTAGGAAAAAGTATCCAGGGATTTTTGAATGTTTGCACTTTGTTGTAAGTATTTCCAGAAATCTGACACATTCAAATCCCTGTTTTGGGATCTAAGAAGTCAACCTATATTTTGCAGGATAGATCCTTTTATAGAGCGCCACATTTGGATTTGCATGGAGCTTTTGGAATAATTTACATAGACAAATGTGTTTAGATAAAAAGTATGTGGTTCGTCTAGTCCTTACACAGGCTGTAAAGCCATTTGTATATGATAGGCTTCCTCTAAAGCAGGGGTAGGCAACCCACGGCACTTGTGCCAAAGGCAGCATGGGAGCTGATTTTCAGTGGCACTCATGCTGCCTGGGTCCTGGCCACCGGTCCGGGGGGCTCTGCATTTTAATTGAATTTTAAATAAAGCTTCTTAAACATTTTAAAAACCTTATTTACTTTACATACAACAATAGTTTAGTTATATATTATAGACATAGAAAAATACCTTCTAAAAACGTTAAAATGAATTACTGGCACTTGAAACCTTAAATGAGAGTGAATAAATGAAGACTCAGCACACCACTTCTGAAAGGTTGCCGAACCCCGGTCTAAAGGAAAGTCCTACTATTGCTTGATAAAACACTGGGTGACTATAAAAACACATGGATTTAGAATGCTTTGATAGCCTTCTCTATTCTATCTGTTCCATTCCTGATGCGGGGGGAAGTATTCTTTGACCTTGAATAAATTATTTCTATGGCCGCAAAGTTTCCTGAGGCCAACCAGAGATGACCCTCTGTGTTGTACTCCCAAACATTTGGGGTTATCTGATGTAGCTGCAGGCATATGCCAAGACATTCTTGTCCCACTGAAAGCCCTGCAGCTTCCTTCAAGGGCTTTGATCTTTTAATGCAGTATATGTTGAATTGTAGCAAACAAATAGAAGGTCTTCTACCTGCTTTCTGTGTTAATATTTAAAGAATACTTTTATCATACATTTAGTACTATTCTTAGCAATATTACATCATACAATATATAACAATATCTTACAAAAATAAGGCTAGACCCTGGGGAGGTCAATAGGTGCTATGCTGTCACACCCCAGCTGAGGAGCTGGCCCATAATGTGAATTCCAGCACTATTCCCTTTTTATAATTTTGTCTTTACTTTCTGTATACATTATCACAATATAATTTCTACCCTCATAGTTGAAGATGATATCAGTGATTCCAATTCACTCTGTTGTTTCAAATAAATATTTTGTTATGTTTTACATGTTTAAACAGGAATAACTCCCATATTTAACAAACCGTGTATCAGCTGTCAAAATGATACATAAAGTATATGAAAAAATTATCATGGCTTCACATGCCCATGTGTATTATATAAGATATTTCCTTAATTTTTTTTTCCAAATTATTTCCAGTACCAGGGTTAATTCACTCCTTGTGCCATAATCCAGGCATATCTGTGGTTTTTAAATACCATATACAATATCTTTACGTATCTATATGTACAGAAGTATAATGGAGACATATGTTTTGAAGTTTCAGGTGGTGTTAAAATTTTTCTAATTCAAAGTGTTAGGGCAGGATTTTGCTCTCAGATTCTGAAACCACAAAACATATATTTTTGTATTATGCTTCTGTACATTGGTGTGTATATGTGTACTGCTCCAAATGTCTGGAAAGATTTAGGAGGACACCACATTATTAATCCAATGATTATGGAAATCACATTTTGCTAATGGAAGGAGTTTGTATGGGAAAGGAATTAACTTTGTGGAATACCTCTACAGTGATTTCTGACATATGTGGAAAGCACTACAAGATTCAAGGTCCTCCCCGTAGCATTCTTTCACATTCAGAAATGGAGACTTCCAGATAAAGAGTGTAACCATTCCTTGGGGGATGATTTTGGGTTTTTTTTATTTATTTCTTGCCGGTCAGATTCCTGATCAAAGCTATAGGACCAAAGCAAGTGTTAGACCATCATTATAGATTCATAGATTCATAGATTCTAGGACTGGAAGGGACCTCGAGAGGTCATCGAGTCCAGTCCCCTGCCCGCATGGCAGGACCAAATACCATCTAGACCATCCCTGATAGACATTTATCTAACCTACTCTTAAATATCTCAAGAGATGGAGATTCCACAACCTCCCTAGGCAATTTATTCCAGTGTTTAACCACCCTGACAGTTAGGAACTTTTTCCTAATGTCCAACCTAGACCTCCCTTGCTGCAGTTTAAACCCATTGCTTCTGGTTCTATCCTTAGAGGCTAAGGTGAACAAGTTTTCTCCCTCCTCCTTATGACACCCTTTTAAATACCTGAAAACTGCTATCATGTCCCCTCTCAGTCTTCTCTTTTCCAAACTAAACAAACCCAATTTTTTCAGCCTTCCTTCATAGGTCATGTTCTCAAGACCTTTAATCATTCTTGTTGCTCTTCTCTGGACCCTTTCCAATTTCTCCACATCTTTTTTAAAATGCGGTGCCCAGAACTGGACACAATACTCCAGCTGAGGCCTAACCAGAGCAGAGTAGAGCGGAAGAATGACTTCTCGTGTCTTGCTCACAACATACCTGTTAATACATCCCAGAATCATGTTTGCTTTTTTTGCAACAGCATCACACTATTGACTCATATTTAGCTTGTGGTCCACTATAACCCCTAGATCCCTTTCTACCGTACTCCTTCCTAGACAGTCTCTTCCCATTCTGTATGTGTGAAACTGATTTTTCCTTCCTAAGTGGAGCACTTTGCATTTGTCTTTGTTAAACTTCATCCTGTTTACCTCAGCCCATTTCTCCAATTTGTCCAGATCATTTTGAATTATGACCCTGTCCTCCAAAGCAGTTGCAATCCCTCCCAGTTTGGTATCATCCGCAAACTTAATAAGCGTACTTTCTATGCCAATATCTAAGTCGCTGATGAAGATATTGAACAGCACCGGTCCCAAAACAGACCCCTGCGGTACCCCACTCATTATGCCTTTCCAGCAGGATTGGGAACCATTAATAACAACTCTCTGAGTACGGTTATCCAGCCAGTTATGCACCCACCTTATAGTAGCCCCATCTAAATTGTATTTGCCTAGTTTATCAATAAGAATATCATGCGAGACTGTATCAAATGCCTTACTAAAGTCTAGGTATACCACATCCACAGCTTCACCCTTATCCACAAGGCTCGTTATCCTATCAAAGAAAGCTATCAGATTGGTTTGACATGATTTGTTCTTCACAAATCCATGCTGGCTGTTCCCTATCACCTTACCACCTTCCAAGTGTTCACAGATGATTTCCTTAATTACTTGCTCCATTATCTTCCCTGGCACAGAAGTTAAACTAACTGGTCTGTAGTTTCCTGGGTTGTTTTTATTTCCCTTTTTATAGATGGGCACTATATTTGCCCTTTTCCAGTCTTCTGGAATCTCTCCTGTCTCCCATGATTTTCCAAAGATAATAGCTAGAGGCTCAGATACCTCCTCTATTAGCTCCTTGAGTATTCTAGGATGCATTTCATCAGGCCCTGGTGACTTGCAGGCATCTAACTTTTCTAAGTGATTTTTAACTTGTTCTTTTTTTATTTTATCTGCTAAACCTACCCCCTTCCCATTAGCATTATGTCTGCAGCTGTGTGTCTATTTAGTTCTGTGGTGACTGAGTAGAGTCAATTGCCATCAATTTTTCACCTCCCCAAGTCCACAGTAAAATGAAAGGAAATATTTTTCTTAATTGAGTGCTTAATTTAAATAGGCTGTCCATTATGGAAAAATGAAAATACTCTGTTCTTTTATTAGCTTAGCAGGTCCTCCAGAAGGTTCTGATTTAATGTGAAGAGAGTCAAACAAAGGACCAACTTTCTTTTTAACAAAAGGGAACACATGGGGGTCTTTAAAAACTAATTAACTAAATGAATTAGTGTCAGGGTCACTTGAGCAGGTGAAGATGGCAGCTGTTAGTGTCATGCTGCTGCGGCTCCTACTTTTTGCAATTTGATGTCTCTAGTTACTCTTTTAGGATAACAGAGAAATACTATAATGCCAAAAGAAAACCCTCTGTGCGTGCTAAATTGACAGCATGTCACTCCCAAGCTTGCGCTGATCAGAGAGATCCTGTCTGCCTTTGTTTTCATACATTCAGAAGGCATGGATGTCTCTGTGCAAATAATGCTAGTACTGCTTAGGAAGAACTCAGTGGATATTACTAAAAAGCAGTTCTGCACAATTGGCTCTGTAGAGGATAAGGCGTTTTGAAAGGTTAGATTCAAGGCATGAGATGTGAGAAACTGTGGATTTAGAGATTGAGATAACAGCTGATGGACGTGATAATATTAGTAAAGAGGGGAAAGTGTTGAGAAATCAAAGTGATTATTTTGTAAAACAAGATCAGATTAAGGAATTCCTTCTGGATTGCACAGGTGTTTGAGATGCAGGAATGCTAAGGAAAGAGGTTGGAGTTTAAATTTCAAACAGATATGGTCTCCTGATCTCATATTACTTAAATATAGATTCAAGCAAGTATCATTTTTGTACTGAGAAATAAGGCATTCTTTCCTCTGGTTTTCCTTTTACTTCCTCTTTGTTTTTTAAATTTGTTTCAAGTTTGTGGCTTCCTCCTTTCACTTCTGTATTTCCTGATGTCTTGGACAATTCTTTTGCTTCCAGCAGATTCTTTCTTTTCTTCCCTTGCTCCCTTCCTCTTTACTTCATTCTGCCAGTTCTTCCCATCTTTAATCTGGTTGCCCATCTCTTTCTTTTTCCCATTGTCTCTCCACCCCCCATTGCCTGTCACCCTGGACCCCTCAATTATGTTTGACATGTGCAGGGCTATGAGGTGTACACATCCCACAATAAGTGAGGCAATAACTTCCTTCAAGGGGAAACAGGGAAGCTCTTCAGCCAGCTAGCTAGAAGGAGGGGATTCCCATCTGTGCTCAAAAGGGCTAATATATTAAAAAGAAAGATAGTGGATTAGAGTTTCTGAGGGGAAAGCTTCTTTCCTATCTCTCAGGACAGATAGGTATTAGATCCGGAAGGGATCCCTAGGAAACTGACTAGCTTAATCACACATGCATCTCCACATCTTCGTGGTCCAGGGAGGTAATGGAGCTAGGAGACTCCCAGACCAAGCCCCAGCCAATGGGCATGGAAAACCTAAGAAACTCTAACCCAAAGAGTTAAGAGGGATTGCTCCAATCCCTCAGACAGAGACAAATACCTACAGGATCTCTATCACGTGTTCTTAAAACTACAGTGAAGAAACAGATTGACAGAGCCAGAAGGGTCCCCATAAGTCACGCACTACAGGACAGGCCCAACAAAGAAAGTAACAGAATGCCACTCACCTTCACCTTCAGCCTCCAACTAAAACCTCTCCAGCGCATCATCAAGGATCTACAACCTATCCTGAAGGATGATTCCTCACTCTCACAGACCTTGGGAGACAGGCCAGTCCTCACTTACAGACAGCCCCTCCAACCTGAAGCAAATACTCACCAGCAACTACACACCACACAATAAAAACACTAACCCAGGAACCTCTCCCTGCAACAAACCCCGTTGCCAACTCTGTCCACATATCTATTCAAGGGACACCGTCATAGGACCTAACCATGTCAGCTACACCATCAGGGGCTTGTTCACCTGCACATCTACCAATGTGTATATGCCATTATGTGCCAGCAATGCCCCTCTGCCATGTACATTGGCCAAACCGGACAGTCTCTACGCAAAAGAATAAATGAACACAAATCAGACGTCAAGAATTATAACATTCAAAAACCAGTCGGAGAACACTTCAACCTCCCTGGATGCTCAATAACAGACTTAAAAGTGGCAATTCTTCAACAACAAAAACTTCAAAATCAGACTCCAATGAGAAACTGCAGAACTGGGATTAATTTGCAAACTGGACACCATCAAATTAGGCCTGAATAAAGACTGGGAGTGGATTGGTAACTACAAAAACTAAAAACTAATTTCCCCATGCTAATTCCCCCCTACTGTTACTCACACCTTCTTGTCAACTGTTTGAAATGGGCCACCCTGATTACCACTACAAAAGTGATTTTTCCTCCTGTTGATAATAGTCCACTTTAATTGAATTGTCTCATTAGAACTGGCCCCCCACTTGGTAAGGCAACTCCCATCTTTTCATGTACTGTGTGTATGATATATATCTTCCTACTGTATTTTCCACTCCATGCATCTGATGAAGTGGGTTTTAGCTCACGAAAGCTTATGCCCAAATAAATTTGTTAGTCTCTAAGGTGCCACAAGGACTCCTCATTATTTTAACTCAAAGAGTATCTGGCAAAAATTACCATCCTAAATTGAGTGCTTATTTTCTCACTTACTTTGGTTTTCCCTGACTGCAGTGAGACTGCCAGCACCTGGCAGCGGATTCTCTTCCTTTTCAACCCAGTGTAGGAAAGCCTTAGCCATAGCTGTCTCCAAACTGCCCAGAGCAGAAAGGCTCCATGCAGGATTGCATGCTCATTAAAGAAACAGTATTGTATCTGTCTTTTGTTGTGTTCTCCCTTAACTTGCTGCTGCTCAGTGCAACAGCTCTGGGCCATGCTTGTGCATTCTCCTTGCTCGTGCCATCAATGTTTCTTGCCTCTGGCTTCTTGTACCCCTGTTGTTGTTTCCTGCTCAGCCTCCAATAGTCTTTGATTTCTTGTATTCTATTTTTGTTTGACATGTGCAGGGCTTGAAATTGAGCACTCTTTGGACATTTCAAGGCTTCTACAAATGTTAAATTTTTGTTGCGTTTATTTTGAAGTGCTGGCTACTAAAAGTCACCACTGCCAGGACTGTTCACTTTCAAAGTGGAAATACATAACACAGCGTTAGAACTGATGCACAAAAAGTAGAGGGGATTGCTCCATTTCAAAGTATGACCTCATAATGCGCCAGACTGAAGCGAGCATGCTGCGAGTTATTGAGCTTATCCTTTGAAACACAATGATCTCCACTGCTTTGAAATGTCAGTTTAAGTATGGCTTTATTCCTTAAAAGAGAACCAGAGTGCTTTTCTTCTATTTTACATGACCACTCTACCAATTCACCTGTTTATCTTGTCGCCACATGCATATACATTTGTATTGTGAAGCTATGTACTGTACTACAAATGCACTTTGAGCTATTCATTGGGGTGAAATCCATTGAAGTCAATGGGATTTGACTTCAGTGGGGTCAGGATTTCACTCCAGATCTTTTCTTGTCATTTTCATGGTGCTTTGAACTCACTCCTAAATTAGATGGACTTGACTTTGGAAGATGACATCCTGTGGCCCCAGTCCAGCAAGGCATTTCAGTCTATACCTAATTTAAGCTTGTGAGTAGTTCCCTTAGCTGGATTATGGCTTCAGTTCTTGGACTCCGTATTGAGACTGCTCATACGGTTGACAGTTAAAGCTCATGGTTGTTGCAGGGAGGTCTGGGTACCTGATGAATACCCTTTGATTAAGTATTGTTGAGCAGTTAATTTTCAGTTTCCACTTCACAACGTATTGTTTTCAAATTATTCCTATGTTTTTTCTGGTATTATTAAAGAACCTTTTCTTAGCATAGCTTTAATCAGGCAGGCATTTTTATATCACGACATGTGAAGATCCAGCAAATTAGAGCATGCATCAATCTGATGTTAGGCAGCGTTCACTTCTGAGTTGTTTACCTTCCCTCCAGATTAAAGCTACCCCTCCGTGGTACTTACTGTGAGAGGCACATGAAGGTATATGCCTCCTCTCATACACTATGTGCCTTACCACCCTGCAGAAAACTTCAATACAACAGTTGGTTTACAACAGACCCGTTGCTATTAGCTTTTTTCTAATGCCATTTCCCCTGAAGCTTTGGCCTGTCAGGCTGCCTGTCTTTCATAGTGCTGAATCCGACATTTCTCCAAGCAGTGCCTCCCAGTTAACCCGCAGGACTTGCTGCCTCTGGAGAGGAGGACACAGCCACACTGTGACTGACAGACATACCACTGGGCTGTTGTAGCAGAGGTAAGGCAAAATCCTTTACAACTTTGAAAAGTTATTTGAAGGAGAGGGTTAATGGGAAGAGAATAACATGCTGGTATTTGCCACCCAACTTCTTTGTTTTCAAGTTTTGCTCCCTAGTTGCCTCCTGGCCAAATGCCAAAATTCCATGGGCTCCCCAAATCCCTGTCTCCTGGGAAATACCTCTTGTCTGCTCTATTAGCAGCCAAAATGACAGGGGGCTTTTAAAGAGGCACTGTGCAGCATATACGTCAAATTAAGATTCAAGATAGACAATCCAGACCTGGATTTACACTTTAACCCACAAATTTGATCTTGGTTACTCATAACAACTTGCTGCTGCTGCTGCTGCATTCATGACTTGAAGTAAAATGGTCTGTTAACACCTCTGCAGTCATAGGACAAAAAGAGGGGTTTAGTGGGTTTTTTTAATCCATGAAGATACTTGGCTTCTCACCCATGACCACTTAGCTTCTTGGGGGGGGATAGCTCAGTGGTTTGAGCATTGGCTTACTAAACCCAGGGTTGTGAGTTCAATCCTTGAGGGGAGCCATTTAGGGATCTGGGGCAAAAATCTGTCAGGGACCATACTTGGTCCTGCTGTGAAGGCCGGGGACTGGACTCAATGGCCTTTCAAGTTCCCTTCCAGTTTTATGCAATAGGTAGATATCTCCATATAAATAAAAGACCAAGTAATCTCTTGTGAGAGACCTTATCCAAGGTCTTTTGGAGGACTAAATAAATTGTCAACTGGTTTTCCTTAATCCTCTACTTTATTGACACATTCAAAGAATTCTAAGAGATTAGTGAGAGATGATTTTCCTTTGCAAAAAACTATACATGTCAGACCCTATCATATCATAATCATAATTATGCTGCAGCCCATTCTGGTCAGGTGTCCTGTTTCTTTTCACAGGAGCAGCAAAGTGCCCTGAAAGCCCATTCTCTCTTGCCTCTCCAGCCTGCGCTGAGACATTCTGCCCAGCTGAAAGGGTTGATGCCTATAAACACACACTTACCACTACTCTGCTCTACTTTTTGCCCATGTGTGTCTATCACTTAAAGGCAAGATTTCACTCGTATACTGGAAAACATGCTGGGCCCAGTGAATTACAAAGATCTCTTGCATATCTTAAACTGTAGTACACCTCTACCCCGATATAACACTGTCCTCGGGAGCCAAAAAATCTTACCGCATTATAGGTGAAACAGCATTATATCGAACTTGCTTTGATCCGCTGGAGCGCGCAGCCCCCGCTCCCCCCGGAGCGCTGCTTTACCGGGTTATATCTGAATTCGTGTTATATCGGGTCGCGTTATATCAGGGTAGAGGTGTATTAAGATTTTAAGAATACCAGTCTGTAGTCCTTGCAATGAAACTGTTCTATTCAATGTTATTTCTATTCTTTGGTCATAGATTCATATTAGTTAGTGATAAATGGCTATCTAGATACTTCCCTGGGGGCCAATGCAGGATTATTCCCTTTAAGTACATTTTGTAGGGCTATTCCAGCATGATACTGCTCTCTGCAACAACCCTTTTTTTTTAATTTCACCCCATAATTCTTCCTTGCATCCTCTTTTACCATGTGAAATAATTTCTCTCCTCTTTATTATATGTTTGTATTACCACTACTACTAATAAATGGATAGTACCTATTCACATCGTTCTGATGTGTGTAGAGAGTTCTCACCCTGGGTTGTTGCACAGTCAAGCTGTAAATGTTTTGTTTTTTATCTTTCTTTCCCTCCCCTGATCATTTGATTGACTTTTCTGAGCCCCTTCCAGTTTGTCTACATAATTCTGACATAGAGGTTCCCGGGAATAAATGCAATAATTTACGCTTGTCCTCTGGGTACAGTTATTAGTTCATTAACAGAAAGCATCTTCCGGTTATGTAATTAACCTTGTGTCTAAGAGGAGAGGCACAAGCAGAGAGGTTCTTAATACCATTCATGATATCATCCACAAGGGGACGTCAAGGAATGATACAGTCTGCACTGTGCAGTCTCTGGAGCTGAGACTCCGTTTGCAGCTGTCCTAGCCTTCATTGGCACAAAGATCTAATGCCCCAAAATTGCTTCCAAACTTCAGCCTTCCATATGGCATAACATGGCCTTACCAACTGAGCCAGCAGGAAAACTCTAATTGATCTTGACATACAACATCACAATTAAGTGTCATAATGAAAGCAGCAATTTCAGCTAGTTTAATGACAGACTTCAAGGAGGCAAGCCTTTGCTTCAAAGAATCTTTTAATTAGTGTGAGGTAAAAATGAGGGAGGAAGAAACTAAATAACAATATAAAAATAGTTGTATCTTTTAAATGATTAAAGGAAAGGGCAAATAGTTTAAAATTTCATCTGAAAGAGCCTGGCACTTAAATAAGTCAGGCATACAATAGCATGAGCAAAACACCTATGCAGATTGGTTTGTAATTTGCTCGTGCAGTTGCCATAGTTGAATGTACCATTAGGGGTATTCTGCCTATGCAGCCGTTTATTTGTACATATGGTTATCAAATGTACACACCTTACTTGTTTAAAAAAATCAGTCTGACACAACTACTTTGTAATATTCACACCATTGACAAACACTATGGATAAAATTTGGCCCCACTCAAGTCAAGGGTGTTTTCACATTGACTTCAGATAAACCAGGATTTCACAGTATAAGGGAAGTAGATGAGTTGGACACAAGAACAAATGGATATAAACTGACCATCAGGAAGTTTAGACTTGAAATTAGACGAAGGTTTCTAACTATCAGAGGAGTGAAGTTCTGGAACAGCCTTCCAAGGGGAGTAATGGGGGCAAAAGACATATCTGGCTTCAAGACTAAGCTTGATAAGTCTATGGAGGGGATGATATGATGTGATAGCCTAATTCTGGCAATTAATTGATCTTTGACTATTAGCAGTAAATATGCCCAATGGCCTGTGATGGGATGTTAGATGGGGTGGGATCTGAGTTACTACAGAGAATTCTTTCCTGGGTGCCTGGCTGGTGAGTCTTGCCCACATGCTCAGGGTTTAGCTGATCGCCATATTTGGGGTCGGGAAGGAATTCTCCTCCAGGGCAGATTGGCAGAGGCCCTGGGGTTTTTCGCCTTCCTCTGCAGCGTGGGGCATGGGTCATTTGCTGGAAGATTCTCTGCATCTTGAAGTCTTTAAACCATGATTTGAGGACTTCAATGGCTCAGACACAGGTTTGATACAGGAGTGGGTGGGTGAGATTCTGTGGCCTGCATTGTGCAGGAGGTCAGACTAGATGATCATAATGGTCCCTTCTGACCTTAAAGTCTGATTCTATGATTCTATGAGTTGCAAGCAGGTTTTGTTCTCTGAAAGTTAAAACATTCGGCTAAAGATCAAGCTCCCAGATGATAACAGAATTTTTATTCTAAAACCAAAATTCTCGCTCCCCTCCATATGCTATACAGCATTTTCCCTCCTGCAATCTGGACTTGCACTCTGAACAGTAACATTGACACACAGTGGGAGCAGGAGCAGTGGGTAGGAGATTTTTTTAATTTAAAAAATAAAAATGTTAAGATAGTGATTTTTTTTATACTACATATAAAATCTCAGAAATAGATATAGCCTTCCCTCCGCAGAATGGTTCTTAAATTACTTTATATTTTATTTATTTGAATAGCCTCATTCGTAGCAACACTAGATTGGAGGAATGAATCAAAAGATCTTCTCTGTAAAATAGTGGCTTTGTAATGCCTCGCATTGGAGAGGACACCGAACGGAAGGGGACCATCACTGTGAGTGTGGCATGGCACTGTGTGTGTAGGTATATCTACATTTCCCTCTGTATTCACCATTTATTGGAGTGTGAATAAAAGGATTCAGGAAATGAATGTTAACAATGATGATACTGTCTTGAATTACCCTTGAATTCAAGTTAAACTTGTGCGCAAGTGCTTTGCTGAATCAGGTGTACCCTGCATGCATGTCCATGTGCACAA
Source organism: Chrysemys picta bellii (assembly GCF_011386835.1). Classification (NCBI taxonomy): domain Eukaryota; kingdom Metazoa; phylum Chordata; order Testudines; family Emydidae; genus Chrysemys; species Chrysemys picta. Next base: position 14,119,404 of record NC_088799.1, on the reverse strand, counting down.
AGCAAAGGTTTCTGGGTTTTGCGAGCTAGACAATTTGTCGTTGTTTGTAAAGATGAGTTGAATCACATCCTCCCACTCTGCAGGTGGTTTAGGGTGATGCCTCCAATCTCAGGGTTTTACCTGTTGCATGTCTTTCCCGGAAGTACCATCGCTGAAAGTGTTCTTTTCAAAGATGTAGACTGATGTTAGGCAACACTTTAACAGCAGTCACAGGAGTCCTGTCTTCCAGAAGCATTATTTTGAGCAATGGGCAGGAGGATGCCCATAACTGAGGCCAGACCTTCAGAAGAGTTTGGCATCTGCGGCTCCTGTAGAGAACAATGAGAGCTATCTATCTAAGGGACATACATGGCCCATGTTAACTTAGTATATGAGCACCTCACAGTCGTTTCATATATATACCCTTAGAATACCTCTGTGAGGTAGGGAATTACTTTACCTCCACTTAACAGATGAGCGCTGAGGCACAAACAGACGAAGACTTCATGCTGGAAGTCTGTGGCAGAACAGGGAATTGAGCTTGGGTGTCTCAAGTGCCAGGCTGGCACCCTAAGAACTAGGCTGCACAGTGAGGCCATTTAAAAAACCCATTCCAGAGATTTTATAGGGCAACTTTCTGATGACCAGCGCAATGTAAAAATATACTGGTTTAAACTGCATTTAAAGAACAAACAATAAAGCATACAGTCCATTATCAAGGCTTAAAAATGGGGTAACTTTTTCACAAAGACTATATTATCGGGCAACCATTTAAGATGAATCGATTACTACATCTAGCAGGCAGCATGGTCCAGTAAATAGAGCTCTGGACTGCAATTCCTAGCTCTAACACTAACTTGCAGTGTGATCTTGAGCATATCACTTTACCTCTCCAGTTCCAATGATAACACTTTTGTAAAATGATTGAAGTCTTCTGATCCTCTGCTTGTGTGTTATACCACCTTCCTCCCCCTGTCTTGACTGATGAGATTGAAAGCTCTTCAGAGCAGAGACCATCTGTGTTTGTACAGTGCCTAGCCCAATGGGACTCCATTCTTGGCTGGTCTGTAATAAAGTACTATATAAATATTACTGTTGCTATTACAGTAATATTAGTGGTTTATATTTTACAAAGTGATGAATGGTGAAATGTCTTTGTTTTATTTCACAGAAGGTTCTAAAAGGACTAAATTCTCTCTCTGTGTGTGTGTGTGTGTGTGTGTGTGTACATCACATTTAGATATCTATACCTCCTATGCATATGTTTTAATTTAAAATTAATGTTGTGATAAAAAGGGAAAGGGGAAAACACCCTCTGAAGCCCAAATTACTTATGTCTGTAGTTGTCTGATAATTTCATTTATGCAACAGAAAGTTATTACTGAGCTAAAGCCACAACTGTTCAGAGTTAATGGAATAAAGAATTAAAATATCCCTCTCCCTTTCCAAGACAATGGCAGTAATAAGAGTGTATAATTTAACAGGCAGCATATCAGCAAGTGCTTTGCCTGCATGCCGTATGACAAGGTGGTAATTGGAAGCAACGCATGGCATGCTGCTGGCAGGGGTGTCAACCTATTTTAGCAGCCATGTTGCCTTTCTGACCTTGCTTTCTGCATAACTGCAGTCTCCAGCCAGGTGTAGCCAGCCTCTTTGTAGGAGCTGTTGACAAAGAGAGGAGAAAAGAGGCTTTGGAGGTCAGCTCATGCATCCCCAGAGATTGTTGCTTTGCATTATAAAACCCAATGGTATGAGTATGAATTGTAACTAGCCACTTTCAACCAATTTCTTTAGAGATTTTTTTCCTTCTGCCTGCCAAAAATTAAAGGGTACTGTCACATTTTCCTTTTTAATTTTATTTTTAAATACAGTCCATTTTAACACTAGGCTGTATATCTTACAATGGGAGCTTCTCTTGAGTCTCAGAGGCTACTACCATAGGTACTGGCAGATGAGATGATTTAAAAAAAAAAGATAAACAACATCTGGCAGAGACCTGGGTAGTAGTGGTGCTGCCAAAAGTAGCAGTTATAGGAGGCACTTGTAACAGCTGAGAAAGCTGTTTGATTCAGATATGTCTAATATAATTAAACTTCTTTTTGGTTAGATTTACAGGGTGCGCGTGTGTGTGTGTGTGTGTGTATGTGTGTGTGTGTGTGTGCATTGTTTGGCAAGCAAAGTAGCGGTGCTTGATTTTGGATGTTCTTGGTTTGGGATTTTTCCTCTTCACTGGAAAAAATTCCAGAGGTAACAAGCAGCACAAAGAGAAAGGGCAGCAAGAAAATTTTGATAATGCGATGATGTGATTTCTTTGTGATGAGTGAATTACCTTCCTTTTTAACTTGGATAGAACTGTTCATGGTTTTTCAGTGTAAATTTCATTTTAGGCTTTGTAGCAGTCATTAGTGATAAGATGACAGTACTATGTACTTATTGATCTCCTTTCATCCAAGGGCCACAAGAAGTTTCCTTAACAAACAAACCACCACCATCTTGTGGAGTCATGTGACATTATTATTTCCAGTGTTCACATGGATAAAGTGAAGCACAGAGAGGACTAAAAGTCAAGTGCACAAGTTACTATTTTGAGGGTTTAAGTAGGACTTAAGTACTATAGAGGCTTTGAGTGGATCTTCTGCTCAGGGGTGAATTTCACCCACAAATGATATGTGCACACATGCCTTTGTATGTGCACAACTCTATTTTGCTTAAGTGTATTGGATGTTTTATGTAAGAGTGTGTACACTTTTAAAAACTGACCTGTGTAACTTGCCCAAAGTAACACAGGAGACGAATGACAGAGCTGTGCTTATAATCCAGTCCCCTGCTCAAACAACTAGCTTTTTCCCTAATATTCACCTGCTGAGCGTATATCATGGCTGCTTATTCACAACAGGCCAGATTCTGTCATCATGACTCATCTTGGATAGTTCTCTGGTTTGCAAATAATCCTGTTGATTATGCTGGCGGTGAGCAGAGCTCCACCCGTTTCTGATCCTTACTCACTTGCTGCCCACCTGGTTCAGGAAGGGTGCATTGCCCTGTGTGCCCCATATACCTGGACCCAAAGTATGGATAGCCCACTAAAGGACATAAGGTTAGTTCTTACTCTATAGTCTGGGTGCACAGTAGAGGTCACAGATCAGTCCTGCGTTAGAGAAGACAAGAATCAGAGCAATAATTCAGGTAAGATTGATTATATGTTTTCGAGATGCTGGAAAAGATTTCTGGAAGACCTGGGTTATAACAAGGGATTTGACTGAGAGGCGAGTAGGGGCATGGTGGGTAAGTGTATAGGGAAGCTTTTCCAAGCATATGGGGCCTCAACAGTAAAGGTTCAGCGCTGAGAGTGGGAGAAGGCAATGAAAAGAGCACTAAGGTGAGAAGAAGGGAGGAGCCAGAAGAATGAGAGGGTCAGGGAGGGAAATGAGGGCAGAGTTGGAAGTGGGGCAGTGTTCCAATGCTTACTGCCATTTTCCAAAATGATCTGACTTGGAGACAAAACCACACCAAGTACATGAAAGTTCCCACAGCAGTGTGATGCCGAGGACACCATTGCAGACATTTGCATTAGGCAGGGCAATCTAGTTTGAACAATAGACACTCGGGATATTATATAACATTATCGAAACTGGTGTTTGTTGAAATGCTCTTAGTTACCCTAAGTCTCACACGTGGGCCAAAGTCTTCCCATGCAACCTTTTTGAAGTCACTATGGGCAGAGTCTCCATTGTGCTAAGGTCAGTTTGCACTGCCTAAGTGTCATTAAGTAGCTTTAAAACAGCTGGAATTAGCACTAGGGTGACCAGACAGCAAATGTGAAAAATTGGGACAGGGGGTGGGGGTTAATAGGAGCCTATATTAAAAAAAAAGACCCAAAATTGGGACTGTCCCTATAAAATCGGGACATCTGGTCACCCTAATTAGCACATAGAGTTCCCTAACATCTGTGTCCTTTGCCCCTCCCACCCCAGCATAAGAGGAGAGAGAGTTTGTATCTGGCAGCAAGGTGGCATAGCTTGGTGGAGCAGAGCTCCACTACATCTGATTCTCCAATGGCATAAATGGCATTGTAGATCTTATGCCAGTGGCAGAAGTTAGAGCAGGCCTCCTGCTTCCCTAACTTCTGCCAGAGTCCTGGGGATTAAGGAGCTGCAACAGGCTCCCAGCCGCCGCCACTCTACAGTAAAGCTTAGATAGCAACTTTCACTCACAAGTTAAAAAAATTGGCTGTACCTTTAACAAGATTTCAATTAAATGGTCCAGAAAACCAGTGTAAGATATCATAATGCTGCCCCAGTCAGCAATGAGGGATTCTTCGCAAGGAATAATGAGCCTTATGGGAATTTCCCCTCTGTACACAAATCTAGTTAGATGAGGGTTCATGTCTCTACATTCTCCTTCGTGTTAAACCATACATGGAGGGTATGATACACAGGATATTTCTGAGGAAACCCCAGGCACAAGGAATTTTTTTTTTTTTAAATCTCTCTCCAGACTCAGGATCTTCCATGAGGCCTCTCTCACACAGGATTTTTGAGTGGCGTAACCTCCATGGTTTTCGCAGAAGCAGCTGCATTTGCTTTTGCAGTAAGCAGCACCCAGACATAAACACCTACTTGGGCTACATGCACATTTGTATTTGTAGGCTGGTCTTTGTATCATCATCAAACGGAGAGGCTGATCTGCCAAAAAAAAATAATTTTAGAGCAAAATTTAAGAAAGCAAATACAGGCATCCTTTTCATGAGACAAGAATGTTAATTATGCATTGTATAAAAAATTGAGTTGACAGTGTTCCTTTAAATTCTTCTCATTCTACACCTCTTTGGGCCATCCCAAATGATTCCTCCGGCTTCCTGGAATATGTGTACTATATATAATATGAATGTTGCTCTCACTATGCTCTGTGTAAGAGAGAGAGATGAGTTTAGCTTTTTTAGACCATTGTTACCTAGGAAGGGAATTGGCTAACATTATTTAATAGAGTAATCATATTATCACATTAATACCCACTAGTGAATGAAAAAGGTGGAAATCAGTATCGCGATGAATGATATATAATGAATATTTCCCACCAGGGCATTGATGTTTACTGACCTGTATAAGCTTCAGGGACTTCATATCACAGGTGTGGCAATAGATTTATGTCTATGGCATAAATACCACTTAAATTTTGAATTGATACAAGTAGAATGGCATGATATCCTTGCATCTATTTGACTAAGTCGCTCCAAGCAATCGGATTTACATTTATAAAAGCCCCTTGTTCAGCACCTTAATGTGCTGTCTAAAGTTAAGTGGGCTGTAGTCCACGAAAGCTTATGCTCTAATAAATTTGTTAGTCTCTAAGGTGCCACAAGTACTCCTTTTTGTAAAAACAAAGAACTTCACAACCTCTAAAACTTTAAAAAAGCCTCTTTCACCTTGTTCTGACAACAATGGGTGCTGCTTTCAATAATGACTCTTCTTAAACTGTAGAAATTGTTCCTGATTTGAAGATTTAAGGCCTGAAAGAATTCAGCACTATCAAGCCACTTAATGGAAATTGGGTATCCAAATCCTTTAAAATTGAGCCATTTAAATGTCCATTAAAATTAAGCTTGTCGATTAGATGAAGTTTAAATGAAACCAGCCTATGTCTCCAAGAGTCTGATTCTGCCACCCATACTTGCACCAAGTAGTACCTTATTCTTCAGGAGTTGCAGTAAAACAAGCCTTGATTATACAGTTGTAATTCTGTAGTAATTTATAATTATTTCTGCAATTTGGAACACCCAATTCAAAACACAAAGGTCTCCTAAGAGATCTTTCTTAGTGCCTTTTATTCTGCACTCCCTAGTGTAGAACCTTCAAACCATGTTACAAAATGGGATAGATGCACAGTTCCAGTGCCAGTTTACACCATGTCTAGACTTGAGATTTTCACGGGTGGAGCTACATCAGTGTGTCTACACCAGTGGCTACAAGCACCAGTGTAGACAAAACCTTCATTTGAAAATAAAGTTGAGTGATGTAGACACTAGTTTTTCTCCAGAATCACTCTATGTTGTGTGGGTTTTTTTTTTTTAAGTAAAGTTAGATACCGCTGAATTGCCTGGCTGGAATTTTTACTCAACAGCTTGTCAGTTATATGACGTTTAAACCTGATTATTGAGTGGTGATTGTGCAAAAGCAACAGATTTTCTGGCAAAAAAAAAAATGTGTGGAGTACTTTTTCTAATGTCTTGCTCTCGTGGGATTCTATCTAGCCCAAAACAGCCTTTGCAGCTGCTGGCGTGTGTAGGTTCCACAAGCATCCTGTCCTTCACAGTAAAGGAGGCTACTCCAGTTCCAAGAGACTAGTTCACCCACAGAAGCATCAACCCAATCCTTCCCTTGTCAGCCAGCATGTGCGCTTCTAGCTTTTGTACAGCCTACTGTGGGTATGTATTATTTATATAGTGTCATAGATGTGTGTGATACTTTACGGGCAATTAAGCAGGAAAGAACCCCTGCCCCTGAGTGTGTATCTGTGTGTGTATACACATACATGCATACATATTTGTGTAAATAGTATGGTTGAGGGTGAATACAATTTGTACTCAGAGTCTAGAATTATAGTCCTCTGCTGTTTAAGATTCTTGTTTCTGTGACTGGTTAAAGCTATTTATTCCTGTTTCCTGACATATATGTACATTTTAATGTTGCATATTTGATCTAAGTAAGGGATGGGATTTTTTTTAACCCATTTGATTTGAACTCTTCCTTTCACTGTCATAGCTGGTTAAAAAAAAAAACCCGTGCATGCATGCTCAAGGTACAAGATATTCTCATGATAATCTTTTTGTGCAGAGTTCTCTGCAAAGAAATACAACCATACAGGAGTCCTCTTGTGATGTACAAAGCTCAAGCGCCTATGGGAGGATTTCTGAGAACTTTGTATTCAAAACAAGTTAGTTTGATCATTTCATTCTGGAAATGAAACTTGGCAGTGACTTCAATTTTGGTGAGACAGACGATGCAGTCATATGTTATAGCACTCTTTTCATTTCAGTAGTGTATCAACAGCTACTAAAGTTAGACTATTTTAAATCAGTAGGTCCTGATAACTCGTATCCAAGAGTTTTAAAACAGCTGGCTGAGGAACTTGCTGGACCATTAAAGTTGATTTTCAAAAAATCTTGGAGCACTGGGGAAGTTCCAGAAGACTGGAAGAAAACGAATGTTGTGCCAATATTTAAAAAGGATAAATGGGATGACCCTGTAATTATAGGGATGGCAATCTGACATCGACCCTGGGCAACATAATAGAAGGGTTAATAAACAATTAAAGTAAAGTAATGTAACTAATGCCAATCAATGGGAGGTTATAGAAAATAGATCCTGCCAAATAACTTGATATTTTTTATTATTACAGATGCCCCCCTCCTCCGGGTTACGCAAACCCAACTTGCAGAAAAATCCCCACTTACAGAAAAAGTTCCATAAGCTAGAAATAGATGGGTTTTTTTTTGTGTGTGTGTGTGTAATGGTTGGTATACGTTTCTGACTTACGCAAAGAGTTACGCAAGGCGTTCCGGAACGGAACGCTTGCGTAAGTCGGGAGTGTCTGTACAAGTTTGGTTGATAAAGGTAATAGTGTTGATGTAATATTAGACTTCTGTAAGGCATTTGACTTAGGGTTGCCAACTTGGTAATATTTAAAAACCGGACACTCCAGCAGGAGTGCCGGAACCTCCGCTGCCCCGCCTCTTCCCTTGAGGCCCCACCCCCGTCCACTCCTCTGCCCTCCGTCACTCACTACTTTCCCCCTCCTGCCCCCCACCTGGGTCAGGAGCTGGGGCTGGGATCTGCAACCACCCGATGAAGGTAAGAGGTGGTCCTGGCTGAGTAGGGGCTGACGTGGTGATGACCCAGCATATCCCCACCTCCCCCACTCACAGTAACCAGACTTTCTGGACACTGTCAGGTCCCCTTTTCAACCAGACTTTCTGTTTGAAAACTGGGCACCCAGCCACCCTAATTTGACTGCTTTCGCAAGATATTTTGATTAAAAAAACTAAAATTATATAATTAACTATGTAATTGTAAACAGCGTGTGTTTCTAATGGTCCCACAGGGATCTGTTCTTAGCCCTATGCTATTTAATATTTTTATTAAAGATCTGAAAGAAAACATAAAATCATCACTAATAAAGTTTGCAAATGACACAATAAATGAGGGAGTGGCAACAAATGAAGAGGATACGTCACTGAATCAGAGCAATCTGGATAGCTTTGTAAGCTGTCTGCAAGCAAATAATAGGTGTTTTAAGTTGACTAACTGTAAATATATACACTTAGGAATAAAGTTGCCAAGATGGGCAACTTTATCCCAGGAAGCAGTGACTCCTGAAAAAGATTTGGGGGTTGTGGTGGATAATCAGTCTCAAAATCAAAATATGTATTGATTACAGAATCAATAAGAATCTCATTGCATTCAAACACACACTTTGTGCCTGATTAACATAATGTAAAAATACTTCTACATATAATTTAAATCAGAATGTATTGTAACAACTAACTTATTTATATTAGCCAGTCTTCTATTAAACATTGCACATTTAATATTTGTTATATTTGGAACATAACTCCTAAATACTATACGATTATTTCTTTACTTTACTTTACAGTCTCTTGTACTATATCCTTGAATGCTCATGGCACCTCAAGACCATGGTGATGGGCAGTTTATGAACCCTGTTCTGTAATTCTTACAAACACACAGTGAAAGTCACCCTTTTGCCTGTGCCCTAAAGCTCTGCTTAAGCCTTCAAAATAGGATATAAATGATGCACAGGCCTTTTGGTGGCCTGCAGCACAGGAGTGAATTTGACCCACAAGTAGTCCTGTTTACTGCAATGAGACTGCTCACATCAGAAAGGATTACTTAAGTAAGGATGCCTGGCAGGATCTGTTCCTAGAAATGTCTCAATAGATAGAATACTGTTCTTAGCCACCATTGCATAAATGTCAAGTTACATTTTATTAACATATTCTAATCAAAAGAGACGCTCAACATTTAGCTCTATTCCCTCTTTGATGCATGTCTAGTTCCTGTTAGCACCCATGGGAGGTCTGAGCTATAGAAAGGATGAGAGAGATCCTTTAGGATTTTTTTTTTTTTTGCTCAAAATTCAGCACGCCCTTACACAATAGCTCCATACCCTGTATTTAGTAGGGTTCTATAGAATTTACTTTAAAAATTAAAGAATTTATAGAGAATTTACCATCGTATAGCTGGGATATAATTTTCTGTTACATACTACAGGACGTCCCAATGAGGGTGACTTATAGCATTTGTGTATTGGCAAATAGATAAGTATAATAAAACTTCAGTCTCTCTGCTAATCACCACCAGGATCGAGGACTGGATTCCGTCCAAAGTTTGCTGGATATTAACATTGTGGATTTTTTTTGTGGTTTACGTGGATTTCTGCAAACAAACCCTACTTTGGGTGTCTGGATTAGGTTACTGAATCTGGTTACTGTCTTCCTATAGTTTTAACAGATGGGAAGCTAGATAGAACTTATGTTTATTGTGCGCATTCATGGCTATAAAAATATTGCTTGCTTTCCTACACCTTTACTTACAGCTTCATTAAATCCTTAGCAATCTCCAGGTGGATCCCTTGATGCTTGGCTTACCGGCCCTGGTTATGGAAAGTGCTGAATGCCCTAGAATCTCAGTGAAGTCAGTGGGAGTTGAGGGCATTCAGCACATTGCAGGATCAGGTCCCTAATGAGCATTGTCATGTACAATACAAATTACATTATGGATGGAATACATTCAACAGGGGTTTCTTTTATGTCGGAAGTCATAGCCCTATGTAGTAACTTAATATATTGCAATTAAAATCACAAAGGGAGAATCCATTGTGTCTATGGTTTAGTGCATAATAATAGCCACATGCCCCATTGCATCTTATTACCTCATCATAGCATCGGAAAATAAGGAATTCCTAAATTTCCACAATTTGGGTTACATCTCTGAAAACAAAAGATGGAAGTCAAGCAAATTGTAGCAATAGTATGACCGTTATCTTTAAAAAGTATAATAAAATGTATTAATTTACAATAAATAAATGTTTAGGCCATTACAAGCTCCACTGCTTTTATAGCCAGCTTTTTTTTCGTCTAGGTTTGTTAAGTCTAGCAGTTTATCTCAATTATCAACCAATATGAAAGTAAGTAGACCTGAAATAAACCCATATTAACCTCTGCTGGAATAGCTTCTAAAACAAGGAACCAAGCCTCATCAGAATGCACAAAATCCGTTAAAATATAGAACAGCCCTCCAGACATGTTGGCAATTCTTAATTAAATAGCTGAGAGTATTTATCCCATCCCAAAAGTCAGGAATAATCTGCTGATGACTTTGTGCTGCAAGACGCTGAATGTCAGAAAGCCCACCAAAGGAGTTCAATCAGGTATTAGTTTGCAATTGGAAAATAGAGCTTAAATTAAAAAAAAAAGTGCACCTTCTAAGACATCTAGGCAAACAGAATGCTTAGCAGAGACAGGCTAATTTATCATAGTGCAGTTGCTATGGCAACAACAGTGCTTGGAGATCATGTGACCCGAGGCAGTTTCTGTTGACTGGTTCTGACTATCAGTTCAGCAAAGGTTCCACTGTTTACCAGTGAAAGGGAAGGCTGAGCATTGATACTTGTTGAAAAGGCATAATAATAGTGTATCAGAAGCCATGAAAGCATCTCTTTGTCTTGTCAGCATTTATTTCTATTCTAGTAAAAGGAACCCCTCTATTTTTTTCCTACAAAGCCCTCTTAGTTATTCACACTTTAAAAATGTGTTTCACTGTTTACTCAGTAGGAATGTCAACTACATTGATGAGGTCACTGATTCTACATACTTGGTACCAAACCACATTTTTGTCATCATTGGCCCAGCACCTAAAAATGTACTACTTTCTTTTTTTGTTTGTGTGTTTGTTTTTTGTGGGGGAAGGGGATGAGGTTAAGAGAAAAGGGTCAACAACAGTGTTCATCTTCTTAAGCAGCTTCTTAGTCAAGGCTGACAGGTGTAATAAAAAGGTATGAAGTGTGGAAAGCACAGGGAATAAGCAAGCCTTAAGGACTGTGCTTCTGTCTAGTAATTAAAATATGGCTAAAGAAAATAATTTGCATGAACATTGTTTCATTGTATGTTTGTATTTTGATTTCTAGCTCGTCCCTGAGAGGTGCTTAGCTTAGAGATCAATGGGAAAAAACAAAGATTTTTAGAAATTCTCACTTTCCGAGAGAGAGAAAACAAATGTTGCTTCTAAAGTTCTTTTAATGTTACAGCAAAAAAAACAAAAAAAAAAGTAAAGTTAATCTTTCATTTATGTATACTCTGGTACCCAGGCCCAAACTCTAAGTGGTCATAGCTCTAGGAAGTTAATGGAATTGCATCTGGTTACTCCAGGGCTGAATTTAGTCACTGACTTCAATGGAATTGAACATAGATATCAAAGGGTAGAGTCTGGAGTCTGGACTTGGATTTTAAAAATCTTTGATTGTTTCTCCCCCTGTTGCTACTTAAATGGTAAAATCTTGCAGCCCTTACCTGAGAGAAACTCCCACAGAAATAGCTGTTTCTGGTAAAAGGTTTGGGTTTTTAGACATAGTAAACCAAGAGATTGTTCTATTTTTTCTTTGAGTACTGTCCCAGGTATTCATCTTTCCCCTCTGGAATTTTGGAATACCTCTTTTAACAACAATGTTTGAATCATGTTGAGGCTGTTGCAATTTACATATGTTTTGAAAAGCTTGGAACTAATACCTCAAAATGTCCATCTACATCATCCATCTTTATATGGCACCCGACCCCTCAATGTTAGCTTCTCATATTATTTAAGACTTGATCCTGTGACAGTTGACAAAGCTCCCATAGAGATCAATTATCAGTCCCTAAATAGGCCAAGTTAATATATATTACCTTATTATCCAGACCTCTCAGTCAGTATACAGTATACAATAGATCACGATTACAAAGATTATCCATGTTCAGTATTTTCCATAGAAAACGTATTTACGTCCTTCTACTAAGCTGCTCTTGCATAGTAGTCAGCCATCATGGAGGCCAATTTTGCTTTGTCATGCTAAGAAGCTGTAAAAATTGAGAATGTCCAAATATGTTTAAGCTTGAGGAATCCAAAAGAGCAATTTCTGTCCTTTCAGGGAGTTCACTTCAGCAATTTGTGATTCCAATTTTACAGTCAGCTTTACTAGTAGGGTAAAGTGATAAAGGTAGACTAAACTAAGTATTGTTCATCATCAGTGAATGTTTTTAGCTCTTCTGTGTCCAGGTATTGTTTCATGCTCAGCAACCTATTCAGATACTACTTTTTTCTTCTTCTTTTGTTTAATTACAATGCAAATCCACATTTTCTGCAGTTGGATTTCTTTTTAAAATTGAGATAATGCCTGCACAACATCAGTTTAATTATATAGATAAAGAACATTGGTTAAAAATATACATCCATAAGGGATTCCTATCTTTATGAAAACTTGTAAGATTTCCCTCCCTCCCTCCCCCCGTTTTGGCTACATTTGATTGCATAGTTTGCTTTTTTTAAAAGATGAAGGCAGAATCGTGATGAAATTGTTAGAATTTTTATTTAATTTTCAGTCTTGACAAACCAACTAGCTATTTAAAAAGCAATACCAGATGATTTGGGGCGTGGGAGATAAAATAAGTCTGTACTATTTTTGGCCAATTCTCGTTAATCAAATGCATTTGAAATACAAATAGGAAGCCTGATTCGCCAGTCACTGACCCCAGTTTTACACTGATGTTGCTCCATCAACTTCTGTGGAGTTACTTCTTATTCAGACAATTATGGGTGAAGGGAAAATCAGGCCCTGCATCTCCAGCAAAACACAACTTGTTTGCCAGGAAGGATGGGGAAAATGTAGATATCACCCAGGAAATATGCCTCTAGCTGCTGTGTTTACCATAAGAAGCTCAAAGAGAATTATTTAATCCTTGTTTGCATAGTAATGTATGATAAATAATTCAGGAACGTATGGCCTAAAGTTTTTTAAGGCATTGCCTAAAGGGGAAACACAATTCTGCTCCAGTTTTTAACAAGGAACGAGGAACACCAGCAGAGTTGTTCGCATTGTATACAGCTCCTCGGACACATTTTCATCTAAGAGGTATAGTGAATTTCACAAGAAGAGGACTTCAAGGTATTTAAGGGGGAGCTGTCACAAGAGGGAATACGCCTTTGTACAACACAAATAGTGTATGCATATTGTGAGAGAGAAATTGTAGGCTGGAAGATAGATGTTTAGTAACTGGGCTTAATAGCATAATCCATTAAATCAAGTGTCTAGAGGGTGGTGTTCTGAAGAAGGATTTTTGCGTTATCTCAACAAGATGCTTATTACAGACTTGCTGACAGCAAGTGTTTAAAATTAACTTTTCTCTCTCTTGGATTAGGTTTAACATGTGTTACAATGATCCTGATTAAGCAATGAAAATGATATTATTAGCCTTCGCTGCATTTTCCCTTATACTTCCAAATTTATATAAAGTTGTTTTCCTACAATACCAAAAACCATTGCTTGATGCAAATATTCAGCTTCACTTGTCATGTGCTGGATTCTACCATGCTTACATTGACTATCACCTTATTGTATTACATAGCCCTATTGACTACAGTGGGATTACGTGTGGAGTAATGAGCTACTCAGCATAAAATCATAGAAAAGTAGGGGCTGGAAGGATTCTTGAGAGGTCAGCTAGTCCATCCCTCATACTAAGGCAGGACCAAGTATACCTAAACCATCTCTGACAAATACTTGTCTAACCTGTTCTTAAAAACCTCCAATGATGGGGATTCCACAACCTTCCTTAAAAGCCTATTTCATGCTTAACTATCCTTATAGTTACAACGTTTTTCATAATATCTAACCTAAATCTTCCATGCTGCAGATTAAGCCGATTACTTATCCTAACTTCAGTGGTCATGGAGAACAGTTGACCACTGTCCTCTATTTAACAGCCCTTAACATATTTGAAAATGGCAAAGTTTCCCCCTCAGTCTTCTTTTCTCAAGACTAAACATACCCATTTTTGTTGCTTTCTTCTAGATTCTCTCCAATTTTTCCACATCTTTCTTAAAGCATGGTGCCCAGTATGCCAGTTGGCCTCACCAGTGATGAGTAGAGTGGAACAATTTTGTGTTTTACATAGAACACTCCTCTAATGCATGCAGAATGATATTTGCTTTTTTCGCAACTGCTTCACATTATTGACTCGTATTCAGTTTGAGCCACTATAATATCTAGATCCTTTTCAGCAGTATTACTGCCTAGCCATTTATTCCCTGTGTTGTAGTTATGTATTTGATTTTATGAAGTGTAGTACTTTTCACTTGTCTTTATTCAATTTAATCTTGTTGATTTCAGACCAATTCTCCAGTTTATCAAGATCATTCTGAATTCTAATCCTGTTGACATGAGTAAATGTCCCATCTGGCCCCCATATTTTTCATTTACAATAAATTGTTTGACTTTTGGCTTCATTATCAATCTGCTGTACCCCTTCTCAAACCCAAAATGATTTGCCTTAATTCCCTCACTTTTGAACCATTGGCATTCACAAGTATGGCACCATAAACAAGTGTTAAATAATAATCATTGCCTAGGTATATCCACGTATGTGGATTCAAGACACAATGTGCCCTGTATCTGTTTGTCCAAAAGTTTCCTCTAATGACTGTTAGTGTTTTTAATGGTGATACCCTTTTCCATGAAACTCTTTTTAAATTTTTTTTCTCTCTGAATGAATTTTTTTTAAACTAATGAAGATACAGGAAGTTTTTATGGGTCATATAGGGGAAACTTATGAATCTGGAGTACTGAACCAACCTGCTCAATATTTCAGCTTCTTAGCCATAGGAGCAAGCTTGTGGTTCTGCAATATTGTATATATGTTCATTGCAAGACCTACATGATTTCCCTACCAAATGTTAATTTCAAAAAAGTAGATCTGTTTGAAAAGGGTACTTTTTGATGGCATTTTATGGGGAAAAAATCTTTATCTAATTTCAGACAATTTTTCATTTTTGAAATTTAGCTTTTGCACAAATTTTTGGGGGCATGACCATTTTTCACAAAAAGCCACTTTTGCATGAAAGCCTGTGCATGTGAAATTTGAAGCAGAAGTTCAAAGGTGGTCATCATTGAAGTGTTCCTTTTGTGGTTTAGAAAGAGGGAGGGAGAGATGGTATAAAAAAACTTATTTACATATCTAATAAACATACATGAATCAATTTTTTTTTCTGACAAACAGATGAAGGGGAAAACCCCCACCGAACTTTGATGTATTTTCAGTGGAGGTGAACAGCGGACATGAAACTGGCCATGTTTGCAGAAGATTCACAAACTAAAAACATTACAAATTTGATACAAGACAAAGTGCAATTTAGGTTGTAATATGGAGTTGAATATTTTGCACATCTGTCCCAAGTAGGTTGTTGAAATGGTGTCAGCTATATATCTCCAGGTGGAGTAGATTTGTTAAAAAAAAAAAAAAGGCTTTGTTCAAAGCACATGAATCAGTTGTCTGAATTTCAAAGATGAGAAACAGGACAGGGAAGGTACTATATGTTCAAGTCCTCCTTATGTATTTGTCTCCAGAATTCCTATGAAGACCCTTTGATATAATGGTCCATTGAAAATCTTTTAGCATTGCACACTTTGTTCTAGCATAAGTTTAAAAGAAACACTAACATAACAATAACATCATCTGCCTGATGACAATGTGGTAAAATTATATTAATCTCTGGGGGTGCTTTTTTATCATTGGGGGATTTAATTATATCTCTTTCTAATTATAATGTCTAGAGAATCTACCTTAGAATCCAGCTAAACCTCTGACTGATTTTTATATAGCTTTGTCCCTGTGGACCTGGTATGCTGCATCATGGCCTTGATTCAGCAAGCTGTTTAAGCACGTGCTGTAATTTCAGCACAGGAGCAATCTCATTGAACTCAAAAGCTAGACACATGCTTAAGCACCTTGCTGAGTCAGGGCCCATGTCAGGAGCAACGTGGTTTTATAATAATTCTTAGTACTTATTATTGCTTACAGCATGCATTAGTATGCTGGGCACATTATAGTGAAAATAGGAAAACTAGATCTCTGCTTTTAAAAGTTTACAATCTAAGATCTCAATCCTGCACACACTTATTCACGTGCTTAATTTTATTCATGTGAGTATTCTGTTGACTTCCATGAAACTACTCACGTGCTTAAAGTTAATCACGTTAGTAAGTGTTTTAAAATATATCAGGGCCTCACTTTAGATTAGATGCAAGAGTATAAAAAATAGCAGGAAGAAAATGGGGTGATACATAACTATGGTTACGTTAATAATATAGACAAGCACGCATAGGTGGTCCACGTAAAAGGGTGAGAAGGTGGGTTTTTTATGTATTGCTTTAAATTTTCAAAGCATATTAACTGTTTGTTTACCCATTTACAATTGTCTATCCCACTCATATTCTAAGATAGACACAGTGTTATTTAGTCATAACAGGACAGTTATATATTCAATCTGATTCTGGTTCTAAGGAACCCATAATAAATGACACACCTGACAACTTCCGTGCCATGTGGGATGTTTATGCCAATTATTTAGTTAATTTACATATAATTTGCATATAACCATGAACTTTGGTTTAAAATCATTGGGTAGATTAAGGGCATTGGCCCGAAAACCCTGCTGAATGAAGTCCTTGTTTATTGGCAAGGCAAGCTTCTAATACACTTTAACCTGCTGTCATGCCTCAGCCTTGATGTGCAGGCAGTGTGTACTGCAGGAGTGTCAAGGATAATTCAGTCTGCATGGCCCAAACAGTTCTAGGCCTCTCTGAGTTTGAGGGTAAATCATGTGACAAGTATGTGGTGTGTTGTGGTGTGAAGATCTACCACAGTTATCTTATATAGGAGCCTCCAAACGTCCATTAGATAGGCACAACTTTTAATTCCTACTGAGCTACTCTGGATTTAAGCTGGTGAGCTACAGGTGGAAGGTTCTGTGATTTATTAGCTCTCTCACCCACTGACACATTTCCCCAGAGGTATGAAGCTTGTGACAGGTATGCCAAGCGCAGACATCTGGTGTCTCTGAAAGGACAAAGTAGGATTCAGGGTGGCACATGGACCTAGCACAGTGTGATCTCTTGGTTGAGGAGAGTAAATCAACATAGAAGTTCCCAGCACCATATAGGAGCTAGGGATAGGGAAGCAGTCTGTGTTTTAGGTTTATAGTTTTATAGTTATTGCTGTCACAATTAAAATATACAGCTGCTCAATAAAATATGTATAACAAACTTGAGGGTGCTTTTTGAAGAACAGTTTTTAGGGAAATTACTTGGCTAGCAATCTCCAAATGTTGGCTTTAGCAAGCAGCCTTGTGCTAGTAGTCACACAATTTCTTCTGAATAGTACAAAACAGCATTTTTGCTAACTGCTTTGTTCAAAATGGAGAGTAACTTTTTTGTTCTTTCCTGCTGATCCTGGGAAGGGAACAAAAAAAGTCTGAGTTAACAAGAGTTAAGCAAAGCTCTTTCAGACTATGAATCCATCCAAATTGCACCTTGATTGCAATTTAAAAGTCAGATTATGTGGTAATGTCTGAATCAGAAATGCTTTTAAAACTGCCATAATGGAAATGTTCAATTGGTTTTGAATCTATCCATGCATTTTTTCCTTTATTTTTGAACCTTCTACTTAACACATCATGTGTGTTAACTGCTGCATCTATTGTGCTGCACCCCAAGAGTATGACAAATAGGCAGTAATGCAACCAATTCCTTACAAAGCGATTGCTTAATGATATGGTTTAACACACATGGGCTTTTTAAAATAATTTAATATATGCAACATCTTCCACAGCATTCCTATATAAAAGGACTACCTAAAGCAGTTGACAGGGCCTGAGAACTGCTTTTACTCAAAGGAAACAGATGATAAAACTATCATCAACACAGACTATCAATGCGTTTGTACTTGATGCACTTTTTGATATCATTAGTTTCAGTATTTTCTCTGAGCCGTTTACTGGTGGTGTCAAAACATTCTCTTCTGAGATGGGACAAGGGACACAGAGGAACTCACACACGAAGGCATAGGTGGATTATACTTGAATTTTCTACAATGACTGTTCATTGAGGTAAAATAGCTAAAGAAGTTAGACATGCTTAATGTTACATAAATGAGTTCCTTTTCAGTGATGAATAATGACAGTTTTTCTAATTACATAAGGAACTTGCCAGATGCAGAAGATAAAGCCTTCTTTGGCACCTTCAAGTTGTTTGAAGAAGTCAAACCGGGGGAGGAGGGTTGAACTTTTCAGTTTTCTGATTAACTATGTTCACATTTGCACAATTTACAAATAAATGGAAATCAGACTAGAGGGAGGATTAAACTCAGTACAGAATTAGCCCTTGTTAAAATTTACTCTTGCCTTGTCCATAAGAATTATATAAATCCATCTAGAAAAGAGTAATAGTGTAATTTAGTGGATTGGAAAGCATCTCAGCAGAAAGCAAATTTGTAACCTCAGAAGTGCAGACCCAGATTTGAATTTTCCTAAAGCTCAAGGGTAGAGCTGGTCAGAAAATTTCCAATGCAATGACAGTTCTGCAAAAAATTGGAGAGGGGGTGGGAATCACAGAAAAATGTGGGGGAAAAAATCCCCATTTTTTGAGAAGCTCTTTTTAACGAGTTATCTATAGTGCTGGTTCAGGCCCATCTTTAATTGTAATTGATTACAAGGAAGTAAGGCCCAGATTTGTAAAGGTATTTAGGCACTGCAACTCTGAAATCAGTATGGGAGTTAGATGCCTGAGTACCTTTGAGGATATGGACCTTAGGAACCTAAGTCTTATTGAAAGTCAGTGGGGCTTAGGCGCCTAAGTCACTTTTAAAAATGAAACTGGGGCTCCTAAGTCAGTTAGGTGCTACAGTGCTGAGAGGAACAATGTCTACATACTTTAAAAAATTTGGCACATAGAAGCTTGTGCTAAATGCTTGGGGTATTTTTTTTTTTTTGCATTAATGGATAGCTGTTTCCCCTCTATAAATTACTGCACAGTATTGCCTAAAATCCTTAAAGAAAATAAAGAGTTGTCAGCTTTGTCTACACATTTGTAATTGGAATTATCTTTAGATTAGTGTGAATATAGTATCTAATTTTATTTTTTTTAATGACTACAGTGGAATAATGTAATGAATGGTCAACTGAGAACAGTTTGGGGCTCCCCAGATATTTGTTGGGGAAGGAATCTACGAATTGACTTTGTACGGCTTATTCTTTCCTTGATGCACATGTGTAACCATCATTATGATTAACAGTCCTAATGAGTGTTTGTTTGAAGATAGAATCAGTCCCTAAATTAATGTCATTGTTTAATAGATTGTTTATAGTAGTGGCAAAGGACTTGATCCTACAAATGCTTATGCATGTGAGTAATTTTATTCACCTGAATGGACCCATTGCCTTCAGTGAGACTACTCACACAAGTACGTGTTTGTGGGATCCAGTTCAGAGGCTGCACATGTTTCAAACCCTGGCTACTGAGAGACTTACAATTAAATACACCTCTACCCCGATATAACGTGACCCGATATAACATGGGTTTGCATACAAGGCGGTAAAGCTCTGACACGCTGCTCTGAGCAGCATGTTAAGGATGCCGGGCCAGGTCGGGGCCAAGGGGTTGGATAAGGAGCAGAGGGTCCCGGGGGCGGTCAGGGGCTCCCCCTTTCCCCCCCCCCCCGGGTCTGGGAGGCAGGAGCTGTGGGGGGACACTTTTGGGGGCCCCGCAGTCGCAGAGTGGCCCTGGGGATTAGCGGGGGGCCGGGAGCAGCCCGTTCCGCTTCCCTCACCCCACCCCCAGCCATGTCGCTTGGGGGAGGGGGTTTGGGGGAAGGGATTCCCCCCTCCCCCGCACTCACCGGCAGCAGCAGAAGCGAAGCAGCCCGGCCCCAGCCCGCTCCACTCTGCCACCTCCCAGCTGCGGCACTCTGCTTCCTGCCTCAGGTGAGTACAGGGGCCATCCTTTCCCCAACCTCCCCGCACTCACCTGCGGTGGGAAGCGGAGCACCGCGGCTGGGAGCTGGCAGAGTGGAGCGGGCTGGGGCTGCATCTCTCCACTTCCCACTGCAGGTGAGTGCAGGAGGGGGGTCCTTTCCCCAACCTCCCCACACTCACCTGCGGTGGGAAACGGAGCACCGCGGCTGGGAGCTGGCAGAGTGGAGCGGGCTGGGGCCGCATCTCTCCACTTCCCACTGCAGGTGAGTGCAGGAGGGGGGTCCTTTTCCCAACCTCCCCGCACTCACCGGCGGCGGGAAGCAGAGTGCTGCGGCTGGGAGGTGGCAGAGTGGAGTGGGCTGGGGCTGGGTTGCTCCACTTCCCGCCGCTGCTGGTGAGTGCCTGTCACGGGTCAGGGGGTGTCGATAGGGGACAGGGAGCAGGGGGTTTGGGTAGGGGGTGAGCTCCTGGGGGTGATTAGGGACGGGGGTCTCTGAAGGGGGCAGTAAGGGAACAAGGAACAGGGAGGGCCAAAGCAAATTCGATATAACGCGGTCTCACCTATAACACGGTGAGAGTTTTTGTCTCCCGAGGACGGCGTTATATCGGGGTAGAGGTGTATCACATATCAAAAATGTAAACTGGATATTCCTCCCAGGGCAGGGACTAATATGGTGCATGAATTTACTCAGATAAATGTGCTAAAAGTTACAGGAAGAACTGTTATTTTCTTATTTTCTAAGTGACATCTATTTGTATGGCTAATATTTTAGTAATAAAAAGCAAAATGTAAATCTGCAGCCTGCTGTGAAGGGAAGTTTACACATTCAATGAACACTACAGGGCTTACTCATAAATATTCATTAACACGGCTTCACCAAAAATGAAATTTAAGTACTTAAGTAATGGAATAAAAGCAGGTGAAAAGCTGTTTCCTATGAGTGAAGAAAACAGGATTGTAAGAGAGAAACAAAATAAAGGAGATAAAGTGATAGCTTGACTTTTATCCTAAAATATGAAATAAGGGGATTGTAGGGTTAATAAGTTTGAAATGCTTTATCCCATGGTTAGTGAAGCCAGATTATTTCAAGATGAGATTTAACAGAATTTTGGGCTATTTGGACATTTATGTCCAGTCACATCCTCTTGTATCATTCATTGCTATATTATGTTGTCAAACATTTTGTGTTGCTTAATTTTTTTTGTCAATTTTCATATTATTCTCTACTTATTCTTAAAATATCCCTGGTCAGTCAGAGACTGATAGGTTCTCCCACACAAGGAGCAAAACATGTACTTTCAACCTAAATGATTTATAGTCTAGATTCAAGAGAACAAGGGTAGAATAAATAATATGGGTGTATTAAACATAAATATAATTGATTCCAATGGAGCTATGCTGATTTTCATGAGCTGAGGATCTTGCCCACAGTCTCCATCAGAATGAGAAATTTGAACGTCTCACCCATAAGATCTTTAATGATTTTCTTCTAATTATTATCCCTAATGGTGCTACACCTCATGATATTCACGCAGGAACTCTTGATAGGAGATTTTCATTAGCAGTGTTTGCTGGTCTGCTCCTGCGCTCTACACAGCTTCTCCAGTTCCTTCTCAACCGCCTGCGGCTAGAGACTGGGCATTGCTATGTCTGCTGTTAGCTACACGGCTGAATTTCTTTATTCTTTGACTTCTTTATTTCTTTGTTTAGCACAGGCTTATGCTTTTCCAGTGGTTCCCTCAATCTCTTTCTTTGTGGCCAGGGCCTCCTTCACCTTCAGCTTCTGTTATCTGCAGCCTCCATACTCAGGTTATGCCAAAGACCCAAGGTTTTCAAACCCTGCCAGACCTGCCACAGATCTTTCTTGCTCAGCAACAGGCATTCCAGCTACCTTTGTTGCCTTGGAGAGTCCCAATTCCCATCTAAGTGCAAGGTCTGCTGTGCGATCTCAGAAGATGAGGGAAGACAGACTGAAGCTCCTCCTGAGGAAATGTACTTGAGACCCGTGGGGTCCGATTTATCCCCACTGTATATCCATCTCAGCTGCTCAGAATTCTCCAGTGATCTCAGACTCAGGTCTGGAGCACATGACTTATGAGGAGAGGCTGAGGGAACTGGGATTGTTTAGTCTCCAGAAGAGAAGAATGAGGGGGGATTTGATAGCAGCCTTCAACTACCTGAAGGGGGGTTCCAAAGAGGATGGAGCTCGGCTGTTCTCAGTGGTGGCAGATGACAGAACAAGGAGCAATGGTCTCAAGTTGCAGTGGGGGAGGTCCAGGTTGGATATTAGGAAAAACTATTTCACTAGGAGGGTGGTGAAACACTGGAATGCGTTACCTAGGGAGGTGGTGGAGTCTTCTTCCTTGGAGGTTTTTAAGGCCTGGCTTGACAAAGCCCTGGCTGGGATGATTTAGTTGGGAATTGGTCCTGCTTTGAGCAGGGGGTTGGACTAGATGACCTCTTGAGGTCCCTTCCAACCCTGATATTCTATGATTCTATGATTCAGTAACCAGAGACCATGGGGCAACTTTGGAAGTCTTGAAGTGTTCAAAAAGGAGGACACCCTACTCCTTGGAGAGAGATTCCAACAGAATGGGAAAGTCAGTTCTGAGGCCAAAGAACCAGGAGACCTCGTGTCCTAATATGGATACTGCAAGGTTTCTGCTAGCCCCAGTTCCAAGATGCTGATACCCATTGAAAAGATTTCTGGCATACCCTGCATTGAGAAGCCTTTTGGCAAGCTGCCTCAAATGACATAATCATCTGCATCAGAACTGGAGAACTCCAAAAACACGGTGTCCTCTAAGAAGCTATCTTCAACCCATGCTCCAGTAACATCCTCCTCAGACCTCGGTCACAAAGAACACACGGACTGTACCTACATACTGTGTCTCGGTACCACTCAATATTCCTGTTCATCACTGCCCAGGATCTCTGGTACTGACCAGATTCCGATCCTATGAGCATCCCCTCCACATTGAGGTTCTGCTTGGAAGTCTCCTGAGGTGGAGCATCATGGGGACAGTAACTAGAAGAAGGAGCAGTTACTTACCTGTACAGTAACTGGAATTCTTTGAGACATTTTGTCCCTGTGGGTGCTCCACCACCCACCCTCTGTCCGCTCTGCTGCAGAGTCTTGCTTCTGGGCTTTATGGTTGACAAGGAACTGAAATGGCAGCATGTCTGCCCCTCCCTATATCCCCTCACATTGGAGCACAAGGATTTATAGGGCACAGGCATGCACCCATGGACACTACTGATGAAAATCTCTAATCAAGAATGGACCCATCTTAAAGAACTCCAGATACTGTACAGATGAGTAACCTCTTTTAATTGCCTCAGAGCCCTGACCTTCAGGAGACTGGCAAACAGATACCTTACAATTAAGGTGCAGCAAAGAGAAAACAAAATATAACTACAATTGTAGGTAGCTGGTGAGGTAGAGCATGTACTGAGATTGTACTGTTCTCAGCCCAAAGAAATTAGTGAACACCTCTGATCAATGACATTGTTGCAAGAGAACCAATAATTCCATTTTATAATCTTTAACACTGACTTTTAGACATAGGCTCTTCATACAGAATAGCTAATGCCACCTACTGTAATATGGTCCTCAGAGGTGTTGCCAGCAGTTGTTGGTGGGGTTGCAAACCTCCACTGATTCCCTTTTTGTAGTTTCCTCCTGCAGCAGATTAGCTCAGACCCTGAAAACCATTTTCTCTTCAGATGCTGGAAGCATCTTCAAACCTATTTGTGCCAAATCACGTGGTGGTTCCCTTAAAGAGCTTTGAAACCCAATGCAAAGAAACAAACTGCATCTGAGGAGAACCTGTTGTGAGCCTGATGCCAACTGTCATGATTTTACTGAGAGTCTCATGATATTTGGTGGTATTCTTAAAGCCCTGGCTCCTGGAGCGATCTCAGCTTCCATTTTTTAAAAATAAAGTAAGTTTCTAGATCTCATGATGGTGGACAAAAGTTTGAAAATGACATCTGAGTACAACCTAAAGGCTCAGAAACTGGAAGGCAATTAAAAGTACCCTTTTTTTTAATTGCATGATTTTTAAACTCTATCTCATGACTTTTTGGGGCCTTATTTTGATTTGTTTTGCTTTGAATGCTTGGGGATGGCAATATTGGTGACTGAATAGGAGGTCACAGTACATAAAAAGGGTGATTGCCACTCATTCAAATGAAAAGTAGATTTGCTGAACGACTTGTTGTATATAATATTGACTAAAACTCTGCAGCCACAGGCAGTGTGTTATAAGCCAGATTGTTCAAATATCATTTGCTTAATATACCCCTTCTATCTCCACAGTGTGCACTAAACATATCAAATCAGAAGAGGCTACTTGGGGTTGAGTGGTGGTGGGGAGAGATGCGTGCACTTTTTCCCTTCCCCCAGCTAGTCAGGAGGGTGACTCCCCCTTTTCCTGTCCTCTTCGTTAACATGAAGAGTGTGGGATGCATTCATGGAGAGGAGTAGGGAGGCCATGCCTCTCTCAGTAAGGCCAAGATTGGCCAGTATGAAGTGGGGGTCATGGGAGCTGGTTGACCTCTGGGGATAAAAGGCCTTTCTTGTGAGCAAGCAACCATTTGTCCCCCAGAGAGCTCCACCCATCTATGCAGTACTTACTGCATGTAGTTGTCTGGCTGTGTCTCTGAGTACACTCAGGGCCTAGCCAATTGCCTTTTTAGAGGCCAGGAAGGGATTTTCTTACCAGAGATTAGCTCATGGGTGTTGGATTTCTTACCTTCTCCATGTGAGCCTAGAGTTCAGGCTAGTTAGTTAGGAAAAATTAAAAACAAATTCTAAGAGAAAAAACCCTACCCCATCTTTGTCACAACTCGTAGGCAGAGTCTACTGCAGATAAATGTAGTAAGTGGCTGAGCAGCTCCTGGATAAACCTGCACATGGGGCATAAAAAGCTACTGGCACCACCCCAGATTGGTTTGGAGTGGGGGCGGTCTCTTAAGTTTCACATAGACTGAATAACTCTTGCCCGTAACTTTCTCACCCACACAAGGTAAAGGAAGGCGTGTGTGGACAGGCTGTTTCGCACCCCTCCCACCACTCTTTTGAGATTACTTGACTAAAATTGCTGCTTGCCACATTAAACCTATCCTTTTTTGTCTGTATCATATTTCATAGACTCATAGAATTGTAGGACTGGAAGGGAAGGGACCTTGAGAGGTCATCTAGTCCAGTCCCCAGCACTCATGGTAGGAAAAATATTATCTAGACCATCCCTGACAGGTGTTTATCTAACCTGCTCTTAAAAATCTGCAATGATGGAGATTCCACAACCTCCCTAGGCAATTTATTCCAGTGCTTAAATATCCTAACAGTTAGGAAGTTTTTCCTAATGTCCAACCTAAACTACTCTTGCTGCAATTTAAGCCCATTGCTTCTTGTCCTATCTTCAGAGGGTAAGGAGAACAATTTGTCTCCCTCCTCCTTGTAACAACTTTGTATGTACTTGAAAACTGTTATCATATCCCCCAGTCTTCTCCAGACTAAACAAACCAATTTTTTTCAACCTTCCCTCATAGATCATGTTTTCTAGACCTTTAATCATTTTTATTGCTCTTCCCTGGACTTTCTCCAATTTGTCCAATTTTATGTTGTGATGGGATCCCTGGGGTACAACCTGGAACTGGGTACCACTGTGCCCCCTTAACTCTCCAACCTGGGCTGTCTCTCACAATGCTTTGCTAGTGACAAGCAACAAACCCCTCCAAGCGCTGTTATCACTTAGTGCAACAGCATGTGGAGCCCCATGCCCAGCTAAATTGCGTGAATGCTCCCTGAGCCACTCACAAATCACACAGAGAAAGGCACCAGCCAATTCCCTCCAGGCCCCCAGCCTTGCACCCCAGAACTGTACCATCTTGCCCTGGTCAGAAGTCTGACTAGCATAAGTTCATTACCCAGTCCGCCCCTCCCTCGGTGTAGAGAGGACACACGCTAGCCTTTATAACCTGAGCTGAGATTTCTAAAGCACTTCAACCAAACATATTGTTTTACGTAAAATATAAAATAGATTTATTAACTACAGAAAGATAGATTTTTTTTTAAGTGGTAGGCATATAAGGTCAGATAGTTACCAAAGAAAATAAACGATAAGCATCCAGTCTAAGTCCTGAACCTTATTGGACTAGACCAGGGATCGGCAATCTTTGGCACGCAGCCCGTCAGGGAAAGCTACTGGTAGGCCGGGATGATTTGTTTACCTGCAGTGTCCACAGGTTCGGCCGATCGCAGCTCCCACTGGCTGCAATTCGCCGTCCCAGGCCAATGGGGGCTGCGGGAAGTGGTGCGGGCTGGGCCACCTCTTCCCGCATTGGCCTGGGATGGTGAACCACGGCCAGTGGGAGCAGCGATCGGCTGAACCCGCGGATGCTGCAGGTAAACAAACCGTCACGGCCCACCAGCGGATTTCCCTGATGAGCTGTGTGCCAAAGGTTGCTGATCCCTGGACTAGACAGTATTTGGATTAAGCAGTTTTTCCTCTCTCCAATGGATGTTGCAGGTAGGTTACAGTTCTTAATCCACAGGCTTCCCCGTTAAGCCTGGGACCAGTCTCCTCAGTTCAAATCTTTGTTTTCCCAGCATTCTTGTTGCTTCCAGCATAGGTGCGGGAAGAGAAAGGTAAAAGCACAATGCCACCGTCTCCTATTTTATATCCTCAGTCCATGTCCCTGGAAAACACTAGCCCAGACATGTCCTGGTGGGCTTTGCTGAGTCACTGGGTTGAGCAATTCCCCATTGTGTGATGCTTTCGCTGCTCTCTTACAGCATTGTAAATCCCGTTTTTTACAACTCCCCTGCTGATTAATGGTCATTTAACACCCTCCTGGGAGTGGGTCACCTCCTTTGGTGTCACTGGCAGCAGACGACCCTCAAACTTACAACATATTCAGTAACAACCACACAGCAAAATTTCATAACTTCATACACATTAACAATATATATATTTTGACAGAACAATGGGTTTCAGCAAATAGTGACCTTTCCTATGATATCTTACATGGCATGTTTTGTATGAAATATCATAACCATATATGAAAAATATGGGGGTTCCAGGGTCCTGCTTTGAGGTACAGAGTGCCATACCTGTGCATGAAGATCAGTAATGCCATGTTAGGATCATAGATCATAGAAAGTGTGGATGGAAAGGACCAATGAAATGGAGTCCATCAACCTCTGTTGTCAGGATCATGTCTTACATTTTATATATATATATAAATATTTATAAATATATATATATATATATAAAATGTAAGACATGATCCTGACAACATATATATATATATGGCATGTATCAATACTGCTTATGTTCTGAAGCAAACAGGATATGTGAATAACTCAGTAAATAAATATTTGTGTATAAAATAGAATTTTTCTGAATTATTTAGAGTAGTATTGGCTAAAAAGCTTTAAGGTACATTTAATTAATGTTATGAGGCAAAACAATTTTATTTTTAATAAAATACATTGCAAAAAGGACTTATGTACTTAAAACAATTAACTTAAAACATCTGCTCCTATGTCATTTTTTACGATAATTGCCAGAACAGTAAGGGAATTTGAAGGCTTGTGTTTAAAATTAGAAATAAATACTTCATATTCACACAGCATCTCTCATCCAGAAGGGATGCCAATGAGCTTTTTACACTGTGGGCCTGGTACTTTTCTGACACCTGTATAAATCCGGAGTAGCTCCATTGAATTTAGTGGAATTATGGTAGTGTTACTGAGAAGATAATTAGACTCTGTGTGTGTATATATATGATTATTTCACCTATTGCCATAATGCAGTCACTTCTGAGTGGAACAGAGCAACTTTTTGCACAAGGGTTTAGAGTAATTATTAGAGAACCTTATCTAAACAGTAATTAAATTGGATTTTTAATTTCTGTTTCACCTGCTGTTTAAAATGTTTCTCTAACTGCCTTTGATGTCTGACCCTACTGTTCTGTGGACGTGACTGATACTAGTGAACATGCACAGAAGACTTACTTCACCCTTTCCTAACCAATGCATGTAGCCTCTTAGGGCTGTACACTATATGCCAGATTTTAAAAGGAGAGCACAGTTGACGGACCCATGAAATTACAAACACAACACACATGCACACAGAGCTATGCATATTTGTGCACATTAGAGCATTCGGATGCACAGCTCCAGTAAATGAGTGCTTACCTACCTGTTTATGCTTCAAAATGGGGGGTTGCATTACTAAGTCCTTTGTTGAAAAATCATAACACTTGGATCTGTAGAATAAACCAGTTCAGATACTAACCAGTCCCCCCCCTTTTTTTAAAGAAAGACTGATTTGAAGATTTAAAGTTATCAATTTTTGTATGCAAAGAAGCACCATAGTAAAATGGAATAGTACATGTAAGCAGATAAATAGACTTAAGTTATCAACTCGATGATATTTTTCCTTGTAGCATGTTGAAGCATGGTTACTAAAGTTTCTAAATTGCAATTCTCAGCTGAAGATATACCACAGAACTGAAGAAATGACCTTTACGGTGCAATAACATTCTTTAGCCATCAGGAATTAGTGTATTGCATCTATCATTCTTGCAGGCCTTCAAGGTAGGTGCTGAGTTCTGTTGTGCCATTCCTGTAATAATGTTACAGCCTTGAGAGAGACACTTCCCTCTTCTCAATGCCATTATATCAGTGAAATTGGTACTCTTGTTTCAGCATTATATTACCACCATCATCTGTTATGCAGTCAGTAGAATAATGAAATGGATTTTGAAGTGCTGTAGTTTTATTGATCTGATATTACCAGATTGTATCACTAAGGCTATTGCTTTAGCCCAAACTACTTAGCTGCAGTGCTTGGTAACTCGGAATAAGGTTATATAGTTAGTTGGAGTAAGTCATGCTAGTTGGAAAAGTTAGAAGTATGAGGATTTAAGCTGAGGTCTCGCACAAACAAATACAATGAGATAGACTTCTATTTCCTGGGATATTTTATTATTTGAAGTTATTAACCAGATCCTCTACACTAAACTGTCTATTAAAAGGAGAAATATATTGTGCCCAGCTCAAAGAACTATTAGTTTCTTCTAGTAATGCACTTGCAAAACTTTAAAGTCAGGAACTCATAAAAAGGAATTTACGTAACCAAATAGTAGTTAATGTAAGAAAAGGATTTTATTTGCCCTATTTAATATGTATACAATAATACAGATAACAATGCAGGGCAGAATATTCAAAAGCACCTAAGTGACAGGATCCTAAGTCCCAAGTAAATGGGATTTAGGCTTGTCATGTGAAGGATGCTTTTATTGACCTTTAGGGAAAGGTCAGGTTTTCCTCTATTAAAATCAATCAAGGTACACAGGGGACCTGGGAGGGGGTATAAACTGGTCCTTGTGGCAGCCCTTAGTACAGGTTTAGACTTAGGAAGAGATGGGGAATACTATATTGAAATGGCTGTTGTCCAAAGGCCACCAGTGACTACCACCAAAATAGTACATTTTCAGTTGATTTAACAATGACCATACAAAGTAATGGAGTCATGCTTCGTAAGGGCCAGAATGCCCCTGGCCTTTGAGGGTAAGTCTACACAGCAAAGAAAAACCCAGGGTTGGCCCTTGCTAGCCAACTGTGGCTCATAGGGCTTGGGTTGCAGGGATATTTCATTACTGTGTAGACTATGGGGCTCAGGCTGGAGCCCAGGTTCTAGGACCCTGTGGAATGGGAGGATCCCAGAGCTCCGGTTCTAGTCTGAGCCCGGAAGTCTACACAGCAATGAAACAGCCCCGCAGCCTGAGCCCTGAGAGCCCGCATCAGCTGGTACTGGCCTGCTGCGAGTTTTTCTTTGTGGTGTAGACATACCATGAGTGAGTGCACAGCAAGGACGCCCATTATTTCTGTGCTTCCTAGGCAAGAAATAGGAAAATTTCACTCCCTGTGATTGTGGGAGGACGGTAATCCATTTTTAGGAGGTCACGCCATGGCCTTGCTCTCTCATGTCCCCTGCACCATCTTCACAGTTTTCTGAGTGAGGAAAGGCAAGCCTGGTACACCATCCTTAGAAATGATACTGCCTGCTCACTCCTGCCCTGCATACTGGGGAGTTGGAGTGAGTATGGTTTCTCTGCCAACTAGGATTTTATACCTTGTTTATCACCTCATGGAGCCACCTATGGTGCAGGACACATCCACACCACCCCAATATAGGCCAGTGGCTAATTGCCACAGTCTGGGCCTAAATCATAATCAATAATAATGGACCACTTGAGTGCCTTAACAAATACAAGATAGAGCTTAAGAAGCACTGATACCATAACCCCGTACCTATGTGACATACAGCTTGGGGGCGTGATTTGTAAAAGGGCCTCAACCTGGTCTCTGATTTCAAAGCAGTATTTTTGTCCACAGATATAACTGTAAAACCCTCACCTTAACCACTTGGCAACTTTGCTACTGCAGGATCTGGATTGAGTTTGAGAGAAATAAGGTTTGCAAGATGTAAGCTGCAGTCAGATGGTCAGGGACCAGGAATAAAACATATCTGTGCATCCATCACAGTGAGAACTCCGCAGTAACGGCAGGTAACACTATGGAAAGTCAGACTAGTGTTCTTCTATAGCTTCTGGTCTTGATTTCAAACCAGATGGATGCCGTCCATAATATTATTTAGATATTAAAGTTTTACTTAGATTTGAAATAAATTATTGTATAGTCTCTTCTGACTCAGTCTGACTGGTGATGGCCAATTTATATTAAAGTGAGGAAAAACCAAGTGAGAAACAGACATACTAAAGAGAAGGGATTGAGGTTTTTAAAAAAGGTGTGTGGGGAGGTCTGACAGAGAGAGAGAGAGAGAACTGGTTTGCTTTGAGAATGGGCTTTGGGCCAGGCTGTCCCCACTGCACTAATTTCTAGACGTACTGCCAGAGAATATTTATTCTTCCAAAATCAATATCACAATGCCATCAAATCTGTAAATCCACTACAGAAAGGATGTGGAAAAATTGGAGAGAGTCCAGCGGAGGGCAACGAAAATGACTAGGGGGCTGGGGCAGGAGGAGATGCTGAGAAAACTGGGCTTATTTAGTCTGCAGAAGAGAAGAGTGAGGGGGGATTTGATAGCAGCCTCAACTACCTGAAGGGGGTGTTCCAAAGAGGATAGGGCTCGGCTGCTCTCAGTGGTGGCAGATAACAGAACAAGAAGCAGTGGTTTCAAGTTGCAGTGGGGGAGGTTTAGGTTGGATATTAGGAAACACTATTTCACTAGGAGGCTGGTGAAGCATTGGAATGGGTTACCAAGGGAGGTGGTAAAATCCCCATCCTTAGAAGTTTTTAAGGCCCGGCTTGACAAAGCCCTGGCTGGGATGGTTTAGTTGGGGTTGGTCCTGCTTTGAGCAAGGAGTTGGACTAGATGACCTCCTGAGGTCTCTTCCAACCCTAATCTTCTATGATTTTTATACTAGCTGTTTATACCAGATGTTGAAACAGAGCTGAAAGAGGATCCACATGGTCCATATTCCAGGTTAAATCCTAGAGCTGGGGGATGTGGACCATTCAGTATCCCTCCCCTCCTCTCTCCCCACTCCAACTGGCCAATGGGTACCAGAGACTCCAAGGGAGTGGCGAAGAGCTACCTGGTGACCCTCAGCGAATGTCTCCCTCCCTTGGTGCTAGAGCTGTCCCACTTATTTACTGCCCTATCAAGTTCCGCCACCCATTGAGGCAGGTGGGTGGCATTTTGATATTGCCAAATAGGGCAACATCAGCATTCTGAAGAACAGAAAGGACAGCATATTGTATTGAGTGTAACAGTAGCTCCCTTTTAATTCCATCGTTGCCATTTTTCAAAGTAATTCAAAAGTGTGTAGTTACACACCACGGCTGTGAAATTATTTGGTACATTTGAAAAACAGCATATAAGTAACAGCAGTTTACATATAAAGCAGAAGCCGGGGTAAGAGGAAGCTATGTAGTGTTGAATTTTGTTCATATTGAACAAAAATTTGGTCAAAGAAACATATAAAGATTTCAGTAGGAAAGTCTAATCTGAATCTAATATTAGTGATCAGAAATGAATTGTGCTCAACTCAACAAGATGCATTGGTTTTCTACAGGGGTTTGTTTTTTTTCCCTACCTGTCTTAAACTGAAAAGAATCAACTTTGAATTGGATGGGGAATGAAACAGAGGCAGCCCTTAGCATGAATGTTTATGTGATGTCCTATTGCATTTATCTTGTTGGCTAATATCATTCATTGATTACTAATCACTTATGGTTGCTTACAAACAATTTTTTTTCTGAATAGCATGAAAACACATTGATGTTTGTAGGTACTGCAGGAAGTAATCAATAACCAGGGTTCATGATGATCTTAACGAGAGGATACTGAAAGCTTTTTCCTTTGTGTGGTACAGTGCTAGGGTTGTCAAGAGACATAATTGTTTTCAGCCAGCAGGAAAATATTTTTCAACATTAGATCCCAGAAACCACTTTTCTTTCTCTATTATGATGTTAAAGTTGAAAAAAGATTATTCCAATCCCCCTTTATTAAACAAGATATTACAAAGGAAAGTGAAAGATTTCCATACCTTCAATTTTCTGCCTAAAAATAATAAAATATGTCCATTGTCACCTTGACATTATTAATGCTGTGTGTATGCGTGTGTGTGTATGTGAGAGAGAGAGAGAGAGAGATGTTTAAAGCAACGAACTTGGTTGCTTCAACTGAAATCTAAATTTTAATTTTAGATTTTAATATTAAAGACAGTTCTCCTACAGGTTTTCAGTGTGATTAATTAACCTACCCTTACAGATTGGTTACTTAGAAGTATAATAGGCATGGAAGCTAACTGTAAATCTTCACAGCAGGTTTTGGATTATTATTGGTAGTAATAGTAATGCTTTGGAGTGGGACTGATCCATTCATCCTAGGATCTCAACGATGCTTTACAAACAATAATTAATCATGCCTCACATCACCCGTCTGGGGTATGTAAACAGAATTAGATATGTTGGTATAAATATTCAAGTGCCCACTAATTTAGGGAGCCTCAATTTCTGAGTGTCTGCTTAAAACCCAATGGCCTGATTTCCAGAAGTGTTGTGCATGCACAGCATCTATTCTCTTCATTTGAAATTGGTGGTGATTAGCACCTCTGAAAATAAATTGAATAGAAGCTTTAAGAATTTTGGCCATGGTAACTTACCCAGTGTTGGAGTGAGAAATGGAAACTGGGAATCATACCTCTCATGTCACGTGCTCTGAGGATTACACAGCTGTCATTCCTGTTTCTTGCACTATGGTTTCCTAAAAGACAAAAATATATATATATATTATTATGGAAAATGTTTTGAGAAATATAAATTGCAAAAATGTTGCCTTTTAAGTTCACTGCTCCACAATTGCATGAGATTTAATTAATTATAGAAAGAGGGAAAGGACTTTAATGGTGGCTCCTTTGGACAGAATTTCTAAGTTGTTTGTACTGAAAATAATGACGTATCCCAAATGTCAAACAGTAAAGCGGAGTTAGAAATCCTTAGATTATGCAGATTCAAAGAGACTTTGTGGCTGTCCATTAATATTTGCATGCTGGATAGTTCAGTGTGCTGCTCCAATTATCTGAAGCTTGATCGCTGTGGGTAATCATTTGTTCTCAAAACTACCCAGGCCTGTCAGAACACTGCCTGAAATTAAGCCTCTGCTGCTTGCACACAGCTTATGAAATATTGAATGGCAGTTCATTTTCACAAAACATGACAAACATAAAAAGAAATTATGAATTAATTTTAAACCTTGCTTAGCAGAGTCTTATCAAATTGATGGAGTCCTTTGTCTTACTGAAGTCTGGCATCATAGCTGATATGCTTAATTAGTATCAAGCATCTCTAAATGTCTCTGATTGACAGGTTAGATCATTCAGTGCCCCCTCCATGAATTGCAGTCTAGAACATAATAATTTAGCTGAGGGAGGCAGACTAAATTCGACTTTCGCACCCTTATGCCAAATTAAACTCACAAAAACTGAATTGCTGATGTAGATGAAGAACAAACAGACAAAAGCCATGAAAGTCAAAGATAAACAAAATGACAATGGTTACTGTCAAGCTATTTAATGCTTAGAGTGTTGTATTCTGGTCTGATTTGAATTTAAATATGTTATTTTGACATTTAACACTTTGGAAATAAAAAAAAAAGAGTAGCTAATGATTGGGTCCTAGACAGATCCTAGAGAGTCCATGGAGAAAGTACAAACTAAGGACTCTTTCTACAACAGCTCATTGCCTCCTGCAAGACACAAGATGCCCCTGATATCAGGGCACTGCACAAGGGCAGGCCTTACGGGTGGGCGATGTGGGTGATTGCCCAGGGTGCTGTGGTCGGGGGTGCCATGGTCAAGAGGCAAGGGGCGGTCCTGGGGTGCGAGGCCACAGAAGGGACCTTGGGGCAATGCAGGGGTGGGCGAGGCAACAGGGCTCAGGGATGATGGGAAGCCCGGGGAGGCAGCAGAGGCTGGGGGGGATGGGTGGGGAGCCCGGGGAGGCAGCAGGGGCCGGGGAGATGGATGGGGAACCTAGCGAGGCAGAGGGGGCCAGTGGTGCCAAAATACAGGTTCACCCAAGGTACCTTTTCCCTAAGGCCGGCTCTGCTTGGCATCTCAAGGCTAAGCCCTAAATAACTTAACCTCATCCCAGAAATGTGCTGATAATTGGTGATGCTGGTGCACAAATAACGATTTAAGCAAAACGATTAGTTTCAAGCTTTGTTCAAAATGTAGTGATAGTATTTGCCAAATGGAAGAGTAATAACATTTTCAAGAGGGGACTACAAACAGCCTGATTCTTATTTCACTTCACAGAAATAAAGGTGGAGCAATTCCTGATTTGCACAGGTGCAACTGAGAGCATTATTTGGCCCATTGGACAATTAAAAAAAAAAACTAAATTGCAAAAGCATCTTTAAAATTGTCCAGGTTTTGCACATTCTTGGGGGAAAGTGTGTGTATGGGCAAATTCTGAGTTCATTTAAACTCTTTGCAATGCCATTAAAGATAATGGTTGGTCAGAGGATGAATCAGCACAGCATCTGGGCCCAAAAATTTAAGACACATTATAGTAAGTTAAAGAGTGTCAGCCTTAATGCAATATTTGCTTATCTCAGTTAAATGCCTAGTCAATAATCCTGCTGAACTCACTTACATTTTTATCTTTCATCTTTGGAAGGCATTTGATATGAGTTACCTTTTAGGTTGTGAATGCTTTTGCTCTCCAAGATGAAGCCCCTGTAAACTAGCGATGAGCTTAACCTGTTTCAAGGAATTTGATTAGTTCCTACTAGAAGAGTATTTTTATGCCAGCGGTAAGGATGGTTATTTCCTCCCTAGACCTCTCTTGACTTAGGGCTGGTCTCTACTACGGAGAGATTGACACCGCTGCAATCGATGCAGCAGGGATCGATTTAGCAGATCTAGTGAAGACCCAGCCCTCTCCGGTTGACCCCGGTACTCTAGTTCGACGAGAAGAGTAAGGGAAGTCAACCAGAGAGCGTCACCCGTCAACTCAGTGCTGTGAAGACATCGGGGTAAGTCTACCTAAGCTACGTCAACTCCAGCTACGTTATTCACGTATCTGGAGTAGAGTAACTTAGGTCGACTTACTCCTGTAGTGGAGGTAAGCCCTCAACTGTAAACTCAGTTGTCACTGCTGTTCTATATTTCATCATTCCCAGGTCCTGTCCTTTAAAAGTCACATTTCTGAAATACCATTACAGAGCAAGACAAAGCTTTTATTAAGCATATAGCTGGAGGTGTTACATGTCCAAGAACCACTTTAGGGTTGAGGATAAACTTTTCATTTCAACTTACTTAATATTTAGTATTTAATAGCTGCTGAAGGTATTTATGTACCTACCAACAGAAACAAAATTATTAACTCTTGTAGTTGTTAGTAATGAGTATGTTGTTTTGTTTTTAAATGGAATGACAAGAAATGCAACTAATTAGACAAAACTTGACAAAAAAGTACAAAAGGCCCCATTCTGCAAACTCTTATCCCTCAATCCTAGAAGAGACTCATCTATCTGCTTGACATTGCACATTGTGAGTAGTCCCAATGACTACTAACTGCATGAAGTTGAGCATGAGTACAAATCTTTACAGGAGTGGGGGCCTTATTTTCTTGAGGGAAAGAGTTGTGAGATTTGGCCCTTCTAATTATTTTTCTAAATC
The DNA here is from genome assembly GCF_011386835.1 of Chrysemys picta bellii. NCBI lineage: Eukaryota > Metazoa > Chordata > Testudines > Emydidae > Chrysemys > Chrysemys picta. The sequence goes on along the minus strand of NC_088799.1, from coordinate 14,083,116 downwards.
TCATGTGTCACTTTCCAGTCCCTGTTCTCTCCTCCCTGGACTCCACATCCTATGTTCTCCCCCACTAGCTCCAAGGCCCTATTCTCAACCCTGGGTTCTTCATGCAATCTCAGTATCACAGACTGGTTCCTTCTCAAATCTGTCTCTTCTCCCCCTCTCCTCTCTCCCTTAGTTCCACTGGTTCTCAGTCCCAGTCTCCTTGTGCAGCCAGTCACAATGCCCATACCTGCATGGCCCTCAATAGTCCAGGCCTGTAATTGCAAGGAAAATTCTGCTCAGTATGGATGGAATCTTTGTGGAATGCAGCGGCTAAAATCTAAGAAGTTGCTATCAAGCCTGTACAAACTGTGATTTTTTTCAAAGGCATATAACTTGACCAAATTTGGGTGTGTTTTCACAGGGACAGCAAAAGGCACATCACCAATACAAAGGCCACTTCTCTGCCAAATTTCAAGTCCCTGCTCCAAAACATAGGGGTGTGAGAGCTGTTCAAGGGAAAGGTCACCAAAATTGTTTAACAAAACAATCCTCAGCTGAACAGTTCTGACTGAAATTTTCCAGTAATATAGAGTTTAGTACAATACCTTTACACTTGATGGTATAATATCTATACTTTTCATAATAAGGATTTGTTGTTGCTTTTACTATTCAGAAACAAATGCGTAAAATATTTGTCCAGTGGTAATGCACTATTCAGTGATATTCCATATCATAGTAAATATCTATTTTTAATTTGTACATGCAGTTAGTGTTCTGACTCATTTAGATAATCCATCAAAAAATACATATTCCCTGCATTCGTATTTTTATAATGATTTTACCCCAAAGAAAAACTGGCTTGAAGCAAGCTCAAAGTGACTCCAATCTTAGCCTTTTCCATTATAAATCTTTGATTTCAAAAGTGTAAGGACAACCCTTGCAAGTTCTTAGGGCAGGAAAGAATCAACAATCCAAATTGTGAATTGAATATAATTTTGAAAGATTAATCTTAAATTGCTACTGGCAGTTTTTGTTGCCGGCACTTTTGTTTCTCATAGCACAGCAACTGTCTGATGTTAGAAGTACTCTCTAAACAGTGCACATAAATATCTGCTTAACCAGAGATGGGAGAAATACTCATACGGAATTTTTTGTTGTTGTTATCACATGCTTGGATTTGAACATGTGAAACATTCATAGAAATGTTTAACGTTAAGCACATGAGTATTGCCATCGACTTCGAGGGGGCCTTATACACCTTGATGTATCTGAGTCTTACTCCACTGATGACAATGTTTGAGATATTTTAAAACAATAGTAAGCCCCTTCACTTGGCCCTAATCTTAAAAAGGAACAAATCCATTCTGTTCAAATACTGCTCCTTGGTTAACATTCTAAATTTAGTATGCTCCATTGTTGAAAATTGATCCTTTCATGGCATGTTTCAGACATGTCATGATTTTTTTAAATGTTGGTAAAACTATTTCAGAAGTGTCATTTAAATGGCCACACATTTCCACACCAGAAAAGTGAAGCACAACACTGGGGTAATGGGACACAAAATATCTGAAATTTCCACATTGGATTTTAAAGGAGTGCATAATAAATCTGGAATTAGTGGAGGCAATAGCATTAATAATATCTTGCGTTGCTGCATCAGTTACCTGGTTCAGTATGCCATTGAAGAAAAGGCTCTAAAAAATCCTACCTCCTGCTGTTGAAGGATGTTAGCCATCCATTTATGGGGAGATTTTCATTTACAGAGATGTGAAATGATGTTTGACCCAAGTGGCTATTAAATATGAGCTAATGAAAGGTACAAATAATTCTGTAATTTTGGTTTGCCTTACATGAGGGGGAAAAAAGTGAAACAATTTGACTTCTGTATTTTGATTTTGTTTTTGCATACATGCCGATTCACATGATATGAGAAGATACACCGTCATGTCCTAAAAGTGAAACAGAAAACCATTAGAAGCACATAATATTTCCCCTATTTCTATGCCACTTGTATTCAAGTTGAGGCATGATTACTGTGTGCTTTAAAACATTAATACATATCATTTTGCAAAAAGTGACAAGCAAATAAAGTTCTTGGTTCAAAATGCTGCATAGATAGAGAGGCCTTCATAAAAGAGCAAAGTTCAAACTTTTCATGGGCAGAAAATTTACTTTCCTTATAAACTAATACCCCATTGTTTGCAAACATTTATGAACTAAGGGCCAAACTGTGTTTGAAACAGACATGCATGCTCTCATCGAGGTCTTTGGGAGTTGCAGATGCATATCTAAGAGCAAAATGTAGGTTGGGAGAGGAAGAGTCCATATCTTCTAATGTGTTTGCACAATGACTACCACCAGAAGGCACTGATCCTTATTAGGACTTTTGAGTGCTACTGCAATGCAAATAATATAATTATAATTATATTATTAATATATATGGGTCTGTGACAGCATGCTGGGAGTCAACACTGAGCCAGCACTCTGCTCACTCTGGCACTTATTAGTTTCCCCTTTGAGGTCTGATTGGGGAATGAAATGTTATTAGCTAATCAGGCTGACAGGATAGGTGAGCTAAAGAGCCAATTAGCCCAACAGTTCAAGACTGATAATATGGGCAGAGGAAGGAAGTGAAGAGAAGAGGAGCAGGGCTGACTGAGCCCAAACTTGGAGAGATCTCAAGGAAGAGAGATCTCTTCTCCTCTTGAGCACTGGAAGTACAAGAGACACCATAAATACTATTGTTTCAGGGAACTGTAAAGATGTTGGTGGAGGGATCTGAAATAGGTATCCAAGCTGTGCAGTTTAACGGGTGGAATCTGAGCAGTTTCTGTGTGGATAGAAGGCAGCAGTGGAATGCATCCTGTTACAGAGTGTACTCCTACAGCCTTACTCATGCAAGTAGTCCTTACATTAACGTTAATGGGACTTTTCACATGAGCAAGGGCTAAAGATAGTGTCTTTCTAATAGAAACTGTAAATATTTCTAGCATAGTTTTCCAAACTCCAGTCTGTTCTAAGAATTAGCCCCCAGCTAATTTGATTAAAATAGAAGATGGCATAATATAAATGGACAAATAAGATTGTGCCTTTCAGAGGGGCCCAAGATAGCTTGGCAACCAGCTGCCATTGAAAGTCCATGTGAGTTGGGTACCTGAATTGCCCTTGCTTTTGAAAATCCTAGCCTAAGATTCCATTCATGGTGACCAACCTGAAAAGCTTTTCAGTTTTGCTTGAGACGAACAACTAGGTGATGCTACACTAGTATTTTCAAGTGCACACACAGCCCCTTGTGGAAAGGAGGACACATTTCTGCAGCAGGAGCAGATCCACTGGGCCTTCCCCTCAAGCAGGCCACTTCCACTCGATCTGTAATCCACCTCTATGTGCTGCAGCAAAAGGTGATCCTGAAAAGCTGAGTTCTGCATTGTGCTGGAAGTGAGTACCTTCAGCATAGCACCCCCCTGACACCCAGCTCTCACCTTGTTCTTTGGAACTGCCCCAGTTATGTTGGCTGAGAAGGCTCTGTGGCTGGATTGATGCCCGTAGATTAATATCACTGATACAAATTCTACTCTGTGCTGTAAACGAGTGCAGAACTCCTTCCCGTTCTTTACAGAAAGTTAGAGGCATTTTGCATAAAGTTACACACTGCTTGTTGGTAAGGTGGCAGCAGTAAGACTTGCTGAATTCACATCTTTACTGAGTGGAGCACTAAGGAAGCTTTAGGCTTCATCACTTCTAGTTCTGCCACTAATTATCATTTGTAAAAATAAGAATATAGATGACTTTTGAGGAGATTATGATAATTGGTCTGGCTGAAGAAGTCACTCCCTGGATACAATTTAGTAAATGAACATATTTGAACCATATAATTTTTAATGGGAGAAATGCCAAAACATAACTTTCTCAAATGGGAGCATCAAAAGAACACAGCGTTAATTTAATGTATGAATCTACATAATAATAAATAAACTAATATATGTAGCACTTTTCTCTGTATCTATCATTTTGTAGATATATACAGAGATGTGTAATACATTAAATAAAAGTCAATTTTGAGGATTCTAGTTCCTAATGTATGTGTATTTACAGTGCTGTCATAGATGTACAGTTTCTTGGGTGTTGAGACTTCAAACCCAAGTATTAGTTTGTCTTATTAACTTTAAGTATTATATGTTAGTCTCTCACTTCTGAATTTGGCCCTTAGGAATTGTAGATGCAGAAAACCACTGGCCCAGCTAGTTGTCTTCTGTTTATTTAATAAGCTTAGTTATCTCTGGTGATTACAGATGTATTCATCTTTGCCTTGGAGGTACTGATATTCTCTGCTCTTGCAATATCAGGTTGAAGTCACAGATTTCCTTCCATTTGCACTGTCAAGAAACTATTCCTCCTTTCATTTAACAAAACACTCATATTCCTCAGAGATATCTTGGACTTGTAAAAAGACCTCTCTGCTGTAGCTGGAGAGAGTGAGCTCTCCCTAGGAAAACCTTTTTCCAAGAAAGCCCACTTTTCATCACTAAAATTGCTAAAAAGCATGTTGATGAGGGGAAAATATTATATATCCTTTTAACTACAACTTAAAATGTTTAAGGAAAATGTTCATGGATGGTCTTGATTTACTTGGCCCTGCCTCAGTGCAGGGGCTGGAATGGATATCCTCTTGAGGTCCCTTCCATCCCTGCATTTCTGTGATTCCATGATTTCACAAAGATCATGTATGATATCCGTAGATTATGAGGTACAATAAAGATCTCTTACCCTGAACAAATGATAGAAACAGAAGTGATAGAAAATAACATTTTTATTAAACTGAAAAGTTGTTCTTATAATTATTTATTTATATTATGTTTTGTATTAACATAGCACCTGGGAGCTCTAGTCAAGGACCAGGCCTTCATTGTGCTAGATGCTGTACAAGCAGACTGAAAAGACAGTCCCTGCCCCAAAGAGCTTACAGTCTAAATATTAAAAAACAGGAGAAAATAGATGGATAAAGACAAACTGGGCAGTACAAGTTAAAAATGAGACAATATTGGTCAGCATGATATGCAATGGTCTGTGCATACCAGCAGCTTAACCATTGACAAGTGTTTTGTAGGCATCATGGCAAAGAAGAGTTTTGAGGAGGGTTTTGAAGGAGGATAATGGATTAACTGTGTGGATGCTTATGGGGAATTCCTTCCAAGCTTGAGGGGCAGCCTAGGAGAAAGCACAAAGTTGCTTGTTTGCAAATTTAACAAATGGGCGGGCAATGGAGGCTGGCATCATGGACCAATTGAAGGTGGGGGTTGACATTTTGATTGTGAATGAGAGGTGATTGGTAGCATGGGGATAGGGTATGAAAGGTGTTGAAAGTGAAGACAAGTGATTAATGTGATAGAGAAGGGGAAGCCAATGGAGGGATGCAAAGTGACTTGTGAGGAGTTACAAAGGGATATCACAAAACTGGGTGACTGGGCAACAAAATGGCAGATGAAATTCAATGTGGATAAATACAAGGTAATGCACATTGGGAAAACATAATTCCAACTATACCTATAAAATGATGGAGTCTAAATTAGTTGTTACCACTCAAGAAAGAGATCTTGGAGGCATTGTGGAATGTGCTCTGAAAACATCCACTCAATGTGCAGTGGCAGTCAAAAAAGCTAACAATGTTGGAACCGTTAGGAAAGGGATAGATACTAAGACAGAAAATATAATGCCACAATATTAATTCAAGGTATGCCCACACCTTGAATACTGTTCTGAGCGCCCCATCTTAAAAAATATATATTCAAATTGGAAAAGATACAGAGAAGGGCAATACAAATGTTTAAGGATTTAGAACAGCTTCCATATGAGAAGAGATTAAAAAGACAGACTTTTCAGCTTGGAAAAGAGACAACTAATGGGAGATTTGGTAGAGGGGTCATCCAATGAAATTAATAGGCAGCATATTTAAAAGAAACAAAAGGAGGTACTTCTTCATATAACATACATTCAACCTGTGGAACTCATTGCCAGAGGATGTTGTGAAGACCAAAAGTATAACTGGGTTCAAAAAAGAATTAGACCTATCTTCCGTGAATTTACCTAACAGTGGCTATTAGCCAAGATGGTTAGGGATGCAGCCCCAGACTGTGGGTGTCCTTAGCCACTGAAGCCCTGCCAGAAGCTGTAAGTGGACAACAGGGGATGGATCACTTGATAATTGCCTGTTCTGTTCATTCCCTCTGAAGCACCTGGTACTGAGATGATGATGAGAGATTTAGCTGTGTGGATGGATGGAAAAGGCTGTATTTTAGAGATGTTACGGAAAATGTTATGGATGCTATTGGAAAAGATTAGATGTATTCTGAGTGTGAGAGAGAGGTCTGAGACAAAGATGATGCTCAGGTTATGGTCCTGAGTGACAGGCATGATGGTAATGCTCTCCACATATTTTGAGAAAGAAGATGGTGTGGAGGCTTTGGAGGAAAGATCTCTGTTTTAGCGATGTTAAACTTGAGTTGACCGGGAGACATCCACACGAAGAAGAGTAAGGAAGGGGAAGACATTTGGCATGAGGGAGATCAGGAGATGGATTGGGATGGGATAAGTGTAAGTATTAGAGAAGAAGAGTAAATAAACTTCTGTGTTTGTGATGGGGAGAAGGAGAAGAGTGTTTGTTATAGATAGGAAGGGAAGGCAAACTGAGAGGAGGGCAAAGGTCAAGTTGATTTTGTCAGTTTTCTCTTGGAAGAAATCAGTAAGATCCTGTGCAGAGAGACTGAATCAAAGACGTTGAAAAGACATCTCAGATCGTGGGTGTGGGATTCAATTAACTTGGAAAAGTGGAGTTGTTTAGCTAGTAAGATGCCAGACCTGAAGGAGGAGGAGAGAACAAATTATTGTTTAATTTAAGATTTCAAAGTGGTTAAAAAATTAATATAAGGCATGACACATTTTTGGGCCCAGTGGGTATGTCTGTGTAGCTATCAGAGAACTTTTACCTTGCATTATCCCATGCTAAATCACATAACTCCTGACACACATTTTACATAAGGATCTCAAAGTCTGGGGAACTTAGAAGGGGACTGTTTAAGCGGAGTCTGAATTTCTGGTAAACCATTCTATACAGTTATATATGGTAGCTTGAAACAGTAGATGACACCTGGTATGAATTATGTTATAGGCATATCTTAAGGAATTTATTAGGCTGAATCTTTCCCCAAGCATAGCCCAATGCAAGAAAGCTTTAGCTGTCTAAAAAAAATACAATAGCCACCGTGAACTTTGATTTTTACCTCTGTTTTCTGTCATGTTTCACATGGTTTTAAACTACGGTTATAAGTGCAAAGGTTGCTAGCATATACTTCCGTTCTGTGCTAATGTTTGTGATGACGAACACATGTAAGGTTAACAAATGTAACCTGCATATCCCAACATATAAATGGGTTCAGTTCTGTAGACGACAAGCCAGTAGGATTTGTCTTAAAGTCAAAGGAGATTGTTTTACTCTTTGATTTAGTAAATGGCTTGTTTGGATTTAATTTCTAATTAAGCTTGTTTTATATTGGGGAATTTTGTTTCACAGTCAGATTATTACCAAAAATTCATCTCAGATAAACAGGCAAGAGCAAACCACAGTCAAATCCATCACTAATATTCTGGCTTTATCAGAGACTTTTTAAGCTAATGCACAAAATCACTAAAGACAAACATTTAACCTATTCAATATGATACTGTATGTCAGATGTTGATAGAGAGGTTTACTAATGATTTTGGATTTGCCATGCTCCACTTAGGATTCTCTAGTGTTTCCATTGACAAATATTGAGGCATAACTGTCATTTGCATGTATAGAAATTGTAATTATAAGTGTACTTATGCCCTATGTAGAAGTCAGGAATGTAAAGAGGGAGGCTGGCTAATGCAGAACTATGAAAAACTGCTATAGAAATGTTTATTCTTTGCAATGTAAATTGTATTTCAGATCATTTGAAATACATTTTGGTTTTAAAATAATACTAACAAGAACCTGGATTTTAATATTTTCCACTGTGTTGCAATTAAATTGTTAATCGTATAAACAAGCTTGGCAATAACTATGCATTCATTTATCAAATGAGAGAAACAAGCGTGAGAGTAGGCTTTGCAAATTTAAGGCTTAACGGATGATGAAGGCTAACACTATAGGAAAGATTCATTTAGTTTAAGAAGTCATAACAGCCTCCCAGACCAGACTGTAGTTGCAAGTGCAAAGCATTGTATTTCACTCATTAATTAACCTATGGGTTGTTGGTAGTATTTTACTTAGACCCAAGGCATTTCCAAACTTCTTGTCAGTGGTATGGTGTTACAATGGTAATCATCCTGTAGAGGGGAAGTAAGACATACAGGAAGAAGTAACTTAGTTACTAATTATTAACAGGTGCATTTTTTATTGTCCAAGCTGTAGTTTGTCTTGGAAAACATCAATTTTCACCAATACTGGTAAAGTTGGAAATAAATGTTATTGACATCTGAAATAGTATTGGTTCAGTACCTTATGCCAAGCAGTAAGAATAATAAATAACTGTGTAATACGAAGAGATAATTCTATCAAGGGCCTAATTCTGGTTCCTACACAAATCTCTAGCAATAGGTCTTTTCTTGCACAGGGACCTGGGTTAAGGGAATAGATATCTTCCTCCAGAGCAGCAAAGCAACTTCACAGCAGATAATTTTCCCAGTGGGCTGAAATTATCTGCTGTAAAGTTGCTGCTGCCACATGCAAGGGTTTTGGCTTGTTGATAGACTAATGTCCGTGCCCTTTAACCTCTCTCCACACTGCTGCAGAGACTCTACAAGGTGTAGCTCAGTGACGTATGAGGAATCGTCCTTGTCTGGTCTAGGGTGACCAGATGTCCCGATTTTATAGGGACAGTCCCGATTTTTGGGTCTTTTTCTTATATAGGTTTCTATTACCCCCACACACACACACACCACCTGTCCCGATTTTTCACACTTGCTGTCTGGTCACCCTAGTCTGGTCTCTCTGTAGCCTGCTTTCCAAGCAGTAGAACCGCAGTCACTCTGCTAGGTTTAGGACCCACCATCCTGAATCATGGGGAGAGACTTGGCCTTGATAATGGAGCCTGAGTGCTTTTTCACCAAGTTAAACTTAGTTTGGGTTACATTAGTGCACATTATTTATTTGATATGTAGTCTAACATTAAATCAGCTCTGTTTCAAATATTTTCTGCTTAAAGTCCATATTCTAAGCTGCCAATCAAAAATGTTATGAACAAGTATGATGACACATCAATAGATAACATATTTGAATGATAGGAAAGTCTGTTATACATGAATGTGACACTGCATCTATGCGTAACAAAGGTATCTGTGGATAAGTCATCTGAGGCAGAACTCTTCCAACCATGTTTTATATTTGGATGCTATGGTGAAAGGATGCTTTAGAAAAGTATACACCAGGGGTCGGCAACGTTTGGCATGCGGCTCGCCAGGGTAAGCACCCTGGCGGGCCGGGCCAGTTTATTTACCTGCTGCTGCGGCAGGTTCGGCTGATCACGGCTCCCACTGGCCGCGGTTTGCCGTCCCGGGCCAATGGGGGCGGTGGGAAGCCGTGGCCAGCACATCCCTCTCCCGCGCCGCTTCCTGCCACCCCCATTGGCCCGGGACAGTGAACCACGGCGAGTGGGGGCCGCGATCGGCCGAACCTGCCGTGTCAGCAGGTAAATAAACTGGCCTGGCCCGCCAGGGTACTTACCCTGGCGAGCCGCGTGCCAAACGGTGCCGACCCGTGGTATACACCAACATCAGTGATAAATTAGGAAGCAATTAATGTAACATTGTTTTTCAGATATAGATGGGCCAGATTCTGATCTCAGTTTCAGCAGTGTAAATCCAAATAACTTTACAGATTTCAAGCCATCACTCTGGATTTATGCTAGTGTAAGATTGGAATCTGGCCCTTGGTCTTCGCAATATCTGCTCTCAATTCAGGATTATTAATTTCCAAGAAACTTTCATCATATCTCTGTTAGATGTAGAGATATCTATATAGATAATGTAGAGATATCTGTAAGGGTTATAGAGTTTATTGCATACAGTGTATGTAAAATAAAGGCTCAACATTTAAATGAACAGGATACAATACTTTACATATAGTCACAGATTCTTACCACTAATTTTGGAATCTCTGGCTAGCATAAGGATTCCCACTGAACCTGCAAAAAGGAAAACATAATGTGTTTTTTATTCAGCAGTCTGACCTACAATATTTTAAATTCTTTTTAAAGAGCTGCCTAAAATATAGTATCACAAAACTTTTGCCATTTTGGAAGGAGGCTAGAAATGAATCCATGATTTTTGAAGAATGAAAAACAGAGGTCTCTCTTTCTCTTGGTGTTTCTCTTGCCCTTTCTCTCTCCTTAAAATCTGTCTTAAACAGAATTCAGAGTTTATGCCAATTTTTGTAGTAGTAAGAATATATGTGTTCACAATGGCCAACAATATTTGATATACTTCATTACGGTGATACAGCCCTGTTCCTAAATTTCTGAATTAGAAGCACTGGAGGAGGATAGGCTTAAGACTGTAAAAGAAAATAGTTGTTCATCCACTAAACGCAAATCAGGAGCTTCCCTGACAGCTGGGTGCCTAGAAGGAGTTAAGAGTGCATATGTAGAATGCCAGAAAAATGTACATTTAGTTTATAATACAATTTCCAAAATATCCCTCAGTGTTTCTGAGGGAGACATTCCCTTGGTGGCCTTGGCCAAACTCTCACACAAAATGTTAGTGCGTTTGTCATTCTCGTGAGAAATCTTGTTATTTTTTTTAAATGAAAATTGCTGGAGGTGGTTTGGTGCTAGCAAACTCAGTTTGTAGGGCCTGGGTCATTTCTTGGTACGCTTTTGAGTATGTATTCAGGTCATGATCTTTAGTTTCTAGTTGAGCTATCCAGGGTGAATAAAACTTATTTTTTGCCATAAGTACTTGGATAGCTTGCAAAACAGTATCCTAGGAAGTCAATGTAATTTTAGTGGCACCTAAAGATAGCCTCATGTTCATCCAGAGTAGCAATATTTAAATTCATATCAGCTGCCAAAAGTGCACATACACCTGGGAGGCTGTACGAAGAGTAACAATCACAGGGCTGGGAAGCAGGGAGCTCTCTGCTGTCTTAATTTGAACACTAAAATAGCCCTCTGCCTAGGCGTAGTGGTTCCATTGCCCCTATGACTAGCCCTTGACAACCTCATACATAATGGTGTCTTCTCACATGGAGGTGTAGAAGTGTAAAATAGACACTGTGGCATTACTTTTTGTTCAGTGGATTCAGTGGTCTGAAGCAGCCTATTTCTAGTCCAGTGGCCTTTGCACCGCCCTGAGGCCAATAAAGTTGGATTGCCTTTGGCAAGGACTACCAATCTGCCCTTTTCATTTTTCCTGGTTGAGTTAGATATAGAATGAAGGTGCAGCTTGTTATCTATTTGTATTATGGTAGTGTCTAGGAGGCCCAGTCAAGGTCCAGAACCCCACTGTGAATTGTACAAACGCAGAACAAAAAAGCAGTCTCCAAGGAGCTTGCAATGGATATAAGTTATCTCTCAGGTGTTGCAGTCAGTTGCCTCATGAGTGGCATACTATTGAGCAAAAGAAAGTTCCTATCACTAGAATAGCTTTTTGATATCTGAATGAGTGGTTATCCCATGAAAAGTTCATAATTCCAGAACCTTTCCGTTCGAGCTGAACTGCCAAAGATAAGGAATATACAGTTTCAAGTTTCTTTTCTTTTCTTTTCTTTTCTTTTCTTTTCTTTTCTTTTCTAATATTTGGTTACTTTAATTTATTTCCCAACATCACTGTTTGGGCAAGTGACATTTGAATATGTTTATCATGCAAGCAGTTAGAGTAGGCATGATTCCCAGACTCCTTTAAAAATGTACCAGTACCTGCTTTAATGTATTTGATGCTCTTGCAGTAGATGAGCTGTAATGAAATTTGTTAAGTGAATAACGTGTAGGATCTATTTTACAGCCAGATGGTGCACTTTGCATTCTGTGTACAAAAATAGGCACTATGGGTAAATTATTACAGCAGGAGACATGAATTATGCAGTCATACTCCACAACCATATATCTGACACTGCACAATAACTAAAAAATCTTTTTTTTTTTTTTTTGCATCACTCCGTTTTCAGCTGAATACTGTTAACAAAGATAAGGTAAAGATTTGTCATTGGACTATGCTTCAATTTGTTGTCAACACAGGGATTAATATTTCCCAGTTTTTGTACTGCTGCTAAAATATATTTATATCAAAATGAGATATAGACATTCTTTAAAGTGAGTTAGATATAAAGAGTTTGTTTGTTATACCATGACAGCTACAATTTAGTTTGTACAATCATATGTTAAATACAGGTTTTCCCCCTTTTCCTTAAAGACCATCAAAGATATTAGAATTGTTTTTTAAATACAAAGTCTGAAAGAGGTTCGTATAAAGTATAATCGTTTTTGCTATATTTTTATTATATTGAGTGAAGCAGAATTTTTTACTGTAAAAATTTGAAGCATATTTTTATTAAATGTAGAAGTATTAAATGTAGAAGTGCTGATAAATCTTTGGATTAAATATAATGATGATTTCAAAATATAGAAAATAGATGCAGATCAATTTTAATTGGGTGCAAGGTACTGAATTATTAAGCTATAAAGTGCATTTGAAATTCTTTACAAAGTTCTCTTGAGAAACTGTTGCTAGGAAACAGCATCAAGTATGGTAGCTGCTTGAGGTCAATTTCTCCCTTAACCACAGTGACAAGTTCAAAACATGTTTAAAAGGAAATGTCAGTTTGCATTGATTTTTTTAAGCACTTGTCCATTTGCTTTGATGTACATTTTGAAAGAATTGCTAGGGATTTAACCACACAATTCCCAGTGACTTTAATGGGTTTTGAGTGACTAAATGATATGCGGAGCAGCACTTTGAAAATATAGAAATGGTATTGTGTAATATTTGAAAAAGAAGTCATTCATCTACTGATGGTGTCTCAATCAGTTTATTTTATGACTAATCCTCAAAATTAAAAACTACGCTTTCCGAGTCCTACACCCATCCTAATGGGATTGATGCATGGGCGAGCAGAATAATTGATTGACACTAAGATCACTAAGCAAACAGTGAGCTAACTGAATCAGATTAATGAAAACATATGGTAATTACAACTGTGGAAAAACAACTTAGAATCTATAATGTCGCCTTAGGGTAATAATCAAAAGTGTTATCAAGGAATGATTAGAGTTAATAAAAATCTTATTGTGCGTAGAGGATTAACAAAATCTCAGAAGGGTACAAATGTGAAATTATGGATGTATTTTAAATGAAAGATTTATTGCAGGGTATTTTTTTTGTCTCAGCTAGATTAGGATGACACGTTAAACACATTGGTGATTAACAAATAAAATAAACTATTCCTTAGGAAGTTATTTTATGTCAGAAGATCAAAATTTATGTGTGCTTTTTCACTTAGTCTATAAAACATTAATTTTATATGGCTTATTACATTACATTAATAAATTGTCCTAATGTGTGTACATTATCAATGCAAATTCTTATCAAGAATAATTATATTGGGGATGAGCTTGCAGTCCCCTGGCTACAAAAAAAAAACTACTTTACCTTAGACACAACAGAATAAAATCATAGATACTAATTTAGGGGAGAGTGGAAAAAATCCACTACAACTTTATTAAGATATACAACTAACAGCTAATGTCTGAGGGCAGGTAGCCTTGCAGACTCAGCTTTGGGGAGGGACATACCTTTTCCCCCCAGAAACCCTCCCCCCATCCCACACCAGTCCAGGGGTACCAGACATGCTCAGAATCTTTAGTACAGTATCTCCAAAATAATAAAGTATCCTATCTTAAAAATGTTTGGAGTGGAATTTGTCTGGCAAATGTTCCTGTTGCAGGGAAATTTTTGAGATTTCGATAATTTTTCACATTCCTCTTTGGGACTAAATTCAGACCTCTCTAAATTTTTCAGGGACAACTGCACCTGTGTTCCCCCTCTGTAGTCCATCAAGTGCACCCACTTTTAGACTCTGGCTCCCTGCCATCACCTCTCTTGGGTAGAGGCTCGCACCCCTCTCCCTCCTGACTAAGTTTTTTTCTGATATCCCCAGCAATCCAGACTGCCTAAATAGGCCAGTGTCTGCTCTTTGCATTCTCTCCAAAGCGTATACCCAGTATATTTTCCGCAGTTTTAAGTTACCACACAGCTCTTTCTAAGCAAGCACATGTATTCATAAGGTAACAGTGTTGCAGAGAAAACATATTAAAAACAATAAAAGAACCTACAAGCATGCTAAAATGCTTACCAGAAGTGAAGCCCAGCCTCAACCTTGGGCTCTGGTAGATATCAGTCCTTCCAAACCCACAACTGGGTTTTCTCTATGGTTACAAGTTCATAACTATCTCAGATTCAGAACCCAGGCTGGACAGTTCAACTGTTTCTTTATACAGCTTGGGCCTTTGATCTCCAGTCTCCAGGCAAAGATAATCAGCAGGTAATCGCCCTCTTTTCAGAACGTAGCTTCAAAAGGCTGGGATTTTGCATTACCAGAGGTGGGGAATTTGCATTAACCTTTCCCAAGGTTTTCCCCAGGAAATCCACTTAACTTCATTTATTTATTGCCCCAAAAATCCATTCTTGAATGGCACATTTTCAATATAGTCCTTTCGACTCCCAGGCTTCACATTATATCTACCCGTTACATGGAATCCCAGCCAACAATAATACATACACTTTGCATTTAATACAATTGACCCCAAAGATACTTAAACTTAATTCAAGAAGGTTTTTCGAGGATATGCAGCCAATTGCCATATCTGTCACAACTCCCACCCCAGAATACCCACTAGTGCATTAGTTAAGGCACTTACCTGGGATGTGAGAAACCTAGGTTCAAGTCCTTGCTCTGCCTGATTTGGAGCAAAAATTGGACTACCCTAACAGCTGGAGAATTTGCTATTCTGGGGTGTGTTGTTCCTGTGTTTTGACCAGAAATTCCATCCTGGACCCGAGGAAAGTTTTCTAGAAAAATTCCCGACCAGCTCTAGTTTGGAGGAAAAAGAGAGAATTAAAATTGATGTCAGAGACGGGATCTTAAAAATAAAATAAGAAATGAAAAGGGAGGACATTATCACTACATATTTACCATTATTATGGCTGAAAACTCTGCTGGAAATTGGCTGAAAAAAGATATAGATCATTGCATATATAAAAAGCATACTTAAAGTTGAAGGGGAATAGATAAAGTCCATTCCTGCAACTCCTCATTCATTCAAGGTGCCCAATTGAAGTCAAAAGGACTGTTTGGGAATGGATTACTCACAAGAGAAAGGGTTTGTAGGACTGAAACCTAATTTTATTTATCAAAATTAGCTTTGACCAACTTTAGAGTGTGATCCTGCAGCCTCTCTCATTTAAGTAATCCTCTCTTACATAAATAGTGTCATCAAAGTTAACTGAGTTACTCCAATATAACTGAGAACAGAATTTGTCCCCCGTATAGACCAGAAGACAGTGCAAGTTACCTCCATTTAAACTCGCTTCGATTCACGAAGACACCCCAGCATTTGGCCCCCCGAACTCAAGGAGTGTCATTATCCCTGTTGCCTTTGCAGGGGCCCAGCCAGCTGAAGTTAATGCCCCACTTGTGCCCCAATGAAGGGCGCCCGTCTGGTCCAGAATGCATAGACTGTTTAGTTTTAACAGCAGCAATATGAATGGGATGACAAAATCAGATAGTTCTAGTCTCTCACTTCCATGTTTCTAGCTCAATCTTGTTGCTCTGTTCATTCTTCATCATGGTCCTCTTTACACTGAGAGCTTACAGTGAAATGTATCTGGGAAAAAACCCATTGACTGAGACATTTGACAACTTAATCAAGTTAATTTTGTTTTCATCTGCAACACTTTTACACAAAAATAATACGAAGATAAAACATTTCTGCTCTTAAAGAAATTACATTTCTAACATTTTATCTGGTTTCAAGATTAGATGATGCCACTGGTATCATGGTAGCTGTTTACAGTATTGGCAACTTAATTAATCCTCACTTAATGGTAGTTATAGCAATATGCGCCTTCTTGAGGTAATGTCATTTTGATTTAAAATGGAATTAGTAAACATCTCATAGCTGTGGTGGTGCAAAATGTGTTTGTATAGTAATGCATATTCATGAATATTTCATACTATACCAATTTTATTAATTTTGTTTAGCAAAGAAACAAGTCAATGATATTTTGTATATTGATGTTTGGCAAATAATGTAGTTTGCTTTTGTCTGCTGGTGTTATTTATGTCTGAATCCTTGTAAGTGTATTTTCTCATTGAGTATCATTACAAATAATTTCTTTAAAGAAGCCCTATGTACTGTTAAGGTATACTTTCTTCCAGAGTGTTTTTAGGTGCAAAATGAATACAGTGTTAGGCTCATAATGCATTGTGAATTCTTTAATAGCATTTGCTTGTTTCTGCATATGACCCATACACATGTGAGTAGTTCCATTGTCCTGATCTATCTGAAATATATTTCCAGTCTTTAACCCAAATTCTGTTCTCTGTCATATCCGTGGAACCTTGGTGACTTCAATAGCATTTAGTCCTTCTTTAAGTTTTGCCATAAGATTACATAATCATTTCATGGTGTTTAAGGATAATTCAGAATCCAGTTTTTAAATAAATCTATTATATCATTATTATTTATCATGTTTTGTTTCCAGTAGCCCCCACCTGGAAACAGGTCAATGAAGTGAATTACCTGAGACTGCATAAATGAGAAAAAAGTCTAAAGGGTTGAAGGATTGATTCCCCATAGTATCCTGTGATATCAGTAGTTGTTTGCAGAAGCATTTGAATATATTGTGATTTGTATATTCTAAAGTGTACTATAGACCATACTATTTCCTGCTAGAACATATTATTTTATTTGTAGGGACTAATAATATTTATCTAGGGCTGTAAGAATACAACGATTTTCATAATTATGTAATACTTACTATGAGGACTATTTAATGCACACTGAGCTCTGAGAAAGCATTACATTACCAAGTTAGAGTGTATATTAATGTATATTCTATAATTATTTAAATAGCTGCCCTATTATTATTTCATGGGTTGTGAGGTACCCTTAGTGCCAGGAAAACGTTATTTCTCTTGTTAATTTCTGTGCCAGTCCAGATGTTTGATTATAGTTCCTCCCTGCCAGCAGATGGAGACATTACAAGACTTAGTGGTGATGTCATCCTCTGCAGAGAGGCTTAGTGGTGCCCGTAGCTTAGTTATTTTTGACTCGAGTGGGTGTAACATCAGTTGATCGGAAGGGTCTGAGTAAAGAAAATGCAGTAGGCTTCTGAGTCCTAGGAAGCCTAGGGGTCCTAGGAAAATTTCTAGCTATATGTTGCTGTGCCTGCTGTGATGCTGGGAGTACCTTTCTCAGACCTGAAGAAGAGCTCTATGTGGCTTGAACGCTTGTCTCTGTCACCAACAGAAGTTGGTCCACTAAGAGATACTACCTCACCCACCTTGTCTCTGCACCACATAAGGCACTGATAATCTGTAGGCTCTTCGCCTTTTGTACAAGAGAGAGAATCCAGGAAGTTAGGAGTTGCAGAACATTTTTTTCATACTGATGTAATAGATGAACTATTGATCTAACATATAGTGCCATAGCTGATGTACTAAAATTCCTTCCAAATGACCTGGACATCAGAATAAGCACTAACACCTGTAATGTAAATTCATTGTCAATCAGCCTTCAGGGGACACAGGAATACTTCACCAGGGGACTTAACTCAGATATACCTAGATTTGGTAGAGAGGTTAATAAGCAGAAGCTGTTGGACCAATCATGCTTCCTCGGGTCTTAACTCTTGTACTAATTTCATTTAGTTATCCTCCATTGAACTTTAAGGAGGAAGAGGCTATTCCTTAAGCTGGTGTTGCTCAGCATCTGGTTCCTTTTTGTGCTCTGCTCAACTAGAAGAGCTGTGAATGCTGTCCTGTAAAGAACCAAACTGAATTCTTTCACCAAAATAAATCATGCTGAGAATAATACTATACTTCAGGTTGAAGGTAACAACATGCTTTCATCTGAATCAGGGTTATTACACTGCTGTCCTTCTGCCCAGTAAAGCCATTAGAGAACTAGGTGTTACTGTCTAAGACTTGCAAAAGCTCTGTTGAATCTCTTAAAAAGACCTACAAGGTGAAGGCCTCACGTAGGCTATTTATCCTGCACAAAAGCCCTAGAAAGGGGAGACAAAAGAGAAGTAAAATGCCATGGAGTGTTCAAAAATGCTTGAGTGAAAGCAAGAATGTCTTAAATGCTACATTAGAAGTTAGCTGTGTCACAAACTGGGAAAGTATATGCATTCCTACTGTAGATATGTGAGGCAGCCACCTGGATTGCCTGTTCTCTATTGTTCATGTTGCCTAAACACTGCAGGCCAGATCCTCAGCCTGTGTAAATTTCTCCAGCTGAGGAACTTCCATAACTGGTTAGACATCAGCTGATGTTTCATTTGGTAAAAGGGTATTTCAGGCAGCCATGGGATCCTAATCCCACTCCACTGTGTAACAGTACATTGCTTTGAGAGACCCCAAGCATCTGGGCTGGCCTAGAGAAGATTCAAGAGAGAGAAGATAAAATCTTCCTTTCCTGTTAATTTTCTTTCTTCAAGACCATTCTGACCCCACCCTTCAAGATATTCATTGTCTTCTAAAGAGTTCCAGACTTTTACAAATAGCAAGTTTCATAGACTCATAGAAGATTAGAGTTGGAAGAGACCTCAGGAGGGCATCTAGTCCAACTTCCTGCTCAAAGCAGGACGAACCCCAACTAAATCATGCTAAGTTTCATGCTAAATTCAATGTCTCAAAGTTGTGTGCTCTGTTTTACTGACCAATCCCTTATATACAAGGGATGACATCACCAAAATGTCTCAAAATATTGTCACAATCTCCTAGTAGGAACTACATATCAAGAATCTGGATTGGCATAAAAGTTCTGAGGAAAAATAACTAACAGGGAGAGAATATTTGCATTCATTAATCTAGCACTGCTAAACCCATCCCTTCCCAAATTCTTCTTTTATTTAGAAATCAAATCATAGGCCAATTTTTGCCTTCAGTTACATCTGTGACATCCCACTGAAGACAGTTATGGGTATAGCTGAGGGAGAATTTGGCCCAGAGACTACAAATATATTTCATACAGTTGAAAATCATAGGGTTAAACTCTGCCATCTGGTATATTTCTGTGCCCATGTGGGAGGAAGGAATCTCTCATATATACAGTAGCAGATCAGGATTGCAACTGAAGCCTGGTCTACACTGGGAGGGTGGGGAGGGGAAATCAATCTAAGATACGCAACTTCAGCTACGAGAATAGCATAGCTGAAGTTGACGTATCTTAGATCGATTAATAATCACTTACTTTGCGTCCTGGTGGCGCGGGATCGACGGCCGCCGCTCCCCCGTCGACTTTGCTTCTGCCTCTCGCCGCGCTGGAGTTCAGCAGTTGACGGGAGAGTGATCGGGGATCGATTTATCCCGTCTACACTACATGCGATAAATCGATCCGGCGGGTAATGTAGACATACCCCTAATGTTTGAGTATAAAATAAAGTATAATTTGAGCTGGAGAGAGGGCTAGATTACGGCATTGGCTGCTAGCCTAGGCAGTGCACCTTGGTGGTGGTTTTGTTTTGCTTGAGGACAGGGTCAACCTTCCATGTACATGGAGCCCTCCTGCCCCCCATGTATGTTGTAATGTGCAGTAGTTGCTAGCTGGTGCACACACTACTCTTTTTTCCCCCCCTCTGAAATATCCTGCCCTCTACCAGCAAAATGGCTTTTTCCTTGGGTGACCCTGACCTCTGTCTTCAGTTCCAAATAGTAAAGACAGGGTTTTGCTGGTAGAAATTAGAGAGGAAAAAATGTGTTAGCTGAAGTCTTTCTGTCACTATAAAGCTATTTCCTACAGTACAATTGTTAGTGATGCCTCAAGCATCCACAGCCACTATTCGTCAACTATTCTGTACCTGTTTTGCCTTTAGTGAATAAGCACCTTGGAGCAAGGTCTGATTAATTTAGTGTACTGAACCTTTTGTATAGTGCTGTATACGTACACGATGCTTTATGATGACTCTGGATAAGGGTGTACATACTTCCCAGAGTCTGAGGAAACTTTTGCTGCTGCTCATCCTGTTCAAGGAAGAATAGCGAACTTGTGGTTAGGCCAAAAAACTGGAAGCCAAAGTTCTGTTTTAGTCTCTCTCAATGACTCATTGTATTACCACAGAGGCAAATTACTTCACTTTTCTGTGCCTATTATTTTCCCACTTATAAAAAAAAATAACATAAAGTTTGTAAATTGTTTTGAGATCCTTCAAAAAGTGCTATGCTGCTGGAATCTTAAAAATCTTTGTCCTGGAAGGAACTGTGTGTTTTCTTTTTAACAGGAAGATTGGTGGTGTTCAATAGAATTCAATAGGTATGCCCAAGGAGTCCCGTGCACAAGAAGTGGAATGTTAAGACTTCAGGATTGTATATAAGTGCAAAGTATTATTATGTTTTACTATTAAACTTTCCTTTGCTTTATTCAACCCATTAATCTTGGTAATGTTCCCTTACACCTCATTGGTGTTTATATTCTTCATACTCTTGTACATGGCAGTCATGTCCCCACTTAGTCATCATTTGGCCAAGCTATACATAGAATTTCTTCTAATCTTTCTTCATAAGTCATTCTCTCCAAATTCATAATTACTTCTCTTACTCTTCTCTGTTTCTTTCCAATCTATCAACCTCTTCCTGGTAGTGAGGTAGCTGGAACTGAATGTATTATTCTAGATGCAATTACACCAGTGCTTCATAAAGAGGGACTGTCATTTCCTTTTTCTTAAGATGATTTGTAAAGAGGCAGCATACTTATTAAATTACAGTATATTTGGTATAGACAAATTTGTGCTTAGTTATTTATCTTACTTTCCTTCACTGGACGGGGTCTTAATTTTTTATGTGGATGTTACAAAAGTGAAGCAATTAAATTAATGATTATATAATTCAATAGGACAAGAGGCTGTCCAATCCCCATAGATAAATGATTCTTCAATGTAATTTATTTTTTTTCTCCTGGTTCTTGTTTAAAATATGTAAATAAGCAGAGGACACCCTGCAGCCATTTTCATTAGTTTTTGGTGTCCTTGGGAATATGTTAACATTGTTATAATGAGCGACCTGTATACAGAGTAAAAATAGCATTTTATTAATCATGGATGGGATTTTTGTGTGAGCTGTTACAGCAGTATAATACTGCCTTAAAGATCAAATTCATATTGGTCAAACAAAATTATTACAGTCACCCTTTTGATGATATTCAACCAGATCTAAAAAAAAACGAAATAAAACAATGTTCTAATTACCCTCTATATTTTATAGTAACATAATGTATGTGTATGTGCTGTGGAAATTATAATTCCATCCCAGTTAATCCTTAGATCTCTAGCATGAAGTCCAAATTAACTCTGGTTACATGGTTCATGACCTGACCTGCATTGTAGAGACATTAGTTTAGTACCCTGTAAGTTAAATGTTGCTTTTAACTGCGTTTTGTGGAGTTTGTTTTATTTTTCTAGGATTGCTATTGTAGCATTTGGTCAGTAGATGGAGTCACAAACTTGTCAGTTTTCCCATGTGACATCACTTTGTTGACCCTTATTCAGTTCAGTAATGTCAAGTTTTAGTTTAGACATGCACCAGTCACAATTTTTCTGTTAATGACTTAGGGCCAGATCCTGCAGGCTTTATATACATGTGTTGTCCCTTTTGAGTCAATGAGTAGTCACATGAGCGAGGGTGGCAGAATTGGGCCCCTAATACTGAATTCATAAAATCAAAAGCAAATTTAGGTAGGTGAATATTTATTCACTTTTAAGCAATTTATTTTTATAAAGCAAATTGAATGAACTGATCAGACTCTATAATACATGTATTGCACTTTTTTGGAGAATCATTTTTCTAATGATAAATCAAATTGGAAATTATTTTAGCTTTATATGTGGTGCCAAATTCTGCTTTCGGTTGCACCAAAATAAATCCAGATTATTTCCTTTTGAAGTCCATAAAGTTTCTAGGTATTAACACTGGCAAAACTGAGAGTAGACTGAGGTTGCTTGAAATACTGGAGATTGCAGTGGAAAGTCGGTTGTTAAGTACATGCTGCTTGATTAAATCTTAAATTACATGAAAAGACTCTTATGCTAATCTCAAACATGAAATCAAGAACTAGCATGTCAGTTTAGCAATTAAAAATTAAACACCTCAATTAGGATCTACTAAAATTCAAATTCCTTGCATTTCTAATGAATGTTTTGCCTAGTGTCACCCATGGCTAAAGTGAGCAGACTTTTTTTTCCCTTGAATTGAAGGACAGTAGTACTATATATGCTGAATTCCAGGGAGGTTATGACGTAGTTGGTGAAGTTATGACTTTCTTTTCTCAGGCCTACTAAAACCTTATATCTGACATAACTGTTGTGTAGGATGTTATTTCTACAGTAGCAGTAAAAGGTAATGGTTCACTTACTCAGTGGGAGTTTTCCCTGAGTAAGAAACACTAGATAGAGACTATTAGGAAGTACTTGCCTCAGTAATATTTAGTATCATCTAATTTCAAATGTTACTTGGCTCTTTCCATGGTAATATAGTTGTGGTAGGGACATTGGCCTAGATTTTTCTAAAGTAACTAGCTGACGGGTGATTTTATACATCTCAGTTTTTGACACGCAACAACTTTAGGTGCCTGACATTTGGAGGATTGGTGCTCAGTGTTTTCTGAAATGCAGGCCTCTTTAAAATGTCTAAAGTTGAGAATTCAAAACTTCAGGGAATCAATCATTCATAGCATCTGAAAATCTTGGCTCGACCTTGACTTTATGGTGGTCTATGCAGTGCGTCGTACGCTGGTGCTATATTATAATCAATAATATATGATATATCTGCAGCATATACTATATATAGCATAAAGCTCAAAAGCTTTGAAAACGAATAGGACTTATTTTTACAGGGTACTAAATAGTTGTTCTTCTGGTATTTAGAGCATACAAATGCAAGAGCATAAACCCATTTTAAATAGAATCAACTTATTGAAAGACTGCAGGAAAAAATGTGTTATGGCATATATCAGTAATACTGCCTATTACTGTACAGTACATTTCTCTTCTGAACTGATATGCTCTGTGTACTAAAATATAGTTAAAAATTCTCTTCTGACAGATTTTAAATAACTTCTGAATTGTTTTAGTTAAATGGTTTATGATTGGTGAAACATGCAATTAAAAAAATCAAATATGTGAACTAAGCTTGAGTTTCATAAATATGTCGTTTTCTACTGATGAGTGTATTGATGATTTATTGTACTTTCTTCTCAGTAACACATTTCATTTTGTATCAATAGCCCATTATGCAAATCACCGTTGATTCCAGTGGAAACAGGATCAGGTCCAAAATATTAAAATGTTAGAATCATAATTGATTTCCACATTTTTAAAAAGACAATTACAGGAGATTCTATAGTATGTTTTGATTATGTGGTAGAATAATGTAAATGTAAAACTTCAAGGTCAAAACATACTTTCTTGACTGACTCAATTATTGCTCAGCTTGATGGCAGGAGAGGAACAATGCTATAACATTGCTGGATTTTCATTGTACAAATAGAGCATATTAACAGGAAACCATTAAATGCAATTTATGTGTGAATAGCCCACTTGATAGGCACATTGGTTCCATCATTTGCAGGATTAAATAAATGTAAGAGTTTCACATTATCACTCTCTGATTAGAATGAATACAAGTTTTTGATCAAAAATGTCCATAGATTTAGTTTAAGAATGTCAAAAATCCATTGCCTTAAAAACTGAGGTTATTCTTATATATTTACCCCTATACAGTTTATTATGGCAGTACTTCTCTTTTAGCATTTGATTTTTTGTTGTTTTCCCTTTATGGCTTGCCTTCAACTGAGCGGCAACACTTTTGTAATTTAAATCTTGGTGTAAATAACATATATATATAATGAAAGTCTTTGGTCAGTATGCCCATGAAACTATGGTCTATGCTGAAAAATCACTGATATACCAGTTATTTTCCAAATAGAGAGGTGCATAAAGTATGATTTAAAGTATAAGTTTAACATAGTCTTAATTGTATGCGAGAAGGTCATCATGGTTTTACATTCCATGCCAATGCCCATTTCAGAAATAAGAGGGTGTAAGTTGGTTTTTTTTCCTCCTTATGCCAATTTACCCCGCCTGTTACCCATTTGCTGGTGTGTAATTTACACCTCCATTCATCACCTCTGAATTTGGCCCATAATTCCTGCTAAATATATTCAAGCAGAGTAAATACAAATACGCCTCAGGGATTACTTCTTTTGAAGGGTAGGCCCAAATGTTCTTTCTGGTTTTAACTGTGTGATCATCTCTTTGGCAAATTGTTTCCATTAGTTATTAACCTCATTCTATTGCCATTGTCATTTCTGAACCATAGTATGAAAATACTGTGCTTTAATTCCCTAGGACAAACCATGCAAATGTACTGTAATCTAATAAACGCTATTGTAAAGATGCGCCCAACACTCATAATTTGCAGTGTGCTAGCAGTAGTTAGTATTCACCATCTTATGGGTAATGTACAAACAAAGGATATTACACACAATCATCACCAGTTATTAAACTAATTCTATGTTCTGGATATTGTAATTGGCTGATTTTACAGTACAATATCCCAGGCATTGAGAACAGGTGCAGACTGACACTGTGCCAACTTCCCCCAAACAATGGCCACATATGTAGGGACTAGAACCACCTTATTATGCATTCTTTTCACTCTGATTTTGCTGATCAACGTTGTGACAAGCTCAAGACAAAAACTGCTTGTCTGTCCACCCTCTGGTTTTGCTGAATTGCCTCTATGTGCCATTGTACCTGATGCAGGTCCAAATCTACCATTCTGTGAGACCGTTATCATTCTTCTGTCTGACAGATGTATTGCCCTAACCTGACATGTAACAGCAATGTGTCTTTAACATCTCAGGGGGAGCTGGGGTTGTCACTGTGCAATATCATTTTGATAGACAGCCTTATAATGGGGAAATACTACATTAATTTTCAGTTTTGAAGGGGTAGTCAATTATTTGAGTCAGTTTTGAGAATATTACTCAACTTATTCAAAATAAGCTTAAAAATCAGAGAGCAATTTCACCTTTATAATTAGTCCTTCAGATAGTTTCTCCATAGTTGTCTGGTGTTTCATTAGTTTTCTAATGCAGTACCTTCCACATCTCAATATCTAAATCGTGTAGGTCATCTTGAATAGAAGATAGAATTTGACTCAAAAAACAGTATTTTAAAATGCTGTTAAATACTACTTAGCATTTATTCAGCCCTTTACATTTTCAAAGTTCTCTGCAAACATTAATCCTCAAAACACCCTTGGGAGACAGCTTACAAAGGAAGAAAAAGAGAGCAGTATTAATAAGAATAATTCTAACGAACAAGTCCTAACAAGAAAACAGCAAATCACAATACATGTTATTTCTCTGAATTAAATATCTGCATATAGCTTTAGAGGGTTGAAAGGAAATAAATAGACTCTGATGGGAAAAATCACATAACTGTAAACACAGACATCAAACTTCCCTAATGGCTATTTAGCAATACCAATCCTTCACACTTACAAGCCCCAGTTCAGCAAAATACATACATCTATCATGAAGTCCATCTCTCTTTAGTAAAGCATGTAAGCATGTGCTTACTTCTGATTGACATCAGTGCGATTTAAGCACATTCTTAAAATTAAGCACTTTCTTCAGTGATTTGCCGAATTAGAGCCATGGTGCCTTTGACAGAAGATTGATCAATTGATTACAACATTTCTATGAGATAAGTGTGATAATTCCCATTCAACAAATGAGTAAACTGAGGCAGCAAAAGATGAGTTACTTTCTTAAAGTCAGCCAGCCAGTAGCAGAGGCAGGAATAAAACACAGAAACACTAGTTCCAAGTTCTCTGCTTCAGCCAATAGAAATCACTAGCATTTCTTATGTCATCCAGACTCTATTCCCAGCAATCTATAAACCATATTGATTAAAAATAAAAATAAAAATACCCCAAATAAAAATAAAAACTCCATCCTGCATTAAAGAGACATTTCATTAACTCCAACATTAGATAGGACTTTTGGATGTAATAATTTCTCCCCAATATAATCTTGAATTCCAAAAGCTTTTTAGTCTTTGTAATCATTAATGTTAAAAATCAACAGAGGTCTAATCAGGTAACCTCGTCAGTTGTTTGCTGGATGGAAAAATAAAAGCCTTATAGCCTACTTTATTTTTTTCTTCTGAATATGGTTAATAAGCAAGGCACCGATGCCCTTTGAGTTCTGAATGGTAGCATTGGACAGATAGCAAAAGGTGGCTCAAAATAAGCAAATCTTCCTAAATTACTTCTCTTTCCCCTCAGGAAAACTAGAATGTGCACTTTACAAGTGGCCGTCATGACATTCCTCTGGCCCATAGCCATTTAAATTATCACAGGTATCAAAAGAGTTAATGACATCTCCTTTCATTTTTAGGAACCCGATTCAAATTTAATTTCAGATCCTATGTAATGTAAATTTGAGGTTACTCATTTCAGTCAATCATTTATCCAAATTACAAAGCCATTACGTGTAATTTGATTCAAGTAGCAATTTTATAACTTGCAATTAACTTCATTGTTAATTGATTCCCAGTGCAAGAAATGCTGGAGGAAACAAAAATTAGATAGTTTTATATTTATACCAAAAAAAGAGTATTTTAATAGCAAGATTGCCACAAAACTTGATTTGATTTTGGAGAAGGTATTAACAGTAATTGCTATAAAAGACATTCACTGATGTACAGTAAACAAACTTTGTGTTCTCATTTAGAGTTGATAAATTATAAAAAGTCCATGTGGTGTCCCTTTATTGTGGCTGTTTTATAAAATGTGATTTTTAACAACTCTTCAAAACCGCATTGGCAATACTGTAATTCCAATTAATTATTTCAATGTGGCTGTCTAGTTCAAGGAGTATTGTTCTTTCAAAGGATGTAATTAAATGTTCTTTTGTAAGGGAATCTATTTCTGTATCAGTTTGAGGGAGTCCATATAAATTTGTAAAGGATTAATTTTATATTAATATCCATGCTGTGCTCTAATGCAAATGCTAATTTGAATGCTTCTGATGGTTTTAAGGGACTGTGAATGTGCTATCATATACTAGCTTTCACCTTAATCTTCAGTGGTCAAATCAAATCCATTGCTGTTTAAATATTCCATTCCAGTTAGATGAATATATCTTGAACATAGGGTAGGTAAAGGAGAAAAAACTATTGCGACAACCTAATTAATAAAATGGGTTTGTAAGTGGCTAGTTGGAAATGGAATATAATTTCATGCCATTCTGAAGTAATAGTCAATTAAAATGATGAAAAATCATTGGAAGACCATGCAAGAATTTTAATAATTGAAAACGTAGGGCCAGATTTTCAAAGGTATTTAGGCATCTAAAGATTCAGGCCCATATTCTTAAAGATATTTTGGCATTGCTCCACTCAACATGGCAACGTCTAACTGACTTAAGAGCCTAAAGTTTCATTCTGAAAAGCAACTTAGTGTATGTTTTTCGCTGAGGTTAAACACCTGCAGCTGGCCTGGGTCAGCTGACTCGTGCTTGCTGGGCTCAGGCTAAGGGGCTGTTTAATTGCAGTGTAGACATTTGAGTTTGGGCTGGATGTAGGGTCCCAAAACTGGGGCTCCAGCCTGAGCCCAAATGTCTGCACTGCAATTAAATAGCCCCTTAGCCCACGAGCCCGAGTCAGCTGACCCAGGCCAGCTGCCAGTGTCTGATTGCAGTGTAGACATACCCTTAGGATGGGATCCACAAAAGTACTTAGCGGCCTAATTCCCTGTGTTGGTTCCACTGCAATGCACTAAACCCCCACCAAACCTGCAGGTGCACTTAAGATTTTGCAGTAAAAGTTCTCTAGGCACCTGTATTTCTGCGTCTAAGCATGCACACTGCTGCTTCCCTCTAGGCTTCTGCAGGCTTATCTCCCGCCTAAGCCACGAATCATTCAGCCTTCTAAGTCATGTGTGGGGCCCAATCCGGTAGGCGGCCTCTAAGCATTTAGAAGACTTAGGCACCTATCTCCATGAGGGGGATGGGGCTTAGCATACATCCCTTTAGTTGAACTCTCCCATTGGCTAAGTTAGGCTACTCCCTGCCTAGCATGCTGGCTTTTGTGGATCATGTTCTTAGGCACCTATATCTCCCTATTCATCATAGACCTAGACCTCCAACTTCACTTTGTGGATCACAGTGTTGTTTCTATGATATTCTAGGTGCCTAAAGGTTACGTGCTGTTGCTCTCAGCATTGCAATGACTAAGTCCCTCTGTGGATCCCATCCTTAGTAATTTAGGAGCTTAAGTCCCATTGACAGCCTCCTAGGCCCAGATTTTTAAAAGTATTTAGGTGCCTGACTCCCATTAATTTGCCTAAGTCACTTTTGAAAATGAGACTTAGACTCCTAAGGCAACACCTAAATACCTTTAAAAATTGGAGCCAGAGATAAGCGCTTAACAGCATTTTCAAAAGCACCTAAGCAGGTTAGGCATCTTACTCCCATTGAAGTCATTGGGAGTTAGGCACTAACCCTGGTTAGGTGCATTTGAAAATCTCAGTAAGAACTAAATCCTTTTGAAAATCTGTTCCTTAGGGCCCAACCCAGCAATCCTTACACTTAAGGATTGCAGGGCTCCACTCTTAAATACTGCAGCTGCAAATCCATGCCAATAGATCAAAGAAAACTGTCAGATCAATCACAGAGCTTGCTTGGCCCTATTTTTATTTAGTACATTAGAGGAGAAAAGAGAAAATTAAGTGTGATTCATGTTGTATAATGGCCCAGTCCTTCAAAGACTGTATCCATATAATCAATGGTAGGCCTGGAGAAAGTACCCAAATTTTTTAAGGTAGATATCTCTAACATCACATATAGTAAATTCTTATTGCTATTTTTGTACCTGCCTATGTAAACATTGCCATGTATCATTCCTGGAAGTATTACTGTTGAAGGTTGCTGTTTCTGGGAACAGTGTTACATGACTGGTAATGCTAATTGGCTGTACAATGTCATTTCCAGAAGCACTGTTTCTGGAAGACGGGACTTCTGCGAATGAAATGACAGCATGGTGAGCTGGTGTACACCAAACCATACAAGCATTTTACTGCCACACCCATCATGCAAAGCTAGGGCCATGACAAATGGAAGTTTAAAATGTGTTGTCTCAAACCATACTTCAGTGAGGTAGAACTTTGATTCCTTTCGGTTCAACTCTGTATCATGTATGTTTTGTTCTTCTAGGAAAGGGACTCTCTCTCTCTCTCTCTCTCTCTCTCTCTCTCAATACAATACAACCTACCCTAACTGCTACCCATACAAATGACTTATTTTCTGTATACTTAATATATTGAGTAGGCCATGTGCTTTTGGTTGCATAAGTAAAAACAAGAAAACCTTGTTAATTATGGTAACGTTTTCCCACTTACCCCATCCCACTTCTCTGAATGGTGGGGTTTCACAAAGTGCCCATTTAAATGTAAGGGGATGGTGGGAGGGAAGGCTGCCAAATACATAGAAATGTGCACCCACATTTTTAAAAACAAAAACAAAAAAACACCTCCAAATATTAGATGTGGCCACTGCAACTTAAGAGCTCCCTCAGGCTACAAGTGACCCAAATTGTCCTTAAAGATTGGCTGTTATATGCTGAGTGGAATTGACTGCTGCAGGGCACCTAGAGTTTGGAATAGGCACGTTTTGAGAGAGAGAGAGGGAAAAAAAGGGTCTGAGAGGAGGGGTTAAAACGAAATATGGGCAAGCTAGTTTGGCTGGGGTTTTGGAGATAATTTCAGTCTGTTCTTACATTATCCAAAATTAACCTTTTTTTTGAAGGAGGGAGCATGGCCTAGCATGCGGGCCTAGTCTAAACTTAAAAGCTGTGCTAGTTTAGCTATACCAGCAAAACCCTCTTTTCTGTTTTCTCTAATGTACTAAAAAGTGGTTTTGATGGGGTCGTTTGGCAAACAAAATACACTGTGTCGACAAAGTACTTTTATGCTGGTATGGCTGCGTCTACATTTGGGCTTTTGATGGTATAAAAATGTCACCAAAACAATCACACCCATATCTGACATTGCTATACCAGGAAAAGTTTCTAACATAGAGTAGGAGGCAGTGACTCAGGACTCTGAGCACTATTTCTGTCTGTGCCACTAATTCATTGAGCAACCCTGGACAAATAACTTAAGGTTTAATTGTGCCTTATAATGCATGAGAATGAACATATAGGAATGGCTTAATGAGTAGTCTGTTGTATACAGGTGCTGGGTATGATGGTACTCTTTGAACTTACAGGAGGCCAAGTGTATGCCAGCACCAATGTTGACATTAGCAGGCTCTAGTGTGCCATGGACAGTGGAGCTGGTCCAGCTTCAGGGCGAATGCACAGTGCATAGTGCAGGGGAATGTAGCAGCTGCGCTCCTCCTCCGTGGACTGCCACTGTGACAGACCAGAGGTAGTCTCTGCCAGTGGATCTCTCTCTCCCAGTTACACAGTGAATCCTGCAATTCTGAAAGATATGTTCCACTCCCTATTTTACTATCCTTGACCAATCAGCCAAATAAGTTTATTCCTCTGCCACAACTACATCCCCTGCCAAGTTGCCACCATAACATACTGCAACATGTGGAAACATGCAACTGTGGTTTGACTTGAACAGAAGAGAGAACACAAGGGTTAGTCAGAATAATAATACAAAGCCAATGCTAATACAAGCTCCTGAGGATAAGGATTGACAGCTTGTTCTAAACCCAGCACAAGGGAAAACCTTGCTGCAGCAAGAGTAGAGCGCGCTCAGTGTAAGAATGGACTGCGCCCTCCCTCTTGGCCAATAAAAGGGTTCCTTAATCCTAGAGAAACATTTGGTATAGCCTGACACAAAGCTGAGCTATGATTGATTGGGAAAACTAAGGAGGCTCTGCCATCTGTCCAAGGAAAGCCTAAGCAGACCCAGCCCAGCTGCTACCACCCTTGGGGTATGTCTACCTGGGGCCATCAGACCTGGGCTTGTGGACCCAGTGTTTCCATGCCCATGTTTGGGCATCCACACTGCATTGTAAATCTTCATTTACAGTTGCTGGACCCAGGTCTCACAGCTGCATGCTGCACTACGCGACCTTCTGACTTGGGACCATAGCTTCAGCTGCGTCCACACTGCAAAATGACAGGGCTTGGACCCAAGTCACAGCAGGACCCACCCCTCTAGCAGGGTCCTAGGACCTTGGTCCTGAGTGCTTGCTGACCTGAGTCAGACTGATTAGTGTGTGGATGGGAGCTCAAACCTGAGTCAGAGCCCAGGTTTAGCAAACACTGTAGATTTACCCTTAGGGTACGTCTACACTGCAATAAAAGACTTGCAGAGTGGTCGCAGCTGGCCTGGGTCAGCTAACTCAGGCGCGTCAGGCTCAGGCTGCGGGGGCTATAAAATGACAGTGTAGACGTTCAAGCTCAGGCTGAAGCCTGGGCTCTGAGGCCAAGTGAGTGTAGACATTGTAGTACAGACATACCCTTAGCCTATGTGCTGGGCAGGAGCTAAAGGAAGAGGAAACCGCAGAGCCTACTTATTAGAAAAAAATAGGGTAAAGTTTATTTAATTATTTTTTACATGTGTCACATCCCTGTTCACACAAGTTTGCTTTAGAAAATAATGAAATAAAATGGTGAAAGCTGCATGCGGCAGATTAGACTGGGGCTTCTACTTACTCCATCCTTTTTGCAGCATACGATGGTGGTACAGTGCCAGAACATATATACTTTTAAATCACCAAAAGCTCATCCACAATTCCACCAAGTTATCACTCTTGCACATCTCCTATACCATCCCAGCTCCCAAGTCAATGAGCCAGGCTGAAGGGATAGAATATACGGCTGCAGTGTTTCAATTCTGGGTGATTCTCAGGTATCAAAAAGGCCCTTTGGAGCTGTGGGCATCTGGGAATAAGTTATATTAACAGTTTCTGCTCCTTGCCAGCAGCAGTCCAGTAAGTTCTGGACAGGATTTTTTCCTGAATCAATCTCACTCTAAGTCTGTAGTAGACCTACTAATGTGTTTTATGAGTTCTGCTTCACTTTTTCCTGTTGATACTGCAGTTTATGTATTGACCCCCAGAGATTTCTGTATTCATCTTCTCTAAGATAGAAGGGTATTGGAGATGCTGGTAAATGACAGCTGCTGCATTTTTAGATTTTGCTGTAAGGTTCCAAGCAAGGATAACAATGCTAAGTTTGTCTGCTGCTAACAACTAACTGAACCTGTTCACATTTCCATTGACATCCTTGCCAATAAGATCTACTTCACAGATCATACAGACAGGAAGATGTATTTTCCCAATGAAACAAATAATTTTAGTTTAGGGTAAATGCCACATAATTTTCTTAGGGCTCTAGAGAATCTGAGCCTGCCAACTGCCTTGACCGACACCAGTGAAAATCAGGAGTAACTCCATAGGCTTTGAAAGCTTAAGGCCAGATCCTGGCTCCGTGCCAGTAGAGCAAAGCAGTCAGAAACCCAGCAAACCAGCTCTATGTGTGGATGGACTCCTCCGATGGCGTAGAGCTGTCATAGCATCTCCTATACCATCCCAGCTCCCAATTCAATGAGCCAGGCTGAAGGGATAGAATATATGGCTGCAGTGTTTTAATTCTGGGTGATTCTCAGGTATCAAAAAGGCCCTTTGGAGCTGTGGGCATCTGGGAATAAGTTACATTAACAGCTCTTGTAATTTATGCCAGGGGCCAGACCTTTCTCCATTGGCCCCAGACTCAAGGGAGCATAGAAGTGTCCACCTTTGCTCCATTCCAGTTCTTCTTTAGTGCATGTGGGACACACCAGAGGATCTCTCCCTTAACATATAACCGTGAAGCTGGGAACACAACTATCTTTCAGTTGCATGGGGACCCTTAACCACTACGATAGCTGCCTGTCTCCATGCCTGCAATTGAAAAATAAAGCTAAATAAATGTTCAATGCATTGCAATTGCCTGCTGGTCAGTCTTTTGTGATACTTGTCTTCAGGATTTATAGTCATGCCCATTACCAAAATATCTGAGCATCTTGCTATAAACGTATAATAACAATAGAAAACATTGTATTCATAAAGTATGTAATTAATAAATCTTAAGAAAATGTCCAAAAGTAGATTATGGGCCAGCTATACCGGTCAAGATGATATGAATTGTTGAAGCTCTATGAAATCAAATGGAGCTACACTGATTTACAATAGCTGAGAATCTGGCTGCTGAAGTGTAAGAGGCCACAACAAAAAAATAATGCTACCTCAGTCACTCTGACTTTCGTGGAAACTGCATGCATATACGTAAGAGCAGAATTAAGCCAAGCAGATTTAAGTTTACCATGACACAGTGCTGGAATCAGAGCTCTGCTTTATTCTGTTCCAGGTCTCCTCCACCTAGGTATGCTCTAATCCTTCCTTTGTGGCATACGCATACTCATCTCAGAAAGCTTATTCCATTTTACCATCACAAATCTTTAGTTTGACAGGGAAAGAGCATCAATGTTATTACCTTTTTGTCTGCAGAAAGGCTTTTTCACTGGGTAAAACAAATTTTCTTTTAAGTTGTGCAGAAGGTCCCAGGTCAGGGAATACTTTAACTTTATGGCTCTTGTTATACGAGTTGTGTTGTTACATTCTGCTGAGAGCATCGTCTCCTTGTCTGTTAGATTTGAGGCTGAGAAAGAAAACATGCTATCCCCCTGTAGACCTTGTCCTAATCATGTTCTATCAATTCCCGATACAAATAGAATCATCTCTCACAGCCCTCACAAAATTCAACTAATACTATTGCCATCAATTTCTTTGCACAAGGAACTTATATAAAGTGATAATAATCATGGCGCAATGCAGAATTAGTGAATTTATATGTATAGGGATTACTTCACCCATCACTTTAGTACAGCTACCTTTGGGGTAAGTAATCATTTTAAGAGTCATTATACCATCTGCTATAACAATACTGTAGCAGTTATAACGATAACATCTAAATGATGATCCCTGAGACTTCATGTAGACACTTGACCTTCTAAGGAAGTCACTTCCAACATATTGCATTTAATTTTATTCACTGAGAGTGCTGGATTTACAGTTTAACTCTTCCAACTTTCCCCTGTGATTTTTTTCAGTCATGCCTGTGTCTGCCCCAGTCAGCATAATTCAGTCTGATTTTCATGGCTTTAACCAATAAGAACAAAATGTTAAGTCATAGAGAGACGCATTTGAAATAGCCACATGCATCTCGTCAAACAGAAACAGATTGAGAATAACACTCCAGCATTTCAGACCCATTTACTTTTTTGCATTTCAGAATGAAAAATATATTGCCTGAAGCCAGAGCTTAAGGGAGAAGGGGAAAGTCATGGTCTAGTTTAATTTTACTGTTCTACCTCTTTGAAATTTTCTTGATTTGGTTTTGGTTCTATATGTTCTGTGGGTGAATTTAGTGCTTATGAAAGAAGTCGGACTGACAGCCTTGGAAACGGAAATCTTTTCCGTATCTACAGAAGAAGGACAACAGTCCCAGGGCAAGCATCATCCATTGCCTTGGCCTGGAAGAATCACCTCTTTGGCGAGAGTGGCTCAGTTTCTGTGAAATTTAATCCTTGACCTGTTCAAGGATGCCAGTTCTAGTGGTAATCTTGTGATGTGGACAAAATTTTCTTAGCAATTGTTGTGCAAGTGATTCTTAAAATGAAGACAAAGGCCTCGAGCCACCTTTATATATGGAAACAAGGCGAACCTTTGCTACCATTTTCCCTTCATTTAGTACGTGAACGGGATATGAAAATTAGTGGTAGCTTGAGAGCTGGTACTAATATCTTGGTAGCCTCTGGAGATGTTTGATGGTGGTCCACTATTATTTTCATAACTATCTATAGTTTATCTTCCCTGCACTTCCCTGTAATTCCCTGTAATTAGTTATGCTGTACACTTGCAGTTGCTCACTCCAATAAGCATCTTAAGTTCAGACCCTTATGAAGAAAGTATCTAAGCAGTCCCTTTGTTTTTCTTTTATTGTAAAATAATACCAGATCTATTCATGTTTGTACTTCATTTCAGGTAAGACATTAGGGACACATTTTCAAAAGGACAGGTGAAAAAGGATGTGTGCATTTTTGAATGACCCTGGCTTACACACTTATAACTTCTATTTAGGTTCTTGTAACAGTCTCTTCTGTTCAGGTTTTTATACCTGATCTGTGCACACAAATGTCAGGAGATACCTGTCATCGTTTGATGAGCTTTTGAAAACCTGGCACAAGTTTTATGTGGTGCTCAAATCTTCCCCCATAACTGAACTACTCTGATGACAGACATATGATATTATTAAATAATTTTTCTAAACGAGATTAGATTAAATAATGAGAAATAACATGATGTAACATATGATATATATGTTATATGATACACATATATAACATATGATATATATATATATCATATATAATCTATATGATTTCATATATATAACATATGATATGTATGTTACATATATGTTATATATGTGAGACATAACATGATGAATTTGGGCCAGTACTTATTTCAACTGAAAATAAGAAATCAACTCCTCACCTTGCTGGCTTCTATAGTGGGAAAATGAGATACAATAATTTATAATTATATAAATAATATAACATGAGTATAATACTCTAGTTTTGTAGAGTCGGCTTCCTTTCCATTCAATGTCTGCTCTTAGAGAAGTAAATTAACCCTTGGCAATAACAATATTTGTTTTCCTTGTGCGTTCAGTGCCTCACTTGTGGAGCAGCAGTAGGCTCACCATTGTTCTATTATTAGCATCACAGTGACATATGTGAAGAATAGAGGAGCCCTCCCAACCCATTGTCATGTTAATTCTTCTGTCTGGTACATCTGTGTCCATGACTATAGACCATAGAATGAAATAATACTGACTCATTTCACAAGCTATTCAATTGAGGGTAGGTAGGTGGATCAACGTTTAAAGCTGTTCATTTTATAGAACCCTTATTTATGACCTCTCAATTCTAAATACCTTTGGTAAACTCTGGTGTAGGTGAATATGGGATTTGGCCACCTGTTGTCCTAAGCATGTCCCAGAATCCTTTGCATGGTTGTGTCAGGAATTTCCCAACTGACTGCAAGATTTATTGTCCCTTGCTTGCCTGGCAGTGAATGAGTATGGTGCGCCCAAACACTATTGGAACTTTTGAATGGGACTCTCTAGGTAGTCTCCCTATGCCCAAAGGTGGCCTAAATTCCAGTGTGTTCTATAGTGATATAGGCAGTCATCCTCTTTTTATGTTCTTTTCCTTTTGCCATGAAACATAAATATTTAAGTATGGAACTAAGCAAACTAGCACCCACTATATCTTCCTGTGATGAAGGCCAGGAGGAATTTATTCCTAACCATTTTTCTCCCTTCCTTACAGCAACTGAACTTGCTATCAATAAAGAGACTGATCGTTGCCAGCGTGACTGAACTTGAGAAAATTGCCACTTGACATTAGACAACATTGTGCTGATTCTACCAGCAGCACCAGAAATTGAAACAGAGTCCCCGAGAGCAAAAGGTTTAATAATGCAGGAGTCTGTTGAGCAACTGAATTTAAATAATAGTATAATGCAAAACACTAGTTACTAATTACTAGAAGTAAGGGAATTGTAATAGAAAACTTTCAACGGTTGTCGTTGTGCTGTGACAGTATTATAAGATTGGCTTGCTCTCACAATATAAAATCCCGATCTCCAATTGATTAACAAAAACAAACCAACAAACAAAAACCCTTTTAGAAGCAGACACTTTGAAAACTGGAATTCAATATTTAGAGAAAAGAGGCAATATCTGCTTAAGTAGTAATAAAAATGTGTTGAGTGGTTTTCATGGTGCCTGTAGGTGGTCGAAAAGGCTAATATGTACATTTGTTGAGCACTAGATACTCCCATTCATTGCAGATGGTGTTCTCGAGGCTCAGCACCTCTGAAAATTAGGCCCTAAATGTTTGTTATTCAACTAATAGCATGGTATAAATAAATTAAAGAATAAAAACTAAAAAAAAAAAACATTATCAATCAGATTTATCATGGGTGTATTCTGTATTCAGGATCATTTTAGATTAAATTCATGCTAACCAATTGTATGAAGCGACAAAGAGTCCTGTGGCACCTTATAGACTAACAGAAGTAGTGGAGCATAAGCTTTTGTGGGTGAATACCCACTTCGTCAGACGCATGTGGTGGAAATTTCCAGAGACAGCAGAAATTTCCAGAGGCTGCCTCTGGGAATTTCCACCACATGCGTCTGACGAAGTGGGTATTCACCCACGAAAGCTTATGCTCCAATACTTCTGTTAGTCTATAAGGTGCCACAGGACTCTTTGTCGCTTTTTACAGATCCAGACTAACACGGCTACTCCTCTGATACTTTACACAATTGTATTAAGAGTCCCTTCTGGCCAATACATACAGCACTCTTTTTATGCTTTTGGTATTAAAGTACTGAAAGGTGTTAAAAGTAGAAATAATCTATACCATTTTGCATTTTATTACAATACAGTTTACTATCAAATCTAATGTGTTTTGATGAGCATAACA
This sequence comes from Chrysemys picta bellii, assembly GCF_011386835.1. Classification (NCBI taxonomy): domain Eukaryota; kingdom Metazoa; phylum Chordata; order Testudines; family Emydidae; genus Chrysemys; species Chrysemys picta. The sequence continues at coordinate 14,045,278 of NC_088799.1, read as the reverse complement.
ACGTACCCATCTACTAGGTACAGGGTTTGGGGTTTTTTAATCTAAAAATGTATCCGTTTTGAGGTATCTCTTTTAAACATTGTGCAATATAAACACTCTAATTATTTAAGAATAATCATAACAATAATAATTTGCTCTTATTTAGAATCATTGTAAAAAGCCTCACAGCTCTACTGTAAGGTATGTGTCATTATCACTGTATTACAGGTGAGTAAAGTGAGTCAAAGATGACTTGCCTCTGGTCACAGAGCAAGTCAGTGGATAGGGTGACCAGATGTCTCGATTTTACAGGGACAGTCCCAATATTTGGGGGGTTTACTATATAGGCACCTATTACTCCCCAACCCCGTCATGATTTTTTACATTTGCTATCTGGTCACCCTATTAGTCGAAGAGCCAGGAACAGTGTCCAGTAGTCCATCTCTTAGTCCCTTGCTTTACTGCTTAATACAGCTATTGATTATAGGTCATATATTGTAATGGGTCACATTACACAGAGAAATGAAAGCAAAGTATAGTATAAAATGAGATAGGCATCACAATACTGGAGTAATGGCACAATAATATTAAAGGAGAATGGCTGGAAGGGTAATACATTGCTTAAAGGGTCAGGCAGAAACAATGGATGAAATCAAGGGCACTAAATGGAGTGAGGGGTGGGAGGACGCATTATGGAGCTAAGGAGGTAGATATGCTTTGAAAGTTAAGAACTCCGATTACATTAAATGATTAAGGGAAAGAGGAACACCAATATTTCAAGTCAGCAAAGTGGCAGAGATGTTTGAATCTACTACACTAGAAAAATGGGAAAGGGTGCTATGAAACTAGGAATAAGAAGTGGTCTGAGATTATATGGAACTATGAAGTAGAACAATAACATGTGGGAGAAAAGGAATTTATCCTTTTATGGTATGTGCAGAACTCCCATGAGCATTAATAAGATTTATATGCATTCTTGAAAAGCGAATACACAAAGCAATTGAAATTTACAGTTAAGGAAGAGAACCTGTCAACGTGGCGTTTGAGCAGAGAACAACATGACAGGAAGAGGTGCTATGCAGAAGTAGCTGTAGACACTTAGAGCTTTCCATCTCCCCTATGTCTGAGAAGTAGTCTCTTCCTGTCACTGGAATGTCTTATTCTTTTAGTATAATCTGTGCTTGCGGCTTGAAGGATCCTAAGCAGATCTACCGTGAGATTTTAATTTCTTCTTTTACTTGCAGCAGCATTCGCTTATTGAGATGTTACTATTCTTCCTATAAAACAACTGGTGGGAAATGTGAAGTACGAATGTCATTTAAGCCTTTTTTCTTCTTGTCTTTTGGGCATTGTGCTAATTTACCCAACACATGAATTTATAACAAGGTAAGGTACAGATTTTTCAGTATACAGGGTCACTTTTGAAGCATAAAGCAATGTTTACTTTTGTTCCTCGCAATATTAGCATCCCTGTCTGAGGACTTCATTAGAGGGTTAACAGAATCCTTTCTGTGAGTTCTTCAGCTAACTGGATCTCAATAGGAATTTATAATGTAGAATAAGTAAGCAGAAAGTTTGGAAAACAATGAATTGAAGATCAATGTGATAACAAGCATCTTCAAAACAGAGGAATGAATATTGAAAAACACGGCTCAGTGTTGTACTTGTGGTATTGATGTTAACACAAAAATCAGGGCTGAAATATTACTATATGGAAAAAGAAATGACACTAAATTAATTACCAGTTGGGGATTGTGGAATCAAATATGTACTGTGATCTAAATTCTGTCTCCCTTACACATGATGAACAATGCCTTATACAAGGGGTAGTCCTAGTGAAATCAACAGCACTGGTTGAGAAATAAGATGCTACTCAATGTGAGTAACGATTGCAGAGTCAATCTCTCTGTTGTTCGTTTTGCCAACATTTTCTAGTGATTTTATTAAAGAACACAGGGCACTATAATATGCGTCACTGCTGGAGAATGGTGAGTGGCTATCTATGGATAGCTTGCACTGATAATTCTACATCTAATCTGTTAAATTGTAAGTGAGTTTTGTAACCTGTATGAATGGAAGGAGTGGGATTATTGGGAGGGATAGAAGTAAGAATACTGGAATTTAAACTGGAGATTGGTGTGGGAGAAAGAGGAGATTTCTGAATATGTGGTGGGATGTTGCAGGAAGTAAAGTTTGTTTATTCAACTCAAAAAACCCGAACATTGTAATTAAAACATCTTTGCCCGACATCACCCCATCACTTTTTGCACCCTTTCTGCCACCTTTTAGCTGTCTTTGTCTTTGAGTTTGTGTGCTTTTTGGGATGGGGTTATGGTTTTTTTCTGTGTTTGGAAAGCAGGTAATACATTTTCGACACTAAGCCAATGTAAGAGTAATAACAAACAATGTACTGACTTTTTTTTTATTTCTGCATATTTGACAGTGAAATTCAGACTCTGTGGTCTTCTAATTAAAGTCTCAATTTTGGCTGCATCAGTATATATTATCTATACAGTTCCGAACGGCTTTGCCCCAGCAGAAGCCTGTCCAGCACAAACGAAAATAATGTTAGCTAAGTAGATATAGTAATAGGATGCTTACAACCAACTTCTCATTGCCCTGTCTAGAAGGGACTAAAACAGAAACTAAGAGACAGAAGGTTATTGTCGCTCTTATCACCTTGATAAGAAATACATGCTGCTTGTCTAAGACTTTTCAAAGCAATTTCTTCCTGTTGTAAATATGATATGATGAATCTTCTAAAGCATATTGCTGTAGTGAATTTTCAAACAGGAGCCTTGTAGAAATGAGACACATTTGAGAAACTGTTTGTTCATATTAGCTGGTATAGATACAGACCTACAAATACTTACACCATGTTCAGCAAGAGGATTGAAATTCTGTCAGCATGTAGTAATTAAGGAGAATTCTGGTTTAAAAAAATCAATGACTGTATCCTTGGGATCAAATCCTCTTTGTGTGGGACTTCTACTGACTTCAATGTGAATTAGGCATGATGAGAGCTTATAGGACTGAGCCACCAGTCTTTAATATAATGAAGCTGTTGAAGGGTTATGTTGCATGTTAGATACAATAATTTCAGAAAATCAAACTGTTAAGGCCAATTAAATTGTATTTGCCCATAATATGATTGTATCGGGTTTGAACAGTAATGATAGTCACTGTTAATTGATGTACAATGTAGAGAGCAAAAGTATTATTCGTTTTCTACTTTGTATCATACACAGTGCAAGCTGCTAGTTTGTGCATTAGTATATAGGGCTCTGATTTACATATGCTTAAGTACTCTGCTGAAGTGCAACCTATGCTAGCTACCCTTGACAGGAAAATTTCTATATAATAAGTCCAAATAGATTATCTGAATTTTGAATTATATAAGTGTAGAAATCTTACCACCAATTTTAGGGGGTGACTTTCCTGTCATAGGATCCTAAGTTGTTCCCATTCAGTTGAAGAGGAAGTTTGCTATTGAATTCAGTAAGAGTAAAATCAGGCCTGTAGAGCTGAAACCTGCAAAATGCAGAGCACTTCCTGTGCAATGCTGCTTACCCTCAAGTCCCACTGCTTACTATGGGATTTGAGGGTGCACAGCACCTTGCAGGATTACCCTTAGCTATGTTTATTATCTGAATCCAGGCACAGACTCATAGTGGCAAGTATTATCTTCTCAGCAGCAGAACTAAGGTCCCAGAAAACCACCTTAAAGAAGATCAGGAGGAACGTTCTTATCTTCAGGTCAATCTGTAAATTGCACCTCTTTGTCATAGTATCCCTCAGGGAATCACAATCAGAACTGGTCACACCCAGAAGTATTAAACCAAAAGTAAATCTAGAGTGGAGTAGTGGACTGACATTGTGCTAAAAATAGGGGTCCCTATTATACCAAGAGCAGTATTGAGCACTGGATGCCACATAGCAGCTTTCACTGAGTTTTAATCTGCATCTAACACTTATCAGAGTGGTAGCCATGTTAGTCTGTATCAGCAAAAATAACGAGGAGTCCTTGTGCCACCTTAGACAGGGCCGGTTCTAGGCACCAGCAAAACAAGCTGGTGCTTGGGGTGGCACATTTTTAGGGGCGGCATGGCCGGCGCCAGAATGTGGCCCCTAAAAATGTGCCCCGGCCGCCCTAGCTCACCTCCGCTGCTGCTCCCAGGGCGCGCGAAACAGCTGATTCACGCGCCGCTACTCGCCCTCCCTCCCAGGCTCTCAAGTTTGGGAGGGAGGGGGAGCAGCGGCGCGCGAATCAGCTGTTTCGCGCGCCGCGGCCACTCGGAGTCTCCCCTTCCCTCCCAGGCTCTCAAACCTGGGAGGGAGGGGGAGATCCCGAGCGGCCGCAGCGTGGGCGGCGCTGCTCCCTCTCCCTCCCCGTCCCTCCCTCCCTCCTAGGCTTGAGAGCCTGGGGGGAGGAGGCAGGGCTGGGGATTTGGGGAAGGGGCGGAGTTGAGGCGGGGCCGGGGTGGGGTAATTAAAGAACGGGGGCGGAGGGGCGGCCAAAATTGTTTTTGCTTTGGGCGGCAAAAATCCTAGAGCCGGCCCTGACCTTAGAGACTAACAAATTTATTTGGGCGTAAGCTTTCATGGGCTAAAACCCACTTCATCAGATGCATGGAGTGGAAAATACAGTAGGCAGGTATAAATACACAGCACATGAAAAGATGGAAGTTGCCTTACCAAGTGGGGAGTCAGTGCTAATGAGCCAATTCAATTAAGGTGGAAGTGGCCTATTCTCAACAGTTGACAAGGAGGGGTGAATACCAAGGGAGGGAAAATCACTTTTGTAGTGCTAATGAGGCCAATGCAATCAAGGTGGCCCATTTCAAACAGTTGCCAAGAAGCTGTGAGTATCACCACAGGGAAATTTTTTGTAGTGACCCATCCACTCCCAGTCTTTATTCAGGCCTAATTTGATGGTGTCCAGTTTGCAAATTAATTCTAGTTCTGCAGTTTCTCATTGGAGTCTGTTTTTGAAGAATTTTTTGTTGAAGAATTGCCACTTTTAAGTCTGTTATTGAGTATCCAGGAAGATTGGTTTTTGAACGTTATAATTCTTGATGTGTCCATTTATTCTTTTGTGTAGAGCAGGGGTTGGCAACGTTTGGCACGCGGCTCGTCAGGGTAAGCACCCTGGTGGGCCGGGCCAGTTTATTTACCTGCTGACGCGGCAGGTTCGGCCGATTGCGGCCCCCACTCGCTGCGGTTCGCCGTCCCGGGCCAATGGGGGTGGCAGGAAGCCGCAGCCAGCACATAGCTCGCCCGCACCGCTTTTCGCCGCCCCCATTGGCCCGGGACGGCGAACCGCGGCCAGTGGGGGCCGCAATCGGCCGAACCCGCCGCGTCAGGAGGTAAATAAACTGGCCCGGCCTGCCAGGGTGCTTACCCTGGCGAGCCGCGTGCCGAACGTTGCCGACCCCTGGCGTAGAGACTGTCCAGTTTGGCCAATGTACATGTCAGAGGGGTATTGCTGGCACATGATGGCATATATCACATTGGTAGATGTGCAGGTGAACGAGCCCCTGATGTTGTGGCTAATGTGGTTAGATCCTATGATGGTGTCCCTTGAATAGATATGTGGACAGAGTTGACAACGGGGTTTATTGCAGGGATTGGTTCCTGGGTTAGTGTTTTTGTTGTGTGGTGTGTAGTTGCTGGTGAGTATTTGCCTCAGGTTGGGGGGCTGTCCGTAAGCGAGGGCTGGCCTGTCTCCCAAGGTCTGTGAGAGTGAGGGATCATCCTTCAGGATAGATTGTAACACTTAGTTACTCTGATAAGTGCTTTACAAATGCATCTAAATATTATAGACGCTGTTTGAAGATAAGTTAGGAGATCCTTATTGTACCTTTCCCAATCAGCTAAATTATTTGTGAGTGCACCATTGGCAAATACAAATGCTATACTGTAGATTTAAGAAAGCTGTTCTCCTTTTTAATAAATCTAGCAACCTTGTTATATACTATGGTAAACATGAAATTGATCAAATTAATAATAAAGGGGCTTCCAGTTTATCTTGGAATCCTTCAGTTCCTCTAGGAAGTGCGTGGTTTGTTTTTTATAACAAGACTTTTAGACCACACGTTTTTTCCATTTTCATATATTAAGATTAATTACTTGCTGATTGACATTTTGAGATGGGTCCTATTTTCCTCCTGCATAATTATGTCCAATCATTTTGTTATCCTTCTATAATTTCATGACAACTGTACCGAAAGTATTGTGACTGTAGATTGATGTTCCATGGCATCTTATATTTTTGTAATTTAGAGCCTATTAATGACTAAAAGAGAGCCTCCAAGAACTTAATTGGATTTAAATTGGTCTTAAATAGTAATTAGAGCAGAAGAGAAGTAAGTCATAACTTAGGTATTTTTTATCACAGCAAAATTTAGAAGGGTTGATTGGTTCAGGCTCTCTTCTGAGCTATGCACGCACTGCCTGTGCTATATTCTGTAAAAGGAGTATCAAACTGGTTTGTCAAGCAGGGTTGCACAGATGTGGGGTCTAATAAGCATATTTTAAACACCAGGCATGGGAAGAGAAATTCCCCTTTTCTGATAAGGAAAAGAAAATGAAAAAGTTTAAATAATTTAGCAGTAAAGAGGCAGCTGGCTGTCAGTGCTGTATGCAGAGCATGGAAAACCTCCTACTATTTTAGGTCACATATGCAGAGAACAGAGTCAGTCCAATCTGACTGGCAAAAAGGCATTATTTTACATAATAAATGTAAAACATAAAGGCAGCAACTGACACTGTTGTAACTGTCGTGGCATTTCTTTTCTATCCATCCTGGAGAAAGTTTTTGCTTTCTGTCTTGTTGACCTGAGGCACGACTGAGGAAATCTTCACAGTGCCCCAGCTCATTGAGAAGGCACAAGAATTCTAGCACCCCATTCCCATTGCATTTGTGGATATCAAAGACATGTTTGACTATGTTGACAAGAAATCGCTTTGGTTGATCTTGAAACTTGCATGACTTCATGACAAGCTCTATAGAATGTTCCATCTCCTATATGATGACTGCAATATGATGAGAACAGCAAAACAAGGACACTGGATTTCAAAAAGGTAAACTTCAGCCAACTCAGAGAAATAGTAGGCAAGGTCCCATGGAGAGACTAACTAGGAAGAAAAGGGGCTGGCAGTTCCTAAAAGATGTAATAGTAGAAACTCAACATCAAGCTATTCCAATGCAGAGGAAAGATAAGACGAGCTACAGGAGACTAATGTGGCTGCACAAGGAGCTTTTTAGTTATCTTAAAACCAAAAGGGATACATACAGGAAATGGAAGGAGGGGCATGTTACTAAGAAAGTATACATAGGAATAGCACAAGCATGCAGGGACAAAACCAGGAAAGACAAGACAAGGCAAGGAATGAGTTACAAGAAATGTTAGAGATAACAAGAAGGGTTCTACAAATAAGTTAGACAAAGAAGAAATATCAAGGATGGTGTGGGTCTGCTGCTCAATGGAGAAGGTGAGCTGGAAGATAAGAAGGCGGAGCTGCTCAATGCCTACTTCGCTTCAGTCTTCAAACAAAATATAACGTGACTGGATGACCAACAAAGTTATCATAGATAATAAAGGGGAAGGGAGGCAGATCGGGATAAGTACAGAATACGTCAGAGATCTTCTGACTAATGTGAGTGAATGAAAATCAGCAGGGCCTGATACTGTTCACCCTAGGGTGCTGAAGTAATCTCAGAGCCACTGGCAATAATATTTGCAAACTCGTGGATGGCAGGAGAGGTCCTGAAAGAATGGAGAAGGGCTAACATAGTTCCCGTCTTTAAAAAGGGAGGAAAGGAGGAGCCAGGAAACTATAGACCATATACCTGGGAAGCTACTAGAACAACATATAAAACATTGAATTTGCAAATACCTGGAGGATGAAGGGGTGATCGCTAGCAGCCAGCATGGATTTACTAAGGACAAATCATGCTAAAGCAGCTGGATTTCCTTCTTTGACAAGGTAACTGGATTGGTGGATGGGGACAATGCAATGGACATAATATACCTGAATTTTAGCAAGGCTTTTGACACTGTCCCACATGACATTCTCATAAGGAAGCTGGAGAAATGCAGGCTTGATAGAACTACCATTAAGTGGATATATAATTGCTTAAACCACAAACTAAGACTAACTATTAAAGGAATGATGTTAGAGTGGAAGGAGGTCTCAAGTGGGTTCCACAGGGAACTGTTCTGGGTCTGATGTTGTTTAACATCTTTATTAATGACCTGGATGTAGGAATAGAGAGCATACTGATCAAATTTGTAGATGACACACATAAAAGGGGGATTGCAAACACTTTGGAGGATAGAGCTAAAATTTAAAGGTATCTTGATAACTGAAGAACTGGGCTATCGACAACAAAAAGAAATTCAACAAAGACAAATGTAAGGTGATACACTTAGGAAAGAAAAAACTAATGCACAAATACACAATGGGGGATAACTGGCTTGGCAGCAGTACTGCTGAGAAGGATCTGGGAGTTGTGGTGGATCACAACCTCAACATGAGTTAGCAACGCAATGCTGTTGCAAAAAAAGCAAATAAAATTTTGGGTGACATTAGCAGAGGCATAGCATGCAAGTCATAGGAGGTGATAGTACTGATCTACTCAGTGTTGTTTAGGCCTCAACTGGAGTGCTGTATCCCATTTTGGTTACCGCTGAATAGAAAAGATGTAAAGACACTGGAAAGGATCCAGAAGCAAGTGACAAAGATTACCAAGGGGATGGAAACAAGCAATATGAGCAAAGACTGAAGGATGTTTAGTTTGGAAAAGATGAGATTAAGGGGAGACATGATAGCAGTCTTCAAATACTTGAAAGGCTGCCATAAAAAAGATGGAGAATTTTTTTCTCTCTTGTTATAGAAGGCAGGCAATGGGTTCAAACTACAGCAGAGCAGATTTAGATTAAATCTCAGGAAAAGCTTCCTAACTGTAAAAACAGTAGGACCATATAACAAACTGCCTAGGGAAGTCGTGGAATTTCCTTCACTGAAGGTTTTCAGGAAGAGGCTGAATAGTCATCTGTCTTGGATGGTTTAGACACAACAAATCCTGCATCATGGCAGGAGGTTAGACTAGATGACCTTTGCAGTCCCTTCTATTCCTAAAGTTCTATGATTCCTCAAGATGCAGTCTTGTAAATGAGAAAAGAACAACCTTATTCCAAATTAGGTTGGACATTCAACAAGGATACCTTGCCTCCCAAAAACTCTTTAATGCTGTCGTAGACTACATGCTTGACCAGACACTAAGTAAATGCATTTTAGGTATATGTCTTGATAAGAACCTCACTGACATCGATTTTGCTGACAATACAGCACTATTTGTTGAATCAATGGGTGAGCTAGTTATGGCACTTAAAGTCCTGGAAAGCTCTGTGGCAAATGTCAGCCTGAAAATTGATTGAGATAAAACTAAAATTCTTCTAATTGACTATTTTGAATGTGCTGCAGGCTCTAACATCTTAGTGGGTGACCAGCCAATCGAGATTGCCGGTGGTTTCACCTACCTCAGTTCTGTTGACGATCACACGGGCAGCATCAAGAAAGAATTTGAAGCCGACACTGCAAAAGTGTCATCAGTAATGGGGTGCCTCATCAAGAGAATGTCTTGTGCAAACCAAACACACTGATAATTAGAGAGACCAACCTGAGGATATATAATACTTTGGTGGTCAGTATTCTGACCTATGGGATGAAACGTGGCCCCTCACTATCAAGACCGAAAGGAAGTCGGATACCATTCTGATGAAGCATCTCCCAACTATTGTACAAGTGGTACAATTCAAGATGAACAAAGAGATTGATTTTCTAACTAACCAGGTCCTCTCTCAGATGGTTGCCCAACGTTCTCCAAGGTCATACGGTCATCTGTTCCAAATGCCTACCAACTTCCCTGTGTGAATCATCCTGAAAATCATCCATGACAGCAGTATGGAAAAGACCCCCCAGAAGACATGATGGACAGATGGTGTCAACAGACATCTGTCCCTCACAAGTGTCCTGCTCCATAATTCACCAGATTTGGCTCGGGGCAGAGCATCATGGAGGGATATAATGCATTCGGTGGCAAGTGACAGCTTGAGAACTAGCCTAACCTAAAGTATGCAGATTATGGCTGTAATCCCCCAAGTGAAAACAGAACCCTGATACTCTTCAGCAGCTATAGCTGTAATGATTCTCTAACAGGAAATCTTGAGGAAGCCCTGGATATGTGATGTCAGGGAGGCTGGTAAAGACTTCCAAAGAAGTATCCCAGGTTTCTCTAGTGATGTGTATTGATTTCCTAATACAGCCTCTGAAAACTAACTAGTAAAATCCACTCCTGTTGCTGCTACCTAGAACATAATTCATGTACTGCTGGTGCCACACACTGGGGATGATGTTTGGCCCTTTCACAATTTCCAAATACAATCAGACCAAATGCCAAGGTCCATGCTAATGCTCTGCTCATTCCTTGCTCAGGTGAAACTACAATTGAAGCATCAGAGAGAGTTTTGCCGGAGTAAGAATTTAGTGAGAGCTTCAGAATTTGGCCCAGGAATAAAGGTATTTTAACCAGCTGGTGAAATTGATCTTGATTTTCCCCTGCCTCTTCTCTTCCTGCTGCTCCCCAAACTGAACTACTGGTGTATCAGGTTACTAAACATTTCTGCTTGTCAATAGGCACTGAACTCTTGATCATCTGCTGTATCTAGGTTACATTTATAAAAAAGTTAATAAATTATTAATAGATGTTATAATACATGGTTAATCCATTGTTCTAGATTATTATGGAATTCAGCAACTCAATAGGTCACTTAAAACTATGGCTTATAACTATAAAAGCTTCTACTGATGTGCTTACAACCATCTATAATGCATACAACTCACATTTATAACATCTATTCATCATTTGTTAAAGCTGTCTCAACTATTTAAAAATGTAATTTTAATATAAACTATGAATGAAATGTTGAATGGAGAACCACCCAAAAAGAGGAAAGATTTTGGAATACAATGCTGTCCTGTATTAATTGAGCTATTTGAAAAGGGACATAGAAGAACTGAAATATAAATGGTGAGAGAGATTTATCTTTTATTGGTTACTATCAATGCAAGAAAAATAGAAACGGTTTGAAACAAGAAGACATACATGCTGAAGGCAAGTATTTTGCAATCAGGCATAAAGACATAATGCAGATATTACAAATTAATGCTTCCATTCTCTGGCTTTCCACACCATTGTGTTGCAGCCCTATAAAGGTAGTAGTATGGGTTGATTGTAGTGACTAGTAATGAAAGGTCCAGTAGCAGAGCATATTCATATGGGTTAGATTTCCATCCCAGTATATGCAGGGCCGGCTCCAGGGTTTTGGCCACCCCAAGCAGCCAAACAAACAAACAAACAAAAAAGCCGCAATCGTGAGCTGCGGCGGCAATTCGGCGGGAGGTCCTTCGCTCCGAGCAGGAGTGAGGGACCGTCCGCCGAATTGCCACCGAACAGCTGGACATGCCGCCCCTCTCCAAAGTGGCCGCCCCAAGCACCTGCTTGGTAAGCTGGTGCCTGGAGCCGGCCTTGAGTATATGCATGTTACAACTGAAGTTTTAGCCTTCTATTTATTCCCTAATAATTGCATACCATTCGTACTAAAGATTTTTTGTCCCAAACCGTGAGAACATTCTTGCAAACTGTTAGTCTATGTTCAGGACTCTAACTGATGGCAGAAGTGACCTGAAACTTCACCAGTGCCCTATACTTGGAAGTGAGGGTAAAGTAGCTCTCCCTCATGTGAGGACTAAAAAACAGTAGTATCTCAGATTGATATAATGTCTTCCAACCCAAAGCACTTAACAGGCATTGGCCCTGATCCTGCAGTCTGCCATCAAAACACCCATTGAAATAGTAGTTCTGCCAGAGCAAGGACTGAAGCCCACTCCAGCAGGAGCCCTAGGATGGACCGGAGACTCAGAGCCGCATTTCCTTTACTGCATCCCATTTGTTTCAGGGAGGAAGTAAGTTACTGCAGTCCTTTATTGGATGCAGTTTACTTCTCCACATCACACTGGCTCAGCTACGCTAGTGTCACTCCAGCGACTTCAGTGGGGTTACTCCTGATTTGCAGAACTGTGAGATCAGAACAAAGGCCCTGAACTGCCAATAGCAAATCTAGTGATGTCAGAGATTTATTGACTCAGTTGTTTCCTTGTTAATAATTCACACTCCTACATCAATTTCTATTTACCACACAATAGATCAGCTTTGTAAAATAATGAAACACAAAGTTAACTAGATTCTACTTCATTCTGGAGGAAAAGGGGGATCAGGGAAGGCATTGTGTTTCAGTGGGATGTCTCTGAGACACAATGCTTCTTGGGACTACTTTGCAGGTGGTGCAGCTTATGTACCTCCCATCCCTGGCTTAGGGCATCATCTACCCATTTTTAATGAATTTACAATAGGCACAATTCTGGGCTCATGTATTTGTACAAACTGTTTTATGTAATAGGGCCAAATTCTGCTCTTGTTTACATTGGTGTAAATCCAGAGTGACTCAATTGCAGCGACTCCATTGACTGTTACATCAGTGTAACTGAGGGTAAATTTTGGCCCCCCATAATCTTTGTTCCAGAGGCAGCAGCTTTCAGTTGTCATTAATAAAGATCTTCTCTTATTTTGCAGTTGCTGAACTCTAAGCACTGCCTGCTGACAACAAAATTGTGGAAATGTGAGACATGGTGTTTGCCTCAAATTGTTTCCTTTTTTCATAATAATGTTTTAGGGGAAAATAACAATATATAATACTTTGCACTGTATATCCAACAATTTCAGCGTTCTGTATAAGTATTTATCAATCTTCACACTACCCCTTGGGAAGTAGGTAAGTGTTTTGATGTCGGCTTTAGAAATGGATAAATGGAAGCACTGTGGTATTAAATGATTTGGTCAAGGTCACAATGAGATGAATCAGTAGGCGCTCTGGGAGTAGATGTAGGGGCGCTAGAACGCAGTCCTGGCACTCAATTTAAATAGTAGCTCACTGTATCTCCAGTGTTATAAGAAAAATGTATGCGTGTGTTTGTGCCTAATTCTCTCTGAGATTGGTTATGTACTTGTCTAACTGCATTGGCTTCAGTAGAGTTATTCCTGATTTCCCCAGTGTAAGTAAAAGGAGAATCAGGACATAATGTACATTTATCATCGCTTTGCATATATGCACGGTACATACATTCAATACATATGGAAAGGAAATGCCATAGGTCATAATGAATCAGAGAAATCAAATGCTGCATCTGAAACAAACTATTATTTTAGAATTGTTACCTGTTATCTGCTATATTTGTAAATGACTACAATCATTAGTGTGGCACTAATTACATTGTACTACATACTGTGAGCATGAGCTATTTATTTGTGGCATCATACTCTATGGAGGGTATCACTAACTTGAGATATTCTATCAGCACTGTCTCATATTCATCAAAACAGAATAGTGTACTACTCACTAGTGTCTGTGCAGAGTGTGTATATGTGTATAGACAGAGAAGCTTTGTGTTAGTATAGCACTCTCTGACCACACTTTATGCAAATAGTTAATTATAATTATCGCCATTGTACAGCCGGAGAAACTGTGACACATAGGTTTTACTTTTTGCCCAAGGTAAAAAAAAAAAAAGCCGGTGGTAATCAGGAATAGAACCCAGGTCACTTGATTCCCATTTGCCTACTAGTAAAAAGGACTCTGAGATGCTTATGCAGATGTTGCAAATGATTTTACTGCTAACACCCTCTCCACGCCCATTCATATGGACTTTGATCTGAATCTTTCTAAGCTAAAAACTGTTATCCTTTTGACATTCAGATAGTTCCCCAAATGACCCATATCATTCATTTAGCTGCTGATAGCATGACAAATGCATTTTTTCCCTTAAAACATTTTCTCAGAAGCAGATATTCAGTTTATGACATTGTCACTTTTTTGTGCTACCAACCCTTGGGATCCTAACTAAATCCTAAGGTTTTATTTCTCCACTGGGTTACTCTATCTCTTTAACTGAAGTCTCACTATCTAGTCTGTGGTATTTGAGAAGTTCTCACTTGGGATCTGCTGTGACCTTGGTGTTGTGTGCCATTTGTGCATCATTAAAAGGTTGTAATGAAGTTCTGCCGCACACAGATTGTAAAAGGTCAAGCAGAAAGTTGGGAGCCAATGAGGTTGGAAAGAAAAATTGTGCTAGCGGCAAAGGTTGAGGGATTCATTATATTGATGCTATGGGGTTTTCAGCAGAGTAATAACTGGGTTAGCAGTAGAATGTAAATCTTCTGAGCCACTTAGTCGGAGTCTGCTTCTTCTTGATTTGTGGGGATATATTTTTACTAGAGTACAGGAAAAGTCATTACACTCTTAGTAAAGCCACTGGAACTAGTTAATGCATTGTAGATAGAAAGGCACAAGACAAACAGAATTGTAGGGAAGAGGTATATGGCTCATCAGTAACTCCTGAGCAGTCGCTCAGACAATGTGGGAAGTTAACTCGCATGAAAATAATGGTCTCTAATTAAAGCTGTTTGAGTAAATAATTGGGGTTGCTAAAGTACACAGTTATGGGTTGGTAGATTTAGGTGAACAGATTATATTGTACTTGGGCAGAAATTTAAGAACCAAATTATACACTTTTATGAAGATACCCACAGGAAAGGGATGGTGGAGCCAGGTGATTTCCTTGAAATTTTACCCTTTGTTTCAAGGGTAAAGTCTTCACAGAAGAGACAGTGGGTGTGACCTCCCAGTTTCACATATGAATGGGGAAAGTAGCCTTCAGCGCCCACAGAGGACCTCACCAGCCCCTTTTCCATATCCCTGGCTCCTGCAGTTGTAAGAGTATAAAATGGGCCTTAGATACAGCAACATTTAGCAAACCAAATGACTTTCTTCCACGCTAATCTACTTTCAATTTAAATTTAATCTATTTTACATTATCAAATAAAATAAAAGAGTAATTCGAAGTTCCAACAATTGTCATGCCTTTAGAAACATTAGGGTTAGGTAAAATATATGAAAAGTTGTACCTCCCACTTCTCTGAGACTTGCTAAATTATGTTTCAGTCACAGTTCACACATAGAGTTAAAACTGAGACTTGGTGTGGTCATTCTGGATATATTTGTTGTGTTAAACGTAGAATTCAGCACCTGTATATTTGAGAACTAAAAGCCAATAGCCTCTAATCATAATCCATCATCCTTTGAAGTCCATTGGAGTCTTTCCATTGTCTTCAGTGAGTGTTGGTATTTCCTAAAATCTCCTATTAATTAAATATCCAGTGGCAGAATTACTATTATATTGAATAAAGGGTAAAGCCCAAGAGCTGATACCAACTTCACTGCTAAGCACATCGGACCCAATCCTACTGTGCATTTCAGAGATACTGGATCAGGCATATTATTCCTAAATGAACTACCCTTCAAACATGAAAAAGCAAGTTTCTGTCTTTATCCCTTTTTAATGTAAATCCAGCGATCTGGGTAGCTAATACAATGTGGCAATTAAAGGCAGTTTGAAAAAAAGGTACTAAAAGTATCTGGGAAAAAATTTACCATGACTAAAACAAGTTATTTGGCATCCAGTCAACTTACATCAGATCCCTGCAAATTACCTGTCACATTATTTCATTTCTGACCATGCTTTGTTTCAACATTCTCAGCTAAGCAGTTACATGTTTTCTCATTTTCTTTTCTCTTCCCTCCCCCCTGCCCCCCAGTTACATTTTCAAACTTGAGCAGCAGGTCAGTTTTGTTCTAGAAAATAAAGCATCTGTACAATTTGTGATAAAAAAAACTAATATGATTTTCAGAGAAAGCTTCAATAACTATTTGGGGCCAGATTCTACCACCCTTAACACCGAGTAGTTGCTTAGGCTACATCTACACTACAGGGGGGGGGTCGATTTAAGATACGCAAATTCAGCTACGCGAGTAGCGTAGCTGAATTCGACGTATCGCAGCCGACTTACCCCGCTGTAGGGACGGCGGCAAAATCGACCTCTGTGGCTTCCCGTCGACGGCGCTTACTCCCACCTCCACTGGTGGAGTAAGAGCGTCGATTCGTGGATCGATTGTCGCGTCCCAACGGGACGCGATAAATCGATCCCCGAGAGGTCGATTTCTACCCGCCGATTCAGGCGGGTAGTGTAGACCCAGCCTTAGTCTGTGAGTAGCATTTTAATAGAAAAGACATGACTCAAGAAAGGATTGCAGGAAGATTCTGGACCTTTACTTTCATTGGCAGCATAGTGAATGTGATATTTACTAGAAATGCTGAAGGCCGGAAACACCCAACACCTCCCCAAATCCAAACCCACCCAATTTTGGGGAATTTAGATCCATCTGGATCCATAATTCTTGATTCTATAATCTGCTGAATCCAAACCCCAGCTCTGAACAGCCATATAACCTTCCTCTCATGTTTTAGGGAAGTTTAGAGCCTAACTTTGAATCTTGGGCCCACTTTTACATGTTCCCTGGGTATGCTGTAGGATCAAATTACCTAAAGTGTACTGCAGCGTCTTTATAATACTAGTTCCACTACATTGCTATTCTTACATGACCATAGGCAATTGAAGTTCAATGGAAAGACTCACATAATTTCAACGTTGGGCTTTGGATGAAGGCCAAAGATATGTTCTGGAAAGGGACTGTAAAATAGGCTTGATATGGCTTTATGTTCATTGTTTCCCTATCATTTCCATAACAAATGAACTCAGTTTATAAGTAAAAATATGGAGTCTTATTTCTAATTGCAAGGCTTGCAAACTCACCCTGGTCTTGTCTTTCTCACAAACCATTACCAGTAATAATAGTTGTGTAGGCCAAATTAAGGCCCTCAGTGATGACTGGGCCACCAATGCATAGGTGCATGTAACTGATTGGAAACGGGTAAATAATTCTGTTGATGATACACAAGAAGGAGCACAATTCAGCTCCTTCTGTCTTAGCTCAGCAGGACTAACGGAAACAAAAAACAGTGTAAACTTATTTTCATGGCTGACCTTATGGGTGGGCGATATGGGTGACCACCCAGGGCACTGTGGTCAGGGGGCGCCGTGGTCAAGAGGCAAGGAATGGGGTGCGAGGCCACGGAAGGAAGCTCAGGGCAATGGAGGGAGGGGGAGGCAGTGAGGCCTGGGGGCAGTGGGGAAAGGTGGGAAGCCTAGTGGGATGGATGGGTATCCTGAGGGGATGGGTAGGGGGCCAGGGGAGGCAGTGGGGTCCAGGGGCGATGAGGGGATGGATGGGGAGACAGAGGTATCAAAATACAAGTTGGTCCAGGGTGCCATTTTCCCTAAGGCCAGCCCTGCTTATTTTTATCACTAAAGTCAGCGGATATGACTCTGAATATTCACAAGGAGCAGATCCGTTGAGTAAGAAGGCATATAAATATTTTTCAGAGTGGAATCACACTTTACATTGGTCTTTGCTGGGGGCAAGGTGTATTTGTCCTGACATCACAGCCCAATAACTTGTTCATATTGGAAAATATGACCTGCACACCCCTGATCCATATAGGTTGTAGGTTACATTCACTTACACTTACAAGCTACCTTTTAAACTAACTTTTATGTTATGCATTTCGTGCTAATGAAAATCAGTTACAGTATTTGTGGCATTAAATCATAAGTTCTGTTGCTGCAGCATTCGGTATGCCATCTGTATTATTAAGTATGTAATTGTTTCATTGCTGGAGGTGGCAGGATGGTATGAAAAATAAGGTGGGTTGCCACAAATAGCCCTTCCACAATAAAAATGTGTAAATAATTAGATCATGCTGGGAGTGGTTTAGAACGGATAAAATCTGTCTGTAGTTGGTTATCCCTCACCCCATCACCCCAAAATTGAAAAATTAAAATGGTAGCAGTGACTGTTTCATCTTCCATCTAACTCATGAATATCAGTGCAGATAAAAAACACTTAGCAACAGATATTTTAGGGCTTCATAATAAGTGATTATACAAATGGTTAGAAAGCAGAAACTTTTGATTCTGTTCAATATTTAGCAGGCTTTGGTTCAGTAATTAGAGCATCCAGCATTGATTTCCTTGCATTTTGAGTTAGAGAAGAGATTTACAGTAGCTTTGTTTTACAAAATGTGGCATATAAATCCACACTTTTCCCTATTGTGAAATCAGATGTACTTTTATTGTTTGCAGAACAAAGAAACAGTACCTTTATAGTCTTTAACTTCCCTTACTACATGGGAATAGATAGACTCCAAAAACAATAGAACAGACGATCAAATAATAATTATTCTTTACCATAATAAGGGGTTCCTGTTTAAATCACACTCTTACTGATTAATACAGAAAATTACTGGGCAGATTCTGTTCTGAGTTGCACTGATGTAAATCCACATGAATCCCACTGACTTTCATTTAGAAATCTTTGGTTACATACAACCATGTGAGAAAGAAGTTTCATTTTTGTTTCCATTAAATGGAGAAAATACTATTAACATTTACATGACCTTTTTCTGACATTAAAAAACAAAGTTAAGGGGCCTAACTCACAGTGGCTTTAAATTGGCATAAGGCCATTAAAGCCAATGTTTATTTGGTTATGCCAAATAGGAACAGTCTTTTTGGTTCTATGTTTTCACAGCGCCTGACACAATGGGATTCTAATCCATGACTGGGGATCCCAGGTGCTGGAATAATATAAATATTATTTTCTAATCCCGTTTTTCTTTTAAAATCTGTATTTTAGTATTCTTTTTATGATGACCGATGAACTAAAGATTACATCTGTATTACAAAATGGCTGGGTTGCTGTTGGGATCTTAACTTTGGCATCCTCTGCAATGTTACCATTGTGTTAATGTAGCTTTTAATAATCCAGTTTCTTTGGTTGCTTAACAATATTTGCATTTCAATGGTCCTTTTTTGGTTTTGACGTTCACAAGTTAATAGGGGAGGGGAGGAGTCAGGGGACCCAATCTAAAATGAAATGAATTCAGGGGCCTTTTGAGGAAGCTCAGAGTTTACACTTTTGCTGTTTCTGTTGTTTGACAGGAGACCATTTCCTGCAAGCCTGGGCTAACAAGACAGCAGCGCTTGTGCTTGCTCATTATGGCCTCCATCCAACCCACTCCTCCAAAATCCACTACCTTGGGAATGTCAACCCAAAATATTGAATTTTATTACTATTATTCCTAATGTACCAGCACCTTTGCCAGGGACATCTAATGGGAATGGTGTCAAAGTCCCAGTGATTTAGCATTGTCGGCACTTTAACAGTATCTAAGTATTATACTTCCAAACCTCTACTTTCAGAAATAACAAGGACCAGGCTGTTGCTAATGTGGCTTGATCCTACTCCAATTTCAGCCTATGGGAATTTTTCCATAGTGGCAGCCAGATTGGGTCCATAGCAGTTGGTACCATGATTAGAAAAGTACCTAACCAGTCTATTATTTAATATGTATCCCTCTATTTGTGGGAAGGAAGTGGGTTTTTAATGTATTCTCCCATTGCTATAGAAGTCCAATGGTCCCATTCAGTGGGACCATCAGGCCACTTATCAGATTGGTCAGACCAGAAACATTCATTTGGGCCTCATCCTATTTCCTCTTTCCGAACCAAGTATAACTCCTGCTGGTTTTAATATGATGAGAGACTCAATCTATAATATTTCTTAGGTGCTTATCATTTTTATCACATTCATGTTGTACGTAGAATGCCAAATTCTGCCAGATTCCTACATTATCTGTATTATTAAATTAACTTAAACTAGGTGGAATTATAATTTTCTGCAACATACAGTCACATTGTTGTATTATAAATACTGTGGGTGCACTGGCATCTAAAGTACTAATGGCACCAAATGCCAACATGCCATTCTTCATACCTCTGCCCACTCTGCACTACTCAATTAGCTCGTGATTACTAGACCAATTAAAACTGGATTTTTTTATTTTTTATTAGCTATCCAATTTATTTTGATGTTTTGTAATTTATCAACATTGAGCCAGGATATTTGATGCAACACTTGTTTTGTTTTGTAGATGCTAGAAAAGGAATTAGGTCTAAAAACAGTGAAATGATGTTAAGCAAGTTAGGTAGTGTAAATGCATTTCAAAAGCGTACTGTGTCAAGGAGTTTAGGCCCAAAGTGTGGCCTTCCTTCAAGTTCCTGTTATGGGGTGACTTGATTACAGTCTGTAGGTATCTACCTGGGGAACAAATATTTAATAATGGGTTCTCAGTCTAGCAGAGAAAGGTCCAACAGGATCCAATGACTGGAAGTTGAAGCTAGACAAATTCAGACTAGAAATAAAACATGAATTTTTAATCGTGAGAGTAATTAACCATTGGAACCGTTTACCAAGGATCGTGGTGGATTCTCCATCACTGACAATTTTAAAATCAAGATTGGCTGTTTTTCTAAAAGATATACTCTAGGAGTTAATTTAGGGAAGTTCTATGGCCTGTGTTATACAGGAGGTCAGGCTAGGTGATCCCAATGGTCCCTTCTGGCCTTGAAATCTCTGAATCTATTATGGAGAGGAAGTGTCTTACAGATTTTAAACATAATTTTCTGAAACAATCGTCAGTTCCACTGGTGAGAAACCACATTATTTTAGTAGTACCTACATAGAAAAATCATTTTTGTACTTATTTCCCTTGCTGGCTGTGCAGCAGCAGTTAACTAACAAAACACGATTCCCAGAGCTAAGCACATTACTGCTGTCGTCCTGGTTGATTGATGGAGGTGTGCAAACAAATAAACACACCAGAGCTAGGTTGTGTTTCGGAGGCTTAAAACGCCGCGGGGAGAGAACTGGTGTTTTTCAAATGGAAGAGGATGGGAAGGAGATTTTATTTTCATTCTTGTACTATCTCAATGCAAGCAACACTCTCATCTGGCTTTTTCCCTTACAATACTAGCATGCTTTAATCTCTCCCATCTTAAAAATACTCACCATGGACTTCATTTGTCTCTCCAACTACTGTCTCTTCTCTAAAATCATTGAACGCACTGTTTACAATCCTTGTCTGGAGTTTCTGGTCTCCAATTCCATGCTAGACTCTCTCCAATCCGGTTTCAACACCTTGCTCTCCACTGAAATCGCTCTCACCAAAGTCGCTAATAATCTCTTCTTAGCCAACGCTCAGAATCATAGAATCATAGAATATCAGGGTTGGAAGGGACCTCAGGAGGTCATCTAGTCCAACCCCCTGCTCAAAGCAGGACCAATTCCCAACTAAATCATCCCAGCCAGGGCTTTGTCAAGCCTGACCTTAAAAACCTCTAAGGAAGGAGATTCCACCACCTCCCTAGGTAACCCATTCCAGTGCTTCACCATCCTCCTAGTGAAAAAGCTCTCCTTATATCCAACCTAAACCTCCCCCACTGCAACTTGAGACCATTACTCCTTGTTCTGTCATCTGGTACCACTGAGAACAGTCTAGATCCATCCTCTTTGGAATCGTCTTTAAGGTAGTTGAAAGCAGCTATCAAATCCCCCCTATTCTTCTCTTCTGCAGACTAAACAAACCCAGTTCCCTCAGCCTCTCCTCATAAAACAGGTGTTCCAGCCCCCTAATCATTTTTGTTGCCCTCCGCTGGAGTCTTTCCAATTTTTACACATCCTTCTTGTAGTGTGGGGCCCCAAACTGGACACAGTACTCCAGATGAGGCCTCACCAATGTCGAATAAAGGGGAACGATCACGTCCCTCAGTCTGCTGGCAGTGCCCCTACTTATACAGCCCAAAATGCTGTTAGCCTTCTTGGCAACAAGGGCACACTGTTGACTCATATCCAGCTTCTCGTCCACTGTAACCCCTAGGTCCTTTTCTGCAGAACTGCTTCCTAGCCATTCGGTCCCTAGTCTGTAACAGTGAATGGGATTCTTCCATCCTAAGTGCAGGACTCTGCACTTGTCCTTGTTGAACCTCATCAGGTTTCTTTTGGCCCAATCCTCTAATTTGTCTAGGTCCCTCTGTATCCTATTCCTACCCTCCAGCGTATCTACCACTCCTCCCAGTTTAGTGTCATCTGGAAGCTTGCTGAGAGTGCAGTCTACGCCATCCTCCAGATCATTAATGAAGATATTGAACAAAACCAGCCCCAGGACCGACCCTTAGGGCACTCTGCTTGAAATCGGCTGCCAACTAGACATGGAGCCATTGATCACTACCCATCGAGCCCGACGATCTAGCCAGCTTTCTATCCACCTTGCAGTCCATTCATCCAGCCCATACTTCTTTAACTTGCCGGCAAGAATACTGTGGGAGACTGTATCAAAAGCTTTGCTAAGGTCAAGGAATAACACGTCCACTGCTTTCCCCTCATCTACAGACCCAGTTATCTCATCATAGAAGGCAATTAGGTTAGTCAGGCATGACTTGCCCTTGGTGAATCCATGCTGACTGTTTCTGATCACTTTCTTCTCCTCTAAGTGCTTCAGAATTGATTCCTTGAGGACCTGCTCCATGATTTTTCCAGGGACTGAGGTGAGGCTGACTGGCCTGTAGTTCCCCAGATCCTCCTTCTTCCCTTTTTTAAAGATGGGCACTACATTAGCCTTTTTCCAGTCATCCGGGACCTCCCCCAATCCCCATGAGTTTTCAAAGATAACGGCCAATGGCTCTGCAGTCACATCCGCCAACTCCTTTAACACCCTCGGATGCAGCGCATCCGGCCCCATGGATTTGTGCTCATCTAGCTTTTCTAAATAGTCCTGAACCACTTCTTTCTCCACATAGAGCTGGTCACCTCCTCCCCATACTGTGCAGCCCAGTGCAGCAGTCTGGGAGCTGACCTTGTTCGTGAAGACAGAGGGAAAAAAAGCATTGAGTACATTAGCTTTTTCCACATCCTCTGTCACTAGGTTGCCTCCCACATTCAGTAAGGGGCCCACACTTTCTTTGACTTTCTTCTTGTTGCTAACATACCTGAAGAAACCCTTCTTGTTACTCTTAACATCTCTTGCTAGCTGCAACTCCAAGTGTGATTTGGCCTGCCTGATTTCACTCCTGCATGCCTGAGCAATATTTTTATACTCCTCCCTGGTAATTTGTCCAATCTTCCACTTCCTGTAAGCTTCTTTTTTGCGTTTAAGATCAGCAAGGATTTCACTGTTAAGCCAAGCTGGTCTCCTGCAATATTTACTATTCTTTCTACACATCGGGATGTTTTTTTCCTGCAACCTCAATAAGAATTCTTTAAAATACAGCCAGCTCTCCTGGACTCCTTTCCCCCTCATGTTGTTCTCCCAGGGGATCCTGTCCATCAGTTCCCTGAGGGAGTCAAAGTCTGCTTTCCTGAAATCCAGGGTCCGTATTCTGCTGCTCTCCTTTCTTCCTTGGAGTTCAGGTCAGGATCCTGAACTCGATCATCTCATGGTCACTGCCTCCCAGGTTCCCATCCACTTTTGCTTCCCCTACTAATTCTTCCCAGTTTGTGAGCAGCAGGTCTGGAAGAGCTCTGCCCCTAGTTGGTTCCTCCAGCACTTGCACCAGGAAATTGTCCCCTACACTTTCAAAAAACTTCCTGGATTGTCTGTGCACCGCTGTATTGCTCTTCCAGCAGATATCAGGGTGATTAACGTCTCCCATGAGAACCAGGGCCTGCGATCTAGTAACTTCTGCTAGTTGCCGGAAGAAAGCCTCGTCCACCTCATCCCCCTCGTCTGGTGGTCTATAGCAGACTCCCACCATGACATCACCCTTGTTGCTCACACTTCTAAACTTAATCCAGAGACTCTCAGGTTTTTCTGCAGTTTCATACCGGAGCTCTGAGCAGTCATACTCCTCTCTTACATACAACGCAACTCCCCCACCTTTTCTGCCCTGCCTGTCCTTCCTGAACAGTTTATATCCATCCATGACAGTACTCCAGTCATGTGAGTTATCCCACCAAGTCTCTGTTACTCCAATCACATCATAGTTCCTTGACTGTGCCAGGGCTTTCAGTTCTCCCTGCTTGTTTCCCAGACTTCTTGCATTTGTGTATAGGCACTTAAGATAACTCGCTGATCGTCTCGCTTTCTCAGTCTGAGACAGAAGTCCTCCCCCTCGCACTCTCCTGCTCATGCTTCCTCCCGGTATCCCATTTCCCCACTTACCTCAGGGCTTTCATCTCCTTCCCCCAGTGAACCTAGTTTAAAGCCCTCCTCACTAGGTTAGCCAGCCTGCTTGCAAAAGATGCTCTTCCCTCTCTTCGTTAGGTGGAGCCCATCTCTGCCTAGCACTCCTCCTTCTTGGAACACCATCCCATGGTCGAAGAATCCAAAGCCTTCTCTCCGACACCACCTGCGTAGCCATTCGTTGACGTCCATAATTCGACGGTCTCGACCCAGGCCTTTTCCCTGCACAGGGAGGATGGACGAGAACACCACTTGCGCCTCAAACTCCTTTATCCTTCCCAGAGCCACGTAGTCTGCAGAGATCCACTCAAGGTCATTCTTGGCAGTATCATTGGTGCCCACATGGAGAAGCAGGAAGGGGTAGCGATCCGAGGGTTTGATGAGTCTCGGAAGTCTCTCTGTCACATCGTGAATCCTAGCTCCTGGCAAGCAGCAGACCTCTCGGTTTTCTCGGTTGGGGCGGCAGATAGACGACTCAGTCCCCCTGAGGAGGGAGTCCCTGACCACCACCACCTGCCTCCTTCTCTTGGGAGTGGTGGTCATGGAGCCCCCATCCCTAGGACAGTGCATCTCATGCCTTCCAATCAGTGGAGTCTCCTTCTGCTCCCTTCTATCAGATGTATCATCTAGTCCACTCTCCGCATTAGTACCTGTGGAGAGAACATGAAAACGGTTGCTCACCTGTATCTCCCCATCCTCATCTTCCTGGACCTGTCAGACACCTTTGATACAGTCAGTCATGCTCTTCTTGCGGAAATCTTGTCCTCCTTTGGCTTCTGTGACTCTGACCTCTACTGGTTCTCCTCCTAGCTGTCTAATCACTCCTTCAGCATGTCATTTGGCAGATCCACTTCCTCCCACCTCTAACTTGCAGTGGGGGTTCCACAGGGCTCCTTCCTTGGTCCTTTCTCTTATTCCTCTACTGTTTATCTTTGGGTAATCATATCCACAAATACAGATTGAGTTACCATCTCTATGCTGGTGACTTACAGATCTACCTCTCTATTCTGGATTTGTCTCCTTGTGTCCAAACTAAACTCTTGACCTGTCTCTCTGACAACTCCATGTGGATGTCTAGCTGTCAGCTCAACTTCATTGTGGCTAAAGTAGAGCTCTTAATTTTCCCCAAAAGCACTTCTCCATATCCTTTCATGATCATGGTGGACAACACCACTATTTTTCCTGTCAGGCCCATAACCTTGATGTCCTCTATCTAGGTTATCACATCCGGCCATCTAAATCTTGCAGATTCTTTACCTATAACATCTCTAAGATATAGCTTTTCCTTTCCATCCATACAGCTAAAACTCTGCTGTCATCATCTCACATCTTGATTATTGCAACATCCTGTTCTCTGACCTTGGCAAATACAATCTTGTCCTACTCAGATCCAGTTCATTCAGAACACAACTACAAAGATCAAGGGGGGGGAGGGATAGCTCAGTGGTTTGCGCATTGGCCTGCTAAACCCAGGGTTGTGAGTTCAATCCTTGAGGGGGCCATTTAGGGATCTGGGACAAAAATCTGTATGGGGATTGGTCCTGCTTTGAGCAGGGGGTTGGACTAGATGACCTCCTGAGGTCCCTTCCAGCCCTGATATTCTATGATTCTCCTAGTTCATGGCTTTGAACATGTCACCCTTCTTAAAACAAACCATTGTTGTAATTCCTACAAAAACCTGACAAAAGTTAAGCCGCTGGTGGAAAAACCACTGCTTATCATATTGACCAATATTGTCACACTGTTTCCTTGCATTCTCCTATCTGTCTGTTTCTATCTATTATCTCTTGTTTTATTAGACTTAAACTGTAAGCCCTTATGGGGAGGGAATATCTTTTTTGCTTTGTGTTTGTACAGCACCTAGCACAGTGGGGCCCTGCTTCATGCTTAGGGCTCTTAGGCACTATTAGGCACTATTATAATATAAATAAATAACAATAATATTTGTTTATTCAAATTACCTGCCGGTGCCCTGTAAGGACTGATTCTGCAGTCCTTAAGCAGCGAAATCTTTGTCTCAAGTAAGACTTTTGCCTACAGTTTGCAGGATCAGATCAGATCTTAAAGCTACTTTATGCACACATCTAGTCTATGGAAAAGATTGCTAACATTTTTGTTACTTTGTCATTACATTTTTGTCCCTTCCTCACCCATCTGTTTGTTTCATCCACCCCTCGTGTCTTGATAGTAACCAAGGTTGCAAGCCGTTTGGGGAAATGGCCGTCTCTTTACTGTCTGTCTGAATAGTGCCTGGTATATTAGACTCTGACGGGGGCCTCTAAGTGATACTGTAATACAAATAATTCATACTATAATAATAACAAATGGCGTACGACTATGCGGGATATATAATCTGTGTAGGAAACTAAACATACAGAAATTGAAGACTATTTTGTAGGATCTCTGTAACAAAGGAAAATTGAAATCCATAAAGTATGCTTTCAGAGAAGAGTGTTCCATTCATTTTCATTAGTGCTTTTATCATAGTGTGTATGTGCACATGCATGAGGGTGAGTGTTGGCAGTAGAAAAGGAACAGGCTCTGTACATTGCTACGTATTTATTACATGGAAAAGACTAGCAGCCCAATCCCCCCAATCTTACAGGCTGTTTAGCACTCTGGTCCCAAACCAAGAAAGCATGTATGTGCTGAACTTTGAGCGAGTAGTCCCACTAATTTTTAATGCGTAAAATTAAGCTTAAGTGCTTTAATGCGTAAAATGTTCTTAAGTGCTTTGCATGATTGGGATAGGAGTGCTGAGCACATGAAGGATTGAGCCCCTAAAGTCAAAATTAAAATATTTCAAATGTTCAGGGAAACAGCCAATTAATCTGAAGAAATAAGTTTATGTGCAAAGTGATGCAATATTAAAATTACTTTAGAAAATAAAAATGCAACCCAGATGCTGGTCCAGCAGCAGTACATCTATCTTTGTCACTCAAACTTCTACAATAACCACACAAAGGAGCCATGCCTCAAGATATCAGAGAATCTGCTCAGAAATAAAAGAAGCTAATTTTCAGTGCTTGAGGCACATTCATATAAATTTTACTCTCATCTTCCCTTGACTGGCAGATCTCAAGAAGGCAACACAGGCTTTTTTTGAAGTCTTATAAACAAAGGCGTATACAGCTGTTCACATACATATAACCAATTATTCAACAGTATATGACAAAATGTCATGCAAGGCGTGCAAATATGTTGGCACAATGACCTCCAACTGTAAGAAACCCTGCTGGAATTGACAACAGCAGCCTTCAGAAAACTCTGAATAAGCAGATGAAACTTTTAAGTAGCAAATTGCCTAGAAAACAGACCATTAATCAGTCTAGACACCAGGAGATCAGAGAGAAAAACTGGCATCCTGATTAAAACATGCATTTCCTTTAACTGAGCAAGTGGGTGATGATGGTTGATTTCAGCTGGGAGATAGAGCTTTTCAACTCTAAATCACTGATGCAAATACAGCCCAATTTGGTAGAGACCAAAGTAATTCTGAGAGCTTCATGAAATGTTGTGGTGGTCCCAAAACAGTTGTCCACATCTGCACAGTTGATTCCTTTATTGGTTGTCTCAGAGAGATCAAGGGCTGAACAAGTCTGGTGGTCTCACCACTTTATGCTTGAGGCACATAGGTGGTAAGAAGAAACTTCCAGTTAAGCTTCCAGTGCTACACCTCTTCTCTAGAAATATAAGTCTTCAGAGTTATCAGTCTGGTACCATTCAAAGGAATACAGTCACTTTAAAAAACAAACAAAAAATGAAACTTCCTAAGCAGGTACAAACAGGGATCAAAGATGGTTGCTGGAAAATAATACCATTTAATTCTTCTATTGAGCTTTAACTCTGCAGATCTCAAAGAACTTTATGAATATGAATGAATTAAGCCTCCTGACACTCCAGTAGGTAGGTAATTATTAATATCCTTATTATGCAGATGGAGGAACTGAAGCCCAGGGTTGAGGAACAACATTTTTAACACTTGAGTGCCTATTGTGTAGACATTTAGAGTGAAATCCTAGCCCCATTAAAGTCAATGGGAGTTTTGCCACTAACTTCAATGGAGTTAGGATTCCATCCTTAAATATATATTTAGGCAAATAAATAAGTAGCTAATTTTCAAAAGTGCTGAAAACACAATTCCCGTTGAAGCAAATGTGAATTGGATTTACTTGCCAGAATATGGATTTAAGTATTGTGATAGACCCAGACCAGTTGGGAACAGCAGAGTAGCAGAAAGGAGATATACTGGCGACTGGATAAGTAGTTTTCTGTTCCCTGAGTGACCCAGAGCAGGGGCTGCTCCAGGCTAATAGACCACCTGACTCCAATTAACCTGCTAAGAGTCAGGTGAGGCAGTTAAACACCTGACTCTAATTAAGGCCCCTCTGAGGCTATAAAAGGGCTCACTCCAGTCAAGTCAGGAAGAGCCAGAGGAGAGGAAGTGTGTGTGAGGAACTGGGAGCAAGAGGTGTGCAAGAAGCTGAGAATGAGTAGGCATACTGCTGGAGGACTGAGAAGTACAAGCGTTATCAGACATCAGGAGGAAGGTCCGGTGGTGAGGACAAAGAAGGTGTTGGGAGGAGGCCATGGGGAAGTAGCCCAGGGAGTTGTAGGTGTCATGCAACTGTGCCAGGAGGCACTCTAAACAGCTGCAGTCCACAGGGCCCTGGACTCGAACCCGGAGTAGAGGGTGGGCCCGGGTTCCCCCCATACCTCCCAACTCCTGATCAAACACAGGAAGAATTGACCTGGACTATAGCTTCTACCAGAGAGGAAGGTCTCTGGACTGTTTCCTGACCCACAGGGTGAATCTGTGAAGTGAACAAATCTGCCAATAAGCACAGGACCCACCAAGGTAGAGGAGGAACTTTATCACAGTATCTAGCTTTAAGGCATCCAGATTGTAAAAATTTATGCTAAGCAACTAGCCCAACATCATGTAAAGTTTATGGCAAAACCAGGAATAAAACCAGCAGCTCACTGTTCCCAGTCCTATGCCTTATTTGCCAGAAGCTAGATTCACAAAAGGACATAGGTGCCTAACTGCCACTCTAGGTGCCCTAAATCCCAGAGTCAGGCCCCACTGGGATTCACAAAACCCCCACTCTGCTCCCACCAAACTCTGTAGATGCCTAAACTTGCTCAGCACCTCAGTTCTTGCACTATAAGTGCCCCTGGGCACCTGTGTTTCTGCCTCTGCGCATGTGCATAGCCCTACACCAGGCATCCGGATGCCTAACCCCACAATGAAGATAAGCTTTTGTCCACCTAACTCACTGTGGGACCCAATCTAGTACATGTGCTCCCGCATCACCAACTGGACTGGCCTCCTATACACAAAACAAATGGAGAAGGTAGAGAGGTGAGTGTGGAAGCCCACCTCTGTAATATCTTTTAGCGCAGTGGTTAGAGTACTCCCCTGGGATGTGGGAGGCCCCTGGTTCAAGTCTCTCCTCCACCTGAGATAGTTAAAAGGGGTCTTCCACCTCCCAGGTGAGTTTTCTAAGTACCAACTATAGAGTCATTCTCATGGTTGAGTACTCTCTCTTTGGCCCAATGATTCTTTCATTATTTAATACATAGCACAACCAACTGGTGGTTAGGACACTCACCTGAGGTGGCAGATCCCAGTTCATATCCCTTCTCCCCCTCAGGTTGAGGGGGGGCCTCACCTGGGGATCTCCCACATCCCAGGTAAGAACCCTGATCACTGGGTAAAAGTTATGAAGGAAGTTTTCATCGTCTTCCTCCTTTCGCCCACCAGCTTCTTTCTAAAACAGTGTAGGCGCTTAACAATGAGAGGATTTGCAGCTGAGAAACCCAAGCAGAGGGAGGTGCCTCCCTGAAGCCTGGTTTAGTCGCCGATCTCCAAGAGAGGGGTGGGGCTTAGCACACATCCGTCAGCTTGGCATCTCCCATCCGCTTGTTTAAGCGGAGAGCCGCTAATATGCTGGCTTTTGTGAATCCCATTCTAAGGCTCCTATCTCTGCCAATTCATTCATTCACTCCTATCTTGCTACCTTCCTTTCTAGTTCTACTGTCAACACATTGGCCTACCTGGTTTATGCAGGTGCTCCAGATTTACACTCTGTGAGCTATAATAAACATTTGTAGTATTTGAAAAATATCAAGGTAGATCTACTAAATGTCTCTTAACCAGGCATTGCTCAGTCAGGAGTTTTTGTACTGCAATTAGCAATATTACATGCAGTCTTCAAAACAAGTAACTCAGAAATACCAGGTTTGTAAATGCTAGATGATGGGAGGAAGTCAACATTTAATATTTTGACATGTTGCACCGAAATTCATTCCTCATGCAACTCCAGTGACTTTATTTTCAGGAATGAATTTTGCTCATAGTTGTGGCAAAGCAAACAGACAATAAATTGCTTGTACCTGTCACCTATGATTACCTTGTTTGTACCTATGATTCAGACAGCTTTTTTTCCCCTGAGCCTTCCATCTCCTAATGTTCTCTCAAACCCCACTATTATTTTAAATGGTGGAAATGGAGTGATTCAGATACTTCAGCACTTGTCAAAAACAGCCATTTCAAAACGTGTCACTTGATGAAAGACTAAAATATAGCTTAAGGTCAGACCTGCTGGTTTAGAGGGATCTTTCTCTTTGATCTTTTATTGTATGTAAAGGCTTTTTGGGGCCTTATTCTCAGAACTTGCTTCTCACTAACGGAATTTATGATTTTAATAAACACCTGTGATTACTACAAATAAACTTTTACAAAGTTAGTTATGTTTTTTATGCTATTAACCACTCCCATTAATCAGCCAAACTTATTTTCTAAATGGCCCGAAAGGAAAACATACTGTGCTCTGTGCACCTTTTGCTTTTTCGCTTCCTTGAAATTGTGAATCATTGGAGGGTTTGTAGGTTTGCATTATTGAGAGAATTCCTTTGCAGACATTCTCATCACTAGGGAGACTAGGTCTTTTGTAGAAAGTTTCTCTCCACTGAGAGTGATCTCCTTGAATTTTTTTCTCATTTTGGTAATGCTGAGGGAAGGATACTCTAAAACTAGGCTGCCAGCTTTTTATGGCTGAAAATAATGTAGGAAGGAAACTGCCATTGTATTTGTCTTCAATACCTTGTTCTTTTACAAGAAAACAGTTAGTCTCTTTCATGGGGGAAGGAGGGAAAGGACTTCTTTATATAAGATAATGAGAAAACTGAGAGCATTTTCACATCATACGAGGCCTGATACAATCTCAGTGGGAGTTGGACTGGGCCCAGTATGGATAGGATAAGTTCTCCCATTCAGGTATAGATCTAAATTACGCCTGCACCTGTACTACATGCTTCTTTGTCCCCAATCCAGTGATGGAGGTGCAGGTGTAATCTGCCTCCCTCCACTCTGGTGTGGAGCAAGAGTTTGGGGCAAGCAAGCATCATTCCAGGGAAGTTGTGTCTGGAACTGAGATATGAGTGGCGCAAAGGCCCCAGGGTGTCTGCACTGGAGAAAGTGCTTGCTGCATCTGTCAAGGCTGATTCCCCACTCTGGCACTTCGAGTGCAGAAAGTGGGGGCCCGCAAGGATTCTAAAAATTAATACTGGTCCCTCCAGGCTTGTATTAAGCTCCCAAGGTTACAGCTTTTCTCTGACCTTGCTGCCACCACCCAAGTGCAAAAAACCCTTTTGGAACCCAGGAAGGCACACTTGGGAATTCCTTCCTTTGGGGGTACACTCAAGCCCTTTCACACACATCCTTACCCTCCGGGAAGAGCTGAGAAAGAAAACAAAGGAAATTAGCTGTTGCCGCCAGCTAATTAAACGTGTGCACAAACCTCTTAGGACATAAAAATCCAATCCTGTTATTAAAAAAAGGTAAATTTTACTAAAAACAAAAAGAAAGAAAATATATTTGTAACTTAGGCTTTTTGCTAGGTTTAAAAAAAAAAAACATTACAAGGATTAAGCATCAGGATAGCTCTTTTGAGGTCCAGCTTAACGGTTACAAGCAAAACAAAAGCACCTGGGGTTAGTACAGAGGAGTTCACAAGCCATAAAGAAATGAGATAAACCTAATTGTGTCTTCCTAGACATTTCCTGATCTACTTACATATCTGGGGTTTCAAATGCGTAGTTTCTAGGTATGATCTGATTATTTTCACACCTGGCTTAGACTTTTTACAGCATAGTTCCAGCCCTGTCCCTGAGCTCCGGGAGAACAAACAGACAGACAAAAAGCAAGTTCTCTCCCCCCCGCCC
This sequence comes from Chrysemys picta bellii, assembly GCF_011386835.1. Taxonomy (NCBI): domain Eukaryota; kingdom Metazoa; phylum Chordata; order Testudines; family Emydidae; genus Chrysemys; species Chrysemys picta. The sequence continues at coordinate 14,012,914 of NC_088799.1, read as the reverse complement.
CCCCCATTTAAAAAAGTTCTAGCCTTCCCATTGGCCCTTTTGGTCAGGTGCCCACTCCCTTCCTTTTACCTATGCAGGGAGACTTTTTAACCCTTTACAGGTAAAGCAAGTAGAGAACAACTACCAAGAAGGATTTATAACTAGCTGGCTGGCTGTCTATCCATAAAAGGGAGCTACCCCCCACCCTTTCATTTATTACAGCATCCTTTAGAACTGCAGCAAGGCCTGCCATGCAGTGCACACTCTGCTTCCCCACATGGCTGAGTTACAGATAGAGGTATAACTGAGCTGTAATGGTTAGCGCTGAATGATAGTGGATTTATATTCCCTTTTGTGTTAACTGTAAATGCATAATGTTTACCATCCCACCTTCCATACATTATATGTAATACCAGCTTAGGGGTGGGGGAGGGGAATAGAGTGCGTACCTGAGTAGGTGCCACTGTATATGAATACACACACACCTATGTATAAGCTGCATTCTTTTTCTCACCATCTTTTTAGCCTCTTCTCCTGGATATATGAGGTCTTATTATACCAGGATAAACTCCATTGACTTCAATGGCGTGCCCAGTGTAAGTGAGATCAGAATCAGGCCCATAAAGATACTACTCTGTCCTCTCCTGCTTCTTGGCCAGATTCACTGGTTCACCATGGCTGCTTTGTGCCACTTAAACAGTGTCAAATTTCTTTACATCCATTTTAACTGGCTTATGTCATAGTGGTCAATAGAGTTGCTTAACTACTCACACTGGATTTGCTAGAGGCCTATGCTCTGAGACCTGGCTCACCATTCAGATGCTGGGCCAGACCCTGACTTGGTATAAATTAGTATAGTTCCATTGACCTCAGTGGACAGCCTTGACAGAATCCCACCAACCTTCATCCTAGAAAAATGGCGGCAGCCCCATTCCTGTTTTGAGCTCTGCATTTTCCTGCTAACATTTTTTTCCCCAGTAGAGGAAAAAGAGAGAGAAACACAATCCCGAGCTTGGTTTTCTAGAAGAAAAGGAACATTAATGAACATGCTTCTCCCACAAGGGTTACTAGCTTTCTGGGAAAAGGGCATAGTTTGTAAAAGCATTTCTTGTCTTTGACCTTCAGTTCAGCGGCACTGCTTACTCTCAACAATCATTAAGCGGTACATTTTACACTCCTCTCTTGCTACCTTCCCTTCTAGATCTACTGTCAACACCTGCAAAGCACAGCAGAGTACTGTTCTAGAGAATTTGGCTCTATCCAGTATTTTTGTACTTATAGCAACAGATCTGATTCTCAATGGTATGAGAAGCCAGTGACTTCTTTTGAAAAATAGGATGCTCACCACCGCTGAAGTTCGGGCCAGATGGTTGCAGAATAGTTAGTAACTTCCAGACAATACTCCTTGGGTAGAAGCCCAGCTCATTTCCTTCAAAGGATTTCAGGAGTGAATACAATAATCAGGTAAACTTGCTCAGTTGGCAGTCTCTAGTCCCTAGGTCGGAGGAGGTGTACCTTCAGATTTACCACAGCTATGGGACACCCACAGCAGAATGGTTTGCTTCTAAACCGTGGCAAAGTCACTTCAGTTTTGTATTAAGGTATTTGTATTAACTGCCTAAACCAGAGGTTCTCAAACTGTGGTCCGTGGACCAGCGGTGGTCCGCGAGCTCCATTCAGGTGGTCCGCGGATAGTTACCTCTAAAGTTTGCGCCCGGGTGGCCACACACAAGAGAATGAATGGCCACCCACCTAATTAGTGGAGCCATGCAGACATGGCTCCACTAATTAGGTGACTGGACCCTGGAGAAGGCGCACATGTAAGGTGAGGTGGTGGCCTTGGGGGGAATAGGGGGTAGGTGGGAAGGGGCAGTGGGGAGAGAAGGTGGGGTGGGAGGAATTTGGGATGTGCAGGGCTGCGGCAGTCAGAGAAGGAGGCGACTTTCCCCAGCTCCAGGGCTGTGGCTGCCGGGGAGAGACTCCTCGCCTTTCCAGCCCAAGCTCGGAGGCTGCCACAGCACGGGGGAGAGGGCACATCCATTGCATTACAAAGGTAAGCCTACTGATATTAAAATATGAGTTGTGTGCTTTTATTTGTAGAACATATTTGTAGAATATAGCGCTTTTATCCAAAGCACTTTACAATAGTTAGCTAACGATACAAACAACATTTGGAAAGATCATTAAGTGGTCCGCCGAGACCCTCTGCAATTTTCAAGTGGTCCGCAAAAAAAAAAGTTTGAGAACCACTGGCCTAGACTATGAGCCCTAAGAACATTCCTATAGTTCTATGAGAAGGAGTTTGGGTAAATTCTGTGCATACATGTATTTAGGAGTTTTCAGGAATATTACAAAAGATCTGTTTGGATCAGTCTGAAACCATCCCTATCAACCGTAGGTCCTTATTTTCTGGATCTGACAGACCCTCCTGTTAAGCACATATTGGAGTCTTCTGCTGTGTTTAGATCACCTCATACTGTCCCGTTGTGTTTAGCAACCCTTTCTGCATCACTCTGATGTTTTGGAGAGTAAACGAGTGTGAGGGAGGTTTTCTTCACCTTCCATCTAGGTCACTTACTCTCTGTTTGCAGCACTTTTTCTTGCTAGTTGCTCTCAAAAAGATTTCACCCATGTCTTTCTTGAGCTCAATAAGGGTCTTGGGCTCAGCAATCTTAGCAAACAGATACAATTTCTTCTACACAGAATCCAGTAGAAAAAAATGGCTTTTGTCTCCACCACTGATGTGTATTTTAAGTGCTGTGTGGATCTCCATTTGAGCCACTCGGAGATCAGTATTTCTTATTTGCTTTTGAAAAGTCCTGTTTTTTAGCTGATTATCCCTCTGCTAGGAGCAAGGGAGGAGTTAAGTTCAGTTGTTATCTGCTCATTCTCCTTATCTGCCTGTTTACAGACAAAGTTGTTTTCTCAGCTTATCTCTGGATTTTTATCCCTAAAATTTGAAGTTTCATATAAATCATCCTGTGTTTTCTGTGACTCAGGAACTTGATAGTTTAGCAGTAAAGAGAGCTATCAAATTTTATTTAGCGTAGACAAAGCCTTTGTGGAAGTCTAAGAATCTATTTTTGTCATGTATTTCCAAGGTCAAAACAACAGCAGAAGAGTTTCTAAAGATGGGATTGCTAGATAGAATGACTGTATTAATACGCTACACCGTCAAAACAGACATCCTTCTTCATGTCTATTCTCAGATTCTCTGCTAGAGTTATTGCCATCCTTTTTAGGTAGCTGATGACAGTTATATATATGTAAGGTTGTTCTGCTGGCCCTTCCTCCCTCTTTATTACTCCTTATTGGCTAAATCTATCCTCCTCCAATGTTGACCTTGGTCACATATTTCTACAAGTTACCACTTTAAGTAAAGCCACCTTGGTTTTGTTCACACTGCTCACCATGTCCAATTGCTATATAGAATTTCTAGAATGGGAGAAAAGGAGGACTATAAATGAGGGGATAGTACACTCTGGTAATTGTGTGTCACAATGCTTCCTCTTCCTCCAACCAACTTTCTTCCTTTCTTACATAATTCTTGCTGTGCCGTAAAAACTTACAAATCTCCTTTGTTGTTTGTTTGCTTTTAAAATAATTAGAGAAAGGGGGTGGAACCTGATTTTTTGTATATCTCCTGTGATTTAAATCCTGGTAGGTGACAAGTGCTGGATCCTGCTTGGTACATGAAGGATTCTGGTAAGTGGAATTATAAATCATCTAGGGCAAGCACAATTACCAATATGTAATTTTCCTTAATGAATAAAGCAGAAAATGCCATCTAAAGAAGGTGCTATAAGGACCTTTTTAGCCGCACTTTATATGCCGGTTAAGCACACAAGCGTTTATGGTCCAGAATCTCACCTGGTCTAGCTGCAGTGGTCTAGCAGCTCGGCCTAACCGCATTGACTATAATAGATCTATTCTATTTTACACCAGCCGAGGATCTGGCTCTATATATGTTGTCTAGGCATTGCAATGCGTTGTAATAAATTGTGATATACTGAAATAAATTACTGTGTCTTTAATTTTCTACCGTATATAGATATAACACAAGAGTGTGTGTCGTAGTCAAAGGCACATTGTAGGCAATTTCAGAACAATTTTAATATAGCAAAGCCATCATGGCTTATGCTGTATACAAAATTATAAATTTTAAAAGGAATAAAATAATAGATGAGGGGAGGGGAAACACCTTTGTTGTGTGTGCCTAGAAAGCATTAACCTCTCAGATGAGCCTATCATTATGTTGTCCTCTTCCTCGTCCATCCCTTCTCCTAAACTTTCTATGGTAGCTCTCTTCTTCGGTTTGCTCTCATTTCAACTTAGATTTGAAGTTTCTAGGGTCATGGAATCCATGTATGTAGTAAAACACTATGTGCTTCCATTGCACTATGCATATAAATACTATTAGTTAATGTATTAAATGTTCTTTTATACCCAGCTCTCCCCCATTGATACACTCAAGAAACAACCTTGAAGTTTGTGGGAATTGTGAGACTGTAATGAGAAATGGTCATCATCTTAAACATAGTATAAAGAACAATGCTCTAACATGATGCAATACCAACAACTGGGCATTAATGTTTATAGAAGGCATTGCAGTCAAGCTTTATTTTCATAAAGCTACCAACTTTCACTGGAATCTTGTGAAGAGCTTGCTCAGACAAGCTGACCCAGTGTGCTTTGAATTTATGAAATGTCTTCCCTTATGTTTGTTATGCAGTTAATCACACAGAGATAACAAGATTCAGGAAGATAAGTGGAGAAATGATTTTTTACTGAGTTCTTTATCAACATGTATAAAGAGCACATTAATGCTAGGATTATGCATTTTTATTAGAACTGATTCATTGCTTCCTCTACTTTGCACCATGAGCCACAGAAATGTAAAGCTGCAGTGTGGGAGTTCATGAAGTTACAAAACAAGTACTGAACTACAAAACGTTGCAATTCCAAATCGTGCGTATTATGTAGTTGTTGAGCACTGTCCATAGGAGCTGGAACTAGTGGTCCTGGGGGTGCAGCAGGACCCCCGGCTTGAAGTGGTTTCCATCATTTACAGGATTTATAGTTTGGTTCAATGGCTCTGAGCACCGCCACTATACAAATTGTTCCAGCATCCCTGACACTGTCAATACAATGACAACACAAGTACAATTTTCTCAGTAATTATGCTATTGGAAGCAAAAGATATATGAAAACTACAGCATAAAAGACAGAAAACTCTTATTTCTCTTCACTAGTCAAAGTCATCAAATAGCATTAAAAGAATTATCATGGCCTAAATAAAAATATTAGAATGTCATCCCATCAGTATCTGCTGACATATGCTACTGGTGACAAGGCACTAAATTTCCCCCCTAATCTTACTCTTTCTAACATCTTAGAATGCAGTTGAACTAGCCTCCTCCTGTAATTCAGTCATGCATGGATTTTAATGCATTGTACTATACTTCAACCACTTGGATTGTCAAATCTATCCAGAATTTATCCAGTCTTGAAATCCTTTTGCACATAAACTTCTCATTGACTTCAGTAGCAGTTCTGCATGTTAAATGACCAAAGATCATAAATGATTAGGCCCTTAATCTATATGCTACAGAGCTGTAAGGGCTCCTTTTTCATTTATAACCCTCTTTTAACAGAAAGATACAATATCCTTAAAGTCCACTGAACAACTTTGTTTAAAGTCTGCTCCTTGCAGTTCACATGCAAACAAAACTCCATTTATCTTCACAGATCGTTAATCAGGCAAAAAGTACATTTTCTTTCAAACAGCATCTAGCTTCCTCTTGATCCTTTCAAAATTCCAGCCTGCAGGACTATTCTTTCCTGGGGTCTGAATTGTCAGTAGCACTTAAGGAAGTCTACAGTCTTGTGCATTTCTTTTTACTGGCATTTTGACATTCATATATTTTTTAGCCTATTTGGTGTTATCTCCTAATACTTGCAAAATGTGCAAACATGACACTAGGCCATGAACTGCAGCAATGTTTTAGATATTTATATAGCATTCTAGATAAAATCTATAAAAATACCATGCCTGTAATAAATTGTGTATAATGATCTGCTGCACATCAGCATTAAAGGTAGATAAAGAAAGCAGTGCAATTTCTATGCAGTAAAGAGATGAGAACTAACTAAAATGTATTCCTATATATATATACTGGCTCTGTCAGCATTATACACATCCAAAATAATGGCAACTAAACTCAGTGATGTGGAAGTTCCCTGCTTAATATTATATTGCTAGCTTGTATAAGAGAGGTTTTAAATGATTGGCAAAGTGTAATGAGGCCTTGTCAATTTGTCCTACGGAGTCCTTTGCATTAGCCAGCTTTCCATCAAGACACAATAGCAACTTTCCATGTACCTGCTTTAAATGCAGATCCTTGTGATTTCATTTTGAAATTACCTTCATAGTTAGAAACTTCCCAATCAACCCTGAGAAAATACAAATCTTCTTATAAATGCTTATCAGTTTAAGTTCTACTTGTAAATCAAGAGCCAGAGCTGTTCTTGATTTAATATCATTTTTTTTTACTTTACTTGATGTGTATTTCTTAAAAGGTTTGAATCTCCTCTAGCATTGGTGCTAAAGTTTTGTTTCCGGTAAAACGTAATTAATCTAAAAATGCCAAGTAAAATCTTGTTGAGTGTTGGTGTTAACTTTCAGTCAACACACTATTAAGGTTTTACAAGGATTCGGGGAGTTTCAGCAATAAGTCCTTGTTTCCGTAGAGTGGTTTTATATCCAGAACAGTAAGAACAAGATGATAACCCTAGCAGAGCTATCAGAATTTAAAGCTACAAAGCTGTTGAGTTTCTCGATAAATTTTGCTGTCTTACAAGAGGGTACAAAATGCTTTTATCATTTCTTGTGCTCCGAAGACAGCAGGAAATAAAAACGTTTAGATCTGCCAAATTTAAGTAACTCGAACTATCAAAAATTGCCACAAAAGCAATGAAACACATGCTTTAGTTTTCAGTGTTCTTGCCATTCTGTATGATAATTAAGGGCTTTGAATCTAAGAATCACATGTTATATAAAAATGTTGTATTTTGATAAAATATTATCATTTCTACCCCTTGTTAATATCTTCACAGCGTCTTTCATGCAAAGCGCTTTACAGAGGTTTCACACAGGGAGGCTAAATAACAGTGAATCAGTGCCTGAGGTGGTGGTTGAACCCTGATCGCCTGATTCCCAGTTCCCAGCTGTAACCACTGGACAATGCTATAAATGATTACCACCAATTAATATCGGAGTATGGGGAATTATTAGTGCAAAATATGAATGAGTAAAAAAGGTTACTACTATGTGTGCTTATAATAAAATACTCTTTCATCCAAAGGACCAGATTGCAGTTATTGAAATCTCAGCTCTGTCAAGGTGAGGTGCAAAGGGATACCACACCCCTGGCATTCTGTTTTCAGAGAATACATGCACACAAAATACAACCAACTACTGTACCTTAAAAAGGTCCACCTGCACTTCCCCCAGTGCCAGCCCCTGGGAATGGAATGGAGCTCTTTGGGATGTCTAACACTTCTCATGGCATAGACACTCCCTACCTTGCACTCATGGGGTGAAAAGCAGACTCCATTTAAATTAATGGTAAAATGCCTATTGACTTCAGTAGGGCCAGGCAGGGCCGGATTTAGGGACAGGCGACCCAGACAACCACCTAGAGTGCCAGGCTTGGGAGGTGTCAGGCTCAGGGTGCTGGTTCTGTTGTTAGGGACAAAAGGGAAAATAGAATGTTTGAAGTAAAATGTTTCAGGTATTCTATATGTGGATTCATTTATCATGTTCTGGACCATTGTAGAATCTTGTGGGACCTCCAGACTTTGAGAACTACATTTTCCTCAAACCTCCTAGAATGTTGTCAGCCATGCACTCGCGGGTATATATGTGGGGGGGGGGCCAAAGACGCTCCTCACCTATTTGATCTAGGACAGGCCTAGGTGACGGGGAGGAGGGAGGGATAGCTCAGTGGTTTGAGCATTGGCCTGCTAAACCCAGAGTTGTGAGTTCAATCCTTGAGGGGGCCACTTGGGGAATCTGGGGCAAAATCAGTACATGGTCCTGCTAGTGAAGGCAGGGGGCTGGACTCGATGACCTTTCAAGGTCCCTTCCAGTTTTAGGAGATGGGATATCTCCATTAATTATTATTATTATTTATTATTATCTCCACCCTGGAATACAGCTACCAAGATGACTGTTCCCTGTGGAAGTATAGGAGTATAGGGAGCCTGTTCCTTGTGCCCTCTCTGTCTAGCTCATCCAGGCAAGAGTGGTGAGAATCTCACCCTAAATATCTATCACACAGCTTTATTTTGATGTTAATGGGATGAATGTAAGACTGCAAAGAAACACCTCTTTGTGTACTGAAAAAAATATAATTCATTCTCAAGCCTTTTAAGACTTTTAATGCAGGAACTTTAAACACATCACTGATCACTAAGTGTTGGTTAAATTGTCCTGTAATTTGAAGCTTCCTTTTATGAGAGATTTGAACAGGCCATAGAAAAGGAATACTGTCTCTTTAAAAAAAAAAAAAATCAGTAGCTTTGAAAGCCCAGGACAGGCTTTGCACTGAGATTAATAAAGGCTGAGAATCCATTCTGAATGCAAGTAATGCCTTCTATTACAAGGGGGGAAATGAAAAAGCTGCTATTACTGACAAAATCAATAGATCGAACCTCAGTGTATACGGGGCTTTCTATATTTTTAATATAAATGCGTTCAGTTTCAAAAAGAGGAGCATGACAATCATTCATTAGGCAATAATGCAAAAAGTTGAATCTCGTGTAATAAATAAATAACCTGTCTTTAAAAACATTTACTTGGAATGTTTTTTCCAAATGCTTCTTCAGAGGTACTTCTAAGGTTTTTGTCTCCAAGACATTCTCTGTCATTTAAACAAAATGCTATTTCTGTATTTTAAGCAGAATATAATGAAATCTTTGTCTTCCTCCGTTGTGAGGAATTGTGCCGATTATAATGTCAGCCTTATTTTATGTCGGACCAGTGTAGTTTAATGTGATGAAATGTTAAAATATAGTTTAAGGCATGTGATTCTTTTTCAAGTGACACATAAATTTTCCAGCGAAAAATCTACCATGATGTTTGACGATAATGAAAAGATGAATTATATTTTACTCATCTATCATTCAAATATTTCTTACCTTGGGCAAGTAGCATTTTCAAAGGCCACTCTTACAGAATGATTGGGGCAGTGCACCACTGCTCTGCAATCAGCACAGGACTGTGCATTAAAGAAACAATCAAGCCATAAGTTTTATGCTATTAAATGCAAAGTATAAGCAATATACACTGTACAGAATAGACAACTAATTGTTGCTTTATGAATCTTAACTTTGGCCTTTTCTGAATTATTTTAATTTAATTTGTCCAACCCTCAAATTGCATCCACATCATTTTATGTGCATTTAATTTCTTCAGGGGGTTTCTCTGACTTTTAAAGGAAAGTATTGAAGAAATGACCTTCTCTTTATAAATGTATGTGGTCAGATCCTCAGATTATTTCAGCTATGTCAGTTTATATCAGCTGATGATCTGCCTCTTAACGTGTAAATGGTCTGAATTAGATTTTATTTAATGAATAGAATTAAATTTTATTTATTTATAGAATTAGATCTAGAAGGAATTCAATAGTAGGATTCATGTTTCTGTAGATCACTTGCTTTCTGCATCCGTTTCCATGTCTAACTTGGCAAATACATTCTGTGTGCACAAAACCTTTCAGGTTTGGTTAGAATCATAGTAAAGGAAAGTGATTTTCTGATACTGAATGTACAGCTTGTAGGAACATAAAAGTGAGACATACAGTAATCATTGAGGTGCTCCTTCACTGAGGGGAATTGTTTGGAAGGAGACTATGTAGTTTGACTCCCATCTGAGAATAAATAGGCTTTTCTATTAACATAATCCAAACGATGGGCCTGATATTTCTCTCACTTATACCTGTTTTACAACAGCATAACTCTGTTGACCTCATTGCAGTTACCTCTGAGTGATACTATTCTGAGGGAAAGAAGAATTAGGCCCTAAATATATGTAAGGGGATAACATACCTGTCTTAAACTACTAAAAGACTGCAAGCACCAAATAGAGAGAGGATTTAGAGTGACCCAAGTGTGTATAGCTAGCCATAATAGGCTGTAACTTAGCAAAGGAAATTTAGGCTGAATATTGGGACCTTTGAGGAAAGGTTGAAAGATTTGAGCATGTTTAATCTTGAGAAGAGAAGACTGGGAGTGGGAGAGAGGCAAGGACATGTCTTCAAATATGTAAAATGTGCTTATAAAGAGGATGGTGATCAATTGTTCACCATGTCCAGCAAGGATAGGACAAGAAGTAATTTGCTTAGTTTGCAGCTTTGGAGATTTAGTTTCGATATTAGGAAAAACTTTCTAACTACAAGGCTAATTAAACACTGGAACCGATTCCATAGGGAGATGGTGGAATCCCTGTCACTGGAGATTTTTAAGAACAGGGTAGACAAACGGCTGTCAGGGATGTTCTAGATCTACTTAATCCTTCCTCAGTGTGGGGGGATAGACTAAATAAGCCCTGAAGGTCCCTTCCAGCTTACATTTGTATGTTTCTTTTATGCTATGGCATAACCTGGTTAGTGGTAGAAGCTTCATTGATTGAATTATTTACAACTAAACTGGACAAACCTTTCAAGCTATACTATTGGGAACAATCCTGCCGTGGCAAAGAGGTGGATATGAAGACATAATATTTCTTAACCATTTCTAATACAATTCTATACGCACATTATAGCTGGTTTACAACTTGCAAAATCATTCTCTTGAGGGATTTCCTACTCAAATGGTTGATGCTGATCTTAGGCTAGAGATAGATCTTTCAGTATTCCCAGTAAAGAAAACCCATTTTCCAGTCCACTAATATGAAGATTTCATACAAAGTTTTCTGGAGCTTTTCCTTCAGTTCATATTGAAAAGCCTAATATAGAAACTTTATGGAAAATGTGATTTTCACCATTTTCTAGCCCTCTGATGCAGCCCAAACACGCATCAGATAGCTACCTTTGACTAGGATTTCAGATCACCTACCTAATCTATTTATCAGGACTAATCACACCAATTACACTGCTCTACAGCCAAAATGCTTCAAAAAAAATGTAGTCAAACTTTACTAATTCCGGGTCACTGAGAACAAAAATGATGCTTAAAATTGTTGATTGGCTCTAGTTTTCAAGATATGCTATTGGATCAGTATATACGACCCTTGACTTGGGAATGGCGGAGATAAGTGAGTTATAAAGGGAAGGGATCTCAATTTAAACCAGAAATGACTAAAATACATCTTTGACTGGATCTATGAATAAATCTACGACTGGGTTTGGACAGTACTTGCTTTTTAGGCAAAACAATGAATGATGCAATCTGAAGCTGGTATTGCGTCATACATGATATGAATTGCATCATGTTATTCCTAGAAGTCATGGATGATGCAATCATAACGAAGCTTACATCACTCTGCTGAACAAATTGCCCTATATCAGCTCTAGAAATCATACAGTGTCGTGCTCTCTTATTTGTCAGTGTTTGATTTTGCAAAGGGACACATTTCTGTTTAGCCAAAGTGAGCAGAGATGCCTTGTACTTGTGTGAACAGTGCAGATAACTTCTGCTATGTTTGTGGTGAAGTGACTTTTGCATCACAAAAGCGCAGTATAACCACTATGGTTAAGAAAGCCTATCACCTTTATTTTGGCTGCAAAATTGGAGATCAGGACAAGAGGTGGGCCCCACACATATGCTGCAACACTTGTGCAACAAATCTTCGCCAGTGGTTGAACAGGAAAAGGAAATCTATGCCTTTTGCAGTGCCAATGATTTGGAGAGAGCCAACAGATCATACCAGCAATTGTTACTTCTGCATGGTGCCTCCAGTTGGGAAAGGTGTGTCAAAGAAGAAAAAGTGGACTGTGCTTTATCCAAACATTCCATCAGCTATACGCCCAGTACCCCACGGAGAAGGACTGCCGGTTCCTGATGCACCAGAATCATTCTCACTTGAGTCAGACAGGGAAGAGGAAGAGGATGAAACTTCTGGTCCTGAACCATCAATGTCACAGGACCCACATTTTCTCCCATCCTCCTCCTCTGAACCACACCTCATAACACAAGGTGAACTGAATGACCTTGTCAGGGATTTGGAACTACCCAAGAGTAAGGCAGAGCTTTTGGGCTCCAGACTACAGCAGTGGAATCGCCTGGTGATGTTAGGGTTTCCATGTTCCGTGACCGTCAAAAGGATCTTGTCCCATTCTTCTTCATGGAAGGTGATCTTGTAGCCTGCAACAACATCAATGGTGTGATGGCAGCCCTGAACATCATTCACGGTCCAGATGAATGGAGACTGTTCATTGATTCATCGAAGACGAGTCTTAAAGCTGTTTTACTGCATAATGGCAATGTTTTGCCATCAATTCCAGTTGGTCATGCAGTCCATATGAAGGAAACCTATAACAACATGAAACAACTTTTGAGGTGCATAAACTATGACCAACATCAGTGGCAGCTTTGTGGCGATTTGAAGGTTGTTGCTCTCTTGCTTGGTCTGCAGACTGGATACACAAAGTACTGCTGTTTTCTCTGTGAATGGGATAGTCGTGCAAGAGATTCCCACTACATCAAGAAAGATTGGCTACTCCGACAGTCATTGGAGCCTGGGAGGAAAAGTGTTCAGCATCCACCACTTGTTGAATCAAGGAAGATTTTGTTACCACCCTTACACATCAAGCTGGGTCTGATGAAGAACTTTGTCAAGGCCATTGACAAAACACAAGCAGCTTTCAAGTACCTCCGTGGAAAATTTCCAAGGTTAAGTGAAGCTAAGATAAAGGAAGGTGTCTTTGTTGGTCCTCAGATTCGTGAACTTCTTCGAGATGATGCATTTGACCATGCACTGTGTGGCAAGGAAAAGACAGCATGGAAAGCCTTCCAGTTAGTGGCAATAAATTTTCTCGGAAACAACAAGGCAGACAACTACAGGTTGTTGGTGGAAAACCTCCTCAAGGCATACGAAAGCTTTGGTTGCAACATGTCGCTAAAGATACATTTTTTGCACTCTCATCTAGATTTTTTCCACCGAACTGCGGAGCAGTGAGCGAGGAGCAAGGCGAGCGATTTCATCAGGACATTGCAACAATGGAGAAACGCTATCAGGGCAAATGGAGCCCATCAATGCTTGCAGACTATGTCTAGACAGTGACAAGAGATGCTCCATTTAATGAATACAAGAGACAAGCCAAGAAGCGCCGAGTAGACACTGAATAGGACTAAACTATGTACATAATAGTTTTTTGCCTTTTGTTTCATAATAAATTTTATTTATATAACCCTTTTGCTGATTTTTAAAGTGTTACATAAACAGGACAGGTGAAATATTATCATGTAAAGCAACCATAAACACATGAAAAGACCTAGGTTTAGAATTTATGATTAAAACTCTACTATCTACACAATATACATAGACATAAAATGTAAAAACTTAAATATCTTAGAAACAGTAGCCAATCAGTTGTTTTAATTGTCATATTTGAATTCAGCACATCAAAATACATAATAAATAGCACGTTTTATCTCTGAAGCAGACGACTTCTCAAAAATTGTAGACCAGTGTTATTGTAATACATAAACTCGTCCTATTACCCAACCAAAATGCTGGCTGGTAAACATTATCTTAAATCACTCTTACATTTTCTATTTCAATGAAATGTTATTTTAATTTTTTTTTCCTCATACCTCATCTGGCTCTTTTATAAAGCAACTAATTTTATCAATTGTTTTATACCTTTGTTAGTCCTTGAAAAAATATTTAATGCTCTATTGCAAATCCGCTCATTCTGTTAAAATGAATTTGATCCATTAATTTTGATAGCATCTTCCATGAAAACAATCACAAAACATTCTACATCCCTTACTTAACTTCCTCAAAGAGAATTTAGTACTAGGAAAAAAACGTGCCCCGTTTAACAGTGAAATAAGGCATCATGCTTAGCAATACTACAAGCTTCCCTACATTTTCCTAAGAATGTTTTTTTAATCTTGAGCTGAAGGGGCCAGTTCTGGGCATGAGTTATCTCCATAACATTTCACTTATTAGGCTTTCCTACTGAGACTGCCAATAAAGGTGATAATGTTGGTGATTTATTTCCTGCTTAGCAGGAACTAGAATAAAACCACTGATTAATTTCCCAGTGGCCAGAGATGAAGGATGGTCCAGTGATTAAGGCACTAGCACACGACTTGGGAGACCTGCATTCAAGTCCTTGTTACATCACAGACTTCCTGTGTGATATAAAGCAAGTCATTTAGCCTCTCTGTGCCTCATTTTCCTATCTGTATAATGGGGATAGTAGGTTAGTAGGGTACTTCCTTATCACACAAGTGTTTTGTGAAGATAAATATGTTAAATATAGTGAGATGCTCAGACACTACAGTAATAGGGGTCATATAAGTACCTAAATTAAGCCATCAAATAACTGCAAAATTTGTAACAGTTATCAGTCCTGGGAATGATCCAGGCAGTTGCAATAATTCCTTCCTCTTGTCCAAGAAAACCCTTCTCCAATATGAGGGACGATTTACATTTTCCTGTGAGAAGCATGATAACCTGGTTGTCACACTAGAGGTTCTGAATGAAAAGATTTTCTACAGTACTGAATTTTCATTAGTGGAACAGCATACTGCCAACAATGGTAAGTCTTGTATTCAGAAGAGGGTACATCAGTTACAACATGAAATCAAAGAAAAAATACAGAGATGTATATTCAACTATATTATCGCCAATAAAATGTATATTCTAAAAACCCATGCTCTGTATAAGTAGAGCTCACAAGAAAAGGATTAACTGGAGTGCAGGGGTGCTGAAACAATTTGCATTGGGGGGAGGAGGGGACAGTGCTGAAAGCCATTGAACCAAACTGTAAACCCTCTATATCATGGAAACCACTTCAAGCCAGGGGGTGTGGCAGCATCCTTAGTTCCAGCACCTATGCTAGAGTGACTGATGTTTCTCTGGAGCAAGGGACTGAAAGCCCCTGAAATGCATATCACGCTGGAATGGACATGGTGAACACTGGGTAATAAGCAAAGGAGTGAATGAAATAGGACTACATCAGAAGAGCTGCACATGGAGGGGCCCACATACAGATCTCTCACTTTCGGCATGAAAGTTTGGAAGTGACACCTTTGCAGTACCAATTCTCCCACCCCCTCCCCGTGTGGCTGCTTCATGGATTCTGGGGGCCAGTGGCAGTAGAAAAGAGGAGCTGCTGACTGCAGCACCATCCCCTGCTCCCACATTTTTGTGCAGAAATCCAGGCCAGAGGTAATAGAGCTCTGAGCTACACTCCCTTCCTCTTTCTGGCGGCTGCTGAACAGGGTGACCCAGTGACAACACTTGTCTTGCAGAATCCAGAATGTCAAATGAGAGGAAGACCAGTGGAACAGCGACAGCCACCCCTTGCAGCTGCACCAAAGTGGGCTCCCGTCTCTATTCCTATATGTATGTGAAACCTATGGAGTTGGGAATCCCCCTTTCAGCTGCTCCCACAAGAAGGGACTATACAAGGAAAATTCCATGAAGGGAACCTCATGTTGTTGTCCTCTCCTTGCTGCCTAAGTCATCTGCCATTGGTTTTGCCACAGGAAAGGTGATCTGAACCTTAGGAGAATTGTGTAGTCTAGTCTAGTACATTATTTATCTGAGTATAAGAGAAAATTTGAAACCATTAAGGCACTTTCAGTGTAATTAATAGAGGTGCAGGTGGGGAATGTGATCCTGTTATAGAAAATGGGGCTTTGGGTAACTGAGGATTGCATAAAACAAGATTGTAGTGTATAGGAGATACAGTTTGTGCAACGTATACAACCTCAATCATGTAATTCTTTATTAAAATAAATAAACACATACATGAAAAACAATCAATCCAAGATTGAATTCACTAATTAAAAATAAGTGAATTTTTGGGAAATAAGGGCCTATTGAAAAACCAAATTTGGGACATGATTTGTGTGATTGTCTCCTTCCAGAAGCTGGCATGCATCAAGGATGACAATCTATTGTTTTACTCCTAACTAACATTTACTCCTTTAGCTCAGATAGTATTAGTAGAAGGAGCTTGTGGATTTTGGTGATGATGGTCCCACCTTCATCACCCAAAGACCCATGGTGTGTGCTTGTCTGTGGCTACAAGCTCATTACATTATCAGAGCCAAATTCTCAAGTACTGAGCGAAATAGAGAGGAAAAGATTTTCAAAAGAGCTCAGTTTCCTTTTTGACATCCATATAACAGTGAGACTGGCAAGAATGATCAGCACCCTGTATATCCCATTGTGACACTCATGGGAAGATTTTCAACGTATTGAGCTCTTTTTGCAAAATCTGCCCATTTATTTTTGTGCCTCAAGAGGAGCTGAGTTCTTTAGTAAATCTGACCCTGACTGTCTTTTTGTAAAAGAATAGGTGATGTTAGAATACTAGACTGAATTTTGCTGTCATTGGGACTCAAAGAAAATTATTGCTTATCCAATTTTACATAGCCTGAAAGCAATTTTGAAAAATAGGAATCACTGAGCGATATCATTACTACTGCCATAAATCAGACTTATCTGCATAGAGATGAAAATTCATATCTAAGTGCTCTACACAGTAATGCTGCCCAAGGGTAGCAAGTAGACATTAAGAAGTGGTCCCAAGCTCTCAGCCTTGGACTATACTAGAATTCAAAGGATATTTTCTACCTTTTTTAATATAAAAAAACACCTATCTGAATACATTCAGTAAGTAAGGATAGACCTATTGGCTAGTCTTAGAGCTAATGCCATAATACTGAAAGCAATTCATTAAAATATCATGATAAATAGTGTCAAAAGCACATGAAATATTCAGTAGGTAAGTCACATCACCAAGTTCTGATTGTAACCTGTAGCGATGTTAATTCAGAAATGTGCATTGAGATGTGGGAAATAGCCTGTTACAAATAAATGAGAGTTAGCCAGCTAGTTTCTAGGTTCCATATTTTCCTAATACTTTTGAAAAGAAGGGAAGGTGAGTTATAGGACAATAATTTGCAGGTTCATCAAGGGATGACATTGGCTTCTTTAGCAAAGATACAATGATAGCAGGTTTAAGAGCAGCTGGAACAGAGCATGACACAAAAGACAAATTAATCTTGAAATTACTGAAGCATATTCTCAGGAAAAGTTATGAAGGTGTTTTGTAGGTAATGGATCAAGTGCATATGTGGATGTCTTAGAGTTAAGAATAATAAACTAAGTCTGGCCATGAGTGGTCAAGGCTATACCAACTAATTAGAGGTCTAAAGAAGTAGTTCCAAAGGGAGTAGATGGAAAAAGCTTGCAGTTGAAAGAGATAGAGAGACTGCAGATAAGAGATGCAATTTTTATTAGAAGATATCCAGCAATTTTTCCCCACGGGTAAATTCAGCAGATGAAAAAGAGCCATGTGCAAAGTATTTAGAAATGGAATGTATTATGCAGAAAGGTCCCTCCCTGTATTTTTGAATGGCTTAATGAGAACAGAACATTAACTACACTTTTGCTTCTTTTAGTAAAGACTTCTCCTTGGGCTCAGTTCTTAAATCTTTACTCATGTGATGGTATTTACTCATTCAAGTGGTCTTGTTGACTGGGATGGGCCTACTTGAGTAAGTAAGCCCTACTCAACCTGAATAAAGGTTGTAGAATCAGGATCTGCATAAATATATTCTTTACTCCTGTAACAATGGACACTGGGGCCAAATTTTTGCACAGTACTAGGATATCAATATCATGGCTTTTTTACTTATGTGGATGAATGTAAAACTACAGTATGTTAGATATGTTTGTGGGCAAAATAATACCAACAATACTTGACATTTACGTATATTCATGAGCCAGTCTCTGCAAGACTCCTGTGAAGTAAGTAAAATTACCTACTTCTAATCAGATGAAGAAACTATGATGCACTGTGATTAAAGGGCAAACTCTACTCACACACACATATCCCTACTGTTTCAATGGAGTTGGAAGGATGTAAATAAAAGTGAGAGCAAAATGTGTCCTTATTTGATTTGTCCAAGTCAGACAATGACTAAATGGCAGTGTTGGGCTAAGAATGCAGGTATACCTGGTTTTCAGTTGCATACTCAGATCATTATTGCAAAATAACTCCTCTAACTATCCTTTATGTACCTCCTCCCCACCCCCCACCCCAAAAAACCTTCTGAGAAATGTCAAAAAGTGAAACAAAACCCAACAGATCATATGGTGCCCTCGGACCAGAGTACCAGCTCAGCGGCTTACCAAGAAAGGATTAGACACTGATGATCAAAAGCCACAATTTAATTGACTAGTTGGGCCTTCTAGATGTCACAGCCATGCAAAATTAGGACCTCCTCACCAGAAAAGAAATACAATTCCCTGAGCCTGTTATATTTAAGGATTTGGGAAGTAACCTGATGGGGGATGGAAGAAGATTTTGTCATAATCGTAGTTATCTCTCTACCTATTTTCTAGTATATAGAACACTGAACTGAGACTCAGGGGACCTGGGTCTCTATCACAGGCTTGCTGGGTGACCTGGGGCAAGTCACTTCCCTTCTCTGTGTCTGTTTCCCCATCTGTCAAATGGGGATAATGCTAGTGACAACCTTTGTAAAGCATTTTGAGATCTGCTTATGAAAAATGCTATATAAGAGCCAAGTATTATTATTTTTAAATTAGTAAATCTTAAGCAAGAAGGGAAGCCAAAGCCTGATATAACACTCCCCCTGTCGGCCCATTTCTCCAAGCTTCTCCACTACTCCCTCTCTTCTTGCAGGTGGTTGGAAACTTGAAACTAATACATCTATTTTAACAGGATGAATTTAGAGTCTTAACCAGCTCCCAGTTCAGAGAAGTTCAGTTCGAAGCAGCCCAAATGCAGCCCTCAGCACTGCCTAATAAACCATTGGGATTCTTCTGATTGAACTAGATCTATCTGATCGTTGGTTTATAGCTCCCAATTCAGCCTTGTAAGTAACAGTGACACTTTAGAGTTCCTAGAAGAAAGAGAGAGACAGACAGACAGAGACATCTTGGTGTGGGGAGATGTCTAGGGAGGAAAGGGAGTTCAGTTAGAAAGAGGCAGCTGGGCTGGCAGGGGAAGGAAGGAATGAGGAAGGTTACACATAGGGGTGAGTGTTTGCAAAATAAGCTCCTAAATTGCCAATGGTTTTGAGATCAAAACCTATTTGAGTTTTAAAATACACCATTATTTTGAAATGGTGGCTGCAGATAAAATAATAATATGCATCTTTAGTTCGGGATTGACGTTGGTGATTAATGCTGTATCTTGTGGGCACATAGCTCTCTCCTTTCCGTCCATGACTGATCACTAGCATTTTCATCTGATTTCTTCCTTAGAGCCATAGTCCACCTTATTAGCTGAGTTGTAATTCCTCTGCAGTTCTTCAACCGAAGCATGAAACCTCTTACGTGGATGCGCTATGTGCTGGCTGGCTGCCCCCTTCATGCAACAAAGAATTACATATGGATTGATCAAACACATTTTCTGCACTAAGGGGAATAATCAGCCAGTATGGAGGCTGTTGGGTTGGCTGACCTAATGCATCTGTAGAAAAGTTACATAAGAATTGCATGAGACATTCAGTACAGAAACCTCCCTCAACAGCTCTCTGAAAGAAGTTTTTTGAACATGTTCAGTGGGGGAAGATACCATATTTCATACCTGTCAGCACTATCATTAATGAATGAAAGTGCTCTAAAACTCTAGTTCCCTTCCAAATGAAGCAGCACCTATATAGGAAATGATCAAACATTTTCTTTGTTGTAGAATTCCAACAATACTACTGTGATGATTAGGGCAACTTCCTACAATATCTTTGGGACACCATATTGTATTAAATGTCTGAGTGGTTTATGTATCAATGTAGGACGGGGATTGTATGCACTCCCAGGGGGGAGGGTTACCAAAGCTCCTCCAGGAAGTGATGAAAACATTAGGGGATGATTAAGGCAAATCACTCAGGTTATAACTTTAGAGAGATACACCTGGTCGGGAGGCTTGCATATTCTGGTTCAAGCTGGATTCTCCAGAGACCAGCAGACAAAGAAACATTGGGCTAAATAGCATGATCTTAAACTGACTTGGGGCCTTCATTTTGGTTATTGATCTAAAGACTGATGTGAACTTGTAACTGCAGGGAAAACCTAGTTATGCGGTTTGAAGGACTGACACCTAACATAGCCCGGTCTTGGAATTGGGAGTGACCACTAGTAATCTTTTTAGCATGCATGTAAGTTTTGTATTGTGTTTCTATGCTTTGCTTTTACCTTAAGAATAAATGTGCTTGCTTAGAAGGGGCTGTGGCGTAACTTTTAACTGCTGGCAATATGTTGGTCGTAGCCCCTGGAGAGAAAGCAAAGCACCTAAATAGGCAAACTGGCTTGCTGGGGATAACAGAGTAAAGTTCAGGGAGACTGCCAGTCAGAAGGGAGTGAGACACGAGTCTCTACCCAGGAGAGGAGATGGCTGGGAGCTGGAAGCCTTTGAGGAGCCACAAAGGGGAAAATACAAATGCAGTTACCCTTGGAAAAGTGACAGCTACATGCAATGTTTAATATATTATACAAGTCCATTTCAATATAATTAGTTATAAGGATATGCTCTATAAGTTTAAAGGGCTAAATTCTTCCCATGAATAAACCAGCATAACTCATATTGAAGTCAGTGGAAGTTGTTTCCCTTTATTCCATAGCTGAATTGAGCACAGTGAGACCACTTCTGCATTCATTCTCGCTTTTGCAGGGGATGCGGATTGGGCACTAATTTGCAAACACCGGGCAGATTCTAAGGCCCAGCGTAAGGAAAACTTGCACTAATCAGGCTCCCTTAGTCCTACTTAAAACTGGTCTGCTGATATGGAGAAAAAACTGTACATGTTAAGAAGACTTTTAATATTCTAATTTACAATATTAGTAGCTGTAACAAACAACAAACCTACAGTGTCCTTAGTTTAAAATGGAATTTACACAAAATAAGATCAGTCTACCAAAAAAATGATACCTCTAATACTACCAATTCATAGAAACTAAAACATAATACAAGTGGAATTTTTTCCTATGAAGAATCGCAGTTTGTATCTGCATAAAAATATGTATTTTAACATTGAGGGACGATATCACTTAAAATATCAGTTGCATCACTACATGGCACAGTGCATGCAGAAAGAATGTCATGTCATGGAATCTATCAGGTAATGAAAGGCTACATTTATTTGGAATTAGATATCTGCTATAATTTCATTTGAAGAACATCTGAGCCAAATGTAGTGTGGCACTAAAGTGCCCCCATTCCCTTCAAAAAATCTCACAAGCAGACGGCTTAGAATAATACAATATGATGAGTCTTGTTTCATTGTGAAACAAGGAGAGAAAACGAAAGAAAGCTTATTGTTTATGTGAACTCCTATAGCTAAAAAAAAATTAACTTTTTAACTGCATGTCCACAGATTGCCTGGGAGAATGCAGTGACTTTTTCATACGCCTTTTGTTTCAGAGCTTATGGGGTTTTTTTAAGTGTTCACATAAATGAGGTGCTACAAATTGTATGGCCATGCATAACAACTAAATCCGTTCATACAGTGGTCATTACATGTTACTTAAAAGCAGAACAGAAATACTTGAAGACTCCTGCAGAGTGGTGATGATTATTACTACAGCCCTGTGACTTTTGTCGGCCAAAAAAGGGACTTTCTTATCTATTTAAAAACATACAGAACATATATCCTCATAGGTAATCCAATTAATGCAAATTAACCTATTCTTATTTTGGAGAATGACACCCATAAAGTCAGTGCTTGTCCTTTATTTGCAGTGGATTGACTAAGAAGTGAAAGGAAAAAAAACTAAAGTTATCACTGTTCTTTTCCTTCTGCAATTATCTCAATTACATACAAAAAAAATGGAATAATCAACCCTGTGATTTTTGACATGGCAGAAAAATTGCACAGCTGAAATTAATGAGGAACTTTCCAAAATGTGATGAATTTATTTGCTTTGACAAGTCCCAAATGTTTTTAGTGTCAGCTTATTTTCAAAACAGTACAGGTGCAGAAAAGGTGTAGAAATAGCTTTTCATAAAATTATGGCTTTGCCTGTGGATAACACAATCATCCTTTCAATCACACATATAATCTCCTTTCAAGTACAGTAGTTAAGAAATGAAAGCCTTATTCAAATGCTAAATAAGAAAAATGAAGATCAGAATAGAAACTTCTGAAGGAGGAAAAGAGGGGAGGGATAAGAATAAAACCTTGTCTGAGGTTCTCAAAGAGATACATAATTGCAGTTGTTATCTGGGTGTTGATTGGCTGATTGGAAAGCCTTGGAGGTGTCAACAAGCTGTCAGGCCAGGGAATTCAAGTTAATGGACAGCTAATATCATGATTGAACAGTGAAAGTGGAGCCTGATCTCTTTGAGGATGGAAAATCAATAGTCTATTAGATTTGTCAGGAGGAGAGGGATAGACAGAGATAGAAAGAAAATGCTCTGTATTTGCTTGCATTGCCAGGGCTGAACTAATTAAGCACCAGCCACAAGATGGAGGGGAGCCTGGAGAATTGAAGTAGTAATAAGATTCAGGCTTGAAGTAAATGAAGCAATTGCACCATAAGGCATGTTGGTAGACAATTAAACCTCTTTATCAATGAAGCTTCTCTCCAGAAATAAAATCTGATATGGCAGTTATAAAATAAACCTGGACCTTGGATGTCTGTAAATTTTACCGCCATTTGTAGTTGTTTGTATTATTGCTCATTTTTTTACATTTGGGGTTATTTGCATTAGAAGTTTAGGTGCAATGAGTAATGTTGAGCTTTCTGAAGAAAAGTTTCTGCTCACAATTAAGGTTTTCTTCTTTGGAAAAACAAAAAGCCCTATTTTATTGCTAGGATTGGACATGGAAACAGTCCTCTTGCATAAGAGCTTTGATTGACAGTAAAGAGCACTGAAAAAGCAATTACTCCTACATCTTTGAAAGATTATTTTTAATATCTGCCTGTGAACCAATATCCTGATAAAAGGGTGCTTCTGTCTAGCATGATTCCTTCCCCCAATGTATCCGCTGTTTAAAAAGACAAGGAGAAATGCAGTTTGAATCAAATACATTTTTTAGGTCTTGTCCATAAGACACTTACTAGCATGAACAATCTTTACTCATGTGAGAAGTCCCATAAATGGTAATGGAACTACTTGTGTGAGTACAGACTACTCACGTGAGTAGGCGTTTGTAAGAGCTGGGCCCTTAGTATGACTATTTTCAAACACATATGTATGGATTGCTTACAACACTTGAACAGATGAATTTTAATGAATTTCTTACATTAGGCTTTGCAAATGCAAATATTCTTAAAACGTTGATTAGAATAAGCGTTTCACTTACTGATCTCTTCACCTACCAATATTCCTTATCAGATCATTTCATTTATTCAGATAAATAAAATAGACTGGCTTGCTTGCTTGCTAGCTTCATATCGCAGAGTATATTTTCAATAAATGTCCCACTGTTGATAGAAAACAAATGTATATCTTACTGCTTGCTTAGTGTGATGCTTAGTGACTGTACACTTTTTTAACTCACCCACATACTTCCGCCATCCTTCTTCATGTCTGATCTGAGCTAATCTTTCACTATTGCCCAGTACATTAACCACTGGTATCTATGACACTTCATGTTTCCTAATAGCACTAGAGTCCTGGGTGAGTGCCAGTTCATTTAGTGGCACAAGGTCGCTCCAATTCTTCTTCTGATTTTTTCCTTCCTGCCCTCAGGGGGCAACTAATCTGCCTAATTTAGTGAACATGTGGTGATCTCATCCAGACCTGATGGTAATTTTAATGCTTCTGATGTAACACTAAGAATCAACCCACAGTCTCTGGAGTTCAGCAGTATACAAAATCATTCCATTGGCTCAGATGTTAAGTTTTCATCTCTGGAGATTTGACAGTTTCCTATATGTGTATAAATAGATTGATATAGATATAGCAAATGTTTACAATAAAGCTCAATTTACTACTAACTAGTTTCTAATTACAGTATTGAGGCTGCGTGAGAGAAGGGTTCCTGGGCTCAAGATTTCTGCTTGACATTAAAGCATTTTTGTACTAAACCTGGTGTAAGCGGGATCAAACCTAGCACCTTGGGAGCTTAGTGCGTGAGCCTCTACTGCAGTGGTCCCCAACCTTTTTCGTCTGGCGGATGCCAGACGACGAGCCACGGAGGACCGTGGCGGTGGACAAGCATCCGCCGAAATGCCGCTGACAAGTGGTGTCATCCAGAGGTGTTGCCACCGAAATTCGGCGGCATTTCGGCAGATGTTCGTCCACCGGCCAGTACGCGGGCGCACTTAGACGCCCCGGCAGGTGCCATGGTGCCTGCGGGCACCGCGTTGGGAACCCCTGCTCTACTGCATGAGCTAAAAGTCAACTGGCTGTTAGTTCAGGCTGTAGAGCAGACTCATTAATCTCGCTCTAAGTGGTCTCAGTGCCACTAGATGGGACAGAACATCACACCCAGGAGATGTGTGGGTTACACTAGCAATGACAGCTTTTGCAGTGAGACCCCCATATGTTTTGCTCGTTCTCTCCTGGTAATGATGTAAATGTTTAGAAGCCCCTTCACATTGCATGGTTTGTCTTTTCAGGAGAGGTGTAATTCTAGACACAGAAGTCCCTCTCTTGTCTGAGCCCAAGCCTACTCTCATTGAAGTGACTTGGAGTTTTGACATTGACTTTCACAAGAGCAGACTGGATTCGCTGCAAAGCTTCTCTGATCATGGAGCATTGAGTGGTTTCAGTACACCCCATGTTGATTGCTTTTGGGGCTGCTCACCCTCAGTGGTTATCAATCCCAGATCCCCATGATATTGTAAGATCAAAGGGAAAATCCTTTGGGTTCAGCTTGTGTCTCCTTATGGAAATAGATATGTGGTAGCCACCAAGTTTTGTGCATACAGTATCCTGAATGCCCTCTATTGACTTGCTTGATTTCAGGCCTGTTACAAATGAAATGCAAAATATTGTATAATGTTCTGTGCAATCAATATAGATGTGATATACAGAAGATATTAGAGCTCTTTAATATAAATATATAGTAAGTGGTTATGTCCTTGGTGTTGCTACACATATGAATCAACTGCTTGTTTTCTGTTAATTCCTTCCATTCCTAGGCTTTCAATGGCTTATAGGATTCCTACTATTAGATCGTAATTTTTTGGCTATAAAATGTAGGCCAGGTAAATCTGTGGAAACATGTTAATACTGTATTTTTAGCAGCTTCAGATATTATGTTTACTTGATTGGCTTTCTTTTACTATGGGTTCTCCTTGATTTGTAATTAAATTCATTTCCACTGGATGCTGTATCTTACTTGGTGCATCTAGGGTTCCACTAGCTCAGGGGCGGGCAAACTTTTTGGCGTGAGGGATGCATCGGGTTTCATAAATTGTATGGAGGGCCGGTTAGGGGAGAGAGTCGTGGCCCGGCCCCCACCTCCTATCTGCCCCCCCCAGGATTCCTGTCCCATCCAACCCACCTCTTCCCTGTCCCCTGACCGCCCCTGGACTCCTGCCACCCCCATCCAACCCCTCCTCTCATTCCTGACGCCCCCCGGGACCCCTGCCCCATCCAACCACCCCTTCTTCCTGCCCCCTGCCATCCCATCCAACCCCCCTTCCTTCTTGACTGCCCCCCCGGGACCCCTGGCCCCATTCAACCCCCTGTTTCCCCCCGACCACCCCGACTCCTATCCACCCCCCCACCCCCTGACCACCACCCCGAACTCCCCTGCCCTCTATCCAACCCCCCTTCTCCCTGCCCCCTTACCGTGCTGCCTGGAGCACCGGTGGCTGGCAATGTGGCCCTTGGGCCATAGTTGCCCACCTCTGCACTAGCTGTTCCTCATCTCAAAATCCCTGCTGCTCTGACCATATGTATTCTTTTCAGTTACCTTCCATTATGGCTCTAGTTTTACCAGACTGCATTCAAAGAGGTTAAAGTTCATAGTGTGAGTTCCCTTCAGGCTGGACTATTTGCTCCTGTATAAACATTCTTTAGGTTCAAAGGTTAGCTATGAGGATGGAAATATAGGTCATCGTTCCTTCAAGACAGTCTTTTCGTCTCCTCTACTTACCCTGCTTCTTTTGCCTGCAATTTTGTTACAAATTGCAATTGACTCACGTAAGGCAAAATCATAGGTGGAAGTCTGGGTTGTTTGTTTTTTTTTTTTTTACACAAACATTAGGTTCAGCATTAATCTGAGATCTGATATATTCTCTGAGGGCCTGTATTTTGCACTTTCAGTGGCATTTACTCAATCTAGTAAAACTGTGTCACTTACTGGATAGAGCATTGCACTGGGACTCAGGAGAGACCTGGATTCTATTTTTGGCTTTGCCACTGGCTTGCTGGATGACCTTGAGCAAATCACTTCACCTCCCTGTCGCTCACTGTGAAGTGGGGATAATTATACCAACCTCCATCATAAAGCACTTTGAGATCTACTGATAAAAACACTATAGAACAGGTAGGTGTTATTTCTATATTTATTTATGATTCACAATGGTATGAACAAATAATACAGGATATTTTCAAAATGTGATGCATCTTACTCCTAGTGGGCGCCACGAGTCTGAAGTTCCATACAGCTTTCTGAATGTAGATATATAAAAATGCAAACAAAAATAAATAAAATACACCCATGTATATGCAATAGGCATCTTTGACATAACTTATAATATTGTGTAAGTAATACCTTAAATGCAGCAGTATGATTTAAAATAAAGTGGAACAGGTATCTTAAAAACTTAAAAAAAAAAAAAGAAGGCTTTGCAAGATGACCCGAAGATATCAGATTCAGCTCTTTCAGACCAGCAGGTGAGTGAATTCTGAAGTCATGGAGAACACCGTGACAGTAGCCCTCTCTCATTTGTACCAATCAGGCTGCAGTTTGAGTATCTTTGCTGTTCTCAGCTTTGGCACTAAAGCACGGAGGGAGAGTGGTCTCTTGGATAGGTGCTCCAATGTGGTGGTGTTGATGAGGCTATATAAATCTCTTTCAAGTGGAACACTGATTTTGACAGTCTGTCTGAAATCTGACACATTAAAATGTAGAAATCATTGTAGGTTTGTGCACATATAGCTTTATATATCCTTCTGTACACGTTGGCATTTCAGTGACATTTCTTAGCATCGCGGTCTACTCAGCATGCTGGTCAGGAGAGTTGATTGCTGTGTCAGAGGAACTGCACCAGTGCTTTGCAAGAAATGCATACTAAATCACTAGATTACTTTAGGTATTTAAATATAGCCAATGCTCTCATCTTTTATTTAGATCACTTATATAAATATATAAAGTCTGGGCAAACATTTTCAAAAGCACCTAAGTGACTTTGGAGTCTAAGTTTGGACTAATGGGGGTGTGAATAGCAATGCGCACCAAAGACTCCAAAAGCAATAGCAAAAAAAATTTTAAGTACATCAGAAGCAGGAAGCCTGCTATCCAACTAGTGGGACCACTGGATGATCGAGGTACTAAAGGAGACTCAAGGACAGTAAGGCCATTGCAGAGAAATTAAATCAATTCTTTGCAGCAGTCTTCACAGCTGAGGATGTGAGGGAGATTCCCAAACCTGAGCCATTCTTTTTAGGTGATAAATCTGAGCAACTGTTGCAGATTGAGGTGTCATTAGAGGAGGTTTTGGAACAAATTAATAAATTAAGCAATAATAAGTCACCAGAACCAGATGGTATTCACCCAAGAGTTCTGAAGGAACTCAAATGTGAAATTGCAGAACTACTAACTGTAGTTTGTGACCTATCATTTAAATCAGCTTCTGTACCAAATGATTGGAGGATAGCTAATGTGATGCCAATTTTTAAAAGGGGCTCCAGAGGTGATTCCAGCAATTAGAGGCCAGTAATCCTGACTTCATATCGGGCAAATTGATTGAAACTATAGTAAAGAACGGAATTGTCAGACACATAGATGAACATAATTTGTTGGGAAAGAGTCAACATCGTTTTTGTAAAGGGAAATCATGCCTCACCAATCTACTAGAATTCTTTGAGATCAACAAGCATGTGCAGAAGGGGGATCCAATTGATATAGTGTACTTAGATTTTCAGAAAGTTTTTGATAAGGTTCCTCACCAAGGCTCTTAAGCAAAGTAAGCTGTCACAGGATAAGAGGGAAGATCCTCTCGTGGATCGGTAAGTGATTAAAAGATAGGAGATAAAAGGGTAGGAATAAATGGTCAGTTTTCAAAACTACTCAAGGTAGTTAAGTCCAAAGCAAACTGCCAAGAGCTTCAAAGGGATCTCACAAAACTGGGTGACTGGGCAATAAAATGGCAGATGAAATTTAATGTTGGTAAATGCAAAGTAATGCACATTGGAAAACATAACCCCAACTATACATAGAAAATGATGGGGTCTAAACTAGCTGTTACTACTCAAGAGAGAGATCTTGGCATCATTGTGAATAGTTCTCTGAAAACATCCATTCAATGTGCAGCGGCAATCAAAAAAGCAAACAGAATGTTGGGAATCATTAAGAAAGGGACAGATAATAAGACAGAAAATATCATATTTCCTCTATATAAATCCATGGTAGGCCCACATCTTGAATACTGTGTGAAGATGTGGTCATCCTGTCTCAAAAAAGATATATTGGAATTGGAAAAGGTCCAGAAAAGGGCAACAAAAATGATTAGGGGTATAGAACAGCTTCCGTATGAGGAGAGATTAATAAGATTGGGACTTTTCAGCTTGGAAAAAAGACATCCAAGGAAGGGTGACAGGGGATGGATCACTTGATGATTACCTGTTCTGTTCATTCACTATGGGGCACCTTGCATTGGCCACTGTTGGAAGACAGGATACTGGGCTAGATGGACCTTTGGTCTGACCCAGTATGGCCGTTTTTATGTTCATCAAAGTCCTGTGCTGTAACTCCCCCATGTGGAGGCTGTGGGCGTGAACTAAAAGGTTCCTAGTTTGCATAATTCAAACATGGAACTTTTTAGTTCATGCCTGCAGTGTCCACACATGGAAGTTACAGCACAGCACTTTCGTGCACACTGCTATTCACACCCCCATAATCCAAACTGCAGGGCAGTATAGACATGCCGTAAATCTCATTTTCAAAAGCGATTTAGCAACCTATGTTCCATGGACTATCAATGAGATTAAGGCCAGAACAGAAATAGACTAAAAGTTTGCTTTTCATTTTAGGCTTTAATGTACCATTGATTTATTACATGGATATAAAATATGTCAAATTTAGAATAAAGAAAATTCTAACAATAACATTTGCTGGTATATTTCTACCTAGAGAACCTGATTCTGTTCACATTTACATTGGTATAAAACAGAAGTAGCTAAATGAAGTTAATAACATTCCACTGCTGTCAAACAAGGGTATGCTAAAGAAGAATCATACCCAAAGGCTCTGTATTATAGTCCGCTTTTCTACTAGCTCAGAATGAATTTAGGGTCAAACATTTTTACTAATATAGTGCCAAAATCACGTTCGAGTAACATTTGACTTCAGTAGGAGCAGTTAGGCCAATCCTGACTGTTATTGAAAATCCCATCCTTTGGATTGGATTGAAGGCCGTGAAAGAGCCAGATGTTTGTTTCAAAGCATCGTATAAGGATTTAGCAACACAGTTCCCATTAGTCACTGAAGTCAATGGGAATCACACAGGTAAATGCCCGTGAAACATTTTGAATACTTAAGTGTTAGTGTCAAGACCAACATGTCATCCTTAAGTTATCCCATGATGCCTAGATACATTGAGCCAAATTTTCAGCTGGTGTAGATTGGCATTGCTCCATGGAAATCAGTAGAGCTACACTTATTTACACCAGCTCAAGATCTGGCCCATTATTTTGCCAGATATGGTACTTTATCTACAGTCATCCACAATCATCTGAATTGAATCAGCTGTCCACACTGATTAGGGATGGATTTTCACCTTACCTTTAACTCTGAGTTTCTGGGTCGGAATCAGATTGGTACCCATTATTGTATGAAAGAATTCAAAAATGGTCCCAAACTGCTTGCAAATCCCCTAGATTACTTGTGATGGACTAGGTACAAGACCTTTTCGGAGTGGTTCTGTTCAATGATGTCTACACCTACTTGGTAATGATTCAGAATGTGGTTTGCTGACACAATGGACTAGAATGGCTTCTTTTAAATTGTTATAATGCATTGGCAGAAGACGTAATCTGCAGTACTTTAATTCATGGAATATATCCATATGAGACTGCTCCATGCAAGGAGACACTGTAACTGCTGTGCATGCACAGTAACTCAGCTTACTTAATAATGTGAAATGTGAAACCATTACTAAAATATACAATAGCTTCCTTACCTAACAAAATTATTTTTTTGTGCACTCCCATGACTTAAAATAGCTAAGCCAGTTTAAACACCTGGGCTGAAATCTTGTAGGCCAGGGGTTCTCAGGCCACCCTGACAATGCTACAAAAACTCCAAGGCCCACCTGTGCAACAACGATTTTTTTTCTGCATGTCCCAGAGATTAAAAGCTGTATTAAATGGATTGTTATACAGTGAAACACACACACACATAAAATATATATAAAAGGTCAATATAGGCACAAAAATAAACTGAATATTATTTTTTATTTACTCAGTATGAAACTTGTTGTTGGTGCTGATCAACAATTCTGTCAAGACGTGGGGATATCGCTGAAGAGATGTCACATGTCATGGTCATCTTGGTTCAATAATTTGTTTTCATTGATGTGATGGCTGAAAATCCAGCTTCACACAAGTAGACGGTACTAAAGGGGATCAAAATTTTCAGCTCTGCAGAAGAAGCAGTGTTGTATTCATTGGAACACTCACACCAAAATGTCTCCAGCGGCATTTCTTTGAACCTGGTTCTGAGGGAGCTGTCTGACAAAATGTCAATGAGCTCTTCTAACAGTTTTGATGGAACATCGGATGGAAGTTTAGCGTCAATGTTCTCACTGACGGGGTTTGTAGTCCACATGTGTGTAGCAGCTTGTTCTGTTGTGAGTTTGGGGAAATAGGCATTAAATTTGTTAAGCAGACCAGACAGATCCGCTGCTAGCTGAGGTTTAATTATGTCAAAGTCTATGTTTTGTTCCTGAATGAAAGAATGTAAGAGCTCAAACATATCAGTAGTGCCCCCCCAGACACAAACTTTCCAGAGTTGTGGTTTTCTTTTGAACGCCTCAAGTCTTTCACACTGGGCAATAAAATTAGTGTTCCCACCTTGCATAGCTTTATTCAGCTTATTCATTTCACAGAATATGTCTGCAAAGTAACCCAGTTTTTCCAGCCACACATCTTTCAGCACTTTGGCAAATTCAGTTTTCTTATCAACCAAGAAAGTACATAATTCTTCCTTGAGATTAAATATATGGGCATGCATTCTGCCTCAAGATAGCCATCTCACCTCTGTATGCATGAGCAAGGAAAGGTGCTCTGCACCTACTTCCTCACAAAGTGCAGCAAAACACCTGGAGTTTGTTGCTCTGGATTTAATAAAATTAACAGGCATTACTGTGGTATTCAAAACACTGTGAGGACCTGGTTCAATCTCTTTTGCAGCAAGCGCTTCTCGGTGTAAAAAGCAGGGTGTCCAAATAGCGCAAGGTGCAGCGGCTTTTATTTTTTGCACAACACCAGAATGTTTTCCGGTCATTGCTGTGGCTCCATCAGTGCAGACCCCAGTGCAATTAGTCCAGCTGATTTCTGCTGAAGTCATAAAATCATCTAACAGTTTGAAAATGTCGTCAGACTTTGTTGCTGTCTTGAGCTCTTTGCAAAACAAAAAGTCTTCCTTTATTTCCTTATTTCACACATACCGAACATAGGCAAGTAAATGGGACATTTTTGAAATGTCTGTGGATTCATCTAGTTGTATAGGAAAATCATTGTCACGCAGCTGATCACTGAGAAACTATGTCTTCTGACATAGAAATGATCCGTCATCTGACAGTGTCATTTGACATCAGTATTTTTGTCAGTACCTTGGCCTTCTCCTTTCCAAAAACTTCCTCTGTTATTTCAATAACACATGGCATTATCAGAATCTCAGCAATCATATCTGATTTTTTTGTTTTTGCAATTTTCTGCGCCACTCTGTAGGATGACCTTAAAAGCTTTTTGTCTGCTGTAGTTGTAGATTTCATTGCTGCTTTAGTACCAAGTTGTTCCTTGGCCTTTTGCTCAAAAAATGAACGGTGCTTATTCTGTTAGATGTTAGGGTTACCATACGTCCGGATTTTCCCGGACATGTCCGGCTTTTGGGGGCTCAAATCCCCGTCCGGGGGGAAATCCCCAAAAGCCGGGCATGTCCGGGAAAATCGGGAGGGCTCGGCCGGGGCCTCTTTGGCCGGGGCCGGTGCGGGGCCGGGCGGGGTCGCGGGGCCGGGAACCAGGGGGTCCGCTGGGCCGCGGGGCCGGGAGCCGGGGGGGCCGCGGGGCTGGGGGGTCCGCTGGGCCGGAAGCCGGGGGGGTCCGCGGGGCCGGGGGGGTCCGCTGGGCCGCGGGGCCGGGAGCCGGTGCCGGGCCGGGGGGTCCGCTGGGCACCAGGAGCCGGGAGCCGGGGGGTCCGCTGGGCCGGGAGCCGGGGGGTCCGCTGGGCCGGAGGGTCCGCTGGGCCGCGGGGCCAGGAGCCAGTCCGGGCCCGCGGGGCCGGGAGCCGGGGGGTCCGCTGGGCCGCGGGGCCGGGGGGTCCGCGGGGCCGGGGGGTCCGCGGGGCCGGGAGCCGGTCCGGGCCCGCGGGGCCGGGAGGTCCGCTGGGCCGGGAGCCGGGGGGTCCGCTGGGCCGGGAGGTCCGCTGGGCCCGCGGGGCCGGGAGCCGGGCCGGGCCCGCGGGGCCGGGCGGCGGGGTCCGCGGGGCCGGGAGGTCCGCTGGGCGGCGGGGTCCGCTGGGCCGGGAGCCGGGGGGGTCCGCTGGGCCGGGGGCCGGGGGGTCCGCGGGGCCGGGAGCCGGGGGGTGCGCCGGGCCGCCGGGGGCCGGCAGTGCTGGGCGGGCCGGGGGTGGTCGGCCGGGGGCCGGGGCCGGCACCCTAGGGCCCGAGCCGACCCAGGCTGGAGCCGCCGGGGGGGCCAGCCTGGGCCGCACCTCCTCCTCCCCCCCACACCCCTCCCCCTTACCTGCTACAGGCTTCCCGCGAATTAAATATTCGCGGGAAGCAGGGGAGGGGGCGGAGACTTTGGGGAAGGGGCGGAGTTGGGGCGTGGGCGGGGCTGGGGGGCGGGGCCGGGGCCCGTGGAGTGTCCTCCATTTGGAGGCACAAAATATGGTAACCCTATTAGATGTCATGTTTTATAATTAAATGCCTCTGTAATTTGGAGGGTTTCAAACATTCATTGGACAATACTTGTGCAGAAATTACACACTGCGGTTGAGATATATCTCAACTTCTAGAACAAATAAAACAAAAATTCAAATAGCTGTCTTCATATTTCTTAAATTTTGTGAGGTTAATTGTGGCTTTATGTTTCTTACTCGCATCACCTCCTTGATGTTCTTCAGCCATTATGGTGGTTGAACTTGTTGAAGGAAGTGTGGAAGAAAAGTTAGTAGGCCCAAAGCCTTTGGTTAACATAACTGTGTCAGTGATCATTGGGCTGATCTGATCCAAACACAACATGTGGTTAATTTGTTTGGTATCGTCTCTGTCTGGATTTTGTTGTATTGAAGCTGATGGTCGAATTAAAAATTTATCCATATCTGATATTTATTGTTTACGCTTACAGTTTTTCTCCCTGTGCTGTGGAACATGTCCTGCTCCTTTTGAACTAGCTCCTCTACAACCAGTAAAAGGAGCTAGCTAACTTGCAAGGCTGGCGTCAAACTCACTGGGCCAAGGGCAGAAACCAAGGAGTGAGCCCTCGCATGCAAAGTCTCTGGGGGCAGAGCCAGAGCTGGGCCAGAAGGCCTTAAGGCTCACCTGGTAGGCTGGGTAACCCCCACCCCAGGGGCTGACCCGGAAGTCCAAGCCCCCACCTTCTTCACAGGAAGCTGGGGCTTGAGCTTCAGCCCACTGGTGGGCGGGGCTTCAGTCCCTGGCTAGCTTTAGCCCTGCAGGGGCGAGTGGGCTCTGGGTTTCAGCCACAGCTCCCAGCTTCAGCCCGTGGCACCGCGGCTTCAGCCCCGTAGCAGCATCGGGGCTCAGGACCTCTGGCAGCGTCTCCCAGCGGCTACACCCTCCACCCCCACCCCGCAGTACCAGGGCTTGAGACTTCAGCCCCACAGCGGCACCAGGGCATGAGGCTTCAGCACCGGGGTTGGGGGATTTAGAACAGGTCTCGGGGTTGCAACCCCACAGCTCCCGGCTGCAGCCCCGCCAAGGCTCCGGGCTCGCAGTTCCCAGCTGCTGTCCCACTGGGGCTCACAACTCCTGGCTGCTGTCCCGCCATGGCACTGGGGCTCAGTGCTTCAGCTCTGTTGCTGTTGCCCGGAGGGGGCGTTGGTGCACCCGGCTTCAGCCGGGGGACCCTGCGGATCCCCTGAAAGGGCTTGGCCGCGGACCCCCGGTTGAGAACCGCTGTGGCCACATGTTAGTCAAGAGCTGGTTCGATAGCCAAGTGATTGGAAATTGGAGTTTGTAATAGAAATACCAGCAGAACATTACCTGTAGTGGGTGCTGTTTTAATAGAGGTACTTCTTCTAGTTGCCAGAGGCTCTCCTACCTCTCTTTTTTATTTTTAGATGAGCTGCTATAAATACCAACCTGTATACTCCAGCAGTGTGTAAAAAGGAAGCTGAAAATATAGCGTCTGATCCAAAGCCCATGGAAATCATAGGGAATTTTTTCACTGATCTGAGTGCCTTTTGGATCAAGGCTATAGTGCTGTTTTTTTTGTTTATGAAAGTTCTTGGAACCTGAGTATCTTGTACATGCTAATACTCTGTGTTTCCCTTTCCACTTTGGTTTCTTTAAAATGTTATATCATTAAGTCCAGTATTCATTAGCAAGCCCCGCTTTCAAATTCTCAGAACTACTGATGAGTTCTGGGAAGCATTGCTTGTAAATAACACCAAGCATATGTTCTACCCATTTAGGGTGAAAGATTCTAAGTAATTAAAAATATCCAGCGATGAATGGCAACTTAAAAACTCTCACTAACTGGAGTAAAATGCTTGTAATTTTTTTTCTCTTTTTCATTTGCATATAATCCCCAGTTTTATAGCAGAATACAAACAAGTCCAGGAATCCTGGTAATACTATAAATATTTAACTGTGGTTGCTTCGTGCTTGTTTATCTGATGCTGCATGCATTCTAGCCCTAAATTTAAACTAGGGCTGTGTCACAGAAACAATTACAATCTGTCACAAAAAAGGAAAATTTAAACCCTTGTTCTTGTTCTCTGTAAATTGTGAGACTTACATATTGCATTGGTTTCCCCTTGAATTTTAAATTAAGTAAATGTCCAAGTTCAAGTTCTATGCTTTTCAGATATAGAGTTTTACACATTTTCCTTGGAGGACTTATTCAGTTAAGTTTTATCTTGATCTAAGAGAAATGCTTTTAAAAAGTTTACCAGGATTTGAAAAGAAGCATCTTGGGGATGTTGACCAATTTGCATACGACATCATAAATCACACCCTACTAGACTTATTAGAATACATATTGTACCGTACAGAATATATTGTACAGAACATCAGATATGATGCAGCATACTGGGAGAAAATCTTGACTGGATGCATTATGTATGGAAAAATTAACATTCTCTTTAGGTAATGTCCATTGCAAGGCAATGTTATTAGTGCTGTGATACATATGAAGCATTCATGGGGATTGGCAAGTTTCCATCACCATTCTGTTGAGATTTGCTGACCTTGGATTTGAATTCAAATAAAACATTTTCCCCAGTCTTTTAAACTGTGTCATGCAGACTACATTTTAATTGAAAATATTGTATCCTATCTGTAGTCAAAACAATATACAAAAGCAGTATACCACTAACAGGCTAAGGACCACTAAAAAGGACCTTTTCTTTTCTTTCCAATAGACCCAGCCTGCTTTATTATTGCACGTGCTAATGTTCCCTTAAGCATGTAGCCTTAATGAATGGTTTATCTTTGGCACTGCGGTGCACAGCATAAATGGTATTGGCCTTTGAGGGGGTTTTGAGTTAATTTGCTAGATGTGAAGCCTCTATTTCCAATAATTTATTACAATTCAAAGCCTGCTCTGGGAATATAAGACGTGCATCTGGTACTACAATTTTTATTTATTTCCAATCAATTTTTAAAGACACAGTATTTTCTTGCATGCACAAGTAGATTTAAGGCCACTCTTTTTTCCTGCTTGAAATATGAATAGAATAAACATGATCATGTATTGATTTGTATATCACCTTTTGCAAGCTTTGGAGTGCTTTACAGAATTAGAAACTATATTACATTCCCAAAATAAATTGATGACACATTAAGGTTATGTATTAAAACACACACACGTACCCGAAGTCACTGTGAGAATTTTAATCTGTTTTTCCCTGAATTGTTTATGTTCCACTGTGTATTCAGAACACGATATTAATGTAGGTTTTTAAGGGATTTGTTTCATTTAATGTTGTTATTTTCATTGGTCTAATGGTTAAGAGACCAGACTGGAGACTTGGGTTCTAAGCGCTCTCACTAATCTGCATTGTGACCTTGATAAGTCACTTCACCTCTCTGTACCTCCCTTCTCACCCTTTATCTGTTTAGATTGTAAGATTTTTTGAGACAGGGTTTGCCTAGCATAATGTGGCTCCGATTTCAGTGGGGGTCTGCGATTGGGACTATTCAGCTTTTGCAGCTCCCTGCTGGGTGCCCCAGGGTTCTACCACATCCAAACCCAAGAAGCAAAGAGCTGAGAGGAAGAGAGCAGCAAAGGTAGTTTGTTCAAGCTTGCCTAGAGAAGACTCTCCAGAGCAGCCATTTTGGGAACCACAGAGACCTCGTCCTTCAAGAGCTAGAGGGGCTAGCAACAGCCAAACAGGGCCCTGGCCTTATGTTCAGTTCCTGGCTGGCTCCAGAGGAATGAAGAAGAGTGCTCCTCTCCGGCCAAAGGAGTCTGACAATTAGGCAGAGTTTATGGCTGGCTGAACTTACATAGGTGGGGTTGCAAAGGAGAAGAACCTGAGGATGTTGGCCCTGAGATAGGGCTGGAGAGAGAGGCCCTGGTAGGAAGATGCTCAGGGAAGTAGCAGAGAAGGACTGCAGTATGTTTTCGTTGTGTATAGGGTCCCTTGGTTGGAACCAAGAATACAGCATAGGCCCAGGTTTCCCTACTGGCCACTGGTAAAGCATCATAAACCCCAAGAAAGGGACAGGCCTTATTTGGGAACCCAAACAAAGGCTCCCAAATTTAAAGGGCCCAGAGCCAGGGCTGAAGACCTAGGATAGGGCAAACGGACTTTATTTATTGGACTCTTTAATAACCTGGAAGGGGTTTGGTGGGATTTTGGGACTTGGCTGGAAGGTCAAACCATTGAAGACCTGCCATGGTCAGCTGTCAACGTGCAGGAGGTGCTAGGGGTGAGAAAAGGACTGTGGTACCACACCCTGCTGTTTGGAGGTGCTCAAGAGGTGAGTGCCTCTTTATGGGTCCTGAGGCACTACCAGAATACAAATGAAAAAAGGACACATGCTACCTGTGTGTAATAGTGAAAACAGTCCCTACTTGGTTTTACAATTCATATTTCCATGAGGTGTATGGTGTGTTCACACCTTCAATGCTCTTATCGATTGTCTAAGGTTATTTTTCTGGATAAACAGAGTAAAAGCCCACCTGAAAAATTAATAGCTGCTGAGGTTTCCATATAGAATAAAACTTTGAAGCCTCAATCTTGCAAAGACTTATGCATGTGCTTCACTTGCGATGTATAAGTAATCCTTTTTAAGTGAATGGGACTACTCAAAGTCATGGAGTTAAACATGAGCAGTCTTTGCAGGATCTGGACCATAACGGGCATATTTTGGAAGATTGTGCTGTGCGTGTTTCAGTGAAACATTACGGCAGTCTGCACTAGGAAAATGTGTAAGTACATTAGGGGCTTCATCCTATAAGGTGGTTTAAAGTTTTGATTTCAGTGGAACTACTCACATGAAGTAAGCACATGCTTAAATACTTTGCTAAATCAAGGCCCGAGCATGCAGTCGAGCTCTTAGTAGGTGTACCACATAGATGCAACTGTAATGGTATTCCTAACATTTTCAGCTGCAGTTACAGAGCACAGGCTAGTTCTGCATAGGTGAGCTCTGGACAGGACATTGTTCTTGGCTCTAAACTTTTCACTTAGCTTTGTGCATGTGAATGAATATTAAATCAGACTAATTATTTTTATGAAATCAGTATCATCTGGCACTACCATGTGCCAACAGTTTCAGCATAAGAGAGCACAGGGATATATTTTTCTCTACCAAGTGGGAGGTGGACAAGCACTACGTCCCAAAGGACTCACTTTGAATTAGGAATTAGATTGGTACAGTCTGAATGAGACCACTGATAACTTTGGAGAAACAGAAAGCTGTGTTATAATCTCTTTCTTCTGGGGGACTAAAGTCCTGTCAGTCACATGGTAGATTAAAAGTTTGGATATATGCCAATCCATTGTACTGCGAAGGATTTCTTTGATGTCAATTGCATTAGCTTTCCCCTACCAATGTGTTGCATAGCAAGTAAAATTGAGAGAATCAAGGTCAACACACCAGTAGGTTCTCTTACAATTTGTATACTTTCCTAATATGGTATAGTCACAATGTTTGGGAGATTGAACATACACCTCTACCCCGATATAACACTGTCCTTGGGAGCCAAAAAATCTTACCGCATTATAGGTGAAACTGCATTATATCAAACTTGCTTTGATCCACCGGAGCACGCAGCCCCGCCCCGCCTGGAGCGCTGCTTTACCGCATTATATCCAAATTCATGTTATATCGGGTCGCGTTATATCGGGGTAGAGGTGTACATAGGAATTCAGGCTGAGGGCTAAATGACCTTCTCCTCTGCCCAAAGTTCTAAGCCTTTGTCCTGATGTCCGAAGTAAAATGCGTGGCTGTCACCGCTTTGTCCAGAAAACAATTTACTCTGAAATTTTCAAATGGACACAGATTGCCCTCAGACACTGTAACTGGAAATTATGTGCAAAAATGCAGTGGGCTACCTACTCTCTGTAAAATGTGACCCACTTCAGTATGCCTGTCTAGTTTTCTCTGTTTCATTCACTGTAGAATGCAGTAGCACATAGAAATCAGTGTAACCGTTGAGTAAGGGCTAGATTGTGACTGGATGGTATGACTGCACAGGGGAATAAGTTGCTTTTACATTCCTGCAGGAGTTACCCACCTGCTTGCTCTCCCAGGGAGCAGGTT
Organism: Chrysemys picta bellii; assembly: GCF_011386835.1. Lineage (NCBI taxonomy): Eukaryota > Metazoa > Chordata > Testudines > Emydidae > Chrysemys > Chrysemys picta. Next base: position 13,973,409 of record NC_088799.1, on the reverse strand, counting down.
GTTGAGGAGGCATGATGAATGGATGGAGCCTGGTCTCCACACCCAGTGTGTCGATCAACACAGATGAACCAGCACACTGATGGTGAGCGGTGGGGTGTGTGTGTGTGTGTGTGTGTGTGTGGTTTGCTAATGGTATAGACCAGCAGCAAATTACTGACTCCTGACCACAAGGCTCAGGGGGACGCAGGGAGGGAAATATGCTCCAGACATGTGTATCTTAGGCACAATGCCTAAGATGGGATGGTGCAGCATATGCACCAATGCTGAGTCTACAGGCACAATTTAGCCCTAAGAAATCATCAATAATATGACAAGTTGACATTCTCGTAGGCACACCTTGTAATAACAAAACCTCCTAGTAAGATCTGGAAAAGGTCTCAGAGAGGGCAGAATCTAGCCGTATAAACACACTTCTATGAAGAACCGCCCAGCCCACCAGGGTTTTGTCTGACCTTTATAGACTATCCTGAAGTTCTCTGCTAAGGTGTCCCCTATATATATAACATATATGTCACATAATATATGTTACATGAGCTTTGCAACCCTTTGAGGACTCACAACTTGGATTCCTACCTCAATACTAGGATATGGTTAAACTATAGCTCCCTAGTTAGTCACTAGAGCAGACTCCAGCATCAATCAACTTGTAAAATAACTTGATTGACCCTGAACGCTTTTCAATGATTAATAGGGGAACTAGATGAAAAGGAACTTAAATGAGGATATTTCTGGAGAAGCTATGAGAACATAAATCCAGCATTTTTCCTTCTGAAATAACAGTTGAAGTCTCTCCTAGAGTTATTTGACATGTCAGCTGGTCAGAGGCTGCGGAATTGGATGAAGTGAGATAGTAGGACTAAGGAACAGGGGTTGGGAATGGATGACATAATGACATTGCTGGGGGGAAAGAGTCTCTGGGGTGCAGCAATTCCGTCGAGTTTTTCTTGATGATGCTGATCTTAGGGGAGAAACACGGCCAGAATTCATCATCCTGATGTATCCCCCTTAGGGAATTCCTTTGCTGAATAGGAGCATTGGCTGGAGTATGTAGCCCTCTCTATAAGCCAGGATAGTGGCATGTTGGGGGCAGGAGGGGAAGTGGCTGTAGCACAGAGCACTCTGAGTATTCTGTATTTGATAAACAACATGAGTAAGGTTGCTGTGAATAAGAGCAGCCTCCAGGGGCAGCACCAGTTTCCGAAGCAGCCTTGAGTGTTGGAGGTGCATAACTGGTATAAAACCACCTTTGTCCCATGCCAGCCTCCTGGGCTGCGTCTACTGTGCTGCACCCACTGAGGATCACAGTACAGAATCAGGTTCAGGACATTTTGGAAGGTGTAGTGGGCGTATGTGCCCCATTTCTTATTTTTTCTTGCTCAAGGTCTTGCTTGCAAGTTCTTATATACCTTTTCTAATTGGTCTCAGAAAGGGCAGGCTGGCACCTGGGTGGAAGACAGATCCATGCAAAGCATGTCATGGTATTTGTGCAATGAACTCTGCAGTTTTGTGACCAAGAGGTTGTCAGAGAGCCAATCACTGCTAGTTAGATGGATGGTTCAGGTTTAATACATTCATACCTCAAGTCAACATCCCGCACCCCAGCAAGCCCAGTAAACTGCAGTCTTCAGAGGGATCCAGTGGCTTCTTCTTACCTCCTACTGCCTTCATCTTCAGGCAGACTCCAGCTGGCTTCCCTTTGCAATTTCTGTGTGTGGAGTAAAGGGAGGTGCAAAGTAAGGTCAGCATCCGTTTTCCCTGCAAATCCCTGAGATGTTCTGAGAGTCAGAAGGTGGCCTGACACCCCCATAAGGCACCTAAAACAGGAAACTCTGCCTCTCCCACAGGCTTCAAGGGCAAGTAATGCCCCTTGGAGAACCATGGTAGCATATTAGTTAGGGAAAGGTCAGGTGTTCAGCTATCACATGATACAAAAGTTATTCCTGGGGCAGGGGGAGAATGCTATTGTGTAATTGCTCGGGAATCTCTGAGGATGTGAGATGTGACACTGTCAGCTGCTTTGGCTTAGATCAGAGTTGCTGTAGCAAGAGATGGAGGGTCCTGATGTGCCCAAAAGACATTGGAGGTTTGGGGGAGGGACAGTGGCCCACAAAATAGGGGTGTGTTCATTGAAGACCTATGAATCATAGAATCGTAGGACTGGAAGGGACCCAAGAAGCAGCAGGTTGGATATGGTTACCAACCCTCTCTCCCACAGATAGCAATGGTGAGTTGGTGGAACAGTGAGAGGCCAAGAAGAGAGTGTTCCACTGTGTTTTGCTAATTTCCCAGCTGCAAGAACTGCTTGCATCCAAATGTATAAAATCATATAAATCCTTGAACCATACGTTTGAGCTGGTTCAAGAATCAATACCACTGTTTCACCCAACATTAGTGACTGCATTAATGAAAAATATATTTTTTCCCTCAAAAGTTGGTGCCCACAGTTCTGAAATTGTGATGAGCATGTGCTCTAAAGGATGTAAAAAAGTGGAAGGGAAAAAAAAACTCTTTGTGATGGAATAACGAAAAGCTAATAGGTTCCTTTGATCTTAAATTGTTTTCAATCTAGAGGGAGAAGATTCTTTTTTTTAACCTCTCTGATGACATTTCCTCAATCTCATTCCATAATAACCTCTTCAGAGAACAGAGGAAACACAATTTGTAGTATCCCCATGACCATTGTGTGCTAAATTTGCCCTTCAATTTTCACAGTGACTGTTCTTAAATCGTATAGGGATAGACCTCCCAAAGCAATGTAACTCAGCTGTACTGTGTCTTTCTTGATATGGATGATCATTAATGCTCATAAAATAGAGACAAGGACAACATTTCAATAGTTACCCTTGACAGGTTGACAACCCTAAAATTATAAGAGAATGCTTTCGTTTCTTCAACTCTATGTAACCTGTCAGATTACTCAGTATTACCAGGCATTAATGAACAAAAGCCAAATGCGTGTTGCTTAGCTTAATAGCAACAACAGAAATCTTTAGATGGTGGAGAAGGAGTAGTTCAACGATTTAACTGAACTGGCATCTTCAGAAAAGGTACCATATGGTATGGAGGATAAAATAAAAGATGCCAGAGAAAATGTAGAAACCATTCCTAATGGCCCAGTGCTATTTAATTAAATGACAAAACTTCCATTGACCTCAATGAGAGCAGCACTGGACCCTAAATTATATTGAGTAGAAATTTGGCCTGAGATAAATCCCTGTCACAAAACACTCCTGAACTTCGGGTAAGTTAAACTGTGGATTCCAATTTTTGCAGCTGAGACCCATCACTAAGACTAAGGGAAAAGAGCAAAGGCCCAGATATAATTACATGGCTGACAGCTGTGGTCTGTAGGTCCTGATTTGTTGGAGGAATGCAACACAGGGGTGAGGGGACACATGTGGACCAGTTATGTACCTTTGGGGCTACTGCAGTTCTCACCTGCACCACAGATATGTTTGGGGCTTCTTTCTGCTGAATTATAGGTTTGTGGTTTTCCAGGTTTCGTGTGACTAAAAATACTGTGGATTAGGGCTTTCTGATCAAGCTTTTTGTAATCCAATCTGGATCATTCGTCCTATGTTCATACATTGCCAAGATATACTATTTTAGAAATATTTTACATGGGGCAGACTCAGCAATGCTGCCTACTGCAATTTAATTAATGTATTGCTTAAAAGCTATCTTCCTGATATTTTGTTAACCCTTTCTTGAAGAGCAGAAAATCGGCAACTGACAGACACTTGTGGTTGTGCATCAGAGTTTATTATATCATGCTGCTTGGGGGTGGTTGTATATGAGTTCTTCTTTCTTGGCAGCCAGCTACTTCAGTTGCTAATAATTTCCTCCTTGATGTGAAAGGTGAACTGACACAAAAACTGAAAGCTCAGTTAAGCCCAGATTTTACTTCTGAATGTCCTTATGTAACCAGTCTGTAGAGGGCCTTCAGAAATACATTTTTAACCTACTTCTTATAATTACTTTTTTCCTTCATCCGCAATCCATGGTGTTAGTATGGGGAAAGAATGATGCATTGTGGGATGCCTTTGGTGAAACAGGAAGTACTGACAGAATTTCACAGATGGGAGGGGAAAAATCATTTTTTAAAAGGTTAAGTTAGGTTTATGAAGATTTCTTCGACGAATGCCTCCCACAGCCTGGTTACTAGTGATGTTCAGTGCACATACCTAGACTTCACTCAGGTTTGAGCCATTTTGTATAGACATATTGAAATATTTATTATATTTACATATTTTGTTATATAATGTATTATCAAAATGAAAATTTTTGATGTTTCTGAAAAGAATTTGACATTTTGAATCTGTCAGAAATATAGAAGTTGTGACTTTTCATTCTGATTCAGAATCAAAATAAATTTGAAAATATCAGAATTTCCTGCAGAACAAAAAATCTGTTTTCCGACCACCTTTACTAAATATGGCTTTAGATCGTTAACTTTTCTCAACCCAAATTTTGGCCTAAGTAATTTGCCCAAGGATGCAAAGCTATTCAGTGAAAGAGTCAAGAACAGGACCTTCAAATCCCAGTTCCCTTTTCCTTAAAGTCTCAGTTCTACAAGCTGAACACTCTTTTCCCATCCAGCAAAGCACATAAGCATGTGTTTAACCTCAAACTTACATGCTTTATTGAGTAGAGCCAGAATACTTGGCACTTCCACTAAATATGGAAGTCACTAATGCATATGGAAACGCACTGTTTTGCATATAGAGGGAATAATCACACATCAAACACCTGGCAATTTTTAGAATCCCTATTTCATAAGAATAACATCACTCTATTACAGAACAGTAATAAATGAGAACATAGGACAGACGTGCCAAAAGCAATCCTTAATGTCATTTTTATGAACATCTGTCATTTTGTTTAAGTACAAAGAAAAATACGTCTGTGTAGAACGAAAAATTAGATCTAAAATGAAGACAGCACCTTTTGCAAAATGTTCTTTTTTTTTTTTTAAGTACCTTTTAGTGTGTAAGAATTTGCAGCATTCATTTTATGGCTGTGCACCACCCCCATTGTGCATCCGTTCCTGCTGTGGAACAGAGGACTTGGCTTATACATGAGGACAAAAAGAAGCATAATGAATCATGAAATGAGCCCATTTTATTCAATAAGACAGAGGCTCAGCTTTCTTTCCACATGAAAAACTGCCCATTCACACAGAAATGGCCTGCAGAAATTTTTGCATAGAAAGGAATCTAAATGCACTGGGGCAGAGGTAATCAAAACCGTGTTTCATGATATGATGAGAATCAATTAAGCAATACTTGCATTTGGCAGTTTACTTAATACAGCCTATTGTATGTATTGCTTTGAAGGACAGCAGTGGAAGATGTCATTGATTTTATTCTCCAGTAGCTTATCTCGCTTGTGTGTACACATTTACCCTGTTTTCAGCAAAAGTGCAGGTGCAGATGTGTATTACAACAGATAAATCAAAATTCCATATAGGGAAAACAACGGTGTATAGTAAATGGTTTATATATACAGTCACAGTGTTGCCTGATTTTAGGGGATTCATATTACTGTTTACATAATGTGGCTTAGAACAGAGGTGGGCAAACTTTTTGGCCTGAGGGCCGCATCGGGTTTCCAAGGACAGGCAACCGCGTCGCCCGGCTGGAGCCAGCCACGCCACCGCGCAGCACAGAGCACCGGGTCAGGCCGTGGCTTTGCAGCTGCGCTGCCCCAGGAGCTCACAGCCCCACCTCCCAGAGCACTGTGCCGGCGGCGGGGCAAGCAGAGGCTTCGGGGGAGGGGAAACAGCCAGGGAGGGGACGGGGGGTAGCCTCGGGCAGGAGGGTCCCGCGGGCTGGATGTGGCCCACGGGCCGTAGTTTGCCCACCTCTGGGTTAGAGGCTCGCCAATTAATCTGATAAGATAAGGTTCTTGTCCCAGAATCAGACTACACTGAGTTTTGCAAGGACTCTCAGGACATATGACAAGAACACCCATGCTGAGAGCAAAAAAAAAAATACAGCCTTGAATACTTTTGTTGAGATAAATGGAACAGTAATCGAATGAAAAAGTAATCAAGCAGAATTAAAAAGGAAATAATATTGTTCTAGAGGTATATGTGATATTATTTACTCTAAAACTTCCTAGATTAATATACTCACACCCTTCCTTGATAGCCTCGGGGTAAGAGACAAAGGACCAGCCTCGCCTCTGGCATGCCAAAAGAGTCCAATGATCCAGTTTCCTCAATCCTTGAGTGGAAGATGGAGAACTTAAGCTAAAGAGCTAGAAAGCTGTAGATAGACCTAAGGGAAACTAACTTAAAACCTGCCTAAAACTTAAAATCTGCCTAAAATTAACTAAACAAACATGGTGGTTTCCCCCCTTTTATGGCGCCTGAGCACTATGCGCCCACCCTCCACATCTAAACTTAATTTTGTCACCCACATAATATCAGGGTATGCTTACTCTATAGGCTGGCACATTCATACGTATTAATGACAATTAGCTCATTCTCACATGTATTATTTCTGGCCTGAACCAGTTCGGTGGTTGTTATTTTCAGGTTCTTTGTGGTGTACCTGTTAAGTTTATAAATTTACGTTTATAGAGGGCAGTTGGTCAGCCACTTATCTATGCCAAAGGACACAAACATGTGTGTGCTAATCTGCCTCAGCTCATCATTACCTATCTGTGTTAAAGGTCACAAACATAAATAGGCTAACTTGCTTTAGCTCATCATATAGGATGTGGCCTGTAGGTTCCTTGCGTTACTGCCAGAATGCTTTAGTAGAAATCTATACATCTATTATCTGTTATAATAAAACAAACAAGTAACCCATAAGAAAGGATATAATAAAGCAAGCAAGCAGGCCAGCCCGATGGGCTACAACATAAATAACAAAATTAAGCACATACACACTGAAGGGAACTACTAGGTGTGACATTACGAACCTTACAATCTACACATGGTATAGTATTCAATTTTAGTGAGAAAAGCTTATATAGTTTGGTTACATCAACATTTTCATAGATTCCAAGACCAGAAAGACTAGTCTGTATTACAAAGGCCATACACTTCCCTCAAATAATTCCTGGAGCAGATCTTTGGTAAAAACATCAAATCTTGGTTTAAAAATTGTCAATAATGGAAAATCCACTGCAGCCCTTGGTAAATTGTTCCATTGGTTAATACCCTCGCTATTTAAAAATATATCCCTTATTTCCAGTCTAAATTTGCCTAACTTGAGTCATGTTATACCTTTCTCTGCCCATTCTAAAATATCAGTTCCCCATGTAAATACTTATAGACTGTAATCAAGCCACCCCTTAACCTTCTTTGGTAAGGTAAACAGATTGAGCTCCCTGAATCTATTATTATAAGACATGTTTTTCTAAGCTTTTAATGGTTCTCATGGCTATTCTCTGAATCCTCTCTAATTTAACACATAGAGAAATGAAAGAAGGCTTATTATATTTGATATCATTTATAGATTGCTGTACTGTGGAACAGAGGCACATTGGTGCCAAATGGCAAAAGGGTTCACTGTTCTTAACCAACAATTCTTGTCTCAGACCTGACAAACTCTCCACACCCAGTACACCACTTTCATGATATTGGTCCATGATTGGAGGTCTCTGTGGAAAGCTTGTAACTTATCAATACTCATAATCATTACAAGGTGCGTGTATGGGTAATATTTTAGGAATAATGTAACTATATTGAAAATTATGCACTTATGGTCTTGGAGTAAAAGTTAGATTATGTCTACACTAGAGAACTTACAGTGGCATAGCTGTACTGATTCAAATCTTACAGATCTCTTATGTAGCTGCTCTAGGCCGACGGGAGAGAGCTCTCCCGCTGAGGTAGCACCATGCACACTACCACTTATGCCGGTTAAACTTACGTTGCCGAGGAGGGTGTTTTTTCACACCCCTGAATGATATAAGTTTTGCCCACATAAGTGGTAGTGTAGACATGGCCTTATTCACCAGAGAATCCTATGTCTCAGTGATTACCCATTCAAGTGGGAGGGAGTTGTCACCCTCCCTTGCTAGCCAATTATGCAATGTATTCTTCAATTGTCTATATTTGCCTGACCCCAGAACAGTCAATGGACAATCCTATTGTTCGTAGTGTTGTAGCTATGTTGGTCCCGGGATATTAGAGAGACAACGTGGGTGAGGAAATATCTTTTATTGGATCAACTTCTGTTTGGGAAAGAGACAAGCTTTCAAGCTACACAGAGCTCTTCTTCAGGAAAGCCATCAAAGATAACTGCAATCAATCGAAACCACTTGGAGGTAAAAAGGAACATTAAGGCTATGTCTACACTATGGACCTTACAGCAGCACAGCCGCTCTATGCCGGCAGGAGAGAGCGCTACCAGCAGCATAATTAAACCACCCCTAACAAGCAGTGGTAGCTATGTTGGCGGGAGATGCTCTCCCTGCAACATAGTGCTATCCACACTTGTGCTTTTGTCTGTGAAACTTATGTCAGTCAGGGTGTTTTTTTCACACCCGATCGACAAATGTTTTGCCAACAAAAGTGCTAGTGTAGACAAAGCCTAACAGACAGGGGATATCCCTGTCTGTGAATCAAGACAAAAGACTGATTCAGTATATGAGAGGGTGGAGAAAGACCTTGTTCCTGGGAGGCCAGCCAGCTCTGCAACAGACTGAACTTTGGGGGACAACCTACTTTATTAGATAGGAAAATACACATGGGGCCTAGTTCAAATGTTGTGATTTTTGTTTTATATTGTAATCATTTGTTTCCATCTCTCTTAGATCTAGTGGAATCTCTAGTCTTAAATAAACTTTCTGTTTTATTATAAGTGCTCACAAGTGCTGTGTGTTATACAGGAGCAGTGATTTAAGTTAACACTGATAAATTGGGGTAAACTGTTTCTTTGGCAACAGAGGATCTAGGATTTTGGTGAATTAGGAGCTGGATGTCACAGGGGAATGCTTCAAGAGGACTAATGGACTGGGGTGCACTTCTTGTTAACCTGCAAGGCAAAGACAGGGCTGACATGGCATGAGATGGCATGGCAGAGAGTGCCTTAGTGCCTGACCTGGTGTTAGGGTTTGGGTGCTAACAGCCAGCCACTACAGGCAACGGGTAACAAGCTGACTCCCTGTCCTGGGCACCCCGGAAACTGTCACACATACATCTGACTAGTGTTGGACCTCATGAGCACCACTGAGTTACATCATGGAGTTACACCAAGATCAAATTGGTATGACAGCAGAATTGGTCTCCATTGGTATTTTACAGCACTCAGTTTCCTTCCTTTCCCCACACTGGAATCAGCCTCAGGTTTTTAGCAGAACAAAAGGTTTCCTCTTCACATTCAGAGTCCTATCCCTGTTTTGACCATCTGGTAACATAGGGACTTATTCTGCAATTAGTTCTATTGTAAGACTGGCAGAAATAGACCCCTAAAGATCAACAAACACAATGCCTTTTCCATCCCTATGTAAATTTAGGGGGAGAGATCCTCTAACACTGTTATAACTACATTCAACTCTCATTCAATTTCATAACAAGCAATAAACCTTTAAATGAAGTTGGAGTGTAATGGCTTTGTCCACAACAGGATCTTCTCTGCTCCTCCAGATTCCAGGAGCTGGAGATTTCCATGACTTGTTTATCAAGAATGCAATGCAGCCTTCCACCTAGGGAGCCTTTTTTAGGAGCAGCCTAGGGTTCAGATTGGAGGATAGCCTGTGGGATCTCCTACAATTCCTAATGGCCATTAGCTGCTAAGTGTGGGAACTTGATAAGCTAAAGTGGGGATTAACTGTGGTGACAAAAGAAGAGTTTATAAAGAGTACATGGACATGGTAAAAATATTTCAGCACCCGCCTGCCTGGCTGATAAGGTCATTGACCATCCTGCATTGGTAAAAATGGGGAATCCAAGCATGGACATACAGTTTTTGTCATGGGAGTAGATTTGGAGGTGGGATAATTCAGTATATATGGCTTACCTGCTGTTTTCTATCTGTAACAGAATTAGTAGTGTGGCAGGTGATCGTTGCAGTTTAATGGCAGGTTGCTACATACACTGGGCAGTAGAATAAGAGGATGCGGAGGCTATAGGTTATGCTATAGGTTATGCTCAGCGTTTCTGAGGTGCCAGTGCTGTACTTTAATTCCTGGCACAGAGGGTAGGGGATGTTCGCTTGTTTGTTTAGAAGGGTTGTTGGTCGGTGAGCCCTTACAGCAGATTAGAGAGGTAGTTTAGTCATATGATTTAACACACACTAAGGCCTTCCACCCTGTAAATGTTATGCGTGTTGGGGTGTCTTGATGCATCTCTTAGTAATAGTCTGCAACTACATAGTGTTTATGAAATATTCTCTTATGTTTTTGCGTGTGAACATCTGCATTTTAACTTCAGTGGAATTCAAGCGGTTTTCGGTTTACGTCCACACAACATGTTTGATAGTTCCGTGCCCACGGTCTCTTATTTGTTCTTCCTGTGATCGCTGATGCTTGTACTTGGTTGGTATTTGAATAGAGATATTGAAAAAAGCTCCTAGAAAAGCTCTCCTGGATAAAGATTGCTGCAGGAGTCTGCGCCTCAGCAGCTGGGCAAGATGGCAATGCTGCATAGTCAGGGAGGCTGTGAAGCTCAATATACAGAAACTTTGATTTTTCCTTTAATTTTCAGATGTGACTTCTTCATGGAGAAAACACTCACTGCAAGTCATAGGGCAGCAGGCTATCAAATCAAATTAAAACTGGAAGCACAGAATAAAAATCAAAGAAAATTTCTCTTCACCTCTGAGCAGCACACCAACTCCTCCGCTCATCAGTCTCTGACCTTAACTTTTTCATTTTTAGCAGTCTTTAATAGAGCAAGGAAATAAGTAACCCGGGGATATCTCAGGGAGAGATGTGATCCGCAAACAATTCTTTGAATAATGGTCAGCACAACCTGAGTCACTTCTGGATACACTGTTGCTGCTTTAAATAGTTTTACACAGCTTAATGTGTCTTAAATATTTGGTTATTCATTTTCATTATGAAAGGGCAATTTAATGTTCTATTCAAATTCTAAGACAGTCCACATAATTTCCCTAAATGTCATTATATCAGTTCCAGTTCTTATCATCCCACATAACTGAGGTTTCTTAATGTCCCTAACACTTATTTTAGCAATACGAGACATTCTGTCTGAAAAGTTCTCTACTTCGTTCAATGCAAAGCCATGATTACTTACACTTTCGCTAACATGAGTCTGGTGAAACACTAATTGTCTTCTTCAAGGTCCGAAACTTGGTGCTAAGTGAAGATGCTTGTACTTTTGGAAAATGTGTGTCTGATTCTTTTGGCTATTATTAAATGCTAGTTAATGTGTTTTTTTTATCTGTCTGTAATTTTCTGTGCAGCACTTGTGGTTTAGGCATATCTTTTAATCTCATCCTTGATCAAATTTAATAGGTACACGTAGATTCTACTTGTTCTACAACTTCACCACTGCTGCATTTCAAAACTTTATTTATTGTCCCTTTTCTAAAGTACAATCACTTTGTCTTCTTAGCATTTATTGTAAGTCCAAGTCAACTACACAAATTTTCCAAGGTAAAGAAAAATATCATTAATTCAAACATGTCTGCCAGTTATACGACAGCATCTGCCTAAACTAATGAGCTTAACTATATATCATCCAATATCATGCCTTCCAACTCATCTAATGGTCTTAATGTAGAGTTTTAAGAACATGATAAGCTAAAGTGATTCCATGCCCCCTTGTCTTAAACCAAATTTGACTTGAACCAGTTGCTTAATTTTCCACCAATTCTTAATGGCAGGAGTCTTCATACGTAGCTTTTATAATTGCAGTTATGTTAGCTGGAATTTCCTTTGATTGTTGCTGCTTTCCATAATTCTTCCCACCAAACTGAATCAAATGCCTTTGTAAAGTCTATGAAAACAGTAAATATCTTTAATCCCCATCACCTCTGTGATCATGAATATCTGATCAATGCAACTTCGGCCTGGTCTGAAGCCACATTCTTTCTCGTGTACTATAGCCTCTAAAACTGGACTTAATCTGTTGACAATTACTTTCATCATAATTTTTATTCTCTAATTATTTGGCTTGGCATTACATGTGCCGTCAAAGTGAAAATGTAGCAAACCAGTGTACAAATAGTATTACTCTATTGTCTGGAAGCTGCATGAAGTAAAAGACTTCAGAAGCCTGAAGCCGGTAGGGATGAGAGTTCTTTGAAAGAGGACAGATGTAAAGTGGAATGATTTTAAGACAAATGAAGTTAGAAGGAGAGTAGGATATGAAATCAGGGTACAGGATTGGCTGTAATTAAAAAAAATTATGATGGTGGGGACACTGCCGCAGATACACAGTTGATAGGATGCCAAAGAAAATAATGCAGTCCACCTAGAGGCCGGTCACTGACTAGATGGCAGGACATCATATGTGGGGGTAGGACCAGGCTGGGCTCAATGGAGGAACAAAGGTATGAGTGACAATGCTGTACCGCTGCCCATGTCTGCCAAGATGCTTTTGGGATGAAAGAGAGAATTAATTAAATAGTCAAGGCCATTAAATTTGTCTGGAAGTAAGTCTCATTTGAGAATGGTCACCCTTGAAAAACTTGCTAATTGACTTACTTTGGGCGTCTCAGACATTTTCATAGTGTGGATTGTGCTCCACATGTTTAAAACCAATATGATCTTCTGATCCTCTGCCTTGCTATATGTGATCATACAAGCCATATCCCCTCCCATTTCCAGCCACATAGCATCTTTGTAGCACGTACAGCAATTGCTGACCTGGAAAGGGTCATATTAGGCCAGTACCTGGGAAGTGGTGTCACCCAGTGGATATAACATTGATTCATCTTCAGAAAACCTGTGTTCTAATCCCAACTCTGCTACCTTAGACAAGTCATTTCCCCCTGTAAATCCCCTGGTTCCCCATCTGTAAAATGGAGATAATACCTGCCTCCGTTGTAATGCACTATAAGATCTACAGGTGAAAAGCACCATATAAGAACTAGTTGTTATTGTCTATGTACTTTAATGTAATAAGTGTTTTGGCCTTTTTGAAAACAGTTAACCACACTTCAGCTTTTGCTCTTCATCTCATCTCATCTCTCTCTCTCTCTCTCTCTCTCCCATCTGTTCTGTTCCTCTCCCTCCCCTAGGTTGTTCTGCAAATGTTTTGTCTGGCTTATGGCCCATTTCTTGTCCTCTTCCACTGCACATGTTCAGATGCTTCACTGCTGTCTAGTTGCAGTCTCCCTCTGCACGATTCCCTTCTCTTTTGTTTCCCTGGATGTAATGCCCAGATGTCATTTTATTTGGACATGCTGCCCAGATGCCTTTCATTCTTTCCTGCTCCACTACATATTTCTCTCCCCCTTGTGGCTGTATCCCTAAAGGGCAGGTTCCCTTTCCTCTCCTCTTTCAACAGCAGCAGCAGCGCTGTGCGTAGACAGCTGGGCTGGCACCTTCTTGTTTCCACCTGATTCTACGGAGCCTGGATGCCTGAAGCAGCTGCTGGAAACAGCACACTGTGATGATGCAACTGTCTGCTGATAGTCTACAAGAGTTGTGTGAAATACCAGTAATTCATAAAGCAATTGGAAACCAATACCTTTGACAAGTCCTTAAATAACTTTACCTCAATATCTGCAGTATTCCAGGTATTCCTGGGGTATAGTAAGTAAAAGGAAGTTAATTAAATAAATAACAAGGGACCTGTTGGAATCTATCCAAGGCAAAATTGGCATGTTTTGCAAGATGGCCGGGTTACTTTTAATTCTTTGCAGTTTACAGAACAGTTTGCTTCATAGTTCACAGTGCAATTTAACTATGGTAGGTGATGATGACAGGCATCTGATTTGTGAAACTCTTATCAGGTACAGTTGTCAATGTAAGGATGTGATTCATCAGCTGCATGCCCCCCTAGTGGCTGGGTGTGGCATAGCAGGCTCTTCTCCCTTAGCGCACCCCACTGACAGCCAGTCTGACCCTGTAGCGGGTCTGCTGCTTTTCGCAACTCCGTCTTCTGTCAGATCACATGTAGTCCCATCACTTCTGGGGTACCAATTGTCCAACAAATAATAGCCCATCAATTTCACATTGGACCTTAGGTATGAGTCCAGACTCACTAGTCCTTATTCCTGGTATTGGGGAAGTCAATAGTTCTTTTCCTTCTTGGGGTGGGGGGGTGGTTCTGCTCCACCCTTTCGGTGAGCTGGTGGGGGAACCCAGGCCCTCCGTTTCCAGTGGAGTCTGGCCCAAGAACCCGTGAATACATACTCCAGACCTGACTTCAGACCCCTTGCTGCATCCCTGAACCACTTCATACCTTTCCCTGTCATGGGCTCCCAGTTTATTAGCCCTGCTTTCTTCCCCAGGCTCGCTGCAGGGTGTCTCAGCACTTTCAGCCACCCAGCTGATTCTGCTGCAGGAGAGTTTTCTCTACTCCTCCAGCAGGGCAGTTCCTGACTCTGCTGGAATCTTCCTGCCCCCTGCAGGCCCTGCCAGTGCTCAGAATCCTGGATGGACTCCCCCCGTCACTCCTTCCCATCTGCCTTGGGATCCCTGTTATAGACAGCCTCCCGAAGGAAGGTACATCTGCCAGCAGTCCACCACAGCTCCCTGACTCCAGCCAGGCTTTTTTCACTGCATGAGAGCCAGAGATCTGCTCTCCTGCCTGGGCAGAGCCTCACTGAGGCAGGTTCAGCATCCCTTTTAACTCCTCCCTCCAGGTTTGACTCTGTCTGCAGGTGTAGTGCTGTGAGGCTGATTGCACCCCCAGGCTCTCATTAACCCATTGAAGCCCAGTGTGGGGTTAGTAGGTCCCATCATAGTCAAGTATGTGAGATGAAAAGAAATTAGTAAGTAATATAAACACAGCAGGTGATTTTCATGTTTGAAAACCTTTACAGATCTGAAAAGCCTGTCCTGCCAAAATGGAATGCTAGTGCCTATTAATAAAAAATAAATACATTCAAAATTAATCTTTAAAAAGTATTTCAAAACTCATTCAGTGAACTGATGTGATCTCTTAATAGCTGTGCCCTTTAAAAGCAATTTGTCTATTTCCAAAGCTTCATCGGGGCATAGTATGTTCATCAATGGGGTCATTAAGAATGATGACCTTTCTTTCCATATATATATATATTTATATATATATATTAATATTCTAGCCTGGAGGATTCTATTGGGTTAAGAAGGAAATCCCTTGTCTGTGCTTGCTTTGGCTGTGGAAGGAGATCTAGTGGTAAAGCAGTGGTGTGGGAGTTGTGCATTCTTAAATGTTTTCTAAATCAGAATTACTAGTCAGGATTACTAGAGAGTTGGGTTGATAAAGCATTGCAGTGAGATCATTCATGGAAGAAGGTTCTGCTCAGCATAAACAAGGGTATCCGATTCTAGCGCTGTCTTCCCAACTCTTCTTTCACCAATACAGGTATTTCTGACCACTAGTTCTGATTCAGAAAACATTTGAGTCCCCACCTTTTCACAGTACAAGTCTTTAACCCCCAAGGCAGTGGTCCCCAAACTGTGGGGCATGTTCCCCTAGGGGCTCAGGGAGGAACGTGCGGCAGCCCTGCTCTGCCCCTCCCCCCTCCTGCCCAGCCTCAGACACAGCTCCACTCCACCCACTGCTCCACCCCCCTGCCCAGCTCCGGTCCCACCCCCAGCTCCACTCCGCCCAAAGGTCCATCTAGCCCAGTATCCTGTCTTCCAACAGTGGCCAATGCCAGGTGCCCCAGAGGGAATGAACAGAACAGACAATCAACAAGTAAACCTAAACTGTTTTGTTGCTATGCGACATGCAATTGCACTGCTAGACCACCCCCTAACCGGCCCTCCATACAATTTACAAAACCCGATGTGGCCCTCAGGCCAAAAAGTTTGCCCGCCCTTATAATACTCCCTTCTGGCCTTAAAACCTGTGAATTACAACAGAAATAATTAGGCTGATCTTATCTCTGCAATTCTCAAAGGGGCCAAAATTATTTTTTTCTCCATCTCACCTTTCTCCTTAATTTTTTCTCCCTTTTTTATGTTTTCTCATCCCTAACAAGTTGTGGCATTCTGGAAGAAGATATGACTGACAGGAATGCTTTAGCAAATAGGTGGATTTTGCATTTTTATTTGAGTGCTGCGGGGTTGGGCTCAGTCCTTTCTTCCCTAGAAGGAATTTTTCACAGCCAAAAGCCTGCAGCACCTGGCACTATCATTCTTGGGGGTGCAGCTGTTGTGGGTAGTGAGATGGTCTCTGAAACAGCCAAGTCATTAGGGCCTTGTATATTAGTACCAGGAGTGTCATGCTGAATTATGTTTGGTGGCTTTGCTATCAGAACTGCTTTGTTCTAGGGACTGACTCCAGCAAGTTAAACCCTTTTAGTTAAGGGCTTTCGATTGAACTGTGGTCTTAGAAGTCTCCTAGACTACTACACTGCTTCACTCAGTAGCCATCTAGTGTAAGAATACTTCTAAATAGTCCTCTCCTTCCCTGAAGATATTTTGAATTGTGCTTTTGTAGTGTAATCGAAATCTAAAAAATGGGTCTTTAAAAAACTTTCCATTCCCTGGCTATCAGTCAAGTTCTCTTTTTATCAAAACTGTGAAAGAATTAAGGACAAACCCATTTTGCTTCAAGCCACCAGATTTCCTCTTTGACCTTGTCTGGTATCCTCTCATCTGTTTGTTGTGTCTGTGATTACTTAAAAACCCTAACCTTATTCGTAAGGAATAAATATGGAATAAAAGCTCTTAGGGATTGCTCTGCATTCTAAGACCAATAGACCATCTTTATTCAATAGAGGTAAATATTTGATCATTATCTAGTTTTGCAATAAACAGAAGCTGAAATGTAATTTATCAGCTCTTCATGAATTGTTTATTCCTCACTACCCTAGGGATTTTCCAGTACTATTGAATTACTCAGTATGATATTGACAAGAGGTTCACTTTTTCCCCTCCTAATTTCTGAAATGTGGTGTTATCCAGCATTCAGAAACTAGAATTAATTATCTATGATGTTGAAATTTGTGCAAAAATATCCAGACAAGATAAGTTAACCATAAGAACGGCCATACTGGGTCAGACCAATGGTCTATCTAGCCCAGTATCCTGTCTTCTGACAATGGCTGATGCCAGATACTTGAAAGGAAATGATTAGAACTGGGCAAGCATCTAGTGCTCCACCTCTTGTTGTCCAGTCCCAGCATCTGGAAGTGAGAGGCTTAACCTTAATAGGTCAAATTCTGGCCTCAGTTATGTTCATGCAGACCTACTTATATCATTGACGTGAGTGAGGGGAGAAAATAGTCAACATTACTGAAGCGTTTTGTTTGTTCGTTTTTATGTGATGGGTTATGCATCACTTGTTTGTTTTTTCTAGTGCTCCTAACAAAATGCTTTACTTTTTCCATTGAAGCAATGCTACAATGATTTTGCTATTAAGAAAATTATGGGTGGGATGGGGGAAATCACTTGACACATCAGATTATTTTTCAGGCCATTTATAGGTGGCCTTGTTACATTCTTCAAGACATTCGCAAGTGAAAATAAACGAGTTTTCCTAACCTGAGGTACAAGACGAGAGAGAAGTATAGGTACATTTTTTCCTATGCTTTCATAATGATTTAGAACTCATTGAAAACCATAAACTTCAATCCTGCAAACTTCTCTATGCCGGCAGCTCCGCACATCCTTTGAGAGCCCCACTGAGGGGGTCCCAGAAGAACATGGGCTTTAGTTTGCTGATTTGGGCTCTAAATGTTACCTACGCTGTAAATAAATAAAAATAATGAGATTAAGCTAATAACATTATTTAACTGGTATTCATAGCAGCTTTGGAATTTAACCTACTAAGATATAACGCCAGTTGACTTGGAAGGTAGTTTAGCTGGAGTAAGGTGGGGAAGAATTTGCCTATAGTGATGCCAATGAATTTGATTAATTATGGAGATGAAGAAAGAGAAAACTTATACAGTTTCAATGAACAATGAGGCAGACAGAGGTGTGGAGTTATGGACATGAACTCCTAAACTTTGCTTTGACCCCATGTTAAAAAAAAATTAATAGAAAAATCCGGTTATTCTCAAATTAAGGTTTTTTTAGCTAATCTAAAGATGACACTTATGTATAACAAGGAATGATGCAACTAAAATAATACTAAATATTTAGGCTCTGGGCTAGCAAAGCTCTGAACTTGAAATGAAAGACATTTAAGTGCTTTTCAGGATTGGGGCCTTAAATATACAAGTGAGAAATGATATAAAGGTAGATTATGTTATAAATATTTTCCATGTGTTCAAATCTTCATAGTTCCTACAAACTGTTAAATAAATGTTTCCATGTAAGATATCGTGCTAAACATACTGTATTTTCTGGCATATAAGACTACCTTGTAACCCAGGAAAATCTTCTCAAAAGTCGGGGGTCGTCTTATACACCGGGTGTCGTCTTATAGGGCGGGTGCTGAAACTTCCAAGCCGGACTGGAGAATCTACGGTCACCGCATATGGTGGGGGGAGCTCAAAAACGGCCGCGGCCGCATCCCCGCCGTATGCGGCGACCGTATGAAAGCAGCAAGGGCGGAGCAAGCTGCAGGCGTCCAGGACGCCCGGGGTATGGAAAAAAGAGAGAGAGCGGCGCTGTGCCCAGAAAAACACGCGGTAGCGCAAACACGCCTCTTTCACCCGTCGCCCTTGTATCCTATTACCTCCTTCTCTGCCTCTCAGATCTCGCTCCTGAGGACTGCAGTGAAGTGGCACAGGCACGCATGTGCGAGATCTGAGAGGCAGAGAAGGAGGTAATAGGATACAAGGGCGGGCTAGACGGGTGAAAGAGGCGTGTTTGCGCTACCGCTCTGATAGTCTTGGAGACAGGGAGGGCTGGGCAGGCAGGGAGAGCTGACCAATCCAAGCAGGCTTTGTATACAACAACCAGCCAATCGCCGGTAAGGTACATCGCTGTTGTATACTGGGTACCACATACAGTACAGCACCAGTATCTGTACCTGTTCATACAGTATAGCACCAGTACATACAGTACAGTATACAAATTTCCAACTGTCAAAACCCCATCATGGCTCCACCAGCAAGAAGAAAGAAATATGAAGCCAGTTTCAAACTTAAAGTTGTAAACTTTGCCATGGAACATAATAACTGCGCTGCTGCAAGACAATATGGAGTAACAGAAAAGATGGTTCGGGACTGGAAAGCAAATGAAAAAGCATTAAAGAGTATGCCAAGGGGTAAGTGTGCATTAAGAAGAGGCACCCCACATTGGCCAGAACTCGAAAAACATGTAGCAGACATGGTGAATGAGCATCGCCAAAACGGTTATGTAGTGACACGAAATAAAATACGTTTGTTTGCACTTCAGTGGGCCAAATCTAACCCAGATCACAGCAACAGATTTAAGGCCACTGTATCCTGGTGTACTAGATTCATGGGAAGGCATAATATGGTACTGAGGCAAAAGACGAAAATTGCCCAAAAATTACCTGAAGATCTTGATAGCAAAGTAAATAGTTTCCATCGATACGTAATACAACAGCGCACTAAACATGGCTATGCGTTAAGTAGTATTGGAAATATGGATGAAACTCCAATTAATTTTGATATGGTTGGAAATAAAACTGTTCATCAAAAAGGTGAAAAAACAATTTTAATTAAAACAACAGGACATGAGAAGTCCAGTTTTACAGTGGTACTAGGATGCACAGCTGATGGCGCCAAACTGAGACCAATGATTATTTTTAAAAGAAAAACAATGCCGAAACTCAAGTTCCCTGTTGGTTGTTTTGTACATGTGAATGAAAAAGGCTGGATGGATGAAGAAGGGGTAAAGCTATGGCTTGATAATGTATGGAGCAGGCGACCAGGTGGACTTATTCAAAAATGTAGTTTACTGGTGTGGGATATGTTCAGGGCTCATTTAACTCCCAGCACCAAGCAAAGGCTTGCAAGACTAAACACAGATGTGGCAGTTATTCCTGCAGGATTGACATCGTTGGTACAGCCACTGGATGTGTGCCTAAACAAGCCATTTAAAGATCGCATTCGAGAACAGTGGAGTGAATGGATGGTTAGCGGCGAAAAGTCATTCACAAAAGGAGGAAACATGCGTGCTCCACAGTTGGATGTTTTGTGCAAGTTTGTCATAAAAGCCTGGAATGATATTGATGCAGAAACAGTAATCAAGTCTTTCAAGAAGTGTGGCATATCAAATTCATTAGATGGTATGGAGGACGACTACTTGTGGCAAGATGAAGAGGAAGCCGAAGCTGAGACCACACCATCTGATACGGAATTCGATCCATACGATGACTGCCTTACAAATGTATCACAAGATGTCATTGATGTACTTATGATATCAGATGACGAACAGGAGGATTTTGAAGGCTTTTAAAGGGAAACTGTCACGCCAGCAAAACCTGTAAAAATACCGTAGCTTGCAGTTATGATGGGCGTTGCTAACTCGCCAGGGACTTGCCCGGCACTTGCTCTCTCTCTATTGTTTTTTATCTTCCTCCTATCATCATCAGTTCCAGTTTGGTTGACAGCTTAGAAAACAAACAGCATGGCAGCTCCCATGGGTTTATTGTCTTATCCTTCCTTTCAGCTTTAGAGTGAATTAGGAAAAGTTTAATCCACTTGCACTGTTTTATGTTTACATGTTTGATGACAAACAGCCTTATGTTTATAAGTGACAGTTTTCCTGCTAAGTACCTGCATGTCATAAGCATTTGAATTAAAATTACCATATTGAAATCAAATCTGATGTTTTTTTAATTTTTATTTGGTGTGCGTTGGAAGAGGGGTAGTCTTATACGGCGAGTATATCCCAAACTCTATATTTTAACTGGAAAAGTTGGGGGTCGTCTTATACGCCCAGTCGTCTTATACGCCGGAAAATACGGTACCTTAATTGCAGATTTTTAACAATCTGATATATTCAGTGCGAAGTATATGTTGCAACTTCAAAGGTAACTTGTGACTTTAACTTAAAGATAACTACAATTTTTCTGTTTTTCATTAATCTAGCACTGAGATATGCCATAAGTCACATACTAGATATTGAGGCAAGCGTTATAGCATTGGAATTCTTCCCAACCCTTCCTTTGTATCACAGTAGCATAATAAATAGTCATACTCCAGTCAACCACAGCTCATGAGAGATTTAGCAGTAGAATGATTGTATCCAAAAAATGTGACATTCCCTTGAGGATTTTTGAATGATATACCTCAAATTACTAAGAAGAACAAATACTTTATTATTTAATGGAGTGGCGATAACACAGGTTTGGTGGAAGAAAACCACACTATTTATCAATCCAGCTAGTAGAGAAGGGATTTTTTTCCCTTTCTAGCAATTGTCCTCTGTTCTACAAAAATGCAAAGTGCTTTTGGAAAAGTATCATTCATTAGTATGATATATTCTTTTAGATTGTGGCAGGTTATATTAAAAAAAAAAAAAGACACAGCGTCCTTATGTAATGAAAGGCTGCACAATTTGTGTCTCATCTTCTGCCACTACCTTCAGAAATGGGTGAAAGTGAGTAATAACCCATAAATGGCAGGCCTCCACTACTCAGAGAGAGTTAGTATTTGGCAGTAATCATTTCAGCTTTCAATGTATAAAAGAAATCCAATATGATTTTTATAGACGCTAATTTCAAACCTTTAGCAAAAGTTTCCCCTGTATACATCAGTCAATTTAGTAGTGGCTAGCTTTGGAACCACAGAATTAGTCTGTCCTCTGGTGCATTCCTTACCTCCCTCTGGCAAATATATACACAATTATCCTAGAAAACTTTATATATCACAGATTATTACTGCAATTTACATCCTAAATGCATATGAAATTAGGCCTTGCTGTGAGTAACCTCAACTGAAAAATAAAACAAGTTTGTATCAAATTGCCCATTCGTAATTGAGGCAAAAGTTAAATAGTGTTGACATACTGCAGTGCTGCAGAGCTGTGGGCAACATGTAGGGACAGACTGTGGCTGGGGTTGGCTGCATGAGTAGATCAGTAGAAGGACAGGGCACAAGAAGCCTTTCAGCTTCCCCCATCACACCCCTGTACAAGGGGCTGTCACATGGCTGGGATGAGGAGCAATTGCTCCATGCAAGGCTATTCAAGGGGGCAGAGGTTGGAGTAAGGGCTCACTGCCCATGGAGTGAGCTGGGCACAGTAGGGAGTGCATGCTGCATCGAGGGAGTGTGGGGGAACTCCACTGCAGCAGGCACTCCTCCTTGGGAGCCCAGGAGGAATTCTGTCTGATCAGCCAGAGTTTGTCCTACACATCTGTGATGCAGGGCTATGCCTTTAAGTCACTTACAACCTAAGAACATAAGAACGGCCATACTGGGTCAGACCAAAGGTCCATCTAGCCCAGTATCCTGTCTTCCGACAGCAGCCAATGCCAGGTGCCCCAGAGGGAATGAACAGAACAGGGAATCAACAAGTAAACCTAAACTGTTCTGTTGCTATGCTACATGCAATTGCACTGCTGGAATCCTGTTTGAGAGACCATCTTCCTTTCCATATGCCACCTCAGCAGTTGAGATCATGTGCAGTGTTTGTCCTAACAAACCCTAGTTAGAAACTTCAAGGGGCTGATGCCCATTCATTTTTATTGGAGGCCTTAGACTCTAGGATTCACTTCCACTGGAAAAGCCTAACCTTTAAGGGACAGCACACGGCCCATCTCTTTTCTTCAAATATTTGTTATATCGGGGCGGGGGAGGAGGGGGAACTTCTAGTGGGGATGGTAAGTTTTGGAGAAAGTCTTTCTTCTTTGGCTCTAAAAAAGTACATTGTGTTCATTTTTCCAGACACATATTTAATCTTTTTATGATCCTCAAAATAATTTTTTTTGTCAGATTAACATCCAGAATGCTTTAATATGTAAAGGACACAGTACACTATATCTCTTGAGATGGTCTTTCTTTGACCACATTTTTCTGTGTCATGACAGCAATTATTGCTAGTGCCAGCAGATCTGTGTCTATAAAGTGCTATGCACACCGTGTCGCTAATAACAATTCTTTAGATAAAGTCACCCAAATATTACATTTTAGCTACAGGAGATATTACTGCTGTCATCTGAGCTCATGATGATATAATTTTCCTACCTTGTCTTCTGCATCTCCATGCATTAGAGGCAGTGACTGTTGGCGCATGTGGATCACTGTCAATAGCACACCCATGATTACAAATTTTGGATATTTTTCTTTTTAAACCAGCAACTGGACTCTGGATGACTCTTTAGCTGTTGGAAGCCCAACTGCCTCAACACTGTGCCTGAGTCAGAAAATAGATTTCCACACAGATGCCACTTAAGATTATTGTACAGGGTGTCGTCTTCAAGAGGTGACTGAAATAGATGGGGTCCCCGTGGAAGGAAAAACCCAGGGACCAGGACCCTACTTCATAATGAAGAAGGATCTCTTATACCGGGTTGCACCAGTACAGGGGCAGAAGGTACAGCAGATCCTAGTACCTCAAAAACACCAGAACGCTGTATTAAGTCTTGCTCATAGTCATCTTTTTGGGGGGCATTTGGGGGTAGAGAAGACCCTGGCACGAGTCCTACGACAGTTCTTCTTGCCCGGAGTACATGAAGTGCGGAGGTACTGTGCCTCCTGCCCGGAGTGTCAGCTGCACAGTCCCCGTCCCCACTTGAGGGCACCTTTAGTACCCCTTCCCATCATAGAGGTCCCTTTCGAGCGAATAGCCATGGACCTAGTGGGACCCCTGGAGAAGACGGCTCAGGACCACCAATATATACTTGTTGTTTTGGACTATGCTACTCACTACCCAGAAGCCGTTCCCCTGTGGAACACGGTCTCTAAAACTATAGCCAAAGAGCTGATGGGGATCTTTGCCCAAATGGGGCTACTGAAGGAGATATTAACCGACCAAGGAACCCCATTTATGTCGAAGCTAATGAAGGACCTCTGTACGCTGCTCCATATACATACCCTGAGAACTTCGGTCTACCATCTGCAGACTGATGGGTTGGTAGAAAGGTTTAACCGAACCCTCAAGGCTATGATAAGGAAGGTGGTAAGTCGGGATGGGAAGGATTGGGACACCCTACTACCCTACCTTATGTTCGCTATCCGGGAGGTACCTCAGGCCTTAACTGGGTTTTCCCCCTTCGAGTTATTATACGGGCGTCACCCCTGTGGCATACTAGATATCACCAAAGAGATCTGGGAAGAGGAACCCAATGAAGGGAGAAATATAATGTATGTAATGCAGATGCGAGACCGGATAGCCCGGGTTACCCCTATTGTATGGGAACATTTGGAGAAGGCACAGGAGGCCCAGTGAACCCATTACAATCGCCAGGCAAAAGTGCGACAGTTCCAACCAGGGGATCGGGTTATGGTGTTGGTACCCACGGCAGAAAGCAAGCTTCTGGCCCAATGGCAGGGGCCCTATGAGGTGGTTGAACATGTGGGGAAAGTAACCTACAAGGTGCGGCAGCCAGGACGCATTAAACAAGAACAGATTTATCACGTTAACCTTCTGAAACCCTGGCATGCACAAGAGGCATGCACAACGGTCCAAAAAGACCTAACCCAGGAAAACAAGCCTTCCAAACAGGTGAGAGTGTCTCCCAATTTAATACCAGACCAGAAGAATGAGGTGTCTGAGATGATCTTCCGGAACCAAGATGTGTTCTCAACAAAACCGGGTCGAACAACCGAGACATATCACCACATCGTCACGAACCCTGGGGCCAGAGTAACAATGAGGCCCTATCAGGTGCCAGCGGCAAAAAGGGAGGAAATAAAAGCAGAAGTAAAAAAAATGCTGGAGTTGGGGATCATCGAAGAATCCCACAGTCAGTGGTCCAGCCCAATTGTGCTGGTGCCCAAACCTGATGGCACCACAAGATTTTGCAACGACTTCCGGCGACTAAACGAAGTATCCCAGTTCGACGCGTACCCAATACCTCGCATAGATGAGCTAGTGGACCGTCTGTGTAATGCTTGGTACTTGACTACCCTAGACTTGACAAAGGGGTACTGGCAGATTCCCCTTGCAGAAGACGCAAAGGAAAAGACTGCGTTCTCAACACCAGAGGGTCTTTTTCAATATACTGTCCTCCCTTTTGGACTACATGGGGCCCCAGCTACCTTCCAGCGCCTCATGGACAAGCTATTACACTTGCATAACAGTTATACTGCTGCCTACTTGGACGATGTGGTCATTCATACCCCAGACTGGGAAACCCACCTGGAAAAGGTGGAGGCAGTCCTCGATACCTTCTGGCGAGCTGGCCTTACAGCAAAGCCTGCCAAGTGCACTGTAGGGTTTACAGAGGCCAAATATCTTGGCTACATTGTGGGAAAAGGTCTGGTAAAACCCCAAGTGAACAAGTTAGAGGCCATCCAAAATTGGCCCCGACCAAGTCGCAAGAAACAAGTCCGGGCGTTCCTAGGTGTGGTGGGGTATTACTGATGATTTATCTCCCACTTTGCCACAAGGGCAAGCCCCTTGACAGACCTAGTGAAAGCCCGTGGACCTGATCTGGTGAGATGGTCTGATGCAGCAGAGGAAGCATTCACAGACCTACGGACTGCCCTCTGCAGTAACCCCGTACTGATAGCCCCTGATTTCACCAAGGAGTTTATCCTGCAGACGGATGCATCGGAAGTAGGATTGGGGGCCGTTCTATCACAGATGGTCGGGGAGGAGGAACACCCAATTCTATACCTCAGTCGGAAACTCCTTCCAAGGGAACAAAAATCTGCAGTGGTGGAGAGAGAATGCCTCGCTGTAAAATGGGCCATGGAAACATTGTGCTACTACCTGCTCAGGCGCAGATTTGTCCTCGTGACCGACCATGCCCCTCTTCAATGGGTGCAGCGGAACAAGGAGAAGAACACAAGAGTGACCAGATGGTTCTTATCCCTCCAACCTTTTCAGTTCCGTGTGCAACACAGAACAGGGAGCCGTCATGGCAACGCTGATGGCTGGTCACGTGTGCATTGTCTGGCGTCCCAAGCTGCCCAACCCCTTGGCGTTGAGCAGGGGGGCGGGATATGTGACAGACCCAGACTAGTGGGGTACAGGAGTCTGGTAGAGGGCAAATGGTCACTGGATGAGTAGTTTTCTGTTCCCTGAGTGACCAAAGCACTAGAGTAATCAGGAACCTGCTAGAACCAGTTAAGGCAGGCAGGCTAATTAGGACACCTGGATCCAATTAAGAAGAAGCTGCTAGAATCAATTAAGGCAGGCTAATCAGGGCACCTGGGTTTTAAAAGGAGCTCACTTCAGTTTGTGGTGCGAGTGTGAGGAGCTGGGAGCAAGAGGCGCAAGGAGCTGAGAGTGAGAGGGTGTGCTGCTGGAGGACTGAGGAGCACAAACGTTATCAGACACCAGGAGGAAGGTCCTGTGGTGAGAATAAGGAAGGTGTTTGGAGGAGGCCATGGGAAAGTAGCCCAGGGAGTTGTAGCTGTCATGCAGCAGTTACAGGAGACACTATAGACAGCTGCAGTCCACAGGGCCCTGGGCTGGAACCCGGAGTAGAGGGCGGGCCCAGGTTCCCCCTAAACCTCCCAATTGACCTGGACTGTGGGTTCTTCCAGAGGGGAAGGTCTCTGGGCTGTTCCCCAACCCACATGGTGAATCTCTGAGGCAAGAAAATCCCCCAATAAGCGCAGGACCCACCAAGATAGAGGAGGAACTTTGTCACAATAGGACATTTCATTCCAAAGGATCCTACATTAATTTTCAACCATCTACACCAGGGATCAGCAACCTTTTGCACGCGGCTCGCCAGGGTAAGCACCCTGGTGGGCCGGGCCGTTTGTTTACCTGCCGCATCTGCAGGTTTGGCCAATCGCAGCTCCCGGTGGCCGTGGTTCGCCGTCCCAGGCCAATGGGGACTGTGGGAAGTGGCGTGGGCCGAGGGATGTGCTGGCCGCCACTTCCCGCCACTCCCATTGGCCTGGAGCGGCAAACCTCAGCCAGTGTGAGCCGCGATCGGCCAAATATGCAGACGCAGCAGGTAAACAAACTGGCCCGGCCCGCCAGAGTGCTTACCCTGGCGAGCCACGTGCCAAAGGTTGCCAATCCCTGATCTACACATACAGCAACACTTAAATGTAACTGCCAAGTTTGGGGTGGAGGACAGGAACTACCTGGGTCCTGATCCAATTGCCTTGGAATTTATGTGAGTATTTCCCCTAATTTCAGTGTGCATTGGGCCAGAGCTCTGGTACACAACATGCTGCAAAAATGTACAGTTTTGGCTTCAAATACAGTGTAAACCCTACTGTTATGAACATACTCTGAGATCTTTAATGTTTGTGTAGAGTAGACTTTAGTTTTTAATGTCCCTTCTAATCTCATCATTGTGGGAGGGAATTGAAGGAATTCACTGACTGCATGACTGTGTAATGAAAGGATCTGAAAGTGCAGCAACATGACTGTCTTTTACCCCTAATACTGAAAAGAAATAATGTTTGCAAACTTTGGTAAAAATTATTGATTATTCCTAGATATTACTTTCTATCTGGGTCATGGACTCTTTCTAGTGCATTTGAAACCCTGTATCTTTCCCTTTGGTTTGAAACTTCAGATGAGCATTAGTCAATAATTTTACCACTAAATGTGATCTTAATTGATCAATATGTTGGCATTTGAAAGTTTTAGTGCACCTCTTTGAGATTTGGGAATGCTTAGAGCTGAGGTTTTAGTATGTTTCTCATAAATTCTCATTAAACCCAGTCCAGCTGTATGTCTCTTCCAGATACTAAAAGAGCAACACTGCATTTAATTTATTTCACTTTCAAAATAATTTTAACAGGCTTAATAAAGTAGGTAGATTTATTTGGCATTACTTGGACCTACATTATTAGCATTATGTTAAAATATTCTTTAAAAGAGAGTGCTGATGTGGAAATAACACAGAAAATCATAATTAAAGTTGTAGAATTTGGGGGAGTGATAGGTGTGGGGGAGGAGTCCTTCATTCATGGTTTAGAAGGACCAAATGATGCCTAAACTGTGCATATTCTAATTCTATAAATGTTCTCCTCCCACAGGAGATTGTTGGGGATTTAGCCTCCCAAGCATCCTCTGACAAGAAGATTTACCCAAAACATGAATGAAATATCTGTGATGAGGTTTGATTAGAAGAAAACAAAAATCTGAAATGCCACTGAACTAAAATGAACTTTGTTCTTTCTTGGGGGCAGGCAGGGCTTTGCGAAACATGGCTACTTAGCAGGACAGATTAGGTTTAGAGCAGACATCAATGGAAGGTTTTCTGTGCAACACAAATGGAAAGATCAACAAAAACAGTGGATATTAAAAAAAACAGTAGAAAAAAATAACGATGGGTTGTTGTTTTTTTCTTTATAAACAGGATCCTAATGTTTGGAATGACTATCCCTGCCATAGTTTTTGAGAAAAGATCAAAAATCTATCATTTTAATATCAAAAAGGATATCTTGAATATATTTTTCAGTGAAAAAAACACCCCTTGCTGTGTCTTTTTCTTTTTTTTCAAAGACAAAGGCATTCATACTCTAGGGTGGAGGCTGTTTGCCTCTTCCTTTCAAGAGATGTTTGACAGCTGATCCCAGGAGAGGATCTCAGACTGTTTAAATTTTTATTAGGCTGCAATATTTGGAATTTTGAGGCTAGATGTTAGCCTTTGAGGTAGAGTATTTGATGGTCTGAATCTTAAGCTGCACTGCTGCTAGAGATGATTACAGCGATTTGCCACAGATCGTTTGTCAGGAGGACATCGAGGCATTTGTAAGCAATATATAATGCAAGTATGCTTGCAAACTTTTCATAAGGCAATATAAGGAAGATTCACTGTTACATCTGTGTGATTTACATACAGTAGACCATCAGAGTTATGAACCCTTCGGGAATGGAGGTTGTTGGTAATGCTGAAATGTTCGTAACTCTGAACAAAACATTATGGTTGTTCTTTCAAAAGTTTACAGCTGAACTTTGACTTAATACAGCTTTGAGACTTTACTAGGCAGAAGAAAAATGCTGCTTTTAACCATCTTAATTTAAATGAAACAAGAACAGAAACAGTATCTTTACCTTGTCAAATCTTTTTTTAAACTTTCCTTTTTTTTTTTTAGTAGTTTACATTTAACCCAGCATTATACTGTATTTGCTTTGTGTGTGTATGTGTGTGTGTGTGTAGCTGCCTGATTGTGTACTTTGGTTTCCAAATGGGGTGTGTGATTGACTGGTCAGTTCATAACTCTGGTGTCTGTAACTCTGAGGTTCTACTGTAGTACTTAAAATTAGCACAAATAACCACCAGGCGAGTATAAAGCCACTTTTTAAACGTAGGCCTCAAATTCAGATCAACCTGGGCAAAAAATCAAAAACAAACAAAAAAATCCCAGTTTGATTAAGAAAAGTTATTTAAAACCTTCTGTTATCCATATTTGTAAATTTTAAGGGAAGCTAAAAACCACCTTTAAAATTAGGGCTGCATAAATGTTTCCATTCTAAAACACTTGCAATTGTAGCTGTGGCATTTCCTGGCTTTTTAGTGTTTAATCATGTCACCGTACAGTTTTCCTAACATAAAGTCCATATTCTGCTACCCTTCTTCTGGTTGAGAGTTATCTTACTCTGCAAGTAGCCCAACTAAGGTAAATTTTGTGGACTAAAGTACAGCAGAACATGAGTAAGGATGGCAGAATATGACTCAAAGTTGATTGTATGCAAAGTATTTATTCTACAAAGAAACCTATCTTAACCCACCACTCGATACCGACCTTTTATCTCATCTGCTTATTGGAATTGCATATAGGGTCATAAAGGTAGAGTAGAACTGTGCTCATTACATTTGGGATACTTTGGGTGGTCTCAGGTTTGATGGTTGCCTAATAAGCACAGACTCATCTGCAGGTTTAACACTGTGTACCATGTAGACGCTTTGCAGTGATAACATAGACAATCACAATATCAGATTTATGCTGTAATGATGTGTAATGCCGACAGACCCCGGTTATCGGCGGCCAGGATCAAACCTGGGATCTCTGGAGCTAAATGCAAGAGTCTCTACTGCATGAGCTAAAAGCCAGTTGGCTCTTAGTTAAAGCTGTAGAGAAGACTCATTAATCTCTCTCTCTAAGTGGTCTAGATGGGACAGAACACCACACCCAGAAAGTGTGTGGATTACATACTTCCCCTAGCTGAGGAAGCGTGTCCTGAGCTTCAGACATTTCCCACTTGAAATCCCAGATGAGCCCTCACTTGTAATGCCGACAGACCCCGGTTGTCAGCAGGCGGGATTGAACCTGGGACCTCTGGAACTAAATGTATGAGCCTCTCTTTATTGCATGAGCTAAAAGCCATATGGCTCTTAGGGCTGGTCTACACTGGGGGGGGTGGGATCAATCTAAGATATGCAACTTCAGCTACGAGAATAGCATCGCTGAAGTCAACATATCTTAGATCGACTTACCTCCCATCCTCACAGCGCAGGATCAATGGCTGCAGCTCCCCCGTTGACTCCGCTTCCGCCTCTCACTCTGGTGGAGTTCCGGAGTCGACAGGGAGCGCGTTTGGGGATCGATTTATCGCGTCTAGACGAGACGCGATAAATCGATCCCCGATAGATGGATTGCTACCCGCCGATCCGGCGGGTAGTGAAGACGTACCCTTAGATTAATGAGTCTGCTCTACAGCTTTAGTTCTCTCTCTCTAAGTGGTCTCGGTGCCACTAGATGAGACAGAGCACCACACCCAGAAGGTGTGTGGGTTACAGACATTTTTGTTCACCAGTAGATTACGTAAGAGACTGGATACAATTCTTGTGGTTGTACAGATGATGGATGGTAATCTGGGGGGATATGAATTGTGCTAATTATGCAAATTAAGAACAATGTAGTGCAAAATTCTGAAAATAGTGGCCATACCTGAACCATGCAAAAAAAAAAAAGGCTCTGAGGTGGGGTCAGGGATGAGGAGTTTCTTTCGGGTACAGGAGGGGGCTCTGGGCTGGAGGGTGGAACCAAGGGGTTCGGAGTATGGGAGGGGGCTCTGGTCTGAGGCAGGGGATTAGGGTGTGGGAGGGGTTACGGGCTCTGGACTGGGGCTGAGGGGTTTGGGTTGCAGGAGGTGGCTCCAGGTGGGATCGAGGTGTTCAGAGGGTGGGAGGGGGCTCAGCGGTGGGGAAGGGGGTGTGGGGTGCAGGCTCTGGGTGGCGCTTACCTCAAGCAGCTCCCAGAAGCAGTGGCATGTCCCCGCTCCGGCTCCTATGCAGAGGTGCGGCAAGGCAGCTCTGCATGGCATGCGCTGCCCCGTCCACAGGGGCCGACCCCGCAACTCCCATTGGCCATGGTTCCCAGCCAATGGGAGATGCAGAGCCAGTGCTTCAGGTGGGGGCAGCATGTGGAGCCCCCTGGCTGGGACATGCCGCTGCTTCTGGGAGCTGCGCAGAGCCACGGCAGGCAGGCAGTCTGCCTTAGCCCCACTGCGCTGCTGACCGGCCTTTTAATGGCCCGGTCAGCACCACTACCAGGGTCCCTTTTTGACCAGGTGTTCCGGTTGAAAACCAGACACCTGGCAACTCTACTCTCTAGCAGACTGTCCAATTGCATTATGAAATAAGTTTCATTTTCTACAAAGCCTTGCACTCATAAAAATCTGACAGGTGCTTTGTTAGCCCTGCTCTTGTGAATAGTTTGCTAAGAAGAACTTGAACCTGTTCTCATTAATATTTGCTTTAAAAAAATATTTGTGGTGAATAATAGCTACAAATAAAGGTCCAAATCTAGATTCTGAGGCTGTGTAGGGTTGAGGTTGAAAGCTCTGAAATAACAGCTGAATCGGATGAATAGCTCATTGGGCCCCACATGCAGAAGAGAGGAGCCAAGATATGTGAAGGCCTGGTTGAGAGAGACTGGAATTCAGGCACCCTCTCTTCAACTCTGAAGTTCTGGCTTTAAAAGTTTTCAGTGAGTTCCTTTGATCTGCTTTGCATTCCCAGGTGCAGGGAAGCTTAATATCCAAGTGTCAAAGGATCTTTCAGGACAACTCAGAACTCCCATATACAGGAGTAAGGGGACTACATGCTGCTCAAAATTTTGCAAGCATAACAAAGGTCACAAAGCTAGGAATATTTTTGTTGACAAAGAATTCCATTGCCATCCAAATCTTTCTGTATCTCTCAAATCTTTTGGGCTATACCAAACTTCCCTGTTGTCCTTTGTGAAAGGCAAACTAGAGGGACTCAGAAAACTTTCAGAGAGTTAGTATCTGCTACTTTGGATCAAATTCAGACCTGTTTCCAAGTCTGGGGAGTTCAGATCTGCGGTTTTGGCTCAGGCCCACCTCCAAAACTATTTAGAAAATATTCCACTTACCTCATGTTTTGTGCATGTCAGCTCCCTCAGGTCTAATTACTAAAGAATGATTATGTGTGGACAGGAATTTTGCTTTTTAAGAGTTTATGTGCTCCTGCTTTTTTTCCTCTCACATGAAGTTGCAGTCCTCATTCTGTGTCATCACAATATGGTAATTTTCAAAATCACCAATAGTATTCTATGTTTGAACATTTTCGTTATCACCAATATTTTTAACATTTCTGCATAGTCTATATTACTCTGTTTTTTCCGCCTTGTGAACTAGCCTGCCTTGTGGTGGCAGCCCCAAGTGTATTGCTGAGAAGCAATAGTGATGGGGTCACATAAAAACTTTGACAATGTTTTCCTTCCATGTCTACAGAGTGGCACCCCATCTATGCCTTTCCCAGCCCCCCCCCCCCCCCCCCCCCCCGCCCGCCACCACCACCACCACCAACAACTTTGGCTCCCACTTCCCTAGATTTTACTCCTTTTTTTTTTTCCTTCCCAACCTTTCTTTCCAGTTGCTTTCTGTCTGGCCAACCACCTTGTACAGCCTACACTCCCTGGGAAGCAGTCCCAGAGCACAGCCTCTTCTTATTTGTTTTCCCCTGTAGCCAGAGGTGAAAGTAAGCTGGTCTGGTACGGACTACAAGCATGGTAGAAGAACCCTGGCCTGAGCCCTGCCACCCCGGGGTAACGGCGGCAGGACTCCCGCAGTGATTTAAAGGGCCCAGAGCTCCGCAGCGGCCGGAGCCCCGGGCCCTTTAATTTGCCCCTGAGCCCCAGGGCTTCCAGCCGCCTCTGCAGCTGGTAACTCCGGGGTGATTTAAAGGCCCTGGGGCTCCCAGCCACAGCTGGAACTCCAGGGCCTTTAAATCTTGAAAGGCCCCGCCTCTTCCGATTGAGGCCACGCCTCTTCCAGATGCGGCCACGCCCCCCCTCAGGACTCCGGCATACTGATATTCCTTTAAGTTACTTTCACCCCTTCCTGTAGCCCACACTCTGCGTGATCGAGTATTTAAATGTAATGGTCTTCTGAATGGACAATTTCTTTCTGCAGTGAAACACTTCCTGGAGTCATGGTATCCCTTGAAATGTTGGACTTACCCAGCCTATGCCCCTTGGCAAAATATTTATTACTAAGCTTACAAAATAGGTTTGTCTCCAGGACTCACACAGCCAGGCTGTCCTCTTACGTGTCATAATAATCATGTGTTACAAAGCACAGTGTCAGTCTGATGATATACTGTAATAATACATCATCAGAGACCCTTTGCTCAGTTGATGTATTACATCATCAGAACAATGGCTGACAAGAAACAATGTGCTTCAGGCATGCCTGCTTGGTAATTGATATTAAAATGATAGAGTTGTTCAATGGTAGGCAGATGATGGAAAACTCTCAATATTTCATATTCTGAGTATTCTGTATATCTCTAAAATCATTATTAATGCTAAAGAAGAATTCCAGTTCCAGCTCATTTTACTTCAAGATATTGCATTTCATCATGCTTGGCATGTTGATTTTATTTATTTGTTGCTGTTATATTTTATTCTGTTTTATTCAGTACCAGCTTTATAAACATAATGAGCCAAAACACTGCTGTAATAGCACTATTTTAAAGTGTAGTGCTTTGGACCACCAGTGTTGAAAACTGCAGTCTTTTTAAGCCATTCTTTTCAAAATATTTGCACTATTTTTTCTCTGTCCCTGCTTTTCTCTTCTACCATGCTCGTAGTCCAAAACGGACACCCCCAAATAGTCAATAGAAAATTCACCGCACAGTGAAGGATTAGAAGATGAGAAATAAATGTTTATGGGAAGAATACATCCTAGAAAAGATAGATTATGAATGGGGAAGATCCTGCAATTGAAACTTTTTCAGCTCTAATTAACGGAGATAAATATGAAGTGCTATTGGAGTTCCAAGTAAAAAGAATAACTTCCAGAAATAGATAAAACACTGTACTTGGTAAAATGATCATGTAGTCAAAGCTTAGTGAGGCCTGCATGATTAAAGTCTGTGAAAGCAATTGTCTGAAAATGGTGTCTACCAATGAATTTCTTTACATACTTTGGGCCTGAGTAGATGCGCAAAGGGGTGGGGTATCTACCTTTGACTCTTTTCCTTTTGAAATGTCCCAGAGTTGGCACTAGCATCAGTGGTAGCAACGGAGAGAGTGCTAGTATAGAGTGGCCACCAGCACATTAGCCACAGTGGCTCTCAGCAGCATTACATGACACAGGGTTTATAATGCCAGCAGCTAGTCTACTCTAGAGTTGAATATGGAGTTTCCCATATTTTCTCATGGGAGGTAGTTCACTGTGTGCAAGTGTAAAAATGTAATTGAAAACTAATCAGAATAGATTGCAAGATTCTTGCCTAATGATTCTACGAAGAGCTATCATGCTGACCGTTGTATCCAATTTATCATTTATTACATGCCTGTCATTTGCCAGTAAGCTCTGCTTGTTAATGCATGCTTTGGAATACATTAGTTCCACTTTTTATTTATTCTTTTATAAAGATCTTTCTTCTTCATGGAACTCAGGCACTGATCAACAAAATAGTCACTCTGTGGTCAAGTCTCTAGCATAAGAGAGACCAAGCTTGCAAAACCCTTACTTATGTGAGTCAATAGGACTATTCACGGCTGTGTAGAACAGTCATGTGGGAATGAGATGATCCCGCCCATGGTTAATGTCTCTACATTGGAGCTGAGTGAATAATTGATGTTTTCGGGTTGGTGGTCAAACTGATTGTTTTTAAATAGTTTTGCATTGAATCAAAATTGAATTTTGGAGGGCGGGGTGTTTGTCACTGAAATGAAAAAAATAAATTTTGTTGTGTGGAATGAAATGTGTCAAACATCATTTGGAAACATTTTTCAAAATGAAACTGTTTTGAAGTAACATTTTTAAATGAATTGAAATTTCGTTTAGAAACAGTTAGTTTCAACATTTTCGAAAAAAAAGTCCTCATTTTTATTTGGCCAAATCTTTTCCCCACATCCTACCCAAATTTCTGAATAATTTTGGTCATCCCTAAGCTGCATTTTTTGGTGAATTTACTATTCAGCTGAAAAAATTCATTCAGCTTTGCACTACAGAGTGAGACCATTTTGTAGCCACCGTGGAGGGTACCTTGATGTAATTGGGTTCCCCAACACTATTGTAGTTGCAATATAGATAAGGTTGTCTGAAATAACTAGTGTTGGCTAAAACATCAACATTCAAAGGTATGTGTAAGGCAAGGTAACCATTTTCCTTTTAACTTCCAGAAAGCTTATTTCCGAAGGTTCATAATACAGTAGTAAAAGTGCCAAAACCTATATTTATTACAACCCCTATTTATTTCTAGATAAGGGAGCTTATTACACTAATAGTGTAGTATTATGTACATTTATTTTATACAAATATCTAGTGTCCGTAAGTAGTTTATTCTCTACATCCCTAATGTAATATATCAAACAATAACTCATTTGTCAAAGAGAGACAGTTCATTAGTATTCAGTAACCATTTGGACAGAATAAAATAGCAACAATATAAAAATTGATGTTGCGAAACTTAACAAATGAGGGAATAAGGAAAATGTGATTCAGGAAATTGCAGGCCTGCCCTCGAGGGCCATTTTTAGGTCACTTGTCTGCATTTTAATATTACATTTGTTTTAGAAAGAGAGTCTCCACGCTATTAGTTTGGGAGGCAAGCCAATTTGCAACTAGGTGACTTTAATAATCCAGGGGGTTCAGTAAATGAGAACATAATATTTGGAATAGAGTCTGGGTGGAAAAAAAAAAGGTGTGACACCGCCGATAATGGTATTTTAACTCAATTTTACCGTTAAATTACTGAAGGACGTAGACCTCTAATTGTTTAAATACCAAGAAACTTGCTTATTAAAAAAAAACTGAATTGTATTGTTTTTCAAAAAGGGGGGAAATAGCTCTACGATGTGACTTAAACTTGCCATGTGGACAAGACCCAGAGGCGTGCAAAGGCATTTAAATTTAACCGTTTTTGGAGGGGTACATTAAACACACTCAAATGAAAGGTTCGCACGGCAACCCTCCACACACAGATTTCTTGGGACACCTCTAGCGGGGATGCCCAGCAGTGAGGAGGCAGAGGCACCCTCCGTATCCCTGCAGCCCGGGGAGGGAAGAAGTAGCAGGATGGCAGGCTGCCAGCTGAGCTCCTTCTCCCCCCACCCTACAGCTACTGCTTCTCCTTCCCTGCTGCTGGAATTCCAGGACTCCCAGCGCTGCTGCCTGCTTTGCAGACCGCCTGCTGAGGTGAGTCGGGGGGGGGGGGGGGGCCATTATTGTCAAATGGGGGTGTCTCAAGTTAGACCGCTCAATCCATATTTAAACATCTAACTAAGTGGCCTGATTTTAAAAGGATCTGAACACCGACTGCTTGTATCTTTTTTTTTTTTTTAATTCTGTTCTGGTTCTTGTGCCTCGCCCATCCCCAAGGTATCTGAGCGCGCTCAAATCTGTGAAATTTGTGAATTCTCATCATCTCTGAAAATCAGGCCGTTTTTATTTTGGGATCTAATTACAGATTTAGTCACCTAACTTAGGCATCTAAATTTGAAACATTTTAGCTTTTGACTATCTGCCACATACCATAAGTGGGACCTGCCTGATCTTTCTTGTGCAGTTGCACTCAATTTTGTCCCTGCTCACACCATTTCTTCTGCTTTTCGCATATACATATTCTTGTCATATACCAGTCTGCATCATCCCCAACACCACAATTTTGAATCTTGGCTGACACAGTCTGCAGAGGCTTTTACATGGCATTTTCCCAAGAAGTTTGAAAGTCCCTCTCCCCCAGCACTGTAGTAGAAGTTGTTTGTACATGGATCTCTTTTGTGTGAAGAGTTTGAAGGACAATGGGTATGGCCTTTAAATATCCTGCTAAGTAAAGATGCACTTTCTTTCCTGACTCATATGTCACCTGAAAAATGTCAACTGCAGACTTTGTGAATCTGTGCATTTCTTTAAATATTGCTCATCTCAGGTCAAAGAGAAACAGTGATGGCGCCCCTGGCCCATGTAGTAACCATTCTATGAAAGGGGGGATTCATTCTCTAGTGCGGTCAATATAGCCCTTTTGGCAAGCAATTCTTGTACAGTATATTTTTAATTGACTTTTTGAATAAATGGACAAAATAGGTGCCCAGTATTGAGAAGAAGTTAAATTTTCCCAGATCCTTGATCTAGATGTCTTTGTCTTGCCAGGTTTATTCATGAAGATGTGCCTGTTCACTTGATTCAATATTCCATTCTCCTGTTATTTTCTTCCTAAAAGAAGCGTAACTGCCATTCTTCAATTCTAAGATTAGCTATCCACAGCTTTTCCAAAAATACCAAGAGCTGCCACAGTTGCTGTTGAATCAGAATTAGAATAAAACCTTCTTATAATGCTTTCTCTTTTATATTCTGCTCCCTCATTTCCATCTTTCACAGCTAAATCAGGTTATTTAGATTACAGCAAGGTCTGAACTAACTCAGATGAACAAAATTATCCACATAGCCTATTTACATTTCTTTAATGAGACACTAGATTGGCTTTGGGTTTTTTGTCTGGGTTTTTTTTCTTCAAGAAAACTTG
Organism: Chrysemys picta bellii; assembly: GCF_011386835.1. Taxonomy (NCBI): domain Eukaryota; kingdom Metazoa; phylum Chordata; order Testudines; family Emydidae; genus Chrysemys; species Chrysemys picta. The sequence goes on along the minus strand of NC_088799.1, from coordinate 13,935,425 downwards.
AAGAAAGTTATTCTGTGTCCAACTCTTGTGAATTACCTTCAAATGCTGCTGTTAATTGTTGGCAAATACTGACTTTTTAATGGTCACCACTGTATATGAACCAGGAACTTGTGTGAAACTTCTAACCCAAGCCCAACTTTGGTGCAAAATCAAAACCTGAGTCATAAGTTAACCGCTCTCCTAAGGGACATTATGATAGGGTTACCATATTTCAGCAAGCAAAAAAGAGGATGGGAGGAGCCCCGCCCCCGTACTGCCCTAGCCCCGCCCCTGCCCCTCCCACTTCCCGCCCCCCTGAGAATCCCCAACCCTCCCCCATTCCTTGTCCCCTGACTGCCCCCTCCTGGGACCCCTGCCCCTAACTGCCTCCCAGGACACCACCTCCTACCTAAGCCTCCCTGCCTCTTGTCCCCTGACTGCCCCCTCCTGAGACCCTCCCCACATCCTAACTGGCCCCCTAGGAGCCTACTCCTACCTGTACCCTGATTGCCCCAACCCTTATCCACACCCCCACCCCCAGACAGACCCCTGGGACTCCCAACCCTCTCCCCCACTCCTTGTCCCCTGACAGCCCCCCCCAGAACTACCGACCCATCTAAACCCCTCTGCTCCCTGTCCCCTGACTGCTCCGATCCCTCTCCCCACCCCTGCCCCCTGACAGCCCCCCCCCAGAACTCCCAAACACCCCCCCCCGCTCCTTGTCCCCTGACTGCCCCCTCCTGGGACCCCTGCTCCTAACTGCCCTCCAGAACCCCACCCCCTACCTAAGCCTCCCTGTTCCTTGTCCCCTGACTGCCCCCTCCTAAGACCCCCCCCAAACTGCCCCCCAGGACCCTACCCCCTACCTGTATCCTGACTGCCCAAAACCTTCTCCATTCCCCCCCCAAAAGCCCCCCCCGTCTCTTGACTGCCCCCTCCAAAATCTCCCTGCCCCTTCTCCTGCCCCCTGGCCCCCTTACCCTGCCGCTCAGAACAGGGTGTTGGGCTCTGTGCGGAGCCGGACACGTGGCTGCGCTCCCCAGCGCAACACACAACCCGGTCCCTGCCCCTGCACAGTGCTGCAGGAGCGGGGCGCTGGGCTGCAGGGGAGGAGGAGCTGCCGAGGCAATGCAAACGGCCCGGCCGGCTCAGAATGCAGGGAGGGGGGGCGGGGAGGAGGAGCTCTACAGCTGCTCCGGAGTCCCGGCAAGCTGCAGGGGGAAGGGCTCTGCCCATGTGAGCGTCTGACTTTCCTGCAGCCCTCCCAGCCGCTGGCTCTGCTCTGCCTGGGGGGGAAATCCCGGACATTTTGAGTGATTTACAAATTCCCCCCCCCGACACTATTTTTAACACAAAAAGGAGGACATGTCCGGGTAAATCCGGACGAATGGTAACCCTACATTATGATGACAAGGATCCTCAGAGTGCAGTGTGCTCCAACCGTGGTTTCAGCATGTCTCCTACCGCTAGGGGGATGGACTGAGGTGGGCTAATATACTTCTGGCTACAGTGGCATTTCATCAACCACAGGGTCATCCTTAGGTCCCCTTTGTGGAAGCTTTCAGGTCCCTTTGTGCCACTCTAGCAGTTCAATGGGACATCAGCACGGGCCCAGATCTGATCTTTTTTCTTCCTTACCCATCCTAAATATAAGTGTTTCACTTAAAATGAATCCCAGATCTGAACTGCCTCTTCTTTCATACTTGGTTTTGCAAAAGCAAACCAAACTCAAAACATGGCAAAATCAACCTTGTTTTTTACTACAGCTACCTCCCTGTCACACTCATTGTATGCACAGAATGTGCCTTTTAAAAGGGGTTTGTGCTCCTTTTAATAAGAATCAATAGGTATCAACCTATGCCTAAAAGGTTAGTCTCTACTGCTGAAGTTTTCAAACTTTTCCCTGCTGTGACTTCAGTTGTCATGATGAAAAAGGTGGCCGTTTGCATCCTGTTAATCTCCAAAACACATTTAAAAGGCTGTGATTTTTAATTAATGTATTTGTTTTGTTTAATACAAGTAATAATTGACAGATTGGGACGTTATTAAATATTGCACATACCCTAACAATAGTATGCCAGATGCTTCAGAACTATTATTATGTAGTAATTCTTTTCAAAACATCATCTATGTGCTGTCAGAGGTGGCTGTGTGTCTTCTTCTGAGTAGCGAAGGAATGTTGTAGAGTTGTATGTTGTATGAGTGCCGCTGATTTACAGGCAGAGAAGGTAACAGTGAAACAGAAGCCGTTTTTATGTTTTGGTTAGCACAGTGATGAAAAATGAAAATCCAGCCTCAGATAAATAAGTTTGAGAAGTAATGAGTCATTTGTGAGGAGTGCAGTAATGAATGATTATATAGCTATCAGGTGTTTTATTACTGTAGGCCTTCGTTTGCAGCCCTGGCAATAGACAGGGGTTTTATATATAACAAAATAATGTGTAAATTGATAGCTGTGCAAGTTGACTTGCTGTTCATATTCTCACCTCTCACCGTCATTTTCAAAGCCATCTTCTCTTTCCCTCAAAAAATCCCAAACTAAAACTCTGTGCTGCTTATGCAGCACCTTTCGTGTAAGCATCTCAAAGTGCTTTACAGACAATAAAAGAAATAAATAACATTTAGCACTTATCGCATTGTTCACCTATAGACGTCAAAACACTTCACAACAGAGGGTATCATTATCCTCATTTTACAGATAGGGAAACTGAGGCACAGAGCCACAAAATGACTTGCCCAAGCTGACCCAATAGGACAGTGGCAGAGCCAGGAATAAAATTCAAGTCTCCAACAGGGCCAGCTCTGGCTTTTGGCCGCCCCAAGCAAAAAAAAAACAAAAAAACACCTGCGGCGCGGCTGGAGCGCGGGTGCAGGGGGACCGGCTGGCGGGGGGCGGGAGAGGGGGAGGGAGCAGGCGGGAGAGAGAGAGAAGGGGGCGGCCAGGGCTACAGCAGGGGCGCTGCCACGTGGCCCCTCCTGCTGTGCCGCCTCCTGCTGCGAGGGCTCCGCTCCGGTCGGCGGGGAGGGAAGGAAGAGGACTGCCCTGCAGGGCGCTCTGGTTCTCCACGCCGCCGCCCCCTACAGGGCGGCCGGAGCGGAACAAGAACCAAAAAAAAAAAAGTGCGGCCGTGCCGCCCTAGGATTGGGCAGAATGCCGCCTCCAACAATCTGCCGCCCCAAGCACCAGCTTGCTCAGCTGGTGCCTGGAGCCGGCCCTGGTCTCCAATCCCATTCCCTGTTCAACACTGCCTAATTAATGAATTGCAACTACAAATACTAACAGAAGCCATCCATCTCTCTCTTTTCCTTAGATACCTCCCTTCTACCACCGTTACTGACCCCATTTGTTGCTTCTTCTAGGCATTCATCCTTAACCCAGAATCATGTTCTCCACTCATTCCCTATTACTGTGGCTGCTGCCCAGTCTCTGTCAATCTACAACCAAGCCCCACTCTGCTCCATCAGCCACTCCCTCCTGACATATGTCCATAGCTAGAAATGGTAAAAAAAAATAAACTATTTTATTCCAGAAAAAAAAATGGAATGAGAAATTTCCGTTTGAAATTTTTTGTTTGAAATGTTTTGACATTTTTGCTAGAAACATTCAGAAAAGACAAAGTGAAATTTTCATTTTGTTTTGATTCCAAGTTTTCTTTTTGATTTGATTCTAATTGAAATTTTCAATTCAGTTCTGGAAAACAGATTTTGTTTATGAATTTTTTACATTTTGAGTCTCCCCCCCTCTTCTCTCTCCCTTTTATCTTTTTTGTCGCAAAGTGCATAGGCACCCACGGAAAAAAAATAGTGACTTCTCAGCACCCACCAGCCACAGCTGTTCAGCGGCGAGTGGGAGGTGCTGGGGGAAGGGGGCAGAAAGGTAGAGTGAGGGCGGGGCACTGGGGGAGGAGGCCGAGGAGGGGCAGGGCCTCAGTGCACAGAGGGGATGAAGCACCCACCCAGAAAAATGAAAATCGGCATCTGTGGCAAAGTGTGAAAGAATAAATAATAGTAGGCTTTTTTCCACCCACTTTTCCCTCCTTGTTAGTGTTTCATTTTCCTTTTGCCACTCTGTAACTTTTAACAAAGTTGTAGATATTTTGAAAAGTTAGAGTGGGAAAAGAAAAAAGTGGGGAAAAAACTTGGAGATTATTCATTCTTTTTCACTCCCTGGTGCAAGAAGAGGGAAAGTTCAAAACCCTTAATGAAATGAAAATTTCTGTTTAGTTTCAAAATTTCCAGTCAAATTTGAAAAAAAAAATGTCAAGTGACATTTTCCTGTAAAACATTTCATTTTTGATGAAATTGCATTTTTTGCTGGGAAAATTTTCCAGTAAAATATGTTGAGCAGTTCAACTTTTTTCCAGAGTTTCTCCATCTCCTCTCTCCCACTGTCTAGTCTCCCTGGCTCCAGCCTTGGTGAGGTCCTTCATCCTACTGGCTAATCTCTCTTAAACTCTTTAATAAATTTAGACACCAATTTGCCTCCTCCCTCCTGATGGAGGATAGATTCATCGATGACTACTAACCAAGAAGGTCAGACATGCAACCCCATGATCTGGATGTCCTTAAGTCTCTGATTGACAAATTCTGGGACTGGACACCAGGGGATAGATCCCATGATAAGTACCCTGTTCTGTTCATTTCACCTGAAGCATCTGGCATTGGCCACTGTCGGAAGACAGAATACTGGGCTAGGGGAACCATTGAGCTGTCCCAGTATGGCCATTCTTATGTTCTTATAGACTCAGAGGCTTTGAGGCCAAAAGGGACCAACGTGATCATGTAGTCTGACCTCCTGTACATTGTAGGCCACTGAACTTCACCCACCCACTCCTGTAATAGACCCACAACCTCTGGGTGAGTTACTGAAGTCCTCAAATCAAGATTTAAAAACCTCAAGTTACAGATAATCCACCATTTACACTAGTCTAAACTTGCAAGTGACTCAAGCCCCACGCTGCAGAGGAAGGCGAAAAAAGCCCAGGGTCTCTGCCAATCTAACCTGGAGGAAAATTCCTTCCCAACCCCAAATATGGCGATCAGTTGGACCCTGAGCATGTGGGCAAGACCCACCAGCCAGATACCTGGGAAAGAATTTGCTGTGATAACCCAGGTGCTCAACCCCCTGCTCTGCCCCAGGCCCTGCCCCCACCCTACCCGTTCTCCCAAGCCCCCACCCCATCCCACCTCTTCCCACTCCCGCTCCGTCCCCGCCCTGCCTCTTCCTACCCAGTTTCGCCCCCTCCCCTCAAAGTGCCCCATCCCTGCTCCTCCCCCTTCCTCTCACAGCCTCCTGCATGCCGCAAAACAGTTGATTGCAGTGGGCAGGAGGCACTAGGAGGGAAGGGGAGGAGTTAATCAGCAGGGCCACCCGTGGGCAGGAGGTGCTGGGGGGGGAGGGGGAGCTGGCTGCCAGAGGGTGCTAAGCATCTGCTAATTCTTTTCTGTGGGTGCTCCAGCCCTCAGCGTGCCCCATCCCCACTCCTCCCCCTCCCCCAGCTCTGGAGCACCCACAGAGTCAGTGCCTATGGTAGTAACTCAGAGCCCTCCCCATCTAGTATCTCATCTCTTGGCATTGAGGATATTGGCTACTAGCAGTTGCAGATGGGCCACATGCCATGTAGGCAATCTCATCATACCATCCTCTCCATAAACTCACCAAGCCAGTTAGGTTTTCTGCCCCCATGGCTCCCCTGAGAACGGTGTTCCAGAACTTCGCTCCTCTGATGGTTAGAAACTTTCGTCTAATTTGAAACATGGTGGCCAGTTTATATCCATTTGTTCTTGTGTCAACATTGGCACTTAATGTAAATAACTTGTCTCACCCTGGATTGAGGTCCAGACAGGAGCAGCTGGGTTGTGACACAGAGAGAAATGTCTAATTAGAACACAACCTTGAATTATGTCAGGTGATATCTTTGACCTTCCAATAATTGGGTGCATCCACTCTAAAGTCTGTACTTGGAATCCCTCACCAGAGATTTCTAAGTGTTCTCACTAAAGTCTTATTGAGACAAGAAAATGAAGGGATAAAAGGAACTTCTCTTGACAAAAATGAAAACTTCCATTTACATCAATTTGGATCCTTGGAATGTTCAGATGCTATTATTATTACTTATTTGCCTGATGCCACAGGTGTGCTTGGAGCTTTACAGACGTGCAATATAATTTGTAAGACAGAATGGATAAACTTTGATTTTTAGATGCTTCAAAATGGGGGGGAAAAGGACAAAGAGCAGTCCAGGGCATCCACAAAACAATTTTTTAAAGGCTAGCAATTAATCTACCCAGAGACTGGATTAACTGTCTCTAACCCCACTGGGAGACACCTTTATGGAACTATCTGACTGCTTGGCAGCTGGCTTGCTGCCAACCAGCCACAAAAAACTCTCCTTCAGCCTGGATGTCAGATGACTCCCTTATGTAGTCAGTGGAGTTCAACTGAGTTGTTGATTAATATATAAGGCCAACAAAGGGAAGCTGATTGTCATGCAAATTGAGGCAGAAGGCCCCAAAACAGTACACTGTGCCTCTGGTAAGAGGATAATTTAATCTCTCAAATCAAGATTCAGCTCTCCGGATGCTGAGTTGTAGAAGCTGTATGGCATTTCCACACCTGAAACCCATGGAAAGCCTATTTCTGGTTAATAAGAGGCCTTAGTTTCTAATGTTTACCGCATTTCATCTGTAATAGAGCTCAGTGTTTTGTCTGTCTCCAGCTTCCCAAGTCTTGAATTTGCTGGCTGGTGAACTATTAAAACAGATTAACTAAACTTCAAACAGATTTATTTCAGATGGTTCCTGCAAATCCATTTGGATTATCTGCCTTCGGACATCATTTCCTAGCCTGCAGAGGTTCATTAAGGAAGAATTTAAATGTGCTAGCTTGGAAAGGGCCGGCAGGAATAGTATTTTGAAAATTATTCATATTACCATGCCTGATTCTGCTAAAATGTCTTACTGTTCAGAAATCACACTCCAGCATGATTTATGTATCATGGTTTTGTTTAAATGCCAGAGCCATTGGTAGCCTTTTGAGTTATTTTTGGTAAGGAAGTGGCCTATGATCAGAGTGCAAAAAAATTAAAATAGCCCCAAGAGATACTTCCTTAAAATCTTAGCAGTAGAAACTCTCTGCATTTTCCTTTGAGAAGAGCCTTGAGATTCAAAACATAGCACTTGAGCAATTTGCTTTGTGTCTATCATCAAATCCATTAGTTGGATCTCAGGCTTATTTGATTATAATTTTTCAAAATGAAAACGGAGATGTTTAGAATGACTTGAATTGTGCTACCCCGTTTCATAAATTAGCTCTGCCACTCCTAAAAATCACATTTGGAGATGTATTTAATCAAACTTTATGTAAGGAAAACAAAATGAACTTTGCCTCAGACTGAAAATTATTTAATCACATTCAGCCTAAAGACCCTCATTCTGGAAAGCACTTAAACACATGTCTAACTTTTGAGCACCTCAGTAGTCCCGTTAAGTTCAATGCTCAAGTGCCTTGTTGAATTGGGGCCTATGGAACAAATACTGAGGGCTAGGTTATGCCTGACTGTTACATAAGGTGACCATCCGTCCCATTTTTAAAGGGACAGTCCCGTTTTTTGGGACATTTTCTTACATAGGCACCTATTACCTCTCACCCCCGTCCCGTTTTTTCACAGTTGCTATCTGGTAACCCTACTGTTACATAAGTCAGAATTGCAGCCACTGCTTTCTGGGGTGCACATCGCTTGCTCTTTCCTTACTACCCTTGCGGTGCCTGCTGTTCAGAAGGGTCAGAGAAGGTTCTGGGCCACAGGGCTGTCCCCCTTGTACCAGTTGGCAGAGCTGGCAATGAAGTGCAGCCCTTGAAAGGGTGCAATAGCAGCCATGTTGTTTCTGCATGTCTGGGAGCCGCAGGAGGCATTCTGAATGCCAGCTCATGCTTCTCCTGGGGTCATGCAGCTCCATGCCACTCTAAACGCAGGACTGCACCTAAATGGCACAAGCTGGCCTTCAGCTTTACTCTGTCCTCACACAGGCTAAACTCTTGTTAATTTAAAATAAAGGACTTAAAGATTTGGGCTTAAATTCTTTTAAAATGCTCTTATTTTTTGCTTTAAATCTATGATCATCTTATATGCATGCAAAAGAGAGTGATAGCCTTTATCTAGAGGCACATATAGAGCTTTGCCAACTCACCATATGAGGGCCCAATCCAATTCCCAGCGACTTCATTGAGAACTGGAGGCAACTCCAAAATGCACCTAACTTCTGATCTGAAACTCCATGTCCTTACTGACTTGGGATTTGCCAGGAAAAACAGCTGCCATCTGCTCTGAATTGTGCAGGTCTGTAGGTGTGGAGTCAAAGGGCTTTTCAAAGTAGGTGCAGCCTGCCAAACTTATTTCACAGAGGTGAATCCAGGAGTCCAGAGATGAACAGCTAGTGCATTAAACCATTTCACTACCCTGCTTGCCCTATGTAATAAAAACTCAACCTACATTTGTTATGGTTATGGCATTTTTAACTTTTGTACATGGAGGACTGAACTTTCAGCCATGCTTCTTTCCCATCTTCCCCTTGTTCGTGTGGAAAATTACAAGCAGACTTGCACTTTTTTAGAAGTACTAACAACTATGTGCACACCGTTGCTAGAATTTGAACTTGCAAGCCTGCATAGAACTTTGCAGGCTCACATACAAATACTTGCATGCATGTAGGTGCATCAGCAGTGTGCTTGTGGCTGCAAAAGATGGATGAATATGGAGACTGGGGCCTGAATAGCATTCTTTTTAAAGTACTTTAATTGACATTAAAATTAGTTAATTGTCTTAGAATTACATGTATTTTTCCTAAGCATCAGAAACATGAAAATCAAAATAGATTGGAGTTTTCATCTTTGTCTGATTGGATCTCACCATTAAAAAAAGTGTTAGAGACATTCTCTGCTGATTTCTTTTTAATTCCAAATGCCTACATATGGGAACGTGTGCCAAATTTTAATCGGTAAACAGCACAGATGCTTCCCCTGTCTCCAAAAAATGCTGCCATGATACATAATGCATCAAAGCTTAAGGAAAAGGGAAATCAGTCAGTTCAAACAGTGACTTTTAAACTGATGCTCTTTGTCATATTTGTTTGCTTTCTAAAAGGACAGAGGCCATCTTACCCCTGACTGGTCCCTTCTCTAATGATTTTGTAACTACAGGAAAGCTTTAGAGCTTCTCTCATACTCATTTCAAAAGTCTATAGGGAAAAACTAGAGCTAGTCATCAGAATAAAATTTGGCAAATTGATTCTGTCACACAATTGGTTAAGTCTTTTTCACTGCCTCTGAATATAAAGAGAAGTAAGTTGGAATGGGTCTTTTTCTAGGTGGCAGGTCACAAGCATAAAATGCAAAATCCTCCAATGAGGACAGGCCCTGATTTTTAAGCCCTAATTTAGATTGTATCAACATTCTTTTTAAGAATGCCTTGTTTCAGAGAGAGAGAGAGAGAGAGAGAGAGAGAGAGAGAGAAAGAGAGAGACAGGATCAGAAGCACACAGTGTACTAACATTCAGGTTCTCTAACCTTCAGTAATAATTGGCAGCTGGCCTGCTTCAAGGATAGAATTTATAAAGCAGACAGTGTCTCTCATATGCTGCCCTTCTAAGGGAAGTCTTCTCATTACTGGAAAGCAAGAACACAGTAATGGTAAAATTCTGTAAGGATCATTTATCAATCATGGTATCAGCATGGCTATAGCACCATATAGCTATAAAAATTAGACATGGAAAAGATCTATTTGTTCATTCCCTTGCCAATGAAGAATTTTCTAGTGCTTTCTCCATGCTAATTTTAAAAGTACCAAGCAATGGGGCTTCCACCACATCCCTTGAGAGACTTTTGCACACTCTTAACAGATCTTGCTGCCAAGAAATGTGTTTCTTGGTATTCAATCTGACTTTTTCCTTTCCTTTCCTTTTCTTATTTTCATTGTAGTGATAACCCTGCGTAGCACCTAAATAATTCATAGACTGTAATGATGTCTTAGGGAATGGAGGGGACATTTTTTTGGACCATTCTGTACTTACCTTACTTTATATACTATTTTAATCTTTTCCAAAGTCACTCACCTCCAGCCTGCCTGACCGTTTTCCCTTCTTTTTGTGAACTTCCTTCAGTTTGTCTACTCATTATATTTCTGGTAATGAGGCACCCAGCGTTTCAGGTGCTGTCAGTCTGGAGTTGTATAATGAGAGCTCTCACTTTTCTGCTCCAGAATTTTATGCCTGTGCAAATGAGGCCCAACATTTTTTTGGCTGCCTTACTACTTTGCAAACTCATGCTGGACGTCCTGTCCACAATTACTCAAAAGTGTCTTTTACCTTTACTATTACAGGCTTCTCTTACACATTGAATATCTGGGATATTAATTTTTTAAATTCTTCCCTCCCCCTCCCAACATTTAACAGCTTGCATTTTTCAAAGCTAAATCTTTTTCTGCCCATGTTTCTGATCTCTCTGCTTCCATATTTATTGCTCCTGTGTTGTCACTGGTGTTCACAACACCTCCCTGTTCAGTATTATCAGTTAATTTAATTAACATGCTATATAACCCTTCTTCCCAATCATTCATAGATAGGGTGACCAGATAGCAAGTGTGAAAAATCGGGATGAGGGGAGGGTAATAGCACCTGTATAAGACAAATCCCCGAATATCAAGACTGTCCCTATAAAATTGGGACATCTGGTCACCCTAACCAGTGAAGATGGAAGGAAATTAATAGGCAGCAGGAAGTACAAGAGGAAGTACTTTGTCACACAATGCACGATTAATCTGTGGAACTCATTGCCATGGGATGTTGTGATGGTGAAAAGTATAATTGGGTTCAAAAAAGAACTAGATGAGAACATGGAGGATAAGTCCATCAATGGCTATTAGCCAAGATGGTCAGGGGTATAACCCCATGTGTGGGGTGACCCTAAACCTCTGATTGCCAGAAGCCAGGAGAGGAAGCCAGTGGTGGATCACTCCAACTGTCTTGTTCTGTACACTTCCCCTGAAGCTCTGATACTGGTAACTGTCAGAGACAGGACACTGGGCTAGGTGGACCATTGGTCTGACCCAGTATGGCCGTTCTTGTGAAGTATGAGCACAATGCAACTATCAATTTGAAATTTCTACACACAAAATATTACTCCCGTTGATCAGTATACCCACAATCTCCACTGGTAGACATGCAATATACCCACTAATATAGCAGGTGCCGTTGGAAACAGAGTTCTAATGGAGAGTTAATAAAAGGACTTGTGAAGATGAAAAACATGAAAGAAATATTGCCCCAGGAAATTAAATAATTTAACTCTGTTGCAGAGAAGGGAGTGTACTTTAGTGGTTAGATCAAGGAACTGGGTTCCATTCCTGGCATCATCCACTATTAGTGTTATCTTGAACAAATCACTTAAGTGCCCTGTGCCTCAATGTTTTCCTCTGTAAAATGAGAATAACATTACTCTGTCTGTTTCACTTGGTATATGAAGCTTTAAGAATGAATGTTTGTAAAATACTTAGAAGTCTTCCAATAAGAGATGCTATATAAATAAAAAGTATCATCACTATCACATATCTTCTGTGACTCTGTCCTCTCCTGGTTCTGTTCCTTCTTCTCTAAACATATTTTCAGGGTGTCCTTCGGAGAGTCCTCCTCATTCTCCCTTGGACTTTCTGTGGAGGCTACTCAGGGCTCTACCCTGGGTCCTGTTTTCTTCTCCCTCTACGGTACTTTATCTCTGGGTAATCTCACATGCAAACAGAAATTCTTCTATCATCTCTATGCTGACAATTTACAGATCTACCTCTCTACTCCTCACCACCATTCCCAACTTTCACGTGGTAAATAAGCTCCCCGACTTTCACAATAAACCAAAAATCAAGCTAATCCCATTTCAAAACAAGGCCAAAACAAACCAATCCCTAAGAACCCCAACACTCTATGTGACTAGATCCCCCTGGTGTGCAGTTTGGGACTGTGGTAGGCCCACTGTGCACCCCTGACTCTCTCCCCCCTTCCCCCTGCTTGCCCCCAGCCCCTGCTTGCCAAGAACTGATAAAAAAAAAACCAAGCTAAAGCAAGCTACAAGCCAAACAACCTACAAACTACAAGCCAAAAACTAGCCAACAAGCAACTCACAAGCCAATTAAGCCAAGCCCCGTTTCTGCATTTTTTCACGGGTTTAGTATGTCTGCGCCTCATCTGTCTCCTTTCTTCCAAATCAAATCTCAGCCTGTCTGAGATCTTGCAGATATCTAGCCATCAGTTCAAACTCCATGTAACTAAAATGCAGCTTTTACTCTCCCCGACACCCATAGCCCTCCCTGCTACCTCCTTTCTTGATCACTGTGGACAACACCACTAACCTGTCTGTCATTCAGGCTTGTTTCCTGGACGTGATCTTGTACTGGGCATCTCTCTAGGTCCTCTCATCCAAGTTACGTCTAAGTCTTTCTACATAACAACTGTAAGATATGGCCTTTCCTTTCCATTCACACAGCTAAAACTCTTGTCCAGGCTCTCAGCATGTTGTGTCTCAATTACTGCAACATCCTTTTCTCTGGCCTTGACAAACACAATCTTGCCCCACTCATATCCATTCAGAATGCTGCTGTAAAGATCATCCTCATAGCCTGTCATTTTGACCCTCTCTTTGCATCCCTCCACTGGTTCCCCTTCTCTGTCATATCTAACATAAGCTGCATGTCTTCTCTTTCAAGGACCTTCACAGCCTAGCATCTCATTCATTATTGAGATGTCAGCTCCTCCCTTTGATCAGCTTCTGGTGCCATCCTCCATCACCCACTTGTTACATTTTCAAACAAGCACTTGCATGCTTTCTCCCATGTTGCCCCTTGCACTTAGCAAAGGCTCCTTGTAAACATCTGCAAAACTACTCCTGTGATACCTACAAAAACATGTTAATGGTTAGGCAGCTGGTGCACTGAGACTACTGCCTATTATGCTGAAAAATACTGTTTCATTATTTTCTTGTACTTCCCCCTCTATCTTTCTGAATCCATTTACTGTCTCTTTTCTGTAAGCAGCAGCAGAAGCACTTAAGTTGTCTGCCTGCAGACTCAGGAACAAAGTAGGGTACCTTGGTTTGGTTTTGGACAGTTTTCTTCACAGTCATAAGGATTAGAAAATCAAAAGAAAGCTTAGCTCCTGCAGAAGCTGATGGCATTCACATACTAAAGTTTTCTACTCACCTGGAAAGTCAGTTTTTCAAATTCTGCTTTATGGTGTTTTTGTGCACTTTTTTCTTTGTGTTTTGTTTTTTTTAAGTTTAGAGCTATGTGAGGTCTAGGAATATTTCATATAAACTACGTTTAAGGCCACAGTTAGCCTTCTGTATTCCTACTATTTTTATGTACATCTTATTATACTTAGCAATTAGTGCTGTGCTGTGGCGTATTCATTTATTGGCTTTTTTTTCCCCAAAGTAATATACCAGTGGTCTCTAAAGAATACTGCAACTGCTCCACAGCGCTATACATATTTGTATGCTTTTAAAGATCAGTCCATTATATACAGTCACTCATGTAGAATAAATGGGAAGCAAAACTAGGATTTATCAGTCTAGGGCCCTTAAAGGTTGTACACAACACAAGAAAATCAAATTAGAACTGCAGGGAATTTGTTCAAAATCTTAATTGGCATTGCAGCACTGCAGATGAATATTATTGCCCACTACTTAAACTTTATTACTCCATTTTTCTGTCTGTAGCCCTTTGCCTTGCCAACTTACCTTGAAAAGACAGCAGGCAGAACCATATAATACTTTTTACAATCTTGGCATCTGCACTGTTTTGTCACTTGAAAGAGAAGTACTATTGTGAAAATGATGGGGACGGCAGGCAACCCCTTAAGTTTGTTTTACAAGCCAGAGTGAAGTGCTGTTTGCCCTGCATTCCAATCACAAGAGCCATCTGATCCCTCTCAGTAGCTCTTCACCAGTTCTTAATGACTACAAACAAAATTTACAAGACTGATTTTTTCTCACAGCTGATCGGCATAAAATGGGAGGCAGGATGATCAAGTAGTTAAGGCAGAGGACAAGGTGTCAGGATGCTTTTGAGCTCTGGTTTGGACCAAGGCACAGATTCACTGTATGACCTTGCATGAGTCACTTGATTTTTTTGTATCTCACTCAAGCAATAAAATTGACTAACAGCAGGGCCTAAAACCAGGCCATCCTGGATAAATAATACAGGCAATGAAAACAAATGGGAAATGGGAGTCATGTTTTTGCATCTTAAAATACCTTCCTGAAAAGAGGGTGGGTTTGCTATGCATGATTATTCCTTTAGCATAAATTACTCTTATTTTCAATTAAGCTTTACCAGATATATGTATCAAAGTGATACAGGGGTCTGCTTGATATTATGGTACATTAACTTTGCCAGAGTGCATTTATTATATTTAAAACCTGGTAGATACCTGCAGTGGGTACAAAGACTGTATAGTTTTCATTTTTACTTTAGCTTCTGGGAAACAAAATGTTTTGAATACAAAATATTCTAGAGGTGAGAAGTTTGCACACACACCCCATTAGTAATTTGATAATGCATGAAGTTGACCACTATATTGATGAATTAATCACTTCTCCCTCTCCCCCTTTGTACTATTTAATGAAGTAAACAAATGCAATAGGTGGGCTATAAACCGATTTGTTTATTATTTTATAATGAACATTTTCCTCAAGCAATCAATCCCTTTGCAATAAATAACTTCAGGGTTTTGTTTTAAAATATATATGGAAGCTTTTGCTGCTGCAGCAGTAAACAGCATGAGATGCTCTAGTGTTCAGTTTCCTGGTTTTCTTTTTCTGACTTAAAAGTATTATTTTTCAGCATCATGCAGTAAAATAAAAATTAAAGTCCCAATCCTGTATTAACCGCTAACAGATACAGGAGTCCATGCCAGCACATCTTTTTGCACGGCTTCAACCTTAATTGTGTGTGTGTGTGTACAAAAGATTAAGGTATATTATTAGATTATAAATATGAGCGATGTATGTATATTACATACAAAAATTATGTTAGAAGAACATTCATTTTGCAAGGTGAAGCACTCAGAGGTAGAAAATGCCAGAATTAAGGTTGCTTGTAAATATGACTCCCATCAGAGCATATATTATGATATTCTTCAGTTACATGATCACATACTACTTTGGCCATCATACTGACCCCCACATGGGCCATTAGTCCAAGAATCTTTAGACCCATAGCACATTGAATTAGCAGGGTAACTAGTAGCAGTTGTAGGTTGTTATCCTCTGTGTGGACCAGCCATTAGAAGAGGAATGAGACACACACTTTACCAGTTGGTTTCACTGCTGTTTCTTTCGAGCAGAGGAGTACTGGGGCTCAGGAATCCTAGTGTGATGTTGTACTCTATATGATTGATGAGTGTAAATATAACGTAACTAAAATATGCTTCATGCAAAAGGTCTCTTGTAAGGTATTATTACAAAGCTTATAATCTACTGAGTGTGGTCATCCTATTTGTATAAATGAATTACTCTTGTATCTGAAACTAGAAATATAAAGGGCCTATTGTAATTATGAGGGCCTATTGTAATTATGCAAAGTGTGGGCCATTAATGGTGGTTTGGAATCTTGATGGTTCCCATCAGCCAGGACAATTGACTGTGGATGGCTCTGTTTGCAGGCAGGCCTTCCTGTGAGTCAGGCTGGGAGGAATGAAGGCTTGGAGTCTCACAGGAAATGTGACCATGTCACCTGGTACTGAAATCCATCTTAAACCTGGTGCTTTTCCATTTGTGGGGGGGACAAAAGATTCCTGCCTTCTGCCAAAGCCATATAAGGGGGTGGAACAGAACAAAGAAGGCTGCAGTCATGAGAAATCTCCTAGCTATCCCCTGAGCTAGACCAAGGGCTGTAGCGGGGAAAGGAAGGCATCCAGTCTGTGAAAGAAACTTATTGAAACATCTCTAAGGGTGAGGTTTTATCTGTATTCCATTTTATTACTGTATTAGGCTTAGACTTGCGTGTTTTATTTTATTTTACTTAGTAATTCACTTTGTTCTGTCTGTCATTACGTGGAACCACTTAAATCCTACTTTTTGTGTTTAATAAAATCATGTTTTACTTATTAATTAACCCAGAGTATGTTTTAATACCGGGGGGGGGGGGAGGGCAAACAGCTGTGCATATCTCTCTATCAGTGTTATAGAGGGCGAACAATTTATAAAGCTTATACAGGGTAAAACGGATTTATTTGGGGCTTGGACCCCATTGGGAGTTGAGCATCTGAGTGTTAAAGACAAAAACACTTCTTAAGCTGCTTTCAGTTAAGTCTGAAGCTTTGGGGCACGTGGTTCAGACCCTGGGTCTGTGTTGGGGCAGACTGGCGTGTCTGACTCAACAAAACAGGGTGCTGGAGTCCCAAGCTGCTCGGGCAGGAAAGCAGGTGCAGAAATAGTCTCGGCACATCAGTTGGCCGTTCCCAAGGGGGTTTCTGTAATCCAACATGTCACATCTGAATTTTATTCTAGGTTCTGGAGGGGCGTGTCCTCTTGTGGTTACAAACACTTCCATTGCTAAAAAGTATATCCAACAAGTGTTTCAACATTTTTCTATGCAATTCTATAATTATGAAGTACACACATACATCTCACAAAAATACTGTATGTATATGTATATGTATATGTAAAAACAACGAGGAGTGCGGTGGCACCTTAAAGACTAACAGATTTATTTGGGCATAAGCTTCTGTGGGTAAAAAACCACTTCTTCAGATGCTCCGGGCTTCTGAGCTCACCATTCTTTATAAAAATGTCCACTCTCTAGTTTCTTCCCAAGTCAGTGTTGTTTTATAGATACTGAATTTCAAGATTATGAGTTAATATGACACATAGTGTACTGCATAGCAAATCTTTTGGACATGAGGGCCTACTGAAGTCAATGTGAGTCTCTTCGTTGAAGGCAGTGGACTCGGGATTAGTCCCTTTGAGGGCAACTGTCTGCCCTTGGAGAGCATTGCAAAGCCTGTATCAGTAAACTAATATGAATGAGTGACTGATGAGGCTTAGACTTGAAGTCTTGGCCACCTTTTAAATATACTGTATGCTTCATTCCTAATAGAGGAACTCTTCTACGCTATATAGCTCTTGGGAATAGTAAGTTTACTATCGTACTTGATTATCCATTCTTTCAGATGTGCGTATACATACATAATGTAGACATACAATATTTTTGTATACCCCAAATTAAAAAACATAGTAAGAGAACAAAAAAAGTGCCACCGTGTCTAAACAACAAAGAAAAAGAAGCAGTGGGAGGCAAAAAGGCATCCTTTAAAAAGTGGAAGTTAAATCCTAGTGAGGAAAATAGAAATGAGCATAAACTCTGGCAAATGAAGTGTAAAAATATAATTATGAAAGCCAAAAAATAATTTGAAGAGCTAGGCAAAGACTCAAAGTAATAGCAAAAAAAAATTTAAGTACATCAGAAGCAGGAAGCCTGCTAAACAACTAATGGGGCCCCTGGACAATCGAGATGCTAAAGGAGTACTCAAGGACAATAAGGCCATTGCAGAGAAACTAAATCAATTCTTTGCATCGGTCTTCACAGCTGAGGATGTGAGGGAGATTCCCAAACCTGAGCCATTCTTTTTAGGTGACAAATCTGAGGAACTGTCCCAGATTAAGGTGTCATTAGAGGAGGTTTTGGAACAAATTGATAAACTAAACAGTAATAAGTCACAAGGACCAGATGCTATTCACGCAAGAGTTCTGAAGGAACTCAAATGTGAAATTGCAGAACTGTAGTCTGTAAGCTATCGTTTAGATCAGTTTCTGTATCAAATGACCAGAGGTAGCTAATGTGATGTCAATTTTTAAATAGAGCTCCAGAGGAGACCCTGGCAATTACAGGGCGGTAAACCTGACTTCATACCAGGCAAACTGGTTGAAACTATAGTAAAGATCAAAATTGTCAGTCACATAGATGAACATAATTTATTGGGGAAGAGTCATCATGGTTTTTATAAAGGGAAATCATGCCTCACTAATCCACGAGAATTCTTTGAGGGGATCAACAAGCATGTGGACAAGGTGGAATATAGTGGATATAGTGTACTTAGATTTTCAGAAAGCCTTTGACAAGGTCCCTTACCCAAGGCTCTTAAGCAAAGTAAGCTGTCATGAAATAAGAGGGAAAGTCCTCTCATAGACTGGAGTCTCATTAAAAGATTGGAAACAAAGGGTAGGAATAAATGGTCAGTTTTTAGACTGGAGAGAGGTAAATAGTGATGTCCCCCAGGAGTCTGTACTGGGGACCAGTCCTATTCAAGGAGTAAACAGTGAGGTGGCAAAATTTGCAGATGATACAAAGCTTCTCAAGATAGTTAAGTCCCAGGCAAACTGCAAAGACCTACGAAGGGATCTCTCAAAACTGGGTGACTGGGCAACAAAATGGCAGATTAAATTCAATGTTGATAAATGCAAAGTAAAGCATATTGGAAAACATAATCTCAACTATAGATATAAAATGATGGGATCTAAATTACCTATTACCACTCAAGAAAGTGATCTTGGAGTCATTGTGGATAGTTCTCTGAAAACATCCACTCAATGTGCAGAAGTCAAAAATCGAACAGAATGCTGGGAATCATTAAGAAAGGGATAGGTAATATAGGGTTACCATACGTCCAGATTTTCCCGGACATGTCCGGCTTTTTGGTCCTCAAATCCCCGTCCAGGGGGAATTGCCAAAAAGCCGAACATGTCCGGGAAAATACTTTGCCGGCATCCCTGTCCCCTGCTTACCTTAGAGCAGCTCCGGTGGCAGCGGCTGCTGCTGCTCCCCCCCAGACACCTCAGCTCTGTGTAGCTAAAGAGCCGAGCTGCCGAGCGCTACCGGCTTCATGGTTTGCCGGGCAGACCCCAGACCTCCAGGCCCTGCGCCCCCGGCCGGGCGCTTCCCCAGCGCAACCAGAGCCCTGGAGGGGAAGTGCCCGGCCGGGGGCGCAGGGTCTGGAGGTCTGGGTGCTGCCCGGCAAACCGTGAAGCCGGTAGCGCTCGGGCAGCTGTTTCGCGTGGCTGGGAGGGAGGAGGAGGGGGAATGTGGGGGCGCTCAGGGGAGGGGGCGGAGTTGGGGCAGGGACTTTGGGGAAGAGGTTGGAATGGGGGCGGAGTTGGGGCGGGGCCGGGGAAGGGGCGGGGCCGGGGCGGGCCCCATGGAGTGTCCTCTTTTTTAAATGTTTTAATATGGTAACCCTAATAAAGGTAATAAGACAGAAAAAATAATATTGGAATTGGAATTGAAAAAGGTTCAGAAAAGGGCAACAAAAATGATTAGGGGTATGTAACGGTTGCCATTTGAGGAGAGATTAATAAGACTGGGACTTTTCAGCTTGGAAAAGAGACAACCAAGAGGGGATATGATTGTCTGTAAAATCATGACTGGTGTGGAGAAATTTAATAAGGAAGTGTTATTTACTCCTTCTCATAATGCAAGAACTCTGGGTCATCAAATAAAATTAATAGGCAGCAGGTTTAATCCAAACAAAAGGAAGTATTTTTTCACACAATGCACAGTCAGTCTGTGGAACTCTTTGCCAGAGGATGTTGTGAAAGCCAAGACTATAACAGGGTTCAAAAAAGAACTAGATAAGTTCATGGAGGACAGGTCCATCAATGGCTATTAGCCAGGATGGGCAGGGATGGTGTCCCTAGCCTCTATTTGCCAGAAACTGGGAATGGGTGACAAGGGATGGATCACTTGATGATCATCTGTTCTATTCATTCCCTCTGAGGCACCTGGCATTGGGCACTGTTGGAAAACAGGATACTGGGTTAGATGGACTTTTGGTCTGACCCAGTATGGCCGTTCCTATGTTTTTATTTTCTAATGTGTTATAGTAAGAGTTTGATGTAATAATCATTATGGGGTCTGATTCACCATTGTCTTACTCCAGTTTTAATACTGGCGTATCTTCACTGAAACTTTTATATATACCAGGCAGCAGCTGCCAAGACTAAGATTCTGAAATCCAGAAAACCTGCCCAGTCTTTGCCAGCATTGAAAATACATTTGTTCAACTAAATGTAAAATTAATTAAACTGATCCCTTTATTTTCCAAGCACTAAACAGTGCTTTTGTTCTAGGACTCCCATTAAAGTCAGTAGAAGCTGCATGACTAAAATTCCACATAATTTGAAAATGTAAGGATAAGAGTCTCAAATCCTGAAACTGCCAAGCAATGTAGAGCTCAAAGTGATACTGCAAATAATGGGCAGTGAGTGATTAGTACTTGAAGAGGTTTCAGTAAATTGGCCAATATACCTGGCTGCATGAAAGAAACCGAGGTACAGACCTTGTTATGGTTTATGTCGCCAGTCATTATACCCAGTGCTGATGTCAAGCTGACCGCTTTACATAGAGGGGTTCTGCTGAAAAAATATTTTGTGATCATGAGAATAAAGACTGTATCATAATGATACTCACAAAGGGGCCAAACTGAAGTTTCACTGGCAACCATAATTCTGGCATTTCCTAACTTTTGAGTGCTTGACTGCACATCCCTAACATTCTTTTACCATAGACCTTTTGGTATATGATATTGATATTATTTACCTTGTTTGCATATTTCATCTTATATATACCCTTGACAAAGAATTGGGGAGAGGAACAAGGAAAGAGAAAATCAGGTCATCAGATATTACAATTTTTAAGACTGATTCCTGAAAGTTACCAATAAGTGACTTACAGTAGGTATTTATTTAAGATATCACAGAAATAATATTGGTCGTGGATGTAATGTTTATATCGTGTATAAATCTTGCCCTAACATTACCGCTCTGGGGTGCTGTTATGAAAATTATATGCCAAGCACTTTGGGAAACCTTTGTTGAGTTCAGCAATGAGAACACTCTGATGCGTCATGTTTTTTATAACCTACTCTCTGCTTTTAAGTACCATGCAACATAAAGGCCAGGTGTTGTGTGCCAGTTGTTTAATTAAAAGGACTATTTTACCATCCACTAAATTAAAGCCAAAATAAAAATGCAAAAATTGGATTATAGGGGGCACAGTTTAATGAATATTCATCTTCATATCAGAGAACTGTCATGTAAGATATAGGTATCCAGTCAAAAGCTACAGTTCAGGAAATAATATGTTTTATATAAGTGACAACTTTTCCATTTGTTTCATGCAGAGAGGGAGTGAACATTTCGTTAGGAAACCGATTTTGTAGATTCACTGTATTCATGAATATTGTATGTTTTAGAGTAGATGAAAGTACAGATTTGTCGGTCAGTGCACACAGTGCCAGATTTAAGATAATTGAGTTCTCACCAAGCATAGAAGACACCACCAAAAAAAATATATATCACTTGATTCTCCACTGCCATGCATCTTGTTTTGCCATTTACCTGTGTGAAAGTGAATTTCTAAATGTTACCATGCTGGTTTGACAGCATTTTACACCAACTTCGGGAAAGGTAAAATATATATCTAAGTTGCAAAGGAGAGACAAATCAAGCCCAAACCATAGAAATGTCTATATGCATGTTGGATAAACTTATTTAAGGATTGCTACAGTAACTGAGAGCAGAAATATGGTCTATTCTCATTAAAGAAAGAGTAATTCATTACATTGTTATTGTTTGAAAGACCTAAACTTTCGAAAGTCAGAATCTTCAGCATTAAGTTTCCACAAACATCTGTAATTAAGCCCCAGAATTTGCCACCTTTTGAACTCTAAGGTCTATGAACTGTAATTTTGGGGTGCATAAGTTATCTCTTCTAGAGAAAAATATATCATTCTCTAATCAGTCTTGAGAATGACTCTGAAAACCTACAGGAATATTAAAATTGTCTGTGAAATTCTATATAACTTTTGCATAAGGATCAGCAAAATATTGTTACTTAAAATTTGAGGCAGCTTTTCACCATTCATATTGAGTTTTTGAACTTGGTTGGTTGGAGTTGAGCATGCGGTGCAGGGCACATCATATATTTATTTTCTTTCTAATTGAAAGATGCTACAGTATATAAATGCAGACCTCATTATGTTGTTAATCACTGACTATCTGTTCCCCTTTTGATTGTCTATGTACTGCCTCCCCGTTACTGGTTTCAGAGGTTCTGAAATCTAAAAAGCTAAAAGAGGTGAACTGTGCATTTCTCTTTGTTCACCAGCTCTCTCATGAGTTAAAAATAAGTAACTTTTAAGTGTCAAATGATGTTCTATACTGTGGAGTGCAAATATAAAGCCAGGCACATCTTTCTTCCATTAGAGGCTGAGTTATCATACAAAGATTAATCAAACCATTGTATCACATTGATCCTCTTATGAAAAGAGCTGGGATTTCCCTGCATGTGCTACCTTGCCAGACGTGGGATATGATTCCATACTGCAGTGTTAGAGATGCCTTTGTAAGCTGAAGCGATCCTTGAAGTCGGCAGAAGGGGTCAGGGACAGAAAGCTTACCCCAGTGAATATCATTGCAATATAGCAGATGTTCTTTTGTTTGTACAATTGGTATTTTTTTCAGAATGCTGCTTGAAGCCTGATGGTAATTACTGATGAGAAAAAATGTCATTTTGAGGGTGCCACTGAGCCAGGTATATTTACACTCAATTTGTCTCATCAGTTGGCACAGTACTTACTTTGTACAGTACGTTGAAAAAGTGTCCAAACTAGAATTTCAAAGATGAATGCCCAGTAGCTGAGACTCAGAGGGATTTGCTAGCACATCTTTACTGCTTAAAAGGCCATGTCAGACTCTGGAGTTGAGAGAAGGACTGGACTCCCCAACACCAATGCTGTGTCACTCGGAGGGACAATCTGATGCCTGTGCCAGGAGGAAAAAGACTTCTGAGCCTGGGGATGAAAGATGGTCCATTGGTAGGGAGATCAAGGTTCAATTCTCTGCTCCACCACAGACTTTCTGTGTGACCTTGGGCAAGTCACTTGTTTTTCTGTGATTCAGTCCCCATGTGTAAAATGGGGGAAATAGCACTGCCGTACTTCACAAGGGGTGTTGTGAGGATAAATACATTAAAGATTGTAAGGTGCTGAGAAACTATCATGATGGAGACCAGCTAAGCACCACAGGTAAACAGGGCAGGGAGACTGCTTAATGTCGAAAAGGAACAGACTTTAACTGAAGATTGCCTATCCACTAGGAAGAGACATTGGACAACACGCTGCAAGAGGGGGAGGTGAGAAACTATGCACAGGGAGGTACAGTAACCCCATAAGAACAGGTTATCCTCTAACTGCCTACTGCAGGGTTTCTCACATCTTGCTCTGAAGCATCCGGTACTGGCCGTTGTACCAAAGGAGACGCAATGTTGGTCTCATTTATTAGGCAAGTGACAAGCTATGACTTCTGCTTTACTGCTAAGCTGTTTGTTTTATTGTCATTTCATCCTCACAACTCACCCATTTATCCATTTTGTCTGCCAGTTGCATCCTATCTACATTGCAGATTGAAGCTCTCTGGGGCTACTTGTCTGTACCACACTTAGCAAAACAAGGCCCTGATCCATGATTGGGGTTCCTAGGTACTTCCAAAGTGAAAATAACAACAATACTAATCTGTTATCGTTTCCAGGGCTTCGGTGTGGGCATCCCTTGCTCTCATCTGAGTGTTCCTTATTCCCACATATACACCCACTGACTTCAGTTAAATTATATGCATGAATGAGGATCATTCATGTGTGTACTGGCCTTAAACTCCACCTCACGGTAACTGTACTTACTGACTTTTTAATGGCTACTATATAAACACATTTTAAAATGATAAATAACCGAAATAAACAGATACCATTGTGTCGTCTCTTTGGGTAAATTATGACATTTATTGTAATACATTATGGATAAGATTTCTACCTAGGGACCTAATTCTGCCACCTTTACTCATAGGATTTTACTAAACACATAGTGTCATTTAATTTCAAGTTATTCATCATGAGTAAGTGTGGCAGAATTAGGTCCTAAGTAACTAACATAAGTAATTTCTAATGGGACCAAATTCAGAAAGAGAGTGTAAAATGGTTCTGTACTGTTTAATTAATGTACCATCTGTTTAGGGAAATTAGCACAGATTAAATTTCAGACTAACTCACCTGAGGCTGGGAAAGTTCCACTAGAGTCTGTGGTGTTTGGTTAACAGTGTTAAAAATATATTGGCACTATTTTATGTGCTGTGTGACTATTGTCAATCCGAATCCATTTTAGAGTAAAACAGAATAATAAAAATGAAGGGCTGGAAGGGACCTTGAGAGGTCATCTAATCCAGCCTCCTGTGTTGACACAGGACCATCCTGCTTAGACCATTGCTGAGAGTTTTTGTCTAACCAGTTCTTAAAAATCTCCAATTATGGCGATTCCATAACTTCCTTTGAAAGCTTAATCCAGTGCTTAACTATCCTAACTGATAGAAAGTTTTACTGAATATCTGACCTAAATCTTGCTTGCTACAGATTAAGCCAATTACTTCTTGTCCTGCCTTCAGTGGATATGGGGAACAGTTGATCACCATCCTCTTTATAACAGCCCTTAATATATGTGGTCCCCCCCTCAGTCTTCTTTTCTCAGGACTAAACATGCCCAATTTTTTCCTCATAGGTGAGGTTTTTGTAGTTCTCTGGACTCTCTCCAATTTCTCCCATTATTCCTGAAGTGTGGCACCCAGAACTAGACACTTGGCTCCAGCTGAGGCCTAATTAGGGATGAGGAGAGCAGGAAAATGACCTGCCATATCCTACATATTTCAGAGTAGCAGCCGTGTTAGTCTGTATCCGCAAAAAGAAGAACAGTCTCTTTGTTAGTCTCTAAGGTGCCACAAGTACTCCTATCCTACATATGACACTCCTGTTCATATATGCCAGAATGATATTAGCATCGCATTGTTGACTCACATTCCATTGGTGATCCACTGTAACCCCGGGATCTTTTTCAGCAGTACTACCACCCCTCATTTTGTAGTTGTGTATTTAATTTTTCCTTCCTATGTGTAGTACTTTGCACTTGACTTTATTGTATTTCATCTTATTGATTTCAGACCAATTCTCCAATTTGTCAAGGTCCTTGTGAATTCTCATCCTGTCCACTAAAGTGCTTGCAGTCCCACCCAGCTTAGTATCATCTGCAAATTTTATAAGTGTACTCTCCATTCCATTATCCAAGTCATTAATTAAAATGTGGAATAGTACCAGACACAGGCTGACCCCTGTGGAGCCTACTAGATATGTCCTCCCAAAGGCACAAGATACAAGAGTTTCACTAGAATACTTCTAGATCAAAGGCCGGGATCTAGTGGGGAGTGGGGAGGAGAGAGGTTACTCTTTGCCATAAGATTTCTCAGTAACTTAACAAAATAAATTGACATTCTTGTCCTCGTCTGACAGCTTTTTGTTATAGTTGGCAATTTTATGTAAATTCAGTGTTTGTTCTGTGCTGAGAATTTTCTTCCCGTGACCTCCCTTTCTTATTCTTTTTGGTGTCAGTAGAATGGTTACAATGTAGCTTCTGCTGATGATGGGTGTTTTTTAGCTTTAAGATGTCTCATTTAGTTTGGTTGTGAACAACGGAAGAATGTAAAAAACTTAGTCTTCCTACTCAAAGATCAGGCAATTATGTTTTTGCCATAAGTGTTATCTCAAATATAATCGCAGGGTAGGTTTTATATGTAGTGTTGGTTTCTAAAATACCTGAAGAATCCATGAACCATTGACTTACAAAAAAAAATTATATTTTTTGTTTATTACATTTTGAATTTCCTCCCTTTAGTGCTTTATCTGCCTCTTTGTTCTTCTGGTGGAAAGAGGGAGGGGCAGGCTAGGCATATTATCTGATGCTTTTCCGAATCAATAGTGCTCTCTGATCAGTCAGCACTGAGCAATCTGAGTTTACAAAACAGAGCAACTTCTGAACTAATATACTGGCACTGAAGGCAAAATCCACATTTCAGCTTTACAACACAACACTGAACACTTCCCTCCGTCACTTTCATTTTATGTGTCACAGGAGCATAAAACTTTTATGTGGACAGATCTGTCCAGAAAAAAAGGACAGTTTCAGTACTTGTGTGTTAGTTCAAGTATATACATGCATTTCTTTTCGAAAGTCTGCATCCAGCATGTACTGCAGCCTCTGGTCATCACATGGACTAACAGTTGTCTTTAAGCATCAATTTTGCTCTGCCACTCATTAAATATAATTTATTTTATGAATTGTCACCACAACTACAGTTGCTACAATGATTATGAACATCACTTGCAACTGCAGCACACATGAACTTTAGCTGTTCACAGAGGTCAGAAACATATGGAGTTCCTCTTCTGGTGTAAATTGGTGTGACTTCATTACTCCACTAAAGGTACTTTGATTCACACCAGCTGAGACTCTGACCCATCCACCAAACAGCCAAGTGGTATCAAAACATAGCAGGATTGGCAGTGCCCTTGACACTAATAGGAAGAGTGAAATACACAAGGGAAGATGGCTACAAATCAATAAATCTACCCCAGGACTCACCTGGGCAGTGGAAGTGTCAGAAACAGTATAAAAATAAAAGACTTCTCCTGATGTTAAGGGAAATTATCTCATTGTTTTAGAAAACATTTATTAGGGCTCTAGTCTCCACTCAGTAGTGTATGGTTTTATCCATTAGCAAAATGGGACGTTAGTTACCTATATGCACTTAGGTGACACCAGGGTCTCATCAGCAGGATATACTTTAAACTTTTTCACAGAATACTTTAATTGAAAAATAATAATGGCAAAAAGACATCCTTGTGTCAGCAATTGAATGAAATTAATAAATGTTTGAAACCTTTAAGAAACTAGAAAAATGAGCTCAAGGTTCTTTGCTGTCACTGGTTAATAAAGCTCTGTTAGTGCCATTTGAATGAAGTCAGAAAATCGACAGGTGGTTTGTAAAATAAGCATTTCTTATGATTTAAAATGTCAGTGTGGCTGTTATGACCATGTTTTTGAATAGGATCAAGATGCTGGGTTCAGTCAGAGAGGGGGCCCCAAAATTGAGACTCCCACTACTTTGCTCTGCTAGTATTCCAGAGGCCTTCTTTGAGTCGATCGGTAATTTTTTCACGAACGACATCTAATCTATGAGTATAAATTACTTGCACTCTTATTATTCCTTAATTGAAGTGCATCAATGTGAAATTACCATAGATGTTGCTGGAATGATTCTAGCCTCGATTAACTTGTGTGGAACTGAATGAAGCCTTCCCCTCCCCCAAACTGGGGACTAATGTTTGACATCTTGTATTTATTTAAATTGTTGCTCCAAAATTAGAGAGAAGATCTGTGTGTGATCAGGTGTTTTATAATTATGTTCTTGAGCAAAATGCGGGGTTTATACATACTACTTGTATTTTAATGTATAACCTTTTCATGCTACTGTTTTGCTTAACAGATGTGCAGACAGCGGTAGCTTAATCTCTTGGGATTCTGTTTGTGAAGAATAGTTTAATAGCAGTCATTTTTTTCTAAAGTGGCATTTACAGCCTCTGTTATTTTTATTACAAAAAGCTGCATTCAGGACCAACCCCTTTCAAATTTTACTATACAACTTCCAGCCTTTAATTCATAAAATGTGGATTGCAGTGGGGGGAAATCATTTTGAATAGCTATTACATCTTACATTAGCCAATGGTAAATACAGAAGCTGCAGACAGTAAAGCTTCAGTCATGACAGACCAGGATGTTTGGTAGGAAAAAGCAAGAATGTGATGTGGCGCAGTAACTTCTTAATTACTTGATATTTTTGGCTACCAATGATCACAACTAAAGTACTGAAAAGTAGGGTTACCATACGTCTGGATTTTCCCAGACATGTCCAGCTTTTTGGTCCTCAAATCCCCGTCCGGGGGGAATTGCCAAAAAGCCGAACATGTCCGGGAAAATGCCGGCATCCCTGCCCCAGTCCCCTGCTTACCTGAGCGGCTCCGGCAGGCTGCGAGCTGCAGGCGGATTCCCCGCTGCGGCTGCTGCTGCTCCCCCCAGATACCTCAGCTCTGTGTAGCTGAAGAGCCGAGCTGCCCGAGCGCTACCAGCTTCACGGTTTGCTGGGCAGCCCCCAGACCTCCAGACCCGCTGCGCCCCCAGCCGGACGCTTCCCCTCCCGGGCTCCGGCTGCGCTGGGGAAGCGCCCGGGCGGGGGCGCAGCAGGTCTGGAGGTCTGGGGGCTGCCCGGCAAACCGTGAAGCCAGTTGCGCTCGGGCAGCTGTTTCGCATGGCTGGGAGGGAGGAGGGGGAATGCGGGGGGCTTAGGGGATGGGGCGGAGTTGGGGCGGAGCTTTGGGGAAGGGGCTGGGCCGGGGTGGAGAAAGGGCGGAGTTGGGCCGGGAATTTGGGGGGAAGGGGCGGAGTTGGGGTGGGGAAGGGGCGGGGCCAGGCCCCCGTGGAGTGTCCTCTTTTTTAAAACCTTAAATATGGTAACCCTAACTGAAAACTGAAGACCAAAGAGTTCGAGATGATGCCTCAAGTATTGGTAAATTGTCAGTCCTTGTGACCATTCCTGGTGCACAGTTAGTATAGTGATGGATGCAGTATAACAATCTAGATAAGTAGGTAGGTCCATAGATTAGATAGTTTCCTGACCAGGGGGATATATCCCTTTGTTTGAATAAGAATAGATATAGTAGCTCTGTCCTCATGAACACAAAGGCCAATAGTGCTAACCTGCTTTCTTTGTGGTGGATTTGTGTGATAAGGGCTGGTATCTGCGTCAGCTAGCCTCATTTTTTCTTTAAAATTCAGGGCTGAAATTGAATTGATGCTTTATCTACTCACCTACTTTATGAAAATTGATGCCCGTTCTTCTTAAAAGAAAGCTAAAATAACTATAAATTGATCTGTTGCCAACTGGCAATATTTTTGATAAAAGACAAATTTGCTGTTGAGTTGTTTTAAAGTGACAGAGTGCTTTCTTGCCATCTCTCTTTCTCTCTCATTTTGCTATGTCTTGGTACCATAGCACATTAGCCAGACCACAGGAAGGTCATAAGGTCGGTCAACTATGCAGTCCCTCTAAGGAGTGAGGTAAATTGTTGCCATAGCAGTAAAATAATTGCTATGCGTTCTGTAGGGATGTTAAGCAAAAAAAACAAAAAAAAAAAGAGTGTTTACTCAAGTGTGTTTCAACAAGTATGTCTCAGAATGAATGACTGATCTCAAAGAATAAGATATAGTGTGACAGGTTGGGTCACAGAAACCCCCTTGGGACAGCCACCTGATATGCTGAGACTACCTCTGAGCCCGTTCTCCCTGGCAGCTTGGGACTTCAGTACCCTGTCTTGTTGAGCCAGACACACTAGCCTGCTACAAACACAGACCCAGGTCTGAACCATGTACCCCACAAGCTGCAGACTTAACTGAAAATGGCTTAAGTGTTCCTGTCTCCAGCACCCAGACACCCAGTTCCCAATGGGATCCAAATGCCAAATAAATCCGTTTTACTCTGTATACAGCTTATACAGGGTAAACTCATAAATTGTTCGCCCTCTATAACACAGATAGAGAGATATGCACAGCTGTTTGCTCCCCCAGGTATTAATTACTTGCTCTGGGTTAATTAATAAGTAAAAAGTGATTTTATTAAATCTAAAAAGTAGGATTTAAGTGGTTCCAAGTAATAACAGACAGAACAAAGTAAATTACCAAGCAAAATAAAACAAAAACACGCAAGTCAAAGCCTTATACAGTAGGAAACTAAATGCAGGTAAATCTCACCCTCAGAGATGTTCCAATAAGCATCTTTCACAGACTAGACTCCTTCCTAATCTGGGTCCAGCAGTCACTCGCACACCCCTGTAGTTACTGTCCTTTGTTCCAGTTTCTTTCAGGCATCTCTTTGCGGTGGAGAGGCTATCTTCTGAGCCAGCTGAAGTCAAAATGGAGAGGTTTCCAGGGCCTTTTATATTCTTTCTCTTGTGGGCAGAAACCCCTTTGTTCTCCTGTGCAAAATCACAGCAACAAGATGGAGTCAGTAGCCACCTGGGCAAGTCACATGTCTATGAATGATTCAGCTTTTTGCAGGCCAACGCTATTGTTTACACGTTAGTTTGAACATTCCCAGGAAAGCTCAGATGTGGATTGGCGTCTCCCAAAGTCCATTGTCAGTTAAGTGTTTCTTGATTGGGCACTTACTGAAAATAGTCCTTTCTCAAGAAGCTGACCAAATGTTTTACTGAGGCTACTTAGAATCAAACAAATACATAGCCAATATTCATAACTTCAAATATAAAAATTATAAATGCATACAAATATATTCAGTAGATCATGACCTTTGCAAAGATATGTTACATGGCATATCTAGCATAAAACATATTACAGTTATGTCATATTTACACTCATAATTATATTTCTATGAAGCATTTTGGGATGCAACGTCACATATAGGATAATTTAACCTGACCTAATTTTTAAAAAGAGATGCTTATGTCTTTATTTTTAACTTGATTATTTAACTCATGGTAATACAGTATGAGTATGTCAACGTTTTCAAAAAGCAAACTCTGAGGTTCACATTAGCAACTGAATTTCTGACCTCCATTGGATGATTGCACATTCCAATGGCTATTTAGGTATCTAAATACATTTGTGCATGCTATTACAGTAATTGCACACACATTTTTGCAGGCAGATTCCTGACCTCCCTTTTTTTCAAATCTGACTTATAAGGTTATATACTAACATTGGATCCTCATCACAGAGCCCCCCAGTGTTGAGTTACTATTGTATCAAAGAACCTGAAAGTGGCTTGTTCATCATATTTTTAAACCATTGTTATAAGAATGACCATCAAAAGTGTCAATCTCCATTTCACCATCTTATCGATCCATATGCATTTTCAAAAGTTTCCGGAAGTATTAATACTAACCAAAATCCATATTAACACACAGCCAGATCAGCCACTACAAATCCAAGATTATTTCATGGCTTAACGTGGGAAGAAACTGTTCTGCAGCCCTGCAGAGATCAGCAGAAGTTTTCAATTTAAAGACATTACTAAGCAAATCTAAACTGGATCAATGCACATTCTAAACAGTCGCATGTGTAATTAACTGTCCCATTTCACAATAAAATAAAGTTAACATTTTCAATTTACAGTCAGTGGGAGCTGGGGTTGAATAAGGCTGCCTAAATACGAATTTAAGTGCCTCTCTTTAGGCACCTTACGCTGAAAAATTCGGCCTAAAATCCCATCATCCACAGCATCTTCTAACCATAGAGCTCTGTCAACCTACCATTTTTCATTTGGGAAAATTTTCTCTGCAAAAGCTGAAATTTCATAAAAATAAAAATTCTTGGCAAGTGCAAAAATTTGCGTTATTTTCTGGTCTCTTCTCAAAACTGATTTAAATTCCCAATATTTTTAAGGGGTCTTTCCACATGGATCAGATTATAGAATATGAACCTCATTTTGTCACTGATTTTTAAGGTAAAAGAAACAGCTGGATGGGAAGGGAGACTTTTTCAGCAGATCTTGGCTCTCTTATTATAAAGATTCTTGACCTTATAGAGTTGAGAAGGCTTTTGACTCCATGTCTATCCATTGTTTACTGATATTCTCCATTACACCAAGCTATCATGGCTCATAGTTGTGCTGCCCAATAATATCCAGTAAGGTCTGAAGGTTCCAGTCCTTCATGTATAATTCTGTCAATACATAATATGCCATAATTCCATTTTTGCCATTGAAAATTGATTCTGATGCTGCAAGGGGTAGGCATTTGATTCGATGTTCTGTGTACTGCTTAACACCACATCTTGGTATTTGAGATTGATAGGATTGGAATAGTGGGGCAACCATGATATAATTATGAAAGAAAAAGAGGCAAAGCCTCCTTCAAGGAAACTGTTTTCTCCCACTAAATAGACAAGGGACAAAATATAGCACCCTGAAAATATTTCAGGTGGGATTTTCAAATGTCCTAAGAGCATTGGCTTAACTCTGCTCCCACTGAAAGTAAAACTCCCCATTAACTTTATGGGAGAAGAGTTAGGCTAGCACTACAAATCTCACCCATTATGTTTGTGAGTTAGTGGTTTATCTTTAGGGACTTGGTTGGGGCTGTGTTTAGTTTAGGGATGGTCTGTGTTCCAAAGGATTGCTATATGATTGATTTTTTTTGTATTGTATACATTACCCTGCTATTAGGATTTGCTTTGGGCCATGTTGTCTCATAGAAACTATTGGTTTTATTAAGGTTTTCAGAGACATTGGGTTATGAGAGCGTTGTTATTGTTTTATTTACTGTAGAGCACTCTTCCATTGACATAGCTGCATCTACACTGGGGGTTTTGTTGGCGTAGCTGTTTCAGTCAGGAGTAGGGTTTTATTCATAACCCTGACCAAGGTAGATATGCCAATATAACTTTTCAGTGTAGACCAAGCCTAAGATCCAAAAGAGGGATAGTTTCTTTGTTTTAAAGGACTCCAGTAGCTTGGGCTTTGTGACACTAAAAGAAAATGAGGAATAAAACCCAAAGGAGGCGGAATTTCTTTTTGTTGTTTCAAAGACCCCCACAGCTGTAGCATTTTTGTGACCCCGGCCTATCCCACCAACGTTACTCATCTTATAATTTGTAAAAACACAGATGAGAATTAATTCAATGCCATGCTTTTCTCCATGAGTACTTTCAGAATGCTAGGCTGAGCCGAAAGGGTAAGGTTTTCTTGTCACTGCCTATATTTAGAATGTGGACCTTTTGCAATTAGCTGATTACATTCTGCAAATTGTTGTTTTGGCAGCAGGAATGGGGATTTCCTGAGGCCAACTACTGGTGCAGTCGTGCTGACTATTGGACTTGTTAAGAAATCGTACCTCCCAGCTGCAGTACGTTAGGGTCCAGTAAGTTAATGAGTTAGTGCAGTTGCTTTGCATTGCTCACAATATGGCTTATTGTTCATAAGCTTAACTTTTCAATACTGTTCTTCCAAAAGCAAAACTGAAATGATGTAGATAAAATAGCTGAACTGTTTCCTAGTACACCTCTACCCTGATATAACGCCACCCGATATAACACAAATTCAGATATAACGTGGTAAAGCAGCGCTCCGGGGGGGGGGGAAAGCTGCGCGCTCCGGCGGATCAAATCAAGTTCGATATAACATGGTTTCACCTATAACTTGGTAAGATTTTTTGGCTCCCGAGGACAGCGTTATATCGAGGTACAGGTGTATTTACAGGTTGAGTAAAGCTCTGTGTGAATACTAGGATATCTTTTTGGAGTCCAAAACATTTTTCAAGTCAGCCATGTTCACACCCCTTTCTATTCACCTTTCCATGAACTTTTATAGGGAGAGATTTTTATTACAATGACTGTTGGGTAATGGCTGACCTTTGTGCCAAATCTTCTAATCAGCTACAAACAAGGTCATAGCCTATTTGTCTGAAAGATGCTTGCCCCCAGTTTATAACATTTCAGTCATTAAATTGCAGAGCATAAACAATACCATATGACTTAACTGACACACAATGAATAATTAAAATACATATTCAAGGTGAATGTTTGCGTACAATTCAGAGATTGAAATATGTTCACATACATGGTTTGCTGAACAGCTACATAGAAGCCATATCTGTTCATTGATATTTTGCAAACAGCAAGAAATGTAATAGAATTGTCATGTGTCCTGCAGTTTGCCCAGGTACAATGGCGATCCAGGTCTCCATACTGATTTATTAATCTCATTTTCTAATTACATAGGGTTACCATATTTAACAAATAAAAAAAGAGGACCCTCCACGGGGCCCTGGCCCCGCCCATTTCCCCACCCCCAGCCCCGCCCCAACCCCGCCCCTTCCCCGCCCCAACCCCGCCCCCTCCTCCCTCCCACTCCCAGCCACGCGAAAAGGGCTGCCTGAGCACTACCGGCTTCACGGTTTGCCGGGCAGCCCCCAGACCCTGCGCCCCCGGCCGGGCACTTCCCCTCCCGGGCTCCGGCGGCACAGGGTCCGGAGGCATGGGGGCTGCCCGAAGCCCGTAGCGCTCGGCTCTTAAACAGAGCCGAAGAATCAGGGGAGGAGCACAGCCGCTGCGGCCGGAGGCTCTGCTCCTCCCCTGACTCTTCGGCTCTGTTTAAGAGCCGAGCTGCCCGAGCGCTACCGGCTTCGGGCAGCCCCCATGCCTCCGGACCCTGCGCCGCCGGAGCCCAGAAGGAGAAGTGCCCGGCTGGCGGCTGGGGTCCGGAGGCAAGGGGGCTGTCTGAAGCCCATAGCGCTCGGGCAGCTCGGCTCTTAAACAGAGCTGAAGAGTCAGGGGAGGAGCAGAGCAGCTGCGGGAGGGGAAGTGCCCGGCCGGCATTTTCCCGGACATGTTCGGCTTTTTGGCAATTCCCCCCGGACGGGGGTTTGATTACCAAAAAGCCGGACATGTCCGGGAAAAACCGGACGTATGGTAACCCTAACTTACAAATCCAAAATGTATCTCTAGAGCTGCTTATGTGATCCTTCAAGATGCAGCCTGCTATGTAAGTGTAAGCACTGTCAGTGTCCATTCCATCTTTGACAGTCAATAAAGAATGAATCTGCTTATTAATACTAAAACATATAATGATTTAGTCTGTTTTTGGCACATCTCACAGAACTAAAATAAAATCCTGCAGTTCTTAAATCATTCACCTGCTTGTAATCTGTACGTATTTAGCATGAATCTACAGAACTAGGAAGACTCTACACTTGTATTACAATCACACTGTCTTTTGTGCATTTGATGCAAGACATAAGTTGGAGCAACATTTTCAGAAGCCTTGTTTATAAGATCTGGAACCTGATATGTGTTGCAGACACCTGATTGTGGAGGAAGACTTTTTAAATTCATTTTATGTTTTATGCCCTCTTTCTACTTTTTCAATATTGTGATTCCTAGTTTTCTAGCTGCTTTATCCCTTCTCCATTAGTAAAATATGCTACTAATATTAAGGATATTCTGCCTGTTCTAAAATATGTGGCGGTGTCAGCAAAGTGAGGTACCATATTCTCTATTTCATGAATATCACATATATGGTAATGTTCACAGCACTGCAGCTCACCTAATAAATGCAGAGGGTTAGTTGGTGTGAATTCAAGATAGATGCCCACAATAAAAACAAATGTGTTATTTAAATTTAATCACAGTACATACATTTTAGTTATTTCACACATACTTCCAACTCGATAACTACACTTTAAAGGGCAACACACACATATTTGTAGTTTGTAATTAGTATTAAATACTGATAAGAGGTATCAAAGCCAAAAATCTTTTCACTGAACAACTTGATACCTGCAGGGTGTGCAGAAGGTAATTTGAGGTGCAGATCTACCTTTCCCCTCCCCCCCACATATGATGTTTCTGCACATCTGCAGTTAATATTTACTTTCAGTAAATAAAAGCATAACATTTAACTTTATGGAGCTATATAAGCAATAACATGACAAGGCACATCTGATTATAACACATACACAAATGGCTGGGGTGAATTGAAAGTCACAAGGCCAAAGTGTAATTCCTTTAAACAACCTAAGCAGGGTGGGCAACTGTTTTTATAAAGTGTCTTCTGTTATATTTTTGTAGCACTATGTCTACCTTGTATACCTCTTACTGCTGTCAAGTAAGACTTTTTTTAACCATTCATTGTCATTGTTAGATCGGTTGTTCAGGTATATTGGATTTATAATGTGTGCTTGGAAATCTTCAGAGGGGAGAGTCTTGCCAATCTTGATTCCCTGCCAAGAGGCGTGCAAGTAGAAAATGAAATGGGACATAGACTCATAGACTCATAGACTTTAAGGTCAGAAGGGACCTGCATCTTCTCGCCCAGATTCTTGGAAGGCTTGTCACTCCCCACCCCATAGTGTTAATGGGAATGTTCAAAACAAGTCAAAGTTTAGAATAATGCACTCTAATTCTTTGCACTTATACAGCACCTTTCAACTTCTGTGACTCTTTTATTATCTTACTCCTCCTCCCCAACCACGTTAAAAATCTCTTGTAAAAACAAGAGCAGAAAGGGCAAAACACATTTTAAGCAACCTCCCCCCCTCTCCCCCCCAGTGGGTGAGGGAAAAAAGCTGGCCAATCATTGCAGCATTTAACAAATAAACAAACACAAACCAAAACCAAAACAAATCAACACTATCATCAGCCAACCAATGAAAGTGGTGGGGAGGGGGGGAAGCCCAGTGGCAGAGCAGTATGGTGATCCCTAGAATCTGCCCATCCCCTATGTAAAACTATGTGTTTGAGCAGTAGGTCTAAGTCACCATCAATCTATGGGGAAAAGTGTGTTATGCAAATCCCAGGGCTTGGTGCTTAGCTGTGCCCATTTGTCTAGCTGCTCTGCAACTCGGAGGAGGCTGCCCAAGTTTAATGAACCTCCCTCCTAAGCACAAAAGGCCCTTGGTGGTAACTCCATTGGAGTCAACAGATCCGAGCATAGATACTCCCTCCAGAATCCACCACAGTGATTGCTCCGGCTGATATTGCACAGGGCTCTTGATGCTGAAGGCAGGGGCGTTCTTAGTGGGAGGTACTATTTATGGAACAGTGTACCTAAGGGATTCAGAATGCGCCCAAAGCTGACCACTTTCAGAGTATAAAGCAAAACTCACCTTTCTGCAGAAGCCTTCCACTGTTTTTTTTTAAAGTGTGTTATTGAATGGATTCTTTATTTTCAAAGTCTACAAAAGCTGACAAGTATAGGAGATGAAAAGCAGAGTTCACTATGGAGAACCCTAGGACTCTACATTTCTGTACTTGATACTTAGATATTGTAGAGATCAGCATCGTAGAAATACCACGGACAGATTGATAGATTAGATATTTGCCTGCACAGGCACTGTGCTAATGGTGGATAGTTCAAGGAGATTAAACAGTAAGCCTTTTGTCCTGAACTCACCCAGCTAGTGACAGTTCAAGTTCTCCCTAGGGCAAAAACCTGGGAAAGGCACTGAACTAATGGTATCTATCTTATTGCTTTCTGGGATACAGAGGATGAAAAACTTTAAATAAAAACGTATTAAGACAGACTCTTCCTTGGTATACATCGTAAATTGATGCAAATATGAATTTCATCCACTCACACCACAGGACTGAATTTGCCCCATTCTGTGTTGTTTTAAAGTGTTTCTAGAGAGCAGGTGCTGTGTGTGGAGCCATAGAAAGAGATGGGTTTAATCACTTTGAGCCATTCTTCACTAAAATTAAAAAATGCCCCCCTCTGTCTTATCAGTCATTTCTCTGACTTCCTCACAGTTTGCATGCTTCTGAGCCATGCTACTAATGGTGCACACAAACAAAAATGCATGAACAGCTGGTGATATTAACAGGCATCTTATGGTTCTGAAAAATGAGGTAGAAATGTTTCATGTCATGAAAGTCAACATCAATATCTATCCGTCTTGTGTAGACGTGGAAGTCAGCCAATGTGATTCTTACTGAGGAGGTACAAGATATTTCTTCTCCATTGGATCTAGTGCTTGGGACATAAGTCATAATTTGTCGAATCTAATTGAATGGAGGCAAAATTATTAGTATAATACTGATTCTTCCATTTTTCTTTTTCTTTTTTTAAATGGAAAGCTCTCCTCTCTAGCTGAACCAAACATGCATTCTCCAAATCTCTGCCCTTGTAGAGGACA
Source organism: Chrysemys picta bellii (assembly GCF_011386835.1). Lineage (NCBI taxonomy): Eukaryota > Metazoa > Chordata > Testudines > Emydidae > Chrysemys > Chrysemys picta. Next base: position 13,897,773 of record NC_088799.1, on the reverse strand, counting down.
ATAGATATTTCCTCTTCTGCTCTCTGTGTGAGAGTCTTTTTGCAAAGGATTCTTTAACTCTAGGAAATGAGTTCTGCTTTATTTTTTCCAGGATTTTTGTATTTTAGAATGAGGTTCAGGGCTTGGTGTGAATTCTCATAGCACCAGAGGTTTGCCTCTGCTCTTAACCACCATATTGGTCTTCTGCAGCTCATCACTTGCTCTTACGGACAGTGATTTAGCTGCCTCCCATTTTGCTGCACAGGAAATACAGAAGAGGATATGGGGTTCCACAAGCTGGTGGTTTAGCCCCTCAAACCACCCTGCCTCCCCCATCAGAATCATCCTACCTCCAATGTGAACCAACCCTCCATTTTGCTGGCAAATGGTCTGGGATCACTTGGGCACAGCAAAATCTTTCTGAACCACTACTGCTGGTCTGTTCAACATCAGAACCTGTATGGGACCACAAAGAGTGAAGCATGTTCAGGAAAAGAGAGGGAAAACTCATTCATTGGAATCCAGCGTAGACACTGACCATAACTGTTTTCTTATCCCAAAGTTTCTGGCGTTCAAGAAAGGCCTTCAGCCAGTTTGCCTTTGATCCCCATAGCCTATGCCAGTCATTCTTATACTCCATGTGTTGCCTGTTCTAGACTGACAGCTCATTAACTGTCTATAATCCAGTCAAAAGAGGGGCTGGGCGCAACTTCCTGGCATGCTCAGCCACAGAACTCTATAATTTCCTTAAACACGGGAATTATATTTCCTTAAAGCCACTGGTATCTCCCATATCTTCCTGTGTTTAGGCTCCACACAGGTTACAAAGAAAGCACAGCTAGTTTCAAACCTTTATGAGCCTTTCTTTTCTACCATCTTCATTTACACCATGCCTCAGTATTCCTAAAGAAAATTATTTGCAGGGACCAAAACTTCTCTGGTGTGTGGGGACTTTGCATGTAGTCTCAGTCGCCAGTTCAGTTTGGCTCCTATGCTATTGGGGAGGTGGAAAGATGTCAGGTCATGACACCAGCACCCATTCCTTCCTGCACACATGCACAGAATTGTAATGAGTTATAACACAAAACAATAATAAATTAATATTAATTATTTCTCCCTCCCGGGGCCTCTCCATGAGCATCTAAAGTATCCTAGATTATTTTTGCCCTTTCTTGGCACCTGGCAGTGTTCTGCTGAGTTATGCAGCTGAATGTTCTAAGCATGATGGTTTTCATAATATGGAATGCCGGTTGATTTAAAGTGTAAAGCTAGAGCCATGCTGGAGCGGACCCTGAAGGATGTCTTCCACTGCCAGCATGTAGAAAACCTGAAGCGGAAGCCAGACAAGGGCCAGTGGGAGGGAGGGTAGTGTTCAAGGTGACGCCAGCAACCACTTCCTCCCAGGGGCAGCTTCACCCCATTTGCTGACAGGAGGTTCATCCACAAGGCCCAGCTCAACTGCTTTCCGCTGAATGGAGCCGTCTGCCCCGGGAATCAGGACAAGCGATGTAGGAAGTGCAGCTATACCAACGAGACACTGCCCCACGTCCGGTGTAGCCGGAAGCCCCATTCCAGAGCCTGGCAGCTGCGAAACAACTCCATCCAAGATTGCCTGGTCAGAGCCATCCTGCCACCCATAGGGAAGGTTTCAGAAAGGCTTTCTCAGTCCATTGAACTGCATTTGGCGGTTTTTTCCTGGTTAGGTCTGTCAGTGGGGTGGCAATTTGGCTGTAGTGTGGTACAAATCGTCAGTAATACCTGGCCAAACCCAAGGATTGGACCTGTTTCTTTGACTTATGGATAGGCCAATTTTGATAGCATTTACCTTAGCCTGTAGGGGGTTGATAGTACCTTGACCCACCTGGTGTCCAAGGTACATTACCCTTTTTGGCCTTAACTGTTAATCCTGCCTCCCTTATGCACTGGAAGATAGCTTGGAAGTGTTCCAGGTATTCTGCCCATGAATCTGAGAATATAGCCACATTGTCGAGGTAGGCAACTGCAAATTCCCTAAATCCAGCCAGAAGGTTATCTACCAGTCTCTAAAAGGTGGCAGGAGCATTTCACAGTCCAAAAGGGAGCATATTAAATTCATATAGCCCTACATGGGTGATGAAGGCTGACCTTTCCTTGGCTGGGTCACCTAGGGGCACTTGCCAGTACCCCTTAGTTAAGTCTAAGGTGGAGATGAACTGGGCACGTCCCAGTTTCTCCAATAGCTCATCTGTGCGTGGCATTGGATAGTTTTCTGGGTGAGTTACACCATTTAGCTTATGGTAGTCCACACAAAAGTGAACCAGAACCACTGGAGAGGCCCGTGCACTCTCAGAGGGGCAGATTACACCCATCTGTAACATGTCCTTGAACTCCACCATCCCGGGAACCAACAGGCAACTGGGACTGGACATCGTCATCGCCAACAAGGACCGGAAGAAGTTCATCATGGTAGACGTCACAGTGCCCTTCGAGAACAGGACCCCAGCCCTCCACAATGACCGAGCTCGAAAGGAGGAGAAATACGCCCCTCTGGCTGAAACCTTGAGAGCTAAGGGATACCAGATTCAGACACATGCGCCGATTGTCGGAGCCTTGGGTGCATGGGACCCCAGTAACGAGCGAGTGTTGAGAGAATGCGGAATTGGTCAACGCTATGCTTGGCTGATGCAGCAACTCATGGTGTCAGACACCATCAGGTGGTCAAGGTTCATCTACATAGAACACATCACCGGACATTGGCAATACCAGGAGGGATGAGCTGGAGTGCTGATGAGAAGCGCAGTCAGGAATGTAATTGAAATACTTTCCTCATGGATTGTGTCTTCTAAATGGACAACCTACCCTAAATGCACATTACTGAGGGACAATCTCCACTCATTGATATATTTTGCTTTCCACAACCAAATCTTTGTACAACTTTTCATGACTGATGTACCCAAGTATTCAGATTCTAATATCTAAACTGTATTGTTAAATTTATTCACCTAAATTTGGGTTATTGCTGATTATGTACTACCTGTATCATGTTTCAAAGTAGCAGCCGTGTTAGTCTGTATCCGCAAAAAGAACAGGAGTACTTGTGGCACCTTAGAGACTAACAAATTTATTTCAGCATAAGCTTTCGTGGACTACAGCCCACTTCTTCAGATGCATAGAGTGGAACACACAGACAGAAGATATATGACTATTAAAAACAAACTTTGTATTTATGGATAATCTAAGCACTATGCCCCGATGTACAGACACTCTTTTCTCAACCTATGTATTATATACTTTTTTAACATTAGCTTTAATAAAAAAAAAAAAATCTGAGAATAGGAATCTACACGGATATAACTACACTGAACAAAATATGCCAATTAGATGTGGTATATTAGGTCTTAACACTGGAGAACTGCTGGCTTTGCACTTTATACCACTAGCCTGTTCCCTCCCTGGGCAATAAAGCTCAGCACTGACCTAAAACAAACAAATGTAGCATAGCTCAGATCTCTCTGCAGCAAGGCCAATTAGCTTTCCATGCAGTTTACAGTTTGGGAAGGTCTGTTAGAATGAATGTGAGAGCATTTGACTGAACACTAAAGACTAGAGCAATAAACAATAGTCATGTGTATTACAAATATTTGTTTGTTACTGCAGAATTTTAGTAATACAAACTAGTAACAGTGATTAGGCATAATCTGACAAAACAGAACATATCAGTTAGGTACAGTGAACCAAAGTCTGCCTTCAGTCACCAGTCTTTAAGTCATTGGAGTGACTCCAGATTTACTGTGGCGTAACTGTGTGCAGAATTTAGTCTAGTACTTCTTTTCCTATTATACGTAACTTGCTGTTGTCATCCCACGATATGAAAAAGGCGGAGCAAATAGCACATCTCCATTTGATCATCAAGAGCCGTCTGAAAATTTCACCCACTCCAATAAGAATTAAATGTTGTTTCCCATTTTGTGTAATGAAATCTAGTCTGAACAGTGTTACTTGTTTTAAATAAAAGTTTTGCTTGTTTTGCAGTCTAAAAATAATAGTAATAAAAAATAATGGACTGCTGTCCTCTCGAAAGATTATATAATTTAATCTGATTGTGCTTCTGCTTTTACTATTGGTCTAGCGGGTGAAGATCTACATCTGCAAGCTCAGAGTCATATCTGTCTCTCTTAAACAAAGTTTGTTGATAGTATCAAAATGAAACTTTTAAAGAGCAGAGTAAGGGATGATACAAATTCTGTAGCCGCCCCGAGCCAACACAGGGGATTGAAATGGGGAGCAGTAGAGCTAAAAGCATGAAGCTTGCCAGCTTGAGTCAAGAAGCGTATTCTGTAGCTGGGGGCTGTAACAGATTCACATCTTCTGTGGATAGAGTGCACAGAGGACTACTGGCCAGTGTGTTATTCACATGCAGATTGCAAGAGCTACAGTTTATGACTTTCCTCCTGAGAAGGAGGGGATTTGATATTGGGAAGGTGAGTGAGAGAGGAATAGAAGTGAAAGAATGGAGGGGGGGGAAGGGCCTGTTGAAAGGGAAAGGCTGCCAATAGGGCATTGAGCATAAAGAGAAGAGGAGCAGTAGCTGAATGTCCAAAAGGTAGAATGGGGCCTTCTTATCTTGTCATCTCCTCCCCCAACCCATGCTGGGCAAATGTTATTTGGCTGCAGATGAATATCAATATTTTGGTCAAAATGTATCTGAGTTCTTGTTCAGTAGAAGCCAAGTGATTGTACAACTCTGAATCAGATATCTTGTCACACCCTTCAGGATTAAGAGTTCACACCTGGGTGCCTAAAATTTGGCACATTATAAAAAAAAAGTGACCTGTTTTTCAGAGAGGCTGGACATACCAGCTCAAATTTACTTCAATGTGCTCAGCCCCTCTGTACATCAGAACACCTGTATTTAGGTGCCTAACTCTGGACCTGTTCCACTGCCATTGAAGTCAGTTGGAGTCTTTTAATTGACTTCAGTGGGGGTGGAATCAAGTCCTTTATCACAAAGCTTGAAATCATGGCCTTAATGTTGCTATGCATTAAGAGAAGAAATATTCTGAAGCCTTCCTTCTCTTGAATTTGTATCCATTTCTCACTGGAAAGGTGCATCAATTACAATAAAGCTCCTCTGTTAGCTCTTACTACATGTTGTGTTCTGTATTTCTGCAGTCGCTGTCCTGTTGACTTCTAGAGTAAATGGTCATCTCTCTCTCTCTCTATGCAATTGAGTCTGTAAATTCAGCTTCTCCCTGTTTATGCCCTGGTATTTTGGGTAGCAAAAGGGATATTTTTTTTTAAAGGACATAGTAACTAGCTGTTATAAATAAGGAATCTTTTTTCTTCCTTCCCCATCAATATCATACACAGTTATTATTCTGAATTTAAGTCTTAAGAGCTGCAAGTATTGCGGTTGATGTGATAGTGTGAGTGAATAGGTTTGTAAGAGAATTGTTGTATGCTTTCTTCTGGAAAACTACTGTAAACTTTTTTGTTTAGCGTGGTGATCTCTGCATCAAAGGAGAGTTAAATTAGTGTAACTTTAAGTAGAACAGAGGAACTGCTAATATTTAGTTCCTGTGGAGATAATTGTTTTAATGGTGGTACTTCTCTACAGGGCACTCATTGAAAGGCTGTTACGGTGTCCATTTTGTGTGCGTGAAATCAGTTTCATACACAAGTGGAGGCTTTTGGTTTTCCTTAAAATGCTGATATTATTTAAACCTTTGCTCAAAAGACTTTATACAGGAGGCCAACGGGACCCATGGGGTCCAAGATAAAAACCAAGAGGGGCTTTTCTCTGATGTGTTTATTGTTCAGCTTTGAGAGTCAGCTGCCTAATGATAACAAGTCTTTAATAAACAAAAAAACAAAGTTCCTGTACTGACTACAGGAAAAGCACTCATTTCTCCACCTGATACAATTCCCAATCTGACTATGAGGAAACAAGTTATGTGCTCCCTGGTTTACATCTAAGCTCCTATCTATTTAATGCTAAGGGGTTACTAGAGCAGCTCAAATTGCCTCGTGTATCCTTTAATGCAGACTCAGTTAACCCAGGTTAATGGATGTGGGTTGGAGCTCAGGGAGTAGGAGAATCACTCAGGTTGTACAGCTCAGCCTGTCCTGTGACATAAATTGAATCTTTTGGGGAGTAAAGCGAATGGGAGAGAAAAGAGGGGGAAAGGAGGCAATGTGGTAATACAGGGAGTACCTACACCACAATCAATGGATTGCAAAATTGAGCAGCCACCCCTCTGGCATGCACCAACCCCACATCTGCATATGCAAATTGGGTAGCTGGGTGCCCAGCTGACTCCTATGCTTACATAAAAAGGCATGTGCCGAGTTTTGCAGACACAATCCTTTTAACACACACGTTTGCAAGCTGAACATTTGGCCTTACAAATTTTGTGGTGTTCTGTTCACACACATGTGTTATTATTTTTCATTAGTTGCATTCCAATAGTGCCCACAATTAGAAAGGCACTGCTCACATACCGAAAACATGGTCCCTTCCCCAAAGATTTTATTCTCAATTTATTATATTTAAAAGCCATAGGTCCTTACTGACTTATTCCCAGTCTTGTACTGCAATGAGCATATTATCCTGTATTGTACCTACACAATTCTCACATTCATTTATCATGGTTAATATTACAATGAACAGCAAAGGATTTACTGTAGCAAGGATGAGTTACTTGTAAATTATTGCCAAGTGGATATTAAAAAGTATGTATTTCCATAGTACTTAGCTCCATTTACATTTGAAGCATTACTGAAAAGATAACAGTGCAACAAGCATAATCTGAGGAGCCCATGCTAAACCTTTTCTCTTTTTCCTTTACATTTGCAGGTTTCTTGAGTACTGGGGATCAAGCAGCAAAAGGAAACTATGGCCTCCTTGATCTAATCCAGGCTTTGCGATGGACTAGTGAAAATATTGGGTTCTTTGGTGGTGACCCATTAAGAATAACTGTTTTTGGATCCGGTGCAGGCGGTTCATGCGTCAATCTGTTGACTTTATCCCATTATTCTGAAGGTAACCGTTGGAGCAATTCAACCAAAGGTATTATGCAGGTTGCAAATATTGACAATTTTGGTGTCTGCATGCCACCACCATTAGTACTCTGTGATGCTCTGTATTTCTCTCTCTGTTTCTATGGACTGCTGAGTTCAACTCAATAATAATCTGGCTTTTTAAAGGCTGTAATAGCTGCCTTCCCCTCAACTCTTCTGTGCACGTTTAAATTTGGGGTGGCTTTCTTTCTGTTTCCTGTGGAGCTTTGTAGAAACACTTTTGCAACAGACTTCTGAACAGCACATGCACAGCACATCATTTTTGTCTCTTTTCTTTCTTACCTAAGGGTGTCCTCTTTGGAAAACCAGTCAGAGATGCTCACAGTCGATGAGGTCGACTATATTCAATCAGTCATCAAAGGCATGTTTAGTTTCTCATGAGGAGCAGGATTTAAAGAAAAATAAAACGACATGGTTCCTGTTTTCAAGCTAATGGCTGAAATGCTTAACAGTATTATCTAGTGGGAAGGAAAAAAGTGCCTAGTTCAGAAATCTTTTGTCTGAAACTGCATGAATTTCACTTGCTGTCTTCTGAGAAAAGAATGTTTGAATGTTTTGCATGCATGAACCAAAATTGTCAAAGCATCCAGGTCACAAATTAATTTTTTTTTTTGCCCCTATATGTTTTTTCTATTGCATAACTTAACACCTTTTCTCTAGTTAAGTTAAGGCAGACAGCAGGAAATTACAAACATGTTGTTTGAGGCCAAAAAACCTTTTTTCCTTCCATTTTGGCATCAGAATTCCACACACTTTTTTTCTCATTTGCACCGCCATTGCTTTTTGATCACATTGTTTTTCTTCCTCCATCCTGTCAGTATCCGTTTCACATATATGTATGCTATATTGTTTAGACTTAGCAGGCAGATGACAGAAAACCCTTGTTGATGGAGTCTGGAGAGACACATAAGGCCTGATTTTCCTCTGATTTACATTGGTGAACTCCCTGTAGGGCCTGATTGTACACTCATACTGGAGTAACTCCACTGACATCAGTAGAATTTACTTCTGATTGAGCACCTGATCCAAAGCCTATTGAAGTCAATGGAAAGAATCCCACTAAATCTCAGTGAGCTTTTGGATCTGGCCTTACTGTGCTGGGAGGAAGGGGGGAGGGATAGCTCAGTGGTTTGAGCATTGGCCTGCTAAATCCAGGGTTGTGAGTTCAGTCCTTAAGGGGGCCATTTAGGGATGTGGGGCAAAAATCTGTCTGGGGATTGGTCCTGGTTGGAGCAGAGGGTTGGACTAGATGACCTCCTGAGGTCCTTGCCAACCCTGGTATTCTATGATTCTAAATGGGAGAAGAATCAGGCCAATTCTTTATTATGTAAACAATATTATCATGGAAAATAGATTCCTAGGCTGGTGGGCTTAATTTTAAAAATTATTTTTAAAATGATTTAAAATCATTATTATTTTTATTTATTCTTATTTAAAAAAAATGTTTAACCATTTCCAGCCAAAGACCACTTTAATACTTGAAATACCTTGAAATAGAAGTGTAGAATCCATGTATAAATTTGACACTCTCAATTATATAGATCTTTTGCATGTTAACCTGTGACATGTTTTGTAAAATGGCATATTAAGCCAGTGATTTACTAGTCAGAACTTAGCCTAAGCATAGTGCCCATAACCATGTGTAATCTCTGGGTCATATCATGCCATCGGTTTTTCTGCAGTATTCACAGTGTGGGTCATCTGTGGCATAGTGGATTGAGGATGGGGCTAAGAGTCAGGAAACCTGGTTTCCATTCTCTGCCAATGTCTGAACCTTTGGTTTAATTACAAGTAGCTGATGTAATGCTGAACACTATATGCTTTTATCTGCAATGACCAGTTAGTCATGATCTGCATCTTGTCAGCTAACTCTACACAGTCATGTTGTAACACTATAAAATTTTGTCAAAAGCACAAGCCCATTTACTATATGCTGAGTGCGTACTTGAGTGCTCTCATCCCCCACTGAACAGAGCATTCTGCAGGGGTCAGGAGACACTCAGCACATTGAAAGATGGAGATCTTAAATAATTTGCTTCGGCTACCCCATATGCAAAATGGGAACCGTAGTGCTTATCCATCTCGTAAAGTACTTTGAAATCTGTGGACAAATAAATGCAAATTATTATTTACCTCAGTAGGACCTTGACATACAAACGATAGCAAAATATGGCCCATTATGCATTAATGTCATTTTAATATCAGCCTACAGCCCCTTGAGCCATGAGTGTGAATATTTCCTGATAGAAATCTAGTTCACTTCCTTTACTGTACATTGTTGCTGGCAGAAATCAGTTACAGTATGAAAATTACTTTTCTCGCTGTCATCCATTATTCACTAACATGGTTCAACAGAAGTATTTCTTTAAAGTAACTGAATTGTACTTTATGGCTAGACGACATGACGACTTTTAACGTAATCTGGCCTTTTATGTGCCATTTAACAAGCTATCGTGTTTATATCAGCATTTTCTTACCATGTAACTGACTCTTTCTTTCATTGATATAGAAAATAATTCTAAACCATTAAAAAAAGATATTTACACAGTATGCACATAAAGTAAAGCTACGTTGCATTAAGAATTACATCCAAGTGAAAATTCCAATTTGGTATTATGCTGTATATATTCTACTGGCCAGATCCTCAGCTAGTATAAATCGCTGTAGATCCATTGACTTCAAGCTGATTTACATCAACTGAATACCTGGGCCCTATAAATGTTATATATTCTATGCCTTTAATTCTGAGGTTCTGCTTTGTTCTTACTCAGCTCTTACTCAGGCAAAACTCAGTTATGACTCATCTCGTGGATCTAGAGATGCTCTTCAGCCACATATTTCAGTCCACGTCCAGATTCTACTACAATGAAAGTTTTGCCTGAGTAAGGGCAGAGTAGAGACTGAGTAAGGACCTCAGGAATTGGTCCTGTTATTATCTTCAAGGATTTTAAAACTCCAACAAGATCTTTTTAAAAAATGTTTTCATGAAGCAATTAATTTTAACTAGCATTTGATTATGGTCCTGATCCTGCAGTGTGATTCAGGTAGGCCCTGACTCAGGCTCTGTGCAGTGCCTGAGTCCATCCGCATATTATGTTGCAAGTTGAAGGCCATAATTTGTATTTTTAAAGAGCCAAATTCTGAGATGAGTCAAGCAGGTGCAACTCCTGTTCCCTGGAGGTACTGGCCAGGGCCGGCTCTAGGCACCAGCAAAACAAGCTGGTGCTTGGGGCGGCACATTTTTAGGGGCGGCATGGCCAGCGCCAGAATGCCGCCCGTAAAAATGTGCCCCGGCCACCCTAGCTCGCCACGGTGCGCGAAACAGCTGATTTGCGCACCGCGACAAGCCCTCCCTCCCAGGCTCTCAAGCCTGGGAGGGAGGGGGAGCATCGGCGCGTGAATCAGCTGTTTCGCGCGCCGCGGCCGCTCGGGGTCTCCCCCTCCCTCCCAGGCTCTCAAACCTGGGAGGGAGGGGGAGATCCCGAGCAGCCGTGGCGCGGGAAACAGCCGTTTCCCGCGCCGCTTCTCCCCCTCCCTCCCTCCTAGGCTTGAGAGCCTGGGGGGAGGAGGCAGAGCTGGGGATTTGGGTAGGGTTACCATACGTCCGGATTTTCCCGGACATGTCCGGCTTTTGGGGCTTCAAATCCCGGTCTGGGGGGAAATCCCCAAAAGCCGGACATGTCCGGGAAAATCGGGACATGCGGGGCCAGCGGTGCTGGGCCGGGCCGGCAGTGCTGGGCCGGGGCCGGGCCGGCAGTGCTGGGCCAGGGGCCGGGGCCGGGCCGGCGGTGCTGAGCCGGGGGTGCGGGGCCAGGGGCCGGCGGTGCTGAGCCGGGGGTGCGGGGCCAGGGGCCGGCGTGCTGAGCCGGGGGTGCGGGGCCAAAGGCCAGCGGTGCTGGGCCGGGGGCCGGGGCCGGGGCCAGGGTTACCATATCTAACAAATTAAAAAAGAGGACCCTCCACGGGCCCTGGCCCCGCCCATTTCCCCACCCCCAACCCCGCCCCAACTCTGCCCCTTTCCCGCCCTAACTCTGCCCCCTCCTCCCTCCCACTCCCAGCCACGCGGAAAGGGCTACCCGAGCGCTACCGGCTTCACGGTTTGCCGGCCAGCCCCCAGACCCTGCACCCCCGGCCGGCGCTTCCCCAGCGCAGCTGGAGCCCGGGAGGGGAAGCGCCCAGCCGGGGGCGCAGGGTCTGGAGGCTGCCCGGCAAACCGTGAAGCCTGTAGCGCTTGGGCTTCGGGCAGCCCCCTTGCCTCCGGACCCTGCGCCCCCGGCCGGGCACTTCCCCTCCCGGGCTCCGGCGGCGCAGGGTCCGGAGGCACGGGGGCTGCCCAAAGCCCGTAGCGCTCGGCTCTTAAACAGAGCTGAAGTCGGGGAGGAGCAGAGCCGCCGCGGCCGGAGGCTCTGCTCCTCCCCTGACTCTGTTTAAGAGCCGAGCTGCCCCAGCACTACCGGCTTTGGGCAGCCCCCGTGCCTCCGGACCCTGCGCCGCCGGAGCCCGGGCGGGGAAGTGCCCGGCCGGCGGCTGGGGTCCGGAGGCAAGGGGACTGCCTGAAGAACATAGCGCTCGGGCAGCTCGGCTCTTAAACAGAGCCGAAGAGTCGGGAGGAGCAGAGCCGCCGCGAGAGGGGAAGTGCCTGGCCGGCATTTTCCCGGACATGTTCGGCTTTTTGGCAATTCCCCCCGGATGGGGGTTTGAGTGCCGAAAAGCCAGACATGTCCGGGAAAAAGAGGACGTATAGTAACCCTAGCTGAGCCGGGGGCCGGGGCCGGCGGTGCTGGGCCGGGGCCGGGCCGGCGGTGCTGAGCCAGGGGCCGGCGGTGCTGGGCCGGGGGCCGGGCTGGCGGTGCTGGGCCGTGGGCTGGCCCAGGGCCGGCACCCCAGGGCCCGAGCTGACCCAGGTTGGAGACGCCGGCGGGGACAGACTGGGCCGCGCCTCCTCGCCCACCCCCCTTACCTGCTTCAGGCTTCCCGCAAATCAAATGTTCGTGGGAAGCAGGGGAGGGGGCGGAGTTGGGGTGGGGACTTTGGGGAAGGGGTGGAGTTGGGGTGGGGGGGCGTGGGCGGGGCCGGGGCCCCGTGGAGTGTCTTCTTTTTGGACACTCAAAATATGGTAACCCTAGATTTGGGGAAGGGGCGGAGTTGAGGCGGGGCTGGGGGTGGGGTAATTAAAAAACGGGGAGGGGGGTGGCCAAAATTGTTTTTGCTTTGGGTGGCAAAAATCCTAGAGCTGGCCCTGGTACTGGCTGATCAGCAGGGTGTGCCCCAAAGGTATTTTATTTGCGTAAATCAATGATAGAGGGTCAGATGTTGCCTTCAGAAGTTACCTTCAGTTACCCTGTTGCAAATCTACTGATGTCACTAGAATTACTCCAGATTTGTACTGGTGTAAATAAAAGCAAATTTTGGCCAAATATGCTTTATGTTAGTGTAATGTGTATATGTCAAAGGGCATTTTGCATAACTTATAGTTAGCTATGAAATAAATATAGGTCAGATTACAAAATATTTTCCAATAGACTGTACAAAGAGACTGCATAATTACAAATTGTTTTGTTGTCCTTCAGTTGCAGGACTTCTGTGGTGATGCAGAAAAAAGTTTTAATACTTTAAAACTCATTAGCAAGAAGGGTAAAATATATTGCCTAATATGGACTAAATTATGATTTGCTAGGAGTATGGAGTAGAGCAGGGGTCGGCAACCTTTCAGAAGTGGTGTGCCGAGTCTTCATTTATTCACTTTAATTTAAGGTTTCGCGTACCAGTAATACATTTTTTAACATTTTTTAGAAGGTCTCTCTCTACAAGTCTATATATAATCTAACTAAACTACTGTTGTATGTAAAGTAAACAAGGTTTTCAAAATGTTTAAGAAGCTGCATTTAAAATTAAATTAAAATGCTGATCTTAAGCCGCCGGCTTCGTATATTTGTGAGCAGAGCTTTTGGTCCAGATTCTACTCTCAGTAACACCAGAGTAATCCAGAGAAATTGCACTGATGTCGGTGGAGTTACTTCAGGTGTACACAAGTATAAGTGACAGCAGAATCTCCCCCATCCACCCCATCTCTCATAAATGAATACCTGAGTTTATGTTTAAATGTCTAAGTCACAAAGCAATATTTTAGGATATTCACAAAAAGAACAGGAGTACTTGTGGCACCTTAGAGACTAACAAATTTATTCGAGCATAAGCTTTCGTGGACATCCGAAGAAGTGGGCTGTAGTCCACGAAAGCTTATGCTCTAATAAATTTGTTAGTCTCTAAGGTGCCACAAGTACGCCTGTTCTTTTTGCGGGTACAGACTAACACGGCTGCTACTCTGAAACTTAGGATATTCAGTGTACCTGAATTTTATCATTTTCCTTTTTTTATTTAAATGTGATCACCATAAACCTTAATTAAAATAGGATCTTTTACAAGAAAGGATCTTGACTCTTAGATAAATGAGTTAGGAATGCTGCCCAGTATTTTGTATGGCTTCAGAATATACAATTTGTTATAATACCCAATTGAGAAGCCCTGTACATCTCAAGCCAAGTTCAATCCTAAACAGAGTCTATAAAAACAGTATATTAGGTCCTATTCAGTTTTCCATTTAAAACATGGTCGTACACATGCAAGTGCTGATGACTAGAACAATATCTAAGAAATCAGTCAATTGCAGGGCATGACTGGCTTTTCCTCCAACCTAATAAAATAATTTTAGTATTATGAGTTTTTCAAAGCAAACAGTGTTATCTTGAACAAGATATGGCATCAGACAATTTCTCCCACTCTTTCAGCTTCCTGAGTTACATAGGGCCAGATCCTCAGTTGCTATAAATTGGCATTTGCATGAGTTTTATTTATCTATTGGTCTAGGATTTATATATACATGTGCATTTTCTTGTACACGTTAGATGTGGATACAGCAACAAGCAGATTTTACCTTCTGTACTGCATTTATTTATTAGTAATTTTTTTAATAATGGTAAAAGATTTCCTATTTTCCCACATACCTAATCTAAACATTAAACAACCACATGCTTATAAAGGTCACCTCAGTACTTTCTAAATATTTTTCCCCCACAGGACTTTTTCAAAGAGCAATAGCTCAAAGTGGAACAGCTCTCTCCAGCTGGGCAGTTAGTTTCCAACCTGCAAAATATGCCAGGATGTTGGCTACAAAAGTTGGTTGTAACATGTCAGACACTGTAGAATTGGTAGAGTGTCTACAGAAGAAGCCTTATAGAGAACTTGTGGACCAGGACATTCAACCAGCACGATACCACATAGCCTTTGGACCAGTAATTGATGGTGATGTGATACCAGATGATCCTCAGATATTGATGGAACAAGGAGAATTCCTCAACTATGACATAATGTTGGGAGTTAACCAAGGAGAAGGTTTAAAATTTGTTGAAAATATAGTTGATAGCGAAGATGGCATATCAGCTAGTGATTTTGACTTTGCTGTTTCCAATTTTGTCGATAACTTATATGGATACCCTGAAGGCAAAGATATATTGAGAGAAACTATTAAATTTATGTATACTGACTGGGCAGACCGACACAATCCAGAGACAAGAAGGAAAACACTGCTAGCTTTGTTTACTGATCACCAGTGGGTTGCACCAGCAGTGGCTACAGCAGATCTTCACTCGAATTTTGGATCGCCTACATACTTCTATGCCTTCTACCATCATTGCCAAACAGATCAGGTACCTGCTTGGGCAGATGCAGCCCATGGAGATGAGGTTCCTTATGTTCTGGGAATCCCTATGATTGGTCCTACTGAATTATTTCCCTGTAATTTCTCCAAAAATGATGTCATGTTAAGCGCAGTAGTGATGACATATTGGACAAACTTTGCAAAAACTGGGTGAGTACTAGATAGAGAGTAATCTCATATATAAATTAAGGACTTGATCCAGCAATCCTTTCCTATGGACTTCTGTAGGAAATACTTGGGCCAGGAAGGAGTATTTACATGAATAAGGGTTGCAGGATTAGGTTGAGAGTTATATGTTTTTAATATCTCTCAGTTCAATTAAAAATTGTACATTCTGTTAACACATGGGGAAACTGTCCATGTGACTATTTTATACATAACAGTGTGATAAATACTTCGTACATAAAAAAGGGCTGCAAAAGGCAGCTTCCCTGATATTTTTATCTTTTTCAATCTAATATTTAGCTTTCTCATAGTACTGTAGTTGGCCTTAAAAAGTTCATTCTGCTTTGTAAGATTCTGATGCTTTGAGTGAGATTCTCTGTATTTAAAATAGGGAAATCTGTTGGAACTCTCAATTTTTTTAATCTGACCACTGTGTAAGAAATTGTAACATGTATTACAGTGAATAAGGAACATACTGAGATCACGTATAGCAGTTATAAAGTGCCCATCATTAAAAACGGATCATCATTTAACAAACCACAATATTTGACTGTACTCCAGTAGTGGTGGTATTTTGATTATAAAGAACGCAAAATGCCACCAACATCACAGCACATGGAAGGTTGAGTCTTAAAATGATGTCCACTTATTCAAATGAATAGGCTTTTATGAAAGTAAGATACATGGACTAGCACTTGAGAGATACCAAGGACTGACCTTGTATCACTTCTCCGCACTCCGATGGGCTTTCAGTGGATGTGTGCTATACTGAGTTAACACACTGCCCTTTCACCTCTGCAGACCTGAATTCAGAGGCTGAGATTTAAGTTATAAATAAAAATAAGGTTTCTGACCCCTCATCCTAGTCTCGAGTAGGCATTAATCTACATCGCTAGTACCAAAGTATAATACTGTTGACAATTTTTCCTTGAGAGAAAAGGACTGGGTTGCTAGATGCTGATGGGGGTTCAGGTACGAAGGGCACTGGGGAAGCTTGCAGTGTCCACTTGCATTGTGTTGGCTCTAACTGCTATTAGGCCTGCAATTCCATTCACTGCCCTTCCCCCAAATAAATGTTAAAATGCAGTATCAAATCTTAATTTTATAATTGCTTTTGAAATGCAGACTTTACATCTCAGCTTTTTTTTTAATTCTAGTGACCCAAATCAACCAGTCCCACAAGATACAAAATTCATTCATACTAAACCCAATCGTTTTGAGGAAGTAGCATGGACCAGATATTCTCAAAAAGACCAACTGTATCTTCACATTGGATTAAAACCACGAGTGAAGGAACATTACAGGGCCAATAAAGTGAACCTGTGGCTGGAACTGGTACCTCATCTGCACAATCTTAACGACATTTCACAGTATACCTCGACCACAACTAAAGTGCCATCAACTGATATTACTTTCAGACCAACAAGGAAAAATTCTGTACCTGTTACTTCAGCCTTTCCTACAGCCAAACAAGATGATCCCAAACAACAACCAAGTCCATTTTCAGTGGATCAAAGGGACTATTCCACAGAGTTGAGTGTTACTATTGCAGTTGGAGCATCTTTGCTATTCCTAAACATTCTGGCCTTTGCAGCATTGTACTACAAAAAGGACAAGAGGAGACATGATGTTCATAGGAGATGTAGCCCACAGCGTACTACTACCAATGATCTTGCCCATGCACAAGAAGAGGAGATAATGTCCCTCCAAATGAAGCACACTGACTTGGATCATGAATGTGAGTCCATCCATCCACATGAGGTGGTTCTTCGGACCGCCTGTCCCCCAGACTACACACTAGCTATGAGAAGGTCTCCTGATGATATTCCCTTAATGACACCCAACACCATTACAATGATTCCCAACACTATACCAGGGATTCAGCCCCTACACACATTCAATACCTTTACTGGAGGACAGAATAATACTCTGCCCCACCCCCATCCCCACCCCCATTCACATTCAACAACCAGGGTATAGCCAGACAAGATGAAACAAACTTTATTTTTTTTCGATGGATTACAGTAGGTGACATTACTGAAGATTACTTGGCTTTCAACCTACAAGAATCTTACTATTTAAATATGGAGGAATATTATGTGAATATACATATCAAGAACTTTTGGGGTTTTGAAAAAAAATGAATTGTACATATATACAAATGAACTTAAAAAAAAACCTTTGCAATTGCTTGAAGCAATTGTCCTGAATGATACTTTTTCATTCACATTCAACTATTAATTTTTTGAAGATTTAAGTTAGAAAATGGAATTAGGCATGTGCAACATAAACAGAAAAGAACTTTGACTGACATTAAAAAAAAAATCTATAAATATGCACAAGGGACACACTAATGGAATGTCAGATAATTTTCACCAATTTTTATTTTGAACTGTTTTATTGTGTAGTCCATATTTACATATTTGGATAAGTACACAAAGCACCAATGCTGTTAAGGCCTTAGTAAGGGGCTCATGCTGAAATCTGCCAGTCAAACAAAGAAGTTTTAAAGCCTGGCAGGTACAACATTATCACATAAGTGCTGTCAGTATAAAAGTTGTGGGAATAAAGGAAACTGGATATTTTTAGCACGATGTGCATGATAATTTATATGCTTGGTGGCTGTGCTGCTGATTAAGCCGTAATTAAAATTCTTCTCATCCCATTGGAGTTTTTAATAGAAGCTTCCTCCATCAATTGGCACAACCTAAAGAAGATTTTTTTAAAGGGGCAAAAGTAATTACAGTAAAATAATTCACAGTAGCTTCAGTAATAGAAGGAATTACAGTAGTTCTTAAAGGTATTTGATGGTATTCTAGGTATATAGTGGTGAACACTCGCTCAGTGAATCCCAGAGGGAAAAATATCTTTCTGTGTTTTTAATGTTCTCTTTTGTTTCCACCTAAATAATTTATAGAACTATAACCTTAATGGAACCTCTTTGATGAAGGATTTATAATTTGCTGTGGTTTAGTTACAAAATATTTAGTTCATATTGGTAAGATAAAGTGTGTCCAAAGATTTCATTGCAAGGATATTTTGCAGTATAAAGATGCCCCAACATTACCACTCTGATTACAGCTCTGTTATTGTTTTAACTCATGGTGCATGTGACAAAGTTTACTGCTAATATTTTAATGTAAAGTTGTTTCCCTTTTTGCTATACATTATCCTTGCCATTCAAGTGAATTCACTGGATGAGATCTCTATAGAGTGCAAATGTAGATAGAAAGGGTCCATAAGGATGGAGAGAGCCAACAAATGGAAATTTGTAAACCTGAATCTTACATTTGTTTGTGTGATTTTAAATGAATGTTCTAAAATCACAAGAAACTCTTCATTCCCCTGTTGTTTTTCAGAAACGGTATATCACAGTCCTTTCAAAATGTTTGTATATGTAATCAGATGTACATTTATATAAAAAAATGAGATGGACTTAAGAGCACATCCCTGATAAATACTTTCTCTTACCTGTACTATATTTCTATTAGACTAAAGTTATGTGATTTTTTTTTACATTTTTTCAAATTACTAGCAATTTTGATAGTTTGTAAGATAATGCAAAGAACTCTCTCTGACAAACTAACTGCAGTAACAGAAACATTTCTTTTCAGTTACTCTTTTTCAAGAATGAAAGCTTATTACACACACAAAAAAAATTGTATACTACTTGATGGAAAATTACTTTGTACTTCTTGGCCATATTACTGGTCACTGAGTGAAATAAAGATAATCTGGATAACAAATATTATTCCAATGCTAAGAGATCTGATCTTTGCTCATTAAAGAGCTAAAATGTTTATTGCTGTTTTGTCATTTTTTAATGAAGTAATGGTAACTGTCTCAAATAAAGAGTCATTTCTTAAGACTAGTCTGGTTTTTGAAGACATGGATATGCCTTCTACAGATAATACAACTGCATATTTATAGGCCAGTCCTATCTAAAACAGTTCCTTATAAGAATCATGACATTATGAATGTATGATGTCGCAGTATTACATTAATTACCACTACCCACTAACTTGCCATAATTTTTCAGCCAGAAGTAAGAATTAAAAATACATACATCAAATTTAGAAATGTCAAGGAACAGATAAATATGCAGTATTCCATTAAATGAAACTCACCTAGTTCACACTGTGAGGGTGATTAAACTTTCATGAAATGATTTTACTAGAAACTTACCCTTCAAAGTGTGTTTAAGAACATCAAATACAGACTTCAAAAGTGACACTGAAAACAAAACAACAAGAAAAACCACTACAGTTTCAGTCATTTTCTTTAGCTAAACTAATAAAAAATATCCACTAACATTTAATATAATATAGCTTATCATCCCCGGTTTTAAAAGGAGCATTTCTGGTAGAAGCATAAAGATTGAAGTCTTCAAAATCCAGGATGGTCTATGTGCAATTTCTGCCTGATGTGGTTGTGCTTTTAGACTGTGACCTGCCAATGTAAACCAATAAAAAGAATTGTCTGCCATCTGATAATTATTGTTTAATAGGAAGATTGTATTTTGCTATGTTAATGAAACAAAACAAAACAAACAAAACCATGAATGGCCATAAAACAAGATATACACAAAATATGATTTCATGTGCTTTTCTTAACTTTATCAAACTCAAAATAGTTTCCTACTATAATTTAATGGCGGCCATATCTATATCTATATACAGCATCTCTATATTCACTATCTGGTAATTGTTTACTTTTATTAGTTCAGAAATAAATGATTGAGGTAAACCAAGCATGACAGTACACTTTTTCTTTTCTGTCAGCCAATAATACCACAAATGTGAAAGTTCAAGGCAGCAATGCAAATTTTATAATATTTTCCTGTTCAAAAATTCACATGATGCAGAAACTGTGAATACAATTTTAGTTGCTATTTTATCATTACAGTTCAGAAGCTAGTTTTCTGAAAGTCAGAGGATTTCCCACATTTTATAACATAAATGAAGGCAACAAACTGTTTTTTAAAGCTGAAAATGCTCACAAATGTAAGAAACATTTTGGAGTATTTTTGATGGTTATGCTTTATGGAATTTACTTTTGTTGCTTTTAAAAGATATATTTGTCTGATTTTTTTTTTTCAAAATAGACAATGAGAAATCAAATGGAGTGTGATATTTTATTTTGTGTATTGTTCATTGGAGCAGATTTCCAATGCAATTAGGATATTAGTCAGTTTGGAAGTACAGCAAAAATATGAAAAGCCTGTATTTACTGCTTTCCCATTTTTGTAAATATGTTTGCAGACTTTTTAAGAAAAAATATTTTATTATTTTGAGGAAAAAACTATGGAATCAATGTCTCCTTTTCCCCATTCTTTTTCTATTAAAACTATAGACATATGCTACTTTATACCTAGTCTTGGATGCGTAGTTTATACACAGAGAAGGCAGTGCTGACATTGCATAGGGAAATAAAGCAAATTGAAACACATTTTGCTTAATAGTATCTCAGTAGGCCATATATTGTATACTGTATCCAGTGAAGACTTACAGAGCATGAAATTAAGATAGCTAAACATACTCTTCTATAAGACAGCATCAGGGTTAGTGCTATTGTTATTAAATGTATTCAAAAATGGATTCTTACTGTATATTTTTGGTTAACTGAACCTCAAATAAATATTGATATGCAATAAAAACAGGGTGAAAAGAAGCCTAACAAATAAACATGTTCCAGCTTTAAACACCACTGCATAGAAATTACTGAGATTTCTCTTGCGAGTTTCACTGAAATATTCTGAAGAGACAAAATAGAACTGGAATTGTTAGGAAGCTGTAAAACATCATGGTGGTTCTTTGATGTTAGCAACTTGTTTTCTTCTGTGGTATTAATTCAAAGTATTGGCCTTTCCCCTGTGCCTCACCCCTCCTTTTCTAGTAATGATTTGTTATGGACTATTGCTTTTTAATGTAAGCGAACATTAGATAATTTGGTCATTATTGCAAAAACATGCTCCCACATAAATTAAATTAATGGTCATTTCCCTGCTGAGGTTTTGTTATCATTCCTTCAGCTATCTTGTCAATTGCAGCAATTGTTTTGGCTTTTTTTTTAATTCAATAAACTAAGGGACTTCCTTCAAATAGTGTTATACCTCTTTTCCTCTTGAAATGATAACAATCCGTGAGTCAGCTGTCCCTCTGAGGTCTTCAAAGAAATCTGACTGTTTGAAACACACACACACTGCTGAAGTTGATTCTTTCTCTTAAGCTTTTTGATTTGATTTAGTTCTGGCACGTCACTGTATTTGTATGCAAGCCAGAAATTAGCTGCATTTGATAAAGGGTTCAATAGAATTATACAGAAGAATCAATGAATTAACCACAAGCAGTACATGAGGTTCCTTTTTGTCTTGTTTTTTTTTTTAATGCTGTTGCATAATTGATTTCATATTGGCAGATCCAGTGGAAACTTGATTTAAAGGCATTGTGTAGGGTAAGAATGCTAAACGCTAACTGATGAAATAAGTTTGGAAGGGAAAAATTATAAAATCACCTTGGACTGATAGATGACCAACTTCCAAAATGTGGATGTGCAACTAACTCAACCTTCATTGTCTTAAGTAGTAACCAAATAGCCCCGATAATTCATGCATATATGAACAAATAAAGTTTATTTAGAATGTTTACTATATTTTATCTACTGACAAAATTAATTATAATGTTTAAAATGGTAAATTAAGGCCCACTGAGGACCTAATCTTCCTGCTCCTTCACGTCAATGTGAAAACTTTTGATGACTTCAGTCAAGCTATGATCAGACTCTACAGGTTAATTTCATAGGGTAACTAGAAACAGAAGTTTAAATGAAGGCAAAATAGCACAGGAATTTTGAGAATGGTGTAAAAATTAATTTGTCATAGTATGTTTATATATATGTTTTCTGGGCCATTATATACGTCGGTTGTATTTTGATGAATATGTTGTAAGTCACAGACCTTCAAAGCATGTAAACAGAGAGTATTATCTGTTTACCCTGTGTGGATACAATTCAAGGATAAGTGCATGTATTAAGTACAGAGGTGGAGTTGGCATCTGATCCTGCATTCCTACTATTAGGGGACAGAGCTACAACTGCTGTAAATCATCATAGCCCCATTGACTTCAGTGGATCTATGACAAATTTATACCAGCTGAAGATCTGCCCCCGGGCCCTCAGTGTTCATCATGGCTCATCTCACCCTCCAATTTCCCCCTGCCCCCAAAATAATTGCAAGTGCGTATGACTGCTGGATTTATGAATGCAATCAAAGAGTTAGCTGTGCTATAAAATGTGCCTGCCATCATTTGTATGATTGTCCAAACAAGAGAGGCCCTCTGCGTTTAATGACATTCTGACAAGCATAACATCTCAGCAAATGAAGCTGTTACAGAGAGTGTGGTGGCTAAACCATATTTTTCAATATTACAGTTAAACAAAAATTGTGCTTAAAGACATTTCTGCATATATTCAAGCCAGATCCTCAGCTTGTGTAAATCATTGTAGCTCAGTTGAAGTTATTGAGACTATAATATTTTACCCCATCTGAAGATCTAACCCTATATGTTTCATTGTTATTTCTTCACTCCTTGTCCACCTCCCATTATTTGAACGGTAAATGAAACGAGCCAAACTGTTGAGTTAAATTCTACTTTCTATTACCCTGATGTAAATTTAGAGTCAATGAAGTAGCTCCAAATGTACACTGATGTCAGTATACAGTATAAACTACAGCACCAGCAATCCCAAGCATTCAAAAATCATGAGTCAGGCCCCCCAAAACCTGTGAAATTAGTTTAAAATCTTGAGATTTAAAAAATAATACATTTAACTTCTTTTTATTTGCTTTCTGGGGTTGGAGCATGTAGGCTGTTCTCTGCAGCTCTGAGGATGAGAAATTTACTTGGTTTTAAAAATTGGGATTCTCAGGTAATATCTAAGGGTTTCTCTACACAGGGACACTCAGGAAAGTTATTCCAAATTCACTAAAGATGTGAATTGAAAGTGGATTAGTTAGTAAATTGCAATAAACCTCTGTGTGGACAGTCTCAGGCAAAATTAAAGTGGCCTTAATTGAGTTTATCTTAATTCACTTTCAAAGTGAATCACTTCTTTAGTTATTTCTGATTCGTTTTCCTATGGGCTTGTCTATAGAACAATGAGATCGGGGCAATCTGGGGTGTGAATCTACCTCCACATAACTATCCCAGTGCACCCTGCTGATGTGTGTTAGCAGTTTGGTAGTGTGCTTTGAGCTGGTCCTCTTTGAAATGGGATTAGCTCAAAGCACATTAACAAACTGTTAACCTGCATCAGCAGGATGCATGGACAACTGGACCACAGCTGGCTAGAGAGAGAGGGTAGAGTCACACCTCAGCTTGCCACAGTCTAATTGTGCATGTAGACAAGCCCTTAGCGTCCCCATGTAGACAAGCCCTAATACTAGTAGTATTATCATGAGTCTGAAGATACGATTGTGAGAGTTGACAACAAACTGTACCTATGTTGTATAAAAGGCAAGTTTGCACTTAGTTTTGCGCCTGTTGAAGCTAATGGGAAATTTGTTATTGACTTCATTGAGGAAAAGATTGGGTCAGGAGTCTGTGTTTGGACTTCTGTGGGTTTCTTAAAAGCATGGTTGATGTAAATAAATATGACCATGTTTTCTAAGATCCCCTGGATATTTCCAAATCTCTGTGGATTTGTTACTTAAGTAGATTATCATTATAATAAGAAGGAGGGAATGGTGGAGTCAGGCCCTTCAATCCCCCAGCAACTAGCAAGCAGAGTTAGCCAGTTTTTGGGGGTGGGAAAAAACACTTCACCCCAGTATAGCTCTCACACCAATGTACACAGCCCAGGAACAATCAGGAAAACACTTGGTGACTCTGCCAGAATTCCTTCTGGATACTTCAGCTGCAGCCCAGCTTCTGTGATCTCCCTCCATCTGCCATGGTTTGACTTTTTGCCCAGCATGGTTACAAGTGTCAAGGGAAACTGTAGCGGAATTTAGGTCCCTGTGCATTTGAAATGTGACCATGGGCAATGTCTATTCTTGGATATTTGACCACCATGTCTTTATGCACAAGTTCAACTTTTAGTATTGTGTAAAATAAGGTATGGGGCTTGCATTGTTTTGTAATAGTATCTTTGACAGTTGTCTGAAACAACAAACTACTGTAGCTCTGAATAAATGTTTTCAAATGTACTTTCAAATTAAATTCCATGGTATTTCACTGACTGATGATATAAGATGCAGCTGTAAACCCTTTTTGTTTTCCATCATAAGGCTGCTGCACTGGTGTGATAAGTGTGGCTGGGTAGCTCTGATGATATGAACACCATGGAGCAATTTTTTCTCTAACAAATCTGGAGCAAGTCCATTGAAATTGGTGGCAATCCTCTGGATTTCCACTGGAATAACTGAGATCAAAATCTGGACTTCTGAAAATGGGATCAAGATGGCTCAGGTAATGTGAAATGAGATAGAGAAGCTTTCATTTCAAGGATACTTGTTCAAATCCAGATAAGGTAAGTAATGTCCAAAAATCATTACCCTATCACAATGTGAAACTAAGTACTGATGTTTACTAATTTTGAGCCCATTATACTTTACCCTCCCTTTCTCAGCTGCTGGACTCACTGTGCTATGCCATCTTTTGTAGAAGGCAAAGAGAATGTTGGCCGCTGGTTCACTTTTGGGTCTGAACTGCTGTGCCCTGCCAGAGGATCAAGAAGGGGTGTACATGGAGGAAGGACAGCAAGACATCTTCTTTTTGTTTTTCTCTCTAGCCAAGTGCAGGGGCAGCTCTAGGCACCAGCAAAGCAAGCACATGCTTGGGGCAGCCCATTTGCAGGGGCGGCAGGGATCCAGCATGGGAGCTGAGAACCAACAGGGGACACTGGGAGCTGTAGTTTGTTGGTTAGCTCCCTGCCTATAGAGCCAGCCCTGGAGCAGGGAAAGAACTACATTTACCAGCATTCCCTTGGCCACTACCAACAAGAAGGAGGGGGAGGGAGTGAGGTAGCTGAGACCTCATGCTACAGCCTGCCTTGAATGGAGAGCTGCACTGTGAGTAGGGATACCATATTTTAACATTAAAATAATAGGACACTCCACAGGGAGGGAGGGTAGCCCCACCCTGCCCCCATCCACCCTCTCCAACTGCCCCCCACAGAAACCCCAACCCATCCAACCCCCCCTGCTCCCTGTCCCCTGATCACCCCTGCCCCTACCTGCCCCCCAGGACCCCACCCCCTATCTAAGCGCCGCTGCTCCTTGTCCCCTGATTGCCCCCTCCTG
Organism: Chrysemys picta bellii; assembly: GCF_011386835.1. NCBI lineage: Eukaryota > Metazoa > Chordata > Testudines > Emydidae > Chrysemys > Chrysemys picta. Next base: position 13,872,553 of record NC_088799.1, on the reverse strand, counting down.
GGACCCCTGCCCCTAACTGCCCCTTGGGACCCCATCTAAGCCTCCCTTCTCCTTGTCCCCAACTGCCCCCTCCTGCGACCCCCCCCCAACTTCCGCCCTAGGACCCCATCGCCTACCTGTCCCCTGACAAACTCCCGGGACTCCCATGCCTATCCAACCGCTGCCTGTCCCCTGACTGCCCCCCCATCCCCTGACCCATATAGCCCCCCCTTCTCCCTGCCCCTGACTGCCCCCCTGAACCTCCACCCATCCAACCCCTCAGCCCCCTTACCGTGCCACTCAGACCAGTGTGTCTGCCTCCGCGCAGCGCCAGACACACTGCTGTATACATGCTGCCGTGCTCCCCCACAGAGCCACAGCCCCCTTCCCCTGCCCCCAAGCACCTGCCTTCCAGATTTGAACACCTCAAAATTCAGGAGTGCTCAAGCTCAGTTTGGGCAGCTGTTACTTCATTTCTCCCAAATCAAATATACTGATCCACTGTAATTTGCTGTAGAAAAAGTAGGATAAAATTGAGCAAGAAATGCTTCCCAGTGGTTATTAGGACTAGAATTGCTATTTTCAACAGCCATTGCCTTTTTGTTTGTTTGTTTGTTTAAAAGGAAGACAGTGATATTGCATTGGCAAATTCCCCATAGAAAGAAAGAGTGGAACAAAAGAATAATAAAGGCACCTCAACTTTTCCTCATTTATGTAGGACAATCTTATAATATGCATACAGATATCCTCCAATCACACAAGCTGAAAATTGTTCCACTTTACTGCAGTTCTGTAACATATGGGAACCAATCCTGTCTGTGTTCTGTGCACATCTAAAAGTCCTGCTGAATGACCCGCCCTGGGAGTGAGTTACCAGTGACCCAGAGCTGCGGCGGAAGGAAGGTGCAGGTGGGGAGGGGAGAGAGCCCAGGGCTGGGGCGGCAGGAGGTGGGGGGCAATGGTGGGGAGGAATGAGGGAGCCCAGAGCTGGGGCAGCAGGGGGTGTGGGTGGGGGGGGAGAGCCCAGGGCTGGGGCAGCAGGGGGATGCGTTGAGGAGCCCAGGGCTGGGATGGGGGGGGCAGCCAACATTTTTTTTTGCTTGGGGTGGCAAAAAAACTAGAGCCGGCCCTGGCCAAGTGCTGGCATTTTGATCTTTTGTAGGGTCACCAAAGTACCAGGACCAATAGTGCCAGGAATGGCTGAGCCACGAGCCTTGTCGATCATAGTCGTGTTTCCTTCCTCTATTGGCTGCTGAGTAAGCAATGGCTTTCAGTGATTGAGTAATTCGAATGCTAAGGGAATGGTAGGGCTCATAAATGGAGATTCCTCCAGGGAACCAGCCTCAAATTACTCTGTTCAGGGGCAACTAAAGATACCTTCTCTTGCATACCTTGTTATGTTTACGTAGAGGGAGGTCATCGTGTTATTGTTACATTAATCGAATATTGGTAACTTTTGTATGTCTATGATGGTATTGACATTTTGTTCTTGAAAAGTAAAGAATTTTATTTGCAGTGATACAACCTTAATACAATGATACAATGTTACTAATGTGCTGGTCCAGGTTTTACAATTACTTTTTTTTTAAATAATGGATTATGTTGTTGTCCAAGATGGTGGCTGATTGCTAGATCTTCCTATCCAAGTCATTGGAAGACCATGGGCTTCAGTTGGATTGTACAGGTTGTAAAATAGAGCAGAATTTGACCATTTGTCTCCAAATCTGAATTGGGATTGGATGGTGAGGGATAATGTTCACATCTGTGTTGTCCAAACTGAGGTGTCTGTGACAAATTCCCATTGCAGGGAAGAAAAGTGAGATGGGGCATTTCTTTACATTAGGCCTTCAGTTGGTAGCTTTAGTTGGGGGTCCTGTTTCATACCGCATGGTTGATGTTGGCATAGCTGGAATTATTTAGGTACTTTATGGCCCACATCAGCTTGTATCTAAGTGTCACAATCATTCATGGTTTTTATCCACATAGCACCCTGTGAAGTAGGGAAATAATATCCCAGTTTTACAGATGGAGAATTGAGGTACAGAGTAGAGTAAGCAGATTAGCAGATTTTCTATTACCTTATTTTAGAATGATTCAAATACTTCTATTTTTACATATAGCTTAATACATAAATAAGTAAGTAAATAAAATAAAACCCCTTTATGCCATCTTCTCCAAACCTTTCTTACTATTTGGAGGGCCATAGCTTGATGTTCTTCAACACAGCTACTTAGCATGTTACCAGCATTCTGGGTTACTACACTGTAGTACAACATCCAAATTCCTAAGTATTTGCTCATTTTTTCCTGGCTCTTCCTCAACAACTGTGATTTTGGGGGTAAGGGCGTGTGTGATAATGAATAAGGCTACGATTATGTCGCAGAGGTCATGGAAGTCACGGAATTCGTGACTTCCATTGACCTCTGTGACATTTTCTGCCCCCGGGGTTGGAGATACCAGCTGCCCTCCCCCCTGCAGCTCCCGGCCACTGCCCTGGTGGGGGGATCCCCTTGCAGCTGCCCAACCATGGCGGACAGTGTGGGAAGGACCTGCAGCTGCCAAGCCATGGTGGGGGGACCCTACAGCTGCCCAGCCAGAACGGGCGGTGGGGAGACTCCCCGCAGCTCCCAGCCCCTGTGGGCAGTAAGGGACTCCAGAGCTCCCACTCGCCACAGGTGGCGTCGCTGTACCCCGAGCTGCTCAGCTGCCGCACGGGGGGAAGCCCAGAGCTCCCACTCACTGCAGCGGCAGGGGACCTCAGAGCCCCAGCAGTGGGTGCTGAACCCGCTTCCCCATTTTATCAGGGATATTTTTAGTGAAAGTCAGAGACAGGTCACGGGCTTCCCTGAACTTTTTGTTTATTGCCCGTAACCTGTCCCTGACTTTTACTAAAAATATCCATTACCAAATCTTAGCCTTACTAATGAAGTATCTTCTTTAGCAATCTAGTTAAATCACAGACCTGAAGTACTGCGAGGTATATAATGTTTTTGTTCTCAGTTTCATCCTTCTCTTGACAATGATGGCATTCCAGTCCTTGCAGTTATGTTTTATTTTCCTTTCTTCCTACTGCTTTCAAGATGTTAATTAAAAAAAAACACGTTTTCTTGATAAATGCAATTTTGTTCTTCATCACCTCTCTCATCACTGTTCCTATTGTCTTGCACAAGTTTGTAAACTGTTATTTTTAAGGTTTCATTATCTCTGTTCATTTCACTTATCTTTACCACTCTTTTTGTCTCTTTTAATTGGACTTTTGGTTTATCTAAAGACTTTTCTTTCACTTTTCTATGAATTTTGTGTGGGGTTATAAAGGCTCACCCTGACAGCCTGGAGACCAAATTCTTCTACTTACCTACAGAAAAACATACAAATATAAGAACTGCCATACTGGGTCAGACCAGTGATCCATCTGATCCAGTATCTTGTTTCATCAACCATCAGTCCCAGCTGTTTGAAGAAGGTGCAAACAACCCTGCAGTCAGCAGTTATGGAATAACCTGTCTATAGGGAAAGTTTCCTTCTATCACCTCCGCCTCTTAGTCAGAGGTTGGCTTATACCCTGCAGCAGGAGGGTTTATATCCTTTCTTAAACTCGTGGGGGTTTTTTAATCCTAACTCTAAATGCTCTTAGTGTCCATATATGTGTTCAATACTTTTTTGAAATCTGCCCAGCTCTTAGTCTCGATGATACTCTGTTATAATGAGCAACAGAGGGTCCTGTGGCACCTTTGAGACTAACTTTGTTAGGTGCCACAGGACCCTCTGTTGCTTTTTACAGATTCAGACTAACACGGCTACCCCTCTGATACTCTGTTATAATGAGTTACACAGAGTAACAACAGCAGATTGGGGTCAAAAATTGGTTCTTTTCTCTTTTAAGTTTGCTACCTTTTGATTTTGCCAAACGTCCCTTTGTTCAGAAAGAAAAGAACAATTAACCTTCTTTGAACCATTCCTTATTCTGAATGCGTTTATCATGTTCCCTCTTATTCAGCTCCTGTCTAAGGTAAACAGTCCCAATCCTTTCAATCTCTCTTCATATGAGAGTTTTTTCATGCCTCTAATCATTCTCATTGTCACTCTCTGAACCCCGTCTATTCCCACAATATTCTTTTTGTAAATGGGGTGACCAGAACTGATCACAAGCTGCTCCACACTCCACCACCAGTGTGCTTCCCTGTTGACCTGGAAGGACCTAATGTAAAAGTAGGAAGGGAGCTAGGCCCCATGTTCCTTCAAGTCTTTCTCAATTCATTTCCTCGTGCCTATAGGAAATAACTATACTGACAACATTGCTGCGAAAATTAGAACATACGACCATCCACAGACACTTTATTGCTGAGAAAGAAAATCTTTTAGTTCTGTCTGGAATATATTTGTTTTAAATTCAAATCAGTAATAATAATGGGACAAATTATTTTCCAGAACCTAAATTCCCTCCAAACAGGTGTAAATGAGCACTGTAACATCAGTGTTCCTGCCACTGTATTGGGCTGCCCATAGTCAGTCCATCTCACGCCATTTGCTTGGAATTCGAGTAGTCTACACAGCAGAGGATGGAAAAAGTGGATATATGTGAGTTGCCAGGGCAGGGTACAGGCACTCAAACTGGTGAAGCAGCCCCCTTTGATTTATAGGTGCCCATCCTGGAGGCAATGTGTGCAGGTTTGGGTAGAGCCAGAATTGAGTAGCAAATGCCCAGAAAATTCACAGCCATCAGCGGCTGCACATACGCAGAAGGTGGTTTTTCCCTTTGAAATATGGTAGAGAGATGCAGTTCTATAGGACCTCTGTGACAAGAGCCATGGGAGGAGGGGCAGAGAACACCTCATAGCTAAGAAGTGAGGGGCTGCAGACTAATGCACATGCACCTCCAAACCCAGCAGTGCCTGCTATCCATGTCCTTACACCTTTAGTAGGAGGGACAAATGGAGTAGGCTATGAATGTGCGTGGACCAGCTCACAGCCAAAATACGGGCATTGTCCCTGCACTTGTCAGCATGAGGCCCAGTGAATACTTTGTTTCAAAGAAAATACATAAATAGGTTTTGTCAAGATGACTGTGATACCTGTTACAAATAGTTCCACTTATTAGCTGAGCTCCAGCAGACAAAACGTCAGGGATGAAATCCTGACCCAATTGAAGTCAATGGTAAAATTCCCATTGATTTCACTGGGGCCAGGATTTCACCCCAGATAGTTAAAGGAAATGACTTAATAACAACAGGCAAAAACATGTTAGGCACATTGGGCCTGATTTTCCATTGCTTTGCACTTTGTGTTGTCATTCTCACTAGAGAGAAAAGATAGCCCACTGGTCAGGACATTCACATGGTTGGTGGAAGATTTGCATTAGATTCCCAGCTCTGCCACATCTTTCCTGTGTGAGCTTTGGCAAGTCACTTGGTCTGCTTGTTCCTCAGTTCCCGGTCTCCCTACATCACAGGTGTGTTGCGAGGATATATACATTAAAGGTTGTGAAGTACTCAGACACTACAATAATGGGAGTCATATAAAGGCTAAAGATAGACTGTTTTACAAAGTGTGTAAGTCGCTACATGTCAGAATAGCAGCAATTACATCCACTTTATTAATTATTATTATGGTAGTGTCTAAGTGCCAACTGAGAAAAAGACTCAGTGTGCAAAGCACTGTGCAAACTCAGAGTAAGGGACAGTTCATGTCCCAGAAAGCTTACGATCTAAATAGACAAGACACACAAAGTGGTGGTTTGCAAACGTCATGTTAGTGCCACTTTTTTTTTTTCATTCTTGGTGGGGAGGTTTGTTAGGAAGGGGTTAACTAAAATGGAACGACAAAGGAACAGAGAGGGAGCATGGAAGAGAGGGAGGTAAGATGGAATAGAGCAGGGGAGAAAAGAGGGAGAAGGAAACTGGGGATGAGCTGAAGAGACTGTGAAGGGAGGGGCAGGGTGGAGTGAACAGCCAATCAGCACAGGGAAGAGATGGTTCTGAGGGGAAAATGCAGAAAGCCGTCTGATGTCATCAGCATCTGACGGTACCTGTAACAGAACCTCAGGTGGCTGCCTCTGGGTCTGCTCTACTAGTTGGAGTTTATCTCGCTCCTCCCTGGCTGGGGTAAATGGCTACACAAGGTTCAAGGGAGTGGAGAAAAAACTCCCAGCATGTTGATGTGTACTTGTGGAATACAAGGGGCAGGAGTAGAAGCATCTACCAGCAAGAGATCACTGTCATTGACACTGACTAGGTACTCAAGACTGTGCCCTGGTCTACACTGGGGATGAGTGGGGGGTGGGGGTTGATCTAAGTTATGCAACTTCAGCTACGTGAATAACGTACTTAGATCGACTTACCATGGTGTCTTCACCACGGTGAGTCGACTGCTGCTGCTCCCCCGTCGACTCCGCCTGCGCCTCTTGTGGCGGCAGAGTACAGGAGTTGACAGGAGAATGCTCGGGGGTCGATTTATTCCGTCTAGACTAGACTAGACACGATAAATCGATCCCCACTGGATCGATCGCTGCCCGCCGATCTGGCGGGTAGTGAAGACATACCCACCTGGTTGCTAACAAGTGCAGCCACTGGTTACGTAATGGAGTCCACCTAGCTCTTAATGTGTCTATGTTCAACAAGCTAGTGACTAAAGCATGTGAGGGGAGGTAAGAGTAGAAAGGGGGTGTGGGCCCTTTTGGAGGCATTGGAAGAATAAGATACACATTAGCAAAATCGCCCAAAAGGGAAGAGTGTTTTATTACTATTGAGTAGCATATCAAATGTCAGCTTTGCAGCCTCTAGTTATAATGTCACAGTTAACTGGCTTTGTGAGAGAGAGCACTGTTTTAACCCATCGGTGTTGAGCATGAAGCCGTACAATAGCTGGATCCATGCCAAGATGTTGCAGATGGTTTTGCACATTGTATTTTTAGCCCTCTGTGTGGTCCCTAACATCCAGGAGACAAGATCACAAGCAGCTCTGAACGCTTCTCCGGAGCTATATTTGGTTTAAATAATTGTAAACTGTACTCGGCCAAAGAGATAGCTGAGCAGCAGTGCCGCGATAGAACAAATGACTGTATAAGGAGCTATGCAAAACTTGATCATTTTAGTTCTTAGAGGGTGAGGTCTGTAACTTGTTTTGGGTTTTGTTTTGTTTTTTTTAATATCTGTGTGGGTTGAAACCTGTGAACTTCAGACTGGATTCAGATGAAATGGGAGGAAAAGGTCAGAGCAAAACGGATGAAACTGCCAAAGGTGTGCCCCGCTTCAGGTCACAGGTGTGCAAAACGAACAAATGTTTTTTGTCTCAATGAGACAGCAAAGGTTGGGGAGAGATCACTAAGAAAGGCATCAGCCTACCTGATACAAAACGTGTTGTGATCGCTACCAAGCAGAAGTCCATACTGTCGATCTCTAAAATTTCTATGAACTGGTTTTCCAGTTAAAAGGGTTAGAGGTGAAAGCACTGATTGACAGAAACCTCTGATTTTCAGGGAACAGGAGTCAGAGCATCTGACCAGCTTCTCACAGAACTCAATAACTCTGCTAATCTTCCAGGGATTCTCTTAGTCCAAAGAATCTGCTAAGAGAACAAAGCAGTTATATGAACTTCCTGGTGAGGCACTATCCCAGAATAAATAGATAATATAAAAGGGATTCACTAGGAACCTAGGATCTTCTTGTTCCAAAAGATGGCTTGGTTTTCACAGATGCATCGTCTGTTCTAGAGAGTTCTGAAGACCTGAAAAGCTTTATCTTCAGCTTCTTCTGCTGAACACCAGGTCTCACTGGTTCTGTTTTATGGTGAAGCCAGGTCAGTTCTCTGGTGGCATGATTTCAGTCAGCTCATGTTGACTGGACAACCAGCTGCTCAGGCAACACTCAGGCCTTTGTGATATCACTGAACAAAAGCACTGACTCTTGTGGTGTATTAAGGAGGCCTGATTTACATGTGACATTTTCTGATGAGATGAGGTAGGGAGATTGTGCAGCATATTTAATTGCCATGTTAATAGCTTCGTTTGGCTTTCGGTAATTAAATGAAGAGTGCTTCTAGGAAATGGGAGACTTTTTGATTTCCTTCTTAATGCTGAGGTAGTTAGCTCCTGTAATAGAATTTGTGTTAATCTCTCCCCCCTCCCCCTTCACCCTGATTCTCACAGGCATGCTGCAATTAAACCAGAAATCTTGACTGTGCCTGTTCTACCCCGACTACAAAAACGTTGGCCTCATTTTGAGTCAGTGACAGTACGCTCATAGGACATTATTAGTCTCAGTTACACACATACACTTAACGAAGTGTGTCGCTGGAAGTCACATTGGAATACAGTAATAGAGTAAAAACATGATGATCATCTGAAACAGTCATTCATCACAGTGGAATGCAAACACTGCAGCTTCCATAGGCCTACCATCTGGCTCTGTGCTCCATTTGAAGGTCACACTGGGAAGCTGTGTTAAGGTTATCAAAAGGATGCACTGATATTGGAGAATGCCTCTTATCAGGCTCATATGCACCTGTGGTGCCCTAACAGGTCAGTGTCATTTGAGTCAACATTCAAACTGTACATTCCCAACCAGCAGACTGGAATTTAGTACTAACGAAGAACCGAGCTGAACATTTAATCCTTTATATGGATTTCACTGCTATTAAGCTCTGGGATGTTTAGATCCAGAGTTTTGGGTGTGTTTTTTTTTTCCAGTACAGAAATAGGGATCAACACGTTAAACTGGGATCCGTAGCTGGATTTAGATTCTACATCTAAAAATAAATAAATAAAATAACAGTGAGGTTGTTTGGATATGCGGCTTCATCTTAGCTCATTACTATCATGGGAGGTATTAGCTACAGTGGAACTGCTGTGTTTCTGCTGCACAAAAGGGGCCAGGGTTGGAGATTCCTACACTAGGGTGTGCCCTCCCTAAGAGCCCCACTGTTTATCTGCAGAACTGGGAGTTTTTAAAGCTAATAAAAATAAATAGTCATGCCTCTGTTACTAAGCAGAACGTGTTGTGGAATTCTCCCTCTCTCTGGTTTTAGGCTTCCGCATAGCATCGAGATTGCACTGCGTGAATCAGGTGACTAGCTCCTGGAGCTGATTGGAGATGTGTTCATAGTGATTCTTTTACATACATAAACTGCCTTCTTTACCACTGATCGTGAGGTGTTTGCACATCTGTGGGGCCCTACCTGTACTGGTGGTCTGGGTGTCTCATGAGTAGCTCTGCTCTTTATTTCATAGAGATCCTGGTACAGGTTTATTGCTCATCTCCTTCATGTGGGTCTCCACAAGATGCTCATCTGTCACCCTTCCTGTGCAACATATGAGACCAAATACTCAGCTGGCATAAATTGGCATAACTCAATTGAGTTAAATGGAATGGAGGATCTGGCCCGTATGTGGGCCCACCAGTCAGATTAGTGAAGGAATATGGGTGATGCTGTCTTCAGAATGGGGATGACGTCTTCCTCTCTGCTGTTAACCCAGTGTGGATGAGTATGTACCACACCTGAGTGGGAATGGGGGCTAGCTCTTGTAAGATCAACCCAGATAATACTGAGCTGATGTTCAGAGGGTGGGAGGAAGCAATGGGGGAAGACTGTGGAATATTGTGCCATTGGTTGTGCAGGCTTACATCCTGGGGAAGGCATGTTGAATCCCCCAGCTGCTGCTAAATAGCTGTAGTTGGCAAGAGTGCTTTTCACTGGTGGGGCCTGGTCAGAAGGTTCGGCCTTTTCTTTCAGATGTAGATCGTGTCAAATTCACCTAGTGCCTCCAGACCAGATTGCTGCAATGTGTTCTACACGGGGCTTTACCTTAAGACTATTCAAAAATGGTAGCTAGGGCAGAATGCAGGTGCCCACTAACTCAGCAGGATTTCCCATAAAGAGCATTATGCCCCAGTGCCGGGGATCTGATTTCTGGTCTTCACTTGTAGATGCCTTCAGTCCTGTCTACTTGAAAGACTGCCTCTTCCCTCATATGATTCCAGTGCCCATTCCAACTGTATGAGGCTCTCAAACTAGCATTCCCCTGGTTTCAAGGAGAGTTAGCTGCTGTCAGGGTGATCTTTGCAAGAGATCTTCAGCTCACGTAATGCCTTCCCCTGGATGGCTAGAGCCAGAATCTGATGACTTTCCTTAGGATATAAGGAAGTGCTGAATAAGGGCTTGGAGCATTCTTGGGAGAGTCATTCTGCAATGGATGCAATTAGGTTTTGTACAGGTAGAGAGATTATTGTAAACTCTTTGGGGCAGGGACCATCCATTTGTTCTGTTCGTACAGCTCTTAGCATCACAGCGCCCTGATCCAGGACTGGGGCTCCCGGGCGCTAATGCAATATAAATAGTAATCATCGATCATCATATTTTGTATGTAACTTTTGTCTAGACGTATTGAGTAAGTAACCAGTAATTCAGAGGATGAGATTTTTGCTTGTGTATGACACTAATGCTGTGCAAACCAGCAGAAATCATTCTGCAGGTTTCTATAACTCTCCCATCCTTACGAACCTTTAAGAAAAGGGACTCTTTCAAATTTACATTTTAAGTGCCTGAGTGTGAGAGAGCATAAACTTCCCCTGGCTATGGGCCTAATCCAGGCATAAACCAAGCTGTACACATAAGAACATAAGAATGGCCATACTGCGTCAGACCAAAGGTCCATCTAGCCCAGTATCCTGTCTGCTGACAGTGACCAATGCCAGGTGCCCCAGAGGGAGTGAACCTAACAGGTAATGATCAAGTGATCTCTCTCCTGCCATCCATCTCCACCCTCTGACAAACAGAGGCTAGGGACACCCTTCCTTACCCATCCTGGCTAATATCCATTAACAGACTTAGTCCTGGCCTTCACAACTCCTAGGCAAGGAGTTCCACAAGTTAACTGTGCGCTTTGTGAAGAAGAACTTCCTTTTATTTGTTTTAAACCTGCTGCCCATTAATTTCATTTGGTGGCCCCTAGTTCTTGTATTATGGGAACAAGTAAATAACTTTTCCTTATTTACTTTCTCCACACCACTCATGATTTTATATACCTCTATCATATCCCCCCTCAGTCTCCTCTTTTCCAAGCTGAAAAGTCCTAGCCTCTTTAATCTCTCCTCATATGGGACCCATTCCAAACCCCTAATCATTTTAGTTGCCCTTCTCCGAACCTTTTCTAATGCCAGTATATCTTTTTTGAGATGAGGAGACCACATCTGTAAGCAGTATTCAAGATGTGGGCGTACCATGGATTTTATACAAGGGCAATAAGATACTCTTCGTCTTATTTTCTATCCCCTTTTTTTCTATTCCCTACACAAATAATTTCCTCAGAGCCTGAGGGAAGAATCCTCCCCTTATGCTGCAGAGCATGTGTGGGAATAGATCCAACCTCTGGCAACTAGTCCAGCCCTGCAGAGCTCCTGGAACCTCTATGGCCAATGTCTGAGCCCTCAGTTGGACAGTGGATCTTCACTCCTGCAGAACTGTCTGCCTTGCTGTCTTCCAGGCTGTCCTTTTCCCAGCTCCTCCACCCCACAGAGTGCATAGGGCATGCCAAAAAGAAACCAACAACAAAAACACACCAAGTTATCCCCCTTTGGAGCTAGGCCACATATTTACAGCCTCAAATCCTGCTCACCCTTTCCAGCAGAACTTCTTAGGATAGGCAAGATTCATCCTAAGATGTGTAATGAAATGAATTCTGGGCATAAGCAAGTAGAGAAAAACGCCCAAGAAAAAGGAAAGCCTAATTAAAACACAAAGCAAAGGAAATGCCAGTAAATATTGGCCAAGTAAATTGTTTTTTCAATAATTTTTTTCAATCTCCATATTTCCTTCAGTGAGAGCTCTCTTCTTTAATAATCTCCTTCCTTCCAGAAGGATGGAGTGGTAGTGGTTTTGTTTATCTCCAGAGGCATATTTCTAATTCAGAAAGTTTAACCTTTACTAAAGAAATATCTGCAAATCTCATCCATCCTTTAAAAAAAAGGAAAAGAGAAGCAACAGCACCAAAACCTCTTGATCAAGATTCTCAGGACTGGTTGTTTGATTCCTTGGTGACTACCGCCGGGACGGAAGTCTACATAAGTGACTGTAAGTTTTGCGGATAATTTATCCTCAAGCCACCGGGAACTCTCCATAGCCCAGGTGAAATTTAGAGCTGCTCTTAGCTGCAGTGGCTGCAACAATTTCACATGGCCTCCTTCCAGCAGCCAGGATCTCCGGAATACAAGGGTGCATGTGAACTGGGTTAGGGTGGCAAAGAACTAGCTAGACCACGTGGGATTTCTCCAGTGCCAAGGAAGTCCCTAGATAGCTGTCTAAAGTGAGTTTAAAGCTGCTTTGCACAGCCAGAGTGGCATAAGAGAGCCTTACTGGTATCAGGGAGCAGAATCTGACTCCTTATGTCCAGTTCCTCCTGTTTTCTTTGAGTTATAGGACCACTAGGAATGGGATACTGAAACCAATAAACACCTGTTAAAAGACCTTTTAATTTCAGTTAGTGGAGATAGATTGGAATAACTCAGAGGATGCAGGAGGGACAACAGCAGGTCTGTAAATTGATGCTGTCCAGTGTGAGCAAACTAGGTAACTGCTGATTAGGCAGGTTGTGTAGATGCCTTTTGTGAAAACAAATCCATGCTGCAGCTTTCCATAGGCAGTCTAGCTGATGCTGGTCTGTGAAATAAAGGCCTCGTAAAGCAGCTCTCAAATCCCAAGCTTGTCAGAGAAAACAGCAGGGAGGGCAGGTGTAATGGAAACGAATACATGTTGACACTTGGATGGGTGATACTGGTCGAAGGTGTGATGCGCCCTTATACATTTCAGAGATGACTGTGTAATGTAAAAGCTGACCCAGGACACTGAAAAAGCTACCATGTATTTATTGCTTGCTGTGCTTGGGTCCTTATGGGGCAAACAGTATCCATAACATTTCTCTTCTCCCGTGCGGTGTGTGTCATTGTTTTCAGACACCCTCCTCCTCTCAGAGAAAGAGACAGTAAAATTGCACTTGACAAGTACAAGGTGGTGGGACGAACAAAGGAGCCCCAGCCATGATTGTGCTGGGTGAGGTTGAAGTGTATTGACAAGCGTTAGCACCAGCTGGAGCAGTGCTGATGCACAAAAAGTAGGTCAGTGGAAGGAAAGTCAGTAAGCAAACTTGAGGGGAAAAGCTACTCCTGTTACCTTTATTAACTATCAAACATCTTCCCCTTATTCATTATGGAGGTGGCTTTCAAAAACTGCTTACTGCCCTATTCCTCTTTCAATGAATTGTTCACAGTGGCCTTTAGCCCAATGAACCATTTTACTGTTTTGTATAAAATAGGTTTCCATAGATGCTAAATGAGACATTATTTCCAGGCCCTCTAAGGGTACGTCTCCACTTACCGGAGGGTCCAGCGGCAGGCAATCGATGTTCTGGGATCGATCCCGGAAGTGCTCGCCGTCGACACCGGTACTCCAGCTCGGCGAGAGGAGTACACGGCATCGACGGGGGAGCCTCCCTGCCGCGTCTGGACCCGTGGTAAGTTCGGACTAAGGTACTTCGAATTCAGCTACGTTATTAACGTAGCTGAATTTGCATACCTTAGTCCGAAGTGGGGGGTTAGTGGGGACCAGGCCTAACTTCATTCTTGTACTCAGAATAGTTGAGCGGGTGAAGGGCAGTGTGTGGATGTCTAGGTTTCAGTAAACAGACCTACTGGGAAGAAAGGACTGAACAGGGAAAAGGGATAAAAGCAGAGCTGGCTGAAACTCGGGATTTCCCATGAACTTGAAATTCTGAAAAAAAATTATTTCGGAAACACCACGTGTTGGAAATATATTCTCCAGGACCCTGGGGCTGCGGCAGAGCCACAGACCCTGGAAACCTTGGCGTCCCCTCGAGTTCAATGAACTGGCACTTTCCGGGTTTGTCAGAAAATTCCCAACCAGCTCTAAATAAAAAGGACTATTTTGAACAATTTGTTTCTTTTAAAGCATAGTGGATAGGGGCCTGAGCTCCATAATCTCACAGTCAGTAACATGAGGACGTTTCCTCTTTGTTCATGTCTGATTTCTTTCCCTGTCCTCCTCTGGGTCACGTAAGGTAGGTGGTAATTTTACAAAAGGCAATAATTGAACGTAGGTATTTTGGAATGATTACTTAATGTAGGGACAGGTTCTCCTGTTGGCATAGGTAATCCACCTCCCCAAGAGGTGGTAGCTAGGTCAACAGAAGAATGTGCTGGGGACAGTGCACTACCGGAGGTGCCATCTTTTGGATGAGACTTAAACCCGAGATCCAGCTATAGTATCCTGCCACAACACACAAGGAGAGAGAACTACTCTGCTGGGTTGCTTTTCAGTACATGCATGGTGTGTGTTCAGAGAACTTTATGGAGAGCTATATATTGCTGGGGAATGATAAAGACATTTTGAGTCTGCATAGCATTGAATAAAACCATCATTGTCACCAAAAGTAGCTATCTCTCCAGAGGGAACACCTTAGAGTTACCTAGTTGACTCTCTGTCTCAGAATGAAGTATGAAAACAAACCAAGATCATTGCAATTCACATGAAGAACTGGAGTGGGAAGGAATGGGTGGATATAAATAAGGTCACAAATAAGAACATAAGAACGGCCATACTGGGTCAGACCAAAATCCATCTATCCCAGTATCCAGTCTTCCGACAGTGGCCAGTGCCAGGTGCCCCAGAGGGAATGAACAGAACAGGTAATCATCAAGTGTTCCATCCCCTGTCACCCATTCCCATCTTCTGGCAAATAGAGGCTAGGAACACCATCACTGCCCATTCTGGCTAATAGCCATTGATGGATCTATCCTCTATGAATTTATTTAGTTATTTTTTAAATCCTGTTAGTGTCTTGGCCTACACAACATCTTCAGGCAAAGAGTTCCATGGGTTGACTGTGCGTTGACTATGTGAAGAAATACTTCCTTTTAAACATGCTGCCTATTAATTTCATTTGGTGACCCCCAATTCTTGTGTTGTGAGAAGGAGTAAATAATACTTCCTTATTTACTTTTCCCATGCCAGTCATGATTTTATAGACCTCTATCATATCCCCTCTTAGTCGTCTCTTTTCCAAGCTGAAAAGTCCCAATCCTATTAATCTTTCCTCATACGGAAGCTGTTCCATACCCCTAATCATTTTTGTTGCCCTTTTCTGTACCTTTTCCAATTCTAATATATCTTTTTTCGAGATGGGGTGACCACATCTGCACACAGTATTCAAGATGTGGGCGTACCATGGATTTATACAGAGTCAATATGATATTTTCTGTCTAATTATGTATTCCTTTCATAGTGATTCCCAACATTCTGTACATCATAATACATTTCCCCCCTTTTTTTTTGTTCTGGTCCCTGAGGATTCCTGATAGTACTACAGGGGTCAAAACAAAAACGGTTCAGCTTCTGAAAAAAAACCATTGTCAATCTCTTTTCCTCATTCCTGACCAGACTGCCCACTTCCCTTTTGCATCACCTAATGTCACTGCTGTCCCTGTTGTGTCTCAATTCAGAGCCTCTGTATAAGAGAAAGGCTTTAGTGGAGCCTAGCGAAGCTTCAGAAAGCGAAAGGAAAAAATCAATAGCTTTTCAAAGCCAACTCTGCTTCTGTGAATATGACATTTGCCCTGTCTCCACTAGTGGTGAAAGCAACAAGGACATTTACATCTCCAATGGAAATAGAATGAACAACAACAAAAATTCCCTTGCAGGTTTGGCTTGTAAAGGAAAATAACTTTATGGTACTTGCCCATTTGATTACAGCAAAAGAGACTGCCGGGTGTTCTGTTTTGGAGATGCCTAAGAATAAAACAGAAAGTGACACTAAGTCAAGAAAGGGAACAGAAAATAAGCGCTTCTGCATTGATGAAAAGGTTCAGGAGGAGTGAAAATGGACTCCAGTGCAGAGGAAGAGAGAGAGGACACAATGGTCAGGGTCACTGCTGCGCAAGCTAATCAACTATAAAATGTACCACCAGGAAAGGGAGGACAGGAGACAAAAAGGAAGAGACCAGTAAGTTTCATGCTGGTCAGGCAACATCACTGCTACAATATGTGGCTAAAGCGCTCCAGCCTCCCTCCCCGCAGCAAACCAAATGAAACCCACAAGGGGGGAAAAAAGAGAAGAAAAAAAAACAATTATTATCACAGCCTATCCGATTCCTGTCCCTGACATGAAAGGAGACAAGATTTGCAAATGAACATTCTTTAGATCACAGTGAGAAAACTACAAAATCGTAATGGGGCTGGATGGAACAGCCATACTATTAGTTGTAATGGACAAAGGCTGCCACCTGCTCTAAGTAGGGGTATGTCAGCAGCAGACCAGGAAACCCTGTGTAAAATCCTAGAAGTGCTTCAAAAACATTTTCAACCCACAAAAAATATCATATTCAAAAAGTATCTTTTCCCAAAGGGTAATGGAAAACTCTGGAGAAACAACAGACCCCTATATTGGCAAACTGCAAAATAGCTGACTCAGGGAGTTATCAAATCTTAAACAATGAAGTCATTTGTGATAGATTAGTACTAGGGACGAAAGATGCAGGAGCTTGAATGAGAATGTTCAGAAACCCCACACTAACTCTACCAAGGGCTCCAGGCACATCTAGTTAACAAGCTCACGTCTAAATGCAAAGCCTCCGTGCATCAGAGGTAATTCACAGAGGTAATTCACCAAGCAGCATAGGAGAAGCATGAAAAGAAAGTTAAATTGCAACCAAGCAAAGCCAAATTTAAAATGATGGTACAATCATAATACCACCAGGACAATGTAAACTGCAAGCAGAATATCAAGGAAAAGTATATAGGCTAAAATTTCAGGTAGTATAAACAACATAGAAGTCACTGCTTTCACCTAAACCAGGGGAATGCATGGACATAGTGACACTAAACCTGGGACAAATGATTCCAATACACAAGCAAAATGAAAAAAAGGCAGCTAAAGCAGACAATGCACTGTGGCGTACCTGTAGCAAAGCCACTAACAGATTACCAAGATGTTTTCGAAGACATGGGCAGTTTTCCAGGTGTATTATACTTAGAAATAAATAAAATCATTCAGACAGCAGAGCACCTGCCTTGCAGAGTAGTCATTGCATTATGAGAAAAAATAATGGGAGCAATAAAGCCAATGTAAAAAGAAAGAATCATTGCTAAAGTCACTGAGCTCACAAGCTGGATAAGCAGCCTGGTCGCCATTGAGGACCCAGGCAAGCTGTGCATTTGCATAGAAACAAGCAATTTAAGCAAAGCACTAAAACTAGCTCACTACCAAATGTCTGCAATTGTACTTACTTGGCAAAAGCTAAATTATTCGCAGTACTTGATGCCAAAGACAGATATTAATACGTATTATTGGAAAAGGTAAGCGTGTACTCCCCACATTTTGGACACCAGCAGGGAGATACAGATGGCTGAGAATGACATTTGGGGTCAAACCTGCAGCAGAAGAATATCAGCAAGATATGCCAACAGGACTTGAAGGGATCCGCATCACAATGGCTTCATGGGGGTTGCACCAGGTCTAAATTTGGCCCATAATCTTTGGTCACAGGCCTCCTCACAACCACCCAAAGTGAGAATATCAAAATCAAGCCCTTGTATTAAGTTATACGCTGCACCCAATCACACGGCTCAGGCAATAGACTGTAATCTCTCTGCAGCAGGGGCCATCTTTTGTTATGTGTTCCTAACATTCAACTCCTAGCACACTGGGGCCCTAATTGTGAATGGGGCTTTAGGTGCTTGTAATGGTGTTTATAGACCTCATAGTGAGAACAGGCAGAAGGGAAAGGAGAGTCTTCCTTGCTTACAGGCAACCAAGCTGACTACACCCCAGCAGAACTGCCAGTCATGAAGGCAGACACTCACAGCTGGAGCCAGTACGGAGAACAAGCCCAGCTATGAAGTAAGGAGATCATAGATGGCTGAAGAGGCAGAAAGGCCCCAGCCCCATGACAGGCTGCTGCTAAGAAACTGACAATGAGTCAAAGGAAGACTGCAAGCCCTGGGGTTTCGGGGCTGATAGACTCATTTTAGGTTAAGTTGATGGACTGGGCTAATTTGAGATGAATAAAGGGAAGCTAGTTAGGAGAAGCCGGGACCGCTAGAGAGACTGCCCCAAGAGCACTTGACAGTGCTACTGTAATATAGATCATCTTTAGATGGTATCAGACCTTTAGCAAAATCCTGGCATCCCTTTGGTTGTCTTTGACTTTCTTGTAACTATCCAGCAATTATCAATGGAGCTGGCAGAATCTATGGACACGAACACTTCTGACTGATAGTAAAACTCTTAATGACTTCAGTGGAGCCAGGTTTTTAACCCAAGAGTCAGAGTCTGGCTGACCTTTATGCAGGAATTCCAGTCCCTGATCCCTCTCTACTCACCTAGGACCACAGGTGCCCCAAACTTGGCACAGAGCCCATGGCTCTGCTCTCTTCCCTCCCTCAAGCCACCAGCCAGCAGAGCTTCTAATCACATCAGAGGAGGTACGTTGCACCCTATATAGGAGTGTGGCAGCAGGACTCTTCCTATAAGGCATTATCTAGCCCAGAAGATAAGCAGTGGGGATGCTACAAGAAATGCACTCTCTGAAACTTTCTCCGGATTAAAAATCCAATCCAGCTCCCATTGACTTTAACGGCAAGACCCTCACTGATTACAATGGGAGTCAGACTGCGTTCTTATTATTTATTAAACAGGAAGAATATGATTCAAGGGAAGAAATGACACTATTGTCTCTAAACTGCAGATTCTAACCGCAAAGCAGTGTGCTGATGGACCCCGGAGTCTGTAGCATTTTATCTCTTTGCCTTTCCTCTACTTCTTCCATCTCCGAAAACTCCAGACACACCAAGTAAATCACACGTAATAGAGTTTATAGAACCCAGAGCGGCACAGATTTTTTGGAATGGCATCACCGTTGTATATGGGCTGTAATAAAAGACAAAGGTGCCCTGGAGCTTCTGTCAATAAACTGAAGTGGAGCCATATGATTAAGACAGAGATAAGTTGTATCAAACTCCAAAGAAAAAGAATTCCATGACAACCTGTTAATAGATCCCAGGAAAGACCCCTTAATCGAGTGACAATTGAGAATCCATTTCCAGATAGGAAAAACTATTGTTCTCTCTACGTGCACAAAACTTTGTGCAACGGGCCAGAACAAGACCTATTTTTACAGCACAATGGGGCCCTGGTCTATGACTGCAGCTTCTAGACATAATTGCAGTCCAAAGCATGAATATGTAAAATTTATGATTTCAAAATAGGCTTAAATGGGACTTTTGTGACTCATAGACCTTGGCTGGCCCTCTACAAAGGGGTAAATTTTACCCTGTCTGAATTTGCCGGCTTATAGGGCCAAAGCAGGAGATCTTTTGTCACTTCTTATTCAGGCAAAACTCTGATGTCAGCAGTAGTTTTGCTTGAATAAAGGTAAGTATAGAATTAAGGATTTGGGCCATAGAGGGTTTTTGGGGCCAGAATATCTGTCCAAAAAAATCCCATTAGTCCATGAAACACACAGCCTTTCATTCTCCCAAAATATATCTGATTAACTTTATTGCTGTTTTGTGACTAAAAGACACAGGTAAAGCAAGTGGGGATTAACTAAAAGGATCATTTTAATGACACCAAAGCGTACCTCTCACAAGGGAATTAACCCAATAAAAAAAGCACCTCTGGCTGGTGTTACGTATTAAGGATAATGGTGAGGGCCACCAGAGACCAATTGTCATATTAAAAATGGCTATAAAACACTCTTAGAACTCTTGTCTTGGCCAGGTTTCACTTTGCTGATCTCTGCTTCAAGATGACACCTTGGCAGAAACACAGTTGTTTCTTCAGTTCTCTGGTAACATGGCTTGTGAAAGAGACTGAAAGTACTTAATTGTTCTTAAGCAAATTTTAGGCCCGCACAACACTCAGTGAAAACAGAAGAAAGGCAAAAACCAAAGACTACTCTTCAAAGGTCGTTTCATAATCTCCCTAATGTGAGCTCCTCAATGGGGAGTCGCCTTTGCATCAGCCATCAACAAGCATTTATTTAATAGAAGTCTCTTGTCCTACGGCATCAAGTTTCCTAATTGGGCTTCCTAATGCTAGTCACACTTTCTAGTTCCTTCTTGGATTGAATGCAGATTATGTGAATGCTAGCATGTTCCTTTTTAAATTCTTTCAGGTACATTGAGGCTGCTTAGCTTAATCGTGAAAAGCACATTTTGCGTGTCGTACCCAAGGAGGGAAGTGGCATGGGGAGTTTTGGATTTGAATTCAGACAGGGATGGATACAGATTTCAATACTCAAGCACTGCAGGTAATTAGCCCCAGTGAATATCATCAAATCTGAGAATTTTTAATAACCTTGGTTATTGAAATTGGTGAATGCAGCCAAACCTACTGGCATTAAAACAATTTCATTTTCATCTTCTCTCCATACTAACATTATTTTTCCATATAATCAAGCACTATAGTGGCTGTAAGGAAAGTGGGGTAATCAGTTGTGAGAAGGGAGAAGGCCCATTCTAAGATTCTCTTTCCAAAGAAATGATCCATAGCAGGGAAATGTTTGAGAGTCCCAGGATTAGCAGCTAGTGGCACTGCCCAATAAAGTGGTGAAGTCAATGGGACTAGTCTAGTGCTTAAAGTTATGCACATGTTTAAGTACTTTACTCAGGCTCCACCCCCAGCTCAAGGAGACATACACATGCCAGCTCTGATTGAGCTAGCATGCAAAAAATAGAATGTGTGCATTGGGACGGGCTTGCTGCCTCAAGTGGATGCCTGTCATCCTCAGGGCTGTTAGACCGTCCCACAACCCAGCCTGTTTGTACATTCTACATAGCTACATTCTGTTTATAATGTGGTAGCTCCAATGAGTGAGCACAAATATATTCCCTTGAGCTGGGAATCACACCCCAGAGCCCAACGTGTAGATATACCCTGAGTCAGGGCTTTCAATTACTTTTTTCTTCCCCCAACTTATTTCTCTCCCATTCCGCATCTTTGCCTACCATTTCCACCCAGACAAAAACAGCTAACAGAATGTTAGGAACCATTAGGAAAGGGCTAGAAAATATCATAATGCCTCTGTATAAAGCCATGGTACACCCACACCTTGAATACTGTGTGCAGATCTGGTCACCCCATCCCAAAACAGATATATTAGAATTGGAAAAGGTACAAAGAAGTGGGTAGGATGTATGGAACACCTTCCATACAAGGAAAGGTTAAAAAAAACGGGGACTGTTCAGCTTAGAAATAGCTAACCAAAGGGTAATATGGTAGAGGTCTATAAAATCATGAATGGTGTAGAAAAAGTGAATAGGAAGTGGTATTCACCCCCTTCACATAACACAAGAATCAGGGATCACCCAGTGAAATTAATAGGCAGCAGATTTAAAACCAACTTAAAGAAGAACTTCACACAGCACAGTCAATCTGTGGAACTTGTTGCCAGGGGATGTTGTGAAGGCCAAAACTACAACTGGGTTAAAAAAAGAATTAGGTAAATTCATGAAGGATAGCTCCATACTGGCTATTAGCCAAGATGGTCAAAGATGCAGCCCCATGTTCGTGGTATCCCTAAACCTCTAACTGCTAGAAGCTGCATCTAGATGACAGAAGATGGATCATTAGATATTGTCCTGTTCTGTTCATTTCCCCTGAAGCACCTGGCACTGACCACTGTCAGAATACAGGATACTGGGCTAGATGGACTAATGGTCTGACCCAGTATGGCTATTCTTATATTGTTATGTAAATTAAGTAGGTAGGGGCGGGGGCAGGCATTATCTTTTTTGTTTTGTGTTTGTGTTTAATGAGGTCCTGGTCTGTGATGGTGGTTCCTTGATGCTATGATTATACAAATAATAATAATAATAATATCAATAATTAATCTTTTCATGGCTTTCTCTTTCCTTTCAGCCTTTTGTTTTCACCAAGGAAAGAATTCTACTTTTCTCATATAAAAAAAATAAAGATAATTAATCAGTCAGCTACCTGTTTAGAGAGAACAATGGCTTTTGCTAAAAATAGCCAGCTTCTGGTGAGCACAGGAAATCACAAAATTCTGTATTTGCCTTTCAAAAAAGAAAAAAAAATCAGGGGGTGAAAAAAAGAGAGAAAAACCATTTATCAAATCTAAATCCATGTTCTAAGAGCTGCAGGGGGGAAGGTAGAAAATTGGCTCTTGTGATGAAGTGTTATTCAATCCATCACACCTGTGAACTTCAATTTTGCCCCTGAGGTGAAGAAATTGGTCTTTTTTTTCCCTCTCTCTCCTTCTATATATATCAAACCTTCCACTGTACAGAATTTTCACAGCATACCCCAACTGTGCCACTATACAGTAACTCTGGCACAAGTAATAGCTTGAGATATACAGAAGGTGATGGGGTGGATAGGCATGTGTTTGCAGAATTATTCATCTAATGACAAAAAAGATGGGACAGTGCATTTACCCAGTCACCAGCCATTATCACACTCCTGTACATATACTTCTATTCACAGTGAAAAAGCCTCTCTCCTTCTTCAGCTTCCGTCATTACTTATGAACAAAGCTACAAAATATGACCGATAAGTGTTGTGTGAATGAAAAGATCCATGCACAGATAGCCAACAAAAGACCCCTATGCATCACTTAAATTCCACGTAAGCCATCAGGGAGTCCTCCACATTGAAATTCCTTCCTTGTGCTCCCTGCTTCCGCACTGCATGGTACTCTCTGTGCTCTGAACTACCTCCCACTTCTTGTTTGCCTTATGGCCTCCATATCTCCCTTCACAGGTCATTCATGAAGCCAAGGTAAGAGCTGAAAAGATGAGTAACAAAGACAATTCTAGTTACGTAACCAGGGCTATACTCAGTAAGAAATAAACATCTCCCAAAACAATGGGGGACAGGCCTGGCCTGTGTCGGGCAATAAGAAATTGCGTCATCCCAGGCAAAGTGCCAGGAAGTACAGGTCTTTGAGAACTCCCTGGAAAATGTGGGGAGTGCACCTGCTGCAACACTCCTTGAATAATCCCTTCTCCCATGTGTGGCATATTATTGTATATATTATTAGTGCTGCAGGGGTGGATGCAGTACCAGCAGCGAGTGATGTCAGTTGTGTGTTGAATGCATTATTAGAAGGATGGAGAATGCTTTAGCCAAATCTGGCATTTGGATATAGATTATAACTGATAGTTTAACATACAGTAATTTGGCAGGGTTCAGGCAGATCAGCTATAGTGTTAGAATTGTCATTAGTGTGAGAACCTTGATGAGCACACCGAACCACAAACATCACAGCATAGCAAGTGAGCTAGCGAGAATACAAAATGTCCAGCACTTGCATTGCTCATACTATCCCTTGCAGGGAAACCCGAAGTGTTAATCATTAGCCTCATCCTCAATACCAGTAGTTATCATCCTGGCATTTCTCATGGTATGCAGACCAGGTAACTTCTTTTATAATGTGTTATGCTGATGCTCCCTATATCATATCCATATCCATGAAGGTTTGAGCTGCTTTTTACTTATCTGAACTGCCACACCCTTCTTCTGTTGAGATTCCTCTAATTCCTATAAGTTAATTAACCATTTACATCAAACTCATCAGCATTTGTGTCACTTGCTTGCCATAGTATTATTGCTGTCAAATCTTGTGCACTTCAGTGGAACTATCAGTAACCCATGTTTTTGGTTTTCTTCTGTCACATCCATTGGTGTTTAGCACATCTTATTTTTTGCAGTGCAAGCTTCTTGTGATTTATGGTCACTTGCCTGTCATCTCGTTATATCAAGCCCAGGCCTTTGTTAGGTTAAGCCATCCTTACCTTATAGGCCTCGGGCCTGTTGCTTTTCTACTTGCATGACAGCATTAATCAATACTTTTCTTATATGCAAGGCTACAATACACACACGTTTGTGGCTATCCAGAACCGCTTCCTGGAACAGACAGGGTGGGGTCATGGTCTTGCCTCTTCCCTGCCCCTTTGGGGGCTCTCTAGGAAGCACTAATAGACAGTTAAATTGTGCTCAGCAAAGCGCAGGTTCTACAGATGTGGCTGGCATTTTGTGCAGGGATTAAACTGGGTAAGTGTCCTTGCTTACTCTTTTCATTGTGTGTAAGGCCCAAGCATAATCTGGCTACAACAGGTGCACGCAAGCTTTAAAAATGAGTGAGTGTGTGTCTGTGTGTGTGTGGGGAGGGATATTATATGGGTGTCAGTCATGGCTCCATAGTTAAGACTGAATTAATTGCTCTAGCTTTGACAAGCGTACATCTTGTATATATCTTGACAATTGCATACTTAAATGGAGAGCCAGAGTAAGAAGATCAGAAGAAAAATCATTTGAACAATATTCTGATGGTCAAGAGCCAGCAAAACAGACTAAGCCAAGAGGCTGATAAAGAAAATCCAAGCTACTATAGGAAAATGGTCAAAATAACATTGTCATACATAGCGGTAACATAAAATAATGGCTTCGTTCCTCCCCACGAACGTGACACATCTCTGCATGAGTTAACTTGACCTCCAAGCCTTTGTTTCTTATGGATGTGGAATAATACATTAAGCAGCATGATGAGAAATCGCTTGATGAGATCTTGCAGAGTTGCTTTTGGGTTGCACGAAATGAGAGATTTTCTGTATATTTCACAAAAACAGACATCAATGTCTTAATAGGAGGCCAGCTGTAAATTACAGCAAGACACTGCTTGTTCGGTATTCAGCTTTTCTGGAAATAATTCTGATTTAGCAAATAAGATGTTCCGTTCATGTGCCCTTCTTTAACACATTTCGGATTGCTATCAGGAAATTGCAAAATGTTAGTGAGCTGTATCTACTATAATAGGGGAGAGGGATAGCTCAGTGGTTTGAGCATTGGTCTGCTAAACCCAGGGTTGTGAGTTCAATCCTTAAAGGGGCCATTTAGGGATCTGGGGCAAAAATCTGTCTGGGGCTTGGTCCTGCTTTGAGCAGGGGGCTGGACTAGATGACCTCTTGAGGTCCCTTCCAACCCTGATATTCTATGTATGTAAAATAAACAAGCCAGACTAGATTTACAAAATCAGATTTCTCTTTCTCTATTGTTGTTCCTTAGTGAGGAAGTAGAGAAAGAACTGACAGGGGTTTGAAGAGGATTTCAATGAAAACAGTCCCTCTGTGAGCAAAAGTTAGGCTAGCTGTAACCCTAATAACACGAGACTTGTAGAAGCTGCACCCAACCTGAGAGTGAGAACTTGTTTTTCTCTGACATTAGTATGGAAAATGTATTATTTTCCAAATTTGAACAAATGGCTTGTGAGAGTCACCATTATCCACTTTATAACTTATGGCTCTTCTGCTACAATAGCCTTTTGGCTAAGATATAGAAACAGATGTCAGTAGATTTGAGACCTTATCCCAGCATTGCCGCAAATTCGCGTATGATCTTGGGCAAGTTGAGTTGGTCAAAAAAAATTTCATCAAAACTGTTTTTCAATGGAAAATTGGATTTAGATTTGCTTTCTGCAGAAAATTTTGACTTTCAGATGAGAAAAAAAACCCTGAAAAGTTTTCATTTTCCAGACAAGAACGGAAACATTTTGATTTGGAAACACACCCACAGAGCCTCATGGGAGGAATAGTTTGGGTGCCTTGTGCCCCCATTCTCTTCCGGATTCCCCAGCTGGATTACATCTTCCGGGTTACAGTGTGGTGACTCAGTAAGAAGAGAAATCATGGTGCATTATGGAAGATGTAGTCCAGCCTATAGAGGAGAATGGGGGCATGAGCTTCCAAACTACATCTCCAATAAAACCTCTAGGCCGTGTTTCCAAATTGAAATTTTAATTTTCAGCTGAAAAAGTTTGGCCTCAAAATTTTAGTTTTCAGCTGAAATGTTTCAAGTTTTTGATTCATTTCCTTTGTATTGAAATTTTCCATGGACAAAGAAACATTTTCCAACTAACTTCATGGGCACGTCATTTAGGTCAAAAAGAGATAGTCAAGATCAGCACCTAGATCCCCAGTCAAGCACCTAAATAAGGCCCTGATCCTGCCGCTTTTGTATAGGCGACTGAACAGATCACATGGACTTCATTGGGTGCAGTACTCTGCTCGTGCACAGCAAGTTGCAGGATCCGACCTTATTTTGAGCACCTTCATTTTCCATTGACTTTCCTCAAAGGTGCTGTATAAATACAAAGTATTTTGATAATAAAGCACTCCTTTGACACTGGCAACTTTGTAGATAAAACCCAAACAATTTCTTTTCCTCAAAATTTTACTAACAATGCCCCAGTTTATATCAATTATGAAGGACATAAATCCACACCGTGTAGAGGTCAAGCATAGGAGTTTATTACACACAGCGCTGGCGGAGCGTCACCTTGCTTATTAGGCTCAGAGACACTGTCAATCAATTGATTACAATAGAATATATAGATTTTCCATGGGTGGGGGAAGGTGATGGGGTAGGCAGTTCCACACCCTGGGATCGGTTTTGCAGCAAGACAAGATAGCACATTAGCCAATAGTTAAAAGGTTACATAATGTCTCCGCCCATGGTCTCAAGTTAGCAAGTTAACATTTAATTAATACTTTGATAAAATGTTATTAGTATAAAATATATATGTTGAATTCTGATTTGGGACCATAGGAATGGAGCAACTCCTCTGATTGTCCAACAGGTACATTCCTAGGGGTTAAAGCAAAGAAACAGTGAAAGTACATGACAATAGATTGTCTTCTTTATGTCTTAAGGCAGGGCATTGGT
This sequence comes from Chrysemys picta bellii, assembly GCF_011386835.1. Taxonomy (NCBI): domain Eukaryota; kingdom Metazoa; phylum Chordata; order Testudines; family Emydidae; genus Chrysemys; species Chrysemys picta. The sequence goes on along the minus strand of NC_088799.1, from coordinate 13,845,831 downwards.
CCCTGGGAAAGGAGGTGGAAGGATGCCATATCTTATAATGACGTGCCAATTTTCATAAACTCAAGGTTGGATCTGTGGGAAGAACGTTCCTTACAGAAGAGACTGACACAATAGGAACAGGGATCCTTTGTTCAATCTGAAACATTGGATGAAACATAATTATTCAGTTATTGCTTCAACATCTGGCATTTCTACTGACCAAGCATATCTTAGCAAAGGCAATGTTATCTTGTTTACCCCAGCTTTTTCTTAGCTGATCACTATTAGTTAGGCCTCTGGTCTCCAGACCAAACTCTGGACTTTGGGTCTGAAAAAGAGCTGGCACAATCCATATACCAGGTTGTTATATAAAATGCACATGGATTTTTAACCCTTCAAATTACATCCTGGATAATTTCAAAAACAGTGCTGTCATTTGGCTAGTGAAATGTAACAAGGATAATATATTGTCAAGGCTGAAAATTAAGACAAAAAACAGAACCCCTTACCACTCCCATGTGTAGTATATTACTGTATATATTATTATTATTTATTATTATTGCTGCAGTGATACGTGCAATATCAGCAGTGAGTGATATCGATTATATGTTGAGTGCATTGTGCACAAGATAAACTGGAAAAATAAAGTGGAGACAGTAGATTACTTTGTTATGGGGCTATGAGGTAGAGGGGGGAAATATAAGACTCAAGATGTAAGAAGTCAATGGAGTTAGGAAACAATGAGCTGAGCTGTGATTAATTGACCTGCTTTGCTTCTGAGCTGTCCTTGTCTAATTACAGGTACAAGTGTTCAGGGGTGCAAAATGAATTTGACTGTGTAATGCTTTCTCTTTCTTTTCTTACGCGATGCATACACGTATCATCTCCAACACTGGAGTGTTTAAGAGACTGTAAAATGATGGCAGTAGATCTCATTATTAGCATTGGGAGTTGTAGCAAGAACAGATAAGGAGGCTGACATCAGTCTTAGGGATTGTTTTACCTCTGCTGGAGCATTGGATGCAATTTGCACCTTGCCTTTACTAGCAGGGGCAGCTACATCCAAAGGGAATTAAAGCCCTCCAAGGCAGTGCAAATGTAAAGAACTGCAGGCACTGTAGGAGCCTCTCTGGTAAAGACTACTCAGGAGATGTCAGTGGATTTATAGAGAGAGCGATGGATGTTGCTGAGAGGGATCTCTTAAAGGGATTTCTTCATGTTGCAATTTTTAATTTTAATGCTTGTATGAATTTGGCTTAAAAAAGTTTTTCTAAGTATAGGAGCCCGGAGAGAGCAATGTCCTTGACCAGGTCTATGACAATGGAAGTGAGTAAAACAAAGGAGAAACAAACAGCCAATGAGCTGCGCCTGATCTAACAATACTAGCCACTTTGCAGTGCTGGACTATGAGGGTTATAATGTTAGCTTCAACCTACATGGAGCAGGCCCTTTCCAGCACATTTAGAGAATCTGTGGAGTAGCACTGGCCCAAAGCCAGCTTTGTCTAAGTTATCATGACGTAAAGGTTCTGTCAGACATTTAGACATGATAAGGTTGGACGTGTGAAGGGTAAGGATCCAAGGAAGTCCATGATTGTTATGTGAGTAATAAAGGACAAACATTCTGATGGGAAGTAAAAGAGCCCTGAATTATTGTCTTGCAAGTACCGCAGAGTTTAGAATAAGACTGAATTTGAATAAATTGTTTATTATTTGTTCCCAGTTGAAGCCGCTATTGCCAATATTAACTTGATTAAAGAGAAGCAATAGCTACGTCTTTCTGAAGAAACTCACCCTGACAGCTTTGAAGCTGATCATGTATCATGCAACCAAATATCAGGTTTTATAAACAAGATTGTTGTTTCATACACATTATATAATCAAAAAGTAAATCATCCCACAGCGTTATTTGCCTGTTTTTTGTTAAAACAGGCATGTGCTCACTCATAATATATATATATATATATATATATAATTTTATTAATATTTTATTATATAGGCCAAGTCCATCTTTAATTATAACATTACATTGTAATAATAATATTTACTAATGGCCAAACTTATTTATACATTTACACAGTTGGTAATAAGATTACCAAATGGGAAGATCATCTGATATAATCCCATAAAATATGTGGATTTTTAAAAGATTTGTATTCTCCCTGTATAAAAGCACTTCAGCCCCATAAGAATTCAGACTAATCTAGTTTAATGGCAGCAGCTGAATTTATTGTTTTGTACTGCTATAATTCCATTAAATGTCTGCTTTACCATACACTTAGATCCTGATTCAGCAAAGCCCTGAGGCCCATGCTTAACTTTAAGCAAATGCTTAAAATCAATTGACTGCAAGATAAGCATGTTAAAGTTAAGTGAGTGCCTGAGTGCTTTGCTGAAAAGGGATTGATTTAAGCACATTCTTTAAATTAAACTGACACTCACCATCAAAATGGGCCTACATGAGTGCAGAGCACCAGGACTGGGGTGGCTAACTCCATATGTAGAACAGCCGAGGCCTTGACTAGTCTGGCTAATTCCACAGCAGTTGGTCAGGTTCTCACTCAGTCAGTACCTAGATAAACCCATTCCAACTGGAACAGCCTCCATGTGCAATGCAAATCCTCTTCATGCACTGGTCATTTACTCCTGGGGGAATTCTGCACCATTGTGCAAGCACAGAATTAATGTCCCCCCAGATTTGCCCCCCCCCACCCAGTTATGCTGGGGAGGTGAAGGGAAGTTGCAATTCTACCTTTTGCCCCCACCAGGTGGTGCCAGAAGAGAATGCAGTGGGCTCATGGGTCAGAGCAGCCAGCTGCAGAGAGGGAGGGTCAGAGGCTGCCTTCCTCACAGCATCCTGCCTGCGGGGCCAGATGAGGAGACATGGGATATAGAGGGGATGGACAGAGTGGGGCACATGGGGCTGCTGGGGGGGCGGGGTCACACAGCCTGGGATATAGAAGAGCTACTGGGGGGACAGACAGGCAGGGGCACAGGAGCTAGTCGGGTGACAACATTGAGCCAAGGGCTGAATGGGAGTGGGGGTGCAGGGCCACATGGGAATGGGGGAAAGTGGGTGGCTGAGTGGGGGTGTAGAGATAGGGGGATGGGGAAAGGGGTGCAGGGACACACAGGGATGAGGGGAGTGGGGATGGCTGAATGGGGGTGCAGGGACACATAGGGACAAGGTGGTGTGGGGATGCAGGGCCACGTGAGGACATGTGCAGATATGCCTGGCTGAATGGGGAGTGGGAGTACAGGGACACACGGAATAAGGGCAGATGTGCCTGACTGAATGGGAGAGGCTAGGGGTCAGCCAGAGTCTGCATGCGGGAGGCTCCCCAACTCCCTAAAAATCTTTCCCCCGCAACAAAAGTTCTATACTTCTCCCACCCACACCCAACAACCCTCCAGGTTCACTCTCAGGCTCCTTCCCAACAATTACTTCCCTCTCCCTCAGCTCCTTCATTGCCCCAGACTCCCCCAAGCCTTTGCACTGCTTCTGAGGAGTGCAGGAAATATGGTTCTGTATTGTAGTTTAAGCCAATTATTACTCAAAGTTCTGTATCAATATGCCTAATAAGGACACTATTTGTCAAAAAGCATTTTCTGAATCTTTTTTGTTGTCTGTATTGTTACAGAGTTACTTGCTGACAGATATTTTGAAATAAATTACCAAAATAATTGAAACTGACATGATTATATTGACAAAGAAAATATGCAGAATTGTGCAGAATTTTAAAATATTGGTGCAGAATTTTTATTTTTTTGGCGCAGAATTCCCCCAGGAGTAGTCATTGTTCCACAACCTTGCAGTTGACTATCTCCACAGCCCACTGTTACTCCAACACCTCCAGAAAGTGCATCCCCACCATCACAGGGAGGGGGCAAATTACCTCTGCTCAGCCTCCAAGAGGTACTTATATATGGCTGCCTGGCAGATCATGGGAGCTTCAAGGCAGACTACTAAGGCATGACTCATGAAGATGCATAGGCAAAAATGAGTACCACTCACCCCAGAGGTCTATCTTTCTTAGGTCCCCAATGCTATAATATTGATCACATAAATCTTTGTTATGTATTTATCCCCAGCATGCCCTGGCGTGAGATGGGGAACTGAGGCACAGAGAGATTAAGTGACCTGCTCAAGATAACACAGGAAGTCTGTGTCAGAGCAAGGAACAGCACTCAGGTTTCTCAACTCCCGGGCTATTGTAACCACTAGACAATCCTTTCTTGTATTTCACAAGAAGTGTTTAGCTCATTCCCTATTCTTCCATCTGTATCCATGTTACATATTTTAGATCAAATTTCACTGCACATATCACACTTTTTCCTCTCACTTCTTCATGATTTCTAGCACTAACCCTTCTTCATAAGCTATAGAGAACACCTGTTCTCTTGTTCTGTTCTTACAATGCAATCCTGATACATACAGATCCCGCAAAATACGTGGCAACAATGAACCAGATTATTTACACATGACAGGAGACTGGCTGTGATTGATTTTGGAGGGTGGTGGATTGAGACATGTTACAAAATTTTGACAAGAAAGGACAGCTTTCTAGACAACTGTTCATGTGGGGTACTTTGCATTTTGACAGATTGACAAACCTGGAACAAAGAGTTCTTAACATTCTTTCTCTTTTCACTTTAGGAACAATGCTATTCACGTGAGTGGGAGTCCAAGCTCCTACATGGCTCATGTGCTCCAAACCAATGCTATGAGCTCTTCAATTTGGAAAATGGCATGCAGCCCAGAGTAAAAACGAGGACAGATTTGATGACATTTGGGCTCTTGATCCCAAGATGTTACAATCACTCTGTAGAAGTAATTAGAGGAAAATTCTTCTGGCTAGCAGTGTAATGCTTGAAAATAGCGCTCTGCTCCCTTTTCTTACTCAACACAGGAAATTGTGTATGTAACAATTGATGCAACTTACTGTAAATGAAACAAGTTACTGTGTACATGTGCAGTAACAGCTGTAGGTAGTTATGTGGGAAGGAAGGATGAAGGAAAATACAAAAGCTGTCTTTGACTTAGTTGATAAAATGCTACTGCTTGTTTGGAACACTTCATTGTAACATTCCCATACATGCTACAGAACTCTGTTCTGTAGCTTGGGAACCTAGGTCCTAAACCCACAGGTTATGAAGTCAGTGGGGTTCCACCTGGATGGAGAGGTCTGCCTGGGCGGTACTCATTGCATGATCGGGACAGTAGGTATCCTAAAAAATGTTGATGTGTGGAGGCAAGGATCAGAATCTTGCAAGGCATTTAAAAACAACTGAAGAGAATTAGCTGGACCCCCCTTACTCTAGACACGAAAGACCTATTATGCAGACATTGCATGTGTTTATAAAGTTTTCCAGATTTTCTATTTTTTAGGTACAACAAGGAGCTATCCTTAACTAGGACACCTACTAATGCTTAACTACTTTTATTCTCAGCAGGCCAACCTTCTTGCACACCAAGGACCTAGTCAGAAATGTTCTTGATGCAGCCATAAACAGCTGCAACTGCAAGCTGGTCACTGAGACCTGGTATCCAACTGAATCTTTCTAAAAATACTCGCCCCCCCCTATTCCCAAATCCTCCTTTAATGATGGTGTTATTCTAATAAAGTGATTAAATCGCCTTATCCCTGCTGTGGATGCTGCTAAACGAAGTGCAAATACCCATCCCCACTGGGATTACCCTTCAGGCAAAATTCAAATGACCCACCAAGGAGTGCATCTGTTGTCATTTGACTTTTTTTGCCCTTGCTACTTTTTCTGCCAGTTCTTTAAAAAGCTGTAATTTTCCCCTTGAGGCTGTGAATACTATTTTTTTAAAGAATATATCTCGTTTCCTAGAAACGACATCCTTGTTGATAAGTCCTCTGCTTTCTCTTCAGCTAATAATCCCTAAATTTCTTCACCACTTTCTGACAGCTCTTCATATCCCTGGAAATGTCTGTAGCAACTAGACATCACACTTCAAAAAACCATCCACTCCAGGCTGACTTGTTGTCTTGCTCTGTGCGCCGTCACTCAATATAAAAATGAACTAGGCCGTTAAAAAAACATCCCTTACACGATGGCACCTGTAGGCATGTATTAGTCCACAACGATCTTTCATTCTACTTAAAGTCTAGCCGCTAAAGTAGCAACCAGCTTAAAAGCCAGTTCAATCACCGTTAGCCTTCAAAGCTCTGTTGGCCACATGAAATAAAAACGTTAATATCCCGAGATAACACCAAAATGAAATGAGACTCAATGAAACTGCTAAATGACCCTCATCACCATCTGATAACAGAAGCACTGAGATGATATAAACTCCCCCATGGTCTTTTTTGGCTCCCTTCTGCTTCTCCATATCCCAGCTCTTTTTCTAATTTCATTCTAGCCATCTGGAAAGACAGTATGTCTCCAGTTACCAGCTATGTACTTCCCCCCTTTAGCCCACCATTTAACAAAAAATAAAGATTCTCTTTAAAACAGCCAGGACTTCCCCCTCGCAGCCTCAGCGATGGAAGCAATTTATTTATTCTGTTTGGTATTAAAGGGCTTGTGCTTCCCGAGCAAGCACTAGAAGGAGATAACATGGGACTCAAACTCATGAATTCTCATCTAAATTGTAATCATATGAGTGTGTTTGAAATTATAAGGTTTAGTAATATCTTGAATGCACTGCACTGCTTTAGGATGAGTGAGTCAGGCTGTCAACTGTTTGTTTGTTTAAAAAAAACCCCCACAGATTAAATCAGCTAAGCTGTCGTTTAATTGAGAGCAAAAATAAAATAAAAGATCAGTGAAGGGCCAAATTGAGATCTGATAGGAACAGGTGCAATTCTAATTAAATGAATAGTGTTGCACCCACTTTCGCTACATTTGCGGTTGTCCCCTAGATTATATATTAAGTGATTATGCAGATTGTATTAACAATGTAAGTCCCAGCGTCTTCTTTTTTTGATGCATGTGCATGGCTCATCCTGGAGTTAATGGGAGCCACATCCACCAATCAAAGGTCAAACTTCGCCCCAAGAATTTTATAACTATTTGTGTCAACGTTTGTTTCATGTAAACGCTTATTACACAGGGATGAGGAGAGGCATAGAGCCTTGTAGCGGGGTAGTCACCCCATTCTTGCCCGGAGGGGTTAAAAGCAGCCCTGGAGAGGTCTGTGGCTGGGAAAAGGCTGATTGGGGAAGCAGGCACAGCTGAGGCCACACCCCAATCAGGCCACAGCTGGCCCTATAAAAGGGCTGTGACTTGAGCCAGGAGCTCAAGAAGACACACACTCTCTAGCTCCCTAGAGAGAGAAGGACCTGGCTGCCTGCCTGGGAAGCTGAGGAGGGTATCTAGCGGGGAGCAGTGCTGGGGAAGAGGAGAGGGAGCTAGGGAGCTCCAGCCTAGCAAAGCCCCAGGCTGCAGGCCAAGTTAAGGGCCCACAAAGGTACTGGGGCTGCAGAGGGACAGCCCAGATATAGGCAGAGGCAGCTTGTCCAACCAGTGATGAGTGGTTTACAGACTGCCGTCTGCCCCAGGGAGCAGGGGCTAGATGATGACTGGCAGTAGCCATTGAGGCAAGGTGGGGATAGGGGGTTGGGGGTTCCCCTGGGAGGGGAGACCCAGAGAGAGGGGGTACTGCGGTGGGCAGAACCCCTGAGCAAAGGGCTTCGGGGTCCAAGAGGGACCCGGGGCCAGCGGCAGATGAGGCTGGCAGAGGGCGCTCCAGAGCTGGAAAAGAGCTAATTCCCTGAACAACCAGCAGGAGGCGCTGTGCCAGTGAGTTGTCACCCGCGGCATCTATCTCCTGGTGACTATTGAAAGCAATCCGGGAGATTTTAATAGGATATTTTAAGAAAATAACATTACTTCCTGTTAGGGGGAAAAAATCTGCTGGAATAGCTTCAGTCAGTATTGGCAACCCTAAGCCTGGTCCATGCTGACTCCCCTTAACACCCTCTGAAATCTATGAGCCCACTTTGCCATGGTTCTGTACACTGTGATACTATTTACAACAGTGCACAGGAAATGTAACATGTCATTTTGACAGGTTTCAGAGTAGCAGCCGTGTTAGTCTGTATCCGCAAAAAGAACAGGAGTACTTGTGGCACCTTAGAGACTAACAAATTTATTAGAGCATAAGCTTTCGTGGACTACAGCCCACTTCTTTGGATGCATATAGAGTGGAATAAATGTTGAGGAGATATATATACACACATACAGAGAGCATAAACAGGTGGGAGTTGTCTTACCAACTCTGAGAGGCCAATTAAGTAAGAGAAAAAAACTTTTGAAGTGATAATCAAGATAGCCCAGTGCAGACAGTTTGATAAGAAGTGTGAGAATACTTACAAGGGGAGATAGATTCAATGTTTGTAATGGCTCAGCCATTCCCAGTCCTTATTCAATCCTAAATTGATTGTATCTAGTCTGCATATCAATTCCAGCTCAGCAGTCTCTCCTTGGAGTCTGTTTTTGAAGTTTTTCTGTTGTAAGATAGCCACCCGCAGGTCTGACATTGAATGACCAGACAGGTTAAAGTGTTCTCCCACTGGTTTTTGAGTATTATGATTCCTGATGTCAGATTTGTGTCCATGAATTCTTTTGCGTAGAGACTGTCCGGTTTGGCCAATGTACATGGCAGAGGGGCATTGCTGGCACATGATGGCATATATCACATTGGTAGATGTGCAGGTGAACGAGCCCCTGATGGTATGGCTGATGTGATTAGGTCCTATGATGATGTCACTTGAATAGATATGTGGACAGAGTTGGCATCGGGCTTTGTTACAAGGATAGGTTCCTGGGTCAGTGTTTTTGTTCAGTGATGTGCGGTTGCTGGTGAGTATTTGCTTTAGGTTGGGGGGTTGTCTGTAAGCGAGGACAGGTCTGTCTTCCAAGATCTGTGAGTAAATCACCAGCAACTCCCACCTGTTTATGCTCTCTGTATGTGTGTATATATATCTCCTCAATATTTATTCCACTCTATATGCATCCGAAGAAGTGGGGTGTAGTCCACGAAAGCTTATGCTCTAATAAATTTGTTAGTCTCTAAGGTGCCACAAGTACTCCTGTTCTTTTTATGTCATTTTGAGTTGGCAGCATTTTACACCCCTTTGAACTGTTGTAAATGATGGCACAAGAGGCTCATTGCACTAGGCCAGAGGTTCTCAACTGGGAGACGGGGGGGGACATGTCAAACATTCTGGAGGGGGTGTCGCGGCAAGCCTTCTCATAATTCAGTGGTGGGGTGGCAAGCACCAGATTGCAATGCGAAGTCCCTTAAGAGTCTTGCAATCGGGGTGCAAGTTGGGGCAGCCTCAATGTTCCTGGCAGCATTTAACCAGGGGAGATGCCAACTACCCCAGGTACAAAGTCATGGCAAATCAGGCTCATTGTCAAGGTTCTGAACACCTTGCAGATGCAGATCTACTTAACTAGTTATTGTTTGCAAAGCACTTTGACAACCTTGGATGGAAAGTACTCTGGGAGTGCACAGTGTTACTGTTCTGCACATTTGGCGCTCTAGCAAATAAATGATGCAGAGATAAAAGCAGTACCAAGAACATGTCGAGCTTGTAATACAAACCACATTCTCACACCCTGACTCACTACAGTAGGCGTGGTTCCACTGACATCAATGAGACTTATCATGTACTTACTCACTGCTGCCCAGTAATGGGTTCCCAGTCTGGCCCTACAACAATTATATTAAAATAAAATGTTCCGATTACATTTCTAATGATGCGTTGTAAGTGCTGTTCCAAGTTATATACATAAGACTCTGCAGTGAGTTAAATTTAAATGCCCTTGATGCTGTTGATTTATGTGAGAACTGTTACACCATTTTATCAGTTTTTAGATTTAATTAGCTTGCTTCAGGGAACGGATTAACATTAGGAATATAGCCCTGGTTGTGTGTACTCCGTATTGTTCAACAGGGGAGTTTGTGCCAAACAAATAAGCAGGCCCTGCCCAAAAGAGCTTACATTTTAATGGGACAAACAGAAATACACAGCACAAGACAAACACAGAAGTCTATACCGTCATTACAGATTGGGATGAGACGAAGAGGATAAAATACTTTAATTGCTGTGATTTTGTTTAGACAGTCCACATGTCTCAAGGTTTCAAAGGTTTGTTGCAGAAAAAAATTGCTTCCCTGGATATTCTATAATTTTCTTTCCTTCTGCGTGTGGTTCATACTGTAATTTGCAGAAAGTTTAGCAAATATGTCTCCTGTTGCTGTAACTTTCACTTGCCTTCCTTACTTCCGAAATCTGTCTCATGATGTTTTTGCATCTAAGTTATGGCATTTTTCCACTACTGACTTTCCATGTGGTCATTTAATTCCCGTGGTTCATTTAATTAGATATCTCCATGAGGAGACACCATGGTGGGCACTGGCTCCAATGACTGCAGGATGAATTTGAAGGAAAAGTTTTGACTCATTAGGATAGTGATTGGTCTGTTTGTTTTTTAAAATATGATTTTGAAAAGAATTTACTGTGACTTTACCCACAAACAATTTTAGACTCAACTGGTCTTTCTAAAAACAAGAGGTTGTCAACACATCATGGGAAAGCAAAGTAGAGGGGTGTGATTTGTAATGTGCACCAATGTGTTGCTCTCTAACTGCCCCATGTAGACCCTGCTGATGTGCTCTAGTTCACGGTATTGCAGATCTATTTCAAATGGGTGTTGTAATAAAGGGTCATGTCTGTAAAGATTTTTAGATGCCTAACTCCCATTGATTTCAAATGCCCAAATACATTAAAGACTGTCAAGCACTCATTAGAAAGACAAAGTGGGTGGGGCAATATCTTTTATTGGATCAACTTGTGTTTGTGAAAAAGACAAGCTTTCGAGCTTTTTATGGTAATAAAAGCCATATAAGTACATTTGATTGATGATCATACCAACCATCCTTCCTCCATAATCACATCTCTTGTTGTGCTGTTCCATGCTTTTAACTCCTAGATATGCTTCCTTTGCTAGTATAGTGTGTATTTTACATTCAGAGGAATTCAGTGGAAGATTGTATCCGTGACACTGAATATACTGTAACAGCAGGAGTGTGGAACAGCACATTTCTTGGCAGTGACTTTTTTCTGATTATTGAGGGGCAGTTGTTCTGTAAATATTTCCATTCTTCCTTTAGGTACAGCATGAGTAGGAGAGAGGGAAATAAGTGTTTTGAACTACAAACATCTCTTTTAGACCTCAATCTTGCAATGAGCTCTATATGGGAGATTCCTGCAACAAAAATATTTAACCCTTTTTTAACCCTAATAAGCTCCTGATCCTAATCCTATTGAAGTCAGTTGTAAAAGCCCCATTATTTTTAATGGTGGCGGATCAGGCCATAAGAGAATCAAGAGAGAAAAGAAGATACAGGGATCTGATTCTGATATCTTTTATGCCTGCATAACTATGGAGTTATGCCTGATTTATGCCAGAGTGATTCCACTGTCTTCAGCGGAGTTACTCCCGATCTACACTGGTATATGTGAGATCTGAATCCGGCCCCATAACAGATTTTTTACCACAAATCCAGGTTTGTAAAGAAGGTTTTTATCTATTAATTCATTTATTTATTTATAAAAGAAAGCACCAAACGATTCCAAAAATATATCCAAGTCTTTAAGACTGAAACCTTTGAGTTAAAATATCTCCTGAAAAACATTCCCATGCCCATCACCAACCCCCGAAACATGAAAACTCTCTTATCTGAACTGATTACATAAAATGCCATCCTACTGAAGAATAAGAGAGTAACATTTAGTTTAACCACACATTATTTGGTACTTGACAAAATGATTGGTTATAGGACAATCATTAAAATCATAGGCTACAAGCTACTCTCCTCTGAAGTAAATTACACCTTATAGGCTCTGTGGGTCCTTGTCTTTTAACACACCAAAGGGAGTCTGAAGTCATTGGGACTTGCTAGGCTCTCCCTTATTTTTGCCAGATCTGCTTTTAAATAAAATGTTGCCACTATTAAAAAATAAAAACAACCCAAATAACAACAAAACCCGGCACAGTTTTAAATTAAAGCAAAGCTTTGCTTCTGTTCATATCACCTGGGTGAATTTTAAATGCTAATGCAATGCTTGATGAAATAAAAGCTGTTATGCAGGACACATTTGCAGCAAGTATTTATCTTCTTGTTCAAAAACAATTGGAGGTCCGGTTATGTGAAGAAACTCCCCGTTGAGTTAAATGATAAGGACCCAAAACAGCCTGCAGCACTAAAGTCTGTAGTGCTTCTTTCCCACTCGGAACAAATTACCCATCTCGGTTTCAATTCTCAATGAGGGTGAATATAGATTGGTTTTTCTATTTAGTTCTAATGTTGGGTAAGCCACCCCACCTGTGCTCTGTGTACTTGCTGAGAGTGTGAGCCCTGAAGGATGTCAACTGGCCTTTTCCAGTGCAGTATCTTCTCTCGTTTTAATTTTTTTTTTAGCCATAGTGGATTAGCCAGTGTGGGTCAGATGTGGGTGGAGGAATTGAAACAGGAAATGTCACTGACTGCGGGAAACGTGTGTGTCTTATGGTAAATGAGAATAAGAGGATCCCGGACTGTTCTGCTTCAGTGGAAAAGTGGCTTGGGTCATTGAATGATGGTTGTATTTTGTTGCTAAAATGAAAGGAAATTAAAACGTGGATTAAGGGCCAGCAGCTGAGGCTTCTCTCTCTCTCTAAATTCTCAAATATGTGATAAAACCCACCACTAAAATGGTTAATCAAGTAAAAATGGTATACGGTTGGTTTTCTTATTTTTGATCGTTTGTAGTTATAATCTTTATTGTAAGTACTGATTCTCTTGTAAAACAGCGTAGAACTATATGCAAATACATTAGTAGAGAACTGGATATTATGCACTCATTTAATCTGTTTGATGAGCCAATCAATGTGAATATTTTAGTAAACTGCATGTTCCAAGGAGGTTTGATACTGAACTTGCATGTGATCAGGAGTCCTGATCCCTGATCCCATTGATATCAATGGCAAAACAACTATTGATGTCATTAGTGCACAAAGTTTACCAGTCATTAGTTCACCTATAGTTTACCAGCCTCCAGGGTCTAAGGGAAACAGATGGGGTCTTTCTACATTTCTTGGTAGTGTTGCAGCTTGATAGCTTCCTGTTTGAAACTGGTCATTGAGAGCAAAGTCAAAGATGACCAAAAATCTCTTTTTATTATATCATAATATATTAAGTAATAATAATACAATGGGCAGCCTTGATTAAGGACCCAATTCTGCAAACATGTACAAATGGGAGTAATTTTATGTGTGTGCTTTGTCCCATTGTTCGCAGGATAGATACTTTATGTCCTTGGAATTGTATTACTTTGTGTCTTCAGGCACTTTTTTTTTTTTTTAATCTAAGAGGGAGCAGCAAACTTGTCTGGATTTTGTTTGGATCTCTTATTTTTTCCCCATCCTTTGTTTTATTGGCCTGACATTTTTATTTATTTAAATAGCTTTAACTGAACTTTTCCACAAGCTTCATATTCAGGGCATCTCACTATGTGTACCATTACCATCTAACATGTCTACATGTCAAATGTCTTGGACCTTTCACGCAATGCAGAAAATCACCAGAATGGTTTCTCCTGTCCATTGTATGCAAGTGTGAGCTTGTAACCTTTTATGAAACATTGGAAGTATAGTATAGATAGGCACCGAGGAACTGTGCAGTAGTGTGAAATTTACTAAAGCATAAAGGGCTGAGCATATCAATGCAGGAAGCATTTATAAAAGTAGTGGGCTGTAAGAAGAGTTTTGAAAAAAGAAATGGTGTAGAATAAAATAAAAGGTTTTTAAAAATAAAGCTAAAATATGCCATTTTTATGCCGTATGGACTGATGTGTCCCAATGGTGAGTCTTAGGACTAAATTTACACTGGGACTAAACTGGAATAGCATGCCATTAGTGGAGTTACACTGGATTTACACCAGTAAAATTGGAGCCAATTTCTGAAATTCACTTCAATCCACACAATTTCTATGCATCATTGCAGCCTCCATTGAGTAGTTAAATGAGCATTTTAACATGGATTTGAAATTCATCCCATTTTCGGCAAAAATATGTGTGTATATAAATAGACCAATATAGATATCTTTTATTTTTGCATGTGTGTGGAGCCCCATTGGCTTCAATGGGGATCTATGTGAGTACGGAGGCCTGCCTATATAGAGAGACATATCAGTATGTACTGAGAAGAAATGCATATTTTATGAGGTTGGGGCCATAAACTGTAAACTCATCAGGGCAGGGATGCAATCCATGTGTATGGTGCTGTATAAAATACTAACCAATAGCCCTAGCACATAATACTGTACATGTTTTAATTCCTTATCTGCTCTTCTTATCAGTAAGCTTTCATTGGTAGATAACATTGACTTTAACAGGTTTCAGAGTAGCAGCCGTTTTAGTTTGTATCCGCAAAAAGAACAGGAGTACTTGTGGCACCTTAGAGACTGACAAATACATGTTAGTCTCTAAGCTGCCACAAGTACTCCTGTTCTTATTGACTTTAATGGTACGTAGCATATTTTTCCAGGTTCGTTATTTAAGAGGCCATTTCCAAGGTTGGTAGGTCTAAAATGGCCATTCTTGGCACCTGCCCTGTCTGTCTATTCATTTTATTAATTACTTGCCAAATCATAGATCGGTTTGACAAAATACACACTTCAATTAATTCCTGCAGTGTAAAAAGCAGAGATTTGTTCACACAGAGGTGTTTCAGGCCTTTTCATCACATCTTGTTTCTTGGTTCCATAGCTGGGGTTCCTGCCGTTTCACTTCTTCACCTATGTGCTTAAAAGCCTGATAATGCATTCCATGCACACCTAAAACTCCCATTGACTTCAGTGGGGTGGCTTGCTTAATTAAACAGCGCAGGATTAGAAAGGCCCTAATCCTGATATCAGATTTTTGCTTGAGGACCCCCCTGCCTATACAGAGCCCCATTGAAGTCAGGAGGGTTCCCTGTGGGAGCAGAGGTTTGCCCACATGAGGTCATAGTTACATTGTTACATACTTTAAGCATGTAAAGTGCCTAAGTTACTTCCTGCTTGCAAGGAATGAAAAGTATGATTGACCACAGATATGCTGAATTGTTTCTCAGTTACAACTCACACTCACCTTGCATCTGAAGAAGTGAGGTTCTTACCCACGAAAGCTTATGCTCTCAGTACTTCTGTGAGTCTTAAAGGTGCCACAGGACCCTCTGTTGCTTTTTACAGATTCAGACTAACATGGCTACCCCACTGATACACAACTCACACTATTGCCTTTAACCCGAATATAGCTCCAATAGAGATTACACACGAGTAATTAACAACACAAGCCAGTAGGTGTCACTGTTGCTCCACACAAATACAGCAGATAAATCATTTACCAGGCTGTAAAAAAACCAGCCAGTCAACCAGCCAACCAAACCAGAACAAACACAAGCTTGTTGCTGTGGTTGACAGTTCAAGGTTAGTAGTTAGGAGCATCTAGAGGTTGCTTCCCTACAGTTTGGCCTGATTTAAAGTAAAAAAAAAAAATTGTGTTAAGTTAAAGCACATGCCGTATAGGCTTTTACCAGAAATTCTGGTAAATGCTTTTATAAGGCTTTTACCAGAATCCCACTTCAGACTTTGTAATCCTTAGTGAGGAAACCTAAAGTTTTCAGTATGTATTTATTTATTTTTGTAGTTTTCAATTTCCTAAAATATGTGTTTATGATGTTTTACAATGATGACTACAACTTGTTCTTTACTGGATGACCAGTAAAGCATTTTAGCCAGCAGTGCGGCATGCAAAGTACACTTTGTCCACTCTGCTTGAGCTAGGCTGTTCTGCATCATTTCTGGCCCATCTCAAGGCCTGTGAACCCACCATAGTGTCATAAAGTGATCATGCGAGGGTTAACTGGGTTGAACTTGCTCAGAGTATTATGGGGTGGAGTCATGCTCCGCCCCTCCTGTTTTGTATGTTGGAGTTTCCCCCCCCCACTCTGTTCTGATGCAGTTGACTAAAGCAGTAAGTTCTCAGCCTGCAATACTGTGAGTAGAGAGTTTGTTTTTGTTGAACCAAGTGGCCCCTTTGCAAAAAATAGACCAATTAATTGCTTAAGATTGTATTGTTGGGGGGCACTTTCCACCTTAAAGAAACAGGCCAGTTTAGTATAGACTTTAATACACCTGCAGGCAGTGACTGTAATTTGGCATTTGTGATCTCTTGCCAGTACAGTACCTCATAACAGAGGCCCCAGTTCAGCAAAGTCTTTAAGCACATACATAACCTTAAACTGATTTCATTGTGACTTTAAGCCTATGCTTAAGAACTTGGCTGAATGGGGATGGATTAAAGCACATAAGTGCTTCGTTGAATTGGGGCCATAATTTTGGTAGCTGGTGCTGTTTTTCATTTTAATCACCTCACATTTTTCCTCCCTCCAAAAGAGGCTTTCATGGGAAGGGGCAGTATTACATTTCATTGTCCTGAATGTTATTTTTAAGTCACGTTAACAATTTGCAAATGTAATTTCACCTGTAGCAGTCTTCTTCAGACCCTAGTTTCATGATTCTGGATGCTGAGGCATCACTTTTTTTGTGTGTGAATCATCTCTGGAGACTGTGATCCTGAGTCACAAGCCAAAATGGTTTATTTTCCTTGCCAATGAACTCAGACATTTGCCTTTGGCTATACCTGAGTACTGTGGGAAGCTGAATATATGTTTCTCTCATCCTGATAGAATCTGGCAGGTACCATGTAAGAATGACTGGGGGGAGGATGGGTCGTTAGAACAGTAACATACAGAAAGTTTTTTAGGTAGCCAAACAAGTGTTGTGTTTTTAATCTGAGTAATAAAGTTTTAGACATTGAGCGACGCTGCATCACATGTGTTGTTGCTAGAGGTAGAGAAGCAGAAGAAGGGATATAGATGCTAAATAATATAGGACCTCAGATACAACTTGGACAGAGAATTCCAGAAAGGGTTCTTTGTGACTACATAATGAAATGTGAGGCTCAGTATTAGCCGTGTGGCCTGATTCATAGATTCTAGGACCAGAAGGGACCATTGGGTCCATCTAGTCTGACCCCTTGTGTTACACAGGCTGTACAACAAAACAATTCCTAGAGCATCTGTTTTATAAAAAGCTATGCATAGAGCACTGGACTGGGATTCGAAAAAAGACCCAGGCTTTGTTGCTGGCCTGCAGGAGAAGGTAAGAGCAGAGGCTTAGGGTGGGGCAAAGTTGTACAGGATCTTGAAGGTAAGGATGTTGAACTTGAGCTTGAAGGTGAGAAGAAGCAAGTGAAGAGATGCAAAGTGGGGATTGACACAGGTTGGATCACAGAAACCCCCTTTGGGAATGCCACCTGATGTGCTGAGATTACCCCTGAGCCCGTTTTCCCTGGCAGCTTGGGACTTCAGTGCCTTGCCTGGTTTGAGTCAGACACTCTAGCCTGCTGCAAACACAGACCCAGGTCTAACCCACACCCCCAAAAGCTGCAGGCTTAACTGAAAACAGCTTAAGAAGTGCTCCTGTCTCCAACAGTCAGATGCCCAACTCCCAATGGGGTCTAACCCCCAAATAAATCCGTTTTACCCTGTATAAAGCGTATACAAGATAAACTCCTAAATTGTTCGCCCTCTATAACACTGATAGAGAGATATGCACAGCTGTTTGCCCCCCCCGCTATTAATACATAATGTGGGTTAATTAATAAGTAAAAAGTGATTTTATTACAAAAAGTAGGATTTAAGTGGTTCCAAGTAATAACAGACAGCATAAAGTGAATTACCAAGCCAAATAAAATAAAACACGCAAGTCTAAACCTAATACAGTGAGAAAGTGATTACTGATGAAATCTCACCCTCAGAGATGTTACAGTAAGTTTCTTTTACTGACTAGCCTCCTTCTAGTCTGGGTCCAACAATCACTCACACCCCTGTGGTTACTGTCCTTTGTTCCAGTTTCTTTCTTTGGGTGGGGGGGAGGAGACAGGTTATCACTTGTGCCAGCTGAAGACCAAATGGAGGGCTTAAATAGACTCTCTTGTGGGTGGAGAATCCTCTCTCCTATGCAGAATCCAGCTGCAAGATGGAGTTTTGGAGTCACATGGGCAAGTCACATGTCCATGCATGACCCAGAACTTTACAGGTGGCAGCCATTGCTCCCATGCTACCGTGAAAGTCCCCAGGGAGACTTCTTATGTGGATTGGAGTCTGCCAAGGTTCCATTGTCCGTTAAGTGTTTCTTGACTGGGCACTTAACTTGCAAATTCCTTTCCTAAGAAGCTGACCAAATGTCTTACTAAGGCGACTTAAAATCAAACAAGCACACAGCCAATATTCATAACTTTGAATACAAAAATGATACATGCATATAAATTGGATGAATATATTCAGTAGCTCATAACCTTTGCAGAGATATGCTACCTGGCATATGTAGCATAAAACATATTCAGTTATGTCATATATACATTCATAAGCATATTTTCATAAAGTGTTATGGGATGCAACGTCACAGGGATATCCAATGGCAGGCTGAGGGGAGGCAGGATGACTTAGGAGAAGGCTAGAGAAGAGAAGTTTGTAGTAGTCAAGGTTAAAAAAAAAAAGACCAAGTCATAGGCAAGGATTTTAGTGAGAGAAGAGGACAGATTTTAAGGAAATATTGAATTATTATTGTATTCAAGCAGTAAGGGACAGATTAATGGTCCATGGGACTATGCAGATGAGTAAAGTTATTAATGTACTTAAATGCTTGTAGGTTTGGGCTCCCTAGTGGTTACGCTTTGCGGTGGCTCTTTCAAGGTCCTGTCCACAAAATGCAGGACTTTGAGGAGAGAGGCAGGCTCCAGGTTACAATGCCATGACACATTGTTTTTCTTCAGGGTACCTTGCCTACTTCTTCCTTCCTGTTGGAAAAAAACTGCTTTTTTGACTAATTTTGTAAATTAGCTTCTCCCTCTCTTCTGCTCCTCAGAGTGACTGTGTTGCTGCTCTCTGAACTATTCTGAAATCGCATTCGTAGCTGTACCTGTCTTCTCAGACATTGCAATTGCAATACTCAAAGAGCAGAAGCTACTTTCCTTAGACAGGTTGAAATTCAGAACTGCTCTGCTCTTATACAAGTCAGAGGTGTGAAGGTTTTGGTGGTAGCACTTTTATCCTCTGGTCGGGAAAACAATATCCTAATTTTTTGTTTTTCAGTGGGGATGGGGATGTCATAACCACTCTTCTAGGAAAGGCTTCCTGATCCCCGTTCTCTTCTCTTGGTGTAAACAATAGTCCCTTAACTCTGACTTTTAGGCAGTGAAATTTAACAGATTGTTTCTCCACCTTTGCTAAGGGCTCTGTAGCCTCTACATTAGAAACACGGAATCCAAGACAAATTGCAGCATTAGGACAGAAGGAATAGTAAAATGCTCCCAGTCAGAACGAAATCATTAATTGCCTTGAGGAAGCTCCTTTTTTACAAATGGACAGTATTATAATGGGACTGGATTCAAGATCAAAGTTTATCTATTGATGTTAAGGGGGTCAAATTACTGCGCGTCAGACAATTATAACGCTATACATAATCTATGATGTGCATTGGGAAACTGTCCTCTGTTGCTGTGGAATTAATTAATTAGTATTGATACATGCTAAATTTAAGAGTTTGCAGAATACCGTTTCTAATTGTTCAACCTACACATTCATATATAATTGTGAAGAAAACTCAGGAATCTAGGATTACTGGCTAAACCTCCGTGAGTCCACCTCATCCCACCCCCTTCCAAATGGCTGATCCTTAGTGGTTCCCTAAATTACTTACTCTACATATACACCACAAAATGATATCTTCTGTATATGTATATAGATTAACATGTCCTCAATTATCTGTAGGGCTTCTTCACTAATAAAGTAGAAACGTGAGTATCCCTTATTTGATAGAAGTATAGGAACTAAAGATGCCTTTCATGAACCTGGCCCATGAGGTTGGGAAAAATCCTTCTCCAGTCAGAGGAAAGCAGACATGAGAGTTGGGCAAGGAAAGGAGTTTGCAGGTTAAGGAGGCTGAGAGTGGACTGAGTAGAAAAATGTATGCAGTGTAGTTGTAGCCCTGTCTGTCACAGGATATTAGAGAGACAAGGTGGGGTGGTAATATCTTTTATTGGACCAACTTCTATGGGTGAGAGAGACAAGCTTTCAAGCTGGAAAAAGGCATAACAGCATGGAGCTGCCAGTCAGATGGGATGTGACTGGAGGTCTGATGGGGAATGGGACGAAGAGAACTGAGCTGCTGCAATAGGATAGGGACAGGAAAGGGGTGAAGCACAGCAGTAGGACAGAGCCATCAGTCAGAGGAGAGGGGATGAAAGAGAGTAATAGGACTGAGGTACCTGCACACTATCAGCACTTGATGCAGGTACAAGCGAATGGGCCAACTATAGATGCTTTCTCACTCTCACAGATCTTGGGAGACAGACCTGTCCTCGCTTACAGACAACCCCCCAACCTAAAGCAAATATGCACCAGCAACCGCACATCACTGAACAAAAACACTGACCCAGGAACCTATCCTTGTAACAAAGCCCGATGCCAACTCTGTCCACATATCTATTCAAGTGACATCATCATAGGACCTAATCACATCAGCCATACCATCAGGGGCTCGTTCACCTGCACATCTACCAATGTGATATATGCCATCATGTGCCAGCAATGCCCCTCTGCCATGTACATGGGCCAAACCGGACAGTCTCTAGACAAAAGAATTCATGGACACAAATCTGACATCAGGAATCATAATACTCAAAAACCAGTGGGAGAACACTTTAACCTGTCTGGTCATTCAATGACAGACCTGCGAGTGGCTATTTTACAACAGAAAAACTTCAAAAACAGACTCCAACGAGAGACTGCTGAGCTGGAATTGATATGCAAACTGGACACAATCAACTCAGGATTGAATAAGGACTGGGAATGGCTGAGCCATTACAAACATTGAATCTATCTCCCCTTGTAAGTATTCTCACACTTCTTATCAAACTGTCTGTACTGGGCTATCTTGATTATCACTTCCAAAGGTTTTTTTTTCTTTTCTTTCTCTTACTTAATTGGCCTCTCAGAGTTGGTAAGACAACTCCCACCTGTTCATGCTCTCTGTATGTGTGTATATATATCTCCTCAATATATGTTCCATTCTATATGCATCCGAAGAAGTGGGCTGTAGCCCACGAAAGCTTATGCTCTAATAAATTTGTTAGTTTCTAAGGTGCCACAAGTACTCCTGTTCTTTTTGCAGATTTATCAGGTTATTCTCCACTGGCTTGAAGCGGAACCTGGAATAAAACCTATTTGCAGACACAGCCAAAATGAGTGCTCCAGACCAACAGCAGCCTAAACTAGGGCTGGTCTGTATTTCGGTGTAGATTTCAAACCAGATGGATGCTGTCCGTAATATTGTTTGGGTATTAGAATTTTCACTTACTTTTGAAATAAATTATTATATAGCCTCAGTTGAGACTCATAGCCTCAGACTGGTGGTGCCAATGACATTTTAATTTATAGTGAAGTATGGGCAAAACTAAACATAGAAGCCCAAGTGAAAGTCAGACACTAAAAACTAGAGCATAAAAATGGGAAAACCTGGCCCAATTGTCCAAAACAGCAAGCAGAATGCAGAGAGGCAATTGCAGCAGCAGTATTATTTCATTTTAATGTGCCTGAGAAAATGAGAACTCAGCCCCAAAATATGGGCAAGCTCACTTTTTATTGAACAACCCCATTCAAAGACTTAACTATACTTAGACAAATGGTCAGAATTTCCGCTGCAGATTGTGGCCAACTGTCACTGTTGCCAACTCTGGCAATTCTATCGCAAATCTCACAGTATTTACTGTTTTTCTTAAAGCCTCGGCTTTTAGGCTCAGAAACCAGATTGTTAAGAAACAGGACCCAAAACAGATGATTTGGCTCCTGCCTCATGATTTTAAACTTAAGTGTGGTTTACATAGTTTTTTACTGATATAACTATTTCAGCGGTGGGGTTTTTTTATACAAAGAAGTTATACTAGTGCAATTCCTAGAGTGGACACAGTTATACTGATATAAAGGTACCTTACACTGGTAAAGCTTATTCTCCTTCCCTTAAGCCTTGTCTACATTAGAAAGGGCTTGCCAGTATAGCTATACTCAAAACTCCTCCTAGTGCAGATGTAACACCAACAGGTCGTTGGCGGGCAGGATCAAACTGGGGACCTCTGCAGCTTAGTGCATGAGCCTCTACCACATGAGCTAAAAGCCAACTGGCTGGGTGCCCTGCCAGTCTCTCCGAGGGCGGCAGTCAGGCAGCCTTCGGTGGCAAGCCTGCAGGAGGTCCGCTGGTCCTGCGGCTTCAGCGGCAATTCAGCGGCGGGTACGCCGAATCCGCAGGACCGTGCTTGGGGCGGCAAAAAAGCTAGAGCCACCCCTGTGTAGAGCTGACTCCTTTAACTCTCTAAGTGGTCTCGGAGCCACTAGATGGGACAGAGCACCACACCCAGGAGGTGTGTGGGTTACACAGACACATCGTATACTAGCAAAAGAGTGCGTTGGGCGGTATAGCTTAGGCCAGTTCCTAGACAAAATAAGCCATGTTCAGCTGTGAGGAAGGATTGTCTAGTGGCTAGGGCACTAGAGTGAGACACCCATTGCCTGGGTTCAATTCTTGGCTCAGCCACAGACTTTCTGTGTGGCTCTGGCCAAGTTAGTTAGGCCAGAATAAAGTGGACGCAAGACAGATTACATTGACCTATGTAAGTGTCTACAGTAAAATTTTGCTCCTGCTGACTTAACTGCCCTGCTACGCCAACTTAAGATCTCCATCTCCTCGAGAGGCCTAGTAGAGCAACGTTGATGTAGTTAGGTTGACTTAGTGTCAGACAGTGCATTGCTCTCAGCAGCCATCCTACGATGCCCCACACTGACAGTGCAATCGGTGTAAGCGCTCCTGCTGAGGATGCGCACTGCCGACACTAGGAGTGTAGTGTGGAGACCAGGGGTGAAAGTAAGTTAGGACACTTACTGGTACGGGCTGGGGGGTCCTTCAGCCCCTGGAATGGGAGGGGCCTCGATCAGAAGGGGGCAGGGCTGGGGGGTCAGCATCCCTCAACCAGCCCTTCCAGGCCGCCTGACCCGCACTGCCCAGGGCTCCCGTGTTGATTTAAAGGGCCCGGGGCTCCGGACGCCGCTGCTGCGCTAGCCCTTTCAAATCGCCGGCCCCAGGGCAACTGCTCCCTTTGCCCCCGCGCCCGTCAGAGGCTGCGGGGGTGGAGGGGGCAATGGGGCAGGGACATTAAAGTGCTGCAGGGCCCTTTGCCGTGGCAGCGCTTTAACATTGCTGCGCCCGCCGCTTTAATGTGGGCTGGGTATGGGCCGGTGCGGGTTCTTACTGGTACGGAGTATCAGCCCGTACCGGCTCACCTTCACCCCTGGTGGAGATGCAAAAGCCATTTAGTTATTGTGGTGACTGTATGGTGGTGAAACCAAGGTCAACGACCTTTGGTAGTGTAGACAATGCCCTTAATCTACCCTATCCTGCCTCCCCATCTGTGGGATGACACTTTCCTACTTGCTAGAGCCCCGTGAGGATAAAATCCCTGAATGATGGTAGGATGACACTGAACACCTGATA
This sequence comes from Chrysemys picta bellii, assembly GCF_011386835.1. Lineage (NCBI taxonomy): Eukaryota > Metazoa > Chordata > Testudines > Emydidae > Chrysemys > Chrysemys picta. The sequence goes on along the minus strand of NC_088799.1, from coordinate 13,822,181 downwards.
CTGAACACCTCTTTGGCTTCATGTTGATGAAAGGTCGTGTTTACATGTAGGACAGTGACCATCTGGACAGCAAGGGGGTGGGGAGCAGGGTAGAGGCTCTTCTGCTTTTCCACGTGGCTAGGCTCAGATTTTTCTTTTCTGCTACTCTTTAGTTCTGTTCTGCAGGAATCCACCCCCCTCTCCCCGCCACAGCCCCTCTCCTCCTGCCCTTTAAACCCTGTTCCTCCCCGTGCAGACATGTCTCCCTGGCTGTGACTCATTCGCTCTCTCTTTCCCTCTGGCTCTGGCCCTGGCCCTTTGCTGATCTCTTGCAACGAGCACACACAGCAGCTCAGGGAAGGGAAAGGGCTCTCTCCGCTTTACGGCTGCTGAAAACCCTCCCTCCCCAGCCAGCTCAGTGCAGCCGCGCCGCGCCGCGCCCGGGCTCGCTCCTCTCCAAGGTAATGGGACACGCGGAGATGAATTGCACAGGGCGGGGGCAAGTTTGCCAACTCCGCGGCGCCCCCGGGTAGAAGCGCCTGGGCGAACGCCCCCCGCCGGGTGCAGCCTGCAGGCGAGTAGGGCGCCGCTGCTGCTCCAGCTGTGTCCAGCTGCAAGCGCGCTGCGCCCGAGTTCTGCCCCCTCCCCCGCCGGAGCTCGCCGCTCGGGCTCGCCTCCCTTCCGAGCAGCGGTGTGATGGGCTGTTCCAAACGGGGGGAGGAAGTCTCTGACACTCAGCTGAGGCTTGGTCCAGAGCAGCTGCAGCAGCCTGCCAGCTGGAGCCATTTCCTGACCGGGGGGTGGCCAGAGGGATCGGTGGGGTGTGCTTCGAGATCAGTGAGGGTCCTTGCTCCTCACTCGGTCCTCTCTTGTGGTGGCAATACCGTGTGAACGTGTTTGTAGCAGAAGCGAAGCCCCAGCAGTGCGATCGGCCAGGGCTAGCTAGAGTGCCATTCATTGTGTAACAAGTCACGCCTGTGTCTGTGGGAGAGAAACTGACCAGAGAACTCCTGGCGGGTGGGACCGGGCATACTCCTTCCGAACGGGGGAAATCCGTCTCAGAATGACGCTGAGGCGAGCTCAGCAGTGTTTTAAAGAAATCTTCTTTGAACCCCAGGGAAGAATGATGAAGAGGGATAAAACCTCCCGTCCTTACTCAGGCAAAGCTCCCACTGACTTTGCTGGAAGTTTTGCCTGAGGAAAGAACGCAGTATTTGGCTTTAACGTTGATCTTATTTTGGTCTTTTAAAACACATTTTTAAAAAGGCAGGGCATTTCGATCTCCGACGTTGCATGAGCATCAGGCAGTAGGCATAACTATATATTCAAAGAAGTGTTGGAAATAACATAGCCGGACAAAGGTTTGTGAAAGCAAAGGCACCTATTATTTTTTTAAAAAGAATCGGGAAATACTTAGAGGCTCTTTTGAGAATAGAGAAGGCATCTTGATGGGGTGTGTGAACTGTTTGTTCCAACAGAGTTTCTGTATCAAAATGCAGAAATACTTTAAAGACTTAAATGGTCTGTATCAAAATGAGGATTGCTGCTAAATTTGCTCACCAGTAACAAGAAGTCAGCAAACTTTGAAAAATTGGTTGTCTCTTTCTTGTTGTTGCAGGGCATATTAGTGTCAGACAAAACTGGAAATTAAGTATTCTGACACTGTCATCTGCATAATGCAAATAGAAGGTGATTCAAGCTACCCAGAAACATAACATTTTAAACTCAGCATGATTTCTCTCTTGTAGCTGGGTCTAAGGTGCTGTCTTGAATTCATTAAAATTTCGCAATGTAACAGGCAATCTGCATTGCAAATATCCCTTACACTAATATGATTAGTTGCATTGTCACAGTGTTTGATTCTAAATTTTAACTTGTTGCCTTGAATTACTCAGACCGTAGATTATTTTCTTGTTTGTTCTTTGTGCAGTTAGGGATGAACATCTTTTTAACTTGTAAAATTGATGAGAAATAGAAAATGTAGCCTCTGTTACACTTAAAAAAAGCTTAACACACTTAGAGAAACTGAATTGTGCTCTGATCCCTTATGAGACTTTGAAGGATTTTTAACAATTTCAGAAGTGTGAAGAAGATCATTAGTGCTGTGTAACTTTTATCAGTGATATTTTAGAAAATTTCCACAAAGGCCAATGTCTCTTAGGTTTTTTAAATAACTATTAAAATCATCATCTAGAAAACCCTGTTTCCAGAAAGCATGCAAAGATACAAATCTATCCAGACTCTTTCTTCCCATCTAAGGTCCCAGTCCTTCAGTCTTCATTCACTCAAGTAATCCATGCTCATATGGGTAGTTCATTGATTCCAATTTAAACCCTGATCATGCAATATGATCTGTACTGGTTGCATCCCTGCACCTAGGTAGCACCCCATTCACTTCAGTTAGACTCTATAGAGGTATAGTCTGCCTATGTGAATTAGAGTTCAGGATTAGGACCATAATTAAGAATTACTATGTAAAGGCTATGGGTTTGGCAAATACAGCAAACGAGAACATCACTGAGGACTTTGGCTGACTTCAACTGTACTGACAATTCTATAGTTGAGCCATATAAAATGATGGGGTCTAAATTAGCTGTTACCACTCAAGAAAGAGATCTTGGAGTCATTGTGGATAGTTCTCTGAAAATATCCACTCAATGTGCAGCAGAAGTGAAAAAAATGAACAGAATGTTGGGAATCATTAAGAAAGAGAGAGATAATAAAACTGAAAATATCATATTGCCTCTATATAAATCCATGGTACACCCACATCTTGAATACTGCATGCAGATGTGGTCGCCCCATCTCAAAAAAGATGTATTGGAATTGGAAAAGGTTCAGAAAAGGGCAACAAAAATTATTAGGGGTATGGAACGGCTTCCGTATGAGGAAAGATTAATACGACTGGGACTTTCAGCTTGGAAAAGAGACAACTAAGGGGGGATATGATTGAGGTCTATGACTTGTGTGGAGAAAGCAATACTTGTGTGGAGAAAGTAAATAAGGAAGTGTTATTTACTCCTTCTCATAACACAAGAACTAGGGGTCACCAAATGAAATTAATAGGCAGCAGGTTTAAAACAAACAAACAAGGAAATATTTTTTCACACAATGCACAGTCAGTCTGTGGAAGTCTTTGCCAGAGGATGTTGTGAAGGCCAAGACTATAACAGGGTTAAAAAAGGAACTAGACAAATTCATGGAGGACAGGTCCATCAATGGCTATTAGCCAGGATGGGCTGGGATGGTGTCCCTAGCCTCTGTTTGCCAGAAGCTGGGAATGGGCAACAGGGGATGGATGATTGCCGGTTTTGTTCATTGGCCACTGTCGGAAGATAGGATACTGGGTAGATGGACCTTTGGTCTGACCCAGTATGGCCATTCTTATGTTCATCTAAAGAGAGCAAATCTTTAGTAAGGAAAGAAAACAGATCATTCAGATCTTATTCTGAATATCTTGTTAAAAAATAACCTATTTCATATAGGCTTCTTTTCAAATCACTCAGTACAGTTTTTTATTGATATTATCATATACAAGCAATTTTGTTAGTAATCTCTATATAGAAGGCATTAGATAGTACGTACTGTAACAATGCCAAACTACTGTATATCAACCAACGCAACATATTTTTAGATTCTTAATCTAGAGAGCCTTTGTAAGAGGCCAAGTACATCCATAATCCAGCATTTATTTCCAGTATCAACAAAATTAGGACGAGAAAAGAGCCTACTCCCAGTTTTGTTCATCTTGCAGTCACAGCATTTCAGTGTAGAGATATTTCTAGACTAGAAAAGAAGTGCTGTATGTATTACTTGTCTAAAATAATTGAAAAATAAATGATTTAGAGTTGCAGGCAGGTTGGTTTGTATGTTCTAATTTTATTAAGCAGTGCAATTTTATGCAGAATAAACAGCATTTAATATAATCAATACAATTATAAAGCATTGCGAAATTTTCCTAGAAGGTCCTGCATGTTAACCTATATATTTTAGGTTCCTTACCTTAAGAATTTTCAAACAAGGGTGAAAAGCACTTGATTCTCTTAAGAGATATCAGAAGACCCATTCACATTGCTGAATGTAGAAAATCCTGTTAACCAATCCAATATTAATGGGTTAAATGCTTCAGTTTTTACTCAAGCATAGCAAAGTTGATGTCAATGGGATTTTTTATTCAAGTAAGTAGCACAGAATTTGGTTCATAGTATTATATATGAAGAAGTTGGGGGAGGTTATGTATAGTGAAAACCACCAGTTGTATACATCAGTACAAAGATACTTATGGCTCAAATGGTTGTCACAGGTTGCACTCAGGTTCACTACAGTAACAGCCAGGGCCAGCGCAACCCATTAGGCGACCTAGGCGGTCGCCTAGGGCACTAACATTTGTGGGGCGGTGACCACGGCGGCCGGATCTTCGGCCACCTCGGTCGTTGTCAGCATTTCTGGGGTGGGACCTTCTGCCACCTCTGTCGGGGGCGGCAAAAAGGCTGGCGGCGCTCCTGGTAATAGCATCCGATATCTCCTGTATCACAAGTTTTCCAGCTTCACTAGAACATGGGCCTGTCTTTCCAAGTTCTTTCATTTACAGTGTGGTTACATAACTGTGTGTCACCTGCATTTTGGTCTTCCTCTACAACCCTGAGTGGGCAGGCAGGAGGGAACTTGGTTTAAAATGAACTTTCTTCAGTTTGAAAAAATGTTTTCAAAAAGTTAGCTGATGATATGTTGAAAGTCCATCTGTAACTCACTGGTAAACAGAGCTGAGTGAATAATTTGTTTTTTTGGTTTGATGGCTGAACCAAAACATATTTTGTTCATGTTGACATAAAATGGAAATGTTTCTCACCAAAACAAAACAACAACAAAAATCATTTCAGGTTGAATGAAGTGTTTTGTTTGATTCAAATGATTTCTTTTGTTTGTTTTCAGGTATATTTACTTCTTTTTTTTTTAGAAATAAATCTAGCTAAACTTCTCAACAAAATGTTGCTCTGAAACTGAAAGTCAAAACGTTTTGTTTTGAAAGTGTCAAAATATTTTGACTTTTTTTTTTTTTTGCAGAAACAATTTGTTCACACTTCTGAATTCACAAATAGTTCCAGTTGACCCAAAACTGCATTTTTTTTGGTGAATAAACTATTTGTTAAAAACAATGTATGGCAGGTCCTATCTGTGCCTTTGGCCATTCATACTTTTGGGCTTTGCAGGTCCTTGCTTCAATCCCCAGTGTGTTGAGCAAGAGGGCGGCCATCACATGTCTACTGTTATTGTTTTGGTAAAATGTACATGTTAAATGTTAGTATAGGAACAATATATAGTAAATATCATGGTGAAGAATAAATTACTTCAATTTGTAAGTGTTTTAAATACGGTTGTGTTGTATATAAATTTCTCTGTGTGTATAGATAGAAGAAAGATCTAGATTATCCATGTGTAATTGAATATGGACATATGCAGTATAATGTGAGAGAAGAGGCAAAGTAGTTTTGTGGACTAACCACAGGACATGGAGCTGGGAACTTTTTGCATTCCAGTTCACTAACTTGCTGTATAACCTTGGGTAAATCACTTCCCTTCTGTATGCCAGCTTCCCCATGTGTAAAATGAGGATCATTACACTCATAGGGGTATTCTGAGTATTAAATAACTGTAAAATGTGTGTGCGTGTGCGTGCACTACTCTGAATGTTTAAAGCACTATTACATATTATTTTGTAATCGAGAGGATTGTCATCTTCCTTGCCATGAAGACATACCTTGGTGTCATTCTTGCTTTGAGACGCAATTTGCACTTGGTGGCTTTTGTTACCTATAGAAACAATAGCTCCCTGTTATTGCCTCATTCCTTGTGTGGTGGGGCACAGCATACAAACAGTAGTACTGTGCTGGGTCATACTCATTTTTATTATATGCCATACCCTATCTTTTATGTGGTTTTATACAGATAGTCCCAACTCCATATCAATCACGTTTATGTCTCGTCCATATATTTTTGGTAATTTTATGTATGGAGTACAATGATCTTTAGCATGAACCACTACTCAGGACTCTTCTTATGTTGGTGTGAGGAGATAAATCATTTGTCTCTATAAACTTCACAAACAGCAGATCCATGGAGCTTACACTACACGTGTTTCACAAGGCTGCTATATTGGCTACCAATTTTTGCAGCTGTCTTGCTCTGTTGATTATTATGTTTTTGTGCAATGAAGTGTCGAAATCAAATATCGCTCTAGATAGAATAGAATCAATTTAGGAAGCAAAGAATGAGATCTTGGGCAATTTTCTGATTACACTTCAAGCACACAAAGAGACCTGTTTGGGAAAGGGTCCACATGTGTAGTATTCTCTCTTTTTAAGATATAATAAAGCACTCTCATATTATAACTATAGGAATAGCCTTGCCCTCCATAGCAAATGTTGCAGAAATGTTCTGTTTGAACCCCCTGTTTATAACTTTCGGAAACTTTAGCCTTTTGTCAGTAGAATTTTTGGTTTCTTTTTCTCCTTTCCCCTGTGATTGAGTACTTGTCTACACTAAGAATTTGTTTGGTGTGTCTTGCCCTGGGGTAGACTGTGCCAGTACAAAATCATTTCTGATGCTGGTGGAGAGAGTTGCACTAGGGATTTGCACCAGTGCAGCAGCATTGGTGTAGCTGCTCTAGTGTAAAAAAAACTTGTGTAAACAAGCCCTAGGGGGAGAGTGGGTACATGTTCTCATTGTTTAAAAATTGTCCTTGTGACTTTCTTTGTCATAAGTCTATTGCCTAAAGGGCAAAGGGGTTGAGAGATGAAATTTGGCATGAAAATAGCTCTAATTGAGAAGTGTCTTTCAGTGTTCTTGTGAAAACTGATTTTTGATTTGACAAGAGTTGTGACTTATTAAAGATTTAAAAACTCTGTGCATGGAGGTGCATTTCATGTGTGATGGTCTCACTAGCTTGTGAAATGTGCAGTTGGAGAAGGTTGCACTGTACATGCTTGGCTGTGCCGTAAAGGAGGAAGAGCTATGCAGGAATTTCTTACCTCAACAAATGCACAACTTCTAAGGGTTGAACTTGAGAGTCTCTGTTCTGTGCACCTACCAAAGTGCACAGAAAAGGACTTAGGGTAGAAGATCCTGGTGATGTCAAGCCAAATACACCTCTATCCCGATATAACGTCACCTGATATAACACAAATTCAGATATAACGCGGTAAAGCAGCGCTCCAGGGGGGTGGGTGGGGCTGCACGCTCCGGCGGATCAAAGCAAGTTCGATATAACGCAGTTTCACCTATAACAGGTATGATTTTTTGTCTATATCGGTGTAGAGGTGTACCTCCATATTATGGAATTTCTCTTTTTCTAGCTTGTACACTTGATTGAAAAAACTATGAAATTTCATTTAATGAAACCACATTTAGAAAACATTAACTATGAGTTAAGTACTCAGAAGGCAGGAAATGACAAAATGAAAGTTTTGCAAACAACATTGATTCTGCTTCTTTATGGCTAGGTATAAAGGCAGAGGACACAGGTGGGCCTGAAGTGTATGAATATACAAATATGCTATATCTCTTATTGAGTCAAAGCTCACGTCAGGTCAAAGAGTGAACTCCTGGCCCCCATGAAGTGAAAGGTATTTGCAGCATGAAAGGCAGGGGTCTGTGCCTCCTTCTGCCTCAGTGGCATGCAAAATTAAGAGTTTTACTTCCATTTAAATCCTGACTGTTCCGTGTATTCAATATTGATTTTTTTTTTTTTAGGTCTCATTTATTTTTACTGAGCAACATATTACTGCAACAATTTTCCAGACCATTGTAAACAGCTCAGTTGGGCCTCTGAACCATATCTGGGCTTAATCATTAATCAGAGTTTAAGGCCAAAAGGGAACACCAGACCATCCGATTTGGCCTTCTGTGTGCCCTTGGCTGCCATCACCACCACCTAGCACTTGTTCACTAAACCCAGCAACCGAGATTAGGTCAAAGTATCACAGCCCACAAGAGACTAGACTATTACGTGCAACCAAAAAAGAATAGGCGAGACCGAGGTGCATCACCAGTGCCCAAGGCCCTTGCAATGGCAGGGAAATGATTGAGATATACCCAGATAATCCTGGCAGGTGATCTGCACCCACATGCTGCAGAGGAAGGCAAACCCCTCCCCCCCCCATAACCTGGGATAAAAAATTCCTTCCCGACCCCACATATGGTGATCATTTAGCCTCTGAGCAGGTGAGCAAGAAATCCCTGCCCAATGCCCCATCTCCAGCTGTGGCTGTTCCTGATATTTCAGAGGAAGGAGACAATAAAAAAACCTGCAGCATACGTTGGGAGAGAACCCTTCCTGACCCTGCAGGGGGCCAGCTGAAATCCTATTCCTTTCCATGGAATTTGCGACTTTGGAGAAAGTGATTTACAGTGACATAAACCAGAATAAATGGAATATGAGCTTTAATTTACAATGGAAAAGAAATAGGAATGGGATCCTCCAACATTTCTTGAATTCCCTTTTAACTCCTATGAAAGCAGGCATCTATAGCATGAAGAAAAATAACTTTGAAACCAAACGAATATAGATTTATTTTTAAAACGTTTAGAGTATGCGTGTGTCAAAATACAGTAAGGGCTCAATCCTGCCAAGTGCTGAGCGCTCTTAACCCATTCCAACAAAGGTTGTAAGCACATGCTTAACTTTAGTTTCATTGGACTCACCCACATGCTTAATCATGTGCTTAAAGTTATGCAAGTGCTTTGCGGGATTGGATTGAGAGTACTCAGCACCTTTCGAGTTTGATCTTAAGTCTCTGCAAGTGTACTGGAATAGAGTGGATCCATAAATCTTACTGTGAAACAAGGATACAATATAGCAAATACACGTCAAAGCTTTGTGTTTTGTGTTCATTGTTAAAGACAAACTCAGTATTAAGGATATTATATAGTCTTGCAGAAAACTGTGCACAGAGTAGCTAGGCTAAATCCAAAGTTATATATGGACAAATATGAAAAATACCAAAGTAAATAAAGACAATGAGAATTTTTTCTTGATAGAAACATTGAACATTTTTATTATTTCTTTTAGCACCAACAATGTGCTTAGTTCACTATACGGGTACGTCTATACTTACCTCCGGGTTCGGCGGTAAGCAGTCGATCTTCTGGGATCGATTTATTGCGTCTTGTCTAGACGCGATAAATCGATCCCGGAAGTGCTCGCTGTCGACACCGGTACTTCTGCTCCACGAGAGGAGTAGGCGGAGTCGACGGGGGAGCCTGCCTGCCGTGTGTGGACCCGCGGTAAGTACCTTTAAGTTCAAACTAAGACACTTCGACTTCATCTACGTTATTCACGTAGCTGAAGTTGCGTATCTTAGTTCGAACTGGGGGGTTAGTGTGGACCAGCCCTAAGACACAAAATTAAGATGGACCCTGCCCTGTAGAGCTTGAGTAACGCCAACAGACCCTGGTCATCGGCTGGCGGAATTGAACATGGGATCTCTGGAGCTTAGTGCATGAGCCTCTACCACATGAGCTAAAAGCCAACTGGCTGTTAGATACCTCTGTAGAGCAGACTCATTAATTCATTTCTCTCTCACTCTCTCTCGCTCTCTCTCACTCGTGTCTCAGTGCCCCAAGATGGGACAGAACACCACTCCCAGGAGGGTGGGTTACACTTGCATCTAAAAGACCAGCAGGGAGAAGAAGGGACCTACTGAGAACCCATGGAAATATCAGTAACTTGGAACTTATTGTTCTTATTAGCTATTTATTCTCTTCTTACAGGCAATGTTGAAGGAGGGATTTGAACAGAAACTGAGCTGTAAAATATCGAGTAGGAGTAGAGAGATTATATTAATTCTGTATTTGGCACTACTGTGACTGCTGTAGGAATAATGTGTCCAATTCTGGTATCCACACTTCAAGAAGGATGTAAAAAAATTGAAGAGCATGCAGAGAAGAACCATGAGAATGAGTAAATGATTGAAAAACGTGCCTTATAGTGAAAGACTCAGGGAAGTCAATGTGTTTAGTTTATCAAGGAGTAAGTTAAGGTGTGACTTGATCACAGTCTATATGTACCTATGTAGGGAACAGAAATTTGACAATAGAGAGAGCTCTTTGGTCTAGAAGATAAAGGTATATTAAGATCCAATGTCTGGCAGTTGAAGCTAGACAAAGTCAGACTTGAAATAAGATGTAAATTTTTAAACAGTGAGAGTAATTAATCATTGGAACAGTTTATCTAGGGTTGCAATGGATTCTCCATCACTGGAATTTTTAAATTAAGGTTGTATGGTTTTCTAAAAGATATGCTCTAGTTCAAACAGGAATTAATTCAGGGAAATCCTCTGGCCTGTGATATGTAGTTTAGACTAGATGATCACAATGATCCCTTCTGGCCTTATAATCTATGAATTTATAAAGAATACATAAGAGAATTAAGCTACCTAGAAGATGATTCTTCATCACACAAGGATATTGCTGAAATCAGAACAGGTGGAACTGAAAAGGCTACTAAGAGTTTGAAAATTAATGAAGTACCAAGAAATTATGTTTATGCTTTACAAGTTGTACACTGGGCTTTGGAGAACCGGAATGCTATGTTGCCAACAAGAGTTCTTGAACAATGGAAAGATGCCACCAGTAGGGTGACCAGATGTCCTGATTTTATCGGGACAGTCCCGATATTTGGGGCTTTTTCTTATATAGGTTCCTATTACCTCCCACCTCCGTCCCGGTCATGCTAGCCACCAGACTCAGTCACTGCAACAGTAGTATGAATTCATTTACAAAAAAGGACCACAAGAACTAGGTTCTATGAGATTCTGTACAAAGGAATTGTTGAATAGGACCTACTCTTGGCTTCAGTCAGCTGTGGGTAGAGGGTGGAATTCAATCTCTCTACCTTGGAGCACGCTCCATATAGCAGAATGGATCAACTTCTTTGGAAGACGGTTGAATACAGCAAATTATTTTACAACAAAGACAACTGGAAAAATACAGTTTTATTGTAATTTTTGGCATGAGGCATTTATAGAACCTGCAAGATCCTGCAGAGATCTGTGGAAAATCTGCATTACAATACGTTATCTCCTGCAGTGAAGAGCCAGCAGGAATGTTCTACAGTTTTTGGCTCTCGCTTCTTTACATGGCTTTGGCAGACTATGAGAAAGGTCTTTGACTTGGTGGACATAGAAGCAATATAGGAAGCAATAAAAGAACAATAAATAAGAGCCATGAAACATCTTCTTGACATTGAAGCTTGACAAGAGAGCAGAAATCAAATTGAAGTGTGAAGTCAGATGAGGTGTGACTTTGTTCAGGTAAACTCTTCACCTCTTTTCTGGAGAAGATCTCAGAAACCATCCTCAAATAGAAGGAGAAGGGCATCAAGATAAATGAAAAGGACCTGGCGAGACTGGTAAGTGAAAGTGACATTTTTGTGCAAATCCCTAAAGACCTTGAAGCAGTGATCATGGGACTGCTTACAAAGGAACATTATGCAGGAGACCAAAATAATGTTTAACATGCAGGAGGAAAAACATCACAGTAGATGCAAAGGCTTTTTGAAGTATATTTAACAAGAACCATCTGGTACATAATATTCCAGCCAAGTTGAGGTGAATGGAAGAATATAGGCTAGAAAGAGACATTGTGCAAGACGGAAGAATGTCATGATGCTCCTCTGCTTGGAAAGGCTTTTGAATGATTAAGCATTACCAGTGTCATGAAACATTCAAGACAAACATGAGCATTTAAGAAGAGCATTGCTTAGAAGGTAAAAGCTGGATAGCATGCATGGAGAGGTGTCCTTGATATTACATGATGGAGAAGAATACACAATAAGCAAATTAAAGTGGAAGGGCTCTAAGCCATCTTCTCTCTGCAAAATGGAAAACACTCATGGCTTGGAGATCATGGATGGAAGGCATACAAATCACTGCCAGTGAAAAAGATTGATCCTGTAACGGCTATGTCATTCATTAACCTATGTTCCAGGGTAGAGATGTTTGGCAATATGATGAAACCTTTCTTTTGTACTGGCAATATAGCTATGAGGACAACAATATTCCTACTTATATCTAGCCATGTGCTTAAAAATTTTCCCGTTTGTCTCCTTTAATAATATTTTTTTAAAACAAGTTTGCTGTTTCTTAGTTTAAATTAGGTTTACAATCAGGCAGTTTGGTAATTTGTTTAAAACAATTAAATGGAGCATTTGTTTTAACTTGACTGCTGTTTTATATGTGCATCTATATTCAACATTATTTCAAAGCCTGTTTGAAATTTTGCATTTTTTTTCAATGTTTGGTGATAAAAAAGAATTTGTACATTTTTTAGCAAATGAAGTAAATGAAATTCTTGCTATCTTCTGAACAGTGCGCTGGCTACTAGTTTTAAGAGCTACCATGACAATTATACATGATTTCAGATACCAAAGGTAAAATCTAAACCCATGCTGAATAGAATTAGTGGTTAGCAAAGGGTTACTGTGACAAACCTCTAACTAGGCAACTACATAATGTAATTAGTGAGGAATGACACTTTCATTTGAGGAAAACAACATGCGTATTGGCAATTTCCAGGTGGACAGGACTATATTTTTCAGCCTGTTATAGCTCTTATTCTACAGGTGAATGTTCTAAGTGCAGTGCAGAATTATTTGGCCATATGCTTCTGTTTTTTCAGTGCTTTATTTTTCAGGCTTTCTATATAAATAGAATCATTCTGTTCCATCAGGAGTGTAACTGTGTGGTAGAGAGGGGAAGGGAAAGGAATGTTGTTGTTTCAAACATTATACCTTTTGTGAGTGAGCAGATGGTGTTTGTATGTCGGGCTTCCAGTAAGTTTTGTATCTTGCTGAAGCTACAACATTCTTCCAGATTGACTCTGTGAAATTAGTGGTTTTAGATCTCCCTAAATGTACCAGGTTGTATTACATTTGATACCAGTTCGTTTAAAATCGTCAAATCCTAGAATTTTATTATATTTTTGGAAACATTTATTTTACTGTCCGACAGTGGAGTTACATAATATGGGTGGGTGGGGTTGGTGGAAATAATACTTGCTTTAAAATTTTCTAGGTAATTGGTATTTTGGCAGAAAGACAATAAATACATAAATAAATAAATAAATAATCAGGTACCCAATCTGTTTCCCAAAGATGGAACCTAAAATCATTGCCTGTGGACAAGCTGTTTCTTGATCAGAGTGAAATTGAAGGACTCTACCAAGAAGTCATTTACTCAGTACAGCATAACTGTTTTAGGAGTTTGGAGAGGCAAAGTCTAAGGTCAGATTTGCATGTTGCCAACTGCAATAGGTTTATTAGACATGAACACATGTAGGAAAATGCTGATTTTAAAGAAAGAGAAAGCTATTGGGAGTGATTGAATTCAGCAGAGATCTGGAATCAAATAGTTCAAAGCACTTTTCTTTTTTTTTTTAAAAAGGAAGAAACATGGTTTAAATAATCTAAAGGTAATTGAAGAGAATGGGAGTTTTGCCATAGTTAGGACAGGAAGACTGGTGGAACTCAGAGGGTTTGTTCAAGTGAAACCACCAGACTTGAAGCTATTTTTGACTTTTTATTCCCCTGAATAGACCCACTGATATCTATGGGCTTTGACTTTCCTTCTGCTTACACCGATTATCCACCTTTGACTCTAAGACCTGACTGTCCACTCACGGTAGTAAATGAAGTCAATGGAGTTACACCAGTTTTATACCAGTGGGAGAGAAGAATTGAGCCCAGTGGGAATATTCATATAGAGTAAGCAGCATTTAGGCCACTCTGTATTTTTTTGATGAGGAAAAACTGAACATCAGCTCTTTGTCTACAATAATACAAATTCAGCACGTCCCATAAGCTAGCAATTCTTCAAGGTGCCCTGGAGATAGTTTAGGAACACGTGGTCTAATTACAAGAAGTACTGAGCACCAACAAATCACATTGAAGCCTATGGGGAGTGGAGATTGGATGTGCTCCTTTCAGGATCAGGCCCCCAGTTAACACGGAAGCTTGATATCATGCCTGGCCTGTGGAAAAAAGGAGAATTTGATTTGATGATGGGCCATATCATGTAATCTACATTTTAAACAGAAATCATCATAATTAAAAACCTGTATCTTAATGCATACACAAAAGGGTGTGAATTAAGGTTACATGGGCAGCCTTAATTCTGGCATTTCCTACATTTAGAGTGCTTAACTTTGCAACGCTAACATTCTTTTAACATAGTTTTCCCAGTTTTTTTTTAAAAGCAAACCGAGTCCCCCATCCCTCCCCACGCCCTCAGAAATTCTGTCAAGTGGAATCATTCTGACTCTAGTAACATGGGTCTTGGATTGGAACCTTTAGAGCCAGTGCACAGACTTCTGCCACTTGAGCTAGTGGAGTAACTAATATATAGGTTAATGGCCTACTACTGCTGTGACTGGCTGCCACATGGAGATAAGACAGATTTTGCTAGTGGGTTTCACAAACATTTGCTGACAGCAAAGGAATGGTGAGACTCAAGAATCTTAAGCTCCAATCCATGTCCTGGAGGGGAGTGTGCTCTCGTGGTCACAGACTCATCTGCCTCTGTTCCCCTTGAGCCTGATCCCTTCTGCTTCTGTCCCTCCAGGCTGTCTGTGTTTGTCAGTGCTGTCTCTTTCCCCAACTATTCATACCAGTTCTTCACTGTCAATGTGACACGTCTCTCAGGCACTAAAAAAATTCTAAAAACTATGAAAAATACTTAAACTCTTGAGTTCAAACTTTTTTTAAAACACAATTTGGCTTTCAATTTGAAGTTTGAGAGACTGAGTCTAAATTATATGGTATGAGCCAATAACGAAATCTTTAATGAAAATAATACATCTTTGGCTACATGGTCCCATAGGAATTCATACATGGGAACTATGAGCTGCATTTAAAGGCTAACACTATTAAATATGCCTTTTCTGTAAATATATGCTAATGGATAGACCTCTCTGAATCACAGAACATCATGTTAGGTGGAAATAAGGGCAGTGATCTACATTGTGCTGCTGCCTAAATTAGCTAATTGGCTTTCTATGGTACTTCCTTGCTTAATTTGTTTTTGGAATAATAACAGTTGGAGCATACTTAAGAACATGCTTCCAATGCAGATATTTGCTTGGAATAACTTAGCTTTCTGTCATAATTAGTAATAACAAATTCACATGATCCCTGCCCCAGAAATTGCCCACACAATTCACTCTAGAGACATTTAAACTGGAGTCAGATGGAGATTTTTGAATTTCTGGACATATGCAATCCATGTCTAGAATAGGTGAAGAATTGTGATGAGGACTTCCACTGAGCATTGCAGTCTTGCTGCTACCAGTAACTGTTGCTTTGGGAATCATTGCCAAGGAGCTACAATATGAAGGAGCTAGTTCTGAAGAGAAAACAGATGTCTCTGGGATCAGAAAAAAAACCAAATATTGCTCTACTTCTGCCTGATGGACTGGATTTTATCTGCGAATGAATTTTGAAAGCCTATCTAAATATTTGCAGTCCTGATCTTTTAGGGGCCTTGAAGAACAGCAATGGAAAATAATTGACATGATTAAGGGAAGGAGTTCTTGGTCTGGTAAAGCATGTTGCTATGGAAAATGCCCTTTATCTGACATGCTGTACTTTAGATGGTAGGAAGTGTTCAGCAGTGAAGGTCTATAGACATATAGCAGCCACCAGATACTAGGACTTCTCTGTAATGATCGCCTCAAACGATATTTCTGCAAAGAGATGTAAAGCTCTGATGCAAAAACAGAATATGTGCCGTATGCATACATGCATGCTGCTAAGAGCCGATCGACTGCCTCAGGATGTAAGTCTGTTTGTATTTTCCCCATACCCAGCATGGATAAACCTAAATAATATTTATAAAAATGCTAATAGCTAAAAGGTTATTACATATTCCATCTACAGGAAGGCAGATGCTGATGTATGCAAGCAAGCATGGTTTTGTAGCTAGGTCATTGGACTGGATTGGGGTTCAGGAGAGCTGAGTTCAGTTCCTGGGTCTACCACAGATAGGGTGACCAGACAGGAAGTGTGAAAAATCGGGACAGGAGGTGGGGGGTAATAAGAGCCTATATAAGAAAAAGCCCCAAATATCGGGACTGTCCCTGTAAAATTGGGACATCTGGTCATCCTAACCACAGAGTATTTGTATAACCTTGAGAAAGTCATTAAATATCTGGCTATTTATATTTATTATATATTATAAAGTAGGGTGCCTCTGTTTTAAAAGTGTCATGTAGTCTGTGGCTAGGTATGACTTGTGTGTGGTTACTTTGCTGTTACACAAGTAAAAGACAAATGTCATTTTGCAAGGATTCCCATAGGGAATGGGGGCTGTTTTTAATTCCCAGACAGAGGAGGTGTTCCTGTTGCAGCTCAATTATCAGACTTCTTCGCATTTTCATTGTAGTAGTTTGCCACAGTAGCGGCTGTTTAGGTTGAGTTCCAGCTTCTGTTATAACCTCTTTATTCACATGCTCCTGGTTTTTCGAAACATTTCCTTTTGAGATGATATTTTCTATGTTTGGTGTCAGCCCAAAGATCAGCATGTTTGGAAAAACCGGAGAGAAACTGGATCAGCCGTTTTTGATGAATATGGGTGTGGAAAAATAAAGTTTCCTATGTATTCTGGCTGAAAATTTTCTGCAGTAAATACATATAATGAAAACATGACTATTATTTATACCGGCCCCTGGAAATTTCCACCACATGCGTCTGACGAAGTGGGTATTCACCCACAAAAGCTTATGCTCCAATACGTCTGTTAGTCTATAAGGTGCCACAGGACTCTTTCTCGCTTTTTACAGATCCAGACTAACACGGCTACCCCTCTGATACTTAACATGACTATAGGCCCTCTCAGAATCCCAAAATGACTGAAAGTAGACACTTCACGCTTGCTTGCTTTGTAGCCCTACACTAAGTTTTTAAAATCTAAATTGGAAGTAAATGGGATCATTAGCTTTGAAGTTATGGATGTTTAAAGCTATACATTTTGTACAAGCACATACCCAGTTTTGGGGGTTTTCTAAACACATTTTTAAAGGGTGTGACACTTCTCCGGAGCAAGTCAGATGTGCAGTACATTTAAAAAATGAAATAAAAATGGAATCTTTAAATGCAAAATCTTTTATTAGTGCAAAGTTAAGATTGAGAAATCAAACACTCAGAAGTCAGAAAATCCCAGAAGCAGAGGTTCCCCCCACTATGTTAATTCAAACATGCAGTATTTTCTATTCCTGTTTTCCTTATTTGTAAACCTCAACATTATTATCATTTGAACTACTGTACATGCTGTTTAATAGCAACCAAGATATTAATAATTTTCAGTTAGAAGTAAGATTTTGTTGGGAACAATTCCCTCCCATTGTCTTTAATGTTAATGGGATTTGGATATTGGCAACAGTATGCTGCTTATTAACATTTTTTTGGAAGAGAGGCCCCAGCTGCAGGCAGGTTTGTGGGGCTGCAGCCTGTGAAGGAAGTGCTGAGACATGTCTTTCCTGGTTGCAGCCCTGCAAACCTGCCTGTGGACGGTGCTTAGCCCATCCCAGCACTTTCTCAGGGTAGAAGCCCCTCAAACCTGCCTGCATGCAGAGACAGACTGCATGTCGGGTTGTCTGGTGAAAAGGGGACCTGTGCAGTTGTAACCCACACACCTCCTGGGTGTGGTATTCTGTCCCATCTAGTGGCACCGAGACCACTTAGAGAGAGAGTTAGAGTTAAATGAGTCTGCTCTAAAGCCTTAGCTAGGGTTACCATATCTAATAAATAAAAGAAGAGGACCCTCCACGGGCCCTGGCCCCGCCCATTTCCCCACCCCTAGCCCCGCCCAACTCCGCCCTTCCCCGCCCTAACTCCGCCCCTCCTCCCTCCCACTCCCAGCCACAGGGAAAGGGCTGCCCCAGCGCTACCGGCTTCAGGGTTTGCCGGGCAGCCCCCAGACCCTGCGCCCCCGGCCGGCGCTTCCCCAGCACAGCTGGAGCCCGGGAGGGGAAGCGCCCAGCCGGGGGCGCAGGGTCTGGAGGCTGCCCGGCAAACCGTGAAGCCGGTAGCGCTCGGGCTTTGGGCAGCCCCTATGCCTCCGGACCCTGCGCCCCCAGCCGGGCACTTCCCCTCCCGGGCTCCGGCGGCGCAGGGTCCGGAGGCACGGGGGCTGCCCGAAGCCGGTAGCGCTCGGGCAGCCCGGCTCTTAAACAGAGCCGAAGAGTCGGGGAGGAGCAGAGCCGCCATTTTCCCAGACATGTTTGGCTTTTTGGCAATTCCCCCCGGACAGGGGTTTGACTGCCGAAAAACCGGACATGTTTGGGAAAAAGAGGACGTATGGTAACCCTACCTTAGCTACAGCCAGTTGGTTTTTAGCTCATGCTGTAGAGGCTCATGCACTAAGCTCCAGAGGTCCACGGTTTGACCGGGGTCTGTCGGTGTTACACAGTGTCCGATCAGTACTGCTGACCAGACACCAAAAGTCCGGTTACTGCAGTAACTGCAATTGACTCCCACCACTGGGAGGGTGGGAAGAGCAGCTGATGCTGGAGGAGGAGGGATCTTGACAGCGCACAGCGTTTGAAGAGTGGGGCCGGTGGCTGGGCTCACTGCCTGTGATAGCCCGTCCTGCCTTCTCAGCCTCCCAGGGCCCTGGCTCTCTCCGGCCCCTCACTCCAGGACCAACCCCCCTCCGATTGGGTAGGCAGGCAGGCTCTGCATCAGCTCCTCCCAGCCTAGCTCTGCAGGCAGCACTTGAGTCCTGGGGGAGGGAGGAATGAATGACTTCGGGGGGGTTGAGTGACAGGGGTGGGGGGCATGCAGTGTCTGGTTTTGGAAAATTGGAAAGCTGGCAACTCTAATAGAAGATAAGGGGCTGGCTGTGGGCTGAGCGGGAGGCTGTGGACAGAGCAGTATCAGGAAGGTGGTTGGGGGGAGGGCTGCAGCCTGGATGCCGGAGCTGAACAGTACTTCTCCTTCTCTGGGCTCTTCCCTCGGACATACTGAGCCCTGACCCCAGAGAGCACAGGGAGAGGTACTATGCAGCTTTGGGGGGCCTCCAGTGCCCCTACTCCCTGTAGAAAACCCTGCATCCAGGCTGCAGCCCTCCTCCTCCCCGCTGCTACCTTGCCCACAGGCAGGTTTGCAGGGGTGTAGCCAGGTAAGGCATGTCCCAGCACTTCGTTCCCTGGCTGCCGCCTCACAAACCTGCCCTCCGCTTATTAGCAACTGCCAGATAATGGCAACTTTTTGCTGGCAGCTGAGGGGTTGCTAATAAGTGGAATCTACTGTAGTTGTGAAAAATATAGAGGCCCAGATTCCCAGCAAGGGTAAATCAATGAAACTGCACCGCCCTCAGTGGCGTTTATCTGACCTAGAATGTGTAGTGTGACTGCTGTGTCTTTGCTCTATACGCAAAAGTAAGAAAAACCTTTACTAACTCTATACAAACATACAAGGCCTAACTCCATATACATACCCCTGCTCAGCTGCTAGGGGCTTGCGGAATAGAAGACAGGGAAGCCCACCAGAGGCTTACAAACCGCTAATAGGGATAATACCCAATTCCTATGTACTACAGCAGCGGTTCTCAAACTATGGGGCAGGCCTCCCAAGGGAGGCACCAGCTGTATGTTCTTTTTTTAAATTATTATTATTTTATTTTTATTAGTATTTATTTATTTTGAAGCTCTCTGGCTGTCAGCCCCGGGCAGCCAGGGCTTGTGCAGAAGGGCCGTGCACGCCCAGGAGGGATAAAGAGGATAGCTGGAGCCCCACCACCGAGCTCAGACTCTCCTTCCTCCCCCCTCTCCCCCCCGCAGTCCCTCACCTGGAGCTCCGACTGTCAGCCCCAGGGTGGCAGCAGCAGCACAGAAGTAAGGGTGGCAATGGGGCACTAAGTCTGCTATGAAAAATGATGACAAATGTCATTTTCACTTTGCCTCCCTTACTTCTGTGCTGCTGCTGGCATGGTGCTGCCTTCAGAGCTGGGTGGCGGTATCTGTACTTGAGGGGCGGTGGGGGATGGTGGTAAACAACTACAGACCCAAAGAAGGGGGCCCCGATCAAATAAGTTTGAGAACCACTGCAGAACAGTGACCAACTTAACTCTCTGAGAAAACCTTATCTTTTTTCCTCATTTTGGGAGTGTTTGGGCATGGCTACACTTGCAGATGTAGAGCGCTGGGAGTTAAACCAGCCTTCGGAGACTGCAGCAGAGAAAACGCTGTCGAGTGTTTACACTGTCAGCTGGAAGCGCACTGGCGTGGCCACATTAGCAGCTCTTGCAACGCCACAAAGAGCAGTGCATTGTGGTAGCTATCCCAGCATTCAAGTGTGTGCAACGTGCTTTTCAAATGGGGTGGGGTGGGGTGGAGTGTGATAGGGAGTGTGTTGTGTGTATGTGGGGGGGAGAGTGGGTTTTTGGGGTGCTGAGAGTGTGTCAGCATGCAGTCTTGTAAGTTCAGACCCCCTTTGCCCCCTCCTCTCTCTCACACACTCAAAGCAAGCAACATTCCACACTAATGGCTTGCTTTGTCCTCGAGCAGATAAGCATGCTGCCTGTCAGAAACAGAGCTTTGAAAGAGGATATCTGCATTCCTATAGCCGATTCCAAAACAATGACAAGAGTGGCCACTTGACCTAAGGGGATTATGGGACGTTTCTGGAGGCCAATCAAAGCGCAGTAATGCAACACCTCGTTCACACCGACACAGGGGCGTTTCAGCTGAGGCGCAACAAGCATTATGCCTCAAGTGGAGGTGGATTACTAGGAGCACTCCAGCTGCAGAGTTCAGGTGCTCTAAGTGCCTTGCCAGTGTGGGCAGGTCGGGAGTTAGGGCGCCCGGGGCTGCTTTAATGCACTCTAACTTGAAAGTGTAGCCAAGCCCTTAGGGCACGATGTAGACCGCTTTAAGTTAAACCAGCCTTCAGAGAGCGCAGAAGGGAAAGCAATGCAGTCTGTCCACAGTGACAGGTGCAAACACTCTAGCGTGGCCACATTTGCAACACTTGCAGCGGCATGGGGAGCGGTGCGTTATGGGCAGCTATCCCACAGATCACCTCTTCCCATTCTGGCGCTGTGGCTTGTGGGAAGGGGGCAGGGTGTACAGGGCATTCTGGATCCTGTCCCAACGCCCTGTGATGCATCGGTTCGCATCCCAACAATCCCTCTGCTTCCGTCCACATTTGGTGCCATTTTTCAACTTTTTTTGTGCTGCGCACTCTGTCTTCCCTTTCGGTCTGCAGGAATGGAGCCAGAATTGCTGAGGAATATGCTGATGAGTCTCGCCAGCACGTCACGTTTGGCAGTCGCGTTACTCCTTAAGATCCAAAGTGACAGTGAGGGCTCCGACAATGATAGCGAGTCGCGTAACGTGTACGACACGAGATTGCTTGTGGCATTCACGGACATGCTCACCACTGTGGAACGCCGCTTTTGGGCTCGGAAAACAAGCACTGAGTGATGGGATCACATCGTCATGCAAGTCTGGGATAACGAGCATTGGCTGCAGAACTTTCAGATGAGAAAAGCCACTTTCATGGGACTGTGTGAGGAGCTCGCCCCCACCCTGCGACGCAAGCACACGAGATTGAGAGCTGCCCTGCCGGTGGAGAAGCGGGTGGCTATTGCAATCTGGAAGCTGGCAACTCTGGACAGCTACCGATCGGTCGCTAACCAGTTTGGAGTGGGAAAGTCGACCGTTGGAATCGTGTTGATGCAAGTTTGCAGGGCCATTAATCGCATCCTGCTCAGAAGAACTGTGACTCTGGGTAACGTGCATTGGCTGGCTTTGCAGAAATGGGTTTCCCTAACTGCGGAGGGGCGATAGATGGGACACATATTCCAATTCTGGCACCAGCCCACCTAGCCTCCGAGTACGTTAATTGGAAGGGCTATTTCTCTATGGTTCTCCAGGTGCTTGTGGATCACTGTTGGCGTTTCATTGACATTAATGCAGGCTGGCCCAGAAAGGTGCATGATGTACGCATCTTTTTGACCCCTGGCCTTGCAGGAAGCTGCAAGCCGGGACTTTTTTCCCAGACCAAAGATCAGGGGCAAGCCAAAATGCCCATTGTGATCCTTGGAGACCCCACTTACCCTTTAATGCCGTGGCTTATGAAACCCTACACAGGAAGCCTTGACAGCAGCAAGGAGCGGTTCAACAGCAGGCTAAGCCGGTGCAGAATGACTGTGGAGTATGCTTTTGGCCGTTTAAAGGGCTGGCACTCTCTGTGTGGGAAGCTGAATCTGGCCAATGACAACATCCTCGTGGTTATATCCGCGTGCTGTACCCTCTATAACATTTGTGAAGGGAAGGGTGAAAGCTTCACTCAGGCATGGACCCTGGTAGTTCAACACCTGGAGGCTGAATTTGAAGAGTCAGAGAGCAGGGCTATTAGAGGGGCCCAGCATGGAGCTGCAAGGATTAGGGATGCCTTGAGGGAGCAATTTGAGGCTGAAAGCCACCAGTAATGTTTGGTGCCCTGCACGGGAGTGATGTGCAGTGGTTCCAATGTTAGTAGGAATCTGTGTTTGCTACACTGATTTGCAGTGGCTGTTGCTTTCCTGGCCTACGGTATCTTTTACTTTATACAATAATAAAGAATGTTTTCAAAGCCAAAAAATCCATTTATTGAAAAGAAAAATCATTTATTGAAAACAAACACAACTGCTTGGGAAACAGGGCAAGGGGGTGGGGTGGGGAACGGTACAATCACAGATTTGCATATGTCCTGTTCTCATACTCAGCCTTCCTGTCTGGGGTGCTGTGCAATGAGTGCTGCACTTCAGGATGGCTATACTGCATGGTGATGGGGGTTGAGTGCAGTGGGTAAGGGTTGTAGTTTTCAGGGCTGGGTGGTGAAGCTACAGGTATTGGAGGCAGCTGGTGGCGATATAAGAACCCGGATGTTGGGGAAAGTGGGTTGGAGGTGACATGGGGGCACAAGCGAAAGAGTTTTGGGATAACACAGATGGCTGAGATCAAGGTTGCATCTGTCAAGGCAAAATGCAACACTTAACAGAAGCAGCATTGTTCACACCAGACAGAGTAATGATTCTCCCGTACTTAAGGGCAAGCACAGTCTACATAACAGCATAATTTGCCTGTCCCAAAGTGAGCACACATAACCCATGGGAACCCCAAAATGGTGAGTAAGCACAGGGTCAAGGGGGACTGATTGTTTCATGGCTGTACTGTCCTCTGGGTTTCTGTGCCTGGGGGAGAGCCAACAGCTGCAGGGGCCCCCTATACCGAACACTGTCCCCACATTTTCCACAGGAGTTTGTCCTGGAAGATATCTCGCTACTGAGGGTAACCTGGGAAGCAAGGGAGGGTCTTCTGCTACAATGCAGCTTCTGCCCTGGCCCATATACAGTTTGCCTGTGTGCAGCAATGGTCCCCCCCACCCCTCACGGCACAGTGGCGCAGACATGTTAGCATGACTGGGACAAGGGCCACAGTGGCTCTCCCAAGAAACCTGTGCAAGCGCATTGCCCAAGTTCTGGCTGACACCTTTGAAGAGATCCCTGAGGCTGATTACTGCGATGTGAGAGAGCACATCAATGCCCTATTCCGCATCTACGTATGCATGAAGCCCTAACCTTCCTTGCCCCAAGAGCCCGCACTGAATAACTTTCTTTCCAAAATAAAAACCGCTTACCGGGAACCTCTCTGGTGTTTGTCCTTCCCCAAGCACTGGCTGCTGTGACTGGCTACCTTCCTCCCGGCTTGAGAACAGCTCCTGGCTGCATGCATCTAGGGATTCCGGGGTGTCTTCCTCTGCCTCAGCACCCTCGCTCCCGCCTTGCTCCTCCTCCTGCCTTGTTGAACTGGGCTATGAAGTGCATGGTGGTCCTCGTAGTGGAGGTGGGGTCAGCCCCAAGTATCGCATCCAGCTCTTTGTAGAAACGGCAGGTCACGGGGGCAGCACCGGAGCGGCAGTTTGCCTTGTGGGCTTTGCGGTAGTCATGCTCCTTCACTTTAACCCTGCACTGCAGTGCGTCCCGGTTATAGCCCCTTTCCATCATGTCCCTTGATATCTGCCCAAAGGTATCATAATTCCTGCGGCTGGAGCGCAGCTGGGATTGGACAGCTTCCTCCCCCAAACACTGATGAGGTCCAGCACCTCGCCAGTGCTCCATACTGGGGATCGCCTGGTGTGTGGAGGCATGGTCACCTGGAAAGATTCGCTGAGAGCACTCCACGCCTGGATGAGCAAACAGGAAGGGGATTTTCAAAATTCCCAGAGAATGTAAAGGGCGGGTCTGATGGTCACCTGAGGGCAGGGCAGTAGAGTTCAAACTGATGACCAGAGTGGCTAGAACAGGCACTGTGGGACACTTCTGGAGGCTGATCAGAGTGCATTAACAGACCAGGGTGTCCACACTGATGCTGCGGCGCTCCAGCGGGGGCGCATCAAACGTTATTCCACTCGCCAAGGTGAAGTACCAGGAGCGCTCTAGCCGCAGAGTCAGAGCGCTCTGCGTGCCTTGCCAGTGTGGACGCGTTGTGAGCTAGAGCGCATGGGGCTGCTTTAATGCGCTCTAACTCGCAAGTGTAGCCATGCCCTAAGGCTTCTTTTACACTGTGCTTAA
This sequence comes from Chrysemys picta bellii, assembly GCF_011386835.1. Lineage (NCBI taxonomy): Eukaryota > Metazoa > Chordata > Testudines > Emydidae > Chrysemys > Chrysemys picta. The sequence continues at coordinate 13,797,594 of NC_088799.1, read as the reverse complement.
TGCTACTCCCTTTCATTCAACTTTAGCACACTTAACATTTGTGTGTGTGTATATATATATATATATTAATGTGCTATTGTTATCGAATCACTGTAGCTAAAACATTTATGATAAAGCACAATTTGTGTATTAAATTATTACAGTGCTGAGGAAGTCTTGTAAGAATGGTAAGTAGATGAGTTACTTTCCTTAATAGCTTAACATTGTTCAAAGCTACATGCAGCTTTATTTCTAACTATATGAAATTGATCCATTCAAGCCAAGTCTCTTTAGTCATTGAAATGGGTCCTAGACTCGTAGGGTCCCACTCAGTGCATTCTAAATATGATGATGAAGTATCTGATCTAATCCAAGGGTTAGACCTCATTCAGGTCCCTCTTCATCTAGGTCTAGATTAAGGAAAGCACTAAAATGCATGCTTATCTTTTTGAGCATATTTTTAAATCCCATTATCAGTGGGAGTTAAGCATGTGCTTAAATTCTTCCCTGAACAGTGACGCTTTCCTGAACTGTAGCCAGTATAAAAACCATTCAGGAGTAGTCTCCATTATTGAGAAGCAAGTACCAAATTAGCATCAAAAGAGGCTCCTGCAGTTGTGATATTGTTCAAACGATGGAGAGACTTGAAAGATGTTTTTTAAAAAAATCTCGTTTCTACCTCTGCTGATTAAGAACGTCCTCAGAAAATACTGTTAATTCCGATGCCTTAAGGGCTTCTGAGACCGTATGGTCTTTCTGAGGCTTACCACTAGATGTGATACAAAAGGTTCTTCTATTTGTATAAAAGGCTCTCAGTGGCCAAGCAAGGCGGCTTATTCTTTTCCTACCTACTAGACACTGTGTGTGTGTGTGTGTGTGTGTGTGTGTGTGTGAGAGAGAGAGAGAGAGAGAGAGAGAGAGAGTTTTGGAGCTCGTTCTCTGTTTGCCTAATAGAGACATTTCAAATGTTTTTTTGGTTGAAAGGCACTAATTAAGGATACTTTTCAGAAAAATGGGATAAAAGAAGCATTACCCCCTCCCCCCCCAAAATAATCCTAACCTTTCATGCTTAACTATTTTTAGTACTGGTTCAGATGTCTGGAAATCACTGATGTCCTGAGATGGCATTAAAAATAAATAAATAGAGGCATCGTACAAAAATATATCAAAATTAATTCATTTTTTTCACAACAAGTTGTAATGGATTTGATTTTAAAGGGACACTGTCAAGCTATTTAAGTCTCAAAGTTAATCTTCCTTTTAAAGTTACATATGTTATAGATGAAACTATAATTTTTTTTTGTTCTGCCTTAGCAGATTTTATTTTTGTTCAGTTGACCCAGTATCTAATTAACTACAAGGTCTAGAAAACCTGAAAGGCAGCTATTATAATTTCCCACACATAAAAGTAATCCATTTACTATATGTAACATTTTTTCATCCAGAAGAATCTGGGTGAGAGGAAACTTTTTACGTTGCTGTATCTAGCTTGCAGAGAGCATTGGCTTCTCATGCCCCTGAAAGGTAGTTTAAAAGTGCACTATACTATGTTGTTGTTGAAAGGAAGAGAATAAGAATACCATTTCAAATTGAAATTGTCGGGAAAATTCGATTATTTAGTAGGTGTGTATTGTACTTTACGAAACAGACATAAATTAGACCACCTCTTGTCCCAGTGAGCATAGAGTCTAAACTGGATGGATACAATAGAAAGGTAAGGCTGAATGTTAGTCTGGAAGCTGATAAAGTTTCAGTCACTGAGGCCTAGTCTACACTGGAGAGGAAGAAGAAGGGGGATCGATTTAAGTTACGCATCTTCAGCTACGTGAATATCGTAGCTGAAGTCGACGTACTTAGATCGACTTACTGTGGTGTCTTCACCACGGTGAGTCGACTGCTGCCTCTCCCCCGTCGACTGTGCCTGCGCCTCTAGCTGAGCTGGAGTACAGGAGTCGATGGGAGAGCGCTCGGGGATCGATTTATCGCATCTAGACTAGACATGATAAATCGATCCCCGCTGGATAGATCGCTGCCCGCCGATCCGGCCGGTAGTGAAGACATACCCTTAGTGTTGGCAATCTAGGTGAAAGAAGTGAATTTTAAACCATAATTGGAGGGGAGGGAATTTGGAGCATGAACAGAAGGAGATGGTGTCAGAAATGGACAGGGAAAGAGGGATGGAATTACAGAACCGAGTCTAGCATGGGAGAAAATTTCAAAAGGAGCATTAAGGAGAGAGGATTTGGCAAAGCATAGGACCCAAAAGGGAGTGTGGGAGAATGGAAGGGCTGAGATGTTACACACACAAACAACAGGCACGCACACACACACACACACAAACAACACACCGCGCGCACACACACACACACTCACACACATAGAATGATAACCAAGCTCCAGCAATTTGTGACATCCGGGATATTTCACAATCAGACTTTAGATTGGGGCACAGCATGGAGTGACACAATAATCTGTGTATGGCAACAGATAGAGATCACATCTCAGTGCTCATCCCACTGAACCTGTCTATAGCTTTCCACATTGTTCGTCTCAGTTGCTGCTGATCCATTTGTATGATGTAGCTGGAGCAGATGGTGCAGCCCTACTGTGGCTCCAATTATTCATCTTCAGAAGGACCCAGAGTGGTGTTGGGTAACTTCTTCCCCCAGAAGTTCCCACCTGCAAATTGCAATGCTGATCATTCTTTTTTGTTTCCCCCTCAACATTGACATGAGCCCACTTGGAGAGGTCATTTGATGAGACAGACTCATTGCCAACCACATACAGGTGCAGGTATCTCATTTTCCACACATGCAGCCAGTAGTATCTTGAGGCTGTCATTGTGCTTACAAGAGAACAGCTTGTGAATAAAGAACAGCTCGATCACACTGAGCCCAGTCAAGAGCAAAGTGGTACTGGTTGCAAGGGAGAAATGTGTGGAAGAGCTAGTTAGGACAGTGTCCAATCAATAAAAGGAAGTCATCTGCCTCCCATTCACCAAAGCCATGCAAAGTTTTGGAGTTCTGTCAGTAAATCTAGCAAATCAGTAAGCCCCTCCCCCAAAAGCCTTTTTCCCATCTTCATCTCATGCCTTTATTACATATAAGCTTCTATCTAGCTACAGTCATTGTCAGACGACTTCATACCTTCAGATTAGATTACTGTAACTCACTGTACCAAGATCTGAAGGTGAAAGCTATACAGAGACAAGTGCTTGTGTGGAATGCAGCTGACCCCCATCTTGTTTTGATGGGTTCCCAGAACACATCTCTTCTGTGCCCCAGAGGTGTTGCTGCGTTAGATGTATGATGATGATGATAATAATGAATAGGGATATTCAGAGCTCACACACTACCTTCCAATTATGACAGAGGCTCATAAAAACAGCAGTACATCTCATTACAACGTTGAGGCTATATCATTGCAATGAGAAGGGCTAAACCTCAGCATATAATTCTGCAGAATTGCAAGGGAAAAAATTTACAATCCTTGCAATTTGCAGATTTTTGTTATTCTACCTTTGGAATAATCCAACCTAGCAAAGCAATTTGCATGCGTAATTTAGAAAACAAATGTGGTATGTAAACAGCATTCAAACTTCCCTGGGCGACTTGTGGGACAGAATTACTGTATAAATCACAAGAAACATCTTGACTTTGTTCCCTTTAGCATTTCTGCAAAAGATTGGTGTTGAATATTTACCTTTCTGTTTCACCTTTTTATCCTGTAGTCTACTCCATTGAACTTGTGTTGAGGGAAATATATTCTTTATCATCTGCCCGTTACATTGGGTTGGTAGTGGACTTTGGAGGAATGTGATGTAAAGATGTAGGTACAGTGGTTCCCATAGGTTCCTTTATTCCTACAGAAATACACAGATTGCAATTAGATTCAAAAGAAACAGTATTGTATATCTAAAGAAGAGATTTTTTTTAAAGTACCCTTCTGCCTATTCAGATAAAGTAAAACAAAATATTGTTTTTAAGGGTTCTTTTTTCTCTTCTGTTCAATCTCAACATTTCAGGTCTGTACAATTGGTGTTTCTTTTTCTATTTTCTTGATTTGTTTTTAGAGCCGAGGTCAATAACTAGGCTGTTTTGGCTTCTACCATGATTAAGGGTAGCTTTTTACAAAAAACTCCTGTGCTCTGTTATAACCTTTCTAGGGAAAGTTGAAGGGAGAACTAAGCACTTTCTCACATGCTCTTTGGTCCTTTGATGCTGGTGGCTGATGTACAATTCAGCATTAAATGTAGTTGTTGTGCCTTTTTCTTACCAGCACTTTAAGTTTGAAATTCACAATGTATTGCATCATCTTAATAGTTACATGTGCACTCTAATTCAGTGTACACTAAATGAGTTACGGCTGGAGGCCAGAAAAATTGTAGGTTACATAATTCTATCAGATGAAAAAAAGTGACTGTCTAAGGCTATATAATTTCAGTTGAAATCTCTGAGTTGGTATTGGTTCTTCTAGAACTGATCTAGGAGTTGAAATATTGCAAGGGTTCGTAAGACCGATTTCAGTCATTGTTTTTTTCTTTCATTGAACTATTGTGTGTGTTAGCACCTCTGTTTCAGAAATGTTGGTATCGGTTCATTACAAAGAATAACTCTCTGGTTTGTGTAATTGGGAGAATGATCTATGACTAGGATTCCTAAGTACTGTGATAATACAAATAACTAATTATAATAGTGATACCCTCTTGCTTTTGGTGAGCAGGCTATTGGCAAGCAAAGCAGTCATCTAATCTGGGTGGATGGGCAGGTGGTTGCCTTTAAATTGTTTCAGATGTCTTAATTAAAGAACAACAGAGGGACCTGTGGCACCTTTAAGACTAACAGAAGTATTGGGAGCATAAGCTTTCATGGGTAAGAACCTCACTTCTTCAGATGCAAGACTCACTGAAGAAGTGAGGTTCTTACCCACGAAAGCTTATGCTCCCAATACTTCTGTTAGTCTTAAAGGTGCCACAGGACCCTCTGTTGCTTTTTACAGATTCAGACTAACACGGCTACCCCTCTGATACTTAATTAAAGAACTGTACCTACGTATTTGCAGTGTTTTTCTAGATATTCCCTTGATTTTCAGTCGGAAATGCACATACTAAGGCTGCATTATCTAGTTATCAAAGTAAATTTGGAATTGTTTTAAGGCTAATCACTCTAGATAGTTATATGGATAATGCCTGTCCATGTCCCCTGTAGCCTATAGGACTAACCTGCTTGCTTGTGTGTGTGTGTGTGTGTGTGTGTGTGTATATATATACACACACACACACACACACACACACACACACACACACACACACAAGCAAGCAGGTTAGTATATATATATATCTTTTCTTATAATTTAAGTATTGGATGTATTTGAAGTATTTGTTACCTAAATAGATGAGTACCCACGCCTATGTCTATGACCTTTTATCTAAACTAATAGACAATGGGAAAAAACCCCTATGCCATTTTCCATTGTCTATTGGTCTAGAGATAAAAGGTCATAGACATAGGTGTGGGTACTCATCTATTTAGGTAACAAACTATAGGTCAACTTTGCTTTTTGAGTAAAAGGTCTTAATATAGATATGCTAACTTTGCCTTAGCTTAACCTACAGGATATGGCCTGTAGGTCTCTTGCATTACAGCCAAACTTACTTTAATATAAATTTATAAACCTGTTACAATACATCAAATACTTAAACTATAAGAAAAGATATATATATATACACAAGCAAGCAGGTTAGTCCTATAGGCTACACACCCCAGCAATGTGTGTGCATGTGTTTGTGTGTATAATCACTCTGTTTTAGAACTGTTTAATCCTTATTGTTGTACAGTAATTGGATTCTGCGCTGTGTATTATTAGTCAGTTTTATTGATAGCTGTTTGTAATTTACAATGAATGGTTGATGAAAATTAAACAGACCAACACTATTGACTGCAGACTTAGCACTGAGAAAATTCAGTTCACCAGGACTTCATACTAAGAATAAAACGGTACCAGGGGAAAACTTAATTCACATATGCTTATCCAAGATACTGTACGATTAAAGAGAGGCATGCTTTCTGACCCCATATTTCTGAAGGGTGTTGACATAGTTATAGTACTGATGTTTTTTCACATAGTCCCTTGACTGTGTCACATGTACCAAACAACAACGGGTCAGCAAGAGCCAAAGTAAATATGTGTGATTTATGACTCCCTGAATTTTGGTATAAGACATGGTGGAGCTGATAAACTGTGGCTGAAAGTTTATTTTTCCAAAATTTATTAATATTCCTTTTTATAACTTAATGTGTTACATTTTAATAACCTGCTATGCCTTTAAACGTGAACTGGCAAGGTTTGCAGTATTTTTTCATAGATGATCGAAACTGTTTCCAGTCTTTTAGCTGTGAAAAGTTGATGGAGATTTGTTTTTGTCACTTTTGTTCCTCTTGAGACTTCCTTATAACCGCACTCAAAGCGTAGATTTCCATCTGGATTAGGGATGGGTGAATAAATGGATAAAATAAGAGACTTTGCCTGCAGTTTTTGCCAAACCACACTAAAATGTTTTTGAGGTTTGAAAAAGGCTCTGTAATGATTTCGCTGTCTCTGGCACCCGTGGGGACTGAGCCTGAAGTCTCAGGATCTATAAGCATGAATGTATAATCCCCAAACAAAAGGGCCGTAGCCCCAGTTCAGCAGAATGTCCTCAGTCAAGGTTGCACTGAAATATATACTTAACTTTAAGATAAAGTTTTTAAGATAAAGAGCCTAATTCAGGAAAGAACTTAAGCACATGCTTAAGTTCCATTGAAGTCAATGGGATTTAAACACATGGTTAAGTGATCTCCCGAATAAGGATTTAAACATATGCTTAAATGCTTTCCTGAATCAGGGGACAGGTTCATTGATTGGGAGACAGTAGCAGACTCCTAAACAGCTATACATGTCAGGGCCCGAAACGTGGACTGTCAGACCTAGTGGTCAGATCCAGGAGTAGAGCCATGGTCATGGTCACGCCCAGGGTTAAGCCAGAATCTGAGTCAGAAGTCAAGTCATGCCAAGGGTCAAGGCCAGAATCAGCCGCTGGGGTTGGGGCAAGGAACAAGGCGTGGTAACAGAAACAGGGACGAGACACGGTAGCAGGAAGAAGAACCAGGAGAGGAGGCAGGGCTTTGTCTGGGCAGCAATAGGCCTAGCAACTAGTTACTCAGATGAGCGATGGGACAGGAGCAGGAAGCCTTATCCCCCATGGTGTCCAATCAACAGTCTGCTGTTAGTCATCTGGCCCCACTGAGTCAGCTTGTGTAGCTTCTGGTGGTGGGATATTAGCATCAGTTCCCTCATCCCCCTTGCAGCACAGTGGCACAGAAGGTAAGGCTCCAGCACGCTGGGCCTGAGATCAAGACCTGCAGTGCCTGAGGATAAGCCACTAAAGGGGATCAAAGAGCTGCTATGTTTTAGACTGTTATATTTTGATAACTTCCCCCACCCCATTACTTTTCTTTACCATGTATCACTACACTTCCTGGTTCTAGCTGTGAACTGAAGTGCCAATATACCATGGAAGAGGCTTTTTTGTGACATTTCTTACCTCACTGGAAACAGAGAATACCAGAAATCTCAGGACAGAGCCTGATATAAAAATTTTATTAAGATGTTTACAAAAAAAAAAAAAAAGTGAACAGTACAGAGTTTAAGCATAGAAGTTTCTGGTTATCGGGGAATAACGTACAGATTACCAAGCGGCATGAAGTTCGGTTTAAGATTGGATGGCGTAAGGAATACATAATCTGCAGTATCCCCAATTGGGGGTAAAAGGTTAAGGAGTCAAAGTACAGACATTGAGATATGAGGGTATGTTGTTCATATAATGGCGATGTTCAGGTGTGGAGTACAATGAGTGGATACGATGATGAGGATGGATTGACTCTCACTTGGTGAGATTTAACGTTCAGTGAGTTTATGGTTCCAGTTCATATGGTCCAACGGACAAAGTCTCTTGGTCCCTTTCTCGTAGTCAATGCACGATGTTGCTCTGGCTCACGCCTCCTGGTACTGTCGGTAGCCGTTGATGTGTTCAGTGAAGATGTCCTTGGACCATCAGATGGTGTCTGAGACAATGAGGCGCCGCATGAACCGTGTGTAGCGTCAACCAATCCTGCAGGTCCGCAGCACACGCTCGTTGCAGGGGTCCTTACAATATACCTTTATCCAACTACCCTCCATATTTGCCACACAATTTATCCAGTGTCAACCCCCAAAGAAAATAATGTATTTCTAATAGTGGAAGGTATATACTCAATGCTAAAATGTTTTCACTGGGTGCAGAGTAATGTGTCTGTTTAAGCCCTGATCCTGCAAGCTGCTCCACATGGTGCACTTCACATTGAGTATAACTCTGCATGAATATAGGTCTGCCTGTTTTGGGACAGCGGGCACTGACTGGGCCTTATTCTGCAGGTGTAGGGCTAACTGTATTCCCAGGTTCTGCTAGTTACTGAGCATTACCTATTGCTCAGAATCCCAACAATGGGGAATCCACCAGGATGGCAGTGGATCATAGGGTACGTCTATACTACCCGCCAGATCGGCGGGTAGTGTTCGATGTATCGGGGATCTATTTATCGCGTCTTGTCTGGACACGATAAATTGATCCCTGAATCAACGCCTGTACTCCACCTCGGCAGGAGGAGTAAGCGGAGTCGACGGGAGAGCCACAGCAGTTGACTCGCTGCCATGAGGACGGCCAGGTAAGTCGAACTAAGATACTTCGACTTCAGCTACGCGTAGCTGAAGTTGCGTATCTTAGTTCGAACACCCCCACTAGTGGAGCCCAGGCCATAGACGCCGACTCCTTCGGTGCTCCGGGGCTCAAGCACCCACAGAAAAAAATAGGAGTGCTCAGACCCACCAGCAACAGCTGAGTGTGGTGGCAGTTAGACACACAACCCTCAGTGCTCCAAAGGGCTCAGATTAGAGCTGGTTGGAAAATTGTGGTGGTGGGGTTTTTCTATGGAGAAATTTGATGTTTTGTTGATGAAATGAAAATTTTCAAGGAAAGCAGATGCTTTCCACAAGTATCTTCGTTTAGTTTTTTTTAAAAATGTTTATCCATAAATCTTTTGGCCAGCCCTAGCTCAGCCTCACTGCTTAAGAATTATTCCAGTCCCCCAAAATTGGCAAGACTGACTAGAGATGGGTGCATGAGTGCCCATAGGTTACTTTGATTCTTATGCAACCCTAATTGCAAGATGAGACCGCCCTTCCCTGGCAAAACTTCCAGGGGCTGGTGCAAACACCACCTGCCCTCCCTTGGGATGAATTTCCCTGAAGATATTGCAAAGCTCATTGACTCAAGGGATGACATTTACATCCCCTGCATTAGTGTGAAAATCACAAGTATTCTCAATTAAGAGCAATTTTTGTGTGTATGTATGGGGCAGTACTTGTATTATTATTTATTATTTTATTATAATGCAAAAGAAGAATATGAAACAAAAGTTAGGTTAGAGTAATAAATTCATGAGGATATTCCCGTAACAAAAGCCTAAAATGTTAAAATGTGTTACCACAGTGCAAACCTAAGGCTAGACTCAATGAAAACTCTGTCTAGCAAAAGAAGTTGCAGTAAATTTTTACTGAATTCAGCCCTTAAGAACAAAATATCTGATTTCACTGCCAAAATAATGATTTCTCCAAAAGTTGCTGTCTAAAGTGTATTCCCTCTGAGAATTTGTGATAATTTTATGTGTAAGGAAATGACGATTCATGAATTGTTTCTCTAAAACTAGGTGTCACTGATTTATACATGAGCACAGTAGCTTTAGGCAGGCCCAGAAGGATTACAATAGTTTTCTAAAATTTCGGTTGTTCTGAGAATATCAAATACTGTTCCCCATTGACTAGCACGTCTTTTGCTTTGCATTGTGAAACGGTGTGTCTGGTGCCAGCTTGGGGGTTGAGTCGCTGTGGATCCATGTTTGGGGATCTGAGATTGGCATTTGGATTCTGAATTCTTGTCCCTCATTTGGGAACAATAGGACCTGGGAGTGATATAGAGGTGGGATAATGGGTGGAGTGCCAAATGTTGTCTTGCAATTGCCTTTCTGATAGCCAAAACACAGAGGTATGGGAGGGGTCTTTAATATGGAGATTTGGATGTAAGTCCTATGAGAACCTCCTCACCTTCCCCAATAATTAGAACTGGGCAAAAATTTGGGGCTTAAACTATATTAAAAAAAATGCAAATTTGAATTTGTGTCAGTTTCACTTAATTGTTCACATTAGGAAAAAACAAAACAAAACAACAAAATATTCCCCAAAAGTCAAAATGAAAAGGCTTTGCTTTTTCTGTTCAAAATGACTTTTTATTTCTAAATTTCCTTAAGCGTTTTAAAATATCCGAGAACCTTAAATGCTCAAAATCAAAACAGAATGGTTCAGGTGAAAGAAAACATTTTGTTTGATCCAAAACAATTTTATAAAACCTTTTGATGATTGTTTTATTTTGCATTTCCCTATTTAGTGTGTGTATGTGGGGGGAAGTAGAGATTGTGGAGGAAAATGTTTTCTACTTTCTGTGTTGCCCATAAAGAGGTATACAAGTTGAAAGCAGGAAGCCCTTGTTGAAAATATTGGCAGCACATCAATGAGGCACTCCTAATTGAGCCCTGTGAACAAAGGTTTAAGTGTTTGAAAGTTTTAAATGAGAATATTAGACCCACCATAGAAAGGGAAGAAACATAATACTTGATAACAACAGCACTTCCAAATTCTTGGCCAAATTCTTCTCTTGATTATGCTGGAGAAATGTTGAGAAAGTCAGTAGAAATGAGGGGCTACTCCAGATTAAATCAGTGTAACTCAGAGCGGAATGTAGCTCTGCATCTTCAAAGCGCCGTCCAAATGTTAACTACCTAATGAGAAAGCTAAAGGAATTCAAGACTCAGCTGAGTATAACAGATCATATTGTAGTGGGTTTACTGGCAGATATTCCTGGTTACAGAGACTCCCTGGGAACTGGAACTTCCATTATGAATGGCTCAGGTTGGTACAGGGCTTCATCCAAAGCTCATTGAAGTCAATAGGTGTCTGTCCATTGGTGTCACTGGGATATGGATCAGGCCCATTGTGAGTTTCCGTAGTTTAGGAGAATAAAGTTGGGAAGAAGTATGTCCATGAGAAAGCTTTGTTGGCAGTTTTGTGCTGCTAGTTTCACTGTTGGAACTGTTGGAATGGCTTTCCTAGATTTTACAAAATTTGCTCATGTTGGTCACTTGACCCCAAGATAAGGAAGTTTATTTCCTTTGCGCACACTTGAAAAGACTAAGCTGTTTGGTGCAGATGGTCACTTAAGGATTATCTAACAAATCGTGGCATTAGTAGCGATTCATTTGTGCAAACTAATCACTGACACTAAAACAAAAAGTTGCTAAAATCCATCCTTTTCCCCAATTGCTTAAGTTACATTCTTGCACTAGAATAGCAGAATTAAAATTGCAAATGTATACCTAGAGTTTTATCTTAGTAGAAATTGTATAGTATGTTGTTGTTACTACTGCTACTAGTATTATAGTAATTCTATACGTTAGGTCATTGGTTTGTGATCTAGCACAGAGTTAGGAGCAGCACATTGTGATTCCTTGACATACTGGCATAACTACACCATTGGATGCATTGGGAGGATCGAGTCAAGCTTTGGCTGATAGCGGATGAAAATTTTCCGACAAAGTTTTTCCATCAAAAAATGCTGGGTCAGCAGTTTCGACATGGAATCAATATATTCCCATGCAACGCGTTGATTCCATCAGAACTTTTGATGGAAATCGGGCAACCTGCTTCTCTGCCTGGTTCACAACCCTAAAATACTTGCAATCTAAGACAAAAATAAAGACAGGATACAAGATTGGCATATGTTTCTTGACTATGTGGGCTAGTTGCAGATTAACCCACGATAAGGACCTACAAGACCAAGTAAAAGAACTTGACTTTGATCTTACTTCCACTGACATCAGTGGCAAAACTCACACTGATTTGATTAGTAGTGGGACAGGGCTCCTTTTACAATTAAAATGTGAATACATCATTTAAATCTGACCTGTGAAAAATAAATAAATAGGCTGTAGACTAAAAAATGGATCAGCTCCAAAGCACTATGTGTTTTCAGATACTGTTTCTGTCCTTGGCGGTATGGTTTCACTCTGTGGTTTTCAATAATGGTGCATAAGAGTGACCAGTGTATCTCCTGAAAGATGATGTACATTTCACGATGAGCTGTGCTCCACCTTATACTGATTTTAAGGTGTTTGTATCCTTTCTTTAACAGTATATCTTCTGGGATGAGCTATGAGCAGGGCTTGTAAATATTTATTCTGATAATGATGCAGGGCTGAAAAGTATTCATAAAATTCATGTGTCAGGAGCATGTGCAGGGCTGACTTATAGCCAAAGCGAAAGATTTTTCATTAAATTTGGTTCTCCTTGATGCCTGGGTGAAGGAAGAAGCCGCTTTAGATAGCATCACATGCAGAGCAGGTGAAACGATACTGCATGTTTAGGGCTGTGAAAGAACGAGGCCATATTTTCTGCATTCGTGTTGTTTATGTAGAGGATTGTAATATTCGTATCCTTGAAGCAGTTTTAAAGCAGTTACACAGTTTTGTTCAAAGGGGAAGTTAAAATGGGAGGTGTTGTTTCAAACTGAAGTAGTGGGGAAGCTGTTCATTGCATCTGCTGGCCTGACAGATGGAAATGTGGGAAGTATGAAAGGGACTGAGACTCTGGGACTAGTGAAGATGTGTGGAGATACATGGGCTCTTTGCCATGTTTGGGCTCCCTTTCATTGGATAAACTACTGGACAGTTAGAAGAGCTCTGTATGGAAAAGAAAACCCAGACAACCTATGGTAAAGAGGTACCAGGAGAATTTACTTCAAGTGAATGAGTCTTAATGCAATAGAGTTCTGTGCATCTTCTACAATCAGTGTTTCTCTGCCTGTACATTCCCCTCCAGTCCTCCTTTCTGTCCTGAGCACAACACGTGGAAGACAAATGCTGTTACGCCATATCAAGTCATCGATTTTTAAATGGAATTTCCAGTGATAATGAATGAAGACTGCTTAAAAATAAATGGCACAATATGGTACATGGTATAGCACTTTTTTCAGACCTAAAATAAAAAGTGTGTGTGTGTGTCAGGAATCATGTGGTAATATTCTTCATCCTTCTTTCAGCTGCACTCAAGGGTAACTATGGGGAGTAAATGCAGTAGTGATGTGAACACCTGACCCAGTTACATCGTGTTCTTGGACTCTTAACATGAAAAGAAACAAAGCTGGCCAAAAGGAAGGTGGATTAATTGAAGCCTTGACCAGATGCTTGTGTGTAATGTACACAAACACAATGTGAGTCTTTGTCTCCCTCTGTTAACTAGACCAAATAAAGAAGTTGATGAGTCTCCCAGCTAATGGAAATGGTCCTTTAATTCAAGCAGTAGAGGTTCATGTGTTTAGACCTGGTGGTCACAAATCCAGTCCCTGCCCATGACAGCTCATTTAGGGGTGTCATTACACTTGTGCCCCTCAAAAGATAGCCTCTATGTTCCTGACCTATAGCAGTTTGGAAGGATGATGAGTTTTGGAATAGGATAGGAGCAGTTCTTAGCACTGCAGTACTACAAGGCTATTACTTTTTAAGTATCAGTCCCATTACGCCTCGCTGATAAACCACCTCAAAAAGAGAAACTGTTTTGTATTTGTATCCTGATGTGATGGAGTGAAAGGGGAAAAATCCCTTTGTAAAAATTCTCCACCACTATCTCCATAATCTCTACTTCAGTGAGCTTCAACCAAGTGCGAAAATGAAAAATTATAACCTGCCAAGCATCAGTGGCAGACTGAAATGAAAAAATTGCAGGTTAATAACAGTGATGCCTCAGAAAAAATTTGCTGGCCAATTTAACATTGCTCCATCCAAGGTCACATCTTGCAGCTGATTATTTTTAGTAATTTGCAGATGAGGATGCTCTACCTTTGTCATGGCAAGTCAAGATCAAGGAAATGGCAGGTAAAGTTTAATATTCAAGGTTATCTATCTTCTCAACTAAGAAGTAAGTCATGGTTCCAGCTTATTTATTTAAGACAGGGTACAGAAATCATTTCCACAGTGGTGAAGTGGAAAGCCTATCTTTTATGGCAGTCATAAAGTCACTGTAACATAACTTGGAGTGGAGAAAGATGCGGGGGTAGGTTGGGGAGGGGGGATCTGACCTAGTAGCTTCTGGAGCAACATATCACCTTGGGAATGAGGATCTGATAATATTTACCTGATAGTGTCATTCAGAATATAGAGGTTACATTTCACATTTTATATGTTTCTTGACTACGTGGGCTAGTTGCAGATTAACCCACAATAAGGACCTACAGGAAGCTTAGCTCTGTAGTTGTTGCCATGGGACCTGCTTGTGAAGGAGGTTTCATTCCAAAGAGGGGTGGATGTGGAGAATGAAGAACAGACTGGGCTATGTTGCCTTTTGGGTGAAATTGTCTGTAGGTGTTGGGTGGGGGTGGGGTGGGGCAAATAGTGCATTCCTGTTGCACCCATAACTCACCTACTGCCCCTGGCCCTACCCACATGTGTGACTCTGGTCCCATTGAGGCAGTTCTCTGAAATCTGGGCCACTGAGGGCACAGGGCCGGCGCAACCCATTAGGCGACCTAGGCGGTCACCTAGGGCGCTAACATTTGGGGAGCAGCGACCGCGGCGGCCAGATCTTAGGCCGCCTCGGTCGTTGTCGGCATTTCGGGGGCAGGACCTTCCACCGCCTCCGTCGGGGGCGGCATTTCGGGGGCGGAACCTTCTGCCATGTAGGGCGGCAAAAAAGCTGGCGGCGCTCCTGCCGAGGCATCTGATACCCACCTTCCTTCCTGATGTGGCAGTGTGAGAAGTGTGTGTGTGTGTGTGTGTGTGTGTGTGTGTGTGTGTGTGTGTGTGTGTGAAGGGAACCCTCCATGTGAAGATATAAGAAGATATTTCTACCCTCCACACCCTTGTCTGGAGTTGTGCCAGAACAACAGAGTCAACAACTTCTCATTTGCAAAAAGTGCAGTTGGATCTTTAAAGATCACAGCGATTAGAACCTTGGATTTAAGTCTGATCCTAAAAAGGCGGCACCTCCAGCAGACTCTGCCTTGGGCATTGGTTCAACAGGGACTCATACTGCACTGAATCCCCATTACTATTACATGCAACATCTAAGTTTTCAGTAGAAATTCCCTATCCAATTACTTCTATGCCTTGACCCTATTTAGTTTCTGAGATCTGACAGGATCACAGCTTGAGAGCTTTTTAATTTTTCCAGCTGTCATACAACATATCAAGCTAGTTCAGTAGTTCTAATCTAATGCTCCCTGCAATGAAACTGTGAATGTATCAATCAATACTTGTTAAAGTACATGTAAAATCCACACCAAAAAAAAAAAAATTAATAGTCTCTTGACAATCTGTCCATTTCATTCTCTGTCTCTTTATCTTCTACCAAAAACTGTCTCTAAAAGGTTCCACATTTCCTCAAACTCGTGTAGCCTGTCTTTGTTCATATAGATCATCTTTGTGCCAACAGCTCTCTCCTATCCCAAATAAGGCCCCTCTAAAGCATTAGGTTGATCTGTTGCCCCGCTGTAGAGTCTTCATTTGACATATCAAGACAGTAGTGACAGGCAGACTTCCAGTCCTAGGAACAAAAATGCAGGGATGGGGGACTTCAACCTCAGTGCTTTCTCTGTAATTTATTTTTCTTCCCTTTTTCCACAAAGTAGTTTAGCTTTAGGATAGTCACAAAGCAGAAAGAGCACAGAAGTTTTTTGTATCAGTTTCTAGCGCATAATCCAGTTTGAAACTATCTATTACTATAGCTGCCCTGGTCGCTACACACAACTTCATTTTAACTGGGTTCTCGCAACATGTGTTACCCCATTATGCTTAACAATCCATCTCACTTTGTATTTGGCTGTAACACTGTAGTTACATTTTCCAGACCTCTGTGAAGCTTGAAAGCCTGTCTCTTCCACCCTCAGTAGTTGGTACAATAAAAGATATTGCCTTGCCCACCTTGTGTCTCTCATATCCAGGGACCAACACAGCTACAACAATACTGCTAGCAGTTTTAATATAGCTAACAGGCAGAGTGTGTTCTATGAAGAACTGGATAATTAACCCAACAATTACCAGTGTCTCTTAGTGCTCATGCCCAGAGCGGAATCTCCTCATCCAGTTTCTCCTATGAGGCTATAGGGTTTGATTCTCATTTATACCAAAGCCACTTTACAATGCTCTGACAACGAAAAGGCCTTAAAGTGCTTGTAAAATGTCATCTAGTCTCACTTTTAGACCCCTTTATGCTTCAAAAGTAAGGTGGTGTAAAGTGGCCTTAATGTAAATGAGAATTGGGTCCTGTTACCCCTAAATGCACCTTCAATCAGACCTCTAGTTTAGCAACTGTTGATGAAATTAAAGAGATCAGAATCTAGACACAGAAGAACCAAGTATATAGCATGGGAAGGGGGTCTGTCTACACATGGATGGATGTGTAGACAGACCCCTAGATCCTTGGGCTCCCACATAGTATGAAGGCTTAATTGTCTGCCCCTTCCATGGAGTTACAGATCCCTTTCCTTTGTGGTAGCAGATCAAACTTGTGGAGGCTGACAGCCCTTTTTTTTGGGGGGGGGGGGAGGTGTGTCTTGTGTGGTTTTCCATGGGAGGGGATGGTAGAACCAGATCTCTTAAAAGCTTTCTTATGTTCACTTATAGATAGTCATAGATGTGCAGGATACCTTACGGGTGCTAACCAAAGATAGGTCCTTGTCCCAAGGACTTTACAATCTATGGACTAAATTCTGGCTTTTGTGGCCATAGTTGTGCAAATTGGAAGAATGGGAGGTACAGAAGAGCTGTGCATCCAGATTGACTCATGAACTCCCCTCCACCTCAGAACTGTAACTCCACCACCCTGGAAGAAGATGCATATGCTTCCCTCCATCAGCCCAGCTCTGTTAGCCTTTGTGGGTGGGGCCAGGACCCTGACCCTTTTCAGGCAACTAATGCCCATTAGCAGTGTATGGTCTTCTCAACACTGTGATGACTGGTCCTTGCATGGGGGCTCAATAGGGAAGCCACCTTGGGCAATTGTGCAGGTACTAGTCACAGTCTGATTCTGAATGAAAAACTGCAAAGGGGCAGCTGACCTCAGGCAGAGGTGGGCACGATAAGATTAAAGCCGGTATTTTCACTTGGTGAAACTCGATGGCCTGCATTATTCAGATCAGACTAGGTAATCTTAATAGGCCTTGAAATGACACTTTAAAATACAGATGTATAATTCTATTGATGTAGCTAACATCTTCCCAAATATTTGGACAACATAAACAAGCACCTCTTGAAAAATAATTATTTGTGGCAATGCATTGCTCAATCTATTACTTATGGGCTTGATGCAGAAGTTATTGGGCTTGCGTTATGTGGGAGGTCAGACTAGATGATCATAATGGTCCCTTCTGGCCTTAAAATCTATGAATATATGGAAGCATCTTGCAGGCTGTGTTTTATTTACAATAACACTTGTTTTTGATAACACAGCCCAGTACATACATCTGAAAATGTATCTATTTTCTGGTAAGTTTGTAACTTCCAGGGAGGAGGGAGAAGTTTTATTTCCTGTGTAAGAAGCTTTTCTTTTTGGAAGATCATCTGCTGATTATTAAAGTGCACATAAGGGGCTCTCTGGGTCTACCACACGAGCTTTCTTAGGCCAACAGAAAGCGTAAGGCATTTCCATGACATTTATAATTGCAGCACTTCCAGAACAATTACCCTGGCAGTTCGTTTTCATATGGTTGGAATTATATTTGCTTGTTAGATTTAATTGAAATCTGTGCCGATGCACTTGCTTGACAAGGTTTTGCAATACCGTCAATATTCAATGGCTTAAACTTGGGGGAACGTGCATATTTTCTCTGTTAGCCAATCATTTACAGATATGACAGGAGACATTATGGGGTACATTTTCAGAAGGGCAGCCTCAATACTTGCCATCACAGTTTGTACCCACAAAAATATACATCAATAGGAATATTTGCACCTCTGTCTACCTGACTCTGGCCACAAGTCAGGTAGTTGTGTTTTCAAGTCCTCAGATCTGTGCTTGTAGTTCATTTGTGGTCAAGTATTGAGCACCTCCTCCTCAGTTTGCATGAACTGGCATTGCTTCATGTCAGGTAAGCTATGTTGATTTATGTCAACAAGGATCTAGTCCAGTGAGCCTGCAAATAGGGAAACTGGGCCTCACTCCTGTGTTTCATTTCTGGCAGCTTCCTCTTCAACTTGGTCTAGTTGAAGGCTGTAATATAGTGACCCCGATCTCTTGTAAAGAAGGGGCATTGGACTTAACCCATGTAACAAGAGACACTTGCCTGCTACGTATAGTGCAGGAGGCTGAAATAGGGAAAACATTTTTACAGTGGGTGGAGATGAAGAAATAAGAGAAGGATCTGGCACAAAAGGAAAAGGTTAAGTAGATTCATGAGTGCAAAACATAAAACATTTTTTTTCCCTTTAAAGCCAGCTCTGTAAGTTAAAACGGATGCAAACATGCTGTCCTTTGTGACAGCCTGGAGATGGGCATGCTGGAACGTTAGACTTGTCCTTTGCTTGGATAAGTGGATTTATTTCGTATTTTGAAGTTAAATGGCTGTGATAAAAATAGATCCCTCTATATGCTACCGGGATCTGTAGTTTAATCAGGCTGCTTCCTGGAAAGAAGCCTGAAACTACTGTGAAGTACTGGGCAAAGGTCATTATATTGATGTTAGGCCCATTATATTGATGTTATTTTGAAAGAGAGAGAAAGCAGCACTCCTGGTCATTCTTGTACTGTATAGGGAAAGAGCTCTCTAAGGTCTCATGCAGCACTGGCTTTTCTACAACCTCCCCCAACTTGCCGGGAGCAGGATCCAACTGTCTGGGCTTCTCACCCGGCTCCAAGCTGGGAGCGGGGTCTAGCCGCTAAGCTCTCCAGGGGAGCAGGGAACAGCTGGGCTCTATCTGCCCAGCTTTCTTGTCAATGTCACAGTTCTGGTGAAATTGAGAGGAGAGCTAAAAGCCGATGTAAGTAACAGTGTCAACGCTGGGGTTCTCAAACTGGGGATCGGGACCCCTCAGGGGGTTGCGAGGTCATTACATGGGGGGTTGCGAGCTGTCCACCTCCACCCCATACCCTGTTTTACCTCCAGCATTTATAATGTTTAATTTATTAGGGGGGTCACACTCAGAGGCTTGCCATGTGAAAGGGGTCGCCAGTAAAAACGTTTGAGACCCACTAGTCTATGCAGACACTGCATCACCCTAACTACATTGACATAAATCCTATGCCTCTATGGAGGTGGAGATATTATGTCATTTAATGAGGGGAGGGATAGCTCAGTGGTTTGAGCATTGGCCTGCTAAACCCAGCGTTGTGAGTTCAATCCTTGAGGGGGCCACTTGGGGATCTGGGGCAAAATCAGTAATTGGTCCTGCTAGTGAAGGCAGGGGGCTGGACTTGATGACCTTTCAAGGTCCCTTCCAGTTCTAGGAGATGGGATATCTCCATTCATTTCATTTCATTTCATTTTATGTCGGTGTAGTAGAGCACTTATATTGGCGGGACAAGGCTGTAGTGTAGACACTGATATAATTAGGTCGACGTAAGCTGCCTTATGTTGACCTAACTGTAGTGTAGACCAGGCCTTACAAATCATTTTCATTATCTGGCTTTCATTTTAGCCCTATGCAGCAAATTCCAAGTTGCCAAGTTAACAGCCCTGGAAGCTGAAAGGTCAGTATTTAAATATCAAACACGTACCGTACCAGCAGTGCAGGCTGCCTGAATCCCTCCACTGTGCCTTATCAATGTTCCTCATCCCTGGCATGGAGAAAACAGCTGGGCTGAGGGCAGTGTTTAGTGTCCATGCTTATTAACTGTTGGTTTTGCTGTTGAGACTGGCAATAGGAGTGTCATTTGTGCACCACTTTGGTGAACAGCACTGGGACCTGGAGTAAAACGCCATTTCAAATAATAGTGTCAGATGGGAACAAATTTTGGTTTCTACCAACTTTGGCAGGAAGCATACAAGGTAATTCCATTGAGCTTGCCAGTTTCCCATCCTTTTATTTTAATGTCTGCCTTCGTAATGACCATATTATAACAAAGTATTGTTTTTCCCCTCCACTAGCATTGAACGATAACCTATCACATATTTATTTTTATTTCTTCTTAAAAGGAGAATTTTTCTTGAGAATAATGGAAATTAATTTTTATTCCTTTACATTCGCATTGCTTATGTTTTTATATTTGCACTAAAGCCCTTAAATACAGACACATTAACACATAATAATTTATATACGTAAAATAAAATCACAGTCTGGAGGAAAGGATTAAGGATTTCTCCTTTTCTTTGCCCTAAACATTAAAACATGCTCTTTACATTTTGCTTAAGCTTTCATGTCAAAGTTATGAGCAGCTTTAGCCTGGTTTGAGTTTGAAAACAAGACCCAAGCCAGGACAATAACAGAATGACACAAAGATTGACTACACTGTACTGGCTGGATGAAGTGAAAACCGATGAAATATAAATCCTATCTCATGGGATTTCACTGCCTGCTGGAACTAATCTCATTAACTTAAAACCACCTGAGGCTTAAGAGAGATATACACTGCCGTGAGAAATTATATTTATCCCATCCAGGAAAAAAACCCACCAGCTTATATCTTACATTTGACTTTGCTATTCTTGAATTACCAAGACATTTCTATCCCATGGGAAAGTCATTATATCTTGCAGCAGCACAATTATGTATCTTATCTAAAGTTCACTATTACATGAATTCTCAAATGTTTGTTCGTTTTCTTTTTAAGTTATTTCCTAAGGAAAATAAAGATTGGATACTTCATACAAGCAAATGGTGATAGATTACTTTCAGGTACACAATGCAGCCTTCTAGGGTTACAGGCAAAAAATCCTGAAGTTGCGAGATGATATAAGAGAAAACGTTGCTATTTGGAAGTAAAGGTTTGTGAGAGACCGCTTGTACTATGCAGTTGTTGTAATTCAACCTTTCTGATCTTTTTTTTCAAATAGCTGATTTTACAAGGCACTGACTGGCTCATTGGAAACAGAGCCTTCAGATGCGAGGTTACAGGTTTCAAGCCAGTGCAGATCAGGAGTGAGGGATAGCTTCATAACCATTGGATCGCTGTGCGAACTTCAATGTAGTGCCCATTGGATAAGTGTCCATAATGTACAAACCACCACAGTTGGCATTAAAGGTCTGATCCAAGCCCCTAGCTGTGGTGCTGGAACAATTTTTATGGCATGGGTGCTGAAGGCAGAAACCGTGTGTTTGGGTTGTTGTTACTACTTCAAACCAGGGGGTGCGGCAGCACCCCCAGCACTCCTAGTCCCAGCACCTATGGGATATTAATAGGAATATTCCCATTGATAAAGCCCTGTCTGACACTCTTGTCAGCCTCAGTAGAGACCGGGTGTCTATTGAGAGTCTCTTCATTATCTTCATTTTTTATATTTATTTTTATTTAAATTAGTTTTAAATCAATCATCCATCCATGGCTCCACGGCTCACATTAAAGCATAATAATAAGATAAATATCATTGATAAAAGATTTACCTTTCGTTTCTAATTTTGATGCATCTGTCAAAAAATACCCCAACAACCTATCCACCGTACATAAAGCCTCCCTCAATCCGCTCCATCCAGGAGAAGAAATTAGCTTTGCAGTATGCTCTGAAGGTCAACACGCTGATGTTCTGGTGGGAACTGCATGTCAGGCTTGAGGATTCCTCCCAGAAAATGTCTTACTCCAGCATGTCTCCCTTGTAACCAAGAGGCTGTTAGCTGGAGCATTGCTGCTGATGGCTAGCGTTACACAGTGCTCTAAGATCCTCACATAGTTCCATGAAGATCTGCTTCATCATGTAAGTTCTACAGCTACTGCTGGTCAGCTCAGTTCTGCATGATGATCCAGTCTGCTTGTGGTCCTGCTCTGGAAATGCTGGTCTCCATGTGGGGAATCTTCAGCCATTGCAGCAAGCATCAGCTGCATCACCTGGGTCACCGCTGCTATGTCTGTATCCGCCTCTGGGAACTGCTTTCAGAAGGACAGAGACTACTGCCAAAATGTCCACCAGCTTTTCGTAGGTACTCTTCCTGAAACCTGAAATAGCAGAAAAAGATCAATCAGTGCTGGATCCATGGCCTGTCTCCAGTAGCAAGGAACGTGCAGAGCCAGAAAGGTCTTGGCTGAATGTGTTGGTGGACAAAAAGCACTTTTGCACAAGGGTTGCGCGGCAAATTCTTCCCCCAGTGCACCATGAACCAGAACCTAGAGCAGCTACAGTTAGTAACATGCTAAGAACCCTGGGATACACCTCCAGAAGCCACAGCATCAGACAAGTGTCAGTACATCGCCAGTATGGATGTACCTGTCAGGGTATGAGGAATGCATCCCAATGCAGTGTGGATGCTCACAGGAACAGGCTCACATGCATGGGTATGTGGACCTGGGTATGCTATGCAGTGTAGCCACACCCAAAGAGAGGCAGTCTTTCAGGTAGCCAGGAAAATTTAGATACATAATTAACTGAAAAATGTGAAAATCGCATTCAGGCAGTGCAATTTTTCTGAGTTTGACAAAATCCAGTAAAGCTGGTGAAATCGTTTGTGGACTTAAAGAACAAAAAGAGTGTCAAGGTTCAATATTAATGGTGGCTCATTAGCCCAAAGTCACCACTTTAAATACCAGGACATGTAAAATGTACAATGTTACTATTGTCCTTATAAGCCATTTATTAAGTATAGCTGAAATTAGATTAATAAAAATGATACCATTACACCCAACCTCTCAGACTCAGTCTGATGGTTTATGAGTAGATCACAGGATAGAAGGCAGTGCGACTCACAGGTGCATTAGCATGGAATTATTAGAGGAAAACGAATAAAACATTTTGAATGTCAAAATCTCCTATTCAGCCACCTGCAGCATGGTGTGTATATTGAACTGGTGTGTGCTTCAAACACTTGAGGCCAGAGATATGGGTCGAACGAGCAAGTTGTAGGAAGGTGGTGCGCTACCCACCCATAAATGTCATGTGACTTGGATAGATTGCAACTTACACTATGGGGAGAAAGGCAAAATTTAAGTAAAAAGAACACGGCTGCTACTCTGAAACCAAATTTAAGTAATGATTTTTCTTCTCTTGTTGAAAACAAGAAGTGTTAAGGCAACTCTAACTTGTGCACAGAGGGCTGAATTCTGTCTGACATACACCCACTGCCATCCCATTGATTTCACTCAGGTTTCATGGGGTGTATGTCCATGCTGAATTTGACTCTGTGCCTACCTTAAAATAAAAGTCCTACACCTGACCCCATAAGAATCCTCAACATCTCACCAATTCTCCATACAATTGTGTTATGAAAACAAAATAGGATGAGACTATTTTCTCATACAATACACTACTAATTAACGGTAAATTTAACAAGGTGTAAACATGGCATGCTCTCCCATGCACATAGTACTTGCTAACATTTACATAAATGTTTTCACTGTTGTTGTGGCGGTAACTGCTAGAGTCCAGCAAGATCGGTTGTGCTTTATGCTGTACAAACCTATGGTAAATGACTGTCAACTCAAGCCACCTGAGTTTGGGTTAGAATTTTATCACAAATGTATCATTTTAAGAGAGAGAGTGTGTGTGTGTGTGTGTGTGTGTGTGTGTGTGTGTGTGTGTTTTATAGGTTCCTTCTATGCTGAACCACAGACGATATGGGTTGTTACAGCTCCCGCAGCAAAGCCTTGATTCTTCTGCTCTTGCTGTAGCATCCCATGCTTTTAGCTCTCGAGGTTCAATCCCTAATGTGTTGGCCATGAGAGGGTGTGTGTGTGTGTGTGTATCTATATATTTAAATCCCTGGGCATAAAAAAGAAACAGGAAAATTGTCAAATCTATTTAAACTGCAGAAAAAAATATTTCAAAGTAGAAAATAATGTAGACTGTTCAGGGCATTTTTTCCCTTCTCTTTAAAATTAGGGGGAAAAAAACACTTCCATATTTTCAAAAACAGGACCCTAAATCCAGATTTAGGGTCCTAAGTAGGTGACTGGAATTTTCTAATGTGCTGAGCCCCCAATAGCTCCTGTTGAAATCAGTAAGAACAGTTGGACACAAAACATGTTTGAGAATTACGTCTTTGATGCTTACGAGCCTAACTATGGACTTGGGAGCCATCAAGTTCCTATATTTTAAAATCTTGGCCTGTACAAGATCTGCTGTATCTTTCCTTTCTTGTCCAAAGGCCAGATGCTCCTGCCACTGCACAGAGTGAAAATAAGCAGAGAAGCAGAAAAATAGTTGGAAAGGCCCCAATTTGGAATTGAGTGGGAGGTGTCTGGCAAGAGTAAGTGAAGAGGGGAGAGAGGATGCTTCATGCAGCAAGCTGCGTTAGAAGGTCTGAAATTCTCTGGCAAATAGCTGTAGCAGACTAGCAGTTAATGTTGACTAGACGAGCATTACCCTCCCCCTGACGCAATATGTTTTGCATGTTAGGGCTTGGCAAATAAGGAAAAAAAAATCTGCTAATATTGTTAATTTGTAAAATGAACTTGCTTCAGTCACGCTCACATCCCCATCTTATTCACTTTCTGACATTTGTCACATGATCAAGTTTGCTGACATATATGTTCATCTGCAGGTATTCCTAGAAACCCAATGTGAAATTTGCATGTGCAGGTATTCACACCAGATGCTGATGTACACAGTCAGGGAAGAGGAACAATATCATGTGACTTACCTGACGAGTCACAACTAAGCATCACAACTCCAGTTTTAGATATTCATGATCACTCCTGAGACTAAAATAATTTGACCAAACACACACACTTGATCAATAACAAATAAAGTGGAGAAAGCTGCACTCTGAATGGGGGCATTTTGTTAGCAGAAAAAAAGAATATATTCAGGCTACGAATGATTTGTTACAAATTATTTGCTTAACTCTCATGTGTTTTTCTTTCTGTCCACATGCAGGTAAGTACAGTGTATTCCAGTTATTTACTGATGGACAGGATGTTAATTCTTAAAGTATCTGAAGAACAGGCACCCAACAACATCCCTGAATAATGTATGTGCTTTCTTTGTAAGCTTGCTTCTGTTTTGTAACCTTTAAAACATGGATTTTATGACTGACATCATTAAAATTTATACTCCCTCTAGAATGTGATGTTCATTATTATTACTCCACTGTGCCTCTGGATCACCTGTCTGCATTGTGGTGCAGCCTTCCTCAGGACTAAAATTCTGATCTCTGTTCCACTGGTGTAAATCCAGAGTAATCCAGGAAAATTCATTATTTTCCATGAAGTTCAGTGGGTAGAACTGGGATCAGAATCTGGCTCTTTATGCTTTCAATGGAAATTTAAAAGGTTGCTATGAGTAACTATATATTTCTAGAAGTGAAATATGAAGTGCCTTTTGAGCTTTGACTATGGATATTAACAACAAGAAACTGCCACGGAAGGCTTGTTTTCAGAGGCACTATATTTCTTTGTTTTAAAATATTCTAGATTTTGTCAGGCCCAGAATCCAGGGCAGTCCTGAAACTCTTGCACCTACCACAGTCACATTAATTTCCACAGGAATTTTAGGTGCTCAGGGAATGAGGTATTGGGGCCATTACATATTATATAAAATTTCAGTTTACATTGAGGAGAGAATAGTTAGTAAGAGACAAACCTAAATAAAAAGGTTAAAAATTTTTGAAATTGACTAGTGATTTTAGATGCCTCAATTTGGGGTGCCCATTTGAGACACTTTTTAAAGGCATATTTAGCCAGAAAGTGCTGTTCATCCATACTTAAAAAATCAGGCTCCAGATGGACACCCTAAAAATTAAGGCACCCCAAATCACTAGTCACTTTTGAAAGTCTTGGCCAGATTTTGCAAAGTTGTAGGTCTCTGAAATGAATGAATTGGCAAAAGGGAGCGATTGAGCTTTGGTGCATTGGGCCGTTAAAGTTAAGGCGCAGGGCTTTTGTTGCTTCTTTGTGATGCATAAAGATGACCTCCGATTTTTTGTATATGGAAAAGTTGTCTTGCTTGTGATTTTGCATTAGAAGTATGAAGTCTTGACTTCCCTCTTTATGCTAAAGGACTATCTAGTGGACTGCAGAGCTAGTGGAAATAGGACATCACAAGAACACCGAACAGAACAAATGAAGCAAGGGTCACCCAATTAAATGAATAGGCAGCAGGTGTAAAACAAACATAAGGAAGTTCTTTTTCACACAGTCAACCTATGGAACTCCTAGCCAGAGAACTTTGTGAAGGCCATAAGTATAACTGGGTTCAAAAAAGAATGAAATAAGCTCATGGGGAATAGGTCTATCAATGGATATTAGCAAGTTGGTCACTAAGGCAACCCCATGCTCTGGGTGTCCCTAAACTTCCAATTGCCAGAAGCTGGGAACGGAAGACAGGGGATGGATCACTCAATACATTGCCCTGTTCTGTTCATTCCCTCTGGCACCAGCTACTGTTGGAAGACAGATACTAAGCTAGATGGACTATTGCTCTGACCAGTATGGCCGTTCTTATGTAACATGAGCTATGTTTTCCCAGCTTTCATTCAGAGGGCATGTGTAGTTGACATAAAAAAAGAAGTAAATTGTATCAAAAACCCAATTTCCCACTGAAAAAAGGCTTAGAAAGAAAATTCTCAGCCAGCCCTAATTAAATCACCTGTGATTGCTAACATGTTGTCTAAAGTTCTCCCTGTTGCTATCACTGGTGAAGTCTGCTGTGGAGTTTTAGCAAATATTTCCTTTTTGCAGAGTTAATATCCCCTCTCCTTCAACTGAGGAAAGAATACTTAGTAAGAGACAAATCTAAACACAAAGATTCAGATTAAGCTGCTGATCCAGGTTTAACCAATCCACCAGGGCCACCCAGACGATTCAGGGGGCCTGGGGTCTTCGGCAGCGGGGGGGGGCCCTGCCGCCGAATTGCCGCCGAAGACCCGGCGCTTTGGCGGCGGGTCCCAGGGCAGGAGGACCCCCCGCTGCAGGTCTTCAGGGCACTTCGGCGGTGGGTGCCGGAGTGGAAGGACCCCTGCCACCGAATTGCCGTCGAAGACCCGGAGTGGAAGAAGCTCCGGGGGCCCGGGCCCCATGAGAGTTTTCCGGGGCCCCTGGAGTGAGTGAAGGACTCCGCTCCAAGGGCCCCGAAAAACTCTCATGGGTGCCCCTGCGGGGCCCGGGGCCTGGGGCAAATTGCTCCACTTGCCCCCCCCTCCGGGTGGCCCTGCAATCCGCTAGTTTCTCAGTCTTTTAGTAAAACCAGGAAACAGCCTGTCAGACATACAGAAAGGCATGGCTATGTAATCGTGCATTAAATAGTCACGTCTTTTAAAGATTCATGATCCTTGAATGTAAATTGTACCTTATAAGTCTTGCCTCATTCCTGTGTGATCATTGCACTGTTACTGGTATGAGATTCCTGATATCAGGGTACTTTTTTTTTTAAGAACAGGAGTACTTGTGGCACCTTAGAAACTAACAAATTTATTTGAGCATAAGCTTTCGTGGGCTACAGCCCACTTCATCGAATGCATAGAATGGAACATATAATAAGAGTATATATATATATACATACAGAGAAGATGCCATACCGGCTCTAAGGGGCTAATTAATTAAGATGACCCATTATCAGCAGGAAAAAAACTTTTGTAGTGATAATCAAGATGGTCAATTACAGACAGTTGACAAGAGGTTAAGGATCGTTATCATAAGGAAATAGATAACCTAAAGTTATCAAAGCTGCTTTTATACATAATAAAGGAGCAGTAAAGCATAAGAAAAAAAAAACATTGTCCCCCTTGGCACTTCACCTTAAAAAAACAGAGCCTGGGAGGAACTCATTTTACAGCTGTCTGAAAGCTGTGTATGTTGCTGTCAAGGTGCCAATCTAAAATGCATAGTTGTGACACAGCATCTTATGTAGTCATAATAGAACATTTAGGGATAGAATTTCCTAGAAATTTTACTGACTGGCTTAATGGAGTTATGTGCTTCAGACTCTTAGCTCAGCTGGTCATTGAGTGATAGCAAGTGCTACTTGACCTGGAGGTCATTGCTATTATAAACCCAGGAAGTATTAACATGTAAAGGGGAAATAAAATAATTACTATCTTAAGTGGGAAAAAGTTAAAAGTTTGTCTGCATGTTGCTTTGGATATCGTGTTTATAATAAAAATCCTAATAGTAGAAGGGCTGGCTCCAGCAATGCTTGCTCCTGTGAATTATCCTTGCTCATGCAGTAGTGTCCTGTTATTTTCAGTGAGACATCTCATGTGAGAAAAGGCTGCAAGGTCAGACCTCAGTAGCATAGTAACCAACAGGAAAGTAGGACAGCATCTCAATTTTCTGTTTTGATTTATGGCATAAAGTATTCTTTGGAGAAATTTAATGTCTTAACATGAAGCTATAGCGAGTAAGTGAAGTGCAAGAAATATTCCATATTGTCAAATTTGTCCTATTGTTTTGCGGTCAATGACAAAAATCAGGATTCCCTCTCTGCTCCTACCTCAAAAGTATTCATTCTCTCAGCAATTACTTATAAGCTAAATTTCAGCCTGGATTATAAATGTTTCCAAAATAGGCAGTAACCTAAATGGTTCCTGTAGACACTTTTAACAGCACAATGTTTTTAGTGTAGAGATGGGGACACTACTTATTACGAAGAGCTAGATTCTGCCATTCTTACTAATGTTGAATATAGTACCTTTCTCTTGGGTAGTCCTCTTTTCTTCAGTGTGACCGTTCATTGATTAAGGCAATACACAACACGAGCAAGAGGGGCAACATATTAACAGTTGTTTTATGCCATTTATACTTATTGAAATATTTGTTTGGAATTCCCTCTTATAATGGGAAAGATGAGAGGGAGACGAGGTGGGAATGGAGCACTGAAGCAGATTAAAGAAGGGTGATTTCAGTTTTTCACAGGGTTAATGCTTTCCAAATTAGGGGAATACGAAATTGAAAGTGAAGGGCATGCTCCTTGTTGGGGGAAAGCTTTAGAGTGGTCTTAATGCAGAATCTCATTAAAGCAACTGTCAGGATTCCTCTATTTTACCATCACCTCCCCAGTTTGTAAGAGGCAACTGTCGTTTTGAGTGAGAGTACTGCCAAAGAGGCATTTACAAATAAATGAAAAATGTCACAATTGATTTTGCTCCTTCCAGAGGACTGTGTCAGCTTTGTCACAAACTGTCTTTGTTATTCTGTTTCAGATTTCTCAGCTGGACATTGGAAATAGCTTTTGATGGTTCTGGGCTTCTTTCATTTGACCCAGGGTAAGACCTCAGTCTGTGACCTTTCATTAATATTTGTGCAACGGTTTGGGCCTTTGGTAAACAGTCTATTATTTCCTCCTCTTTGAGCATCCAACAGGCAAAATCGCCAATGTGTGCAAATCAGAGATGTAGAAAACCGTCCACATTTGAAAATGTTACCAAAATAAGTTATGTTTCATAGTTTCTTCCCAGCAGAAATACATATCAATGTGATGATTATTTAGAGGAATATATATTGAAACAATGGTGCTATCCCTATAAAAGGCACATGGCTATACTTTTTCTTTGTTACCAAGGAACTTATAGCCATATTCCTAAATTGTTAACATTCTTTCCCTCAGATGTTGCATATTATCCCTACTTCTTTTATAATGCACTTTTCTATAAGACATTCTTGCTGTGCAGATCCTTGCTTGTAAATATCCGAGAATGAGCAAGTTCTTATTTTTCCTAACATGTTTTCTGGCTAGATAAGTAGGCTAGTGGGGTATTATCGATTTAAAAAGGCTTTTATTGGAAAAGTCTGAATAACGTAAGAATGCAAATCCTTTTTGGAACTCGAGTTTGAAGAATTATTGGAAACAGTCCTCCAAAGCCTCTGAACCACCGGAGCCATTTCAATACAGTTACATATCTAAGTAGTTATTTTGCTCTTTGCACTTTACTTTGTGCTTTTAGGAATCAAAAGTACAGGATGTATTTTGCTAAAATTACTATTCCAGGACAACTTCAATTGAAATTCTGCTAATGATTCTTTCTATAGTGATTGTATATAGGCTCATAATGACAGAGCTTAAATGTAACCTTACCTGGATGACATATGTTTTCTAGCTTTATGCATTTTCTGTATGTGTTTAGTGTTCTGGTGGTAAAGTGCAATGGAAATCCTGTATAGTAGCTACAGTTTGTAACAAACAATAATACCAAGAGGAAGTAGGGTGACCAGTCAGCAAGTGTGAAAAATCGGGACAGGGGGTGGGGAGGTAATAGGAGCCTGTATAAGAAAAAGCTCCAAATATCGGGACTGTCCCTATAAAATTGGGACATCTGGTCACCCTAAGAGCAAGATTTATTACTCTATTCCCAATGACTTTCAAGTGCTAAGCAAAAAACCCAACACCAACTGTTTGTAGCATTGGATTATAAACAGTTTCCTGTTAATATACTTATATCTACTGCATTTACAGTATTTTGAAAGTTTACCTCTAACAAAGGTACGTGTGTGTGAGAGTATTGTCCATAGAATATATATTTTTTAGAAGGATAGTGTCAAGAGAAAAGTAACTTTATTTGAAATTTTCTCCTTGTTACCAAGAACATAGTATTAAAACGGAAAGAATTTTAGGTCCCAGTCATCTGTTTTTGTACATCTAGACCTCCTACAGAGTCCAATGGGAGGCTGGATTATACAAGGTAAACATAATCAGGTTTCTGATTTGCTATTTGATTTTCATGCTGGTGTGTTTACTTTCTGTACTTCATTCACCTTGGTCAGTGAAAATAACATGGTTAGTTTCAGTTTTGTTAATAAAAGCGGTAAAATGCTACTATCTCTAAAATGCCACATTTGTATATGAATAACTCAGTCCTGTTTGTTTAAACTGGGGAAAGACCCCAGCTGTTCCTTCCTAATTAAGATTTGACACAAAAGCATCACTTTCACAGTTAGTTTCAGTTTCCCGTTCTCATGTACTCACACAGCGGTGTTGTGTTTGGGTTCTCACAGACCCAGGGAATTATGTTAAAAAGAAACTGGTTTTGATTAATTAAAATTGAGTACCTAAACCAGATTTGAAAATATTTATATTTAGAATAGTTTTTGTAACTTCCTCTTTTTTGATTCAAGTACTTAACAGTTTAAAACTGTTCTCTTGGACAGACACCCTGGGCTGAGTGCGACCGGACTCTCCAAGAGAGTCATGGTATTATGCAGTGAGCTGTTTACTGTTACTTTCAGTACCTGTAAATTAGGAGAAAATCTGAGATGTGAAGCAGGACTAAGGACAGAAAAGATCTCTCCCAGCGCAAAGGCTGATGAAATAGTAATAATCAGACATTGTAAGGTTGATGCACTGATATAATGAATCAGAATCTCTCTCTCTATATATATACACACTGGTATAATGAATCAGACTATAGTACCTAAGGAAATTGGAAACAAAAAATGAGGAGGTGAAAATACCATAATGTACAACACTATCAATTGCAAACCCAGAAAACATTTGACTTTTAACATTACAGTAAAATGGTTTTTATGCAAATAGAAATAGAGAAACATAAAATGTGAACAAGTATTGCTCAGAGAAATCTAGGCAATTCTTCAAAGGTGTCCTGAATGGTAGAAAGATCTTGGCAAACTGTGATTTGGCAAATGGGCAGCAGCTCAAACTTTAATATGTGAGTCTCCTAATAAAGTAGTGATATTTAGCCTCACAGTATTACCTGGAATTATACTGAAATTGAATTGTCCCAGCCAGTCAGAATGAAGGGGGAGTGCTGTAATGTACTGATGTATAACTCCATGGGTTTCCCCTCCTAACCATATATGCAATTCTCTGAGCTGCAGTTGGTTGTACATAGATGATGTAGTTATTTCTCAATAACAGTGTTGTGCAGTTCGAGGAACTCATGATTAGCTGGTGACCATCACTAGCACAAACTAGTCACTTAACATGATCACTGTGGACTAAGTTCTGACTTGGACAATGGGTAAGGGACTCACAGGGAATAAGAATTCCCTTAACATCTCTATACTGGCTACCCAGACCCAAGAGTAATAAGACTAGTTTCTCCCTTGGCCCGCCATGGAATAGGTGGGCAGGGCATGAACCAGGAAAGGCAAGGTGGAAGAGGCTTGGCTCTACCAACCCCTCACTGGCCAGTGTGGCTGAGCCAGTGGGTAGGCCATCAGTAAGTAACTACCTGCCAGGAGCAAGGAGGGAGATAGGCCGGAATTGTGACTCAGAGCTATGTCTTTGATTTAGTGTTTTCTGAGCCCATTCCTGGTATGGTGTAACTTACACACACCCCCTTTGCGCAGTGTGTGTCTAAAGTCACAATCTAGCCCTGTCTGGTTATTTTTTACAGTGGCTGTGTAATGTGTATGCTATATGTGTCTGTTCTTACTGGCTGCTAAAATTCCTTTATTCTGACTGGCTCTTGTAGTCGGAATATCCAGGCTGTTTGCCAGCAGTGAAATATGTTCAGCTTTTTCTTAGAGTGAAGAAAAAAATTCCAAAAAGCAATGAAAGTGGATCTGTCCAAGTTCTGAAGGGGGAACTGTTTAAAAAAAAAAAAGTTAAATTCTTCGACTTATCTTATTCCTTTTTATCTGTCTCCAAAACTCAACAGGGTTTTTTTTCCTGTGAGAATTATTGGAATATGTGTCATTTCCATTTGTCTTCCCAGTCTTTTTATATTAATTCACAGATGCTATATAAGCAAAATAATAATAATAATAATAATTAATAATTAATAAAAATTACAGCTCTTCTGGGGAGAAGAGGTTGCTTCACAGTAGGAAAAGAAAGGAACTGGAGAAGGGAAATGAAAGAGAAGAAGGTGGAAAGGGGGAGGATGAGGATGTGACACTGGCAGACCATGTGCCATCTCTTGCCAAGGCTTTAGGCCTCAGCTGAGCACTGACAAATTCGTTGCTGGAAACCAGTCCTGCTCACCTGTGTGTTAGTATGGTTAACATGGGTATTGGACTTATAACAATGTGTTTAGACTTTATGAAATGCCTGTAATTTGCTACATGTATTAATCCTACTTATAATGTCTGTTTCCCATGCTATAAGATAATGCTGACGTGTTTGTGCTATAGCTGTAAAATGTTTGTTCTGAACTATGTAGCTCGCCAAACAAGGAAAAACTGTACCTTGTGCAAAATGCTAAATCCCTATAAAAGGTATAACCTCTTGCTCATCAGGAAGGACTGTCAAAACGAAATGGGCCATTGTGGGACATCACAGTACAAAGGTTTTGCTAATTGCCCGTGCAAACCCATGAAGAGGCTACCTGCAAAAGGACTCGTCCTATCAGCAGGAATGCTGGAAGAAGGAAATAAAGATAGCTGATAAGAAAATTTTTCATCTCTCTTTTACTGTTTAGACTCTGACAGGGCTGCAGCTACAGAACAGAAGAAGAGATCTCCAGGGTCAACCTGCGTTAGCCCTAAAAGACATTTAGTGCTGACAGATTACTACAACTCTGTCATTTTATGGAATCGTAGACTGTAACTCATTTGTGTATATATATTTGCCTGCTTTAACCTGTAAATAGCTCTCTCATTTCTTTTTTCCTACTTAATAAATCTTTAGTTAGTTTACTATAGGATTGGCTACAAGCATTGTCTTTGGTATGAGATTTAATAAGGTAAGTGACCTGGGGTAAGTGACTCATCCTTTGGGATTGGGAGTAATCTGAATTTTCATAGAATCATAGAATATCAGGGTTGGAAGGGACCTCAGGAGGTCATCTAGTCCAACCCCCTGCTCAAATCCCCAACTAAATCATCCAAGCCAGGGCTTCGTTAAGCCTGACCTTAAAAACCTCTAACGAAGGAGATTCTTCCACCTCCCTAGGTAACACATTCCAGTGCTTCACCACCCTCCTAGTGAAAAAGTTTTTCCTAATATCCAACCTAAACCGACCCGACTGCAATTTGAGACCATTACTCCTTGTTCTGTTATCTGCTACCACTGAGAACAGTCTAGATCCATTCTCTTTGGAACCCCCTTTCAGATAGTTGAAAGCAGCTATCAAATCCCCCCTCATTCTTCTCTTCTGCAGACTAAACAATTCCAGTTCCCTCAGCCTCTCCTAATAAGTCATGTGCTCCAGCCCCCTAAATATTTTTGTTGTCCTCTGCTGGACTCTTTCCAATTTTTCCACATCCTTCTTGTAGTGTGGGGCCCAAAACTGGACACAGTACTCCAGATAAGGCCTCACCAATGCTGAATAGAGGGGAATGATCACGTCCCTCGATCTGCTGGCAATGCCCCTACTTATACTGCCCAAAATTACGTTAGCCTTCTTGGCAACAAGGGCACACTGTTGACTCATATCCAGCTTCTCATCCACTGTAACTCCTAGGTCCTTTTCTGCAGAACTGCTGCCTAGCCATTTGGTCCCTAGTCTATGGCAGTGCATGGGATTCTTCCATCCTAAGTGCAGGACTCAACACTTGTTGAACCTCATCAGATTTCTTTTGGCCCAATCCTCTAATTTGTCTAGGTCCCTCTGTATCCTATCCTATCCCTACCATCCAGCATATCTACCACTCCTCCCAGTTTAGTGTCATCTGCAAACTTGCTGAGGGTGCAGTCCATGCCATCCTCCAGATCATTAATGAAGATATACCTCTACCCCACATAACGTGACCCGATATAACACGGTAAAGCAGTGCTCCAAGGAGGCGGGGCTGCGCACTCCGGCGGATCAAAGCAAGTTCGATATAACGCGGTTTCACCTATAACGCGTAAGATTTTTTGGCTCCCGAGGACAATGTTATATCGAGGTAGAGGTGTATTGAACAAAACTGGCCCCAGGACTGACCCCTGGGGCACTCCGCTTGATACCGGCTGCCAAGTAGACATGGAGCCATTGATCACTACCCGTTGAGCCCAATGATCTAGCCAGCTTTCTATCCACCTTATAGTCCATTCATCCAGCCCATACATCTTTAACTTGCTGGCAAGAATGTTGTGGGAGACCGTATCAAAAGCTTTGCTAAAGTCAAGGAATAATACTTCCTCTGCTTTACCTGTAGAGAGACCTGCCTAGAAGGGGGAAACCCCTGTGTCCTAGTGCACTCTCTCCCTCTATGCAACTGCTTAAAAATAAAGTATCTGACTTTGCTGCAACCAACCAAAGAGTGAGAACTGTGTTTTTCTCTGACACCCTCATCCACAGAGCCAGTTATCTCATCACAGAAGGCAATTAGGTTAGTCAGGTATGACTTGCCCTTGGCGAATCCATGTTGATTATTCTTGATCACTTTCCTCTCCTCTAATTTTGGCAGGATTTTTGTTGTAAATGACCATCTGTTACATCATTCAGCCTGCCTGGGTGGCAATACAGATTGGAATGTACAAGGGGACTGTCTGTGACTGATACAGTGCTTTGGGAGTTCACACTTGTTACTGGGTTGGTGAAATCTAATTGTAGAACATACAACCAGTTTGGGGTTTCCATCCTGCTTTTTGACACTCTGCCCTGAGGTTGGCACTGAGTCGTGAACCACTCCAGACAGTGTGACAGAGGAGATGGGGAAGGACGAGCCAGAAGGATTTAACTTTTACTTTTGGGCTACTTCATGACCCTGTTTGATTGTGTTTTTTTTCTCCTGATCCTTTAAAATGGCAATATTGAATTAAAATTCCTGGCTGTTAATAAGACCTTGAGAGTCATTTTGGTTAAAATAGAGCCAGATTCTGTCACTCTCATTCACAGGGAGTAGCATCTTGCTCCATGAATGACCTTTGACTTCAGTGGGAGCACCCATGAAATAGGGTATTATTCCACATGAGATAAGGGTATCAGAATCTGGCCTTTAGTAATAGCCATATATGTTTCAGCCTAAATAACTCCTTGGTATTCAGATATAAAGTTCATTGCCTATAACCACCTTGAATCCATTTGGTCTCGGAAGCAATTAAAAACTAAACAAGACTTATCCTCAAGTTACTGTTCTAATAACTTGCGTCATCCAACCAGCTTTGTCCTTTGTATCTTCCAGAAACTTTTGTATAGATGCTTGTGTCAGTCACTTCACTTCAAGTGTTGTAGCAATATTCATAGGAATAAGGGCACTTAAACAGAAGCTCTCCATAAAGCATACCCTCAGCGGCACTAACAGCCATTTTCCAGTTACTTGTCTGTGTGGTTGAATGAGCTGAGTTCAGGTAATTTGCATTTCAAAGAGTAACCAGGTGAAATGGAGCTTCATTCTTCATTGTGATATGGTGGTCAGGTCCAAGCCACTGAATTGTTCTAGGGTTGTGAGTGGGAAAGGGGAAATTGCTAAATCACTTGGTTAGTTGATCACCATGACATTATTGCCTCAAGTCATTGCACATTTAATAATGTCCAAACAGATTAACCATCAAAAAACAAACTGTGAAGCAACTTTAATGGAGAAACCTTTGGTTTATTTTCTTAAAAGCTGAAGATTAAAGGGTAGAGGGTAGGGGTGCTATCACACTGGCTCTTAGGTGCTAATCCAAGCTTTGACTTAATAAGGTCAAAATAAATCGTGACTCGAATTGGGAGGTGGAGGGACTTATCTGTGGTGAATACATTCCCCTGATGGTCATATTAGCAGGATAATCTAGAGAGGTGTAAGTGAAAGCATTAGTGGCACAGCTGAAGCACTGCAGCTCTGCTTCTGTAACATCTGTAGTGTAGATGTATCCTTAGAATCTTAGATTGTGATCTCTTTGGGACGGGGACTTCCTTTGGGTGTGGACAGCATTCAGCACTATGGACACTGTTAACCAATTAGGGCCCCTAGGCACTATAACAATGCAAATAATTAGGCTCGGGTTTTCAAAGGAGCTCAGATTTCATTGATTTTTCACTGGATTTGGGTGTGGAACTCCCGTAGGCCTTGTTTACATGGTAAATGCAACCAAAATAACTAAATGGGCTGTAATTCACATCTTCCATTATTTCGGTTCAAGTTTGTGTGTGGATGCTCTCATTTTGGAATAAGAATGTCCTATTTTGAAAAAATGTAATTGAGTAGAATAGGGAATGATTTGCACGCTTATTCCAAAATAAGAATGTCCACACAGAGACTTGAACTGCTGTAAAAGAGGCATGAATTGCAATTGATTTAGTTATTTTGGTTCCATTTATGATACCAACCCATATGCTGCTGTGAAAATCCCAGTGAAAATTAAGAATGGCTGAGCATCACTCGCCTTCCCCCTTTGCCCCCCGGCTAAAAATGGGGTGACATCTTGGCCCCACTGAAGTCAATGACAAAACTACCATAAATAGTACTCATTGTGTTCCATTACTTTGGGAAAGGACTCGGATTAAGTTCTCTAATTTAGTATGTAGATATAATTAAGATTTTGCCATCTGTAAAAACTTGAATTGCAAAAGGCAAAGGAAGATTGTGGTGGCATAGCGTGTCATACTAAAATGATACATAAGGCAAACAACATTTTGCAAATATAAATGTGATGATATTTTACAGTTGTATCTCTCTATTTCTGCAGGGCATAATAAGTAATTAAAGAGGACCATAACATAATCCTTTAGTATTGCATATTAATTCCAGAGAGGAAAGAATTAATCTTTTCTGACTGCATAGTAATTTACAGATCACCATGGTAATACTGTAGGGCTATAAAATAATCCTGTAGAACAACATATAGGTTTTCTAGATGGCATATTTATGTAATAAAACTCCTGAAGGGCTGCACTGTCTCTCAGTGATGCTTTGGTTGAAGCAAACTGGAAGTGAAAGTATTTGTCTTAGAATTTAAAATTGACAAAAAATGTTGTGTACTTTTGCCTTAAAGGAAATACGAGGAAAATACACTTTTGCTCAGTGATGATTGAAGAGTACTAGAGACTCTGTGCCAAGACAAAAAATATATTTTTCATGACAGATGGTTGTGAGTTTTGGCAGCCACTGTAAACTAATATAACTATAGAGTCCTATAAGGAAAATCGTTTAAAAAAACAACAACACATTTAGATTAACAAAATCAAAGGGCCACGTGTCTGTGTCCAGAGCAGGATGAAGACCTAAATACATATAGCTTGACTAAACAATTTAAAGATGGCTTGATATTTTAAATGGAAAAACAAGACACAAGTCTGGGATTTGGAGTAGGGGAGTAGTTTGGTGTGGGGCAGGGATCTGGGCATGGAAGGATTTTGACAACATGTGAGGGAAAGAGATTAGAGGGCTTGATCCTCTTTCTTCCACCTCATCCAAACAGTCCCTTTCTTGATTAGAATAAAAAGATCATGTTAAAATAATGGACAAGTGGAAACACTGAAGCACCTGATCTCCCTATGGACTCACCGGTTCCAGTCCTACCCAGAGTCAGAGAGTTCCTGCTTCAAAGTAGAGTAGGCTTTATATGTAGATAAGTTCTGGCAGAGATTTGGGGAGATGTCACTGTGGATGTGTCTGCACAGCAGCTAAACACCGGGGGCTGGCCTGTGCCAAGCAACTCAGGCTCGTGGGGCTCAGACTGTGGGGCTTTTTCACTGCTGTGTAGACTTCTAACTGGCACCTGGGTTCTAGGACCCTGTGAGGTGGCAGGGTCCCAGAGCTTGGGCTCCAGCCTGAGCCAGGAAGTCTACATAGCAATGAAATAGACCCACAGCCCAAGCCCCGTGAGTCCGAGTTGGCTGGCATGGGCTAGCTGCAGGTTTGTTTTTACTGTGTAGACATACCTGGAGAGGCCTAAGGCAGTGAGGATGGTGTCAACTTGAGACAGGTCTGAGGAGGAAGAAGTCCTTATGGCACATATGCACTCAGCCTCCCTGCTTTCAGTTTCACCTGCTCCTTTGGACAAATGGCTCCTTCTTCAGGTGGCCAATCTGCTGAGTTCCACCAAAACTTGGACAAAGTGGATGGGAACACAGACATTCCTGGTTTCTACAAGCTTATTTTATGTAAAAAGCGACAAGGAGTCCTGTGGCACCTTATAGACTAACAGAAGTATTGGAGCATAAACTTTCATGGGTGAATACCCACTTTGTCAGACGCAAGCTTATATTATATTAACTATCTACAAATATTTACAGGAGAGAGACTCCAAAAAGGGGGAGGAGTGGTTTTAGGTTGCCTGATTTATCACCCAATGCAAAAAGAAGATGGTTTCTTGGCTACTTTCTTGCACAATTATGGTACTTACCGCATACAGAAGTATTGCATTATCAAGCTATGGGTTTTGCTTGGTCTCTTGGCAAGTCCGTAGATATAAAGATGGGATTTGCCTTGCTGTTCAGGGGCTGCAGAACCAGGCTTGTAAATTGTGGACTGATGTCTGGGCAGCAATGAAAGGATTGCTTTATAGTGAACTGTTATGCAGAGCCAGCAGAGAGAGAGAATATAAAAATCATAATTCCCCACCCGCCTTTTTTAGCCTCTCCGAGGGCTTGTCTGCACTTAAAATGCTTCAGCAGCACTATTGTAGCACTTCGGTGAAGTTGCTGCCTATGCCAGCCAGAGGGCTTCTCCCGTCGGCATACCTGTTCCACCTCCCTGAGAAGCGCTAACTAGGTCAACAGGAGCTCCTCCTGCCACGCACTGCCCCTTTTAAATCGAGGCAAGCGTTCCTGGTGAGGATGCGCACCACTGACAGAAGAAGGGTAGTGTGGCCATGAAAAACTGAGGTAATTACTATGGTGGCTGTAAGTCAACCTAACAAACGTTGACTTAATCGTAGTGTAGACTTGGCCTAGGTACTAAAAGGCTGTTGTGCTAATGTGTCCTAGTGGGACCTGCTCATGGATTCAAAGGGAGTTCAGTTTCAGGACAGATTTACTCCTAGGTGTCTAGGAAGTCTGGCAAAAAACATATCAGTTGCAGTAGTGTATTTTGTGACGTGGTCACTAGGAACCGGACTGAGACCAGCAATTTATTTCTCATATACTGCTGAATGACCATTAGACAGTGTAATGAGTCATTACTAATGAGTTTCATTTACTGCTGGCCTGAGCCAGTGAAAGGGTCTTTTTAATCCCATTTCCAGTCACCTGGACCGCCAACTCCCCTGTGTTACACTAATATTTTTAGCTGATTCAGAGTGATTCTAGTAAAGTGGTAGAACTGAATTGTTAATGAGTCCTTTAAATGTCACTTCATCAAATAAGGTTTCCTCCCAGAAGGGTAAACTGGAAGTTGGGAGCCATCATAAAATCCTGGTGTAATTTGGTATGTGTAATTGCTTCTTGTGTCAAAT
This sequence comes from Chrysemys picta bellii, assembly GCF_011386835.1. Taxonomy (NCBI): domain Eukaryota; kingdom Metazoa; phylum Chordata; order Testudines; family Emydidae; genus Chrysemys; species Chrysemys picta. Next base: position 13,757,222 of record NC_088799.1, on the reverse strand, counting down.
TGATTTAAGATTCATTCTAACTCCCTGTATCTTTTTTTTTAATTTGCTTAGTACATTTTGGAAGCCAGATCAGTGGATACTCTAACATGTAGCAGGAGAAAGACTGACTTTTTTTTCCCTTTCTTATCTTTAACTCCTTGCCTTGTCAAACTTTATTCTCCTCTGTTTCACACAGAACATTGAAACCTGCTACAGATTGGAAAGGTTAGTTATTCCCTTGACTGTTACACAGGATATGACTTGTAAAGCCAAACCGTGTATCCAGCAAATGTGCACAATAGGCTTGGTATCCTGCTCATTGCAATGTTTTCCACTGAGTTCAAGGGGAGCAGGATCAGATCCTGTGTAGTATGGCGTGTGCTCTTACCCTCAGACTGACACAGCTGGTCTATAATCCCACACTGTGACTCTGCTCGTGCCTGGCCCTTGTGTAGGTGCACAGTAGAGGACTGGGCAGGGTGTAATGAGCCTTCCTTAAGCCTTGTGTCACCTATGTAAAGGTCTGGCAGGGAGGTTACCTCTCTACTCCCTTAGGAGTGCACAGCAAACCAAAGGGGGTAAGGATGAGGCCCAGCTAATCCCCCCGCTTCCCCCTGCTTTTGCCCTCCAAGTGGAACTGACACACAGGCAGCAGCTGGCTGCACCCGTAACCAAAGTGCTTGCCCTGTGTGCTGGAGAGTCAAGGAGGCATTCTGTTTCCGTGAGGCAGAATGCCTCCCAGTGCTTCCCTTTGGGAGGTCTGGCTCTTACTCTGAGCTGTGTCTAACAGGCATGATACAGCCCAGGGAGAGCAAAATTCCACTCAGTGTCATCACTCGCATCTTGTGGTTACTGTCATGCCTCGTCACAGCTCTTTACAGGGTATCTTAAGCACATGCTCTGCTCAAGCAAAGGCTATAGGCATGTAAAAGAAAAATCCAAAAGGTTAGTAAAAGAAATAGTGACTGTGAGCCCGATCCTGTTTTCCTTACTCAGTCAATACTCCCAGGGTCTTGTAAGGAGTTTTGCATGGATGAGGCAGGAATGGCCATGTGACAGAGTGGGAGTAGACTCATCACGCTGTAAGCTTCCCTGCAGCGGCTAAATTGGGGAGATAATTGGTTAAGGACTGGGTGATTAACCAGTTAACTAGAAGATTCAGCTCATCATCTGGGAATGGTTAAAAGGGAGACAGGGAGAAAGAAGGGAAGGCTGGAAGGAAGGGCAAAGAAACCCAGGCTCTCAGAGAGGTGAGATCTCTTCCCCCTCTCTCACCCTGTGCTTAGGGAGTAGGTAGAAGCTTGGGGAAAGCCTTATGCTGTGTGGGGAAAGGAACCTGTATAAGATGTTGTAAATAAAGCAGGTGGTGTTGAACCTACAGAGGAGTGTGAGGACTGGTTGAAAAATGAAATGCATGGGGAAGGGGAGCTCGCCTTGTGACAGTCTCCTGTTCCTGCAGGCAAAAGCAAGTAACCCACCACCTAAGACTTAAAACAGATCCTTTGATTTTACCGCATTACATTCAGCCTTCTGCTTCAAGCAATATAGGACAATCAATATTTGCTCTGTTAACACTGGTCTACAATTTTTGAGACGTCGTCTGCTTCAGAGATAAAATGTGGTATTTATTATGTATTTTGATGTGCTGAATTCAAATATGACAATTAAAACAACTGATTGGTTATTGTTTCTAAGATATTTAAGTTTTTACATTTTATGTCTATGTATATTGTGTAGATAGTAGAGTTTTAATCATAAATTGTAAACCTAGGTCTTTTCATGTGTTTCTGGTTGCTTTACATGATAATATTTCACCTGTCCTGTTTATGTAACACTTTAAAAATCAGCAAAAGGGTTATATAAATAAAATGTATTATGAAACAAAAGGCAAAAAACTATTATGTACATAGTTTAGTCCTAGTCAGTGTCTACTCGGCGCTTCTTGGCTTGTCTCTTGTATTCATTAAATGGAGCATCTCTTGTCACTGTCCAGCAATAGTCTGCAAGCATTGATTGGCTACGTTTGCCCTGATAGCGTTTCTCCATCGTTGCAATGTCCTGGTGAAATCGCTCGCCTTGCTCATCGCTCACTGCTCCGCAGTTCGGTGGAAAAAAAATCTAGATGAGAGTGCAAAAAATGTATCTTTAGTGACATGTTGCAACCAAGGTTTTTGTATGCCTTGAGGAGGTTTTTCACCACCAACCTGTAGTTGTCTGCCTTGTTGTTTCCGAGAAAATTTATTGCCACTAACTGGAAGGCTTTCCATGCCGTCTTTTCCTTGCCACGCAGTGCATGGTCAAATGCATTATCTCGAAGAAGTTCACGAATCTGAGGACCAACAAAGACACCTTCCTTTATCTTAGCTTCACTTAACCTTGGAAATTTTCCACAGAGGTACTTGAAAGCTGCTTGTGTTTTGTCAATGGCCTTGACAAAGTTCTTCATCAGACCCAGCTTGATGTGTAAGGGTGGTAACAAAATCTTCCTTGATTCAACCAGTGGTGGATGCTGAACACTTTTCCTCCCAGGCTCCAATGACTGTTGGAGTGGCCAATCTTTCTTGATGTAGTGGGAATCTCTTGCACGACTATCCCATTCACAGAGAAAACAGAAGTACTTTGTGTATCCAGTCTGCAGACCAAGCAAGAGAGCAACAACCTTCAAATCGCCACAAAGCTGCCACTGATGTTGGTCATAGTTTATGCACCTCAAAAGTTGTTTCATGTTGTCATAGGTTTCCTTCATATGGACTGCATGACCAACTGGAATTGATGGCAAAACATTGCCATTATGCAGTAAAACAGCTTTAAGACTCGTCTTCGATGAACCAATGAACTGTCTCCACTCATCTGGATCGTGAATGATGTTGAGGGCTGCCATCACACCATCGATGTTGTTGCAGGCTACAAGACTGCAAACATAGCAGAAGTTATCTGCACTGTTCACACAAGTACGAGGCATCTCTGTTCACTTTCGCTAAACAGAAATGTATCCCTTTGCAAAATCAAACACTGACAAATAAGAGAGCACGACACTGTATGATTTCTAGAGCTGATATAGGGCAATTTGTTCAGCAGAGTGATGTAAGCTTCGTTATGATTGCATCATCCATGACTTCTAGGAATAACATGATGCAATTCATATAATGAATGTATGACGCAATACCAGCTTCAGATTGCATCATTCATTGTTTTGTCTAAAAAGCAAGTACTGTCCAAACCCAGTCATAGATTTATTCATAGATCCAGTCAAAGATGTATGTTAGTCATTTCTGGTTTAAATTGAGATCCCTTCCCTTTATAACTCACTTATCCTCCGCCATTCCCAAGTCAAGGGTCGTATATACTGACCCAATAGCATATCTTGAAAACTAGAGCCAATCAACAATTTTAAACATCATTTTCGTTCTCAGTGATCCAGAATTAGTAAAGTTTGACTACATTTATTTCAGAAGCATTTTGGCTGTAGAGCAGTGTAATTGTGCAAGAACAAGTCCATATATTTGTGACTGTTGAGCAGTTTTTGTTTTTTTCTAATATTAATTTTTAGGACTAAAGGCAAGCATAGAGGAAGAAGACAAATAAATGTTTGTGCTTGGGCTGTAGTTTGGAAAAATCACAGCATTTAGCAGCCTAAAGTCTCAGAAGGAAAAAGAAAAAAACCAACAATCTTCATTTTTGCCTCCTGCTGTCTCTCCCACAGGGAAGAAATGGAGAGGCAATTGAAGGGAAAAATGGTAGTGAGGGTTTTTTTATTATTATTCCTCATATGCGGTGTCTTTTAAAGTTACACTAGTGTTTCTTTCAGAGCACTCCTCTCACTTTCACAGAGGTGAATGCCATTTCCTGCTGGAGATGGGAGTACATACATTTATTTTGGGCAACTGAAACTCTAGTGATAACTTGCTGTTTGAAAAGTTGGGGAAGGGGGAAGTGTCCGTCAACTTCAGATCTAGTTCATAACACCTGTTACCCAAAAACTTCGCGGAGATTTTTACCCCCTTGGTCTTTAAACTATTTGTCAAGGCAACTGCACCTGTGTTCCCCCTCTATGGTCTAGCAAAGACACCCACTCTTAGGCTTCTGCTCCCCAGCCATTGCTTCTCTTGGGCAGAGAAATATCTTTCTCCCTTCTGACTGTGGTATTTCCAGGCTGCACAGACCCTGCTTACAGTGTGAATTCCCCACCATGTCCAATAGCATAAATAGGCCTGCTTTACTTTTCTCCTCCGAGATGGTAATTGCCACAATTAACACACAGCTCTTTCTAAGCAAGCATATTTATTCTGAAGATAAAAGCATTACAGAGAAAAAATATTAAAATAACAGCAGAACCTACTCCCCCACTAACAAGTTTCCCAGAGATCACCTCAACTCCCCTAAGGGCTCTGGCTGGTGATCAGTCCTTCAAACCCCACCAAGGCGGTTTTCTGTGGTTACAAGTTCATAACCCCTTTGGCTCAGAAAAAAGAACCCTCATGAGTCAGAGAGTTATTCCTTTATTCTGTTTGGGCCTTTTGATCCTGGGAGACGGTAATTTGTACACAAAGTTCCCCTCCTCAGAGCAAAGCTTCAAAAGATCAGGTTCAGAGGTGGGTATTTGCATTTCCTTCCTCCCCTATATTTCCTAGGAAAACTCGTCAACTAACATTTAATTCGTAGCTTAGCCCATTGTTTAAAAGAGTCCTTTGACGCGCATAATGCTTCCCAACGTTTACTTTAGTTGTGTCAGTTATGTCTCCTAAACAAGTTACATACAATCCCACAATAACACAGATATTTTCCTTGTAATTCAATGAGCTCCTGAGATATTGAAACTTAATTTAAAAGGTTTAACTTAATTCAGTAAGGTTTGTCCAGGATATTGCCGGAAATCACCGTCTCGGTCACACTATTCATCCATTACTTACTTGTCATTCATAATCAACCCCTGAGAGAGAATTCTATTATTATTTATTATTAATTTGTATTACCGTAGCTCCTAGTGGCCTCAATTATGATCAGAACTCCATTGTGCTAGGAGCTGTACAGTGGCAAAGTAAATGACTGTCCCAGCCCGAAAGATCTCCCAATCTAATTTAAATTATTAAGTGTAGGAAAAGAGTTCACAATTCGCCTTCCTCTGCAGAGCTGGGCATAGGTCACTTGCTGGTATGAACGACAGTAAATGGTAGATTCTCTGTAACTTGAGGTCATTAAATACTGATTTGAGGATTTCAGTAACTCATCCAAAGGTTATGAATCTACTACATGTGTGGGTGAGTTTGGTTCTGTGATCTGGAATGTGCAGGAGGTCAGACTCGGTGATCATGATGATCCCTTCTGGCCTTAAAATCTGTGATATATATACATTCTTATACATGCGGTATTTTAGAACTGTGTATCTAAACATTCATTCTTATACAATATACCGTTTTTCCATAGATAAAGCAATCTTACTGTTGTATTTGGCAATTGTAGCATCTGATGACGACTTCTGCTTCTTTCTCAAAAGCAATTTTGCCATTGCAATTTTAATACTATCAGGCCCGCCGACTGGTTTAGCAGGAAAGGAATTAAGAAATGATCAGCAATTGCTTGACCAATTAATAAATTGCATTCAAATCAGTTTAGTTAATGAACTTTTAAAAATCGTGTTTATGAGATGTGGCTACAATGCTGTCATTTTCTAGGATTACTATTAAACGTCTTACTAAACATCTTATTAAACATTACATCTTACAGCTTTCTTACTATTACTATTAAAAATTCCATGGATTTCAGTGGGACCATGATTACATTTTTTTATATATGTAAATATACAGTGCTGCCCAAAGCAAAATATTTCACAATCCTAGTATGAACATTTTAATTACTTTATTTCTCAATGCATCAAGGAAGAGAGCTCATATCCACTGAAGCAAATATTTTGCACCTGCTTTTATTTTCACAAAAGTTAATTGTACCAGTATCAACATACTTTCAGAAAACCATAACCAAGAAATGATGCCCCAATTTGTAAAAATCTGCATAATATGAAGACAAAATCTCCATTAGAAGAACTATAAGCTTTCAGCATCAAAAGTTAGGCTATCTAAGGCTTGCAAAAAACTGAATATGGGCCTCATGACTAAATCTATTGTTCAGACCATTTTCTGTCATGCAAATATAGGCAAATAGGGCATTCCTGCGCAAACTGCTCCAGCAGCGCTTAGAAGCCTCTTTCTACAACCTCTACATGGTACTACAATTGCCAGTATTTTAAAAGGGATATGGGATGACCGGGGTAATTATAGGCCTGTCAGTCTGACATCTATCCCAGGCCAGTTAATGGAGTGGCTGATATGGAACTCCATTAATAAAGAAGTAAAGAAGTGTAACATAACTAATGCCAGTCAACTTGGCTTTACGGAAAATAGATCTTGTCAAACTAACATGATATCTTCTTTTGATGAGATTGCAAGTTTGGTTGACAAAGATAATAGTGTTGACATTATATACTGAGACCGGGGGTAGGCAACCTATGGCACGCGTGCCGAAGGTGGCATGCGAGCTGATTTTCAGTGGCACTCACACTGCCTGGGGCCTGGCCACCGGTCTGGGGGGCTCTGCATTTTAATTTAATTTTAAATGAAGCTTCTTAAACATTTTGAAACCTTATTTACTTTACATACAACAATAGTTTAGTTATATATTACAGACTTATAGAAAGAGACCTTCTAAAAACGTTAAAATGTATTACTGGCACACGAAACCTTAAATTAGAGTGAATAAATGAAGACTCGGCACACCACTTCTGAAAGGTTGCCCACCCCTGACTTAGACGTTCTATAAGGTGTTTGATGTGGTGCCTCACAACGTGTAGATTAAAAAAACCTAGGACGATATAAAATTAACATGGCACACATTAAATGCATTAAAAGATGGCTCATTAATAGGTCTCAACATGTAACTGTAAACAGGGACTTATTATCCAATGAGTGTGTTTCTAGTGGGGTCCCGCAGGGGTTGGTACTTGGCCCTATGCTATTTAACAATTTGATCAATGCCATGGGAGAAAATATGAAATCGTCACTGATAAAGTTTGCAGATGGCACTAAAATTGGGGGAGTGTTAAATAATGAAGAGGGCAGGTCACTGATACAGAATAATGTGGATTGCTTAGTAAGCTTGGCACTAGGAAAAAATATGCATTTTAATATGGCTAAATGTAGATACAGATATCCAGGAACAAAGAATGAAGGCCATACTTACAGGATGGGGTCTCTATCCCGGTAAGCAGTGATTTGGAAAAAGATTTGTGGGTTGCAGAGCATTATCCACTGTATGTGAACTCCCAGTGCCAAGTTGTGGTCAAAAGGGCTAATATAATCCTTGGATACATAAATAGGGGAATCTCAAGTAGGAGTAAAGAGGTTATTTTACCTCTTTTTTTGACACTGTTATGACTGTTGCTGGAATATTGTGTCCAGTTCTGGTGTCCACAATTCAAGAAGGACATTGATAAATTGTAAAGGGTTCAGAGAAGAGCAAGAAGAATGATTAAAGGATTAGAAAACCTGTTTTATAATGATAGACTTGAGCTCAGTCTATTTAGCTTAACAAAGAAGAGGTTAAGTGGTGACTTGATTAGTCTGTAAGTACCTACATGGGGAACAAGTATTTGATAATGGGCTCTTCTGTCTAGTAGAGAGAGGTATGACCTGATTCAATAGCGGGAGGTTGAAGCTAGATGAATTCAGATTGGAAATGAAGTGTAATTTTTTACAGTGACGAAAATAACCATTGGAACAATTTACTAAGGGTTGATGTGGATGCACCATCACTGGCAATTTTTAAATCAAGATTGGATGTTTTCTCTAAAAGATATGCTGTCGGCATTGTTTTAGGGGAGTTTTATGGCCTATGTTATACAAGAAGACGTACTAGATGATCATAGTGCTCCCTTGTGGCCTTGGAATCTATGAAAGTACTGTTGCCACTTCTTCCCCACTCAGCTATGTACTGGTATTCTCTTGTTAGGGCTGGTCCCCACTTAGTCCGGACTTCGGACTAAGGTACGCAAATTCAGCTACGTTAATAACGTAGCTGAATTCGAAGTACCTTAGTCCGGACTTACCGGGGTCCAGACGCGGCCGGAAGTCTCCCCCCGTCGACGCTGCGTACTCCTCTCGGAGAGCTGGAGTACCGGCGCCGATTGTGGGCACTTCCGGGATCGATCCGGGATCGATTTATCGCGTCTTAACCAGACGCGATAAATCGATCACAGAACATCGATTGCGTGCCTCCGGACCAGCCAGTAAGTGAAGACTAGGCCTTAGAATGACTTGCATCTGCAACCTTTTCAAAGCACTTCAAGCCAAGTGTTGCCAACTTTGTAAACTTCAGAGAACTCATGGACTTTCAGTAAATAAGGGTGACCTTATGAGGAGCGTTATTATTTTCCTGGGCTACATGTGTTCTTTTTACAATGTATACCTACCTCTCTTCCTAGAAAAATGATTTCTCATCCTAGACAATACTATAATTACTTTTTCATCAACATATATAATGCATGCAGTACACATAATGGAATAATGCAGTTTATAAAAAAAAGTAGGTATAATTAAAAAAACAGGTAAAATCCTTTTGTGAGTTGCAAATCATTTCATTAGTAGATCAGTTTGGACATAGACCTAATAACTTTTTAAATGCATTGTGTAACATCTGTTGAATTCTCTTTCGTAATTACAAAACTCATGGTTCAGTTTCGCAAAATGCCCCAACAAAGTTTTTAGAACACGAAATATGCTCTATGCCAAATAGCATTAAATGCGCCCCACAATTTCTCTCAATGGGAAAAGTTGTTCTTTTCTCTGGAATATCAGCGTAATAATAACCTGTCATGTTGCCAGTCCCTTTCTGGATACCTTGAACCTCCTTCTCCACACTGCTGCTGCTTGCTCCCTCTCTCCACTTATCCACGATGCTACTGCCTCAATTATGCAAGTAGAGAAGGAGGCTTGGACAGCACATGAGTTGAGGTAGAATGAATGGGAACTTGTGAACTGGAGTGGGATTGGGGACCACACTGACTACCACTACCAGAGACGGAGAGGAGAGGATTCACCTACTACTTCTGCCCACCGAAGGGAGAAGTGGGGAGATGATGCCTGACATTACAGTTTTCCAGAGTGCAGCTACCTTTGGAACATTTATGCCATAAGAAACACTATAACCTTTTGTTTATAGCACTGGTGGGCAACCTGCGGCCCGCGAGCCGCCCGTCACCCGTCAGGGTAATCCGCTGGCAGGCTGCAAGACAGTTTGATTATATTTGCATGGCCGCCTGCAGCTCTCAGTGGCCACCGTTCTCCGTTCCTGGCCAATGGGAGCTGCGGGAAGCGGTGCTGGCTGCAGGGACGTGCTGGCTGTCACTTCCTGCAGCTCCCATTGGCCGGGAACAGTGAACCGCGGCCACTGGGAGCTGCAGGTGGCTGGGCAAATGTAAACAAACTGTCTCGCGGCCCGCTAGCAGATTACCTTGATAGGCAGCAGGTGGCCTGCGGGCCGCAGGTTGCCCACCACTGGTTTATAGATATCAGTTTTTCAACAGCTCTGTCGCTTCCCTCAACCAGACATGAAAAGCCCATTACATTTCTCTTTGTTTCATATTTCACTCATTCAGATTTTTCCTAAACCTCAGGTCAGCTGGAGCTTGACAGATACAAATATTTTACTGATTTGTCTCCATGTGATGCCTTAGTTATTCACTCTCCACCCTCTGCAAGAAGAAATATCTGTTCAGTTGTTTTACAGCTTCTTTATGATAGGCATTTCAGGTGTCTACTGCTGAAATACTAAAACTGTCTGCCTAGATTAAGGACACTATTTTTGAAGTCGGTCGCATTATAGAATGCAGTTGGTTGTCCTGGTAAAGATGATGGCCTCCCATTGAAATGAGAACATAATTATTTTTACCTTTCTCAGGACATGGAACAAACGATTCCTTAAACCTTTTCATAGAGGTATTATACCTAACAAGTTCTCTTGAGAGAGATGGCAACAAAGCTGCTAAGCTATCAGTTGAAATACCGAATGGCTATGCTCCCAAGAGTTTGCTTAAATTTGAAAGTAGATGGGCATTGTGAAGAAATGTATTGCAATCTGATAAAGAAGCTGTAACATAACTCCAGTGATTTCAGCAGCAGTAATAGATAGGTATAAAACCACATATTACCCTAGAATATAGGTAATATAAAGCACTTGTAACAAAGTTGCTTACTTTATATTCATACTCTGCATATCTGCTCCCATGTCCGGTCTTGCTGAGATCAGTTAATATTGTAATCTCTTTGAGGAAGGGGCTGTGTCTTTATTCATTGTGTAAAGGCTGTGCACACCCATCATGCTGTTTACAAATGTTAAATAATAATATGTTAAATGTGAAAAGTATATTGTCTTGAAACGATATTCAAATGATGTGACGCAAAACATAGCCCAAGAACTGTGAAGGGAAAGCTCGCAAAGGGATGGGTCTCTCCTGTTAGTCCTCAGCTCTCTGGCAAATTAGTGCAAGAATATAGGCGTGTGGCGGATGAGTTTATGGAAATTCCTGGCTTTCTGGAGCTTGTAGTTAATGTAAAAAGTGACAGGCCTTCTTAGAAGTTTATAATATTTTCTGTTTAATTATTTATCAGTATGCAAAATCTGTCAGTCCATCTGTTTGTTTCATACTGCTGCCCATCACCATAGTATCTGAATGCCTTGTGCATAAAATCACTAGCAATAACCTACCAGACTGCATGGAATCTCTTGCATGTTTCTCTTTTTGGGCTCAAACATCTGCTTGGAGTAGAGTGGCTCTTTTGGAAGGGGATATTAGTGGGGGTTTAGGAATAAAAAGGGATGTCTGTTTTTATTGTGAACACGACCGTGGAAAGTTTTTCTCAAAGAGGAAGATTTTGCAACATTTCTTAAAGCTTGTCAAACTCTGGATGTGCCTAGTTTTTTCTGGAAGATCTTTCTATAGCTGGATTCCATTGACTGAAAATACTTTTGCCTTCAGCTGTCATATACTCTGTCGTGGGCTTTGTGATCTGTATTGTCCCATAGAAGCGCAGCTGTCATGGTGGTTCATAGATTGAAATTTGGTCTTTGATGTAGCCGGGGCTTGATCCATGAATTGCCTATCTAAGCACATGTGCATGTTTAAGCACAAACCGAAAACCTGTCCCAGGGAGTTGTTATTCGTAGCAAAACAGAACAAAAATATTATGGAAGATATTCCAAACTCTTTTTTGTTTTTTTTTTTTGAAAGAAGGGTATTCTGAAAACTGTAGTATATATCTTCACTGACCCATATACAGTGGCTTAGCAGCCTAATTCCTATGGACTTTCAATGCGATTTAGGCTTCCAAGGGTCAGATTTTGAAAGGTGTTTAGGTGACTTAAGATGCAGATAGGCACCTACTGGAATTTTCAAAAAAGCCTTAGCAGGTTAGGTATCTTAACTCCCATTGAAAATCTGGTCCTCGGAAGCCTGGCGCCTAATCTGCTTAGACTCTTGTGAAAATCCCACTAAGCCTCTGTCTTCATTTTTAGGCACCTTTGAAAATCTAGCCTCGAGTCTCTAAGTCACATATGAAAATGGGACTTAGGCTCTTGAATCACTTATGTAAATGTTACCCTGCATGAACAGATGAACGTTACATGGTGCCAAGGAGGTCACCAGACTGTAGGTTCTGATTGGCCAGGAGGTAGAATGAGTTCATGCAGACTATATACCTCTCTTTTATTTGTATTTATTTATTTGGCTTGTTCTGCACCATTTATATTTCTAGGAGTCTGCTGTCTGCCATAAAGCAGAGATGACACAGCTTGCTATGGAGGAGACACATAAGCCTAGCCCCCTGTAGTGGGCCTGGCAATAACCCAACTGGGACGTCACTAAGACATGGAAGACACTGGCAAGATCCATTTTAGAGCAAATGCTAGTCTGTCAGAAAATCTATATTTATAATTTTGTTTAAAAGATGCTTTCATGATTCAATGACCCGTAATGGCTACACATCTGTTGTGTAAATCTGTGTGTATGTGGTGAGTGGTGTGCTACCAGATTGCTTCAGAGTGTTGAAGCTAAATCCATAGCGATCATACACGTGTTTTATTGTTTTTTGAATAATATGATTTAGGAATAAATATTCAAAAATAAATTTGAGACTGAGTTAAATTTGCTCTGAGGCTCCCATTGATTTCCCATTAAGGGGAAGCATTGATTGCTCTTCCTTCATATAGATATATTTATATGTGAATTATGGTAACATAACATCTATTAATAATTATTTATGTAAATAAAGGTATTAAGTATTAGGAGTCATTTTTAGCTCACTGAATGAAATACAATGAGACCCAAATGTTGTTTAAAAGAGAAACAATGTTGCATGCACATTTAAAGTTTATTTAAATATCTCTGATTTGTATAACTATTTAAAAATATTAAATCCTGCTTAAAGCACCCAGAAACCCCTGCTTTGGCCAAACCCCAAAACAGGAAACTAATTATAGACCTCAATTTCTGTAAAGAAATAAATCAGTTTCCTTTTCTAGTTATAGAGGTGCATATATTTTATCAGCTACAAGACTGTCATTGATAGAGAAGAATATTTATGAATGCTAAAACTTATAGTTGATGCAGTAGTAATTTCTATAGGTTGTAGAGCTAAGACTTGCCCCTTGCTTGATGTCATCTCTCCCTATGTCATATCATCCTTTCTGTAAATTGAAGTAAATGGGAGTTTTTCCATGACTTTACCAGGAGTTGGATAAGGTCTATAGATTATAAACTCCTTGGGGCAGGGACTGAGGCCTGATTCCATTATGGCTCATTTTTGCGGCTTCGTAGTTAAAACCGGACTGGAAATCAGAGGCATCTGGCTAGTTGGAATTTCCCCTGTGTAGGATTCCCGGGGTGGCATAGAGTCAGCTGTACACTACACTCCCTTTCCAACTCCCTGCATAAGTAGCATGGCCAAAGCAAAGGAAGCATGAACAGAGCACTGGGCTAATTCCTAGTTGCTGGTATACCCTCTTGGGGCTGTAGGCAACAAGACGTAAGTTAGAAGAGCCCTGAGGCTTCTTTTATTTAAGCCAGAGGCCTTACTGGCTTTTATGAGTTCCAGAATTGGTGATCCATGGAGGTCAGTCAGGCCTATGAAGCAGGCCTTGTGTTTTTATTGTCTCAGTAAACTTTTGCACATACCTGTATTTGAAAATAATAATAGTGAAAGGATTTAGTAAAACATTTTCTTTTAAGTAACATTGAATTCTGAAGGTAACCCCAGTGGGTAGAAAAGTTATTGCCCTGTATATTAACACCAGCAGGGTATTTTTGCACTAAAGAAAAAAAGTTTAATATTTAAATTTTAATATTTGATCTTTTAAAAGACTGCAGCTCTAATGCTCTGGCTCCACATCACTCCCAGGTAAGTCTGTGAAAGTATTGCATGCAGAGCAACAGCAAAATCAAGGCCATCCTGTGGAATGGAAGAGAAAGCAAAGTGTATGTAAAAGCTGAAACTCTCCAAAGGAGGAGGATGTTCTGTACACTGCACTAGCTCTTGAATATATGTTGTCCTCAATAACGATTGACAGTGTACCATAAAGATTATATGAGCTGGCAAATTAGCTCACAGTTGGGGAATTCTTTTAAGAAAAGCTAATTAATCACATTAAGTTTAGGTTTAATTTCAGGTAATAACTATTCATATAGATGAGGTAGCCGATAATTTAATCAATGTACTTCAACAGGAGAAGGGACTCTCGTCTTGTCAGCAGTGGCATTTTGCTACAACCTCCCTAGGAAACCACAGCACCTGGTGTCCTCCCTCTGGGTAAAAATCCTTCAGTCCTTACTCAGGAAGGAAGGAGCTCCATGGTGACAAGTCCTGAGGCATTATCTCAGGCAAACCGAACTCCCAAGTCAATGGGATTTTGCATGATAAAGGAGTAGGTAAAAACTGCAGAAGGACCTTAGGGTTTGCCCATTCGATTTCAGTAGGTCTTTTGAAGAGCTGAATAGCAGTGCGGTGCTGGATGTGGAGTATATTCTAGCCCTCTAGAAGGGCTTTTCCTGTATCAATCTGATGAAAGTTCATTAATGGAGGCTCTAAAAAGATCAAGACTCCACGCAGAGGATCTGGGCTGGAGGTTGACAGCAGAGGATTCCTACTGATTTTTCTTCAGCCTACAAACCAGAGGCCAGGCTGCTGAGGAAAGGCAGGGAGTGGAGCAAGGTTCTTTCTTCTTCAATCTGATTGGTCCCCAACCACCATAGCATCTAAGCACCAGCCATGATTGGAAAAACCTCTAGGGAACACATTCAGTTTCCTTTTCCTGAGTAAGGAAAAATGGGTCCTTGGGTAAGGACTATCTGTTAGCAATTCCCAGTAATCAGCAGGGGTTTACTTGTGTGTAAGTGCGCCTGTGTGCGCGCACTGTTATATTTTGTTCACATAGCTATGGGAGAAAAGCATCAATTTGCTTTTCTATGAAAGTCAAAACAAAAAATACTGAAATAAATTATTATTTTAGCAGAAAAATAATCCAATTCCAATATTACCTGCTGAAACAATGAAACTTTACAGTCCATTAGTTTTGTACATAAAAAGTTTGACTATATAATTTTCATGCCAGTTTTAAAATGTCATTAATGAATTTAGTAACTAGTCTTTTATGATCCATTAATTATATTAGATGAAATTAGAATTGAACTAATTATATGCTAAATTCTAAAAGATGGATTAATTTCAGTTGCAATAAAAATACAGATGTTTAGTTATCCATAAGGCCTTGTTTTGAAAACTCTTATTTGATAACTAAAGAAAATCTGTGCTTTGAGTACCTTAAAAATATTAATACTGTAAATTAATACTGTAATACTGTAAAACTCAACAGGTGTTTGATTATAAAGATTGTTCAGAATGACTCCTACGAATTAGTATGCTATCCTGTTAGTGCAGCGTGTTGCACTGTGCTGCAGCAAATCAATATAATCTGAATTAGAATGTAAATTTACTGTCTTATTTTAACATATTCCTGCATCCTGCAGCAATAGAGAGCTAACCATACTCTTGGCTTGATTCTGTGCCCATTTGCAGTAGTATAACTCCATTCACCTCAGCTGAGTTACTCTTGATTTATGTTAGTACACCTCTACCCCAATATAACGCGACCCAATATAACACGAATTCGGATATAACGCGGTAAAGCAGTGCTCCGGGGGAGCAGGGCTGCGCACTCCGGCGGATCAAAGCAAGTTCGATGTAACGCAGTTTCACCTATAACGTGGTAAGATTTTTTGGCTCCCAAGGACAGCGTTATTTCGGGGTAGAGGTGTATAACTAAGTACAGAACTAGGTCTCTAAACATGGTGGCTGTCCCTTAAATATATCGAACACACTATTTACATAGTGTATGTCTACACGGTAGAAAAAAACCCTGGTTTCAGAGCCTGGGTCAATTGACTTGGGCTCATAGGGCTCATGCTATGGGGCTGAAAATAGCAGTTCTGATACCCTGGGATGGGTGTAAGTCTCAGACCCCTGGCTGTAGCCCAAACCCGAACATCTACACGACCTCATGTCAGTTGACCTGGACTCTGAGACTTGCTGCCGTAGGTTGTTTTTTGCAGTGTAGGCATACCCGTATCCACCTCACTGTGTAATTTCCTTCCACATAATCCCTTTGCCTGTATTGGCTTTTCCCCCAGTTTTTTTATTTGTTGAGATCATTACAACAATTTCTCTCCTTTGCATCTTTTGGCTAGCAGGAAGCAAAAAGACCAGCACTCTTCACCCATGAACAGACAGGAAAACAAAGCAGAAGGAAATAAAAAGAAAGGAAAAAAATACAAGCCAGTACAGCACCCTATTTGTATTTTCCCCATCATCTCAGTGAGCATCTGCAGTGTTGTATTACTGCCACCATCTGGAGCAGTCTGAGCCTATGAATCCCTAAAACCCCTAAAACCACACACATGCTTTTCAAAATGGTGTCTCCCAACAGTACACAGGCTCTGCTGGCTTCTCTTGTGTGCTTGAATTAGAGGAGACCCAGGACACCAAAGAGCATTTCCCTAAGGTGAGAGACTCATCGGGTCTCTGTTTAATGTAGAGGGGTTGGAAAATGGAGGAGACCAATTCTGTAGTGTACCCCCCCCCCCATAGGTATTTTCACCTGTGTGTTAGGTCTCTATTATTAGACTTTGGATGAAGGGGTTAATGCCTTTGAAGTTAAGCATTCTCTGGCAACCCTCTAAGGCTTTTCCCTAGTGATGAATAGCTACATCACAATGGTGTTTCAATACCCTCCTGCCAGCAGATGGAGACAATACCTTGTGGCAGTTGGATCCATTATCTACCTCATTTAATGCTTTCATAGTTTTCTGGCGATGTCTGATTTATTTCAGTTAATGCAAAACAAGCAAACAAAAACTCTGGTGTACACGGATCCTGCATATAGCAGAGCAACTAAAATTAGCTCATATAATTAACTCGCTTACGCTAAATGACAAAGCGTTGCATTCTTTTGGGAAAGCATATGCATTTGGATGAATGAGTTCACGTCCGCAGTGTACTTTGCAGAGGGATCTGATGTTCTACATGCCATACAACTGTTGAAAATGCCGCCTATTTAAAAAATGTGGTTGTGTGTCAGGGATTACTATTATGTCCATTGCTGAGGCGCCCAAACATCATTGCCCAAGTTAAGCAGCACTCCTGTCTTGTCGATCAATGCGCTCAGCAGTGCAGTAAAACAACCATGTATTTTGGCCAAGCATCTCAGGAAAGAAATACATTTGCATGGTAATCTAATGGTTAAGAGCACGGTATTTGGAGCAAGTCCACTAATGACACTGTCGGCTTCTGTGGCCTTTGATAAATTCTTTTACCTCTCTGCTTCAGTTTTCATATCTGTAAAATGGGAATGATACTTACCTCACAGAAGTGCTGAACACATAAGTTCATACTTGTATTGTTATATGGGAGAGGTGTATAGGGCTGCCGTGTGATATGTATTTTACTGTCATAACATGAAAAATAGTGTATTTTTACTGACTAAAGTCAATTGTTAGCAGTTGAATAAGGGTTTCATTTATATTTTTAGGCCTGAGTCTAATCTCACCCTGGGCTTGCATTGTTGCAGTCTATTTACTTAAGTGGAGTCACTTCTGATTTGCAAAAAGAAGAACAGGAGTACTTGTGGCACCTTAGAGACTAACAAATTTATTAGAGCATAAGCTTTCGTGGACTACAGCCCACTTCTTCGGATGCAAGTGGGCTGTAGTCCACGAAAGCTTATGCTCTAATAAATTTGTTAGTCTCTAAGGTGCCACAAGTACTCCTGTTCTTCTTTTTGCGGATACAGACTAACACGGCTGTTACTCTGAAACTTCTGATTTGCAGACTGCTGTAACTTAAATCAGAATCAGGCCCATATGTGTTAGATTTTATTTATTTATTTTTGCTTGGTTGATCAGGAGGTAGAGAGCGGAAATCGCAGGTGAAGAGCACATGAGGGATATTGGCAGACAGGTAAAGTGTAGCAGGCTACTTCTGAATAGCTAACTTGTTCATTTGGAAGGGACATCAGGAACGACTTGCTGCATGGGAGAAGTGTTTTTTATGCCCCTAGCCATCTCCAATACATTTTGCAGTTTCCCTCCCTGTCCAGGAGTCCATATAATGGAAAATTTTCAAACTAATATCACTGCCATGGAAGTTAAATGACTGACTTGAAGTCATGTAAGTAAACTTCTTTCACTGCAATGGGAGTTGCACAAATGGGCAGAATTGAGTTTATGTGGGTTTTAGTTTAGGGTCCCATCCTCATCCCAGTAAAGTCAGTGGCAAAGCTCCCATTGACTGCAGCGGGAGCTGGATTGGGCCGTCATTGAGTACAACGATGGTGCAATAATCCAGTGTGGACAATAGTATAAATAAACTGATTGTCTGAACCCAAGTGTACAATACAATGATTAACAGGGCCTTTTGTTAGCATGTGAACTGCAAGCACTCTCCTCTGCTCTCCATCTCTCCCCATTGTTACTCCTACTGTTATTTTTGGAGCTCTATTATAAAAGATTTCTTTTATTTCTCATAGTCAACACATTTATTCCCTCCCCTCCTCTTTCATATCCCATGTGTTTTTAATTAACATTTCAAAATCCATGCTTCTCCCCCTGTTTTGAATAATCCAGGCTCATCTGCATTTCAATAGCACACCTCCAAAACTGTACAGGCTTCGTATTAAATACCAATTAACAATTCCTTTCTCCATCTAAAGCACCTAGTTTCCATGAAAACGTTTAATGGCAAACCTTAAATGTATATGCCACTTAAAATATTAAAATATTAGGTATTGTAGCTGGAAGAAGTGAAGTTTTAATAGCTGGGTTAAACGGAGGATTGTAAATGAACTTTGCTAAGTACGGTACCATTTATTATGATATTCCCAAGCCTTTTTTAAATGAATTTAATTTGATTAATACATTGTCCCTCTCCATAGCTGTCTAGGTGAACCTAGAATTCCAAAACACAAACAGTAAGCCAATATGTCAAAAGAGCATTAAGATGAGCCTTCCATAAAAGCTCTTCCAGCCCAGTCCTTCCTATCATTCACCTTGTAACGCTAATCAGCCTCTCCTCTGCTATCCATAAAAGCCTGGGAAAACACGTAAGCTTGCTCTGAAGGTCACCAAATCCAGATGGTAGCACACGATGGGTGGAAGTGAGCTCTAGAGCCAAGGATCTGTCACTGAGACCATCCTGCAGCCGCATACCTGCTGTTTATCCTACAGGTTCTTTTTTGCTTGATCACCTGGAGCCCTGGTGTGCATTGGTCCCTCCTATTCTCTGCTGTGGCACAGTATAGTCTAGTCTACGGTGGGTTGTAATGATTTAGTTTCATTCCCGTTGCTGGGTTTAGTGTGCAGGTGCTGGGTGCTGTTGGTGGCCTCTGATATACAGACTAGATGATCTAGTGGTCCTTTCTGGCCTTAAACTCTATGAGTCTAACTGCTGTGATACTGCATGGTGGGGAGAGGGAGAAAGAGGCCATCTCCAACCAGGAACCAAACCATTTAGGACTTTGTAAAGTTAAAACCCTTACACCTTAAACTTCACCTGGCAATCCTATGGACGATTCTGCAAATGGCATAATGGAACACTACTTAATTAGCTACTTTCTGCTCTGACTGCTGTTTCTGAGTGCATTGCAGTAATTCAGACTGGAGATAGTAGCTGTGAATAACCATGGTGATGTCTGCATCCTAAAGAAAAGGAGGCAACCTTCTTGGTAAGAACAAGTGACAGAAATTACATAGGTAGCTAAGGGCTACCTGACTCCAGAAGCAACTGGAACCTTGGTAGCAAACAGTTGATGTAAGCCCTAAATCCCATTGTCTTCAATAAGTCTTAAGCACATGCTTAAGGACTTTCCTGAATTGGGATCATGTCTGTCAGACAGGTGCTGATATAAGTATTATCCTGGTCTTATCTGAGATTTTAACTCTGAGCCTTCCACAATCTCTCTTAAGCACGGGCTCAGCGATCTCTTGCATGAGTAGGATTAGAACACATGGAGTTGTACAGCTGGGTGTCTATCTCAAGCCACCCCTCCTCCTTCTTAGCACTCCTGTTGGCTCCATGTACACAAAGAACAGGAGAGATGACAAAATGAGAAAGCCCCTCCAGGAAAATAAACAGTTGCCTCAAACTGTCTTGTGGGATCACTTAGAAAGGAACAGAGCCATTCAAACTATTCTGCCTGTCACTGTAAGAGCTCAATACCACCTCATAATCAGTGGTGTAGAATGCAGCTGATAGGCCTAAAAGTACGACACCTTATCTTCAGTTATCACCAGAAGGAGTTCCCCAACCAACATCTCCAGCCGAGTTACGATGTTAATAACATCACATACAATGTGTTCTCAAACTTTAATGCGACTTCACTGCATGCAATGAAAGGGACAATTTAAAAATTAAACTCCTAGACTACACATTTAGTATTTTTTTTAAAATCGCAATTACATATTTACTTTAAAAAAAACACAATTCCAATCATAATATTTAAATAAACAAAAGATCTAACTTTCAAAATAAGTATTTTTACATTACTGATCACTCTTCATGCTGAAATAAGCATCACACAGTGCCTCCAGAGATCTATAGTGTCTTTCCTACCTGTAAGAAGAAACTACGTGCATGGGAGTGCCTTGCTAAGATGCTAACCTTTTTGATTTGCAAGAATGCTTACAAAGGTTCTCCCTCCCCCCCATTATATTTCGTAGTGGTTGATAATATTTGAAAGAACAGATAACTTTCTCTCTACATATATTCATGTTTCTGACCCACTGGAGCATCTTTGTAGAGCATTTTTAATAGCCAGCAGTAAGTAGCTTACTACAACTATAAGGTAACTTATTTTTATGTGTGGCCGCAGGACAAAATTTTCAAACACAGATTGCTAAATTCATGCACTTGGATTCAACTAACTGAAACTACAGGAATTCAACCTGGAAAGAAGGCACACATTTGTAATAGTGAGGAGCAATTAGTCTTTGGAACAGTTTAAGGGAAGTGATGGATTCTCATCACCTCTAGAAATCAGGCCATTTATTTAAGTGTCTAATTTAGGCACCCATGTTTGTAAATTTTGGCCTACGTGACAATGATGCACCACAAGCTTTTGGAAAAGTTTGGAATAAAATCAAGTGTTCTGATCTAAGATTGGGGCTTTTCTCCCTGAAGAGTATTGGAACCAATCAGGGCTCATGTTTCTGGAGATGCCAGTAAAATGGATGATTGATGATCTCTGAGTGCACTTACTGGCTGGAAGAGTTAGTCAAAAAGTGTGAATTGCAATGTAGTGAGCTGCACAATTCCACTTCCAGTGTCCATATTCAGCTGGTTTCAGATTATGCTTAAGTGGCCTTGGGGAGTTAATTTTTATCATCACCTACCAATCTCTCCCTATAATGTATAGTCTAGTATGAGAAGCACAAACAGTGCACAATGGCTTTCTTTACGAACACAATGGAGAAGGATGACAATCTTTTCCTGTGCTAACGTCTATTCCACAAGGTCTATGTGAGATTAATTTGGGTTCTAAGGAACAAAATAAACTTGGCTCCAAATCCACAGAGCTGGGTCACACCACATAAGGGGTAAGTAAGTAATTGTCCACTCCAGTGGGGTAGATGAAACTGTGCCACCTTCCTAGCGTGACCTATTTCTGTGCTAAATCTCTGCTATCATTTTCCGGTCTAGATAGAAAAACACATTAAATAAGTAAGCAAACAAGTGAATAAATAAATTAGTAGAAGCACTGAAATGTGTATAGCAGAGGTCATTATTAATGTGCAAAGGCTACAGGAGCCCTTTATTGCAGACTAGCTATAAAAGCTACACCACAAGAGAATTTCCCATGAAGTGATGTGAATGTTTAGATAGATAACCAAATGCAATACAGCACAGTTGACAGAATATTTTCTTCAAGCATGCAAATCAGTACACCATGGGAACAGAGTAGTAGTGGAATTGGCTGACCCATCTACTCCATGGAATAGAGATTTCAGATTGAGGACAAATGGGTCAGACTGAGGACACATCATAAAGGGGAAATATAGAGTCTTGGGGGTAGTCATTTTCACTGCTAATTGTTTTCTCCAGCCCATGAGATCTATTGATATTTCTCCTTAAATAACTGATACTTAGTGAGATACACACACACCCACACACTGAAAAATTGATAGGTTAAGAAAAGAGCCACAAGAATTATTTGACTTCTGGAAAGCCTGCTTTACAGTGAGATACTTAAGAAGCTCAATCTATTTAATTTATCATAGTGAAGGTTAAGAGGTGACTTGATCAAACTCTGTAAGTATCTACAAGGGGAGAAGATTTCTTAAATTGGGAACTCCTTAGCAGACAAAGGCATATAAAGACAAATCCAAACAACACAGGGAAAATGAAGGACTCTGATCACAAGAAGTATTTGACTCAAGACTATGTGTCTTTCTAAAAGATATGTACTAGCTCAACTAGAAGTTAAGGGCTTGATGCAGAACTTGAGTGAAATTCTATGCTGTATGTTATGCAGGAGGTCAGACCATATGATTATAATGGTCCTTTCTGGCCTTAAAATCTATCTATCATACACATACAATTGAATTAGTTTAAGAAGCATTGTGTAGAAGAGTAGTATCAATAGATTGCCTGGGTTGAAGTAAGCGGATAATAATGAACAAAGTATGTAATTATTCTGGAAGGATAAAATGAATGGTTTCATGAAACTGACAAAAGAATTGCTGCTTTCAGGAAAGTGCTGCAGTATGATTGGTTATTTTGAAACCATTAAAATTCTTTACAAACGCCTATTGACAGTTTTATCAAATTCACAAATTTGTTATCAGATTAATGAAATAGATGGACTCTTATTGGATTCATGAATTCAGAAGACAAAAGACTAATCCATAAAACAATTTTGATCGGGACTGTGGCATGTTTAACAAATATTTTGGGGAAAAAAGAGTACAGGAGTGGGAAAAAGATCTCCCAACCATTACATCAAACTGCTGTGCTAATTTAAAAAATAGAGAGCATGGTTCTGTAATTTGTTGCATGCAAGCAAATGACTGCACCTGTGTGGAGCTTCAACCATAAAACAGGGGAATCTTGAGTAGGAATAGAGAAGTTATTTTACCTCTGTATTTGGCACTGGTGTAACCAGTGCTGGAACACTGTTTCCAGTTCTGGTGTCCATAGTTCAAAAAGGATGTTTGTAAATGGGAACAGGTTAAGAGGAGAGCCATGAGAATGATTAAAGGATTTGAAAATGTGCTTTACAGTGATACTCTCAACAAGCTTAATCTATTTAGCTTAACAAAGAAGGTTCGGGGTGACTTGATCGCAGTCTATAAGTATCTACATGGGGAACAAATATTTGATAACAGGCCCTTCAGTCTAGCGGAGAAAGGGGTAATATGACTGTATGGTTGGAAGTTGAAGCTTGACAAATTGGAAATGAGGTGTACATTTTTAATGGTGAGGTTAATTAAACATTGGAACAATTTACCAAGATTCATTGTGTATTCTCCATCACAGGAAATGTTTAAGTCAAGACTGGATGTTTTTTCTGAAAGATCTGCTCTAGGAGTTATTTCGGAGAAGTTCTATGGCCTGTGTTAGACAGGATGTCAGATGATCACAGTGGTCCCATCTGGCCTTGGAATCTAGGATAAACCCTTCATGTTGGACATTTATTATGAATTGCAAACAAATGTTACAGAGTTCAAAACCTGGGCAGAGATTTTACTTTCCATGATTTTGGTGAATCACAGGTTTTCAGTGGTCCAATAAGAGCAGGATTGGACTTTTAAGCGGTATTAACATTAGAAGAAAAATTAAGATGTATTCAGATGCAACCCTTTGTACTTAAATCAGGCAAAATAACTAGTGTTGTAGGAGACTGATTACATATAAAGAAAAATTATAATTGCTATAAATGGAGATGCTGGTCATTTTAGTGGGTATTACTGAGTATTTGATGTGTTTTTGTTACTCAGCTGTTATATGTTTCTTAATAGTTTTACAAACGTAACCTAGTTCCAAATTTATTTTTTCCAGGGGTGGCTGTGATGCTAGTCGATATTCTCGTCGGGGAGGGGAGTGAGAAAAGTGCATGTTAGCCCAGCATTGCTGACATTTCTAAAAGATCATCAGATGCATAGAGGAATGAATGGCCTCACAGATAAGGAGAAACAGGCTAGTGCGCACTGGATATCAAATCAAATAATAAATTCTAATCTCTGAGATTTATCACTGAGATAGAGGAAGCCTTTTATTTTAAAATTTAAAAATCATCCCTTTTTTTACACCCTTGTATGTTGTTCTGTTACGTTCTGATCCTGCTACACGTTGCATGCAGCTGAACTGCTGCAGTCCTGTCCCACTGTCTTCCAAGTAGCTGCAGGAAGGAGATATCTGCTCACACAAAACAAGCTTCAGGATTGGGACCTTGCTTTTTGAGAGCAATTTGCTCTATTACCCTGCTGTATTCCAAGGTGATGTTCGTGCATGGCAGAACTTCATCACTGACTTTCTCCTTGCACCCAGAAATATTTAAACTGAGTTGCCTCTGAGAGAAAATGAACAGAGCAAAGCAAAATTGAGTTGGGTTTAAGTATTCATGACCTTTCTGCCCTACATATCAGATTAATTTTTCTCCATCGGTGTTCATATTGTGCTGCATTTAATTGCATATTGCATATTCTTTATTCATCGTATACAACTGGTAATAACCAAAATTACATTTTTAATCCCCAGTGATACCTTCATCTAATGTTGCATTTACCTCTCTTCTTAACTAATCTTCTACCCTCTGAGCAAATTTGATTAAAACTATTGCATTTATTAAAAAGAAATAGCCTAAACTAGATCAATTTAATTCTGGCTGCTCAGGGGGCCAAGCGATCCTGAATGTGGTTTGCAACCTAATGTGCCAGGGAGGAAGGGGGAGGAGAGGAATCATCTGCTTCCCAGGAGTAAAGCATGGAGCTACCTGCAGATTGAGAAGTCATAGAAATTATCTCCTTTAGCCACTGCTCCTTCATCCCCTTGTGTAGATTCCAACCCCTTCCATTCTGTGTTGGTGCCCTGGAGGCCGAGGAATTATTACAGCCCAAGGACTCTAGTAATTCCTGCATAACTTCTAAAATTAAACTGGAAACCCTATTGGGGCTATGCAGTCAAGCCAGGAGGAACTCAGGCCATGTTGGGAAAACACTGTTTATATTCGCAGTGTCTCACCAAAGGTTCACTTGCCTATCTTGTCCATCAGGCTGAGCAGAGACTGTGATAGTCCCTTCCGGAGAGGATTGTGCAGCCATGTAAGTGCTACTGCTGCTGCTTCCCTTTTGCTCCTGCCAGAAGAGGTTACTTTGGCCGCAGGTCTAAAGCATGCCACAGAAACCCTATATACTTTGTGCGGTGGAGGAAAGGTGGTTTGGTTGACGCGTTGTGTAGATTGCCCCCCTTTTATTACGCAAATAGAGAAATGGATTTAATTTACTCTGAACACGGCTTTTTTTTTAAGTTGAGACCTTGATTCTTCTGTGCAGGGAGAGAGATGGAAAACACAAGTATTTTATCCCTTCAGAGTTTAATTAGAGCAAACACTCTTCCATTCAGACTGGTTAGAACAATTACAAAAAATAATTTTGGGATAAAGACAAAAAGACGGATAAACGGCATGAAAGAGAAAAGGAAAACAAAAGCAAGCAGGAAAAATTACATCAACTCAGTCTCTGGTGACTTTTTCAAGTTTCATCTTTCCACTTCTCTTGGGCATCCACTGACAAAACAGCTCTCAAAGGTGCTGAAGGGACCGGCAAATCTTTCAGTGTCTTCAGGTGCCTGTACCTAGAACACACACAGTCCTTACAGATTTGAACAGTCCCATTAATTTCAGAGGGATGCTTTCAAAAGTAATGGTTGCAAGATAGGGTCCCAGATTTGCTGATAGCCATTCGTTCTCCAGTAAGAGTGCTAGCCATTCACAAACATTTGCAAAGTTCATTCCATAAAAAGTTATCAGAATATTAGACTAAATAGAAGTTCTTAGTTTAAGTCCAGCTGCGGTTTTTGAGTCCACAGCAGCAAAATAGTTTTTAGGCCACAAGACTCATTTCTCTAAGAGGAAAAAAGAGAAGGCCCCAACCAATCTGAGACTATGGAGTAGATTAACCGGTTGATTAAGGCCTGGTCTACACTGGGGGAGGCGGGATCGATCTAAGATACGCAACTTCAGCTATGAGAATAGCGTAGCTGAAGTCGACGTATCTTAGATCGACTTACCTCCCATCCTCATAGCACGGGATCGATGGCCACGGCTCCCTCGTCGACTCTGCTTCTGCCTCCTGGCCTAGTGGAGTTCCGGAGTCGATGGGGAGTGTGTTCGGGGATTGATTTATCGCGTCTAGACGAGACACGATAAATCAATCCCCGATAGATCGATTGCTATCCGCCAATCCGGCGGGTAGTGTGGACGTACCCTTAGAAACTTGAAGCTAGAGCCCCATTTAGTGTAAACTGGTATGGCTTGACTGAAGTGAAAGGAGCTATGCTGATTTATACCAGCTGAGGATCTGGTTCCTATTTTCAGATATGGTTGCAGTGTTTGTAATCCAGTTGCTTTAATCTTATGATAACAGCATGTCCAATATGTTGATCTTAGAAGTACAAAATCATTAGAATTATTTTGTTGGCCGTCAGATGCATCTTCCAGTTTCTCTATTGTCATTGTTATCCAATAGTAAAGTGCCTACACGTTGCCGTGATTGGTGCTTTTTAAACACCAAAGATAAGATTGTGCGTATATGTAGAGTTATTTAATAGTGGTTATTTTAGGTAGCTTTCGATATCATTTTCACAGTGTTCTGGCTTAACGTTACATTCAAACTTTAAACTGAAGTAAAAATGAAATAATGAGAAAAAATTATCTTAACCAGTTGACAAAAGTAGCAAATTCCCCCAGAGAGGAAGCTCTATTTCCACATAGCTATAGCAGTTGAGAAATCCATATTGTCACCTGAAATTTCAGCTGTAAATTGCCTGATAAATATTCTCTTTCTGCCTCTTTCCTCCTCAATATACAGTATAGGTTTGATTGCTTCCTGAAATATTTAAGACACAGATTACACTGATTGTCCTTTCACAAAAGATGCACTCATCATCCTGTGATTGCTGGACCGTCATTGCAACATGATAAATTACTTTCCTGCTGATAGGAAGAAAAAGAAAACTGTTGAAATAGTAATAATGCAAACTTATGAGCATCTCAGGCACAAAAGTACAGCCACACTGCTATTCCTTGGTTCATTAAACATTTTCAGATTCTATTCATATATTCTTTGAAATTTATTCATTTTTCTCCAAGTAATGATTATAAGTATGTTATCTGAATAATGTTTCCATCATGTTCCTTAATTTTCAAATCTCCTCAAAAACACACTAGAATATCTCCCCCCCCCCCCCCCCGATAGCATGATAACTTGATCAAATAAAAGGAACAGAGATGGAAACGCCCATTGTGGTTATCTCTAACATAGGACTGGAGATGCATATCTTAGTTTACAGAATAAGTGGCGGTCCTGGTATTTATAGCAGCATGTAACATTGTAAGATCTGTTGTTATAGGGCAGCCACTACATTGCTATATAGTGAAAGTACACTGTAACTCAAAGGGCCTCAGGAAGCACAAATTCTATTGCAGTATGGGACTACCACAGTTTGCATGTTGGGGTTTTATTCAGGTCGAGAAGGCAATTTTCCCCCCTTACTCAGGGATTTCCAGGCTTTGGATACAACCCTTGTGTTACTATGGAAACTGAAGCCATATGGCATTCTCTTTGGCCCTATTAGACATGTGTCAGGGATGGAGGATGTGAAGTGAACACGTCCTGAGAGCACCTCAGGGAAGGCTTACTGACATCACCACTGTTCTTTGAAACTTGCAAAATGTGGTTCTTATTGGAAAAATGACTGTGTAAAAATGATGTGCAGTGCGACATTTGTTTCCTGTCAGTGATTTCTGTCTTGAATGTCCATAACTTGCAAGTGAAAGGAAAGTATTTCTAACTTTCAGCTCTGTAAATTCAATCTGGGCTCTGAAAGTCAAGCTGGGTTTTTTCCTTCCCGTTCATCATTACTAGTGATAAAGGTTTTCATGGTTAGATTAGACGCTCAGTTTCATCATACAACCTCAGTGTCTATCCTGAGCAACTCCTATGTAACGTTATTTGCACAGATGTATCAGATTGGAACTTAGTAAACAATTCCCCTTATGTTTAAGAAGGAATACAATCCAACTCATGTCCTCTGAGTTGTCAGCGCTGCAGGGTTAACCGGAGCAATTAGGATTCTGAAAATACATACGAGCAGTTCTGATAACTGAACAAAAAGTGCCATTTTCACATGAATAGATCTTATCTTATCCAGTGGTTCTCAATTTTTTTTTCGCGGACCACTTGAAAATTGCTGAGGGTCTCGGCGGACCACTTAATGATCTTTCCAAATGTTGTTGCTACCGTTAGTTAACTATTGTAAAGTGCTTTGGATAAAAGTGCTACATAAAAAAAAGTAATAATAATAAACTTTTTTGTTCTTCAAAAAAAAAGTACACAACTCATATTTTAATATCCGTAGTCTTACCTTTCTAATGCGACAGATGTGCCCTCTCTCCCCCACCACAGCAGCCCCCGAGCTGGGGCTGGAAAAGAGGGGGGTCTCTCCCTCTTTCCCCGGCCACGACAGCCCCCGAGTTGGGGCTGCAAAGGAGGGGAGGGGTCTCCCATGCCACAGCAGCCCCAGAGCTGAGGCTGGGAAAGAAGGCCATCTCTCTCCAGCAGCCGCAGCCCTGGAGCTGGGGAAAGTCACCTCTTTCTCTGGCCGCCGCAGCCCTGCACGTCCCAAATTCCCCCCCACCACCCTGTCTTCTCATCCCACTCCCCCTCCCACCTACCCCCTGCGCGGCTCCACTAATTTGGTGGGTGGCCCTTCATTCTCTCATGTGCAACCACCCAGGCATGCACTTTAGAGGGAACTATCCACGGACCACCTGAATGGAGCTCGTGGACCGTGGACTACAGTTTGAGAACCTCTGTTATAGACAGAGACTTGTGTAAGATGTGTTTGAGTCTATGAGTATTGGGGTTAAGAGAAACTATATCCTGTTATTTCTAGATCCCAAGCTTGAATTTAGCTCACCAATGTCTAAATACCATCATCTAAGACTATGAAATGAAATGGTGTTTTCAGTTCAATTTCTAAGAGGCAGATGTCTGTATCTCTCTTTGCCTCATTTCTTAGTGGGCATGACTGGGAAGGTAAATGGATGAGTGGGCTAGAGACAGGATGTCTGTACTAGCTGAGATAAGGGGAAACAGCCTGGTACCATTTACAGAGAACATGCTATCAGGGAGTGGTTCCTGCAGAGTAACCAAGCCAATCCTGAAGCGTGTGTTGCAATGTATAGTTAAGAATGCATGTGTTGTTAGTGTGAGTAAAAATGTATATAAGGAAAAGTTTTGCTGTGTAACTTTGGCTGTGTGGTATGCCCCATATCCACCTGCTACACTTGAATCTCATCTACTCAGAGTAGATTTGCTGTATGCGAAATAAAGGAACCAGAGGGATGAATTGAGTTCTTGGGGAACCAAGTGGAAAACATCTTGGGGGAACCCCAGCAGGTGTGAGGAAACCAGCAATGCTACTGTCCTTGCTATTACTGATCTGTTGATATGTCTCTCTAAGTTTTCAATCTACACTATCACTGGCATTTAAATCACCTATGTTCCATCTGGTATATCACAATCTATTCATCAAGCCAAGGAAACATGCTTATTATCCCCTGATCTATAGGGCTGTATAATGGTGAACAATTACTATTAGTAATTACTATTAGTCACAACTGTGCCACACAGGTCGTATGGATGCAACATGAGAAGTTCACATTACCTACCAACATAATGGTTCTGAATTATGCCTCTTGTCATCACACTAGATTTGTTGGGGGCAAAATTAGAAGCATTAATGTATATAACTTTTCTCTCCTGCCCACATTGCGTGGCATGAATTATTTGGGCATAGGAAGTGTAGATAGTTGCTTTTAAGATGACAGCAGAACTGTCCATGCTTTTCTGTTCATCACTCACTTTCTCATAGGCTATAGCATCATCCTCTTGGATGTGGGACACACTCACATGCCTTTTCTGACGGATAAGCACCAGAAAGAGGTTGGAAGCACTCAGCACATTGAAGACAAGGAAGACAAACATCTCAATGAGACCTACTTCTAGCTTGAATTATTCCCGATGCATGCTGCATCCTAAGCTATTCTCCATATGTTCGTGCATGCCGTCACAAATGTCACTTTGTTATAACATCAGTTAGTTAAAATGTGTTGTTTGGACTAACTCTTGTAAGAGTATTATTGCAATGGGATACTGTATGATGCCAGCATCAACGGTAGTAAGCTGCCCTCATCAAACACTGCCATTTGAGAGAGTTTATTCATTCCATAATTTTCAGTTTAGCCTCTCTGAGGTTGATGACCAATGAAATCTCACCAATGGTAGTGCAATCTAGGAAGATTCAGGATTTCAATCCCCTCCCAAACATCAGTGCACTTTTCTTGGAGACATGTCCTGTTATTTGTGCTGCAAATAAGAAGATTGCGACTGATGACCAACAGAGAGTCTATTGAAAATGGTGTATTTGGGGGAGCAAAAGGGAACCAGAAGAGGGGCCGAGGTAATGAAGATGGAAGTGGAATGCAAGAATGTTTATACTAATGGAGAACAGGGAAGCTCTATCTTTGATACTTGAATTCTTTAATGTCAAAGCTTAAATATAAAGTTGAAACAAAACCAACAGCTTTGTATGAGTATCATATATTTGTTTTTTTCACAGCTGCAGCAGAATTGAACCTAGGAGTCCAAGAGATGACCAAATTCCCTCTCATCACACTGAGTATTATATGTAGTCTTGAAGGAGAGGGAAGAAATACAGTACATCAAGAGGAAATCCATATTCCAAAAAAGACATTGTTTATGTGTATGGTCATATAGAAGATGCCTGCATCAGCTTGCCCATTGTGGAAAAACCACACAAAAGACTCTGTGTAATGTCTCTCCCTCAATCTCTGGATTCTAGTGTTGGATCTCTTTTTCTGAATGTCTACACAGACTAGGGAGATGACTCGGAGCATGGCATCCATGTATGTGGTATGGTGTGGAGTGTGTACGCTTCTGAAGAGTACCAAGACACTGTGAACTGTGGCTGTCTGAGAAGTCATACAGAGAAGGAACTCAATGTGTGATCATTGGATGGCAAGAGGAAAGACAGGTTGAACCATGGAATAAATCAGGGGCAATACAACTTCAGTGGGGCATAGAGGGGGATAAGAGATCATTCATAAGTGTCTCAAAAGTGCATTATCCAGTCCTGTCAGCACCAGTGTTTCCTGACATGTGGTTGTCTTAAGCAATTGGATAGAGGAAACAGGCGAGGTGAGAGGGCAAATAAAGGAGCAGTTATACCATCATAAAATAGTAGTGCATTTGGAGGACAGCATTCTGAACAGAAAGCTTCTAAGGAACTGGTTGGCCTTAATGACATGGGGTACAGGATGATCTGAGATAATCAAAACAGTAAGTGAAGTTCACCCTGCAAGACTAGCTCATATGCCATTGAAGGGACCAGGATTCCTTTCTGAGACTTAGGCAGCTAAAGTACATCCTCTATAATCTCCTGTTTCTGCTGTTTCAGGCATCTTGCTCTTACTAGGGCATTATCTTACCCATTAAGAGCTTAAAGGGAGACCTCAAATAGTAGGTGACAGTGTAGGGAACAGTATCCAGGAAAGCAAAAACCTAGAAATTAATACTATAACTTTCTATATCATTTCTCTCTTGGCAAAAGCAACCTTTATGTCATCCACTATACAGTAATATGCTTCTGTTTTTCAGTGATAAAATTATATTGAAACTGTATTTCTCTGTTTGTGCTGCTTCTACAGTAGTCGTAAAATTAACTTTCAATGGTAATGACTTTATAAGCTAATTAGAAGAAATGTTGTCCTTTCCATGTTCTCGATATACCAGCTTAGAAAAAATGTTTTTCCCCCACAAGTTTTCTTGTCATTTGTTCTATGAAGAACAGCAGGTGCATTCTCCCTCTCTCTCTCTCTCTCTCTCTCCTTGGCATCTTCCTGTACCAGTATTTTCTCAATGGCATTCACCACACACTGAACATCTTTAATATCTTTTTGAGATAAGACAAGGGATTTTCCCTGGGTTCTGAACAAGCACCTTACTTGCACTTTCAGCTTCTCTGTAGTCAGTGAAAAAACAGGTGGCCAGGTGTGTTTAATTTTGCATCTTGTGAGCTGGACTGAAGGGATAGGTCATGAGATGTGTTTTGAAGACTCCTGCAAATAATCATAAAGGTTGAAAAGAAGGTCATGGTCCGCGGTGTTGGTAATTATGGGAACCTTTGAAATACTTTTGTAATTTAATTGATATTATTTGAAAACCTACTAAATTTCTGTCATCCCTGAAACTTTCCATGTTAAAACTAAAAATATATTTGGGTAGCAAAATGAATAAAATGACCAATTTTGCATCTTTACTCCTATTGAGTAGTACCTTACTCTGCAAGTAAAGTGAATAAGAGACGACTTGCAGAGTATGGTACGACTTTACATGATTAAGGGAGGTGGAATCAGACTCCAAGACAGCATTGCCAGCATGTGTTCTGTGACACTTTTATTAACTAGAATTTAGTGGCATTGTCCATTCACACAGGAGAAATGTTCCCGAGTTCTGGAGCACCAACGCAACACAAGTAATGTTCAAGGTTCTCCAAAGTTATATGTCACACCATACTCATGACATACACTTACGTTGTGTTGCTGTTGATAACGAGCTGGTGCAATTTGCAGCTGCAAACATTGTCGTTTTATGATGCAGCATCATGCTACAATTTGTATTGTCCCAAACATATACAATTCATACGTGATGACACAGTGCAAGCTCACTATTTGGATGGTCTTGATGTGCACAATAGAGGAGGGTCCTGGATACTCTTCTTCATATCACAGCCTCAGATTGACTCTGCCAGATATTCTCAGTAACATTTTTAGGGGGGAAGGGTAACTCTGGGTACCTTTTTGTTCCCAATTAATCTTTTTTCTCAGCTGAGACTGGTCTAATGAGAAAACCTCATTCAGTTCTGTTCTGATTCTATTCTTGTGTAAGAGCTTTCATGGTTTGAAATGTGTTCTATGTGTTTACGTCTTGGAATTGAATTAATGTCCTGTAATTGATAATGGTATACTTATTTTATTACTTTTGCTCTAATTAAATTGTTACTGATTTAAAATTCTTAATCTTCTGTGTGCATTATGTGATTGTTTTTGTTCCCTGTTTCAGTTTATCCACTTTTGTAAAATTAGGATGTTGTAATTTACTTTCTATTTTTTTTTTCTGTTTGTTTGAATTAATGATGTCTGCTGAGAAGCATGATGTCACGTTACTAACTGATTGGCTGAATTGGTGGGGAGGAGCACTTTCACAGGCTGGTAGAATTTAAGCATGGCTCTTTTCCAAATCTATAACTCTAGGAGGCAGTTTTCTGCTGAAACATTAGCTTTTATTCATCTGGGTGGGTTTATTTCCCCTCTATCCTTTGTATTTGTAATTGAATTTAAAATCTTGACTGTTCAGATGGCGTTAAAGCTCTTCCTGAAATGTGCTCTTATGAGATGATATGCTGTCTTTGTTGGCGTTTCTGAGCCCTTTGTTGAGCACCCAGTCAGAAGGTTGGTTACCCATTTGTTATGCGCTCTTCAGCTATGTAATTAGCAAGTGTCTTTACTGGATGTTTTCAGATTGCTGATGTTTACTCCCATTTACATTCATTATTTAGTTTTCCTCAGCCTGTCTCCTTTTATTTTCCCTCCTACTTGATCCTGCAGAGGAGTCATAATGCTAATTTTGTGATACTGCAATTTAGCGTGGTATCACTATAGCAACGGGTTTCTCTCCAGAATCAAGGAAAAAGGAGTTTCTGGGTTATGAGAGCAAAAGCTTGTTGTTCCAAGCTCTGGATGCCAAACCTGTTTTCTATCAAATAAGGAGATAACTTCTGCCTAGAACTCACACAGGGAAGACTAACAAGGCAGAGTAAGGGTACGTCTATACTTACCACCGGGTTCGGCGGTAAGCAATCGATCTTCTGGGATCGATCCCGGAAGTGCTCGCCGTCGACGCCGGTACTCCTGCTCCGCGAGAGGAGTAGGCCGAGTCGACGGGGGAGCCTGCCTGCCGCGTGTGGACCTTTGGTAAGTACCTTTAAGTTCGAACTAAGGTACTTCGACTTCAGCTACGTTATTCACGTAGCTGAAGTTGCGTATCTTAGTTCGAACTGGGAGGTTAGTGTGGACCAGCCCTAAGACTCTGTCATTGTATGAGTGAGAGATGCTGTCCCTTAATGGTTCAACTGCAGGGTGAAATTCACCTCTCTGCAGAAAAGCTAGCACAATGCCCGTGCACCTCTTACACCATCTCTTGAGGGATCAAGTGGGCTACTGAAATACAAATAATAATCATCATCATAATAATTTAAGTGAAGTGATGATCCTCTGCCAGCAGTGAAGTTCATCCATAGAGAATAAGGAACTCTTAGCTCAAGTGATAGAGACCTGTGTTTTTTGGAAATGAAAGATGAGAGTTCTGATGTTTGTATGTGAGCTATACAGTAATTATCTCTTGTCTGCAGCACATGGATTTCTTACAGAAGGGCAGAAGACAGAAAGTGTTATCAGGTTCTCAAATGATTTACAGGAAACTACATTAGAAGCAACCACTTGATGCCTAGAAATGGGGAAGATATTTGAGAAGTAAGAATTCTACATCTAAATAGCTAAAGGGCTATTTTACATCCCAAGGCTTTCTGTTTTTATTTCAGTTGTAACCAACACACTCTAAAAAAACTAAAGAATGAAACCTTGAGGAGGAAATCTGCCTAAGTGAAAAATGGTTTGTTGTTGCTGAAATGGCTGATTCACCCAAGTAGCTTACATTCATATGTTAAATAAAAATGCTATACTAGCAAAGGAAATGCAGAAAATATGAGGCAAGTTGGCTTTTTCATGTAAGTTTTCTCTCCTTTCTTGATAAAAATTTAAATAATTACCCCTTAAAACGTTCCTAAGGAGAATATTCCAGAAAACGCCACATTTGTAGACACTGACACTCACTTTTCCTCCTCAAATCCCAGCAGTAACATACATGAGAAAAACAGTTATTTGATGATGGTATGAACACAATATTAGTAATAATGCACTGCCCTGTTTTGACTGGACTTTCTCTGCCCTGTGCTGATAAGCTGTTTATTCCAACACTCTGCCTCCTCCTCCCTCACAGGGTCTTCGCTTCAATTTCACTCCAAACCTACCCTTCTTACCTTCTTCTCCCCTGCTTCATCCTTCTCACCCCATTTACCTCTTCACTTTTGCCCTTTAGCTGATCCTCCTAATTCCCCCTGCCAACATAAATAAAATAAAATTAAATTAAAAAATGGTGGCGCTAACTTGGCATTTCCTGCCATAACCTTGTTCACTCTGCTTGTGTGTTATACCCCTTCCCCCACCCTGTGTTTGCCTTGGCTGTTGAGATTGTAAACTCTTCAGGCAGGGACCATCTACTACTCTGTGTTTGTACAGTGCCTAGCAAAATGGGGCCCCGTTCTCATTTGGCCCTTAGGCAATCCATAATAAACATTAATAGAATCATAGAATATCAGGGTTGGAAGGGACCTTAGGAGGTCATCTAGTCCAACCCCCTGCTCAAAGCAGGACCAATCCCCAACTAAATCATCCCAGCCAGGGCTTTGTCAAGCCTGACCTTAAAAACCACTAACGAAGGAGATTCCACCACCTCCTTAGGTAACCCAAATATTAATAATAATATTTAACATATTGCTTGCTGGAATAGCCTTAGATCATCATTGTGAGGATTCCAGAGAGGGTACAACTATGCAGTATTTCCAGAGCAGAACATACAGTAGCTACAATACTGGGCATTTGGTGTGCAATAGTGGGCAGCAACACTCAGCAGTCACAGTCTGATTGGGTGAATATCCTTGAATCTCTCCACTTATCTACCATGCCAAACTCTGGGCTGGTCTACACTGGCGGGGGAGGGGGGATCGATTCAAGATATGCAACTTCAGCTACGCGAATAGCGTAGCTGAAGTTGAAGTATCTTGGATCGAATTACCTGGGGTCCAGATGGCGCGGGATCGATGGCCATGGCTCCCCCGTCGACTGCGCTACCGCCGCTTGCTCTGGTGGAGTTCCGGAGTTGACGGTGAGCGTCTTAACGAGACGCGATATATCGATCCCGGATAAATCGATTGCTACCCGCCGATACGGCGGGTAGTGAAGACATACCCTCAGTTGTTCTCATCCTCACCTGACAGCCTTTTGTAAGTTGACCCCCTCTGTAGTTTCACTCTTATTGCTCACAAGCCCTTCCTCATTTCCCTCTACCCTCCTTCCCCTTCCTTTCCGCCTTTAGTCTCCTTTTCCCGCCTTAAACGTTCAGGAGGGAAACTGAGTGAAAAATGGTTTGTTGTTGTTGTCACTGAAACAGGCTGAATCGCCCTATTTTCACACACCAAACACCTTCACTCTACTTCAGATCTCTTTGTGCGTCCCACCTCTTCCAATGGTTCCTCCTTCCCTTCCTGGGAGAGGTTTTCAAAGGCACATGGGAGTTGGACACCTAACTTCTTCCATTTGTGATTTCATCTATCTCCCTCCTTTGTCTTTATCGGTGTATGGGAGGCATCATGTTCATGCCCGGCGATCTCTGCAGTAATCAGAATCCTTTATCATTGACCCCCCAAAAGATCAATTTGTAAGGACAGGACAAGGAGTCAGTTTCAAAAACTTTTTTTGTTGGCACTTGAATTTCTGTTCAAACTGGGCATTATCCCCTCTATGAGAGGGCAATTTGTCACTTTTTAATGGCATGAACAGAAAATGCTGCATGCATCGATGTTTGATGGTTGGTGACAATATCCCTGTTTAAAATTTCCAGAAAGCATTTCAATGCAGAGTTTTGGCATAATATTAAGGAGATAGATTAATCTATTGCAAGAATAAAAGAGCTTTGGGGATGCTTGCAATGAGGATTTGGTCTCGGGTGAATTGAATCAGCATTAATGATCTGCGTGGGAGGAAATATATAGGTGTAATAATGAATTCACTAACTCTGAGCAGCTGCCCGTAGGAAGCATCCACTTAACTGTATGTCCCAGATGACATATTTGCTGCCTGCAGAAGACAGTCCCCTGGGCATTTCTCCCATGGGATCTTCACTATCACGTCTGCGGACTTGAACTCATATATAACCCTCAGAGTATTCATTGTAATCATATGTTGAATGTTTAAAAACGTTCATTAGGGGAACATGTTAATTTCCAACTAAATGGTTCAAAGGAACTTTGCATCCTTAAAATGTCTGATCAATGATTTACTTAATTTAGTAAAGTTTAGATGAAGTATTTTCATGATTGCTTTTAAAATATCCCAAATGGTTTAAAGTAGCTTTTAAAAAACATTTTAGAAATTTGTAAGTATTTTGTAAACATTTGTTTGTACAGAGGAGTGAAGTGACTTGCTGAAGGTCACATAGCAGGTCATTGGAAGAGCTCATAGTAAAATCCTGGTCTCTTGCCTCCTAGTCCAGTGCTTGCTCCAGTGGACCATGCTGCCTCTATAACTTATACTCATTAATAGTCCCCCTATGCCAATGGTGCTCAAACTTTTCCAGTTGTACCCCCCCCCCCCCCCGTTACCATTAATGGAATCTGTCCCCTCCCCACCATTACTGCACAGCCAAGGCTTTCTCAGCAGCAGAGCTTGGGTTGCAGGCGTAGCTGGGGCCAGAACTGGGGATGGGGGAGAAGCTGGGGCTAGAGGCGGAGCTGGGCTGGGGGCGGAGAGGGAATGAGGACAGAGCGGGGTTGGGGTGGAGTGAAACTGGGGGCAGATCTGGGCCTGAAGGCGGAGCAGGACTGGGGGCTAAATGGGGTTGGGGGCGGAGCTGGTCTTTGGACAGAGCGGGGCTGAAATCTTGGTGCTCCCTCCCTGTCCTCCAGAGGAGATGGCCTGACTCCTGCCACAGACAACTCAGAACATTCCTCTGTGCCTCCCTAGGGGGATGCACCCCACAGTTTGGGGACCACTGCTCTATGCATATTATAGTAGTGTCTAGGGCCCTCAGTCTGCTTAGGCACAGAAAGAACATATAGTAAAAAAATAGTAAAAAATAGTAAAAAAAGACAGCCCTTTCCCTAAAGATCTCACAGTTTAGGTTTATGACAGGATGCATACAGATTGTTAAGAAAGAAAAATGGAGGTTTGTGGCATGTGGACAAGATAAAAGTAAAACAAGTGGGATTTGTAGTTTGCTTAATCTTAGTCTTTGCTCACCATCTGTGCACCAGGTACAGTTAGTTCGCTCTAACTTAGTGTTATCAATTTTTTTTTTGTTTCTTTAATATTTTATTTGCAAATAGATTTTGATCAGTTCTATTCAATAGATAGGTAACTGCCAAGAGCCCATAACAGAGGAAACATCTTCCTAGTTACTGTCCTGGAATCTTAACATTCCTCCTCTCCAGTAGAGATTTCCTATCCTGCAAGGTGAATTCCAATGAATAAATAATATTCATATATTTAAGAAGACACTTTACATGCAGAACAGATAGAATTTTAAGTCCCCTTGACTGTGTGCACATTGTGTGTGCATAAAGAAGTGGACTGTGTAAATTCAGCATTGGCATGATAAATCCTTCCTGGTAAATACTGGTTAGGAGGGTTTTTGTTTTGTTTTGTTTTGTTAAATAACACAAATGTGCTTAAGGATAGGAAATCAGGCCCCTTGTGAGTTAGTTAGCAGAAGTGTCTGGGCAAAAACTCATGCACAATGGAGAAGACGCAATGGGCCAGTTCTTTAGTTGGTGTCACTCAGCATATGTCCTCTGCCAGCTGAGGAATTGGTGGTGTGTGATTTTGTGGTATTACTTTTCAGAAAAAATATTGGGGATGCAAGCAGGGGAGACTGTATTTGATTGTGCTGTGTAAAACACACAGCAAAGCAAAGGAACATAGTATGATTGTTAAAATATGAAGGAAAGAAAGTAAAAACAACTTTACCGTATTGCAATGTCCTAGGATTGTGCCCCTGCCAGTGTATTTCAAGACGCCATATGCATGCTATCTGTATCCACAGTATGGAGATGTAGGATAATAACACCAGATACCACTCCACCAGCCCCTTATCTAGTCTGCTGTGATAAATAATTCTGCTCAGCTTGTCAGCCGCGACAGCTGAGACTTTTTGCTTAAATTGTTGACAGTGCTTGTATTAAACAGCCAGAGCCATACACTCCATTAAGTTTTTGTAAAATGAACTGCCTGCTACTTGCTGTTTCACTGATAGTGGCAGCAGTTGTGAGCTAATCCCCTCCAGTTGATGGGTTGCTTGAGTGAGTGCTTTCAGTCATCCGACAGGTAGCAGATCTTGTAATTTCTAGTGGGGTGGCTTCGGGGCTGAATATTAGCTGTGTTAGACAAGGAATAATTCAGTTCAAAACAGACACTAACTTCAGTTTACTCTAAATCTGACTGCTACTGTGCTGCTAAATAAGAGGAGCTGACCTTTTAGATGTTGAAGTGATAGTTGAAAGAAAGTATATGCAGGAATTTAACACTCAAACCCTGGACATATTCTAATAGGGTGAAATTCACCCCTGTAGAGAGAGTGAGGAGAAGGTCTATGCACCACAATGCCTGCCCTCTGTCCAGGGATGGATTTCACCAGGAAAGAGTTGACACTGCAGATGGAATAAAAGCTAAAGGGAAGGCTTTTGTGGGGCAGGGACTGTTGTTTCCTGTGTTTTCGTAGAGCAGGTAGTGTGGTGGCCTCCATCTTGACCAACGCACTGGGGAATGAACTGGGGTTCTCCAGAGCTAAAAGCACTAGCTGCTACAGCTTGAGCTAAAGAGCCCATGTGCTCTAGAGGTAGCGGAGTCACATTCTTTGTGGATTGGCACAGTGGGGAACCTGTAATGCACCCACTAACCAGAGGGTTAC
This sequence comes from Chrysemys picta bellii, assembly GCF_011386835.1. Classification (NCBI taxonomy): domain Eukaryota; kingdom Metazoa; phylum Chordata; order Testudines; family Emydidae; genus Chrysemys; species Chrysemys picta. The sequence continues at coordinate 13,717,495 of NC_088799.1, read as the reverse complement.
GCTAGCACAATGAAGCTGAGGATATTGGTGGGGTGATGTCAGAAAGCTTGCACTTCTGCTGCTGGTGCGGTATTTTTTTTCTGGATAAATAGGACAGGGAGCCAATGTGTTTTAGGTGGTATTCCAGACTCCATTATGGATGCACTGTGTGACCTGGTGCAAGTCATTTCATCTGCCTTAATTTTCCCATCTGTAAAATGGGGATAATGTTTACCTGCCTCACAGGATGACAAGAGATTTAATTTAATGTTAGCAAAGTGCTTTGAGATTCTTGAATGAAAGGTACTGTATTCATGTAAAGTCAATAGGACTCACATAGCTGAAACCCTATGCAGTGCTTTAAAATATTTCCCCTAAAGGTCCAAACACAGAAGCAGAGTAAAGGCTTTGAAATATTGTTACTGCTTGATAAGCATGTAGAACTCCTGTTAATGCTGATATGAGTTATCCACATGATCCAAGGCAATAGTTCCCATTCAGTGCAACCTCACTGCTCTGTTGTATCTGGATATTGCAAGAGGATGAGATTAGGGTGTGATCTTAAGTAACAAAAGAGCTGAAGTAACGAGGCACAGCAGGTAAAGTTGAAGTTGGAATGGAAACCTTGATTTTTGCATTTCTTTGTAATGGTATAATTCATTTACCTTTTACTTTGCTATATAAAACAATTCACAATGGAAGTATGTCACATACTGCTGTACTCTATGGATCATTCACACAGTAGCTTATAATGTCTCCTTCAAAGTCTTCAAATGCTGCTGTAGTTAAGGGGTTTCCTGCATTTCCATCTAAAACCTTATTTTCAGAGCTGTGTAACTCAGCCATAAAAGTTTGTTCAGCCTGGGTTGAATCTTGGCATGAAATGTCTCACCCTAGGAGAATATATAGTTTTTTATAACATTTGGTTTAACTGACACTTCCCCCCACGCTTGTGATTGAAAAATGGAATGTAGCAGTCTGTTAGCACGATACGTGGAATTACGGAGTGTATCTGAGGCCACATTTTATTTGTTTGGGGTTTGTTTACGAGCTATGAAATAAAATTTTAAGAGCTAAAAACAAGGCACATCCCGAGTATTGAAAAAGAACTGTCCTGAGAGAATTGCTCCATCGGGACCTGGAAAGAATGAAGAGCCCTAGGCGGACAAGTGGCTTAACACATGAATTTATGCAATTAGAGACGATTAGATTGAGCAATTGAAAATGGGATTATACTGTGATGGGTCAAAGCTTGCAACACATTGTTCAGGAAACAAATCTGGCTTGATGCTAAGTCTGTCTTTTCAAAATCTGACAGTACTTAGAAAAAGCAAACAGAACCTCTGGCTTGGTCTACACAAACATTTTGTACCGGCATAACTATATGAGGTAGGTACAACCCCAATGTGGACACAGTTATACCTGTATTAGCATGCCTTATACTCATTCATTCTCTTTCCTGTATGGGAATAGCTACACATATTATATATTGTATCGGTTATACCGATACAACTACGTCCACAGTAGGGGGGATGTGCTGCTTTAACTAGACCAGTGTAGTTATAAAACAGTACAACTATCTAGGCAGAGTCTTAGCTGAATAAAAGGAAGATCAGACACCACTTGGGAGAGATCCTATGCAGAGGCTGCAACCATAATTCAAAACAGATGTAAGTTCCAATCCTGCAATGAACTCAGTGCGGGCGGAGGGTTCCGTCAGCATGGTGGCTTGTTACAAGACTGGGGCCTCAGGCCTAGAGGGGGAAAATAAATAAGCCAATACAGGTAGATGCCTGCCTCCTTTTCCCCCTGAAATGTAATGCCTTTCCGTGTATTAATGTGTAGTAAAATATCTTCTTTTTAAATGCTCAGTGCACCCTTTTCTTTGATTCTGAATTTGGCGGTCTCACCTCTCTCTCTCTTTTTTTTTTTAAAGTGTTAATTTTGATCTTGCCCTATTTCTGTCGAAGTAGCTTCAAATGCCAAATTTTGTAAAGCATGTTTTCTTCCATGCCGAGATCCTCCATTGACAACAACCTCCCTGGAGTGTCTGTTTTAGTAATAAGCCCCTAAAACAAGGATAGCTAATGGAAATACTGGCAGACCCTTAAACTACAGAGATGCGAGCGTACATCTCTCTAATTAAGGCTGTGATTAGAAATAAGAGATGCTTTCGGCCTACAATTTCCAACCATGAAATGAAGGGCTATGCATTTGTCTCAATTTGGCAAGGAGTGGATTTCAGTAACAGTATAAGCTTTCTGAGCTTGGCGACAGAGATGTTGTTTAAAAAGTGCTTTGTAAGGAATCAGTAACAGTGCTTCCCTATAGAGTATTTGATCACAGCTTGTAGCTGTTTCAACATAATTATTGCCTTGATTGTCTTCTAAAATTGCCATTTTTGGATTCTGTTTTTTATTCTTTAATGGTGGTGTTTTGTTTTTTGAAAGCAAGAATCTTAGTAGATCTCTGCCCAGAGCTATAAAACAATAGAATGATTATATTTTTCATTCTAAAAAGAGACACTGACCACTTGAAATGTAGACAAGAGTTAAAAAATTAGTTTCAGCTCCTACAGCTGCCCCCGAGTCTTCCAGTCAGTTGTTGTGGTTTTACAGTAAAATTTTCCTGGGTTTTGCAAAAATGTTTTTCTGTCCCCTGATGTGTGAAAGCATCAACAGGGGAACAAACAACAGAGGAAACTAACCAGTTAGGAACCTGACTCATGATTTTTGAATGTTTGTGGTTGCAATGTTGTCATAGAATCATAGAAGATTAGGGTTGGAAGAGACCTCAGGAGGTCATCTAGTCCAATCCCCTGCTCAAAGCAGGACCAACATCTACTAAATCAACTCCAAGCATTCAAAAATCATGAGTTAAGTCCCCAAAAACATGAAATTGTTTTAAATATCATGAGATTTAAAGGCAAAAAAACATGTTGGGTGCTTTTTATTTTCTTTCTGTTGCTTGAACCTTTTGAGTTCATGTTTTCAACCTTTTTTTCCTTCAGCCAGGAGCCTAGCACCTTACTTTTATTTTTTAAATGAAAGCTGAGCGTCTCATATAATCACATAACTCCAGAAGGGAGGTTTATAAGAAAAATATCTAATATTGTAAGAATTGTGATTTTATCACAAGAGTTGACTGCTTTGTGCATTTATTAGCATTTTGTGTGTCAACTGAAAAAGCAGAGAAAAATCCTTTCCTTCTAGTCTCTTCACATATCGTAATCGTAGGTGTCATAATAAAAAAATCTGAAAGTAGTATGATTTTTAAACTGACATTGTCCCTTTAACCTCTTAGTCTCATACATTAACTGTCTTAAGTGGTAATGACCTGACAGAGGCAGATGTTGTGCCCTGCTGTTAAACATTGTTTTAATGTTTTCTTATGTTTATAGAGCCAATTAATTCTTGTGTATTGCCTTAAACTATGCTAGGAAAAAATTCCTAGTGTTTGTCAGCCTGGGACAATGAGAGCAGCAACAATAGTGAATCTGGCCAAATAGTATTTAATTACTATAGACTAGACTGTCATTAGCCCAAATGTGGTTTCTCAGGGATTGCTAGGGAGAAAAGGTATCTTTCCCCAATCTCCATGTAGCTGCAATAGGGCTACTGGAATTACAGCTCTGGGTCCTTGGTGGAGCACAGCCCCTGCATAACTGCTGCTCCCACTCTTAGCAAGTTGGTGGGGAGGCCACCACCCTTCTCAGGGCTGCAGTAAGTTACTTCCCCTTTGCCCTTCATCATGACCCCATTTCCATGTAAGCAACATGGTGGGAACTCTCCCTAGTGTTCAAGGCACCCTATGGTGGTGGAGGAATTGGATAGTCTGTTGGCCCATGCACTGCTGCTTCAAGTGCTAGGGGCTGTTTCCAACTTCCAACCAGCTGCTGTGTGTATTGCAGCCAGCAGCACGTACTAGCCAGGAGTGCACACCAGTCCCCTGTACAGCAGCAGTAAAGTGCAGTCCAGAGCCAGTTCTCCCAGGCTTGCCCTGTGGTCTCCCATCCTGACTGGCAGGATTCCCAGAACTTCTGCCAATACCCCTGCCAGGGCAGGCTCTGGCTCTAGCAGTATACTTTTCTTTGCCTTACTCACTATTTTTAGGAGTGCAGGGGGAAAAATAACTTATTTTCCATCCCCAAACACAAAGTATAACACCTCCTCTCTCCAGTTGACATGACGGCTTTGATTGGCATCCATGGTCCACCCCATTCAAACGTCAAGATATATGTAACAAGCACAGTCATTTCTAATAATGAATCAGGTCAGTGCCACTGTCTTGTCTTGAACCCAAATACTGAGAGGCAAAGTCCTTGTCAGTCTTCTTGCTATCTTGGAGAGAGGATTTTTGACACACTGTTATGCAGCCTTTACTCTAGGCAAACTGAACCAAAGGAAGAGCGGGGTTTCTGTATTATACTGTCAACTTAGGAAAACATGATTACAGGATCATACAGTGGTTGAATAGACAGCAGCATAGACAAATAGTTGTAAATCTGGAAGAGAGATGCATATTGCAGTCCAAGTTTTTCTTGCTCCCAGGTACTTATGGTTCAAAACCGCAGTAAGCTTTTGCAGCAGTTGGAGGCCTCTAGCAGTTGACACAGCCAGCTGAGTTCTAAGTGTCCTTCCTTTCTTGAAAAAAAATGATTGTGATGCTAAGAGGATTTGTTGACTAAAGAGAGAACCTTATTGCATATGTCTTTTCTCAAAGAAGAAAGAAAGAGACTCAATGGAAAAGAGAGATTAGATCATTTGTTGGAAGATTAGAGTGATTACCACAGGGCCTGCTCCCATTATATCAGAGTTAAAACACATTCTCAGCTGTTTTTAACTATACTCTTCAGAATATCAGGTAGGAAGGCTATCCTTTGAATTAGAAGTTCAATAGGATTGGAATAAATGAAGCTGGCACAGGTGTAATTTAAGGCAGAGTTTAGCCAGTAGTATTCGTGAACATGCTTGGATTTGTCTACATCAGTGGTTCCCAAACTTGTTCCGCCGCTTGTACAGGAAATCCCCTGGCGGGCTGGGCCGGTTTGTGTACCTGCCGCGTCCGCAGGTTTGGCCGATCACGGCTCTCAGTGGCCGCGGTTCACTGCTCCAGGCCAATGGCAGCTGCTGGAAGCGGCGTGGGCTGAGGGACGTACTGGCCGCCGCTTCCAGCTGCTCCCATTGGCCTGGAGCAGCGAACTGCGGCTACTGGGAGCCACGATCGGCCAAACCTGCGGACGCGGCAGGTATACAAACCGGCCCAGCCCGCCAGGGGCTTTCCCTGCACAAGCAGCAAAACAAGTTTGGGAACCACTGGTCTACATTATATTATATTCATACACACTGTGTACTATACAGATAGTGTACATTTTATGTAAATAAACAATTATTTATATATAAGGACTTTTTTGACTTCAGTGGTATTATTCTAAATTCTTAGCCCTGTAACTAAGCAGAATTTGGCCCATAAAGTACTTGAGCTGGTCTAACGGTTTGAACGCTAGCTCTGGAAACAGGTCCCGTGAGTTCTAAACCCCGCTTTGACACAAAGTGTAGTAATTTATTCATAAAAATCTGATCTGGACAGATCCTTAGCTTCAGTGAAACAGCATAACTATTGACTTCACTGGTGCTATGCTGATATAATCAGAGGATTTTATAGATTTTTTTTTTAAACATTTAAGTAGCCCTTCCTGCATCCTATGAATTAATGTTCATTTTCATGTCTGCACTTCTATAGCTTGAATATACTTAAGAAATCCTAAACTTTTTAAACTAACACATACATTTGGAAATACTCTGAGGCCTGTTAAGACATACAGTTATCTCTTGTGTAGGTTTCACTGCATTCTATATATGGTGAGGCAACATTTACATTGGGTGGATTGACATAAATCTTTATTTTCATTTCTGTCTGTAGGTAGCGGTTTTAAAATTTTGGAGTGTGCACTTAATTCCCTGCCTCTCACAGACCTGTGCACTTCTCTGTTATTAAACTGCAAGCATTAGAGACAGTCTGATTATCACATAACAGTTCTAGAGGGAAAATATTCACAGTATGTCTGCACAAGTTTTGTCTTGTTTTGTCTAGTGAATGTTTGATATTTTATAACTAAATCCATTATAACAGTATTAATACATGGAAATAAATAGATGATGGATATTCAGTTTTTGCTGGTAAGTGTATGATCACTGTTACACATGATCATCTAGTGTTCTATTTACGATTTCATCTTTCCTTATTAATAAAACATGTATATAACATTGTAAGTTTCCATGGGGCTTTACACAATGTTGCTGTCACTTTCTCCATCTGAAAGAACTGACACTCTGTATGACACAACAGAAGAAATTGAGGTCTGATCCAAAGCCCAATGAAATCGATAGAAAGGCTCCTATTGACTTCAGTGGTCTGTTGCATCAGGCGCGTGAAACTCACTGAGGGGTAGCATGCAAGGATGGGATTTTCGAGAGCAACTAAGTGAATCAGGCTCCCAGCTCCTAGTGATTTCCTGTGGGAATTTGGTACATTTATCTCGCTTAGATGCTTTGAAAATACCATCCGACTTCAGGACAGAATTTGCCACAAAGTGCTTGGGAAATATTGAACAAATGTTAATTTCCATTAACATCACCTGGATCTTGAAACCTCAGTGTCTTGTCAGTTTTTAATACCCCTCCAGTCCTCTAACAAAAACAGAAACACAACAAAACAAAACAAAGATGATGATGATTCTTGTTCACAAATACAGGTTTGAACTGATCGCCAAATACAAGTAGGGATGGAATACCTTCCTCTGTGTTGACAAGAGACTTCTGATTAATAGCTTTCCTCTGGAGCACTAAACAGGCATCATCATAGGATGATGTGATGTGGGTGTATCCTACATGATAGATTTATTTTTATTTCAGAAGGACATGCATTGCTTATTTGGTCCTGTTCATTTCTGTGTGTAGTGCCAAAAACCACACTATGATCAAAATCATGATGGAAGTATTTGTATAAAAAAGAGAGGGGGAAAAAGCACATTAAGCTACGTTTTTACACTCTAACTTACCAATGATCAGCCAGATTTAAAAAGGTAAAAAGCTTTGCTCTTGGGATGACCTTATGTGGCAAGTTGCAGCCCTCAGCAGATTTTATATGGCTTTGTTACAAACCCCATGAGACCCTGAAGCAGTCTTAACTACATTGCACAAATTGTGCCATTTTAGTACATGCAAAGATATATTTGTGTAGCCTTCATCTAGAACTCCCTTCTTCACTCCCTGATATTTTCATAACCCTCAGTATTTATTGAATTTGTGTCACCCTGACCTCCTCAACTCTGTGGCTGAAAACTATCACTTATACTTTTACCCCATCTTGTAATTATGCTATTCTTGGTGATTCAGAAAGATTATGTGAGGGTTTTAATGTTGACTTTCATTAGCTGTGAGTTTACGCTTTTTCAAGTTTAAGCTGACAGAACAATAAAATAATGGTGTACGTGTGTGTGTGTGTGTGTGTGTGTGTGTGTGTGTGTGTGTGTGTGTGTGTGTGAAATTATGTAATTATATATTTGCAATTATAGGGAGCATAAAGGCAAGAAAAAAGTATGTGCCTTTCATTTACCCGATGATTTGTATCATACAACAAGAACAAAAAAAATATGGAACTGAGATTTTTTTTAACCTTCTTGCATCTTAGAGAGCATTGGAAGTGATGCATCTTTCACTTCAAATATTTATCCATCACTACCAGACACGTTGTGTATAAGATGATAAATAATACACAGGTAGAACAGCAGAAAACAGTTTTTTAATGCATCGTGCATGACCTGTTACTGTTTCAGGAAGCAGTTACTGGGCACTGTACTATTTAGGGGAAAGTTGTCTACAGCATCTTTTTTTTTCAAAAACATATTGTTTTGGGCCCTACTCCAACTATGAGTGAGGTCAAATTTTTCTCTAGTAAGGTGCAGTTTTTCATCTGCTGTATTTAAATAAATAAATAAAAATCTGAACCTGTCTTTAGAAACTTAATTCCTCAATGGTCAGTGATGAAACAATTTTGTAGTTACCATTCTTGACAAGACAAGACGGGAAACAGGGTTGATCAGCTCTAGAAGGAGCTCTAGAAGGGAACACTAAAGATGTCCTCTCATCCCCACAGATGAAGATGTTCCACTTCTGCTTTAAGTGAGGTAAAGTCATAGATCACTTTATGGATAGCTTACAGTATTGGTGATATGAAACCTTTTACTTTTGGATGAGCTATTTCAATCCTTTTTTTTTTTTAACCCTTCGTCCATCCCATGCTTTGCTGCACATTGGGCTACCCACATTTGCCATCCTGGCCTGTCAACAGCACTTCTCTCCATATCTTCCCATTTCATGTTGAGGTGCTTGATGTCTTTCAGAACTGTTCATTTCCATGTTATTCACGATCTTCCTCTCTTTCTTCTTGCGTTTTCTGACTTCCATTCAAGGGCGGGATTTAAATTTAAATCCAGCCCATATCATTAAAGCCTGAAAGTTATTACTCTAGCAGTGTAATGAGTTAGTGATTTAATTCCAATTGCTAGTAAACAGGTTATTCACATCACCAAACCTATTATCACAGGTGGCACAATTCTTGTTAATCTTAGCAGGGAAGGGGAGAAATTTATTGTCCTTGCTACCTTTCAGATCTAGAAGTGGTCCTCCCACATAAAGTTATGGAGTCACTTGCCCCTTTGACATCTGTGCTGTTTCTGTCTGTAGTTAGAGAACACCTAATCCCGGATTCCATCAAGACACTGAGCATTCCCACAAACCTAAATGTGAACTGAAGGCAATTGGTACCTCACAGAATTAAGACCTTAGTCTGCTATTTGCTAATAAATTAGAAAAAAAGACAGTATAAACTTAGCAAGACCATCACCTATCCTAAGAGTCTTGGACTGGTTAACTTGCTTGGCAATTTCTCTGAACTGATACAACAGTAGTGGAACTGGGGCAACTTACCTAACCCCAACCCAGGCCAAATACCAAAATCATGTTGTTGCTGCTTTCTGTAGCCCTGCCACGGGCACCCACGCAGATTCTTATTTCAAACCTTAGCATAACAGAGTGTGCCTGATCATTCTGATTGCATTCAGACTCATGTTGCAAACCACTCAGGAAGCAAAACAAAACTAGGAACAGAGGTTTGCTTTTAATAAAAAAATTTAAAATGCCCCAAATTGAAACTAAACGTTTTGTTTGGCCTGAAACTTTTTTTTTTTTTTTTGGGTGGGGGGAATGTCATCAAGAAAAGAGATTTTCATTTCAGCTCAATCCAAAACAAGTTTTTTTTGCAGGATTTTTCAGTATGATCAGTAAAGCTAAAAATTGATTATTCATACAGCTTTTCGTAGGACAGCCTCACTTCTAGTCAATGTCCATTCCTTTAGACCAGGTGGCCTGAGACAGTTGGTGGAGTTTTCTCTCTCTCTCTCTCTCTCTCTGCTCAAAAATATAAACAAAGAAATAGTGTGAGGCATTTCAAATTGGCAAGGATTGTTTCTAACAAAGTCTTGATGTCATCACTTCATTATTAGGGGGAATGGTATTTGCCATCAGATCTCATTGAATCTTGCCTATATTGAAACTGCAGGAGGAAGTTAATCACACAGCTAGGATGCTATGTGATAATGGGCAATTTTTTAAGGCAGACAAATAAGGGAGCATTCTGCTTAAAAATCAGTGGCACCATATGGCCCATTATTCCTAATAAAGCTAAGACACTTTACTGATTCAGGTTTGTGTTCCTTACCATTTATGAAAATCCCCATATGTATTTGATTTTTGTGTGCGTATCTGCCGTTAAAACATACTTCATTGCCATTTCATATCACAGGTTGTATATATTTGCAACTGATCCTGCCAATTAGAGCTTGGTAAATATTCTAACTTTTATGTGAATATGCTTCAACCGTGTTGGTGCTTCTCTTATATTTACATTCTGTGAATATACTAGTGAACGAATTAACTGACAGAAACATTTACTGGCTCAGTAAGTGAATTTTGGAGATCTTTGCTGAGTTAATTTTAAGTTCACAAACTTTGCACAGGAAACCTTATTCTAAGAGTTGTGCTCATCCAGTCAGAAAATAGAAGCATACCATATCTCCAATCAAAACTAACCAACTTGAGTTTCAAACATGGAGTGTTTGCAATGAACTTCTTGTGCTCAATCTAAAGACCAAGAATTATTTGCAGAAATTATTCAAGAAATAGCTTGAAATAAGTAATAAATGAGAAAATTGTAGACAAATCACTTGGAACAAAAGTGGCAACACCTGTCAACTGAATTATTTATTATGAATGTTGGCACAGCACTATTGCCAAAAGTCTCTGTTCTGGTTGGTGCTTTTCTCTACTAACTGGAATGTGGTGGCATATGAAGATGAACATGTCGCCAGAACTGCCATGTAAAAATGTTAGGCTGCATAATTAAACAATTACAACCCATACTCAATGGTGACCACATCCTGAAAGAAATCTTTTCCAACTCCCCCCTTTCTGGCCTTCATATATCCCCCTCAGCCTTGCCAAGCTCATCATCAGAAGTAAGTTCCCCACAGACAAGAACCCACCAACTCAAAGTGGCACCAGACCCTGCCAGAACAACAGATGCAAAACCTGCAGACATATCTCCACTGCTCTGATGATCAATACTGCCCACAACACACATTTTAAGATCCGTGGGTCCTACACATGCCTATCACAGCATATGGTGTACTTCATCTAATGCACCAAATGCTCCAATAACAACTGTGTGGGTGAAAGCAGGCAATCACTTTGCTCTCAAATGAACTTGCACAGAAAAATGTTAAAAATCACAAACATCATATCACACGTGGGCAAACACTTTTTCACAAAATGATCACTTTTTCACAAAATGATCCTTTGAGGACAAGGCCTCTCAGGCCTTGTCCTCAAAGGAAGCTTGCACAAAACCGTCAAAAGATGAGCCTGGGTGCTTAAATTCATAACTTTGCTTGACACTAAAAATCATAGTCTTTATAAAGACGCTGGATTTATGGCCTATTACAATGATCTGTAACCCACTAATCCCCTGTTTTGTTGTATGACTGCAGAGGTATTAATGGGCCACCTCACCTTGAGTGGTCTCTTAGAATGTGTTTACTTATGCTAAACAATATGTTTTACCCTGTATTTAACTCTGATATTCTACATACCTTTCCGATACCTCAATAAGATCTCTGTTTAGCTCAAGCACTTGTCTCTTTCACCAGCAGAAGTGGTCCAATAAAAGATATTAACTCACCCATCTTGTCTCGCTAATATTCTGAGACCAACATGGCTACAACCATTGCAAACATGCTGCATAACATCAGTTTGCCTTCTCCCACCTGGAAATTCCTTAATGCAACTTTGTAATTCTAACTTTTTTTAGTTTGCTTTTTAGTATGTTTTACTGAACTCAGGTTAGAATTATATTCATTTTTCCACTAAATAAGAGAAATAGGGGACAGCCTGAAAGATATTTCAAATTATGAGGGTCTAAACCCAGATAGATTTATCTCAGATTGTTACTATACAAAGTTTTCAAAATCTGCCCCTTCTTGGGTTTCAAAACCTTATGACGTTTTTTCTTAGTGTTAGTAGCTGACATTTTTCGCCTGCGTAAACTACCCTCTTCTGTCATCTTTTGGACAACTTCTGTTGTTACTTAGCTAAAAATTAGGATTTTCTAGATGAAGAGGTTTAATATAATGGAACAAAAGACTCAGAAAAACAACCCAACCAAGATCCTTCCTTCATAAATCTAAACAATCCGCAACTAAGTTGGTGATTCATAATGCAAACCTGGATCTAACCTCTTTTTGACATAGTGGGTTAATTCAATACTCTGTCTCAATTTCTGCCAAATCCAAGTAATACCTTAAAATATATGGTCAGTTCACCACCTGTCCCGAATAGCCAGAATTAAGAAATTCTGAACTGGGGCCTTAAACAAAATTATGAACCTTTGTCCTGTTGTGTTTCTGTGACAGGGCTGGGCTTACCAGTGGTGTTGCCTAGTGGTTAGATCACTGGTTTCCAGTGCTCTATCTTCAGTGTCCCTTGCCAGCAATCACTCCAACGCTGTGGTGATCCCCCTTCTAGTATAAAGCAACAGAGAGTCCTGTGGCACCTATAATACTAACAGATGTATTGGAGCATAAGCTTTTGTGGGTGAATGCCCACTTCGTCGGATGCATCCGACGAAGTGGGCATTCACCCATGAAAGCTTATGCTCCAATACATCTGTTAATCTTAAAGGTGCCACAGGACTCTCTGTTGCTTTTTACAGATCCAGACTAACACGGCTACCCCTCTGATACCCTTCTAGTATGTAGTAACTCAGCCCTTGGGCCAGATTAGCCATTGTGTTTGCCCCCTTACAGGGTAATAGAGCTGCCTTCCTGGGCCATTTCCTACCACTTGCTTTCCCAGACCCAGGCATGATTAAAAGCCTTGCAAATGACTCACCAGAAGTTAGAATGAAGGATTCCCTAGTCCTAGGGAAAGGCTAGTCCCCTCTCTGGGTCAGGCGTAGCTACCACATGTAGACATCTCCCCTAGATCCAGGACTACTGCTGTACCCTAACTCAGGCACTTGGAAAATAAATGTTTCCTGTCTGCCCCCTTTCTGAGCTGTCTGGCTCTCTTTTAAGCTCCTGCTCCAGTTTGAGAAGGCTCTGCAGGTGTGGCATCTCCTGGGTACAGAACTGCTCCTTAACCCCTTCTGTCCCAGCGTAGGGTTTATTCACTCCATCGGTTTCCTTTATCAGACCTCCTGATCTGCATGAGCATGTCAGTGGGGCTCATGTGGCATCCTTGCTATTGGCTAGTGAACATATTTTGCTGAAGTGAATTGGTATTGGCCCATCATTCTGACAGTTTAGTTTGAACTTCTATTGAAAAGAGTGTAACATGAAAAGTTGGCACAAGTATATGCTATGGAAATTTGATTTATTTGTCAAGATGTGATTAAAGCTGTAGGATAAAATACTACAAAATAGAACCCTCTCAATCAGGTGGTTTCTAATGGGTTGATTTTCTTTCTAGAAATATCACAATTCTTGTTTGACCCCCACTCTATTAAAGGAAATAACAAATGCAACAATGGAGTGTTCTATGGTATCTGAATAGTTGATTGAGTTTATGGGCTTTCTTTAGCGATAAAGGCCTAAAATTAAGTCACAGTTACAGAGATGTAAAATCTGTCTTAACATCACTGATTTCAGTGAGTTTACACCAGTTTTATACAAGTGTAACTGAGATCAGAATCTGGCCGAAGGGCAGTCCCTACTGTCTGTAGTATAGTGTCTGATTATTTTTTATTTCATGTTCAATTATATTTTATTACGTTTTGTATATTTCAGTCTGATGGTTTAGTTGATGTATATGATTCTTTGAAAAAATAAATTTAAAAATATTTTAGAAAGGATTTTTATGCAAAAAAACACCAAGATTATTTCTTTAAAATAATTTTAAATTATACATTTAGTACTAAACATAACTCGGTTGTATAATTCCGAACATCTTTTTTGTTCTTTTCATGACAGTACCTCCTCACTTCCTTGCAATAGCTGTTTGCCATCTGGCCTGGAGCCATTCAGAAATTAGTTTTCTGAGAGAGCTGCACCTTCGCAAATAGCAAGTAGTGGAATTACTAAAATGTATCTAATAATACCACCCCGCCACCCCCCAGACCCTTTCATTATCCTGGGTAATGTCTTGTAATACTGTAATAGGTTCAAAAGTCTCTGTTTCCTCCTTTTTGCATTTCTTGTATCAGACACAAACGTAGGACCAGATTCTCCATTTGATTATACCATTTTTACTCTGGCTAAGTCCATCTCGCAGCATAAAATCAGGCTAACGGAATAGAGAATCAGACTCATAGTGTCATTCTTTCACATGAGAAGGATTTATTGATAGCTCCTGTTTCATCTAGTTACAAAATCCCTATTTTAAGGCTCTGAGATCATGGTTGTCATTGCAAAAGCTTTCCAGTGACTTTTCTTGGTTTTTCAGTGATTTAGGCATGGAATATTACGTGGAAATTTGCTGCTGGTTTTGAGCTGGCCAAGGAAATGTAAATGTATTTTTGGGAAAAGATGGTAGATCCATTTATTAATGGTAGAAATGGATGAGCTTATGAGTCTAAGTAGTCCACTGAAGATCCTGATAACTACAGCAAAGTTCTGTTCCTGCTACTCTCAAGAGCTAGAATGAACGTGCTCAATGTAATCAGGGGTAGTGGACCAGCTTCTCCTGCATCAATTCTTACATTGGGAAGAGCTATTCTGTTAAAAAATAATGGCTCTGAATGGTGCACAGACACACTACTTATTTTACATTGATCTTTTTTCTTTAGGGGGAGGTTCCCAGCTTCCCCAGTGGCACAACAATCACTAGGGCTTGGAAGGGTGAGCCCCTCTATCCCAGCAACAGTAAAAAAAAAATTATTATAAAATGCGGAGATGCTGCTTGGATAATCGTGCAAATAAATTATTTTAAAAACGTTTAAAGGTAATACGTTATCCACGTGGCAGTTAAATGTGGTCTAATAAATGACAGAGTGTTATAGCAGCTTTCCACTTCCTTTTTGAAGGCTTTTGTCAGGAAATACAGTAGACATATTAGTAAAAGATTACTTGACTTTGGAAAAACACCCTAAATTTTTTAAGATTTGTGCTGAACGTAAGAAGGCCCAGACCCTTCAATGTATGAGGGGGCCTCACTCCCATTTATTTCAATGAGAAGTGCGCATCTGAGGATATAGGCCTAAAGATCTAATCCTCTTCCTGCTGAAATCACTGGAAGTGGATTCAGGCCATAATAGTAGGAAGAGTACAAGCCGTTTCATTTCCTAGATCAGGGATTGGCCACTTTTGGCATGCGGCCCGTTTTGGCATGCAGATCCGCAGGTTCGCCCGATCGCAGCTCCCACTGGCCGTGGTTCGCTGTTCCAGGCCAATGGGGGCTGCGGGAAGCGGCAGCCAGCACATCCCTCGGCCTACGCCGCTTCCCGCAGCTCCCATTGGCCTGGAACGGTGGAGGTTGGCCAAACCTGCAGACGCTGGAGGTAAACAAACCATCCTGGCCCACCAGCGGCTTTCCCTGATGGGCCGTGTGCCAAAGGTTGATGATCCCTGTCCTAGATAAAGACAAAGAACAACACCTCTTGGAACACAATGAGATAAGCTTCCTCATGGATGAGTTATGTAAGACAACAGAGGAACTAATCATAGAAAATTCCAGTGCTTAACCACCCTGACCACTAGGAAGCTTTTCCTAATGTCCAAAAGAATAATGACAGATGATGGCTTAAATCAAATTCATAATTGATTTTTTATGTATAATACATTGTTGCAGGTTATTGAGTTGTCTATTGAGAACCATGAAGTTAAAACCACCAGTGAACTGGGCTAGGGAGTGTACCATATTGCATTGTTCCTATATGTAAGTCTTAATGTAGAAGCAAGGAAATCTTTTAAAACATTTTTAAATTGCCCAGTACCACAAGGAATTCAAGCAATACGCCCTAAGTCTGAGTATTTAGTAGTATCGTAATTACAAAAACAAACGTTCTTGAGAAAGAAAGATGAATTGCCGGAGATGTCATCAGCTCTCCTTTGGAAAGACTATTTGGTGCTGCAAGAGTTCGAAAATGATGAACTTTCCTTGTTCTGTTCCTCAGTTACTAAAATATTTGATTATATCAAAACAACTTTAACCCTATACAAATAGAATATGTGGGATATGTTGCTCCTCTGTCATTCCTAGTCAATGCATTTGTTCTCTGTAGACCTTCCCTGTCAAAACTACAATTCCACAGAGGCTTACCAAACAGGCTTATGTGTACAGCAGAGTTGTCATAATAATATTATTATTTTGCACTTAAATAGCACTTTGTACCTTGTTCTGAAAATATAAACAGTAATTAATACTAACAATGGTCCTGGAAGGCCAAATTCAGCACTTCAGACAGCAAATGATTGTGTATTTTATACAGTGCTGAGCACATTTTTGGTTCTAAGCAAATAATAAATTATATTAACAACAATACCAGGGGTAAACCCATTTAAATCTGTGGGGTTACACTTGGGATGAATCTGATCCTATAGTCTATATCAAGATGGTACTCAATGTCCTTCAGTCTGTCTGTGCTCCTGTCATCTGAACCAAGAGGCTATCAACATATGAACAGATGTATCCTTAAAGCTAGTTTCAGTCTCTCAGTGTTTCTCTGGGTATATTGAAACTCAGTCTGTCTTACAGTATTTCATTCTGTATCCTTGGTTAATTATATTTTTCTGGGCATGGTAATGCCCTGTGTTGTGTAGGTGTGCTAGATGCTTAGAGGGATAGGGAGCCACCGTTGCATCCTGAGTTGCTCAAAGAGAGTGCTTGTTGGGGGACCAATTAGACACTCTACTTGGTACACAAAAACCCTGGTTTGTTGTCCTGCTGGTCACAGTCAAGCTCCCAAACACCTTAATGTTCAGCAGGTGCCGTCTGACAGAATATGCTACAGTACTTCATTTTAAAGTAGCTCTATCTGGAAAGAGAGAAACAGCAGTGGCAAAAGAAAGAGCAAGTACACACACACATACACGTTTTACATATACAAACTGAAATAGAACATATGCGTATATACATGAATGTGTGTGTACACACACACACACATATATATTTATTGTTTTGTGTGCACCGCCACACATTCCTACTCCTCCCTCTGACCACCTTTAGCCATCCTGCCATAAAAGTTCTGGGACCCACCAGCCAGTACTATTCTTTTCTCCTGACCATAGTGGCTTAAAATGGGGAAAAAGGCAGCAATTTGCTGTGTCTGGTATTTCAATCCTGATTTCACATTCCTTCATGGTAATGGATGCACATGCAGAGCTTGAAATGAGAGGGAATGTGGTGTGTTCTATTAATTACATTAATCCTGATTGTCGAAATCAAGCAATATTTGATAATATCTGTGTGTGGTCGCTTTCCTCAGTATGTGTGAGGTTACATTAACTAAGTGATGCTGAGGTGTCAGATAGTATTCATAAGCTGGAAAGTTCTTTTCCAAAAGAATTGTACTACAATTTGATTTAATTAGAAGCAAAAGAAGAGTGAAGAGTGGATTGTAAAGTGCTCAGAAATAGTTTTTATATGCATATATATGGATAGTGTGTGTACACACACATTCATGTAGATATGCATATGTTCTATTTCAGTTTGTATAGGTAAGACGTGTATGTGTGTATCTACTTGCTCTTTCTTTTGCCACTGCTGTTTCTCTCTTTCCACATGCCCTAAGGGAGTAAGAGTCCAAAAGAATCTTCAGAACCACCCATTGTCATCTACCTCCTGTCCCTCACCCCTTGGTTGGACCCCAGATTTTGAAATTAGAAATCATAAGTGTTGCTAACACTTTTTTTTGGTAATGATAGTAGGTTAAATATTTTCAGAACGAAGCTTGTTTGTTTTGCTAGAGGTGCCTTTTTAAGTGGGCACTGAAGGGTAAGTAGTAGGAAGAAAGGACTGAGAAAAAGAGAGAGAGAAAGGATAGAAAAGAGGAAAGGGAATAAGTAAAGGTATGGATATCTGGTGAAAGAAGTGATCTTTGTAGGCTGTGATATCTCTTGTAAATCTTGTACATATTGTATAAGTTTTTTTCATTTAACATGGATTGAGGGTCAAAAAGAATAACTGAATAATTTCTTGGTTGTATTTTTTCAAAACTTTTGGTGGGTCATTTTAAGAATCTGATTACAGTTATATTAACAAAGTGCCTTTAAAATTCACTGGGTTGACATATTGTTTTAAGGTAGATTAGTTATTTACTTTTGTCCTTTTGAGAAATCTCTGAAATGCAATGCATAATTAAGAAGAATTGATAACACAACTTGTAAAAGAGAATCCTCTTTCATTTTACCTGACCTTGGCTTGAGATAATAAAATTTAATAAATGTTTTGTACAAGTGCGGGTAACACAATCCTGGCAGAAATTTGGAAGAAAACAAATTGTTATTCAGTATCTATAACTCCACAGTGCCCAGTTCACTGCTCTAACCATTAGACCAAATTGCCTCTGTACTAGAAGACCTATTATCCACAAAATTGTCTGGGAGAACTTCTCTTCATAAATTCTTTAGAATCACGTCCTGCCAACATAACTTTTATTGAGCCACCTTATAAACCAATCCCTGCTACTACACGTTTCTGAGTAAAGGGCAATTGTTACATCTTAATGCCTGTTTTAGTTTGGCTTGGTCTATGGCTAACAGGTATATGGGCCTTTTCAAAATTAGTAACAGAATGGGCCAAACTGGGGCCTCATTCAAAGGGTGCATGTAGTTTCAAGTAAATCCAATGGGAGACGTGCATGCAATGTAAAGGAGAAAGATAAAAGCCCAAATACAGTGTGATTTTTTTTATTTTT
Source organism: Chrysemys picta bellii (assembly GCF_011386835.1). NCBI lineage: Eukaryota > Metazoa > Chordata > Testudines > Emydidae > Chrysemys > Chrysemys picta. Next base: position 13,699,048 of record NC_088799.1, on the reverse strand, counting down.
ATTTTTTTACATATCTTCAAGGCCTATGAATTAGAGAGAATTCTCATTAATGTCTTTTCCCCAAGTTGTTGTTGTTTCTTTGAGGGTGGGTTGGTTTATTGTTGTTTCACATCCATTACAGGTAAGGATACTTACAGTCTGCACTGCTAGGTAATTTTGTTTTCTTTTGGAATCTTTAATTGACTTGACATATTTTCCTTGGCTGCCATGTTGAGTAACTCTCTGTATATAACAGAGAAAGATAAATGAGGATTTACTCTTCCTTTTTAAGACAAACTCTAGTTTGAAAATCTGCGAAAGGTTTATCATAGTTGTCTCCTTCAATCTAGGTTCCATTAATGGAATTTCTTTGGTTTGTGGTAGTAATTGTAAAAAAAGCACTATACTCCACTTTGCTTCCATGCAACCTTTTCAGGAAACAAATTGCTTTAAAGCTGCAATTTTTCTCCAGATTTTTTTTAAGACTTCATTCCCGTGTTTGTTAAAACATTTAGTAAAGGGACCATTTGTTCTTTGTATCAATTAGACCAAATGTGGCTTATACATAATTCAATGTATATAGATAGAAGTCTTTATTATACAGCACTGTGCTAAGCATTAAGAAATTTGCATTAAATTCTAGCATACTTGATGATGATAATAATAAAACTCTGTCAAGGACTCCATCCATGCAGATAAACTTCAGTCAGCAAGTCCATATCCAGTAGCTAATTAGAAACTTCTACTGTTTGAGTAAGAAATTGAAACATTAGAATGTAAGAATGGCTCCAATCTAAACATCCTTTAAGGGCTAGATTTTTATTTTAGTTGCAGCTATGAGCAAGGGTGGTGTGCCTAGGAATAGCACTCAAAAGCATTGTGTCTGAGAGTCACAATTTTCTCCTTGCTCCTGGAGGGTGGTGATTTGCCATGCTGGCCAGCACGATCCCAACTTTGCAGATGTTATAGGTCTGTCGGACAAAGATGCTAATACTATGAAAAAGACCACTACCAATGTCAAATATGAGGCTGCCAAAAATAGGATTAAGAATCAGCCAAAAGAAAATGAAAGTCAAGCTCATTGAAAGAGGAGTCAGCAATTATGTTGCCTGTATGATCGATAGTGAAGAATATGTCATGGCTAATGAGTTTATAAATCTTGGAAGCACAATTAGTGCCGATGGCAAACCTCAGCAGGAAGTGGAAGCGAGAATTGGGAAGGGAAGTGGAGCCTTTTCAAGACCAGTAAATGTTTGGAAAAATAAGGAGATTCACAGAAGAACTAGGACAAAGTTGTACGATGCCATTGTGATACTCAGGTTGTTATATGCTTCTGAAACTTGGCAAATGCTAGGAACCCACAACAGGAAACTTCATTTATTCCATCAGCGATGCTTGTGAAGAATACTTGGTATCTACTGGTGGGGGGGAAGTAACCATTGCTGATATGTTACAAAGGACTGGCCAGCAGACTATAGAGACAATAATTTCATGTGGTTTGGACATGTACAGATATCAAAAAACTGTATTCCTAGACAAGCCCTTGACTGAATAGCAGCTGGTGGAAGTGGAAAAGAGGAGGACAGCAATGACATAAGAAAACCATTGAGAAAATTGTCACTGTCATGGAAACAGATTATAATGGAGCAAAAAACATGGCATTAGACAGAGGTGGAAAGACTAGGCTGCCTCATGTCACAAGGCATGAGATTATCTAAATAAGTATACAGCAAGTGGGGACTGAGGAAGATGAATCCAAGGCTCTGCCTACTCCTTGCGCCTCCCTGCTCACTCCTGCTTTATGCCAAGGTCTGGGTAGTCCATGTAGAAACATAATGAAATATTTCTTCTTAACTCCATTGCATGGACATGTAATCCAAGTCACAGTCGAATCCTAATTTTGGGGACATTTAGAAGTGATAAGGGACATTTGTCCTTTTGACACATTGCTCTGTTTCCATGGGAGTAAACAGTTCACTCCAGATCTGAAGATCGGTGTGATTTTTATTAATAAAGTTATATGGTAATTCTTTACAGTGAGAAAAATTTGACTAAAAAATTAGAACAGTTCTGATGTGATAGACTTTGCTGATGGGATGGTCAAGGTGAAAAATCTGCCAGATTCAGCCTTGGGTTTCTGCCACAGGTGCTCTAGCCTTCTCCCCTCTTACCTTGTCTATCATCAGTCATTGGCATATTATGGTGAGCTGTGAGGATAAAGCCTGCAGAGAGACCGTTTAGTGACCCCTGGATCAATAGTGAAAAAAAAAAAGATCTTTTAAAAACCATCAGTAGATTGGTTGGTTGAACAATATTCTCCCTCAAGGCTGTCTGGAATTTTTTAATCTTTTTATGTTATCTTCCTACTTGTTTGAACTTTTTCATTGTAGTATTTGAATGTATGTCTAGCATCCTACAAGGATAGATCATCAAAACAGGTCCCACTCCTCAGTGGGATAAATGATGAACCTCACATGAGACCTCAAACAACCTGAGACAGTGGTGAATCAATGAAAAGTGTAAGATCCACTTTTCCTACCTTCAGTCTTAACCCAAATTTCAGATCCAGAGTGTGCCCATGTTTATAAGCAGAAACAGTGACTCCCTGGGACAGTCCCATGGTTCTTATTATAGCCATGAAATTCTGAGCTTATCCAGAGGAATGCTTACCTGAGTGGATATTGAAATCACCAAGAGCAATTAGTCTTAATTACTCCGGCACCACTGGGCCTTCACACTGGAGAAGAGTGACCTATAAACCATTACCTGGTACTCAGACATGAAGTGGGTGAATTTAATTAGATCTGTCTTTGAAAACAAATAAGTTTTAACAATAGGATATGGAATATGAAGTGATATGAAAACTCATCTGAATATAAAACTACCATAAACTGTAGTTTGACTTCACGCTCAATGAGATGCTATTTAATAGGTAGGCATGTAGTTACTAACATTCTTATGGATCCCAAAGTGCTTTGCCAACTGTTTTCCTATACTCCCAGTGAAATGTAGTCATTTCTGGACTGGAGGATGAACACTAGTTGGTAAATCTTTGCCCCAGGACACAAAGGCAAAACCCTACTTCTATCTGTAGTGACATGAGGTCATAAATGTCCATGCACAGTAGGTAAGATGGATGCTTTTAAGGTCTCTTTCAAAAAGCTTACAATAAACAGTTTTGTACTCATTTTTCTGAGATACCACATAAAATATTAGAAGGAATGATAGAACTATCATACTGATGAATGGCTGCATTCAATGACATTGAAGAAAATTTATGTTAGAGAACTGTCAGTAAAAACATTAATTAATCAAAAACACTTACATACCAGTTTCTAATTTGATTTCCATTAGTGTCCCATCAATACTACATTAGTTTATCCTTGCAATTAATGACAACCGTAGACACGCACACAGAAAAGTGATACCATAAACTCTTCAGATTCACTTATTGTTTGTAATTATAACGTATTTTGGGCTTTTCTATAATTTTAATAAAATACTGATATTATTTTTCCCTCCTAGGACTTCATGTGTATTTTCAGAAACTTCTCAGAGACCTCTGAAAGGTGAAAAAAAGGCATGCTTTTGCATGTCCAAAACCCCAGAGTACAAAAAAGGCTAAGAACAACCCCCAAACTATAGTTACGCATTTGAGGCAGAGGTGAAATACTAGCCTTATTAAAGATAATGGCAAAACTACCATTGACTTCAATAAGGCCAGGATTCCACCTTGTTTTCTTCTCTGCCTTGCTCCCTATTCAACATCTTTAAAGTCAATGGATTAGCACACAGTGTAAAGTCAAGGGAGAAGGTAACCCATTATCTTCTTGCCTGATATATTTTTTTTATATTGTGGATACATGTATCAAAGCACTTCTCCACGGGTGGAGTGAAGCCCCTTTGCAGCAGTATCATGCTGTGCATTCTGATATGTAAAGGTTACCACCTGCTTTGTATTAAATGTATTGATAACGTGAGACTGCTATTTAAGTCTGAGATGCTTTGGGGGTTCAGCCCAGATCAGTAAGGGGTTGTCACCACCTGCCCTGCCAGCCTGGATGCCTTAAATGCTGTGCTGCTGTGATTCACAGCCCTGATACCAAGAGCCAGCCTGCAGATCACAGCCTGGTTTTCATTGCCCAGTTGCTTTTTGCAAGGTGATTCCAACACCCCCAGTCCTGAATTTCCTCAAAACTGTCTGCTCTGTAGTCTCCAGCCCTCTCCTGGAACACTCACAGAAGTTATTAAGCTCACTGCTCCTTTAAAGAGATGGTAAACAGCAGCTTATTAATTCAACTGGATGCTCAGCTTGCTGTGTCCACCAGGGAGCTGACGCCATGTACATTTGGTTTTTTAGTCTCTTCCCCCATCATGATAGTTAAGAGGCTCCCCCACTTGCTAGTTGAATGGCTTTATTAAGCAGTAGTACTTCTCAGATCTGATGGATCTTTGTGAGTTTTCAAAGTAGGCCAGGGAGAGTCATTGATGGACTTGGGAAACCTGTATTTCTGCAGAATATCACCCATCCAATGCAATTGATAATTTACTATAAAAACAATATATTTTAGTAAGTATTGTTATAATTAAATAATATTGCAAGAGATCACCATGGTATATGGGGCACTAAAAACTGCCGTAACAAGACCACACTATTGGCTTGAAAATCAAATATTCGTTTCAAAGGCACTTCCTAATTTTAATTTCCCATTTTAAAGAAATAACCCAAAACTTTCAATATTTGTAATTATTAGGGTGCTCTCACTGTCTGTTTGCTTGTGTGTGTGTGTGTGTGTGTGTGTGTGTGTGTGTGTGTGTGTGCAGGATATAATATACAAATCGTCTCCATATGCCAGGTAGTATTAAAAAAAGAAAATTTTGATTAAGCTAAGCTCATTATTTGATTTCTCTTCCCCCACCCTCCACCACACATTCATGAGCAGTTTATGTAATAATCTGTTGGGATAAACAAAATGTTCTTAACCTGGCGACTCTTAGATAGCAGTTATCTTAAAGAGGACACATTCAGCCTGATCCCATGAATGCCTTGGAGGTTATCAATAGGACAGCATTATTTAGGATTGTCAGGAAAATCAATATTGAAATACTATTACACTGAACAGTAGTATCATCAGTAAAAGTAGATGCTTTCTGACAAGAGGTAATATAAGGAAATAACCAACACATTTACTGAGGAAGGGTGTACTTTACAATACTCCTATGTCTTCTGAAGGTTTTGGCAATGGGAAGGCCATAATCTTTGGATAAGTTGAAGTTGATATGCTTGGAGGGGCAGACCACTTTCCTGCCAGCTGCCTATGGCATTTGCATTTGCATTGTTGTATATCTTCAGTTGTAGACCATTCATAGTGTGTTGTGGTACAGTGTTATTTTGGATGCACACAATGCTGTTCTATGTGTTGTGCAAGCCAACTGTATGTTGGGTTTGGTAGGTGGTCTCATGAGTTTAGAAAGCTTTGGATTTTGTAAATGAATGTATTTGGTACAGGGCATGTTGTAAATGTGGTTCTGGTACTTCCATCAAAGTCTCATAATTTCAGACGCACATCAATTTAGTATCCCACTGGATTGAAACTGTCTGGCATCATACATGCCAGGTAAAGCACATTTAGCTATCTGATATATTTCTGGAACCAGAAGTCATCATGCTGTCTTTGAGAGCTTAATGTGTGTGAGTTTATAGCAGACTTGTCCTGTTTGTGCCATGTTGGGGGCATTCATTTTTGGAACCAGAAGGCTATCTTGATCATTTTTCATTTTCTGAATACCAATGTAGTTTTTCATTTCATTGCAGAATCTAAACCAGAGGTGGGCAAACTACGGCCCGTGGGCCACATCTGGCTCGCGGGACCCTTCTGCCCGGCCCCCGAGCTCCTGGCCCGGGAGGCTAGCCCCCTCCCCCACAGCCTCAGCTTACTCCGCCGCCAGCACAGTGCTCTGGGTGGCGGGGCTGTGAGCTTCTGGGGCAGCGCAGCTGCAGAGCCTGGCCTGACCCGGTGCTCTGTGCTGCGCGGTGGTGACAGCGTGGCTGGCTCCAGCCATGCGGCTGTAATGCCGCCAGCCACCGGTGCTCCAGGCAGCACGGTAAGGGGGCAGGGAGCGGGGGGGTTGGATAGAGGGCAGGAGAGTTCGGGGGGGTGGGTGGGGTCAGGGCAGTCAGAGGGCGGGGAACAGGGGGGTTGAATGGGGGCAGGCGTCCTGGGGGGGGGGGGACAGTCAGGAATGAGAGGATGGGGTGGTGGGGGACAGTCAGGGGCAGGGATTCTGGGGGCAGTCAGGTTTCCAGGGGTGGTCTGGGGACAGGTAGATGGGGCAGGGGTCCCGGGGGGGCCGTCAGGGAACGGGGGGGTTGGATGGGGCAGGAGTCCCTGGGAGGGTGGGTGGGCCACGACTCCCTCCCCTAACTGGCCCTCCATAGAATTTCCAAAACCTGATGCGGCCCTCAGGCCAAAAAGTTTGCCCGCCCCTGTTCTAAACCCAGTCTTCTGGAAACAGCGTGCCCACCATTTAAACATTTCTAAGCTAATGCTGATGAACCCCCAGGGGAAAAAGCAACTGAACTGAATTCGATCACAGACTAAGTTTTATACTCTCCCATCAGGGTTGTGAGTTCAATCCTTGAGGGGGCCATTTAGGGAATTGGGGTAAAAATCTGTCTGGGGATGACCTCCTGAGGTCCCTTCCAACCCTGATATTCTAGAATATCGTGACTGTATTTATTCACAAGCATAAAAACAAATGAAACAGTCATATTTGCTTCTGTTTGTAAAAAAAAAAAACAAGGAAACCCCATTTTGTTTGAGAATCAAAATTATTTTCTAACTTCCAAGTGTTGACATTCTGGTGAGACATTGCTTGGGTCATCTAGTAGAACTACTGCCCATGGTCTAGAACAGGGAAGGGCAAACAACGGCCAACGGGCCGGATCCAGCCCGTCAGGGCTTTCAGTCTGGCCCGCGGGATTGCCAGCTCCCTGCCTGCCCTGGCCCTGTGCTGCTCCCGGAAGTGGCCGGCACCACATTCCTTCGGCCCCTGGGGGAGGGGGGAGCAGAGGGCTCCGAGCGCTGCCTTCGCCTGCAGGCACCGCCCTCCCATTGGCCAGGAACTGGGGTAGTACCCACAGGTGAGGGCAGTGTGCAGCGGAGCCACCTGCCCCACCCCACTCTCAGGAGCCACTGTCAGACATGCTGGCCACTTCCAGGGCAGGCAGGGAGCCTGCCTTAGCCCCGCTGCACGCTGCTGCCACCCCAAAGCTGCTTGAGGTAAGCAGCGCTGGGCCGGAGCCCTCACCCCGAACCTCTCCTGGACCCCACACCCCAACCCCCTGCTCTGAGCACCCTAACCCCCTGCCGCACCCCTCCTGAGGCCCCTCTCGCACTCTGCACCCCCTCCTGCACCCCAATCCCCTGCCCTGAGCCCCCTGCTGCACCCCGCACCCATCCTGCACCCCAACCCCCTGCCCTGAGCCCCCTCCTGCACCCCAACCCCTTGCCCTGAGCCCCTTCCTGCACACCGCACCCCCTCCCCCACCCCACAGTCCCTGCCCCATCCCTAGCCCTACATTCATGGCCCTGCATACAATTTCCCCACCCAGATGTGGCCCTGGGCCAAAAAGTTTGCCCACCCCGGTCTAGAAGGATCCTTATCTGATTCTTCGATTTAATGATCTTCAGCATGCATACACAAGCCTAGCCTAATAATGAGCTGTTTGCCTTAGCATCTGGCTATCAGATGGGTGAAAAGAATGGGAGAAATGGTAACAGCTTTTATTGTCTTGGCTAGAGGAAAGCCTTTTTTCACTCCCTCCCTTAATGGAAATGAGAGCTATTGTTTGGGTCGCAGTTGTCTTAAAGTAGTGGAACTACTCTACATGGAAATAACTAGAGGCGGTATGAGAAAAGTGGGTCTGGGCCCTGTTCGGCACATTATAGACATGGAGATCATCTGCAAAGTTGTATTTATATCTACGCTTTCAAAAAATCTAGAATTATTCAGAACCAGAATTTCATTTGGATCTAGTTCTAGAAATATTCTTTTTAGTCCATGCATCTTCAATACATACCAGACTAGAAGAATTGAAGCCCTACTAAATTTCACTGAGAATTGAACATGCACTCTATTATAACCCACTATGACTTAATCCAAGAGTGTGCCTCAAGTGGTTTTGTACTTCTGCTTCATCCCCTGCAGGTAATAACCATTCTGCTGTTTTGATGCTCTCAAATAAACAAGAGAGGCCAAACTCTCTCCTAGCTGTAACTGTATTGTTTTAATAAAAACGTTAATCTCAGATTAACTAATTCTAACCTTAGATTAATTAGCCCTAACCAAATTTTCAGACCAGAATGCAGATTCATGAACGAGATCTTTAGCAGCTGTAACTGAGCATAGCTGGATCTAACTCTGTACCTCTTTAATGTGCTCCAAAACTAAAAACTCCCAGATTTGGGAGATATATCTCTGGATGCAAATGTGCAAATCAAAAATGTGGAGGTGTTTGGATGGAATGTTGCAATATGATCCATTCTAGAAACAATTTTGAGCTGTGAATTCATATCTAAAAATGAACAGATGCTTGTGTATTCTAGAACTTGATCATTACTAGCAAAAATGTAGGTTCAGTGTCAACTGCTTTAATTAATTTTACACCAATAAGGTTTTTCAGCAGTAGGTTAATTGGGAAGAATTAAGGAAACTTGGAAGCAGCTTTTAAGATGTTTGAGCCTCTTCTCAAATACACATGATGGCATTATCATGAGAAAGCACAAACTATAACTGGTACAGAGATAAGGGCAAACCATCAGAAAGAGTTTTGGGATTTTTTTAAGAGTTTCCTTTAAAGCAGATCCACACACTTTTCAGTTCATCCATGGCAAACTGTGCTTGGACTAGAAACCTGTGCGCCAATTCAGGAAAACCCATAAACATGTGATCAAGTCCAATTGATTCCAATGAGACTTAAGTATGTGCTGAAGTGCTTTCTTTAATCAGGGTCCTAGTCTCCCTTCTTAGATGACTCCCTATTTCTTCCCACCTTTCTGTCCCTTCCAGAGATCATGGAACCTGACTAGGTGGTATTGGTTCTTGTTTTTATATTATCTACATTTGTTAGGGCCCGAAATTTGTGAGCTCATTTTCTGAGATATAACGTACTTTTTAATATCAGATTTCAGGGTTATAAAAGGTATGGTGGGTTCTTAAAGTGAAAACTTGAGGATTTAAAATTCCATTGAAAAACCTTGAGTTCCTTTTTTTAAAAAAGAAAACAAAGCACACACCACATCCTTCCTGCAGAACAGGAGAAACTTTAAAGGACCTGGACTATATAGTGAGTTTTGTATTTGTTTTTTTCCGCCCTTTAAAGTTTAGGATTTACAGATGGTTCTAGCTATCAGGAAAGAAAGGAAACAGAAAAGATGTTTTGTGCTCAAGTTATTGCACAAATCTGCTTGTCTGGTTAACCTTGATCAGAATAACTACCATCTACTGCTTCATCTTGTGAAAAGAATGCTGAGGGAACAATGTTAATTAGGAGGCTTTTCAAGATTAATATTTTTCCTGAAAGTGAAGCACTCACTACACTCCACGCTAAGTAATTTTCTCCATTTAGCAACAATAGAATTTGCAACAGTAATTGTGCTCATAGAACATAGTTGATGGTGGAGAAGACAAGTGCAGAAAGCAATTTTTGCAACAACCAACCTTTGTAGTCTGTTCTCCATTCCCAATAAATTAATGGGTTTAACCTTGCAGTTGTGGCATTATTATTATGCAAATCTTTTCCCACTATTATAAAAGATGACTAATGTTCTGTAGACAAAGTTGTCCTTTATTTCTTAGCAGATTCCAAGTGTCCGGGTTATTCATGTCTTCTATACCATATTATTCTTTTGTATATACAATGAAGACAAATTTTGCTACTCTAGCTTACCTTGAGTAGCACCCACTCTGCAAGTTAACCCATTTGGGCCAGCTCTTCAACTGTTGTTAATCAGCCTAGCTCCGTTGATGTCAGTTTGTGTATTCACTTCAATAGAGCTATGCTGATTAATATGGAACAGCAAATATGAAATTACATAATAATGGAAAGATACAAATTATAAAGGCTACCGTGTAAGACCAGATTTCATTAGTTTTCCCAAATCTTAATAACGGGCAGACTGATAAATAAGCTTCTATTACATCATAATGTGGAGATTGAGTCATATCAAATGAATGTTTGTCCTGTAATATTTTCTCCCAGTCTTGCTGCTGCTGCTAATCTTGCCTGTCATTACTTCTCAGCTGTCTCTTAAATCTCTTGTTTTTTCAGGCTTGCTGAGACGCTGAGTTAGAATAATACTGCTCTCCCTGATGCATACTTGTGACTGTTTTGCTGCTAGTGGAGGGAAGAGGGAGAGAGGATATCATGGTTATTTTATTTACTAGAATTTTTTCCTCAGTGATTAGTGCTTGAACGCAACAGAGGTATGACTCTGATCTTCCTTTAAAATAAATAGCCACCACTGGGGCTGACTCATGCATAACTCCTTCAGAAATCACGTGTTTATCCTGCAATCTGTGGAAGCTTGAAGGACTTGCTATAACAGTAATGTCTACTTTCTTTGCCAGATGGGCTTGGATTTGTCCTGAGTAAACAGCAGAGTATTGACTGCATATTTTACAAATAAATGTTTAAGAGAATAATTTCAAAGGCACTTAGGCCTAGATCCACAAAGGAACTTAAAAAGAAGAACAGGAGTACTTGTGGCACCTTAGAGACTAACAAATTTATTAGAGCATAAGCTTTCGTGGACTACAGCCCACTTCTTCAGATGCATCTGAAGAAGTGGGCTGTAGTCCACGAAAGCTTATGCTCTAATAAATTTGTTAGTCTCTAAGGTGCCACAAGTACTCCTGTTCTTCTTTTTGCGGATACAGACTAATACGGCTGCTACTCTGAAAAGGAACTTAGGCGTTTTAGGCATTTTGAAAAGCATTGAAATCCCCAAACTCTGGGTTAGGTGCCTAGGTTCCTTATACAATGAATGGGGAGAGAAAGTTGCCTGTGAATGGGATCCACAAAAGCCAGACTATTAGGCAGGGAGCTACCTAAGGGAACCAATGGGAGACACCAAAGAGAAAGGTGTATTCTAAGCCCCACCCCTCTCATGGAGTTTGTGTGTGTGCTTAGAGTATACCTAAGGGATGGGGTCCCACAGGTGAGATAGGAGGGATTTGAAGATTGCACTGGGGCTTAGGCATGAGATAGGTATCTGGGTGCCCACCTGAGGCACCAGTGCACATGCCCAGAGGCAGAAACATAGGCAAGTAGTTAATCTTTACAGCAAAAATGTAAGTGCCAAGTGAGTTTAGGTGCCTACAGCGTTAGGTGGTAGCTGAGTGTGGGGCTTGTGCATCATAGTAGCGCCTAAATCTGGGGTTTAGGTGCCTAAGTCCATTTGCGGACCTGGGCCTTATTACTTACAGATGAACCTCCACTGCTTTGTAACATCAAGCCTTTTACAAGGAGAGATGAACACCTGATCCCTTGGGCTTTCTAAAGACCTCTCCTAGTCATTCTGCATTAGTACCAGAGTAAAAAGAACAGGAGTACTTGTGGCACCTTAGAGACTAACAAATTTATTAGAGCATAAGCTTTCGTGGACTACAGCCCACTTCTTCGGATGCATATAGAATGGAACATATATTGAGGAGATATATATACACACATACAGAGAGCATAAACAGGTGGGAGTTGTCTTACCAACTCTGAGAGGCCAATTAATTAAGAGAAAAAAAACTTTTGAAGTGATAATCAAGATAGCCCAGTACAGACAATTTGATAAGAAGTGTGAGAATACTTACAAGGGGAGATAGATTCAATGTTTGTAATGGCTCAGCCATTCCCAGTCCTTATTCAATCCAGAGTTGATTGTGTCTAGTTTGCATATCAATTCCAGCTCAGCAGTCTCTCGTTGGAGTCTGTTTTTGAAGTTTTTCTGTTGTAATATAGCCACCCGCAGGTCTGTCACTGAATGACCAGACAGGTTAAAGTGTTCTCCCACTGGTTTTTGAGTATTTTGATTCCTGAGGTCAGATTTGTGTCCATGAATTCTTTTGCGTAGAGACTGTCCGGTTTGGCCAATGTACATGGCAGAGGGGCATTGCTGGCACATGATGGCATATATCACATTGGTAGATGTGCAGGTGAACGAGCCCCTGATGGTATGGCTGATGTGATTAGGTCCTATGATGATGTCACTTGAATTGTCATTATTAAAATCAATAGCTGTTAATTTACAGAAGTGCCCATGATGTGCTAGGTGCTTTCCAAACATTCAAGAAGATCCTGCTCTGAGGAGTTTACTATCTGAGGACAGATAGACAAGGAGGTACAGGTGAGGGGGAACATAAACCAGTGTGCAGACTCACCAGCCAAGTCCCAGCTACAAGTCTCTTTGCATCCCTTTCTTCAAGGCTATCTTTATTTGCAAAAACATGCTCAAAACTAGAACCAGAATCAATCAGGCGAAACCTCTGGATAAGAACCAAGCAAGCCCTTTCCAGTTCCAGTTAACTACAATGAAGGAGGATAGGCAGAAACTTCCTAACCCCATCCAAGCAGGAATGCCTTAACTCTCTGTCATAGGGAACAATGGGAGGTAATTTATGCCCCTCAGTTCAATTGACTGTACAAAGCATGACTGAAGAGGGCCTTTAAAAGGAATTTATATATTGACAGGTTGGAGATTGACTTATGGATAGGCAAAGAAGAATTTGAGAAGAATGTATTTCTTTAAAAGTATGCATTAGTGAATGACTTTAGAACTCCTCGTTTGGTTTTAAAGATGTATATAGCGTGATTTGACCTAGAAGATGCTTCATCAGCATGAACATCCCACATGGGTTACAGAATACTTCCACTTAGTTCAGTGTCTCCACTTTATTTATAGATATCTGTTTGGATGGTCAGAAATGCTGGTTCAATTAGGAGACCTTTCAGCACTGAGCACTCTTTTAGAAGCAGTAGAAACAGACTTTATTAACAATATATGCCTTGGACTCTGGTTTCTCCCAAGGATAAATAAAAAAGGAAATATATTAAATTCAACTTAGTGCTCTGACCCTGCAAGCTTCTCCAGACACAGTCAATATAGAAAAATTAGAACAAACTGAGATGCAATTATATTTCAGAGGGTCTAGAAGCAAAATCTGCAAAGTTTGGTGGGGTGAATTAGAATCCGGAACTAGGTTTTTTGGCTACCCACTTGTTTATAAAGGGCCAAACTGAAACCCCAGTTACGAATATCCCTAGGCTTCTGGAGTTTCAAAACCTACATCCCAGTTTTGAGGAATGTAGTCATCTCTAAACTGAATATACCCATTTCTATATAAGGTTGGTCCAGTAGTTAGGAGACTAGCCTGGGACTTGGGAGACTTGGGGGTAAGTCCCTGTTCCACAACAGACTTTCTGCGTGACCTTAGATGAGACTCTGTGCCTCATCTGTAAAAGGAGGGGATAATAGCACTTTCCTTCCAGGCAAGGATGTTGTAAGAATAAACAGATTTTTGTTGTGTGGGTTAGTTTCTTGATGGGAGACCTCCAGGAAAAATGCAGAGAGTTGCAGGAAATGGGGCTGGTCATTCAGAAGTTGGCATTTTTCATTCTGAGCACATATTGAAGCAATGCCCTGGTAGTGGGGTTAGTACATATGTAGCATTTACAATAATCAAAATGGCTTTTCACCCAAAATATTGTGCACAGGTTGTCTTAAACATCATTATCCCCATTTTATAGACTGGGCAACTGAGACACAGATTAATATATTGATTTAAATCTCAATATTCTGAAAAGCTGTTACCTAGACAGCCCTTTTTTATAGTAGAGGTAGTATAATACTTGAGTTGTCTAAGATTTTAGCTCTCCATCCCGTTAGCAATCTGAATCTCTAGCTGTCTGTCACTCTGATTCTGGCAGTTGAGATTTACAATCATTTTGAAGACCTGGAGCTTGTTATTTATTGTTTATTTGTATTATCATAGTGCTGAGTCATGGATCAGGACCTCATTATACTAGGCGCTGTACAAACACAGAGGAAGAAGATGGTCCCTGGCCCAGAGAGCTTACATTCTAAGTATAAGATGAGACAATAGATGTTTACAGATAGGGGAATACAAGGAAACAATGAGAAGGTATTGATCAGCATGACAGGAAATGATGTCATCACACCAGCAGCCCAAGTTGTATCTGTTTTCAGGAAGGCCTGAAAAACCAACTTTCCTACTTTTCCAGACTGAGTACAAATGTTGGGTTGAGTGAACCAAAGGAGCCTTTCTTTGGGTGATGGAGCTGGGGGAGAGCGAGCAAAGCACCCTGGATGGCTAGCTGCTTTTGATGATTGGAAGAGCAAAGTGGTTGGACCTTTTACATTTTTTTCCACAGGACATAAAGGGGAGAGACAGGGAAAGACTAGCCCCTGAACTGTTCTTTGCACTGGCTGAGAGTGAGAAGCAGAGCACTCACTGGGCTACAATTCCCTTTAAGGGTAGGGAAGGTGATGTGAGGAGTGGAAGGCACAGGTATAGGAGGAGCTAGGTGGTGGAAGTATTTATTTGTGCCCATGAGAGCAGTGGGGGCAGCAACAGAGGAGATAGGACCAAGCATTCTTTGCTTTATTTGGGGTGGGTAAGGCAGCACTAATTGACTCAGGGGTTGACACACACATACAGTTAAATGATGCAGATTTTTTCTGCAATTTTGTCAAAATTGACTGGGAACAGAACTGACGCATTTTGTGGTGGGAGTCATCCGCTTGGGGCTTGTGAATGTTGGAAGTGTAAATTAAAGAGAGGTGGGTTTGTGGCGTGTGGCTTTTGGGAAGAATGGTGGCACAGATGTTATGTGCTCAGGGAAAGTTTTCAAGCTACAGATGAATCGATTTCAAAGCTAGGACAGACCACCATGAAGCAGTCAAGGAAGTTTTTGAAGTCTTAGATGAATAGATTGTAAAGCCTGAAGGGAATGCAATACTGGGCTCATCTAATCTGATGCCTGTGCGTCTGCATTCTAAAATGTGTATTGTGAAAGCAGTCAGTACAGGTGCTTTGGGATCATTGTGAATTCTTATCTTTAATGCCCAGATCAATATAATGTTGTTGTTGTTGTTTTTCCCCATAGTCCTTGCCATTGAAGTTTGAAATTGCCTTTAGTTTGACTGCTTTTTTTTCCTGAAAATTTTTGTTTTAAGTAAACAAACAAACAAACAAACAAAAACCTGGTTATATTATGAAAGCAAATAAACCCTATTTTAAGGATTCACAGCAATGTTAACACAATACCACTTTTATCCCTTTTCTGACGTTAGGAGCCTTTTACTTGCATTTGAGCTGCTACGGCTCCCCTTTGTTTAAAGCAAGTAAAAAACCATCAAGATCATTGTTAGGTGCTTGATTTAGATTGTTAAGAGGTTAAATTTTGTCTCCATGCGGCAAATTAAGTGGGAATTGTCCACTTAGGGAGTAATGAAATAAATAGAACACATACTTATATAATCAAGACTATAACATTCTTAACTGTAATTACAAGATTTGAGATTAGCATATGCCTGCTTTTAATTGTATAAGTTACAATTAAAACAAATTGTTTTGAGAATGACATTAATTGACAGAAATTATAAACAGAATCAATGACCTATTTAGAAAAGTGAGGCTAAAACCAGTTCGATCATTTTCCTAAATCATTTCAGGCTGTGTTATGCTGGAACATTGCCATTTCTTGAGACACTGAAGGTTTTTTGTCACTTGTAGCATCTCAGTATTCAGAATGCAGCATAAAATTATCCTAGCATGATATTTGGCCTGGAGTTTCCAGCTGGAAATGGAGCAGGCTTGCTTTGCTAACTGTATGCATGAAATGGTTTGGCAGAAGATTTCTGTATACAAGAACTGTGCTCCTCACCTTTGATTGAAAAGCAGGCCCTTTGAGGGGGAGAATATTTGACTTCCAAAGCAAAAGCTTCTTCAGGCAGTGCAATTTGCCTTTGTTACGATGATGATCTTGTGTTTTTATTTTTTTACTTTTCAGAATGATCTCATTCACTACTTTCAGATGTTGGGGTGGTACTTGTTGATTTGGGAGAGATCCATTTTGACTTCGGACTGAGTCATCAAGCCTGGGGAACTGAGAATATCTAAGAAGAAATACAAAATGCTTCATCAAAAAGCTCTCCTTCAATCTTATCTTAGGCTTTTTCCCAGGCTCCTTTAAAGGATCAGTAAGATTTCCCTTCCTTCCCCTGTAAGATTTTGGGATAGCCCCTTCCTTTATTAAAATACTCCACAGTTGCAAATGCTAGAGTTAAGGTTGAGATGCACTTTGCATTCTTACCCTTTTTCAGATGCTTCTAACTTTCTCAAACTCCTTTGAGGATTGAAATTGTCCATGCTTGGTGTCAGCCCAAAGATAAATTACGGTACTTTAATGGAAATTTTCAAGAAAACATGTTTAGTTAGCTGTGAGTTTCAGTTTTTACTGTTTCCCCATATGTTCCAATTGAAATTTTGAACCCATAGAACTCAAAGATGAAGATAGAAACTTGATACTTGTCATCATAGGCCCCAGTAAAGAAAGAGACACTGTTCCAGGATCAGTGTGTGGCTAGCCACTGTGCGGATGTGCCAGTCACAATTCCAGTCATGGGAGTTTACTATTGTCAACTTAAAAAAGTGTCCTGTCCCAATGCTGAGAAGAAGCCATGTCTCTTAAGCAGCTTGGCAGTGAGGGCAGCAGGGCACATCCTGGGCAATTTAATGCAATTTCAATGTTAATATCTGATCCCTTGGTGTAAAAGTTAGGGGTTCAGCTAAACAGCTAAAATGCAGGGAGTCTCAGTACTCTCCCAAACAACATCCCTTCAACAGTCCCCAATAGGCACCCTGCCCCCATGACCTGCAATTCTTTTCTTGCTAGGAAAGCCCACTGGTCCCCCATTTCGCCATCCACCCCAGTAAATTTTGAGGAGGAACAATAGGCTATATCTGTCCTCTTTTATCTGCAAGGTATATCTCCTGCACACATTGTCCACTGGATGACCTAGAAGAGAGATTTAAAAGGGATTTGGGTGCCTAACTCCCTTAGAAATCCCATATGGGGTTCATGCTCCTAAATCCATTAGTCACTTTTGATACTCTGCCCCATGAATTTTAAAGCTACGGATGGATTGTTAAACATTACAGCACAAATAGTTAAAAATGACAACTCTTTAATGATATAGTTTTTCAAAAGGGGAACTTGCAAGTGTTTTTCTCCCTAACATTTAATGATTCACCTGAGCACATAAATATTTAAACTTTGCACTATACACAGCATCACCACATGTTGAGATTATTGATGCTTTTCTCTAATTTTGACCCAGAAGAATCAATAAACTGGTGCTGAGAATTAAAGATGCTCATGCACACACAGTGGGAAGTCCAATTACTGTATCAAAGTAGTAATAGCTTTCTTATTTGGTACCACTATATCTTCTACACACAGAGGCTAATGAAAGATGAGATTAACAACAAACAGGGTTAGGGAAGAACTAAAACAGGAAGCCACTCCCACATAATGAAGAGTAACTGATCATACAACCTGGAAAAAAATCAAGCAGGAACAAATACATTTAATTAGTGTTAAGGTTGTAATTTAAATCTAGACAAAATAAGAACAGTCAGTTCAGGATTAAAACTCCAATACCTAAACAAAATCATATGGGGATTGAACACGCATTAGATCTCATCCTTTCGGTGGTGAGCAAACCTCCAAAGTTTGAAAGGCTCATTCAGATTAAATAAGAATTAAAAAGTTGTAATGTGTTTCTTGAACTACTGTGGCCAATTCTAAGCTTATTTACTCCGGTGTCAATGCAGAATAAGTTGTTTGAGGTCCATGGAGTTACTCCAGAGTTACAGTGATGTAATAGAGAGGAATCTGACACCTAATTTGCATGGAATCTGTTGAGAATAATGCTTGCTATGAATAATAAGAAAAATGACGTAATTTACAGTTCTGTGGATACCTTGGACAGAAGGTCCCCACTCTCGGCCAAAATCAGTAGAGTTACTCTAGATTTATGTCAGCGTAAATGAGTAGAATTTGGACCTCCTGCCTTCTAACTTGGCCTTTCTCATTCATTATAACAATCTTATTTCTGCAACCTTCCCCAAACCGCATAACAAGGTGTATACAACTGTACCATTTTTGTTTTAATAAGATATACTTTTGTTATATGTAGGTTAATAAAAATCAAAACAGCGCTGATCTAGTTGGCCATGATACCTACTGACTAGAAATAAACTTAGGATTGTGGGGTTAGTTCATCAACTTCTGATTTTGTAGACCGTTCTTTGACCACTTGTGACTGATGAAATGAGAATTTCTAGAGAAATCACTCCCTTGGTATCTGCATATTAAGTTAGTATGCCTTCCCATAATTCTGTGTGACAAAGTGCCTCCTCTATCTTGGTGGGTCCTGAGCTTATTAGCAGATTTTCTTGCCTCAGAGATTCACCGTGTGGGTTGGGGAACAGCCCAGAGTCCATCCCCTCTGAAAGAACCCACAGTCCAGGTCAATTGGGAGGTTTGGGGGGAACCTGGGCCCACCCTCTACTCTGGGTTCCAGCCCAGGGCCCTGTGGACTGCAGCTGTCTATAGTGCCTCCTGTAACAGCTGCATGACAGCTACAACTCCCTGGGCTACTTCCCCATGGCCTCCTCCAAACACCTTCCTTATTCTCACAACAGGGCCTTCCTCCTGGTGTCTGATAATGCTTGTACTCCTCAGTCCTCCAGCAGCACTCAGCTCCTTGCACCTCTTACTCCCAGCCCCTCACACTCACACCACAAACTGAAGTGAGCTCCTTTTTAAAACCCAGGTGCCCTGATTAGCCTGCCTTAATTGATTCTAGCAGCTCCTTCATAATTGGCTCCAGGTGTCCTAATTAGCCTGCCTGCCTTAACTGGTTCTAGCAGGTTCCTGATTACTCTAGTGCAGTTCCTGCTCTGGTCACTCAGGGAACAGAAAACTACTCATCCAGTGACCAGTATATTTGCTCTTTACCAGACTCCTGTACCCCACTGGTCTGGGTCTGTCACATCTGGTTTAGAAGCAAAAGGGGACTGAAGCATGGTGGTGATGGTGGAGGATGGAATGCAAGAGAAGCATTGATCAAAATGTATTCTAATTTTAAAAATGCATAAAACATCATTTAAAATGTACAAGATTCTCTTTTAGGGAATGTCTGCTGAGCTGTGATTGGGCTTTCAGAGGATGAAGAGGAGTTTGAAACAAAGACTCATCCTCTTCTTGCTCTCTATATTCAGAAGTAGAGAAACAAGATAAAAGGAATGCTACCAAAACACTTCAGGTGTTACTACTTGGGGCACTGTGCATATGGAGGTCTGAGTCAAGGAATAAACTTATTCATCTTTAAATCAGACAGAGGGAAGTACTCAAGGAGTATTAACAGAATTGCTAACTACTGCAAGATCCATTTGCAAGGGCAAATTCTGTCTTCAGTTTCACCTGTGTGAGCCCTTTTAAGGCCATTAAGTGTACAGGAATAGTTTGTCCTGCAGAATTTTTATTACTGGTTGATATACAGGAAAGAAATAACCAAACTTAACATTCAGATCCCAGACTGAGTTGGCATGGATGGAAGTTAGAAGAAACTTCTTATTTGTAAACTGAGCTGGTTTGATCTGGAATTCACAGAGACACAATAATGGTGGAAACTCACTTTGTTACTGAGTCACCTTTTAGAATAGGACTTCACTGGAAGATAGTATTTGCTCTGTCAAAATTGGTTGGTTAAAATTTACAAATAAAATCTCACGAGGCAAATTGGCAGAAATTTAATGACCATGTGGAATGATTATCAACACCACTCCTGTCAAAACTACAGAACCTAGTGGACAGACTTCACCTAGCCTTCGTGCAGAGATCATTCTGCCCACGTTGGGCCCATAAGAGCCTCCCTCACCTTTCAGTTTTTATTCAGCTTTTGCATACAAAAATTAACTAAAAAAGTCAACACCCAGAATTGAGGAAATGCCAGCATTAAGTTGCCTATTCAACTTAAATATAGCCACTTTGCATGTATGTATTTTAACCGCCTCACCCAATGTCACTTAGGTAGTGTGATGCTCAATCCAGCACCTTTAGGAGAGTAAAAGAGGGTGGTAGAAGGAGTCTCTAAAAACTTCATATCCAACCAGAGAAGGAGACCACCAATGCATTAACTGTGGAAAACAGCCATAAGGTGGGCCTTGATGGGGCCCTTTGCAAGCCCCAGCACAGGGGCATGCTGTGGACAGGACTGGGAATGGGAGGAGCATGCCAGGTGTAGAGATTCGGGGCAGCCCGGGGCTGCTGCTATAACTTACATAGACCTTTAGAGCTGTCTAAAGTACTCCAGGGCCTCTGCAGCCCCTAGAGCAGCCTAGGAGTAGGAGGGCCTAAAGATAGCTTAAAGGTATTGTAGCGAACACACAGCACAGAATGTCAGTCAGGAAGTGTGTGGCTGAGCCAGAAATAGAACGTAGTCCAAACCAAGAGAATGCCCTTTCTTTTTTTGACTTTCTGCTTCACTCATCATCTATCCTGTGCACTGAATGTGGCAGGGTTACTGGAGAACAAGTAATATGTCATTGTGTAATTAAAGACTTTAACATATTGTATGCACATAAGAGGGAGGGTCCCTACATGGACCTGACATAGGCGGAACGCAAAGGTAGCTTAAAGCCATCTTAATGCACCACTGTTTGTTCCTACACAAGTGCAGGAATGGAGGCCCAGATTCACAAAGGTACTTAGGTATCTAAACCTCACATTTAGGCATCACTGTGATCCCAGCTCAGCTGCCACCTAATCCTGTAGGTGCCTAAACTTACTAGGTGCCTAAATTTCTGCTAAAAAAGTTCCTTAGGTGCCTAATTTTTTGCCTCGGAGCATGTATGAGCACCTGTCTCAGACCTAAGCCCTAGCACAATCCACAAAGCAGAGGTCGATAGGTGTTCCCCCACCCATGTTGCCTGTGGGACCTGAGATGGTGGGTGTGCCTATTCACAATCAAGGAGGAGGAGCAGGTGGTGGTAGTGCAGCCTCCTTGATATCTCTTTGCCCAGTGGTTACAGCACTCACCTAGGATGTGGAAAAACTGAGTTCAGTTCCTCCTCTGCCTGATAGAAAGGATTTGAATAGGGTTCCCCAGAGGTGAAAGTAAGCTGGTACGGTGTACCAGACTGGACCAGCTTCCATGGTGGTGATTTAAAGGGCCCAGGGCTCCAGCATCTGGGCTTTGGAGGGGATTTAAACGGCCTGGTGCTCTGTGGCAGCCGGAGCCCCGGACCCTTTAATTTGCCCCTGGGCTCCCAGCCGCCTCTGCAGCTAGAAACTCTGGGTTGATTTAAAGGCCCTGGGGCTCCCAGCCACAGCTGGAGCCTCAGGGCCTTTTAAATCTTGAAAGGCCCCACCTCTTCCAGTTGAGGCCATGCCCCCACTCAGGACTCCAGCATACCAGCAAGTCCTTTAAGTTACTTTCACCCTGGGGTTCCCCCACCACTTAGGACAGTTTCTTAACCATTGGTTTATGGGATATTCTGATGGGGGAGGGGTATAAATATTTAAATAGTTACTGTGCCAGAGAGAGTGAGTATGACTCTGTAGGCTGGTAGTTGGGACACCCACTTGGGAGAAAGGAGTCCCACAGTCCCATTACCTAAGGACTCTTTAATTATTGATCCAAAGCAGAACAGATTCAACAGCACGGAGGTTAGCCCACTCTCCTGAGACATGACACGCTCCTGTTCAAATCCTTTTTTCCCCTCTGTCTGATAGAGGGGAATGCCACATCCCAGGTGAGTGTGCTAACCACAGGGATAAAAGTTATAATGGCAGCACCTCCTCCTCCTCCTCTGTTTCTTGAAAGAAATGACTTAGGCCCTAAGCTATCTTAACTCTAGGAGAGGGGTTCTCTGCTGTGTGTTGCAAGCAGAGATAGGTGCCTTCCTGCAGTGGGATTTAAGTGCCTAACAGAGAGAGAGAGAGCTTAGGACACTCTTCTCTTATCAGTATCGCCCACTAGCTATCTTAGGTGGCTCCCTGCCTAACAACCTGACTTTTGTGCCTCCCCTTCTTAGGCACCTATCTCTCCCCCATTCATTGTATAGGGAGCCTAGGCAACAGACTCAGGCTCTATGAAGCCCATTGTTGCTCTAGTCATTAAGTGTTGCATCACCTTGTGGATCCTGGCCCAATAACTGAGAATCAGGCTCTGAAGGGTTACCAAAAAAAAAAAAAAAAAAAAAGTCCAACCTCCACATTCCTTCCTCTGTTATGCTTTTTGACAGGATTTAGGGACAAGGCAGGAAAGAGTTAAGGATGTGGGAGGTGGGTCAGCTGCATTATTTACCAAGCAGGAAATGAGGCCCAGCTGCATTATTTACCGATCAGGAAGCAGAAATTAGAGAATGGTGTAGAAGATGGCTGGTTTGGCCTGATTGTGTGTGAAGAAGTAGAAACAGCTGCAGTGTGTTTGGTGTGTGTTTATAGCTAAGAGTTGCAGGACAATGTTAGTTTGTAGGAGGAGAACCTGGGATAGATCCACCTTCTGAAAGGTGGGTGGAAATTACTTATTTGGATGTGCCTTAAAAAAAGAATTAACTTGGTCTTTTGTGTTCTGAACTATGGTGTCATGCTTCTCTGTATGAAAACTGGCTGGCTGATATGTTTACTGTTGCCATCATCTGCCTTGTCTTCTTCTCTGTTAATCAAATAGATGGTAGAACCTCTAATGCTATTTTCTGATGTGTGGATAATATCACTGTGTGAAGAGCTGAGAGCTAGGTAACAAGTCTCTGCAAAAAAAGTAATGGTTTTACTCAGTCCTTCCTTAAGGGTGTTCATGCTAATAACTTATATATAATCTGAGGGACCACAAATACTTCCAGAGAGAGAGAGAGAGAGTTGGATCATTAACTTCTGATCACACAGGATATTGTTGGTAAGAACCGGCCATTAACTTCTGATCACACAGGATATTGTTGGTAAGAACCGGATGCTTCAATGTGCTATGTATCTTCATCTCTTATTGAAATCAATTGGAGGTGAGGGTGCCCAGCTCTTTACAAGATCAGGTACCATTAGAGTTAATATCAGGACATGCAGTTGTCTAAACAAAAACACATTGGCATATTTTTCCTCCATAGAAAAATCCCTGCGTGTAGTATTCTTAATTCTCCCAAAAGAATATTCCTTCTGAATGCAGAGGAAAGACCATTAAGGAGATATACTCTGTATAATGAGCCCAGCTAAAAACTAATAACAAAAATATTGATTGGAAAGGACAATGTGAACCACCCAAATCAAATTTTGCCCACCAAAATCAACCAAGAATTTCTGTAACCAAGTGGTAAGTGTCTTTCACAGACAATGGAACAGTAGATTGATTATCAAAGCAGAGGGAAAGTAAGTGTGATAGCTGTTGTTTTACTCCTGAGAAAAGAACAGGCATCCCAGGGTTATTTCAGCAGTTTAGATAGAGAATGGACAAATTACAAGTGATCCAAATGAGATCAACTGGAGACTTAGAAACTACACTGAGAAATTACACTTCTCCGGGACCTCATTTAACTTGGAAGTAATTAAAACCTTCTTGCAGAATATTTCTTAACCTGAAATCTGCAGATCATGGATGTTTGAAGCAGGGAGAATACAACAAAAAGAAAGACAAACCACTGTTGTCTGTAATGAGGCAGGCAAAGCTGCTAGGCCACATGGTCTTCAGATAGCTACATACACATGACATGCTGAAGATATAACTCCCCTCTACCCCCACACAGAATTGACTTTAAAAAATCAAAGGTTTACTGCTTCCTGCCTCCTCGAATTTGGCTTCCATTCTCTGTGGGTCAGGACATATGGGCCAGTGGCTGGCACTAGTCTGGGACTTGAGAGGCTTCTGGTCAATTCCTTGTTCTTACACAGGAAATTGTGTGTGACCAATCACTTTGGTGCTGTGTTTCAGTTCCCCATCATTAAAATGGGCATAATAGTATTTCCCTTCTTCTCGGGGGTGCTGTGAAGATAAATTCTTTAAAGATTCAGGTGTTCATATATTGCCTCCAGTACCATAATATCGGTCCATAGAATTGCACCTGTGAACTCTGATGAGAAAATTCTAGCCAAAATTATTCCCACCCATACAGAAGCAAGCAACATAATTGGGCCACTTACGTTATCTATTAGCAAAACATGAACGATACTTTTTTACAGTGACATGTCGTCTAGTAAGCATTAATTTATTACTGTTTTACCTTTTTGGTTCTGGATGTATATCCATTTCTGCCTGATATTGATTTGCGGCTTTTGTGAAACCAAATAGTGTATATCAAAGAGTGCTCTGGATTGTTTTGGGGGTGATTTTTTTTATTTTTTTTTAAATAAGGTTTTCAGAAGTGTAGAAAATCCATTGCTCCAATTTAAGTCAATGGAAACTGCAGGTGCCTAGTACTTCTGATAAGTGGTGGTTGTTGTGAGGACTAGTAGGATGATTGTTGAAGAACTGTAGCAACTGAGCAGTAGTACTGTGGGCTTTCTGCCTGAGAAGGGGAGATGCAAGCAGAATGCCTCAAAGGGTGTGAGAGGGAAAGGTTGGGCATGACTGGGCAGCTTTGAACATGATGCAGAAAGCTGTAGCATGCACTCTGGCTACACCAACTGCTGGGCAGTTGGCAGGTGATCAGGAGGCCCACGGCTATGGCAAAATCTTGATCCAGCTGGCAGTGTCAAGTTTACGTGGCCATGTTAACCACCCTTGTGTGTCTGGAACACAAGTGGTTGCATTCAGACTCAGCCCTAGCTATAATATAGTCTTTAACTCAAATAGATAGCTACAGAGACATTGTGCCTGGTAGGTACCAACTGACTAGCATCGCTCATTTAAAAACAAAATCTACATAGTCCATGCTTCCTTTTCATTTTAGAGTAGTAAAATGATCTTGGCACAGGGCATTTCCTTGGGATTAATGACAGCCTGGGGTTAATGGCCCTTGGCTGCGCTGTGAGCCATCAACTCCTCCCAGCTGGTCATTAATCCGCAGGAAATGCCCCGTGCCAAGATCATTATTGCTTTATTTGGGTTCTTTCAGAGCTGAATTCAGGAACCCACACTGCTCTAATGTGTGAAAGCCTGCTGCTTTTGTAATATTTAGAGCCTTCTGTAGTTCATTTTTTCCTGAACTCATCTTAAGTTTCCAAATGTTTCACATAATGGAAAGGGCCTGTGGTGCTCTGGGTCCTTTTGAAATATTGTTTTTTGTCAAACAACCACTAAAAAGAATGCTAACATATTTTATGCAACACAAATAAAACCCCTCGAAACCAAGGGTTTTTTTTTCTTTTTGTTTGAAGAGACCTCGGGGGTACATAAACTGTACCACTCCAGGAGTAGCCTTGCATGGCGGAGTGACTCAGAGGACCGCACCCCGAATCACAGTTCATCCTCAGCTTCCTCCCAGGAGGTAGTATTAGGTATTGAAGGCTTATACCTGCCCTATACTATCCCCTGCTCTGTCCAGTGGGTGGAGTTGGAGCAAAGACTACACTTATTCCGTGTCCTACTCCTGACCACGTGTCCTGAAGAGGGAACAAATATTCCCATGTGCCCAGACAGCACTTGCAGGGATGTAAAAGGGGGTTCTTAGTCCTCTTTACTCCCTTATGTGTAATTCTCGGATAAGTTGTTGCTGCTGTCGGTGCTTGTGTGGGTGTAGTCACGGTCTAGCCCTATTTGACTTTGTATCCAAATGAGACCCTGATCTTGCAATGAGCTTCCCTCGTTGGAATGGCTTCAGCTTTAAATCATTGTGTGAAATATCTTTCAGGGCAGAATGGTGAGGGGCTGTTATTTCTACACAAGATTTTGTAATATAGAAACTACAGGATAGTGATGCAGGTCAGGTATGTGAGAGAACCTAACTTAATCTGGATGCTTTGCCACCATTTTAGTTGCAAATATTATAGAATGTGCAAGGACAGCATGATTCTAGCCAGCTCTTGTGTGATTTCTGAGAGTGCGTTGTCTGAGACGCTTTTAGGGGAGAGTTCTAAGGTGTTTGGTGTTCGTTTGTTAATGCAAAAAAGAGGTGGTGGTGGGGATTTACATATGAATTAGGACCAAATTTTTCAGAAGCGCTCTGCTCTCACAACTGAGCCAGATTTTCCAAATAGCTCAGCTTGCATTTAGGTACCAAAATAGGTAGCCAGACTTGCAGAAGGGCTCAGTGTGCTGGCTGCCCATTGGGTGCCAAGCTCTTTTGCAAATCAGGCTATGAGCATCACAACAGGTGCTAAACGTACTGGAAAATCTGTTCTGTATTTTGGTGGCTAGGTTGCTGAACTATGTATCCTGGTGATAGAGTTCCTTTCTTCCAAGTTATGCATTCTAAAGGTTCTAGAAAATATCAGTTAATAGTTTGTAGTGTGTGTATGTAAAGTTGTGAATTTTCTCCTTCATTTGTTCTTTTGTATCCTGCAGGCTGTTGACATTTTATGATTTTATTTATTTATTTATAGAGAGAGAGCGCTTTGAATTGATAATTCCTTCGGAAGAAAAAGCTAGCATAATTTATATATCCGTTAAAGTCAAAAGACTATTTGTGAGGTAATATTAATTCACTAATGGACTGGACAAGAAGATAAAGAACCTTAAAGCAGAAGGCCTTAGACAAAAATAAAGCCATAGTATTAATTACTTTGTCTAGGTGCCTGACTTCACCAGCTTCATATTCCTACCTTTAAAAGAGGGAAATATTTACAGCATATTTCAACTAAAGAAATTCTGCCATGCTTTAGCTGGCTGCAAATATCTCCTTTAATTTGGAGCAACAAAATGGGAATGACTTAGAGGGAGCAGGTTTGGAAACTTCTGTTTATATTTTCACAGGTGGTTTAGGGGATATCTTGTATCCTTTGAAGAAGAAATTCAATGGGGTTTTTGAGAATTGGAGAACCCCAGTTTTAAGAGCATTTTTCGTTCTCTCCTTTATGGATTCTTCTCTGTCTACGTGTATGCCATGTTAATTATATGCCCACAGACCCCTGCTTTTTCTTTTTGTGTATATCTAACCACCTTTTTTCACATTCTCTCTCTGGGGCCCCCACTGTTCTCTCGCTATATTTCCTTCTCTCACCAGTACCCAAACTGTATGTTCTTTCTCTCATGCACCCTCCCTCTTTCTCCTTCTGAGTCCTAAAGTTATTCTTGTCTTCCTCCCTCATTTTGAAGCTCCATCTTTGTTTTGTTTATAAGGCCAGACTCTTATTTCTCCCTGTCCCAACCTTCCCTCACTTCTATCTATCGTACATCTCATCGTCTGACACTATAGTAGTTGTGCTTTACTCTGCTCAACCAATCTGGACAATGCTGTCTTTTACTTTTCCCTCCTGTCACAGAGCTCCGCCTACCCACTACAATTTGACAGGCTGGTTTGGGTTGGAGGAAGGAAGAAATGAGTGAGTGAACTATCACTAAAACTTCTTCCCTGGCAGCCATGAATAGGGAAATATAAATGGAACATCAGTTTGGACAGATCTGTTTCTCCTGGGTAGTCTCAAATTCAGAATGTTCCGTTGGTTTCCAAATCCTCCAGCACATATTTATGTAGCTTTGTTGTGTACTGTCGGTACATAATAAGCAGTGTAAAACAGGTTTTTTACTTCCTCCTCTTTTTAAACTTCGGATGGGCCTGTTTACCTTCCCAGCCTGCACATGGCAAGACTTGAATTGTGTCACACTTGGCTTCTTTGTTAGGATCATCTTTATTTTATCTTAATTTGAATTTGCCTTTTTACAATAGTGACAACCCTAATATAAAATATGGAGATATACCTATCTCATAGAACTGGAAGGGACCCTGAAAGGTCATCGAGTCCAGCCCCCTGCCTTCACTAGCAGGACCAAGTACTGATTTTGCCCCAGATCCCTAAGTGGGCCCCCTCAAGGACTGAGCTCACAACCCTGGGTTTAGCAGGCCAATGTTCAAACCACTGAGCTACCCCTCCCCCCCTTTGGTAGTTTGGGACTACCTGTAGCATAAAGTACTACGCAACCTGTCTAAGGGTGGTATAATCCGGCTTTATGTAAGGAAACGCTTGATGTGAGGTAAGGAGGCATAGATTATTTTGCTTAATTCAAGGTCTGATCCAAAACTTCTTGTAATCAATGGAAACGACTTGTATTTGACTTCAGTGGCCTTTGGATCAGTCCCTGAGATTTTAAAGTTGAGGTATCTTGGTTTACAGGGCTACCCACAGAACTGGGAGTTGAGAACTCCATGGTATGAATCCCATCTCCCATACTGAAAAGCAGTGTGGCCTTATGCAAGTCACTAGAATTGTGTTTGTCTCTCTGTAAGAAATGTAGATGATGATGCCTGCTGCAGTATGGGATGTGAGGAGAGGGACCAGCATGTTTCTTGTTCCGTTTTGAAGGGGGGAAATTGTCAGTCATGGCAAGTAGCAACTTTTCAATGTTGAGATACTCCAATGTTACTGTAGTTATCGCACATGTATTTAATGATTCTGAATTTTTTTTTTAAACGAATATGACTTGGTGAAATGTTCACTTTTTTGGTGCTGCATGGGTTTCTTTTTTTTTTTTTTTTTTTTTTTTGTATGTTTTCTTTCTCTCTCTCTCTCTCGCTGATTCAGTCTTAGGTCTCTAACATGCCCTGGTCTTTCCTTTGCTTTTACTCTGCTCTGTATAGATGGCAGTCTCTGCAGTACTGGCTTCTGTTTTCAAATCTGTCCTGTTGTGAGGCTTCTTTGGATCAATGAGAACCACACATAGCATGCACCTCTGCTCCTGGAAACGCTACAGAGAGTGTAAGATCTGAAGACCGCAGCCAGCTCAGCAGAGATTGTCAGGTTTGCAGAGTCCTCGTGATGGAAATCCATAGCAGGATTTCAGCAAAAGACAGGGAAGACTTTTTTTAATGGGTGGAAGACATCTTGGATCAGGTATGGATACAAATTGACCCAGATCTTTGGATCCAATGTGATTGTTTGACTGAAGCTGGGGATGATGATGATGATATTTTTACAAATCAATCCTCAAATCCCAGTGTTGGGGCCTATTCCTGTCATCCTTACTTAGACAAAACCTTCTTTTGAAGCCATTCTCTGGATCCAGTGAATAAAAGCTGCTAGACTGTCCCCCTAGAAATCTGTTCAGGAGAGGCCATCTCTTCAGCCTGAGAATTACTAAGTTGATCTAAAAAATAAATACTGATATAACAGGCAAATTGGAGCTTATTAACACTTCTTAGATAAATAACAGCATTGTCACTACTAGGTTCAATTTCCTTCCTGAAAGAATGATAGCCTCTCTTAATAGCCTATAGCTGTGGGAAGAGAGGATGCTCCAAACTGCTCTATCTCCTGTCTTGCTGGTGACTTTCCATACCTATTTTTTTTTTTAAATAATTCTGTCATTTCCCAAAGATCCTCATTACAGAACTGATACTGAAGTCAGACATTAATTCAGAAGGGTTGAGATTGGTTTTGATGCATTAGAGTATCCATCTGCTACAGTGTGAAAATAATGCTGTGGAGTGCAAGATAGTAGGAGGGATGACAGCGCTGACTTTCTACATATCTAAGGAGATACCAGTGGGGGAAAAAAGCATCTTCCATTTGTAAAGAAACGGTGTCCTAATTAGCAGCAGGGTGAGAAGAGATCAAGTATTTATTCTTTCAGTTTAGTAAAGTAAAGTCATCCATTTGTAGACGTGTACTAAAGTAATGGAGTGCACACAACCACCTTTTGGGTAAGGAGCATCATTTTCCTTTGGAACTATTGTCCCTCCTCCTGCCCCCTGAAAGGCTGCTCTTTGAAGTTGGGGGTGACACAAGATATTTTAAGGGGAGGAAAGGTGTAAGAACATCAGAAATGGGGTCTGAACATGCTTCGATTGAAGCCCGATTTGGAACTTGCCAAAACATTTGTGAATAATGTTGAAAGTACTTGGCTGTGCTCCTGACCTGCTTAGTGCTACCTAGTTAAAAGCATTCTTTACATTCCTAGGACCCCGATGCTACATAATGTAGAGTCCACCTTAAGCCCACTCTGGACTTCAGTAAGAGTCGAGGACACTTAGATACTTGCTGCCACTTACTGAGCTTCACCTGCATTGCAACCTCCCTTTATGCAATGGGTAAAATTCACTGCAGTGTGAAGGCCACATGAGTTTAGGGCACATTTACATTGACTGGCAATCTGGAGTAAGGGGGTTTGAATAGCAGTGTGCACTAAAGTGCTGGACATAACTACCCCGTGTGGACATTACAGGTGTGAACTTAGAGGTCTTGAGTTCACAGGTGGTGTATAATAGCAAACTTGGAAAAGTCTAAAATGTAACCTAAGGTTTTAAAAAATAAAACTGTAATTTTCTGTTCCTTAGATTTTATTTGTGTGTTGTCAGCCATTCTCCTCAAATATTTGCTTTGGCTTCACTGTTTTAGACATCAGACTTGGGTTCCAAGGCTATTTAATTATCTATCTCTTGCTGCTCCTAGGATCTTAGTCATTTTATTAAATCTGATTATTTTTTCACCTTTTTTTGTCACCTTTAACAGATAACACAGCTGTTTTCATAAGTGTGGCTTGCAGCAGTATCACATTTGAGGGGCGGTTTGTTGCTGTGCTTAATATGTTGGCAGCCTTATTAAAGGTAGCTAGCAATAATTTCCTTTGGGCTGCAAATCATATATATTTTTTTTTATTCAAATTTTACTTTAAACACCGGGTTTGAAGTGTTCATTTTAGAGTTAGTGTTATTAAGGTCATATTCAAAATTGAGTTAGCTTGGATTTTGTGATGGATATAATTCAAATATTATTTGTGATCACCTTGTATTGGATTCTAGCTGAAATACAGTGGCTGTGTATCATTTTTTGAGAAATGATGTGTTTCACTTAAGCATACACCACTTCCAACTCTTTTGATCTATATGGACCACTGTAGGCCCTTTAACTAAGAATATAGAGACTGACTCTATCACCATTGAAGTCAATGATGGGGACGGGACTCTCATTGAGTTAAGAGAGCAGGATCGTGTACTGATTTTTATATAATTTTCTACAATGATAGTACATTCAAAAGGAAGAAGTCTTTTTAGAAGAATATAGCAGAATATTACTAAGCATTTATTTAAGGATTTAAAAAAAAATCTTAGATAATGAAGATATTTTTAAATTCTGCTCAATATTTGTCTTGGTTGTCAGTCACAACTACACCTTTTAATTTGTGATGTCAATAAAAAGATTGAGGCTACAACACTGATTTGAGTGGGGGTTCCAAGTAAATTAATGATGTTTTGACAGGCTTGTTAATCAGATGCTGCCATGGGGGGGGTGTGTGTATACGTGTATCTGTTGCTCAATTTCATTGATTTCAGCAGAAAATGTATCATTCTCTTTGAACTGTGCAATATCGTAGGAAAAAAGAGAGACTCTTAGCATTTGCAGGCCCATGATACCTGGAGAACTCAGTTTGCAATCATAAAAAAAAGCAGCCGTACCCAGGAGACATCACTCCTGGACAAAGGAAAAGGTTTGCCAGTAGGCAATATATAATGAAAAATATTTGTCCTCTTCCTGAAAGTGGGGCATTGGGATGCAAATAGGACAGCTGTATTCTTTAATTGCAGCTGGATTAATAAAACGTATTTTTTTTACAACCCATTTGCAATATACCACTGGGGAATACATTTTATTACCACTTTGGGTGTCTTTTAGTTAATCAATTCATGCATTTTGAGCATAAGTGTTTTTGGCTTCAAATCCCAGATACAAGTTTATTAAAAATTGTAATAGTTCTTGGAGACTATAAAATGAAATGAAGTGCACAAAATGTGCATATCTAGTGCTTGAGTTTAAAACCATTTTTACATGACTAATTTCAATATTTCTAACTTAAGTGTTGTATTGAAATAATTATTAAATATTTAACCAACCAGAGATCTAATATATTGTACATGAATTCAGAAGTTTTTTGGTTAAAAAAACCCTGTTTATATTTGTTAAAATAGGACCGAAATGACACTATAAAGAGAGTCCTATAATAATTATAAAAGCTTGAACAATGTTTATGCAAAGCTATGACATTACCAGAGAGTAAAACAAATTTAATTGATGTTAGAAGCAGAGATCCAAATTAGTCTGATAGGATTTGAGTGCAAAAATCACCCATCCCTGGTGAAAAATTGCTGAGACCCTCTAGGGAAAACTCAAATGTAGCCCACGAAAGCTTATGCTCAAATAAATTTGTTAGTCTCTAAGGGCTGGTCTACACTGGGGGGGGGGGGGGAGAATCGATCCAAGATAGTTCGACTTCAGCAGTTGCCTATCTTGGATCGAGTTACCTGAGGTCCATACGGCGCGGGATCGATGGCTGCGGCTCCCCTGTCGATTGCGCTACCGCCGCTTGCTCTGGTGGAGTTCCGGAGTCGATGGTGAGCGCGTTCGGGGGTCGATGTATCGCGTCTTAACGAGACGCGATATATCGATCCCGGATAAATCGATTGCTACCCACCGATACGGCGGGTAGTGAAGACTTACCCTAAGGTGCCACAAGTACTCCTGTTCTTTTTGCGGATACAGACTGTCAGATGTTGCTAATGATTCAGAGGTAGACTCTTTCGTCAGAGCCAGAATTGAACCAACACCTTATTCTATTGGGAAGAGATGCCATTTTCCTTTGTGAACAAGCTTGTTGAGAAACAGAGAGAACCCTTTCAAAACATATCTGTCCACAGCCGGTATCAGGGGCAGTCAGTTTCAGAGCAGGATACGGACAGAAACAACAATGATGGCGCTGATCCATGGCAAACATCCATGCTCATACTCTTGGATCTCTCCTCAACTATGGTATTGTGAAGTGGCTTGAATCATTCCTTGAGTTCTGTGCTCTGATCCTAACGATGGACAACTGCAGTTTGTTCTTCCCTCGTTGCTCTCACCTATGCAATACCACTGGGTTTTATTCTTTCCCTTGTACTTCTGCAGTAGTTGTGTGCAATTGGTATGAGAAATGGAGAAACTAAATGGTCTCCGATGCCACCAATTTGTAGACAGGATGTTACTCTCTGTTCTTCAACACCTTGGCTAATGCTGCTTTCACCTAGCTACCCCAATGTCTGAGATCCTCATATAGATGAGGAAGATATGGCTGAAGTTAAAACTCGCAAGAGAGCTTTTGTTGCTAGGCAGAGAGAAACACTTAGCGCTTGTGTCCATAGTACTGTCTTTGTTAGAGGTTAATTATCCACAAATCATATATGTATGCAGTTTAGTGGCTTCACTTTCTTCAGTTAACACTGGATTCTCAATTAACAGCTTTCTCAGGAAACACGTTCTCCCTCTTCTGATCCCATTTACTGAACACTATAAACCAGGCCATGATGAGCTGCTCTCTCCTTGGAAAGAATTCTGCTATTGGTCTATTCGGTCACTTCCTGATTAATTGTTGAAAGGCAAATTTACTGGATTCTTGCGAACTGGCCTTTTGGTGCCCTTTTTCTGGGTGCAGGGTATGTACGTACTTGTAGCAGAATCCCTACTTTGTGAAGAAAGATCTAGTTTAACTGCTGTAGCAATAATAAATCCAGAAAAGGTAACATCTCATTAGCTGTAGAGTCTATAAATGAAGTCCTAGTGACTATTATGTGGAAGAATGGGAACTTTTATTGAAATTTTCCTTGAGCCTCTTTAATCTTTCAGCTTGCAAGTCTGTTCTTCCCAGCTGAGTAAGAAGAAGCAGAGTTTAAAAAAGAGTCAGCAGAAGAATTGATGGTTCTTATTCCGGTTACAGTTTGGGGAAACGAGGGTAACTAATAAAACTTTAAAAGCTTCCGTGTAACTAAATGCCCTGTCTACACTGCCGTGGCTATAGCCACACAGTTATGCACTGCAACTGTAATACTGTCATGTAGACATGAACTACATCTTTGGAAAGAGTGTTTCCATCAATGTAGTTAACCTCTTCAGGCAGCAGTAGCTAGATTGATGAAAGAAATCTTCCATCAACCTAGCTGTGTCTACAGTGGGAGTTATGTCAACCTAACCACTTCACACACGATGCGAAAAATTTCACACCTCTGAGCCATGTAGATAGGTCAATCCAATTTTTAGGTGTAGATTGGAGCTTAAAACCTCTGTGGTCATGACCAATATTCTTTCCTGTTTTCTCAGGTTTAGTCTATGCTACAAAGTTAGGTCAATGTAAGCTGCCTTTTATCTCCCTAGTTGTGCATGTGTCTACATTTGAATTTGTCTCCCACTGATTTAAGTGCACTGTTACGCTGACATAGCAACACCACCTCCCTTAGCGGTGTTGAGCCATGGTTGAGGTCGATGCAGTGTGAACATAGACACTGTTACTTAAGTATCAGAGGGGTAGCCGTGTTAGTCTGAATCTGTAAAAAGCAACAGAGGGTCCTGTGGCACCTTTGAGACTAACAGAAGTACTGGGAGCATAAGCTTTCGTGGGTAAGAACCTCACTTCTTCAGATGCAAGTAATGGAAATCTCCAGAGGCAGGTATATATCAGTGTGGAGATAACGAGGTTAGTTCAATCAGGGAGGGTGAGGTGCTCTGCTAGCAGTTGAGGTGTGAACACCAAGGGAGGAGAAACTGTTTCTGTAGTTGGATAGCCATTCACAGTCTTTGTTTAATCCTGATCTGATGGTGTCAAATTTGCAAATGAACTGGAGCTCAGCAGTTTCTCTTTGGAGTCTGGTCCTGAAGTTTTTTTGCTGTAAGATGGCAACCTTTACATCTGCTATTGTGTGGCCAGGGAGGTTGAAGTGTTCTCCTACAGGTTTTTGTATATTGCCATTCCTGATATCTGACTTGTGTCCATTTATCCTCTTGCGTAGTGACTGTCCAGTTTGGCCAATGTACATAGCAGAGGGGCATTGCTGGCATATGATGGCATATATAACATTGGTGGACGTGCAGGTGAATGAGCCGGTGATGTTGTAGCTGATCTGGTTAGGTCCAGTGATGATGCTGATGATGACACAGCACAACTTATTGCTGAGCTCTGTGACTTTATCCTCACGCACAATTATTTCAAATTTGGTGACAATATATACCTCCAGACCAGTGGCACCGCTATGGGCACCCGCATGGCCCCACAATATGCCAACATTTTTATGGCTGACCTGGAACAACGCTTCCTCAGCTCCCGTCCACTCATGCCCCTTCTCTACCTACGCTATATTGATGACATCTTCATCATCTGGACCCATGGGAAGGAGGCCCTGGAAGAATTCCACCATGCTTTCAACAGCTTCCACCCCACCATCAACCTCAGCCTGGACCAATCTACACGGGAGGTCCACTTCCTGGACACCACCGTACAAATAAGCGATGGCCACATTAACACCACCCTATACCGAAAACCCACCGACCGCTATGCCTACCTTCATGCCTCCAGCTTCCACCCCGGTCACACCACACGATCCATCGTCTACAGCCAAGCACTGAGGTACAATCGCATCTGCTCCAACCCCTCAGACAGAGACCAACACCTACAAGATCTTCACCTAGCATTCTCAAAACTACGATACCCACACAAGGAAATAAAGAAACAAATCAACAGAGCCAGACGTGTACCCAGAAGCCTCCTGCTACAAGACAGGCCCAGAAGAGAAACCAACAGAACTTCACTGGCCATCACCTACAGTCCTCAGCTTAAACCTCTCCAACGCATCATCAGTGATCTACAACCCATCCTGGACAATGATCCCTCACTTTCACAGACCTTGGGAGGCAGGCCAGTCCTCGCCCACAGACAACCTGCCAACCTTAAGCATATTCTCACCAGCAACCACGCACCGCACCATAACAACTCTAACTCAGGAACCAACCCATGCAACAAACCTCGATGCCAACTCTGCCCACATATCTACACCAGCAACACCATCACTGGACCTAACCAGATCAGCTACAACATCACCGGCTCATTCACCTGCACGTCCACCAATGTTATATATGCCATCATATGCCAGCAATGCCCCTCTGCTATGTACATTGGCCAAACTGGACAGTCACTACGCAAGAGGATAAATGGACACAAGTCAGATATCAGGAATGGCAATATACAAAAACCTGTAGGAGAACACTTCAACCTCCCTGGCCACACAATAGCAGATGTAAAGGTTGCCATCTTACAGCAAAAAAACTTCAGGACCAGACTCCAAAGAGAAACTGCTGAGCTCCAGTTCATTTGCAAATTTGACACCATCAGATCAGGATTAAACAAAGACTGTGAATGGCTATCCAACTACAGAAACAGTTTCTCCTCCCTTGGTGTTCACACCTCAACTGCTAGCAGAGCACCTCACCCTCCCTGATTGAACTAACCTCGTTATCTCCACACTGATATATACCTGCCTCTGGAGATTTCCATTACTTGCATCTGAAGAAGTGAGGTTCTTACCCACGAAAGCTTATGCTCCCAGTACTTCTGTTAGTCTCAAAGGTGCCACAGGACCCTCTGTCACTGTTACTTAAATTAACCATAACAGTCCTTCACCAGCTGTCCCACAATGCTTGACTGTCTGATACTGTGACAGAGACCAGAAGCATTTCCCGCCCTTAAAACCCTGCGGATTTTTGAAATGCCTTTTCCTGAGCAGCTGTGTGCAACTGCCCAACTGACCATGCCAGGTACATGCTCCAGATGCACTCTGGCTTGGTGTAAAAACAACAAGAGTCTGGTGGCACCTTAAAGACTAACAGATTTATTTGGGCATAAGCTTTCGTGAGTAAAAACCTCACTTCTTCGGATGCATAGAGTGAAAGCTACAGATGCAGGCATTATATACAGACACATGGAGAGCAGGGAGTTACTTAACAAGTGGCGAACCAGTGTTGATAAGGCCAATTCAATCAGGGTGGATGTAGTCCACTCCCAATAATAGATGAGGAGGTGTCAATTCCAGGAGAGGAAAAGCTGCTTCTGTAGTGAGCCAGCCACTCCCAATCCCTATTCAAGCCCAGATTAATGGTGTTGAATTTGCAAATGAATTTTAGTTCTGCTGTTTCTCTTTGAAGTCTGTTTCTGAAGTTTTTTTGTTCAATGACAGTGACTTTTAAATCTGTGATAGAATGACCAGGGAGATTGAAGTGTTCACTTACTGGCTTGTGTATGTTACCATTCCTGATGTCCGATTTGTGTCCATTTATTCTTTTGCGGAGGGACTGTCCGGTTTGGCCAATGTACAGAGGGGCATTGCTGGCACATGATGGCAGAGGGGCATTGCTGGCACATGATGGCATATATGACATTAGTGGATGTGCAGGTGAATGAGCCCCTGATGGTGTGGCTGATGTGGTTGGGTCCTCTGATGCTGTTGCCAGAGTAGATATGGGGACAGAGTAGGCAACGAGGTTTGCTACAGGGATAGGTTCCTGGGTTGGTGTTTCTGTGGTGTGGTGTGTAGTTGCTGGTGAGAATTTGCTTCAGGTTGGGGGGTTGTCTGTAAGCAAGGACTGGCCTGCCTCCCAAGGTCTGTGAGAGTGAGGGATCATTTTCCAGGATAGGTTGTAGGTCGTGGATAATGCGCTGGAGAGGTTTTAGCTGGGGGCTGTATGTGATGGCCAGTGGTGTTCTGTTATTGTCCTTGTTGGGCCTGTCCTGTAGTAGGTGATTTCTGGGTACCCGTCTTGCTCTGTCAATCTGTTTCCTCACTTCCCCAGGTGGGTATTGTAGTTTTACGAATGCTTGATAAAGATCTTGTAGGTGTTTGTCTCTGTCTGAGGGGTTGGAGCAAATTCGGTTGTATCTTAGGGCTTGGCTGTAGACAATGGATCGTATGATGTGTCTTGGATGGAAGCTGGAGGCATGTAGGTACGTATAGGCTTGGAGTAGAGGAGATATTGGATTTCCTAGGTCTGTAAGGAGAAGAGGCTGTGCGTTCACAGCTACAGACCAGCCATAAAAATATGGACATCTATGAGCAGATTGCACAGGGGATACAGGAGAAGGGGATCAGCAGCAGTGCCATGTGACAGTGAAGGAACTGCAGCAGGCATGTCAGAAGGCCAATGAGGTCAACAGGATCTGATGCTGAGCTGCAGACCTTTTACAAAGACCCACATCTCATGCTTGACGGAGACCCCACCAGTGCCCTTCACACCACTGTGGATACCTCTGAGGAACCCAAGCCAAAGGCCTCTGGCAGGAACAGCAAGGATGAGGAAGTGGAGGAGGATCTAAGGAGGGAGGCGGTCTAGTTATGCTGTGAGCCAATACGTGTTTGAGAAACCACAACAGTCTGCTCAGTCCTGGCAGTCGAGCACATGTGAGCCCGATGCAGGGGAAGGAACCTTGGGAAAGCCTATAAATTTATTTCCCATTACAGTGCTGATGCCTCCAACTTAACAGGACTTAGCTAGATACTTATTGATTACTAAAAGAGGTAGTGGAACTACAAAGAGAGGTAGCATTATGTACTGTTCATTCCCCTATAGAGTTAGGCAAGGAGGGGAGGGGAACATGTGGTACAGTTTATGTACTTAGGGATGTCCCTGGAATCCTCCTAAGAGTTCTCTATGAAACTTTTATGGAGGTACTCTGCAATCCGTTCTCAAAGGTTTCTAGGGATGGCAGCCTTGTTTTTGTCTCTATGGTAGGACGCTTTCCCATGCTTGTTGGCGATAACTTAGACAGGCACCACTATAGGAAACAGGCTAGCAGCCTATGGGCCCAGATGGCTTTGGGACACCAATCGCAGCTGTGCTCTCTGTGCCTTTGTCACTATCAAGAGTGAGAGATCAGCTAAAATCACCACCACCTGTGGAAAAGGGTCCCAGTGTTCAGTGCCATTTCCCTATATTCATAGTTTCATGCAACTGAACAATTCCCTCCTCGTTTCCTTCACCCCCGGTGGGCCATAGTCACCTTGGCCAGTTGCTATGAGTGGTGCCGTGCACAAGCGCTCCAAAGTAGACGGGTCAATGAGCATGTCTTGCTTAAAATTTTAGATGAGGAAGGGAATTCTGAATCTTAACTTCGACTCTCCATTGTGACTATACTGGCACTGGTACCTCTGTGTATTTATCTGCAGCTACTATTGTGGCCTTTAGGGGAGGTTCTCCCTCAACACCCATAGAACTCCTGAGCCGGATAAGGAGGAGAAAGGAGAGGACTTGGGATGACATGTACAATGAGATCTGGCCACCCAGTGAGGCATCCGACACTGGACAGAGTCTGGAGGATGAGTATTGTGGACTGTATGGAGAAGGAAAGAGTGGACAGGAGACGGTCCCAGCAGGAAAAGGAAAAGGGGATGGAGCAGGGCATAATGGGGCTTTTCCAGCAACAAACGCTGGTGCTGTAAACTCTGGCCTAAATCGTCAACTGTCCTGGGCTTGCCTCATTTTGCGGTTCATGGAGAACTCCATTATAGTTCTTCCATCCACTCCCCTCTCCCCCTCCAACATGCCTCGTAACATGTCTACCTTCCACACTGGGAGACATTAAGGATAACCACAGCTTCATATACACTGAGCAGAGAGTCACATTTGATATTTGTATAGCTAAAATTGATATTAATGTTCTTTTTCCTTTTTTTAAGCCCTGTTTCATAAATTTATTAAGATTTTAATGTATTTGCTTTTAACTTGCATTGCATTTTTAATGTGTTTTTCATTACTCAATAAAACCCTGTTCTTTAGAAAATGATTCATCTTTATTCGTTCCCAACGTATGCTGCCAAATGCCTGGCGTTGGTGAAAGCACCGAGTACATTGACACAACTCATAGGATCAGTGACAAACACAGTGTAATAATCGTAAGTATACAGCCCTCACCACAAAATCAAAAGACGTATTGTCAGTGTTGCATTCATAGATGTTCACCACATAATCCCTAATAGGCCCCTAAACTGCAAGGCCAGATAGAGCACAGTGCACCCGAATGGATTACTGTGGCTCTCTGTTGAACTGCTCTTTCAAAACTTCTCTGAGTTTTGTATAGCATTGCGTCGACCTCTTCTGATAACCCTTGTGTCTGGCTGGTCAAACTCAGCAGACAGTCACTCCACCTTCACCCCAGCAGCAACTTTCTCCTCTTTGCTTCACAGATATCATGCAGGACGCAGACGGCAGCTATAACAATGGGGATTTCTTTTTCACTTGAGATCCAATCTTGTGAGGAAACAACACCAGTGTCCCTTCAGTCTACCAAAAGCACATTCAGCTGTCATTCTGCACCTGCTGAGCCGGTAGTTAAATCATTCCTTGGAGCTGTCAATGTGGCAGGTGCACAGCTTTGTGAGCCAGGGAGGTGAGGGGTAGGCTAGGACTCCCAGAATCACTATTGGCATTTCAACATTTCCAGTGGTAATTTGCCAATTGGGAAAGCAAGTCCCTGCTTGTAGTTTTCTGAATAGTTCTATGTTCTTAAAGATGCGAGCGTCATACAGCTTCCCTGACTAGTGAATACTGAAGTCTATATGAAGTGTCTCAGGTGATCCATCAGCACTTGCATAACCATAGAAAAGTAGCTCTCTGTTGATGTACTCTGCCAACGTGGTCTGGTGCCAAAATAGGGATGTGTGTGCCATCTATTGCTCTGCCGCAGTTTGGGAACCTTATTGCTATAGTTCCATCCACTATGTCCTGTAAGTTGCCAAAAGTCAGTCCTGTGTAGCAGGAGATAATTAATGGCACTGCACACTTGCATGACAGCTCTCCCCCTTCCCCCAGTGGATTTTCCAACTCCAAAATGACTTCCCACTGACTGGTAGCAGTCCAGAGTTGCAAGTTTTCAGTGTGATTGACACTCAGGTCTCTACTGTCAGTGTAGCTCTCAATCTGGTGTCCTCGGGCTGAAGGGCTGGGGTGAGATTGGCACACAGATCCAGGATGTGGCCCTGTGTATCTGAAAGTTCTGCAACCGTTGGCCATCATCCCAAGCTTGCATTCTGATGCAATCCCGTCAGTCAGTACTCATTTCTTAGGCCCAGAAGCAGTGTTCCACCCTCTGCAGCTGCTCTGTGAACTCCACCAACAATCCTTGAATTGGTTCTTGCTATGTCCCAGTGTCGCCTGCCCTCCACAAAATTGTCTTATTCCTCCAGCTCTTTGTATGGTGCTGCAAATACTGGAGGATCATGCGTCCTGTGCTTGCAGTGTTCATGACAGTAGTGCAAAGCTGTATAGGCTCCATGCTTTTGTCACAGATGATGGACAGCAACACATCCTGGATGGGTGTGAGGTATTTTCAAAATAGGTGTGAAAATTATGGTATAAAGATGGCATTGTGGGATGGCGAAATTTATATGATAGGAACTTGACCCCGCAGTCTCAGTCACTCCGGCATGACTCGTTTCTGACCCACCATGCATTGCCAAAACTTCTGAAAAGACAGTGTGCTGAACAGTAGTGTGTTGCATACTTGGATACCTAACCATGGGGCACCAAAACTGTGCATCGAAACAAGCATTCCTGGTGAGTATGCATAGCACTGACGCGAGTAGCCAAGAATGCATGAGCACAAGCGCTATATTTACAGTGGCAGCTTTATACCAATGTAACTTGCTTTGGAAAATAGAGATGCCGTCTCTGCCTCATGCTATTCCCTGAGTGGGCTGACTGAATCAGGCTTTTCACTGTGTGGGTTCCCAAGGGAAGTCTTCTTTCATGCTCATCTGCTGGAAAAGAATGAAATGGGGAGGGAGTGACTGGCACTGATAACACACTTGTCACTTAGGATGATCACCATTTGAGCTTTTCTGTGACTTGGGAGGTTATTAATTAAGCATCTCCATAAGGGCTTTCTCAGCATAAATGTCAATAGGCTGTGACTTTTTCCAAATTGGTAGAAACTCTCCTAGGGTTGGGCTTAACTGTAATATAGGGGCATTTAAGCATAGCAGCTGACAACTTCTGGGAGATTGTCTTTTTTGGTTTATTCCACTCTCTTTCCATAGTTTCTTAACTGGGAAAGTCAAAGGATAACAGCAAAAGAATGTCAGTTTAACTGATTAGAGTTAAGACTGAGCAAATAATTAAAAACAAACTCTGTGATTTTGTGTTCAAAACATTCAATGAATTTGCTGTGACTCTGTCCACACTCCTTGTGTTCACGTTCTATGACTATTTTAGCAAATGAGTTTAATTATGGGTATGTTTCCTGAGGACCTGATCAAGACTCCATTGTTTTCAATGGGAGTCTTTCCATTGATTTAAGAGCTTTGGCTGGGGCCTTGAACTGGCAAATTTTAAACAAACATTGTGGAATAGTCACAGAAAGGGAACTTTAATTTCATATTTGTACTAGACACCTGATTCTAAATATCACACTCCTCCCATCGGGGGACAGAAAGTGTGTGAGGGAGGTGCTCTACAAGCCCCAAAGCATGAAAAATTAACCCAGCTCCCTGCCTCTCTCATGGGAGATGGGGAAGTGGCTGTGACAATCCCATATCTAGAGGGTAAAATGTGACTATCCCCCTCCCGGACGGCTGAGAAGCTGTGTAGTTTTCTGGCAATAGGGACCCACTGTTCTGAGGGCTAGTCTGACTCTTTTTTGTTTATGAAGCAGTAAGGAAAAAAGAATGAAACTCAGCCATTGGCGAGAGCTTTTTTTCATAGTCCCTGGCTGGTAGGTCTACCCACCGGCCTACACTATCCAGTCAAAACAGCATTAATTTTAAACTGTGCATATCAAAACAATGCAGACTGCTGCTGATGATTAAGTCCCATAAGAAAAATTATTCGCAGCCATTATTTGACAGACTACTTTAAATTAGAAATTTGAGAATCTCTGTCTGAGGGCACTCAGCACCTCACCTGTGAAGAGTGCCCGTTGATGTCAGGCTGAGTTAGCAAGCATCAGGCAGGATTTGGGCCCATGTTGTGTAAGCATTCATGACAGAATATTGTCTGTTACCTGTGTTTCCCAAGTGTATCATAGCGGAGCTCCCCTTCAGGAAAAATAAATCCAATCATGCTCCCCCTGCAATCCCACCAAGTAGTGTTAAAGGCCTAATTAATACACATCTTAATTTATACATCAGCTGTGCCGACCCACTCCCACTAGTTCTTTACACCCCACACTTCTGTAAGTGCTGCATTAACAATTAGCTGTAGCTGATTCCATTGCTTGCTATTTTAGATGAGGTTATACTTTAATATATTTCCTTTGTTAATTAATAGGATTGCTTCATTGAGGTGGTCACCTCATTTACAAGCACGTCCTGTGAGAATTGCAGGCAAAATTGCACAGTATCCGTATAAGCTCATTAATATGTGATGTTGCGGCAGAAGAAAACATTCTATAACTCCCAGATGGACAGTTTAATGCAGCAGCTCACTTCGTCAAAATATTGTGGAAGGGATTAATTTTTACTTTAATGGTCTGAAGTCAACTTTCTATTTTTTAATTGTAAATGAGTTAAAAGCTTATGAAATGGATGCACTAAACATTGGGATGAGCCAAACCTAGCTAGCTCACTATTCATCCAGTGCACCTCAGTCCTGACCTTCCTATTTCATCTTGTCTAGAGCAGAGACTTCCAGTAGTGTAGAGATGTGGTTAAACATACTGTAAATGTTAAGTGTTCAGAAGTAGTCTATTTTGGTATTATAAAGTTATTTCATCAGCTGGATTTCTGTAAATAAAAGTGACTACCAACCAGTCTCATTAAGCTATATTTTGTGATAATTTAGGCAAAGCATAGACAGCCAGGTTTGACACTGGGGATCCTCAGAACACAGTGTAGACCTCTTGGTCACAAATTGGAGTATCTGCCATGTGTTCCTGTGTTACTATAACTTTGCAGTGCGAGTCATGCATTGCATTGCTCAAAGTAATGAAAGGGATTGTAGAGAGACCAGGTGGGTGAGGTAATATCTTTTTAATATCAGACCAACTTCTGTTGGTGAGAGAGACGAGCTCAGTGTAAGCTCAAAAGCTTGTCTCTCTAACCAACAGAAGATGGTCCAATGAAAGATATTGCCTCACCCATCTTGTCTCTTCAATAGCCTTGGACCAACATGTCTACAACAGTACTACATACATGCGATAGTGTCCTATTGAGAATATATTGCTTTATAATGACCATTAATTTGGTCAGTTGCTGCATGAACTAATCTGATAGCATTGTAGGAGAAGTTTTGAATGGGTTACAGAAACTATATATTGTCCTAGGTTTATAATTAAAGTTTATTCCCCTTATTCTTTTATATGAGAAGTCTGCAAGGGATTCTGGTTTGTCTGTATAGATAGCTAGGCAGAAACCATGCAGCTTTGTAGCGTTTCATGGGAATATGAGTGTGTTGGCTGTATCCTGCATGCAGTTTATCCAAGTTAAAGTTTATAGCATAGTTAGTATAGATCTTTCT
The DNA here is from genome assembly GCF_011386835.1 of Chrysemys picta bellii. Classification (NCBI taxonomy): domain Eukaryota; kingdom Metazoa; phylum Chordata; order Testudines; family Emydidae; genus Chrysemys; species Chrysemys picta. The sequence goes on along the minus strand of NC_088799.1, from coordinate 13,654,605 downwards.
TTCTTCATGATTGGGGAACTTCTCTCTGGATCCAGGGCTGTGCCCAGAGTCTTGAGATTGAAGAATTGCGTTTCCTGCCCTCACCTCCTCCATCAGTGACTAACATCAATACTGCTTTTACTGTCTGGGTGAGGCACATATTTCTCCTACCCACTCAGAATTCCTGAAAGCATCTGTTGGAGAAAGCTATGAGGCCCCTCTCTGATCTGGGCCAAGGAGACCCCATTGTACATTGACCTCAGCTAACCAGCAGTGCCCCCTCCAAGCATGTGCCTTGGGATGGAGCCCCCAACACCTAAGCCAAAGGACACTTCTTCTAGGGCTCCACATGAGGGTAGAGAGCACTTTCATGGGCATAAGGACAGATCCCTGTCAAGGACTGTTCATAAGAGACTTGTTTTATCCCCAAGCCTGTGCAGGTGGGGTGGGTGAGATGTCATGCACAAAATCTAAGGAACCAGCACTGCTAAAGACCCCCAAACTGGAGGATAAAGCAAGTTTAAAAAAAAAAAAAAAAGAGAGCTCTGCTGGTTCCACTGGTCACCTTGGTACTGAACCGTAAGGACAGATGTTCACCAGTTCCATCTACGGTAGACCCATTGTTTGTACCACCTAATTCATCTAAGGATTGTCTGGCTGATGCAGATGCACCAGGTCCTTCAGACTTGACTGCCGGAACCCCTTGGACACCAAGGTGTATGCAGACTTACATAATGCTGCTGGATATATTCCTCCCTTGTCCACAGTCTCCATTTTTCTCTGCCCTGGCCCTCCTGAGGGATGTCCTGAGTCCAGAGGAGGAGTCTACATTCATGTCCCAGGAGCATCCCACCGCCAAGCATCTGGCAGGAGTGCCCTGGTATCAACAGCATTGCTTCTACCAAAAGAGGAATTCTTGGACTCAGATGAGTCAGAGGAGATAGCCATACTCTGCGGAGAGAGTTGAGGCCCCGTTGCCTGGAGATTTATGCTCCAGTCCCCAGGAGGAAACCCCAGAGACAGTCCTGTAGATTATGGCCACCTCTTGCTCATGCACTTTACTACCAGAGCCCATCCAAGCATCTGCACAACTGACAGAGGATTCAGAAGTCTGGTTTCTCAGCCCCCTCTACTGCCACAACCTCTACTCACTCTCAATCACTGGCCAAGGGCCATTTTTGACCTATTGGTCGGGATCCATGTACCACCGCTGATGCCACCTAACTCTTCACCTGCCACCTTGGGAGGTGGGGGGGAGAGGGTGTGTGTGCATCTCACACTCTTTGCCCACAACTGGAGGAATATCTCTATGGACAGTTGGGTTCCAAACATTGGCCATCTGGATATTCACAACTCCTTTGCAGAGAAACTAAGCAGAAGCTTCTTAACAGACTACGAGTGGGAGTTTCACGACACAGTCCTAAGTCATATATTTACACAAAGGGATACTCTTCTGTGGGACCTATTTCCATCCCAAACTAACAAAAAGCTCCCCCTATATTGTTCCAGAGGAGCCATGGGTCACAACTTCCAGGGTGATGCCCTTCTTATGTCTTGGACAAACAACCTCAGACACTCCTCCCTAGTTCCACAGGTTATAGGGAAGAGCCAATATCCTTCTCCAAACTTCCTACTGGCCCAGACGGTTCTGGTTCACGGAACTTCTAACCATGTCTGCTTTCCCCTCAGTCAGGATCTGCCCATTTCCAGATCTGCTAACCCAGGACGGGGGAAAATATAGCATCTCAATCTGGGCTAACTCCATCTCACAGCCTCGTGTTTTGATGGACTTCGGAAATAGTGCAATCATGCTCAGCCCCTGTTCAGGCTATCCTTAGACAAAATAGCAGGTTCTAAAAGAATCCTTTCTATCTGGCCACATGGAGACACCTTTTGGCCTGAACACAACTTCACCGACATTCTCCAGACACCATGAGCATCCCGGGCATCCTAGACTTTCTCCCTGTCCATGAAAACGTCAGGTCTCTCCATTAGCTTGTTGCGAGTACACCTCGCAGTGGTTAGTGCCTTCCTCCCTCTGGTGGAAGGACATTCCTTCTTTACTCACCCAGCTATAGTACGGTTTATGATGGGCCTGATCAGGACTTTCCCATCAGTGCTCACCAAACCTCAGTGGGATCTTAATGTCGTTCTCTACACTTACAGGTCTGACTTTAGAACCTATGGCAACATATGCCATGATCCACCTGTCTGTTAACGCGGTGTTCTTAGTAGCTATCACTTACTATACCCCAAGTTTCTCCCGAGTTCAACATCAATCAAACTATATACTTACCTCTCTTTTTCCCTAAATCCCATACTTCTGCTGAAGACAAGAGACTCCACTCCCTTGATGTGTGGCATGTAAAAACATACATTAAAGTTCATCGGATGTCACAATAGCCTATGATAACCAATGTTGATTTGGAAAAAATATGAAAGGAAGACAGACTGAATGACTCCAAACAAAAATGCCTACTGATATAACTCATGGACTGGGTTAAGATCATACTTGGTAAACAAGAAGAGTGTAGAACTAGAAATCAGTGAACCAAAACTGGTGTGTCAGAAACTAGGCTTAATTGGTGGACAAAATAATGAAAGGATGAGCTGTTCCTCCCACCACTCCCTTTCTGAGTTCTTAAAGAAAGACTTTGGGGAGAAAAATTAGCTACTGGAATGAGATACACCATCACGACTGCCACCTCCACCATCTCCTGGGACACCAGGCCTTCATCATCCTGATATTGAGAGATGTCAGGACCAGACCAGACTAGAGAGAGGGACCCAGATCACATCACGACCTCCACTGGCTCCAGCTAAATCCCAATCACTGTCTGAAATGGAACGGGATGGGTCTTTAACAACAGCAAGAACAAAAGAGCTCTGCTCATCTCTGCTAACTTTCTTCTCTTTTCCCCCAAAAGAACTGTTATTACCCTCTTTGATACATCTCAGATACTGTTAAACAAGGGTGTTTTTGTTTTTTTTCCTTCTAAAAACTCTCTACAGCTGAAGGGAAAGGGAACAAGGGATGTTGTTAAAATGAAATCCTTATTAAATATTTCACGTTCCAAATGCTTTAACTGGTTTTTTTTTCTTATTTTCTTCATCTTTAATAAAGGTTAAAAGGCTTTGGTATGCCATGGTTCTAAGCAGACTGAGATCATCTGTATACTAAACCCTGAACCATGTTTAACACTGTTTAATGCTGGACAGAGATGGGGTTATAGTAACACCTTTGGCTGATTTTATTCCATCCAAATTAATATAACAGTGGACACTGCAGTTACGTTCATCTGAATTAAGCATCTAGCACTCACGTACAATTAGTTATAACCTCTCATTAACATGGTATAGTTTCTAGTATAATACGAGCAGCACTACCTAGCATGATTTTGTAAGGTGTTGTAGCCATACCCTCTTAGCCATTATCTTGGGCATAAACACTCCTGCTTCCATCTGGGAATTTTTTTTGCATTGATTTGAAAACTGTAATGGAGAGATACTCCTCAGTAGATGCCATATATATCAGACTACAACTAACAGCTTTCCTTTCACTTACTTCAAACAGACTTGTCCCAGGTAATGAGTCATAGTTACTGCTACTGAAATACCTATAGCTATCAAGATGTAGGAAACATAACATCCCGACAGACTGAACCCTGACCTTCATCATTCTTGTGATGTGCAAACAGCCCGTGCATTTATTTGTACAGAAGGTTGTATTGATTTGTCACTTGATTCTTTACAAAAGTCTAAATGGATTGAATAACCATCTACCAGTTGCAATATGAGTGTGTCCTGCAATGTAAAAAGTGTGCCCAAACTTCTGATTATGAAGAGCAACTACTATCCCACTGCATTTTAAGTGAGTTGTGTGATCTCACTACATTAAATTCTAGTGTGAGATGTATGAAGACGGGCATTCACATTTTAAAGAACGCCCTATCAGCGACTCTGTGAGAACAGTTGCCTTTTAGATTTGTTATAGCTGCTGTGTGTTGCTTAGTAACTGGAACCCATATGAAAAGGCAGGTAACAATGTAAATCTACATTATTATGAGTTAATGATTTCTTGCATCAGTTGCTAGGTACATATTCACTGTGACTGAAATTGGGCAGGTAGACCATGTACAATACATTTTAGAACAATAATGTTGTCTAAGTCACTCTTGAGGACTTACTTCTGTTGTGCTTCCTAAGAAGACTCTAGTTAACTTAAACTGACAGGGATTTTTCCTATGCTTCTCAGTTTTTCTTCTCTCTGCTGTCCTCTCAGCAGTCTACACCTCTGTGTGTTCCCTCTCCCGCACCCATATTCAATGGCTACAATTAATTCGCAGCAAGCGATAGAACAGTTGTGATAGAGAGAGAGAGAGAGAGAGAGAGAGAGAGGTCTGTATCAAATCATGAACTCCATTTTGTGTGGTGGTGAACACGTGTCTAACCTTGCCTGAGAACAGCGTACTGTACTGCATTCTAAATAGCTATCCTCCCTGGGAAAATTTCTGGACACCTCGCTGAAGGACTATCACAGGGAAGCCATCAAGATGGTAATCTGGGACCACTGACTGTCTCTGGAGTACTGGCCCATCCCCCCCAGAACAGTGAACTATCTACTGAAGGATGTACATGGAGGTTGGAACTTCCCAGTACAGCACATGGTAAGAGACTGCTTCTATTTAAGAGCAGGGTGCTGCTCTGTTAATGGGGGAAGGGGCAACCATTGACATGCACAAGGACTTGCAGGAGAGAGGTGTAGGATGGACTCTGCCCAGCCTGAAATGCTGAAAAACCTCAGATGCACAGGAAGGGTGATGTTAGGCCAAGTGAGGACACTTGTTTGTTTTTCCAACTCTTGAGTGCTTTAACAGTAGTCTCCATAGTTAAGAAATTCCTTGGCTACGCCTGTGTTGTTTTCCTGCCACATTGTCCCCAAAGGGCTAGCCTAGGTGGAGCCCTGGGAGACCATGTGTAAGAACATAAGAATGGTCATTCTGGGTCAGACCAATGGTCCGTCATAACCCAGCATCCTGTCTTCCAACAGTGGCTGGTACCAGATCCTTCAGAAGGAATAAACAGAACAGGGCAATTTATTGAGTGATCCATCCCCTGTTGTCTAGCCCCACATTCTGGCAGTCAGAGGCTTACAGGCACACAGAACATGGAGTTGCATCCCTGAACCCCTTGGCTAATAGCTATTGATGCACCTATTCTCTACACATTTTTTTTTTTAACCCAGTTATACTATTGGCCTTAACATCCCCTGGCAACGAGTTCCACAGATTAACTGTGTATTGTGTGAATAAATACTAACTTTTGTTTGTTTTCAGTCTGCTGCCATTTTAATTTCATTGAGTGACCCCTGATTCTTGTGTTCTATGAAGGGATAAATAGCACTTCCGTATTCAATTTCTCCACACCATTCATGATTTTATAGACCTCTATCATAGCCCCTTCTTAGTCATCTCTTTTCTAAGCTGAACCGTCTGTCTCCTCATATGGAAGCTGTTCCATACCTCTAATCATTTTTTTTGCCCTTCTCTATAGCTTTTTCAATTGTAATATGTGTTTTTTGAGATATGGTGACCAGAACTGTACACAGCATTCATGGTGTGGGCATATTAGGTATTTATACAGTGACATTATAATATTTTTCTGTCTTATCTATTCCTTTCCTAATGGTCCCTAACATTCTGTTAGCTTTTTTGACTTTCGCTGCACATTGAGTGGATATTTTCAGAGAACTGTCCACAATGACTCCAAGATCTTTCCTGAGTGAACAGCTAATCTAGACCCCATCATTTTGTAAGTATAGTTGCAATTGTTTTCCAATGTGCATTACTTTTTATTTATGAGCATTGAATTTCATCTGCCATTTTGTTGCCCAGTCACCCAGTTTTGTGAGAGTCCTTTGTATCTCTCTGCGGTCAGATTTAGACTTAAATATCGTGAGTAATTTTGCCAAACTTTGCCACCTTACTGTTTACCTCTTTTTTTTTTTTTTTTTTTTTCCAGATCATTCATGAATATATTGAACAGCACTGGCCCAATAATATCCTTGGGGGACCCCGCTATTTTACCTTTCTCCACTGTGAAAACTGACCATTTATTCCTATCCCTTGTCTCCTATCTTTTAACCAGTTTCTGACCCAGGAGAGGACCTTCTCTCTTATCCCATGACTGCCTACTCTACTTAAGATCCTTTTGGTGAGGGTCAAAGGCTTTCTGAAAGTTCAAGTACACTATATCCACTGGATCACTCTTGTGCACGTTTGTTGATCCCCACAAAACATTCTAATAGATTTGTAAAGGGAAATCATACCTCAGCAAAGCTGTGTTGGCTCTTCCCCAACATATCATGTTCATCAATGTGTCTGATAATTCTAGTCCTTAGCACAGTTTTAACCAATTTGCCTGTTACTGAAGTTAGGCTTTATAGGCCAGTAATTGCCAGGATCACTTCTGGAGCCTTTTTTAAAATATGGGCATTTTACTAACTATCTGCCAGTCACCTGGAGCAGAGGCTGATTGAAATGCTTGGTTACATACCACAGTTAGTAGTTCTGCAGCTATGTATTTGCATTCTTTCAGAACTCTTGGGTGACTACCATCTGGTGTTTGTGACTTTTATGGTTTAATTTACCAACTTATTTCAAAACCTCCTCTGTTGACACTTCGGTCTGGGAGAGTTCCTCAGATTTGTCACCTAACAAGAATGGCTCCAGTGTTGGAATCTCCCTCCCATCCTCTGCAGTGAAGACCGACTCAAGGAATTCATTTAGCTTCTCCATAACAGTCTTATGGCCATATAAGTGATTTGGGGGCTCAGGAGGTCTCAGTGATTTGGGGGGTCTAGAGCAGCTGAGAAGTGGCCCCTCACATTCTGAGAAAGGACATCAGACAAGAAATCTGGGCCTGAAAGTGTGCCCTGTACACCTCGATCTAGAAATGGTGAGTAGACTCTACCTGGATCTGGTTGGTTTAGAAACATGTGGGACCCGCTAGCAACAGACTGTTGTCTGAGCAGATTGGTACAGGGGTAAATTGTAATACCCAATTACTAAGGCAATTTATCTGTGCTGGAGCTTGATCTAAAGTCCATTGAAGTTCATGGGTATTTGATCAGATTTTTGGAGGGAAATTGTTCAGAGGAATATTTATATTTTCATGTAAAATATTTCTCCAATTTACCCCAGCCCCTCCGCCTGATAATTTTATCTATGTCCATATCTGCATAGTTTATATTTGCTATAAGAATGTGTGCTTTATAAAGAAAGCCTCCCTTGGCTGCATTCAAATGTTTTCTTGACTTTGAAAAATATTCCAACTTTATGAAAAAGTATTCTGCATTTTTGTTTGTATGGGAAGGATTGCTACTCCCTCCCCTATAATTCAACCACATTATAATGAGACTGTTATCCCTGCTTTTCACTAGAAAAGAATACCCCTTTGGTGAAAATTACAGCTACATCATGTCATACAAAATGTATGAATTATTATGGTAATCATAATTTTAGTTATGAACACAGCAAATCTAGTAGGAACGGTCAATAAAATGTATCTGGTGGGTTCTCACTGCTCATCATATGCTGTGGGCATATTGGATAATTTTGGTACTGTTCAATATTTACAGAGCTAAAGGCAGATAAACATAACTAGTGAATTCTTACTGATGAAAGTAAAGAGAGCTAGTTACGAATTTCTTCAAGATAAGTCAAATAGTTTCCTCTTCATTCATTGACACTTTTTTGTTCCATAACCTTCACCCACAGGCTAGGAGCTTCAGTTGATTACAGCATTTCTGTGTTTATATGTTTTCCCTTATACACTTGCCAATGGTTCAACATTAAAAGTTATTGTTACAGCAATTTATTATGCGTGTGTTCACTGCCAATTCTTGTTTTTTCACATTAGTCCCCCTCTTTGTGAATCCTGGTGAGTGTCTTCGATCAGTACTATATCCACATTCTTTTGCAGGTTTTTCATTCTGCATATACTATTTAGTGTGTGCAGTGGAGGTGAGGATGGAGGAGTGTGTATATTCAAACTGATCCCTGCCTGTGGGAAACCTATTCTTTGCTTCAGAAGATGCCTAGTTTGATTCCCTGCTGGAACTATTGATATATAATGGAATTTATAAAAACTGCAATGTGTCTACTATATATTACTCTGGTACTTCGGTCCTGTTTCCTGTATATGTTATAGTGTAAGTCTTTTGCATAAGCAGCTGAGTTGTACAGGAATTGCTAAGGTGAGTGATTCTGCCACATTTGTGTCCACTCTGAACAAGCTAAAATTTCACCCCAGAGCTGGCTGTGTTTCAGTGGTGAAATTAGCCCTATCCTGCTGCTTGTCTGAGTGGGGAACTCCCACTGAAGTGAACAAAAATCTATGTATGTGGTTTGAAAAAAATCAGCCTGAAATGTTTGTAAAGTGTTTTGAATCCAACTGAACAAACTTTACTAGCGTGGGTTACGTTGCATTAGTTTCTGAGCATGTTATACTACGTAGTAGAAAAATAATGAATTTGAACTTTGTCATCATGAAGGTACGAGGTCAGTTAAAAACAAGTCAAAACCACATGGGGAAATAGCCACTGTGATGGTCCTATCCCCAGCTTAAAACAATTAGGTTCAGGATTTCATAGCAAAGCTGGGGATTTAGCCACATATTTTAATGAGAGTTGTGCCCCTTAGTTAATAAACATACCACTTGATACAGGGATGTGGGTTCAGGCCGGGGGGGGGGGGGGTATGAAGGGGTGGGGCAAACCACACAACAAAGACAGAGAAATCATAAACAGAGTCTTAATGATGTCTCGTGACAAATCCCATAATCCCTGTGCGCGGCATGGATGGGAAGGATAAAGAATTAATCTAAACCTTGGTTAAGGAGGAAAGTCACTGATCAAAAAGCCAAGAAAGGAGCAGTATAAATGACTATGATAAATATGACCAGTTACAGCAGTGTCTGTCAGGTATCTGAAGCCTCACAGATTGCACATGCGTCTGACGAAGTGGGCATTCACCCACGAAAGCTTATGCTCCAATACATCTGTTAGTCTTAAAGGTACCACAGGACTCTCTGTTGCAGATTGCACATAAGTTCTGTAGAAGAATATGCTGGATATATCTATTTATTTTTATTTTAAGGGAGGCTTCTGCCCTAAACTCCATGTGAGCTTGAATTTGGTTGTCGGGGGTCAGTACTTTTCAGCTTAGTGGGTGCATTCCATTTTTCTTAGTTCATTTAGATGTGAACCTCTTGACTGGGTTGCTTTATGCTAGGCTCTTCCACTGTAGACTGTGCACTTGTACAGCATGATTGACATTACCAAATATTTATAAAGCAAATTGTATTTTTCCCCCTAAAGTCCATGGATCTGAGCTTGTAGACTCAAACTGAACAGGAAATAATGAATGTTCTGTTCCTTTGCTTTATAAAATGTTTGCTTTGAATTTTAACTCAGCAGCGTTATGGAAGTTGTATATTGCCCCCCCGCCATGCGAAAGGGGAAGTAACCTAACATTTTGTAACCCTGACCCATGTCACGTGAGATTACCCTTTTACCAGCTACCAGTGTGCTACACCTTTTCAATGGCTAAAACAAGGTTTTCTGCCAAACATGTTGGCATATGACTACTTGATTTCTAATCAAGTGCAGTAGTACAGACATTTGTATGCTGTTTGTATCAAGTAAGATGTTAGTGGAGGAGCCCCTGTGGCTTAATATTTCCTGGTGGTTAATAGTTTGTGTGTGTGTGTGTGTGTGTGTGTGTGTGTGTGTGTAGTTTGTCACATTGATTCTACCACCTTAGGGGAGATTTTGAAAGATAGGCTCTTAACTTCCATTTGTGCCTTTTGAAAATATTCCCCCTTGTCTCCTACAGGAAAGAGCTGTTTTATACACACTCATGTTAAGAATGGGTATATTGATTTAACTCAAATAGTTACAAAAATTTATTTCGTGTTTGGAGCCAGAATATTTTATAGCCAATTTGTAGAAAAGGCTATGAGCATTACCTGACATATCACCTCTCTATGCATTTTTGCATGTTTCTAACATTCATTGCGATATAATGTTAACCTATTGTAAATACAAAGATGTCTACTGACCTTTTAATGCAGACTGCCAAATTTCATGTGGAGAAAGATTCCAAGATTGGGTTTAGATGAGCCATTGTGAGTTAACCTCACAATTTTGGACATCTCCATAAGGTGCCGTTTTGTGACTTAAGTGTTTTTCTGGTTTTAAGAAAAAATTGAAAAGTGAGTGCTTCTACAGACACTGGAGTGGGAGCTTTCCAAGCAGCTCAGTTGTGGGGCTGCTCTTTGACTCCTGCTAACCTGAGGTATGGCAAGAAAGGGAGGTGTGGCTGCATAATCCTTGCTGGTGAAACTTCCCATCTAATCAGGGCGAACACTTGATTTTTTTCCCCTCCACCCCCCCCCCCCCCCACCTGACTTATAACAAATGGTACAATTAGACGGAAGGGTATAAAACTGAAGGTGCAAAACAAAGACCATACCATTTATGTGAGCTGTTTCCATAGGTGCTGGAACTCGGGGTCCTGCTGCACCTCCTGGCTTGAAGTTGTTTCTATCATATACCGGGTTTACAGTTTGGTTCAATGGCTCTCAGCGCCCGCACTATGCAGATTGTTCCAGCACCCCTGGCTGTTTCATCGCAGCTTCTGTCTGAAAGGTCTGCAGCTCCATTCCATGCAGTGGGTGTCCGTGGTAAGAGAACTGGAGGGATCAGAGGTGTTCGGGTAGTGTGAGGGGATAATCTGAGCAGGGCACAACAGAACTAGCAGTTTGGCAGAGTGTTCCAGATGACTAGGTCCCTAAGTGGGCCTAAAAGTTTCCTTCCACAAGGCACCATTAGCCCATTGTCTAGAATTATCAGCGGGGAAGGGATTCAGTTTGAAGTGGAATCACTAAAGTACTCCCTTATTGTGAAGGAAACCCTGGCCTGGTGGATGTCACAAAAGCAGCCATTATGTAAGTGGAGAAATGAGGAGTGAACTGGTGAGAAGTTGACTGTGAGGTTCTGTTTATTCCTCGTGTGATGAAATCTTCAAAGACACTATTTCTCTGCCTATATTTTCTTGCCACCTCTCACCACCTCACCTTTTGCAGGAGAACTGGGTTCTCTTCCTGTCTGTCATTTCACACTCAAGTCATATCACCTTGCTGTGCCTCAGTTTCCTCATCTGCAAAATGTGGATAAATATAGGGCCCCCTCCCTGAAAATTGCTTTGAGATCTATGAATGAACAGTGCCTTTTTTTTTTTTTTTTAATGAAGAGAATGAGGAATCCCTACAGAAGGGGTGTGTGTGTGTGTGTGTGTGTGTGTTTGAGCTTCTGCTAGAGCGGATGGGCTGTTTTACCCCTACTCCAGGTTCATGGAGTCATGGAATGTTGCAAGACTTTCTTTCTCAAAATGAAGTGACACTGTGCCCAGTCCTGATGATGATGCATAATCTTTATATCTTATTAGTAATAAGAGTGGTCACCAACAGACATTAATTTCCAGTTCAAGGGAACTATGTTAAATCTTCCAATGCAGAGGAGGAAATTTGGGTTGGTATTCTTGTTGTTTCCGAAGAGGTCTCTGGAACAGTTTCTTACAAGAAAAGACACTTAAAAATGGGGTTTGATAGGTGTAACTGAGAGTAGAATTTAGCCCTAGAATGAGCACTGGGCTAAGTTTTGCTCTCCTTTATAAATCCAGTGTAAATTTGTAGCATATACTGGTATGACTTGGGAGCAGAATTTATCTGTTACTATACTTGTAGTACAAGTCTGACATTCTTTTGGAGTTGGGAATAAATCTTTTTCCTGGGATTGAAACATGTGGAGCTGCTGCTGATAATCACAGCTTCATAGTGTTTCACCTCAAGCAGGCCAGTGTGAAAGGGGAGAGGCTTCAGGGGATAGGCAGAACTAGTGGATTCATGATTACAGGGAACCACCAGCCTTTCTCTTTCCCCCTCCTTTCTACAGGGTGGGCTTATACCAACTGCAGAGGCTGCGTTACCTGCCAGAGTGAAGTCTGGAGACAGGTCACAGAGCAACTCTCCCAGTATATGGCTCATTTACTCAGACTTTGACTTGTGCATATTTAGCCCATTGTAAATTATTTTGCAGCAATAACCATCAGACCCTGCCATCTCAGTAGGAGTGATTCTCTAAACACACAAGGAAGGGGCCATATGGGGATGTGTAGGCTCAGACTAGAGTAAATTTACTCTGTAATCCTGAATACTCCTCTACCAAGTTTGCCATATGCAGGTAGATAACAGAGAATTCTACATTTTCCTCATCAATATATTCATGTGTGTTTTGCGTGTGTAGCTAATTGCTGGTTGTAGTCATGACTACTGCTGATAACTAAGTTTTTTGTTCAGCACTGGATCGTGTGCTACATGTTATCTTAGGCAGCTTATGTTTGAGGAAAATTTCAATCCATCTTAACAGTTTCATGCATTTTTTTTTTAATTATAAAGGGAAACCGAGGACTCAATGTTCTTTGGGGTGGGGAATTGAAATGCATATTTACATATAAATTTTTATTGATGAATATCACTGTTAACACCATTTCCTGTGTCTGTCTTACACAATATGGGAACAAAAGTCCCATAACCTCCATCTAATGTTAATGATGTATTTTGCAGTAAGCATTAAATTCAGAGCAGGGAAATAAAATTCAGGAAACAATTTGGTTATAACTACATTAAGAGAAAAATATAATTCTGAGTATTACATTTAATCTGACTCTTGTTTAAAGCACAAGTTGAAAGGAAATGGCAAACTACAGGAAGCATGAAATGCTGCTAACCAGCAGCAGCATTTAGCGACTCGCTAGTACTGTATGTTATTTCTAATTACTCCTGTACTTTGTCATTGTTTAACACAATCAAATCTAATTGGCCGGAATTTTTTTGTTGGATTATAGTAGGCTATGGCAACATTCTTACTGATACTGTTCCACTTTCATTGTGAACATCCCAAACTTTTTTGCATCATTAAATCTTAAATTAGACTCTGATAATAAGCATATTTTATTAGAATTATCAAAAGATGTGATGGAATACACCCAGCAGAATCAAAATGCATTAAATGGGAGTCTCCAGCATCTTTCTATTTCATGTTTAGCAATCCCTTGTGGGTCATCAGAGTGAGGCTTTGCTTTTAATTAAATACTCCTTGTTTAAAAGGTATGACTAATAAATGTCAAGTGGGCATCTTTGTGTCTATTTTAGGATGGAAAAATATGTAGGCTATTAGTGTTACAACTGTTGCGGAGCTGCTTTCAGTTCAAAATCCTAAACCTAAAATTACTAATAAAGCTGAAAAATTATTAGAACATTTGGTGGCCTCTTCTGTCACAAAGTGAAGTTAATGACATTTATTGTAATTAAGATGCCTACGAAACATTTCATTTACTTAAATGCTAAACCGACGTTCTGTCACTCTAAACCTCTTGTACATCTTGTTTCATGCTAAGTGAGGGCAGGTGTTAATTTATCCCACGAAGTGGGTGGGGATTTGGTGAAAAATGGTCTTTTTCAAATAGGCAAGTTACTAGAAGTTTGTCAGTAACAACCAACCCCATGTGCACTTGACAAATTGATGTGCACAGATGGTTAATATTTAACCCTAGATTAGACACATCTGTTGCATATAATCACAAGTCAGTTAAAAAATTAACTGCATTATAGGATTGAAAAAATCAGCAATCCACCAATATGCTTACTTTTTAACACATTGCAGATTCCACTCTAAATCAGGTAAGTGATTTTTGCATCTTACCTGATCAAAAACAATGCACATCAGACTTGCCAACATATATAATTTCAAAAGTATATTAATGAGGGTAACTCAAATATTAACGTTTAGGAGACTATCAAACCAGAATTGCATTTAGGTCTAAATCTTGAAATCCTTTGTTGACATTTGGGCAAAAATCACCATTGTAGGTCATGAGTTGTGTGTGATTAGGGATTTAGTGAGGGCTGCAGGATTTGGCCCTTAATGATCATATGGTAAGTGATCATTACTGCTCATATAACTTAAATGCAGTTGTATTGGTGTAAATATATAATGCAGAATTAGTAAGGAAGGACACACCAACAAACAAGTCTTCTGTATGATACTGTCTAAATGCTTATTCCATCCCCATGGCAGTGGAGCCCCTTCCAGTGATGCATTAAATGAAGTGACTAACATCTGTCACGTGTGACTCATTGTTAAATCCTCTCCTCAGGAGGAAAATCATGTGAGGCCTTTTATTTATGTACAATGTGCTTTTATTAGTAAAGGCCAAGTTGAAAATTGCACCATGTACTTGAAACTGAAAGTGACATGCGTGATATAATTATAATTTGACATGGTTACATCACGGTAATTGAAAACACATTTCTCATGATAGATGAAACTCTCAGCTATGAAGTACTGAACTCCGGATTGTATTCTGTTAATGCATGGGAGAACTTTTCTATCACACCATCCATTGAATGCAATGAAAGTGATCTGGGTAAATGACTCTGGTTGATCAAAGAAGCCCCTGAATTTTTTGTGTATGATGGGTTTTTTAAAATACAGTATTTTAAATTGTGTTTAGGATAATTTAGCATAGGATTTTATGGAACTTATATATTTTGTTACATTTCAGTAAGGGCCTTAATATAGAATTTAAGTTTACCTATGTGAGGAGGATAAATTTACAGTGTTTTGGGCATATAAGAACTGTGACAGAATCTTGTAACCATCATGTGTCCCCTCCCCGCACAATGGATTGTCTGTGGGGATTGAACCTGCAAACTTTACACTTGAACTAAAAGGGTAACCAGGACTCCCTATTGCAGATAAAACTAAAGAGTCTCCTAGAATCTCATTCTGAGTAATAGTTCTTAGTGATAGGACTCTTAATTTCTCCTCTCATCTTACAGTGAGAGTAATATCTGCTGGCACAATTCTGCTGACTTCAACTCCATTGCACCCATCAGAGAATTTAGGCCTCAGAACTCCCTTTTGGCCTCAGCTGGGAAGGTTTAGAGCTACTGCTTTGGGTACAGCCTCCCGTGCCCCCATTAGGCACATATTACTCCAGGGGGAATTCTGCACCAAAATATAAAAAGTTCTACACATAATATTTTAAAATTCTGCAAGTTTTATTTGTCAAAATAACACTACATAATCATGCCAGTTTTAATTATTTTGGTAATGTATTTCAAAATACCTGTCCCCCAGTATGTTGGGAACAATACAGACACACACACAAATTCCCTTAGGATTAGAGAGTTAAATAAACAACCCAGTTCCTGTTTCCCTGCCCTCTCCCCTCCCAGAGCCCAGACGGGGGCCAGACACTCACAATCCCTTGCCCCCCTCCCCCAAGCCCAGCTGCAGGGCCCCTCCTAGCCAATACACCCAAACCCCCTCCACCCCAGAGCCCAACCATGCCCAGATACCCCCCCCCCCCCAAGAGCCCGGCCATGGGGCACCTTCCAGCCAATACACCTGTACCCCTCCCCTCCCTGCAGAGCCCAGTCACAGGAGGGCCCCCCGATACCCAGATACGTGCATGCAAGCACTCCCTCACTCCCTCCCTCGGCTGGGCCCCCTCCCTCAGCCCAGACACTCGTCCCCTACC
The DNA here is from genome assembly GCF_011386835.1 of Chrysemys picta bellii. Lineage (NCBI taxonomy): Eukaryota > Metazoa > Chordata > Testudines > Emydidae > Chrysemys > Chrysemys picta. Next base: position 13,638,958 of record NC_088799.1, on the reverse strand, counting down.
ACTCAGAGCCCAGGGATCGAGAGGGAGAAACAGCCTGATGCTCCAGGCTTGAGTGGAGTTTCCTGCATGCCGCCATCTCCTTCACTCAGGACGTGCTGGGAACTGCAGCTGTCAGGAACCCTCTAGTTCCCTCCCCCGGCAGTGTCTTCTATGTGTGAGCTGGTCTCTGCTGGGTCCAGCAGCCCCTAGTGGTGGCTGGCAGCACTGGAGCCCATTTCTGTGGGGGTGGAAGGAAATTCTGCGCAAAAAACATTAATTTCTGCAAAATTTTGCATTGCACAGTGGCACAGAATTCCCCCAGGAGTGATAGATCCTGTCTTTTGTCCTTGAAGGATGTTCAGCAAAAAAGATTATTAGTACCAGATTTTTTTCAAACATGAAGAACAAGCAGAAAAAAATTGAGGCTTTCCTATAAACCATAAAGAGTGTAAACCAATCAGTTTTGTTTATACAATGTAGCTCACTTTTAAGTGTGAGGCCAAGGAGCTAAAATCAGGTATGGAAAATGAGAGCAAGCCAATAAAGGAGTTGGGAGGGAAGTATGAGTAAGTCAAAAGAAGAGGAAGAATCATATTTTGAAAGTACGTACCAGTGCTGGTCCGGATCCTCAACTGAACAGCTCCATGAAGTTAATTTGCACCAACTAAGGTTCTGGCCCACTGCTTAATGCAGGGTGAAGGCATGTGGAAGGAGATATTACAAGGTGAAAGCTAATGATTTGACTGGCAGATGACCTCCCGTACTATTTCCAGGTTTTCTATACCTGGGGTGAAGAATCTAGACCAGAGTTTTGGGTTTTTTTGTGATTGGGTACCACTTGTGGAACTCTGTACTTTAAAAAAAATGCTATATCTCTTGTGCTTGCAGACAGATTTAGAAGTGAAGAATCTGTCACTGCACTCACCTCATTTTGAACTGGATAATGGGCTGCTGGGTTGCCAATGTGTGTTAAGTGAGCTGCACCAATCCACATGATGACTGTGCAGTTTTGGACAGGTCATAGTGGATGAGTTGAATCCTTTCAGTCAACTGGGCTCTCTGTTGTTCTTCCACATTTTGTAGTCCTGTCTTCCAAGCGAGGATTTTCTCTCAACAGGTGTTTGGTACTGCATTTCTGCTTCTAGCTTCTCTTTCAGAGAATCCAGGACTGAAGGGCAGGAGTGAGACGTGAACTGTTTAAAAAAATCACCTTTTCTGATGTGACTTCTTATGATTGAGCTAAGACTAAAAGTACAATGACTGCCTTTATAAAATGGAGGCTTATCATACCTCAGTATTTACCTTTACCATGGTGTATGGTACCCTCTTTTGGGGAGTGTAACAGGGTTGGCCATCCAGTGAACACTGTCTTGTGGCCAGAGATCACTTTGTGGCACCTAGCCTCTGGGTACGTCCAGACTACCCGCCGTATCGGTGATTTATCGGGGATCGATATATCGTGTCTCGTTAAGACGCAATATATCGATCCCCGAACGCGCTCCCCGTTGACTCCGGAACTCCACCAGAGCACGTGGCGGTAGTGGAGTCGACGGGGGAACCGCAGCCGTCGATCCCGTGCCATGAGGACCCAAGGTAAATTGATCTAAGATACTTCGACTTCAGCTATGCTATTCACGTAGCTGAAGTTGCGTATCTTAGATCGATTCTCCCCCCCGGTGTAGACCAGCCCTCTGTTTCCCCTCTTGGTTCCTCAGTAAACTCAAAAACACAACCCAAAACACTCCCCTTCTAGGGGTACATTTTATTCAGTCCTCTGGGCGCATGCTGGCCCTCCAGTTTAGTGTGTGTTTCTCTGTCTCACCCTTAGGTAGGGAATCCCTAGCCTTCCTTCCTGGAGCTAGGTCTTGTTTCAACTCTCAGCCCCAGACTTTACCTGGCTGAAGTTCAGCCTCCAGTTTCAGACTTCCCAACTCCCTTGGTGTCAGGATCTTCCCTGAAGAAGCCCCCCCGCCCCCCGTGTGCTCGTGCTCGCGCTCTCTCTCTCACTTGAATTTTCTATCACAGCTTCCCCCAGCCCTTCACTGACGCTTCTTGCTGCTCTTTATAGGGGAATCGCCTGTCCTCCATCAGGCCCCATCAAGGCTTTCAATGCGAACAGGTTGGAGCAGTTCCATCAGTAATCAGGGTTGGCTGGCCCCAGGACTCCAGTCCTTAAGGATCAACCCACCCTGTTACAGGGAGTCTTCTCTTGGTCCAGTGTGGTGCTTACCCTAGGTAGCTTACATTTTACTCCCTAGCACATGGATGTTACTAGTTACGTGTTCCGTAATACCCATTTCTTTATTCTACAGGAAGAAGACACAATGGTCAAATAAACATTAGTGCAGGTACACCTAGAATTAATCTGTCCCAGTCACTTTGGAATTACGGTATGTTTAGGAGGAGTGGGCAGTACTAAAATTTATAGGACAACTCTATCTTGTAGGATATAAAAGCCACATCATTGAAGTAATTATCTGTGTATCAATGTGTTTAATTGTCTTCAACATTGCAAGGTGTCATGCTAACAGTTGGCATTACCCCTCAACTCCACTAAGGAGGTGGATGGTCAGCGTTACAGTAATACCACGCCCTTTATGTCTTGTTCAGAAGAAGCAGATGTCTGTGTCTTCAGAAGCAGAACTGGAGAGAGACTCTCAGGATATCTTGTTGACAGCGCATTCTTGATTCTTCATTTGTCTGGGATATGGAAGCATAATTAAAAAAAAAAAAAAAAACTATATACAACACTGGTAACCCTACATCTAGTGTTGCAACTGGTTTTCTCACCCTTCTCTCCCACCCAGTTCCCAACTACTAAGTGATCAGTGTTAAAACAGAGTCAGAAAGTGTCTTCCTGGTGACCAGCACGCAACTACATGTTTTCAAGCAGAAACCAAAACTTTCCATTGAAGTTCAGATTGTTTTATTTTATTCAGATTGGAATAATTTTGTATTAAAGGATTTCCAAAAATTATTTTAGAACAATATAAAATACTGGAATCTACTGCTCAATTCAACTTACATTGAGGTCAATGGGAATTTTGCCTGCTTAAGGACAGAAAGATCAGGTTTGTGTGGTCACAAGGATGACTTCATGTGTGACACGTGAACTTTTAATGTAAAAATAATATTAATTCAGCAGATGTGGGACATAGTAGAAGTTAAATAATCATTATAGGAGGTGGATGGCATAAGAACAGACCACTCTGAAGTAACATCCTGCATTTAGTTAGCAGCTTTAGTGGAGAAGGCCAATAGACTCTGTGTCTCATCTTTTAAAATTGATTCTTGCTGCATTCCTATTTCCTAGGCCATCCTTTAATTGCACTTATGTTTTCATGAACGACTCTTGACTAGTAAGACGATTTCTTGCAGTTAGAGCCTCACCTCTGTGGCTACACATTTCATGGCAGAGACTGATTTTTAAAAGATTGAGTGGGTGATTAGCTGATTCAGATCCTAAAGTAGATTGTAAGACAATGACCTGATAATTGCATTTGAAGGCGAATACCAATATTTTGTACAGAAATTGAGTGATATCTTTACAAAATATAAGCTGAAGTGTGTGTGTTTACTGCAAGATTTCTCTTTTTATATAAACAAAAATAAATTGATATGAAATGGCAAAACTAGACATAAATCTAGCTAAGCTAAGGTCAAGCTGCATTACACTGCTTTTACTTTTGGTCTTATGATTGCCATCATGGCTTTTGGTATGTTTTTACACGTCATTTTTCTACAGAGAATCTGGTTTATCCAGGAAAGGTGACTGGGTTTTCCCAGTTGAAGGCCTTTTGCTTTTGGAACAGTCCCAGAAAGCATGAAGGTGATTATCAAATCTCTCTTTCTGTGCTTCTAAATTTATTTGATACTTGTTTGTCCCCCCACCACACCTTTTGATATTTCAATGCAACTTTATTTACTTTGATTACGCACAAATTACATTAAAAGATAGATTTGCAAAAGTCAAGCACTCAGAAGTTAGAAAATGCCAGAATTAAGATTGCTGCTGCAATCTTATAATTTGGCTCCTTTGTGTGCATGCGTGACAATTTCGTCTTTAATCATATATTAATTTTGCCATATGACACCTAGCTCTCTCAATGGACAGTGTGGACAGTGATCACTGATTGAGCAATGCTCAGTGTTTTGTTATCCTCACTGTTCAATGTATGACCTCATGCTCTATGAACTGCAAACCATTCAAATCTGGTTCTGAAGACAGAATTATTAATTTCCTCTTGGGTTCTATATCCCTCACCACTATGTCATCTAAGTGCTTCACAAACTTTAATTTATTTTCACAAGACTCCTGGGAGATGAAGTGGTAATATTATCCACATTTTACAGATGGGGAACTGTGGCATCATAATTTTGGATACCCAAAATTAAATGCATAGGACATGATTTTTCAGAGTACTTAGCATTATAGGGCATTTTGTATGCCAAGAGGAGCTGTACTCTGAACTTCAGTTGCAGCTTTGAGAGCTCAGACCCCAGAATCTCAAATAGAAATCAGACCCCAGGTTGTCAAATTAGGCACCCAGAAAAAGTAACCATAGTTAAGCCAATTTTCCACAGGTAGTTAAGTCACTTGCCTAGTACCTCTGTGGTCGAGGCAGGTACCTCAGTTTTCCAGGGCAACATTCAAATGCCTTAACCATGAGATCATTCTTTCTCTTTCTGCAATTGTCTGGTTAATTCACTACATACTTTGCAGCTTCCTCAACAAATGAGGCTGGAGTTCTTCTGACGGCATCTTCCTTCAGTAGACAACTCTGATTTATCTTCAGAGCATTGAAGTGGGCTGTAGTCCACGAAAGCTTATGCTCTAATAAATTTGTTAGTCTCTAAGGTGCCACAAGTACTCCTGTTCTTTTTGCAGATACAGACTAACACGGCTGCTACTCTGAAACCCTTCAGAGCATTGTCATACCCAGCACTGAATGAGCCAGGGATCCTTTGGGGAAAAAATTGCATATGATTGTGTAATTAGACAGGATCATAAATGCATGTGCACAAGGGGGCTTGTAGTGAGTCGGTGTGGCTCCCCTCCTGCCCGGAAGAGGGAGCCCACGTGCAGGCACCAGAGTGGGTGGAACCACCACCGCCTGTCCCCGCCCCCCGGAAGTCAAGGGGCGGGACAGGAAGTATAAAGGCCGGCCGCCAGAGCTCAGTCTGCGGCCAGCCACCACAGGGAGCAGACGTGCGGCTGGGAGCTCCCGGCCAGGAGACCATAGAAGACTAAGGCCTGGACCCTAGCTGGCCCGAGCTACCCCGGGCCCGCTACGAGGAGGAGCCGCCGGAGCCCGTTCACGCCCGCTACTGGGAGAATCCCTGGGAACCGCACCCCAATAACCCTGAGGGTGAGACTGGACCCGAACCCCTTCGCCCCTGCTGCTATCCAGAGGAGCCGCCTGAGGACCATTGGCCGGACTTCCCAGCAGAGCTACCAGACTTGCCGCCGAGCCCGGGCAGAGAGGAGCCCATGCAGGTGGACTGGCCCGATCCCGGCGCTACGAACGAGGTAGGCTTTGAGGGGGATCACGGAAGTAGCCCGGGGGTAGCCGACCCCGGTCCGGCTGCAACTGAGTGTGAGCCTATGTCAGTGTGCTGCGGTCTGGATACCCCACTGACCAGCAGCGGCAGCAACCGCTGTTAGGGCCCCGGGCTGGAACGCAGTGGAGTGGGTGGGCCTGCGTTCCCCCCTGCCACCCTCCGCACGGGTGGCAGGCTTCCCCCTCACCCAACGCTCGGCTACAGAAAGCCTAGGCGTACCTTATCTGAACTATTTGCTCGCTCAGCCCCTGCAGCAAGGGCCTGAGCCTACTGTGTTTGCCCCGCCCTGATCCAGGGCCTGGGCTCTGAACTATTTGCTCGCTCAGCCCCTGCAGCAAGGGCCCGAGCCTACTGTGTTTGCCCCGCCCTGATCCAGGGCCTGGGCTTTGAACTATTTGCTCGCTCAGCCCCTGCAACAAGGGCCTGAGCTACCTGTGTTTGCCCCGCCCTGATCCAGGGCCTGGGCTCTGAACTATTTGCTCGCTCCGCCCCTGCAGCAAGGGCCTGAACCTACTGTGTTTGCCCCGCCCTGATCCAGGGCCTGGGCTTTGAACTATTTGCCCGCTCAGCTCCCTGCAAACAAGGGCCTGAGCTACCTGTGTTTGCCCCGCCCTGATCCAGGGCCTGGGCTTTAAACTGCTTGCTGACTCAGCTCCCTGCAAACAAGGGCCTGAGCTAACTGTGTCTGCCCCGCCCTGACCCAGGGCCTGGGTTCTGAACTGTTTGCTCGCTCAGCCCCTGCAGTCAAGGGCCTGAGCTTTAACTGTGGTTGCTCCGACTCTGCACCAAAGAGCCGGAGTTTTGGCACTAACTGACTGCTTGTTCCCATAGTAGGGAGTCGGTGTGGCTCCCCTCCTGCCCGGAAGGGTCGAGCCCCGGCTAGGGCCTACTACAGGGCTCTATTAAGGTGGCATGTGCAACCTTAATTCTGGCATTTCCTAACTTTTGAGTATTTCACTTTGCAATCTTAATTATGTCCTTTTAACATAATTTTTGGTGTGTAGTTCCCTAGGCTTTTAAAGAAGCAAACTCAAACCCCAGAAATTCTATTATGTGGAATCATATTAACACCCACATAGTTCATCAATAGGGTTGGAATCTTTGGATTCACCACATTAGGCCTTTGCCACTTGATCTGACGGACTAATTGATAGCAATAGTAGGTTGCCATCCTTGACATGGGCCAGCACAACTGCGGGATGAGAGAGACACATTTTACTATTGGGTTCCACAGATATTTGCAAAGGAATGTTGAGAGTTTAGAATCTTGGGATCTACTCCAGGTTGTGGAGGGAAGTGTTGTCTAGTGGTCTGAAACTCCTCTGCCCATTTTCCACCAAGCTTGACCCATTTTCTCCTGTCTTCTCTAGCTGGTGTCTGTCTTGCCTCTTTCCTCCTCCCAGCCTCCCGCCATCTTCTTGTACCAGTCTTCATACGCTCCCTTTTTGGTGTCTTTGCCCCATCCCATCTTCATCGCCTCCTTGACCAGCCAGACCCAGTCTCCTCCATATTTTCCCCAGGCTCCTTGTCCTATTCTGTTCCTGCTACTGTTGGCTCTCCACCCAGAGATCTGTTTTTTGTCCCCTTTGCATTTGAGTCAACTGTTTCTTCCTCCACACTGCCTGGGTACCAGCAGAAGAGGATTTGAGAAGACAGGAAAGACAGTCTTCCTGTTCTCAGTTCCTATGCCCAGCACAGTGGCATGCAGCAAGTGCAGGGGAAGTTCTGCTTAAGCCCTGCAGCCCTGGGCTTGAGCATGCTCATTGCAAATGAAATCTTTGGAGAATTTAGCTGCCAAGCTCTAATGTCTCTACTGAGCATGTGCAAGTTGAGATTTTTCAAAGGCATTATAACATGGATAAATTTGGACAGTCTTTCACAGGGATACAAAAGGTCTTTCCCTAACATAAAGGTAACTGCCTTGCTAACCTTGAAGCCCATGCTTCAAAACATGGAGATGCTAGAACTTCTCAAAGAAATTGTTGTAAGCATTTAACAATGGCAAAATAACATATTTCCCCTCATCTCATTTTCAGAAACAGCTGAACCATATGTGCTGAACTTAAACAAACAAAACAAAAGTTGGAGGCAGACACCCAGAATGGAAGAATCAAAATTTCAGCCTGAACAGTTAAAATTTGGCAAAATTATAAGCAACTGAAAAGGGGTCTCAAAATGGGAGATTCTGGGCAACCTTAAATATAGGTAGAGGTGGTAGTACTGCCTATTGAACTATAGGAAAACCAGTGACTCCTTTTTGCATGGTTAATATACTGTATGAACAATTCAATTACTTACCACCATGCTCAAAATTAGCATTGGTAGATGACCTTACTATTTTTGAAGGTTTGATGCTGAGCTTACGTTATTAATATTTAAATAAACGGCTGCTTTAAAAAATCCCCCCAAAAATCTACTAGGCGTTTCCTTCTTCTGTACTGAATTAGTATGATAGATCATTTAACTTTACCTGAAAAAAAAATACAGGAATTATCTTTTTACGTATGACAATCAAAAAGCTTTTAAGACCTGAAGAATTTGTCTAAATGTGGTGTTTTTAATATTTTTTTCTAATATTTCTTCCTTTTGTTCTTTAAAAAGAAGACAAACAGTTATCAGGTTCTCCTCTTCGCCTAAAGAATAAAAAGCAACCTCCCTATCAGAAATAAATAACCAATCACCAAAGCTGGAAACATGTCTTTTCCCAAATGGATGATTCTCAAATAATTAATTTGTTCAGTCATATGCAATGTAATCTAATTTTTAGATGTGTCCTGATTTTTGCCAGTGAGGTTTTTTTGCACATGATCCTTTAATCAAATTTCAAATATATCAATTTTTTGCAGCCACATTAATCAGTTTGGCATCAGTTCATTCTATGCTTGATGCTGAAAATGATCACTAGAAGCTGTTTGCCTGCCTAACATAAATAACACAATTCTGCAACATTTCTCTTTATAAATCTGGCAAGAGATGCTTTTGTTAACCTGCACAATAAGGTGTCTAGACATGTATGTCTCAAGCATGTCTGCTCATTTGCAAGAACCAGCTTCATTTTTGTGGGGATTTTTCTTGTAAATACAAAAATGACTTTCCTTTAACAGTATTCTTGATTTTTAAAGTGTGTCAGGCATCTGGGTTTGTAATCTTGTGTTGCTTCTTTCTGAAGTAGACCGATACTGTTCTATGAATTTATTGTTTCATTAGCAGCCTAAAATCAATTAATCTGCTGCAGTTTTCATAAATAATAATAATATACTCTTTGCACTGTGGTGGTGCCTAGCAGTTCCAATTTGGGGATCAGGGCTCCAGTGTGCTAGGCATTGTACATGTCGTCCTCTCCCCTCCCTCCGAAAAGACAGTCTGTGCCCCCAAAGAGCTTACAATCTAAAGCTAGGTCTACACTACCCGCCTGAATCGGCGGGTAGAAATCGATTTCTCAGGGATCGAATTATCGCGTCTCGTCGGGACGCGGCAATCGATCCCTGAATTGACGCGCTTACTCCACCAGCAGAGGTAGGAGTAAGCGCTGTCGACGGGGAGCTGCGGAGGTCGATTTTGCCGCCGTCCTCGCAGTGGGGTAAGTCGGTTCCGATATGTCGAATTCAGCTACGCTATTCGCGTAGCTGAATTTGCGTATCTTAAATTGACCCTCCCCTCTGTAGTGAAGACCTGCCCTTAGTGTATGACAAGAGACAACAGATATAATAAACACAAAGGGGGAACGCAAGCTAACAGTGAGACAATTATGATTAGCATAATAAGCAGTAGACACAGCACACTGGCTCTCTTGCATTGTCAAGTGTTTTGTAGGCATTGTAGCAGAGGTTAATAGAGGCTAATGTGGCAGCTTTGCAGACTTGATGGGGCGCTCCTCCCCAGCAGACAAGGCAGTATGGGAGAAGTCACAAGTTGAGGCTTAGAAGCATGTACCATGTGTTTGGTGACCCTCTAAGATTAGCAAGTTTACACTCTTTTTTCAGTTTATAAGATGCTTGAGGCAGAATGTGATGAAAAGATGCTATTTGTGCCCTTCTCAAAAGGAAAAGGATTGTCCACCACCACTCTCCATCTCCTATCACTTCCTCAGGCAAATGCTTTGGCATTTCCTCCACGTTGTGAAAAGAGTTTTTGTTGTGTTTTGGTTTTAAGATATTCTGCAGGCTCAACTGATTCTGGGCCCCCCTCATGCCCACTGTGGGGTAGAGTTTGTCATCAAAGCTCAGAAAAGACATTATTAACAGCATTCAGCCTTATCTCCATTTCCAACAGTTTAGGAATAAGTAGGATGGTTATGTGTAATAGGGTTATTATTGAGTACTGTTAGTACCCTGTATGTTCTTAGTAAAATCATGTGCTAGAGCTATGTAAAACATAGGCTACAGTGGAGACCCACTTTTTTAGTAAGTGATAATTGCTCAAGGTAAATTTTGTTATTGTTTTGGAAGGAAGATGCATTAATTGGAAGCCTATACTAATCTTAAATCCACCCACTCCTTTACACCTTCCATTTTAGCCCTCATATAACTTTTCCAAATAGACTTTCCAAGCCCTCGTTCTCCCAAAATGTCAGAGTTCCCCTTCCTTAAAGTGGACCAGTTGTTCTGCTGGTGCATTCTAGCACTGGGGATCCTCTTCAAGGAAAGCCTGCCTTCTTCTTTTGTCCTCTGGTAGCTTTAGAGGGTCAGTCAGGAGTCACACTCCACAGCTGTAAATGGGGACAACAGCAGTAACCCACTGCCTCTACCCTCATTCAGTGGGAATTAGAAAGCTGAACGCTGGCTGCTGGTGAGCTGTGCCTTTATAACCTCAAATTCTTTGTGGAGTTGATTCCTGAAAGTGCGTTGCAAAAACATCTACATTTTGTAATATAAGCTCACTCCTCCCTCTACTGTTGCGAGATTAGAGTTTCTTGACTGCTCTGTGGGGCATACATTTCAGTGGCTTTTAAACCTTTAAGGGGAGATTCTCTGGGAAAAATCAGCCAAGAAGCTAGTTCATCTCGTGCATTTTCAGCACGATGGGTCCTGAACACAGTGGAGAGTTGAATGTAATAAATCCTAATGGAACCGTAGAATTGGGAACATGTGTACAACATTGTCTGACTGCGCCTTTGGACTACACTATGTGAAGCAGCATATCGTGTGGGTTATATAGCTGGATTGATTTATTCTTCACCAAATGGTGAAAAGTAGGTCTTTCTTCCTGGTCATATATGTAAAATAAAAATTAAATTATAAAATGTATGTACAGTCAAATCCCAACACCATGATTTCCAGTGTCATATGAATATTGTGCCTCAGTTAAATATACTTTGAGCCACATGGAATGTGGATTAGAAGAGACCCCATTGTGGTTACATCTTCTGGTCCTTGACTTAAAGCAGATATTCTCTGTTTAGAGGTACACCTCTGCCTTGATATAATGCTGTCCTCGGGAGCCAAAAAATCTTACTGTGTTATAGGTGAAACCACATAATATCGAATTTTCTTTGATCCACCGGAGTGCACAGCCCCCCGGAGCACTACTTTACCGCGTTCTATCCAAATTCGTGTTATATCGGGTCGCGTTATATCGAGGTAGTGGTGTATATACTAAATTGGTAAGCAGGTAGTTCAAAAAGTGCAGAAATCAAACCACTTAGAACCCCTTTAAGCTGCCAGGTTGCTTTCTGACTTTGCAATTAAACTTTTGGTAACAAGTGAATTTTTGCAGTGGTAAGAGAGTAAAAAGCATTTTGTAACTTGCTTAAAGGTTACAGCTTCTTATGGCTTAACAAAATTTCCTGAAATTAACAGTTTTTGATTTTAGTTAAACCTCATGATATGTCAAGTCTAAGGGATTTGAGAGGGATTTAAATGCCTGAATTTGCAGTCAGACTGTAATAGTCACAGATTTTTACTACTAGCTCTTTTATCTTTACCATGTGTATTTCCAAGTGTTGGATTTGTTTAGTTCACGCTGGCCTGGTTTTTATAGTACAAGCTTGGAGCTGGTGAATGGGCTGTGAATAGTTGACACTGTTTCTTAATATGGCCATACAAATTTGCAAATGTTACACTACATATGCAGGGCACATTGCAGACACCAATGTTCTGTCCTGATCTGTTTCTTACTAAATGCATATTCAGCAATCAGAGGTTGTGAAAAGATAAAAATATACATTGCCAGCAGGAGCCCAGAGATGGCATACTGATAATGGCTGTACCTGATTTTGATCCCAATTACACCAGCATAATTCTGTTATCCGTGTAGTTACTCTTGATTTGCACTAATGTAACTGAGGGTATGTCTATACTACAGTGACTCAGCTACAGCTCTTTTGCTGTACTCATAGAATCATATCAGGGTTGGAAGGGACCTCAGGAGGTCATCTAGTCCAACCCCCTGCTCAAAGCAGGACCAATCCCCAGACAGATTTTTACCCCAGTTTCCTAAAGGATTGAACTCACAACCCTGGGTTTAGCAGGCCAATGCTCAAACCACTGAGCTATCTCTCCCCCACCCACCATAGCGTAGATGCTCTATGGCTTCTACTAATCCTCCTCATCGAGAGGCAGAAGAATTTGTCCATCGACCATGGTGCTTCTACACCTTGGGTAGGTTGACCTAACTAGAGTGCTCAGGGCATGGAATTTTTTATAACCCTGAGTGACTTAGCTAGGTTGATCTAATTCTTAAGTGTAGACCAGGCTGAAGAAGAGAATCTGACCCTTTGTTTCTCCTTCACTCTACAAAATGATTGAGTCATTGCTCCATGATCTTTGAACAAGTCAAATTACATCCTTTGTCTTGTCAAATCTGAATATTACTTTATACATTGATATGCACATAAGATTGTGTTCCAGCATGAATGTAGATGTCAGTCGTAGGTTGAGTAATGCTTGTGTCTTGCTCTCATGTATATTTCTGTTTTGTGGAACTGCCCTGGTACTGGTCCTTCTGTTTTATATACCTGGCCAAGCAGGTCTCTGTTATTCTGATGTCATCTTTGCTCCACCTACGGGAATATTGATTTTTTTTTTTACAGTGTACATGCTTAAAAATCAATATGATTTATAATCGCTCACTAGCAAGTGCCTATAGTTAAGAGTGTCAGTAACTGATTACAAACATACATTGCAAAGGGGTTGACCAACAGCCAGGCAAACAAGGTAATTCAAAGCAAAACGGCATACAAAATGTGTGTCTTGCTGCTGAATGCTTAGCTACTTTATGGGATGTAAGATCACCCGTAATGTAGAGACCATTGCAATTCATACTCACTGGAGCAATGAAACCATTGTATCATACCTTTTGGAGTGCCTATTATTGGTGGATTAGCTGGATTTGGATTAGCCAAACCAATCATTAATAGTATCATGTATAAAAAGTAACTATTGTGGAAATCAATTAGTGGTTATAAGATTTCTGCATTAATGTTGGTGCTTATGAAAATCAGGGATTAATAGCACTAGCAAAAGCAAGGCAGCCACATAGACAGTGTGACCTTCCTCATACAGCTCTACTAATGCCCTTTAGGGCTGCCTGAATCAGCCCTTTGCTATTCCTGGTTGTTTTTTGTTTTTGTACCCTCTGTTGAGCAGAGTGTGTCAGCTATGCCGTCCTTGTATGCTACTTTGTTTAATGTGGATAAATGTCCATTATGGCAGGAAACCTTTTTTACACTTGTGCTATGGATGGAAGAATCACTGAATAAACCCTTAGATTTCCTTAACAAAATGGCTAGCATTTGACTCGTATAGAAACTGAGGAGAAGTCGTTGCTGAAGCAGAGCAGACAACGCATGTAAAGTCAAAAGTCTTTCTTCTTCTTCTTTTTTTTTTTTTAACTCTAAGTTAAAAGCAACCTTTCACCTTGTATGTTAAGGTTCAGACTGGAATACATTTTTATTGATTTTTATAAACCCCACAGAAAGAAGGAATTTAATAAAAATGCTGACACACCATTATCTATAGTTATGCCATTATAAACTCCAGTTTGGAGATCTTTATAACTTCGCAATTACAAAATGCAACAAATTATTAGGAAAAATAGGTGTAAAGCTAGAAATTGACTTTTTGGTAGGATTTTTATTTTTATATTACATACACACACACACACACACACACACACACAAACCTGCGCGCATTCCATTAGAAAATAGATATGCAGAATGAATCTTGATGAGAAATACAAGTTTTGAAAAATAAGTCATTTTAATTTTTAAGGGGACAGCACAATTTGAAAACAAATTAATTTTCATAGTCCTATGACTGAGAAACATAGTTTTGCACTCATACCCTTCTTTCCCATGTCTGGAGATATTTTCAGCATAGGAGCCTTGGCTTTCCTCAAAGGAGTGAAACTTGAATGCAAAATGTGCCATACGTGCCGACTAAACCAAGGTAACTAAAAGATCGTTCTTGATATAATTTCACAGGAGATAAAGGACCTATTTCAAAGCCTGTTGAAGTCAATAGAAGTCCCATCAACTTCAAAGGGTTTTGGATCAGGCCCAAAGTGAACTTTATTATTGAGTATAACATCAACAAGTTATTTTCTGTTTTCTTTCAGAATATTACCTTATCTGTCGCCTTCGTAGTCCTATCCATACTAACCCTTATGCTACTCTTGCCTCTTTGAAATACTGAAATGTGCCTTATTCTCAGTTTATGCTGCTCTATACCAGCAAATGCTGCTTTTATCTTGGTATCAAAGACTAGACTGTGGCTTTAAAATTGACAAGAAGCACTCTGAGACAGTGACTGGCCTTTTGAAATTGACAAGAAAGAAACCTTATGGGATTCCATTAGGAATAGAAAAGATAGGTAATACTCCCCCCCCCCCCCCCCACCCCCCCCGAGATACAATATTATTCCACTTCTTGATGTTAGACTTCTTTGTAACTAATAACAAGATTTTTCTTGACCTTCTGCTATCAAGTCAAGGCAGAGATATTTATCCTCTGATTTAAGTACTAGATATTACTTTTTCTTTAGCTTTTTCCTGAATGTTTTTGAGCTAAATTGTTGGAGATCTTATCTTGAAGACAATACATATATATACTATAAGCATAGGGTACAACTTATCTCCCTGCTTAATATCTTATCCTGGGTCTTTCTTCCTGCAGTTCTTTGTTTGAGGGCTTTGAGATACACACGGTTGCTGAAACAATCAGCATTGCAAGAGTGAGCAGTGGCATTGCAATTGTTGGTTGATTCCAGTGTGCTACCTGGCAGTTGTTAGAACAGTACATCTATTCTATCACATTGCATGTTCTGCTGGGAGTTGAATTGCACTGCTTGATTCCAGCTATTGGGGCGGGGTGTGTGTGTGTGTGTGTGTGTGTGTGTGTGTGTGTGTGTGTGTCTGCACACCTCTGCTAGTAATGGAACAAGTAGTATGATTCTTTCTTCTTGAAGATTTAGATTGAAAAAGATAGGGGATTTTTTTAGGGGTGATTCTCCTTCAATATCCTCTTCCTTCACCAAGCTCTTGTATTGTAGTACCCCTATCTCAGTCCAAGAAAGCCTTGAATCACAAGAGGCTGCATCCAGCTTGATTCACTTTCAGTTTGCAAGATTTATTGAATCCTTACAATGCTGCTCTGAGCACTGGGAAGAAAGGAGGTGTCCCTTGAGGCACTCCCTCCCCTCGTCACTGAGTTACCTTTACTCCGTGATATGTTGAAGACTTTTGGGGGTTCCTGGGCGAGCTCATTATTAAAATGCTGTCAGGAAGTTGAAGGGAAGTTCCAATGATTGCTCCTTCTCTGGTAGAGTTCATTCCCTTACTGGAAATTGCCAAATTATGAATTTTCCCTCAGTATTGTAAAAATATATCTGAAAGGCAAATTGTTTGTATGCTTTTGAAATGAAGCTGTGTACATCAAATTGGCAGGTATTTACAAAAAAAAATAATAATTCCCCAGTGGAAGGTGTCTCTAAGCTCCCATACAAGGTTTTCCACCCAGGCCCCCTCGCATAGTACAGGTGGACCGCCAACCTACACCTTCAATGTGCACAGGTTATGGTTTTGCTAATAGAGCCTAAACAACTTCAGTTACAGGTAACTTCATACAACCAAATTTACCATTCAGTGTTTCCTTTCTTGGTTATGAGAGTCATTTTGTATAAATATGAAAATAAACAGATTATCTGTGCCCTCATTTGCTCTCCCGGGAAGCACAGGCACGCTTGGTACATGGAATTTATCACAGACTAGGAGAAACACTTTGTGAAAGCCTCCGATTAAAATATTAGCAGCATTTTCTCGCCTATGCTGTGCTCTTTGTCCTCTTGTGTCTGTGTGGGTGAACCAAACTCGCTTCCAGTCATTAACCCCACAATTTATAGAGATTATTTTTCAGGACATATTTCTTGTTTAGGAACACATCTTGTCATTATTTAGCATTTTATGTTGGTGGCTTTGTTATTTTGCTGTACTCAGCATTGATGTTTTTCATTCAACTCTCGTGCTTGGAAGGTGCTAATATTTGTTTTCTTGATTGGCCTTCTATTCTGTGAAACTTTTAGCATGTTCTGCCTTGGGGTTCATGTTTGGGTCTGTGACTGAAGCATTGACCTGTTGTCCATTTCCTGTTCCAAAGCAGTTTTTCCAACAGTTAGTTCCATTAATCAAACCACCTGGATTAAATTTCATGCTACTTAATGGAGAAAATCAGCCGATTTAGACTGATCTAAAAAGACTGTCTGTTTTCATGGTTGGAGAGTGACTTTTGGGAGAGTTCAAACACTACTATTTTTTTTTTTAATTGAGCTATGGCCAGTGACACACGCTGACGATGTGGAAATAGTTCTTGTCACAATCTGCATTATGGATTCATATTTTGCTTGGTTTTTGAGGGCCAACGGGGAAGAACCAGGTTCACTGCAGGTGGAGCGTTTCAATGCCTCTGTCAAGGGATATGCCCTCACTCTCTGGTGGAGAGGAGACTAATGAACTCTTCTGGGCCTGTTCAGCACTAATAAGCTGCATCTGCCAGGTTTGTTCTGCCTGGAGGGGGGAGGAGCTTAAATAGGGAAATCTGCCACAGGAAACATGGGGCGAAGAGGAGGAGGAGCGTTGCTCCAACTCAGAAACTGCTGACACCAGAGACGGGTCAGCTGAGAAAGGGACAGTGACAAGCTGCACTGCTTCCAAAGCCACATAGACCAGTGGCAAAGCAGTTTGCCGCAAGAAGAGGAGCTAAACCTAGGCCCCAGTATGGGGCAGTAGACTCAGGTGGACCGAGCTCATAGACCTGGATCCAGAGAGACAGACCACTTCTTCATTTCTTTGTTTTCACTCAGGTTCCCATCTCTCATAAAGGAAAGAGAAGGGAGGTGACCTTTCTTTTGCCTGTTTGTTTGACTCAGAGAGCCCCTTCTGTGCCAAGAACTAGAGGGAGGAAAGACAGCATAAATGATGGACAGCTGAGTCTGTAGGGGGGTTTAGAGAGCCCCTGCCCCCCACAGCCTCCCTTAGGGAGAGCAGGTTACTGGCTTCAGTGAAGGAAACCTCAGTGTGGACAAAATGAGTTCAACTACTGCAGCTGTGAACAGATCACTTTGGTTTTCTCAACCGAAAAAAAACTTCATTTTTTTTTTTGGTTGAGAAAAACCTCACAAATCTCAATATGCAGAGCAGATAGCAATTGTTAGGGAAAGCTGTGATGCGTTTTTCTTGTTCAGCAAGTTGGAAGCTCTATCTGTGGTTATATATTCTCTTCTGCTCACAACTTCTGATTTTAGAGTTAACCCAAATGTCACAAGTGTGGTTATTGGCTTGGCCTCAATTTTTTGATCAAAGGATTAGCTATTTGGATTCAAAAGTCAATGTTACACATAAATGATCAATCCTTCCCTTGAACCCCACATTTCTATGCAATAATACAATATTAATAGATATTATGTGATTATCTATACTAATTTTCTCTGCCCCTGAGGCAGACTTTAAAATAATTAAAAAGGAAGAAGTAGGTTTCATTGTTACCTAGCATTTAGGTTGCATTTAATCATTCAGATTATTGTCCACGGATCTACAATAGAAGCAAAATATTAAGTGTAAATAAAAATACTTATGAAAAGTATTAAAAGGACACTGTTAGGGTAAAGATATATCTTTAAATAAAAATCAAATTTCCTCAACTATTAGACTTCACATTATTAAAATGAAGGAATTTTATAAACCTGATTTACTTGTCACTGTGTGTTTACTTTCTTTCATTACTCAGCTTGAACAATGAAAATCGCTTTAGCTTTGTTTAGAGTCACCTTCACTCTCAGGCTCTCATTAACCAGCAGAAGGCTGCAGTATTTAGGTTGCGGACACTGATTTGCAAAGGTTGAACTGGGGCTTAGGGAAGCAGTGGTATTCTTCTAAGCTGTGCCCAAAAACCAAGCACCACCCTCTTGAGATGCCAAAATGAAACACCATTCTCAGAGGGCTGCAGAGATTCCCTGACATGGCTCCCCTTTAGTGAGAGAAAGCACAGGGCTGGCTCCAGAGTTTTTGCCGCCCCAAGCAGCCCAACCAAAAAAAAAAAAAAGGTGCGATCGGCGGCAATTCGATGGGAGGTCCTTCACTCCGAGCGGAAGTGAGGGACCCTTCGCCGAATTGACGCTGAATAGCTGGACGTACCGCCCCTCTCCGGACTAGCCGCCTCAAGCACCTGCTTGCTAAGCTGGTGCCTGGAGCCGGTCCTGAGAAAGCAAAATGTGCACTAAACATTACTTGGCCTATTCAAGTTTTACCCTATTCATGTTCCTACATTTCATTGCATTTCAAATTCGGAAAAGTGGGTGAAAGGAGGCAAGAGACACTGTCATCTTAAAAATATATTAAACCCACACTTCCTACATGTTTTTACTCATAACAACTTAGGCTATTAAAACAAAGGCTTCAAATGGAATTTAGATTTTTTCCTTTGCTGTTTAACTCCTATTTCTCTTACCTTGGATATTGAAAATACTTATTAGTGTCACTTTGGTTTCTAGTCTGTTTTAGCTCCTGATTTTCAGGCACTACAAGGCTCAAAGCCCAACGATGTTTGAGTTGTACACCTCTACCTCGATATAACGCTGTCCTCGGGAGCCAAAAAATCTTACCGCATTATATGTGAAACCGCGTTATATTGAACTTGCTTTGATCCACCGGAATGCGCAGCCCCGCCCCCCCGGAGCACTGCTTTACCACGTTATATCTGAATTTGTGTTATATCGGGTGGCTTTATATCGAGGTAGCGGTGTATATGTTGTGTCTTTGGTTTTGTAAAGTTTGTTTCCATAAAAACTAAATTTTAGGCCAAATTTGATCTGACTGTGTCCCATAAGAGGATAGTTTTGTTTCAAACTGTTGAAAATCCATTGTTGGCCAGTTGTGGTTCCATCTGTTATTTTAGCCCACGTTAAGTCCTGCATTAGGTCATATCAGTGGGAGAGTAGACAACTTTGATAAGCAGCAAAGCTGTCCAATCCATTCAAATAACAGAATATTTTTGCTGTCTATCTCAGTCTTGCACCCTCACAGATTAGTCTGGTTTCAACAAGTCTCACTTGCAAACAGCAGAAAAGCCAAAGCAGGATTTGGTTTTAGCTTTGATAGTGTTAAATAAGATGGCTCTTTTTTTGTGTGCCTGCAAGCAATTTGATGGATGCAGTTTAATGCAGTTTGCAAAACTGCTACTTTGAACAGATAATCATTATCCTAAATAATGGTAACATAAGGGGTGGAGAAGAAGAAACATTTAAGCTTTCTCATTGTCAATCAATGTACTTTTATGATATATGATCATTTTAATTTGGAAATGCTTTTATGCAAGGATTCCGGACAGCTGCGCAGCTGGGTTTATATTTTAGACTGTAAAAGGTGTTTCCTTGTCAAGGATGAAACTGCCAGAAATCATATCTTTTATTTTATTCCCACCGTGACACAACACCTGCCTATCCAAATGAACATGACGGCATAGCCCAGTCTGACTGGGCAAAGAGCAAAATTGAGGAGAGAGGCAAAGATCCCCACCAATGTTGTGTATGAACTATATGAAGAAAATTGCAATCACCACCAGTTTGAGCACCTCTCATACTCAAAACAAAGATCTGCAGGGGAACTGCTGTTGTAGGTGCACAGTATCCACCTGCATAATTGTGCAGTTAATGGCCGCCTTAAAACAGTGTCCTAACTACATTCTCCCTTAAAAATGTGGAGGAGCTGACAGTTGGAGCATATTAGAGAAGAAAGCCTTAAAGCCCATGGATAGACTACAGGAGAAACCCTTTGTTCCTGTCAGAAATGCACTCTGCCTAGGTCCTGGGCCAGTGAGATCTGTCTGCTGGACCTTGGGTCTGTGACATCTGTTTACGGGACATAGGGCCATATAACAAAGAGGGTGAGCGGCTCTGTACTTGGTCTGCTTTAGATTTGTGCGATTGCTGGTGTAACCAGAGGTGTGTGTTTGCAAGTTTATCTCTCCACAGGGTCAGAAATAAAAGGATTTTTAATACCTACAACTGTGTTGCTCAACTCCAGTGAGCCTGGCCTCAGACATCTATGGACCCCTTGCCCATTGCACAGACCACAGAGGTTTCCAGAAGAATAAGAGGTCTTCACCTAGTTGTGCCTGGCAACCTCAGGTTCTTTTGTGGTTGGGCAGATGATGTCTTCCTGCGGACAATCTCCATCACTCCCAGCTAATGGTGAGATGTCTGTTCCGTGGGAGGATATGTCTCCCATTTCTCTGCTGCAGTGCTGTTGGAAGATCATATAAACCCCTCATGCTCCAAGTACAGCCCTCAGAGGTGGCTATCTAGATCACCTACTGCCAGACCCACATGTGAGAGATAGTCTGAGGCCCTAAGTTTTGTTGGCATTCTCATTCTTTTAGCTACCAACCACTCTTCCAGCTATGGCTGGAGATTTGAAGTTGAAGATGTAAGAACCAGCATTTGAGAGAGTGATGTCACTGGGACAAAACAGGACAGGAAGGGGTTGCTTCCGAAGATCTGTTCCCTGGTGGCATTATGTGAAACCTCCCAACAAAGCCTTGTCTAAAGAATCTATATGTAGATACAGATCCTCCTTCCTGACA
This sequence comes from Chrysemys picta bellii, assembly GCF_011386835.1. Taxonomy (NCBI): domain Eukaryota; kingdom Metazoa; phylum Chordata; order Testudines; family Emydidae; genus Chrysemys; species Chrysemys picta. The sequence continues at coordinate 13,618,347 of NC_088799.1, read as the reverse complement.
CTCAGACTATCCTGTGCTCACACTTGATAATGTGATAGTCTGCTTTTTGACATGGATGAAGAGGATGATGTCAAAGTACTGGGGGGGGAAGAAAAAGTAGGGGTAAACATGGAGAGCAAGTGAATGGACTCCCTGTGAAACAATCATCTCTGCAATTTTGGCTGTCTAAATTAGTCACATGACCACCAAGTTTTTGGGTCTAGTTTAAAATTCATAATGGTAAATCTGCTTGGATTCAGTGCACCCTTCCACTTCCATGGGCAGAACTGGGTTGAAATGTACCTGTTGTCTTGCCCCCCACTAATTCCTTGCTTTCAGTAACCTCACTGTAGTTGGCAAACCATGCAGTGTGAGCTTCACTGGGATTTGGGACCTATCCAGGACAGAAACCAGGGAACAACTGCTTCATATTCCTCTTGAGAACTAGTGGTTTTTAAAGCTGCCTCCAAACAATAATAATTCTCTTCTGGCATCCTCAGTTTTCCTCAGAGGAGTTAGCTTAGGCCTCACAGAAGCAGCCCCTTCACCCCCATGTTGATGTCTTGGGTTGTTTCTTCAACCCCCGCAGTGGAGGAGAGGATGGGAAGGGAGTTCTGTGAGGTGAACCTCAAAGTTTCCAAGAGGCTTTCCCCCTCTTTCAGAGCTTCCTACTGGAGAGGACAATTAGGCTTTTTGTTGTTAATTAATCTCCTGATATTCTCCGTGTGTGTGTGTGTGTGTGTGTGTGTGCACATGAGTGTGTGTAATCACTCTCCTCCAATTAGTGTCTTTTGATATCTGCTACCAGAAGTAGTGTACAGACAAGCTGCCATTTCAGCCAGGTTGATCTTTTTCAGATGTCATCGTAACTGAATGAAGCCACTCTCTCACACTGTTTTTTGCCATTTGTTCCTTTAGCTCAAAGCACCTAAATAGTTTTCATACAGCAACACTTTGCCTGTTCTCACTCACATGATTTCCAGGTGCATAGGCCCATGCCCAATTTCCTGTCATGCAGAAATAAGTCAGTTGATTACATTTCTGTTGCTTTTCTGAAACCTGTAATCTTCAGGCGTCAGTGATGTTTAATGAATAACAGGATAGGTTGCTTCTGTGTCTCTAAATGGTTTAGATTGAAAATAAGTGTGCAATATTTGTCAAGAATAATTTACTACTTGTTAAGAGGGAAGAATACAATAGTAAACTATTACTATTGGAATTTTCATTGCAATTTCCTTTTGAATAGACTTTAAATTCAAACTGAGTAGAGAGGATGTCAATTAGTGTGCAGATTTTTAATTGTCTATAATAAAAAGCTAATTGGTATTTTGCTTAACGAGTGAATTAAAAAAAAAAAGTTGCTATAGAAACTTTGCGTGTGAATCATAGAAATATAGGGCTGGGAAAGGCCTTGAGAGGTCATCAAGTTTGGTCTACTGTGCTGAGGACTAAGTAAACCTAGACCATCCTTGCAAGTGTTTGTCCAACATGTTCTTAAAAAATCTCCAATGATGGGGATTCCAAGGGAGAAGCCTGTTGCTGAATTTAATTACCCTTGCAGTTAGAAAGTTTTTCCTAATATCTAACCCAAATCTAAAACTGCAGATTAAGCCCGTTACTTTCTATTCTACCTTCAGTAGCCATGGGAAACAGTTGATATTGCTGCTATAAGTAGCAGTGAATATAAATTTAATCTAATAATCTTTCTGGTCTCCTATCAGCATAGTAGAGGGGAACAAAGTGTTTAAGATCAGTAAAACAAAAACGAAAGGCAGTAACTGGTTTGCTAATGTGATCTTTCAGGTGCTTATAACTTTGCCCATTTCATGGCATTAAACCCTCTGTAGGAATTTCTTGCGGATTATGTTCTGTTTCTATTGATTATTAACAAGCTGTATGTTCAGCCAGTCCTCAAAAGGCCTAAACTTTCACAAATTCCGAATGCCTCCATTTTGAAACTGTAATCTGTCAGCCATGAAACATACTACTCTGAAAACTACAAATTCATAATTTGAGAAACTGTAATGGTGGATCATAAGTGACGGGATCTAATTGGTCATCTGCTCACATATTCTCAGCCTCTGCATACTTCTCGTGAAACATCTGGATTGTTAAAATGGTAACGTGCTTTTGGGATGTTTGTTCTTATTCATAACATTCCCTCTCCCACCAAAGTACCCAGCTCTTCAAGCCTCAGGCTCTTCTGTAAGCCCAAGCATATTACATGAGAGACTGAGCAATAGAAGTTTCTCTTTGCCAAAACCTGCGTGCTTTAATCGTTTCAGAGGAGTGATCCATATTCCTGGCAGACTCAATGGAAAGCTAGGTGTGGGTGTGCCATGAATTCAATATCCGAACTTCGGTAGCCTCTGAGTGCTCTTAAAGTCTAATTAAGATCTGTTTTACAAATATTTGAAATTTTGTGATCATAAAAAGGGACACATTTTTCATCAGTAAAATTTACCATTTGTCAGCCAGCTCTAATAACCAACTTCCCAGTTTTTGATCTCATTTACATCACTGCAAATGAGGAAGGAGTAACTCCATTGAATTCAATGAAATTCTGCCAATATAAGATTGCTGTGTAGTCAGAATGGGGCCCAGTAGTGTTTTAAAAAAAATATATAGAGGTGTCAGAGTTTGACACAGTAAATATTTTGAATAGATATAGTGCCAAGCAAAGCCGCTGCTTTTCCTGTGGATAGTCAAACAGCCATCCTTTTGGGAGTATCCTCAGGGGCTGCTTCTTATTATTATTTCTTGAACTAGTTGTCTCCTCTCTAGTCCTGACAAATCCTGCTGATTGGGGGAGTTAATGCCATTAAACTCTGTTAAACCCATGGCACTTAAAAATAACCAAGTAGATTTAAAAAACACATTTATAATAGTTATTTGGAGACTTTGTTACCCAAGAGTTACCTCATGGCATTTTTGTTTAACACACAATCAAAAAACACTAAAAGTTTGGATGTGTAATAGTGAAGCTGCCATCTTTCTATAGTGGCTCCAACAACTTCACTGCAAGAAAACATTGCCCTGCAAAAATAGCTATCACAATGGCCTGATTTCTTTACCTGCAGTGAAAATGCAGAAAGAGGAGTGGCATTAGCCTTCTCATGGGATCCAAATATGCAAGACACTGAATGCAATGTAGACTGGGTCCTTGCCTCAATTGTATTGAGCTTAGAGGGTTCCAGGACAGGCTCTGTTCTGCTTGTCTTGAAGATGCATTGGGCCAGTATTAGAACAAATACCTGATTTTGTTGGGCTCCCTTTATGCTCACACTCTCCTCTGGTAGATTCCCCTCAGCACTGAGAGGATAGTCCAGTGGTTAGGGCACTAGCCTAGGCCTTGGGAGAACTGGAATCAAGTGCCTGCTCTGTCCCAGGCCTCTGTGTAATCTTGGACAAGTTACTAAGCCTCGCTGTGCCTCATTTCCCCATCTGTGAAACAGGAATAATAGTAATACCCTACCTTACTGGGGTGTTGAGGATAAATACAGATACTATGGTAATAGGGGCCATATAACTGTTGAAGATACAGTGACACAGGATGGGTGTATACCCCTTTACCAGTCCCTTAGGATAGTTGCATATAGCCTGCTCTTCTGGGTGTTATGGGGGAGTGCATGGGATGGCAAACAGGGCCATACATTCAGGAGTGAAAGTAACATTAAGCACTTACTGGTACGGGGTCAGCCTCCACAAGCCAGCCCATCCGAGTTGCCTGGCCCGCGCCACCTGGGGATCCAGTGGCAATTTAAAGGGCCCTGGGCTCCAGCCACTGCTGCCCCTTTTGCTGCCATGATAGCGCTTTAATGTAGGCTGTGTATGGGCCGGTACCAGCAGCCACTTCTGACCAGTACGCCATACCAGCCCATACCAGCTTACTTTCACCCCTACATACATTGTACCAGGAAGAGCAGTGCCTGTAGTTTCTCTAGTACTAAGGCTGTGATTATTCCTGAGCCTTGCTCTGGGAACCTACTGGGAGGTGAATACCCTATCCATACACAAGGGTCAGGCACAGTCTAGACCCAAATATTAAACTCATGAGGAAGACCGAACTCATGCCAGGGCAGGCAAAGCTGTACCTGACATAGTTCTCTTTGAAGATTTGCTTACATTGTAGACGGAATTGATGAATCCTGCCCCAGTGAAGCCAACGGGAACTTGGCCATGGACTTCACTGAGTACAGGCTCAATCCCTACATTAGATGTATCAATATAATGTTCTCTTGTTCCTGGGTAAGAAGCTCGGAAGCCACATGGACGGTGTTTTGGTTGGTATAACATGTCTCTCAGCACACCACTGAGAAGACTGTTTACTATGTTCACGCTGGTAAAGTACTAGACAAAAACCAGAGTTTTAGTGGCAAGTAAATGATACAGAGAATAATGCATGCCCCTGACCGAGTTCAAGCTTATACTTCAATGAAAGGTGTTTACTCCAGAAGAACTCAATTCAAGTGGTTAAGAAAGAACATCCTCTTTGACTGAAGTGCAATTTGATATCAAATATCAATATGTATAATACAGTTTTATTATGTAAGTGGATAAAATACATGTCGTCTTTGAATTCCGTATGTATATCATACATAGTTTCATGAGTATGGGATTATTGAGTGTATATGTTATTGGATATATTACAAGATAAATATATGCTCTTTACATTTGAAAAATATTACTTTTGTGTGTGACTGAATACAGAAAACACTGGGCAGAATTCTACCAGGAGCCAATGGGATCAGATTAGAATTTGGTCCTTCAGAAATATTGAGGCATTAAAAGGCAAGAGGAGAGCAAAGTTGCAGTGAGCAAAGAATGAAATGCCATCCAGCTTCACCTTAACTGAAACAGAAATAATGTATTTGATGTGTGCATATATAAAAAAGCACACTCAAAGGGGGATTCACAAACAGCCCTTAATTGCTTTTCTGAAGCTTACAAAAGCCTAGGGCTAACTCCGAACATCAGCAAAACAAAAGTTCTCCACCAACCAGTCCCCGGCAATCAGACCCAGCATGGAAGATCTACGTCGACAAAGAAGAACTAGGCGAAGTATTCTACATTTTCTATCTTGGCAGCCATCTCTCACAGAGGGTAGACATAGAAGTCGAGATTCAACACACAATTTGCTGTGGTAGTCTTGACTTTGGCAGACTGTCTCGCTGGGTGTTCAACAGTCACAACATCAGAACACATACTAGACTTTTAGTTTATAAAGCAGTGGTAATACCAGCTCTCCTCTATGGCTGTGAGACCTATAGAAAACACCTGAAAAACCTGGAATGCCAGCACGAGCACTCTCTTTGGAAGACCCTCAACATAAACTGGGAGGATCATCACACTAATGTCCGTGTCCAGCACCAGCTGAAGTGGAGCGGGCATTGTGTGTGCATGCCTGATGTACACCAAAACAACTGCTGTATGCCAATCTCACCAAAGGAGAAAGGAAACGGGGAGGCCAAAAAGAAACGCTTTAAAGGCACCTTCAAGATAAACATCAAGAGATGTGGCATCAACACCACAAACTGGGAGACAGCAGCCCAGGGTCGAGATAACCAGCAAAGACTTGTCCGAGAGGGAACGTCCACTTTTGAGGAAAATTGCCTTGCCGTGGTCGCAGAAAAACACCAGAAAAGAAAGGAAAGACAACGGTTACACAGCAATCACGGCGCAACCTTGTCTTCCAGCACCACCTGCAATGTCTGCCAATGAGCCTGTGGCTCAAGGATCGGACTCCTCAGCCACCCATGAAAAATAAAACCTGTGAAAGAGATCATCCTCTACCTCGAGGTATCTCCAATGATATAAAAAAGTCAAATGCAACTCACATTTTTTTTAATGTTTAATGTTGTGGTTCCAAGTAATAGGTCTTTATAAACCACTTCTTAAAAAAGACTCCTTTAAAAGAAGACAGTTGATCTGACTGTGCAGTATACATAGAGCTAAATGAGAGAAGCTCCGTTCTTCTGCACATTCTCTTGTGAGCTCATAGACTTTAAGGGCGGTTAATATTGTTCCATACAGAATAAACTCTCCACCACATTAAAAGGAAATTATGCAGCATCGAGTTACTAGTTCCTTGCATCTCATAAACACCCCACAAATTTCTACAGTGCCCAGTTACATGGTGTTTGTGTGCAATGGTGTGTGCTAGTTAAGGGAAAATGAGTGGTAAAGAATACTTGAAAACGCTTTAATGACTATATACAGCAATCACTTGGGTTGTATTTGCTCTTCCTTTCTATTGGCTTTCCGTAAGAATTCTGGCAAATAAGTTTAAATGACAGCCATGATTGTGGCATAAGTGAATTTTAAGTAGAACTGGTTGAAAAGAAGGGGGGGAATCAACAAAAAACTCGAATAACTTTTCATTCTACAGATTTTAAAAAGAAATGAGTTTTCATTGATTCAAAAATCTTTACAAATAATTTTATTGAAAATATTTCTTTTAATTTTTGTTCATGTTTTGTTTTCTCTTTCCCTAACACTTCCCCCCGCCCAACTTTTCCTTTCCCCTTTCCTACAAAAACAAAAGAAAAATTCAATTTCCCTTTTGATCTAACAATAGAAATTTTTTTAAAAGTCTGAAAATTTAATTGAAAATGTTCAGATTTAAAAAAAAATTCAGGAAAAAAGTCAATTTTCACCACAATCTCTTTTGTTTCAAAAATTTTAACCAGCTCTAGTTTTTAGCCAATATTGCAAATTATTTAGTTGAAAGTATTTGCACTGGAAATATGATCCTAAAAGGTATGCTTATCCAATCAGGGGACAGATACCTACCATGTGACCTATGTGCCTAGTCAAAACTGAAATCATTACAAATATTGATGAACTACTTGCTACTGACAAAATTATTCACGTGATAATTATATTTTGAATACTGGAAACATTTGAGAAAATTGTGATCTGTTCATGGGGAAATGCATAGATACATAAAGAGGTACTTAACTCATTGTGTATGAGTTACCCTTCTCTCCCTCCATATTTTAGAGTGGACAGAGGAAGGAGCTGTTTCAAAGATTTTTGTTAAGCATCACTAGCGTTAGGCCAGGTCTACACTAACCCCCTAATTCGAACTAAGGTACGGAACTTCAGCTACGTGAATAACGTAGCTGAAGTTCGAAGTACCTTAGTTCGAACTTACCTTGGTCCACACTCGGCAGGCAGGCTCCCCCGTTGACTCCGCGGTACTCCTCTCGCCGAGCTGGAGTACCGCAGTCGACGGCGAGCACTTCCGGGTTCGACTTATCGCGTCCAGACTAGACGCGATAAGTCGAACCCAGAAGTTCGATTGCCAGCCGCCGAACTAGCGGGTAAGTGTAGCCAAGGCCTTAGAGTGCAAAAATATTAATTTAAAAATATTTTAAACACTCAAATGCACTAATTTTTGACCAAGTGCCAAATGACTTCTCTTCACCTATTTCCCTTTGGATAAAGTGACAGGAGGTGCATACACATGTGGGTCATATTGCCTTGTAGATGTATATACTTTTTTTTTTTTTTTTTTTTTAAAAGGACTCAGATACTTTTTGGGAAGCTTTCTTTGGAGCCCCCAGGCTAGGATTAAGGACTGGAGTATCTTCTTTCAAATACATTCTTCTTTGAAGCACATTTGAACAGTCAAGGTGACTTTTTTTCTATTTGGAATGCAGTCGATGTCTGCCATATTTTGGGAACTATTTGATCACTTGGTGTTTAGTGGAGATTCTTGGTATCTAAATGTTTTTGGGATTTTCACAGGAAAATTCAGTGAGTTTAAAAAGTGACCTTTAAATGGCTAGAGAGCACAATCAGTGCTGACTTTGCAATGGTAGGACCATTGCCCTGGAGAGGGCAGAGCAGCTAACTGTTGCCAAGGGGGTGAGGAGAGACGGCACAGATTTAAAGAGGCAGCCCCACTGCTGACATCCTGATGATAGGTTGTTTCTGCGACCTGGCCCGTTTATTTGGGGAAAGGCTCCTAGTGGTGACCTATCAGACTCACTGTTTTGTGTGGAGTCAATCAGCTCATTTCGGCAGTATTTTGGCTGTTCATTGGGGATTTCCATATTGCCTATAAGAAGCTTCTTCTAGCGGCATTTTTCTGTGTCCTGTTGATAACTTGGCTATGTTTAAACAACAAACTGGCCTGCTTAGTGTGTTTAACTACAGTTCATTGTCTCTTGAACACGAGTAAGGGCAAGGTGTGAGGTTAACTGGACTCTTTCCAGATCTGTTGAGCTCAGTGGAACAGGAGGAGGAGCACAAATCTCAAAGATATTACTGGGTCCATGTTTCAGAGGTACTTTGAATGAAATTCTAAGGCCTGTGTCATGTAGGAGTAGGGTTGGGCCCTTGACTGGTCTGAAAATAATTGGTCAAATATTGTCAAAATGTTTTAAAAAAAAAAAAAAAAAAAAAAAGGTAAAATATTTTAAAGCAGTAATTTATTAGAACGGTAACAAAAAAGAGTAAGACTTTATGGTCTCTAAAAGGCTGAGCTTACTTACACCTACTTACAAAATCCAAGTTTTTCTTAAGTTATTTTAACTCAGAAAAACGTGAAACACAATGAAATGAAGTTTAACAAAATTATTACTTTTTTTTTAACAATGTTAGGTTAGCATTTAAATGTGAATGCTATTCGAGACCGAACAGTTACCAAAGGAAAGAACAATGAAATTAAACAGAAATAAAACAAACACATTGCAACTATAAAGGGAAAAAAGTCACTTATGTTGGGTAGGCAGCAGGCCAAATTTTTCAAGCATGTTGCTTTTCAGTATCCTCTTTTTCTTTATCAGCTTTAAGTGCTTTACCTATGTCTTTGTTGCCATCATGAAATTCAGTGGTATCTCCTTTTTCCTCCTCATCTGATGAATATTGAGTCCATTCTTCATCTGCCACTTTCTCATTTAATCTTAAATTGTGATACATGGTCACCAGTTTCCGAGCAGTGGAGTTAGAGGTCTTCAGTCTGCTTCTGGTTTCTGAATGGATGATCCCCCAAACGGACCAGTTTTGTTCCATGCATGCAGTAGCACACAGAAGTGTTAAAAGAATTTCTGCCACTGTACCTGGAGTGCAAGGAGAACACAACCCTTTCCACCTTGACAAAGGAGCAAACTGATTTGATTCAACTGCTGGGATTGCATTCCACATTGTTTTACTATTGAGTGGGCTGCTTCTTGCTTTATTTTATGCATCACCTGTCAGAATTGTTTGTTTATATATCCTTTTAAAATTTGCAAGAGCCACTATAAAGTAACAAACTAATTTAATTCGTCATCAGAAATGTCTTGGCTTGGAAGCATGGATCAAGAAGGCAGGCAACAATATGTGCAGGAGTGATCTTTTGATTTCCTCCCCCCCCACCCCACATATTATTTTGTCAATTATCTTTTTCTCTTCAGCTTTTGTAAGTGGACTGCGTTCAGTAGACCCACAAATATGTTTTCCTTTACGTTCAGGAACTTGTTCTTGGCATCAGACCAGACAATACAGAACTACCATTTCCATATTCTGAATGAACTGAGGTATGGGCTCAACAGTGAGATGAATTTTGACTTTGAATCCAAAAGACATTGTCATCAAGAATGTCCTTGTGGATCACTCAGGGACAACATCTGGTCGTCATCTCTTCAACAGTAGCTGACTGAGCCTTCTTGCACATTTGAAGATCTTTGAGACATTTAATAGAAGAAGATGCACATTGACTACAGCAAAGCTTACCCACTGTGGGTGAAATTAACTGCTGTGCTAAAAGATGTTGAAAAATGATTGCTGGTACTTTGTTTGAAAAACTTGACAATGCTTTTCTCCTTTGACACATGTGAAGAGAAAGTTGTTTGACCTTCAACATCACCACAGAAAAACTGTTGTGGGCCTGCAACATTTGGGTTTGCTGCCTGAGCAAACCCATTATGTTTTTGTACACTTCCTGATGCTCCTCCTGGTCCTTTTCCCACTATGCAGAAGATCAGGATAAGCTCCGCTCACAGCCCAAGAAATGTGACATTGCACATCTGAAAGTTCTGCTATCCTTGCTTGTTGTCCCAAAGCTGCATTATGATGCAATCCCAGCAGTCCATGCTCGTTTCTTGCACATTGCGGTGCTGCTCCGTGAATGCCAGCAGCAAACTGGCATTGTTTTTAAACTGTGCGGTTAGTGTGCTCAACAATCTCCACATCATCCTCATCACAATCTAACCATGTATAAGAGAGAGTGTGGTTCTGCAAGTTACTGCAAACCAGAGGTGAAAGTAAGCTGGTATGGTGCCGCATACCGACAAGAGCCGGTATGCCGTGCCGGACTGGACCGGCTTCTCCGGTGGTGATTTAAAGGGCCCAAGGCTCCAGCCACTGCAGGGAGCCCCGGGCCCTTTAAATCTTGAAATGCCCCGCCTCTTCCAGGTGAGGCCATGCCCCCATTCAGGACTCCTGCATACCAGTAAGTCCTTTAAGTTACTTTCACTCCTGCTGCAAGCCAGCCACTCACAGCCAGATCTGCACATTGCAAATATTTGTTTTGCAACACGGAAGTACCTTTAGTAGAGGCTTTGCATCCCTGATCGCAGGTAGGGGCCTGCAGGAAATTGCCTGCTCCAACTGTTTGGTAATCAGTAATCTCACTGTGTGAAACAGCATGCAGAGATGCAAGAGAGAGCTGCCAGGGTGATAGGTGGGCAAGGCAGAGTTGCGTGCTTCTTGTGCATTGTGGCACATTATCTTTAGTACTTAAGCTTTACAAAACCAGTGAATATCAGAGACCGCTTTAGGGAATCCTGGGGGAATACAGTTCACAGCATCAGAACACATTCTGGCTCTGAATGCAACAGATTGCACAGCGTATATTAAAATAAAGCTTAATACTGGAGGATTCCCAAGGTCCTGCTACTAGACCCGTAGAGTGTTGTAAAATGTTATGCTTGCCAGAAGTCTTAACTTATCATCCTTCACCGTGCCGTTTATACTATGCTCATCACAGTACTTCTGGGTGAAGGATAAGGATCTCCAAGACCAAAAAAAAAATTGCTCTAATAAGCTTAATGATTTTTATTAGTAGTTAAATTATCTTAATCTGAGGCAAAGCAGCCATTAGCTACCTGTGAAATCAGATGGAAAAGGCAAACCCAGAGCGAATATTGTTGAATCACATTTGCACTGTTTAAAACTCTCAGGTCTGACATTTTCCCAAGTACAAAATTATATTACTATTTGTAGTACAGTAGCTTTGTATTGGTCCCAACCAACACTGGGGCCTCATGGAATTAGACATTGTTCCAACACACAGTAAGAGAGCATCCCTGCCCCCAAAAGCAGATTTATTTTTCTCTGGCAAGATATTTTGAATTAAAAATCAGTTTCCTTGTAAATTGGTTTTCCAAGTGGCGGTTGGGAACCAACTATTCTTGTTTCAAAACTTCCTACAGCAAACCTAAGGGTTTTTCTCAGAAAGGACATTTTCCTGTGACACATTTTGGTTTTGACAAAGCTATAGTTGTCATCAGGAAAACCTTAGGAATTAAAATTTTGATTCAGCTCTACTATAGCGTGAATAGACAAGATAGAGAAAGGAGGGAAAACAGAAGCACAGAGATGAACTTGTCTCAGCCCAGTGCCCTATCCACTAGACCACGCAGCCTCAAACTACCTCCTCAATCTGTGAGGAGATTTAGTTTTATATTAACACATTAGCATCTTTCATTAAGGATCCCTTAAACTTTCCATAAGATTAATTAAATATGTCTGAGGGGCTTCTGAGGTTAAGTAGAGCTGTCCACGTTTTAAAAATGGAGAAACTTAAACAGATCAAGTGACTTACCCAAGTACAGAATGAGTCCACGGCACAACTGAAGTGAGAATAGAACCTTACCCTGTTTGCAGTCAGAGATTGTGGACTTTACAATTCACCTTCCAACGTGTTAATTCTTTTAGTTCAAATGTAAATCTTAGCTCCCTGGCACTTCAGGCACTTAAGCATATGAATATATTTACTGATACGAGTATTTCTATTGACCTAAACAATACTATTCACACAAGCAAAGTTACACACATGGTTAAACCTTTGCAAAATGGGGTTTAGTTTATTTTGATGTCTTGGACCTAATTATTTTTTATTTCTTCTAAGTGGATGTATTCAGGAAAATTATTTAGAACAGGGGTTCTCAAACTGTGGGTTGGGACCCCAAAGTGGGTTGCAACCCTGCAGGGCTGGCTCCAGGGTTTTTGCCGCCCCAAGCGGCGGAAGAAGGAGAAAAAAAAAAAAAAAGCTGTGATCGCGATAGGCGGCAGTTCCACCGTGCCGCTTTCTTCTTCGGTGGCAATTTAGCGGCAGGTCCTTCCCTCCGAGAGAGACAGGGACCCTCCGCTGAATTGCGCTTTGGTTCTCCTCCCCTCTCTCCCCCCCCCGCCCCAGTGGCACGACTCGGGCAGGTTCAGGCTTCAGTCCTCCCTCCCAGGGTCATATAGTAATTTTTGCTGTCAGAAGATAATGAAGTTTGAGAACCCTTGATTTAGAGCATACTCCTATTTAATAGTTTGTTAGTATTGGTTTTCTTACAAAAATATGTATCATGACTGGCTAGCACCATAACTTAGTGGCTGTTCTCCTTTGATGCGTGTGTGTAAGCCCCATTACCATTAAGGCCTTTTTGGAATGCCTGTCTCAGATTTCTAATATCAACTATTAATGTCCAAACCCCTAACCTCTTATGAGATATTTATAATGTGGCTCTCTCTAGGGCTTAGTAGTAAGGTGGATTTAATCTTATAATTCATCTTTTAAGCAATAAAACTGTAAGACAGATAAACTGCTTTGCTAAAGTGAAGCTTTTATCTGAGCAAACATACCTATTGATGGCCCAGGGAAAGAGCTGTTTTTGTATCCGGCCCAATAAGTAATGAGTGTAATATGCACCACTACAGACATTATCATTTCAAAGTCTTATTTTTTTAAGAAAAAAAAGTACAATATGTGTTTATGGCTGTCAAGGAATTATTTTCCCCCCAAATGAAATATCATTTGCTTCATCGTTTTAAACTTCTGCGGCTTTGATATTCATTGTCACCTTAATTATCTTTCTGTCTTACTTTGAAGGGCAAAATATGGTTTAACTATGGAGCTAATGCTGTTTCTTTCTCTTCTTTGAAGGCAGCAGTGTTTTGTTTTATTGTCTGGCTTGCCAGGCTGAGTCCCTTGTAGTGAAGATGCACTGTGACTGATGGGCTGCTTGGCTTTCTGCTACTGCACTTGACAACTTCATCTTCGGCTTTTTCAGTGCAAAGCAAATGATACACTAGCTAAGGGGAAAGGATGGACTATTGGTTAGGGGACTAGGCTAGGACTCTAGCCCTGGGTTCAATTCCATGTTCCACTACAGACTTCCTGTGTGGTTTGGTTAAGTCGCTTAATTTCTCTGTGCCTCAGTTCCCCAGCTGTGAAATGCCCTACCTCACAAGGGGCTGTCCAGGGGGCTGCTAAACTTGGCACTAGGTGCTCCTATGAACCTTACAGCTTTGGTTCTTTTATTTAAAACCAGGTTCCCCTTTGACTTTTTGAATACAGTCCTAGCATATCTAGAGAGCCTCATCCTTTTCTGTTCTTTTTTTTTTTTTCTCTCCAATGGGCAGAATATTTGATTCTAGTGTGACTGCTAAACATAGTCATTATGTTCTATCAATACAGTTGTACAAATGGTACAATTTTCATGGGCCCACATTGCAGTCGTCCTGTTTTATTGCATTACTTCTTTCTTTTGCTTGGTGATGTTTGAAGCCTTTGCAATTAAAATTGAGCATTTCTCATGGTTTTATGGATTCCCAATGTGAATTTCAATGGCAGGCCTTGGAAGGAGGTGATACTGCCCTTCTTTCTAATACAGCCTTTTCATTACCAGCATGCTACTGTGTTTTCAGTGGATTATAATAAGCACCTCTCAGTTACTATTGATCCTTCTTTCTAATTTAATGCATATTACACTGCCAGTGATTGTGTAGCAGCAGCAGGATTACTTTATTATCCGTAGTATCTTTGTATTAGTTTACAGTTAGTACATCAGTACCAAGATCCTGCAGGACAAGTAGCAGCTCTGTTAAAGTTTGCACCAACCTGCCTTCTCATTACTGAGTGAGACATTTCGCTTTTGCGTGTGATGTTTTTGAGAAACAATTAAATAAATGCTCTTATATTTCACACGGAGTGGGGGGGGTGTTTTTTTATTTCAATGCACTGGTTGTGACAAGGTTGGCCAATGGAGGAGTATGGAATCCCACGGGGGGAGATTGTTGAGCTACAGATGACAGATTGCATTTATAATTAATTTTAAGTTTGAATGTGTGAAATATTAGAGAATAAATGGTTAGTACTCAGAGCTGGCTGTGGAATTGGAATGAGAGTTGTATTGCTGACGTGCTAGATTATGTAAGAAATGCTCTTTTTAACAAAACACCACTTAATAATAAAGAAGTCATCCACCAAACGCGATTGCAAAGTTTTATACCCTGATAAATGGTCTGTGAAATAAATATAGACAGTTTGATCTGACATGAGAACACCTGGATGTCCATACAGCTATTTTTCCTCTCTCATGTATTAAACAAGTCTCATCCTGCTTGTAGGGGAAAATGGGTTCTAAATTAGATTTTAGTGAACAAATGTGGGTTGTTTGTTTTTTGGTGGGCAAGGAGGTCTTGATCCTACAAGTCCATATGTGATATGCAGCAGGGAATGCAAAGTTGTTGTGGTCCAGCACAAATGAAAAGGAATGCTATTAACCATGTCAGATTAAGTGCCAGGCATGACCTCTGCCAGGTGTGATAGGAAGTCTCAAGTGCCTAAGTGCCCAGTGTGGGAAGATAAGTAGTTTTATCTTTATTTCATTGATGGCGTAAACAAGGCACCGAAAGATTGCCCAGCTTTCTTTAGCAGGTTAATAACAGAGCTAGGAGTGGAACCTACCTCTTTGCCTCTTAACCCAGGGTCCTATTTATTAGATCATATGGATAGAAGGTTTTTGTTTGGTTGGTTTTTTTTTAATAAAAATTAGCTCTAAGTTCTTCAGGTAGGTGAAAACTCTTTGTTTAAATGCAAACCATTTGAAAAGTAGTAACAAAGCCTTCATAAATATATCTTGTGTGGGGTTTTGGATATCAAGGAAACAGCATCTTTTGTTTGTTTGTTTGTTTTCTAAATACTACTGTATAATGGTAACTAGATTCATGGATTCCAAGACCATAGAACTTCCCTAAAATAATTCCTAGAGTAGATCTTTTTTAAAAAAAAATCCAAGCTTGATTTAAAAATTTCCATCTTGGAGAATCTACCACAACCCTTTGTAAAGTGTTTGAGTGGTGAATCCTCTTCAGTGTTAAAAATGTATGCTTTGTTTCAAGTCTGAATCTGTCTTGCTTCAACTTCCAGCCATGGGATCTTGTAATACCTTTTCTCTGATAGGTATAAGAGCCCATTATCAAATATTTGTTCTCCATATAGTTACTAATAGACTGTTATCAAGTCACCTCATAACCTTCTCTTTGTTACGCTAAATACATTGAGCATGTTGTCATCAACATAAGGCAGGTTTTCTAATCCTTTTATCATTCCCAGGGGTGTTACCTTTCTTGGATTTCCTTATGAAATTTGTTGTGAAATGTAATAGAATGATTTCTTCCTTTTGCAGCAGATTAATCTAGAGATCTGCATTCAAGACTAGAAATATGCCTTCATGAAAAGGTGTCTTGCAGTGACCCTTGCTGTCTTGGCTTTAAGGTATGTGAAACCACTTGTTATACTGCATGTCGCTTCTAACTTTTTGTTTTATGGTAACTATTTACTTTCACTTTGTGGAGAGAGTTTTGCCATTGTGCTAAGGAGAAAAATGTATTTGAAAGACAGATCACTAGAATTGAATGAGAAGTTTGCATTATTAAGGCCGCAGAAGATAAATAATTTAAAACCATATTGCAATTCTCCCAAGCTTCTGAAATATAGAATAATAGAAATGTAGAACAGGAAGGGACCCTGAGAAGTCATCTGGTCCATACCCTCTACAATGAGGCAGGACTAAGTATTATTTAGATCATCCCTGACAGGTGTTTGTCTAACCTGTTCTTAAAAACCTCCACTGATGGAGATTCCACAACCTCCCTAGGGAATTTCTTCCAGTGCTTAACCACCCTGACAGGAAGCTTTTCCTAATATCTAATCTAAATCTTCCTTGCTGCAATTTAAGCCTGTTACTACTTGACCTGTCATCAGTGGTTAGGGAAAAAAAATCACCACCCTCTTTATAATGACCTTTTACATACTTGAAGATTTTCATGGCCCCCCGCTCCCAGTCTTCTCTTCCTCAGACTAAAGAAACCCAATATTTTCAGTTTTTCCTTGCAAGTTGTTTTCTATACTCTTAATCATTTAGATTAAGGATTAGCCCTCCACTGGGCTTCTCCTGTTTGTCCACATCTTTCCCAAAGCGAGGTGTCTAGAACTGGACACAATACTCCAGTTGAGGCCTTATCAGAGTTCAGGAGAATGGAAGAATTACTTTCTGTGTCCTGCTTACAACACTGAAACAGTGTTGCTATGTTCTTAAAAACGAAACAAACAAAACCACAACCACCCCAAACTGCTTTATCTTTTAAGAGTGGTAGCCGTGTTCGTCTGTATCAGCAAAAACAACGAGGAGTCCTTGTGGCACCTTAGAGACTAACAGATTTATTTGAGCATAAGCTTTCGTGGGCCAAAACCCATTTCATCAGATGCATGGAGTGAAAGATACAGTAAGCAGTGTATATATATGAAAAGATGGGCAGTATTTCATATATATACTGCTTACTGTATTTTTCACTCCAGGCATCTGATGAAGTGGGTTTTAACCCACGAAAGCTTATGCCCAAATAAATTTGTTAGTCTCTAAGGTGCCACAAGGACTCCTCGTTGTTTTATCTTTTAAGTGTGTTTAAAACAAAGTAAGCTTTATGTTTGTTTGTTTTTTATGGTGCAAAAAAGAGCAAAGTGTTAAAAATAAGGGTAACAATTAAATATCTTAAGGGAATGCAGGCTCTATCATGTTGTACGTTTTATTGTTCATTTTTTCTGCTATTATTCACTCTCATTTCTCACATCTAGTACACTAGTCCTAAAACACTATGCATTGAGTCAGCATCTTTGTATTCTGCCCCAATCCTCATAATTATTGCTTAGTTTACTATATGTTTTATGGCAAAGCGTGACAGGCCTATGTCAGTGTACAAGGGAAATCCTCATGAAAATGTATCACGTAATAACTTTGCAAGCTCTTTCTTACTTATCTATATTCTATAGGTAACTATTCTCAATATTACAAATACTGAGCACTGACCTTAAGCATAATTTAATTTGTGTTCTCGTTCTCTCTCTCTCTCTCTCTTTCAAATCATGCAAAATGAGTATTCTTCAATTAGTAAAGCCTTTGGATCTCAGTAGCGTGGCATGCATGGGAACTGAAGATTAGGGGAAGCAAGAATCCAGTTCTAATTTGCAAGTAAAATTTATTTAACCTTTCCCCAAACTTTAAACAGCTGAATATTAATATGTGGGCTGTTCTCCCTAATTCTCAGATTTACCTGTGGGCCCTATTCATCCCCTATTATTAACAGATATTGGATCGTGCCTCAGAACTGTGATCCAGATGACAGTTTGAATTTTGAACATCCCAGAAATTCAAAAGTGTTCAGCTGCCTGGTTTTGGTTCAGACCTGTCTCTTGATATTTAGAGCCAGATAGTTACTTAGAGCCTGATCAAGTCTAACAGAAGTTTTGGGTGAGTATGGAGACCCTGATCAGGTTTTTAATAATACTTCAAAATTAGTGAATTCTCCTCTTGATGAGCGTACAAGGCTAACCTCAGCTCTTTAGGGTGGGACTGCAAAACAAATATCCTATCACCTGTCTTCTTCTGTTGTAACTGATTTGTTCTTCCTCATGGTCATACCACTACGTAATGGGCTGATCTGTCCTTCCTTCAGCATTAATGGCAGTTGAGCACTCATCAAATGGGGACTATCCCTCGGAGACCATTACAAGAGTTTAAAAATTTACAGTTAATATGCAGAGGTTGGTACTTAAAACACTGCAGTTAATGACAAATATAGTATCTGAGCTCTCTGGGACATACCACAGTTATTCATACATTATAGGTAGGTAACTGCTGGGGAAGCTGTTGTGAGCACTGTATTTACCTAAATTGCGGTCATTGGACGAAGGTGTATAAAAAGATAATTTTAAAAAGCTTTAATAAATTGCTGATAAAGGGAGTTGGAAGGAACTTATAATGGTGAAATCATGTGACATTGGAACTTTCACTAAAATATATTGAGGGAATTATTGTGGTTGCCATTTAAATATTCATCATTTTCCAGCGGTTACCATATAGTAATAGCTGAGGGCTGGCCTACACTAGGTGGGGGGGGGATTGATCTAAGTTATGCAACTTCAGCTACATAAATAACATAGCTGAAGTTGACGTACTTAGATCTACTTACCGCGGTGTCTTCACTGCGGTAAGTGGATGGCCAACACTCTCCTGTCGACTCCGCTAGGGTTACCATACGTCCGGATTTTCCCGGACATGTCCGGCTTTTTGGTGCTCAAATCCCCGTCCGGGGGGAATTGCCAAAAAGCCGAATGTGTCCGGGAAAATGCCGGCATCCCTGCCCCAGTCCCCTGCTTACCTGAGTAGCTCTGGCAGGCCGCGAGCCGCAGGTGGATTCCCCGCGGCGGCGACTGCTGCTGCTGCTCCCCCCAGACACCTCAGCTCTGTGTAGCTAAAGGGCGGAGCTGCCCGAGTGCTACCGGCTTCACGGTTTGCTGGGCAGACCTCCAGACCCTGCGCCCCCAGCCGGGCGCTTCCCCTCTCGGGCTCCGGCTGCACTGGGGAAGCGCCTGGCCCGAGGCACAGATCTGGAGGTCTGGGGGCTGCCCAGCAAACCGTGAAGCCGGTAGCGCTCAGGCAGCCCTTTTCGCGTGGCTGGGAGGGAGGAGGAGGGGGAATGCGGGGCGCTCAGGGGAGGGGGCGGAGTTGGGGCGGGGACTTTTGGGGAAGGGGTGGGGCCAGGGCCCCGTGGAGTGTCCTCTTTTTAAAAACCTTTAATATGGTAACCCTAGACTCCGCCTGCACCTCTCGTCCTGGTGGAGTACCAGAGTCAACAGGAGAGCACTCGGCGGTCAATTTATCGTGTCTAGACTAGACGTGATAAATCAGTCCCTGCTGGATCGATCGCTACCTGTCAATCCAGCGGGTAATGTAGACAAATCCTGAGATGCAGCAGTTTCCCCTATGTACTTTAATGGGAAACAGCTGCAGTATCTCAGATTTAAGAGTATAGAAATTGTGACGAGTCATCCACTATATGTGCCTCCAATTGTCTGATGTAACAAAATAAATGCAGATAAAATTGTACACATGAAATCCCTATTTCCATGCTGTAGGTTCTTAGTGGAAAAAATAACAAAAGTCCTATAACTGGATTCTGGAAATGACAAGAGAATCTCTACTTTGGCTTTTAAGTTCTCAAGGTTGGAATAGCAGGCAGGAACAGCCTTCCTGTTTCTTTTCCTTGGAATGTGGGCTCTTGGACCATCCACCCTTTGATGTTGACCCTGGTGTCACACACACACTACACTCTGTAGCTTGTAAAGATGTTACTGTTGTTGCATGCACAAGCGTGAGCAGAAGCCAGTTTTATGACAAGGATAGCCATGTGCATGCCCACATCTTAAAGCAATAGGGTGACCAGACAGCAAACGTGAAAAATTGGGACAGGGGTGGGGGACAATAGGAGCCTACATAAGAAAAAGACCCCAAAATCCGGACTGTCCCTATAAAATAGGGACATCTGGTCACCCTAGAAAGCAAGCTGGAGTTGTGCATTGGCTAAGGTATATACAGTGATAAAATCAGATGTTTTTCATAGAATTGTAGAAGTAGAGAAGTTCTCTTTTCATCTAGTTCCTCTTTCTAGTATAGGGTTGTTTCCCTGCAGTATATGTATCTTGCATCACCTGTTTTCTCCCCATCCAGGACATCTTAAATTTTATGAAAGATATTGTAAAATACCCAGGAGCCCTATTTAAAGAAGCACAGTAAACTTCAAGCATGATGTGCCTGTACTGTGTTTTTTCCTAGCAATTCTTTACATAAAATGGAAGGGTTGTGTACACGTTTCTTTCTCCTGCAGCTGCTCTGTACAGAACTTGGAATAATTCAAATAATTGAATCTAATAACACATGCTTTAGAGATATTCTAAAGGATTGCTATTAACATTGACTTTTAACAGAGCCCCCTGTACAGCAATTATATGAATTGTGTGGTTTGACTGAGGAACTTTAGACATTAATATTCAAAATGATGATACTTTTGATCATAAAGAAAGTAATCTTATTTTACATAATTGTTATCTTTGTTCTTTTTTATTATTATTATTTTAAAGTAGGCATTATGGCTGTTACCATAAACCTAACCATATTATCACAGTTGCCTGGCAACTGGGGAAGATCTGTTGAAGGCCCCAAAGAATAAACAGAAGATTCAGCAACAGTTTGGGTCATCTCTAGAGCTGTTGAAGACTGACTTGTGCATTGGGATTTTAATATCTTAACGTGTAATGATAGATGAGTTAGATTCATATGTTGCCCATCTTTCTTTGCATGCTCTTCTGTAAAAGCAAGGGGAATGACAGAAAATCCAGTGTTTATTTAAAGAAAGAGGCAGCATGTTGTGATCTCCCACTCTGTATTCCTTAAGGGTGTTTTGCTTTAAGGCTGATAAGCACATTCAGTAAGAGAGATTACATTGCTAGACCTGACATGGACTATCAGTGGATTTTTGAGAATTCTGTGTATTTGGTGATGGGATGGTAAGGATCAGTATTACATAGGAAACTCAGGAAACATCTGGTTTTAGAAGTTAGTGAAGCATAGGGGTAAGCTTGCTTTGAACTGTGATCTCTGTAGTAGCCTCTTCAAGATGGAGTCATTACTGGCTTAGTCCAAAACCACTCTGGGAATTACCACCAATTAGCTAAATGCCTAATAGCGATAAATTGAGACTTCTGGATCTTAAATAGAATGAATTCTCTGGGATTCAAAACATGGTGCTTGTAGGTAAAATATAATTTTTAATCTACTTTTATTTCCCATGTTTTAGTCACACCATCTCAGGCTGTGAATTCATCCAGTCCCTGATCTTGTGGAACAAGGAATACAAGAGACTTGACTGGCTTAAGCTATCAGAGTTGCTCTTTCAGTGAGAATTGTTTTGAACTGTGGGGGTTAGTATTAGCCCAAGAAGTGGCTTTCCCCTCTAGTTCGTTAATTGTGTGTGTTCTTTGGTTCATTAGGGAGATGTAATATGGTCTGTGGCTGTTGATGGCTGTTCTCTGGAAGATCTTTGTAGATAGAAGATACATTGGTGGCTAGCACTAGATTTGGCTCACAATGCCAAGCACGGGAGCTCAAGGGTGATTTCCAGGAATGGCCAAAGACCAGATGGCACCCCAGGAGAGGAGTGTCTTCGGTGCTCCCACCCTTCATTTGTTAAAATTTTGAATACTTTATTTTTAATGGCATTTGTAGCCCATTTCACAACTTTGATCAATTTGCATGCATGATTTATCCCCGTCATACAAGTCGATACATTTGCAGACTAGGATCTGTAAATCTGTATTGACTCATGCTAACAAAAAAAACAGCACCCCAAGCTTGGCACCCCAGGTGGTCGCCTGGGTTGCCTGCCCCTAAATCCGGCCTTGGCGATTTCCATTGCAAGTCGGATTAAATGCAACAGTCTGTGAGGCTACATATTGAGTTTAGCAACTTTATTCCTATTTCACAAGGAGATTGTCTTCAATTATATAACTGAGTGTAATTGGGAAAACATGTGAATGGCTCGTGAGTGCAGATTGCTATGTGTAGCAAGTACCTTGTATATAGCTGATATTTGTAGACTGAGGAAATAGCATAATTTCTCACTCTTCTGCACACACATTTCAGTTGCTTTTCTAGAAAGACATTGTGTCCTAATAGTTAGAGCAAGGGTTGTGGGGTCAGGAGACCAGGTTCTGTTCCTGACTGTTCCACTGTCTTGCTGTGTGTGATCAAGTTAACTTTGTGTGCCTCCCTCTTAACAGCGGTCAAAAGGGGATAATTATATGTATCCACATTGGTGAAGCGCTTTGGGAATCTTTAATTAAAGTTGTGATGCAAGTGCAACATCCTGTGGTTGTTTGCTTTATTAAAAAAAAAAAAAAGTAGATTGACCCTCTCCTCCCCACTGAGAGAGTTTTCAGTTCTCCCAGGAGTAAGATGAGACAGTCCCATAAGATTCAAGGCTGACGTTTTTAAATGTACTTTGAGAAGTTCCTTGTGGGAATGGTGAAGTAAACGGACTTATTGGAAACCTTTGTTAACAAACAGCATATTTTACAAGGTGATTCTACATGAGGATACCGAGACAACTGAAGATGGAACTGATCGGCTAATTCTGATGGAAGCAAAGACAGACCTGATAAAATTGGAAAAAATAAAAACAAATATATCATTATTCATCTACTTCCATGAAGCATTGTACTCCTGTATGCTTCAAGTCAATTGGCAGAGCAACTATTAAAGAAGCTGATAATGTGTGTGCTCTCAGTAATGAAATTAAATTGAATTGTAAAAGTTTAAAAAACTGTGTATAGGTAAGGTACAGAATACAAAATTATATCTATCTATGCATGAAATAGCAGAGAGGCCAAACATCAGTGTTAAAATAGACGTTATAACCATTTTTAACATAATCAGTATATACAGTGAATAAAATTCTACTTCTAAGGTCTTATATCGATAAAGAATTGTCAATCTTTCTTTTAAAAACTTACAAACGTATCTTCCACCCCACCACACTCCCCCTTGACTTCCGTGGCATTGTCGCTGAAGTTAAAGACTGGACCTTATATGTCTGAGACATATGAGAATCATATGCTCTTTCAATATAATAATAATAGCTATTGAAAATCCATATAAATAATGAAGAAATTAGCATGCTTATAATCCATCAGATCATGCTTCCACTGAAATAAAAAAGGAGAATTACACAACTGATTTTATTGGGTCCACAGATTGTAGTTCTTCGAACACATCAGGAGACCAGTCCCAGGTGAAAAGATAGGCAGCTTGTGGGGAAATGTTTCAATGAAAATTATTAAGAAAGCAGTTAATGTTTCCAAGGTATCACTAAGTAATGACAGATTACTGGATATTCTGGAAAAGACAGTTCTAACTTCATTTTATTTATGTTTAACAATACTTTCCCATTCATGTACAGTTATCACATATAAGAGCTAAAATACAAGGTCCGACATTTCCAGAAGTGTTTCCCAATTTTGCGTTGTCTATAAGCTAAAACTACTCTGAAAATTAGGTGCTAGGTGCAAGGTGCATCTGTTTGGGCACATAAAATTAGTATACAGCCGGATTTTTCAGACATGTTTACTTTAACATAAACATGACTGGTAGTGTTTAACTGTCTGAATTGCAATGCATACTTCATTAATATTGGTGATGTTTAGACATTTTGGTTTTGCTTGCTATATAAATGGCAGGAAGAGGTTCAGTGTTTGGATCTGAATTTAGGACCAAGACACTTGGATTGTATTTTTATAGTGCTTGTCCCAGCAGCAGATTCTACTGCAATACAAATAATAAATAGTAGTAATAAAGGTTGAATATTCTAAGGGATTTGGACATATTGGGTAAAATTTTCAAAAGTGCCTCAAGGTAGGTGCCCAACTCCCATTAACTTCAATGGGAGTTAGGCACCTCAAATTTCTTTGAGGATCAGGATCTTAAGTATCAAGATCACTTTTGAAAATGGGACTTAGGCATCTAAGTCTCTTAAAGACTTTTGAAAATTTTACCCATCTTCCACTAAAAATCCAGTTAGACTATTGTTAGATAATCTCATCTTCTATTTATTTGTACTACTGTAGCACCCAGGGACCCAGTGCTAGACATTGTACCTGTACTAATAGATATGAATACAGTCTGTATCCCAAAGAGTTTACATTTTCATTTAAGACCAGATGCAGCAAGTATCCTCACAAGCAATAGGAGGCTGGTTAGAGAATGAGGCTAACAGTAATAAGATAAATTACATAGTCTAGCTGTGTGCATAATTAATCATCTGAATTAAAGAAAAAAACCCAACATCTCCCTGACTGCCCCTCAGTCTAGTCATTATTGTTTGGATGTACGGTTTGTGTTTGTGATGGGTCTCGAGGAGAGATTTGAAAGAGATGAAGGTAGCACCTTCATGAATCAATAGTAGTAATAAGAGAAATAAACTTACTCAATGTTCATGGGCATTTGGGCCCAAATTTTTAGTTTGAACCCACATTAGTAATTAGTATGCTTTATACCAACTGAATGCATTATACAGCACTACTTTTATCTGTATTTTAGGGAGACTCCCGGCAGTGCTAAACAATGTAAGATTTTCCTCACTGCATCACAAAGCATATTCTGTTCAAAAGCACTAAAAACCAGAGCGAGACTGTTTCCAAAGGCTCATCAGTACAATTGTCCAGAGGATAACAACCTCTTGTGCAGAAATTCAGTTACTAATTATGTTTTTATACCTTGTAGCAAACTAGAAAGTTTGTCTGTTAGGTAACTGAAAACTATATAGCATTTTTAATGGGACTCTATGGTAATTGAACAAGAAACTGCCTGTTGTCAGCATTTCTTAATTCTAATTTTGTTGCTCAGGAATATAATAGAATGGTATTTCTCTAATGTGTACAACCTAGTGGTTTCCTGTTATCGAAAATATTTGTGGAACTGGCATTGTATCCTCGGAAATTGTGATAACACTTTCATTGGCTGTTCTTTTACGAAACTGAACTCGACTATTTTGACTCAGGACTCTCATTCACACAATACTAGGCCACTCAAATGGATTTTTGGTGTTCTGAGGGTTGGGGTGGTGTGTGTTTGTTTGTTTTTGTTTTTGTGACTCAGGAATAAAATCTTTGAGCTCAGCAGTTGGCAGTCTCAGGGCTGCTCTACCTTAAAACTAGGGTGACCAGATGTCCCAATTTTATAGGGACAGTCCCGATTGTGGGGTCTTTTTCTTATATGGGCTCCTATTACCCCCCCACCGCCTGTCCCGATTTTTCACATTTGCTGTCTGGGCACCCTACTTAAAACAACTACAAGCGCTGGAAACAATGTGGGAGATTGGTGTCAGCATGATGTAGCATATCCTGGCCATGCTGTTTTTCTCTAGCTATGCTGGCAGCGGGGAAAAAGAGTGGTGTGAGAGCTGATATGGTATCTCTACACTATGGGAAGATCATACTTGTGTTGGGTGATTCTCCCTAGGATGGTTACACCTGAGGTGTGGAACAAAGTAGCCATGCCACAACTGAGAATCTGACCCAGAGCAGTCAAAGGGTGTATCTGAGACTGCACAATGCAGCAGGAGCAAAACTGAAGGGGTTCCTAGCATCATGCTCAGTTCTAGGGTGACCAGATGTCCTGATTTTATAGGAACAGTCCCGATTTTGGGGGCTTTTTCTTATATATACCTTTTACCCCCTCCTCCCTCACCCCCGTCACGATTTTTCACACTTTCTATCTGGTCACCCTACTCAGTTCACTAGATTGTGCTACTTCTCTATTATAGCACTACAGTACTACATTATGCTATAACAGCTATACAGAGAGACAGGAATGAAAAATACACATACGAGACAAAGGCTTTTCTTTGGCATGTCTGGTAACTATCCAACTGATGTGGCAATTTCCTCGAGAAGTGTCTGCATATAACTAGTATGTTTTATTTGCAAGTCACAGCTGGCATGAAGTGGAATAACTATTCTTACTGCTAAATGCATATTTAAATTGGTTTCTTCATTCTGTAACATTCAGATATTCCTTTGCTGGGCTTTTACTTTTCCCCTGGGACTTTACAACATAGAACATGTGCAAAGAGTGACCTAGGATGGCAAAACTTTGTATGTGCCATAAGCAACATTTGGCGGCCTGGGAAGGATTCTGATTCCCTACCTTAATTATGAACACACAGCTAATGTCTCAGTGAAAAATGTTTTGTTTTGCATTTGGCCTCTGTTTGCTTTGCCTTAGCTTCCACCTTATCAGATATATTAAGACAGTTTATTGATTAAGGCACATCAGACAAATGCATGGAGTATGAATGGCAGAAAGGGACATGTGTGATGAATTTTAGATCTCCTTTTCAGTGTTGGTTTTGAATTAAAACATCTATAGAAATATGTTTAAACGCAGTAGTTATGTATTAAGTAAATACAGAGCAAATAGCTGTGAGATTCTAAAATACAGCATAGTGACTGGAAGTGAGCAAAGTAATGCCTTATTGCAAATTTCAGCAGCATGGGAGAGCTATACTAATCTAAAAGTCAGCTTTTCTCCAGTTGGAGATGATATGGGTTTGTGTCTTTACTTCCTCTAGAACATATATATTGATTAGTTTTAGGAATAATGCATGGATCTAGTCTTTAATCCTAAAAGAAATGCATGAAAGGATAGTGTGAAATGATACTCCATAGCAGAAATGCTCTATGTAAGACATTCTACTTGATCTTTATGTAGTGATTAAGAACACACACATTGTAGGAATAAGCTATATGGGATATGTTTGTTTTAAAAATGGGCATCCTATCCCTACCTTCAGGACTGCACATTTTAAATCCTTATAAATGTTTTTTAGCCAGGCTATAAGGAATGAGTTCTGAAGATCTTTGTAATCTAACAGTTTTGCAATGGTAATTATTCTTTCAGCCAGGGGCTGCATTCCTTTTTTTAAAAAAAAATCCCTTATGCAGTTGGGTCACATTAATTTAATAATGTATGCAGAAGTCAAGGCACAGATTCAGAAAAATCATGCCCTATATATAAGCTTTTGCGCCAGTGAATCACAGGGGCCTAATTAAGTGTGGCACTCTGGTGACAGAATTAACATCTGTAGTTTTACATAGGACATCAATTAGCCAGTGTGGTCTGACTCACAATTTTGTTGCTTTCCTTCAAAATGGCAGTAACGTGATAGATCAAAATAATGCTCTTCAGCCTCTCTCCCTTGCAGCTCAAATTCCTATCTCCGTCACATTTAACCTTTTGTTCCCCAAAATGTGGCATTTCTTTTAATCATAAGTGATGGGTAACCTGAATTGAAAAGCAATTGGGAAGGGGGAGATGATGAGTTACAAATGTAATGAAATGTGGCCTGGTATATAAATCAGTTATCAGCAGGGGTCAAACCTAGGACCTTCAGCAACAAAACCACAAACTCGTAACACTTGGGTTAAAGGAGACAATTCCTTCTGTTGTAAATAGCTGGCTATTATGGTTACAGGGGTCTGCTGTTTATGGGCTTTCTCTTCCTCATCTTGTTCCATTTAATTCAGTGGCAAAACTGATTGACTTCCGTGTGTGCAAGTTCAGGGCCTATGGCAGTGCACTGTATAAACAATTGAATTAACCTCCTCGGATTCATTTGAGTCATTCTTCTGACCACCTCTCTGAGATCGTAGACTGAGAGGTAGGCTCTTCCATCTACGGGAGGGATTTCCCCAACTTCTTTTGGGAAGGCTTAAGCTATGAAGTGGAGAAGATTGTTTAATGCAGAGTAGGAGTTGCCCGACACAAGGGTTCTCTTGAGAATGGATGGTGATAAAGGAGCTAGTATAAACACTTGCTAACATTGCCCTCTAAAGGCTGACAAAATTAATTCATGGTAGCACCGTGGATGAATCTGGCCCATTCTGTTTAAACTGTCACACTCCATGTGCATTTTAGTCAGGCTTACCAGGAACTCAGCAGGAACTCACAGCTCCTACGATCCTGGAATCTGTGGGAGATGCAACACATCAAACAGTTTTGTTCCCATGGCAACCTGATGTTTGTGTTTCCTTAATAAACTGATTGGTGGGTGAGAGATGAGGCATAAGTATTACACGAAATGTTATTTATAAAAGTTCTCATTGCTGCCAACCCACAGTAACTTATACACTGTGTACATTTTCTATTGCTTGTTTATAGCCTACCCCATTGGTAGGTAACACTACACCCTACGGAATACACCACCTTGTTTTTCGATAAATCTGAACCTGCTACCTATAGTGAGCAAAAAAGAAATAGCAAATAACTTTGTGTTCTTTATGATCCTCCAAATTCTGCAAAATTCACATTTTTCACGTGATTTTTTCCCACCATCATTAGGAAACTTGGACTCCAACAGTGGGCTATTTGGGAAAGGAAATAAGTGGAGACAGACCAAGGATGCTTTATATTGTATTTTAGATCGTAAAAGTAGGGTATAACTCAAAATGTAGAGCTTTATAAATAGGGATCCGTATATATATACCCGCCAGCTGGGTCTGCAACTGCTCCAGGACACAGTAGTGCAATCCCTGTCAGCATGCTGGGGCCAAAATATTCAGAACTGTCAACTAATTTTGGGTACCCTGAGTTTTGGGTGCCCAACCTGAGCTGCCATAGGCCTGATTTATGCCAATGGAGGTGCATAACATATTTGTAAATCAGTCCCTGGGAAAAGATTTACTTTTCACTTGCACTGGTGTAATTTCATCGACTGTACGCCATCGTAAGTGAAGGGAGGATGAGGCCCCGGGTGTGTCAGGCCGGGAACTCAAATTTAGTGCACACATGAAAATGTCTTTAGTGCTCAGTTAAGATTCCTAGTGTCAGAACTATACTGTTTTGGGGGAAAGGAAGTGCCTAAAGATTAGGTGCCCTGCAAGAGTACTTCGGAGAGCACACTCACCAGTGACCCTTCTTAAACCTTTAGAGAAGGTTTAGCTTGCAATTGACCAAGCACAGGCCACTGATGCATGCCATTGTGCTGGGATGGTAGTCCTACAGGCGTGACTCCATCTGTCTACGCATACCCCTTTCCAGATTGTTCAGTGCTCCTGGCAGCACCTCCTCCCCTGCACTTGGAGAGTGCTTGCCTGTCTTCTCTTTGGGAAGATAAGGAGCCAGAAGGTGATCCCTGTGTCTATACCCCTTCTAGGGCATCTGCAGTGAAGTGGCCCCAATTTCATTCCTTAAGTTAACACTGTTAATCAAAACTGATCTCTCAGTGTGGGGACCAGGTGTCAGTCAAAACCATCTCCTAGGCTGGCACTGAAGTATCCTTCTTAGCCTGGGAACCATTTGCCAGCTTTTGTTGCTCCACAGGATACAGTCTGACTTGGTATGTTCAGAGAAACAGCTGCTGGTAGAAGTGCCCTGCTACCATTAAGAGAAATAATGTGTTGTGGAAGTAGAGCAAGGCCTGAGAAGGATTGGAAAGGGATTTCAATGCAAACCATCTCTTCTGTGAGCAAGAGTCAGGCTAACTGTAACCCTAATAACGCGAGACTTGTAGAAGCGAGGATTGTGTGAGGCGAGTGGGAAAGAACTGTGTGAGAAGTTGTTGCGACCTTGAGTAGGTAATATGGAATGTAGACTAGAGTCTAAATAAGTGAGAAAAATAAGATATCAGGATGACCTATGTATAAACAAAATGCAGCTGTTGCTTATTATTGTATGTAACAAAAGGTATAAATGCTTGCTGTAATTGTTTACCTGTAGAGAGATCTGTATAGTTCTCTCCCTCCACGCAATTGCTAGAGATAATAAAAATATCTGACCTTGCTGCACCCAACCAAAGAGTGAGAACTGTGTTTTTCTCCGACAGTGTTTAATACAGTATTGATTGTCTAAATTCCTCATTTGCTACTACAGGGAAGGGTGGTCTGTAGTAGTTGTTAACCCTTTCCAATGGAAGGATTCTATCCACCTCATATATACTTTATAGGGTAGATTTCCAAAAGTTTCTAAAGGAATTAGGGCACAAGTCCCATTGATTTGAAAAATCTCCCCTTATAATACACTTTCTGTGTTTTATACTCTGTATTTGCCACCGCAGCCTGGGCTCTTGCTAGGTCAGAATTCCAGTGGTTGCACATTCTAGTGTTTTTAAGAAGCACACTCTGTAAGAGAGAAAAAGGGTGTAGGGAATAAAGTGATAAAAATAGATTTTAAAAAGAGGAAAAGCCTTTGATTTCATTTCACCGAGGTTTTTACACTTCAACCTTCTCAATGTGGTTTTCAGAGCGGTAAGCTTTTCTTCTTACTTGTGCAAGATAAAGTTCAGCATTAGTTGGCATTTATAAGCATTTTAGTTCTCTTGCCAACAAATATTAGAAAAGCACTTTTCAGTCCCTTGGGTTTTTTTTAAGCCTGCTTGCGTTCATCAGTCAGTTTATCCTTTTGATTTCAAGCTTTTGATGACGACTACATGTTCACCAAAATGAGGGTCGGTGGAAATTAGCGGTGCAAAGATTTTAGAGTAAAAATATAATCTTGCAAAAAAAATTAAATTCTTGCAATTAATCACCATTCTAAATGATGGGGTATATTGAAAGGCAGCAAAATCCCTTTTTTCATTTCCCATTATACTAGATCCAAAGGGGTGTTTTCTGAGCCTTCAACTAAGAAAGTATCATCTCATATACATTGGTCATTTAAACTTGTTGTACACAGATTTAATTTGTTTAATCCTCATACTTTGACTCAAGGCCAAATTAAAGCGGGGGAGTAAATATTTCTGTTTTCTCTCTTATGGACTGAAAATGAGTTTGTTACTGCTCTGTTCATCACTTCACCTTCAATGCCAATGTCTTTGTTCAGCAACATAACTAAACTTTTGTGTTACTGAAGCTAGTATTATTATCCCTGTTTTCTGGACCAGGGAACTGGAATGTGGAGAGCAGAAAAAAGTAGGCACCTCTGGCTGGCTGGGGCACAACATAAAAACATCAGAATGGCCGTACTGGGTCAGACCAAGGGTCCATCTAGCCCAGTATCCTGTCTACCGACAGTGGCCAATGCCAGGTACCCCAGAGGGAGTAAACCTAACAGGTAATGATCAAGTGATCTCTCTCCTGCCATCCAACTCCACCCTCTGACAAACAGAGGCTAGGGCCACTTCACCTTGAAAAACAACAAGGAGTCAGGTGGCACCTTAAAGACTAGCAGATTTATTTGGGCATAAGCTTTCGTGGGTAAAAGGTGAAGTGAGGTTTTTACCCACGAAAGCTTATGCCCAAATAAATCTGTTAGTCTTTAAGGTGCCAACAGACTCCTTGTTGTTTTTGTAGATACAGACTAACACGGCTACCTCCTGATACTTCACCTTGAACTGTCCCTTAGAATATGTGCTAATTACTTATGCTAAAGTATCTGTTTGATCTTATATTTAGCTGTGTCACTCTGTACCTTTCGCAGACTTGAAGAACTCTGTGTAGCTTGAAAGCATTTACAGTGACACTCAAACAATAGGGTTTATTAGCCAACTGGAACACAACATAGAAAGCACTGAGATTAGCATAGGGAACTGAAGGTTAAAGCATAGGCCATTCTGCTTAGCACAGAGCCCAGCCAGGCTGTAGTGAACCCCATTGTTCAAACTCTCTCTGTCTGATCTCCATGGTTAGACTCCTGGTGATGGAGCGCCAACTCATTCCAACTCTTATCCCCTCACCTCACAGATTCCCAGTCTCTTGTTCTTGAGCTGGAGGATGTTGCTTAGGGTACGTCTTCACTTACCGGAGGGTCCGGCGGCAGGAAATCGATGTTCTGGGATCGATTTATCGCGTCTGGTTAAGACGCAATAAATCGATCCCGGATCGATCCCGGAAGTGCTCGCTGTCGACGCCGGTACTCCAGCTCGCCGAGAGGAGTACGCGGCATCGACGGGGGAGCCTTCCTGCCGCGTCTGGACCTGCGGTAAGTTCGGACTAAGGTACTTCGAATTCAGCTACGTTATTAACGTAGCTGAATTTGCGTACCTTAGTCCGAAGTGGGGGCTTAGTGGGGACCAGGTCTTAGTTTCTCTGCTGAGAGATGGGGAACTCTCTGTCCCTGTGGATCATTGGTCCCTACGTGTCAGTGTCCTGCTGACTGACTTCGCCATTGGCTTCACAAATTCTCTGTTGATACAGGGTCAGCTTCAACCAGTCCTTTTCCAATGACCTATTTAGTCTCAGACATGTAGGTGACATTCATACCTATGCCTCCTAGCCTGCCCTGAGAGCAAACAGTCCTTTTCCACTCACTGGTAATAATGTGTCATATAAGGGAAATCAACGCACACATATAGGATTCATAAAAGTATGACAGAATATTCCCACTTTGTCATACTACCACAATATAAATAGTGAATAAAAATATTGCTAATAACTACAAACCATATTGCTAAAAATGACAGCACTCGTACAGTATCTTTTATCCATATATTTCAACACACTTCACAAAAAAATAGGTGAGCATTAGAGCTAATCAGGAAATAGTTGTTTTTCTCATGAAAAACGTTGCTAATATATATATATATTTTTTTACAGAATTTTCAAGGTTTTGATAACCATCCTCCCCTTCTTTTGTTTTTGGCACCTGAAAGCTTAAAAAATTTAGCCAGTAGGCCCAAAAAAACCCCAAAACAACAACAAAAAATCCACCAGCTGAACTTTTTCAGTGTTTAGTTGCCAAAAAACAAAACATTTTCAAAAAGTTCTGGTTGCTGAAAACTGAAGTGTTTTTTGTTTGTTTGTTTGTTTGTTTTTTTTGAGGAAAAATGAAGTCATAGAAAATGGACATCTCCCCGGGAAACTTCCATTCAGATGAAACTGATATTTTCTATGGCAAAACAAACAACCCCCCAAAATGATAATGAAACTGAGGTGGAGAGAAGGAGGTTAAAGGACTTGCCCATAGTCACAAATCCATTGGTGGCAGCTGGGTCAGAAGCAGAACCTTGGGCATAGACTCCCAATCCCCTAGATCACAATTGCTTCTGGTATCACGGCTCCTGGGCCACATAATTCATTTGTTGGAAACAATGAGTACCTATCTTCATAATCTTTATGTAACGAATTAGGCATTACAAGATTTGTAACACAGATTTTACAAGTGGATTACCAAAGACTCTCTTAAAAATTATGAAAGTTTTGAACTCCCCTTTTCTGCTCCAAACTGGTACGCTCCATTGCACATCCATTCCTCCCCCCAGCGGGGCCTTGAGAATCAGAATCAACTACATGTGGTAGATGTAGTTAATCACTTAATGCACTAATTGATGGTGCCCAGATACTACAGTGATGACAGTGGCATAAGAAACTATAGAGAACAGAATGGTTTGTATAAAATTGTATCTTAATTCCATTAAGAAAAGGTGTCCCATATTGCTACTCCCTACCAGCTACTTTTATACAGTGAGGAGGAATCCTAATTAAATGTGCTTTTGAGTTTACGCATTTGTTTAAACAAAATTTTAAATCACTTGACACCTACATTGTGGGGCGGGGAGGGAGTGACACCTACATGGGGGGGAGGGGGAAATGACAGTCGGAAGGCTGTTACTTTACAAAAGCACTGTAGAAATCTTTGACCCTTATTTCTTCTTTTCCACAAGTATCTAATGATTTAAAAAAAAAATCATTTCCCTTTATTTTCTTCCTTGTACGTCCTTGCAGTTTGTTTTCATTGGTGGACCTAATTAAAATGTTCCATTTGAGAGATTTTCTTACTGACCTTGAGTCTTGTTAAGCGTCTGCCTCATCTCCACTTGTGAGTTCTCACATTGGTCAAAAGTGACAATGTTCCTGGAGGGGAAACATTTATATTGCTCAGAATATGAAAAAAAACCTATACAGTATAAGCTGTCTCTGAAATGGAATTTACGGAAATTTTTAGTGTACGTAGATAATTGTGTGGAAAATGTATTGCAAATGTCAGTTTGTATGCGAATGTATGAAACGTTAACGCTTTTCAGCACAGCATGTGCTGTTTTTCTCTGCATCAGAAAGAAGAAAATAAGGGAGCTTTTCTCAAGAACAGGCACGTTTTTCTTCCTTACAAATGTGAAGTGCTTTTCTGTATATTTAGAGAAACCATTTCAAAAATCCAAGCATCTGGTGTCCTTTTCATCAAGGATGAATTGAACATCAGAAGTAGTGTTTTATTTAAAAGAAATACTATATTAGTTCACTTATTTTTCTTTTATACCTAAAAGGTTTATAGTAAGATGTCCTACCTATGATGGTGTTTTGGTTTCTAAGCTAGACCTTGTGTGTTTTTCTTGGCCCTTTAATAGCCAAAGCAAGTGAGTTACTAATATTGCATTGGTTCAGAAACATGCTACTTTTAGGGGTGTATATTTCATGCAGTGCAATCCCAGTTCCCATGAATTAGTTGTGTGTGTACCGTAGAAAACAAATATACATGCTGAGCTCCATGTCTCCTGGAGGTAGAAGGGTAGGGGAACAGAACCAAAGATCATATAGAATAAGTTAGGAATTTGGGGCAGGATCAGAGAGTTGATTATCAGGGCAGCTTTACATATAATGGCATGATCCTGGGTGCACAGAAACGGTGTAAGAGAAATAGTTTTGCAAACCCATCACAAAATGTCGGAGATGGCCCTGCTGATCGTTTTCTTTACTGCAAATGTGAGCCAAGTTCTGAGGGCACTTTAGAGATGCTACTTAGAGAGGGCCTGATGAAAATGGAAACTGTTTACGAAGGCAAGAGTGCACAACTCAGCCATAAACATAAACATCAAGTGTAGAAAGAAACCAGGTTATAATTTTGAATTTAGATCCCGCAATCAAGCTATAAACTATGTTTAATTCTGTATAATATTTACAGGGGAGGAGTCTTGTCTAATGGTTCGAGTTGAGGGAGGTGGGGCTGGGACTGGGAATCAGTAATTGTGTTTATTTCTCACCACAGCTCTGTCAGGAACTCCGTGCAAATTTCCCTACCCTCTCCTTCATGCCAGGAGCTCTGTCCTCCTCCTCCTCCCCACTCCTTGCCCCTCTCCACCATAGCAGGACCCAGTGCTCCCCTCTGTGTCTCTGCCCACGGCCTTCCTCTGCCTCTGATATGTGTGGGCAGCAGCAGGAGCTGACAGAGAGGTTCCTTTGCCTTCCCAGGTGGATGTCTGGGGCCCCTGATTTTCCTCTGAATCAGACTTTTCTGATCATATTTGCTCCCAAATCAATAGGGTTCTGCCCATGGATGCCCAGAATAGTCCCTGAAAATTTGGAGTTGATCATATGCAGCATTCCAAAGTCACCCCATTACAGATAGAGTAATGAGTTGAGTGTAGGGCTTTGCTTTGGCCAGCTAGGGTCTGATATGCTCGTTAACATCTGGTCTCAGCTAAGTACCAAACAAATGAGCCTCCACGCAGCTGGGATTAATTGGCACAACTGTCCTCAGATGCAGTTTTGAGGCTAAGGACTGGATGGGTAGAGAGATTGAATTATTCTCCTCCTTCTACAGCTGGTGCTTCCGAGACAGGTGTAAGCATACTGACAGTGCAGTATGGGAATGCTTGTAATGGTGCTGGCCCATCTTCTGCCTGGGTTGTGGATAAAAAGACTTCACTGTGTTATATTTAGCAGACACCAAGATAATCCTCATACATAAAGAGCTCATATTGTTCCCTGTCAGGTACAGTTTAGATGCTTCTTAGTTCTTGTACATATACAGACAGAGACAGTTCTTGCCCCCTGAAGAATTAAAAAAAAAAATAGAAAACATTCTACGCTTCTATTTCTGGATTGTTTGATAACAGGAATTTGCAGATGCCAACATGAAGCCGTTCGCTCTTTATTCTTGCTATTTCTCATCTACCCCTGTCCCTTTCAGAGTGAGCATGGATGGAAAGCTTAGGTCAAAGAGTGGGGGAAAAAAACTTCTTTTGTGGGCAAAAAGAGCAGTTCTGCTTTACTGGCTTGAACTGAATCGCTTGTAGTTAATGATGCAGATTGTGCCAATGGAGAAGATTACTTTCAGAATTCTGGGAGATGAACCTAAATTTCACTTGCCATAAGATCTCTTCAAAGATGACACTTCATGTCTTATGCAGAAAGTTTACATAATATTATTTGATGGCTAGCTACAAAATCCAGCCCTCTTTTCCCTCGTCCTAAATTTGGGTTCCATCACCAGATAACATGCTTTCTCTTTTTACACTGCTTGTGGTGTCAAACGTCTCTTTTTCCATTTTTTGCAAAAGATCTGCTGTTTTATTATGTTTCTGGTGGTCATGTTGTTCTAATTACCCTCCTGCAATCTCAAAGTGCCATCCATATCCTAAATAATCAAGTCTGAGGTAGCTAAATAGTTTTATGTGCAAGACCGTGATTGGGTGTTACTGTAGTACAAATAATAATCTCCTGCTGAGATCAGACCCCATTGTATTAGCTGTTGTACATAGAGCTCAAGACAGTTATTGCTCAAAAGAGTTACAATCTAAATAGACAGGCCAGACAAAGGGTAGGGAAAAGAAGGAAATGTTTTCTTTTTACAGGTGGGAAAACTGAGGCATTGTCAAACATCATGTCAGCAAAGAAGATGGAAATATGGGGGACATATGTTAAGAATGAAGCAAGAGCTTCTGCCATGATGGGCATGCCATTGGACTGTTGGGGAACATGTAAAAGGGGCCTCCATCAAACACTACTCCAAAAAGGAAAATTTATGGGACTTAACAACACAGAGAATGTGCAAAGGGTGGCCCAGTATAGACAGGGATGGTAGAGTCTTGTTCATGCCCTGAGCAACATCTGATGGCACAAGAAGAGTTCAGATGTCAGTAGCAGATTTCTGATTCCCAGCTTCAACCAGTACCCCCATTACCTTCCTCCTTTTATAGTATTTCCATGGCACATGGATAACAGACTACTGTTGGGTAAATCTGGCCTAATGTTGTCGCCATTTAATTGGTGGTATTGGTTTCCTTACATTTTTGTGCTATAAAATAGTATCAATAAAGACCGCAACGAAAGCATATAAATTGCTTGCTATTGCTGATTAGTGTTAGCCAGTCATTGCTTCATTTGGGAGAATTTCTGTCTTTCTCTCACATATGTAGACAGCCCTAATTAATGGGTGTTGTGCAAGTGAATCATTCATGGGCTGGATGGGAAGGAGGGTTGGAATTAAGTCCGAGAGGATGGGTTCGGGGTTAATGCATAGGAATAGGACTTGGAATGAAACCTAGATCTTTGGAATTTTTTTCTTGAAAAATGAGAGACAGCCACTTCTCCCCAAATGGACCATTGGCTATTCTGGATCTCTCTTTCTGTCTCTCTCGAACCAGAAGTTCCATCCGAGACAGGAGAAACCTTCCCAACAAAAGTTTAGTCAAAACTATGTTTTTGCTAAAAGTTTTGACGTCTATAAATCCACACTTTGTGATTTAAGAAAATTGTGAAAAATCCCCCACTAGCTCTAATAATAATAATATACTTCAAAATAAAAGAAAATGATCTGTGGTCCAGAGACAGGATGCTGCTCAAACTCCGGAGCTGTGACTCGTGTGCGTGCCTATGCAGGAGTTCATGGTCAGTGGCTCCACCAAACTGCAGGCAAGCTGGCCACTGATATATAGGGTGTTGGCCTGGGATGTGGAAGACTCACGATAAAGTGACTAGTCTCCCTGATTTCAAGTGATCTGGGATGAAACACTCAGTTATGACTCATGCTTGCCGTGAGTTTTCATCCCAAAACAGACATTTTGAAAATTTACATTTTCACAAAAACATTCCAAAGGTCTTGGGTGTTTTTTCCCCAATGCAGAATTAAAACAAAATTTTAAACCTCAGAAGTTGCGCCAAACAAAATTGTCGCCTCCTGACCACACTCTGGTGCCAGCCCACCCCCACCTGCCCTCTCCTTGTGTAGAAGTGAGATCTGCTAACGGCAGGTAGGACAGCCATGGCTCTGCCACCTCCCCCCATCACCCCATCTCCCCTTGTGTGCTCTGCAGCTGTCAGCTGTGTCTGGCTTCTACTGCAGCACCTGTGTTGCTAGGTGAATTTCACTCAGAGAGGCTATTTTCTAGCTCTGCTGTTGAGCAAAGGGAGATTGATATTTGCTCAGGTCCCTTTCAGAATTAAATTCATTAAAACTGTCCTCTAATTTTGATGAAGGAAGTTAATTTCATGTCTAGATTCTATAAACTCCACTTCGCGGTAGCTCAGACTCACTTCCACAGACTCTCAGCCAGTGTGTGCTAATGTTCAGTCACCTCTTCATTGATCTATCATTTGTACAGACATTGAAAACATATTTTCCTGTGTTTCAAGACTTTTTTCTTGCTTTATGCTTAGACAATTTTCACTGTAAAAACAGGTGTATACAAGGACATACCTATTTTTCTCTTCTCCAGCTTTAATAAAGGTTGCAGGCTGAATGAGCTACTGGCTGTAATTTAGGAGACTAAAGAAAGGGGCTGTAATTCTATCCATAACACACCTATGTTATGCATGAAATAAGATCTTCGTGTCCCTCTTCTCCTCTCCATCAAACAAACAAACAAACCTGCCATCACCATGTCTTCCCCTGTCTTCACAGGCATTTTTACCACTGCTGAAAGCTAGGTATTAATTATCTTAATGGATATAATCCCTTAGCGGTGTCTTGACTGGCAGTTCAGTCACTACCAGCAGGCTTTGTGCAAGGGCTCTCCCTCTCACAGTACCTTTACTGTTAATCTAGTAGCATGTTTATAGGGTGACTGGCTCAGGAAGTGAATAGAGTTCATTGCATAAAAGACCTTCCTGTACCTTCTGAATTTTCTGTTCCAAATCCTGGGAAGAAAAGCAATTATATCACTGAAATTTCATATGTACTTAATACCCTCACTATTTATTTTTTATAATACTGAGATTGTGAGCTTTATGGGACAGGGACCTACTCTGTTGTATGTTTCTATAGTGCCTAGCACATTTGGGCTGTGATTAGTAGGTGTTACTGCGTTACAAATAATAAATAATAGTGACATGCCGGATTTTTATGGCACTTGGCCTATCACCGTGATCTGTCTATTCTTACGTATCCATCTACCTAGATTCGAATATGATCCCAATCAGCGTGTTATCTGAATACCTCTTCAAATTATCAC
The DNA here is from genome assembly GCF_011386835.1 of Chrysemys picta bellii. Classification (NCBI taxonomy): domain Eukaryota; kingdom Metazoa; phylum Chordata; order Testudines; family Emydidae; genus Chrysemys; species Chrysemys picta. Next base: position 13,579,332 of record NC_088799.1, on the reverse strand, counting down.
ATTTTCACATAAAGATGTTGGCCAGGATTTTCAGAAGTGACTAGTGATTTTTTTTCGTGCTTCAAGTTTTGGTGCCCAACTTGAGGCACCTTTAGAGACGCCTGGTTTTTCAGAGGCTCAGATGCTCGGCACTTTCTCAAAATCAGACTCCTTTAAAGTGTCTAAAGTTGGGCACCCAAAATCGCTAATCATTTGCCCAATTCTCTGTCTCCCCTCCAACTGGAAGACCTGGACTATTGTCTATTATTTTGAATTGGCATTAATATGGGCTGGCTATGTCAAAGAAGTGGGTTTTGCATTTTGTCCTCAAGTTTGACACATTTGTTAGCCTTATTTCTGGGACCAAGTTCCAGGTTGGAGGGCCTATTGCCAAGAAAGCTGTTATCTGCCCAGGTTTATTTCACTATTGAAAATGACCATTCCATTGTTCTAACGGTCAGTGCAAGTAATGAGCATATAGAGTGTAGTAGTCCCTAAGCAACTGGGAGCTGTTGAAAGAGGAGGACTGAAATGTTGAACCTGACTCTGCAATCCCTACAAAACTAGCAAAGAGAGACAGGTCACTGGGGTGATGTATGCTTGGCGGTCTGTGTTGCTTAGTGGGTGGCTTGCTGTGTCTTGAATGAGCTACATGATGCCTTTTCAGGGTGCAATTCCATAGTGTATAATTAATTAAAATAATCAAGGGGTAAATAGAATTTGATTTGGGTCCATGAGCTTCCAGGATGGACCTTCAGAAACTCATTCATTTTATTTGGATAGCAGGGGAAGGTTCTGATCTCAGCCTGAAAGAGGCAGAGGCCAGTCCAGGGATAAGTAGGGTGTTTCTTGTCTTCCCTTTAGCTCCATCCAGGCCTAAAATCAGGTTCAAAATATTACTATGCAGAAATTAATAAGTAGGGCCATTGCATCAGAGGTGTTCTCAGATGTTGGAAGTCTCCAAGGAAAACAAGACTTGAGAGCTTTATCACCATGTCAGACAGCATCTCAGGCAGCTCCTGTAGGAAATCTTTGCTTTTGGGATTAGTAGGCTGCTTGTTTGGACTACTCTCTGGATCTGCAAAGCTTCTGGATACCCTCAAAGGATTTTGTGTCAAGGTGACCCGTCTTCCATAGAAGGTTATACTGGAATACGATGGCTACTCCCCCTCTGTCCTTGCCTTGTAATGGCCCTAGGTCTGTAGTGTATTTTGAGTAGACAGGGTGACTTGATGTGCTAATACTGGGCCTGCAGCATCATCCAGCTAGGTTTGCGTAACACGAGCCAGATTGTGGGCTCCTTCTTATGAAGAGATTGTAGATGGTGAAAGGCCTCCTAATCAGTAGGGTGACCATACATCCTTGGTGGGACAGTCCCTTTTTTAAGCCGTGTCTTGGCCGTCCCAACTTTTTTGGCAAAAGAGGGCATTAGTCCTGTTTGCTCTTGATAAAGTTGACAAGAGCAAACAGGACAAATGCCCACTTTTGTCGTCAAAGTGGGGTGAGGAGGAACATGCATGGAGGCAAACGGCAATGCCAGCCCCATGCAGGGGAGGGGAGGGAGGCAGGGCTTGGGAGCGGGGCAGGCAGGGTTTGAGCGAGCAGTGATGCCAGCCCCAGCCTTGTGCAGGGGGTAGGCAGGGCTCCTGCGAGCAGCAACACCAGCCCTGCGCCGGCCCTGTGCAGAGAAGTGGAGGGAGGGCTCGGGCTCAGGCTTGTCCCACACGATGTCCCGTTTTCCCTTTGGGAAATATGGTCACCCTACAGATCCGTGATCTTGTGCAGATTATTAGAAGCTTGGGATCTTAGTGTATTAGGAGCTTAGGAGTTTGGAACCTTGTATGCTTATGTGAACTGACTAGCCTACAATTGTTTGACTGGTAAGTATCTAGTGATAAGCTTTTTGGCTGCTGGTTTTTGATTTCGTGGTGAGTGTTTCATCTAGATAAGACCTGGATATGCAGCAGGTGTTAACTATGGTGGCTGGGGAAGATATGTGGAGGTGTCAGATGCTCAGAGTGCAACAAGTGTGCTTGACACACCTATGTTCTTGCTGTGTTATAAAAACTTCCCCAGGGTACTTGGGCACGTGCCAGTTTTCAAATGTCATAGTAAGCTTAATTTCTGTAGGTGGGGAGTACTCAACTTTCAGGAGCACCTGCTATATCTCTGATTTGTTGTTTTCATTTTGTTACACACGCATATTTTATCATGTATCTGCATACGGGTCAACATTTACCTTTTCTCCTTCAACAGAAGCATAATTGAAAACTAGTTTTACACCCTAGCAAACTATATTTCCCTTCATTCTTCATCAATTACCTCCTAAGACCCAAAAAACAACTAAAATTGCCTCGGTTGGCTTGTATTTTTCTATGCTTACAACAAAGGCAATTTTAGTGCTTTTTTGGGGGGTGGAAATGCCTATATTTTACGTTAGGGTCATGCTACAGATAGATTAGGTGAACTAGGATTGATTCTTTGGGAAACAGCCCATTTAAATTGCTACACATAATTGAGCACAATGAATAGTTTTTAGGAGAACATAAAATGGAACTAACCACCTCTCCCCACTAGAAGCGGTTGTTGAAAAGGGAGTGTGAAAACGATTGTATTCCAGTCCTTTCTGCACTGTTTCTGACTGTAGGTTTCTTTTAAAATAGAAGAAACATTTTCAAAACTGTCATTCCCTTAACTCTCAGAAGCTTAAATATATTTTAAAAAATCAACAGAAGGTGATGTGATAAAACTTCGGAACCTGAAAAGCCACAGAACACTTTAGTAGGCGCTAAAAGCTTAAAATCAGAAAGAATCATGCTGCCAAATGCAGAATGTCAGCACTCAGCAGCTGGAACGAACATTTCTCTTTGTTGCTTCAGACTTCTTTTTTCATTGCTGGAAAAAAAAACTGAGTGCATAGTCTTCCATGGAAAAATACAACCTCTGCACAGTTGTAAAAGAACATACAAATCATTATAATTTCCTCTTTGTTTAGAAATGGTAATAGAATGGGACATTTAGGTGCTTCCTTGCTCTCAGGGTGTGTGTGTGTGAGAGAGAGAGAGAGAGACCAATGTAGACATAATAATAACAAAATACTGCATACTTTGCAATAGAGAACCTAATTGGGATTCAGGAGTTACATTTTTTTTTTGCACTGACACTGTCTTCAATATTGAGCTCATGCTCCCCATGCTTGGGAGTGGAGAGCCCTGAAGTAGTGAGGGTCTTCTCCACATGGGGGCAGCATACGAATGAGGGGAGGTTTGTACCCTCTGTGTACCATGGAGCAATCCAGTGCACAGGGGTTTTCAGGTTGCATAGAGGGTGGAGGGGTGCACAAAAACCACAGAGCAGCTCCACTAGCCCTCTGTCAATAGGGTGGGCTGGCCAGTCAGATGATTGTGCCGCATCCCAGCTAGGTTTGTTAACTGGCCTCAGGGCTGAGCCAGCTAGCCCCATAGTCAGCTGAGGGAACTCGGGCCCATTGTTCATGACAGGAGGATGCCATCCCGCCTACCTTGACAGTCCCAGTACAGGGTCTGGTAACCTGGGTGAAAGTAAGATTTAACCACACAAGCTTTTTGCATTGGACTTGACCCATTTTCCAGGCAAGGAGAACTGGATACAGCTCTTCTTGTAGTACTCTTGAAGTACATTGGCTAGAGGGTTTACTCAGATAGACGTAAACCATTCCCTCCAGCTAAGAAATGAGCATGCTCTAGCCCAGCCCGTTGGGCTGAACAAACAGAGGATTAAGCTCTAACTTGGTCTCAAATTCAGGGCATCAAAGAGTTTAATGTTTGTGAATGTGCAGTGCAGTTGGAAGTACTTTGCAGAGAAACATGGTATGAGAAGCAGGAATGGTGTCTCCTCAGTAAAGCATCTTCCCGAAGCTAGGAGGCATAGTGGTTTCGCCTATGATGGAGACAAATCCTGGTATAGATAATACGTTCAGGAAAGCATATGTAATGGGTTCATTTGGGCCTCGTTTCAGCTATATCATAAAACCACCACACCCTATACTTGAACTTAATGATCTACTCTGCTCAAGGAAGGACCATGGCTTGGAATATTGTGCGTGTTGAAGACGAGGAATGAAGATTTTTTTTGTCACACTTGTGCGGTGAAAGCGTATATGACTCCTGCTTCCTCTCTCTGCCTGCCTCAAACTTTTTATGTATGAATTCTCCATGTTCTGGAGACTAAATATCCTTCTCCATTCATATTTTTTAAAGTATAGCACATTTCCTACACACTGTGCTTGTTTATCCCTCTGTGAAAGAAGATCTCATTCCCTTACTTAATAAATGTGCAAATGAAAAATATTGCATTTATATCTGCCTTTAATCCAGAGGCAACACATGGGGGCGGCATATAGGGTGTTGTCCCCCCCCAATTTTTTGGTTGCACGCCAACCCACACAGGCTGAGTGGCCTGCTGAGGTGAGTGGGGGTGGAGGTGGCGTTCCCTCCCTGACCCCCACCGTCCGAGGACTGGCCCAACCGAGCCCTGCTTGGCATCGCTGCCCAAGCTGCCTGGCGTCACCACTCGTCCCTCCCCTTCCACCCAACAATCTTCTGGGGGGTGCGCCCCACAGTTTGAAAACCTCTGTGTGGCAGTCACATTCCCCCCAGAACCTTTAAATTGTGCCTCTGCTATCAACAGTTGTCGTCTCTGCTTTAATCAAAGGTCTTGGTGCAGTTTCTAAACGACAATCCATTCAGCTTCTTTGCATTTGTGTAAGGTAGGTAGGTTCGAGCCTTGCCCTTTTACATATTGTAAACCAAGGCACAGAGAGGTGAGTTCCCAAGGTGGCACAGCGGGTTAGTGATAGAATCTGCAGCAGAACACACCAGTCTTGGCATGCAGTCTGTGCTCTTTTTGCTAGGCTAGGCTGTCTCTCTTAAAATAGGGGGGTGGTTCATTGAGGATGGTTTAAAAAATACTTGTGTGTATAGATAAGAGAAATTGTCTAGTGTGTACGTAATAAAATGCCATTAAGTTACTAGTGTATCAGAGGAAGCTGCTAGATAACACTGAAATCTTCATACTGCATGTTAAGCTCAGTTATTTCTTTATGCTTTTGTTCTCACCCTGAAACCATTCTTCTCGTGCTTTGCTACAGCTAGAGGAAGAAAAACATTAAAAGTCAACATTAAAAAAAAAATCTGTTTTTTTTGTTTGTTTGTTTTTGTTTTGGGGTAAGGAAAGGGATCATGTCTAGCGTTACTGATGGGATTGTACTCATCATGTATGTCTGCAGTGCAGTCATTGGGTGCGATTGCAGCTTGTGTAGACATACCCAAGCTAGCTCTAATCTAGCTAGCGCAGGTGGCAGAGCAGTGAAGTCACGGCAGCCTGGGCCTCAGTGCAGGCCAGCCCAACGAGCAATTTCCCAACGTTCTGGGCAGCCTTGTACGGCCCGTGCTGAAACCCATGTTGTAACGGGTTCACTCTCCAGTACCTATGCTAGCTAGATTAAAGTTAGCTCGCATGTGTCCATATGTGCTACAGTCACATCCGGTGATTGCAGCACAGACATACCCATAAGTGATCTAAATCCAGCTGAATATAGCTCCTTAATAGTATTTAATTCAGTTTCTTTCATAGTTGTTCCCTCAGAGTAATGTTGTAGCGCCAGTTTATCAGCACTGTTTTATATTTTATAGATATGCATGTAAATGTCAAAATAAAATAAAATAAAGTAGTTAAAAAGCCATGATGCTTGTTTGGTAAATTGGGCGTGAATAGATGAAAATGCTGCTTGTTCGCCTCATGTAGGAGAACAGAGTAAATATTTCCTCAGACCACAAACTTGCCGCTTGGGTAGTGTTATCTTAGCATTTGTGTCCTTGGGCTAGAGCGGGAAGGGTAGAGAGAGAAAATACCCTTTTGTTTTGTTTGTACTCCCCTTCCTTCCTCAATGATACAGTCAAAACAGTCTTGAAATTGCAGTGTTGAGGTAAATCATTTTTCTGGGAGATCATTTTTGTGAAAACACACAAAATTTGTCTGAGGATTTTGCCAGTGCCACCCTATCTCAAATTTTCATCTTTCTCTGTGCTTAACAGTTGTGCCTGTAAAGTTCCTCTCCCACATAGACTAGCATGACAGTCAACATTTTATTTTTAGCTTCCCCTATGAAATGCAAATTCAGAGAATCTTTAAAAGCAATTACTAACTTTCTAAAAGCTTCAGCGTTTTGACTATGACACTATCTGCTAATGATAAAAGTTGTTCAAACAGCTTTTTGGCTGAAGAAGTGAAAGTAAAAAATGAGTTGGGGGGGAAATGAACAGAAGAGTCCCAAGTGAGACAAAGCAATGTTTTCTGAAGCACATGTTAATACAGCATGAGAGATCAAAGGGTGTGATGTCACTTCATAGAGAAACAGGTCAGGCAAGCCCAGGTAACTCAGGAAGCAGGATACTAATTATTCACAGAAGAAAGTCAGGTATACGGTTACAGTGCTACAGTAGAAAGTTTGGAGGTCAAAACCTGCACAGTAACTGACTCAACTTGAGACTGCTTGGCCGCTTGATAAAGAATTTAAAAAAACAATATGGGAGAGAATGCAACAAGTTTACCTAATACATCCCTGCAAGGTAAGTACACACAATGTATGAAACAGTTTCGTTGCCTAAAAGAAAGGGTATTAGGTTAGTCACAGTGGATGTATGTTTCTGTTTTGCTTTCAGCAACAGCAACATGTGCTGCTTGACATACAGATGGTGACTTGTTTCTGCATGTGCAAGCATTTTGGGAGAAAGAAGGAAAGCCACATTTCGGGGCTTGAAGCCTGTTCTTTTTTGTGAAATGCTGCATTAATCCAGAGGAGTGTGGGAGTGTATGCCACAGTTGTGGTAGCATTTAGCAGCGTGTGTGGAAGTCTTCCATTGTTGAAAGAAGCTCAGTGTTTAACCGTAAGGTTACCTGTGGATTTTGTGGGTTGCTGTTTCTAATGAAGTTTAGTTATTTCCCAACCTTTTTAGTTAGGAAATCGGCATTGTAGTTTTTGTCTTGATACTACAGACGCATGCAACAGGTGTTCAGAGCTGGGCACAGCCAGGAATGAAAAATATACATCATTTTTCCTTTTCAGTTCCCATTTTATTCATTTTTTCTTTGTCATTTTGTGCTAACATAACATTGACTTGTGAATGCTAAGACTGCTCTTGTAAGCAGTACCAACACAAAGGGTAGCTGGTAGAAAAGAACTCCGTGATCTTTTAGTAGAAGTCTGAGCGGGGCAGTTGAGAAGCTTGCATTGTCCTTGTTTATTGTGTCGTTAACATGAGGATTTCATTTCTCCAGTCCAGCTTTGAATTCTCCGAACAGTGACACTTTCTTGACAGGCTATTCCATGACTTTCTAGATCTTTCCAGTTAGGATGTTTTCCCTGACATTCAGCCTAAATTTTCCCTTTGCTCAATTCCTTCCTGTCTTTAACCTTCCCCCAGTGTGTAACTGAGAAGTCCCCATTAATTCTGCATAGTGCCGATGGGTAAAACTCATGGAATTGGAGTCTCCAACTACTCTTTGGGTTGGCAAAGATCACAAAGCTACTTTCAGTTCACACATGTTTGTCCTACAACTGAAATCAGCGGGTGGCTTTCTAGCCAAAGGGAAGCCAATTCTATTGCTTTCCTCAAAAGGTAGGCTGGCACCAGTACCCCCACATATGGTGTGTGTGCGTGTAAACTTACCGTGCTTAGGGTCTGATTCTCCTCTCATTAATATAAATCAGGACTAATGGAGTTAACTACAGTGTAAAACTGTTGAGAGAGAGAGAGAAGAATCAAGCTTTTATTTTTTATTAGAATATTTTTTTCTCTCTCCGCTCCTTTTGTGTCATAGTCTTTCTCTCTCTCTGGGCCTGATTCTGCAGCCACTTAGTAACACAAACTGCACCACTGACTTGAGTATTATCCAGGGTTTTTGCTTCTGGGAGCAAGAAAAGGTAACGTGGCCCTTTACTTCTAGCTTGTGAGTCTGAAACTCCTTTGCATGTCACAATGATGAGAGGAGGATTTTATTTATTTATTTATTCATTTTGAATTGTGGAAAAACATATGGTTGCATACTCTTTAGACATATCGGCTTTGATTCTGATTTCAGTTATGCTGGTGTAAATGAAGAGTAACTTCATTGATACCTGTGGAATTATATCAGTGCAAAACTGGTGTAAAATGAGGGCTGGGTAATCCCGTTGTTTTATGTAACTCAATCAATGTACATAGCTCTGAACCTGACCTGATTTGTACCATTTTTATACCGGCTTATTTCCACTGACTTTAATGGCGTCACTCCTGACTTACACCAGTGTAACTGAGGTTGGAATTAGGACCATGGAGTGAAAGGGCTCTTTTCAGAAAAATAAGAAGTGTTATATGATCCTTTGCATCTTACAAAACATCCTGTTCTTCTGCATTTCTGTCCTGAAAGTTAGATTCTTTCTGGGTTTGTTTTGTTTTAGAAATGCTCCAAAATAATTAGAGATTTGATGTTGAAAATCAATAACGAAAGAGTTTGCACCAAAGACCTCTCAAAGTTATTGATGGCAAGGTGGCTGTATTTCTTCTTTATTTATGTATATATTTGTAGTGGAGGTAGTGCTTGTGTGAATTGCTGATGGTGCCAGACTGACCGTCCTGGATGCTGGCCTCATTTATTAACAGAACATATACAGCATGAGCAGCAGGTGCACAAACTTCCTCGCTCTGTCCCTCAATGTTCTGTTGTGGAGGAACCACTTGTAGAGTCCCAGGAGTCCAGTCCTGTTCATTCATTCGCCTCTCTGCAACATCTGCTTGAAAATTAATGCCATTGATAGTCTTGAGATGAGGATACTTTTACACTAGTGACTGGTTGGGGGCTGCCACCTCATTTCACTGAATAGCATCAGATGATAAAGAAAGGTGTATTTCTGCTTCAGGCTTACATAAATCAGCCAGTTCCAGCCATCTGATCAATCAGAAATACAAGGTCACTCTGCCACTGCAATTTTCTGTTTCACTCCAACTAAAGTAACTTGAGAAATCTGTTCCTTAACTCTGTTGCTGCTATTATCACTTGATCTGCTCTGTAAATATTTTCAGACACTGATGTTGAAATGTTGTACACTTTCGTTTTCACTTGAATGTGCATTCAGAGGGCCGGGGTGCGGCTCTGGAATGGATAAACATAGAACAATAGGCCTTTTGACTGTTGATTTTAAATTGATTCCTGATTCAAAATGATTCAGCTGAGAGTATTTTAGAAAGGACTTGTCCATGGACACTTACTATGCTTTTACACTTGTGGAGAAGAATTTTTTTTTACCCTGCTTGTGTGTTTTGTTACAGTTTGAATCAAGACACATCCCTGCATGCAGTGCACTTTGCATGGCTTTCTTTAATCTTAATGTGCGATTTTGGAGAATTTGGAAACAGTATGGGGAGGGCTAATAATGTTAGTAACTGTTTGTTTGCTTTCGAGAGGACATTGTTTTGTGTTGTAATTTATTGCATCCCATATTGCAATGAAAGATGACCAAAGAGAGTCCATTCTATCTGGTGAGAATGTATAATATGGTTCTCTCCCCAGCCCCTCTCCCCCCTTCCCCGAATCTTATTCGCAGCTTCAGACAAAGAGGTTTAGTGCTTTATCTCAAGCTGTAGCAGCTTAAGCTTTTGGTGGTGGAGGCCTGGGAGGTCACTGTCACATATGAGGATTATTAAAATGTCAGCTAGAAATACTTTATTTTGTGCTTCGGACTTATCTATATGATAAAAATTGCATTGGTATAATTAAATCACTTTTAACATTGAATGTGGACATATGTTTAGATTAGTTTAGCTTAATAGTTAAGTAAGGTTTCCATGGGTTGAGAAGCAGCAACTGGTTAAAGTCCTAATACAATACCCAATGAGGTCAGTAGGATTCTTTCATTGATGTAAACAGGTTTCAGATTGAGCCCAAAGTGTGTCTTCTTTAGGGCTTTGCGCTGGGACAACTTTATAGATTTTTACACTGTTGTAGTTACCCTTGTGCAACTTTTTCTAATTCAGGCCAGGCCTGAATGAGAATCCTTTTTCCTCCTACACAAAGGGATAAGAAGATGATTTCAGGAGCCCACGTGAGGAATGGGCACCCACTGCATGGTACAGAGTAAAACTGGGGTAGGGAAGAGAGTGGTCCAGAAGATGTCTCGCCATGGATCCTCTAGATTCTCCCCCCTACCAGCCCTCCAGGATTGTCCTGGCATCTCCAGGAATAAAAGATTAATCTTTAATTAAAGATTATGTCATCTAATGAAATCTCCAGGAATTCGTCCAACCAAAGTTGGCAACCCTACCCTACACAGAGAACCCCAGGGCCCTGGAGTCTACTCCAGCCAGCTGCACTGTCGGGATGAGTAAGCCCCCCTGTGAGTTAACAAAGTGTAGTTGAGAAGTGAGGAGCACTCTGAATAATGCTCATTAGCAGTGCAATCAGTTGTACTTATTAATGGTGGATTTGTAACAGAAGGTATGAATTCTGAAGGCCTATTGTAAAATGCTATTTTTTTTGCACATAATGACCCTAGTCCTTGGACATTTTAATGCCTGTTTGGTCTGTGGAAAAGTAGGAGTGGAACATCACTGGACCCCTTTTGGCGCTTTGAATGATAATAGCGAGGGTATTCTGTGGTCACATGTCTGACATAGATTGGCTCTATTCACCAACGAGGAACAATCACAATGGGTAGTTTAAAATAATTCATTTTATTGCTGCCTCCTGTAGATTCCCGACTTCCATTTCAAAGTGGCAAATGTAGAGCACTGAAGAAGTACGTACTGATCACTGTCCAGATGCTATCAAAAGTATGCGATTCAAACAGTCCCACAGAGCCAGCAACACCTGGATCAGTGCAGAGCACTGTGCTTGACTTCAGCATAAACCATTATAACACTAGACAAATGTTTTAACTCTTTCGTCACAGGTGTGATATTTATTGCTTTGCTTCCTCGCTTCAATTGCGGTTGAGAACAGCTGTTTGGATTTTAGTTTTGGCTTGACAGAAACAACCCCGCTCACTAAACAAGTAAAAATAATAATAATAAACCTTACCATACTGATTTTTAAGGATGGATAAATTGAAGCACAATGGGGTTAGTTGTCTTACCCAAGGTGATCAACTGAATCAGTTGCAGAGCTCAAAATAGAACCCTGGATTTCTGATGTTCAGTCCCTGCTCTCACCTACTCATTGCTTGTAAATTAGGATCCTTTCCCAATCTTCATAGGTGTGCTTGCATGCTTTGCTTCTTAATATAGCATGCCTGTTATTGAAACAGGAGCCCATTGCTAGGGAGATAGCAACATGTCAATGCAATAAGTGGGGCAGAGATTGAAGGAGTCAGTGGATTTTTGGTAGAAGGGGGGAAGATCTTTAGGAATAGTCAGAAAACTGTCATTTCTCTTGTTTTGATCATGAAGTTGAAGGAAGTCAAATCCTAAAATGCACTAGAACGTGCTAGCGACCTTTTTGCAGCTGGGGAGTGTAGCAGACAGTAGATCCTGACTTACTACGTGGAAAATTATTTTAGGATATTTTTTCTTCCATATCATTTTTCTTACTGGATGACCTATATAAACCTCAAATGCTGATGAGCTCCATTTCCCCCCCCACCATCCTTTAGCATCCTTCACCCATTTGAGAAATATATTCTGGAGAGCTGAAATCAACTAAGCTCAGGCCTTGGCTACACTGCCGCTGTACAGCGCTGCAACTTGCTGCGCTCAGGGGTATGAAAACGCCCCCCCCCCCCCGAGCACAGCGAGTACAGCGCTGTAAAGCGCCAGTGTAATCAGAGCCTGCAGCGCTGCACGCTCGCTTGCAGCGCTGCAAGCTATTCCCCTCCGAGAGGTGGAGTACATACAGCGCTGCGAGAGAGCTCTCGCAGTGCTGGCGGCGCGACTACACTCGCGCTTCACAGCGCTGCCGGGCAGCGCTGGGAAGTCCTGAGTGTAGCCAAGGCCTCAGTCAGTAGTCATCCTCATTTTCTAAGGTTAAGGCCATTTTCAATGACAGTGTGACTCCAGTGGGAGCTGCATGCACACCTGAGAATTTGACCCTGGAGTGTTTTACAAGCATGTATTTGGTGAGTTTTGTTTTGTTTTAGTTTCAGTTTCCCACTTCAAAGGGCAAAGAACATTTTGTAAGTTTTTTGACTGGTATATTTTTTTTCTTTCAATCCCAATAGTCTAACAGCTGGAGTCTGCTGACCTTCCCCTATGCAAACTGGACATACTAGGATAAGTTACATAACGTAAGAACGGCCATACTGGGTCAGACCAATGGTCCATCTAGCCAGTATCCTGTCTTCTGACAGTGGCCAATGCCAGGTGCCCCAGAGAGAATGAACAGAACAGGCAATCATCAAGCGATCCATCCCCTGTCGCCCATTCCCAGCTTCTGGGAAACAGGGCTAGGGACACAATTCCTGCCCATCCTGGCTAATAGGCATTGATGGACCTATTCTCCATGAATTTATCTAGTTCTTTTTTGAACCCTGTTATAGACTTGGCCTTCACAACATCCTCTGGCAAAGAGTTCCACAGGTTCACTGTGCGTTGTGTGAAGAAATACTTCCTTTTGTTTGTTTTAAACCCGCTGCCTATTAATTTCATTTGGTGACCCCTAGTTCTGTGTTGTGAGAAGGAGTAAATAACACTTCCTTATTTACTTTCTTTACACCAGTCATGATTTTAAAGACCTCTACCATATCTCCCCTTAGTCGTCTCTTTTCTAAGTTGAAAAGTCCCAGTCCTATTAATCTCTCCTCATATGTTCCTCATTTGTTCCAAACCCCTGATAATTTTTGTTGCCCTTTTCTGTACCTTTTCCAGTATCAATACATCTTTATTGAGATGGGGTGACCACATCTGCACTCAGTATTCAAGATGTGGGTGTACCAGGGATTTATATAGAGGCAATATGATATTTTCTGTCTTATTATCTAGCCCTTTCTTAATCATTCCCAACAGTCTGTTCACTTTTTTGACTGCTGCTGCACATTGAGTGGATGTTTTCAGAGAACTATCCACAAAGTTTCTGACTCAACCATGCTTTTGAATTCTGATTTCCATATAAAAGTTATTTGTATTTTATGAGCTCTCTGTTCACATTTGGCCTCTGCCTCTGCAGGTCCAAGTGAATGTGTAAACTGATCGTATTTAGATAAAGGTGCAAACGATACAGATCCAGTTTCATAAGCTAAAAAGACACAACCGAGGGCTCCTAAATATTTGGACTATGCATTCTCATTTTGCAGCAACTAGAATAAACCCATATATATTTTTATTTTTGCCTATGATTTCATGGGCTGCTGCCACTCAGATACTGTGAGAAGTTCAGATCTTACCCAAGATGTCTGCCATATACAGGTTAAACTTTATAAAAGACCAACACAAACTCTTGAAATTTAAATATAAATCCTAGACCCTATGTATATCACCACAAAATATGTCTACCTAGGATGCAGAAACTACCAGGAGGCCCTATATGCGTATTCCGTTTCTAAGCTACACATAATGCATATTTCTTAGACTTACTACTAGAGTGTTGCAAATCTCTAGCAATGAAATTGAAACCAGGTGACACGTGCCTTGTTCAAACTTTGCTTTGAACCTGTAACTGCATCAGTTCCTCTAAGGCAGTGGTTCCCAAACTTGTTCCGCCGCTTGTGCAGGGAAAGCCCCTGGCGGGCCGGGCCGGTTTGTTTACTGGCCGCGTCTGCAGGTTTGGCCGATCGCAGCTCCCAGAGGCCACGGTTCGCTGCTCCAGGCCAATGGGAGCTGCTGGAAGCGGCGGCCAGGGCATTTCTCGGCCCACAAGCGGCGCAACAAGTTCGGGAACCACTCCTCTAAGTGGAAACTTCATAACTCTGGTGGCTCTGCACAGTTTACACCCCAGATCAGGGGTCAGCAATATGTCCGTATACGGACACAAGTGTCCACAGTAAACATTTTGAGGTCCGTGGGGGGCACTCACGAGCTGCTCCCCGCAAGCGGCTCCCAGTCCCTGCTGTTGCTGGTGGAGGTGCGGCCATGTGGCTCTGACGCTGCCTCCATCCCCCCTCCCTGAGCGCTGACTCCGCGGCTCCCAGCCCATTGGCCAGGAATTGAGGCCAATGGGAGCTGCAGGGGGCGGCGCCTGCGGACGGGGCAGCGCATAGAGTTTCCTGGTTGTGCCTCCGCGTAGGAGCCGGAGGGGGAAGTGGGACATGCCGCTGCTTCTGGGAGCAGCTTGAGGTAAGCACTGCACGAAGCCTGCCCCAGCCCTGATCCCCCTCCTGCCCTCCGAACCCCTTGGTCCCAGCCCGGAGCACCCTCCTATACACCAAACCCCTCATCTCTAGCCCCACCCCAGAGCCTGCACCCCCAGCTGGAGCCCTCATGCCCCCAAACCCCAAACCCGGAGCCCCCTCCCGCACTCTGAACCCTTCAGCCTCAGCCTAGAGCCCCCTCCTGCACCCCAAATCCCTGATCCCTGGCCCCACACCAGAGCTGCACCCCCAGTCGAAGCCCTCACTCCCCCCCCCATCCCAACCCCATGCTCCAGCTCGGAGCCCCCTCCTGCACCCTGAACCCCTCATTTCTGGCCCCACCCTGGAACCTGCACCCCCAGCCCAGAGCCCGCACCCCCTCCCACACTCCAGCCTCCTGCATCCACCGGAGCCCCTTCTGGATAATTTATGAGATCTTCCACTTTTGAGTTGTGCATGTGAATTTTTCTTGTACATTTTCCATCTTTCCTGATCCCAGCAGTGGCTGTAGAGAGGAGGAACAAAATGGGGGCCAGGCAGAGGAGGCAGTTCTACTCCATCTCCTTTACTGTGTCCACAAGAAAGGAGCAGCTGGGTTCTCTCTTACCTCTCTGACAGTTCCAGCAGGGGCTGGGGCCAGCTTTGGCAGTGGAAAGCATTTGAAGAGGGAGGGGAGAAATAGAGCCTTCAGGGAAGTAATGCTTTCCAGTAAAAGGACTGAGTTGTCCAGGTAGAGGGGCCTGGTCAGCATTTCCTGACACTGGCAACCCTGTTATCAGCCCGGTTTGTCAGCTAAATCAGGAGGATAATTTAGGAGTGGGGAGGAAGCAGCAACTGTGCTGAACAAGCAAAGAACATAAATTTGTGCATGTGTGGAAGGAGAAGAATATTTGGAATAATTGGGTGCAGATGCTCCTGCTGCCTCTGGGCAGCTTGAGTTAAATGTGATGAGCATGCAGCAGTTGATGCCTGAAGGCACTGATACTGGAGGTATTACAGAGGTTGTGTTTTCCTGGATTGTGCAAAAGTTTTGTGGCAGATCCCCAAAACCAGGCTCAGCTTTTTTGGAGTTGACTTCAAAACAGAATCCTCTGAGGTTTGTGTAAACATCTCACCCAAAGTTGAATTAACCAAGTGTGAGGGCCCTCCCCACCCCTTCTGCCTGTAGTCCAGCCCCCGTTCCATCCCTTCCATCTGCAGCCCTGCCCACAGCCACACCCTGTTCTGCCCCTTCGGCATGCAAATTCATTCCCACCTAAATACATGAGCACTTTTACCAGTCACTCATGAATTGCATAGAGGGTGACACCTGCAAGTTGTTAGTCCCAGCCTTGTTCCCCCTCCCCCAAAATGTGCATCTTATACTGTCCAGTACACTACTGAACAATACAAGCTCATAGAAAGTCCGTCATTTTATCAAAGGAAAATGAAATATGCGCCAGCTTTGTTACCCCAAATGGAGTTTCCCACCCACTTTAATCCAAACACACTGGTTAAGATAAAACAATAAGATAAGTTTATTAACTACAGAAAGATAGATTTTGATTGATTACAAGTGATGATGCATAAAGGTCAGGATTGGTTACAAAAGAAAGTAAGAGTAATATGTAAGCTAATGTCTAACTTAACAAGATAAGTGAACATAAAAGGAAAGATTTTGTCTCATCATACACCATTGTACATGTCACAGGCTGGGTCTCCTTTCAGCCTGGGACCACTCTCCCATAGTTCAGTTCTTTGAGAGTCGTTGATGTCATGAGCAGAGAGATGGGAGGAGGAGAAGTCAAGCGTCTTCCTTCCTCTTTATAATTCAATTCCTTGTGCTAAAAATACATTTGCTGAGTCACTGTGATATGCAGTGCATTGTGGACGTGAGGTTTGAATCATCCCTGTGATGAACTGTACATTTCTTCACACCCTCTCCCCAATGCTGGAGGATGGCTGCTTAAGTAGGTGACTTGTCTAGAGTGCTAGTGTGTCTCTAGAGTCTCTGAAAAACTGGTTTGTGGCTGCTACCTAGAATTACAACATATTTAAGTAACAATCATAGAATAGAATCTTGTAACTTCACATAATGCTGTTACACATATTTTAATAGGATAATGATACTCAGCATGTTATGACTTTTTTCAAACGATACCTCATAGGGCATACTTTGTACAAATTTATCATATATTCTTGTAAAAGTGGTGACCACAATAGTATAGACTCTTACAGGTATGTTGCTTGATTTTTGCTTCATAAAGCTGTTTATGAATTGTTAAACTAGAAATAAATGCTTTAGGCATTCAAGCAGTATCTGCTGGACATCAAAAGTGTATTATGTCATGTTGTTTGCATGCATCTTGATAAGAGGTGGAGGAGAAGTACAATGCATCAAATAATTTTACACTCCCATTAGCAATTTTGTTTATTCTTGCCATGCATGTTTTATCAACCATTGTTGGGCGAGGTGTCAGGTTTCCCCTTTGCTCTTAGACACTCACGTGTGGCTCTCTCAGCCAATGAGTCAGTTACTTCTGGAGTGATTGGCTGGCATCCCTACAGCACACTCAGCAAATAGTACCTGGAGTTCCTTTGAGTTGTTGCCAATGCACAAAGACTGAAACTAACGAAAATAGCCCGATTCGTATTTGTCGTCTTTGTGTGCAGTTTGGTCACTTTCTTTCAGTGATTTTGTTTCTTTTATGCAACTGAAGGAGTGGGTTCTAAGATTCCCTTTCATCTGTTTTGAAACAAAAGCCACACACTCCCTCTGGCTCCAATCCTGCAAAGACTTCACACATGCTCTAAGTATATGAGCACTACTGAAATTAATGCAAATTCTCATGTGTAAGTTCTCTTAAATTCACATGCTTCCAGGTTAAAGTTTAGGTGATCATGAATGAAAGGAAAGTGGCATAAATGTACCTCCACACACCTACCTAAAATGACTTTTACAATTGATGTTTTGCTCATGCTGAGGAGTTTTCCTCTTCACTGTTTCTATACTTACCAAATTACATATAAAAGCCATAAACTCCTTTATATTATCCATAAACATAATAAAAACGTTACACCACATAACTTTGACTTAGTCAGTAATTCTTGACTTAGCCTGAGGGGTTGAAAAGAAAATTATTCCTGTTACACATTTTAATTATGCCATAAACTTTGTGAAATAGCTATTGATCTTCAGCATCTGGCATCAGAAAAGTTGCTTGTTTGTTTATTACTTAGCCTGAGTAGTATTGCCATCTAGGATAAAAATAAAAAATATCTCAGGACTTGAAGATGCCCCATATGTAAAATAGTAATACTAAAAATAATTGTGGGAGGGTTCTATGCTAAAAATATTTTATTGCTGAAGAGTATTTTTACCAGATTTTTTTTTCCAGCCACTTCTGGAGAAATTTACATTCCAGACTCTGGAAATGCAAATTCGGACGCAAGAAAATATTAACTGCTATTCCAGAACAATTCAAGAATGGAAGCCTTGGGCCTCTTTGTTTATTTTTATATTTTAAACATCAGTAATGAGACAAATCTGCATTATAGGACTGTTTCCCTGAGGAAATGAGAACATCTCAGCTGAGAGCTCCACTCATATATTGCCAATTCTAACATGTTGAAATTTACATAAGATTTGCTTCTTGCCATATGCAAACTGCATTTGAAACAACAATTACCATTAAATTGCTATTTCAGTACTGTGGAAAAGTGACAATTCTAAGGGCCAAATGCCAGCAACTAGAAACCAGCTTCCATCCTTCCTGCTTTAAAACTGGGCTGACAGATCAAACACTCATGTCACCGTGTACACATCAAGCATCTCCTTTAAATACAAAAGGTGAAATTTTGACCTCCTTGAAGGCAGTAACAAAACTCCCATTGAATTCAAGAGGGCTTGAATTTCATGACCACTAAAAAATGAAATCCGTATACTGTAGTGTTTCAGTTTGCTAAGCCGGTAGTAAAGTGTAATAGAAAGTGGGTTATGGAAATTTAGGTCCTCATATTTTTTTCAGTGTCACAAGTTGTTACCATCTTAGGTGGACAGAGCAGGCTCAAAAACAAGGAGCTGAATTACAATTTTTACTTTCAGATACAGTTGTCAGACTACACGTGGAGAGAGGTGCTGTTTCCCTCATTGAGTTCAGTATTGTACTGAGCATACAGGATGTAGCATTCTTTTAAAGGTGTTATCCAGCCAGCAGCGTTAAGTACTGCAAGTGACAGACTGGAGTGTGACCTGGGAGCTAAATGCTGACTTCCCTTCTGTGCCGGAGGAAGCCAGAATACTTCTGATGATCGCTCACTGAGTGCAGGGTGCTGGGAATTCTTCTGCTGCCATTCAACCCCCTCCCCCCCACACCTTTTCCACATGCATTAAAGTAGCATGTTTTGCACCTTTTTAAAAAGCGTCGTTGTAGGCTGGGGTGCACTCCGCCCAGCAACCCTCAGGGCAAAGTGCCTACCGATATCCTCCTCTTGAAACTGCTGCTGATGTGGCGCCCCGGATATGCTTCGGTTTTGTCTACACTGGCACTTTCGTCGCTAAAACGTTTGTCGCTCAGGGGTGTGAAAAACACCCCCCCCCCACCACCCTCGAACAACAAAAGTTTTAAACGACAAAAAGCGCGGGTGTGGACAGCGCTTCGTCTGCAGGAGCCGCGCTCCCAGTGATGAAGCTACCGCCCCTCATTGGAGGTGGTTTTATTTTGTTGCTGGGAGAGCTCTCCTGTCAATAAAGAGCGGCTACACAGCGCACCTTACAATGGTGCGGCTGTAGCGGCGCCATTGTAAAGTGCACAGCATAGATGTAGCCTTAGGCCCCGTCTTCCTGCTTTAATTTATCTGATGCACTTAAACCCTGCCCCCTGTTCATGCAGATTTGGCTTCAAAAGCCACAGTACAGCTCACTGCATTTAAAAGTAGTATGAAATCATTCCCAGAGGAAATCCAAGGGAAATGGAGGTTAAATTGTAAGTCCTTTTCTCCCTGGTGGAATGGTGTCTCTGGTTCACCTGGCGTGCACACTTTCATCATGTAACTCCTACCCAGGAATTGCTTTAGCGTGGGTTCATGAGCTCAATTGAAGACACAGAGATCACTGTGTCACAGCACCACTCAGGTTTGGCCCAGCCACCCCGCTATCATGACAAAGCCAAACCAAGCTTGAATAGTGCTGCAGTCCCTTGTGACAGGTCTCAATGCTTGGAGCAAAGAGCCTGGCCCAGCCCTGCAGGACTGGTGTCAGCACTGCAGGGTGGGTATGGTGTGGACTTGCTCACCGCTCATCAGACAGCAGATTATCTGAGCTAGGACATAGGTGATGATCAAAGTTGATTTCAGATGAGCCACTTGTGATGGTAACTGCTAGCTCTTCTACAGGAAGTCCCTCCTCCCTAAGTGCAAGTACCTGATGCATCATCCCTTTCACTGACATATCTGTGCCTAACTTAAAATGCCTGAGCAAAGGATGAGAGAACACCATGGTGCTTGCAGGTATCTGAGGTTGCCAAACTGACAGATTGCATTCCAGCAGGTACATGGTAAACCGATTAAGAACACACTGGGTGACAAAACATGTCATATCAATATGAGGCATTTTTGTTTGGCTGGCATGCTATGAAGAACAGCCCTGGGAGACCATCCTTAGCAGTCAGAGTGACAGTGGGTATATGGGACAGTAGGTTGTGTCTAGGCCTTTGGAAAGAGGGTTAACAGTTGAAGATAAATAAGCCAGTCTAGCTGTTTCTCCTTTGCAAGTTAATTCCAGTTCAAGAATGGCAAAAGAAAATATATCTAACACATGTTGGGTTTGTTTTTTGTTTTTGGCAAGAAATCTTTTCATATTCCCTGATTGGGTGGGATATAATGCACAGAGTGAGGGAGGTTTGTTCTTTACACTTAAGCAAGGAAAATTTGTGTTTTTCTTTAAAAAAGCATATAATGAGAATCATGATCTAGAACCAGGATAGCAGAATACCAAACCCTTAACTCACAATTGGGGCCAGATCACCACAAGAACTCAGTTGTCCTTTAGGTACCTTAATAAGGGCCAAAGAAGGGGGTCACTGGAGAAGGTTAAGTAGAGGTCTCACTGAGAGCTCAGTGGAGGTGGCCCAAGGCTGGTAGGATCTGGGTTGGAGGCTGAGAGATCCAGGCTACAGTCAGGCTGGGTTGGCAGGGCACCTCAGCAGATCTGGCTGAACTGTACATGGAGGGGTGACAGAAGATATAATGGAGAATACAGAAACCAGTCTAGAAGATGATGAAAGGAGATAGCAGAGAGGAAAACTGGTAGCAGGTTAGGAAAAAGAATAGGGAGGATATGCCAGAGCTAGAAGAAGAACCAGCAGGCAAAAGACAGGAAAGTAAGGAGAAAAATCTAACTGTTATAATACTGAAATCACCAGTCAAGGATGTGAAGATGATACAAGTGGCAGAGTGGATTTAAAAAAAAAGTGCTGGGGACAGAAAGAGTTAGAAAGCTACAAGCAGGAGATCTATTAGTTGAATGTAGAAGCAAGGGTCAAGTGGGGGAAACAATTAAAAATTAAATCATAGTAAAACAAAGTAAGCTGCCAAGTATCTGATAGGATGCCGATCTAAATGACTAAAGGTGAGGCATAGGGGATAATGTACTATATGCTAAGCAGCTGTTTAGCGAGAGGAGTGGAAAGAAAGATGTCAAGAGCTGTGGTAGATGCATTTAGAGGAGAAACCCTTCCAGATAGGGTAACAGGATATCAGATTTTTTTATCAGAACCATATATTCCACCCCCAGTGAGGTGCAACAGGTGCCAAAGGTTTGGACATGTGGCAAATGTATGTAAAGGGAAAATTAGATGCAGTAAATGTGGAAGAGAGCTCTTCTATCACAGTTGTGTGGGAGGGACAGAATTCAAGTGTAGAGGAAAGCACTTGCAGCATATGGAGGTTGTACATCAAAACAAACTAAAGAGATTCAAAAAACAAAGGTTAAAAATAGGTGGAAGCTAGTAGGAGACATCTAAGACCAAAAGGGGAAGAGGAAAGGAAACTTAGTAAGGATAAAGAGAGAAACACACAACAGAATAAATCAAAGGATATGATGGGTGTTACAGGGAAGATAGAAGACATATGCATAGACAAATAGACATTAATAGCTTTTATGACTGAAGTAATGATCTGCATATCACAGACTGGGGGAACAGAGAAAACGAAAATTCTAATTAAAGCAGCAGCAAAGTACCTATGTGTTAGCAACTTATTGGTAGAACAACGCTATGCTTTTTTTTTTTAAATGAACGAAATACTGAAGGATAAATAGAATAGTACTGACTATTTACTGTTGGACTGCACATAGCCGAACAGCACATGGCCAGGAGCAAATGTCTAATATCCATGATAAGGCTACTAAACCTGATATCATTTGCATACAAGAAACTTGGTGAATAGGAAAACTAGATTTCAGAATCCCAGGATATGGCATCTATGCAGGCTAAAGAAGTGGGGAGGAGTTTTTACATTCATTGAGGAAAACAAATTATATTTATTGTAGTTTCCTCACCTCAATTACAAGATAGAGTATAACGCTATGGTGAGTTCAATGAAAATTAATTCTCCATTTTTGAAAATATATAATGTTTACAACCCCTGTGAAAAACTGGAAATTCGGGATCTAACAGAAATAATTGAAGTTGCAATAAACCCATATAATAGATGAGGAGACCCAAGAATCCATAACTGATTATGGGGAAGGGGAAAAAAGGATAAGAATGGCAACTGTCTAGAGCCATTAATTGGTGAAAATAATCTAGTAATATTGAATGATATTACACCCACAAGGTTTAATAGAGCCAATAGAAATCTCTCCTGTCTAGACCTCGGAATTGCCAAGTAGTATAACAAACAAATGTAGCTGGGAAGCCCATAAACAAGAGGGAATGAGAAGTGATCATTACTTACACGATGCCAAGGTAACAGTGCTGTTGAGGATGGATGACGGCCCATTACTTGGAATATTTAAAAAAAAGCAAACTGAGAAATATTTGAAGCAAATTCAATGAAAATATTAATGAACAGTGTATAAGTGATGACACTGAGGATGTTAGTAGCAATATAACTAAGGGAATCATGATGGCAGCAAAGTTAGCTATACCTAAGATATCAAGTCACCCTAAGGTAGCAACTGTATACCATGGTGGACTGAGGAATGGAAAAAAAGAATTAAGGAAAGGAACAAGGCATATAAGAAAGCAAAAAATACAGTGAATAGTGAGGGAGGACTTACCAAAATGTAAAAGCAACAAGGCAATTGTGCAGAGGGCTATTAAAAAGTCAAAGAAAGCTGGAGTTAGTATGGTGGCGAACATAAATAAATTCTAAAACCTCAGACATATATGGGCAGATTAAGATAATAAATGGAATATGGAGAAGCAGTTCTGTACCAAGGCTAACTGTAGAAAGCCAAGGGATAAAAAGCTATAATAAAGAAAAAAAAATAGAAACCCTAGCAGACATATTCCACACATTAGTAATGGTGAAAATCAGATTATAGAAATCCATATGAGGGGAAAAAATAATTAAAGAGAAACATGAGAACGGGAAGAGGTGAGGGGAGGAAAAGAATACAATACTAAATGAAAACTTCTGTATGAAGGAACTTCAAAAAGCTATAAATAATAGCAAAAACTCTGCATCAGGGAATGATGGCATAGGTAACAAATTGCTAAAACACCTGGATGAAGGGAGTTAAAAACCGTACCACAGTATATGGGGAAAAGGTGAGCTACCAGTGGAGTGGAAACATGCTGTTGTAGCCCCAGTGTGGAAACCAAGTAAGCTGTGATACAAGATGTGTACAGGCCAATTGCCCTTATATCATGTATGGGTAAAGCCATGAAAAGAATGGTGACTGAAATATTAACAACATATCTGGAGAGAAATGGACTGACAGACAACAGGCAAAGTGGGTTCAGAAGGGGAAGGAGTACAGTTGATCATATAGTTAGAGTACAGATGGAAACACAGAAGTATAAGAAACAATGAATATAGGATAGTAGTTTCCCGATACTCAAAAAGCATATGATGTGTTATGGAGACGGGGCTTATTGCATAAAATAGCCTCCATGGGCATAAAAGGAAAAGTATATAGATAAAGGATTTCTTAAGTAAAGGAACTATGCAGGTCCGATTAGGGAAATCCTATTCTAGTATATCTATAATCACAAATTGTACTCCTCAGGTGAGTGTCATCAGCCCTGCCTTATTCAATGTAATGATAAATAATCACCAAACCTACAAGATATTAGCATATACAGTCATGGGAAAATGCATTATGGATGGAGAATCACTCCTCTCCCTGATATAAATGTGGAACTATATAAGGAAATTAAAATTGGAAAGGAGAACTAAATGTATTAAATATAGCAACTCAATATATATGTGATAAACAGGGCAAACATTGCCAAATATTTGCAGATGGATCTAAAGAAGAGAAAATCGGGATTGTGGAGGCAGTATTCTGTATCCCAACACTTAGACTGCTGTATTTCTTTATTCCATCAAATTTTGTTGCCATCATGGTAGACAAACTAGCCGAGATAATGGTGGTGGTGTACTAGATCAGAGGTGGGCAAACTATGTGGCCCGCGGGACCGTCCTGGCCAGTCCCTGAGTTCCCGGCTAGGCAGGCTAGCTCCTGGTCCCTCCCCCACTGTTCCCCCTCCCCTGCAGCTCGCAGCTCCGCCAGTGCTCTGGCCCGCCTCTCCTGCCGGGCAGCGTGGGTGGCTGGGCTGTGAGCTCCTGCTGCTCCAAGCAGCATGGTAAGGGTTCGGGGGAAGAGGGGGGTTGGATAAGGGGCAGGAGGTCCTGGGGGACAGTCAGGGGATGGAGCAGGGGGCAGTTGGATGGGGTGGAGGTTCTCGGGGATGCCGGTCAGGGGATGGGGAATGGGAGGTCTGGATAGGTGTGGGAATCCTGGGGGGGGGGCTGTCAGGGGGGGAGCTGTGGATAGGGTAGGGTGATCAGAGGGCAAGTGTGAAAAATCAGGATGGGGCTGGGAGGTAATAGGTGTCTATATAAGAAAAAGCCCCCAAAATCAGGACTGTCCCTATAAAATTGGGACATCTGGTCACCCTAGGATAGGGGTCAGGGAAGTCAGGGAACAGGGAGTGGAGGGGTTGGATAGGGGGTGTGGTCCCGGGGGTGTGGATAGGGGGTCAGGGCAGTCAGGGGGCGGGGAGCAGGGGGGTTGGATGGGACGGGGGTTCTGAGGGGGGCAGTCGGGGACGGGAGGTGGGAGGGGGCGGATAGGGGAGAGGATCAGGCTGTTTGGGGAGGCACAGCCTTCCCTACCCAGCCCCCCATACAGTTTCGCAACACCGATGTGGCCCTCGGGCCAAAAAGTTTGCCCACCCTTGTACTAGATACTGGATGTGCGACCTACCTCCGTTGTCATCTTGTCAGATTCACTGTCAGGACTTCTGGCAATCAAAAATAGGAATTCAGATAGCAGAAATGATATAATTAATGTGAAATATTGTTACTAACAACAGAATTGGTGCAAATGGGAGTAAACAATTGAAATGGCATGGATCCCACAGCATGTTGGGACAGCAAAAAATGAGGGTGGCAGACAAAGTAGCAAAAAATGCTGTAAAAATGACAAAATGGCAGATTCCTTTAAATAGTTCATTAGTTTAATTTTAAATTCCTAAGAGGGGAGTGTCAGAAGTATGGACAAAAGAAACAATGGGGAAAGGATTTCGTGACGATGCCCTAATCGGAAATGCTGACATACAGCAAGAACCTGAGCAAAAGAGTGAGGTAGCTTTATCTCAAATACTTATCAGATACTGTGGCTTAAACAGTAACTTGGTCTCAATAAACACAAAGAAAAGGCAGTGTGAAATGTGCAAGGGGGATTCTAAGTGACAAAAGTTACCCTTAAATACCTAGTAAAAGCATCAGGAAAATTGGGAATCATTAAGAAAGCAATATTAAATTTTTTTTAAATAGTGGGAAAAGAGAGAGATTTAACTATATATCCCCAAATCCAGCACCTAGCGGTTATAGACTCGGAGTGTGACTCTGTTGCACCTTAAAATACAAGAAGGAGGGTTGCAGGAAGAGAAAAGACAAATTTTGCACTGGTTGCCAGAGAGTAGAGGAAAGGCCTAGAGAGAGGTGGACATACAGCAAGCCCAGGGAGAGGCCCACACAGTCTTATTGTTTACAAGTTTTATCTGTTTTTAAAAAATGTAAAATATCACATGTACCTATTGTGGATCAGTTACCTGTCCCTTCCTTGTTTGCAAAGTCCTTGCACACCAACGACGCATGTAAAAATATACATTCTAAAAATTCAGCATTCCATTCCAGGTCTGTAATGGCTGAAATTCATTAATACATGAAGACTCTTTGACCGACATGCAGTGGTGTTGGAGGTCTCCTTGCAGGTCTAAGCAAACATCTTAAAATCAGCAACGTATCTTGGTATATTGCCTTGTATTGTATGGACGTAGAATGTAAACCATTTTCTTGTGTCTAAATGCAGTCCTCCCCTTTTCCCCCCCACCATCACATCAAGGCTGAGACAATTTGGCAGGGCAGTGTGAGGGAAGTTTATATTATTGCTATCCTTTCTGTACCTGTTCTGTGGCTAAACACAGCATCTCCATTTTCAGGCCTTTCAATCTGGCATCTTTTGCTAGTACTACATTCAAATTAAAATAAACCCCACCACCCCTGCTGCTCTCCCCACCTTTTTATAACAACTGCTTGTGATTATACTTGAAACCCATGGAGCTGGCAGCATGTTCACCGAGAATAATCGGATTAGCCCTTCTGTTGTCCGCTTCCTTAACTGGCCATGGCATGGGGTGGAAGAGGCATGTCCTGTAGATTTAGCCAAAAGCAAGATGCAGAACAAGGGGGGGGAATTGTTTGGATCTAAAATCTGGAG
The DNA here is from genome assembly GCF_011386835.1 of Chrysemys picta bellii. Lineage (NCBI taxonomy): Eukaryota > Metazoa > Chordata > Testudines > Emydidae > Chrysemys > Chrysemys picta. The sequence continues at coordinate 13,553,125 of NC_088799.1, read as the reverse complement.
CAGGCTCCATAACAGCACATGTGTAGCCCCAGGTTACTTATGTTTATTTTATTTATGTAATGAGAAGAGGTCATTTTAACTTTGTTCCTGTTTATTGCCTTCTCTGGAATGTAGACAGCAAAAGACATTATTAAGCTCAACAAAATTGTTTATGTCCTAATTTTGCAGCTTGTACTATCATTACTTCCTAGAGTAAGGTCCAGCAGAGCCTATCTTTGACTAAAGTGTGCTATTGAGCCAAGGAGAATTAGATCATTCATTCTGCGGCTTGATGTCAGCTCCAGATCATGTGAATTGATACCTTTTAATTTAAATTAAACCAAAAAAAACTTCATAATTCTCAAACGATTCTTTAATGAAATAAAATGTCCTTTTGCTGTGGTTACAGAAACAGATGTTTGTTCAAAGACATTTTGATGAACTTGGGCTCAGACTTAATTCATCACTTAATCTTGTACCAGTCTTCAGTAATTGAAACTGCCTCAGGACCAAGCTAATAAGAGTCTTCAGCGTGCCGTGGTCTGTGAACGGGGCTTTTTTTTTTTTCCCCCAGGGAATTAAGTGTCCCAGGAAAAGCAACACAGTTGCTAGTGAAGCAAGCCCATGAATATTGATTATTTGCCATGCATTTCAATTATGCAGGAACTTAAATCTGAACTGGATACCTGCAGTTAATGATGGGCAATCCAGTTTGGACCAAATAGGGTCCAAAACTTTAAAATGTGTAGAGTTTCAAAAAATTTGGCCTGCCTCTTTTGTATCCCCTGCCATCCAATATTTTTCATGTTCACTGGTCTTCATTCTTTCTTGTTCAGATACAATGTATAGGTAAGTACAAAGCTGACTGCAAAGAATTACAAACAGCTCTCACAAGGATCTGACCAGTCAACCAAATGGCACATGAAATTCAATTATGATAAATGCGAACTAATGCACATCGGAAAACATAATCCCAATTATGCATACAAAATAATGGGGTCTAAATTAGCTGCTCCAATATCTCTAGAAAGAGATATTGGAGTCATTATGGATAGTTCTCTGAAAACCTCTGCCCAGGGTGCAGTGACAGTCGAAAAGCTAATAGAATGCTAGGAACCATTAGGAAAGGTAAGACAGAAAATACCATATTGCCACTATATAAATCCATGGTACATCCAGACCTTGAATAATGTGTGAATTTCTGATCACCCCATTTCAAAAAAGATATATTAGAATTGGAAACGGTGCAGAGAAGGGCAACAAAAATGATTAGGGATGTGGAACAGCTTCCATGTGAGGAGAGACTAAAAAGACTGGGACTGTTCATCTTAGAAAAGAAATGACTGAAGGCGGATAGGATAGAGGTCTATAAAATCATGAATGGTCTAGGGAAATGTTACTTACCCCTTCACATAATACAAGAGCTAGGGGTCAACCCATGAAATTTAATAAGCAGCAGGTTTAAAACAAACCAAAGGAAGTACTTCTTCACACAACATGCTTTCAGCCTGTGGGACTCATTTTTATTGGACGTTGTGAAGGCCAAAAGTATAACAGGATTCAAAAAAATATTCGATAAGTTCATGGAGAATAGGTCCATCAATGGCTATTAGCCAAGACATAAAACAACGTAAGTAAAACTACGTTAAAACCCTACCCAATGCACCCAATCTCGCTAAACCTCCGACTGCCTGAAGCTGAGACTAGATGACAGGGGATGGCTCACTCAAAATTGCCCTGTTCTGTTAATTCACTCTGAAACATCTGGCAGTGGCCACTGTCAAAAGACAGGATACTGGGCTAGGTGGACCATAGGTTTTGATCCAATATGGCCTTTTTTTTTTTTTTTTTTAATGTAGCTGGAAAGGTGGTTTTCTGTTGTATTTTTGACATGCTGATAAGTAGACAGATACATACAATCTTATGACAGAGTTTCTTTTCAGGAGATTTCCAATCCAATACACAAATGCCAGTGTTTGGATAAAATTTGGAACCAAAGCCAACTTCTTAAAGTTTTACCTCACTGCAATCATACACATCTTAACAGGACCTTTTTACTGAGCCCATTTTTCCACTAGATTCAATCTGTTCTACCCATCATGGTTCCTTTCTATTATAAGAGTAAGTTCCATTACCCAGAGGATTTGGCTGAATTTCTCTTTTTTGTCAAAGGGTACGGAGAAGGTTAAGTATGTTTTCCCCCCTTGCTGTTCAGTAAAACCATTTCATCTTGTGTGTGTATGTCAAACTCATTATTACTGTGCCTCTAAGGACACCCAGGCGCGCGTGCACACACAAAAATGTTATTCAGACAAAAAGGACAAAATCTGTGTTTAAGAAAACGAAGTATGACGAAGGGTACATAAAGCAAGAAGCCAGTAGCAAAGGTGCCGCTGAAAGAGCTTTCCCAAATGAAATCCCTATTCGCTCTTAGATGTTTGCACAGGATCATGTGCACTGTTTTCTCTTCTTGGCCGCCATGAGTCAAAATCAACTAGTGAAAATGATACCGTGCGGTCTGCACAAGCTGCCTTTTGCTTTTAAGAAAAATTCCAGGTGAGAATGAAAAACATTAAAATTTGTGTATGGTCCCTGGAAAATATGTCTCTGCCTCAGCCCTAGATTGCTCTAGCAGTGAGCTTTTTGTGTGTATGGTGGCAATCATTGTCCTTGCAATTATTTGCGCTGACTTCTGATCAGTCTTTGGGGCACCTGTTTCATTCCATGCTGAAAACATACTGTTTCCTTCTGTTCTTGGTTTTCTACCCCTTAACTAGTTTTCAGTCCATTAAATAACATTACCTCTCAGTCCACGACTGTTTTCCATAGCAGTTTAAATAATAAATGAAGAGTATCCATGAAATATGTTGCTGTCAATGCTGTGATTTTTAGTTAGATGGGTCCAGAAAATTCTGTGATCCTTAAACAGCCATTGAGTTGCATGTAGATTTTGGGAGCTTCAAGCACACATGAAGTAGAGTAAGGTCATGATCCTTTACCACTGAAATCAATGGGAGTTTAGTCTTGACTTCAGTGGATGCAAAATTGGGCCATATATAGCCATATTGACTTGTCCTTGCAACAATATCTGTACATGGGAAATAATTTTTTGTGCTTTTTACATAGTAGAAGCATCTCCTATGTATCTGTGTGGAGCTGTCTTGAGTTATACTTTGTCAGTTATTGTTTGCCTGGAGTTATGTTCAGAGGCGTTTGTCTAAAGGAATCTATCCAGCAATTGAAGTTTAAGAAGAATTGTCAAATCTTGTTCAGGAAATCACATTTTAGTTAAGAATTCTCAATAGATCTTCATTAACATTCCTTAAAGAATAAGAAATCTATACAGTTGTATTCCCTTTTTGCTTGATGAGCACTGCTTTTAGCTGATATTTTTTTCCTAGTGCCATTTTCTAACTTATGCAGTTCATATTTTCTAGTGGCTAAAAGGTCAGCATTGGCTATGCTTCTCATTCTATATTAGTTTTTATTTTCCTTTCAATATCTGATTTGGAAAGTTAGCATTTGATTCTTTGAATATGCACGTCTGTTGTAAAGATACAAATCTGAGGGAGGAATACTGTAGTAGGAGTGTTAAAACTGCATATCACAATGCTAAGGTATGTTTGAAAAGAGTGGTGTTTAAAATGTTACTTTATCGTGCAGTCATTGTTTGTAAACCCTGCAGCTATTTTAACTATTCTAAATTACTAGTGTATAAATGTTTAAATTATGCCAAGTATAAAGATAAACATTTACATTATGCTGCAGAATTTGAAGATGATCAGTAACTTCCTATTCTTCATAAAGTTCAATTTCATGCAAGAGAAATTGATGTTTTCAGATGCACACGGTGATGCTGTGGCTTCAGCAAAGCTCAGGTGGCAAGAGAGTATATCAAAGATGAATCATTTTGAACAGTGTTTGCCTGATTTATTGAGTCTGTTAGGACAATGAATCTGTATACTGTGTTATTAAACTCAAGTGTTATCATATTATCCATTTTATATATCATCATAATTGTAAAATATGACTCACCTCTTGTATTTCACATACCAAGTTTGTGTTCCCAAAGCTTCTATCTTTTAATTTTTAGGTAGATTTTTAAATCCAAAGCAAAGAGGAACATGTGTCCATCTTCATGTAGACAGAACTTCTAAGTTTTGACTCAGGAGGTCTTAGTTTTCAGAAATCAAAACTAATTTAGGATTCTAGGTTGTTATAAAATTAACCAAGTAAGACAACCAAATGGAAAATGTGATATAAACTGGCTTATCATTCCAAATTGAAGTCCACCTTAAAAAAATTAATGAACCACATTTTATAGCAAACCTTACTTCTGGGTCTCTTACTGTGTTGTTTGGTTCCTGTATACAAACAGTTCACCTCTTGCTGATTAAATTTCCTTCTACAATTCCACCAAGTGCCTGTCAGGAGCATCTATATTGCACTGTCACTGCTGACATGATATGGAAATTCACTGAAAATGACAGGCTCATTCAACATGAGACTTCATCTTTTGTCAGAGACACAATGACCGGTATCTTAAAATCTTAAAAAGTAAGACACTGTTACCCTATTATAATACAGGGCATTGCTCTTATCTAGCTAACCACCTGTGCTCTATTTGCATTAGTATGCTGTTCCTATGTTCCATTGTCTAGCAGTAACTAGCATAAATATGTAATTATATGGTTTGTTTTGCTAGTAATAGACTTTTTTAAAAGTCTATTATTACGTTGGTGTTGAATTGTGTTTACTGTATCAACCAAAAGATATAAATTGAGTCAAATTACTTGTGTGGTTAACTGCAAAATACAAGTTATTTCAGCGGTGGTTAGTTTTCAGAACGATTTTTGGTAATCTAGTTCTTTGCTTGGTTTTGTTAAGAACTTGCAACTTCTAAAACCTTGCCGTTATTAGGCATAGTCACAGGGCAAAACTAATGTGCTCAGTGAAATCCTGTTCTCTGCATGTCTTTGTCACTCAGAGGTTCCCAAAGGGTTGTAAGTGTTTAAACAATGGCTTATACATAATAGAAAATTGAAGATGATAGCAAGGCTTAATGTTGGGATTCCTTTCATTGGAGGTTTAGGGCCCAGTCCTGCACTGTGGCCACAGTAATTCATTGTGGGGTGACACTTGGTGTTTCAAGTACGTTTGGGAACAAATAATTAAAAAAATTTAAAACAAAACCAAAAAACCTTGCTCATCAGTCAAAGGGGATGTCTACGTAGCCCTTGGCAGTGCATCTCCGAGCCCAGGTTGACAGGCTCAGGCTCGAGTGGTTCAGGGTACTTTGCTAAAAATAGCAGGTAGATGTGGCTCTGAAGCCTGGGGACAGGGGTGAGCTGCGTCAGAATCCGAGCTCCAGCAAGAGCCACAAAGTCTACACAGCTGTTTTTAGCATGGTAGCCCGAGCCCCGCAAGCCTGTGTCTGTTGACCCAGGTTCGGAGACTTGCTGCTACTTGTACCCTTAGGGTACATCTACTCTGCAGTTAGACATCCAGAGCTGGTCTGGGTCAGCTGACTTGAGCTCGCGGGATCAGGCTAAGGGGCTGTTGAATTGCGGTGTAGATGTTAGGCTAGAACCTGAGCTCTGGGATACTCGGGTCCAGCTTGAGCCCAAGTGTCTATACCACAATTAAACAGCCCCTTAGCCCAAGAACCCGAGTCAATTGACCCAGGCCAGGCATCGGTATCTAATTGCAGTGTAGACATACCCTGAATTGTAGAGTGCGAAAGAACTGAAGCTACTGTATTTTAGGGAAGGATTCTTGTTTAGCGGTTAGAACAAGGGACATGGGAGTCAAGACTCCTGGGTTCATTCTTGTATCTGCCACTGACTCACTCTGTGGCCCCTGGGCATATCACTTAACCTCTCTGTGCCTCAATTTATCTGTCTATAAATCTGATGTTATATGTCAGAAGTATTTCTAAAGCCATATGTGACTGGATGCCACTCACCACTGTGGTGCCTCCTGCTGGCTGTCCTGGGGATTAGCTTTGCTCGCCAGTGCCCTCTCTTCTGGTGATTCTTGCCGTCGTCACTTCTGCTCCAGGATCCACATCACTCCAAGGCATGTGGCATCCTCTTCAGGACACAGCCCTCCGGCTGTGCCATACTCTGTGCTTCCCCCTTCCGGGGGATCTGCAGTCTGCTGTCCAGCCACTTCCTTCAGTGGCAACTGGAGCCCACTGTCTGGCCCACTTCCTCAGTGGCGAGGTAGGGGGACGATTCAGGCCCACCCACTACTCCAGGTCCCGGCCCAGGGACCCTGTAGAAGGCTGCTGCTTGCGGTGCTTGCTCTGACTCTTCAGTAGGTTTCCCTGGTGACTTCCTCCTGGCCCCCGCACCCTCTTTGCTCTTGAGAACCCAGTGTGGGGCAGGGCACCCCATCACACCTATAATAGTCTCAGATGAAAGGTACCATATAAATGCAAAAATAATTAATGGTGTTAATCATATTATGGTACTTTTTGTAATTCTATTTAAATTGTTTAATTCAAAAAGATTTTTAGTTTGCAGATTGAACAGGAAGGAATTAGAAAATAAGAATTCAGAAATAACATTTGATTCCAGAGCTTAACTACCTTTATTTTCTTTTACCTTGGTTATCCATCTCAGCACTGGTTGGTGACCTAGCGAAGCGACATTGAATTGAGTTAGGGCTGCATTGGTACAGGGGCTGGATTATTATTTCACCGTTTCAGCAGCTCCCTGCAAGCAGATTGGCAGAGGCTTCCATTGGTGTTTCTACTCTACATTTTTCATGAATAAACAGCGCTCGGTCTTCAGCTTGTCATCATTTCACCAACATTAATTTCACCAGGAGATGGGGTGGGAGAGTAACAGAGAGGAAGGGAAATTCAGCCTGACCCATAAACATTTCTTTCCCTGTATTGGTTCATGGCAGATACCTGACATTTGAAGGCTGAGACAGTTAATTTAATTTACGATGTGGTGATGGTTTGTCTGTTTTAACAATACATTTGTGAAACTTCTCTACCGTGGCTTACTTTGCCATAAGTGGGTCAGAAATTAGGAAATGGATTGCCATGGGCAGGCTTTGTTGTCTTTTAATGAAGAGCCACAAACTTCATAAACTGATTACAATCAAAATCAGTTTATATGGTCCTTATGCATTAAGAAAACCATAAAGATAAAATGCTTGTCGTTATGAACCTGGTTCCACTTGGGATACAACTCTTATCTTGCCCATGGTGCTTTCATGTAACAATGTAAGTGTAAGATTGTGGGTAGGTGCACACACACACAAAACCCAAAAACTGTTCTGTAGCCCTTATTTAAAAAAAAAAATCTTTGCCTGTCTTGTTTGTGTAGGTTTTAAGCTATCCTTGGTAAGGATTATCTCTTACTATGTGTTTGTATAGTGACTAGCACAACAGGGGCTCAGTCTTTGGTTGGTGTCTTGTCTAGATGCTATTGTGGTACCAATAATAATGTTGTGGAGCTACACTCAATGCCAGGTCTGCGCAGAGCTTTCTGAAGAGGGGCAAATACATGATGGAACACAAACTTTATTTACATTTTCTAAAACTTGGTCCTGAAGTAACATGATGTTGTCCAAATAGTGGTGAATGTAGCTATGAAATTGTGATGTCTGTGTACTGCACATTTTAAATGTCATAGAACGCTCTCTGTATACAAGGGTGCCCAGATAGCAAGTATGAAAAATCGGGACAGTGTGGCGGGGTAATAGGCCCCTATATAAGAAAAAGCCCCACATATTGGACTGTCCCTATAAAATTCGGACATCTGGTCACCCTACTGTATAGAGTCCATTAGCAATTCTGAGAACAAAACGGCTGCAAGCCTGTAACTCCCTCTCTCTAGGCCTGATCCAAAGCCCACTGAAGTCAATGGAAAGACTCCCATTGACTGTACTAGACTTTGGGTTAGACCCTCTCAAGGGGACTTCACTTTTGTTCGTTCTTGTTGGAGATTTCCTTAAATTGAAATGAAATGGAATTCCAGACGGAAAGGGCATGTTTTGTTCTTTGTGTATCTACTGTTGCATAATATCAGTGTCACTTGAACAATACAGTGATACATGAGGGCCCATCATTTATGGTTAATTGAGTCTTCTGCTTGCTGATGTAAGAGGATAGCTGAAATTTCAACACCTCCACTCCCCCCGTGCAGAACTGAGGCAATGATGGTTGTAAGTGCACTCTGGGTGTCTTTCTGCTTGTGAATCATGTCACTTCTGGGTACATGATATTGCACCAAGTCTTATCAGTACTGCCTGAATAACAAACCTGACATGTCATAATTGGGAGCAATTTGCTGGATGTTAGATATTATTTCCTGCTTTGCAGATTATTCATTCTTAGGCGTAGAACTCGGTATTTTTTTTTTAATTTAAATGTTAATGATCACTTTTTAGATGTAAAGAGAAACATGAATAACACACTTTCACAAAATGAAGATTTATTTCATTCTCCTGGAAATTATAGTAGTAGTAACTTTTATGTTCTAAGAATTCTCATTGAATAAACTGTCCCACAATTTGGCAGTAAACTGTTTACTTAGAAGGTATGTGGACAAGTTTTAAGGTGCTTAATCACACTTAAGAGCAGATTTTCAGACAATCCAATGTGTTTGGAAGGTGCCTCTTACTTAGAGCTGTTTAGAACAACAACTACAACAACATAAAAAACCACAAACCCCCACACAAAAAAACCAACAGGATTTCTTTGAATTTTCCACCTCATTTTCTTAAAAATTTTGATTTGTTGAAAAATTTTGACCAGTTCTACAGTGAGCTGAAAAACGTGAATATATATATATATGTAGATCGATGCAAGAACTATGTTGCAAAACTCCTATCCCCAATATACATACCAACCCCAACCACATACGCTGATGAAGGGGGGAAAAAATCCCATCCTACCCTTCCATGACTTTCCAGGTGACATTTGTGTCTTGCAAACCTACAGAGAACACCAGAATAGCTTTGCCACAAGTCATACTCTGTTTGTGTTCGTCCCTCAGATGATAGTGCTATGTCCAACTGTGGTTTTTAAGATCATGTGATTTTTGACTCTCCTAATTCTAAATTAAACAAGGGCATACTAATAAGCTAATATTTAGTGTCGTAAAGCAGAATACTACAAGAAATGTGTAAATGCTTATGTTGTGAAAAAAATGCCAAAACCCTGTCTTTAACACTGCAAAACTTTTGAAGCAGTGGTGGGCAACCTGCGACCCATCAGGGTAATCCGCTGGCTGGCCACCAGACAGTTTGTTTACATTTGCAGGGCCACTCACAGCTCCCAGTGGCCACGGTTCGCCGTTCCTGGACAATAGGAGCTGTGGGAAGTGGCGCGGGCCTCAGGGAACTGTCTGGTGGCCTGCCAGCGGATTACCCTGATGGTCCACGTGCAGGCCACAGGGTGCCCACCACCATTTTTGAAGTGTTCAAAACACAGACTGGGATTTGAATTTTGGGGCTTCTTCAGCTCATCTCTAGTTAGAACCAATTTGAAAAGCCATTGTCAGATGAATTACTGGTACAACTATAGGAACACTAGGTTGATCTGCCAACATCTTAATTGCAATCAAACTTCGAAAATTTGAATTGCACTTAGTACTGACGAATACCTAAAAAAAGTATTGCCTTTATGTGCTTCTGTGCTGACCGTTTGTTTGAAAATTTAACTTCCTGTTCAGTAAAAAGCAAAACTAAAAGATCCATGCCCCAATTATGTTTTCATTTATCCTGTTGTTTATGGCAAGATCAAGCTTTGGAAGGGGTCTGTGATTTACAGAAAACCATGCTATATTCAGACAGGCACAGATGCACCATATAGAGCAGTATGTGAAATTCAAACATACTGTTTTTTACTGTTATGGACAAGTAACACAATTGACAATATACAAAACATTTTCCAAATGAAACTTATTCACTAAGGCTCTGGTTCAGGAAAACACTTCAGCATATGCTTAACTTTAAACATACTTAAGCACATTGAAATCAAGGTTAAGCACATGCTCAAGTGCATCCCCGTAGGATAGTACTTAAGCATGTGTTTCAGTGCTTTCCTTAACCAGGGTCCTATGTTTGATCAACAGTCAATTGAAGTCTCCTCCCAGTGTTTTCAGTGGGCTTTGGATCAGACCCTAGGGACAAATCTTCCTCCAACAGATATCAATGGGTGTTCCCCCTTCTACTGACTTAAGTAGAATCAGGATTTGACCCCAAATGCACTTTTAATCTAAAATAAATAAATAAAAAGGCAAACCAAAGAACATTTCTACTAGGACATCAAGGCAATGTTGTGACTAACATCCCATTGCTCTGTACAGTATATTGTATCTGAGGGAAAGGCATTAGACTCAACCATCTTCCAGGTACACCAGAGTGGTCTCCCTTCTCAAGGGTGAAGATGTCATTCAGTGTAGAAGAGCCTTTGCGCCTTACCAATCAATTCCATTTAAAAACAGTTGTTTATGCTTTCAGGTGTCATTAGTGGGGTCCAGAAATCAACTTTTTGGGCCAGAAGCCTTTAAGGTATTTGTTCCATCTTTTAGTAACTTCAGTCCCCCTCTCCCAATTCTCACTCTCTTCTGAATAACAAAGCAGTTCATTAATCATCACGCAAACTCCAGTTACCTCCTTATATCAAAATACACGTGCACATGCACGCCTTACTGAAAGAATGCCAACATACAGTAGGTTCAGGTAAAATAAATTAAACCTCCAAAGGAAAAGCTGTTGATAAATACAGCCATTACAAAAAAGGAAAAAAAAAATCCAGGAGGTTGTATTTGTTACACTTGTCTTATTTGCATGTCTTCCCTGAAATGACTAGAACTAATACCAATACCAAAAATTACATGTGATATCTGTGCATTTGTGGGGTTTGTTTTTTTAGAAAAGAGAGCTCTGCAGCTTAGAGATAAAATGCAATGTGGCAGTTACTGAAGTACTGCATCTTTTTGTGAATAGTGGAACAAATTAGGTGAGGAAAACATCTGTAAATTGTCAATACAGGAGTTAATGCTGCCCTGAGGCTACAGAAATTAACCACTTCAGAGCTGTTAGACAAGCCAGGAATTTGGGGAGAACTGGCTTCTAGTGCTGATCTGTTTATTCAGTATATTATGTATGAAATACTGATATTCCAATATGATGTTATCGCTTCAAAAAAATGCTGCCATGTTAAAATCTGAGAACTGTTTCACCCTTGGACCAGTTGCCTTAAATAGTTTCTAGTCTGTGAAGAAAACAAAATAAAATGTCACCCACTTGGATCAATCGGTGAGGGAAATTGATGGGGCCAGTGATGAAAAGGGAACAGTCCCAGTAACCAGGGAGTGAGACACTCACCAGGTGGCAATAGGTAGCTCCTCCCCGGGAGTGTCTGGCACCCATTGGCCAGCTGGGGGGAAAGGGCTGCTGATTGGCCATCATTGCCCAGCTCCCAGAATTTAGACCCAAACAGGAGGCTCTTTCCACTCCGTTCCAGCAGTTCATCCTACCCACCAGAACAAAGAATTGGAACCCGGCCTCACAGATGCTGTGGGACTAGCTGATCACCTCTTTAGGGGGTAGGGAGGCATATTTTATTCTCCCATGGGCCAGTTGGCAGAGGTTGAAGGTGATTTTTGCCTTCCTCGCAGCTCCTGCAGGTCACAGTGGCTTAAGTAGGAATACGCATGGTATCTTACTGAGAGGATGGTGTTTACTTGTCACAAGTTGCAGCAGGTTTCCAGTGCAGTTAAGAGAATAAAATGAATGGTTCTGAGTGGTAAAAGACCTGGGATTTTGGTGTTGGGCTCATGTGACAGGGTGAGACCTTGTGGCCTTTGTGGGCTGAGGTCCCCATCTTGCTGCACACTCCACCACCCCCTCCCCCAATGAGGGGGAGGGTGCTATTGTAACACTGACAGATCCTGGTTGTCGGTGGGTGGGATTGAACCTGGGGCCTCTGGAGCTTAGTGCCTGAGCCTCTACTGCATGAGCTAAAAGCCAACTTCCTGTTAGCTAAGGCTGTAGAGTAGACTCATTTTGTCTCTCTCTAAGTGGTCTTGGTGCCACTAGATGGGACAACACCACACCCAGGAGGTGTGTGGGTTACACTATGACTCAAAGAGAGGAGAGCCTACCATGGTTTGTGGATTATATGGTAAGGAGCCAAGTAATCCTGGCACCAGTTACAGGTTATATGGTAAAGAGCCCTGGATTCCCTACACTGGAACCAATTAAATGCCTAGTATAGGTGATACGTGGATAGCGCCCCTTCTTTGTGTTGAAGTTTAATAAAAGTTGCGGCCTGCCACTCAATTCCATGCATGTGTCCGTCCTCATTTTGCTGCTGTGCCCACATCAATAAGCATCATTTTATTGGGTAACAGCCCCTTGTAAATGCATTCAGCCATATACTTTGTTTGTGGGACTTGAGCCGAAAAGAAAGAGAGAGAGCTCTGAAAAATGATAGGAGATAAATTACATTAAAAAATCTTAACTGGATTTTAAAGTTTTCTTTATTTTATATTTTCTAGTTAAGGTGCTATTATGATGTGTCTTTTGGGTTTTTGTGAGAGGCTGTTCTCACAGCAGCATGGGGTTCTGCATGCCACCATGTAGTTTAAATAGCCTTGTTGGATATACAAAGAATGGCCTACCCCTTTTAAGAGCCAAATACATCAGTGCTTCCCTCAACAGAACTTATAATTAAAGGTGTACAGGCTGAATCCTCAGCTAACATAAAGGGACGTAGCTCTAAGGACTTAGGTGGAGCTATGCTGATTAACGCCAGTTGGGGGATCTGGCTCATTAAATGCAGATTGTGTTGGCTATGAGTGGAGGCAGGCGTCCAAAGTGTGGCTCATGCCAAGCAAGCTCCATCAAGGAAGAGTAAATTCCCCTTTAGGTCTTAGCATCAGGTTCATCCCCAACTTGCCACAGCATGTCCTCCTCTTACAGTGCCAATCAGTTAATTCAATGTGCTAATTGACTGCCTCCTCACTGCTGCCCTAGCCCAGAAGCCTTCCAAATCTCTCCATTTAGAGCAAGCAAATGAGTGCAGGGAACGTCTGTCTAGCCTCCTTTTTTCCATTCAAATCTGTGGACGCAGTCAGTGGGCCACAATATAAATATTAGATTATACATGCATGGCTACATCAAATGAACATTATTAAGCTTGCAGAGTCAACCATTGGAACGTGAGGTCTGTGCAACCTTAATTCGCCCCCCTTGCGTGTATGCATGATGATAAAGTTTTTGATTACATGATCATGTACTATTTTTTCCACAGGACCCTGTCTTATAATGGAAATGTTGGGACACCTTCATAATAAACAGAGCTACCAGCCCTGCCTATAGTAATAATAATGCACTCCATGACAATTTATGGTACCACGTGATATTATTAATTCTGCTTTTATGTTAGTTGGGCAGCAGCTAATTTCTGCTCTGAGTGGCTTTTGTAAAATAGAAATCCCAAATTAAGTTCTTTCTAAGTTTACGTCTACACTACCCGCGTGAATCAGCGGGTAGAAATCAATCTCTCGGGGATTGAATTATCGCATCTTGTCGGGACGCGACAATCGATCCCCGAATCGATGTTTGTACTCCACCAGCAGAGGTAGGAGTAAGTGCCGTTGACGGAGGAGCTGCGGAGGTCGATTTGCCGCCGTCCTCACAGTGGGGTAAGTCGGCTCCGATACGTCGAATTCAGCTACGCGAGAATTTGCGTATCTTAAATCGACCCCCCCCACACCCCCGTAGTGAGGACGTAGCCTAAATGTTATATTTTAGAACCTGACTTAAGTAAAACCTCATTCTATATACTGTGCATAATAATGCATTGAGGTTGATAGTGCAGTTGTTTTTCATACAGTGTCCAGAAAAGGTTTTCTGTTCTATATCTTGAGACACATCAGGGTGTAAAAGAATATTATAGATTCTTGCTGGTAGCTGTATTTGTGCAGTATGAAGCATTCACACAAATACCTCTTCAATTTGTTCTACTAGCAAATCTATGACTCTATTAATCAAATTCAGTTGACTAAAATAAGCCTAATTTAAAAAAAAAATGCACAGCATCTTCAGTCTTGTTAGTTTGTGATTTCCAAGAGCTGTATTTGGAGGAAATATTTTTATTATTCTGATAGAGCTTTATTGTTGTGTTTGGAGCTTTACTCACATATAAAAAGCTGAGTTTCCTGCCACGAATCTAAACAGGTATAATACAGACAAAGGAGTGGGTAAGGGATGCAATGTAGAAAAGCAAAGTGATTTTCTTTGGTACCAGTCTTATTAGGGCCAAAGCTATTTTAAAAAAATCCTCCCGACATATTTTTGCTACAATATGGGCTAATTACAATGTGTATGAAGCAAGAGGAAAGGCTGGTCTTGTGGTCAAGGAACTGACCTAGGACTTAAGAGGGATGGGTTAAACACCTTTGTGAATTTGAGCCAATCAGTCTATCTGCCTGTTCTCTCAATTCCCCATCTGTAAAATTGAATTAATACTTCCTTTCTGCCATGGTGGTCCACTTTAGTCCTCCACCTTTCTCCCATGGTCCTCCACTGGACAGTAATCTCTTCAGAGCAGAGTGTCTCTTACTATATGCTTGTACAGCACCTGGTATAATGGAGTTCTGAATTTGAGTGTGACCTTAGGACCTAATGCGCCACAAATAATAAGAACATGTAGCCGGACAATATGGTTGGAAGCCTACTTGAAAGAAATGAGTTTGTGGGAAAAACGTATAGAAGCTGAATGAGGCTGCTTAGACCCCTGAAATAGGGGATTGGCTCTAGGCATAGTGGTATGAAAAATGGCACAGAGCTTTGAACGGAAGGAAATGAAGAAACTAGTAGGAGGAGCAGGTTCACCAGTGCAACTATCACTTTCTCTCTCCTAAAGGCATCATACACTATATTTATTTAATACTTATTGACTGAACTATGACTTATTGCAGTCTATTAAAGATGACTTCTTCTTTTGTAGTCTGTGCTTTCTTACTTGCAAAACTTTAATGAAAATTAAAAAGAGAAGCTAAAAATCAAAGATGGGGGAAAAGCAATTAACAGTAACTTTTGCTCCTTAGAAGATATATTTTTCCTGTTTGTATTTAGATGCATCTAAAGGAAAACAGACAAACAAAAAAATCTGGTAAAATCTACTTATCTAGCAAATAATACATATAGAAAATATAAACTTATATTCCCAGTTAATGGTTCATCTTGTTAAATTAGCTTTTCCTCATAAAATTATCCTTCAATCCCAGGACTGAGATAGTAACAACTAGAAGATTTACTGCAGGAAATAACATTGTGGTGTTATTTCCTTAGAGTTGATTGGAAAGTAGTATTGAAATTCGATATTTTTCCCCATTAGGCCTGTGTATGCTTTGGCATTGTGCAATAGTGCTACAGTGATCCACACAGGAAAGATGGAATTATAGATCAACCACGTATCTAAACATCAAAGTAGACTGCTGCATAAGCGTCTCATAGAATTTATTTGCTGTGTGCTTTGAAATTAAATTTGAGACATGGCATTGACAAGCATACATTTATCACCATTTGTGTCATCAGAGCATACAGTATACAACTGTGGAATAGAATTTCGGTGCAATTGAATTTCCGCAAAAGAGTCAAACCAAATCAAAGAAACTCAAATGTTTAGGTTTTAAAAACAAAATAACCTTTTGAACTCCTTCCATATTAATACTACTGGGACAAATCTTGAAGTGAGTACTCAGAGAAAACTCTCATCAATCGACTTTTTCTCTGTGTGAAGAACGAGTCAGGATAATTATCCCAATAACAGTCGTGATACCGACAATATCGCTTACTTTTTGCCTTAAATCAAAGGATCCTGTTTTGGATGTGTGTAGTACTTTTGCCAACATAAATATGGTTCTCAATTTTTTTCATAGCATGGATGGCTTCTTAGTAGAAAGATTGCCCTGTGACCACTTCTCCTCCAATTCCAAATTACATGCACCACTCATCCTCCAGTCACAGGAGCATAATATCCCTCTGTATGTGCAAAATTAATGTTAGCTGTCCTCATGAAGTTTTAATAGCTGGAAATAAGGAGGAGCCTGGGCCTTGTGACCAGAACATTCTCTATTCACCCCTCGCAAATGCTCTGCACGCTACTGGTGGTTCATGATACGCAGTTTGAAAGCCTCTTCAATATACGGTTTACAGGGTAAGAGTCTGATCTTCTTTTGGCAATGGTCTGAATATACTGTGATTTGTTATACTAGCACCTAATAGCCCAAGCAAGCTCAGGGTTGTATTGTACTAGGTACAGTAAAAACACGCAAGTAGAGCTGGTTCCAGTTTGGCGGAGCTTATGAATTAGAGACCAGATGCAGTAAAATGATATGATAAAACCAAAGTAAAGACGGCGGAGGAAGAACATAAGAATGGCCATACTGAAGTCAGACTAAAGGTCCATCTAGCCCAGTATTCTATCTTCTGATAGTGGCCAGAGCCAGGTGCTTCAGAGGGAATAAACAGAACAGGTAATCATCACGTGATCCATCCCCTGTTGCCCATTCCCAACTTCTGGGAATATCTACTAAGGTTAGCTAGGGACAGCTTGATGATTCAAAATAATTTTATTGTCTTTTAAAATAAATAAAATCAACTATCTCTAATTCCACACAAGAAAAACATTACTTTCCTGTAATGTCCATCAAAGTTCTGGGTTGTTTGGCTGTACGGTTTTGGGTCAAGTTCTTTTCTGCTTGAAATATTTGTCTCTTATTTAAAAAGAAAATAAACTGAAGCGAACAATTTGTGCTCGCTGAAGCAGCAGTGTGAGTCTGTAGATACTATAGAATCACAAAGCTCTAGGGCAAGATATTCACAAGTGACTAGTGATTTTGGGTGCCTCAGTTTCTTGGGGCCCAACTTGAGACTGTTTTTTCTTTTCCCAGAAGTACCAAAAGTCAGGCCTCTTTTGGGCAGCTGCATTTGAGGAACATTGAGTTTGTAAGAGGTTGGTATTGATGGAGTTACATCTGTTTAATGCATGGCTGAATTTGGCTCAGTTTGAATACTTACTGTTGGCTTGGAAGATAACGTAGGCTCAAATGACACATTAGCTAGTAGAATTTTATTATTCAACACAGCAGAGAGTTGACATCTAATGGGCCACATTCTGCTTTTGGTAAGAGAGGAATGAATCTGGAGTAATCCCACTGAAGTTAGTGGATTTGCTTCACAGTTACTCTGGCATAACTGAAAGCAGAATCTGGCCCACTGAGAACATATCCGCGGGTAGCAGTTGTCTGTCAGGTGCAAAGATAAATGCAGAGGAAAAACTTAACATTTGGTAACATTTCAAAATAATTTACATTTCAGGAATCTCACAACTACTTCTTTGAGTTACTTCCTATGTGTGCGGCATTAGAATAGCTGATCCCTTGAGTATTTAAAAAACCTGGATTATAATCTTGAAAAGTGCCCTTTGTTAATAAAATATGGCTTTTTCTGGATTACAAGCTATATAACTGATTATGTAGTTCAGTTTTAACAGCAGCTTGTTGAGTGTGCCATACTTTATCCAGGTATTATGAATAAATAAAAATTAATGGGAGAGAGCCTAACAGTGCAGAAACACACTTGATTTTGCAAACAAGGGAATGATGCACAGGTATAGCTAATACCAGTGGGGTAGCCGTGTTAGTCTGAATCTGTAAAAAGCAACAGAGGGTCCTGTGGCACCTTTAAGACTAACAGAAGTATTGGGAGCATAAGCTTTCATGGGTAAGAACCTCACTTCTTCAGATGCAAGTAATGGAAATCTCCAGAGGCAGGTATAAATATACTTGCATCTGAAGAAGTGAGGTTCTTACCCACGAAAGCTTATGCTCCCAATACTTCTGTTAGTCTTAAAGGTGCCACAGAACCCTCTGTTGCTTTTTACGGGGCTAGCTAGAGAGTTTTCAGGAATGCTGTTTCCAAATGTAAGAACATCTTAAATTATTCTGTCATATCCTTTCCCAGAGGAAGAAATGGCTACTAAAATTAGGCAGGCAGTATCGTATGCAGGATTACTTGGTCTTTAAATATAAATTTTCCAGGATGAAAGAAAGTTCTCATGGATTCTGTATGTCAAGCAGTATTCATTGACCTTGTAGTCTCAATAGCTGTCACATTTTGTGTTTTACTGTCTCTCCACCACTCTCATTCATTTCTTACTTATCCTCCAACATTGCTCTGCATTGGTTTTTGCAAGTGACTTGTGGTAACCATACAAATAGCTGAACAACTTCTGTTATACCCTTAAGCCCGGGGTTGGTAGTACAATAAATGTAGGCTTTCTCATAGCTCTTGATGATAACCACCGGGGTTATTTTTGCTTAGTATAACAGGAGTACACTATAAAAACTGTTTTAAATTACTTTTTGCTAGTTATCCAAGTTCAGAAATCTCCTTCATCCCTCTCCTTTTAGCATGATGATTACTAGAATCACATGCTTCAGTGGCATTTCAAATCCAACTAATATATGGAGATTTATCTATCTTGTAGAACTGGAAGGGACCCTGAAAGGTCATCATGTCCACCCTCCTTCCTTCACTAGCAGGACCACGTATTGATTTTGCCCCAGATCCCTAAGTGGCCCCCTCAAGGACTGAGATCACAACACTGGGTTTAGCGGGCCAATGCTCAAACCACTGAGCTATCCCTCCCTCCCCCCTTTGTGCTTGGATTGAAGTATGGGGCAGGATCCTTGAGGGCTGTATAAAAGTGAAAATTGTGTTCATCCAGGGATTGCTTGCTTCCCCTGCATCCCCCTACAGGTTCTATTTCATCTGATTCACTACCTCGCTTACCCCAAAGCAAGTTAACGATCAGAATTGCTTTTCAGACTGAGATTCAAGGTCATTTAAAAATAACAATGGTGTGTTATTTGTGTGGGGCGTCATGCATCCCCATCAATTCTCATCCTCACCTCTTTATAAGTGAAAGGAGATGTTGACAACTATGTCACGGTTAAGAACAATTGGGCATGGTAGGGCATTGCATTCTAAATATGACTAAGGAAGAGACTCCAAATAATTTTTTTATAATCGTTTCAGCGTCACCACATGCAGTACACAAAACATTGTAGTAAACTATTTTAAAGTATTCAATACAACAGGGAATGCACCGATCACACTTTGGTCAATGTCTCTCTCTTTTGTAAGTTTTCTCTGTGATTTAGAGAATGAATTTTTTCTCCAAGACCTCTGTGTTGCCCTCTCTTGAAAAACAAATTTGTAAGGACTTTATGATGGCCTTGTTGTGGACAGATTTGTGCTTTTTAGACCTCTGATTAAAAGGTTCTGTATTTTCAACCTTCCTTTTCCTGAGGTTTTTATTGCAAAGGGTTCTTAGGTTCCTTCTGGAGAGTGCTTAATTATAATCCTATGGAACCTAAATCGTTATACATTTCCAACAAGGTCTCTTGAAGAGATAAATCTGTCAGTTCATGGCAAATGTTGACAACCGCATAATTTCCATAGTCTTTCAGAAGAATAATGATTATTTTTCAAAAGAATTATTTCAAAGCCTTCTTGGAAAAGTGTCCATGTTATTGGACTCTAACAGGAAGATCCAGACTACTAATACCTGTCAATCTTAAATAAGTACCTTTGGAGCCTATCCAGCTAGATACAGTTTTGACTTATTAAACAGAATGAATGATTTTATTATAGAACGCTCTCCCACCATAGAGTGTAAAGCAGGGGTCGGCAACCTTTGGGAAGTGGTGTGCCAAGTCTTCATTAATTTATGGTTTCGCGTGCCAGTAAAAGGTTTCGTATGCCAGACCAGCAGCACAGGCAGCAGATGGATCCCCAGACCGGCAGCGGGCTGAGCAGCTCAACCCACTGCTGGTCTGGGGTTCTGTCTGCTGGCCCCTGCCAGCCAGGGTCCTAGCCGCCGGCCCCACTCAACCCGCTGCCGGCCCGGGTTCCATCGATCCAGGCCAGGACCCTGGCTGGCAAGGGGCCGGTGGCCAGAACCCCAGACCAGCAGCGGGCTAAGCGGCTCATCCCATTGCTGGTCTGCGGTTCCATAATCCAGGCCGGCAGTGGGCTGATCAGGGCCGGCGGCCGGGACCCCGGCTGGCAGCAGCGTGCCACTAAAAATCAGCTCGCGTGCCGCCGGTTGCCAACCCCTGGTGTAAAGTTTGTCAGGAGAAACTACTGGCAAAATTTCATCAAAAATAGGCCTCCAGATCCATGGTTCTGTCTTACAAATAAGTGATTCAGTTGATCCTGCTTTGAGCAGGGGGTTGGATTAGATGACCTCCTGTAGTCACTTCCAACCCTAATCTTCTATAATTCTATGACTCAGTCAATGAGATACCAGCGGAAGAACTGCAGTTGTTGGTCAACTAATAATAAATGTTCTTAGGCATAGAAGACCTAAAAGAATCCGTCTAGAGAAAACCATGCTACATCTACTAAGATGATGCTTCCTCTCTTTGGCATTGTGCAACTATTTATTGAATTGCAGAAATTATGGAAGGGTGATGAGTATCTTGCTCCTGCTCTCATTCAGCTTAATGGCAAAACTCCTATTTGACTTCAGTGATGCACTGACTCTCCTGTTCTCATTTTTTATTTAAACAGGCTCCCTTTTCTTTATCTTTCATCTGACAGGCCTTTCACTCTTTCCCATTGTCAGATAGTATGTCCTCCAGGGGAGTGTGAAATTTTCAGGAACAAGTCTCACCACCTAAAATATCCAAATCCCAGCCCCTCTTGGGGAAAGACTAAACTACTTTGCATTAGAATAGATAAACTGGTTCTAGCTATGCTTTAAAATGATCTTTTTGTCCCCTTTCTGAGGTTTGTTCCTATCCAGAACAGCACTAAATTAACATGAACTAGGTACCTTTTAGTTTGTGCCTGCAGCATCTGCACTGGGAGTTACAGCAGAGCATGCTCTGCTGTATTGCAATTCACATCCCCGTAGTCCGAACTGTGGAGCTGCATAGACAAGCACTACAACACTTCCAATGGCAGAAATATACACATTTCAACAGAGGCCTCGAGAACAAGAGTTATCTGGGATCTCTTTAAAAAATTCCCTCCTTTCCTCCCAAAAGTGAAAGGAAGATGCTGTATTGTACACATAAAACAATTAACAATATATCCCTGATAAATCCCCTTGTGCATTTTCACTCATCAATGATTCAAATTTTTAAATTTTCTACAACAATGAAACTCACTTCTGAACCTCAAAAAGCCTATTTATAAATTCTCATTTGGGAGAGAATGTAGTAGGGGTCATATATCATTCATATTATCAATTTATTTTAATCTGTGTAATCTAGCTATCTTGATCTATCCCTGTCTGTTCTTCTACCCTAATTCATTCCAAACTATTTATCTTTATCTAATCTATTTCCCTTTTTATACTGCCCACAACACCCTGATATCTGAGCTGAATGCTATATCTTAAGTAGTGGGTATATGTAGAAGAAAACAGTGGCCCAAAATCTGTTGCGGGGAGGTAAACTGATCCAACATGGCAGGTGTTCTGCCCTCATCCCAATTTATGAAAACCTTTTTGTGTCCATGCTGGAAAGTCATGCCATTGTGGAAAACCCAGGGAAATTAACACTTCCAGTGCAAATTTCGGTGTGTTTCTTCCTTATGCTGTAAAAAACCTTTGGCAATCTGGAGATAAGGCACTCTGATCCCCTGTTGATGGGTGCCATATAAGAAGATGGGTGGATTGATAGAACTAAGGAGGAATTCAAGTCCTGAAGGAACTGTGCTGTCTTAAAGATAAGGTCAAGAATAAGGAGCAACAATGAGCAGGTGTCCTGTTATGTTGGTGAGCTATTCCTCCTGTCCATTTCTCAGGGAAGTACCCCCGCCCCACAAACACACTACCACATAATACTTAGTGAGCCTGAGAACAGCTCAAATTTACTTAGATTGGGCAGATTTTTTTTTTAATGCAAGGTTTAAAAAAAAATTCAGAAAATGTATCAAATGCATGAAAAGTGTGGCAGCAAATGGAAACGGTATCAATTATAGGAGAATATCTAGGGTTAGCTAAGAATTTTGCTTAAGGACTTCAGTTAGAGTGAGTATGCTATCTATTTTTGGCATACTGGAGAAGAGAGATGCATTCATTCATAAACTCTATGTCCAGAAAGGACCATTGTGATGATTTAGTCCGAGCTCCTGTATAACCCAGGCCATAGTGACAGTTTTTGTTGATTAAAAAATAAAACATAGCATTTGAATTTTGAGAAACAAATGCTTAAGAAAGCAATTTGTCTTTTTTGAAATTCCATAGCCCTAATTACATTTCTTACAGTTTCTACTGAGGTGCAGAACTATACCATGGCTCTTATGAGTTTGACCAGTTTATTCATTTGATTGATAATGAGGATGGTTTAGAAGTAAGGACTTAGTGTGTACCTCGCTATAGTGCTTGTTACTTTCCATTTGTTATATTACTGTCCTATAAGGATAATGTGGAAATAGATTTATTCATGCTGTAAAAGCAATGTCTAGAAATGCAATGTTGCATAACTGGCAGTTGTCATAATTTACTAACTGAAAGCAGGGAAAGTGATTTACAAAACAAGAGACTATTTGAGACCTAAATAGCTTAGCAGTTTTCCATTTTCACCAAGTGTTGTTTTTTTTTTTTTTTTACCCCTTTTGATAATAAGAAATTACATTTTCAAAATCAGGTTAAGCAACAGTGTACGGTTTGAGAGAAGTAGGGTTTGTTTTTGCTGAATATGAAGTATTGAGAAGGTGATGCACATGGGTTGAGTGCCTTGTAGTCTGTTAACAGCATATCAGTATTAGCAGGCACATCTCCTTGGATTTTCCCATCAAGGTGGAGTTCATGATTAGGCAATAAGGGTCATGAAGTGCTCAGTTACTGCAGTAATGGGAGCAATAGATGAACCTAAATAGACAAAATAAAACAACATCGGAGCAAAATGTTGTCCAAGAATAAAGGGGCAAAGGAGGAAAATACAAAAGATTTAGCAGTCCTGACACACTGACTTGGCCAGTCTCACTTTACATCAGTGTGATTAGCAGAGGGAAAGAAAAATAGCCTCTTGAGAATTTTTTCTGAATAACCAGATAGCTGATTAGCATAATTAAAATGGTTTGTCCTGTAGATTTCTAAGTGTTTGGAAACTGATAGAAGCCATTTTACATATTATATCCTGCAAACTTGGGGTACGTCTATACTTACCTCCAGGTCCGGCGGTAAGCAATCGATCTTCTGGGATCGATTTATCGTGTCTTGTCTAGACGCAATAAATCGATCCTGGATCGATCCCGGAAGTGCTCGCCATCGACGCCGGTACTCCTGATCCGTGAAAGGAGTACGCGGAGTCGACGGGGGAGCCTGCCTGCCGCGTGTGGACCTGCGGTAAGTTCGAACTAAGATACTTCAACTTCAGCTACGCTATTCACGTAGCTGAAGTTGCGTATCTTAGTTCGAAGTGGGGGGTTAGTGTGGACCAGCCCTTGGAAGCTAGGATTTAGACAGGACTCAACTGATCTGTGCTGTATAGGGCTG
Source organism: Chrysemys picta bellii (assembly GCF_011386835.1). Lineage (NCBI taxonomy): Eukaryota > Metazoa > Chordata > Testudines > Emydidae > Chrysemys > Chrysemys picta. Next base: position 13,529,586 of record NC_088799.1, on the reverse strand, counting down.
CAAGTCTGTTATACTATGACCATGTATCTGAGAGTTGTGATGCGGACATGAGATGTGGGAGGTTGAGATTAGAATTCAACTGATTTATTCTGCAGCCCAAAAGGCTAACAGCTGAGATAATATAGATTGAAGGGCCATGAGTCTACTATATAATGGAACTTATACTGATTATAGTGTGGTCCTGAGCGTTTGTTTAAAATAACTCTCACCTCTGAGTCACTGGGCAGACAGAAGCTAAATATAGAACAGAGTTGGGAGTTACAATTTTTTAAATGATGGCGAACCAACTGTTTCATTTACAAGGGCCATAACTATCATACAATGACATTGGTGCCTTTTGTAGGAGGCAAGTACCAAGTTCAGAGAGCTTTCTGATTAGTAACAGGTACAAGTAGAGACATTACCAAAAACTTGAGAAAATAGCTTCATGGTATATTTTAGGACAGTTACATGACTAATTAGAAAATGTCATTTTCAGTGTGGCTATATTCAATAAATACAACAGCAAATAAAAAAGTGCAGTGTGATGTTCTGTACCTCGGAGGAACACCCAAACACCCCCATGTTCATCCTTATAATATGATTGTGTGGTATCTAATGCAAAGTTTGTTGTGTCAGGTGTGTTCGGAAGGCTCATGATGCTCTGAGAATTGTTGTTATAGTGATGTGATAGTAATTGTTGTTACAGTAATGTTGTAGGTTATAATTTCATGTATATAGTTATGAGGGTGAAAATGTATCCTCATGGCTTAAAGCAAGCCCAGGCAAAAACTCAAAGCAGAGGGGCAGTTCACACCTCATCAGGGCATGTATGGGACAAACCCAGCCCAGCCTCACAGGAACAAAGGACGCTGGCCTAGGCAACAACAAAGGATCTGTTGGACTCTTGAGTGAGTCACCCCCTTTCCTTTGGTAAGTTTGGGACTGCGACAAGGTAATGCTCACCTGACTCTGAAGAGGGGGGGAAGCCAAGAGGGAAGAAAGGACATGATAAAAGGGAGAGAGGTTTGCCATTCTCTTCTTCTGTCTTCCACCTCCATCTACAGACATCCACACCAAGTGACTGAAGCGCTGATCAAAGGGGATAGCTGGCTGAAGAGCAACCAGTCTGCCTGCGGTGAGAAGCATCTAAGTTTGTAAGGGCATTGAAAGCGTTAAGATCAGCTTAGAATGCGTTTTGCTTTTATTTCATTTGACCAAATTTGACTTGTTATGCTTTGACTTATAATCACTTAAAATCTATCTTTATAGTTAATAAATTTGTTTGTTGTTCTACCTGAAGCAGTGCGTTCGGTTTGAAGCATGTCAGAGACTCCCCTTGGGATAACAAGCCTGGTGCATATCAATATCTTTGTTAAATTGATGAACTCATATAAGCTTGCAGCATCCAGTGGGCATAACTGGACACTGCAAGAGGGAGGTTCCTAGGGTTGTCTCTGGGACTGGAGATATTGCCTAGTATCATTCGGTTGCACAATACAAGGAGCAGCTTACAGGCTAGAGGCTGTGTGTGAACAGGCCAGGAGTGGGGGTTCTCACAGCAGATCATGGATTGGAGTGACCTAGCTGATCACCGGTCCAGATCACACCAGAGGGGAACGTCACACACAGCTTTGCTGGAAGCTTAATATCATGACCAGTGTTAATTTTTTTAAAAAAGGGGAGGGGGGACATCAACATCAGGACGTGTCTCACTGTAGAGAGTATGAAAATGCAGTATTAGGTCCATATTTTGATCTTGTTTACACTGATGTAAATCCCAAGAAATTCCATTGACTCTCAGTTATTTACGATTTACACCTGTGAAACTGAGGTCAGAGTCTGAGCCCTATGTAAATCTGCACTTTTGTTAAGTATCAGAGGGGTAGCCGTGTTAGTCTGAATCTGTAAAAAGCAACAGAGGATCCTATGGCACCTTTAAGACTAACAGAAATATTGGAGCATAAGCTTTCGTGGGTGAATGCCCACTTCATCAGACGCAAGACTGATGAAGTGGGCATTCACCCACGAAAGCTTATGCTCCCAATACTTCTGTTAGTCTTAAAGGTGCCACAGGACCCTCTGTTGCACTTTTGTTGTTGTTGTTGCTTGCATTACAGCACTCTTTTAGGATACTTTTTAGCAGCTTACAGCATACAGACACACAGCTCATGTCTAATCAAGCATACTCAGATGACAGGTGACTTACTGAAATGATTAATGAAATGCAGACGTTATTAGCCACAATGGAACACATAATTTGGCTATTGAAGGTAGAACCATTGCTCACCTAAATCCTCACCTCTGGCCGCAGTCCTGTAATCTGCTTGATCTATGAGAGTGCTTAAAGGGGATAATTGGTTGAAGCACAGAATGGTAACATCATGACTTACATGGTAGTGCATGTATCACAAAGAAGGTCAAGAGCATATTTTCTTTGTCACAGAGATTTCATATATTTTATGCTCTTTATATTGCAGTTATTTTGATCAGCTTACAGGCTAAAGCTAGCATCAAACAGCATTAGCATCCTGTGCTCTTGTGTGGAATAGCTTCGTGTTCAGAAAGCATCCTTCTTGCTGCACACAATTAAATATTAGTCAGGTTGAACCCAGCCACTGCAGAAGAGAATTTACAGGGCCTAGTGGAAAAGCAAAGTCTAAGATTGCTGTTTTATGGTTTTTCTTCTACAAAATTTATAGGAGTAATCTGAATATAACCTTTCTCTAAGAATAGCAATTCCTTCTTTAAATACTGATCAAGGTAAGGAATAGCTGTATTATACTATAGCTTTCCCTTTTATTCCCTTGACAGTGCTAATGTCTTTCAAGGACAGATATAAGACAGAATGTGGCAATCATTGTTCATTATTCTCTTTAAACTTCTATTTTAGTAATGAAAATAGACTTCACTAATAAACCTGGATGCGGTTTCCTTGAAATTTTTCCTGAATTTTGTGGTTTTTACTTCTAAATAACACATATTTCTTGGGTAGGGCACCTTATATTTACACATCTTTGTATAAGATAAGTAGGCAGGGTTTATCACAAACTTTCTGAACAAACCTCTATTCCTTCAATATTAATACTAGCAAGCCCAGCTGTCCACAGACTCTCCCACTTTTGGCACAAAGAAAAGGGGTCAGTTGTAGATTGAGTATTGAACTTTTTGTGTCACACTATTTCAAAATGATTTACTAAAAAAGCAAATGTAATTTCTTCACTCCCTTCCTCAAGTGGTGTAGATCAGTTTTTAAGCATCTGTCTGTCTTTATATATTTATATATATATATAAAAGCTGGGCTCTATATTCAGAAGTTGTATTGGATTTGTTTGTTTACAGTAAAGTTGCCAGCTCTTGTAAAGCTAGGTTGATGGTGGGGAACCAAACTTCCAGCAGCTGTTGATTACTAACATATATATACACCTCTACCCCGATATAACGCGGTAAAGCAGTGCTCCGGGGGAGCAGGGCTGTGCACTCCGGCGGATCAAAGCAAGTTCGATGTAACGCAGTTTCACCTATAACGCGGTAAGATTTTTTGGCTCCCAAGGACAGTGTTATATAGGGGTAGAGGTGTACTAGCATTCAAGGGAATAAAATAAATACTTCTTCCAGGGTTTGATATGTAGGGAACTTGCTTTCCAGCTTCGTCTGGAACACTGAGTCAGAGATCATCTGTTAGGATCAAGTGGGTGTTCCCCATACAATCAATTTCCTGTGACTGCAGGAGGGTTGGCATTGATGGACCTCCGTGGTCAGATACTCACTACTCCCGCTGCTGCCACTGTCATCTGTCTTTTTTAGAAAGTTCATTTCAACCTCATTGTCCTTTTATGTTACTACTTGTGCCGTTCCTTCTCCTGCTCTGGCTGACTCGGAACAATACGTTTTCATAGCAAAAAATCACCAGCTCAACCGCCATGTTCTCTTTATCAAATATGTAGCAATGTTAAACGTTTCTAGCAAAGTATATAGTCTGGTGTTTAATTAGTAAATCTAGGGAGAGGATGTTAAACAGAACATAGGCAAACTGGGTGATGGTATTATTTTAGAAAGCTCAGTCTCTAATATTACCAAGGGGTGATAATAGAGAGTAAATTAAAAACGAACTAACAGTGCGGTATTCTTGCTAATAAAGGTATCGGTCTCTCTCTCCTGTGTGTGTGTGTGTGTGTGTGTGTGTGTGTGTGTAAGTAAAAAATCATATCTAACACTATTAAGATAATTGCCATATTACATATCACAGCCCTAGTGTGACCATGCTTTAAATATTGTGTGCATCTCAGGTCTCTCTAGTTTAGGAAGGATGTAGAAAATATAACAAGGAGGACAAGAAATAGCTGATAGAACTATTACAGAACTTCAATGAATATAGTAAATGTGAAATTGGTTTATTAGATTGGGTTTTCTTTTGCAGAGAATTCATAATTATTTTGCAGATCAATATCATATGCTACCGGCAGTATGCATGTTCATGCTTCGTTCTCTTCCTAGATTGGTATTATATGTAATAGTCTGTATAGTTGGTATTTGAAGGCTTTCATTACTTATTGGTTAACCATATCAGTAGATGAGGCTTTCTTCCAGGAAATCTGGGTTTGATTTTAGGGGATTACCGCTCTTCTTTACTTCTGCCAAATACATTAGTCTCCTGAATTTTTCACTGTGGTGTATACACTATGCTGTTGTGCTACTGCAGATTTCCTAATATAAAAGCCAAGTCAGTGGTAGGTCATTTAAACTCTCAAATATTCCTGCTCAGAACTTCACAGACTCAGATAGCTTGGTATTCTTCTTAAACTGTTTGGTAGGCTAAAATGTATTTTCCGGCTTGTTGGTAGCAGGGATCAAACTTCATTCTTGTAAGAGCAGCTTGTTCTACAAAGTAACTTCTCAACATGGTAGCTCTGAGTGTGCTAAAAAAAAGTAATATTCATCCATTTATGGGCCTGTTAACTGCAATGTATTACTGGTGTGGAGAAAGTGAATAAAGAAGTGTTTTTCCCTCCTTAACATAACACAAGAACTAGGGGTCACCAAATGAAATTAATAAGCAGCAGGTTTAAAACAAACAAAATGAAGTATTTCTTCACACAACACACGGTCAACCTATGGAACTCTTCGGCAGAGGATGTTGTGAAGGCCAAGACTATAACCATGTTCAAAAAAGAACTGGATAAGTTCATGGAGGATAGGTCCATCAATGGCTATTAGCCAGAATGGGCAGGGATGATGTCCCTAGCCTCTATTTGCCAGAAGCTGGGAATGGGCGACAGGGGATGGATCACTTCATGATTACCTGTTCTATTCATTCCGTCTGTTGCACCTGGCATTGGTCACTATCAGAAAACAGGTAAACTTCAGTGATTATACAGCCAAAGGTAATATTTTCAAGAAGAAGAAAATATTGAATAAAATAAAATAAAAAATTGAATAAAATATTTAAACACTCTACTTGACCTCCGGATGTTGCTAGTTTAGATTTTCACAATGTGCTCTGTTTGTTGGTAATAGGCTGCATCCTTGCTACCAGAGTAGGTAGATCTGAGAGTTGGGAACTGTTAGAGAGTTAATTAAGAACTTAATGCTAGCAAATGAGAAGTGTTTCCCATATGAACTGGATATAGGCAAGTAATTCAAACATTATTTAATTATTTGACAAAGGTGGAGCTGAATCTTTTTAGCTACCTTTTCATTTAAACAGAAATATTCCTTTGTAACTAGAAGTTTAGGAAATAACCTTTGATATCCATTTTTTGGCAAGGATAAATTTTTTTTTATAAAGTATATTATATCAGCTATAACAAAGCCTCTCTGGGACTTCAGCCAGATCAATTGCTTTGTTAGCTGAATATTATTTTGCCATTCACCAATAATAATGAATCTTGCCATTATAACTCTTTTGGAGGAAAAAATATTTATTTAAGAAATTTTAAGACATCATAGTATTACGCTGACTTGGTCCAAAGTGATTTGATGAGAATAAATGTCTTAAAGAATATTTATAAGGAAAAATCACATGCTCTCTAAAAATAATTCTACATTTATTTCCAAAGAATGCACAACAGGGCCACAGATACATGCCAGTAGTCCAGCGGAGGGTTCACAAAGTTGCATGTGATGTGTGGAGGTCCACTTGGGCGGAAAAAAATGGCTACATTCATCTAACGACACACAAGGGAAAACCTCCATCTTCATTCAGTTTGCTAACTTATCTCCCTATATAAGCAGCCCCTCTGTGCGCTGTTTTTATGATACCCTAAGGTGCCTCGGGACCTGGTTTGCTTTTCATTTTACTCTATCACATTCACCTGCTGTTTTTTCCATAATTGGGTTTCTCAAGAAAGTATTGTGTTCTTGAGGGAAGCCTTTGAAAGAGGAAGGTCTATGAAAAGCAGATGCGCAGTATTTAGCAAAATAGTGCGCCTCTATATAGAAAAGACTCATCTCCAGTCTTTTAATGTGCAGATCATGGGAATTGGCAGGAACACATTATGTATACCACGCCATTTCTTTTTAGATTTCCTGGAGGCTAGATTTCTTGGTTATTCTTCCCTAGGACTCTTGTTAGCCCACTTATCTGTCTTCCTATCTAATACTACTTCCTGCATTAATGATAATAGTTTGCATGGTGACATCTCTGCTTTGTGATTATGGATCTGTTGTGTCTGTAGGACTGTAGAACACTCTCTGTGTTTATATATTTCAAATTGTTCGTTCCTTCCCCTCCCAATTCATGTTTCCTGTATAACAGTGGTATTGCTGTAAAAGAAAAGGATTGAATTTAAATGTTGAAGAAAGGCTGCACTATATTAAGGCTAAGATTTTCAAAAATTGGTGACTAAAAGATGTACTCTTAAATCCGTATTTAGGCACCTAAATAAAGTGACCAGATGTTTAAAACTGTTGACCACCTAGCAGTTTCCATTGCTCAATGCTTTTGAAAATCCGGTCACTTTCTTTAGATACCTAAATATGGATTTAGGAGTATATCCTTTAGTCACCTGTTTTTGAAATCCTTGGGTTAACTATTTCAAGTGCAAAGATACCACAAACTCTTCAGGGTTTGCCTTGGTCCTAGACTTTGTGAGCAGCAGCAATCGGTGTCTTGAATGAGCCATAATTGGCTTCTGGATGTGAAAACAAACATTTTTTTTTCATAGTGCTCTATACAAACCACAGATATTTGGAGTTCTGTTGTTAGAGTTTACCAGTAGAGAACCCCATGCATTATCTCTCCTTTGTGTCCAAAAAAGCTGTGGTGCAATCAGTGGGAATTTCCTAGGGATAGTTTCAAAAATACAAGATAGGTGCCTCTTTTCTATTCACAGACAGAAATAAGACCCAGTATGAACTTATTTCATGTCTCCTTGCAGCAAACTGTATTTTTCCCGAATTCCCTGTAATTATAGACAGAGGAGTAAAACAGAAAAGTGACCCAACTAACAGAGAAGGGCTTTACAATATTTTCTTGTTTGTACATAGCACTTCTTGCTGTGCAAGGTTCCAAAGATATCAGAATTAGGACTCTCTTACATGTGCATTTTTTTTAAAGGACCAAACACCAAGGGGATGCTGGCATCACAGAGACTCTCATCAAAGGACACTCATTTAAACCAGGTTTCAGAGTAGCAGCCGTGTTAGTCTGTATGCGCAAAAAGAAGAACAGGAGTACTTGGGGCACCTTAGAGACTAACAAATTTATTAGAGCATAAGCTTTCGTGGACTACAGCCCACTTCTTCAGATGCATCCGAAGAAGTGGGCTGTAGTCCACGAAAGCTTATGCTCTAATAAATTTGTTAGTCTCTAAGGTGCCACAAGTACTCCTGTTCTTCATTTAAACCAGTTTCTCATATTTTGTCTTAATCTTTCATTACCACATTCCCCTGAGTTTTGGCTAAGCTTGTGAAGGCCTTATGCTCAACAGCGTTTCTCTGTTTGTCTGTCTGTAATGTGATAACTTCTGAACTCTGTGTTCAGAATCAGTCAATTCTAAAAGGTCAGGGATTGTTCTAGACAGCGATGGACGGAACCCTGTGCATTTTGGGGACGATTGGAAAACTGAAAGTGGGAAAACAGGGAATATATGACGCCTCGGCCAGTTCTTTAGCACAGTCACAGCTTCAAGCCCTTTTGCAATTGTCTATAGATCAAACTCTTTGATAGCACCCCTTAATTCCTTCCAGCATAATAGCAGCCCATCTCATCTCTGCTCATCCTCCCAATAGAGTTTAACTTGTTGACACCCTGAATGACTTATCACCCAGCCAGAAAGAAGAATGGTGGTGGGGGGCGGGGAATGGGGGGGAAGGAGGGAATAGGACAAACAGAAGCCTTGGCCAGGGGAGATTGGGAGAACCTGGGGTGGGGAAGGGGGGACACACAGAGCTCCTAGCAAGGAGGGAAAGCTAGTAATGTGGGCCAGACGGAGCATCTGATGTGGGTGAGGGCGGGAATGAGGGTTCACACAGAGCAGGCGGTTATGGGGAATGGGGTAGCCTGCCCCTTTAAAGGCCAAGAGGCCTATCTTGTTTAATTAGCACTGCCCTGCCACACCCATGCTGGAGTAGGATTTACAAAAGGAGAAAGCCCAGCATTTAGGAGCTGCTTGAGGAGGAGAGCAGTTGAGCTGGGTTGTAGTTGTAAAGTCAAGCCAAAGGAGAGGGAATGGAGGGAACACAGAACCCTGGCAGGGAGGCTGTGAGGAATTGCAGGAAGTTCCTGAAAAAGAGAGGGATGAGAGAGTGACACACAAGGAGCTTGCGTGGGGAATGGATGGATGCAAAGATCCCCTGGTGTATGTAATAAGCTTGGCCTACTGAAACAAAGTATGCGCCACCTAGTTATTCTGATTCTTCATACACTCTTTTTAGTAACCATCAGTGGAAATAGTGTAACTCCAAAGGTGGTGCATAATCCTCCTTCCTTTCCAGTGTCATTAGTGCAATGGTTTTCAATCTTTTTGCATTTACAGACCCCTACAAAATTTCAAATGGAGGTGCAGACCACTTTGGAAAGATTAGACATAGTCCGTGGACCCTCTGGAGTTCGTGGACCACAGGTTGAAAACCACTGTATTAGTGCAATGGTCTTAATTAATGGAGCAGATGTATTGATGTTACTCCTAAATCTAGATCACACTCACCCAATCTACTATTAGCAGAGCTATACCTATATTTAAAACACTTTCCACTCTTTGATGAAAATCCATGATAACAGCAATAAGGTAAGCAGGTAGATGAAAGGATGTTGTGTAATATACTATCCGGTATAAACATGTTTTGTAAGATTAGAGTAATCTTACACACATGGATGCTTTCACAAATGTTTATCTTATATATGTAATAGTAGAAAATTATGTTTTCAGTCCCCTCAGCGTCTGAGAGTGGGACCTTCCTTGCCTGCTCAATCAAGGCTAAAGGTACAAAGCAAAGGGGCTTTAGGTTCTGCAAGGCTATCTTAAGTGTGCATGGCTGTGTGAAAATTTCCCAGTGAGACTGAAACCAGATGAAATTTATATGGTTTCAGACCATCAGCAGAAGAACTTTAATTTATTAGCTTGAGGTGCTCTCGGTACCTTATTCCCAGAGTGAAAGAACCAATAGAAGTGGCAGAAACATGACTAAACAAATCTTTCCAAGTCCTGCTACTGGAGAAAGGGGAAGGATAAGCCCTCACTGAAGATTTAGAAGTTGATAACAGGATTAAACATGTTTAGGTAGAGGCCATGAGGCCTCTTTCTTGTCTCCAGAGGATAACTTAAAGTAAGAAGTTTTAGGGATATACTCTGCAGCACAGCAAACTCCTCCAGCATTGAAAGGGTTAATTATCTGTGTCTGTTACACATGAGTTAATTGCAACACCACATATGTGATACATTTCAACTAGCTGTAAGTGCCTGGGAAAAGGAAAAATTTGGTATATTGTAATTACTAAAGTCCAAGTTTGCACCTGTCTAATTCCAGAGATGATGTGCTTCTGTTTTCACTTTTATTGCTTCTTGGAAGTCAGTTTCACTCTTAGTAAAGGTAAAATTATTTAACAAAAGGCTTTAAATGGCTGCTTTGTAATGCATCAGTTTACAACAGAGGTGGGGGCCTAAGCCTTTTGCAAACGTAATTCACCAGAGATTTGCTGAACCTCCTGCAAACCAAAACAGGTGAGGTTTGCACAACTTTGCTAGTGAGCTTAGACTCATAGACTTTAAGGTCAGAAGGGACCATTATGATCATCTGGTCTGACCCCCTGCATGCTGCAGGCCACAAAACCGTCCCTACCCTTCCCTTGACTCTGCTGATGAAGTCCCCAAATCCTGTGTCTTGGTGACTTCAATTGGCAGAGAACCCTCCTGCTAGCGATCCCTGCCCCATGCTGCGGAGGAAGGCGAAAAACCTCCAGGGCCTCAGCCAATCTACCCTGGAGGAAAATTCCTTCCCGACCCCAAATATGGCGATCAGTAAGACCCCGAGCATGTAGGCAAGAGTCTCCAGCCTGACCCTTGTTAGCCATTATACTATTTACCTGCTATTGCTCGGTATTCCTCAGCTAATATGTTTTACCATTAAACCATTCCCTCCATAAACTTATCTAATTTAATCTTAAAACCAGACAGGTCCCTTGCCCCCACCGTTTCCCTTGGAAGGCCGTTCCAATATTTCACCCCTCTGACGGTCAGAAACCTTCGTCTAATTTCAAGCCTAAACTTCCCCACTGCCAGTTTATATCTATTCGTTCTCGTGTCCACATTAGTACTAAGCTGGAATAATTCCTCTCCCTCCCTGGTATTTATCCCTCTGATATATTTAAAGAGAGCAATCATATCCCCCCTCAGCCTTCGTTTTGTCAGACTAAACAACCCGAGCTCCTCTAGTCTCCTTTCATACGACAGGTTTTCCATTCCTCTGATCATCCTAGTGGCCCTTCTCTGCACCCGTTCCAATTTGAGTTCATCTTTTTTAAACATGGGAGACCAGAACTGCACACACTACTCCAAATGAGGTCTCACCAGCGCCTTATACAACGGAAGCAGCACCTCCTTATCCCTACTAGATATACCTCACCTAATGCATCCCAAGACCGCATTGGCTTTTTTCACCGCCACGTCACATTGTCGACTCATAGTCATCCTCCGGTCTACAAGAACCCCTAGGTCCTTGAAGAGTGTTCATACACCCCTTTGAATTGGAATGTGCTCATGCCTAACTGTCCCAGATGTACGGGTTACCCCAGGGGTCTGTTCTAGCCCCAACCTTGTTCAATGTATACATCAATGGCCTGCCACCAACCCAGTCATGGAAGTTTATCTATGCAGATGACATCTGCTGCGGGCTACAGGCTCCGACTTTCTCTGAGCTAGAGAAGACCCTGACTGATGACGTTGCAAAGATGGCTGACTACTGCAAGACATGGCGCCTTCATGCTAGCCACCTGCAAGGCAGTCTCTAGCATATTCCACTCCCACCATGCAAAGTTAAGAGGAAATTAAACATCATAATGAATAGCCAGAGGCTGAACCATTCCCAGTTTACTTAGGCATGACCCTCAACCGAACACAGATGTACAAAAGCCATCTGAGCAAGATAGTAACAAACTGGCAGGTTCTTCATAGGGAGTGGATGCTCCAACCCTAAGGACCTCAGGCCTTGCCACCTCATACTCAATAGCAGAGTACTGTACAACCAGTATGGAGCTGGTCAGCATACACCAAACTTGTTGATGTTAAACTCAACTCAACAATGCGCATCATCACAGGAATTCTCTGATCGTCTCATTTTCCATGGCTTCCAATTCTGAACCACATTGCTCCTCCTTACATCAGGAGGGAGATTGCAGCTGGCAAGTTGCTTGAGAAGGTACATGCCAACCCAAGCTTGCCCTTGTTCAACAACCTTTTTAGCTCACCAGCTACACCTCTTTCAAGGCTGTCACGCCAGGACATGTCAGCAGAGTCCCTGTGGCAGGAAGACTGGTAATTAACCTCAACCACCAGTCAGTTCCTTGTCAGAGATCCTACTGCCCACCTGCCTGGATTTGACCTGCCACATCATCAGCAGGCCCTTCTTAACTGATTCCAGAGTGGGCAAGGCCTCTATGCAGCCAACCAGCACCATTGGGGTCTTTAAGACACTCCAAGCTGCAGTGATGGTGCAGATCAAACAATGATACACATTGTTGAGGAGTGACCGCTAACCAAATTCAGTGGTGGGCTCAGAGAGCTTCACTTGACCACTAAGAACACTATTGCTTGGCTCTGCGAATATGCAAATGCTAAATAAAGAACTGCCCCCTAGATCAGTGACAGGGCCTTAAAGGCTAAGGCAGTCATGTGCAGGACACTCCCTGACTGATGTGAGAATTCTGAGGCTGGTTCTTCCACTTCAAGAAAAGTTTCCTACTGATGACTTGTAAGGCTCCCCACCCTGCTGTTTAGCTACCAACTTTCTCTTTTAATCTATGCTGTCTCTGTGAATCACACATCCAAACGAATGAATGTTCTTACCTCAAATGTGAGAAGTACAGTACTCAAACTTGTTTAAACCTGGTATATAATTTACAGCTTATAAATGAAACTTTCAAGTAGAAGCACATTTTTTCTCAGTCAGTAGTTTTCAGTTATTGCTGGCTGTTCCTGGACTTTTGATCCATATTTTAAAATAGAACCTTCATGGCTATTCATTTTAATACTGTGTCAGAAAAGTCTTATTTGACATATTAAAAATCAATATAGAACATATTAAATGGATTACCACTGGCTGCGTGATAGATCTCAAAAGGTAGTTGCTAATGGGAACTCTTCAACAAGGTGGGATCAGTAAAGTGCTGAAGGGACCAGTACTCAGCCCAATGCAGTAATTAAGTAATTACTGATATCACTGGCGATGATACACAGACTGGTGGACTGTAAATAGTAATGAGGACAGATCAGTTTTATATAGAGCCCTCTGTATCACTTTGTAAACTGGTCCTTTAAGAAATATTAGGAATATTTGGTGTAAAGAACTCTTGGTTAATTTCAAGAGATGGGTGACTTTATTTGAGGGAGGTAAGGAGAAAGGAAATTCATATTTTAACTAGTGATGTGTCCTAATCGAAATGCTGAATCCTCTTTGGATGGATGTCTGCCTCTGGATCCAAACTTGGCAGCTGTCTTCCTACTGCTATAATCCCAGATCTGAACACTGTTGAGCTTCTTGAAACTTTGGGTCTAATTTTGGAGTTGAACTTGTTGGCTCAGACATGTCCGTAAACTTAATAAAAATTCTTCATCTCAAGTTAAAGGGACCATTAACTTTAAAAAGCACGTCATCTGTTTTTTTGTACCTAATGTTCTAAGTAGACCTGGGTGGCTAATGGATTTTTCACCAAAAACAAAAGTTTTGTACAAAATTTTTTGCCCCGCTGTAGTTATAAGTAAAGCCTAAGATTACTATAACTGAAAGGGATTTGATAAAATAATAAACCTGTTTCTGTGTCCAGTTTCCTTTGTGCTTTTGACAGCACTTTGTGTACACTTTCACTTCTCCCCTCGTTTGTTTCCCCATTTGTGTTTCTCCCCTGCCTTTTCCCACAGAAATGGGAGAAAAACATTTATATAAAAAATGTGATTGTCAAACTGTCACTGGTATACCATTCACTGGTGCGCTAGTGCCTCCTCCTGGGGTCACCCTGGGGATTAACTCTAGGGGCTGCCACCCCGGTCCATGGTTTGAATGCCCTCACTCCGACTCTCTCTCTTTCTCTGGTCTGCAGCTCCTCTAGCTCCAGGCCCTGCAATGTCCTCTTTGTGACTCAGCCCTCCATGTGGTCATACAGTGTTCCCCCCCTTCTGGGGGGTAGCAAAGTCCCTTCTCCCTAGAAGTCCTAGGCAGTCTGCCCTCTCACTGCCCCATGGTGCTACTCCCTCAGTGGCTGATGGCGGAATCCGGGCCTACCCTCTACTCCAGGTTCCAGTCCAGGAACCCTCAGCTTAGCAATTCTGGGCTTTCCTTTCTCAGACCTCACTCCTCCTTCCCTGGATTGCTTCCTACCACACCTGGTTCCCCTTCTCACTCTGGGTGTACCAGCTCCAAAACCCTCTTCGTAGGGACTGACTGCCGCCTTCCTTCCTGCAGCCTTTCCCATCAATCTCTTTACTGCTCACCTCTCATGGACTTTATACAAGCCCCTCCTGTTCCTGCACAGCTGAACCTGCTTCCAGTTAGCTCCCTACTCCCTGGCTCTTGCTCCAGGTGCAGCCTGTGGAGTTAACTGACCTACCTGATCACCTTAGCCCCCGGCCAGTCCTGTGTTGGGTGGACACCCTATCACACAAACCACAGTCCCTGAAACTATTTAAAGTAATTTAAAAACAGATGTGGGGGAAGGGGAGGAAACTCCCACAAACTACATTTGAAGTTGACCTTGTCCTTTTAAAATGTGTGGAAGTTGATTTTTATTATTTGTATTATTAGTGCCTACGAGCCCCAGTCATGGACCAGGATCCTATTGTGCTAGGCCCTGTACAAACACAGACTAAAAAAGACGGTCCATGCCTCAAGGAGCTTACGAAGTAAATTTAAGACAAAAGACAGATGGTGCAGACTGATAGATGGGGAAATACAAGGAAGTGATGAGACAATATTGGTCAGCGTGATAGGCGGTGGTTTCAGCATGCCAGCAACTACATATCAAATTGAGAAGATTTTCTTTAAAATGGGTGGCAGTGAATACCAATGTCTCTAACTGGGTGTAATACTTATAGATAATTGCACCATGCGCATGTTCAGGAGCTAAGTGGTGTAAAAGCAGCGGAGCTACGGTTATTATCCAACTACAAAATGGAACATTACTACAGTATTAAGCTAATCATAGGGCTAAGTTTTAATGCACTTTTGAAGTAAATTAATTTCAGGTAAATATGTAGGTGGAGGGGACATAATCTATGCAGATATATGTAAATGGATGATTATAGTGAATTAGGAGGTAATATTGCTGAGTGGACTGCTTAGTTTTCATTAAATAAAAAAGACTGAAGACCCGATTTACCAAGAAACATCTCTTTTACTCAGTTTCAATTGTTCTAGGTTGTTAAGCTGGTCCAAGATGATCAACTTCTCATTAATCATCATAATTAGAGGTAGATTTACTGAGCATTAGTGCAATTTTCAATCATGCTAATAGTCGTGCAATCCACTATTCATTAATATAAATGAGGTAAATTAAAACCATGACATTATAAAGGAGGCAGAAGCTGCAGGAACTTTCCTGGATCCTCTCAAAATCCCGTTAATTTAATTGTGATAGTGTTTCTCAGGAGCATTTTTTTTTTCACTTTCTCCATTTTCCAGCACTGGTGGTTCTGCAAGTTGTCTAGTAACCTTTAATTTAGGAACCTGCCCAGCTAACCGGGGACATACTGGCTTCTAACCGTTTGTAACCCTATTTAATTTGCATGGAGGCTGATAGTTATATTTATAGACCAAAATTCAAGCAAAGGTAAATACAAATTTATCCAAGGTATATTTTCACTTGTGAGACCATCTTCTTGATCTGATCTAATGCTCTTATCCTGTAATTGGCAGCACGTGATTGGACTGCTGCATCTGCATGGAGATCCATTAATATTGGTGAGCTTCTATATAGGTGTTCACTTGTGAGGATCCCAGCAGAGGATGGGGGCCTAATAGGATAGTCCCATGTTGTAGTCCCCTCTGCTTTGTGAGTGGAAGAGAGTGATCTCCTGTGGATCTGGAGAGTTTACTGTATGAAATCCTACAGAGTCCCTTCTGTAGTTTCTGTAAAAGAGGAAAGGAAATGAATGGAGCGGAGAAGTCAGTCTTCCCTGCATACTTCCTTTGTGTCTGAGATTGTCTAAAGAACCACAGACACTGGGAGACCACATACCACTTCTGCTCTCCACTCCAGATAAACACTCTTACCTAATGAACAATCAGACAGTGTGATCCTCATGGAATGTTCCACTCTGCTTATCTCTCCCTTGAGTTGCTTGGGAATGGATAGCCTGGAATGTGATCTAAAGCCCGTTAAAGTCCGAGGGAGTCTTTCTCTGGACTATTCACTATAATCTGATTTCTCTGGACTTTGGATTAGGACGTTGGTTCTTTTGGGGAGTAGTACTTGGCTCTCTGTGACCTGAGGGGTGAAAACTTTGGTGAAAACTTCAGACTTCATTAGGATTCACACCAACTCTTGGTCCCAGTGTGTCAAAGTCTTCAGATTCCCTTAATGGCCTAGCTAGGCCTTGAAGTCCCAGGACTGAGCCTTTCTCCTCAAAATGGTGTTTCTGAAATTTGGAATAAAATAATGTACGCTAACATTTAACAACATTAACACATGGATGAAAACTTCAGGAAAGCAGAGATTTTGAATTTAAAGCTTCCTAAGCTAAAATTCTGCATGCCAAATGATAACTTATTGCTATCTTTCAGAAAGACAAAGTAGAAAATCACGGTCTCTACCTGCTTTCAGATGTCACCAGTCAGATCTGCTAGCGTCTCACACACATCTCATTTCCTTCTGCATCAGAGCAAGAAGTTTGGCAAAGTTTTCCCCAAAAACTTTTGTGGCTCAAGTTTTTGACCAATTTAAATGTAAAGTGCTCTAGCCATCCAACGATGGACTAAAGCAAGGACAGAAATGGTTTGTCTGTTGCACACACATTTTAAAGGGTTTGATTATTTTTTTTCTGTCTCAGACTGGTATGAAAAGTCAGAATTGCAAAAATATTAATGAACCAAAAATATTATTTTTTCATTTCAGGTAAATCCAAGTGCTTCATTTTGAGTATGACCATGTTTCTTTTAAATCTTTTTTTTTTTTCAGCTAATTAGCTTTATGTAGACAGAAAAAGGAATTTTGAACCAGAAAACTGGAATTTTTCATTTTGAACTTGTCAGTGTTTAATTATGACAATTTCAGAAAAAATTCCGACATTTTATTGAGACAGAATTTTGATCCTGACTGCGTTTCATAAACAGCTTTGGTTTTGACAAATCTACATTTTTTGTCCAAAAATAGTTGTTAAAAAGTTCATGACCAGCTTTCTCATGGACTTCATCATTCAATAATATTAAATATAAAAAGTCATATCCTAAAATTTTTGTCAATTGCTGTTTGTGTTGTACTCTGCCTTTTGGTACCCACAGGAGGAAGCCAACAGCCTTATATATGCATTTACCCAGTATGTAAATTCTAGGCACCTCCAGATGCCAGGATGGCAGAAGAGCGTGCTACTGGAAAGCAGTACTCCTCGGTGGATAACGCTCTAGAATGGGAGTCAGGAGACCTGGGTTCTGTTCTAGCCTCTGCCGCTCACCTGCTCTGTGTCCTTGGGCAAATCACCTTATACTTCTGTGCTTTGGTTTCCCTGCTTGTAAAATGGGGGTAATAATACCTACCTGTAAAGTGCTTTGAGATCTATGAACTATGAATTATTAAACTACAGGTCAAGGTTGCAATCAGGAGTGAGGGCCTCTTCTGGAAGATTCTTTTCCCCTCCCCACACCATCCGTTTCTTGAGTAGAGGCCTGCAATGGCTATTTTTTTAAAAGTGACTGAAATCCTTCCTACTGATGGTCTTGGAGTTTAGTGATATTGCATTCACTGCAGCGATAAGTCCCAAGAACCCGGTGTGTCCTTCAGTTAACAGGGTCAGATGGGGGGAGGGGGCAGAGATGGACAAAACACCAACATTCAGTTTATTATTAAGTTTGCATTTTTTTCTGTGTAGTTTTTCACCTGAGCCATACACCGTTTTACATTTAACATGTATAGTATTCAGGTTTGTTTTGTGCAGCATTCAGGGGTTCCTGGGAAGCTTGGAAAGTTTGGGAATTAGTGACAATCATCTTTGGACTGTGTAGCAAGGCGGTGGGACACCCCACAGCCCCGCTGAGGGCCGAACCTCCCCTAATCCCAACGTGGGTGGAACCACCGGGTCCGGCGCCCGCCTCTCCGAGGTCACGGCCCCAACCCGGAAGTATAAAAGCTCGCCTGCAGAGCTCAGTGGAGCCCAGGCCGGCGGAGAGAGCAGACGTCCGTGGCCGAGCTCCCGCTTGGGAAACAGCTGCAGGCCGCGACCGGCCTGCTGACTCACCGGGCCGGTCGAGCCTACCTCTCGCCCGGTACCCCGAGGAGGACTGGCCAAGCCTGCCCCGTGCCAGGTACCCCGAGGAGGACTTGCCAAGCCTGCCCCGTGCCAGCTACCCTGAGGAGGAGCCGAGCCTGACCTCCGCTACCTACCCAGAGGAGCTGATGCTGGTGGAGAGCACCAACGACACTAAGACGGCCCAGGTATCATACGAGGGGGAGTGTGGAAGTAGCCCGGGGGCAACCGACCCCAGTCTGGCTCCTACACTGCCAGAGCCGATGTCAGTGTGTTGCGGCCAGGATCCCCACTGACAGCAGCGAGTTTTCATCGCTGCTAGGGTCCCGGGCTGGGATGCAGTGGAGTGGGAGGGCCTGCGTCCCCCCTGCCACCCACTCCTTGGGTGGCAGACTCCCCGTTTCCCCAGTCCTAGAGTGGCTGGGCCACTGATTGACTATTTGTTTGCTGCCCAGCCCTGACTTAGGGCCTGGGCCGCCCCAAACTGACCCAGCCCCTGTTACAAGGCCTGGGCCACTGATAGACTGTTTGCTTGCTGCCCCGCCCTGACCTAGGGCCTGGGCTATCACAAACTGACCCAGCCTCTGCTTAAGGGTCTGGTCCTCTGACAGACTGTTTGCTTGCTGCCCGCCCTGACTTAGGGCCTGGGCTGCTATAGACTTTGCCTCAGCCCTTGCTTAAGGGCCTGGGTTTTGGACCTCTTGACTCAGCCCCTGCTTATGGGCCTGAGCCCCTAACTATGTGCCTGTTGTCCCAGACTGCCACCGGACCAGAGCAAGGCGTTGGGACACCCCACAGCCCCGCTGAGGGCCGAACCTCGGCCCAAACCTACTACAGACTGTCAAATACATTGCCCAGGCCCTGTAGAGCTTCCCACTACGACAAGCAAAAATTGTTACGACAGACAATTAAACATCAATACGATGCAGCAAGTGCATGACGTTCGTACAGTGTATTGTATGTTGAAGTTGGTCAGTCCTCAAGCTATGAATATTTTTAGGGAGAACTTTGCCAACCTGCTTGCTCTCCTGCAGAAGGAAGATAGCAGAGGCTAATGGCAGTTAAAAATGGGTAGGGAGAAACAGTGATTTACTATTCTGCTGTCCTGGGAGACAGTAACAGAATTTCCCTTAACATGCATATATGCAAAATCTGAAACATCTGTTTCTCAGAATTACCACAGAAGATATTATGTTAAATATGAGGGCCAGATTTCATGATGTACAATAGGGTCTGTGATGTGAGGCTCCACCACAGCTCTATTTGGAAGGTCCCCAGAGAGCAGCTGACATGCCCCTTGGGTCAGTGATGTGTTTGGGGCAAGGCTTCCTTCCTTCCCTGCCTCCTTTGGGGATTTTCTTTCCAAGGGGCATAAGAAGGAACAAGGCTTATACTCACCTGAACTCGGAAGATGCTGTTGTGCCTGGCTCTTGCACAGACCTCTCTTTGTCCCTCCGTCTCAGCAAACCCACATCACAGGTATACACACTCTGGCCCTTGGTGTACATATCTCAGATTCCAAGCACATATCCTATCAGAAGACCTCACAGCTTATTGTATGTTGGAATCTCAGAAATCATCATTTTGATTAGCAGATCTTCCTAAATGCAAAAGACTGGCTGTTACGAAGGAGACCATGTTGCCCTTATGTTACCTCAGGTTTTTAGAACCCCCAACAAGGGCAACGTAACTATTTCACTCCAGGTGGTGTCAGGAATAAATCAATAGGAACACAGCACTTCCGTCTAATAGAGCACGCTTACTTGCATGAATCTTATCTAAAACAGCAGTTTATTAGATTTAAGCACACAAATATAAGCAATAGGTTTAGAACATCCCAGATATTTACATCCGTATGACGAAGTGGGCATTCACCCACAAAAGCTTATGCTCCAATACATCTGTTAGTCTTTAAGGTGCCACAGGACTCTTTGTTGCTTTTTACAGATATTTACCGAACATCCAGAATGGTATTGAGTAATTAACAGCAGGTTTGCAGTGGCCAGTTGCTCACCCACCGAGAAAAACATCTCTCAAGATGTCTTCAGAGGACTGCTCCAAAGTACACTCTGTTAGCTAATCTTTTATAACTAACTTCTACAAAACACATAGGTCATAATGACTCCTACTAGATCATCACTTTTCTAACTTTCAGTAAACTTTGTAATATCAGCGGCATCTGGACTCAAGATTTTCCAACTGCCAAGATGTTTAGTCTGAATTATTTACTTGTCTGTCCCTTTCTCCCATTCTGATTAACAGAAACTGCCAGCTAGATATGACCTTGCTTCTAAAAGCCTGTCTCCAAATTAACCCTTAACTATGTGGTGTTCTATTTCATTAATTCTGGGTGGCTGAATGCAGATAATATGGTTGTAATTAGCTTGGTCACATTCTGGAGTATACGCACCCCTCAAATCCAGAGCAACACTTAATCCATACTCCAAGTTATAAATCATCATGTGATAAAAATATCATTAAGAGAAAGCTAAGGTGTGACACGTTCATCAGCCACTGTGCTTCTCCCACAGCAGCAGGCTGTGAAATAAGATCTACCTTCCATTGGAAGCTCCTCAGGAGAGACAGCATAGGCTTTGCCTTCCTTATTTTGGGTAAGAAGCAGTCTGATCTTCACTCACTGCTATAAATTCTTTCAGATTGTGCCTTTACATGTAATCTTTGTGTACTTTTTCAACTGTCTTACAAAAAATGTAACTGGAGCAATTATTCAGCTGTGCTAGATTCAGAACATCTTGCTTTGATTTTCTGAGACTTTTCTTTCCCCCCACTAGCTTTACACTCATTTATTACCTGTTTGATGTACCATACGGTAGGCAAGGGTTTGGTTTTTTTTTTTTAGTATATTGGTATGATTGCAATTACTGGCCAGATTGGTGGGTCCAGAAATCAAACTGCAGTCTTGCAAGTTCAGTAGGTTATCTAAGCTCATCCAGTGCTTATTCAGAAACCCTGCCAGGCTTCAGATATTATTTAATCAATGGCAAACACCTTACAATCAATGAAGCAAATAGAGTCTTGCGGTAAGTGGGCACAACTCCAATGACAGTTTGTTTTAATGAGCATGGTGCCTGTCTCTAACGAACAGAACCAACATTGCACCTTCCTCTCTCCCCCAGCCCTTCTGAAAAATCATAGAACTAATGAGTCGTATGCATAGAAATAACAATTCATCACTTGCACCACTTCTGGGATGCCCCCGCTCACTTTTTCTTTTTTGGCTGTAAAGTATCCATCACACTTTTGTTATTGTGCAAAGACACAATACTAAGTATCCTTTAAAGCCACAGAGGGTGGGAGTTTTGATCAAATCTGATGTACTTGAATCAGTTTGAAACTAAATAGCTTATATATATATATATATATATATATATATATATATATATATATGGTTCAATCCTGCACTGTGCTGGGAACACTGACTGTGATCCAGCAATGCGCTTAATCCCGTACTAAACCTTAAGCATGCAAGTGGTTATGTTTAAGTCAATGGGGCCACTTGCATGCATATGTACTTCGCTGGATGATCAGAATGATCAGCACACTGCAGGATGGATCTCATACACAGTACAGATGCTCCTAGTTTAAAACACACACATACTTGGTACTATTTCAGTCATCAGGTGCCAGACATGCACAGATTAATCAGCCCAGAATTGACCTATCTCTATTTGTTTTAATGAACATATATCAAGTGCAGGGTACATTTTTATTAGTATCTCTGATGAAGGTTCCTTCTTTACATTATAGTTGAGATGCTTAAACAGAGTGTGAAAGAACTACATTGTACTTACTTGGCACTAAGTATATGAAGGGCTTATTTTTCAGGACTATACACTTTTATACAACTTTGAAAACAGAGTATTTCACGGTTAAAATTGAAATCTACTTGTAAAATTCTGTATTTTTAACCCAGAGACATAAGTAAATTCTTGATCGTATTAACATTTACATGGAGAAGAATGATTTATATCAGAGTACAGCTGTTAATTTGTAAAATATCCAAATGAATATATAAAGCCTAATTTATGTTGTGATTTGCTTTTATAACACTTTTGCCCAGGACTGTTTTATGGTAAATGTTGCTTTTGTATAGTTTCTCTAATCTACACTTGCCTCTATTTTAAAAGGTATTTCTTAGCCCCTTGGCTATCGTAGGGAAATAGCTGTGATTTAAGATGTCAACTTTGCCATTAACATCAAGTGGCTGCATAACAACGATTAATCTTTTTTTTTTTTTTTTTTATGGATGTGCTCTGACTAAGATCACAGTATTATTGGATGTGGATGGATGGGTAGAAATTTGAGAAAGTGACATAGGTAACAGATGGGCTTCAGGGACAGCTGAACAAAGTTATCACCTTCACCTCTTTCTCGCATTGGAAGTGGAAATGGATAAGCCCTAACAAAAATATTTGGAGTTGTTCAAAGTGGGTTGTAAAATGACATGCTGCATCCTTTTCTAAAAGTACATGCAAATGAATGCTGCTTGCTGCAGCCAGCATCTTTAATGGTACAGAAGTGAGGGTGCACACTCAATGCCTAATGTACATAAGTAAATCAAGAATTTGAGTGTGTGCATGTGTGTGTGTGCTATTTACTGACTTCACCGGGTGTGTGCATGTAAATAGTACCTCCTTGGCATACCACTATTGCAAATTTGGTCCTGCACGTGTTAGCTATATCAACATTTTTAATGTTATACATTTAACAAGTAAAACCAAACACTTTTAATCTTTCTATCACTTAAAATCCAGTTGTGCTTGAAAGAGTTGATTATATCAGAGTGACTTCACCACACGCTAAGTGGTGGGGGGCATTGTCTGGCTTGTCGGAAAAGGTGTGTGGCCCCTAAAAGGGCAAGAGAGCCAGACTGTGACTTACTATGGCTGCTTCATACCAGATCAGCATGGGGTTGCTAATCCATCTGCCCCCCACATGCCCAGAAGGGCAATGGTGGCTGTTTATGTTCACGCCAGTGCAGGAAAAGCCCATTTTCACCTGGACCAGATGCAGCAGCACTCATCCTCCCACCCATGGAATTAGTTAAATACCAGGTTTTGTCATGAGCCGCTGTGGGCATTATGCTAGTTGCTCCTTGTGACAGTGTACCTCATAAGGCTTTATGGGGAGGGGGTGCTTATAAATGTATGTATGACATAACTGGAATATGTTTTGTGTTGCCTGTGCCATGTAACATATCTCCGTAAAGGTTATGGTCTACTATATCTATTCATCCTATTTGTACATATATATCATCTTCTACTCGAGGTTAAGAATATGGGCTGTATGCTTGCCTGGTTTCTAAGTAAGCTTTGTGAGGCATTTGGTCAGCTTCTTTAGGAAGGAATTCGCCAGGTTAAGTACCTGATCAGGAGACACTTGAGGAACAATGCATCTTGGAATGCTCCAATCCACATGAGAAGTCTTCCTGGAGACATGCAAGATGCCATGTGGACAATGGCGTGGGCCTGCAAAGACTGAGTCATGCAGGGGCATGTGACTTGCCCAGGTGACTCCAAAACTCCATCTTGGAGCTGGACTTTGCATAGGAGGGAGGAGGGGGGTCTCCACCCACAAGAGAGAGTCCATTTAAACCCAGGGGAGACCCCTCCATTTTGTCTTCAGCTGGCTAAAGAAGGAGCCTCTCCACCCCCCCCCCCAAGATACTTGAAGGAGACTGAAACAAAGAACGGTAACTACAGGGGGTGTGAGTGATAGCTGGACCCAGGCTAAAAGGAGATTAGCCTGTAAAAGGGAGCACTTTGGAACTGGTGAGGAAATTATCTGTATTCAGTTTGATTAGGCATAGATCTGCGCATTTTATTTTATTTTGCTTGGTGACTTGCTTTGTTCTGTCTGTTACTACTTTGAACCACTTAAATCCTACTGTCTGTATTTAATAAAATCACTTTCTATTTAGTAATTTACTCAGAGTATGTATTAATACCTGGGGGAGCAAACAACTGTGCATATCTCTCTATCAGTGTTATAGAGGGCGAACAATTTCTGGGTTTGCTCTGCATAAGCTTTATGCAGGGTAAAACGGATTTATCTGGGTTTAGACCCCACTGGGAGTTGGGCATCTGAGTGCTAAAGACAAGCACACTACTGTGAGCTGTTTTCAGGTAAACTTGCAGCTTTGGGACAATTGAATCAGACCCTGGGTCTGTGTCTGGAGCCAGACGGGAGTGTCTGGCTCAGCAAGACAGGGTGCTGGAGTCCTGAGCTGGCAGGGAAAACAGAAGCAGGGGTAGTCTTTGCACATCTGGTGGCAGCTCCCAAGGGGGTTTCTGTGATCCAACCCGTCACACTCCTTTCTCAGGGGGCTGGGAAGGAATATTTCCCCTCACCGCTGGATTGGCTAAGGCAAGGTGTGTGGGAGGGTTCACCTTCCTCAGAATGGGTTGGGAGCTTAGTTTGGGCAAAAAAAGAAATGGGGGTTAGGTTATGAAGTTGCAATGCATTATGGGGCCCATGTGCAGTGCAGGTATCCTGTAGGGAAGGAATATGGTGATCAGATAACATGGATTGGTAAAGGATTTAAAGGATGTATTCTTTAAAGGAGCAGAAATGGGGGACTGGGGCTCCTATGACTATACGGAAGGGACTCAACTCCCCCCCCCCCCTTATAACCTCCCTTTAACACTCGTTTGAGGGGTAGGGGACGTCCCAGCAGCAGGTTGGCTGCAGACCAGGGTGGGTAAAGGGGAAGGGCTGACAACGGTCCCCTTGGGTGTATTTAAATGATTATGAAATTACTAGCACTGTACAGTGTTATCTCCTGGTATTACCAGGCATTTAGAAATAAAGTTGCGGCCTAATTAAACTACATCCAGTGTCTTCTGTCCTCCTTCCAGCATAGCCAGACAGTGATTCTGAGGTGAATCTTATTTTATTCTCAGCTAGAACTTGCTTATCAAATTTGTGCTGTTTAACAATACCAGACAAGATTTTTCTAATTTAGAAGCTCAGCCTGATATCTGAAAATCATGCTGTGCTGGTAGTGTTCTCATGGATAAAAAGCATGGGATTCTGTTGTAATGAATTCAAAACTTTTAGGTAACGTGCTGGAAATAGGCAGGCAACTTACAATCGCTCTGGCTTTCTAACTCCCACGGATGACTAACATGGCCAGCAATGTGTGTCAGCACATGAGATCTTCCTAAAGCCTGTGCTAAATTCTGCAGTCACGGAGTGATTTACTTGGTGGGCTGCAGTGATCTGTTTTCAGATTTCTTTGTGATCTATCTTGGTTCTGCAGTAAGAACGTCTCCAATTTTCTCCCGGTTTTCCCTTTCTTGCAACATTGGCTCTGCAGCACTGATGGAAATAACAGCTTCTTGTTGCACAGTATAGATAAACTGAGCAGAATAGAAAAGATGCAAGAGTAACATGAATATGGAGAAAGGAGGACCTATTTGGATAGATACTTTAGATCAAATTTACCCATGTGGAGAGCCAGAAAAAAGTCTGTTCACCACTTTAAGTCCCACTTAACCCACTCAAAATAGAGCTTAAGTAGTGTATAGTCCTTGCATTGGCCCTTTACGCTGGGGTGAATTCCACCCTTTCTGACCAAAATTGCTGTCATTCAATTGTTCTTGTAAAGGAGCACGTTTCTTCTAGGGATTAAGTTCACGTTTTCTGCAGAAGAGCCCAGGGATAGAAGCAAATTCCCTCTTGGTGGAATCAGATCTATTATTAACCCAACAAGTGCAGTATAATACTTCCCCAAAATGAAGCTGGGTTTAGAACTGCTTTTCCACATATTTTTTTCACCATAATCAGTGTTTTAGGGTGACAGTTTACATCTTATCCTCCTCAGAGAATGACTTTTTTTTAATGCCAATCTGAGCATTCATTGCCTCTAAGATTCCATTTTATTTGAAACACCTACATGTGTTAACTGTGTTGTTCAATTACAATAATCAATATTTGCCTTGTGGTAGTGCCTAGGGGGCCCAGTCATGCATTAGTGCCCCATTTATAGTCCAGTGTTTAAGATATTAGCTTAGAACTTGGGAGATCCAGGTTCAATTCCTTGCTTTGCCATGGACTTCCTGTATGATCCTGGGCAAATCACTTAGCCCTCTCTGTGCCTAAATTCCCGACCTGTAAAATGGATATTATAATAGTTCCTTACCTCACAGGAGAGTTGTGAGGATCAAATCCTTAGACTGGGAAGTGCCATGAGATCTACTGCTGAAAAGTACTAAATAAGAGCTAGTTATCATTTTGTTCAGTTCCTAGCACAATACACATAACAAACATACAGTCCCTGCCTGGGTGACATTACACCCCCAAAATATGAGAAGAGTTGATGATAGTTTGACATTAAATCCTAATCCGAAAAATAGCTATTTTGATCATCACCAACCATACTCAACTCCAGTATTAAACTTGTACACAAACAAGCAAAACATCTCATCAAGACAATAAAACATTGCAAATAAATCATTTGAGGCTGAATACTGGAACACTGTCATGCAAGAGCACTGCAAGCTTTGCCCCCCAATCTTTAGTGTGTATTTAATAAAGAAATGAGATAGTTAAGGATACAAAATGTAACTGTAACAATATACATAGTGCTAGTGATTAGCGAGAAACACAAATGCCTATTTGAAGGGTGCAGTGGGGTTTATACCAAACTACAGCTTTAGCATTCAAGCCTGTGTCAGTGAGCTTGTTTAATGGGATATTATGATATATGAAGTTGAAGGCTTTTGAGTAGTAAAAATTACTCCTGTCAATTCATCTTTGTATATGGCACTTGATAGATCATTCACAACTTTTAATTATATTGTCATGGTTGAGGGACTCAAGCAAAAGCCAGGCTGATAGTCACGGAATCTCTCATTAAGTAAAATATCTCAATTGCTGATGCTGGTCGGGAGGGAAAAAAACTGCAAGATTTGTATAAAATTCCATTCAAATGTATTGTTTCATACAAAGGAACCAGGTTAGCTCCCTTTCACGATACAGTCACACATCCGTAGATAAGAGATATTCATAAGGCATTTGCTAGCTGGGAACGCAGACTGCTCGTCTCGGACATATAAAGGCCTTCTCTACTGTCATCCAGTTAAAAAAAGAAAGAGGCGTGTCTCCTCTGTATAAATCCTAAAGAGTAAATTTTTGGGTGTTTTCTTAGTGCCAAAGACAAATGGACTCTTTTAAAACTGACTCCACCCCTAAAGGATATAAATCAGCTGCAAAATATTAGATTCTTACATTTTGCAAGAACACTGAAGAAAGAAATACATTTATAATTAGGGCCATCATTTGTTACTTGGACAGCTGGTTCAGTGCCCACATCCAGAACAAGATGTGGCAGCAGTGGAGCGGGAGTTTCTAGTTTCCATCTCTACAGCAATGAGAGTGTGTGGGTAGCTGGCCATCCTCCAGAAGACTTTTACTGTATTGGAGGAGCATGCTGTCCATCAGAGATGTAACACGGGAGCCTGCAGAGCCTTAAAACACAGCCTGGTGCCCATTGATGTCAATAGACTCCCATTGACTTCAGTGGACATTGGGTTGGTCCCAGCGGTAAAGTGGGCATGAAGAGGTTAACTGGGATACTCAAGTATTATGCATTGGAGCAGGGCCGGATTAACACAGGTTTCTTAGGGGCTGCAGTCAGGGGCCTTGGATTTTTAAGGGTCCCCAAAATATGTAATTTACTGCACTCTTCTTCAATGGGTTGCTAAGGGCCAGATCTGTCCACAAAGTCCCCTGGAGTCAGCTATTCCCTCATGGCTCCTGGGAAGCTGCAACCAATCAGAGCTGCTCAGGAAACAGCAGACCTCTCTCTCTCTCTCTCTCTCTCTCTCTCTCTCCCTTTAGCAGTCTAGCCTGTTGTTACAGGAGGGGAAGGGGAAAGAGTGGAGGAGCTGCCCCCCCCCCGCCATAACACCCATCCTGTGAAGGGCATGGAGGGTGAAGAACCCCTATACCTCCCGCCCAGGGAGAACCCTACTGCAGCTCTCCTCCCCCTCCCAGCCTGGGACAGGGGGCTAAAGATCTACAGTAGGAGCATAGATGAAGCTGGGGGAGAGCACAGCTGATGGGGTGGGGAGGCTAGGTAGATGTGAGGGCTAGAGAAATGAGGGGCTAGAGGGCAGAACTGACAGGGACTGGAAGGGTTAAATTAACCGGGCAGATGCACTTGGTGTATTTCCCATTTTTTATCCTCAGGCCATGTGTTTAATTCAGAAAGTTTTCATTTACATTTAAACACATTGGAGCTAGTCTGTGTTGATACTCTTCAACTTAACAGTAGTACACTTTTAACCAGGCGCTTAATCAGATACTTATGCAATATAAAGCGATAAGTAATTAGTTAACTTGATTGAGTACTGCAAAGTACTTTTTTGGGGGTGGAGGAGGGAAGACGGCACAAGCGGAGTGTCAAAATTTCAGGCAATAAAAAAAGGGAAATAAGATGTCCGATCATTTCTCGTGAGTTTAGCTTCTAATTTTAATTTCATAGTTTTAGTACAATTAATATTAATATGCTGGTTTAATAGCGTTACAGTGTATTTGGATAACTGCAGAATTCCATTGGACTGTTGCCTATTGACATACTTAACCTTTTATTACGAGATTAATAAATACAATCTCGAAAGGCTGAGACCTCTGGCTGGTAACAGTCTCACAAAGAACAAACACCGGAAGAATTCTTTGGCCCTAGAGCATGTCCTTTGGCCCTCCAAGATGAACAATTTTTCAAGGTATAGTAGTTGGAACTGAGCAGTTAGTACATGTGATGATAATAAATGAAATGCTTATAATGGGCAAAAAGACTATTGAAAATACCAGATGCCTTCATCTTATCTAAAATATAGCTTGTTGATACATGCCACTGTCCTCATTTATTGCAGACCTTTCATATCCATTTCCCTCAGTTGACTGACCAGTGCATGGGTTTTCGTTTAAACTATATATTTTCACTAGGGCTGTGATTTCGATACAAAGGTTGATGGGCCTATTGCATGGTGTCCTGAAGGTCATTGAGGTCAGCGGAGGGGAAGACAACCTTATATGGTACACATACTGAATTTCAGGGTAGAGATACAAATATGTAGGGTGCAGTGATGGAGCCAAATGTTGTGTTTGTTGCTCTCCAGTTGTGTGAAGTGGGGTGTATTTCTTGACAAGTTTCCCATCCCCCAAGCACCTGATGCACTGTACAAGTGGTTCTTCAGATGTCTGAGGAAGTGCACATACCTATTGGTTTTGTGAACACTGGGCTAAATACTTGTTGGAACAGTGCCTGCACATGTAAAAATGGCCATCTGCAGAAATTTGGGGTAGACTTTGGGGACTCTAACAGTGGTGACTTACAAATCATTATGGGGCTGCTGTGGGAGCTTGGGATTGCAGATCCCACAGCAGTATAGTAGAAGGTGGAGCTGCTTTGAGCCCTCTTCCTTCTGTTCACATACATTGGGTAAGGTAAATCTGATCCCGCACTTTAGTTATCCGCAACTTTAGTTTAGTACCAAACTTGACTCATGCATGCAGACTAGTGGGCCTTGAGCAAAAGCCTTGTAACAATTTTTTCTACACAGAATATTAAACTCTGTGGCATATGGGAATTCTGACCACCTGCCCGTAAGGTTTATACAAAATGGCCAGTTAAAATTAAAACCCCAACTCTGTAGATTCGTACCTTTAAGCAAGACCACAATGCTCAATTATCCTTACATCAGAAAGATGAGCATAAGAATGTACTTCTCATTGCAAATTACCAGTATATAAATGGTACTTCAAATATTGATAAAAATTTACAGTGTATACCAGCATGAATTGTGAGTGTTGCCATAAATTTGGGGAAGAGATATCTCCATATATTAAAATACACGATAAATCATCTTTAGAAGCGATGCTTGAGGAAAAACTTCACCATTCCACCTTTTCTTAATACGAAATGATAAATTCTTCTTCAAATGATGGTCCCTATTGTATTCCAGTGAGGGTTTACACATGCACACCGTGCATCCGGAGCTGGAGATTTTGAAAGGAGTAGTGTCCATTGGCCTGTGGATGCGCCCTTGGCTTGCCTTGTGGATAAAGGGCAGGGTGGAATGACCGTGTCTCCTGTTCCTTCTCATCACCCCATGGTCCAGGTTGGAACTATTAGTATCCTCTGTGTGTGACACACTTTAAAATATTCAATTGTATATAGTTAGTTTTTACAGTTTTTATTGTTTATATTGTAGTTTATAGTAGTTTGTTAGTTTTAGGAATAAGATTGGGGGTCTTTTTCTTGGGAATTTGGTTCCCTGTGATCCCTTCTCCCCCGCCCCTCCACGGTTGCTACTGGACTATGCCAAAAACCCCAGGTGTTAAGATCTGTACCTCCTGTCCACGTTCCTTCTCAGTCAGCAACAAACATCCACTCTGCATCTACTGCTTGGGAGAAGCCCACATTTCAGAGGTGGACTCTTTAGTACAAAGAGGGGCAATATAGCAGGTCCCTCTGGACTATCAAGGGACAGCCTATGCCAAAAACCCCAGGTGTTAAGATCTGTACCTCCTGTCCACGTTCCTTCTCAGTCAGCAACAAACATCCACTCTGCATCTACTGCTTGGGAGAAGCCCACATTTCAGAGGTGGACTCTTTAGTACAAAGAGGGGCAATATAGCAGGTCCCTCTGGACTATCAAGGGACAGCCTTGATTGATTCAGCCTACTTCCTGATACCCAAAAGGAAGGGTGGGTGGAAACCAATCCTGGATCTCTGGCGTTTTAATTGCTATATTCGCAAATCCGAGTTTTGCACTTAGCAGCCACCATCCTGTCATTGGAAGAAGGCATGTGGTTTACGGCTCTCAATACGCAGGACACTTATTTTCACATAGACATACATCTGGCTTATAGCCAGTCCCTGAGGTTTACAGTAGGTCCTCAGCATTTTCAATGCAGGGTCCTGCCATTCAGACTCACCACAGCTCCCTGGGTCTTCACCAAAGTTTTCTCCAATGTGACGGCCTACCTCAGGCTTTAGGGGGTCCTAGCAGTGTGATTCAGAGACGAAGCCTGGATGTCAACCTCCGTATTGCTCAGACTCCTTTCTTCCCTTGGAGTCAACGTCAATGTTGAAAAATCAACTTTGGATCCCACACAGGCTCTACACTTCACAGTAGCCTCTATCAGTTCAGTCACAGCAAGAGAGACAGATTACAGACTCTGAAAAAACTCCTAGCCACAATAGTCAACAGTCCCTCTGTCCCGGCCAGGACTTGCCTATCTCTCTTGGACCACAGGACCTCATGCACATACATTGCCACCTTTGCTTGTCTCCACCTTCGCTGCCTCCAGATATGGCTCCAGAGAGTTTACTCACTCACGCACCATCCCATGGACCTTATGCTGAGAGTTCCCCCTGAGAACTCTCCTCCTTCCAGTGGTGGATGGATCTGCAACAGGTCTGTGTGGGGGAACCCTTTCTCCCATCATCCCCAGACAGGACAGACATCACCGACGCATCCCTTGTAGGATGGGAGCACGCATGGGACATCACATGACACAGGGAACATGAACCCCTCAGGAATCCAGGATGCACATCAACATTCTGGAACTCTAGGCTGTACAGAAGGCATGCCAAGCATTTCTCCCATCCCATCTCCACTCCCATCATGTTCTTATTATATTGGACCAATACCACCATTGTTTACTACATCAGCAAACAGGGGGACACAAAGTCAATTGCCTTATGTGAGAAGGTGGTCAATCTATGGAATTGGTGGATTGTCCACCAGATTCTGTTGTCTGCAACCTATCTTCTGGGGTCTCAGAACGTGATTGAAGACTCCCTCAGCAGAAGACTCATCACTGATCACAAATGGAAACTTCATGATACTGTAGTGAATGATATCTTCAACCAATAGGGGACTCTGACCAGGTACCTCTTCGCCTGCCCTGCTAACAACAAACGCAGCACGTACTGCTCGGGGGGGGGGGAAGGGTTATGGTCCCTACTGTCAAGGAAATGCTCTCATTTCCACTGGTTGGACCAGATAAACTACGCCTTCCCCACTCTGCCACTCCTGACACAAGTACGTCACAAGATCAAGTGGGAGAGAGCAACGGTCATCCTGATTGCCCCATCCTAGATCGTTCTGGTTCCCCAATCTTCTCTGCATGTCAGCCCGTCCCCAACTTCTCATCCCCACTTTTTCTGAGCTACTAATGCAACAGAATGACAGGATCAGACATCCCAATCTGAAGACACGTCACCTCATAGTGTGGTATTTGGATGGGCATCTTCTCTAGAATGAGCATGGTCATCAGAAGTGCAAAATATCCTCTTGAGCAGCAGGAAAGAGTCCACCCAGCACTCCTACTAGGCCAAGTGGAAATGCTTCTCCTCCTGGGCCCAACAGAAAGGACTTTCTCCAGAAGAGATGGAGATTCCCCTTCTTTTAGATGACCTCCTGCCCTTGAAAGCATCGAGTCTCACTCTCAATTCTTTCAAGGTCCACCAGACAACAGTTAGCACCTTCCCCGCTTCTCCTCCCCCCACCCCCGTGGAAGGACACTGTATTTACACACCTTTTGACTTCTAGTTTTTGGAAAGGCCTCATCAGAACCTTCCCACCCATACAAACGATCATTCCCCAGTGGGATCTCAACCTAGTTCTAATTACACTAATGAAGCACCCTTTTGAGCCACTGGCTTTGTGTTCTATGCCCCTCCTTCCCATGAAAACCAGCATCGTTGTGCCTTACACTTTGGCAAGAAGGGTAGGTGAACTCGGGGCCATGATGGGGACGCTCCATTCACCACTTTCCATAAGGATAAAGCCTCCCTGTGCCTACATCCCATGTTTTTGCCAGAGGTCATATGCCAGTTTCACCTCAACCAACCCATCCACTTACTCGCTTTCTTCCTGAAGCCCTACGCCTCAGAAGAGGAACGATGATTTCACTCCCTCAATGTCTGCTGGGCCTTGGTCTTCTACCTACAGAGGTTGAGACTGACCAGGAAATCCCCCAGATGGTTTACTGCAATAGCTGAGAGGGTTAAGGGAATCTTCAAGTGGATTTCAGGGTGCATTACACTGTGCTATCAGTTGTCGGGCCTGCCTCCATCCCCTGGTGTGAGGGCCCATTCCACAAAAGCCCAGGAATCAAACAGGGCCACCCTCCACAATATGTTGCTTCAGGACATCTAGAGAGCAGTCACGTGGAGTTCAGTACATACCTTCACTATGCATTATGCCTTGGTGCAGGACTCTGCAATGAATGCCTCATTCGGTGCAGCTGTCCTCCACTAAACCATTCCATCCTTATCCTCACACCCTCCTCTGACTTAGGTACTGCTTATTAATCACCCTCAGTGGAATATAATAGGGACCATCACTCGAAGAAGAGAAAGTTACTTACCAGTAACTGGAGGTTCTTTGAGATGTGTTGTCCCTATCTGTATTCCACTTCATGCCATCCTTCCCCTCTGCTGCGGATCTCTTGAATTCGTGGTGGAGAAGGAACAGGAGATGGGTCAGTCTGTCCTGTCCTTTAACACCTCGGATGAAACCATGAGGCAAGCCAAGGGCACATGCGCAGACCAACATCCACTACTGCTTTCAAAATCTCTGATTCCCTCAGTGGAATACAGATAGGGACCACACATCTCGAAGAACCTCCAGTTACAGGTAAGTAACCTCTTCTTCCGTGTGCCCCAAGCTAGCAAAGCCATTTGTGGACATGGCACGGGCAGTCCCCACAGACCATCTTATGCCTGCAAACTGCATAAATCCCATGCAGCAGTGACCTAAGGAGGCTGATAACATGGGGAATCTAATGTATTCCTTATATAAACTTACTAGTAATTGACTTGAATTATTTGGTACTTCTCAGAGATGGGAGATTTGTATAATGGCATTAGGAATCAAACTAGAAATATTAAAAAAGGAGCCAACCTTGCTATTCAAGGACAAGCGAGCTTTGTAAATTTAGATGCACTGGTTGCATGTGAGTATGTATGAAACCAGTAGATTAATCAACAGGAATAAGAAGTTCTATCTGGATCTGGGTGAAAATTTTTGGACAAATAGTTTATTTACCAAAAAAATGCAGTTTCAGTCTACGCAAAACTATTTGTGAATTTGGCATGACAACGGTGGTGGTTGTGCTGCACACTTACTTTATAACACTCAGCCCAGTGGTTATGTCACTCACCTGGAATATGAGGGTTGAATTTGCCCCCTACCTGATGTGGAGAAGGGATTTGAAATGGTTCTCCTTCATTGTAGGTGATGGCCAGCACCCTGGGGATACAGGGTAGACTGGGGTGAGTTTCTTCTGCTGAATGGTCAGGGACAGAACCTCATGCTCTAGGTGTCTCTAAATCTCTGACTGCCAGATGCTGGGACTGGATGATAGGGGATGGATCACTGGATAATTGTCCTGTTCTGTTCTTTCCCTCTGAAGCATCTGGAGCCTCCCACTGTCAGAAGACAGGATACTGGGCTAGATGGAACATATGTTAGACCCAGTATGGCCATTCTTATGTTATAAACCTGTTCCACATTGTATAAAATACCTGAATAGTCATTGGGCCTGAGATAGTGAGAATGACAATAGCCTGGTGACTAGGGCTCTCACCTGGGGAGTGGGACACGCAGTTCAAGTCTCTGCTCCAGTGACTGTTCAGTTTTTTTGTAAATAGTAGAGCAGTTTCAACAGGAGACGCTGCAAAAGACTTACACCAAAATATCCAATAACCCATTGGGCAGGGTGCACTCTTGCAATGTGAGTGCCCCAAGTTCAAATCCCTTTTCTATATCAGGCAAAGTGGAAATTGAACCTCGGTCTTCCACATCCCATGTGAGTGCCATAACCATTGCACCAACACTTCCTCCTGTTCCTGTTTTGTGAATCTTTGTGTGTGTGTGTGTGTGTGTGTGTGTGTGTGTGTGTGTGTGTGTGTGTGTGTGTGTGTTTTGCTTTCATATTAAAAAGTGCCTGGAAAAAAGTGGAATGGTTCGTTTTGGGCCAAACAAATCATTTCATTCAATCTGAATCACATTTTTTGCTGACTTTTTCAATTTGCCAAAGTTATGTGGAATTTTCCAGCTCAGTTCAGGTCTAATCCATTCCCCCCGCCCTTCCCAACACTTTCCCCCTCTCCTCCAACCTGACAGTGAACTGGAAATTTAGTTGTTTCCCCTTCTCCAGCCATCCACACACTAAACCCAACAACTGGAATTAGACCAAAGTATTACAGCCCTCAAGCACCTAAATATTGTGTGCCACAGGAAGAGATCAGGAGGGACCGAGGTGCACCAATTCTCAAGGTCCTGCAGTGACAGGGAAATGAGAGATACCCAGATGATGCCATTCTTTTCCTTATAGACAAAGCTAAAGCACTAAATCGAATCAATCTAGACTCTATATCAGGCCACACCAATTAAGTATCCAGGTCCTAGATGAATCAAGTTGTTCTGCTTCTTCCACCAAATTAAAAATATATGAATGTAGCTGAGCAGGATAAAACAGTAGTTTTGACTCTCTAATTATCCAAAATAGATTTGTAGAAATGTGGAAAGAGTTTGTTTTAGCTAAGTAAAGCAAGTACACCTCTACCTCGATATAACGCTGTCCTCGGGAGCCAAAAAATCTTACCACGTTATAGGTGAAACCGCATTATATCGAACTTGCTTTGATCCACCTGAGTGCGCAGCGCCGCCTCCCTTCCCCCCGGAGCACTGCTTTACCGCGTTATATCCGAATTTGTGTTATATCGGATCGCGTTATATCGGGGTAGAGGTGTATATAATCTAGGTAAATACATACCTTACCATTCTGGAAGATCACTTGCTATGCTGCTATATTTCCAATCCATATAATAAAATGACAAGTTGCTACAAATTGCTACTACAGTATGTAGCACAGATATAGATGAGAGAATTTTCCTCCTCTTACTGAGTCTTCTGTCTGAGAGCACTTGTGAAAGCCCTCCACATGAGACAAATGTAATTACAGCCATTTCCTGGGGCGAGGGAGAGGGGAGCCAAAGAAGGATTGGAAGACTCCATCACTCCAAGGGTACCAGAGAGACTTCAGTGTTTGATTTGGGGCTTATTCTCCATCACAGCCTCCTAGGAAAACAAAGTCTTATTGTCCTGTATCAAGCCACAGTTGAAATGATTGTGGATATGCAAGTGGGTATATCCTTGGTATATAAGAAAAGGAGCTAAGGTTGAAATAGTATTTCTGTAAGTGCTCTGTGATTTTAGAATTCCCTTCTTACCTTGCTTGGAAATAAGTCAAACCTGTTGATCCTTAGGGCTAAGCCCATCATTTGGGTAAGTCTGAGTAGGAGTGGGTTTTGGAGTTTGCAATGGGGAGCAGCTAGTTTTGTACAGAAAAAGGATGCTGGAGTTTTTATTGCTGTTTCTATCTTTGGTTGATTACATTTTTCATGATCTGACAGTGTGTCTGTAGCCTGGGATAGATGTACTTTAGATGTCTGAAATTTTAAAAAATAAAATAAGACACTACTGGATATTGTTGACATGGAATTGTCTAGTTTGGACTCAAAAAACAGCTCTGTAGTTGGTGGGTGAGTTTTTCTGTGTTTGATTGAAACATAATAGCAGCAGTAAATGATGCTTTTTGCAAAAGAAGGAGGTGGACTCCAACCATGTGTACTAATGGTTGGCATAGTAATATGACTGTTCAAATAGAAAAAACATTTACTGGGCATGAAACCAGAAGCAACAGTTCACCTAACAGTTCATCTCTCCATGGAATTTTTAATCTGCCATTTTTGAAGGGATTTTCTAATAAAGTGCTTTGCCTGACTAACCTGCACTATTCTTCTGAAAAGGAAAGTAATCTGACTTGTTTATTTGACTGTAATAGGTGGCTGAGATATTTTCTTTTGTCTTGCTGTACATTTATTGCATTTTGCATATAATCAGACCTAGTTATGAGACACCTGATTATGATTTTATATTAGAAGATTAATTTCACTTTAACTTCTTTTTTTTCAGGATATATTATTCCAGATGCTTCTTGACCAGTCTTTGATTAA
Source organism: Chrysemys picta bellii (assembly GCF_011386835.1). Lineage (NCBI taxonomy): Eukaryota > Metazoa > Chordata > Testudines > Emydidae > Chrysemys > Chrysemys picta. The sequence goes on along the minus strand of NC_088799.1, from coordinate 13,492,434 downwards.
GGTGTCTGGTGGCATACAGCACAGAGTAATACTCAATTCCACAGGTTTTGGTGTGAAAACCTGTGTTATCCAAAGCACAGTACATCCAATATGGCCCATTTTAACAAGATAAAGTCATGTTAATAGTGGCAAAAGCAAATCAGCTGTTTTCTTACGATAGGATGGGCTAATGACCATATTTATATAATGGATTATTTGTCCATTTTGGCAAGGACCTTACACCAAATTAAAGATGACAGAAAGAGGATTGAATAATGGGATTCACGCACTTCCATTTGGGTTTGAAATGTAGTCAGCAGAAAACATTTATTTGCCAGAACACAACAGTAGGGCAGAACATTCTATGGGAAATAGTTATTTTATGCCAACGTGAAACTTTACTGCCTGTGTGCAATGTGCCACTCTGAATTTGTAACTTCTCTCTGACACTGCGTGATTTCAGATAAATAACTGGCTGCTCAGCTAGTCGATAACATCCTTTGCAACAGGTTAACATCAAATCCATTAAGTGATGAGCTACATTTTATCAAATAGCTTGTCTGGGGCAAGTGTCAGCTTCCAAAAGCAAAAGGCTGTGTAGTTGACTTATGCTCCTTTAACAACATCTCCAGCTGTTCTGTTTGTGCACCTGTAATGTGCTCTGACATTTGCATTGTATGTGATACCACCATTTGCCGGCCCATAAAGACCCTACAGAAGCTCGTGTAGTATCATGTACAAGAAAATAAATTAAATGTCTCATTAAAAGGAATACATCTCTGCTTAGTCCTTTGCCGGGTTCCAGTCATTCTTTTGGTCTGAATCATTCTCTGTGAAGTAGCACAGCATGGTATTGGTCTGAGAAAGGATAAGCCACGTTTTGCCCTTTTGGTCTGAGTTTCTAGTTGGAAGGTTGAAGTCTGAGCCCACCATGGGAAAATGGAGAAACTGTTTTGATTTCTTGCACAAATGGAGGCCATGATATCTGGAATTTGAAATGAAGGACAAACATAAGCCCTACCTTATATAATGTTTGGCCTAGGCTTCTAATTTCAAAGTATTTCATGGACATGTATTGCTGCAGTTCTTCTGTCTGTATGTAATGAGCTGGGAGCCATATCAAATACTAGTCATATCACTGTATTGTCAAACATTTCAATGATATTTTGAGGGAAAAATTACTTGATAATCCATGTCAAGGTCAATGGTTTCTGACCTTTCTTAGATGGAGCCATGCCCATTTAATTGATTGGCATACATCTCCATCTCATCTTTTTCCTATGTCTCAGCCTTCACTCTCCTTTTCTCTCTTGTCTTTTTCTTTCTGGTAATTTCTATTCTTTCTCCTCTTGAGGTTTTTTCCCTTCATTTTTTTTATTTATCTTTCAACATTTTAAAATCTCCTTTCCTTTTCCTCCTCCCTTCTGGGTTCCCACTGTCCACTAAACCACATGCTCCTTGAGATGGATAGGAGTCATTTATTGCAAGCATTTATATGGGAAAAAGAGAATTTGACCTTTAGAGATTAGATGCCTACGAGAGCTTCAAAAGTAGAATAATGTGGTGATTTGTCTTATCTTTGTGCCAGTTCTGTTCAATCAGATAATGAAAAACTATGCAGACATACGACTTCTGGTTTGTTTCCTCTGCCCTGACCTAGTAGAATTAGCTTATGCTTTCAGATATTTCTACCAGTATTTGCCATTGTCTTATCTAATCAATAGGAAGAGAAACAGCTTTATGATTTTTTATGGACCAACTCAGACATTAGGAATTTGGGTTATGATCAACACATGGCATGATAGTTTCCAATCAAGGCGTATAAGGGTCTGGTGCTTTGAAATTTAAACAAAATAAGGCTTTAATCAGCTATGTTAGTGATTTTTTTCAAATAAGAATTTGTAGGCGTTCATCTGAAGTCTTCCTAGTCCATACTCCTCCTTTGTTGCCATGAAGTGGGTCTTGCTAATTGGCAGGCACACCCAGCTATTGTGTTTGAATTCCAAGTAAATACAATGGTCACACTTCAGAAGTCTCTTCTATTTTGAGAGAGAGTATCAATTCCAGCATATTCCCATTCTAAGCAGTATGGGCAAAATGAAACTTTCCAACAAGAGCCATTGTAGGCAGCTTTGACTTAATGCTCCCAAGGCATCCTATGGCAGATTGTCCTATAGTCCTATAGAAAGGAAGAGAGGTTTTTCCCAGTATCCACAGGACCCTGAATTTTTTCTTATGCAACTTCCATGAAAGATCACCCAATCTTTATGAAAACAGATGATGTTCTCTCCTCTCCAGGTACTTATACCTCACTAACTACTATAATAATAACAATGCCTATCTCTTATAGCACTTTTCATCAGTAGATCTCAAAGTGATCTTACAAAGGAGGTTGGTATTTTACAGATGGGGAAACTGTAGTGTCTGCTCACCTTCCAGTATTGCGGTAAGTGGTCTGTCTAACATCTGTCACGTGTTGTTTGTTCTCTCATCCTCTCCCCAGAGGGGAGAAGTGTGTGCAGTGGAATGTCTTGTTTTTTTTGTTTTTTTGTTTTTTAATATATTTGCTGCTGTGTATATATGTTAGAGAAGGCAAAATCAAAGAAATGTATCTTATATTTGGAATGGTAGATGGGGAGGTTGTGGTCCTTAGTTCCTGGGAGAGTTCATTCTGCAGTCTTGTACTTGCTCCTGAGAAAGTTCTGTCTCCTGTACAGACAAACTTTATCCTTAATTTAAAGAGTTGCATTGTGCTAGAGGAGCAAAGTTGTCGAGCAAAGGCTTCATCCCAGAGCTTTAGGTGGTCATAACCTAGATTGCTTTATGAACCTTATGTACTAGTGCAGTGGTTCTCAAACTTTTTTTCCCTGCAGACCACTTGAAAATTGCTGAGGGTCTCGGCGGACCACTTAATGATCTTTCCAAATGTTGTTTGTACCATTAGCTAACTATTGTAAAGCGCTTTGGATAAAAGCGCTATATTTAAAAACAAAAAACCTTAATAATAATAGTCTTTTGTTCTACAAATAAAAGCACACAACTCCTATTTTAATATCAGTAGTCTTACCTTTCCAATGTGACGGATGTTCCCTCTTTCCCACGCCGTGGCAGCCCACAAGCTGGGGCTCGGAAGGAGGGGGGGGTCTTTCCCCCGCCACGGCAGCCCACAAGCTGGGGCTCGGAAGGAGGGGGGGGTCTTTCCCCCGCCACGGCAGCCCACAAGCTGGGGCTCGGAAGGAGGGGGGGTTCTTTTCCCTGCTGTAGCAGCCCCCAAGCTGAGGCTCGGAAGGAGGGGGGTCTCTCCCCTGCCACATCAGCCACAGAGCTGAGGCTGGGAAGGAGGGCCGTCTTTCCCCGGCAGCCGCAGCCCTGGAGCTGGGGAAAGTCGCCTCTTTCTCTGGTTGCTGCAGTCCTGCATGTCCCAAATTCCTCCCACCCCTTCTTCTTACCCCACCGCCCCCTCCCACCTACATCTTATTCCCCGTAAGGCCACCAGCTCACCTTACATGTGCATCTTCTCTAGCGTCCAGGCACCTAATTAGTGGATCCACGCCTGTGCGGCTTCACTAATTAGGTGTGTGGCCACCCAGGCGCGCACCTTAGAGGGAACTATCCACGGACCACCTGAATGGAGCTCGCGGACCACAGTTTGAGAAACACTGTCCTAGAGCAACATATGGAAACTGTTAGTTGTGTGATCAGGAGTATTTTGGGATTGTTTTAGATGCTCATCTTATTATACTGATAATGTTGCAGCACATATTGCTTTGAGGTCTGTTCTGCATAGAAATGATAAGTTCAAGGTGAGTTAAGACCTCACAATGGCAAACTGAATTCTGAATGTTATTGGTATTTCTTGTAAACCCTAATGTTCTGATGCAATTATTTTTTCATTGGCCATTGGAATATCATTAAGCAGCGGACTAGAACCAAAGAAAATTTTGCTCTTACCGTTCTCCTCCCATAAGTAGCCCTATCTTCCTGTTTGCTCCTGGGACTTCCATCTTCTCCCCTCTTCAGTTGGAACTCTCTTATCCCTCTAGTTCAGGGTTAGGCAACCTATGGCACACGTGCCGAAGGCGGCACACGAGCTGATTTTCAGTGGCACTCACACTGTCCGGGTCCTGGTCGCAGGTCCGGGGGGCTCTGCATTTTAATTTAATTTTAAATGAAGCTTCTTAAACATTTTAAAAACCTTACTTACTTTACATACAACAATAGTTTAGTTATGTATTATAGACTTATAGAAAGAGACCTTCTAAAAACATTAAAATGTATTACTGGCATGCGAAAGCTTAAATTAGAGTGAATAAATGAAGACTCGGCACATCACTTTTGAAAGGTTGCCAACCCCTGCTCTAGTTCTTTCCCTTGCGTATCCTGATGAGTGCTAGAAGAGATACTCTAACTTTGCCAACATCTCACCCTCTGCACAGAACTGCTTTGGGCACCATGGAAGATTCTGTCTAATCATCCGCTCTCTCTCTCTTTTTGAGTGTCTACTGCCCCTGCTGCTTCCTAGCATGAGTGATGAAGGGACCCAGCAACTTGGGTTGGGGAGGCATATTTAGGATAGAGGCCTGCTTAAGGGGGTAAGTTGTGGCCAGGGGAGGTCAGGACTTGCTCATCTCACAGGTCTTGATTTGCCAATTTTCTTAGTGTCAGTTCCTTCCTGCCTCAGTACACTACCATATCGTCTTCCATGTCCATAGAAAAGTAGCTAGTCTCAAGATGTAAATCACCTTTAGGAGGACAGTAAATTTTGTTTTAATTTGCAAAAAAAAGTTAGATAGGACTGTTTCTCTAAAATGTCCTTCTAGTAGTAAAGATAATTAAGATTTCGTTTGATTTCACAGGCTGCCAGGGTAGGATTTAAAAAAAATTTCATTGATTGACTGTGCTTTGTAAGTGATCAAGTTTGTTTACATGTTAATTTTATATGCTTTTTATATCTTGCTAAAAATCCCTAAGATTAATGCAAGTAATCTACTTTGATGTCAGGAGTTCCTTGCTTCATTGCCATATACCAAAGGACTGAAAACTAGAAACCTTACAATAGATGAAACAAAATAGAAGATTGAGTGCTTCAGGCAATTAACAAATTCCAGGAATGGAGTCCAGAAACAGGGCTAGTGATGCTACCTACTTCATCTTCTTTACCTACAATGTAAATATCAAATATTTAAGTGATATTTTTGGTTTAAAAGAATAATCAAGGTTTCTAATAACCTCTCAAAATGCAAGGTATAAATAATCTGACCAAAATTACACTGTCCAAAGGCACGGGGGAGAAGAGCAACAAGCAAACAAAAACTAATGAAAATGAAACTTCTGTTGCTTGGTACCTTGAACAAGGTGTACTATTTTTCTTTAAAAATTCAGTTGCATAAATTATTGATTAAGGGGACAGACATAGCTGTGGGAGCTTTCATATGTGTCAGTAATTTAACTTTGTACTTCAAGCATCTATCATGAACATAATTGTTCTACAGGTAACAGTTATCAGTAACCACTGATACAACCTGTGGAGCAAGAGGTAGATAAAAGGGAATAGTTCTAGTTTATAAACGAGTTCAGGAATTAAAATGTACTAATACATTAATACATATTGAATGCCTGGTTCTTGAATAAGTGACTCAGAATTGAATTAAGTAGATTGAAACATTATTGCATTTTATAGTTAAAGTGGATATTTGATTATTTTTATGATAAATTGTGTACTATAGTAAATGACTCAATAGGAGTTCTTTTCTCAGTAAGGACTGAACTTCAGTCTGAAGCCCTAAATGTCAAAGAGAACATGAAAGATTTCTGTGGAAATATTAAGGGATCATGATCTATTGGCTTAAAGCACTGGGAATCTTGAGTGCTGGATTTGCTGCTGTGTGTTATGTAGCATTATGCAAAGTCTGTTAAATATTTTCCTCATTTTGACTATCTGTTAAAGTGAGGTAATAATACTAATCTCTCAGGGGACTTGTGAGACTTACTTAACATTTGTAACGTTTTTTCAGTTCCTTGAAAAAGAGAGAGTTGTGTGAGAGGTGGGTCACTTGTAAGTTACTCCACAGTAGTTTTGGAAGGTGTTTATATACATGCATCGCTTAAAGGGTAGTGTAACAATAATCACATGTATTTGAAAGGTTTTAGATTTTGTGTACTCAGTGTACTGAATAACAACATATCTTTAGCAATGATTACTCATAAATCCAGCAATTATTTAAAGAATAACCTCTGGATTAGCAAAAAGAACAGGAGTACTTGTGGCACCTTAGAGACTAACAAATTTATTAGAGCATAATTTGTTAGTCTCTAAGGTGCCACAAGTACTCCTGTTCTTTTTGCAGATACAGACTAACACGGCTGCTACTGTGAAACCTCTTGATTAGAGGCATTGACTGTATTATCCTCTGTTATTACAACAGTATGGAAGCATTTTCATAATAACTAAGGATTTAATTGCTATGAAGATTTATTTGCAGAATAATAAACACGTTTGTAAGCAAGGCACTTGAATTGTACCTTACAAGCACCCAGAGTATTATCAATTAATTAGATATTGAAAGTGCATATGTAATGTTAGCTGAGGCTGTTCAACCTTGTGACACAGACATTTTTCAATATTTAAATTATTACAGCAACCATTATAAATTTGATGTAGCTTGTCTCTGGCGACACTTTATGTGAACAATTTCCAAAAATAACTTTCATGCAACTTATAGAAAGTAACATTTTCTTTTTTAAGAAATTGGGTTATATTTTATTAATGCCATTCTAACATTAAGCAATAGGTGAATTGCAAAGAAATTTCTTATATACTTCCAAAAACTATGCTCTGCTCACTTCTTCATAAGAAGTGAAAACCATGCATACATAGCAGAAAGCAAATGTGTCCCAACTATTACCAAGTAAAGGTTTTAGGTGATCAGGTATAGACCAGGATACATAGTCTGTTTTGGTCAGGTAAAGGAGGAGATAGGTTAGTGTGAGTTTACGTGTTTTGGGGGAGCTCCAGATAACTGACCTGCCATTGTGCTATACTCATATAATGTTGTTATCCTAAATCCATGACCATCAGCTTTGTTCTATCCTCTGCAGACTGAGATCTTCAAACTTTTGTGAAAATTCCCAAATCCCACTTACTGAATGCTCAATTTTAAGTTATGTCTAGTGATCAACTGTAGTCTTTCTGAGAAAGTTGAAGAATCATTAATCTAAAATAAAAAAATAAAAAAATGGTAAGATGAAGCAGGGTCACATTCTTTAGTGAGTCATATCTCTAGAGTCCTTTTACTTCAATTCCTTATAAAACTTTAGCCAGCTTCCCTCTAGCCCAAGACTTTTATTTCATTTCATGAGAGAAATGCCAGCCCAAACACTCATACAACCTTTAACAGCCTCTGACAGACCAAATAGTGCCAAAAATAAAATAAAAATAAAGACATTTGATAGGTCAGTATGTTGCTATGGTTTCCCTTCTGGAGGGAAAGTTTATATTCTTAGTAAATTGACCATTTTATCACATAAATATGGTATTGAAATACATTCTTTTGTTAATGGTGCAGAAAGAAAGAAAACCTTCACTAAGCAAAGAAGGGGTAGTGATAGTTTCAGCACCAGTAGCCTTCATCTTTCTGATCTAGACCTTTCTGGCATGGCCTATTGTGTGGAGCTTCATTGAACCATATCACCAAGTTGTGCTAAAAGGTGAATTATTGGACTGGAGGGAAGGTTATTAGTGGAGTTCCTCAAGGATCAGTCTTGGGACCACTTGTATTCAATAATCACAACAGTCTCCATTTCCCTAGCCATCACCTCTTATGAGAGGAGACTGAAAGAGCGTGGTTTTTTAGTCTAGCAAAAGGAAGGCTGAGAGGGGATATGATTGTTCTCTATAAGTATATCTGGGGCAGGAGTGTGATTTAAAACCAGGGAGGGTGAAGAGCTATTTAAGCAAAATGACAATGTTGGCACAAGAACAAATGGCTATAAATTTATCATGAACAAATTCAGATTAGAAATTAGAAGAAGGTTTCTAACCATCAGAGGGTGAGGTTCTGGAACATCCTCTCAGTAGGAGTTGTGGGGGAAAACATCTTAATTAGTTTTAAGAACTGGACAAATTATATGACTGTGACTGTGTGACAGGATTGCCTATGATGGTAGGGGTCAGGGCTTAGCAGCCCTGGGGCTCACTTCCTGTTTATGTCTTATGTTTATAAAAACTCATGATTCAGGGTTTCAACCAGCCCCTGCAGGGGTCAGGAAGGGATTCCCTCCCTCCCACCAATGTATTCTTTTTTTTCTCTTTAATCTTCATCTGAAGCATCAAGGACAGCCACGACAGGAGATGGGACCCTGGATACAGTGGGCTACGGCTCTGAGTTGGCACCAAGCATTCTCTTTCTCAGGTGCTTGGCTGGTTGGTTCTTGCTTATGCGCTGAGAGTGTAACTGATTGCCATATGTGGGGTCGGGAAGTAATTTTCTCCCAGGTCAGATTGGCAGTGACCTCACGAGGGTTTTCCCTTTCCTCTGCAGCATGTGGATCACTTGTCAGGATAATCTGGGTATATCTAATTTCATCATTTGCCTGCCTTTGTGTAGGCCTTGAGCACTGATACACCTCTGGCCCGCCAATTCTCCACCTGTGCCACATCGTAGTCTAGTCTCCTGGGTGCTGTAATACTTTGATCTAGTTTTGGTTGTCGGATTAGTGTGCTGGTGGTGTTGGCAGCATAGGATAGATCAGACTAGATGACCTCATGTTCCGTTCTGACCTTAAGTTCTGTGACACTAAGTAGGCATAGAAAAACCCCTGCATGACAGCAATTCTGCATTATCCTGACAACCATGTAAGCATGTGGGGGTGAAGGAAAAGGCTCCTGGCATCCTCTCTCACTCTGCTGATAGGTATATGGACAGAACAAAATCAAGCCCTGTGGAAGTTTAGGGTGATCGGCCCCTTGCAGAGCTGGTCTCATAATAGGAGGGTCATCTTTGTTCAATGCATCTGTGTCAGAAGTACTGGTACTTTCAATTCTGCACCTTCCAGTAGAAGGAAACAAGAGGCAGCATGAGTAACTGGTTACTTTGGCTATTTATCTGCAAGATCGATTCATTTGTCAGAAAGAGTCAATTATCCTAGAAGGAAAGAGTCTTGGGATAATATATTTGCATGCATGGGTAATGAGGAGCACTAAGAGGGAGTATAATGCAGTATGTGGAGTGGCCTCCCTGTTAGGTGCTTCTTTTATGTACCACTTAATTAGTCTGTATATATTCCTAAAACTGCTCTAGGATTGTGAAGTGGAGCTGAGTGTTTCTAACTTTGAGTGCGCGTAGGAGATGCAGCTCAGGGGGGCTCAATTCTCATCTGGTTGCGGCTGTGGAAGCCAATTTCATTATGACCTTGCAAAGAGTGAAAGAAGCTAGAGAGCCTTTTTTTTTTTTTTTAAACTGTGTTGTTCACTGAGGCAGAAATCCTTCCTGAACTGCATGTAGCACAAGTACCTGGGGCTGGTGCAGAGTGCTTCTGGTAAGAGAGAGGAATCCTTTCCCATAGACTGCAAAATGCCAGAAGAGGGGCTGTGCTGCTCCCCTCTACACCCTGGGGATCAGTGACTGGTGCAGAGATGTGCCGGGGATTTGCTCCCACTGTCACTCTGGCTGGGCTCGAGTGACAGACATGTCTCAATGCTAGTGCTAGTTCTTGAAACCAGGGGCGGCTCTAGGCACCAGCAAAGCAAGCACGTGCCTGGGGCAGCCCATTTGCAGGGGCGGCAGGGATTCAGCATGGGAGCTGAGAACCAACAGGGGGCCCTGGGAGCTGTAGTTCCTTGGTTAGCTCCCTGCCTATAGAGCCAGCCTTGGAGCAGGGAAAGAACTACATTTCCCAGCATTCCCTTGGCCACTACCAACAGGAAAGGGGGAGGGAGGGAGGTAGTTGAGACCTCATGCTGCAGTGAATGGAGAGCTGCACTGTGAGTAGGGATACCATATTTTAACATTCAAAAAATAGGAGACTCCATGGGGAGGGAGGGTAGCCCCACCCTGCCCCTATCCACCCTCTCCAACTGCCCCCCACAGAAACCCCAACCCATCCAACCCCCCTGCTCCCTGTCCCCGATCACCCCCTCCCGGGACCCCTGCCCCTAACTGCCCCCCAGGATCCCACCCCCTATCTAAGCCCCAGTGGTCCTTGTCCCCAACTGCTCCCTCTTGAGACCCCCCCCACAACTTCCCCCCTTAGGACCCCACCGCCTACCTGTCCCCTGACAAACCCCTGGGACTCCCATGCCTATCCAACCGCTGCCTGTCCCCTGACTGCCCTTTCCAACCCCCTGACCCATCTAACCCCCTCCTTCTCCCTGCCCCAGACTGCCCCCCCGATCCTCTGCCCCATCCAAGCCCCCCTGCTCCCTGTCCCTTGACTGCCCCCTCAGAACCCCCTACTCCTTCTCCAACCCCCGACCCCAGACCCCTTACCGTGCCACTCAGACCAGCGTGTCTGTCTTCACGCAGCACCAGACACACTGCTGCATACATGCTGCCGTGCTCCCCTGTGGAGCCACAGCCCCCTCCAACCCCCCCAGCACCTGCCTTCCAGATTTGAACACCTCAAAATTCAGGAGTGCTCAAGCTCAATTTGGGCAGCTGTTACTTCATTTCTCCCAAATCAAATATACTGATACTGTAACTTGCTGTGGAAAAAGTAGGATAAAATTGAGCTTCCCAGTGGTTATTAGGAGTGGAATTGCTATTTTCAATAGCCATTGCCTTTTTTGTTTGTTTGTTTGTTTGTTTGTTTGTTTGTTTGTTTGTTTAAAAGGAAGACAGTGATATTGCGTTGGCAAATTCCCCATAGAAAGAAAGAGTGGAACAAAAGAATAATAAAGGCACCTCAACTTTTCCTCATTTATGTAGGACAGTCTTATAATATGCATCCAGATATCCTCCAATCACACAAGCTGAAAATTGTTCCACTTTACTGCAGTTCTGTAACATATGGGAACCAATCCTGTCTGTGTTCTGTGCACATCTAAAATTCCTGCTGAATGACTCGCCCTAGGAGCGAGTTACCAGTGACCCAGGGCTGCGGCGGAAGGAGGGTGCAGGTTGGGGGTGAGCCCAGGGCTGGGGCGGCAGGAGATGTGTGTGGGGGGGCAATGGTGGGGGGTAGGGGGAACCCAGAGCTGGGTTGGCAGGGTGTGTGTGTGTCGGGGGGTGAGAGCCCAGGGCTGGGGCAACAGGGGGGTGCGGGTGGGGTGGTGAGAGCCCAGGGCTGGGGAGGCAGGGGGGTGCGGGTGGTGGGGGAGAGCCCAGGGCTGGGGGGCAGCCAAAATTTTTTTTGCTTGGGGCGGCAAAAAGCCTAGAGCCGGCCCAGCTTGAAACTCATTTTCTTATTCAAAACCTAAAAACTAACTGTGCCCTCCGATGATTGCACTTCTTGAGTTAGAGTTCTAGTCTGGTTGTGTTACTCAATACACTATTTTACCAATTTAAAAACATAATTCCTGATCTTGCTTACTGATGTCGGTAGCTCTCACTCCTATAGGTTCCAATGCTGCAGAGGACATAGGGTTGCCAACTTTCTAATCACACAAAACTGAACACCCATGCCCCTCCCACTGCTCCACCCATTCCCCGAGACCCTTCCACTGCCCTGCCCCTTCTCTGAGGCCCCGCCCCCCACTTGTTCCATCCCCTCTCCCTCGCTGTCCCCCACCCTCACTCACTTACACCAGGCTGGGGCAGGAGGTCAGGGTGCGGGGTCTGGGGTGGGGCTGGGGATGAGGGGTTTGGGGCAGTGGCGTAGCCAGGTGGAGGGAACAGGGGGAGCGATTTAAAAAAAAAAAAAAAAAAGGCGCCACCCACTGCGGAGCTTTTACTCACCCGGCGGCGCTCTGGGTCTTCGGCGGTGGGCCCTTCACTCGCTCCGGGTGATTTCGGCGGCACTGAAGGACCCACCGCCGCTGTGCTGCTGACCGGACTTTTAATGGCTCGGTCAGCAGTGTTGACAGGAGCCACCAGGGTCCCTTTTCGACCAGGCGTTCCAGTCAAAAACAGGACGCCTGGCAACCCTAAGTGGACAAAGGGGTCAGCCTGTGCATAGCTTAATGCAAAATTTGGGCCTTTGGCCTCAGTGGAATACTTGCAAGAGTAAGGATTGCAGTTTGTTCTTAAAACATATCGTTGGTTGAAATCCTGCCTTTATTCAATTCGGTGGGAGTTTTGCCATTGACTTCAGTGGGGTGAGGATTTCACCCTTCCTGCATTAGATGGTGTCTGTTTTTAGCTTGTGGCTAGACAAAGGATTTTTTCCCCTCCTCATACTGTACCTCCTGTTAGTCAGGATGAGTTTTGTGCATCAGGTGCCTACATGGTGGCTCTTTTAACAAGTACACTGAAGGTAAATGATTGACAACGTGCCTTAACCAATATTGCTTGAAGGCTTCATGAAGGCTAGATCATTTAAGTATAACATTTCTCCTCTCTCCCCCCGCACATACTCTTCCACCAATTGGTGTGTCAACCTTTCAGGGGGTCGTGATGCAACTTGCATATCTAATGGGTACAATGAATATATCCAAGCATGGCATTCTTTCAAAGATAAAAGTTGTTGAGTTGCAAAAGAGAAATGTTGACTGTTTTCTATAATATTTCTACAACCAGATATCATCTTGTGAAATAATAGGCCATTATTATAGATCTGTTTTGGTGATTTAAACCCATGCAGAGCATACCATCTAAAGAGTATTTGTTCCCCTTACTGTCCTCTAACTTCTTATACAAATTGATGGTTTTGTTTTATATACAATGTTCAGGGAAAAAATAGCCGCTGCAATAAAGTGTATTTCTATGACACAGCCACTGCACTTGTTCATTTGAGGATTACACTAATTTTAGTAGCTCATTTCAAGGAAAACAAGATGGTAAAGCCTTTTATTGTTCTTGCTCACAAAACACTTATTCAATAATTAGACTAATTCAACTTATAAATGTAATGACCAAATAACATGCATTTCCTGCCATGGAAACATATAGTACTTCTAAAGGTCACCATTTAGTACAAAACCTTGGTAGTAAACATCTCATTATTAGACTCTCTTGAATAAGGTTTTTAGAACAGAGAGCTCTGCAATACTTGATCAACTTAACCTTTGTTATTAGCTTGGCACCTGGTGATTTGTTTAGCAACTGAGAGTGCACACTGTTTTACAGGCATTCATGCCAGCTTTTAGTTAACCACTTTGTTTTTGTTTGTTGCGTGTACAAGATAAGTGGTATCTATCCAAAATATCCTAAGAACTATGAGAGGCATTGTGACAGGCTGTATCAATTCCACACTGGCCCAGCTAGGGTTAACCACACTCTGTGGGCTGAAGAGGCCATGCCCCCTTGCCCTTGCTGGGTATGCTCGGACTAGAGGCAAGGCATAAAAGGGAGCAGCTCAGCTCAGTCTGGGCTGACTGAGGATAAGAGCAGATATGTGTTGCAGGCTTCTGCCAGGAAGCTGCAGGAGCCCCAGACTGCAGGGGACAACTGCGCTGAGGCCCCTGTATACACCTAGTCCACTGCCGAGGATGACAGAGAAGAGTTGATACTGGGAGACTACTGATGCTGGAAGTGAGGGTAGGATGCGACCCACGGAGGAGAACTGTTGCAGAGAGACCGAGCCTGAATGCAGGAGTATCAGTCCCTCAGGGCCCCAGGTCAGGACGTAGTGGAATAGGGTGGGCCTGAGTCCCTCTATCCTACTCTGCACCCAGTGGTGGGTGTGGTCACCACCCCGAAGAGCACACTCTACTGCTCAAGGGCAGCCACATAGACTTTGGCCACTGGGGTCATGCTGCCTTGAATGCAAGGGCAACTACATAGACTCTGGCCACTAGGCCGGACTGCTCGGAAGATGGGCAATTGTATTGAACCTGGAGACCAGGCCCTGTTACCCTAGGGACAAGAGACAGCCCAAGGAACTCTTGCCACTTGAGTCGTAACCCCTGTTCTTTGTCTTTCTCGATCCAACATCCTGCAGTGGGGTATATCAACCCCACAACAAGCATGTAGAGATTAAAGCAATAGGCCAGGAATAAAAGTTTCTTATATGCTAGCACAGGGGACGCATGTTGACTTCAGTATGGTTCCTGCATGAGTGGTCATCATGTTACTGTAATATTAATTTGTTTTACACCCATGATATGAGATCAAATAGAAACATAACTCATAAAATATCTTTATCCATGGAAGGAATTAGCATTTGGATAAAAGTATCAAATTTGAGACGACACAAGAAGAAATACTGATTCTTTTTCTGCCTTATTGCTTACGGCCATATTAGAAGGCCCGATTAAAAACAATGATCTTGAAAGGGAAGGTGAAGCGTACAAAAAATAAATACTTTGTACAGGAATATTTTCAAAAACCATCAAACTTTGAGCTTTTGATTTCATATCATACCAGGCATCTTTTATTATGCATTGTAAAGAGATGAGTAACTACTCTTTAATGGACCATAATTCTGCATGTATGATATGCTACGGTACTTCAGAAGTTTTTTTTTTTTCCATCTTACTGGGTCCAGAACGAGTGTCTGGGAAAATGTATTGGTCCTGTAAGCATTTCTGGTGGTCCATTAAGGTCCTGGTAGCATTGACAGATTGTGGAATGTTAGACTTCAACATTGTGATTCTCATATTTGATTTATTAAAATAATGTTGTTGCTATTTGATGATTGAATGTTAAATTTGCCAACGTTCTCAGTAGTTTCAGCATGCTGAAATAAAAGGTAATGTTCAAGATCAGTAGTAATAATAATACTTATCTCTTATAGAGGCCTTTTCATAAGTAAAGTTCAAAGAGTGGTACAATCTTTATTGATCCTCAAAACTCCTCTGTGAGGAATTATCCCCTATAACAGATGGGGAGCTGAGGCACAGAGAGATTGAAGGACTTGCCCAGGGTTACACAAGAAGTCCTAGTTATTGTAAATTTGGAGCCAGTTTACAGTAACTGAGGATCTGGCTCAAAACTTGTGGCTTGGCTGTGGTTCTTTTCTCCCACAAAGTCTGAGAGGTTGTTTGAGTCCATTAGTGCTTCCTGTATATTAATTAAGTTCTTGTCTCCAAATTCAAGGAGTACAATGATCCAATGGTGTTAAGCACAGAAAATACCAGGGTTGGCTATTTTTTCCTCCAAGTTCATTACAATTGCTACTCTTGGATGTGAAAACAGCAACTGTTTAATACAAATACACAGCAATCACAAGCCATCAGCCCCCTGTAGCCAAAGGGGTAAGTCTACATTTGGAGCTTGAGGTGCAATTCCCAGCTTAAGGAAACATACGCTAGCAATAATCAAGCTACTGCACTAAAATTAGAGTGTCGGAGGTGACGCAAGCAACAGGGTGGGCTAATCGTCCCGAGAAGGTGTCTGTGGTCTTAGATGGGTAAGTATGTGTACACGAGCTGGGATTCACACCCCCAGCTCCAAGTGTAGACAGTTGATCCTTGCAGCTATTGCTCGTGAGCTCAAGCCACAAGCAAAGTTCTGCTTATCTAGCCAGGAGGATAAAAGGAGAAGCAAATGTTATAGTTGCATGTGTTTATTTTTGACTTTAAACAAGAATAATGTACATTTATTTTGCTTGTAAATTGCTCATGGCAATTTGCTCATATTGGTGCTTGGTACCACAATTATTGGTACCACTCTTCCATTGGTGGTGTTCCTTCCTTCTTTTTAAAAACCTGTTTTATAATCTAAACTCATCTTTGAAAAAGAGTAGATAAATAAGCTCATCCAATTTGCCTGCCAGGGAGAGGGCAATTAAGATTAACGGACACCTATGAAACACAGACAAAAAATGAGGACGACAAAAAACAACAAATGGCATATAAGGTTAGTTGAAAAGGGTCCATCAGGAAAGACATAATTAAGGCATTAATCCAGCAAAGCATTTAAACGTGCATGATTTTAAGTATCTGACTAATCTCATTGAAGTATCTGGGACTACTGAAAGTTGTGCATGTCTTTGAATGCTTCGTTGGGCTGAGGTCTAAAATATCGTGACTGCAAATGGTCAAGAATTGATAATAAAGTATGTATGTGGGTGTTCTCTTAAATCTGTATCAGGTATTCTGAATCTGATCCCAATGAAGATACTATAAACTTCAATGTTCATAATATACATTGACAGATTTTTAATAAGCACATTTTCCCTTTAGTCTACCCCAAAACTGGTGAAATATTTCAGTTCCTAAAAGAGCGACAGATAAAAACAACAACTGACTAAACAACAAAATGAAGAAAACATTCAAGAAAGGAGATGACTTCATTCCTTTTGTAACTTTCATGTCTTTAGAACACATTGGCCAATTTTCCAGACTAATTCTTTCTTGACATAAGCAGAAGCCTATGAAATGTTCTGTGTGCTGGTTTCATTTTGATGAACATATGAGTCTGATGTCAGGCTTGCTTCAGCTTTCAGAATGGAGAGAGAATAACTTTTTTCGTTAATAAGATTAAAGGTCTGGGAACAAGTTTGGCTCTTAGGAGATGCTGGACTTTTAACAATCACTGTTATTCCAGAGAAGCAAATGGGGCATCGAGGTAACTGTTCTAGTGTTTTCTTGTTGAGAAAAGAAGAAAAAGTGTGGCCAAGAAGGAGGAGAAAAACACTAGTGTTGGTCCAATTAATGGAAATCCAGGTACAAGTAGGACGCTCAACTCATCTGTTTTTTCTCCTTTCTCCTCTTTTCCTTTTGCCGGTTGCTATTCCCTAGTTGTCGACCCCTGTTGGGTCTCTGTGCCACTTCCCCTTGTTCATCTCCCCCGACCCCCATTTTACAGTTCCATTCACACTAGTAGAAGCAGTGTAACATCTGAGTCCATGAAACTTTCTGCGTGGGCATTTCGGGGATCATAATATTCATAGTTTTCACTTGGCTGCTA
The DNA here is from genome assembly GCF_011386835.1 of Chrysemys picta bellii. NCBI lineage: Eukaryota > Metazoa > Chordata > Testudines > Emydidae > Chrysemys > Chrysemys picta. The sequence goes on along the minus strand of NC_088799.1, from coordinate 13,475,506 downwards.
CCAGAAAAGAAAGCAAAGCAGGGAAGCATGGGAACCACACAGAAAATGAAGCAGGTTGAGGGGAGAGTCTTAAAGATTGTTGGCCTTCTCTGAACACAATGTAGTGGCACAGTCGTCATAACAAGCATCAAAAGCTATATCCGTATCTGTAGCAGTCGCACCATCGCACAGATGAAAAGCCTCCATGTTTATATTCAGGGATGTCAATCATTCTTAATATACTGACTTGCTTGTCAGCTAGTAGCAACATTCCCAGTTGTAGTGAAGAAGTACTGAAAGGGCTATTTCATGCTGGAAACTCTTGTCATTGTCAAATGTGGTACATAAAACATCCATCAACGTCACTAGTAGGGGGAAGTAGTACTGTTTGTTTCAAAGTCCTGTTCTTGGGGTTAGTGTTTTTTGTTTTTCTCTGAAAACTGATGACAAGGATTGGCTGTCTGATACTGCACTGGTTTCCCCTGGCAAAACATGCACCATCCTCCAAAGGTGGTGAAATCTGACTCTCACTTTCCATTAACTGTAACTGATTGGCAGTCAGAAAATCCACACCTTTCCCTGAAAATCTCACATAGAACTTTTTGTCACTCTACAAGGCTTTATGAAGTAAAAAAAAAAAGTGAGTTGGCTTTGAGTTGCCAATTGCTATTTTAATTTTTTTATGGATATCTTATTCATCTATAGGAAACATACTAATCTTTGAGGAACGGCTAACTCAGGTACGGGTGTAGCAAATTCTCCACCAGAACCCAGTTCTAAGCCACTCACATCCCAGGAGCTCTGTCAGTGTACTCAGCATGGCACATGTATGAACGTATGTTGAACTGTCCTGACAAAAAATGTTTCTGTTGTAATTGATAAAAAACAAACTCGTGGAAAGTCTCTGGGTAAAAGCTGCCATATGTATTTGATCTTTTCTAGCATTTTAAAGACAAAGCGGTCTTTTTACTAAAGCCAGAGTTAAAGGGTTCTTTTTAAAAATCTTCTCCAGTAGCTAAAATCAGATGTCTTTGCACTCTCTTAGCTGCACACAACAGTTGAAAATATTTGCAGTTGCAAAATAATTAGAAAGTTGCAGAATGCTAATAATCGAAATCTGCTTTTACTGCGAGCATGTCCAATCTTTTACTTAGCACTCATAGAAAAGAGGCCTGAGGGCAAAATTCTGCAAAACATTGCTTAGTGAAATTGGTCCATTTTTTGACTTTATAAAGAAATGTGAAACAGTTAACATTTCAGATAGCTTCTTCTTCTGTTGCAAATACTTCACACATCTCTAGCTGTTAACGTGTCAACAGTATTTGTCTACTTCTTGGTTTTTATCTGAATAATCTGCTAATATTCTTTTCCTTCTATGAGGTTTAATGTTATGCAGTTTTAGATTCAGTACTTCATTGGTGCTGCATTGTATGCTTGAAAATATTTTGGAGACAGCATTCAGATAACTTCTTGCACCATGTTCGAAACAGCTGTCTTCATTTAGTTTTACTTGTGGTATAAAATTATTAAAGTTTTTTTCACAGATTGGTTCCTAGAAAGCTGGGAAAAAAATTCTCATCCTTCCCAATGATATTTGGGACACTTACCTTAAGAAAAAATCATCGTCCGGAGGTTTAAAATCTGATCCTGGGTGGTGTTGAACTTCAGTGGGAATTACAGGTGCACAGCAGTGCTCAGGAATTGTCACTTGCCATTATTTGGCAAAAGAATAATACCTCTTGCTATGGTTCTGGCCTTCTAAGGTTCTTAGAAGTCCCAATCGGGCTCTACACAAGCACAGGGGTCCACCTGCTTCATTTTGTTTATAGACTAAGGCTTTTGTACTTAACCTAGTATGTATTGCTAGTCTCCAGCCTTTGGTCTGATTTTGTGCAAATTTTAACATCAAGAGGCCTCTTTAATACGGGGGAGGGGTTAAAGTCCTTTTTATAACAATATAAACTTTTAAAAAATTTCTGCACATTAACCTTCTGACACATTATAGGGGATCTGAGACATTTACATCAGATAGTAAAAATCAGGCCAATGAATTTGCTGAGAAACATCTTGTGAGCAACATAGTAACCATGTTATGGTCTTTTTACCAATACTCAATATATTATAATCATTTACAGGAAAAATGTTGCTATAAAAGGTTGTAGCCCTGTAGCTACTTTTATAGGCCTCACAGTTTCCCAACTATTTGAAATTATTTTTAAAAAAGTTCCAGTAACTACTGCAGAATTTTCACTTTAATTGTTGTAACTTCTTGCTTGATGAGGTTTTCTTTAACATGCCTTTAACATCTGTTTTATTTTTGTATTTTGCTCCTCTAACTTAAAAATAAATCAGTTCATTACAAATGTCAGGGCTGCATTTGTCCTTTCCTGAACTATAACCTGGAAATCTAACAGTCTTGTCTGAGAAACAGTACTTTCTAGATACGAGGATATACAACTGGGAATCAGCACTGTGGGCAAGCCACCTTTCCTCTGCGCCTCAGTTTCTCCATTTGTAAAATGTAGAATCATAGAATATCAGGGTTGGAAGGGACCTCAGGAGCTCATCTAGTCCAACCCTCTGCTCAAAGCAGGACCAATCCCCCATTAGTGCCTCGTACATTGTTTTTGTCTGGCCCTGCATGGGTATATAAGCATTCTGTTTCTATTGACTTCCTGCCGCTCCCCCACAAGGGATCAGTAATAATCTCTGGAGTATAGGACGTGTAAAGGAGAGGATAAACATTGGGAGAGCACGTGCTGCATTTTGCAAAAAGATGGTGCTGTGTTCTAAGAGAATTCCAAGGCATTGTTCCTCTCGGGTATGGAAACTCTTAGGAACTGCTGTCAGCATGCAGCCTTTCATCACCCTCCAGTGAAAGCAGTGAGGTCCCTTCTTTTTGCATGCTCAAGGCAGCTTTCTTGGATCATGGGCAAGGCACAAATAGCACCTAATTAAAAGTTAGTGTGTGGAGCGGAGGGGAGGGGGGTTGTTCTTTTTAGGAACCTCATTTCACACCATAACTCTTCCCTGTTGCCAAACTATTCTACAGTGAGAGTAAGGCATGTCTCCCCTGTACTATATCTGCAATATGGCATACAGAAGAACTGCAACAGATCCAAAATAGTTTTGTTTTCATAGCTCATAAGGTTAAACAAGAAAAGGTTTAGGCAGATACTTATCAGTAATATATCTCAGAACACTGGGCAGGCACTTATCTATGTTCCTGAGAAACTAATTGAATAGAATAATTTGGTTAGAAAACTGACCAAATAGGGACCTCAGTTATGAGTTTGCTGGTAATTTAATTTCAGTTTATTTATCATTTTGGGGTGGATGGTATTTTAACTGTATAAAGCAATTGTAGGACATAACAGGGTCAGCCTCTGTATCTCAGATTCACTGGGTTTCATATTCTGAGCCACATTCCACAAGACATAGCATTATACCAGTGGAAGTTTTGCATGAGTAACACTGGTTTTGGCTTTTATGATTTTAAAATATTTTGCTTTGTATATGAAAATAAGTGATGAATGCTGAGAGTTTGAGGAATTTTGATGGATGTTTGTCTCTTTCTGATTTGTTTTCCTTTTCCATGAATTAAATGCTAATAATGACACTTTTTTTAAAAAATACTGCCAGTATCCAGTACAAGTGGGAGACGCTCAGAAATTTTGGTTCACCAGGGTTTGTGTAAACCGATTTGCTGTGTTTGCATCCCCTGAGATTGGTTTGGAGATTAGGATTTGACTGAATTTGAAAATTCAGATTAAAAAAAAACATCTGAAAGCACTGAGTTTCGCCAAGATCAAGTTCAAAATACCAGATGAAACTGGATTTTCTATCTTGTTTCCAATGAAAATCATAAGCTAGTGAGGTCTGTGCACAGACCTCAATTTTCCTGATAGGTGGCAAACATCAGAGAATCTGGCCAAAATTTCACACTAGATGGGTTTTGCACAGTTTAGAATCGAAGTTACCAAATAAGACTACTAAAATGTTTGTAATTCTTTAATTAACTATGGCTTACTGCTACTACCAACAGAAAATAAATCCAAGCTTCACTTTCTAAATGGCTAACTAGGATTACACCAATGTTTGAAAATTAAAAGTGTAACCAGAGAAGAGCCAAAAAGTTAGGATATAATAAAAAAAATCCCAAATTTGGGGCTTTTTTCCTGGATTTTGGTTTTATCAGTGCAAATAATAGATCCAGCTTCCCTTCCAAAAGTTGCGGGTAGATTAGATTGGGGCATTCAGGTATTTCTTTGTCTCCAAGTAACTGCTTTTAATAAAGCTGCTGAAAATGCTTTTGTTAGGTTTAGATTTTTTTAAAGTGAAAATATAAGAAAATTCACATAAATATTTGCAAATCCCCATTCCCGCCCCCCCAGCTGGAAAAAAATGATGGTGATACTTTTGGGAAGTTCCAAGTGATATAGACCAGTTAACTCTACAAGAGACCAGGCCCTCCACAGATTGGGTCCTAATGCTTTAACCAGAAGTCTCTGATCAGAGCTGAAATGTCCTTCTTGGTGCACATACTCTTCTCTGCAGCTTTTTCTTTTTCTTAACTTGGGAAACATAGTGTTTTATCTGTCATATTGAGGTGCGTATAAGCTCTGTTCATAATGAATGACTGCAGAGTATAACGCTGAACATCTGACCTTAAAAACTGTCAGACTCGAGTTCTGATGTTTCATTGTTCAGACACTAAGATTGCTCTATTACATCTTCATTAGAATATAAGCAGTTCCCTATTGGGATTCCATACTTGTCACTTTGTGGAACTGTCCAAATATATATGTCTTCCTGCACTCGGTGCCACAGTATTCATCCATTAAAATAACAGCAAATTTGCTATGACATTGTTTTTAAAGAATAGTGGCCTGATTTTCAAAAGCACTGCGCATCCACAAATCCAATGGGGGATTTCTAAGGCTCAGCACCTTTGAAAATCAGGCTTACAATTCCTTGCAAGTAAAGCAAAATGCAGACTAGGGCAGGAAGGGCCTTTAGCTAAGCCTGTTAATTTATCAGGACTGTAGGCAAGCTGCATAGAAAGTGGACTTGGAAGAGGAAAACATTAGAATTGAAACAGTTTTTGGAAATGTTACTATTCAGGAACACTAAGGCAGCCTCATAAAATGTTACTTGCCCACGGTGATCAATTCTTTTTGGCTCAGAGAATAAAATATCTTTATCGTCACCATTATCGTCTTCATGACAATGGTGGGTGAGATTTTGTGCCTGGTCTGATATATTTTCATGAGCAAACTACATTCAACCAAGCTGGCTCCAGGTGGTGTACACTGCACTCTGCTGCTTGCCCTCCCTCATGGTTTCTTCTGAGGGGAGGACAGCCTTAAATTGCAGCCAGAGCTCCATAGAAAGCATCACAAAAGTCATTTAGTGGTGGTACAGGTCAAAGGATGAAGGTTCACCTTTGGACCCATCTCTAGTGTATGTCACTAAGGTTCACATTTGAGGTACAATGTTTACATCTAATGGGAAAATGTTAAATGATTAAGTGGACTGTTGGAAACGGCAAAACAGAAAAACAATGGTAACAGTAAAGCAGTGTTTAAAGCCTGCTCATTTAGGAGCTATCAAGGGCATTAAGAAAGAGCATACATTACATTGTGTAATATATTAAACTGCATAGAGTGGATTATAGTTGGGGGGGGGGGGGAGAAAGGTTCAAATATTCCATTTAATTTTAAAGACTTCACTGTTGTAGGATAAAGGATATTACTGTGCATGAAAAAGGGGTGAGACCTTGCTTATTCTCTGCGGTTTTGCTTTGTAATAAGCTGCCAACAGGTTGACTTGGCTGACAAAATTATATACACTACAGTGGCAAGTACCGGCTTTTGGTTGTCAGAGCAACCTGTGTATTCTGGAGCAGTGAGTAGTGGGATGGATCCTCTGAGATTTCTAAGTGATATACAACAATAAGAGAGATGAGAATCTCACTTGTATTGCCACCCACACTTGACATACAAATGGGATTTTATGTAAAATGTTTATTAAGCAGGAAGAAAGGTGAGGAAAATGAGGGTGTCTAAAATAATATGTTCTTTTGCGATGATTTAAGTTAGAGAGCTTTAAAAGCGGCATTTCAAAAATTGCTTCAGGGCTTTCTTCAGATTTTTTTTCTTGAGCTGGTAATAAAGACTGTGTATAATTCCTTGTGTTTTAAGCCTTTTTTCTTATTTTTAAAAATTATTTGGAATACTTCTGGTAGTTAACTTTAGTCTCATGTGACAGGCTGTCTTTATTTTAAAACTGTTCTCTAAAAATGGCTTGGCTTGTTATTTTCTTTTTAAAATTGCCTGTGAATTTGGTGAACTTGAAAGCCCAGGGCCAATAGAGTTGAAAAGATCTTACGCTATGGAAATGTTCTGTTCCCCTCAAACACAAATTAAATTAACCACCCCCTCATTCCATTCCTGGGCTTCTTGTGAGTGGAGACTTCCAGTTTTGCAGGAATGGGATAAATTCTGAGCTGTGGTCTTCTGATGTGGAAAAAAAAACTTCCACTATGGACATTATTTTCATTTATGATATTTAAAGCTGAGACTCCAGAGGTGAAAGGTGAGTGTATTTAAGCTAGTGACCTGTCAGGGTTGATAGATCTTGTGGTTATGATATTGGATTATGACTCGTGACATCTGGGTTCAGTTCCTTGCTCTGCCACATATTTCCAATGTGACCTTGCACTAGTTACTAAGGGCAGGTCTTCACTACGGGGGGGGGGAGATTTAATATACGCAAATTCAGCTAAGAATTTGACCTATCGGAGCCGACTTACCCCGCTGTGAGGGCGGCGGCAAAATCGACCTCCGCGGCTCCCCATCGACAGCGCTTACTCCCACCTCCGCTGGCGGAGTAAGAGCATCGATTCGGGGATCGATTGTCGCGTCCCGACGAGACGCGATAATTCGATCCCCGAGAGATCGATTTCTACCCGCCGATTCAGGTCGGTAGTGTAGACCTAGCCTTAGAGTTAGATCCTGCAAGGTGCAGAGTAATCTGGCCCTGATCAGCAGAGTCCTTAAACACATGCTTAGCTTTGAGCATGTGAGAAGTATTGTTGCAGTTGATAGGATTTATTGTGCACTTTAAACACTTTCCTAGATTGAGGCCAGCATGCTCAACACCTTGCAGAATCAGGCCCTTAGCAGTATGAATGATCTGGGCATGGGTGATGATACCCCCAAACTAAAGAATTAAGGGAAAATAATTGCCTTTTTCCAGATAGGCAGAGTACAACGCACCGTTACTGTTGTCCATCTCTGTTTAAGTGAATATCCATTCATATGGAATCAGTGAATGAGAATATTATCTTCATGCCAAAATGGCAGCTCTAGAAGGTGAAAAAATGTTTGAACGTGTACAAGAATACCTGATTTTGTAGCAAACGTTTAGAAATGAGACTACTCAATGCAACTTAGTGAAAGGCATAGGGATTAAGCATTAATATATTGATTCTGGGAATATGACCAAATAAAGGAAAAGTAGTATAACTAAATTCATGGGGAATATGAACCTTGACCTGCATAATAACTAATATGGCCCAACATAGATCCACTTGCAAAAAACAACAAACCACAGAGCAGGGAGCACCATAAGTGCAACCCTCTTTGACAATCCATAACGGAGGGGAATTGACAGATGCTAGGAAAAATGATCCCACTGAAAAAAGAAAAAATACAAATTCTCCAGCCCCTGAGTTTGGAAAGTGACCCATACACGAGGGATGAAAATGTGAAAGCTGCAATTACATATCCCTGCCATGTGTTGGGTGATGCCAAAGATCTGATATTCTGAGATATTCTGCCTACTATTTGTTTGCTTAAAAAGGAAATCAGAGCTGAAAGCACAGCTGTAGATCACAAGATTTAGACACAGATGCTTGGAAAGGCTAACAAGATGATGAAAACTGTGAATTATATATAAATGTGATATTCAACACCAGATCATAATAGATGATTTTTAAAAGTAACATAACATAATTCATGAGCTTTAGTGCAGCGCTCTGCAGCAGGAACTCAATAGAAAACTGGTGGTGCATTTTGATGCTCAGATAAAGGAGCAAATAGTTTAGATCTGCTATGATATTTGCCATGAGAGCAGGGGACTGGACTAGATGACCTCTCAAGGTCCCTTTCAGTCCTATAATTCTATAAGGGCAGGTGTAGAGATTTAAATAAATTCCAATGAGCACTGACTTTTAAAGTTGGAATTGTTGGTAGAAAACCCACTATAACTTTTTATTACAGGTCCAGCTGTTTGCTCGAAAAGGACTGAGTAGCCAGACACTAAATTATCTTAAATAAGCCCCCAAGAGCCTGTGTTAATATTGAAATACAGCTTTGCAAGCATGCAGTGTCCTGATACAGTCCTAGAGCCTTAAATTTCCACCTGCAGAAAGAAGAGACTTTTTACAAGCACTTCATGGTATTTAATGGACTTTGCCTATCAGGGCAGGATAAATTTAAGGCTCTAAGTCTGTATAGACATAAGGCCAGATTCTGCTACCCTTATTCCCTTAGTAGACTTCTTGAAGAAGATGAATGACATGTTGAGTAGTACCTTACTCCCCTAGTAGTTCTAGTGAAGAAAGTCGTGGCTGCTCCTGGAACAAGTTATCACTCAACACAGAATGAGTGACGGGTTCTGTCCCATAAATGCCATATAAAGACATTTGTATGTATTTCCTTCCCTTTCTTTCACTCTCTCCTTACCCCATCCAGGAAATAGAGGACTGACATAAACAGATTTATTATGCTTTAATATAACATGTTTTGTTTGTACAGTTCAAAATTAACAAGGCACATAGGCATATGTATATAAATTATATCAAAAATTTCCAGCCAGGCAATGTCAGGGTGTGAAGCCCCATTGGACGTCTTCAAAGTTTTAAAAATGTACAGTTGTGTTACAGAAGACCTGTGTATTTTTATATCTACAGTTCTTTCACTCACACACCCTCGTAAATATTCTTACTGTACATTTATATTTAACCAAATACAGGTTTTTTTGGAAAATGCAGACCTAATCCTGTTTCTAAACCCAAACATTTCCTGTATGACTAGTGCTATTGTGGAAAATATAATTTAATACTTTTTTCCCCTATTTTTTTAAGTCCCAGAAAATTTCCCTCATGTTTTCCCTGTAATGTCTTCCAACTTGATTGATTCATTATTTTAGCTTTCCCACCACTCCCACTGACAATTTCACTGTGACATCCACTGCCTCCTTCTACCCCATGGAAAAAATGTCTTGATTGCTCCTGATCCTGATCCTGACTCAATGCTAGATTGGAAAACCAGTGGGAAGTAGGTGCCTAACTCCTTTGTGCTTTTGAAAATACCTCCCATAATCCTTAACTCTCAAGATGTGGGAAGTATAGCACTCGTAGCAACACAAGTGACTCCACAAGTGCTGGGAAAGACCATTGTCGCAGTACTCTTGAGTCTCCACTCTGCAGTGTATCTATTTATTGCAAACATATGTGCTATCTAAATCACACACACCCACACACACCTGTGGAGCTGGTGCTTGTCCAAAAACACAGGCTTTATTCTGCTTAACCCCAAGAACTTCCTGATAGAGGTCAGCCTCACTCGTTCATACACACACAACCCTTACATCACCTAGAGCCCTTTTGGTCTTCTGCATAGCCGAGCAGAGCTGGGTCAACATGGGGTGATATATATTGGCTTCTGTTAAACGGTATGATAGAGTGACTGAGTGTGAGTGATCCCCCTGAGATCTAGGAGGCATTGTATTTGCCTCAGGCACAATTCTTCCTCTGTCTGCCACTGACATATGGCCCTTTCCTACCCCTCAGTGCGGGCAGTGCCTAAAAGCCAGAATGTATCACTTAATGTGTTTCAGAACGTAGAAGAGAAAAGGAAGTTGCTAGGCCAATATTTAATGTGATTTTTGTGCTTTAAAAAAAGAAAAGGAATTGGTATTAAATTCTGGTGCTTTCCTTTCCAAAGGGTGATGGATTAGTGTAATCTATTTATCAAATGTAGATCATGAAGAATAAAATACATAGTGTACATAGAATTAGAACTATATAAGGGTCCATAATAAGAAATAAATGGAATTTCAACATAGAGTTGGATGTTTTTCAGGTAAAGTGCCACTTTCATTTACCCAAGTCTACTTTTAAAAAAGGCAAATTACCTGTATTTTTCTGCAAAGTGGAATCTTTCAGCATTTTTCTTCAGTTTGCCTCAGACAAACGATATTTGCCTCTTCATTTAAATAAGTGTAATGTATGCAGATTTATGTAGAATGTTAGTACTGGAGATACGTCTCATTGTTCCTACATAAAAATATAGCCCAGGTTCCCATCTGGAACGTGGGCAAAATTTCATTCAAAAACATAAAAATGCATGTCATTACCTTGCATTCATAGTCACTGTTACAAATGAATTCAAATAGGCCATTGTAATACAATAATGACAAAGATTTTTAAAAAGTCCTATGACAGTATTATAGCAATTATAATGTATGATATTCTTATCACACTTGCTTCTGTTTTCATTTTCATGTGTGTACCATTTCAGTATAATTCAACCATAACTGGATACAGAAATATAGTGATAGTTTATTGAACTAATCTAAGATAGCAGAATGTAACTTGTTTTTTGCACAAGGTAAAAAAAAAAAATCCAATCAACAGCTTGAAAACAAACAAACAACCCCTCCCCCCAAACCCTGCTGCTTTGCGTGGTGTCTAAAGAGTGGGACTGGGAGATGTAAAAAGCAACAGAGGGTCCTGTGGCACCTTTGCTTTTTACAGATTCAGACTAACACGGCTACCCCTCTGATACGGGACTGGGAGATAGAACTCTTACATTCTGACTTGCTGGGTAGCTTTCCGAAAGTCACATATAGTAATGTCTCTGTGTGAACTACCCCTCTAACAGCTTGGGGGAATTTAAAGTGGTTCTTAAACCATCGGTGTGCCTTCCTGATCCTGGGCTGCACCAGAAGCTGGAATGCCCCTGTGTAACTTGGGCATCACTGAGGACCTATGGCCACCTCCCCAGGCTACCCTGAGCCATAGCGCTGCCCAGAATGCCAAACATCCACCTTAGCAGATGGAAAACTTGATGGGACTGGCAGGGATTGGGACAGCCCAGTAGAAAGGGGCAGGAGAACACTAGCTGGCGGGGACAGAAGGGTGACCATTCCCTCTCCAGAGGCTCTATCCACCCATTGGCCAGCCAGGGGAGGAAGGGTGATGATTCGTTCCTTGCTCTGTCCTTTCATTATTTTAAACCCTAATTCCGGCCATAAGGAGCCTCTCTGCTCTATTTCAGTAGCTTCACCCCCTCTCTGTAACTGTAGTTTTGGAAACTGTGGGTCTTACCGATCGCCTGTTTTGGGGTGAGGAAGGAACTTTTTCTTCCTGCTGTGGCCAAATTGAATAGGTCTGGAGGGTTTTTTCTCCTTCCTCCTTGCATCCTGGTGGCATAGTTACAATAAATAGGAATAAGATTTAGTACCTACACAGCCCCTTAGCCTGAGCCCCACGATCCTGAGTCAGCTGGTACAGGCCAGCTGTGGGTATCTAATTGCAGTGTAGACATACCCTAAATTGCTTAGTGCAGGTCTACACAAGAAATCTTTCCTGAACCTCCACTTCTGCCTTCAAACACCCCCCACCCCTCTTGCCTCTCCAATCTCATCATCAGAAGGAAGCTCCTCACAGACCAGGACACATGAACTGAAAGTGGCACCAGCCCCTAACAGAACAGATGCAAAACCTGCAGACATATCTCCACTGCTACAATGATCAACACAACCCACAACACCCCTTTCACGATCCATGGGTCCTACACATTCCCCAATAACTATGTGGGTGAAACCCGATAAACGCTATGCTCTCGAATGAACTCACAGGAAAATGATAAAAACATCCTATCTGGGTGAATACTTTTCACAAAGTGATTGCTCTGTCTGACCTATCAGTCCTCATCCTCAAAGGAAACCTGCACAACCAGGGCCGGCTCCAGGGTTTTAGCCGCCCCAAGCAGCCAAAAAAAAAAAAAAAAAAGCCGCGATCGCGATCTGCGGCAGCAATTCGGCGGGAGGTCCTTTGTTCCCAGCGGGAGTGAGGGCCCATCCGCCGAATTGCCGCCGAATACCTGGACATGCCGCCCCTCTCTGGAGCGGCCGCCCCAAGCACCTGCTTGCCAGGCTGGTGCCTGGAGCCGGCCCTGTGCACAACACTTTCAAAAGATGAGCCTGGGAGCTTAAATTCATAACTCTGCTAGACACACAAAATCATGGACTGAACAGAGACACCAGATTTATGACTTATCACAACAATCTGTAACCCACTAACCCCCTCTTTTTGTCCTATGACTACAGCGGAGTTAATGGGCCACTCTACCTTGAATGGTCCCTTAGAATATGTGGTAACTACTTATGCTAAACAATCTGTTCCACCTTGCATTTAGCTGTGGCACTTGGAGTACCTTTCCCAGAGCAGAAGAAGAGCTCTGTGTGGCTCGAAAGTATGCCTCTCTCCCCAACAGAAGTTGGTCCAATAAACGATATTACTTTAACCACCTTGTCTCTCTAAATACAAAGTAAACAGACTGAAAAAACAGAAGGAAAAATTATTTTTCCTCTAATCCCTTGCAGTTATAGGAATCGTAGGTATTACCTGTAACAATAGCAGATAACAAAGGTTCCAACAGAAGTACAATATTTAAATAGACTGTGTCCCAGTGTGCTATTTTAATACTTAGGGCTTGTCTTCACATACAGTGCTGCAGCTGCACAGCTGTGCGACTGTAGTGCTTCAGTGAAGACACCACTATGCCAGTGGAAAGCTTCTCCCACTGGCGTTCTTAATTCACCTCCCTGAGAGGCAGTAGCTATGTCGACAGGAGAAAGTCTCCCATCTACATAGCGCTGTCTATACCAGGGGACTAGGTCCCCTGAGCAATATAGTTCTACTGATATAAGTTTGTAGTGTAGACCTGGCTTTAGAGTTTTATGCCTGCTTTGGACATGTCTCATCTTGCTGTACCTTCTCTGATCATTAATGCAAACGGGGGGCAGCCTGGAGTTAGTTTGGATTTAAACTGGTGTTACTCAAAGTGGAATAAGAACAGGAGTACTTGTGGCACCTTAGAGACTAAGAAATTTGTTAGTCTCTAAGGTGCCACAAGTACTCCTGTTCTTTTTGCGGATACAGACTAACATGGCTGCTACTCTGAAACCTGTCAAAGGGGAATGTGCCTCCAATTCACATTAACAATTGAAAGTGGGATAGTTAGGTGAGGTGCATCCAGAGCAGATAGAAAGCTTTAATGAGACAATGTTCTTTTACCTGTGGCCATATCTGTGTCAGCTAATTTCTTTACTATAAAATTAAATGTCATCAATTCAGTAGTTAGTATGTTTGGTTAAATTCTGAAAAGAGCAGATTTGCTAATAAATGGGAAAGCATATTTGCATGTCTATTTAAATTCAGTTCTTATTTTTTCTTTATAATTGCACTAAACTGTTCCAGGGCATGCATGATTACACTTTTTGGATAGTGGAAGGCGTTTTGCCTCCTGGTGCTCCTGAGGCATTACAATAAAAGACGCCCCTTGTGCCTTTTTGTTCAGAGGAAGTTCAAATAAATGCCAAGAGAATATTTTCCCCATCTATACGGCATTTGAAGGCAGAGAAAGATTTCCATGAGAAGGCACTCTCTGTCAGCAAAGTAAATATGATTTGTATATGCTACACTAAGTTAAGGCAATATTTATTTCATCAGTTGAGAGCTTGCAAAAAGGACATTATTCCCATTGTGAGTGTCAAAAAGCTTCCTTAGCATCTTGCAACAGATACCCCAAACTCCTCCCTTTGATAAAGTACTTTTTGTCAGGAAATATATATGTTGGATATTAGCAGTTCCTTCACTAGTAAAACCTTGACATTGAATATAATTGAGGAGGTTAGTGTCGGCGTGTTCATAAGTATTACCTGTCATTTGAAATATGACGGTGCTGTAACTGCAAGACCTTGGGGACGTTAGTGCGTTGGCATTGCCATCTGACTGCCTTGGAATCTGTGAGACAGCCTTCTTACTGACTTCAACCCTGAGATAATTAACAAGGCCCTGGAGGCTTCTGCCTTTTGCTTTTGCGCACTTGTTGTTTAATAAGATGTTTGTTGCTATGCTTGTTTCTGATTCAGCAGTGTGTCTTTAGGGACAAAGGGTCCTTCAAGCTCCATCACTGTTAGCTGGTCTAGAAAATGCCTTCTGTGCATCCATTTCTTTAGTTTTCTAGCAAATTAAAATATTACAGTCCATTAGCCAGCTATCTTTTCTAGCTCATTTTATTTCCGTGAAGTCACACTTACTTACATTTTGCAGGAGAGCCGGGGAGGGGGAACATTTAAACTCTCACCCAATGTTGTGACACTTGAGTCACATAGTAATGTAGAGCAGTAAATGACATAATAGGAGCCAAAATAAAGTCAAGCTTAAAAAGCTTCAGGGCAGATTTGGATGGGATTTTTAGTTGCTCCTCTCCCAGAGGCATAGCCTAGAGTTAAAACCTATCCGTTAGACTTGGTCTGAGATAAGTGCGTGCATTTATCATTTGTACTGGTTGGGGTCACAGTGGTTTAATTTACAGAATTCTTTTGTGGAGTGATGGTGAATTACTGACTGCAAATCAGCTTTTAGCAAGAAAGGAAAGAAATCGTTGCTGAGAGGAGTGAGGTGTCTGTATAATGATTAGTGAGCACAGAAGCTCTATAATGTTAGTTTATTTATTCCTTATGTAAATGGTTATGTATATTACAAAGGGTTGTGAGAAGCTTGGTTGTTTTGTTGCAAGAGTTTATGTTAATGTTTCTTTCCTTCCTTTTAAACCCACATGGATTCATGCTGGCCAATTTAACCCTGGAATAACTCAGGAACTTAAAGCAACAGTCCATGTAAATCCCCAACAACCACTTGGCTTCTCACAGAAACATAAATATATCAGCACATTCACACTCCCTGTACATCTTCCCCTTTTCTGCCGAATTCTAATTACAATCTCGGCGCTGCGGAGGTGGTGGAAGGAATTGAGGCAGCCGTGCCATGCCCCATTTTCCTAATCTTGAATTCAGAATGTTCAAGACCAGTGAGCTCAGGGCAACTGGGCCTGCAAGAGCACCCCAAGTGGACAGTGTCACAAAATATTCCGCCACCCAGATTGCTCCATGAATGTGCAGAGTCCATCTCAAAGAACTCTGGTCCCTGCTGAGTAACCTATAGAGGATAAAAGGAAAGTAGAAAGACAAATCAATGGAGCTTGATATACCCATATGGCAGGAAACCCTCTAGTCGTATGCCTGCCCTTCAAGTAGGGGGTGTGATTCTCAGCTCGAGGAGACATACTCTCATTAGATCTGATCGAGCTAGTGTACTAAAAATAGAGCGTAGCTGAGCTGGCGTGAGTGGGTAGGCATCCTGAGTACGTATTCATCCAGGACCAGAGGCACATACTAGGGACAGTTAGCCTGTCCGACGGATCGCGCCACCATGTGTACTCTATTTTTAGCACACTAGCTTGACGAAAACTAGTGCAAATAGGTCATCTTGAGCTGGGAATCACACCCCCAGCTCAAAGGACAGACATATTTTAAATCTGTACTGCTTGCTGAGAACATTATGCCAATGGAAAATAACATTGAATGGTCAGTTTGGTCATTTTAGAGACGATGTCTTAGCATAGCAGCTTTGAAAATAATACAGAACAAAGCTGTAAACAAGACAGGCTAAGGTGCAAAACACAGTATGCCCACAGCATAAGGGAATAGGCTGACATGGTAATGTAGTGATATGATATTGCAGGTTACTAAACATTGATTATTTCTACCATCTTTGAATGATACTTAATGACCAAGAGAAATGCAATTATTCTGTTCTAAAATCCCACACTAGATTAAGCTGGAGTTGAAACCAAGATGAAAGAAATTTCCAACATACTGAAGGTTCAAAGCCCAGTTTGTTCCCTTTTTAACATAAAAATGATCTTATCCCACTCCTTCCAATAACACATTCCACCATTAGATGTAAAATTCTTGAATAGACTATTTATTGTACTCTTGCCATCTTAGATCATATTGATTGATAAATCTTGTATATCACCATTCGGCACCTTATCAAAACTAGCTCAGAAATGTGTTTGGAACAGTATCTAAGAAAATATTTAGCTCATGAAAGGATTTGGTTGGCAGTCAAGCTTGCTAAACAGTTGGCATGATTTTTTGAAAAAGTGGTCTACCAACAGATGTGCCCTCATCTTAAGATACTTGTAGCCTGCCTTGCTAAAAGTATGGAAAGGATTTTTCATTCCCAAGAAGTCCTTATCTGGATTTTTTTTTTTAATAACTGTAAGGTATTGGTGTAACTTCCCTGAGATATTAAATTTGAAATAAAGTTTGTTTCTTTTCTTTTCTTTTTACTTGGCACCAAATAATGGTAAGAAAAGCTCCATACCACTTCAAATTCATACAGTAAAATCATAAAGGAAGAAGCTGAAACTTCTACATTCTTCTCTCAGCATATTGCTCAGAGTCCCTCATATAATTGCTATAATTCAATTTTTCTTTAGGTAAATGATGACCATTGTAAAAGGTAACAGGAAGCATGATTGCATATACAGGAAGTTCAGTAACAACAGTGAAAGATTTGTGAAAAATTACATTTGCAAAAGTTCCAAGTATGCCCCCCTCAATATCCATTGGTGGCGAGATGTAGTAGATATTATTTGGGTTAGACTTGGATACCAGTGTGTCATATAACACTGTTATATAGAAACATTATGTTCTCTGTGTAAAATGCAGGTTAGTCTGTGGTGAATTGAATCTGGCTCATGGGTAACCAATTCAGATCCTGTAAACGTTTACATGAGTAACTTTACTTACATGAATAGTCTCATTGATTTAATTTTGAATGCATGACTTTCAGATAAACAAGATTGTATTGTGATAGATTATTTTTCTGCTAGACGACAGCCCATGTTATCGGTACAGGTGTAATTTGTAAAATGTAAAAAAAGGCAAAAATGGCTGAGAACTTAAAAACTGGGCAGTGACAGACCACGAATCCCAGTGTGATTCCACCTGATGGTATTTTCAACAAAAAGAGCTCTCTGCCATTCTTGTAACTGTTTCCATCATTTCACTGACTAAACAGATATTCTAGGATTCAAACTGACAACCATGGAATCTTCTTATATAGATGATGTTTGCATTGCTTGTTGAGGATGAGATCGTAGTTTGGTTATGAAGCTGACAAGCATCTCTGATGCTTGAGAGAAGAGTGATATAATGGCCAAGAACCCAAGTTGAAGAGAATCCATGTTCACTTCTCAGCGTTATACTGAAAATAAATTATCCATTGCTGTGAGTAGAGGTGGTTGAAAATCAGGAAAACAACTGTGCAAAAAATTCAAAGTTGTCTTCCTTTTGCAGGGTTCAAAATGAACCCATTTGGGGGTTATTTTGCATACTTTTCTATAACTCTTACAATTTTTATCAAAATATTTTTGATTGTTTTTATTTGCCAAAAATAATATTTTCTTAAAATTTCAAAAATGACTTTTCATTAAAATGTTGGTAAGAAATAGCTCAGAACTTTTTTGAAAAGTAGATTTCTATCAATAAGAATTTTTCACAAAAAATTTGAAAAAAGGACATTTTTCAATTGAAAAAAAATTTATATGAGAAATTTTGACCAGCTGTAACTATAACCAAATTATCACTTAATTTGGACGTCAGTCAGCACTGACAAAACTTACATGTTCAAAACCACATACCAACTCAACACTTATAGGGCCTGATACAAAACCCATTGATGTCAATTGGAATCTTTCCTTTTATTTTGATTGCAGTTGTTAAAGTCTACAGTGGTTTCTGCTGCAGTTGTCACAGATTTTGACAGGACTTGATGAAATATACATAGGATACCATGGGATCTCAGAAGACTTCTAGTGGTGGAAATAAATAAGCACACTGGGAAAATATATATACTTTATGTGTTAGTTAAAATGGTCTGAAAACTATGACTTTCTTCCAGTTTTCACAATACACAATAGAAAAATGTTAGAAATTAGATAGAATTAAATGAGTAAAATTAACAGCAGAAAAGTTAAGGAAGCATGAAATTAAAATGTGATTGCAGTAATAAGGTACAGAAGTGTACTTCCAAAAAAGCATTACCCTGTTAATTTGGCAAAAAACTATATCAGTCATAATTTTTTTATTTAAAAAAAAGTATTTATATTACTAATAGCTGATCTGTAAGGTCTAAATCCCTTTACAGGAATTATATATAATTTTTTCTAATTCTATAGTCCCTTCTTCCTGAGGATGTCAAAGCGTTTTACAAATATTAATTAATTTAGCTTTATAACACCCTGGGTCAGTAGGTATCACTAGCTCCATTTTACAGGATGGTGACACAGAGCCACAGAGAAGAAATAGCCACAAGTGCCAAAGATGGCCCCTAGTTTTGGGTGCCCAACTTTAGACATCCTGCATTTTTAGAAGTGCTGAAGGCCCATAGCTTACGCTGAAGACCATAAAGTTAATGAAAGCTGAGGGTGCTCAGACAGCAATCCTGAAAATGAGACTGTAGATATATAAATTTGGGCACCCAAAATTAGAGACCATTTTTGAAAATATAGGCCATTGATTTGCCCATGGTCATAGTACAGTCTGTGGCAGAGATAGGAGTAGAACCAAAGTTTGTCCCAGACCTGCTCTGCTCACAAGACCATCTTTCCTCCCCTTGGGAGTTTTCCTTTCACCTCCCTTAATTTCAGTTCATGTGGGGAGGAGGAGTTTATGCCTATTGCCCTAATGTACATGAGAGAGGGTGACCAGACGTCCCGATATTTGCTTGTTTGTCCCGCGTCCCGACCAATGTTAGGTTGGGACACTGGACAAACAAGCAAGACTCCCGTGCACAGGTGGAGCCCGGAAGGGCTCGTGCCCCCCCGCCCCCCGCCCCGACTCCGCCCCCTCACTGCCTCATTGGCTCCCTCCCCAAATTCCCACCTCTTCCCAAGCACGCCATACCCGGGAGATGCAGGGGAGCGCGGGGCCGGGGTGAGTGTGAGTCCAGCCTGGCCCCAAGCAGGCAGGACTCGGGCGCGGTACCTGGAGGGAGAGTATGGGGGCGGCCCGCGGGGCCAGGCGGCGTCTGTTCTCCCCACCTGGGCAGCGGGACTCAGGAGCAGCCACTGCTGCCGCTCGCACTGCCGCGGGGGGGAGGAAGTGGCCAACGACGTGGCGCTCGGCGGCTGCGGCTCTCGCGCCTGGGTCCGAACCCCCCGAGCCCGGGCCTGCTGTGAGGACCCAGCAGCGCGCACGCTGTGCCCAGCTCCTGGCCAGTCACGTCTGGGCTGGATGCCCAGCTGGTGCAATCCCGCGGGCGGCCCCAGGGCAGAGGCATCGACAGCCCCGTTCGTTCCCCTGCGGGACCTGAGTGGGATGGGGGGGGCTGGGGCCTGCTGCCCCCACTCCGGGGCTGCCCGCGGGATTGCACTAGCTGGGCAGCCAGCCCAGACGCAACTGGCCAGGGGCTGGGCGCAGCGTCCCCGCAGCAGGCCCGGGCTCGGGGGGGTTCGCGACCGTCAGAGCCGCAGCTGCCGAGCGCCACGGGCTTGGCCAGTGGCTGCTTCCTCCCCGCACGGCAGTGGGAGCTGCAGCAGTGGCTGTTCCCAAGTCCCGCTGCCCAGGTGGGGAGAACAGCCGCCGCCTGGCCCCGCGGGCCGCCCCCCTACTCTCCCTCCAGGTACCGCGCCCAAGTCCTGCCTGCTCGGGGCCAGGCCGGACTCACACTCACCCCAGCCCCGCGCTCTCCTGCGTCTCCCGGGCCTCCCTCCAGCGCTTGCGGAGGGAGGAGGAATGGTGGGGGAGGGGTGTTGTTGTTGGTTTTTTTGCTCTGCCGCCGTTATTTTTTCCCTTTGCCCTGCCCGCGTCCCGATATTTGACCTGGGTGATCTGGTCACCCTAACATGAGAGGATCTCACCACACTTGTGTGGAAATGGGGGTTCAGTCACCTCTCTGGCAACCTCCTCCAAACCTTGCAGTGAGTGGTCTGAAGCAATGGGGGAGCTGCATGTGCAGGATGAGTGAGGACTGGGTGGGCCAAGAGATGACTGGGCATACCAGAGGAAAAGCACGTCATCCTCCAACTGCATAGATCCCCCAACATATGTAATCTTGCCTGGGGTTACCTTATCTTTTCTACAGAACCCACACTGTGGTAGGGACTGTCATTTAAGGGAGCGCATGAGGAAGCCATGGCCACTGGGTGTACATCTACACAGCAATTAAACACCTCTGCCTGACCCAGATCAGCTAACTCAGGCTCGGGCTGCAGGGCTGTAAAGTTGGTGTGTAGATGTTTGGGCTCAGTCTGCAGCTTGAGCTCTGAGACCCTGCAAGGGGGGAGGAATCTTCACAGCAGTTTTGAGCCCCAGACACCCAAGGCATCTGACCTGGACCAGCTGCGGCCAAACCACAGGTCTTTTATTCTACCATAGATGTACCCTGGGAGTCTCTGGTAGCATTGTTCCCTGTGCTATCAGGGATAGGAAGGGTGGTTTGCTTGGAACACAGGACTGTCTCCACACAAATGGCCCTGGCTTCCCATGCGTCTCTGCAAGGATTCTGAGTGGACCCCATGGTCTGTGTAGGGGTGGAGGGCAACCTATCTGGGACAGGACGATGAGAAGGGAGTCTGCAAGTGGATTCTGTCAAGAATTTCCTCCCTCTTTTTTTCCCCTGCCTGTGGATTTCACCATGGGAATGGGTATTCCGACCCAGTGGGATTTTGGCCTCAGTAAGGACTTCAGGGTACCAGAAAGGCCCTGAGGGTGTGACTGTACTGCAATTAGATACCTCTCGCCCATTCTAGCTGACTAGGCTTGTGGGTCTTGAGCTTAAGGATCTGTTTAGTTGTGGTGTCTGTAGACATTCAGGCTTGGGCTCTCGCACCTCGCAGGGTTCTAGAGTCCCAGAGCTCTGGCTGTAGCCTGAGCCCAAATATCTACACTGCAATTAAACAGCCCCTTAGCCTGAGCCCCACGATCCTGAGTCCGCTGATACAGGCCAGCTGTGGGTATCTAATTGCAGTGTAGACATACCCTAAATTGCTTAGGGCAGGTCTACACAAGAAATTGACATTGGCGCAGCTAGCTGCACTGTAGTAGCGCGGCTGGTGAAGATGCTTTAAGCTGGTGGGAGAGAGCTCTCCCATTGGCTTAATAACTCCACCTCCGCGAGAGGCAATAGCTATTTCAGCGGGAGAAGTTCTACGCCAGCGCTTAGGCCAGCATAAGGACATCGCTCAGGGGTGTGACTATTCCACACCTAGTTATACCCAAGTAATTTTGTAGTGTAGTACAGGGCCCTAGTTCAGTTGATTTTGATATAAATCTACATTTCTTATGGCGGAGGTGAAGTGTCTTCTGTATACATACGTGACTAGTAATATTTCACCACGCTAATATTTCTGCAAAACTGTTAAGATTATTTTCCCCAAATATCTTAATTAAAATGCAAATAGAAACAACCTACTAAGGTTAGATAAAGAAGGTAAACAAGGGAGTATCATTTTAATAAACTATTTACATGAAAACAGTGTTTTCAGGCTAAATTATAATTTGTGTTCCTTTGAGAATCTGCCTTCGTAACACTCAAGCTTGTTCGATTTTTTTGCTGTTTAAATTACTGTAACAAATATGAAAAGCTTGGTAAGTTAAGATTAAAATAATGAATGAGCTTTTAAACATATTTCCTAAGCCCTGATCCTGCACTGACCTCTGTGTGGGTGGAGCTTATTGCAAGGTTGGCATCCTTGTTTGCGTTGTTATTCATCGTGTTTGCTTCATGTCAGAACTTCATGTTTCATATCCAAAAATGTCAGTGCATTAAAACAGGGAGCTTTTCAGAACTGATCATTATTGTTTTCTTGGGTTTTGCCCTTTTAATAACCTTTAAATAGGATCCCATTCCCAGTTGGCATACTAGCTACTGTGCCATGAGGGTTTTAAAAGGGATAGAGAAAATATTGTTCCAGGCAGTAATATATTTCTCATGTGTTGTTATCTGAGTCATAACAGCTCAGTGGCACATTAATGTGCTGTCATATTCTTTTGTTATGGAACAGTTCCCAGGAACTCACTTTAGTGATTTCTTATGTAACATTGCTAACTTCAGACTAATGTGCAGACTTTCACATTCAGAGCAAAGCAGGAAGGTACTTGGTGTTACATTTTACCAGTGTGTCCACTTCTTCGTACACAAAACATCGGCAACACTTAAGAAGTGAATGTTGTGTTGCTTTTCCTTCATGCTGAAAGGAGGCAGTGACTCTAGAGCGAAAAGAAATTGATGGAAAAGGGTTCTGCCTATAACACAGAATTATAGAAGCCTAATGTTGAAGTTCAAATCTGTCTGAAAGTTGCAAGCCAAATTCAGTGATCCCAGGCACACATCAGGGGCAGAGTTTTGGACTATGATGCCCACAGCGCGCGCGTGCAAAAAAAAAAAAAAAAAAAGAAAAGAAAAAAGTGTGGTCTAGAGAGAAGGGTTTCTTTTGTTTGTTTTTGACCAATCTTATTCCACGTGAGGAGGAAAAAGACCATGGCATTTTAAAAGAACAATCTTAAACTTCTATGTCTGATGTTCCCTATTCATATATTCACCATTGGGAAAGGCCTGGTTTTAAATAACACATTGTGTGTGTGACCTTTTAAGAAAATTACTAATGTCTCTGTTTAGAGTGCAGAGGGCATGGATCTCGTAGAGCATTTTTCGTTAAATGGAGTATATTGCTCTAATACCGTTGCCATGTTGTCAAATAGTGGCACTTCATTAAGATAATGTGACCTTTAGAGTAATATTCTTTCAGCCTTTTACTGTGTCTTTGGTATTGTGAATTTGTCCTTTAATACTTGCTGCTTTCTGATAAACAGGAAATAAAAAGTAATTGAAAGTCTGTTTATTATTTCCCTTCAGCTATGTATATTGTGAACTGGAGAAAGCATTTGCAAATGTAAGGGCTGGGGGAGGGGGAGGGACCATAACATAACAATGGGCAACAACTATTTTTCAATTAAGTGAATTTTATGATGCATTCATCAGAAAACTAAACAGGCTGACAAAAATCCTATAGAAATTTTATTTGTGGAGGGCTGTCTGTCACAGTAACAAAAAGTCACTCTATTTTAAAAATAACCAGCGAAAATGGGCATGGGAGACTGGATCATTGCATCCCTTGTTAAAACTCACAGGATTGGGATAAGAGTAAGGACATTCAGCAAAGTCAGTGGGCAGTATTGACTTTTATATGGAATCCCATGGGACTGGCGAATGGACACCATACATCACTTTCCCATGCAAAGAGACCCCCAGGTCAATGAAGGAGTTTCTTTGGAGTCAGGAAGGACATTACAAGGAGGTATTCCGCTCTTCATGGAGGAGGGGTGGCATTGGAGTTTTCACCCCCCTTGTGTAAGAGATGATTTGGGCCAATGTTTACCATAGCTCATATAAATCATTGGTTGCTTTCCTCAACCATTTAGACTGACTGGTCATTCAAAGATCCTTTCAAAGTTCTGTCAGATCCCACTTGGAACCTCTGGCATTATAGCAGAGTAAATCTTTAACCAGGTATCATATAGAAATATGAGTGGTAGCTTCACAGTATACCATTGCTTCTCCTAGCAGCACCTGTCACACTGTCACTACTATAATTAAGGGGTTGCCAGGGTTTTCATAATAAACCCATTTTTCAAGAAGTTGAAAATTTAGCCATAGCAAATTTATTCTGGGCTACAGACTGGCACATGCCTTATGCTCTGAAGAAATGTATTTATTCCTATATTTTTACTTTAAAATAATTTAAAATAAAACACACTCCAAACAAATCATCTTAAGCTCACCCCCCCCAAATTTCCAGTTTGGGGATGCTTTAGCTTTGAAGAACCTAAAGCACGTAAAAAAAGAACTGACTACTAGAAATAGAAATCATAGACATAGTAGTGCTGCATTAATGCCTTTGTATTTCACTGTCCATCCTGATATATAATTCCAAATTGGGTAGAATGTAATGTAAATATAATAGCTAAGCACATCTGCTTAGCTATATTAATGAACCCACTTCATTTGAGAGTAAATTCCCTAAGGCATCACCAATCCTGTTGTGTTGTTAATTCTTTTGCACACTGATATAACTGACAAATGGGAAGTCTTTCCTGCTGTAGATTGTTGAAGTAGAATTGGAAGCGTGTTAGTATCTCTGAGTGTATGTCTACACTGCAGCATGCACAATTGCAGCACATGTAGACATACCTGAGCTAGCTTTGATTTAGCTAGTGCCACTACAAATAGCAGTGAAGCAATGGCAACATGGGCTGTAAGAGCCCACCTGGAACTCTGCATATATACTCAGGTAGCTAGCTCACTCTGACATCCATACTGCCACCGCTTCATTGCTGCTATTATTCAAACTAGCTAGATCAAAGCTAACTCCAATATGTTTACGCATGCTACAAGTGCACTTCTGACTGCAGTACAGACATACCATAAGAGGGAAGTCAGATGCAGAATTAACACCCACAAAACATATTATTACAATAGAGCAGAAGCGTGCTGTTTTTGTCATTTTTAATTGCTATAATATTATAGCAGGCTTCCATCTAAATGCTACCCTAAATTGATATGGAGTTCCCATGTGAAGTCTCGTCCTTGTTACTGCATTTCAGCAATTGTCATTCAATACTAGAACTACAATAGGAAACCAATAACAAACATGTTACTTCAGTTGAAAACTTTAACTGAAGCTGAATTTCATTTAAATTTCACTGAGGCTTACTGGGTTCTCAAGGTTTGGGAATGGGTTTTTTGTGTGTATATGTTTTAATGGGGTCTGTAACCGTACCTGCTGGAGTCTTATGTTCAGAAGGTCAACATCTGTTAAGATTCCTGAGCGAAAAGCTCTTAACTATAAAGTAGCCTGGAGACAAAAACAGAAGAAATACTACATGAAAGCTGTGCAGTTACCCCTAATGTGTGCTGATAGAAGTCATGTGTCTGCTGTAATGTGTTCCTGACAAAGGAAAAACACCAGGCGTGGCAAATGCAGGCTATAGAAGGCGACTCTACCTCAACAGGTCACTGTAGAAGCAAATGTTTGAGAACAAAAGGTGGCCATGTGATCAGAAAGCTATTAAGATTCAGAGATATTGGAAATCTGTCATCTACTATCAAGACAGACTCTAGCCTGATATCCATCCTAGGTGTTTTGCCTTCGACATCAATGGCATCAGAATATATTCTTGAACATATTGCATTAGGTTTCTGTTTGCTTTTCTTTGGGCTAACGGGCCAAGTCAAGTCAGTTGGAAGAGTTTCATTGATCTCACTGGGTTTTGGATCAAGGCCAAAGACCACAAATACAGAGGCATTACATGATTTGATTTCAAATTGAGCAGCTCTCATATGCAACCTCATGTTAAAATGTGACCATGCTAGTGACAAACTTTTAGACTCTCTCATATCTGTATTAAAATCCATTGTATATAAATATTTGTCTGATGTATATTTTGCATGTCTTAAAAAAAAGTGGAGGGTGGACATCAAAGCTTATTGTTAAATATATATGTATATGTAGGGTTACCATACGTCCGGATTTTCCCGGACATGTCCGGCTTTTGGGGGCTCAAATCCCCGTCCGGGGGGAAATCCCCAAAAGCCGGGCATGTCCGGGAAAATCGGGAGGTCAGCCGGGCCGGCGGGGAGCCGGGTCAGCCGGGCCGGCGGGGAGCCGGCCCCGCGGGGAGCCGGGCCGGCGGGGAGCCGGGTCAGCCGGGCCCGCGGGGAGCCGGGCCGGCGGGGAGCCGGGTCAGCCGGGCCCGCGGGGAGCCGGGGGGTGCGCCGGGCCGCCGGGGGCCGGCAGTGCTGGGCGGGCAGGGGGTGGTCGGCCGGGGCCGGCACCCCAGGGCCCGAGCTGACCCAGGCTGGAAACGCTGGGGGGGCTGGCCTGGGCTGCGCCTCCTCCCCCCACACCCCCCTTACCTGCTTCAGGCTTCCCGCGAATCAAATATTCGCGGGAAGCAGGGGAGGGGGCGGAGACTTTGGGGAGGGGGCGGGGTTGGGCGGGGGTGTGGGCAGGGCTGGGGGCGGGGCCGGGGGCCGCGGAGTGTCCTCCATTTGGAGGCACAAAATATGGTAACCCTATGTATATGTAACCCCCCTTTCCTCCCTGGCAACATTCGCCTGGGCACCTGATGTTGCTGATGTTAAAGGAGATCCTAGGTATCCCAGTGTTGATGTTGGACCCCTCTGCTGCAGTCCCTTTACTCCTAAAGGAATTTACAATTGGCAGTGCCTCCATTTGGCTGGCCCCTGTACACACTCAGTGGCGTGCCTTGGGAACCTCCAGGAATAAATCTATTGTAATAATAATTAATAATAATCTGTGGCATGGGTCTAACTCAAAAATCCCAATTATAAATAATATATGTCCAATATAATTAAATTAGAGTTAACACACCTTTACTTAACAATGTAAAGAAACAGGGTATAACAGACTAATTTAACACTACTAATTTAGATCCACAGGGGGTAGTTGAATAAAATCACATTTCATTGATTACTGTGTAATACATTTAATTATTTAACTGGCATTTGCACTGCCACCATTCACCCCACCCTACAGTGTACATTCCTCTGGGCGCATTGGAACATCTGCAGCTGGAGACAGCACTCTGTTTGTTCTGTGTATCAGTCCAGCCAAGGCAAAAGGCTGCACAACCCCGCTGACGATTGGAGCTGGCCCCACCAAAGGTCAGCAGCTCTGGGTCCTGCTTCGGTGGGAAGATCACTCTGCCTCTCCTCAGACTCAGTCTCTCTGCTGTGCCCCTTCCCTTGCAAGTACTTTCCCAAACCAGAGTGGGGGTTACTCACAGTTCCTTCATTGCAGGCCCATCTCAGTCAGCTCTAGGCACAGCAACAGTCTCTGCTCTGACTCCAGGGAAGCCACCAACAGCCTCTGAGGTTCCCTGCTCGATCAAAGCCCCTGCAGGCTCTCAGCAGCAGCTTCGGGCTTCCTAGCAGCAGCTCCTGCTAAGGACAGAGCTCCACACCAGCAATCTGGCTCCTCTCCCCAAAATGGAGTTGTCCAGCTGCTCTGCCTGCACTGCCTCCAAGAGAAAGTCTCTCACTCTTTCCCCAAGTCATCATGGGAGTTATGGTCTCTAAGGCTTGATTGCCGTACACAGGATCTTCCCAACTGGAACACTCCCAATAAAGTTCAGAGGCCCCTCTAGCAAAGGGTGCCTACAGATATCTATATCTATATCTGATCATAGCTTCACCTGTCTTCATAAAACATTTTCATATATATCTTTACAAATAATTTAAATGAAACATTATTTGACCATTGTATGTACCAGGAATTTGTTAAAACTAGTATTTTAATTTAGTCAGTGAGCCCATTCAGTACGTAGAGTCTCCCAGATTATAATGGAATCATTACAAATTCATTTTATAACCACTGGACCTGGCTTTGAAGTCTGTTGAACTGCAAAGGCTTTCCAATCATACAATATTTCTCTGAAGCGAGTCCAATGGTTTTTTTCAGCATGTGGCCTACTTCTACGCATGAATGTACAATTTAATTGTTTAACATATAGACTGTAAAACTAATCCTCTTGTAGAAACATTATGCTCTTCTGCATGTTTGTCTCATACCTCTTTGTGCAATGATAAAACAGTAAATCTCAGGAGATATACTGGTCAAGTAGGCCTCTTTTAAAATCCCAGGAAGCTTTAGGATTGTAGTCACCATTTATGTCAGTTATTCGGCCATATTCATGCCTGGTATAGCTCCATTGAAGTAAAGGGAGTTATATCAGGAATGAATTTGGCCAGCTATGTTTTATACAATTCTGGATCTCTAGCCCGGGAAGGTGTGAGAAAGGAAGGGAAGACTGTGTTATAACTTTTTCCTCTTTATATATACATTTTTGAGAGCCCAAGTAATTTTTTCCCCAAAACCCTGTATTTTTATTACACATAAAGCAATGTTGTCAATCCCAAAGGTTCAAAAATCACAAGTCAGGCCTCCTGAAATTCATGAAATTGGCTTAAAAAATTTAAATGTTTAAAAAATACATTTTGGGTTCTTATTTTCTTTCTGGTTTATGAATCTTAAGGATTCATATTCTTAATATATTATCTACAACCAGCAGGGATAGTAACTTACTTTAAAAGACAAGATTCTCACATAATTAGATGAAGCCAGGAGCTGAGGATTTAAGACAAAAACAATTATTGCAAGACTTGAGATAAAATCACAGGAGTTGGTAACTCTACAAAGTGACTTGATTAGGAAATGAGCAAATTGGGAAATTTATTTATTTGCTGCACACACAAATTTAACTGAAAACATTTTTTTTATTTTTCATTTTCATGAAAATTTGGGGAAATGGAGGTTGTCAAAAAAATAAAAACCCACAAAATAATTTTTCCAGATTTCAGCCAATTTAAGCCAAACATTTTTGAAGATAAGTGACTTTTTCCATAGAAAAACACTTATTGGCCAACTGTGCCTTTGAGGCTGAATCTCAGGACATGTACCTTTACTTACCAGATTGTAACACAATCGCAGTATTATTATTGTTTTACCATAAAAAGTATATATGCAAATATCAAAAGGAGAGACATAGTCATGGCTGTTCAGTACTCTAATGAGATGGCTTTCTCAGGCTTGACGATGCTGTTCCATTATGCATGTATACATTCTGATGGTTACTGGAGAATCTGTTCAAAAAAGTTAGTCCAATGCTGCATGAATGTACTTGGGTTACTTTAGTTTAAACACAGCTTGGTTTCACTTGTAATGTTTGCGCAGAGTATCATAAAAACCTTGAAAGAGAGAGAAATTATTATAGTTCTGTAGTATTATCCACTCCATCAACTTACTGGTCACTGCCATCTTTTTTTCACACAGAATGATTGACACTAGAATGATACACTCAATGTGGATATGTCCAATATTCCATTTGACAAAATAATATATTGCCAGATTATTGCAGGTAAGGAGAAGGTTGTGCAATAACTGAGCAGTTCTAAAAGCCTGAATGAGAGGGGGAGAGAGGAAATAGGAAATATGAATAGTATTTGACATCTCTTAAAGCTATGTGGGTGTATCACTATGGATTTAGTAATGGGATTTAGTTTCTTTCTTTAGAGCTAACATTACTATTTATCAGTCAGTAGACTGATGTAGGTTTAACATTGAATATTCATGTTTCTACTTACCACTACTCTGTTCCATAATATAAAAACCTTTTGAACAATGAATTCCATCTGAAAAATGTCAATGGATAAACTGTTAGGGCACAAATTTTCATTTGCATTAGAGCTCTTCCCATCACAGCTGTGAGTAGGAGAGGAACAAAGTTGGCTCTAAGTGATACTTTGCCCTCTGCTGATCCCTGGGGTAGACAGGGTCAGTTTGGCCTCAGCCTAAGTTAGAGCGGCCTCAGGGATACTCTAGGGTTACCATACGTCCAGATTTCCCCAGACATGTCCGGCTTTTTGGTGCTCAAATCCCCGGCCGGGGGGAATTTCCAAAGAGCTGGACATGTCCGGGGAAATAGGGAGGCATAAGCCAGGGTCCGCCCAGCATGATCCGCCGGGTCCGCAGCACAGCCCAGCTCCCCCAGCTACAATGCTCAGGCGGGGAACGGGGGGGACTCGGGCTTCCCTCGTGGGCGGGGACCCCCTGGCCACTGGGGGACCCTTCCTGTGGCTCCATTGCCCCGCGCAGCTTGGAACCCGGCGCCGTGGTAGCTGTTTCCGGCGGGGACAGACAGGCCGGGGAACATGCTCGGTGGCAGGAAGGAAGCTGTGGCCGGGGCTGCAGGGACCCGCGCTGACGAGCGTCTGAAGCCCCCAGCAGGCAGAGGATGCCGGGTGAGCGGGGGAGCAGGGCAGGCGGGGGCATAGAGGCTGCAGGGCGAGGAGGAGCAGGGCAAGGGGGTGCAGGGACTGCAGGGCGAGTCAGGAGCAGGGGTCACAGAGGCTGCAGGGGTAGGGGGCGCAGAGGATGCAGGGCGAGTGGGGAGCAGGGGTCACAGAGGCTGCAGGGGCTGCAGGGCGAATGAGGAGCAGGGGTCACAGAGGCTGCAGGGGCAGGGGGGTGCAGGGGCAGGGCAGGCGGGGGGCACAGAGGCTGTAGGGCGAGTGGGGAGCAGGGGTCACAGAGGCTGCAGGGGCAGGGGGGTGTAGGGGCAGGGCAGGCGGGGGGTGCAGAGGCTGCAGGGGTGGGGGGTGCAGGGGCTGTAGGGTGAGTGGGGTCACAGAGGCTGCAGGGGCAGGGGGGCTGCAGGGCGAGTGGGGAGCAGGGAAGCACTTAGCAACCCCCAACCAAGATCAGAGCGGGAGGGAGGAGGGGGAATGCAGGGTGCTCAGAGGAGGGGGCAGAGTTGGGGCAGGGGCTTTGGGGAAGGGGCGGGGTTGGGGCGGGGCTGGGGCAGAGCCAGGGGCGGAGTTGGGGCGGAGTTGGGGCAGGGCCAGGCCCCCATGGAGTGTCCTCTTTTTTTCAGTGTTGAAATATGGTAACCCTAGGATACTCTAACCTGCACTGGCTTGTAATAGATTCCCTAGATGCCATTACACCAGCATATATAGCTAGAGTTCAATGAACTCTGGCCACGCTCGTGGCATGACCTCTGTTGATAACTAAGATGACAAAGCCTTTATGCAGTGCATAGTAATAGCTTTACTCAGCCTACCAACTTGTGAACACTGTTACTTAGTCTTATGTGCTAGTAGTTGGGAGTATATACATTAACTGTCTACATATTCATATATATACAGATACCTCATTGATTTATCACTCTTGTAACACCCCTATGTTGGGAGGGCCAGGAACAGGTGGATTTGAGCTGGCTGTATTGGCGCTGTGATAGCTAAGTGTTCCTTGATGCCAAAGGAGTCCTCGGATACCTGGTTAGAACAGAGGTAAGACTGGTTTGCAGCATTCTGAACACAAGGCATCTTCATCGGAGGTCAGGTTCTGGTCCAAGACAGAGAAACTTGGCACTTATTTAAAACAAATGTTTGCTCAAACAATGTATCCAGCATTACACAAATACTTTGTATTTAAATATATTGCAGTAAATAAGTAGTACTATTGTCTCACAGTAGCATGACCGTAATTAAGGTGGCATGAAAATGTTCTTTTTCACAGTCTACCTCAGTGGCACACCATATTTTACAGACCCCTTTCTTGTAAACATGCCATATGGAACTTGAACCAATTTTCAGCCACTAATGAATGTGTGTGGAGTGATATCCAATGTGTACTTTGTGTTTGCGTATTATTGAATTTTTTAGGAAAGTTGGGAAAATCAGAACACTGCTTTCTCCCTTTTCTCCCTCACCCCAAATATTTGCTGCCCCCTGCTGCTGCCTGAGCAGTAACATTGTGACTAGGGCTGTCAATTAATCGTAGTTAACTCACGTGATGAATTAAAAAAAATTAATCACGATTAAAAAAATTAATCGCAATTAATTGCCGTTTTAGTCACACTTTAAACAATAGAATTCCAATTGAAATGTATTAAATATTTTTGGATGTTCTTCTACATTTGCAAATATATTGAGTTTAATTACAACACAGAATAGGAAGTGTGGAGATGGTGTCCCTAGCCTCTGTTTGCCAGAAGCTGGGAATGAGCGACGGGGAATGGATCACTTGATGATTGCCTGTTCTGTTCATACCCTGTGGGGCACCTGGCATTGGCCACTGTTGGAAGACAGGATACTGGGCTACATGGACCTTTGGTCTGACCCAGTATGGCCGTTCTTATGTTCTTAAGTACTGTAGTGCAATCTCTTGATTGTGAAAGTGCAATTTACAAATGTAGATTTTTTTTGTTACATAACTGCAGTCAAAACGGTAAAACTTTAGCACCTACAGATCAACTTAGTCCTACTTCTTGTTCAGCCAACTGCTAAGACAAACAAGTTTGTTTGCATTTACGGGAGATAATGCTGCACCTGAAAGTGAGAACACACATTTGCATGGCACTTTTGTAGCTGACATTACAAGGTATTTACGTGCCAGATATGCTAAACATTCGTATGCTCCTTCATGCTTCGGCCACCGTTCCAGAGGACATGTTTCCATGCTGATGATGCTCGTTAAAAAAATAATAGGTTAATTAAATTTGTGACTGAACTCCTATGCTTCCTCCACCGTTTTACCTGCATTCTGCCATATATTTCATATTATAGCAGTCTTGGATGATGACCCAGCACATGTTCATTTTAAGAGCACTTTCACTGCAGATTTGACAAAATGTAAAGAAGGTAGCAATGTGAGATTTCTATGGATAGATACAGCACTCGACCCTAGGTTTAAGAATTTGAAGTGCCTTCCACAATCTGAGAGGGACAGGGTGTGGAGCATGCTTTCAGATGTTTTAAAAGTGCAACAGTCCAATGCGGAAACTACAGAACCTGAAACCACCAAAAAAGAAAATCAGTCTTCTGCTGGTGGCATCTGACTCAGATGATGAAAATAAACATGCATTGGTCTGCACTGTTATGGATTGTTATAGATTAAAACCTATCATCAGCATGGACACGTTCTCTGGAATGGTGGTTGAAGCATGAAGGGACATATGACTCTTTAAAAAGCAACAAAGAGTCCTGTGGCACCTTAAAGACTAACAGATGTATTGGAGCATAAGCTTTTGTGGGTAAATGCCCGCTTCGTCAGATGCATGGTCTGACGAAGTGGGCATTCACCCACGAAAGCTTATGTTCCAATACATCTGTTAGTCTTTAAGGTGCCACAGGACTCTTTGTTGCTTTTTACAGATCCAGACTAACACGGCTATCCCTCTGATATATCACTCTTTAGCGCATCTGGCATGTAAATATCGTGCAACGCCAGCTATGACAGTGTCATGTGAATGCCTGTTCTCACTTTCAGGTCACATTGTAAATAAGAAGTGAGCAGCATTATCTCCTGCAAATGTAAACAAACTTGTTTGGGTGATTGGCTGAACAAGAAGTAGGACTGGGTGGACTTTTGGGCGCTAAAGTTTTACATTGTTTTATTTTTGAATGTGGGGGGGGTGGGTTGTAACTAATTCTATATATGTAAGTTCAACTTTCATGATAAAGAGATTGCACTACATTACTTGTAATGGGGGAATTGAAAAATACTATTTCTTTTGTTTTTTTACAATGCAAATATTTGTAATCAAAAATAAATATAAGGTGAGCACTTTACATTTTGTATTCTGTGTTGTAATTGAAATCAATATATTTGAAAATGTAGAAAACATCCAAAAACATTTAAATAAATTGTATTTTATTATTGTTTAACAGCGTGATTAATCGTGTGATTAATCGCAATTACTTTTTTTTTAATCGCTCGACAGCCCTAATTGTGACATCCAAGATAATCAGCCGCTCATCGCTCCCTCCCTCCAGTCATTTGCATGCTTAAGGAGAGTCACTAGGCCTCTGGTTGTCATGGCAGCAGCTGTCTTTGATAACTGAGTTACCTCAGACTCCCATAACATTATTACAAAGCAGAGTCCTAGGAGGAATTGTAATGAAAGCAGACTGGGATTGAATATGTTTCTGCCATGCTCCTTTTGGTTTGCATTGTGGTAAGTTACACTGTTACTTTTCAAAGGTTAATGTATGTGTTGTTGCTGTTCTTCTTATGTGGCATCTCCATAACTGGAGGTTTGCAACCATGGTAGCTTATTCTGTATAGGCCTCTGCTAGACTCTTGTGGTTGGATAGTCCTTTGGATCCACTCAGTACAATACAATATCATCCCTCCAAGATCTTTTTTTTTTTTTTCTGGCTCACATTCTTCTGCCATCGGCTTTTCCTTCCAGTGTCCGTAAAGATGCATCACCCACTGAACCTCTTAAAATATGCATTGCAAATCAAATCTTTCTTTTCATAAGATCTCTGACTAGTGTTTGCTGATTTCCAATCATCTCAAAATACTTCTTCATTGGTTACGTGGACTATCCATTATAGTTTTATAGTTCTTCTATAACGTCATAGCTTGAAGGATTCTAATTTCTTTATCGATTGGTCAAATGTCCATGTTTCACAGTTATAATTTAACACACACCAAATGTAAGGTTTTAAGAGTGGAATTTAGTCTTCAGATTTATGTCCTTTCTCAGCGGATATTTATTCTTCTAGAATGCCTGTTTTGCTCTTGCTATTCTGGTGCTAAGTTCAGTTTCTTACTTTCCTCAAAAAGGGGTACATGAAAATAAGTTACAGTATTCCAGCTCCTTTCCTTTTGGGAAAAAAAACCAGGAGATTATCATTATAAGTCCCTAATAATTTAAAAGTTGCAGTAAAACTTAAGTTGTATTTTTAAAAAGTTGTTTTGTTTGAATACAGTTTCATCTAATTACTTTCAATATATTGGTCATCATGGCACTGAGTGGTGAAGTATGGATCCTTGCAAAGATAGGAATGGCAATAAAATATACATTGAAGACAAAAAATGTGTAAGGGCTTTATTTAAATATCTCATACATAGATGATTTTCTATTTAAAAAAATGGAAATTCACAAACAAAAAACTTGGTTTAGTATTAGTTAAGGTTCCTTTCATCAATACCTAAACCATACAAATTAGGAAATACAAAGTAAAGGATTTCAAAGTATAAAGGGTTACAAAGTCAAGCTCTCCCAAGTTAGGAAATGCCACTATTAATATTGCCCATGCAAACTTAATTTGACCCTTGTGCATATGCATTATGAAACAGGTTTTAATTACATGATCCCATATTTTTACTCAGCATCCCTGGTTCATTCTGTGCATAGGATAGATTTGCACTGAGGATGAATTGGGGTGGTGTGTAGGGTTGCCAATCCTCCCGATTTTGCCAGGAGTCTCCTGGAATCAGACCTTATCTCCCGGAGGCTACTGATGCCAAACTGGGAGATTTTAGGTGCTAAAAGTCCGGTGGCGCAGCACGGCTAAGGCAGGCCCCCTGCCTGCTCTGGCCCCACGCTGCTCCCAGAAGCGACCGGCATTTACCTACGGCCCCTGGAGGGGAGCAGGGGGTCTCCATGCCCTGCCCCAACCTCAAGCGCTGACTCCGCAACTCCTATTGGCCAGTAACTACAGCCAATAGGAGCTGGGGGGGAGGTGCCTGCAGGCAGGGGCATCGCACAGAGACCCCTGGCCCCCCCACTTAGGAGCCGCTGTTAGAGGGATGTGCCAGTCGCTTTCTCTCACCCAAACTCCCTCCCAAAGCCTGCACCCCCTCCTGCATCCCAATCCCCTGCCCCAGGCTAAGCCCAGAGCCCCCTCCCACATTCTGAATCCCTCGGCCCAACCCCCCAGCCCAGAGTCTGCACCCCCTCCCGCACCCCAACCCCCTGCCTCAGCCCAGAGCCTGCACACAAATTCTCTCCCGCTGCCTGACTCCTCACCACCTCCCACACCCAAACTCCCTCCCAGAGCCTGACCCTATACCCTCTCTGGCACCCAAACTCCCTCTCAGAGCCTGCACCCCCTCCTACACCTAGCCCCCTCCAACACTATAAACCCCTTAGCCCCACCCCCCAAACCCAGAGCCTGCACCGCCTCCCGCACCCCAACCCCCTGCCCCAGCCCAGTGAAAGTGAGTGAGGGTGGGGGGAGAGTGATTGATGGAGGGAGGGGAGCTGGAGTGAGCGGGGGGGGGGGGCTCGGAGAAGGGCGTGGCCTTGGGGAAGAGGCAGGGCAGGCAGCGGGGCAATGGTGTTTGGGTTTGTGTGATTAGACAGTTGGCCACCCTGGAGGTGTAGTCAAGGAGGCTTTTGTCTGTAGGAACCCTGGTGACTTGTTGCAGAAGTTGGACGGTTGTAGTGAATGAAGAGGTCTCAGGGTTAAGGAAGTTGAATTCACCCTGGACATGTGGATACTATTCCTGCCTCTTCCATTGAGGGCGTGTCTACATTACTGCTTAAGTCAATATAACTTACGTCACTCGGGTGTGTAACTTATGTCAACTTAGGGTATGTCTATACTACCCGCCGGATCAGCGGGTAGCAATCGATCCAGCAGGGGTCGATTTATCGCGTCTAGACTAGGCGCGATAAATTGACCCCTGAGCACTCTCCTGTCGACTCCGGTACTCCACCGCCGCAAGAGGCGCTGTCAAGGCTCCTTCCCCACTCTGAACTTTAGGGTACAGATGTGGGGGCTTGCATGAAAACTTCTAAACTTAACTACCAGCTTAGATCTGGTCCGCTGCCACTCCCAATGGGCTAACTCCCTTCCATGGGTAGCCTTGAGAGACTCTTCCACCAACTCCCTGGTGAACACTGATCCAAAACCCTTTGGATCTTAAAACAAGGAGGAATTAATCATTCCCCCCTCTTCTCTTTCCACCCCACCAATTCCTGGTGAGTCCAGATCAGACCCCTTGGATTTTAGAACAAGGAAAAATCAATCAGGTTTTTAAAAAGAAGGCTTTTAATTAAAGAAAAAGGTAAAAATCATCTCTGTAAAATCAGGATGGAAAATAACTTTACGGGGTAATCAAACTTAAAGAGCCCAGAGGAACCCCCTCTAGCCTTAGGTTCAAAGTTACAGCAAACAGAGGTAAACACCCTAGCAAAAGGTACATTTACAAGTTGAGAAAACAAAGATAAAACTAACATGCCTTGCCTGGCTGTACTTACAAGTTTGAAATATGAGAGTCTTGTTCAGAAAGATTTGGAGAGCCTGAATTGATGTCTGGTCCCTCTTAGTTCCAAGAGCGAACTCCCCACCCCAAACAAAGAGCACAAACAAAAGCCTTCCCCCCACCAAGATTTGAAAGTATCTTGTCCCCTTATTGGTCCTTTGGGTCAGGTGTCAGCCAGGTTACCTGAGCTTCTTAACCCTTTACAGGTAAAAGGATTTTGGAGTCTCTGGCCAGGAGGGATTTTATAGTATTGTACACAGGAGGGCTGTTACCCTTCCCTTTATAATTATGACAGGCGCAGCAGAGTCGATGAGGGAGCGGCAGTAGTGGACTCACTGCAGTGAAGACACTGCCGTGAGTAGATCTAAGTACATAGACTTCAGCTACAGCTATGTTATTTACATAGCTGAAGTTGTGTAACTTACATGGACCTCCCCCTAGTGTAGACCAGGCCTTAGAGCAGTGTCTACACCATGCTATGTCAGCATGAGACACTCTTCCCCCAACATAACTTCCACCTCTTGTTGAGGTGGAGTAACTATGCCAACGGGAGAGCACTCAGTGCAGCTGTGCCAATGTAGCATGGTAATGTAGACTTGCCTTTCATTCCTGTGTGATGCTGGGCAAGTCACTGACACCAGACTTTTCACAATTAGTCACTTCTGCATGTAATTAAAGATTATATCATAATACACCTCTACCCTGATATAACGCGACCCGATATAACACGAATTCGGATATAACACGGTAAAGCAGCGCTCTGGGGGGGCGGGGCTGTGTGCTCCGGCAGAGCAAAGCAAGTTCGATATAACACTGTTTCAGCTATAACTCAGTAAGATTTTTTGGGCTCCCGAGGACAGCGTTTTATCGGGGTAGAGGTGTACATGCTCACAAAGGGGACGAATTAAGGTTGCATGGGCAATGTTCATTCTGGCATTTCTAACGTGAAAGTCCTTGATTTTGCAACCTTTTAATCCTATTTAATTCTTAACTTTCTATTTCCTATTTTTTTGTGATTTAATTTATTGATGACAGCAACCTTAACTAACAGTAAGCAAAATTTTTTGTCTGTGAATAGTATTGACAACATGCAAGCATTTTATGTATGGTTCAATATTGTCATGAATTCCCATAAAAATCAGTATATGATGTTATATAATAGTACATTATGACCAAAATGATGACTTTAACTAGATGTTGTGATTTCATATTTTGTCTTTTACCATTCAGGGTAGGCAGAATGGAAGGTAAACTGAAGATTCATGAACCTGCATTTAATGTAAAAACAAAAATCTGCTTATTTTGGAATGAAAAATGAACCAGTAGTCAGCAAACTAGTGTATAATGTTTATTAAGATCTGATCTGTTCTGCCTCTTCCAGTAGTGAGCACAGCACAAAATATTTGTGGAAGTGTTTTTCTTAAGAGAATTCTTTTAATACATTCTCACTGTTTATTTAACATTTGAAGCTACAAATGCATAAACTAGTTTGGAAAAACACTGGGGATTTTGATGTTTCTATGTCAAAGTGACCTTTTGTGATGCTTCTATTTAATGTTTTGCTAATACAAAGACAACAAAGTGTGAGAACACACACAACGAAATGAGAACAAAACTGTTGCAAATATTCCTCCCATCCTCTTTTTTTACCCTTTTATGTCTTTAGTATATTACTTGTTCTAACACTTCACTGTACAGTACTCAGGAAAAAAACAAAAAACAAAACTAGAAAAAATAGCTGTATTGCTAAGACAAAATGGCACTTTAATAAACTCTGCTGCTTTATTCTTCCCCTCTGTATCCCACATGGGAGTCATACACTCATCTGGAGTTTAAAGGACACATCACTAGAATTAACATGATGAACTTGGTTTATCTATAAAACAGAACATTATGAAAATACATTAATATGGTAAATTCTGCCCTCATCACAAAATCCATGGCAGAACTGTTAACATCCTAGGCACTCTTGGAGCCGGCTAGGAAATGGATGCATTCTAATTAGAGTGGGTCAAATAATATGAATTGAACACTTTATTCAATGAATGTTTGCATTTTAGTTGCTTAAGTCATGAGGCAAATACATTTTCACATCAGTCAACCAGCTCTGTAAACTGTGGACAGTATTAGTCAAGTGATTTATTAGACAGTGATTTTGAACCAATTGTTCATAATATATAACCTATTACTAGGTGGAAGCCCATGTTGTCGTATGCATATAATCAGTAAAGTGTAAAAAAACAAAACAAAAAACAAAAATGGCTGAGAACTTATGAATCTCAGTCATGATTCAACGTGGTGATATTTTAAACAAAAAGAGCTGTCAACCATGCTTGTAATTGTTTCACACTGACATACAGAGTGACAGTCCTTTAATCTTATTATATAGCTGATATATAATTTTTGATCAGCAATAAATTAAATGTAAAGAATACCCATTAAATCCCTGTATCCATCTTCTCATTTAACAGGAAGACAAGGTTCTCTGGCAAACACAAGTCACCTCCCATCCCATATTTTACAGTGGAATTCCATCATTTAACATATTGCTGGGGCACAGAATGAGTCTTGTAACAACACCACTGCAACACACCTTTCGTTGCTTCTTAAAACAAGACATCTGTGTTGCTTTACCTCTCTATGATTTTGCTTTTATCTTTCTTACCCATTTATTCTCATACCCATGGGATGCTCAGGATACATCTCTATGAGCCTGGTCTGAAGCTCCTTGAAGTTAATGGAAAGATCTCCCACTGACTTTGATGGGCTGTTAATTAAACCCTATATGTTTTGGACTCCACTCATTAGTTTCTTGAATCTCATGTTTCTACTCCATGTATCCAAAATAACACTTCCTTTTCTTACGCAGGGAGTACTACTTGCCAGTCACCCAAAGCTTCTCCAAATAGTCTTGATTTCTTCCCTTTAATTTTTGGTTGGGAATGTACTGTTTTAATGAGCTCAATTCAATTTAGAAATAATAATCATAAAAAAAAATCTTCCTTGTAATCATTTATATTGCTTGCTTTCCTTTCTCGTCCTCTTCACTTTGATCATTATGTCTGTCCAAAAAAACAAAAAAAGTATTAAGCCTAACACTACCTTGATGCTTTCACATTTTACAGGGAAGATAGGGCTCTGTTTTGACTTAAGAGAGTCTATCATGTATACATCCTCCTGACCTCTTTGTGTCTGCAAAATATCTAATGCATCTTGTTCGGTTACTGAGTGAATATAGTTATTTTCCTGTCTTACAGAAGATGTTGATATGCAATGGTTTTTTTAGTTTTGCATTTTTCCCTTTTATGTTTTTGCATAATTTTTTTTGCTAGAATGAAATATGATGGAAAATGCATTTGCTGTTAATTTACTGCTTTTAAGTATGTGAGAGGAGAGTGGAAAATCATTGCTCAATTCAAAAAAAACCTAGGGATTTTCACTGCAATTAAAAAATCAAACTTGAAAAGATTTTTTTTTGGAAGGATAAATATTGTTTACTTATCTTTGGAACAATTTGTTCATGCTGTAGGAGTTATTTAATTAAATTATTACCTGCTGTATCACCATCTGTGTACATGTTTTAGAAATATTTGTAACCTTCTTTTATGTGGGTTTTATGAATTGAAGAAAGTGTCAAAAAGGCAGTAAATATACTCAGCAGATGTACTGGGCAACTTTACCCTCCAGGCAGAGAGCCTTGATTGCTTTGGGTATAGTTAAGCATTTTTTCTAGATTTAATTATTGTTTCTCAAAAGATGGCAGTAAAGTATTTGTAATAACAAATTATTACTTCTGGAATGAAGATGTAAAGAAATGCATTATGTTTGTAGATAAATGGTACATATTTTCTACATATGCCTTAGGAGGTCATTATTATATAGTTTATTATTTCAAAACAGTCGAATCATTGTTCTTAAGAACAATACATTTCAGTTCTTTAGCTCTTCCCTACCCTGTGCAATAAACAAAGTTAAGAAGCTGAGCATTTAGTGTGGGAGTATATAGTGGGTCTACTAAACAGTAGACATTTAAGCTTTTGAGCCAGCAAAGCATTTAATGTGTGCTTAGCTTTAAGCATGAGAGTATCCCTCTGAGATCTGTGGGTGTTTTTGTGTACTTAAAGTTAAGCAGATGCCTGGGTCGTGGAAACCCTGGCTCTATCAGTCTTCATATCCCCATAAAATGCAACTTCTCTGCAGAGCTGGTGGCAGTCTCTCAGACAGAAACTCAACCAAAAAAACAAAATGTAATTTTATCCTAGATAATTTTGACTTCAGATTGAGGGGGAAAAAGCAAAATACAAATATATCTCTGTGTAAGACAGAACACAGTGGGTGAAATCCTGGCTCCACTGAAGGTAATGGGAAAATTCCCACTTGCTTCGCTCGGGCCAGGATTTCATTCATTGACTCCGTCTGTCACATTCTGTATCCTAAAAGAAGCAAAATGTCAGCTACCTTACAACGTCTTTTGCAGAAAGCAGGGAGATAGGGTGACCAGATGTCCCAATTTTAGAGGGACAGTCCCGATATTTGGAGCTTTTTCTTATATAGGCTCCTATTACCCCCCACCCCCGTTCTGATTTTTCACACTTGCTGTCTGGTCACCCTACAGGGGGAAGAGTCCTCTATATTATAAGACACAGTATAGAGAAAACAAAATGGCCTCCTTTCCTTTTGCTTCTGTGGGTCGATAACCCACAAGCTATATGCCCATTTAGAACATTGAAGACAAGATCCAGGATCTTGTTAACAGACCTAGTATTGGATTTCCAGGATGAGGTGTGGATTATTGGGATGACATGCTCAGATCACCCTATAATACCTAGGAGATGGGCAACCATGAATTGAACAAATTGTAACTTTTACTGTCTCTCAAACACAGAACATATTGTAATAGCCTAGTCTTGGGTTAAAGGTTCCACAACATATGATATTTGTCACCATTTCTATTCTTTAGATTGCATATTAGATACAATAAATGGTAAAAGGTCTTAGTGATAATTACCAAAGTCTGAATTTATAGAACAGTGCCAAACCTAAACAATAGCAGCTTAATTGGTAAGATATTGAATTCTGATGTATGGTGGGAAATTATTGTTGGTTTGATCCTGCAAGAAGCTACTGAGTACCCCTATCTCCCATTGATGCTGATGAGAGTTAAGGAATCCTAGCACTGCACAGGAGATGCTCAGTGTTTTGTATGGTCAGACCTTATTTGAACAGAAAACGTGGGAAATCTGTCTCAAATACATATGGGGACTGTGCTTCATAGCTATAACAATATGTTGCATAAACCTCTGGATCTAATACTATTTGACCTTAGATCTAAAACCACAGGATTAAATCAAGATCTATCAATACATGTGAGTATATTAAAAAAAAAAAACAACCTAAGATGACAAATATTGCTTTTCATTCCAGTCTGATTTGGCTCCAAGGGCAGTGTGTACATATTGTAAAGGTCAGACGCTCAGATGTTTTTGCTCTGTATACTACCAATAATAGATAATATGGTCCTGATTCTCCTGTTCTTTGCGCATCTTGTAATCATTTACACCTGGGCAAAATAAGTGTCAACTGCCCCCAGGTCCTTTTAGCTTCTTATCCTCATTGCTTTTTTCAACATGTCCCAACTTAATACCCTTTGCATATTTCTTGCACTAAAATATTTGTCTTTTGACTGAATTACAGATTTTAGTCCTTTCACAGAATGCGTATTATGGAGGCCAAATTTTTCAAAGTTGATGCCTAAAGTTGGACATCTCAATTCATAGGGAGTCATCTAAATAAAAGTGACTTCATGATTTTGCACAGAGATTGAGATCCCACAACTGTCACTGAAGTCAATAGGAGTTCCAGATGTTCTACATCTCTGAAAATCAGGTCACTTTTATATCATATGTAAGGGTTCAGTGGTATTATAATTAACCCTTCAGATTCATAGATCTCAAAGTGCTTTGCAAAGGAGGGTAAGTATCATTATCCCTAATGTACAGAAATGAAGTGATGTACCCAAGATCAGCCAGCATGCCAGTGAGCAGGAGGGCAGTCAAACCCAGTTCTCTTGAATCCCTCCAGTGCTATCCCCACTATGCCACACGCATCCTGTGGAACTTTAGCCACTCATGATTGAAGCTTTTGGTCAAAATGTCTACCTGTTTGACATTAGTGAATAAGAATATGCAGTGGTGATAAGTTTAATATGTGACTCCAGTAGTGGTGACATTCTAGGTCTAATAAATACCTTAATTATTCAAGCTATAATTTATTTACTTTCATGTCCCTGATGCTGGTTGCAATAGATAATTCAATCTATTGTGATTATTTTGGTTTAAATTTTAATAAAGGAGTAAAATAGAAAATTCCAGCTCAGATCTATAACGATGTACCATATTTAATCAG
Organism: Chrysemys picta bellii; assembly: GCF_011386835.1. Taxonomy (NCBI): domain Eukaryota; kingdom Metazoa; phylum Chordata; order Testudines; family Emydidae; genus Chrysemys; species Chrysemys picta. The sequence continues at coordinate 13,432,322 of NC_088799.1, read as the reverse complement.
GCAAACTATAATCTTTAACTATTCTCAAAGCCTATAAGTAAAGGTAAGGGTGAGTGGATTTTCAAGATATACATTATGATTGTAAATCTAGCTATCTTCTAACACAGCCCTGTGATGCAATAGTCTCTTTTAACCTATTGCAGCTGTTTCTACTTTTAAGGGAATATTCTTTTGGCACGTCTTTTACTGCATTATATTAGCCTTCTTGGCAGGTATATGAAGACAAGTAATTAAGCTGTTTTCTTTGCCATGTACACTTTATGCTATCATACGCTATACAATATTTATTGTGCAGCTAAATCTGTACTAAAAGTGCTGTATACAAGTGTGCAGTTTTGAATCTGTACTAAGGACAGATCTTAGGTACAAATAGAAATAGGTTTGAAAAAATACTGTATTTATTTAATGGAACAATTACACTTGAAATTATAGGCATATTTAGTCATTGTATTTACCTTATTGTAATAAACATGGTTGTTTCAGGCTGCATGTTGACAGTATAGAGATCCTGTGATAATGCTGTCTATATTTTATGACTTAATGAATATTACATTTTCATGCCAGTTGCCTGACATTTAATCTCATAACAGTGTTACTTTTATGTGCCATTGGAGATCTTTTATTTTTAATAATGTCCCTATTCATAAATAAAATATATAAGCTGTGAGGAGTACTTAAAATAGTTCATGGTAGGCTTTGTAATAGTTTTAATTCATCTAAAAACTATAAATATACCCGAGTATGTAAAATACAGTGTATTCTGTTAAGCATGCTGTACAAAAGCAACAAATACAATTTGTAATTCTTGAAACTATAGTAACCAAATGTACAAAATGCTCCCTAATATCACTTTCTTGATTCTACTTAATTATAAATTTAGTCATTTTGTTTTTAATATTTAACCAGCTCAGATAACGTTTTTCACTCGAGACTTTGGGCCTGATTTTCCTCTCACTTACACTGTTGCAAATAAGGAGTCAGCTATCGCCACTGAAATAAAGGAGTCACTCCATTGTAAATCTGGTGTAAGTGAAGAAAGTGGGTCTTATTTTAAATACTGAGGGCCTGGTCCTATTCTCATTGAAGCCTGTGGAAGGAGGATTGGGTCCCTTATGTCTTCAACAACTCGTGCTCATAAAAAAAGTTAAGCTTAGAAACCCAACAAGTTAGCAAAGAGTGTTATCCAGCAATTGCTGAGCCTTTTTCATGCCCTAAGTTACAGGTGACATGGCAGGAAGGGTTTGGATTCAGAGTCAGAAGATTTACATGTGGCAATCCTGAAATGATACTCAAGATCTTGTGAATCTCCTGGAGAGAAAAGATGAACGCTTATGTTAGAAATGTTAATAGAGCGATGCAGACCTTGATGTTGAAAATCAACAGACACAAACTTGTCTGTGCACAGCACATATAGAGATGTAAGTGACCTAGAGAAAGTGGAAGGAATAGTGGAGGGTCATCATTGTAGGGGATGACTAGCGAGGAGCTGGATAGAAGGTGTGTGGCATATCACTGGACAGTCACTCAGCTGTCGAGTGCTTGAAGTTAGCAATGGATCGCCAAAGCTTTGGAAAATTCTGCAATGATATCCCCTATATTCAGACATGAATAAATGGATTTACTTAATGATCCAGAAATGAAAGAAGATGGAGAGGTATCCCTCTATTTAATATTTACTATCTGTGGAGGTTTTATCACAGGAAATCATGAGAATTGTGTTTATAAACAGGGTTCTTTTTTTAAGCTTGTTTTAATATTGCATAGGAGGGGGAAAATAACTGTTTTGGGAGACCTGTTTTGCTCAAACCTGGGCTTCCTTGTTTTATAGGCTGGTGTAGGTTTGGTGAGTTTGAGGTGGAAGATCTCTGCAGACTGCAGTGAAGGACAGAACATTGCTATGGAAGATCTTTGAAATGACTGAAGAAATCAGATTAACTTTGACACCAAATATAGTGCTAGCTGATTGTTTTCCTTTGCACTGAGATTAGCTGTTGCAACTGGTTTGATAACAAATACAAACTAAGACTTGAAAAGGGTAAGAAATAAAATTGCCTTTCTTTTGCAAATGTTTGCATTGCTAAATTCACAGGCTTCCTGTGACCTTGGGCATTATTTTAAGATGCTCATGGGTTTCTTGAAAAGGAGCTGTGAGTACAGAGTAGCCAGTGGACAAAAAAGATACAAAATGAACAATTGGGAATATACCTGAGTCAATTGGGAGTGGCCTCTTGTGGTAGGTTGGAAATGGGGGACAAGCTCAAAGTTCTAGGAGTCGGAGCGGATTGGTAGAGTAATGGGCTGCAATCCTGCAGTCCTTACTCAGGCAAAACTCCCATTGATTTCACTGATAGTGCATAAATCAATGACAGTTTTGCCTGAGTAAATATCACAGTTATACTCATGCTGAATTGTTGGAATTGATGATTGCTGGAGTTGCGGTGGGTACAAAGTACCCAATTAAAACTTGATCCTTTGAGCGTGTAATTTTAGGCCAATTTGGGTGGGTTAATGCCAGTATATAGTAATATTTAATGCTTTAAATGTTCAAATGATTGATCATTAATCAATCCTCACAACACCCCTAGGACGTTATTGGATACGTTTTTTATTATCCCCACTTTACAGATTGGGAGACTGAGACAATAAGGTAAAATGACTTGTCCAAGGTCACATAGTGAATCAGTGACAGAGCCAGGATTAGACTTCAGGATCTTCTGGATCTTGATTCACTAGTTATTCTTCCATGTAACACTGCCCTCTATATAGTATATCTAGCATTCCTGGAAAATAAATACAAACTATGTTAGATCTACATAAAGCCATGTAATTTATAGTACTATTACTAAAGCTTCCTAATATAGTAATAAAGAACATGCAATTGCATTATATTGTCTAACAAAATAGAACATAGCCTTCCTTTGTTGAATATGGTATGTACTCTTTGCTGACAGAGGTCAGAGATGTCCAATGCATACCACTAAAGCACTTGCATTAGAAAAAGCAAACACAGTTCTGATTCCCAGTACTGTTGTGGAGAAACTCAACCAAGAACATTCTGACAATGTACAAACTTCACATTGATGCTACTAGCTTTCAATTGCCAATTTCAGAGAGGTATCCAGGCAAAGTTTAATGATCTATGTGAAATATTACAATTGTCAAATACTTTTCTGCGGTCCAAAATTATCTTGTTTGAATTACATTTCATTTGTATGTGTTTTACTGATTTAGTACAAACCATCAGCCTTCTTGTCTATATCTCAATGCATTACGCTTTTTCAAATGGCTATTGCTGAAATACCTCACAAAATCTAGGTTAACCATATATTAGAGCAGAGGTTCCCAAACTTATTCGGCCTACCGCCCGCTTTTCAGAAAAAAAATTACTCGGCGCCCCCCTGGAAATCTACCTTCTTTAAGCGAACAAATAGAAAGATGCAGGGACAAATTTGCGTTCTTTTATGTATCTATATTTCTACCTACGTCCTACAATATAGTAAAGAAAGATGTGTTATTAGATTATTGCCCACGACAGCATACAGTGGCTTTTGCATAAGACGGCAAAAGACAACCAAACTAAAATACTAATGAAACTAATAAACTGGGTTTTGTTCTTTGCTCAGCATTAGATTTATGTATTTGATATTAAATTGTCAAATATCAAACTAAATTTATCAAGAAATAATTAATTTAAAAAATAATCAATATGCAATTAAAAATCAGTTAATAGTTTTAATTTAGTTTGCCCTTATTTAAATAATTGTTCCTTATTAACACACGCCTTATTTATCAATTAACACAGATGATTCGATAGATATAAATAAATGTTAATAGTTAACAGTTTTTTACAATTTCATTCCCGTTTTCGTTAATATTGTAATAAAAAAATGACAAATATATTGACTGTACACTTCAAATAGTACTGTACCGACACAAGCCTGCTACAATTTCATTATTAGTAAGCACTAGAGACACAGAAATGTACGGTAGATATGTAAGAAAATGTATAAAAATACTCACGTGTAAATTGCTGTTTTACTGAAACAACAATAATACAATTTGCTTTGTATGTGATCCGTAATCCGTAAAGATCGAAGGTATTGAATATGAATAAATTTTTTTAAATACTTATTGCACGATTGTTAACTGCTTTTTACACAATTCAGAAACAATCTAAATTAGATTTCATACATGTCGCCTATTTATAGTATCGTATTGTAAACAAGTCATTACACGCACATATTCCTGCCGATGCATGCTGGACTTCCCAACAATGCGCGACACGCTCGCCTGCCAACACTTGCTTGTTAAGAGCTGTTGGCGGACTTGACACCTGATCGGTTATAATTTGTGAATTTATTTGGAAAATAAAGTAATCACTACAACTTTAACTCTATGTTACACAACAGATGAAACATGTAAACGGTTTTTCAAAATTTTCTTATATTCTCTTCTTTCTTTATGCTTCCACCGCCCCCTTATTTTTATTCAACGCCCCCCAATTGCACCCGAGGCTACTACTGCCCCCCTGGATCGTTCCAGCGCCCCCCAGGGGGCGGTATCGCCCACTTTGGGAACCTCTGTATTAGAGGGTACAACAATTGATGTTCTGCTTTAACTCAGCTTACTAAGTACCCTGGTATAAATTCCTTTTTGCTCTCCTAGTTTTAGTGCACAATTTCCCTCATCTTCAATTATGTACACAAATGTGTGCTTTAAAACAAAAGGCGGTACTCTCTAAAGCAGTGGTGCTCAACGAGGGGCACGTGTACCCTGTGGGTATGCAGAGGTCTTCCAGGGGGTGCTCAACTCACGTAGATCAGTTATTCGCAACCTGGGGGTTGCAGCCCCCAGAGTTGCCATGGGATGGGTTTAGGGGGATCGCAAGTGCAAGGCTGGCATTAAGGGGTGGCAAACAGGGCAATTGCTTAGAGCCCCATGCCACAGAGGGCCCCGCGAAGCTAAGTTACATGGGTCAGTCCCACCACCTGCGGCTCAGGTTTCAGACAAGGCTCACAAGTGAAAAACAAACTCAAGTATCACACTGAAATGTAAGTACAATATTTATATTCCAATCTATTTATTTTATAATTATACAGTAAAAATGAGAAAGTTAGCAATTTTTCAGTAATAGTGGGCTGTGACACTTTTATATTTTTACGTCTGATTTTGTAAGCAAGCAGTTTTAAAGTGAGGTGAAACTTGGGGTATGCAAGACAAACCAGATTCTTGAAAGGGGTACAATAGTTCAGAAGGGTTGAGAACGACTGGTCTAAACAATAAGCAGTTTAAGCTTAAACAACTAACTTATTCACTTTAATTTTTTTTTAAATGTTGCCTAGTCTAAAAGGTAAAGAAGACCAATTGAAAAGTCTTGCTGTTAAAGGAGCTGAACTGTAAAACGTGTAACTGATTGTTCAGTTTGTTGTGCCCCTTCTAGGGGCAGTTCTACATAGGATATTAGTCTCCTAGAGCTAACAGTTAAGACAATAATCCTTTAACTCAATAGATACAGGCCAATGTCCTTAATGCTGGATGTTTGAGGTTCAATCTGGTAATAATCCAGGATAGTGGTGGCTATACATTCAGAAAATGAAACACATGCGGTGCTACATTGAAGTTGTTTTAGTTGAAAGTCCATTAACAGTATTAGCGTTAACTTCCAATGAGTAAAAACATGGATTACTACAGAATGGAACAGTGGCATGATGGATAAACGATGAAGATAACCTTTTAGTGGTAGCTTTTCATATTCTATTTAGTATAATATCCCATCCTCGTTCATCTCAGCAGATGCATAGAAGAATGGCTGAGAATGTTTTATAAAGTGAGAAGAAACAAATAGGGTCTATCAAATGAATTAGCAGTGCATCTTCACCTCCAGCCACATGCCCAAGGACAGAACATTTATCTGCTGTCCCAAGGTCAAGGTCACAATTGGGTGGGTTGGATGAGCATCAGTTCTAGCTACAACAATTTTTGTTTATGTGATGTAATACTAAGGATTGACTTCAAAATAAAGAGGAAAAACTCACTAAGAAATTATCAAAAGCAGATATGCAGCTGAGATATAGAGCTTTAAATATAGATTTACTCCATCATATGGGACCTAAGTGTGTTTGGAAAGTGAGTGCTGTTTTATGAATACAAACATACTAGATTTTAGGTAAGATGCTTACAGAGAGACTGAACAGATTAGTGTCTAGTATGGGGGCTGTGTATCCAGACCAGGGCACTGCAGTTCTATCAAGAAATGAGAAACAGAAAAGAGGGATACATTTATATTATACATATAAATTCACTGACTATTTGAGTTGAGTTAATGTGTGTGAGCTTTTGTTTTTAAAGTGAAGCAATAAAGCTCAGTTCAGCATTTGCACATTAGGACATTCAGTTTCATTCAGGAGTCTGAATGTCACACAACGTTGAGTTTGTGTGAAATAACACATTGTGATGAATTCACAGGAATTGTACACCATGCAAAATTACACCTCTAGGCAGACCCAAATGATCAAACCTGGGCATTTCTGAGATTTGACAGCTTATTTCAGAAGAGACTCAGAAAAGAAGGTCAAAGGTTACTAGACAGATTACTACTACACTGTTAGCCCATAGCTGTAGTAGCCCAAACTCTGCAATATGATATCTTATAGTGATTTTGGCCTTTGCATTGAGTTCCAAGAAGAAGTAATTGTAGCTTGAAGGCTTTACTGACTGGTATTTGGAAACCATCTTGTTCTGTATATCATACATACAATGATTCTGCTTTCCCTCTGGTTTTTCTATGGGTTGGAATAGCCCAGTTGACTTAAATTAGCATATTCTTTGATTTTCTGAGAGCAGAATTTTGTCCAATATATGTGACTGGATAGATTAATTAGCAATAATTATGGTGTGTCAGTGCATCTGTTCATGTGTATATATATGTCTCAGTAAATGTATGTTCATACACATACTGTATGCTTTGCTGCAGCAGTTGTCATGGCAACTTACTATACTTGAGCTTTAACATTTTGGAATTCACCCAGAAAATACACTTTGTACAATGGTGAAATATACTTGCTTGTTCTCTGAATTCTTCAGATACAAATATTTTAAAAAAGCAGAAAATAAAGTTAGTCTATTTTCTGTTATAAGCCATGCATAAAATGATTAAGGCAATCTATCAAAATATAGCAAAATACCAATATAGCCCAATTGTAAATCTTGCCTTCTTCAGCTCTATAATCTATTATTTCTAGAGGTCCCACTTCAGGGTTGAAATTGATAAAACTCAATTAAATCCCACTGAGCAAACAATTGAGAATGAGATTTTATAGAACGTACATTATAAAAAAAACCCTGTAATTTTTCATTTTTTTAGTGTTGACTTATTTTTGCACAGGGAGTCAGTAGACCCTGCAATGATAATAACATCTTATGTCTAAATATCTGAAAGCACTTTACAAATATTAGACAGTTTAAAAGTTTCTACTATAAAACATGGCTTTGTAAAAGAGCATTGTGGGGCTCCATATTCATTGTGCTTCACATTGATTTCCATATCAAATTTGCTCTATTTAGAAATAAATAGATTTTCCCCCCTAAGTACCAGCCCTGTTATCTCATCCGAAGCTCTGAGAATCAAGTCATTCTTCTCATCTTGTGCATCACTACCAGTTATAAAGGGTCTTTTGGCCAAATTTTGCCCTTAGCTGCACCTATGCAAATCCCACTGTCTTCAGAGTAGGTCTGAAGGGCCAGGTTTTCAAAAGAACTCAGCACCCGCAAATGGGGTTCACCTCCCATTTTAGGCATGAAAATAAAAAGTGGCCAGATTGGGTGTCGAGCTGTTCTATAGCCATATAGCCATAGGTGTCACAATGGGAACTCTTGGGTGCTGGTCATGTTTGAAAAGCTGGCCCTTTATAAAGATACGTATGTAGGAGTTGAGCTCTTAAATATCTGGCCTCAGTTGTGGGTGCTGAGGAATTGAAAATCTGGCCCTGAGCTTTTAGAATTTGAAGAAGGCCTAATTTTCTTTTACCCTATGCCCCGAGACGACCTATGCCTGCTGATAGTGGGAGGCACAACCCCGGAACAACTCAAATCACGCTCCCCCAGCCAAATCCCTCCTCCTGGAAAGCAGCACACACACCCCCTTCCTACAGCTCCCAGCTGTTCTTCCTGCCTCTGGCTCTCTCTGCCTGATGCTGTTTGTACCTCGTCAGCTCACCATGTGACTGAGCAATTGGCGGGAGGGGGGGGGGATAGGGCCTTCCCCCCCAACTCCCGGTGCATCACCTCTGCTTGTGCCTACCATTCTGATTTGAGGTAAAAATTTCAGCAATACCTAATGGATTTAGGAGATTAAGTCCCACTTTCAAAAGTAATTTAGGCACTTTGACTTTCTGTGAGACTTAGGCTATTTTAGGATCCTGTCATGGGGGCAGAGAGATTGCTGCACCCCAGAAGAAGTAAAGGCATGAGGCTGAAGGGTTCCATTCAGAGAGTTCAAGGACAGAGCTGCAGCTATCACACAATTCTCCCATCCTTAGCTTAGGCCCTGTGGATCCACCATGCTTACTAAACAAGTCCAGCTGGGTTCAGCACCTGTGATACTTTCCTATGGGAGTTTGTGACCAGTGGTGAATACAGATAGTGACCAGCCAACCTTTTTAACCCACATTTTATTTATTTTCACAGTAGAACAAAGTATTTAAAGAGAGAGGATTTTAAAACATACAGGCTTCATGGATGTCTGTCTTACGTAAAGGCTTACCATCCCCTGAAGGGCACCTAAGCAGGCCTAGTTTCCCCAGACACCCCAGTGGGAGCCTGTATCTGTCTGCTTTCCACAAAAACTTCCCCAGTAACTACCACCCCTCTGGAAATAGTCTCTTTTTATTCAACTGGAGTTTTTGTTCTTGCCAGTTCTTGGGGGTTGGCTCTGTTTATTAAAAAACAGTTCCGTAGGTTGAGCAGGACTCCTCAGAGCCAATAGCTCTGCCATTGTCCTGTAACAACCCTGAAGTGTTTGGTGAGGGTGGCTTATTTTCAGCTATTCTTCCTTCCTGCTTTTTTCCTTATTAGCCCACTGTTCAATTGAACCAATATATTCATATGGTAAAAATTCCAATAGCTAGGTCAACACACAGTATTCAAAAATTACCAGAGAGCAGCACTGTGTCCCACGTCACTTAGGCACTTATGGAAATTTTACCCTTGGCTTACTCCTGCTCCTGTTGAAATCATTAGCCAGCATTGCAAGCTATTTATATGCCAGATGTGCTAAAGATTCATATGTCCCTTCATGCTTCAACCACCATTCGAGAGGACATGTGTCCATGCTGATGATGGGTTCTGCTCGATAAGAATCCGAAGCAGTGAAGACCGACACATGTTCATTTTCATCATCTCAGTCAGATGCCACCAGCAGACAGTTGACTTTCTTTTTTGCTGGTTCAGGTTTTGTAGTTTCCGCATCAGAGTGTTGGTCTTTTTAGACTTCTGAAAGCATGCTCCATAACTTGTCCCTCACAGATTTTTGGAATTTTCTGATTCCTAAAACTTGGGTTCAGTGCTGTACCTTTAGAAATTTCACATTGGTAACTTCTTTGTGTTTTGTCAAATCTGCAGTGAAAGTGTTCTTGAAACAAATAACATGTGCTGGGTCATCATCTGAGTCTGCTATAACATGAAATATATGGCAGAATGTGGGTAAAACAGAGCAGGAGACATACAATTCTCCCCCAGGGAGTTCAGTCACAAATTTAATTAACACGTTAATTTTTTAATGGGCATCATCAGCATAGAAGCATGTCCTCTGGAATGGTGGTCGATGCATGAAGGGGCATACCAATGTTCAGCATATCTGGCATGTAAATATCTTGCGATGCCAGCTACAAAGGTTGCATGAGAACACCTGTTCTCACTTTCTGGTGACTTTGTAAATAAGAAGCTGGCAGCATTATCTCAATATAAACACACTTGTTTTTGTAGTGATTGGCTGAACAAAAAGTAGGACAGAGAGGATTTGTAGGCACTGAAGTTTTACGTTGTTTTGTTTTTGAGTGCAGTTATGTAACAAATACATTTGTAAGTTGCACTTTCATGATAAAGAGATTGCACTACAGTACTTGTATGAGGTGAATTGAAAAAAACTATTTCTTTTATCATTTTTACAGTGCCAACATTTGTAATAAAAATCATATCTGTACTCCTTTTATTCTTTGTTGTAATTGAAATCAATATATTTGAAAATGTAGAAAAAAATCCAAAAATTATTTCAATTGGTATTCTAGTTTTTATAGTGCAATTAAAGCTGTGAGAAATAGTGATTAATTTTAAGTTAATCACATGAGTTAACTGCGATTAATTGACAGCCCATATATATATACGGTGTGTGTGTGTGTGTGTGTATATATATATATATATAAAAATAGTATATAATAGTGTGTGAGTCATATATCTATATCTATCTATAGGTAAGGACATAAGAATGGTCAGACCAGCGGTCCATCTAGCCCAATATCCTGTCTTCTGACAGTGGCTGGTGCCCAAATGCTTCAGAGGGAACAGAACAGGGCAATTATTGAGTGATCCATCTCAAGTCATCTAGCCCCTGCATCTCTAAACTGAACAGTCCCAGTCTTTTAAATCTCTCCTTATATGGAAATTGTTCCATGCCACTAATCATTTTTGTTGTTGTTCTCTACCTTTTCCAGTTCTGATGTATCTTTTTTTTGAGATGGGGTGACCAGAACTGCACACCATATTCAAGATGTGGGCAAACCATGGATTTATATAGTGTCGTCATGATATTTTCTGTCTTATTATCTATCCCTTTCCTAATGGTTCCAAACATTCTGTTTTTTTTTGACTGTCACTGTACATTGAGCACATGTTTTCAGAGAACTATACATGATGACTCCAAGATCTCTTTCCTGAGTGGTAACATCTAATTTAGAACCCATCATTTTGTATGTAGTTGGGGTTATGTTTTCCAATCTGAATTACTTTGCCTTTATCAGCCTTGAATTTCATCTGTTGTTTTGTTGTCCACTCACTCAGCATTATGAACCCTTTGTAACTCTTCACAGTCAGCTTTGGATTTAACTATCTTGAATAGCTTTGTGTCATCTGCAAACTTGCCATTTTGCTGTTTACCCCTTTTCCAGATTGTTTATGAATATGTGGAACAGCACAGGTCCCAGTACAGATGCTGGGGGTGAACTGCACTATTTACCTCTCTCCACTGTGAAAACGGACCATTTATTCCTACCCTTTGTTTCCTGTCTTTTAACCAGATACCGATTCATAAGAGGACCTTCCCTCTTGTCTCATGACTGTGTTCTTTGCTTAGAAGCCTTTGGTGTGGGATCTTGTCAAAGGCTTTCTGAAATATCTGTCTCAGGAATGTGAAACTGGTTGCACAGGGGGTGCATCAGGCTGGCCCATCCCATCTAATATTAGGCAATCCAGCGGTGCCAGGAACTGGGTGGAGTACCATGGGAGGAGGTTCATGCCTATGTGTGGATTTGTGTGTCATGTGACACTATGGCAAGTGCTAATAGGTTGGAATGAGGAGCCAGGCCTAGACCCACGTGACAGGAGCTGCCATGAGTGAGTGAGGGGTGGGCTCTATTTCTAATCCTGCCTCCCCCCAAAGGTCTCCCCTCCCCCTGACCACTTAACCCCGGCATGGCAGGACCCAGTGCTCCCAACCCTCCTGCATCACCCAACATTGGTCCACCAAAGGGTTTTAGTGTATTTTGTGATCCTCTGCTACCTTAAAGTTCCCATTCCGTGTGTGTGTAGTATTTTGATTTCAGGAATGAGGGCAGCTGTTTTCCCTTTAAACAGCTGACATTGTATTAGCTTTCTGGGGAGGCACTTTAACTTTCCATAACTGCAGCAATATTGAGCTAAAATCCCGTAAGGAGACTTGATATTATCTTCCCACCTATGATACAGTAGTCATAGGTACAAAATCATTATAAGGGCTTAAAACAAAAAACAATCTGGATAAAGAACAATGAGACAAACCACCAATGACATGCCAAAATCCAGGATGAAAAAACACTATTAAAAGTCATCTTTTCCAACCACCCACACTATTTCTTATGGTGAGTATAGAGGGAAACAGTGATGTGTGGTAATAGTTAGCAAAAGCTGATTTGTCAGTAGTGAACACTCTACATGACTTTTATCCTGACCATGCCTACACCATGGAGTAAATGCTAGACCTCACAACCCTTTCCTGCTGTGAGTGATCTGGCTATTGGTCTCAAAGCTATTCATGTTGAGCAAATAGTAGGACTAAAAAGAAGTGTGGCATCCCATAAAGACAGTCAGTAGCATCAATCACAGTCTAGGAGATTTTGTCATATGTCTCACTGATGCAGAGACGAAAATGGCCAGTGGTGAAGATGGAAAGAGGGGTTGTGGAAAGATCGGGGAATGTTTTGCAATTTATTCATAGGCCATGGTCAAAATTTAAGGATCTGATAAAGCAATCATGTGAGCGGGTTGTTGAGTGTACCTAAAATAGGTGAAAGTCAAGTATGATATTTTCCTTGTAATCCTTACTGCATGTTTTTCTAGGGCTTCTTTCACAGGCATTCAAGCTGTAAATAGATCACACAGAACAGATCAGCGCAAACATCTAACAGGACATTGCCCACAAACAAGAAATGCCACATTTTTAAGATTAAAGGACAGGTCAGTATCCTGAGAGAGGCACTTAAGGGCACTGATGTCCTTAATTAAATTAATGGAGATATCCCATCTCCTAGAACTGGAAGGGACCTTGAAAGGTCATCGAGTCCAGCCCCCTGCCTTCACTAGCAGGACCAAGTACTGATTTTGCCCCTGATCCCTAAGTGGCCCCCTCAAGGATTGAACTCACAACCATGGGTTTAGCAGGCCCGTGCTCAATGCCTTTGTTTTTATTCCCACAGTTAACTGGAGCGGCAAATAGTAGTAGCTATATGTCCATCTAATAGTCCTCTCCCTTCCTCATAATGAATTGGAGGTGCACAATTTTATACCAAGTTTAAGGTAGCCCAGATTTCCCCAATTTAAGGAAATCCTCAGCTGTCCCTTTAGGGCACATTTAAAGTTCACTTTGTGCAGCTTCAGCCTTTTTGTCCTGGAGTCCTTCTGTATAAGGAGGCATATTTTCATCAGTGAAGGTAATTAACCATTGGAACCATTTACCTAGGACTGTGGTGAATTCTCCTTCTCTTGAAGAATTCAAATCAAGACTGGATGTATTTTATCAACTAGGTAGATGATCATAATGATCCTTTTTGGTCTTAAAGTTTATTAATCTCCCTACTGCCTAATTTTTACTATACCGATACATTTGTTCGATTTTCTTTTCTTTTTCTTTATTTGATCTTTGGTCTCATTCATAACCTCTGAAATCAAGTTGTCTCCTCAAACCAGTTAGGAAATATGCTAATTGGTTATCTTACACTATTCACCTCATACTATATAGTATATCTTTGAAATTAGAAAGGCCAGTTGTTGGTATCACTGTTGCTATAGGTAGACCTGCAATGGGGCCCTGATCTGAGCTGGGGGATTTAGGCACTTCTGGAATACAGCTGGAATTGTTCCCATTTACTCTAACAGTACATTTGGCATCAGGATCCTAGGGTGTGGGTTATTCTCTGTGTTTTCTTTAACAAAGTTACATGTATTGTCATGAAAACATTCTAAAATATGGTTCAGTTTCAAATCTAAAACTGAGTTGAACTTTGGATTGTAGGATTAATCTAGTACAGGGATCGGCAACCTTTGGCACGCGGCCAGTCAGGAAAATCCGCTGGCGGGCCAGGACGGTTTGTTTACCTGTAGTGTCCACAGGTTCAGCCGATCGCAGCTCCCACTGGCCGCGGTTCGCCATTCCCAGAAGCTCCGGGAAGTGGCGTGGGCTGAGGGATGTGCTGGCCGCCGCTTCCCCCAGCCCCCATTAACCTGCAAAGATCTTGTGGTTTGGCAGCTGTCCATAAGGGCTGACTGTTTTTAATTGCGACCACTGTATATTGATGATATGCAACCCAGTTCCACCCCTAACAAAAAAGCATGAGACTCAGTGAGGCTACTCAGATGCATAAAATTAAATGTGCGTGTGAGTTTTTGCAGGATCAGGGCCTTCTTGGGATTCTGGATGTTGTTTTGCAAAGCACTGAAGCACATGCATAATTTTAAGCACATGCCTATAAGTTTTGCTAGATGGAGGAGGGTTCTGTGATCAACATCTTGCAGAATCAAGCCCTTGTTTATCTGAGACCAATGGCAAGATTTTCAAGAACATCACTCCAGGTCATTGTTAAAATAAAGCATCACAATATCCCATCCCAGCAAAATTGAATGAGTTAAGACAGGCATGTTTATTTGAGCTCTGAATTGTGTCAATTTCTTTTAAAAAGTTAATTAAATGTAAGTTTTTTGTTTATATTCCTTTAAAATCAAACCAGACTTTCAAAGACTTATTTTTTCTGATCTAAAGTTGTTCCAGTCATTTAAGAAGTTCAGTGGGACTACATGCAAATGTAAAGCTAAGTCTATGAGTAAACCATGGTCCAAATGTTTGCAGTTAGATAACCCCTATATTTGCAATATTAAAGTTATTCCCTTGTAGTAACTAACTGAGTAGTACACTGGTAACTGAGAAATACAAGTGAATGATGCAGATACTGCAGTAGCATTAGGTAAAACTGGCAATGGACTTTCAGCCTTGAAAGTTGGGAAGACTGCTGATCCCTTTCAAGGATGGTCTTAATCTCCTCTAAGTGGCCGCTAATCTGACTGTAACTTTGACCATCTAAAATGTTGTTTTGGGTCATATCTTAGCATCTGTATCTACTTCCCCTGAAGTCAGTGGGAGTTTTGTCTGAGTAGGGATGGAAGGATCGGGTGCAAAATGTATGTGGGAACAGTGATATAAAATACTGTAGTATGTAGTATACCTTAAGTGGGTATCCTGGTGGCTGTTGTAACCCTGTCTGCTGTCTGCTTTTAGGAAAGGGACATTGAAATGGCAGATGTTCTGTAGGGAAACAGGATTCCTAAGTTAGGTACTGTATAGAGCAAGACCGTTTTTTTTTAAAGTATGATAGGCTGTTTCAGTAGATCATTGTGTTTTGTAATCTTTTATTCTTTTCAAAGATTATTGCTAAACTCTTTTTCTATTTTGTCATATAAAGTGGGTTCATCCAGTATGCGACCTAGAAAATGCCATCTGGAAGCGAGGTCTTAGATCAAGAAAATGTATTAATGTGCAACAAGGAAGGTAGCAGTGCGGATGTCACTCAGATATCCATCATTGTGAGGAGTTAATATGTGTATCTGCATTTCATTCTAATTGATGAGTCTGTCTGAAGTTTGAAAAGCATTAAATTGCTGATGCTCATGTGATGGAAGGTCTATTGTCAAAGTATGGATGAAAACTGAGCCTCATCACTGCAGTCAGTTTAAAAATGATTTGTAGAGAATTGACTTTGAATGTTTGTATTAGAGGTCAGGGTTCCACTTAGAAGGCTCTCACAGCTGTAGAAATGTCTAGAATTGCTAGAGTTATGTTTTACTATTAAGTAAATGCTTTAGGTAAGAATCCCAACCTGGCAGTAATTTTGATTCATTAAAATGGAAAAACGAACTGGAGCAAAGCAGCTGGGACAATTTCTAAGTAAATTCATCAGTCATTCAGAAACTATGCATTTTAATACCTGTAAATAATAGATCAGTCTATCCAAATGGAAGCCTTTTATGGATGTGTAAGTAAAGTTGAGTGTCACCCTCAAATTTCAAACTTTAATCCCACATTCCCTTGCCTTTGCAGTCAGATGAAAAAAGCTATTTTATTTATATTTTCTTTAACTTTATTTGTATTTATTGTTGTATTACCCATAAGGCCTACAAGTCCTAGACATGTTCCAGGACCCCATTGTGCTAGACACTGTATTTTACTACAGCAGCATGATTGATTTAGATGTCAAGCGAAATGAAATCTGTGTACAAAAATTGACATGCGCCATGTGCAATAGCTCCAAAAAGATGTTGAAGTGTATTGATAATACTTATTTTGGACATTTTGAAAATATAACATTTGTACTCACTGGATTAATGCTATATTAGAGAACTATAGAAATTAAAGATGCAGAAAAAACTACTAGGACAACTTGTATGTTCCCTTGTTAGTACTGGAATATTCCCTACATTCTCATGCTTTTTAATATGCTATGACCGTTATTATAATCTTTTCTTTAATACCAAATGGAGATCCTAATAGAAATACTGACAGTATAATGGCACTGAGAAGAAAATTAAAGAAGGTTATGCTTAGGAAGAATGCAACATTGTGGACTCAATTTTTTCCTTTAAATATAGACACACACATCCCTCTAAGTGTAGTGAGAGTCACACACTATTGCATATGATGACAGAACTGACACACGTGAATATTTAAATGCTTTCTATAGACAATAAAGCAAACACTGCTTTCTGTCATTTTTTAATAGGTAAAAAGATGGCTTATCGCAAAGTGAACGCAGACCAGAGAACACAGGGGCACGCTCAATACCTTGACAACGATGACCTCCAGGCCACCACATTGGAACTAGAATGGGACATGGAAAAAGAGCTGGAGGAGCCTGGCTTTGACCATTTCCAATTGGATGGCACAGTTGATCACCATTCGGGAAATTCACAAAACACCAACATTGATCTCGAGCCTATTCAGCCCTCGGCATCCCCTAAAGGAAGATTTCAGCGACTTCAGGAAGACCCGGACTATGTGTCACATTATACAAGACCAGCACCAAAGAGCAAGCGCTGCAACTTTTGTCGGATATTTAAACTATTTTGCACTGTTTTGACTTTATTTATTTTTGGAATTTTAATAGGATATTATGCACACAAAAAATGTCCTCCTTCCCCCACGCCTTCAGAACCAAGTGACCCTCATTTCTACCATGATATTCTCAAGGAAATCAAAGCTGAAAATATTCAGAAGATTTTCAGGTATGTACCTTTAAGATTTATTGTTAGCTCTGGTAGCTAATGTTTCTGATAGTATGTAAACACTTTCTTTTAGTCTTTTGTTTCTTCTATACAGTATATTGTTTGCAAACATTAATTCTGCTGTTTGTGTTCAACTTTCTCATGATGTTTGTGACACTTGCATCAGATATACTTGTAAGGGACTTAGAATGATGTGGAAAAAAATGCATAAAATTAATACAGAACCTTGTTAAAAAAAATACTTCCATAATGACCCAAATCTGGGCAGTGTTCCTACTGTAAAATGGGGGATTATTTTTATAGGGAACATTATTTTGTTAAACATTGAAATGATTTTGGATGTGCACAGATTGACAAATTCAGACCATTCAAAGAAAGTACTGAAGCTGGCAGTCTTTTTATAGGTTTATTATGTAAAAAAGGTCTTGGGCGGTAGCCATATTTATCAAACAGAGCTCTAGATTCTGATGTAAAGGTTGTAATTATTTAAAAGCAAACAAGTGTGTATATGTACACAGACACCGTACAGATATTTGTGTTGATTCATGCAGGACTGTAGAAGCAAGGGTATAATGAAATATAGTCATGCAGTCCTTGCTCACTCAAAACCAGTGTTGACAACTGACATGATTTTATGTCATGTCTCATGATATTTGGTGTTTTTTCTTAAAACCCTAGTTCCAGGAGACAGGTGATTATTTGGGAATCTTGGCTTACTTTTTTAAATATGAAAGATCCTATCCTCATGGATGCAAAGACAAGATTGAAAATGTGAACTTTGAAGGTCCCCAAACCAGTAGGCAAATAAAAAGACTGACACGTTTTTTCCCAAATATCCTGTTTTTAAAGCCAATGTCATGATTTTTTGGGAACTAGTTTATAACCTTTGAATTCTGAGGGTGGGCAATACTGCAAAACACTTATTGAAACCACCGATTGTTTTATTGGGGAAGTAACCATTGATCAAACTATTTATACAGGACACATCACTGTGGTATCCGAGTATGGGATCAGGCCTTATATGTTTGGAGGTTCTGACCATTTTTCTGCAGCTGTGAATGCTGAAGACAAAAGGTTTTGCATAAATTTGATCCGAGCTTTGCATGTTACACCCTTGTGAAGCAGGACACTGTCAAGTCTGATTACTGAATTGGAGCTTAGAAAGAAAGTCTGGACCTTATATAGAGAGAGCTTTACACAGATAGTTTGGACCCTATGGAGAATCTGAATGGGAATGTTTATACAGCTGTTATCCTGTTATTTGTTTAATCTGTTTAATTTTGAGGGGTTTGTCGCTTTTCTTTGTGGTAGTGTAACCCACACACCTCCTGGGCGTGGTGTTCTGTCCCATCTAGTGGCACCAAGACCACTTAGAGTTAAAATGAGCTAAGAGACAGTTGGCCTTTTGCTCATGCGGAAGAGGCTCAAGCACTAAGCTCTAGAGGTCCCTGGTTCGATCCCGCCCACTGACGACCGGGGTCTGTCAGCGTGACAAGTGGGGGCTCTCGTCCAGGATTTCAAGTGGGAAGTCTCTGAAGCGGGGGATGCACTTCCTCAGCTAGGGGAAGTATGTAACCCACACACCTCCTGGGTGTGGTGTTCTATCCCATCTAGTGGCACCAACACCACTTAGAAAGAGAGAGATAAAATGAATCTGCTCTACAGCCTTAGTTAAGAGCCAGTTGGCTTTTACCTCATGCGGAAGAGGCTCATGCACTAAGCTCCAAAAGTCCCCGGTTTGATCCCACCTGCCGACGACCGGGGTCTGTCTGCGTTACAGTAGTATCAGTCTTTTGATAAAGTATTATCGGACAAGAGTTTTGAGTGGCTGGCTATCAATTGTCTATCAGATATATATACATAAACACTGTTTTTAGTATGCATTATTACCCAAAAGATGGTCTCCGACCAAAATGTTGGCCTTAGAAAAACTGAGTTTTCTGTTTTGTAAATTGAATGTTTTAAGTGGCTTTCCCTCAACATCTGTTTGGCAATCTCAGAGCTATTGCAAGGAAATCCGTTCAGATGTAGTATAAACAATATAGAACACATCATACTTGTAGCTTGAAGACAAACTGACAAGATGGAATATATATTGTTGTAAGATTTTTTTTTTTAAATGTACTTTGAATTACTTAGAATAACTGGCAGCTGCTTAACTTGCCTTTTCTAAATGCTAGGGTGGAATGGCATTAATTTAATTTTCCTAACTCACTTCTTGGCCCAGACTCAACAATGACAAAAGATTGTATTTACAATCCTGAATAAGATTTAGAAGGAAAACTGATATAGTTCATGATGGTTTAAATCTAATCATTAACAACATTTATATCACCTTCATGCATGGTGAGGGCCAGAGTAAGAACTTGCTGCACCCACCTAAAGCTTGAATCTTTGGACCTTATGGTGTCTAATAAAACATCTGTGGCTGGCCTGAGTCAGCTGACTCGGCCTTGCAAGGCTCGGGACATGGGGCTATAAAATTACAGTGTAGACTTCTGGGCTTGGGGCTGGAGCCCAGCTCTGGGACCCTCCCCCCTTGTGGAGTCCAGAGCCTGAGCACCAGCTCAAGCTCGGACATCTACACTGAATTTTATGGCCCCACAGCCCGAGTCCTACAAGCCCAAGTTGGCTGACACGGGCCAGCTGCGGGTGTTTTGTTGCAGTGTAGATATACCTTGTGGACCTTTCCAGCACTCATTGGAGTTAATGGGCAGACTTCTATTGATTTCATTGAGCTTTGGTTCAGATTCTATATGGGTGCAGTAAAACTCACCTGCCAAACACTGGGTTCAGGAGTAGGCCTCATGTGAGACAGAAGCTGTACTCTCTCTGCACAGGTTGTGTGGGGTATAAGGCAACTAGATCCACTTAAGTATGAAACAGTGGTCCTGCTCTGACTGAGTCTGTCCTCGCTAGACTGTACAGGACCAGTAAGGAGATCTTTTCTGAGGTGAAAATGGGGTGCACAGACATCCCTGTGCAATGGCTCCATCTGTGACCCCTGAAATCAGCGACTATGCAGGGCTCCTGTGAATCTAATGTTGGCCTTCTGCCTCCTGGGTGGATACTACCCTAACCCACCAGACAGAATGCTAGAGATCTTCAGACAATAAAATACTGTTTTGGCTTTTATCCTCTGTGCTTTAGACCTTTTTTCCCATGGAACATACTCATTGTAAAATTTCAGTGCGATTTAGCACAGTTGTAATTATTGGCTTTGGTTAAATGTTCTAATTAGCGACACAGCCTAGGTAAGGATTATCTTCCTAAAGTATTTAAAACCCCCAGTAGGGAAATACTGAAAAACGTGCACAATAAGAATAAAAATCAGTCTAGTCCCTGTAAATGGTCCAATCTTTTAGCAGGACTAAGATCATCACAGATTCTGAAAGGCAAAAATGCTCACTGTAAAATAAACGGTTTTGTTCCACCTTCTCACTGCATTGTTCAGTGCCACAGAAACCATGACAAATTATACTGGTAGAACCTTCTAAGTTGTCTAAATATTAAATTTCTTTTATATAAATGTATTTAAGCAACATATTATGGGCTAAAGGCAGCCCTGATATAAACAGGCACAACTCCATTGACAACAATCAAATATTGTGACCCTAATGGAACTACACTGGATAATGGCTTAAGTTGTCTTCACAATTTTCTTTGCGAGAGAGATCGAAGGAAGTTATAGGGACAGACCGTACTATATACAGCTGGAGAAGACTGATGCAGTGGTTAGGGCAGTTGCAGATAGGCATCTAGTGGGATTTTCAAAAAAGCCACAGTAGGTACCTAACTTCCACTGAAATCTGTCCCGAAGGGAGACAGTATTGCCTAGTGGATAGAGCACTGGATCTATGGAAACCTGTGTTCCTTTTCGACTTGGACACTGGCCTGCTGCGTGATCTGGGACAAGTGACCTCACCTCTGTGCCTTGATTTCCCTCTCTGTAAAAAGGGGATAATGGTCCTTTGTAAAGCACTTTGAGATCTACTGATGAAACATGCTATATAAAGCTAGATGATATTATTAAATCACTTTTGAAAAGGGAACTTTGAAAAGTGTCCGAAATCACTTAAGCACTCTTGAAAATGTCACCCCTTAAATTTTCTCCACACTGTGCCTCTGTGGAGGTGAAATGGGGAAAAAAACTTCCTCCATTCAGCGTGCACATGTCAGATGCAGTCTGGCCCAGCATCCCTCATTATACTCTGAGAATACTTTTAATGACCTGGTAATTATACCTTTTTGCAGAATGGTGTTTATAATGAGTAAACTGAACTTGCCAAACTAAGGAACAACAGTATATCATTTGTACTGTACTGTAAAATGTCAGTTCTCTTTCCCTACATCTTCAGTATATTTTCCCCTTGCCCTATAATATTTTATAGGAAAACATAGTGAGAGCCCTGGTCTACACTACGAGTTTAGGTCGACTTTAGCAGGGTTGAATCGAATTAAGCCTGGACACGTCCACACGACGAAGCCCTTTCTTGTATGTACCCAGAACCCCCCGCGACACTGTTTTGCATCATCAGGCATTGGGATCTCAACCCAGAATTCCAATGGGCGGCGGAGACTGTGGGAACTATGGGACAGCTACCCACAGTGCAATGCTCCGGAAGTCAACGCTAGCCTCGGTATTGTGGACGCGGTCCGCTGGCTTCATGCAATTAGAGCATTTTATGTGGGGACACACACAATCGACTGTATAAAACCGATATCTATAAAACTGGCTTCTATAAATTCGACCTAAATTTCGTAGTGTAGACATACCCTAAGATACATCACAATGGGTGACTTTCTGGCTCCATTGACTCAATGGGACTTTGGCATTGACTTCAATCGTGCAAGAATTTCACTCAATGTGTTTATTGTTAACATTGTGTATTGAGGAACTACAAAACATCAGCTTGGTTTCCTAACAAGTGATTTCAGTGGGAATATATTTGAGTAAAGACTAAAGCAGGGGTCGGCAACCTTTCAGAAGTGGTGTGCCGAGTCTTCATTTATTCACTCTAATTTAAGGTTTCGTGTGCCAGTAATACATTTTAACATTTTTAGAAGGTCTCTTTCTAGAAGTCTATAATATATAACTAAACTATTGTTGTATGTAAAGTAAATAAGGTTTTTAAAATGTTTAAGAAGCTTCATTTAAAATGAAATTAAAATGCAGAGCTCTCCGGACCGGTGGCCAGGACCCGGGCAGTGCGAGTGCCACTGAAAATCAGCTCGCGTGCTGCCTTCAGCATGCATGCCATAGGTTGGTTACCCCTGGACTAAAGGATAGGGTTCAAAATGCTGATGTTTAATAATCAAAAAGAGAGAAAGAAAGAACAGTATTTCAAGGAATCATAGATCTTCAAGGCCATTCTTCTCAGCTTCCTGAAGGTGCTCTCCCTTTGTAGAGACAAGACTCCATAATTAATTAGACAGAAGTGCAGTCCTGAACAGGAGTTGCAACGGCATATTGTCTCAATGTTCCCAAGCATCTCTAGCTAATAGAAATACAATACCATACACTGGACTCCAATTTAACACATCTAAATAGATTTTAAATGTCAGTTACCTTTTAGATGCTAGATTAATTCAGTCCAGATGCAAGTGCGGTCCTGAACTCTCTTAAGCACCTCCTCACTCTATAATTTCTTGTGAACAATAAATAATGAGACTAATAAAAGTTTATATGAATGTTTGTGGGAAAACAAATATATAAGGGTTGCAATTGTAAATACCATCAAAGTGAATTTGAGGTTTCTGTGCAAATGAACACTTATGAATATATTTTGCAGTATTTTATTCTCTGCAGTCATCTAAAAATACAGCCAGAATGGCTGCACTTAAACCAAATTCCTGCATAAATATAATGTATGCATTTATCCTTTAAATACTGAACTGATCCCTAAAGGCAGGAATTTTCCATAAACATAAATATGTAATGCTGACTCTTCTAATCAGGCATGTCATGAAGATTCATTTTTATGAGGTAGGATAGAGATAATTGAATTCCATGTGCATTTTAGACAGACATGTGGGGGGAGAGGAAGGGCAGTAATGGAAAAAGATTTCCAGTTAGCAAACAACCTTTAGATTCGTTGGTTCAGTTTCACCATAGAAATGTGATAGTACAAGAATGAAAAGAACTTGACAGTATAATTATAAACACAAATTTTGATACATAAGAAACATACACAGCCAAAATATCTGGAATGGTCTTAAACTTCAAAGACTCTGAGTTTGATTGCTTGAGTTGAATGGCTCTACCTTTCTGTGCTACTGCTGTCTATGCATTCTGCTATATACGTTACAGGAGCTTTTGCAATAATGTCAATGAGAATTAATTTTGAGTGTATTGCGAGATATTATTTTTAGTATATCATAAAGCATTTTATCCCTCGCCATCACTGTTATTATTAACTTATTGTTTTAGTAAAGTAGTGCCTAGAGGCTCGGACCAAGATTGGTGCCCCATTGTGCTAGGCATAGAACATGCAGTTAGACAAGACAGTCAAAGGATGAAAGGAATCAAAAATATGTCTCTCTTCTTCAAAGTCCTTAATATATTTGAGTGAATGTTGGTGTACAGTTGAATATAATTTCTGAAATTGAATAGTTTTCCTTTCTGTTGCATTATATTTTTGACAAACCAAATGCATTTGAATAGGAGAAATATAATATAGTAATTATATTGTTTGCTGTGACTAGTAGATGGGAATTTCAGCTTTAACCGATAGAAATGTCTCAAGTACCAGAACTTTATTATGGAACATTACAGCAGTTTTAAAACTTGTATTTCTTTCTAGATCAGTTCATAAGACAATTGATTTTTTTTTTGCAGATTGTGTTCTAGTGACAGAATTTGGCACATTTGTCTGTTTATTCTGCCAAGGAAAGCAAAAATAAGTTTCACAAACCAAATGAGTTATTTTCAGCGGTGATGGTTGAGAGATGCAGTTTTTTAACCTGAAGTCTGCGACTTCCTTGTCTTCCAAAGTTCTTGATAGGAGCAGAAACTATCAAGTTTGTCCTTAGCCTGAAATCCTGTTTCTGACAGTGGCGGGTAATTCATGCTTCAGAAACAAATGATTACATGGTCCATAGAAATCAGCTGTTCCATGTTCCATGCCAAATAGGCTTCGTGGTAGAGTAAAACTGGGTATCTTTTCCTGCAACAGCAAAGGTTACCACCATCCCTTGAGCTAAAGGCAACTGTAGTAGTATTGAGGCTGAGCCTATGTCTATACGACAGCGTATGATGGCATAATTTATGTCGTTCATGGGTGTGAATAAACTGTTCCTCTGAGCGACGTACGTTATACAGACATAAGCGCCGGTGTGGACAGCGCTATGTCCGCAGGAGAGCTTCTCCCACCAACGTAGCTACTGCCACTCGTGGGGGCTGGAGTAGCTAAGATGGCAGGAGAGCTCTCTCCTGTTGGCCGAGAGCGGCTACATGGAGAGCTTACAGCGGCGCAGCTCCATCGGTGCAGCGGCGCCACTGTAAACTCTCTAGTGTTGCTGTGCCCTTAGCTTAGCTGATTAGTTTATATTTAAATTTTCCTTTAAATATTTCCTTTCCTGTCCTTTATCAGTGGTTAATTTGACTGGTTCTCCTTTCTGGAACTCATTATGTCAACCTCTGTATTTTTCATGTTGAAGACAGATTTAACAAGGGAGTTTTAGCTCAGCTATCTCCGCTTTAATTTCATCCCCCACAAAATTTATTATTGGTTCTACTTTCTTCCTAGTATTTTTTCACTTGATACACCTATGGAATCCCCTGGATTGCTTTGGCTAGCATTAACTTGTGTTTGCTGCCCTTCTGTTTCCCTGCAAGCTGTGCCTAGCTGAATATTTCTGCTTCCTCATTTTCCCTTTCCAATACAGGTTTTCATTTACCCTCATATATTTTTGCTTCCCCTCAGGGAGCTACACTGGACTTAGCCTATTTGCTGCTTTCTTCTTTTATCACAGAAACGGTAGTCTGTTATGCCTTAATTAGACTGTCTCTTAGGAATCCTTAACATTTTCCCACTCCGAAGGATGTTACTACTTCCTTCTGTTGTACCTTACTCATCAGATTTCTAAATTCTCCAAATTATGATTTCTTGAAATCCGATACCCTTGTACTTCTGCACTCTGTCATCCCATTCCATACTATACTGAATTCAAGTAGATCATGACTACAGGATCTCACTTACTCTATTAATATCACATTCAGTGAGTCTCACAATCAACTATTTTCCATCAACTTAAATACAGTTGCCACTGGCTTAGAGAACAGGAGTACTTGTGGCACCTTAGAGACCAACAAATTTATTTGAGCATAAGCTTTCGTGGGCTACAGCCCACTTCATCAGATGCATAGAATGGAACATATAGTAAGTACCTTGGGAGATGGATTTTTTTCCCTCTTGTTCTTCTACCATTCTGTTTGGTGGTAGCAGATTCCTACTAGCAATTATCCTTTGTTTCTCATTCCATATAGTCTTCATACCCAAAGAGTTATTTCACTACACTCTTCACTGTGAAACTATCGTTCCCTATAGCAACAGCTAGGGCTTTACAAGAGAAAGGTGTAGATCCCGTCATAATATGCATAGTTGTAACTCACTGTACTACAGGGGGCATTTGGTCCTGCTCCCAGATGGTGATCTTCCCTGCAGAATCTCACAAATCCATCTCTGTTAAGATTTGATTTGTCACTGGTGTTCAATGCAATCCGTAACTTAAGCTTAATGACTTAAAATGCTACAAGAAAAAAGAAACCAACAATTCTTCTGCTCCCACTTCTATCCAGTGCCCAACCCCCGCTCCCCAAACCAAGCCTGCTGTATAGTGAAAGATAATTGTGTGATCAGATACAGTCTTTCTGAAAAAGAAAACTTTCACCTTTTATGAGGAAAGCTTTAGTTCCCCATACAGAAGTCTCCTATTTCCTAGCCGTTGACATAGTAAAAAAAATCTTCAAACCCTTAAACCATTTCTTACACAAAGGCCTGTGAGAATATGTCTTGCAGCCTTCAATTAAAGGACAGTAAACTCTGGCTCAGTCATACCAATGGGGGTGAGTGTATATGGTGGTATTGGTGGGTGTGTACGGTGGAATGCAGAGTCTGAAATAAGGATCACTTCCCCATTACTGTATTGCAGCCTCCTCCTAGAATGCAAGTTTAAGTGTTCCTCCATAAGAAAAGTTTATGGCTTAAATACATTTAGACTGAAGTCTTTTTTATTAGCTGTTTGGAAACTGAAGTCAGCACCCTCCTTGGTAGCCACTAGCCAAGTGAATCTACAGATTTCCATTCCACAAACTATACGGTCGGTTGGGAGGTCATAGTATCTATGTATATGTTAATTAATAATATGCCTATCAAATATAGGTGCAAGTACAAAGACTTCTTTAAAAAAAAAAAGGCAAAACAATTGCATGAGGTATATTGCTCTCCACCGTATCCCAGTGCTCTCCATACCCATGCATAATAACTTGGAGAACATAGGAATATATTTTTAAAAACTGGTAGTGAAGATATGGCCTATGGATCTCTCGGAAACCTCTGGAAATCCAGGACCCAGAAGGTTGCAAGAAAATCTACACTGAATTTTATGGATTATTAATATTCAAAGGAGGGATGTCTCTGGGTCTCTTGTGGATTTTTGTGTAAAGGAATCATCTACATTCTGTTTCTCTTTGTATTAATATCTTATGGAGATCAGTGTGGCCCTTTTGTTTGTTTTCCTAATGTTGGGCGGGATTAATGTGAGACCTCCTTTTGACAGAGAAAGAGGAATGGATCACAGAACTAAAAATTAATGGTAGCTTAAATATCAGTGATCATTACTTGATCATATTTATAGTATGCAAACAGAATAAAGTCAGAACCAGTAAAATATATATATATATATACTTGGTGATTGAAAAGTGCCAGTCTCGCAAAGCTGAAAACCACTGTAGGTCAAATGAGCTAGGAGGAAGAATTTAATCAGAAAAATGTGAATGTTAATTGGGAATTGTTTAAGAACACTTTACTAGATGTTCAAAAAGCCACAATTTCACTATCAAGTCAGAAGGTCATACAGATTAAAAAATAAACTGGCCTGGTTTAGAAAGGAAGTGAAGGTAGCTCTCACTCTCTAGGGCTACGTCTATACTACGGGGCGGGGGGGGAGGGATCGATTTCAGATACGCAAATTCAGCTATGGGAATAGTGTCGCTGAATTCGATGTATCTGATCCGACTTACCCCACTGTGAGGACGGCGGCAAATCAACCGCCGCGGCTCCCCCGTCAACGGCGCTTACTCCTACCTGGGCTGGTGGAGTACGCGCGTCGATTCGGGGATCGATTATCGCGTCCCGACGAGACGCGATAAATCGATCCGGGCGGGTAGTGAAGACAAGCCCTAGGTGTGTGGGTGAGAGAGAGAAAGAAAAAGGAAATTGATAGTAATGAATATAAATCAAAAGCTAGGTATTATATAAAACTGATAAAGGAATCAAAGGGACACAAGGGGAAACTGGTGGCCAGCAGAGTTAAGAACCATATGGAGCTTTTAAGTATATTAGGAATAAAAAGAATCCTAACAATGGTATTGGTCCATTACTACATAGAAATGGTAGAATTATCAATAATAATGCCGAAAATCTTCTTTTCATGAGATCAAAATGTTGATTGATAAAAGTAATAGTGTTGATGTAATATACTTAAAAGTCTGTAAGGTATTTGACTTGGTACTGCACAATATTTTGATTAAAAACTAGAAAGTATATAAATTTAACATGGCATACATTAAATGGAGTAAAAGCTGGCTAACTGATAGGTCTCAAAATGTAACTGTAAACAGGGAATCACCATTCAGCAGGTATACTTCTAGTGGGATCCCTCAGGGATTGGTTCTTGGGCTAATGCTATTTATCATTTTTATCAATGACCTGGAAGAAAACATAAAATCCTTACTGTTAAAGTTTGCAGGTGACACAAACAATGGGGGGATGGTAAATAATGAAGGGACCAGGTCGCTGATTCAGAGTGATCTGGATAGTTTGGTAAGCTCAGTGCAAGCAAACGACATGCATTCTAATATGGCTAAATGTAATTGTATGTGGCTAAGAACAAATAATGTAGGCCATAGTTACAGGAAGGGAGACTCTGATAAATATTTGGGGGTCATGGTGGATAATCAGCTGAACATGGGCTCCCAGTGTGACACTATGGCCGAAAGGGCTGATGTGATGGTTGGATGCATAAACAGAGGAATCTCAAGTAGAAGTAAAGAGGTTATTATACCTCTGTATTTGGCACTGGTGTGGCCATGCTGGAATACTGTGTCCAGTCCTGTTGCCCACAATTGAAGGATGTTGATAAATTGGAGAGGGTTCAGAGAAGAACCACAAGAAAATGATAAAAAGATTAAAAAACATGCCTTATCGTGATTGACTCAAGGAGCTCAATCTATTTATCTTAACAAAGAGAAGGTTAAGAGATGGCTTAATTTCAATCTGTAAGTATCTACATGGGGAACAAATATTTAATAATGGGCTCTTCAATCTAGTAGAGAAAGGAATAACATGATCCAATGGCCAGAAGTTCAAGCTAGACAAATTCAGACTAGAAATAAGGCATGCATGTTTTAATGGTGAGAGTAATTAACCATTGGAACCATTTACCAAGGGTTGTGGTGGTTTCTCTGTCACTGACAATTTTTAAATCAAAATTGGATTGTTTTTCTAAACAATATGCTTTAGAAGTTATTTTGGGGAAGTTCTATGGGCTGAGTTATACAGGTGTTCAGATTAAATGATCACAGCGGTCCCTTCCGGTCTTGGAATCTATAAACTTTTTTTGGTTATAGTGAAATTTGAATATAAAGCAGGGAGGTCCAAGAGTATAAATTTAATCCTTCTAATGCTAGTTATAGTCTATGATCAGGAAACTCCCACTGACTTTCAAAAAGGTCAGAATTTCATCCAGAATTTGTTGATTCAAGACTGTATTCGACATCACAAGCACACAACATTTTGTATCTCAGGTCCGCAGTGTGGTTCTCAGAAGACATTTTTCCCCACAGTTGATTATTTTTTTAATGATAACCTTTAAAAAAAATGAAGCTTAGATATTTGATTTGGGAAATCATTTTGTGTTCTAGATATGTCCTATATAAGTGAAGTGCATTCTATTGCTTAAAAATCATTTCCCTAAGCACTACACCAGTGTGATATAGTAATGAATTAAACCCAAATGAGTCTTGCATTCACATTGGCATAATAAGTAACTAGTCCCTTGTGAAATTTCCTTATTATCTAAGACAACCCAGCCTAATGACTTTCTTCTTATAGCTTGCCTCTCGCTAATATTATGTAGTATTGTGCTAGAGAAAATAGAAAGAAAATCACAAATTCAGGACAAATTACCAGTTTATAAACTCTTTAAATCACTAAAAATGTCTTAACTGGTCTCTGAAATGTGCTGATCAAATGGTGATGGAATTGAAGACACAGGAGGCATTTCCCAGCCTTTTGAGTCCTTTGTTTCCAGTGAAGAAGAAAAGCATGCCTAACTTTGATGTGCAGGAAGTGTTCTATATAAACACTACCGTTATGGTGCGTCAATAAAATTGATGATAATAAAACCAATCCAAAGGGACTAATTCTTAAAATCAGTGTGTAGAAGTCCTGTAGATACAGTATAAACTTAAGTGTGATCATTCAGAACACCATATTTGTTTTCTTGTTTAATTTAGAACGCTGCATGTAATCATCCCCCAGTAACAATATCTCGACACAACGTACATTTTCTCTGGTGACCTATGTTTTTTGGGTTGCACAGCTGTCATTTATTTTAAGTACAGAACAAGTAAAGCATGGACACTGAGATCACCCTGCTGGTGTGCCTCAGCCTTGTTGAGGCGCAGAACTATTGTTAGGGCTTAGATGGCAGTCCAGTGTCCATGTCCATTGAGTACCTGCCCTGCTCTCATAGACAGCTAAAGCAGTGCAAGTTAGTCCCAAGTGGAATGGGGGCTTTTGTGACATACTACATTTCCCAGTAGGCACTAGAATGAGCTGAACAAGCATAAGAAGAGAAATAAACTGCTTGGTAAAGGGCTGGCATAGATTAATTCCTCCCCTTTCCTGAATCAATAGGGGAGCCAGGGACTTATCCTTAGGTGAAGGATAAATGAATAGTATTGGGAAAAATCAGTTCTGAGCATTGTTTGTGTTGCAACATGACAAATCGGTACAGGCTGTAGCCATCTATGAATCACAAAATATTAAGAACATAAGAATGGCCATACTGGGTCAGAACAATGGTCCATCTAGCCCAGTATCCTCTCTTCTGACAGTGGCTGGTGCCAGATGCTTCAGAGGGAATGAACAGAACAGGGCAACTGTTGAGTGATCAATCCCCTCTCATCCAGTCCCAACTTCTGGCAGTCAGAGGTGTAGGGACACCCAGAGATGGGGTTGCATCCCTGACCATCTTAGCTAATAGCCACTGATGGACCTATTCGCCATGAATTTATCTAATTATTTTTTGAACCCAGTTATACTTTTGGCCTTCACAACATATCCTGGCATCTCCTCAATATGACTGTGTATTGTGGAAAGAAGTATTTCTTTAGGTTTGTTATAAACCTGTTTGCTATAGATTTCATTGGGTGGCTCCTGGTTCTTGTGTTACGTGACGGGGTAAATAACACTTCCCTGTTCACTTTCACATTGTATTAGCAGGAGTGTTATATAAGCAAGACACAAAAAGTAATTCTTCCACTCTACTCAAAGCTGATTAGGCCTTAACTGGAGTATTGTGTCCAGTTCTGGGTGCCACATTTCAGGAAAATTATGGACAAATTGGAGAAAGTCCAGAGAAGAACAACAACAATGATTTAAAGGTCTAGAAAACATGAGATATGAGGGAAGATTGAAAAAATTGTATTTGTTTAGACTGGAGAAGCGAATATTGAGTGGGGTCATAACATATTTCAAGTACATAAAAAGTTATTACAAGGAGCAGGGAGGAAAAATTGTTCTTTTTAACCTCTGAAGATAGGACAAGAAGCAATGGGCTTATATTTTCAGCAAGGGCAGTTTAGTTTGGGCATTAGGAGAAAATTCCTAACTGTCATGGTAGTTAAGCACTGGAATAAATTGCCTAGGGAGGTTGTGAAATCTCTGTAATTAGAGATTTTTAAGAGCTGATTAGACAAACACCTGCCAGGGATGGTCTAGATAATACTTAATCCTGCTTTGAGTGCTGGGGACTGGACTAGAAAGCCTCTCAAGAGCCCTTCCAGTCTTACAATTCAATTAAGTTCTGTGATTCCATACATCTTATGGTTGTATAGTCCTCTAACATATTTCCCCACTTAGTCATCTCTTTTCTAACCTGAACAGTCCCAGTCTTTTTAACCTCCTCTCATATGGAATCTGTTCCATACCCCTAATCATTTTTGTTGCCCTATACTTTTCCAGTACTAGTTTTTCATGGGTGTTTTATGTACTCTTCTCTTTTTTTGGTCTCCCACTCTTTTAGGACTCTACATTAGACTATAACTAAAAATACTCTGCCAGGCATGTTTGAATATTCTGTTGTCTGCAGGAAAACCTCTCTGTAACTCTCTCACAAATTGACTAAGTGGCAGCATTTTGGGCCATGGGCCTATTTGCCATCTGTCTTCATAAACAGTGCCACCCCTGCCAGTCTCACAGCTGCAGCCACCTATTAGCTTCTTGAAGGAACCGAATCTGACAAAATCACACACACACTATACTCAGCAGGCAAGTTATTTACATTTTAGGCCATTTGCTTTCTGTAACAAAATGCAAAGGTATCCTGAAACCAGACAAGGCTGCTCTTTGCTATCCAATGTTAGTAACCTAAAACGAGGAGGAGAGTCAGCAATTTTGGTCCTAGGGGCATAGCTGGAGAGAGATTGAGAAGCAAACCTTTCAGAACAAAATCCCTTAGCAATTTAATTAGTTTTACTGAATCCACTGAATGTCAGCTAATTGCTTGAACAACTAGAAGGGTTTCGCTCCTACTGAGTTAACTCTATTAGCTCTCAGCATCTTTATCATACAATGCAATTAGGGTTTGACATTCATTTTCCCCAAAGTGAGGGATTCTGGTAGTGAGCATTGGGAAGGGGTTTCTTTTGAAAATGTCCCAAGGCCTTCCCTGGCACAGAATCTTCAAAGTGATCAAACTTCCTGGAAGTTAGGATGCACTTCCTGGAAAACATAAATCCATTGTGCTCTCCAGATACAACGTTTAAGTGTAGTGTTTCAATTCCACAGCATACACCGAAACAATTAGCAGTTAGTACAGTATCCTGTCCTGTGTACATAATCTCATGCCCCTGAAGGCTTTTATTTGATTTTTTTCAGCCCTATTTGGTGTGGCTGTGATATCCAGGTTTCTGTAGTCAGCATCTATGACA
Organism: Chrysemys picta bellii; assembly: GCF_011386835.1. NCBI lineage: Eukaryota > Metazoa > Chordata > Testudines > Emydidae > Chrysemys > Chrysemys picta. Next base: position 13,399,870 of record NC_088799.1, on the reverse strand, counting down.
GCCATTTACTTGAGGCCTGCTAATAAGGCAGACTGCCTCCAGTCTCGCTGAGACCAGCAGGACTGCAATTTGTTGTGCAGTATTAAGCTATTGTTCATGGAGCACTCATAACTGAAGCGACAAGAATGAAGGCTGTTAAGGAACATTGCTGGGAATCAATCAGGGATAATGAAATTGATATCGTCTGAATAGTAATCAATTTTAATAATTGTATGTTACAATAGCCTTTCAATAAGAGGCTGCTATTCTCAGTTCAGTTCAGTTGGAAAGCTCATGTGCTTCCAAGGTACAGTAGTTGCCATACAGAAGCAAATATAAAATATATTAAAAGGAAGGGCTTTTTCCAGTAAAATTGTGACTTTACAGTATGACACGTCTCAAAACAGACCTAGTTCTTTTGATGAAATCACTTTTCTGTATATTTCTGTAGGGTCCAATCCCTGGAATCCTTAGTAAAGCCTGCAGCATATTCAAGTGCCCCTATTTGCCCAAGTAAAAGCCTACATCCGTGCATAAAAATGGACATTTGCACATAAGAAATGGGTAACAACATATGTGGACTGTAGTGTTTGCATACATTACTAGTAATAATTAAGAGATGATAGAAAATATTGCCCTAAATTTTTAGGTTTAGATAGGACAGAATACCAAAGGCATAGGGTTCTGGGTTGTGACCTATTCACAGTCTTAGATGTGGAACTGTAAGAATTGAAGTCCGTTTGTAATGTAGATCACAGACTGAAAATTGTGTCATGGAGACAGGGATGAGGTAGTTGGGTGTGAGAAACAGTGCTCCCTCTTACCTAGTTAACCAACTCCCCTGTCCCACAATAAAGCATCCTTGTGACATTCTTCTTTCAGAATAAAATAAAACTGGAGAATATTACAGAAGAAAGCAGAGCAGGATAAAATGACTGAAAACAGTATTTATCCTTCTGTTGCCCCAGAATGTTTCTCTCAGTCTCACTCTATTTTTATTGTATTTCCTGCTCTGTCCACACATGCCAGCTCATTTTAAAAAGAAATATCATACCATTAGTGATTGTCATGCCGCATTTTGTGTTTCTTTTCCATTTCTTTAGTGTTCACTCCATCCATTTTTTTTTACCAAGCTGATCAGTATGGTATTTGAGCATATCTTCTTCTCAGGTTGTGTTCTGAATTTTCTGTGCTCTTGCCTTCTCTGACCCTCCTCCTCCACCCTTTTTGTCATGTTGTTGGTGCCACTCCCCCTACTTAAGCATAGACTCCCCCCCCATCACTTCCTCTAGAGCTCCCTCCACCACTTGTCATCCTCCCCAGCCTTCAGCTTTCTATCCCTCCCCATTTCACTCTCCATTCCCCCTTGTCCAGTCATCTTTTTGCTTTCCTGCAAGTTACCCACAAAGGCAAGAATGACTCTCAGTATAGGAGTCAGGGTTCATCAGTGCTTTCGAGCTGCCTAGGTACTAAATCAGGGGTCGGCAACCTTTCAGAAGTGGTGTGCTGAGTCTTCATTTATTCACTCTAATTTAAGGTTTCGTGTGCCAGTCATACATTTTAATGTTTTTAGAAGGTCTCTTTCTATAAGTCTATAATATATAACTAAACTATTGTTGTAAGTGACGTAAAAAAGGTCTTAAAAATATTTAAGAAGCTTCATTTAAAATTAAATTAAAACGCAGAGCCCCCCGGACCGATGGCCAGGACCCGGGCAGCATGAGTGCCACTGAAAATCAGCTCGTGTGCCGCCTTCGGCATGTGTGCCATAGGTTGCCTACCCCTGTACTAAATAAAGCCCTGCCTAGAGGGGTAGAAACACTTTCCACAACACCTCTGGGATATTTGAACTACACCTGAATGTGGAAGCCACAACTTGGATGTGGCTAGTTAGAGAATTGCTGATGTGGGAGACTTGTTGTGGCATGGGTGGCGTGTGAATGTTTCTCACTCTGCATGCCATATTAGGTGGCAGGGCTTTTCCTCTCAGCTGAATTGCAGGCAGCCAGTACTTCCTTAACCTTATTCGGAAAGTAAAACCCATGTTATGTTGAACAGTCTTAGGAGAGATACTAATATACACAGAGGTACATATTTTTTTCTTTTCACTCCAAAGCAATGTTACCAGCACCTTGAGTGCTGCTAGATTTTCACAGGAATTAAGAGGTTAGAATTTGCTGTGAAGGTGTCATCACATGAATCATTAGAAGCAGTAACTTGGGTTTGTGCAGTGAACACTTTTGCCTGTGGTAAGCCAGTCACAAAGATAATTGCAAGTACAGCTCCGGGGAAAGAGTTCAGGGAACACTGCTAGGCTGGGACACAAGGGGTCTGATTCTCCTCTTGCATCAGTGTCAACAAGACTAATTCTTTTGAGACTGATGGAGTTAGAATGACATAAAACTGGTGTATGTGAGATTAGAATCCAGCCCTGTGACCATATTGAAAAAACAGCAGCCTCAAGAAAATGGAATTGTGCTGGTGATATAAACCCTCTGAAGTACTAAGTCTGCCACTTCCATGGGAACCTGCCCATGTCTCTGATGGCAGATTTTGTTCCTGTGTTTGGATAAAGATTGAATGTAAAGCCCTGGTCTGTCTATCCTTATATACACACACTCCTGTTTATGTCGATGGACTCAGTTATGTCAATTGACAGCCCTGTGTTGTGTGGTACAGAGGTGCCTCACTCCAGCAGAATCCCTGGAATTATTTATCTCAAAGATGCACAGTGCTTATCAGAAGTCTTTCACACACGTCCTCTTTTAGGATGCTTGTATTCAAGGGCTGCTAACAGGAAGCAGTATCTGTCCTCAGGAGAGCTCAGGGACTGTCACTATAGCTGGCTAGTCTACTGGGACTCCAAGATGGTGACAGCTTCTTGCAGAATCCCACTGGGATCATCCAACCAGCCCCAATCTGGTCCAGTGAGAGACTTTGCAGGATTGAAGATTACAAGATTGGATTTTGTATATTTTTGCCCTTAGCATAACACAAGTCAACTTCCACCTACATGTTATAGGCCTTGATCCTGCATTGAGAACCATGTGGAGTTGGTTGCACCTTTGCATTTTTGAATGCAGGATCAAGGCTGTGTATGGTCTAAATCAGTGTTTCCCAAACTTGGGATGCCGCTTGTGTAGGGAAAGCCCCTGGTGGTCCGGGCCAGTTTGTAAACAACCGGCCCGGCTCGCCAGGGGCTTTCCCTACACAAGCGGTGTCCCAAGTTTGGGAAACACTGTTCTAAATCAATGAAATCAAAATTGAATAGACTCGGTTATGTGATACCAATACATGGCTATGTGGATATTTTTCATAGGCGCTTGTTTAAATTCAAGCCACCTAAACTTCTGAAAAATGTGCAAGTCTGTTTATTGATTTTGAATGAAACGACTCTGAGTAATCTTCTTTCAGGAAAGAATGTCACTACATATGTGATGCAACTAAAAAAAGAATCCTTTAATTAAATTATAGGCATAATTTATTTTATTAAATATTCCAAGGAAATATATCTTTTTATTATTTTGCATGTTTGGTGTATAATCCGCCAGACTCTTACTCGGTGAACAACTTTATGTACATACACAGTTAATTCCCTGCATTAGCATTCACAGTATCATGACCTTTATGGTTAACACTATTTCATACACAAAACAAACAAGCATTTTTGTGCACTGATAATATTTAAAAAGTCTCTTCCAAGTAATCAAGACTATTTAAGGGGCATTAGAAAGCATTACATTTCCTTGTTATACATAAACATATCTCAGTGAATGTCCTTTCATTTTGCAGCCAGCAAGCTAAAATTTCAGAAAGTTGTGTATATGTAATTTGCATAATTTATCTGAGTTCTCCTCCTTCTTTTCTTCAGTTCCAGTAGATAATCAAAATATCAGATGTCCAATTTGTATGTCAGTGTTTTCCTTTGAAAACATTTAATACAGATCTGATTTATATTAGTAGTCTGTTGGACTAGGGGAACAGTAAATATAGCTTATGGAGTATTATGATGAAAACTTTGTATCAGTTTCACAGAGCTGGTGAAAAAATATTTGCTGAAACATTTTTCCATCTAGATTGAAATGTGTCGTGGGAATGTCTATTTTGATGACATTTTTAAATTAGAAGCAGTTGAAACACTTAATTTGCAGTATGTTGCTTTAATTAATTCAATTTCAACTTTTATATTAAACTATGTATGCATATAACATAATAAAATTTGAAATGTCAGAATTTTCTACAAAACAAAATTCCCTTTCTTGACCAGTTCCTGTATCTTAATTTGTCTTTGTATATTAATTAAATCATTTAAACACAGGGTTTTTCATCAATCTGCCTGCTGTGACAAGTTAGTCTTTTTTCCTCATACTCCCATAGAGACATTGTTGTAACCATGCAATTACAGTAGTATTATGAAAGTCTATTAGAAGTAAGAATCAGTGGGTCTTTTGTTTTCACAAACACAGATAACAGTAAAGTGTCAACCTTTGGTAGGGATTATTCTAACCTCTTAAAATAAGGTCTGACCATAAATTATTATTTATTATTTGTATTGCAGAAGCACATAGGAGCCCTCCTTATTGACCCTAATGCCAAATACTTAACAAAAAGATGGTTCCTGCCCCCAAAAGCCTAGATAGATTATTTACATATAGGACTTTTTCCCCTCCCTATTTTTCTATTTACATCTAATTTATTTTAATTCTAGATTCCCAAATAAAATTGTTAACAAAAGCTTTACAATTTAAAGTGTGTTTCGGTGTAATGTAGCTAACCCTCACCTCTGACCACTCAATAACAAATTATGCTTTCCTGACAAAAGTTCTACACAACTTTTAAAACACAAACACATTAAAATCCTAGAAAGGAGCAGGTAAGGGACCCAGCCAATTCCCTGTAACCATATCATCTTTTATCACTCACTATTATTTTTGCAAAAAAAAGTGTAATTTGTTTTTTAATGTTGACTGGACTCTACTGAAACACACCTTTCATCTGATGAAGTGGGTTTTAGCCCACAAAAGCTTATGCCCAAATAAATGTGTTAGCCTCTAAGGTGCCACAACGACTCCTCGTTGTTTTTACACCTTTCATAGTAATTCTTTTGTCTTTTCTTTTTGTGTGTGTGGGAACTTTCCGTGGTTGGTGTTTGGATTTTTTTTATGAAGGCTAAAAGTTTACGTTAGGTTGGTGGAGAAGGCTCAAGTAAGGAGAGCTTTTGAGGCCCACCAACACATGGCTACTCCAGCAAAGTTTAGCAAGTCCATAGGAAAGAAGTGTGCATGAATACAAGCATGTGAGAGTTATACTTCAGTGGGATATGGTGATAGAAGCCTATGGGTGAGACCAGAGAGGGCAGGGTTTTTTTTTTCCCCTTGGAAATTGTAGCTACATTTTTAAAGACTACTCTTTAAGGAGCTTCATGTTGTGTAGATAATTGCCACCAATTTTAAAAGATGATAGTTTCACTTGAACACTCAGCATTTGCTATACAAGACCTCCCAGTTTAGTTCTGAGCACAATTCCAGAACGTGGTGGTTGTGTAAAAATCCTGAAATGACAAAATTCAACGAATTCCTTCCCTCTGCTCCGTCGTGACAGCTGGGAATAGTCAGAATGCTCTTGTATTGATAACTCTTACTGTTGAAATCCTAGTAGAATAGGAAGAGTTTTCTTAATAGTTTTGGAATTTGCTTCCAGCTGAAGTCCCCCTCCCCAAGGTCAAGTCTGATGCGGTTCACGTCTCAACTATATAATTCAATTTTTTGTCAATCTATAAATATTATGAATATTGTTCAGGAGCAAAAGGTGCCAATGCTGGGAAATGATTTGTGTTATGACCATTTGTTGGCAATAGTTATTGAATGCTTTCATTTTTAATAAACGCACCCCAGCATTGGCACGATGGGGACAGTGACGTACACTATTAAATATACACAAGCTTAGGAAAAAAAGGCAGACTGTTATGAATAAAGTTTCCATTTTCTGTCACCGATGTAGGGATTGAGGCAAGAAACTGAATTATTCATGGTGTTCTCAGTGTAAGGCAAATGGAAGCTGCCACTGTGCTGCTAGCAATGCAAATAACTTACATAGTACAAATAATATTCTTCAGGATCACTAAGCTAGTTTTTCAATGTTAACATTTCTGGAGACTATTTGTTTTATGAACACTTTATTCTATGAGAAGGAAAGAGTTAATTCTGTATGGTGGCTCAGAATCTCAGCCCTGTTCCTAAATTATTCAGCATACGTGCTAAGAAGATTGATAAGACATTGTGTTTGGGAAGGTAATATGGGTATGTCTTTTCTCCTTAGTTCTTTAACTTGAAATGAGTTCCATAAAGGCCATTTCCTATGATGTGACAGAAATAGTTAGATATGCCCATCTTTTAATTTATATTGACGTTGTGTGTATGTACACCAGGGTCGGCTCTAACTTTTTTGCCGCCCCAAGCAAAAAAAAAAGAGCGCCGCCCCACCGTAACACCCCCCCACAAGTGCCGCGCCGCCCGAAGTCCCGCCCCCTGAGCGCTGCACTGCCGAAGCCCCCCCAAGCGCCGCACCGCCCAAAGCTCCCGCCCCCCTTGCGCCGCACTGCCCAAGCCACTGCCCCCTCGAGCGTTGCGCCACCCGAAGCCCTCGCCTCCCCGAGCGTCGCGCCGCCCGAAGCCCCCGCCCCTGAGCGCCGCACCGCCCAAGCCCCCGTCTGCCCCGAACGTCGTGCTGCCCAAGCCCCCCCTTCGAGCGCCGCCCGGCAGAAACAAAAACAAACCAAAAAAACACTCCAGCGCTGCCCCGCCGAACCAAAAAAAAAAAAAACCCGAGCGCCACCCCAAGCACGTGCTTGGTCGGCTGGTGCCTGGAGCAGGCCCTGATGTACACACACACATCTAATTTTTTGGCTATGCCTACACTTGCAGTGGCCTGTAGAGTACAAACACTGCATGCTTCTACCGCCTGCCTCACCCGAGCACAGGTATGAATAGTGATGTTAGACAGTGAGGCACTGTTTAGGTGTGTAGAGTAAAGACATGCTAGAATCCTAGGGTATGTGCTCTACTTGGCTCTCTACACATCCAAGCAGTGCCTCCCACATCTACACTGCTATTTTTAAGGCCAGAGCCTTTCCTAGATGCAGGAAAAGGCTCTGGCAGGGGGGAGGCAGTGGGAAAAGACTCCTGCAGTGTGGATGCAGCCTGCTTTTCACTGTGGTGTGTAGCTATGTGGACCGTACACGTCACTGCCAGTGTAGACAAGGCCATATATATTAGCTATAGATATACTGCCTATATTATATACCCTATGTGTTCACTATTACTGCTCACCAAGGTTAAGGTTCAAGCCTGATTTCTAATCTGATCTTACCTGCCTCTCCCTTTCTGTTACCCATACCTCCTGTCGACTTACTGGAGCTCAGACACCATGAAGATGATGAATGTGGAATAAATGCCTAGATAGATACTAAAGGCTTGATCCTACCAGTGCCCTCAATTCTCAGTGAAGTCAGATAGTAGAGGTCTCTCAGCACCTCACAAGGGGTATATTTTTAATGCATTTTGTCAAATGGTTCTGCATTTTGTCATAGGGGCACTTTTTATCACCACCTTAGACAATGTGTATAAATGTGCATACAAGTGCTGTGCACATAACATTCATAGTGCCTTGTCTCGTTCTTGCTGAGATCACAGAATCATAGAAATGTAGGATAGGTGATCTAGTCCTGTCCCCTGCACTGAGGCAGGACTAAATGTTATCTTTCTAGACCATCCCTGAGAGGTGTTTGTCTAACCTGTCCTTAAAAGCCTCCACTGATGGAGATTCCACAACCTCCCTAGGGAATTTGTTTAACTACGGTACTCTTGCAGTTAGGAAGTTTTTCCTAATGCCTAACCTAAATCTCCCTTGCTGCAATTTAAGCCCATTACTTTTTTGTCCTGTCCTCAGTGGTTAAGGAGAACAATTTATCACCCTCTCTTTACAAAAACTTTTTACATACTTGAAGCCTTATTATGCCTCCTCAGTCTTCGTTTCTCCACATTAGACAAACCTGTTTTTTTCAATCTTTCCTCGTAGGTCATGTTTTCTAGACCTTTAATCGTTATTGTTGCTCTCCTCATGACTTTCTCCAATTTGTCCATATCTTTCCCAAAGTGTGGTGCCCAGAATTGGACGCAATATTCCAGCTAAGGCTTTATCATTGTTGAGTAGAGTGGAAGAATTGCTTCTCCTGTCTTACTTACAACTCTCCTGCTAATATATCCCAGAACGATGTTCACTTTTTTGCAACAGTATTGCAGGTATTTAGTTTGTGATCCACAATGACTCCCAGATCCTTTTCTGCAGTACTCCTTCCTAGGCACTCATTACCTATTTTTTACTTGTGCAATTGATTATTCATTCCTAAGTGTAATATTTGCAATTTTTTTATTGAATTTCATCCTATTTACTTCAGACTATTTCTCTAGTTTGTCAAGATCATTTTGAATTCTAATCCTGACCTCCAAAGCTCTTGCATAACTCATTGACTTCAATGGGAGCAATAATAGGCAGAGTCCTGGTCTGAATGCAAGATCTAATATGCTTATGTTGTACTTATTTCAGCTGCAGGTCAGCACTTTATTTCCTGTGACATAATCTCCTGTTGTTCTGTGTTTGTTTTATAGTAGTAAATATTTCGGTAAGCCTAGTGTATAGGTGAAAGGGGTTTACCTTCTTGCCATTTTTCAAATGAAACACAACATGGAGAAAATGATGTACGGTGAGAGACTAAAAAGAGATCAATCTGTTTAGCTTATCAAAAAGAGGACTGAGAGGTGACTTGATTACAGTGTATAAGTACCTTCATGGGGAAAAATACTGGGCTCTGTTGAGGTCTTTAATCTAGCAGATAAAAGTATAAAAAGAACCTGACAAGCTCAAATTAGAAATAGGACACTTTTTTTTTTAAACCGGGTAGTTAACCATTGGAACAAACTACCAAGGGAATCAGTGGATTCTCCATTTCTTGATATCTCCCTGAAGGGTACCCAGTCTTGATTTGAAGACCTAATTTAACCATACACAAACAGGAGGCTCAACACAGGAGTAGCTGGGTGAAATTTAATGACTTGTGATTCACCCATCATCTTCTGAAGGATTTCATACACACGCACACACACGCACACACACTCAAAAGTCTTGAGATCAAATCATTTGTATAAAAAAAAGTGAATTTGATTTAAAAATGGCACTTCATGGGTATAGCAATTTATTATAAGCAGTTCTTATAAAATATTGTTCATGAGGAGCGAAATCAAAATCCATCACATACATTTACTTCTCTTGCACAGAAATTTCAGTGGTTCTGAAGCACAGTAATGAAAGCTGTTCTTCAGAAATACCCCGATGCTTTGAAATCTCTGAAAAAATGATATGTGTAGGATAACCAATTTTAGCAGATTTCTGATTTCTAAAGATTCGGGACTGAATCCCAGCTTCTAGAGTAATGGGTTACAATGACCCTATGTTTGTGGATGTGAAAAGAAGTCATGACATTATGGTTTACCTGATTGTTGTCAAAATAATGAAATTAATCAGCTCACTTTTTGAATGACTCTCCACAAGCCAGTATTCAAGGCTCAAATAAACATTGGGGAGGGCCCAACCTTCTGTAAACTAAACAGCAAAGCACCCCCACCCATACATACCACATCCCACAAAGACCCCAGAATGCCCCTCTTTCCTCATCCCACCCCACACAGACCCCCAAATGCTCTTCCCACCCCACTTATACCCTAGCAACCCTCCAACAACTTTCACTTATTCTGATAGCCCCCATGCACATCCCAACAGCCCTGACATACATCCCACTGACCTCAGCCTCCAATATCCCAGCCCCCAACCCCACTGCCCCCAGCATCCCTCATTCCCTCCCCAGGCTCCACAACTCACACCCCCAACCAACATCCCCCATTTACCTCAACCACTCTCCTGCAGCCCCCCAATTCTCCCCACTCCAATAGCCCACCAGTCACTGCCAGTCCCTCCCCCACCTCCTCCAGGACCTTCCTGACCACTCATCTGTGTCCCCTCTTCCCCCAGCTGAGAGCTTCACCCCAATCCCAGCTGTCCAGCTCCACTTGCTCCCATTGCCTGACGCACACTCACATGGCCCCGCTGCTCATGTTTGGCATAGCTGCTCCTCCTTCATCATGGAGGGGTGCCTGGGCCAGACTTAAGCGAGTGGCTTTGTGATCTGGCACACAGGGTCTCAACACTGTTCAGTTTTTCCCCCCCTAGTCATCAGGGCCTCTTTAGATGGGGGTTTTTGTAGAAGAGCAACAAGAGTACATTGATAAATCTGGTCCTCTAGAAATGGTTCTAAGAGTGGAAAAACTTCTCCCATTACTTTCTATTTTCAAGGGGATCAGAAAAAACTATATTCAATCTTATTTTTAATTTGAGACTATTGAACCTGATAAGGAAGAGAGACAAATGCAGATAACTGACCTATCCATCTGTTTTTCTTCTGTAAATTGAGGAGATTTGAAGTCTGCCCATGATTTTAAGAGAGTCTACTCTTGCATGCTGATTTAGTCCTCTCACAGAAGACCTTTCTCGTTTCTAGTGTGGACTACCTGTTCACAAGGTAAGATTCTTTCTTTCACAGCCCAAGAAACCAGAATAAAATAAGCTTACTGCGTCCAGTTCTGGTAGCTGTTGACTGGTACAAGTTGGGATTGAACATATTTACTAGCACTGGTTGAAACACAAAATTTCCATTTCACAGGAAATTTTGATGTTTTGGAATTTTTTGTTCTGAATCAGACAGGAATATATTTTCAAAATTTCCCACATAACAATTTTCAATTAGAAAAAAAAGTGTTGGAAATCTTTTTTCATTATTATCCCATAATGTGTCAGTAGTAATAGTGTATTTTATGTCATGAAGTAATGTAAAAATACTATTAAAAATGAAAAACATACAATTTGAAATGAAATTTCAGAATTCCCCCAAATGAATATTATTCCAAATCAAAACATTCCATTTATATATATATATTTTTGTGGGAATTTTCATCAAAATCAACACATTTTTCTAAACATTTTGATGTAAACAGTGTTTTTAACTGACAAAACATTTTGATGAAAAATTTCTGACTACCACAAATATTCACTGTATATATTAGGTGAAGTGTTGGCTTATTCATGTAGGAAGTTTGAGTTTTTTCAAACAGTATGGTTGAATTCTACAACTGTTTTGAACTCACCCAGAAATGTCTTCCTTGATCCCTTCTCAGAGCTGTGTGTCACAAAGGTGGTCAGACATAGCTAAGTAATGTGAATCCGATTACTCTTTTGCCTGACGTTCTTTGACTAATGCTTCATCTGACAGCACTATTTCCTGCCAAAAAAGGAAATCTGACTTTTCATATACTGTGCATAATTTTCATAATGGCGCTAGAGGATTTCCTTCCCTTCTAGCACTGTTTGGATCTGAATCTTATGTTTCAGTCATTTACTAGATCTTTCCCTTGAGCTTTGGCAGGATTTGATTTGCAATACTTATGGTTGCACAATCAGCAAGTTTCTTTTTGTTCCTCATTTTCTTCCCAATGTTGTGGCCTATTTCTGCCTAATCAGTCTGTTAACATTATTAGTTTTGTTCTCTTTAAAGGCAGATTTTTAAGGCAAAAAGGGCAGTTAAGCCCCAACTCTCATTTGTGCTTTTGAAAATCTCCCCCCTTATTATTTAGACTGTTTGCATAAACTCCATGTTTATATGTTGTTATAAATAGAATCAGGGCCGGCTCCAGGCACCAGCTTCTCAAGCAGGTGCTTGGGGCAGCCGCTCCGGAGTGGGGCGGCACGTCCAGGTATTCGGTGGCAATTCGGCGGACGGTCCCTCACTCCGCCCGGGTGTGAAGGACCTCCCGCCGAATTGCCGCCGTTGATCGCGATCGCGGCTTTTTTGTTTTGTTTTTTGTTTTTTTGTTGTTGTTTTGGCTGCTTGGGGCGGCCAAAATCCTGGAGCCGGCCCTGAATAGAATGTAGGTTATCTGCAAGCATTTTCATCATTTTGTAGCTACAGTTATGGAACAGGTGATGTCCAAACTAGGCCTCTCATAGGGCCAATCTTTCAAAGGTTTTGCCTCATATTTAGGCACCAAAATAAGGGCCGTTTTTTCAAGAGCTGTCAACAGCCAGCAGCTCCTATTGTGACACTGAAAACCAGATTTTAAAAAGAGCCCAGTACCCAATGTGCACTTATTTTGACTCCTATGTGGGAGATGAGCACTTTTGAAAATCTGTCCCCAATTATGAACACACTACTCTTTTGAAAAGATGTTACTAAATAGACAGTGAATTGCATTTCCCTAACTTAGCCTTGCTTTAGGACTTCCATCAAGAAGGAATGGTCTCTTTGATTTTAACTATAATATTCCTATTCATAAAACATGCCCTGCTTCTACCTTGCAGATCTCAATGTATATTCTTCAAACTATTATGGCTTAAGCTTGATGTCAGTGTGACATGGTGTTGTTAAATTTGTTTCAAAATCCACTATTATTATTATTATTCATGCACTCTATCTAGGTATACATTTATCATAGCCACAAACAACATAATTCAAATATTAGGGTAAAGCAAAACTATTCAATAGAAAGTGTTTTTGTGAGAAGAAATCTTAGGAACATTATTAAGATTAAGATTATATTATCAATATTATAACCATAGGCCTTATCTACACTGGCGGCGGTGTGTAAGGTATGTGTAGCTGCATGCTGGAGTGAAAAGCAGGTTGTGTCCACAATGCGAAATGTAGCTCTACACAGCAGTGGAAGTCTCTGGTAAAGGGAAGGCACTGCCAGGGCCTTTCCCTGCTAGAACATTTCCTTGCTGCCATAAGAACATAAGAAAGGCCGTACCGGGTCAGACCAAAGGTCCATCTAGCCCAGTATCCTGTCTACCGACAGTGGCCAATGCCAGGTGCCCCAGAGGGAGTGAACCTAACAGGCAATGATCAAGTGATTTCTCTCCTGCCATCCATCTCCACCCTCTGACAGACAGAGGCTAGGGACACCATTCCTTACCCGTCCTGGCTAATAGCCATTAATGGACTTAACCACCATGAATTTATCCAGTTCTTTTTTAAACTCTGTTATAGTCCTAGCCTTTACAACCTCCTCGGGTAAGGAGTTCCACAAGTTTACTGTGCGCTGAGTGAAGAAGAACTTCCTTTTATTTGTTTTAAACCTGCTGCCTATTAATTTCATTTGATGACCCCTAGTTCTTGTATTATGGGAATAAGTAAATAACTTTTCCTTATCCTCTTTCTCCACATCACTCATGATTTTATCCTCTATCATATCCCCCCTTAGTCTCCTCTTTTCCAAGCTAAAGAGTCCTAGCCTCTTTAATCTCTCCTCATATGGGACCCGTTCCAAACCCTTAATAATTTTAGTTGCCTTTTCCCTTTGTCTCCCCTCCGCCAGAGCCTTTCACCACCATGTGAAGCCACACAGAGCCATGTGTAGGTACATGCTTCAGTGTATACGCATCCAGTTTTTCACTGCAGTGTGTAGCTACACATACCCTACACACCGTAGCCTGTGTAGACTAGTTCTATGGTTATAGTTGGTTAAATATAGTTATAATTATATTTAATTATATATAGTTAAAATTTAGCACTACAGTGCTAAAAATAGCAGTGTAGATGTGGGAAGCAATAGAGAGCTGTGTAGGGCAGTGGTTCTCAAACTAGGGCTGCCACTTGTTCAGGGAAAGCCCCTGGTGGGCCAGGCCGGTTTGTTTACCTGCCGCGTCCGCAGGTTCGGCCAATCGCTCCAGGCCAATGGGGGTGCAGGAAGGTGGTCTGCCTTCATATCCAAAATAATTGGAAATAACTCAATATTTTGAAAATAGAGAATATTATATTATCTATTGGTGCATGGCTTGAAATGTTGTGGCTGAGACATCTCATACAATTGCCTTAGACCAGGGGTTCTCAAACTTCACTGCACTGTGACCCCCTTCTGACAACAAAGTTACTACATGACCTTGGGAAGGGGGGCAGAGACCAGACCCCGCCACCTTGGGGAGGGAGGGCCACAGCCTGAGCCCTGCCACCCCGGGTGAGGGTGAAGCTCAGGTGTCAGCTTCAGCCCTGGAGCCCAGCAAGTCTAATGCTGGCCCCACAGTTTGAGAACCACTGCCCTAGACTTTTACAGAGATCATATAGTGTCCACATAACCATCACAATTTCAGTGAAATAATTGTTTCCTTTGAAATTGCATTAGGTCCAGAGAAGCCTGGGATCTTGTATGATTTCAGCGGGAGATATATACCTTTATTAAAAATAAAAATAAATCAATAAATCACACACAAAAATGAACAGCTGAGCCTGTGATGTTGTAAGCTAAGCAGTGTTGGACTTGGTAATTACTTTGATGGAAAATAATTGAGCAAACCTGAAATGTATTTTGGTTTGTCGGTGAGTGGTATTCTTTTTCTTTCTGAGTCAGCACTCGACTAATATCCTAGAGAAATTAGTGTTGCTGAAGTGCTGGCTTTTAGATGAGACATAAAATCAGAACCTTGGCAACGTTCTGTTTGTTGTTTGTTTGCGGGATTTTTTTGTTTGTTTTTGTTTCGTTTTTTCTCATCAAAGGTGCTACAGCATTCCTACCCCCTCCTCCTCCTTCCAAAGTAGAAATATTAGCTCTGCTTTCTTGATGAGATTTTAATATAGGTAATTGCATTATGCCTACCTAAACTCCACCTGCAGTTTAAATTGGATAGGATGTTCTTGCTAATTTTGTATCTTAAGCTTGATATACACATCTAATCTGTTGCCGGTGTCCAATCACGAAATGACAATTTCAGTGATGGTGGAAGTGAATTCCGTTTATCGTACAGTGTAGTTCAGGGGTCAGCAACCTTTCAGAAGTGGTGTGCCGAGCCTTCATTTATTCACTCTAATTTAAGGTTTCGCGTGCCAGTAATACATTTGAATGTTTTTAGAAGGTCTCTTTCTAGAAGACTTTAATATATAACTAAACTATTGTTGTATGTAAAGTAAATAAGGTTTTTAAAATGTTTAAGACGCTTCATTTAAAATTAAATTAAAATGCAGAGCCTCCCGGACCGGTGGCCAGGACCCGGGCAGTGTGAGTGCCACTGAAAATCAGCTCGCGTGCCGCCTTTGGTACGCATGCCATAGGTTGCCTACCCCTGGTGTAGTTTAAAAAAGCCCTTTGGGGTGAAAGGCCAAATATGAATGTAAAATACTGTGATTTCTAGTAATTTAACATCCGACCAAACTACCGAAACAAAGAACAGCAGAGTAAGTTAAAGATATAAAGGGCTAGATTCTACCTCTTTTATTCACGTTGGGTAGTACCTTCCTCTGTAAGTAGTCCCACTAATGTCAATTGGATTACTCCTGGAGAAAGGTGCTGCTCTAAGGCAGTGTCATAAGTCCAGGTCCAAACTGATTTACTTTAGCTGCACATCTCCTAGTTTGTCTTTATCTCCTTTTAAAAGATTTGTCCATATTTTGTCATTTTTGGTCAGATGTGGTCAAATTCTGCAGACCTTCATTGAGCAAAGCTAAAGAAGTCAAAGAGAGTTTTGCCTGATTAAAGACTGTAGCATTTGGCCTTTACAGCTTTAGTACTATTGCATTTTGGAGTTTGTGTCTTCATTTTTCTTCATTCTAACTAAGGTTAAGATTTTGTCACAGTTGTTTTTAGTAAAAGTCATGGACAGGTCGTGGTCAATAAACAAAAATTCACGGAAGCCCATGACCTGTCTGTGATTTTACTAAAAATAATGAAGGGGAGGCTGACGGGGGAATGACTGAAGCCCGAGCACGTAGGGGGCATGAGAGCCCAAGCCCCTCTATGTCACCCACCACCCACAGAGGCTGATGGCTCCGGGGGGCCTGCCACCACGGAGGGGGCCGCTGCTGGCTGATAGCTCTGGCAGGGATGCTGGAACAATTTATATAGTGGGAGTGTTGAGAGCCATTGAACCAAATTGTAAACTCTGTATATGATGGAAACCATGGTGTCTGATGGAGTTGATATTGATATTCAATGTTGTTTACTAAACCAAAATAAAACTGAGTATTTGATTCTTGGCAGTAATGAATGTCTAAGGCAAACCTAACTCGGTAATATTTTCTCTGGAATGTTCTCACATGCCCATTCCCACCGATATGAGGAATTTAGGGCATTATCTTGGATTTGCAGCTCTCTAATGGCAAACATTTTTTTAAAGAGACTATTAAAAGAGACTGATTTTTTTAATATCATTTCAGAAATATAAAAATTAAATCCTGCCTGACTGCTATGGATTTGGAAATTGTTTTTCCATGCTTTCGTCACATCCCAACCGGATTAATCTAATTCCCTCTTTGCAGCTTTGCCAGTATCGCTATTGCAGAAATTGCAACATGTTCAGATTGTGGCAGCAACAATGATCTGTGGTTCCCTTAGGAAGAGCAAACTTCATAAATTTGGAAGTCGCATTTTATTTTCTCCTGACTTTGCAATGACTTGAAGCTCACAAAAAGAAAAAAAAAGAAAAAAACAACACCTATGTTTTGAAAACACTGAATATCTGACCGGATCGCATCCCTACCGTCCATAGAGTTAAGGCTGAAATTTAAGGCCATGTTGTCCCCTCCCATTGCAGCTGGCTCAGTTTTAGGAAATATCCACAAGGATCCTCTTTGAACTATTCCCCTCTATTATTCTATTCATGATGGGGTGCTGTTTTGCCCTCCTGCTACATGGTAGGGTGATCAGATGTCCCGATTTTATAGGGACAGTCCTGATTTTGGGGTCTTTTTCTTATATAGGCTCCTATTACCTCCCACCCTCCGTCCCGATTTTTCACACTTGCTGTCTGGTCACCCTACTACATGGAAGAGATCATGTGGCTCACGTAGAAAAACTGTGGATCCTTTTTGATCCAATGGAGGCCAGCGCCATCTTCACAGAGGCCCCCATCTCTCCTCCCGTCTACTACAGCTGCTGCACCATGAGGGACTCTCAGTGGTTCCTTTAATTAGCAATTATTGTGCCTCCTGCTCTTAACACAACAATAATAGTATGAAGAAATCACGTGGGCATAGTGGGCAGGGTCCCAATATCCACATCTCCGAAGCCCAGTAACATATGCGCACTTGCTCCGGTTAGTTTCTGAAACCCAGAACACAGTAGTAGGTACCAGTAGAGGGCTCACAAAGTATTGAAAGAGTACTCTATTCCTATACAGTACAGTAACTCTCACTATGTTCTGTCTCAGGCCTGGTCTATACTACGGGTTTAGGTCGACTTTAACAGCGTTAAATCGAATTAAGCCTGGACACATCCACACAACGAAGCCCTTTCTTAAAGGGCCCTTTAAACCGGTTTCTTTACACCACCTTCGACGAGGGGATTAGCGATAAAATCGGCCTTTGCGGGTCGGAATTGGGGTAGTGTGGACGGAATTCGACGTTATTGGCCTCCGGGAGCTATCCCACAGTGCTTCATTGTGACCGCTCTGGACAGCACTCTCAACTCAGATGCACTGACCAGGTAGACAGGGAAAGACCCGCGAACGTTTGAATTTCATTTCCTGTTTGCCCAGCGTGGAGAGCACAGGTGACCACGCAGAGCTCATCAGCATAGGTAACCGTGATGGAGTCCCAGGATCGCAAAAGAGCTCCAGCATGGACCAAACGGGAGGTACGGGATCTGCTCACCATATGGGGAGATGAATCAGTGCTAGCTGAACTCCGTAGCAGTAAAAGAAATGGCAAAGTATTAGAAAAGGTCTCCAAGGCCATAAAGGACCGGGGCCATAACAGGGACACACAGCAGTGCCGTGTGAAAATTAAGGAGCTACGGCAAGCCTACCACAAAGCCAGAGAAGCAAATGGAAGGTCCGGGGCAGAGCCGCAAACTTGCCGCTTCTACGCGGAGCTGCATGCCATTCTAGGAGGTGCAGCCACCACTACCCCAACCGTGTGCTATGACTCCGTCAATGGAGAAACACACAGGGAAGACGGTTCGGGGAACGAGGAAGATGAGGATGGAGGTACTGTAGGTAGCTCACAGCAGCAAGGAAGCGGAGAAACCGGTTTCCCCAACAGCCAGGATATGTTTGTCACCCTGGACCTGGAACCAGTAACCCCCGAACTCACCCCAGACCCTCAGGGCACACAGGAGACCTCTGGTGAGTGTACCTTTGTAAATATTACACATGGTTTAAAAGCAAGCATGTTTAATGATTAATGATTAATTTGCCCTGGCAATCGCGGCCAGTACATCTACTGGAAAAGTCTGTTAACGTGTATGGGGATGGAGCGGAAATCCTCCAGGGACATCTCCAGAAAGCTCTCCTTCATATACTCCCAAAGCCTTTGCAAAAGGTTTCTGGGGAGGGCTGCCTTATCCCGTCCGCCATGGTAGGACACTTTACCATGCCAGGCCAGTAGCACGTAGTCTGGAATCATTGCATAACAAAGCATGGCAGCGTATGGTCCCGGTGTTTGCTGGCATGCAGACAATATCCATTCCTTATCTCTCTTTGTTATCCTCAGGAGAGTGATATCATTCACGGTCACCTGGTTGAAATGGGGTGATTTTATTAAGGGGACATTCAGAGGTGCCCGTTCCTGCTCTTCTGAACAGAAATATTCCCCGCTGTTAACCACGTGGTGGGGGGAGGGGTGAAGTGATCATCCCAGAGAATCGTGTGTGTGTGTGGGGGGGGGTGGTTTACTTGGGTTTGTGCCGCATGTTAACCCGGAAACCGCAGCCCCTCCTTTTACATTGAAAACCCATTTTAAATGGCCAACCTAATTCATCCTTGATATGGGAAATGCGCTGCTGTTTGAAACCTTTCCCGCATGTTAAGAAGGTTAAAAAAGCCAAAAGACTGTGGCTTACCATGGCTGCCTGCAAGCCGAAATATGTTGCCTGGGGCACTGCGTGAGTGATCTCTCATACCAAACCACCAGGCAAAGGAAAAATGCGACCTTGTAATGAAAGAGTGTACCCATTGTTCTCTAAAATGTGTCTTTTTTAACCACCTCTCCCTTCTCCTCCACCAGCTGCAAATGTTTCTCCTTCGCAGAGGCTAGTGAACATTAGAAAGAGAAAACGGAGGACGCAGGACGATATGTTCACGGAGCTCCAGATGTCCTCCCACGCTGATAGAGCACAGCAGAATGCGTGGAGGCAGTCAATGTCAGACATGAGAAAAGCACAATATGAACGAGAGGAGAGGTGGTGGGCTGAATGGCGGGATGAAAAGAGCAAATGGCGGGCTGAAGATGATAGGTGGCGTCAGCTTGCAGACAGACGGCAAGAGTCAATGCTCCGTCTGCTGGAGCATCAAACTGATATGCTCAAGCGTATGGTTGAGCTGCAGGAAAGGCAGCAGGAGCAGAGACCGCCACTACAGCCCCTGTTTAACCAACAGCCCTCCTCCCCAAGTTCCATAGCCTCCTCACCCAGACGCCCAAGAACACGGTGGGGGGGCCTCCGTCCACCCAGTCACTCCACCCCAGATGATCGCCCAAGCATCAGAAGGCTGGCCTTCAATAAGAGTTAAAGTTTTAAAATGCAGTGTGTCCTTTTCCATCCCTCCTCCCCCACCCATCCCAGGCTACCTTGGCAATTATCCCCCTACTTGTGTGAGGAATTAATAAAGAATGCATGCATGTGAAAAAACAATGACTTTATTGCCTCTGCAAGCGGTGCTCGAAGTGGGGAGGGGAGGATGGGGTGGTTGGTTTACAGGGAAGTAGAGTGAACCGGGTCGGGCGGGGGGGGAGAGGGTGGAGGGTTCATCAAGGAGAAACAAACAGAAGTTTCACACAGTAGCCTGGCCAGTCACAAAACTCGTTTTCAAAGCTTCTCTGATGCGCACCGCGCCCTGCTGTGCTCCTCTAACCGCCCTGGTGTCTGGCTGCGCGTAATCAGCGGCCAGGCGAGTTGCCTCAACCTCCCACCCCGCCATAAATGTCTCCCCCTTACTCTCACAGATATTGTGGAGCGCACAGCAAGCAGCAATAACAATGGGGATATTCTTTTTGCTGAGGTCTGAGCGAGTCAGTAAGCTGCGCCAGCACGCTTTTAAACGTCCAAATGCACATTCCACCACCATTCGGCACTTGCTCAGCCTATAGTTGAACAGGTCCTGTCCAGGCTGCCTGTGTACGGCTTCATGAGCCATGGCATTAAGGGGTAGGCTGGGTCCCCAAGGATCACGATAGGCATTTCAACATCCCCAATGGTTACTTTCTGGTCTGGGAAGAAAGTCCCTTCCTCCAGCTTTCGAAACAGACCAGAGTGCCTGAAGACGCGAGCATCATGTACCTTTCCCGGCCATCCCACGTTGATGTTGGTGAAACGTCCCTTGTGATCCACCAGGGCTTGCAGCAGCATTGAAAAGTACCCCTTGCGGTTTACGTACTCGGTGGCTTGGTGCTCCGGTGCCAAGATAGGGATATGGGTTCCGTCTATGGCCCCACCACAGTTTGGGAATCCCATTTCAGCAAAACCATCCACTATTGCCAGCACGTTGCCTAGAGTCACTACCCTCGATATCACCAGGTCTTTCATTGCCCTGGCAACTTGGATTCTTCTTCGAGTGATTGTTCACGTCCCGTACACATTAGGTGTACGCGCGCCGCGTGCACGGACGTCGGAAACTTTTTCCCTTAGCGGCTCCCGTCGGGCCGGCAGGGCCCCCTCCTTCCCGCCAGAGCGACGCCCCCCTCCAGGATATATATACCCCTGCCGACCCGACCCCTCCAGTTCCTTCTTACTGTCCGTGGCGGCGTTGGAACAACTCTGTCTCTCGTCTGAGAGTGTCCCTTAGCAATAGTCATTAGTGTTATTAGCAGTTATCAGTTAGTTTGTAGTAGTGTTGAGCCAGTAGTTAACAGGTCATTAGGGTACTTAAAGTTCCTGCCGTGGTTGTTTGTTCAACCCCGGCACCGGCCCTGGGCGGCGGGGCATGCCTCACGCCCAAGGCTTTAAGGCTTGTGCCACGTGCCGCAAGCCTATGCCGTTGAGCGACCCCCACGCCTCGTGTCTCCGCTGCCTGGGGGAGGCTCACCAAAAAGAACGCTGCAAGATCTGCAAGGCCTTCAAGCCTAGGACTAAGAAAGAAAGAGACTTTCGCCTTAAGCAGCTGCTCATGGAGACGGCATTACAGCCCTCCACTTCGACGGCACCGTCTGCCTCCGTGCGAAGCACGCCGGCATCGGTGCGGGAACCGGCGCCGGTGGGTCAACCGAAGCCCACGGCACCGACCCAGCGGGGACATGTACAACGCCGGTCGTCTTCGCCGGCAAAAGTGAAGGGCCAACCTAAGGCCCGAGGACGCTCCCCGCACAAAAGGGCGGCACCGGCGAAAACCTCGAGTGCCCCTAAAGCCTGTACGGCCCCAGCACAGACCCCGGTAGTGGCTCCGGCGCCGAAAGGGCCGTCGAGCCCCGGGATGGGCGCGTCGAGTGAGGATGAAGGGCTGGAGGATCTCTTGGAACAGCTCTCCACTCCGGACACGTTTGAGGCAGCTAAGGACCTCATTGCATTGTCCGTCGAGGCCCCTACACGTGCTGAGGACCCTCCGCCAAAGCTGCCACACAGAGGCAAGCCGGCGATGGTGCGCCCGTCACGGTCGCCGTCTCGGCACCGTTTCGGGAACCGGTCCCGGTCGAGCTCCGCCTCGGCGGACTCCCGGTTACCCTCAGTGCAGGAAGCACCGCAGCAGTTGGGCTTCAACAAGCGGTCGGCACCGACTCAGCAACCTAGCACGAGTCGGCACCGCGAAGTGTCGGCGGTACGTTACCCGAGGCCGACCAGCCGTAGCCGTTCCCGGTCCCGCGACCGCCGGTACCGTTCCAGGTCCAGGTCGGCGAGACGCTATTCCAGATCCTGGTCGCGGAGGCGCTACTCCCCAAACCCGGACCGGCACCATCGTACGGCTCCGCCGTGGCCTTCCAGGTCACCGTCCGTGGTCTCGGGGACTGACTCGGACCGGTACGGCGGATATGGCCATAGGTCGCAGGCCAGCAGGGACTATGGCCATTCTCAATGGGGCCAGCCGAGCCAATGGCCATTCTGGACACCCTGGGCCTACCACCAGCAAGAGCCCCCATCGAGGGCCTCGAGATCCGGGCCACCGGGGTACCGATCCCGCTCCCCGCGGCACCGTCCGCCATCGCATAAGGAGGCAACGGTCTCTAGACCACCGGAGCGGGAAGGAGTGGACTCGGCACCGAGTACGGTACCGTCCCAGTCCCACACTGCGGGTCAGGCCCCAGAGGAGCAACTGGTCGATGCCGGGTTGCAGGACACTGAGGAGGGGCAGAAGGCTCCGACCTCTTCCTCCTCGCCAGATGAGGCAGTAGCGGCCCTCCCCCGATTGACCATCGGGCACACCAAGACCTGCTTCGCAGGGTAGCCCTCAATCTGGGCTTGCAAGCGGAGGAGACCGTAGAACAGGAAGACCCCATGGTCGATATCCTGAGCCCAGAGGGCCCCTCCAGAGTCGCTCTCCCGATCATACGGACAGTACAGTCCAACTATAAGACGGTGTGGCAAACGCCGGCCTCCAGTGCACCGACTGCAAGAGGCGTGGAGAGGAAATACTTCGCCCCATCTAGAGGGTTCGACTTCCTCTTTTTACACCCGTCCCCTTGTTCGCTGGTGGTCTCGGCGGTCAACGAGAGAGAGCGTCATGGCCAGCAAGCTCTGGCCCCCAAGGGCAAGGAAGCTAAGCGACTGGACTTGTTCGGGAGGAAAGTCTATTCCTCTGGGGGCCTTCAACTGAGGATCGCCAATCAGCAGGCGATTCTGAACAGGCACAATTTTAACTCTTGGGCATCAGTCGCCAAGTTTAAGGACTCCCTCCCACCTGACGCACATCAGGAGTTCACGGCCCTGGTGGACGAGGGGATGGTGGTGGCCAAGACCTCATTGCAGGCCTCCCTCGACTCAGCCGATGCTGCGGCTAGAACAATCGCGTCAGGAGTCGTGATGAGGCGTTCGGCGTGGTTACAGGCTTCAGGTCTTCCACCAGAGGTGCAAACCACACTGCAGGACCTCCCGTTTGAAGGTTCGGGCTTGTTCTCCGACCAAACGGACGCCAGGCTACATAGCCTTAAGGACTCGCGTGCGACCCTTAAGTCGTTGGGTATGCACACCCCGGTAACGCAGCGTAAGCCCTTTAAACCCCAGCCACCGCAGAGGCAATACCACCCTCGCCCCCGGCACGAGCCTTACCGCCGTCGAGGCAGGGATAACAGGCGGAGACGTAACAATACGCCTAACCAAGGCCAGAGTCACGGCCAGGGCAAGCCGCAGCCAGGGAATAAACCAGGCTTTTGAAGCTACGCCCGAGGACAGCGTACCACTTTCTATACCGGATCCTCCTCTGGGTTTCAAGGACCGCCTGTCCCATTTCTACCGGGCCTGGTTGCGCATAACATCGGACCGCTGGGTCCTGCGCACAGTGAAGGCGGGCTATACCCTCCAGTTTTCCTCGCCCCCTCCCTGCCGTCCCCCTTCCCCGTCCCTCTTCAGGGACCCTTCTCACGAGCAACTCCTCATACAGGAGGTACAGACCCTTCTCACTGCAGGAGCAGTAGAAGAGGTCCCACCAGACCTAAGGGGAAAAGGATTCTATTCCAGATACTTCCTGATCCCCAAGGCGAAAGGGGGCCTCCGTCCTATTTTGGACCTGCGCGATCTAAACAAGTTTCTGATCAAAGCGCGCTTCCGTATGGTCTCCTTTGGAACTATTATCCCATCCCTGGATCCGGGGAATTGGTATGCTGCCCTCGATATGAAAGATGCCTATTTTCACATCGCAATCAATCCGGCCCACAGGCGGTTTCTGCGCTTCGTTGTCAACCAGCTCCATTTCCAATTTACGGTCCTGCCCTTCGGCCTGGCATCAGCACCACGAGTGTTTACGAAGTGCATGTCCGTGGTAGCAGCCTTCCTTCGAAAAAGAAGGATGCGTGTGTTCCCGTACCTGGACGATTGGCTTCTCGCGGGCAGGTCGGAGGCCGAGGTCCGATCTCACGTGACGCTGGCCTTGCAGACGTTCGACAAGCTCGGCCTCCGGGTCAATGTGCCCAAGTCCACGTTAGTCCCCACACAGAGACTGGACTTCATAGGTGCGACCCTGGACTCGGTAGCCGCACAGGCAAGCCTACCAGAAGCACGGCTCATGTCAATTCAGAGAGCCGTAAGCTCGGTCCAAAAATTCCCCACGACAACGGCAAGGTGCTGCATGCAGCTTCTGGGGCATATGGCAGCTTGCACACACGTGGTCAGACATGCTCGCCTAAGGCTCCGGCCTTTACAGTTGTGGTTCGCCCGCACGCATCGCCCCAACAGAGACCCATTGGATCAAGTAGTCACGATCCCAAACCAGGTGCTGAGCTCGCTCCGCTGGTGGCTCGATCACCAACAGGTATGCGAAGGGATCCCCTTCGCTGCCCCACAGCCCACTCCGACGTTGGTAACAGATGCATCGGACCTGGGTTGGGGAGCGCACCTGGGGGAACTGCGGACCCAAGGGCTGTGGTCCAGAGAAGACAAGCTGCTTCACATCAATCTGAAGGAGCTAAGAGCGGTTCGCCTCGCCTGTCAGACCTTCCGCGCCACCATGAAAGGTCACAGCGTGGCAGTCCTGACGGACAACACTACCGCCATGTTCTATATAAACAAGCAGGGCGGGTCCCGGTCTTCTCCCCTCTGTCGCGAGGCACTCCAATTATGGGACTTCTGTATAGCCCATGCGATACACCTCATCGCGACGTATCTTCCGGGGATTCAAAACGGCTTAGCGGACCGCCTCAGCCGATCCTACCGAGTGCACGAATGGACGTTGAGGCGAGACGTCCTGCATTCGATCTTCCGGAGGTGGGGCTTTTCCCGGGTGGATCTATTCGCCACCAGGGACAACAGCCAATGCCCTCAGTTCTGCTCATTCCAGAACCTCAGCCGGGGATCATTAGCAGATGCCTTCACGATCCCATGGGGAGGGAGCCTGAGATATGCCTTCCCTCCGTTCCCACTCATACACAAGGTTCTCCTCAAGACCCGCAGGGACAGGGCGACGATCATACTTATCGCCCCGGCCTGGCCACGCCAGCATTGGTTCACGTCCCTGCTGGAACTGTCCATAGCCGATCCAATCACCCTCCCCCTCCATCGCGACTTAGTCACACAAGACAAAGGTCGCCTACTCCACCCAAACCTGTCTTCGCTACATCTCACGGCATGGTATCTCTCTGGCTGAACGATGCAGAACACAGGTGCTCTCACCGGGTTCAACAAATCCTCCTTAATAGTAGAAAGCCCTCTACAAGAGCGACCTACCTGGCAAAATGGAAAAGGTTCTCCCACTGGTGCGAGCCTCTACGCATACGGCCTTTACAAGCCTCAGTTCCCTTAATCTTGGACTACCTACTGCACCTCAAGAATCAAGGCCTTGCGCCCGCCTCGATTAGAGTGCATTTAGCCGCTATTTCGGCTTTCCATCCAGGAGAGTTGGGAGTGTCAGTGTTCTCCAACCCCACAGTGGCCCGATTCCTCAAGGGGCTGGACAGGGTGTTTCCCTACTCGCGCCCGCCTGTCCTGGCGTGGAATCTGAACCTGGTCCTAACAAGACTCATGGGTCCCCCCTTTGAGCCCCTAGCCTCTTGCTCCCTCACGCACCTCTCATGGAAGGTGGCGTTTCTCGTGGCCACCACGTTGGCCAGAAGGGTATCGGAATTGAGGGCCTTCACTTCGGAACCACCCTATACAGTGTTCGATAAGGATAAGGTGCAACTGAGGCCGCACCCCAAATTCCTTCCAAAAGTGGTATCGCAGTTTCACATGGGGCAGGACGTTTGCCTACCGGTATTCTTTCCTAAACCCTATACGGACCCTCACCACCGCAGCCTACATACCCTGGATGTTCGAAGGGCATTGGCATTCTACCTGGAGCGGACCAGGTCGTTCCGCAGAACACCTCAGCTGTTCATTGCTATTGCGGAACGTATGAAAGGCTTGCCTATCTCGACACAGCGCTTGTCGGCATGGATTGTGCATTGTATACGCACCTGTTATGAGCTCGCCAATGTTCCGGCCCCGGAGATCCGGGCCCACTCGACTAGGGCCCAAGCATCCTCAACGGCCTTCTTGGCGCAGGTCCCTATCCAGGAGATCTGGAAGGCGGCCACCTGGTCGTCCGTACATACGTTCACAGCCCACTACGCGATCCATCATCAGGCCAGAGAGGACGCAATGGTCGGGCGGGCTGTGCTACAGTCAGTTGTACCTTGACTCCTACCCACCTCCAATGGTAAGCTTGGGAATCACCTAATGTGTAATGGACGTGAACAATCACTCGAAGAAGAGAGAACGGTTACTTACCTTCTGTAACTGTTGTTCTTCGAGATGTGTTGTTCACGTCCATTACACTTCCCACCCTCCTTCCCCTCTGTCGGAGTCTCCGGCAAGAAGGAACCGGAGGGGTCGGGTCGGCAGGGATATATATATCCTGGAGCGGGGCGCCGCTCTGGCGGGAAGGAGGGGGCCCTGCCGGCCCGACGGGAGCCGCTAAGGGAAAAAGTTTCCGACGTCCGTGCACGCGGCGCGCGTACACCTAATGTGTAATGGACGTGAACAACACATCTCGAAGAACAACAGTTACAGAAGGTAAGTAACCGTTCTTCACAGCAGCCCCCACCGTAGATTTGCCCACTCCAAATTGATTCCTGACTGACCGGTAGCTGTCTGGCGTTGCAAGCTTCCACAGAGCTATCGCCACTCGCTTCTCAACTGTGAGGGCTGCTCTCATCTTGGTATTCTGGCGTTTCAGGACAGGGGAAAGCAAGTCACAAAGTTCCATGAAAGTGCCCTTACGCATGCGAAAGTTTCGCAGCCACTGGGAATCGTCTCACACCTGCAGCACGATGCGGTCCCACCAGTCTGTGCTTGTTTCCCGGGCCCAGAATCGGCGTTCCACGGCATGAACCTGCCCCAGTGACACCATGATTTCCACATTGGTGGGGCCTGTGCCTTGTGAGAGGTCTATGTCCATGTCAATTTCCTCATCACTCTCTTCGCCGCACTGCAATCGCCTCCTCGGCTGGTCCGGGTTTCGCCTTGGCATGTCCTGGCTCTGCATATACTCCAGGACAATGCGCGTGGTGTTCATAGTGCTCATAATTGCCGCGGTGATCTGAGCGGGCTCCATGATCCCAGTGCTAGCTATGGCGCCTGGTCTGAAAAAAGGCGCGAGGGAGGGAGGGCCGAGTGACGACATGGCGTACAGGGAATTAAAATCAAGAAAGGTGGCTGTGCATTAGGGAGAAACACAAACAACTGTCACACAGAATGGTCCCCCCAAAGATTAAACTGAAAAGCCTAGGTTTAGCAGGCCGTTGATTTCACGGAGGGAGGGGAAGCAAATGAATACAGAACAAATCTATTTTTTACATCTTAAGCTGGCAGCCGACGGTGCAGCATGACTGCCTCTGCAGTATGATGACGACGGATACCAGTCATAATATACCATCTTCTACCAAAAGGCAAGGGGCTGGTGCAATGCAGCCCTACGGCTGCCAGCCCCACGGCTATTAGTCATGCTACACCGTCTACCGCCAAAAGGCAGTTAGCAGCTGCTGCTGTGTAGCAATGCAGTCCCACGTCTGCCGGCACCCAGAGGACATATGGTGACGGTGAGCTCAGCTGAGCTGAGCGGGCTCCATGCTTGCCGTGGTATGTTGTCTGCACAGGTAACCCAGGTAAAAAGGCGCGAATCTATTGTCTGCCGTTGCTGTGATGGAGGGGGAGGGGCCTGACGACATGTACCCAGAACCTCCCGCGACACTGTTTTGCATCATCCGGGCATTGGGATCTCAACCCAGAATTCCAATGGGCGGCGGAGACTGCGGGAACTGTGGGATAGCTGTGGGATAGCTACCCATAGTGCAATGCTCCGGAAGTCGACGCTAGCCTCGGTACTGTGGACGCGGTCCGCCAACTAGACTTCATGTTCTCTGTATGTGTATATATATCTCCTTTCTATATGTTCCATTCTATGCATCCGATGAAGTGGGCTGTAGCCCACAAAAGCTTATGCTCAAATAATTTTGTTAGTCTCTAAGGTGCCACAAGTACTCCTGTTCTTTTTGTAGACTCAGAATGTGTGTGTTTTGTGTGGTTTCTCCTAATGACTCCTGTCATATGGTACAGGAGTGTTTGGTCTTCTATGGCAGAGGTGAAAGTATTTTTTTTATAAAGGATTTAAGTTTAATTTTTTTGTTTTAACATTTGAAGTGCTAGATGGATAGAAGCCTAATCCATTAGGTCACTCATCCTACCACACTTCTCAATCTATGTACCGCCTCTCCTGCTTTGTTCTGAACCTATGACACTTTTGGCTCTGATTGCTTTTAAGGGATGAAACAGGAATTGCCTGTATTTTTGCTGCATTAGCCCTAACCCTTTGGAATACCATATTTTGTTACTAAAGAAGTGCTCTAAATTTGGCCCATTTTGAAAATGGTCAAAAATGTTGCTCTGGATTCTGATGTCAATTTACTCCAGTGTAAATTAATTCTCCTGGAGTCATTGGAGTTTATCTGTATTCCCAACGGTGTAACTGAGTTCAGAATCTACCCTTTATATATTTCTAAAGCTTATGGCACAATGATGTGATCTTGAATTATTCTAATATTTTCTGTTTGGTTGGTGAAGTGCCTTGAAAGCGTTGGCAGATCTGTGCTATATGAAATAACATGCTGGAGGGTATTTTTAGACCAAAAGAGAAAAAATGCCATAAATGTATAGTTTTGAGATCAGCACTATATAGAGTAAATCATACAACTTGAGAGATACCACATTGATATGCACCCGTTGGCTACAATAATTCAGAAGAAACTTTACTGTGCACCCCGACTGAAGTAACACAGTCAACAATTTAATGGGTTGATTTTTAAAATCTGGCAACTCGTTTATATAGATTGTAAAATCTTTGAGGCAGGGAATGTATTTCATTTTATGCCTATACTGTACCCAGCACTTTGGGGTTCTTACCTCAGCTGGAGCTTCTAGGAGCTATGGAATTATTATTATTAAATAATAATGTCATTTTGCAAGAACAAGTGATTGCAGGTGTAGCTTATGTTGTTCAAATGCCAAACTGCCTGATATGCACACTCAGTGATAATTATATAAAATGACATCAATTGTAAGGACAAAGCCTGAGGCTGGGTGCAAGTGAAGCTGATAATCAAGTTCTACATACTTTAATTTTTCTCTCTACTTCAAGAGCCAAGCTTTAATCTGCAGAGTTTTGTTAGAGTTTGCAAAGTGCTTTTTGTTTTAAAATATCCCCAAATCTACTATTTCAGATGACAAGACACATCTAAAATCCAGTAAACCTCACCATTTTAATTATTATTATTATTTATTTTTTCTATCATTTAAACTAGGGCTGTCAAGCGATGGAAAAGTAATCACAATTAATCGTGTTGTTAAACAATAATGGAATACTATTTATTTAAATATTTTGGAATATTTTCTACATTTTCAAATATATTGATTTCTATTACAACACAGAATACAAAGTGTATAGTGCTCACTTTATATTTATTTTTTATTATATTTGCACTGTAAAAAACAAAAGAAATAGTATTTTTCAATTCACCTAATACAAGTACTGTAGTGCAATCTCTTTATCATGAAAGTTGAACTTACAAATGTAGAATTATGTTCAAAAAATAACTGCATTCAAAAATAAAACAATGTAAAACTTTAGAGCCTACAAGTCCACTCAGTCCTATTTCTTGTTCAGCCAATTGCTCAGACAAACAAACTTGGTTACAATTTGCAGGAGATAATGCTGCCCACTTCTTGTTTACAAAGTCACCTGAAAGTGAGAACAGGCGTTTGCATGGCACTGTTGTAGCCAGCATCACACGATATTTACATGCCAGATGCACTGAAGATTCATATGTCTGTTCATCTTCAACCACCATTCCATAGGACATGCGTCCATGCTGATGGTGGGTTCTGCTCAGTAATGATCCAAGGCAGAGCGGACTGACGCATGTTCAATTTCATCATCTGAGTCAGATGCCACCAGCAGAAGATTGATTTTCTCTTGCATGCTCCATACCTTGTCCCTCTCAGATTTTGGAAGGCACTTCAGATTCTTAAACCTTGGGGCGAGTGCTGTAGCTATTTTTAGAAATCTCACATTGGTAACTTCTTTGCATTTTGTCAAATTTGCTGTGAAAGTGTTCTTAAAACACACATGTGCTGGGTCATCATCCGAGTCTGTTATAACATGAAATATATGGCAGAATGCAGGTAAAACAGAGCCGAGGACATACAATTCCCCCCCAAGGAGTTCACTCACAAATTTAATTAACGAATAATTTTTTAATGAGCATCATCAGCATGGAAGCATACGAATGTTTAGCATATCTGGCACATAAATACCTTGCATCGCCAGCTACAAAAGTGCCATGCGAACACCTGTTCTCACTTTCAGGTGACATTGTAAATAAGAAACATGCAGCAGCATCTCCTGTAAATGTAAACAAACTTGTTTATCTTAGCGATTGGCTGAACAAGGAGGAGGACTGATTGTACTTGTAGGCTCTAAAGTTTTACATTGTTTTGTTTTTGAATGCAGTTATGTAACAAAAAAAACCCTTGTTTTGTAAGTTGCACTTTCATGATAAAGAGATTGCACTACAGTACTTGTATGGGTGAATTGAAAAATACTATTTATCATTTTTACAGTGCAAATATTTGTAATAAAAATAATAATATAAAGTGAGTACTATACACTTTGTATTCTGTGTTGTAATAGAAATCAATATATTTGAAAATGTAGAAAAACATCCACAAATATTTAATAAATTTCAATTGGTATTCTGTTGTTTAACAGTGTGATTAATCACAATTAATTTTTTTAATTGCGATTAATTTTTTATAGTTAATCGCATGAGTTAGCTGTGATTAATTGACAGCCCTAATTTAAACATGTTGGGACACATTTTATTTAATTTGCTGGAACGCCAAGACCTTGTAAACTATGTTTCTGCGTGGAGTAAATTCTTACAACCAAGTTATACATCTATGAAAAAGTAGTGTATAATGGAAACATTGACAGATTGGAATGCTTGAGAGTGCTTCTAAAACAAGACCGTTAGTGATTTGTTCCTTGATTATTTATCTGGAGTGCTAGGTTGATATAGACCCAGTATCCCTTTGAGATCAGTCACTAAATAATGGATGAAATCTTTGGCTAACAGACTTTCTGTAGTTTTGTGCTCTGGCTGCATAACACTCTGCCAGAATGTACTAAATTTACTCTCCACTTGCCAGTTTTTCACATCTAGGTTATAAACAGGCTTTATTTTTTTCCTTTTTCATTTACAAACAAATTGTTACACAAAGACATGTTTATGTGAATTTTTCTAACCTCAGTTTGAAGGTTTGAGCTCTCTTTTATGAAATGTTTTGAGATGCTTACTATGAAAAGCCCTATATAAATAAAGTGATTGCTGGATTAGTTCATTTGCTTTTTATTTCTTATACTAATGCCAGATAACTTCATTATTAAATATTACAGCACAGTAATCTTGTATATCTAAAATGCTAAAGGGCAAATGTTTGTAATCATGGCTCTCTTTAGCTACAATTAATTTGGCCCTCTATATATGCTGTGACAGACCCAGACCAGTGGGGTACAGGAATCTGGTAGAGGGCAGATATACTGGTCACTGGATGAGTAGTTTTCTGTTCCCTGAGTGACCAGAGCAGGGGCTGCACTAGAGTAATCAGAAACCTGCTAGAACCAGTTAAGGCAGGCAGGCTAATTAGGACACCTGGAGCCAATTAAGAAGCTTCTAGAATCAATTAAGGCAGACTAATCAGGGCACCTGGGTTTTAAAAAGGAGCTCACTTCAGTTTGTGGTGGGAGTGTGAGGAGCTGGGAGCAAGAGGCGCAAGGAGCTGAGAGTGTGTGCTGCTGGAGGACTGAGGAGCACAAGTGTTATCAGACACCAGGAGGAAGGTCCTGTGGTGAGACTAAGGAAGGTGTTTGGAGGAGGCCATGGGGAAGTAGCCCAGGGAGTTGTAGCTGTCATGCAGCTGTTACAGGAGGCACTATAGACAGCTTCAGTCCACAGGGCCCTGGGCTGGAACCCGGAGTAGAGGGTGGGCCTGGGTTCCCCCCAAACCTCCGAATTGACCTGGACTCTTGGTTCTCCCAGAGGGGAAGGTCTCTGGGCTGTTCCCCAACCCACATGGTGAATCTTTGAGGCAAGAAAATTTGCCAATAAGCGCAGGACCCACCAAGATAGAGGAGGAACTTTGTCACAATGCATACTCTTTTAAGCCTGGATCACAAATTTTAGCTAAGGTTTGGACTCCTTCCTTATTGAAGATAATTTGATTTCAAATTGCAACACTTTAGTAGTATATGTCAAGTCATATTCTCTATGAAATCTCTGCTCTATGAAAACCTTTGCTATCATCTGCAAGCAATGAGCTTGGTGTCAAGTTACAAGTATCTGTCTTAAGTCTGAACGATTTATACATTTGATTATAATGTTTCAAAACTCTGCTTCACATACCTGTTTTTTAAATAGCTAATGTGTCATTCAACTGTCAAATAATATGCCTCAATATTAAAGCATTTTCCTCCAAACCTTCATTAAGATGTAGTTAGTTGCCTTAACTTCAACATGCAGTTTATCAGAAATTTATAGTGACATTCATTTTTGTTCCTGCCAGTTTGCTATTAGTTAATTAATTAATTTATTTATATTCTGGTCTGAGATCAGTTAGCATTGCCCTGACATCAGCTTGCAGTATGATGGGAGAAATGTCAGTCTCAGTCAAACTCAAGTGGTTATGTTGAACCCTTGTGGACACAATGCATCATTTGCTGATGCTCTTTCCCTGTTCATGTAACTGGATTTGCATGGTATGGTGTTTCAAATTTTGGACTCCTGAAAACCACCTGCATCTACTGAGGTATTCAGACAAAGAAGTATGGATGCTGGCCAGACTTGTGCTGTGCTCGTGCCCATTGCTTACGTGTTTGACAGGAACATCTGGTAACACAGATGCTGAATTCTGGAGAGCCATAATTATTTTGAGAGGAGGGAGAAGTTGTCACACACAGTTATTATCCTGCTACTATCACAGGTATTAGAATCAAGGAGATCATTTTGTTCTTTGCTGACAGCATATGTTTCCTCAACTTTGGAGATGAGCTATCTGGATGTCATGTAATATGCAGATTAAAAATTATCTTATGTTTTTATGCAGTTTGAAAAAAGCACAGAGGATGTGAATGGAAAATATTTTGTTTTCTCGGAATACCAGCTTCAAGAGCTATTGTGGTTGCTGCCAAAATATGTAGGATAGTCTATTACATGTGAAAGCTGATGACAAGAGCCGCTGCTGGTTTTGCACTATGTCCTGGAGCCACTCATAAATAAGATTGTCGGATTTTATACCAACGAATGGAAAGTGCCTCAGCTCTGCTTATCTCAGCTGTAAAGTCCTCTTCTCGCCTTCCCGCTCACATCTTTCTTTCAGAGTGTTATTAGAAAAAATATGACAGGTGTGATTTTGTGTACTTGTGTGTTTACAGAGGTATTCTAAAACCAACATTTAGACTGCACTAAAACAATAATGTCGGGAATTTTAATTCAAGTAACAAGAATCTGCAGCTAATTTATAAGGGAAGCCTTTCACTGAAAAATGAAATCTGACATTAGCTGCAGGATTCATTTCTAATATATATTGGATTTTTTTAAAAGCAAGCTCTATTTTTGGACATCTGCAGGAGTGGGAATAAATGCCCTAGTGTGAAATTCCTTGAGTCCAGTATGATGCCCAGTAATACACTCATGTTTTGCATTTTTATAGGGCAGTCATGTACAGCGGTATTAATAATTGAAATTTCTAAAATAACATCACAAGTCTCTAGCAGAGCCAGGAATGGAACGCAGATCCCCTAGTTACCTGAACTTGGCTTCACCGATTAGCTAAATCCCTCTCATCTCTAGACCTTTAAGGCCCCAATCCTGCATTACTTTATTCATATGAGTAGTTTCTTTGCACTAGCCAGGGTAAATTTTGTTTTTTCTGTGGGAATAAGAACAGTATTTGGCCCAAGGAGATGGCTTAAATGACTAAAGGTTGCAGGAGCAGGCCCTAAAATATATAAGAATTCTGTGTCTTCTCTAGCTGATTCTAAATCTGAAGTCAGATTCATAACACTTCAGATTGTTCTGATTTATTTTAGCTTTCAGAGAGAAGCGTTTTCCTTGTTTTCATTCACCTACAAATTCAATTATGAATTACTGACAGAAGCTTCTATAGGGTGCTCTGTTTTTTAACCATTTGTGTGGTTTCAAATTTTTTTATTTTATTCAGGTTCTTCTACTGCATCTATAACCACGGCATCCAGTTGTTGTGTCCCCACTTGCTGGGTGACTTAACTGATAACACTGATACCGGGTACTGAATAATTCTTGCCATGTAGATTATTCGCAAACATTTTATTGAGAGTATTCCATATCTGAGCTACCTTGCTTGGTTTGTATTTGGGCAAAGGTCACCTGTCCTTGTTTCTGTTCTCTGATTCTCTGATTCTGTTCTCTGAACGTGCCTCTGAGACTCAGACATCTGGGCAAATGCTCACGTTTATCCATTAATATGGTCCAGTATTCTTTCAGTATGCACTGACTGCAAACATTTCTGCCATCAAAGTTCCTCACTAGAATATTCAAGAAACGCAAGTGCAACAGGTGCATCATTTTTTTAAAAATTGGATGACTTTGTACAGCTCAGTCCAGGCAGCACAGTTGAAAGGACATGGGGAACAAAAATCATTTGTTTCAAAATATATAACATACAGACAGTTACCCCATCCATATGATTTTGTATACACTTGAAATAATGATCCAGCTATTGTGCCACTCCACTTAGAGTTAGATGTGTTATTGGAGGGAAAAAAAAGGGGGGGGAGCATTATGTACATGAATAATTGGATAACATGTAGGGTTGCCAACTTTCTGATTGCAGAAAATCAAACACCCTGGCTCTGCCCCCAGCTCACTCCATCCTCCCTCCCTCTGTTGCTCGCTCTCCCCCCACATTCGCTTATTTTCACCAGGCTGGGGTGTGGGAGGGGGTGAGGGCTCTGGCTGGGGGTGCAGGCCC
Source organism: Chrysemys picta bellii (assembly GCF_011386835.1). NCBI lineage: Eukaryota > Metazoa > Chordata > Testudines > Emydidae > Chrysemys > Chrysemys picta. The sequence continues at coordinate 13,364,630 of NC_088799.1, read as the reverse complement.
TGGAGTGGGGCCATGGATGAGGGGTTTTGGGGGTGGGTGCGGGCCCTGTGGTGGGGCCATGGATGAGTGGTTTTGGGTGCGGGAGGGGGCTCAGGGCTGGGGCAGGGAGGTCAGGGCTCTGGCTGTGGGTTTGGGCTCTGGTGTGGGAACAGGGATGATGGGTTTGGGGTGCAATAGGGGGCTCCAGGCTAGGGGATGGGACAGGGGGTTTGGAGTGTGGGAAGGGGCTCTGGGCTGGGGCAGCGGGGTTGGGAGGGGGTGAAGGCTCTGGCTGGGGGTGCGGGCTCTAGTGTGAGGCTGGGGATGAGGTGTTTGGAGTACAGGAGAAGGCTCTGAGTTGGGGCCCTTCCAATTCTTCCTGCTTATTACCCATACTTCTCACATTTGTATATAGGCATCTAAGATACTGGTTCGATCTTGCCTCCCAGTTTTGCCCTGACCCTCCTTTCTCTCTGCCATTATAGCCCACACTCCCTCTTGTTTCTCCCAGGTCTCCATGTTCCCCATTTACCTGTGGGCTTTGCTCACCTTTCCCCGTCGAACCTAGTTTAAAGCCCTCCTCACTAGGTTAGCCAGTCTGTGTCTAAATAGGGTCTTTCCCCTCCTCGAAAGGTGAATGCCATCTCTGCCTAGCAGTCCTTCCTCGAATAGCATCCCGTTGTCAAGGAAGCCAAAGAAAGCCCTCCTGGTGACACCATCTTCGCAGCCAGGCATTCATCTCCATGATGCATCTGTCTCTGCCCGGGCCCCTACCTTTGACAGGAAGAATCGAAGAGAATACCACCTGTGCTCCAAACTCCTTCGCTCATACTCCCCGAGCCCTGTAGTCACTCTTGATCTGCTCAGTGTCACACCTCGCAGTATCATTTGTGCCCACATGGATGAGTAGCATGGGGTAGTAGTCAGAGGGCTGGATAATCCTCGACAGTGCCTCCGTAACACTTCAGATACGGGCCCCCGGCAGGCAGCATACCTCCCGAGATGAAATGTCAGGGCGACAGATGGGCGCCTCCGTCCCCCTCAGTAGAGAGTCTCCGACCACCACTACCCTACGTTTCCTATTCGCAGTGGTGGCAGCAGACCTCCCAGCCTTAGGGGTACGAGGCTTCTCCTCCTTTACTGTAGGGGGTGATTCCTTCTTTCCTGTATCAAGAAGAGCATAACGGTTACCTATTACCACGGCGGGAGGGATCAGAGCAGGGGTGGAGCACTGCCTGCTGCCAGAAGTAACCAGCAGGGTACCTTTGGCATCCTCCAGGATGAGTCCCCTATTCAGCTAGGGCCAGCCATCACTGGCTTTACTGGCTTCTGTGCCTGAACTATACTGTTAAAAGGGCCCTTTATGGCTTCTCATTTTTCCAGCGTGGTGTCCCTACATTTTTACATTCTAGCTTTCTGCATTCCTCATATTATCATTCACTAGTTGCTTCATAAACTGCCAATGTAGAAGTTTCCCAAAGTGAGTCATTATGTAGGTTCGACTTGACTTTGATGTTTGCTGTTTTATTGTTTTGTTATATGTTGAGTAGGAATGGATGCCCTGAGACACATTTTGTAACTTCCTGTTATGGCTTGTTGATGCAGCAAGCTTAAGCAATTTAGCATTGTTTTCAGCTCTCTAGCTTTACAGGTGCTGAATGAAGACCATCTATTCAATTTTATTTCCTTACGTGTAGCGGTTTAGCACCTTGTTCGTGCTACGCTACTTACAGTAACACATTGGGCCAAATCCTAGCTTCAGATGCACCTGTGTAATTCTGGAGTGGTTAAATCAGTTTAACCAAGGACAGAATTTGGTTCACTGTTGCTGTCAAACTGTCTGGAGTGGCTCACGAGTGTGAATACCAGCCTTTAGGGCAAACTGTGAAGAAGGGGTAAATATAAACAGAGGGAAAGTTACTTTTTGTAAGTGCTAACGAGGGTGGATTTGGCCCATTCTCACACCTTCTTGTCAACTGTTGGGTATAGGCTACATCCACCCTGTTTGAATTGGCCTCCTTAGCACTGACCCCACCCCGACCCCTTGGTATGGTAACTCCCATCTTTTCATGTGCTGTATATTTATACCTGCCTGCTGTATTTTTCACTCCATACATCTAATGAAGTGGGTTTTAGCCCACAAAAGCTTATGCCCAGATAAATTTGTTAGTCTCTAAGGTGCCATGAGGACTCCTTGTGTTTTTATAGAGATAACAATTTCTCTTGACAGGGATTTTCATTCCCTTTCCCCAGAGCTCAAGCTTTGTGCATGTCTCCTCTTCATGGGTCGGGGGTGGAGGGGAGGGGGGAGAGAAAGGAGGGAGGAGGAGAGCCATCAACAAAGTCTTTTGTTCTCTGATGTCCCACAATGGTTTGTTTGATGTCTATAGGCCTTCTTTTGTTGGGCAGGAGACAAAACCTCTTGTAATAACTAGTATTTCACACTTGGTAATGCTTTTCTCCTGACTGGGGGATTTTCCAGTTTTGTAGCAACCACTTTTATAGTTACAGAGCAAATATGTAAAAATTACCTTATAACGTAGAATATAGATATTATAAGTGAGATTAAGGCATGAAGCAATTTAAAAGCATATCATAAAGTCCAAACAAAAAAATCAAAAACCTGGTCCAGATAATACTTAGTCCTACCATGAGTTCAGGGGACTGGACTAGATGACCTCTCAAGGTCCCTTGCAGTCCTGTGATTCTATTTTAACAATACTAGCACACAGGTGAGCCAGCCTGGTCTCTAGCTATGCATTTGTCAGTGTCCAGTGAGGCCTAGGGGGCTTGGCATGAGGTGGTAACTGCTCTGCCAGTGTCACAATTGCATCTACTGTCTTGCATTTAGTTGCCACATCCTGAGTTGATCACCTTACAACTGGATTTTAAACTGTATTCTTATGGCACATCCAACACACTAAAAGAACAGGAGTACTTGTGGCACCTTAGAGACTAACAAATTTATTAGAGCATAAGCTTTCGTGGACTACAGCCCACTTCTTCGGATGCATATACAAGTCAGCCTGTGTTAGCGCTTCCATGATGCAATTCACTTGAGATGGCTCCCCAGTTCCTTCCTAGCATTCTCTTAGAACTGTCTGATACAGCAGTATCTCCCCATCACCCTCTTCCGCCCCCCATCAACATTTACTGAGTTTCCAAATGGAAATACAGCCATTATTTCTTGTTCCAAGTTTAGAGAAATATTGCAACATTTCAGACATACCACTGTGTAGTAACTGTGAGTAAATATACACTTTTAAAATCAATGAATACAGTCACAGTTGCAGTAATTTTGTGATGGTCACCTTTTAGGACGCTAAACTATTGTCAGTGACATGTGACACCTTTAGCTATGGTTCCTTTTTATTCTATTGCAAATGTGCTTGCAATGGTAGGCTACAAATATGTCTTCCGGTGGTTCTTTTATCATGTACTCATATGCTTTGGTCTTAATTTCTTAATGTGTATTTTGAAATGTTCTCTGTAGAACAGGCAGAGTGTTAGAACGAACCAATACAAATGACATCTTCCTAGTAAACTGAATGGACTCTCTTCATTGGACGTTCATCAGTCCTTTTTAATTTGACTGCAGTATTGACTATCTATTTCCCTGGTGTGTCAACAGGCCAACTACTATGAGCAGTCGCTCTGTGAAGCTGTTCTTCAGTTTGTTTAGAATGGAGATCCCTTTATTAAATTGCTTTGATCTCTGCTTGTTTACTATAGCCAACAAATTATAGGCTTGGAATACTGTCAAGCATAGTTTTTGTATTGGGGGGCCTCATGTGTTACTTATTTTTCCATCATTGGTGATCCTTGCTTTCCTGACCAACATCTGCACACCCACTTTAGGGTCTGGGCAATCTGGACCAGTTTTTTATGTTCAGGGTTAATTTGTTTTAAAGATGGTACCTAATGTCTTACTAAAATTTGTCAAATAAACATGAGTTGCCTGTTCATGATTTTTTTCCACGTTATCTGCATGCCAGATACTATTTGAGGGTTATTTTTAAAAGATTGGATTTTGCCAGCCCTACCACAGTGGAGGAGTTACTATTTTATCAGTTGGTCTTTCTCAGGGGCATAATTGTCAGATGCTTCCCAATGCTAATTAAACTGAAATCAACACCATTTCAAAGCCTAGGAAGATGGATCTTAGTGACACTACTTCAAACGTAGAAATTTCTATAGTGAGCTTAAAGAAATGTGATGGATGTAATATACTAAGCAGAGATCTTGAGTGCATCTTTTCCCTGTGAAATATGCAAAGACTAATATAGAAATTTCCATATGTTAAAAATATTTGGCAATTTATGTCACTTACATTGAGGCTGCATGCAAGATATTGTCCTTGCTGAAATTTGATTTTTAAGATATTCACTTGTACGCATACATCAGCTACCTTTGTCATAAATATGCCCACATAGGTGAAGTTTTGTATTAAAGAATGACGAGGTTCCCACCTAAATATGTTTAACTAATGTGTAGCTTCTAGTTACATACAGAAAATAGGTGCTGGGAGCAAGATATCAAAACAGACCATATTCCAGAAGCCAATCGTCTTCTCACGAGCAGTTTTCAAGCTGTTGTTATATACAGTGCTCTGTCTCCAGGCAAAGAATTTGATTAGAATCCCAGGCAAAAAAAGAACGCTGTAAGATGTAGTTAAAGTTGAGAGTATGTCTGTCATTTTAAGGTTTAAAAAAAAATAAAACCTTTTCCAAGAATGTTGTAGTAATCAAACAATAGAAACCGAGGACATTCAAAGCTGGAGTTTTGGGTAACAAAAAATGTTAAATGTACAGAAAAAGGCTTCCATATGAGAAGAGAGAAAAGATTGTGAATGTTTACTTTAGAGAGCAGGGCCGGCTCTAGGATTTTTGCCGCCCCAAGCAAAAACAATTTTGGCCGCCCCTCCCCCCCGTTTTTTTCTTACCCCACCCCTGACCCCGCCTCAACTTCACCCCTTCCCCAAATCCCCAGCCCTGCCTCCTCCCCCCAAGCTCTCAAACTTAGGAGGGAGGGACGAAGGGAAGGGGAGAAGCGGCGCGCGCCCCGCGGCCACTCAGAGTCTCCCCCTCCCTCCCAGGCTCTCAAACCTGGGAGGGAGGGGGAGCAGCGGCGTGTGAATCAGCTGTTTTGCGCACCCTGGCCGCTTGGGATCTCCCCCTCCCTCCCAGGTTTGAGAGCCTGGGAGGGAGGGGGAGCAGCGGCGCGCGAGCGGCAGCAGCGGAGGTGAGCTAGGGCGGCCGGGGCACATTTTTAGGGGCGGCATTCTGGCACCAGCTTGTTTTGCTAATGCCTAGAGCCGGCCCTGTTAGAGAGGATGTGAGGGAACATGATAAATGTATACCAATCTAATAAGAAATGCTATCAAAGAAGGTAATTTGGATTCTCATATGGCCCCTCTGTTCAAGTAGAAGAAAAGGGAGGCATTTAACGAAATGGAAAGGTGACCAATTTAAAAGTGGTTAAGTGCAGTGCATTTTTATACAATACCTAATTAATCTGTGGAACTTTCTGCCATAGAATATAAAGGGAGAGGTTGCAAGTGCTGTGCTGCACAGGTAGGGTCGGAGGGTAGAATTCAAAATGATCTTGAAATAAATTGGAGGAAATTCAATAAGGACAAATGCTACTACACTTAGGAAGTACTACACTTAGGGTACATCTACACTACAGGGGGGAGTCGATTTAAGATACGCAAATTCAGCTACGTGAATAGCGTAGCTGAATTCGACGTATCGCAGCCGACTTACCCCGTTGTGAGGACGGCGGCAAAATCGACTTCTGCGGCTTTCTGTCGGCGGCGCTTACTACCACCTCCGCTGGTGGAGTAAGAGCGCCGATTCGGGGATCGATTGTCGCGTCCCGACGGGACGCGATAAATCGATCCCCGAGAGGTCGATTTCTACCCGCCGATTCAGGCGGGTAGTATAGACCTAGCCTTTGTAAGGAATAATCCATTAAACAAATATAAAATAGAAAATGACTGCATAGGAAGGAGTACTTCCCCCCCAAAATTGGGGGGTTATAGTGGATCACAAACTAAATATGAGTCAACAATGTAATATTTTTGCAAAAAAGCGAATATCATTCTGGGATTTATTAGCAGGACACGAGAAGAAATTATTCCACTCAGCACTGATTAAGACTGAGCTGTAATACTGTGTCTAGTTCTGGGCCCCATACTTTGGGAAAGGTGTGAACAAATTGGATGAAGTCTAGAGAAGCGCAACCAAAATTATTAAATGTCTAGAAAACGTGACCTATGAGGAAAGATTGAAAAAAATGGATTTATTTTGTCTGGATAAGAGAAGACTGATAACAGTCTTCAGGTATGCAAAAGGTTGTTATAAAGAGGAGGGTGATAAATCGTTCACCTTATCCACTGAGGACAATGGACTTGAATTGCGGCAAGGGAGATTTAGGTTAGACATTAGGAAAAACTTCTTAACTGTGAGGGTAGTTAAACACTGGAACAAATTACCTAGGGAGGTTATGGAATCTCTGTTATTGATGGTCTTTAAGAAAAGTTTAGACAAACACCTGTCAGGGATTGTCTAGATAAAATTTAGTCCTGCTTCAGTGCAGGTAATTGGACTAGATGACCTGTCAAGGTCCTATCCAGTCCTACATTTCTGTGATTTCTATAATGAAAGCCAAAAGCTGAGTAAGATTCAGAAGGGTTTAGACATTTTTATGGATGATTCCAATGGGAGTTAAGTGTCTAAGTACTTTGAAAAAATCTCAGTAGGTGCCTATATGCATCTGTAAGCATCCAAATACCTTAAAGTTTGGCTCTAAGTGCCTATTTCTTTTTGAAAATAAGCTCACTGAGTCACTTTGTGAAACTTTTACCCAAGGTGACCAGAACTGAGCACAATATTGTTGGTGAACATTTATTTGTATAATGGCTTTGTAATATATTCAGTATTATGCTCTATCCCATTTTGAATTCTCTGTAACGCTTTGCTTGCTTTTTTCATTGCTTTGTCTATTGAGCAGAAGCTTTCATTGAGATGTCCACAGTGATACCCACCTTTTCCTTCCCCAACTGCAGAGTCCCAGAAAATAGGTTTCTTTCCCCTGATTTTTTCCTCTACTTTGTATGGCACCCACTGAACAAAGATCCGAAGTCATTTTCCCTGGGAGATACCCTTCATGTGTAGGAAATACCATGTGTATAATAGGGACCTATGGCAGGGCGCTCCTGGGGAAGTCTTAATCAGCTCCTGCTACTCTGGCCCCAATCGGGAAATGAATTGGGGCTGGGTAAATAGCCTAGGTTTGCCTAATCACTGGCTACCGAGAACCTTCCAGCCTCATTAGGTAGGAGCTATAAGGCTGGGAGGAAGTGAGTGAAGAGGGGGGGCAGAAACCAGGAAGGAAGAGAGGCTCAGGGAGAGGTAGGAGCCTGTTACTCTGTTGCTGACCAGGCCTGTGTTAGGCCAAGCCATTGTAAATAGCCTGTATATAGTAGGAAACTGGTGGTGAGAAACAGCCACAAATAAAGAGCATGGGTGTTGCACCAGCTTGGAGTGCCCCTGAGTCTGTGAGGATTGGGGCCAAGGGGCCAAGTATGCAGGGGCGCAATGGGCACCCCATTACAGGACGGTACACTACATTATGTATTGGGCCAATACCACGTGCTCCAGAAATGACTCTGTGAAATGTATTCTGAATCTTGCTAGAAATTAGACCAGAGACCATCATGAGATGCTTGGAGTGGGGAAGAGGAATTAAAATCAAAGTAGCACCTAAACATCTTTAATCCAGCACTTTCCAGTTTCTCAGAACTAATTCTTCTCATGTCCTGTTGTAAGCGTATCGATTTGCAAACAACTTGGTTACTCCACCCAAATGGCAGAGAGGGTAGAAAATAAGGATTTAGAATGGAAGTGTAGACTCACTTAACTATGGAGTTACACAACTGATGCGCCCATAATGCAGATGCAAATGGAAATAAACAAGTTTGCCCGTCCAATGACCCCAGGCATTGCTAGCCATTAGGAAGAAAAAAGACCCACTGTGGTAATTAAGCCTTTTGAAACACTGCTGCAGAACTCATTTAACACTTTAGAAATTGGCTTAACCCACTTGCAAAGCACATTGAGTACCTAGCCATTGATAAAGTGATTGATCACTCTGAGGAAAAGACTTGAATATAAACTGTTGTACTGGGCTTGCAAGACCGTTCTTTGTGTTTGGGTGTCTCCAGAGGCTCCTTCTTTTGCTTGCTAGAACAAAGTGATAAGAGGTGAGTTCCTTCTGGAATTCTTCACCTTTAAATAACTTAATGCTACTGACAGATTTCTGGAAGATCTGATCCAGGCAACTCTCTCAAGTATTTCCCTTTCTGAGCTAAGTTATTTTAGGCTTTGGGGCTTAATTAATACCATTATAGTATTTCCCTCACCTACTGTATGTAAATCTTGAAATACAGATCTTGTATAATTACCTACATTAATCAAGCAAGCTTCTTTATCATTGCCCTGTACTCAGCTACATTTCCTATTCCTTTAAACGGGTAGCTGTTTCCTTTTTACTTTTTCATTACTTAATATTCTTTATTTAGTCTGATTTTAAAAAAAACAACATTTCTAAACATCTCATTTTTATTTCTGAAATGCAGTTTAAATTCAAATAGGTTTGTTAAAAGAACAGTGTAAACATTGGGTTTAAAAAAAAAAAGAATTCAGAGTCTCTCACACTATTCATTTGATTCTCTAACACGGGGTGGCCAACCTTAGCCCGAGAAGGAGCCAGAATTTACCAATGTACATTGCCAAAGAGCCACAGTAATACGTCAGCACCCCGCATCAGCTTCCTCCCCCGCTCCCAGAGCCTCCCACCCTCTGGCAGCCCTGCCAGTCAGTGCCTTCCCCCTACCTCCCTGCACCTCCCGATCAGCTCTTTTGTGTCGTGCAGGAGGCTCTGAGGGGGGAGGAGGAGGAGCGAGGGCATGGCAGGATCAGGGGAGGGGGCAGGAAGGGGTGGAGTGGGGGTAGGGCCTGTGGCAGAGCCAGGGGTTGAGCAGTGAGCACCCCCTGGCACATTGGAAAGTTGGCCACCTATAGCTCCAGCCCCGGAGTCGGTGCCTATACAAGGAGCCGCATATTAACTTCTGAAGAGCCACATGTGGCTCCGGAGCCACAGGTTGGCCACCCCTGCTCTAACAATAGGCCAGGTCAGTGCTTAATCTGGGTGTGTGTGTGGGGTGAGGGGAGAGGGGATGCAGACCTGCCTCCTCCCAAAAAAATAAATCCAGCTCTGTCACTGAGGGGCATGCTTTACACACTGTTTTGCCAGTTGCTTCTCCCAGATTATGATAGGCTCTCCACCTTTTTCAGACCACTTTAAAGACTGCCCCAGCTAACCACAAGTTCAAACCAGAGGTATGGAATAATGGAACTATATTTGTCCTTGACACCCAACAGTCCTTGTTTGTTTTCCATAGTTTGATTGCATGTTGTCCTCATATCTTAAAACAATCAGCAGCTTCTAAAAGCTTGTCTGCACTGCCCCCCAGTTTGGACTACCCAGCTGTGAATATCCATATGCACCAACGTTCTGCGCTGTAATGTCTCCCGTGTGGATGCTGTGGGCACAAACTAAAAGGTTCCTCGTTCGTATAAAATCCCATTTAAATAGGATTTCATTAATGTGAACTAGGAGCTTTTTCGCTTGTGACAATAGCATCCGCATGGGGGAGTTACAGTGCGGCACTTTGGTGCACACTGCTATTCAGCCTCTCATAGTCTGAAATGTGGGGCATTGTAGACAGGCCCTTAGAATCAAGCTTGCTTCTGACTTACAGCCCAGTCCTTCTCCTTGTCATGTGGAAATCCAAAATTAAAATTCCATTGACAAAAAAACCCATTAAGGTTATAGTATAGCATTATTTTAATAGTAGTCAGAACCTATTCTCTATGTATACACTCTCAGTAACTCAGATGTTGGGTATATTTCAATTGTTTTGATTGTGTTTATTGTAACACATTAAGCAGGCCATAGGTATTTATTTACAATCACTGATGTGAAACCACCAAAATGTAGCTGCTGTAACCACTAATCTGAAAAAGTATAGTTAACAGGCAATAAATTAATTAAAATATGTGTATTGATTTGAGTTAACCATAATTTTGCTGAAACACAAGTATACCTGATTTTAGTTCCAAAATGTATTGAATTTGGATTAGCTTTTACTGAACTCTTTTTGATTTAATACAACAAATACACCACAGTCTAGGTATTCTATTTTATAGAAAACTATGGTGAGGGTTCCCTGTAACAGGGTTACAAGATAGAATGTGTGTACCTGGTCACAGTAAATGTTTGATTTTTTTATTATTATTATTATTTAATTTAAAAATCAAACATGCAACAACTGGGTGGTAGATTCACTTTTTAAATGAAAATCTGACTCTCACTCTCCTGACCATTTTGTTTTATTATGGGCCAAATCCTCAGGTTCTTATTCATGTTTTGTTCAGTCCCCATTCGTAGAGGATAGGTCCATCAACATGGTGGATAGGTCCGTCAATGGCTATTAGACAGGATGGACAGGGATGGTGTCCCTATCATCTGTTTGCCAGAAGCTGGGAATGGGTGACGGGATGGAACACTTGATCATTACCTGTTCTGTTCATTCCCTCTGGGGCACCTGGCGTTGGCCACTGTTGGAAGACAGGATACTGGGCTAGATGGACCTTTGGTCTGACCCAGCATGGCTGATCTTATGTTCTGTAGAAAACTCTGATGGAGTCAATAAAGAGATGTAACTGGATTAGGTTTAGAGATTCATAGATTCTAAGGTGAGAAGGGACCATTTCTGATAATGTATTCTGACCTCATGTTTAACAATGGCAATAGAATTTCATCCAGTTTCTTCTATATTGAGCAGAACAGATCACACCAGAAATACGTCTAGCCTTGATCTGAAGACATCAGGAAATGGAGAATCCACCATTTCCCTTAGTAGTTTGTTCCAGTAGTTAATCACCTTCACTGCCGACTTTAGTATTTGTCCTTGCAGTGCAGAACTGATTAAAAACACTCCTCCTATTACTATCTTATTCCTCCCTCAGCTTCTAACCTATGAAGTTTAGTATATTAACTGCATTTAATTTGTACTTATTCCCATAGGCAGCTCTGTTTGCATCATAAGTCAAGAAATAAACTGTTTTCTTAGTTAATATTAGCTTGTGATCTATTGTAGAGCATCTCAAGGTCTTTGAACCCATATCATGCCCCCAATTACTAGATATCTAGAGTTCTTAATCTAGCACACTGTACAGCATAATTTAGCAGTGCATAATTTTAAATATTTGATTATTGCTGGGTGCTATTTTTATGTTTGCATGACTGCAGATGATGTTAATATAGGACTTACAACACTAGTATATTAAAGTCATAATCATTATTGCCAGTATTCATTGTGATTTTGAAGTGTGACTTTATTCATGATACATTCTGCTGTTGTATTGCAGGCAATAGTTTCAGAAAGCTATGCAGCACAGTATGCAGGTCTCTGTTATAAAAAAGTGTGTCTGCAATAGACATAATAATATTCAGGTTTTTTATATCATGCTTTCTAGCCATAGATCTCTGTGATAGGGTCTTCTGTGGTCGGGTGGCCTAGTGGCTAGATCACCCGTCTCAAGTGGCTGTGGTGGCTGGCAGGTTGCTGATCTGGCCCTTCGGGCAGGCAGACAGAGAGCTCCTGCCTTCTTGTCAGTTAGCCCCTAACTGAGCCAGGCTCCCTTATTTTCTCTTCCCTCCAGGCCTGGCACTGGCTGCAGGTATAGCAAGGCGGGGCTAGCTGAACCCAAAAGTTTTCTTTAACTCCTCTTGTGCTGGACAGCTGTTTCTCTGCACCCTCACAGTCTCACACTAATTTATAATATTTAACTCCATGCCCAAGGACTGGGAATACTTGATGTAAAACAGGGATGTATTAGAAATGAATGAGTTTAACTAACTGGGCTGAATTCATTCCCCCATTTTTAAGCCCATTGATTTGAATGAACAATTAATTTAGCCCATTGTCTTTACCCTTGCAGATTTAAATTCTAGCAGTATACATATCTTTGGCCGTAGAAGTACCAGTATGAGGATCATTAACACTTCAGGGTGTTATAGGTCAAAGTGGAAACCTTATTACAAATCTAGGAAAACTGTCTCCAGTGACAGATTTTCTAATAGCCTAAAGAACATTGGAGGCATGGCTGCGTGCTGAGTATATACCCACCGAGGCAGGTTTGTACTCTGCAAGTCTCAGCCGTACGTCTACTGCCGATATGTGCGCTACTGTGGCTACACAGCTCTTCATTTGAGCTAGTGTGACTGTATGTACGCAGGCAGGGAAATTACACCCCTAGCTCGTCGTGTAGATGTAACCTAAGGGCATGGCTATGCTTGCGGGTGTAGAGCGCTGTGAGTTAAACCTGCCTTCGGAGAGCGCAGTAGGGAAAGCGCTGCAGTCTGTCCACACTGTCAGCTGCTTGTGCACTGGCGTGGCCACATTTGTGGCACATGCAGAGGCATTGGGAGCGGTGCATTATGGGCAGCTATCCCAGCATGCAAGTGACTGCACCGTGCTTTTCAAATGCGGGATGGGGTGGAGTGTGACAGGGAGTGTGTTGTGTGTATGTGAGGGGAGAGAGAGTGGTGTTTTGGGGGGCTGAGAGCATGTCAGCATGCTGTCTTGTAAGTTCAGACAGCCTCAGACCTCCCTCTCCCCCCCCGCCTCTCTCTCACACATAGCATTCCCGACTGTCAGAAACGGAGCTTTCAAATGGCATATCCGCATTCCCACAGTGATTCAAAACAATGACAAGAGTGGCCACTTGACTTAAGGGGATTATGAGACGTTTCTGGAGGCTGATCAGAGCACAGTAATGCAACAGTCATCGACACTGCTGCTGCGGCGCTCCAAGGGGCGCAGCAAACGTTATTCCACTCGCCGAGGTGGAGTACCAGCAGCGCTGTAGCCGCGGAATCAGAGTGCTCTTCGTGTCTTGCCAGTGTGGATGGGGAGTGAGCTAGAGCGCCCGGGGCTCCTTTATTGCGCTGTAACTTGCAAGTGTAGCCAAGTCCTAAGATGACAGAGGAGAAGTGAGGTTACCAAGGAAACATTGTCTTGGGGGGGGAAGATAGGTTTGTATTGTTAGCATTATTAAATAACAATCCACATGTCATTGCAAAATACACAGACAGTAAGACTATAATTACATCCTGAGCACCTGGCAATTCTAACAAAACCCTCCAACTTTGAGCTTACAGTTTGTGTCGTCGCTGACATCCCCTGGGATGAATTATGTCTGGGTTGTCAAAGGGATGGGGTTAGGAGCCATCCAAGCCATAGTGTGCATGTAATATTATGTAAAAAACGTATATACCACTTCAAATTAAAAGGTGAATCTAATTAATGATGTATTCCCTGTTTGAAATATAATGTAATCTGGCTGGCTGTGGTTTTTGGCGAGGTTACTATCTTTTGAAAAGGAATGTACTTTATAATAGCCATATCTATGAGAAATGGTTGTGCTCCTCTCAACAGACAGAGATGAAAACTCTCTTGGGCCACAGCTGCTGTTTGAACATCCAGGAATCGTCCAAACTCTTGTAAGATTCCCCAAAATATTAACCTATATGCCAAATCTTCATTTTTTTCCCCCTTAGCCAACCCAACATGACCTCTGTTTTATCTCAGTTGGGCCTCAGAACTAGCCCTCATCAATTCCCCAAAATCTTGTTGACATTGTCTTCATCTCATTTGACCAGCTGAATGAATGAATGAACCAAAGATGCTAGGTGCTGTTCCCAGACTGATGACTAGAGCTCTGCAAAATTTTGCAGGCAACTTTTTTTCACTGAAAAATGAAGATTTGGGTTGACTGAAATATTTTGTGAATCATGTAGAATTAATTAAATTCTGGAAAAGTTGAACCATTTGATTACATTTTTGAGATACAGGTCTGTTGCATCTTACGCGCATTTAACATTTTTTGGCTTAGCGATGTTAAGGAAGGTCAGCGAATTAAGATTTTAAAAGTTTGTTCAAGCATGGGTGGAAATGCATTTTAGATTAATTTGAACACAAACACTGTTTTTATTGCTCTGTGCTGTTATATATGGCAGTGAGAACTGCGGTAACGGCAGAGTACTTGGCTTGGTTGCTATATTGGAATGGTATGCTGGTAGCATTAACCTTCGTAGGTTACAGTACAATTTCAAATTATAATGCATGGCATCACACCTTTTTAAAAAACACATTAGTCAATTCCTATAGAGGAGGACAGTAATGACATTTATGGGGCTACTCAGGTGCCTTTTCTCAGGACTTATGTTCTCGTTTGAAAGTGGATTAAGGTGGTTACCATTACGGAAATCATGAATTATGGGAAGACTTGAATTTACTTAATCTGTCACAAAACAGCAATAGATCAGAAACAGAACTATGACCAATGTTTGAAGACCAGCTTAACATGGGATAAACAGAGTTTTGGCTCAATCCTGTATTCCTATGGCATTCAAACTCCCACTGAAATCAACAGGATTTCTGTCTGCATCAGAACTGCGGGACTGGGCCTTAAATTAGCCATCTCTTTATAGTAGACAATTAAGAAATATGCTTAGCCCAGTGGATCTCAGTTAATTTCCTCTTTCTACAGTAAGTTTATTCACAGCATTCAGAACACTTCTGTGTGAAAGTTCTGGACCCCTCTCTACCCCCTCCCATTTCTTAAAGAACATTTCAATCCTGCACTAACAAGCACAGTTTAAAAGAATGAACCTTTTACCAATTAACTCTGTTTGTAATCGGGAGAGGAGGTGGGGTAATTGCGTAACTGACTAACCCACCTTTTTATCCCAAGAACGATCTCAAATGAACCCTTTCGTTCCTCTTAAAAATAATAAGTCGGTGTCTAGTTCACTAGTAATCATTTGTGAGGGACAGCCAACTAATTAGCTAAATTGTATGCCAAACAATTACTTCAGTTTAGCATGTGCAGTAACTTTAAACCATACTTTTTCCTTTGGAATTATCTAAAACCTATAAAACGGAACTGTGGTGTTCATTGTTCTTTTCCCAGAAAGTGTTGCAAGAGGTGTACTCCATCTGGTGGCAAGATTACAAAAGAAAATGAAAGCATTAATAATATACTTACAGGAAAAAGTAAAAGCCTCTCTCTAGCTGTTGATTTAACAACGTAATGCCTCTGTAGTCAAAAATTCAATTGTTAGCCTTGGGTTTTTTCAGAGTAGGAGCTTTGTTTAGAATAGTTTTCTTTATTCCACAGCAAATGAGTGTTACTTAAACATATCAGTTTAAGTCTTTCCCCTTCATCAGTAGAAATCAAAGTGCATTTTGTCTCAGCACTTCTATTATTCCTCCATCATTTTACAGAAACATAAACCCTGTAGTTTAGTTTATAACTTAGTGATGATAGGACCAAGGGTTTTCTACTTGCTAGGGCAAAGGACTCCTGTGTGCTGTTCCTGGCTTTGCTACTGTAGGACTGTGCAAGTCACTTAACTTTTCTGTGCCTCAGTTTTGCCACCTGTATAATTTTGTTTTATATGTAGGCAATATTCCATCCCCCCAAAAAATCAAGTGATTGGCTTAAAATAATGAGATTTCTAAAATGGGGGGATTTTATTTGCTTTCTTATTTTTGAGCCTTTAGGGTACATTTGGGTCACATTTTCAGCCTGTTCTTTGCAACTGTGAGTGATAGAGACTGACTTTTTTAAAGCTGAGATTCTCTCACTATTCCACCATTCCAGGAGCTGAGACTTTTTAAAATCCCTCCACAAAATATTGCGAAACTCTTGATAAAATTGCAATATTGGTAACACTGCCAAAAATATTCATATATTGCTCCAGGTCCTTTTACAATTATTAAAACACATCACATCAAGAAAAAAAAATGAGCATAATTAATGAACTGCATATGTAACTTCAAATCGAGCACAATGATGATCACAATCATAATACAGATATACACGGTAAGCCAGATGTTCACAAAACTCCATTTCCCATGTGGGCACCTAAATGAAGTGGCCAGAAGTAGTATGTGATCTTTTTTGTCATCTCCATTCTTCCTCTCCCCTTTCACCCCATTTTGTCTATTTATGACCCTTGTTTACAATGTAGATTGTACATTTTTGGAACAATCACTGGGTCTACTTGTTTTTGTAAAGTGCCTCACGTAGTTTTGGGCAGAATAATATTAATAATAATAATCATAACTACAAATTAATGAGAGAAGCTGGGTGAGATAATATCTTTTATTGGAGCAGCTTCTCTTGGTGAGTGAGACAAGCTTTTGAGCTTACACAGAGCTCTTCTTCAGGTCATTTTCTGATTTTTCTCCCCCAGAAAATATTTCCAAACTGATTTGAGAATGTAAAAAAGTAAACTCAATTTTTTATAGCCCAGATTGCCAAATAATTCTAGTCATAGTAGCATTGGAATCACTGTTAAAATTAAAGACTACGGTTGTCAACTGATGAATGTATAATAAATATGACATAAATCATAAAATGACCTGAAGAAGTGCTCTGTGTAAGTTTGAAAGCTTGTCTCTCTGACCTACAGAAGTTGGTCCAATAAAAAGAGATTACTTTGCCCACCTTGTCTCTCTAATATCCTGGGATTGACACAACTACAACAACACTGCATATCATAATAATAACATATGTTTGTTCAGCATAGTCAACAAGGGTTCTACAATAAGCCTCTTAGATTCATAGATTTCAAGGCCAGAAGATACCCCAGTGATCATCTCCTCTGGCTTCCCGTAAAACACAGGTCGTAAAACTTCCCCAAACACAAACAGCAGAACTTTGGGGTTCAAAACAATGGTCATTCTCTCCTAGATCTGACTGTCAAGAGATTGAAAAGATAATCACATTAAAATTCATATGTTGCTCAGTCTACCACTGTCAAAAATAACTAATCACACATTTCCTTCTTATGACCATATGCAGTATGTCATATTCATTATACAGCCATCAGCTGACAACTGTAGTCTTTAGTTATAACAGTAGTTCCAATCCTATGCTGACTAGGAATTATTTGGCAATCTGAGCTATAATAATTGCAGTTTACTTTTTTACATTCTCAATCAATTTGGAAATATTTGATGGAGAAAAAATCAGATCACAATTCATCTCATATGTTGTTTTTATGTGTTTATAAGCTTCCTGTCAACTTGCTATTTAAGTGCCGATTAAGCTTTCAGATTTATCACTTCCATATTTTTTTCAGTTACGTGGGAAACTTATGTAGCACAATAGAATATTGGTACAATGAAAAGCTAAAGTAGTTCATTGCTATAGAAGGCTGTTACTAAAATAGAATACCTAATTGCTTGTTGGTCTTAGTATAGTTCATATTAGACAAGGGCAGGGCCGGTGCAACCACTAGGCAAACTAGGCAGCTGCCCAGGGCGCCAAGATTTGGGGGCGCCGTTGCCAATCAAGACGCTGGCTGCAGATGGCAGACTGTAGGGAGGGAGGACGTATATGATAAGAACCACGCTCCCAGTGAATTGCTCTCCTGCCAGAGAGCAAGAAAGCCAGCGAAGGTCTTTGCTTGTGAATGGCTACAGATAGGTACATTTACACAGGAATAGCTCCTTTGTCTTGTAGATTGCACAGCAGCCAGAAGGAGAGTGGAGCAGCTTGCGGCGCGGGAAGTGTAAGACCCCTACTGGGGCTGAGCTGTGCTGTCAGTGTGGTGCAGCTGGGGCCGGCTTGCATGGCATGCTTGGAGAGCGGGCTGCAGGATTTGCAGGCAGAGGCGGCTCTGCTCCCTGGGGAGAGAAGGGAGGGACGCCGCGGCTGGCAGCTCTGCGGGTTCTCTCGCGTGGAGGGGCGGCTAAGCCGCTTTAACCCACCTCTCTGCGCCCCAGCTTGCTACCCTCCCGACCCTGCTTTGGCGTGAGGGCCGCGCACTCTCTGCCTCACAGTCCTGCCTGCCCGACGCCCGCCTGCTGGAGCGAGAGCCCAGCATTCAACTCCCCAGTCTGGTCGCAGGATGGACTCGTGAAGGCAAAGCAGGCGACACGCTCCCATTGCCCTGTTGCAATTGCTCTTGGCCCGCTGCTGCATGCCAGGGACTGGAAAGGAGAGAGCCCGTTTCACCTTGCGGCTCTTTGAATCCTACCCCGCCCACCGCCCTCTGGCCAAACCCATATTGCGCCCTCTCCCCCCTCCACACCCAAACCCGTCAGCTTCCCTTCCCCTCCCCAGCCAAACCCGATCCTCCCAGTGACCGAACCTGGTCTGCTCCCCTTGCACTCCCCAGCCAAACCTGAACCCCCACTGACTGAACTCGGTCTGCTTCCCTTCCCCTCCCCAGCCAAACCTGATCCTCCCTGTCTGCATTGTCTGCTCCCCTTGCACTCCCGAGCCAAACCTGAACCCCCACTGACTGAACCCAGTCTGCTTTCTTCTCCTCCCGGCCAAACTCAAACCGTCACTGTCACTGACAGCATCCGGTCTTCTTCCCTTCCTCTCCCCAGCCAAACCTGAACCCCCACTGACTGAACCCGGTCTGCTTCCCTTCCGCTCCCCAGCCAAACCCGATCCTCCCAGTGACCGAACCTTGTCTGCATCGTCTGCTCCCCTTGCACTCCCCAGCCAAACCCGATTCCCTCTCTGACCGAACTCAGTCTGCTTCCCTTCCCCACCAAACCTGATCCCCAGTATGACAGAGTATCCGCCATTCTAATTTTATAAAAACAACAAGGAGTCCGGTGGCACCTTAAAGACTAACAGATTTATTTGGGCATAAGCTTTTGTGGTAAACTTCTTCAGATGCATGGAGTGAAAGTTATAGATGCAGGCATTATATAATGACACATGAAGAGAAGAGAGTTACCTCACAAGTGGCGAACCAGTGTTGACAGGGCCAGTTTGATCAGGGTGGATGTGGTCTACTCCCACTAATAGATGAGGAGGCGTCAATTCCAGGAGAGGCAAAGCTGTTTCTGTAATGAGCCAGCCACACTCAGTCCCTATTCAAGCCCAAATTAATGGTGTTAAATTTGCAAATGAATTTTAGTTCTGCTGTTTCTCTTGGAAGTCTGTTTTGGAAGTTTTTTTTGTTCAAGAACAGCGACTTTTAAATCTGTTATAGAATGTCCAGGGAGATTGAAGTGTTCACCTACTGGCTTTTGCATGTTACCATTCCTGATGTCCGATTTGTGTCCATTTATTCTTTTACGTAGGGACTGTCCGGTTTGGCCAATGTACATGGCAGAGAGGCATGGCTGGCACATGATGGCTTATATAACATTAGTAGACATGCAGGTGAATGAGTCCTTGATGGTGTGGCTGATGTGGTTGGGTCCTCTGATGGTGTCGCCAGAGTAGATATGGGGACAGAGAGGAGGCAACAAGGTTTGCTACAGGGATTGGTTCCTGGGTTAGTGTTTCTTTGGTGTGGTGTGTAGTTGCTGGCGGACTCCTTGTTGTTTTTGTGGATACAGACTAACACGGCTACCCCCTGATACTTGACACCATGCAAGACTCTAATTTTATAAATTTTATTAATAACAATAATTGGATATTATAAAGGTAGAATCAAACGTAGTAGACTTTGATATGAAAGAATGAAGGAAGGAAGTGACAGTGTATTGTGTATAATGTATGTGATTTATTTTAAGATTCATGCTATTTTGTGCAAAGTGAAAACAATAACAATGTCAACACTGTCAGGTTATTCATTTATTTTTATTAAATATGTAGACTAAATAATGAAATTAATAAATTTTCAAGCCGAACGTGTATTAATTCTAATGAACAATGCCACATTATGCAGTATTCATTTTTGAAAGTTTATAATAAGCGATGCTCCGGGGGGAGGGGACGGGGGAGTGGGGCGCACGGTGGAAGTTTCGCTTAGGGCGCAAAATATCCTTGCATCAGCCCTGGACAAGGGCCTCTATCACAGGACCATCCCCATAATTGGTATGCAACATCTTTGTCAGTGTCGACAGAAAAGCCAAGGGTAGGTGAATGGAGAACAAACTACTCTCTCCTTATTTGTTGTATGTTGTGGGGAAATGCAGGGAAATTTGCACTACTGGTTCCTGTGTTGCTTGCACCTATTCTGTGGATAGATGGAGGTGGAAGTCCTCTGGGGCTGTTAAGGCTGAACCTTTCACAAGCACTAACTCGCAATTTTAATTAATATGTTTTATATTTAGTAAATGATAGACCTCGGTGCAGACTGCTTCAGAGCTCCACCCGTTATTCTTAAAGATGTCAGTATTAAAAGACAAGAAGTGTTATTGCTAAGACTGTCTGACTTTAATAACTAGTTTATATTAGCTCTAAAATTAACAGGTTGAATGAGATTGGTCTCATGGTGTCAGTTGCTATTTTTAGTAGATTTGTCATTTTCTTTCTTTTAGAAAGATGCTGACAAAAGCTTCAGACAAAAATGAATCACAGTTGGAAGTTGTTGCCCATTCCATCCCCACCAAAAAGAGAAGCTCAGAATTGCTACCTCTAAGGCTAAGAACCACATTCTAAAAATGCCTGAAGGGGTTTGACAGAGGCATTTAGCTGCTGAAAATTACAGCAATCTGTCACATCCACATTTAATGGAAGGTGCATCTTAAAAAAAAAAAAAAAAAAAAAAGTGAGATGCCATAGCAACAAAGAGAAGTTACAAAGAAGCATCTACTTTTCTTTTCTTTTTTGCATATTTATTTTTAGATAATAAATCACAATTTCTAAGTAATTTTCAAGTCATAAAAATGATTTAAAATACTTTAAATCAAGTAGCGCCTTGGGGGTGATGAAAAGATTTGCTAAGTTTATAAAATTAACTTTGTAAGAAAACGACCATGAACATGTACCTTGCCTCTGTGTTTTTACAAGAGATCTTCTGTCTGGAAAAATATCCCTTGATCGGTAGAATTATCTTGATTTGATCAGTTCATATGTGTGACTCAAGAGGCTCTTATTTTCTGCATTCGAAAACTCTTGAAGTGATGCTGTAAATAATGCTTTCCGTAAGTGCTGACCTCTGACATGTTTCTGTAATTTATAACACAACTGCCTTTCAACTTGTCACATACTGATGGTGCTGAGTATTCTGAAAGAAGGAGGCGAGGAAAGCTACTACTTTTTAAAGATGTTCAGCAATATGCATTAATTGTTGTTGATGCTGAATGTTTGACACTGTGACCAATTTAGAGTTGCCAGGCATCCAGCTTTCAACTGGAATGTGGCCAATGGAAATTGTGGGGGCGATGCCTGCAGATATGCCGGCTGCTACCAGAAGCCACCTGAGATCAGTGCTGCCTGTCCAGATCCTACACCCCAAACCTCCACCCCAACCCTCTGCCCCAGCCCTGAGTCCCCTACAGCACTCCATACACCCTCCCAGAGCCTGCACCCAACCCCCCTGCCCCAGCCCTAAGCCCCCTCCCGTACCCTAACCCTCTGCCCCAGCCCTGAGCCCCCTCCTGGACCCCAAACCCCTTGTCCCTGGCACCACCCCAGAGCCCTCATCCCTGGCCCCACTCCAGAGCCCACATCCCCCAGCTGGAGCCTGCACCCCATTCCACACCCTGAACCCCTCATTTCTGGCCCCACCCCAGAGTCCACAACACCTCCTGCACTCCAACCCCCAGCCCAGTTCGGTGAAAGTGAGTGAGGGGGAGATGGAGTGAGTGGGGGATGGGATCTCAGAGAAGGGGCAGGATAGGAGGTGGCAGGGCCTCAGGGAAGGGGCGGGGCAGGCACTGGGGCAAGTGTGTTCAGGTTTGTGAAATTAGAAATTTAGCATCCCTAGACCAATTCAGCCTGGTGTTTTACTCTTTGTGTGGTACCAAAACTTTCTGGGTTTGAGTGCAACAGCTTGGACTTGCTCTGAAATTAACCTAATTAGAAAGCCATAGTGCCATATGTATAGTACTGTTGTGATCTAGGGCCTGATTTTCAAAGGTACTGTTCACGTGGGATTTCTTTTGACATCACTGGATTGTGAGTGTTCAATTGCCTGATTTTTCAAAGCTGCTGGGCAGCCACAAATCTGAATTCAGTCAATGGGAACGGTAGTTGATCAGTACCTTGGAAAAATTAGCCCCTTCACGTCACTCAGGGGAAGAAAGAAAGCATTAGAGCCCCACGCCCTAACCCACTTTCATACTCACACACACACTACCCCAAAGCTGGCCAGGCTTGGGTGTAGCGTAAGAAGAAGAGGCGGGGGAAGGATGGACGGGAGTGCTGTCCTGGGCCCAGGGCGTCCGAGAATCTGCTCCAGCTCTCAGGAGGGTTTTAAGTCCTGGGCTCATTTGGGGGTGTTCCATTCCGTGACCTCTGTTCCTGGTGCTTTTTGTGACAGTTCAAACCGGCTTTCTGTGGTTTCCTCGACTTTCCCCAAAACACACCGGCTCGACTCTTTTGTTTTCTTTGTTTTCCTCTGTGCTGGCCTTCGCTTGCCTCGTTTGTTGTGGGCTAGCTCTGCCGGTCTTTGTCTGTTCTATTCCAGGCCCCCCTCGTTCTTGGCCGGCAGCCGAGAGTCAGATGTGTGCTGTGGGCTTGAGCGTTTTATCTTCGGGCCTAGCAGGAGCGTGGAGTTATCCCGTTCTCTGCTTTTCTTCTTTCTCTCCCCACCTCTCTTGGCCTTTCATACTCCTGTAAAGGAATCTTCCATTCCCCACTCACACACCTTTGACCCTCCCCAAAATGCTTTGTGATGCTTGCAACAGCGTTAGCCACATACAATGCTGATCTGCCTTCCCCGGGGAATCCCTGAGGGAGGGGGCTATTGGAGTGTGACATTAACATTCAAATTCTCAAAGAAAAATAATCCTAATTTCCTAGTTTGTAACAAAGTGTCCATTTTTCTCCCTTTCACTGTTCATTCAGAGTTAAAGGGACTTTTTACAAAGAAACCCAGAGAAATAAGTGAATGTGTCCACCCAGCAGGACAGCCTAATGCATTTTTCCCCTCCTTCTTTAAACAGGAGCTAACAGAGGCTGAAAACTATTGCAAAGCTTTCTCCAAGGCTTTGTTGAATGACATTGAGTGCAGAATGCTTCCTAGATCAAGGAGCAACACCAATGTAGCTATGTCTCATAGGGTTCATGCTTCATCTAGCAGGGGACAAGTTGAACTGTAGCTAGACATGTCCAAGGTAGAAAAAGCAGGTTGTGTTCCAAACATCTTGTTTGTTTGCCATCATCAGGAGTTGCACTGAACTCTTGCAGTGTTTTCCTGTTATCAGACTTAGATTTGAAAATAACTGGTGCAGATTATGCAGTTGTTGAGGCTCTTCTAGTCACTGATTATTCAATGTAGCAAATTCGTAACATATTTTTGGATTGACTTTTGAGCAGAGAAAATGCAGTTTGGAAAATTTGCTATAAAATTATGTGATTTTGAACTACATAGGAGGTCGTCTTCTGTCTATTTTTAAAGAGTGGAGCAGTATTAGTTAATTTAGCTATTTCTGTTTTTGTTGGTAATCATATATTATTAAAATCCAAACAAACAAAACAACCACCCCGGCAAAAAAAACTGCTAGCCCCAAACTACCACATTAACAAGCAGTATTTTGTGTGTCTAGATTCTGGAAGGATGTAGTGTTAGAAACAATAAGAGGGAGATTTGCAAAGGCACAAAGGACAATTAGGCGTCCAACTCCCTATGAAGCTTAGTGGGAGATGGGAACCTAATTCCCATGTGTCCCTTTGAAAATTTCTACCTGAATGCAACTTTATATCATACAGTTAGATATAGTTTATTGTAGGACTGTTGATTAATCTCAGTTAATTCACATGATTAACTCAAAAAAATTAATTGTGATTTATCACACTGTTAAACAATAGAATACCAATTGAAATTTGTTAAATATTTTTGGACTTTTTCTACATTTTCAAATATATTGATTTCAATTGCAATACAGAATACAAAGTGTACAGTGCTCACTTTATATTATTATTTTTGATTACATATATTTGAACTGTAAAAATGATAAAATAAATAGTATTTTTCAATTTACTTCATACAAGTACTGTAGTGCAATTTCTTTATCGTGACACTGTAACTTACAAATGTAGATTTTTTTTTTGTTATATAACTGCACTCAAAAACAAAACAACGTAAAACTTTAGAGCCCACAAGTCCACTCAGTCCTACTTCTTAGTCAGCCAATCACTAAAACAAGTTTGTGTACAGTTAGGGGAGATAATGCTGCCTGCTTCTTATTTACAATGTCACCTGAAAGTGAGAACAGGTGTTCGCATGGCACTTTTGTAGCCGGTGTTGCAAGGTATTTACCTGCCAGATATGCTAAACATTTGTATGCCCCTTCATGCTTCGGCCACCATTCCAGAGGACATGCTTCCATGCTGATGATACTTGTTAAAAAAATAATGAATTAATTACATTTGTGACTGAACTCCTTGGGGGAGAATTGTGTGTCTCCTGTTCTGTTTTACCCACATTCTGCCATATATTTCATGTAATAGCAGTCTTGGATGATGACCCAGCACATAATTCATTTTAAGAATACTTTCACAGCAGATTTGACAAAACGCAAAGCAAGTACAAATGTGAGATTTCTAACAATAGCTACAGCACTCAACCCAAAGTTTAAGAAGTGCCGACCAAAATCTGACAGGGATGAGGTGTGGAGCGTGCTTTCAGAAGTCTTAAAAGCCCAACACTCTGATGCGGAAACTACAGAACCCGAAACACCAAAAAGACAATCAACCTTCTGCTGGTGGCATCTGACTCAGATGATGAAAATGAACGTGCGTCGGTCCGCTCTGCTTTGGATCATTATTGAGCAGAATCCATCATCAGCATGGACGCATGTCCTCTGGAATGGTGGTTGAAGCATGAAGGGACATATGAATCCTTAGCGCATCTGGCATGTAAGTATCTTGCTATGCTGGCTACAACAGTGCCATGCAAACTCCTATTCTCACTTTCAGGTGACATAGTAAACAAGAAGCAGGCAGCATTATCTCCTGCAAATTGTAACCAAACCTGTTTGTTGAGCAATTGGCTGAACAAGAAGTAGGACTGAGTGGACTTGTAGGCTCTAAGGTTTTACATTGTTTTATTTTTGAATGCAGTTATTTCTTGTACATAATTCTACATTTGTCAGTTCAACTTTCATGATAAAGAGATTGTGCTACAGTACTTGTATTAGGTGAATTGAAAAATACTATTTATTTTGTTTTTTACAGTGCAAATATTTTTAATAAAAATAAATAAGTGAGGACTTTGTATTCTGTGTTGTAATTGAAATCAATATATTTGAAAATGTAGAAAACAGCCAAAAATATTTAAAATGGTATTCTATTATTGTTTAACACCACAATTAATTGTGCGATTAATCGTGATTAATTTTTTTAATTGTGCAATTAATCACAACTAATTTGTTTAATCGCTTGACAGCCCTAGTTGATTGCTGAGTGTGTTTTCTTTTTAATGTCAGGATTGTGCATATTTCATTCTTTCTAGATATTTTTTGTCTCATTTCAACACATTCTCTGTATAAGTACTGAGTTACTTGGGGGTAGCAGGGGCTGATTGGTTATATCTGGTTAGTAATACACCTTTAAGGTCCTTCTGATTATTACTGTTCTATGAAGTATTTTACTTTCAGAGATCAGAACAGTTGAGAATAGCCCACTTCCACATCAATTGAATTGGTTCGTTAGCACTGACCCCCCCCCCCACTTGGTAAGGCAACTCCCATCTTTTCATATGCTGTGTATTAATACCTCCCAACTGGATTTTCCACTCCATGCAGCTGATGAAGTGGATTTTAACCCACAAAAGCTTATGCCCATTTTTAGTCTCTTTGGTGCCAGAAGGACTCCTCATTGTTTATACTAAAAGAGTATTAGGAAGCTCATACAGTTAATGCAACTCTATGCACATCCTATGAAAGAAATATCCTCTCTCTGACCCCTCAACTTCCCTTGCTGAGTAAATAGAAGCTCCTTTGCTATGTCCCATGAGACCTAGGAAGAAGGTGGGGGAGGGTGATTGGTCAATTACTTCTGAAAAGCCCTTTCCCCCTAGGAGATTGTCAGTCATTACTTAGGCTTCTAAATAAGTGACCTGAGTTTCAACAGAGCATCCAGCAACGCCTGTTAAAGTCAGGTGACTTATTTACGTGCCTAAATATGGATTTAGGATCCTAACTTTAGGCACCCAGGCTTTTTTTTTTTTTTTAATTTGGCCTTGGTCCAGGTTCAGTGTGAGGTTTTCTGATCATTTACATGAATAGCTAAGGTGGATAATTCTGACAGTTAAAAAACATAATTGGGCCACATAATATATTAAATTACACAGCCATTATTTGTTGCAGACAGATGACAAATTAGGTGCCCCTATTATTATTAGCCAAAGTGAATGGATAATATGATAGAGGAAGTACAGCAAGATCATTTTAATTTCCTAATTCTCAAATCTCTCAAGGTTCATATCTGTTTAATGACTTGTTATATGCAATCTTCTAATAATTAAATAAAAAATTCTTCAAAAGATGCTCTTTTGTTCAGAAACATGGTGGTGCATTAGTCATGCAGTACACAAGTACACTTTTTAATAAATCCAAGAAATTAAACTGTTCAGATGATCAAATATTTCACCTGCTTTAGAAGAAAGAGCTTGTGTTTGTCCCTGGAACAGAGCGTGAATGTGTGTCCAGTCTACAGTATACAGAACCCTATGCCCCGTGCCATAATTCTGGGAAGTGACATCCACAATATCTAAAATTCTTAAACCTTGGTGCCTAACTTTAGGCACCCAAGTTTGAAAACTTTAGTCTGTATATTCATTGTAGCTAATCTTTCATATTTCTGTTGCTAGTGTTGATTTCTATGGTCTAATTAAGCATTGTGTTCATTCCTATATAATGAAGAGAATATGAGCTAGATTCAAAAGAGATTTAGGTGCCTAACTGCCTCTTTAGACAGCTACATCCAATATGTAGGCACCACTGACATTCACAACGCTGCTACTGCTTCTTCAGGTGCCTAAATCCCCATAGGTACCTAAGCTTATGCAGCTGGGCATGCGCAAAGTCAACCAAGTCCTGATGCCACCCCATAGCTAACAAACTGCTCAGACCTCTAGTTCGTGCCTAAGCCCCAGTGGGACTCTCAAAGTAGGCGTTTCCCCTTATCTTACCGGCAGGGCCTGATCCAGTAGGCATTCTCAAAGCACACCTAACCCTACACAAAGCACAGCAGGGGACAAGTAAATTGGGAATTTTGGGGGCAAGTTGGTTGGCTCTCTGTGTGTCTATGCACCACCGTCTGGTCTGTCAGTCAGATGCCTAAAACTCAGATTAATTATTCCCTTTTTTTGGTGCCAAACACTCCCCATATAATTCATGGGACACATAGGTACCTAACTGAGAGGCTATGTATTCCAATGTGCCTAGGAGTTAGGTGTTGCAAATTCCAGGGTGCCTAGGAGTTAGGTGTTGCAAAGCCTAAGTCCACTTTTGGACTCTAACCCTATGGTCCCAATCCAGCAATGCACTTAAGCAAGTCCTTGCACTAGTAATCTTATAGAAGTCAGCACTTTGCAGATCAGTCCCCAAAGAGAGGTATGCTGGTCTTGTTTTGTAATATTACTAGTAGTTTGGACTAAGACTTTTAATCTGAATTTTGAATGCTTTTCAAACCTTAAGATTCAAAACACTCCTGCAAGGTAGGTATTGTAATACTGATGTTATCCATTTTAGAAACAAGGGACTTAAGGCACAAAGACTTGTCTCATCACACAGAATTGAACCCAGCATTGGATCCCTTCCTCCCTGTCCCATACTCTAATCCTACATTTAGTCTGAAAAGATTGGGTAGAGTGCACACTTACCTAGCTAGTCCTCATGTTACAAATAATAGGCTGTCCAACATACGTTTATTGCCATTATGAACTATTAAGAGAAAATAGTGGTTTCCTTGTGGAGTTTCCAGTGTTTAGTTTTAATTATCCTGAATCCTAGATGGAGAAAGTAATGCTACTGGATTTCATGAAGAGCAAAATGGTAGGGGTTAACTGTCTTGGTTTAAAAAAAAAAGTGTTGAACTGCTCTGTCAGTCATTCGTGTAGGAAATAGATAAACTTTTAAAGGGAACAACAGGTCTGCTACATTTAGATGCTAGTCCAATGTAGAATAGCACTCAGTGCTTTTCAGATAACGTAACTGATATCCCCATATTCAATGTAGGCAGTGTTGTAGACGTGTTGGTCCCAAGATGTTAGCGAGACAAGGTGGGTGAGGTAATATCTTTTATTGGATCAACTTCTGTTGGTGAGAGAGACAAGTTTTCAAACTACGCAGAGCTCTTTTTCTGGTCTGGGAAAGGTACTTTGAGCATCACAGTTAAATACAAGGTGGAACATATTGTTTAGCATAAGTAGTTAGCACATATTCTAATGGCCATTCAAAATGTCCCATTGACACTTCTTCAGTCATAGGACAAACAACTGGTGGGAGCAGGGAGAAATTGTAGGTTATAGATTGTTGTAATAAGCAATAAATCCAGAGTCTGGTCAGTCCATGATTTTTAGTGTTTAGCAAGGTTAGAAATTTAAGCTCCCATACTTGTCTCTTGAAAGTGTTGTGCAGGTTTCCTTTGAGGATGAGGACTGATAGATCAGATATAGAGTGATCATCCACAGATGATATAGGGTGTTTTTGTCTTTTATTATTTTCCTGTGTGAATTCATTCGAGAGCATAGTGATTGTCTGGTTTCACCCACATAGTTGTTATTGGGGCATTTAATACACTGGATGAGATATAACTTAGAAAATTTTTTCACTTCAAGGTCGAGGCCAAAAGACCAAAAACATCAAGACACTTGATCACGGCCTTGGATAGACCAAGAAACTACTGACACTTGATCTTAGCTCTGTTGTGATAAACATGTGTAGGACCCAGGCAACTTGAAATGCATGTTGTGGAGGGTGTTGATCATTGCAGCAATGGAGATATGTCTGCAGATTTTGCATCTGTTTTTAACATGGGCTGCTGCCACTTGCAGTCGGTGTGTCCTGGTCCGCGGGAGCTTGCTTCTGATGATCCGGGAACTCACGAATGGAAAGGCTACAGGTATTAACAACATCCCAGCTGAATTGATGAATTTCGGAGGAGAAATAGTAATAGATGTACTCACCAAGATCTGCAGCAAGATCTGGCAGACTGGTGAGTGGCCCTCCACGTGGCCACAGTCACTAATCATCACTCTGCCAAAGAAAGGCAACCTGCAATTGTGTCAAAATTACCAGACCAAAAGCTTAATTAGCCATCCCAGCAAAGTGATGTTGAAAGTCATATTGAACAGATTGAAGCCACAAGCAGAGAATATCATCACTGAAGAACCTGCTGTCTTTTGTGCTGGAAGAAGTACCACAACAGATTTTCAACCTTCATGTTCTATGTGAGAAGTACTTACAACACCAGCAGGACATCTACCATGTCTTTGTTGACTTTAAGAAGGCGTTTGACAGAGTATGGCACGAAGCTCTCTGGGCAACCATGAAGAAGTACAATGTTGGTCGTAAGCTTATTCTTACCATTAAACAACTAAACCATTAAACAACTAAACAATTAAACAACCATTAAACAGCCAAGGTCAGCAGTGCAGTTCTCGTCAATGGCACAATAGGAGAGTGGTTTTGCACTGCTGTTGCAAGGCTGCCTTCTTTCACCCACACTGTTCAACATCTACTTGGAACGCATAATGACTGATGCCTTAGAAGATCATATATGCACAGTCAGCATTGGGGGGTGAACAATCTCAAATATTCGGTTTGCTGATGACATTGATGGTCTGGCAGGCAGCGAAGATGAACTTGCCAACCTTGTGAAATGATTGGATGAAACCTCCGCAAAATATGGCATGGAAATCAGTGCAGAGAAAACCAAACTGATGACAAACAAACGTGATGGCATCAGCTCACATATCACTGTCAGTAGACAAGAGCTGGAGACAGTGAAACAGTTCCAAGTATTTGGGGGCAATCATCACTGATGAAGGATCCAAGGCAGAAATTTGGGCAAGAACTGTGCAAACAACAGCAGCAGTGGCAAAGCTAAAGCCAATTTGGAGGAATAAGAACATCTCCCTGGAATCTAAACTGAAACTGCTGAACGCATTGGTCATCTCCATTTTTCTGTATGCGTGTGAGACACAGAACCTTATGGCAGAACTTGAATGGAAAATACAGGTGGTAGAGATGAGATACTTCTGTAAAATCGTGGGCATCTCCTACTTTGATCACATCACTAATGAAGAGGTCCGCAACATCATCACCCAATGCACTGGGTCATATGAAGACCACCTGAAGACCGTGAAGAAGGGCAAGCTGAAGTGGTACGGCCATGTAACAAGGTCATCTGGCCTATCCAAGATCATCCCCAAGGGACATAACAGGGGAAGAGAAGAAGAGGCAGACGGAAGAAGAGATGGATTGACTACATAAGAGTAGACAGGAATGGACTTCGCAGAGACTCAGGCACTGACAAACAATCATCGGGGTGGAAACAATTGGTTGATTGCTCATCAATGATGGTGCCCCAATGACCAATCGGTTATGGGAGTGGTGGTGATGATTTGAGTTCTGATATTGGGCTGTAGGTGACAACTAGCAGTGTGCAGTAGGAGGGGATTATTTTCTGTATTGAAGCACATTCTTTTGGAGTATTTAGGTGGTCCATTCAATTATACGATCTATTTCTCTAGTGGAGTGTCCTTGTTTGGTGAAGGCAGTTTTGAGTGAGTTAAGGTGTATATCCTGGACTTTCTCCTCAGAGCATATTCTGTTGTATCTGAGTGTCTGGCTGTAGATAACAGATTTCTTGGTTGTTTGGGCTGGCTATGGGATCTATGAAGGTAGGTGCAGTGGTCCAGGGGGTTCCTGTATATGGCTGTCTGTAGGGTTCCATTGTTGAAGCTGATCGTGGTGTCCAGAAAGTTGATGCTAGTGTGGGAATGTTTCAGAGAGAGTTTAAGGGCTGTGTTGTGGTTATTGAAGTTATGGTGCAAATCTGTGATGCAGTTTAAGTCTGGAACACTCCCACTCTAGCATCAACTTCCTGGACAACCACAATCAGCTTCCACAATGAAACCCTACAGACAACCATTCTCTCTCTGTTAGTCCAATAAAAATATTTCCTCACCCACCTTGTCTCTGGAATCCCCATATTCAAGACTTTTTTTTTTTACTTCCAATTTTGTCACTCTAATGTTAATTTTCCTTGCTATAACTATGAATTCTAGACATTTGCTGAAAGTTTTAAACATATGGAGCCTTGGGTGTTTATTTTTTTGCCATTGTGCTATAAAGGCCTGATTCAAAACTGATGTAAGGCAATGGGAGTCTTTCCCATTGGCTTCACTGGGTTTCTAATCAGGCCTTAAATGTTCAAATGTAACAGACTCAGATTGACTGGATCCAGGTGCAGTACAGATAACCTGCAATGTTGTTGTCAGAAGACAGGTCCAAATGGCAAAGGCAGAAGTTGAATTTCTCCAGCCAGAATGTAATAAGATGAAATGTTTTCTAGCAGCTAAAGGCTCCCTGTATTCTGCAGTAGGTCTACTCCCCTGGTCTGGACAAACACTGTGAGTAAATTACTGTCATAAGCACATTCTTTTTGGAATGTCTCCTGAAGCAGCATCTGTTCCAGTTTTGCCCAGAAGCATTCCCACCCTGAGTTGCCAGACAGTCGCTATGGGGAGACAGCTGTTGTCAGTTTCCATGCTCAAGTAGCTGGTATTAATGGTCTCCTCTCAGTTTGTAAGGCAGGTTAATTATTTGGGATTTTGTTTGTTTTTAATCCAGTGGTTTAATGGCATTATTTTATTATTGATTTATAGAGGCTCACCAGTGAGCTTATAAAATAAGCCGCTGAGTGCTGCAGTGTTGAGTTTGAGTTGCCACATGGACATGCATGAAGAGATGTGAGGTGAGATAAGGGAGAGGTGGATTTGAGTTGATGGGGTCACCGAGGCAGCGTGTATATAAGGGGAAGAAGACTTCAAGGAGGGAGCCATGAGGGACTTTGACAAACTAGGAAAAGGAAAGATGAACTGCTTCTGGGGTGTAAGGGAAACCAAGATAGCACAAAGTTACAAAAGACCAGAGAGAGGAGTAAGGGGTGGGGTAGATAGAGTCAAAAGCAGCTAGTAGCCTCAGAAGGATGACGAAGCAAAGAGGAAAGCTCCCTTTTAAAAATTTAGTTTTCTATTATTTTATTTCTGAATTCAGATTGACTGACACAGATATTTGTGTGTCTGAAGCTTTTTCTGTTCTGTCGATACAATGTACAGTACTGGCACCCTGGATTTTTGTGACATTAGTTACGATAGCTATGAAAATCCTGATATGTGAAACAATATATAGGGAGATTTTTTTCTAATACTTAAGGAATTTATGGGCACATGTCCTATTGACTTTCAGTGAGACTACTTTTCCTAAATTCCTTAGGCACTTTGGAAAGCTACCACCATAAAACTCACAGCTAAATCTAAGCATAAGCTTCAGCTAAACATGAATTGCAACAGTGCTACATTTTGGGAAGAACAGCAGGGCTTTACACACAACTTGAATATATTGGATATTCTTCTTTTACATTAATGGACAAAGTATAAGTTTGATGCTAAAAGCAATTATTTATCAAAACCATTTATGTTCCAATAATCTCACATTAATTAGGTTATAATTTGAAATGTTGTTATGCAGCCCATTAACTATTTCTTGTTTGTTGTGCCTAGTTTCTGGTTACTAGAGCAAGCTATTTGGCAAATATGATATATTTTACAGGCACAGTAGAAAAGTATATACCCTACTTGAAGATTGTGTTAGCACAGGGGATTACAGGTACCTTGAACTTTTGGGGATTGAATTTACCTACACAGCATACTTATTTTATTAGTTGATTGAACTGAATGAAAGCCGCACACTTGTTTTTACTTAATACTTCAGGATCTTTAGGGGAAAAATTGTTAATGGGACCATGACTTTCTCCAACAGCAGGGCTCTTGGAGAAGCACTGGTTAAGGTATAATTACATTCATGTTTCAGACAACCTTTATAGACTTCTCCACTTGTGACTAGGTTGGTAAAGTTCTGTTTTAAAAGATGCAAATTTGCCATAGATTGTCTTCCTCCATAAAATATATCAAGGACCACCCCCCCAATCTTTTATTAGTTATGCCATTTTGATATTTATCCTTAGAATGCTAGTAAATGTGTCATAGAGTCTTGAGAACATGGGGATGACATGTTGTGATTATCTAGCCTTGTTCACACAGTTTACAGAATATAAATGGTATTAATACTAATAACTGTTGGCACACTGTCTTCCAGAATCCCTCCACTCAATAAATAGCTACTAGATAACTTTTCAGCCTAAGGGTAGACATAAGAAGCAATAAAGATGACCATGCCAATATGTTGTGCCTTCTGAAATTTAAAAATATGACTCTATTTTGAACCTATATTCTCACTGGAAATATGCATCACTCCAGTGCAGTTCTGAATGCTCTTGTTTGTTGTTTTGTTTTGTTTGTTTTTGTATGTGTGGTTTATTTAATATCACTGTAAGAACAAACTGAGACTCAGTACCTCAATTTCTTTGTGGAGAGGAAGGTAAGAAAAGAAACCAGAATTTACCTTTGACATGTAATGATTCTGCTTTAGTTTTCCAAAGATTTAATTGATATTGCAGTTTCTGCGTAGCTTACTTTCTTCTTTACTGCCTAGTAACAGCTACCTCCATCTGGCTTTCAGTATTAACATTCACATTCTACAATGGCCCATTTGTACTTTTGGTAAGCAATTCAGGTGATTGCACATTAAAGCACAGTTAATACTAGGGGGCATCTTGAAATCTTGATTCTAATTCCCAAACATCTGTACGTTGCAGTTGCTTAATTTCTCTTACTTGTATTTTAGTTGTTCAAATGTTGCCTTGAAGTTTGTTTTATGAATACAGGAAACACTGTAGATGACTTAGACCATTTTAATATTGTCATATGAACTGTGTTTTGGGATAAGAAGTGCATCCTTTTGGATCGGATTTTGGGGGTGGGGCAGACTGTCTATGCAATACGGGAGGGGAAGTTCCATTTTATTTAGTGCTCATTTTTGTTCTATGGCTGGATGGCTGTCAGACAGAAAAGTGCTAAAACTCTGGGAGAAAAAATAGAATGGACAAGCAAGCTTTTGTCTTAAATTTAGAGAACAGGCTCCTTATGTGGAGTCAGCTACACCATAGGAACTACGGTGAAAGGAATTCCTAATATTCTCACCAAGAAAAACTAGAAAAACTGACAACAAAGAAAGGAAAGATAAGAATCCTTACCTATAAGGAGAAGAGATTTTAGAAGAAGAATATACACCACTGCAGTTCTATGCACTTATTCTGCTACATTTTAATTCTTCTTTTGGGAAAGTAAATTGTTGAAGGCATGGGCTATGGCACAGGGGAAATTAATTGGTTGGTTTATAGCATGTCTGCTTAGCTCAGTGCATCCAAAAAAAATGAACAGCATCTCATTTCAGGTACCCAAGGAGCGGACACTGCATTATTGGGGTTCATCTTGCCAGTGTTTGATTGTAGAAGGCTGTTGTAAAGCAACCTGCTGGTGGACCTGTCATCACACAAATGAACTTCTTATAATCTCAAAGGGAACGGGCTTCTCTTTGTTGATTCACTAGTTGCTGGAAGGACTGTTATCAGTGCATGAAATCAGCGATGCTCTTAGGCCATGTCTACACTACCGGCTAAATCAGCACCACTGCAGTCGATGCAGCAATGTCGATTTAGCAGGTCTGGTGAAGACACGCTAAGTCAATGGGAGAGCGCTCTCCTGTCAGCGTCTGTACTCCACCTCCCCGAGAGGCGGAAGCTATGTCGACGGGAGAGCATCTCCCATTTACATAGTGCGGTGTAGGCACCACTGTAAGTCGACCTGAGTTACGTCGACTTCAGTTACATAACTTACGTAACTGAACTAGTGTAACTTAGATGGACTTACAGCATTAGTGTAGACCAGCCCTTAGAAGTAGGCAAGTGAATTCTGGTATCAAGAGGAAAATGAAAAGGAATTTTCAGGAGGTAGGAAGTGAGTCTGCATACACTAAAATGGGCAGTATCATGGTGTCCCTCTCCCTCCTTTTGCATTCCATTGCAAAACAGGTTGAAGGGGAATAATGATTGTCTCAGAGGAAGTGTAACGGTGTTGCACAAATATCATTAGGAAGGTATAACTGGAAGAATATGGGGTTGCAAAAATGTAAGTAAGAAAATAATTTGGCCTGCAGATTGCTTATTATTGGTGATAATGTTCAGGGAAGAAAGAACCCATCTTGACTCTTAGTTCCCAAGGTAAGTTTGTGGAGTTGTCAGTGACAACAAAATCTTTTTACTTGTAAAATTGGCAAAATTGAATCACTGAAATGCAATAAACATGGCACCTTAACATTCCATTTTATGGAGTTACTAGTTACAGTAGAACCACAGTTTAAACTGACCTACTTTGTCTCTCGGACCCCCAACATGCTTCTGATAATCATTCAACTGTTGAGTTTATCTTGAACCTCAGTGTTGTGTATGTTTTATCTTTTTGGAGAGATTGGTCATGTTCATGAGAAACTTGTCTTGAAGGGGAATTGGGATTACTTCCTCCTACACCAGGATTTTTGTTGGTGGTCAGGAGTGGTATCTTCAGTCCCATGTCAGAGTTGGAAGGTCAACCTAAATAAAGATATTAGAGCTTTTTAGTATGTGAAGGCATGATGTGCATGCATGTGTGCATGTAATATATGAAATTTTAAGTGAGATACAATTCCTAGAGAGTAGCTGGTGAGATGAAATTTATTTGGTATATACCTGTGTGATTAAATTCACATAAGGATTTTTGGCTATATAATTTTGTGTAAATGATTATGTGCCTTTTTCCTTTCTATATTTGTTTGTATGTTTGTTACAGCAGTTTATGTAATGTCTGACAAAATGCTCCAGGCTCAAGCACAATTTACAACAAATAAATCTAATTTTACACAATGTCAGCTGGAAATCTGCAATCCCAATTGCATTACACTGATAAATTTATGTACAGTGATAAGAAACATACAGTTGGCTTAAGAGAAAATGTGGAGACGTACCATTATTAATTTCATAATCGGACACAAGTGTGTCCTGTATATGGTTAATTGTTTCTAACCTTTTGAGCTAGAAACTTAGTTTATCTACCATATTTATTTTATTTTCAAAGATGAAATGTTTATTTGGGGAATCATCTATCCTGTAAATCACTGTGATTTACATGAGTGGCATGGACCCTTTAACTAATAAGTAGTTTCCCTAATTATTACTCTATTTCTCTAGGACTTCAATTACCAGACCTTACTTATTAATTCCTTAGTGTTCATCAGGACCTAGACTCCTATTTAAAAGGAACTAAATCATACAGTTTAAACAAAAATGCCCATTAGCTATGACATACCGACTCGGTTATGCAATCTAATCACTTTCCAAGTTCACAGAGAAGACTAATGATTAATTTGAAAGGGACAAAACACCACCAGCTGGGCTAAAAGGTTCAAGATTTTATGATCAGTGGATTTTCTGTATAAAAAGCATTGGAAAAAGCTTCCACTGTTATTCAGATACATAGTCCTTTCTTGGGCTAAGCTAACGGAATTGCGTTGGGAAGTAAAAGAGGCCACTTGGACTTGATTATGTGGCTGGTCACATTTTACTGAGACATTGACATGTTCCCTATAGTTTGTGAAGAAAAGAAAATTATATCCTTGTGAAGTCTTGCTGGGTCAGTGTTTTAACTACAAAAAAGGGGTTATATGTGAGCACTTCCCTCCTGGGGCATTTTTCCCCTTTCTTCACTGCAGTGATTCATTGGCACTGGTGTTTTAACCCATCTAAACCTTCATACTAGTGCTATCTGGAATTTAGAGGGCTTGATTCTTCACTCATAGTTGTATAAATGAGGAGTAACTCCACTTAAGTAGGGAGGTTTTACACCTGTATAAAACCAGTGTAAGAAAGAGACTAATCAGGCCCATAATTTTGAAAGAGGTGTCTATATCTGCAATGTGGCATCTAAAAGGGAGGATAAGCAACTTTTTGTGAAAATGCTGCTGTCAGGGTTTCCCCCCACTCTGAACTCTGGGGTAGAGCTGTGGGGACCCGCATGAAAGACCCCCTAAGCTTATACTCTACCAGCTTAGGTTAAAACTTCCCAAGGCACAAATTCCTCTCCTTGTCCTTGGACAGTAGTGCTGCCATTACAAAGTCATTTACACACACATTCAGGGAAGGGTCACTTGGAATCCCTATCCCCCCAAAATATCCCCCAAGCCTCTTCACCCCCTTTCCTGGGGAGGCTTGAGAATAAACTACCAACCAATTGCCTTTGCAATGTGAGCACAGACCAGACCCTTTGTTTTCAGGACACTGAAATCAATCAGGTTCTTAAAAGAAGAACTTTATTTATAAAGAAAAAAGTAAAAGAATCACATCTGCAAAATCAGGATGGAAGATAACTTTACAGGGTAATAAAAAGATTTAAAACACAGAGGATTCCCCTCTAGGCTCAGCTTCACAGTTACAAAAATAGGAATAAAACTACCTCAGTAGCATAGGAAAATTCACAAGCCAAAACAAAAGATAACCTAACACATTTCCTTGCCCTACTCACAGTTTCTGTTGTTTTAGATGGATTATTCCAGGTATATTTTCAGGAGATGTTGTACCTGCTTGGCTTCTCCCTCCATCCAGAGAAGGAACCACACACATGAAAAAAAAAAAAAAAAAATCCTTCCCTGCCAGATTTGAACGTATCTTCTTTCCTCATTGGTCCTTCTGGTCAGGTGCCAACTAGGTTATTTGAACTGTTTAATCCTGTACAGGTAAGGCAATCCAGTACAGCTGCCAAGAAGGGATTTTGCTACTGCATACATAAAGGTTGCTACCCTTCCCCCTATATTCATGACAGCTGCTATCATAAGTGCAAGAGCAATTACATATAGGATGCCTGATTCTTCAGTCTGAGTGCACAGAATGGGTTTATTACACATGGAGTAGCCAAGATTGGGGCCTCACCATGTAATGTGATATTGTGTGCTTGGGATTGTATCATCATATGTAATATGCAGTAAAATTTGGCCTATGCTAAACTTTAGCAACTAAGGCAACGGATAAAAAATGGGTGGTATTCTAGTGATGATTGATCAAACAAATTACTTGAGATTTATGGGAACACTTTGGGGTATCATTTTAAGATGGGAGGTTTCCTAATTAAAATGGCTTCTGTTGTATACAAAAGTTTTTAATAGTAAATTCCTCTATTCATTACAATTTACTGTGTTTGAGAAAGGAACTGCATGTAGGATTCGTCCTTTTCTTTTAAGCATTTAAAGACTGAAAACTCTTTATCAGAAAGAGAGAGGTCTCTCTTGCTTTGCCAGCAAAAATGCAGCCTTTCACCCAAATCTTTCATATGCAAAAACTGACAAAGGGTCTGTGACTTTAAGCTTTTCTTGTTTCCATGTGGATAATATGAGGGATATCGCTTATCTCTTCCTTTGATGGCTTGGGTAAAAAGATCATTGGGCTACTGAAAAATAGAAGTAGACAATATTGGGGGTCTGGAACTGTTGTTATTATCTTCTGTAATAAGATTGTTGCAGTTCAGTAGGTATCCTGAATGTGGATACATAGCAAAATATTTTTTTTGACTATGTCTCCGGTCACCATGGGGGAGAAATACCAACTGACAGTCATTGTTGCATTGCACCACACCTGATAATTAAGGAATCTGTGTGTCACTGAGAGGGTAAGTTAGATTGTACTTAGAATTTAAAAAAAAAAAAAGACAAGACCCAGGGCCAAGGAGAATTTAAATGAGTGAGATGGTCTGATGACTAGCATGCACACTATGAATCAGGCAATCTGAGTTCTGTTCCTAGTTCTGCAATAGCCTGCCTGTTGGACCTCACACAAATTATTATGGTCCAATGTTTTCAAGTGTCCACTAATTTTGAGATTCCCAACTGTTGGGCGCTCAACTTCAGACAACCTGGGCCTGATGTTCAGAAATGTTTAAAATCACAGTATTCTGTCAGGTAAATTGGATTGTTTTAGGTAATTATTAAAGGTCTGTATCACTGTTATGCTATACAAAGCACACAAGATCTTTTATAGAGGAGAAGGCAAAAACACTGCATTTATTGAGACTACAGCAGTTAGCATATGCTTTACACACACACACACACACACACACACACACACACACACACACACACACACACACACACACACACACACACACACACACACACACACTCCTGCCAGTTGATGTTTATAGTTACCAGTCCAGAGTCTTGATCAATCTAGTGGCCAGACAGATTGGTCGCAGAGGGGAGCTGGGCTCTGTCGGTCACGATCCGATGCTCCTGGAGTGTGGCAAGTGAACCCAAAGTC
The DNA here is from genome assembly GCF_011386835.1 of Chrysemys picta bellii. Classification (NCBI taxonomy): domain Eukaryota; kingdom Metazoa; phylum Chordata; order Testudines; family Emydidae; genus Chrysemys; species Chrysemys picta. The sequence continues at coordinate 13,325,115 of NC_088799.1, read as the reverse complement.
CCATGGCAAAGCACCCTGTTCTTATAGTCTTTTTTCTCTGTTGAAGTCTATGGATTTTGTTGTGTCAGTCTCTGTTATCTTCTGATGTAAACATTCCAATACACCTCCGAGAGGATCATTGTGTCCTGGTTTAGATTTAATCAATTGTCCTGTCCTTAGGAGAGCTAGTCTTCTGCCCTTCCTTCATTATGGGTGCGCATTGATGGTTCTTCATTCCTTCCTCCTTGACCATCTGGCTATAACAATGGCCTTCACACCTTATCTTTTCCTGATGCATACATTCCTCATTCACACAAGCAGTCTTTTACAGTTAAAGGTATACAGCAGTTTTTATGTTGAGCAAGAAAAGGCATTGTAAATTAAGCCTTCCTAAATCTTATAATCAAAACAATTTACATTGGGGCCCAGGCCTTCAACGTTCCTCTAATCTCCTTAATGTAGACACAATACAAGATCCTGTCTCTTACTTTCTAAACCTTAAAACAAAGAAACGTATATTTAACTAGAGTGCCTAATTTGTAATACATATAGGAAACCACAGTAGACATTGTAACTTATCCTAAAACAAAAGGGTGACCATAATCAGTCATAAGGATTGTTCTGGCCTATCATTCCTTTCTGCTATTCAAAAAGGGTGGCTGGCAGGATGAAATCAAACCATACATTAATTCTCATAGTACAATTATAAAATCCTGATATAAAAATAAAAACTTAGTGGTGGTCTGTGGCAAGCTTAGCTTCTCATAGTGTGCTAACTCTTTTTACTGGGCCACACCCCCAAGCAGGGCAAATTGGCATAGCTCCAGTGAAATGGAGGGTCTGGCTCTCTGCTTTCATGTGCTGAATGACATTACAAAGCAGTGGAAAATTTATTAAAAGCTTTTCTTAATATTATGTTTTCATATAAGCAATTGCTGTTATTGCCACTATGTGATCACAAATGGGGTGGGAGAGGTGTTTTGCACTATCGTACGTGGGAGAGGAAAGCTGGGTATGTGAGACAACATCTCTGTTCAGGTATAGCCCGAAGTATGGAAAGGTCTGAGAACCTCTGTGGTAATAAATAAGAACATTTGTTAATTTCATGTGGCATCAATGGGGGGTTTTGCTTAGCTGCATTACAATAAATTTCTGTTGTCATTAGTTACTGCAAATGGCGAGAAATTATTATGTTAAACTGTAAGGGTTGAATATCTGTTTCTCTCTCCAAGTACTATTGTGACCACCATCACCATATTATCTGAGCACCTCACAACCACTAATAAATTAATGTTCACAATACCCCCGTATGGTGAAGAAATATTACTAGCTCCACTACATAGCTAAGGAAGTAACGGTATATCTACACTGCGAAGAAAACCCCGCAGCAGCAAGTCTCATAGAACAAGGAGTAATGGTTTGACAGAACAAGGAGTAATGGTCTCAAGTTGCAGTGGGGGAGGTTTAGGTTGGGTATTAGGAAAAACTATTTCACTAGGAGGGTGGTGAAACACTGGAATGGGTTACCTAGGGAGGTGGTGGATTCTCCTTCCTTAGAGGTCTTTAAGGTCAGGCTTGACAAAGCCCTGGCTGGGATGATTTAGTTGGGGATTGGTCCTGCTTTGAGCAGGGAGTTGGACTAGATGACCTCCTGAGGTCCCTTCCAACCCTGATATTCTCCGCCTCGCACTATGTGGCTAAAAATAGCAGTGTAGACATTTGGGCTCAGACTGGAGTGCTGAGATCCTTGCCCCTCACCAGGTTTCAGAGCCTGAGCTCCAGCATGAGCCTGAACCTCCACGCTGTCATTTTTAGCTCCGTGGCACAAAGCTAAATCAGTTGGCCCGGGCTCTGAGACTCACTGCTGCGGGATTTTTCTCTACTGTTGATGTATCCTGAGGCACAAAGAGATTAAATTATGTATCCGAATCAAACAATCTTGCCTGTGGCAGAGTCATGAACTGAACCTAGATTTTCTGAGTCGCCGTACATTTCCTTAGCCACAGGATCATTTGTGGGTGTATTTTCAAAAGAGTTTAAAATCCTCCCTTTTCCATTGGCAGTTGAAACCTGAAACATTGATTCTCACATTTTTGTATCTGTGAAATGAATTATTGGTGCATATTAGAGTATTTGTACCTCTAACTGCTGGATTTGCACCTGCAGTTGAGCAGTTAGATTTCCACATGAAATATAACTTCAAGGTGCAGAAATGTGGCACATAATTTTGCAGGTAAAAATTGCACCAGGAAAAGGAAGTTGTTGAAAATATGGCTCCTCTCAGATGATTCTTGTCAAATGTATAAACCAAATTTCTAACTGTTCCAATACAGATGTCCCAGCAAATGATGCATATATAACTTATTGTTCCGTATGTTATATGCTCAGCTTCTAGTGGCTGGTCCACAAAGGATTTTTCTCTGTTCTAGATACCAGATAGAGGGTCGTACTCTTAGCTCTGCAGTTCCTGGATTCAGCCCACAGTGAAATATCAAGACCAGGGGCGGCTATATGTTTTTTGCCACCCCAAGCACGGCAGTCAGGCAGCCTTTGGCTGGTCACGCGGATTTGGCGCCGTTTCTGCGAGTGATCTGCTGGTCCCGCGCCTTCGGGGTATCCACCGCCAAATTGCCGCCGAAGCCGCGGGACCAGCGGACCTCCCGCAGGCTTGCCGCTGAAGGCTGCCTGACTCCTGCTCTCACGGTGACTGGCACGCTGCCCCCCGCGGCTTGCCGCCCCATGCACGCGCTTGCTGCGCTGGTGCCTGGAGCCGCCCCGATCAGGACATACATGTCATAAAAGCAGGATTTACATGCACAGAATTTGCGGATACAACTGAATCCTGAAATTCTACAGTTTAATTATATCGCCCATTATGCTAGATTGTCTTTTAAATTTGAAAAATGAAATACGTGCTTTGAAAATGATTTATATTTTTGATCAGTATTGAAAATAAGAGTAAATGTTTTCCGATTAAAAGGAGACATGAACAGGCATCATTTAAACAAGGCTAAAGTGTACTACACCCCTTGCAAATATAAAATGCATTTGTGCAGGATTGCTTGTTTATAGATATTTATCTTTTAAAACTGAAGCTGTGGATTAATTGAGGTGTTTTGTACAAACATCAGTTGCTGATTTTTTGATGGATCTAGCCATGTACTGTTTGTGTTATAAGAGTTGAGATATTGCTTATCATCTGTCTTCTGTATCTGTCCCCTGAAAAAATGTAAGAGCCAGATTTTGTGAAAAGTCATGTTTTCTGCCACCACAGGGTCTTGACAAGATGGGAATGAATACAGAGTGTATTTACAATTTCTCCCCATTTCTACATCTGTCATGGATGTCAACAAATATCTGCACAGATCAGTTATCTTAAAATATACATGTGAGTCCTTCTTAATTCTCATAGAATTAAATTTACCGGCTTGGTAATTGAAAATGTAACATAAATCTTGAATCTCAGAGATATTAAAGAGAATGAATTTAAAACAACCACCAAACTGCAAAACTATTTCTCTCCTGTATGGTAGTTTTGTATAACATTTCAGCTCATAAGGCTTTTTTAGGCTAACAATACCATGGTGGGTTAAAAATGTTTTGAGCTATATTCTTTTTCTTCTTTAGTTGGGCTATAATTCATATGGATAAATGACCTATAATAACATGGAGGGGGGTCCTCTGAACCTTTAAAATATGTGCATAGGAGTTGAGTGGAATTAATAGTCTAAAAGAAAGATAACTTCTTCTAATCTCATTCATCAGGTAGATATCTCATTGATGTGGTTTTAAAAAAATTAGTTTTATATTAACACAGAAGGGAGAGATCATGTCAGTTTAAAACAATGTGAATTTGTATGGAGTTATTAAACACTGAAAACTAATATTGATTTAATCTGCAGAACTGATTTTTTTTAATGTTGTTTAAATGGGTGATGTATTACAAGAGAATGTTCCAAATAAAATTGCTCTTTTTCACACATTAACACAGTTAAAAGGCCACTACATGGACTCTTGAAGTATATACAGTACTGCCACACACAAAAATGCATGTTACCATCAGGAGTGGCTCCAGGGATTTTGCCGCCCTAGGCGGCAGCGCTCCTCCACAGTAATTGGCGGCAGCTTCTCCTATGAAGCTGCGTTCTCAGCGGCAGAGGTCCTTCCGCTCCGGGTCTTTGGGGCACTTCGGCGGCGGGTCCCGGAGCGGGTGAAGGACCCACTGTTGGCTTTCTGCCAAAGACCCAGAGCAGAGGAAGCCCCTCGATGCCGAAATTCCGCAGAGGGCGGCAAAATGCCGCCCCCCCCACATACTGCCGCCCTAGGCGACTGCCGGCCCTGGTTACCATATTGTGTTTCTGTTCCTTATGCTGCTTCAAGTGGATATTCCATCGAAATCAGTAAAGCTCTAGACTAGACAACTGCTGTTTTACAGAAAAAGATGTGCACGGATGCCAAGTGTACCAGGAAAAGTTGTCACCTGAATCAACAAAACCAAAGCAATACATATTTAAGACCCGGACTCTTTTTTAGATCATCTTACAGATGCCAACTTATTGCAGGAAAATATGGGGAGTGATCTCTAGGAATACAGTTAAATTGAGTTTTTCAAAGCTGCCTAAGGGATCTGGATGCCCTTTTTCCATTTGATGTCAAAACTCATTAGGCATCCAGATCTCTTAGGCATCTTAGGAAATCTCGGCCATAGTGTGTTTACTGACTTCTTAATATTTAGTGTACCTGAACACTAAATAGTCTGTTTTTCCATTGTTACAAAGGAGATTTACCTGTTCAAATTTCAGGAACACAAATGGTAATAAAGTAGAACCTCACTTACAAACACCAGAATTACAAACTCATAGTAGGCAATCAGGCAGCAGCAGAGCCAAAAAAAAAAAAAGGCAAATACAGTACAGTTCTGTGTTAAATGTTAACTACTAAAAACTAATGAGAAAGTTAAATAACAATTTGACAAGATAAGGAAACTGCTTCTGTGCTTGTTTCATTTAAATTAAGGTGGTTAGAAGCAGCATTTTTCTTCTGCATAGTAAAGTTGCAAAGCTGTATTAAGTTCAGCTGTAAACCTCCATTCCCGAGGTGTTCGTAACTCAAGTTCTACTGTATGACAGATTGTCCATTCCTAACACCCTGCACTGAGATGCAGAGCTTGCCTTCTGACTCACCTTGGCAGTCAGTTCAGGAGTGTCCTTTTAGTTCCAACCAAAAAGTATGAAAAAATGTGAATATCTGTTTGATGCTGTGGGAAACAGAAGTAAGCTTAGAGAGGCTTGTAGAGAAAAATATCTACAGCCAGCCTCAAAAGGAAGCTTAGGCAGAGGTTTATGACTGTTCTTTAATCTATCAACAAAGGAATTCCCAGGAAGATGGAAAATTTGGTCTGTGTCTATTGTGTATTATATCATGTTAATACTACCAGTTTACAGGCACTTGGTTCTGTCTCTGTTTAGTGTACAAATGAATGAATCAGCCACTGTGATGGTGCAAAAAAAATTGACATTCTCACTGAAAAAAATATTACCAGGCATGCACAATACATCCTTTTCTAAATGGAAGAGTCCAGTCTCTTGCAATATTTTCCTCAAAATTACCCAGCGGCACTTGTCCACACAATATACTGAAATCCTGGAAATAAATCGAAACCATTTTTCTGTTATAGGACTGTAAAAATGTCTGAAACCACAACATCCTATTTTTTTTTCAATTTTATAAATCAAATTTATACTATACATATGGGAAATAAAACCCACCATAAATCATACTGTTTTATGTTAATAGCATCATCACTGTACTGTAGGTACCACATTACAACATTCAGAGAGCAGATATATATATCAAGATTTGCAAATGTTCGTATAATATGTTACAATAGAGTGGAATATGCTTCTAATTTTCCCTTCTATTAGGACAAACAATACGTTCATCATTGTGATGAGCTACGCATGAATTGTTCCATCAGCCATGTCAGCCAGGACTGGATTGCAAGGGATACGGCTTGGAGAGTGAGCCACAGTGCTGAGATGGCACTTGCTAACCTTTGTCAGGAAAGTTACTCTTGGCTATTCCCAGGTGTTGGGACTGGGTTGCAGTTGGAACGGCACTGCCCATAAAGATGGTGCATGGCGGAAGCAGACCTCTCATAATAATAATCTGCACCATATTTAATTGCTGTACCATACTGAGTATCGGGAAAATAATGTTTTGCAATCGTGATTTGCACTGTAGGCAGGCATTGTTTCACTTGTTTATGATTTAGGAAGCGTATCTAAATCTGATGAGACAAATCACCATTATACTCAAATCTTTCTGTAAGGGAAGAGTATGCAGTACCATTAATGTAACGCTGACAGACCCCAGTTGTCTGCGGGCAGGATCGAACCTGCATGAACCTCTGCCGCATGAACTAAAAGCCAACTGGCTGTTAGCTAAGGTTGTAGAGCAAACTCACTAATTTCTCTCTCTGTGGTCTCGGTGCCACTAGATGGGACAGAGCACCGCACCTAGGAGGTGTGTGGGTTACATTAACACATCCAATGCTGAATTCCTCTAATTTCCTGTAGCCCACAGCCATCAAAAAATTAGCATGTGTCAATGCTGCCATCTTGCCTGTCCAATTTCCAGAATAAAGAAGCACTGGGCACAATACCATTTGCATTGACATATTTTAAATACAAAATTGGAAACAAATGTACAAAATTAGGGGGACTAGATGGGGGTTGGACTAGATGACCTCCTGAGGTCCCTTCCAACCCTGATATTCTATGATTGATTCAATGGCTGCATTGATAAAGGGGATCTGCAGGATTATCTTATTCCAGGCTCAGACCAAAAGATCAAGGGTCATAATCATAAAACAGCTCTTTGGTGCTCATAGTGAAATGGGCTATTGGTGTTAGTCTACTTCTAAGTAGACCAATATCCACATCTCACACCAGGGCCGGCTCCAGGGTTTTTGCTGCCCCAAGCAGCAAAAAGATAAAGAAAAAAAGCCGTGATCGTGATCTGCTATACCGCCGCCGCTTCAGTCTTCGGCGGCAATTCGGCGGCTGGTCCTTCGCTCCAAGAGGGAGCGAGGGGCCCGCCGCGGAAGACCCGGACCTGCCGCCCATCTCAGTTGGCCGCCCCAAGCACCTGCGGCTGGTGCCTGGAGCCGGCCCTGTCTCACACACAAACCCACATACACACACCCTGCATGATAATTTTCATCCTTGTTGACATACTCAGCAGAGACGCTAAAGATTGCATAATATTTCAGAGCACTTTGGTTCTAGACACACTAAAAAAACAATATGTAGACAAGTATGTGGGTAGATAGAAATGTAGATCCTGCTTTCTGTGCTAGTGATGAAGCAGAAAGAAAAATAATCTTATAAACAATGTGACCATCTTTTCTGCTTGATTGCTCGTAGGTTATTTTGGTCATGGATCTGAGTTTCTAAATTATTATGTGTACTGTAGCATGGTCTTTCCAAACAATCTCCATTTTGAATATATTACAGTATTTTATGGTAATAGTTTTAATCAGATGGACTATGGGAATATTTACGCAGATTCTAACTTCTGATGCATGATATGCATCACTCCTTGTCTTGAGCAAATTCATTGTGTACAAGTACAGGGGTGAGTGTTTGTTTGAGATATCTTTCATTACATCATTTTGGGACTGGGAACTCGGAGTACAAAGTATCATTTTAAGGAGAGCAGAATTTGGTTTTGTAACAGGTTGGCGTTGGTCCTTTAAGAGGGAGCAGGGCCAATGTCAACTGTGACTCACCAATTGGGCTAAAAGAGGGCATCTGAGGCCTATAAAGAGAGATATGGTGAGCCTTAGAGCACAGAGTCAGTCTGGAAAAGGGGAAGCTATCTGGGTCAGTGAGGGAAAGGGCAGGTGCAAACTGCCTGGGAATTCACACTGGAGGAAGTCTCTGGGCCGTGCTGCAGAGAGCAGAAAGCTTTCCACTGACCTTCCCTGGAAACGGGGGCTTATCAGGAAGCTGGAGGAACTAGCCTGCTGACCTTCCTGAGTCAGTGAGTCCTGGCCAAAGAAGACAGGAGAGAGCTGAAGGCTGAGAGCAGCAGAATGAGATGAATGCTGGTTCTGAGCCAGAGTCCTGAGGTCAGAGGGCCAGTAAGGCATGATGAGGGATGCTGGGGCATGGGGAAAGATGCCAGAGCTGTTCTGTTGCATGTATTGTTTAGACTTTGTTGGGGAATTTTGGACTGTGGTTATGGGATTTTATGATGTGTGTGCAAGACCATTGAAAAGCCTTTAAGGACTATTTCTGGGAACTCTGAAGGGGAAACTGAGGCAGACACACCTGGCACAGTGCTGCCTACCTCATGAGAGCACTCCAGCCAGGGCCATACTATGACATGTATCTTGTTAGTAATAAATCACAGTTGCTGTATATTGCTAAAGAACTGTTTATGCTTCATACAAAATACAGATATATTCTACTTAGGAACAATCAGTTCTGATGGTTTTCTACTTTTATACCTCAGAATACTTTATCTTGTGCTTTAAATATTGTAGTACTTCTTTCCATTTAAAAAACAACTCTTTACATATATTTTCCACGTCACTTCATCCATAATTTGAATGAGAGACATTTGCTTTGCAGAGGAGATTATGTGAATATGTCTTTTCTCCAAGTGGTGATGGTCTGGGCCAAAGTTCTTATGCTGTCTTGGAACTCAATTCCATATTAGAATCTGCTAGTGTAGAAAGTCTGTGCAAAGTCCCATAAAAACCTGCAGGAAGGGACATGAGAATAAAATGCTTGTCTGCATGGAGAGATAACTCACAGCATCCAAGGACATGTGTCTCATTTCATGGCCTTGTATAAAAATTATGGCAGCCTGTGAAGTTAATACAGTCACAGATTTTTGGTCCCCAGGAACTACTGCAGCTGAGGGTGATTGCCTGGTAGCACAGCTGCATTGCTATGAGGGAGCGGGAGAAGGAAAATGTTGAGGTTGGTATTGTACAAAGTCTTTGAAAAAATGGCCCTGGCATCCCATGAATCCCCTGTGATCTGTCATGTATGGAAGCAGCTTTTCTTTTATGGTGGGGGCAAACTAGGGCAGATCAGCATTATTGGAGTACAGGTTTTCTTGGTCAAAACTGGCCTCCCCCCCACCCTTATTTTTTTTGGAGAGAAACTGATTTTTTTTAAAAATGTGACATCATTCTTGAATTGCTTATCAAAATCACGGTTGGAGCAAATTCTTAGCAAAGGGGTGTTTCTAAGTTTTTTGTTAGTGAGTTTTCAAGAAGCAAAAAATTGTTGGTGGCTATTTTATTAACAGTTTTGGTGACTGTAATGACAAAATAATTTTTGATTAAAACGTTTTTGGGAAAAAAAATAGGTCAGTTCCTAAACCCTGTAAAACTGAAACAACTTTGACAGTTGTATTTTTTAAAAACTGGTTCTTCAACCAGTTTTAGGGCAACCCCCTACTCCCAGGGAGACCGTGGATAGAGAATCTCAATTTGAAAATCCTTGCAGATATTTCCTCAAAATCCCCATTAAAGATTTTTCACACATGAAGGGGAAAAAAATCTGTCTCTATAGTTTTGCTCTCAAAACTATAGAATTCTATCAGTCTTTTATTAAGAACTTTACTGTTTGTATCTATATCAAATAGGAATTTCTGATAAAGGGCTCTATATCTTAGTGATTATCATTATTATATCCATTAGACAAGGGCAATGTGGTGTTAATGGGGGAATTATTCTAAATTTAACTTTTGATTTAGGGGGCAAGAAATCTCAGTTTTTCAGCAATCACTTCATGTATTTCCAAGTCTTCTGATGTGCACATCTGGCCTATTATCTGGTATGACGAGTTATCTCTTTTAGCAAGCAATGGTGAAAGAAGTGCTGCTAGAGCAAAGAAGTCTCCATTGCACTGCTTCAGCCGTACTCTCCCCACGGTCATTAGTTTTAAAATGAAATTCCTGTGTTGCGCATGTATTCATTTCTCTTTATAGTCACCTGGTACAGCTTTGTATTTTGATGTTGTCACTCTGCTGTGTTGGGATGGAAAGCCCAACATTATGACTGCTGCCCGTGCAGCCCATCATCTTGTAAACTATTTTATCATCTTTAGCACTTCCAGCCTTAAGCAATACTGGCCAACTTGTAATCTCTTGCAGTTAGGCTCTGGGCCATTCTGCAAGTCAGGGACTATAAACTGTCTCCTGTCTTCGAGAAAAAGCCCATGAATATGTCTTCCTCAAATTTTTCCTGATCTTTTCATCATTTCAAAGAAGGAAAACCAGTTAAGATTTGCATCTTGGCCTTAATGAAACATTGTGTCCCCTTTGCCTGTCTTGGTTCCTAGTTTGTTATTAAATGTTTGGGTCTAGTGCTGCCCTCACATTCAGCCTGTAAAACCTATTATCTCCATTATGGCTGCACAAGGTATACAGGAGTGAATTAAGTATTTAGGAACAGAGAACTGGGATGGAACTCCTGGGCTATCGAATCCAGTCCCCTGTTATCACAAGCACCTAGTCATAATCTCATTCATAAATTTATCAATCTCCATTTTAAAACTAGTTAGGTTTTGTTTTTCCCCCTGCTCCCTCACTGCTGTTAGAAAGCTGTTCCAGCACCTTACCCCATCTCTGATGTTAGAAACCTCCTTCTCATTTCCATCCTAAATGTATTCATAGCTAGTTTATACCCATTTGTTCTTGTGCCAAGTGTAACTGAATTCCAGTTTACATCCAAATGCAGCTTGACAGAAATCCCGAATAACAAAACACAATCTAGTAAATAAGAAATGTAGCCTCATTCACCACTTTCTAACATAAAAAGGGGAAAGTTAATAATGTGCATAAATATGTTAAACTATATAATTTTGTATAAATAAATGAGTATTGATATAGTGTACCCTCCTGCTTAACGAGAAATAGTACCAATTTTAGGTTGCAAATAAACATGTTTTAATGGTTATACCAACCAATGAGAGTAAACCTTTCTTTGGGAAAATAATTAAATAGTACACTTATTAGTAAAAAGTAAATCATTTTAAATCAAGGTTTTCTGCTTGTTAATGTAAACTCTGATTAAAATCAGTGTTTTTAATCAATCCACATTGCATAGGAGGACCAATACTGGTTACACAGACCAAGGAATGCAGATTTAATGACACCAGTATCAGATTTCTTTGCTCCTACTGGCTGTCTCAATGCTTCAGTTCAGCAGGTTTTCTAAATTTGATTACATAATAGATAACATTAGACACTGCACCCAAGGTGCAATGGTCGCACCCAAAAGTGTACCAGGTGCGTAAAAGACACAAGTAAAGGCATCCTCCCTGCCCTAATGAGTTTATCATAGAAATTCAGTCATGAAACCAGCAAGGTGCGGTCTGTACCAGAATGTTGTACCTGCAAAGCTTTCCTTATGGGGAAATGAAAGGCAAGTCAAGCATTATGGTAACAAGATCATGTGCTTATGCTGATAGTTAACCTTTTGTTTACTTTTTATTATTTACTTCTTATAGTCGTCACAGAGAAATAGCCATGTGCTGTTTTTAGGACATGTGCAGCCAGTGGTTTATTTCGGTATTGCTTTGAAACTGTTGTGGCCACTGCCAGAGGCCAGTAAAGGGGAGGAGGAGGAAGGTAGGTCTGCTGCTAACTAGGAGGGGAAGAAAGAAGGAGGAGATTAGTTGTCTATAGACCCCATTAGCTTCAAGGACAGTGATGGGGGGAGGGGAGGACTGGCTCCCTCCTCAGCAGGCTGGAGGAGGAGAAAGTGGGGGTAGAGTTGGCCACTTTCAAACAACTCAGTTGGGGAAGCAGGGAGAAGCCCAAAGAGGCTGCTGACACAAGGAAAGGTCGACTGATTCCCCAGCTTCTTTCCACAGACAGAGAGGAGGGTGAGGGGCCAGATGCCCCCACAGAGGAAAGGAGGCGGCAGCCCCCACACCCCACATGGTCACTGCCTGGGGAGGGTAGAGATCAGACGGTCGCTGCGTGTAGGGAGATAGAGACAGGTAGGACAAGTGGCCATTGGATCAGGGAGGTGGCGGAAAATAGGTGGTTGGCACACCCGTTCTGGGGGCTAGTCCTGCTGAGTTGAAGAAGCGTGCTTGTTGCCTTACCTCTTCTGCTGCCTGTATCCCAGTGAGGCCCCATAGTGACATTCTGATGACTTTCTTCTACCTGAAGTACGAGGAGGATTAGGTCTTTTGTGTCTGCCTATTTCTGAGGGTGTTCTAAAGCTTAATTTGGGAAAAGCTTCTTGAAATCCTCAGATGAAAGCCACTATATTATTCTGCCTGTTGTTGTTGTTCATGTAATGTACTTGTGCCAGATTCTAATACCCTTATGTACATGAAGATCATTAGCCAATGAAAGTCCACTGACTTAAATAGAGCTATGCAGAATTAGAGTAGCTGAAGATGTGGCCCCTAGAGTAGTACCTTACTTGGCAGTATCACTATTGATTTCCACGGAACAACTTGCTGAATAGAGTATTACAAATTATAAAGCGAATAAGGGTATCAGAAACTGGCTCACCATTAAAGGCAGTAGTGTAAATGAAAATTGCCATAGAATTTCTATTGAAGCTTTAGATACTGAAAACATTCTCAGTAGCAGTTGCATGATGATGCAGACGCTCTGTTCCTTTCTACAGCTCACACATGCTATCTTGTTACCAGCCTTAATATTCTGTAAATTAAAAAAAAAAATAAGTAAATTAACTCACGTTAGTAGGATGCAGAAAGTGACTGCAATGTGTGAGGTGTAATGTTGGTTTTTCTCATTAACTGATAAGGAAAAAAACCTTCTAGTACTTTCTGGGTTTCTGAATTTGGAGTACTGTCGGAAATACTATTCTTCTGGCATTGTTTCTGTTATCTAACCAGCTTGTCACAAACAATAATGGTCCAAATTAATCCCTGGTGTAAATCAATGAAATTAGTGGATTTACAACAGGGAGAAATTTGGCTCAACCTTTTTAATTAAACTGCCAAAAGTGTTTGTGTTATTTTGTTCTCCATGAGACTTATCAAAGACACCTAATATCTGCTGAGTTGTTTAACACATGTGCCGTGATTTGCAATTTGATTTTAATAGGCTGTAAGGAAATTTATAAAGTAAATAGTAGGTGTATTCATTTCTGTAATTCAGTCAAGTATATTGTCACAAAAGTTTCAAAGGCATACTTCATTTAATTATAGAGTAAAAAGCATCTTTAGTTATTATTGAGGGAACAATTTGATAATTGTGTCCTTTTAAAAAATAATAATAATAAACTGCCTTTTATTGCAACAGAGTGCTGGCTGTTGAAATGTGCCATAACCTTATTTGTATGGGATGGGTTTCTTCCAATTATTTATTCTATTACTGTTTCTAGCACCTGTGGGAAATGTGGATCTTGAAGTAGTGACTGTGTTAATAAAATGACTTTGTATGTTTCTGTACTGTCCAAGTTTGTCATTGCATTAAAGGGCATAGCAGATGAAATTGGAGACTTGTAATGTACTACTGATTGGATTAACTTGTCCAATTTGTGCAGCCTGCTTGAAGACTTATTTTAGATAAATTAAGAAGATTAAATCTGGAGAGTGACCTTTGACAATTATTCCTCCTGACTGGATCTCTGAAGTCTTTAACATAAGCCCAGCGTTCTTGTAAAGAAGTTGAACTCTGTACAGCAGGAACTCTGACTGTTGTACAGATTACATTCTGATATAATGTATCTAGTCTCTTTCAGTAGAGGTTTTTCAAATATTTTCATCTGCATGTGCAATCAATAACATATGCTGCAACCTCTAATGTCCTGTAGGTGGCATTAGCCATTGAAGTGTACTATACTGTGGGGTGAAGTTGTAACATGTTATCACTCAAGGTTGTTAATGCATCACCAATATGATATGGTATTTCCTTTTCACTTTTATAAGGTTGTGAGTGACATTGTGTGTATAGTAAATGTTCCTTAACTAATGGAGTTTTAAATTATAAGATAGTATTATTAAAAGGAGAGGTTTAAATACCCTTTTCCTGTTATGTTTTCCTGTTCCAAAGTCCATTGAAGTCAATGTAAGTCTTTCTATTGATTTCAATGGACTTTGGATGAGGCTCTTTGGGCCAAATTTTAAAGGTATTTAGATTCAGATAGGCTACTAGTGAGATTTTCAAAATTGTCCAGGTCCTTACTCCAATGGATTTCTGCCAGTGTTTTAACAATTGTTCATTGTTTTGTTCATCCATTGATTACCCTAGGAGTTAGGCAGCTAGTCACTTCTGAAAATCCCAGTAGGTTCCTATCTTCATCTTTAAATGCCTAAATACCTTTAAAAATGTGGCTCTTTGAGCACAGAAAATCAAATGTCACAAGCTATTCTAAGGAGTACAAGTGAGCAGGGCCTGCTCCAGGGTTTTTACCGCCCCAAGCGGGGGGGGTAAAAAAAATAAAAAAGCCGCAATCGCGATCTGCATCGGCAATTCGGCGGAAGGTCCTTCGCTCCAAGTGGGAGTGAGGGACCGTCCGCCGAATTGCCGCTGAATAGCTGGACGTGCCGCCCCTCTCCAGAGTGGCCGCCCCAAGCACCTGCTTGGCAAACTGGTGCCTGGAGCCGGCCCTGCAAGTCTAAGCTGAGATGTCACTAACTGGTGGTTTGGGGTTATATCACTGAGTCTCAGTTGTATAATCATGTACTCTTCAGGCCTAACTGAAATGTTAATTCGGTTCAATATAAAATTCGTTAAGCCTGTTACTTTGTTTATAGATTCCTAGATGCCAAGGGCAGAAGGGACCACTGTCAGCATCTAGTCTAACCTCCTATATAACACAGGCCACAGAACTTCCCCAAAATAATTCCTAGAGCAGATCTTTTTTATTAAAAAGTATCCAGTCTTGATTTAAAAATTATCTAGCTTCAACTTCCAGCCAACTTTCTCTACTAAACTGAAGAGACCATTATTAAATATTTGTTCCCCATGTAGATAGATATAGACTGTAATCAAGTCACCCCTTCTCTTCAGTAAGGTAAATAGATTGAGCTCTTTGAGTCTATCACTACAAGGCATTTTCTAATCCTTTAATTCATCCTTGTGGCTCTTCTCTAACCCTCTCCAATTCATAAACCTCCTTCTTGAATTGTGGGCACCAGAACTGGACACAGTTTTCCAGCAGTGGTCGCACCAGTGACAAATATAAAGGTAAAATAACCACCATACTCCTACTTGAGATTCTTCGGGGTGCCTCCCCGGATTGCTCTTTTGGTCACAGTGTCACACTGGGAGCTCATTTTCAGCTGATTATCCACCACAACCCATTTTTCAGAGTCACTGCTTCCCAGAATAGAGTCCCCCATCCTCTAAGTGTAGCCTACAATCTTTGTTCACGGATGTATACATTTACATTTAGCCATATTAAAATGCATCTTTTTTACTATCCATAAGAACAGCCATACTGGGTCAGACCAAAGGTCCATCTAGCCCAGTATCCTGTCTTCCGACAGTGGCCAATGCCAGGTGCTTCAGACGGAATGAACAGAACAGGTAATTATCAAGTGATCCATCGCTTGTCACCCCTTCCAAGCTTTTGGCAAATAGAGGCTACGGACACCATCTCTGCTCCTCCTGGCTCATAGCTAGGCTAATATCCTGGCTAATCTCCAGATCACTCTGTATCAGTGACCTGTCCTCTTAATTATTTACCACTCCTGCAATGTTTGTGTCATCTGCAAACTTTATCAATGAGGATTTTGTTTTCTTCCATGTCATTGATAATAATGTTCAATAGCATATGGTCAGAAACTGATTCTCAGGGCATCCCACTGGAAACACACCCACTCAATGATGATTTCCCATTTAACATTACATTTTGCGACATTTTGTACAGCAGACAGTTTACATATCCAAGCAAAGACCTCCTAGTACCCTTTCAGCATGCCAACCAGGCTACTACTCTTCAGAGCTCCCCGCAGTATGGTGAATGATTCTGAGTTTGGGGGTGACTGATGTATTATATCTCCCTTTCATTTTAGGCTTCCATTTTTCCACTAAAATTATCATTAAACGTCTCTCTGAAGCTGGTCAGACTAGATTCGTTGTTTCCTTCAGTTCTTTCATCAATGCCACTCTGTGGATCATCCAGTAGCAGGTGTTCAGCAGTGATGTAAACTGTATTTGGCCCAGAAAAGCGAAAATCAACCTATTTGTGGTCTGTTAGCCTATTGAGCAGTATTGACAAAATCATTTCTAGGCTCAGGTGTTTTGCATGACACTTCACAGTGTTGCCCGGACAACCCTTTATTGTGGATATCAAGGCTGAGGAAAACTTTCTGTCAAATAATATATTATGATACTTAGTGAAGCTGCTCTTTTCAGCTTTGCAAATTGTTTTGCTCAGTGAATGTAGGCTAAATGTTTAATTGTAGCTAGTTTCCAGCATCATCCCCTCCCTCCAGCCCCCTACAAAATTACATCAAATGAACTCTCCTGTGTTGAATAGATTTGATTCAAACGAATCATTTTGTAAAGCTGAGACTTTTGGAAAAACAAAACAAAACAACCTAGTGGGTGTCCAGTGAATATTAGGTATTTTTTCATTAAGGTGTTTTAAAAAAAATTGGGCTGTCTTAAAAATCTAGTTGTGCCGCTGAGTTCTGAGCTTCCTGGAAGTGGAGTTTCTGCTCTTTTGGTACGCTGCAGATGGTCTTGTATTTCAACTAAACTGTAAACTCTTTGACTTTGTTGCCATTGTAAAGTACCATACTATGGCACTGCTGGATGCTCTAAAATAATAGTTATTATGGCAATTGTTAGCAATGGTTAAAAATCATGTTAAAGATGCAGTTTTACAGCAAAGTACACCTCTACCCCGATATAACAAGACCCGATATAACACGAATTCGAACATAACGCGGTAAAGCAGTGCTCCGAGGGGGCGGGCCCGCGCACTCCGGCAGATCAAAGCAAGTTCAATATAACGCAGTTTCACCTATAACGTGGTAATATTTTTTTGGCTGCCGAGGACAGCGTTCTATTGGGGTAGAGGTGTATAACCCCTGTCACCATGCCTTCATTTTGTATGTCTTTGGCTGTCTTAAAATTCAACATAGATTATGCCACTGAGAAGTTCAAATCTCCTGATAATGGTCAATTGCCAACCGTTCCAAAGCTACTGATCATAGATTTTGTGAGTTTCCTTGTCAAAGGGTGGCTGGCCATTGTGAATGAAGCAGATCCAGCGCCTGTATGCCAGAGCAGGTGCTTCCATTTGGCCAATTAAGAGGGCGGAGTTGCACCTAAGGATTAGAAAAGATCAGGGAGCAAGCCACTGAGGGGGAGTCCTGGAGAGAGTCAGTCAGGAAATGTCAGAAGACAAGAGATCGTCTCTGGGGAAAGCTGCCGTGAGCAGAATGCTCATGACAGGCCTTCCCTAGGAAGAGGGAGGAATTGGCTGGGAGACTGTATGTTTGAGACCTGGGCAAAAGCTGAAGGTAGGACAGCAGCAAAAGGAGTTTGCTGGCCGATGTGTCCAAGTCACGGCCAGGGCTGAAAGCAACAGAAGCAGCAGTAGCAGAGGGAGTTGCCTCCTGACTCTGAGCTGGGGCCCAGGGCTGAAGAGCCTTGAAGGCAGGGAGCAGCAAAGGTGCTTAACTGCTGGAATCTCTGGAGCTGAAGAGCTGGACCCAGAGGAGTTGTGAGAGGCCTAGGGGAAGTGAGGAATGTTCCTTTGGCAAAGATGATCCCAGCATAGAGGCAATGAGGGTTTCTGCTGGGAAGAGCTGGGTTGCACTCAAGTTGGAAGGGGTAGGGTGGTTATCCTGTTACAAGGACAGGAGAGGGCCACACTAGAGAGCTGGGATGTGGTGAGAGATGTTTAGGCATGGTGAGAGATGCCGTAACTCTATGCTGCACTGTTTGGACTATCATGGGGGAAATCTGGATTACTGTTATGGGACTTTTATTATGATTTATATGCCTGGGACTTTTGTAATAAATTAACCTCACTTGGGAAAACTCTGAAAAGGGTAACTGAGGTAGGTGTGCCTGTCATTTCCCAGCCTGCAGCAGGAGTGTGCTCCAGACAGCATCACCCTATCACACTCCTGTGCCATGTTTTAATTATGATCCACTACTTTGTGGAGATTGTAATACTACAGAATTTAGAAAGATTCTTTTAAACAGATGTAATATAAAATTAGCAGACTTAGTTTAAAAAAAAATCTGGACATAAATATTTAGAACTTGCTTTCACATTCATCAGTGGATCAAAATGTGGAGCCCTTCCCCATACTTCTCGAGATGCATAGAGTGAAATCCTGCCCCTACTGAAGTAAATGGGAGCTTTGCCATTGACTTCGCTGAGGCCAGGATTCCATCCCTGATTTCTATTGCAAGCTCAGTCAGTTAATCACAATGTGATAATGGATAAGTTATTTACCCTCTCTGTGACTCAGTTTGCCCATCTGTAAAATGTACCTAATTTTTAAGGTTTTATGAGGTGGAATTAATGTTTCTAATGTTTAAACTCATAAATGAAAGTTACTTTATAAATGTTAAATATCAAATTATCTTGTTTAGAATTGATCAGGTTTAAGGTTAAAAAATAAATATTCCCTCTGAACATAATTTTGTAGCCAGGCTAGCTATAGGGATAAAAGCCAGCACCCAGAAATTTAACAAGCAGATACTTCAGCATGGAAGTGCAAATTTTACATGTAAATATTGAACGCTTTACAAATTATACTATGATTTGAAATCACTTCTGTAGGATTTTGGAATTCCAATAGGATATTTTTCTTAAAAGACAACAATTATTATTCTCCACAAAGAGTTTTATTTTTCTGATAACTGATAGGAATTACATGCAAAGAGAATGAAAGGTGCTTTGTTGTATTGTATGGTAATCTATCATGAATTCCTTGCCTCACATTAATGAAATTGTGAACTGCTATATCTTTACAAGATGAATGTGTATTGGAAAAAATGTACTATTACTGTTTTTTTTTTCCCTACCCCCAGAGATTTGATACAGTTGCCTAGGAAAGAAGAAGATACAGACATTGCAATGAAACTTCTGGTTCAATGGACGTCTTGTGGCCTTGAAGATGTTCAGCTAGTAAATTACTCTGTCTTGCTTGACCTGCCAGGCTCTTCTTCAAATACAGTAACTTTGAAAAATAGTGGTGAATGCTTTTATCCTAGTGGACAGAAGTGTTACAGGGAGACCAAAAAGCTTCACAGCCAAGACCTTCTGTACTCATACGCCGCTTACTCTGCCAAAGGAACTCTCGAGGTAATACAATCATTTGTCTTTGTCACTTACAGTGAAATAGAATTAGAAAATAGCTTCCATCTGTCTTTAACTGGCAAGTCATGGGAATAATGGTGAAAACCTCAGACTAGAGATGAGCAAACAGATTCAGGTAAATAAGATGTGGCCCACTCCTCCGCTCAGACCTTGAAATGATCTGTTATGTTGTATTTTTACAATTAAATGTCAGCTGTCTCTCAGCTGGTGGGCCTACACTTCCTGGTTTTAACTGGATATAAGAATCTGAGAGAGCTTTGTCTAGAACTTTGTCTTCTCCCTATGCTTGTGTGAAGGAACTGCTGAGCAAGCCCTGCCAACTAACACTTGAGAGAGGCACACAGAGAAGGGAAGATGAGTTTCTTTGCAATGAGATCTGGTTTAAGGACAGGATTAGGTGCCAGAAACTCATGAATTATAATCCTGGGTCTGACACATTCTCCATCTCCGGCCTTGGGCAACATTTAACATCCCTGCCTCAGTTTCCACATGGGGGTTATAATTCTTACTTACCTACCCAACAGGGATGTTGTGAGGCTGCATAAATGTTTGTAAAGTGCTCTGAAGAAGGCAAACAATATAAATTCCACTGTTGATATTATTAGTGTCATCTTTCTCCTCTCCAGTACAGGATGCGTCACACATAATGAAGCAGACCCTTTTTAATCTTATTTTATTTCCCATGCTTCAAAAATAAATTTAGTTTCTTGTCATGACTAAAATATTAATAGACCAAAGAAGTGTGGCTAGGAAGTTGAGTTTTGGTGGATTCCACCCCCAACCCCCCACTGCCGTCCCCAACCTTTATACTTTCTGAACATTGTCCATCACTATGAGCTTTAATAGTATATTAGGGTATGTCTACACAACAAAGAAAAACCCACCCTCTGCCAGCTGATTTGGCCTCGGACTGTGGGGCTATTTCATTGCTGTGTAGACTTCCGGGCTTGGGCTGGAGACTGAACTCTGGGACCCTCCCACGTCGCAGTGTCAAGCTCCTTGAGCCCAAGTCAGCTGGCACGGGCCAGCCACAGGTGTCTAGTTGCTGTGGAGACATACCTGTAGTGACGTGGATACCAGCAGTATGATACAATTTTTGTACATTTTGCTTGTATTGTCTTTGTGACCGTACTGAATTTTCAAAGTCCACATGACTTCTATTTCCTCTGGGTATTCCTATCTTTTGTTCAACAGCTCATAGACTCATAGACTTTAAGGTCAGAAGGGACCATTATGATCATCTGGTCTGACCCCCTGCATGCTGCAGGCCACAAAACCGTCCCTATCCTTTCCTTGACTCTGCTGATGAAGTCCCCAATTCCTGTGTCTTAGTGACTTCAATTGGCAGAGAACCCTCCTGCTAGAGATCCCTGCCCCATGCTGCGGAGGAAGGCGAAAAACCTCCAGGGCCTCAGCCAATCTACCCTGGAGGAAAATTCCTTCCCGACCCCAAATATGGCGATCAGTAAGACCCCGAGCATGTAGGCAAGAGTCTCCAGCCTAACCCTTGTTAGCCATTATACTGTTTGCCTACCATTGCTTGGTATTCCTCAGCTAATATGTTTTACCATTAAACCATTCCCTCCATAAACTTGTCTAACTTAATCTTAAAACCAGACAGGTCCCTCGCTGATTGATTAGACATCCCAAGCACAGTATATGCAGGTATTGATAGGATGTAATGCTCTGTGGGAGTCTTGTCAACTGGAAAAATTCAATATACAGTATCCCTTTGTTTTAATAAACCCATAACATTAATTGTAATGAGATAAACATACAGTTGTGGTCTCTGAGATTAATCCCACAAGTGTAAAGCTGTCCTTAACCAATAAGGGGCCTGATAAATTGCAGGCTAAAAGAGAGCTAGCCTCTCTGGGGACCAAAAATGAAGACTCTTGCAAAATCAAAGACGTTTTTACCAATGTCAGCTCACCACACAGCAATTTAAGTTACATTTCAGAATAGTTCTTTATTTACTAGGAGTTCTGCATAATGAAGCAGGACCATATACACACAGACTACATAGACATTAGTGG
This sequence comes from Chrysemys picta bellii, assembly GCF_011386835.1. Lineage (NCBI taxonomy): Eukaryota > Metazoa > Chordata > Testudines > Emydidae > Chrysemys > Chrysemys picta. Next base: position 13,303,791 of record NC_088799.1, on the reverse strand, counting down.
TGATTGAACCCTGGATCTTGCAGCAGGAAAAGCAAAAGACGCACCTTATCACTTGAGCCAAAGGAATAATTACTTCAGCTATATCAGGGTTTTAAGAACAGCAGCTAGAGATATGATCATTGGATTATATGGATGTTGTTTTAGAAAAGGCTAGACCCCAATGGATTATATGCATGTGCTCTTAGAAAAGGCTTTCCTCAGTGTCTATAGGTCCACAAAGTTCAAGTCCCATCGGTGGTAATGAACCATGACCACATATATATTGATCGAGACTACATTGTTATCAGCAGTGATCTAACCTTGGACTTGGAGTGCCTAAAGCACAAATCACTAACATTTGAGCTAAATGTGCAAGTATCTTAAACTATGAGTACCAGGTTGTCATCGTTACTAAAATAAGCCAGTAGAGGGAGACATGATCACATGAAGTAAGCCAGCAAATTACATTTACTTTGGATGTCAAATAGCCTGGCAATGATTGAAACATCACAGGGTTTTTTTTCTTTTCTTTTAAAAGATACTTTGTAACAAACTTGCCATAATATGGATTATTTTAATTTTCAAAACCTAATGCAAATCCTTAGCAGGGGCTAGCTTGACATGGAATTTACGGTCCATAAATAAACATGAGTTTCTGATACCAATGATATTTGTTTGAACTTCTAGCAGATAGAGCAATTAAAGAATTCTTAAATTGTAGTAGCCAGGCTACCAAAACAGCTGCAGTCTTACTTTTGTTTTGACAAAGTTATTTGTAGACTAGCAATGCTCCTTTTCTTTGAAGACCTGTCATGTCCATTCATCATATGGCCATTTTATATGAGCTGTCCAATTTGTACTTTCCCTAACAGCCTAAATAGCATTTGTGATATCTGAAATCTACTTCGAAAGCCAACTTAATGCAATGTGATTGATGGCATGCCTTGCTACTTCTCTGTAATTCACTGTGCGCTGGAAAGGTGACACTGTTTACCCCATCATAACGAGAAGCAGGTCACAGTAGGGTTCTGAAGAGAGCTGCTGTGTCAGCTGTGAAATACATATCACAATGGTTATGTAAATAAATTAGCATAAACCAGGTCATCTTGAAGAAATAGACACTTTTGTAATATATTTTTATTAAAAGTTGAGTATCAACCAATTTAATAGCCAGGTTAAACACTTTGCCTACTTTGTGAAAATAGTGTGTGGGGGGGAAATGTGGCTAACTACAGATTATATTAAAAGAGGAAATTATGTTGCATCTAAATTATGCATTTGGAGTTAAATTTACCCCTTTTCTGAGACATCCAGCACATAGCTAATACACCACCTAAGCCAAGTAGAGCTTAAATATGAATCAAGTGGTGCATAGATGCTTTAGTGGTTCTCTGAGCACAAGTGAATTTCACCCCAATTCTGATCCTGCAAAGTGCTGAAAACCTTGCAGCACCAGGTTCTTAATTCCCATGCTCGTTAAGGAGCCTTGACTAGAAACACAGGTTGGAGATAAATTATTTTAATGTAAGTAAAGACAATTTGGTTTATTGTTAATTGCCCAAAAACTTTCTTAATGCAGAATTAAGGTTGCACAGTAGTGCTCATGCCTTTCCAGAATGTGAAAGTAGGACATAGAAAATGAAGGTAATGAAAACTTAAAGTGAAGGTACACACCACCCCAGCAATGCAACCTTAACGCTGCCCTGTTGAATTAGGAATGATTCAGTCAAGGGGGTTGGTGGTGGGAGGCCATAAGTACACATGCAGAAGTTCTAAGAGAATATGCCATTATTTGTGTTGTGTTCCAGAGTTTTGAATGAACTCCAGCTGTGTTCACTGTATTAGGTATAGCTGTATTGAATGCTTTAGGGCATTAATTGGAGCAGGTTGGCAGAGCTTATAACTATGATATGAGGAGAGGATCAAGTATACCTCATTTCGAAGCTGAATTTTGTAGGTTGCATCAGTAGAGGTGCACAAAGATGTCTTCTTGCCATGGGAATTGTCTGCAATCTGTTGGGATGTGTGTCAGTGATCTCCAGAGCTTAATGAGGCAATGTGTCAGAAGGAATGGCCAGAGTGAAGGGGCGATAACATGTAAAAGCCTGGGGTGGTTATATGGAGTACCATTGATGTTTGGATGAAGGCCTGGTGTATGTAGCTTTGGTTTGCTATGCCTAACCTAAACCTAAATTTTGATGTAGCAAAGAGAAGGTGTTAAACTTAACCCTACAGTACTTGTGTACTCTGTAGCGTCTGTAAAGGAAGAGGGCTAGTATGTATTGGGGCACAAACTTCAGTGTGGGTTAGCTGCCCCAGTACAAGCCCACCGGAAATCCCTGGCTACTTCCCCTGGTTGCTAGTCCACACTGAAGCTTGTGCCTCCGCATCTTCGTATCTATTGTCTGCCAGCTGTGCTAGCCAGACGAAAACGAGCAGGGATATGCCTACCTGCAATCACACTGTTTGGGTGCAGCTCAGGGTCTGTAACCACAGCAAATCCCCTTGAGCCATCTAGTTAGTGTGCGAGGACACTGGCTGCAAACCGTCTGGCTTGAACTGAGCCCTAGTCTTGCTGCATATGCACACTTCATTCTTTTAGCCTCTACTAACACGGCGTTACAAATTTTCCCCCAGTAACTTTTTCACTATTGCGTCTCCAGACAGACAGTGGGTGCCATGCACTAATTGAGATAAATCCCAAGTGACTGAGATTGGTTTGGGGAGCATTAGAGCTATAGTTTGAATCCCAGGTGTACCCCCCAAAAATCAGCTGTTTTTTTTTTAAACAGCTGACCTTCTGTTTGAGGGGGAATATATCTTGAGATCTCCTTGTTCAAATGCTCCCATGTTTGAACTATTAACGCTATCCTATACCCCCAAGAAGCACAGCGAATTTTAAGACTGTCTGAGAAAGCACGTGGATTTTAAAGGACAGCTGACCTTTAAACAGAACGCAGAAGGCTGTGTTATACAATTAAAATCATGATCAGGAAGTACAAAAGTTATCCTCACAATGACAGCCTTCACAAAGGCATGTTGCACATTTTGTTGTCTTTTATGGTATCTGTTTAAGGCCTAACTATTCATATTTCAAACTACACATTTCGCTAGTAAAAGAAAAGAGAACATTGTGTGCTGCAGCCAGAGCAAAGTTGCTAGTAGAAGTTGAACTATTGAGGGGTAGATTTTCAAAGGCACAAATGGCAATTAGTAGAAAACATCATCCTTTATCTCCTGCTTTTTTGTGTTTTTAACTGTGCTATTTGAATGCTGCACTAACTTTCCCGCCACCTATCACTTATTAGGTATTCTTAAAGAATAAAAAAAGACAAAAAATCTTCAACTATTCAGCTACAGCGTTTGCAATGTCCTTTAAAAAGAGCTACTGGGTTGGTGGACTTACAAATTCTGACTATGGATCTTGTAAGCTTGTGGGACCAAGCAATGAACACTTACATAACTGTGCACTTAATCAGGCATGCGCTAATATCTCTGTGCTGCTTAGGAATGGATGAGAAAGAGCAGCGCTGATCCACTGGTGGGGACTGCTAAGCATGGTGCGTTCATAGTCCAGTGCTGTGAAGTAAATGGAAGGGTGAAGGCACTGCAGGTTGATGGAATGATGAGGACACTGCATCAAGTTCAAGGCCTGGTCTACACTTAAAAGTTAGGTTGACATAGCAACAGCGCTCAGGGGTGTGAATTCACAGCAAGGTCAATGGAAGAATGCTTCCATCCAGCTATCATCATTCACTGAAGAGGAGTTTCTACGGCGATGGAAAAGCTCCTTCCATCGCTGCAGGAAACATCTAAGCTATCGTGCTGCAGGGCTATAGCTTTAGCACTGTATCCTTTCAGCCTTGAACTCCGATACTTCTTGTCAGTGCAGGCATAGAGCTTATACCAAACTACGTGAAAGCCTCTCTGCACCATGGCTGAACGTGCCCTGCTCGCTCAGTGGTAACAAATTGGCTTCTTTCAGCAGCTTGTAGCTGTTTGAACCAAATGTGAGCACATGGGTAACACATCTGTTTTAACTAGAGCTAGGCAAATAACTCACATTTTTTTAAGTTTGGTAGTTCCAAATATATATTTTTTGTTAGGATCAATCAAAATATGAATGATTTTGGATTTTTTTGGTGACACAAAAAAGTACATTTCAGGTCTGTTCCAGAGTGTGAATTAAATTTTCTGACATCCCAGGTGAGTGCCCTAACTACTGGGCTAAAATTTATAAGTTAGGGTGGGCAGCATCAGCATCCCCTCCTCCTCCTTTGCCTGTGTGGTGAATGGCTGGAACTACTCATATCAAATTTGTGAATAGATTTGGGGTGACCAAAATTGCATTTTTAATTGAATAAATTATGAAAAAAAATTGTCCGACTCTAGTTTAAAAGTACACGTGTAGGCTTAAGGAAATGTTCAAGTGAGCATTCTAGTATGCAATTTTCTCATGTTATATTTTTGTTAAATAGCAGTTTTTCTCAAGCCATGCAAAGATGCTAGTCCTTACGAGTATTTTCAGGCCATATTTCACATTTCAAACCTCAGTTTATTCTTCCTCTCTGGTGCAACTTTTCTTGGTTTGTTTTAAAATGAAGTAAAGTGGGTGGTTTTTTGTTGTTGTTTGTTTTCTCCAGTCTCCGTATTCAGAAATGATTTGAAGGAAATTTGTTCAAACTCTAACAAAAAATGTCACCTCCAGCCAGAGAGCCAATATGGAAAATGTCAGATCAAAAGGTGAAAGTTGTGACTGTGAAAACAGGGGCTTATAATAGAAACCATTTTGGAACTGTTGCTAAAGCTAGTGTTATCAGAACTGTACATAGTAAGAAATGCTGTATGTATACAACCCTGAAGTCCTGTTACTCTAAGCAACTGCACAACTTGCAAACTAAAAATTAAATAACCTTTAAAATAAACAGCTATTTAATAGTCCCTTCAACACTGTGGTATTTATGGATGATTATAAAATACAATAAAGAATAAGCCATCACTTGCTTCTGTTCCTCAGAAAATAAGGACAGTAAGTGCTAAAAATTTAGGAACACTGTCAATATAAAGTCACTGTAGTTGGAGACAGATAACATATTATCTTGCCTGGACATCCTTGCTGATCTGATATTTAATCCCCTACCACAGGGAACAGTAAGGCTCTCATACTGTTTTATTGGCCATAATAATCTGATCCTTGCTCTACCAGCAATATGTCATACTGCCATGAGATCTTGAAATAAACACACTATAAAAATAAACATGTTGGATCACTGCACTGAATATTAAGGGCTTGGTGGGCAGGAAAAAAGAAGTAAATGTAAATAACAGTGGAATGTGCTGTGAATTAGAGCTGGACACTCAAAAAGATAAGCAGTGAGATGTTTTATTCTTTGATGCAGCATGGTATATCATGTCAGAGGGATGTCCCATCTTGCATGTTGTTTAGACATATTGTCATAGACTCTAAAAAATAAATAGTTGTCCTGTACTATTGCAGTGGCATCAAATCCATGGATACTTTTCTACAAGATAGCTGTTCTCTATTTAGGAGAGCAAAAAAACCCACTTTTTTATGATTTGAAATAAGGGCAACATTGATAAAATCTGTAATTTCCAACCTACAAGGACAAGATGGCAGTCAACAACATAAATCTTCTTAGATCACCACTTGAGGACACTGCCAATCAGTTTTTATTAAGGGGAACATACACAAGAACCTGTTTTAAGCTAAACAGATCAAGAAGAGAACTATTTTTATAGCTTCTTTGAAAGAATCAAATATTTTAATCATATCTTTTATTAAAGTATCAAGTGACAAATAGTTCAGAATAGTTCTGCTGAGGATGGATTTCACTGAACTTTCTAAAAGCTTGACTACATGTTTTTCTATAAGAAGGTGGGTGGTGGCCTGTGTACAAACTACATTCAGGAGTGGTATAACCACAGAAAGCCATAGACTCAAAGCCATTATAGTAGCTAAGATGACCAAACTGGAATGTTTGAAACAAACAGCTAACACAGCCTCTCCTAGTGAAGCCTCTTTTTGGCAAATGTCTCTTGAAAATCTTTCAGAGAAAGATGAAGAAACTAGCAGAACGTAGTCTCAACATTGATACAGTTGCACCAAGATATACATAAACTGGACCAAATTCTAAAAAATAAAATAAAAAAACCCAGGTAGGCCAATGTTTGGCATCAAGGTGCAGTTTGGATAAGCAGGTGCTTATTTCAGCTGTCCAAATTCCTGAGTCTGCAAACCAGACTGGAAAAGTCATAAGAGCCGCTGTCTCATGTTTTCCATCGCTACTTCTGGTTGTAGCTAGATATACCTCAGAAACGCACTTCTTGCTGTGCCTCACAGTTCTGGTTGCAGTCCCAGAAGGATTCCACAAGTTAAAAATAGAAAAAAATGTGTAAACAACTCTGAGCTTAAAAGTTTGGTTGGATTCTAGAGAGCTCCCCCCCCCCCCCCCCCCACCGTCCTTACTATTAACCATAACTATAAATAAATCTAAAGACTAAAGAAGAACAGGAGGACTTGTGGCACCTTAGAGACTAACAGATTTATTAGAGCATAAGCTTTCGTGGACTACAGCCCACTTCTTCGGATGCATCCGAAGAAGTGGGCTGTAGTCCACGAAAGCTTATGCTCTAATAAATTTGTTAGTCTCTAAGGTGCCACAAGTCCTCCTGTTCTTCTTTTTGCGGATACAGACTAACACGGCTGCTACTCTGAAACCTAAAGACTAAAGTGTCTTGTGTCTGACTTTCATTATGAATATGCAGTACTCTTTCTCATTCATTAGGGGCCTTAATAAGTGAATTAGTAATGAGAAATATCAGTCTTAGTCCCATTTGTCATATGTCCCTGTACGTTGCAGTTCAAAGAGAAGGTGATTAAATACCATTATGGGGTGGTGTTGCAAGGTGCTTCCCAACCACCCCCTTCTCCTCCTCCCCTTGCACCACCCTGTGCAGAATTATGCCACCATTCAGAGATGAATCAAAATTGTACCCTCTGTCCTCTACAGACTGAGAGACTGCTTCACCCTAGCACTTTCTAGCAGAAGACCAGGTGGATGAGGGAGGAGGCTAGGCCATGCTCTCAACCCCCAGCCTGCTCCAGCCAACCAAGCAGACCGGGCCTGAAGGAGAGAGCATGCTGCATTGACATCTAGGAGGGAGGTTGCCACTTGATGCAAGCTAATGCCCCTCAGGCATGATCTGATCATAAAAGTATTTGTACAGGATTAAAATGGGATGAAAATCTAGAAATGAAATATCAGTAAATAAGACTTTTAACTAAGACTTCAATTGCTTAGGTTTTTTTTCCCTAAATATCCATGTTAGTGCTAGCATTTACCTCTAAAATTCACAGACTTTTAAGCCCAGAAGGGCCCATTATAATCATCTCCTCTGATCTCCTGCATAACACAGGCCATATAATTTCATCCATTTACTCCTGTGGGGAGCCCAAAAAATTATGTGGATCATTTCAACTTAAATGTTTCACTGAATATATTGTGACTGATCAATGATCACCCTTTGAAAACCAAAAAATATGCAAAACTTTCCAGCTTTGTCTTAAATAGAAATGGTTACTGCAGTGTTCTCTACAATAAAGATATGCAGTGTACAGGGAAATCTGCAAACACTAAGGTGACCTCATCTAATATTTATCCAAGGCAAAATTGCTAAGTCTTTTTAAGGATGGCCATGGTACAAAAGTTTATGATATTTATCAAATTTACAATCCAATTTTGCACACAATGCAGAGACCAAGACAAATGATGTTTGTAGAATTTCAGGAATAGGACTTTTTGATGTTGAATGATAGATTATTAGGGAAATTTGTAGCTTAATCAGAATTTAGGTGAGTGCATATTAAGCTCTTTGCTTGTAGTGAGAGGGTTTTCTATTTCCTGACAGTTTTGCACTCATTTACTCTGGATTATTGATTGGTCAAGGTCATGTGGGTCATAAAAAGAGGGTCAAGAAGAACTTGGGTTAGGGTTTCTTCAGTGTATTCAGGAAACGACAGTTCTGTAATAATGTCCCTAATTATTCTAAGGGGGGCAGGTAATTATCTTACTATTAAATATTGCCTGTGTCTAAGGATGCATGTAGTAAGTCTCCTGCTTCCTCAAAAATCTACCACAATTCCTGGAAACAATGTAATTTAATCACAATCACAAGAGACCATGCACTTGTGGCAGACACGGGACCCTTCCCAATCAGATCTCCCTGTCTCACATGAAGGTGGACTAGCTACATCCTCTCTGTGCACAATATGTAGAAGACCCTCATCAGGTCCTGTTTGTAAGAAGGAGAAGGTCTGTGTCAGAACTGTAACACATTTGTCTTTCCTTTCCCCTCCTTTTCTCCCCATCTTGTATCTGTGGCACCAGCAATAAATCCATCTAATACATACTCAGTCTACATTCACTTGTCCACAAAGTCCCTTGACTATTCTAATTCTCACACCATGCCCATCGCTACGGTATCTGCGTGCTGTCTTTTGATTGGTGATCCAACCATCAGGGGCATCTTCCTCTGTGTTGGGGAACTGCCCCATGACACAGGATCCCAATAGCTGGGGAGCTTGGCAGGGACTGGAGGGTAAGCAGGATGTCCATAGCAGGTGCAGAGGAACAGGATCTCTGAGCCACTAGTGGAACATCATATGTCTGTTGGCCCTGGGACCCATACACTCTCCCTCTCATTGATGGAGTGACTTGGGAAGAACATTTATGTACAGTTGTCTTCCTCAGGGCCATACTCCAGCATGTTTTTTCTGCCAGAGGTGGCCCTCTTTCTTCTACCCATTGGTATTTCCCATTAAAATATGCATTTGATAATTGTAAAAAATTAAACCAGGCAGTTTACTTAGGCTTATGCTAATCCTCAGGAGTTCAACAAAACCAATAAATGTAAATGGAATGCCACACACTTGTCTCCTTTAACTAACATATGTCGGGGAGACAATACTGAATACCAGATGGCATGGGATTTAATGTAAACTCTTTTCAGGATTCAAATGTAGCTTTAGGGCAGGGGTGGGCAAACTTTTTGGTCCTAGGGCCATATCGGGTTCAGATATTGTATGGAGGGCCCGGTAGGGAAGGCTGGGGGAGGCTATGCCTCCCCAAACAGCGAGGCGTTGCATGAGTATCGTGGGGTCTTATCCACATAAGAGACTTGCTAAATGAGTTGCATGGTGTTAGAGGGTCAGGCTAGCCTATCCTGGCACCTAGTCATCCTGGCCTCAGTTTCCTCTGTGGCTCTCCAATAAATGCACACATTTCAAATAATGTCTGTCCTCCCCACACAGCCTTTTGGGGTCTGGTTTAATGAGACATAACAAGAAATAAACAATTCACTAGGTACAAGCAGTTCCTATCCTAGTCACACTGTCCCTGAAAGCCCAAGTCCCACTAGCTGAGTGCAGGAACCTAGGTTCTTCCCCTGTTCCTCCCACGACTTGGCTCTCTCCAACCCTAGCACAGTTCTAGTCCAGAACTCCACTGTGTCTCCTGCTCCCTGCAGGTCTCAGTTGCTGTGCATGTTGCTCTTCTTATAGTAGGCCCTGCTTCCAGGCTTCTCTTACATGATCCTTGGTCACCTGACTCAGTCTCAGGCCAGAGCTGGGGCCTTAACACCTTATAGGCCCAGATGAGTTTAGCCTGGATAACTGTCCAAAACATTGACAGGCAATTTGGCACAATTCAAGATAGTCACTTCTGCTTAGGGGAGGCACGGGCCACAAACATATCAATGGTACAACTGAGCTTAACAGGGCAGAGCTATAAGGAGCACGTGGCAGAGTCTCATCCTGTGGCTCCCTCTATCCCCTGCTATCAGTCATCAAGAATAATGTACTCATAACGCAAATGTTTGCTATTTGAAGCACTCCAGCCATTCATTTGTTAAATCTGAAATCCTTTAGTAATCAATACAGAATACAGTACCGTAATTAATGACTGCTAAAAAAATGAGTGCAGCTTTAAAACGGAATTGGAAAGCCACATCAGAAGATAGTTATAGAAAACCTGTATGATCTGACTTTTTGCCACTTCTGTATGATGAAGGTACTGTCTGATTCTCTAGACCACCCCTTGTGTACATTTTGTAAGGGGACAAAGCTGCTTTCCAGAATTTTTAGTGTCTGAAAAATACAAATATCTACTTGATTAAACATCAAATAAAACTATATTAGTCTCACATAAAAATCGTATTTGATTATTGATTTGGTTGATAATTTATATAATATTAAATGAATATTTGCATAAAATATCTGTAACAAAAACACCTGAATCCACTTTCAAACAAATGTTTTCTGTTTTTCATCCAGTATTCATTTTAAAACATTGCCTTAGTGCTTTTTAAAACATTTTTGTAATGTTTTCACACACCCTTTTCCCTAAAGAAATGATTTACTATACTTTGTGTAATGATTTAAAGCAAGTAAATTCACATTAAATGTGAAAGTTGTCATTTCAGTTGTCAGAACTACCCTTTTGCTCATTAGATTGATTAAAACTGCTTTAACGTGCAGATTTATGTTTGTATTACTACATGTTCATGCATCTCTCTGCCTGATTATATTCACATGGATCATGTTTGGCCAATTCATGTATGCAGTTTTCTAAATAGGCTTGGCAGAATTTGATTTTTATTCTTTATAAATTTCAGTGGATAATATCAATGTTTATTTTTAAGTTCTTCAATTTTTTATCTATTTAAATTTTCACAGTCGCAGGAAACTGTGAGGGTCAGACAATAATGTCTGTGGGGGTAGGGTTAGACAATAATTATTTGACAGTAGACACATTCAAAAAGGTAAAACTTTCTAACTATTAAAACACAAATTGTATATTTTGACATGCAATGTTGACAAAGTAAATATCCATAAATCAACTCTAATAAAAGTGGAAAACTAGGTAGAACTAATGGAAACTAGGTCAAATTACAGAGGATGAATATACAAACAACAACACAAGCACTGAAGGATAAAAAATATAGAAAGGCCAAGGCACAAAATTAGACTAAACTAGCTAGGGATATAAAGGGTAACAAGAAAACATTTTTGCAAATACATTAGAAGCAAGAGGAAGACCAAGAACAGGCAAGACCCATTACTCAATGAGGAGGGAAAGACAATAATAGAAAATGCAGCCATTGACAAACTGTTAAATGCAGTCTTTGCTTCAATTTTCACCAAAAAGGTTAGCAGTGATGAGATGACTAACACAACGAGCATCAGTCTACATGGTGTAGGATCTGAGGCTAAAATAAGGAAAGGACAAATTAAGAATTACTTAGGTTTGTAGTGTAGACGTATCCTAAGGCCTTGTCTACACTGCCACTTTACAGCGCTGCAACTTTCTTAGGCCTGGTCTACACTGGGGCGGGGGTCAATCTAAGCTACGTAACTTCAGCTACAAGAATAGCATAGCTGAAGTTGACGCATCTTAGATCGAATTAAAATTACTTAGTTTGCATCCTCGCAGTATGCCGCCGCTCCCCCGTCGATTTTGCTTCCGCCTCTCACCGAGCTGGAGTTCAGCAGTCGACGGGAGAGTGATCGGGGATCGATTTATCGTGTCTACGCTACACGCAATAAATCGATCCCCGACAGATAGATCGCTACCCGCTGATCCGGCGGGTAGTGTAGAAGTACCCTCACTCGGGGGTGTGAAAAAACACCCTTCTGAGCGCTGCAAGTTTCAGCACTCTAAAGTGGCAGTGTAGACAGTGCATCAGCACTGCGAGCCACACTCCCAGCGCGGGTAGCTACTCCCCTCATGGGGGTGGATTTTTTTACGGCACTAGGAGAGCTCTCTCCCAGGACTGGTACTGTGACTACTCAGCAGCAGTGCTTTAACGTTGCTAATGAAGACATACCCTTAGTCGACCTTTATTAGGTCAGTAATTACTGAGGTGGGGCATGTCCACACTACCCTCCTTGAGTCGGTGGTGCATGTCCTCACCAGGAGTGCTTCCACCGACCTAAGAAGGGCAATGTGGGGAGCTAACAGCCTGGTCTCAGCTCTGCTGGCAGCTCCCTGCTAGGAGCCTGGCTGCCTCAAAGGCTCACAGCCTTCCGCCAGGCTGCTCCCCGCCAGAAGTGGGGGGAAGCTGCCTGGGGCTTCCCCCCTACCCATTCCCCGCCGGGAAAGAGGGGAATCTGCCCAGGGCTTCTCGCCACTAGGGAGCAGGGTACACCCCACCCCTGCAATGCCCCTCTGCCATGTACATTGGCCAAACCGGACAGTCTCTCCGTAAAAGAATGAATCAGACATCAGGAATGGTAACATACAAAAGCCAGTAGGAGAACACTTCAATCTCCCTGGACATTCAATAACAGATTTAAAAGTAGCCATCCTGCAACAAAAACATTTCAAAAACAGACTTCAAAGAGAAGCTGCAGAGCTACAATAGGGACTGGGAGTGGCCGACTCACTACAAAAGCAATTTTCCCTCTCTTGGTATTGACACCTCCTCATCAACTATTGGGAGTGGACCACGTCCACCCTAATTGAATTGGCCTTGTCATCACTAAGCTAACTCCCTTCTCTTCATGTGCCAGTATATTTATGCCTGTATGTGTCATTTTCACACCATGCATCTGAAGAAGTGGGTTTTTTACCATGAAAGCTTATGCCCAAATAAATCTGTTAGTCTTTAAGGTGCCACTGGACTCCTCGTTGTTTTCTTGAAATAGTAGATGATCTCATCCTTTACACATGTATGTGTAGCTATATCTTTATAGATGCATATTATCTTTCTATCTACACACATACTCACACATATGTAACTGTATATAATACAGTGTGGATGTGAATGCATACACATACTTATACTTACGTATATATATATATATATATATATATATATATATATATATATATAATGTGTGTGTGTGTGTGTGTATAGACTTGGTTGGAAAATGGAACGAAAGTTCTGAAATATTTAAATTGAGAAACATGTAAATGACCTTATGCTGAAATGATAATATTGAAACATTGTAATATAATAGTAAATATGATATGTAAAGATAATACACCTCTACCCCGATATAACGCGACCCGATATAACATGAATTCAGATCTAATGCGGTAAAGCAGCGCTCCGGGGAGGCGGGGCTGCGCACTCCGGCGGATCAAAGCAAGTTCGATATAACGCGGTTTCACCTATAATGCAGTAAGATTTTTTGGCTCCCGAGGACAGCTTTATATCGGGGTAGAGGTGTATATACAAATATAGAAGTAAAAGTAAAATAGGAAAGTTGACACAAAATGCTATGAATAGTTTCAAAACTTTTCAGTCAAATGTAATTGAAATTGACAGTTGCCATGAAACATTTCAGTATTGCCAAAACATCATTTTCCCATGGGAAACTGCTTTGTTGAAATGTTTTCAACTAGCTTGAATTCACACTTATATAACTACATATAATATATTGTTTGAGGGTGGGGCGTATAATGTATTTATTTGTAAAGAAGTTGCAACACATTTTTCTTTTATGTTTTTATTAGATGGACTTTTGTGGGTTTTTCCTTTTGTTTTGATTAATTTATAGTGGCCATAAGTTCTAGTTTAGCCTGTGTAATTGACGGCCTTTTGCATACTTATATGAATAATTATTCCCACATCAAGACAGGTGGTAACTTTAGGTTATTTCTGCTTAGGAAAGCATTATCACTGACAATATATCAGTCCAGTAAATTGTTATAAGGAGAGGGATGCAAATTACAATGGGCAAACATAACAAAAAATAATTAGAGAGGTTACAAGTTTATGTCAGACTAGTGAACTTTGGGAGATGGCTGATAATTAGACATTCCTGAACAGAGTTTAAAGACTTTAAAGTGAAAATTGCTGATGATGCTTTTAAGTCTGAAAAGTCCCCATATTCTGCAATGATTTGTAACAAAGGCAAAGTTGTTTGTTTAAGAGACCCATTTATGTGTAAAAATCAAAGATAATTACCAGAATGTCAATTCATCAGAGGTAGAAATGTCTGGTTTTAGGTTACACAAAAAGCCACAGTTTGTATATCATATCTGTTTAGAAAAGATAGGGAGACTGTTTTCCTCATTTTAAACTCAAGTGGATTTTGTGCGTTCAAAAGTTTGACACAAATATTATTAGGTTTGCCGTCCGCTTAAGAAACTGTAGAAGAAAAGGAGCGGGGATGGAAGAGCAGCGAGAAAAGAATAATAAATAGGATGAAAATATGAAGCATACAACAGAAAAAATAGAAAACAGATATAGAAAGATTACCCGGGGGAATGCTCACTTACGTAGGTTTAGATTTTGTGGCAGTCGTGTATCCCTAGTATAAAGCACAGGTTCTTCCTCTTGGCTAGAAATATGTTTTAATTTTAACTCAGTAACCCTTGGAATTAAAAAAAAAGAAAAGAAAAAGAAAACTAGTATAAATGTGAAAAATATTCACAATGTCATTCTAAAAATTGGGAACAAGGAAAAACCTTGAACTTCAGGAGATTTTCTCTCAGTAGAATGCTAAATGAAACATAGCTGATTAAAGATGTTTTCAAGGAGAGGAAGATATGTAAGTTCAACCTACTGTGAAGGCCAAGTTTACTACCAAAACTTTCAGCTCCGGGAAATACAAAGTTGTTTTTGTCTTTGATAAAGCATTGAACTATCTGTGCTTGAGCAGATTACTGATTTTAGGTGGGATGCAATGCTGTGTGCAGTTTAATATCTAAAGCAAATATGGGTGTGAAAAATCCCTTTCTACTCTAAACAGACATGGGCCAGATTGTAATACTCTTAGTCCCATTGAGCAGAACCTTTTTCTAGTCAAGGTCCATTGAAGTCAATGTGTAACCTGTGTAACCTAATCCTATAAATTTTTTGTAGGATGTGCAATTATACACAGATAGGAATAACAAGTATTTTAATGAACTCACAGACTAGGGGACAAGTTACTTCATGAAGCAGGACCCCATATCTATTCATACCGGCTTGCAAAACATAAGTATGTATAAATAATTTGATGAAGACTATAATACAGAGTTTTCAGTGTGATAGAACCTAGGGCTGCCCTACTTGTTTCATAGGGAACAATAAGATGTCATAGCTATGACTGCTGCAATACTACCACAAAAAGAGAGAAACCAAAACCCTGGGATCCAAATGCACCTAGGCTTTATAGTTCCAGTCAATCTCCAAGACACATAAAGAGGAATTGATAGAAAAGAGAGTCCTGGGTAGTTAGAAGTTGGAGGTTAAGTGGAGAGAGAGCAGCCATATCTGATCTGGAGGGTAGTGACTTTTTTGCCTTAAAAAAAAAAATCACCCTAACTCTGATCATTTTGCAGAACATGCTGAGACATTTTTATGGTTGTTGGATGTTCAACTACTGATTAGGGCTCCCGAGTCTATAATTTCCTGTAAATTTTCTAAAGGTTTCAGGACCTTTTTGTTACTAATCAAGTCTCATGCTGTTTTTACATAAGTGCAACTCCACTGACACTAAGGTATTATGAAAGACAGTATCATCACGGCATTGCCAAAAAAGGGTGATCTTACTCATTACACAAACTATAAAGGTATTGTACTGCTACCAGTACTGGACAAAGTATTGGCTACTGTAATGCTTAATAGAATAAAGAAGGCAGTGGATAAAATGGTATTGGAAGAACAAGGTAGGTTCCTTCCAGGTAGATTATCTTGTCAACAAATATTCATTCTTTGACAGATCACCAAAAAAATCTACTGATTGGCAAAAAATGTATTGACTTTAAGAAAGTATTTGATAGTACCCAGACAGAAAATCCATGAAATATTGCTAGAAGGTGTGGGGTAACAGATAAATTGATCATCACAATAAGGAGTTTATGGGATGGAAGAAGATGCACAGTGAGGTCAGATACAGGCCAGGGTGAACCGTTGAATCATAGAATATCAGGGTTGAAAGGGACCTCAGGAGGTCATCTAGTCCAACCCCTTGCTCAAAGCAGGACCAAACCCCAGACAGATTTTTACCCCAGTTCCCTAAATTGCCCCCTCAAGGATTGAGCTCACAACCCTGGGTTTAGTAGGCCAATGCTCAAACCACTGAGCTATCCCCCCCTCCCCAATAAAAACAAATCAGGCCAAACCAAACCAATTTCCTCCATTTGACAGGGTTTGCGGCCCCCATCCACCAGAATATTGTGACTGGAGTTAAACCAGGGTGTGTTATCAACAATCTTTGCATTAGCAATAGACTGAGTGAAGGGGTAGATGATGTCAAATGGTTAGCAGAGAGTTATGTGACCTTGACTTTGCCAACAATATTGCTTTACTAAGTATGACGTGGAACAGAACAACTGGCCTTACTTCAGAGGTAGAACAGTAAGCAGCAAAAATTGGATTGAAAATAAATGCATAGAAAACAAAAAGAGGAAAGTGGACAAGAGATGCAAAAGTGTACGTGGATGGAAAAGAAATTAAACAGGTAGCGTTCTATCTGGGGAGTGTGATGAGATTTGAAGGTGTTTGTGATAAAGATATTCATACAAGATTAGGAAAAGCAAACTACTTTTGGGATGATGAACACCACCTGGTGAAAGAGGTCTCCATACCAAATTGAAGTTAAGATTATACTGTCTGATTGTACAGAGCACACTACTGTACAGAGCAGAGTCTTGGCCGCTGAACGTGGCTAACAAAAAAATAAAATAAAATGGGAAGGTGCCTATCACAGATAGCAGAGGAAGATATCACACATTTCATGGAAAGACAGAATAACAAATATGAGCATAAGGGAGCTGATAGAGCAGGACATGATAGAAAATATCATCAAAGAAAGAAGGCTCAAATAATTGGGACATGTGCACCATATGAAAGATGGGAGACATGCTAAACAAGCACTGAATTTGATACTGGGATGGGGCAAGGCCAGATGGCTATAGAAAAGAGATAGATATATTAGCCCCAGGTTAAACAAATCCCTGGTATCAGGATAAGTACATGGCAGCTGCTCCAGGTCAATTAAGATACCTGGGGCCAGTTAAGATCTTTCCAGAAGGCAGTGGAGATTGCTAGGTTGATTGGGACACCTGAAGCCAATCAGGGGCTGGCTGAAACTAGTTAAAAAGCCTCCCAGTTAGACAGGTGGGTGCGCATGTCAGGAGCTGTGAGAAGTTGTGCTATGGGAGAGACTGAGCTGTATACACCATACTAGGTACAAGGAAGGAGGCCCTGAGGTAAGGGTGAAGTGGAGCTTGAGGAAGTGGGGGCTGCTGGGGGGAAGTAGCCCAGGGAATTGTACGTGTCCTGTTCTTAAAAGGTCAGCTACCATAGCTGATACTATTAGGGTCCCCGGGCTGGAGCCTGGAGTAGAGGGTGGACCCGGGCTCCCCCCCACCCCTTTGCCCCTGATTAATCAGTGAGACTGGGAGACAACAGAGACTGTGCAAGGAAGGATAGCTTCTCCTCACCTCCCTTGCTGGCTTATAATGAAAATGGTTCAGTAGACTGTGACCCTTGCCTCAAGAGAGAAAGGTTAAGGGAAGGGTCATAGTGAGCCTCTGAGGCTAGCAAAATCCATCAGGAAACGCAGGACCCACGGAGATAAGGACAGAGCTTTGTCACAATACCCAAAGGAGGAAAGCAAAAATAAGGAAGTCCAAGAAAGAGCTGGCAGAAGACCGTGACAGAGGATATTGAATGTGCTGGCATCACCTGGGAAGATTTACCACAACTAGAGGGCAACTGTAATCAGTGCAGGAACTGGACTGCCCAATGTGTCAGCAGCACAGGAGGAACTAAGGTTGAAGTAACTCCATTATCTTCACTAGGGTGACGCCTCATTCATACCAGTGTAAGATAGATCAGAATCAGGCCCAGGTTAGTATTCATATTTACCCTTGGGAAATGTTCCCTTATAAATGAAACTGAAAACTTTGACCTTCATCCCTACACTTTAAACTGGGGGCTTTGATAAAGGGATCTCTCTTTGCAATGACCTGAAGTTTATTTGAAAGTGTATCGAGCCCTTCCAGATGACTCACGAATGAATGAAAGGATAGCTATGAAAGATATCCGATGTAATACCTTATTATTTGCTGACTGGACACAGCATGTGAAATCATAGAGTTCCTCTCATGAATTGCTTATGAACTAAATAGATAATGCAAAACTCCCCAGAAGATTCACGAGGTAGTCTGTCTTGGAACATTTATAAGCATAGTGGGTTTGGGGGGTGCTAGTGTTTTTGTGCTTCGTGGGGGGGAGGAAATCAGTTTAGAAGAACAACTTTTTTATTATTATTTTTTAAATCAGGCGTGGATCAATGAAAATATGGTTGGGTTTATTTTCCAGCAGAAACAAGAAACAATAACCTATCTTTGGGGAAAAAATCCTTCATCATCTACCCTCTCCTTCTTCTCTCTGACACTGTTTGCATCATGTGTCTGTTTTTGCTCCAACTTAGAGAGAGACAGGAATCATGCCCACAACATCAAAAGACTCTTCAGTTTCTTTTTAGGACAAGGTAAAAGACAGGACAAAAAGTTGGAAGAGAGATTTAGAATAGTTAAATCTCCTCAATAACAGATCTAGTGGTGTTTTATTCTCTATGGCCATAATTCTCCAC
This sequence comes from Chrysemys picta bellii, assembly GCF_011386835.1. Lineage (NCBI taxonomy): Eukaryota > Metazoa > Chordata > Testudines > Emydidae > Chrysemys > Chrysemys picta. Next base: position 13,285,196 of record NC_088799.1, on the reverse strand, counting down.
TGTGTCTGAACTGTTCTTGGGCAGTGGATGGTGACAGCTGGAGCATGTACGGTGGCAGCCATAGGCAGTCAGTTCCAGCTCTCTCATTCTCTGCCAACTGTCCTCAGCAGAAGTCGAAACAGGAGCACTCTACTGCACCTTCTGCTGTTCTGTGCTTCATTTTGCAGCTGTAATAATCTTTTAATATAGTTTCTTGGATGTAATTATTTGTTTACAATACCTCAAATATCTTGTTGGGATTTCTAAAAATAATATCTTCTTCTAAAAATGTTTGTTTTGTTACCTACCCTTACTTCATTTCATGCTTAGGGAGATACTGCTTCATTCCATACAGTACGTCAGAGTTTGTTTTTAAATAGTCATGCCTTTCAAACTGCATACCATGACACAATTCAAAGAGGAAGTACCCAATTCAAATGGATGAGACAACTCGTTGTTTAGTAGTTTCACAGTTTTAGCATACGAGGATTTACCTTTGCATATCTAAACCATGTACACAAGAGTTCTTTTTTTTTGGCACGTAGAAGGATGATTGCTTCTTTCTTTTTAAATAGCATTATTCTACCAAAAAAGAGCAGTTTTTCAGTAGTTTGCCTCCAATGTTTGGGTTTTTTTCATATTCAGAATGTATAGTATCAGGATTATATCCTGTTGTAAGCATCTCTGAAAACACAAACAAAAAGGAAAAATCCAATCTTTGTATTCATTGAATTAGGATTTGTTATGTTGGGGATATATAAAAATTAAACATAGTTGCACAATGCGTTAATTGCAGACAGATTTCTGAATAGATTAGGTAACACGCTTTAGTAAAATACCTTAACAACATATTTCTGTGGGTTTTTTTGAGCTGGATGAATTTTTTGGGGGGGATTAAACTTTTTTGTTTGTTTTTTTTTTTTTGCTCAATCATGCAGATTCGGGTTGACAAACATTTTGTGAATTTATGTGAAATTCACCAAATTGTTTCAGTTCGGGGGGGGGGGGGGGGGCTTCAAAAAAGTTTTAAAAAATAAACTTTTATTTTCACATTTTCAAACTAATACATTTTGATTTTTCGATTCCAAATTAATTTATTTTAATTAATTAATTTATTTTTTACAAAATTCACTTCAGTTTTATTTAAAAAAAAAAAACCCAAAAGTTTTTAAAAGCTACAAAACTAATCAAAACATTTTGTTTTAGTTTGAACTTTTTTTGGCTGTTCAGTTTGCTGAACATTTTTTAAAAAATGGTCAGGTTGACCTGAAATATATATATATTTTTAATTTTTGGTTCAGCAAGCGAACCCAAAAATCAAATATAAGCACAGCTTTAATTATGTGATAGTTATAGTTTATCATTTAGATTAACTAGCACTTAAGGTCTCCACCAGCCTGAATCCCATTGTGCTAAACACTACAAATGTAAATGACTCACCCTGACTGTATGATGTTACAATGTATTTAATGAGACATCTCTATTAAATCAGCTTTGACAAGTGGTATAATTCCACAATTCTATTGGGAGTCCTGTGAAGCATTTGGAAACATGTACAAGCTGTAGGTTACATGATTAACCATTTCATTGTGTCTTTGTTTATGAAAATCAGTAAAAATAATTACTTTTTTTCCCCCCAGGGACAAAACTCTTCCCTCATAAAAACTCTACTGGAGTCAATGGGTATTGCATGGGTACACCGAATGCACTTATAACCCCCAGTGTTCATCTATGAGTTTCTGAAATGTACTACCAAATGTATATGGACTCGTTACTAACTCTCTTGATTAGTAATTTCCTTAATAGCAGTAGTTGTCTTTTTGTTGTATGGTTTTACATAACGTATGTTTCTTTTCAGCACTTGGTAACTTCAATACTAGATTTTAGGGCAGTGTTGTCATTTGCCCCACTGAGGTTTTGTTACACAAACTTTTAGCAATATCTTTTAAGGGCACCCATTGACTACATATGACATCTTACTTTGGTACTCAGATTTGGTGCTTCAGGTTAGTAGACCAAGTGCATTTGGTTTATCCATATCCCCCAAAAGATGGAATGAGATATCAAAGAGAACTGAGAGCAAGAGAGCCAGTTCGAAGTTATAGGGAAATGCAGGGGGAATGAGTATTCCTAGAATTAAGATACTGACAGAAGCCCTGGGTGATCCACTCACATAAGAAGGACCCTTAATATAATGAACTTTCACAGTTCCTTTAAGTGGAAGAAAAGTAATTAAATTACCTTTTATAATTAACCATTCTCATGCCTTAACATATATTATACTCAACAACTGTTCTTAAGTGAACTACACCCTTTATGCATGGAGGTTTTTCATGGGAATAGTTAATTAACGTGAGCTCTTGATCCTACCTTTAATTTACATTGTAAACTCCTTGAAGCAAAAAATCATGTATTCCTTAGTATTATGTACAGCAGTGAGCACCATCTTGGTACCTAGTAAGTCATGTTTTTGTAATATTTTTCAATCAATTAGTTCCTGCCGAGATCATGTATTGACTTAGAAAAGCACAATATATAGTGTCTTGGATCAAGATACAGCATTCACCAGGAAGTTAGCTCATAACTTGTGAACTGTGCAAATAACTAGCTGTGCACACTTATAGTTCTTTTATACAAAGGGAAGTGAGAGGTGGGAATGCCTAGCTAGGAGTACTTAGTAGGAATGATACAAGCTGAGGCATCTCGAATAGAGGCATCTTAAACTAAAGAGAGTTAAGGCCCAGGCAGACAAAAGGATCTCTCAAAACTTGGTGACTGGGCAACAAAATGGCAGATGAAATTTAATGTTGATAAATGCAAAGTAATGCACATTGGAAAGCATTTATATGCAACTATACATATAAAATGATGGGGTCTAAATTAGCTGCTACCACTCAAGGAAGAGATCTTGGCGTCATTGTGGATAGTTCTCTGAAAACATCCACTCAATGTGCAGTGGCAGTCAAAAAAGCAAACAGAATGCTGGGAATAATTAAGAAAGGGATAGATAATAGGACAAAAATATCATGTTTCCTCTATATAAATCCATAGTACACCCACATCTTGAATACTGCATGCAGATGTGGTCGCCCCATCTCAAAAAAGATATATTAGAATTGGAAAAGGTTCAGAAAAGGGCAACAACAATGATTAGAGGTATGGAACAGCTTCTGTATGAGGAGAGATTAATAAAACTGGGACTTTTCAGCTTGGAAAAGAGATGGCTAAGAGGAGATATGATTGAGGTCTATAAAATTATGACTGGTGTAGAAAAAGTAGATAAGGAAGTATTGTTTACTACTTCTCATAACACAAGAACTAGGGTTCACCAAATGAAATTAATAGATAAAAGGAAGTATTTCTTCACCCAACGCACAGTCAACCTGTGGAACTCCTTGCCAGAGGATGTTGTGAAGGCCAAGACCATAACAGAGTTCAAAAAAGAACTAGATAAATTCATGGAGGATAGGTCCATCAATGGCTATTAGCCAGGATGGGCAGGAATGGTGTCCCTAGCCTCTGTTTGCCAGAAGCTGTGAATGAGTGACAGGGGATGGATCACTTGATGATTATCTGTTCTGTTTATTCCCTCTGGGGCCCCTGGCCACTGTCGGAAGAATGCTAGATGGACCTTTGGTCTGACCCAGTAGGGCCATTCTCATGAATATAAATGAGCACCTCATTTTCACAAAGGCCCATTGCGGAAGCAAATGGATTGACAATTTACCCTATTATATCTTTGTAAATGGATTTGTGCTGGGGAAAATTCAATGTGTTTTTTTTCATCTGAGCGGTGAAAGCTATGATTTTCAGTTTGCTTGAGGATAAGTGGAAAAGGCACATTTCACAAAGGAGCTAGATCAGAGGCCTCCTCAGAATGCAGCATATATATTTTTATTATAACCTCTCAAACCATTCTGGCTTTTGAGACTCCAAGTAATTATTGTATATAGTATGTATTTTCTAAGGGCACTTTGTGAAAGAAAAATTGGGAGCTATAGAATGATGTAAAATTTTGTGTAACCTTCCATACAGTACATTAGTGAATTCTTTGTTCTCAGTTGTCAGGGGTGGTTTATGCTCATGTTCCTTCTGTGGGATTTTTCAGTTGGGATTATCTGTGTAGGTAAAAAGATGAGGTTTTAAAGATAGTGGAAAATATTTCATCAACTCTGCTTTTGTCATCTCTCTCAAATAACATGTTCACAACACCAATAATGTACTTTAAATTTTATCTGAACTATAGCTCCCATTTGTGTTTTCTTAGTAAGCAGTTCTCATACTCTCTAGATATTAGAAACAACACATTTTTAAAAATCAGCTGTGTAAACTATAAGATTTTCTGCCCTTGCATTTCAGTATTTGATTTTTAAAGGTAATGTCTTCCTGTTGCTGAAGCATTTTATTACATTGCATGACACGTCAAGATCATGGTTTTGGCACCACTCACTATACATGGCATACTTAGAGCACGCGTCTACATTGGCAAAGTTACAGCGCCAGCAGTTATAGCGCCGCTTAGAGAGCACAGAAGGAAAACCACTGATGTGTGTTCACACTGACAGCTGCCTGCGCAATCGCGTGTTCACACTTGCAGCAGTATTTGGAGCGGTGCACTCTGGGCAGCTATCCCACAGAGCTGCTCAGACTTGTGGGAAGGTGGAGGGGGTCACAGGGCATCCTGGGTCCAGTCCCAATGCCCCGTGATGCATTGCTTTGCATCCCAGCAATCCCCGTGCTTCAGTCTTAGGGCTGGTCCACACTAAGCCCCCAGTTTGAACTAAGATACGCAACTTCAGCTACGTGAATAACGTAGCTGAAGTCGAAGTATCTTAGTTCGAACTTAAAGGTACTTACCATGGGTCCACACGCGGCAGGCAGGCTCCCTTGTTGACTCCGCCTACTCCTCTCGCGGAGCAGGATTACCGGCGTCAACGGCGAGCATGTCTAGATAAATCGATCCCAGAAGATCGATTGCTTGCTGCCGAACCAGCGGGGAAGTATAGACGTACCCTTAGAAAGAAACTTATTACCTTGAAAATTTAGTGAAGAGTAAACTCAAGAACAAAGGGGCTTCAAGACGTGGGTTTCTTACCCGTTCAACTCAGACTTTGAGATATAGATTTCAGTCAAATTTTTCAGATGTAAGTGCCTAAAATTAGGCACCTAACTCCATATATATTTAGGCATCGAGCTAAATAGCCTGACTTTCAAAGGTGCTTAGCATCCACAATCCGCTTCTAAAAATAAGTTTGTTTAGATGTCTACATTTGAAAAATTTGGCCTTTACATTTACCAAAGTTAAGGTTTTACAATTGCTCAAAATTTGCTTACTAAGGGGTAAGCCCTTTTTATACTGTACAGTTCCTCTATGGATTATTTGAATCTTACTTTGATAAATTCTTTTGATTTTATTCAGTTTCCCTGAGGGGTGTATGGTGGTGGTTGTTAATTATTTATTTTTAATTATTATTACACTGAAAGAATGTTCTTGTACCTGCACTGATTTGTTGCTGTTCATATGACTGATTTCTTGGTAAAGTATTTCTGTGTGGTGGTCACAGTGTACATTATATCCCTAGTCCTGACAACAACAATATTTGGACATTATTCCAAAATGACAACATAAGGCTGACATTTCTCCATGCTTCCTTTTTGCCCAAAGGTGAATTTTTGTGGAAACAATGAGCAAAATCTCTTTTGTCATTTTTGAATTATGAGGGGAGGGAGAAAAGAAATCCTCCAGTATAAAAAAGAATTTGTGAGTTATTTTTCCACCTCTCCTAGTGGTTGGCTTTAATAATATTTTGACTTATATAGCCCTCTACAAACACTATTTAGTAAGGCCTCACAGTGTCCTTATGCAGTAGCTCAATAAGGAATTATAGACTCCACATGGGTTGGGTTACACATACATGGGAAGTCCCAAAAAATTTTAAAGTCCATTTCTTAATGGCAGAATTTCAGAGGCGGTCATTCAAATACTACAGTGATAATCTCATCATAAATGCCTGGATGATGGATAGATAATTAGAAACAGGGCTTTTAATGCTATACATAGATAGCTCAAGAACCATATGAACCATATCTCCCAAGACAAATGTGGCAGACTGGGGGGAATTAGGGTATTGTCCTGCGTGACTAATATAATCTTTTTTGCTTATCTGAAATATTATATGAATCTGTGATTTCACTTTAAAAATTCACAAAAATGAATTAGCAGATTTCTCCATTCTGGTTGCATCTGCATAATTCTGTTGATTTTTGGATCCTACAGCTCCAGTGAGTGTAGAGCATGGAATGTTATATTTACATTAATGAACTTAGATTACAGGAATCATTGCCAAATCACTATCATAGGTGAACATTGTTGGGCTCCTTAAATCACAGCCAGTGATTGTGGTGGAAAACTGCTGAAAGAAGTGTATTTAACAGTCCTGTTTAATTCTCAAACTCTTTGGAGTTTTTAAAGATGATTGGGAAATAGAGAGAAGTTAATCACAGAACTTTGATCGAGCACTTTGTTGCTTTACGGGTAATTTTGTTTCAGTGGCGAGAGCACACTGAATTCTTGTTTACACAGTGCGTCAGTTCTCACTAAAGGGATGTGAATTCTAGTGCACACTAGCATGTTGCACGCTAAAAGTTCCCTAATGCGGGACAACATTACTCTGCACTGTGGAACTTTTAGTGCACAGTAGCAGGGTCCACACGGACCAGTCAGTGCGCAACATGCTGATGTCCAGTAGAATTACTTCCCTCTTGTGCTGACTAATGCACCATGGATAAGCATTAATGGTAAATGGCTAACAATAGAGCCTTAATTACCTTTTCTCTTTACAGGCAGAAGTAATTGATGTGCAGTATGGGACTGTAGAAGATTTAGTCCTGATTCAAGCCATGACAAATGTGACCAATAAAATCGCACTTCTGAAGCTAGGACAATCACCTTTACTCTATAAGGTTAGTTACTTGTCTGATGTACTTTATCTGAGTAATTTCTTTTGTTGTTCATTTCCAGATACTAAAATGGGGCCTTGTGTTGCCATCTCTAATGCAGCAGGCCAGTATCTGTTGGCATTTAATAGACTCCTTAACTCTTTCCTGCAAGTGTCTGCGGTGCTTGCTTAGTTCCAGTTTTGATACGCCATCTGTTTTATTGAACTGTATAATGCAGTATCAGAGGCTGCCTGTTGAGAGTGCCATATTTTCCCTGCGTGGTGTAAATCTTACGGCGAGGGAAGGAATCTGTAGGAGAGAGAGGGAATGAATCCAAGAACAGAAGCGGCTGAGAGTAGGGGTAGCTGGAGCCTTGTCTGTCTGAAATTTGCATGTCGTCTTAGGCTGAAATCTCTGACTCAGACATTCTATCTAGTACTTGGCCTGCTGGAGACTTAAACATGCCCTGAGGTGAAGCTGAGTGCAGCCTGTGCCAGCTTAACCTCAGGCTTTTGAGGATCTTCCCAAGCCCGCTGGGCTGCCTTCAAAATCCAGAGCTGCTTAACTTGCTATGACTGCTCTACAGACACTGAAATTGTGAAGTGATCCTCAATGAAAATACAGCACAGGAGGAATAAACAGATGGGGCCTATCAGGCAGGCTGCAAATGAGACAGTTCTTGGTCTTCACTATGGTTTGCTTTACCTGGTTTAATTGTATATGCTATACATACCCAAGCTGGCCCAGTGGCAATGCTGCCATTGGCTCTGTAGCTTTCCTCCCCATTCTTACTACCTCCGAGGGAGGGAAGAACTGTAGAGAGGAAAACATCATTAACTTTTACGGAGTTTTCTGCCATAAAATGTGTGAGGGCATGCTGCCTAAAGCATCTGTACTTTACTTTAGCTCTCCACTTCCACTGCAGGCCAGCCACCTCCTCTGATATAGCGGACAACCAGAAAGCCATTTTAAAGAGACATATAAAAGGCCAACTGCCAGCTCAGAATGAGAGCATATTGTGTAGTTTCTGTTCCCCTCCTTCCTTGCTCTCTGGCTGTGTGTGTGTGAGTGTGTGTTTGCTTCCTTCCATCTCTGATATTGCTGGAGAGCAAAGAGATTAAACACGTTTGTTCATTTTCATCTGAGACTCGACTAAGATCCAAATATTATATAAAAATTGAGTTATATTTTTGATGTTAAAAACTCTATTTTTTATTGTGAATATTTTATAAATACGAATTACATTAGTTTGGTATTTCAAAAGACTCTGCTGGCTCAGTAAATAATTAAACAAGACACTTCATGCCCAATTCACAGAAGCAATTATAAAAGACCAGTATCTCCAGATTTTATAATTAAAAGAATCCAGAGCTGCTCCACTGGCCACAGAAATCACAATTGAATACCAGGACACCGGTTCATAAAATAGCTGCTTAATATTTTTTGAATAGAAACAATCTTTGTCTCAATGAAAATGCCATTTTCAACTGAATAATTTCAGTTATTTATCTAAATTATTTAGAGCCAATCTCATTACATACATGAAAGGTCAGTAATCACTGTCAGAATTTGACATGTGCAGCAGCCTCGCGCATAGATTTTATGCTGCATTTCATTGTTAAATGCCAGTAACAGTGAAATCCTGGCCTGTTAAAATCCCTGGCAAAATTCCCATTGATTTCAGTAGAACCTGGATTTCACCCCTGAATTTTTTTAAAACTGTTCTTCATTCTGTTTGTGTTTATGTACTTACTGAGTCTTCCGTTTCTGTTTCTCCAGACCCTCCTCTCCTCCTTGCCTTTTTTCCTTCTTTCTTCCACATACTTTGTTTTACAGCATGTTAAAACAGAAAGTTGATTCCAAGCAGAGCTGTAATTATAATTTATTTCCTGTTTTTCATCCTAAATTTTGTATTTAACTCACATTTTCCCTATTTAGTGAACTTTAATCTCTCATGATTATATTAAAACTATTGTATTTATGTTACAGTAGTGTCCAAAGGTCCCAATCAAGAGTGGAGTGCTACCATGGCAGGTATATGCAGAGACATCATCCTTGTCCTGTAGTTTACAATTATCCCCTTATTTTTCGATTTCCCCCCCCACCCCGCTTTACTTTGTCAATCTGTTTGTCTCTGTATCTCTTTACTGCAATCTCTTCTATCTTTTCATTGTCCTTCATATTCCCCTCCTCTCCCCCATATTGTGTGTGGTTTTTGTTTGTTTGTTTTTTACCTCCTCTCTTTCTCTCCTTATTGAGTCCACTGGAGAAAGTCCAAAAGACAACATTTTTATTATTAGCAAAGCTAGGCCTGAGTTCACAAGAAGCACATTTCCTTGGTTTTATAGATCATACTCAGCAAAAAAGCAGAAAACAGTTGTTCATTCAAATACGCACTGGGTGACAGTTTATATAGAACTTGTAAAATATGGATATAGATCTGGATTTTTGAAGCCTTCAGTGTTCTGGGTCTTTGGATATGCAGTTTTTGTTCTGCCCATGGCACTGATTTGTGCAGTTCTGGCCAACCACAAAATTCAGCTCCAGATACAGATTGATAATGTCACTCCTCTTCAGAGTTTGTGTGGTCCATTACAGAGATTTGGCAGACTGCAAAATTTGCATCTGGGAACAAATTCTAAACCCATTTTGGGATGTTTGGATAGAGTCTTTTGGTTTGCTCCCATCTTTAGTATTTTATATGGGTCTATTGAAGACAGTTTACCGGATGGGGAGCCAGCAGCAGAAGGAGAAAGGAAAGAACTATGAAACTAACCTTGGGCTAAATTCTGTAGATGTCCATTGACTTCAGTGTGACTACTCGCACGAGTAAAGGCTCTTCAGTGCGGGTAACATTTGCAGAATCTGGCCCTACATTTTGTTTAGATCCAGAACGGAGGATGCAGCTGGAGTAGTGGCTGTAGAGGAGCTGTGTTGTTGAACTTTAACCTTCCTGTTGAATCTACCCTCCATCTCCCATAGATATAAAAATCCATAAGCTGGATCACTTGATCTTTGTGAGGAAAGGTGATGAATTTCACTATAGGTGACCAGTAAACCATTTGGTGATTAAACGTATCTACTCAAGAGACAGCATTCGGACTCATCTAATCAGTTAAAAGATAGAAATTTCCTAATCTGATGCTATAAAATGCAGGATGACAAAAAGATAAATGCTTTAGGGCCAGTTTCACAATCTGCCCTAAGTAAGGGGCTGGCATAGCTGCCCTGCTCCTGGGAATGAATTGTGACTCGGAGTCACAGTTCATTTCCTGTTTGTTCCCTTACTGTAACAGTAGCAGATTACTTGCCCTCTGCACAAACTTACTGTGCCCTGTTGGGTCCATTTGGAGGTGGTGGGTGGGGAGAGATTCTGAGCACTGCATGTTGACCTAGACAAGAGGGTAGTAGCAGCCCCGCTCTCCCCACAGTGGTGTGAAGTTCAAGGTGCATGGCCCATGTAATTTATATACCCCCTGTTTCAACCGGAATGGACACATGAAACAAGCAGCAATCTTGCCCTCTAGGTTAGGTGAGAATGAGACAGTAATCACAACATGCAAACTTATTTCTCTGCTTCAGAAGCACTAAAGGCCTGATTCACTTTATCAAGAATCTCATAGATACCAATCATGATTTAATCATTTGGAATTGGGATTCAATATAAAGCATAACTTCAGTCCTAAATTAACTTTTAATAGCCTCGAGGACCCAACCACTCTAGCTTAAAAATGTTCACAGTTTAACATATTTTAAAAAATACATTACATGAAATGTTATTTTATTGCAGAAATATCTATATTTATTTTAATAATTTACAGTCTTCATAAATAGTAACACAATTGCTTTTTAACTGTTATAAAGTTTTTGGAAATGTGCATTTATGCAAGGGTTATTGGCAGGCACTTATTAATTAGGTTTTACTAGATAGTAAATATTAAAAATCCTTTGTGTTTTCAAAAAATGCCCATTTTTAATATTTACACTGGGAAATGTCTTAATTTTTAACTTCAATACATTATGTTAATATCAATTTTTTAAAAACATTATTTGTTTGTCTCTCCCTCCCCTCCTCACTTTTATGGTTCGCACAACGTAATTGAGGAAATAGTATTCTAAAATCTCTGAGTTAGGACACTAGATATTTTTCTACTTAGCTTGAATGGGAGTAAGCATAGGCAATACCATTGAAAGCTGATAGGGGAGACATTTGAATGCGTTCTTGCCACTCTGGAGGAATTGGGTTGCCAGGTGTCTGGTTTTCGATCGGAACACGCGGTCAAAAGGGGACCCTGGCAGCTCTCGTCAGCACTGCTGACTGGACCACTAAAAGTCCATTTGGCACAGGGCTGGCTGGCTTCCTATCCAGCTCCCGCATGGCTCCCAAGGAGCGGCAACATGTCTCTCGGGCTCCTAGGCATTGGGGCGGCCATGGGGGCCCCTTGCGCTGCCCCTGCCCTGAGCACCGGCTCTGTAGCTGCCATTGGCTGGGAACCAATGAGATTCTTGTGAAGGAACAAGTACAATATTTTGAAGGCTTGGTCTTGACAAAGTGCAGTTAATATCTGGCAGGAGTTGGAAATGGAATTGTTTCTACGATGATTTTTTCTACAACTCATCAATATTTGAAACCAAAATGTTAGTTTAATCAATAAAAATCTACTGTCATTTGCTGCTTACTTCCTCTTTGGTTTCAAAATCTGGTGGTTTTTTAAATGGAGGGATAAACAAGTTATTAGAAGGGCAAAGGAGGGAATGAATAAGTTAATGAGTAAAAGAAGATACTGACCACTGCAGTTCTGATGCAACAGTTTTTCCCTGAATGTTTTGAAAATCTGGTACTGTTTTGCATGGATAGTTGGGCTCCAAACAGAAGGCCTGACCCAAATAGGGTCTCTACTGAGTGCCTTTGGGTCTCTACTGAGTGCCTGGAATTTCTCTCTGCAGGACTGTACCCTGAGTTCTGAGTAAGCCATGCACCTGGGCAAATAGTTGGTTATTTTCAATAGCAGTCAGTATTTAATTTTCACTTAAGAAAATAGTTCTCTGTATTTGTATGCTCAATTAGTTGTTTAATTGCACATTAACTGTGTGTACTAAATTTATCCTTTGAAAAATTAGTCCTGTTCATGTTAAGAATCACTATTTTCTTAAAGATGGGTGACCTCCTGCACCACCTCCTACAATGTATTATATCTGCTAAGGGCTACACTGAATAAAAATGTATGCGGCTTCTATTCAAAATTGGAGGATGCCTCAAATACTAAAACTTGATTTTGGAGGGTTCTGAGGCTTTGTGCAGATTTTGGAGATTTTGAATCCAGACATAATTTTCTACTTACCAAGCTTTTAAAAAGGAAATGAGTAGTAAATGCAAGCATCCAATCTACTGTCTATGTGCCAACTCCTGATAAATGGAGCAAAGTCAAGCTGCTGTGAGGAAATTGCTTTGAAGTATAGCACAGCTGATGGAATAAATTCTTAGCCTCAATATATATGTAACCCAGGGCTTTAAAAACCATATAGCTGATCACATATTGAATGATATTGGAAAGGGGTGAGATTCTACTCCTCTCCATCATGAAGTTTTGGTCCTTTTGCTCTTCATAAAAACCCACTAGCCACACTTTCAGCATGCCCACTGCATTCATCCTCATGGCAACAAGGCCTGCAAAGACAGATCCTCTGTGTCATGTTGCATAGTATGGAATACCTCACCACTGCATGGCCCACTAACAGAACAGGAACTTAGCATTTCTGCTGAGTGTCCTGATTTAAGAAATGCTGTTCAAGATAAAAGTTGACCTGGAAAGAACTTAGTGTTAAATTAGTAGGCTGTTGCTTCCTGGATTCAGTAGAGAAGGGATTATTGTATTAGAGTCCATTCTAATATTGGCTATAATACTCATCAGATTGGCAAATCTAGTTTGTTAAATTTCAGTTTTAAAATCTGACACCTTAGCAAATTCACGAAATCCACTCCTACAGTAATATCTTAAGGCCTACTGTAGCTGCATTTTATGAACATCTTTCCTGGTGAGGCTTGCTGCTTGTTCTTCAAAGTGATGTCACTAAATGTTTAATTCAGCATGGTTCTTTAGCATGTGACTATTTTAAACCATTTTAGTAGTCTTATTGACTTCAGTTGCTTAAATTGAGGCACGTGTTTAAATATGTTGCTAAATCAGGGCCTGTAATTGGGGACGCTCATCTCCTGCCCTGGAGTTCCTCACAAACAGTCTTGGACATCTTTTGATTGTCAACACCTCTGAGAGTTTTTATTTCTGTTACGACCATCACAATCCCCGTGCAACACTTCTACCCACAATGTCATTGAATCCCCAGCCCTTTCTCCAGGGACAGGAAGCAGAAGCAATCTCACCAGCCAGAGACCTAGCTTCCCCTAGGCTCTACTAGCCCCTCTCTTCTGCACTTCCTTCCTGTGCTTTTTAACTATCTTCTCAGCTGGTGGGATAATTAGCCCCTTAGCTCATTTGCCCATAGTCTGATTAGGTAATTAAGTTTTTGGTCCCTCAATCGGGGTTTCTCTGGGGTGAAACTTAGTGCCTAAGTGACCAGAGTGCTGGGTCAGCTGCTTGCTTTCAGCACTCTGTCACAAGGTCTAAATTCTGTGTTGGACAAGAAGAATTTGTAACTGGGAAATGTTGCTCTATATATATTAAGAATTATCTGACAGGTTTTTGTATGTCTGATAACTCACTGGAGTTGACAAGATTTATGTACTATGTTAACCACTGACTGATTCCAAACATTCTAGATACACTGAAATAGAATTAACCTACCCAAGTGTGCTCTAACCTTCCACTGATTTCAGCGGGATTTAAAATGAGTGCCAGCAGCACAGCAGATACAGTAAAGGAACAGTAGTTAACTGTTGTTAGCAGTAACAATACAACAGTCAAACAATAGCCTCGACTTGCTAGCACCAAAGGTTAATAAGTAATAATTAAATCCTCAGAAAAGTCTGGTGATTTTATTTCTTGTTCCGTGTGTGTGTGTGTGTGTGTGTGTGTGTGTGTGTATATATATATAGTTTTTAAATGTAATCATTTTTCCCCATTTCTTTGCTATGTGTCTGATTTATTTTGGAAACATTGCTGAATAATGAGGAAGTGCCCTAATAGGGGTATAAGAGAAATTGGTTTTTCTGAGTCACAAGGAAATATGTTCAGGTTTAGGTTGCGCCCTCTGCACAAAAAACATGTAAGGGTTAAGACGTGCAATAAATTTTCAGTGGCAAAGTTTCCTCCAAATAGTTGTATTGGGGATGGAATCTGCTTCCCCCATCCCGCAGCACAAGATACATGTGGATGTTAAGACACCTGTTGGAGACCAAGGTCATCCCTGAAGATGCATTTGTCTCCATACTTTCCCCAACCCCCTCACTTAATGGCAACATGGCTCCTGAAGTGCTCATGTTTTTGTGGCCTTTTCACTTGAGGCTTACCCTGAGGGTGGGTTCTTAAATCAGGAGAGGAAACATACATACAACATTACCGATTGGTCAGTATTGTTCTACACAATAATTCCTATTTTTCAGGTGAATTGATGCCATGCAGTTGTTGTCCTTTCCTGGAGCCTCCACCAAGTGATTTTTGCATGGAGGAGCTTCTTTGGTCTCTGGGTCACAATGTGTGGGAGCAGGCTGCTTAAAGCGGTCTGCACCATTTTGCTGCCTTCCTTCCATTCCACACAATGGAGTATGGGGTGAAATCCTGGTCCCCCTAAAGTAGGAATTTCACCATTGGCCTTTGGGGCCTACTTCTATTTCCACTGAAGTCAGTGCTTTAAAGTGATTTTAATACGAGCAGGATTGAGCCTACTGTGGGTAACAAATGTAATTGCTTACAGCAGTGATAAATTGGAATGTCTCACTTACTTTGATTGGAGAAAGCAGTAAACTAAGTTTTTTGCACACACAAATTCCTCTACGATTTGCATTTTCAGTAACTATAAAACAATGTGTATTTCAGAAAAGAACTGAGGCATTTTATTACTTGTCACAAGATGTGAGTGAATAATTCACAGAGCACAACTTATCCAACAAATTTAGCCTTGCCTTTCTATTCATGGTATCTCTCTGTAAATAGATTGCAATTTTCTTGAATGGATTTGCTACTCTAATATATTCTGCACATTCTTTAAAATTATGTTTAAGCTTCTCTGAGTTGATCATGAGCAATTTGCTGTAAGCAACTGATTTTCCAAATTCGAAATTTAAGCTGTGATGATTAGCGGTGATTGGTCAGAAAAGTAACATGCTATTTTTTCCTGATTAGATAAGGATGTGAACACTTTTGATACATAGTTTCACCCAAGGATACTTATACTAGAAAAGATCTGTCTCCTAATCTTCACTGAGAATCAATGCATAAAAACATCACACAAGAATCAATGCAAATTTAGGCTAATATTCATGGGGGAATACTTTGAAGTAAAAGTCACTAGCCAGTATCTTTTCATGAGTATCTCCTGAATCCCCATGATCTTAAATCTTAAAAATGCAACCACAAGAAATCTACAGTTTAGGCCAAAGATTTAAAAAAAATAAAGGCAGAGAAACATAATTCCTAATAAGGATAATCCTGGCTTTGTAATTGAAAATAGCCATTAAGTGCAGTGGCTGAGATTTATCAGTGCAGCATGCAGCTAGATACAGGTAGTGGTTTAGATTAGAGGAGAGAGAGTTTGCATTTTGTGAAGGTTATAGGAATGTCTGCACTGACAATTGAGCCTTTTATTTATGACATTCCACTACAGGTTATTATGCAGGCATTATAAGAACCTCCCCACACAGCCTCACAAATGATCTTAACATGACCTAGAAAGAGCACCCTTTCAGTGAGAAAGAGACATATTTTTCACTTCTAAATCAATCTTGAGTTTCCCCAGAGTAGAAACTGATTATGTTGCCTTTTATAGCAATATTCAGTTAGGGGGTGTTTTTATGATATAAACTGTCCATTGGGGAATTGACCCAACAACCAATTTTAGACTGGATTCCTACCAGGATCTCAAAGGAAAAAAGATAAACTTCAATCCACTTAACCACTTGACCTTGTCCTACTCCTGTTTATCATATAGTGAGCCATGTGGGTTGCCAGGTGAGTCCAAATCTGCTGATTCAGGTGATGCTAGAATTCCAGTTTTAAGGAATCTTTATGACAATCAGAGATTAGTTAGCCCAGTGCATCTGACTACTGTAGGTCTTACTCTCCTTTACTAACCATGTTTATCATTTTAAAGTCAAATTAACTTCCAGCAACTTAGTTGATCACATAAATGTGTGATGCATTAGACCTGCTGCTTTTGACATCAGATACATTTTGAAGTTTACAGAGACTTTATTGGCTCTCATTGTGTACATGCTGGAATGGACAGACTGGGGTGGGAACGCAGAGGAGGGCGTCATTTTCCCTGGCTGGGAAGGGTGTGGGGAGGGGCAGCTGCAGGAGATGTGTAAAGCGCCTCCCGGGGTCATGGCGGAGTCGTCCCTTTTCAGCCTGTCCGAGTGGGCAGGAGCGGAAGGCCTCATGTTCTCGTCATGGCGGTTGGGGTCCTTGGCACAGCAGTCCTGTTCGCTCCCAAGAGCTTTCAGCATGGGGTCCCCACCGCCATTGCAGTTGTTGAGCAAAGAGGTCTGCAGCGGATTCTTGGACTTTGGTTCTCTGCTGCCAGCACCCCGGTTTGGCATGTGCTCGGCTAGGAATGGGACACTGAGACAGTGCACAAGAACCTTAAAAAATGAAATACATGGAAGACCTCTAGAATAAATGAAAAAAATTACATGCCCTGCCTTAATGGACAAATGTGTTAAGAACCTACTTGTCGCAGTGATCACAATGTATCTTTCTTCCTGTTTGTAATACCATACTTAAGAAATTGTATAAGTACCACATATTCACATTAGTATAAACTTTGCTGCAGAGGAAGAAGTCTTTGAAGTACATCCTTTGCCTTGGCCAAGGAAAATGGCATTGCAAGGGTGACAGTGTAAGGCATCAAAGTCTGTGGATGCTGCTGCAGAAACTAATACCATAGTAAATAGGAGACAGATAAGATGTACTTTGTTCCTTTTCTATGGCATGTGCATACATTGCAGATTAGATTAATTGGGAGAGATTGAGAGCTCAAAAATGTTGATATGTAAAATGCTTTTGAACCTGTAGTACCCATAAATCTGTAGTGCCTGTGAAAACCTCCTCCTTTTCACACCCGATTCATTCTTTTGTATGTGCAAATCTGTGTATTTTATTTTATTTTTCTATATTGGTTGCATTTGTATATTTTTGTACACACAAGTTTCCTGGGATGTTTGTCCCTTTGTCTCTTTAGCTAAGTATAAATCGGCTCTCGCGATGACCTGTTTGCATGTTACCGCTCATAATCTCATTTTAAAAAATTGTATTGATTGGTTTGGGGTTTTTTTGTAAATGGCTGTATCTGGCATCCTCATGTGAAGGACGGTTTATGTTGTATGTGTGAGTGGCAGCATGATTAAATGCTGCAGTGAGTAAATTGGGTGTCCCTACTCAGAGTCCTGAGCTTTATTTTCTTTGAAAATGAAGTTCTTTTAGGGACCTCCTTGGACATAAATTTCCTCCTCCTTTCCTTCTACTGGGTCTCATAAGACTCAGGCTTGGAGATGGGCAGGGGAAGAGAAGAGGATCTTGCAAAGTGAAGATAACATGTAGGCATGCAAGATACTCATTTCTAAGTGAATTATTAGAATTAACCAGGCTGCTTTCTGTACTTTAATGGCTCAAAGACTGTAGTAGGTTGTGAACATCAAATATATGCTATTTATCTGTTCATGTGTGCATTTTTGTATACATATAGTAGTGTTGCCAACTCTCACAATTTTATCACAAGTCTCACATCAATAGGTATTTTTCTTTCAAGTTCCAGCTCCTGGAGACATACATGATGTGAGAATCTCAGATTTCCCTAAAAAAAAGTTTCTAGCCCCTATAATTGCAGAGAAAGAGTTGGAAACATGAATCCTACAGGATGACAACTAAATAGAACCTGGCATCTATTATTTCTAAAAATCCCATAGTTTTCTAAGTCAATGTTATGATGTTTTTGAGGCCTGATGCATGATTTTTAAATGCTCAGAGTTACCAATACTGTATTTGATATTTATAACTTCTGGTTTATTAATATTATAGATTTTCCCCAGCTTTCTCTCAGCCTAGCCATTGTTCACTGATTTCTATAGTTGGCACTGCAGAAGTGAGTCCTGGAAAAGCATTTGAAGGTAGAGGTGGACAGCAGACTTGTGGGTCATTCTAAGGACAATGTTCAATATGTTAAGGGTGGCCTGGAAGAAAGCGTGAAGACGTTCATGGGATACGTGTCTAGCCCCCTGCCTTCATTAGCAGGACCAAGTACTGATTTTGCCCCAGATCCCTAAGTGGCCCCCTCAAGGATTGAACTCACAACCCTGGGTTTAGCAGGCCAATGCTCAAACCACTGAGCTATCCCTTCCACCTTGAAAGATCCAAACTTCCTTTAGTAAAGGAATCTTATCCCGCAGTCCTTACTCAGGAAAAAACTCTCTTGAAGTCCATTTAATTCTGTAATTATTGAAATACTGATGTTATAAAGTGTGGAGATATGAAACACATGCATAGTATCTCATCCAAAATGATGAGCTGCTTGCAGTGTTCCACAGCTGAGTTCCTATTGACTAGAGCAGTGGTTCTCAACCTGGTGGTACACAGATCTTCTAGGGCAGCGGTTCTGAACCAGGAATACACAGAGATTTTCTAGGGCAGCGGTTCGCAAACTTTTGTACTGGTGACGACGCCTTTCACATAGCAAGCCTCTGAGTGCAACCCTCCCTTATAAATTAAAACCACTTTTTAATATATATTTAACACCATTATAAATGCTGGATGCAAAGCGGGGTTTAGGTGGAGGTTGACAGCTCCTGACTCCCCGTGTAATAATCTTGTGACCCCCTGAAGGGTCCTGACCCCCAGTTTGAGAACCCCTAGGGAGTCCATCAACCCATCTAGATATTTGCCTAGTTTTACAACAGGCTACATAAAAAGCACTAGTGAGCTCAGTACAAACAAAAATTTCATACAGACAATGGCTTGTTTATACTATACACTGAACTGTAAGTACAATATTAATATTCCAATTGATTTTTTTTATAATTATATGGTAAAAATGAGAAAGTCAGCAATTTTTCAGTAATAGGGTGCTCTTGTATATTTATTTCTGATTTTTGTAAGAAGGTAGTTTTTAAGTGAGGTGAAACTTGGGGGTACACAAGACAAATCAGACTCCTGAAAGGAGTCATCTGGAAATGAGTTGAGAGCTATTGGACTAAAGGAAGCACTGTCTGATACATGTTTTGCCTTGAACAGATTTCTTTCTTTGTTTAGATTTGTGTAAATGTTAAGGAAAGCACTTATCCAAAGCTATTCCAAATACAAAAATAGATACAGCAGCCTCCCCCAAAAACTCAGGAAACAATATTTTTAAAACCCCACTTTAGCTGCAGACCCTAGTGCATAAATTCCAGCCCTCCCTCTCCAAGTGCCTGTGGAACACATGGGCTTTGTATCTTGACCTAAAGATCAAAAGGTATGGACTAATTAAAACCAGCAGAAGAGAGGTGTGATTTCTAAGTCTAATGCGAATATCCTGTTAGCAACTGTGTCAAGCCATAGTGCTATGTAGGGTGCAGTGTGGTAGTAGTTATAGTCTAATATGATAAAGGCATGGATCATATTGGCAAAGTCCACATTAGAGAAAATGGTCACAGACGTATATCCTGGTCATTACTGTTACATGATTGTCTAACTGGGGATCCAACAGTACCCATTACTTGTGAACAAATTGCATAATAAATGGTGGCCCCACACTAGGATTACCATACGTCCGGATTTTCCCGGACATGTCCGGCTTTTTGGGCTCCAAATCCGGGGGGGGAGGGAGGGAAATCCCAAAAAGCCGGACATGTCCGGGAAAATCGGGACATGCGGGGCCGGCGGTGCTGGGCCGGGGGCCGGGGACGCCGAGGGCTGGCGGTCGGCGGTGCCAGGGGTCGGCGGCGCCGGCGGCTGGGGGCGCCGAGCGCCGGCGGGGCCGGGGGCGCCGAGCGCCGGCGGTGCCGAGTGCCGGGGGATGCTGAGCGGGCCGGGGGTGCTCGGCCGGGGGCCTGGGCCGGGGACCGGCAGTGCTGAGCGGGCCGGGGGCCGGCACCCCAGGGCCGGCACCCTAGGGCCCGAGCCGACCCAGGCTGGAGACACCGGAGGGGCCAGACTGGGCCGCGCCTCCTCCCCCCGCACCCCACTTACCTGCTTCAGGCTTCCCGCGAATCAAATGTTTGCGGGAAGCAGGGGAGGGGGCGGAGTTGGGGCGGGGACTTTGGGGAAGGGGCGGAGTTGGGGCGTGGGCGGGGCTGGGGCGGGGCCAGGACCCCGTGGAGTGTCCTCCTTTTGGAGGCTCAAAATATGGTAACCCTACCCCACACCCTCACCTAAAAGGGCAGCTATGCTTTTCATCATGTCTGCTGATGTTGGTTTCAGTCTCTTGGAGTGTTACCATTTTAACACTTCAGGCATTTTATTTTTAATTGGAACTCCTACAGTTTGACTAAAAACACATGGAAATCTATTTCTTGATTTAGTTTTTTCATCCCTTTTTTTGAAGGGGGTGGGCAAAGTTGCGTATTATGCCCGTGCCTCTTGTCATTAACGTACTTCAACCTTCTAGCTCAAACCGTCTGGGCTTTTTATGCTGAGGGATATTACATGGTATTTTATTGCTTTGTGAATTTTACAGAGGGCAGGATAATCTGAAGTGATAATGTCAGTGGGAAAGGCATGATAAAATATGACTGAATTTTACAACAGTCTCTGAATATAATTCTTGTACATATTAGCAGATTTATGTATTATAAATAAAGTTGAACAATACAAGCTGCAGATAGAAAATATATGGTTATGTAAATTAATCATTGAATAAATAAGCAATATTCCTGTGTTTTAGCAGTATGAAAGAGTATAAATTTACAGAAGGAAATAACAGTGTTGTGGTCAAAGACACCCACGCAATGATTTTAGTTCAAAGACTCAAGCCTGAGGCCAGTTTATTGACATACATACCAGTGCACTGGGGTGCAGTCCGAAGACTGACACCCCGAGGGCCGCTCGCAGGCGGTTTTTATTTCATTAAACCGCAAGCAAAGTACAAACAATACGTCATGAGTTAAGAAACTGGGGTTGGGGTCACCCCCCCCCAAACCACAAGTTAAGAAATTAGGGTTGGGGTCAGTCCCTCCCCAAACCGCGAGTTAAGAAATTAGGGTCGGGGTCAGTTTCCCTGCCCTCTTCCCCCTTAGGTACCTTCCTCATTTTTCCGAGAATTGGATGTTTATTTGGGTAGAGGGGCGCTTGGTGGTTTTCCCCAGGGGTGGTACTTGGCACCAGTTTGGGTACATTTCTCAAGACACATGTTATTTTCCGGGGTCTTTTGGTTAAAGATTGGGGGTGGGGGGTTTCCATGGGACGCCTAAAGAGGATCTATGATTGGCTATTTTTGCAGATAGCTGGAATCATGGAGTGGGTCACAGATCACCCAAAGGAGAAGCTGCATGAGTCAAGAAATTGTATTTAGCTAAAGTTACCTATTGCTTCACACAAGTGGTTATTATATTTCATTAGTCATGAACATATTTCATTAGTGCGGCTGCTGGGGCTTTTCTTCTATTCTTTCCCTCCTTGTCCCCCCCCCCCCCCTCCTCTGGTCATGACCCTTGACCGAGTTTGGCAGGGAATTGTGCAATCTAGTCTAGTTCAGGCCCTGGCCTGTACTGCTTTGTGTAAGGCTAGTTAGCATAACATCTCTGTTGGAGGGTTTATTTTGGGGCCTTCGGATTCACAGCTCTGGCTATTAAAAAGAAGGCCCCCCTGCTCTATTTTCCCACACCAGTGGTAGCAGCTTTTTTTTTTTTTTTTTTTTAACAAAATAAGCAGTTCAAAAAGTTTTCTTCTTTGAGTATATGTCAGTGTGGATCCCATTGGAGAGCAGATTGTTTGTTTTTATAGAAGTGTCCATCGGGGCTGTGAATGCATCCTATGCTTCCTTGTGCTCCTGTGTGAGGATATAAAGGGTGGAGCAACCATGACCCTCCCTTGGCGTCCTTTTACTGTCTGTGGCAGCAGGATAGAATCTGGCAAGTGTTCAACCTGCTATTTTTGCCTGGAGCCTCAAACTCATTCTAAGCTGTTTTTATTTGGAACAAATCCTTCTTCCCTTTCCTTATTTTATTAATTCTTTTAGTTTGGACATTCTTCCCACCCCAAATAAAAAGATGAGACCCCCCACTGCATATCTCCAGTACAGTGGGGTTAGGTGCTCACGTCAACAGTATTGGAAGATTCCAAACCTTCACATTTTAAGTCTCATCTGAGCTGCAACAGATTCATCCCCTTTGTTGATGGGGATAGCTGAAACCTTTTTTGTTTGGGAAAGAGTCCCATCCTCTGTGGTGTGAAAGTCCTTCTCGTTGAAGTCTCACACGTCAAGGGACATGAGGTTCAAGCTACATCTACTCAAGTAATCAGTGAGCATCACTGTAGAACCAGACAAGATATTCCACCTCCCAGGAATCTGAGGGTCATCCTCAGTGAGTGTCCCTCTCAGCAGATACCGCACTGCATGGGCCAGCAGTGAGAGGAAGACAGAGAAGAAAACTTCATCAAAATCATTACAGATTATTGGGGTTGCTGGGGTTGTCCATGCAGCCATTTCGGCAACTACCTCAGCAATGGAACTGACAGAGCTGGTATCAACCCTCTGTACTAGCTTTGGCACCAGTTCCCTAGGCACCGACAAAGTCCTCACTAGAGCTGACTCTTGGTATCCCAGCACATTGGTGAAGCCAGAAGAAAAGTCTGTTTTAGCAGACTTCCTGAGCAAGCAGTCACTGACCAAATACAAATGGTCTTTTCACAATCCATCACACAATCAATATTGCCTCTGTTCAGTTCCCCACCAAGGACAATGCAAAATGTGAGAACTTTAGCTGCAGATGAGGCCTCAGTTCAGGGTTATTACCAGATGTCTTCTTCCTGTGGTGGGACAGAGACTTGTTGTATACGATCTCCTCAGTCCCGGGTGATTTCAAACATCATGAGAGACAAAGCCATGAGCTTTCTGGTGGCTCCATATTGGCCAGTCCTGGCTGACATATCTGCTGCAGATGTCTATTCAGCCTCCAATCCAGCTCCCTGCCCACCAAGGCCTGTTCTCCCAGCATCATGGTCAGATACTCCAGACCTAATGTCACTGCACTTGATGGCATGGCTGAGCATCAGAAATGAATACAGCTTTCTACAAGTCCAGGAAATACTGACACAAAACAGAAAAGCATCTAGGACATAAGTTGAACTGTTTCTTGATGTTGGGCAGTTGAAATGGCCTGGACTTAGCCCAGGCCTCAATACCAAAGATCCTTCACTGTCTACTTCACCTTAAACAGGCCAGTCTTTTGCTCGGTCATTTTGCCTGTGCAGTTGTGTTCAATCTTTTCTCACTCCACAGTGCTGAACTTTCTTAAGGGGCTATTATGTACTTAGGTCTAGTACATACTCACCCATTACACAACCCACTCTATGTTGTGGAGGATTTTGATATTTTGAAATTTGGTTTCATTCCAATTAAGAACAAAAAGCTCGATTTCGCAATACTTACTGAGTGTATGGGGTGCTCCACTTTGAGTTCTGCAATTAGAATTGATTCTGTGAAACTGTACTCTTGTGTTTGCTCTCTTTGTGAAGAAGATTAGGCTTCAATGAAATAGTCAAAGAAGAAATTTCCTGATTCACTGTCTCTTTAATTTCTCTCCCAATGGGGAACCAACCCACTAAATCCTAAATTTCATGGAGACCACTCGAGATCTGGGTGTATATAGCTCACATTTCTAAAGAGTATATTCGTTTCTGGTGCCTCCGTTTTTAGGCATCCAGTTTGAGGTATTTAGGGTTTTATTACCAGATGTGCTGAGCATTTGCAGCTTCTGTTGGAGCTACAGGTTTTTAGCACCTTTGAAAACCAGGCCCAGCTTGTTCAGGCTGTTACCCAAAAATGAAGGAACCCAAGAATAGGGCCTACATATTTCTCTCGTCATCTGCTTTTTGACCTTGTGACTATTTCACTTTACTTACAAAATAATATCCTCACAACATAGAAAACATTTCGGTGAGCCCTCGCAACGTGAAACTGCAAAGTTTCATACAGTTCTACTTGTTACCAAGAACATTTCACCTCTTATTGAGTATTGTTTTTTCATCAGTTACTTGGGCTGCTCTGAAACATCTTGGCCTTGGGCTGCATACAGTAGGCTGTTTTGTTTTATTGTGTCATTTTCAAACTTGTCTCTTTGAAAAGTATCAAAATCAAAACTGTCTACTTCTGGCAAGGAGACATTATTCCATCTGCCGTAGGTGGGTTACGGAATTCTACAGTCAGTGTTACCTTGTGCTGTGATTCTGTCAGGCCTCACCAGATGGGTAGAGTAAGGCTAGGTCAGAAATGTGGCTGATTGTCAGACCTGTGAGACAGAGATAAGTATACAAAAGTGATGCTTTAGCAAGTTGCCCTCTTCCCCTAATAATTACTGGACCAACACCTCAGTATGGTGCTAGGGATCATGCTGTGCCTGGGCCAGATTTTCCCTGGCCTTTATACGAGTACACAGTGTGGGGAAGATACAGGGAGGTCAATTCTGCCTGAAACTCAGGGCTGCTCAATTTCTGCTAACCCTGGGTGGACACGGTGCACCCAAGGAGGCCGAGAGAAGCCATTGCCACACACCACCTTTTGCACAGGCCTGCAGTGAAGCCTGGTGCAGCAGGGGAAGTAAGCTGCACCCTATGAAAGAGCTTAGCAGTATTTGTGTTCCCAGGGAGCTTGGTGAGGAATTCTGCTTTTCTGATCTTCCCCAGGGGTGACATGGCTCCAAACCAGATCAGTGCCTAAATGACACAATTGAGCTCTTTGTTGTGAGAGATGAGCCACAGTGCAGAGGCATATTTATGGATCTGAACTTTTCCAAAGATAATGGGAAGTGTTTGGATCTAAGATTCCCGGTTGGGCCTCTCGTCTCATCATAACCCTGATGGTTCTTCGTCTTCCAACACAGATTAATCATCCTATTTTATAGATCTAAGCAAATTTTATTTTGCATCAAGGGCCTCATGGGCAGAGCCTGAATGATTACAAGAAACCAATAAGGAATAAAGAAGACTTTGGTTTATCCCTGTTACAGACTTGATTGGTATGTGTACCTGTTACATGGGAGCCAATTCACTTTGAGTAAAAAAAAAAAAAAAATCTCTCTAGTGTTTTCGCGGTTGGTTGTTTTTGTCACTTGAAACCAAGGAGGTGGTTCAGTCCTTCTATAGATTTTCTCCCATTTAAGAATAAGTTCTCTTTGTCTTTCTTACCTTGGCCAACTGTTCACCTTTCTTCATGAGGCTTGTAAACTGAAGTGTGAATTGAACAGATGGAGATCAGTTCGCAGATGTCCATCCCAATGGCTACCTTGTCAATGTCCTTTAACGACCAGGCTCCCCTGTTCTCAGCCCACAAGATACTCATTGACCTAGTGGAGTGGGCAATAATGCCTTCAGGAGCAATCATTTTCTAAGACTTACACACCCACACGTACATGTACATATACACATACATGTATGTATAAATATGCGTGTGTATACACACACACACACACACACACATTCTTTATATATATATATATAAAATCCCGTGGCCTTATTGAGGTCCGCCTGGTAGACTTGGGAAAATTTGTTGTCTTGCATTAATTACCCTCCCAGGACTCAACTCTGCACAGCTTGTCACTTTCCATCAGCGAGGACACCCAGCCACTTGTCAGAGAAAGGGGAATGTTTTGTCATTTTTGTTTCTCTGATGAATGCATGACTGGCAGCGTGATCCCCATCCATGTGAGTGGATATTATGTTTGTTGCTGATTAAACTTCTTTAATAGCTATTTTAATCATATTCTTCATCAGTTACTGCCAAACTGGGTCATAGTTTGTCTGCCCTAGTATTTTTTTTCATTATTCCTATCAACAGCAGGAATATGTTCTCCATAAGTAAATCATTATGGGGTTGATTCTCCATTACACTACTTTTATGCCAGTGTAAATCCACTGAATTCAGTGACGTTACACTGGTGTAATGAGGTGGAGAATCAAGGCTATGATGTTTTATGTAATTGTTAATGGTGCCATTATATTTAAAATATTTATTTTTCTGTTACTAAGCTTTGAAAGAGTAATCTGGCCAGATATCCTCAGACTTGCTTTCTTTTCACATTACATACTGCCTGCAAGCACTGGTAAGTGCAAAGATCTCTCATCAATCACAGCTGTCAACCGTGCTGTCACCAGAGAAAAGGAATTAGTGGGTGAGAAGAGAAATTTCTATTTACTCTTTACACTTCCTGCTATACTCACAAAGATGTTGCACAAGATCATGCCAGACTGAGCTCCTACTATTCTCTGTTCTATGTAGGTTCTTATACTGTGCTCATCACTGTGGTATCTGAATGCTTCCTTCATTTCATTGTCAGTCTTTTCATTCATTGTATGTGTGACACTGCACCCCATATTCTTCATAGTGATATTAGTATGATATAATTATATCAAAATTATAATGTATTTTATGTGAGGTGAGTTGTCAGTGGAAAGGTTATGGTTTGCTGAATATGATTATCCTGTTTGTATGCCTGAATCATTTTTGAATCCAAAGTTATGTATATTGACTATGTATCTATTTCACATGTAGCTATTCCTGTGCAATGCCCACTCGGCAAAATGTTCTCAGTCTAGATTGCTGGCTGGGAAGGGCCCATTTAGGTTAATGAGCCATTAGGAAGAAACAGTAGGCCTTAGGAGAAGTTTATCTCCCACCTGGGAGATAAACAGCCAGTGGGAGATGGCTACTATGACTCTACGGGGATATGTGACCAGGTCACCTGGTGCTGGACTACATCTTGGGATGTCAGTATTTTTCTACTGACTGGCATGGGAACCAAGCTTTGAAACAAAGGGTTCCCACCATATGCAAAAGCTATATAAGGCAGGGGAGTGACATCATCTTGGTTCTTCACTGACCACCCAGGAAGACTCCTGGAAACACCTGAGGAAGAAAGGCTGAACTGGGGGAAGTGCTGGACCCAGGCTAAAGGGATTTTTAGCGTGTGAATGGAACTATAAGCAAGTGCAGCTTGCCCCTTGAGAATCTGCAGCCTGCTTGTATCATCACTTTGGTTATGAATAGCAGATTCTCACCGTATCGGTTTAGTATATTAAGCTGAGTTTGCGTTTTTTGTTTATTTGCTAGGTAATCTGCTTTTGATTTATTTGCTATCCCTTATAATCACTTAATGTCTATCTTTTGTAGTTAATAAACTTATTTTTGCTCTATCTAAACGGGTGTGTGGGAATCATAACTTGGGGCAAAAGGCTGTTGCATATTCCTTTCCTCATTGAGGGAGGTGGCGAATTTGATGAGCTTACTCTGCACAGTTCCCTGTGCAGTGCATGACAGTATAATTTTGGGTTTACACTCCAGAAGGAGCTGGAAGGTGCCTTAGGTGGAGTCTTCCCATGCAGGGGCTTACCAGAGAGCCTGCCTGCATGAAACTGCAGCTGGGTATGCCCCTAACTGTATGTATGCTGGTAAAAGTGCAGGCTAGAGAGGGTTTTGCAGCTTGTCACAGAAGTACAGTGTAAAAGGGAGCCCCGGCTGGTGGGTCGCGGGGGCTCAGTGGTACCCCAGTTCCAGGTGGCATTCTGGGGGGAACCCGTCACAGTATGGTGTTGCATTTTGATGGGGTTTTTGGACTATTGAAAGCTTTTACTAAAAGTTTTTTGTCTTTTAAAATAAAACTCGGGTGTAGCTGTAATTGATGTGTTACCAGCTTTACTGTGTTTCTTTCTCTATCATCTTCTAACTATACTATTGCATGTTTATGTTTCCTAGATGTCAGTTCAATGGACTCTTAGAAACTTAAAGTGGTGTTAAATCTTTTTCGGTGAACCTATCTTGGCAGAATTGCATTTGCTTCTAGCACATATAAGGTTCTGAAAGATATTTTCTTTCAACTCCCCCAAAGAATTGCTGGTGAAAGAAGGAAACTGACCTAGTGAATCACAAGAATGAGCTTAGTACTTTTCTGCCCATTACCTGTTTTGGGG
Source organism: Chrysemys picta bellii (assembly GCF_011386835.1). NCBI lineage: Eukaryota > Metazoa > Chordata > Testudines > Emydidae > Chrysemys > Chrysemys picta. The sequence goes on along the minus strand of NC_088799.1, from coordinate 13,257,009 downwards.
GTCATTGTTACTAACAGAGCTTTCTTAATATCCTCAGCATGTCCTTGCTCTGATACTGCCACCCTCCTTTCCTAATCACTGCATAGACCATCTTCATGGCAATACATCTGGCAGTTTTTTCTCATTTTCCACTCCTTCCTTGCAGACAAGGTTTGGGCATAACTGTGGATTAATGCTTCTTGGCCTAATAGCATATTGGTGTTATTGTGCGGAGGATGTTTTCTCACCGAGTGAATGAGTGACTCTGTAGTGCTCTGTGATTGCCAAACTAATACAACTGCCATCTCTGGTGTCATCAAGCACTTTAGCTCCAGACCTTCTCCAAGTAGCTCTTTCTACTATTTCATTTTAGTGAAACAAGATATTTAGAAGGTCAGACAGGGTGCCAAAGCCCTGATTTATCAGTGTCCTGAATGGAAACAATGAAAAAGTAAGGAATTTAGGAACTAAAACTAGCAATTGTTGACTTATTCATCTCTTTCCTGCAATTATACTTCACCCAAATTACACAGACGCTGCAGCTGTTCTGTGTCATATAAGTCACTAACACAAAATGTTCACTATGAATGTACACTGTATAGCACATTGAGTGAAAAGGCACTCTTGAGAACTCCCAGTGTAATGTTTCAGTCATGAAAACAGTGCAGGCTTAATATAGTTTGAATTTCTGGATTTCCAGGGGAACTTGGAAGTGGAGGATTAATGTTGATAGTTTATAAAGAACTTACACAACTAAGGTTTTTTAATAACATCTTTAATATTTATGGCTTTCAAAAGGATTTTCTCCACCGAGGCAACTTTTTATGTTTATTTCTTTTATCATTGCTGACTTGTGACTGTTTTTCTAATAAGTAAGATAAATAAGTTCATTTTCCTGTATTGATTTACTTAAAGGCATGCTAACCAAGTAGTGAAACATTCCTTGGCTCTTCTCTGTAAATGAAAGTGAAATATTAATCAACCAATTAATATTATGCTGTTCCCCAGATGATATATAGATGTGCCTGAGGTTTTATACAGTATATTCTGCATTATGTATCGCATTTAGAAACAGAACATTAAACCAAATATAAATATCTAAATACACAGTTAGTATCTGCAATATATGGACTGTGTTGTTGCCTTCAAAGCGTTATTCTAAAAGCACCAAACCTTAGTGCCGTTTACTGCCCCATAGAACACAGTCAACAGGAAGAGCAGTGAATGAGTTTGTTTTGCTTTTATAAGAAACAATGGCTTTTCATACAAGATTACTAGACAGTAGTTGTGAGAACAGTGAAATAAGAGAGAGTTTGTTTCTCAGTACAATTGAAGACAGTTGCATTTAAAAAACACCCTTTTACAGATCCTAAGCTCCAATTACCAATGCAGTAAAGTTATTATAAGACTAAGGTGAATTGTAATTTATGTGGCTTGGAAGAGCGTATGCTAATACTGCGGTATAGACTACAACATTTACACACATGGGGCTAGTAAAACCACAAGGTTTCTTTCATTTTGCAGGGAGTGGCACTAGGAAGACTTTGACCCATTGTATCTCCACATGATTATTTTGAGTTGCAGTGATTAAAAAATGCATTTAGGGAACCGATGGGGGAATATTGCAGAGTTTAAGTTATAATTTTACATAAGGGGAGGAGAGGCTGTTGGGGGATGAAAGATTGCAGGGTCACATTTGTCTGTGATGCCTCCATTGCTTCAGATCAATATTAGCATATCTGGTTGTTTACGGATATTTTAACACTTTTGAGATTATCAAAGTAGCCATATTAAAAACCAGCTTAAGTTTGTTCAAGGAAAAATATTCTCCAAAATAATTCTAAAGTGGGATAGTGTAATATCCTCTACTTGCAGAACTCTTCGGTGGCTTGGGACCATTACACGTACAGAGCCCTATTTATTTGGAGACAAGTTCAGGGAAAATGTTTGTAAACACTGGCAATTATGCAGCATTAATGTAGAAGCTAAGTGAATAATAGGAATGACATCCAAAATCCCAGGAGTAATTATAATGTACAACGGTTGATGGAAGTCAGAAGCACATGAAAATAAACACTTCTGACTGTCATATGAATTCAATAAATATTCCATTGCTGTTTATCATGTTTAGCAGTGCAGCATATGTATTTATTCTGCTATTTCTGTGCATGCCTGTCAGCTCTGTTTCTGTATTCTTGTTAGTTCCTGTACTGGTCTTACTTAGTTCCTGCCCTGAAGAGCTTACAAACGATCTGTTCTGTGCTTTTACAATGCACTACTCTAATATAAATAATAATGATGATAACATTGGAAATGCAGATGGTGGTCATATTTAAAATAAAATTGATAGTTGGGATCGTATCTGTAACATCTCACCTCTCAGAAATAAACCATTTGTGGACACAGTGCATCCACACATATCTGCACCACGCTGAACAGCGTCCATGCAGATTGCAGTATGTGCATATTGTCTTATGCCATCCATATCAGAAATGGGACATCTGCAACTGGTGCATTTTGTAAAATACTCCGAGTCCCCCTCACACTGGCACCAATGTCTGTCACAAATTCAGTGCCCAAAAGATGGAAGTTCAAGTTGTGAATTTCAGCAGTTTTAACTTAGTCTATTTGTTTCTTTTTGCTGCCTTTAGACGGGTACATTCACTTACAAACTTTGAGAAATGCTCTTGCTTGTAACACAACCCAGTCCCTGCAACGTTTTATTTATTGTAATAAAAAGTACTTTACCCCACTCCTACTTTTCGCTAAAATATCCCATTGCAATTGACACCCACTTTATCAATTTGCACTGTGTGTAACCGAAAACTAAAGAACATTCAGTAGATGTAGCCTACGGGGAAAAAACAAGCTGGAGTGTCTGCAGTGATGCATAAATATAAGTAGCGCTTCCTGAATACATTTAACATCATGGTTGTTTTTTTTTAAATTACCTGTTAGGCCACTGCATTAAATTATCATCAGGAACATAGGCTAAAATGTAACAATTTTGACTTGAAAATATCAGACAAAGAATTATGGTAGTTTATTAAATCGATGGTAACTATGCCCAAACCCAGATTTAGCTAAATATCCACTCTGTGAGTTTTCAGTTAAATGTATCCCAAGTATATGAATAAAGAACACTAGTAAGCAAATAAAAGTATTAGCTCTGCTTTCATGTCCATTTAATCATTGACTTCTCCTCTCTGAGGTCCAGTGTCAATTATGCAGAGGGTGTTTTGGGTTGTAAACACCAATGCTCTGGGATCTGGGCTGAAATCCCAATTTATTTCTAATAGGTCACCGATTAGCCATCATCTGGAAAGAGCTTTCAGTCAGTATCAGTCGGGAATGGATTTCATCCATTGCCCCTCACAGTTCATTTGAAAGCCCGAATAACCCAGGGAGGTCACCCACTCCCCTGTTTGATTAGCCTACTGTATATGATTAGACTAAAAATGGAACACATTGCCTAGGTTTTCCTCAAACTGTCTACTTCTTACGAGTTAAGGCAGAAAATAAATCCAAATTGAAAAAACAAATGCAAAATAATGTGTTTGAATGACAGATACAATATCAAAGGGACAGATTAGTATTCAGAGATTCCAGGGGCAAAAGGATCCATTGTCAACATCTAGTCTGATATCTTCTGTAATACTGGCCATAGAACTTCCACAAAATATTTCCCACAACATATCTTTGAGAAAAACATCCAATCTTGATTTAAAAATTGTCAGTGATGGAGAATCTACTGCAACTCTTGGTAAATTGTTCAAAAAGTTAATTACCCTCTCAGTTAAAAATCTATGCCTTTTTTTCCAATCTGAATGTGTCTAGAACATAAGAATGGCCCTACTGGTCAGACCAAAGGTCTATCTAGCCCAGTATCCTGTCTTCCAACAGTGGCCAGTATCAGGTGCCCCAGAAGGAATGATCAGAACAGGTAATCATCAAGTGATCCATCCCCTGTCGCTCATTCACAGCTTCTGGCAAACAGAGGCTAGGGACACCATTCCTGCCCATCCTGGCTAATGGCCATTGAAGGACCTATCTTCCATGAATTTATTTAGTTCTTTTTTGAACCCTGTTATGGTCTTGGCCTTCACAGTATCCTCTGGCAAGGAGTTCCACATGTTGACTGTGTGTTGTGTGAAGAAATACTTCCTTTTATTTGTTCTAAACCTGCTACCTATTAATTTCATTTGGTGACCCCTAGTTCTTGTGTTATGAGAAGTAGTAAACAACACTTCCTTATCTACTTTCTCTATACCAGTCATGATTTTATAGACCTCAATCATATCTCCCCTTAGCCATCTCTTTTCCAAGCTGAACAGTCCCAGTCCCAATCTTATTAATCTCTCCTCATACGGAAGCTGTTCCATACCCCTAATCATTTTTGTTGCTCTTGTTGTCTAGCTTCAACTTCCAGCCATTACATCATGATACACTTTTCTCTGATAGATTGAAGAGCCCATTATCAAATATTTGTACCCCATGTATGTACTTATAGACTTGTAATCAAGTCACTCCTTAACCTTCCCTTTTAAGCTAAATAGATTGAACTTCCTTGAGTCTATCATTGAGACATATTTTCTAATCCTTTAATCACTCTAGTCGCTCTTCTCTGAACCCTCTCCAGTTTATCAACCTCCTTCATGAATTGTGGGCACCAGACCTGGACACAGTATTCCAGCAGTGGTCACAGTAGTGTCAAATCCAGAGTTTAAAATAACCACTCTACTCCTATTCGAGGTTCCCCCGTTTAGGCATCCAAGGATATCATTAGCCCTTTCGGCCCTAGCATCATACTGGGAACTTAAGTTCAGTAGATCATCACCACTATCCCCAATCTTTTTTCAGAGTCACTACTTCCTAGCATAGTGCCCCCATCCCATAATAGAGACTACATTCTTTGTTCCTAGATGTATACCATCCACGTTTAGTCATATTAAAATACATATTTGCTTGTGCCCATCTTACCAAGCCATCTGTATCACCCTGTGTCAGTGACCTCCTCTTCATTATTTACCACTGTCCTCATTTTTGTGTCATCTGCAAACTTTATCAATGATAATATTCTGTTTTCTTCCATGTCATTGATACATTTTTTAAATAGCATATGGCAAAGAGCCAATCCCTGTGGGATGCCCCTTAGAAAAACACCAGTTCAATGATGATTCCTTGTTTACAATTATATTTTGAGGCATATCAGTTAGCTAGTTTTAACTATTTAATATGGTCCATGTTAAGTTTTAGGGGGTAGTCATGTTAGTCTGTATCTACAAAAACAACAAGGAGTCCGGTGGCATCTTAAAGACTAACGAATTTATTTGGGCATAAGCTTTCGTGGGTAAAAAACCTCACTTCTTCAGATGCATGGAGTGAAAATTACAGATGTAGGCATTGCTTATGCCCAAATAAATCTGCTAGTCTTTAAGGTGCCACCGAACTCCTTGTTGTTCATGTTAAGCTGATCATTCTAGATTTTTTTAAATCAAAAGGTCAAATGTCTTACTGAAGTCTAAGTAATATTACATCAGTGCTATTACCTGTATCAACCAAATGTGTAGTCTCATCAAAAAAAGATAGCAAGTTAGTTTGACAGGATCTATTTTCCATAAACCCATGTTGACTGTCATTAATTTAGGATGCAGGATCCTAAACTACACATCAACATTTTGTTCTGTTAAACTTAGAGAATTTTTTCACTTTGAGGTCCCAGAAATAAAGACAAGGTTTTCATCTTGAGGCCAAAAGACCAAAAACATCAAGACACTTGATCACGGCCTTGGATAGACCAAGAGACTAGGCTACACTTGACCAGAGCTCGGAGAGCCGAGAAGCTACTTATTTAAGTCCAGTTGTTGTCCCTTATGCACATTGACTAGTACCTTAGTCAACGGGACTACTCACAGAGTAAGGTACTACTAAAACATGAGTGCGACAACTGTCATTGTGGCTGATACACTGGTGATTGAACTGGGGGCCTCTAGAGCTAAAAGTATGAGCTGTTACAACTTGAGCTAAAAAGCCAAATCTCTGTAGCAACTCATATCCTCAGTGGATTGGATAGAGCAAGGCCTGTAACACACACTGAACAGTGGGTTACGTAAGTAAAGGTATTGCAATCTGGCCCTTATTTAACAGGTACTGGTGACTTCCCGTGACTCGCTGTTTCATTATTATTGATATGGTCGGTAGAAAACAAATTTTTGGAAAATTATCCCAAAACTGACAGACACTGAAAAATCTTCCAAACATTTGCTTAAACCTAGAATAGGTGCCAGGGTGGTAACCTTCACATGATACAAGCCATTAGCTTATTCAGAAGAAGCTATTGTTTGTATTTATGAGGCCCCTTTTGTGGCTGTGCTTTTTGTCTTAAATATTTTGATAGTGATCTCTGTAAGCATATACACTGATGCAGCTATATCATGGCCAAACCCGTAAGGCCATGTACCACTCATTATCTGCAATGGAAATCTCATTCATATCAGTAAGAGTTGTGTGCAAGGTTGGAGGCCATTTGTGGGCTAGAGATTACAGCTAGAAGGGTTTTTGACCTCTTTTAGCTTTCACATCTGAATCCACATTTCTGGAAGGTTTAACTAAAGCAGTTACTGACTGGAGCTATTGACTTCCATTGAAGATTATGTGACGGGGAGTGTTCCTTGCCTTTGTGGCTCCCTATAGTAGGCCCTGCAGTTCTACTACATCCTTCCTAAGGAAGTAGTGAAGTGACAGGAAAGGAGCAGCAAACAGGGCCGGCTCCAGCATTTTTGCCGCCCCAAGCAAAAAAAAAAAAAGCCACGATCGGCGGCGGCAGTTCGGCGGCAGGTCCTTCACTCCTAGAGGGAGTGAGGGACCTGCCACCCCTGAATTGCCGCAGGTGCCGCCCCTCTCCCTTGGCCACCCCAAGCACCTGCTTGTTAAGCTGGTGCCTGGAGCCGGCCCTGGCAGCAAAGGGGGGTAAGCACCCAATCGGAACCCAACAGGCTCAGATAAAAATAGCTCCTGGGGCTTAGCCAGTCAGTTCCTGGCTAGGTCAGGAGGAGTGAGGAACGGGGGGAGGGGGCACTCTTCTGTGGCTGAGAGAAGAAACTGAGGATACTGACCCTGAGATAAGGCTGGAAATAAAAGTGACATAACTAAGTGAAATGGGATGAAGTTAAGACAGGGAAAATATAGGGTAATTGTTAAAATCACTTCCTAAATATTAGAGCTGGGCAATTTTTTTCAGGAAAAAAAAAAATTCAGGGCACCAAAACTATTCACAAATTCAGATGGAATTCAGCAAACAGTTTTGGCTGGAAAAGATGGTTTTAGTGTTCGTTTTTTGTTTTTTAAGTCATGACAGTTTGTTTCAACCATTTGAAAAGTCATTTCATTTCAAGATCATATTTTGAGATATAGCTATCTTTTTTTTTTAAAAAAAAAAGGATAGAAAAAACTAGCCAAGACCAAAATCAAAGTAACCAGCTTTCTCCCTGCCACGCCCCCTCCCCCCATTTAAAAAAAATCATTTTGGATCAAAACCACCTGTAGTTAAACAAAACAAAAATCCCAAAATGAAAGTGTTTTTTTTAATCAATCCCAGTGTCTTTTTTTTTATCAATTTTTTTCTCCTTTTGTTTTTGTGTTTTGGGAAGGAAAAACAAAGCAGCTTCAGTTCAAAACTAAAGAATTTTTTTTTTTATTCGGCCCCCAAACAAACACCATGGAAAATGGTGGAAGACCTGTTTTTAGGACACTTGTATTGAGACACTACAGAGCCTTTGCAATGAATTTGGGTGCTCAGATACTGTGGTGATGAACATGGTATAAGAACCTATATAGATTAGAACAGAATCTGGAAATAAATGTTACCCCTCAGAGTTCTGGATCTGAAGTGCCTCTGCAGTTGTAGAACCAGGTAGATGCACTGGAAATGTTTGCGTTCTCAACATTAAGCAACTGATCCCCTCTCTCCTGCTCACACCACCTCCACCAGCACACACAAAATGTATGTATCTTTTCTGGAAAATTCCATTTTTCCAACTAAGATAAAATGATACATGGGTGTAACTCCTGTATTGATGTAACACTGTTGATAGCTGTACAAAATAGACTTCCCTTTAGCAATCTTTTGTATACTGTTCCAGTAGCAAAGCTAAAATTCATTGCCACTCACAGGGTGTGTGCTTGGCAGCTTCAAGTTCAGAAGCTCCACTGTTGGAAACGTTGTCTGATTTGGGGCTAGGGACATGGTCAGGCTGCTGTGAAGGGATCTAATCTACCCTCATGCCATTGCTCTTTAATTTAATTTAATTCTTCCAGTTGCTATGTTTCAAAACATTGCTGTATGCAAATACTGTACTTCAGAAGAGCCATAAAAGTCTTATTTAGAAGGGATTTTCCCCTCACTCATATTTAGAGTTGCTTGAATAATCAGAATTTCCATGACAATTTTGGAAAGAAATGAAAAATGTTTTCAAAACTTTTCATGGAATTTTTGAGGGTTTTTATTGTTTTATTGAAAAACACAATTTTGTATATTGTTTCTGGCTTCTGAAAACTGAAAAAAAAATTATTAGGGTGGTTTTCAGGTTTTTTTTAACTGAAAGTTCTTTTAAAATAACCTGAAAATGTTCATTTTGAAAAAACGAACCATTTTTAATTGAAGAATTTTTTTCCAGTTCTATCATACCAATGTATCTTACACCGCTACCTCAATATAACGTGATCCGATATAACACGCATTGGGATATAACGTGGTAAAGCAGTGCTCCGGAGGGGCGGGGCTGTGCACTCCGGTGGATCAAAGCAAGTTCAATATAACGCGGTTTCACCTATAACACGGTAAGATTTTTTGGCTCCCAAGGACAGCGTTCTATCGAGGTAGAGGTGTATTTACAGAAGGAATTTGCTTTGAATATAGGTCTCTTTATCCTATTTGGAGCATACCATTACATAGTGAATTTCATCCTTCAACATACCAGGCTAGATTGTGAATGCACAAGGGGGGACAGAAAATGCATGAGAAGCCTTCCCCTTACATATCCTCTGTGCAGCAGGTAGCAACGTTTCTTAGTTTTTGTCCTCGCTTAGTGCAAGAACTGGCAGGGTTAAAACAGCAGCAGAGCTAGAAGCCCCAAAGGAGACAGTGCCATTGCCCCCACCCTGGCTAGGGGAGAGGATCTGTGTCGTCATGCCTCAGTGGGTCACAGCTGAGGATGCCAAATACAGGACAAATTGCTGAGAAATTGGGCAGATTTACCCCAGACTTGTGGTTACTCTCTCATTAGATTATACCAAGCCAGTAGCAAAAGAAAACTTCTGTCTCAACACACTGGTTAACAAGAAGCCAAAAATGCAGTCTCCTTAGGCATTTCAGCCCTTGACTCACCACCCAGACAGTACACTCAGTGATGAGTGGTTACTGAAAACCAATTTCATCAAATATCTTCTAATCCCAAGAAATCAGCCACTTAGCCAGGTCAATATATAACCCAGAATTTACCCAATAATCACACTGATGCCAATCCTTTGGTAACTAAAACTAATCAGATAATTGCAAAGTTCTTATATCAGGTTTATAGCAGTGATTAAATAGACTGCTGGTGTGCAAAGTCTCTCTGGTAACTTCCAAAAGACTGGAACGTCCTCAGTCCATAGTTCAAAATGCTTTTTATTGTAAATCCACAGTCCAGAGAATCAGGGCAAGAAAAAGGCAAAATGGAGTTAACTCGGGTCTTTTATACCCTCTGCCATCTGCCTGGAAATTTATTCTTCCAAACAAAGCTCAGAGCCTCTGTTTGTGGAAAGTTATTGGCCCACAATGGAGTCCAAGGTCACATGAGCATATCACATGTTCTTACATGGTTTGATGGCTCATAGGCCAGCCATTCTCCATATTCTTGCTGAGGTGTCCACAGGAAGGCTTACGGTGGCCCATTGTGAGAGCTAAGTGTCCATAGCTGTCTGGCCTTAATGTAAATTCAACCTGGGGAGTGTTACTCAGCAATACAGCACATGTATAAGATACAAGTCCATGGCCAATATTCATAACTTCTGTTACAAAGATGATACATGTATATAAACAGGATAAATCATACTTAATAAATCAAACTTTTCCATTGACACCTTACATCACATGCTTTGTACCAGATTTGTTGCAATTGTATAACAGTGGTAGCAACAATGATTAAGAATGGTCATATTCAATCAAACAGCATCACAATCTGTCATTGAAGTTTATAGTGTGACAAACTTCATAACCAGTGCAGTTCATCACTGCAGGTATTGAAGGCCTTGGGTAAAATTGGATGGTGTTGCCCTGATATCTTTCCTAACTTGTGTCCAGCTGCCCAAGGCTTCTTCAGGGCCATCAGAGCAGCCGAGAGTAGTCAGAGTCTAGCAGTATTGAGGCCATGCCTCCATTCCCCCGAGAAAGCCTTCGGCATGTTCCCTGTGCCAGTGACTCTCACACGGGCCAGCACCTCCTGAAACTGCCATTAGGTGTGTCTGCACTACTTCCATGGTAAGTTATGGATTGATAGCCACAGTAGAGGCTGTAAAACATAGATCAAGGCCTCTCCAGATATTTTATATATATATATATATATATATATTTCACCAGAGTTCTAAGTATCTCCTTATGTATCTTTTTTGTACATAATTGTTTGTCTGTTGTGTTGGTCACATTGTTTGGAGTGGCTCATGATGGTGACTGCCTAACTGTCAAAAACTGGGCTGACACCCCAAACTGGTGGTGTGTTCTATGATTAGATTTCACCAAGCCAATAACAAATGTGAAATCCTGGATCATTATAACAGTCTTACCTGGAGTCACAGACAGTCTCCTTAGACTGTCCTGTCTATCTTGCCACCCAGACAAACTGGACTTAGTGATAAATGGGCACTTGCACCAAAAATCACACACACAAAAATTAAGTTGCTTCTAGTCCCAAGAGACCAGTTCCTTATGCAAGATCAATTGGTACCCTAGATCTTACACCAAAGACATCACCTGTAGCCAATCCTGTAATAAACTATCTAAAGGTTTATTAACTAGGAAAGAGAAATAAGAGAGTTATTTGCAGATTCAAACAAGCAAACATATGACACAAATGAGTTATAATCTAATCCCAATAATGACAAAGTTGTAGTGAGTGATCTGTCAATTCAAAGTGTCTTTCAGAGCAGACCTATGGGTTACCCCTGGGGATCTCTGTCTCAGTTTAGAGTCTCTGATTCCCGTGTCTGGGTTCACAGGTTCAGAGAAAACATGTTCAAAGTTATAAAGCAAAACTTACGTATTTTCTTATAGCATGAAATACCATTATTACAAGTGAGATTAATGCATGCAGCAATTTACAAACATTTCATAGAGTTAAGACTAATACCTGTTTTGAGCAAAACTAATATACACGTGAACTGGTCTGATCTCCAGCTATGAGTTTGCCAGTTCGTAGCTAATGCCTGCAGCCTGGACCAGACCTGGGATTTGGCCTGCCAGCGTTGAGTGCTCACTCAGTAGAGAGAGAAAATATTGGAAATAAATAGTCTAAAATGGAGTTATAAACATCAGATGGAATAACACATTCATCATTTACAAAGAAATGCTTTCAGAGTTTTGGAATGTTTCTTTTGTATGCTTGTTGAAATGTTTAATGGCATTTATTACACGCACTGTGCTCCACTACATGGTGACTTAAAATATATAGTATTTCATGGAGAATGAGGAATGCAATAATAGTGTAAAAGATTTTGTGTCATATACTCATCAAATAATGTAAGCATTTTTTTCTGGACTGTAAGCAATTCAATTATTTTGTTTCTGAAATAAATTAAGTAAAGCTTATTGAGTCCTACCAGCCCTTGTTTCTGGGGAATTGTAGTTCAATTTCAATTTTAATTAGAATTGAACATTGTGGATTTCTTAGCCCTGGTAAGCAAGATCTGGCAATAAAATATGCACTCCGTTTGTATTAAAGCTTCCTGAAATCTAGTGCAGGGAACTGGCAGTATATCTGGTTTATATTTAAACATCCAAGTATTCTATTGTAAAAATTTCCATTTTTAAAAACTGCTGTTGTGTAACAAATTACTTTTATTTTATACAACTGCAATCATGACAAGAACAGACTAAAAATATGGGACAAAATATTTAATTCTGTATAAGCTTGGTATTGTGTCCTTGCGAGTCTGACCTTAGGAGTTTTGCCTGTATAAGGATTGCAGGAATGGGTCAAATTGTTTTTTGGTATCTAATGAGTTTAGAGATTGGGGGAGAGGGGAAACAAACAAACAAAACAAAAAGCCCTGCCAGGGTAAAACCAGGGGAGAAATATTATGCAAGGATCCCAGGGAAGAGCACCCAGGGGCAAGCCATGAACTGAATTGTGACTTGGAATCAGAGTTTGGTCCCTGGTATCCTCTTGCTTCACTGGGAAATAATCTGTGTCAGCCCTTTACCTGATCAGACTACTTCCTCCTTTGTGTTGGCTCAGTTGTCAAAACTCTGCTAGCTCTCCACTCACCTTTGCTGGAGAGCGAGCAGCAATACCATGCAGGCTGCTTTCCCATGCTTGATGCTGTGATAGATCCACAGTACTGCTAGTCTGCACACGAGCTCCCAGTGTAACTCTGTGGCCAAAAGGACTAATGTGACCATGGTGAATATATAAACAGGGGAACCTCAAGTAGGAGTAGAGGGGTTATATTATAGCAGGGATTGGCAACCTTTGGCACGCGGCACTCCAGGGTAAGCACTCTGGCGGTCCAAGCCAGTTTGTTTAACTGCCGCGTCCGCAGGTCCGGCCAATCACGGCTCCCACTAGCCATGGTTCGCCACTCCAGGCCAATGGGGGCTACAGGAAGCGGCGCGGTCCGAGGGATGTGCTGGCCGCCACTTCCTGCAGCCCCCATTGGCCTGGAGGGGCGAACCGTGGCCAGTGGGAGCCGCAATCGGCCGAACCTGCGAAGGCGGCAGGTAAACAAACCAGCCCGGCCTGTCAGGGTGCTTACCCTGGTGGGCCGCATGCCAAAAGTTGCCGATCCCTCTATTATATTAACTCCTCACTTAAAGTCATCCTGGTTAACGTTTCATTGTTACATTGCTGATCAATTAGGGAACATGCTCGTTTAAAGTTGTGCAATGCTCCCTTCTAACGTCGTTTGGCAGCCGCCTGCTTTGTCCACTGCTTGCAGGAAGAGCAGCCTGTTGCAGCTGGTTGGTGGGGGCTTGGAACCAGGGTGGACGGGCAGCCCCCCCATCAGCTCCCCGCTCCCCTAAGTTCCCTGTGCTGCAGCCACCCAGCAGGCTATCAATCGGCAGTTCAGCTGTCCCTCCCCCACGCTGCCATGTGCTGCTCCTGCCCTCTGCCTTGGAGCTGCTCCCAGAGACTCCTGCTTGCTATGCAGGAGGGGAGAGAGGGAGCTAATGTCAGGGTGTCCCCCTGCGCCCTGCTCCTGCATCCCACTTAGCCCTTCTCCATATAGAGCAGGGAGGGGACTCAGATGGAGAGAGACAGAGAGAGCTTGGGGCAGCAGCCGCTGTCTCAACTTCCTGATCCACTTAAAAAGACAATGCACTTAAGAGTGGGTCAGCTTACTTAAAGGGGGCAGTGTGCATCTCTCTCTCTCGCGCTCTCTCTCTCTCTCTCTCTCACACACACACACACACACACACACACACACACACACACACACACACACACACGGTGTGTGTCTGTCTCTATCTGCTATGCTGTCTCCCTTCCCTCGTGTTCGTGCAGCCTTTTGTGAGAGGCTACATCAACAGCAATGTATTAACCCTTGAGGGCTCAGCCGAGTGCTAGTTCATCATTTAGCAGCAAGGCATTCCCTGGGAAATATCCCTCCCTCTTCCACCCTCTAACTTCACCACCTCAACCAAGCTTCATAATCATCATAGCTGTAAACAGTATTAAATTGTTTCTTTAAAACATATACTGTGGGTATATCTATATAATATAGTTTTTTTGTCTGGTGAAAAAAATTTCCCTGGAACCTAAGCCCCCCCTATTTACATTCATTCTTACGAGGAAATTGGATTCGCTTAACATCATTTCACTTAAAGTCGCATTTTTCAGGAACATAACTACAATGTTAAGCGAGGAGTTACTATACTTCTGTATTTGGTACTGGTACAACCACTACTGGAATACCATCTAGTCTGGTGTCCACAGTTCAAGACAGAGTTTAAAAGATTGGAGTTTAAAAGATTGGAAAGCATGCCTTTTAGTGATATAGGAGCTCGGTCGGTTCATCTTAAAAAAACAGATGGTTAAGGGGTGACTTGATTATAGTCTATAAGTACCTACATGGGGAACAAAAAAAATTGATAATGGGCTCTTCTGTCTAAAAGAGAAACGTATAGCATGAACTGTTAGCTGGAAGTTTAAGCTAGACAAATTCAGACAGAAAATAAGATGCAAATTCATAACAGTGAGGGTAATTTATCATTGGGGCAACTTAGCAAGGATGATTGTGGGTTCTGTATTACTGGCAATTTTTAATAATGACTGGATGTTTTTTTCTAAAAGATATACTGTAGTTCAAACAGGAATTGAGTCAGGGAAGTCCTATGGCCTATGCTATGCAGGAGGTCAGACTGGATAATTACACTGATCCCTTCTGGCGTTATCATCTATGAATTTATAAATTTTCGTTCTTATGACAATAAATCAAAGGCTGAACATTTTGTCACGATGCTTTGGCGTAGTAAGTAGTACCAACAAATTTCTGACTGTGTTTTATAGAACTGTTCAGAATTATGCCAAGAATAATTTTGTTTACTTCAAATTTAGTACATTTTCCACCTTGTTAACCTTTTGTGGGGAACAACCTGTCATTTATAAGATCAGTTACTCACATTTCCAGCTACTTGCAGTTTTAAACACCTGGGACCTTTTCCCAGTCTTGTTTGTTCAATGTATCTGTAGTGTCATTCATTAGACAAGGACAGTGTTTGAGCTGTATAGCAAAGAGGTATTGTTTTCATCATCCCAGAGCACTCGGGCATTAAACTGGATATGTCACCCATCTACTATACTATCTTAACACAACACCTTGGGGTGGATCAGTAAATGTATAAGCCTCCTCGGATACTATTTAACCAAAAAATTGTCTTGAACTCTGCCCCTAGACATCTGGGATGGGAAATGTAGCAGCATGATTAAACATTTAATGTAGTGTTCAAAAATTAGATCAAAGCTAAAATGGACCTTTTCTACCTTATTTGTTAAAGATGTGGGGTAGAAGATTTATATAAAAATGTAGATGTGCGTACATCTTTTTCCCTCTAGTCTCAACTGTGATACTATAGCAGCTCACGAGCGCACTGTTTTATAGCAAATGAATAAGAGGGTGGTAGCATCCAATTAAATCTGCACTGTGCAAAGTTTTATTTTTCTCCTTGGGAAATTTGCTTTGGAAATTAAAAAGCAGGATATCCATGAGGTTCTTGAACAGCTGAAATGGTGTTATCCTCCCAATTGATAGTGTTAGGCATTGCCAATTAGTAAAATAGAAGGGAATTGCTTGCAAGGCCTTATTATATTAATTGGGACTTCAGCGGGAAAGAATAATTCACTAACAACTTGTAACCTGTCCAGCTAGTAAAGTAGGACCTCTGAGTCATTAATGAACAACTCCTATTGCCCATTGCACTATAAACTTATAAAACGCACTTGTTCAAACTGAGTCAGGTTATTTATTATGACCAACGCCACCTAGCCATGTTGCATAGAAGTGTAATTATAATACTAGGTCCTTACCCTGCAAACACTTATGCACATGCTTAATTTTAAACAAATGACTAGTCTCATTGACTTCAGTGAGACTATTTAACTATAAAGGTATGAGCACAGGGGTTAAGTTCTTATAGGATTGCTGTCCTAGTATTGTAATGGACAAGGAATGCTGTCTTTGTGTGTGTGTGTGTGTGTGTGTGTGTGTGTGTGTGTGGTGCACATACTACTGCTTTTCTCATTGAAAAACATAGGAGGGGCTCAACCTTTTGGAAGCAGCTTTTTGCTTTAACAATTTATCAAACATTATACAGAGATGACTCATTTCTACATAGTTAAGATGGAGGCAATGCTCCCTTGATATGGCCAATAAAAAACAAAACCCAATCTGTCAAAGGTAAATCCTATGATTGGGTGGAATTTTTTT
Organism: Chrysemys picta bellii; assembly: GCF_011386835.1. Classification (NCBI taxonomy): domain Eukaryota; kingdom Metazoa; phylum Chordata; order Testudines; family Emydidae; genus Chrysemys; species Chrysemys picta. The sequence goes on along the minus strand of NC_088799.1, from coordinate 13,240,851 downwards.
CACAAACTTTGAGAGAAATAAAAAAAAACCCCACCCAAAACCCAAACAAATAAGCCACAGAACAAAACAACCCAGAAAATCAATTTCAAGCCATTTGGATTTTTTTAAAATATATTTGAATATTGAATTTTATAGTATTTAATTTTGTATGAAATTCCAGTACATTTTTTTGGCCTACTTGATTTCATACATTCCTGTCTTTGTTGGTCTCTGTGAAGATTGGTGCTTTTTACCGTTGTTTTTTCCAGAAGTCTCTTATACCCGAAAAGTAATTCACCTCTGCTCTGAAACACACATAGAAAACTGCATGACTCAGGTGCTTATATTTCCTCCAGTTGTTTTCTTTATTTATACATTATTCTGAAAGGTGTTATCTGTGATTCTCTGTATATTAATATGCTTTTACTGAATAAACTCCTAAGTGTGTCATTGGTAAAAAGGGTACTCTAGTTCACGCACTTCTTACACATCACAGGGTTTCCATGTAGGAGAAGATGTAGGTTGTCCCAAAGAACCACATCTGCATGGATCTTGGGGAGAAACGTTAGGCTATATCTGCCCACATTTTCTGGGCAGGGGAGAAAAATAAGGGGTGGCAGCAATATGCAGATTCCTAGAATAGCTATCAGTGGAGAAGGTCTAAAAAATTCCTATTATATAAATGCCTAGGCAATGATCAGGCCCTGCCACAGTAACTGTGAAGAACCAGCTGTAGCATAATGGATTCATGGTGCTCTTAGAATTGAGGCATTTGAATCCAGAAGTAGACAAAAGTTTTGGAGAACCTCAAGGTATGTCTACACTGCAATTAACACCCTGCCCCCCGCATCGCACCGCCTCTGGTCTAGGCTGTGCTAGCTGACTCAGGCTAGGTGCTGTTTAATTGTGGTGTAGATGTTTGAGCTCTGGGACCCTCCCACCTCGCAGGGTCCTAGAGCTCAGGCTCTAGCCCGAGCCAGAACACTTATAGTGCAATTAAACAGCCCCTTAGGCCAAGCCCTGCGAGCCTGAGTCAGTTGGCCTGGGCCAGCCAGGGGTGTCTAATTGCCGTATAGGCATATTCTAAGAGAGAGACTTGGGCCACGTGGTATGCTATTGATTTTGCCACATTTCCTGGATGCATTGCCTCGTGCATTTGGCTAGACAAGAAATGGCCTTATTCCGGTGACAAACCCTGATTCTCCATTGGCTGGTTCCCTGTGGTGTCATTGCAAATGCAATGTCAAATATTATGGTTTGGTAGTAGCCTGACACTCACTTGGTACAGATTCAAATGACTACATTAGGTGGAAAGGTGGAAACTTGGACCCACAAAGCCTGAAATGCCCCAAGGTGATTAAAAAGCCCCTCACTTAGGAGTTTTTTAATTGAAATAACTTGCTTTTATTACATTTGCTAAATAAAGTGACTTGTCGAGTGGTGTAAAGGGGCCTTAATATAAATGAAAATCAGGACCTAAAGACACATAGGCACATTTTCTGCGTAAAAAGGGGTTGGATTTATATTAACTATACATTTTTGGTAATACAAAAAGTAGCATATGGCTAATATGAATGTTTAATGGAGACAGGGTCCTATATTTGAAGGTAATTTCAGCGTATGATAGCATGCTGTGCTCAATGCCCTTTAGGAAATGTAAGCTGTTTTAAATGGCCCTGGCAGTATATTAATAATGAAAATATATAATAACCCAGATAAAATGAAAAAAAATTTGAACACTAATCTGCTGCTAGAAAATGTACCCTAGTTATTTTATAGTCATTACATTGTGATCGCACACAGTAGGTTTGCATAATGTAACTGAGAGTGGAATATGACCCAATAAGAAAAAGAAAAATGTCACTTGATTTGTGTTGTAGCTGAGATTGAGTAGTAAAAGTGATCTCTTACTTGAATGGGTACCCTCTTATGTTTAGTAAAATTGTATTGCCGAGTGTCATGTCTTCCCTTATCCTACAGCGGATCAGAGACTTAGGACCTGATTCTCTACTGCCCTGCACCTTGTGCAACATTGGAAGCATGTTCCATTCACTTTGCACTCACTCTGTGCCAGTGTACATGACTGCACAAGGTACAGGGCAATGGAGGGTCAGGGCCAGTGTATGGTAGATTTCCACCTATTGAGAAGCAAGCAGGTAAAAATAGGTGGTCACTCATGAAGGAGATTAAGAGCCAACACTTAGCTTTGCCCCTAGCCTCATTGTTCCTTTCCCACTCTCCTAGAGGCAGCAAAGGAAAGAAGAGGGAAAAGGGAATAAAGAAGAGGGGAAAGGGAATAAAGATGACAGAAAAAGGATTAGAAGAAAGACAGACGAGAGTGTCAGATCAGATCGGAGAGCCAAGTCAAGACTCCTGTTGGGGGAGAACCTGATTCCATGCATCCTCTCCAGGTATCCTGGGGAGTCACCAGGGTTTTCTAAGACTTTGGCCACTCGTCCTTAGCTACTTCTTTACCTCCCCTTCATCTTCAGGTTGGAAGAGGGAAAGTTGCAGCTGCAGGAAGGAAGCTGGAAGTTGGTGTGAGAAAGTGTACATTAAATCAGAATAAGGAGTACTTAAATTTACACCCTTATTTCAAATCCTTGGTGTACAAGCTAAACCAACTTTGATCTCCCTCACCCATTGATAGATCCGGTATAACTGAGCCTTATACAATCTGAGTTCAAGGGAGTCTAAGGCCTTGTCTACACTACGAGAGTAGTTCGATTTTACTTGCATCGAATTTTTGTAATCGATATTGCAAAGTCGAACGTGTGTGTCCACACTAAGGACAGTAATTCGACTTTGTGCGTCCACACTAACGGTGATAGCGTCGACATTCGAAGCGGTGCACTGTGGTCAGCTATCCCACAGTTCCCGCAGTCCCCTCTGCCCATTGGAATTCTGGGTGTAGCCGGCAATGCCTTCTGGGTAACAAAATGAGTCGAGGGTGCTTTTGGGAAACTGTCGTCATCCGTCCATCACTCCCGCCCTCCCTCCCTGAAAGCGCCGGCGGGAAAACAGTTCGCGCGCTTTTCCAGTCATTGACAGCGCGGACGCCACTGTACTCCGAGCATGGAGCCCGCTGCGACCATCGCTGCAGTTGTGGCCGCTCTGAACGTCTCGCAGCTTATCATAAAGGTTTCCCTGAGGCAGATGCAGAAAAGTCAGGCAAGGAGGCTACGGCACCGCGGTGATGTCCTGAAGTCTGAGAGTAGCACAGACCTGTCAGAAAGCAGGCGACCCAGCGCCGAGGACATCACAGTGGCAATGGGTCATGTTGATGCCGTGGAACGGCGATTCTGGGCACGGGAGACAAGCACTGAGTGGTGGGACCGCATAGTGCTGCAGGTCTGGGATGAATCCCAGTGGCTGCGAAACTTTCGCATGCGGAAGGGAACTTTCCTGGAACTTTGTGAGTTGCTGTCCCCTGCCCTGAAGCGCAGTGACACCCGGTTGCGAGCTGCACTGAGTGTACAGAAGCGAGTGGCCATAGCCCTGTGGAAGCTTGCAACGCCAGACAGCTACCGGTCAGTCGCGAACCAGTTTGGGGTGGGCAAATCTACCGTGGGGGTTGTTGTGATGCAAGTAGCGAAGGCAATCGTTGATGTACTGCTGCCAAAGGTAGTGACCCTGGGAAACGTGGAGGCGATCATAGATGGCTTCGCAGCGATGGGATTCCCAAACTGCGGTGGGGCCATAGATGGAACTCACATCCCTATCCTGGCACCGGACCACCAGGCCACCCAGTACATTAACCGAAAGGGATACTTTTCCATGGTGCTGCAAGCACTGGTGGACCACAGGGGACGTTTTACCAACATCTACGTGGGATGGCCGGGCAAGGTTCATGACGCTCGTGTTTTCAGGAACTCTGGTCTGTTTAGACGGCTGCAACAAGGTATTTACTTCCCGGACCACAAAATAACTGTTGGGGATGTGGAGATGCCTATAGTCATCCTCGGGGACCCAGCCTACCCGCTAATGCCCTGGCTCATGAAGCCCTATACTGGCGCCCTGGACACTGAAAAAGAACTCTTCAACTACCGGCTGAGCAAGTGCAGAATGGTGGTGGAGTGTGCTTTTGGCCGTCTCAAGGGGAGATGGAGAAGCTTACTGACTCGCTGTGATCTCAGCGAAACCAATATCCCCATTGTTATAGCAGCTTGCTGTGTGCTCCACAATCTCTGTGAGAGCAAGGGGGAGACCTTTATGGCGGGGTGGGAGGTTGAGGAAAATAGCCTGGCTGGTGATTACTCACAGCCAGACAGCCGGGCGATTAGAAGAGACCAGCGGGAAGCGCTGTGCATCCGGGAGGCTTTGAAAGCAAAGTTCCTGAGTGAGCAGGGTAACCTGTGATTTTATAGTTTGTGTACTGAGAAGCTAAACCTGCCCCCGTTTCTTTACCCAGGTAATGTTGACTATCCTATCCAGTTACATACCCCCTTCACCCCCCCTCCAACACACGTGTCGAAATAAAAATAGTTCTACTTTGTTAAAGCACACCGTTTTCTTTAATACTGTTTTAGCGGGAATTTTTTAAAACTGGGACGCAGACTGTGGTGCGGGGCGGGTCTAGTGTTGTGATGCGAATGCAGCTTCTAAACTCAAGGATTGACAGGCTCCGCTGCGGTGGGATGCTTGTTTCAACGGAGCCTGTCACCCCTCCTGATCGGGACTGTGTGTATGGGAGGTCTATTTGACTTTGTGGCAGGGGGAGGACGGTTACAGATCCCATGCTGTGTGGCTCTGTGATCCTGTCTAAGGACCGGCGCTTAAGATCTGTAACTGCCCTCCCCCGCCACAAAGTCACAGAGCAACCCACCCCCCCCAACATTACATCAAAACAACCTCCCAGACTAACCGGGGCAACTAGTCACTGCATCACTGCACTGTGTATGTGCCCTGCTGCTGTGCCTGCCCCCGACTATGTACCCTGCCAAAGGAGACTGTCCTGTCCAATTTCCAACCCCCTTTCCCCTCCTCCTCCAAAAGAACATGATTGAAACAGTAGTTAACAGAAACGAATTTTTTATTATCAACTACACATGGCATTGGGAGGTGAAACTTGGACGTGGGCTTGTGTCAGGCGGGAAGGAAAGAACTTTTCAAATTTTGGGAAATGAGAGCCTTCTGCTACTAGAGCTCTCTGCAGGGGTGGAGTGAGAGTTAGCAGGGACTCTGCCGCCTCTCCTTCTTTGCACTTTGGGTGAGGTGGGTATGGGACTTGGTGGCGGGGGAGGGCGGTTAGAGATGGACTGCAGCGGGGCTCTGTCCTCCTGCCTCCGTTCCTGCAGAACATCCACAAGGCGCCGGAGCGTGTCCGTTTGCTCCCTCAGTAGTCCAAGCAGCGTTTGAGTCGCCTGCTGGTCTTCCTGCCGCCACCTCTCCTCCCGATCCATGTTGGCTTGGTGCATTCGGGTCAAGTTCTCCCGCCACTGGGTCTGCTGTGCTGCCTGGGCTTGGGAAGAGGCCATAAGCTCAGAGAACATGTCCTCCCGTGTCCTCTTCTTCCTACGCCTAATCCGCGCTAGCCTCTGGGAGTGTGATTCCAGGCTAGGTTGTGAGACAGTCGCAGACGGGGCTGTGGAAATGGGAAAAAGGGAGTGAATTCCTCTGAAAGATAAATGTAGTTGTGAACAAAGAACATAGTCTTTCTCTGTGAACAAGACCATGCACAGCACCTTTCACATGCGCACTCAGCACAAGGTCGAATTCTCGGCCTTCGCATTCTGTGCCTGGGGTCTTGAACAGCACATTTGAGAAGCGAGGCAGCACAACGGAATTTCTGTTGCAGGCAGACATGGTAAGCCGTACACTTGTGGCAGTTTAAAACTTTTATATTACCACTGGCCTCATTTCACATTTAAATCAATGTCAGTCCCTGCTGCCAGCAATCCGGCAAGCGGGAACTCTGCCCCTGTCCCACCCCCTCGCGGCTGTCCCCGGGAATGATCCCTTTCGGCTGCCCCTCTCCCGCCTCCACCGCGTGGCTGCAAACCAGCGGTGACAGTTCTGTAAAGGAACGGGAAAGCAGTCCCAACACTAACATTCCCCTACCTAATTAAAAGCAGGTCACCATGGCCGACATCACCCTGATGAGGATCTCCGAGAGCGACAAAGAGAGAATGCTCCGGGAAAGCCTACAAAGACCAGGGCCGTATGCCGCCCTGCTGTGCAGAGCAATGATCCCCGAGTACCTGATAATCTCGTGGCGCGGCAACGTGTCGTACTTCGGAGGACCCAATAAGGCCGCTCTCCCCAAGAACCTCATGCAACGGCTTTCAAGTTACCTCCAGGAGAGCTTCATCGAGATGTCCCAGGAGGATTACTGCTCTATCCCCGCACATATAGACCGCATTTTACTGTAGCTGCAGTAGCAGGGAATACACAGTAGAGCGGCTTGTGCAGGACAATCACTGAAAACCGGACATTGCTAGATTTCTTTTCAAAACTTGCACTGCCCCTTACTAAACCGTTAAGCGCCTAGGGCACACTAATCATGAACAACCCATTCTTTTAATTGTTAATATTCCTGTTTTGTTAAAAATAAATGTTTAGATGTTTACAACACTTACTGGCTGATCCTTCACCAGATTCTGTGTCCGGGGTAATGGCTGGGGACGCTTCGTAGGGGATCTCTGTAAGGGTGATGAAGAGATCCTGGCTGTCGGGGAAATCAGCGTTGTGAGAGCTGCCAACTGCCTCGCCCTCCTCATCTCCTTCCTCATCTTCCCCGTCCCCTAACATGTCTGAGGAACCGGCCGTGGACAGTATCCCATCCTCAGAGTCCACGGTCACTGGTGGGGTAGTGGTGGCGGCAGCACCGAGGATGGAATGCAGTGCCTCGTAGAAACGGGATGTCTGGGGATGGGATCCGGAGCGTCCGTTTGCCTCTTTGGTCTTCTGGTAGCCTTGTCTCAGCTCCTTGATTTTCACGCGGCACTGCGTTGCATCCCGGCTGTATCCTCTCTCTGCCATGTCTTTAGAGATCTTCTCGTAGATCTTTGCATTCCTTCTTTTGGATCGCAGCTCGGAAAGCACGGACTCATCGCCCCACACAGCGATGAGATCCAAGACTTCACGATCAGTCCATGCTGGGGCTCTCTTTCTATTCCCAGACTGCACGGCCATCACTGCTGGAGAGCTCTGCATCGTTGCCAGTGCTGCTGTGCTCGCCACGATGTCCAGACAGGAAATGAGATTCAAACTGGCCAGACAGGAAAAGGAATTCAAATTCAAATTTTCCCGGGGCTTTTCCTGTGTGGCTGGTCAGAGCATCCGAGCTCGCACTGCTGTCCAGAGCGTCAACAGAGTGGTGCACTGTGGGATAGCTCCCGGAGCTATTAGCGTCGATTTCCATCCACACCTAGCCTAATTCGACATGGCCATGTCGAATTTAGCGCTACTCCCCTCGTCGGGGAGGAGTACAGAAGTCGAATTAAAGAGACCTCTATGTCGAACTAAATAGCATCGCAGTGTGGACGGGTGCAGGGTTAATTCGATTTAACGGCGCTAACTTCGACATAAACGCCTAGTGTAGACCAGGCCTAAGTTAGTGTGAAGGGTCTAATTTACATTACCTTAATCATCACTTCTGATTTTGGCCCCTAGTCTCTGATGTGTTGTAGGATTGGGGAAGAAAAGAAACTCTACAAGATAAAATAACTTACTGGTAATTATCTTTGTATCCCTTTCTTTGCTTTCCCAATCCTATCTCTACCCTCTCATGTTTCACAACACATGGTCTCCAGTGATGGACATTGTTTGTCATGTCCTTGCTTCATGATACATGGGCTTGTCTTCACTGCAGAGTTAAGTGTTGCTCCTAATTCAAGTTCCACTTGCATACACAAACACTTCATTTGAGTGTGGTGGTGCTTTTAACTTGAGTTGGCTTGCCTGTTAGGTGCTATTGGCTACAGATTGAATTGACAGAGCTTGTCGATTGCTAACACAACCATTTGGTATAATTCGAGATTCATTTTGCAGTGAGGCCATTCTCCTTTGAGCTAGGCTATCTAGAGAGGAGTTACCTCATGTGAAGATAACTCACGTTAAGTCTGCTATGAAGACATACCCATTCTTTACAGAATGTGACAAGTGGCGAGTGCAGCAGCATAAACTGCTTGGGGCAGGGATTTTTTTGTTTGTTTAGTTCTGTGTTGTGGAGCCCTGTTCCAGGACTGGAGTTTCTGGGCGCTAGTGCAATACAAATAATAAATAAAATAATCTTACCTTCCTGTATATAAGCGTGTCCATACTCGTAATTGTATGAGGTGCGATTCTTTCTAGTACACCAGCAATACTGAGTACTACTAAAATAATAAATAAGAAAGAGGTCTTGTTTTTTCTCAGAACAGCAGTCTGAATGATTACAGTGATGAAAGACACTTCTCAGCATTTATAAACTGTGAAATGCACTTGAAAGTTAGTTTGTTGTTTTTTTTTAAATTAAATTAGTGTTTTGAGGTGTAATGTTTGTGCTAGTCATTTTCCAGAAGAATGCCATCTCCTGTGACATCAGAACTCTGCTATACAAGATTGTAAATCAATATGCAGTGCTTGAATATGTATCTTTGTTATGCTGTACAAAGCACACGGGATCTTTTATAGAGGAGAAGGCAAAAATGCCGCATTTATTGAGAATACAGCAGTTAGCACATGCTTTTCAGTCATACACATACACACACACACACAAACACACACACAGAGTCCTGCCAGTTGATGTTTATAGTTACCTGTCCAGAGTCTGGATCAATCTAGTGGCCAGACAGATTGGTCGCAGAGGGGAGCCGGGCTCTGTTGGTCGTGATCTGATGCTCCTGGAGTGTGGCAAGCGAACCCAAACCCCATGGCAAAGCACCCTGTTCTTATGGTCTTTTTTCTCTGTTGAAGTCTATGTATTTTGCTGTCTCCATTTCTGACTGGTTACTTCTTATTTGGTGTAAACATTCCAATACATCTCCGAGAGGGTCATCCTGTCCTGGTTTAGATTTAATCAATTGTCCTTAGGGGTGCCAGTCTTCACCTCAGGGTTGTCAATCTGCCCTTTCTTCATTATGGATGCGCATTGATGGAGTTGTTAAGTCTCTTCACTCCTTCTTCCTTGACCATTTCGCTATAACAATGGCCTTCACAGCTTATCTTTTACTGATGCATACATTCCTCATTCACACAAGCAGTCTTTTACAGTTAAAGGTATACAGCAGTTTTTATGTTGAGCAAGAAAAGGCATTGTAAATTAAGCCTTCCTAAATCTTATAATCAAAACAATTTAAATTGGGGCCCAGGCCTTCAATGTTCCTCTAATCTCCTTAACATAGACACAAAACAAGATCCTTTCTAAACCTTAAAACAAAGAAATGTATATTTAACTAGACATTATAACTTATCCTAAAACAAAAGGGTGACCATAATCAGTCATAAGGATTGTTCTGGTCTGTCATTCCTTTCTGCTATTCAAAAAGGGTGGCTGATAGGATAAGATCAAATCATACATTAATTCTCATAATACAATTATAAAATCCTGCTCCTACATCTTGTGTACAGTATTACATGACAAATTCTTCCATTGGAAATATGAAATATTTAACAATAACAACAGGGTTGCTTCTGATATTTATCCTGTAGAGCAGCGGTTCTCAAACTGGTGTCTGTGAGGGTACTCCAGGGGGTCTGCAAGTCATGTCTGGGGCCACCGGTCCCACTGATCAACTCCTCCCCCTCCCTCCCAGTGCCTCCTGCATGCTGCTTGAACAGCTGTTCTGCAAAGTGCAGGAGGCATTGGGAGGGAGGAGGAGGAGGAGTGGGGATGGGACATGCTCGGGGGAGGGGGCGGAAAGAGGCAGGAAGAGGAGAGGCCGGGGTGGAGCGGGTGTGGGAAGAGGTGGGGTGGCAGTGGGGCCTGGGGCTGAGTGAGGGTTGTGCACCCCTGGGGAAAATTAGAAGCTGGCTTGGGGGGATCCCCGAAAAATTTTAAATCAAAATGGGGGTCCTCAGGTTGCTAAAGTTTGAGAACTGCTGCTGTAGATAGAAATAGTAGGGGAGATGGGAATCAAGAAATAAGGTGGTGAGGGGAGAAGGGGACAGGGAGGAGGATAGGCAAATGGGCCTTGATATTGCAACTGACTGTATGTAGAGAGAGAGCCCTGCTAACTTCAAAGAGGATTCAGATGAACACAAAGACATGTTCATGAACAGTCTGTTGCAGATTTGGGGCTTGCATGAGTCTGGTCATACTTTATATTAAGGTTCGATTTATAATTGGGTTATTAAGAGTCAGTGATGATCAATAGCTCTTCTTATAAATGGTTTATCAATTGTTATAGTGCACAACAAGTCAAAACATGACATCTACTAATGTGCTCATGCATACTACTCTTGACTGTGACATGCTTATAGCATATTAACCCTTTATAAATCCCTTACAGAGGGAATCTTAATATAACGTGTGATTGAGAGTGAACTAAAGTGACCAGAGGTCAGGTGCCCATTGTGGTTTTATTATTTAGTTCAGTTTATAACATGCCTGTGATGGGGTGTATAAATCCTGCACCAGTGAGAGAGGGGTTACAGAGCTGCTGTGGGCAAGGCTGGCCCTGCCCCTCTGACGCTGTCCATCATGTCAGGAGTGGAATAAGGATGTAAAAGTAGGGTTACCATATTTCAACAATCAAAAAAGAGGACGGGAGGAGCCCCGCCCTAGCCCCGCCCCTGTCCTAGCCCCGCCCCCGTCCTGTCCTAGCCCCGCCCCTGCCCCTTCCACTCCCTCCCCCTTCCTGCCCCCTCAGAACCCCCAACCCTCCCCCCCACTCCTTGTCCCCTGACTGCCCCCCAGGACTCCACCCCCTCCCTAAGCCTCCCTGCCTCTTGTCCCCTGACTGCCTCCTCCTGAGACCTTCCCCATATCCTAACTGGCCCCCTTAGGATCCTACCCCCTACCTGTCCCCTGACTGCCCCAACCCTTATCCACACCCCCACCCCCTGACAGCCCCCCCCCAGAACTCCTGACCCATCTAAACTCCTCTGCTCCCTGTCCCCTGACTGCCCCCTCCTGGGACCCCTGCTCCTAATTGCCCTCCAGGACCCCACCCCCTACCTAAGCCTCCCTGTTCCTTATCCCCTAACTGCCCCATCCTAAGACCCCCCCCCAACTGCCCCCCAGGACCCTACCTCCTACCTGTACCCTGACTGCCCAAAACCTTATCCACCCTCCCCCAGAAAGCCCGCCCCGAACTCCCGACCCCGCCCCCGCTCCTTGTCCCCTGACTGCCCCCTCCTGGGACCCCTGCTCCTAACTGCCCTCCAGAACCCCACCCCCTATTTATGTACAGGCGTGACTACCTGCCCTTTCCTGGTTACTATACGCGGCCAGTCCACATCCACATCCAGTAGTTAAAATAAATAAATAAATAAACTAATAATTTAAATTGGAATTTCATCCATTAATAAGTATTTATTATATAGTTAAAACCATTCTATTGAAGGGCAGATATTAAATAACACTAAATATGTTAATGTTCAAAACAATATTAAAAATTTGAAAATTTAGAGCATGGAAACCAAAATAGCTAAAATTTAGTTTTGGCAAGATACACGGAATGGAAACTCCGGGATCTTTACCTGTCACTGAATATAGCCATCATACCAATAGTGGAATATAAAACAAGTCTACATATACTCTCCTTAAAATTTTTACTTCTGTCCATTCCCAATAATTGTAACAAATCATTATTACCTTCACTCCACTTGCCACGCGCCCCAAGCACAAAACCAAAGAAGTGGATATTTTTACCTCCCGTTAAGTTTTTAATTTCTTCCTCTAATTCAAGATAATAAGCCACCTTCTCACTGTGGGCTTGTTCCAAACTTCCGGCATTATCCTCCCATCGCACTGTAACATCAACCACCACTGCTGTATCTCCTTTTATAAATATAATATCCGGCTTTCTTAACTCACCCTTACTATTTCTCAAATGGGGCTCTATCATTGCCTTCCACCCTAATTTACAAACCTTATCTACAACTGCAGACACTACTCTATTATGCCTTTTTATCCTAGCATTCTTAGTCTTATAACATTGTCCTGAGATATGGGGAACAGTCTCCCGCACTTTACCGCACCATCTACAAAGAGCATTCACACCTCCTCTTCCTCTTGCTAATGTCTCCCTAGTAGGATAAATATTTGCCCTAAGCTGCAATGCTGCGATATACGCTGACGATTTAACTTTACTAGAGTTTCTAAAAATCGAATTACTAATTAAATCATTTTTAAAATATTTTATCCCTATTCCCTGACATCTCAGTTCCGACCATCTTAAAAATTCCTCTTCCCTCCATTTCTTGGGATGAGATGTTACTGCACTAAATGACAATATTTTATCCACAAGATTTTCTCCTGCATATAGATAAGATAGGTCCATCCAATCATCTCTCGAGACAATATGTCTCCTCCATTTACGAATTAACATATTTGGGATTTGCACACTAAACTTAGTGAGAGCTAAACCACCATCCCTACCTCTAGAATAAAATATCCCATCTGTGGTACACTGAGGTAAATGTAAAATCTCTTTAACTATTTTTCTAACTAACACATCAAGATCGTCTAAAAGATTAAAAGGGGGTTCTATTAAAAGAAGATTATAAAATAGCTTCGGTAAGATGTAGGTCTGTAAAATTAATATTTTTTGGGCCGGTTTTAATGGGGCCTTAATTAAATTCTCACTCCAATCTTTCAATTTTTCTTTAAGTACCGGTCCCCCTACACCTATCCAGGGATCTATTCTAGCCCCTAAATATTTTTCAAAATCCCCTGGTTGAACATATTCAATCTTCTCTGACCCTATCTGCCAATTATCCTTAGGATTAACTACATAGGTTTTATGTTTAGTTAAAATATGAAAGCCTTTCGTTTTCTTCACATTAACAGAGAGATTAGTATTTTTACAAAACTCCTCTAAGATACCCAAATTTTTGATCATTCCTTTATATGAGCTACTTAAAATTGCCACATCATCAGCAAAAGCCAATGACGTGACACTATTACCCTTAACATAAAAACCACTTCCTTCTACTTCTAATCTAGTTAAAAGGGGATCCATAGCAATATTAAACAAAATTGGGGACAACGGGTCACCCTGCTTGACCCCCCTCCTAATTAAAATAGACTCAGTAGCTTCATCACCCACCCATACCCTAGTTGTGCAATTATCATAAAGGTCCCTAATAATATCTATAAAATGTTCATCTATACCAAATCTTCTCAACCCGGCTATTATATGTCCGTGTCCCACAGAATCAAATGCTTTAGCCAGATCTACGAACACTATTGCAATTTCATTCCCATTTCGTTTAGCCCCTTTAATCAAATTATCTAATATAGCAATATTTTCCTCACACCCAGGGGCGGATATAAACCCTTTTTGTCTACTACATATCTTAACTGTTTCCACCAGTCTTTTTGCTAATATTTTGGTATAGATTCTAATCCAAACTGACCCAATTGTCAATGGTCTCCAAGATGTTAACTTCTTCATTTCCTCCTCATCTTGTGTCTTTGGTATTAAAATCGTTCTATTTTTCTTAAATTCATCTGGTACCTGTCTATTTAGAAACCATATATTAAAAATTTTTGTAAGTATTAAGGAGTCTAAATTAAAAATATCCCACAAATTGCTCACTTTTACTTTATCTGGGCCAGGAGCACTATCTTTTCTTATTTCTGTTAAAGCTATTCTAATCTCATCCACAGAGATCGGACTCATTAATATATCATTATCCGCATTCTCTGTGGATGATGGCCACCCTATCATATTACCATGTCCAATTGTTCCCAAAATATTTACATAGTATTCCTCAATTTCTTTCATAGGGATAGCACACTTAGCCTTATCTGGCTCTCCCATTATAATGCGAGTCAATCTTCTTCTATCCTTATCAAATAATTGTTGATAGAATTTATACTTAGCTTTCTTTGTAGCATATCTCCTAATTGCATTAAATTGCTTCCTTCTCCCCTCCTTTCTAATCTTCCCTTTTCCTTTATTCCTCAACTCTATTTGACTTTCATTTCTAGGGTCCTGTCCCTCTACTAATGAATAACATAATTTTTCCAACATTGCCCATCCGAGAGCTTTTGTTAAATCCTCCTTTAATAATCCTTCAATTTCCCCTAAACTATTTATTATTTCTCTTCCCTCCCTACTTTGTTTTCCCCGTTTACATATTTTCTCCACTAAATCCACTTCTGGATGTCCTTTTAGTGGGAAAATCCTCTCTCTTGGGGGCGGAATTTCTAATATATTTACTCTAATGTCCTCTACCTCAGTCACTTCCTCCCTATCTCCTATTACCACTAACTTCTTCTTTGCTAATTCTCGTCTTTTATCTGATATTTGTTTATTCGTTTTGGTCCTCATCTCGCTCTCAATACATTTATTTATATTCCTTTTCCCAATATATTTCCTTTCCAACTGTATAAGCTGCGCAACCTCATCTTTAGTCCATATACGAGATCTAGTCGATCCCTCTTTGATCCTACTTTTTGCAGCCATATCTTCTTTTCTTTGCTCATTCCTCACAGCAGGGTGTCTATGTCTACAGTGTTGGCTCAATCCAGATCTAGTATGAAAACCAAGCCCACAGACCGAGCACGTATGGCTCTTCATTGGGGTATCCGCCTTCTTGGGTATGCACTTGGGGTAGTGGCAAGCTATATTATGATATTGAGAAGATTTTCCACATTTACTACATACAACTCGTATGGCTTTACTTTTATGAACCACATTAATGTGTTTGGCCCATTTACCAAATGTTGGTAATATCTGGGGACATATTGGACAATTAAAACTATCAACGGGATACTCTAAATAAAAAACCCCATCCTTCCACGAACTACTTTCTAATATATTTATATTACTACCAATACTGTTAAGATCCTTATTACGATCCCTATTAAAATCAGTACTTGATTCCCTAACATATGGATCATCAAATGTACTTAAATACTTAAAATCTGGATTAAAACTGTCCATAGTTAAATCATTAAAAGTGTCCCTTGTAAAAACCATCGGTAAGATAGATAAAATCTCCTCACCATGATTATCACAAACATTCTCCTCTACCTCCTCTCCATGCTCCACTGGGAGGACTTGATTCTCACTCTCATTCTCATGAGACTTCATTATAGTCCACACCATTTTATCCATTGGTCCAGCGACCCTGATCACACCCCTAATATATTTAACACTGTCAGCCGGGGCATCAAAGCCAACAGCGGGGGCGTTATTAACCCGGTCCAGCGCCAATCCGGTATAAAAATATAAATTACTTTTTTCCATAGCTAAAAGATTTACCCTTCTCAGGGGGAAACTAACCCTTTCCAGGGGGAAACTAACCCGTACCTGGGGGAAACTTACCCTTTCCAGGGGGAAACTAACCCGTGCCTGGGGGAGACTACCCTTACCAGGGGGAATCTAACCCTTACCAGGGGGAGTCAACCCGTACCTGGGGGAGGCTACCCTTACCAGGGGGGCATCCATGTGGCACCATATGGGGCTGCCCAACCCCGTCCCACACCCCACTGAATGTGGGATGTGGGTTCGTCCTCCGCAATCCGCCTGGCTATCCAAGCCAGTTACCGACTCTCACCACGAGGAGGTAGCGGTTGGACTTGCAATCCAGAGGCTTTCCTCAAAGAGGGGTCCCAAACAGCATAATGTCGAGCTCTAACGGGTGTGTGAGAAAAGGCTCAGATCTTGGTAGGGGTTGCCCCTATTGACCGGGCTCACGCCCACCCCCACCTCACCGATAACCCATTCTCTCACTACCCTCAGGCAATGTTTCCGTCCAAGCCCGACAGCTGAGAGGGTCCAGAGACGCATGGAGAGCCATTAAGAGAGCCATTAAGCCTCCCTGTTTCTTGTCCCCTAACTGCCCCCTCCTGAGACCCCCCCACCTGTACCCTGACGGCCCAAAACCTTACACCAACCCCCAGACAGCCCCCCCCCGAACTCCCAAACACCCCCCCCCGCTCCTTGTCCCCTAACTGCCCCCTCCTGAGACCCCCCCCCCACCTGTACCCTGACGGCCCAAAACCTTACACCAACCCCCAGACAGCCCCCCCAGAACTCCCAAACACCCCCCCCGCTCCTTGTCCCCTAACTGCCCCCTCCTGAGACCCCCCCCCACCTGTACCCTGACTGCCCAAAACTTTACACCCCCAACCCCCAGACAGCCCCCCCGAACTCCCTGACCCATCCAACCCTCCCCCTGCTCCCTGTCTCTTGACTACCCCCCCCCCGAACCTCCCTGCCGCTTCTCTGACCCCCAGCCCCCTTACTGTGCTGCAGAGCAGCGCGCTCGACAGCGGGGGAGGGGAGCAGGGTCGGAGCTCCAGGCGAACGGCCAGTGATCTGTGAATGCAGGGAGAGGAGGGGAGTGGTGTCAAGTTTCAGGAGAGAGGAGGGGGGAAGTGCAGGAAGGGCTCTGGCTCTGGCTCTGGCTGTCGGAGCCCCGGCTGGTTTGTAAGCCGCGCGCACGCTCTGCATGGGGGGGGGGGGGAGTCCGGACATTGACAAATTCCCCCCGGACGCTATTTTTAACCCGAAAAAGCCGGACATGTCCGGGGGAATCCGGACGAATGGTAACCCTAGTAAAAGCAGGCAGTTCCCAGCAGTTGCTGTGCATAGGGAAAGACCAGACATGAGACTACAGTTCCCAAGGGAGAATCCTGGGAGCTTTCAGGGGAACTGCCCTCAGGGAGGCCATTCACCAACGCCCTCTCCCGCCCTGCCCCCCACCTACAAGGAGACAATAACCCTGGTATAGTTTGGCAAGTTTCCCCTTCAAACACAAGTGGACTATTTGACTTAACTTGTATCACCAAGACCCCTATTTAGGCAAACGGGGCGGGGGAGAGAGAGGTTTTTTCAGTATCCGTACAATCCATCAGCATCCTGAGAATTGTGACACAGCCACTATACCACGCACAAAAAGTTATCCTAGGCTCCTTTGACAACATTTAGAGACAATTCCATTAAAACCCAGCAGTTATCCCACAATAAAACCCACCCTAAACCCAATCAAATAATGCTCCCGCACCAAACCAAAACTTTTCCCAACACTTCCGTGTTCTTGGAGCAGCTTTCTCACTCTCCAAAGGCCTTTGTGAAATGTTAGGCCTTCATTGCATCAGCAGCCATTGAGTCTCTTAACTGTGCGCTGTTGCCAACGTGCCAGTGAAAATCAGGGCTTGGGAGTAAGAACTCGTGGGTTTCATTCTGAATTCTGCCACTGACTCACTGTGTGACTTGGGGCAAGACAATTAAGGCCTAAAAGTGAGATTTTTTTCAAGAGCTCTCAGTGTTAGCCCAACTGTGCTCCAGGCAGTTAAGGCAACAGTGAAAAATCCCAATGTAAAGGTCCATCTTTTCTGTGCTTCAGTTTGTTCATCTTTTTAAAAGAGTATAGTAATTTGAGCTAGTTAAAATGTTTTTTGTCAGAAACTGTTAATTAATGAAAACAGGAACTGTTTGCAGGAGAGAGTTGGTTTCCATAATCTCCCAAACTGAAAAACAAAAAAAAATTTGAAAATGTTTTCGAAGTTGTTGAAACATGTTGTTTTGACATTTTCGAAATGAAAAGTTTCATTTTCTGGTTCAAAAAGACTTCCCTCCACCCCCATAATTTCACTTATACAACATCCTTTTCTCTGTAACCATGGCAGCAGCAGCAGCTGTTGCATTGTGTGACTACGACCTATGCAGCCTTTCTTAATGAAATAGAAGAATTTAATATTGGAAAAATATATTTAAAATGTAAAATTTTTAAAATACATTTCAAATAAATGAAATGACTTTGAACATGTTTACTGCCTTTTCTATTTCTGTTATTTATTATAATAAATGGAGAGATGAAGGAAAAGATGTAACTGGAGAAGGCTATGGGCACCGAGGAAAAGAGGCAATTGTAATTTTAAACACACTGTCAAACAACTTGGCTTTTAATGCTGCTTCTTTCTCTTCTCAATGATTGCCTACACCATTTATTATCTGGATGACTATCTGAAGATGGAAGTAAAAACAGGAGGCAGAACATTGCAATAGCTAACTGACATGCAACTTTCTATTATTGCTCATTCATGACATTTTAGGACTCTCACCCATATTAACCCTTTAAAAACATCTATTGTACTCATTTAAAACCTGATTCTGCAAACTCTTATTCATATAAGTTGCCTTTATTTAAGCAGATAGTCCTACTGTCTTCCAGAGGTTACTTATTTGAGTAAGATTTGTAGGATGGACTATGATGTTACACAAAACTACAGTAGAGTTGCACCTTTTTACACAACATCTGAATTTGACCCATGGTTTGGAAACAAGGGCTAAGGACCATATATATTGTAAGCTTAGTATTTGCAAAGAAGGCCATTAGAATACAGCAGTATGCGGTAGCTAAGAGTGCACACTGGATTTTCCTGTCTTTACTTAAAAGCAAAGATAGATGTGAACTAGTTTTGAAGCTTGAGCCAAACACAGAGTGTAATACCACAGAAATAATAAAGACACGTCACAAACAACTGTACTAAAGTCCAACATTTAACAAAGCAAAAAGTAAAATAAATAAATGTACCCAGAGAGAAGTAAAAGGGGGAAAAAAAGAAAAGGCACAGGGAAACAGACAGTGAACCATAAGATGGAGAACAGTTACCATACTATGGTACTGAGACTAAGGTCTCAGTAAAACAGGATGTTGCAGAAAGCTAATACACTTGCAGGTTTCAGAGTAGCAGCCGTGTTAGTCTGTATCCGCAAAAAGAACAGGAGTACTTGTGGCACCTTAGAGACTAACAAATTTATTAGAACATAAGCTTTCGTGGACTACAGCCCACTTCTAGAAGAGACCTCCTCAGCCTTCTAGAAGTGGGCTGTAGTCCACAAAAGCTTATGCTCTAATAAATTTGTTAGTCTCTAAGGTGCCACAAGTACTCCTGTTCTTTTTGCGACTACACTTGCAATCACTCCTGACATCTTGTAATAGCCACTCAAAAGGCCATTGACAATGTGCAGTTAGAATGCAGGGCTGGCCTTAGAGGTGGGTAATCAGGGTAGTCACCAAATTGCTCAGCTATCTTTTGTTTGTGTTGTGTTTTTACTCAGCCACTCAGTGGGCACTAAAAACATTTTCCACCCTGAGGCTAAAACACGAAGGGCCAGTGTGAGGTCACTGGAGCAAATGTTTTAGAAATAGATCCAAATTGTGCATATTGAGTAATAATTTTGAACATTTATCTATTGTATATATTTTTGTTAGTGGTGATATAAAATATATAGTAAGAGAAATGGGGGCTGCACTTTTAAGAATGGGATGGGGGAACACTGAGTGAGCTAATTCAGCGTAGAGCGTTCGGTGTATGTGTTACTGCTGCAAGAGGAGACTGGCCTGTAGCTGGGCACTGAGGAGGTCTCTGTCTGCAAGAAGGTCTTAGAGCAGAAGGTTTGAGTTCCCAGAATAAACAGTGTTCTCTTTGAAACACAGGCAGAGCCTTGTGATTAAGAGTGCAACACCAGGTTTGGTAACGTACCTCTCAAATGCCGGAGTGGCCTCAGACATAGTACAGGTTGATCGGTCCATTGCTGATATACAGGGCTATGTGGAGAAAGATCATTCTGTTTCCTGGAGGATTTCAATATGTTGAATTTGTTTTTTATTCCAGTTCAGAACTAAACCCCCCAAATTCATAATTCTCTGCAGAAAAGAAAGCCTGAGGGTCTCCAGATCAGAGACCATCTGCATGGATGGCTGCCTGGAAGCTGCGGACTCTGAGAACCCTGGCGTTCCTAGCCCCAGTATAGTTCACCTTGCTGGCTGACCCCAAGCTGTGGATCCTGTAAGCCCAGGCGCCTCAGCCGTGCAGCTGGTGAGCTGGCAGGAAAGGCGGCAGGTTTCCAAAGCTGTCTCATTTCCAGACAAATTTCACTGAAATTGAACCATCTCTACAGATTGTTTTGATTTCGACAAATTGGCAAATTCCAAAGACAATCTGTTTTGTCAATTTTTTTTTTTTTTGACCAGCTCTACTGATATAACTTTTCCCAGGGTAGTCTCCTCTTTCCATCATTTGCCATTTCACCTGTCAGAAAAACAACCCAGTAAACCCCATCCTATAGAGAGGCATGTCAATCTTCCTATTTGCAGAGCTGGTATTGGGATGGAGCTTGTAGCTGTGGTCCACTTCTGAGGCCTCTAGGGTGACCAGATAGCAAGTGTGAAAAATTGGGACAGAAGGAGGGAGGTAAAAGGCACCTATGTAAGAAAAAAGCCCCAAATATCTGGACTGTCCCTATAAAATCGGGGCATCTGGTCACCCTAGAGGCCTCACACTGACCACCTGAGCCCATGCCCCTCACCCTCTTCAGGTTTCCACTTGGTGATGTTGCCAGAAGTCAGGTAGCCTTTCTTTTTCAAAAATCCAAGTAGGATCACTCCTCAACCAGCCACCCAATGCACCAACAGTTGGGAAATAGACGGTGTCACCTGATGATGTGCTGGATTATAGAGGAGCTCCTTGTTACATTTTTAACAGCCCCTTATTGATTTAGTGCTACTGAAAGAATTTAGAATTTGAATCTCTAGAGTAAATTAATAGAGACCGTTTTAGTGGAGGCCTGATTTATCTGGGCAGAAACAAATCTGTTTACATTGTGATGCCTACATATTGGCCACTGGAAGACTTCCCCCCCCTCCTCCCCCTTTAAATGAAAGGTTGAAATTTGCAGCATTTTGCATCGTGCTACACTACTTTGGAGAGACTAAAAAAAGTAAGAGCAACATTTTTTTTTTCTGAACCAGCATTTCTCCCCCCAGTTTTCAATATTAACTGTCAGTTTATATATCAACTCCTAAGTGCACATAGTATAACCCTCTTAATATATAAGCAAAAATGAAGTCTAATTTTCAGAATGAAGGGATTATTTTTATCTACTCCAGTTATTTAAAATATGACATATAATTGACAAGGCCCCAATTAAACTATGTGCATAAGCATTTGACTAACTTCTACAGGACTGCTCATGTGCTTAAGGTTAGCCATGTGCTTCCATACCTTGTTGAATCAGGGCCTAAGTGATGTAGTTACAATACAATACTTTGCAAAATTTAGATGGATTTTAGGTTGATATTGTCAGATCAATTCATTTCATGTGCTGTATAATTTATGTTTAAAAGAGAGCTTATTTTTGCCATTATGCTTGGAGGTAAATGTGGGGAAACAGAGTTAAATCACTTTGTTTTTCTTTTATTCCTTTTTTAATATAGAAGCTACTGTGTTGTGGTGTCAAAGCTTTTTGTTAATAGTCACCTTTGTTTCTCTGTTTCCTCAGCTTTCTCTGTTAGAAGAGGCGGGGTTTGGAGGCGTCCTTCTTTATGTTGATCCTTGTGATTTACCAAAGACTCAAAACCTTAGTGATAAAGCATTCATGGTTTCCCTAAACAATGGAGGAGACCCATCGACACCTGGTTATCCCAGTATTGGTAAGTACTATTCTAGGTCTGTCCAGTTAAATGGCATTTTAAATTTGATTGTAAATAATACATGAGCTGAAACAATAAGCCCAGTCCTGATCTCAGGCACAAACCCTGAGTGAAAGGGCTTTGCACAGAGGAGCAATATGGTTGAAGGGATAGAATCCACTCTCATAACCTAGATGTAGGCTATAGAATTGTGTAACTGGCCTCCAAAGGCTACTGCAGACTCTTGGTAGGAGTAGGTGGATTACACACCTCCTTATGCTGGCTTTTGTCAGTACATTCACACTCCACCATTAACCCTTGTAGAGAGCCACTGTACAACAATTCTCTTCACAGTTCAAAGGTTTGTGTTGAATTGGGCCCTCCAGGAACTGTCCTCCACTAATGAGGCAATTTCCATTACATACTGGGCTTTGTGCTGGCATGTTGTGCGTGGTGGGGGCATTTGACTTTAGATGTAAGTGCAGTGTAATCAGAAAAGGTTATAGCAATGATCTCTTGTACAATCTTTGCCAATAACACTTTCATATGATATACGTTCTACTTGCCTAGTTTCAATTCTACCAGAACGGACCTGGTCATTTCATCTAATGAACTTTTGCTTTGTTAAGTGATAGGAGGGCAAATGCATTTTTTGAAATATCTGAAATAAAAAAAAGATGTTAATTAAACATAAATGTTAGTGTGCCACAACAATGGTTTTGAAAATAATTTCTACCTGCAACATATCAGACTATACGTTCTATTTAAAATCTTTGTTCTAGCAGTTCAGTGAACTTGTGTTCTGCCTGTCTGCTATCTTTTCTGCTTTACAACCTCCTTTAATATCTAGCTAGATGGAAAAAGTATTAAGAATCATGCTATGAGTTTGTGGCAAGGCTTCATCAAGAATATTTGGTCCAGTTACTAACACAGACATCTTAAGGCTGACTCGAATTGGCACTAAATCAACTGAGGCAATGCTGAGATGCTTCATGACTAGAATGGCAGAAAATAGAAATATTGGCCTAGTTGTCAGAGAAGGGTGTTAGCTATTCACATCATGAAATGCCTTGACAGCTCAATGGGAAAGGAATTGCACATTTTCTCAGTGTCTCACTATACCTGACCTAGAACTGCCATGGGAACTACAGAAGTAAATGTAGCACTCTTTGAGCTTTATTCTTAATCATTTTGTGAAGAGTGGTCTGTTTATCAGTCTGGCTGACTGCATAACATTTCATTTACGCTACATGAAAAATAAAGTTAATTACAACTAATACGCTGATAGTAGGATGCCGGGTTATTGTCTTAGGCCTGGTCCCCACTAAGCCCCCACTTCGGACTAAGGTACGCAAATTCAGCTACGTTAATAACATAGCTGAATTCGAAGTACCTTAGTCCGAACTTCCCGCGGGTCCAGACGCGGCAGGGAGGCTCCCCTGTCTATGCCGCGTACTCCTCTCGCCGAGCTGGAGTACCGGTGTCGACGGCGAGCACTTCTGGGATCGATCCCAGAACATCGATTGCCTGCCGCCAGACCCTCCGGTAAGTGAAGACGTACTCTAAACCTCGTTTGTTGTTTTGCTGACAGTTACACCAAATCCTCTTTTGGGTTGTGTAGATTCCAATCTCTAGTTTCAGGGGGGAAATACAAGAAAAGAAGCTGATAACCTTAACAGAGGAACAGAGAGAATTAAGTAGGTTGATGATTTGTGCTAGAACCTTAAGTATCTTGCACCTGTTTTTAAGTCTCTAAACAACATTCATCAGCAGCAATAGGCTATCATGTGTCTAAAGTATTTGTGATAATCTGGATGCAATGATAAACTGAAGGGATTCTGAGGAGAACTCTTGGGATCCTCTTGTTAAAAGCTGTGTCACCAAGTGGTGGAGCAAGCTGGAATGGTTTCTCTGTCTCTGATGGTTTTCACACTTCTCTGAAGACCAATAAATCACCCTGGCCAGAATTAACTTGTGTCTGGGCTGTATACAAATAAGTCTGAAAAGCACATGTTTTACCTTTGTAATATCACATGTCCGGTATTTAAAATAAAATCTTGGGGACAAATAGGATTGTCCAGATGCTTATCCCTCTTCCCTGCAAGCACAGCACATACCCCCTGGTAAATTGAGTTTATCACAGACTACAGGCAGGGATTTTTATGGAAGCCCATGCTTAAAATATTGGCAGCACATCATTGTCTGCAGGATACCATCTGCACTTTATCCATTGCCAAGGGGAGAGTGTAAACTGTTACCATTACTGTCTTGGGATAAGTGTAATCTGTAACACACATGAGATAGATCAGAAAAGGAATGGTCTTTGGTGAAAACTTCAAAATCTGTAAAGGAAAAAGAGGATGGGGATTTTAATGTAATTTGTAACTGAAAACTGATGAATCTTACAGCACATTTTATCCCGTTTTAGTAGGAAACCTGTAGACGTCTGAGTGATCCAAAGGTAATCATTGTTTAAGCAAATCTTTGCACGCTACACCCGTCACTGTACTAAATGACGTGGGTGCAAAGTTAATAAATGTCCTAATAAGACCTACATAATATGTACAGTGTCCAGATCAACCTCTTTCTATTTATAGTGAATCTTCTTTTCTTACCCCCAAAATAAATTTCTTCATGGCCTCAGAATTAGAGCTGAATGAATACTTTGTTTTTTAATTATTATTATTATTATTTAGAGGCTGAACTGAAAAAAAATGGTGGGTTTTAAATTGAAACTGAATTTTCTTTTTTTTTTAATTTATTTTATATATATATATATATATATTGCCAAAAGGATCAAATGAAACATTCCGTTCGGTCCAAAAAATCATTTTTTTTTCATTTCAGATCATTTTGGGGGGTTTCCCAACTCTCTCCCACTGTGTGTGTGTGTGTGTGTGGTTTTAAAAAATATTAGCTAAATTTCTAAATGAAATACTGTTTTGAAACAAAAAATTTGAAATATTTTGTTTTGAAATGGCGGAAAGTAATCCTTTTGCAGGGCAGGCACCAGCTCAGCAAGCAGGTGCTTGGGCGGCCGAGGGGAAGGGGCGGCACATCCGGGTCTTCGGCGGCAATTCGGCGGCGGGTCCCTCAGTCCCTCTCGGAGGGAAGGACCTGCCGCCGAAGTGCTGCCGAAGAAGAAAGCGGAGTGGTGGAGCTGCCGCTGAAGTGCCGCTGATCGTGATCACGGTCCCCCCCCTCTCCCCCCGCTGCCGCTTGGGGCGGCAAAAACCCTGGAGCCGGCCCTGTCCTTTTGACCTGTTTATAAACCAAAACTGCTCACCAAATTTGGACCGAATTTGTGAAAAGTTTCAGTGTTCCAAAAGTACATTTTTGATGAGTTTACTATTGGTGGGGAGGAAAGTTGTCCCAGCTCTACCCAGAATATTACAGTGGTTACTTTTTCCCACCATCATTTTTTGGAGGTCAATCACACTTTTAATAGGATTTATGTAATTGATTATACTAGATTGCTGGGCTCTCAAAAAATTCCAATTCAAATCCTGCTCTTTTATGAAGATGGAGACAAAATGCAGAGCTTCAGTATGTGGATTACTTTAGGATGTACCAATAATGAGATGCTGGGTGAGGGGTGAATGTGCCTCATACCTGTAAGTGGCACAATCCCTTTATCTGTCTGTAAAGGGCAACCAACACAGCTTGGCAAGGAGTCGTCCAGGTGCTCCTCTATAAAGATAGCTACTGCCTTGTTTGCATCTTTTGGGCCCTTTACTAGGTCCTTAGCTTCTAATTTGACATTGTTAATCTTGGTTCTGCTGCTTCTTCACTATGACAGCCATGGGATAATCCTCTGGGCCTTTGTCAGCCTCTGTCCTCTCTGCCTGGTTTTGATTTTCAAGGACAGTCTCTTTCTCAGGAATCTTGCTTTGAGTCTACATTGTGTCACTCTTGAATTTGAGGGGTTCAATGCTCTGCACTCGGATTTAGGAATCGGGGGCTAAGGAGCCCTGCAGTGGAAGAAACATGAGATCTAGGGAGCTGTGAGGGCTCTGGGGACAACAATAGGCAGGAGCGGGACCATAGAAAAGTGCATTACAGAGAAGCATGATGAGTTTCCCTTCTCATTTTTTGCATTTTGACTTTTTGAATGCTGTACTTTCTCTTGCCCAGCTAGCTATGTCAGAGATATGTTTGGTTTTGCTATTGCTGTACTTCAGAGTCATTTCAAACCAAATCTGTCTTCAGACAGAAAAATGGTTCAGTAAACGAAGATACGGACAGAACCTATTTGTCAATCTTAGTATGTAAATAGTAAAGTGTCCTCACTATGAGCGGTAAGAACCCTGTGCCTAAGATAAGGCACTCAGTAATAGAATTCCTATCTATGCAGTGGGGGAATGGAAATTATATCATGAAGAATTCTTCAGAAAGCATGATAGAAACGTCTATCAGTTTTAAACGCTGAAATATAACAGCTCAATTGAATAAAATCCTACTATATTGAGAGGAGTATCCAGTGTAATGTTCTTTTCAAGAATTTCACAGAGAAATTATAGCACTAAAGAAAATAGATATAAACTGTTCAGAAGTATTCTGTGCTTCAGATCCCTGTGCACAGCCAGTCATGTGAGCCATAAAACAGGTGTGGGAGCGAAATCAGTTATAATAAAGCACAAGGCTTGTGTGCATGCGTGTGTGTGTGTGCGCGCGCGTGCACGTGGGGCTAGATTGTGACGTGAACGACTTGTGCACAGAGGTGTAAGGAGAATTAATACCTACCACCTCTTATATTCCGCATGGGCTACCTAGACCTTAGGTGTGGGCACACAGGAGTAAGCAGATGGGAAAGGAGAGGGCAGGGAGGGTCTGTGAGTGACTGATGCACTGACTGAATTTCCCCCCACACCCAGTGAGCTGGTCAGTGCAGCTGAAATGGCACGGGGTGTGTGTGTGACATAATTTGGAGCTGGTATAGGGCAATGGCAAATAGCTCCCCCATGCACCCACTCGCATAAGATCCCAATCTTCTCACATTAAGTAGTACATTACTCCTTGATTTCAATGAGATTGCATGCATAGTGATGTGTTACATAAAGTGATTAAGGGTGGTAGAATCCGTTCCATCATTTTCATAGAATATCCTGTCTGAGCATTCCCAGTTACTGATATCTTCTATCCACATTACTGGAACAACATGGTGTTCTATTCATAGAATAGGTACAATAGTCACCTTTGTCGTTCTCTTTCCTCACCTTTCTCTGATAGAAGAGCAGGGTTTTGAGATGTTCTTCTTTACCTTGATCCTTCCAATGTACTTCAACTATGGCCAGGAAGGGACCCGTTTGGATTGAGAGAGCAGTTTAATTTCCAAGTCTGTTCAGTCTTTGACCTCTCTGGCCAGCTTTGTTCGTTGTTAATCTCAGCAGACACTTGAACTCCTGTTCCATGGGTAACACCAAATTTTTTTTTTAAATGTTATTCCAAAATCAAATGAAACATGAAATTTTGAAATTCCCCACAGAACAGGAATTCCAAAACTTCATTCATTTTCTAAATATTTTTGAGGCTTCTTCTGATCTGTCCAGGGCCCCGGCAGCCTTCCATGTGGGAAACTGGGCAGCACAGGGAACCTAGGAGCCAGGAATTCTGAGGAGCTGGGAGCTTTGGGAGCACTGGCTCTGGGACAATTTACCCGGCAGACAGCTGAGAAGCTAGGAGCTGGGGCTTCCAGACTCTGGGCTTCTCATCAGCATACCAGGAGGGCTGCTAAGGAGCCAGGTTGGTGAGCTGACAGGATAATACCATGCATGGTTCCATCAGAAACCTGCCTGGTTTCTGTCAGAATATTGTAGAAATCAATACTTTCCTCAGAACGTTTCAGTTTTGATGAATGAGCATTTTCTGACAGAGAAATGTTCTTCTGGAAAATTTCTGACCGGCTCTATTCAGAGAAGTGTCAATGTTGATGATGGTGGCTTTCCTGTTGTTATTTTGTAAATACGTTCCGGACACTTATCATGTAGTAGGAATTGGGTAGTAGCAACCAAATCATTGCGAATGGAGAACTGAACAGCATGGTTTACAGAGATGTTTATTACTGAAATATAGCACAGTATATCTTCATTACTCACATTCTTTTAGTACCTGCCCTTTTACCATACAAGCAGCAAGGGAAAGTAATTAAATTTAACGGAGCAACATCTTCCAAATAAAGATATAAAGCAGGTGTTGTTTAAACATATGAGATCAAATCCTGTAGTCCTCAAACAGAACGTAGATAAAACGTTCACTGAATTCAAGGATTGCATCATTTGGGTCATGGAGAGGAAGGATGGTGTGAGCAGGTGACATCCAGACCCTGCTCCAAACAGAGTTCACACAGCTTGTTGCCAGTCAACACTGGCCCATTCAGAAAAGGAACTCAAAATAAAACAATACAAAATCCAGCCCAAGGCTTATCCTCAATTTTGTATGCTTGCAGGCTTCCTCTCTGAGGATTATTCAGCCCATAATTTAGGACTTCGCGATAGCCTCTCGTGCCCAACTCCCTCCTCTCCACCTTACATCTGGGTTGGACAACAACCCATTTTAAATGGAGAATTGGCAACATCCATTCAATATAATCTGGCAGAATAACGGGGTTGGGTTTTCAGGCAGAAACTGTCAGACAAGTACAGATAGTGCTGTGGCTTGAGCACAGGGCCTGGAATCAGTGTTTCTGGATTTCACCTGGCATTGGCCACTGTTGGAAGACAGGACACTGGGTTGGAAGCACCATTGTTCTGATCCAGTATGGCCATTCTTATGTTCTTAATTGTTTCTTTGCCCCTGCCTGTGTGACCTTAAGAAGACACTTCTTTTTCTCAATCTGTAATAAAGGGAAAATGTGGGTCATAACAGAATTGTCATGCATAAAAACTTGCCAATTGTGTTTCAGATAGCTTCACTTCTGTGCTTGCAGTATTTTTAGAGAATGTTGCAAATACCAAGGTTAAGATACTTTTGGTATGTAAGGGAGAGATTCTCTCTAATCTTTATATGGGTGCGCAATTGGAAAGGAGGGAGTAAGGGGCCTCTGTTTCTTATTGTCACCTACATAAATCAAGGACAGAATTCTGTCCTGAAGGCTTCTAAGGGATCCCTCTGAGATGATCCTTCCCTTTTTATGTGTTACATTATATGCAATTTGCACAATCTAGCCCTCGGGTACATTTTTAAGCATTACTATTTATTTTACTACTTTGCCTCCCCGTGGTATTGCAAGACACTGTTCATTGATTTAAAAGCTCTTTGAGATTGTCAGGTGCTATGTAAGTGATAAATATTATTCATTATTAATAATAAATCCACTCTCTGTTTTCTCCTTACACAGCTGTTATTTCAAAATGTACTGAAAGCTGCCTTAACTTGCTCTTACCATTACAATAAAAAGCCATTTTCCCAGAAAATTCCTCTACTCCAGCCCATAAGGCCTCACAGGAGCCTCGTTCTCTAAAATACTGTGTAAGAACATAAGAATGGTCATACTGGGTCAGATCAATGGTCCATATAGCCCAGTATCCTGTCTTCTGACAGTGGCCAGTGCTAGATGCTTCAGAGGGCAAATGAACAGAACAGGGGAAATTATCAAGTTAGCCATCCCCTGTCATCTGGTCCCAGCTTCAGGCAGTCAGAGGTTTAGTGACACCCAGAGCATGGGGTTTCATCCCTGACCATCGCGGCTAATAGCCATTGATGGACATATCCTCCATGAATTTGTTCAATTCTTTTTTGAACCCAATTATATTTTGGCCTTCACAAAAACATCCCCTGGCATCAAGTTCCACAGGTTGATTGTGCGTTGTATGAAGAAATATTTCCCTACGTTTGTTTTCAACATGCTGCCTATTAATTTCATTGGGTGAAATGGTTCTTGTGTTATGTGAAGGGGTACTAACACTTCCTTATTCAATTTCTCCACACCATTCATAATTTTATAGACCTCTATCATATCCCCTTAGTCCTCTCTTTTTCAAGATGAACAATCCCACTTTTTTAATCTCTCCTCATATGGAGGTGTTCTATACCCCTAATCATTTTCATTGACCTTCTGTGTACTTTTTCCAATTCTTATTTATCTTTTTTTGAGGTGGGATAACCAGAACCACCTGCAGTATTCAAGGTGTGGGTACACCATGGATTTATATGGTGGCATTATGAAACTTGGTCTTATTATCTATCTCTTTCCTAATGCTTCCTAGCATTCTGTTAGCATTTTGACTGCAGCTGCACATTGAGCAGATATTTTCAGAGAACTATCCATGATGACTCCAAGATCTTTCACATTCAGTGCCACTTTCCTCCTTCCCCCAAGCCTGACCTACTCTGTCATTCTTATATATTTTGTACCTTGGTATTACCATGTCCCATTGATTATCATCATTCCACCAAGTTTCTCTGATGCCTATTATATCAATATCCTCATTTAATGCCAGGCATTCAGGTTCGCCCATCTTAGTATTCAGGTGTTTAGCATTTGTATGCAAGCATTTATAAAATGTGTTAGTATTTAATTGTTTGCCTTAATCTTCTCCTCTTTAGTAGTATATAGAATTTCTCCTTTAATAAATCCTCCCCCAAGGGATGTCTCTGTCTGAACTGTGGGCTCCCCCACAATTGTTGTCTTTTCCCCAGCCCTTAGTTTAAAAACTCCTCTTACCTTTCATAGCCCACTGTACTTTAGAGACACTATGTAGCCCTAGTGTACTTTAGAGACTAGCAATATACCCCTCACAACATTTCAAATCTAAAACCCCCAGTTGTTTCCCCCTTTTTAGTTGCTTTAAAAGTAAAAGTTGCCATTTGCTAGTGAGGAAATTACTTTTTTTCCCTTTTGTTTATTGTTTAAATATTTTGTACCCCATTACTCCTAATGAGGTTGGAAACCTGAGGTTGCATTAGGGAGGAAAAAGTTCAGCTTTAATTGAATACGCACATTGCGTGTGAGCAATTTGTATTCAAATAAGGCCTGATTCAACGCTCACTGAACACACTAGATAGATTCCCATTCATTTCTGTGGCAGTTGGATACAGACCTATGGGGAGAAGAATAAAATTATTAATTATTTCAGGGCTTGGGACATTAGACTGATCTTCTCAGGTGCCTAGCACCCACAGATTGAAGACAATCCGAGTTGGAGGTGCTCAGTACCTCTGAGTATCTGAGGCATTAATTTTACAGTGTAGAAACAAAGAGAATTGTTATAAATCTTGATAATTTAGAAATCCACAGATGGGGTAGCCAGAGAAAGGCAGTCATTTTCTCAGAGAATGACTCAGCGGTTCTAAAAGGCTTAAATATGAGAAAACACGTAGATACTCGTCTCATCTCTCACAACATGCAGATACCATGAGCTCTTTAATATGAGTGGTCAGAGGGAGATTGCAAAAGGAACGAGCTCTAGATTTTAATAAGTAGACAGTATTTTTGCCTGTCGTTTGTAAATGAATTTTCTTCCTCCATTACCAAAGCCTTTTAGTTAGTTTTTGCAATGAATTTCCTGTCTTACATATTGATTTTTCATGTTCCCTCTGTTGTCTTCTGGTTTTATAAATAATGTGGTTTTTTTTTTAAAGCTATACAGTGCCCTTTGACTGCACTGCTTGAGACTGAAGGCATGTTAGTGCAGTCATTGGCTATGGGCATATCTGTTAATCTTCAGTAGCCAAGACAGTATATTTAATTTGCAGTGCTGGTGTCCCTGTTTTTTAATTTTAAGGGTCTCAAGGAAATCTTTACCACTGTGGTATAAATTTGAGTATCCATTAACGGTTTAGGACTGTGTCATAAGGGCAAGGCTAGAACTGCTGTGGGACTTAGATGAGCTAAGCAGGTTAATTGGGAAAAAAATATTCCAGTGTATTTGCTTTCATTTTAAAAAGATGAACATTGCTTTAAAAAAGGAGGAAAAATAAGTTGAACTTTAAATTTAAAAGCCATAGAGTGAATGCAAATGAGCTTCACCTACAATAATTGTCTCCTGTGCCATCCTGTTTTTATATATATGTATATATTTATCATGCAGTAAAAGAAGCACAAAATAGATTGTGCTAATTGCTATAGAATAAAGCCCCATACTGTACATACTCCAGCTGGAATGTTCATCTTTTGTTTTCTTGTTCTTCTCCATCCTTGAAATTTTTTTACCCATGTTCACCTCATTGTGGAACTGTAGCAACAGTTGTGAAACACCTGGTGCACATCATAAAAAGCCCTTGACATTTTCAGCCTTAATAAGGTGGTATTGTTTAATTGAGCTCAGTCAATTATTCTGCAGTATTTACATAGGACCACCTGGAATGTGATGCATGCAATTATATGCCGGCTTTATTTGTAGTGAGTCCAATGATTCTGTAGGTTTAGAGACTTGCTGCTTTGTACCTAAGCTTGTCTTCACTGTCCTCTGCTTTGTGATATTTCACTTATTTGAAGCAGCAAGTTGAGCAGAAATTAACTAGAAAGCAGCATTGTCTAACAATGTCTATCATACACATGCAAGATGACCTGTTCTAAGGTGAGGAGGCTAACAAATTTATTAGAGCATAAGCTTTCGTGGGCTACTGCCCACTTCTTCGCATATAGAGTGCATCCGAAGAAGTGGGCAGTAGCCCACGAAAGCTTATGCTCTAATAAATTTGTTAGTCTCTAAAGTGCCACAAGTACTCCTGTTCTTTTTGCGGATACAGACTAACACGGCTGCTACTCTGAAACCCGTTCTAAGGTGTTTTCTTGTAAACCGTTATGATTTGTACACGATCCCTATTGCTCTTACTTGTTTGTTCTTTCAAAGAAGTGTATTTCACAAACTCAGCTTTTAATATCAACATAATTTTTCTATTGCATATTTACCTTTTCTGCTGTGTGAATGGATTGAAGTATTTTATACAAAATCTCTGTTTACAAGTCCCCTAATGACATCCAGGGCCGGCTCCAGCATTTCTGCCGCCCCAAGCAAAAAATAAAAAAAAAAATAAAAAAAAAAAAGCCGCGATCGGCGGCAGCAGTTCAGCGGCAGGTCCTTCGCTCCTAGAGGGAGTGAGGGACCTGCTGCCCCCGAATTGCCGCAGGTGCCGCCCCTCTCCCTTGGCCGCCCCAAGCACCTGCTTGTTAAGCTGGTGCCTGGAACCGGCCCTGATGACATCAGAGGAATTACATGAGGAAAGCCTCAATGTAAAATTACATTTGAGAAGTAAATTTCAGAACAAAAGCTTATAATTGATAGAGTAATTCTATTGATCTGAAAGAGCTATATATCATTTATCAGTAAAGGCAAAAAAGGCATTTCCAAAGATTTTTTTCCCTTTTTGGATAGTTTTTAAAATGTAATTAAGAAATGCTTTATAACAGAGAATCATACATTTTTCAGTATGAAAATGTAGATTCATATTTATTTTAAATGCTAGAAATAGATAAAGTGCTATGTATCCACTTGGTTGTATGATTATGCAATATTTGGATCTGTTCTCCTGCAAATGCATGAAAATATTTATGAATGAATTTTAACAGCACATGGGTCCTGATCCAGCTCATTGTGTTTTCTGGAAAGACTTACGTAGACTTCAGTGGGTTTGGGATCGGGTCTATACTGTGGAAAGAATTATTAATTTTCCCTGTATACATACTTTGCATGCAGTATAACAGAATATATTAACCTAATGATTCCGAGCAGTAATAGCAAATGCATTTGAACTTATGTCATCCATAAATTGCATAAATCCAGTGTTTGCCACCAGCTGCCACACCATTGGACCTGATATACCACTATAATTTCCTATTTTAAGTATATGAAGGTACTATGGTATCTCATACAATGTGGTAACTTTTAGGAAATATTGGATTTTTAATAGTCATCACTGTAGGTAAGTGATTAATGGCCAATAGTTTTATATTAAATTATTGATCTGTAAAGCTAATACAGTCCCGAAGTGTATTAAGAACGATGGCCAGCATTTTCAAAGTTGGAGGCCTAAAATTGGGGACCTAAATCTACATTTCAGCTGCTAAATAAGTGGCCTGATTTTTTTTTTTCTTGTTTTCAATGTGAGTTCAGATGTTCAGAACATCTGAAAATCAGACAATTAATTGGTGTGCCTAATTTTAGGTCCCTAGCTTTGAAAATGTTTCCCCACATATAGTATACAGATATTACTGCATCTATCATTGCGTCTGCTCTAGTTCTGGACTGAAACATGACATCTACTGAGCAGCACATAGTAAAATTACACTATAGTTCGGCAATAGTATTATGCAGTTACATAGTATTTTTCATCAGTAGAGGGAGGGATGTTACAAAGGTGGGTAAGCATTATAGTCCCTCTTTTATAAATGACACAAGGTGAGGAAAGTTAAGTGACTTGTCAAAGGTCATGCAATAGCTCATTGGCAAAATAAAGAAAAGCACCTAGATCCTATGCTCAGCCACTAGATGACAACTTACCTCAGTTTAGAACAGAAAGTGAAGAAAAATGTATCCTTATGAAGCTGCACCAGAAATTTAGATAGACACCCAAGAATGTACCTCCAATAGCACAAGGCCTAAGGTTGCCAGACGTCTGGTTTTCGACTGGAAGGCCTTGTCGAAAAGGAACCCTGGTGGCTACGGTCTGCACTGCTGACTGGGCCACTAAAAGTCCAGTTGGCGACACAGCAGGGCTAAGGCAGGCTCCCAGAAGTGGCTGGCATTTCCCTCCAGCTCCTACGCTCAGGGCAAACATAAGTTATTTGCAATTTCCTGTTTTATTTCAGCTGGAGAATGTAGTTCTGTGTCTCTGTTTGGGGCTACGTGGAGCTATAAATGCAGTGTGCACCTAGGCTCACCGAAGAAATTCAAGATGGGACCTCTCAGCAGCATACAGGTAGCAGTGGCTTCTTCAGTGCCTCTCAAGCCAAGAGGGATCTATAGTAGGAAGTGACTATCTCTTTAGATGGATACTTCCCTAAGGTATCTGAGACGTTTAGTTCTATAAGGAGGGACTGGAGAATGGAGTGATGAAGACTAATTCTATAATGAGCACCCTACAACTGGTTCCTCCTGTCCTCTCTACTCTGTGTCTCTGTATGGGACTTCAGCAGTCGGCCAAAATTAGGGTATCCATTTAGGTTAACCCCATCACAGCTCTTCTCCCACCTTGGCCTTCTCTTCCTCAGCAGTGGATCACTGTGTTACAAGATTGCCCTCCTCTCCGTCAGACAACCAGGAGGAGAAATCAGCTGACCTATTCTGCATTCCTCAGCAATATTTGCCACCATTTTCAAAGCTCATGTCTCCCTAGTGAGACTAGGCAGAAGGGTTGCACTTATACAAAAATGTGGTGTCAACCAGCTAAGACGATGGAATGACCTCTTTTCTTTGTTCTCACCATTGGTGGACATTGCTTGAACACGCTGGGCCCAGTTCACCATTGCCTTGCACCTTACAGCCATTTTACACAAGGGCAAAGTGATTGTATAAGTTTACCTTTTTGATGGGATAGTGTGTTACACTGACTTTGCACTGGTGTAAATGACAACTGGAGATGTAAAGCAATGGTGAAATGGGCCTGCTATGGCTATCAACCTAGCTGTATATGTGAACTTCAGTTACATGGATACATTTGCTCATACAGTTCAGTGAAGAGTTGAACTCTGCCAGATGTTCAGATGAAATTGTACAATGTTCTTGGACACAGGGTGCTAGGAGGCTGGGACTGTACACAGTGGTGCAGCAAACTTAACGCCTGCAAGTGCACCTGCCTTTGACTCGCAGGAAGCAATCGCTGGAAAGTCAGCTGGCTGATTGTTTAGGCCATTAAAGGTGTAATTAGATTTATAATTGAAAATTTGCCTTGTGTAGCCTGAATTGAGCAAAGTAGAATAAACCAACCAATCTTTAACTCAGCTTGATCTTTGTTCCAGCCCATTGCTAGCCACGCTCAGCAGCTATTTAAAAAAGATAATACTACACCGTTCCACTTACAGACAGACAGATACTCCCTACTACTAAAACAATTCATCTCTAGGAGGGGATATGAAAACTGCTTTTTTATTACACAAATACCTACTATCATGTTATATGCATAAAGTCACAGAGGGAAATTAGATAAAGGCAACATTTATCATAATATTTCTTTTTTCAATCTTCCCAACAGAAAAGTATTTGTTCACTTTTCACACTTCCTGTAGTCTCATGTTTCCCCTGTCTACCTCCTCCTCCACAACAAGTTTTATCCCATTGGGAATGAGAAGAGCAGGATGTAGTGAAGGGTGGAAAGCATTTTTTATTAGGCACAGCCCAAAATTCTGTTTCACTGGGGTGATGTGAGAAGCTGAAGAGACAAATTCACAGTCAACGATCTCCACACAGTTCATCTCTGAAGCACATATAGCCGTATCTTTGTACTACTAAAGGCAGCAGTGTGGTACTGCTCCCATTCAGTGGGACCACGACAGTTCCCATCATCAGTACAAGCTTGCAAGAGTACTTAGTACAGGGTTGGCATAAGTTTTGAGAGTTGGAAACATGAATATTTGAGAAAAGAGTATGCTCCTCCTTCTGTCCCCTCAAATCACCTGGTGGTTGTTTTGTGCCATTGTAGAGCTTCCAGGTGGGGAACAGGGAATAAGGGGACAGTTAATAGGAGATAGCGGCGGAGTTGTTCATTGTGCACTTCAAGGAAACTTTTACAAGTATGGGGAAAAAACCATGTTAGAATGAACCACAATGCGAGTTGGGCCTGAACCAAAAGAGATAATGGAGTAGAGGAAATGACAGTTTAAAGAGCTTGATCTCTCAGGAAGGGATCTCTTATGAGATGATGCTGATCAGTGTTCGCTGTGTGATGTGCACAAAGCGAGGTTGGGAGATAATCAGTTTCTTGCAAAATGCTTTTGTTTCCTGACATGTTTTTCATGTGCAAAAACTAGGCCATGAGAATGGTTTGAATAAATTTTTGAAACTATGATAGCTGTTTCATTGTCAATTAGAACACGAATGAGCAGAAAATGTGTATAACTTCAAATACGTCTTATGTGTTACTTTTAGGTGGCTGACAGGTGGGTTTATTCAGTGAGTAAAAAAGAACAAAGCCTCTTGGGTTATTTAAAATCCTTGTTGAAGTCATAGATGTTTTAGAAGAATAACATAATGATTTGCATATTTATTTAAAATCGTATGCTATTGGGACTTCACTGTACAAAATATGTAATGAACAAATGCTTGTGCTGTTTATTTGGGAGGTAAAATTTATGTCTTATAACAGATGTCAGCTAAAGTTGTCATTTTGTGACAGTACATTCCTTTCTAATATAACATTCATGACAACGAGACCATTTTTAGAACAGCTGGGCTCTACTTTGTGTTTTAGAGCACCTCGAATCTTTCTGGATTCCCAGAAGTCATGCATCTTTCAGCTTTTCCATTGCATAATTTCCACCAACAATTTATTTCAGGCCTACAAAGGATTTTCAATAATATTCTGCCATTCAGACAGAACTGAACCGATATTGCCAAGCCATTAACAGTTAAGAGTCAAGCGGCTGTAATTTCTGCATGCTGTTAGATATTGTATAACATTATTTTTACTTTTAA
This sequence comes from Chrysemys picta bellii, assembly GCF_011386835.1. Taxonomy (NCBI): domain Eukaryota; kingdom Metazoa; phylum Chordata; order Testudines; family Emydidae; genus Chrysemys; species Chrysemys picta. The sequence goes on along the minus strand of NC_088799.1, from coordinate 13,203,781 downwards.
TACTAGCAACCCAGCATTAGGCAACGAAAAAGGTAATGGGTCAATGCCTTGCCAAACAAAGTCCTCTCCATTCCAACCTCTGAAAAAAACCCTTTCAGAAACGCAGCTGTATATAGGTGGTGCTTTATGATTTATTAGTGATGTGAACAATATTGCCGACCAACCTCCTCTATGTAACACCACAGCGTGTTCCTAATCCATTGAAAGAAAAGATACATAGGCTGTCATGGAAGATCTCACAGAAACCTAATTACCAGATGAGAAGTTAACGTGTAGAAAGACTAATAATGGTTGTCCAGTGTGAGCAAGGCTGGGCTTTTGGAAGGTAGCATCAATGGAGTATTTCTCAAAAGTAAGAAATAGAAAACCCTTAAAATTAGAAGGACTAATAAATATTTAGGTAAAATGTACATAAATAATGCCTCAACATAAATATATTTTAATAAATAACTAAACAAACTCCCACAACTGCACCATGTTCTCTTTTAGTGAGAGAGTGGTTGACAGACAGTGTTGAAATAATGTGAATGTAGCTACAACATTCAGTATTGCCAAATCTTGTGATCTGATCGTATGTTGCATTTTTTAAAATCGTCATCTCCTGGAGTCCTGTTACCAACTGAGAATCTGAGCTTTTTGGCTTTTTTTTCCTTTTTCCTTTCTTTTTTTTTCTTTCTTTTTTCTTTTTTTTTGTTTGGGAGGGGGGAGTAGCAATCTCTAACTGTCATGTTTATGGTTAAAAGCTTTTAAGTAAGTCTCTAGCTCTAATGGTTCTGGTGAACAGCTTGAAAAAGTGATCTGAGTGCAGTCTTAAAAATCTCTGTTTCTCTCTCTTTCTATGTCTATAAACAGAATTCAGATAAACAACTTGAAATGTATTTTTTTTAAAAATACCTCTTGATTTTTAACCCAATTTTATGATTTTTTGGAGCCTGACTCGTTGTTTCTGACTGATTGGTGTTGGCAATACAACAAACTGAAGCACAGAAGGAAAGTATTCTTGAGGCATATGAAAGCAAGACCTGCACCTTTCCTAAACTGGCCAACATCATTGTCCTTTTGTTGGTGTTTAAGTCTCAGAAGTGCCATCTCATTCCCACCCCCAACCCCCAAAAAAGTATCAGAAGTATCAGTGAATGATCATTAAATAGGAGCAGAGATGATGGTTGGCTGAGACCGCATCATAGCAAGTGAGTTTGGTCTTACGCCCTTACAGACATATGGATATCAAAAGAAAAGGTAGATATCTGTAAGAATTTATGTAGTTGACTGATTCCTGTTTGACTATTAATTGTCACAGGGCAACATTTACTCCTGTTCAGAGAATAGGCACAAGGCCCTGCACATCACTTAAGCCCCATTCTAAGGCTGTGGACTGATTCAGCAGCGAGTGGGGGGAACAGTTGCTGTCACCAAGGTCTTTGCCTCAAGTGTTTGTGTAGAACAAGGAATTAGAATAATTTAGCATGATCAGAAAGGAAACAGAAAATACTCCTGTTTTGAGTCTCAGCCCAGTCTCTGAACCCGGCATGTGGTGCCTTCCCAAAGATCTTGGGCCGGGTCCTCAGCTCATATAAATCAGTGCAGTGCCAGTGAAGTCAGAGGATGATAACCTAGCGCCTTCTCTCTGTCCATTCAGAAATTTTTTCCTCTGTGCATCTGAAGAAAGGGAGGGGAAGCTGAGCTATAATTAACCCTTTGTTCACTAGGGACCAAGCAGAGCCCCTGAACCCCGTCACACCCAAGTTGAAGGCTTAAGTGGGCCATAGAGCTTTGTGTTGGCCCTCCACACGGGTGGATTTCACCACATTGGCAATATAGACATGCACTTCCCAGAGTGTGAGGATTTACCCTCTGACTCATTTAGCCAGCCAGTAAGTCTTAACCACAAAGCTTTGATTTGAAAATTATCTTAACATAGGATTTAGGTACAGCTTTCAGCTGCTTTCTAAGTCAGGGAGTCAATTTGCAAATCTGCAAAAAGATTTACAGATTACACCATATATGTTAACACAGTGATTTTGAACAGTACAAATCCTTACTTAACACTTGACAGACAAGTTACTTGTTCCTAAGTCAGGAGCTCTGTGATCATGGTAAGGCTTTCTTTTGCATTTTAATATCTGTCCTTTTCAGGTCAGGTTCTGTTTTTATGATTTTTTTCTACAATGCTTACATTGTAGAAGTTACTTCTTCGAGCCTCTGTTTTCCATCACTTCCTCAGGACAAGAGGGTTCAGAATACTAACTCTATCCATTCACTCAAGTAGAGAGAGAAGCACGATGGAATTTATCCAATAAACTTACTGTTCAGAGCAGTATTTCTATTCTACTCCACTGCCCCCCTAACAAATACAAAGAGGGAGTTAAAGAGGAAATAAAGTGACAGATAGCAACTGGGTGCTAAGCATTAACACCTACTCCTGCAGTGTTTGGCCACAACCAGTCACTCACTGTTGCTTCAACAATTGTTTTCTAATTTTTTGGGTTTTTTTACAAAATTAATGACAGCAGAATGACAGGCATCATTTATAGCACTTAAAGTGCTGTTGTGTGTCTTCTGCTGCCTTTTTATTTGGCAAGAAAGTAATACTAGTTATATTTTTGCATTTTGTTTTGAGGCTTTTGGTCCAATGAATCAACACTATAATGAGAGGATTCTTAGAATGGGAGTGGGTCAAATGCATGGAAGACATTAGAGAAATTATAGGCCATGGCCCCAGTAGTTCAATGTTTTTCACACTATACCTACAATAAAGTTTTAAAAATCTCTTAATCTCTATTTAAAACAAATAATAAATGGAAGGTGGTCTTGTGGCTAGGGAGGTGGACTAGGACTCAGCAAATCCCAGTACAACTTTCGGCTCTGCCATAGACTTCCATTGTGACCTTGGCAAAATCAATTAATCACTTTGTGTTTCAGCCCCCATTTGCTATGGCTTGTCTACATGATGATGTGTTGCATGACCATGTGTGACTCTTCAGCTGCATGGAACCTGCTACTGCGCACTAAAAATTCCGTAGTTCACTTTGACCTACTGTTGATTGAAACATCCTTTGTTAACTTTTCCTCGTTATAGATTTTAAAGTGTAAATAACTCGATGCTATTCGTGAAAAACATTTCCTGAAATGCATATTATAATGTAGTGAAAGAACTGTGGTCACAAAAGTGCTGCCATGCAACCAAATTGTCATCTGATCATATGCTGGTTGCTCACTATTGCTATCTGCAAATGCATGCTATTCCATCTCTTGGATGATGATTGTGGGATGAGGGAAGATTTGGTCCTGAATTTCTTGACTGCCTTTCCTTCTGATTCACCTGGGTTTGTGTCTATCATTTGCAAACCGGAGTGTGCAGCTAAGTTCAGAATAAATTCAATCTGACAACCAATTCTTGGTGGTACTGATAAAATTGAATATATGTGAACTGTGTTAAGATGGAAAGAAAGTAGTCGGATGTTATACATGCCATAAGGCCCAAGAATCCTTCCAGTAGCCATCATGTAGAAAAGAGCTGGGCAAAGCTCAACACCTTCTGGAAGAGCAGAATTGGAAAAGAGAAAGATAAACAGAGTACTGTGGCAATTGTAAGAAGGCAGAAGCTCCATTGTATGTGTTGATGAACTATTTCAATCAAGTCTTTTTCTAACCTTTTTATAGATTCTGCTTCTAAGCACTCCATCAACAAAATAAAGTATGAGAACAAACTATGATTTTGGCACAATTAAAATGTCAACTTTCCATGTTAACTGGAGCCAGTTCTCTCTTAAATTAAGTCAACCATCACTCTATATTGTAGGTTTGGTCTGTTTTCCTTCACTCTTGTTCAGTGGTTTATTTTAACTCCCCCATTTTTTCCAAGAATAAAGAAGGAAAACTTCTTGTTAACTATAGAGAGCATACAACCACTTCACTATTTTGTCATTTAGAATGACAACAATGAAAGGAAAAGATGCTGTTGCATCTGCTACCAATGGCCTGCAAGAGAATGAGTAACTGATGCAATGCCTAAACTGGAAACAGTGCAATTCCAACACAATTATGAATTGTCATTCGTGACCCAATCTAGGGAATAAAAATGGAAACAAAATTGTCTGAATTAGAAGCATCAGCTGAATTTTAAAGTGGAAGCTGTAAGTTTAAGTGGGGAATTAAATGGATGAAAGACTGGGATATCATATTATTATCCTCAACTGCAAACATCAAAGAATACCCCTCTAACAACAATGGCTGCTGGGCAAAGAGGTGGATGACAGGGATGTAATATTTTTATTAGATCTTATTTAAACACCCTTTGATACCTGGTGGGGATTGTTTTTGTTCTGTTCTATTTTTTGATAAATGGTTTGTGAAATGAATGCTGGTTATGGGCCAGTCCTGCAACCCTTTATCATTGGGTAGCTTCTTTGACTCTGTGTGGTTGAAGGTAGGCCTTGATGGCTTACTGTCATTTGTTGAGGACCTGTAGCAGGGCACATTCCTCTCCTGCCTTCTGGCACCACAGAACTTGCTCAGACTCCATTGGTTGGATAGCTACACCATGTGTTTACGTTCTTTCCACCAATGCCTCTACAGTTTTGTGCAGCAATACTATTTACAACATCTCTTGTATCTTCGGATCTTTTCTCTGGGTCCTAGAGGAGAAGAGATTTCCCTTCCTGGAGATGTCTGACTCTGGGATCAGATAGCCCTACTCTCTCTTGCACTTCCTTCCTGTGCTCTTTTTATCAGTCTTCAGCTGATGGGCTAATTGATCTTTTAGCTCACCCAGCCTGCCAGGCATATTAGCTAATTAAATTCCACTCCCCAGTCAGTCCTTCTGGGAAAGTTAATTAGTGCCAGAGTGATCAGAGTGCCGGTTCACCAGATACCTGTCTTCATTCCGTCACATGACCTTAAAGGGGGCATGCAGCTTGCTGAGTAGATCCATCTGACAGCTCAGCAACATAGTTGTTGGCAGAGAGAAAAAAACCTTATTAGGGCCACTAGAAAGGAATAGAGATGGACACAACTTCCCTCCCCATTTTATTCACCTAGTCAGCAAAGTACTTTTTTCTTTCTAGATGGGGAAGGTATGATATTTATAGGAGCAATTCTAATCTCCTGCCCTCTTTGTGACAGCTTTGTGTGGCTTCTATAACCCCAGGCTCATGGTAGCCTCAATGAATCATGTGTGGAGGAGTTGCAGGCCAGGATCCATGAAAGGCTGCTTGAAGGTGTTGGAAGCTCATTTGAAAGTTCTGGCACATGTCGCCAGGTGGCACTGTTACATAGAAGTCTTCTAAGTTCTTTTTCATCGTGTGTGAGCAAGTTTTTAGTTTTGGAAGAAATACTTGTATATTTCTGGGTAGAAAAAAAGCAGTGTCAAGCTTTAGGAGAGTTTGTTCTCTGCCTTAATCTGTCTAGCTAGCGTACATTCTTGGTCTCAAAGTAGCTTCATGGGAAGTAGGCAATGGTATGTGGGCTGAGATTTACTGAAGAGAAGAATGCCTGAATGCTGTTTGTGATCACGTCTGGTCCAGAGCTGGTGTATATTTGTAAATAAAGTTACGCTTAGAAAATTCCCAGACATTGTCACTGATTTCTCATTCACTGGGAAGCTTACCTGCAAGACCCCAGACCTGTGATATTGCTCAGCAAAGGGGGGACATTGATGTCAGAAGAATGAGCAACAATACCATCTCTAAGATTTTGACAGTGACCCAGTTGTAGAACCTTTTTGCTCCCCCTTTTTCAGTGATCTGAATAACTTCAGGATTGGTCAGGCCAGTGTGGACTTCAGACATACAGGAATAGAGGTTAACATACCCTGTAGTCCCATATAAAACTCAGACCCTACTGGAGATGCAACAAGAGGAATATTAGGAGGTGTTATGTTTGAGAAAGAAGGATTGCTGATGTAGCCTATTAGTCATGTCAGATCTTTCCTGCAATATGAAGACTCTTCCTTTAAAAGGTAGCAGTGCAGTTGTATCTTTTTTCCAGCTCATTGAATTCATAGACTATTACTGCAATTAGTCTATTTTCTCATACTTACTTTTGGACCGTAAAGTTCAACCATTTCAACCACTATAAAAAAAAATGAGGAAGCAATATATTAATGTTCAGGACTGTGGTAGGACTGCTGCCTGTTAAAATATTTTCAGCTCATGGCGGTACTTCAATCAATCATTTTTCTGTTTGTTCTCCTTAACTGACAGATCCATTTTTTTTCCCTAGTGAAGAATCATCCTTTGAATGTTTTTATATCCTATCCTCACTATTTTTTATTCCACTTGGTTTATTTGATTAGCAGTATTTCATCTATACATAATTTGTTTTCGCTCTAATCTTTGGCAGAATGAGGAATATAACCTATATCAAGGTGTAGGTCATGGGGATCAGTTGAGAGGTGGTGACACATTTTGTGTCCAATGCAGTCAGTGCATGATGTACTGAGAAAATCTAGGTGCTTTCTGATGCCAATTGTGTTTTACATAACAAATCATTCAATTGTTTCCCCAAATATACAAGACAGTGGAATTTTCTTGAGATTATCTCCTTTATGGCTTGATCTAAACCCCCTCAAAGTCAATAAGAGTCTTTCCATTGAGTTTTATGGGCTTTGGATCAGGCCTGTTAGGGCTTGATTCTGCAAGTTTTTGAGCACTCTTAGCTTCTGTTGAAGTTAATGGTGTACTCATCTCTCGGCCAGAGACGTTGCTTTGTGTTTCCTAAGAGTCCAAAGGACAGATTTGTGCCTATATGAAGTTGGGGGGGCTCTGAAGGAGGAGGATACTTGGGGAAGGTTTTATTGCCATTTTGTGGGTTGTACTTGTTCTATGGCTAACTAGGAAACTCAGACATCTCACTTACACTTCATTACATTTTAACTATACCATAAAAAGGAACCATGTGACATTAATTGAGTCCCTTATTACTATAAAATTCTTAACATCCAGCAGTTGAAATATTTCCATAAGAGAGATTTCTTTTAATAGAGAAAGAGATTAATAGGCTGTTTTGAGGGGTTAGTGAGCCATCTCTACCTCTTTTTCATCCGTCCGTATAATTGGGTTAATTAAAGTTTATATGTTCAAAGAGTTGCACAAAGTTCTGTGTAAGATCTGATTTCACACCACCATGATTTGCTTAGACAGAAGTAAGTTACAAGCGTGCACATATAGTCCTTACATGTATTTTGAAAAAAAAAAATACTGTTTTAGTGATTGAGTGAAGGAGCATGTCAGCTGCAGTTAGAAAGAAATGTTAAGAACCAGGAGAATGGGCAGAAATTTAACTTTGACCCATTTTCGGGGGGGGGGGGCACATTTTGTGCTCCCTCCCCCCTACCCTGGTCAGAGCTCACTCTTCCCTCTCTTCCGCCCCCATCCCGGTTCTGGCAGGAGCTCACTCTCTTCCCCACAACCCTTGGGCTGAGAGGAGCTGGTTCTCTCCACCGCCTCAGCCCTGGGCCGGAGGAATTCTGTGCCCCTGCCAATTATTAGGGGGGCCCCCGTGTGCCTGCTTCCTCCCTCCCCCTCCTCCCATGCACACCTCTGCCAGGAACTAGAGTGAAATGGACAAGAAAAATATCAAGTATAAAAATTCATAATTTGATTTACTCAACTATAGCATTAATATGATCTGGTGGAGAAGATCCTTCAGGTTTCAAATATCTTCCACCATGACTTGAAGGGAAAAAAAGCTCAAACAATACCATTCATGCCTCATTATTTATATTTATCTGCAAAGGTGTGATTCTCCACTTCTGAATCAGCAGTAAATTGCATTGACATAATCCATTATTAGATGCACAGGAAGTATTAGAGAGGGTAAAAATAACTTCAACTCCCATTTGAAACAAAGGAAAATTCAAAAGAGGTAGCCTTTATTGAAGTTAGCACCTTTCAGGATTTGATTGATGGCTGATGAAGAAAGAAATCTTATTTCCAAATGTCTGATGGATAGGTGATAAGCTTTTGGGAGCAGGGAGTATCTTTTTATTTTGTGTTTATACAGCACCTAGCAATATAAATAAACAGCAGTAGTAGTATTTATTATTTGCGTTACCATAGCACCAATAAGCCATGGTCATGGACCAGGATCCCATTAGGCTAGTCACTGTACAAACACAGAAACAAAAGAAAGTTCCTGTCCCAAAGAAATCAGCATCAAACAAAAAGCCTAGGTCTGAATACCTGTCCTCTTTGGTGGATCTGGATAAGGACTTTTCAACTTATCCCTGACTCTTTTTTATAAAGCTGCGGAGAATAAAGAATTCTTGTTAATTTTATTTTAGTAAGGTGTTTGTTCAATGTTATTGATACAGTATGTCACACGTGTATCACTATTTTATAATAATACTGCAGCAAAAAGCATTATTTGCATGTTAAATGGACTTCACTCCACTCATAGCATGTAACATCAACATAGTATAAACAATAGTTTATATGAAAGTAGTATAAATAATCTAAATACTGCTTGCTAACTTCGTAACAGACAAATAGGGATAAAATACTGAAATTACTCTCTGGGCCACATTTTCAAAGGTGGCAAGACCAAAATTTGCAGACACACCTATTTAATGTGCAAAACCATTGTTTCTCTGTGCAAATGGGTACTTACATGTTTGTCAATTTTGTGTGTACAACATAGATGCCAGACATTCCAAATTTAGCTCCCTGAATCTGTGACAGACCCTGTGGGAGATTTGCTATAGTTTTTTAAAATCTATATTGGCCCCAATCCAACTCCTATTGAAATTAATGGAAAGACTCCAGTTAGTCCTTTTGTTCCTGTACAATTTTAAATACAGAAATATAGCTTAATTTCACGGTACGGACGTATTCTTTGGCAAACTCAGACTGTAGATAGTTTGTTGGAGTAATGCAATTTGCAGTAATCTATACAGTTTTCATAGGAATATTTTTTCAAGAAGAAGCTGTCTAAACTTGTTTGGTCATAATGACTGTTTTCATAAGAGCGAGCCAGCTCTTACATCAATCTGACTCTTTCCGCTAAATGGATGCGGGAAAGAGAGCAAGTTATTGTTTTGCCAGAGAGCTAGCAGTCTGCCAGATTACTTCTCCATTATCCATGACTATAGATTATGGGTAAAAAAGAAATCCCCAATAAAGCTGTTTTATCTTGGCTAGTACTTTACAAAGCAAAGCTACACATAAGTTACTCCTAGTGAAATCTCCCTGTGAGAAAAATAGCTCCTATGTCCAGTTAGCAATATGTTAAATGGATATCTGGAAATAGTCTGATAGTTCTATATACATTAGGTGAGATTTCCAGAAGTTCTCAGCATTAATTCTAGCTCTTTGCCCATTTTAGTCATTAATGCTTTTGCAAATATCATCATTGGCATTTTTATTTGTTTGCCAGGCAACACTAGAAAAACTGTTTATTGTCATTATTTATGCAGGTATGGTTTTATCTTTTCTTGGTTACTCCATGTTTCTGGCCATGTGTGTTTGCATTCTGTTAATGAACAACCAACACACACACACACACACACACACACACACACACACTCTCTGCAATCTAAAAGAGTTATGGGAGGTGGATGAATAATGTTGTGGTTGGCAGTCAGTTTTAACAGTTCTGTGTAATTATTGATTACAGTGATGGTTTTAATTACTGGAAGGGCACTCAGAATATAGGATCCACACGTCTAGTATCTAGAATTTTAAAAAAATACTCAAAAAAAATAAATGGAAAACAATTACATACGGAGGTCACCATTAAAGAATCAAAATTTAGCTAAAATTAGCCACACGATGGTCCTTACAATATTTAGAAAAATAACCTGGAACAGCTAACCTGACTTATGGTTTGATAGCTTGTTTTATGTATTAAAAATGTTCTGCTATTAAAAATTATAACTGGATAAATGGTGAGTTTTCAATAGGAGAATGTTTCATTTTCGGCTGCCATCATATTTTTAAAATAATAATACTCAGTTCTCAGAATGCTTTACCAAAGAAGATAAGTATCATTACTATCCCCATTTTTTCAGTTAGGCAAAGAGTTGAAGTGACTTACTCGGGATTATAGAGTTGGTTAGTAGCAGATCTGGTTATAGAATACTAGACTCCTAATCGTGATTCCATTGCTTCTCACTGGACCTTCCTGTTTGCTAAGTTAGTAAATGTACTGATCTGCTACATGAATTGAGGGATTATGACATTGAGAAAAGTTGACACACTAGTTCACAGTATTGATTTATTCCTTTGCATTTTCTTTTTTTGTAAATTACTAAATTATGTACTAGAACATGATAGTACAGCAGCGCTGTGCTTCAAAATGTAACAGAATATGTTATTTACAGGTCAGAATGCCGCTACAATATCTCAAACTCAGTTCAGAGCAGCTGTTTGGTGTTGAAGAGTAAAAGCTGTTTCTCTAAAGACAACAATCATGTTAAAAATGTAACTTCATAAAATGTTCTTATATGTCGTTACCTTTGGGCTTTCTACATTTTGGGTCTCTCTTTTTGTCCTGAGGATTTAATTGTTGTAAGTTGTATACATTCACTTCTCATAAATATATGATTTGTTATATGTAGCGTCAGCTGAAGAAGACATTCAGGGAACTGCCATTCTTAATTACTTTGTACTTCCCATTGCTGACCACTAGTTGTTGAAATCTAGGAACAAAGAATGTAGGTCCCATTTATAAGATGAGGGACTGTATCTTGGGAAGCAGTGACTCTGAAAAGGATTCAAGAATCATGGTAGATAACCAGCTGCACATGCACTACCAGTCAATTGCTGTGGCTAGCTAAAAGGGCAGACACAGTCTTTGGATGTATAAGGAGAAGAGTATCAAGTAGGAGAAGGGAAGTGTTATTTTATCTGCATACAACATTAGTGAGACCATTACTGGAATAGTGTGTCCAGTTCTGGAGCCCACCATACAACCTCATTTAAAGAGTATTTGAAAAACTGAAAGTGGTTAATAAAAGAGCTAAAAGAGGTCTGGAAAACATGCCATATAGTGACAGACTAAGGACGGTCAATCTGTTTTGTTTATCAAAGAGACAGCTAAAAGGTGACTTGATGACAGTCTACAAGTGCCTACATGGGGAAGATATTTCTGATGATAAACAGCTCTTTAATCTAGTAGAAAAAGGCATAACAAGATCCAGTGGTTGGAAGCTCAGGCTAGAGAAATTCAGCCTAGAAATAAGTTGCACAATTACTCATTGGAACCATTTACTCTAGGAATGTGGTAGTCTTTAAGTCCAGACTGATTGTCATTCTAAAAGAAACGCCATAGCCCAGAGAGGTTATGAGCTTGAGAAACAAAATTACTGAGTGAAATTCTACAGGCTGTGTTATGTGGGAGGTCAGACAAAATGATCGTAATTGTTCCTTCTGATTTCAAATTCTATTAATCCAAAAGAATTTGTTTAAAAGAATCATGGGGAGGTTACTTTTTTATAATTATGTCTCTCTCTTTTAGAACTAAAAATTAATTAAAAGCAGTAACTGCCAGCGACTTAAAGCGATGGAAGCCCCTTCCAATCAGGGGTTCAACCAAAAAGTAAAACTTCCTAACGGTAGATGTAGAGACAGATAAAAACATGTAAATACAGTGCACTGTGCCTCTTATGATATTGTTATTTATGTTGCAGTACAGCTACAATGGGACACTTACCTTTCAAAACAAAGAGACACTGCCCCAGTGTCTTCTCTGCCATGAGGAGCTTACATTCAGAAAGGCAATAAAGGATGAAAGGTGGGTGAAAATGATGCAACAAATAGCAGAGTGACAGGCATACATATTGTAAGTTTCAAAGGGTTTTTTGTTTTGTTTTTATTTTGTATGCTCTCCTACCTAGGGATATAAACTAGCTCATTTCTTGGAGGTGTTGCAGGAATGGATCTCAAGGTGTGTTTTGAATGATGAGATGATAGTGACCAGGAATGTCAGCCTTTCAAAGAATAGTGCACAACATGGAAGAGGGCAATAGACACAGTTATGGAGATGTCAGATAAATAAGGCAGTAAGGCTGGAATGTTTTGCTAAATAGAAGATGCAAAAATGACTCGATTTCACTTAATAGTTATCATGATTCTCCTTCTAGTAAGTAGAGCCAGGGCTTTCAGTGCTCCCAGGCTATTTGCTGCTGAGTCTGACTCCCAGGCCAATTGGCTCTCCGGGAGTTTAGAAGCTCTGAGGTCCTAGGCCATGGTGCAGTCTGCATGGCTGAACTATTCTGGAGCTTGCAGTCCCCATGATACCCAGCAGCTGACCTGTTCCATGTCAGTTTCACCCATCAGTGGACATCAGTGAAACTGACATGAATCATGTCAATTTCACTGGGGATTCCCAAGAGCATATTTCATTTTGAATGTTTCCAAAAATATTTTTTGTGGCATTTCTGGTTTGCAAGAAATTGAAAAAATAACATTTCCTGTGAAGTGAAAATTATGAATTTTGGGTAGCTTTACTAGTAAGGCAAAGTTTTTGGTGCAAACAAATCAGTTATGCTTGCTAATTGAAAGGGGAAGTTATTGAGATAAATGGTTATTTCTAGAATATAGAATCTTTACCTCTAGGTTGCTGGCTTGAATCTGGCCCCGGTTGGTAGTTACCAAGAGTGATTGCCATCTGATATCTGTCCAGTGGCCTATGAAAGCTGAGCTGGTGGTCTGAATTTGGGCCTACATTACAAACAAACAGCTCCCCACCTCACGTCTCCTCTCCCCCTTTTCCACCACACAATTTCCAGAATTGGCTGGTAGAAGTAAGATGGTTTACTTATAAAGTAAAAGATCCTAATAACATTATCTTTTCATTAGATTTTGCACAGATGCAAACTCAGGAATTGCACAAGAATCCTTTTGCTTGGTTGCCCTTTTATTTAACAGAAAATAGTGTAATTCTTGAAGTGTAGAAGAACTTACAAGACTGAAACCAAATGTCAAGGCAATATTATCTACTCTGCTTGTATGGAAACTGATCAGTTAATGTATCACACAAGCCTTTTAAAATTAATCAGATAACTACTAGAACTGAAAACTACTCCTCCTTCCCAAATCTGCAAATCTGAAAGATCCCTATGACCTTTAAAATACTGAGTATTCACAAAAAATTGCTCTTACCATTTTTCAAGGGAGATATGGTTGTGCATATCTGAATATATGCAGATAGTGAGACTCGCTGGTGCCTATCAAATTAGCTGTGCAGTTCAAATCATTAGCATTGCAATTAAGGATGGTTGATCTGGTTTTGATAAAATAATATCTCTAAATCTCTGTTTCTTAGACTCGAACAGGACCGGTTTTTAGGTTCTGTTTTGAAAGAATGAGGTAACTTTTTTCTGGGTGCACCTTGCTCGATTTCAACTGGGACCCGAAGATACAAATAACGTGAAAATAGCTTTTTGGTGCGTCACTGGCAGTATTGGAATATAAGTCTGTTCTCGTGACAATTCTAACTCAGTTTTGCAGACACAATAGGTTTGGCTAAAAAGCTGAGCATGAGAGGAAAGACTTTCAAAGGTATAAATGGAAGTTAGGCACCCAACTCTTGTTGACTTTCAGTGGGAGTTGGGCACCTAACCACCAGGGCCGGCTCCAGGGTTTTTGCCGCCCCAAGCGGAGGAAAAAAAAAAAAGCCGCAATCGTGATTGGCGGCAGCTCCACTGTGCCACTTTCTTCTTCAGCGGCAGGTCCTTTTCTCTGCCCCCGAAGAGCCCGACATGCCGCCCCTTCCCCTTGGCCACCCCAAGCACCTGCTTGCTGGGCTGGTGCCTAGAGCCGGCCCTGCTAACCACCCTTTGTGCCTTTGAATATGTCCCACTAAAATGTTGATTCCAACCGAGCTAAATTCCCAACCGCATTATTATTTGTAACTGTGTTTATTTTGAATATGAATACAGCAGGCTCACCCTGAAAGGGAAAAACATTTCCTTATATTTTGGCTTGTAGCATCATTTATGTTATGCAAACCTAAAGAGAGTGATCCTGCACCGAGAACCATACAGTTAGACTCCTGCACCTACACAGTTTCAATTTATTTTGATGAGGCACTGTATGCACATAGGAGTCCACCTGCATATTTCTCAGTGCAGGACTGGGGCTTTACTTTGTACTTTGGACCGAGATACTGGGCTGATTCTGCTCTCCCTTTCCCCAATGAAAGTCAAGAATGTATCCATCAAAATCAATGCATGGACCCTAGTGTACAATTGATGTAATTTGGATGAGAATGAGGAGTTTGTTAGATATCCATTTTATATAATGTCTGTCCTATTTAGTATTTTACAGTATTCTGTACGATGTTGTACAGAAAAGAGGAAGAAAAGATGGGCAATTTAACACAAGTGTAGTAAATGCCTCTGTGTAGTGCTATTTCATTAGGACCTTTTTCTTTTCCCTAAGAGATTTTTGATTATTTTAAGCGAAAAATGTAGTTGGTTTAGTTGTAGGTGAATTGAACTCGGTGTGTGAATGGTTACTCTCTAAATGGGTTGCTTATGAGACATACCTTTGTACGTTGTATAGATAATCTGAAAATTCAGGAGACTTACTTGCAGCATTTTAAGAAATGAAATACAACAGAATGCTAAAAAAAAAACAAAAAAAAAAAAACCCACAACAACCCAACCCCAGCATCATTACAATTCAATAGCCTCCCTTTCACTCATGGCTTTTGTGGCTCAGATTTTTTGCTTTAATTTCGAAGCATTTTTTTTTTTTTTAAGCCAACAGGTCGTGTGATTCAGAAAGAGCCTGATTCAAAGCCACTGAAGTCAACAGGAATCTTTCCACTGACTTTAATGCAGCTGGTATCAGGCCCAATTCTGCAAGGTGCTGAGCAATTTCAGCAAGATGCTAGGCACCAGGCAAGCTCAGGCCTAGAAACAGCTGATTTGTCATGAACAGTCAGAGATTAAAACTGCATGGTGTCTTAGGTTCAATTCCTAACAAAGTTTATAGGAGAAACAAAAGTAGTTTGCTAGAGATTGGGACGTTGCCTCATGTCCCTGAATCTCACATACAGGAATATTTCTATTTTTAATAAAAAGAAGAACAGGAGTACTTGTGGCACCTTAGAGACTAACAAATTTATTAGAGCATAAGCTTTCGTGGACTACAGCCCACTTCTTCGGATGCATATCCGAAAGTGGGCTGTAGTCCACGAAAGCTTATGCTCTAATAAATTTGTTAGTCTCTAAGGTGCCACAAGTACTCCTGTTCTTCTTTTTGCGGATACAGACTAACACGGCTGCTACTCTGAAATCTATTTTTAGTATCTGTATTAGCACCGGTAGTGTGCAGGGAGAGGACAGATAGATATTGGAAGCATGTTCTTGCTGTGGGGAAGAGAAGCCACCATTCTTTTAACTTCTTTAAAGCTCTTTGTGCCTTGTTAGTTCTCAAAGCTGCTGACCATATCCACACCGAACTGAGAGGGTCCTTTAAGAAATGTTAATCCCATTAAAACACAAAAAAAGCCATCTTCAAATAACATTAAAGGTCTGAAATCCACAAAGGGAAAGAGATTCAGAGTTAAGGTAGAATCTCTGTTCCACCCCTTTGTACCTCAAAGAGGATTTTTTTTTCCTTCGGAATTTAAGGTCGAGAAACAAGAGTCATTCAAAATCCCTTCTCTGTCCTGTTTAGTTGAGAGGAAAAGGTGGACACCGTTTCTTAGAGAGGTTGGGGTGGGGCACCAATAAGTGAATAGAAGCTGTCAACAAAGGAGACTGACCAGAATCTATTTGCTACATGTCTGTTATTTGACCAGATTATTCAGTTTTGATGGGCTCCCTATGGTGCCCTAGTTTTCTTATTAACCCGCTGTCTACCATTTTGCTCTTCAGTCCTCCTCTTGAACTGACTGCTGTGTCTTGCCCTGTATTTGACACAGAATCTTAAGCACTCTCAGAAGAGACTTTTAATTTAGGATGTCAGGAGGAGGAAAGTGAAGAGGATTGAAAAGCTGCTATATTTTCCACCCTCCAGGATGAAAACATGTTTTGAAAAGAGCTGAAAATGGTCCAAGGGAAGGCTCATGGATAAAAATAATCCTTTCCCTGGGGTGTCCATCAGAAATGTTTTTATGAACCCCTCTGGGATGAAACTATTTCATTTCCCCTGTAGACTGAAATGTTTGAAGGGTAAACTTACGCCAGGTGGTCCAAAGCTAAAAAACCCAGTATATTGTCTCAAAGTATCTGATGTTCAAAATGGATTCTCTCACAAGCTCTGTCATTGCAGTAACTGTAAACTTGGGAAATACAACAAACACTGGAAATGCCTGATCTCCTGTTTAGAACTGCTTCAGCATTTTGGCAGGGAGAGTTTCCCTTTTTTGTTCACTCATAGACAGGCAGAGAAGACTTGCTTTATTGAGAGATGTGTTGCAAAAAAATCCTAACAAAAGCCAAGTTTCTGCTTCGCTTCTTCCAATGATGGGCTGGAATGTACTGCAGCATTCATAGCATGCACTGGAAGGTAGCCTCAGGCAGACAAACTCAAGGGCATTTTTAAAGCCAGGTTCTGTCTTTTCCAGTCAAAAAATTAAATTGATGACTTTGAGAACTGTCTGAAAAAAAGAGAACAAAGAAACAGACTTTTGGGCCTGATCAAACTCTACTGTGGAAAATTCCACAGGAGAGGAAATGCATGGTTGGAAACTCTGCAGGGATCCTGGAAATTCTGCAGAGCTCAATTTTCCACAAGGAAACCAGGCTTCAAGTCTGTAGTGCTACAGTTGCTCTGTGGATTCCCTTGTATCCCCCATCCTCCCTGGGAGCATGACTATCACAGGAATGGCTCTTCCCCTCCAATCTACATTCTAGCCTTTGCCCCACCAAACAACAGAGGGAGCATCAAAATATAGTCGTCAAAAGCATCGAGTTCAATTAGCACTATTGTGTGTTATTTCTGAGGGGTATTTGGACCATCACTGTTGTTTATGAAAATGTTTTCAAATTCAAAAGGTTCATCAGTATTACCATGATTGATTCATCCACACGTTTGTACTAGACCCATGTTTGCAGGTATCTATTTGTTAGTCTGCTGTTCAAAACATTTGTCGTGCAGCCAAAGAGTAGAAACAATACCATGTGACTTAAATGATTAAACTCACACCATGGAAAAATGATTTACAAATCATCAAAGCAAACAGTTAATGAATAACCTAGGTTGGAAAATGATGTTTTTATTTCAAACTAAATAGAAAATAATGACTATATTAATGGAAAATCAGGGTTGCTTTGTGACTGATTTAGTAACCATAGCAGGGCTGAATTTGTGACAAATGCTATTCATAACACACATTATTCCTAAGGACTAATCTGACCAACTCTAAATAA
Organism: Chrysemys picta bellii; assembly: GCF_011386835.1. Taxonomy (NCBI): domain Eukaryota; kingdom Metazoa; phylum Chordata; order Testudines; family Emydidae; genus Chrysemys; species Chrysemys picta. The sequence continues at coordinate 13,186,455 of NC_088799.1, read as the reverse complement.
TAATGTAAAACATATATAGTAACACAAATTAGAGCATTTGTGTGCGTGTGTAGTATATATTACATTTTTCACAGTTCTGTTGAGTTCTTAATACATTAAAATGATTAGTGACAATTAATTTTAATGGAATATTTGTGGTTCTCTTTGTCCTATTAGAAATTTCAGATTTATTTTCCGGAAAGATAAAACTGTATATTACTATCCTGTAGATGTATGGTTATTTTAACATAATGCAGGTTCGATTATGTAGATGATCTGGGTGAACTTTAATTTTAGTTTAGGATCAGGATATCCCTTTAATTGTGATGGGTTGCCTGTTTCTTATCTGTCTTTAAAAATGGGATTAGCTGACTTTATAATGATGATTTTATATTGTCTAACTATGCAGATCAACGCAGTGGTTTATGTTGCTGCTGTACCAAATTGTTATTGAATCAGATAAACTATGTTTAGTATAAATCCATAATGGTGAAAACAGCATGTTTTGACTTATCACTGTTATGTTAAATCTCCCCTATCATTCAGTTTACTTATACAATGCGCTTTCTTTCCAGATCCCATAGTACCTATTCTTCATCTCTTTCCATTTGTACCACTAGTTAAAGGTCAGGGGAATTCTGCATGTGTAAGAACAGAAGGAGTAGGTTATACGGTTATGACAGTGCTACTATCTTAATGATGGTTACACACCAAACAATTGGAAAAGTTCTACATTGTTTTTGAAATTGTTTGACCTTAGGGGAAAGATGTAGATTGTTGCTTTGTGTAATTAATTAAAATAAATGACAAAATTATATGCTGCAGCTTAATAGTTAGATCTAAGCCCTAATACTTGATATAAACAGAGAATGGGATGGAAAATTTCTTCCTAATATCATAGTTGTCATTATGGATTTGTTCAGTTAGATTTCTTTTTAGAGTTTGCTGAAACTATCTGTAGTTTCAAAGTGGAAAAAAATGGAAGCAGTTTAAATGTTTAGTGATTATTACTATGGATGTTTTGCTTGATTTCAAACCCACTTGTACATGACGGTTTTGAAAGTTGGATTTAAACATTATTGGAAGGGAACAGAGAAGTAAAGAGAAATGAAAAACAAAATCAAGTTTATATACCATGCTTAAGATACTTATTTGTGCCAGCCTAGGTTTTGAGATTTTCTTCTATCCCTAATATATAGCACTGGCTTCCCTTTAGCTATACAGGGCTAGGCAATCTATGGCACGTGTGCCAAAGGCGGCACACGAGCTGATTTTCAGTGGCACTCACACTGCCCAGGTCCTGGCCACCGGTCCGGAGGGGCTCTGCATTTTAATTTCATTTTAAATGAAGCTTCTTAAACATTTTAAAAACCTTATTTACTTTACATAAAACAATAATTTAGTTATATATTGTGGATGTATCGAAAGAGACCTCCTAATAACATTAAAATGTATTACTGGCACACGAATCCTTAAATTAGAGTGAATAAATGAAGACTCGGCACACCACGTCTGAAAGGTTGCCGACCCCTGAGCTAGAACTTGACTTTTTAAGTGGATATATTCTTTGGGAAGAGAGGGGGTGAGGGAGGGACATGGATTTTAATTATAGTGTAAAAAAGGTTTGTATTTTTGTGTTTGAACTAGTTTTGCAAATCTAAAAGTTAGTTCAACAGTTTCGCAAAAAGTTATCCTGTATGTTTTAAGGCTCAAAGGGCACATTTTCCAATGGGTTGTCTCCGTTTGTGGTGAGTGCAATTTGTGCCCATCTGCTGGGCCTATAATCAAATGCAGTTGTGAATCTGAGTACTTGTGCCTCTCACAACTTGAGTTAGGGGCCAAATTGGGTAGCTAGAGGCACAACTATTCAGCTAACAAAATTATCATATCTATTTAAGTAATGCATGGCAAACATCAGCAATTACATTGGGAATCTTACTGCTGAGTGTATCAACCTTTACACTGACTGAAGGACCTTTATAAAGCATGATTTATTTATACAAGTTGGCTTTCACTAAAACAAGAAACACCTATTTAGACTAAAATCAAAAAATGATTATTGCATTGCCATGTAACTAGAAAAAAATGTAAAATATATTAAAACTTTAAAAATAGAAAAAATATAATAAAACCAGAATGCTGTAATTTTAAGAACTGGTAACTCTTAACATCAGCTTCTCCAACATCTTAGTTAAATAGTATGATTTACCATGGAAGAGAGGTGGTATAAAGTAGCAGGTCAGAATCATGGAGTTTGAAATTGGCACTTCCACAGAATCTGAGAGTGTTTGAAAACTAAATTCCACTCTGGGCCCATTGGAGAAACAGGCTCAGTGTGTGGGATTTGGATTTGGATTTGGATCTAGATATTGCCTTCCCCAAAGTCGGGGTGATGATCAGGGGGTTGGACTGAGTGTTAGTGATCAGATCCATCCCTAGTGTAAAGTTATGCCATTTGCTATTCTCCTTTTCATATATATATATATAGTTTTTATGGAGGAGTCCATCTGAATCCACCACTTTCCATTATTCTTCTCCCAGAACCCCATCAAACTCCCCCATTTTTGTCTCACATTATGTTTTTCTTTGGTACTACCTTGGTTGGCCTCAACATCTGAAGAGAAACCTCTTGTAAACTGAGAGTGTTAAGGTGGTCTGTATCCAGAGTTCTAAACATCTCCCTCATCATTGGCTTCCCAACATAGCTAATGATATTTTAATAGTTATAGGTCCTATCCTGCAAAATGCTGATCACTCTTTAATTCCTGTTGATTTAATTAGATCTCTTTCTTAAGTGGTAACAGTTAATTTAGACCCCATCATTTTGTATGTTCGTATCATTTATTTTCATACAGTTGAAGAAAACCATTCCTTGATGAGAAAGCACAGGTTCCCATAATTAAATGATGAGCCGGTCACACATTTTTTCTGATTTTTCTCAGACTCCCTCGTTGGATTCCTGACTGAGATCTGCTAGAGTTGTTTTCAGCTTAGTTTTTATATATTCTGTCATTTCTTTTAACCTTTTCATCAAAGATGACTTCCCTAAAAAACTGCAAGGGTGTAAGTGTCTGGACGAAACGTGAGTTGATCACCCACAACAAACTGTTTGTGTTTGAAGTAAATGTGTGACTTAAAGGTCAGTTTTATTTTTGTTTTTAATCAGATCAGAGTTCTTCATAGCTTCTTTTATAGATGTTCATGCTGTGGGAAACTTCAGCTTACTTTGCAGACTCTGTGTTTCTCTTGGTCACCAGCATCTAGAGCTGTCTGAAAAGGGGGAATTTCTTTCTGTAAAATCTTTCTTGTTTTTAAGAGAAAATGTTTTGTCCTGAAGCAGAATGAAATGTCAACAATGCCAAAATTTTTGTGGAAAATGGTTTAAAGAACAAATTCATTTCAGGAGAACTGAAATGGAATTTTTTAGCTTCTCAGCTGCCCTCTAGCTTAGCTTCCAGAGAAGCAAAAACCCTGGCTTCTCTACCTCTCTGCAGACTCCCAGTTCCAGAAGCCAGAGAGGAGCTACCTGGCCCCTAGAGCTAGGGGTTAGGCAGCTAGTGCTCTACCTCTCTGCCCTTCCAGAGCTGGAGGGGAGGCAGAGAAGTAGAGCATTTAAACCTATACAAGAAAACCACTGAACCAGCTGACCTGGGGAGTCTGAAAGGCCTGTGCATCCCAGTCCAGGGAACTCCCAATAGGGTGACCAGACAGTAAATGTGAAAAATCGGGACAGGAGGTGGGGGGGGGGTAATAGGAGCCTGTATAAGAAAAAGACCCAAACATCGGGACTGTCCCTATAAAATCGAGTCATATGGTCACCCTAACTCCCAATGACAGGACTTCCCTAGAGCCACATACCCTGGGACTCTGTTTTGTTGGAAAATTCCCAGCCAGCTCTATTTATGAAGCTTAAGGAAGGTTTATAAAATGCTTTCAGATCTTTGCATGAAAAATGTTTATATAAGTGATGATCATTTATTTCTATTACAGATAGTTGGTACATGAAATGAAAAATAGTATTATTTTTATAGCCAGTTATATTCTAAACTGATTGATGACTAGCTAATGATTGCTTGAGCCCTGGCTTTTTGTCTGTAAAAGATAAGCTAAGGTACAGTCAAATCATTTTGACTGTTCTGGCAATGCATGATGGAATTTGCAGTAACGTTATCCTGTAAGTTTAAAAAGCTGTGTTAGTATTATGTATGCAGTGAAACACAAAAATTGGCCTTGTCTTTTGGCACTAACTTAAGCTATATGTTTATACTCGACAGTTTTTGGTGTCTCAGTCCAAACCCGGACACTGTTGGAGAAGTAGCCTTTCTTTTTAATTTTGATGAGTTAAGTTAGTTTGTGAAGCTAAATCTTGGTTTTGCTTTAGTCTCTTTTTGTGTGAAATGAATCAACAGAGTATCAGCCTTCTTTATCTGTCAATACTGTGAGCCAGATTTTCAGCTGTCCTCCACAAGCTCCCCTGTAAAATGTAAAGATGAAACCATTTGAACATACAACCAGGCAAGCAAATAAATTGGTTAGTTAGCTACTTGGTTCCTGGATTTGTGTGTAAACGTGGGATTTTGCAGATACAAACAGATGCAGCTGGATTTTTGAGGCTAGTTTAAAAATGAACCCAGTTTTAAGAAATTTAGGAAGCAAAATCATGGTCTTGGCAAATCATGGTTATTAAAGATTCTGTAGCACTTTTCACACAAATTAAAGACATAGCTCTCGTGTTCTGGCTAAGATCTAGTTTGAATAATTGTAGTCTGCCTACATATAATGTACACTGGAAATAGTGGGCCAAATTCACTGCTGATGTAACTCCATTGATTTCCGTTGAATTATAGCAGCAGAGAACATGTCCTCTTATGTTTTGCTTCCTCTCTTAAATTATTGTTGCTGTGCTATGTTATGGATCTTGTGGGCACCTTACAAACTTACAACACCCGTCCTGGCAGACCATGCACTATGGACTAACTCAGGATTGAATCTAGCCACCAGACTGTAAAGCAGCATAGATTCTTTCAGGGTGAAAGATACTGCATACTTGTGAGACAAGTCTTGATTCCAATGTAGACAGCTGCACATTTATAATCTAATCTGATCTACTCATTTTGTATCAATCAATGGTATGTGACGAGGTCTAATTTGAAATGTTTACAAAACAATTGGGATCAATGTAAGATGGTGGAAGTCAGAGCATTACAATGATTGTGAGTTTATATCTGTGGAAGTACTAGACCTAAATCTGGTAGTGTCCAAGGTCCTGCCTTAACTTTCTTTAATGGAAAACATCATAATTACAAAGAGATTTTATACTTATTTACAATTCAGTCATAACAATGATAAAAACTAGACTTGGGAGTAAGATCATTTTGATTAAATTTCTGGCACCAAATCCATGTTCTTAATTTAAGAATCAGTTTCACGGTGGGTTGACTAGAGTCAGGAAGAATCTGAGTTTCCATTCATCTAAGAGTCATTTCATTTATTTAAAATTAGAGGACACTATCCCACCTCCAAATAATTCCCAAGAAGTTTCATTTCCTTAGGTAACACTTTTTTGGTGTGAAATGTGCACTTTGAAAAGGGCTTGCATAGATTGTGACATCCAGTGACCAATTAGCATACTTGTTTTTCATATTTCTTCAATCCACAGTATGGAAAAGATTTATAATATCTATTCCCCATTTATTTCATTCCGATGGCCATGCTTTCTTCAATTTTCCCCCCTATGTACAGAAACCTTTCACTATTCTGGTTTGTAACTCCAAAGACTCATTTATTTCATTTGCTCCAAGAACTAAACTAATAATATTTTAAAAAGTCAAAAGAACCTTCTGTGAATTTCCTGGTATGCCTTATCTTTTCTGGGTCTGGGTTTTAAATTACAATGTCTTCATTATTTGTGTTTTGTACAGCACCAAGAATATTGGGGGCACTTAAACAATAAATAATAAGGGCATCACTTGTGATGGTTTGGGGAAGAGGAGCTATTCTCCAGAAAGCAGAGGGACACCAACATTTATTTCATGTAGGGGTGATCCAGCATCCTTGAAGTCAATTGCTAAGTTCTAGAGCTGGTCAGAAAACAAGTGGGCTCCCTCTACCCCCTTTTGAAAACTGAACTAATTCAATTTGGAAATGTTACTAACATGCCTTTACATCTCCCATGATGCACCACAATCTCCATTTATGGTGAGGGGAAGAAGTTGCATCATGGGATACCTTAGCCATGATGTAGAGCTGTAGTCTAGCTGCGGAACACAGGAGATGGGGACATAAGGAAACCTAACTACAACTCCCATGAGACACCATAGTGGATATCCAAATCAAATTATTTTAGCTTGCAGATAAAATATTTCAGGTTTCAGGAAAATATTTCAGATTCAGGGCATTTGTTATTTAATCAAAATTTTCATTGGAAAGCAAGTACTTTCTTCTTTTGTTGTTGTTGAAAACCCAATTTTCTATAGAAACACAATTTCAACAAAATATTTGACCAGCTCCACTAAGTTCCTGTTGACTTCAGTGGTGCAGGATCAAGGTGATAGTTCACTGAATAGATGCCAAGCACCTGAGTTTGATTTACACCAGATAACTAATGTATTCTTATTTCCTGAGCTGTGCAGACTTTTTTTTTAAAACAATTTGTCTTTTTAAAAATTCTTTATAGTTTGTTATATCCTCTTAGAAACTTAAAAAATAACATGAATTTTGTCCTTTCCCATTTGGCAAACATTTTTGTAAAGCTCTTTGAAGATGAAAAGTGCCGTATAAATGCTTATTATTTTATTGACTTTCCCGTCTCTTTATTGAGTACAAACCAGCATGTGTCTGCATTGTTTACTTTGCTGATATTCATCAGCATCATTGATGATATCAGGATGTCAGCACCACTTGCTGCTGTGTTTGTACCCGAGGGATAATTGGAGAAGCCTTCTGAGTTATATGAGTTGGGGAATATTTAGAAAGCAGTAACACTTTACTGTCATAATACTGTGCATTGCTCTGGAAATTCAGTTGACTATAAGATCTTTCTGCTGGCTGCCTGGTTTTGTAGCAGCAAAGTAAATCTATTCTAGGGTTACACCGTGGTTGGTTTTTTTTCATATTTTTGGTGAGATATAAATACTTATGACCCAGCTCTGTTGCCCTTGCTAACTTTGCAAGCAGTCCCATTGACTTAAGCCAGACTACTCACCAAATAAGGTACTCAGCTTGAGTAAAGAGGGCAGAACTGATGCATTATAACATGAAAACACCCTTTACCAGGTGGCAGACATTTTGAAATATAATAGGTCAGATCAGGACTGTTAATTTTATTTATTTATCTAGGGGAAAGATTTTCCAATAAGACTAAAGGGCTGGGATCATAAGCCAAATTGACTTACCTTGTGTTCTTAAGTCTGTTACGCTGTTTTGAAAATCTCCTCCTTAATATTAGTATTACAAGATGGCCCAGAGCCCCCACTAAAGATCATAGCCCTATTGTTATCGAGTCATAGAGTGGAAGGCCAGAAGGGACCACTAGATCATGCAGTCTGACCTGTACATCGCAGCCACACCACGCAGCACCCATACACTAACCCAACAACTGAAATGAAAGCGAAGTAAATGATACCCATAGGAGACTAGTCTATTCTTGTGATAGGTTCTGCACAAATATATGTGATCACACAGTCCCTACCCTAAAGAGCTTGTAATAGAAAAACTCTAAAGACCACATTTATTGTCAATAACAATCCTTGCCGATGTATATTTTAAAGTCAGATAATGGGTTAAAGGGCCATCAATCAACTCAGATTAAAATGGAGAGTGAGATTTTCATTAACTGGCTGCAATACCTTTTGTATAATAAAAGTTATGGAAAACAGACCAGCATGAGTATGCCTACATGAGCTGGGAGTCGCACCCCAGAGCCAAGTGTAGTCATAGCCATATTGCGGTCCTATAGAAGTCAAAGGGAGCTTTTTCCACTGACTTCACTGGGGTTAGGGTTTCACTCATTATTTTTCACCTTTTAGTTGCCGTAAATCCACGTCAATTGAGATCAAAAGTCACCACATCTGTGTAGTTTGTGCAAGTGTCTCTTCAGAAAATGTTCTGAAGTTGTGCTCATTAATTAATTCGGTTTGCCCGTGCATGTCCACATGTGCTTTTCTGCTGTCATTCCCTTTGTTTAGATGTGTGTATAATCTCCATCATTGTATTTGGGCTGCCCTCCCTGAGGCGCATACAGTTTCCTATTTTCATGGTAACTGATAGCATGTAATGTAACCCTACTCAGAAAGGTACAGGAAATTCACCATCTATACCTAGGAACAGCTGCTGATAAATGGAGCTGTCAACCTATTTCTTAATTTCCTTTTTTTTTTCTTTGACTGAATACTTAAAATATTTTGTGTACCATCACCTCATGTGCTTTTTTTGTATAGACATAAATCACTGCCAGTACAGTAAGATATTTTAGGCTGTGTGCATCCATTATTGCTCTTCTCAAAGTAGCCAGTGATATTTCTACAGCCATGGATAGTAATCAATAAGAGTATTGATCTGGCTATACCCTTTGATCTTGTTAATTGCAAATTATTGCCCCCTGAGTCGGCCTCGGTTAAATTGGGTGGAATTGCTGCTGAATTGTTCTCTGATCACTTACATGACTAAAAGTTTTATTTTGAACTTTTTAAAATAGGCATTTTGAGGACAGTGACGGTAGCATAAGGCTCATTTTGGGGACAGAGACAACAATGAAAGGGTCATTTTAATGAGAGTTGGCATTTTGTCAATGTCACTGAATAGCAAACACATTTTAAATTGACCGGTATGCAGCAATACAACTTAAAGGTGCTAGTTACCATTTAGAAGCATAGACATATGGGGTGGAAGGGCTCATCCCCCTGTGCTGTAGGGGGACCATAGACCATCCCTGATAGATGTTTATCTACCCTGTTCTTCAAAACCTCCAGTGATGGTGGTTCCACAACCTCCCTTGGAAGCCTGTTCCAATTCTTAACTATCCTTATAATTAGAAAGTTTTTCATAATATTTAACCTAAATCTCCCTTACTGGACATTAACCCAATTGCTTCTTGTCCTACCTTCAGTGGACATGGAGAACAAATGCTCACTGTCCTCTTTATAACAGTCCTTATTTGAAGAGTGTTATTAGGTCCCCCCTCATTTGTCTTTTTTCAAGACTAAACATGGCCATTTTTTAACCTTTCCTCATAAGACAGTGTACTCTGAGGTGAATTTTGTCAGGCCCCACCAATTTAAATACATTTATCTAATCTAAATATTCTTTAACCTGTTCTTTCCATATTCTGGCTTCTGTTCCTTTCCCCTTGTTGTTAATATTAATTGTGTTAAGCATCTGGTTACAATCAACCTTTTCACTGAAGATTGAAGCAAAACAGGCAGTAAACACCACAGCCATCTTGATGTGATCTGTTATTAGCTCTCTTTCCCTGCTAAGTAGTGGACTTACACTTTCCCTCATCTTTCTGTTGCTCCTAGTGTATTTATGGACCCTCTTCTTATTGCCTTGTATGTTGCTGGCTAGGTGTAACTCATTCTGTGCCTTAACCTTTCTAATTTTGTCTCTACATGCTTCCACTATTCTTTTGTATTCATCCTTAGTGATTGTCCATGTTTCCACTTTCAATCCTTTCTCCCATGTGCACCATGTAACAAAATAAAGGACACAACTACCTCATGTAACTGTGCACTATCAAAGAAAGAGGAGTACTTACCAGATCTCCCATCATCTGCTTCAGGCAGTCCAGATCTGGACTGCTTGAACTAGACCCTTCTGGCATCAAAAAGAGGTCCTGGCTTGCTATGCCACCAGACGAGCATGTCGGCTCTCCCACATCCTCCTCCAACTTGACCTCCTCATCCACCACTTTATCCTTGGGGTGACTCCGCTGGTTGCTGCCTCTAGGCCCCCCCAAAGTATCCATGGGGCTCTTGGCGGTGGAGATGGGGTCACTGCCAAGGACGGTATGCAGCTCCTTGTAGAAGAGACATGTTTTTGGCACCATACCAGAACGAAGGTTGGCCTCCCTTGCTTTCTGGCATGCTTTCATCAGCTCCCTGATCGTAGCATGTCACTGGTGGGTGTCCCTTTTGTGCCCCTTCTCATACATGCCACAAGCAATCTGCTCATAGGTGTCAACGTTCCTACGGCTGGATCAGAAGCTGCAACTCCACAGCCTCCTCTCTCCACAAACCCAACAGATCCAGTAACTCCGGTGTACTCCACACGGCAACCCGTTTACTGTGGAAAATTGGCATGGTCAGCTGAGAAGATGCAATGTGAGCTGTCCATGCAGAGCAAACAGCTATTGGAATTTCAAAAATTCCTGGTGCTTTAAAGGGGGAGGGGCGCATGCCTGTGTAACTGGCTGCAGGGCAGTGGAGTAAAAACTGCTTTCCAGAGTGGTCATGATGGGCAATGTGAGACACCTCCTGGAGGCCACTTAGGGCAACATAAGCAAGTGCAGTAACTATGGTGACATTGCGTTGCTCTAACTTTGTTGCAAAAAGCTGTGTCACTTGTTGAGGTGGTTTTATTATGTCGGCATAGCAGGAGAGTTAAATCGGCGGGTGGACCATTGTTGTATGTACACATGCACTGTTTTGTCGATGAAACCTGACTTTTGTCGACAAAACTGTGTAGTGTAGACAAGGCCTAAATAGAAGTGAGACATTTGCTGCATCTGTAGCTTCTGCCATTAATGCAATCAATCGATCAATCAATTATTTTTGCATGAATAATGCTGATATTCAGTTCATGATGCTGGGGAAACAAATGTTGTGGCACAGGTTCTGCTTATTTTGGGTATTTCTAATTGGACCAGAGGGACACTTTTGACATTCAAATTCCCAGATGAGTAAAATTAACCTAGATCTGCCAAAGAATTGCTAGTGCCGAAGGTAACAGAAGTCTAATACAAAGGTAGTGCCACTCAGCATGATGACAGAGAGCTATGTCTGTTGCTTCATTTGTACTGATTAATGTGTGAGGTCTAAGAGTTTCTGGTTTGTGTTCATACCCTGTACTGCTAGTGCCATTGTACAAACTCAAGCAGTCAGGGTGTATAGTCTTCATTTTGACCTAGTGTGATAGGTTGTTGAACACTCAGTGTTGTTCTATAGCATTAGAAAGATGGAAGAGAATTCTAAATTAAAGACAAAAATGTGAGACAAAGAGCCGTTATTTCATCATTACCTTGGAAAAGAATAAGGCCAGCATCAAGGGTGGGTGGATTTATTTTAAAGCAGAACAGTAGGGAGGGGGGGGAGGTTAATATAAAAGAGAACAAAAAGAAATGTACATTATGCCTGACCTTTATGGGAAACTAATTTGTGCCAATACACTGATAACTTGTCCAAGAATAGGTCACCCATAAGTAAGATTACTCCAATTACGCCAGCAAAATCTGATCTGGACTGTTAGTCACTTTGATTATCTCACTGAAAACTTCATACATGACATCTGGTGTGGACACTTTTATGTGCACACTTTTCTTACACCACTTTTTATTTTGTATTCTACTTTTACTATTTTACGGGGTTTTTTGTAGTCTAGAATTGTTCTTTATTTTGTTTATTTATATGTAAATATATATACACACAAACACACAAATTGTTCTCCAGTGATGGTATAAAATACTGGAGTCTGCAGTAGAGTGACTATGGTGTTTTGTAACTTTTTGTCACTAGGCCTGATAGGAAATAGACAACGGTGATTTATTCCAGCTGAGGATCAGGTTCAGTATCTTAACCCTTCTTCTCACACATTTCAAATTACACAAGTTGAACACCTAGGCCCCAATACTGCTAAAATTTATGCACATGTTTATCGTTATACACTCTTTGTAATTCCATTGACTAGAGCCCAGAAAGTTAAACACATGCATAAGTCTTTTCAGGCTCTGGGCCTTAACTATACTGTGCACTGAGTATGATTTTGGGAACAAAGTCTAAATATATTCAGTGGGCAGAATTTTTTGACTAAAAATGGCTTTATTTTGAAAATAAAAGTTTTGACAGAAAATTTCATTTTGGCCAAAGTTTTACGATTTTTTTCTGACAAGAACATAATTTTGTTTTTGAAATCAGAAGTGTTTTCAGTTTTTTTCTTCTCCTCTTCTTTTTCCTATCTTTTATTAGTAGGAGGAAAGGGAAAGATGAAAAACAAAATATTAAAAATGTGGAAAAATCCACTAAATTTTTTTGGAAAAAAAATTATTTCAGTTTTTTCTACAGAATGACCCCATTTCGGCTAGCTCTAAAATCTAGAATATGCCTTGAATATAAGCTTGTTTCCTTAGTGGCATTGCCTCCCTCATTGGTTATAGTTATGATGAAGCAGTTTTGTTTTTATAGAGAAAAAGTTTCGATTTGACAGTACTTCACCCTTCCAACACATGAATACTTGCTTCAATGGATTTAACCAAAGGTTGAGCAGAAATGTTTATAGGTTTGCTTGTTAAATATTGGCAACATATCACTGAAATATTCTCATACCTTGTTACAGTGAACTCATCTTTTTTTTCCTTGAAAGAAATGCTGTATTTTAAAGATATTTATAAATATGTTTTTGCACCATTATTTTTTAAGGTTATTAAATAAGTTAGATTTAATCTTTTAATACAGGCATTTTTGTGTAAGTAATTAACGTGCTGTAGCAAACACCAGGAAGACTTCAAAGTCCTTTCAGCAAATTTGCCATATTGATAAAATATTACTTCTTTTAATACAGCAATGAACATCTGATACAACACCATGTTGCAGTAACGTCACTCAGTAAGGATTTAACTAATTTGGTTTGTAGAATTACTCGTTTGACGTTGATGTGGAGGATATTTGTATTAGTTTACTTTCACTGATGATGAGGAAGCCTTGAGGTATGTAGTGTTTGGTAAAAAGTTTCTTCTGCAATTTAAGGTGTGTGTGTGGGGAACTTTGAGTCCCTTTTTTATTACAGAGGTAATACATCACTAACTTTCTATTACCTCCCATTCTATGGGATAATACTTCTTCTGTATGAATTTCCACTGGGAACAGTAGTTATTAGAACAGGTAAATTGAACCAAGCATCACCAAATAGATTTTTTTTTCCTTCTCCTCAAAATCCCAGAGCAAATGTTGTCATGCTCAGGAGCAGCTAGCAATTCAGAACTGTGATTAAATTTATTTGCTGCTTTTGAGGTCTTTGTCGCTTCTTTGACAGTAGTACTTTATGCCCACAAGCAACCGTATCATTTTAGTATATTAATATGACTTTAATGTAACACAAGGTTTCTCCGAATCAGGTATTTTTGTTGGTTTGACTATGTAGAAAAATGAGGGCAAACATTTAGTTGAATCTAAAGGCAATGCTTCACATAAATGGGAAAGACCTTATGTTCTACTGAGGTCTGCCTTGCTTCTGCTGCTATTTTTAGAGAAACAAAAAATCCTTGTTCAGGTTCTACAATCTGGGTCTCTATTTCTCTTCAGTGTTGCTACCGCACTAAGAGAATATTTTTCATAGCTGCAGTGTGAAGTCTGACTGGAATTACTGCATGTGTTTTGTTTTCAGTAATATCAGTGTATCAGGCAAGTGCAAGAAATGTAGTAGATATCAGGGCTGTTTTTAAAAACAAGGGCACCAAATAGCTTCAGTTTTGTAGGTTTGCTATGACTTATGTATATTATTGAAAATAGTTTCTCCAAGCATAAAACTGACAGTATGAGACAAAGCAGTTTTATTGGGCCCTTTTCACATGAGGTGACCTCATAACCTGTCCCTCCCAGCACTCTTACCTCCCTGTACGTTCTTCAGTCATTCTAGTTCTGCCTCTGCTCTCATCTTCTGTTCATATGCAACCTTCCTGTTGAATCTGTCTTTGGTGATGGGTGATAGTATAAAGCTCTTAGGCCTGGTCTACACTGAAGGGGTGGCGGGGGGGGAATCGATCTAAGTTACGCAACTTCAGCTATGTGAATAATGTAGCTGAAGTCGACGTACTTAGATCGACTTACCGTGGTGTCTTCACCGCAGTGAGTCAACTGCTGCCTCTCCCCCCGTCGACTCTGTCTGCATCTCTTGCCGAGCTGGAGTACAGGAGTTGACGGGGGAGTGCTCGGGGATCGATTTATCACATCTAGACTAGACGCGATAAATCGATTCGTGCTGGATTGATCGCTGACCGCTGATCCGGCCGGTAGTGAAGACATACCCTTAGTATCTGAGCACCTCCCACGTAAAATCAATAGCAATAGTGGACTTCATGGAGTCTCTTGCACTTCTCCTTTTTGAGGTGAAATCTCTTCTTGGGAGTAAAGTGGGTTTTTGGGTTGGGGGTTGGTTGTGGCACCTCTTCCCCTTCTCACTTCACCTTCCCCTGCCCCTACCCTGTATAATCACATTGCCTGGTTTCCTTGCCACTTCTCAGCCTCTTTTAGTGGTTGCCACTGTTACCAGCACGGTCTTATGCTCTTACCACTCCGACTCCTCTGCTCTTTCAGCATAGCAGCTGCACATTGATCAGTTTAGCATCAAGCCCTCTGCATTGTAGAGGAATCTTTTGGGGACATGCTGGGCAAATTTGGACTCTGCACTGACCAGCGGGAACTGATAGTAGATTGAAAAGCAGATCTTTTGACTGACACTCGCCTATTAGCTCCTCCTTCACCTTTCCATAGGCCTTGTGGCAGCCTCCCTTGCCATGCAGCTGCTTATCACAGTGGCATTGGAGGAGGGCACAGCATGATAGCTAACTTGGTAGCTCTTCTGCGGCATCCAGCATCTGCTGCAAGATGGATAAGGGTGTACTGCCTGCAGCTGAAGACAAGCAGCTGCATGCAGCAGCATGATGACCAGGTGCCCAGGCCACGTGACAGCCAGCAGGAAGAGAAGGATGACAGCCCCTTGTGCAGTGTTTGATTCTGTGGACAAGATTCTCAGGGAAGGCAGCTGCACTGTTTTCTTTCTCCAGTGATTATTTCTCTGAGTTTTGAGTTTGTACAGTGGCGGGAGAGGTTCTAAAAATATTTACTGGTATGGTTGATCGTGCTTCCTGAGTAGCTGTGCCAGTGGTGTGAACTTGTCAGTCACATCAGTTGACCCAGGAAGAATGTAAACCATGCATGGGGGAGGGATAGCTCAGTGGTTTGAGCATTGGCCTGCTAAACCCAGGGTTGTGAGTTTAATCCTTGAGGGGGCCATTTGGGGATTTAGTTAGGGATTGGTCCTGCTTTGAGCAGGGGGTTGGACTAGATGACCTCCTGAGGTCCCTCCCAACCCTGATACTCTATGATTTACTCCCCAGATTTGTCAAGGAAATCCTAGAATACAGATTGCTCCCGGTTAATTCATCCTGATAGGTTCACTTTTGGACATTGAGTATGATATATTTAACTAGAGATCCTATCTTGAGGATGACTACTGGTGAGGCCATTGAAGGGATACCAGCAATCAAATCACTAACAGCTTCAAATGGTGGAATAGCAATTTTTAGAGATTAAATTCAGTCAGTTTGGACTATCATGGCAGTTGGTTGTCTTTCTCTGTGGTCACTTTGGGATCTGTTGACATCACAGAAAAGTAGAGGCTGCTGAGGATTGGGCTAATGACCATTCTGATTCACTATATAGGGGTAGAGCATTTGTAGAGTTAGCATTTTAAGTTAGCCAAACATGGGAAGATTGGATTCTTGATAGTGTCTAGTGATCATTGTAAAATCATTGTACATCTTGCCTGTTCTGTCTGCTTTTAGAATACATTTTTGGCCTATGTGCGTCATTCACTTAGAATTGTGTTCCTTTCTCTTTTTAATGGCATGCTTGCAGCAAATTTCTTTTGTGTCATATATTTCTGAGCAGATCATATTTTATCAAGCAAAGAAAATGTTTTGTCGTTTAAAACCATGCTTAGAATAACTTTCAAAAATATTAATATTTTAATAGCATTGTACATTTTTTTATAATTATAACAAAGTTCCTGAACTGTATAATAGGGATATAATTTTTATATAATTGCTTATGTCTATAATTTACATCAGCACACTAAATGAAATTGTTCCACTATGTTGCCCAATCCTATAGCAACACTAGTATGTTCAGATATCTACCCTGAATTTCACCTCAAGGTATTTTAAGCATATCTTTATTAAAAGCATAAAATAATGTTCTTCTAGATTTTACAGGCAGCTTCAAGCCTTCCTTTGATCGTTTTTAATGTGAATTCCTTCTTTCTTTGACCATTTTCTGTGCTTTAATAGATCTCTCCTTTTCTCTGAGTAGGGGTTCATGCAACAGCCCCTCCGCCATTCAGTAACATGAGTGATCTTTAAGTGATAGTTTGCAAGCATGTTTGAGAGAGTAAACTATTTATCTAGTGCACCTGTTTAATGATCTTTCGTTTAACTAGATAGCAACCACCGTTCTTTCCTCCTAGTTCATTAGAACACATGCTATTTTTCTTCTTAAAGTGTTATACAATTAAAATAATAAGGCCCTATTTAATACCATGTTTTTTATTAAAACGACTATTGTGTAATTCATAAAATGGTTCTCTAATCTAATAACCTGATTTAAATGTATGGCAGTATTTTAGTACTGTCACTGCAGTAAACTTTTATGTATGATATGACCATCAATATTAAAAGAGGGAGGCCTACAATTTGCTGCAAGAAAAGGTGTAAGTGGCAATTTCACCTCTGAATCAGTGCTCCATCATAGAGGCATGGATGCTAAAAAATTGACACTAAAGATCTTATGGCACAATGATAACATTCACAAAAGTAGGTAGTGTTGAACCCGGTGTCATAGACTGATTCAGCTTTGGTAGCTGTTAGAGTACACAAAATGTTACACTTTCTCTAAATAATGGGCCTACATTTGTGCAAAATGTTCATGCCTTTGCAAAATTTTCCTACAAAAATCAATCCATTTTCTATATTCAGCAAAACAGAAAAAAAATTACACGAGAGTACTGGCATTTTGATATACCTATTTTCCATGCTTCTAGCAGCAACATTCTGCCTACCTAAATGCTTCACACTGTTTTAACTGGGTATGATGTACATCCATACTCCCCATTTTAAACTGATTTGTTGTGCTGCGGTGAACTGAGAAACAGCTGCCAGATTCCATCTCAGAGGTGATGGGTGAAGTGATTCCTGTGTATACATTGTTTTAAAGCACTTCAGAATGAGAGATAAAATGTTAGGCTAAAGCCTGCAGTCCTTACTCGGGAAAAAAACTGTTGTTGTCAATGAGATTTTTCTCTGTATAGACCCAGCACAATTCACCCTGATAAAATCCAGTTTTTATATGCAGTGACTGGTAGGGTTACCATATTTCCACAATCAAAAAAGAGGACACGGGGGGGGGGGGGAGGGGAAAGCCCTGCTCTAGCCCCGCCCCCATTCACTCCCTCCCACTTCCTGCCCCCTGACTGCCCCCTCAGAACCCCCAACCCACCCCCCCCGCTCCTTGTCCCCTGACTGCCCCCTCCTGGGACCCCTGCCACTAACTGCCCCCTAGGATCCCACCCCCATCTAAGCCTCCCTGCTTCTTGTCCCCTGACTGCTCCCTCCTGAGAACCCCCCACCCTAACTGCCCCCCAGGACCCTACCTGTCCCCTGACTGCCCCGACGCTTATCCACACCCCTGCCCCATATTCACACCCATGCCCCCAGACAGACTCCTGGGACTCCCACACCCTATCTAACCCCTCCCCGCCCCCTGACAGGACCCCCAGAACTCCCGACCTATCCAACCCCCTCTGCTCCCTGCCTGCCTCGACCCCTCTCCATACCCACGCCCCCAACAGGCCCCCCCAGAACCCCCGACCCATCCAACCCTCCCCTACTCCCTGTCCCTTGACTGCCCCCTCCAGAAACCCCCTGCCCCTTCTCCAGCCCCCTGACCCCCTTACCCTGCCACTCAGAACAGGGTGTTGGGCTCCGCGCGGAGCCCGACGTGTGGCTGCGCTCCCCAGAGCAACACACAACCTGGTCCCTGTCCCCACACAGTGCTGCCGGAGCGGGGCACTGGGCAGCAGGGGAGGGGGCGCAGGGGAGAAGGGCGGGGAGGAGGAGCTACCGAGGCCCGATGCAAACGGCCCGGCCGTCGATCTGAGAATGCAGGGAGGGAGAGGAGGAGGAGCTCTACAGCTGCCGGAGTCCAGCCCGGCAATGATCTGAAGCTGCGGGGGAAGGGTTCTGGCTGCCGGAGCCCCATGCGAGTGGCTGAATTTCCTGCAGCCCTCCCAGCCTTGCCTCGCTCTGCATGGGGGGGAAATCCCGGACATTTTTAGTTATTTACAAATTTCCCCCCAGACGCTATTTTTCACACAAAAAGCCAGACATGTCCAGGAAAATCCGGACAAATGGTAATCCTAGTGACTGGAAGCACCAATATGTAAAGAAAGGAATGTCATTTTCAGGTTTTAAGTGTTTTCTAAATATGAATTTACTGTACATGTACTTTGGAATTATGTTCTAGTGGGTAAATAATATAGTTTCTATTCTAACCTACAATATTCATCTGTTAACTAAACCGAATCATCTTTACACAGTGAATATTTGCTACTTTGATTTTAATAAGGTATACATCTACTTAGAAATAGTGAAATAAGAAAACAAAATGGGAGTATGCAGCAATGACTGAATTTCCTTCTGACTCAAGAATCAGTGGGATCCTTGTATCACTAAGGATTGCAGGATTTATCTCTTTTTATTAACATCCAGATTAGGTCATCCATTCAAGATTTTATAGCAGGATTTAGGCTCAGAGATAATGCCGAGTCCATAGTTCAGAGTGAGACAGGTGTGACACTGTTGAAGGTTTTTTGGTTTGGTTGGTTGAGGTGATACATTAATGTGAGATCCCTTCTCTCTATTTCTGGTTGTCAAAATGGAAGTTAGATTCCAAGGCATTTATAAAAAAATAAATAAGGGGGACTAGGTGACTCAGAGGTCTCGTAACTGAATTGGATGACTTCATATCTATATCATCCATCAACTGAGGACCCGATCTTCACAATAGTTTGAAAGTTATCAGCTGGCTATTCTTGCCTCATGTCAGTGGTTCTCAACTAGGGGTACATCAACTCATCTTGATATTTGCCCAGTTTTACAACAGGCTACATAAAAAGCACTAGCGAAGTCAGAACAAATTAAAATTTCATGCAGAGAACAACTTGTTTATTCTGCTCTATATACTATACGCTGAAATGTAAATATAATATTTATATTCCAATTGGTTTATTTTATAATTATATAGTAAAATGAGAAAGTCGGGAATTGTGGGCTCCCAATCGGAGATACCATATATACTCAATCATAAGCTGGTTCGTTTAGAAGCCAACCCCCCCAAGATGGATAAGTAAAAGTGGAAAAATGTTATAACCGGTTCATAAGCCGACCCTATAATTCAGGGGTCAGGAAACTTTGGCTCCCGGGCCATCAGGATAAGCCGGTGGTGGTCCAAGATGGTTTGTTTACCTCGAGCATCCGCAGGCACGGAGGTAAACTTAAGTAAACAAAGTGTCCCCGCACGGCAGCTGCTTACCCTGACGGGCCGGGACTGCAACTGGTGGGGAATTTTTTTTTCGGGGGGGAGAAGCTGGGAGTCAGGGGAGTAACCCCTGTGACCACCCCCCACATGACCCCACCCTAGCCCGGGACCCCCACACTCTCCCCATCCCATCCCTTCCCACCTTATATGGGGAGGGCCAGGGGAGGATGTCTCTGAACTGGCTGGAGCTGCTCCGGCACCCGGGCAGCGTGGCCACAGCCTGCTCTGGGGGGGTGGGATCGAGCGGCACGGCTGCAGCCTGCCAGCCCCAGAGCTGCAGCTGCTTCAGAGGCTGGGAGGAGAGCAGTGTGGCCAGAAGTGGAGAGACTCTGGCCCTGCCTCTTCCCTTCTCTCTCTGCTGGCTGTGCTGCCTCTCCTTGCTCCCTCTGTTGGGGAGAGGGGCTGTGTCCCACCTCTCCCTCTCTATACCCATTCATCAGCTGACTTCCGTCTCTGGTGCTTCCCTTTTTTACTAAAAAAAATTCGGCTTCTGAATGAGTATATACAAAGAAGTATATATAAAGAAGACTGAGTTTTCAATAAGTACTGAGAATCAGCCCTTTGAAAATCAAGCCCCTTTAGGGCATTTCAGATCAGGCACCCAACATCACTAGTCAATTTTGAAAACATTGACCTTAGAATTTTAGCATATTTGGAAGTTTTATAGGTAGGCTTGGCAGAATTTTTTGTTTATAATTTCAATGGATAGCAATGTTTAATTTTAAGCATTTTTTTTTCAATTTTTATCTGTTTAAATTTTCCACAGTTGTAGGAAATTATGTGTATGTGGGGCAGCCAGACAATAATTATTTAATGACAGTTGAGATTCAAAAAGTTAAAGCTTTATAACCATTGAAACACAAATTGTCAGCAACACATTTCAAAATGTACAAAATCAAATGCTAACAAGTTCTCAAGCAGCATTTTTCTTTCTATAACTACCTGTAAATTTTTATTAGTATTGATGAACATTTTTTACTGGGTTTTGTGTGTATGGTGAAATCAACATCTGACATATACCAGTAAAAATCTAATCCTTCCATGCCTGTTTGTAGGGCAGATCCTCACATGGTGTAAATTAATTTCAATTTACCTCAGGTGAAGATCTCCACCTCTGATTATAAATCTGTATGGAAACTACTTCTTGTATAATGGTTAACACAAACTAGTCGGGATCAAATATTTACTATGGGCATTTATGTACAAATACAACTTTGCATGTGGAATGCCTTCTTCTGCCATGTAGCATTCCTTGTATGAGGTCTCACATAAAGTGTCAAAATGCTGTCATGTTGCTTGCAGTATGTCATGTTGGGTCACGTTACATCACCATGCAAACGTATATGCTGCTAGCTAGAAAGGAATGTTATTTCCAAAGACTAAATACATTAAGGGTTATTAAAATGTTTAAATCTTGAGTTAGGATTTTTGGTTCGCACAACCATGGTTACATTAATCTTTAAATTCACAATACACAGTGTGAGGTTTCAGCACCATGATTCTCATTAAAATCAATGAGAAACACTGGGTTGGAAAACCTGAAGATTTTGGGAAATATACTCTTTGTGTTGTTTTTGTGGGAGAAGAAGAAAGACAGAAATGCTACCAGGAAGTAATTTCAGAAAGCTCTGCTTAAATGACTAAAACAACAATATAAATGCATGAGAGACAAGGTGGGTGAGATAATATCTTTTATCGGACCAACTTCTGTTGGTGAAAGAAAAAGCTTTCAAGCTTACACAGAGCTGTTCTTCAGGTCTGGGAAACTTACTCGAGTGTCACTACTAAATACAAGATGGAACACATTGTTTAACATAAGTAGTTATCACATATTTCAAGGGACCATTCAAGATGAAGTGGCCTGTTAACACCCCTCCAGTCATAAGGAGGAGAGGGAGGGATGCGAAAAAAGCTGCTCAGTGCAGGTGGGGAAGGTTGTTAGTGGGTTATAGATTGTTGTGATTAGCCATAAATCCAATGTTTCTATTCAGTCCATGAATTTTAGGTCTGCAAAGTTATGAATTTAAGTGCCCAGGCTCATCTTTTGAAAGTGTTGTGCAGGCCTCCTTTGAGGATGAGGACTGATAGGTCAGATATGGAGTGATCACTTTATGAAAAGTATTCATCTGCAGGTGACAGGGTGGTGGTGATGGGTTTGTTTTAATAATTTTCCTGTGTGAGTTCATTTGAGAGCATAGTGATTGTCTGGTTTCACTAGTCACTACGCAAGAGGATAAATGGACACAAGTCAGATATCAGGAATGGCAATATACAAAAACCTGTAGGAGAACACTTCAACCTCCCTGGCCACACAATAGCAGATGTAAAGGTAGCCATCTTACAGCAAAAAAACTTCAGGACCAGACTCCAAAGAGAAACTGCTGAGCTCCAGTTCATTGCAAATTTGACACCATCAGATCAGGATTAAACAAAGACTGTGAATGGCTATCCAACTACAGAAGCAGTTTCTCCTCCCTTGGTGTTCACACCTCAACTGCTAGCAGAGCACCTCACCCTCCCTGATTGAACTAACCTCGTTATCTCCACACTGATTTATACCTGCCTCTGGAGATTTCCATTACTTGCATCTGAAGAAGTGAGGTTCTTACCCACGAAAGCTTATGCTCCCAATACTTCTGTTATTCTCAAAGGTGCCACAGGACCCTCTGTTGCTGGTTTCACTAGGGTTACCATACGTCCGGATTTTCCCAGACATGTCGGGCTTTTTGGGCCTCAAATCCCCGTCCGGGGGGAAATCCCAAAAAGCCAAACTGTCCGGGAAAATAGGGAAGTGCTGGGCCGGGAGCTGGGCTGGGACCGGCGGTGCTGGGCTGGGGGTGCTCGGCTGGGGGCTGGCCCGGGGCCCGGGGATGCGGGGCCGGCAGTGCTGGGCTGGGGGCCGGGCTGGGGATGCTGGCCCGGGGCTGGGGCCGGCAGTGCTGGGCCGGGGGTGCTTGGCCGGGGGCTGGCCCAGGGCCCGGGGGTGCGGGGCCGGGTGCCGGGGCCGGCGGTGCTGGGCCGGGCCGGGGCTGGCGGTGCTGGGCCGGGGGTGCTCGGCCGGGGGCTGGCCCGGGGCCCGGGGGTGCGGGGCCGGGTGCCGGGGCCGGCGGTGCTGGGCCGGGCCGGGGCTGGCGGTGCTGGGCCGGGGGTGCTCGGCCGGGGGCTGGCCCGGGGCCCGGGGGTGCGGGGCCGGGCCGGGCCCGGCGGTGCGGGGCCAGCAGTGCTGGGCTGGGGGCCGGCAGTGCTGGGCCGGGGCCGGGCCGGGGGCCAGGGGTGCTGGGCTGGGGGCCGGGGCTGGGGGCCGGCAGTGCTGGGCCGGGGGCCGGCGGTGCTGGCCCAGGCTGGAGATGTGGGGCCGGGGCCGGCCGCCGGAGGGAGCCGCTCGGTTGTGGGGGGGCAGTTTGGGCCGCGCCTCCTTCCCCCCCCCCCAGCTTGCCTGCTTCAGGCTTCCCACGAATCAAATGTTCGCGGGAAGCAGGGGAGGGGGCGGAGTTGGGGCGGGGACTTTGGGGAAGGAGTGGAGGTGGGGCGGGGGTGGGGCTGGGGGCAGGGCTGGGGCCCTGTGGAGTGTCCTCTTTTTGGACACTCAAAATATGGTAACCCTAGTTTCACCCACATAGTTGCTGTTGGGGCATTTAGTGCACTGGATGAGGTACACCACATGTTGTGACAGGCCTGTGTAGGACCCCTGGATCTTGAAAGATGTGTTGTGCGTGGTGTTGATCATTGTAGCAATAGAGATATCTCTTCAGGCTTTGCATCTGTTGTTCTGGCAGGGTCTGGTGCTGCTTTGAGTCAGTGTGTCCTGGTCTGTGGGAAGCTTGCTGCTGCTGACGAGCTTGAAGAGGTTGAGGGATTGTTTGAAGGTCAGAAATGGGGGTTCAGGAAAGATTTCTTTCAGGATGGGGTTCCCATCAAGTATGGGTTGCAGTTTGTTGATACCCTGTATGGGCTCCAGTGTGGAGTGGTAGGTGACAACTAGCAGTGTGCGGTTGGAGGGGATTTTATTTCTGTGTGGAAGCAGGTTCTCTCGGGGTATTTGTGTGGCCCATTCAATGATGCAATCTACTTCTTTGTTGTTTGGTGCAGGTGGTTTTGAGTGTATTACAGTGTCTATCCCTCACTTTCTTCTTGGAGCATTCTGTGGTATCTGAGTGCCTGGCTGTAGATAACAGATTTCTTGGTGTGTATTGGGCGATTACTGCATCTGTGAAGGTAGGTGTGGTGATCTGTGGGTTTCTTGTACATAGTTGTCTGAAGGATTCCATTGCTGAAGCTGATTGTGGTGTCTAGGAAGTGGAGGTTGGTGTGGGAGTGTTCCAGAGACAGTTTAATGGACAGGTGGTGGTTGTTGAAGTTATGGTGGAAATCTATGTGGGAGTTTAATGTCTATAATATAAATATATGAGGGAGCTGATATAGTAATATAAATGCATGTTATCTGTTAAGGAGCAATGAGTATTGTAAGTAGCCTGAACACTACAGATGATCTAGATATATAGATATATTGCTCTTTATCGTAGAAAATAGCACAAAAGGAGTTGCTAATATCATGTTATTTAAAGAGTTTAAATTTATTCCTTTGTGGAGTGAAATGAATTGAGAGCCTGCAGCACTTCACTTTTAAAATGTTGAATTTCTTCCCCCTGAATGTTTATATTTTTAAAAGCTTTATAACAGTTACCCTTCTGCTTTGCTCGGATTGGAATAAATTGCATTAAAGAGATTTCTTAAATTAGGGAAAGGCATAAATATGTGGAAAAATCTCCATTTTTTTGTATGAGACTACCTGTCACATATTTAAACTAAATTCAAACTCCTATTTTTATGTCAGAGTTCATTTATATGAATGTACACTGTAACAATAAACTTATGTCAATCACAGCTCCATCTTCAGGTCTGGAAAACATAAAAGATTTTTTAAGAGAAATAGATTTGTAATCCCTCTGTGCTTCGTGTGACAACTCTCCTCGAGTACCCAAATTCTATACAAGGGTATCCAAAGAACACCTACAGGCGCTCTCCAGAAGATGTTTTGCAGTTGAGTGTGTGAGCTGCATGTTAATCCTGATATTTAATTTTAAATGTAGAGTTGTATTGAACTCTGAGCTCCATAGTTGCAGTGGTATTGATGGAAAAATTGCCAAAAGTCATTTGGGATTCTCTTTTTCCACTTGTATAGGTTTGTAATGTAGCCATAGCAGGAGGAAGGAGCAGAAGGCATGTAAATTGGTTTAAGTGCCAAGTTGCAGCTTGCAGACATGGCTTGTGATAGCATTGATCAGTCATAGCTTCCTGATACGCTTTTTAAAATATTGTTTACTCACATGAATCATTCTGATTAATTTGTTGTTCAACGCTTATTTTGAGCCATTTCTCTGATATTTTCCTAATGCTATTTTGCTAATGATGACTGACTTTTTGTCTTTTTTAATTGTTTTATTTCATTTACTAAAATGAGATTAAAGTTGTTGTGGAATATGCAGTGATTCGATTCCTTTATCTGGAAGACTCTAATTTTCAGTTGCATCAGATACGACAGGTGAAGTAAAGCTGATTTTGGGGTAAGAGGAAAAATACATACGAAGTATGCATCAAGTCAATTTTTTAAAAGTCTATGGGGATCACTGAAGATGACAGGCATTATAATGAGATTATATTTGCAGTTCTGTAGTGCCTTCCATTTGAGGATCTCAAAGTCCTTTAAGGAGTAATGAATGACTGCAGTAATGAATAATGAAAACCACCTCTGTGAGAAATAGAAGTATAAATATACACCATTTTTCAGGAAATCTGAACGCATAGGAAGTTTAGGCCTGATCTCCACCATTGAAGTTAATAAGAGTTTTGGTGTAGAATTGGATCCTAAGGCCCCAATCCAGCATAGCACTTAAGCACATCAGTAATTTTAAGCATGTGAGTAGTCCTGGGGCCCTGATCCTGCAAATACGCACATGCTTAACTTTGCTACCAGAAGTAGTTCTGTGGATTTCAATAGGACTATTCATGGTGGTAAAGTTAAGCATGTGTGTAAGCTTTTGCAGGATTGGTGTCTTATTGAAGTGCAAGTCTCTTGCCCAATATTTTTTCCGGAAAAAACAACATTTGCAGGAATTTGTTTTTGTTTTTATCGATTTACATTTTGGTATCTCTCTTGCCATCCTGATTAGCATATATAGTTCAAATATGTGATAGACATTGAGATGTAAATTGGTAATCTTTACTGCTAGCACACACTAATCATCGTGGGCGATAATTATCAAGCATTAAAACAATTTAATTGGTATACAGATTTTAGCTGAACTATATAATTATTAGATGGATTAATCAGTTATTAACAAGCCCCCTGATAAGATAATTGGCATATTTGAGAAGAAACTTTTCAGTACCTTCACAAATGGCAGATCTTCGGTGCAGGAGGAATCTGTTACTGTTAACATACTTTGAGTGTGACTTAACACTTGTTTATCTAATGTTTCTCATTATATATAACTTTTTTTAAAGGGCATTATAAAGAACTGACTGAGAGGTTAGAGGAAGACTGAAAATTACAGTGAATAATTCAGTATGCAATCATTTATATAGGAATTAATATGTAACATTATCATTGTACAAGGCACTGGTAAGACTTCATTTAGAATACTGGTCACCGATGTTAAAGAAAGATTAATTCAAACTGGAACAGCTACTAGGATGATCAGGGGAATGGAAGGCCTATTTTATGAGAGGAGACTGGAAGAGCTTGGCTTGTGTAGCCTATCAAAAAGCAGGCTGCGAGGGAATATGATTGCCCTCTATAAATACACCAGAGGAATAAACACCAGGGAGGGTGAAGAGCTGTTCAAATTCAAGGACAATGTTGGCACAAGAACAAATTTGTATCAACTGGCCATGAGCAAATTCAGGCTGGAAATTAGAAGAAGGTTTCCAACCATCAGAGAGGTGAAGTTCTGGAACAGCCTCCCAACGGGAGTTGTGGGGGGAAACAACTCAATTAGTTTTAAGAGTGAGGTGGACAAATTTATGAGTGGGATTATATAGTGGGGGCAGGGCAAGGCAGCCATGAAGGTCCCATCTGGTTTGTTTTATATTCCTAAAATCTCATGGCTTCAACCAGTCACCTGCGGGGGAAGGGGTCAGGAAGGGATTTACCCTGCTTCCCCATGTGGTGTTGTGGGTTTTGTAGGGTTTGTATTTTGTCTTTTTGTCTCCTTAATCTGAAGCATCAGGTAGGGCCACAGTTGGAGATAGGACACTGGACGAGGTGGGTTAGTGATCTGAGACAGCACTGAACATTTTCTCAGTCACATGCTTTTCTGGCTGGTTCTTGCTCACATGCTCAGGGCCTAACTGATCACCATATATGGGGTTAGGAAGGAAGTCAGATTAGCAGTGAGTTTGGTTGGGGTTTTTTTTGTGTGCCTTCCCCTGCAGCATGTGGGTGCTAGTCACTGGCCGGGACTATCTGGGTATATTTCACTTAATCAGTTCCATGCCATCGCAGGGGCCTCAGACACTGGTTCACCTCAGTCCTGCCTATTATCTGCCTGTGGCATGTAATAGATTAATTTCTTATAGGCTGAAATGCTTTGGTCTAATTTTGGTTGTTGGGTTTAGTGTGTGGATGTTCTTGGGGGCCTGCAAAATATAGGTCAGACTAAATGATGTTGATTGTCTTTTCTGGCTGTAAATTCTATGAAGCGCACATATGCAGGGTGCTATATAAGAACGTGGTAGTGGTAGTGATGATGGTATTCTCTCTTCCTGATGTAGGTGGTAGATATATGAATTTTGAATAAAACTAGAGCTGTCAAGTGATTAAAAAAATTAATCGCGATTAATTGCATGTTTAATCATGCTGCTAAACAATAATAGAATACCATTTATATAAATGTTTTGGATGTTTTCCACATTTTCAAATATATAGATTTCAATTACAACACAGAATAGAAAGTGTACAGTGCTCACTTTATATTTATTTTTATTATAAATATTTGCACTGTAAAAATAAAGAAATAGTATTTTTCAATTCACTTAATACAAGTACTGTAGTGCAATCTCTTTATCATGAAAGTTGAACTTACAAATGTAGACTTATGTACAAAAAATAACTGCATTCAAAAATAAAACAATGTAAAACTTTAGAGCCTACAAGTCCACTCAGACTTACTTCTTGTTCAGCCAATCGCTCAGACAAACAAGTTTGATTACATTTGCAGGAGATAATGCTGTCCTCTTCTTGTTTACAATGTCACCTGAAAGCGAGAACAGGAGTTCGCATGGCACTGTTGTAGCCGGCATTGCAAGATATTTACATGCCAGATGCAGTAAAGATTCATATTTCCCTTCATGCTTCAACCATCATTCCAGGATTACTCCCCTGGCCCCCAGCTTCTCCCCCTCAAAAAATTTCCCCACCAGTTCCCCGGCCCGTCAGGGAAAGTAGCTGTTGCGCCAGGACACTTTGTTTACCTCCGTGCCTGCGGACGCTCCAGGTAAACAAACGATCTTGGCCCACCAGCGGCTTATCCTGATGGCCCGGGAGCCACAGTTTGCCGACCCCTGCATTATAGGGTTGGCTTATGAACGGGTCATAAAAATGTTCCATTTTTACTTATCCATCTTGGGGGTGGGGGGTCGGCTTATAAACAAACCGGCTTATGATCGAGAATAATACGGGTAAGTTGTTCCAATGTTTTGTGTGGTAAACGCATATCTACAGATTATCAAATGTACATGTGTTCTATATAGAAGGGCTATCTAGAGGGTGGAAGTTAGGTCATGTAGTCCCTATCTTGACTTCACCACTGAAGCCGTCTGTGTGGTGCCTTTCTAAATAATATGCAGCTGAGAAGTACCACTACTGAAAGGGCTCAGAGTATAGTGCTTTAATGGTGGGATGAACTTTAATAAAGCTTGGTTTGAAGAAGTACCCAAAGGTTAAGATATTTATCTGAATTCTTTGAATCTTTCGATTATGCAAGGGGATGGTTAATAGGTTATAGAGCTTTTCACCTCTAGGCTGCTAGTTCAAATTCAGCTAGGTTGCTAGTGATTGAAATGTGTTGCCATTTGGTGGCTGATCATTAAATTGCTCTAAGTTCAGTTTACAGGTTATAGACACATGGCTGGGCTATTTTGGAGACGCTTGCCTTTCAGAAGCACTAAAATTGTATGTGCATATACACACACTGCAAAAAATTGGACTGCCAGTCTCATGATAGTAAGAATCCTTATAAGATTTCCAGTATTACTTGTTTCTTCTAGTGTGACTGATAATAGCATGAGAAGAGTGGTGTCCTGATACTTATGGTTTAATGCATTCATTACAACTGAAGAACATTGAACCATACGCAACAGCATGCATTGTTAGGTTCCAATGTCACCTGTGTGGTTGGACACCTGCACCTGTGAAGAGCCCTTTGACTTGACTGGGACAGTATCTAGGTGATAGATTTGTCCAAATGATCATCAGTATTATCAGTACCTCATATGAATACATAATCCTGGTGGATGTTCACTGCATTGCTTTAAGTATAAGCATATTACAAACAAAGTGAATCCCCATAAAATATAGCCATATGAAATGTGTCTATTATGGCAGGTCAATTAATAGGTGTCTCTCTCTCTCTCTCAAGCTAGTAAATTAAAGAGAAAGCAAAAGTAGTTAAGGATACAGGCCTTGATTTATTCCCTGTGTCAATTACCCCAAAATATCACATTGGATGGGATGGAAAGGCCCCAGGACTAATTCTAACATGCAAAACAAGTTTTTCTTCTAAAAGATGGAAATTTGGAGATCAGCATAGATGGTTAGTGATCTTCCTCTGTTACACTGGTAGGTATCAAATGACTTAGTTGTATGATTGGCCCTAGGAAATGCAAAGCTATTTATATCTAATAGTGGACATTTTAAGGCATATGCACTCTCAGAGAAAGAGCCAATGCAGTATTCTAAAAGCTGTAATATGATATGAGATTTTACTCACTGTTTGTGCACTAATCTGTCTGATGTATTTGAGATTGGTGGGGAGGGTACTCAAGGAACTTTTACTGTCTGTTTAATAACATATCTCCAAAGAGACTGGGGCTTTCTCTGTGCTGTGAGCTAAATGGCAACAAATATTCAACTTTGTGTAGTCTGAGGGATGCTCAACATGGGCTTAGAGCTTTAAAGCCACACCACAGTACCAAAGACTTTGCACTTGAGTTGTTTAAAACAGAATAACAACATGCACGTTATTTCCTTGAGCTATTTGTATGGGATCATGGACGGTGATTACGAGGGAGCCAGTGCTTTATTGTGTTGACCAAAATAGTCTTCAGGTCTGATTTTAAAAGCACATATAACCAAAATAAATGAACAACTAAATGATGGTCAGAATGAAGGATCAGAGGAATTTCTACCAGATTCTTTCTCTCACCCAAAACAGAAGGAGTCACTGTCTAAATAGTGGTATCAAAGGATTGGTGAAAGCAAGTGGAGTGAGCTCATAAATCCTTTTCATAAACCTAATAGCCCCAGTCGATACAATTTTCAATAACATGCAGTTCCATCAAAGTAATAAAACAATTCAGGAGTCCTTGGGAGCTCAACAGTTCCAAGAATTTTTATTTTGATAATAAGGACCTTGCAAGAACAAGACAGTAAAATAGTTTCCTTTTCCAAATATATAGCTAGAGTACAAAGCAATAGATGGGGAATACACATGGCCAGCCTATCAGCAGGAAAAATATCCCAGTTTTCAGCAGCTTTTGAATGGATTTATTTATGTAATGCACACTACCAGCCCTTTTTTCCCTCTAAGGATTTTAAGTGGAGATTAAAAAACAAACTACCTTAAGATAATTATTCACGAGCAAGAGACAGAAAATTATTGAACAGATTTTGAAAGTGAACATAATTAGCCCAATGAATCTCAAACAATGCCTTATCCTGTTCAATAATAGGTGGGGGTGGGAGGGCCAGGGTGGCGGGGTGGAGGAAGAGGAGGGGAGGGAATAATTATTTAAACATTCAGAGCTGCATTTATAACTCAAAATATTATTGTGATCAGGGCATGTACATTCATAAATATATTATGTCTCATCAATACTGGTTCTGTACCAGCCTACATATAAGAGAAATATACTTTTATTTATTGGTGTATTATTTATTGGTGTCTAGTAAACTCAAATTGAAATCCTACATAACTTCATGACTTCTTTCAGTTCTCCACTATATTTGAAGAAAACCTTATCGATTGCCTTTGATTTAGCTCCGTAGGGCCATTTTTTTCAAATGAGCCTGGCTCCTTTTCCAAGTGCTCAGCACCCATCCTTGAGGCTAAACTTTTAAAAGAGTTTTGGCTGAGAATCATTTTGCGCCTTTTTTCCGCGCAGACGCCATACC
The DNA here is from genome assembly GCF_011386835.1 of Chrysemys picta bellii. NCBI lineage: Eukaryota > Metazoa > Chordata > Testudines > Emydidae > Chrysemys > Chrysemys picta. The sequence goes on along the minus strand of NC_088799.1, from coordinate 13,155,504 downwards.
ACGGCAAGCGTGGAGCCGGCTCAGATCGCCGCGGCAGTTCTGAGCACTGTAAACACCACACGCGTTATCCTGCAGTGTATGCAGCACCAGAACCTGCAAAAGAGAGGCGAGGAGGCGACGGCAGAGCGGTGACGAGAGTGATGAGGACATGGACACAGACTTCTCTCAAAGCACGGGCCCTGGCAATTTGGACATCATGGTGGTAACGGAGCAGGTTCATGCCGTGGAACGCTGATTCTGGGCCCGGGAAACAAGCACAGGCTGGTGGGACCGCATAGTGTTGCAGGTCTGGGATGAGTAAAGTGGCTGCGAAACTTTTGCATGTGTAAGGGCACTTTCATGGAATTTTGTGACTTGCTTTCCCCTGCCCTGAAGCGCAAGAATACCAAGATGAGAGCAGCCCTCACAGTTCACAAGCGAGTGGCAATAGCCTCTGGAAGCTTGTAATGCCAGACAGCTACTAGTCAGTCGGGAATCAATTTGTAGTGGGCAAATCTAGTGTGGGGGCTGCTGTGATCCGAGTAGCCAATGCGATCACTGAGCTGCTGCTATCAAGGGTAGTGACTCTGGGAAATGTGCAGGTCATAGTGGATGGCTTTGCTGCAATGGGATTCCCTAACTGTGGTGGGGCGATAGACGGAATGCATATCCCTATCTTGGGACCGGAGCACCAAGGCAGCCAGTACATAAATTGAAAGGGGTACTTTTCAATGGTGCTGCAAGCACTGGTGGATCACAAGGGATGTTTCACCAACATCAACGTGGGATGGCCGGGAAAGGTACATGACGCTCGCATCTTTAGGGACTCTGGTCTGTGTGAACGGCTGCAGCAAGGGACTTACTTTCCAGACCAGAAAATAACAGTTGGGGATGTTGAAATGCCTATAGTTATCCTTGGGGACCCAACCTAGTCCTTAATGCCATGGCTCATGAAGCCATACACAGGCATCCTGGACAGTAATCAGGAGCTGTTCAGCTATAGGCTGAGCAAGTGAAGAATGGTGGTAGAATGTGCCTTTGGACGTTTAAAAGCGCGCTGGTGCAGTTTACTGACTCGGTTAGTCCTCAGTGAAACCAATGTTCCCATTGTTATTACTTCTTGCAAGGTGCTCCACAATATCTGTGAGAGTAAGGGGGAGATATTTATGGCGGGGGTGGGAGGTCGAGGCAAATCGCCTGGCCGCTGATTACCCGCAGCCAGACACCAGGGCGGTTAGAAGAGTGCAGCAGGGCGTGCTGCGCATCAGAGAAGCTTTGAAAACCAGTTTCATGACTGGCCAGGCTACGGTGTGAAAGTTCTGTTTGTTTATCCTTGATGAAAACCCGCCCCCTTGGTTCACTCTACTTCCCTGTAAGCCAACTGCCCTCCCCTCTCCCCTTTGATCACCGCTTGCAGAGGCAATAAAGTCATTGTTGTTTCAAATTCATGCATTCTTTATTACTTCATCACACAAATGGGGGGATAACTGCCAAGGTAGTCCAGGAGGGGTAGGGGAGGAGGGAAGCACCAGGTGGGGTTGTGGAGGAAGGAAGGACAAGGCCACACTGCACTTCAGAACTTATTGAATGCCAGCCTTTTGTTGCTTGGGCAGTCCTTTGGGGTGGAGTGGTTGGGGGCCCAGAGGCCCCCCCACCGCGTTCTTGGGCGTCTGGGTGAGGAGGCTATGGAACTTGGGGAGGAGGGTGTTTCGTTACACAGGGGCTGCAGCGGCGGTCTGTGCTCATGCTGCCTTTCCTGCACCTCAACAATATGCCGGAGAGTATCAGTTTGAGCTTCTAGTAGCCTCAGCATTGCATCCTGCTTCCTCTCATCACGCTGACGCCACCTATCACCTTGATCCCTCCTCATGTTCATTTAGTGCTTTCCTGCACACTGACAGTGTTTGCCTCCATGCATTCTGCTGGGCTCTTTCAGTGTGGGAGGACTGCATGAGCTCAGAGAACATTTTATCGCGAGTGAGGTTTTTTCGCCTTCTAATCTTCGCTAGCCTCTGGGATGCAGATGATATGGGGAGCGTTGAAACATTTGCTGCTACGGGAGGAAAAAAAGGGAGAGTAGTATTTAAAAAGGCCCCTTTTTGGAGAAAAATGGGTAGACTCTTTCACGGTGAACGAAGCTGTTAACATTACATGGTTTCAAACAGCAGCACCCTCATTTCCCATACCAAGCTCCCGTTGGGTTGGCCATTTAAAAGGAGGGGCTGCAGTTTTTGGGTTAACGTGCAGCACAAACCCAACTAACCTCCTCCCTCCCTCCCCACGCCTTATTCTCTGGGATTTTCGCTTTACCCCTCCCCCCACCGCGTGGCGCACAGCGGGGATGATTTCTGTTCAGCCACAGGCAAACAGCCCAGCAGGAACGGCCACCTCTGAATGTCCCCTTAATAAAATTCCCCTATTTCAACCAGGTGACCATGAATGATATCACTCTCCTGATGATAACACAGAGAGATAAAGAACGGATGTTGCTTGAATGCCAGCAAACACCGGGACCATACGCTGCCATGCTTTGTTATGCAATGATTCCAGACTACGTGCTACTGGCCTGGCGTGGTAAAGTGTCCTACCATGGAGGACAGAATAAGGCTGCCCTCCCCAGAAACCTTTTGCAAAGGCTTTGGGAGTACATCCAGGAGAGCTTCATTGAGATGTCCCCGGAGGATTTATGCTCCATCCCATTCACATTAACAGACTTTTCCAGCAGCTGTACTGGCCGCAGATGCATCCCAAGTCTTCAGGGCAAATTAATCATTAAACACGCTTGCTTTTAAACCATGTACAATATTTACAAAAGTACACTCACCAGAGGTCCCTTCTCTGCCTTCAAGGTCCATGAGCCCACTTTGGGTGGGTTGGGAGGGTACTGGGTTCAGGGTAATAAACAGTTCCTGGCTGTCGGGGAAAACGTTTTCTCCGCTTGCATGCTGTGCGCTATCTTCAACGTCCTCCTCCTCCTCATCTTCCTCATCCCCAAAATCCGCATCCCTATTGTGTGAGAATCCATTGACAGAGTCCATGCATGGGGTGGGGTAGTTGTAGGGGCACCCCCTAGAATGGCATGCAGCTCATCATAGAAGCGGCATGTCTGGGGCTCTGACCAGGAGCGGCCGTTTGCCTCTCTGGTTCTTTGGTACGCTTGCCTGAGCTCCTTAAGTTTCGTGTGGCACTGCTGCAGGTCCGTGTTATAGCCTCTGTCCTTCATGCCCTTGGAGATTTTTTCAAATATTTGGGTATTTCGTCAGTTGGAACGGAGTTCTGATAGCACGGATTCGTCTTCCCAAACGGCGATCAGATCCAGTACCTCCCGTTCGGTCCATGCTGGAGCTCTTTTGTGATTCTGGGACTGCATGGTCACCTGTGCTGATCAGCTCGTCATGCTGGCCAAACAGGAAATGAAATTCAAAAGTTCGCAGGGCTTTTCCTGTCTACCTGGTCAGTGCATCGGAGTTGAGAGTGCTGTCCAGAGTGGTCACAATGGAGCAATCTGGGATAGCTCCCGGAGGCCAATACCGTCGAATTGCATCCACACTACCCTAAATTCGACCCAGCAAGGTCAATTTCAGCGCTAATCCCCTTGTGGGGGAGGAGTACAGAAATTGATTTTAAGAGCCCTTCAAGTCGACAAAACAGGCTTGGTCGTGTGGATGGGTGCAGGGTTAAATTGATCTAACACTGCTAAATTCAACCTAAACTCGTAGTGTAGACCAGGGCTAAGTATGGTAATTTTGTCAAGTGTCCGTCGCGCAACATTGTGGTGCTGACTCCTGTTACCAAGGAGACCAGACATGTTTAACAATTGTAATCAGATTAAGGGACTGCTTTAGAAGGCCTTACTCATATTCACTATTACCTTCGTTTGTGAGAAGACCCACTCCATTGAGCCAAATTCTGCATTATGTCATATAGATCCAAACTAAAGACAATTTGGTCCAGTTACATAGTAAGGAACTTCTCAATGTGAGTAGAATGGTAGAATTTTTTCAAACATCTTTATTTAATAGTCCAAAATGCAGTAGTTTAAATATCAAATGGCTATTGTGGGCAAGATTTTAAAAAAGCAGTGCCTAAAGTTAGATTCATAGCCATCTATTTAGACTTCGAAAGAAAAGTAGTTTGATTTTAAGAAAAATGCTCAGTACCTAGCAACTCCCATTGAATTCAGTGTGCGTTACTGAGTACTCAGTCAATCTGGTCAGTTTTATCTAAAAGGCTAAATATGGAATTAGCCTAACTTTAGGCTCCCACTTTTAAGATCCTGCCTTGTGTCTATTTTTAATTTTTTAAGCAAAACAAAATATTTCTCTGTACAATAAGATGCAAATATAATACTTCATGCATGTGCACATGGTGGATTTCTAGCCTTTTCAGAGTTTAATAATTTGCACAACATTATTATCCTGATGTAAGTGGGAGAGCGGAATAACAGAGGTCAGATCTGTGTTGCAGATTAGAGAATAGAATTTTGCCTTCTCTTCAGTTATTGCTCTGAAAATATTAGGCTTGCTTCAGCAGTTCTGTTGCTGGCACTGAAATCAAGTTATGATTTTGTATCTGACATGAAGGCTGAAAAACACTTGATTTCTTCCTTTGTAATAAATGGTGATACAGAACTAAAATAAAAGTGTAATCCGTTATCTCTGACATATACGGTGGGCTATCTCAAACCTTAGCATTACAAGAATTGAGATGTTGTTGGTAGTTGATGGGAAAACAGTTTCTGACACTCAAGCAGCAATAAATAATTATTTATTTGTCAGCAGAAAAAGATACTTGAAGACAAACTACAACTTTCTGATGATGCCAGTGGCAGGAAAAGGGGAGTTTATTATAAACTGCAACTGTTAGATTACACATTCATATAAAACTCAATACCTGGAACAATAAAAAAAAAGATGTTAGCTATTGTAAAGAGGCAATCACATAATATATCAAGTGTCATTTTAATGGTACGGTGTCAATGAAATTTACAAATGAGGCATCTATTTATTTCCACCCATAATGGAAAAGAGATGAAACACCATGGAAGTGATGATTACTTGTGACACATTTCTATTATAAAAAGAACTGTTCTTTAACCCATGCTGTCATAATAGTCCAACTATACTTTTTATTTGTATTATTTGGCTACTTTCATTTTAACCATATTTTTATCTCTGTGTGTGCATGCTTGTGTTTATCAATCTGATGGATTCAACTGCACCAGACAAAAGCATCTATCATTTTTACTTTTTGCAAAGTTTTGGTTACAGCTTACCAGCTTTGTTCAGCTGTAACTTCAGGTAAAAAATCCATTCAATTGAAACAGTGACTAGCATTTGACTAGAAGTAGTGCTGACAGTGCCAAAGATATTTAGGCACCTCAAGATGAAGTTAGGTGTCTAGCAGGATTTTCAAGAGTGCCTAACTCCCTAGGTTTCAAAGGGAGTTAGGCACCTAACCTGCTTAGGCACATTTGAAAAACCCATTAGGCAGCTAACTTAATTTTAGGCACTTACATACCTTTAAAAATCTGCCCGCAACTCTGAGAATAGTGTACAAACATTGCATCTGTAGGCATATCCTTTGTGTTGCTTTGTGTCCTAAACATCCCAAATCAAATATTTTTTATCTGTTAAGTTTTCTAATTTAGTACTTGCTTAGTTGCTTATAGAATCACAGGGATTTACTGAAACACTGCATGTACCAACTCCAGCACACACAGGTAGGACTGAACTGCCTGCTAAACCCTGAGCCTCAGGTCAGATCCAACAACATACAAGACAACTAAGATAACGATACAGCACCATCTAGTAGTGGAAGTGGTGTCTGCACAGGTCATTACAACTTTCTTTGCCCCATCTAGTTAAATAAGCATTTAAAACAGTAATGCCTAGGAATCCAGCTAGTGTGCATCCACACAGGTTTCCAGGATGATCTACCTGCTCAAGTTCTGTATTCAGTTACTGTACTATATTCAGTTGGTTCTAAATTATTGGCTAGTTCAGGGTTCATGTCCTTTAGGTTAAGCCCATCTGTTTTGGACACACTGTTGAAGATTGAAGAGTATTGAGTTCCCATGGACATGGAATTCTGCGCCAAAAAATCCAAAATTCTGCATATTTTATTTGTCAAAATAATGCAATATAGTCACACCAGTTTCACTTCTTTTGGTAATTTATTTAAACTACCATACAGGGAAAAAAAATCACAATAATTGTTCAGCATTTCCTAAACACATGAAAGTTAAGTTACAACTACTTGGTAACCAAGACCATACATTCCGGGTATAATCCTGGATTTTCATTTAAATGACATTACTTTTATTTTGGTGGTTGATGTTCTGTAAAGTAGACTGTCGCTTTAAATTGCTCGGACTTTCACCCATGAAAGTCATACAGTTCTACTAATCATTATCCTGCATTTTTTTAAAAATGGATAAGTAAAATAGATCCTGAGCTGTAATATAACCCCATTGTGTCTCTCTGGAACAGGAAAAAAAGCTAGAAAGCACATATAGCTCTTCCTAGCTGAGGATTGTTATTGTCATTTACAATAAGGCGTCTTTACACCACTCTGGCAAGATGGGATCTGCTCTCTGCTGGCGGCTGCTCCCAGCAGACGTGCCCTGGCTGCTGAAGAAGGGGCATACGTTCTCCACAGATTTCTTTGCTCCCCCATTTTTCTGCGAGGGAGTCAAGTAATCTGCAGAAGATTTGAATTCTGCGTCCCCTGCAGGATGCAGAATTCGCCCAGGAGTAGGACACCTTGGGGATTCCTTTTCCACAAGTGGTCTCCCTCTACGAGCCACAGGAACTTGCTAGGGTACCTCCAAATCTTTCTCTGCATCCCTCTGGGATGATGGGTGAGCATCCTCAGTGTTTGTCCTCCCCTTTCTTTTAATGACACTGTGTGGACCAGTTCTGGATACTTATAGAGGTACAAGCTCTTGCTTTTTGTGTCAGCAAGAATAAGTTCCTTAGTTTTTAAATTACCATGTAAATTCCCCTCAAAAAAGAAGTAGGCTTGGGATTTTTTTCCAGGCAACTTTTTCTAGTTGTGTAGCCACACCTTCTCTCCTTCCTGGATGGGCACATATTCTGCTTCTTTCAGGCATCTTGTGCCTGGAATGCCTGCTTCTGTCTCATCATGTTCCTCCACCTCTTGGAGTGTCCTCGGGTCACTGATATAAGACTCTGTCATGTCTTTCACCTGTGTAGGTGAAGGGGCCCTTGCCTGTTCCTGCTGCCTGAACATTAGGTCATAGGGAAGCATGGGTATGCAGAGTCCAAAAATAATCTCACAAGTAGAGTAATGGATAGCTTAGTGCTGGCCGGTGTTCTGTGAAAAGATGACAAAGATGTCTTCATATCCCAGTCTTGTTGGTCTTCACTGACTAAGGGCATGTTTATGCTGCCCTTCGGTTTGCACAAAGGGGGTGTGAATAGCAGTGTTCACCAAAGTGCTGCGCTGTAACTTCCCCATGTGGATGCTGAGTAGGACTATGTTAGTGCAAACTTTAAGTTCACACCTGCAGCATCCACATGGGGGAGTTGCAGCGCAGCACTTTTGTGCACATTGCTATTCAGACACCCTTAGAACTGTGGGGCAGTGTAGACATGCCCTAAGCCTATAAACATGGAACCATTGGTGCGGATTTCTCTCTTCACTGTCCCATTACTTGTATTGGCATCCTAACCGGTGGTGCGAGTAAGCCGGTACAGTCAGGTACACCGTACCATTAAGATATTTATTGCTGGTACGCCATACCAGAAAGAAACAGTTTCAATAATGAATTGTAGAACGCTGCGCAGATAAAAATATATACCCGTGGATGCAGATATCCGTGGATAGAAATCGGTATCTGCTGAACCGCAGGGCTCTCCTGGGAACCACAGCAGTAAAAGGAGCAGAACCTGGGACCCAGGGGCGGCTCCAGGCACCAGCACAAGAAGCGCGTGCCTGGGGCGACAAGCCGCAGGGCTGGCGTGCCGGTTGCTGTGAGGGCGGCATGCCTGCAGGAGGTCTGCCGGTCCCGGGGCTTCGGCGGTAATTCAGCGGCGGGGATGCTGAAGGCGCGGCACCGGCAGACCTCCCGCAAGCATGCCGCCGAATCCACGTGGCCAGTCGACTGCCCGCAGGCATGCCGCCGAAAGCCGCCTGACTGCCGTGTTTGCGGCGGCAAAAACCATAGAGTCACCCCTGGTGGGGCTGACACTCCCAGGAGCCAGGGGAGGCGGGGAGGTTGGTACCGTACCGGTAAGAGTTAAAATCTATTTACACCACTGATCCTAACCCCCTGTTAGGTACTGTGCTGCTTCCTCATCAGTCCACTCATTCACAGTGAGCAACAGCTCAAAGTCTGTGAAGTACTCTCAGACTCCCGTCTCATCTGCATGCCCAGGAAATTTCTTCTCAGGCAGAAGTGCTTTTGCCAGCTTGAAGCTGCTGCCATCATTTGTAATACTTGCTTATAAAATCACGGGGACTTATTGAACACTGCAAGTACCAGCTCCAGCATGCATAGGCAAGACTGAACTTCCTGCTAAAGCCCCCAGTGAGCTCTAACGACATAAATAACATACAAGACCACAACAACTTAACACTAAAATAAAGGTACAGCACCATGGAGGTGCTGTCTGCACTGATCATTATATTATGCTTTTATAAAACTGTGATCAACAGTATGTAAACTGGTTTGATTATGCTTCCCCATCTGCCAGGAAAAAAGGGAGAATTATTATCAAATTTTGAATGGACAAATTTAGGTACCATGGTGGGGTGGTTTGGAATTCACCCTCTGAAGATGCCCAGGATTGGGTATTTTTTTTTTGGAGGGGCGGGGGTGGAGGTGGGAGGGGGAAGGGTTGAAAGAGAGAGATCTCAACTCTGTGTTAAAGAGCTATATAACACTGGCCGTGCCACCTGCCCCATGCTTTGGGGTCGGGGGCGCTGCGGCTGCGCTGCCCGCCACGCACTCTGGGGTTGGGCTGGGGATGGGGCTTGGCCACTGGCCTGGGGACGGGGGGGGGGGGCAGTTGCCAAGCGGCCCAGGTAATTTAAAAGGGCCCACGGGCCACTGACCCTTTTCAATCGCCCGGGCAGGCTGCAGGGCTCCTAGGCATGTGCGTTGTGTGGTACCGGCAGCAGCGAAGGCAGCAAGGCAGACATGTGGAAGAGCGTCCATTGACTGTTCTGCCCTGGGGTCTGGAATTGCTGTCTGTGGTCCTGGGCTGAGGGGCCTCGGGCAGAAGCGGGAGGGGGCTATCCTTCCCCAACTGCCGGCTCACCCGCTGCTTGTGCTGAGAGGTTTAATTACTTACCACAGGATGGAGCAGAGAATTGAAACCAAGAGTCCTGGATTACAGGACCATATGCTGATGACTAGATTACATTGCTTCCTTTCTAGGACAGGGTAAGTTTAAGAATCATATAGAAAATTTTATATTAAAAAATAAGAGTCAAGAAATCAATAGAAAGATGGTTATACTTTTGCTGTTAAAGCAACGCTGAATGAACTTTAAATGATACTTGGAAGCATATAAATTTTATAAAGATTAGCCACATAGAACCTTTCCTTTCTTGGCAGCCCCAACTTCACCAAAACAATGAACTTGAAATCTATTTAAAGAAACTCTTGTCCTTTTCTTTACAAGGAGAAGGTTTCAGAAAAGAATGCTAATGTGCACTATGGAGAGGAATTTACATTCCCCAGTAAGTACTAACTTGTTGCCAGTGAAATTCTGGGCCAAATTCTCTTCTCCATTAAGAGCATGCATCATGATGGAGGAAATGTTAATGCAATTGCATACAAGACTAGGAAGAGTCAGTGGAGTACTGTGAAGAATCAGAAACTTTTTTGTGATACAAGCCAGGAGTAGATGTAGCATTTGCTATAACTCAGCTTTTAACGAGTATTACATTTAAAAAAAAAATTCTCAGTAGAACATGTGGACATTTTCAAAACACTACCGAGAAACACTGTCCCAAACCCCTTTTGTAAATGGGGCTTGTGCTTCTATCCTAGGGTTACCATATTTCAGCAAGCAAAAAAGAGGACGGGAGGAGCCCCGCCCTAGCCCCGCCCCTGCCCCTCCCACTTCCCGCCCCCCCCGAACCCCCAACCCTCCCCCCGTTCCTTGTCCCCTGACTGCCCCCTCCTGGGACCCCTGCCCCTAACTGCCCCCCAGGACTCCACTCCCTATCTAAGCCTCCCTGCCTCTTGTCGCCTGACTGCCCCAACCCTTATCCACACCCCCACCCCCAGACAGACCCCTGGGACTCCCACGCCCCATCCAACCACTCCCCACCCCCTGACAGCCCCCCTCCCAGAACTCCCAACCCATCTAAACCCCTCTGCTCCCTGTCCCCTGACTGCTCCGATCCCTCTCCGCACTCCTGCCCCCTGACAGCCCCCCCCAGAACTCCCAACCCATCTAAACCCCTCTGCTCCCTGTCCCCTGACTGCTCCGATCCCTCTCCGCACTCCTGCCCCCTGACAGCCCCCCCAGAACTCCCAACCCATCTAAACCCCTCTGCTCCCTGTCCCCTGACTGCTCCGATCCCTCTCCGCACTCCTGCCCCCTGACAGCCCCCCCAGAACTCCCAACCCATCTAAACCCCTCTGCTCCCCGTCCCCTGACTGCTCCGATCCCTCTCCCCACTCCTGCCCCCTGACAGCTCCCCCCCAGAACTCCCAGCCCCCCACCCCCCCGCTCCTTGTCCCCTGACTGCCCCCTCCTGGGACCCCTGCTCCTAACTGCCCTCCAGAACCCCACCCCCTACCTAAGACTCCCTTCTCCTTGTCCCCTAACTGCCCCCTCCTAAGACCCCCCCCCCAACTGCCCCCCAGGACCCTACCCCCTACCTGTACCCTGACTGCCCAAAACTTTCTCCACTCCCCCCCAAAAGCCCCCCCCCATTTCTTGACTGCCCCCTCCAGAACCTTCCTGCCCCCTGGCCCCCTTACCCTGCTGCTCAGAACAGGGTGTTGGGCTCTGTGCGAGCCGAGCCGGACACGTGGCTGCACTCCCCAGCACAACAAAACCCGGTCCCTGGCCCTGCACAGTGCTGCTGGACCGGGCTGCAGGGGAGAGCTGCCGGCTCAGAATGCAGGGCGGATCCGGCTCCTCTACAGCTGCTCCGGAGTCCAGCCCGGGACTTTCCTGCAGCCCTCCCAGCTGCTCGCTCTGCTCTGCCGGGGGAGGGGGGAAATCCCGGACATTTTGAGTGCTTTACAAATTCCCCCCGGACGCTATTTTTAGAACAAAAAGGAGGACATGTCCGGGTAAATCCGGACGAATGGTAACCCTATTCTATCCCCTATACAAGTGCTTGTTAGTAAAATGTAGCTTGTTACGGTGTGACGTTCCCCTGGTGTTATCTGGACCGGTGATCTGCTAGGTCATGCCAATCCTTGACTCTGGGAGCCAGTCTTACGCTGCTCCGCTGTGAGAACCCCCACTCCCAGGCTGTTCACGCACAGCCTCTAGCACATAAGCTGCTCCCAGCTACTTGAGTGAGCACTTTTGGCCAGCTGCTGCTTGGATTGTGCAACTGAATGACACTCGCCAATATCTCCGGTCCCAGACACAACCCTAGGAACCTCTGTTTTGCAGTGTCCAGTTATGCCTGCTGGACGCTGCAAGCTTGTATGAGTTCATCAGTTTAACAAAGAAATATCTAGATGAGTTGATGAACCCCTTGGAAGACCTCTGGCTACCCCCACAGGTACATATACTCCTAACCAACAAGTGCCTCAGTCACGGTCACTGTCTTTAGTACAAATGCTAACTACCATTCCTCATCTCCACCTCTCACTGGAGAATGGGATAAGCAGATCACAATCCACTCTTAAAGGTGGAGTCTGACCAGTTATGAAGGAAAGGTTAATGTACTATTGTTATGGCTTCTGCATTGTTTAACAAACTCAGGATTTGAAGTCAGAAGATAAGAGTTCTACTCTTAGTTCTGCTCTTGACTTGAATGACCTTCAGGAAGGTCACTTTAAACTTGCAGCATCATAGGAAAGGAGCTGTTTCAATGCTATCCATGACTCCTGTCTCCATCGCCCCCAAAGCCAAGACTTTGGGAGGAAGGGGACATATCCCCAGAAACCTGCCCCTCAGGTGCAACAGATGGTAACACATTTACAATATCAGGACCTTGATAATGTCAGCAGTTCAGGACTATATGAGGTGTTTTGTTGGCTTGTGTGCATGTGTGAGAGAGAGAGAGAGAGAGAAAGAGGTAGTATCTAAGTTGGTGGTGGACAGACCTTTGCAGCATCTTCAGAGCCTCAGACCACTATGACATAAAGTATATGATTCATTTCTGCCTTCTTGTACCTGAAACCTGCGGTGACACACCCTAGACAGCAGAGAGAGAAGAAAAAAAATCAGGAGCTAACTGGTCTTTCAATCATACATGGGGCAGGCACATCAGGTTGAGGGGGACTTAGAAAGAGGGGGCAAGTTATCTGAAAGTGTTGTAAGGAGTCTTTGTATTTAAAAAGGACAATACCAGTGCTTGGTACGTGGGTGATTGGGGATAGTCTGTATGGAAGTGGGGAAAACCAACATAAACAATATAAAATAATAAACTGTGAGCCTGAACTCTGACCTTTGCTGACTAAGAGAACTTGAGCAATTCATGTAACTTCTGTGTATTTTTTGGTCCATCTTTAATATATTGTAAAAAGCAACAAAGAGTCCTGTGGCACCTTATAGACTAACAGACGTATTGGAGCATAAGCTTTCATGGGTGAATACCCACTTCATCAGACATCTGACGAAGTGGGTATTCACCCACGAAAGCTTATGCTTCAATATGACTGTTAGTTTATAAGGTGCCACAGGACTCTTAGTCTGGATCTGTAAAAAGCAACAAACACGGCTACCCCTCTGATACTTTAATATATTAACTTCCAGAGGGATATAATCAGGAGCTTGGAAACTTTGGGAACAATGGCCATAATTACTCAGATAAATACTTAGGGAAACTTAATTAATACATAGTGGGAACTTAATTAGAAAAGTGCTTTGAGGAAAAGTTAATACAAGTGTTATTAAAAAATGTAATTATATATAGAACTGAGCAAAAGTTAGAATGTCTGCGTGGTGAAATTCCAATATTTCAAATTTTGTTTTTGGCCTGAATTGGGATGCACCTGCACCCATGTGACTTCTTTGCAGCATCCCGTGGCTCAGTCAGAGGGGAGACTGTGGTGCATCATGGAAGAGGTAGTCTAGCCAAGGAGATGGGCCACTGGAGAAAATAGGAGCGGGAGGTACCCAGACTCCCATGAGGCACGGCAGCACCTTAGGCCGACGCAGTCTCACTGTAATAAAGTTAAACATGGGTGTAATTGTTTGCAGGATAGGGGCCCTCGTTAGTTAATTAGTAAGGGGGTGGCATTGATTTTGTGTTTTTAATTGTATTTCTTTTCCCTGTGATTTTTCTTTGCTTGAACATTATATTTTTATTCCATCTTTCCTGATTGCTTTACTCTGTTGCCATGCATGGTCTTTTCAGATTATTATGAGTTCAGTTCATTTTTTTAATGTGCCTGAGATCACAAAACTGTACTCAGCGGCTACTGCCAGTGGACACATTAGCTTTTATGTGAATAAATTATCTACTCAGTAGAATGGCGTCAGAAGAATGGCATATGTAAATAAATAAATAATAATAGTGACTGGAGGATAGCTTTTCTTATTATTTAAAGGGAACTGCACAAAAACAAAGTTTTGCTTAAAAAAAACCCTCTGACCTTTTTTCATTAGCTATAAAGGCATGAAACAGCTAATTTGCTGTAATTGCAAGTGACAAGGTATTGGAGATCAGAGTACAAACTATTTTCTGCTTAAGAATACTGCTGTGGGTTGGGTGGGAAAAGTATTCTACTGATAAGGGAAGCATTAGTAATCAGAGAATTACCGTGATTCACAGAAGAAAAGCAGCAGCAAATTATCAGAGATTCTGAAATAAATCTTAATATGGGGGGTTGATTATCTTTGTTTCCAGCAATGATGCTTTACATTTCTACTGGACATAAGGAAAAAAGTCTCCCCTGTTTGAATTATTCTTTATTTCCTGTAAAAAAGTATAGATATAGATTAGATTAGTGTCCATAATTATTATTTAATGTACATAGTGAAGTAAGTTTGAGAAGTGGTTTACAGAAATATTACATGGAATAATTAGTTTTCACTACCAGTTGTAAAAGTGCTCCACAGTTGTAAATAGTACATTATTCTCCTGAAATTATAATAAGCACTACAGTTCTTCACGACTGCACAACAATAATCTTTTCTTTACAACTGAAAAAAGGTTAAACAATTCTCTGCAGTAAAATGGGGGCCCTGATTTAGCTGAATGCTGTAGAGAGGCACAGCACCCTCAGCTCTTGCTGAAAAATCAACAGCCAAGTTTTATTTAGCTGGGGCTTCAATACTCCTGTCTTTCTTGAACCAACACAGAAGTTGACCTGTAACACACAGCACCAGCATTACTTACTTCAGTGGAGAATAAAAGAAGATAGTTTAGGACAGTGGCTCTCAAATTTTTTTACTGGTGACCTCTTTCACATAGCAAGTCTCTGAGTGCGACCCCCCCCCTTATAAATTAAAAACACTTTTTTATATATTTAACACCATTAGACATGCTGGAGGCACAGTGGGGTTTGGGGTGGAGGTTGACAGCTTGTGACCCCCTGAGGGGTCCCGACCCCCAGTTTGAGAACCCCTGGTTTAGGAGAACAACGCAGATCTTTGCAACCCAGCCACTTCAGCTGCTTTGTAGGACTGAAAATAAACACACACAAAACCCCCAAGCCCTCCACTTGTCTTGCACTTGGTGTATTCTGGTGTGTAAAGAATGTGCATAATATCTGATCTAGGCCATGTCATGATGACTTAATGCTAATAGGAAAACTTTTGACTAGACATTTAAGCTACTTCAGTAGGGCGGTATATCAGTTTGGGAGTACATCAGTTTGTCTAAGCAACAGGCTTCATTTGGAATAGTTAAGGGTAAACAGAAGGAAAATTACTTAATCACGCATTAAGCAAATTCTTCTAACTGAACCACAAAAATAGCAAAACTACAAATCACATACTTCTCTGGGGTGCTGACCTACTATCAAGAGAGCGTTCTCCCCACACAGTTGGTGTTCCACTTCTTGCAGGATTTGGCCTCAAAGAATTAAACGAATGGAGATTGTTTATACTCATTCTGTAAGCAAAGTACAAATACCAGCAATGTAGACAGACAAGGGTTTAATTAAAGGTAAACTTTGCAAAAGTGCCTCAATGGCATAGGACCTTAAGTCCCATTAATCATCAATAAGACAAAGGGCTTGTCTACTCAGTGTGTTAGTCTACGCCAGAGGGGTGTAAATCCTAGCATGCACTAGCATGTCATGCACTATCTGACCCATGTGAATGCTGCTTCTGCACACTAAAAGTTTCCTAGTGTGTATCAGTGTACAATAACTCCTAACTTAAAGTCGTCCCGGTTAACATTGTTTCGTTGTTATGTTGCTGATCAATTAGGGAACATGCTCGTTTAAAGTTGCGCAATGCTCCCTCATAACGTCGTTTGGCAGCCGCCTGCTTTGTCCACTGCTTGCAGAAAGAGCAGCCCTTTGCAGCTAGCTGATGGGGGCTTGGAACCAGGGTGGACCGGCAGCCCCCCATCAGCTCCCCGCTCCCCTAAGTTCCCTGTGCGGCAGCTGCCCAGCAGGCTATCAATTGCCGGCAGTTCAGCTGTCCCTCCCCCCACTGCCATGTGCTGCTCCTGCCCTCTGCCTTGGAGCTGCTCCCGGGAGCCTCCTGCTTGCTGTGGAGGGGAGGGGAAGAGGGGGGCTAATATCAGGGTGTCTCCCTCTCCCCTGCCACCTGCTTACCCCCATCTCCATAGAGCAGGTAGGGGCACAACAGGGCTCAGGACGGAGGGAGCTTGCAGGCAGCAGCTGCTGTCTCAACTTCCTGATCTAAAAAGGCAATGTACTTAGAGTGGGGTCAGCGTACTTAAAGGGGCAATGTGCATCTCTCTCTCTCTCTCACACACACACAGGGTATGTGTCTCTGTCTCTGTCTGCCATGCTGTCTCCCCTCCCTCCATTCCTGCTGCCTTGTAGAGTGTGAGGCTACATTAACAACAATGTGTTAACCCTTGAGGGCTCAGCTGAGTTCTAGTTCATCATTTAGCAGTAAGGCATTCCCGGGGAAATATCCCACCCTCTTCCACCCTCTGACTTCACTACCTCAACCAAGCTTCACAATCATCAGTGCTGTGTACAGTATTAAATTGTTTAAAACTTATGCTTTGTATACATATATAATATAGTCTTTTGTCTGGTGAAAAAATTTTCCCTGGATCCTAACCCCCCCCCCTATTTACATTAATTCTTATGGGGAAATTGGATTCGCTTAACATTGTTTCGCTTAAAGTCTCATTTTTCAGGAACATAACTACAACGTTAAGTGAGGCGTTACTGTAGTACTGTTTGAAATGGGACTATGTTAACATGCACTAGGGAACTTTTAGTGCACTCCAGCAGTATCCATGCAGGCCAGTTCATATGCAACATGGTGGTGCACATTACAATTTACACGTTCTGGGCCAGACTAATGCATCATGTACACACACAAAACCCTCAAGCCCCCAGTTGTCTTAGGCTCTTGGGGGCAGATTTGTAAAGGTATTCAGGCACCTAAAGAGGCAGATAGATACCTAGTGGAATTTTCTAAATCACCTAGGTGCCTAAGTCCCACTCAAATAAATGGGAGCTAGGCAGGTAGTACTTTTGAAAAACCCACTAGATGCCTATCTGCATCTTTATACAATCAAATTCCTTTGAAAATCTGGCCTTAAGTGATGGGTGTGATATATCCCAGAGGGAGAGATTAACACCAAGCAACTCAAATTTATGAATACTGTTTTCTGTGAGAGGTGATTCCACCCCCCAACCCCCCGCCCCATGTAAATGTCATGAAGGTCATCCATGCACAGAGATTACATCACTTATTATGTTCTCTAGGTCCTATTCATAATTGAAAATCGCTGCCTTAAGGTTTTATTGACTTGTTCCAAGAATGAACATGTACTGCAGATGGGGGTCATGTGAGGATCCTGATGATACCCACTCCTTTGTTCTGGAAAAAAATGTCATTTTTGCTTAATTTGCCATACTTTTACCTCCCTAACAATTGCAATCAAATTACTATTTGTACATGAGCCAAGCTTCTACATTAGATAAACAGCTGCACATCACAGTAATAGAATTCTTGCTTTTGAGACACTGAATGAAATAGTCATTCTCCAAAATGCAGGGGGTATGAAAGCTTACTATGAAAGCAGATCTTATAACACTATGATTACAGGGTGTTTTGATCAGGTAACTCTTCTGTGTATTAAGACATGTGGTTTGCTATAATTTAGCATTAGCTAAAAGACCTTTAAAACAACGCATAAATATAGAGGGTTCACTTTATTTTAACCATCCTATCATTATATGGGAATTTCATATTTATCGTAGTAATTCATTTGGTACTTGGTTGTCAGATGCATTTGCATTGTCATATGCGCGTGTCCCATTTAATTTAAAATTAGTCCAGGAATCGTTCAAATATAGTGGTACCAATAGACACATTGTAACTGGATTAATCTTTATGTCAGTTAGAAATTACTTTTACTTTAACATCACACAGTGCTAAAATTAACACTGTAGCTTTCCTATAATTTATTTTTATGTTGCTGCAAACTGTGTAAAATCAAGACACACATTTTGGTTTATTTTATGAGTGAGAATGCTAAAGGGTAGATGGTAGAATTTATTTTTTTAATTTTTATTTATTTATTATACATTGCCAGTGCTTAACTTGTGCCAGAGCTTGCCAGGGCTGAGTCAGGGATCTCTCGGCTTGGAAGTTCATAGTCCCCGCACCTCTGGGCTTGCTGCATCCGTTATGAATAGATAAAAATTGCTTGAGCCTTAGTACCTAATTGCTTGAGCCCCGACAGGTCTTTCGTGACAAACTAAGCGCTGTGCGTTACTCATGGGGAAAAGCAAAACGATGAGGGTATTTTGCATGATCATTCTCAAAAAAACAAATGGAAAAAATGGTTAGTCTTTGACACTGCTTGTGCCATAGCAGCTATTCTGTTTTTAGCGCACTAGCTCTGACTGAGCTAGCATGTGTATGTCTCCTGAAACTGAAGATTACACCTCCAGCTTTAAGTGTAGACATACCCGTAGTCTTCCTCTTTTTGGTGGTATTGGATCCACCATCAGCCTCCCCGTAAAATCCATGCAGAGCCTCCCGTATAGCTTATTTTAGTCTCCTGCAATAATTTCTAATGGAGACTCTTATTTTCTCCAGAGGGAATTATTTTCATAAGGTTTGCAGATGATGACATATTTGCAATTCAGAGTTCCAATATGGAATGTTGTTGATTTCTCCGAGGAGACGCTTTAACAGATGGCAGTCAAAAGAGAAAGTAAGGCGCTTGTCTTACTACTCTTTCACAAGTGCAATGATAAGTATCTGCCATTACACACAAAGGTATGATAAGATCAGAAACAAGCATGGGAACTGTAGAAAGAGCTAAGCAAAGTGACTGAGAGAAATAAGCAATCTGAGGCTGTCTCTACACCATGGACACAAAGTGGCATAGCTATGCCAGCAAAATGCCAAGGTGTAGAAACAGCCTATGCGGCAGAAGGGGTTTTTCTTTCTGTGTTGGAACACCAAATCCCTGAACAAAGTTAGCTACATCAACAGCAGCTATCTTCTGTTGACATAGCTGCGGCTACACTGAAGGTTAGGTCTGCATAGCTATGTTGTTCAGGGATCTGGTTTTTTCACACCCGTGACCGACATAGCAGTGTAGATCACGCCTAAGCAAAAATGACTTGACATTTGTTACTATAGCAAAGAAACAAAGAGGAGGAGGAGGAGGAGGAATACAATGTCTGTGTCTTTCTGTACCTTATTGTACTGCAATACAGCATGCCTCTTCTCCAGATTTGTTACCTTATCAGCATATTAGATTATTACACAGGAGTGGTACATAATGTAATAACCACTTTTAGAAAAGTAAATTCTAAAAGGGAATTTTAGTACATATGAAATGCTCCGGATTGTAAACAGGGACTGAAATCCTTAAGGATGGTGTCCCTTGTTAATTCATGCAACAGCTATAAGACATAATTTTATTCCATAGGCAGAGGCAATGAAAGTTTTACTGACAAATTGTCCCAGCCCTGGCCTACAGTGACCACATCCGGGGTAAGATAATAAATTAGTTTCCTTTTATTACTTCCATTTTACTGACAACATGTGCCTGTTCTGGTGGTGGTGGTTTTTTGTTTTTTTTGTTTGTTTTGTGATATGGATATCCATTCTATAGGAACTGGACTGAAATTATCAACTCATTTCCCATAAGCCACGACACAGCTGTCACATAATTATGACTTTTGATCAGTTTTTCAAATAAGTACCAAATCCTTTATCCCTTATGTAGGAAGTTTTTCCTGTGTGAAGATCATAGAGTCAGTTCCTAAATATGAAAATGTAAGGGCACCTGGCACTTTCTCCCAAATCAAGATTTAACTAGATTAGGTTAAAAGAGAGAAAAAAAGCTCAGGGAAAGTGAAGTACAAGGGCAATGAATAGCTTCTGGAATGACATCCAAAGAAGGGCAAGGGCAAGGCCCAAAATAAGTCACCTCATGTCAGGGGCATGGGACTATGTAGCGAAGCTTAGCTTTGTGGTTTTCAAATCTGTATGGAGGAATAAATCATTTAATGCATATTTTTTTATAGGTTACACATACCATACTACAGGTAGCACGTACAACTTTATTTTGTGTTTTCTGCAACATATATACTGAACGTGAGAGATTCTGAATCACTGTGTGTTATAAACAAAATAATTGATATCCTAAAGCTATCACAATCAGTGTTTTCCTAAAGATTTTATATTTCCATTCCATTCCCTTATAGTGTGTGATAAGATTTTTATTATTTTTAATAATAATAAATCTCATTATTATGGGTACATAATATTGCTTGCTTGTTCATAACAGAACACTCATTTAAGATGTTATGGGTGTTCCAAATGCAGATTCTGGCTGCTGTAAACTTACTAAACCATAAGCAGGGAAGTTATTTTGCCACCTATTGGCCTGATGGCCCCCTCCTGCAGGAAGGCGCTAAAGAGGAGAATATCTCTGTGAGGTTCTCCTCTTTCCCAGTTATTCCATTGATTCTTACACAGTGCCTATCTCCAGGGTAGCTGAGCACTACTATGAAAAGGCAGGATTTCTCCCTTCACCCAAGTGTCCAGAGGGCCTGCCCACCAACTTCATGGATACCCTAAGAGTCACTCAGCCACTGGGGGCTCAGCAAGAAATAAAGGTCATCCACATGGAGGCTCATGTCTTTGGTACCCCCTTATCTGAAACTGTAACCTCAAAGGACCCCAGCTGACAGGGCTCCTGCAGCTGGTGGCTAGTCTGAGAACCATCCTTTATGGTTGATCCATGATGCAAAGGGGAGGGAAGCCTAGAGGCTGTGTTATCTTGCACCAGTGAGCTCTGCAGGGCATGTGCAGATAATACAGGAGCTGCCTGCTCCTCTCCCACACATCTACTTCCTCTGTGTGGATCCCAGGACCTGTGGTGTGCCCTCCACAAAGCCTGAGGGAAGGCAATACAATTAGTGATGCTGAGGAAAGGATAGCTCAGTGGTTTGAGCATTGGCCTGCTAAGCCTCGGGTTGTAAGTTCAGCCCTTCAGAGGGCCACTTAGGGATGGGGGGGTAAAATCAGTACTTAGTCCTGTTAGTGGAGGCAGGAGACTGGACTTGATGACCTTTCAGGGTCCCTTCCAGTTCTATGAGATAAGTAGGTCTCCATATATATATATATATATATATTATTATTATTATCTCAGTTACCCTATCTGTAAAATGGGGATAATGACACTCGCCCACCTTTGCAAAGCACTTTGAAATCTACAGTTGGAGCATTATTATCATTGTTATTTCATTCTGGTGTGCTGCAGCTAGATAAGGAGCAGGGAACAGTCACCCTAGTCAGATCCACCCAAGCCAAGACTTGTGTGTGGAACAGGCAGCAGTATTAATTTACTGGGGAAGAGGGGTAGAGAAGAGGGCAGTTCTGTATATCTTACTGCATTCTAACATTGTTCACCCTCAGAAGGGCTTCATTCATAAATAACATCTCAACACTGAATAAAATAGTTACTACAGCTGATATGAAATATTCCCAGCCAGGAGTAAAACTTCCTCCAGAAATAAATGCATGGTCAGCAACTTGGGGGGTATGAGCGGGTAGACTAGACACATGTAGTGACTGTGCTGCTGTTGGTTTTTTGTTTGTTTTGTTTTTTAAAAGCTCTTTACGGACATATCACCCTGGCTAATTTTTCCTCGCCTTATAAAAATGTAAAGTTACTGCTTTCCATAACAAGATACTGAACGAATCATCTCACACACACACATAGCCTTCAGGATTAAAAGGGAGTATTATCAATAAAAAGCCAAGCAAGGAAATTTGCACTGCTGAGAGCTGCCTCGCATTTAGCTTGTGAATGTATAAAGGGCTACAGCTTGCAGATGGTCAATCATTCCAATTTTATGAGCACAGAATATCCTGGTAGGAATAAACTATAAAGTGAATGTTTTTTGTGTCTCTTATTTGGTTTCTTATTCTTATGGTGTCATTTTATGTTTTCAAAGTTCTCACATTCAAAGAATACTTAAGGGAACGATCCAGACTTATAGTAAAAGAGTGATAGATTCAGTGGGAATGGATGTGTTTCCATATCAGTACGATGGGCCAAATTAATCATGGATACAAACACTCACGTGGTGTTATGGTACGGAAGAATTGGCCCCAGTGCACACAAGCAGTCGAGAGACACCCAAATGGATCTTAGACAAAGAATGCTTTTGAAGAAGAGCATTATAATCCACTTGGTACTTTCATTCAAAATGGCCTGTGGTATTTCAATTTAAAAAGCTATAAAAAGTCAAACTTGGTAGGTAAATTTGATTTGTATTTTTGAAGAACATAGCACAGCTTAGGGGTCTGAGTTCTAGGGGCACAAAGGCAGCTACATCTGAGATGCATGCACGCTTTGCAAACATACAATTCTTGAAGCAAACTAATCACTGGGCATTCTGGGAAAAAATAAGAAATGTTTAATAAATATTTCATTCAAAACCATAATCTTGAGCATGAGAATAACATTTCCAAACTGTTCTGAGCTAAACACCAATTAATTCCTACTGTAGTCCATTTTAGGATGCCACGTCAGGTAGTATTTCCATCATGACAAAATTTGTGTTAGGAATATTTTATTATAAATATATATTTGTTCAACAGAAGGTGATTTGGGACAATGGGCAGCGTTAATGTTTTAAGTGAGAATTATTTAAGACTTGTATAACACAATCACAGTGTGTGTAATGTACTGTGGTCAAAATTTTTTTAAAGAGGCCACTGATTTTTGAGTGCCCCGGAGGAGACATCTTGGGCCTGATTATTTTTTTACCAGGAGTGGTGAGCACCCACATTTCAGTGAAATTTGCAGATGCTCAGCATCTCTTGAAATCAGTCCCAAAGGGTCTCAAGTTGCACACCACAAATCAGTGGCCACATTTGGGAAATTTGGAAAAGTCCTTTGCATGTGAAGAGCAATTTGCAAAAATATGAAATTTTATAATTCATTTATATTACTAAAATCTTTAACTTTTTAAAGAAAGATAGGGTGTAAGTGATTCCTTCATTAAACAACTGCTTAACTGATTACCCAGACCACCTTTCTTAGAGTTCTTTTAATTTTGATTGCTCAACTAAAGAAACAATTGAAATTAATTTTGTAGAGTTTCTTAAATATCCTTAACAACAGCAATTAATAGTATAGAATATAAGAAGGCAAAAGTGCTATTGGACTATGATTTGGCTAAAATTTTGTTTGTATTCCTCCTATTTTATTAAATATTCTACAGCGGGGGCGGGGGAAGAAATGCGGGGGGGAGAGAGCAGGTGCAGCAGCTGTAAGATACTTTTGCATCAACATGTGTCAGTGGTTTTGCCTTTGCAAAATAAATGTGTTTCTTTCAATTCCATTTAACTTAAAAAGAAACAAGACTGACAGTGTTTTTTAGTACATTAAGTGGGCATTAAGACCAAGTGATTTGTACTAAGAGACAGAGGAGTGGCTTTTTTCTTTTCTATGGTTGACCAGATTTGTTGGGGGCGGGGGATGAAATGACAGTGACCATCATGCAAGATTCTTTTCCCTCTAGAGACATGGGTTCCAATCTTGCAAAGTGCTCCTGTTTGGTGTTTGTGTTTGTTTGTTTTGTTTTTAAGAACAAAAGTAGCATTTGCTTAAAGGGACACTCTCAGTGCAAACCAAGATGAATTCCACCCCCTACCACAAAAAAATCAAATCCGTGTGAAAGTATATAAACAAACACACACAGTGTTGTCAACACAATTTTTTCAAGAGTCTGGTGATATTTTATGGTTTAAAAAAATATATATGGAGATATACCTATCTCATAGAGCTGGAAGGGACCCTGAAAGGTCATCGAGTCGAGCTCCCTGCCTTCACTAGCAAGACCAAGTACCAATTTTGCCCCAGATCCCTAAATGGCCCCCTCAGGTATTGAACTCACAACCCTGGGTTTAGTAGGCCAATGCTCAAACCACTGAGCCTTCCCTCCTCCAATCCAAACACCAATTCCTGTAGCCATGTGAATACACTAAATCCCTGCTTACAGACTCTCAGAGTTTTGGACCTTTTTTACAAAGACCAAAAAGTGGTGTTCTGCCTTCACTTACCAATAACGATAGTGGTAGGAAAACAAAATACTTCTGAGTTGACATACATTACTAGGCTCTTTATGTTGTGCTTATTTCATTAGGAGATGAATGAAAATAGTAGGGGAGGTTGCTTGTGACCAGCTGTACTCCATTGTCGTCTGTTCCAGGGAGCGCTCCTTCCTAATGTTGTATTCTCCTATACCAGGGGCACATTTTCCCATGCATTATCAACTACTTAGTCTATACCTCCCAGGACACCTTCCGCCTTTATTTTCTCCTTCCACCACTGTAAGGTAGTCTTCAAGTATGCACTCTGTGACGTTGTGCAGTCTATATGGTTTTATAAAAACTTGATAATAAGTCAATATAATGTAACAGATGGTTTTAGAGAAAATACGGTAATAAGTGAATGTAACGTAACTGGGATATGCTTCATGCAAAAGGTCTCTTGTAAGGTATCATTACAAAGCTTATAATCTACTGAGTATGATCATCTGATTTGTATAAATGTACCACTCTTGTATCCAAAACTAGAAATATAAAATGTAACTCTGAGGGCCTATTGTAATTGTGTAAAGTGTGGACCATTAATGATGGTTTGGAATCTTGATGACTCCCATTGTCTGCAGATGGCTGTATTTACCTGTGAGTCTTTCTATATATGTGTGTGCTGGCAAGTGAGTAATGAAGTCTTGCAGTGACATGTGATCATGTCACCTGAACTGGAATCCATCTTTAACCTGGTGCTTTTCCAGTGAGGTGGGGGTGGAAACCCAGAGAGACAAAGAGTTCCCACCTTATGCAAAAGATATATAAAGGGGGGAAGAGAACAGAGAGGGGGAGAAGCCATCATGAAGAATCCCCTAGCTACCACCTGAGCTGCAACAAGAGCTGTACCAGGGGAAAGAATTGTGCCCAGGCTTGGAAGGTGTCCAGTCTGAGAAAAACTTACTGAAACATCTCTGAGGGTGAGATTATCTGTATTTAGTTTGATTAGGCATAGATTTGCGCATTTTATTTTATTTTGCTTGGTGACTTACTTTGTTCTGTCTGTTACTACTTTGAACCACTTAAATCTTGCTGTCTGTATTTAATAAAATCACTTTTTATTTAGTAATTTACTCGGAGTATGTATTAATACCTGAGGGAGCAAACAACTGTGCATATCTCTCTATCAGTGTTACAGAGGGCGAACAATTTATGAGTTTGCCCTGCATAAGCTTTATGCAGGGTAAAACGGATTTATTTGGGTTTAGACCCCATTGGGAGTTGGGCATCTGAGTGCTAAAGACAAGCACACTACTGCGAGCTGTTTTCGGGTAAACTTGCAGCTTTGGGACAAGTGATTCAGACCCTGGATCTGTGCCTGGAGCCAAACGGGAGTGTCTGGCTCAGCAAGACAGGGTGCTGGAGTCCTGAGCTGGCAGGGAAAACAGAAGCAGGGGTAGTCTTTGCACATCTGGTGGCAGCTCCCAAGGGGGTTTCTGTGATCCAACCCGTCACACACTCCATTCAAGTATGCCCACAAAATGGCCTTCCTCCTCTGATATACCTCACCCATTACATGCCTACTGCACGACACCCACTTCCATGGAACTCTCCATATTTGAGACATGGGTGGGGGGACTGACATCCCCTCTGCTGGGCTATATCTGACCAGGGAGAGAAACATGGATGGCCTCCAGATCTCTGTTTGTGGAGAAGATACGTGGTTTTCACAGAGCTTCTCCTCTCTAAAGGTGTAGAAAGGATCTAACAACCTTTCACACATTAATTGACCCCCTCTCCCACAACTGAACAGCGCAAGTTGTTTTCTTCCATCAGCGTTAATACAGAGGGTGACAGGTTACTTCTTCATATATGCAGAATCACATCAATATTAGAAGTAGTGCTTGCTGTGACAGAAAGTAAATAGTTGTCACTGAGGGTTTGAGAACAGGTGTTGCAGAGCAGAATTATTATGATTTATATCATAATAAAGTCCTTGTCTCTCCGAGAGACCCTAATTTGGGTTTGGGATCCCATTATGCTAAGCACTGTACATACCTAATAATGACAGTCCATTCCTTTCTCAGCATACAATTAGAAACAACAGATGGATACAATGAAGATAGGGAGGCAGGGTGGGAGAAACTCAAGGTAACTGAAACAATCATGATTAATACAATAAGCAGCAGGGGTGGCACACCAGTTGTTGACTCAATCAGAAAAAAATGGGGTGAATTTCTGTTGAAAGAGGACTTCTGTAAGTGCCAGAGATTCTCACCTACAGCGGGTACATTTTCATCAGGCTTAGTGCAAGATCAAGTGTTTGTCAGAGGGCGGTCAGATGCAATGCTAAGAATACACACACCTCTATCACCAAAGAAATGCACTAAACTAAGGCCTTGGCTACACTTACCCGCTAGTTCGGCGGCTGGCAATCGAACTTCTGGGTTCGACTTATCGCGTCTAGTCTGGACGCGATAAGTCGAACCCGGAAGTGCTCGCCGTCGACTGCGGTACTCCAGCTCGGCGAGAGGAGTACCGCGGAGTCGACGGGGGAGCCTGCCTGCCGAGTGTGGACCAAGGTAAGTTCAAACTAAGGTACTTCGAACTTCAGCTACGTTATTCACGTAGCTGAAGTTGCGTACCTTAGTTCAAATTAGGGGGGTAGTGTAGACCTGGCCTAACTCTTCACTCAAGGGGATTAACAAGAGAGAACCTCTTACTCAACAAAACACACTTTATTCTGTCTTTTATGCCATAATTTAATTTTCGTAGTGTGCTGTAAAGTCCTGCTTGGGGTGTCTGTTCTCAACATAAAACTTTGTCAAATTTCCATTAAGCTTTAGGTGAAAATTTAATGAGGCATGCACTTCAGATATTTCAAAACGAATACCATTGTATTATTAATGCACCAAAAAGTCAAAGATGTGAGTATGTACAATTATGGTTCAGTCACAGTTAATCTTTTTTCAACTATATTTTAGATCATTAAAATGGTATGTTAGGGCATAAAAGGGGAATTAGTTTACTGAATTTTGTCAATAACAGAATACATTTTGGGCCACATTTGTTTATTGACTTTCTTTTGTTTTATCTGATCCTTGTAGAAGGTGACTTTAATAAACAGAAACGACAACATATAGTAATACTGTCCTCCCTTTTTCTGTGCACTGGACCTGGATCAAAACAAACAACACAAAATAATTCCTGCACCACACACTCCTTTGTATTTAAAAATAATCAGGAAATATTAAAGTAAGAAATTAGGAATAAAATAATATGCTGTGGTTAGGAGGGTAAAAAAAGTCCATAATCATTCCCAGTCCCTCTTAGATTTTTTGCACTTCCCCCTTCCCCCTATGCTTCTTTATTCCAAGTGTGCTGAAAAGCAGTAGGACAGTGTGAATGATTATGCTTGCACCTGGATGCATAAAGAATTTAATGGAAGGTGCTGTAGAAATGTAATTATTATATTCTCACAATGGCAACTTTCCAATGATGTTATAGCACTTTACAAACTCTAATGAATTAAATTGCCCAACACCCCTGGAAAATAGAGAAGAATTGTTATCCCCATTTGACAGATATGGAAACTGAGGTACAAGGATGCTGTTATTTGTAAAAAGTGATACAGCAAGTCTAAACAACTAGGAAAAGAACCCACATTTGGATCATAATGGTGTAACAGGATGAAGTTCAATGGCCTGTGTTTTATGGAAGGTCAGAATAGATGATCTAATGATCTCTTCTGGCCTTAAAATCTTTACCTCAGGAATAAAGCAAATGATACAAATTATCGTTTGAGTTGATTTTTTTCTAGTCAAATTTTGATGTTGGTGGGAGTTTTGCTTGCCTAAAAGGCTTTAGGATTTGGATTCCATAAGATTTAGGGTTGAGCTTGCAAACTTTACTCATACTCAGCCAGTTAGCTCCACTAAAGCAAGTAGTTAGTATGCTAAATTCATGTGTGGACTGCAAATTGTTTTTAACACTGATTGGCTGCATGGACTATATATTCTGCTCTCTGTTGCAACAGTATAAATTCATCACAACTTCATAGGTTTCACTGGAGTTACTATGATTTGAGAGCAGAATATGGCCCAGCATCTGTAATCTTTGTCTTTAGTCATAGAATACCAGGGTTGGAAGGGACCTTAGGAAGTCATGTAGGCTAACCCCCTGCTCAGGGCAGGACTAATCCCCAGACAGATTTTTGCCCCAGATCCCTAAATGGTCCCTTTAAGGATTGAACTCACAACCCTGGGTTTGGCAGGCTAATACTCAAACCACTGAGCTATCCCTCCTCTCCCTATAGATACAGTCCCATGAGAAGGGTGGGATTTTCAAAGGTTTTACGGGCTCTAACTATCCAATTCCCATTGAAAGCCCATGAGATTTGGGCACCCAACTGCATTAGGCTCCTTTTAAAATCCTAGCCTGAGTACCTAACTCTTTTAAGACCCTTTGTAAATCCCATCCAGTACATGAAATTTCAAATTGGGGTGTAGCATTTGAGGTTAAAATTGTTTTCCTTTTCCTCTATTTTCAATAACTTCAGTGGTGGTCATTAGGTCTCATGAAGGGGCTTATAGATTAAGCACTATTAGCATAATTAGAATAATGTGCCAGGAATTTGCTATTGCCACATCATAATGAAGGGTGTTGTGAAAAGAAACTGAGTAGAACAGCATTTACAGATCCTTTCCTCAGTGTGCCTTTGTTGGCAAAGTAATTACAACGTTAGGATTGGATGTCAATTTATAAAGTTTGTATTTCTAGTATGTTGGTTGTCCTTCAGTGAGTTCATTTATTCAAACATCCCTTGTTCTTCATCGTTTATCAGATATGTCAGAATAAATAAATACATATATTTAAATAGTTTATTTCCATTCACGTCATATTTAATTTGTAATTAATTGTGAGGTAGTAGTCCTTTTTGTTATTGCATGTGCCTTTGTTTCAGTTGCTTACTACTTGTACATTTAAGTAAACATGGATATCCTCAAGGTGGCATTTCTGTCCCTCATTTTCATTCTTGACCACTAAGTCACTCGTTGCCTCTAGGCACATAGATTTTAGGGCTAGAAGAAACCATTATGATCATCTAGTTTGATCTGTTGCATTGCACATGCCATAGAATTTCACACAGTGGTTCCTGCATCAAGTACATCACTTCTGGTAGCACATATCTTTTAGAGAAAACATCCAATCTTGATTTAAAGACTTCTGGTGGACAATGTGTCACATCCTTAGTGGGTGAGGGAATATCTTTTATTGGACCAACTTCTGTTGGTTTTGATTTCCTGCATGAGCGCCAGTAGGTTTCCTGGTTTCTTTTTCTTCCAGCGTGTGGGAGCATGAGATGATTTCTTGTCTGAGGTGGTTCCTTCTGTATATGTGAGGTGCAAGACCCCAAAGGCGGATCGGGTGCATAAGAGAACCTTGTAGTACACTGTGGCTGTGAAGGCAGATGAGGGCTGCAGCAGGAGGAAGGTCCCTGGTTCTCTTGGATTCCCTTGCCACTGAGTCAGGATTTTCCTCCTCTCAAGTCTCGTGTGGTTACCGCCTGAGCACCTGTTTCCCCACATGAAAAGATTTCACGCACTGGCCTCTGCCAAAGGGCTCACACCCATACAAAGCCCTGCAGCGATGGACGAGTGGTGGTGAAGACAGGCACAGTGATCTCTGGGAGTCTTCAGTCACAAATCTGCACAGAGGCAGCAGCCGTGTGATGGTCATCTTGTGCTTGGATGAAACAGAAGTGCATTTTGACAGCAGCAGCTGTGACAGACCAGGGCTTTTCAGGATCCCTTCTGCTCACCCCAAATGGGGAGGGGGCTAAAAAAGGTGCCCCAAACATAGGCTGTCTCACACTTTTCCGACTAGATGGCTGCAGTCAGTGGTATCACTCAACAGTGCGGCTGAAATAAGAGATATAAGACAATGAAATTCTCTACCTGGAATGTCTGCACCCTTATGGACTCTCAGCACAGTGAATGCCCAGAAAAGAAGAACTGTCACAATTGCCAGAGAATTGGCAAGACTCAACATTCACATTGCAGCCCTTAGTGAGACCCGCCGGGCCACTGGGGGTGGCTACACTTTCTTTTGGAAAGGAAAGCCATCTGAAGAGAGATCCGTTCATGGGATTGGCTTTGCCATCAAAAATAAGATCGCCAGTCAGCTTTTGGAGCTTCCCGTGGGGATCAACAAGCATCTCATAATTCTTCAGCTCAAGCTCAGCACATAACCAATATGCCACAGTCATATTTAGTTTGGAAAAGAGAAGACTGAGAGGGGACATGATAGCAGTTTTCAGGTATCTAAAAGGGTGTCATAAGGAGGAGGGAGAAAACTTGTTCACCTTAGCCTCTAAGGATAGAACAAGAAGCAATGGGCTTAAACTGCAACAAGGGAGGTTTAGGTTGGACATTAGGAAAAAGTTCCTAACTGTCAGGGTGGTTAAACACTGGAATAAACTGCCTAGGGAGGTTGTGGAATCTCCATCTCTGGAGATATTTAAGAGTAGGTTAGATAAATGTCTATCAGGGATGGTCTAGATAGTATTTGGTCCTGCCATGAGAGCAGGGGACTGGACTCGATGACCTCTCGAGGTCCCTTCAAGTCCTAGATTCTATGAACCTATGAATCAGTGCATACGCCCCAACACTCAATGATGAGGAAGTCAACAAAGAGCAGTTTTACAACGCTCTTGATGTAGTCTTCACTGCCACACCTAAGGCAGAGAAACTCATCTTCCTGGGAGATTTCAATGCCAGAGTCGGATGGGACTCCCAACTCTGGAGTAGCACAATAGGCAAAGAAGGATTGGGAAATGTAAATCTCAATGGTATTCTCCTCCTCAGCAAATGTGTGGAGCATGACCTGCTCATCACAAATACCATCTTTAGTCAGAGCAACAAATTTAAGACCACCTGGAAACATCCTCGGTCCAAACACTGGCACCTCCTTGACTATGTTATAATCAGAGCCTGAGATTACACCAACGGCCGTATAACATGAGCCATGAGAGGTACAGATCACTGTTGGACAGACCACTGATTAGTAAGATCATTCATGTACCTGCAGCTCGCTCCACCACACTGCAAACACCCAAAGACTAAGCGAAAGTGGTACAACATCAAAGCACTTCAAGACCAAGCCAGCTGCGAGACTTTCCAGCAACACTTGTCTGAGAAACTCTCTAACTTGCCTGATAATATAATTGACATTCAAGAGCACTGGGTTCAACTTAAAAATGCTATTCACAGTCCATATGCTGAAACTAGGACAGTGGAGGGAAACCCGCGGCCCGTCATGGGCCACAGGTTGCCCACCACTTCCATACGATATTCCACTCATCGGCACCAGAACTGGTTTGATGAAAATAATGAGGAAATCCTACCATTAATTCAAAAGAAAAGAAATACATTCTGTACCTGGCAAAATGATTCCTCTAACCAATGAAAACATGAGGCTTATCACTTGCCCAAAGTCAAAGACTAAAGGAGGTTATGTGACATAAAAAAAAAGTGTTGGCAAGAGAAAGGCCTCTGAGATCCAGGGTTTCGTAGACCAGGATCACATGAGAAGCTTCTTTCAAGTAACAAAAGCTATATATGGGCCAAGTTCCAAAGGCCCAAACCCCTTACGCTCCACCCTCCTCAAGGACAATGAAGCCATTAAACAACGCTGGAAGGAGCACTTTGAGAGCTTTCTAAACCACAGATCCACAGTCTCTGAAGACACCATCAAGTTCATTCCACAACGCTCAGCAATGGAACACCTTGCTGATCCCCCATCTTCTGAAGAAGTCTGGCATACCATCACCCAGACAAAAAATTACAAGGCACCAGGCCCAGACGGCATCCCTGCTGAGATTATTAAAGCTGGTGGAACAATGCTCCAGCACAAACTTTGCCAACTCGTTGACAAAATCTGGACCTGCAAAGAAATTCCACCTGAATTTAAGAACACCAACATTGTTACAATATTCAAGAAAGGTGACAAATGTTTGTGCAGAAACTATAGAGGTATTGCCCTCTTCTCCATCATAGAGAAGATCCTTGCCCAGATCCTATTAAACTGCCTCGTTCCCCTGGCTGAGGAACTTCTCCCCAAATCACAGTGTGGCTTCAGGCCATCTCGGGCACAACGGACATGATCTTCATGGCACGAGAGAGTCAGGAGAAGTGCAGAGAGCAAAACCAGGAACTGTTCATGGCATTTATCGACCTAACCAAGGCCTTTGACTCTATCAGTCATGATGTCCTATGGAAAGTGTTTTGTAGGTTTGGCTGTTCACAGAAATTAATTTCCATCATCAGACTACTCTATGATGGGATGACTACCACCATTCTGTGCAACAGCTCAGAGACAGAACCATTCATCATTCGCACTGGTGTCAAGCAGGGCTGAATCTCCAACACTCTTCTCCATTTACCTTGCTGTGATCCTGATCCTGATCCTCATTGGTAACCGCCTTCCTGACAGAATCAGGATTGAGTATTGTATGGATGGCCAACTCCTCAATCTCCGACATCTCCAAACAAAATCTAAGTTCACAAGAATTGGCATCTCTGATCTTCAGTATGCAGATGACTGTGTCATCCTCGCACACACAGAGGCCGACCTGCAAAGCTCCCTAAATCTTTTTGCAAATGCCTATCACAGCCTGGGTCTCTCTCTCAACATCGGGAAAATCAAGGTACCAGCCCTCACCTGCACAAACTACTCTTTGTACTCTACTAATCACCATCAGTGGAAAACCCCTAGAAAATGTGGACCTTTTTCCATACCTTGGCAGCCAACTCTCCCAAAGAGCCAGCATTGACACAGAAATCAAATACAGATCTGCTATGTCAGCACATCCTTTGGAAGACTACTCAGAGGAGTCTTCAGTGATAGGGATCTGCAAACAGGCACCAAGATCTTGGTTTACAAGACAGCTGTTATCCCTACCCTTCTCTATGGGTGTGAGACCTGGATAACCTACAGCTCAAGCTTCTGGAGTGGTTCCAGCAGCACTGCCTCAGGAGGATTCTCAGGATCATCTGGAAAGACCGACGTACTAACATCAGCATTTTCTCTGCAGCCAACATCAGCAGTGTAGAAGCACAGGTCATGAAACATCAACTCAACTGGGCTGGTCACTGTGTACGTGTGCCTGACACACACCTCCTGAAGCAACTGCTCTTCTCTCAGTTAAGTCAGGGAAGAAGGGCTCATGGAGGGCAGCGGAAGCGCTTCAAGGTCATTCTTAAAAAACACCTTAAATAGGGAGGCATCAATCCAACAAACTGGGAGGACTCAGCGTGGAACAGAACACAGTGGTGACACGCTGTACACCAAGTCACAACCCACTTTGAGGAGAACAGATGTTGATGTTGCACTATTTGTAAAGGCAAATTATGAAACCTTGGAAAGCCTCTGATATTTTCAGCACTGTCTGCAAAGGAAGGATACATGCAGATGTTTGTAGAATTTAATTCAATGCTAGTTCACTAACAGGATTTTTGTTAGTAATTTTGTAGAATTTAATTAGAGGGCATGTTATTGATTCTTGATGGGTCCAACGCCTTGTGACTGCATTATGGAGATCACAGGGAATAGCCAGGTCTCTTTTGGTGTTGTAAAGCACTGCACAACCGCCTCAACCAGGCTGGATAAAACAGATACTATTTTTTTTAGCACCGAGTTTATTTTTAATCTTATCCAATATCCAGGGCCGGCTCCAGGCACCAGCCCACCAAGCTGGTGCTTGGGACGGCACCTGGAGGGGGGCGGCGCGGTGCTCCGGCTGTCGGGGACAGCGGGGCCACGGCCGGGGCTCGCTGCCCTCCCCCCGGCACTCTGGCTGCCGGGGACAGCGGAGCCGCAGCGGGCTCGCCGCCCTCCCCCCGGCGCTCTGGCCGCCGGGGACAGCGGAGCCGCGGCGGGCTCGCTGCCTTCCCCCCAGCGCTCTGGCTGCCGGGGAGAGCGGAGCCCCAGCTGGGGGTCACTGCCCTCCCCCCGGGGCTCCGGCCGCCCTCCCCTGCCGCGCTGGGGCGGGGGGGGGGCGGGGCGGCCAGAGGCTTTTTTGCCGCCCCAGGCAAAAAAGCCAGAGCCGGCCCTGCCAATATCTACCTTTATTCTGGATTTCCAGACTAGAAATAATGTGGTATGGGCAGGGATACAGCATATTTTGCTGGCTTTTCTAGCTTGCTATAGAACCAATTTCAGTGCAGGGGAGTTTGGAAATTGCATAACAGTGGATCCTAGTTGCTCTTAGAGGTGAGTTCCTTGCCGGATGTGTCCTGGTAATAGGCAAATCATTATCATTGAGCTGAAAGGCATTTTGGTGAATGGATTCTGAAAATTCTTCCAGGTTGTGGGGTTTAGCATATCCTAAGACCCCAATTAAACAAACATGATTTCACCTAGGCTGTTTTTCAGGTCATCAGTCTTTTGTTCCAGGGCATGTTGAGAATCCTTTATTAAGTCAGGAGTTTTCCTCCTCAAGCATCTTGCATTTGTCCCCTAGTGAAATAATCAGTTTTTCTGCTTCACTCACTCAACCTTTTTAATGTTAAATATTTTTTGTTTGTTCTCATAACAGTCATTTCCTCCTTTACTGCATCTATCTTTTTAGAGATTTTTCCTTTCCCATTACTTTCTCAAAAGGCGTGCATTATGGCTTCAAATGAGAGAGCTCAGGTTCCATCTTGTCTCGTGAATCAGTTCACCGCAACTGTTCCCCCCCTTCTGGGCTTCCAACCTCACAAAGTGTATTAGCTTTTGCTGTCATTTTGGGGGAGACTTTGAAAGTTGGCTTGAGCCTTTTGATATGGCCAGGCTTGTACTACTGCTTCCCAAGTTCTTTGTAGCTGTATTTGCAGGATTTTGCTTTTATGTAAGCTTCCCCCCCTTGACATCTGCTCAGCATGAGTCCATAAGAAATCAGTCAGAAATCCCACAGCTGAACCTTCACCCCTACATTACAAAAACATACTTGAATTTAGAGGATAAATCCTGTTCACTTTAGTCAAATGAAACTCCCATTTGCGTCAATGAAATGAGCAGGATTTGGTCTTTAAAGAGAAAAGAATATATTTCTTATTTTTGTGCTTGGAGATATATGCATGTTGGTTCTCCTCACATCAAGAAGTCAGAATCTCCGAGTAGAACACTTATGAGGCTATTGTTCTGTGCAGTTCGGTCTATTTTGTATGTTTTATTTTCAGAATTCTTGTGAAAGCCTTGCTCTGTATGGTAATGTAGGTCTTTTGCTCCTTGAATAACACCAGTGCTATATGCTTCTATTTTTTGTGTCATTTAAAAATCTGTGCAAAGCTAAACAATCCAGTCAGTTTGGAACTGTGCTTGCATTTATCTATGCATCTGTTTGCTCTGGAATCCAGAATTGTGTTTAATGTCTGTTTTGCCATCTGATACTATTGTATCCTCTCATTCATTCCTTACTGAACAAAGGTAACCATAGAATCCCAATACTTCTTTTCTTTTTTTATTCCTTTTACTACATGCCACCCTGGTTTCATATCTGTACCACACAGACAATTTAATATGTGCCACAGGAGATTTTTTTAGGTGATTTACTTCTTTAGAAATTACTCCCCCAAATCCTATATTGTGAATTTGTAGTATACTTCACTGAAGAGCTTTACAATTCTTTCATTAATGTAAGTGCAGAATAACGGCTGCTAATCTAAATCCAACTTTTCATTGTAGGGGTGAGTCTGCTCTATCATAAACTGTGTACTGGCTTTGTCTATTTTAAGACCTATGCAGACTCTGGAAATATTTTCCTTTTTAATTTTTCATTTACTAAATTGCTGTTTGCTCTCTTTTATTCATTTTCAGATGGAAACTACAGACAGAACCGATCGAACCTTACATCACTGTTAGTGCAACCCATATCTGCACTGCTAGTCAAAAGACTTGTTTCTTTACCTGAGGACAGAAGCAAAAGTGATGGGTGTTTCCCTCTCAAACTGGCTATGACAGGTGATGAAGGTTTCTGTTCATTATGGAATGGTCCTGAAGCACTTCAAATACATTCTGGGTAATTGGGTATAATTGAGGGTTTGTCTGATTGCAGGTATGTTCTGCTAGCAGCCTTTTAAGAACAGGCTATGAAAAAGCCCATAAATTACACTCTAAAGATCTGCTAAGTTGAGGCCGAATGAAAACAAAATGCTGTGAAGTACTATAAAAGAGCCATTTTTAAAATAAGGCATTTTTTGCATTAGCTTCAGAAACCACATTCACATTGCTTCCAAGTTTCAGCTTCAGCAAACACTGCATCTGCCAAGATTCAGTTTATATAAGTCACATTTCAGGAGTATGAAGTGTCTTAGTACAAGGCATTAAACTCTAATTCCTGCTATTGACTAGAAAATCCCTCTGACTTTATGCATCATCACCCTGGAGATGTTGCTAGTGATGCAGTGCAGTTTGTTTGGCTTTGTTGGAGCATTTAAACTACCATATTAATGCGATGGGTTGTGTCTTATGTCTGCCTCCAGCACATACGTAGTATTTCTAAATGGTGATCCATCTTTCATATTATTCAGTTTGTATCTGTTTGCTAGAAAATAAACATCAGTAATGTGTATTTGTGTCCATATCTATGGGGCCTTTTCCATATGTTTCACCTGGAGATGGCTGCATTCTGACATCAAAAACAGTAGAAAGCAATGTGTTGAGTAGGGCTGGGAGAAAAGGGAGAATGCATTCAGAATGCCTCTACAAAGACCATACCCATGCAGATTATTACCTTAACAAACTGATAACTGATTTGAGAAAAATAGTAAATTATAGTCTGCTAGAAAAGATACTGCATAGAGATTAAATGAAGGAATAAGAATAGAGAATCTTCCAGGAGAGCTGCATGTTTCAAACAGAAATACTCCCTTGATTTTTATTTTGTGTTTGCTTATCTTTTATAAAAGGAAAAATACAGTGGAGCAACGCATTGTATTGTCTCATCTATTTAACCCAGTCCATTCGCAGTATTGTTTGTATATTTAGGTGTTGTGGCCATTGTAAGTAATGGGTTCTATTAAAGTATTGGTTACTGAAACCTCAAATAGTAAATGCCAACTGAGTTGATTAAATCAGGTTGCCTGACCAAAAAAAACCAACAGCACATTGAAGAGATGCAATTACTGACCCACTCTGGGGCCACAAGGCTACTACTGGGCCAAGGTGGTTCAAAGTGTACAGATTTCTTATATTCCCCCCTTTATTTATTTCATTTTACAGTTTGTGGCTAAATGTGTAACTTATTATTGTCCTATTACTATCAAATGACTACTTTGTGATTAATTGTCTAGACAGTTACATTTAACACACACCAATATTCCAGTGTATAAAAGATCACAACAAATTTTGACCAACAAAGACAATAACATTTGTTAATTAATCACTTATTTTTCCCCTTTGCCATTGGAATTTTATGATTTTGAAAGACTTACTCCTTTCTCATAGTTTTTCTTATACTCTTATAACTTGTTATTCAAGTAGTTAGCGCTGATTACAAGCATATATGTTTAAGTGACTGCAAAAATAAGTCATGACCTTTAGATATATTTTTGCACTCTATAAGCAATGTAAAATTTGCTTGTTATCATTTTTTATTATTTTTCTTAGCCTAATTTTGCAAATCTTCATGATAATTTTGATTAACAATTTTTTAACCTAATTTAGAGCTTTCAGGTCTATGTGTTAACACCATCCTTTAAGGCGTTGCCAATTTCCTTTGTAAATAAATAACATTAACACAGTATTTCCTACTCTATCTATAGGTGATAAAACAATTACTATAGTAAAAAGCAAATTTTAAATGCATTTTTAGGGGCAACCATTGTACAGTGTGTGTGTGTGGTTGTATCAGTTGTTTACCACTTTTAGAAAGTTATTGTGGAATAAGGATATAATAAAACAAGAACATAAAAAGGTTGGTTAAGTTTATGACCACTCTTAGCATTTGTAGTTATACGTACTAAGAATGAAGACAGTGAGGCCTTATGCTTCTGGACATAAAGTGATTATTGCTGAGGTCAGGAAGGAATATTTTCCTCTATGCAGACTTGACTAGGTGGTTTTTATAGACGGACTTCGTCTTCCCCAAAGGCATCGAGGGTGGGGGAAGTACCAGAGGCAGTGTAACAAAATGTAAGGCAATGTGGAGCAGTAGTTAAAGAACTTTCTCTTCGGAAGGGAGAAGTGCCTGTCCATCCCAGATGAGATGTGTGTGAGCTCTCTAGCTTAGAGGGAACGCTAACAGCTGAGCTGCCTTCAGGAAGCAAGCAAGCCTTAAAAGTGTGTGTTTGGGCTGGGCAACCTTTGTTCTAGAGAGGGACAGGATCTGCCCTGCTTCCAGCTCTACAAGACCTCTGCTTGCAGGGTCCAGGGCAGAATCATCCTAAGGATAGGGACTCAGCTTTATTTGCCTGGCAGCCTCCGGATTGGGTGGTTGATTGTTTATTTCAGTTTGTTTTATTTTACTGGGACACCAGGAGTTGCATGTTTTCTGGGAGTAAAGGGCTTGTCAGGCTCTATGCCTAGGAAAAACCTGGCCATGGTTCATCTTAGCCTGGACTGGAAGGAACAGCTTATGTCTGATTCCAAATAGAAAATACCTTGACTAAAGTTACTGTCAAGTTATCAAGGTGGAGCATTCTTGGATTTTAAATAAGAGAGTCTGTAATTAGCAACTTCACATAAAGCTAAAGAATGTGTCATGCTTTCATGTAGTGGACACACAGTCCTCAAGACCCTATGATCCTTGCTGAGGATTTGTTGGAATGGACCAAAGATTTGAGCTGGTATATATCTATGTCCTATTTAACCTATTTTAAAATTTTGCCTGCTGAGCAGAATGATACATATTAGAAGGCTGATACTTCAGACTCCCAGTTGATCCTAAGAAAGCATAAGAAATATTTCACTTCTGATGTAGAACTCATCACTTAGATGTCAGAAGAGATGAATGAGCAATTCAGACAACTGGGTGGCTTAAAATTTGTTAGGATAAAATACTCATCATTCTCTTGTCAGTATGTTTCAAAAAGCTGTAAACATCAGTAATGATTAAGCATTTATATAGAGTTTTCTTATGTTGCTTCCTCTTCCCCACAGCCCAGCAGTTTTCAAGTGATGTAATGTGACAAAGGGGTTGGGAGGATCAGGAAGGAAACATCTCAGGCACACTAAATAGTTACAACCTATGAAATAAACTGTAGGGATAAATGTTTGCCCTATATTTTGTTTTGCTTTTTGTTTACTGCAGTACAACCTCATTAATCCAGACATTTTATAACACCCCCCCCCCCCCGGGAATAAAGTAAAAATAAAAATGTTGTGGTCTCTCCCTGCATCTTAGCAAAGATTTAAGAGCAGTGTACTGTAGTGAGGTCTCAATACTATGGATCTTATTTTACTGAATATATTATGGCATATTTACTAGAATGTTATAAAGTATTATCATAAAACTAAAATACACGTATCAACATAAACAAAGTACATTTTGTGTTTCAGAAACCTTTCTTCGTTGTTGTTCATTCACTTACTTACCAATTCATGAATTTCAGCCATTTAAATTGGATCTCTGAGTTATTAGTTTCAGAGTAGCAGCCGTGTTAGTCTGTATCCGCAAAAAGAAGAACAGGAGTACTTGTGGCACCTTAGAGACTAACAAATTTATTAGAGCATAAGCTTTCGTGGACTACATCCGAAGAAGTGGGCTGTAGTCCACGAAAGCTTATGCTCTAATAAATGTGTTAGTCTCTAAGGTGCCACAAGTACTCCTGTTCTTCTTTTTGAGTTATTAGTGCCTGTTAGTGAGTTTCTGATGTACTTTTATCTGTGAAGGTATCTCGCATGTGAAATACTTCTGAATCTGAGCAATTCTGTATTTTACAGCTGTAGCTACAAGGAACATTCTAATCACTTAATAGCACTATTTTTTGGATGTTTAGTGATGAAAGTGGGTTAATAGTCAAGTCTTACAAGCATTTGAGACCTGTATTTAAAATTTTGCCTTGGGGCATAAGTGAAAATGAGATTTGTGGAGTTGTGTTAATGCAGGATGCTGGATGCACAACACAAAATTGCTATGTTAATTTGGCTCCGTTTGGTATATTTCACAGCCTCTGTTCAAGGCTATTCTAGGGAGGTTGAATCAAGAATTTGACTTTTTACAATGAAAGAGCTCTGTGGGGAGGTTTGCATTTAGCAGAACTTCACTTTGCTTGGTTACTGGTGTTAGTTCTTTACCATCCTGAGCATCAGATCCACAGATGTGGTAAGCTGCCTTTCGCACATGCTAAATGCATTTGGACTACTTTGATCTATTTAATGGCAGTCTGGATTTACTGTTAGAAAAATACTTGTGTGGTTTGTTCTCAGAAAAGATACAAATTGTTGAAAAGATTCATCTTCTTGCTTTTAGCAGCTACAGTACAGGTTCTGACTCTAGTAGTCACAGCCCTAACATTATATTACTGTAAGTAGGATGTAAGTCTTTTTTTGGTTGTTGTTTCTAAAAATGTATTCATCACAGGTGTCTCTGGGCATGTGTACGGGTCTTAAAAGCAAGACAAAATTCATTAATGTTACCTCAAAACACTCCAGCAAGAGGAAGAGAGATTTAACTTCTATGCTATGCCAACGCTCCCCTATTCTTTGGTGAACTTCTTGATGTGTTTAATACGGAGAACATCAGCCCATACACCTTGTACTGTAGCTTTATTATGGACCCTTTTGCAACTGAAGTTCTAAATAATGTTTAAATTGTGGATGCTTCCATCATTACACCAAAACATGTGCTGCTTTTTTTTTTTTAATTTGATGGTAACTGGAGAAAATTTGCTCTGCTCTCCTGCAGCGCAGTAATAAATCCAGGATGTTATGACCATGTATCACTATATTTCCTCCAAGGCCTGCTCTACAGAGATTTTGTACCACTTTAACTTTGGTTAGAGGGATTGATTTTTTACTGAAATAGTTAAATTGGTACAGCCCCTATCTGATGCAGTTATACTGGCATTAAGGCCTTGTATCTTTATAGCTTATTCCCCTAAATTTACTGGAATAAACTGTAATGGGATAAGCACTGTTATAGCAGTATAACTCTGTCCACATGAAGAAGTGGGGAGTGAGGAGGGGTATATTTCTTAACTATACCAGTTAAAACTTCAGGCTTTTTGTGTGTAGACAGAGCCTCAAGAATCTTTACATGCTTTAAAAACATTGACTTAATAAACTTCATAACATCCCTTGCATCGAGGTAGACTTGTTTATATCCATTTTTACAGAATGGTAAGCAAAAGCACTGATAGATTAAGGAACTTGAACAAGACCAAATGGTGTGTTAATAAGAGAACCAAGAATAGAAAGATTTCTAGTACCGTGTTATAACACTAACACATACTCAGGCCAAAATGTTTGTAGTCTGGGTAGAACCACTTCATGTTTTATAACCACTCTTATCTCTACAAAATGTAATTACTGATCATTACTGAATCTCCTTAATTATTGTAATACAAAACTGTATGATAGTCTGCAAGCAGATCACACCAACCGTTGGCAAAGTAGGGAGAGGTAAAACATACCTATAACTGAAAATGACTGAATGCAACCAAAGAGGGTTTGTGGCATATTTTTAAAAGAAATTATTAAAAATATTTTTTAAAAATTGAACCCTGTTTCATCTTAGCTTCACACAATTCCACATGCCAAATGGTCATTGTGTTGTGATTTACATTCAGACCTCATTTGTGAAATCTGAATCATGAATCACATAATCCTTTAGTCCCAGCATTATATGACATTGGTCCAAGGCAAACAACGTTCTCTGCCAGGCATTGCAGTAGTGCAAACCAAGCCTGTCTTCAATTCATTGGGAAAAAGGGCATAAAAAGATAAAGGTTATATCCTCTCAGTCAGCAGTAGAATGGAGCACTGTGATACTGTTGTATGTGTTTCTTCTTCAGAGCTTGCTGAAAGAACCTCATTTAATAATGTTGACCGTGCCATCAGTCAGTTATATCAATATGCGAACAACCTTGTCATTTCTTGACATAGTACATAATCATTATGTTATAAATCCAGAAGAACAAATGGAGGAAAATGCCACAAGGGAGCTCTGTGATGTATGTTACCATGTCTAGATGGCACAAGTATACTTATGTGTTGCTGCCCTGTGACTATTTGAAATGGAAGCCTTATTATTTCATAGAAATTTATAGAAAGAAGTAATCTTAAACTATATGCTGCTAATACTCATTCTTCATCATCATATGTTACAGCATTTTCTTGTAGTATATCTTTCTTTCTATTCTTTCTCAAAGATCACCCTTGAAGGCTTCGTAGTTATAAGAGACCAAAACATATTAGTTGTATTCTCTCCCCCCACTCCAAAAAAGCTTTCATTGTTGAGTTTTTATCCCAAAAGAGGAGAATACTTATTCTTCTGGGTAATTCTTAGAGGTTGATAGTTCACAAAACAGCAGCCTGGGCCTCTCAGAAAAAATAACATCTTTACTTCTGCCAAATAGAGTAGGATATGGCAAGATTTATCTATGTAATATGGATTGTTTTGAAGTTCACAGTTATCTCAGATATTCAGTGTGACACATCTGCTCCATACCAGATCAGGTCTGCCCTCTTTAGAGCCGATTTTAAGTACTGAGTTCCAGACATTCTTTACACTCAGAAACCTTTTGTATAAATAGTTGTATTGCTGATCTCTTTAGTCTAGGTCCACAGGGTTCAATCGAGTAGTGAAAAAATTAATTATGAAAGTCTTTAGACCAAGCCAGGTATTATGAATATACATGTTACTAGAAGAATGGTTTTGATATTGGACAATATTAGTTTGCTAATCAATCAAAGACTACTGCGAAAATAATTAGGGATGTTTCAGATTTGAAAGAGAGACTGAATTTAGATGATCAGTCACTTGCATGAGTAAAGAGAGTGAAAGGAAGCTTTTTATTGCAGGAACCTCAATTCATCTCTTCTTCTATGTCAAATATGTTTACAGTATACTTAGCATTTTGTATATACTGTAGCCCGTTTGGTCTCCTGTACCATGGTAGTGCATGAACTTCCTTAATGCAGTGTTGTAAACTCTCATAACCTTAAGTCTTGCAATATTTGACATTTGTCTTAAAACCCCACCTCCAGGAGACATGTAATTTTGTGAGAATCTCAGCTTTCATTTTTAAGCAAAAATAAGTTTTTAGCCTTTGTGGCTGTGGAACTTGAAAATGTGGGCCCAAATGGCTCTGAAAGCTAAAGGCAAATTAAAAATACCCTAAATGTATTCGCATTATATTTTGGAGCCTGACTGGGGATTTTTGAATGCCTGGGGTTAGCAGTGTTGCAAATATAATGTGGGGCAAAATATCCTGATAGAACTCGGTGTTCTCTGAAATCCCATAACATTACATACAGCATCATACTTGGCTTTATTTTTAAGTTTCATTTTAATTGTGATTTAAAATGGTCATCTTGTTATCATAGCATCATAGAATCATAATGTTAGAAGGGACCGCAAGGGTCACCTTATCTAACCCCCTGCCACGATGCAGTATTCATTGTGTCTCAACCATCCAAGACAGATGGCTATCCAGCACCTTTTGAAAAGTGAAGAAGCTTCCACAGCCTCCCGAGGCAGTCTGTTCCATTGTCCTACTGTTCTTACAGTTAGATTAAGTCTCAGGAAAAACTTCCTAGATCTGCCATGCTATGAACCCATTGCCTCTTGTCCTGCTCTCTGTGGCAAAAGAGAACAACTTTTCTCCATCTTTTTTATGACAGCCTTTCAATTAGCTATAGACTGCTATCATATACCCCCTTAATCTCCTCTTTTCCAAACTAAACATACTCAGTTCCTTCAGCCTTTGCTCATATGGCTTGCATTCCTCCCTTTGATCATCTTTGTCGCTTGCCTCTGGATCCTTTCCAGTTTATGTACATCCTTTCTATACACTGGTGACCAAAACTGGACATAGAACTCCAGCTGAGGTCTAACCAGCCCCAAGTAGAGTCGTACTATCACCTCCCGTGACTTGCATGCTATGCCTCTGTTAATGCAACTTTGCTTTTTTTGCAACCGCACTGCATTGCTAACTCATGTTGAGGTTATGATGCACCACAACTCCCAGGTCCTTTTGAGCAGTGCTGCGTCCAAGCCAGTTTTCCCCCATTCTGTATTTGTGCATTTGGTTTTTCTTCCCTAAGTGTAGCACTTTGTTTGTCCTTGTTGAATTTCATTTTGTTGTCTATAGTCCAGTTCCCCAATTTATCAAGATCCCTCTGAAATTTAGCTCTATCCCCCCAAATATTGGTAACCTCCCCTAGCTTTGTGCCATCTGCAAACTTGATCAGTGTGCTCGCTATAACTACATCCAGGTCATTAATGAAGACGTTAAACAATACCAGACCCAGAACAGATCCCTGTGGAACCCCACTTGAGACCTCCCTCCAGTCCGACATCATTCCATTAATAGTAACTCTTTGTTTGTGGTTGTTTAACCAATTATGTATCCACTTAATGGCAGGGGTGCTGGAACAATGTTAATAGTGGGGGTAAAGAGAGCCATTGAGCCAAACTGTATACCCATATATGATGAGAACCATTTCACATCCCCTGCACCACTAGTTCCAGCACCTATGCTTAATGGTAGTTCTGTTGAGCCTGCATTTCTCCAGCTTACTTATCATAATATCATGTGGGGCTGTGTCAAAAGCCTGTCTGAAATCCAGGTATAGTATATCCACTGCATTCCTCCTATCCACCAAATCAATTATCCTGTCAAAGAAGGAAATCACTGGTTTGGC
The DNA here is from genome assembly GCF_011386835.1 of Chrysemys picta bellii. Lineage (NCBI taxonomy): Eukaryota > Metazoa > Chordata > Testudines > Emydidae > Chrysemys > Chrysemys picta. The sequence continues at coordinate 13,110,823 of NC_088799.1, read as the reverse complement.
ATGATTGTTCTTGATAAATCCATGTTGGCTGCTAGTGATTACCCCTTCATCTTCCAGGTATTCGCAAATTGAATGTTATATACATTGCTGTAGTTAGTAGCTTCCCGGGTATCGAAGTCAGGCAGACTGGTCTGGAGTTCCCCAGCTCCTCCTTTTCAAAGATGGACACTGTTAGCCCTTCTCCAGCCTTCTAGGACTGTCATCTTGTCTTTCAAATTTCTGTGAGTCAGGGAAAAATTCAGGCACAGCTCCCATTGACTCCAGTAGGAGTAGTGTATTCACCAGAGACTGAATTACATCTTTAAACCCTGATTCTGCTAGTTATTCCACACGAGTGGACTCCTGCAACACAGCAGAGTAATCTGCAAAATTTTACAGTCTGAGGCTCCATTTCTGCATGTGCTCAACTTTACTCAGATCTTCATATGCCTAAACTTGAATGTGTGTGTTAACGGAGTCTTATTAGTGTATTTGGAGAAGAATTTTTCCAGAAGGAGCTCAATTTTCAAACCTTAATACCTTAAGAAAATTTCCAAATCCCACACTAAAACGGGTACCAGATTTTTAAAGGTATTTAGTCACATAGTGGTATTTTCAGAAGCATCTGGGTACCTAACTCCCATTGAAATCGATGAGTTTTAGGTGTCTAGGTGCATTTTAAAATCCCACTAAGTGCCTAAATGACAAATAAAACTGACATTTTTGTGCCTAAGTGGCAATTTGAGCATCTAATGATGGATTTAAAAATCCTATTTAATCAACATATTTGACATTGGACCCAAATATTCTCAGTGTGAGCCTGGGGCAAGATTTATTTTTAAATGTGAGCCTAATCATTATTTCAGCTTCTAAATAAGTGACTTTGCTCTTCAATAGTGCTGAGGACTGAACAGCTCCCATTACATTTAGTGGAAAACTGCTGAGCACTTTTGTCTTTATTTGTGTGATGGGTAACCATGATCGGAACAAATGGTTATGTATATTAACTAGATAACAATTAGCAAGTTTCAAGTCAAGAGAACGTTAAAAGAAAAAAAAATAATCAAAAATATTAATGATATTGATAAATCACTTTCTTTTCTTTTACTTCTGAAGTACTTTTATGGCTTAGATAAACTTAAAGTGTATTTCAAGCAGTATTAAGCTAAAATCTTCTTATAGCTTGCCAGAGAATTTAGGGAAAAGAGATAATGTTGTCAAGACCTTTAAAGTCTTTCATCAGACGCGTAGCATCAGGAACCGAGATTTGTTGTCAGAACTGTTTAAAGAAAATTAGATTTTACTTTTTTCTGTATATGCCATGGAAACCCCCTTGAGCCTTTTTGTCAGGTGTATTAAGCCTTAAAGCCTAAGCCACTTTAAACTGGAGTACTGTACAGTATGTCTATTCATTTTATTATCTCATTCCAGAACATATCACTTGCCAGAAAAAAAAAATTGTGTTGCTTTGTTGTCAATTCAAGTCTCAGTAGCCAGTGTTGATTAAGACACTGACTCAGAAAAGCATTTAAGCACATGGTTAAGTCTAGTTGTCTTGTGGGGCTTAGCATGTGTTTAAGCTTTGTTGAATTGGGACCTAATAAAACATACCACTATTAAATGCTGTAGAATTAGAACAAAGAAGTCAAATCAGCTTTGGCTTGAAAATGCTTTAAAAAAGAATGAGCAGTTCGGCTCTAGAATGGTTTTATATCCAAAATGGGTCTTGGGAATAATTTGTAGAGCATATACCAGAAAGTGTTTTCAAGTTGTATTTTATAAAAGCCAATGCTGGGAATTCTTTGGATTCATTATTGTGCAAAGCTAGAAATTCTAGTTGAAATTCCAGGTTACAATTTGAGGTTTTTACAAAGCATATAAAACAACCAAGGCATTCTTCTTCAGGAGTGTCAGTGACACGTATGGCAATACATGTCAAAACACTAACCTTAACATCGTATGAGACAGGACTCACCATGGAAATTATCAGTGGTGATTATATACTAGTAGGATCTGAATTTTCGATTGAACTGCACTCATAACTTCCACTGACTTCACTGGGCATTTCCATTGCACTCTGTGGCAAAGCCAAAGTTCTTATTAAGTTCTTACTGAGTTCTTACACGACAGCATATCCATTGATGATACTGAACATTTTGCCTGCATAAGGCATTGAGTAATAATTTGAAGTTATGACCTGTCATTTATTTCTTTAAACTATTTTCCTAAAAGCAAAGGAAGAATCTCGGCATTGTTGGATCTGCTTCGATCATTAACCGGCCATCCATTTCTGAGGTCTAGGAAATGAATGAAACCGAAATGATTTTATTCTGAATATAATTTTAAAATCAACTCATTACAAAAGTATCAGAGAATGAACCTGAACTTGAAAATCTTTCTGATAGACAGACACAAGTTAGTTTTATTTTACATATTCCAATGCACTCATCATTTAAACACTCCAGACAGCTCAGGGAGCAAGACTTGAAAACAAACTGTTTAAGAAAATACAACACCGGAAGGATAATAGTCTGTGAGCTTAAGAACAAAACAATCTTTCCACAGAACATTTTATTTTGGTTCAGTCAGTTTTCAGAAAAGGGTGTTGATACTGACTTTGGCTCAATTATGCTATTAAGATGTAATTCCAAACATCATGATGCTGGGGAGCTCCTTAAGAGACTAGAATTGACAGCCCGTATAGGGATGTGACTTGGGTGTGTCCTCCTCTAGTGGTGACTGGGCCACATGCACAGGTTGATGAGGCTACTATAAGCTCAGTGACTAGAGCTGAGTCTTTCAGCTCAGTCAGTAGAGTCTCATGTGTTTGGAATCTAGAAGTCCCTTGTTCAATCCCCACCGTTGAGGTACCTGAGTGTTACCTGAGTGTGGGAGATAGGATAGTTACCTTTTTTTGTCTGCAATCTATGTAGTTTAGTAAGTGTAAAATATATTCCCCTCTTTCTGTGGGTAGAAGGAAAGAAGGGAAATTGATGGCCTACAGGATTCTGTGGCTTGATAAATGCTAATTTAAAATGTTCGCATTTTTTGTTTTTATCTCAACAGAAAAGAGAATAATCAGTCTAAATGTTCAGACAGTCCCAACATACAAGACAATTTCTAATGTTATTGGGTATTTAAAGGGATCTACATTTCCCGGTAAGTAGACCTCTATGACTTCTATTATTACCTTTATTATTATTAATTATGTGTACAACAGTAATCCTAGGGACTGCAATAAAGTATCATGTTCCTGTTGTGCTATTCAAATATTCAATTAAAAAGGCTATTATAGCTCCAAATACTTTGATTTATGCCAGGAAACAACAGGAGGATTAAATAGAGAATTGGTTAAAAAGCAAGGAGAGATGGTACCAGTACAACAAACACGTTTTTGCACAATAAACAATAATTGTCTTTATAAACATTCATGATATTACTGTTTTGTCATTTATGTTAAGTAAATGTCTTAGGATTTCAAATTCTAGAAATTACTTTAGTGTTTGACTTGTTCTATGTAAGCAGTCTATCTGACCTTAGCAAAGGCTTAATTCTTCTTAAGTGTGGACTATTATTACATTATATTTTTAATTATATATTTGCTAGTGTTGCAGGAAGCAGGTGCAGTACATCAGTCAAAATACTGGAAATCAACGGTTTTTCTTATGTTAGTGGCCAATCCATTTGCAAATTGAATGAATTATTTTTTTAAGAAGTAATTGAATGCAAGAATCTCAATGTGTGTGATTCGTATATGTAGCAGTGGTTTGTACTGTGGCTCGATCGTGAACAGATTGCTAATAGAAAATAAGACCTAGAACAAGCTTTAGCCGTGTAGTCCAGGACCTAGAACCTACCGTGTTTATAGTGGAGATGATGGACATGCAAACCTTTGCAGTTTTACCTTTGATAAAATTTAAGACCCAGTTCTGCAGCCTTCTTTATGTTAAGTAGTAGCCTATACCATGAGTATTCCCATAGGTATCACTCTCGGAATAAGATAGTATTCCACATGAATACGGGTGGCAGAATCAGGCCTCAATAGCAACTGGGACATCAAAACACACTCAGCTCACAAAATTTCACTCAGTTCTAATACTAGTAGTAAAGCGTGCAATTATAACAGGTTTCAGAGTAGCAGCCGTGTTAGTCTGTATGCGCAAAAAGAACAGGAGTACTTGTGGCACCTTAGAGACTAACAAATTTATTAGAGCATAAGCTTTCGTGGACTACAGCCCATTTCTTCGGTGCATCCGAAGAAGTGGGCTGTAGTCCACGAAAGCTTATGCTCTAATAAATTTGTTAGTCTCTAAGGTGCCACAAGTACTCCTGTTCTTTTTAAAGAATAATAGTAATAAGAGGTCATCAAGATCAGCACAAGTAGAACATGAGTGGAATCTCCCCATGAGAACTCTTTGGCTGAAAGGAGAGAGGGCTACTTCAGCCAGTAGTGAAAGCTGCTGTTGTCTGATTGCTGTTTACCAGCATGTGGCAGTGCATTGGTGGTGTCAGTCCAATTCCTAATGGATAAATGGAATCATTCCCCAAACCATCATCAGAATTCCCCGGGTTAGCAATCTTGTTGGCAGTCTCTGTAGAGAGATTGCTGATTTAACTACTCTGTCACAAGAGGTTGTCCATTAAGGTCAGGTTTGAGGCACTGAGGTGGAGTAATAGGGAAAGCTTTCATTATCTTGTCTGTCAGTGAAATAATGGCTGCAGCTTGCAGCACTCTTAATTCAGCACCTTTCACCAGAACTAAGTCCATTGTATAAAAAAATGGAGAACAATTACTATTTGAGTATTTAATTTCAATTAGAGGTTTTATTCCACAAGAACTTGTAATTGATGTTCTCATTTGCTGCATATTTGCAAATGGCTGTCTTGGAAAAATAGCTAAGGTTGAACAGTAGAAAATGGAATGTTTAGAAAAAATCTGTCTACCGACTGAATTGCAAATTAGAAATAGGACAACAAATAAGAAACAAGCATGTATTCACCCCAAACATCAACTTCCTACAGTGCATCTTGTAATACTTTAATCAACTTCAATATTTTGTGTAACACGTGAAACTTAATGATAATATATGTAGGTACTTAAGCACATCCTAATTTTAAGAACATGTAGTCACACTGAAATCAAAAACAGACTCCAACGAGAGACTGCTGAGCTGGAATTGATATGCAAACTAGATACAATCAATTTAGGATTGAATAAGGACTGGGAATAGCTGAGCCATTACAAACATTGAATCTATCTCCCCTTGTAAGTATTCTCACACTTCTTATCAAACTGTCTGTACTGGGCTATCTTGATTATCACTTCAAAAGGTTTTTTTCTCTTACTTAATTGGCCTGTCAGAGTTGGTAAGACAACTCCCACTCCCACCTGTTCATGCTCTCTGTATGTGTGTATATATCTCCTCAATATATGTTCCATTCTATATGCATCCGAAGAAGTGGGCTGTAGCCCACGAAAGCTTATGCTCTCATAAATTTGTTAGTCTCTAAGAAAAAAGAAACAGGAGTACTTGTGGCATGTTAGAGACTAACAAATTTATGAGAGCATAAGCTTTCGTGGGCTACAGCCCACTTCTTTAGCCCACGAAAGCTAATGTTCTAATAAATTTGTTAGTCTCTAAGGTGCCACAAGTACTCCTGTTCTTTTTGCGGATACAGACTAACACGGCTGCTACTCTGAAATTAGTCTCTAAGGTGCCACAAGTACTCCTGTTCTGAAATCAATGGGACTCCTAGCTGGTATTGTAGCTGTATCCCTCCCTACTTGATGTTTTCCTGGCACATTTGTTACTTTGGCATTTTGATGTGGTTCTTTTTAGTTTTATGTGTACACGCTATTCTCCCTGGTGCTCCTATGAGTAAAGAGGGAAAGCCAAATTGATCCCTGGTGTAATTACACTGAAGACCAAGGAGCTGCATCAGGGATGGATTTTACTCCATAAAGGCTTCCAATTCTCAAGCCATCTGTTTTGATTTTTAGTTTGAGAAGTATTATAGACAGAGTTTAAAAACTCTCCCAGAGCATTTGAAATCCAGCCATAATGTTAAAGGAATAAGGGAAAGCATAAATGTGTAGTTTATTTGCAGGCACTGTGGGGAATTTAAAAAAGTAATCAAATGTATGTGGGTTTTATAGACTGCAAACAGCAAATGGTCTGCGACTGTACAAAAGGGAGGTGTAACTGACATAGGAAAACATTGTACGAAGTCACCTGAATTTCACCTTTTCTATGCTGCCCACTCCTTGCCTATCCTGCCTAAATCCTAACTCTCCACAATACTTGGTGGTTCTTCCTACTCCACTTGGGACCCACAGTTCTTATTTCTCTTTCCTCTCTTCATGCTCTCTCACTTTCCTTGCCTACTCCAGCAGGTGATTGGCAAGAGAAGCTGCTGCTGCTGCCTATCCGCTACTCTGCTGTATGGGTGACTGCTATCCCTCATGTGCTGCTCCTGCAGCCAGGGCCAGCTCTGGCTTTTTTGCTGCCCCAGGCAAAAAAGCCACGCGCCACCCTCCCCCCCCCCGGCGGGGAGCGTGGCAGGGGAGGGCGCCAAGCCCGGCCGCGGGCCCACTCTCCCCGATCAGCTGGAGTGCCGGGAGGAGGGCGGAGAGCCCGGCCGGGACTCCGCTCTCCCCGGCGGCCAGAGCGCCGCGGGGAGGACGGTGAGCCCAATCGCGGCCCCGCTCTCGGGCCAGAGCGCCGCGCCGCCCCCCCCTCCAGGTGCTGCCCCAAGCACATGCTTGGTGGGCTGGTGCCTGGAGCCGGCCCTGCCTGCAGCCTGCTGGCTCTGGGGGTTTCTGTGCATATTCAGGTGCGAGGGGTGTGGGCAGGTAAGTAGCTTCAAAAGAGCCAACTGCTGCTGTCCATGCTCCTCTCCATCAGCAGGAACTTCCTGGAGTGAAGATGTCATTTGGCAGCTTTCTCAACCACCTACTGATTCTCTGCCATCTCCTGTGAGATCTCTTTCTATCTTTCTGCCATCCCTTCCTTCCATAGACCATTCAGAGAGGGTGGTGAAAGGTAGTCTTTGCATCCCGACTAATCCCTCTGTTATAACTAGGGTGACCAGACAGCAAATGTAATAGTAATAGAAGTGTTTCCTGTAGGCCCTTGTGGGTCCCTAAGGAATACAGAAGGTGAAATTTACATCCACGAATGCCCTGTCGCCATTTGAGAGATGATATCCTCATGCTGGTTTAAAGTGTTAGGTCTTCCCATTGCCATTGCATTATATTAATAAGTTTTCCCTGGCACAGGATACAGAAATCTAATTACATTCGTTATATTTCTCATTATATTCAATTATGTATGCTTAGATTTAATTTTTGCTGACAAGCTGTACAGTTTTGTTTTAATGATTCTGTGTCAGTACTACCCAGTGAAATTGTAATCTAAAAAACAGTTGCCTTTACAAATAGATTTTCATTTTTATATTTGTTTAAAAACACATGCAAACAGCCAGGCAATATGATTAAAAAGTGCTTATGTTGCAGATACATTGCAGCAACTTCTCCAGTAAAACATGATACAGCATTATTGTACTCTACTTAAACAATGTCCCTGGGTATTACATTGACCAAAACTCTGGTAAAAAAACCCACTTTGATGGAGAGGAGTTTTATAATTAGAGAGCGCATGTCAAATTCAAAAGTGTTTGTAGGTAGTAATCACAGAAAATATCCCCAAGGAATGTGTAGTATTTAATTTCATAGGCAATTTAACGTGTGGACAATTTATATATATCCTGTTGCACTTCAGCAAATTGACAAAAAGCATGAATGAATCAGTTTGGATAAAATAAAGGATTCAAAAAATTCCAAGCCCCTTTTGCTCTCTAGAACCAACCTGACGCCCAGTGTTTTCTAGGATTCTGTTGCAATCTAAACAGTAGACATGACACAAGAAGTGAAGATCGGGAAAAGGAATTAAAGTACAAGGGTCATAACTGATGGGTCTGTTTATTTATTAGCATCTAGAGCTGGCCAAAACTCAGAATTTCATAGGAAATCCTGACATTTTGAAATGCCCTTTCTGTCCAACTCAGATCAAAAAGCAAAAATTTCTAAATTTCCTGTAAGACAAAATTAAAAAAAAAATATTTCAGAAATATTGAAATGACTTTGTCAAAATGCTTCATTTCAATAAGGTTGAAGTGCATAATTTTGATAAAGTCAAAGTTCTTCATTGTGACTTTAATCATACAGTCAAAATAATAACATTGATATGGAGCGCTTTCATAATTTTTCATAGAAAATGTTGATGAAATCAATATGTTCCCGTGAAACATTTCAGTTTAATCGAATCAGCATTTTCCAATGACAAACTGTTTTGTCATAAAATTTTTAATTAACTCCATTAGAGTTGTTTTAAAAGATTGTCAAGTATGTCCAGAGCATTGGATGGATACTCTTCATTGTACTTTAGTATAAATCCAAATAAATAATATCACAGGTTTCTCATTTAAAGCATGTGAACATCTTGATTTGGTTTCTGTATTGGACCACATGTACTTATATTAGGATGGTGTAGGTAAAGTAGAGAGAGTTGTATATATCTTGCACAAATCTTGGTATGATCATGCAAGCTTGTGTTGACATTACTTAAATATCTGTATTAGTAACACCATCAAGTATGGGCATAATGCATCCTTTATTTTTGGAATTATTTTACTGTTAAAGTCTAACTGAAACAAATGTTTTGATGATGTTGTTTTTCTTTTCAGATAGATATGTCATAGTTGGTAGCCACCACAACAGTGTATATGGTTACAGTGGACAAGAATGGGCCAGTAGCACTGCTGTCATCACAGCATTTATACAAGCCTTGATGCTAAAAGTTAAGAGAGGCTGGAGGCCTGATCGGACCATTGTTTTCTGCTCATGGGGAGGAACATCATTTGGCAACATTGGCTCATATGAATGGGCAGAGGTAAAAACTATAAACAGAAAGGAGAGAAAGAGAGAATGTCATTAATGAAAACATTTGATGATGTAGCTATGGAAACTGTGAAAAGCAGACACTACAATATGGCTATATGTGGAAGCCGCAGCTCTATTAAAAACTCTTACTTAAGTGGGATAACAGTCCAAACTACCTGGCAGGGTTGTTCCTGTACAGAACTCAACTGGCACCATTGGCCCGGGTGGACGATAAGCCTGACATTGAGCATGGAGGCCATGCCTGTTCTACACCTCAGGCCTGCCCAGGGACCTTGACTGGAAACCAAGGTTCCAAACTGTTCCTCTCCTCCATGCTGGAGGTTGGAGAGGGGAGCTGCATGATGCATGAGAACCATGGAAACATAATGCCCCACTATGCAGTGCTGTACTCATGTCAGTGTCCATTCAGCCTACTGAGTTACATGGACCTCAATTTGGACCCTTTGAACTCATTATCCTATTGGAACATCATTTGGCAACTCGCCCCGGCCCGGCCCCTGTCCCACCGCTTCTCACCCCTGCACTGCCCTCACCCTGCCCCCATTCCACCTCTTCCCCCAAGTCCCCGTCCCCTTCCCGCCCTCATTCCACCCCCTTCCCCCAAGTCCCCGCCCCTTCTCTGCCATCTCACATGAGCGCGCTGCATCCCTGCTCTTCCCCCTCCTTCCAGGAAAGTCCTAAGCAGTGCCAAACAGCTGTTAGGTGGCAAGGGGGATGGGAAGTGCTGGGAGGGAGGGAGAGGGGAGGGGAGGGGGCAGGAGGTGGGGGGGGTGGCTTGGGTGCCGAGCACCCGCTAATTTTTCTCCATGGGTGCTCCAGCCCCGGAGTACCCACAGAGTCGGCACCTATGTAGTAATTGGGTTAAATCATATTAATCTTAGCAGTAGATGTTGGCATCTCAGCGGTGCTTGATGCAGGGCTGACAGAAGGCCACCCCAGCTGTATTAACTGCACTATACACTTTTATCTGCTGGGTATTCCCTGATATTTAGAAATAAAGTTGCAGACTAAGTAAACCACATCCAGTGTCTCCTGTCCTCCTTCTGGTGTAGGCGAACAATGAGAGAAGGAAGTTTCCATACATACAAGCCATTAATCACGTATATGTTTTGGAGTCCCCATGACTAATAGTTGTTCAGTTATCACCCAGGTGTGTTTAAAAGTTAGATTCAATTTGACATGCACAATTCCTGGGCTGTTAGCTTCAACAGAATAGTAAATCAGCAGCAACTCAATGAAAATAACTTATCAGACATGCTATCCAGCTTAAATAAGATTCCAATGGATTTCCGTTGCTCAATTGAAAAGAAGAAGCCTGCAGTGAAGTTCCTGGCTGCTGAATTAGAATAATAGGTAAATAAAGGGTTAATTGCTTATCATTTGTTGGAAGCAGTTAGCACTTATCAAAACCTCATCCTTCCAAACTGATTATTCTTCAAAAACAAGAGGGGAGAAAAAAATCAAGTAGAAAGAATCCATGTGACTGAGTGGGAGCAAAATTTGTTTAGTTCCACTTCAAGTCAGCTTTACATCAGATGTAATGGTGCTACCCCCCCTTCTGCTCAATATAAAGAGCCACTTCATGCAAAGAGCAGCTCATTATTGAGAAAGCAAAGAGGATCTTTTAAAAAAAATAATTGAAGTGGTTCATACATACTACTTCCCTTGTTTAAAATGTAATCAAATGACAACACTGGATAAATTATGCAATTCAAATCTGAATTTGGGCTCCTGGTCTGAAAATTCAAGTGCATTTAACTGTTTGATAATAATTACTTTTGAAATTTGGCTTCTGTCAGGCGCAAGTTTAAAAGCCCTTCTTGTTGTTTCACAGTGTGTAATGTTTTCACTCTCGGCTTTGCAGCTATAGTCATTCTTAATTCCTCCAGGGCCTGTTTGCATTTTGTTCAGATGATGTGTGAAATGGAATTATAACTTTTGCTACAGCGAAATAAAACTCAAATATCCTTTGAAGTTTTTAAAATGATATTATAGGAAAATGAAGTTAAGTAATACTTAGGGAATCGTAGTGGAGGAAAAACATAGGGTATATTTTTTTCCCTTAAAGGAACTAAAGTAAGAAAACAAGCCTTAATTATAATCATGCATATTAATAACCATTGCTGTGCTTGTGTTGTAGGATCTCAAGAAAGTTCTCCAGAGAAACGTTGTGGCTTATGTTAGCCTCCATAACCCAGTAAGAGGCAATTCAAGTTTGCATCCTGTAGCATCGCCTTCCCTTCAGCAACTGGCAACAGAGGTTAGAGATATATTCTCCGTACAGTTCAGCTTCTCCGATGATACAATTCTTCCATTTATGTTGGTTGCTTTTACTTAATTTCACAATGAGATCCTTCTGAGTGAATACTGACAAACAGAGTTTAAGGCCAGAGGGACCACTAGACCATCTAGTCTGACCTCCTGTGTATCAGAAGCCAACACTACCACCCACACAACCAAAATTAGACCCAAGTCTTACAGCCCACAGGCAACTAGACTATTATGTGCCACAGAAAGAAAACATCTTCACTAACCTTTTTGATATTCAGTGGCTGTTTTCAATCAAGTAAACACACTAACCAGACTTAAATACTTACCATACAGATTAAACAGTGGGCAGAAAGGATAACCTACATTTCTATACTAGCTCTACGGAAAGCCCTCAAGAGTTCATTACACTAAGTCTCACTACACTTGCATGCCCTTCAGCTTTTCCACTTCTTGGCAGCTTTAAAGTAACATATTTCCTATTCATTAGCACAATTCACATTTTCCTCTTCCTTTTATGATCTTTAAAAGCTGTTTATCAAATGACATTTAAACTTGTAAATTTACCAGCGGTAACATTTTGCACAAAGGGAAACAATTACTGCTCCTATAATCAGCAGTGTGTAAAGTCAATAGGTCAAATTCTGAACTCTATTACAGCATTGTAGCTAGCAAGAAGTCATTGGAGTTATTCCACAGTTACCCTGGTGTAACAGGGCTCAGAAATTGGTCTAATAACCTTTCTATAATTTCTCAAAGGTTACAGAATTCAATATAATTTTAAATGAAATGGAAATATTTTGAAGAATGTTGAATGAAAACCCTACTAGAGCTGGGCAAATTTTTCATGCAAATAGATTTTTGGTTAAAAATGTGCATTTGGTGAATGGTTTTGGTAAATAAATAAATAAAAAAAATTGGAAATGCTGAAATGGTTTGTTTCAGCATTTCCAAAACAAACTATTTAAAATGTCTAAAACACCTTCCCCCTCAATGGAAATAAAACATTTTGTTTCCGCAAGAAATTAAAACAATAATTGTCCTATGCAAAACAAAATTTCTTTTCAATATTCTTGGTTCAGCCACCAAACTGAAAAATCACTCTTTCACCCAGCTCTACATCTTGCACTTTAGTTGTTTTTCCCAGGACATATTTCAGACTGAATAGATTAATGGGAATACATAGAATTTGCCACCCATTTTTCTACCTGTTCTCAGCTGGTACCTTATTCTTTTTTCCCATTATCCTGATTTATTGTTATATAAGAGAATCAGAAGCTGCAAATTGACTGAAGCAGTGGCATCATATCTGGGAACACTGCTTATGAGAATTATATTAAAACATGGTATCTTTTCTCACTTCATAGGAGTTGAGCATATGCTGGACATTTTGAAGGTAACCAAGCCACCCATGTATTTAAGTGCGAGTTTTTCTGTTTTCCATACTCATGTATGGGAAAGAACTAAGGAAGGAACTCTGATAGTCAATTACTTGTTTATTCCTATCGTAAACAGAGTGTCAAATTTCTGTAGCCAAGCACAATTCAATGCTGAAGGAATAAGATGCTAGTATCAGTGAAAGCTGAACCAGTTGATCTAAGGGTGTTTCTATGCTTTAACCTCAGGGTTAAGCTCAGGGTGTGATTCTTAGCTCAAGGAGACTTAAATGCATAGAATGTAGCTGCCACATCACAAATGGCAGGAGGGGCTAGCCATACCCATTATTTACCTGTCTGAGACCCTAGGTACATAATCAGGTTGGATAGCCCAGCCTGCTGGTCATGCTGCCACAGCGGCACTCTATTATTAGCACACTAGCTCAATGAGAGGTAGCGTAGTGTGAGTATGTCTCATCAAGCTGGGAGTCACACCACCAGGTCAAAGGGTAACATACCGGCTAATAAGAAGGGACCCGAGTCTGACTCAAAAGTTGGATTAATTTAGCTTTCCTGGGCACCTTCTACTTCTGGATCCCAGCCTACATCAGAAGCAAAAATTCTGGAACAGAACAAAGAAAGATATTCTCTTGTCCGGGGTTTGTGGATTCCAGGCAGGACTGACTGATTACTGACATATAAGATGACTCTTCCCCAACCTCAGGAAAAAAGGGGGCCTTTTGGGGCTGAACATTTTATACAGAACCATAGGTATGATTACAAGCGTTACTGGGACCTATCAAGGATCATTTTGTTATAAAGACTTAAAGAGATGTTTAAAAAAAAATAAGTGGTGCCATGTTGATAGACTGCAAATCTCACTATGGAGAATTTGCAATCTTGTTTCGGTGAAAACTGGATCCAGCTCCTCTCAGAAAGTTTGCAGTTTTAAATCATATATTTAAGGCATGAAGTCCATGAGGCATTCTGTTTTTCTGATAAACACTGTTTGTTTTGTTACTTTGTCTTCCTACCCTGCCCCATCCTGATAATCTGTCTGTTTTGTCCACCTGTTTTACCTCATCTAGTGCCTAAGTGGTAAGCTCTCTGAGGCAGGGACTGCCTTCTTTGTTACTTGCCTGTATAGTGCCCAGCATAACAGGGCCCTTATCCTTGACTGGGGTCCTAGGTGCAATTGTGATATAGATAATAATAGTAGAAATAAAATGCTGCCCGGTGTTGGAAGGCAAATGAAAGCTCTCTCGCTCTCTCTCTCTCTTCTCCCACTCTGCCCCAAACACCAGCATATTCTTGGAAATATTGGAAGTCAATCCTCAGTCCCGTACAATGATGTCTATGGTAGCAGTAGGTGCATTATATAGGACTTTTCCCCCAGCCTTTCTCATCATTCATGTAGCTAAGGAATCCTGAGCAAGGCTAGGTCATCATCACTCTTTCCTACCAGGAGCCAGCTTTTTCTCACCCAATGTGCTTTTTTTATAGCAAGGGCAATATTTTGTCTAAACAATGCAGTTATGGGTTTCTGCATTCTTCTCTGACACACAAAAATGTTGAAGAAACAAGACAATGTTAAAACACCACAAAGGGAACCTGTATTTTTTGTACAGTGATATCATTTTTAATTAACACAAATGCCATAGTGGTTATGACATTTAAAAAAAAATGATGTGAAGTACTGCTTCCAAACACTAGCCAGAATTGTTAGTTCATGTCAAGTATATCCTGAAGGATGGAAAAGCCAGACACAGATCTTTCATCTGTTCCCATGGGTGCTCTCAATTTGCCATCTGCTTAGGACACTTCCATGCTACTCCCTTTAAAGAGAAGAATGATCCTCTTATAAAGAATATTAATATCGCTTCCAGTAGTTGCTGAAAAGGCCAAAAATTTATGGGATTATCTCAAAGGTACATCAGCTTAAATGGAGTGAGTTTTGTTTTTTTTGGAAATTGCCTCCTCTTGCAGAAATTGTCAATTCGTTCATATTAGATTCTTGCTAACAGAGGCAGGTTGTAAAAAGTGCTTAAAAACTCCAGCAAGAGCCAAAGATAATTGTAAATACTGTAGTTTATATTTAACAGTTCATCAGAAACAGGATCCTTTGAGAACAGCCTTGTTAGAAACTGGAGCTGAAATCTGTAATTCAGGGTTTATAAACCTGTTTTTAAAAGGGAACGGAGAAATGGCTATTCTGGTTTTGCCATATAGAAATGTGAAATATTGTGGACCCATGGCAGGTATGCATGGCATGAAAGCACCTCTTCAGCTTCTCAACACAGCAGCACAACTTGTGTCACTTTTCTACTCCTAAACAGGACTTTCCATGCTAGCTTTGCCAGAGTGTCTCAGAGACGCCCAGCAATATTTTGTTAAATACTCAAAACACACACACACACACACACACACACAAAATAAAAAAATAAATAATGCAAGAATATCACTGTTCTGAGGACCTAACATGCTTGTTTTTGGTGTTTGTTGCAGGTTAAACACTGGGGATCCTTGGAAACTAGAAAGGGGAGGGAAACAGAATGGGAGGATGAAACCAGAGCTAGTAAAAAAAAGGGGGGGGGAGGGGCGGGGGCAAATTTTTAACAAAACTCTTGCAAAAAATGTGTCTCCTTCCCTTACACTCCTGAGACTAGAGGCCAATTTCCCTGGCATGCTGCCTGCCTAAAAGGATTGCTTGTTTTCCTGTGGATAGATGATTGGTACCTATGTAGAATAGCTGGTACAGATGAAAACTAGCTGGTACAGAAATCCTGGAGTTTTAGTGTGTAGCTTTCTTTAAAGATTTTTTTTCCTCTCCAGTTTTAATAAATACCATTTTTAATTTAACCATTTAACCAGTCCCACTACAGTACATCCATAAGGGAAAACAATAATTTGTTTTGTTCTGTGAGAGGATGTTGGGAAGAAAAATATACTTCTCCCAGAGCACTCAGCTATGGCAACTTGCTAAGAAATGCCACCAAAACAGTGACTGCAGTCAGCACTGACATAGGGAAAGCTGATTTGAGTGCAAAGAGTGTGGCAAGGATAGGGCACCAAATGTTATAGCCCACATGCAATGAATACAGGGCATTTCTCATTTGTTTCTGAGCATCTCTAAAGCAGACCTAACATTTTCATCAGTCTATCTCCTAGAACAAGCTCTCTTCTCTCTTTCTAGCAAGGAGAGGCCACAGAGAAAGGCATCAAAATTGGATCTTCAGATCTCTCAAGAACAAACTATTTCTATGAGGTTTCAGGCACTTTGTGGTTTTGACTGAGTTCAAAATCTCTCTCTCTCTCTCTCTCATATTAGAGGTTAATAAACATTTTTAATCTGCTAAAAGGTTCATTTCAGCTTCTCAGCCCAAGAGATGGGCAGTAGTTTGGAGAGGTTCATATTATATCTTTTGTCCATCTCTAGATGTTTACTCAATGAGAAGCTAACAGGATGGCATACCCCAAGACCCTGAATAGAGTCCCACGCAGGATTTTTCTGCTGACCCACACTAGCCTTACATGCCAACACCATGCATAACATTCAGGGTAATTACTGCTGAATCATGCTGTCTGGTGGGTCCATTCATTCCAATAAAAGAGTTGGGAGTGTCTCTTTGGGGAGAGGCAAGTAGGGACCTAAGGCAGAGGAGGTCCTGCAGGGAAACTCTAGGAACAGCCTGCGTCAGAAAGGAGCTTCAAACTGAGATTTCCTCAGTATTATTATTATTATTGAGTTACCAATAACACCAAGCCCAGGAAGATGGTGAGTTGGGTGGGATCTGTAAATTCTGTGGAAGGACAGAGTAAGGACTTGAGCTGTTCAGAGAGGAATATTTTTTTTAGAATAGTTTGTTATATAGAAGGTCAGATCTTCATTTAATTAGCAGATTCAGAGGGGGTGTTATTTCTTGATACAGAAACAATCTGCAAGTACTAATTTCATGTGCCTGTCAGTTGGAATGTTCAGTGGGATTCTGTCTGAGAAACTGAATTAAGCAAGAAGGCTAATTTAAATATTTGGATTATTTAACCAAAGAGGAATTCAAACAATTCTGAGACCTTGACACGTTTAGTGTGAACTCTTTTTATTCAGCCATGCTAATTACTGTCCACATTAATGAAAGAAAGATACTGCCAAGTAACATTTGTGCCTCTGACTATTTTTTAAGGAAAGTTATAATTTACTCACTTGCTGTGTTAATGAATCACCATTTGCTGGCAGATTGTCATTGGCAATTCAGGATTGTTTGGTGCTGGCAATCTGTCCCCCTAAATAAGACTATTAGTGGATTTGTCTAGAATTAACATTTCACAAGCATAAAAGTTACTGTGACTGACAAATTAATTGCCATTTTCTTTTCAGCCTGATGCTATGGTCAGTGCTGATAACATTCTAGAGCAATTATTTTTACTGAACCCAAAAAAACCTGCTGATTCTTTCTTTCTTTCTTTCTTTCTTTCTTTCTTTCTTTCTTTCTTTCTTTCTTTCTTTCTTTCTTTCTGAGAAAAACAGCTACTGAAAACCTCCACTAAATCCCTCCAAAAAGCCATAAGGATTTTGAGATGAAACACAAAGCACATATACTATGCCATTCACCTCATAATTATATTCACCTCCCTGCACTTTAAGCAATGGGGAGGTCGGAGGGGGTGTCATTACCAGATTCCCTGTGCACCTTCTGGAAGTACCTCGAGTCTACCAAACCAAGCTCCCTGCTCCCATTTCTCTCTTTACAGTCACAGTGATACCACCAATCCTCCTTTCTCTTCTGGGCTGTTTCATAGTAAATATAGTTTTTTATTAAAAAGTCAACAAAATGGCCTGAAAAGGCGAACGTTGTTTTTTTCCCCGCCCCCCCACATTTTTCATGTGTTGTTTTGGTTATTGTTTTTTCTCCCAGCTTCCTCTTTTTTTTTTCTTTTTCCCCAGAACTCCTTTTTTCTTTTTGCCATTTGTCATTGGAAAAGGTATGTGGGGAAGGGGAAGGGAAAGAAAAGAGGGAGGAAAACAAAACCCAAACAATTGAAAAAACAAACATTTATCAAAGTTATAAAAACATATATAGTCAGCAAATTTCTAATTGTTTTATAAACAATGTTTTAAAATGTGATGTTTTTCAAAATTTTCATGAAATACACCATTTTTCTATCAGCTCTGCTAGTAAGCCTAAGACATGTAAAAAGAACCTTGAAGATCTCATCACTTCCCTCTTCGCTTTTTAAAATAGTGAACTTTGATTCACAGATTGAAGGTAGAGCCCAACAGTTCTAGTATCAAAATACTCTCAGGTATGTCATATAAATATGTTATATGTCAAATATGCCATATAAATACTTGAGAGGGACACACAAGTTCAAAAAATAAAACTCCAAAGCCTTGAGATTTTTGTATTGAGTGCATTTTATAAATGCACATTATCATTTATTAATTATATTGTTGCCTTTTCTATTTTAAGATGAACTTTTAACAGAAAGTATCTTACTTCAATAAATGTAGCCTCTGATAGACAACCTTATGCATGGTTGTGTTGTAAATCTTTAATTTATTTTAAGTCAAGCCATTGATCATTTGGCCTTCAAAAGATTATCATCTTTTAGCAGAGTTTGAACTTTTCTCAGGGTGCTCCCACATGAGAGACCAGTGAACAATAGGACCTAGCCAGTCCAATTTTCAAATATTTCAGGAGAGCTTGGGGTAAATATTGGAGTCATTCCATCAGTTTAGACAAAAAATATCCAAAGAACCCACATTTTAATTTTTTCAACAAAAAAATGCTTTATAAGCAAAATAAAACATTTGACAGAAAATTTTCATTTTGGTTTAATGTTATGGTTTTTCACTGAAAAAAACCTAAACATTATTGTAGGGTGAAAATCCTGCAAAAAATAATTGGAATTTTTCAACCACCCCTATTGAAAACATATGTGTTGCAGATAATGTGTGACTTTCACATTCATTTTGGTTTTCAGAAATTAAAGTTATTTTAGTTTGACCTCAGATAAAAATATGTCTTAAGTAGCTCCTAACTTCTTTGTATTTTAGAAATTATAGATGGAGAAAGATCTATCAGGCTTCCTACTCCGTTCTTCAACCAATGCAGGATCTTTCCTTCTAGAGGAATGCTTTGTCCAGGCTAGTTCAAAATAACTTATGCAATAAGGTATATTATTTACAAGAACAGTTTTCTCCTTTAAAAGATGGTTATTCATTCTAATAAAATACATTATTTGAAATGTCTCCTGCTATGCTGTCTAAATACGCCATAGCTCAATTTCATGTTATTACTTCTCATTATTTCCCTTTGAAATTGTCTTCGTCATGACAATAAAAAGTCTTTCAGGTAGATAGTTGAAACTGAACTTCTAGTGCTCATGAAAGATGCCAGATTCACAGCCCTGCGGATTTTAAATCCTCTGGTTCACAAGAGATCGGGTACAACTTCACTGAAAACTGTTCCCACACTGTTCTGCCACTGTTCTGCCAATGTGCATTAATTTGAACAGTAATGATCATTAACTGCTAGAATGTTTCTAGCAGTTGGAAAGTAGTTCAGTCTTCATGGCCTGCCTATCACTTTCCTTTACTGCTGGATCTCTCAATAACGGTAGCAATTGTGGTGGTGTAAGAATCATCCATTAGGATATGAACTGATGTTACCAGCACATTTCACATAGGCCACTGAACAGCCATAAAATAACTTTCTGAGACAACTCACTAGAGCTGTTTTCAAATACCTAGTCACCTAGATTGGAAAAGCTCCCTGTCCTGTTACCAATTCCCTAAGCCATCCAGTCCTTCAGTAAAATCGTCTTCGTCAGTGATATGCTGGAAGAGGCATTCAGGAACCCCATTTTGTCATCAAATTGAACAGATGATTACGATAATTTCCCAAGTCTTGTATGGAATCTACCCTTCCTTTGGATAACACTAATTCCGGAGCTGACTTACTGCTGGAGGGCATAAAATACTTCGGAAGAGCACAGTTATGCCATTGACGTAGACCAGATTGAACCAAATATTTCACAACTTTAAAAAAGCTGTCTGAAGAAGGATGCTCCCAGACTCCGCTACAAGGACATCACCTCTCTGTCTCCCATTCCAATTAAACAAGTTGAGCACTGTGCTGTAACATCTATTATATAAAGAGTTTTCAGGAACAAAAAATTCCAGCCAACTACATGTAATATAAGTTTGTTTGCTGAGCTATCTTACCTCCTTCCTATCAGAAAATATATTTGTTTAATTGATCACCCAAATATATTGTCCTATGAGTACACACGCTTTTGGGATTTGAGGTTGATCATGTGTAAAGAGGAAAATTTTTGTGGCTTCTTAAAATAGTAGTAGCGTATCTCTGCAGTTTTCCCAAGGTTTCTAGAAAAAAAAATATTTCAGTACTTCAAACAGGTCAGACCCTTCAAACCTCTGTTTCTTGAAACATAGCCACAAAGATGACCGCAAAATCTGTTTTGGAGATTTCTATTTTAAGATGTAAATGCTTAGGTACTCCATGTCTTTGTACTGTCTCTTCCTCTTGGTGGTGGATATTTTATTGTATAATTACTTGGAGAAGGTTAAACTTTTAGACTTCAATAGGGAATTTGGCATTAGAAGAGTTGAAGCATTCTCTTCTGAGAAACTTTAACCAGAAACATTAGCTTTCACATCTCAGTGTCAACACGGAGTTTAAGCAATCATTAGATTGTGAGGTTTCTAAGGTCATAATGAACTTGGGTACAGTGAATCTTTCCAATTACTCAGGAAGCTGGTTAAATCCCAAAGTGTCTGGGTGGTTGTTTTTCAGTATTAAATCCAAAATTTCTAAATGTCGTTTAATGGATGCAGTCTTGAAAATCTATTAGCCTTAAACATGTAACAGTTACAGCTCTGAAGGACTTTCTATCAGCCAAGACCTCAATAAAATAAAAAAACAGGTGTTTCTGATCAAAGAAAGGAAACTGCACATAAGTCAAAAACAATTACACCTTTTATAACAGGAATTATATTTTCAGAGAATCAATACATCTACATAGACATTAGTGGGAAGTTTGGTATTTGAAATGGACTAATACAGGTAAGCATGTGATTGTGCTTCATTAACTTCAGTTTTGCAGAAGATTATCACGTCAGGCACATGACTCTCTAGGTAATATTTTAACTGACTTAAAATGGCACAAAAATGTATGTAAGGTAGAAGATGCTGTGTGAGTGACCATATCAGAACAGAAACATGTATTTTGCTTTAATTTACAGTATGCTTGTATTGCTGTAAATACAAACAAATTTCTGATTCACTATCAAATAACATGTTTTTTTTATTTTATTGAGGTCTTGGCTGATAGAAAGTCCTTCAGAGCTGTAACTGTTACATGTTTAAGGCGAAACCAAAACATTTTGCGGGAATGTATTAGTTTCAGTGAAACACTCGGAGAATGTTGTTCATGTCTAGAATGGAATTTCTGCTCAAAACATGACTGTGAGTGAGTTCCCACCTTCCAACAGTCAAGTAGTTAGAGCATTCACCTAGGATGTGGGAGAGCAAAGGTCAGGTTGTTGCTTCAACCCAGACAGAAAGCCAGGATTTGAACCTGGATCTCCCATGTAACAGGTGGTGACTTGAGATCAGGGCCGACAAGAGGGAGGGGAAACTGGTACAAATTACTGGGGCCCAGTGGTCTGGAAGGGGGCCTGGGGCCCGGCTTTCCCCCCTTGTCGGCCCTGTTTAGCCGGTCCGCCCTTGCTGGGGGGCCCGAAAAAATTCTGGGCCCGGCTTCCCCGGCTTTCCCCCCCTCTCGTCGGCCCTGTTTAGCCGGTCTGCCCTTGCTGGGGGGCCTGAAAAAAAATGTTCATGAGGGCCCAAACCCACTCTTGGCGTCCTTGCTTGAGATCCCTGATCACTATGCTATTGGGTATGTCTCTCTTGCTCCAGTTTTACTGAAAAAACACAATCCCTCAAAGTTCTTAGATTGGCAGGGCAATGAGGGAAAGCTTGTGCTGCCACTGTTTGTGCATTATCTGCTGCAAATATAAACAGGCTGAGTGCACAGGAAAGAGTCACAAGCACTAAATTCACTGACATTTAAAATGTTTCCTTCCACTTCTTTGCACTCTCGGCTTAATGGCTGGATTGAGCCTTTAGACTCGCTCCTGTGTAAGGAGTGGTGCATGCTGTGAGCTACATGATGAATGTAGCTCACAGGCCCCCTGGCTCTAGGGGAAAGTAATCTGTTTCTGCTTTCCCCATACTAGCTCAGCAGTGCTGGCCGGTTAATTGATGGGGGCAGAGCCAAGGTTTCACCCAACTCCCTGCCTCTCTGTGCCCATTTCTTGCCCACCAGCACCAGATGCACAATCCCTGCTATTGCCCTGTATCTGCAGCGAAGATACAGGGAGGCTGTGCTGAGGAGCGTGTGTGTGTTGAGGGAAGAGGTCAAGGGGTCACACGGCTTGACGTTAACACTCAGCCACAATCTGCCCCTTACAGTTTTAGAGACAAAATAAAAAAGAGAGAGCAGGGGGAGGCATGTTTGTGTTTTTCAGGAACGCGTATTCATTTCCAGCTGATGTTAAATGAGGCATAAAGAGCAAAAGACTGAGATCAGTTCTGCCCTCAGTTACACCTATATGACTCCATTGACATGAATGAGGTTACATGGGTGTCAGACAGAACTTGTCCCTACAACTTTATTTGCCTATGCGATGACTAGAAGAATTGAGTATGGGCTCTTCACCACTTCATTAAAATTGGATGAAGGGTGTGCATCACGTGGACCTTGGTCCAAAATGTAGTGACTTGAGACATTAGCTAGTCCAAGTAGGATCCTACATCCCTCTTGCTCCTCTGATCATTCTGGAACAACATACTATCTATATGTTCCCCTCTCTCTGTCTTTCTGCCCTCCACAAGTAAAGCAGCGAGGAGTACTGTACAACATTTGCCCTGCAATTAGAGCCTCAAGAGTCATCTGCAGCATGGCTGCTTAACAAGCTCAGTGACTCAAGGCAAAATATTTTGATGATTTCACTTACAACCTACCTATGACCTTTTAAGAAAATAAATATGACAATATCTGAAAGGAGGAGAGTTAGGCTATGACCTTTACTGGGGCAATGTGGTCATGCTCCAGAGAGAACACAAACTGCCTTGGGCTCAAACATAGACGTTTGGGGCCTGATTCTGATCTCATGTTGGTGTAAAGCATTGAAGCTAGTGGAGTTACATGGATGTAAAACTGGGGCATGGTAAGTGAGATCAGAATCAGGCTCTTTCTGTCTGTACAGAGCTAAAGGATTGATTTGCAACTAGCTAGATTTTTTTTCCCAAATCCTCCTTTAAGTAGCAATCAAGTTCATGAAGCAGAGTTTCCCCTTATATTCAAAGGAATAGTGCTGAGCCTTCTTTAGTAACTAGCTACTGATTTAGCCTATTTGCTCTCTGTTGTTACCCTCTTATGGCTCCAATCTTACTGCTGAAGCACAAAGCAAAAGAGAAGAATAGTTAATACTACTTTTACATCCAAACCTTAAAACAGTGGAGCAGAATACAGCCATAGTGCACCAGTATGTTCTGGGAGCGGTACAAATCTATTATGTTGGAAAAATCTGCAATAGCCACGTGTCAGTCCCGCACTGGAAGAGAATGGTGTTCCAGTATCTAACGAGCTGGCCTGATATTGTCAAGTGCTGCTTTTATCAAGTGTTAGCTTGCAGCAATTGGCCAGGGTATTTTTATCCTGATGAGAAGAGCAGCACCATTCTCCACACTTCATCCAAACACACTTTGCCAACTATCTGAGATGTCGTGCCCAGGATGTGTCTTTCCAGTCACAGAGCCAGCTACGTGAGCTGAACCTGCATGATTGCTTGGCTGTAACAGGGTGTGGCCCTTAAAATAACATTTCTTACCCTAATTGGGGTTGGTATGGGTTTTGTTGTTGTTTTTGTTTTCTTAAGGGTGACGTGTTCCTTCCCGTCTAGGTTTGGTTTATTGTCTGTAGATGGTTTGTGAGCAATTTGGTGTACAGTTTTTAATATGCAAAGTTTTACCTGTTGGCTAATTTGAGCTGAACATATAGTGGTGGTTTTTTTCTTCTTTTCTCTGATTGGATTTGGGCAACCCTTATAATCAGGTTTCTGGTGTCAATTCTCATGTTTACAAATTCAAAATGAGCTTTCCCCAAATAGTTATTAATATTTGCTGTTGTAAATTCCTGCTTGGCAGGTTTGTCTGGTCCAAAATTCTTTCAAACTCCAAGGCCTTGTCTATGTTTGAATTAACAATCATGTTTTAACACCATTTAATTTAGCATGGTTCAAAATTCTAAGGTAAGCAAAGTCACAATTCTTTTAGCTGATTGTGGTTAACCCTACATGACCCTTAGGATTAACCACAGGCAGTTAAAAGGATTGTCTCCTTGTCTGTTCTTCAGTTTTCAGAGTTGATAGTTAACAGATGTTACATCCAATTGATAATTCAGGTGTAGACATGCCCCAGTTTAAATCGGGGTGAGCTGCTTGTTCTTAGTAACTAAAAATCAGGTGGTAGTTGCCTCACTTTAAACACTGAAGTTTGAAAAATGTGGTGCTGATGACTCGATTAGGTTGTTTTGTTCCCTTAACTTTTATGATCTATAGAATTTGTCTAATCTGGGAAATAATTTTGCAGTTTGAGACATTTAAAAGGATATGTTCAAGCTTGCTGGAAGATTGTAGAATATATAGAGGATTTTCAGTGGTATGATATCAGTTTTCAAAACTTGTTTTAATATGTACCTGTGGTAAACAAGTTCAAAGAATTCCTGACATAAAAATTCCTTTAATGCTTTCAGATGGAAAGTATCTTAATGTAGAATAATACTGTTTATTTCTTTGTGTTGAATTCTAGAAGCGTTTCCCCCCCCATAACACCTTTTAGTTAGCATGACTGGCTCCCGTTGCAGCATATTCTCCAGTGTTTTGAGAAGTCAATCAGATTGCACTCCTGTGTGTTAGATAAACCTCTTGAAGTAGAATTTGCAGCTCCGGGAACTCATTTTTGATCACTACCTTTAAAAAGAGCCTTAGAAGTGACAGATTTGGAGACATAAATTACTAAAAATTCAGCATAGGTATGTCATGCAATGCCATTCGACAAGAAGGTGAATGTTACTGTAATAGACAATAATTATTAGTGTTTCCTTGTGGTGCCAGTATGCAGAAGCTTAGATGAGTTTCCTAATGCATGTTCCTTGCTGCTTGTATGCTATTAGTTTGAAGGGCAAGGTAAATTTATGGATTATGAAAAGGATGTGTGGAAATCTTACGCGACTTTTCACTTACACAGGTTTATCATACAATGTGGCCCTTTTATATTCTTCATAACAACTTTCTGTGTCCCTTTCCTTCTCTACTAAGTACAGGTCTGGATCTTATTCTTACTTGAAGTCGACATGACTTTTACTGTTGATTTCAAAAGGAGCAGGATTGGGGTCAAAGCTGTGTCTTGAATATCTAATTCAATTTTTCAAAGTACTACTACTACTAATAATGAATGATTCTAGTGAACTTTCCCACATACATAGTCAAACTGATTGAAAATAAGGCCAAGTTTTTTTAATCTAAGTTGCTGAAACTCTTTAGCACCCATTAACTTTAATGGAATTTGTGGGTACTCACCAGATCAAGCCATAATTAGAGAATCAAGGGTGTGGGCTGAATAGTGGTGAGGAAGGCACTCTAGAACAGCCAAGGCTAGCAGAAGTTTGAGCTGGACTTATTGCTAAACCCATGAGAGGGGTGAGGTTAGACCCTACAGAGTGTATGGACTGGATTAATAGAGTGGATTGGGAAAGATTTTTCAGGCTGAGTCATGGAAGAAATGGTGTGAGTAAATGAAGGACATTCCTTGAAACAGTACTTTCCATTCTGAAGACTGAAATGCAATGAAACAGAGTGGTTGTCTTCCAAGTATAAAAGCAAATATAGAGAGTTATAGTTTAACTTTTTCTTTCATCATATTTAAGTTTGTATAGTGTGAAATTCATCACAGTGCAGAAGGAATGTACAAAGTCCTAGGAACCACTTAACTGCTCCTTAAACCAATCATTACATGGCACATAGGCTTTATGCAAGCCCTCTTTATTGAGTTAAATTAGCCCTGTAGGTTGATAGTTCAATTTGTCTAGTTATTTATGTCATGTTAATGAATCTGGCAGGTGAGTGCCTGAAAAATGTGTTCAAGACAGTAAGCCAGAAAATGGAAAGGTTTTTGGTATGTGCCTCTCCATAAGCAAATCTCTCTTCCACCACATTCTTCTTACTTTTCTGCTGACATATAGATGTTAAGACTTTAATATACTCCTGGCATCACAAGGCTCTGGCTGGAAAAGCTGAATTGTTTATAATCTAATATTGGCTCTAACCTTAGCTGATTTTTGTTTTCTGGCAAATAAAATAATGCAGTGAACTCATGACATTGAAAAAAAACAAGCAGTGAGTCAGCTTTACCTGATAGATTTTACTAGTATAGGAGGAATCTGATTGTGAACAACTGAATGATCCATTGAACTTTATAAACTTACAACAATATTACTTTTAATGAACACTCTCCTTTGAGTCACTCATAATAGAACCTAATACCACAGAAAAATTGTAGATTAGAACTCATATGGTTAGTTCAACATTGAAAGTACAGATGGGCTAACTGCTTAGAATAAAATAAGAATACTCCCTCTATGTCACTTCTACCTACCAAACCTTCACCCAAAAGACAAACAACCTCATCCAGTTTTTTAAATAGTTTGGTTAATATATATATTTTTAAAAATCACTGTTTTTCACTTGTGTGCATGCCTGCAGTTCCATGCTACAGCTGGACCCTGTTGTGGAATGCAGAGATGCTGATGGCCTGGCCAATTCTGAGGTGTTTCTGGAATCAGAAATAACATAAAACCTGGGACTTCCAAATTAATTCTGCAGAAAAGTATCCAAACTATTGTAGTCAGAACCTGTGTGGGCCTGTGGATAAACTATGATATTGGGAGTCAATCAAGAGGCTTTTGTTCAATTCCCAGCTCTGCCACTGATGTGCTTGGTGACCTTAAGCTGGTCACTTCTCAACCCTGTGCCTTCATAAAAGCAGTATCATTGTTGATGGATGCTACTGAGAACCCAAAAAAACCATGAGTCAATGAGAGACTCAGATGCTCAGCAGCTTTGAAAATCAGGTGCCTTTATTTAGCTTCCTGAATACGGATTTAGAAGGCTAATTCTGAAGGTTGAAAAATTTGCCCTGCATCTCCAATCAAAACAGCTGGAATTCTGAATATCAAATAGTTGCACCTGGGCTACAGAACCCAGAATACAGAAGTATTTGCAGTTATTTTTTTAGCAAGTACTTTTCAATAATGGATGAACTGGAGAAAATCATGATCAGTTCACAGACAGTTCAAAAACAAGAGTGGAAATGGCAAAATGTGTTGAATACATTATTCATTGTGAATTAAATGCAGATTAAAATGATCACCGTCCACCTTTTTTGAATGAAAGTTTCACTGCAGTTTGATCTTTTTTCTTAGACAATCTTCAGAGGGACTAATTTCTAAAACATGTATGAAGACTTGGTTTTGTTTCTGTTTATATGTCTCTTAGTTATGTATTGGTAATATGGTCGGTGTTTAAAAAGCCTAGAAATCCAGTCATTTACTGAATTAATCCTTTGTGTACACAGCCATCTAACAATTTAAATGTAATTCTGTACAATCTAGAAGACAGAGATGGATATTGGGTTATGTTCTGTCTGAAAGTTCTGCCTCAAAACATGTTTTTAAATATGGAGTTGGTTCCTTACAGGGTTCACAGGAGTGCATCTTTGAGTTATACTGAAGTGAGCTAAGATTAATACCAAGTTGGCTTGATACCGCTCTTTTTAGCAGCATTTAGTACATTTTTTCTTGTAGAAATATTGGAGGAGAGTTAGAGATTATGCAATATGAATTAACAGCTAATGAGTTGATTTTTTTTATATAGCTCTTTTAAGACACGTGCAGATGAAAGCCAGAGACAAAGGCCACTTGATTTTATTTGGCATTAACTGTGATGAGAGTAGTGTTTTGTATGTTTTCTTAATTTGCCTCTATAACTGAAATGAAGAGCGCAGATTAATGTTGTTCTAAAATCCACAGAATCATAAGTTAGAAAAGGAAAAGATATACTAGGTCATCTGATTCATCCTCAGAAATGCCTACCCCAAAAGTTCAAAAGTTATGTCAGACCCCAAAAAATCATTAGATTTTTAAAAGTAATAAATTTGGTGGATTTTTTATTTGCCTCTACCTTTTAAGCATTTAAGGCGTTACATTTTCAATCTTTTCTCCACAACCATGAGGGCTAGAAATGTTTTTAAAATAAAAATTGAGATACTCACATTATCATATGATTCAGGAGCTATGGTTTTAAGAAGAACACTAGCCATCTCAAGACTTGTGAGCACATACATCTTTGCTGCCACCAATGCAGTTGCTCTTTTGGTGGTGGTATTAATTTTGAAAAGTCCGATTAGGTCTGTGACTTCACTAGGAAACTAATGTTTCCAGCGCACAGTCTAGAGAGGTGGAACGTAATGTACTAAAGCATGATACCAATACAGGATCAGAAAGCTATAGGAGACATCCCTGATGGGCATCCTTGTTGTATGTAGCGAATAGCTACCAAGTGGGAAGCTAAAGATATCAGAGAGAAACCTCTAACTGTCAGTTAGAACAATAAGAAGTAGTTTATTAGAAATAAAAGAAGTCCCAACAGTGTAATAGGCCCCAAACTAGATGGAGATGATACATTGTTAATAATGATGCAGAAAAACAGAAATGTTCAGTAAATATTTCAGTTAAATAATTGGAAACAAGCAGCATGTTGTACTCAAATCAAATGAGGAAGATGAAGTACTTTCCAGTGCTTTTGTAAATAGGGAGGGTGTTAAACAGCATCTACTAGGGATAAAGATTTTAAAATCAGCAGAACCAGAACACTTGCACCAGAGTCCCAAAAGAGTTGTCTGAGGAGATCCTTGGCCTGCTGATGTTAATTTTTAATAAATTTTGGAATACCGGGGAAATTCCAGAAGACTGCTAATATTGTGCCAATATTTCAAAAAGGGCAAGTGGGA
Organism: Chrysemys picta bellii; assembly: GCF_011386835.1. NCBI lineage: Eukaryota > Metazoa > Chordata > Testudines > Emydidae > Chrysemys > Chrysemys picta. Next base: position 13,082,084 of record NC_088799.1, on the reverse strand, counting down.
TGACCCAGGCAATTATAGGCAAGTTAGCATGGTATCAAACAAAATAATGGAACAGCTGATTCAGAATTCAATTAATAAAAAAATTAAAGAATGGGATTATAATTAGTGCTAGTCAACATGGTTTTATGGAAAATAGGACTTGTTAAACAAACCTGATTTCGTTTTTTGATGAGACACATGTTTGATTGATAAAGGTAACTGTGTCGATGTATCAGAGGGGTAGCTGTGTATATTTAGACATTTGTTGGGCATTTGACTTGGTATTGCACAATGTTCAGATTGAAATACTAGCATTATACAATACCAACAATGTGTATGTTAGATGGATAAAGGACTGGTTAACTGACATATCTAAACAGGGCCGCCCAGAGGATTCAGGGGGCCTGGGGCAAAGTGGGGGAGCTGCGGCGCTTGTACTCACCTGGCGGAGGTCCGCGTCTTCGGCGGCATTTCGGCGGCGGCGGGTCCTTCAGTGCTGCCGAAGACCCAGAGTGACTGAAGGGCCCCCCCGCCACCGAAATGCCGCCAAAGACCCAGACCGCCGCCGGGCCAGGGCTCGCGGGGCCCCTGCGGGGCCCGGGGCCTGGGGCAAATTGCCCCACATGCCCCCTCCTCAGGGCGGCCCTGTATCTAAAAAAATAGTTGTCAGTGTGGAATCATCATCGAATGGGGATGTTTTCTAGTGGGGTTCTGCAGGAGTCAGTGCTAGACCTGATGCTATTCCTCATTTTAATAATGATCTGGAAATAAATATAAAATCACTGCTGCTCCTAAAATTTGTGGATTTAGTGGAGAAAGGCATAGATGGACACTGAAGCCAGACAAATTCAAATTAGAAATAAGGCATAAAGGTTTTACTGTAAGGGTGATTAACCATAGTAGTAAACTACCAAAGGAAGTGGTGGATTCTCCATCTCTTATGGCCTATGACATACAGAAGTTGATACTAGATGATCTAATGGTCTCTTCTGGCCTTACACTCTGTGAGTCTATGAATTGTAAATGAAGAGAGAATCTCAAAAATGCTCTTATTTTCTGAAAAGAAAGCACTGAGATTATTATTATTTGCTAAGTCCCAATGATCTTCTTAATACTGTACAAGACAGAATGAAGATAGCAATGTCCTGAAGATGTTAAAATCAAATGTCTGGATGTTGCAAACACTCTCACTCGTGCTTAGCTTATGCATATAGTAATTCTCATTGAATTTAGTGGGCCTACTCATGTATAAAGTTACTTGTGTGTATAAGTTTCTGCAGCATCAAGATGGAAGAAACAAAATGCAGAAGATGTGGTGCTCCGAGGAAGATTTAACTTTGAGTTAAAAAAAAGAAGAAGAAGAAAGGAGCTTTCTTATGTAGCTGGAACAACAGCTTTATTCTATTAAGAAGTTTGAGGACAGTGGAGTAAATCTTATTCCATAATGGTGTCCACAATCTGCATCTTTCAAAGTAGATATAAGTCCTCCAGGGCTCTCAGTATCTTCCACAGAAATGTGCATATACAGATTTTACTGCTCTTTGCTATCTGAAAAGGGTAGGCAGATATAGATTGCACTTTACCAGATCTGCCAATTTATCTTCTGCAATGTGTGCCATGTAAACACTTCTATCTTTTATACACCATGCATGCATCAGTCTTGAAAGTTCAGCTTCATTGCTGCAAAAGTATTTTTTGAAGGTCACCTTCTAAAGGATAAAAACCTGAAAGATAATGTAATATATGTTCATCTTAAATTATATTGTGCAACATTTAGAAACTATCAGCTTTCACTCCTTAAAGGTCTGATCTAATAAATTCTGAGATAAAGCACATTATCAGCCTTTGTGGGATTTGCTCTTGAAACCTGTAAATAGTAAATCCCACTTTTTCCTTAACAGATTTTAAATTTGACATCAGTCCTACAGCACTCGATGTCAAATAGGAAAGAGAACACTACAGCAAGTGTCTTGGAAGCACACAACTAAGAGCTTACTCTGATCTCTCAGTGGTGGTAAAAACAGACTGGGTGCCTAAGTTGTTATGTATGTATTCCCCAGGCTCCATTCCTGTACATTTTAGTGAAATAACACATCAAGTTCATTTTAAGAAAATAATTGGATCTCTCTGCATTTTACCAGTCAGTGCAAGTAGGCTATGGGAAACAACAAGCTTTCCCAAATCTAAACAATAGTCCATAGATCTTGGAAGCCTGAGGAGAAGTATCCTCCCATCGCTAATGGGAAAGATTAAGACCAGTACTTGCTCCAGTTGTCTCTGCTCCTTTCCCTCATGCCAGCTAGCACCACAGACCCTTTCTACTCTTCCACCCCTGCTCCTCTTCTCAAGAGCCTGCTCCTGCCCTGCACACAGAGGAAATACAGATCTCCTTCTCCATTCTATGAGTAGAGGAGAAGAGGGATTGCTCAGATATAGGTGGGGTTGGAAGAGTCTAATAGGGGAAAGAGGTCCAACAACCCTGCCTCAGCCCCCAGGAAAAATCTGCAATTAAAGGAAAGATTAATTATATAGGTTTAAAAATACTGAGGTTTTATTTTTTTATTTAAAAATACTGAGGTCTTGCATCTGAAGAAGTGAGGTTCTTACCCACGAAAGCTTATGCTCCCAATACTTCTGTTAGTCTTAAAGGTGCCACAGGACCCTCTGTTGAGGTTTTGTTTGTTTTTTCTTTTATTTTTTTCAGACTAGGATTCTTACAATTAAATGGTAGTGATATAAAACAAGCTATTGCCAAAATTTGGTGTTTTTATAGTGCAGCATATAACAAAGGGAAAATGCTTACTGGTTAAATGGAAGACTGAGGATTAGGACTTGACCATTGACTTGCAGTGTGACCACTAGCAACTCACTTAAAATCTTTGGCCAGAATTTTTAAAAGTGACCTCTCCTTTTGGTTGCTTCCATTTTGGGGTTCCCAATTTTGAGACACGTTGAGCCTGATGTACAGAAGCTTTGATGGCATATGGTTCCCATTGATCTCAGTTGGAGTAGTGAGCGGTCAACACATCTGAAAATCATGTTGGGCAAGCAGAATTTAAGGTACCAGAAACCAGTGAGAGCCTTGAAAATGTTGACTTTTGTGCCTTTGCCCCTCCTCCTCCCATTTGTTTAATCAAAATGATTTAAGGCCTACTAAAGAAGGGCATTGCGAGTCTCAAAAAGTGTGTGTTAAATACTTCGAGATCTTTGGATGAAAGGCAGGAGTATGTACAAATATTACAATATTGAAATCATCCTGTGTTATACGCTGATGAAGCGTTGAAGAAAATTTGTCTTCCGGTTTGGTGTTTCAGAGAAAACACAGGAGGTCTGAATTAGTAGTTTCTGCCAGTAAACTGTGTATGATACTACCATGCAATGATTCATACTGTGGAAAATATAATCACGTGGTATCTCTTGGGTCATTTGATTCATCCATCTGTATTGTTGTCTGCAGGACAAGGCTCATAGTGCCCTCAACTCTGCTTTAATAAGTCTGCTCCAGGCTGATCTTTCTGAAAAATGAAGTTGGTACAGATAGCATGATGAATGTGAATGTCCATATAATGCTATTATTCCATTTTCACAGGTCCCATTGAAGTCAGTGGGAGTTTTGCATGTAGCTTTTCATGTTCTATATCAGGGATTCTCAACCTTTTTCTTTCTGAGGCCCTGCCCAACATGCTATAGAAATTCCACGGCCCACCAGTGCCACAACGCTGTTTTTCCTGCATATAAAAGCCAGGGCCAGCATTGGGGGTAGCAAGCTGGGTAATTGCCCAGGGCCCCACACCACAGGGGTCCCCAAAAAAGCTAAATTGCTCAGGTTTTGACTTCAGCCCCAGGTGGCAGGGCTCAGAGCCCTGGGGCTTCAGCCCCACACGGGGAGGCTTCAGCTTTCTGCTGTCAGCCCCAGCAAGTCTAAAACTGGCCCTGCTTGGTGGCCCCCCTGAAACCTGCTCACTGCCCCCTCCCCCTGGGGGGGGCTCCAGACCCCTGGTTGAGAACCAATGGTTCTATATGATGTTTGGAAGCAACTTACTATTTCAAGGGTTGACTAGGGAAGGAGTGACTTGTTCATGCATGGATGCAATCAGGGAACTTAAATGTCAGACCATGGTTTCAGTGCAAGTTAAAAGCTTTGCCAACTGCAAATTACATTGGCTATTTTCCAGGGTTAAACTAGTGCCTTTGGAAAGAATTATAATTTACCATTGGGGCCAGAATGTTCCTTTTGTTTTTCCATGATAGTCATCTGTGATGTTCTCAACCGGTGCCAAAACGTTTGCACACTCTGTAGATGGTCAAACTTACCCTTCCTGGGGATTGGCTTTAATAGTAACTCTAGTTCTAATCGCAAAACATAAACCTCAGCCTAAGATTTCCCCCCAGGCCTGACAGTTCCTTGGGTTTCCTGCAGGACCTTCCTGTCTCATTCTCTACTCTTTGACCAGAGGGATCGTGCCCACCTCTCCTTTCCTGGTAGATTTAACAAGGAGTCTATGCCACAACAGGACAGTGTGAACTTAATCAGCAGCTTTATCCTGATTCTAATTTATGATAACAGAGTGAGACTACAAAAGACCCCTGCATCCCTGTGTGTGGTTGCAAATTTTACTGCCTTGCTGAACTTTTGTGTGTGTGTGTGTGTGTGTGTGTGTGTTTGCATCTCCACCCTCTTATTTGGCTAGTCCGTACAGGCCATGTCCTGCCCCATTATGCAGAGGACCTTGACTACAATATAGGTCCACAGCACAAAGTATCGATTGGGCAGAATTTGGGGAAACCCCATGCAGTGTTCCTTGATCACTGCCCAGGAAGGAACAAAGCTCTCTCAGTCCTGGAATATAGGGTTGGTGTGGGATAGAAAAGGAGTGGGGGAAAAAACTACTGGGTCGATGACTATGGGGTCCATACATATGTTCATGTGCTGAGTAGCATGATTAAATGATCTTTATGCAGTTATTGTACTCTGAACATTTAAAGACAAAGGAAAGTAAATGCAATTAACTCTTCAAAGTGTGGGGTGCACTGTGAAGAAAGGAATCTCACAATAGTGAAAGAGTTCTGGCAGTTTCTATAAGATATTTCTGCTGTCCTTAAAATAGAAAATACAAAAAACAACAACGGAGAGCATGTTATTCAGAAGAGACCGAGCATAAAATCCAAAACAGCAAGAAAGGAGCATGGACAGATCCTCAACTGGAATAAATTAATATAGCTCCACTGAAGTCAATGCAGCGATACTGATATATAACAACTGAGGACTTTGTCCCAAAATATTATTGAAACAATTTGTTCAAAAAACAACAACATGGGGGAACATTTTCAAACTATATTTTTAATCATCTCAGTATGCAGAATAAATGCCGGCTTGACTATTCCTAGGCAGGTTTTATGCTTCTGAGAGTAATCCCTTTTGTTGTTTAAACAATATCCGAAATGTCATTGCTTGTAATTCTGATTTTATTGGGTCCAGTAAAAAGAGCACGATAATATTCTATTGTTGTCACTTAGTGTTTAGTGGAGAGGTAATTGGCTGTAAATTCTTAAATAAGGGAATCCGTATGACGTAGTAGGATAACCAAAACTAAAAGGACTGTCTTAGTCCATAAGGCTAGATCACTCTTTAAAAATACTTTGCTTTATATTACTTTATTTTAGAGTAAAAATTAAAGGGTGCAGTAAAGTACACATAAGACAATTTGCAATATCATAGAATAAATATTTGGGTAATATGTTTGAAAATAGTTAATGCTAGACTGAGCAATTAAGTATTCCTTTACTTTAAAAAAAATGTTATGTGAAACATACAGGACACAGTGTGAAGCAGGAGCACATTGAGCAGGAGAGAGAGGGAAGATATTTTTAACATTAATTGTTCCTAGGAATATCAGTTAGATTGGGGTGAACACACCAAGCAGGAGATGTCTAGATCTCAGCATGGTAAGCCAATCCGTTGGGAGGATGAAAGGGTGATAGATGGACTTTCTACGGAGCTCTGCACATCAGTCTTTTTGAATCAGCTTTCTGATGAGACTTGGTAGGATGTCTTTGGTGAGCAGATTTACACTCGCTCTGACAGGTGTTCTTTTGGGCAGTAGTGGCAAAGAACTTTTCAGCTAGAAGCCTGCAGTCCAGTGTCTCTTCTCGAGTGTAAAAAGAAGGAAAGTGGCATCCTGGTATTAATGGATTTGGGAAAGAGAAATTAGACTGGATATATAATTTCTCGGTATCCACAGTACAGTACTTAACGGTTTGCCTAATGCGTCTTTTAACATTACCCATAGCAATGATGGAAATGGAATTTCAGTATTGTAAGACATAGGTTGACCAGTATTAGATTGTCAGTTGCTATTATGTTTGGAATAGAATGATGAGATAATTCAAGCAATTTGATTGTCTAATGTACAAGGCATGACTTCTGTCAATACATCTTGAGCATACTAATTGAGCAGACATGACTCATTTAAAATAATCCACATGCTTATTTTTATAGCTTTGTTTCTGTTTGTTTTTCATTTTCAGCCTAAAACAGCAACAGGGCATATCCTGCAAATTAAAGATCAGCTGATGCCCAGCTGATATTATGTTTGTATCCTCTCTTGTCTGATTTGTATCTGTTCTCTGGATTGTAAACTCTCTGGGAGCAGAGACCCATATATTACTGCACGTTCCTATAGCACTCAGCCTGATTGTGACCAGGAGCGCCGCCAGCTTTTCCGCTGCCCTGAAATGCCGCCCCCTCCCATAGAGATGGCGGAAGGTCCCACCGTGGAAATACCGCCGCGGTCGCCGCCCCCCAAATCGCAGCACCCTAGGCGACTGCCTAGGTCGCCTAACGGGTTGCGCCGGCTCTGATTGTGACACTATCCTGATTGGGGCATCTGGGAAGTTCTACAATAGAAATAGATTGTAATAATGGGGGAGACTCAGAAGGTCATATCTGCATTCCCAAAAGGAAGTAGTGGCAGCAAATACAGGAGTCAGGGATTCTTCCTTCTCTCTCCTTTTGTCCTCTCCTCTACCAGTTTGCTCAGAGGTGGGAGGAGAGGCTATAGCCTAGTGGCATGCATTATTTAATACCTATCTGAGCAGTGATAATTGCTGAATTCCAACAGGAGTAGCCCAGTGGAACCTGATTATAATGGAGTAAAATTCCATTGAAATGCATTGAAGTAAGTTCACTACATTTCCCTTTCTATATACGGTAGAATGAGAATGCATCAAGCCCTTTACAATGATCTACAACCCACATCCATTTTCCCATGGAATATAAAATATCAGCCACTTTGAGAAGGAGGTCATACTTGTCAAATCCGAATTCTGGACCTACTTAACCAATGTTTTTATATCAGCAACAAATGTTAGTACAGCAGAAAACATTAGGAGATTCATGCATTTTTTAGCAAGTCCCCATTTATCAAAAGGTTTTGTACTAAAACTCTGATTCATTTGCATTTAGCACAGCTGTGTTTTACAACAGTTTTGTATGTATACGACAGCTAGGACTGACCTTTATTTGTGTACTGCTAAGTACTTGGAAGAAAAGATCTGGCACTATTCAGTCAAGCAGAGTACTCTAAATGTTTTAAGTAATCAAAATATATATATATAATGAATGTGTGCATTGCCTATAAACACCACTGCCTTCCTGCATCAGAGTAGTAAGCCATTTAAAACAAATAGATTCAAAATATAAATTGTGCTAGTCCAATGCATCCTACGATTTTTTTGTATCCCTTATAATAAATTTTGAGTTCCTAGTTATTTCTTTGGAAATTCTCTGCTTTGGGGATTGGATTTTTACACACTGTGATTTTGAGTTTGTTTTCTGGATTACCTCATAAATAACAGAAGAGCATTAAACATGCAAACTGAGCCTCAGGTCATGGCAAATAAGTCACTGGAGTTACTTTGCTTCTGGTACTGAAGATCCCGGGTTTGATCCATGTTGATGATGTGGGGTAGGAGGTCTTTGATTTGTCTTGGCTGATATGTGTAGGTGCCATCTAGAAGCTGGGAAGAGGTGACATTCTGAGAGTACTGGGGCTACATAGTCACTTGCTTCATGATCGTAATGATTTTTGTTGCATTTTTTCTGATTTCCCTTTTTGTGTATATGTTTAGGGTGCTCAGAACTGTTGATAGTATTCAAGATGTAGTCTCACCACATCTTTTTATTTGGCTATGTAATTGTTTCTTTAAATATATGCTTAAATTGGAATGAATTTATTAGATGGAAGGTACATATTTTTATTTCTTCCCTAAAGCCTGGTTTCCACTACAGACAATTGTTGCCAATGGGTGTTAGCAACAGGTATATTTGAAGCAGTTCAGGACATGAGAAAACTTGTTCACCTTAGCCTCTAAGGATAGAACAAGAAGCAATGGGTTTAAACTGCAGCAAGGGAGGTCTAGGTTGGACATTAGGAAAAAGTTCCTAACTGTCAGGGTGGTTAAACACTGGAACAAATTGCCTAGGGAGGTTGTGGAATCTCCATCTCTGGAGATATTTAAGAGTAGGTTAGATAAATGTCTATCAGGGATGGTCTAGACAGTATTTGGTCCTGCCATGTAGGCAGGGGACTGGACTCGATGTCCTCTCGAGGTCCCTTCCAGTCCTAGAATCTCTGAATCTATGATTTAGATACAAGTGTAGACAAGCAGAAAGTCATTTCAGCACTATTTCAGAAATTGTGGTTAAAGGCTGCAGAACTCAGAGAACTCAGTCAACAGCTTTAAATGCTGCATTTACAGAATGAAGAAACATTTACCTTTAGCTCTTATTTTCCTTAGATCCCATTTATAATATATCTGCCTAGCACAAACTTCACATCTCAAATGTGGTTCATTTCTCTTTGTTTCCCTTTTCCATACTTTGTGAAGATGGCCTGCTTTAATGGTCACATTTTTCCTTTTTTTAAACTCAATAGATGATTTGAGTGTAAGAAAATATTCTGGACTAAAAATAAGGAAATTCTGATCAAATTGGGCAGATCTACACTTGCCTGTCTCTTCAGAATAGGAAATTAGATCATGGGTAATATTTATCTCTTACATCATAGTATGCAATGCTTTATTAAAACAATTCAAGTCAAGGTTATGTGTGTCTCCTCTTTAACTATTTTTTTTAAATAGTGGTTTGACAGTTCTTAAATTTATGCTAGATAGTGAAATCAGTATAAAAAAAGCGCAACTAAGTTGATTAAACTTTTCTTTTTAACCTAAAAATAGAATTTCTGATTTCCAGTTTGCATTCTTTACATCAGCTACATTTCCATAGGCTTCAATGGAGATTTGGTATGCTAGGAAATTAGGAGTGGGCCCTTGATTAATATGGCTTTGACATGAGTTGCTCAAAGTAACATTCTTCTTCCCTGAAGGCTGGAAAACTGAATTTTCCCCGCGCCTCAAAATGAAATATTTTTGGCCCCAAGAAGCCTGTCCAGGGAAATACTGATAGGTAAATGGTGAGTCCCTGGCAGCCCTTTTGACAGTGAACTTCATGAAAATCAGCTGTAGTTAATAGATAACATAGGACTTTAGGCCAATTCTAAATTCCTGAGGGGAGGTTCTTGTCCTAATTTCTTTAAAGCCTACATTACTAGGCCTTGTAGGATTTATTTTCCTTTTGGTCAAATTTCCATATTTTAGTGAAAAATCAACATTTTTACTATGAAAAATGTGAAGAAGCAAACCCAGTGAATTTTCTGAGAGTTAAATTCATCTGCTTTGTGACGGATGTTATATTCTTGCAACACTACAGAATAGTTTCATTAAGACAGACTCCAGGCTCCCCTTAAAAGTAACCAAAGCAGTATTAATATTTCAGGGTTTTTTTTTAGAAAACTGTATGTATCGCATGTGTGAGTTCCAATATTCATGAGCTGGAATTAGAGGAGACAACATTTTATTCTTGCTTACTAGTGAGTTTTCATTCTATAGATAAACTTCATTAAAAGCAAGTCTTTAATCATTCTACTATAGAAAATCTGAACGTATATATTTTAATCTTGTCTACTTATCCTATTCTATGTTGAATATTAGAAAGGTAGGGGACACAGGGTTCTCTACTAACTCCTGGGATGCCTCCTTGTGGCTGTGTCTGCAAAATACCTCTGCCCGGTCTGACACCCCTCTCCCGTCTCATTTCTCTCTCTGGACTCAGGTGACTCTCTCTTCATGACTCGGCCCTCCGGCTGCATCACTATAGTCCTCCCATTCCGGAGGAACAAAGTCCCACTGGGTGAATTGTCTCAGGGAGTTTTCTGATCTACTGCCCTGTCTGTGTCACTCTCCCAGTGGCTGGTGTGTGAGTCCAGGTCCACCCACTACTCCAGGTTCCAGCCCAGGTGTACTATGCCCAGAACCGCTGTCTGCTTAAGTCTGACCATGTTAGTGTTTCTCTGGACTCTTTCATACCTTTCTTCCCTATCATCTGGACCACATCTGAGTTGCCTCTGGAGCTTCCTCCACTCCCCATGGCTACTTCATTCTCATGGATTTTTACCTGAATCTGTAGTCCAAGGAGGATTCAGGTCCTGTACTCCCTCCAGAGAACTCCTCCTCCTACCTAGCCAGCTCCTTCCTCACTAAAGAGTGACTGGATAGCACCTCCCTGCAGCAGGGCCGGCTCCAGCATTTCTGACGCCCCAAGCAAAAAAAAAAGCCACGATCGGCGGCAGCAGTTCAGCGGTAGGTCCTTTTCTCCTAGAGTGAGTGAGGGACCTGCCGCCCCCGAATTGCCGCAGGTGCCGCTCCTCTCCCTTGGCCGCCCCAAGCTCCTGCTTCTTAAGCTGGTGCCTGGAGCCGGCCTGGCCCTGCCCTGCAGGCCTCTCTTTCCACCAATGTTGTCTCTTTATAAGCCTGTTCCAGCTATTTTCCCAGCTAAGGTTCATCAGCCATTAGGTCTTATCAGTCCTTGGCTCCTCTCCAGATTCAGCCTATTGGTTAATTGGCCTGTTGTACCTGATCAGGCCTTGTGTGGGTTGGACACCCCATTACAGTGGTTAAAAGAATATTTTTTTCAGTGACCATATTTTACTTGTGCTGAACAATTGTTGTCTTAAAATATGCTGAAGAGTGGAATGAATATCATCAGATAGGACCGTTTGGTTAGATTTTTTACATTTTATATAAAAGCAACTCAAGGCTCATTGTGAAAGCTGTATTGTAAATTCTTTCTGAACTCTGCAAACAGTTGACAGCATAGATATAGAAGCATAGAAATGACCACACTTTACAATATTACTCTCTGAAGTGGATAATTACAGTCTACCCTTGTTTTTTTATGTGCCTAAAACAGGTGGTGATGATGATCTCATGATTGCATTTTGTGTGCAGAGAGTCAAGTACATCAGAGAGGGCAATACATACTTGCAGTTTACGTAGCATATACCAGGGCCGCCCAGAGGGGGGGCAAGTGGAGCAATTTGCCCCAGGCCCTGGGCCCTGCAGGGGCCCCCACGAGTATGTCGGAGGCTCCCCCCGCCTCCGTCTTTCCCCATCCCCCAATGTGTCAGCTGGTAAGGGGGCGGGGCTGCGAGCTGGGGCCGAGCGGCGGGAGCTCAGGCCCCGCTGGAAACACCACGCTGCTGCAGCGCTGGACACGGCGCGCTGAGGCTCCGGGAGAAGGGATAAGGGGCCAGGCACCCCCCCCGACCCCATCCCCCATAGCCCTGACCCCCAGCTCCGAGCCCAGCCCCTCTGAGCTGGGCACCCCCGACCCCAACCCCCCCCCCCCCCCCAGCCCAAACCCCCAGCTCCGAGCCCAGCCCCTCTGAGCCGGGCACCCCCCCGACCCCAGCCCTCCCACAGCCCAGACCCCCAGCTCCAAGCCCAGCCCCTCTGAGCCGGACACCCCCCGACCCCATACCCCACACAGCCCAAACCCCCAGCTCTGAGTCCAGCCCCTCTGAGCTGGGTACCCCCCCCCCCCCCGACTTCATTACCCCCACAGCCCTGACCCCCAGCTCCAAGCCCAGCCCGTCTGAGCTGGGCACCCCCCAACCCAGAGCCCAGCTCCGCACCCAGCCTTGGGTAACAGCAGCACCACCCCCAGGCAGCGACAGCCCATTGGCACCAACCATCACCATCACCCAGCAACAGCCCATTATATAATTGCAAATGTATACATACCATTAAAGCATTTAATGTTTTTAAATAATGTATTTAGTGTATTTTCAAATTATTACTGTAGTAGGTCTTAGCCGGGGCTCGACCCTTCCGGGCAGGAGGGGAGCCACACCGACTCACTACTGTGGGAACAAGCAGTCAGTTAGTCCCGAAGCTCTGGCTCTTTGGTGCAGGGCCGGAGCAACCACAGTTAAAGCTCAGGCCCTTGACTGCAGGGGCTGAGCGAGCAGACAGTTCAGAGCCCAGGCCCTGGATCAGGGCGGGGCAAACACAGTTAAGCTCAGGCCCTTGTTGGCAGGGGCTGAGCGAGCAAGCAGTTCAGAAGCCCAGGTAAGGCACGCCTAGGCTTTCTGTAGCCGAGCGTTGGGTGAGGGGGAAACCTGCCACCCGTGAGCGGGGGTGGCAGGGGGGAACGCAGGCCCACCCACTCCACTGCGTTCCAGCCTGGGGCCCTAGCAGCGGTTACTGCCGCTGCTGGTCAGTGGGGTATCCAGACCGCAACACACTGACATAGGCTCACACTCGGTTGCAGCCGGACCGGGGTCGGCTATCCCCGGGCTACTTCCACGATCCCCCTCAAAGCCTACCTCGTTCGTCGCGCCGGGCTTGGGCCAGTCCATCTGCATGGGCTCCTCTCTGCCAGGGCTCGGTGGCAGATCCGGTAGCTCTGCCGGGAAGTCAGGCCAACGGTCCTCAGGCGGCTCCTCTGGGTAGCAGCAGGGGCGGAGGGGTTCGGGTACAGTCTCACCCTCAGGGTTGGTGGGGTGGGGTTCCCAGGGATTCTCCCAGTGACGGGAGCGGACGGGCTCCGGTGGCTCCTCCTCATAGCGTGCCCGGGGTAGCTCGGGCCAGCTAGGGTCCAGGCCTCGGTCTTCGGCGGTCTCCTGGCCGGGAGCTCCTGGCCACACGTCTGCTCCCTGCGGTGGCTGGCCGCTGACTGAGCTCTGGCGGCCGGCCTTTATACTTCCTGTCCCGCCCCTTGACTTCCGGGGGGCGGGGACAGGCGGTGGTGGTCCCACCCACTCTGGTGCCTGCACGTGGGCTCCCTCTTCTGGGCAGGAGGGGAGCCACACCGACTCACTACAATTACAAATTAATTTTTAAATGTATTTCACTAGTTATTTTTTACATTTCCAAATACATGTTACTATAGTATTGCAACTTTTTTTTTAATGGAAGGGGCCCCCAAAATTGCTTTGCCCCAGCCCCCTGAATCCTCTGGGCAGCCCTGGCATATACCGTATCATACTCTAATATAGCATATATATTCACATTACACATTTAGATTTTCTCTCTCTCTGCATGTGAAAAATAAAGAATGAATGTAATTTTGAATGATATCTTACAAGGTACCATCATGTCAACTTGATCTTGATCATAAGGCACCAGACTGGGAGGGTCCTGGGTTTGATTTCCAGTTATGCCACTGATTTACTGTGTGACCTTGGGCAAAGCTCTAAACCACTCTGTGCCCTGGTTATGGAGCTGAGCAAAATATTTCAGACAAATACTTTATTTGCCAAAAAATGAAGTTACAGATCAACTGAAACTATTCATGATTTCACATGAATTTGCCAAATAATTTTGGCCAAAAATATTTGGGGGGGGGGGCGGGGAGGGAGTGTAGATTCAAAAGGGGACTTAGGTTGGGCTGAGGGAATAGCAGATCCTGGTACTGGGGAATAAAATAAACCCCAAGGGAAAAAGACTGGCTGAGTCGCAAACATGCCGTTGCACTGAAGTGAGCCACTTGATTGGTCATCTGCAGACTGCATTGTCCGCTTTCCTTCCCTTAGTTAGCCCATAAAGAGAAACTTATTGCCACAGCCGTGAAAGCAGCTTGCGCAACATCCAGTAGATGCCGATTTCTGATCTAGACAAGTCAGGACTGTGTGTTTCTCTTTAAGGCCAATCAGATGAAGATGTGTAGTCAGCCTGCCTCTCAAACAAGGGAATAGTTATTACAGAATATGCTGCTGATAATTTATTTTTAAAAGCTTTTTAATTTTTACTTGGTTACATAAAAGTAGCATTTAAGGATCATTAAGTAGGAACTGACTGCAACTGGTAAAGTAATTCATAGAAATTAAACTTTTTTTTTTAACTGGGAACTCACAGCTTGTTTCATTTTTAATACCAACAATCCCCAAGAGCCCTTCGTTTACATATGAAAAACAAACTATAAAGTCTATCCCTCTTAAAATTGCTAGAGGGATTTTTGTAAATGACACAGCTTTAAACTGAAAGATGAAGTGTGTGGTATGTGTCAGTGGAACAAGAAGTGGTGTCAGATGGTCATGCCAGGATGATTGACTGATGATCTTGATGTCCTGCAGTGACATCATAAGTGCCATGACTTCAATGAAGTTATTCCACATTTAGAGTGATGTTACTGAGCTCAGAATATGATCTAGTGGAGTTGAACAGTGTGTAAAAGGATACAATATTTCTGCTGATCTTGTAGATGGCTGCACCCTATGCAGCACAAGTGGCCCAGCTAAGCGACCTGTTTAGGCCTCTAAGTATCCCTTGAACTGTATCCTAAAGTAACCATCACCCATTAAATTTTACTCTTGAAAGAAACAATCTTCTCTGAAACAAAGTGCCCTTCATATGGTGGCCATGCTCAGTGAGTCTGTAATGACACTGACACCCTCTATGAACATGAAAGGAAAGAGAACAGATGCACTGTGGAGGCTGCATGCTCCGAGAGTCCATTCTTACAAAGAGGAACAAAGAAAAGCTTCCCTATGCCAGCGATGGGTAGCTCCTCTGGAAGTGCTGTAAGGAAAGCTCTCAGACATCTGAAATGTTACTTAACCTGTCTTAATGCTTCATGTTAGTTTATTCCTGTGCAGGGGATCCAGATTTTGATTCTCATTCAGTGCTGGGAATGTTAAGAGAAAGGGCTGGTTGAAACGAAGGTGCCTGCAATATAGGGATTTCAGCCTGGGAAGGTCCTCGATGCTTTGACAGAAACCTTTAGGACAGCTTTTTTGAGGAAGGAGGAGGAAACAACAAAACCAAGAAATGAAAGTTTTAAGTCTGAATGCCTTTCCAATCTCAAACCCGTGTTACACTTGCAACTTTGCATGTGTGAATATTTGCAATAACTGTTTTGCTACCCAATTATTTACAGGTGCACTTTAGATGTCTATCTGCTTAACTTATTGCCCCTATGTAGAAGCAGGTAGACGGCGAAGTGATGTTACTTGTACCTGCCAAAAAGAACAAGGACAAAATTTTACCCTAGATACTATTGTTTTAAGGGTGGCACTCTGTTTGTTTGTGTTTTTTTCCCCCAGTAGAGCATATACCTACTTCATGATGATCTCACATTGCATTCAACATTTGCCTTGCCAGCAGCATCATATTGTATCAAATCACCAGCACTGCATGTTTGATGATACATCTAAATGTTACCAAGTTGAATCAAAGGGTCATGGTGGTGTACTGCAGTATTGCTACAGGGTTAATGGTCCATGGACCACGTTACTTTTGGACATGGGGGTGCGTATAAAGAGTGGTTTGGCTGAAAATTGCCAACCAGAGCCTCTGCTGGTCTACAAAGGAAGGACTAGGAAGCCCTTTCATCTGAGAGCCAGCCAGGAAACAACATGCTCCTCCTTCCAGTCTCCTACTGCCATTCCTGTGCCTCCACCTGCCGCAAAGCAGCTTCTCATCACCCCAACCTTGCTGCCTTCAGGCTGTTTAAAAGGAGAAAGTGCTACTGCTCCCAAGCAGTTTCCTTGCACCCTGCACGGGGGCATTCTGGAAAAGGGAGGGTGGATACACATGCCTCTGCTGAATCTCTTGGCTCACCTCCTCTTCTCTGCACACCCTACCCTATTGTGACCTCTCCATCCCCAAACTTCTTTGTCTGCTGGCCTCTTTTTTTTCCAATAGTTCCCTAATTTTGTGGCCCCTCAAAGCCTTCCCCCACCCAAACAGTATAAGTAGGATTGTTCCAAGAAAAAATGCGAATGATGGCAATCCTAATGGCCTTCCTCACTATTCCTGTATGGGTAGTAAGTTTGATGTGCTGTGTATAGTGGGCGGTTATTCTATATGTCTTTCCCACTGATTAAAATTTGTTTGCAAATTTGTCTTCATGGATAAGATATTCTTTACTGCAAAAAATGATTATTCTTTTAAAATAGCCCTTGCATTTGGGGAAATTTTCTTTTATTTAATAAATATAAAACACCTTCCGTGAACTTTACTGTTCTTTCAGAATGCTTAAAGCACTGGTGCCCAAACTCTTTCTCCCTGTGCCCTCCCTTACTGGTAAGAGAATATGTCCAGAAGCAGAGCAGAGCTGGGGCTGGGGGCCGAGAGTGGAGCAGAGCTAGGTGGCACTCCCTCTCTGTGGGGGCTGGCCTGGGCCCTGTTCCCCCCTCCCCACTCCCGCACATTCCTTCATTCCCTTCTAGGGGGGCACGCCCCAAATTTTGGGGACCTCTGGCTTAAAGAATACTGACGGTTTGGAATCTGCTTCATAATGAATATAAACTGGGAAAAGCAGTGTGGTGCATGTAAAACATTCCCCCTATATATTAGTGTTAAATATTTATTGGTGAACTTATTCTTATAGTATTAATTGGCCTCACAGGTTCATGTTTTAAAGGGTGTTTTACATTCTGGTGCTTGTTAGTAAACTAAAACTTGAACCAAGCAGTTAAACATTAAGATACTAGAACTATTGATCTTGTACATTGGTGTCACAAATATATCGCTATTGGACCATGAAGGATAATGATATTTTAAAACGTCAAACCTCATTATTTAATTACATTATCGAGTAATTACATAGATTACATCCCTATTTCATGGTGTTTTTTTTGCTGGTTCATAGAATTATTACTTCATCTTTGTTCCACTTGAGCAAAAAACCAGATTGGGGCTTATTTCTGAAGGTGTAGGATGAAATGAGAGGGCCCAGTCCCCTAACTCTTAGACGCATAGTACTTCCAGATGTTCTCTTGTGTACAAGTAAGCACTGAGTAAAAAAAAAAAAAATGTATTCCTTCTGGATTTTATTTTAATTGGATAACTCACATGAGTAAGGATTGTTCATGTGAACAAAAATTGTCAGAATGCTGCCATAGGTATATAAATGGTAAAGAAAGAGAATAGGTAGATGGTATTAAACCCCGGCCCATTAAATATTTGGAGTTTGATCCTATGCTCTTTCAGTTCAATGGCAAAATGCCCATTGATTTGAATGGTGCAGAATTGGGCCTTTATGCACATACTTAACTTTACTCACATGAACAATCCCAGTGATTTCATTGTGATTAATCAAGTGCATAAAGATAAACACGTGCCTAAATGCTGATAGGACCAGGGTCTATATTAACAAAAGTATCATGTGCATGGACAGTAATGGAAAATGAAGATATTTTAATAACATTCTATTTTTTCTCTATTAGTTGGCCAAATACGTTTTCTCCATAGAATTAAAAACTTGAGAAAGTTATTCTACCGTGTAATGAAAAGCTAAAGGAAACCAATTTTGCTTTGCAGTCATAGTTTTAGCAGAACTTGTAGACCTCAAACTTACAAAGTCTTTAGTCAGTGTAATTTTCATGCACATGAATAGTTCCATTGAAGTCACTAGAACTGCTCACATTCTTGAAATTAAGCATGTGCATAGGTGTTTCCGGGATTTTGTGTCAAATTCGTGTTATATCGGGTCGCGTTATATCGAGGTAGTGGTGTACTTGCAGAGTGATGAACGGAGTGAAATTGATATAGTTTGAAGTGAGCGCACGTATTTGTGTTGTGATATCCTCTTGTCTTGAAGCTTTTCATTTTAAGAATCATGTTGATCGGGATTAAAAAGTGGCGGTTTCTAAAGGGAAAAATAAATTAATCAAAACCAAATTAAGACTACTTTAATTTTGAATAAAAGCATCCATGTGGGAGTTATTGAGGTTTAACTTATCCAGTTTAAATTCACACCTGTAGTTAATTCAGATTAACTTGTCCCCATGTAGACAAGCCCAAGTTTATTATGTGTTGTTGCAAAAAGCATGCAGTACTATGTGATAGTCAGTGAGCATTCACTCTGAAACAGTCACAAAACATCAGACTTTATTAGACAGACTGTCATAATAAAAAGTCTTCCCTTATGTTGTTTAATATAGAGCGACGAGGAATTGTTTTTAAGGAACAAGTGTTTCAGGGAGACCAAATTGTACAATCAGTTTTCAACAACCAAAGAGCCACTTTTTTTGAATGAAGTCTGATGAGCCACAAAATATTATGCAGATAAGGCAAAATCTTGAGGTGCAGGGCATCTGCAACATTCCGTGGGCCAGACCTGAGTCTTTAATTCAGCTTTTTTTTTTTTTTTAAACTCAGATCTTATTTACCATGTCTGTGTAAGGACTGAGTAAGGAACTCTGGATTTGGTCCATTGACCTAAATGAGTCAGAAGTTCACAAGGGGCTTGAAACCCCTATTCCACTGGGGGTCCTGCAGCTGGCAAGCCCTGCCCCCCAGAGTGGGGAGAGCTGGCCAGGAAGGGGGCATAGCAGGTGAGCTAAGGGCTGCAGTGATGCAGCCAAGGGATGTACAGATGCAGCCCATCTGCTGGGCTCCGCCTGCTGCTTCTGTGGAACCTTGATTGCACTTTTAAAGCAGCCCTCCCTTGTGGGATGACTAAAAAGATCTTTGTTTACACTGCTGATGCTAAACGAGTAGGTTTTGGAGCACAGATGAGAGATGTCACAATGATGGATATTATATAACTTGATCTTGACAGTCCGGCTGACCAGAAAACCTGTTCACTTCTCATGTATCAGATTGAAAGTTTTCTGAAGGTCTGCATCTTCATCTTGTGAAATATTGTCTTCCTTTTTAACTTTCCCCTGGCATCTTGTGTCCTGTCAAACATGTGACTTGCCCATTACCGCCTCACAGGAGTCTAAATCAGTCTCTAGCAGTTCCTGAGAGGTCTTCTAGGAGGCACTAAGCCATCGTAGGGCCTGATCCAGTTGACTCTCATTGACTTCAGTGGCCTTTGGATCAGAGCTTCAGTTACTTATTTTGAGTTAGCTCTGATTTTAGACATAGTCAAAACCTATATGTGAAAAAATACTGTAAAGATATAATGAATGACCAACCTCAGAATCTAGAGCAGAGGTGGGCAAACTACAGCCTGCGGGCCACATAATATATATGGAGTTATACCTACCTCATAGAACCGGAAGGGACCCTGAAATGTCATTGAGTGCAGCTCCCTGCCTTCACTAGGAGGACCAAGTACTGATTTTGCCCCAGATCCCTAAGTGGCCCCCTCAAGGATTGAACTCACAACTCTGTGTTTAGCAGGCCAATGCCCAAACCACTGAACTATCCCTCCCCCCCACAGGACCATCCTGCCTGGCCCTTGAGCTCCTGGCCCCTCCTCCACTGTCCCCCTTCTCCCGCAGCCACGCTGCCGCACGCACAGCACTCTGGGCGGCGGGGTTGCGCGCTCCTGCCGAGCAGCGTGGCAGCGTGTCTGGCTCTGGCCGAGCAGCGCGGCTGGCAGATGTGCTGCTCTGAGCAGCATGGTAAGAGGGCCAGGGCTGGGGGGTTGGATAAGGGGCAGGGGTCCCGAGGGCAGTCAGGGGACAGGGAGCAGGGGGCAGTTGGATGGGGCAAAGGTTCTGGGGGGCAGTCAGGGGACGGGGAATGTGTGTGTGTGAGGGGGGTTAGATAAACATGGGAGTCTCAGGGGGCAGGGGTGTGGATAGGGTTCAGGGGACAGGGAAGAGGGAGTTCGATAGGTGTGGGGTGGCAGGGGGCCTTTCAGGGGGTGGTGGTGTGAATAGGGGTCAGGGCACTCAGGAGACTGGGAACAGGGGGTTTGGATGGGGATGGGGTCCCGGGAGGGGGCAGTTAGGGGACAAGGAGCGAGGGGGGTTGGATGGGTCTGGGGTTCTGAGGGGGGCAGTCAGGGGGCCAGAAGTGGGAGGGGTCGGATGGGGGGCAGGGGCCAGGCTGTTTGGGGAAGCACAGCCTTCACTACCTGGCCCTCTATACAGTTTTGCAACCCCAATGTGGCCCTCGGGCCAAAAAGTTTGCCCACCCCTGATCAAGAGTCACCCTGCTGATACACATAGGGGAAAAAATAGATTATTGACACAGTTCTTCAGTTTGAGATCGCATGGCTTCCATTGCATTTTAATCACATTAACAGAGTAAATCTGAAACCGACCAGGTCATTTGCAGAAGATAAAAAGGGAAATACAACCCATAATATCTAATATAAACAAAATGCCCAGAAATCCAATAAGAGACTATCACAGGGTCTGCTACTCACTGCTCGGCAGTGCCTCCTTGTGGCTCATCTGGGGAATCAGCTCGCCACTGTCAGCATCCTCTCCAGCGGTCGCTCAGCCCGTTACCTCAGTCACTCACTCTGTGGCTCCTCTCTCACTGGTCTGGAGCTTCAGTGCTTCTCCTTTATGGCTTAGCCTTCTGGCCAAGTCACCATTATCCTCTCCTTCTGAGGTAGTCTCAGTGGCTAGGTCCACACTACCCGCCTGATTCGGTGGGTACAGATCGATCTTCTGGGATCGATTTATTGCGTCTCATCTGGACGCGATAAATCAATCCCAGAAGCGCTCCCCCGTTGACTGCGGAACTCCTGCTCGCCAAGAGGAGGAAGCGCTGTCGATGGGGGAGCTTGCCTGCGCCGCGTGGACCCGCAGTAAGTAAACTTAGTTCGATCTAGGAAACGTCGACTTCAGCTACGCTATTCTCGTAGCTGAAGTTGCGTTTCCTAGATCAATCCCCCGCCCCAGTGTGGACCAAGCCTCAGTCTCCCTCCTCAAAGTCTCAGGCAGTCTCCATCTCTACCATGCTGACTTCACTACTCCCATAGTAGCTGGTAAGGGAACCCAAGCATGCCCTCTACACCGGGTTCCAATCCAGGGATGCTCAAACCAGCAGTTCAGGTTCATCCCTCTCACACCCTTCCTGCTCCATCCCTGGACTGCACCTACCCTGCCTTTCTCAGGCTCCACCTTTCCCTCTTGTGACTGCAGGCTCCCCTCCCTGCAGTCTCCTTGCCCCCAATCTACTGCCAACTTCTTCTCATTATAAACCATGTCTAGCTCCGCTCCTTCCCCAGCTGGACTTCATCCGCAATTAGGCCTTAGCACTCCCTGGCTTTCCATCAGGTGCAGCCTATAGTTTAATTGGCCTCTCTTGCCACCTTAACCCAATCCGTGCTGGTGTGGGGTGAATGCCCCATCACACAAAGATTTTTCCTCAGACCGTTCCCTTTAAAAGTTCATTTGCACCATATAGCAAATAGATTTCATATGGTGTGCCTGGTAAAATCTGGCAATATTACAACTTGAGGCTGCAAAAACTAGCAGAAATCATGGTTTGAAAAGCAAGATAAATGCACTGGCAAATTAATTAATGCTAACAATCCATGCTGTCTCCTCCTGCAGTTGGAAATTAATGGATTTTTTTTTTAATGTGGTATCCTTCGATGGCAAAGCACATACTGGAACTGCTGGGACCAAGATGTTAACCAATATATTGTGCAAAATCTCAGATCAGTGGAAAATATCAGCATATATGTTGTAATACTTAGGCACAATACCCTCTCATTTTGGGTGCCTGGTGTCCTATACCACAATCTTTCTTTTCAGAGGTATTGAGCACCCATAGGTTCTATTACAGATGCTTGGAGCTTTGAAAATCAGAGTGTGAGTGAGGAAAAATAGTTTTATATTATCATGTAAAAAGTAATGAATGACAATTAGAGCTCTCTGAAATAGTCTCAATTATATTAATAAATCTCTGCATTTGAGGTTTTCACATTTCATTCTGTTTTCACAAAAATATTCTGACTTGGCAAAATGCTGGAAATTTTCGTGAAGCACTATAGATATTCAAAAGCTCAAACTCTGAATTTTCAATAGCAGTAAGATCCATTTTTACATGGAGATACAAGTAAATCTGCAAATGTTAATGGTTTATTGCAGGGATTGGCAACCTTTGGCACACAGCCCATCAGGGAAAGCCGCTGATAGGCCGGAACGGTTTGTTTACCAGTAGCGTCCACAGGTTTGGCCAATCGCAGCTCCCACTGGCCACGGTTCACCGTTCCAGGCCAATGGGGGCTGCGGGAAGCGGCATGGGCCGGGCCACCTCTTCCCGCAGCCTCCATTGGCCTGGGACGGTGAACTGTGGCCAGTGGGAGCTGTGATTGGCCGAACCTGTGGACGCTGCAAGTAAACAAACCGTCCCGGCTCGCCAGCGGCTTTCCCTGATGGGCCACGTGCCAAAGGTTGCCGATCCCTGGTTTATTGTGAACATCCCATTTTGCACAATTTTGTGATATACATTTCCAGACCTTATTTACCAATTTTCATAATCCTGATAGTAGTCAGATTACTCTAATACAACATACAGAGGGATGGTGTCTCTGTAACATTGTCATGTAGGAAACAAAAAGGTACTCAACATTGAAACCGTGTACTAGCACTGTACATCAGATGTGTGTTTCTCTGCTGTGGGGGCAGAGGGCAATGGAGTTACCAAAGGCCACTAATTTCACAAGTTAAAAAATATGCTACTAGACTGGTATTTCTTAGGCGACCCCTGAAAATGTCTAGCTCATAAAAGATATATAAAAAAGTTATTTTGGACGTAACCATCCATTTTAACCTATAGTGTACACATTTTCACTACATGATTTGTCTTTGACTAAGCAGTTGTGTTTGCTGCATTGTTTCCACAAACAGAAACTCTTAAATGGTGTGTGTGTGTGTGTGTGTGTGTGTGTGTGTTTAATATTATGTATGTGTATTTGTATGTGGACACGTAAGTCATATTGCATTTTTGATGTGGATCATATATGTTAAAGTAAGAAAGTCAGGTATAGTTAGTTATTTTTAAACATCTCTTTATTGAACTGAGTATATAAGAAGCATCAGACAAGTTTCTGCAGCTTCTAATGTGACTTCAGTTCTATTAAATAAAACCATTGACTTCAATCAGACTATTTATGTCAGTAAGTACTGCTCGGCATGAGTGAGGATTACAGACTCAGGCCTGTAAGGAAGGCCAGTGAAAGATACTCTCTAGTATACCACTCTTTCTAGACAAGGATTCCAACATTTCTGAAAAGTGAAGGTTGCCTTTTCTTTCCTTTTGATCACATAAGAGAGCTAAACACATTAATCTATAGACAACCTTTCCCAGTACATAGAGTACAGGATCTGGCTGGTTTCATAACAGTACTGAGTGGGTGGATTTTTCACTTTAAACAGTCACACATTGTGAAATTGTTAAATGTCTGCCTAATGTGTTTGAAAACTACTATTTAAAGAATGGGTGGGAGGTTAAGTGAGACACCAGGAATGAAAGGACTCCATCAACTTAAAAATCAAACTTCTGACTGAAATGTTTTAACAATTATGATTATGAGGAGCGCATACGATTAATTTTTAATTTTCATATCTGTTTTTGTTTATGTTCTTTCTATACTTTAAAGAGCAAGAATTTTGGTTGGTGTAAATTGTTCTAGCTCCATTTATGTCAATGGAGCTACACTAATTTACATTAGCTGAGAAGCTGGCCCTTTGTTTAGAGCCAGATCCATTTTTTTCTTCTAGCTAGATAGTCAGCCAGATTCTCTTGATGCGTGGATGGGTCTTCACAGAGCAGTAGGAGAGAAACAAATACTCAAGAATAAATGAAAATGAGAGTGCACAACCACAAAATAATTGACAATTGGAGTCAGAGTCGGAATATCACCTCAAAGTACTTTAAATGCATTTTGGGCCAGATTCCAATGTTCTTATTCATGTTGAATTATGCCTTCTTCCAGCACAATCTGTGTAGTACATGCTCTATTCTGTATGTGGAAGAAAGAGGGACCTGGCTCTTTATTTGTAATTGACTAGTCTCATGTATTTATTTTTTTAAATGTTAAAGGATGAACAAACCGCTTATGAAACAGGCTATTAAATTACAAAGAGGGCTCTAAGGAGTTGTAATATACTATACAGACTGTCAGCCAAATAGTGTGGACTACTTTAACCTCTTACTATTCTTAAGAAAAGCTAGGCAGCTTATTTTCTATAATAGATATTGAAAGCCTTTTTGCCTATTTATAATTACCTAATGCATTTGAAAGCTACATTAGTACATGATGCTAGTACTCAGTCTTGGGTTTATTTTCTAGCTTTCAGCTTTCATTTACTGCACTTTCCTTGCTAAGATTTTGCCATTAAGTACTCCTGTGAAACAAGGATTATGAAGATATTATTGCACAGAATTTTTTAAATCAATAGCACAGAAAATTTGTACTATGTAGTTTCTATCTTTTCATTGCATTTCACTCCTTAACCCCTTGTCTGTGAACCACTGCAGCACAGTCCTTTAAATTGCCAGCATTTCATGGAACATTGGTATTTCAAGTGAGATGACCAGATATCTACTGCATCACTCTGATGTTAGGGAGCTGTGACACTGAGCCAGAAAGGGTTAAGCAATTTGCAGGCTAAATCACCCAAATTCTACCTTTAAAGACATATTAGGAAAGTATGTAAATGGTAATTAGGGCCATTTCTTATAAATAGCTAACATAGCTATGTTAGATAGATTACAGCTTTGAAATGTAGACTTGTATTGGTAGAGAATTGGAAGAAGATAGTGATTGTAGTAGTCTATGTTTACCTATATCTTGTTAGAGGTTAACGATGTAACCAGAGGGTTCCGGTCTGTCATTGTGTTCTATCGATTCAAAAAGATCAAAATGGAATATTAACATTTAGATGAACTGTGAATGTGGTAATATCATTGTCTTCATTTCTCTTTGAAGTATGTAATAAACTATATGCAAATGGTGGGAGATAGGTAGTTACCTTATGCTAATCCATGTAGCTAATTATCAGTGATGCTTAGGAAATAGGTCTACTTCAAAGCCACAATGCTTCACCTATTATCCACCTACTGTCAAGAGACTGCCAGGAAACTATAAAAAGAACTCTTGGGCCCTGATCCTGTATCTCAGATCTGCTAAGGCTTCATGAGGGGAAGTTTGAGTCACAAGACTGAGGTCCCAGCTCCAGACTGGGTCACCCTAATATTGGACATTGGACTATAACCTATGGAACTAATTCTGAAAGAACTCTTCGCAACTCTAAAGCTCACCATCTCTACTATGAAACTGACCTAAGAATTTTATTCATGTTTGTAAGCATAATGATCTTTTAACCTATACTCTTTCTCTTTTATTTTGTAATACATTTTAGTTTAGTTAATAAGAATTGGCTGTAAGTTTATATTTGGGTAAGATCTGAAATAGTCCTTAACCTGGTGGGTAATTTGTCCCATCCTTTGGGATTGGTAGGACTTTTTATATGATGAACAAGATTGTCAGTAATCCTCATCATATTTGACTTGGCAATCTGGGTGGGAGCCCAAGGCTGGCTTGCTTTAAAGGAACTGTGTTTTGGGTTCTGGGTAACCAGGAAGGTGTTGTAGAAGCTGGTTTTTTGCTGGCTTGGTGAATCTAAGTATTAGAAATAACCACCAGTTTGAGGGATCATCTGCCCCATTCTTTGCAGTTTGGCCCCAATTGGGCAATCTCAGTGTGCGCCCCCCCCCCCCCCCCGATAGGATCCCGGTCACAGGAACATTGTGCTAATCAAATAAAAACTTGATCCCATCATGGTCATTAAAGATCCCATGGCACTCTTTGTAAGAGTAGGATGCTAACCCCCCAAATCATGGCCAATTTGGGTAATTGCATCTGCCTGCCTAAATTCCCCCACCACTCTTTCATTTGAATATGATATTCACCTTCACTTCCTACTCTGAAATAATCGGCCATGGTGCTGTGCACGCTTAAACATTCCACCACAGAGGTTGCTGCCTTTAAATGGTGGATGAAGTTATTCCTGTCTATATATGCAGCCAGGTGCTAAGCTGATGTGAATTGATGCATGCTGATGTGCATGCGGAAGATCTGGCCTGTGTTTTTAAATTGCTTTAGAGTCCTTCAGGCTGAAATGCTGAATAAATATCAGATATCACTGTGAGTCATTATAGGTCAGTTGCAAATAATTAAATAACTAGAACTCTTGATTTGTTTTTTTCAGAGACAGAGCCTCACCTGTCTGGGGAAAATGAAGTGCCCAGGATCCAATGTGAGTTCTGTGCAGATGCAGGGTGATTCTGATTATTTCATCAACCATCTTGGGGTTCCCACTGTGCAGTTTTCTTATGAAGACATCAAAACATTAGAGGTAATTGTGAATGGAAACAGACAACACAATAAAAAAATGCAGAATCTGGTTTTACTCAGTGTGATATTCCATGCCAAGTAGGTTGCAGCAGAAAGCTATCTCATTTTAATGAATTATTTTAGATGTTTGGAAGTTTTTATAGTACTTAGAAACGTCAGTTCTTTGCAGCGGTGTAGCGTTCTATTTAAAAAGATTTATACTGTCTTTTGCATTTTGATAGAGCACATCACAACAATCAAATTGCAATAGTAAGATTAATATCAAAATATAATTGTAGTCTTCAGCATTCACAGTAACCCCATGATATGTGAAGTGTTTTTTCTTATTTCTTGCTTTTGAGGGACATGTTTAAGGCTCCATGTCATCTAAGAAATTACATGGTATGGCTTAGCCAACCCAACTTGACAGACAGCCTGCTACTAGAAAAAAATGAATATCTGTGTGTTTCTGTTGTTCTGTCTGGCAAGGAAAGAAAAACCTCAAAATGCATTTTACATCTGTCTCCAAACTATGGGCAAAATTCTGCTCTACAATCTACAAGCAGCTGTTAACTTCCATCTACTGGGTTAGATTCTCCAATCCACTAAGATCACTTTCCATGGCATAAACCCTGGCTTCTCCCCCTATCCTGGTGTATCTGGAGTGTATGCTGACATTGTTCTGTGGTGGAGTTTTAGTGGGACAGGGATCACAGTGGTGGAGGGGAGCACCACTTAGGGTGACCAGATGTCCCGATTTTATAGGGACAGTCCCGATTTTTGGGTCTTTTTCTTATATAGGCTCCAATTACCCCCCACCCCATGTCCCGATTTTTCACATTTGCTATCTGGTCACCCTAGCACCACTACTCCTGATTCTCTGGCACAGCTCTAATTTGTCCCAAGCTTAGCTGGCTGAGGATTATAAAGACACAATTGGTTCCCTGTACTACTCACCCTGCACTGCACCGAAGCAGAGTGGAGAATCTGCCCCACTGTTCTCAATGCATTGGCCTCTGCTGGCCCTGTGCACGAGGATGAGTTTCACTCCGTATGTGCAATATTAATTGCAGAGTTAAACCGTGTTGCCATTTCCATAGCATAGAGGAGGAACTGGTAACTCCAGGATTCTGGGCATGTAGGGTGAAACCACCAGGCACGGCAATATTCTGCTCTCCTTAGATGAACAGAACTCCCACAATTCTCCTTCTAGATGTCTTCTCTCCCTATGCACATAAGCTATTAGTCTTCATTCCTTCCAGAGTCATTGCAAAATGGCAGCATACTTTAGCAGTGCATTTTTTGTCAACAAAAGGAGAAGTCTGGGGGTTGATAGAATTAATTCAAAATATTTTGTGCCAACAAAACCTTCTTGTTGTTTTCTTTCAAGAATCAAACATTTTCAAGCTGCTTCTATTATTATTATTTACTTTAAAAATAAATCAAGACAATTCTCATTTCAAGTAATATACTGCAGTCAGCAAATGTTCCTATCTAGGTAACTCCTTCCGGGGAAATTTGGATCAATTTTTCTGTCCTTTGTATGAAAGAGAGACTGGGATTTAACAAAACAAGCATTTGGTTTACTGAACATCTATCACAATATCAACAGAGATATTTCCCTGAAGTCAAAAATGGCTGACTTTAACTTTATTTTTGGAGACAACTTCAAAATGGGAGTGTTATCAGCAAGTGTGATTATAAACAACGCATAGTGACTATTTCCTTTATAGTGAGTGAAATAAATACGGTACACAATGCTTATGGAGAAGTAAATTCTAATGAGTCTTTTTCATTTCTATATTTTCATCTGGGTTCAAAAGGGAAAGAAAATAAAGACCAACATTTTAAAAATATTCTGTTAGAATGTCATTTTATTATTTCTCACACCATACAAAGGTCAGGACTGTGTCTTATTTACTATTCTTTATAGCACCAAGCACATGGTTGTAGTCATCAAATAAAATGAGACTTATTATTAACTGATTATTTTTCTTTAATGCGGGGTGAAAGTCACACAGGGTGTAGGGAGGCCTGCACAAGGCCCTATGCACCACTTGATTACAACTTAAGATATGGAATTTCACTCCTGATGTGTAACCTGTGTGTTAAGCTTTAGAAAGACAGAGCTTCTGTGTGGTCGGATAAGTATACCGTTTCTCTGTTAAAATGTTGTTGTTTCTATTTAACTGATTTGGGAAGCCATTCAGGGTAACATGAAGCTCTTTTGAGCAGAGTCTGAGTATTCTGTATATGGATTCTTTATGTGGCTAATAAGAAGATCTAGCATTCTATTTGATGCTAACAAAAATTTGTGGAAGATCCATAAAAATTTAGGATCACAGAGACTGTCATATTGGATTAGACTGAGTGTCTAGTCCAGTGTCCTGTCTCCAACAGTGGCCAAACCCAGACTCTTCAGATGAATGTGTAGGAAGAAGACAGATGTGGAGTAATCGAGCCTCCACATTTATGTTTCCTCCTAATCTCAAACAGCTAGAGATAATCTTATGCCTATAAACATAACATAAACATAATGGTTGGGAATGGGCCACATCCACCCTGATTGAATTGGCCTCATTAGCACTGACCCCCCCCACTTGGTAAGGCAACTTCTTTCTTTTCATGTGCTGTATATTTATACCTGCTTACTGTATTTGTCACTCCATGCATCTGATGAAGTGGGTTATAGCCCACAAAAGCTCATGCCTAAATAAATTTGTTAGTCTCTAAGGTGCCACAAGGACTCCTCATTGTTTTTGCTGATACAGACTAACACGGCTACCCCTCTGAAGCCTTTAAACATGAGGTTTAATATCTCTTCCACAAATGTGTTTGTTATAATTAATTATGGTAACTCTGCATATTCTTGTTATCCATATAAATATCCAATCCCTTTTTGAATCTTGCTAAATTCTTGGCCTCAGCAACTTCATGTGGCAGTGAATTCCACAGTTTTATCACAGCTTGTGTGAAAATTATATTTCCTTTCATCAGTTTGAATTTCTCATCTTTTATTTTCATTGAATGTCCCCTTGTTCTCTTGTTAGGAGACAGGAAGAATAGAAGTCTGTGAGCTATTTTCTCTAGATTATTCATTATATTACATACTTTTATCATGTCTCCTTTCAAGTAATAGCCTACATTTTCAAAAGTGAATTTTTGACTGTCTAACTTGAGACATCTTATAGGGTCTTGATATTCAGGAATTCTGAGCACTTGCCTTCTGAAAATATATTCCTTTTAAGGTGTCTCAAATTAGACATCCAATACCGCTAAACACCTTTGAAAATTGGTGCCAATGTTTGTGAAAGCCATGTAGATAGAAGAGGACATGAAAATGGTGTCTGTTTCCTTATTTCTAATCATGAAAACATTTTAACATCATATTTCCCTCATTGTCATGTTAAGCACTTTCTGGGCCTACACATGTTCCCTTAGCAGTTTAGATACAAAAATTAAACTGAGTAACAGGGCTGGATCCCTTTTCATCCTTAGCTTTGCTTGGCATCTGCACTGCTAATTTGCTAATGATTCAATTTCACAAAGCAATTTTTCAGAGCAACCTATGGATGTGCCAAATGTTGGAGTGATCCTCCTTAGAAGACATTATGGTGTTAATTGAAATGTCTGTAGTCACAAGCTTTAGTTTAATAAGAAGGTTTTCAATTTGTAAACACTGGTGCACCTATTAGGAGAATCATTCTGTTTCAGATTAAATACAATGCAGAGGTTGGTTTAAAGGAAATGAAAAAGCAGATGCTCTCAGATTAAGAAGCAACGTTTATGACAGGTTTGTGGTCCAATACACACTTAACAGCTGTTGCATGTAGCTTCTGTTCCAGATCTGGGTATTCACTATATATAGGGCATGTGAAAGAATCGCAAACTCCATTGTATCAAAACCATAATCCTTTCCCCAGCAACATTTATGGTATTAACACTGAAGTTCCCATAAATATTGCTTATTTTACTTCTATAGAAAGTTTCATTTTCCATCTTCAGGTTATTTTTACAACTATTAATTATCATTTTGTTTTGAAAATAATGAAGCAATATAGCTAAACTTGTAGAAGAAAATATTTGTGCATTTGATTAAATGTCACACAATGAATTTGAACTTTTAAGGCACCGCATTCTGTTGAAAATCCAGTTACTTTATCTCTCATATTGTAAATTAATACCTGAAAGTAAATTATGTGATAGATATTATCTCCAGTCTTGAAGTTGATGTACTGCACCTTTCAGACCTTAATGTGTTTTGCCCTGAACCTCATGATATCTGCTTTATGTGAGAAATGAAACACTTAGCAAAATATGCAAATTTATGTAGGCAAGTGGATGGGTTTTTAGTACAAGCAAAGTTACTCAGCATGATTAAATTTGGATTCTCTTGATTATTTATTGTATTGGTTATGTGAGCAGTTAATCTTCCATCATTTACATGCCACTTCATTGATTTATTAACATTTCCTTATGAAACTGGTTCAGTGGCTCTCATAGTATGCTATATACTACCAGACATGAGCAGTTCAGGAGAGATTTAAGGATGCTAAATCTATTTTCTGGAGGAGGCTGGGAGTATCAAAAAATGATAGCACCATTCTGAGAGAGGCACAAATTATGCTGATCTTGCATCCATTCTATTATATATTGCAGGAAACTCCAATGCACAGTTTAGTAACTTTTGGCAGATACAGTAGTTGTTTGTTTCGTACACCTGTCAAACAGCATATGGTATCATGTAAAACCAATGCAACTCATCTAAGAACTGGTCCATTCAACGTACCTCTCTCTGGCAAAAGGGTCAAAGAGTCCTCCCCATAGTGTCATATACAGAGCAACAGTTACAGATCAGCTACGGAAACGTATTTCTTGCATAGTGTGTGCAATGCTGATCCTCAGAGAGAAGGTTATAAAAAACTGTACATGGGCAGGAGCCTGAGAAGTAAATAGGAGGAATTAAAAATGTAAGAGGAAATGCTCAGACCAGAAGAGTGAGCAAAAAATATCTTTTTTGAAATTAGCTAATCTACTGAAGCAATGTTTCAGGGAGGTGAGATTTCGATGGCAAACACCTTTGGTTAGAACTGAGCAAGCAGACTGCATACTAAGTGCCCAACCACCAGGATAAAAATGTACTAAGTGAAATGTAGTTCATCTATTTACTAACAGAAATACACAGCATTTTAGTCTCCTGGTAAGAAATAAAGTCGAAAGAGTTTTCAAGCAGGAAAACCACAGTATTAATCTCTCCTTTTTCTAAGAGTCCTGCTGTTATTGCTTCGGGGGAACCTCTGTCTCCATAGCCTCTGGGGCATTAGCTTTACCTCTAGGATGGATAACAACAGCTTGAAGGTCACATTGATTCATCATGTCAACAAGAGGAAGCCCAAGTTTAATACACAAGCAACTGGAGAGCTGGTATCCACTGATTCTCCTGCTCTCTGGGCCCTGTTTGAAGTGGAATCTGACCAAGAAGCAAATGGTGTAGAACAGTTTTCCAAACTATTCAAGCTAATTGTAGGAAAACTTAAGCAACAGTGGAGGAGTGTGTAGAAGCAGTGAGGAATTGTGCTGAGAACACATCTGAGCTCTTCTAATAGAGAAAGGATGGTTCAGTGGTTAGGGCATTAGCTTATGACTTGGTGACCTGGATTCAGTTCCAAGTTCCACCACAGACTTCTTGTGTGACCTCGGGCAAATCACTTAGCCTCTCTGTGCCTCAGTTCTCCATTGTAACATGAGGATAATAGCCCTGCTCTTCCTTGCAATAGTGTTGCAAGGAAAAATACATTAAAGATTGTGGGGGTGCTTAGATATTACGTGGTGGGGGCCATATAAGTATCTAAGATAAGTAGACAATAACTGAAGGTCCATAACTATGTCTTCCTTTTCTCAATGGCACTATATAATGGTACTAGTACAGAAACAATCTTACTCAAATCTTACTCAGAGCCGCACAAGTGAAGACATTCTAAAGCGCAGTAGTTTGGTCCATCATTGTAACTCTCCATGTTGTGTAATATCTACATTGGTGGTGCAAAATCATAGACTCAACAGAAATTTCCATGGAAAGGGTAAATTTCAAGTGCTATTTTTTCATTCCATTTTTTTACAGTGCATTTCTATATTCTTGAATGTACTAAATTTGTATTTTCACAATGGTGTGGCTTCATATCAGTAAATAGAGCATTGGATATAAAAAATGAATGTGCTCCATGATGCTGGAAAGTACATGTGCACCATTGCCAAACCACAGTATTTGACACCTCATTGGTCACTGTGTTTATAAAGTTCTATTTAGGGATGAATATTTTAGAAGTGTTTTCGTTTCAGCTTCCTTTATATTCCTTACCTATGGTCTGAGGGGGTTGTAATGAGCAATACAAGTCTGATACTGCTCTCAGCTTCATTTCTGAACATCAGAAACAACCGTTGAAGTCAGTGGCGTTACAGTGGTTTGAGGTCAGAATCAATTTCTGTGTGGGAATTCAGTTTCCTATTTGGTTGTTCCTGGTTCCAGTTCTGTGCATAGATTGTATGTGGTTGCATGTCTGGTACAATGGAGACTATCCTTTCATCACTTAATTATTTCCCCTCTTCCTCTGCCCTTGCGTATTGCTTTCTTTCTTCCTCTCAGTTTCTATTCTGTCTTTTTTTTTAAATCTCACTAATACAGTAGTTTTATATAAGTCTGTTTACTTCAGATGAATAATTGATAGCTGAGTTCTTCCATATGAAGTAACATCCACCTTACGTTGAACTCAGCTCTTGTAAATGCCCTTCATAATCTAAGTAAATCTGACTGAAGTCATTGAAATTGTGTTTCACAGCATAGCAGATGGGTAAACAGATTTGTAGTTAACAAATGTACTACCTGCTAGTGTACCCATGTGCCAAATAGGGAGAGATCTCTCTGACATCTAGAGCAAAGGTGGAAAGAGGAATGAATTGTGTCTGGGTCACCATTGGTAGGCAAATGCACAATTAGCATGCCATGCCCAGAAGTTTCTGGAATTGGGTTAGGTCGTTTTCTGCATGTTCAGTAGACTCCCTGTAGCTGGACTAATAAACTCCACTGGGGGCAAGTAGTCAGGTCAGCTGTTTTACAAAAGGACATCTGACCTGTGTGGGTTGGGAGTAAAAAATAGCCTATTTCCCCCTAACTCTGAAGCATTTTGCAGCAGGTTAGTGCTATTGTTAACTTTCCAACACAAGGAAGCACTAGCAGTATTAGTTAGAAATAGAAAGAGGAAATTCTGAGGGAAAACTAAGTTCTTTCATTTTAGTGGATACCTCTCATGTTATTTGATTTTAGCCAAACTGTTTCAGTTAAATTGTTTTAAACCAGTATCATTCACCAACTCTTTTCTTATTTAAATGTGATGGTGGGGAAAGAGTTATTGGGATTTTGCTAGTCTCAGTTTTGTATTTTTTTCTTGTAACAGGATTTTTTATTTATATACTTAAACACAGGTTGGTTGGTTAATTAGTTAGCTGACTAGCTAATCGAGACACTTCACAGTCCAGCAGGAGAAAGAGTCTGTGTGGGTTTCGGTGAATCAGTTGGAGATTTCTGCAAGCAAGAGGAGGGAAGGTATTATTGTAGTGCTTTTGACTTAGCAGACTATGTAGAGTTGACAACAAAGACTGAAAGTCAGGTCAACTCACCCCCTAATCTTTTGGAACTCTGAGTTACTTTTCACTGGGCTTCTGTGGGACTGACCTGTTTAGATTTAAATTGTGTGTTTTATTTATATTTATGTATAACTGTGAAGATAATATATGTGGATTCTGAAGTAGCCTTGTTATATAGTAAAAATTAAGCTATTAACATTGTTTCTTTATCATAAGATTTTATTAAGTTGGTACTTAATTCTTAAGTTCATTACACTTGTTCTTTTTGGATTTGATTGTGGGCAGGTTCACAATCCTTGCTGAAAATGCTCATTGACTGAATTCTGGGTCCCTGTGCTTTTCTATAGGAATTAATTTAAGTACTAGCAGGGGGGTAATGAAGTAAACTCTAGCCCTCCCAAAGGTTATCCTACCATAAAATGGTCTTTGTTTTACTGTGCACATTCATTAATTATTGTGTGATTTTTCTGTAAGAACTCTAGATATGTCTGGAGAAGACTTATGAATGGGAAAAGAAAGAAGTGATGAGAAGTGGAGAGAAGGAAGCAATTAAAGAACTCTGGATTAGCTTAGTTAGCACAGTGTTGTGCATTGTTTTGTGCAAATAAATGTTGAGAAAGTGGAGTTATAGCTTATATCCAAGCAGAAGAATGGGACTGTCACTTATGCAAAAGCTTTCAAAAAAGTGGCCACTGATTTTAGTTATCTCTTATATTTTAGGCTGCCCAATTTTAGGCATTTTGGGTCAGATTTACAGAAAGACTGAGCACCCCTAATTCTGTTTGATGTCAGTGGGATCTGTCTAGGTGGTCAATATATCTGAAAATCAGTCCCAAGATGAGTCCTGTTGGGACACCCAAACTTAGTAGACTTTTTGAAAATGTGTGTCTTAATTTCTCTGTGCCTGTAATAGGATTAGTTATTCTAGTTATTAGTCATCTCCTAGCGGTAGCTAGCCAAGTTTGTAAAGTGCTCTGAATATGAAAAGTGCTATAGCCACTAGGCAGTTGGCCTAGGGGTAGAGTACTAGAGAGGGACCCAGAAAGCCTGACTTCTGTTCTCAGGTATGTTACTGGCCTCCTGGGTGACCTTGGGCATGTCACCTTACCTCTCTGTGCCTCAGTTTCCCCATCTGTAAAGTGGGTATAATGATACTTACCTCTATAAAGCACTTTGAGATTTTCTCATAAACTACGTAAGAGCTATGTATTATTTATTAATATGTGTCTATTAATAAATGCATAATTTTTTAACTTTTGCAGCACTTTCAGTGCCATTTTATCTGTGAACCGTTTGGAAGAGTGGTTGGCCTTCTATTTTTTAGGAAGGTAACTCATATAATGGTATTACTGGGAAACTAGTACTAGAATCCTGGCTTTTCCCTACACCTTACATTAGCTAAAATAGAGAGGCAGAATAAATTGTCCCCAGTACTTTCTAATAGCAAGAGATGTGTCACCATTCATGGAAGAATTTTAAATCTACGCTGGTTATTGGTGAGAGTGATTGCAGAAGTGATTTGCTGGCATCGTCGATGTACTGGGGAAGGTGTTTGGGAAGGCAGGATCACCCTGCTGACTGTCATTATTTGAAGGCTAGATGTCTCCTTCTAAAGTTCAATCTCTTTCGAAAGAAGCGGGAGCCTCTCTGAGGATAACGTGAGGCTGTGAATTGGAGAAAGTAAATGTGGCTGCTGACACATGTTTGTTACCTACACTGTGGGGATATTGCTAATCTTGCCCTGTGCGTGGTGAAGGACAGGAGAAGACTGTGATTCTGGCTTGAAAAGGATGGATGTTTATCTGTTCGAGATGAATGATGGCAGCGCTTCACCACCTTTAGTACTCCAGCCTCTCATTGCTGCTGAATCTCAGGTTCACGTGTCAGATTTCAGAGTAACAGCCGTTAGTCTGTATCCACAGCCTACTTCATCGGATGCATGTAGTGGAAAATACAGTAAGAAGATATATATATACACACAGAAAACATGAAACAATGGGTGTTACTATACACACTATAAGGAGAGTGATCAGTTAAGTTGAGCTTTTATCAGCAGGAGAGGAAAAAAAACTGTAGTGGTGTTAGGTAAAAAAGCAAGTCCTCACTCACCTCTCCAGCACCCGAGTTCGTGCGGAGTTGGTATGGGGCTCACAATCTGTCAGAGACCAGACACCAATTCGTTGATCAACGGGCTCACACTATCCTTAGCTTGAAAAGCTTCAGAGTAAGTGTGGCAAGTTTATTAGGGGTGAGCATCAATATTTATACACAGAAGTAAACAAAGTGATTAACAGATCATAATGGTCATGTATAATCAAACAAGATTCTACAGGATAAAACAGGTTAAAATGTACATTCAGAAAGAGATAAGGGGAGATGGCTACTTAAGGGGAGGAGGGTGTCATGAGTAGTTCGCAGGTCAGAGCTTTGATTAAAAGTTCAGACAGAGACATCAAGTCTGGGTTAAGTTTAAGCTCATCAAAAGTTCAGACTCAACATTCCTCCATTTGTAGCTTTGGGATAACTATTTACCAAAAGCTACACCCCATTTTAAGGAGCCAAGGGCCGCTTGGCAATTTCAGCCTGGGCCAACTCGAAGAGAGTAAGGCCCTTGGCTGAAGTAGGAAAAGAATAAACTGACCCACATGAGTCTATGAGGGAGGGGACACACTGAATACAGCAACACAGTATTATAAGGATTACTATGGCCCCAACAATACCCACCAAGAGGTTTTTAACCCACCCAGATCCAGGCAGCCAATTCCATAAGGCTCCCCACCAATCATAAGGTGGCTGGCCAGAGGAGTAGTTCTTAGCTATTTCCCTTAGATGTTTGGTACGTTGAAAAGTGTCAGAGTAGGTGTCATTTACAAAAACACAGCATTCTTCATTTATGAGGGCGCAAGTTCCTCCCTGGGCTGCTAACATTATGTCTAAAGCCATTCGGTTTTGCAAAGCTAACTGGCGCAGCTGGGACATTTCCCCGGCCTGATTCTCAAATAGGGTCGCAGTTTCATTGGTTAAAGATTCTAGTAGTCCCTGTAGACGGATGACACCACCCCTCAAGCTAATGAGACCAGCTCACCACTGCCACGACAAACCATCACGGATATTAATATCTCTGAAGGTTTCACGGATGTTACGAACGTGGGGAAAATGAGGGGGAGTGAGGGAGATGCGAGAAGGCGGTGTTAGCCATGCCAAATAACATGACCCTGCCCAATCAGGGGAGAGAAAGTAATAAGCTTTGGGCCCGCACACGCAGTATGTTCCATACAATGCGTTTCGGGTATTCCATTTCTCAAAGTAGTAGGTAACCCACCACCCATTGGACCACTGTTCCCCTGGTAACGCAGAGGGGTCGTTGTGCGAACTGCAGAGGCACAATTTGGTAGTGGTGTTTTCAAAGGGCAGTGTAGTAGAGTACTGCTTGAGCAGTTGTAGAAGGCAATCGTATGTCCCTTAGCAATTAGTTGGACACCCTTTTGATCTGAGCAGGGCTTCTTAAAAGCTGACTCTGAAGGCCTGCCCACCCATGAAAAAGTTGGATCGGGGTGAGGGATCCACATATGGGATAAGTGGGATGTGCAAGGCTTGAAGCCAAGATTTTTACTAAAGGCGGTGCCATTAAAATACATGTTGCATTTACTTGTTCCCACAAAAGTTGACCCCTTTTCTTTAACAAAACACAGTGATCCTGTCTGATTGGTTACCCTGAGATATCTGTTAATTGGCACTCCTGTTTTGTCCCATGTAAGATTGTGTTGGACTGGATCTTTTACTCTAGCCAGTGGCATCCAAGTCATATTAGCAGTGGTCAGGGGAATGGGTGTGAAGGGGAGTCCCTGTTCTGCATTTACTGGAAATTGAGTACATACCCAGCAATTACTTCTATTTCCTAAAATACGAGTTTTAACCTCGTGGGAATATCTAATAAAAGCATTATCTTCATAAGCAGAAAATAAACTAAAAAGGCATAATAAAAAACATACAGTTGTCAGAATAAAAGGTCCTCTCATTTTTTCTGAGTCAATTTAAGTCTGATGTCTGAAAGAGGTAAGCTGGTCCACTGGTCGGAGGCAGTGTCCTCAGTGGTGGCAAGAGCTGCTGGTCCGTCACTGTGGTCCACTATGGCTGGCTTGACGTGGGAGTGGTGGATCCAGGATTTGCGTCCTTCCAGGAACACTGCAGTCTGGGTTGTTAAAAGAACCTGGTGGGGTCCAGTAAACCTCGGCTGGAGGGTGTCGCCACGAATGAACTTTTTGGCCCAGACGAAGTCCCCTGGTTGGAATGGGTGGATCTGTTCTTCCAGCGGCATGGTCTGGGAAAACTGCGAGGCTTTCCAAAGGGTACGGAGGCGAGCCTGTAGGGAGAGAAACTGGCACACGGTCATATGATCCCCTCCCAATAGTGAAACATCAGCACGTGGTAGCGCCCCGCCTTTGAAAGGGGGGTGTCCATAGAGCAGTTCAAAGGGGGATAATCCCAATACACGGGTTGGGCGAGTACGAAGGTGAAACAGGACCAAGGGAAGTACCTGAGGCCACTTTAATCCTGTTTCCTGACAGTATTTAGCCAATGTAAACTTAAGCTCCCTATTCATACGCTCAACTTTCCCGCTAGACTGAGGGTGGTAGGGTGTATGAAAGGAGTGTGAAATGCCCAGTCCTTGTTCTAAACGGCCAAGGACATGACCAGTAAAGTGAGGTCCGCGATCTGAGTCAAGCATGAGAGGGATGCCAAAACGGGGTACAATGTCTCTAAGGAGAATCTTCGCCACTGTGGCAGCAGTACAATTAGCAGTAGGAAAAGCTTCGACCCAGGAAGTCAGAGGGCAAACCAAAACAAGGAGGTGCTTTTTCCCAAAAGCCTTTGGCATATCTGCAAAGTCAATTTGAAGATGTTGAAATGGAGCAGCAGGCGGAGGTCTTCCACCCTTAATTTTTTTAAGAGGCGGAGCAGGTCCATTACGCTGACATGTGCTGCATGCTTTCACTATTGACAGGCAGTAGGGTTGAATGCCTGGAGCATACCAAAAGCGAGCGATGGTGTCCACAAGGGCATGCGTGCCGTAGTGACCCCCCTTATCATGGTGCCAGCGAACTGCCACGGGGTATGTGGAGCGAGGGAGGCAGGCTCGGCCATCTGGCATAAGCCAGGTCCCTTTGACCAGAGTGGCTCCGAGGTTCTCCCACAACTGTAGTTCAGCAGCGGGTACTGGTACAGGGTGCGGTGGAGTAAAGGAGGAGGCTGCAATAGCCAACGTGGGCATGGCTAAGGGTAAGACGGCAGCCGTCTTGGCGGAGGCGTCAGCCAGGGCATTCCCACGGGTGACGGGGCTATCATCTTTAGTATGGGCCCGGCAGTGAATTACAGCCAGGACCGAGGGTTCTTGGAGGGCGTCCAAAAGCTTGTGGATGAGGGGGAGGTGCTGAATGGGTTTACCGGCAGCTGTCTGGAAACCTCGAAACTTCCAGAGGTGGATGTGACAATGCACAACTCCAAAAGCATACTTGCTATCAGTAAAAATGGTAACGGTCTTACCAGCGGCCAACTGGCAAGCTCGGGCCAGGGCATAGAGTTCGGCGGCTTGGGCTCCCCAGTTGCCTGGCAGTGAGGCGGCCTCTTGAATGTCCCATTCAGAGGTGACTGCATAACCGGTGAAACGCTTGCCATCAACATAGAAGGAGCTTCCGTCCGAGAAGAGGATGCAATCAGGGTTGTCCAGTGGCACGTCAAACAGGTTGTCCCTTATCTGTAAGATGCTATAAACTACTTCCACACAGTCGTGCTGATCCTGGAGGACTGGCAGGTCAGGAAGCAAGGTAGCTGGATTAAGGGGCCCACACCTTTCAAAAATTAGGTTAGTGTCTTCTAAGAGTTCGGCCTCTAGCTGTTGCTGACGATGGGCCGAAAAGACTTGGGTTGTGCCCCTACGCAGAAGGGCTGACAAGTCATGAGAAGTCCAAACCGTGGTAAAATGACCCAGGGTCAGGCTCTTTGCCTTTGTGATCAGCAGGGCAGCTGCTGCCAGAGTCCGGGTGCAGGATGGGGTTCCCTGAGCGACAGGGTCGATCTGCTGAGAGTAAAAAGCAAGCGGGAAATGGTGGGGCCCGCTCAGCTGGGTAAGGACGCCACTAGCAATTCCGCCCCTCTCGTGGACAAAAAGGTGAAAGGGTTTGCTGTAATTGGGGGGGCGGAGAGACATGGAGGAGGCCACACTGTCCTTGAGTAACTGAAAGGCTTGGATTGTGTCCGGGGACCACTGCAAAGGGTCAGGAGCAAGGTTAGCAGTGAGTCGGTGGAGCGGCTTGCTTAACTCCCCGCAGGACGGTAACCAGGGGCGACAGAAGCCAATTAATCCTAAGAAACCTCGAAGTTGTTTCTTGGTGTTTGGCAGAGGGCAGTTTTGGATAGTCTTTATGCGGACTGGGTCCATTTGTCTTCCCTCTGGGGTTAATAGGAAGCCCAGATATCGGACCTTCTGTGAGACCCACTGAATCTTGTTAGGGTCTACCTTGTGGCCTCTGGTGTGTAGGTATAATAAAAGTGCCTTACCATCGATGCGGAGGGCAGCTTCTTCGCGATTACCTAATAGGATGTCATCTACGTATAGGACTAACGTGGATCCCTGCGGACTGGTGAAGCCTTCCAAGTCGTGGCGGAGGCATTGGCTGAAAATCGTGGGGCTGTCTCTGTAGCCTTGAGGAAGTCGTTGCCAGACATAACTTTGTCCCTCCCAGGTGAAACCAAAGAGATACTGAGAGTCTGGGTGCACAGGAATGCTGAAAAAAGCTGATTTTAAGTCAATAACAGTGAACCATTCAGCATCCCAGGGGATTTGACTGATGATAGTAGCTGGATCAGGAACTACTGCATGAAGAGGGACCACATACTGATTAACAACCCGTAGATCCTGTACAAAGCGCCAACGAATAGGGTCTCCGTCCTTTTTAGGAGGCTTTTTGACAGGCAGTATAGGGGTG
Source organism: Chrysemys picta bellii (assembly GCF_011386835.1). NCBI lineage: Eukaryota > Metazoa > Chordata > Testudines > Emydidae > Chrysemys > Chrysemys picta. The sequence continues at coordinate 13,041,092 of NC_088799.1, read as the reverse complement.
TTACAAGGAGTGCGCTGAGGGCGGACTAGCTTTTGTGCAATGAATCCCTCGATAATGGGGCGGATGCCCTCCCGGGCTTCCAACGACAGGGGGTATTGAGGGACTGACGGGGGGGTTAAGGAGGGCTTCACTTGAATCCTTACTGGCTCTGCTGAAAGGAGCAGGCCAACATCAGTGTCAGAAATTCCCCAGAGGGTTAAAGGCAAGTCAGTGAGGTCAGGGGAGGGGGGGGGGGTTCCCAATTACCCTGAGTTGGGGCCGAATCTCCTAACACTGTCATCAATAATCCTACCCCTTCAGGAGTGCAGGTTAAAGTAGCCTCAAGCTTACAGAGTAAATCCCGGCCCATCAAAGGGATCGGACAAGCTGGGGAAAAAAGAAAACGGTGAGAAAAACATTTATCAGCATAAATAACATTTAGAGGCAAAGTGAGTCCCAGAGACTGTGGGTTGCCCTCCACCCCAGTTGCAGTTTTAACCTCAGAGGATAGCCAGGGAGAGGGGGCATGATTTAAAAGAGAGAAAGTAGCTCCAGTATCAATGAGGAAGGAGACAGGCAGTCCCTGGACTGAAAGGGTTAGACGAGGCTCTTTGCTGGGAGGGGAGAAAGTGAGGAAGGAGCCGGCTAAAGACATTAAGGAAATAAGACCATCACATTGTTTGCCTTCGCCCCCGGGGTACCGTCATTGAGGAGGCTGAGTTTGCTGCAGCTGCTGCTGTTGCCCGTAGTTGATCCAGGCCTGGGGAACGGGCTGAGCTGGTGGTGCAGGGGTGTATTCGTCCCTGGTGTAAGTATCTGCGGATGCAACCAGACCCTCTGGGCGTCCCCAGGGGAGGGGTATGCAACCTGCTGCATCTGCTTGATCATTTGCCTAGTAATTATTCCTCCCGAGGTGTGCCCTTCCATTTCCCCCTTATCCCTCTGCAGAGATTCCGACCTGGAGTCCTGCAGATTCCCCTCTGCGCCCTGGAGAGAGTCCCCCTGCGGAGGAATAGGGGCAGGGGCAGTGGGGACCAACTGACGAGTCAAAACACGCCGTGGTTTACACCCTTCATCGAAATAACATGGAGGGGGTTCACTCTCGGGAGAATACCTGACTGCCATAATTTTTAAAGATTTCCACAGCTCTGCTGCTGTGTCCCAACAAAACCAGTAACATAACTATCCCGGATGGTCTTTTTCGATCTGGCTCCTTACTCCTCTTAAGGCAGCCTGTTCGAAAGAGCCATACGAAGGCCACCTCATCTCCGGGTTGGCCAATACCGCGGTATACCCAGTCCAATTCCTTACACACAGTGTGTACAACTTTCTCCTAGACATTCCTGTCTGTACTGGGAGTTTCCCTTCGTTCCATAACTTATTTACAATCCCCAACGGACTCTCAAGAGGCACGCTAGTCCCTTGACCCATGGTGTCTGACAGGAGCCCTCCAACTGGCGTTTACCCTGCTGTCCAGTACACGACCCCTCAATATTGAATTGGCTGGGAGAAATCTCCCGTGGCGCCTGCCAATTCGTATATGAGTGGTCTGACCACTGGACAGAGGCACCGCACCAGAAGGAAATCCCGGACGAGCCCCCAAATTGTTAGGTAAAAAAGCAAGTCCTCACTCACCTCTCCAGCACCCGAGTTCGTGCGGAGTTGGTATGGGGCTCACAATCTGTCAGAGACCAGACACCAATTCGTTGATCAACGGGCTCACACTATCCTTAGCTTGAAAAGCTTCAGAGTAAGTGTGGCAAGTTTATTAGGGGTGAGCATCAATATTTATACACAGAAGTAAACAAAGTGATTAACAGATCATAATGGTCATGTATAATCAAACAAGATTCTACAGGATAAAACAGGTTAAAATGTACATTCAGAAAGAGATAAGGGGAGATGGCTACTTAAGGGGAGGAGGGTGTCATGAGTAGTTCGCAGGTCAGAGCTTTGATTAAAAGTTCAGACAGAGACATCAAGTCTGGGTTAAGTTTAAGCTCATCAAAAGTTCAGACTCAACAGTGGTAATGAAAATGGCCCATTTCCAGCAATTGACAAGGAGATATGAGGAACTGTAAGGCGGGCGGGCAGGGGCCGGGTGGGAAATAAGCATGGGGAAATAGTTTTACTTTGTGTAATGGCCCATCCACTCCCAGTCTTTGTTCAAGCCTAATTTAATGGTGTCCAATTTGCAAATTAATTCCAATTCAGCAGTCTCTCCTTGGAGTCTGTTTTTGAAGTTTTTTTGTTGTAATATTGCGACTTTTAGGTCTGTAATCGAGTGGCCAGGGAGATTGAAGTGTTCTCCAACTGGTTTTTGAATGTTATAATTCTTGACATCTGATTTGTGTCCATTTATTCTTTTACGTCGAGACTGTCCGGTTTGGCCAACGTACGTGGCACTCTCCTTATAGTGTGTATAGTAACACCCATTGTTTCATGTTCTCTGTGTATATGTATATATCTATATCTATATCTTCCTACTGTATTTTCCACTACATGCATCCGATGAAGTGGGCCGTAGCCCACGAAAGCTTATGCTCAAATAAATGTGTTAGTCTCTAAGGTGCCACAAGTACTCCTGTTCTTTTTGAAGTTCATGTGTAGTATTTGGTTTCTCAAGAGACTACTTAAATGGGGCAGGGGTCCCGGGAGGGCCGTCAGGGAGTGAAAAGCAGGGGGAGTAAGATACGGGGCAGGGGCTGGGCAACGCCTGGACAGGGCTGCCCAGAGGATTCAGGGGGCCTGGGGCAAAGCAATTTCGGGGGCCCCTTCCTTAAAAAAAAGTTGCAATACTATAGAATACTATATTCTTGTGGGGGCCCCTGTGGGGCCTGGAGCAAATTGCCCCACTTCCCCCTCCCCCCCCCGGACGGCCCTGTGCCTAGCTCTTTGGGGAGGCACATTTTAGCTAATGTAAGGTGTAGGGAAAAGCCAGGATTCTAGTACATGTCTTTCTGGAAAAGGCGCTTTTGCAGAAGTTCTGAAGAAGAATCTGTTCCTGTCTCTCTGGTACAGTTTGAATACTGAGCCCTTAAACGGTACCAATCCTGAAAAGTTGCCTGACTCTCTGTAAGCACTAATTGGCTGATTTTAAACACAGATTGTCCAAACTCTACTCATTTTGTGTATGGCCCCATTTGGACTTTTTGGGGTCAAAATGAGCCAGGGAAAGAAGCACTACACACAATTTCCAATTAAAGTAAATCAAAGTAACCTTGTTACAGCTGACTGCAAGCTATGTTAAACTACAATTTCTTGAGGGAATGCTACCTGTGGCTAGTATACCTCACCTATGAGAAAGCATGCAGAAACCAAGCCTCTGGAGGCTTATAAAAAAAGGCAAGAAAAGGGTTAAAAGGGAATGCTTTATTATAAACCATCTACACCACAGTTGCAGCTAAGGGCCTCAATCAGATTGTGGTCCCATTGTACCAGGCATTATATAATCACCTAATTCATTTCAGTCCCTGTCAAATGTATTCATATATATGTGGATTCTGAATTTGCAATGTCTGGAAAGGAGAATACCAGATATTGAGAGTCAGCCTAAGGCTTCTGCAATTGAGCTTGCACTGACCTCACCGATCCCAGTATTCCACACAAAGGGGGCTTCACTCAGGTGAAACGCAACTGGAATTCCATGTTTTGCAAACCTGACTTTACCTTTTTGAGGCTCTCTCATCAGCAGCGTTCCCTCTGAGAGGCACCACAGCCATGCACAACACAGGTGCGATCTCCTTTCAGAAAATGCAAAAAGGCTGGGCTTTTTGAAATCGACTCTCATTGCACTTGAATGTAAGCACTGATGGCTTTTATTTGTAATTGTCAAACAGCTTTTCCGGGTTTTCTGTCTAATGTATAGCACTATAAATTTAGCCTCACAGAGCTTTCAACATTTATTAACTCATATAACTAAAACACTTACCAAATATCCCATAGTTTACTTTTAAGTTTTAAACTGATCTGCTAGCACTTTTAAACGAAGCCATATTTTTATCATCTCAATGTCTTTATCTATGAAATATTCATCCCAGCTATGCTATGTAATGATAAGTGTAGTAAATCAGTAGGAACACAGTAAATTCCCTTTTATAGTAAAAGCCATCAGGGCCAAATTGCATCTGGAACCTGGCCTGGTGCAATGAGAAAGAGAGCACAGCAGCCTCCAGTCCACCCTGTTGCTTTTGGTATTATAATGATGCAGTAGGGTTGCCAACTGTCTAATCCAGGGGCGGGCAAACTTTTTGGATCAAAGATTTTAAACTGAAATACTTACATTTATCTTAAAGTGGAGGGAAGGAGTAAAAGAACTTTAAAAGAGCGTTGTTGGAAGTGTCTTAGTGCATTCCCTACCTAGCCTCCCCTGTTAATATCAAGGGAATAAACCAGTAGTTACAAGCTGCTGCTCCTTAGTTATTTTTCCTCAATATTCATGCTTTACTTATGTTCTTACTGCTATGGTCAACTAAGCTTTAAAAACTTTGTCTTGGCTTCTTCATGACGGCACAGGGTAGAAAATAAAACCTTGATTTGCTGTGGTTCCAGTTAGAGATCTGTTTGTGTTTAGATTTAATCATGATCATTATAAACTAATTAAAGTTACATTGTTCAGCATTTTAAATAACTTTCATGTCATTTGCAATCATAGCCGTGTGCAGGGTGGGAGTGTCTTCATCCTTTGTCGAGATTGAAATAGACTATTACCATTATGACATTTTCTGTAGTGTACCATTCTACAGTTTCACAAAGAAACAAATTCTTAAAATTACAGCTAGTCGGTTTTGAATGTTATCTACTTACTATTCATCCTTTTCAGCAGTTATATAATGGTTCTTCTCTCATAACAAAAGCTTATATTCCCTCTCCAATAACGTGGCAGGGTACATCAAGATTACTGCTAGCATTATCAGTTTGTTTTGAGAAAATAATTTAGTGTAAATTTAAAAAAAAAAAAAACCTACCTCAAATTTTTTATTATTTATTGTGGAACATAAATTTAGCACGAAATATTTTATGCTAGCTGTCCAAGCTCTGGCTATGTAAGGCTTACAGAACATTTACTTTTACCACCTATGCCATAAAAGTTGTTTTCCGTATCTTCAGTCAAACTTATGTACAGGCAAAAAGAAGTGTACCAATGATCTGTCACGTTATTCACAGGCTGGACCAAAAGACTGCAATACCATGGCCCACTAAGCTAATTGAGAAGAAAAATGAAAAAAAGGTTTCTTTAAAAGGGCCATTGATATGTAATATATGTAGAAGAGTTTAGAATTTTGACAGCTGAAGATTGTATCCTCTTTAGAGAGAATGCATAATGATTTTTATTTCTGTTGAAATATGCATAACTTTTTGAAGGTAACTTTCAGCTTTCATTAGAACCCTCAAGAGTGAGTATTCCACCATCAGTGTAAAAACAAAGGCTACCAAATCTTAACTCTTAAGAGAGTGAATGTAAGTCTACGCCTCTCCCCCCGTTACTCTTTTTCTTTCTTTTCACAATTTTTATGAGAAATTTACTGCTGCTTCTTGATTTGATTATTTAGATGCTTAGGCTTCCACACCATATGCTGTTTCAGAGAAAATAAAAAACAAAATTCCATTGTTAACATGAAAGGAAAACAGAAGCTGTCCATGACACGGAAAATTTAGGGTCTAGTGTATGGGAAATAACTTTCATGTTATGTTTCTATTTTTTTTTTCTATCTTTGCTTTTTTATTTGTGTGTATTAAGGTGTGGGGAGAGCTCCAATATATATTGTCCTCATGTGTTTCAAAGTAGTGAATGGGATTCTGCAGCATGAACCCATTTAGGTCAATGAGAAATATGCAGTTGAATCTCTCTGAGACATTTTGTATGACTTGTTTTGTTTTTGTGATCTGCCTGTGAACTCTAGTGACTTGTACAGTTTTAAACTGAGCATACAAACTTATGCCGCCTCCATTTCTCTAATATCTGAGGAGCTCCAGGCTCTAACGTCTATTCGCCAGATTGTGGCCTGTCTCACGTGGAAGCAAAAGCATATTCCTTTGTGCTGGCTACTCGTACCACTGGTAGCAGTGTTGGGGTGGGGGGCTGAGAGCAGCGTCAATGGGCTTCTATATATCCCCAAAGAGTAACAAAGAATATATGTCCTAGGCCAGCTATATGCCTAGTGTATGATACTTCCCCTGCAGAGCAAGTGAAAACTGAGTCACAATCTGCTTTCCTTTTTCCTTCAGGGGAGCACAGTAACATTTTGCTTGTGGCAAAGCCATGATTGAACCCGGTGTGACCTCGGACAAGTTACTGAAATTCAGTTTATTAAAATGGGTGTAATAAGTACCTCATAGGAGTTCTGTGTTTTTAATTGTCTGTAAAGTGTTGCTTTGAGATTCTTTGCTGAGTATTCTTATTTTTAGCTGAGGGCTTATTATGAGCCTCAGTATAATCAACAAATCATGTGCCAGTTTTGGTTATTCTGCGTGTCCTTCCTTTGCCCAAACTGCTATAGACTGTTTATGGGATGGTTTGTTGTTGTTCGTTTGGGTTTTTGTGAACCTTTCTGCCTCCTTCATGCAGAGCTGAGGTTTTATTCTTGGCTCACAGTAACTGTAAGAAAATCACGTTCCATTGATTTCAGCCAAGTTGAAGAAGGTGAAATGATGGAATCAACAGAAAACTCCACTTGCACTCCTCATCTATGGCTTGGCTAAAGACTCACATATGCTGGAAAGTAGCGTGAGGTAAATAATTACCTTCCTTGTAATTAGTCCAAATAACCTATTGGTCATCCGTGCACCAATTAAACCAAGAAGCTCAGTTTTGACCTCTCTTGTTCACGGACTTTTGATTGAAGGATAGACTGTATCAGCAAGAAGAGAGAAGTTTAGGTAAGGGGAAATATCTATCTCGGCCTTTATTGTTTTAGCCTTTGTCTCTGATTTTCACTTACCTTTGGGTAAACAAATAATCTTTGTTTGGAAGAAGTTGTCTTTGAGTCTCTTTAATCAGGTGCTGTCACAGGCACAAACATAACAAGGAGTCTGGTGGCACCTTAAAGACTAACAGATTTATTTGGGCATAAGCTTTCGTGAGTAAAAACCTCACTTCTTCGGATGCATCCGAAGAAGTGAGGTTTTTACTCACAAAAGCTTATGCCCAAATAAATCTGTTAGTCTTTAAGGTGCCACCAGACTCCTTGTTGTTTTTGTAGATACAGACTAACACGGCTACCCCCTGATACTAGGCACAAACATAGTTGGGCCTGTCGGGTTAATGCTATTGATGAACAGGGGATCTGCAGCCCAGAGATCCAGTCTTGAAGGTATGTCTATATTGCAGCTGGGAGTGTGAGTGGCAGCTCCTGTAGGAAAACCCATGCTAGTTGTACACTAGCTATCTCGCTAAATACAGCGGTGAGGACACTTCAGCTATACAAGCCTGGGCTTCAGCTATACAAGCCTGCCTGACTCTTCCTCGTATGTACTTGCGTTGTGGCATTCTTGCTGCTGTTTTTAGGGCATAGTTAACACATGTATATCTACACAAGCTGCCATTCACACCCCAGTTGCAAAGTACACATCCCCCTACTGGGGTTGGACTGTGTGATTACACCCAGAGAGGGTGGTAGCAAAACCTGTCCCCCAACGGGCGCACTCGAGAGAGACTAAAAGGTGTCTAAAGAGCAGCTTGCCTGTAACTGTGGCACAAACATAAACATATTATAAGGATAGTGGTTGATCATTATTCACTATATCTAGGCTGTTTAAATTTACAGTCTCTAGCAGATATTTGTTCAGGATTTTATTCAGAAGGGCAGTAAAAAAGAAAACCCACCGTTTCCCAGATTTCACAGTACAAGTACAAAATGGAAATAAAGGAAAGTGCTACCTACCACCCAGCTGTCACCATCCTTTGGGCTGACTTTGCTGCCCCACTGCTATTGCCTTGTTTAAAAAAACAACCCACCAACGTTTTCCTCCATTAATTCAAGGTGGACTGAATATGCCCACAGAACTTAAAACAGCCAGTAAACAATGTGCAGCCTTACAAGAGAGACAGATATTCCCCAGGGGCAGTCACAAAGTCTGTCTTCACTGCTGCAACATCTGAGCTGCAATTTACCTGAGAATGTAACATGTATTTTAATGGGAAGCAGCTGGAGGTATTGCAAACAAACACTGATTCTGCCACTGTAAATTCCTGACCGGAGTTTTCTTCCCTCCCCTCCAGCAGCGCTCTTGTGAAGCATTCTTGTATATACAGTATATCAAGATGACACTATGGAAGACAACACAGCCAGGGGTCTAGCTATCTTGGCAAACCATCTGATGTGTAAGGCAAAGAACTCTATCTCACAGTGTAAATATTTCAACCCTGGTCTGTCCCATGACCTATAATCTGATCTATTGACAAATCACACAGTAGCATCAATGGGATTTGCAGTTCAAATTACAGTATTTAAAAACAAATTAAAAGTCTGTGGAGTCTGCCTAAAAAGATTCAATATTATAATAATCTGTATTATCGTGGTGCCTAGCTGCCATGGTTATCGATCAGGACTCCATTGTGTTAGGCACTGTACATCCTTGTCCCAACTACAATACTTACTGCACTAAAAGCTTTGCACCACATGCCATAGCAAACAAAGAATTGGTATCACAGTAAATCAAGTCGACACAGTCACAGCTGTTGTGCTACTAACCCAAAATGCTGGTAGTTCACTCCTGCCTGTGATACCATGTCTGTCTGTCAGTAGTATCACAATTACTCTTACTGCTTCTGTCTGTTAGGTCTATGATGAAGGACAAAACATAGGGGCACCTAAGGCTTACTAAACCCCTACCACAATGGACCTTTGCCTTCTTTTACTTCTAACTACTTGAGCTGTCTCCATTGTAAGTATTTCTGAGGTGTCTGTCACCTTTGTATCATGCACCATAGGTATTTATTAAGCATTTCAGCACTTTGCCACTTGATCTTATCTTTACCCCAATTCTAGATTACCCCCCACTCCATTCTCGCCTCTATTTGCACAGTTCTCTTCCTATCTCTCAGCACTATGAACAACATTGTATAACCTTTAGTGAAAGGTAGATCTAGCATATTGTTCTGAATATCTGGCATAGGGCTTAGTTAAATACCCTCCGGCAAGGCATTCCCCAGGGTCCCAGCTTTGAGATCATTCTCTATATCTAACACTTGAGAGTCTGAACCTAGCTTCTCCCATGGCATTAGTCCTACAGAGTGCAGCTGTTTTGAAAGATCATATAAAGGGAAATAGCCTCTGAGAGAGACCAGTCCAAAAATATTCAGGGTCTGATAGAAGAGTCACTAGGACTTTGAAATCAGTCTGGAAGTGAACAGGGAGTGTGCGGACAAAGAAGTGATTTGCTCTCTTCAGCCTCAGTTGCTTAAGAAGGTGAGCTACTTTTTGTCACTTGGCTTCTGCCTTCATTGTCTCAAGAGAGAATGAGCTCCAGTAGTTTGACTATCAAGTCTTGGAGACCTGGCCCACGGTGGCAGGTCCTTGTCTGAGTGGATGTGTCAGAAGATAGTCTTTCCCACTGTTCTGCTGTCTGTCCAGAGTAATGAAGAGTTCAGCAGGACTCAAAGGAGTGTGCTACCCTGAGGAACTGCAGCTATGTGACCATCAGTGGTGGGGATGTCACTGCTTTGACAAACATTTCCAAGTAGTTTCCTCTTCCCTTTTATCATTTCTCTTCTCCCAGGATTTTTGGACCAGCAGCTTTTCTTCCACTGGTTTATTTCTTCCAGGCTTTGGGAGACCTTGGAAACAATGGAGGCTGTGTTGTTTGAGGAGAAGTATAGATGAGTGTCCTCTGTACAAAGGTGATGTGTGAGTCGTGGGAGCTATCTCATGCATATGTTGAAGGGGATGATTGAAAGTGCTGGTGCTTGTTGGACTCCACAAATTGAGGGTTCGTTGTGAGGAGGAGCAGATGCTCAGAATGACTTCCTGGGTTCTCTCAGAAGTGATGGAGTTGGTTGGTTGTTTAGTGTTGCTCAGTTTCTCTTCTAGGTCTCATACACATGGCATCCGCACTCTGGTTAATGAGATGAAAGAATGCTGAGAAATCTAGCAGCGTGCGCATATAGGTTTGATTTCCCACCCCCCAAAACAAGGAGGCCAGACTCCAAAATGAGCTGGCCCAAATATATCACTGCAAGTAGTCAGCCACTTGACTGCTTCCTACTTTTCTAACTCTCTGCCACTAGAGCTACCTTTAACCTATGAGCCTGAATCACAGATATCTTTGCATCCTGCCTTACTCCCTCCTTGACTACAGTGCCCCTCTAACTGGCATTCATTCATTTTGTGCACTCCATTTTTCTTTCCCTGTCCAAAGGGGCTGCCGTTTTGGACTGTCTTTACCATACTTTAGTGCTTTCTAAACCCTTTGCAGTGCATTCAAGAGATGCTCAGTTAAATAGAAGCCATTAATTCATTAATACATTGCTCTATGTGAAGTGGGCTCTTAAATATTCCCCTAGACATTTTAGTTGATTTTGCTAGTAAGAACACACTGCCATTGTAAAGGTTAATGACTCAATGTTTCATAAGACAACGCACTGATTGTATGAATTGTCTTATTGGACAATGTGAATAACTTTGAATATAGTGTTGCTTAATATCATGAAAGAACAATTTAGTAGAATAACAAATGGTGTTGCAGTGTTCTGTTAACATCCTCTTTGTACTTGGTACCAATCAACTAATTATAGATTTAGCCCTTTCCAAATGGCATTGTCTCAAAATTTACATAATCCTGAAGGTTTTTCTCTATGAACACCCCAACATATAAACTACCATGCAAGAACAGACCAAGGGTCATCTAGTCTGGTATTATGTCTAAGTCTAGATGGCTAGACTAGATGTTTCAGAAAAAGCTAGGGGTGGAGGAGAACAAATGTACTTGGCCACCTGCACAATATTATTCTGGAGGTATGGAGGATGTTTTTCTTCATGTCACCCGTGGATTATATCATGCCCTGAAGCATGAAGTTTGATATCCCTTGTGATTGTTATCAGATCTAGTATGACTGAAGGTGATCTTCATCTATGTGCCTAATCCTCTAATTGTGTGGAGGAAAGAGTTCAATGCGATACAAGGGTGAAGTGATGGAGACATTGTTTTATAACTTAATCACTGAGCAGGTGAAGGTGCAGGGTTGCAGCCTAAGGAATAAATGTTACAATTAGTGAAACCGATATTAATAAATAGCTACGAGGATGATAGAGCTTGTATCTGTATACTTTAGATGTATGGGCAGTGCATAGAAATTTATTTATTTATTTTCATTCCTTAAACCACTATCATGACCTGAAGTGTGTTGGTTCTGAGAACAGGGACTATTTATGGTCAGTGCAAACTTCTACAATTCATTCTGCAGTGAATTAGCATTTAGCAATCCATTCGCAACTTCATGCACGAAAATGCAGGTGGAGCCTGGCTAAATATGGTAAGAAAATTACTAAAGGCCAAATTCTGCCACTGTTATGTTGAGTAGTCCCCTACTCTACAAGTAGCTCTATAGATGTAACATGGGAGTGCTCATGGAGTAAGGTACTATTCATCATGAATAAGTCAGAGAGACTATGGTCCTAATCTTTCATAAAATATGAACCTATAGAATTTTCGGTATAAAGAGTGGAAGTTGCTTTGCTTTTTCTCATTAGTTAAAAACATAAGAAATTAGGGACAATGGATTTATATTGTTCCAATACTGGTTAAACAGAACAGACTAAATATAAGGAAGATACCGAGATTCAAACTATTATTGCTTGATGAAACTATTTCCCATTGAAAAATGCTAGTTAATCAAAACTGAAATGGTTTGTGGAAACACATCTGTTTAGATAAAAACTTAATCAGGGAGGTGGCTCAGGTCTAGGATGCAAGTGAGCGAGAATGAGAGACTCCAGAATAACCCAGAGAATAGGGCTTTCACTTGGGATGTGGGAAACACAGGGACTTGAACATCCCGGGAAGTGCGCTAGCCACCAGGCTATTGGTTATTCTGAGATTTTGTTTCCTCTCTATCCCCTCCCCCCCCCAAATCATTTTTCGTTGTGTATCAGAACAAAAACAAATTTCAAAACCACATTTTGTGTTTTTATTTTTTTGCAAAATGGAATTTTTTTTCTGGCTAGTCCTGCTACTTAACTGAAGAAAATGTAGAAGATTTTTCAATTATGCAGTGAACAAAGGGTACTTCTGAGATCCAAATTTATCCCATTGTTTTTGGGCTGTGTGACCGGGTGACTCACCTCACATGAACGCCACTGCCGGCCGGGAGTGCCCGCACCTGCATGCTCTCTGTCTTGCGCTGCTTGCAGTGATCCCTGCTGGCAGCGAACTTCTCAGATGGATTTTCAGTGATTCAGCCTTTCGTCCATATGTGAACACGCACAAAACAGACCCCTTCCGGGGTACGTGGTCCAACAGGATCTATTTCAGTGCCCTCAGTACAGTCTTTGTTTGCAGCCCTATCTCTAGGCTCAGTCCTAGTCCAACAGGGCCCATCACAGTACCCTGATTGGCAGTGTTTTCATCTGCAGTCCTATTCCCTGGGCCTGTTTAAGCTTCCCTTCTCAGGGCTTAAGCCACTTCTCCTGTGGCTGGTGGGGGGACCAACTATTACAGGTCCCAACCCAGGGACCCTACAAACAGCAACAACCTGCTGCATCCCTTTACTAATTGCTGCTGCATTTCCGTGGGACACTTCCCTTCTCAGCCCCGGTACCTTTCTTGCCCACCTGGCTCCGGCCAGCAAACTGAATCTGCTCAGGCCCTGCAGCTCCTTTTAATGAGCCTGCTGGGCTCTGATTGACTGCTCCCTGCAGCCTCTGTGGTAGCCAGGAAGATTCACCTGTGGTAGGGCTGCAAGGCCTCCAGCAGGGGGCTTCGGGGCCTAGTACACCCTGTCACAGGCAGCCTATGACCTCTTTTTGTGGCCTGATCCAAAATTCGCTCAAGTCAGTGGAAAGACTCTGATTGGCTTGTGGATCAAGCCATTTTACAACAGATATATGGTGCAAATAGATATATTTTAAAAATTCTTTCCACCTAAAAAAGCTCAGATTCTTCTAATCACTATATGAAAACTTCTCAATTCCACCGATGGAACAAGAGCAGAATATCATTAACCATGTGAAACCAGAGAATACCATTCATGGAGAGAGTAGTATATCATACAAGATTGGAGATGAGAATTTTTCCCGAAATCTGATTATCTTAATTATTCCTTGTAATATTCTTTGTCTATCTTCAAGCACATTACATGGTTTGTAGACCTTTCCAAATGTATCATACTAAATACAACACTACAAGAAATGCTGAAAAAACTGACTTTTCCATTCTGTGCAGTGTAGTTTTGAGTTTCTTTGCTCATGTGCTAGCGTACTTTATGATATTAAGCCAAATCCATTAGGATGAAAACTTGATGTTCAGTACAAGATTGATTAAAGCCACAAGAGTCTCTCTATCATGGAAATATAAGACATTTAGCGAAAGCTAATGAGGGTGAGATTTCTCTTCCTGACACTAAAAGGATTCCATAGAAGATGACATGCAAGATCTATCGGAATTTCATTTCCCAAATGCTTGCTTTGAAATTTGATTTCTCCCTGAGCAATTTGTTTTGGTGCATTGGTAATATGAGATGGTGCTATTTTATTGTAAAATATAGTGATGAGATTCCTTGATTCTGTAAGGCACTGAAAATTCATATCAATTTCATTATGTTTGCAATTGATAAAATTATACATTTTAGAAAGTAATCATTGAATAAACTGCTAATACTGTAGCCTAGGTTGGAGCAGAAAGTTGACAGCATAACATCAAATAATGGTTTCCCCCATCATAGAGACACTGAAAGTGGAAGTTGAAAGAGATGGTTGTACACACCACCCATTCATGCAATAGCAGAGTCCAAGGCAAGTGGTTGGAGCATCTAGTACATCCAGAACTGATGACCTATCAAAGGTGAATATTTGGGAGGGATGAAACTGTGGCATGTCCTACTGCATACCCTGAAATCTGTGCTGTTGAAAGAGAGAATGCTGGAAAGGAGCACATTTCCCCTATCACCTCCTGGATTCCGTTTTCCAATTGGATTGTACACTTTCTTCCCTTTCCTAGCGTTAGTCGTTTTCCTAAGAAGCACGTTTCGGACCAGCTGTAGGTATTTATTTTCTCCCTTTAAATTATATGGCGAGTTTGCAATTGTCTTCACTTTTCCTTCAGTTTTTATTAAACTTCCTCATATTTACTCATTATCAAGTATACAACTATTCAGAGTGTAATTGATTGGTTTTTGTTGTTGTCGTTTTTTAAAGGTGTGGATTGAGCATCAGCACTTCTTTGTCTATTTGACATTTAAAATGTGAGGATGCTCGCTAGTTGTGCTTTGTCATATTATTTTGATGGTATTGTTCCTGCTGCCTGACTAGAGGAGTTTGAATGCACTTCTGATGTGAATATTGCTCGAAGCAAATTTAACATTCACTTTCCTCAAATAAACTTGCGTGTGATTTTGAAATTTGCTTCTTACGCCAGTAAAACCACTGCAAAAATGTTTGTGACAGCAAACATAGTGAGAGCTAGTGTGAAATGGATGTAACTAAAATTCAATAAACTCTGCACAGAAAATGGTATGGCATTTTCTCAGCTCTGCGGTTGACCAGTGTTGTGGGGAGAAAAAACAGCAAGTCACACTCATGGTAAAGGCAAGGATCTTTTTGTTGTATCATCTGTGGTAGAATGCTGACTGCCTGATGTGAGTTAAAGAAATTTCTTTTGCACTTCATTTGTCACTCATTTTATACTTACTTTTTTTTTTTTTTTTTTAAAGTGGGGGGCAAATGAATTGTTCTAATTAATGGAGCAGTGATGGCGGTTATTGGACACAATAAGTATATGTATAAGACAGAGATATGACAATGATCATCTGTGCTGCAACTTTTGTGGCTGCTTTGGGAAAATGCAGAATCTAAACTGTCTAACTGGGCTCATTTCAGTCAGTATTTTATAGCTATTAATCATAAGACCACTCAATTTGCAACATTAAAAAGTCCTTAAAGTGCCTGTATGAGATCTTAAAAAAAATCTGCACTTGCCTCAGTGGGTACCTGGCTGTAAAATGGCAGTGATTGTATGCTTAATGAAACTGCAGTTAGAATTGAGGCCAAGTCTCAGAAGGAATCCCTGGTTTATATAAACAGAGATCTTTGAGTCCTCTAACTCTACTTTTACAAAGAATGTACAGTGGATTTTTGCTCATTTTTAATCCCACAAATAGCCCAAATAAAACCCTACGCAATGCTTTGAATCTTATTTCTTGGAAATCTTTTTGCAGAGTAAGGCTCTGATCCAGCAAAGCATCTAGGCTAGTACCTCACTCCCAACTCCCACTGGATTTCAGTGGGACTTTGGCACCTAACTCTTATGGTCTTTTGAAAAATCCCAACCTTACTTACTGCACCTGCATAAATTTAATTCTGATCATGCTTGGTGGGCTGATTTTTAAAGAGCTCTTTTTCAGAATCTCTCTTTAAACCCATTTATTTTGCTTTAATCTCTGGAAATGTGCATCTTGTGTCTTTCTTCTGTTTGGCCCACTGTAAATTCTGGAGTTTTCCTAAACAGAGATGACCTGCGATGACATCCCAAACTGTTTCTTTTTATGCAGTTTGTGCTTGAAATTGAGTCCGTAATTTAGGGCCTGATCACCAATCCAATGAAGTTGATAAGAGTCTTCCCATTAACTTTAATGGATGATTGATTGGACCCTTAGAGAGCTGAATGCCTTTCCTCCTCTCAGCCCTTGGCTTTGTTTTTCCAGCAAGAATTCTGGTGCTGAAGCAAAAATGCTTCTGAAGAAGAATGGATACATTGGACTTAATTGCAGTTTAGACTGCATAGGTGCAAATCCCACTGCATTTAGCATAACCACGAAACAAATAGAAAACACAAATCAGAAATGTAGGTGTAGAACTAAATATTAGCAAACATACATGAATTAAACAATGTAGGAGCTGGAAGTATATTTGGGGATGTGCAGAAGATTGTTCCTTTTTGGCTTCCCAGTTCCAGCTCAAAACTCCCTCCTTCTCTGTGACCTATTGTAAATTGCCAGTTACCACCCCTCTTATTCTGATGATTCCAAGGGGCATCCCTTCTCTGTCAGAGTTTATGCAGCTGTGAGCCAATTCCTGACACTTCTCAATTCAGACTCTGGCTCTCAATGGTTGTCTTTTTGGGGATTACTCCAGAATGTACCGTACTATTGTTTTACAAGTTCCTACCAACACTGCATTGTATCTCACCTCCGGGTCACAGATAGGAGCCTTCTCTATTCCTTATCTTCCTGTTGTATGAATATTATTAGCAAGGAGTCAGTGAGATCATTAAGCAGGTAGCACATAAAGACAGAGTGAGATAGTAGACCGAAAGGTAAGATGTTAGTGAAGAGGCCCAAAGAACCCAAGATCATCCTTGAAACCCAACTAAGTAGCATCCCTAAAATCCAGTCCTTCTGCTAATCTGAGTAGAAACCTCAGTCTCAGAGATGAGGATTCTTTCATAGCCCTCACTGTAATGCAGTGGTCCCCCAACCTTTTTCATCTGGCGGGCGCCAGACAACGAGCCACGGAGAACCATGGCGGCGGACAAAAATCGGCGGCATTTCGGCGGATGCTCGTCCGCCAGCCAGTTCGCGGGCACACTCAGACGCCCCGGCGGGTGCCATGGCGCCCAGGGGCACCGGGTTGGGGACCCCTGCTGTAATGGAAGAAGGATCATGATACTCACTTTCCAGGCAAAAGGACAAATGGATCCCTCCAATAAAATTAGACCTGAGGTGAATTTGACCCAACGTATTTTGCAAAATTGACAGATGCCAGTGGGTCTGAGTATATTCCATGTTAAACGCCATCAGATCATTGTATGCAACCATAGGCTTTGTATTAAGATGTTTCCTTTTCCAGCATGTTCTGTATGTTAAAAACATCCCCAGCAACAGCCAGGAATGGCAATCTTTCATTGTTCTTCTAATATTGTTTATTCGCAGCTTTACCTCATCAGCATACCCATCATCTTCCAAATATTTGTACGGAGCATTTTGTTCTCTACTTAGGTTATTAAAGGTTAATCTAAATATCACAGGAATACGTAAACTTCCATATGCCAGTCAAATTTATTTAGATTCATTGGAATTAAATGCAGAACTCGATAACATTTGTGCAGATTTGAAAAGATTTTTGTATGGAACTATGCGTTTAAATGCCAAAATCTATTAAACACATAGCTTGTTAGAAGTAAACTATAAAGAGAGGTTTTATTTTCAGCTACAAAATTTGGGTTAAAATATATTTTTTAAAACTTTTGTTTTGATAAGTTGATTAAATCTGTAGCTTCATGTGTATAAGACCTCTAGTGAATTTTGGGCAAGTTAAAAGTTCATAATATACTTACAACAGAAGAATTCGAATTTCACATATTTAACATTTCCCTCCTTCCTCCCCACTTTAAAAAGCCAAGAAATGGTTGACACAAGGAATAAATCATCCTCTCACCCACACAGATATTTATTGTTCTTAGCAAAAACTGAAGCCAGTTGGTATTGCAGCATGGTGACAGTCCCACCCACACACTATCTGGCTTATGGATAAAAGGAGGATCTCATTCTGCAGTGCAGTGAATTCAATACCTTACGCTAAGTGCTAAAGATAAAAACTGGAAGTCTTATACATCAACTCATGAAATAAAAGCATTCTGCTTCCTAACATATGTATCTGTCAACTGCATTGCTGCCAGGATTCAGTACATATAGCCACAAGCGCTAACTTTTGTTTTTGCCAGTGGGTGCTTTCCACCTTCCAGTTTCACTGTGCGCCATGTGCATGCTCCTACCACCTACTGGCGGCTTGTGGGTGCCTGAGTCCCAGAGAACCCACAAAGTTGGTGCCTATTGTGATAAAGTTCTGTTCTTGACTCTGTGGGTCCTGCGTGTCCTGATGGATTTTGCTAGCCTCAGAGGCTCACTGTGACCCTGTAACGACACAAACTGCTCCCTCTCCCAATTCCCTACTGTGGCCCAGTGCTGCCAACAGTGCGGGGGGGTGTATGTGTGGGGGGAAGCCGAGAACAGCCGAGTGCTGCGGGCAGTCAGAGGAGATTATGCACCCTCCCTTAGCTATACATACCTTCAGCCTCTGGTTTTCAGGAGGGGCGGGGGGAAAAAAACCAACCGAGAACAGCTGAGTGCTGCCGGCAGTCAGAGGAGAGGGGGAAAAAATAAAAAGCTGAGAACAGCCGAGTGCTGCCGGCGGAGGAAAAAAACAAAAAAACCAAACACCTAAATATCGGGACATCTGGTCACCCTACTTGCACCTGATACAGATTTGTACTGCTTCATTCCTCCAACAGCACAGCTCCCTCCTATAGCTCCTGACACCCGCTCCTCACTGACTAACTGGGAGGCTTTTAACTAGTTCCAGCCAGTCCTTGATTGGCTTCAGGTGTCCCAATCAATCTAGCTATCTCCACTGCCTTCTAGAAGGATCTTAATTGGCCCCAGGTGTCTTGATTAACCTGGATCAACTGCCATTTGGTTACCATGGTACCAGGAATTTGTTTAGCCTGGGGCTAACATACCTGTTCCTCACTACTTTACCATCTGGCCTTGCCCCATCACACTATGGATATAGCAATGGATTCTAAGTATGATCCTGCAGGCACGTCACAATTTCTGTATGAGCATTATTTTAATGTTCACAAATATTTGAGTTCCTTGGGTTTGCCAATAGCAAGTCTGAATAACATATACATGTATAAAATACCACACAAAGGTACAAATGAGATGGGTAATGAGAGCTATAGATCTGTTATGGGTTTAAATGTACATACAGGATATGTATATAGGATATGTATATGTAAAGTGCTCATGCTTAAAAGCTTGCCAATTGCCTCAGATAACAAAGTATTCCCAATATTAAGTATGAGTGCAAATACTGAGGTAACACTATTTATTTATCTAAGCCTGACCGTGGTAAATAGCCATTGCCCACAATGTATCAATGTATTTTGGTATGCTTAGATGCCACTGAACAAGAATATACCCAACTACATTATTAAAAACTGCTATACTGGGTAAGATCAATGGTTCATTTAGCCCAGTATCCTGTTTTTGACAATGGCCAATACCAGTGCTTCAGGGGTGTTTACAAAACAGGGCAAATTTAGAGAGATCCACCTCATCTTCCTCTCTTGGCTGCTGGCAGTCAGAGATTTAGGTTTGCCTCATGGGATTGCATCCCTGACCATCTTAATTAATAGCCATTGATGGACCTATCCTCCATGAACTTATTTAGTTCTTGTTTGAATCCAGTTATAATTTTGGCTATCACAACATCCTATGGCAATGAGTTCCACAGGTTAATGGTGCATTGTATGGAAAAGTACTTTTTCTTGTTTGTATTATCCCTGCTGCCTATTAATTTCATTGTGTGACCCCTTGTTTTTGTATTGTGGGAAAGGGTAAATAACACTTTTTTTTCTAGACACGTCATGATTTTTATAGACGTTTATCATGTGATAGCTCTGAGTTGGAACATTGATTCCTAAGCTCCAGGGACTTTGGAGACATTTCAGTCTGGTTGCAAACTTCAGGCTTGGGGCCATCACTACCACTTCTTATACCCACTGTACTCTCAGTGTTGCAGTCAAGTAGCAGGGAGTAAAATACGGTAGCAAGGTCCTTGACAGGAACAAAGCTAGGCAGGCATCCTACTAGCTCAAAAACCACATTCTGTGTCTGGCAGTCTCTGAATTTATGGTTCTGTCAGCAATCATTTCAGTTTGCGTCTAACTGCGAAGAAGAAAAAATTAAAGAAAACAAATGTAGAATGCTTGCATTCTTCTGTTCTCTGATGATTGTTGGTTTGAGCTTGTCTGGCTACATTTCAGCTTAACAGTAAACCAAATTGCACAGCCGTGACTTCAGTTCTGTGCCTTGTATTCTCTGTCTATTCTGAGTGGGCAGGCATTATTAATGTCTTCCATCGTGTGCAGTTGCTTTTGGTGATTTCATGAGGTCAGTGCATATCCTTAACACAAAGTTAACAAGCAATAGATTTGTTTTTGTTGTTTACTGGAAGTTCTTTAGTGCCGAACAAAATAGGGAAATTATAAAAGAAATGCCTCTTGGCTGAAGTTCCTTCTCTGGCTGTGTTCATTCTCTCACAGAAGGCAAAACTGCTTGCAATGATATTTTTGGCTCCTTTGCACTGTGTTATGTCACAGCCAATGACAAAACTTCGCTTTTTTTGTTGTTTAAATAATTTTTGTGCTGGCAGCTTCCATATGCAAAGCCACATTTACTTCACTTTACACATTTCCTTTTGAATATGTTCTACGTAAACATACTAGATGTCACAGTCCATTTCCTGGATTGGGAGAAATCAGCTGTGGCCTGCTGTCACAAAAACAGGTTCTAACTTTCCCTAAATCCATTGTGTAACTTCTGCTGGTGAGGGTACCCCAAATCCTTTCCTTAGGAACTTCTGCCCTGGGATACCTGCATGTCGTACATTCATTGATATTGCGGGAATTGCACTCCACGTTAACTTGGCCCAAGCATTTGAGAGCAGGATTTGGCCCTCGGTATAATTAGTTTGCATGCTCCACTTTTTGATAGATGTAGTTGGAAAGCTTCCCAGATCATATACCCTTTCATTAAAAAAAAAATGGCCAGAAGGTTGATAAATGGACTAAAAGTATTAGCTTATGAGCTGCTTTCTCTGAAGCTTCTCCAAGCGAGTCCTTTCCCTCCTCCCCCCACTCCCGGAAAGAAAAAAAAAGAAAAAAAGACTGAAAAAGCTGGCACTCTTGCTGATAGGAGATGAAACACCTATTTGACAGAAGCATACAATTGTATGTTTGCTGCCAAAGCACCATGTGCCAGTTGCTTGACTTGGGATAAGTGGGAAGAAGGAATTAGTGAGAGAGCCTGCAGTGCAGATTTCAGAAGTATTTTTGTTCTGTTCACTGCTCTCCCTTTATCTTTTCTTCTTATGTGTCTTTCTCCTTCATGCTATGACAGACTTTGGCACTGGTCCTGAATATAAATGAAGCCAATCAGTTGTCAGCATCTGCTATTGGGTAATAAGTTTTGGGCACTGGCACAACTTTGTGCTTCATACTGTACAGGTGGATTCAATTGCCCAATTACACATTTTCTGTTTTGAGAGATCATGGGAATTTTTGCTTGCTTAATTTTCAATGTCCAGAAATTGTGTGTGTGTATTCCCCCATCTTGATGCAACTCTAAACTCCTTGCTATCGTATTACAAAAAGGCCAACCGGACAAAACAGACAGATTCTTTGTATGAACAGACAACAGATTAGTTCTTGGTCCCAGCATAGCAACTGCCTCCACAAAGGGTCTGACACCCTTTCTCTGGTTTCTCTGGTTTGTGTTGGTGAAAAGAGCATAGATATGATCCCATCTTTACCTGTCCCTCGCTATTTGTTTTGGAGAACTTAGCACTGATGGAAGCACTAGACTAGTGCTTCCATCTGCACCACTCAGTCTAATTGTATCTGGATAAGGGTGTGTGTGTCTGGGGGGTGTTCCTCTCTCCAGACTTCCTTGCAGAGCCTGCCAAAATGGGTACATTTGTACTGGAAAGTAAGGCTGGATCTGTGAGACCTGTAGACCCATTGAGTGTTCATATTGCATTGCTATGCGAGCATCACACCCAGCAACAATGCATCCATGCTGCATTATGCAGTTATGAGTGGCTGGAGGGGGGCAGGGGCATGCACAAGAGGGGGGCAAGCAGCGTCACGGCCCCCCCAGTAATTGACAGGGGCAGAGAACTCCTCTGGCCCTGGGGCCGTGGCTGGAGCTGACAGTTCCTCTGGCCACAGGGGGAGAACAAGCTCCTCTGGCCCTGGGGCCACGCTGGGCGGGGAGAGCTTCCCCAGCTGTGGGGTGGGATGAGGCGAGAGCGTGCCTCTCCAAAAGCAGTCAAATTTTATTCCTGGACACACTCCTGGGGAGTGGCATATCCTAGGCTCCTTAGTGCCCTTGCTAGCTGTATTGCTATAGGGCTTGGTTCAGGGTATATTGTGGGAGAATGTTTCTGTCCATCCCGAAGTGCTCTTAGCCCACCAAGACATCCAGTGGGTCTGCGCACTCCCTGCATCTGGAGCCTGCAACCTGGATCCAGTGCTGATGGAAGAACAGCTTGCCCTTTTGCTGCTGTTTTAAGATGCAGGCAGATCATCTCTGAGATATTGGTGGACATTTCGACATCAGTATTTGTCCTACAAAGGTACTTCTCGGGGGGAAGGAGGAGGGTACAGACAAGGCATCTGTGAACAGGCTGATGTTCCTCTGTCCATTGCCATAACTGCGGACACCCCATATGTAGACTGTCCCTTCTGGAGTAGGCCCACAAGCACTGACTGGTGGGATCATATTGTCATGTGGACCTGAAATGACCAGAAGTGGCTCCAGAACCTTCACATGAAGAAGTAGCTGTTCTGTGTGATCAGCTTGCCCCAACCCTACAGCATCAGGACACACACACGAGGGAGTCCAAGCTAGTCCAGAAGTGGGTTGCTATAACCATCTGGAAGCTGGCTACGCCAGACCACTATGGGTTCACGGCTAACAAATGTGGTGTTGGCAAGTCAGCTGAGGGGGTTGTGTCGGTGAAGGTTTGTGAGGCAACCAGGAGTGTGGTTTATCCAAAGGTAGTGGGCATAAAAAACAACAAATGACTAGCAACCTAGGACTAAATGCATCCCCTGCTACCATGTGGGCTCATAATCTAGGCACCACAGACTGAATACTACTTGGATTCACAATACTAAATACATCCTCTATACCATTTGGGCTGACAATACAGATAGCTCAGAAGAGTTCAGCTTTCCAGCATGACTGATTTCTAGGCAGCACAGTACTAGCAGGGAAAGGAATGTAAGGTTCACAAATAGAATACCCACCAACCCATCATTCTAACAACAAGCAAGTATCTAGTAAACATTTCATGCTAACTGCTTGTTTAACTCTCTCTCCCATTCTCAGTATCCATTTTGAACCCCACGTGGTGCTGGGGAAGAGAAAGGGGGTTTTGCTAGAGAAATGGCATGGCTTCTGAGCTCAACGGAAGCACACTACAGCCCATAGCTTGTAACAATACTTTAATTGGACATAACCTGGAAATCCCTCCCATTCGTACTATTAATAACTGAAAATATGGCAGACCAAACATACCAGGCTCCAACTCCAAAACAACTACTTCTGCTGGTTCAGCTGTGGGATGTCCGCTCAGCCCTTCCTGTGATCCTAAGAGTGGTCCAGTGCCAGATGGCAATAGGCTCCTTGGTATGTAACAGTAAAACTCAGCTGGCCTGACCAGTTCAATATACCTCACATAGGATGACCAGATGTCCTGATTTTATAGGGACAGTCCCGATTTTGGGGTCTTTTTCTTAAATAGGCTCCTGTTACCCTCTCACCCCCTATCCTGATTTTTCACACTTGCTGTCTGGTCACCCTAACCTCACACTCTGTTGTTAAGATATTTATTTAAAAGGTGTCCTGTAATATATCATTTGAAAAGGAACACACTGGTCATTAATGTCACTGTGAAATGTACATAACAATGCTTTAGATGAAATGATGGATACTCTCTGATATTATGATTTGAGACTATACAGACAAAGGAGGCAAAACAGGTTTTTTTCCAGACGAAGGGGAAAGGCAAACAACTCTTCCAGCTCAATTTCAAACTTAGTCAGCTGTGACCATGGAGTGAGACAATGGGCTACTCATTTGCACTGGAGATTGTTGGAAGATCACTGCATTGTAAGCCACAGGAGACTGAAAATTAACATATCAGCTCCATGCTGGACACAGAAATGCTGAGCCCCCAGGAGGGCTTCCGGACTTTGAAAACAAAGATGAACTTTGGAGATCTAAGGAACTGCTGAAAGACTTTAGTGTATCCATCTTCTGAGGGAACAAAAGAACCAGCAATTTGATTCTGTGGGGGTGGGCGAATGCTAACAATTTGGCATAAGTAAGAAATTGATCTTGCTAGAATTTAGTTTTAGACACTAGAAAGCATGTTGTTTTGCTTTTGTGGGTAACGCTTTCATATCTCTTTCATTCTTGCTTGAAATCACTTAAATCTGTGTTCTCTGTTACTAAATTTATTCTTAGTTTTACTACAAACCCTCTCAGTGATGTTATATTGGAATAGGTCCAGGGGTGAAAGTAACTTACAGGACTTACCGGTACTGCCGGAGTCCTGAGGGGGCATGGCCTCAACCGGAAGAGGCTGGTCCGGCAGCCGGGCTCGGGCGTGGATTTAAAGGGCCCGAAGCTCCCGTGGTTGCGGGGAGCCCCGAGCCTTGCCGAGCTGGGGCCGGGATTCAAAGGGCTCTGTGCTTCCCACTGTGGTGGGGAGCTCTGAGCCCTTTAAATCCCTGCTGCGAAAGCTGATGCGGTCCGGCACGGCGTACTGGCTCTTGCTGGTACGCCGTACCGGACCATACCGGCTTACTTTCACCTCTGAGTAGGTCTGAGTCTTT
Organism: Chrysemys picta bellii; assembly: GCF_011386835.1. NCBI lineage: Eukaryota > Metazoa > Chordata > Testudines > Emydidae > Chrysemys > Chrysemys picta. The sequence continues at coordinate 13,016,492 of NC_088799.1, read as the reverse complement.
AACAAACAGAACAGCCTTATGTATGCACCGTCTGTTTTTGGAGGCAGCGAACTTGATAACTTCTGTCAGCTTCCAGCAAGAGCGACGAGACCCTGCAGGGCAGATGGTTTTGGAGAGATTCAGGACCAGAAGAGTTGTTGCGGGCAACCCTGCAGGGAGTAACCAGGCTGCTGGAAGCCAGAGTGAGATCATTGTGCTGTAAGCAGGCTGCTGTTGTCAGGTCTCTGAGCCAATGTTGCACAGTACAAAGGCACCCAGGGCTACAGGGCAGGCACTGACAAAATTCCTGACTGGTCTGGGTCAATTCCCAAAGCGTTACAATCCCCAAACAGGTCCTTTGAATATGAATCCAGGAGGTGCTGTGCTGCTTTGGTGGCATAGCCTGATCTGGGACTGGAGTCAGCACCAGGGTTACTTCATCCCCTTGATCCAGGCTCTCCTCTGGCAGTGCCACTGATGGTGGGGTTCTAAGCGTGCCATCCCTGAGCAGCAGATTGTCATGCAGCACTGTGGGTTCTGTGCTTTGTGCCGTTCCCGGCCGGCACCTGATCAAATTTATCGTAGAAAAGGCAGAGGAAGGGGAGTGCCCTGAGGTTTGGTTGTCATCGCTGGCTTTGCAGTAGTCAGTCTTAAGCTGCTTGACTCACTCCTGGCATTGAATTGAGGTCTGCTGGATCCCCAGCACCACCAGCCTCGCTGACATTCTTTTGGACACCTACTTATTTCTTGTACTCTCACTGAAGTCAAATATCTTTCTCTGCTCACTCCAGTTTTATCAGAATCCACTTGTGTTCCTCTGGACAGTTTAGTAGTGCAACTGATGTTCTTCTTAATGCTGGCCACAGCTAACACACAATAGGGTTAGCTGTGGCTATGGTTACACTACAGAGCTTACAGCAGCACAGTTGCACTAATGCAGCTGGCCACTGTAGCGCTGCTAGTGCAGATGCTCTAAGAGAAGCTCTCCCGCCGATATAGTGGTGTCCACACTGGTGCTTAGATCCCTCAAGAGACATAACTTATACCGACATAAGCTGTAGTGTGGACATAGCCTGTGTTTCCAGTTGAGGAGTCCCCATGGAAATGAAGGGTTAAATGCTGCACAGCTGTATTTGAACCAGGAGGTTGCTTCCGGTTCCTGTGAATCAAGTGGAAAGATTGGAGATGGAAGGGCTGGGACGCACAGGCCTATGGGATTGTGGGATAGCATTGGTCAACAAAAGTTCAGCCAATGCAATTAGCATGTTTATGCATATACGTACGTACGTGTGTGTGTCATCATATGTGTATATAAATAAATAAATACACATATGATCTCTCTCACACACACACACACACTCCCTAATGATATCCACAGAGGAAGGAGGTTACGTGATGTCTCCCCTGTCCCTGTTCTTGGGGTCCTGCAAATACATCTATAACATATGCACTGTTGTCACTTGGAAATAGTAAAGTTATGGGACTGTATGGTTTAGGAGATGAGTAATTTGGACCCAGGGCCATTCACCTCTAAATCCCTTGTTGAATACAGCCCGGCTTGGCAGAGACTGAAAGTCATTTCTAGGTATTCGCTGTGTAGTTGCTGATGTGAAATAAGGTCTTATTTGAATTTTTGGTGGCTAAGTGTCCATATCACGCCAAAACCAAAACTCGTGAAAATTGCAGTAGCTGGCACCTTTGTTGGCAATATCAACAAAGGCTAAAGATTGAGTGGGCATGGAAACTCAAACCGTGAGACTGTCCCTGTGGCAGTACAATGAGCTATCTTGCAGGGGCATCTTCATTCAGATCCTGAACTCTCTGGTACAGGGATTGGAAGCACTGTGAAGACACCATATTTAGCTTTTTGGAAAGGACACAAGTGCTTTGTGTTTCTCTCTGTCCCCCTCTGGCACTAGCTACTGTAGTGACATTCTTTGTCTCGAGAGAGGGAGAGCTCCATCAAATGGGTCGGTTCCATGATATTGGGGAATGATGTGATCAGGAAAAAGTTGTGGGAGTGCACAATTGAAGGTGGTAGAATAAAGAATAGCCCAACTCCTGTTTAGAGTTCTTTAACAAAATGATTGATAGTTTCTAAGGAGCATTAGTAAAGAAAACAGGAATCTAGCTAATTCTTAGATGCCAGCACTCTCCATGCTGATCACTGTCAGCAGACAGGATACTGGGCTAGATGGACCTTTGGTCTGACCAGGTACAGCCATTCTTATGTTCAAAACCAATCCATGAAAATCCATTGGTTTTTTTTTCTACATTCTTATGTTCTTAATTTCTAACATAAATTAAAGAAAATTATTTGATGAAGATACCACAGCTATTTTCTATTCTACAGGGCCAGCCCACAACGTTTTGGCACCTGAGACGGGGAGCTCAAATGATGTCCCCATACCCTCTTGCTTGGGCCAAAACTTTGAAAGGTCTCAATTCTGCCTTCTTCCTGTTCTACTGCTCTCCTGGTACCGCTCTGCTACCTACCCCAATAAAGGAGAATTAACAACTTAAAATGCCTTGTTCAAAAATTTTAAGTAACACTTACATTTGCTGTTCAGGCGTTTGAAAGTTAACTTTTCTTGTCTGCATAGTCACTGGCATTTTTATCTGTTTGAATAATCAAAGAGGTGCTTTCCATGCCTTCTTGGTTGCAAAGATTTGAACTGCTTCCTGAAGGTCCACAGTCTGGGCCAGCTCATGCTCTTTTGAGATGGTTGCAAGACCAACCAGCCTCTCCTGTGTCATAGTGGAACGTAGATGTGTTTTTATTAACTTCAGCTTGGAGAAGCTGCGTTCTCCACTGGCAACTGTTACAGGAAGTGTTAGAAGTATGCGCAGAGCAACAAAAGCATTTGGAAAGAGGGTGATTATCTTACTTGTGCACATATATTCCAGAGCAGCCTTTGGAGTTGAACCTGCTGAAATGTATCTTGAAAGGGCTTTCAGTTCATCACCTAAATCACTCACATCAATATTGCGCATGTCCTCATGTGTCAACACTGTCTCCTGTGCCCTGCATTGCTGGTGTAGGTCTTCTTCAGGTATAGTGAGGAGTTTTGGAATATCATACAATATCCCAAATATACTCCTGTGTTCCTTGAGCTGCATGAAACGTTCTTCAACTGATTGTATTGCACAATCTAGCACCTGGTTAAAGAATTCAACTTTGAATTGTTGTTTGGGGACTCTTATGGGATTATCCCATGCCTCGTAATCAAAATGTCGTCTTCTTCAGTGACTCTTGTACTCTTGAATGGGTGGGAAAATAGCTTCAGTGTGAAGTTCCTCTCCCAACTTCTGTGCACTCTTCAGAACGTTTTGAAATCCCTCATCTGACCAGTAAGACTGTAGGTATGACTTTGTTTTGTCCAGTTGTCCCATTGCTCCAGATATATCAAGGTCAACACCTTGGAGTCTCTTGCTTACAACATTTATTTCAAATAGTATGACATGCCACAACACTAAGCCACACAGAATTTTGACGTTATGTATGTTTCTGGTGATTCCATTTCCCTCTGCCACAGTTCTCCCACAAACAGTTCCTGTCATAGCATTATCCTCCATAATGGCAACTATGGCATCATCTATCTTCCCAATTTGGTGTTTGATAGGCTTTATCGCCTTCACTCGACTTTCCCATCATGTGGCACTCAGTGGTTTCAGTGTCAGAGAGGATGTTCCCAGATGTTGCTTCAAAATTTGCCATCGATGAGTTGATGCAGAGAAAAATACATAGATGCTTTGAATTACATTAAAAAATTCAGCAGCCTCACTGGAAGCTGATGCTGCACCACTGACCACCAAGTTCAATGAATGAGAACTGCACGGGACAAAAAAAGCTTGAGGGTTTAACTCTCGGATCCGTCTCTGCACTCCTCTGTTCTTTCCTCTCATGTTGGCACCCATTATCATAACCCTGACTTCTCATGTCAGCTATTGCAATTCCTGTATCTTCCAGCTTTTTAAGAAGCACATTTGTCATACCAGCTCCTGTAGTATCATCAATGTCAATACATTCTAGAAAATGCTCTCTGACAGTCACCATTGCAGGGACATTTTCGCTAGGTTCTGTTGTTACAAAACGCACCATTAAAGTGATTTGTTCCATATGGCTGATGTCAGGTGTGCAGTCCAGAATAACAGCGTAATATCTTGCTGACTTCAGATCTGCCACAATCTTCTATTTGGCTTTTGTTGCCAGTAACTGTATGATCTCATTTTGAATTGTTTTCCAAAGGTAGCGGTGTGTGTACATTTCTTGGGTTGTGACTCTTCTTAGATGCTCCTGGAATACAGCATCAAACTCAGCCATCAGCTCCACAATTTTAAGGAAGTTTTCATTGTTTGGCACATACAGCTGATCTGAAGTGCCACGCAGTGCTAGGTTTTGGGTAGCAAGCATTCTCACAATGGCAATGAGCCTTTTCAGAACATTTTGCCAGTAAATAGACTCTGATGCAAGCTTCTTTTGATGCTGATCATCTATGTCATTTAACCTTCGTCTCATCTCAAGCTCTTTCCACCTATGGAATACTCTCTAGTGATTTGCTGCCTTCTCATGGCATGCCAGATTTCTAGCCAGATTTTTCCAGTCCTTTCTGCCTGTAGAACCCAATGTGGCTGAAACATTAGACTGGAAGAGTTTGCAACAAAAACAGTATGCAGCATTCTGGGTTTTTGAGTGCATAAGCGATGGCCTCTCCACTTTGTCACTATTGGGGATTTCACGCCAGTAATGTGTTTGATGGAAACTTCTATTTTCATTGTCTTTGGGGAACATGAAGTTTTGTACTTGCTGTGGCCCATGCAGTACAAGGAAATCCCTTCGGCTACTGCTCAAGTGGGTCCACAGTCCTGGATCATCTAGACTTAAGGAACTAAACTCAGCAGCAGCTGTTTCTTGTGCCTCCACCACACTCTTCTCTGATCTACACTTTTCTTCAGGAATGTGCATGGTTACATCCATTTGAGATGGAGATATGGATGCTGCAGTAGCTGCCAGGTCACCTGCACTCTGACTAACTGGAAGATCAGGCATTTCCTCACCACTCACATCCTCCCTGGGGCCGGAAGGCTCAGCGTGAACATTTGTGTCTATGTATCTCAGGAGAGCTCCTTCCTGCTTAGATAGAAAAGCTTCCTTTGCTTGCTTTCTTTTTCTGAATGCTGCCTCAGAGGGACATTTTCTTCTTTCACTCATGACTGCTGTTCTGTGCCAGCTATAGTGGCTCTCAACACTCAATTGAAGGGGACAAATAAGCAGGCTGGTAGCAGGGCCTGAGTGAGGGAAGATATCAGCGTCTTAAGGGCCTAACTGGCTCCTACTACTTCAGTTGACTCCCTGTTCTCCTCAAGTGGGTTCAGGGAAGCAGCAGGAAACAGGAAGCTCCCTGAGAAGCTGGTGTTAATCAGTCCAGGCTCCTGGGGGTCCTAGAGAGGTACATAAGAGGCTCCTCCTCCTCAGGGCCGGTGCAACCTATTAGGGCGCTACAATTTGGGGAGCGGCAGCCGCGGCGGTACTTCAGCGGCGGGACCTTCCGCTGCCTCTGTGGGGGGCGGCATTTTGGGGCGGGACCTTCCGCCGCCTAGGGCGGCAGAAAAGCTGGTGGCACTCCTGCTCCTCCTGTCTCTCCCTGCAGCTCCTGCTGCTTTCTGTTATTCCCTCTCACCTTTTCTCCTGCCTGCCTCTTAAGTCTCTTGTGCCCTCCTTCCTCCAGCATAGCACTCCACCATCTCTGTGCATCTAGAGCAGAGAGAATACATATGCACCAGCAGCAGACACAATTTTCTACACTCTGGGTCGTAGTGGCGCAGTCCCCCCCCACAGTCTGGCACCTGAGGCGGTCGCCTCATGGTAAGGCCAGCCCTGCTATTCTAAGTAGAGGGGAAATGCACTGTGTGGCAAATGCTGATTTTTAATGGCAACAATTGTCAGGGCCGGCTCCAGGCACCAGCCCACCAAGCTTGTGCTTGGGGCGGCACCTGGATGGGGGCGGCGCGGCGCCCCGGCCCCCGGGGAGAGCGGGGCCACGGCCGGGCTCGCCGCCCTCCCCCCGGCGCTCTGGCCGCCCTCCCCCCCCGGCGCCCTCCCCCCGGCCGCCGGGGGGAGAGCGGAGACCCCGCTGGGGCTCGCCGCCCTCCCCCCGGGGCTCCGGCCGCCCTCCCCCCACCCCCGCGGGGGGGGGGGGGGCGGCTTTTTTGCCTGGGGCGGCAAAAAAGCCAGAGCCGGCCCTGACAACTGTGGCTCTCTAAAACATGGAATGATACTTGCCACATTTTAAACTCAATACCCAAAGATGCTGTGAGGTTTAATTAATGTTTAAAGTGTGTTGGATGAAAGGTTCAATCTAAATAGAAAGAGCACTGTAACTAAGTACACAAGGGATTGCAAATGTAGTGGCCAGAAAATGAAAGGGAACCATTTTGTATAGCTTATTAATTGGGAAAGGATGGGATTAGTCAAGAAAATGAGCCTAGTAAACAAAGAGTAGCTTGCAATGCATATATCCCTCATAAATAAATGAAAGGAAGCAAGGTGTTTTTTTTGCATTTCCCATCCCCATTTAATTGATTCATAAATCAATTAATTACTGTCAAGAGACCTGAGGGCAGCAGGAAATTGGGTCCAAATTAAAAAGAAAAGGAGGCAATTTGTTTTAAGATTGAAAGTTGAATGTTCAATCGAAGTTTAATCAGAAGTGACCCATTGTTTGAAAAGTGGAACATCAATGTCTTTCTAATTTTACAGAATGCTTCATTAAATGAGTACTCGGAAGATAAGGATAACTGATAATTCTGAAAGGAAGGTGAGGGGAAAAGGATGCTCTCTGGAGCTAAGTTCAAAATAAAGGTGTTTTTTGCGTGTCAGTTTTTCCTTTCAAGAAGACAGATTCAAAGAGGAGCAAAAGGCATTACACTGGGACTTTGGGGATTATTTGTAGTACTTTTATATATGTTATGAAAACTGTATTATGAGAACTCTAAACCACTGTCAGAGCAACAAAAGTATTTAATCCACTCAGGTTCACATATTAATACTTGGATAATCGGCTAGATCTTAGCAGAGGGTCACAAAGGGCATATATATGAGGGATGTATGCATTGTAGGCACCCAGGGGGAGATTTTCAACAGACACAAATGGGAGTTAGGTGCTAAACTTCCAAGGGGAGTTGGGTGTCTATCTGCCCATGATTTTGAAAATCACTCCACAGTTACATATGGCATTATGAAATTCCTTGGAAGGAGCAATTACCATTATGTTTGCCCCTTGTTATTTACCACTTCCATCAGACCTGATGTGACCTGCTTCCTCCTGCTGACAATTTCTTACCCACTTCATCGAGGTGCTGAGCAAATCGGCAGGGCAGAGACCAGTCACAGTGGGGCAGGACTGGACTGGCATGGGGCCAGAAGTAGTGACTGATCAGAAGGGCATATGTAGTTATCTGCTTTGTGTCCTAGCACGTGACTGGGGGGGAATTAACGGAAGGTACATTGATGTGATGAGTCTTGCTTTGTTCATGGAGAAAGCAGGATCTGAAAGGATGCTGGAACTCCTATTGTGTGGGGGAGAGGTATAAAGGATGGATAGACTCCTGTGCTGTAAGGTTAGCATCTCTTTCCCTTATTGCGTGTTTACCAAAGCAGTGAACATCTTTGCTTAGCAAATTGCTGCAAAAAATCCCACATGCATTTGTGAGCCTGCTGAAGGAATAAATGGGAACACTTCATTCATCCTTTCACTGCTGGAAAGCATTGCCCTGGCTATTAAATGCTGAGAGGTGTTCCTGAAACATCCTGTGGGATGAAATCTTTGCCTATACTCTTTGGGATAAAGAGTGGGCTTCAGTTCTTGTGGAAATTCATTTTGCTTCCTATGGTGAATTCAGTATGTGAAAGACAATAATATTTGACCTTATTTTTATGTAAGAATAGAGCCAGACTATGCCTGGGTTTCTAGTAGTTCTATACAATACAGTTAATTACAAACTAACCTTTCCCAACACATACCTGTTATTACAGATGGAAATATTTCAGATGCCAGTGAGGTATTTCAGATAGCATCCTTTTTGGTACGATTGGCAAATGATTTTTTTGTAATGGCAACCACTAGATTTCCTAATGTTACACTGCATGTAACATTAGGAAGGTTTGGAATTGTCATCCTTTCTCTATGGCAGAGATGCACAGCATTTTCCCACATGCTAAAGTGCTCCAACCCAGTAAAAACACAGTGATTGTGTAAGATTTCTTTTTAAAGCCTCACCAAGCAGATCAGAGTAAAGACGCATACCTGTGTGATCCTAAAGACATGGCTACCCACAAGGATTTGCCATTCATTTATATTTTTCAAATGTTGGAGTCTAATACATTCTGCCCTGTAGGTTGTTGGAGAGGAGCAAGGCCAGGGTAATAATCTGAGTCATAATTAATGTACTGTGTTGCCATCTCTGCCCTCACATCACTTATTTTAACTTTTCACCTTAGAAATATTGCAAAAGCTAGCTGTTCTGCTTCCAGTGCTGTGACATATGTCAACGATTTTTTTTGAAGCCCTTACATCAATCATAAAGTCATATGGTGTTCTGCAGCAGCTGTAATATGACAGAAAATTATATTTGTGTAATTCCATTTGAAAGAAGAAGAGCTTTGATTGATGGCTGCTGATCAAAGTTCTCGTGGCATCAAACAGGAATATGCACTGATCCTCATTCCTTGTTGGCTAATGATGATGATCACCATATGCCAGGTGCCATTTTGTGCACCTTCAGAGTACTTCTGGTGTGTATTGTGCAACACCTTTTGCTTAAAGTTCTAACAATGCAGAATAACCAGTGGGAGGGTTTAACAAGTCAACACTACAGTAATTAAAATAGTTTAGAATGTAGTACTGGGATGCTGCACACAGCTCTTTTATTTATGACATAAATTGATTCTTTTTATATATATACATACAAATAAACTGTTGTGGGTTAAAAGGACATTTCTGCTCAAAATAGATTTTAGCATAAAAGTTTTGGACAAGATTTTTTTAAAAATAGGAGCCTAAAATTGGCTATCTGACGGCACCTAGACAAGTGGCCTGATTTTCAAAACTGCTGACTACAAAGAAGCTCCAATTAATTTCAGTGAGTGCTATTGAGTGCTCCGCACTTCAGGAAATCAAGCCACTTACGTAGGTGTCTTAGGAGCCAGAATCTAGGATTCTATTTTTGACAATCTTGGTCTATTTGGTAATAGATATTTGCAGATTCTTTCAGAGGCTGCTTTGTTATATACACAAAGAAGGTATCTTCTCTTTCAGAGCATTCTCCACACTTTTGCAGCGGCTCAGAGTAAAATGTGGATTTTCTGGAGTATAAATGCTGAACTGAGCAATTCACAAATTGATGTTTGCAGAAATGTAAGGCAAGAATGAGATTAAGAAATAAACCTTGTGATTCATGGAGTTAGCTGTTTGCCTGCAGAAGTTGGAAGGAATTTTCCTCCTACATATATCTTAGGCCTAATCGATAGATTCATTGGGATAATGGGCATTGTGTCTTCCTGGGAACAGACATTCAGCCAATTCAAGTACAGGTAACAACTGGAAAATGTTTATGAATGTATAAGTCCCACTGCCTAGCTTATGGTGGTCTGGAAGGAAGTACCTGTATACAGGAAAGGGGAATACATAGGAAGTTCATACGGAGGTCAGCGTCTAAAAGAGACAGACATCCCAAACAGCATATACAAATACAACTTCACTACAGAGGGATATATGTGTGTGTCTGCTACATATGATGCATCAAGTCTCAAGTCTAGAGGTAGAGTACAGGACTAGGTGGACCAATTGTCATATCTTGTATGGCAAATCTAATGTTGTAATTGTTTCCTTCGGTTAATTTTAATAAGGTACATAAGAATAAGGAAAAATAATGTAATTGTTTCTAAGTTATTTATTGATTGATTGCAGTTGTGTGGATAATAATTAAGTGCATTAGTGCTGCTGCGTTAGACTACCCACCATAACTGAAGTGGTCTTGCTCTGTGAGCCAATTCCTGTATAAACATTTAAAATAAAGATGAATAGGTGTTATGAATCAGTCCTGATGTCTGTATTGTATCTTTATAATAAATGACTTCATGCGTATTCTTGTCTGAGGTCTTACAAAAAAAGTGATATTTCTCTGAGGGGAAGAATAACGTCAAGCAACGTATTACATCATTTATTATTCCGATACTTCTATGACAAATTATACAATGTCCAAATCTTTGTGTTCAGTCATGCATCTGTGTGCTAATTCCATCATATTATTTTTAAGGAAGTTTTGGGACTAGTGGGAAGCCATCAGAAACAGTCACCCCAGGATGAAAGGGGAACATTGACTGATACATTTTGTATGTCTATATATCGATATATCTGTTTTTCCTCCAAACTTCAAAGAGTTATAGAATTACAAATGATGGGACAAATTTTACCTGCCCGCCCCCCTGCTCCCATTGACTTTCCATGTCTCAATATGTATATTACAAAGATACCACTGTACCCACCAGTGGCTGCATAATTCACATATCTTTTATGGGCTGTTTGCTTTTTAACTTGAAAGGATGAGACTTCATTGGAATTAAGACCAACCAAAGCTTTTGCCAAAATAGCGTTTCTGCTTGCCCTTCATAAAACCTAAAACCCATTGTATGAAAGAGGCAGGCTCCGCCATGGGTATAAATTGTTCATGAGCTAAAACAAAGCCTCTAGTTTCTCTCCCTTCAGCTCACTTCCTGAGAATGTTCCTAGGTATCAGAAGCAAGTGGAAAAGGTTGGAGGGTGCAGGCGTTACACATCAGTCCAGTTAAAGTGCACAAAACAGTTGAAGTTCAGAGCAGTGTTAACATTTTTTTTAACCAAAGCTTTATTTCACCACTTCACAGCATGCAATCTCTAACTGGAAATAATGTTCTGGCAACATGATTAAACGTGGTTGCCAGATTTACAGTTCCGAAAGGCGCAACTTCAATATATGTGCATACTAGGTAGAAGTCTTTTCTGGCAGATATGGGCAGAGATTATTGGACGTCAATAAACGTCTGGATGGAGAAACTTCAAAGATCTTAGTCTGACAGGCATAGGTATCCATCAGTTCATCATTTGGTAGAAAGGAAATGCCTCTAAGAACGTTCTGTAATATCTGTCAGTATTGCCCACAGGTCTGTCTTAGAGTAATCAGCTGGGAAAGAAAAGCCAGAATAGATAAGACAATCAACTCAAATTCAGGATTTCTTCAGCCATATCATAGTCTGCACTCGATCCTCCTTGCAACTTAATCCCAAAATAATTTAGACATGCACCACTGTTAATTTTATAGCGATGTAAACACTGTACTGCAGAGTGATTTAGGCATTTCTGATCCTAGAGTGCAAATTCAGCTTACTCGATGGTAGTATTATTTGTATTGTAATAGCACTCTGAGGACCCAATGAGGATCGGGGCCACATTTTACTAAGTGCTGTGCACAACCCTATGAAGACACAGTTCTTGCCCCAAGATGCCATTATTTGCACCTTAAATTTATATTTAATCTCACTAATAATACATTCTCTACTTAGCCCCGCTTGGTGAGTGGCTGTTAATGTCTGAGCACTGTGTGTCCTTCACAGAGAAAGATGGGTGGCCTCTGAAAGAAGACAGACATCTGCTCTGAGATTGCCCTGCCTTAATTGGAAACTGGATTCTAGAAATTCTGGGAGGGTTGTCAGATAAAGGATTATAGGATAACAGTCATTCTGCAGAGAATTCATAAGAAACCCTTCAAATTATACAGAGTCCAATGAGACGGTACAAATAATAAGATTAACAGCTCTGTTCCTTTCTCTCCCTGCACACACTATGCTCACTGTAAACATAAAACAGTGGTGCAGATTTCTTTTCCTAACTATTTCGTGCACTTATTTCACATGCTTGTTTTTAGAAAGTTTTTTTTTCTGAGTGTTAATATTTATGCCTTGAACTCTCTTAATCCAGGTCCCCAGCCAGTTTAGAATCAGGCTTGGCTTCAGAAAATTCTAAGTCCAACCAGATCCTGATCAGTTTTTGTAAAAAAAAAAAAAAAAAAAAAAAAAAAAAAATTAAATCAAACTTCTCCTGAGAGAGTAAGTTTCGTATGATGTTCAGATTCCATGTGGAGTACATTACAGTATGGACTGAGTGGCCACAGAAATATCAATTCTTGCTTGTGACAACGAAGGGGCTGTGATGGGGTGTACCCCCCATTTGTTATCCCTTGCCAGAGGCTCCACTGCCTTTGTGCACCCTACCTTAGTGCATCCCACCCTAAGAAGGTATCCTGCTGCAAGGGAAGAAGAGCAAGTTTACCTCTCCAGGGGTGGCTTAGAGGGGCCTGCCATCATGAGCTGCCGGCAGAACCAGCAAGAGTTGGACCTCTGGCACCTAGATGAGGCAGGAGCAGGTGGAGGCCAATCAAGGCCCAGCAGGCCAGATAAAAAGAGATGGCTGTTTTTGCTAGGGGACACATTTGGGTAAAGCCAGGAGAGGGAGGGAGGAAAGGAAGGATTGATCTCTCTGCCCTAAGCCAAGTAACCTGGCCAGTCAGGACCCCAACTTTGTTTAGTATTTGCTGTGGACCTCTGTGAATGAATATTGTGTATGTTAAGGAGTTTAACATGTAGGTGGCTATCTTGAGTTCAGCATTAATTTGTTTTTTGTAAGTCTGAGGCAAATCCACTCCATAAGGCGCTAGGCTCGTGTGAGCCTTTTACAGGGGCAATCTGACCTCCTCCTTGCTTATTGTACAAAAAAGTGCACATCACATAAAAATTAATGACCTCTGTGTGTGTATGGATTTACTTATCTATCTATCCCTTATTATCATATGTGTATATATTCTGAACACTAAACATAATTGATCACCTCAGATATCAAATTGCTAGCTAGCTTACAATGAAATCAGTGTGGATCTTCTACTTCTAGGTAGAAGACTCAACTGTATTGGGAAATATAATTATGAAGACAACCATCCTTCCAGAAACAGTTATAAAACTAGGCTCTTAGTGTCTGTTTCAGCAGCTTGTAATGAGTCATTTAGATCAGTAAGATGAACTCTAATAATCAGCACAAACTTTAAAACAATGTGCAGTCCTTTGAATCTTGAAACGAAATCCAATAAGCGTCTGATGACGGAAATTGTTTGGAGTCCTAAGAGGTTTCTCTTCCCTTTTCCACAGAGTCCAAGCTTTCTCTTTGAAGCTCTCTTTCCTGCACATAACACAGTAACTGAAGAGCTGGATCCCTTGTTCAACCTCCATGAGACCATTGCTAAGGTAAGGGAAATTGAGACGCCTTACCTGAGTCACAAATGCTTTATTTCATGTTGGCAAATTGTGCTTGTTAGTCAGACAAGCTGTTTTCAAAGATGAAATGTCTCCTTCCTAGGGGTCTGTTTATTTCATAGCTAAAAGTAACATGTCTTTCAGTCAAATTAGTATTGTTATGTGCACCACTGGGGATACTGATGAGATTGCGGGAGCCAAGAAAACTTGTAAACCTATATAAGCTGTATTTTATGTAACTTTCTGTCTCGTGGTCAGTGACATGTTGCACAGTTGAATTGGTACCATTGGTGCAGTAGATTGACTCCCACTGGATGGCAGAGTGTTGCACTTCCATCACCATCCTTTTTGTGGGAAATCTACAACAAGTGAATGGCTAAGTTATGGGATGGGACACCACAGGAATTCTTCCTGGATCCTCCCCAAGAGTGGCGCTGAATCAGTTTATCTTCCAGGTAAGGTGGCCAACTCACTTTCTGAGCTACGCTGGCTGGCGCCAGCCTCCCCAGTAGAGAAGAGGTTACTGGAGGTTGTGTGACATTTTGGTTTTGGATGGCCTCTAGGTTGGGTTCTGCCAGTGGAAAAGATATAGTATTATTGTATTGCCTGCTAGCTTCTGATGAATGGCCAACCTGATAAGGCAAAGTTCAAATGCTTATCTAAAACATCTGAATGTTTTCTGGCTCTTCTCTCAGCCTTCTAATATGAACTGAGTATCCCTCCAAACAACCTGCTAGTATATCCTAGCAACCTCTCCCTGATCCTCCAAGATGCTCTCCTTTCCTCTTTCCTCCTCACATCCTTCCTGTGATGGGGTGTCTACCCCATACAAAACCTGAACAGGTGAAATAGGCCAATTAACCTTACAGGCTGCATCTGCAGGAGAGCCAAGGACTGATAAGGCCTAATGACTGATGAAGCCTAGCTGGGGGAGGAGCTGGAATAGGCTTATAAAGAGAGAAAGTTGGTGGTAGGAAAAGAGCCATAGGGAGGAGCTCGGCAGCCCCTCTCTAGAGAGGAGGGGCATTGGCTAGGCAGAGAGTAAGCCCTGGGAGCCTGCTTTGGACTACACATCCTGGCCAGAAACTGGGAAAGGGAAGTAGCCATGGGGAGCAGGGGAAGCTCCAGTGATAAACCCAGAGGTGAGCCAGAAGATGGAGAAGAGAGGTAGGAATGAGCCCAGGGAAGCAGCAACAGGGTCGGAGCTTGAGCAAACCACAGTTGCTGGGCCTAGGGTCCCTCCACTGGGTTCCACAATGGAGCCTGGAATAGTAGCCAGGCCTAAATTCCTCTGGGAAAGTGTCAGTCTTGAATGGGAAGAATGCCTGAATGGCACCCAGACAGCTGATCAGGTGAGACTTTGTTACCCTTGAAGGGGAAAACGGTATAATGACCTGGCCAGAGGGCCACGCCATTAAGAGGAAGCACTGCAACTATGAGAGAGCTAATCCCCAGCTGCAGGCACTAGTAGACCGCCTCCGCCCTCCTTCCCCTCTCCAAGCTGTGAATAAACCCTGCTATAGCTCCAATAAGCCCTGGCTCTAACAAGATGTAAGACTACAAACAAATTGAACTTAATGCAATCAGATCCTTTTTCTTAAGTTATAGGAGTGTAAGAACAGGATTTCTTATAAGCTACAAATACATGGGCCTTGTGATCTGAATGCTTTGCACATTTGGAGTTATTTCGTTTAGAAAAACAGCTGCTGTGGACACACTTCTAACAAAAAATTCCTGAGGATTATCAGGGTGCAGATTTAGCATGCAGGCACTGTAGCTGCACTGTCAAGACAAATAGTAACTCCTCTGGATTAAAAAATAAAATAGACATGGTCTTTTGAACCTGAGGCTGGGAGCACAGAAGATTAAGGAGCAGAAATGATGGGGGAGTCCCCTCTGGTCCTTCCTGGCAGGAAACGTGGTTGTTATGACATGGGTCCTTCATGCCAAAGTAACTTAAAAGGGGATCATAAGAACCCCATCCTTGAACCCTGAGGCTGGAGGAGGTGTGAATCATTTAATGAATCATAGTTTCATGATGAACCATGACCATGATTGAATAATCTGCCTTTGAATAGTCCCTCAATATATGTTGATTAGTCTAGAAAAAACATGCTTTAATAAAGTAATGAGAGAGTTGCCTCTTAATATTTTGGAATATCACACATGATTTTATAGTAGTTTCACAACTTCTCATTGCTCATTTGGGATAAAACTGTGTAGAATGCAGTACAGTAACACCACACTTAACGTTGTAGTTATGTTCCTGAAAAATGCGACTTTATGTGAAACGCTGTTAAGCGAATCCAATTTCCCCATAAGAATTAATGTAAATGGGGGGGGGGGGTAGGTTCCAGGGAATTTTTTTTCATGAGACAAAAGATATTATATACATATACAGTATAACTTTTAAACAGTTTTAAACAAACAATTTAATATTGTACACAGCTATGAATGATTGTGAAGCTTGGTTGAGGTGGTGGAGTAAGAGGGTGAAATATTTCCTAGAGAATGCCTTGCTGCTAAATGATGAACTAGCACTCGGCTGAGCCCTCAAGGGTTAGTATGCTGTTGTCAATGTAGCCTCACACTCTACAAGGCAGCATGGACTGACGCAGGAGGGAGGAAACACAATAGATGCAGGGCAGTAGCTGCAAACACTTCCCTGCAAAAACTGAATGTGATCATGAGAACCACGCTATCCAGCTGGAGTGCACCCCTCCCTCCTCCTGACAGCACATGCACAGGTGCTGACTTTCCAAAGTCCTGGGGGGCTGAAGGTGTGCATGCATGAGTGAGAGAGAGAGAGAGAGATGTGCATTGCCCCTTTAAGTACACTGACCCCACGTATGTTGCCCTTTTAAGCAGATCAGACAGGAAGCAACAGCTTCCAGCAAACTCCCTCTTTTCTGTCCCCGAGCCCTGTCCCCATCCTCCGCTTTGTGGAAAAGGGGTACGGAGTGGGGGGGGGGGGAAGGCAGGGGGACATCCTGATATCAGCACCCTTCTCCCCTCCCCCTCCCAGCAAGCAGGAAGCTCCCAGGAGCAGCTCCAAGGCAGAGGACAGGGCAGGAGCGGCATGGCAGTGAGGGGAGGGACAGCTGAACTGCTGCTGGGCAGCTGCCGAGCCACATACCTTACAGGAGATTTAGGGGAGCTGATGGGGGGAGGGGCTGCCGGCCCCCCATAGTTCTAATCTCCACAAGGAGGGGCTGCTCTTCCAGAGAATTTTGCAAGCCGAGGACAAAGCAGGCAGCTGCCAAATGACATTATAAGGGATCATTGTGCAACTTTAAACAAGCTTGTTCCCTAATAGATTAGCAACGAGACAACGTTAAGTGAGGAGTTACGGTATGCTAGAGCTTTATTTTCTCAGTGTGTTTCTTGCTATATCCCAAAATACTTTTATGGAGATAAATATACATAACATAGAGTCATGGGGCCAGATCCTCAGCTTGTGTAAATTGGTGTAATGGAGCTAAATCAGATTATTCCATCTGAGGATATGGCCCATGAACTTAAAGTTTTCTCTCTCGCACTCTCACATTCTGTATGGTGGAGAAATGCAACATGGCTGTGCTGGATAGCAAGAGTTGTCAGCCATAAATGGATGAACATTTAGAAGGCCAATGATGCACACCCTAGGCTCCTTCTGACTTGAGTACCTCTAACTGCCTCAGGTGTGATCTGAAGACCATTGAAGTCAGTGGATTCCCATTCAGTGGACTTTGGATCTGTCACCAATAACCTACTAATTACAGCCTGTTATGGCTTGTTGTAACAGTCCGGCTCCTTTAACTGATCTTTGTAAGTCGTGTTATTAATTGTAAAGCCTGAATTGTTCATTGTATTCTAGTGTCTGTGCCTGAGGTATCATGTCATTTCTATTTTTCCTTGGCAAGCTTGTTTTCTGTCAACCCTACATTTGATACTGGTGGCTGCATGTCCATGCCAAAGAGTTTCAGACTATGTAATCAGGGTTCAGACAAGTCTTTTGATTAGAAACTATTTCACTGGACTTTTTACCTGACACTGATTTCCATGTTATGGGTTCCAACGTGACAGATCATTTTTTACATTATTAGTGGTACCTGCTCTTATTCTTTCAAAGTACAGGTATGTACTTGGAGAAATTTAGGTAAAGGGATAACGTATAAAAGAAAGAGGCTTAAATTATTCTGGCCATATGTGGTAGCATAAATGTACTGCAAAACATTTTGGCTCAACTGCCATTTTACTGTGTACGTTCAGTGATGTCCATGCTTAGAATGTATAATATGGATATGGGCATGTTTTTATATACAATATATGTGTAGTGAAATAGCAAGAATAAAGTATACGGTTATATCAGAAGACTGAATGTCAGGAGTTGGACTCCAGAGGAGATGATACAGAGCAGATACTACAGGGTGGATTGCCTACCAAGTACTTAATATTTTATTTATTCACATGAACCCACTCTCAAATGCAAAAATTAATATCAGACAGTCAAAGTTCTATAAGAAAAGATCCAAGTCCTAAGAGTCTTGCAGAGCAGCAATGTAGATGATGATGAATATTTGCAGTTTGCTGTAGCACTAACAGACTGTATAACTTTGAAAGTTTGAGTGTTGCAGTTCTGATAACTCCTGTGATTTTATAGCATGTCTCACTTTATTTGTTGTTGTTTTCTTAAGGCTCCAGCTTCTGGATTTGTGAGAATCTCAGCTTTCATTAGCCCTCCTGGTTGCAGAGAAAAGCTGGAAAACATGACCTGAGCACAACTTAGTCTCTAAAATCCAGAGGGCAAAGAAAGCTTAAAATGTACTGCCTTAAAATCATAATTTTTTTTTTATAATCTTGTGATTTTTTTGAGGGCCTGATTCATGATTTCTGAATGCTGGGGGCTGGGAATACTGTTGACTTCAGAGTCACACATCGTCTTTTCTCATGTGCCTTTGCACTAGAACATCACTAGTCAGTGTGACGGTTAAAGAGATCAGGGTAGAGCACAGTCAGCTTGTATTCCGAGGACACCACTCCCCTGAGTGTACTCCAACTGTGGGTATGTCTACACAGTACCTTGAAGGTATAATTTCCAGTTTGAGGAGACATACCTGTTCTAGCTCTCATCAAGCTAGTGTGCTAAAAATAGAATTGTAGCTATCATGGCTGGAGGAACTAGCCACTCAAGTACGTACTTAGAATCTTGGACAGGATCACACTCAGGTGTAGCTCGTCCTGCTGCTCACGCCACTGTGCTAATGTTTCTATTTGTAGTTCACTGTCTCAATCAGAGCTAGTGCAGTTCTGTCTTCTCAAGCTGGCCGTCACACCTCTAGCTCCAGGGGAGACATATCCAGTAGATTGGGTGCCTGCAATCTATTGAGAGTGCCAAAGCCTGTATATTTTCATGTAGCTTGGGCCTGTATAAAAATCAAAGGGTACTGGGATCAAATAATAGTGCTGATAGGTTCTCTATTGTCTTAACCCTCATCTGCTGATGGCACTACTGATCTGTAGTTAAAACCTTTGCGGACAGGGAGAGAATTCAGAAAATCTCAAGTGTATCAGGCAGCAGAGGTGGTCCCAAATGTCCGCACTCCTATTCCTGTTTGACATGGATAACACCATTCATTCATATTGTTGTTCAGAAAATAGCAAACTGGACTTGCAGGGAGTTCTGGTCTTGCTTTCACACAAATATATCATGGTCACCGCACACATCACTGAGGTCTTAAATACAAATTTTAATTGACTTTGCTTGACAGAATCTATACGTTTGAGGCCTACTTCTGCAGTCCTGACTCAGAAGTGAACTTCCTTTGCTATCCAAAGGGAAAGATGGATGGGAAAAAGACAGGAAAGGAGGAGGGAGAAATTGAAGGGGAGCAGGGAATTTTTTTTTTTCTTCAAATTGGAATGTCAGGAGAGAACACAACACAGACAAAGGCATAAGGGGAAAGAAGTGAGATGGAATGACAGAGAGAACAGTTTCTGGGCATAGAAAAATAAAACTGAGGGAAATCAAGGAAGAAAAAGAGAATTCAGAAACAAGAGCGAGAAAAAAAATGCAAACACAAGGGAGATATAGTAAGATTTTTTTTGTAATTATTACACAGAAGAAAGCTTAATTCTGTAATAAATAACCCAGTAGAATAGTTTAAAAAAGGATGGGTTAGAATCATTGCACACATTGAAGTTCATCTAGGGCAACAGCATTCAAGAATCAGTCCTACTTCTTCTCTTGCCTTCATGGTCAGACTTCTTTAAATGTTTTCTTGATCTCAGTCCTCTTTAGTATCAAAAGCTACCTGGCAAAACTCTTTCAAACAGAGTCAGTTTTTAGGTTCTATATCGCTACGCTCTGTTTTGCTGTGGCTTTGTTCAGTTTCTGAAGTTACTTAGCTAGCTATTAATTATAGTGAGAGAAAAGGGAAAAAAGAGAGAATGGTTGAAAAGGAATAATTGTATTATCTGTTCAGCTGTTAGAATTCATGGGTTTCACATTACTAGTAGGGAACAAAATCTGACGGTGTATATATACATCTGCATGTTCCCAACTCTAAAAATATTTTCTGTATGCGTATTGATTTTCAATGTGATCCCCCTGAGGGGGAAAAGGCTCGATAAAGTTTTATTTCTTTTAAAAAGAAAAAAAACACATTTCAGTTCACCCTTAATGGAAATGTCTGATCTAGTAAAAGAAAGGAAATTTCAGTTACGTGGTGATATAGATCATTTAAACTGTGCCTATTCTACACATTCTATTTTTGATCATTTATCCATGATCACTGTATGAATAGTAGTAGAAGTCAGCCTATTGTACTTCACTCTTATGAATGATACATGAGACTTGGTGCTTTTGTTTTTTGTTTGTTTGTTTTTTCTTCCCCCCCCCCCTCCTGTTTTAAAGCAAACCATTAGAATATTTTTGAGTTTACTAGTTATTGTATGCCTGCTGGTTTTTCTTGGAATATTGCAGCCTGAAAATAAAGATCTGCATTGTTATTCTAGTGAAAGTAAGACAGAGGTGGTGGATAGGAATGCAGAAACATATCTCTTAAGATCTTGTAACTTTGAAAATAAAGTTCTATAGCCTTTTATGAATTAAACAGAGAGAGACAAAATATCCTTCTTTTATTTGGTCTTTTGATTTTCAAAGCCAAGTTGTATTAATGATGTCAATAGAATTTTTGATGAGATTCTCTAGACACCTAGGAAACCTTGGTGTATCCTGGCAGGTTGAATGATCAGGCCTTTGTCAGAGCCTCTTAAGTGGAAGAAATATCATTTAGATTTAAGAAGTAAAGAAGTATAGTTAGTTAAATAAATTCATACGCATTTTTAATACTATTGCTTAATCTGAAAGGATACTTTACATTTTCCGTGTGGTACTCTGAAGCTATGTGCTCAAATTATGCCTTTTTAAAAAAACACTCCAGGCTCTCTATTTTTATATCAAATTATTGTTATTCCATGCAGAGTATCTCCATGGAGAGGTGCACTATATGTTTTCTGACATATTAAATAAGTGAAAACAAATATGCTAGTGCATATACCTGTAAAATGTGGAGAGTGAATGTTGTTTCTAATAAAGAATCAAACTGCCATAAACTGGATCTAGGTTTTTAAAGCACCCCTCTTTCCCATGAGGGAAATATCCGACATGTCTTGCCTTTCTTCAATCACAAATGTATAGTTCAATTCAAACAAAGATTTCATTTGCTGAAATTGGAGTTTATACTGACTACATATTTTCCATCATAGAGAGGTTTATTTTATTGTTTTTCATTATATTACTTGAAATATTATAGCTTATGCAGTTAGTTGCTTTTACTACTTATAAGCACATTGTTCCTTAAAATGAGGCTGTCAACAATTGATTCTTTTTTTAAACTGAAGCTAATCATGACATTGTCCTTTCACCAAATAATGTAGCATGTTAAAGGAATTTTGTCTTTTCAAAATTAAGGGAGAAAATGGCTAGCATTTCACCAGAGATACTGTACTGATAGGCACACTGGTTATGATTTAAAAATGGACATATTCCTACTGCATGTGACTCCTGCTTTCCTGAATTGTATTGACTAGAGCTGACCCTAGAAGTTCTGGCACAATGCAATTCAAATTTGATTGAGATCCCTGACAGTGCTGTCAGAATTCAAGGCAGCATGCAGTTTGGTCCATGGATAGTGTTGGTTATCATATTTAATCTGACTCTGCTTCCTGCATATTCATAAAATGATGAGAAGAATTTGTCTTGCACACTAAAATGCATGAACCTGAATAATGCATACAGAATACCAAGTGATGGGCCTACTCCCACTTACCCCTATATAACTAATATAATTATTATAGTACTGGGCCAGTTCTTCATCTGGTGTAATGGATTTACCCTATCTGAGAATCTAGCACCTAGTGTCTGATTTTTGGTAACTGTGAATAGATACTTACAAAGTGCTTTGCATTCTGTGAGTTTTAAGGTATGTCTACACTGCAATAAAACACCTGCAGCATGGCCATGGCTGACCTAGGTCAGCTGACTTGGGCTGCACGGCTGAAAATTGCAGTGTGGATCTTTGGACCCACACTGGAGCCTGGGCTCTGAATGTGATGGGGGAGGGTCTCAAAGCCGAACGTCTAGACTGCAATTTTTAGTTCTGCAGCTTGAGCCCCATGACCCTGGGTCAATTGACCTGAGCTCTGAGAGTTGGTGTGAGGTTTTTTTTATTGCAGTGTGGATCTACCCACAGTTGTATGAAAAGCTTATCTCATGCACTCGGGGTATTCTTGCTGCTAAATTATATACCTCGGACATAGAGGCTTTTTTTTTTTTAAAAAGACTCCCTCCTCACCAACCTGACTTCCATTCTTGAAGCTGTTCTGTCCCCAACTTAAACACAGAAGACTGAATCCTGCTGACTTGTGACATGAAATCAACCAAACAAATGGAAAAGACAATATCGGTGCACTTGCCGAAATTGCACGTATCACTTAGAAATGGATACATCCCTTCCAGCTTCATAGAATCATAGAATATCAGAGTTGGAAGGGACCTCAAGAGGTCATCTAGTCCAACCCCCTGCTCAAAGCAGGACCAATTCCCAGCTAAATCATCCCAGCCAGGGCTTTGTCAAGCCGGGCCTTAAAAACCTCCAAGGAAGGAGACTCCACCACCTCCCTAGGTAACGCATTCCAGTGTTTCACCACCCTCCTAGTGAAATAGTTTTTCCTGATATCCAACCTGGACCTCCCCCACTGCAACTTGAGACCATTGCTCCTTGTTCTGTCATCTGCCACCACTGAGAACAGCTGAGCTCCATCCTCTTTGGAACCCCCCTTCAGGTAGTTGAAGGCTGCTATCAAATCCCCCCTCATTCTTCTCTTCTGGAGACTAAACAATCCCAGTTCCCTCAGCCTCTCCTCATAAGTCATGTGCTCCAGACCCCTAATCATTTTTGTTGCCCTCCGCTGGACTCTTTCCAATTTTTCCACATCCTTCTTGTAGTGTGGGGCCCAAAACTGGACACAGTATTCCAGATGAGGCCTCACCAATGTCGAATAAAGGGGAATGATCACGTTCCTCGATCTGCTGGCAATGCCCCTACTTATACAGCCCAAAATGCCGTTAGCCTTCTTGGCAACAAGAGCACACTGTTGACTCATATCCAGCTTCTCGTCCACTGTGACAGCTTCTCCAACTGTGGCACCATCCCCTCTTCAAATGGGAGTTTTTCTTAAACGCTGTGCACTTTACACTCAGAAAATAATACATCATACCTGTTTTAAATGTATTACCCAATTAATAGACTGCCCTTATGAATGTAACAGTGAAAGTGACGCCCTTATTAGCAATAAGCCATCTGCATATCTGCCACATGTCTTTTCAGTCAACCTGTCTTTTCTACAAATCTCTGAGTGAAGAAACAAAGTTTTTACAAGTTGTGCTCTAAACAGCTGATTTAAACTGTAAATACTATATATATTAGTATTGTACCACTGCTGTCTAGGGGATGTAAAAATAAATATCAGGTATTTGATTCTTTTGCAAAGCTGAGCTAGCAAAATTATGCTTCTTATCTCAAGAGGTAGAGAGACCTGTGGTGGTGATGGCTTGTTTTGGTTTTTTGGAGCTGTAGGTCATGAATCTGTTCCCAATGTTTTATGTGTGTGGTAAAATGATGATTAAGTTTGAATGTAGGTAGACTCAGAGAATTGTGGGCTACCCCAGCACTTTATACATGATGCTCTGTGACACTTGGTCCATGCTAAGGCCTAAAAAGCAGGCAATAGTATATTGTAATCATGTGTGTAATGCTCCAAATCCTGGTGTTTCCTAATTTGAATCGTGTCCATCAGCTGCTAGTGCAAATTAATATTTTAACAGTGATCTATGCCTCTATACATAATCTTCAATTTTCCTTTAGCAAATTGTAATGCCCAAAGAAAAATCTCCCTAGAAAGCATCAAAGTCTGAGTGCCATGCCATTATAACATTGCCCTTTCTCAGCTGCTTATGTAAGAGAAAATGCATTTTAAATTACAATCATGACTCTTTTAGTGACCAGCTTGGGCTTGATTTGAATGATGCTATGTGCCTTGGAAGATCTACCCATAATTGGTATTTTAGGACAGTTAGTATATATATGCATTGAAGCCAGAGTAGCTTTATCATATCAAATTGAGATTTAGAAGCTGAGAAAATGTTAAAATCACAGCATTAAGAGATTCATATGCTGGATAGTGATTATTATAAAAGCAATACTATTGATTAAATCAGGATTTTTTTATTCTGATCCAGCTGTGAAGATGCTGTACAATTGAAAGATATGCACAAAGTAAATGTTAAAACAGTATTCTCAAATGCCAAACTGCATGTAAATTAGATCTGGGTGGCTTCTGAAATACTTGACTCATCATGGGTGCTGTCCACACAGAGAGCCAAAATGGTTGTGGGTAAACTAGGTCACCAAAACTGACTGTCTCCAGAATAAGTGTGTGTTGTCTACTGGCTTCTAGGTAGCCTGCTGGCACAGTGGTCTTAATCTAGTTCCTAGCTATTTACAGCACAGGACCACTACCACATTTGGCATTTCAGTGTCAGTCTAAAAAAAGAGGCCACAGATCATGGAGACTGAGACAGTCTTTCACCCATAGCAGCAGACGCACACTGGCGAGATCAGTGTGGGAGAAGCTTAAACTGCAACTGCCTATGTTGCACTTGTTCTGTGCATAAAAGGATTGATCCTGCGCCCAGTGGAGTCACTGGGAAAGCGCCCATTGGCTGCATTCTCAAAGAGAGGTACTGTGGAACCTTAATGAAATCTAATGTGTGAATTATCTGGTACTAGAATCTCTGAAAAGTTTAAAATATAAATACCTGGGGTTATGTTTAAGAGTAAAGGATTAGCTAATTAGGGTTAATTGTCAGCCTGTGGTGGCTGATTAGCATAACTAATCTAACCCAATGAATACCCTTAAGGTAAAGGTATTCCTGGATTCACCAGGTGAAATGAATGGTGAATGAGTGTCTAATTAAGAGGCAAACAGTGTATAATCAGAGCATGCAGGTGCTCTGATGGCTCAGAATAGCTGTCAGATCAGCGTATGTTAGAGCCTAGTAGTTTGAAGGCAAATATGGGGTTGTTTGCTGGAAGGCCTGGGACGGGTTAAAAGATTTTGTGCAATGGGAGAAATATATGGACTGCCTGATGGTAGAAGAAGTGGTGTTATAATGGCAAGGTAGCCAAAGTGTAAACAAGCATTGGCCCGTCTTCATTGTTGGAGCAAGTTGCAGAACAACAGTTAGTGATCTGTCAGCTGGAGCCTCAAGGCACTGGTACAGCTGGACGTGGAATGTACCTAACCATAGGAATAGGCAATATGTGAATTAGTGCAAACAACTTGGACCTGAATCTCTTCGCACACTGGAGTAAATCTGGTGATACTCCATTAATGTATATTAACTTGGTTCAGTAAGACCCATCAATACAATTCTGCAACTCTCTCACAGAGTTTCATAACAACTAGTTGTGATTATGTGAGTTAACAATACTGGCTTTAAAATATTTTTGTGTCACTTTTAATATGGCAACATGCGTTGCTTAGGAACTGCACATTGCTGAGAGCTTTAATGGCAGTGCTTGAGAGAATGCCAATGGGGCCATTCATCAGCACTTGGATTCTCAGCAATGAAACCTTTGCATTGATTCTACTTTGGCAGGGACCAAACTGACAAAAGGCATGCTAGAAATGTCATAATTGGCTCTATGATGAGTTCTGGCTTCTGACCACTAGCTCTTGAGAAAGTTATCAGTGATGCTGATTACACTAAACTTCAATGAGGGAGTTGTATAATCTAGAATCTTTATGCCTTTATACCTTAATAACTGGTGTGTTTCAAATGTCCCTCAATAAATACCCCCCCCCCCCCCCCGTTTCTGGGAGAAATACCCTTTGTTTCTTCTTGAGTTAAAATATCTCAGTCCCATTCAGGTTATAGACATACAAAAGATATATTACACTCCAACTCTTCTCTTTGGGTGAGGCTACAAATGAACACTTTTATTGAAATTGAACTGAATGGCTGCAAGTCTGTGGCTAAATGAAGTTTTCTCTTGACCCAGAGACCAGGTGTAGCACAAGAATTGGCAATGCACAAAGTGCCCACAAATGCATTTCAGTCCTTCTTTCCTTTTGAGGCCGAAGGAGGCATTTAAGTGTCCGTGCCTGTTGAATCACTGGCTTCTCTGCTGAGAGTGAGAGCAAGGGAGCTAAACTTTATAGGAAGCTGTACCAGGAATACAGCAGTATCACTCTCTCTGACATTTCCTTTGTAATTAATCCACTTCGATCACAAACATCTTATTTGTTACGTACTATATAAATATTAAATATTTGTGTATGTACCAATTCCTGTTTTCTCCACACTTCAGGGTATCTTTGTATTTTTCTTTCTAGATTACAAAAACAAACATAACTAATCTATATGAAAATATATATTTTCTACACTGGGGGGATCGATCTAAGTTACGCAACTTCAGCTACTTAGATCTACTCACCGCAGACACTGCGGTGAGTCGACCGCTGCCGCTCTCCTGTCGACTCTACCTGTGCCTCTCGTGGCGGTGGAGTACAGGAGAGTGTTCGGGGGTTGATTTATCGCATCTAGACTAGACACGATAAATCAACCACTGCTGAATCGATTGCTGCCTGCCGATCCGGCGGATAGTATAGACATACCCTATGAGCGTCTCATAAGTAGCATATGTTTTACATATTGAATCGATGCACAATCAGATACTAAAGCATGTATGAATTAATATGAAAATGGCAAACCGTCCACAATGACAAAGGTCAGGAATGTATGTTTTGAAATGTGAAAATCATGGAATCCCTGTATCCTAGGATACCTTTTACAAGTTTAGCCTTAGTGACCATGATTTCTGACTACTTCTGCATGTGTTTGTATGTTTTGCTTTGAGTGGTGCACACCATTTCATCCCCCTTCATTCAAATCCTGTGGTGTTTGATGAAAACCATAACATGGAGTTTACTGGTCTTTCTTACGTTTTTCCGTATGCATCGGCTACCCCCACTCAAGAGATGCCCTCTAATATCCTCTTATAATTGCTTGCATCATCTGACACCAGCTGCACCTCTTCTATTAGTTCATGCAAACAGTTTACAAGTGATTCCGTGTGGAAAGATAGGTTTCTTTTCTTCCATACCTACAGATGTTAGATCCTATTTGTGAGTGAGCTGTAATATTTGAGGGACCATTTTTATAGTTGACATTTGAGATAATATAGATTGACATAAAATAAGCTCCCTATAGCATTTGCAAACAAGTTATATGTACATTTTAGTTCCAGATGGGACATGAAAGCTATAATGAAAAACAGTATAACAGCTGTACCTTATATGAATTATACCACAGGTGCATTATAATAGGCTATACTTACTTAAAGATCAAATGCTGTTTGGAAATAAGTAGAGCAGGAAGGACAAGCACATCACAAACAAGAAATGTAAAAGTAAAAAGAAAGGGAAATGTTCCCTTCTCCAGCTTGAATACTGGCAGTCACTGCAGAGCATAAGTAACAGCTACCACTGAAAGGAGCATCAGTGTTGACGTGGTCGATGTACTGCTGAGTGCTGGGACTTGGGGGGAGGAGGAGTCCTGGAGCCTGCCACTGGCTGCAGCTGCAGCAACATCCTGTATATTTGTTTGGTTTTTGTTTTTTCTTAAACAGCTTTTTAAAATGGTCTTAAAACAATGTTTGCATTCACTGCTAAAATAGAGAGAGAAGAGGGGCCAGTAGGAAAAAGAAACAAATGGATAACAGGTGCCATTGCATTTGTATTTAAATGAGGCACTAGCTGGTTATGTGACAACACAGACAGAAGATAAATTGAGCTAGAAAATAAGATGTTTCAATCTGTGCTAAGTAGCAGCTGCCTTTAATGTTTTCTCAAACACTAAATAAAATAATCTAAAAATAGAATAGGACTTTTCAGTGATTATATTGTATTATGACATGTCTCATGTACTGATACTACTGACATCATGAAATATTGTAAAACATGAATATACATTTTTGAAAACTGAAACAATTTTAATTTTTTCTAAATTGTTTTCATTTCAGAAAAAATGTTTTTGTGGGAAACTTTTTCAGAATTGATACACTTTAATGAAAAAATTCAGGTTAGGTGAAATGGCTTTTTTCCAACTCTTTTGAGTATTTAGCTTGTAGGGAAGCATAAGCTTAGAGGAGGCCAAGGCTGTTTGTGTTTTACTCCAACTACTAAATAAAAATATTTTTTGTTTGAAAAAGCCTATTGGCCAATATCGCTGGTCACAAGTTCCAAAACAGAAGAAACGCAAGTGCCTGACACACAGCTGGTACTGCAGGGGGATAAGCGGTTGGTATACATAGGGTATGTACCAGTCTAAGGGTGGAAGAATTGTGAGATGCCAACCAGAGACAGGTCAGAGCAGGAGGCCCAGACTTGAGATGGGTGCACTTACTCCAGAAAGGTGTAGCTAGCCCCTTAGCAATTATAGGCATGTTCAAGAGAGCAAGAGTGTGTAGCCTCAGAGATACAAAGAGATGGTATTTAACTGGACAAACAGGGCTGCTTACTGTAATTCTTTCTCCTTGTATTTGAAAGAACACCAACATCATGATATTTGTGTATATGTAGGAGAAAAACCACTGCTTTAATAATAAGTGCATGTGTACTTTGGATGAATGTATGGCTACGGTCTGAAAAAACCCACTGGTGTTTCACTATAGGAGTTTCTTCATCTTATAATTTGGGTCTTGCAGCACTGCTATTAGACTATGCAGTGTTATGTCCCAATCATACTACATAATTTCATTCTCACCTTGCTGATTGTTCTTCTGTATTTTCTTCCATTAATCTGTCATAGTAACTCCCTGAATGCAGTCAGACTTGCACAGAAACTTGCATTCCTGAGATTCAAAAGCACAACATATTCTGCAACTGTTCATTCAGGAAGAATAATGGGAGACTATATTATTATTAAAGATAGCTGGAAGAAAAGGGAGAAAAAATCACGTGTTGTGATTTGTTTAATCAAATTTTGAAATTTCAAAATTTAAAACGTCTACATATGAAATTCCATCAAGTTTGAAACTGAAAACATTTCAATGCATCCTATAGTTGGTTGAAAACTGGTGGGGGAGGTGGGGAGGGAGGAGAGAATGTGCAAAAACATTGCCATAATTTATCCCAGGGTGGTTTTTATTTCCCCTCCTGCTTTCTTTCTTTAACTGAGAACTTCCGTGACAGTTGTGATGTTGAAACTACGAGAAAAAGATCAGGGAACAAAAACTTTAGTATTTTTCCCCTTAGCTTACACACATTTATTTTATTTAATTACTGTAGAAGCAACTGCAAGATTGAACAATACAACTCAAACACTGTTTGAGTCCTGGTTTAAAAACACAGTCCTGGTTTAAAAACAAAGCAAGTGGTTCATTATAGTCAACCAGCTGGACAGCTCTTCACCATTGTCCAAACTCCTGCTCCCTTTCAGTCAAGCCTCTTGACTTTTCTAGCACTCTCTTGTACTTCGGCAGACCTTGTACTTACTACCTGGCCTCAGATTTCTACACTGCCCTGCTGTTCAGACTACGGAGTTGTGAATATCAGTGCGTACCAAAGTGCAGCGCTATAACTCCCCCCATGTAAATGCTGCCAGCGTGAACTAAAAGATTCCTAGTTTGCACTAATGTAATCATTGTCAAACAGGATTACCTTAATGTGAACTAGGAAACTTTTAGTTCACCCCTGCAGTGTCCACACGGGTGAATTACAATGCAGCAATTTGGTGCATCCTGCTTTAGTGTAAACCATGGGAAGTGTAGACATAGCCCAAGTCTCAGTTTTAGTAGTAGAAACACTTTCCCAAGATGTTAATTCTGTTTGCCAGACAATATCATCCTTAGTTAAAGCACCAGCCTCTCCCTTGATTTACGAGCCTCCCTTACACTGAGTCTATGCTGTCCATCTCTAGTACACCTCTACCCCAATATAACGCGGCCCGATATAACACGAATTTAGATATAACGCAGTAAAGCAGTGCTCCGGGGAGAGGGGAGAGGAGGGCTGCGCACTCTGGTGGATCAAAGCAAGTTCGATATAACACGGTTTCACCTATAATGCGGTAAGATTTTTTGGCTCCCGAGGACAGCGTTATATCGTGGTAGAGGTGTAGTTTACAGCTCAGTCTAGTGAAGCTCAGAATATGCTCTGCAGCGACAATCTGGATCAGCTGGTGCAAAGACAGAACTTGTTTTTCTGCAAAGACGCGTAGTCATGTTTCATTGGAATGGCTGAAGTTAGCACATATTCTCTGAAGTGTACAGGTGAAGTCGTTTATTTTCCAACCCATCCTTCCTCCATGAAAGAGGGCGTAATCCAGTTCAAGCAGTGGGTAAATAAGATGCTCTGCACAAAGCTCCATTCTGGAAATGTGTACTTGGTTGCTGACAATTGCTATGGAATAATGAAACCAAGAGGCAGACCTGGCAACGTGAACCAGCACTGAATCTTCACCTCATCTAGCATTCTGTCTGAACTGTGATGAACAGGGCAATAACAGGATTCAAAAAGAAAGATCATGTCTAGGGTTTTTTTCAATGCCACATGTAAAAGGAGGCCTCTTTTTCTAGTAAAGAAAATAAGAGCTCTGGCACACAATCAAGCTGCCTTTGGTCAGATACTGTATACTAAACTACTGTATATTGTAACTTCTCCTAGGATTAGAATTTTCCAGGAGTCCACATGTTCTTTGTTAATAAAAGCCAATTTCTTCAAGGAATTCTGCACCTTATATTTGAACTCTAATAGCTGGAGAGGGGGAACTAAAAGTACCGGTAATAAAAATCAGTTAAAGTTGCAGAGTTGTTGATCAAGATATTTATTTTGGACCTGATTTTCTGACCTGTTCCATTTTGTTTGCATTGCTCACATGGTGCCACTCTACTTCCATGCATCCTCGGCTGGAGCTGGAATGGCCGGAAAACACTCTGCTCCAACACAGTCTCCTGGGCAGCTGGTGGATTTAGAGTGCTCAAGTCTGCCAGAGCCGTGACCATCATAAAACTGTGCAGGTAAACAGGGAGTCATGGCCAATATAATCATGTAAAAGTTATGGGTGCCTGGGGTATAGAAGGAGAAGTAGTTCTCTGAAAGACAGGAGAGCTGCACTCTTTGAGTGGTTCTTTCATTGATCCTCACTTCACACCCAGCTCTCACCTGTGGTTCCAAATAGCTGCTACTATGCCGCAGTGGTGGTGGCAGTGGCCACACCACAGGTCACTGCTTTGATTGACAGGGTTAAACCAGGTAGAGAGTAGTCATGAGGGGAAACTCCTATCCCCAGCATATTAAATCTCCTTTGGCAGACCAGGCAGAGGAGACATGTTGGTCCAATGGCTGGAAAGGCAATGCAACAATGCATTGTGGAATATGTAAGGCTTGACAATGCACAAAAGACTTTATTGGCCTCTCAGAGTTGGTAAGACAACTCCCACCTGTTCATGCTCTCTGTATGTGTGTATATATATCTCCTCAATATATGTTTCACTCTATATGCATCCGAAGAAGTGGGTTGTAGCCCACGAAAGCTAATGCTCTAATAAATGTGTTAGTCTCTAAGGTGCCACAAGTACTCCTGTTCTTTTTAAAAGACATCAGTCGCTGCAGCTAATGAAGTTCCCAGTCATCATGACCTGTGGGGTCGTAGGTCTTTGACTTTAGCAGCTGAGAGAGTGAGATTGCCCCTGTGCATTTGTCTTCATGCATGAGGTTTTTATGTGATGACATTCACTCATTGTTAAGAAAGAGAGAATTCTGTGGCAATAGGTGAATGCTGAAGGGCCACGTGTAGATGAACACTGGGAATCATAACCACAAACCTGCATGCAGGCCTGGGATTCTGGTCATCAGCCTTGAATCCTGGGCAACACGGATGTTCTACATCATCCCAGGTGACTGACAGCAATCCTTTCGCAGGACAGCGCTGCTAATCCTACTCAGGGAAGGGTCTGGAAAAGCCCTTAAACATTGCCTGCCCAAGTTTAATCTGCCCAAGTGACTGGTGGATCATCCACACAGGGGATTTGGTCCAATTACAGCTATCTGTCACCAGCCACTAGTATAACTGCAAACCCTTAGTGTGTAGATAAGCAAAGTGTCTATTTTGTAATAGTGAAGCTTACTCCTGCTTGAAAGGAGGGTATACTGACCAGGGGAATATCCCTGTCTGTTAGGGATTGTAATGCTGCAGCTACACCACTAGCTGACCACTGTGAAAGTAGAATGAATTATATTGTAAAAATAGAATGGATTAAAGAAATGCTGTATGTACCTTTAAGCAGAAATAAGGAATGCTGAAATACAGGTGTCTGGAAAAGGAACATTAAGACCTAAACAATGAGTCCGCTTAAGCTAATGGTGAAACATCAGCCGGAGATCTGTAAAAAGTTAGTAAGAAAATTGAATATGTATGTCTAGCCTCGGGTAAACTTGTCAGTTCTGCTGTCTTTGTTCTCTTGTTAAGTTCGCACCCTTTTTATCTGTATAAAATAAGGTAGTGTGGGTCTTGGAGGGTGCTCACATTATCCGGGTGTTATTAGCAGAGCTCTGTGCTAATAAAACAGAGTGGTCTGACAAACTGAGAGTCCTGAGTCTAACTTTGACACCACTGATGGCTGTAGTGGAGGAAGTCCCTCCTGACATCTGTCTTTTTCTGCTGAACATTGTTACTCACTGTTGCAATACAAAGAAGCCACTAGTATATTTGCCTGAAAGTCAATGTTATCATGGACTCTAAAGGTGTGTTTTGTTTGTTGTGGGTTGTTTGGCCACAAAATGCCACCATACTGAATGATGAAAATATTTTGCGTCTACTATTTCTGTTTAATTGTATTTTTGAATATGTAAGTGCCATTGATGCCCGTCCTAGGGTGACCAGATGTCCCGATTTTATAGGGACAGTCCCAATTTTGGGGGCTTTTTCTTAAATAGTCACCTATTACTCCCCCATCCCCTGTCCTGATTTTTCACACTTGCTATCTGGTCACGCTAGCCCATCCCAAATTAGTTTCCATAGAGCAGCTGGCAGTTATTTCAAATGCAATATAGTTGGACTTCTACACACATTTTGAAAAGACACTACAGCCTGAATCCTTGCCCATCTAACCTGAAATCCAGTAATTGAAAGAACAAACCTGACACTTGCTGTCCTAATTGGAAGGATTGAAGAACATGCCTGGAGTTATTCAAGTCCTCCCCACATTTCCAGTTGTCTCATTCTGCACCAGTTGTACATGTTCAATCAGTGAATCAAACTTCATAAAAGTAGCATTGCAATGATCCATTCTTCAATGTCAACACTGCTAAGAGAACACATTATTGGCTATCAAGGTAATTCAGTTGCCAAAGGCTCTATCATCATTGTTGGCATGAGCTTATTAAGATAGGTGTCTACACAAAAAAAGAAAAAAAACAAAACCCCCCAGATATTTTTTGTATTGCTTTAATGGTGTTTTTCCTAATTCATTGGCTGCTCAAAAACTGCATTAACTTGCTGTTCTCTTTCTTTCCTAGGTGAGATCACTAATGCTTTCAATTTACACTGTGGAAGTATTATATTTAATTAATTTTATATTGAGGTAGCATATCGACTCCTATGTGCACCTCCGTATTGGTGCACATATCAGCCCTCCCCGCATGCCCCCCCCCAACCTAAGCACTGTACAAACAATTCCAGCAAATACAGTCCATTTCCTAGTCTGCCTCTTGTGGTTAGTAGAACACTCTCCTTACAACTGAGTTTCTCTTAAGAACATAGTATGTGGAGATGATGCAGTACTCTAATGCCTTCATTATGGGATTTTATTGAAAGAACTTTTATTTGACCAATTGAGCTGTTACCAATCTCTTTACTAGCACAGCAATTACATCAATATCTCCTGTTCTGAAAGTTTTTCAGTTTTCTAATGCAACATGTTAAAACACTTATGTTTCAGGGGCTTGATCCTGCAATATTCAACTCAGTAGAGTTTTTTACATTGACTTGAATGGGAGCAGGATTCATCCCCAGATGAGCACCATGAACTCCAGATCTAACAACTCTTATCTGTTACATACTGTATTATTGGCCTCAATCCTAGCATGTAATTTCCATTCATGTAAAAAGTAATAAATGCCTGGATCAAGGACCAAGTATTGGCCCTAAGTGATGAAAGATGTCAGTGAAAGGATCATATTCATTTTGAAATGCCAACCAGTGTAGCAATTATCATGAAACCCTAAAGTACCATTGTAGTCTCTTCTTGCACCTTCCCTCAAAAGTATGTGAATTGGAATTCAGAGAAGGGA
This sequence comes from Chrysemys picta bellii, assembly GCF_011386835.1. NCBI lineage: Eukaryota > Metazoa > Chordata > Testudines > Emydidae > Chrysemys > Chrysemys picta. The sequence continues at coordinate 12,982,273 of NC_088799.1, read as the reverse complement.
CTATGTTTAATGCATTGTTACAGACCTGTAGAAACCTGTGCAATTCAGAGCACTTTAAACTTTACAGAATGTGAGCATAAATGTCATTTATGATGTCTGGAATATGTCACAATCTAAAGCAATGTGAATAATAATTCCAGTTAATGATTCAAACTGTTAAGCTGAGTGGTTAGTTTTCATAGCAGTAGTTCAAAAGATCATAATGAACTACAGCCATATGTAAAACTACCCTCTCATTAGCATGAAGAAATAGGTGAAGAATCAAACTAAAATTCTGGTATTCTGTTTTCTATTTCAATATCTTAGGTTCTTCACAGTAAAACAAATGGTGCAGTTTTAAATATACATTCCCCTCTTGCTGTTAAGCTTCAGTTCAGTCATTATTTTTGCATTATGCAAATTTCTTCATTACCCAGAGAGTAAAATAATTCCTACAATACACTGTATATTCTTTCCCAACAAACAGAGAATTCAGTACAGGGGAAGGACCCTCTTGTACTGTATTCTCTGTTTGTTGGGAAGGAATATATAGTGATATTGTAGAAATCACCTCTGCTTGTTGAAAGAAAATGTGTAATACCGACAGACCCTGGTCGTCAGTGGGCGGGATTGAACCTGGGACCTCTGGAGTTAAATGCATGAGCCTCTCTCTACTGCATGAGCTAAAAGCCACATGTCTCTTCACTAAGACTGTAGCAAATTCATTAATCGCTAAGTGGTCTCTCTGCCAGTAGAAGGGACGGAGCACCACTCCCAGGAGGTGTGTGGGTTACAAATGCACCAGCCACTTCAGAAAATCACTGAAATGTTCCACAGCCAGAGACGGTTTCCCATTCATTCCTAATGTTTTCTTACTGTGCTTTAGGGTTTAAATACCTTGGGACTTTTCTTCTACATCAGTGAGTTAGTTAACCAGATTTACATTAGTGTAAGACAGGTGAGATAGGGCCCCAACAGTGTTCCCTCTAATTTTTACCACACATATGCAGAATGAATTTAACACATCACCTCCGTATTGGTGCACATAACAAAATTCATGTGGTAGGGGTGGGGACGAGGGGTTCAGAGTGTGGGAGAGGCTCAGGGCTCAGGCAGAGGGTTGGGGTGCAGAGGCATGAGGGCTCAGGCTGGGGGTGCAATCTCTGGGGTGGGGCTGGGGATGAAGTGTTTGGGGTGCAGGCTGTCCCAGGGCTATGGCGGGGAGAGAGGACTCCCCCCAGTTCTCTCTCCCCACAGAGAGACTGTGGGGGGAGAGGCACCAAGTTTGCCAACCCTCCCGTTTTTGCTGGGAGTCTCCTGGAATTGGGCTCTATCTCCCAAAGGCTACTGATGCCTATTTGGGAGATGTTAGCCCGCTTAAAGTCCGGGGGAATCAAAACATTCACCTTTCAGATGTAGATTTACTCTTTTCTATGTCTGCAATCATAGGCACCAACTCCATAGGTGCTCCGGGGCTGTAGCACCCATGGGGAAAAATTGGTGGGTGCTCAGCACCCACCAGCAGCTCCCCACCCTGCCCCAACTCGCCTCTGCCTCCTCCCCTGAGCTGCCACATGCCTGCTTTTCCCCCAGCGCTTGCGCCGCGAAACAGCTGTTTCGCGGGGCTGGGAGGGAGGGGAGAGGAGGTGGAACGCAGCGCACTTGGGGAATAGGCAGGACTGGGGCAGGAATTTTGGGGAAGGGGTCCAATCATAGAATCATAGAATATCAGAGTTGGAAGGGACCTCAAGAGGTCATCTAGTCCAACCCCCTGCTCAAAGCAGGACCAATTCCCAGCTAAATCATCCCAGCCAGGGCTTTGTCAAGCCGGGCCTTAAAAACCTCCAAGGAAGGAGACTCCACCACCTCCCTAGGTAACGCATTCCAGTGTTTCACCACCCTCCTAGTGAAATAGTTTTTCCTGATATCCAACCTGGACCTCCCCCACTGCAACTTGAGACCATTGCTCCTTGTTCTGTCATCTGCCACCACTGAGAACAGCCGAGCTCCATCCTCTTTGGAACCCCCCTTCAGGTAGTTGAAGGCTGCTATCAAATCCCCTCTCATTCTTCTCTTCTGGAGACTAAACAATCCCAGTTCCCTCAGCCTCTCCTCATAAGTCATGTGCTCCAGACCCCTAATCATTTTTGTTGCCCTCCGCTGGACTCTTTCCAATTTTTCCACATCCTTCTTGTAGTGTGGGGCCCAAAACTGGACACAGTATTCCAGATGAGGCCTCACCAATGTCGAATAAAGGGGAACGATCACGTCCCTCGATCTGCTGGCAATGCCCCTACTTATACAGCCCAAAATGCCGTTAGCCTTCTTGGCAACAAGAGCACACTGTTGACTCATATCCAGCTTCTCGTCCACTGTGACCCCTAGGTCCTTTTCTGCAGAACTGCTACCTAGCCATTCGGTCCCTAGTCTGTAGCAGTGCATGGGATTCTTCCGTCCTAAGTGCAAGACTCTGCACTTGTCCTTGTTGAACCTCATCAGGTTTTTTTCGGCCCAATCCTCTAATTTGTCTAGGTCCCTCTGTATCCGATCCCTACCCTCTAGTGTATCTACCACGCCTCCTAGTTTAGTGTCATCTGCAAACTTGCTGAGAGTGCAGTCCACACCATCCTCCAGATCATTAATAAAGATATTAAACAAAACCGGCCCCAGGACTGACCCTTGGGGCACTCCGCTTGAAACCGGCTGCCAACTAGACATGGAGCCATTGATCACTACCCGTTGAGCCCGACGATCTAGCCAGCTTTCTATCCACCTTACAGTCCATTCATCCAGCCCATACTTCTTTAACTTGGCGGCAAGAATACTGTGGGAGACCGTATCAAAAGCTTTGCTAAAGTCAAGGAATAACACATCCACTGCTTTCCCCTCATCCACAGAGCCAGTTATCTCATCATAGAAGGCAATTAGGTTAGTCAGGCACGACTTCCCCTTCGTGAATCCATGCTGACTCGTGACATGCCCAATGGGGCAGGGAGGGGGCAGAGTTGGGGTGGGGACTTCGGGGAAGGGGTTGGAATGGGGCGGAGCAGAGGCGGGGAAAGGGTGGGGTCGGGGCGGGGACAGGGGGCGTGAGCTCCTACCAGCGCCGTGGAAAGTTGGCACCTATGTCTGCAATATTCCCCATCTAGCAAAATTCCACTGGGAATCACAGTGGCTACATCACATAAGCAGTGTGTAACATGATGGCAGATTTCTGTATCCAGTTTGGGGATGCAGGGCTTTTCTGTGCCATCAACTTGATGTCAGGGAGATGTGTTTTTGCTGAGCCACTCTAAGGTTAGATCAGGTATATCTAATTATCTCCAATCTAGTACCATAAGATAGGTTGGATTGTCTCTTACATAAGTCATCAGGGACAGTGAGCTCCTGCAGTGAAGATCCTACCAACGGTCAAGTTGACCAGAGATCTATGTTCTGTTCATGTGAATTACTGATAAGGCCAGATTCAAGGAAAGAGGTAAAGTTTGGACTTTATAGCCTGGTCTACACTACATTGTTTTGCTGGAATAACTATGTCAGCCAGAAGTGTTTGTTGCTGGTAAAAATGCTAATGTAAACACAGTTATACCAACAAAAGAGTCCTTCTGCCAGTGTAGTTTGTCATTTGGGGAGGTGATTTAGCTATGCCACCAAAGAACTCTTTTTGTTGTTGTGAGCTGCATATCTACTAGGGGGCTTAGCCAGCAGAGGTATACCCATATAGCTAAGCCAACAGAGGGTAGGTCTACACTTACCTCTGGGTCCAGCGGTAAGCAATCGATCTTCTGGGATCGATCCCGGAAGTGCTCGCCGTCGACGCCGGTACTCCATCTCGGCAAGAGGAGTATGCGGCATTGACGGGGGAGCCTGCCTGCCGCGTCTGGACTCGTGGTAAGTTCGAACTAAGGTACTTCGAATTCAGCTACGTTATTAACGTAGTTGAATTTGCGTACCTTAGTTTGAAGTGGGAGTTAGTGTGGACCAGGAGAGAGTATTGGTAATGTAGACAAGCCCATAGTGTGTACAGTCTGTTCAGAGAGGGTGGACTTTGCTTGGTTATGTGGTATTCTAGCATATCGAGCGGCTTTGCCTACAACCAAAGGAAGTCAGTGGTCTCCTATGATTGTTTTATAAATGCGTTAGGGGAAAGTTCTATACTCTGATGGAATAAAGCAAGTTGCAACTCCAATGGGAAGGATATGGTGCTATTGTATATCCAGGATCAGTACACTTTCTAATCTGTAATTTAATATCAAGTAAAAAAAAGAAAAAACTATCCTGACGTCAAACAGAAATGTATAAGGTCAAAGTAATACTGGTGTCCTGGACAAAATGGCAATGTGTGAGTAATTATATTCTGCCTATCTTGATTGTTCCTGCAGTTTCATTTGAAATTGGTGTCCATTGTGTCCTCAGTTGTAGGGTAGTGTGGGTATGTACAGTTAAGTAGTTGTCAAAATCCTTCTGCATTGGAGCCATGATGCTAGGGCATCTTGCACTGTCTGCAGCTTTCAGGAACGGTCCACTTTGTTAATAGAATCACAGAATATCAGGGTTGGAAGGGACCTCAGGAGGTCATCTAGTCCAACCCCCTGCTCAAAGCAGGACCAATTCCCAGACAGATTTTTGCCCCAGATCCCTATAATGGCCCCCTCAAGGATTGAATTTACAACCCTGGGTTTAGCAAGCCAATGCTCAAACCACTGAGCTATCCCTCCCAGAGAGGGGACACGAAAAAAAAATGCTGAACAAATATTTGGGTGTGAATAGGGGGGGCATGTTCATTTTCCCCTTATTCCCACTCACCTTTCCATGGAGGCCTGGACCATGAGGGCTACTGTATGGGGCCCAGGCCACGGGGAATGGCTCTGTGTAAGGGATTGACTCTCTACCCATGCGGCAGAGATTACATTCATTTCCAGAGAGTACTCTCTTAGTTAAGCGCTGTGATTCACCAAAGTACTTAACCATGTGCTTAAGCCAATTCCTATTCAACAAAACACTTATGGACAGATACTTGAAAGAGCTCTGCCTTTTTGAATGTGTATTGAGTACTGAGCACACTTTTTCAAACCTGGGCCTGAGTTTTTGTTTGTTTCTTAAATGTGGCCCTAAGGCATATACTTAAGTGCTCTGCTGAATTGGGGCCTAAGTGGAGCTGGAGGGAACAATCTCCCCACCAATTTTTTTTACCTCTTTTCCTGCTTTCTCAACTTTTCTCCCTGTTTCAGAGAATGGCAATAGTAGGAGACAATCAGTTACCTGCTCCTTCTTATTTTATAAAGCAGTATTTGCTTAATGTTTTTGGAATGTATTAAATCCATTCTACTTGGGAACCTGCGCTGGTAATTTTCATAGACAGCAGTGACATCTATTGATAGAAACATGACTGATAAACTCATTTTAATTATTGCTGAAGCTGGGCATAAAAGTGTGTCTCGTTCAGCAGATGGATATGTTTCATGTTTTATTTTTCCCTTTCCTCTTTGTTAGAATATTTCCCATATACTTGAGCTTAGTATTTTACACTTAAAACAGATAATGCTCAAAATGTTGTTGTTCTGTGATGTGGTTTCTGCCATGCAGGGAGCTAATATTTGCGTTTACAACGTGGTGAAATCTTATCCTTTTTGTTTTGTTTTTCTGATGGGAATTCATTACCAACCTGCACTGAATGATGCAAAAAGGGTGATCAATGAATAACCCCTAATTTTCAAAAAACAAACTGGCTCATAGGTAGAATTTTAAATACACAAGAATTTTGACTACAGTGAATTTGCTTTTGTAATATACAAATGAATACACTTTTGAAAATATAACCAGACAGCACATTTCTTTACAACAGCTGTTCAAACTCAATCCAACTAATTGGCAAGCAGCATTCATTTTCTATATCCTGACTGTCAAGGCAGCTTTATTTTATGCACATATTTTTTTTATTCTTACCTACAATAAAATGTCATTGCTATTTCATAATCAGAGGTCGTGTATTAGAATGCTTTTTTATAGCTGATTACAAAGACATAAAAACAATGTTACAGATAATGGCCAAGATTTTCACAAATGGTGCCTTAAAATTAAGCACCTAAATAAGTGACCTGATTTTCAGAGACGCTGAGAACTAAGCAGCTGTTGAGATCAATGGAATTACTCCAGACTTGTAACAGAGTACAGAATTTGGTCCTAAGAAACTTTTAATGAAAGATGTAAAGTTCTCAAAGACTTCTTGAGGAGGGGGGGGGGGGGGGTTATAATCATTATCATCACTGTTTGTTGAAATTCTTAATAAAAATGACTGAAATTATTGTTGGCATAAATTTGCACTGATTATTAGATTTGGAAAAAAGTCCAGGTTCGTTGAACCATGATATTCATAAAATTTGCCTTACAGAAAGAGTACTAGTAATTGTGGAGTTAAATTCTGTTACATGCCAGTGCCCTCAGCATGTGCTCTTGGCTTCACTACCTCTAGTAACTACACAATTTATATTGTGCAGGAAGTAAAGGGAAGTTGCAATAATCAAATCTATTGTTATATAGTCTGACCTAAACTTCTCTCAAAGTGCCCTCCATGAAAAAAGAATGTTCACCATTACTTCATCAGATCTCTCAAGTCTCTCAGAGTACTTGTGGATCTTAATTTCTTTTCAGCAGGTGACAATGTAAACCATTATCTTTCTGCTTATCATAAATATCTGAACAGGTGAATTTCTAGCAGTATTAGTGCAGATTTAGCCATAAAAACATATACTCTAATTGAAAATGATGGTACTTCTGTGAAATGTTTATAGACACTTGTGGCAATGTTCAAATTCTTGTCAGTTTACAATGTGAGAATCAGAAAGTCAAGCAAATGACTACAAATAGTCCAACAGTAATTTCTTCTTGGCAGTAGGTGTAATGGTATGTGACTTATCAAGGTGCACATGCTTATTCTGAAAAAGAATGAAGCACTGACTTGAACACGTAATCTAGAAAGCCAAAATGTTTTTAATTATAGTCACTTCCAATATCACCAAAGGAATGACAATTTTGCTGGATCTTGAAGATGTGGCTTGCTTTAAAACTCTTGTTTTAAATTTTGTGATTCTCCATACATTTTGCCTCATCAGATTTGATGTAAGATTTTTGTGAGTTCTCCTTCACTAATTTCTTATGACACTGAAAAATTTTCTCCTTTCACTTTGATGGCCCTCTTAACTTATGCTTTCATCACCTGGGTAATGCAACTGACAAGTGTGTATATGAAAACTGACACAACTCATCAATATATATTGTAGTCTAGGAGAGTAATGTACCCAAAGATCATAGCTTGGCCAGCCATTAATCTCTCACCTGCCTGGACAGACAGAACAGCGTGGCTTATCCATCAAAATTTCATGATGAAAGCTCTGTGAAATTTTGAAACGTACAGTAAGAAAATGAGAGCTGTGTAATCAAGATAGGATGAAAGGTGACGTGCAGTAAAGCTGATATAAGTCAGCCTTTCTCAGGTTGAATGCTTATCTCTAACTTTAGATTAGACATGGTGCAAATCTTTTAAACTCATATCCCAGGAGATTAGAAAATGTTTCAAGTTGATTTTTTGTTTATTTTATAGTGGAGATGACACCCTATCACATCATCAGAGCCCCCTTTTTCAATCAAAAAAGCTTTTACATCTACCCATCATTTCTAAATTTATAATGGGCCAACCTCAAAAGTTTAAATTCATTTTGGAAAACCATCCAAAAATGTTGATGCTTATCCCAAACTATGCAACTCTGGGGAAAAAAAATTGCACTGGGCATATGTCACCGACTCCGGGTGTGGTCCTTTGGAAGGTCGCTGCTGCCCTTGCCGGGAACCCCTTAGTTTGCTCCTGATCAGGGTGTTTCTTTGACTCTCACTGAATCTGGAAGCATACCTCAAGTTTCTAGCTGTGCTTGGAAAGGCAGTCTGGAGCAGGAATGTTGCCCCTTTGCTGTCCCAGGTCTCTCTGCCTCCCCCTCCCTCTCTGCACTCTCTCCTTTATAGTAGGTCTTGTTTCCTCTGTTGGGCGCAGCTGTGAGTACTTGCCTTTAGGGTTGGCAGCTGCGTGTGGGTGTGGTCAAGCTGCTTGTCTCCCCACCTTCCCCTACTGCCTAAGCTCAGTATGGGGTTTTTTGTAGACACCATTACAACATCTCAAGGAAACAGGCTTTCCTAATTGATTATCAGCCCTTTTGCTTCAAAAACAGAACAGAGTAAAGCGTTTTGACTGGTATTTCATCACTTACTGTCCTGGTACTTGAGAGACACTGGAAATGAAGGATCCTATGTAAATATTTCAGAAACTCAAAACAAAAAATTCATCTGACAATGGACAGTATTGGGACAGGTGAGAAGGTTTCTTATTTTATCTGAAATTATTTCCTTGTCCTTCCATGTGATCACACATGATTATCTCTACACCATCAATACTACACTGTCTGTATTACTCTCCTTAACCGTAAGGAATTATACCATTATTTCAGTGACAAAAGTAAAATGATTTTCATAAATTTATTAAAAGCATTTGATTAGTTAAAATCATACTTTTATTGGCTAAGCGAAAGGGGCATCCGCTGTAAACAGTTGCAGCCCCAATGGCCCCTCAGAGAAGTAAGAGGCTGCAGAAAAGGTTATGATCTTTCATGTCTTTGAAGTGAGGTATTGTGGGAACCATTGTTTTAGGCAAGGAAATGTTTTCGAATTATTATTATATATTGTTTGTGTTACAGTAGAGGTCACATTCAGGGATAGAGGCCCCATTGTGCTTACTACCGTTCAAACGTATTAAAAAACTAAATCTGGTTGTAACTGCCAGTTATTTTTCATGGAAAATTCAGGGGAATGTTTTTTAACTTTCTGTGAAAATTTTGTTTTTTTCTGAATCATAAACATTATTGGGGGGGGGGGGGAGGATCAAGTTGGAAAAAAACATTGAAAAACTGGAAAATTTCTACCAAAATACATTTTTCCATGAAAATGTTTTGATACAAAAGTTATTTTTATAATAATAAGAATAAAGTGTTAACTAAAAAAATCAACCAGATATAAAACAGAGACTTCCTGCTCCAAACTATTTATAATCTTACAAAATACTGCCAGTCTGTGGGCACATGTAAAGCTTTTCAAAGCATCCAGTGGAACAAAAGCAACCAGATTTCAGTGATTTCAGCTCACGTTGAAATGATCATTACTGTTCCAGGAGGTAGAGTTTCTAATAAGTCTTTTTACTCATTTTCATTACTTAACATGAATTTTTAAAAAGAAAGTGGCAAAATACTGTAAGCATTGTTTTCTCTTCAAGTTGTAACCGTGGGTATATGGTTCTGGGGAATCTGATTTAAATATTAAGATTTGATGTTGCATCTGTTTAGTCACATCTGTACAAGTGTCTAACCTTTATTAATCACTCACATTTCCCTCTGTGTTAAAATGCATTGCTAGTGACCCACTTCAGACCAAATGGCTGTGGCATAAACATATAGGCCTGATTCTGATTTCACGTACACCGGTCTGACTCTACTCACTTCAGTGGAGTTACTCACCGTTTACACTGATGTAAGTGTGTTCAGAATCAAGCCTTACATGTTTTCATAGTGTGCATATACAAAAAAAATTGGACAGAGTTAACCAGCTCAGAAGCCAGACTTTGATTCTGGGCCCATAAGCACAGATGCACACTCTTATTTGCAGGTGCAAAATCAGAGGCAGCAGCTGCTGCAAATGTGATTCATTGTGACTCAGAATAAAAACTGCTTTTTTCCCCCTGCTTTATAAATACTGCACCATTTTGGGAATTAAATAATAACCCATATTCTGCTCCTCTACAAACAGCGCACATCCAGTATGATGCCAGATTTACATTGCCGTAGCTGAGATAAGTATAGCTCAAAAACTGAAACAGATTTTGAAGACTAAGAACCAAATACTTCTTTCGGTTTCACCACTGTAAATCGATGTAGCTCGGTTGAGTAAGTGCTCTCCTATGCAAGTGCTAAGTATTATTATGAAAAGGTAAATCAGCCGCATCAGCATAATAGGAGACAACATCCTTTCTTGACTTCTTTATTTTCAGTAAATTATGAGTACCACTCTTTTGTCTCTGCAGTACTATTTTGCAGAACATTGTGTGACCTCTGATTTTTAGATTATGTACTATGACAAGGAGAGGAATTGGCAGCCTGGTTTTTGAGCAGAGTCTTTAAATTGCAAAATATCCTTAAAGCCTATTTTATGTAGCTATTTGAGAGAGACCTGTATTTATTTTAGTAAGTATTGTACTCAGCTATAAATCTTGGGGGCTTTATTATGAGATTTCATTTGTGGTGTTATTTGTGTGATAGCCTGAAGAATGCTATTATAACTTGTCTTTATGTTTCCAGTTCTACTTTTGTTGTTCCTTTAGCAATTTAAATACTTCACATATCTAGAGCAGTGTAAAAGAACCAGGTGTCCCAGGATCAAGATGAAAATGCATGGAGATATAAATTCTCAGAATTTCTGTGGTTTCAGGTGTGACATTTGTTTCTTGCTTCAATGACTACAAGACCAGCAGCTCTTAAAATTCATTCAGAGCAAACACCCATGGGTGCACAGAAAAAAGTATATTTGCAAGTGATTTGTGCTAGTCTTGGTTATGTTTGTTTCTTTTCACACCAATATTTTAATGGATTTTCTGTTGGTTCTGTTGGATTACTGTCTACTGTAGGAATAATAGATTGCTCTGGAACAGATCTTTCAGAAGTATCACTGACAGTAATGTCAGGAAGATTTGTCCACATGCTGTAGTCATCAACTTCCCCTTTGACACACAACCACTGTAGTATTGGCAGAGTTCCTTGACTGAGATTGCTTACAGCTAGAGGCCAAGAAGATTGACTGATGGTAATAAGGGATGGTCAGACTGATGTACCTTACTACGGAAACTCCAGCAGATTCTGTGCCTTATGGTATCTGATAACAGCTGTGCTATTTTTAAATGTTAAAGGTGAAGTACAGAGCAAAAGTGAAAAACTGAGTTAAGCTCAAACATGCGTGATGAACATCTCTGCTAAAGTGGCTGTGGGGCACACTCAGCATAGAAATATATTTTAACTTCTCTCAGTACTTCCTAGTTCGCTGACAGTATCGCAGAATGTGACAAATTTTGTACCAGAAGTCTCATTGCCATTGATGGATTTGTGATATCAAACAATGATGCATTCTGGGATATTTCAGTGAACAGGAAGACACCAAGACAGTCTCCACAGTGTTCATCTTCTGGAGAAGCTTGATCCCTGTGTAGGGAAGATTGAGGGCATTATTATTTTTCTTGCACTTTTGGCACAGGTGGGGAAAGTAAATGTCATGGACAGGAAAGACTTCCAGTTTGTGAAGATGAGGAATTTGAATTTGAATTCCTAGTTTCCCATCACACAACCCTTAACAGCAACCAACTACCCCACAGCCTGCTGTCTTGAAACCATGAAACAATGGTGGATAAACCTGTATCCTGGCTCCGTTGAAGTCAGTGGAAGTTCTGTCATTGACTTCAGTGGGACTAGAATTTCACCCAGCATTATTTTCTTGAAAATAAGGACCAGAAACATATTTGAAGATTTAGGTTCCAGGGAACAACTATGTGGCAAATTCCATGGAATATGCAGGCGCTGGGCTATATTGTGTAAGGTGAGAAAGGAGAAGAAGCATTTAATAATAGCCCAAAAGCCTCTTGCACTTTTCAGCTTATTTTAAATTAGTAATTGTTTTCTTTGGAAAACAGGCTAGCAAGGATTTCCTTACTCGTGTGTTCGGTATGACATGCTGCTTCCTAACATTATCACACTTGAAATAATGTTACAAATAAGAAATAGCATTTGTTACACAATTCAAAGAATATTCTTGTAAGTCAAATAGTAATTTCCAGGTCATCTTGTATAATTATACCTTGTATAATTACAGTACAATTTTGTCCACCTTTGATGTGTAGTTGATGCATCACTTAATGTAGCTTGTTAATATGTTGTGACCCATAAGTGACCCTAGTTTGAGGGAAAAATAAAGGGGGGGGGAAATAAACATTCATTTTCACTCTTTTTTTCATAAACAAAAGTCTTATGGATGGAGACAATAAAATTCAGTGTACTGGTTACAAAGCACAAATCAAACTGCCCTTCCCTTTTTAGACAGAAATATCTTCTGAATAAATTGTATTGTTTGTAGGATGCTGATAATTTCAGGAATTAGGGCCCCATATTGCTAGGCAAAGTACATGTGATAAAAGGATTATATCTGCCCCCAAAGAGTTTGAAGTCTAAATAGTAATAATAATATAAACATTGTAGTTACCAAAAGTGTCACCTTTAACTGGAGGACTGATACATTTTCAGTGTCCTGTGCTCAAAGACATGCCTGATTTACCTGGACAAAGGATGGGTAACTTACAGAAATCTTCAAATTTGGTTTTCTGAATGAATATAGTAAAAGATTCTATGGGTTTTCAAAAAAAAAATTTCACCCTCCCAAAATGTTTCTACAACAAGAAAATCACTTTGTGGAAGGTACCAGGTTGAGAGCCATAGTGGCTGGAGCTCTGTATTTATACAGGGATTAACAAACATTAGCAATATACACTTACACACATTACCCTGCAAACATGCTTTAACCCTAACTTGAAGGGAAGATTTCTCAGAGTGAAAGAGTAATCCACTTTCCATGCTCAGACAGGAACCAATTGAGCAAAGCTCTTAAGCACCAATTTAAGTCGATCCCTAAACACTTAGAGTTAAACATGTGCTTATGTGCTATGCTGAGTCAGGGCTTTGGTCTATGGTCTCTCGACTAAGCTTACCAACAGTGCTGTCAGTTAGTAACATTTGTGGTAGTGGCTTTTGTGATGTAAGAAGAGGATGTAGATGTCCACAATTGAAGAAGGATGTTTATAAGGTAGTGAGGGTTCAGAGAAGAGCCATAAGAATGATTAAAGGATTAGAAAACCTGCTTTAAAGTGATAAACTCGAGGAGCTTAAAGTATTTAACTTAACAAAGAGAAGGTTAAGGAGTGATTGATTAGTATGTAACTACCTACATGGGGAGCAAATATTTGATAATAGGCTCTTCAATCTAACAGAGAAAAGTATAACATGATCCAATGGCTGGAAGTTGAAGCTAGACAAATTCAAACTGGAAATAAGGCATACATTTTTAATGGTGAACTTAATTAATTGTTGGAACAATCCACTGTGGTGGATCCTCCATCATTGACCATTTTAAAATCAAGATGGGATGTTTTTCTAAAATATATGTTCACAGAATTATTTGGGGGAAGTTGTATGGCCTGTGTTATATAGGAAGTCAGATTAAATTATCACAATAGTCCCTTCTGGCCTGGGAATTTATTAATCTTGTTGCAAGGCTATATTAGGGAGGTTGGGTGACACAATTAATGAGTGGTCTTTCTAGGCACCATCTTACTGTCAATTCATCACAGCTACCTTGTGGAGCCCCATGGTAGATTTTCTCTACAGTATTTAAACTAGAATAAAATAATTTCCTTTATCTCAGATTTATGCCTATTTAGTCCCAATCCACCAAGCTGCTGTATGCAGGCAAACCACTGAGCCCATACAGAGCCCCATGGCCTTTAGTAGGGCTCCATGTGGAGCTGCTTATAGGACTGCGGTCTTCGATTGTAATTTCCTCAAGGCAGGGACTATATATCTTAGTCTGTCTCTTTATGTACAGGACTGAGCATATTGTTGACATTTTAATAATAATAGTGAGAGAAATAAGACATGTTCTCTACCTCCTACTAGCCAGGTAGTTACACTCATTCCTCTTGTAGAAGGATCAGGCGGCCACAGTCTATATGTTCATTACTGCAAGATGGATTACTCTGCTTCACTCCATCTAGGGCTGTAGGTCAAGGTTCATCAAAACTACCAGCGGGAACAACACATAGCAGTCCATTTCCTGAGAAGGACTAGACACTGTGAGCATATCACACCAGTTCTCTATATCGTCACCGGCTCCCTATTTGTTCTCAGATCCAAGTCAGCATTTTGGCTCTGCATTTGTTGTACTGGAAAAGGCAACCTTAATGACTGGTTCTCCATCTATGACCCACCAAGATAACAGTATTCACTGCGGACAATGAAACTAGACGGGCCTAGGGTGAAACATTTGGGCGCAAAAGGCAAGCCATTCGTATAACTGGGTTTAGAGTGTGGAACAACCTACTGGAAGAGATCAGGAAAAAACATATTCTGACCACATCCAGGACTCCTTGCACAAGTCTACCTGTACTAATGAGGGAGAAAATCAAGTGTAAGCAGTCAAACCATAGACTGAAAAGAGTGCAAAGTCCTATTTTGGCTTTAATGCTTACCTTAAGATTCTATAGTGCTCTTACATGCTACAATGACTGGCACCCTAGAGATATCTAAAACAGATTAATCACTAATTCAGCAATGTAGATGATGGTTTTCAGTTTTGATTGATTTAAAATCTCTTTAAAACCTCATTTTACTTTATGAAGTGAAATCAACCCTTTTCCTAGTGCATTTTTCTGTTTTATTTAAAGCATTTGCTTAATTTCTTTGGCTCAGAGTCAATAAAACCTGTCTAATTCTCATTCAGCAAAAATCCTGATCAAGGCCCTGCTGATGTCTAACAACTGGGAGAAGCTTATATGGAATGTGCTTGTATCACAGCACAGTGTGGAGATTTTAACGACTTCACCTATAAATCAACAAGAGGATATTCACATCTTGCCACAAACACAGAGCTAATGCTAATAACTGATAGCAGGTCTCAATGCTTCTTCTACCTGGGGCACTGTTCACAGATTCGGCAGGAATGTAAAGCCCTGTCATTGTGATCAGGTTTCTGAGTTTAAATACTGTGAGTGCTGAACAGGTTTCAGAACAGTATGTCGCATCAGATATGTGCTGCAGTAGTGAGGATTGCCATGATCTGCTCTTGAGAAATTTCCCTGGCACTTATTAGCTGGAGGACTATGTCTACTAGCCAGGGTGAAAAACACCTGTGATGCCAAGTCCCATAAAGACATACCTCCTGCATCCTTGTACAACGTACTGGATTCTGCATTTAACTACAATATAATGTCTATCAATATTCTGTTTGAATACTTTTTTTTTTCAAATGTAACATACTAAATTTCTCTTGCTGCTGTTATATCTGTTTTCTATCCTGGCTTCACTCAATTTTCTCTTATTTTTCCTATCACAAATCATGGTGGATCTTTTTTCTCTTTTGTCTTCAGTGTCTCCTTTCTGTCTTTCTCCACCCATTTATTTCTTTCTCTTTCCCTACCTTGTGTACACTCTGGTTCCACCTCTGTATTTATCCCCCCACCTCCAATCACTTTCATTCCACCATTCTTCTCTCCTCTATCTCACCACTCTGTCCATCTTTGCCACATACAGAGCCCCTCACAAGTAGAGTCAAATTTTCAAATGCTCAGCACCCTCAATTGAGACTAGATTTTCAAAAGAGTTCATATTCTATTCAGGCATCTAAATAAGGGGCAGATTTTCAAAAGAACTCAGCACCCAGCACCTCCCATTGTCACACTTAAGTCAGATACAACACAATGTAAGTTAGCATGTCAAAATCTAGTCCTTAGAAAGCTTAATTACAAAATTAAGAAATACAAAAACTAAATATATAGGTAAAAAAATTCCCCTCCCACTGAGTGTTGTGGTCCTTGGCCGGTGCACAGTGCAAAAAGCTGACTGTAAAGTACGGCTACCCAAACACCGCTTTTTAATTAAAAAAGAGTCTTCTATTATCACTTTTAAAAATACATATTGTTATTGCTATAAAATTATACAAAACCTCATGGCTAAAGGTGACAAAATGCAACATATTGTCACATTGCAACATAGCCAGGATGCCTTGTGGGTGCAGCGTGCTTCATGTTGAGCGTTGGAGGAAGACAGGAAACAAATTGCATAACCTTTTATGGAGCTCATTACTAACTCTGAACTTTAAGGAAATAGCGGCAGAAAACCTGATCAGAATTTATAAAGCCAACCTTAGAGCTAATGTGTTAAAGTTGGGTTTGTAATCTGATCCTAATGGCACAGTTCCAAAATCCTTGTATCCTTGCAATGCATCGTCAGTTTTGTAAATCAATTCAAATTTATTGGCAAGTTTTGTATATCTGTTGTAGGCCTTTGAAATCTGTTGCAGGGTAGGATCTGTAAATCAATTTGACAGATGTTTGCTATAAATCTGCTAAAGCCTTTTTATTCTTTGACTCTTAATGAAATGCATATTTTAGATAAACCCGTAAACATTATTTCAATTTTTTTCATGAGTTAATGAAAGGCAGGCTCTGAGAAACATAGATATATGATCCCAGCTTGTATAACGTGTTCATTTTGGTTCTTTACCATTTTTCTGGAAAATTATGGTTTTCATGATGCAACTGTAGGACTAGCTCAGTTCTGCCTTTCTTCTGAAATGACTTTATACATCCAGGACTGGCTCTACCATTTTTGCCACCCCCCCCAAAAAAGCAAAACCACCCGGACTGTGCCGTCCCAAGAATGGATAGAATGCTTCCCTTTAGCATGTGCCACCCCAGGCACGTGCTTCCTCCGCTGGTGCCTGGAGCCGGCCCTGTATACATCCATCCTTTCAGATAAGTCAGTGGACAAAGGAAGAGCCATCTGCAATAACTAGGGCTGAATTTTTCAAATGTCTGCTTAAGTGTAAATAGCCACTTGAGTGCCCAGAAAGAGGCGTAAGTGGTAGTTGGGCACGTAGGAGGCTTTTGAAGCTGTGTTTGGGTGTGCCCCAGTCAGCTGGACCCCCTAAGAACTGTGTATTCCAAAGGAACAGGTTTGGGGCCTGGTCTGGCACTGAAGTGCTAACTTTCTAAATGCCAAGAGGTGCATAGGGCTGCTCAGAACTTAGTTTGCTTAGTGGTACAGCTAAGCCAAGAATGCAAGCAAAGGTGTGAAGGGACCACTTTGAGTTTCTTGCGGCCTATGTACTCCTATACAATACACCAGGGGTTCTCAACCTTTTTCTTGCTGAGGGCCACCCTCAACATGCTATAAAAACGCCACAGGGGTAGGGGGAGCACAGGGCTCCGGACCGAAATGGGGAATCCTTGGGCATAGGCATAGTTTAACTTCAGTTTTTGGGGGCAAGGGCTGGCGGGACTCAAGCCAGCTCCGCACAGCAGGGTCCAGGGAGGGAGCGCCACCTCCATCCCCTGACTCACTCAGGAGGCCACCCAGCCTGTCTGTGCTGTGGGAGGATGCAACCAAAAAATATAACTCAAAGCGGGAACTCAGTTCAAAAAGTTTGAAAACTGCTCCGGGTGCAGGGAGGGGGTAGCTAGGTGCTGTGTGAAGTGAGGGGAGTAGCTTAGGGTGCAGGCAGGTGGTAGCTAGGGGCTGTGTATGGGCAGGGGGGCTCCCAGTGCGGCTCCCAGCTTCGGGAGGAGGTGCTGCAGCTTCCAGCTTCAGCACCCCGCTGCCCCTGGCTTGTGTGGGGGAGGTTTGCCGGATTCAGCCCCGTGCCGCTCCCGGCTGGGGCAGGGGGGCCACCAGCTTCAGCCCTATGCTGCTCCCGGCTTCAGCGCTGGGGCTCGGGGCACCAGGTTTCAGCTGCGGGGCTCCACAGCCCCCCCCTGAAAGGGGACCGCAGACCCCTGGTTGAGAACCGCTGCAATACACCATACAGGCGCACACACAGACCAATGGCTGTAATGCCAGAAGGCATTAGCTCAGCTTAGTCTGAAACTAGATTGAAACTTGCCCCAAGGTTGGGGATGTATATTGCAAACAGGTATTTGTATCTATATTGTGAGAGAGGGGTGGAAGAGGAATGCAAACAAAAAGGACCAATGATCCTGTCTACAGTGCCAGTTGAGGGTGATGGGTCAGGTGGCTGGACACTTTACCATTTGATTTTTGGGCAATGGTATCAAAGCAGCCTTAAGAACTGGTAGTTTGTGTTGTCTGCTATAGTGTGGGCAACTGGCATTTGCAGACAGTGAAAATCTATTGGCTTTACCCGGGACTAATTGCAGGGCGGTGCAATCCGGACCAGTGAGGGATTGTTTCACCACTTGCCCCATGACCCTGGATGCCTTACCTCAGCCTGGGGTGCTCACAGTCTGTCTAGAGTCCCATCCTGGCTTCCACCAGCCTTGGTTACAAGCAGCAAGATTACCCCAATGCGCTCCCAGTCCCAAACTTCTCCAAAACCATGTGCCCTTAGGTGTCCAGCCCTCTTCTGGACAGCCCAAAACATAATAATGGCTTTCTGTCCTTGCTTATATCTCCCAAAGTTCAATGACTTTGCTTCAAGAGGCAGGAAGCCCTCCTGGGTGCTCAGTTTGCTGGGTCCACCAGGAAGATGACCTCCTGCTGTTCCTTCCCTTCCCTTTCCCATCCCCCCGTACATAAATTGGGCTTTTGTTGTTTTGATTCTCCCATGGTTAATTTACATAGGAGACAGCAGGTAAATAGCTGCCCCCTGCTGTCTGGGTGGGGACTGTTCCTTCCTTTGTTCGGCCAGGCACTTAAAAACATATCAATGAGTATTCATAATTCTTCCTATAGTCCTAATAATATTAATTTTACAATGCTATTAATCATCAGCATGTTACAAGCATTCATAAAAGACTTTATATGATACGCTAATTTTGTATTCAATCTGTTGATTCAATTGCTGATTATTTGAGGTTTAGACTGCTCTGTCTCTATAACTCAGGTAAAATATTTCTTCTCTCCTGGGTGTAGCCAATGCATTCTCATTGTATTTCAAAGTACTTGGGAAATTACTGCCAGATGGAGAAACCACATTTCTTTGTTTAGGCAAGGGTAACTCCTGTTTGACTGGCAAACACATTTTTAGAATTATAATTTCAGTTTATGTTCATAACTTTGCATCAGTTGTTTGCACCTACATTACACAGTGATATTAATAACCAGTGAGTTATGAGCTTTCCAATGACATATTACATAACACCATTTACATACAGATTGTAACCAAAAACAAGGTGTGTACACTGGGCTGGGCAGGCCAGCTGAAACTCAGTGCTAGATATCAAGGTGTCCCTTTTTTATTTGAGCAGAAGCTTTCGTGGGCTACAGCCCACTTCTTCGGATGCATAGAATGGAACATATATTGAGGAGATATATATACACACACATCCGAAGAAGTGGGCTGTAGCCCACGAAAGCTTATGCTCAAATAAATTTGTTAGTCTCTAAGGTGCCACAAGTACTCCTGTTCTTTTTGCAGATACAGACTAACACGGCTGCTACTCTGAAAGGTGTCCCTTGCCCTCTCCCCTTGGGCTGTTCTTAACACATTGGCCCTTGTGATATTTTCTGCAAGGCTAGTATGACAGGATCTGGCTATGCACAGACACTTTCAAATCTCTTTCAGAGCATCTGACCCTATGGAATCATATGCCTATGAATTTACATAGATCAGCATATGTTAACAATTTCCTCATGGGTGTTTCCATACAGCCCAGAGCACCCAGTGTATTGCACAAGAGTTTGAACATTTCAGTGGGAGGTGTTTACTCAGGCTTCTGCATAACCCTTGCCCCCGCTCCCCCCCCCCCACACACACACTCCAACCTCAAGGTGGAGACTAAGTGCTCAAGTCTTTCTGTGCTGCCCTGGTGGGAGTCCAGATCATACACTGGCTAAGCTGGCATCTAGGAACAAACAAACAAACAAATGGGGTGGTTCCCGCATGGAATTCAGTCAGTTTCAAAGAGATATGCTGCTGCTAATAGCAGTTGAGCAGAAGCATGTTTTACAGATAACAAGGCTCCTTTAACGTTTATAGCTTGGGTGGTGACCCAACCCCTATCAGAAGCCTGTCTTACTTACAGCCAGTTAATAGGACCAACGTTCCTTTAGTCAAATGGAGTTAGATGATTCTGGTGCCTTGTCTCAATCTGAACATGACTGTGACATACAGGGAAGGTTATATCTGTTTATTTACTTATCTGAGATTAAAGATGATCATTTGTAGCGTACTAATAGTAATAATTTCATGAGGCATTAAGAATTATATCAACATAACAGGAATGTTTTATTATTGCTTAAATTCATTTGAAAAATGTTCATCAGTAAAATGTGCATGGGTATTGTGTCCGTTCAACTTCCATTCATGTGGGAGGCAGGTAGGTATTTAAGTGTTTCAAATGAAAGAATCATTCATTAGGTAAATTAGGGCACCATACTCTGCACACATCACAATACTTAAATGTTCTTTCCTTTACTGAGTAGTGTTTTTCTAAATAAGGACAAAGCTCTGAACATTAAGCAGACAGTTTGGGAACTGGGATTCTGACTGCTGGATCAACAAAGCATATAATCTTTGTATCTCCAGAGATGGTTATTGTTATTTGAAACATGTATAGATAGTAGATATTATTCATCCTTGAACATGCACTTGAGGTGTAGTAACTTTTCAAGGAGTGCTAAAGAAGCTAACTTTAGTGCAGCCAGTTTAATCCAACAGGGAATTTTGCTAATAGTGGGGCAAAACAAGAGGAGGGATGGCCGTGTGGCTAAAGCACTGCTCTTGGACTTAAGAGAGCTGGCTTCAATTCATGACTCTGATTTTCTGTGGCCTTAAATCAATTGACTGCAAATATCAAAATCACTTGGACTGCATTACAGATATCTGTCTGTTCACATGTTCTTCCATGAGATGTCAGTTACTTGAAGTAAAATGTAATTTGTGTCTTTAAAAGAGGCTTACGCAAATAGCTTCACCTTGTCATCTCACATTGTGTCTGAAAGTGAGGATTCTTGGGGGTGGGGGAGAGGTGTTTGTGGCAGATTTGGGTCTAAACACTCACTTGCAACATGGTGTGTTTTGATTTGGATGAGCTGCAATGGCTGCTGTCTGTCATGTGGGGTGTTGGTGGGGTATTGGGAGAGCACAACAGTGTTTGGGTTTTTTAACACAAAATAGTTCTTTTTCAAAACAAAAAAACTTCCATGGCAATTTTTTGTTTCTTTCAATTTTTCTGGGGTTTCAACAACAAAAACCAAAAACATTTTCTGCATATTTTGGGGGTGGGTGGGAGGGGAGAAGGGAGTCATTTCTTTGGAATTTTTTTTCACAGAAAATACTGTTTTCCAAACACCTCTAATGGTGGGATAAACAAAAAGGACTTTTCTATTGTAGCCAATTTTAATTATATAGCCAGTGGTAATGGCGCCATGTGGCTGAGCAAAGGTATTCGGTTTATTGTGTGCAAAGTATGGTTTAGTACTGTACTTCTGAGCTCAATGTTCACCGGAATTCCACTGTAGAATAAAATTCATTCTCAATGCATTCCAAAAGTTAAATCGTAAAAAGACATTTCGGAAGTGCACACTCCCTGTTTTGTTACAGTGTTCAGTGAGGTAGTGCTTACTCCAGTGAGAGAAACACAGCCATGTAAATTTAGCATTTTTTTTTTTTTTTTTTTTTTTTACAAATTCACCATCCTCAGGAAAAATAAACTAATGGGGAGAGTTACACTTGGGCAAGTCCCTTTAATTCTCTGAGGTTCCGTTTCCCCATCTGTAAAGCAGGGTTAACTGGTATCTCCCAGGGAAGTTCTGAAGATACATTAGATTACCAGGTGTTTAATAAAGTATACCATAGTAAAGGCTAGATAAAGTAGATAGGTCAGTGAATACACATAAGGAGCAGGTTGTTGGGCAAGCAGATGCTGGTTGTACATGGTCACTTTTAAGAGTAGAATGATGGTCTAAATTTGAATTCATAAATTTAACGTGTCTCCATTCATCTCATCAGGGTCTCTCCCTCTCTGTCATTCTTATTCACTTCAAGCACTGGCAAAAAGAAGAATAAATTATATGACACTGGCCCACTGGATGATTTTCATGTCTTGACAGGGTCTTATGCATCCTATACAAAAATAATCATAATTTAATAGTGGAATCTAATAAATAAATGAACACAAGCCAAATGACTAGGCAAAAGTGATTCTAATACAAAGCTACATACTCAGGGCCAGATTTTCCAGTTTAAATTGCACTGCCAGCAGAATGGCCCCTTAAAGCTAGTGTAACTGGTGCAGGAAGGATCACCCCAAATACAGATTCTTAAGCCCTTTCTTCTTGTTGCTGATGGCACAGCAAGGAAAGAAGGGTGTAGACAGAAAGCCCATGCATTTTGTTCAAATCTTCTGCTGTGGTTTCAGCCTTTTGGTCGCTTATGCTGCTCTAACCTGGTGGAGTAGACTAAGCCACATGTAGAGGCAGCACCAGACCTAGGTGAGTACAAAGGTGAGTTTTAAACCACCTTTACACGCACACTTTTGAACTACACTCTGGGCAGGTCAGCAGCACCCCAGGATAAACCTGACAATGACAGATTAGAATTTTGCATGCTTGTAATACCAATATTAACCAACTTGTAAAGTATGGAGACCTAAGCTCTTCACAAGATCATGAAACATACCAAATATAATTTATGCAGGTATTAGATCACTAGCTTTTATTTAAAATGACAGCAAAGCTCAGTGCACTGTGAGCTGACTGCCCAGTATTTTATTAACATCATGTTGATTGCTGTGAGGTGTTATTTCAGCCCCTACAGTCACAGGACTTGTGGTTTGAAACCTCTATGACAGGACTTCATGTTTCTATTTGTCTGGTAGATGCCAGATGCCTGCTTGCTGGAGGCAACAATACCACTAGAGCAGTATTCTGATCTCAAGTGGTTGATAGTCTTACTTTGATGTTTTAAAAAAGTTCTTACAACTTCAGATACTAAAAGTTACAGTTATTAACTAACATGATGTAATTTTAAAAAGAGAGAAATATAATACTGAATAGAAGACAGATGACACTATTAAAATTATGAGAGTAATTTAAACAGTCATCTCTCTTGAGTCCAAAGCCCCAGTAGAATACATGATGCTTATGATAAAAACACATTTGCTTAAAGGGAGAGAAAGGAGAATTGGGGTTTATTTTATAGCTTTGCTACTCGAATGGAAAATAAAGTGATAGACTAAAAAATAAACTCATTTATCAAGGGAAAAGAATCTTAGATCCACCAGAGGAATTTTAACATTTTCCATAGCACTACTTAGCACTGATTTTGCACTTTTCATCTACAGAGCCCACAAATATGTGTAAGTATCATTATCCTTATTTTAAAGATGGGTAAAATGAGGCACAGAGAAGTGAGGAACAGGGAGTAGAATAGCTACTGCCTGGGGTGGTGGAATAGCTATAGACTTTGTAGTAGCCAGAGAATAATGTTAAGTATTAGATATTGTACTATATTGTATTAGTGGATTGCACATTTTGTTGCTTATGCGAGCTCTCTGGGGCAGGACCTGTCTTTCTGTACTGTGTTTGTATAGCACCTAGAACAACAGGCTCCTGCTCCATGACTGGGGTTCCTAGGCACTATGGTAATACAAATACAATTAATAATAATAATAATTAATAATAGGTCAAGTTGTACTTCCAGCTGGATCACTTGCCACGCCTTTTCTGGTCAGAACCTTATTGATTTGGATGAAACACTTAATTTTTGGTAAGGCTTTTCCAGTTTACCAGTTTTCAGCCAAATCAATAGGGTTCTGACTAGGATGACCAGATTGCAAGTGTGAAAAATTGGGACAGGCGGTGGGGGTGCCTATATAAGAAAAAGCCCCCAAAATCGGGACTGTCCCTATAAAATCAGGACATCTGGTCACCCTAGTTCTGACCAAAGTGTATGTGGGGAGGGGTGAGGGAGGGATGGCAGGACCATCACTGGAGTCAGGAAAAGAGGCCTGGCTGGGAAGGCTGATCAGAGTTGAGTGGTGGGGCCTGGCTGGAGTGAGCTGAGGGGTCCACTAACTCTCAGCTTAAACTTTAACCCTGAGGTCTGACTCTGCTCCCTGTCACAGGCCTCTGGGAGGTCACTGACTCACCCCTACATACTCTTTGGTGATCTGAATCGAAATCAGGGTTTTCTGATTATCACCCAAATCAATTGGGTTCTGTCTATAGATGCTGAGAACACTTTCTGATGTTTTCTAATTGATTGGATGCAGCCTTCAAAAGTTACAGGCCAACTTTGGACAGTTAAGACACACAAACAGAGAAATGCCATTGAGTTGAGTGCAGGGCCTCACTTCACTCAGCTAATTAATATTTTAACTAATTTTCTTTTAAAATAGAAAATAAGGAAAAATGCACATTGGAATCATGACCTGAATATCTGTAGAGATCTTAATATAGTCTGAAGCTAATTTGCAGGTGGGATAGGGGCCTTCCCATAAATATCCATCTGCACAGAAGTGGGGAAGGGAGAGGACAGCGAGATTCTCCTTACCAACATGAATTCATTCATTCTGAGTTTGATCATTTCAGCCAGAGTGGTACACATCTTAGAACAGCATTAAGCTTTCTTGCTTCCTTTTTCTTTAAATATAAGCCAAACAAAACTTGCTGCATAACAAGAGCTTCACATGAGATCCTAATGAGGCAATGAGAAAGGGTCATATTCCTTTTTTAATGCTTAAGTACTGAAACCACCATCTTATAGTATCCTGGCATACAATACAATTGAACCACAAAAGCTTAACCTGATGGTCGCTCAATACCTGCATAAAGCAGAGCTCTGAATACTGATCATGTGGGGAATCTTAGTTAATGTTTCATCTTGTTCCCCCCTTCCAATGCTCCTCTAGTTTGAAATCTTTCATTTGCATTCTATTTTTCCAGCACAACAGCTAATCTGTGCTCAAACTGAAATCCCATAGGACAGTGCTTCCCAAACTTGGGACGCCGCTTGTGTAGAGAAAGCCCCTGGCGGGCCGGGCCGGTTTGTTTACCTGCTGCGTCCGCAGGTCTGGCCAATCGCGACTCCCAGTGGCCGCGGTTCGCTGCTCCAGGCCAATGGGAGCTGAAGGAAGTGGCGCGGGCCAAGGGACATGCTGGCCGTCGCTTCCCGCAGCTCCCATTGGCCTGGAGCAGCGAACCGCGGCCACTGGGAACCGCGATCAGCCGAACCTGCAGATGCGGCAGGTACACAAACCGGCCCTGCCCACCAGGGGCTTTCCCTACACAAGTGGCGTCCCAAGTTTGGGAAACATTGCCATAGGACATAAGCAAACAGGAGCTTGTCATGTGGAACTTTTATTCTAAAATCTTTCCATATAAAATATGTTATTCTTTAAGGTGGCACAAGACTCCTTGTTGTTTTTGCTGAAACAGACTAACACGACTACCCCTCTGAAACTTGTCGTCATGCATAAGGCATTTATTCAGCCTTTCTTCTAACACTGCTCAAAATTCAAGGGACCAAATTCTGATCTCAGCTACACCAGTATGGAGTCAGAGTAACTCCTCTGAAGTCCATGTCATTACAATACCATGGGTTTAGACCAGCGGTGGACAAATTTTTTGGCCCAAGAGTCACATCTGGGTATGGAAATTGTATGGCGGACCATGAATGCTCATGAAATTGCGGGTTGAGAGCTGCCACTGGGGGTGCAGGCTCTGGGGTGGGGCCAGAAATGTGGAGTTCGGGGTGCAGGAGGGAGCTCTGGACTGGCGCAGAGGGTTGGGATGTGGGGGGGCACTAAAGTTGGGGGTGCGAACTCTGGGGTGGGGCTGGGGATGAGGTGTTGGGTGTGCAGGAGGGTGCTCCGGGCTGGGATGGAGGGGTTTGGAGGGCAGGAGGGGGGCAGGAGTGCAAGCTCCAGGTAGCGCTTACCTCAAGCAGCTCCTGGAAGGAGTGGCATGTGTCCCCCCCAGCTCCTACGTGTAGGTACGGCCAGGCGCCTCTGAGCACTGCCCGGTCCGCAGGCGCTGCCCCTGCAGCTCCGATTGGCTGCGGTTCCTGGCCACTGGGAGCTGCGGGGGGCGGCACTTGGGGCAGGGCCAGCCTGCAAAAACCCTGGCTGTCCCTACACGTAGGAGCTGGAAGGGGGACATGCCACTGCTTCTGGGAGCCATGCGGAGCCATGGCACGTTTGGAGTGGGGCAAGCCCCCGACCCCACTCCCCGGCTGGAGCGCTGGCACAGGGCAAGCCCTGGATCCCGCTCCCCAGTGGGAGTAAATGAAAGTAGAATTTAACCCTGTATTGGTAAATTCTTCTTTACTAAGCCAATTAGCATTCCCCTAACAACCAAAAACAGAAGAGAAAAATTCCACAGACTTCTAAACATTAGAAATAAAATATATTAAGAAACCCAAGGCAGCTAAAATCAAGACAACTTTACTACTTGCTAAAAGATACCTTTGAATATAAGGCCTGCAGAGCTCCTTGGGCATTGCTTTATTGCACAGATTACAAGCTACTATGTAATTGAATTCTAATTACAGTGTAGGAATAGCCAATGTAAATACATGGGGCTGTTCTCTGACAGAGGTTTATTTAAAAGTCAGTGTCAGCGATGATAACATAGAGCCTATTGGAAAATCTTAAATCAATTCTCCCTTCTCTTCTACATTGGCAATATGAGAACTGAAAACTGCACTCTATGCAATAACAGTTATATTGTATTACTGTATTACCGTGTGATATTTACTCAGCAGTTACAGTATTTCCATAGTCGTTTATACCTTTAAAAATAGACCTGTCTGGAGCCCCGTATAAATATGAAATCCTGATGCATAAGAATCTATATCAAAAAAAGTTTCCATCACTATAGTTTCTCCAGCATTAACTAGATTATCCTCACAACACCCTGTGAGGTGGGAGCTAAGGGACAAATTAAGACTCTGATCCAAAGACCATTCAGATCAACGAGTCCTTCCAATGACTTCAGTCGGCTTTGGATAAGGCAGGCAGTGACTTGTTCAAAGTCACCCAGAAGATTTGTATAAGAGCCAGGAACTGAACCCAGCTCTCCTGAGTCTGAAGCTAGTACCTTAATGACAAGGCCAGTCTCCTTCTCTGCAGTGGAGTATGATACAGAATTTATGTTTTTATAGATTAACACTAATACCGGAAAAATTTTGGCAGCCACTGCAGAATCCAGAAACACTGATGCAATGTACATCTGGTGTGGAATACCACTCAGCATGCAGATGGTACATTCTCCACTAGCTTCAGTTTCTGTGTAGTTGAAGATGCAGCCTCACATACAGAAATGATTTCATTCTGCTTAACAACAGCAGATTAAAACAGTATTTTTGGCCACAACTGGTAGATTAAGAAGCAGATTGGGATTTTAAAACACACTTAATTTGCATACTTACATAACAGTTGGTGCTCAAATATCCTCAGTAAGGGTGCTGATATCTGTCCCATCTGCTTCTCCCGTTCCATCAACATGTCAGTCTTGTCTGGATTAATTTGTGCCAGCTAGTCCTCATGCAAGCTTCAAATTCATGCAGGGAGTGGGTTTCTCATTCCACTACTCCAGTCAGATCAGCTGTGATGGAAATGTAGACCTTGAAGTTATCAGCATACAAAATACATCATAGCCATGTTTCCTCATTAATCATTTCAGCAACTTTATGTACACATTGAACAGGAGGGGAAACAGTATAGAACCTCCTCAGGAGGTCTTTATGGGAAATTGGTAGTACTCTCCAAGAGAGACCCGTCAGCAAAGAGGAAGAAATGCCCACAACTATCCTCTGAATCCTCCCAGATATGAACAGAGTCACGCAAAAGCTATTCCTTTTACCCTCCTTGGGTCTGTGGGTCAACAAAATCTCATGATCAGCCATATCAAAAACTGTTGGTGGATCTAGAAGGATCAGTCAGAAACCTTATCTTCTGCTATTGCTGGGGGAGATCATCAACTTTGAAAATATTGTACCAAACACAGAGTTCCATGAGGGACAAATTTGGCCCATGAGTGTATTCTATGATATAAAATATACTGGCACTTTGGGTGGTGTTTTATTTAAATTTTTTTTTTGTTACTTTGTCACCTGAAATAGTGTGAGATAGCTCATTATGTGATATTAAAATACCAAGGTTGATTTTAAAACAGTGGCTAATTAAATAATGTTATGACTAATATTGGTAGTTATACCTGTGATGGTAGTTAAATGTTATGAGTCAGGGCATACAATGATCATTGCAGGAGTCAGGAAGAAATACTTCTGCACGTATGCAGCATTGCACAGTTGGTTTGGTGTATTTCTGGAGGATTGGTCATTAGTAGGAATGACCTTTGGATGTGAGAAGTTCGCAGCTGTGCCCCCGCTGATTCTTTTACCCTATCAGTGACTAATATAATCTCAGCTTAATTTTTAAGAGTTTGGGAAATGGAAGCCAGAGCTAGTCATTGTGATATATTTTATTAGGTAGAGGCCAGACCAATTAATGTCTATGGGAGAGAGGAGGCCCCTAAACTGGTATTAAATCCACCACAAATTCCCTTCCATTTGCCAGCTAACTGCCTGCAGCTGAGTTGTTTGTTCCTCTACTGAGTAGCTAATGTACCCTCTTATCATGGTAGGGCAACTCAATAGTATGAGGCAGAATAGTTAAGTGAACTAAGGACCTATAAACCTCAAGAGGTGTTGAGCAGTCCTACACAACTACCATTGACTTCAGCTGTGGATGTCCGGTTCATCTCACATCAAGGGACACAGGCTGCCTGTGTGGCCTTTGCTACATCACATAACCTATGTCACAGTGATGGTGTGACTATTAGTTAATATTTTCAGCGCACTATTGAAAGTGTCCTATTGATTTCAATGAGCTTTGGATGAAGCCCTACACCAGTGCTAAGTAGTCGTATCGGAGGAGAATGAGGAAGGACTTTGAAAGCCTTCCATTGGACTGATTTTCCTGTTAAAATTAAGGCTCACCGTTCACTATTGTTAATAACCAGAGATTCGTAGAGGAATAGCTCCGTGCAGAAATGTGATGGGGGCTTACTGTACTATATCAGAAATAAGTAACAAAGAGAAGTATTTGGAAGCAGCTTTATAAGAACAGCGACAGAGACAACTGGAAGGAAGAGAAGAACATTGTAAGGTGGTTTATTAAATCTTTTTAACTGATCTCAGGGGAAAAAAATCTAACCATCAACGCTTCAGCATTGTGTCTAATAAGCTACCAGGATATAGATTGTATGGTTTCCCACTGAGCTGTAGTTTCGTTTTATTCTGAAGCCATCCCTTTCACAATCACAAGGGGTCAATAACATTCACCAGGTTAAAATTTTGATATCAAAACGTCCGTCACAAATATAGACATTTCTCCACAGGACTTAAAAAAGCAAGACATATCCCATGAAGTGCAGATCATTAGCAGCACATTCGAGGGCCTTGTGGCCACAGCAGTGAAAAAAAGAAGACAAAATAATAGCGTGAAGGCAAAATAAAGTAGACTTATGGAGTCTGTAAGTGTTTTATTTTAGTACTGTACATTGTTATGTTAGCCACTGTCCACAGGAATAAGTACCGTCCTACGATATATCCGATTACAGCCTGGCTTGCAATGATGGAATTTTTCTCACAAACCCTTTAGTAATGAACAGATCAGAGGAATCGCCTTTGAAAATAAAGAATTAGCTAGATCTTAAAAATATCTAGCTATCAGTTCAGGCAAGAAATTCTTTTCAACTGGGAGGTTGTGTTTGCTGGGGAAGGACAGGAAAGATCGCCTAGAGGCTTTTGCTTCAGTGAAGAGAAAGTAAGTTTAAAAAAAAATAGATATGAGCACATAAATATGCAGGTTAATGTCCCAAAATACAACAGGCACTTTTGTCCTATGATGCTATTCTAGTTGTCAAAGAACGACTCAGTGTCTATTAAAAATACTTTGTAGATTAATTGTATGTATAATTTTTCTCCCTCCCACACACACTCCTCACATAGTGGGAAAGTGTATGATTCCTAATAACGTGCATGGCAGATGTCATTTAGCCAGAATTAGCCCACTGTTGAAAGACACCAGGCCCAATTCTAACCTCAGGTAGAGGGGCTCAACTCCCCTGGTGATTGTAACCGTGAGTCTGGGAATAGAACTGGGTCCCCGTTGCCAATATGTAAAGCTACCTTCAGATCTTGACAGTCTTTCAAATTCTGATCTCTTGTAGACAACTGTGTAGCTAGCGTGTAACAATGAATAGGGTTTATTTGATTTTTCTTACCCTAACTGGATGCTGGATGTGTAGGTTCTTCACGTGTTTGCAGCATTGGAAAGAAACTGGACAAAACCTTGTTGATACTAGACTACTAGTTGCCTGTCTTATTTTAAGAACATCAGCTATTCCAGTAGCAATATTTCCAGAGAAAATAAAATAAATGCTCATTGTTCGTGGTGATTGCAGCAGCAAATTTGGAGCTACGATAATTTTTGCTTGGTATTGCATTTTATGAAGATTATCAACATGTGGGTTTTCCCTTAATTATTCCATTTTAACACCTGATGATTCATCTACTAGTTCAGACATTCCAAAATTAGATTAAAAAGACAAAACAAAGGACATGAACATGTGCACATCTCAGGAATGTGTGAGAAATGCAAAAATGGACAAATAATTTTTTTGCTCAATTTATTTTAAAAAAAGACTTTTCCTAGTCACAATTCAGTTTCTATGCTTTCATTTTGCTAAAGTATTTTAAGGGGATAAAAAAACCCCAAAATCAAAGTCATGACAATACATTCCATATATTCTTAAACTTAATTGGGAATTCAATTATATTGATTCTATCAGGGATTCTCCGTCCAATAGTTCAATTCAAGTTTAGGGATAATCTTTCTACACAGTAAAATATTGGTTGATAAAACTATTAACCATGTTATGAGATGGTTTGTTTTCAGATGCTGTTTACATTCATTGAAGAGGCATTAATTAGCAGAAATATGTTTTTCTACACAATATTTAGCATAAGATGTACAAAAAGGCATACATATGTGTTTCCATTAATTGGAAATCCCGCTTATGTACCTAGAATGTCACACCTACTAAACATGGTACAATTAATATATTTGTATTTGTTGCTTGTACAGTCTTTATCTGAGTGATGAGTAAATCTCTCATGGATGTGTGAGATAGCTATGGATTAAATTAAAGCTGTTCATTAACTTGTTCCTGTTGTAATGCAAAGTATATATGGAGCTCTGTACAGAATGAAGAAAACTTATGATGTAGACTACGGAAGTATGCCAGATTCAGTAAAACTCTTTCAAGTTTACTAGCTCACAGTTTGAATTGGATCACTGATGTGGAACACAGAAAAGTAGCAATTCTTCTGAGAATGTTATAACAATAAAAATAAAAGCCCTTTGCCCCCTAAAATGCACTTTTCACTTGTCCCGCCATCCCATTTTCAGCAATCATTATGCCATTGTTGTTG
The DNA here is from genome assembly GCF_011386835.1 of Chrysemys picta bellii. NCBI lineage: Eukaryota > Metazoa > Chordata > Testudines > Emydidae > Chrysemys > Chrysemys picta. Next base: position 12,950,989 of record NC_088799.1, on the reverse strand, counting down.
ACTTAGTGTGTGTGTGTGTGTGTGTGTGTGTGTATGTTTGAGAAAACAGAATACTAGTGAGCTTTTTTGGAGCTTTTGAAAGATAGTAAGGATAGTATTGCCCAAAGACACACTATCATGTTTCTCACAGCTATGATCCAGCACTCTGTTATCCCAGGCAATGGTCATTCCCTGGACACAGACTTGAAGAACTTGAAAGACAATTGTGGTTTATGCATGGACTAGACTGAAATCACTACAGGCATTATATGTAACCAAAGTAAAGCTTGAACCTAGGTCTCCAAGGATACATTATGCTTGAGATGTCTAACAACACTGACAGTCAGGTTATAAAAACATGAAGAACTTATCCCTTTAATATATTTATATACAGACTTGCAGCACTGATTATAAATCATTCAGGACAGTGACAACATATTTTTCATGACAGTGCTTAAGTAAGGCTCTTTAGAAGCTCTTAGCAATGCTTTATAAGCTGAACACTCTTGTAATCAAGAAGCTGTTAACAATCAATTTCCATATCCTCACCTACTTTTGGGGGGATCTGCTGGAATTGTGTGAATTACTCTTAAACAGAGCTTAAAATATACAGTGTCTTGCATAATTGTGTGTTTCTCTTCATTAGCCTGTACTATATTTGCAATGTTTGTAGTCAGAATCTTTCTGTGGAACATCACTACTGTGCAGTAATTTTAAATAGCAACTTTCTCTTCTGGACATATATATCCCATCAGAACACTGACTTTCATATATCCATGTTGAGAAGCTAGCTCAGGAACTGTATTTTTTAGCATCTGTTACAGAGGCGGTTTTAGTGATTTCATTTCTTAGCTAATTGCATAGGATACCATATGTTTAAATTTGCATTAGGTTTTGACATATATAAAGTCCAACATGCCTTAGGCTATGGCTATCTGAGAGACGTAGCTCAACTACATTTACTGGAGACACTCAATCTGGGTCCCCGCTGGATTAAAAGAGTGGGAATTGATAGGAGGAGGTTCCCCCCTGAAAGGCCCTTAGCTTTGCATTCACTCCCCCTCCTTGGTCTGAAATAGTCCAGAACTATTGACCTGTGGTATTAATGGTTATATTAATTCAGATGGAATAAAATGAGCCCAAAGAGTCAAAGGTGTTAATCTGACCCTGAAACTGTCCTACATCAAAACAGTTTTAAACAAAGTTTGGTATACAGAGACCTCAGCCTGCTTAGTACTATGGAAAACACACTATTAAAAATCTTTTAACCTTTTTCATTAAAAATACAGAAAAGAAAGTAAGTTAAAGTATTTGAAATGCAAAGTATTAAATAAGACGTTTATTGTAATGGTATTTGTTTGCTTTCCCTTTACCTGTAGAGTCTTAGGAAGGAAAACCCTCTTGTTTGAAGCAACAAAGAGTCCTGTGGCACCTTATAGACTAACAGATGTATTGGAGCATAAGCTTTCGTGAGTGAATACCCACTTCATCAGACGCATGTAATGGAAATTTCCAGAGGCAGGTATAAATATGTAGGCAAAAATCAGTCTGGAGATAACGAGGTTAGTTCAATCAGGGAGGGTGAGGCCCTCTTCTAGCAGTTAAGGTGTCAACACCAAGGGAGGAGAAACTGCTTTTGTAGTTGGCTAGCCATTCATAGTCTTTGTTTAATCCTGAGCTGATAGTGTTAAATTTGCAAATGAACAGAAGCTCAGCAGTTTCTCTTTGAAGTCTGGTCCTGAAGTTTTTTTGCTGTAAGATGGCTACCTTAAAATGAACTAACCTCGGTATCTCCAGACTGATTCTTGCCTACGTATTTATACCTGCCTCTGGAAATTTCCATTACATGCATCTGACAAAGTGGGTATTCACCCATGAAAGTTTATGCTCCAATACATCTGTTAGTCTATAAGATGCCACAGGACTCTTCGTTGCTTTTTACAGATCCAGATTAACACGGCTACCCCTCTGCCTCTTGTTTGACAGTCTCTTAGATCAGGGGTTCTCAAACGTCATTGCACTGCAACCCCAGAGGGAGGGCCGAAGCCTGAGCCCACTTGAACCCTGCTGCCCCAGGTAAGGGGGGGCCAAAGCCAAAGCCTGAGCCCCACCACCCCGGGCTGGGGGGGAGGAGGCAAAGACAAAGACCAAGGGCTTCAGCTCCAACAGGGGGCTTGCAACCTGAGCCCCGCCACCCAGGGCTGAAGCCCTCGGGCTATGGCTTCAGCCAAGGGCAGTTGGGCTTGGGCTATGGATTTGGCCCCAGGCCCAGCAAGTCTAAGCCAGTCCATTAAAACAGGGTCATGACCCACTTTGGAATCCCAACCCAGAGTCTGAGAATAGCTGTCTTAGATGGTAATAACTAGGCTTGGAAGGAATGGATTTGTATCTGTAAAAGTTGATTTCACTGCACACACAAACCGACAAAAAGTATTTCCATTGATATTTGAAATTTACCAACATGCAGCGTAAGAAAAATGCTGACTGAGAACTTATTAGGGTTTGATTTTAAGGGTATTTACTTTGTATATTTTTGACATATGATGTTGACAGTTTTTCCCAATTCAAGCTTTAATTTCTTTCATTTTAATGTCTACTGTCATTAAAAAACTATTGCCCGACTCCCCAATAGTTTCCCGTAACTGTGAAAATGTAAATGGATAAAAATTTAAAAAAGCTTAAAATAAACATCTATATTCTTTGAATGATAAAAACCTACGAATAGAATTCTGCCAAGATTTAGTAATAGGTTTCATTTTGGAGAAAGAGAGAAGAGTTTAGCTGGGATGGGATGCAGCTGCCGATTCCATTTCCGAAAAGACAAAACAAGACACAACACACACAAGCCATGAGAGAGAAGAATGGCAAAGATAGGAAATCCAGCTTCTGTCTCTGGTGCTGTCTCTCACTTGCAATCTTACTGCTGGAAAAACACGGGTATGGCACATTGTCTTATTAGCCACTCCAAAATCTAGCAAACCAGCATCAGGTTGTTTAGGGCATTGCTTTTATCTGCCTCTCTGGTCACAGGCTCTCAGCAGGGTTGCAGAATATACAGTCTTGGCCAGCTATGCCAGACTTTTATTAGACTGAAGGGGAAAAGAGAGAGATAGGAAAGAGAACAAATAACATCTGGAAAGAAAAGGACATATGGGAGAGTGGGAGGGTGTGTGGGATTTAGTTGGAGCAGATGGAGATGGCAATGTCATCTGGGTTGCTCCCTTTGGCATGGTTTGGGCAGAACATCTCTCCGGATCAGGATGACAAAGGCCCACTGGTAGAACTCAGTCTCAAGATATGGTGGGAGTGGTGACAGCCCAGATGGTGAAGCTTGCGTTTTCCCCTTTTTTCGGTCAGCAATTGCTGCATTCCCCTTCTGATGATTTTTTCCCCCAAAGTCTCTTTGTGTTTGTCTTATCTGTCAGTGGCAGCTTGCTTGTAGAAATGGACAGGATTAAGTTGTGGCGTGCTTGCTGCTTTAGCAGGGTGTATGGGGCAGTGGGTGCTCACTCCAGAGTCTCTTATATCTTTCTATTTCCATGAAATTATAGTAAAACACATCTTACAAGCTTTTAAATTCAAGTTGGTTGCTGTCACTCATTCAGTGGCTCCACACCTTCTTGGGTAGTCCTTGGGAGCCTTTTTATCTTATGACTGTGGCGTTTATTAATTAATATGCAGTATTTCTTTAATTGCTTTTGTGCTTCCTGTGGCAGGGAAGCATCAGATAACTTTCAAAGCTCATTATATTTCTTTTTTTATTCACTCCATATTATTTACATTTTATTAGAATTTGACAGGAAATGAAATTCTCTTTTCCAAAGGTCAAAATACTCCTGTTCTTTATATAAAAAGTTTAGTTCTCAAAACAGTCTTTTAAAATTCAATAACTTTTAGAAAGTCTTTAGCTTAAGTTGTTGACTGTACGTGACAGTTTTTGGAACTGTGATTTTTCTTGGCTTTCCGAGCTGGGTGAGGGTTTGTTTGCACACTGCCAGTAATTAATTCTCCATTAATGTAAATATTCGATCATTAAATGGCTTCTTACACTAATTTAGCAAGAACATTAGATTCCGTATTGGTGTATAAAGTATATTACCATTTACTTAGCTATATTAGGAGCTTTGCATTTAGCTAATACATTTGCAAGTATGAATTTCACAAATGTTTTTGCCATTTCAACATTTAAGAAATAAACTAAATTTAAAACATTTCCAACTACACGTTTTCCTTTAAAGTTTAAAACACAAGCAGGATTTCATGCACGACGGTGAGGGTTGGTACACCGACTTTACCTAGTTTTATTGCTCTGATCACACACCCTGCATTCCTTTCAGAGTCAGACCTTTTGCTAAAAACGTGAATGTTCTACACGGTTCGTCATCTTGATGTTTTCTTGTCCTTGGAAGATAAAAGCAGAAGCCTTCTGGAATTTATTTGATTAGGTTTAACATTTTGTTTCTTAACTGGCTATAGCATGGTTATATTTTAAGCATACTGGCTATAACATACATGTAGCTATATCTTAACATCCAATAAAGTCGCAAACAAGTTTGTAACAACTGAATAAAAAATTACAATAATTGTATTAATATGAAGTTTACATCGATATTGAGGTCTCTCCCCGACAGCAGTAAATAAAGCATGGGGCCTGAAACTGAACAATGAGGGAAAAAAACAAAATATTGAATAGTTGCGTATGAAGTGAGCAGTGTCCCTTCAGTGCACTGAATGAGGTAGGGAATCTGTGGAATAAGTAACTAAATATTGTACCATAATGCATATGCACCTGGGGCCGAATAAAGTTGCATCCAATCTCAGTGTTCTGCCCACAAACAAATGGCTCCCAGTCATCTTCCTATTTCTGTCATTCAGCTCCCTCTCTCTCCTTCTTGGCTCCAATTCCCAGTATAACCTCCCCGCCCTGGGGCTCCCAGTCCCAGTCTCTTTGTCCAGACAGTCACTGTTTAAGTTTCTCTCTTTCCTTCCCTTTCCAATCCCAGTCTCACTAGATTCCTTGTCCCAATCTATTTCTTTCACCTACCCTGCTCCAGCTTCTGTCTCTACTGCATTCAAATCAGATGATTTCATCCTCTAGGCGAATGGGTGGTGGAAGGGAGTCATTGAGAGCCCGGAAGAGGTGGGCTCTTTGCTCTCAATTCCAGAGACAGCTCCTACTCCAGCCAAGAGTTGCCGTTACAGGGAAAGTCCGGCTTCTCCTGTGTAGCCCCGAGGTGGAACAGTTGCTTTCTGGGGGTGACAGACACAGAGTCTGGTCAGATATAGGAACTGCGAGAGGCTTGAGCATGATCAGTGAGGATGGAATATTCAGAGATTTTAACTGCTACACTCAAAGAAATCTCTAGTGAGCATGTGTGAACTGTGACTTTTAAAATTCTTATAACTTGGCCAAATTTGGGTGGATTTTCACGGGATGGCAAAAGGTACATCCCTGACACAAAGGCCACCCTCCTAAATTTCAAATCCCTTCTCAAAAGCGTGGTCGTCCTGGAGGTGTTCAAAGAAAAGGTCCCCAGATTTTTTTTAACATGAACAAAATAACATATTTTCCCCTAACCTTGTTCTTGGAAATTGCTGAATCATTTTGGCTGAATTTTTCCAAAATGATTCAACCTGGGACAGACACCAGCATGGAAAATTTCAGCCTGGATGGTTGAAGTTTGGCAAACATGCAAGCAACTGAAAACGTGGTCTTATAATGAGAAATGTCAGGCTACCTAAATAATAGGCAGTTATACCAGCCCTGCTTATAATAAAAGCTATATAATGTAAAGTTAGTATTGTTTTTAACGTTTGAGTGCCCAATCTTGCAGACTTTTTTAACGCAGAACTCCTGCCAGGACTGTAATACCTGCCAGTATTTTCCATGCAATAGAACAGAGCATAGGTGCTGAGCAGTGCAGACTAAGGTAGATTTCCACCACCTCTTCTGCCCAAGAAATAGTTAAGCATTTCTGCTTAATGTCATCCATCAAACTTCCCTGTACCTGACTTTTAATAAACTTTCCTTCTCACACTATAGTCCTAGTCAGATTTTAAAGAGGATTAAATTATGACATTGTAAGTGAAAACGTAATACAAACCTCAGGAATGGAAATACAAAGTATTATTTTTTCCAATATCCCTAGCTTTCAAAATGATGCAGAACTAGAAATGTTGCTACTTTGGCAGGTCATGTGGGGAGCATTTTTGTTGAGCTTCGGTCCCATGATTAACCGAAGTCAGTGTAATTTGGGTCAGGCTTTTGTTGATTGATTCTCATGCTGCTCCTGTGAGGTAGGTAATTACTATTATCCTTGTTTTACAGAGGAGGAAATTCAGCCCAAAGACATGAGATAGTACCAGAGCTGAGATTAGAACTAAGGAATTCCTGGTGCCCACCTGTATCCTCAAAGCATTAAATGCTTTTGAAAAATTTACTTATAACCTAAAACATTTTCAGAAGTGACTTAGGGTCATCACTAGCTTTGATACTTTTTAAAATTTTTAACTCCTGGCTCTTTCTAAATTCAGGCTACACGGTCTTATAATAGTAAGCCTCAAAATGAGAGAATCTTGTGTTTTGAGAGAAGAGATTCTTTTGGTTATTTCCATTTAATATCAGAGCTCTGCTGGTCTTTCCTTATCACAGAAGTTGAATACAATATTTGTTCCAACACATTTATATCGTTACGTTGATTGGAGCTTTATAGTTACTACTTTATATTTTTGTTTGCATTAATTTAGAGACACACTGCCACCTCTTACTCATTTGTATATAATATATCCCAATTAACTTAGTTTTTTCCCTATAAAATCATGGAATGGAAATAAAATGTCATGGGTAAGATTCTGGGATCCATTATGATAACTCTTGGGAAACTGTTAGATTTTAGGATGACTGGGTTACCCAATATCCTAGACATTTTGAGATAAAAATCTAGATCATTTATTGGAGAGAGAGAGAGATTGGATTCTGCTTTAAGTGTCCTAAGTGAAGGAGGCTTCCAGCAGTTTACTTGGGACACTATTCCACAATCTAAGTTCTTTCCTAAATCAAGGCCCATATGACCCCCAATTCTGTATAGACCATCATTAGCCCATGGGCCATAGTTTGAGATCCTAGGCATGCGAATGCTTCAAGACATATTGAGTGTCAGCATTACAGCTTCAAACATTATGGTTATTGTCAATTTGTGACAACATTTAAATGATATCCAAATGTATTTTTAAATCTGCCTTGTACCCTCTTCTATTATAAATAATAATGTGCATTTACCTAGTATTTCATTCAAGGATCTCAAAGTGCCCCTTTAATGCACAGCCAGTCCTGTTTTGAGGCAGGGCCCCTTTAAGAGCAGGTGTTTGGGCCTGGTGAAGGGGATTATCTGATCCAGCTGGGAAGGGGTCAGGTGATTATAAAAACAAGGAAAAAACTCTATGGGGGGAGTGGGGAGTGACAGCTGCCAGGAGCAGGGAAGCTCTGGCAGGAAAAGTGTTGGCTCCCATTGTAGGCAGTGGACCAGGGTGTGTTTGTGGCAAGTAGTTGGTAGAGTGGGAAGCTGTGGAAAAGAGAGAGGCCCCTTTGGAGGACCCTTGTTCAGGTTAAGAGGCTATGTCTATATGTTAGATTTCTGCTGAACTTGCTTATTCTGTGGTTAGCTAAAGGTTGTTGGTGCATCCAACAAATGGTGCCCTGAGGAAAGGGCCTTAATAGACTCTGGGTGTTTTGTTAATCCTTCCCAGGCTGGGGAACTGGACAGCAGCCTACAGTGCTTTATGTACATTAAAGGCTTATAATTAAACCTGTGTCTCAGTGCCTGAGTAATGTCCTCTGTACAGAGCAACAGTGTTGTGTAGCGGTGTCTCTGCCTCCAACCCCCAAATTGTGGAGCACCAACACCGCTGAGCCTACCATTATCATAATGTGTGTTGCCCCTAGAAGTGAGGTTTTAGTGTTTGGAATCCCACAGTTGCAGATTCACCGGGCATAGCCTACCATCTCCTTGACCCCAAATTACTGCCTACTCCCTCACTCTAAACCACTAAAACATTCTGCCTTAAATGCAAAAGCAATAAGCAGTGTATTTATTCACAAGAGCATAATGTATAAATGGGGAGGGGGAATGTTTCCAGTCTTTTAGGGTCAAATTTTCAAGAGTTCAGTGCTCAGTTTTTGGAGCAGGTTTTCAAAGGGGTTCATTTCCTTTTTAGGCATGTTGGCTGCTGTGCTATTTTGAACATCTGGATATAAGTGACATAATGGGAACTACTGGGTGCTAAGCACATCTGAAAATCTGGCCCTTTCATTTAGGTGCCTAAATGGAGACTGTGGTCTTTGCTAAATCTGGCCTCAGTTGTGGGTGCTGAACCCTTGAAAATCTTGCTCTTAGGACTTAATCCAAAAGCCACTGAAGTCTGTGACCATCTTTCCACTGACTCAATGTTCTTAGTTATAAGCATTAGTAAATGCTTTTTATAACACATATAATTATGCCAACAGATAAACCACCTGCTGATTATTGTAGCTGTCCTGGCCATATGCATCATTAGCTTATGTTCTAAAAGAGCGATGGTATTGTGGCATACCTAAGAAACAGGAACAACTCCTGTACAGCTTTTCAGTTTGATTATAAAAGAGCAGCTTTAAAAAAAAAAGTGGTTTGTATTTCTCAGATTTGTAATGTAGAAGTGAAAAAGGTTGATGAGAAATTTCACTCTGTCATGGAAAGCCTTTTGAAGATCGCCTCAGATGAATTAGTCTAGACTAAAGCTTTTCAGAGTGCCTCAGAGTTTGTAGGTTGTCTTTCCACAGAGGGAAAAAAAAGGGGGTATTCTTACAGTCTGGTAAAAGAAGGAACATTTCAGTCTGTAACCAGCCATCTGTCTTGTACACACAGTATGATTTAGAGACCTCTTCCGCTCCCTGATTTGTGCACGCATGCCCCTTTGAATGGCTGCTGTGGACTCTCCTGTTAATTTGTTCACTATTTATCAATGACCATATTACACTGTGCAGTACTTATTGTCTTATGAACTGAAAAACAATTTAGTTGAGGATCATGCAGGGATTGGGGGAATTGCACTGACAAACTACTTACACTGGACATAATTAACAAGTTGACAGTTACCCCATTACTACAGTGTTCTAGGAGATTCTGTAGTATTTCCCTATAACTTTTACATTTTTTACTTTATCATATTTCTAATATCCTTCCTTTCCTCCTGTCCTAATGGCCAAATCACTTATCCAAATCCTAAACTTTTCACATTTTAATTACTATATCTGCTCACCTCACCTCCCACCAGTCTATCCATAATGCCACTGCCAAAATGATCTTCCTCAGCTGTCCTTTTAACCCAGGTCACCCCCACTTCACGATGGTCCCCAAGCATCCTATTGTGCTCTGCATCAAATTCAAACTTTATGTCCTTGCTTTCATGCTTCTATATCACCGATCTTCTGCCTCAATCTCAAACCTGGTCTCTTCTGCTGTTTCCCCCTCTCCCACATCTTCTTCAATATCTCTTTCACTATCTCTCACTAAAGTCTGCATGCTTTCCTCCATGCTGCGCCTTATGCCTGGAATGCCTATGCTGAGCTTGTCCACTAGACATGTCCCTCACCACATTGAAATCTCTCCTAAAAACTCGCTTCTGCCATGAAGCTGACCTGAAGTCAGGGGGAAAATAGATATTCAACTAAATGAAAAACAAAGGAAGGGAACACCAGCCAAAAAAAAGGGACTTAACCAGCAAGATGAGTATATGCCTTCAGCCCTGATTCTGCAAGGTGCTCTGTGCAACAGGACCCCTAGGGTAACCTCGTGACCTTCTTGTCATCTGTGCCTTTCATCATCTCCCTTCTTCCCCCTTCTCTGTTTGACATTAGATTTCTGTTTCCTGTTTGGTATAGTCTGTATGCTCTTCAAGGTAGGGAACATGTCTTTACTTGTTTTATGAGGCACATAGTGTGTCTTTGGTATTTGAAAACTAATGATAATTATTAATAACAATAAGATACTTAGAACAGGAAATAGAGCTACCATGGTGTGGTAACTGTGAGTAAATATTGGGCTTTTTTATACTAAGTGCCATCATTTGACAGAGCAATATCATTTTTTTCAGTAGTTTATGGTTATATCTCTATTTAATCTATGTGACTGGAATAGTTTGCTATAATGTGTTGCTGCCTTTATTGTTTTAACAGAGAGTCTACATTAGTATATCACGATGTAAGGAATAAACCACATGTGGGAAGACAGCACAATGGAATGAAATCTCCATCACAATTTGAATAACTTTTATAACAAGTCAGTTATTAGGAAGCCAAACGTGGGCATAAATCTCGCTTCTGCTTTCAGATCCTTTTGCAGTTTTATTGGGTCTCAGGATTCATATGGGACTGTAACAATCTATAGCACAATATATTTCTCCAAGTCTCCTCTCTTGCTAGTCATATCAATAGTCTGAAATGAGAAATGTTGCTGCTTAGTTCTTTCTTCTTTGTTACTCGGGGATGGATTTGAAAGATGAGGAATGTTTTTTGTTTTTGTTTTTTCAGGTAAATCAGTAACCTTGGGAGCATGCAGACTAATTATAAAATACTTCAGCAGGTACATCAAAGTGGCCGGAGATTTCCTAACGCTTAAGGAGTCTGTCAGCCCAAGCATTGTCACAAAGCCTTAGGGGAGCTCACTCAATCCCAAGCATATGCATCCTTAATGTTTTCTTTTAAAAAAAAACAAAACAAAAAAACATGCAAGGTGCATGGTTTAATTAAGGGAAAGTGGTATGAGTTGGAGGGTGTTTTCTCCTCTCCATTTCCCAAAGGTATTAATCAGTCTTGATATCAGTCTAGGACTTGCCTCTTATTCTAAGTGTCATGCTCTGTATAAATAGTTATAGTTACACAAAATTGAATTGACATACTTCTTAAAAAATGTAGCTGGAACAAGTGCACAGAAATTGTGTTTTTGAATTAGACCATGAGCAACAAGCGTACACACCTAATTTAGCCCTAATTAAAAGAGTTGTCTAATAGGATATTAAAACTGAGCCTCCTTGGAAAGTCTGCAATGAGCTCTGTGTTGTATAGCCCTCCATTTTGACTATGATTTTATGAAGTATCAGTTTGGTGTCTGATCTGTCTTAAGGTGTCCCTGAAGAGGAATGGACTTGAGGAATGTTTCCTTAGCAGTCTTTTCCATCTCTAGTGACTACAATCCTACATACTTGCAGCTTCCCTGGTAGTGCAGTAGGCCAGTCTCTGTCCCTCCAAGCTAATGTGTTGTTTTTAGTCAGCTGACGATGTTAGGGTTACCATCCGTCCGTATTTCCCCAGACACGTCCGGCTTTTGCGTCTCTGGTCTGGGAGGAATTGGTAACAAGGTTAAAATGTCCGGGGTTTTTTTCTCCCTCGCCTCCCTCCCTCCCTTCCATGCAGAGTGCGGCTGCTGATTGGGCGGCTTGGCCGATTGAGCTGCTCCCATTGGCCTCCAGCAGCCAGAACCCTCCCCTGCTCCCCACTCCCTCTGTCTGCAGCCCTGTGTAACACACAAACCGACCCACCAGGCAGCGTGTTTTGCAAACATGTGGAGCCAGAATGGTAAGGGGAATCCGGGGGGGGCAGGCAGGGAGTGGGGGAGTGCTGGATGGGTCCCCGGCCTCCACCTGCCACCCCCCCTCCATGCGTCCCCCCACATAGGGCCCCCCCAAGGCCAGCTCTAGGCACCAGCAAAGCAAGCAGGTGCTTGGGGCGGCAAATTTGCAGGGGCACAAGAATCCAGCATGGGAGCTGAGAACCAACAGGGAGCCCTGGGAGCTGTAGTTCCTTGGTTAGCTCCCTGCCTATAGAGCCAGCCCTAGAGCAGGGAAAGAACTACTTTTCCCAGTATCAGGGGGTAGCCGTGTTAGTCTGTATCTACAAAAACAACAAGGAGTCTGGTGGCACCTTAAAGACTAACAGATTTATTTGGGCATAAGCTTTCGTGAGTAAAAACCTCACTTCTTTGGATGCATAGACTGAAAGTTACAGATGCAGGCATTATATACTGACACATGGAGAGCAGGGAGTTACTTCACAAGTGGAGAACCAGTGTTGACAGGGCCAATTCAATCAGGGTGGATGTAGTCCACTCCCAATAATAGATGAGGAGGTGTCAATTCCAGGAGAGGAAAAGCTGCTTCTGTAGTGAGCCAGCCACTCCCAGTCCCTATTCAAGCCCAGATTAATGGTGTTGAATTTGCAAATGAATTTTAGTTCTGCTGTTTCTCTTTGAAGTCTGTTTCTGAAGTTTTTTTGTTCAATGATAGTGACTTTTAAATCTGTAATAGAATGACCAGGGAGATTGAAGTGTTCACTTACTGGCTTATGTATGTTACCATTCCTGATGTCCGATTTGTGTCCATTTATTCTTTTGCGGAGGGACTGTCCGGTTTGGCCAATGTACATGGCAGAGGGGCATTGCTGGCACATGATGGCATATATGACATTAGTGGATGTGCAGGTGTGGCTGATGTGGTTGGGTCCTGTGATGCTGTTTCCAGAGTAGATATGGGGACAGAGTAGGCAACAAGGTTTGCTACAGGGATAGGTTCCTGGGTTGATGTTTCTGTGGTGTGGTGTGTAGTTGCTGGTGAGTATTTGCTTCAGGTTGGGGGGTTGTCTGTAAGCGAGGACTGGCCTGCCTCCCAAGGTCTGTGAGAGTGAGGGATCATTTTCCAGGATAGGTTGTAGATCGTGGATAATGCGCTGGAGAGGTTTTAGCTGGGGGCTGTATGTGATGGCCAGTGGTGTTCTGTTATTGTCCTTGTTGGGCCTGTCCTGCAGTAGGTGATTTTTGGGTACCCGTCTTGCTCTGTCAATCTGTTTCCTCACTTCCCCAGGTGGGTATTGTAGTTTTACAAATGCTTGATAAAGATCTTGTAGGTGTTTGTCTCTGTCTGAGGGGTTGGAGCAAATTCGGTTGTATCTTAGGGCTTGGCTGTAGACAATGGATCGTGTGATGTGTCTTGGATGGAAGCTGGAGGCATGTAGGTACGTATAGCGGTCAGTAGGTTTCCGGTATAGGGTGGTGTTTATGTGAGCATCAATTATTTGTATTATAGTGTCCAGGAAGTGGATCTCTTGTGTGGACTGGTCCAGGCTGAGGTTGATGGTGGGGTGGAAATTGTTGAAGTCCAGGTGGAATTCTTCAAGGGCCTCCTTTCCGTGGGTCCATATGATGAAGATGTCATCAATATAGCGCAAGTAGAGGAGGGGCATTAGGGGACGAGAGCTGAGGAAGCGTTGTTCTAAGTCAGCCATAAAAATGTTGGCATACTGTGGGGCCATGCGAGTACCCATAGCAGTGCCACTGACTTGAAGGTATAAGTTGTCCCCAAATCTGAAGTGGTTGTGGGTGAGGACAAAGTCACAAAGCTCAGCCACCAGGCTTGCTGTGGCCTCATCAGGGATACTGTTCCTGACAGCTTGTAGTCCATCCTCATGTGGAATATTGGTGTAAAGTGCTTCTACATCCATGGTGGCCAGGATGGTGTTTTCAGGAAGAACATCAATGCATTGTAGTTTCCTCAGGAAGTCGGTGGTGTCTCGAAGATAGCTGGGAGTGCTGGTAGCGTAGGGTCTGAGGAGAGAGTCCAAATAGCCAGATAATCCTGCTGTCAGAGTGCCAATGCCTGAGATGATGGGGAGTGATTTGCTCCAACCCCTCAGACCCCCCCCCCCGTGTCCTCTTTTTTGATTGTGGAAATATGGTAACCCTAGACGATGTGCCAGTCCTCACTGATTAGGGTGACCAAAGTGCAAAAATGCACACAACTGTGCATTGGGAGATGGGGAATGTTTTTCAGACTAAACTATTAACCTTACACACAGTAAGGTGTGTTGGAAGGGAGAGACAAAAGACAACTCTGATCTTTTTCATAAATACTGAATCTAAGCAGTGTAGACAGAATTTGTGATACATTTCTATGGCCCTGGTCCCCCCAAATCCCACTGCCTTATCCCTTCCCTGCAGCTGCTTCTCTGCTCCCCCAGCCCAGAGAGTCATACTCTTCCTTTATTTCCTACTGCCCCTCACTCTCTTCAAATCTGACTCCTTGCGTTTCAGGACTGACTTCCTCCTGGCTCCCAGGCTCTCCTGGGACTCTGGATGTTCATCAGATGTCAAAGGTCAGTGAGGATCACAGCCAGGCAGGACACAGGCTGCCTGTTCGGGAAGGCTCTGAGCTGCAGAAAGCAGGGACAGCATCTCCTCGTCAGCCCCCTCCTTGCTAACCTTCACGCTGAGTCAGGCCCTGTGTAGCTGCATATTTTGAAGGTCATAATTATGCACTGAGTCTTGAAGGGTTATGCATCTCACTGCCATAGTAGCAAAGGCATTTCCTGTTGCTGACATTATGATCATCAACACTGAAGAGTCTATAAATGGAAGCAGTGTTCAGAAAGGGAAAAAAGAACAAATTCTTTTTAAAAATTGATGGAAGGAAAAGAATTACGATAGAATAATCAGAAGGAAAAAGACTATGAGATACCGAAGCAGATTATATGCATTATTTTAATTAAGAGTGCTTGGTAATACATATGGCTTCTTTTTGAATAATAAGTGTGTGCTGATGAGGTATGATTAGAGATGCTCTTTTTTATAAGTTCAATTAAATCAAATACATTTCTGTAAATGGCAAGTGATTAGAAGGATGTTATCAGGCCCTATACTGTAAGCTATGGTTCAAGCTTCCTATTACAGAATTCTCTGTTATTGCTACCCTCTGGTGACTATCATCTAGCTTTTACAATGCCAGAACCATAGAATATCAGGGTTGGAAGGTACCTCAGAAGGTCATCTAGTCCAACCCCATGCTCAAAGCAGGACCAGTCCCCAGACAGATTTTTGCCCCAGCTCCCTAATGGCTCCCTCAAGGATTGAACTCACAACGCTGGGTTTAGCAGGCCACTGCTCAAACCACTGAGCTATCCTTCCTCCCCAGTTTTAGTCTGATTGATTGTCTCTTACAGATTCAGCATAAGAATTGTCTTTACTGATGAAATGGCACTTTGGCAAGCACTTTGTTGTCCTTGGATGGAAGATCCTGCGTAGGCCCCAGTTCAACAAGATACTTAGTTTAGGTGTGTAACTTTAAGCATGTGAGCAGTTCCTTGACTAATCAGGGCCTTAAAGCAAAGTAGTATTTGCTGTGCAAATGATTTTTGTCAAGCTGGAGCTGCTGCTTCTGCAGGACTTCTGAACATCCCTATGACAGCATATGCAATTAAAGCTATATTTTTACCACCACTCCTTTTGGGTGCGAATCATGATTGCTTGATTCCTGTTGCCTGTGTAGAATGGGATACATCCACTAAGAAAATGATCATTGGTGTAATTCAGCTTTCTGAAGTCATGCCACTTTGTGCTGTGACCTTGTCAGTTCTTATAACTATGTACAATTGATCTGAATCAGGACTCAGATAGGAGCCCCCTAATAAACACTTAGGTGCTTCAGGAAGTGATGTTGACTGCTTTGTCGGTGGCACTCACTTACCAAGGCCACAAATAATATTGGAGGGCACAGTGCTTCTGGTGGTGTTATTTTTGGATATCTCAGCTTCTGACCACATGCCATCTTTGACGTCCTGTGGTGTTTTTTATAACAGTACATAGAATCATAGAATATCAGGGTTGGAAGGGACCTCAGGAGGTCATCTAGTCCAACCCCCTGCTCAAAGCAGGACCAATCCCCAGACAGATTTTTGCCCCAGATTCCTAAATGGCCCCCTCAAGGATTGAACTCACTGAGCTATCCCTCCCTACATAATAGGAGGTAACTCCATTGTCCTAGGGAAATTCCGTCTTGGTAATTGTACTCTTCCTACCTAATAGTTTAAACTGGAAAAGGTATTCTTCACTTCCTAGCCTAAACTGTGCTGTTGTGTGGCTGTGCACTGTTAAACAGTTGCTGTATTTTACCCCAAATGTGACTTTGTTTCAGTGGTGGATGAAGAGAAACTGGTCTGTAAGTCATATATCAGTTTTGACAGTCACCCGTTATATGATCCTTCAAGATGGAAGGTGCTATGTAAATGTATGACTGTCATCAAATTATGCTTAAAGCAATTAATGGGAACTATATCTTCTGATATATGCAAACATATTGTGCACCACTGCCCATCTCTCATGCACCCCCATGCAGTAAATCTACCTTCCCTGAGACTTCTACTAACCAGCTTCTGTCACCATTGTTTATTTTAAAAAGTATCCAACATAATTTCTCCCCCTTCTTTTCCCTGTTCCAAAGGTGGGTCAAAGAAATTCAGAAATTTACAAGGTCATTATGCCCTACAGTTGTGACATCCTGATTTATGGGGGAGTTATTATGCAAAATTGTTGGGATTTAAAAACAATCTTCTATATTTGTTTCATTCAGGCCTGCACATGGTAACCAAGGCAACCTGGCTTTACAGTTGAAGGGATACATAAAATTAATACACATACAAACTCTTAAAATGCTTAAAAAAAAAAAAGCTTTTCCCTCAGATGTAGTAGAAAAACCCATAGTTTATAATGCTAAAGATTTTATTGGCATGAGGTATAGATACAGAATGATGGCATAAAATCAAGTGTATTTTACCATACCCCTTCCTCAATGCATGTTTGTAACACTTGACTTAGCCCACATTCCTCAGAAAAAACCTAACTGGGAATGATTGTAATAGCAGGAGGTTTTAGAGGAGGGGTCTCTTCTATCTTTTGGTTTATTTTTACATTTTGGGCACACCTAAAGATTAGAGTTTTAACAGATATAAATATATATAAACATGAACCCTTATTGGTAGTAATGCGAGTTACATGCATGCCTCAAAGACTCTCCATGCTGTTTCTGCTCTCCCTTCATCCACCGGTACAAAACAAGAATAAAATACTTAAGTCTAGATTGTCCCTTTGCATCCACCTTTGTGTAATGGGTTATCCAGGAGCAGCTCATGGAAGGAACTGTGCTTCAGAAAGCCATGACCATTAGCAGATTATTAATTCCTGTGGCAATTTAGCTATGCTGGCCAGTGTACTGGGGGAAGGACCTAAGGCTCTGCCCATTTCTACCCGCATCCCCAGTAACCTACAAATGCAGGAACACACCTTCACACCCCCTCAGCAGGACCTGCAGTGGTAATGCAGGTAGGCCATATAGGTGAATGGAGATAATACTTCTGGGAGAATTCTGTACCAAAAAACTGAAAATTCTGTGCACAATATTATAAAATTCTGAAAAATGCTGCATATTTTATTTGTCAAAATAACACAATCATGCCAGTTTCAATTATTTTGGTAATTTATTTCAAAATACCTGTTAGCAAGTATGTCTGTACTAATATAGACACACACAAAAAAAGATTCAGGAAATGTTTTTTTGACAAATAGATTCCTTATTAGGCATATTAATATGGAATTTTGAGTAATAATTAATTTAAACTACAATACAGAAACGTAATTCCTGCATCCCTCAGAAGCCATGCAAAGGTTTGGAGGAGTCAGGGGGGTAACAGAGGAGCTGAGGGAGAGGGAACTAATTATTGGGAAGGAGCCTGGGAGTGAACCTGGAGGGTTGTTGGGTGCGGGTGGGAGAAGTATAGAACAGGGTTGTTGTTTTTTTGGGGTGGGGAGGATTGTTAGGGAGTTGGGGAGCCTCCCCCATACAGACCGTGGCTGACCCCCTAGCCTCTCCTGTCCCCATGTGTCCCTGCATCCCCTCTCCCATTCAGCCCCTGGCTCAATGCTGTCCCCCCATTAGCTCTTCTGAACCCCACTCTGTGACCCCCCCAGGAACCCCATGTGCCCCGCTCTGTCCATTCCCCTCATATCCTGTGTCTCCTCACCTGGTCCCGCGGGCAGGGTGCTGTGAGGAAGGCAGCCACTGCCTCCTCCCTCTCTGCTGCTGGCTGCCCTGGCCCTGAAATGACTGGCCTGTCTTCTGGTGCCACAGCAGCCCCTGGTGGGCAAAAGGTGTAATTGCAGCACCTCCCCAGCAAAATCTATTTTGATAGGATCTATTTTCGGGGGGGGGGGGGGGGGCGGGAGAGAGAATCTGTGGGGGATATGAATTCTGCCTGTGAGTAGTGGCACAGAATTCCCCCTGGAGCAAGATAAGCAGGATCTGTCTTACCCTTATGCCTGTCCTGTGTAGCCTTATAGGCTGGGCTATGGTCTGCCATTAGAAATTGAGAACATTTAAATTGTATATAATATATAAAATACACACAACTGTGTTAAAGAACATTATTAAGGTTGCTTATTTTCTAGATGCCTGACTTGAGAACTTGGGTCTGATTTGCAGAAGTGCTGAGCACTCGCAGCTGCAACTGATATCAATGGAGCAGTGCTTTGAACATAGAAATAGTTGTAGAATGCTAAATTACTCTGTAAAGTTAGGTGCCAAGCATCAAATTGGGCTCCCAAAATCAGTGGTTGTTTGCCTTAGTCTCTGTGCCTCAGTTACCCACTGGTAAATGGGGAATAATAATACCCCCTTGTCTCACACTATAGTGAAAAATGCCATAGAAAAGTCCATAAAGAAACAAACAGTGCTGTCTTCAGGCAGGGTTTGAATAAAATGTTGTAAATAAGGCATGAGACCACACACTGAACAAGAAGGAGAAAATAAAATGTATAGTTGCTTATTAAGTGAGCACTGTCCGTCACAAGCATTGAATGAGGCAGGGATACTATAGGAAAAATAATATGTGAGTATGTAATTAAAGACTGTATCATAATGCATACACACCACGGGGTGTCTTAAGATTGCACAGGCAATCTTGATTCTAGCATTTCCTAACTTCTGAGTGCTTGACTTTGCAGCCTTAGTGTTTTTTTAATGTAGTTGTGTGTGTGTGTGTGTGTGTGTGTATTTGTGTATATAGAGAGACACAGAGAATTTTTTGTCATTAACTCATTTACTTCCTGATCAATATTTCCTGAACTGAGAATAAATTGATATTAGGTGAAATGTTTTCCTTTTGGAGTAATGCATTTAATATTTATAACACGTCATAGTATGATGAATACTTTCCCTTGTTCAGAAACAGCTATCTGTTGTGAATGGTTATTCTCTGGTTCATCTATTGTAGCCTTAGAGTCACTGTATGCTTCTCTCGGAGAGCCCTCTGCTGACCTGAAATGCAAGCTGCCAGATAACTTGTGTTGAACTGAGTGTTAAAAATATACAAATATATCTGTCCCTGACTTTCAGTACATGACCTAGTCCTAAGGCAGCTTTAAACTGTAAGAACAAATAATACATATGTCGCTCCATAAGTGCTGATAAAAATGTTTCAAGGGTAATTTAACAGCCTTTGTTTTAAAAATAAATAAATAAAAGTTTAAACTATATATATATATATATATAAATCTCCTGTTTCTTAATCTGTCCACCAAAACTACACTTAGTTACAGCCAAAGCTTGTTAACATAGAAACGCAGGACTAGAAAGGACCTCGAGAAGTCAAGTCCAGCCTGCTGCAGTGTGGCAGGTCCAAGTAAACCTAGACCATCCCTGACGGGTGTTTGTCGAACCTGTTCTTAAAAACATCCAGTCATAGGGATTCCATAATCTCTCTTGGAAGGCTATTCTAGAGTTTAACTACCCTTAGTTAGAAAGTTTTCCCCACTATCTAACCTAAATCTCTGTTGCTGCAGATTAAGCCTATTACTTATCTTATCCTACTTCAGTGTACATGGAAAACAATTGATCACCATCCTCTTTATAACAATCCTTAACATATATTTGAAATCTGTTACAAGGTCCTGCCTCTGTTTTTTCTCAAGACTAAACGTGTATAATTGTTTTAACCTTTTCTCATAGGTCAGGTTTTCTAAATCTTTTATAATTTTTGTTGCTCTCCTCTGGACTCTTTCCAGAAAATTTGTCCACATCTTTCCTAAAGTGTGGCACTTAGAATTGAACACAGTACTTCACCCACGGCCACATCAGTGCCAAGAAGAGCAGGACAGTTATTGTGTATTACATGACACTACTGTTGATGCACCCCAGAATGATATTGGCCTTTTTTTGCAGCTGCATCACATCGTTGACCCCTATTCAATTTGTGATCCGCTCTAACACTCACACCCTTTTCAGCAGTACTCCCACCTAGCTTGTTGTTCCCTATTTGTAGGTGTGCATTGGATTTTCTTTCCTTTTCTAAATGAAGTACTTTGCACTTGTCTTTATTGAATTTCATCTTGTTCAATTCAGACCAATTCTCCTATTTGTCAAGGTTGTTCTGATTTCTCACCCTGTCCTCCACAGTGCTTGCAACCTGTCCCAGCTTGGTATCATCTGCAAATTTTATAAGCATACTCTCCACTTCATTATCCAAGTCTTTAATAAAAGTATCAAATAGTACGGGACCTAGAACTGACCCCTGCGGGACACCATTAGATTCACCCTCCCAGTTTGACAGCAAACCATTGATAACTACACTTTGAATGTGGTCTTTCATAGTAATTTCATCTAGACCACATTTCCACATGACTAGGTAGGCAAAGCTTAATTGATTATTTTTACCAGTTGTACTTTTTAAGGAGATGTTCCTCCAGTTTCTCCCCTCTCCCCTCCAAAACACACACACCCAGAACTTCTTGTGAGTAAAGCAGAAGTCTGGGAGGTCAGAGAAATTGGGTCTTGTTCCTGCCTCAGCCTTGTCTTTTCTTGTATGATCTTGAGGAAAGTCACTTCACTTCTTTTGTGCCATAGTTTCCCCCATCTATAAATGGGTGCAATAAGAGGTTTAGTGATGCTTGATTGTATAAGCAGTGCTTATAGAGCACATTCAGATTCCAGTGTTGTCAACTCTTTTGATTTTTATCATGAATCTCATGATTTTTCATGTTTTTCTTACAGTCCTGGCTGCAGGAATCATGCTATTGCATGAGAATCTTTGCTTTTATTTAAAAAAAAAACTCACCATCCTTCATGCAGACAAAAACTTGAAAATGTGAAGCAAGTGCACTTTGAAAAACCAAAAGGCAACTAAAAAAAACCCCCACATTTATTATTCTTAAAAAAAAATTCATGACTTTTGGAGTCATTCAAATTCTTGAATGATTTTTGAATATTTGAGGTTGTCAAACGCTAAGATTCTCTTATGAAAGTCAATAAATATATGCAGAATATTATGATTTATTAAGGTCAGGACACTCCTACTATTGTACTTGTGTTGTGGTGGTTCCCAAAGACCCCAAGTGAGATCTCCATTGTGCTAATCACTGTACATATACCTGGGAAGAGGGAAGATGTCCCTGCCATGAAGAGCTAATAATTAGGAGAATTAAGCAAGACAGAAAATAATGGCCACGCAACATAGAAACATCATTTCAAATTTGTCTTGTGATTAACTTTTTAAAACTAAATTACCTGAATCACTCCCCTCCCCCGCCCATATTCCAAGTAACTCAGTCAACGTTATCTTTCTGTGCCCACTCTCAACTGACTATTTTAGAGGCCAGAAAACTGAGCCCCAGAGTTTAAATTCATCATCCAAGCAGATCTTAATTTGTGGTGGGGCTCTTATCATTCTGGGGGCAAGCCCTGGTACCTCTTCTGTCAGTGGCGTGCAAGGCATGACCTCCTACATATGGTGAGTACCAGGTTACTCTGTGCGGAGGAGGCCATCATTATTGCTTGGGTCCCCTCACCTCTTCTGTCACAAATCAAGCATTGCATCCAAGGTCACTCAATGAATCGATGTAGGGTTGCCACCCCCGAGGCTCAAAAAAACAAACAAACAAAAAAGGGACATCCCTTAGCAAGGGAAGAGGAGCACAGAAGGGAGGGGAATAGGAGATGGCTCCGGGAAGTGCGAACAGGGCCATGCTGAGCAGGAACAGCTGCCACCATGATGCGAAGCAGGGTGCTGTGGGGCTGCTGCCTTAAGCTCTTTTCACTGCTCTCAGCAGCTTGTTGGTCAGGTGGGAAGCTGCAGCTTCTTAACAGTTCTTAACTGCTGCTGGGGAGCCTTGGAGCAGCTGGGAGAGAGGAGGAAGATAAGTCACCTCTCAGGCTGCTGCTAGGAGGGGGACTCAGCTGAGAAAAACCAAGACTTTTAAAGTCTTGAGAAGACTTATCAATTTCCCAGGACAGTTACCTCAAAAAAAGGAATGATCCTGGGAAAATCTGAATCCTAATTGGGAATACAACCCAGGTCTCTTAAATCCCAACCACAGACCCAGTCGCATGTACCACAGCTATTGTAAATTTCTTCTCTGCCTTTATTTACTCTAAAGTGTATCGCCATGTATCTAGTAAAACCAGCTTCTGGGCATGTACTGATTTTCTCCAGTACATGCAGATCAGAAGGTCATTTTCTTAATGCACAGCCGAATACAATGTAATGGCTAACCCAGAACAAAATGATCATGTACAGGAGAGGATAGGAAGTCCAGTATAGTAATACACTGACATGTAAAGGAGGAGCTGGTACTCAATTCAAACTTCAAGTACCTGTTTCTAATTCGCTGTAGCAGATAGAATTGGAGTGAATCCAGTGTTGAAGAGCAGTGTTCACAAAAGGATAAATATAGCAGTTTACCTGCCTTTTTAAGTTATTTTGTTTGTAACTTGGCACATAAACAGTTCTGAGATGTCTGTTTGGCATTCTACACTTGGTGTAGCTAAAAATGTCCAAAGGTATTACAAATACAGGCTCAACACTTGCACCCGCTGAGATTTGCATAGCATGTAGCTAGTCTTCGGGCACAGTTCTGACAAAAAGGAATAACTCCTAAGATGTGGGATAGCTCTGTGCTAAAACAGGAATACCACGCAGACCGTATCCTGATGTGTATTTTGGCACATCTATCTGTATTTGAAAGGCTCTTAAGCAAAGTGAACAGTCATGGCATAAGAGGGAACTTTCTCTAATGGATTGGTAACTGGTTAAAACAGGGATCAGCAACCTTTGGCATGTGGCCCACCAGGGTGTTTACCCTAGTGGGCTGGGCCGGTTTGTTTACCTGCCGCATCTGCAGGGTTGGCCAATGGGGGCTGCGGAAAGTTGCGCGGGCCTGGTGGGCCACGGGCCAAAGGTTGCCAATCCCTGGGTTAAAAGATAGGAAACAAAGGGTAGGAATACATGGTCAGTTTTCAGAATAGAGAGAGGTAAATAGTGGTGTCTCCCAGGGGTCTGTACTGGGACCAGTCCTATTCAGCATATTCATAAATGATCTGGAGAAAGGGGTAAACAGTGAGGTGGCAAAATTTGCAGATGATACAAAACTACTCAAGATAGTTAAGTCCCACACAGACTGCGAAGAGCTACAAAAGAATCTCTCAGAACTGGGAGACTGGGCAACAAAATGGCTGATGAAATTCAATGTTGATAAATGCAAAGTAATGAACATTGGAAAACATAATCCCAACTATACATTTAAAATGATGAGTTCTAAATTAGCTGTTACCACTCAATTAAAAGACCTTGGCGTCATTGTGGATAGTTCTCTGAAAACATCCACTCAATGTGCAGCGGCAGTCAAAAAAGTGACCAGAATGTTGGGAATCATTAAGGAAGGGATAGATAATAAGACAGAAAATATCATATTGCCTCTATATAAATCCATGGTATGCCCACTTCTTGAATACTGCATGCAGATGTGAACGCCCCATCTCAAAAAAAGATATATTGGAATTGGAAAAGGTTCAGGAAAGGGCAACAAAAATGATTAGGGGTATGGAATGGCTGCTGTATGAAGAAAGATTAATAAGACTGGGACTTTTCAGCTTGGAAATGAGACGACTAAGGGGGGTTATGATAGCAGTCTATAAAATCATGACAGGTGTGGAGAAAGTGAATAAGGAAGTGTTATTTACTCCTTCTCATAACACAAGAACTAGGGGCCACCAAATGAAAGGAATGGGTGACAGGGGATGGATCACTTGACGATTACCTGTTCTGTTCGCATTGGTCACTGTCGGAGGACAGAATACTGGACTAGATGGACCTTTGGTCTGACCCAGTATGGCCGTTCTTATGTGTATATTTCACTGTGGGCAGGGTTTTCATATCACAGTGTCTGCTAAATATGATCACTGCGTTTCACCATAGTTTGCATGTGGAGGTGGGGGCTGTCTATTGTGGCCCCTCATTTTTCTGTCCTGTCCAGGTCAGGTTTCCAAGCTGTTTCTCTACCAGACATTGCATATACCAATGCATGCCCCAGTCCTGCAACTAACTTTGTACAAGAAACCCCGGCACCTTACTGAGCTTAGTATTATGTCATGAATACAAAACCGTTTTCTGAAAGTGCAAGTAAACAATAGCTCAGATAGCATACATGTGAGTGAAAAACAAATGCTTCTATTCCTCCTACCATATATGTGACTTCCATGATCACCATTTCCTAAATATGACTGATGCGATTACATATTTAATATATGTCAGAATAACTCACGTTTAATTCATAACCTATGACAAAACATACAGAAATTTTGTAAGATTGATATTAGGAATTTGTAAATATCTTTGCTTTGTAGACAAAACAGAAATCAAGTAACAAGAAAAACATTTTTTGGGATAGTAAAAAGAAAAATAAATCGAAATGTATAAAACATCTCACATTTAGAATACAAATTTCCAAAAATAGTTGATTTGCTCAAATAAAACAAGAATAATCAGTAAAGTCTTAGCCGATGTCCATTATAGTCAATTGAGGGCCTCCCCCCGCCTACATTGCAATAGGCTTTGGGTCAGGCCCTAAATAAATACTGGATTACTGACAATTGTGTAATATTCTAATTTGTTGACGTAAAATCAGCACCGTTCTCAAGATTAACAGAGCTATTTTCCCTCTCCTTAATTTGTAGGGCTAAAATGTTTTTCCTTTCATCAGGGACAAAACTGAGTGGTAGGACATTGTGTGTGGTCCACAAACCTGGAATTTGCTAACCCCACTGGTTTGTTAGATTCCAAATTTGTTGCTGCATCTCAAGGTTTTGTGTTGGGAGTTGGGTGGTGGGTTGGCTTGGGATCTGAGATATTCAGATGAGGTAATCATTTTGGTGGTTGATTATATATTTTGTTAGTCAGGATTACCTACTCTTGGCTATGGCAAGTTTGTATTTTTTTCTAGATTGTACGTGCTGGGGAAGGACTTAGAGGTGTTAGGAGGGTCACTGCATTTGTAGAAACAGTCAACAAGTTGCAGTTACTGCGGCAGCATTTTGTGGCAAGTGGCCTGCATATTAGGTAAGGTAAAGGCATATTACATGCTATTTTGGGGGTTGTGGTCTACCACAAGGGCTGTGATTGCCTCAGTGGCCGTAATAAGAGTGTGACATGCTGTTCACTTCACTACAGTCACCCTGCCCCTCTTTTTAAAAGCAACTTCCATTTGCTTGGATTTCCTCAGATATTGTGGAAGTTAAAGTGCAGAATATTTCCAATTTAGAATAGTAGAAAGTACACTTGGAGAAAGTGGTGAAGAATTAAATGAGGAATATTACCAATATTACATCTGTCACAGGTGAAAAACTACATATATAGATGAGTGTAATCCATTCATTGTTTATAGCCTTGCAGTCCTCCAAGTAATGTCACAAATCCACATGATGTCCCTGAGTGCTGATTTTTATAGTGCATTTAGATCCGTGAGCTGGATGAAACTTGGGTAAAACTGCAAGCAGGTATAGCTCCCTGATGAGCAGATGTGCTAAGATGTCGATGACTGGATGGTGGGAAAATACATCCGAATATACAGCTATCCTAAAAAAGTGTCATGTGATACTGAATCCCCTCTTGAGAGAGGCTTTCTCAAACTTCAGGGCCTGGCCCCATTGGAGAGGGCTAGTGGTGGGTGGCCTGAAATTCTCCCACTGAAAATAAGAAAATGTGATTGGCCACTGCATGGGGATTTTCTTTTATGCTTTTCCCACCGTAAACTGAATTCTCTCTCAGCCATACAGCAGGGCTGCAGGAAGTGAGAAGGGTTTCTCCAGCAGTGCCTCCTTTATGATCCCTGTGACACTGTCACTGAGGGCAGAGAGCGTCTCTTTTCTTCCACTCTGTGCTCTCCCTGCTTATGTCTAGCCAGCCCGGTGCTGCTGGGGAGCAGGGAGGAGGAGCTGCTTTAGGGCTTTCCTGCCGGGGAATTGAGAGAGACAGAATGGAGGAACCAGGTGCAAAGGAGTAAGTGGGGTCAAGGGAGGAGACAGGCCAAAGTGGGAAGAGTCTTCACATGCAACTACAGGCTTAAGGGGTAGGTGGACAGATTAGGAGAATCGACTCCAGGAGGGATAGAGGGGCGTGGATGTGTGTGCATGGGAAGCCAGAAGGAAGAGAGCAGAGCCAGGGAAAGAAACCTTAAATTTAGAAAACAGTTTTTATTATTGACTATAACATTCCCAGGTATCCTCAATTCAGAAACCGAACTACATTTGTCAGGCCAAAATAATCATCATTATTATTTTCTATACTTTGAATTTGAAGTTGAGGCAAATATGGCTGGGACAAAAGAGCCTTTTCCCATAACTTGTGCCTATTGGGTTTGTTTTCACGGTATTTTGTGCTTTCAGCTATGTGATTGTGCATGGATACTTTGTAAGCATAACTTAGATACTTAGTGTCTGATGCTGCAAATATTACAGGTCTAGTCTCTAAACTGGTGCTTCCCATTATTTAAGTCCAGGGGGTACATATGCCAAGAAGAACTGTGCCTAGTAATAGGTGTTTGCTAGATGAGGCATTCAGTTCATCCCTGGGAATTTCTTAGTTACTCATCCATCGAGCTTTGTAAGGAGATTTCTTCCTTTGCTTAGGATCTCGTGTCTGCCTGTCAATGGATCACCTGCAGCAGTTCTTATTATGTTTTAGCTGGACGGCGAAACAGCATGAAAAACATGATTATGTACAGCAAAGGTCAAATATATTTTGAATATTCAAAAAAATGTTGATGGAAGCAGCAGTTCAAAGAAATAATCGTATGCTACTCCCTTTCAGTCCTTTTGTAACATACCCAGTAGCACTCTGCTATTATCAGAATCTTTTATACTAGCATTTCTCTTGAAAATAATTGGATTTGTACTATAAAGGTTACAGATTATTTAAGGAAACAATTTCTCAACAGATACCCAAAGCTTTAGTGAAATAGAAATATAATTCAGTGGTTTTTTTTCCATACTAAATCACAGAACATAAACAGCTCACAATCAGTTGGTATACTAACTATAATATTGTTCTTCAGACTGGATAATTGCATGTATGTTACATCAGTTATTGTGCATTATGATTGTTGTGTGAGGAGCTGTCATTAATAATTATAACTGGTAATGTGTGGTGGTGGAATCAATTATTATTTTTCTTTTTTTAGTATATCAGTTTGTGAAAGGAATGTTGTCTGTACCTTTCCCTAATGTAGCCTTCTATTTAATAATTTAGTAGTCAGTCTGAACCATGTTTTGAAGGGGGGAGAAACACGTCTTTATTTTGCATGTGTATTCTCTGGGGATAGAATATCCAAAAATAAGACTATAAATAAGAAATCAGTGGCCTTTTCTGTCTTGTTGCATTACGTGGGCTTGATGTATGTTTCTGCAGCATTATTACTCACTCGGCTCAAATCAATGCTCTGAGCTTTCCTCTCAGTGATTGATTTCTTCAGGTTAACTTGCCATGTACGTGATTTAAGAAACACTCCAATTACTTCATTAACAAACATACAAAAGTGTCCACAGCAATATGTAAAACTGTTACTATGAGATTTGCAAATTGCTTCAGTCGGTCATAACTTTTTTTTCTTGGTATTGCCTAATCTAATGGATAGCACAATAGGGTGTTCATCTTTTGTAGCTGAGAAGCAAAACAAAATTGCTTTCAAGAAACATATGTAAGAGGAGGAATTTAGCATAATCAAAACTGATGCTGTTAGGGATGAAGGTGAAAGGGGGAGCAGCTTCCTGGGATGCTTCTGTTCCATAGCACGTCTGATATATCACAAAAGAAGCATTTTCCAGTGCTTTTCAAGGCTCAAACGTTTCTGTATCAGACTATGCATTGAACAGAACCTGCACCAGTCTCATAGCATTCATAGCCCAAAGATGTGTGGAGGCTGAGAGAAATGTATGTAATCATGAATCAAAATTTAGTGAAGGTTTGTATTGATCAAATTAAGAGCCGATAATGATTTTAAGTGTAAATATTTTGGACAGTAAACCAATACTTAGGACTTACATATATATCTTTGAAATCATAGAATATCAGTGTTGGATGGGACCTCAGGAGTCCAACCCCTCCAGACAGATTTTTACCCAGTTCCCTAAATGGCCCCCTCAAGGATTGAATTTACAACCCTGGGTTTAGCAGGCCAATGCTCAAACCACTCAGCTATCCCTCCTCCCCACAGTTCATTCTCATTTAGTAGGATAGTTGTTCTAGAGACATGTTGTTCCCTAACAACTTATACATGTTGATGTGTGATTAGGGTAAAGGGCAATTGAATCCATTTCACATGTGGTATTAGCACAAGGAAGGATTTGCAGGCTTTGGCCATTTGGGATCAGAGTTTAGGGGTGAACTTTCAAGTGCTCAGCACCCGTAATGGAAGCCTGATTTCTGTAGATTTCTGCTGCATCTGGGAATTTCCTCTTTTGTTATACTTCTCTTCCATAGCACCTCCATGATATTTCACAAAAAGCAGCATTTCTCAATGCTTTTTACTCAAAACTTTTCCTATCTGAATATATGCATTCAATTTTTTTTTCAATGGCCTCCAAGCATTGGTATGCTATGGACAGAAGTGTCCTAATTTTGAGTCAAAATATCAATGCAGCAGCTAGAACTCCATATCCTTTAACACTGACATTCTCTCCCTCCCCCTTTACAGTTCAGCCTCTGTTCTCCAGTTTCCCTGCTGAAGTCCTGGGATATCATCTATTTTCCCATTGTTCTTCCTCAATATATGGTAGTTGTCTTTTTCGGTGCCTTTTGCAGTATTATTTCTTTAGGTGTAAATCTTAATAGCTTCACAATAGGTCTCTGCTTGGATGTGAGTTTCAGGCTGATGTACAATGTGCTCCTTCTATCTCTGTGCTGAAATCAGTCAGTGGGCAGGTCAAATACAATATTTCTTTTAGTGCTTTTTTTAGAGATGTTGCTGGGGTTCCATTTATCTTCTCTTTCCATAAAGACTTTTTTTTTTTTGGGTATGTTGCTTCATCTTCGTCTGTTCTTGGGGGTGAGTGTGGCAGAAAATGATGTTTTCTTTTCAATTCCTCCAATATTTTTTCTCAGTTAGCACTGTTGTCTTTCCCAACCTCTTTGTATTGCAAAGTTGGAATGCTACTTTCAGCCTCTAGCCTTCTGGTAGATTTTTGGAAGGTACATTTTATTATATCAGTGCCTTCTGATGCCTTTTAAAGTATTGTACAATATGATTCCATTCAATCCACATTTTTCTCATCATTGCCCCCGTTACCTGTAGTCTTCCCTCCATCTTGGAACATAGCCCTGCAGCTTTCTTTGCAATGCCAAGTGATGAAGGAGATGAGTAAATGTTCCCCCCCGGCCCCAGGTTTTTGTCAGTGTATTTTTATAGTGCTCCTGAATGGTGATGGGCTTGAAGTCCCTGGAGACTGAAATCCTATTTAATCACAGGGTAGGTACAGCACAGCAGCAAAGCAAGTTTCCACACACTTCCCTGGTATTGTCTTGAGCCTGAGAGACTACCTCCTGTAGATGAGAGGCGTTCTCCTCCAAAGCCCGTTCAGTCCTTGGCCTCACCTCTGAGATTGCCAACAAAAGTGCCATTTGTAGTAATGAAATTTGTGACATGGGTTACTGTCCACCTGGAGCTGGACTGAGACCTCCATATCACAGGGTCGGGGTGTTTGATCTGTAAGTTATTGGGGTTTTTCAGCAGATGTGGGGTCAGAACACCTTCTTTAAGCTGTTATTCATGTCAAGCCATCGCATACTCCCTAGACGCTGTGAGTTCTTTTTATTCATGTGATTCAGTGCAAAGAGCTTGCTCCAAAGACTGCTAAAGTCTGTGGAAAAAATTTCCTTTGACCTCATTGGGTTTTGGATCCCGCCCTTAGTGTCGTAGCAGTTCACCTGTCTGCTGTAAAAAATTTAAAAAAAGAAACATTTTAAATTTGCTTCCTACTTTTAGAAAAACAAGAAGATATTTAAAAAAAACAACAACTCTCCCATAGTATCCTATGCCATATGAAAGCACTGAGCAGACGTGGTCATAAATTATAATCTCACTATACATTTTTGTACTAGAATTATTTTGTTAATAGCAGGTCTTGTGTGTGTGTTTTCAGTTTGTCCTTAAGGAGCTGTGTGTTTTATTCAGCTTCCCTGGCAGACCAATATAATGAAGTTATATGGTATTCCAAATGAAATGCTGAGTATTAAACGTGTTAGAAATTATTTAATCTCTCTTGATTTCTTTCAGCTAACGGGAGAGGTGACTTTGCAAATTGCCAGTGAACCGGTTCTGCCCTTTAATGCCCTGGACATCGCATTAGAAGTTCAGAACAGCCTTAAAGGTAATTTTATTCAAGCAAGACTAATCTCAGCTAACATAAAAAAAGGTTCAACTACATTTCGATCCTGAGATTCTCTGTTTCAGTGTAAACAAAACCTGCTTATTTTATTACTCAAACAGTGTCTTTCTATGATGTTGACTGAAACATAATTTTAGTTTAACATAGGATAAATTGTTTACATTTCTTCTGATCTTACTAAAACAGTTTAATCAGTAATTAGCATTAAAATCTCATAATTACTGTCAAAGATAAACAACCTCCATGACTGAGCTGCAAGAGTTTGTTTCCATTTAATGCTACATTCAGTACAAGCAGGAAGGGAACTCTGAACTTCACAGCCATTTAGGCTCTGTAACTTTTACCATTTGACAAGTGGCCAGCTTGGTTGTTTATTTATTACTCTAGTTCACATTGGCAGCAGATCACTCCAACTTGCCTCTGTTTTCACAGGATAATGTTCTGTTGAATAATTTGTTTGAGTTGATTTATCAGTTAGATCCTGAAAGCGCTGTGTTTGAAACTGAATGACCTTGGTCTCTGTGTTTGGATCACAGGCTGAGGGAAGGGAAAAGACAATTCCTGTATGGGGAAAGTAGAGCTTTCCCTTATCACTTGCTGCATCATGGCCCACACATACAGGGGAATTATCACCCATAGAGAGGCAGACATGTCTCCAGTTGAGGTGGGGAGAGGAGAGGATATGTTCCCGGTACTAGTGAATACATCCCAACAGAGGGCTGCAAAGGCAAAAGTGTGGTGGGATGGTTTCCTGGAGCATTCACAAAGGATTGAACTGGGGTGCATGGTCCTGGAAAGGGACATGTGTTAGAGGCAAACAGTTGTGACGCAGCACCTTCTGTTACAAAGGGCAAGCTCTGCACCCCAACCATGCACTGTCCTGCATACTAGTGGGGCCACTGTTTCAATCCATCTAACTGCAGGTCTGTCCCACAACCATTAACCCCCCCCAAGACATGGAGAATGAGAATTCTTTGCAGCGCATCAACTACAGGAGTTTGTGAGCCCTCCTTGGTTTGGCAGTGCCAAGGTTTAATTGGTCATAAGTTTGCATTACATTCTTGGTTAAATTTTTGTTAGACAAGAAGAAATGTGTTACATGGGTTATTTATGAACTCAATAACTTTATTTTGGAACAGCTCAGCTGAAAATTTTCACTAAGGAATGGCTCATGACATGACATACCCCCTTAGTATTAATTCCTAATAACATTTCAGACATTTCCCACAACTACTCCTTCACTTCAAAGTACAAGCACAATGTATGCCTGTCCCTCTCACTCCTCGGATAGTTTTTGGAGGCACCCTCTCTGGCTGCCATAATTTTCAGAAAGTCTTGACACAGACCTGCCGACAGCAATTCCGGGCCCCAGGGCAGAATAGTCCATGGGCCTCCTAGAAAGGTCCACCTGACATTTGGGTGGTGCTGCGCCTGCGCTGGCTTGTGCCCGGTGAGCTGCCAGCTGTGCTCTTCCGGTATGCCCAGGGCTTCCACATGCCCGCCCGGCTGCCTTCACCGCTGCCGGTACCACCCTGCGCATGGCTAGGAGCCCTGCGGCCCACCCGGGCAATTTAAAAGGGCCCGGGGTTCCCGGCCACTGCCACCGTGTCCCCTCTCATTTTTCCCACCCATGTGCAGAATGTATTTTATGATGTGCATCAATATGGAGGTGATGTGTGACAGACACAGCACCTCCATATTGGTACACATCACAAAATTCATGTGGTGGGGGTGGGGCTGAGGGGTTTGGCGTGTGGGAGGGGGTTCAGAGCTGGGGAAGAAGGTTGGGGTGCAGGGGTGTGAAGGCTCCGGTTGGGGGTGCGGGCTCTGAGGTGGGGCCGGAGATGAGGGGTTTGGGTGCAGGAGGGTGCTCTGGGGCTACGGCGGGGAGAGAGGACTCCTCCCAGCTCTCTCTCCCCACAGCAGCACCTAGGTTGGGGGAGAGAGGCCCCTCTCCCTGCCGTGGCAGCTCCAGGGATGGGGCTGCAGAATAGGCACCCCTCCTTCCGGCCCCACCAGGTCTGGGCTGGAGCTGGCCATGCCTGGTCCGGGCTGGGTCGCTCTGGCCACACCTGGGTCCGGGTGCCCCAGCCTCAGCAGGTCCGGGCCGCAGCAGAGTTGGGGCTAGGGGAGGGGTGCCCTGGCTGCGGCAGGTCCGGGCTGCCACAGCAGGTTGGGGGCTGGGCCCTGAGTGCCTGCGTGGCACTAAATAGGCTTCTCTGCGGCCACACAGCTTACAGGGAACTTTTCCCCGGGCCCTTTTAAATCCTACAGGCCCCTAGGCAATTGCCACCTTTGCCCACCCTCGTCAGTGGGCCTGTCTTTACACCTTTACACCTCCAGCTCCCCTTCCCTGTCACCTCCCTTGGTGCTCATAAATGTGCAAAATATGGCAAGCACTTGCCACACGAGGCATGGTCGTAATACTGAGAAACATCCGTCCTTGCCAGGAGTCACCACCACCTTCCCTTAAGCCTTCCAAAGACACAATCTGCTGACATTCTGCAATTAGTAAGGGTATTGTAGCAGAATGACAATTCTGGTATAGTTAAGGTTAAAACCAGCTTTCTGTTTAAAGAGGGACTGTTCTAATTGCTGTAAAATCCACAGTTAATCATATTGCCTTAAAACGTGATGTGCATCATGGGGGTACAGGGTTGTTAGTGATCCAAATTTGGGGCCATTTCACCAAGTGGTTCCCAAGATATAGCTATCTGGAAAACTACCTCTATATTGCATGACCTGGGTGATTGAGGGTAGGTTATGGTCATTGAATCCAAGCATGAATCCGCCCCGTGAGTTGAAATTCAACCCAGGGCAGAAATCTGAAGTAAAAAAAGCAGGCATAGTTCCAATGCTTCTGTGAAAGGGGCATTTTTGTTTGGGGGAAATGTAATCTGAGTACAGCAGCATATTCAGAAAGTGCTGAAACTATTTTTGAAAGGAAAATAACCCATGGGAATGCTCACTGGGAGGGGAGAGGGGAGTAGGGCTAGGAGTACAGGGGAGGGAGGTAAATGCAGATGGGTGGTAAGGGAGGGAAGAGGGGTCAGGAAAAGAGGTAGGGATTAGAGGCAGTGAAAGGAGAGAGGACGGGAGGGATTGGAGAATGTGAGGGGTCGCAGAGGAAATTGGGGAGTTAGGAGTGCATAAGTCAGCCCTGAATTCTCCCTTATGTCTGTGCTGGGATCTGACATTGTCCTACCTCTCTGCAGTCCCTCTCCCTGCCTACTGTGTGTTGTGGGATGTGGGAAACCCTGCTCCTCTTGGAGAGTCTGAGCTCCTGTCCCTGTCCTTTCATGCAAGCTGGGATCTGGGATGGGGGGAAAGAAGGTAACAAAAAGTTAAACATCTGAAATCCAGACGATGAATAGTTAAGATGCCTATCACCTGTGTGTGAGGGGATGGCGGAGAGAGCTGGCCAGTGTTTTTGGGAGGAGATGGACTGAGTAGACCTGAGCCATGGCTGGAGAAGCCTGGGGCAAACAGCAGCAAATGGAGGTGAGTAGTGGGAGTGAGAGGCCCAGCTCAGTGTGGAGCTTGGGCTATATAACCAAGGTAGCATGTGGCGCTCCAGTAAACTGCTGCCTGTGGTATGTGTAGGCAGGAGCATGGGGCAGGAGACATCAAGGAACAACTTCTTACGTGTTGATGGTGTCTGTAGTACCAGATAACGGCTTAATGGGATGAGAATGGAATGGGGAACTGGAAGTGGTGGGGGGCTACATGTTGCAGGGTGGAGAAGGAGAGACAGACACAGGTCTTCTTTCACACTTTGTTACTACAGCAGGCATGTAATAAAATTGTTAAGGTTTTGGGACATAGAGCAGGGACGAGATTTCTCTCACCAGCCCTGTTAGCAACCACACATTGTAAACATTTCAAGCATGACCATTATCCCCATTCCATTGTAACAAAATGTACAGGAAGGAGGAGGGGCACTGAGGAATCACATAGCAACCATGTGATCTAGTGGAAAGACCACTGGACTGGGACTACTAGTTCTGCCACTGGCCTGCTGGGTGACATTGGGCAAATCACTTCACCTCTGTGCCTCAAGTTTCCATCTGTGAAATGGGGATAATGTAAAGTTCTTTGAGGTTTACTGATGACTATATAAAAGCATTTAAAAGATTTATATTTAGAAGATTTATAGAGATGCTTTTAGAAGATTTTCTAAATGTGCAAAATCTTCTAAACACGAAGATAGTAATGTACCCAAACTGGTCCTGCAGACTCTCGCCATTCACAGAACAAATCAGTTGTTTCTCACAAACATCCATGTCGAGAGGTCTTTTCTAATTGGTTGATTTGCTTGTGACCAGTGATGCTCTTCCAAGTGGTCGTGAGGAAATATATTACTGTCAGAGGGCAGAAATGTAATTTTTAAATACTTAAGCCTTCATCAGTACCTTTTTTATAAGAGCAATTGGTTACAAGAGAAACATTATTGCACTCAATCCATCTGTCTAGAATAAATGTCTATCCATTGTAGCCTGTCTTTGAATAAAATCCACATACAGCATGTGTAATGAAAGTCAGCTGTATAATTCAGTGATCAACAGAATGCAGGCTCCCAAGTCCCTTTCTGGTACCTGCATTTTTATTTATTTAACAACTTTAAATAACTAGCTAGATGATTCATTATGATTCATACTGGATTGTGCAGCACAAAGAATAGAAAATGTAGAATAATAAAGTGCCCTTGTTTTCCCTTAAGTGAAATAACACTTGTAATTTTTTTTCCTTTTCTCTAGAGTGGTGTCACAAGATGTTTAAAATGATATTAGTTAACACATCCTTTTCTTCTGAATCATCTGCCCGTCCAGTTTCAGCCTCTGTGTTTATACATAACATAAATCACACTTTGTCCCATCAGTGAAGTCCACATGATTTCTCATGCCCTTATAATTCCCTATGAGTTCAATATCTATAAATACTCAAAAAGAAGAACAGGAGGACTTGTGGCACCTTAGAGACTAACAAATTTATTAGAGCATAAGCTTTCGTGGACTACAGCCCACTTCTTCGGATGCATATAGAATGGAACATATATGGAGGAGATATATATACACACACAGACAGAGTATGTGTGTGTATATATATCTCCTCAATATATGTTCCATTCTATATGCATCCGAAGAAGTGGGCTGTAGTCCACGAAAGCTTATGCTCTAATAAATTTGTTAGTCTCTAAGGTGCCACAAGTCCTCCTGTTCTTCTTTTTGCGGATACAGACTAACACGGCTGCTACTCTGAAACTTATAAATACTCAGGGTTTTATGAGAGACTATTAAAGAAATTATTTGTTTCATATAATGAGTTCAGTTTTAGTGTGTGATGCACAAGGTATACAATAGCTCATCATTTTATATGAAATGTAGTGGGTTTGAGGGCAAAATACATATCACATTGTTTTAAAACAAAAAATTCCAATGTAAGCATTCATTTGTTTTTATGTTAAAAAGGGCGGTCTACATGGCCTCATTTCCAGATATAGAATGATGAACTATTCCCCTAAGCTCACACTCACTGTTGGAGTGGCTTGATTGATATGCACAATCATTTGTATTATATTAAGAATGACAATTCTAAATATTGCATGCTGCTTGGTATATAAACACTGCTGATGAAACTAAATAGATGTTCCTAATGCAGTGAATTTTAACCTTTCTATGATGGCAAGGATCATGCATGCATTGTCCTTCTATTATGCATAGAATATGTAAGGATATCCTTAGTTAGACATGATGCTTGCATTGGATTGTTCGATAACTTTCATTACTCGTATAGGATCCTTGCACTTTTGCTGATATGGGTGGGGGATTTCGCTTATGTTTTTACTGTTCCTCCTGGGTGCTCTAAAAGGAGACATGAAGATGGAGAGGCCATGGCTACCAGGGCTGGCCAAGGATGGAGAGCTGAACATGGTGTAACATCTGCGTTACCCTGCTTGGAGCTCAAGAAGGGATTTTTGCCAGAATTCCCTCTAAGGTGCCTCTAACTGACATAACCTAGGCCTTATCGTATGCACTCTCTGCAGAGACCTAAATATTTCAAAATTAAAAGGAACAAATTCAACCATAAATTTGCCTTGTCTTTCATTTTGTTGATCTCAGTAGATATTTTAAAACTGTCAGGTGGATTTTGCAGGGTACAGTTTTATACTTACACACTATAACTGGGCCCTAATGAGATTGTTGGGCTGATTCAAGCATATGTTTATCCACACCAAAAATGGAGTTAGTTTATTGATATCCAAAAAAACCCCAAACTTGATGTTCAGATCCAAGGGGGAAAAATAAGATATTTTATTGGATGTGTGAAAAGAGAGGAATAACACAGTGATTCTGTTAAGCTGTTTCAACAAGCCACTAAAAGCCAAATGCAGCATATTGTCTCACGTCTTTTGCATTCAAAACAGCAGGAGATAGCGTCATGTAAATCTAGGTCAAAGCATAAATTTCTTCCCTTTTTCATTATCACACCAATAAGTTCTAGTTGGCTGCTGATTGCTTATTAACGGAAAGAGAAGAGTTCTGAGCAAAGTAAAAGATTTTACAAAGGAAAATAGTAGCATAAAGATTAAATTTCTGTTAGTTTATACATTTTGTGATTAGATTATTGCTTCTCTTCCATTAAACTTCACAGTTTTATGAAAAGACTGCACTGTCATTTGATTCTTTAGGATGGTTAATACAGTCTAACATACTTTGAGACATATGAAGTGTGCCTCTATGGCAAACCGTTTAGAATCAGCCAAAATCTAGCACCTAACCTAAAACCTGTGCTGTTGGGACCCAACACGAATAGAAGATAAGCTTGGATAGCTAAGAGCATTAATTTTTTATGTCATATTTTTCAAAAAAAATTCTGCTTTTTATGATTAAATTTTATACCTTCAAATAATATTTGATTGAGTTGTCAACCAGTGTAACTAAACTTCACAGTTCTAATCCATAACTATGTCAATACAGTGGTACAGGATCACTGCTTATCATCCATCCTCATTAAGAAATAGCAAACAGGTTAAAAAAAGTTAGAAACAGCCCAACCTCTCCTTCCTCTATGCCCCAAAGAAATCTTATCCCAAAACCGAATCTGACTCTAACCCACCCTCTCTCACCTTTTCCCGTCAAAGTGACTTCTGCCTGTGCTGAAATTCATATTGATACTTCAGCAAATGTGGCAACCTCTGCTACACCACCTGCTGTCTTCTTCACCATGATGATGCATTTTGGATCACTCCAGAGTGCACCATATTTGAATGCAGCGGCAAGAAGAGTGTGTGGGAGATCTGTAAGTTCCCCTCCCCCTTTGTAAAATATAATCAATAGCAAGTACTCTGTTCAGGGCAAAGAGACAGTGGGAAATTCAGGGGGATCCTTCAGCCTCATAATGTTATTTCTCTCATGGTTTCACACCCTTCCCACCGAAGTCCACCCATCCATGTATGCAAAGAGGTTTTGGTGGCAGTTCTGATATCTGTTTATATTTATTAACCAAGCAACTTTGGTACCTTTAACTTGTCATCTTGGAATTGTGTATTCTTCTCTTGCTGTTAATTATACATACTCATGAGCTAAAATCTTAGATCCAAAAATATTTGAAGATTGTACTTTCAGCTACCGATGGGTAAACTTCTAAAGTACTGGAAGTTCTGTTTTGGATCAAATTTAGCATTTAAAATTTTTGAGGTTTATTTGAATTGCTGGTTTCATTTCCCATCATTAATAGGCCAGGTAGATCTTGCGCTTACCAGAACATTGTTGATTCTGTGAACCTTACTGGGATCTGTGCATGCACTGAGAGGAGAGCATACCCTTCACCAGCACTGCAGGTGGGAGTACACTGCACAAGCCAGAAGACTCTCCAATTCATGCATCTCATTTTTTTTTCCTTCTCTGTAAATCAGGAACAATCTCAACTGAATCTGTGCTGTTCATTTGTATAAGCTCTCATTTGTTCAGTTTCTCCGTCGGTGGCAAATATCAGGCCAGGTTAACTCTCACTGTGTTGTTAATAATTTTGAAAACACTGAGCTCATTGGAGTATAACACTTCAATGTCCATTAAAGTGTTAAACTGTAAGTAAATGCAGACTCTGCTAACTGGTACAGTTTTAACTTAGAGGAATTATTTCAAACTCCTTCTACAAATGTAATTAACCTTTAAGAAGTTGTAGCCCAATCTATAGATTATTAAATATATTTATATTTATCGATTACTTTAGAATTCTCAGTTACCACTTTGAGGGTTGACAGGTTCTTGTCCCAAGATCAGGCCCAGTATTATTAAAATTAGTATATATTTGGCAACCCCGATGTGAACAGCTGTAACACTCACATTATAGGAAACCTTCTATATTTGGAATAATTTATTAATACATTTAGTGAAGTCACAAACAGTCTAGCTCTGTAGACAGAGATAATACAGAAGGTACATCTGAACATCCACACTCACTCCCCTGCAGAACAATCCAAAATGTTAGCCATTATCTTCCTCTTCATCACCACCAGTGGCCATCATTCCGGCATGTCTCAAGGGCCACATCTCTCTTTCTCCCCTACTACACACAGGCTGAGACACAGCTTTCATAATATGTGATGCTGACACCACCATGTCTAGTGCCAATAGGGGTTTCTCTCCTCTTCCTTATTTGTATTTCCTCACCCTACTAATGTTGGCATGTCCTTCTATAGGTTAGTATATTAATGATCTCAGCTTATTATCAAATACGGCAATTCATTACCATGGCACTCTTGTGGTCAGATGTTCTTTCCAAAAGCTGGTGTTAGCTCATGTGTCCATCGTTGGCTGGTGTCACTAGGGACAAAACTCCCCCTCACTGTTACTTAAGAAGAGAGAGATTATTCTGTTCCCCAAACTTAGGGGTTAATGTTGTGCTGTTTATCTGTGCCAAAGTTTATAGCCTCAAGCATTATGATAACTGCTGAAGCTAATGTCTTACAAGATACAGGCCTATAGGTTCCTTGCATGACTGCTGAATATAATAAAGGCAAGATAACCTTATGGACTACAAAGTTTAAGTACCCTTAG
This sequence comes from Chrysemys picta bellii, assembly GCF_011386835.1. Lineage (NCBI taxonomy): Eukaryota > Metazoa > Chordata > Testudines > Emydidae > Chrysemys > Chrysemys picta. The sequence continues at coordinate 12,911,396 of NC_088799.1, read as the reverse complement.
TATTCTAAGATGACAGATGGAATTCAAATAAATTCTTGCTCTGGTGTGTATGCTTTTATGCTTGTTATGAGGGAGGAAAGGGTGAAAGGGCAGGAGCTGGTGCTTATATACTATAGGGATAGGTTTTCAGATGCAGTAGACTAACACGTACAGAATCTGTGGCATGAGAAGCAGTATCTAACAGCACTGGATCAGTATTGTCTCAGAAAGAAGAGTTCCAGCTACTGATATTTAACCATCACTTCTTGCAGAACTAAGTTTTCTTTGGGGGGTTCCCATGCAAATACTGGCCAGGTCTGACTCTTCTTAGCTTGTAAGATTTTAAGAGATCACTGCACAAGTTGGTACTACTGCAAAAATTATTGTACATCTGAAATTGATTATAGGCTCCCTTGATCCATGGTTTTAACTCCACCAGAGATGCCTTTGTTCCAGCCTAAGACAACGTGGCCATTTAAAAAAAGTATAGGTTATTTTATTGACAGCATTAAATTATTGCCTTTTGAATCATTTACAGAGCTGTATCTTTCTGTTATCATTACTAGGTGACCAACTAGACACCCGTCAGTTGCTGGCAATGGCTTCAAGACTGAGGGACAGTGCAGAATTGTTCCAGTCAGATGAGATGCGTCCAGCTAATGACCCCAAGGAGAGAGCTCCTATCCGAGTGAGAATGCTTAATGATGTTCTCCAAGGTCTGGAGAAAAACTTCTTAGTTCAACAAGCTCCTCCAGGGTTTTACAGGTAGGATGTTCAGTATGTTCTCCATTCGTTTATTCCAACTAAAATAATCATCTCACATTGCTTAGCTTTCAAAACTGTCATGCCTCTTTTAAAAGTCTCAGTGAGAATCCAAGATAAAAGGTAAATTAAAAAAAATCATCCTTACAGCAAAAAATTTAAATTCATACCAGTGCAGGAGGTGATTAGAGTGCATCTTTGTAACATTTCTGTCATGACATCACTGCTAACAAGATGTTCTGTGCTATAGGAACTCAAGCAGCATGACAGATACTTATGTTAGATGGTACAGCAAGCTTTCAAAAGAAAAAATATTTTGAAATCTAATGGTATTTGACATGCTTCTCAATGTTTTATTAAAAACTTTACAAAAATTTTTTAAACAACACTGAGTTACAGAAGATCCAGCATAGTGTTATATAAAATCTGCACATAGGTGCTAATCTATCTTTCCCTGTCTATGTACTTTCAATGGGATAAAGAGAGTACCTTGGTCTGAATGGTAAGGCTTTAGTCAGCCATCTTCCGTAACTTCCCCCTCTTAGAAACTAGAGTTTTAGAGCTTTGGGGGCAATTAGTTCATCTCCCCCTTACCTAAATTGTTCCCTATTGAATATTCAAGTGCTTTGTCCAGACTAGTTTTAAATGGCTCAAGCAGTCCACCTTTCATCTTCTGGAGAAGGAAGAATGAGCCTTCCTCACTTCAGCTTCTAGAGTTGACTTGGTAGTTGGAGAAATTTGTACTCCTTTTTAGTTTAAAAAAATATGTTTGGTTAAAGGCAACCATTTGACTATTCCAAACAAACTGTTTTAAAATAGTTCTAAGCAACTTTCCAGACCCAAATGTTTAGGATTTAAGTCTTGCTCAGTAGTGATCATGTTGTTTTATGGTTTTCTCAATCCCCCAGGGAGGATTTGGAGGAGAGTCGAAAGTTTGGTACTTAAGAAGGAGGGAGATTATTCCAAGCATTGAGGATGGTATTAAACAGGTGTAACCATATAATAAAAGTAAATTGTGGAGGAGCCTAGAATGGAAATGAATCAGTCCTATAGCTATAATGAAGGGGATATTAACAGAAGAGTAAAATTTGCGGTGGGACCAATCAATGTCATTCTCACAGTAATTGAGCTTGTGGCATGAAAGAAGATGTTCACCAAAGAAAGACTGATAGACCATATTTTGTAGGCATTTGATTTTTTTCTACCTAAGTGAAGTACTTTGTACTTGTCTCTTTGAATTTCATTTTGTTGATTTCAGACCGATTCTCCAATTTGTCAAGGTTGTTTTGAATTCTAATCCTGTCCTCTAAAGTGCTTGCAACTCTCCCAGCTTCATGTCATCTGCAGATTTGATAAGCATAATCTCTACTCCATTATCCAGGTCATTGATGGAAATGTTGAATAGTACTGGACCCAGGACAGACCCCCCATTTGATACACCTTCACAGTTTGACAGGAAACCATTGATAACTACTCTTAGCGTACGATTGTCAACCAGCTGTGCACCCACCTTTTAGTAATTTCATCTAGAGTACCTAGGGTTATGAGAATGTCATGTGGGACTGTCTCAAAAGCCTTACTAAAATGAAAATTCTGTAACTTTTCTCTTTCTGGTTTCAGTAAGTTAGACTTACGATTTAAAAAGTGGACCACGATCATGCTTTGTTTTGTGGCAACACTTTGGATGTGACTTCCTTCTTCCATGCTTTGTCAGAGTGTTGCTTTGCTCTGAAGTGTTCTGCCTAACATATACAGTAGTGTACTACAGAAGTAAATGATTCACACCTTTTATAACACTATTTATACATACCCTTTAAAAGAGTGACTTTAACCCTTCCCCTCTTCTGTAGCGCTCATTTTCTGCACTATGAGAATGGACGATAGGTAGTTTGGACCTGCTTGTGTGACTCTTACTCACATTGGTGAGCACGCAGTCATATAAATGAGAAGGGAAGGACCAAGTTTAATTCTCAGATCCCCGAATGAGTGAAGTATATTGGGAGGCCCTTGGAAACTAAGGGTAGGTCCACACTACCCGCCCAATTCAGTGGGTAGAGATCGATCTTCTGGGATCGATTTATCGCGTCTCATCTGGATGCGATAAATCGATCCCAGAAGCGCTCCCCCGTCGACTGCGGAACTCCTGCTCGCTGAGAGGAGGAAGCGCTGCCGACGGGGGAGCTTGCCTGCACTGCGTGGACCCGCAGTAAGTAAACTTAGTTCGATGTAGGAAACGTCGACTTCAGCTACGCTATTCTCATAGCTGAAGTTGCGTTTCCTAGATCGATCCCCCGCCCCAGTGTGGCCCAGCCCTAAGCAAATGGGATCCAGAGGCACTAAGAAATAATAACATGGAATCCAACAATGCCATTTGACTAAGACTCTTGTCAAACCATTTTAAAGGAAGGTGCCTTACACAACAGGCCTGATTCCCATTCACACTAAGTAAACGGTAAATTGTATTTATGTGCCCTTTAAAGCCCCTGTACATAGCCGGGGCAGTGGAAAAGAGACTTATGCCTATACTGCAGCTTTAAGTGTAATTTCCAGCTTAGCTAGACATACACAAGCTAGTTTTGATTGAGATAGCGAGCTAAAAGTAGCAGTGCAACTACAGTGGTGCAGAATAGCCACCCATGTACAATCCCATCTGATAACATAGGTATACACTCGGGCAGCCAGCCTGCACCACTGTGGCCGCACTATTTGTAGCACACTAGCACTATCAAAGCTAGCATGTACGTGCGTTTTAAATTGATCCTCCAGCTTTAGATATATCCTTAGTGTAAAAGAGAGTCTCAGGTCCTACAATAGAAATCTGATTTCCTGGTTTTTTTGTTTTGTTTTAAGAACAACAAGATGCACCATAGCTTCCTTTTGGGAGGGAAATATTAACCCACTGATGCAACTTTATTTGCAGTATTTTTAACGATTTCTGGGGAGAATTCCTTATTTAAAGAATTAAGCGCCGGTGTAATTATGTATAAATAGCCTGCAAAATGTGTCTTAAAAGCTATAGTTGGGTTATACAATAGGAACACTAAGATGTATTTGAAACAAGTGACCTTTATTTTATTGCTCTCATAACTTTAAAACTTACCAGATGAATTTCTTTTTGTAATTTGGTAAAGAAAACAACAACAACAACAAAAATCAATCCCACAGCTGAGACCTTGTGTGCTGTGTTTCATCCCAGTGCGAAGATTGATGGGCAAGTTATAAACCTCTGAAATAGTGGTTTATAATGGCAACGCTGGCAGACCTTTAACTATAGCAGCACAAGCAGTGCCACAATAAATACCGTACTTCATCTGTAAACAGAAATTTAGGATGCAGTTTGCAGCTTTGACCTTCAAGCTCCAACTGTGTTTAGATCATTAAGATTCCATAAATACTGTAATTTACAGTCTTTTGAAGGAAGAATGTGTGTGCACAATAAAGCACATATTCTTCATGAAAAAATTATTTCTCCCTGTATATTCATTTGGACTCATATTCTCAAGCTCAATCAAAGTACTTGACAAAATTCACTGAAGTTCAGGCATCACTTCTCAGTCACTATTGGCAGGCTGGTGTTTATCCTTAATCCTTAGGTCTTTGAACCAATATTATATTTTTCTTTTCTAGAATCTAAGCTGAAAAGGAAGGATGGCTTTTGTAGCAAAGGCACTAGACCGGGACTCAAGACAGTTAGGCTGTGCTTTGCCACAGGCTTCCTGGGCAAGCTTGGGCAAGTTACTTAACCTCCTTTTGTCCCAGTTTTCCATCTATAAAATGGGGATAGTGATCCTTCCTTTGTCTGTCTTGTCTACATGGATTGTAAACTGTCTGGCACAGCAAGTGTTTCTTACTACCTGTCTGTATGTGCTTAGCACAATAGGACCCAATGTCAGTTGGACCTATTGTAATGCAATTAAATAATTATTAATGATGACTGTGTAACTGTAGTAAACTGATGGAATTCAAGTTCCTTTGATTTTTGATCATTTTCATACATAATTATGTCCTTATAATAAACTTACTGTGATGAGCAAACCTTAAAAGCTTGTTCAGTCTAGTTTAGGAAAGCACCTATTTATCTATATTATCTGGCAACATTGATTGAAAAAATCTCACAATAACATGCTCTCTCTCAAGATTTCCTGGTCCCAGCCATACTAGAAATACACAAGAGCAGCTTCCACCAGGAAATTTTAGGGCTTTCTACTTGTAGTCTTAACCAGAAACCTGGACAAAGATGAATGATAATGGGGTGAGGAAGTTTTTCCTGCCTCACAAAAGGTTATTTTCAAGTTTGATTTGAGTTTTGGATGAAAACTCATTTAAAAAAATTTTTTTTATATGAATCAATTCTCTGTTCCCTAATCCTAAACCTGATATTTTCCACGGTGATATTATCATCAAGAAGGGCAAGGTTTGAAAGCTACTGGATATTTTCCATCCATCTTCCTGTTCTTATAATTGAATCTGCCCTTATATTGTAAATTGATGGTTATTTGAATGGTTTTTTGATTCTCTTGAAGGCATGATGTGTACATGTCCTGTGTTTCTTTCTTTCTTTCTTTCAGCTAGCCACTTTCTTTCTTCCAGTTTACTTTTTGTCGCAGTTTTTGCTGTGCAGTTCTGCCTTCTTAATTTTCTTATTTTTGAGTCATTATTTTATTATTAATAATATTGAATTTAAATAGCAGCATGGAGTCTGAGACATGGATCAGGACCCCATTGTGCTATGCACTATTAAAACACATATTAAAAAAGGTTATCTCTGCCCCAAAGCTTACAATCTAAGTATAAGACAAGAGACAACAAGAGGATGAAGAGAAGGGGAGCACAAGGAAACAATGAAATGGTACTGGACAGCATGATAGGCAGTGATCTCTGAACACCTGTTGCCTAACTGTTAAGCTTTTAGGCATCATTACAAATGAGAATTTGAAGGAGGGGTTGGAAGGAGGACAATGAGGTGGCTTTGCAGATGTTCATAATAGTGACCAGGTCTTTGTATTTTCTCAGTATCAGGGGAGTCATTTCCAACCTTACTTAGTTTGTTCTTTTTCCTATCAGACTCTGCAATTTGAAAACATTCCATTCATGTGCCTTTTTGATCTATTATACCATGTGTGCCTGATAAGCCATACTTCCCCAGCTGATGGGTTTTGAGCCCAACCCCCTCAGATCAGGAGCCAGTATTGAGAGAAGGCATTTGAAAGATAGATTGGGGGTAGGGACTTGTTAGCAGAAGTCCAAAGTGATTCTGTTCTGTGGGGAGGCTTGGCAGGGGGCATAAAATAGAAGGAACATAAGGCTATTGGCTTGCTGTGGTGAGAGGGTAGTGAAGGGATTGAGTCAGAGGTGGGAGGGAAAGGGAGCTCCACAGAATAGGAAAAGGAGCAGAGTCAGGACTCCAAGCTCTTAGAACCTAATACATTGAACCTGATGTTTTGTCTTTTCTTTTGATGACTGTGCCAGTATTGTTATCATCTTCAGTCTGTGTAAACTGAGCCTGTTAGTCTGATTTGTTTGTCTCTGCTACTCTCTTGTATCAAGTGGGGATGATTTCCATTGCTTGCTCTAAGACGCTGTTGCTGATATTTGCTTTTGTTATTAGGTTTAATGAATTCTCTGTAATGATATACATATTCTTTTGTTTAGAGTCATAGAGCTTAAGGCCAAAAGGGATCACCTGATCATCTAGTCTGACCTCTTGTGTATCACAGGTCAACCCCACCCAGCGCCTACACACTGAGTCCAACAATGGGACTGAGACCAAAGTATTACATCCCACAGGAGACTAAATTGTTATGTGCCACAGACAGAGAATAGGAGGGAATGAGGTGTCCCAGTGTCTGAAGTCTTCACAATGTCAGAGAAATGGTGAAGTGATATATATACCCAGATAATCCTGGCAAGTGATCCACACTCAGATGCTGCAGAGGAAGGAGAAAAAAAAACCCATGGTCATTGTCAGTGTGACCTGAGGGAAAATTCCTTCCTGACCTCACATGTGGCGGTTGTTTAACCTTGAAAACAAGATGTACACTAATGGCCCAGAATTTAACATTTTCATCACTGTATTTAAAGACCACAGATTCCAAGAATTCTTGGCCACATTCCCTAATATTTCACTTAATTGCACAAAGAGCATCTCAATATAGTTTGAAGATTATTTTTTAGTTTGGAGAAAAGATGGCAAGGAGTTATGGAAAAGAGGATCAGACAAAATAAAAACCATCCTGAATCTTGGTCCAAACCTGAACTAAACCTTTCATTGAAGTTAAAATAAAATGTGTGTGCATTTAAACAAAAACCCAGAAATCACAGAATGATAGAACTGGAAGGGACCTCGGGAGGTCATCTAGTCCAGTCCCCTGCACTCATGGCAGGACTAATTATGTGGACCATTCCTGACAGGTGTTTGTCTAGCCTGCTCTTAAAAATCTCCAATGATGGAGATTCCACAACCTCCCTAGGTAATTTATTCCAGTGCTTAACCACCCCGTGTGTCTGTAAACAAAGCCAAGGGGAAATATTGTTCCAAATTGAATACAAGTCCTCAACCAAATGACTCAGGTTTCTGTGAAGTTTTACAAACTATGAATATTCCGGTGAATATATAAGCTCTCACGGACAGTTTTTATGCCCCCAGTTCTTTACACTTCCACAATGAGCAAGTGTAATCCCCCTCCTCCTCTACAAGATGTAGCTCAAGTCTTCTCCCCAGTGCTTGCTACTTGCTGTGGCTTCTCCTCTTTCCTTGAATGGGCTGGCTTCTTTTTACTGATGCCTGGGGACTCCTCACTGGGCCTGACACATTAGGGTTGCTGTCCCTTGGGAAAATGAATAATGTTACCACTGCTGGATAGGAGCATAGAACCCAGTACACAAGAAACAATGAAGTACATCAACACAAACCCCAGCAAACAATTGACACCCCCCAAAATAACAGTATAATAAGGGAACTTTATTGGGAACAGGAATATATTATTCGGGGAAGGAAAGTGCTAGGGTTAATAAGTACTAACACATCAACAAATTCCCCAACCTCCAATATACACAACTTATCTCAACCCCCAGATCCCTCCCTGGCACCTTCCAATGTGGACAGTATGCTGAGGGTGAGTCTGGAGACAAGTGTTGTGAATACTGGCTGGCTTGAACAGCAAGGAGTCCCCTTACTTTGTCTTTTCCTCAGAGCAGGGCAGGATCCTCTCCTTGCCTGTGGAGATCTTGGCTGGCTCTCAGTAACTAGCGCTGGGTCAGATCTCAGCCATTCTGGATTATGTACTCTGCAGGGCTGGAACTGCTCCTCCCATGTAGTAGAACCCACAGCAGGTAAAAGGCTCCCTTTGTGGGGCGGAGGAGTAAATCAGAGACTCCCTGGGCTGTTCTGCTTCTCTCTCAGCTCCCGAACTCAAAGCTCAAAACTGAAACGAAACTTGGGCTCTGCCTCTGAGGCCTGGTCCCCACTAAGTCCCCACTTCGGACTAAGGTACGCAAATTCAGCTACGTTAATAACATAGCTGAATTCGAACTACCTTAGTCCGAATTTACCGCGGGTCCAGACGCGGCAGGAAGGCTCCCCCGTCGATGCTGCGTACTCCTCTCGGCGAGCTGGAGTACCGGCGCCGACTGCGAGCACTTCCGGGATCGATCCCAGAACATCGATTGCCTGCCGCCGGATCCTCCGGTAAGTGAAGACATACCCTGAGTCAGGCTGCATCCTCCCACTGAGGGGCTGAGCAGCCCTGGCTCACCAAACCATTTGTCCATATCACACCATGCAGAAGCCTCCTTCTTGGCTTCACCAAGAGTTTCTAGTCCATTCTGTCCCCACTCCTGACTCCAAGCATGCTGGGAAATGGTGTCAGAGGGCTCTGACTGTTATTGTTGTAGTAGAGTTCTGAGTTCCAGGAGCTGGTAGATTCAAAGCAGAGGTTACATAGTATTGCAGCTTTTCTGTTTTTAATTCTCTTTCAGTTAGACTGTCTGTATTATAGTTGACCTAACTTAACAAACGAGTGCAAAGGCAAAAAATAGATAATCCCTTTACCATATACATATATTTAAATCCCACTGAGGTCAATATTTCGATTACCTTCAGTGGACTTTGGACAGGGGCCTAGATCATCAAATTGATGGCAAATAGGTGATGTTTGTAAACATGAGTTTATAACTACCACTAATAGAATTCTCTTCCATCTCATCCTCTCAGTCTGCTAGTCAGTATCAGCAGTAATAAAAACTGGTTCTATAGATGCTAATAAGTCAAAACGTCTTAATCCCATCAACACCCACTACACAGGTATACCTGGATGCCAAGGAGAGGAGAAGATATTTCCCTTTCTAAAAAAATGCAGAAACCTGGAGCAAATTGCCGGCAATGGAAATGTTAGCTGACACCTTACAGTGATACTAATTAACCAACTCTCCACATGGGGGAATAAAAGCTCCATTGGTTCATTGCGACAAGATGACAAAATTAATTTCTGTATATTAGCATTGATTTGTTAGATAATCAGACAAATGCATCCATGCTGAGTGGTGTATGTGCATCTACTGTATCTCCTCTTCATCAGCTTCTGCCCTGCAGTCTCTTATCCTTGAAACTCCTTTCAAAAACCTTCTGCCATCATTTTCATGAAAATCTCACCTAAAAGCCCATTTTTGCACCATCACCTAACTGAATGTGTTTATGCTTTAAAAAATGTTGAACTATCAAGACTTTTCTATGACTAGATGAGTTGTTCAATAATATTCCAAACACAACAGTGAAACTGAGAGAACTTCATACAGTATTTTCATGACACACATACTATGCAAACAGAATTGGTTTCCTTTCTTGGTGTATGTTTCATTCCTTCTGGTCCATTTTAACAACTCAACCACATCTTGAGATTACTGGTTATTTACATTAGAGATACTCTCTTTCACTGCAGATGCTTCTAAAATGTCCCTTGATGTTCCCACCATACTTTTCTTAGTTGAAGGAGACACTAAAAACAAAAACAAACAAACAAAAAAAACTACTAGTCTCTTCAGTCTTAAAGCAGAGAGCAAAAACTACATGCAAGGTATTAGCCTGTCACTTCTGCTCCAATTAGCTATTTTTTATTCTTCCTATTATCCTGCCACTTCAAGCACAGGTATCTCCGCACTGACACATGTTTGTAGTGACTCTACAAAAGCTCTTCCCTAACTCAGTTTTGCATAAAACCCATTGCTGAGGTCCACCTACTGCACCTTACCAATTTTGCCCAGTCAATTAAAGCTATATCTATCAGTCACCATTTTTGCATAAAATCATGCCTGAGTTGTTGTGACTACTTTGATGGAGATCATAAATGATTTACAGATAGCGCTGGAGAAGTAAGCTTGTCATCAGCTACCTTTTTCAAGAAGGACTTCCAGCAATGGATGTTGTTACTCATTTTTCTAATACAAGACTGCTTCTAACTCTTGTTCCCTGGATGATGCATTTTTTGAATAATATTTTTTAGTGACTGCATTTTTTTAATGTCTTGAAGTAATCTATCTGACATGAAAAAACAATTTGTGCTACACTAATACTCCTGTCACAGAGGAGTTGTGCCCAGCCTCATCTGTGATGAATCAACTACTGATCAGTTAATGATCAAGTGATTATGAAAGCCAGCAAATGGCTCAGTTGGAGGTGGAGACTTACAGGAAGTAGGCTGGCTCCTGTGGTGGGTCCTGGAGTGAGGTGCCTCCCAGGCAGCCGGCCTGCAGGAGGACTAGTGGAGTGCTACAGGAGACTAGCCAGCTACAGGAGACTAGGAAATCGTAGGGAAGGCAGGGCCGGCTCCAGGCACCAGCCTGGCAAGCAGGTGCTTAGGGCGGCCGCTCTGGAGAGGGGCGGCACGTCCAGTTATTCGGCGGCAAATCGGCGGACGGTCCCTCACTGCCGCTCGGAGCGAAGGACCTCCCGCCGAATTGCTGCCACAGATCGCGATCACGGCTTTTTTGGGGGAGGAAGGGGGGCTGCTTGGGGCGGCCAAAACCCTGGAGCCGGCCCGGAGGGAAGGAATGATTGATGTACTGAATTTGGATTGTTTGGAAGAAATAAAGCTGAAGCCCTGAGACAAGAGGCTTGAAGCAGATTCAGACATGGCACTGGTTACATCCTGGGCTGAGGAGACAGGTCAGCAAGTCAACAACATCATTATAATGTAAAATAATACAGTATAGGAAATAAAGGATCTAGAACAGTTGTAGTCAATAGGCAGACCGTGGGCCAAATCTGGACTGCAAGAGATTTTGAACAGACTGCGAAATATTTTTATTTATTATTACCATTATTGTTATTGCTGTGTGAAAAATGTTTCTCTGGAGTCTGAACCTTAACCAAGAAATTTGTACCTTGACAAAAAATAACTACTTTGGTCTAAAATTTAAATTCGCCATAATGATATTGAGGCACTGTGAAAAGACACTTAGCACCACACGATGATATACTTTGCATTACTGCTAATCTCATGCCACTCAAGTGTTTGTTGTTCATTAGAACAAATGTTTTTCTTTCAGATTGAGTTTTGTCTTTCCCTGTTGCATTCACTCCTGATATATGTACAAAGTCTACTTGATATATTCCAGTTTAGCTGATAAGCTACAGCAGGTTCTCGGGTGACAAAATTCACGTATCCCAGAATTCAGTCTTCAAAAGATATGTTTATTAAGAAAATTAAAGTTCCTTTTAAAATCTCTGTGTGCAAACAAACTTCTCATTGTTTTTTACGGAGGGCAGGCTTTTACTGATACAAATATTCCCAGAAGACCTGCTAATCCTATATTGTGACATGGCTACATATGTAATGCAATGTCATTTAAAAAAAAAAAACACCTCAACAAAAAGAACTGATGAATTACAGTAATTCTTTTGTCACAAACACTTTGCAAGTTTTGCATTGTATTTTGAGCTCATCATTTTGTGGTTTTGCATCATGTAACTTAATGTTTAAACAAACTTTGTTATAATATTTCTGTCGGTTTGAATCTATTAAGATTTTTGACTGTAGACCTGAACTAAACATGTTCAGTGGTCTTTCTGATCCTTAGAATGGGAACTACCACAAAGACCATGCTAAATTAACTGTGGTGGGTGAAAAGTATCCACTTTATCATAAAACCTGCTATGATATTTATAAATGTAACACTGTGTGTTATGCTGGAGGGTGGGGAGAAAATTGTAAATTTTTCAGAATTAAAGAAGGTGTCTTATCATTTTCTTGCCACCCTGTAAGGATAAGCAAATTCTCTCCTCTTCTCCCTCCATGCTGATGACTTGTGAATCAGATTTTACCATCTTTAGTGTCTTCAAGTCTGTCCAAACTTGCAATTCCTTTTATTTCATAGCAGGGCCGGCTCTGGCTTTTTTGCCACCCAAGGCAAAAAAGCCTCCCGCCACCCCCCCCTCCCCCGCGCGGCAGGGGAGGGCGCCGAGCCCGGCCACGGACCGCTCTCCCCGACCGGCCGGAGCACCGGGGGGAGGGCGGAGAGCCCGGCCGGAGCTCTGCTCTCCCCGGCGGCCAGAGCGCCGGGGGGAGGACGGAGAGCCCGGCAGGGGCTCCGCTCTCCCCGGCGGCCAGAGCGCCGGGGGGAGGGCAGCAAGCCCGCCGCGCCTCCACTCTCCCCGGCGGCCACAGCGCCGGGAGGAGGGCGGCGAGCCCACTGCGGCTCTGCTCTCCCCAGCAGCAGGAGCCGCCGCGCCGCCCCCCTCCAGGTGCCGCCCCAAGCACAAGCTTGGTGGGCTGGTGCCTGGAGCCGGCCCTGTTTCATAGATAGCTCTTGCTGTATGTTCTGCTGCCATCTCAAAACTCCATTTTTCCAAAATAGACTACCTATCTATCTTCCTTTGCCCTTCTCCTATATGTCAGTTTTCTATCACTGTTGACAACTCCAGTGTGTTCAGACTCTCAATTCCAGAGGCATCTTTGAGTCCTGTTACCCACATATTCCGACTGAAAGTCTTTTTATGTTGTCTTTTGGACCACCAAAAAATCCTTTCTAGTCAATTCTCACTGCTAAAAATCCTTCTCTACATTTTAGTCATTTCTTGCCCTGTACACTATAATCTTCTCTTCAGCCTCCCTGCCTCTTCATCTGCTTTTCCTACCTTGCTTTTCTCAACAAGAACCTCTCCCCGGTCTTGTTTACTCTAAACCTTTTCCACTACCAGACAATCCTATTGTAGTTTGTGTTGGTTTAAATCAAAGATAATGCAATCAAATATTAGGGATTGAAAAAGCAACACACAATGCCACTAAGGCTGTGTCTACACTACACAGCTTTTAGCGACAAAGCTGTGTTGTTACAGCCGTGCCACTAAAAATTGTGCAGTGTAGCCGCTGTTTGTCAGCTCTCCTGCCGACAAAAAACTTCCACCCCCAATGAGCAGTGTTTGCATTGTCGTCTGGAGAGCGCTCCTGTCGACAACGCACTTTTCACACTTGTCACAGCAAAACGTTTATCTTTCGGGGTGGGGGAGGGTTTTAACACCTTTGAAAGACAAAAGTTTGTCGTTCAATTGCCAGTGTAGACATAACCTAAGATTTCCAGTTCTTGAACTACTAAAGCAGAAATAATTCACAGGAGATAAAGCAAAGATATTCAATGTGCTGAAAATATGAGAAGACAACTAGTATTTTCAAGAGACTTGAAAACTAATCATCATCTATCAGTATAGTGTCCAAGATATTATACTTTATTTGATAAAACTGAGGTTTGCTTGATAAAAATGGGATATGGGCTTTCCTGGCAGGCAATTTGCTCCAAGTCTGTGCTATCAGATACCACAAAAGGATTAGAGCCTGGGTTTGTGAGCTCTTCAGGTGAGAATATGTGTCTTAGTCCACGTCTTGTAAATTGCTTGGATAGTAAAGACTAGTGACAATAAATACACTATAAGTCAGGTATTCAACACTTTCACAACATAGTTAAAAGTGGTTTGGACCATAAAACTAAGTATACAGGAAATCTTTTGTGCAAGTTCTTTCCATTTTAAAAATAAATGATAAAAGCATTATAGCAATTCTTAATTGCCGATTTACCTTCTAAAGAAATAAGAGACATTACCGTTGCAATTAATGGCATGAGAAACAATTATGGGATCTGAACTATACTGAGAACACCCACACCTCACTAAATATATATAGTGCAAACCATACAAAGTAATAATTATACTATTTCCAATTAAATCCTGAACATTCGAATAGCACTTATATAACTAATTCTAACTTTTTAAAAATTGAAATAATGTTTGCTACATTCATTGTAGTTAATTCCATAGTTTGAGCCAGATTCATGTGTTGGTTTCACCAGTGGAATCTAGAGTAACTCTCTTGGAATGATAATGTCTTCGTTGCTTTCTTCTTTCTAGATTGTACCAGCCCTTACACAGGTGGGGAGAGGGAGAAAGGAGCTTTCCTCCCCCTTGAGTGGCCAGCAGAAGAGACAGCCATAATTATAGTCACTTCCTATTCTCCTGAGTGGTGCAAAATACCTGACAAGGGATTAGGAGGGTCAGGGAGGAGATAAGACCATAGCCCTGTCCTATTCTGGGCTAGCCTGCTGAGAAGGACCAGTGCAGCAGAAAGAATAAGCTATACTCTTGAATGGCACAAGAAGTTTCCTAAACACACTGCATGCATGGCCCATGCAAGCCCTTGGGATAGTCACAGCCATGCATGCGAGGAAGCACAAGCACCGCATACTTCCTGAGCCCTTGGAGGTGTAAATTGAAGGAGAGGAAAAGGGATTGGACAAAGCAAGGCCTTGACCCCTCCACACCATCTTGCAGAATGGGCAGGGTGCACCATGGGAGCAGTCTGCCCTCTCCTAAAGCATAGTGTGCAGTGTGTGCGCATATGTCTCCCATGCATTGGGAGTATTGTGCTTCAATCTTCCTCCATTACTCATGGCTGGGCCTAATATTCAGCTGTTTTTGGAGCAATACATTTATCATAATGTACACCAGTACTAATCACTAATCTGATGATGCTCTTACAAACTCCTGTTGTGGTTATAGTCTTTTCTCATTATTGCTAATCATGCCCAATCATGCTGTTTCTTAATACTTATAGGAGGCAATACTTTCAACATAACCCATGCTCTAAATGTCTGATCCTTTTGCACCTCTCAGAGCGCAAGGTATTGAGCATAAATTTTGGATGAATGCCGTAATAGAACACTATGATCCTTCACAGTATGCCATATTGTTGTGGCAACACAAATGGATTCTATCTGCAAACCACAAATATGTGACTAAACACAGCGTGAAGTAGAATGTTCATGTCTTACTCTAACCATGACTTTGGCTTGTCTTGGAATTTTTTTCACATTTTATAGCGAAATTGCTACTTAATCAATGCTGAATATTAGATGATTCAACAGTGATTTAATTATGGTTGACTTTAAAAATCAGTTAAACAGGGAGTATTAAAATATTTTCAATACTTCTGCAAGAATTAGATACTCTCTGAAAATTTTGGATTATCCAGTAGTTTCTGTTGAGTTTCCCCAAATTATTCATTTTATCCTGAAATGTATAGTCTTTTGGAAAGTGTTAGCATGAAAAGATGGGTGACATTTCCATGCTGTTAGATATTTTCATGCAGGGAAAAATATGAAAATTGTATCAGTGATAACTTTGTCTTATATAAATTAATTTACCTGGTAAAATGCTCAAAACATAAAATGAAAACATTTAGATATTTTTCCCGCTTGAATTTTTTAACCTCTCCACAAAGTTGCAAATTTGTGATGGTTTGTTTTCAGCATACAGGATGATAGAAGATGATTGTAAAGAATGTTTACAAATAGCAAGTAATTGACAATAGACATATATAATGTATTAGCTTTGACTTTCAGCTATGCCTTTAACTATGTTATGATTTATTTTATTATATGCATTATAGTAGTGCCTATGGCCTCTTCCAAGATAGGGACCTAATTGCTATGTGCTGTGTCAGACCCATACTAACGGACAGTTCCCATTCTGAAGAGCTTAGAGCCTGAATAGACGAGACAGACAAAGAAGGAAGAAAGAGGTATGATATAGAAGCAGAAGATTGAGAACAGGGGGACAGTGAGATGAAGGCCTAGCTGACAGGCCTAGCTGACTTAGGTGCCTGTTGACTTTCAGTGAGAGTTCAGCTTCTAAGTGGAAATGGGATTTAGGCTCCTAAACTACATATGTGCTTTTGAAAATCTTACCCTAAGTGAAATGCTAAGGTCACAAAGAAGAGATGTAATAGAGCTAGGAAGTGAATCACTCTCTCCCTAAGCAACAAAACCCTATAATGCCAGATGGGCAGAAAAAGCAGGCAGTCAAAAGTGCAGCTTATTCTGAGTTGTGAAAATCTCCACCGGTGACTTTGGCACCTGCAGAAAGCTTTTTGAAAATAAAGAAAAATAAATAGACATGAAGTTTTACAATGATTTTCAAGTAGAGATTGTGATGGGGTCCCTGCAGTTTAACCTGGACTCTGGTATCTCTGAGCCCTCGGGCCCACCAACGTGGAGTATCTCCCTCACACTGTGATGCTGTATCAAGCCACAAACCTCTGGCACAGGTACTGCACTTACACAGACAGGCAGGGACACACCCAACTGAGTTACAAGAATGATCTCCCAGATGCTCATGAACCATCAATAGGAAGGCTCCAGCCAGTTCCCCCAGGCTCCTCAGCCTTGCACCCCAAACTATACCATCCTACACTGGTCAGAAGTCTGGCCAGCATAAGTTCATTACCCAGTCTGCCCCACCCTCAATGTGGAGAGGACACATACTAGCCTTTGTGAACTGAGCTGAGATTTCCTAAGCACTTCAACCACACTGTTTTAGGTAAAATACAAAATAGGTTTATTAACTACCGAAAGAGAGATTTTAAGTGGCTATCAGTAGCAGGCATAGCATTCAAAGTTAAGAAATAAAAATGAATTCACTGTCTGAGTTCTACAAACTAAACAGGATTTGAATCAAGCAGTGTCTCACCCTGACAGATGGTACAAACAGGTCATTGATCCTCAGTACACAGGCTTGGACTCTTTTCCAGCCTGGGACCACCCTTCCCCAGTTCAAAGTCTTTTGTCCTCCAGACATTTCTTCCAGGTGTTGATGGCGGGGGGAAGGGGAGAGGAAGCCCAGTGATGAGGTCACTTCCCCTCTTCTATATTTTCTTCCAGCTTGCTGAAAAGATCTTTGCTGTGACATCTGTTAGCTGCCCCTATGGCATACGTGCCTCACCTGAGAAGTCTCCAAGATAGTGGATTGTGTTCTTGATGGGTGTTGATGAGCCATTAATCACTGTCTGGCTATTCCATTGTTGTACCTGAAAGGCTAGTTGTGGGTGTTCCCAACCTCACAACATATTTCAGTAATACACAGCAAGACTTGAAAACTTCACATCCAATGATAGCACATACAATCCAACAGGATATTAATATTCAACAGATCAAGACTTTCAAAATGATACCTCACAAGGCATACTTTGTACAAAACATATAATTATATGACAGTGGTGAATATGGGGGTTCCAGGGTGCTGCTTTGAGGTAGTGTCACAGAGATATCTTAATTATCAGACCCATTTTTTCTCTGTTACAAAAGTGAAACTCTGTTGACTTTAGTGAGGTGGCAGGAATGCAGCATAGGCCTGTAGAATGAAAAAATTGTGCTTGATAACGTGTCCACAGCTAAAGTATAGCTCAGTGGAAGAAGAATTTTTAAAGGAAAAAAATACTCCATGAAACCTGTTCTTTAAGCAAGCTCTCCATCCCTGGTTTATATCTGCTCCTGCTTGAGTCCTACAGTGTAGCTTGAACCCATTGACATCTGAGACAAAACTCCCATTGATTTCAATGGTGTGGCTGAGCCCTGAGTGCTTCACCAACATGTAATCTTAAAATCAATACTAGCTTTTTTTCTAGTTTGCTTAGATTGACATTTGATAGCAGTGTGACTGAATGCAGTTTTGGATTACCTCTTTATGTGTAGTGGCTTTAGTTTCTTTTGTCATATTCAGACTTACTATAGCAGAGTAATACTAAAGAATTCTCAGCTTTGAAAATAATTTTGAAAGGTCTATTAACATATGAGCCCAACCCTTACTTTGTGTTAATCTGCATACCTCCATTGATATCAGTGGAATTACATTGATTTATACAAGATGAGGACCTGGCCTTTAATTTTTATGCAAAGGCTCAGCTGTCCCCAAAGGAAAAGTGCCTTCTGCCCCCATTGAGCATCAGCACTAGGGCCAGAGACAACTGCAGCAGGAGCAAAGGGAGTGTTCCATCCACGGGCCACTGGGGCACACATTGCCTTAGCAGTGGCAAGTGAAGATTTGGAGCCATGGCCCGGCCCCTAACTCTGCACAGGAAGAAGAAAGTTACTAAAGGCTGGTGCAGCTTGTGCAACACCCATGCCTGTAGGGTAGCCTGAGGCAAAGTTTCTTCTCAAGCTCCTCCTTTTGAATGTGGCTCTGCACTGTCTCCCAATACAGGGATATGCCTTGATGATGTGATAAACTTAGACTAGCCAGACATTCTGTGTTTCCCATAAAAACACTCACCATCTTGTCTCTTCCTAGCATGACTCTTTGCAGTGGTATTATAGCTGTGCTGGCACCAGAACATGAGACACACAACGTGGGTGAGGTAATATCTTTTGTAATATTTAGGATTGCTTTGTGCACTAGATGAGGTTCACCTCAAATGCTCCAACAACAACTATGTGGGTGAAACCGGAAAATCACTACACTCTCGAATGAACTCACACAGAAAAATGAAAGAAGACAAAAACATCATATTACCTGGGGGGCAAACCCTTTTCACAAAATGATCCCTTCATATCTGACCTCTGTCCCTATCCTCAAAGGAAACCTGCACAACAGCTTCAAAAGACAAGCACAGGAACTTAAATTCATAACTGCTAGATACTGAAAATCATGGTCTCAAAAGAGAAACTGGTTTATGGCTCATGCCAACGAATTGTAACATACTAACCCTCCGTTGTCCTATGACTGCAGAGGTGTCAATTGCTTGTGATGGGATGTTGAAACCCCACACTGGAGAACAGTGATAATGAGCAGCTCTGGGCCCAGGCTACCGCACCGCAAGCCTGTACGTGCTGGAGGTGTAGCTTAAAAGGGGAAGCAGAGAGGCTCAAAATGGGGAAAGCAGTGGAAGGGAACAAGCCTGAACAATGGGGAAATAACAGCTGAGGAGCCCTTGTTGCCTGAGACCTGATCACACCTACTTGACCAAGCCTAGAGAGCCTGGTAATTGTTTGGGAAGGTCAGAAACTTCATTTTCAGTTCAGTTCTTTAATTTACCCTGCAGGGGGGAAAGAGGCGGTACTCGGGTATAAGAAGTGTTTCAGGGAGGCAGTTCTTTAGCACTCCAAGGTGCAGAATATAGCTGCCCACCATTTGGCCCTGAATTGAAGCCCAGTGGAGTGGGTGGGCCCAGGCTCCCCTACCAACACCTGAAGGTGGGACAATAATAGGAGTCCCCTTGGCAGAGAATCCAGCTGGGGAAAACCCTGAATACACAAGGGTCCAGACGGAAGTCCCAGAGATAAGGAGAAAGTCCCGAAGCCCTCCTGGGCACCAAAAGACGTCTCCATTATTGGACTTTCCTTTATGTTTACCCTGAAAGGGGTGGACTAGAATGTGTGACCCGGCCGAACAGCTGAGCCCAAAAGAAGTGACCGAACCCACAGGATGGTATTGTAGAAGAAAGGAGCCCTGCCTGACCACTAGGTGGCACTGCCAGTGAAGGTCATCTTCTGCAATTGCCCACTTCATTTTACGTTGATTCTTGCAACGTGTTAACCCATTAGGCTTAACAGTCTGTCCGACCTTGTCTTTAGTTGTGACACTCTGGTTACCTTTTCCAGAACTGAAGAAGAGCTCTGTGATGTCTGACAGCTTCTCTTCCACAAACAGAAGTTGGTCCAATAAAAGATATTACCTCACCCACCTTGTCTGTTGTATTATTCTAGCATATTCAGCAAAGGTTTGCTTGTATATTCTTATCTGCTCTGCACTTCTGGATTTGATTTGCTTTATTAAGTATGGTAAGCTAAATAGAGAATTAATTTAGCTGTAAGAACATGTTTGAACTTTAGACAAATATAGCTACAATTATGGTAACAGCAGAGTGCATACTATTATTGTATCTCCCTTTGACAGATTCAGATTTCAATGTCAAGTGGTTGACAATGGGATCTCGTAATTTGCAATGTATTAATGTAGATTATCATTAGTACATGGCTGAATATTGTAAGAAAAATGGAAAGAAACTAACTTTTATAAAGCAACAGAGGGTCCTGTGGCACCTTTGAGACTAACAGAAGTATTGGGAGCATAAGCTTTCGTGGGTAAGAACCTCACTTCTTCAGATGCAAGTGACTTGCATCTGAAGAAGTGAGGTTCTTACCCACGAAAGCTTATGCTCCAATACTTCTGTTAGTCTCAAAGGTGCCACAGGACCCTCTGTTGCTTTTTACAGATTCAGACTAACACGGCTACCCCTCTGATACTTAACTTTTATAAGTGGCTTTTAAATTGGAGTGGAACAGTGGGGGTGAACTGCAGCGGATGTGCCATGTTTTCTTTCCTGTCTGAAGCTAGAAGGGACTTCCTGTGCTTGAAGTGCAAGTTTGGTGGCAGTGCTGGAGGAGAAGATTCTTGGATTGGAAGAAAAAGTAGAGATGCTCCTGAGGAGCAGAGAAGCTGAGGAATTCCTGGGCATCCAGGTTGAGAAATCACCAGTATCTCTGGTTCAAAGAAGAAAGGAGCTCAAGAATTTGGAAAAAGAAGAATTCGGAGAGGAGACCCAGAGGTTCGTAACCGCTAAAGGCAAGAGGTTATGGTGGCATTCTGCCAGGCTGGAGATAGATGAGGGGCAAGCTTTGGCCACCAGAGAGAAGAGGACCAGGGGGAATTCCACACAGCTAGAAGTTTCCAGTCAATACCAGGTCCTCTATGTGGAAACTGTGGAAGATACTTACCAAGTCTCAGCTGGTCCAAGGGAATGGAGATATATAGGGGACACATCTGTGAATGGCAGACCTGTAAGAAAATCACGCTTCTCCACAAACGATTCTCCAAATGTCCAAGGAAGATAGATGATCCTTTTTGGGGATTTAGTACTCAGTAGAATCAAAACAAGATTCTGCAAGGGATAGATGGACAACCGGGCAATGTGCTGCCTTCCTGGAGCCAAGACCTGAGACGTCACTCTGATTGAATAGGCTTTTGAAATCAACAGGAAAGACTCCGTTGGTGATGATTCATATTAGCACTAATGACACTGCATTGTCAGATATCTCCCAGATAGTAGATTACTTCAGGGAACTCTGAAGCGTGCTGAGGAAGAAGTATGTCCAAGCGATCTCCTCTGAGATCCTTCCTGTCCCACAAGTAAAGGAAGACAGAAGGCAGAAGATTCTGGACGTGCAGCACTGGCTAGGTAAGTGATGTAGGGTGGAAGGTTTTGGTTTTGTGAAACACTGGTCCACCTTCTATGGGGAGAGATGGCTGTGTAGGTTGGATGGCTTCCATCTTTGTAGAAGGGGGACTAATTGTCTTGGGGGCAGGCTGGCTAGAGTAGGCAGGAGGGTGATACACTAATAACAAAAGGGGAGGTAAAAAGAGGGAAGATATGAGTACACCATTAGCATAAAATTGAGCTGTTGAGAACAAAATTAATCAAGGAACCAAAGGACACAAAGAGAAGAAATTCTTTAATTGCCTATACACCAATGCTAGGAGCCTGGGTAACAAACTATACATTGGAATTGCTCATTTATGAGCATAAATTTCATCTAGCTGGCATTACTTAAACCTGGTGGGGTGTTTCTCATTATTGGAAAGTTAAAACCAATGGTTATAACCTATTTACGAAGGATCAAGTGGGCAAAATGGGAAGAGGATTAGCACTCTATGCTAAAAATGGCATTACCTGTTTCTGGTCACTGATAACTCATAAGAAAATGATTGTGAATGCTTATGGTTCAATGTCCTAACAGATAACGCACAAGATGGGCTATTAGTTGCTGTCTGCTACAGACCACCAAATCGCACTAGGGAACAAGATGACCAATTCTTTATGCACCTATCTATAATGTGAAGGAAAACAGCTGTGTAATCATGGGAAAATTCAATCTGAGTGACACATGCTTGAGTTCTCATGCTGCCAATACTAAAACATGCTTGGAATTATTAAGTATTATAGATGACAATTTCCTAACTCGAAAAGTGTTGCATCCCAACATGGGGGACTCCTATATTAAACTATGTCTTGATAGATGAAGAGCAATGAGGAACTGATTATAGAACTAAAAATTAATGGTAACTTAGGTTACCATGATCATGACTTGATTACATTTAAATGTGAAAACAGATTAAAGTCTAGACCAGTGATATATATAATTGCTGCTTTAAAAGGGCCAGTTGCACAAAACTAAAAACAATTAAGAGCCAGATTTGCTGGAAGAATTTCATTAGAAACATGTGAATGATAATTGGGAGTTATTTAGGAAAACTTTACTGGATGTCCAAAAAGACACAATCCCACAGTTGAGGAAGAAGCTCATATTGTTAACAACTGACCTGGTTTAAAGAGGAGATGAAGGCAGCTATAAAAATTAGTATAAAACAAATGGAAGAAAAGGGAAGTTGATAGTAATGAATATAAATCAGAAGCTAGAAATTTTAGAAGCTTGATAAGGGAAGCAAAAGGACTCAAGGAGAAATCTATGGCCAGCAAAGTTAAGGACAATAAGAAATAAGTATATTGGAAACAAAAAGAATCTTAATAGTATTGGTCCATTACAAGTTGAAAATGGTAGAATTCTCACTACTAATGCAGAAAAGGTAGAAGTGTTCAGTGGAAGAGTTGGAAATAGAACCCAGGACACCTGACTCCCGGGGTGTACTACTTTTAACTACTGGATGCTGCCTCCTACTTTTTGAGTTAGAATTTTTTCCCCACTGGGAATCACCATTTGTCTTACCTGTTTTCCTAAATTCTGCAGCAGCTGCTGAACATAAGGTGGGCACCATTCGGAAAACATTCAGAGCTCACCCACACTCAGTTTCTTCAACTGGTAGCACAACAATTTTGAATCAATATCCCAGGCTGAGACATCCTTGTAACAAAAAAAAGTCTTCATATTGTTCAACATTAACATATGCTGCTCTCATGTGCAAAGTAATAGCATAACATAAATCTACCAGCGAGGAACGTACTCAGATTTATTGCTACTGGTGGAGGTAATTAGAGCTGTATTTTAAATATCATTCAACAAATAACAGAAAGCATATTTTACACCATTGACCCACATGTTTCCAGCAAATAGCATATTTTAAGATACAGTTGTTAGTTTTAATTTTTAAACAATATGCCTTAATCACTCTCAAAGGTACAAATCCACTGTCCAAGCACCTATGGAAAAATCCTATAGAATTTTTTAAGCAACCTATACATTTCTGTAGGAGGTATATCACTTTCTATTCAGTTCCAGAAGCTGGCTTTAAAATTCTTTAGAAAAGATGTGATACTTTGTATGGGTTTTTACACTCATTTCTAGAGAAACCTATTTAATTAATTTCTATAAAACCCTACAAGGAATCATGCCTTATACATTACATAGGACTGTTCTTTAACAGTGAAAAGCATCCATTTGTGACTCCTGAAGACCATTTGCCTTCCTGATACTTTCCTTTATGCTCTGATTCTGCTGTACTGAACCAGGACCTGAATCTGCACTCCTGAAGTCAGTGGGCCTCATTCTGATTTCCTTTACCCCACAGTAAATCAGGAACAACCCTATTGAGTTCAGTGGAAAAACTATGGGAGTGAGATCAAAATCAGGGGATACAGGAGTTACTTTGATAAGAGCAGAACTGAATTCTAAAGAACACATTGGAGTATTGTATAAAAATGTAGGTGTTTTTTCTATACCAGGTGTGCACCAATCTGTGTCTCACCTGATATTCAGGGATTGCTGTGAGGATTATTTATCTGTAATTAAATTTAAAAAATTGAGATTTAATGTTACTCCCCTTATGAAAGCTTAAAAATGTTGCAGCTCTCAGAAAAGTTGTTGGCATTTCAATATTTATGGAAAAACAGTACAATCTTAGATCCCAATACATCGTTTTGTTCCATGTCGGTGGACCCCTATCCCTACATAGAGCTCCAGTGAAGTCCTGTGTAGTACAAGGTGCAGAATTGGGGATACAGATGCTAATACAATTCATTGAATGTCCATCAGGGAGAACATTTCCTGCTAGTTGATGCCAGCCTGGCTTGAAGAGGTACATCTTACTGGGCCCATAACTGAATCAGTGATTAACTGTCAGGAAATGCTAGAGGCCATTTTTGCTGTTATAAACCATGAAAATATAAAAATGTCAAAGAAAAAAGCAATTACTATTTTATGTGCTGAAAGTTAAACTGTGTGGCTGCATGTTGTTATGGATACACTCTTCTGTTTGAAATCTTTTCTAAGGAATTACAGATCAGTGTCTTATTAACAGAAAATCAAGACTTACATTCTGTTAGTTTTATGATGGTAATTGTGCTAGCTTTGTCTATGCACAAGGCTAGAATGATTTGTTATATACTCTAAAACATGTGAATGCTGGTATTTTGTCATTAACAATTAAAGAAAGAATCATATGTCCAGCTTCCTTTTCTTTGATAAATATAAGTAAAGCTGGCCAAACTTTTTTGGTCAAATAATAAAATTCACCCAAAAATGAAGTTTTAGGATGACTGAAAATATTCTCTAATTGAATTGAATTAAGCAAATAATTCATCCCCCTTTCCCCCCAAAAAAATGAAACAGTTTTTTTTTTCCCTCAAAAAAACTGAACTGGTTCATTTTGACATTGCCTAAATGAATCATTTTGACATTTAATTTCAAAAGGGTTTTCAATGAAATGTCAGTTCAAATTGGGTAGGCGAGTGTTTGTTTCAGTGAGAATAACCAGAAAAGTTCAGTTTCTGTTCAAAATGAATGATTTTTTTTCTGGATATTCTGGTTTGGCCACCAAACTGAAAAAATCAGTTATTTGCTGAGCTCTAACCTGAAGGTCCAAATCCTCAACTCTGCTGAGTAGTCAAGATTTGACTTTTTATCTTGAGCGAACCACAATGGATCTTATCCTGCTTTCTCTTTGACTAGGTTTACACCAATGAATCACCACTGACATCAGTGTCGTTTGGCCTAATTACACTGGTGTACATACATGGAGAATTTGGCCTTGCAAGTAAATTCTGCCCTCATTTACATTCTTGCAATCCACTTAGTAGAATTTTGTGAGTGAAATCTGACCCTACAACTTTTTATAATGGGGATAATGATGCTTACCTCCTTTGTAAAGCATGTTGAGATCTGTTTAGGGAAAGCACTATGTAAGAGAAAGGTATTATTATTTATGCATAGAAGTGCTCATTAGTTAAACTTGAATACAGTGTGGCTTTCCAGAGAGTATGGAGTATAGAGTATGTGATTAGTTTGTAAATGGACACATTTCATCCACTAAGAATGCAGTATGCAAATGAATTGGCGAATAGGACAAGAAGACAGGGAGGAAGTAAAAAAGGGGGAAGGGCCTCTTACCTTTAATCAGCCTTGCAAATATTTCATGACAGTTTACCAGCCCAGGAATAAAAACTTACTCATCCATCTTGATGATGATGATGATGAGAAAGCTAATGCTATTTTTACTGATCAACAAAAATTATACACCCTGGAGCAGAATTTTGCAATATGCTTCTCTTTTGTCATCATCATACCATTCGACAATACCATAGTCATACCACTTCAGAATAAACTATTTGTAGGGTGAAAGGAAGAAAAGAAGAAAGAAGAGGCAAAGGACTGAGGTAGGAAAGATAAGTGGGTGTGTAGAAAAGGAAGAGGGGGAACCTTCATCTCCACCAACCTTATAAAGTTTTCATAGGTACAAGCTAGTATAACACATTTTTAAAATCTCATGCAAATCTAGTGCTAGTGAATATATAGTGCTCTAGATCCTGTAATAAATCCAGACCCCATGAATCTAAAAATCTCAGCATGTGAATATTTATTATAATAATTTATTTGTTTACGTAACACAGCAATGCATTAGGTGTTTTGCAAACATGAAAGTGGACAAGCTCCCTGCCTTTAGGTGTATTCAGAACTGAAAATTTTCATGATGATGAGAGGGGAAATAAAAAAGAATGTCAGAAATCACTTGTTGGTTTTTATTTTTCCAGAGCATAAGTACAAATCATTCAGAGATACATAAAATGAATTTGTGAGAGTATTGAAACCGCTCTAGTCACAGCACATTTGATTATAAGTAGAACAGAGATACTCATTGCACTTTCCCATAAGTGATTTTAGTGTGATCCCATTGAGACAATGCGAACTCAACTCATGTGGGACCTTTTGCTTTCTGTCACATTCCAATGATTTAGTAATTACTTTTGGTCAGCAAAATCCAAACCTGAACCCTTAGGATAGAAGATGTATGTGAACGGAACAATATTCACCTCATGTGTTTGTATGTTACTTATGTAAATGTTTGTCTCCCAAATAAAATAATTTCTTTCAGTGACAAGGTAAATACAGTAATCTACTTTTAACAGTCCCATTGCTTCAGTATAACTTCTAAAATAGTTTGGGGGTATATATTGGTCCCTATATTATGGTATAATATACACAGCTTAGTCTGTTTTGAAAGACATGACTTATTATCAAGTGTGATTTATCACTGAGAAATTTCTTGGCATGAGGTATAATGCCTGTTAATTTCAGTTGTGTAAGGAGTGGCATTCCATGCCCAGTTGTGATAATGAAAAGCAACATTAGAATACAAAGTTATTACTTCCATCAGCGACAGGCATGCTTGCAGACATGGAAATGACTCATTGTAAGGACTATAGATTCCTTTCTTTTAAAATTCATTTTATATGCCCCTTTGCCTTAGTTTATGAAGACTGATTTGTCAGTTATATGAAGATGCTTTATCTCTTTCAGTAGTACTGTCTGGAGTTATTAATTAGGTGTCCTAGTTTGGTGCTGTACTTTTCAGGTCACTGTGATGTGTCATTGAAACAGACCCATTAAGATGAGTGATGTGTGTTGTAATTTCATTAGTGTCATCAATAATGTATTACACTTTCCTTTTAGTAGTCTCACTGTGTTTTGTGTGGGTCAGGCTGACTATATGAATTATATTTTTAAGATCAAAATAATTAAAGATGAAGGAAGATATTTAAACGATTAGGCAAGAGGGTGGAATTAATGTTGTTTTAAAAGTGTAGGCTACAAAAACGATTTCAGTTACAGAATGTTTTAGTGATTGAATTACATAGAGTAAATGTAGGTGTCTTGGGTATGGGTCTATGTATAGCAATTGTATATCAATATTAATGCATGCAAGTGAAATGGCGAGGTATTTTTCAAAGCAGTTGTAATTTTTAATTAAAACACTTTTTACTGACTGGAAAATACATGAAAATACAAAAACTGAGTAACATTATAGCCATTTTTTCATTTGATGAAACTTGGAGATACAAAAATGAAATACTATTCACTGACTCTTTGTAAGGATTCATAAAGAGAGAATTCGTTATATGCAGCAAAAAAAAGTGGTATGGTTTGCAATGCAGAGATAAGTAATTGGAAAAATAAGATCCTGGTGAGAATCCATAGAAGAATTTTTTTTAAAAGATACTTCTAATGTTGCTTCTTATGCTTTTAAAGTATTGTCATACATCACAAAAAGCTTCCACCATACTGTGCAATAGATCAACTGTTCCTAAATTATATTATTATTGCAGAAGTTAAGATCTTCTTTTACATGATGATGAAAGCTCTCCTGTCTCTTACATTCACCAGACAACTAAATATGCCTCATTATATGTTGATTTGTACTCTGGTCAGTTAAGAGTATTTGTCTTAAATATAGGGCTGTAAAGCGATTAAAAAATTAATTGTGATTAATCGCACGGTTAAACAATAATAGAATACCATTTATTTAAATATTTTTTGATGTTTTCTACATTTTCAAATATATTGATTTCAATTACAACACAGAATACAAAGTGTATTGTGCTCACTTTATATTTCTTTTTGATTACAAATATTTGCACTGTAAAAAACAAAAGAAAGAGTATATTTCAATTCACCTAATACACATACTGTAGTGCAATCTCTTTATCATGAAAGTTGGACTTACAAATTTAGAATTAGGTACAAAAAATAACTTTATTAAAAAATAAAACAGTGTAAAATGTTAGAACCTACAAGTCCACTCAGTCCTACTTCTGCCAATTGCTCAGACAAACAAGTTTGGTTACAATTTGCAGGAGATAATGCTGCACACATCTTGTTTACAGTGTCACCTAAAGTGAGAACAGGCATTCGCATGGCATTGTTGTAGCTTGTGTCACAAGATATTTACGTGCCAGATGCGCTAAAGATTCATATGTCCCTTCATGCTTCAACAACCATTCCAAAGGACATGCGTCCAGGCTGATGACGGATTCTGCTCAATAACAATCCAAAGCAGAGCAGACCAACACATGTTCATTTTCATTCTCTGAGTCAGATGCCACCAGCAGAAGGTTGAGTTTCTTTTTTGGTGGTTGGGGTTCTGTAGTTTCCGCATCCGAGTGTTGCTCCTTTAAGACATCTGAAAGCATGCTCCACGCCTCATCCCTCTCAGATTTTGGAGGTACTTCAGATTCTTAAATCTTGGGTGGAGTGCTGTATCTATACTTAGAAATCTCACATTGGTACCTTCTTTGCATTTTGTCAAATCTGCTGTGAAAGTGTTCTTAAAATGAACATGTGCTGGGTCATCATCAGAGAGTATTATAACATGGGGGAGCAATAGCTCAGTGGTTTGAGCATTGCCCTGCTAAACCCAAGGTTGTGAGTTCAATCCTTGAGGAGGCCATTTAGGGATCGTGGCAAATATCTGTCTGAGGATTAGTCCTGCTTTGAGCAGGGGGTTGGACTAGATGATCTCATGAGGTTCCTTCCAACCCTGATATTCTATGATTCTATGAAACATATGGCAGAATGTGGGTAGAACAGAAGACATACAAGTCTCCCCCAAGGAGTTCAATCACAAATTTAATTAATGCATTATTTTTTTTAACGAGCATCATCAGCATGGAAGCATGACGGGGCATATGAATGTTTAGTATATCTGGCACGTAAATACTTTGCAACGCTGCTACAAAAGTGCCATGCGAACGCCTATTCTCACTTTCAGGTGACATTGTAAATAAGAAGCAGGCAGCAGTATCTCCCATAAATGTAAACAAACTTATTTGTCTTAGCAATTGGCTGAATAAGAAGTAGGACTGAGTGGACTTGTAGGCTCTAAAGTTTTGCATTGTTTTGTTTATGAATGCAGTTATGTAACAAAAAAGCTACATTTGTAAGTTACACTTTCACGATAAAGAGGTTGCACTACAGTACTTGTATGAGGTGAATTGAAAAATACTGTTTCTTTTGTTTATAATTTTTATAGTGAAAATATTTGTAATCAAAAATAATAATATAAAGTGAGCACTGTACACTTTGTATTCTGTGTTGTAATAGAAATCCATATATTTGAAAATGTAGAAAAACATCTTAAATATTTAATGAATTTCAATTGGTATTATATTATTTAATAGTGTGATTAATCACAATTAATTTTTTTAATCACAGTTCATTTTTTTTAATTAATTGCGTGAGTTAACTGCGATTAATCAACAGCCCTACTTAAATAGTAGCCTGTAACCAACCTGCCATTGGAATCACTGCAGCAGAGTGAAAATATGTTAAGATCCCAGTAGATGTTCATAAAGATAAACAATTTGTTTTATACATGTGGCTTGTTTACAGTAAATTTTAATACTCAAGGTGGATGTGGTAGAGAGAGGTCCCTATACACCTCTAAAATGCACTTTCTAATTGACCTCAAAATCTTGCCATCTTTAGGTTGCCATCTCTTCTCTATGGGCAAGATCTGTGGCTGATGTGAATTGTCATAGCTCCATTGATTTCAGCTGACATATAAAGATTTACACAAGTTGAAGATCTGGCCCTATAGCTTTATCTAGGTACCTAAATCCAGACTACAGTGCCAAAGCATTTAGGTATTTAGGATGAACTTCTGGCTCTACCAAAGTCAATGAGAACTCCCATTGTCTTCAACAGTTTAAAATTTATCCCTTAATCCCATGGTTATGTTTCATTGCTTGGAATAATTTAGCCTTTAAAAAAAAAAGCCTTTAACATCGTACTTTTGTGTATGTTATTTCCATGTAAAGGATGCGTTAGTGGGGAGAGAGCATCCAATGAGCTGCTTCTTCCCACCTCCCCCGGGTGCCAGACAGGACTGCAACATACCTGTCAAGAAGGAAGGTGACTAGCTTCTGTGCTGGCCACTGCCCACAAGGTTGTGTGGCTTGATGGTTTGAGAGTACGACCAGGCATCCAGTCTCCCCAGCATGTATGTTGTAGTATGTCGTGAACACTACATAAGGGGGGCATGCACATATCCTCTGAAAGAACTTGATCCTACTCCCTTTGAAGTCAATGTGGAAGCCTGGAGTTCAGAGCAAGTAGGATCTAGCCCTCAAGGAGCAGTATGGTATGCCACATAACTCATTCACCCATAATTTCCCTGAGGGCATGACTGCTCTGGGACCCAGTGCAAGGCTGGCAGTGCTCCCTCAACTCACCTTAAAAAAAACCTCTCTGGCTATCAGCATGCACCGATTTCACTCATTATACTACACAGTAGTTAATATACTACACAGTAGCATAATCCAGTCACCGTTGAATTTATGGTACATCATGTTCACATGTAACAGAATCATGTTAAACAGATCTTTGAAGTGGGCACTGCCCTGTTTTACTCGTGCAGTTCACCCCCTCCCCCCAAACACACACATGTTGATAATGATTATTTTTTTGGTGTAGCACTCAAAATATGCTAGGTGCATGGATTAGAAATAGGTAAGGCTAGTAAGAAATCCATTTTTAAAGATCTGAGCTGTTTCATATACTTGGAAAATGTCGCTCTTTATTCATAGCATTTTGTTACACGCTGCTATACACAAAACACTACTGAGCATAAGTGGCTGTTCTGAGTTGCCATTTATCCTGCCACTTCATTACCACTCCCTCTTGTAGACTGGTAATTAGAAGACTCTGATAGTAATCTGCAACAGATACTCTTTTGTAGTCTTCTATCTTCCAGATGAATATCCCTGGCAGTTTTATTACTAATTTGGAGTTGCCACTGGGCCTGTCTTGTAATTAAGTTACTAATGTAGTGTCTCGGCTGTCCTGCTTTCTTTGTTACTGTTTTTGTGTTCGTGCTATGGAATTTCTTCCTCCCTGTGTTTTTCTGGATAAAGTCCTGCACAAGAATCACTTATGGCCTTTTTAACTGAAACTTCACACACTTCGGTTTGCAATCAAAGGCGCCCCTAGGGTAGAGTTTTATGATATTTACATGATTATCTAATTGGTATAATGATTACCGCATTTACTACTGCATTTAGATTACTGCTTTTAAAGACCTACAGAAGTCTCATGAAAACCATTGAATAGCTTTAATTTCAATCCTGCAACACCTTACACAGACAAAGTTCCCAAAGAATCTGGTGGTAGGTTTTCCTCCTGCAATAGCAACTTCAGGATTGGGTCCTATATAAATAATTCTGCTCATCTCTTATGTTGTCTGTATTTCTCTTTGGTTATTTTTTGTTCATTCCTAAGGATGTTGCCTGAAAACACAAGTCTTTGTTTTGTAAGAGTTTTGCTATTCTTTTAGTGCAGGAATCGGCAACCTTTGGCACGTGGCCCATCAGGGAAATCCACTGACAAGCTGTGACGGTTTGTTTACCTGGAGCGTCCGCAGGTTCGGCCATTCCAGGCCAGAGGGGGCTGCGGGAAGCAGCAGGCAGCACATCCCTCGACCCATGCTGCTTCCCGCAAAGGTTCCCGCTTCCCGTGTGCCGAAGGTTGCTGACCCCTGCTTTAGTGTATTCTCTGACTTTAGTCTGCAATATTAATGATGGTTGCACTGGTGATGATGTCACAGAGGACTATGGGTGAAATAATGTTCCTGCTGAAGTTAGTGAGAGTTTTGCATCGTCTTCAGTGTGACCAGGATTTCTCCCTACTATGACATTAAAGTGGGAAATAGGCAACAGGAGCAGAGAGGAAAGAAAATATTTCTTTCATATATAGGTTCCCCAGTAATAACTAAAATCTTTTAAAAGGGGGAATAAAAGCAATCCCGCTGAGAACATGAGATACTTCAAGAAAGGTATTATGGGCCTAAGTGTGTGAGTTCAGTTGAATCTCTGAATGACTGAGTGGGCAAGGAAGAGTCTGGGTGTTCTTGCATAGGCTTTGTAAATGTTTTTCGTGTACATGCACCTAGAGCGATGGACAGGTGCACTTTTGAAAACCAGAATAAATATGTACACGTCTTTTCAGTGTGCTGCAGGCTAGGTTTGCTATAGATAATATGTATCATTTGTAAAGCGTAGCTGGTACTTGGAGGGATCCTTGATGATTTGTGATGAAGTAATTGTTTTCATCTGTTTGAGTAAAGCGTTTACCATTTTCCATTGTTCTCTTTTAGAAACATTCTTTACAGGCTGGATGAAAAGATGAGCCAATTTTCAGTACTACTAGAGGCACTGGAGCACTGCAAGCTACATCAGTCAAATGAGACCCTTCAAGCAGCCTTGTCAAAGGTGCTGAACAGCATCAATTCAGCTCAGGTTTACTTCAAAGCAGGACTTGATGTGTTTGAGACTGCCTTTGCTGGAAAGAAATGACAAAACTCTCAGCATTCTAAGAAGTTTGTTTACAATTCACTAAGCAAAAGTTCGAGTCGGACCAGAATTTCTTTGAGATTGAAAGTTTTTTCAACTGTTTTTTTTTTTTTCAATCGGTGTTTAAAGGTACTACAGTGTGTGTTCTAATAACTATAAAACAGTCTTTTGCACTGTTCACGGTAAATCCCAGATGTCTCTTTGAGAATGTATAAAAACATATTCAGAGGGGAATAACACTCAAGATTTGATTTTTAGAAGGAAATCTGCTGTATTTTTATATGTAAAATATATTTTTATGACTAAGGGCTCAATCTTGCAAAGTGCTGAACACTTGCTGCAAAATGCTAAGGGCCTGCTTTTCTGAGGTGAGGAACACCCACGGTTGTAAGTATCTCGGGGCTGTGAATGCTCAGCACCTCAACAAATCATGACTGCAGTACCCTAAAATTCATTGGTTCACCCTTAAGTCCTCCAATACCCGGATTTGCTACACCTCCACAACAAACTCATCTTTGTTCTTTCCCCTTTATGTCTGGGGAGAGGAAGTTGAAGGATGTGGGTTTATTCTATTGGTGTTCAGGGCATGCAGGACTAAGGAGGAGGCACTCGATATCTTGCAGGTAGAGTCCAACATTCTGAGACCATCCTTACTCCTGTGGGTGATGCATATAGTATGAATGTTGCTTAGGTTCTGGGAGAGTTAAGAACCTTTGATTATCCTGTTTCTGCACCAGAAAAGGAGAATTTTAATTTCAGTGAAAAGCGTTTGGGGTTTTTGTTTTTAACAATTCAGAGGATTCAGAAAGATTTGAATTAGTCGACGGAGTTGACCAAAAACATTTTGAATGTTTATATTTATGAAATGAAGTGCCTAATCTTATGGAACTAGTAGTACTACCCTGGCTAACAAAACTGTCAACCTTTATACTGGCATCCACTATACGGGCTCCCTTCACTCCCAGAATGGTATAAGGGGACCCTAATGTAAATGAGAATCAAAACCTAAAAATACTAGGGAATTTCTTAAGATATAGGGCTTGATTGTTTCATTGGCAGGACCCAGGCTGTGGACTCACAGCAGTGCAATCATAGTAGTGCAAGCCACCTACAGTTCCCACCCCACCAGAGAACCTAGCACAACCCAAATAGATTAAGCAGGTCTCTTGTCTGAAACATAAAGCAGTATTCCCCTAATGGAATCGGTCTGAGGGAAACAGTAATACCTCTACCACTGCATAGCATGGAGTTATTGATGGGTGGAGCAAGTACAGTTGTACCTCCCTGCGCTGCTGGGGTGAATGTGAGTGCACACAGGACAACTGGAATGCTAGTCATTTAATTTTGCAAAACAGGCGACTGATGGGGCCAAAGTTTACTGGGACTTAGGGCTTTAAATCCATAGATTATTATAACGCCATACAATAAAATTTAGAGCCTATAGAGAAACACAGTTTTAAGAATGATGAGTGTGGAATTAGAGCTGCAAGAAAAAATGATCAGACGTCACTGGGACTTCCAGACCTAAAAAGTAGTTGCTGTCTGGGATCCTAAATAGTTTATTGTTGCCTCAAATTTGTCCGTGAAAATAAAAAGGAGGCATTTCAGTTTATAATGAAAACAACCACATTTCTGTTTGAATGTAGAAAAATTTCACCTGGGGAAAATTGCAAATTTGTCCAAAGGGTGCAACTTTTTGTCAGTACTGTTTAACAAGTGCATGTTCCCAAAGTGAAAACAGGGAGTTTTATCACAACTCCGAGTCTTTATTTCCCCACATATTGTTCTTCAAAAAATACTTCTATAGCTGCAATGATTTAATATAGAGTGCATGCAACTTTGCTTTTGTCACATTTCCTCATACATTAACAACGCAGGAAAGGGTTTACTCTCTACCTTTCAGCTAATACTAGGTGCTTCTAATATGGAGGGATCTGTCCGCTGGAGGGCAGGTGAGCAATTTGACTTGCCACACCGACTCTAAAGAGATGGCATGGCACCATTTTCTTCTGCCATAGCACATCTTCTCTATCATCGGGTTTCCAATAGCACCCATCACCGTGGTTTCTAACCAGTTGGAAATGCTTCATATGAACTGTGTGTTCTGTATTTTCCAACAATATTTAACAATTTATTGTATGCACTAGATTTGTATTGTATTTCCTGAGGAGGAGCAATCTCCCAGCTGTGAGGTTAGCGCGAGTTCTTCCTTGGGTTACTGATCCCCACAAGCCTGATCCTGCTCCCATTGAAGTCAATGGTAAAGCACTTATTGACTTCAGTGGTACAGAATCAGGCTCCAATAAAGGGGCCTAAAATATAGACCAACACCTCCTTCTTCCAGAAGGGACTAGTAGCCTCTTCTGGGTCTAAAATGTAAAATCTCCCAATCTCCCATTAATCTAATCTGTGTCATTTCCAATATTGTATACATTGAGATTTTTTTGAGAAGACTGTGTCGTTTGTTACAACTGACTAACTTTCCTTTCCACCTTTCTCCAGTGATGTTAGACCATAACCAGTTTTAAAGTCACAGACCTTGAAGTATTCTACTGCAAATAACACCGTTATAGTATGTGTCTACCTAGGGCTGATCCCCTGCACCTGCAGGGGCATAGGCTTGATGGGTTACTAGACACTAACTTGTCTGATTTTAGAGGTGTAAGTGCTCACAGGTAATTTTTGCACCAGTTTACCTTTGAAAAGGTACTGCGGGCCATCTCCTGCCAATGTTTTTTACATGTAGTCTGGTAGATTCAGGGAATTGATAGCAAGATAAAGCCATAAATATTTAGTGAATTTCTAATATAGAATCTTTCTCTCAGCCACTTGTTCCACATCAGGTAAGAAAAGGTGTTTGTAATAGTTTACTCAAACTAAATTCCTTCTGGTATTGTGTTGAAATAAAGGCAATGCCCTTTTTAAAAATGCAGTATGTTTGCAAACTCCTTGAAGGATACTAAAAAAAATCTGTTACCTTTTCATGAGCATCGATTGCCAAACCCAGCATAATAAATACATTGATTGCTAGAGAACCTACTCACCAGGACCAGAAATCCTAAGGCTTGCAATAGTTGTGTGGTAAAGCAGTTGATAATAAAAGGCTAACATGATTTTATGAGTGCATATTTTAGTGAGTCCATAAAGAACTAAAATATAATCAAATCAGATAAATAACAAGGACATCGAAGCTGGAATTTCAGCACTAACTTCACAGTAGGCAGTGAATTGCTTTTATCACCCAAGAAAAACAAGCCCTTTTTGCTGTATAGTATACACAAATAAACATATGGCTTGTATAGTGCCTTTATTTTTCAATTATTGTGCATATACTAATTTCTATACATGGTACCATCCTCACCCACATAGATGGAGATGATACCCATGTGATAAATTCCAGAATGAATTTACCATACACTTGACTGCTTCACCTGCCCTCTGCCCATTATCACAGCTTCTAGGACTTGTTCAAATCTAAGGAGCTGTAAGAAGGGCACTGCAGCAATGCATGGGGAACAAATCAGTCTCTCAGTTAACTACATTTTTTCCCCTAGGAGTAGTTCTTCCATATGTTTTTTTACCCACTTTAATCATTATTATTTCATGCATTTGAAGAATGCCCATTATTATAATATTAATTTATCATTCATTTTACAGGGAATTTGGTGTGAAAAATCTTAGCCTAATTGTCTGGGATTCCAAAGCCATTATTTATTGGACAAAGAAATATGACTTGCAAGCCCATTAGCTCAAGCTTGTAAAGACTCATGTTTTTATCTCTGGAGATCACCTTTTCAATCCCTGCCCATAAGCATGAAGGTGGTCATCACACATACTGTCTAAGAGACGGATATAGAGAAAGCAGGATGCACTAGGAAATCTAGAGAAGGGTGTAAACTTATAGGGAAAAATACATGGAGATAGTTAACTATCATAAACTACATATTTTCCTTCCAACTGTAAGAGTTTGATGAAATTCTATGACCTGTGTTATGCAGGAGGTCAGACTAGATGACCATAATATGGTACCTTCTGGTCTTAAAATCTGTGACTCATTTTAGAGAGAGAGAGAGCACTAAGTTTGGGCTTAGACACATTTTCAAGGGAACAATTCTAAGAGATGGGCCCATGCTCAAAGCCTTGTATTGTGGGCTATCATCCTTTGAGCTAAGGATAACTGGAAG
Organism: Chrysemys picta bellii; assembly: GCF_011386835.1. Taxonomy (NCBI): domain Eukaryota; kingdom Metazoa; phylum Chordata; order Testudines; family Emydidae; genus Chrysemys; species Chrysemys picta. The sequence goes on along the minus strand of NC_088799.1, from coordinate 12,874,585 downwards.
TGACTACCTCTAAAATATGTTAATGTCGCTCTTTCAAGGTCCAGTTATGTGAGGTGGAAGAAGTTAAGTTCCTTTAACTCTCATTGGGACTTCAGGGTTCCCAGGATCAGACCTTAACTTCGATAGGTGGTTGCCTGAGTGGCATTCCCTTTGCTCTGAAGGCACATTCTTTCTAGCACTGCATTACTAGTTCCTGCCAGTTTAGGAGTGGAAAGCAAAGTCCAATTTCAGAGGTCTGGGGTCTGATTTTGCAGCATACTTAGCAAATATCACTTTGTATGTTTAAAGCATGGCTTCATTGACTTCTGTTGCTTCTGTAAGTGCTCAACACTTCTGCAAGACAGACCCCGGGGTCTCAAGTCAGGCACCCAGAAAATTAGTGGCCACCTGTGAAAAGTTTGGTTGAAATGATTTGCCCAGCACCACAAAGGAACTTTGTGTCAGAGGCAGGGATAAAATCTAGTTCTCCAGGACAGTGTCCAACTGCTTTAACCATGAGACCATCCTTTTTCTCCTCACAATCCCCTGTCTTATTCACTATACACCTTCCAAAACTAATGGAGTGTAGGGTTCCTACAGACAGCAGCCTCCTTCACTACACAGCCCTGGTTCATCCCCAGAGCTTGTTCATTCTGTGCACTGAATAAGGCAGGAGTACTGTGGAAAAACAATGTGTGATTATGTAATTAAAGACTGTGACGTCATGCATGTGCACAAGGGGTAACAAGTTTGTGTAGGAAACTTTAAATCTGGCATTTCCTAAATTGGAGTGATTGACTTTGCAGCCTTAATGTTCTTTTAACATCGTACTTTTGTGTGTGTTATTTCCTACGTCTTTCAAATAGCAAAGTGAAAAAGCAAATTCCATCATGTTGCATCGTAATGATACACATCTGTCTCCCCTTCTCCCCACCTCCTTCCCTCTGCCTCACTGGATTTCAGATCATCTCCTTCCTTCACCAGTCCTAGTCTCTCCACATGCTCCTTGTCTATTCCCAGTATCTAGCCCCAGGCTCCTGGTACCAATCTACTTCTTGTGCCCCTCCCCAGGTTTGGGAATGCTCCCTCTGCATTCAAATTGGGCAGATTCCTCCTCTACACTGCCTGGGGCCAGCAGAGAGGGCATTGAGAGCACAGGGTCCCTCCTCTCAGATGAGGGTCTCAGTCCCAACATGACCAGGGCAGCCCAGAGCTGTGTGCAATTGCAGGGAAAATCGGTGAGGTTTTTAATCTGTTAAAATGTTGGCCGTCTCTTCTGAGCATGTGCAAACTGCGATTTTTTTTTAAAGGCTTATAACTTGGCCAAATTCAGACAAATTTTCATGGGGATGGCAAAAGGCCCGTCTCTGATGCAAAGGCCACTCCTCTGCAAAATTTCAGCTCCCTGAGGGTGCTAGATCTTCTCAATTACACGTTGTGAAAATGTTGTGAAAATAGGCAAAATAATGTATTTTTCCCTAGCCTTATTCTCAGAAACGATTGAACCATTTTCACTGAAAATTTCCAATAATAGTAATACTAACAATAATTAATAATACTCAGAGTGAGGAAAACACCCAGCCTGGAAATTTTCAGTCCAATGGTAAAAATTTGGCAAAGTTATAAGCAATTGAAAACAGGGTCTTCTAATAGGAAGCGTTGTGAACACAATAATAGGTGGTGCTACCAGCCGCACCTATAACAATTATTTTGGTGCTCATGCAGGGTTACAAGATGTCATCACATCATCAGCATGATAGGTTATTTCAATGTGTCTCATTAAGTATTCTCCATATGGGAATAACTCATATTGAAGGCTCCCATTGTTTAGTCCACAAAGTGGGTGGACATAATCAAGTGTAAATACTTATTAGTAATTTTGACAGACGCTGGCTTAATGATAACGTTTTCTAAAACATTTTGTAAGGAGTATTAGTTATTTATATTCTGCTTAATTCCTTGTGTCCCTACGATAATAAAGGTAGGACCAACTTTTTAAAAGTTTGCAGGAACGTTTCAGGTTCTTTGGACAGTACTACACAAAGCACAGGACAGAGTATAAGTGTATATAGTGTATGTATATGTGGTATACTGTAATTTGGTACAATCATGATGCTTATTAAAAATGTTGGAATGTATTAATGTAAATCCTTTATTCTTGGAAATACACAGGCCTGGAATCAGAACAAAGGCTTAATTTAAGAAATATAGTTAGAACACAGGTATTGAACAGAATTTTTTTTTCATGTTTAAGTACAGTTTCATGCTTATTCAGCTATCTATTGGTAAAAAAAGAATTTTGTTTAAGCTACTTTTCTCTGTTGTTTTTCCCCAACAAGGCTTTTAAAAATGAAATAAGCGCCTGTTCTTTGTTGTTGTTTTTTTAAGTGCTTGCTGCCTTTAATATTTTTAAATGATGTTACACAATGGTTGGGAAGCTTATCTTGTTTTAGAATGGTGTTAAGGCCTCTTTATCTGTCATTATCGTGCATGGTTTGATAGGCAGAACTCAGGGCTGATCTTCACTATGGATCGATGCTGCTGCAATTGATGCAGCAGGGATTGATTTAGCGGGTCTAGTGAAGACCCACTATATCGATGGCAGAGCACTCTCCGGTCAACCCCGGTACTCCACCTTTCCAAGAAGAGCAAGGGAAGTTGACAGGAGAGCGTTTCCCATCAACGCAGCACAGTGAAGACACTGGGGTAAGTCGACCTAAACTACGTCGACTCCGGCTATGTTATTTACGTATCTGGAGTAGCATAACTTAGGTTGACTTACCCCCGTAATGAAGACAAGCCCTCAGAGTTAAAGTGGTATTGTTTTGAAACAGTCTCTTGGGAAGGAGGTTCTTTACAGATTCACTAGTGTATTTAACGTAACGCACTTAGGTGGCTTTTACTGTGTCTTTATTATGGAGTCACTATAGGTATCCAAGTTGGTGGTCTGAGGCACTAACCTGAGAGAGCTGAATGTGGTGGTGTAATCAGATTCCAAAGACCTAGTCAATCTGCCACATTTGGAATGAGCTGTGGGAAGCTGCTAGTTGAGCAGTTGGTTCAGCTTTTATTCTGGATTCTTTAAGAGCACCTCCTCATTGCAACTTTCAAAATATTAGCACTGGGAACATAATCTATTTACTGGTGCAAAAAGCTCCCCGACTGTTGATTGTAAGATTTTTGTTGTTGTTGTCCCCCTAGAATTGATTAAAAAAATAAAAAAGATAGCTCTGGAGACTAGAGACAATCATAAGGTTCCTCTGCCAGGGATTGTGGAGATGTTTTCTTTCCTATGTTTATTTCTGCCTACAATTTATGTTTGTACTACATTTTCAGTTTGTGATGCATTCTTAGAATTTTTATCCATCTAATTCAACTAACGCCATATGAAAAGCTTATACAGTGCTACACTTCACAAAGCAGTATTATTTGACAGGAAATCAGGCATGACTGGCACGCTGACAGACATTGGGCCAAATTCTCAGCTACGGTATTTAGAAAGTTGGTTTAATTGGCCAGCTGGGAATTCTGCCAGTGTGCATAGGGGTTTAGAGATTGCATAGAGAACTCCCCTCTTCTCCAGGCCCCTTGTATCCATGTCACATTGGCAGGATGGTTCAGAGCTCCCAATGTGCTCCTGTGATTCCCAGTTAGCATAACCTGGTAGCCCTGATCAGCTGATGTAGGATAGAGCAGTTTTGAGGCTGCTTTGCAGCCCCACGCGGAACGTTAAGGCACTAATGGTTTCCAGTACTTACTAGAATGTTCTGCCTTGTGGCAATCTGGTATTGTGCACTATTTGTGGCTTTTCATACATTCACCTGGACCTTTTTTTCCCTATCTGCCCTCATTTCCCGGCCGCAGCATCTAAATTTTTTTACATTCGATGACTTCACTAGAGGGGAATTAAGGAGATGCTTAATATTTCACATTTAAATCAGATGAGATAAAGACAAAAGCTCTTTGTTTTCCATCTGCAGTCTATGGAAGTTCGTGGGCAACAAACTCTTATCATGTATATTATGATTTGGTATGCTAAGAGAAATGGAAAATGAATGTAATTCCTCATCCAATGAAAGCAGAAAGAATTCAGGGAACACTTTACACTCAAATATTTTAACCATTTGTGCACAACGAGGGAGAACAAGAATGAAGTGAAGAATTATGAGCAGATATTTTTCTTATGGAAAATTCTGTTGTTTTGCTTCAGTAAAGGATTTTATAATTGTACTCATACCTATGCATTCTATACCTCTGAGCCCTCGTACCACTGCCGTGTCTAGTGGGGATTAATCCTAGTGCTGTCATTAGTGCTAATGTTCAAAACACTAGTTCATACTGAGACTGTGTCCCATAACTTCTTATGGGATTTATGTGATCCGATGCAATATGCAAATATTTCCACATTTTATAAAATGCTATAAAAAGCATCTATTAAATTGCATCATCAATGAACAACTTTGACTCAGAACATGAGAAACACAGTGAATGTAGGCCTCTCTCATTCTGTCTCCGTCTAACTTTTCAAATAGTAAAATAGAGTTAACATACAAAATATGCTCACCTATAGTAAATGATAGCTAGTCAATTCAGAAGAAGATTAAGTAACCAGGATTTTGACCATGCAGTAATATAGACTTGATATAGTGATTCCACGGAACCAATAAATCTCATACTCTGTGATAATGTGCAATGAAAGGTTGATTTTTATAATACATTAAAGGGCACAGAGTGGAGGTATAACAGCTTCTTTCTGGAAAATAGTTTATATTGTATGAATTTGTACTTTTATAACATAGTATAATAACAAAGATAAAATTGACTATTAATGTAAGTAGATTCTACATACTTGGACTAAGAAGCACATATTACCTGTTTTATACCATTGCTATAATTTTTACATCATATATCAGTGTTGATAAAGAAAGGCACTGAAATGGAATGCAGTAACAGACATGACGTGAAAGTGGTTGTAATTGTGAATTAGTCTTTATTTTTCCTGAATTATATTTTTTTAGAGATTAAACTGGAATATGAAGATATGAATCTAAGATACATTGCACTGAATTATATGGAATTCTTTTCATTTGCTTTGATTTTTTATTGGCTTTGTCAATGATTTGTACCATATGCCTCTCAAACTGCTGGTTCAGTAACTTGGATCCCAGGGCCCTAAAATATGGTAGAACCTGGGAGAATGTTAAAAAAAAAAACCTGGGATGCAATGGCTAATGTCACTTGGGACATTAATAGACATTCAAAACCATTTAAAATTTTAATTACAATTTACAGACAGATACATCCCAATTATCCAAATGTTCCAGGAATTGATGGGCAGAGATCCAACACATCTGATAATTGGAATTTCAGATAAAATTGTCTTCTATGTGGATTTCATACTCAGGGTGGCCAAGATTTCCAAAATAGCTAATGATTTTGGGTGCCCGATTTGAAACACTTAGAGGGAGCCTAATTTGCAGAAAATGCTGAACATCTACTCTGAAAACTCTTTTCAGCATGACTCAAGTAGTCACACATTCCGTTTGAAAATCTTGACCATGGTATCTAAATTTCAGAGCATCTGAAATCCCGCTAATTTGGGTTTGCCTGTATTACAAATGTCCTAAAATTACAAAGAAGTGCTTACTCTCTCAGGAAAATAGGAGTTGCCTACTCTGCCTGTAAGATTTATGGAATGTTTGGATGAAGCTGCGGAGTTTTTTCCACACTCATGAAGCACTCGAGAGGTGTAATGAATTGTTCTCATTGTAAAATGAATGTGTATTTCCAAATTTATGTTTTTTTCCATACTATGTTGTTTTATTCCCAAACTGCTTTCCTTTTCTCCAGATTAAAAATAATAACAACAATTATATATGGTTATTTTTGAATGATGGGCCGAATGTGGAGAGAAATAACTCACTGGTTTGGTACAAAGAAGAGCTCTGCCAAGGATGATGGCCAAGGCTATAATGGGGTTCAAAAAAAGAACTAAATCAGTCCATGGAAGACAGGTCCATCAATGGCTATTAGTCAGGATGGGCAGTGATGCAAAACCATGCTCTGAAATGTCCTTATCCTCTGTTTTCCAGAAGCTGGGAAAGGGCAACAGGGGATGCATCACTTGATCATTACCTGTTCTGGTCATTCCGTCAGAATCCTCAAATCCAATATTTTAAAGGATTTTCCTTTCTCTTTTAAGATGTAAATCTAACTGATGAGGGTAAGTAATGAAAAGATAGATCCCTACATTACAATAATTAACCAGAATTCCTAAAATTCTCATCCGGCTTATGTTGACCAAGGAATGGTTGCATTAGTCTACTTCTAGACAGGATAAATTAACATTTCATTGCCTCTTATGTCCTTAAAAAGCCATCTGGGAACACTCTGGTGAATAATACAAGGTTACCTTTGGCACTGAACCTCTGATAGACTCTATTTAAAAATATTCTCTACACAAATAGAGCAATGGAACTCAGCAAATAAAATGGAGACAATATCCAAAATAGCCCTTTTGCTCCTAATTATCAAACTTTTTTCTCAAGGTAGCAGCTCAAATTATATGATGCATAAGCATTTGGTTTTGGCCACACGTTCAAGCTTGAACCAATGACACATTTCCTGTGAAAAGTTATCTTTAAATAGTATTGTGTCGTGAACACAAAAGTCAGTTGCACATCAAGAAGTTGATACAAATATCTGAAGTCCTGATCCTGCAGTCATCTCTGTGTGCAGTTGGTAACTGGAGCTGTGTGAATATCTGATTTTTTAGTTTAATGATCAAACCAAAAAATTGAAAAAAAGGTGTTTTGGGTCTATCTGAAACAATTTTTTTCAAAATTTTCAGCAAACCCTGAATGTTGAAGAAAAATGGTTTCAGATTACATGAAATGTTTTGTTCCATTTTTGAAGGGTTTTACCTCTTTTTTAAAAGAAAAAAATAGAATTGATATTCAAAGCAAAGAAGTTATTTTGAATTGAAAAGGTGAAATGCTTGGTTTAGAAAATGTTGAACCATGTTTACATTTTTTTGGATTTTTTTTATTCCTCGACTGAAGTAATTTGGCAAACATAAATTTATGAAAAGTTTCAGTTGACACAAATCTGCAATTTTTGGCAAAAAAATTTCACTCAGCTCTATTGGTAACATAAACTTTTAAACACATTCAGCTTTTCATCACTGTCCTAAATCTTTAGCTGGTTTTAGGTAACCAATTCAAGCTGAGTATGTGAAATTTTTTAGTTATCAATTTAAAGTGCTGTTTCACTTTGGCGTCCACATTATGAAACTGATGTCTTCTTCCATTGGAACTAGCTTTTTTCAGAGTATGAGGTCTAATAAAGCTCTCACGGTACTTTCCAGCATATATATGCATTTTTAAATTTAAAGGGCCTGGTAGCTTGTATAAATGGTGAATGATTATGAATATAACAAAAAAAAATCTTGGGCAAATCTTCCACTCTGGCAAGTCCAAGTAATACAGGGCCCTGTATTCAGTGGATATAGATATAGCTCCATTGGTTCAATTATTATATTTATTTTGCAGCGGTGCTTAGGTATGCCAATCATGGCTTAGGGCCACGTTATGCTAAGTACCCTAAAAGCATATAATAAAGACCCTACCTCAAATTCCTCAGTGGAACTATGTACGTTGATACCAGCTGGCCCATAAACTCAATTATCCAATTTAAACTAGCAATGGCAACTCACTTCTGCATTGATCTCTTTTAGCTGGAGATATAGATGATTTAAAAAAAAAACTGTGTAAAATAGGAGCTTGTGGAACCTCTAGAAATACCATCTAATCCTCTGCCCTTGAAAAAGAATTCAACTGCTTTGTCGAGTTAGCCTCAGTATCCTATCGGGAGTGAATATAAAAGTAGCTATTAGAGTAGTCCTGGGAGCTGAATCAATTCTGTGGTACTTAAGGGCAACAATTGGCTCATCACCTTCCCAGTAATGGGAGAGAAATAGAATGGGAAGTCCAAGGTGCTTGCCAAGATATATCTTTAAATAGTGTCGGAGTTTATAAACCCTTACAAGTTTTCTTGAAGCAGACATACAAAGACACTAAAGCAAAGATTTCTTTCATGGTGCTGTCTGTGATCGGCAGCATGTGGGGGTCTAACTCAGTTTCAGAAACTGTGCCCCCACCGGCCCTTTCAAAGATCTTTCTGGGTTTTAGTAAGTCTTTGTGGGCAGTGGAGGCTTGTCAACTGTTTCCCTCTCCACTACTCTGTAACTAGTCAGCTCCTTCCAAGGGGCAGCAGCTTTCCTTCTGCTGGTTGCCATCCTGTCCTGGGACCAGTTCTCCTTTTTAAGCTTGCTTCCTCCAGCTGGAGCAGGTACTGCAGGTGTGTCCGGTAAGGATTGAGCCCAGAAGAGCTCGTTAACCTTCGCCTGATTCGGATGGCGGGGGGATGCCCCATCACACTGTTCTTCAACTCTTTTTTTCACCTTACTTGTGTCTCTTTATACTTGAAGTCTTCACCTCTCAGGTCCAAAAACTCTGGGCTACACTCTCAACTTACCCCAGCTGGGGATCTGACCCTTTTGTAGCTCAGCCTCAAACACATTAAAGCTCTTTTCTGATATAGCTTCACCATATGATTTCAGAAGCTATCCAGGAGGGTTTGGAGCCAATGGGCCAGATTCATCCCTAGTGTAATTCAGATAAACAGCATTGTGCCCGGGATTAATTTGATCCATTGTGTCTAGGGTTACTTTGCCAGCACAATCGGGAATACACTTAAAAACTAAAAACCAACCTGTTATTTATTTCCCTTTTATAATCAGTTGGATAGCAACTATTGTACTGGAAATTGACCCTCTCTCTTAAAGAGAATGTTACCTGTCAGTCCTTAAGTATCTGCTATTTGTTCCACTATACAATACAATCTCAGTTCATATAGTGTCCTTCAGTATCACTGAACGCTGTTTGGAGAGGAAAATGAGAGAGAAAATGCTGCACAGAAGTGTTGTCAATTAGTCTTGTATGGGTAGAAAGGGGAAATGCTGCACAGAGATGGACTATCATGAAGAAGAGTTGAAATGTCACCGTGGTGATGTAATTTGGGATGAAAGTTTAAGGGGTTGGCGGGGAACGGGGTCTAGACTGAAGTGAACGGGAGGGTTGTATGGCAGGGCTGGAAGAGAGAAAGTGACTCAAGCCTTCTATATTGATGGGGCAGTCCAAGTGTGAAGAGCTGCTTGGGGAATATAGAGACATTAGCAGTGAGGGACCTGATCCCATTTCCAGTTCAATTCGTGTAGGTGAGGTGTAACACCACACAGTTGATGGAGTTACACTGGGGTAAGAGCAGTAGGAGAGCAGAATCAAGTCCTATATTTTGAGAAATACCTACTACCCATAAAAAAGGGGACTTCTGATAGCCAAAACTGGAACGCAGCAACCATAGAAGAGGAAGAAGAAAACAGTCTATCCATCTACCACTGCAACTAACATCCTGTTCACTCCATAAAATACAAGACATTTCAAGCATCCTTTTGCTCTTTTTTCCTCTGAATACTAATAGAGCTCAAAATCAGAATCCCTGAAGGTTGCACACTTGGATTGGTGCCTTGACCAGGTGACAAGCAGATATTTATCTGTGCAGGACTCTGTATGAAAGGTGGCCAAATGCAGAGTAAATTTCCACTATGTCGTGTGTCACTGCATTTTCCAAAGAGAAAGGAGATGATATTAACCTACAACGAAGATCCAGAACTATAAGGACACAAGAGATGGAGATATTAACATCCCGTAAGTATGGAAAAATTAACATGCCTGCTCTCATAAGGTTCATATAGCAAATTCCAGTGGGATGCCCCTGCAATGAATACAGAACTGGACTTTGCCATTTATAAAGTGCTCAAATCACACACTCCTAGCCTGACATAAGCGGAGCACCATGAGTGAATAATTGCCTTCTATCCATACTAAGGTAATTTATTATTCTATAAGTAAATGATAACTTCATTACCACGTGCTATTCTAAAATAGCAAGGGGAGCCACAATTGAAATAAAAAGGCAGATTTTTATAAAGCATGAAGTGCCAACAGAGAAATACTCAATGTAACATAGTAATTAATACATGAAGCGTTTAGCTTGATATTCAATGGCATACTTTACTGATGCTTTGTCAGGAGGGGTGACAGAAGCAGATTTATAATAACTGGTAGTAGCATATGTTTCATCAAACTGCCCACACACCTGCTACTGTAGATATTCAAAAATACAGATTCCCACATAATTGTTTCGCAAAAGATCTATGGACCAGACTCTCAGATGGCACAATCAGTGTTGCTCCGTAAGCTGAGTGAGTTATTTGGTTCTGCTCACACTATATAGTATGAACTATTTGCTGAACTTGGTTTCCTTGGGAATTTTTTGGTCTCTTAGGGGCATCAGTATGTAGATGCAATAAAGAAACATGCCCTCAACTGCTACCAGCCACGCTGCTTTGTTTCATGTTGAAATGAGCTGCCTTTTGCAATAACCATTCCACTTATCATCTTTTTCTAACATCTACAGAAATGCTCAAGATTAACCCATTTTAAGTGACATTTATTTATTTTTAAATGGATGGCTGATGCCCATGTTTCTTGGTAACTGCATGATGAGTTTTATAAAAACCCCATTCAGCCAGAATCTTGAACCTGATGTGTAGCTCATTAGGGAGCCAGTGAAAGAAATCAGCAAGAGGCATGAGCATTTGGGGTGGGGGGTGGGGGTCACGGATGAGGTGGCAAGGTGAGCATCCAGAAGGCCTGCTGATAGAGATGAGAAAGGAAGATCTTGAGAGCAAGCCAGCAAATGAGCCAGGAGAGTGAGGAGGATAGTGGGGAGCTGTATGGGACATGTTGAGACCATCCCCAATCTCCTTTCTTCACAATCCTTTCCCTTAGCCATTGATACTGTACTTTGAATAAATCTTGATATGCAGTAATAGTCAAAAACCTAAGCAATATCATATTTGAACTGCCCAGGACTAAATCACTTATTCATGACATACCATAATGTGATCCATCGATTTGTCTTTAGACAAAACAAGATCAGTAGAAAAAAATGATAAAGCTTTTTGCCCTCAGGAGAAAGAAGCTTAAACAACAAATTCATCTTCACATCTGACCTCATGAAATTCAAAGTAGAAAGGATTGTAAAAGCGGAAATAGACTTCAGAACTCTCCATGATGCTGGTGTAAATCCAAAGTAATTCCATTGGCTTCAAAATAAATAGATGAAGACAATGGCATTACTCTGGAGTTGCAGCTCAGAGCAGAACTTGACCATTAAGGAGAAGACTTGCATTGAAGGTATACAACGTTGAATTACATGATTCTAATATTTCACAAGATCCCATATGATGGGATCAAATTCTGCACTCAGTGACACCAATGTGAATTTGGTGAAATGCCAGAGATTTCCCAGCCAGACCCTTCCCTCAAACTGAACCAAATCAATAACTTCCTTGAGTTTCAGCACTAGTTCAGGTAATTCTACCCCGCATTCTCACCTGGTTTACTGGCAGGATTTCATATTAGTTGTGCTCCTCTTTCTGGGAATGTCCATGATCGTGGCTTCGCCAGAATGTACAAACAGTTTGACACAACAGTACCAGAGAAATCCGAGAGTTTTCAGTAGGGCAGCAGGAATCCTAGCACTCCCACCTATTGATGCTGAGAGGTTCTGCACACGCCTGTTGATGGACTCATGGCCAATGCTTCCCCAGAAAGTGCTATTTCTGGCTATCCACCACCTGCTGACAAAGGGAAGTCCTAGGAGGAAATTCATCAAAATTCTTAGATAGGCTGATGTCACGGTCACTGGGTAAACTGCTCTTTCTGTGGGACCCTCAGTCAGTCCTCCTAGTACACCCTTTTCAAGTGACAGGCCCATGTCTCCACTTTTCTGTGTGGGTGGGATTCCATGATCCAACCACTCTCTGATTGGGTCTCCAAGTTACACCCCCTGGTTGCCAATTCTGATATTTGCACCTGCAAGAATTTTCTTTCAGGAGCCTGTGGACAGTAACAGTATGCAATGACACTGAAGCAGCTTCTCCAAAACAAAGTATGATTTATTTACCCAGTACACAGCAATCTGGAAAAAAATGGAGTTAAAGTAGCAAAAGACCTATACACAAACTGCCTTACCTATACTTGGCATTCCCCTCAAGCCCCTAAGAAGATAGAATTTACCTTTGAAGCCCCTTCTTCTCTTTGGTACCAAATTACAGCCTGCTTGCTACAGACCCTAACTGTCCATTCGCCTGCCACAGCTGACCTCCCACTCCTGCAGGGAAGATCTTTTTACTGATCAGTATCTTTTAATTTCCAGGGTATCAACCTCGGCAAAACAGCTATGTAACAAGGGCTGAGGAGTTGCTTCTTCACAGCTATTAACTGGGGCTTCTGGGTTTGTTGGGATGCTCAATAGATTCCAAGACCAGAAGGGGCCACTGTGATCATCTAGTCTGCTCTCCTATATAACATAGGCTATAGAACTCCTCCCAAAATAATTTGGAAAGCATGTCTTTTAGCAAAACATCCCATTGGCATTGATGGAGAATCCACCACAACCCTTCATAAATTGTGTCAATGGTAAATCACCGTTACTGTCAAAAGGTTATGCCATATTTCTAGTTATGCCTTAATCTAGCTAGCCATTGGATTATGTCTTTCTCTGCTAGATTGAAGAGCCCATTATTAAGTATTTATTTCCCATGTGTAGATGCTTATAAACTTAATCAAGCCACCCTTAACCTTCTCTTTGTTAAGCTAACTAGATTGGGCTCGTTGAGTCTATCATAACAACGCATGGTTTCCAATCCTTTAATCTTGTCTGAGCCCTCCCAAATTTAGCAACATCCTTCTTGAATTGTGGGCACCAGAACTCACACAGTATTCTAGCAGTGGGTGCACCAATGCAAAATACAGAGGTAAAAATAACCTTTCTATTCCTACTCAGTATTTCCCTGTTTATGTATCCAAGGAGCGCTTTAGGTCTTTTGGCCCCACAATCACGCTGAGAACGCATGTTCAGCTGATTATCCACCATGATCCCCACCCAAATCTTTTTCAAAGTCATTGCTTCCCAGGATAGAGTCCCCCACCCTGTAAGTATAATCTACATTCTTTGTTCCTATACATATATATTTTCATTTAGCCATATTAAAATTCATATTGTTTGCTTGCTCCCAGTTAACCAAGAAATCCAGATAACTCTGTAGCAGTGATTTGTCCTCTTCATTATTTACAACTCCCCCAGTGTTTGTATCATCTGCACACTTTGTTATTAGGGTTAATAGGCCATTGTTGCTGTTCCTGCTTGATTCCCCTTTTTTATCTAACCCCATAACAACTTACCCATCATAACCACACAGCTATTTCCCATGTCTCCAGAGCCCCAATTCATCAAAGAACTAAGCATAAGTGTATCTTTATGCACATGAGTTGCTCATGAAGCTATCAGTGCGACTGATCATGGTTTTAAAGTCACATTTGTGCTTATGTGCCTGGCTGGATCAGAACCTTAGTTCAGCTATGATTCAGATAAGCTTCTGTACATGTAAGAGAGGCTTGCTTCAGTTCAGAGCATCAGACTTTAGATTTGGGCCCTATTTTTGGGTTGTGGCCCAGCTAAATTTAAGGCCCAGTGTTGAGCATTACTGAGTGTCCTTATCACACAGTAAAGGTAAGGCGGCTCAGCGCCATATACATAGGGCCCTTTGTAATCGGAGCACAACGTTTAATGCTACTAAAAAGCTGTTGAAATGCTGACAATGAAACTGGGTGTAACTGGGTGAAATCAGTTGCACATGTTGATAGTGGGGCTTGGAGATCGCGTAAAATACCAAGACAATTTTTTTAAGTGTGTGTGGGGAGGGGTGTGGGGAGGAAACAGACTTAAACAAGTATTTTAATATTTTATAATACAACCCATCGTATGAAACACTAGACTACCACGCCACACAACACCATTTGAAGCGTGAGCTTGAGGGTCCTTGACTACAGTGAATTTCCCCTGCATTTCATTCTAGCATCTGTGCTAAATAACTTGGTGCTGATTTCACATTTCCAGTGTTCAATAGCCTTTAAAATTTTTCAATTATTTGGTCTGTGATTGTGCTTTAGGCAGGAGAGTAAAACGTAGAAATTTACTGGTTCAAAGGCTTTTAATGGTCTTTTCTTATATCACAATACTCACAAAGTGAACCACCTGTGCTTTTTTTTTAGCTTAGCGGTATATATTTACTTATTTTTACAGAATTTTTAGCACATTTAAAAGAGAAGCAAAGTAAATTTCATTTAAGCCCCTAACATAAGCATAGCATCACACACACAAAATTGAACCACAAAGATAGCCTTATAACAAATCCAAGTTTGAGAGTTCCTTTTTTATTTGCTTTTGTACGCTTACAACAAAATGTTTTTAAAATAATTAACAACACAGGTAATAAAGCAGGGACATTCATGACATGCCCAAAGCCAGAGGAATAACACACGTTTTCTTTAACAATTTAAATTATATTACCTTTCAACTTTTTCTTTTTTCCCCAATCTAATGGAATGGGCCTTGGGTGGGTTTAATATGATTTATTTCATCCTATATAATCACAAGAAATATGAGATTCTTCCGTAACATGGTAACCCATTACAAAAAAACATATTCATCTAAGTGGTGCCCATCTGTGTTCCACAAGCTCTCAATCATCTCAGTTCAAGAGTTTACAAAAATACATTTTCTTTAGTTCCGGGAAAAAAAAGGTTGGCTAAAGTCAAGCATTGTAGGGTCAAATGCTATCCACATCTCCCCAACAGGCTTTGTTCAATGCACCTCAGTCCTGACTTGCAACGTCCAAACAATTCCAAGCAAAGGCCACCAAGTATGGTCAACTCTGTAGTGGTTTGTGAAAAATGACAGAGGAGCATGACTGGCCCATCAACAATACCACATGCCAGTTCAGAGCTCTGCACTTGAAAGGCAAGTAGCATGCCATGGCCCCTTCCTCCTGAATTCTAGGAACATATCCAAAGGATTTGCCAGAGCAGGTAAATCCATTAGTCTGTCTAGTCCCGTCTCCAGCCAAAGCCATTCTCTAATGTTTCAAGGGGAAGTGGCAAGAACACGCAGTGTACCTATCCAACTATACACTAGATTAGATTTGACTACCCTACCTTATCTCATCCTGCATAACTATACATGGGATTATTGTTCATAAAGTTATGCTTAAAAATAAGGATCCATTGTATTTGTCCTGAAGGCTGCTCTATTTTCAAATGACTGGGAGGTCAAGTTAATAATTTATTAATAACTAGCATGTTTATTTCTATGCTTCTTGTCTTCACTAAGTCGTTCTGCATAGATTTCTATTCTCAGGCCATTTAAATTCTTGCTGTAGATCCCTACCTGGTTTCAAGGATGCTCTTGTTTGACACTTCTATTGACACCCTTTTGTTACTGCTGTTCTACTTCTCACCCATTTAAATGAAGTGTTACATTGATAATGTTAAGTAGTCTCAGCCAAATTCTTTCCTGATGTAATTCCACTTTTCTCTAGTATTTTTTGTGGTACTTTACTGTTGTCCTATAATTCATTTCCCTGGCATATAGTGTTTTCAGTGCAGCTCGGCAAATTTTGCACCGAAAAATGCAGATTTGGGTCAACCAAAACATTTTACAAGTTCTTGTGCTTAAAAAAAAATCCAAAGAAGTCAAAACATTTAGTTCCAATATTTTCTAAAAGAAATGTTTCAGCTGTTCAAGTCAAAATGACTTTTCATTTTGAATTTTACTTTAATTTTATTATTTGTAATTTTATTCAGCCACCAGACTGAAAACATTGATTATGAACACAACGCTAGTTCTCAGCCCTTTCCTTAACAGGAGTGTTTTTGCCAATGCTTGAGAATTTCTTGGGGTCCTGCTTCTGTATTCCTTTGGCAAACTTCTCTTTGTATTCAAAAGCACTTATTCATGTTAGTATCCTACTATGTATCCCCTTTCTACTCTGCATAAGCATCACGCCGTTCTATACAAAAACCTCTCCTAATTAATTCACAATATTTGGCAACCTTGTAGATTTCTGGTTCATAGCACTCTCTACTCAGATTTGGAGATATGTGCATGTCCTGAAAAATCACCAATGTGGTACTAAGCTGTTCATTTAATGTGTTTTTTTTTCCTTAGCATTCTGAATTTGTTCAGATAAATTTTAACCTAGCGTAATTTTAAAAAACTCCGATTAAATCAAACAAATCCATGTATTTGATTCCCTGACTTCAGAAATGTACCACAATTACTTTTCAGTTCACTTATTGTATTTGAACCACTGATAAACATAAGTGTTAAAGATCAAACATTTTATATTGATTTTTAAACATTCTCAATATCAAGCATAGTCATTCACTGTTAAAAGGAAAGGGATAACATGTTAAACACCCTTATCTATGCCTTAAACTTGAGTGAGTAGGAGCATGGTGCAAAGGTAGGAATATATCATTCAGCATGACTGGCTAGATTTCCCCTGATTGCAGTTAAATACAGAAAATATTAATACCAAGCCATGGTGCTCAATATAGAAGGTCAAACTTATTCTGCAACAACAACCATATTAATGTTAATGGGTGTTCTGTGCATGGCAAGAGGGGAAAATATCACCCCATTAATATAAATCCAAAAGTCAACAACTATCTTTCTCCAGGTAATTCTAATGTGTGTTCAGTTTTAAAGGCTGCAAAATCCTTTGATTTTTTTTCTAACTGAAGGACAGCAAAGCCATTTAGAAACAAAGATAGTTTGCACATCTATAATTGACACTAAATACTTGAAAGCATGAAACCATTGGAAAAGATTAGTGTCAAGGCAAAGAAAAAGGAGGGCAGAGGCAATATTCTCTCACATTTACAGAAAGTGATTGACTAATATCAGAGTAGGAAGTTAAAGACCAATGTGCCATGATCAGCAGAAAGTGGGTGTACAGGGTTCAAGATGCATAGTCAAGCTCGCCCTCCCTCCTTCTGCCTTCCCCCTCACCCCCCCAGGATGGAAAAGAGGTTGCCAAGTTGGTCAGGTCTGGACTTCCCCAACAGAACCTACTCTTTCCAGTGAATGAGTAAATCTCCCAACAAAACAAATTGTTAGTGACCTTTTACCCTTCCTACTAAATATGCAGATTCTGCAGTGGGAGTATCCCCTGTTGATCACCAAGGTGGAAATTCATCCAGAGACAAAAGATGAAATCTTAGCTCCATTGAAGTCAATGGTAAAACTCGCACTGACTTCAATGGGGCCTGGATTTCATTCTGAGTCCACACAAAACTGCATATACTGTCGCAGTGGAGAAGTTTCTCATTAAAGGGAGAGGAAATGGCCAGACTCACTTTGTTAGGTGAACGGTAACCTGTGGTACAGCCAAGCAGAACTCCAAAAATTAACATAACAAACACACGGGCAATGCTGAAAAACTCAACATTAAATGATTCAGAGTATAAAAATGCCTATAAATTCTAGCTGTGATCAGACGCCTATTGTGTTAGGTGCTGTACAAACACATTGCAAGAGACAGTCTCTACTCCAAATTGCTTACAGTCTAAATAGCAAGACAGACAAAGAATGGGAGGAGAAACAGAGGCACAGAGAGATTAAATGACTTGCCCCACAAAAGAAAAAAACGGTGACATACCAAATGTCAAAACCATCTGTTTCCCTAGTTTATTTCTTTGCCTTTCTGCATGGGTTAATATGTTTTTGAATAATATGTATTACAATATAATATGCATCTGTTTATTCAATAAGACACCTATTGTTTTGATCTTATCACTGGCAATATTTTGAAAGACAAGGTGGGTGAGGTAACATCTTTTATTGGACCAGCTTCGGCTGGAACAACACTGCAAACAATATTTTGAAATGCAGTATCGTTGGATCTTCCTGCTAATAGGGAAATGATTAAATGTTTGTTTCACATCTGGTCATATTAAGAATATGGTGACAACAAATATGACAAAGTGGTAATTAGGAAATTAAATGGTCTTTAGTTGAGTGCAGCTCAGTTATTATGTGTCTGAGAGCCAACCTTTTTTTTTAAATCAATTTGAAAGCTGATGTAGCAAAAACATTGTAGCAAACCCCACGATGTTTAGTGTTGGGTATAAAGTCTGCTGCCAGAAAAACAGAAAGGATGTTCTAAAAATAGTAGGGAAAGGGTCAGTGACAGATTATTGATAGCCTCTGGAACCACTGCATACCCCTTTCTACATATCTGAGCTAGAGTAAAATTTTCCTATGTGATTTAAGGGGTTTAAGGCTTGTCTAGACTGTGAGTTAATGTGCAGCAAGCCGGGCTGGGAATCTACAGCACACTAATGTGCTGCGCATCAACTGTCTCTCTGGACGCTGCCACGGTGCACTAAAAGTTCTGTATTGAGCTTTGATGTGCTCCGCTTTGAAACGGGAGGAGGTCAATGTGCACTGGGGATCTGTAAGTGCATGGCGGCAGGATCCACCTGGCCGGTTACTGTGCAGCGGGCTAATGCACTGTAGATTTACACCTCAGCTTGCTGCACATTAACTCTCAGTCTAGACAAGCTCTTAGTCTTATTTTCAAAAGGTGATTTAGGCCTCAAGTCTCATTCACAATCAATGCACCCTCGGCTCCTACGTGCCTATGGTTACACCTACACTGCAGCACTTACAACGGCGCAGCTGCACCGCTGTAGTGGAGATGCTCTAAGCCGATGGGAGAGAGCGCTCCTATAGGCGTAATAACTCCTGCGTCCATGAGAAGCAGTAGCTATGTCAGCAGGAGAAGCTTTCATGCCAACAAAGCACTGTCTACACAGGCATTTAGGTCGGTGTAACTTATGTTGCTCAGGGGTGTAGTAAGTGAAGGCAATGTAGTAAGTAAAGGCCTAATGAAGGCCCTGAGGCCTGAACTAAAGTAATGGTCAAGACTTTGCTAATATGAAGCAAAGTTAAGCTGTGAGCAAGAGGCAGGCCCTGCTCACAGAAGTTGGCAAGGAAAGGGCTGATGTTGCAAAAATATATATTCATTTAGCATAGTTACAGTATAAACATGGTACCAAGACATACCATACCGGAACATTCCACAGATAACATGGAACAGGCCGACCCATCCCAATGACAGGGGCAAAAGGGTAAAATGATGGATAGAGTTGTTTTGATCGAACCAACAGGTACAAGGTGCGAGGTGGCATCTTACTGCATAGAGGGGTTGTACCTTGCTACATAGAGGGGTTGCACCTCAATACGTCAGGAGTGATGTGTAACTTGTTTGTACCTGTGTATAAGAATGTGTCCCTGGGGTGGTGTCTTTGTCCGGCCACGGGGGCAGTGGAAAGTCCCGCCACTGAGCCGGGTCCTTGCCAAGAGGCACTTTTCTCGTAGTATGCCCTGAATGAGGCTCAGAAACCTACAGGGAACTGCAATTGTGTCCGAGATCGCAATAAACCTGGCCGAGGTGCCTTTGTATCTTAGTAGACTCTGTGGTTATTGGGGGTTCTCGTCGGGTCTGCTGTGTCAGCTATCTGCGCAGAGCTGGGGCAGCACACAGAGGGAACACAAGCACGCAGCCGAGTGATATCAACAGGAGAAAGCAGAAGCACCACACCGGTAGCATCTGACAACAAGGGGTATGGATAGTTCATACCCCTGAGCGAAGTAAGTTATACCAAAGTAACTGGTAGTGTAGATAAGGTCTAAGTTTTCTTTCAAAATGACATGTAGGCTTGTAAGTCAGTTAAATGCTTTAAAAACATTTACTCTGTCTTTTTTTTTCTACTCCAAGCCTTTCATTCGTCCAACTCTGCCAGCCTTGATGACTGTTTGTCTGCTTCTCCCAAAGTGTTTCGGTCCCTTTCTCCACAGCATCCCATATGAATGGAATGTCCTTCCTAATTGTATTTTGCCAGGTCAGTTCTCTCACTCCAGGCTTACTTTTTTCATAATGTCTGTAAGAAATGAATAATAATTATTATTTATTAAAAGCAACAACAACTTAGGGGTTCTGTTAAAGAGATAGGCCTACACTAAGTAATCACATGATCTCATTGCTGAAATGCACCTTTCTCCTCATTGCATCTCCTATTATTTGCACCTATTATTTAGATACTTCTCACATCATGTCTAAAATGGGATGGGACACTCATTGGGAAAAGGACTGTCTCCTTTCTTTCTTTCTCTCTGTAAAGTTCCTTTTATATTTTGGTCACTAAAACAATTAATGATAACTAAGATTAAAACTACCGGGAATGTTTCCAATCCTATGATCCATGCTGATTTAAAACATTTCAGGAAAACAAGAGCCCTATAAACAAAAACATGAATAAATACAAGCAAATGGGAACATTTAAACTCTTATGATGTGAATCATTCTGAATGGCTCTAATGGCCCGTGTCCCAAAGATACATGTCTGAGATGTTACCAAGATGCATGGATCTATTTTTTTTATTATGTAATCATAATACCTAGCTCTTATGTAGAGTTTATTCATCAGTAGATCGCAAAATGCTTTACAAACAAGGTGAGTATCATTATCCCCATTTTACAGACGAGGAGACTGAGGCACAGAGAGAGGAAGTGACTTGCCCAAAGTCACTCAGCAGGCCAATGGCAGAGTCAGGAATAGTGCCAGTCCAGTGTGCTGTGCACTAGGACACACCGCCTCCCTATATAGCGCTATGCATGTGCATGGAGCTTACAGCCCAAGGGCTTGATCTCATCTTGAAGCCAGATGGAACTACTTGTGCACCTAAGGCATGCCCATGTGAGAAAAACATGCAGAAATGTGCCATAGACACGGGGGCTCCGTGGGTCCCTGGGGTGCAGGATTCTGCCCATGTGCCTCCTTTTGTAGAATTGGGGCCTAAGTTAAGACAAGGCATGAGATGTTAGAAAACAGCAGGAGTAGGTGTGGGGAGGAGGAGGAGCAAGAATGGTGTAAGGCTGCATTTATTGAGTGCTTGATGTATAGATCTAGGGGACCATCCCCAGCTGGTGTACAATGTCATACTTCCACTGACTTCCCTGGAGCTCTGACAGTCTACACCAGCTGAAGATCTTCCCTGTGGAGCCTACAATGAATTGGGCTCTTCGAGTAGCAAGTGTAAATACTTTATTTTTTTTTCTATTTAGGTTCTCATACCATGCCCATCACTGTGATATCTGAGCATCTATACACACATGATTTTTAAGATTGACTATTATATTTAAAAAAAATATTTGTAGGTGCCAAGACTGTTTTTTTTTTTCAACCTTTTCCTGGTTTGCTGTAGATTTTGATATACAATTCATCAGTCAGCCGGTAAAGATTATATCACATATTCTTGCATGCTGAAAATGGCAAGATTTAGAGCTTTCCGTGTTGTCTGTCTTCATTAAGACACAATATTTTTCCTCCTCTCTTCTCCAAAATTATGAATACAGCCATTTCCGTGATACATTTAGACCAAATATACAAATTATAAAGTCTTCCATGTCTAATTTAGAGTTTGTATTTTATACTTGCTGTTAGTGTTCCCTACGGTGTGTTCAATAAAACGAACAACGCGACCATCTGCTTTTTTAAAGAAATGTTTCTTTAGGTAGCACAAATAGCTACCTCAAAACCCTTGTGTGTGGAGACAGCAAGAGGAATAGCAAGTAGACAGCTGAAACCCCTGTAAATATTTTGTATTAAATCCACAGGCTTTTTTTTGGCGGGGGGGGGGGGGGGGAGGGGGGAGTGGAAGAAGGAGAGAAAAAGAAAAACAAAAGTTATTCAAACCATTCTCCTGAAAAGCTATCAGTCTTAAAGTCACTTTAAATGTACTTTTCATTACCCTGGCATTATCCATAGACGATTCATTCTGTAGTTGATAAGGATTCTCTAATCCTTAATGTGACAGCCTGTAGGTAAGGATCCTTTCCACTCCATGTTCAGAATGTGCGGTAACGTTGACATCAAATTATGACACATTTTGGGTTACTAAGATAAACAAAAGGGAAATTAACTGCTCAATTAATTCACAAATCATTTTGCATACATTATAAAAAGAATCATTACTGCATTCTCCTGCATTTAATTTCATTGTAATAAATAACTACATCTCAGACACTGCAAAAGAAAAATGTTGGGATTATGCTGCATCAAATTAAAGTATGTACTGAACTCATCAGAAGGTTGATGAGACAGAAAATGTCAGGGGTGCAATGGAGGTTGATGGGAATTGAAATTCCCAGCTGCCTAGGTAACACTTAGGCATTACCAATTTCCAGGAGGATAATGGCGCATCATCTGCAGCCAAACCACCTTCTGCTGGGATCCTGCTATACCTTGCAAGCTTATGCCTGGACAATGGTTAAATGGGAGACCTCCAGAAAAATCTAAGTGCTCCAAAAAAGTGGTGCTGGTAAGTACTGAACTAATATGCCAGCATGATGCTAAGCTGGCATCATGTTTCTGGAGGTGGTATTTTTCTACTGAGCTATAAAACCAAGGTCCTTTTCATGTATGGTGTAATAGGTCCGTGCCGGGGCTCGACCCTTCTGGGCAGGAGGGGAGCCACACCGACTCACTACCGCTGAAATAAACAGTCAGTTAGTTCAGAAGCTCCGGCCCTCCGGTGCAGGGGCGGAGCAAAACCGGCAGCTAGCTCAGGCCCTCAGACAGGGGCTGAGCAGGCAACCGTTAGTTCAGGGCTCAGGCCCTCTGGTGCAGGGGCTGAGCAGGCAAATAGTCAAGGAGCCCAGGCCCTGGATCAGGGCGGGGCACACACAGTGATAGCTCAGGCCCTTGGTTGCAGGGGCTGAGCAAGCAAACAGTTAGGGTACGCCCAGGCTCCTACCGCTGAGCGTTGGGTGAGGGGGAAGCTTGCCACCCGTGAGCGGGGTGGCAGGGGGGAACGCAGGCCCACCCACTCCACTGCTTTCCAGCCCAGGGCCCTAGCAGCAGTTACTGCCGCTGCTGGTCAGTGGGGTATCCAGACCGAAACACACTGACATTGGCTCACATTCGTCTGCAGCCTGACTGGGGTCGGCTACCCCCGGGCTACTTCCAGCTTCCCCCTCAGGGCCTACCTCATTCGTGGCACCGGGCTCGGGCCAGTCCAGCTGCATAGGCTCCTCTCGGCCAGGGCTTGGTGGCAGGTCCGGCAGCTCCGTCGGGAAATCAGGCCAACGGCACTTGGGTGGCTCCTCTGGGTAACAGCAGGGCCGGAGGGGTTCTGGTGCGGTCTCGCCTTCAGGGTTAGTGTGGGGGGGCTCCAAGGGTTCCTCCCAGCGACGGGAGCGGACTGACTCCAGCGGCTCCTCCTCGTAATGGGCCCGGGGCAGCTCCAGCCAGTTAGGGCCCGGGCCTCGGAGGTCTCCCAGCCGGGAGCTCCCGGCCACATGTCTGCTCCCTGTGGTGGCTGGCGGCTGACTGAGCTCTGGCGGCCGGCCTTTATACTTCCTGTCCCGCCCCTTGACTTCCGGGGGGCGGGAACAGGCGGTGGTGGCTCCACCCACTCCGGTGCCTGCAAGGGTGCTCCCTCTTCTGGGCAGGAGGGGAGCCACACCGACTAACTACATATGGTCATTCAATTTTTCCTAACATGAGCAGTGTTGCCCCAATTTCTTTTTACAATTTCAGTTGGGTATATGATACCCTTCTGGCTGTAGAATGTTGTGCACTGTTAAACCATATTGTATTTGCAGAGGGAGCTGTATTCCATTGATGGATGAAGAAATAGTTCATACATCATTTTAAGTTTATAAAGTCCTTGAGATCTTTTGGGATGAAAGGCACTATCCTATGTAAATGCACGATATTATTGTTTTGTTTATTAGCTGGATTTGCCTTATTAGCATTCAGCTCTAGTGGCTTATAACACAAAGACAGACAAATAAAGAAAAGGAGAGCAGTGAGAAAAGTGCTTTTATATCTGTTCTGTATTCAGTTTGTCTCTTGCTTCAATACTTTCAGTGTAACCTTTTCCATTTAACTAGCATGTAGCTTATTCTTAGATTTGGAAGGATAAGATTGTTATTGGTGAATGTCAGTAAAGTCAATTTCACAGTCCTCCCACAAACAGACAAAAATATTTCCATCGATGATGATCTAATTTTTATAGAGAGGCAAAATAAAACAGTGCTGCTTGAGAACTTATTAGACTTAGATTAAAGGATATTTGCGTTGTACATTTTGACATGTGATGTTGACATTTTGTGTTTTAACCATTTAAAAGCTAACTTTGAAAGCTTTGAATCTCAGCACCTACTGTCATTAAATAATTGTCTGATGCCCCCTGTTGTCTGACACCCTCCCCCATAATTTTTGCAAACTTAAACATTTTATACTGGTTACAAAAATTAAAATGCTTAAATAAACATTGATATTAGCCATCAAAGTTATAAAAAATAAAAATTGAATTCTGCAAAGCCTACTTACTCTGCAGATTAGTCAGCATAGTCACAAATAGAACCTGTATAAATCTACCAAATGTGATTTGTTTCATGACAAACCTGAAACATGCTGCAGCATTGTGCAAAGATTCAGCACGGTACATGAAACTTTTGAGCACATCCCTTCCTGCCCATGCTTTTTTAGGAATAAGTTCTGGAGTGAAACTGAAACAATTTGTGCTGTGTTTAATTTACCTTTTTAGGTTTGCTTAAAGCAAAATACAAGGAAAATATGAACTCCCATGAAATGGAACCAAATGCAAAATGTTATTTAATGAATTGCAAACTTCAGATCCCTGTAGTGATATTGTCAAATGAAAGTGTACAATCTTCCTTTTACAATGACTATAGTTCTTAACTTTTATATTTACTTTGTGTCCAAGGGACATACAAGACTTTGATCCCAATGGCACTACAACACTTTATGCTAGTGGTGTATTTTGGGCTCTGTCTTTAATTTTCTTTTGACTGACTTACATTGTAATAGTGGCTTTTCTGTTGCAATGTGCAACTGTGTATTGTACCTTTTAAGTGACTTTCCCTCACATTTTTAAATGAAATTGCTGCCCAGCGTGTCTAGACATAATCTTCCAAACCATTAAAAATAATTACTTGGGTTTTCTGGGGGGAAAAAAATCAACAAGAAAAAATACAGTTAAAAGTTTTGGGGAAACGCTCCAGACTGAATTTCTCCTCTACAACCAGTCCAGATGGGATGATTAGATAATATTTGCATAGTGTTTACAAAGCTACATAAGTGCATTACATAAAGTGAAATAGGTTAGTCTAGCCACCATATTGGTGGCTGGCTGGCTGTTGTATGGGCAATAAAAACATTTGATATCCAGGGAAACTTCATATACTAAGGCTAAGAATTTCAAAGCTGCCTAAGGGATTAATGGGAATCAGGTATCCAAATTCCCTATGCAGGTTTAATAATCCCAGGCTAAGCATTTAGAAGCACTCAGTTTTCCAAAGAGTTCCGACTGTCTTTGGCCTACAATATAATTGAAAAGCATGCATGCAACATCTCGTGTTGTACAAGGGGAAAAGAATAAAGCAGCACCATCAATGTGTGGGAAGCAAGTCCCCTAATTTGCTTTCTTTCCATGGGGTAACAAATAGCTGCACAGTAATGTTAGCAGAACATCACTGAAACTAATTCTCAGTAATGTGACTCCTTAATGTTACAAATGCATGAAGCCCATTAAGTAAAGTTGAGTGAAATTTTAAAAAGCCACTTACAACTCGCACATCGGGTAGTTCATAATCAGGGCACTTTCTTTGTGAATGAAAAGCAACAGGGCAGATGCAGGATGGCGGAACCCTTACACGTGGTCAAATTCTTTTCTCATATATTCTGCACTCTGTACATACATGCTGGACCTAGCAGTGGTGCTGCCACAATCCATGCCTTGAAGTAGTAATAACAAACACCAAATTCATGGTTTCCATCAGCAGCACCCCTAATATAAATATTGTTCCAGCTTCTCTAACTACTAGTGGATAAACTCCTAACTGAAGAAACGTCTTCTTAACCCAGTGGCAACAATGACACTTGTTAAGGGGAGCATCATGTGTCTAGCGAGATCAGAAAACTGGTCCCCAAAGAAGTGCAGATGTAGGAGGAAAATACCTTTTATATATAATCAAGAAAATATTGTCATAACAATGGAACACCTAAACAGTGATAGGAAGGAAGGAAGCTGTGTGAACTAAAGCCATAATCCTGCAAGGACAGACAAAGATGTGCTTAACATTATGAGTGAGTAGTTCCATTGAAGTCAATGGAACTAGTCACATATATAAAGTTAAACATGTATATAAATCTTTGCAGGATTTGAACTTAACTTTGGGGGGAACCCTGAATATTTATCCATCCAT
This sequence comes from Chrysemys picta bellii, assembly GCF_011386835.1. Lineage (NCBI taxonomy): Eukaryota > Metazoa > Chordata > Testudines > Emydidae > Chrysemys > Chrysemys picta. The sequence continues at coordinate 12,848,271 of NC_088799.1, read as the reverse complement.
AAAGCCAACGTGAACCTTTTAAGAGAGATGGACTCAAGTGTTAACAATTTTGAACCCTCTATAAATCCGGAGTGGCTGCGGCACTGGTTTACCCCATTAGCCAAGCTAAAACTGCAGCTCCAGACTTTGGCTGTGAAGACACACACAGAGTCTGTCTTTAATGGTGCAGCGTCATGGCTGAGCTGTGCTAGATAAACATACACAATCACAAACTAGACCTATGGGACCTAGTACATAATAAATACAAGCAAAGATGAGAGAGAATATGGGCCAAATGAAATACTAAAAGGATGACTCACTTATTCCATTAAGGGTTTGATATTTTTATAGGGCTAAATTGGGGCCGCGTCTGTATGGGTGAGCACAGGGAAAAAAGAGCATAAGGGACCTTTGCTTCCCTTTTTGCCCCGGATAAGGCAGTATTTTCCTTCAGAGCCAAGGTATTTGTCCCAGTGAGCACCTTCATCCAGAATTCCTCCAAGAGCTTCTTCCTCCAAGAACCAGCCGATGGCATGATTCAACTCCACTGATGTCAGTTCCAGCGAGTTCAATGAGAGTTCTAGCAGCCTCACATAATCACACTGTGGCCTTTAGCATTTGAAAGAAATCCTTTTGAAGTCACATACCCAAAAAGCATTAAAAGCAGCAAATACCCAATTAAAAGCAGCAAATATATCTGGCTTCCTGGGCTGCAAAGTAGTAAAGAGAAATTAATAATCAAAGCTGAATAGTGACCAGAATGGCAATTTACTTATGGAAAATGCATTTTCATCTCGAGCAAGGGAGGATGAAATGCCTCCTGAGAATATAAATAGGGAAAATCAAATACCTTGAAATGTATGTGAGGAAATTTTGTCTTTTAGTGATGAGTATGATAATGATTCCATTACTAATACTGATAACAATAACAATGACAGTGTGTGATCTTAGCAGCATCAAATGGTTTGTATCTGGCAGGAGAATATGTGTACATTCTTAATATAAAAATAAAAAAAAAATGAGAAGTTAAGGATAGAGCAGTAGAGCCACAGAGCAGCAGAGGCGTAATAATAAATGAAATGGGGGCGTTGAATACAGAATTTGTTATTTTGATTTATGCAACCTGGAAATGAAATTGGTGAGATTAGGAAATTCATTAGTAACATGAATTCAAACGTGTGCACCAAACTCAGATGTGGAATGCAGTAGCAAACTGTCAGTCTTGTTTAATGAAAAAATTGTTAATGTCTTTATCACTTGATGCTTTTTAAAAATTCTGCTGAAAGTGCACCTAAGGCTGAGAACTCCCCACCTTCCCCGTCCTGGTTAAAAATTAGTAAAACAATTGTCTGTATTTGGCCCTGAGTTACAACCTGGGAACACCAGTTATGGAAATTCAGGCCTGATCCAAGATCCATTGATGTCAAGGTTTTGGATAAGGACTCACATGTTGAAGAAAGCTGATAATGACTATGAACTAATTATGGTAGCTATTTATCGTCCACACTACCTTAGACAGTTTTATAAGTTGCAGCTTTTCCTGCCAAATCTAGCCTCGGGTGAAGGTTATAGAGATTCAACCCAAGCAGCTATGTAGAAGTAGGGAATATTATCATCTGCTGACATTTACTTTCCATCCCTTTATCTAAAGATGTAGCTCTATTAATTCATAATCTATGTTACGTAAAATATACATGCAAGGAATAAGTTATGTACTTTAAAAAGGCTGGTATTGTAATTTACAGCTAGATTAATCAAAGCCACAGTTTTAATGAACTAAAAGTTTCCACTCCGTGCGCCGCAGTGGGGGAAGCAGTCCACTGGCTTAGTGATAGTGCTTAGCACTGCTAAATGGGATATCATGATCTGTGCATTGCTTCCAATCTGTCACTTTCCAGTGGGAATTCTGAGCTGCATATTGGCTGCATTTTCAGTCCTGGAGCAAGGGCATGCATCATAGCATTCAGCAAAGATCACTTTCACTGATTAAAGAATGTTTGATTCTGACACTCTTACTCATTTTGAGTAGTACCTGATGACTACTCAAATGGCCTTATTGACTTTAATGGGACCATGGACTTCCATGAGGTTACTCGTGGAGTAACATACTATTTGTTGTAAGAATCTCGCCAAAATTTGCATCACAATACTGAGCTATAAGAATAGAAGATCAAAGAGGATGGAATAAGGAGGATTCGTGGTGGTTCCCATTAAGATATGGAGGCCAAGTGTTATCATTTGGGATTGGTGAACTGGTCTGGCTAAAATTTGACTCGGACCAGAACTTCGCCCCATATTCAAACAGTCCCTGATCCAAGGTTTCCTTAACTTTGAAAAATGTTCACGTAACTTTTCCTGGTTCCAACTGAGGCTGAAATCAGAGATGACAAAATATTGAAATGTCTGGGAGAACTGATGAAGAATTGACTTTTTCTTTGAGCTGAATTTTCCAGCTGATGTCACTCTATGGAGTACAATTCCATGTATGCAGCGAAATGCTATCTAAACCTCATAAAACTTGCATGTTCTTTCCCCTGAATGGCAACATATCAAAAACCTATCTTAATAGAGCCCTGCCATTTTAGTTGTTGTTGATATACCAGTTGTTACAGGATGATTAACTCTGCCATTGGTTTTCTTTTGCAAGACTGAACTCATTGTTTTCTTAAGAAAGGAAGGTCAAGGGAGAATTTACCATATTAGGGAAAATCTGATGTTTCTCGCAAAGATGATGCAGTCTCATTTCCTGGTCTTTATTCTGCAAAGTTTGTTGCAGCCTTTAACTACAAGGCACTGACAAACCCCCTGTTGCATCATTTTTCTGGAATTGTTCCAAATTACCCTTTTTCAAGCTCTTTGTGGGTGGGAAGAGGCAGATTTGCAGATGTAAGTGCGCTGCCAAAAAATGTATTCGTGCTCTGTAATCCTCTTGCTGCTCCCTATGCCTAATGGCATCCTTCTTTTCACTGTAGATTTCCTGGCCTATGCTAACTACCAGTTCCATGTTGCCCTACATCTGTGTTTACTTAACACTATCAGAACTGATGTGATTTGAACTGACATGACTCACACTGGATGAAATCCTGATTCACTGAAATAAATGGGAGTTCTGTTGTTGACTTCAATTGGACCAGGATTTCACTCATTATTTTGATTGTGATTCTTGAGAACCATTTCCCTTTGCCTGCCTTCCCATTCCACATAGGTCTACTGTTCCTGTGACTGCAAGCTATCCAGGGCAGGAATTTGTCTCTTTTCTCCTAAAGGGCCTCTCTGGCTAGTCAGTTTCACAAGCTATGGCAAACTATTTTGCTTTGTTCTACCTGAAATATGGCAGCACTTCTGCTTGTAGGGACAAAGCAAGGACCTCAGCCAGTTTAAGTTATTGTAGCTTTATTGACTACAATGATTTACAGTAACTGAGGATCTGGCTATAGTTGCAAAGTTCTTTGCATTACAATTTAAATTTGTATTATAACTATATTATTGTTACAAAATTATATTAGACAAGTTGGGACAAAATGCTCTGTTATACCTACCCAACATTCATATGGTATTGGATATTTAGATGGATTATAATATCCACAGTTGTATTACACAGGGAAAAAATAACTTTGGAAGAGATGAACCTTCCATGGGGGGGATAGCTCAGTGGTTTGAGCATTGGCCTGCTAAACCCATGGTTGTGAGTTCAATCCTTAAGGGGGACACTTAGGGATCTGGGGCAAAATCAGTACTTGGTCCTGCTAGTGAAGGCAGGGGGCTGGACTCAATGACCTTTCAGGGTCCCTTCCAGCTCTATGAGATAGGTATATCTCTATATATTATTAACCTTAATGCTTCAGGACATAGACTAACTACTAGCCGAGAGGTTCATGAAAAAGTTTCTTATGGGCAGATTACTCCATAATTGTTAACTTTGGGGTCCTTGCACCTTCCTGTGAATTATCTAGCACCGGAAACAAGGTACTGGAATAGATGGCTCACTGTGAATGAAAATCTCTATGTTCCTTTTGAAGCAAACAAGATGCTGATGGCAGTTAGTACAGAAAAATGTATTTAAGTCATCTAGACTATCCCCAACATTAAATTGCACCTAATGTCTTTATTTTATTGTGTACATGCAGTAGAAACTTTTTGTAGGAACAAGGCCATAGAGAAGGATGGTATGTCCTGTCCATATATGCATTACTATGCTTGTAATGCACCAGTTCATCCAAACTGATGAATAAGGCCTTCTATGCTGTAATAAAAATAACAATGAAATAAGCTATGGAATAGGCTTCCCAGGGAAGTTGTGGAGTCCCCATCATTGGGAACTTTAAAAACAAGTTGGATAAACACACCTGTCAGGGGTTGTCTAGGTACACTTCATCCTGCCACAGCACAGGGGGGATGGACATGATGACTTCTTGAGGTCCCTTCCAACCCTACATTCTATGAGTCTATAATCTGTTTGAAATACTTTCTGTAATGAAGAAAACATGGCTTGAAAAACTATTAATTTTGTATAAAACAGGATTGATATGCCTGGAAAATATTAGGTGAGTTCTAAATAAAGAATTTGTCAGTATCACTATGCTATAGCAAAAACTCCGTTATTTACTACCATTTCTATCAAAGTATATCTTTATCAACTATATCATATGCATGCTAAATATTAGTTCTTGCAACAGGCTCCAAGTACTGTTTTAAACATCCTTTCTTAACATCAAACATAGAGCAGAACATTTTAAAAAGAAAATATATGTTTCTTCATTGAAAGATACAGGCCAATCCATATCTGCTTTGCATGGTTCTCTATCACACCATGTTATTTTAGCAAGCACTTTAATTATGAGTAATTTGTATAAACAGGTGGGACTATGCCATGGCTTTAGCCAAAATGGACCCTATCCTGCAGTTTATTGTGGATGACTCTCTCATTAAGTCCATGCTACTATAAGAATGTATCCGAGGATGAAATGTAACGAATCAAAAGCACCTGGTAACTCCATGCCTACACAGTGGGTCTGTTTTAATCAAAGCTCTGGAGAATGAATAGGTTTGATGAAAAGGATTGTTAATAAACTGGCCAGAGTTTATGTTGAATTATTGGTGGTGTCCTTATTTCAGCAGCATCTATTGTCCATTGTGGAGTGTTAGCAGCAGGCTGTCAGCAGAAGCTAGTGAATAAATGGCAGAGTTTCTGTAATGAGAACAGCATTCCTGTGTTTCCAAATGATTCCTTAGTAACAACTGTGGCAGAAACAATGTAAGTTAATATATGTGACTGAATGGATAGCAGACATGTGAATGCTTTCTGAATGTTCTGATCAGAGGTCTAGACTTAGGAGGTTTTTCTCCAAGCTCCACTTAGCAAACACAAGGAGCAGACCAGGAAAAACATCAGAAACTTTTAGAGTCGTCTTCCCCACTGGCCAGTCAGCATCTCTGATCCAAATCTGACATTTCATTGTGACTGCAATTTTGCTTGAATGGGGACAGCTTGCTTGGGGCCCAAATTTAGCAAACAGCTGGCCAAAATTTAGCAAACAGCTGGCCAAATCCTGCAGGACTAGTCATCCTATACAACCCTAGTTCCTCAGCTGGGTTGCATAAGTCAGGGCAGATTTGTCCCGTTATTTTTTAATAAAGTTTAATGGCCAGCATTGCATTTTTATAAAACCAAACCATGCATTCTGCAGTGGAATTATTTATACTTCAGTAGAATTTTTGGGGAAAAAAAGGGCTAAACCCAGCAAAGCACTTAAGTTCCTGCATAATTTGGAGCACGTAAGTTGTCCTGTTGCCATCTGTGAAACTGCTCAAATGCTCCAAGTTACTCATGTGCATAAGTTTTTGCTGGGCTGGGGCGTTCTTCGGAGGGCCTGACTTAGGGTGAGACCCTGGCCCCATTGAAGAGAATGTCAAAACTCACATTGACTTCAGTGGGCCAAGTATTTTGCCCTTACTATTGGACGTAGAGTTTATGACCAGGCAGAAACTCGTTATGGGATCTCCATGGGACTCTACCTGATAGTTAAACTCTCTGCCAAGTACACTGAGTGCTTGAAGGATTGAACTCTTCGGCTATGTCTACACGACGAGCTAGGGGTGTGATTCCCCTACTCGTGTGCACATACTTGCATTAGCTGTCATTGAGCTAATGTAAGTATAAATAGCCGTGTAGCTTGGCTGAGCTATGCCAAGTATGAATCCACCTGAAACTGGTGGGTATGTACTTGGCATGGCTCTGCTGTTGCTACCAGTGCTATCATAGTAACGTTGCTATTCACACTCACACTAGCTTGCTGAGAGCTAGTGTGGGTATGTGAACTTGAATAGGGGAATCACTACCTCATAGTGTAGATATAGCCTTATACTTTTAACCCTTCGTGGTGCAAAGACCATCCTTTCTCTGCAATGTTCTGTATAGGGACAAGCCACTGTCTCAGCAAATAACAAACAATAATAATTATGATAATTTTTGGTCTCAGTATGTGGAACTGCCTTTCTCCTGTTATCAATAGGAATTCCACATCTAGTGAGCTGATAGAACCAGGCTTATGAGAGTTAAAGCAATGGGCACACGTGCAGTACATTCTTCCCAAAGAAAATGTTTCAGGGCTCAGTCCTACACTCCTCAGTGAACATTTTGTCAGAGTAGGAAGTACAGGATTGACTCTTCATCACAGCAAATAAGTAAGAGCCATCCCAGGCTACTGCGTAAATATTATGCCTTTTCTTTGTGATTGTGATTTGGAGAGAGAGACTAGACTTCAGAAAATGCCTGTGTGTGTGTGTGTGTGTGTGTATAAAGTTACCAGAGTCCAAATGGCTCTGTTGGAAACATCCCAACCAGGGTTTAAAATAAGTGTGTGTGTGTGTGTATGTATGTACACACACACACACACACACACTTATTTTAAACCCTGGTTGGGATGTTTCCAACAGAGCCATTTGGACTCTGGTAACTTTATATACACACACACACACTTATTTTAAACCCTGGTTGGGATGTTTCCAACAGAGCCATTTGGACTCTGGTAACTTTTCACAAAAGATTATTTTTTCAACAAATCTTGAAAAAAGGCAGTTTACATTGAATACATACGAGTATTTAATACTGTTGGCTCCGTAAGTCAATTAATTATCTTCTTACCTGTATATGATTATTTACTGGTGATGGTTGGTCATCGTTATGTGACTATACATTTAATTAATTCCCACGGTGCCTAGAGCTTTCTATATGGAATCTTAAATGTTGAATTTCTTTTCTTTGTTGCCTAGCACATCAATATTAAAGTTATCTTAATTTAGTAGAATCCCATTAATAAGCAATGATTGTGAGAGATCTATTGCAAAATACTGAATATGGAGAATTCTTTCCAGTGCAAAGGCCCTGAACAAGGCCTTATAAAGTGGTTAAGCTCTCAAAATAAGACTCAGTTGGCACGTAGGCCTTGGACACAGGGAAGCATTTAACCCTATGTGATCCAATACTAAAAAAAGCAGGAAAAATGCATCCAAACATGTACTTGATTTATTTTGCTTAACTGTCATTTTAATTGATACTACATAGTAAATGTACTTTATTATATGTTGTGAAAATAATGACATTTGGTAAGGCATGACCTTAAAAAGTCACCTGCTTTTAAATCTCTGAAGAGCTAGGGAACATAGCGGTTCTGGGTGTGTTCGTGCTGACTGGGTGATTTTGTATGCTTGCTGTTTAGCTAAGTGTGGATTGGTGAGGTTCTACTATATGAGCCAGAAGCTCATTTTTCTGAAGTGCTCAGTTCCACTTACGACCAGAAGTGCAGAGATTCTTTTGAAAGCTGGTTGTACAAGTGTATCTATAATATTTTTAAAGCCTGTATCATATTAATGGAGAATGATCTGTGTACCCAGAATAGTAGGTGTAATTAAAATATAATCAAAAGCTTAATACTCAGTAGTGACTCTATTCTGACTTTTTTCTCTTTTACTATTATGGCCCAAGGGTTATAATTATCATATTAAATAGACCACCTCTTGTTAATTCTTATTGCATAATTAATGCCTGGTTTTATTTATCCATTAGTTACATTTCCCTTCTATACAGCTGTACGCTGAAAACTCACTTTCATAATTTGAGTTGCTAGTTCCTGATGGATCATTATTAACAAAGGGTTGCTCTGTAGTACATATACTGGTAAATTTCCCATTGAATTCAATCTGAAATTTACAGGTTTCTGGTCTGTGGTTGGACTCTAACTCCTGATCCCACTGAAGTCAATGGAAAAACTTCCACTGAATTCCAAAAGACCGTGAGTTGCACCTAAATAATGTAAGCTGCTTTTGAGATATAGATGTTTAAGCATTGTAAGTCACTGGAAGGGCAATTCTTAAAGACACTAATGGGAGTTAGATTCCAAACTGCTAGATTTTCAGTCGGAGAGCATGCCTATCACTCATTTGTGTCTTTCAAGATTTCCACCTGTAGTTCTGTTTTTCATATATTCATGGCTCTTGCATGTGGAAGTAATTAAGAGAGATGCTGAGAATTCACAGACAAAAATTATCTGGATTAATTTTCAAAAAACCCGAATTGAATAAATGTGAACATAATTAGAGCAAATTATCATTTTATTTATCATAAACAATGCAGTTTGGGGGAAACTGAAACTATGTGAATTTGGACAAATTTGGCGAATAGGTTTGACCAAAATAATGATATTTTTAAAATGTTGAAACAATACATTTTGACTTCATTTTGAAAGGACATTTCATTTAGTAATTTATCTAGATTTATTTTTAAAAGGGTAAAAACACCTGAAAACTAAATGAAAATAAATCAGGAAAAATTGTTTCTTAGTGAACAAAATTAAAATGTGGCAGTTTTTTCAGTGAGAAAAAAACAAAAAATTTCCACTTTGGCTTGACCTGAAATGAACCCTTTTTGGATGTTTTAGATTTGGCTACAGAACCAGAAAAATCAATTATTTGCTCAGCTCTATGTGTGACTATGGGGTAGGGGGATATCTGGGATTTTGCATATGTTCTAGAACAATTATTAAATTTGGAAACTTATACATTTACAGCCTGTTCCAAAGCTCATTAAAGTAATTTCAACTCTTTCTATTGGCTTCAATGGGCTTTGGACCAGGCCCTAAACCTTACACATTTCTGGTAGTCCAGAGTAAATATTTTACAACCGAGTTATTTAAGTCTCTAAATATACCAAAGACATTTTAATGCAAGCACTGACACTACTCTTTCTAGGGGTAGGTCTGTACTACCCGCTGGATCGGTGGGCAGTGATCGATCCGGGGGGGGGTTGATTTATCGCGTCTAGTTTAGACGCGATAAATTGACCCCCGAGTGCTCTCCCGTCAACTCCTGTACTCCACCGCCGCGAGAGGCGCAGGCAGAGTCGATGGGGGAGTGGCAGCAGTCGACTCGCTGCAGTGAAGACACCGCAGTGAGTTATTCACGTAGCTGAAGTTGCATAACTTAGATCGATCCCCTTTCTCCCCCCCCCATGTAGACCAGGCTTAGGGTTATTGAACAGCACCAATACGAACCTGTAGAATAAGGCTATGTCCATAAAATGTGTTTTTATGTAGAAGAATTTGGTAGAGAATTATAATTGGGAATCCCTAATTTTCAATTTATAATGATGGTCCAAGTTTGATTATTGTAGCCCTTTAGAATTTTATTATCCAATAAGAATACGGTATTCCCATCATCGGTTGATATTTAAAATACATATAAAATACTAGCAGTTTAAGACCATTTAAGTAGCACTAAAAATTGGAAACATACACTCTAAGGAGTCTAACCATCATTCGAACTTGGTGGGATTGCCTGAATGTAAAGATTATTTTCTCCACCTCCTATACCTTAACAAGATTAAAATAGAACGCATCTCTTGGGGGGGGGAGGGATAGCTCAGTGGTTTGAGCATTGGCCTACTAAACCCAGGGTTGTGAGTTCAATCCTTGAGGAGGCCACTTAGGGATCTGGGGCAAAATCAGTACTTGGTCCTGCTAGTGAAGGCAGGGGGCTGGACTCAATGACCTTTCAAGGTCCCTTCCAGTTCTAGAAGATAGGATATCTCCATTAATCCATATATTTTATCTTGATCTTGCATTTATCAGTGTATAAACCATTCCGATGGCTGCCATTGCCTTAATACCATGCTGCTTACAAAAGAGAGACTGTCCTCATTGTAGAGAATTGCAGCCACATGCAGTCCAGATAAATATCCTCTATATTATTGAAACTCATTTGCATGATAAACATTTTACTTTCTATTTACCTTTTGGAATCTCTTATCTCAGCCTTTCATTTGCAGTATAAGCAGGCAGGGGCATATATGGGTTTCTTTTTTCTCCTGTAGAACCTGGTTTTATCTGAGAGCATTAAAGATCAAAGTGCTAATGTTTTATTAATTTCCTCTTGCTGATGTTCATGATTATGTATAATATGTGGTTAAAAAGAAGCGCACATAGATATATTATTTTATAAAGATAAAATAGAAAGGACCAGTTTTTGATCCAGTTCTCATCTCCTTTGAGATTTTTGCAGTTTTATAAACATGTGTAAAGGGTTCAATCCTGTGAGGTGCTGAGTAACTCCTAGAAGGGCTGACAACCTCAACTACTGTTGATTTTGATGGAACTACACATTTACTTAAGTTAAGCCTGTGCTTCAGTGCTTTGCTAAACTGGGGCTTCAAACCTTTCAGGAGTTGCTTATCTCCTTGCAGGATTGAGCCCAAAATGTCTAATTCTTGGAAAATGGGGGGAAATATACATTGTGTGTGTACAGACAAGTTTCACTTGCATTTAGAAGACAGTGTCAGCCATATGCTGTTATAAATCTTGCTATTGTTATAATTTTTATTTGTATTGTGGTAGTGCCCAAGCAGATTGAAGGTCTCCTTGTGTTCAGTGCATTACATACACATCATGAAAGTTGGTCCCTGTCCAAAGAGCTTACACTCTAAATAGAAATGACAGACTGTCATAACGTGCATGGTCCCTTTAAAAGGGCATGTGCAAACACACATGCCTGGTGACTGGCTCCTCAGAGGAGCCAATTGATCCCAGAGGGGTGCACCTGTGGCTGATTAATGAGCTGGGGTGGAGGCTGAGAGGAATATAAGACAAGGAGGGCTACCAGAGAGTAGGGGGTTGACTGGTTCTCCTTGGAGCTAGACCTGCCTGGAGCAGGGGCTCAGGCAGGGTTGGGCTTTAGAAGTTAATCTTTGGATGGCAAAGATTCTGTAAAGATTTATTTTGATAAGATGCCATCAGGAAGCAAAGGACCTGAGGATCTCCTGCTGTTCAGCAATAAGCAGACTACAAATCTGTGGAATGGCTGGGACAGACAATGGGTGGAAAAGAATCACATCAGGCTGGTCCACGTTGTTCCTTAGGGACATTCTGTTGAACTATGGGCAGTGTGAAGAGATGCCCTGTGACCCAATGAAAGAGCCCTGATGTCCTTTGTATTGGAGTTGGAAGAAGACTTTAAGTGGTAACTGGTGGGACCTGCATGGGTGCACACCAGATGCTAGAGAAGCTCTGGTAGGGACGAACAGCCACACAGACAAATGGCGAAAGAAAGGAAATGCTGTGGTTATTTGCATTTCACAGCTGGGGAACTGAGCTTCAGAGGACCTGATGCAAAGCCCATACAAATCAACGGAAAGACTCCCATTGATTTCAGTGGGCTTTGCATCAGGCCCAGAGAGATCGAAGGTCCTGATTCAGCAGAGTACTTAGACATGTGCTTGAATACATGCTTTGCTGAATAAAGGCCTTTGCGACTTGCCCATGGTCACACAGGAAGTGTGGAATGCAGCCAGGGATTGAAGGCATATCTCTAGTTTTCATAGAATACCTTAACCTCAGTTCCATCCTTCCTCCCATTTTACCCAGCAATACATTTGCCCTGGCAGCACTGGCTCATTGGCATAGTCCCATTTTGTCATCAGACAATCCTTTATATAGAGAAGAAAAACCCTGTCTATTTCAGTCAGGGATTAAGGTCTGATCCAGAGCCCATTGAAGTCTGTGTAAGTCTTTCCATTGACTTCAATGGACTTTGGATTAGACCCTAGGTGAGATTTAATCACTACAAGAGTTTCAAAGAGATCTGTTTTTTAAAAGCATTTCCCCCCCTTTGTAGGACAAAATATTGTTTCAGTGAATTTTTATCAGCCTCTGAAATACTTTACTCATTCTCTGTGAGTAACACACGTTAAAGTAGGCCATAACCCAGAACATCTGAAATGCCAGTTATGATGAATCACACATGCACCAAGCTAAGGGCAAATTTCTCCCTGATGATCTACACTGCAAATCTCTACTGCATATTCCATGCTCTGACTCTCCATAGATGTCCGTGGGAACTCCACCTGGGAAGCAGACATGAAAAGGAGAATTTGGCAGTGAAGACAATGAGCACCACTAGAGAGATCATTAGCTATTTAAAGGGATGCTACCCCATTGCCATATGCTACCAAACCAGATTCAGAATTCCATGAGAGCTGGCTCATTTGTCAAAATGTAGGGAGAAGAGCAAACAAATTCAAAAGCCCAATGCTTTGTTGGAACCAAGGAGTTTGCAAATTCTCCCGCTAGTATGTCAGACAAGGATGGGGCTGTCCCTGGAAGCTGAGAAATCAAACGCACAGCCCCACAGATGCAAGAGAAGGAGAACATATCCTTTATCCATACCCTCATCTGCCCCATCGAATTTCCCCTCTGTCATTAAAGGGGAGCATGAGAATCTTTTTGGTTGTGGATTTCTCAGGCATTTGATGGTACAACATGGGTTGAGGGGACTCAGAATTCAGAGTCTTGGCCTGTCCCTCAAAATCCAGGTGTTCTGGGAGCTATATACTATTCAGTAAACAAACAGATTTAATAAAAGCTCCCCAATAAAGTTACTCTAAAGGTTTAACTACTCATGCAAGGCAGGAAATTGAAAAAGGTAGGATTGTAACTCAGTTTTTAATATGTTGTGCTGTATTACAAGTGATACCAAACCTAATGAGTGAGCTGAAGCTCTAGATGCTGCAGGATGTAAGCAGAACTGATTGCATTAAAATTGGAGTCCCAGCCATAATTTTGAATGTTCTTGCTTTGCTGATTTAAGTTCAGTCCTTACCATCATTATATAAATAAAAATCATCATCAGTGTCAGAAAACAAATGTTGCCTAATTGAGTGAAGATTTGCTCTTCACAATACAACACTTACTGTGATTTGTAGGATGTAAGCAGTAACGCCACCAAAGCACCTCTGGCGTCAAGTAATGGCATTGCAGGAGTCCTTTGCCTTTAGCACCCCCTATTCCCTCCATTCTAGATATGCTGCAGTCTGCGTCTTCCATATCCTAGCCCTCTGGCCTGGGCACCTTTCAGTTCAATCCCCTTTTTTGGTCACCAAATAAGTCCAAATGAAAACCGGAAGTCTTGGTGACCACATAGCAGGCCTTCAGCCCCGGTCTGGGATCAATAGTCTTTGCCCTCTTCCTGAGGCTCACACCACCCTCTCGTTTGGGTTCCAGCCCAAGGCCCTTGGGATAAGCAGCTAAGGTCTGTTTCTTATGATCCCCCAATGGTTCTCCTAGCCTCTCTGGCAGCTGCCTAGAACCCCTTCACTTTAGCTGCTCTCTCCTTTCAGGCCCAATCCCAGGGTATAATCTCTCTACCCCAGCCCTCTAATTTCTTTCTTTCTTTCTAAGAAGACTTGACTGGATAGTCTATAGCCAATTATAATTCCTAAATACTTAGCGGCTTATGTTCTCTCACCCTGCCATGTGTCCCTCAGGTAATGTAACAACACCTTTCTAATAGGACCCCACTTCCCCAATATTTTTACTAAATAAAATGTAGTAATTTTTGTTGCCTTAAGATGTTTTAATTCCTCAGAAAGCTTTTCCCTGTCTTTATCCAAGCCTTTAGATACCTATAAAAGGCGATGCACTGCTTCTTCCACTTTAAAAAGCACATGTTGTCCATCTTTATGTCTATTTATTCAAAAAAAGATTTATTTTTGAGCCACAATGGTCAGTTAGTTCTCTAAAGAAAATCACTTCATTTTTCCTGTCTAGGCCCTGACGTATGTCATTATCCTCAGCTTTAGGGCACAATTCAAAAAAACCTTCCTCTCTCTTCATTAATCCAAGCTTTTTGCCATTCCTCTTTTACATTTTTCTGTACAAGACTTTTGAATTCCTCTGTACTCAAGGGCATTTCTATGTCAGTCTTTCCATTTCTTATAGCATTTTAGCTCATTTGTCCACCATTTTGTTTCCTGTTATCCTAATATGTGTTGGGATCTAAGCTAATGCTACAGGTATCCCTTTCTGTACTAGCTCTGTTAGTAATAGAATTTCATTGATTAGATCACTTCTGTGTACTGAGAAACACTTCTAATTGTCATAAGGCCTGAGATTGAATCTGAAAAAGTAACCACCACTGCTGGATATATATCCAGATCCAATTTAGTGCTAGAATAATTGCTACTAGTTTGACTGTCGTGACAACTACAAAATTGGATATTCTTGTGGATGTACTAATCTCCCTCATTGGCCCTGCAGTCCTTCCTTTATTCCCCAGTCTAGTTCTCCTCAGCCGGTCTGCTCCTTAATTACGTGTCTCCTCCAGGTGCCATGGAATGGACTAATTGGGCCCTTAGTCTCCTGTTAACCCTTTATTTGCCAGCGAGGGGCATACACTCCATTACGCACAGCCTCCAGGGGTAAAGTACAGTAGTGTTTTCTGTTTATGAAAAATATGGACTTTCGCTGTTGGGGACATATCACTTAGCTGGTGGAGGAAAGCTGCATCTTTGATTTTAAAACAAATGTGTGGAAGGATTTTTAATGCATTGATAGTGAAAGTAACATGCTGCCCACCTATTAATTTTTATACATTGGAGTTTTGTCCTACTTTATGCAAGGCCTTTCTACAAATGAAGCTGTTTCTGGTTAATTGAAGCAACAATCCAAATACCTGCCCATCAGAGGTTTCGTTACCTTGGTGTCACAGGGTTGGGACTCACCACCGCAGCATCTCCTGCTGGTTGTCTCCGGGAATTAGCTCAGTCCAGTGAAGCACCTTCGCCTGTTGGTGTTCCACCCATTGTCTCACCCTTGGTTGAGGTCTGTGCCAACATCGCTCTCCAGATCGCGGCGCCCTCTTCCGGACCACTGCCCTCCGGCAGTACCCCTTTGTCCATCCACACCCCATGGGGGATGATCCGCAGTCTTTCTACACCCCAGTCACCATGTCCAGCCACACCCTCAAAGTCTAATCCCTCCTGTCAGGGATCTGGCATAGTCTGTGATGGCCGCTCCCCATGGCCAATGGCTGGGTGTACTTCAAGGGGAGGACCCAGGCCCACCCTCTACTCTGGGTCCTGGCCCAGGGACCCTCTAGCGACAGCCTAGCTGTCCTCCTTCTCTCCCCTCGTCTGCCCACTTCCCTGGGCTGCTTCCCCTATGGTCCTTTGCACCCACTAGGCCCTTCCCTTCAGGGCCTGCAGGCTACAGGCTGAAGCTCCCTTCTGCTCCCCAAGCCTGGCCAGCACTGCTAGTCTCCCAGCTCTGGAGACAGACCTTCCTCTGTCAAAGGTCTGAGACAGACTGCCTGCTCCTTTCCTGGGCAGCCTTTATATAGGATCAAGCTGAGCCCTGATTGGCTGTCTCCAATCTTGGCTCTGATTGCCCCCCAGTAAGCACCTTTCTTATTGGCTGTCAGTCTGTGCGGGCACTCTGGTCTACTCTAGCCCCCTCTAGCATGGGTGTGGGGCAGACGCCCCACCACACTTGGTTTTTGGTAAGTCTATTTGCATCTTTGTCTAGGTCAGGCTTGGCTGGTCCTTCGGCTACCTATCTGCAGATGACTTAGGACCATTTCTAAAAAAATCTTCTTTCCCCTTAATCGCCAATACTAGACAATCCCCTTCAACATTTCCATTTGCTGGCATAGCTGTCCACCTCCCTTCCTTATTAGTTACCAGTACAGCATTTAAAATCCTGTTCACTCCCCTCTCACCCCAGCTCAGATAAAGATTCCAAAATTCCCTTGGCCAGATCCTAGTCCCATTTCCTTTCCCCAATTTTAGTTAATCCCCCTAAAATATGCTATAATGGACAACAGCAAAGATCTACCCCTTGTTCCTTGACCACTAGGGAGTGTTCTGGAGCAGTGTGCCACAATCCATAAGCCACTTTGTAGACCCTCCCAGCCACTCAGAGGGAACCAGGCTCAACCCTCTTCCTTCAATGTTTGTACAATGCGTAGGGTGGTTGATCTGCAAATCTAACTGCAACATTTGGGCACTATCACAATTGCCCACCAAAAAAGAAAAAACTCTTAGGGTAATGGCTTAAAAACTCTTTTATGCCATTCACACTAGAGAATTCAAAGAAACAGAAAATAGGATTCATGTTGCTCAGCTATCATAGGAATTTTCAGAGACTTAGCCATGTGTTGTGTATTTAATCCTATGGGTTTATCCTACTTAACACCCAAAGAAGAGGCCACATTCAGTTCTGGGGTAAGCAGTCCATGGAGGTTTCTCCTTGGGTTGAATTTCACTCAGCATGGTGAAAATCTGTATGGGGAAAAAAGTCATCCCCAGATAATTTGAAGAATTCATGTGGATTATTGTAGTCACCAGAGCTCATAGTCTGTCTGAAGAACCTATCCAAGTTTTTAAGATGTTCTTGGTTGTTGTTTTTTCCCCCACTATGATCAGGATATGACTAAAGTAGCATTGTGTTCTGGGGTGGACCTGGTAGAATTTTCCTCATTACGCACACTCTCCTTTCCACACTCACGCAGCTGTATGTGTATATATGTACAGCTGATGCAAAGCCTAAAGGGAAACAATTACAGCAGAACAGATATCTTGGTGTGTTTGTCAGGGACTGTCATGATTCATCTTGCATGAGCATCTGCAAATATGCATCTGCCAAATCTATTTTAATAATTGCTTGTTTTCAGCCAAACACATTCTCACCCCCAGAGTATAGCACTCTGACATGCAGGGAAGGATTAACGAACACTTTAATAACTCCAGAAATTTGCACCTTTCCGTTTTCCTCCTCCACAATCGACACAGTCATTGCATCCTTGGAGAAATGACTTTTGCACCTTTTCAGTCGATCATCTATTGTGTGAATACGTGCATATGGAATAAACTGTGCCTTATAGGGTTTAGGCTAACAGTCATCCTTAATGGTCAGTCTTGCCCCAATACTCTTCTAAATTTCTAATTCCTATTTCCCCTGAATTTGATTCAGATCAGCACTGATTATTAGTCTCAATCAATGACTTGATCTCATGAAAATTGATGTCCATATCCTTAGCCTCACTCTGCCAGGAGAAGGTGGGGCCAGGCCAAACTACCCAAAACTCTCTAATAGTTGTTAATGTCCCTCATACACTGTGCTTACTCTGTGTGAGACTTCATTATCAATTGTTGCTCTCATAGGCACATGACAAGGTTTCATTTTATATTCTTATAGTGCAACTGTAACTCAATATTTTAGCGAGCGGAATGTTTAAATATTACAGTACCCTGTGCAATTCTGATTGATTAATATACTTCCCAGTTATATTATACCTTGCAATTGTATGGCACTTTCCATTCAAGACGCTCAAAACTTTTTTATAAACTATGGATTAAGCCTCTAAAGAGCTTTGTGACATAGGGAAGTCTGTAATAGATTTAGGTGGATAAACTGAGGCATGAGGAGTCCAGTCTTTCAATATGTGGAGTGCTCACAACTCCTGTTGAAATCCTTGGACACTGAGACTACCATGGAGGTGCTTAGGATGGCTAAGCTTAGGAAGGATAAGTGATTTGTTCAAGGTCACACACAGTCAGTGTCAGAATCAGGACTAAAACTTAGGTATCTTAACATCCTGTCCTGCCCTCTAACCACTAGACCACGCTCCCGCCAATACTGAACACCCTCTGCAACTCTTTATGAACACACCCTTCATCTTACAATTAAATACAGGAAACATCACGTTGTCATTCACTCTCAGCACCCTTCTGGGCCCTGTAAAATAATAAATGGTCATAATACTCAGAATTTTAAACTCAAGTTACCTTTCCAGTATAAGTTTGAGCCCAATGAAAACAAAACAGCTTCGTTTTCACAATATTGTCTGAGTCTTTGTCTATTGTTTTAGTTGAAGAATGCAGCAAATTAACAACATCTTCTTACTTAACTGAAACAAACCCACCTGTGTGTTCCTTCCCTCGCTCAGCGTTGTCAACAGGGAGTTTTGCCAGGCTAAAGACTGCAGGATTAGCCTCACCATATTTAATTTTGTTTTCGCTTCAAGCTGTTTCCTTTGATTTCCTTTTTAAAAGGAAATGCAAATCAGCAAAGTAAGGCAGGGATGATTTTCATTCTGGTTTTCTTTTTTATTGCTCAAACACCTATATTGTGCGCTTGGTATATTGCTAATAAGATACATGTAAAGATACATTCGGAGTCAGATAATTATTTGGACTACACAATCACACAAGGGCCTTGTCTTCACTAGGGTAAAAAATGTGTTCTTACCTCATGTTAGCTCATATGTGGTAATTAACATGAGGTAAAAGCCTTGTAAGAGCAAGGCAGTCGGTAGTTTTTACATCTCTTTTGCAGGTCTAGGGGGAAGCCCAGAGTTTACCTTGATCTGCTAATACATGATAAACTATGGGGTCCTTCCTAGATCTGCTAAGATGTGAAAACTACAAACTGCCTTGTCCTCACTAGGTTTTCCCCTCATGTTAGTTACACAATATCAGGAGGTAAGACCATACCTCCTTTCCTAGTGTGGAGGCACCCTAAAGTGCATCTGCTTATTTTCACGCTGGAGCAGATGTGTGAAGTGGAGTGGAGCCTTCGTTCTATCCCACCTAAGATGACCAGATGTCCCAATATTATCGGGACTCTCCCGATATTAGGGGCTTTGTCTTATATAGGCACCCATTACCATCCCTGCCCCTCCGTCATGATTTTTCAAACTTGCCATCTGGTCACCCTAATCTCACCTCCTTGCTGGCCAATGTACCTGAGCAGATCTGAGTGGCTGTGTAATTTGCTGCTGGAATAAGCCAGCAGGAAGTTACTCCACATCAGAAGCAAAGCGGAAGCAGGAGAAAAATCCTTAGGCAGTGCAATTTACAGATTACCCTTGCTCAGGGCTGTGCCCAAATCCACACACTAGCCCATAAAATGCAAACACAAAAAGATGAAACATATTTTTAAAACTGTTTGTTTGTGATTTAATTAGAATAAGAAACAAAACCGAAAAAAAAGAAAAAGAAAAACCAACCTTCTGTGTTTCATTGTCTAATGTGTGCTGAATTTAGGAATTCATTTTCTGTACTGGAACTGCTAATGGCCCTTTTGGCTCACTCCTTCCCCATTCTGATGTGAGCCCTTCTGGGGCGCACATTAGCGAGATGGCCTCCTGCATATAAAAAATAATGAAGTTAATAAAAAATATAGTACATAAGAGGCCAGAGTAAATGGGGCATAACATTTTTTTCACAAACTGGTCCCTTAAGTTTTGTCTGTAAAAGCTTTGTGTTTTTCTATAATTTATAAAAATATAAAGTCGTGAACTGATGCCTAATACACAACCTACTTAACCGTTTTCAGCATCATAGTATTTTCTCTGTCAGAAAATCCAATAGCTACTACCTACAATACATAAAAGATAGAATAGTGACACTTCATGCTTATATGATACTGTAATAATGCAAGCTTTGCTCAAGAAATCGCTCATCTTCAAAATAAGATCTTTCTATTTGCCAGCATTCAAGTAAATGTGTTTGCAAATTAACCATTAAGATCAGAAGAGTGGACTCAACATGTACCAGTTATTTAAGCAAAACATTTTACGAAAATACACTTTATTGATAGAGATGGGTGAATATTAGACTTTGAAATACTACCCGGCTAGTAGTAAAAAAAAATATGTAGCAGTTACATAGTGCTTTTAATCTATAGATCGCTAAAGCTTGCTACAAAGATGGCTAAGTGTAATTGCCCTCATCTTATGTCTAGAGAAACTGAAGAACAGAGAAGTTAACTTCTTAAGGTTATGCAGCAAACCAGAGAGACAGAACTGGAATTAGAATCCACACCTCCTGACTTCCAGTTCTATGGCCTGTTTAGTGAAGTACACCCTCATATCCTACAGGGATAAATGAACCATAAACTGCCAGATTTCAAGGACTGACTCATTTCAAAGAGCTGCTTTCCTGCCCTAGTGGTGTGCAGCTGAATAACTTGTGTATTAAGGTTGACATCACATAAGAAAGAAGTAGATGGTGATCTCTCAGTCTTATTGATTCCATTTCTGCTGAGATCATGGCCAACTTTGTTTGATAGACAAGTTAAGAGAGTCATAGAACAGTTGAATTTGTCTCCTCACTACTACAGGTGCCTGGAAAACAACCAATTCTGTTTTGCCAACATTTTTGAGGTTTTTGGAATTTGTTTTTGTTCCGAAGTGGAATGAAATGAAGACCTTCCAAATGCTTCACGAAAATCCAAGGAGTCTCCCATATCCCAGCTTAGTGTTCTAGCCACTGGGCTATGGGCTGCTCTGAGGAGGTTGGTTTCTTTCTCTCTCTCAGGCTCTTTCTCTTTGAGAAACTCCACCCCAGGCCGAAGAAACCTTCCAATGGTCAACCTTCCCAATGGCACATTTAGACAAATGGCATTTTCTGAAGGAACGAAACTTTCAGCCAGCGGTACCCACCATTGTCTTTGAGTAGTATTGAAATGCTCCAAGGACATATCCAGGTATGTCCCACTGAATTTGAATTTGCTTCACCACTATTATAACATAATGCTCAGGAATGTTCCTCTGAAATGTCCAGGGGATATCCTAAACACCAGCCAGCATGCTTTCAAAAACCTGTACATGAAAGCAGATACACTCTACAGTTTTCAAAGTAGACAGCATATAGTTTCCTACATTGCCAATATCTCCATGACAACTGCTTTTATACTTCATGCCACATAATATATAGCTTTACTTTGAAAAATAATCCCTGTAACTAACGAAAAAGGACACATTCTTAAAAATTTAAATGAATCTAGAACAGAGTTTCAGCAAAAAATTAAGCACTAAATAAAGATTAGGGGACATTAGGACAGTAAGGATGACAATATTTATAGCTTGTTGCGATCATGAAATCTCATTCTCCATTTCTCCATCACTCTCACCATTTCAAATCTCTCTAATTGATACTGATTCAGGGTTTCAGTCGATAGCTATAAAAAGGAATGAAGAGCATGAAATGACTCTTTGGCATTTAATGAGTAAATAATAGCACACGGAGCTTTGTACATTCTGCTAATCAATCTTGTTTTAACTTTAACTTTGTAAGTGGATGAGGGAGATAACAGACTTTGAACTTGTCAGAGCACTGTAACTAAAGCAATATAAGAGGTAATGAAATATGCTGTCCAATGTAGTTCAACCAGCACTAAAAATATTAAAATGCATTCTATATGTTACTGCATATGCACATTTTTGAAGATACATTAACCAAAGAAAACTGTAACTGTAAGACCAAAGGGGATACTCACAATTGTGCTGATGGTGCATTATCATATGCAATTTGGTGCAAGTGTGGGTCTCTAATTTTCCCAGTAATATATGTGATTCATTTCACAAGGCCAAATCCTGCTTACTGTGCATATCTCTACTGAGGTTTAGTGAGCAGAAGCAGGGCTAGCAGAGTGGAGCCTGCCATGTTTAATGGATTGTGAGCCGTTCAGCTGGTGTACACTATGTTTTTTTATACTAATAATGTTAGGGTAAGTTCCAGAGATAGTAAACCTTGAGAGATGGAGCTCTTTTCTTCCCCCTATAGGAGGGCAGGGATAGCTCAGTGGTTTGACCGTTGGCCTGCTAAACTCGGGGTTGTGAGTTCAATCCTTGAGGGAGCCACTTAGGGATCTGGGGCAAAATCAGGACTTGGTCCTGCTTGTAAAGGCAGGGGGTTGGACCCAATGACCTTTCAAGGTCCCTTCCAGTTCTAGGAGATAGGATATCTTATTTAATGTATGTGCAGAAAATACATGAGAAGTTATGTGTATCTGTTTGAAATTATATTCTTTAGGGCTTTGTAGTTAAAGGCAGGTCACTCCAAGGTAATGTATCTTGAAACAAACTTTTCCAGACAGGAGGTGGGAGACACTTATCTCCCTGGTGGACTATTGTGTATTTTATTTCTTACAATAGAAGTCTATTCGAGTACTGAATCAAATGTTAATGCAGAGCTTGCAGAAACTTTGGAAGGAAATTAACAGGAAGAGGTAAACAGTGTGGCAGGGGAGGTAGGAATTGGGGGATATATGCCCTATTTTCAGGTGAATATCAAAGATCTAGTCTGATGTAGCTAAGGGTGCAGAGAGACACTTTGGCATCCTTAAATCTGTGAGGACATGCTGCTAGCAGGCTTGTTCTTATGAAAAGGGGTGCTCAGTCAACCTGGTTGAAAATGCAGGGGAAAGGACTTGGGGTAAACTCTCTTGTAGGAGATAGGAGAATGCCTTGTGAA
This sequence comes from Chrysemys picta bellii, assembly GCF_011386835.1. Classification (NCBI taxonomy): domain Eukaryota; kingdom Metazoa; phylum Chordata; order Testudines; family Emydidae; genus Chrysemys; species Chrysemys picta. The sequence continues at coordinate 12,825,710 of NC_088799.1, read as the reverse complement.
TTAAGTTTAGGATCTAGAAAGTGTGCTATGATTTTGTTTTATATGTAACCATTTGTTTCCAATATTCTTGTTGCTATCATTTGAATCTCTTTTCTTTGACAGGAAATCTATCCTTGTTTTCGCTATAAATACATCTAAGTGCTGTGTATTAAATGGGAGTGGAATCTTGCAAGCCGGTGTGTACTATTCCTCTGGGAGTAGAGGATCTGTGAGATCTGGGGTGTTCACTGGAACAGCAGCTGGACACTGCAGAGGGATGCTCGGAGGATTCATGGGTTGGAGTGTGCCTTTCGCTAACCAGTACAGAGAGCTAGGCCTGTGGAGGCCTGGAAAGTAGTACTTATGTTTCCAGAGGGCGGTAAGAGTCAGAGGGCTGATGCACACCAGGCACAGCCAAGACTCTCTCATGCTAAGGCCAGGTGGTAGCGAAGTGCATCTGCGAAGAGTCACACTGGTTTTCCATCTGCCTTTCAGCCATTTTCTCTCTTTCCTCAATATAAAAGATACCTTGTGTTCTGTGTTCCGAAGGGACTCTGCATGTTTTGGAGTGGGGAGAAAACTTCCTGCAAAGATGAGTAGAGAGATTTTATTTAAATTTTTCATAGCCAGAAATAAAAGTACAGCTCTGGGTGGGGGCTTGAGCCATAATTGTATTTATTTTAGTAAAGGACCCCTAGACAGACTGAACCCAACCCTTTTTGCTGCCATTGGCTCCTTCCAGAAAGAGTGCATTCGAAATATTTTAAAAGGTGAAAATAAAAGGCACTTCTCATGTGATTATTAGCAAGGGATAAAACAGTGGTGATGGGGACAAAGGTACACGTTCAAGGTCTGATTCTGCAGTCTTTACTTAAGACATACTTCTGTTAGACTCGGTGGGAGATTGGGCTGAATAAGGGCTGCAAGACTCGGCCCTGTGGAAGTTAACAACATTCAAAGGGCTTGTCTAGATGAACTGTTAATCTACAGTGCTCCAGCATACCATGCACTAACTGTCATGTGGACCCTGTTATTGCACGCTCAAAGGGCCTTAGTGCAGTTCCCCATCTTTGCTCCCTATCAATAGCAGCATCACTTGGTTCCCTTCTTCCAAAGAGCCTTCTCTGCATCAAATCATGTCCCTATCCCTTCCTTCCATTGTATCTAGAGCTGGGCAAATATTTTCAGTAAAGAGTAATTCCACTGAAAAAACATTTTTCAGGGCTCTGAAGCTATTTGCAAATTGAGGTTGAATTCAGCTAATAGTTTGGGCCAATATATCGATATAATCAATACCGTTTGTTTTGGCCATTTTGGAACTAAAGATTTTGACTTTTCGTTTTGAAATGAAGTTTCATTTTGGAATTTAGCTATAATTATTAAACAGCTAAAAACATCCCAAAACGACACTTAAATGAACTCCCTCCACCCCCAAAAAATCCCTCATTTTAGGTAGAACAAAATGTTTTATTCAACCTGAAGAATTTATTTTCAATTTTTCTTCTTGGTGAGGGGGAAAAAATGGGGGAAAAAAATCAATTTTGGTTCAAACTCATCCAATATTTTTTTCCAGATTTTTGGGGGGTTAGCCCCCAAACTGAAAAAAAATCAGTTATTTGGTTGGCTCTGTCTGTGCCTTGTCTTTCTGCGTTTATCTTCTGGATTGTAAGCTCTCTGAATCAAGAGCCCTCTTGATATCTGTTTCTCCTACAAGCCAAGCATGTTGATGCTAAATAAGTAACAGTAGAGCAAGCTGTGAACAGTCACTGTAAGAGAGCTGAACAGTGCACACAAGTGCAGATACTGCTTCTTCTGCAGCGTCCATAAAACCTATCCAGTAGCTAAACTGTTGTTGTTTTGGTGTGCATCAAAGGGTTGCAGCAATGAGTAAACCTCAGAAATGTTTACTTTCCATTACCCTGCCAACCTCCAGCACATAGAGCCTCTTGATGCATTGTAAATTCCTTTTAAGCTGCCTTTTGAGAAGGATTAAATCTGCATGGAGCACTAACAAACGGAAGCACAGTGGATTTATTCATTTAAGAGAATTATTAATTTAATTTTCACCATTTAGTATTTATATTCATTTATTCTCTTCATTTTTATTCATTTATTCATTTATCAAATATTCATTTTAATGGGTTTCATTATAACTACAGTAACTGTAAGGACAGATTTGCAATAATTTTATTCTTTAAATAGGTTTATTCTTAGAAAAGCCACAGAGCAGGGAGAGGCCACTTTTTTCTGTCTGGTTTGCCCCTTTTACTTTCCTCAGAGGCGTTTGTCTCATTACTCCACATACGTTTCTCGAAAAGTCTCATTAGATTTCCTTTCAATTCATTCATTTGTCTTGTTTCACCAGCTCAGTTTAGCACTATTGTGCCCGAGCCTCAGCTCATGTAAGTCTGCAACGCTTCACTGAAGTCGATGCACCGTAGTCAATGGAACTACAATAACTTACACAAGCAGTGGCTCTGAGCCCATATGCTTCTTTCTCTCTATGTGGTAGTTCATAAGCAAATTAGGGAAATAGGGTCTACTTGAAATTACTACCAGGTAGATGCATAATTGGTTGAAAGATCATACTCAAAGAGTAGTTCTCAATGGTTTGCTGTCAAACTGGGAGGCCATATCTAGTGGGGTCCTGCAGGGGTCTGTCCTGGGTCTGGTACACATCTGCCCCAATATAGCGTGACCTGATATAACACGAATTTGGATATAACATGGTAAAGCAGTGCTCCGGGGGGGCGGGGCTGCGCACTCCGGCGGATCAAAGCAAGTTCGATATAACGTGGTTTCACCTATAACGCAGTAAGATTATTTGGCTCCCGAGGACAGCGTTATATCGGTGTAAAGGTGTACTAGTCAATATTTTCACTAATGACTTGGATAATGGAATGGAGAGTATGCTTTTAAAATTTGTAGATGACACCAAACTGGAAGGGGTTGCTAGCACTTTGGAGGACAGGATTAGAATTCAAAACGGCCTTGATAAATTGGAGCATTGGTCTGAAATCAACAAGATGAAATTCAATTAAAACAAGTGTAAAGGACTTTACTTAGGAAGGAAAAATCAAATGCACAACTGCAAAATGGGGAATAACAGGCTAAGCGGTATTACTATTGAAAAGGTTGTGGAGGCTATAGTGGATCACAAATGGTATGAGAGTCAACAATGGGATGCAGTTGCAAAAAAGGCTAATATCATTCTGGATTGTATTAATGGGAGTGCTGTGTGTAAGACACAGGAGGTAATTGTCCCGCTTTACTTGGCACTGGTGAGGCCTCAGCTGGAGTACTGTGTGCAGTTTTGGGTGCCACACTTTAGGAAAGATGTGGATAAATTGGAGCCAGTCCACAGGAAAGCACCAAAAATGAGAAAAGTTTTAGAAAACCTGATCTATGAGGAAAGATTAAAAAAAGGGGCATGTTTCATCTTCAGAATAAGACTGATGCAGAACCTGATAACAGTCTTCAGATATGTTAAGGGCTGTTAAAAAGAGCATGTGATCGATTGTTTTCCATGTCCACTGATGATATGAGAAGTAGTTATGGACTTAATTTGCAGCAAAGGAGATTTAGGAAAAACTTTCCAACTATACAAGTACTGTAGTTAAGTTCTGGAAAAGGCTTCCCAAGGTGGTTGCGGAATCCCCACCACTCGAGGTTTCTAAGAACAAGTTTGACAAACCTGTCCTGATGCAGCTCAGGGGGCTGGTCTTGATGACCTTTTGAGGTCCCTTCCAGCCCTACATTTTTATGATTCTTTGGCTACACACATCTTGTTCCCCTTTTATATTGGCCCTCCAGAGTAACCTTTTCCTTAAATAAAATAAATTAATGGAGATACCCTATCTCTTAGAACTGGAAGGGACCTTGAAAGGTCATCAAGTCCAGCCCCCTGCCTTTATTCGCAGGACCAAGTACTGATTTTGCCCTAGATGGCACCCTCAAGGATTGAGCTCACAACCCTGGGTTTAGTAGGCCAATGCGCAAACCACTGAGCTATCTCTCCTGCCTTTTCAAGTGTAAAGAGTTTTACTTGGATTCATCTGAAGGATTTCCCATTTTCTCCATAGTTCTCTGTTGCGTATAAACTTGGGGCCCATATCCTCTAAGGTGATGAATGTTCTGAACTAGGACAGGACAACAGTTTCCAAATTTCAATTTCTGGACCAAAAAAGGGGATGACAGTTCTGAAATTCAGCTCTACTCACGGATTTCACTAGAAGCAGAGGGAATTCTGTCTCCATTTCTAATCCACCTCTCACAGTGCTATCCAAGTTTCTCTCCACTCTGCAAGTTTACTATGTTAAGAGCAAAATTTTACCCTCACCAATCTTGATTTTAGTATCATTAGCCAAGTCATCTAAAGAATTGAAACCATTAACTGATCCCTACTCAGAGGTCCATAATCTCTTTATAGCTATAATCCACAAACCATCCCTATTTTTTATCCCATCACTCCAAATCCCAGAGACCCATCATTCAGAGTTCTCTATTCTTTTTTCAACCAAAAACAAGCCACCCTAACACCCAATAATTTTTTGGAATTTTTAAACTGATCTTGCCAAATGTGGCATTTATAAATACAGACAGATTTGATCATTTCACATTTATGACATATAGCAAAAGAGCATAATGTATACATCTTTATTAAACGCATCAGGAATTCGTTATTCCCCACTGCTGCATATTCAATAAACCCAATTGCTTCAGCTATTTATTTTCAGAAGGTTATCTTCACATCCAGATGAGCTAAAAGTAAATTTCCTTTAAAATGAAAGCTTAGAAGCTGTAGAAAACGTTGGTACCCTGCAGAAAGCAGCTGCATGGCCCACTTTGAAACCGTATCCCCAGGGCTGAGAACAGCTGCATTGAACACTTTTTAGCATCTCTAAAAAATATCTTAGCAATATTAATTTCCGGCTGCATAATAAATGGTCATTCTAAATAGCCAAATTCTCCCTTGGGTATCAAAGGGCTTTGGATCAGGCCCTTATTCCATAACTCCTCTTAGTGAGTGTTTGCTCATATAGTTAACCCAGGCACCCCATTCAAAATGCGCTGGATTCAGAGGTGGTGGTAACTCCTTCACACTAGCACAGGGCCTGATCCAACTCCTGCTGAAGTCTGGAAAGACTCCCATTAACTTCAATGGGAGTTATATCAAGCCCTTGGATTCCCTTATGCCTATTTACTACCATGCTACTGATGTGGGTGAGACTTATTTGCAAGAAGATGGAGGTTAATATAGCTCACACCTTCTTTTGTCTCCTTGGCATGTAAATTACACCAACCTAGAGTTCTTTATACATTGGTAGGGTGGGAATAATTAGATCTGAAGGAGTCCATGTGAAGAAAAGACCTCCCTCTGGGGTGTGTGTGTGGGGGTGTGTGTGGGTGCGTGTATGTGTGTGTAGTCCATCGGTTCGACAATGACGTTTTCATGCTCTCTCTTTTTGTGGATTCTGGAGTGACTCTGAAGTCCAAAGCATGACGCGCATTCTCGTGAGCAGATCGGGCAGACAAAGTCATTGGTGAGCGTCTTGGTAGCTATGGCAGTAGTATGACACTTTTCCCTTGCAGCTAACAATCAATTAGTTCTGGCCTTTTCAAAGGCTTGAAAAGCTCTGAGTGTTGTGTGTTGCCATGCTGATCTATTTAATGCAGCCTTCTCAAGATCATCTGGTTTTATTGCATCAAAGTGTATGCTGATATTGATGCTGTCCTTGTAGTGCTTTCCAGGGCAACCTTGATTCTAATTCTCCATAGAAATTTTTTCTGGGGAATCGATATTCAGACATCCTAATGATGTGTCCAACCCAGCATAGTTGGGCTTTTATCAGCATGGCCTTTATACTTATGGCATTTGACTTTTGGAGAACCTCCAGGTTGGTAATTTTGTCCTGCCAGCGGATCCCATAATGGCATGCAGAGACCGCATATGGAAGGCCTCTAGCTGTTTGATATGCCATTTGTGACATCCCTTATGTCTCATTGTCGGACAATGAAGTAATCTATTAGATGCCATTGTTTGGATCTTGGGTGCATCCAGGTAGTTTTATATTTGTCTGCCTGTCTGAAGATGGTATTTGTAATTGTCAGGCTATATTCTGCGCACTTGCTTAGGAGTAGTAGACCATTTTCGTTCATTTTTCCAATGCCATTTTTCCCAATGACACCTTGCCAGTTGTTCTTATCTTTACCTACTCTTGCATTGAAATCTCCTAGGATGATGAGTTTGTCACTTTGTGGTGTTGACTTGATGAAAGAGTCGAGATCAGAATAGAACCATTCCTTAGCACAGTCAGGGCTTGTTAAGGTGAGCGCATATGCACTGATGACAGTAGCAAATCACAACCTATTAAGTGGTAACTGGAGTTTCATGAGTCTTTTGTTAATGCCTATTGGAAAGTCTTCAAGACATTACAAGAGTTTGGTCTTGATGGCAATTCCCACTCCATGGAGTCTATTTTCGTGTGGTTCTTTTCCCTTCCAAAAGAAGGTGTAACCCACAGCCGGTTCTGTAATAATGCCCTCATCTGCCAATCTAGTTTCAATGAGTGCTGCAATGTCAATGTCATACCGGGCTAGCTCTTTTGAAAGGAGAGCGGTTCTTCTTTCAGATCAAGAGGTATCATCTTTGTCTATCATAGTCCTGATGTTCCAAGCAGCAATCTTTAGTGCTTTTTTAGTTATCTTTGGTTTTCAACCGCATTGAGGATGATCCACCAGTTGAGTTAAGCTGGTTGGATTTAATTTGGGCAGGCAATGTTTGAGGCATCTTTTCTAGCCCCTTCCCTTACAAAGGGAGAGCAGTGCAATCCTAAAAAGGGATGCTATGTCACCTGGGTGTTGCCGGAGTGTATGGGAGAGGTAGGACCTTTGAGTGATGTTGCACTCCTTGAGTGGTTCTTTTCCTCTCTGGTCCTCACTGTACACCAGGTCTCACCTGGTATATGTATAACTTTCATTAACATTAACCAGGTGATGTGAAGGCAATGTCTTCTGAAAAATCTAAGTGCACTTTTTATTTCCCGTGTCCCAACTCCAGTCCCTCTCGCAAACATTGAAGGGACCTCATTTAATTTTGCAGCTATATTAAGTTTCCTCAAATATCCTGCTGTAGTCCAATGTCTTCCCTTGTCAGCTTATTCCACTTTATATATCAGAAGGTGATTTTATGTTTTTTATTTACTTACTCTGCAATCTTTTTTCATTGCCATTGTTGACTTCCTACTTCTTTTACACTCATCTTTCTATAGTTTCATTCCTTTTTATTCCCTTTACAGTATATTGTGTTTCTCATGCACGTAATGCATGTTCCTTCATTTCTTCTTATTGCTTTAATTCAAATTGGCCAAGAAATACAGAAGAACCATTTTCCTGATATTATTACTGAGCAGTATAATCACACGCTGAGGTTCGTGTACGGCAACAGGAAGAGAGTCTTTTATTGAAGGGGAGAGAAGAAAGTAACCTTTCAGATTTCACCTAAGTTTCATTGTAAACGTTTTCCATGGTCCTAGCTGTAGTTCTTGGATTTACCATTTGACAATTGCTATGAAATATGTTACGCACTAACTATGGTGGGAGTAAACTCTGGGCTTGTACACAACCGAGGTCAACAACTGCAAGGTGCAATATGGGAAGTGCGGTTTTTGCTACCCAGATTTATTGTTATAGTTAGGAGAAAGGGAGCAAATCACATCAACTGGTTTTGTTCAGTGCCTTTTATTTTTCCTTCTAGTTTGCCTGGGTTTCATTTTTATACAATAGCCAATACCAGCTCAGACACTTTGGCTCCTCAGAAGTGAAAAATGTTAGAGAGGGAACATCGAAAGAATAAAATCAATATAAATGCACAACCTGCGTTATGTTATATCATCCTATTTTGTGAAATTCAGGGTAAGATTGATCAGTTCTTACCCTAGAAATACGTGAGCATTTTGCACAAAAAGCAAAGATACGGTATTCTGTTTTGATGCCAAAATACTACAGGGATTGTGTGCCCCTGTAGTGTGCCTTAGAAATGCATATCACAATCTCTAATACCCTTGACATTGACTGCCATTAGTGAAGAAACATTGGGAAAACAAACTCATTTTCCCAATTTACCAATTTTCCATCAGCAAAAATCACAGTTTACAATGAACTATTTTTCAGTTACAGGGAACTACCCTGTGATCAGATCAGCATGAGTGGATCCTCTGGTCCACGCAGAGCCCAATTAAAATCAACGAGGAGGCTCCATATGAGTGTAAGGATCTGACAACGTGTATCTCATTGCAGGACTGGGTCCTTTGAGGAACAGTGCTCTGGAATCAAGTGAATGGAACATGGGAATGGTAGCGCGGAACTCCTGGGTTCTAATCCTGGTTCTGATTCCATCAATTGCCTCTGGTTCTCTACTTTCAGGTCTGCTTAAAGGTACCTAACTTTTATTAAACAAATAAAAGGTTGAGAAGAAAAAATAAGATTTTAAAACCGCCATTAGACTTTGCCACTTGCTCTCCACAGAGTTACAGTTTCATCAGGATTTTTTAAGGCTTTGAAAAATTGTATTTAAAATATTTTAAATAAATTCAAAACATTTTGAATGAGTTTGAGGAGGCCGTTGTTGATTACTCTGACTCGGATCCTGTAAAATGCTCCATGCACTAATGTATACTTCAGTGAGACTGTGCAGCAGTTTAGAGGATCAGAGACTATGTTCGGAAGAGTTTGCTTCCTTAGAGTCTTCAAAACCTGGAGTTGTTTGCCCAAGGGGAGGAGTACTTGATGGAGAGAAGAAAGGAACAACAATCATTTAGAGAGATGAGAAATGATTTCAAATAAAGATCTGTCTGAAACCATCACATTAGGGAGCAACAAAAATCGGTCTATTAATTGAAGATGATCTTTAACATAAGTTGAACAAACCTGTCCTGGAGGTAAGACAATTGGTAAGACAACTCCCACCTGTTTATGCTCTCTGTATGTGTGTATATATATCTCCTCAATATTTATTCCACTCTGCATGCATCCGAAGAAGTGGGCTGTAGTCCACGAAAGCTTATGCTCTAATAAATTTGTTAGTCTCTAAGGTGCCACAAGTACTCCTGTTCTTTTTGCGGATACAGACTAACACGGCTGCTACTCTGAAACCTGTCCTGGAAGATATTTTAAAGTGGTCATATAAGATAGTAGTTCTCAACCAGGGGTCCAGAGCCCCCTGAAGGAGGGGGGCGCAAGCAGGTTTCAGGGGGGCTGCCAAAATAAACCAGAAAGCAGGGCCAGCCTTAGACTCGCTGGGGCCCAGCGCAGAAAACCAACCCGCCGCTTAGGCTAAAGCTGAAGCCTGAGCAACTTAGCTTTGCAGGGCCACCTATGCCATCCAGCCATGAGCCATTTCCCGGCTTGCTACCCCCTAATACCAGCCCTGGCTTTTAATCTACTGGATATGGAGAAAAACAGTTGTTGTGGCAGAGGTGGGCTGGGGAATTTTTATAGCATTTTGGGGGGGCTCAGAAAGATAAAGGTTGAGAACCCCTGATATAAGACACCAGGATCCCTTTTGGAAGTGCTCTCAATATCTAGCTGTGCGTTTTTAGGGTGTGGAGGTTACAATTCTGGAATTGGAAAATCCTGCAGAAAGGCAATGGCTTTTTTAACAGTGCCCCATTGTTGCTCAGTGGAATTCACCCCAAAAAAACAGGAACCATCTCTGGTGGGATTTTAAGGCTGCGGGGCTGTCTATATATTGGATTACATCCAAAAGGAACCATGCAGCTGAACAGTCTTTTTCCAGGTACAGGACCACCATCGGGGCTCTTGACATTTCTGAACTTTTCTGCATGATTGGGTTGTTTTAAGCCTCAGCAACTGTTTGTCGGTGTAAATAGGGAACCCCAAGTTTCCCAGCTCAGCAGCGATTGCGTGGCACTGTTTGTGTGCTCCCTGGGCGGAGCTTTTCCCTTCATTTGTTTCTACGGCACAGTACTCATGTCACAAAACTGCTAAACCACAAAGAAACAGGGAAAGCGAAATCTATAATTTTACTGCTATTTTTTTTGTTGGTTGGAAATGTAAGCGCACTGGGCATGGATTTTCTCTTCATGGCTCCTACAACATCTTACATTGAACTGAAAGCTAAGCCAAGGAAAAAATAAACTTGGGGGGCCTAATTTTCCTACTCACTTACTCTGTTTTTACACCAGTGTAACTTCATTGACTTCAGTGGAAATACTTCTTATTTACACCGGTGTAAGTAAAGGAGGGATTGGGGTGTAGTGTTCAAGAGAATCTGCACTAGTAGTTATTGAATAAGGAAAAGAATAGAGAGCTGTAATTTTTGTTATCCAGTAAAGATGAAGACAAAGGCGTGTTGTTGTTTGGACTGTTTATTGCCAGTTTCTACATTTCAGTTTGTAAAGGAGACATGGCGCTCTAGAGATAAAGTAATGGGTTTAAACTGACAGCAAATCAGTGGTAAAGCCAGGACTGTAATCTCTGACTCCTGACATCCGCTCCCATGTTCTGATCACTAGACTACGCTTCTCCTTTGGTATATACACTCCAGAAAGCAAGCACACAGTCAAATTCTGCAGTGATCTAAACAGTGGGGGTAGGTGGTCAGAAAATGGGCATAATCCATACATAAAATAAACAACGGTTTTGAAAATGTGGCTGAAAGTCTTAAATAACTTGTACTGATTGGTCATTCAGTGAGTGTGCAGATTGAGTATAATTCATATGCTGAGATGACAAAATGAAAATGTCTAGCAGGAAAAACTACTGACAGGAGCATGAGAGATAGAGGATGCCTTTGCTCCTGTTATACCTACCCATTTCCTCCTCTTTGTGTGGAAATTACCCTCATAGTATACTCTCATTGGATGACAAGTTGGTGAAAACTACAGTACTTTACTGCTTACACCCAATGTGCAATTGACATCAGTGTTCACGTTGCTGCCCTAGAGTGTTCAATGGGAGTTACACTCATTATTCCTAGACTGTAAGTCTAGGGCTTGTGTTTGCCCAAAATGTAGCAATTATTAAGGAAAAAATTCTTCAGCCACTCCACACACAGAACTCCAATTGACTTTTACGTTCATTCTAAGTAACTACGGGATGAGGTACCACTGGCTGCTAGAACTCTTCACAGTCAGCTAGACCAGATGCCCAGTGCCCATGTGCACAATTACCATCGCTTCATTTTCAAAGTGATTTCAATGGTACAGCCACTCTTACATTTTGCTGTAGGGTGTGTAGATAATTTCAGGTATAAATTACTTTGTTGTAATAATGTGTGTAATTCTCTTTTTATAATCTTGGCCACTTCATTAAAACTACGCTGCATCCTACCTGCTATCTTTATCTCTGTATAATGTATCCAAACTCTCATACATTTTTATTTCCTGAAATGCTGATCGTTTCATAAAACTCAAGGTTTTACAGACAGTTTTCTCCCTGATTATTTTATACTTTCTGATATCTAACTCCATTTACCTCGCTATTGGAAAGCCTTTGAGACTCAAATAATTGAAGCTATTACCGCCTGTATGGAAGTGCATTTTAGTTGCTCTTGGAAAATAGGTAATTTCTCATTTAAAGGCTAACTGCATTCTCTTTTTTTTAACCTTAAGTAAAAGCCAGATGTTAGGATTCATGAAATGCCTTTTCTAACACAGGCTGAAGATAGGATCAGAAGAAAGAAGGTATGTTCATTTTTGTTCAAAATGTAAAAAGTTCCAATTCAAAAGGAAAATAGAGAGAAGATCTCTTTATAGAGACCAACTTTAGACATTATGTGAATATGTGAAAGGCTCTAGCATTTAGATGGGAACAATACAAGCAACAGACATGGTGCAGTTCGGAGATTGTATTATTAACTATACAACATGGCTAACTATACAACATTGCAGCATTGTAGTCTTGCGAGATGAGTATGGTAAAAGTGTGGGGGGAGGCTCTCCAATTTTACATGATAAAGGTGACTTGTGAAGCAAAATGTTTTCCTTGTGCCCTTTGTTGAGCATATCTGATGTACAATAAAGAAATCATAAAATTGTATTTAATGCAGTCCTAATAAAAGGGAAGCAGAGACACCTCTTTTTTTAAACAGTATTAAATATTGCAAAAAACTTTCTATGAATATTAACGAATTCACTTCATGTAATGCTCACACCTCTTTGTGTTTGCAACTTTGGAGAGAGCAAATTTGAAACTTGCATGTGTGAATACATATGCAAATTCACGTGTGATAGCATGAGATTTTTATATGTATATATTAATATAAATAATGCCACCTTTTGGGACATAAAATATGTAGTGTTGTGTCATCAGATTGTAGGATAAATAAAGTTATCTGCTGCAAATGGCTTCTCGATTGCACAGCTCTTAGCATGAGTTTGTGTGTGCATATTAATTCAGAATCGGAACAATTGCATGTGACTTATCTGACCAATCAAAACTAACCAGCAAACAAATAGCAAAAGTGAATATCAAATGCTCACAGAGAACAGTGTGAACAATCTATAGAGTGAAACAAAGATGCGTAAAAGAGGAATACAGTTCAGAAACTAACCTCCTGAGAGATATTCATTGAGCAGAAAAAAAGGCTAAATGATTAACTGATACTCTTTTGCTCATCTCTAATTTTAATATTGGACGTTTTGATGGAGAGGTGGTGATGAACCTTAGGCTGTGTCTACACTAGGAGCACTTTAACAGTACGTTATACCGCTTACCAGTTCCTAGTGTGAACACAGCTTATTCTGTCAAAATTGTACTTATCCTGGTATACGTTTTTTGTGTGTTTGTGTGCCAGTATAATTGTGTCTACCAGGGGCGTTTGCTGGCACAGCTACATCAGTCACAAACCACACCTCATCATACTTCTGACCATCATAGCTATTCTGGCTATACTGCTCCACAGGGAAGCAGTCTGGTGTAGTAGAGCACTGTGGTAGGACTCTGGAGACCCAAGGCCTACTCCTGGTTCTGCCACTGGCCTGCTGGGTGACCTTATGTAAGTCACTTCATCTCTATGACTTTCACCATGTTGAAAATGGGCATAATGATACTGATCTCCTTTGTCGAGATCTTGAAATGTATGGATGAAAAGCACTATATGAGAGCTGTTCCTATGCCGCCTATAATAGAGTTAATATATACTATTTTTCCCATATGTATATGAGTGTGTATATGGAAAATAGTATTTGATCAAATATTTAAAGACTATCAGAATGCAAACACACAAGGGGCATGAATTAAGGTATGCAGGGCCACCTGAGCATTTCCTAACTTCTGAGTGTTTGACTTTGCAAATGTTGTTAATGTTCTTTTAGTGTCGTTTTTAGTTTGTAATTTCCTAGCATTTTTAAAAAGGCAAATTAACCCTCCCCAGAAATTCCATCATGTGATATCATATTGACTCCCTCATGCTTACAATCAATTTGTAAGCACCTAGAGCAATGCTTCTCAACCTATTTACCATTGTGGGCCACCTATGCAGCTCTCTCTGTGTTATGTAGGCTGCATCCACAAAATATATATACTACCTGTATGGCCCTGAGGATGTCACATGGGCCATAGCTGTGTGCTGATTGGGTTGCAAGTGGCCCGTGGGCCATGGGTTGAGAACCACTGACCTAGAGGATAATAGTGGGACAAGATATGGCCAACATGGATTTGTCAAGAACAAATAATAAAAAACCAACCTAATTTCTTCTTTGACAGGGTTATTGGTCTAGTTGATAGGGGACAAGCAGTCAAAGTGATATTTACATCAGCAGGTCCAGGTAATTTGCATCCAAGAGTTTTAAAAGAGCTGGTTGAAGAGCTCACTGGCCTGTTGTTGTTGCTTTTCAATAAGTCTAGGAGCATTGGGAAAGTTCCAGAAGACTGGAAGAATGGTAATGTTGTGCCACTATTTAAAAAGGGTAAAGGGCATGGTCCTGATAATTATAAGCCTGTCAGCCTGGCATTGATCCCTGGCAAGCTAATGAAGCAGCTGATACCGGACTCTATTAATAAAGAACCAAAGGAGGATAATGTCATTAATGCAAATGAACATGGGTTTATTGAAAACAGATCCTGTCAGACTAACTTGATATCATTTTATGATGCGATTACAAGTTTGGTTGATAAAGATAATAGTGTTGACATAACTTAGACTTCTGTAAGGCGTTTGACTTGGTACCACACAATGTTTTAATTGAAAAACTAGAACAAAATGCAATTAATGTGCCACGCATTAAATGGATTAAAATCTGGCTAACTGATAGGTCTCAAAATGTAACTGTAAATGGAGAACTCTCATCAAGGGGGTCTGTTTCCAGTGCCATCCCACCGGGATTGGTTCTTGGCCCTATTCTATTTTAAAATTGTTATCAATGACCTGGAAGCAGAGACGACCCATGCCTGCTGATAAGGGGGAGGGGGAGGGGGCAGAGTGAGGGCAGCTGGCTTCTTGCAGTGTTACTGAGCATGCTTAGTACAAGCCAAACAGCAAATCTGGGGGAGCACGTGACCCCACATGCCCCTCCCCCTGCCAACGTGTCTCTTCTCCTGGAAGAAAATATAAAATAATCATTCATAATGTTTACAGATGACACAACAATTGGGGGAGTGGTAGATAATGAAGAGGAAAGGTCACTGATTCAGAGCAAGCTGGGTTGGTTGATGAACTGGGCGCGAGCAAACATATACATTTTAGTATGGCTAAATGTAAATGTGTACATCTAGGGACAAAGAATGTAGGCCATACTTACAGGATGGGGCACTCTATCCTGGGAAGCAGCAGCTCTGACAAAGATTGGGGGTTGTGCTGGATAATCAACTGAACATGAGCTCCGGTTGTGGTGCTGTAGCCAAAAGAGAGAATGTGATCCTGGGATGCAAAATAAGGGAATCTTGAGTAGGAGTAGAGAGGTTATTTTATCTCTGTATTTGGCATTGTGTGACCACTGCTGGACTTCTGTGTCCAGTTCTGGTGCCCACAATTCAGGAAGGATGTTGATAAATTGGAGTGTGTTCAGAAAAGAGCAACGAGAATGATTAAAATATTAAAAGATATGCTATACAACGTTAGACTCAAGGAGCTCACTCTATTAATTTAACAAAGAACAGATTAAGAGGTGACTTGATTACCATCTGTAAGTATCTACATGGGGAACAAATATTTAATAATGGGCTCTTCAGAGAAAGATATGTCACAATTCTCATAGGCAAATGTGGTCTAGATTAAATCATTTTAAGGTGGGTACACAGCTGGTTGAAAAAAAAACATATTATCAAAAAGGGAGGCCATATGTAGTGGGATTGCACAGAGGTCTGTGCTGGGTCCAGTAGGATTCAACATTTTCATTAATGACTGGGATAACAGCGTGGAACATGTGCTTATAAAAATGTTTAAATAACATAAAGTTTGGGAGGGTTTGCATGCACTTTGGAGGATAGGATTAGAATTGAAAATGAATTGGAGAATTGGCTTTGAAATCAACAAGGTGAAATATAATGAAGATGGGTGCAAAGTGCTAGACTTAGGAAGGAGAAATCAAATGCACAAATACAAAATGGAAAATAACTGGCTAGGGTGGTAATGCTGCAGAAAAGGAACTGGGGGTTATAGTGGACCACAAATTGAATATGAGTCACCAATGTGATGCAGTTACACTCCGGAATGATATATGCCATTTTTGTATTATGTGGAGGTAATTCTTCTGCTGTGCTTGGCACTGGTAAGGCTCAGCTAGAGTACTGTGTCCAGTTTGGGCAGCACATTTAAGAAACATGTGAACAAAGTGTAGAGAGTCCAGATGAGAGCAACACAAAGAAGAAAAGGTTTGGAACCTTTGAGGAAGGGTTAAAAAAAACTGGGAATGTTTAGTCTTGAGAAAAGAAGACTGACGGGGGGAAACTGATACATGTTTTCAAATATGTTCAGGGCTGTTATAAAGAGGATCAATTGTTCTGCATTACCTCCACTGAAGATAGGAGAAGAAGCAATCATTGTAAGCTGCAGCAAGATTAGATAAAACTTTCTATCGATAATGATAGCTAAGTCCTGGAATAGGTTACCAGGGGAAGTTATGGAATCCCCATAACTGGAGGTTTTTAAGAACAGTTGGACAAACACCTGTCAGGAATGGTCTACATTTATTTGGTCCTGACTCAGTGCAAGGGAAGGACCAAATGACCTCTCGAGATCCTTCCAGCCCTATCTTTGTATGGTTAATGAGCACAGTTGGAACCTTTACCCTCCCCAGCACAGACCTCTGCCACTTGAGTTAACTGACAGAAGTAGTAAGCTATTATCTTCAGTGTGGACTGGAACTAGAGAGGGAGGAGACACTTTGCCAGTAGGTTTCACAAGTATTTGCTGACTGCAGAGGAATGATGAGATTCAGGAATCTTGGGCTTCATTCCAGCTTCTGGAGAACAATGTTCATAATGGTTACAGACTGTTTTTTGCCATTCTCTCCAAGCCTGACTCCTTTTGCCCCTGTTCCCTCCAGCCTGTCTCAGTCCTCTCTCTTTCCCCTCTCCCATCTGATTGGCCCTGTCTCAGCCTCACTGCCTCTGTCTGCCAGTGTCCTCACCTAGCCAAGCCTGGGCTTCTCATCCCAGACTCTATCTCCTTTCCCAGTTTCTTTCTCAGGACTCTACATCTGAGTCCCAGTCCTCACCCCCACCTTGCTACTTGCCCCAGACTCATTGACCGGCATTTTTACTCTCACAGTTACTCTCCCAGACTCCCTTCCCATTGGGCTCCCAGTCTCTTTGCTCAGCCAGTTCCAGTCGCAGACTACCTCCCACCAACAACTTCTAGTCCTAGTCTCCCCATGCCTTCCTCAGGCAGCTTATACTAATCTACGCCTTTGGCCAACCCCAGGTCTGGTTCTTGTGCCCTCTACATTCGAGTCAATCTTCTTCCTCCTCCAAGATGCTGAGGTACCATGTCACATGGTTTAGAACAGTTAAACTGGGAGTAATTGTAAATCATATTCATTATCTGAGATTATGACCTCAGAAGTATCACTGCAGGATTTACAGTGCAGCCTAAGGCTGTTTTTATAACTACAGGATTTATATTATTTCATCTACCCCCCCCATTGTAAATAAATGGTCTAACAATATGAGCATTTTTAATATACACTCCAATCCTACAACCTTTAGCCACATGAGTAACCCTTACTCAAGCAAGTAGCCCTGTTGAATTCAATAGGACTGTTCATGTGAGTCAAGACCTAAGCCTTTAGGGAGTGATAAGAAACTGGATATTTTGAAAGCTAATACCAAGTACATTGGTAACCCACATTCCATTTCAATAGATTACAAGACCCCTTGGGAAGTTTTAATATATGTTCTATTAAGTTCTCCCTTGAACCTTGCCAGCTGATTTAATTTCTCATACTCCGGCTAAGAGGTTATTATTACCTGTGATGAATACTGTGTACAACTTGAAACATTTCTGCTGGCTGGTTATTGCACACATTAGCTGCTGTAATTGATTTGGTATTAGTCTTGCACACTTGATTTTGCTTAATAGGTTATGCTGAGCAGTGAGCGTTATGAGTATGTACAGGTGGGTTACAACAGGCAGATCTATTCCTTCTTTTAAATGCACACTTGAGCAGCCTCTGGATGAAAGATTCTTATTTCATCCTTTGCTATCTTGTTTTCTTGGAATGTGCTGAATCTTTTTATTATTTTGGTGGTCTCTGTTTCTGTTCCCCACAAATAGTTTTATATATGTTTTCATTCCCTTGAACTAAAGACACTTTCATTCTATCATGCCTCCAGATAAGGGTATATTCCAGCCATATTTCACCACAATATCTTTCACTAGCAATAATGGCCCCAATCCTGCTTCCATTCATGAGGTTCTCACTCTGGTGAAATCAATGGAATTCAACTGATGTAAAACTGGTGTGAGACCAGAATCAGGCCCAAGACCAATCTCCTCAGAGGGTGAAACTCATCTATATATTGAGAGCTTTGCAGTAGGGATCTGTAGGGGCCATCCATTGTAGGTGGAATGACTGTGTGGGAGAACTCTGTATCCTCTGCATGAGAGTGGTGGGCTCCATGCCAGATCAAAAGAGGCTGGTGTACAGGGGAGCTTTGGGAAGTCGATCCAGTGCCTGGTTATGCTAACATAATGCGTGGCCACTATTTCAGCTTATAGCATGAAGCATTGCATAGGGACAGATTGTGCTGCATTACCATGTGGCTACCCTAGTCGTCTCAAAAATTCCTGGTGGACTAGTAGTTTCCTAGAATTTATGAGTAGATCTTGCATTTCTCTGAGATTTTGGGGTTTCTGTAGTGTCATTACAAGATATTTCCACCTCCTTTCCAGGGCAATGTGGCAATAAATAGATAACCAGGGCCATCTATATAAGTGAGGTGAGGTGCTGGGCAAACCTCTAAAGGTTAAAAGGTTTAATCATTGCTACTGAGTCGACTTCCTGGCATTGAGGCTTGAAATGGCCAGCAGCAGACCAAAGCACTGCATAAAGTCACTGAGGGAACTGGGCAGATTCAACAGGAAGGCCTTGTAGGGAGACACCACTGCATTTCTCCAGCCCCAGGAATCCTCAGACAAAGGAGATGGAGAGGAGGCGACTGTTCTGGCACAAACCTGCAGGAGGTAAAGAAAGGGTAAAGGCTTCAATAAATAAATAAAGGTCTGAAGCAAAATAACAAAACTCACTTGGCTGACTTGAATGCCAGAGCTCAGTCTGCAGAAGACAGAATTGGTAATGAGGGCTGCACAATCGCAGGAAAAGCTGCTTGCGAATTTTTCAATAAAATATTTTTTTCGAAAAATGCCAATTTATCAAAACTGAAACTTTACAAGGGACCACATTCGTTTTCTCTAAACTTTCATGAGGAAGGTTTCTCAGGTCCAGGATGGAATGTCTCAAAGAGAGGGGAAGAGACTTATATCCCTCTCCCTCCTCTTTCCCCCGCTAGTAGTCCAATAGTTACAGAATTCATCTGCACTGCCAGGCACAGGTTCACGTCTCTGTTCGGCCAAACTGGATTTTGTTCTGTCTTTTACTTTTACCTTGGAACTGCAGTAGGAATTAGGTTTTTTTTTTTTTTTTTTAAATATTTTATTTGTTCATTGTGGTTTCATGCCGCCAGTCAAAACAGACACTGGCATTTGGTCAGAGTAGTTTATTAGCTGAATGCCATTATCTTTTCTTGTCATTACCTAAAGCCCAATAATTAATTACGGCATAGACCCATGCTGAACAGTATATGCTTTATCAGCTGGTAGCACAATTCTTTGACAATCCTTTTCTAGCTTTTCCAGTGAAGCCACTCAGGGTTTTGCTTACAGCGTTGAGGTGAGAGACCAGCTATGAATGTAGTACAAGATTTGAGGCTGTTGCTA
Source organism: Chrysemys picta bellii (assembly GCF_011386835.1). Lineage (NCBI taxonomy): Eukaryota > Metazoa > Chordata > Testudines > Emydidae > Chrysemys > Chrysemys picta. Next base: position 12,806,332 of record NC_088799.1, on the reverse strand, counting down.
GCATGTATTAGATCAGGGGTCGGCAACGTTTGGCACGCAGCTCGCCAGGGTAAGGACCCTGGCAGGCCGGGCCAGTTTATTTACCTGCTGACGTGGCAGGTTCAGCTGATTGCGGCCCCCACTGGCTGCGGTTCGCCGTCTTGGGCCAATAGGGGCGGCAAGAAGCGGCGCGGGCGAGCGATGTGCTGGCCGCGGCTTCCCGCCGCCCCCATTGGCCCGGGACAGCGAACCGCAGCCAGTGGGGGCTGCGATCGGCCGAACCTGCCGCGTATGCAGATAAATAAACTGGCCCGGCCTGCCAGGGTGCTTACCCTGGCGAGCCGCGTGCCAAACGTTGCCGACCCCTGTATTAGATCAATCCTCCACAAAGTTCACTGGGCTAGATAGTGAGGCAGCTATGTACAGTGATTTCATTCTACAGCTATCCTCCGCCCCGAGAAACACTGTTTTGGGTCATTACACTATAAGGATATTGTTACAAAATTCTATGGGCCAGATTCTAGGCTGCTATAAATCTGCAGAGGTAAAAGAGCTATGTCAGTTTACACAACCTGAGGAGCCAGCCCTATATTTTAAAAATACTGCGTTGCTTACTCTTGCAATTTTAGTGTCAGTTTCACAATATTAAAGCCCCAGTTGTTGGAATCAAGTTATTACCGCAGAATCTAAATTTTCATTTAAAAGAAAAAACAGTTTCTATTCCTCATGGCTGTGGAGAAAAGCTTCAAAACATGAATCTTAATACGTTTAATGACAGAAGGCAAATAAAAAGAACCCTCAAAGCTCTTGAGTTTAAGTCAATCTTGTGATTTGTTTGTTTGTTTGGAATTGTCTCATGTCTTTTGAATTCTTGGGGCTAGCAATATTAAAAATACAAACCCAAACAATAGTGAGACAAATAATACAGAAAAATGTTTTCTGCAGTGGCTACCAGCTCACTGGTCCTCAGAAGAAATGCCTCCAAAATGCAAACACCCCTTTTTTGTTTTGTTTCTCTTTTGGTGTTTTTGTTCTTCCAGTGTGCTATATTGAGTGACAGGCAGCCCTACTGATACACCTTACCTCTACGAAAATGAATCAAAATGGCTTCCAATCATATGGGTTACACTCAGCCAATCAGAAAATTAGAACCAAAACCACGTGCCTAATCACAACCATCCAACTATCCTAGTTAAAAAAGCAACGTTTAAACCATTTCAGAAAATTTTCACTGCTATTCTAAGAGAGGGGGGAAAAGTTTGCATGATATATTGTCAGTACATTTCATAAAGAATTCTCCAATTTCACTAAACATTATTGAACATGAAAACAGATACATTTTGATTCAAAAACATTTCACCGAAATGTTCTTCATCGATCTTTAAGAATGGTTTTCGTAAAAGATTAATTATTGTCCCAACAGGACTATAATTTCTCCTTGGACCCATCACTATTTTCTAGGTACCTCTTTCTAGTTTTTTTCTTCTGATCACTGACATGACTAATAAAGTAGCTCTGTAACAGTAATATTAAGATTTTGCCTTTCATATGATATCTTGCAGCTAAGTTCTTTACACACACAATGAAATCTCACAACTTGCCTATGACGCTAGTCAGTATTACTTGTTCCATTTCAGAGATAGGGAAACCAAGGCACAGATCAGTCAAGTGATTTGCCAAGGTCACACAGCAAAGTCAAGACAGAACCAGGAATACAAACTTAAGGGTCTGATTCCATAAATACTTATGAATGTGAGTAACTGTACTTTTAGGAGTATTTCCATTGATGCCAAGAGGGACATCTCAGGGCAGTAAACAGTACATCTGGCCATGAGTGGTTGCAGGACCAGGCCCCAAGTGTACTGAATTACAGTTCCTGGTCTGTCACATGGCTGGGGACTTTTTATAAGCATATTCTCCTATAAATTGTCTTCTGTGTAGGTTTTTTTTAAAAGTAGTGACTTTAAAGCATTGACCTGCTGTAGAGTCATTTCATTCTCTTAAATACATTTTTAGTGACTTTTGAAAAATCATTTGAGTGACCCAATAGAATGTAGGATTGTTAAAATCTATTTATATGTTTAGTGATGTTTAAAAAAACGCAGGTTATTGACTTAATTATTGATGCAAAGGAGCCATTACAGCCTAGTGGGTAATTAAATACCTTTTCATAAACAGCCCATTTACTGTATGCAACCTAAATTTATGGACACAGTGAAAGTTAATGACTCCTCTGGAACCATTACATCAACTCAGGACACGCTTTGGGAGTACTGTTATTTTTTATTTCCATTTCCATAGTAGTATTAATGAGAAAACGATGAGGTTTTCAGAAAAATACAAATTGTGCGTGTATGTGTGTGCGCATGAAAAAAAGCGTAATGAGCAAGCTACCTGGTCCTTTTTCCTTTTAATGCCTAACAAGGCTAAACCAGCTCGGTGAAAACAGATGGCCAGGCTTTGAGAGGTTTTGTAAATACAGACTGTAGCAGGTTAACATTTATAATTTTTATTTTCACTTCTGCAACTGATTTATGGACTGTGCTAGCCGCATTTTATACCTCTCCTCTGTAGCCATAATTCTACCCAGGTCAGCCTGACATATATTTTGTAACTAATGAAGGGTTTTGGATGTATCCAGGTACAATATGGCATTGAATCTGGAAATCATTCTGGCGTCCTCAGTGGAGACTCTGTAATTCAGTGATGACTTCAGCATCCAACCAACCCTATCTCATCACACTGGATTCTTTTCCCCCTTGCATCTGGATGTATTTTAAGAATCTTGTATTAGATCATTTTTTTTTAATTTTGCTTTAGAATATCAAAGGGAATTATTCAGTTATTGAATATTAGACCCCAAGGATGAGATTTTCAAAAGTGCTCAGTACCCACAATTGATGCCAGGTTTTCAAGAACTCAGTTCCCAGTAGACGCCTATATGAAGTGGCCAAAACCTAATGGGACCTGAGACCTTTTAAAAATACAGTCACTTTCTTTAGGCCTCTAAATGGAAGATGATGGGTGTTGAGCCCATATGAAAAATCAGGTCCTAGATCATTCAGGGAATTGGTAATTGGTATGCAGAAACTCTCATTTCTAGCTTGCCAGCTCAAATCTTCCCCGAATCTATTGTAATCAAAAGTTTTTATCTGATGGTTGTTTAGTAGCCTATGCCAAACAAGTGCATTGTTTCCTTATGTCCACACTACAAAATTGCCAGAATGTTTTGGTGATAACTATCTGCTTTGTTCATAATCTCATCAGAAAGGCCAAAAACTAAATGGCAGTGGAGAGGAAACTATCCTTTCTCCCAGTTTGGCAAAGGACTATCTGCCAGGAAGATCACATTGCTGCTGCACGTGCTGGACCTGTTCTGTGGATAAACCGAGGAATTTAGTGCCCAAGACTGTCAATCCAGCACGAAAATTCATAGAAGCTTAAAAATAGATAGATACATCGCAAACGCATGTGCCTGCCATGGAGTGCCTGCTTTAGAGCCATCACACACAAAGCCTGGAAGTCAGTGGCAAAACTCCCATTAACTTCCATGAGTCCAGGATTTCACTTTTGGTTCCTCTGAACAGAAGTCCAGCATTGTCTTGGTTTTTTCAAGCCTTTTGAAGGTTTCCTCATTATACCCCCATATCCCATAAAGACATGCTCAAAGTTACGCATGAGTGTAAATCTTTGCAAGATCAGGGTCTCTATTCATAAAGAAGGCATTCACCGCACAGAGCCAGTGCTTTATAAGGTCCCAGTTCAGGAGAGCATCTCTACTCAAGGCAGCACTGAAGCACATGCTTAATTTTAAGCAAATATTTGTTGTAAATGCGTAAAGTTAATCACATGCTTAAGGGCCGTCCTGAATCAAGCCCTAAATAAGGAAAATATCATTCTGGTATCTTCCTTGGATTATAGCAAGGGTTAAAGCAATGCCAATCTTATTAATAGATTGTAAATTCGGTTCCTCTTTATTATTGTTGTGCAAAAGCTTTATTTGCCAAGTCTGGAAGATTTAGGACCCTTAAGATAGTTGGTTCCACTCTTTCACTTGAATGATTTTCAGCCTTTTTTGTTCAGCAGCTACCACAGTGGGTCCTGGAACTACGGTATTTAATCATGATGTACCATAATAATAAAATAAACCCTTTGGCATCCATTTTTAAGTGGTCTCCGCTAGTCACATAACTAAATCCCGAACGGGCCCCACATTGAAATCCAGCTTTGTTAGCCATTGTAATGGGCTCCATAAATTGCAAGTATTTTTAGGACCTGATTCTGCTCCCACTGAAGTCAATGACAGAACTCCCTTTGATTTCAGTGAGAGTGCTCTGCTACAGGGTATTGTTCCATTTTTTTGACTATAGTCAGTCACATAGCTGATGACAAACAGAGAATGCCTGATGGTCCTGTCTTAATCTTATGACAGGACAGCACTTTGAAGTTCAGCCAAGGCAGCTAGCCTATAACTTTCCTTTTTTACTGTCTTAAGCACAGTCCTGGCACAAAGGCTCTTTTTCCATCTGGGTGACTTCATCTGCTACCCCTGAGACCTCATCCTTTAGGAGCTCAGTGACGGATTCACTGCACCAAATTTGGTTTCAGTATTTAGGATTTTAGTGAGTTTTGGGAGTTCTTTATTGTTACCCATTTCCTGCTCTTCTAGGGTGTCTAAATTGTGTGTCTTCCTGGGAGAGTAGATTTCCCCCTGACGGTTTCTGAGTACCCAAGTCTTTCTTCCCCGAGTATTCGGGCAAGTTTGCTCCATGTAGCCTAGGACTACAATTAAACAAAGATAGGAGTGAGCAGCAAAATCTGGACCTGGATCGACATCCATATCTCTTCCAACCATAACAGGTGATTGGAGCTGGGGTCCCAGTTCAGGTTTATTGCTCTACTTAACTGAAGATGGCTCCATATATTCAACTGAATACTTGTACCTCTAGAGTCAATTCTGCTCTTTCATTCCCATATCCAACACCTGCATCATCTGACACCTCTCTATGGTACAAAGACAGTATCACAAACTTTACTCCAATGTAAACAACACTGCTATACTACAAAGTCAGGTCTGTGTGATACATTAAAAAGTAGAGTCTTCTTTATCACAGGTTAATAAACGTCACCAATAAAAAAGGACTGCAGGTTCTAATGGCAAGAAAACACTAATGAATGAGGATTAATGGAAAATTAGGGTATAAAAGACAGAGGAGAGCTGAAGAAAAATCAATGGATATACCAATAAGTGTGAACTGATGATAAATCAACAGCAACAGCAGCAAGTACCGTACTTAGGGATACATCAGGTTAAATTTATCAGGGAAGTAAACAGTGGTGTAAGCTGAACGTCAACTGTAAGTAAATTGATCAGAAAGGAGTGCAGGTGCCAAACAATTCCATGTTGCACCACTTTGGAACTCAGCAGCTGTGCAAAGGGAGTCTAATACCTGGTCACTCAAGATCGGGGAGGGTGGCAGCTGAACAAGGGGGTGTAACTGGCTAAGAAAAATAACATTCCACAGGCATCCTACGGGGAAAGTCTCCAGTTTAATCAGTTGAAAAGTGCTTAACAGCGGAGGTGAGGTTAAAGCAGGCTCCAGTATATCCCCTTAGCCTACACTGGCACTATGGCAGACATCCCCCGCACCCCTGACAGTGCGCGCATGCGCGCGCACACACACACACACACATTCTCTTTCATTATTCACCCAGAAGTGGATGGTGGGGCCCAATCCTGTCAGTACTCAAAGGCCCCCTCACCCCATCAGACTGTCTGACAGAGCCATAGCGAGACTTCAGCCAAAACTCAAAACCCTCCATCCTCCCCACTCAGCCTCCACTCTGCTGCTTACTGGGCCTTCATATCTTCCCTCCCACCAAAATACAGCGTGGAAAGTGCAAAGTAGCTAATGTTACATTTCGAAACGTGCCCACTGGTAAGTCACCTGAGAAGAAAAGGCGAGCCATGTTTCTATTCTGTGCTGGCATAGCTGACGATAAAAATATTAATTCTAATTTCAGTACTGGCGTGCTGCTCATTAGGCATTTGTAAAGCTTGAAAAGCAGAACAGCAGCAGCGAGACATTCTGCACAATGCTCCTTCACCGATTCTCTTCTCCCCAGTGATGATGAATACTCACTATGGAGAGATTAGATCATCTGCTTCACTCAGGTAATAAAATGTTCTGTGCCTCTTCCTTTTAGTCATCTTGCTGATTCTAAGCAAATTTGACATGGCTGATATTGGGATTCAGTTAATGTGCTACTGAAAATATTTAACCGGAAATTGACTCTGAACGGCATTCAAGCCCGTTGGAATAATCATCATTAGAATATTATATGCGCTTACATTTATTGCTGTTAATTGTGATCAACTACACAAACAAAAGTCTGCACCTGAATTTGAATGTGTGGCACTATTTAATTTTCCCTCATGGTTTCCTAAAGAAAAGCCTCAGTCCTTTCACCAGCAACTATTACCGTCTTTATATAACCTGCCACTGTGAATCAAGGCCCTGGATAGCACATAGGACACCATCCCTACAGCACTCATAAACACACTGCTGGGAGGTCTGTGAAACTCAGAATTCCAAACTGGGTGAAACAATGAAAGTTACCCTCTCCTAGTGGGGCAATGTGACCTAATAGTTAGATCAGGAGTCTGGGAATCAGGCCACCTGGGTTCTAGTCTTTAGTTTGTTTCTGATTCACTATGGGCCAATCGAAAGACCACTGAAGTCAATGGAAACACTCCTTTTGACTTTGCTGGGATTTGGCTCAGGTCCTGGGTGACTCTGGGAGTGTCAAGGAATCGCTCTGTGCTTCAGTTTACCCCTCTGTGTGACCTTGGGAAAGCCAAGGACCCTTTCTGTACTTCAGTTTAATATTTGCATAAAAATACTTGTTTATCAAACATATTTGCCTACTACTGACTGATCCTGAGGCTTAGCGTGGTTTGGTTTTATTTTCTGCGTGTTTCCCCCCTTAAATCTAGACATTTGCTGTCTGATGAAGACAGCTGCCATGTCGTGCTTGGTTCAGATGTAGCTTTTCATGGAAGACACACAGTGTGGCTCTAAAATAAGTCATCTAGGCCACAAATATATGGTTGCCCTTTGTATATGTCAATGCAACATACAGAATGATACAGCATAACCATGATTAAACAACACTGTCAATAAAGTTGAATAAGCCATTAGGTTTGGAAATGTCTGTTTGTGACTCAGCAAAGGTGACGCATCTCCTCCAAGCTAACTACTGTATTGTGTCTTCTTTTTAAGAGCTGTCAGCTTATTCATAGCTAAGATATGCCACATTTTGTTGACCAACATCCTTGTTGCACTAATACATAACACTTCCATTACTGGGCTGAGTCCTAGAGAACCTCGTACGATCAATAGCAATCAAACACGCGGACTAAGTAAGTCTGCAATCAGGGGGCGAAGGGGAAGTTCCAATCAAATCAACAATTCAGTTGCGTCCATGTGTTTTAATATACTGGGGGTGGGGACCTCAAGCTGCACCATAATAATAATAATAAAGTCAATATAATATTTTTCAGAAAGGTGTTATTAATGTGCAAAGGGCCAGATGTCCTTTCATGAAGAGATACATTTGTCCTTCTTCTGAACTATGCCTCGCAAGACTGTTGGGTTTAAAAAAGTCCACACTTATCTGCCTATTCTCCTTATAAAATAGAACTGCTAATGCCTTTCCTGTTTTAAGATTGAGGGAGTGTTTCTAGACTGACGAGGCCTGACAGCATGACATGACAAGGCCAGGGATGCACACATGGCTAGCAACATCAATTGCCATTTTAGTAGGAAGTGGGCTGAAAAGACTAAAATTTAGAGAAACTTGCTTTGCAAGACTGTAGTTTGGGAAATACATAACAATAAAGGCATGTTTACTTTGTGCAGAATTCATGGCATGATGAGGATAATAAGACCCTCCAAGGCAATAATTGTTCACTGTAGGGTGCTTCTGCATCTCAAATTGCTCAGCATCTGGGCTTTAAATCATTTGTGCTCCTGGTGGGTAGTACTGCCAGCTAAACAGGCAGGCAGACAAGTAGGGTTTTTAAACTTACACAGCATGATCATAGTGTGCGTGCAGTTAGGGTTCAGCTTATTATCATCAGGAATTGTTATCCAAACCATGGAGGCAAATATCAAAATAGCTTCTACGTGACAGTGCTTTAAAAACGTTCATGTATCTTCATTCATAAGAACAACACTTGGTCTGTGGTTACTGATATGGCATTGGTTCGGCGTCTTCTTTTTGGCATGTTGTAAATAAGAAAGCAACTGTATAGGGTAGTTTAGAAAACATCTCACTTTATTTGAAAATCTGGTTGAACTTGACCATATGGGTATTTCTAATATAGTTTTACGCTAAATGGAATGAATGGTTTAAGTAGAAAGCAAGATTTTTGCTGAGTTTCAAAAGGAATGTGATGTTGGCATTTTATAAAGCAGAAATAAGTCTGTGCTACAGCCTGGTAAACCTTCTGATTGTTGCTTCAAGGTTTGTCCATACTTGATGGCTGTTTAGGAGGGCTTCGTAGTCTATCATCGATCAATCTTGGGCATGTATATGACACCCCCTTTCTCCTCCCCCACCCCCGGTTTCTATCTGAGCACCTCATAGTATTTATCCTCACAACACCCATTAGGTAGGAATTTACTGTTATCCCCATTTTACAGATGGGAAAGTGAGAGACTAAGGCCCATTCTTTTTTAAAGGTGTTTAAGTATTGTGCCACTCAGCATTGCAACACTTGACCCCTAGGGGTATGTCTACACTGCAATTATACACCCATGGTTGGCCCATGCCAGCTGACTCAGGCTTGCAAGGGGCTGTTTAATTGTGGTGTAAACATTTGGGCTCGGACTGCAACCTGAGCTCTGGGTCCCTTTTCCCTGGCACGGACTGAGAGCCCCCGGCTCCAGCCTGAGCCCAAACATCTACATCACAGTTAAATAGCCCTGCAAGCCCGAGTCAGCTGGCATGAGCCAGCTGTGGGTTTTTAATTGCAGTGTGGTCATACACTAGGTGTCCTGTCACCTAGTGGAATCCCTGGCCCAGAGCTAGGTGCCCAGGCTCCCCACAGTGGGTGAGTTAGAGCCATAAGAAAGCGATACTCAGATGCCAACAAGCTTAGCAGGGAGCTGCCTAGGTTAGCCAGGAATGAAATGCTGGAGAGGGGGCTGGGGAGCCGAGGAGGGCTTAAGTACCTAAGCGTCTGTGCGGCTGCACCTGGCTGACAGGCCATAGATAATACCTCCTTCCACTTGGGATCCTGGAGTTAGGCACCGAAATCAGTTCACCCACTTAGATAGCCCATGTCCTAGTAGCCAGGGTTAGACACCAGCTGAACAGCAGGTTTGAAAATGTCAGTGGTGCCTAAATGGTGGACCTAGCTACCTACAGAAACAGACGGACAGCTCAATACCTTTGAGGAGCTGGGCCTAAGTGCCAAAGTCACTTTTGAAAATAGTTGGCTTTGCGATGTAGACATTCCCAAAGTCAGAAAAAGGCTGTGGTGGCGCAATCAGTTGAACCTGGTTCTCATGTCGTGGTTAGTGCCCTAAGTACTGATCAATGCGTCAGGTTGTCATGCTACTTGGTTTAGGAAACAGAGAAAAAATGGTCATGGAAGAAAATCATTGTGAATAATTTATCAGAGGAACATACAATAACTCTTTTTTCATCTTCAGAATATCAGTTTACAGGGTCAAAAACAACAAGGAGTCTGGTGGCACCTTAAAGACTAACAGATCTGTTAGTCTTTAAGGTGCCACCAGACTCCTTGTTGTTTTTGTAGATACAGACTAACACGGCTACCCCCTGATAGTTTACAGGGTGAGATTTTACTACTAATAGGCCTGAACCTGGGTGTAGTCATGCTCAGTTGCATTTGCTAGTTTCAATGGTAACCAATAATAATGTATAGCTAGTTTCGGATACCCTCACTCACATTCTGATACCCTCACTCACTGCTTACATAGTCCCCCTGAAGTCAACAGTGGAGTAAGAAAGTAATCAGCATGGGTAAAGATATCAGCTCATCCATAGTACAGCAGGGTGTATAGTAAAAAGCACATCTACACAGATGATTTGAGGACTCATTCAAGTGAATGTGCATAAGCAAGATAAGTGATGGCAAATATCAGTGAATGGGCTCTGGGAGTTCATTTACAAGAATATTGGCAAAGTTTTTTTCTGTATTCTCTCAGTGCCATTGTACTACTGTAGACGGGTTCTTCCTTTTTCAGTTGAATTGCAGAATATTGATAATAACAGCCCTTAAATGACATTTCTTTCTTTCTTTCTTTCTAGGTGATCCTTGAGCCTGTAAACATGTCCTGCAAGAGAAGTAGGCATTGGATGCTGCAACTTCATTATACTCTATTAAACAGTGCTATCAGATGGCACTTCCTGTGACTACCTACTTGGTCTGGACCTGAATAGGTGAAAGATCCTGTGTCCTATTACCCATACTCCAAACATCCATATTAGCAGTCTATAGGGCTGTTGTAGAAATAGATCATAGAAAGGCCTATTAAGTAGGGCTATGCAGTCCCTGCAGGGTTAGATGCTTGGGTGCCATATGAACTGAATCCTGCAAGGTACTTTCTCAGGGGATGGCACCATACCAATCCTTGACAACCCTTACATTTTTCTCGAAGCATTGCAAGTTCAAGAAGAAACCCTGGCTTTCCCCCTAGGACTTGTCATACATTAAACATCCTCTCCTTCCAATCCTGGGACACTGCATTTTTTTTAAAGTGGGATCTTCTTTTTTGGCTCCACTCTTCTGGTGCCAAGCTGGGCATACTGATCTTCAGGGGCATCAGGTGACACTTCTTCCAAATATAACATATGGAGAGAATGCCTGGTAGAAGCTACTGCCTCCTTCAGTTGCTCAGGGCCTTTGGGGTGAGAAGGACAAATTAGTTTTTCTGCTTGTCCCTGACTTGGTAGCCAGAGTGAGGAAATGCTTCTACTTCAGATGGCTGTCTAGGGAGCAGAGATGCCCCATACTTGGTTTCATAGCAACTCCATGGTTTCTAGGACACTCCAGTGTGGTTGTTAGGGAACTCCTAATGTTTCTAGTTGTGCTAGTAATTAGGAGCTGTATCTACAGCCAGCTTAGCAGCAAACAGGCTGGCAGCAACAGTAAAATTATTGTTCAGCTCCTGCTGCGCTATTGAGGAGGGAGGAAGCAGACAGCTTCCTCCATCCCCCATGCCAAAGCACCTGAATGGATTGGGGAAGGCTGTGGTCCCTATCCTTGAAGTGCAATGGTGGAGTATCCTCCCAGGAGAAACAAAGGAGGGTTTCTCTGCCTCAGTGATTGAGTCATGGCCCGAAGCCCGCCTGGAAACATCAGCAGTAATCTTGGGATCCAGGCTGAAGGGTTAGGGTGCTGCAGATATCCATGAGGAGCTTTTGGGGACCAGGCAGGGATTTCCCCAATACCCCCCCACCCCCAGTTTTATGAACTAGTTACATGCAGTGTTGCCAATTTAGTGATTGTTTGGAAATTTGAATTGAAATTGAAACCTTAATACACACTTTAAAAGCATATAAAGTGTATGATAAAATACGTGTATCTGAAAAAGTATAATAGGTTTGAAAAGTATGAATATAGACTAGCTTCCTTATACAGCTGTTGTTTTTATGACAATGTCAGGGCATTTCGGTGATGTTGGCTAACTTAATAATTTCAAATGATAATTTGTAGGCAAAGTCTAAATGAGCTCTCCCTGACACCTAGTGATGAGCTGGGGGTCTGGGGGGAAAGGCTTCAGGACCAGATTGTATTTACATTCACACCTAATCTACCTAGGTATCCAGCAAACGGAGCTGTGTTGCCCAAGTGATAGATTTTGGCTGGGGTTGGGTTACAAATCACTTGAATGGTATCAGGGGGTAGCCTTGTTGGTCTGTATCCACAAAAATAAAAGGGAGTCCGGTGGCACCTTAAAGACTCTCAGATTTATTTGGGCATAAGCTTTTGTGGGTAAAAACCCCACTTCTTCAGATGCATGGAATGGAATTTTCACTCCTTGCATCTGAAGAAGTGGGTTTTTTAAACACGAAAGCATATGCCCAAATAAATCTGTTAGTCTTTAAGGTGCCACGTGTAGCCTGATTTGGGGTGTATTAGTAGTGTTGATTTAATGTATCCACTTAATTTAATTTAATTTAATTAATTTTCAATTAATTCATAATAATAATTATTATTGTGGATATTAATTAGTATGGGTTTCGGCTCGCCAATTTGTTTGATCAGAAGATAAAGTTCGTCCTGAATCAGGCTTCGCAGATTTTATAAAAGGACCTTTGGGGGTATGATAGGAAGCTTACACTGAAACAGATATAGTCATAAAGACCTTTTATTAAAATCAATGAAATAGTAAGCAAATGGTAAAACAGTTAGAATTACAGAGTTAGACTTGTATTACTGTTATTCAAGAGATACATATGATAATACAATATTATAAGCTGCAAACGTGGTTAATACTCACACTCTGTTTTAATAACCTGGTGTTGGAAGATATGAGACCATGCCTGTGGCAGTACTGTTTTCACACCACTGGCAGAGGAAGCTAAATGCAGAGCTGTTAAAGTTTCTTACTCTTTAACTTAGCTTTATAAATCTTAAATTGAAATAAACGCAAGCTTAGCCTAGTTACCTTAAACTTATAGTTTGAAAAGAAATAAAGTACGGCCTATTAATAGTTAATAGCCGTCGTAGATGGGTAGCATCGATACGTTGTGAAGGTGGAGGCAATGAAGAGTAGACAGGAGTAGATAGGTGAGTAGATTGCCTGCCTAATGGCGAGCTGCCTCGCCTTTTTATAGGGCATTAGTCGGAAATCCTTCCTTTTATGCCCAAATTTCATCCTTCCCCCACAGAAATGTTAGGGTGCACTTACCCATACGCTAATATGTATGTGCGTATGGAAGACAGGTAAGTACACATTTGTGGTGTACTTGTTACATTTGTCACACCACTTTGAAAAATCCCCCTTGCCATTTTCCATTGTTCATTGGTTTAGCAAAAGGTCTCTAGACATCTGTGTGGGTGTTTTGTCTATTATTACCTTTCTGGGTAAGGGTCCCAAAATGTGCTAACTTTGGCTTAGCTTAACATACAGGGTTTTGGCCTGTAGGTCTCTTGCATTACAGCCAAACTTATTTTAATATAAATCTATAAGCCTATTACATCAAATACTCAAATTTATAAGAAAGATATATTTATTCAGACCAGCAGATTAATCCTTAGGGCTACACACCGGACTTCCTGTTGTTTTAATCACTTGAATACACATGGGGGGGTAATGAAATGTTGTTGTTCTGATTGTATGAGTAAGGGGCAGTAGAACTGTACTTAGCCTGTGTTGATTGAGGGCATCAAGAGAGCGGGTGGGGCAGGTGTTTTGCTTGATGGTCTGCCTGAGTCACAAGTACTATTTGACCTTCCCCTCTCCACTGTTTAAAGACAGAACTGATTAGGCTCCATAGATAGTCTTTTGTTTTGTTAAGTGACCACTATAGCTGAAATCACTGATAATCAGGTCTAAGTGCTTAGACCAGCTGTGGGACAGTGTTTCTGTGGAAGAGATGGCCCAGTCTGCATTAGCAGTGAGGTTCCCCCACTTAGAGCTAAAATCACTGAGAGCTGGGTGGAACCTCAAGAGACTAACTCACAGAGGTCACAGTGACAGGTGGCAGCAGAAGGTGACTGCACAGGGCCATTGGCAACAAAGCGATGGAGTGAACGATGGCACAATGAACAACAGTGGCCAGAGTGAACAGTGAGCAGCTGGAGGAATGAGCAAGGTGCCTTCTTGCCCCCCACCTGGGAGGTGAACTCATGTGAAAGCACCTCTGAACTCTGAGTCTCCACTGACCAAGGACAACACCGGTGAGTGTTAATGAGGCTGTTAAGAATGCTGGAGGCACAACACAGTTCATGTGAACAAACATGGCTGTGGCATCATACTTTCTATTTAAGCAAGAGATACCACACACTACAAACTGGAGGCCAATGTTAAGTGCATTGTCACTTGTTCATCCTGAAGTTGAACACTGGTGCTGAACAAGATCATCAAATGCTCTTTATCTTTCTGCAAGAAACTCAACTGACTGGCTAAAAGCATGTGGTGTGACAGTGAAAGACTCAACAGTTGAAAAAGTGAAGAATTCTCTCACCACATTCAAAAAATGTGCATACGTGGCTGATGAAATGGGCATCCAGTATTAAGTCATTGTGTAAGTTATCTTGATGTCAGTGGTAGATGCATTTCTAGATGTTCAAGTTACAGAAGACACATTGGTTGCATCTAGTGTGACCAGACAGCAAGTGTGAAAAATCGGGACGGGGGTGGGGAGTAATAGGAGCGTATATAAGAAAAAGACCCAAAAATCGGGACTGTCCCTATAAAATCGGGACATCTCGTCACCCTGGCTGCATCTGTGACAACCCGCATCTTAGAAGAGTTAAATGCTTGTCAGTTGGACCCCAAACAGATGGCTGCTTGTGCATTTGATGGAGCTGCAAACTCCTCTGGAAGACGTGGTGGAGTACAAGGTTTGCTCAGAGAAAAGTGTAACCCTAATCTCTCCTATACACATTGCAGAGGCCATCTACAACTAGCGCTAGTACAAGCTGCAGACTCTTCAAAAGACATTTAAAAAGCTATAAATGTAATGTCTTCATTATATTCTTTTTTTCAGCAAGAGTCCAAAAAGACTGAATACTTGGAAAATATAGCAAATACGCTGGGACTAAAGTTCAAATTAGTCCAACCTGGGAAAACCCTCTGGCTTTCTCATGAGCGATCCTTGGCTGTTGTCTTAAGATTACTCCAGCCATTATTACTGACTTTGGAAAGTATCTACAAAGATGGGATGCATCTAAATAGTGAGGCTGGTGGATTACTTTTGCTACTACGTTCAGAGAAGATTATTGCCATTCTCTTTCTTGTAAGTCTACTGTTGAAACCACTTGGGTCATTAAACAATGCCATCCTGGCATCTGCTACAACAGTAGTAGATCTTTGTCCAGCAATAGACGAATACATTTGGATCAATCAGAGAGCTATCCATTGAAAAAGTACTGGAAGAAGCAAAGACTTCAGTCCAGAAGTTGACTAATGAAGACATTTATATTGAATCCTTAAGTGAAGAGGACAAGAAGTGTTTCTTAAGACAACTGAAAAAGTACACAAACTTGATTCTTAAAAATCTACAACAGTGACTTCTAGATTCTACTCAACCTCTACGTAGCTTTTAGAGATCCCTGTCCTATAAAACACCAACAGTTGAGTGGAGTGAGGCACTACCAGCAATGGGGATGCCATGTGCTCAGGACAAAATAGAGAATTTGAACACGGAGTGGAATATTATACGACGAATGAATGAAGATTTGACTTCAACTTCTTTTTTATCATCACTAGTGGCTCAACCCAATCTTTATGCTATGTTTCCTGGGATGAAAGATATAGGAATTCATCTCTTGCCACTCCCAGTCACAACAGCTACGGTTGAGTGTTCGTTTTCATCACTGAATAGAATTTTCTGTTCTGAAAGAAGTCGCTTTCTGCCTGATCATGTGAATGAACTAATGAGCATATGAATTGAAGGAATGGAAGTACCAGACACACGAGAAGCCACCAAAGATGAACACATTGCATTCAAGAAGTTAATTAACAGAGTTGTGCAAAATTATAACAAGAAATGAAGAAGGATGTAGATATAGTACTTCGTAGAAGGCTTGAGTAGCCTACTTTAATTTGTGTGATGATTTAAAAACATGAGTTAAATCTAATAAAATGGTCAGGAAACATTTTTCAGTTTTTACAATGGTGCCATACAACCCCCCTTCATCCTTACAGTCTCACCCCTCATCCGCCCTGATCTCCCCCCCTACCCCACCGTAAATTAGACACTGGGGAAAACACTGGGACCAGGGGCTGGGAAATAAGGCTGTGCAAAGAGAATCTGTTCACAAAACTAGAACTGAAGCATGCAGATTTCAAAAGAACTTATGTTCTTTGTGGTTGGGTGCTGGTCTCTCTGTAGTTTTTGCACATAGGTACAATTAGATCATGCTGGCAAGGGACAACTAATTTAGGAGTGTTCCCAACAATCTGTTTCCTAGTTTTTGTCCAGTCTAGTTTTAAATTTCTCAGGGAATCGGACTTCCATCACTTGGGAGACTACTCTACTATATAATACCATACATATCTCTGTCAATAAGATTTTCTTGATATTTCTCATCTTTATCCTGGTCTTAGCAGAGGCCAAATGGGCATGCTCAAAAGTTATTTTAAAATTGCTCATAAAGGTTTTATTTGCAAAGAAATTCTCACAGCCCTTAGCTAGCAGACTCTGTAAGGCTGGCCATATGCCAACTTTGAGATATTTTCCCCTATCCATTTCTGTGTTATTGGCAAATAGAAACTTTATTTTTTTCCAAATGTTTCTCCTCCCCTCCCGCAATAGCTCAAAAATGACTGAGGGATTTTCCTCAAACCTTCCAAAAATAAAAATAAATAAAAATCAGCTCTGGGCTGACATCATGCCTGGTAAGTTTCAGCTTCAAAACACGACCTTTTGAGAAATATACAAGAAATAGGATGTTAGAATGGAACTTTGAACCTGTTAACTGTAGATAGCACAAAAGGTGTAGTACACTCAACTGTGGGCCTGATTCTCCACAGGCTTGCACCTTCGATCAGCATTTAATCCAGTGCACAGTGAGTGCACAATAAGATCTTTCTGAGCTGGTAGACATTGTTCACCCATTTGGCACATACTTTCCACAGGTGTAAATGATGTCACATGATAGCAGGGGAACCAAGCCCCAGATGTATGTATACAGTCTACTAAAACACTGCTTTGTGGAAAACTCCAGCATGGTTAGAATTCTATGTAGGATGCTATTTCTGTGATAATAAGAGGTTATGAGGAGGGTGGTGGTGGTTTGATAATTGTGAAAAACAGATTCATTCACACTAAATGCTTGTCATAATTAATTCTCTGGCCCAGATCCTGGGCTCCAGCTGAGCTGCACCCAACCCTGATTAGAAGCGGAGAGCACAAAGGTAGATTTAAGGCTTTGAAGATGGTCAGTCCTGGGGCATGTTCTACAACAGGCCAAATCCCAATGTAAAGTAGCATCGATGCTGCCTGCCAATGGTGGCCTTGGATGGCTGGGGCATAGTTATGTCTTAGCAATACCCTTTTCTCTCCAGATATTCTCCCCTTCACCAGGAAGCCAAGAGCATGTGGCTCTTATAACGGCTCTTTGTCACCAAAGGGTTCCCATAGGCAAAGAGGATCTGCACCTAGCCAGCCCCACTGGGTTAGAGGTTGCTTTGTGCCATTGGAGGACACTTGAGAATCTGCCCTTAATGCTTACGTAAGACCTTTGAAAAGTAACCTACCTTAAGCGTGATCCAAGAGTCCTACCTCTGAAGTGACTTTTTTCTCTGCTTTTATCGGTATGGGTCTAAGGCAATTAATCAATAAGCAAGGACACAGGATGAAAACATATGGGCTTTGATATTTAATAAATGGATTAACAGAGACCACCACTTAATATTCAGCTTCTGCCTTAGGAGTATAAAGTAATAAGCATTAGGTCCTTTTTAATGAGGAATTTCCTTTATCAAAAAGAGCCCTGGCAGAATGTCAAAGACATTTTCTGACCTTCTAGTATTCTGGCCTGCATGAATTTTTAACAAGATGCTATATATCTGGAAGGTCTATTAGAATTCGTCTGCATGAAATCTATCCCCTTATATCCTCCACCCCTTTTTTTTTAAATCAGACTACTGAAGCAGAGAAAGGAAAAGAATCTATAATAGCAAGGGAATATTTAATTTATGTAAATGAAGTTTAAAAAAAGTCCTTATTCAAGTTAATAAAACCTCACACATTGCTCTTAAATATTAATAGTGGCTGGCAAAGATCCTTTATTTATTGTGACATTTTCATTTATATTCATTTTTGAATAGTATCAACAAAGTAAAGTGTTCCAAGGAGCTGCTGGAAAATGCATATTTTAAAGAGCATAACATGCAAAACTTATCATTAAATGCATTCCTTCATTTCTGTAAAACATCCTCTTTTTTTTTTCTATATTTGAGAAAACTTTTTTGATTTGTAACCTTTTTGAAAAAATAAATGTAATTGACCCAAAGCAGGTTATTTCAATGCTATAATATTTAGCAGAGTGTAATGCAGGAAGTTTTTCCATTTCCTCTCCCTGTTTTTATTTATAGGGTCATTTTATGACATTTTACAAATTTGGAATAGCTGAAAAAAATACTGTGGTTATTTTTTCAACCTTCCATTGATAATACCCACCACTTCCCACCTCACTTCAAATAATACTATTCACGAGTGACATGAAAAATGTTTTACTGCCTCCTGAAATGCATACTGGCCACTGCTGGAGATAGGATACTGGATTAGTAGGATAGTTGCTCTGATCCACTATAGCAATTCTTATGTCCTAAATTCTTTGTGGTCAATGCAGAACATTAAAAAAAAAAAAAAACCCCTCATGGAACAAAAAATGGTTTGATCACATCCTTGTTGAGTCAGTTTGATAAAGAACATGGAGAAGCATCTCTAGGTTTCCTTTGATGTGATCAGTATGCTCCTTATTCATTGCTAATATCAATGCTTATGTACAACAAGAAGGTGGCAAGCTTTACAGTTCAGTAAACAGATTATTAGGAAATGGTTGGCCTTAGCCTGAGGATCAATAAGGACTGAGGATACGATTTGGTCACTGATTCCATGACTTTAACAGATCTCAGTGACTTCTTCGGTTTCAGCTTCAACCCCGGACAGTAGGCCTCAGGCTGTTGCCCCCAGATTGGGTGACCAGCTAGCAAGTGTGAAAAATCAGGTTAGCGGGTCGGGTGTAATAGGCACCTATATAAGACAAAGCCCCAAATATCAGGACTGTCCCTATGAAATCGGGGCATCTGGTCACTCTAGCCCCAGGCGGTGGGGCTCAGGCTTCAGCCATGCATGATGGGGCACCAGCTTCAGCCCCATCAAGACCACACCCTGATTTTGTACATTTTTCCACTGACAGTTCTGTGAATTTTGCTTAATTTTACATGACAAAATCGTATTCATAATAAATGCCACTAAGAGGATTTTTCTGTCACTGGTTGTTTTTTTGCTTGTTTCACAGGCACTTTCCCTCTTTGTTAATCTTAATGAGCCAAATTCATCCCGGGCAGGGCTGGCCTTACCATGAGGCGAACTGAGGCAGCCGCCTCAGGTGCCAGACTGTGCGGGGGGCGCCACCAGGACCCAGTGTGTAGAAAATTGTGTCTGCTGCTGCTGCTGCATATGTATTCTCTCTGCTCTATATGCACAGAGATGGTGGAGTGGAGTGCTGGAGAAAGGAGGGCACAAGAGTCATAACAGGCAGGCAGAAGAAAAGGTGGGAGGGAATAACAGAAAGCAGCAGGAGCTGCAGGGAGAGAGAGGAGGAGGAGTCTCTTATGTACCTCACTAGCACCCCCAGGAGCCTGGACTGATTAACACCAGCTTCTCAGGGAGCTTCCTGTTTCCCTGAACCCATTTGAGGAGAACAGGGAGTCAACTGAAGTAGTAGGAGCCAGTTAGGCCCTTAAGACGCTGATATCTTCCTTCACTCGGGCCCTGCTACCAGCCTGCTTGTTTGTCCCCTTCAACTGAGTGTTGAGAGCCACTATAGCTGGCACAGAACAGTCATGAGTGAAAGAAGAAAACGCCCCTCTGGGGCAGCATTCAGAAAAAGAAAGAAAGCAAAGGAAGCTTTTCTATCTAAGCAGGAAGGAGCTCCCCTGAGATACATAGACACAAATGTTCACGGTGAGCCTTCCGGCCCCAGTGAGGATGTGAGTGGTGAGGAGATGCCTGATCTTCCAGTTAGTCAGAGTGCAGGTGACCTGGTAGCTACTGCAGCATCCATATCTCCATCTCAAATGGATGTAACCCTGCACATGCCTGAAGAAAAGTGCATCAGAGATCAGAAAAGTAGATCAGAGAAGAATGTGGTGGAGGCGCAAGAAACAGCTGCTGCTGAGTTTAGTTCCTTAAGTCTAGATGATCCAGGACTGTGGACCCACTTGAGCAGTAGCCTGAGGGATTTCCTTGTACTGCATGGGCCACAGCAAGTGAAAAACTTCATGTTCCCCAAAGACAATGAAAATAGAAGTTTCCATCCAACACATTACTGGCGTGAAATCCCCAATGATGACAAAGTGGAGAGGCCATGGCTTATGTACTCAAAAACCCAGAATGCTGCATATTGTTTTTGTTGCAAACTCTTCCAGTCTAATGTTTCAGCCACATTGGGTTCTATAGGAACCAAGGACTGGAAAAATCTGGCTAGACATCTGGCATGCCGTGAGAAGGCAGCAAATCACCAGAGAGCATTCCATAGGTGGAAAGAGCTTAAGATGAGACTAAGGTTAAAGGCCACCATAGATGATCAGCATCAAGAGAAGATTGCATCAGAGTCTCTTTACTGGCAAAATGTTCTGAAAAGGCTCATTGCTATTATGAGAATTCTTGCTACCCAAAACCTAGTATTGCGTGGCACTTCAGATCAGCTGTATGTGCCAAACAATGAAAACTTCCTTAAAATTGTGGAGCTGATGGCTGAGTTTGATGCTGTACTCCAGGAGCATCTAAGAGTCACCACCCAGGAAATGTACACACTCCACTTGGAAAAACAATTCAAAATGAGATCATACAGTTACTGGCAACAAAAGTCAAACAGAAGATTGTGGCAGATCTGAAGTCAGCAAGATATTACTCTGTTATTCTGGAGGGCACACCTCACATCAGCCATACGGAACAAATGACTTTAATGGTGCATTTTGTAACAACAACAGAACCTAGCGAAAATGTCCCTGCAATGGTGACTGTCAAAGAGCATTTTCTAGAATTTATTGACATTGATGATACTATAGGAGCTGGTATGACAAATGTGCTTCTTAAAAAGCTGGAAGATACGGGAATTGCAATAGCTGACATGAGAGGTCAGGGCTACGATTATGGTGCCAACATGAGAGGAAAGAACAGAGGAGTATAAACACAGATCCGAGAGTTAAACCCTTGAGCTTTTTTTGTCCCGTGCAGTTCTCATTCATTGAACTTGGTGGTCAGTGATGCAGCATCAGCTTCTAGTGAGGCTGCTGAATTTTTTAATGTAATTCAAAGCATCTATGTATTTTTCTCTGCATCAACTCATCGATGGCAAATTTTGAAGCAACATCTGGGAACATCCTCTCTGACACTGAAACCACTGAGTGCCACATGATGGGAAAGTCGAGTGGAGGCGATAAAGCCTATCAAACACCAAATTGGGAAGATAGATGATGCCATAGTTGCCATTATGGAAGATAATTCTATGACAGGAACTGTTCATGGGAGAACAGTGGCAGAGGGAAATGGAATCACCAGAAACATACATAACGTCAAATTTCTGTGTGGCTTAATGTTGTGGCATGACATACTGTTTGAAATAAATCTTGTAAGCAGGAGACTCCAAGGTGTTGACCTTGATATTTCTGGAGCAATGGAACAACTGGATAAAGCAAAGTCATACCTACAGTCTTACTGGTCAGATAAGGGATTTCAAAACGTTCTGAAGAGTGCACAGAAGTTGGCAGAGGAACTTCACACTAAAGCTATTTTCCCACCCATTCAAGAATACAAGAGTCACCAAAGAAGACGACATTTTGATTATGAGGCATGGGATAATCCCATAAGAGACCCCAAACATCAATTCAAAGTTGAATTCTTTAACCAGGTGCTAGATTGTGCAATACAGTCAGTTGAATAATGTTTCATGCAGCTCAAGGAACACAGCAGTATATTTGGGATGTTGTATGATTTTCCAAAACTCCTCACTATACCTGAAGAAGACCTACACCAGCAATGCAGGGCACTAGAGACAGTGTTAACACATGATGGCATGCGCAATATCGATGCGAGTGATTTAGGTGATGAACTGAAAGCCCTTTCAAGATACATTTCAGCAGGATCAACTCCAAAGGCTGCTCTGGAATATATGCACAAATAAGATGACCACCCTCTTTCCAAATGCTTTTGTTGCTCTGCGCATACTTCTAACACTTCCTGTAACAGTTGCCAGTGGAGAACGCAGCTTCTCCAAGCTGAAGTTAATAAAAACACATCTACGTTCCACTATGACACAGGAGAGGCTGGTTGGTCTTGCAACCATCTCAAAAGAGCATGAGCTGGCCCAGACTGTGGACCTTCGGGAAGCAGTTCAAATCTTTGCAACCAAGAAGGCACCGAAAGCACCACTTCGATTATTCAAACAGATAAAAATGCCAGTGTTACTCTGCAGAGAAGAAAAGTTACATTTGCTGTTCAGGCGTTTGAAAGTTAAGTGTTACTTAAAATTTTTGAACAAGGCATTTTAAGTTTTTAGTTCTCCTTTATTGGGGTAGATAGCAGAGCAGTACCATGAGAGGAGTAGAACAGGAAGAAGGCAGAATTGAGACCTTTCAAAGTTTTGGCCCAAGCAAAGGGGCATGGGGCATCATTTGAGCTCCCCACCTCAGGTGCCAAAATGTTGTGGGCCGGCCCTGATCCTGGGGTAATTCCACCGGCGTCACTGGAGTCTGTGTAGTTGCACCTAGGAGGAATTTGACCCAGTGTGATTGATGGCTGAGAAATACAGGGAGTTCCTCACACACTGAAACACTAACTGGTCTCTTCCAATTTGAGTTCATTGCTGTTTGCTGTTCAGGATCTTGATGGACAACAGACCCATCTGAGCAACAGAGACAGATTTCTTTAGCTGAGACTTTTAGGGTCAAATAGGTTTATACATGAGGGACTGATGTTATTTTATCAGAGTAGCTTTCTTTGGACTTACTCCATTGCAGCTAATTTTTCAAATAGGCAGGTTTATTGCAATGTTGTGTTTCTTTGTTCTTTGGTGGTAGGGCTGCAGTTTTAAGGGTGCCCTGAACTAAGGGGTCAGACTACAGCTTGTCAGAAATCTTTCAGTGAAGTGGGTTTGTTTTGTTTTGTTTTTGCCAGGAAAGGTTTCTCAGATCAAGGATGGAACTTCTGGTCAAAACCAGAGCCAGAATTCCACCCAACATAGCCAATAGCCCAGTGTTCAAGGCACTCACCTGGGAAGTGGGAGACCCTGGTTTAGGTTCCTGCTCTGAATTGAGCAGAGGACTTATACCTGGATCTCCCATATCCCAGCTAAGTGCCCTAACCACTTGTCCAGTCTGCGGTGAGGATGGCCCAGTAGTGGGAAACCTGCGGCCTGCGGGCCGCCAAACAGTTTGTTTACATTTGCACGGCTGCCCGCAGCTCCCAGTGGCTGCGGTTTGCTGTTCCCGGCCAATGAAAGCTGGGGGAAGCAGCGCAGGTGACCTGACAGTTCCTATTTCACTTGACAGAGTAGGTGGTGTCTGTGCCTGTGGAAATAACAGGGCAACAGGAAGAGTCCATTTAACCTGACCCAGATGAAGAATGCACAGTGCAGTAGGCACAGAGAGAGAAATGGCAGAAGTGCATCCCAGTATGGGGAGGAGGAGCTGATGAAGACCTCAGGAGATGGAATAAAATGAATGAGACACCTTTGCCTCTGGCCTTCCCTAGCTAAGTCTGTGGTTTTTGATATTCAAATATATGGCTCTAAGACAGCTATCACTGCCATTGTGAATTTCTATTCTATATAAAATTAAAGTGCTTTTGGCACAGACTCCCTGTGTGGGCAGATCAATATGATTAATGCTTTCACCCCAGGGCCTAGTTCAATGCATTATGCATAACACCACTCCTATTATGCTGCCCAGACTGAATGGGTAAGCAGCTCAATGAAAAACTGATGCAAGGACTGGTATATGCCCTAGTCTGCAGGGGGCACCAATAGGAGTGTGAACAAACAAAGAAGAACAAGCTGCTTGGTAAGCAAAGGAGAAGAGGCCGAAGGTTTGAGACCTGAACTTTTTTTAGTTAACTCACAAAATGACTTACTGGAGTTACACATCAACATTCAGTGCCACTGCCAAGACTTGTCATCAGCATGAAGGAGATAAAAAAACCCACAGAAACATAAGGCCAGGCAATAAAAGGAAAGCAGTGAGGTGAAAAAAAGTCTTTCTCACTGGAGAGTCCTGTACTGGAACCACAGCTAATCAAGCAACTAGTATATGGCAAAGTCTGCAAAATCATTAGTAGCTGCACACATATTGGTAGTTCTGCATATTTGACATCTGCATGTTTATTTTTATTTACTATTATTGTAGTGCCCAGAGACCACAACTGAGCGCGGTAGGTTTCTGGTGTACTAGGTGCTGTACAAACAGCACCTATATGGGAAAACAGCACCTGCTTCAAAGAGCTTACGGTCCAGATAGACAAGAGGGACACAGAATGAGACATAGACAAGCACAAAGCAGGTGAACAGTAGTTTTGGGACTTTTCTCACCGCCCGTGCAGTACCCTGTCCACTTGACCACACTGTCTTATACAAAAGTTGCAAGATCTGGGCTTGTTCGTGTAGTGTGGACATGCACCACTGCAGTAATTACTGCGGTGACTGTAATTTGACCTAATATAGGTTGACTTATATTTCTAGTGCAGACATACCCTGAGTGACCCCCCCATCTAGACAAGCCCAGAGACAGAAATATACTCCTTGTGGCTAGAAGGCCTGGTCCTGCACTAGTGATGTGAATATGTGCTTTATTGTTGACTTAATTGAGCGCAGCCTGAAGCCAAAGGCAATTGTAGGATCTTTTATACTGAGAATATTTACTGACCCTTATGCAAGTGTTAGGAAGAGCTAGAGCAGTGGTCCCCAAACTGTGCCCCCACCCCTGACGGGTGTGGAGGAATGTTTTGGGCGGGGGTGCAGTGGGGCCCAGGCTCGCCACCAGTCCTGCTCTGCCCCCAGCTGTGCTGGCTCTGACCACAGGTCCACTCCTGGCTCCACCAGCCAGCCGCACCCCCAGCTTTTGCCCCCGGTTATGGCTGTGGCCTGGCCTCAGCCTCAAAACCCTTACCCCTGTCTGTGTTCCCCACTCCCGACCACGGCTCTCGGGGGAGGGGCAGCTGACAGGCGTAAAGGGGGGATTATGACATGGAAAGTTTGGAGACCACTGAGCTAGAAGGAGAGATGACAATGATGATGTGATCACTACAGCTGTGTATATGAGAATGTCATTGCAATGATATAGTATAACTGCATCTGAGGGATGGGTCAAACTAGATTTTCAAAGCTCTACAACATTTGTGCACTTGCAAACACTAATGTGCCTATATAAAACAGGAGAAACTAGGTATTCAGATACTATGGTGGTGCTGTAAGAACACGGATGGATGAGGGACATGTTTCCATTTTCATGCACAAATGTGAATTACACGAGCAAGCACCTGTTTGTACATGAGCAGCACAGCCTAGTGGAACGAACATGGAACGGAGGAGTCATGAACAGCTACATTTTAATTCTAGCTTTTCCTCTGTCCTACTGTGTGCCCTTGGGCAAGTCACTAGGCCAACATTTTGGTGGTCTAGATAATACTTAGTCCTGACTTGAGTGCAGAGGACTGGACTAGATGACCTCTCAAGGTCCCTTCCAGTTCTATGATTCTATGATTGTCAGGTACCTAAAGCCATAGTTGAACCACTATTTTGGGTGTGTACAAAAGTGAGGCTTTTTTTGGATCTCAGACTCCAGGTGAGTACCCTAACCACAGGGCTAAAGGTTATAAGGGGGAAAGGGCAGCACCACCACCACTTTCTCCCCGTCCTCGGGCCGTTTTGCAAATAGCCAAAATTATTCATGGCAAATTTGTGAACTGGGTCAACCAAAACTGCATATTTTGTCGAATAAAAACTATTCACTGGAAAATTTTGTCCAGCTGTACTTATGACCTTGCTCTCCTCCATACCAGTGAAAATAGCCAGGTGTACAGACAGACAAACAGATTGCATGCAAGCTTTGGGTGGAATTATGCCAGAATCAATTTCAGGCACAATGCTTCCCTGCCCTCTCAACCCCCGTCCCCACAATGTAGGCCTGAGCCTTTAAAGACACAATCCAATCCAATCCAATCAATGTGTTCTGAAGCTGCATGTTGTAGTTGCGTTTTGCATGTCTGGGACACGCTATAGAATCTCTTACATGTAAATATGTCAGTAGGCATTGTCCATACCGGAGAAGATTAGGATATTTGTGATCTTGATAGAACTGGCAAAGGTTCAACAGTTTAATGTGCCCAGTGAGAATAAGTGAACGACAATGGGACTGTATATAGCTGAGATGCAGCTCGGCATTTTATGTGTACGTATATGCATGTGTAGCTTTTTTTATTCCTTGGCATATTGTACGTCATCGGCTGATATTTTTCTGTTTACATCAGTGTATGATGTTTCTCCTGTGGGTCTTGTATACAATTTGACAGATGCATACACGACATGACCTGAATTAAGCATATTGGAATTATTTTGGTGTGGGGTAGGCATTGGTGCAGACAAAAGTGCTTCAGATATGGTGATTTCCTTACTTTTCAAGAGATACAACATAGGCTAACCCTAACTGTGATCAAATGTATTTCTATTTTAGAGATGTAATATTAATGACAAGCAATATGACTGCATCTGAAAATTTGTGCCTATCTGCAGAGAATTGTTTAGTCTATATACAAATAACACTATAGTAACTGCATGGAAAAATAATACAAGAAAAACTGGGTGTCTATCATCCTCAGTAGAGAGAAACTTTCCTTAGTGGTTTCAGCAAGAGGACTGGAAATAAGGATTTTTTGAGTTCTAATCCTGACTCTGACATGTCTCTGCCCTGTGCCGGATGCATGTCATTTAAATACTCTGTCTTGGATTCTCCATCTTTAAAGTACCAGAATATTGTTGTCTTTTGCTGAATATGTGATATTTTCCCTGTAAATATTAGTTTGAATTTTCAAAATAACTTACTTTGAGAGTGTTTTCATCTCCTTTGTGTTTGCTTGCTGCACATATTATACTGGATGAGTTTGCTGGCAGGAAATTTCACAGAAGCAGCAAATTTTAAATGGTTATTAGAAAATATTCATGGAGGGTGAATTTTAAATTGGTATATACAAGTATTCACACATGAAACTTGCTTCTAAGAGTCACGCTCTTCCAATAAGAGACCAGAAATTTACAGTGCAACCTAGGTGGCTAATCCAAACTAACCATAGCTCAGATTTTAAATGCTGGCCATAAATTGTTTGTCAATGACCAAGAATTATTTGCAGAAATTATTTGGGGACTAATGAAGAAAGCAGTAAAAATTGTAACTGTTGACCATTGTTTGAAGATAATTTGTGAGCAAAATAAAAAGCAAATTTTATCCAATTAATTATTCACTGCAAATTATTCACCCATCTCTAATAGCTACCTACTGAACCTCACTGAGGCTTAATTAGATTTTGTGTATAAACCTCTATATAAGTGCTAAAGCATTATTATTAGTTTCACATTAGAGTGACAATGAATATGCTATTTTTTATAACTTCAGTTCCACTAGTCAGCTGGGCATAAGGAACACTAAATTTTCTTTGAAAAATGTAACTGCTTTTTGGTATACAGTAACAGAGTGGCTCTGTGCAAACAAAACAAATGCATAAATTCACTTGTGGATGGCTGCAGAAGCTATTTCATTTATACTTATTGGCATACGATCATCTAAATCATTGGGAGTTGTGAAAAATCTCGTCTAATTCTCAAAAAGAAAAAAAATCTTATCTTTTCTATCTGCAAGTTCATATATCTTTAGGGATGAGCCTCGTAAATCCCAGACATATTTTCTGAAAGCTCAGCTCACTTTTAGTTTGACTGCTGCTTGTAAAACTGCTGTGATGACATCTTGAGCAGGAAGACTCCAGTTTTAGGTAGGCTTTACTCAAATGAGTAATCCTTACTTGGTCCCATTGATGTCATGAAGGACTACTCACATAGTCTAAGGATTACTCACATGAGCAAGGGTTGCTGGGTCAGGTTCTATCTCAGTTTCTTGCAGCTCAAGAACATTACATGACTGGAAGACAGGAGAACTAAGTTTTGTTCTTGCTTCTGCATCAGATTTCCTGTGTCCCCGCTCAAGTCCCCTGTTCAACAAGCATGTGCTTAAATTCCTTTACTGAATTGGGGGTTCACTTTCTCCATGCTTCAGTTTCCTCATCTGCAAAATGGGGGTGATAATGCTCACTGGGGTGTTGTGGGTCTAAATTAAGGCTAGAAAGATTAAATTAAAATTAAACTAAATTAAGATTTAGTCCCGGGTATTTTTAATTAAAATTAAACTAAATTAAGATTTAGTCCCGGGTATTTTTAGTAAAAGTCATAGACAGGTCACGGGCAATAAACAAAAATCCATGGCCCGTGACCTGTCCATAACTTTTACTATAGGTAACCCTGACTGAGGCCTGGTCTACACTTGGCGGGGGATAGATTTAAGTTGCGCAACTTCAGCTACGTGAATGAAGTCGACGTACTTGGATCTACTTACCTTGGTGTCTTCACTGTGGTAAGTCGATGGCTGATGCTCTCCCATCAACTCCGCCTGCGCCTCTTGCTCCGGTGGAGTACCAGAATCGACGGGAGAGTGCTCGGCGATCGATTTATCGTGTCTAGACTAGAAGCGATAAATTGACCCCAGCTGGATCGATCGCTGCCCATCGATCCAGCGGATAATGTAGACAAGCCCTAAATCTAAGTTATCCTGAGGCTGTCGGGTGCAGCTGCTCTGGGGAGCCCTGAGGCACTGCTGCTGCTGGGGGTGGGAGGGGGATGCAGCCCAGGGCATTGCTGCTGCTTGGCCCTTGGGGCCAGCCATGGCGGCTGCTGATCCTGTGAACCCCGGAGCCAGCTGCACTGGTGGCTGCTCTAGCCTCAGGGCCAACTGCCTGGGGCTGCCCCGACAGCAGCGAGTCCCAAGCCCCCCAGCAGCCACCACATGCTCGGGTGTCCCTGGGGTCAACTGCACTGGCCACTGCAGCTGCAGAAGTCATGGAGGTCCTGGAAAGTCACAGAATCCGTGACAGACTTGCAGCCTTAGTCTAAATCAATGTTTGTAAAGTGCTTGGAGATCCTCTGATGCTAGAAGCCATAGAAGGGCAAACTGTTGTGTTACTGATCAAATTCTAACTGTTATTTTGTTGGAAGCGTTGCCCCTTTGGCTCAGGCGGTTACCCTGGGAGGAGTGTTTTGGTTAGAAGGAGAAGTGGTAGGAAGCAAGTATATTCTTTGGTATAATCCTGTTTATTTGCAAAGCATTTATGCAAAGTCTTGTTTCTCTGAACACAGCAGAAACTAACAGCTGGCAATGTCCTTACTCACTATTTCCAAGTCTGCCGCTCCTGTCAAACCTGTTCCCCAAGGATCTCTGTCTCCGCTACCTCTTAGGGCCATGCTCATGACTGCTTCTCTCACTGTCGGCTGGCTTTCTCTCTTTACTGCAAATACACAGAGATTGCCAAACAGCTGTCGAACCCCTGCTGTTGTTTCCAGATATCTCACCCCATAAAAGAGTTTAATTGGTCCTTCCATTGAGCCTGAAAGAAAGTTGCACAGCGCACCATTCAGCTTTAACCAAGTCTGTAATTATCTATAGATCAAAGACCTGCTTGCTGGCTTCTTCCACCATAATAGATGTGATTGCTAATTGTGTTCAAAATAAAACAGAGAGAAAACATCCTGGCCAATGTATATAGCTGACGTTAAATACACTTCTATTTTATATTACATCATTTCTCTATAAATTATGGGTCAGATCCTCAGCTGATGTGAACTGAACAATAACATAATAAATAATAATAGTAATAATTAATGACACCTCCTATATAGCACTTTTTATCAGTTTATCTCAAAAGACTTCACAGAGGAGATCAAATCTATGCCAGCTTAAACCAAGGTACTTTATGCCCCTCATCAGTTGTAAAACAAGAATTCTCATATTATGAGAGGAATAGCAAACAGTAGTGTGATTGTAATATGACTGACTCACAAGACATAAACATAAAAACAACCAAAGAAAGACTCATAAGATATGACAAAGAGAAGATACCATTCCAATTCCACCTATTTCAAAAAATTATCTCAAAGACAAAAATTCGTGAATTTTCTTGAGCATTTTCCTTTTGGTTCTTCTATTTTTCCTCTTCCATTCAGAAAAACCTTGGTGCTTAGATGTTTCCTTATATTTCTTTTCTCTGTACACAATATGTTTTGTAAAATCCCTGAACATTAAAATATTTGCTCATAATTAAACAATTTAGTCGGAGCCAAACCCAATAATACACCCAATGCTGTTTGCATTTATTTTTTCTTCTTCCTAGATTTTTCTTTGTTAGGCTAACTTCTGCAGCAGCTAGGTATGTAGCCTCAAGACAGTATCAATATATGTTAAGATAATCCTTTTTCTCAAAGTGAGATAATTGCACCTTTAGAATTAGCAAAGCTTTATCAAATTGCCTTTCCCCCCCTCTAGACATGCTTCGTCTAAGCACTCCATATTAACTCAGCTTTAGGTTTTCTACTAGTTCATCTTTAGTCCTATAAGAATATAATGGATATAGAGCTGCTTCAAATGAAAAATGTAAACCATTTTTTTTCAACTCACAATGATTTTTTTCCTCAGCTGAATGTTTTCGTGAAGAGCTTTCCCCTTTTTGAAGTTTTCTGGGTTTTCATCAATCCTAAAACCCTCAAAATATTGATTCATTGTGTTGTTTTCCCTCCCTTTTGCCGTCATTCCTTTCTGTCACTTAGTGCACTTGAATGAATGATGTCCAGGGCGTTTTAACCATTTTTTCTTTTTTTATATTTTTATTTTTGTCACTCCATAACTCTTCCAAACTGCCTCCAGCTTTTGAAAAGTTACAGCTCAGCAAAAGGAAAAATGTAAAAGAGGGGGGGAAGTACGTGTGTGTGTGTTTGTGCGTAGGACTGACCATCATTCATTTTATTGCATTGAAGGAGGGGGGTAGTAGAAACCCCCCCCAAAATTCAAAACATTTGAATTTTTTCCCAAAAAAATTGGGGCGGAGGGGAGAGCACAAAAGAAATCCTTTTGAACTCTGCAAAATGGAAAGAAATATTTTTTTACACAATTGTTTTTCCATTTTTTCAATCAGCTCTAATTGGACCTGACCTTGCATTTGTTGTACATCCAAAACCTACCACTGAAGTCAACAGGAGTTTTGCGTTTCCAAGGCTTGAAGAACTGAGTCAACTGATATGTAGAACAGCAGGCATTATGCAATATATGGCCATAACAGAAATATTGGACTAAAGCCTCAACTGGTATAAATCAGTGTAGTTCCAGTGAGGTCAATGAAGATAACCTGATTCACACCAACAGAGAATCTGTCCCGTTCACGCTTAGTGGGCCAGGTCATCCAACACTGATGCATGTGAGTATCCCCATTGAAATAAATGGCAATTCTCATCTGAGTAAGGTTTGCTCCTATTGGTGAAGCTTGTGGGATTTTACCTTTGGCTAGATTGAACACATGACAACAAGAACCTATATGTCTGTTGCAGAACTGATCTGCTCCTTCACTGCACCCTTGGGAGCGTCACTGATTTCGATGGGAGCAATTTTGAGCCTTGCCTCAAGATTTTGAACTTTCATCAAAACATTTAATTTTTTTGACTTAAATGGCACAGGGCTATGTGATCCTTAGATCACATTAGCGTTACCAAGCTAATGTTTTGGCGCTCAGTGTTTTAATTTATGTGTATATAGGGGATTTACTGAGCGCAACCCAATTAATTTCTAAAGATGTTACATTTAAGGAAAATAGCCGATATTAATTAATGTAGACAGCCTAAACAATAGTCTGAAAGAAGAAACTCATTGGGCCAGATTCATCCATGGTGTAACTCCACTGACTTCAGTTATTCCAAAGATCAACTTGTCCCACATTTTATAGACCTATGTCTTTGATCAAAAATTCCGATCTTCAAGTTGCTGCAGAAGCTTAAACCATGATTTTCAAAGTAGTTTCATCCAATTAACAAGCACTTAGGGCATTAAAGGGACATGCATTAGGGATAATTGCAGTGCATCTGTTTCACAGAACTGTAACAATATTACTACTGTAGCAAAAACAGAGTTGGTATGAAACAGTTTAAATTTGGTGACGCAGCTTTTAATGGAGTTTGACCATAGAGTATTAAAACAGCATCAAACAAAGTCATTGGCTCTCTAGCCAGCCCAGTGCAGTCTAATATTCCTCTGGAAGAGAGGTGGCTGGAAAATGGCTTTTCCACTATAGGAAAGAGTCTTATATGTTGGAAAAAAAATTCCTATCCTGAATCAGGGTAAAAAAATTGAAATCTCAAAAATGCTTGTGAAACTACAAAACTGAAAAAAAAAATGATTCAGGTCAATAGAAGCATTTTGTTTCAATAATTTCAAAATGTTTCAATCATTTTTATTATAATTTGATCGAATTTAAAAATGAAAAGTTGTTTCAAACTGGGATACCAGAAGTTTTCATTTAGAAAGTGTCTCCTCACTGATACAGTCTCACACTCCTCAGGTTTCTCATCCCAGGCCCAATCTCCTTGCCCAGCCATTCCTAGTTCTCCCACCAAACTCCTTGTCTCCAGTCTCTTTGCCCAGCAAGATTCAATTCTCCAACCACGTTCCTCATCTAATCTGTTTCCCCCCTCCCCCCCATCTTGGCCTCTAGTCACTCCCATTGCCCATGTTCTCCACCTCAACTGGCTCCCAGTTCCAGTCTCCCACCCTGGGGTTCTTATCCAATCTTAGTGTTTCTTCAGGCTCTTTGTTTGTCTCTTTGCCCAGCCAATCCTAATATTCTCCCACTGCAGGCTGGCTCCTGATCAGGTCTCTCTCCCCTCCCCCAACACTTCCTGCACCACTGGTTCTTAGTACCAATCTCCTTGTCTAGCCACTCCCAGTGTCCCCACCACCACAGCTGCTCATCTGATCTCATCTATTGGTTCCTAGTCTCCTTTCCCATTTCCCTTCCCGCCTACTAGTCCCAGTTTCTCCCCAGCTCCCAGACTCCTTGCCTAGCTCACCCAGTCTCCATCCCCAGCTCCTGTTCTTTCCCAGCCAATCCCAGGCTACTTCCTAACCCAGCTCCGTCCCATTTTCTATCTCCCTCCCCTGCCAGTCTCCAGTCCCAGTCTCCCCATCTACTCCAGGCTGTTTTCCCCAATCTGTCTCCCCACATACATTCCTCCTAGGTCCAGCACATGTCCCCTCTGCTTTCAATCAGGCAATGTTCTCTGTCATGCTGACTGGACCAAGTGCAGGGTTTGAGGGGTGCGAATGAGAGCAAATGCAAGATAATCTCTCTGGCCTCAGTTCAAGTTCCTGGACCAAAGCACAGCCCAAAGGTTCCAACCGCAGGGGAAGTCCTACTCAGCACTGCATGGGAGCATGCCACGTGCAGATAAAATCTTCAGGAATGTAACTGCTAAAAATCTAAGGAGTCTCTCCTGAGCATGTCTGAACTGCAGTTTTTCAAAGGCTTATAACGAACAAATGTAAGGATTTTCATGGGGATGGCAAAAGGCACATTCCCGATATAAAGCCCACCACCCTGTTAAATGTCAAGACCTGGCCCAACAAGTATGGGGGCACTAGAAAGAAACAGTCACCAGAATTTGTTAACATAGACAAAATAATGTATTTCCCCCTTGCTTTGTTCTCAGAAATGGCTGAAATTTTCCAAAAAAAGAATTCAGCTTGAGACAGATGCCTTGCATGGAAAATTTCTAATGGTAAACCTTGACCAAGTTATAAGCAATTAAAAGCAGTGTCAGGCAGCTTTAATAATCAGTGGTACTACCAGTGCATATATAAAATAATAGGTGGTGCTATTATTAGTGAAGTTGTGGACATGTAGATATGAAATGAAGATATAAAGGCCATTTAGGGGAAATTACAGCGGGAACCTTGGTAGCCATGTGGTTCATGTGAACTACAAACCTCGAAGAATATACAGTTTTAAAAATAAATAAATAATGGATCCTTTAAGGTTCCTAGCCTCAATATGATATAAATGCTGAAGATTCACAGGGGGATAATAAAATTCTTCTAATCATTAAGGGCCAGACCCTGAAATTTATTCAAACTGTTCAGCTACTCAAAGGCATAGTCCCATTGAAGCTGAGGAGACTACTCACAGAAGTAGGTGTTAAGTAGCATGAGAAAGGGATTAACAGTGAAACCTAAATGGATGCCACTGAAGATCTGTTGATAAGGCAAAGATAACTTGTAATACATGAGCCTCAGTGATGTTGCTAAATGATTGTCAAAGTGAATGAACACAGTATATTGCCTTTTCCATATAACTAGTAATATGCACAGTATCTTTAAAGAACAAGGACACTTTTTCTAATATCTGTAATTAATGAGGTTTTTTTCATGTAGCTTCTTGAACTGTGAGTCTCATCACCCTATGAAAGAGGTCTATGAACAGACTGAACATGACAAGATTAGGCTCACTTGAATGGCTTGGCAGTCTCTTGCTGAATCACTGACAGCTTTGCTTTTGTACCCATTGTAAACTGGCTACGGAATTATGGGGTATACAAAAGATTTATTGTCTGAGAGGATTTTGAGACTGTGGTTATGTGCAAATCAATGACACATTGGTCAACATGAGTCTATCATATAGTTTACCATGCTGGGCAATCCCTGAGCATTCCCGTCACGTCAGTGCTATTTGGAAAACATAGCACACCTAGCTCATGAATTTAGACACAGGCTGGGATGCAGGAGACACATTATCAACATATAGTAAATGGGTAAAATATTATAAAAATATAGTCTAAAGAAACACCAAGTCCCCAAGAGGCCCCACACTCAATATTGCACTGCCAGTCTGTCACCAATTTTCTCAAAAAAACTACCTTAATAAAAATGGGGGGATGCTCAGGGCTGGAAAAGAAGCAGCACACTACTTTTGCATCCTTACTCTTCCTGTAGAACAGTGGTTCTCAAACCCCCTTGTGACAATAAAAATTACTACATGATCCCAGGAGGGGGGACCGAAGACCGAGCCCTCCCCCCCATGCCCAGGGCGGCGGGGGAGGGCGGAAGCTGAAGCCCAAGGGGGCTTGTAACCTTAGCCCTGGGTGGTGGAGCTTGGGTTGAGACTTGCTGGGGCCCACGCATCAGCGTTGGGCCCCACTTTGGGGTCCCGACCCACAGCTTGAAAACCCCTGCTGTAGAAGAAAGACAAGGATTTCTTTGGTGCCTGCATCTGCAATCAGCCTTGCTAAAGAGAAATGGAAAGGATAAATTGTATAAAGTGGTGGTTAGCTGCTATCTTTCTGAGGTTGTATTTCAGCACCAGACTCCTAATGCAAGAGAAGATGAGAGAAAAGTGGAGGAGACAGAGATGTACAATTAACAAGTTTTATGGTTTTCCACCTAAGGGATGCCAAATGTCTCCCTTAAAGAGCTAGACTTGAAGGAAATTCGGAGAGCTAACTTTCCTTTGTCTTATCCTATAGCCTGTGGAATCACTCCTTAGCTTGGCTAAGTTCCTGGAATCTAAAAAATCACTTGCACAGACAATTTCTGTCAAGGACATGCTTAATCAGCTGCACTCAGATAGGAGGCATCAGCAGTGTTCTCCTGGGCTTTGTAGTGAATCTTCATGTAGACAAGCAACACATTCCACTAGCTGCTTAAAAGTGTCTATTCTGTTTGAAGCAAACTCCACGGACTCCAACCTATATTCGGAGTTACTTTGATAAATGCACTGCTTAAATATTCTCAGCACAGAAAAGTTTTTAAAGCTCTGGTGAACCACCTCCTCCAAGCATGTGAGAACTCAATGTCATTTGCCTTTTCCTTCATGTACCTAAGCTTTAAAAATAAAAGAAAAAAGCCCGTTCGACTCAAAGAAGGGTCTCATTTTGATCCCTTTTATGTTGTCTCCCTTAAACATGGCTGTTAGTTATATGATAACGTATTGTAAATCTGAGAGAGAGTCTCCTTTTCCCCCCTCAGTGGCATGATGCTTTGAAGCACTGGAATCTTATCATTTTCATTTTTAATGCACTTCCATTTACCTCTAGTAGCTTAATATTGCCTGCTTTGCAAGATTCCCAGGAAGACATGCTGCATCTGTTTTTGCTACTTGTCATCTTCCCCATTGGCTTTAAGTTTAACTTTGATTTAAGAAGGACTGTGCTCTCCCATGGGATGAAGTACCTGTAGTTTTTGTTAATGTCTTCTATTGATTGTCCATTCTTTGGTTTTATTGTATTTTGTGTCTACTATTGAACTTTTCCTTGAAAATGAAGAACTAGAATATAAGCAGTAGAGAACAACTCTGTTAGCCTAACAACCTTATACAATGGTTATCCTTATACAAAGGTGAACATGTTCACAGAGCTATCTGAGATAGTGGCTTCTTTTTATTTCCTCTAGCGTGCACTTAGAATAGGAAATATATCTCTGAATGGTAATTGTGGATAAATATTGACTTTTTAATGGCACGATGGGCCTTTTTCAGACTCTAATTTCCATTATTCCATTAGAGTTTAATTTTTGGTTTGGATGATTTCAGCTGGTTTAATTTGGTACTGATCTACCTAGTAGTGCTATCAGCTTATTACTAGTGCATCAATCACTATGGTATTCAGATGACAACAATAAAAATTAACAGTTCTGTTGTTGTCCTCTGAGGCCAGCATCTCTGATCCATCCCCAGTGGATTCTATTAGTCTGCAGGAAGAGACATCTAGAGAAGGATGAAAATGTATTGGTCAGTATGTCACTGGTTTTGTTGAGGAGACAGCTTATGGAAAAGGTTTCTTGCATTGTGCTCTAAGAGGCAGGACATGAACAAGGAACTTCCAAGGCCAGGCCATTGAATGAGGATCAGGGAATTGAACTAGATCCAGTAATAACTGGAAAGCCAGCGCACTGCATGGAAACCAATATGATATGCTTTCACCTATTGTTGAATAGATATAGACCACTTTGTGATGGACCAGCTGCACTTTGCATGTAGCATCCATGATCAGTTCAGTAGCTTGGTATTTGCAGAAATCTGGCCCACAAATAAGAATCACCATAACAGGGTCCAAGAGGATTGGGACTTCTTGTCAAATGGAGCTGGGGAAAAATATTTCTCACTAATGGTACAACCCGGGTGTCCACGTGAAGTTCTGAGTATAGTAGCATTCCCACACTGTGCACATCCCACTTGGATGAACACCATTGATAGAGGGAGTGGTCATGATTTTTCCTAGATCTTTTAAATGCTCCCTCCCTCCATCCCGTCCCGCAGTGTCCCCTCTGTCTTATTTGGTTTAATTCTGTTTTTTATCCAGGTGCTTATTTTTTCCAGACACTTGGGTAGCTGAAAGCACGGTCTACTCCAGATGAAGAAGATACATCCAGCTGCATGCCCTGTTGACCCTTGAGTGCACAGTGCCTCACTGTGTCCATAGTGGCTTGTCATAGATCTTTAAAAAAGAGCAGGAAAAAGATTGATCCTTCAAGGAAGACAGAGCAGTGAGAAAGAGCAGCTCCAATTTCAGCTTTGAGATATGTTTGAGACTGAGTAACAGGTACAGCTATATCTCTGCAGTTCTGTTGACCCCTCCTAAACTGGGCAGATGGGCTAAGAATGCTTCATTGTCCCTACGTAAAAGGATAAATGGACACAAGTCAGATATTAGGAATGGCAATATACAAAAACCTATAGGAGAACACTTCAACCTCCCTGACTACACAATAGCAGATGTAAAGGTAGCCATCCTACAGCAAAAAAACGTCAGGACCAGACTTCAAAGAGAAATGGCTGAGCTTCAGTTCATTTGCAAATTTGACACCATCAGCTCAGGACTCAACAAAGACTGTGAATGGCTAGCCAACTGCAAAAGCAGTTTCTCCTCCCTTGGTGTTCACACCTCAACTGCTAGAAGAGGGCCTCATCCCAGGGTCGCCCAGAGGATTCAGGGAGCCCGGGGCAAAGCGGGGGAGCGGACATATTCACCGGGCGGTGCTCCAAGTCTGCGGCTGCGGTGGCAGGTCCTTCAGTCGCTCCGCATCTTCGGCAGCACTGAAGGACCTACCACTGAAATGCTGCTGAAGACCCAGACCACCGCCAGGTGAGGAAAGGGATTCTTGGCCAGGGCTCGTGGGGCCCCTGCAGGGCCCAGGGCAAATTGCCCCACTTGCCCTCCCCTCTGGGTGGCCCTGCCTCATCCTCCCTGATTGAACTAACCTCGTTATCTCTAGACTGATTCTTGCCTGCATATTTATACCTGCCTCTGGAAATTTCCATTACATGCATCTGATGAAGTGGGTATTCACCCATGAAAGCTTATGCTCCAATACATCTGTTAGTCTATAAGGTGCCACAGGACTCTTTGTTGTTCATTGTCAACTGTGTCAAAAGCATCTGATAGCTCTAAAGAAGAATCAGCATGCTCTCCCTATGCAGACAATTTAGCTACACCTATTTACACCAGCCTATGTTTGGGTATCTTTGTTTATTATGTATATTTTATTATCTCATGCAGCATGTTTGGAGTTTATGACAGTGACTGTGTTCTGACTCTAGGAGGGCTCAGGTTTTTGCTTTCAGTGATCTTTCCAAATTCTCTAGAAGAATCTGCCTTTCTCCAGTATGTAGTACCAGCAAGAGATTTTTAGCAGGTACCAGTTACTGGAAAAACTTGGGGATAGCCCTTCCCCCCTTCAAAAAAGAGGGCGGGAGGGCTGCTCTCTGCTCCTCAAAGGAGCAGAATGCCTCTAGGGAGGGCATTCATTCTTTATCTGGCTTTAACAAGACAATACATATGCTAACAAAAAGGCTTTGTTTAAGTTTGTTAGCATATGTATTGTGCTGTTAAGTTGGTCAGGAGTCCTCAAGCGGGGAGGGGTGGATAGCAGGTGTTTTTTATTTAACAGTATTTTTTATTCTGTTTCTCCCCATTGGTCTGAATTATCCATGACATCCATACTGCATCACATCAAGTCCAAATCAGTAGAGGCATGCCTCTGCTTGCACTGACCAGAGGATGTTTGTATTCTGATGTCAGCCCAGTTCTGCAGCCTGACAGGAATCAGGTGTAGTCCCCAGTGTACACAGAATTCTTTGCAGCCAAACTAGTCTAACATGCATTTTGTTAAGTGGAACTGGAATAGCAAAACAAAGAAATCAAATGCCTCATTTTGCAGCTTTGTGGGTGAGAGAACTATAAGTGAAGATTATAATGCCGGACATTGACAGCCTTAAACCAGCTGCCTCAGGAATCTGCCAAGAACTTTGCTGAAAATATGTTCCTCATCTTAGCAATAGAGCTAAGACTTATCACACATCTGCCCACCTTTATTCGAATGAAGCTCCTTCTGATCTGACAGCTCAGGCATTGTCAGTTTCATCCAGAACAATTTACACACTTGGAACCTAATCCTGTAAACCCTTAATCATTTGACCAATCTCACTGAAGACAATAGGGCTATTTGCATGTGTATGGACCACTTTTGTGGTAAGAGTTTCAGGAGTCTGTTCTGTTCCTATAAAGGAAGTTGAATCTCCCATTGAAATGCAACGTTTGGGTACAATACCATAATGCAGTTTAGGATACAGTTCTACTTAAAATGTGTCTTTTAATAAGTCACACATATGCTGAAATGGCTCCTCACCCAACTCCCATATTCCATATAAACAGACTGAAAT
This sequence comes from Chrysemys picta bellii, assembly GCF_011386835.1. NCBI lineage: Eukaryota > Metazoa > Chordata > Testudines > Emydidae > Chrysemys > Chrysemys picta. Next base: position 12,766,573 of record NC_088799.1, on the reverse strand, counting down.
ACTACATATTTGGAGGGAAAGTGAGTAGCTAAACATGTTGATGTTTGTATATACAAACACCCTTTTCATCACTGTACTGGAAAATATAGCTGAACTTAATTTTCTATGGAATTTGGAGAAAGTTTAACAGCCCCAATTGTTTTCTGTGTTAATCAGTGTCTACCTGAAAAAACTACATGCTTTTAAGACAAAAGAATCAGTCCACACTTACTAAAAAAAAAAATTCCTTCCAACTGGTATTCAGAAGAGTGCCACAAGACACATACTGAACCTCATGAGCAAAGGGTGGAGAGGATACCCTCCCACATTATGACCAGCAAATAAATAAATAAATAAAGAGACAGAGGTTCACAGATTTGCAAATTTAAAAAACCTGTGTTATGCTTTAAACCACCTCAGAACATACCAGGTTTATTAATATTAAAAAATTATCTGCAAAGGAACACTGAAGCCCATTAACCTGAATGTGTGCCAGCCAGTATGCCCTCACTGACTAAAGGTTCAGTCACACCTGAACAGCTAAAAATTAACCTTGTCATTTTAGGATAAACAGAGTCATGTCACTGGCTCCATCTCTGTTGTTACATAACAGATAAAACTCCAGTGGGGCATGGTGCTGGCAATTAGGGTCTCAGGTACATGGTGTGGTTTTTTTCAGAATCTCTTTTGGGAATAGTCATGTAGGTGAAATAGCTGGTATTTATGATTATGTTACTTCTATGCATATATATTCATCTTGGTATCTGAAGTTATGAATATTATCTATGTTTACTACATGTTTGCTCCTGTGGTAACAATCACAAGGTATTTAGCCAGCACAAGTCAAGTTGAATGGCCAATTAAGGAACACTTAGCTCACAATAGACCCTGGAAAACGCCTGTCTACATTTAATGGACTTTTTGTGAACATTCTAACTAGAATATGGGTGGGGGAGATGGATATGTAACTTGCCCATGTGACTCCAAACACCATCTTTCACAGTAAGAATGGATTTCCCTTTACTTGGAACTTGGCAGAAGCTAAAAGGCCCTGGCCTGGAAACATCTCTTTTCTTCTTTCCTGCTCCAGCCTCTGGACTATGACCATATACTAATGGGAGCATTCTAACCAAGGGACGGAGGACTTTAAGGTAATCTGGAGCCTTCATATTTCCTTCATCCTTTGCAGAAGGACTTATGAGTTGGATAAGGTACAGAGACTGTTCTAGCCTCATTGATTGCTGATTTCTTCCTTGCAATGGACAAAGATCTCAAATGTCGGCTGACTTTCTCACATGAGTCAGCAGCCTTTGATACCTGTGGTATAAGCAACATAGCCCTTGCTTGAATGGTTTTGTTCTTTCCTCTCCAAATGTCAAAGCCTGTTCCCATTGAACTCAATAGCAAAACTCCTTTTGATTTCAATGGGAACAGGGTTTGACAGGTTTAACAGATGCAGTTGTAAAATTTTAGATAGGTAAGGGGAGTGTTGGAGGGGACAGGGAGAACGTGGGAGTCCTGGGCTGGGGGCGGGGCAGGGAGTAGTCACATGGAGGGTCACATGGGGGGAGGGTCACATGTCCTCCCTAGTGTCCCTCCCATGAGTGCAGTACCGGCAATAAATGATTTCTACTTGCACCACTGCACCAGAGGGAATCCAAAAAGTCTCCCCCACCTTCCTTTTCTGCTCTCCTATTATTTAAATCAATTTTGTACAGTTTATCAGGTCATTGTGAATATAGCAATCCAGCAGTATTCAAGATTCAGCATTTTCACTGGTTTGTCAGATAGCCTTCTGGCTGACTGCAAGCACATAGAAGAATCCCTCAGGGGTCCCTGGAGTCCAGTTCTCTTGCACATACATATATATTTCCTCTGCGTACTGTATTTTGCAACAGTGAGCTCAGTTGTTAACCTTATGCTACTGGTAGCCAGGTATATTTATCAGCTGGTTGTGACTTATTCAGTACTAAGCTGTTTCAAGTCCAGTAAAGCACCTACCAATGTTTGATGCCTGCTAACGTCTGATACTTCTCTCAAATAAAATGGAATTTATTTTCTTTAGCCTGCAGGGCTTTTTCCATTTGGTGGAAAAATAAGTTGACTTTTCCCATCAGCCCATTAACTTATTGTCATATTTGACCCCGAGCTTCCCCTTTGATACTCCTGTCAGCTCTGTGAGAAGACTTGTTCATCCTTTTATATTAGAAGGTAGCAACAGTCACTCATTAGGGAACAATAATATCAGTTCATCCTTTTTATAAAGTCCCAGCTATGTTGCTGTAGTTCTGTAAAGCAACCAAAAGGTACCCCACACCAGTTTCTGCATAGAGAAAAGACGGCTGCCAGGATACTCATGAAATCAAAATGATTCATCATGCCACACAACTACTGCACATATTATTGTACTGCCATCCTGAGTGGTACTGAATATTTTAAAATTATCTCTGCTTGTAAAGATTTCATGCCTTACCTAATTTTTATACCACCCTATTCAGATGTGAATAGCCATAAACACCCAATCATTTGGGATTAGATATACATTTCCTTTGCCATAATGCTGCCTCTTTGGGGACCTAGATCTGTGCATTTATGATTCACTTTAGTTTGGCTTTTGTAAATGATTCTGTTGAGCATGAAGGGAAGTAAGTACAAATGTGAATTGTTTACTTGCTTTTAGAGCTTTATTGCTTTTTCTAGGGCAGCCATCAATTGCCCCTGAGCCCCTCTACACATACGATTTCAATGAGCACACAACAAATTTCAGTTTGAAGTCCTATGTCCTTCCCAGTGATGGAAGCTAATTGGTAGGCAGGATCGGACTTAGGGGCAGGCAACTGCCTGGGATGCCATGCTGGGGGGGTGGGGAGAGAGGGGGTGACACTGGGCTTGGGGTGCTGTTTTTGTCATTAGCGACAAAAGGGAAAATAGAATGTTTGAAGTAACATGTTTCAGGTATTCTGTACGTGGATTCATTTTTCACTAACCTCCTAGAATGTTCTGGACCTTTGTAGAATCTGTGCTGCGGTTTGAGAAGGCAAAGGCGAGAAAAGCGACATTTTGAACTAAAGGACAAGGGTTAACATTCTAAGGCTGTCGCCTACACTAACACTATTTAATAGTGGTCCGCCCATTGTTGGCGCACAGTTACATTTCTTAATGTTAGTACATTTCAGTTATTTTAAAATTAAAAAGTTTCCATAAGCTTAGAGAAAACAATTGATTTGCTTTTATATGGCATGAATAAATACAGACATAGATCCTAGCGTGCAAATTTACCATTTATAATTTATAGACAAGGATAATCATGCATGCAAATCATGCATCAAAGTCATGAAATGGGCTATAAATGCAATAAGAAATAAGATATTCAAAAATTTAACAGATTGATGGGGGCGCTGAAGATGCTCCTCATCTAAGGCGCCATTTCGTCTAGGGCTGGCCCTGTGAGTAGATCAGCTGCAAATATGCATCTCACATTCAGTGCTATAGTGTGGCTTCATTGTGTCTGTGGATTCTGGCATTATGTAGGGTGTTATTTTAATCAATTAAAATATATGATGGACTCGGGAATTATTTTCAATTATTTCACTTCCTTCCTCTTCATAGGTTACTTTGTCTGCATTGACTTTTTGAGAGAGAAACTAGCTGAGTGTACCTTAAAGATTAAGCAAGCAGTTATAAAACACACGAGTTTAAGCAAAATATGTCATTAGCTAATTTAACTATAGCTTTCCTAACCTAATTTATAATAATACAATGCAACAGTCAAATCAAGGTTATAACTGAAATATAATCAATAAATCAATGGTTTAATTTATCTGGCTTGCCAATTACTATAATAAGCAATTAACTCAATTCATAATGACCATGGTAAGGAAAAGAATTCTCTTAATATTTCAAAGGAAGGGTTGGAGGAGACGCTGTTACCTTGTAGTCATTTAGCTAAATGTCTGTTAAAGGCAAAGGCTATTCTTTGCTTTCATTTTAAGGAAATATAGCTTTTAAAATGATTTTCTGGTAACTTCCTCCTTTGGCTTCTCTGTCCTGTTAAGCTTCTCTGTTCACAGAAATCATATCAAACTTTCATCTGTCTAGTTTATTTCCCCTTCACTCTTTAGCTCCACATCTTTATCTTTCTGGCAGTCTTGCACAGATACAAAATGATTTCTAGGATCCCACACTTGTAGCAGCTTTGGAATGACACTCATTTAACCCAAAGGTCTCTTCATGTTAGTGTCTATTTGGGAAACAGTGACACAAAAAGAGAGAACACACGCACACACACAAGATTCAAACCTCCTCAACTGGTTCTACAGAAGGATTTTCACACCTTCTTCTCAAAGTCTTTAGCTCCCGTGATTGGTCCTAGTTTGGAACTAAGTTGATATTTACTGGTATGTCGATGATAAAATGAACTTAAAGTTTTTTGTATGCAGGGTGGAAGCTTGGTCTCCTCTCCCTCTCAGTTGTAGACTTCAAGCTTATATTAGCTGTTAGAGTCCTTCACCTTTCCTTCTTTGGATGGCTGGTTCAGAGAAGAGAGCAAGATACAATTTCAGGTGTTGCCATCAGTGCAAGAGAGATCCCCCGCTTCCTTCCACATGGTTACAGTCTTTTGTAGAGATTAGTGTCCCCTTGCTCCATCTCAGGGACCATCCTGATTATCTTCAAAGCACAATTAAGTATTACAGCCTGATAGTAAATGGCCTGGCTTCTTGATCGTGAAGACACATTGAAGATTCCAGGTTAATATGTACATGTCTTGCAACTATTAGCTGATGTCTCTTGAAGACAGGACACAAGAAAGTGCCATATGATAAGGAGCGGGTAGAGAAACTTCTGCTTAGGCCCAAGACCTAAATGTTTTACTTATTTAAATAAAAGTAATGACTTGTCAGCTTTGCATGTCAGTCATCCCCACATCCTTGTGACAGTGACTTAATTATGACACTGGGAAAGTAAGTCTAAGAGGTGGGAGCAGAGTGTGGGGCAACTGGATGACTTTACCCAATATTGCCAAGCATCATGATTTTATGATGACTCGGATGTTTTTACTTGTCTCATTAAAACAAATTTTCCTTTATTCAAATGGCCACCATTTCACTATAGTGTCTCTGCATGTGAAAGTCAGGCTGTCCTTAATAAAGTTGGTTATCTCCCATTGTTTTCAGTGAGATTGAAGCCATGCACACAGGCAAAATACTATGATTCAGGGGGCTGGACAGGACACAGGGACTGTGAGGAGCAGCACAGACATGGCAAAAGGTGAATGGGGAGCAGGGCAGTAGAGGTTTCAGGGTGATGTAGGGCAGGAGGGAAGCTGAGGGGGTTGCAGAGGACAGTAAGAAGGGGATAGAATGACTCATTTAAGTGTTTGCTAACTTTTGACAATTTAAAATATGCCCATTTTCCACTATGAACCATTTTTGTAGAAGCAGCCAGCTGATGTATTTTATGCACCATAGCTGGACTCACTTGAAGACTATTTCACAGCAATAAGATTAATTAAAGATGCAGATAACGGAATGTCAAATATTTGAGGAGATGGGAAGATCGCTTGATGGAGAGGTGGTGAGAGTTCTTAAGGAAGTAGGAAGAAGATTTTAATTTAAAGACAGGGCCAGTAAAAATAAGTTGATTCTATTTAAAATGACTCAGAGATATATAACGCAACAACAATTATATTGTAAGCTCTCCAGAGCAGGGACTGTCCTGTAGTTGGTGTTAGTACATTTGGCTGGCACAATGGGCCCTTACCCTGATTGAAGCCTCTGGGAGTACTGCAATAAAAATAAGTATTAAACACCTATGAGGCTGAGTCTTTTGAAACCATACTTTTGTGAGCAGTGCAACTGACCTCAATGCCACTACTCACTTGAGTAATAGCTAGTCATACGAACAAGGGTTTGCAAGACCGTAGCCAAAGTGATAGCAATTTGTTTGGTGGCCTCATTATTGGGGTATTCTACTTGAGACATATTAAAGGGACCTGATATGTTGTAGAAGTACTAGTAGCCACCCTCTGAGAATCAGCCCCCTTTTAGGTATCCCAATAATCAAGCCTTATTAATTTAGACACCCAAATCACTAGTCACATCCAGGGGCGTGCACAGGAATTTATAATGTGACTGGTTTTGGAGGGGCACATTCTGCAGCCCCATGGCCGGAGGAGTTCTGTGCCCCGCACTGATTATGTGGGGAGCATGCAGCTCTGATTGCTCCCCCTTGTGCACGCCCACATCTGAACATTTAAGTCTTGGAGTTTCCATATAGGTTAAATGAACTTACTCTTGAACAAATCTTGAAGGTTTTGCAAAATAGTTGGTACAGTACGAGAATAGTAAGAGAGAATGTACCTAAGAGTTTTGCAAAAATTCCATCACTTTTTTATTCGCAGGTGTGTTCCAATTAGTTGTTCATTCCAACAGAGAAAGAATGCAGCATCCACTCGTGGGTTATCTATCTCAATAATCCTTCTGAAATTAACACGGGGGTGGGGGGTGGTGGTGGTGGTGGTTATGTCTGTTTATAGAGATATTATATAGTGATATTTATGTTTAAATATCACTTGATTTACTATGCCTTATCCACCAAGTGACTTAATATTTACTCACCATAAGGTGATGAAAATAATATTACTGGTGGAATATGCAGTCACTGACACTTGGATTAGTCTAGGCATATTGTACACACCTCTGGAGTATGGATAATTAAGAGTAGATAGGATACAGAATTACTTATGCTGTCCTTGAACATCATTATTAAGACAAGCCTAATCATCACCCTGTACTGTTCATTATTGCTTCACAACCCCAACGATCCTCATTATAGTAGCTATATCTCAGAAACAACTAATCACAATTAAACTAACAGCTTGGGAGTTTGGCTTGTACACCATTTTCTTTAAAAAACTTGGATCAAACTACATATTTCTGAAGTGAACTAGAGAAAAACAAAAACCCTGCCCACAATGAAACTGCCTCCATGGTACCAATGGTCATAATGTGTTTTGTGGCATGCTACTTGGATTTTTGATTGGCAAATCACGATATCCTGAAATACAAAAGATTGATCTTGCTGGTTGGTTTTATTTTAGACCAGTTTCCTTCATCCCAGTGCCTGTTTCTTATCCAAATATCATTTATAAAGGAACCATTCTATTCTTTTTATTTTTACCTTTTTCCCAAATAAAAGCCAAAAATGCCATCTGAAAAATTTCGGCTTTAAGAACTCAACAGGCCTTGCTATGATTATGTGCAACTGTAATCACTTGCAAGGACTAGCTGAAGGGTAAATATTTTTTTAGCAGTGTAATGTACTTTGCTTTCCTATTGAAATGGCCATCATTACCTCTACAACAAGCCAGCTGCAGCGATAGGAAAGGAAAGGGGCGGATTTTATTAATCAGTATGGAGCTTTAGGTCCCTCGTGCAATTAAATAACATTACCATGGAATGTATGGTATTACCTAAGCTTCCATGTGCTTAATCTATGAATTCGGAGGTAACATTATAGTTACTGCATACAAATGCAGTGGTTTTGCGAGTGCCCACAGTAACATTGTTACCCAGAAAATAGGTTGGGATCAGATCTACAAGGGCTGTTCTCCATTCTGGGCTCAGTAAAACTCCAAGTCAATGTTATTAGTTTAGAGCATAGTCTCCCTGCTGAATTGGTGGAAGCCACATAGTCTTTGAACAGCTGTAGTGCACAAAATTTTAGAAAATATAGGGCACAATCTTGCATTGGCCAAACTGATGGACTACATTACCTAAATCCTTTCTAGCTCTAGTTTCTAATATTCCTTAATCTAAATCAAGAATGTTAATTTAGATATGTCAGTAACCTAGATCTCGAAGGTATTTCACAAGAACCATTGCCAACTGCAACAATCTTGCAATCGATTGCATTGGAAACATGAGTATTCTTTAGAAAATAATTATTTTCTATTATACTTCAAGTACTGTATAGATTAGATATGTCTATATTGAAGTCAAAATGGAACTTGATCACTAGCCTATATATCTGTACTAGTTGGCAACTTAATATTTGATTTGCCCATTCCCAGGAGTTAAAGCTTTTTGCGTTCAGCCTCCAGCTAGTTATATTATTATATGTAGTCTGGTAGAGTCCACAATGTACTCTGTGCTGTCCTCACACATTGATTGATTGTGAACTCTTTACGGCAGGGACTCTGTCTCTCTAAGGTCCTAGTTTCACACTGGACTCGGAGAGCATGGAATCAAGGAAGCAGGAGATCCATGCTAACAGTTCCTAGTGTAGGACTCAGGCCTAAGATGGTAGCGACCAAGACCATTCCAACAAGGCATAAGCAATCTAAGAAAAAAAAAAAAAAGATTTGATCCCAATCAACCTTTTTGGAGGTTCAAAAGAGTTCACTTAATTTGTTTCCATGCTTTTTCAATTATCAAGCTCTTCATCAACTTAGGTATACAGTGCATACTATTTAGCCAGAAATAGGGTGTATTAAAACTACCATGAAAGAGCTTGTACACCTGAGATTTAGAGGCTCAATTTGGATTCAATTTTAATTTGGGGGAATGCAGTCTTACATGATTAAGAGATTTTGTTGAATACATGGCATAAGTTTAGAGTGCATCTACTTATAATCCACGTCACAACTTAGTAGTATTTTATGAGAACTTCAGACTTCCAGAAAACCATTGCAAAACTATCTTTGCATGAAAACGTTATACAAGGGCTATTTACTGTATATGGGCAGATCGAACCAGTGGGATGGAAATAGCTTTTTGAGCTTTTCGACTTTTCCAGACAGTTGAGTTTTTTCATATTGATTTCTTCACCTCTCTCTATTGTAGGTGTCGTTTCATGACATTACAGGCACAAAGGGTTTGATTCTGTGAGGCGCTGAGTACCCTCAATTCCCGCTGTAATAAAAGATGCTCAGCCGCTCGTTACTTCAGGCCCTAATAGTGGTAACAATGAAATGGTTTTGCAGTATTTTAACTATAACTTAACTGAGTTTAATTTCTTGAGTGACTGAGTAGAGAGTGACTGTAGATACAGATTTCAGACAAAGCAAGAGTAGTCAAAATATCTGTAAATTCCTCTGTGTCAATCACCATTTAATCTGTTATATGTTGCTCTTTTCATTTTGTGGAGATTGCAAGCTTGGTTTCGTTTGTAATGTGCCATTATGATATGTATGCTTTACTTGAGATTTTATGCTGCTAGAAATAAATTAAAACTAAAGTAAGTTGAAGTTTATAAAATGATTATACTTCTATATCTTCCTGACATTTACAAGCATTTCAATACAGATTAAAATCTCTGAGGAGAATCTCAGGCAGCCAAACCACCACTTCAAAATGAATTAACCTTCTTGAGCCCAGTTCAGCTTTAGTGCACTGTAGATCACAATTTTGCCTTCCTGTAATTTTCTGTTTATGGACACACTTTAAACGCAGTACCAGATTCTACTTTAACTATCCTGAAAGCCAAATTCTTCCACTGACTCTGTGTGTGTGGCTCCCCGGCTTCCATAAACATGACTCATACACTATTCAAAACCTGCCATTGTGCATGAGTGTCACCAAATGGGATAAAATGCTCAGAAAGGCAAAACAATAGCTTGAAAAAAGTCACCTCCAAGAAAAAATTGCTCCCACTGTTATTACGTGTGAGGGGAGGGCCCAGGTTGCATTAATGAGCTTAGTCAGATGTAAGCAGAGTCAGAACTGGCTCTACCCTGACATCTGGTGGTGAGCTGTGGAAAAGGACTTCAGGGGCTGATCTCGTTTGCATGGGCACACTCATCCTGCCTAGCATGATGGGACTGCTGGCCCAAATGGTCACTTTGGCTGCTGTGGGATCCCCAGTCTCTTCGTTATTGGGGCAGGAGTAGTAAAGTGTTGTTATCTTGGTTATGTGAATCAAGGACAGTAGAACTGTACTTGGCATTTTATGACGGAGGGACTTGCCCTCAACTAAGTAGCACTCGCTAGGCAATGGACATGGGTTCCAAAACCCAGTGAATTGAGAGAGGCTTGGGACAGGTATTTGTACCTCATAGCGGAGTCGCCAAATACCATTTTGATGCCTCTCTCCACTGTTACATACTGCAGAGCTGAAATCACAATACCCAGGTCTAAGCATTAGACCTACTTTGGGCTAGTGGTTCACCAGCACTGAGGCTCTGCTACTACCAGCTAAAATCATTAAAGAGCTAAAGTTACTAAGAGCTGAAATCACTGAGAGGTGTGTTAAGTAGTGGGGGAGCCTGAAGATATATTGGTGAGCGGCTAGCAGGACAGCTGGCGGAGAGGAGCAGCTCGCAGTGAAGACTGCAGCAGAACACCACGGAGAGGCATGGCAATTGGCCATCAACAGGAGCAGCGGAGCACATAAGATGCTCCCATACCTCCCCCCCTTCCGCCTATGCTGGAGGTAGACTATGCAGTGGAACTTCTGAACTTTGCGGGGAGCTGCATCGACTAAGGGCAGAAACTGTGGGAGGGGTGACTTTGGGTTGCTAGACTCAAGAACCACTCTGGGGCTGCACTGACCAGGGACAGAAATGGTGGGAGGGGTGACTTTGGGTTATTGGACTCAAGAACCAAAGGGAAAGGACACGGTCCAAGCCACTTGGGGGTGGGTCTTCGGGTTCATGGTTTGTGTTTATGAACCCTAGTTATGGTGTTTTCCCAATTTAATGCTGTGTTGTTTACCTCATGTTATTAAAGATTTGTGCTACACCGAGACTCTGTGCTTGCGAGAGGGGAAGTATTGCCTCTTTGAGGCGCCCAGGGGTGTCTGTGTAATTTTCCCAGGTCACTGGGTGGAGGCTTGAGCCGGTTTTGCATTGTATTGTTGAAAGGGAACCCCTATGTGCTGAACCCGGCCCTTGCTGCTGTCAACTCGGCCTGGCAAAAGGGTTACACAACTATCAAGACAGCTTACTTCACAATTTCATCTCAAAGCCACATTAAAAATGCTGGTTAAAGTCAAGATGCCCATTTTCTGAAGTAGTTGAGCTTATCAGACAGTATGTCAGACATGCTCTTACTAAGGAACAGTGGCAACAGGTGCTGTGGGATTATATTGTGGATCGATGGTGCATTTCTTGGCAGATAGACAACTCCGATCTGCCTCCCCTAGTTTATCTGGATCAACTCTTGCCTGCCCCTCAGAACAACCATATGAACTGAAAGATCCTTCTTCGTTATAACAAGAAACGTTGTGGTCAAGAGCAGTTTAACTCACATCTTTACTGTTGGGGCTTCCTGAGATCCCTGCCTTGCTCCGGTGGAACTGAGTAACAAATCGTATGCAAGCTGGTTAAGGACTGCCTTATTTTAATGGTAGATGGATGCACTTGATGCCTCCTGATGATGTAACCACTGTACTTACCCAACATACAATTCATTCTTTGTGCCATCAGAAGGCATACACCAAAAGAAGTAAACTCTCCAACGTGGCCAACAGATAATGCTAAGCCATTAGTTGGGAAGATCTTCCCTTGGGGCTCCAGCTAAGTTACAAAACATGTTTTGCTTGCAGAGTCAATGCAGGGAGCCAGCAGATGAAAAGGACTATAAACAGGTAAAAAGACTCCTGTTCCAGAGCAAAAGTTGTTGTTGGACAGCTGTCTATGGGCACACACACAGACACCCGCAGGAGCATCTGAAGAAGTTAAGCCTTTCTAGGCTTCCATCAGGAGATGGTAAGTCTCTAGGTAAAATAGACATGCAGGTAGGCTGTTTGTTGTTTTAAAATCTGTTATGCTTTATTCCTACTGTTAAGATTAGACAATACTTTGGTTTAAGAAGGATGGCTGATCTATAGTGATCACTGCTGGTCACAGACTTCTGAAGGGAAGACCTGCAGGTGCCACACCCAGTCATATCGCCTTGATAAGCATAGTGGATTCACACGGTACTGCAGCCCAAGATCCAGTATATGAGTCAGAGAATAGTGTGATTCCACCCCAGGAGAGGTAAAGGCACAAGGCCTGACACCTGAGGGGGTGCACTCTGAGCAACTAGAATGGGGACAGAGATGCAGTTAGCCCTAGCACCCTCAGAAAGATATTAGAAATCCAGGGCAAAGGTACTTAAGTGCCTATTGATTCCAATAGGAGTGAGGTGCCTAAATACTTTGCATCATCTGGAACTCAGTTAGTAGTCCCTCTGTGAAAAGAATCACAAAAAAGCTTTATAACCTAAGATGGTATGGCCCAGGAGAGAAAATGGGATTCAGCTACAAAATGGGGATAATGGTAGTTACACATCTTTGAGTAGTGCTTTGAGATCTAGGAATCACAGGTGTTATTTAAGAGCGCCTGTGCGTTTTGAGTTCAACTGCAATGCAACTGCTAGAGAGGAACAGAAATTTCTTGTGTGTCTTAGACTTCAAACGTATGTAAACATAGGTGCAATCCTCCAATTCCTATCAAGTTGCCATTTTGGTAGCACAAAGCATAGTTGCCCATGTAAATAAGGGAATTGGGGGATGGATTTACCTTAACAATTATTAACTAGAAACCTTTGAAATATTTTGCTCCTCTGTATATAATCATGCTTATAATACCAACAATAAATATTGAAAAACCCCGCCCCATCACTGAATTACTCTGCCATGATTCCAAACTAGGTCATCCGTGCAAAGGAAGCACAATCTAAAATTGTAATAGAATGAAAAATCCCCTCCAAAAAAACATTCATTTTTCCCTAGTTTATGCAGCACTAGCAGCCAAAACAAAATCAGGTTAAATGGCAAATAGCCGTGTATGTGTGTGCACGTGCTGGAAAATACTTTTCATTTCTGGCTGTCCAATTTATTTAATTATTAATTCATAATAATTGAAGTGGGTTCAATTCACACAGATGTGACTATTCATTTTTCTTTTCCTGTGAAGGTCTTTAAGTCAACAATCTCAAAGAATGTTAGGGAGTGAGTTTCACATGTAAATGTTGGCATTTCAGTGATAAGAAGTTCAGTTTTCAATGTGAAAAATAGAACCTCACCAATACAGTTGTACCACATCTTCTCCTCTCTCTTTTTGTTCTTGTTTTTTCGTTAGACACTTGCATCTAGAAGTGCTATTTTATGCTCTATCGGTATTTGCATATATGGCTAGGAAGCACAATAAGCCGGAACAGATTGACAGATCTTGCTGTCTTTTCAGCTGAGAAGTGAATGCTTGATGCAGCTCCCCTCAAGGAAATAATAAATAGATTTGCAAAACAACACAAGGCACCAACTTTTACTGCCAGTCCCCAAATTACAATATTAAATTATGTGCTAAAAAGGTATTAGGCGCAGAAGCTTTGGGAAGAACCATGCATACATCCAGTTTGAATTAGCATATAGATGAGCAGAAATCTCAGATGAAGAAGAGCCAGCATGCTGACTTGTCAACGAATTCCATCAAAGTATTGGCCTGTGCATGGAGACTAACCTTCTTTTTCTGAAGTTGGGGGGGGAGGGGAGGGGGATGGGCAAAGTTTAGCTACACGTATGAAAATATGCATTCAGTCAAAAGACTTAAATTCCCCTGATCTGTGCCTTAGAGGGTCAAATATGCCAAGAGCCCCAAACTACCTTCCAGGCAAGCCAAGAAACTCACATTCCCCTGCCAGCTTGTGTCCACAGCAGAGAAGGATCGGGCCACTGAGAAAAAGAAGAGATTAACCATGAGGCACATAACCCTGTGCCTATGGTCCCTAACTTGCAGATTATCTGATGTACATGAAAACCTGACCTGCCATTGCTGCCACCCCTTTGCACAGACAGAGGAAAGGGGGTCCTGATCTCTTACACTGCTTCCCCTTCTCAGGCATGTTGCCCTTATATCAATCACTCCAAGCCATCATCTCATATGAGGATATTGCTAGGGGTCAGTTGCCTTGGTCCACCCCTACTAGGGCAGACATCACTTGTAGCCAACTTTATTTAAACAGGGTTTTAAGTCCCATTCCCCCCTCCCCCACCACCCCTCTTTCATGCTGGGGGAAGGAAGAGAAAAGACTCTGGAGTGCAAGGCCTCAGCTTCTAACTGTATTATATTTTGTTTCATGGTAAGAGTTGGCTACTATTCCACTCTGATGAAGAATGAAGCGGAATAGTGATTTCTTGAAAAACCCTTAGGAAACAACACCATGAATTTGGGACTGGATATGAATAAGAAAAAACAGGGCCAGTCACATGGCATTTATCGTTTTTCCCATGTTGCTACACTCACTCCTTGTATGCCACATTAAATCTTGGCACAGAGATAAACCATCCTTAAAATGCACTGTCATGAGTTCAAGCTAAAGGTCATTATCAATGATTTGGCCTCTCAGAGCTTTGTGTGTGCATTTTAATAGTGCTGAACGATAAATAATTTTATTTTAACTTTCATTGTTGTCCCTCAAAACTCGCCTGACACTCCTTTTTTGTGGTGCCTATAAAAACATGACAATGGCTGGGCCACTGCTGTACTAAAACCACCGCCTCGCATGCTTACCAATTCAGTCTCATGGTTTACTTGTATCCCCCCATCGTTCTGTATCCATTGGTTGTTGGTTGTATTACACTTAGATTGTAAACTCGTTGGCAGCAGGGACCATCTTTTTGTTGCTCGTGCCTCACTTAGCATCCTGATCCATGACTAAGGCTCCAAGTGCTACACTAATACAAATATATAATAATTATTATAATAAAGGCATTTTGTTTGGGGGATAGTCAGGATGTGAAATACCTGCTACCTTTTTCTTACCGTAAATGAACGTGCTGGGAACCTGCAGCTCCCTTTGACTTCAGCTGGGGTTGTGGATGCTTATTATGACTGGAAAAATCAGGCTTGAGTTACCTTTCCCACAGCATGCCTCTGGTCCCGAAACTGTGCAGGGAAGACCCACAATTTGGGGCACTAAAACTCATGCATTCCCATCCCTGCCAACCACCTGGCCTTGGGGAAAGAAACTGCAGGGAGGAGCCAGACAAAGATAGAGCAGCTGCAGAAGCAGCAAATGCAGGGACCAACCAACACTGACAATATTTATGCTGTTTTGACTGGACTTTCTCTGCCCTGTGCTGACTGGCTGTTTCCCCAACCTTCTCCCATCCCCTTTTCTTATGGTCTCTTCAACCCAGTCTCACTTTGCACCTGCCCCTCCCACCCTTCTCCACTCCATCTTCTTGCCTGCTATGCAGGGCCCGCTCCAGGCACCAGCGCAGCAAGCAGGTGCTTGGGGGCAGCCAACGGAAAGGATCTTCGGTGGCGGGTCCCTCAGTCCCTCTCGGCGGGAAGGACCTGCCGCCGAAGAATGAAGTGGCAGTGGTAGAGCTGCTGCTGAAGTGTCGCTGATTGCGGCCATTTCCCCCCCACACACACACCGCTTGGGGCGGCAAAAACACTGGAGCCGGCCCTGCTGCTATGTTTCCCTCCCTTCTCTTGTCTTTCCATTTCGCTTTTTCCAACCTAACCGCTATTCCCAAACAAACAAATGAAACCATCACTGTCATGGAACTAATGTGATGATTGCTGCCATTGCTCTCTGCTTGTATGGTCTATCCCTTTCCCCTCCCCTTTGTCTGTCTTGTCTATTTAGATTGTAAGCTCTTTGGCAGGGATTGAATAGACAGCGTGTTTGTACAGCACCTAGCACCACGGGGCCCTAGTCTTGGTTGGTCACTAGCCAGTACTGTAATAAACATGATTAATAATAATCACAATTTTTCCCTAGCAGCAGCATACACAATACCTCCTGCATTAAAACATTCTGCCTTTAAAAAGGCAATTGTATAACAGCAGATTAAACAAACTGTGCTTCTGAGAATTAGCTGGTCTTGAATTGTCATTAGGGTTATATCAGACAATTTAGTTGGTTGTTTAGAGAATAATTTAAACTAAAGGGGAAAAAGAAAACAAAATTGGGAAAGGCTTGAATTACACTTATTGAAACATTCAAATAACAATATATCACCACACTGCTTCCTTTCCGTAGATTAAGTATACTAACTACCACATTAATTATGCTCCTCCCTCTCCTCCCCCCCCCCGGAAAAAATTATGTAGAGATTCTTATAGGACATTAAAATAGCCTTAGACCTTGTTGCAATAAAACTGACCTGCTGAAATAAAATCAGGAATCAAATCATGAGACCATGTCTTCATTGCAGGGAGAAAATAAACTTTTAAAAAGCCACCCTTGGGAAGTGCTGTGATGATTTAGAAATTAGATTGAATTTGTACTATAATACCCTCAGAATTAGCGGAATCCCTGAAGCCTAGGAAGGTAATGACATAGCTGTCGTTTTACAAAAGATACTCGAATCTTCTGTTCAGACACTCACAAAACAGAAGTAGAGTCCTCAAAGAAACAGTAACAGTGTTAAGAGAGTCTCTGCCCCTCACTCTTACATTACTCATATTCAATTACAAAGTTGTTACTATGAAAGGTGCAGGGGGAAAAAATCCCGCCCCCCACTCTAAAAAACTAGCTTCATATACCTCTGTGTGTTACTGTGGCAGGAGCTTTACAGAGCTTTCGATTGAGCTGATAACATGAACGGAAAACTCAAAATGTTATAAAAAACAATCCTGTTGCCCTACGCAAAGAACAGGCAAACAGCATTGCTCATCAGCTGGAGATGTAAGCAGCATACCTGAAAAAGAGCTGGGCATTTGCAGCAGTACATCTCTCTAGCATTTATAGCTGCCTACCTGCTTGGTAACTATCCCCCCGAATGGAGGAGAAATGAAGCTCCATCCATTTCTAGCTGTCTTAACGGTGTGGTCCTGAGATGTGCTGAGCACCAGAAGCTAGTGAATGGGAGTTGCTGGTTTTCAGCACCCCTCTAAGCTTAGGCTATGAAAGCCTGATTTTCAGCTCATGGTCTTCACTTTTCTGTGCCTGTGCACATGTAACACACTTGTCAGCATGTTACGTGTCTCCCTCTGTGCTTGGTCCAAAGAGGCTGCGAGTGTGTTACACCAGTCGGGATCAATGCTCTTCGCTCTAGAGATCCCTGGTGTTGGTCCAGACGGTGGCTGTCACACACACATATGTACCCCCACTTTGCAAGTACAAACAATTGTGTACACAATGAACAATGGCAGCACATGTGAGTGTAGGAATGCACACTCACAGAACTCATTCGTTCCAATGGGTTTTGGGAATGCAAAGAGCAGTTTTTCCACATGTGCAGAGGGTGTGTGTGTGTGTGTGTGTGTGTGTGTGTGTGTGTGTGTGTGTGTGTGTGTGAGAGAGAGAGAGAGAGAGAGACTCAGAAAAGCCTGCTGTTAGCAGATTACTATGTGCTCCCTTCCAGACCAATATTAAAACACTATTAAAACAACGATATGGATACATGCCATCCAGAAGACAGAGCTTAGGTAGAAATAATATAGGTCAGGCTGTTCAATTCTAAAACATACGAAGGGCATTTGAAGGGGAACGAGGAAAAGAAAACCTTAACATGCTGAAAACTGACTCTAACAGTACTGCTGTAGCCATGTTGGGCCTAAGAGAGGCGAGCGACAAGGTAAGTGAGGTAGTATCTTTTATTAGACCGACTTCTGTTGGTGGAAAGTACAAGTGTTCAACCTACACGGAGCTCTTCTTCAGGTCTTCTTCCACAGAAGTTGGTCCAGTAAAAGATATTACCTCACCTGCCTTGTGTCTACTTTCTAGGTACTAGGCCTAGTAGGTTTGAGAGGTGCTGTAATCCTCTGCAACCACCACCTCAAAACTCTCCTCTGCCATGATGCGTACAACAGCTTGACAATGGGCAAGCTACTGCTGTACTGTGAGCACTGCCTACCATGCTGAACAATACTGTCTCATTGGTTCCTTGTGCACTCTCATCTATCTGGCTTTTGGCTCTTGTTTTATACTTATACTCTTGCGGGCAGGAACCCTCATTTTGGTCTGTGTTTGTACAGCACCTAGCACAATGGGGATCCTGTTCTACAACTAGGGCTGCTAAGCACTCTGCTAATAATACTTGGTGAGTCTCAGTAGCTCAAAAAAAAAAAACCTGACAAGATGCTGGACCCTACAGAAGACTTCCCTTCCTATTTTATATAGCATCCTTCTCCCAGAGGCTTTTGGCATGCATTACAAATGTATTTACAAAACAAGGAGCTGAATTCAGAATGTGCATTTCTCCTTGAGTGCTCCCATTGGAATCCGAAGTGTTAATTTTCACCCCTATAGCTGCAAATGGCTTGAGACCATGCTGCTTGAGAGACCCTCTCCCCCCATGTCATCCTGCCATCACTGTGACCAGCAACAGATCTGCCTCATTATAAATGGGAGGAGATTGCTGGCAGGGGGTTACATTAACAAAGGGGACTTAGGCATTGCAATGCCTGACTTTTAGGTGCCTAGCTACCATGTGGAGGCCCCAAATACTGAGTTAGTCACCCAGAAATGGGATTCACATAAGAACATAAGAAAGGCCATACCGGGTCAGACCAAAGGTCCATCTAGCCCAGTATCCTGTCTACCGACAGTGGCAAATGCCAGGTGCCCCAGAGGGAGTGAACCTAACAGGCAATGATCAAGTGATCTCTCTCCTGCCATCCATCTCCAGCCTCTGACAGACAGAGGCTAGGGGCACCATTCCTTACCCATCCTGGCCATTAATGGATTTAACCACCATGAATTTATCCAGTTCTCTTTTAAGCTCTGTTATATTCACAATTGCCAGGACTCTGAGTGGGAGCCACCAAAGCTAGCCAAGAGCAGGTGCCAAGGAGCGGGATGTGCTCTAAATCCCTCCTCTAGAATGGACATAGGTACCTAAGTATGGATTGGTGGGAGGTGCCTATCTCTGCTTTGGATTCACATCTGTGACTGTCCAGTGGAACAGCTTCAGCAGGAAAGGGTGAAAGAACCCTACAACTAAATAGTGCATAAACCCATCATTAGGGTAGTCACCTGTGAGGTAGGGGACCCATGTTCAAATCCCATCTACTCATCAAGCAGAAGGAGAAATGAATGGGGGGAGCCTGGGTAAGTACACTAACCACTGGGCTAAAGGTTAGAAGATCAGGTGCTGCCACCTCCCCCCTGCCTGCTCCCACCCCCTGCCTATTCAGTGTTGAGTTAGTTGTGCTCAATGCATGCCTACCAGATTGGGCCCAGCAGGCAAGATAGGTAAGGCAATGCCTAATCTGAGAATCCCTCTAGGACTTGGATGAGAGAGAGAGGCAGTCAGGAGCTACCTAAGGCAACAGTGCACATGCCCAGCAATACAAATTTAGAGGACTTTTACAGCGAAGATTGAGACATGTAAGGAATTGAGGTGCCACTAGAGTTAGATGAAGCTGAATGGGGGTTTTGTGAACACCCGTGTTGTCTAAATGTTGGACTTAGGTACCTAAGGTGAGATTCACAAAGGTTTTTTTTAGGAACCTAACTCCCAAGTTAAGTCCCTTTGTGAAGCTTGGCCGGAGTGTTTTCTATAAGAGACTTTTTCATTTTGGGAATGCTCTAACCCCACCAGGGTCAAAATTTCTGGAACTGGTTAACCTTCCAGGAGTACTGTAAAACTCAGCATGGTGGGAGGAAGGAGAGGTCCTGCTGCAATTTCTGTTTTCTATTTCCTATACTGTTGTGTTTTTAAATGTATATCAAAGAGCTTGTCCTCACTGCAGTGTGAGCTCAAGGTAACTTGAATGTTGCTCCTAACCCAGTTTCCATCCACACAGTAAAAGCTGTAGTGAGAGTTAAGTGGAGCTGTACATTTGAGCTAGCTGGCCCATCAGGGGATATAGGCTGAAGCTTGAGCTAGTAATACGTCTCTCCTGCTAATCCTATCACTCTGTGCCGCTTGAGTGTTGTTCTGCAGTGTGACCCTCTCACTAGGCTAACTCAAGTAAATTTAAGTGTAGATAATGTGAACTAACACCGTAGTGAAGACCAGCCCAAAGGCAACCAGAGCTTTGGATGGACCCCCATTGATGCAGAGCTTCTTAAAGACCAATATCTAAATCCATATTAAACACAAAGGACTGGGTGCAGAGACACCGCTGATGGTTTAAAGTATTGCAAAAAACCCCTCCATGAAGCACAATCCAAACAAACATTTTCAAGGATATCTCCTAATTAAACAAGTAGCTCAGAGCAACACATCTTGGGGTGCAATGCTTAGAATAAACCTACTTTGACAAGACAAGGCATAAGTGTAAGGGCTAACGGGAAGGTTAGAAATCAGGTCTGATCATTGCCCACAAACACTGACAAGACACAACCCCATTTTGCATGCTCCCAGCGAGACGGCGATTGCCTATTAAGATTCTCTGAACATTATAATAGTTTTCCCATTGCTGTTATAATTGTGTATGTCCAAATCCTATGATGTAAGTGCAAACCTAACCCAAGCCTTTGATAAATTAAACTCCCTTAAGATTACTGGGAGGAAAAAAAGTACAACAAAATGGAACTAAAAGCTACTGTTAATACAATGGATTCTTTTTTAAATGACTGAGTGGCCCCAGGCTAGACCCTAGGCATACCATGTTGACATATTTTATCATCTGGGCTGCTGAAACATGGCGTGCTATTTTGCACATTATGCCAGATTGGCCTGTAGATGTGGGAAGGTGTTTTTTCCCTGAAGAAACAATGGCAGCCAGAAGTGGAAAATATTGCCAGCTCATGAGATGCACTTGAATGATACTGGAAGCTAATGCCTGCCAACACTCTAGGTTGTTATTGTTAAATCTTTTTACAGGTCACTTTATTCTACCCAAACTCTTAAAAGACCCCCTGTATTTTAATCGGATAGCTTTGTTGTTTGAGGAGCAGAAGAAATCTACACTCAGAGAGGTGAATTCAACCAGGGTGAAGCTGTATTCAAAACTCAGTACCATAGAGCTTCAGGACAGGGAGCTTCAGCACTGGCCCAGTGCTATCTGAATGTACCTGCAGCCTCAACCATCTTCCCCCGGGCTGCCATGATTACTGCAGGGGGAGAGGGCAGCATAAGCTGTTCCCATGACAACTCCAAAGGAAGGAGGACTTGTCCCCAGGACCAGACTTGGCCAACAGCCTGCTGTCATTAGACTTACATTTTTGCTTGGTGAGTATCTAACCATATGGGGAACATAGAGATGTGAGCAACACAAAGGATTGAGTGAGCTTTAGGCTCTGTTACCCTTTATAACCAGGACGCTAACCTCTCCATTCCTCATGCAATATTTGTTTTATTTTGTTAGTAGCAGGGGAAAAAAAACCCACTGATACCAGTAGAGAGAGAAAGATCTGAAACATAACAACTCAGCATCTAGCAAGGGGCTGAGGAGAAGCTGCCACCAGAATTTAGTCCTCTGTGACACAAATGAACTTATCTCATCAAGGAGGCACATGCTGTCTCTTTTTTATTATCTAGCATCATTTATTAATGTACAGTACTCACAAGTGTACGTGACAGACTCACATAGAAGACAGGCTCCTGCCACAAAGAACTCCCATCCCGTGGTGAGATCCACTAGCCTGGACCCTTGTGCCCATGCAGAGACCTTTCAAAGTCAATTGGATTCCAGACGGGTATTGGGGGGCTCTGAGTGACATTGCAGACAAATGAGCATATAACCAAGACCAGGAAAGGGAGGGTCAAGGAATGACTTGGATTACAGATATAAGATTATGGAGCTATAATGTTTCTTTTTTATTAATCATGCTTATTATTTTATTATTAACGTAAAGCTGCTTACCTTTGGGCCAGCTATGCTAGATGTGGCCCAACATTTTGACTTCATTATAAATACATCAAAATAAAAACAAAGATGTATAAAGGGGAATCATGAGCATTTGAACAATAGAAAAGGGCATGTCAAAAACAAGTTTGAGATCATATGCACTGGAACATGTTTAGCTCATGGGCATTTTTTAATGTGGCATTTCATGACTTTATAACTATTTTAAAAGTTACGTAAAACAACTGTAGAGCTAATATACAGTGTTTGAGAATAAATAATTGCATAGTTATGTAAAACCAAAGATACCCTTTAAATAATAAAAAAAAAACCTTAGTTGCCAAGGTTAAGGGTTAAATATGGCTTTTTCACACTGTGTACAGGAGAAATAGTGTTGTCCAAAGGCTAATTCCCATTGTACTATGCAGTGTATAAACATAGAATAAGAGATAGTCCCTGCTCCAAACAGTTTACAAACTAAACAGACAAGACAAGCAAAGGGTAGGAGAAAGGATAGAACATGCCCTGGTCGTAAACTTTGGTGGCAGCAAACATCACGTTAGGTCTCTGGGGGGGGTTGTTTGTTTTGTTTTTGTTATTTATATCCTTTCAGTGGTGTTATGTTAGGAGGGGACTAACTAGATGGAAGGAAAAAGGAAGGGAGGAGGACTGAGGGGTTGTGGCATCAGCTTTGGTTGGTCCCTGCTTCAATGGCTTCTGCAGTTGTCTCTGGCTGTCTCCTCCATGCAGTTTCTTTCCCAAAGCTCTCCTGGCTATTGGTGGAAGACGGACACCACATAGCTCCTAGTGGCCCAGGAATGGAGATGTCTCTGCACAGTTCTGCATCTGAGGATTGCTGGAGGGGAGGTTGGCCCCAACTGGGTCCCATTTGCAAAACACTTCTCTGGCTCAGCGCTTGTTGAAAATGAGGCATTTTGACCATTTTGTGAAGAGGTGGTGATGTAATTGTCATCAATGAGACCTCAGTGTCTTTATGGACCACAAAAGAAATATGTACAAGGACATGATGATGTTACAAGTGGCTCACAAATATTATTGGTTCATGTACCACCTTAATAAATTGTTGTGAATGGATGGAACATAAATTATGTGTCCCACCAGAGGTACATGTACCATAGTTTGGGAACCCTTGTGATAGGCATTTAGTTCGGTAATTGTGGGTAGTCACCTTGAAAATGCCTGAAAGTTCACTTAGCTACGGTGAAGTGATTAAATGCATATGACACTATAGAAACTAATATACTAAAGCACAAGTCGAATCTGCTCTCAAGTAATGTCACAAAGTGCCAAACCTTAAACTTGTTATTGGCCAAGTACTGAATCGTACTTGTCCAGGGCACAAGACCAGTGAATGGGTGGGGCGAAAAGGGGAGGATAATCCAGCATTTTGGGGAAAAGGAAACATCTTGAACTAGGTTTCCCCCCCACACTATTTTTGAAGTCTTTCAGAGGGTTGATGGAAATGGCACCCCACTTTGAGCTGGAGATAGAAAGAGGAGACACCAGAAACGACAAAGAATGGCCCTAAAGATCTTCAGACAGTTTTGGGGCCAGATTCTGAGCAGGCATAAATTGGCCACTGGGTTTACACCAGCTGAGGCACTTACACCAGCTCTGGCTCCCTGTAATAACATTTGATTGGCTGGGGTGGGGTGTGTGTGTGTGGTTTACACACTGTGCTTTACACTAAACTTCATACTGGGCAGGGTGAAGGAGGACACTTTGGACTGTAGAACAGCCCAGAATCTACAATCTTGTTTGTCTTTGGGCAAAGATAAGCAGGCAGGAAAACAGAGAGATGGAGGTGTTCACTTGATAATTGTGTGAGGTGTTCAGAAACGATATTGTTGGGCTCCACATAGGAACTTACACAAACATAAATAGGTTTGACAAAAGTTATGCTAATGAAGTTTCTCTGTCTCTCCCCCTCCTAAAACAACCAAGTAAAGCAGTATTTATAATATTAAAAGTATCCTCAACAACACATTTTGGAGGGTACAACTACCGATTAAGGGCAATATACTGCCAATATACTGGATGGATGCATGTCTGAAGCACCTATCAAGTTCAACAGGAAATTCTTTTTATATTTTAAAGAGAAGCTATCAACAGCCAACATGTGAAAGGCCACATTCAGAACTTGAATGGAGGGACACAGAGGCCGCCGTAGGGCAGAGAAACAGGTAGAAAAATCGTGTGGAATGATTTGCCCACCACATGGTCTCCACCATTCGAGGCTCAAACAGCAGCCTTATTAGTAAAATGAAATCCCATTGGCGTCTACCCTTCTTAGCACTGAGCTATGACTGCCTGCCTGTATAATGGAGAAGAAAGGACAGCTGAACCAATTAGAGAAATAGTTGCATTTTAGGAACATCTGTTTAAGAGAATCTCATTTTCTTTGCTGTGTAGTCCAGCGATGCCTTCCTATTGACATCAGTGGGCGCTGTGCATCTGAGATTAGAATGCAGCTAAGGACGTTGGGTGACTGAAAAAATATGCTTCACCACAAAAACTCCACATCTAGCCTGGGCAAAGAATGAAATATTTTGTTAGCTTAATGAGAAGAGGGTGTGGAAAGAGGCACAGACAAATTCTTTCACTATCAAGCCACAGTATATAATGTGCCACCGGTATATTTGGAAGTTGTGATAGAATCAGTTTAATTTTCCCACTCACCTAACAAGGAGAGCGACAGACACTGAAATTTGCTCACCTAAATTTTCTGAGCAGCATTGCCTGCCATGCTCCTGCAAATAGAGGGAGAGAGGAATGCAATAAATCTAAGCCAAGAGGAGTTATTTTATTACAAGCTGTAGCTGGGAATGGGAGCAGCGTTTCTTGCAAAAAATCAAAGGAAAATAAGTATTTTGTTCTAGCAGCACCTCCAGCTAAAATCATAAGCAGAGAAATTAAATTCTCCCCTGTGTGCTATTGCAGAATGAAGACTCATAAGATATTTAATTTTGTGCAAAATATTAGTGATTAAACATGCCCCAATTATCTTATTGCTAATGCTGATATTGGTGCATAGTAGGGAAAATTCAAGCCCATGCCAATCCTTGGATATGTGGGACATTTAGAGTTAGCTGCATCAGCAAATGGCTGGTTCACCAGAAGTAATGCAAATAACCTTGATCAAATGACAGTGTGGTGAGGCTAGAAAATTGTGTGGGAGGCTGGGATGACACCCTGGGGCTTTGGCAATGAGTAGGAGAGTGGATAAGAGGCAGGGTTCTATAGGCAACAGAGAAAGAGAGACTGGGGCAGGGAAGCACATAGAATCTGGACTGTGGGAAGAAGAGGTCTTCTGACAGCAAGAGTCTCACCAAAGGGCAGTGCCAAGGGGAGTGCCTTCCAGCCCTGGACACTGTGAGTTTCAGGTTTTGCTCATTTAATTTTTTTCTCCTTCTATAATTTTAAACAAAATAATCTGCTTTAAACTGTAATTAAAAATCAGCCCCCCCTGCATGCCAAACCCTTTTCCAACCCCTAGCCCTCCTATTTAAAGGAGGCAGGAAGAGTGGAACAGGGAGGGGCTCTCCAGATGCAGAAGAGTGAATCCCATCCTAAATCTCCTCTCTGCTGATGGAAAGCACGTGCTGCATTCCCAGCTTGTCTCACTTTCCATTATAACCCTCACCAGGGGGATAGAGAGAAGCTTGGATCACTACAGCATCGGGAACAGTAATGGAACCTACTGGGAGCAGGAAAGAGAGCAAAGGAATTAGCCCTGGGGAAGGGCTGGATTGTGGCACTTTGTAAGGGGAGGGTCCAGCAGGGCTTGAGAGGGGAAGGAGGGAATCAGGAAATTGTAGGGATAGGAGCTGAGAGGGTTGAATCAGAATGCCGGTTGATTAAACCTATCTTGCATGCACAGAAATTTGGACTAGTACCCTCCACAAGTAAGAAATCTTTTAAGAGCTATTGTACACAATTTTCAGAATGGAACTAAATATATTTTCCACCTGTGTTCCTGGCATTGTGATACCTTTCGGACATTCACTGCTGCAGTTTCTCTAAGTCCCACACATCTATGTGGAGTCCATGAACATTCAGAGCAATAAAAAGAAAACAGTTAGTCTTAGAATTTCATATAGACTTCGCTTTTCCTGTCCACAATCGAGTCTGTGCTACTTTGTTTTTCTCTGTGTGTTTGCCTGTGCTTATACTTATAATCAGATCATTTTTTAAAGGGGTGAAATGGGTTTTCCAAGGCTAGGATAAATACCAGCAGGACAAGGGCCTGATCCTGACCCCAGTGACGTCAATGGGCTCTAGATCAGGCAATGTGAGGCAATGTGATTGCAAATAAACTTCCTCCCAAGCTAAGGTTGTGTACCTTATGTAAAGGAACAGTAATATTACGCCATATGCAGTTATTGGTTTTCTGTTGCATTGGAAAACTGAGTGAGGGTATGTGAAGTGTTAACTTGAATTGTATAGCTGGCATATTGAAATAATACAGAAAATCCAAGGAAAATTTAATATTAACATTAGAAAAAGTACTCATTGAAATTCAACTCTAACTGCCCAATCCTGCAAACACTTAATGCATATCACAGGGACTATTCATATGTTCAGGGGGTTGTAGGATTAGATCCATAGACATATTGGGATTTGATTTTCATAATCTCCACCAAGTATGTAGGAGAACCAAATCAAGAGCTGGAGTTCTATTCTTTACTCTGCCCAACTTGATGTGTGACCTTGGGCAAGTCACTTAACCTTTGTGCACCTCTTTCTCCCAGCTGTAAAATGGGGATAACAACACTTGCCTGATCTAATAAGGTGATTTGATATCTATGAATGAAAAGTGCTGTGTAAATTCTAAGTATTATTAATTGAATAGACATCTGAGTTTAAGCAAGTGTCTATGTTTATTTTAATTATCAGTCAAAGAAAAACATAAAAGAGGCTCCTAATATCAATGATGTTCTCTATAAATGATGTCCAGATAAAGATCTCTTATAAGACAATTATACAGTTGTCTGCAGTAATGGTCCAAAACATTAGAGTTTAGTATTATTCCTGTGTTCTGGCCCATAACTATAGGATATTACATTTTTAAAATATATAGATTGTATCTCTGAGTTATAGAGGCTGTATGTCTAGATATCTAAGGGTGTGACTGCACTAGAAAAATTGGTAGCCATATTAACCATAAATATGGCTCCAACAGTGCTAGGAATGGTGGATGCTATAATGTAGACAGCATAAACACAACATTGTCAAATTTCCTCTCTATTGCTGCAGGAAGGGAGCAATAGAGAATTAGCAGTTGCTGTATCTAATTTAGCAGGAATCCACAGAAGCTCTCAAAAACATCTAACAAAACCCTAGGGTTCACTTCCACCAGTGTAAATCAGGAGTAACTCTGTTGAAATCAGTGAAGATACACCAATTTTAAAGCTTTGTAACAGGAGAATCAAGCCCCTGGAGTTCACTTCTAAAAAGAATATATTTACAACATGCCTCCCAACAGCACTGCATGGATGGTGGAACAATTTTAAAAGACTATCTGTGAAGGAAATAAACCTATTAATTGAACAGAATTATTGTGCACCAAGGCTACATGTTTAAGAGGTCTCAACTGTATTCAGAATTATTACTGAACCATTTGGCACATCTCTAATATAAACCGTTATCCACTAGCCCCACTGGTGCATGCCTAGGCAAATTAACTCTTTTATATGCAGATCAAAAGAAAATGGTGTGTTATAATTAAATGATTCTTTTGGGGGCAGTAAACCTCTCTTCAAACAGCTTGAATATTAGTGCCGTCGTTCTTCTTTCAGCCCTACTAATCACAGCAAATTTAGCTTGCAGAGCCAGCGTCAGGGTGCAAGGTACTGGTGAATCTGCAGTACTGATGAGCAAATCCCAAAAGTGCTGGAGATTTGGTTCACAAAGATCTTTTCTGAAGCTATTCTAGATGTATCTGGACCCCTCACTGTTCATGAAATCAGGTTGGAAATCTTAAGATGACATGATTTCTGGTACATCTCTACCCTGATATAACGCTGTCCTCGGGAGCCAAAAAATCTTACCGCCTTATAGGTGAAACCGCATTATATCGTACTTGCTTTGATCCACTGCAGTGCGCAGCCCTCTCCCCCCCCCCCCCCCCCCGGAGCGCTTCTTTACCGCGTTATATCTGAATTCGTGTTACATTGGATCACGTTATATCGTGGTAGAGGTGTAATTACAAGTTGGGTTAAGGTCAGAAAGAGTGATAGCAGTGTTTTTTTTTGGGGGGGGGAATGTTGCTCTCTCTTTAACAGGAGGTCCAGGCAGTGTATGGAAATTAATTTGTTGTAACAAGTTATTGTCTTTGTTCAGATCTCAGAAAGATAAAGTTTAATCAAGTCCTAGGGGCTTAAATGTTGAAGAGTTCCGTCTGCAGGAAGGAAGCAACACCTGGCCCAGATCAGAAGGATCCATGGATTCCTAAAAGCACATCTAGGTCAATATTTGCTGAAGGGCTTAACTTTAGATGTGGACGTCTTAAAAAGGCCTAATTTTCAGAAGGTGCTGACACCCATCCTCTGACAATCAGGACCTAGGAACATGATCATTGCTGATTTTTTGCTGAGAAGCTCAGTGCATTATATTTTAATAAGGTAACCTCCAGAGACTTCAGTGGAAGGCTTTCACAGGTAAAAATATGTAAGGTCCGTAGGTTGTGAGCAGCAATTGATAAATTACTTAGAGACCTTCAAAAAGTTAGCCTTTGATCTGCATAGATATTCTCATACTCTTTAATTAGCAGATTGAAAGACCCATAAGAATAGTATCTTTTTCTCCATCTCTCTAATCGACTGAGTACCTTCTTATATAACAGAGCATGTAGAGTCATTCAAATAAATCCCTGTAAGATACTTTGGAGCATGAGAGATGTCGGGAATAACCTGTGGGAAAACACTTCAGTAAAGATGGACACATCAGTTTTGACACCATAATATGCAAAATGGATTGCTGCTGTAGATTATACACTCCAGGATATAAAAGGAACAGCAATTTGTCTCTAAGGACCATGAGCTGCCTTCGATCTGCACATGTAGCTTGACGTCAGTGGGAGTCCCAATGCAGGCCGAGGGCAGAATATAGCCTAATTCTAACAAACCTCTTAGGAAAATGTTTAAAATGAAGAATCGAGCCATTCCATATTTCTCAGCATTACTTTAAATTGGAAACAAGCACACTTACAACAATAAAAAATAAAAAAACCAAGAAAACACTTTTACAGCACAAGTCCACTGCAATGAATATAATATACACATTTTATGTTATTGACATTCCCAATTTACTTTTTGTAAATAGCCAGACAATCACAACGTCAGGGTTGTAGAAGGTATTTCACTGTTTAAAATATAGGTACATATTTCTCCCCAGTTTCAAGGTTTCTCTGAATGCTCCTATTTAAGGCTAGTGCACCAGAATTCCCAGCTTCACTGAGGAGCAAAACAGAATCGTTATATTTACACCCTTCTGCTCAGAGCGAAATTCAAGGGTGAATCTAAGAGAGCATGACTAAGTAACGTCAATGGAGTTATGATGATTTACACAAGCTGTGGATCTGCCCCTAAACTGGTGTAACTTCCACCTCCTTTCAAGTCTCCTTAAAATGTACCTCTCTCCAACTTCTTCTATACATTTGCACTTCCTGTTTTTAACTGGAATTGGAAGTGCCAAAACCATGAGCCACACATTCTCATAAGACTTCCAGTCCAAGACCCCAAACCTGCAAACAGATTCAAAAGTAATTCTATGCAGTGAGTTTATAAAGTTTGATAAGAGTTTGCAGGATCGGGACTCAACTTTACAGATTTAGGAGGTTAAGATAAATTCAGATAAACTTGAGAAAGGCATGCTCATCATTACTGGCACTCATCTAAACTGAACCTTCACCCCTTCTGAGTTTCACACATAAATACCTATTTAATCTGGGAGTTGGTTTTGCCACTTGTTTCTTCACAGTAAAACAAAATCCTGTAGGTGAAAAATTATCCATTTTTGGATTGAAGAGGAGAAAGGTTTTGAGAAGCATCATTATCAGTCGGTAATTGATCCATTTCTGTGTTCTGTATGATTGCCTGGGTCATCAGTTCACTTCCTGTGAAGCACCGCTTATCTAAAGCTGTAATTCATAACCAGTGCTTTCATTTCTTTAGCATCAGCAGATTGTTTAACCTTGAGGTTAGCGTCTGCGGATGTGCTGGTGTTTAATGCGTAAAGGCACTATTTTGTAATTCAGAGGTTGTGCCTGAAATGTCCTACCCTACAGATTAGATTAAGTTTCCTAGAAGTTGAACTATTATTTTCCATGTCTCTCCCGAGGCATACACAAAGCTTATTGAATTCTTTAAAGAACTGTATTGTCTGCCTACTAATCTCTTGCTAATGCCAGATACTGATGAATGTACATACTGTAACATAACAAAAGGAAAAAATGTTTCAGCATTACATGAAAATAATTGTTATTCTACTTGGCTTCAGCTCCTTTGAGGACACCAAAACACTCCATGGGGGTGAGTTGATTTTGACAAAAAACTTTCGATGGAAACCAGACATATTTTAAGGAGCTGGACGCCTGGAAACCCCAGCTTCCAAACTCCCCTGATCCTCCACAGCTCACTATGCAGCTGCTGAGACTCAGGGAGCCAGGGCACTCGGGAGATGGGATCAGAAATTTTTGAAGAATTCCTTGTCGGTTCTTCCAAAATGGTATTTTTTAAAAAATGTCTCTCCTGTGGAAAATGTTGCCTATTTTTTTTTTTTTTCCGGTAATGCTAAATGTTCTCCAGGAAAGAAATTCTGATTTCTGTACAGCTCTTGTTCTAACTTTGTACAGTAATTAACAAAACAGCTTCAGTGACTTTCCAGAACCTTTCCCTATTACCTCCTCCCTGTCGGTGTCTTTCCCTGTGGCAGGGAAAGGCTTTGTCAGCACTGCTAAAAATAGCATTGTAGACAAGGGGCAGGAGACTGCTTGGGCATGTAGAAAGTTGTGTAGGGCATGTACCTAAGGTTCTGGCATGTCTTTTTTCTACTCACCTAAGCAGTGCCTCACCGTCTACACTGCTAACCCCTGTTGTCATGGAGCATGGAGTGTATGTACTCCACACTCCACTGTAAGGAATGCGCAGTGTAGACATACCCTCAAAGTAGTCCTGTCGTTAGAGCTGGGGACTGGGACTCAGGACGCCTGAATGCTAATCCTAGCTCAGCCACTGACTCACCGTGTAGCCTTGGATAACCACTTAGGCCTGCATTTTTAAACGTACATGCCTAGAGGCCTTATCTAGGCAGTAAAATAAGTGATCTGAGCACCTCTGAAAAACAAGCCACTTTGCATAAATATGGATTAAAGCTCTGATCTTGCAAACATCTATACATGTGTGCTTAACTTTCCACATGTCATTATTGCCGTTTACTTACATATAGGCATAAGTGTTTGCAAAGGCTGGGGCCTGCATACCTAACTTTTGGTACCCAAGTTTGAAAGTGTTGCCTCAATCTCTCAGCCCCTCAATTTATTCGTCTGTAAAACTCACGGTAAACATTTGTTCCCTACCTTGGAGAATGAGGATCCCTGACTCCATAGGGATCAGTTTTGCTATGACCTTTGAGATGGTGCCAAGACATCTGCCGGGGCTGCTTACACCAAACTTGTCCTGTCCTCTCCTCTCCTGCTCCCCAACTTGCAGATTGATCTTGGTGACTGAGTCAGCCTTTCGGTGAGCTAGAGAAATGATGGAGCCACAAAAGTCAAGAATAAAAATTTAACTATTGAAAGAGGAAGGGATTTTTAAACAGACAGTTACAAATTTGTATTTTCTTTGTTAACATTGGTTTAACGTTAACAATGAATTAACCTTTTGGAGAAAGGACACATTTGTTACAGTTTCAACTCACCACCTCTTCAATTAAGTTACAAGCAATAATGATATACATCCACTAAGCCCTCCAAAAAGTTCTTCAGCAGAGCAAGGATAGACCAGGGTTGGCATTCCTGATACCTAAGGAACAGAAATCAGTCCAAAAAAGAGCAAAACCCCATTAAAAAAAAAAGAAAAAAGAAAAGAAATCACATAGGTGACCTTTAATTGCAACCTAAATCTAAATGAAGCACTACAACAAAACAACAGTGTCAAATATGAGAGACAAAGTAACTATCTGAAGCAAAGGTTTGTAACACAGATACTGGCTAACATCCTTTGCTTGAGAAACTTATTTCATACATTATGCACCATGGGATCAGATCAGATCAGCTTTGGCTGCAAATTACATTACCCCCCAGGTTCCCTTGATTAGTTTTCAAGAACAGCTCCAAATTTTCCAAGCATAAGTAAGGAATTAATCTACACTTTGAAAATGATCAGAACTCCCATTTTTAAAAAAAGAGATGACTTGATTTTACAGTGTTTTGGAGTAATTTAAGTGTGGGCTCCCGCATGTTTTAAGATGATGACCCTTTCTTTTAAATTGCTCATGATGGTTAATCAGCAAATCAAGACAGACTTCAACTTTAATTAAAGCTCAGCAAAAAATGCAAAAGGGTAATAGATGTAGGCCAGGCAATCATCTGAAAATTAAAAAGATGTACATTACAGGAAAATGTTTACTGCACATTTGCATTTTCAGAGGGCAGCTACACTGGTTTCTGCTGCATCACTTATCATGAGCTTTAATAATTAGCTCCAACATAATTAACTGTTAAATCAAAAAAGTATACCCTGATTTGCTTGATAAGAGGTTTCAATATTTCTGCATTTTCAGTATGAAATGGATATATATATATATACACACACACACACCCAATAGAGCTTATTAACATTTTATAACCCTAAATGTTACTTCCTTGTGGCCTGTTCACATAGTCTCATTCAAAATTCACATTACATTTTTTTTTTTTGCCTGCACAAAAACCTACAAGGTTAGATCTTTAGTCTACATCGCTCCCTAACTTCTGATGGGTCTGTCTTGTTAAAGTCATGCATTTTGTACTACTAATGATACCATTCACTTTTATAGTCCTTTTCTCCTGAGGATCCTAAAGCACTGTGACAAAATTAATTAAATAAGCCTCCCAGTCCCTGTCAGGTGGCTGAGTATTATACTATTTTCATAGGTGGGGGTTGACAAGGTTGACAGAGATTCTGATTTGCCAAGGGTTATGCAGAAAATCAGTGGCAGCCCTGAGTACAGAACTCTGAAATTACTGCTGCTACTACTGAGTTCTAATCACTAGATGACACTTCCTCTTTCATGTACTGCTTGTGATACAGCATCTAATTGAATATAGCAGATATAAATGGAGGTATGGGCTAGCTGTTTATTGTAACAAACCTGTACCATTTATACCAGTGGGGTGGATGAAAGTTTTTGGGCAGGTTCTCAGCTGGTATAAATTGGTGAAGCTTCTTTGAAGTCAGCAGAGCTAACTGATTTATACTATCTGACATTCTGGTTCACTGTGTAGAAAGGCAAAAGAATCACACATATACACCTCTACCCCGATATAACGCGACCCGATATAACACAAATTCGGATATAATGCAGTAAAGCAGTGCTCCGGGGGGATGGGGCTGCACACTCCGGCGGATCAAAGCAAGTTCGATATAATGCGGTTTCACCTATAACGCGGTAATATTTTTTGGCTCCCGAAGCCAGCGTTATATCGAGGTAGAGGTGTATAAAAGGATAGTATTATTCTCACCATAAGCACCACCATTACTAAGGGTCCAACGGGATAAATGTGGTTTGTTAGGACAACCAAGGCCCTATTTTATAAATTAGACTTGAAGTGGGAATGCCAATGATGACTATGTATTGAAATGCAACTTCTAGCATAACTTCTTTTTAATTGCCCATAATTTTTTTATAACCAGAGCTTAAATTCAGCCAGAGCCGTCTGGAGCAGAGATCCAGTAAATATTTTCAAACCCATGGGAGACCTGGCACAAGCCCTGAGTCCCATACTTCCTTCAGGGCTGAAGCCTCAAGTCCCAGGCAATATTCTGTGAGAATTTAAGCCCTGCTCATACCATTTCCTTTTGCACCAAGATTGGCAGTGCTTTGTCTCAGCTCAAAGGCATTTTTTTCTGTGGAAAGTTTCTGCCAAATCCAGTTGGCACGTGAAGAACCAAAACAAAACTAAATAAATCACTTATTCTGTTATGTTCCAATCAGAAATTTTGCATGCATAACAACATCTGCTGAATGAATTTTGCTTTAGAATCAGTCTTACTGGGAGCTAAGAAAGAAGCCAAGTTTGAAGAGTATCAGGCTATAGTTTGGAAGTTACTACTTTGCATGCGTGAAAATAATAGATGCTTGTATTATTGCTGTTATTCTGTGTTTCTTTGAATTCTACATTAGGACTCTGGTGTTCTGTGTGTACAATGGGTTACCTCTGCTCAGGAGAAACCAAGAACATAAATAACAAGTTAAAAGAGATCAGGGCTGAGGTGTGAAGAAACCTTGCATAAAGTCTACAAACACAAGATCTGGCTCCAAGTTTCAACAACGAAAGTGCAGTGTAAACAAAGCTTAATTCTTAACTTGTTCTATCCCTATTTTAGCCTTAGATCCTACCGCATTTACACTGATGTTCACTATGTTAGTCTTCCAATCCTTGCTAACATTTCTGGTGAAAACAAATAAAAAAGCCATTTAATACTTTGGTTGCATTTTCTATGATTGTCTTTTCCTCCTCATTGAGTAATGGTCCTATTCTGTCCTTGGACGACTTCTTGTTTCTAATGTATTTGTAAATGGTTTCCTGGCTACCCTTTATGTCCCCATCTAGTTTAATCTCATTTTGTGCTTTGGCCTTTCTAATTTTGTACCTACACACTTGTATTATTTTGTTTGTTTGTTTGTTTGTGTTTGTTTTATAGTCAGGCTTCATAATTAAACCTAGTTTCCACTTTTGTATGACTTTTTGGAGTTTCAGGTAATTGAAGATCTTCTGGTTAAGCCAGGGT
Source organism: Chrysemys picta bellii (assembly GCF_011386835.1). NCBI lineage: Eukaryota > Metazoa > Chordata > Testudines > Emydidae > Chrysemys > Chrysemys picta. The sequence continues at coordinate 12,731,902 of NC_088799.1, read as the reverse complement.
GGTTTGCCCCATATTTTCTATCTTTACTATGCATTGGGATAGTTTGCTCTTGTGTCCTTAATGTCTCTTTAAAAATCAAGTCTCCTGAATGTTTTTTCCCCTTATACTTCCCATAGGAAGTTATCTACCAATTCTGAGTTTGCTAAAGTTTCCCTTCTTGAAGTCCATTGTCTTTGTTCTGCTATTTTCCCCTCCTACCGTTCCTTAGAATCATGAACTCTATCATTTCATGATCGCTTTCACCGAAGCTTCCTTCCACCTTCAAATTATCAACCAGTTCTTCCCTATTTGTCAGAATCAAATCTAGAACAGCCTCTCCCCTAGTCACTTTCTGCACCTTCTGTAATTAAAAGTTGTCTCCAATGCATTCCAAGAACCTGTTGGATAATCTGTGCCCTGCTGTATTATTTTCCCAACAGAAGTCTGGGTAGCTGAAGTCCTCTATCACCACCAACTCCTGTTCTTTGGATGATTTTGTAGAAGTTTGGTAAGGTATTTTGATCATGAGGCAGTGTGGCCTAATGAATAAGGCTCTAAACTGGGACTCAAGAGTCTTGGCCTCAAGTCTAAGCTCTGCAACTGGTTTACTGGGTAACCTTGGTCAAGTCACGTCACCTTCCTATGCCTCCGTTTCCCCATCTGTAAAACTGTGACAGTGATACTGACCTACTTTGTAAAATGCTTTGCTATCTAGGGATGAAAAATGCTAAGGTCTAGCTATTATTATTTTGCAGCCTCAGCTCCTCCTACCAGTCACTCTCAAGCCAATATAGTATCGCTAAAGTGTCTAAGCATTTCCATTCTAAGGTCTTGATACATCTCTGAATTTCCTCACTGAAGTCAAGTTAAAGCATATACTATGTGCAAGCCAGATTAAGGTCTATGACCATGGGTCAGATCCTGGCTTCCATTGCAACATATCTACCTGTGCCAGGTGCTCATGGACATTTCAATTAACAAAAGGAATATTTGTATAAGAGATGTCTGTGACCTCCGTAATGAGCATTACCTGACATCTGTGGTATTTTTTCGTCATTATTAGAACTGGAAAAAAGTTGTTTGGCCAAAAAAGGCACCATAGGCAACACTGAAATATGTATGGATTCATGTTGGTTTTGTCAAATTGTTTGTTTAAAAAAAATTAAAAGTTGAAGTGTTTCATTTTGATATTTTCTACATTAAATATTTCAACCTTTTAGTTTGAAATGACATTTTGTTTCAAAATCTCCTTTAATTTTATTCTATTTTTAAAAATTCAAAAAAATGGCAAAAAAAGTTCAGTACCAAAACATTTTGATTTTGTCAAAACTAAAGGTCTCGTTTGCCAATAAATGAAACTTTTTTGACTTTTTGGTTTGCTGAAAATTTAAAAGATATTTGTTTTCAGTCTGATTCCAAAAGCATTTTTGTTTACTTTTTGTAATTCCCAACAAAGCAAAAAATCTGTTATTCACACAGCTCTTATTACTAACTACTACTTGCAAAGAAGACCATGTGGACTTACTGTTAATAGAGGTTGGCAAATAATGAAAAAAGATTGTGAATGTTAGACTTTTTTTTTTTTTATTCACACATTTTAGTGATTTTTTTCAGTCAGCTCTATTTACACAAGCTGGGTATTAAACAAAAGATCTTTGAGTAATTTATTTTTAAGTTATCATGAAAGTCATTGAATCAAATGATTTGATGATTGTTATTCAACCAGTTCTGATTACTAGTATTTCCCATATATATATTTCATGATTGACATGAAAGGACAATTAAGGTGGGGCAAATAAATCTCTGGTGCATGTATGACCTCACTTGGGATTGCACCCATTTATACTCTTGCTAAAATTAGTTCAACAGGCTTTTGCCTGAGTAAGGAGTGCAGGATGGATCTCATACAAGTTAATTTGTCAAATGCCCAGAGAAGACATATTCTGAACTGAAAGGACAGGATGAATGCAGAATGTGCTTGCGTCATTCATCTAATAAAACTGGAATGACACCATCTGAATCTAGAAGTTGTATTCTGTGAGAAGTCAGGGGAAACTGTATTACAGTAATTGACTTCAGTATGATCAAGACTTCTTTAATGACTCCATGAGATTTTGTGTATTTTCTTAGTCTATTTTAAGACATGCATTTTGGTGCTGTGCTTCTAATCAAAATGGGCTATATTTTATTCAGACCTTGGAGACGAAGTAGGTAGAGCTAATTGGCTGCTTAAAGAATATCAGAATTGGCTGTTGGCTATTCCTTTATTTGATTGACTAAGAATCTAGCAGCAAGATAGCAAATATGATGAACCCAATTCATTAAAACTGTCCCCATTATAGATTGTTATACATTTTCAGTATAAAGTAGGACATACTTATAGCATGAAAGAACTATAGATATGTAAAATCATTAATCCATTGCCCACATTGTTTCCTTCTGAATTTAGACCAGAGAGGGATAGTATAAAATGGAGGAGAAAAAAAACCAGATTGTTCGCACTGCAGTAAAAGAAACATACAATATTAACTTTTGAAACAACTTAACAAGGGTTGTGTTGGATTCTCCACTACTGGCAATTTTAAAATCAAGATTGGATGTTCTTCTAAAATATATGCTTTAGTTCAAACAGAAGTTAATTCAGGGAAGTCCTATTGCCTATATTATACTGGAGATCAGACTAGATGACCATAGTGATCCCCTCTGGCCTTATCATCTATTAATGAAAAATGTGCAAAGAAGGAGAATGAGTATTTCAAAGGGACACAGTCAATTTAAAGATCATGGACTTGATTTTCCATTGCTTTGCACCTTGTGTAGTTGTTTGCACCTAGGAAAAGCCAGTGTAAAAAGGGTGCAAAGCCCTAGTCTCACTCTTCCAGCCATTCATCAGGGAATGGGATTTGTTTATTTTGCATAGCAATTTATTTTTCTTTCCTTGTACGTGTGTTTTGTTTTGATTTTCTTCTTCTTTTGTTTTAAACACCATAAAACACTTACGGCTTGCCTACTGACGCAACTGATGGCAATACTCTTGGGGGTGGGCCGGTTTGAGCAAGGTCGTAGCCAGAGGTGGACCAAGGTGGGCCGTGGCCTACCCAATAACCCTGCAGATCTACCCAAATCTGAGCACCAAGCACAGTGCTTAAAGTGAGAGAGGTTGCAGGGGGTCACAGCCCCAGAATGTTTGTTTGTTTAAGATTGAGCCAGGTCTCGGAGGAGCTCAGTCTTTTGGTAAAGCTACTGCTGGCCTCATACCACTCTGGTCAGCTCTGCTTCCCCGTCAGTATTGGATCCGACTCAATCCCATTCTGTCCAGCTCCAGTTAGTGCCTCCCCATTGGTTGTCAGGTTCCAAACAATCAGCCAATCAGGTTTTAGCCAGGCCCCTTCCCCAGCAGTGGGCAGAGGCAGAACATATCTCTGCCAATGGGGAGGAAGTAACCAGAGCTGGGTGGAATGGGATGGAGCCAGAACCTGTGCCAATGGTGAACAGCGCAGAGCCTGGGATTGAGAGTAGGAGCCTGTGAACTGGGTCACCACACTACTCTGTGGCTCAGCCACCTCTCTGTCACTCACTAACTGGAGTTGTGTATTGTGGGGTGGAATTGCGGGCAGTATTGATGGGGAAGTGGTGCAGTATGAGGCAGCAGCAGCTTTACAAAAGACTAAGCCCTTTAGTGACCTGGCTACATCAATTCCTCCCCTGGGGCTGCAAGCCACCTCCCCCCGTCCCCCAACACACACACATAACCTCCCTCCTTTTTAAACACTGTGCCTGCTGCTCAGATTTGGGTGGGCCCTGTGCGATCCAGCCAAGTCGTGCCTACACCCCTGAGGTGGAGATAGATATGAAGGGGCTGAACTATGGCCACCCATCACCTCTGTTTATCTACACAAACAGTGTATGGCAAGCTGGGGTGTAAATCTACTTCTCACTAGCCTGGTGTGCACTTAAAGCGGGGTAGATCCAAGCACATTAGGGAACTTTCAGTACCAGGGCCGGCTCTGGCTTTTTTGCCGCCCCAGGCAAAAAAGCCTCCTGCCGGCCCCCCCTCCCCGGAGCGCGGCAGGGGAGGGTGGCGAGCCCGGCCGGGGCTCCGCTCTTCCCGGCGGCCAAAGTGCCGGGAGGAGGGCGGCGAGTCCGGTTGGGGTTCCACTCTCCCCGGCGGCCAGAGTGCCGGGAGGAGGGCGGCAAGCCCGCTGCGGCTCCGCTCTCCCCAGTGGCCAGAGCGCCTGGAGGAAGGCGGAGAGCCCGGCTGGGGCTCCGCTCTCCCCTGAGGCCAGAGCGCCGCGGGGAGGGCGGCGAGCCCAGTCGCGGCCCCGCTCTCGGGCCGGAGCACCGCGCCGTGCCGCCCCCCTCCAGGTGCCGCCCCAAGCACATGCTTGGTGGGCTGGTGCCTGGAGCCGGCCCTGTTCAGTACACGCCAGCAAGATCTGCATGGACAAAGAACACATGGCAGGCTACTGAGATAGTTACATCCCAGCTTCCTATGCACTGACTGTTCCTATAGACACACCCTCAGGCACATGCTTAACTTTATCCACGTGAATAGTCTCATTAATCACACCCATAATTGCTTGCAGAGTTGAGTCCTAAATGTGTAGGGCCTGAGGTAAAACTAGGTTCAATAAGCTATTTTTTGCATTGTGATCTGAAAGTGCTGAGATTTACAGTCATACTGGCATCTAACAGGATTAGTTCCAGACTGGTGGGCTAGCTGTTGAAAATATTCTGTCTCTTATACACATGCACTTCACTCCTGAATACTAATACGCATAGCGCAGCATATGTTAATAACGATAATAGTGTCGTCTCATGAGTGGCACAGGGGCAACACTATTAAATGTAAGGGTTTTGCATTGCATTTGCATTGTGAAGCAGGCAATCCAGTAAATTGAACTGCTTATTACTATGCTTGAAACAGAGGTGGATTAACTAGTTCAGAGTGGGTAATCATCCAATGGTTTTGAAGCTCTCTGAATCTCATACAACCCTCTTGCATTAGTAAAATACAGTTGGGAATCTTGGGCCCAGTGCAGGAAATTTGTCCCAGTAAGAAGTGGAATTAGTCTCTGGTGACAATAGAATTTCTCATGAGATGATTGGTACTTTCTGTTTACTTAACTAAAACTCCACGATTCATTGATTGACATGTTAGTTCTACAACCAGTTATCTGTTTATTCACGTGCCCATTTATATTAAAAGATTATATAGGAAAAGATAAGACATTGGTGGCCAGTTACATTGTACTGCCACCCACTGCTTTTTGACAGATTAGAACAATTAGCTACTGGTTTTGAACCCATACCTTCCAGAGAGTGACGATCGGAGAATTCACTGTGGTGCCAATCCTCTGGGGAACAGGCCTTCTGTAGAAAGTTCTGCAACCCTCGTCACACCTTGTAGAAATGCTACAGAGGGGGTATTCTGAGCCACACCAAGGGTGTGTCAGGAGATGGAACAAGCAAAGTGTTATTAAACTCTGCAATTCTACACTTCTGCAATGGCCCATGGATACCATTACATGCATGTTAGAATGTCTGTCCCCCGCACCGTCGCCCAGATCTGTGCAGTCCCTGCACTCATGGGACAACAAAGACTGCTTTACTTGTGTAACCCTCACACCTTCTGGGGGTGGTGCTCTGTCCCATTTAGTGGCACCGAGACCACTGAGAGAGAGAGAGTTAAATGAGTCTGCTCTACAGCCGTAGCTAACAGCTATTTGGCTTTTAGCTCATGCAGTAGAAGCTCATGCACTAAGCTCCATAGGTCCCCGGTTTGATCCCGCCCACTGACGACCGGGGTCTGTCAGCGTTACACCTGCACTCCCATGATGAACCAAAGCAGGCAGGGAGGAGTAGGAGGAATCTAGGGAGCACTAGGAGGAAGCTAACTAGAAATGGAGTGTATTCTACAGTCCCTAAAGGGGTGCTGTAGCAGATGAGCTCTCGCTGTATGCTGAAGTGGTCCACAAAGCATTTGGGAACCGCACCCCAGGAGTAGTCTGGCACAGCCCCAGCCCGATCTGCACCTAAAAGTACAATTCATCCTTAGTGATTGCTTCAAAGCTTTCTCAGCCCACACATTGCACGCCTTCATTCAGTTGTGTAGTACACAAGAGGCACTGCTCACAATGTCATTATTCTGCATGTAGCTGAGCTATGTGTCTTATACCGTCCTCTTTGTTTTACCTCACGGTGAGATGCTCATTACTATTCATAGTTTCTTCTTCTTCTTTCTTTTTTTTTTGGCAGACTCCACAGTGACCTCTGGGAGCTGAACCTCACTGACATCCTCATTAACTTTGATGGCAAATGAGGCACTTTGCATCTTTACACAGAGAACTGCAGTCCTTTTGCCTCTAAAAAAAAACCCAAAAAACTTTTTTACATGTTAAGTAGCTGTTTCAGTTTCTGCATTTGGACACAGAAGGCACAACATAATGAGCACAAGCCTTCAGAAGGAAGCAGCACTTTATAAGGCTTATGTTATATTGCTGTTCTGAGGTGCTGCTAGAGTAGGGGTGGGCAAACTTTTTGGCCCGAGGGCCACATTGGGGTTGCAAAACTGTATAGAGGACCGGGTAGCAAAGGCTGTGCCTCCCCAAACAGCCTGGCCCTCACCCCCTATCTGCCCACTATCCGCCTCCTCCCACTTCCTGCCCCCTGGCTGCTCCCCTCAGAACCTCTGACCCATCCAACCCCCCCAGCTCCTTGTCCCCTAACCGCCCCCTCTCAGGACCCCCCACCCCTAACCGCCTCCCAGGACACCACCCCCTATCCAACCCCCCTGCTCCCAGTCCCCTGACTGCCCCCCGACCCGTATCCACACCCCCGCCTCCTGACAGGCCCCCCGGGACTCCCCCGCCTATCCAACCCCCCTGCTCCCTGTCCCCTGATTGCCCCCTGACCTCTATCCACACCCCCGGCCCCTGACAGGCCATCTGGGACTCCCACGCTTATCCAATCCCCACCCCCCGTTCCCCGTCCCCTGACTGCCCCCCCCCCAAACCTCCGCCCTTTATCCAACCCCCTGGCCCTGGCCCCCTTACCATTCCGCTCAGAGCAGCATGTCTGGCAGCTGCACCGCCCAGCCGGAGCCAGACACACTGCCGCGCTGCTCTGCAAGAGCGTGCAACCCTGCCGTCCAGAGCGCTGCCCACACGCTAGCCTCCCCAGCCGGGGGCTAGCCTCCCCAGCCAGGAGTTCAGGGACTGGGCAAGATGGTCCCGCGGGCCGAATGTGACCCACAGGCCGTAGTTTGCCCACCTCTGTGCTAGATGCTTGTATCATCTGTGTGTTCCTTTGCAAACTGTTTGACATTGGGTGAAGTGAGAAAATTATCTGTTAGCTGTTTGCATGCTTCTTTCAATTCAGTTAGCCCCTGTGCAAAGAGAAAGACAGTCCCAATGCTTTCATACCCATTGCATTTAAAAATTAAATGGGGGAGTAATGGCTCAGGAGATTAGTAATGGGGTAAGAGAACCTTGTGCCACTTATAGGTGCCAGTTATTTGCCATGCATCCCCTAGGGTACTACGTATGAAAAAAACAAATAATAATCATTAAAAGTAATGGTATCTCCGTTGCTCACTCAAATCCAGCCCACATTAGTAGCAGCTGAAAGGCTCTGTAAACTGATATTTGTTCCGTATCCTCTGTTAAATGAGTTTGATCATATTAATAGTCCATCGTGGTCAAGTACTTGATTCTGAAAAAAAAAAGCATAGCAGTTGGCATTAACTAGTGCCCTTATTAGCAGCCTCAGTGGATAAGACAAATCGGTCATGGAAGAGGAACTGTTATTTCACTCTCAGAGACAACACCTCCATAGCTGAGCTGAGGCACTCCTGTTCTTTGACCCGCAGTGGACTCCTCCTCTCCCCTTGACCTGTCCCACACCCAGGTTGGCTGCTTGGAAGATGATTTGGGCTGTTACAGAATATGAGGCACTCAGGTACCATGATGATGGGCCTGGTATTAAACACACACAGACAGTAGCAAATATATCCAATCTTACTTCATCCTTCTCACGGGAGAAAGGAAGCGTAACATAAAGAACAAATCTAAGATGCACATCTTAAAGCTTTGGAGGCCTGCTGAGATACACGCCCCAGGTCTAATAGACCTTAATGTCAGGAAGTTTATCCTGTAAATGTCCCTTTTTAAAATGCATCCCTTTGCTCTAAGTTATAGGTTCTTTTTCCACGTTAAATACAGTAATTCCTCTCCAGCCATTCAAGCATTCAGACGTAACAAGCCCTCACTTAACTGTTGCTTAGCCGGACGCTCCATACTTAACTCTCTTCATCTTTCCTCAGAAGTCAATTTGAATAAGTCACATTACAGTGGAGGTGGGGGAGGAAAAGTCCAGCCTATTTTGGAACATTGCAATACTAAGGTGGCAGACAGGGGCGTTGTGCCTTTTAGGGCCACACTTTGGATGTTGTATGGGAGCCCTGGGTGACATTGCGCCTCAGGCTGTACTTAAAGGAGCACAGGTGGGTGCAGGGAGATTTCAGCTGCTATGCCACGGATGCAGCATCCACTTCCCTCTGGGCCTAGCCTCTTCTCTGACTCTCTGCTGACTGAACAGACTAGAGCCGCCTGGCACGCGCCTTATTTGAGGCCTGAAAGATTCCCATTCACTTTAATGCACTTTGCTTATAGTCCTTGCACTCAGGAGACTGCCAGGACCACATCGTGCCTGACTCCTGTGCTCTCCCCACCTTGCACAGCCCAGCTGGGGTGGCCACAGTCTTACCCAGTTTTGCAAATGTGTTCAGTCATTTTGCCAAAATAAGGAGCTGTAGGAGGAACCACACACTTGCTGTTCTATTGAGCGCTCGGCTTTACAAAGATGGGACCAGCCATGTTGCTGATTTACATTTCATCTTGTGTATTGGTTTCTCCTCTGGTGGTAAGGATGTGCCTTTCCCCCCACACTGACCATGCGCAGTAATTGAAAAATAAATGAATTCAGCAACACCCCCCCCTCCAGCCTTCCTGCCTCTCCCTATTTAGCCCATCTAAATGGCCAGTAATCACCCTGCCTCTTAATGCATCAAATTCAAGCCCTTGTCCTCAGTTTCAAGGCCTTACATGATCTTGGTTCCATCTACATCTTTGCTTTCACTTCCCACTATTTATTCCTTACACTCATCTCATTCCTCTCTTCTGACCTGTGGCTTCGCTTCTTTATTCATTCTGCCCCTGCGTTTTGTCTGCCAACCACCTTCTCTTCAAATCTCTCCTGAACACTCACTGAATCCTTTCCTGCCATCTTCTCTCCAGTAGCCCATACATCTTTCCGTACCTGAACACTTGCTCCATATCTTGTTTCCTTTTGTCTTGACTGTCTTTGTGGAAAGGAATGTGTCTCACACTATGGGTTTGATCCTTTGATCTAATCAAACTGAGCTTGACACAGGACAAAAGTCAAAAGTGGGTTTAAGATATCTCTACAGGCTTCCAATACTAAGCTATTTTAGCACTGGTATAGTCTCCTGGCACAGGTTAGAACAGGGATGGGCAAACTACGGCCCGCAGGCCGGATCCGGCCCTTGAGTTCCTCCTGGGGAATGTGGTCTGGGGTTTCCCCACTCTGGCACTCCAGCCAGGGAGCAGGGTTGGGGGCCGCTCCACACGACTCCCAGAAGCAGCCGCATAGCCCCCCTCCAGCTCCTACATGCTCCAATGGCCCCATTCCAGGGGCCCCCTCCCGGTGCTCCAATGAGAGCTGCAGGGGTGGTGCCTGCAGATGGGGCAGCGTGCAGAACTGCCTGGCCATGCAGGAGCTGGAGAAGGGACATGCTGCTGCTTCCGGGAGCCGCTTGAGGTAAGCGCCGCCTAGAGCCTGCACCCCTGAACCTCTCCCCATGCCCCAGCCCCCTGCCCCAGTCCGGAGTCCCCTCCCGCACCCTGAACTCCTCATTTCTGACCCCACCCTGGAGCCCCCACCCCAAACCAGAGCCCTCCTCTTCTCCCCCACCCAAACCCTAATGTTGTGAGCATTCATGGCCCGCCATACAATTTCTATTCCCGGATGTGGCCCTTGGGCCAAAAAGTTTGCCCACCCCAGGGTTAGAACACCATGAAAGCAGCTGTAAACAACACCAATGGCTCCCAGGGCTAATCCTATAGCCAAGAATCATCAGGGAGCAGGGGTTTTCTGAACACCCCCCTCCCCTTTCCCTTGAATATGACGCTATGTTGGGGGGCAGGATGTACACATGCGGTAGAGAAGCCACTGGCAGCTCTGTACTGCCCAGGGATCACCATATGTAGTGGTTTCAGAGTGGTAACCATGTTATTCTGTATCAGCAAAAACAACGAGGAGTCCTTGTGGAACCTTAGAGACTAAATAACAAATTTATTTGGGCATAAGCTTTCGTTGGCTAGAACCCACTTCATCAGATGGGGAATCCTACACTGTCCTGATCAAAGCTACCTTGGTGTCCCAGAGACTCTGGCCCTGCCAGTTGACAGTACAATACTATATGTATGATTGTGAATCATAATGATTATAATCCTTTCTGACAACATTTTGACCCCTGCTTTCCATGACACCTGCCAAAGGCATTGCTTGTTTGTACCTGTGGGTTCCCTTCCCTCATTGGGGGAAAGCAGTCTTGGCAAATGTACCAGCTAAAAATGCAAGAAAATAAGAAGTGAAATTTGAAATTTTAGTAATCATCAGATAATCAAACCTAAATTGAAGAGTTCCAGAAGTGTAGCCAGGCATAGCAAAAAATGTAATTACATGTCTTCCCAACAATGCTGAGTAAAATCCCCTAGGATAATTGCGCATTTTTCATTACCCCAGATGTGGTCTTAGTTTCATCTACCCTGACAACACATCAAAGCAAGTTCATCTTGGTGCTTTACTTGGGTCCTTGACTGTCCCCTGTAAAGCACACCAGCATTGTTGGGCCACAGATCCATTATCCAGACACCTTCGAGGTATGTACAAAATGTCATCAAATATGACAGAAGACTTCCACGGGATAATGAGCTACAGTATCTCATGTTTAGCCAGCTCATTGTCAGAATGACATCTGTTTTTATTAACTTGGTAGTAACATGTGGTGCAAGGAACTACACAGCAATCTTTTATGACTTGCTTCCAGGAATATTTATCAGAAACACCATATTACAGCCCCAAGATTTGTAGTACTGCTACAGCTGAAAAATCGTGCAGCAAAATGTGCTGTATAATGGTTGACATTTGCTCTTGTAGATCCAGTTGAACTAAATTATTCAACAGTGGTTTTAATAAATAATAATAGGGCCTTACATAGAGTCACCTCTGGGGTGTAAAATGGCAGTTACAAAGCGTGGTAGGGCAGGAAACAAAGATGATATCATACTCAATAAAAAATGGAGGTGCAATTTAGAAGGGCAGAATGCAATTACAGCAGCGGTGAGAACATTGCCAACGTGGGTTTGCATAGGTTTTGGTGAGCAGAACTGATGGACTCACTCCTCAGGTTATTGGGAAACTCCATCTTTAATCAGGATACAGAAAAATGTTTCCTTTAAACATTAAAGGGTTTTAAAATGAACCAAACATTGGGAACCCCAGATGAGCTGAGTGTCACATGCCTTTATGTTCTTAATGAAAGGTTTGCACGGCTCTTCTTATTACCTGAATTACAATCAGTCAAGATCATTATAGTTAACTCTTGTAAAAAGGACCACCAGTCTTGTGTTTCACCTTCATGTAATGCTTTGTACCTCCCCCCGCTAGTTCTAGCACCATTCTAAGACAGTGGTGCCAATCCCTCCTCTATTATTTGCACACGAGAATGCGTTTGAAAAGTAAATTAAGGGGAAAATCCACCTGGCATGCTCTACTTTGTCTGGTAGCCTGAGCAGTGACAACAGAGAAAATGATTAAGTACTTCAATTTTTGAAGTTTGCCTATGATGAAGTCAGACTGATGAAACGATCAATTTTTTATGATTGCTAAGTTTGTGCTGTAAACAGACGACCCCCTCAGTGCCCATTCTCACGCAAGCCCCCTCCCCTTTCCTCTAAGCCTCTTGGATGCTTTTGGGAAAAGCAGCACTTTGAAGTGCTCTTATGGTACTTAGTGCAAGTTGCCATTCTCTCCCCACCATACATTTGCTGACATTCTGGTCCACTCCGTGCATTCAGTGCTGCCTCTTGTTTCCCGGGGGGTAAGAGATGCACGCCTGGGATTTGCATGCCTGCATCACGGTGAAACTCGACACTTTAGTTGTGCTAATATCCATTATTTGTGTCACATGCACACATAGGCGTGGGAAGTAGGGGTGCAGGGGGTGCTGCAGCAGGTTTTATGCGGGGCCACTGGCTCCACGCCTGGGGCTCCACTCCCTGGCTCAGGTCCCAGCCGCCAGCCCCACTCCCCAGCCGCTGGCCCTGTGCCTGGGGCCCATACCCAGGGCTTTGCTCCTGGGGCCCCAACTGCTGGCCCCACACTCGGGGCAATGCATCTGGCCCCACCCCCTGCTCCCAGGCCTCCACTCGTAGCCCCCCACTCCCAGGGCCCCACACCAGGCCCCACAGATGGGGCTCTGTTCCGGGCCCCTAATGTGGGGTCCAGCTGCTGGGCCCTGCCCAGGGCTCCGCTCCTGGCCCCACACCCGCCGCTAGCTGTGGCCACAGCCTCAGCTCCCTTACCCCTGTTCAGGTCCCTCCCTTCCTGGAGAGACAGCCTCAGCACCCCCACTGCTAAAAATGTTCCAGTGCCGCTGCACGTACACCAATACAAACAAGTTACTTTCAGAATGAAATCATGGCGTTAATGATCTCACATACTAACTTGTAGTTATCAACCCCTCAGTTGACTATTGCTGCAGACTTGGAGACATTTGAAAACTGGAGTGACATTGTTTTCTCACACAACATTGATGTCAAACCCACTGGGCTAAAGACAGTGCGACACAGTTAAAGACTGGCAACTTGGAAGACTGGTTCATGAGTCCAAATCTCTCACACAGCTGCTTGACCTCAAACTTGCTCCAGAGCTGTACTGTGCAGTTTTACAAGTAAGAAATGTGAACATTCCACTTAAATGGTGCATAAAATTTTTAATAAATCAAATCACCAGCAAGCCAGAAGGCCCTGGGGAATTTCAAAACCTTTAAAAAGGATTCTTTTTTATTTTACCCTCCACTTGAGGGTTATGGAAATAGTGTTGGCTGCTAAGTCCCATAATGATCATGGTCCTCTAGGAAAACATGAGTGCTTTTAATTCAGAGACAGGTACAGGCCCTGTTCTCTGTAAATTCTGCTTCTGTAACACTGGCATAAATCCAAATAACTTTTCCCTAAGTCAGTGGAGTCTGGATTTACAGTGAGAGCAAAATTTGGCCTGGTGCATCTGTTTCTGCTCCTTTTCTATTTCTTCTCTCTCCCACCCTCCCCTACAGTGTTTCATGTTTCTATTATCGGTCACAGGTTACATCAGTAAAACAAGATGGTAGCACCACCTGATCACCATTATGTCTGAGTGGTGGTGATCTTTATTAAAGGACTTGGTGGGCTTAGTGGATAACTGCCTGCATCACAAATACTATCATTGAAACAGGTACTCAGTAGAATCCATACTGGAATTCTCAGCGCAGCATAGGGTAGATTGCACTGGTGCTACACATGCTATACCTGTTGTGTTCATAAAGGATTTAATGGATTTAAAAACCAGAAGGGGCCATTACAACCTCCTAGTCTGACTTCCCATATAACACAAACCACAGAATTTCACCAGGTGGTTCTTGCATCATGTCCACAACTTCTGGCTGAGCTAAAGCCTCACTTTTAGAAAAGCATCCAATCTTTATTTAAAGACTTCACACGACAGAGACTCACCCACATGTCTAAGTAAGATGTTCCAATGGTTAACGACCCTCACTAAAAATGTGTGCCTCATTTTTAGTCTGAATTTGTCAAACTTCAGCTTTCCTCCACTGGATCTTATTATGCCTTTGTTTGCTACATTAAAGAGTCTTCACCTATCAGAAAGCTTCTCCTCCAGGCAGATACTTCTGGACTGTTACCAAGTCACCTCAAACTAAATAGATTGAGCGTCGTTAGTCTCTCACCGTAAGGCAGTTTTTCCAGACCTTGAACCATGCTGTAGCTCTTCCTGAACCTTTTCCAGTTTGTATCAGGAAAACCCACTTCTTACCTTCCACTACTGTTTCTTTCATGAGCATTGAATTGACTTACAAAAGGTTTTTTTGGGGAAAAAAACTACAAGTAACTTCTCTCAGGAATGGATCCTACAAAGGGTGTAATGCTTACTGCTGGGATGGAACACATGGAAGACAGTCAGTCTGATCAGCCCCGTTAAGGCTGTTTTGCATCACGTTGGGAGAGCAAAACAACTTTTAATAGGTTTCAAGTGGCTAGAGCAGGTTTCTCTCTGCCTAGGGGATCCCTTCTGCTGTTCTAAGGCGGCTGATGTGGTTCCTGCTCCACTTCCAGCTCCTCCCCCCACCGGCGGGATGTGTCTGAGTCATCCTTATTCCCTGGCAATCTCTGGTTGGTGGAATGGTCCTTGAGGGCACCTGGTGCAATGTGTAGTAGCCCTGAGGCTCCTCTGCTTTACAACAGGGCAAGAACTGGCACAAATTGCTCCTGGGATCTGGTGGAGTGTAAAAATGGCTTAAAGTTACCTTTGAACCACCCATCTCAGCTGTGCTGAGCAGTGCTTTGGTAAGTATGAGGATTTGCCCCAGTATTTGCAGAAACAGGCTCTAAGCTAAACTGTGAGGGTACCTCTATTTACTTATTTATGTAAATATTAAGGATGTGTAATAAGAAAGTTCAGCTCTCCTAGCAAAATTTGTAAGGTGCATTTCCGTTTCAGTAAGTATTTATCAAGTTAATTCATTTTAAGTTTGATAACTACCATGTGCTGAATATACTCATATAGTGATATTACAGGTGTTATCTTCACAACCCTTTGCTACACCCATAAATATCTATAATTACATTTGGAAAGAGAACCTTTCATTCTTCTACTTATTTTAAAATGACATTTTTCAGTACTTCACAGGTTAGATTAATTAAATTCTTCAGAATAATAGTGTTCTGAACCTTATCTATTTTTAGAACACCAGTGATATTCTCCAAGGTTTCCTGAGACAGATGCAAGCATTTGTATGTGTTAATTAAATCTAAGTTAACATTGCACTGGTGTGTCAGAGCTGTATGATGTGCACATGGACTCACTCACTGGATAATATCTTTCCTATTATTTGGTTTTGTTGCTTTCCCAGGTTCATGAGACAGAAGATTATAATTATTTGGTAGTTGACGCAGTAGGTAAAATACAAAAAAATATATATATAATAATTTGGTGTGAAATTCACCCCTATACAGAGAACTAGGCCTTCCCACTGTACTCAATCAATTTCTGGGTTACAGAGGGCTAGAGAAACATCTGTGGGTATGTCTACACCACAGCTGGAGGTGTAATTTCCTAGGAATACTTACCTAGGGTCACAAGCTGGATTGTATTGGGTGGCTAGCTCATACTACCGCCTGCACCACCACAGCTACACTGCTTTTTTATAACTCAATCAAAATTATCATGTGTCTGTCTAAATGACACTTCGAGCTGCAGCATAAACATACCCTGTTGGGCAATTATACAGGGAGTAGGGCTAGATGAAAATTTTCTGCTGAAACTTTTGTGATGGAAAATTGTGTTTTCTACTAACCTATTTTGCAATAAATAAACAAACAAACACAAAAAAGTGTCTACTTTCCATTTTAGTTTTTTTAATATGGAGATATACCTATCTCATAGAACTGGAAGGAACCCTGAAAGGCCATCAAATCCAGCCCCCTGCCTTCATTAGCAGGACCAAGTACTGATTTTGCCCAGATCGCTAAGGGGCCCCCTCAAGGACTAAACTCATAAGCCTGGGTTTAGCAGGTTAATGCTCAAACCACTGAGCTATCCAAAGCCGGAAGATTTAGTCCAAACACCAAAAATATCTTGATTTGGATTTGCTGGCATGATGCCTCATGGGAGCTGTAGTTCATTGGTTCCCTTCTGGCCTTGGAATCTATGGGATCATCTAGTCTGACCTCCTGTACAATTCACGTCATAGAACTTCCCCAAAACAATTCCTAGGGAATGTCTTTTAGAAAAAAAATATCAAACCCTGATTTAAAAGTTGTCACTGATGGAGAATCCACCATGGGCCTTGGTTAATTGCCTCATGTCTCCACTCTCCTTTATGGACCAGGCTCTCAGGCTGGACTATATCCCCCATGAAGCACCTTGGCAAGGGAGACCCACAAGACACTGCCTCCCCTCTGAAATGTGGACACCATGGTGCATTATAAGATATGTAATCTGATCAGAGAGCTCATCATCACAGGGTAATGGGAGCAAGAAGCACCCAAACTACAACTCCCATAAGGCAATGTGTCAGCATTTCTAAATCAAAATATTTTGGATTTGGGTAAAACAACAACAACAACAACAAACACTAGGATTTGAATTTCCACTGACAAAATCAAAATTTTCCATAGAACCCCCCACCTATCCCCATTTTCCAACCAATTCTAATAGGGAGTCCTTGCAGCAGAGGAAGGAGAAAAGAAACTTCTTTAGTTTAGGCCAAGTGTGGCCAAGAACACCACATCAAGGTTACAGCAGGGGGAAAGCGTCTGATACTTGTTGTTCTCTACTACAGCCTCTAATTCTAACTCTTCCATACAGGCACCTGTTGCTTACCGTGATTTTGATTTTTCCAATGTGTTAGCCAATTTCATATATATTTCCAGATGCTTTGTATTTAGGCTAGATAACAAGGAGGGTAAAGCGTATTAATCTTCTACTTGTCCTAAACAAGTGGACTATGAATATAAATCAAATTAAGATCACATTTTAGATCCCACTTTAGGACAGACTGAACTGCTGCAAGATTGTTCCCCAGAGACTGATAATATATGAACTCTTTGTTTGTGCTGATTTATCCTTGATTCATAAACTGATTGAGCCAAGTTATCTGACGTCTTGATAATCTACACAGAGTATACAGCCTTTTGGTCAATTCTTTTTGTGGTGCCAATTGATATTGATTCATTGAATTCATTGGAGATACATTGATTTACACCAGCTATATTTTGGCCCTGTATTTTAAAAAAAGATATAGGAATACTCTTCATTCTAGCCTCTACATTTGCAACTTCAGATGTCACTGTGATGGGTGCCATCTTGGCCAACACATTGGGGATTGAACTGGGGACCTCCAGAGAAAAAAGTATGACCTGCTACAGTTTGATATGAAGAGTCTCTATTAGTTGGGACTGTAACAGACTCATATATGCAGATTTCCACAATGTAATACACACACCATGGGGCTACACCCCTAGAAAATTTAGACCATAATATAGAAATTTCAAACAGAATGAGGTATTCTAATTAAAAAATGTCTTTAAGTCACTTTAATAGTGTTGGAATCCAGTGATACCTTACATCCAGAGAAAACATATCTAATTAAAACTAATATGTGAGAACATGAGAGTAGATACTGTAGAGTACACATTGGTTTATACCATTTCAGTTTGCCAATCAAGTTTATACCACTCAGATGTTATGGGACTGACTGTGACAGTTCCACCAAAAGTAATAGAATTAAATATTTTAACTATTACTTAATTACTGAAACATCATTTCAATTTCGTTTGTTTTTTTGGCAAATATAACACACCACCCTCAAAATATGATTATATTGATTCATACATCATTCTTACATCTAAGTCCTCTCGAAGTTCCATCAGTAGAGCTGGGTCAAACAATTTCCCCATCCAGTTAGAGTTTTTGAGATTGAGACATTTTTTCCCATCCTGAATAGGATTGAAGATTTGAAATCTCAAAATATTTTACAAATTGATAAGCAAAAAAAAAAAAAAAAAAAGCATATGGATCAGGTAATTTTGAAATGGTTTGTTTCAATTTTGAGCTTAAAAAAAAAACATACAAAAAACCCCAAAACAAAACAAAAAAATCCAACAACCACCTTTTCTTTAGTATAAATTAACTAAAATTTTGAATCAAATATCTTTTTGAACCAATACCTTTTCATTTTGAAAATATCAAAATGGGACATTTAATCAATTTCAACAAAAAAAAAATTCTAATTAGGAGATTCATCAAAACTGTCCTTTTCTGAGAAACAGTTACAGTTTTAACAAATAGACATTTTCCAATGAAAAAATATTTTGTCCGAAAAATACTTCTATTCACTAGTAGGTGAATCCTCACGTAATCCACAACCCTAATCCTAGTTTACTAAACTCTTGTTTTTAAAGTGATAAACTTTTTAGTTTCTATTTTATAACTCAGGAAATTATGCTTCTGTCTCTTGTCTGAGAAGCTGTCATATGCTATCTGAAAGACTGCTAGATCTAATTGCTGTAGGCATGCATTTTAAATTTGAGCTATCTTTCTTGCACCTGTAAACAGGTTCCTATTAGCAGTATTATGCTGAACTAATGCAATAAATTCTCAGTTATTTAATGGAGAATAACCATTCATTACTTTGGTAAATGGAAATGCAAGTATAAAAGTTTATGGCAGAACTTAGAACTGAATCGGGCTCGCTTGAGTGACTCAAATACCTTCCTTCTCTTAAATTACTAATACAATTACCATTATTATTTATGAACATAAACCAATATAGCACTGATTCAAATAACCTTTCAACTAGGGTTGCTCAAAAATGTTCCATCTAAACTATTTTCAATGGAAAAATGGGTTTTCAACAAACAAGATTTGTCATGTAAAGGGTATACTTGCCACAGAAAATTTTGACTTGTTGAAAAACTGACCACCCTAAAGTGCTCAATCAAAACATTTTGATTTGGAAATGCTGCTGTGGTGTCTCTTAGGAATTTCAGCTTGGGTGCCTCAGGCCCCCATTCTCTTCTATGGTCTGGGTCCAGCTGGACTGCATCTCCCAAGCTGCACCATGTCCAGGGACGACCCCCACCCCCATGATGCACTACAGTGGACTAGCTAGAGGAGATACTGTGGTGCATCATGGGAAATGTAGGAAGATCAGGAAGACCAGCCAATAAAGAAGACTAGAAGCATAACTCCCATGAGACACTATAGTGGCATTTTAGAATGGAAATTTTCAGTTTTCAGCCAAAGTGTTCACAGTTTTTGATTTTTTGAGAAAAACAACAACAACAAAAATTTCCATGGAACAATAAACCCATTTTCTGACCAGAGCTACATATTAGAGGTTTGATACAGCTCTATTTGAAGGACAGAATCTCACTCAAGTCCTTGCTAGCAATGTTGTTATTCCTATTTTGGACTGTTTTACCATCATAAGGAAAGAGCTGTGCTGGCTTGCTCACTCACTCCTAAAATTCATCTATTATTCCTTATCAACTGTTGCAAGGATAGTGAGCCTTACATGGGTTTTGCAGAATCAGTCTTGGAAGACATCAGCCAGCAGCAGTCAAGCAATCAAATATGCTGCACATGAGACCTCAGCAGAGGCCTGGCATAATCTGTGTGGAGTTACAGGAACTGATTGCTATTCCCCCCTTCCCCCACCTCCAAAGATAAATAATTTAGCAGCCACCACATGCCCCTATTCTACAGTTAAGTGCAAAGGGGAAAAGAAAAAAAATCATCATTAGTTTAATCAAGCCAGTGATCCAGTATCCTGGAGTGAAATTGATTACTGAGGTGAAAGAAGAGTTGATGTCCATTTAGCAAATGTTCCTGAATCTTGAATTATCTAATTCCAAGCCATTGACCTCAGAGGCTAGAAGGGAATGGAGTGTATGTAAGGGAACTAAAAATGTTGTGCATCAATCAGAATAATAGAACTATAATAATAAAGGACTAGCCAATTGTTACCATTTTGGAGATTGCATGTGCTTGTGGTTTGGAGGAAGGGGAGGTGATTTCAGAGAGGCCTCAGAAACAGCTTCAGTTCTTTACTCAGCTTCAGCCCCAGGATCTGGCAGCAGCATCTGTAGATCTGAACTGTCTATAGCATTACTTCTACTTGTGCACAGCAGTGAATAGTCTGAATAACTGTGAGTCCTTCACTCAGAATAGTGTCTCCAGAACCACATTTGCATTCAATTAGTTGGAGTGAAATCCATAATTTTATAAAGAGACACATGAAAGTCGAGTAGCAAAAAAAAATTACATCGACTTAGGATAGCACAATGACATAGGGGCTGAATACAATTCAGAGAAAGTTTTTTTTAAAAAACCTGGTACTCTTTCACCCTCTTTTAGCTCTTCGATGAATCGTGTTTTAAGACTGAAGTTCACCTCTTGAGCAGACAAAGCTCAGAGATTTTCCAAATCGGGAACTAATTTGAGATACAGAATTCCCCTTCTCTACTCTAGATTCTCCACCTTTTTTCCACAGTGCCAGTTGCACCAGTCTTTAACTATCCTGCATTGCAAAGATGACTGGTTTTATTTTGCATAATACAATTAATTCCTTGCACATGTAGTCCTCCTTTTAGAAACTGTTATGTATCAAGCTCCAACAGTTTGCTTCACACTTTACACACATATGGCATACAAAGATACAATAAGTGCCCAAAGACATTTACAATCTAGTACAGACACTAAAGTTACAATGGTGTAACTTTGCAACTAATCCATTAAAATAAATGGAATTACTGTGGTACAGAGTCTGTTGATCTGATTTACATTGGCCTAAAAGAAATGAAAATAAGACCCAAATTCTGTGCTGGTTTACACCATGTACAAACCCACAGGCCAGATTCTGACATGTTACATTAGTGTGAAATCAGAGTAAATTAGAATCAGTTACGTTTCACCAGTGTATAACAACAGAAAGGGAGATGAGAATTAGACCCATTGACTTCAACGTAGCTATATGTTATGTAAGTCATTACAGAGGTTGGGCCATTGTAATGGTCCTCCCTTGGGGTCTGGTAAGGGAGCGTTGCCTAGTGGTCACGGCTGCAACCCTTGACTGCCACAGGGGGTTGTGGGGAGGGGAGCTTGGGCCCTCCCACTCCACTGGGTTCTGACCCAGGGCCCTTTGGTCTACCAGTGGTCTGGCAACCCAGGTTGCTTAAGGCTGTCTTCCCTAGGCCTCTTCCTCTGGTCTCCCAACCCCCACTCCCCGGTCAGCTTAGTCCAAGGCTTTTCCCTGTTGGGGAAATCCTAACCAAAATAAGTAATAGGAGGTTACCAATGTCCAGGGTCTACAGGCGGGGGAAGAGAGGGATACTTCCCTCTCTGATTGTTTCTGGGGTGGGTCCTCCCTTCCCTTGGGGAGAGCCCCTTTAGGCAGTTGTGTCAGAGCCTTTAGACTTCACTCTGCGCTGCTAGAACTGTGGGCTGCAAGTCTGCTCACCTCCAGCTCTGCCACTCAAAGAAGCTAATTCCTTGACTTTTAATTCCTCCAGCAGATGGAGCATTTGCTGCAGGTGTGGCAGGGCGGGGCTGGATGAGCCCAAAACAATCCCTTAACCCCTCATTGCCCAGTGTGGGGTTTGTACGCCCCATCACAGCCACATAGAACATTACATATTTTATACTGATATATAACTTTCATGTTATAGCACAGTGAATAAGGGCATGGGTGTCCTCAGACATGTTGACATGCAGAGACATCTTTGGAGAAGGGCTCACTAAAGGAGTCTATGTTCAATGATTTAACAAGAAAAGGTTTCACTGATCTAGGTTATCTAGAGATAGGCAAGGCTGGGCCAAGGCAGACACTATTGCAGCCATTAGCGAATGTTTTGAGCTGCCCCTGAATTGCTGTTACTTCTGTGCTTAAGAAGCAGTCTGCTGAAACTTCCAACCAATCAGGCAGTGTAGCCAGCCAGGCAGCCTACTACAGGCCAGCTGCACTTGTAAGGTTGCTCAGAGACTGGCTCTGTTGCAGTCCTTGATTTCTGACACAGGAAAATAAAAGGGCAGTGGCAAGATATTGTGGTTAGAGAAGGGCCAGGGCCAGCTTTCATCACACCTATTGCCTAGTGTTTTGGGTAGACTGTGTGTGATAGGCACAGGCTACAGTAAGGAGCTGAGGTGCACTGGACTCCCCAGCATGCAAGAAATATGAAACTATACATTCCATATTCTTTGGCGGAACACAATAGCTGTAATTTACAGGCAAGTAAAGATGAGCAAAACCCAAACTCTGTAGTAGAGGGACTGAACAGCACCGCATTAATTGCCTGACTTGTTGAGGCTACGAGTTCTTATTCACAAGACAAACTTCACCCACCTAAAACCTCACTCAAAAATCCAAACAGACTCAGTGCTTATTAAGTGAGTGTCAACGGGTGGCTCTCCTTCACCTATTAGCCAGTCCAGCACAACTTCCATGGCTAGGTCCTGTTCAGACCTGCAGCTTCCAGTTCTGTGAAGTCAGCTCCACCAACCCAGCTGCTGCCCAGTCTGGACTCATAAATGTATCTCTGTCACTACCACTCTTGTCCCGGTAGGTCAGTTCTACAATCACCTGTCTGATGTGGTCATCACCAGCAGCAGTCTGGCTTATGCCACGCTTGTCCAATCCTACAGTCATTCCTATAGAGGATTCAGAAGCTCTGGATGAGAAACCAAAAGCAAAGTAGCACCCCATGGACAGAGCTCCTAGTTTCTTCCCAAGATAGACCTTCCGATCCTCTTGCTGAATTTGAATTCCCTACCCAACCAGACCGTAATACTTTAAAACTGTGGGTGACCTACTTTCCCCAGGCCATACCTTTCACTATTTCTTCCCACTTCTATAAATACCTTTACATGTACCATTTCCAAAAGCAGAACACAAACTCAATCCAAATAATGCAAAACAAAATGCTCAATGGGACTGCTGGGAGACAAAATTTTAAATTACGTAAATGAAGCCTGTCAGCAGCTAGACTTTCCCATTTCTCCTATTGAGGGAAGCAGAGAGTTGCATTCCTTAAAGCCTGCTAGCTCTGGGGGTGACATGCCATTGTACTGGCAATATGACCCAGCCACTGTAGGCAATGGTCTTGTAGATTAAATAAAGAACCCACAAAGTCACTTATACAGCCACTTTTCTTATTATAATGGCACTCTGAAGTGGGAAAGTTTAGAGCCACATTATTCAGCTAAGGAGAAATAAAATCCTTTTTTGCAAGTAGATTATACTGATTCACCTCCACTCCCAATATCCTGATGAACGTCAATAATTTTTTTCCAAGCAACTGCTAATTAATCTCAAACTGTGAAATTAAGTTGTTTGAACCAGGAATTAAAAATTTCCAACAATTAAAATCAAAAGGAACAAACTAAACTAGCCAACAGGACTTAAAAAATGATTAAACACAACAACAATTGAGACATCAAAATTAGTTGTCTAAATGCTAAAGGTTTTCAGAACTATTATGCTGAGTTTAAAGCTATTAAATGATAGTTAAATGGTGTTATTATTTATAAATAGCAACTTTTGAAATTTGATCCTCTGAGTGAGTGGCTCACACAGTATGAGGCTAGAGTACAGCTGGACTAATCACTGTCATTTTTACTGTACAAGAAGCAATTTTAGAAAATGATTCCTTAAACTGTGAGATTCAAACTGAAATAAAAACTTCTGCAGCTGGGGAACTTTGTTCTTTTTAATGATTAAAAAATGCCCTGCTTTTTAATTCACTGCTCTTGTGGAAGTTGCATCAGAGCCTTCATAATATCTGAGAGTCCTGTGGCACCTTATAGACTAACAGATGCATGAGCTCCTATACGTCTGTTAGTCTATAAGGTGCCACAGGACTCTTTGCTACTTTTACAGATCCAGACTAACACGGCTACCCCTTTGATACTTCATAATATCTGATCATTTGTTTTAAATCTGCAAACTCATATTCATGTCTAGGTCACTGATTCATCAAGTCACCAGTGACTTGTTACCCTATGAAAGCTGATCAGTGGTCCATGTGAAAGTCAGTTCTACTTTCAGTGCATATGTGTCCACGTGAAGAAAAAGCATCACTCTTGTTGGCAGTTTCAGCAGAATGGTCTAAGATTGTCCAGAGTGAGTCAGACCAGCTGAGATTGAAGCACGTGATCTAGGTCAGCAGATCCTGAATGCAGACTTCAAAGCCTGCTGTTCTGTCTCCCCCTGATTATAATGAGCCAACCAACTTCCCCAAGGCAGGCTAGTACTACCACTGCCCTCCAATGAGTTGTACAAAAGGCTCTGGTACTACACAGCTCAGTCATGTGGGGTTCCTGAGTAATTCGGGATTTCCACAGGACCATAACTTCTGCCAGACCTCCAGGTGGTACATCAGATGAAGGGATTTTACTATCTGGAGTTCATTCAGATAACGGAGGTTTGAGTGTATGCTTTTCAATAACTGTGATTTGACCCATTTAAAGGAAATTCTGTCTCAATTCCTTTTATTGCCAAGCCATCTTTTGTTGCAGATAATGCTCTGTGTTCTTACATTTGATACTAGAACACAAAGGGGGAAATTGGTCACCTAAATCCTACTTAATCTCTGCACTAGCACTCTGCCTAGGGTGAATTTCATCCATAATCATGTAGCTTAATTTCCTTAATCATTTTTTAGAATTTCGTATATTTTAACAAGGTCCTTTTCATGTCTTCTATCAATGATGTCAAAACAGCGATGCTGTAGAGTGGGCTTGTGTTTGGCCCTTATTATAAAGTGGTACATACAGTTAGGAAACATTGGGCATGCGTCTCTACTCCAGTTTGACTCTGGTTTAACTCCACTGCAATCAGTGGCACCATGCTGGTGTAAAGTCAGAGTAACGCAGAAGAGATTCAGGCCTGATCAGTCGAACATTTTGAATGAAAAAGGCCCTTGGAACCTCAGATCTTTTCATAACATGAACCTGCATCTTTTTTTGGAGAGTGTGGGGGGATGACCAGAAATGTGCTGTGTATCCAAATGCAACCTCCAAGTCTGCCAAAATACTTTCCTTTGAATTTCAGTCAATACCCCTAGTTACACAGATGAGATCTTTATTTTACTATTGTTACACACGGTGCTGAAGGTTTTAGAGGGTTATCCACCATAACTTCCCAATCCTTCTGCTCAGTGTTTTGCAGCATATTACAGTCATAAAGAGTATATTCCATTTTCATGTGTTTTGCCTCAGCCTCATTACCTTACATTTTCCCTATATTGAATTACATAAACCATTCATCGGGATGCTCCTAGTTCATCCAAATCATCCTGAATGCTATTGCCCTCCTCTTTTCTACTGACTTAACTTTCCACCCTCATCTTTGCATAAGCAGAATATGTCACCTCCTGGGTGGGCTGGGCACACGTTGCTTCTTCCAGTTCACTGAGAATGCAATTGAAATATGTGCTAGTACTAAGGGCCTGATTCTCCCCTGCCCGTACTTTGTGTCAGCATTTGCATGTCTGCAAAGTGGGTGTAGAATGTTACTCATTTTTATTTGGTAGCATTTCATACCCACTTTGCACAGATGTGGATGACGGCACAAAGTACAAGCAAGTGAAAATCAGGCCCAGAGCATGCTGCCTCAACCTGGACTCTGATGGCCAGAACAAAATGATATTGTTAAATGTTTTATTCACAGGGCATTCCTCTGAGATTGTCGGCATCAAAGACTTTCACTCTTGCTCTCAGTCTGTGGCTTTTCTCACTCTAAACTAACAGGCATCCAGAGACTACAGAAAATGTATCCTGTTACTGAGCTTCAGGACTTTACTTCTTTTTTCATCTTTCAGCTGGTCCTCAACATTCATTTAAAATGAACGTTACTACTATTAGCAGTGGGTGTGAGAAGCTGACTGATGCCATTAGATCATTCATTCTGCAAGCCATATCACTCAGGATTTATACACCCAACAGGTGGGAGACTGAGCAAATATTGCATACAGACCCAAAACTGAAACAGAGCAAATGTGTGTGGAAGAAGAGCTTGACTAAGCAGGAAGGATCAAACAACTGCTGGGGTTGCTAGAGGGGAAGTTTAATGACAAGTTACTGAGTCATTTATGGCCAGACTGATTATGAAGACTGAATAAATCTATGGTATATTTCAAGAGTTCTACTGTACCACCATCTGATACAGGGGTTGCCATGGTAAGTACAGATTTTCTATTAACTAGGAAGGTGAATAGACTCATAAAACCCATGAAACTTATTAGTGAATAAATTACACGTGAGATATGCCTCTATTGACCCCTTTGGATATTTAATATTTTCAAAAAATTCTATAAAATCTCCTCCTAGGTTATTTTATATGAACAATATACAATAATGTCAAAATCTATCAAAATGTACCATTTCTGAGATTCCCCATGTCTTGGATGATAGCTTAGACAGATTGGAAAATCATCACTGTGCTCAAAATACTGATGTGGAGGCAGTAGCGTAAGGAAGTTAGAGTTACTGAATCTAATTCAATAGGATTTGCTACTCAGATTCTAAAACCTCTATAAGGTCTAGACCTCTGACTTTACACTTGCAGAATTTTAAAACAAATTAAATAACTCCAGTTTATTACTTGGCTGTATAATTCGTGACAAAGATTTAAAATTAGACTAGTAATACTAGTACAAAAATAGAAATTAATATTGTTAATGCAAAGCTTAAGTTAAGAAATTGGGTTAATAAAGGTCACCCAGTTCCAAGAGCTAAATGCTAACTCAGACATATTGCATACCCTGTATACTTTGTGAAATCTATTTAATAACAGAACAAAATGCTGCCCTTATATACACTTATGAAACCCTACTGAAGTTGTGCATGGATGTATGTGAAAGTTGCCAAGGTGCCAAGCATTGGCCACTCCTAGGACCAGATCCATTTGCTGGAGGTAGGAGGCTCATCTTCAATGCACTTCTGCACAAGCCTGATCCTCAGTCTATCTGGGTGCTGGGCAGAGATGCTTAAGTTAGAAGGCTGCTTTACCCTATGCCAGCTGTTGAAAGCCCTAGCAGTCATTCCTGCAGCCAGGGATCACCAGGGCACAGACTCCTTGACTGTGTCCCCTGCAGCAGAGGTTAGTAGCAAGGTAGCATAGTAGCCATCTTTGTCTACTTCTACACTTGGAGTTAGGGATGAGATTCCCAGTTTGCACAGACTTCTTTGGGCAAACCTGAACCCCCTAGGTATGTACTTGAGGTGGCTAGCCCATGCTGCAACTCACCACTGCTTATGCTACTGTGGCAACACTATTATTTTCAGTACACTAGCTCAATGAGAGATAGTGCAAGTATATCTACATGAGCTGGGAACCACACTCTTATATCCAAGTGTAGACATAGCCATTGTATTTCTAGAACACTCAAGGATCTCCCTCTGCAGCGGTAAACCTCCAATGGCTGGCATTAGGGATCAGTGGTGCCATGCAAGGTAACCTTACCATATCAATGAATTGGCCCTCCATGTCTACAATGGGAGTTGCAGGTACCCAGCACCTTTCAAGCTCAACTCCGTAAGCAGAAATATTTGAAGTAGAGCTGAGTGATATTTGGAATTTTTGTCCAGTGGGAAAAATTCCAGCATATCAATATTTGTCCCAAATTGGAATGAAAAGTTTAAAAGTTGAAAATCTCCACAGAATGGAAATTCTAAAAAAAGAAAATTGATATGGAAATGGCAAAATGTTTCATTTTGACATTTTCGAGCAAAGCAAAACAACTCTTTCATGTTGAGTCATTTACACGTTAAACTGTAGTTTCCCATTGTGACACATTGTCTTATGGGAATTGTAACTTGGCAACCTGATGCCCTCATTGTCCCCTATGGGCCAGGCTCACTTGTTGGACTACTTCTCCCATGATGCACTCAGAGTGATGTGACTCCCGTGATACGACTCCCATGATGCATCAGTTCCTCATTTCCTGTCCTAAACTGTTATGTTGTGTTCCTGAGTGCTGTTAAATAGCTATTGCATTGCGTGAGGTTGGGGGACGGAACAGGAAGTGGTCTATAATGTGATTTCTATCTCTAGCTATAGCAGATATGTGTTCATAGATAGAGTGTAAAGCACATTGGAACCCTCATGATAATTTATAAATATAAGGTATTTATAATATTTTAACTATATTTTAAATGCAGCTGTCTATGCCTGAATATTTGTCACAGTGCTACTTTTACAGTAGCTTTGGAAAAGTTACATATTTTCTTGTATGTGCTTTTGTTGGGTGGAATCATTTAGAGAAGACTACTTTAGAAATCATAATAAGTAAAGTGTTTATTGAACATTACGTTTTATTTCCATACTGAATACATTATGAACTGTTGAATTTCAAGGACTCCTAAAATACTGTACACTGAACTAATTAAAATTATTTTCCTGAACATTTGAATTGAAACTAGAAAAATAACCTGTTTTTGCAGTGGGTACTCATTTCCCCAAGAAATCAGTTTCTCAGAAATGAAGCCTAGTTGGCAAATTATTTACAACAGGTGTGAGCGTTCTTCATCTTTCCCTCTTAATTATTTAGCCATCTCTAGCTCTGTAGACAGGTGCTTTGGGGAAATTAACAATATTGCATTCTTCGAGCACAGGCATATTCCTCTGTCACTCATTCACTTATTTCTGAGTTAGCACAAAATTAAAAGTGTATTTTGCAGGAAAAACTCAATTACTGGAATCCCTAAAGGGAACAAGTAGCAGTAAATATGGGGCAAGTATATGGTTATACTTTTTAAAAATAACAACTGCAGTGTAAATGTACAAAAAATGATTATTTTGCCACAATTGAGATTCAAAAGCATTACATTACCCTCCTCCCTTCTTCTCCCGGACCTTAATTAAATGTTAGCACTGGATTCTCAAATCCACCAATTGTCACTTAAATAGCATGAGTGCTGACTTTTGGTTTTCAGGTTAGTCTTTTGCAAACTATATTGCCTGTTTGGATATAATGCATTGACAGTGGGATTTTCAAAAGCACCTATATTAATTATGGGCACAAATCTCATTGAAAATCATTGGCTTTTTGAAGTCAATTGGAACTTGAGAACTTAGTTCATTTGAGGCACTTTAGAAAATCCCAACCTCAGGGCGCGTGCATATATGCACATGCACTAATAAATATTATCCTGTTATGCTGAAGGACTGGATGTATTTCTCAATATGTAGGTAAGGTTTCCATGAAGACCTATTTTGTGCAGAAAGATTTTATAACTTTTTCAAGGGGATGCTTTCCAGGAGCTGAGGTTGTATCAATTGATGGCTCTCTTTGCAGAATAAATCTTTTGTTCCTTATGCATCTTTAATTAAACAAATCAGTGGACTTTGGCTAACTTTGATGATGCACCAGAGAAAAATCCCTTTTTATTTTTATTTATTTATTAATTTTGCCCAGAAAGAGTGCAATATAATGTTCACTGCAGATATTCATGTGTCATATGTGGGGAAGAGAGTGGGTCACATGGTGGCAAACTAAGAGTGCCTGATGACATGTCTGGCAGATTTTGAACATACCCAGAGGTCCATACATGTCTTTGTATCCATTCCTTGTGCTATTTTCCATTATTTTCATGGAACTGAGTTCTGAGAAATCCTAAATCCATCTCAATATTTTAAATTTGCTTGAAGCAGTAAATAAATCAGTGCAGCTCATCACTGGCTGCTTCACAGGCTGAAGTCCTCTCAGGAGCTGTCAACAGAGCAGATGGTTAAGACAGCACAGTCTGTCAGCTTTGAGACTATCCCACACAAGACAAAGACAGGTAACACTTCAATCTTACTGCAGATTGAGCAGTTTAGAGAGGATTTACAAATGGCTTAACACCTCAAACACAAGTCTGTGGGAGGAATTAAGACAACCTGTTTTAACTTGGGAAGATTCCTTATCCATATGCAGCTAAAATAACTCATAGATAAACTGAGGTCCTCTAAAAACTATTGCAGCTGGTCTCTGCTTTTCACATCACAAGGAGCTAGACAAATGGATCTTCTTAGGAAATCAGACCACAAAAGCCTTTGGCCTTATTACTTTTCTTATATGAACTACCTTGTGTAGGAGTGCACAGAATTCTTACAGACAGACTTAAGCCTGGAGGTAGCCCAAAGGCCTGCTCTAGCAGACCTATAAAATATTTAGACCATGCCTATAAACCAAGAGAAATGAAAGCAACCAACTCACCTTTATCTCCAGATTTTAGCATCAAACTTGCTTTTTTTAAAAAAAAAGGCTAGTAAGTTCTGGAGAAAATATACGAAAAAGCCTGTTTAGCAAAATGCAATGCTGTGCCTGCCAAGTCGAGAATCATTTGGAAAGGGAAATGATTAGCAGATAAATTTCTTTCCCGAACTGTGTATTGCCCTTCTCATCAGCAACTTTAATGTCGGTTGTGTGTGCTGCATTTTTTCTGCACACTGGATCATGTGTCTGCTGTAGCTTCAGTCTCTTATGACTTTCTGTGTACAAAGAACGAGGAGTACTTGTGGCATCTTAGAGACTAACAAATGTATTTGAGCATAAGCTTTCGTGGGCTAAAACCCACTTCATCAGATGCATGAAGTGGCAAATACAGTAGGAAGATATATATACACAGAGAACATGAAAAAATGGGTGTTGCCATACCAACTGTAACCAGAGAAATCAATTAAGGTGAGCTATTAAGTGAGCTATTATCAGCAGGAGAAAAAAAACACGTTTGTAATGATAATCAGGATGGCCCATTTCCAACAAGAAGGTGTGAGTAACAGCAGGGGAGGGAAATTAGCATGGGGAAATAATTTGTACTTGTGTAATGACCCATCCACTCCCGATCTTTATTCAAGCCTAGTTTAATGGTGTCTAGTTTGCAAATTAATTCCAATTCTGAAGTTTCTCATTGGAGTCTGTTTTTGAAGTTTTTTTTGTTGGAGTATTGTGACTTTGAGGTCTGTAATTGAGTGACCAGGGAGGTTGAAGTGTTCTCCGACTGGTTTTTGAATGTTATAATTCTTGACGTCTGATTTGTGTCCATTTATTCTTTTGCGTAGAGACTGTCCGGTTTGGCCAATGTACACGGCAGAGGGGCATTGCTGGCACATGTTGGCATATATCACATTGGTAGATGTGCAGGTGAACAAGCCTCTGATAGTGTGGCTGATGTGACTAGGTCCTATGATGGTGTCCCCTGAATATATATGTGGACAGAGTTGGCAACGGGCTCTTTTTGCAAGGATAGGTTCCAGGGTTAGTGTTTTTGTTGTGTGGTTGCTGGTGAGTATTTGCTTCAGGATGGGGTGCTGTCTGTAAGCGAGGACTGGCCTGTCTCCCATGATCTGTGAGAGTGAGTGATCATCCTTCAGCATAGATTGCAGATCCTTGATAATGTGCTGGAAAAGTTTTAGTTGGGGGCTGAAGGTGACAGCAAGTGGCATTCTGTTACTTTCTTTGTTGGGCCTGTCCTGTAGTAGGTGACTTCTGGGTACTCTTCTGGCTCTGTCAATCTGTTTCTTCACTTCAGCAAGTGGGTACTGTAGTTGTAAGAATGCTTGATAGAGATCTTGTAGGTGTTTGTCTCTGTCTGAGGGGTTGGAGCAAATGCGGTTGTATCTTAGAGCTTGGCTGTAGACAATGGATCGTGTGGTGTGGTCTGGATGAAAGCTGGAGGCATGTAGGTAAGTATAGCAGTCAGTAGGTTTCTGGTATAGGGTGGTGTTTATGTGACCATCGCTTATTAGCACTGTAGTGTCCAGGAAGTGGACTACTTTCTGTGTACAGCAGCTTTACATGGAGAGAAACCCCCCTCACCACAACAGTGGCAGATACCATTGTGTATTCAGATGCAGCCTACTACAGAGGGTGAACCCATACTGTGCTCTCTCCTGGAGACATTACTTTCATTCCATTCTTCTTTGGTTATTCTCTTCATATAAAATTAAGGTCATTCTGATTGCAAATTAATGGTTGCTCTTTGTGGCTAGCAAAACACAAGAACTTCCATTGCTGTTATTTCCCCTTTGTCTTTAACAGCTCAGCAGAGGTTTCTGGCTATTTAAAGACCACTTTAATGATTTCTGAATATACAACAGGGTTTTTATTTATTTTGGCTTGAAAGCCAAATATATAAAGTGGTCCTAGGTTAGGAGTATGGGAGACTTTAACTTCCCAGATATAGATTGGAGGACAAGTGCTACAAATAATAGTAGGGCCTACACTTCCCGGATGCGATAGCTAATAGATTTCTTCAGCAAATAGTCATTGAACCTACAAGAGGTGATTCCATGTTATATTTGGTATTGGTGAGTAGTGAGGATCTCATAGAAGAACTGGTTGTAACGGAGCAACCTTGGTGTGAGTGATCATAAGCTAGTTTAGTTTAAACTAAATGGAAGGATGAACAAAAATAGATCTGCAATGAGGGTCCTTGATTTCAAAAGGCCAAACTTTAAAAAATTAAGGGAATTAGTTAGGGAAGCGGACTGTACTGAAGAACTCAAGGATCTGAATGTGGAGAAGGCTTGGGATTACTTTGAGTCAAGGATGGAGAAATTATCTGAAGCTTGCATCCCAAGCAAGGGGAAAAATTAATAGAGAAGGGTTGCAGACCAAACTGGATGAACAAGCATCTCAAACAGGTGATTAAGAGGATGCAGAAAGCCTACAAGGAATGGAAGATGGGATGGATCAGCAAGGAATGCTCCCTCTTAGAGGTCAGAAAGTGTAAAGGAAAGAGTGCGAACTGTCAAAAGCAAAGCAAAGTTGGACCTTACAAAGGAAATTAAAACCCCTAGTAACAGGTTCTATAGACATTTAAATAAAAAGAAAACAAGGAAAGAAGAAGTGACGACTATGAGCTGCCAATGTGATGCGGCTATGAAAAAGGCTAATGCAATCTTAGGATGCATGATGCACCATGCAAGGTATTTCCAGTAGCAATAGGGAAGAGATAGTACCATTATACAAGGCACTGGTGAGATGACATCTGAAATATTGTGTCCAGTTCTGATCTCTTATGTACAAGAAAGATGAATTCAAACTGGAACAGGTGCAGAGAAGGGATACTAGAATGATCAGAGGAATGTAAAACCTGCCTTAGGAGAGGAGTCCCAAAGAACTTGGCTTGTTTAGCCTACCCAAACAAAGGGAGATATGATAGCTCTCTATAAATACATCAGAGGGATAAATACCTGGGAGGGAAAAGACTTATTTAAGTTAAACAACAATGTGGACACAAGAACAAATGGATATATACTGGCCATCAACTAGTTTAGGCTTGAAATTACACTAAGGTATCTAACCATCAGAGGAGTGAAGTTCTGGAACAGCCTTTAAAGGGGAGAAGTGGAGGCAAAATCCTAACTGGCTTCAAGACTGAGTTTGATAAGTTTATGGAGGGGATGGTATGAAGAAACTACCTACAACGGCATTTACCTGATCTGTGACTGCTAGTAGCAAATATCCCCCATTGCCTGTGATGGAACACTAGATGGGGAGGTCTCTGAGTTACAGAGAATTCTTTCCCAGGAGTCTGGCTGGTGGGTCTTGCCAAAATGCTCAGGGTCCAACTGATCACGATATTTAGGGTCAGGAAGAAATTTTCCTCTGGGTCAGATTGGCAAAGGCCTTCGGTTTTTTTCACCTTCCTCTGCAGCATGGCGCATTGGTCACTTAAAGGTTTAAACTAGTTTAAATGGTGGATTCTCTGTAACTTGAGTCAGTGGTTTTCAACCTGTGGTCTGAGGACAACTGGAGGTCCACAGACTATGTCTAAGATTTCCAAAGGGGTCCGCACCTCCATTTGCAATTTTTTAGGGGTCCACAAATGAAAACAGGCTGAAAACCACAGCTTTAAGTCATTATTTGAGGACTTCAGTAACTCAGCCAGAGGTTATGGGTCTGGGTGGACAGGGTTGTGTGGCCTGAAATGTGCAGGAGGTCAGACTAGATAATCATGATGGTTCCTTCTGGTTTTTAAGTCTACAAGGCCTGAGCAGAGTTTGTGTGCAAGTGTGTATTATTTCATAAACCCTACAATCTATTGTTACTAAATGATGTTGATTTTCTGTTAGTTGCAAAGTTATTCAGCTATGTTCAGGAATACCACCTGCTTCCTCTGATAAGATCTCCAGATTTAGCCAACCCTGATCCAAAGCCTCTTAATGGCAATACGAGTATTTCCATTAACTTCAGTGGAGTTTGGATCAAGGTTTAAGTGCAGGCTTCATTTCTTAACTGTGCTCACTTGAATTCCTCTCAAGTCTCTGTGGTTTGTACAAGTGCCTTCGTGTTGTACCAACTTGAAACCTGTAGTTTTTCATTCATGCTCAGATCAGTCTGTTCTCTATGGGATTTGTCTATTCCATAGTCTAAAAATGGCTAAGGTTTACCTGCATAATATTACTATTTATTTGTATTACCGCAGTATTTAGGAGTCCAAGGCAAGGACCAGGACCCCATATGCGCTAGGTGCTGTATAAACCAAACAAAAAGGTGGCCCCTGTCTCTCTGTCCCCAAAAGCTAACAATCTAAGTTAAAACAATAAGACTGACAGGGGAGTACAAGTAAACCACAAAACAATATCGGTCAGTATGATAGGCACTGCCTTCAGCACACCAGCAGCCTAACGGGGCTAACTGTCTGTTGAAAACAGTGTTAATGATCTCTTTGGATACTAGTATCAGAGGGGTAGCCATGTTAGTCTGAATCTGTAAAAAGCAACAGAGGGTCCTGTGGCACCTTTGAGACTAACAGAAGTATTGGGAGCATAAGCTTTCGTGGGTAAGAACCTCACTTCAGCATCTGAAGAAGTGAGGTTCTTACCCACAAAAGCTTATGCTCCCAATACTTCTGTTAGTCTCAAAGGTGCCACAGGACCCTCTGTTGCTCTTTGGACACTGATTCCCTTTTGGCTGGTACATGATGAGCCTTATACAGCCCACAGGAGAAGGTTGTTACACAGCTCTTCTAGTATGGTGTCCCTATATGGTTATTAGAGCCTGGAAAATGCAATGTAGTTGCTGGGATGTTCTGGGCAGCTAGGAGATGTGCTAAGTCAATACATCCTCACTGCATCATCCACTGTGAGTGGAAGCCCCAGCCAGGGCCGGCTCCAGGCACCAGCTTACCAAGCAGGTGCTTGGGGCGGCCGCTCCGGAGAGGGGCGGCACGTCCAGGTATTCGGCGGCAATTCGGCGGATGGTCCCTCACTCCCACTCGGAGCGAAGGACCTCCCGCCAAATTGCTGCCGCAGATCGCAATCGTGGCTTTTTTTTTTTTTTTTTTTGGTTTGGCTGCTTGGGGCGGCCAAAACCCTGGAGCCGGCCCTGCCCCCAGCATGAACAAAAGCTGTGTTTTCCTGTCTGAACCCTCAAGGAGAGGGCAAAGGGGGAAATCATCAATTACCCTCCTGAGTGGTCAGTCCCCCCACGGGTTCAGCAGTTATTTTGGGTACAAACAGGGCCAGCTCTAGGCACCAGCAAACCAAGCACGTGCTTGGGGCGGCACAATTTCAGGGGCAGCATTTGTGCTCCCGGAGGGTATTTTTTGGCTTGGGGTAGCAAAAAATCTAGAGCTGGCCCTGGGTACAAAGAGTAGTTCTCATTGAACTATAAAGCAATCTTAACAAGAAACCTATCTGAAGGATAAAGGACAATAGAAAACTGGAGATGGCTGAGAGGGACACTTCAGGCAAATTCAAAAACTCACCAGAAGAACAAATATCTCATTGGTTGGCATGGAACTAAAGCAGGCGTACATTTATGCCTTTATTAGCGGGTGTTGCAAGTAACCTTTCTGCTCTTCCATCCCTTTCCCTCAAAAGAACAAACAGTGCCAGATCCCATGGTAAACACAGCATTTTAATTCTGCTCCTTCAACAGAGAACTTGATACATTATAATTTAGAACAAACAGGCTTAATAGGACTGCTATTCCGATCCAAATCTGCTTGCGTAATCCTAAATTTGTTTGATGCCTGGCAAGGGAAGTATTTCAGGGCCAAGACTACAAAAAATACAGTGTGAAGTGGATTAAGAATATGTTAATTTCATCCTCTTTCATGCCCAGTGTATTAAGTGTAAGCAGAGTCTCTATTAAGCGACACACCAGTCAGGCTCTGTCAACTCATATTAGCACAATGTAACTCCCTCTCTCAAGGCTTTGAATAGTACTCACCACTGTCATAGCTAAGGGCTTCTTATCTACATGCCTTTACACTGGGCTTATCATCATCATTCAGAAGTCACTGGAGTCAATGAGCCTCGGGAAAAAATCAAGACAGTTATCTAGATGCATAAATATGGATTTTGGTGCTTAACCTTCAGCACCCACGTTTGAAGAATGTTGGTCTAAACTTTCTATCCCTCCTTTGTTACAGCCACTGTCCTGAGTGGACTCAATTAACTGGGATTCACAAAATAGCTTCATATCGGTGGTTAACATAACTGAAGTTATATGGAATCTCCTTAAAAACAAACCTTCAAAAATATTCCTGAAACACAATGGACAGAGAACATCCAATTTCTTTCGCACCTTCTGACAAACAAGCCTAAAAAAATTCACTTACAACATGAAGTAACTAAACTAGAATATTTACATGAAAGAAACTGTTCTTCTCAACTTTACAAGGAAGCAATTAATTAATGCTAGAGGCAACAGCTTTTGCTAATCGAAAGAACAGAGCATAACTTGTGTCTGCTTAAGCAATCCTATTATAAGAAAGGAGGAAAGCAGACACATTATTGGCCTATCAATTAAAATGAAAACATGCAATGGAACACAATTAATTCTATTAAAAGCAATCACTTACTTTGCACTGAAGATAGAGTTGTTGAGTTTGATATGTTATATTAAGATGTATATGTTCCCTCAGTCTGCCAGCTCTGATATGCTAGGTGAATGACTTTTTAAATTCAGTCTTTCAAGTCTGTCTATTTCTGTATGAATAAATAATCATCATCTAAATTCTGCATAGATTCTTGTTTTCTGCACATCCTATCTCACTTGGTAATTTCCTCTATCTAGTGGCTTTTCAACAGATAGTCTGTTTAATTTTTTGTTTGTTTTGTTTGTTTGTTTTGTTTTTCCAGTCACGGTGAACCTTAAATGGTACCTTTAGGGAAAAGAAGCTTTTTTAATAGATCATTGGATCTGAATGAAGAAACGGACTCTTCTCCAAAGACCTACAGGCTTTGGCTCCACTCTGCATGACAGAATGGAAAATTGCTAAAAAATATTAAGAGAGCTAAGTCAAGGTAATGTACCGGTAGGAGCTTTGAAGTCGCTGCACTATAAACTGTCTTGACACATATGCTTCAATAAATATTGCAGAAGGTGTCCAATCATAGCAGCCCAGCTTTCCTTGTTATACAGGACAAACCTTCCTCTAGTTATAATCACTTTTAGACAGGAAGGACTGGGACCGAGGGCTTGTCTCTACTTACTGGT
This sequence comes from Chrysemys picta bellii, assembly GCF_011386835.1. Taxonomy (NCBI): domain Eukaryota; kingdom Metazoa; phylum Chordata; order Testudines; family Emydidae; genus Chrysemys; species Chrysemys picta. Next base: position 12,694,565 of record NC_088799.1, on the reverse strand, counting down.
GGATTGACACTGTGGCAATCGATCCACCGGGGGTCGATTTAGCGGGTCTAATGAAGATTTGCTAAATCAACCGCAGATCGCTTTCCTGTTGATTCCAGTACTCCACCAGACACTCTCCCGTTGACATAGCATAGTGTGGACCCCGCGGTAAGTAGATCTAAACTACGTTGCCTTTAGTTACACTACTAACGTAACTCAAATTGCGTAACATAGATAGATTTTCCCCCATAGTAGACCTGCCCTCTGACTTCAATTCTTGTCTCTGCCACAGACTCCCTGTGTGATACTCAGCAAGTTGCTTTAGTCTCTATATGCCTCAGCTCGCCATCTATAAAATGGGTATAATACTATTTCCTTTCTCCCACACTTTGCCTTGTCTTGATTGTAAGCTCTTAGAGGCAAAAATAATCTCTTATGATATGTCTATACAGCGCAGGATAATAGAGCCACAATCTTAATTGGGGCCTCTAGGTGCTACTGAAATACAAATTTTACGTTATTCTCAGAAGTGCCAAATCCTGGAACTGAGCTTATAAATATATATTTTTTAAACGGATCACATATCATTCTACTTTTCCTGGATTCTTATTTTCCATATGCCTCATTTTGGCTTTGTTGAATCCTGGGATCCTAGTAAATTAGTATACATGCTTAGAACTCATTGGAATGTTTCATATGGTATGTTCACTGGTAAGAACCCTCCATCAAGTAGATAAGCAGGCTATCTAAAGGCCAATACAGTCCAAAGTCTTTATGTTCTTTATAAAGGGAAAAGATTCGTCATTTCAAGCACTCTTAAATGGCGGTTTCCTGTATTTTCAGTGCCCATTTTGGATTTTGATTAGATTACATATAGATCTTTTTCTCTTCTCTACGTTTGTATTGTTTTACCAGAACTGATGTATCCACCTCCCAGTTTATAAAAATGTCCATTAAATCTTGGGCATATTCGTTCAGTCTGTTTTCTACCAGTTAATAAGTTCTTGTAGCTCTCTCTCTCTCTCTTCCCCCCCTTGAGCTTCCTTTCAAAAGGACAAAAGGAACTGTCCAGCTTTCCTCCCACTGTGAATGACAAAAACTCAAGATAGTGTTACGCTGACACCGAGTGCACTGCTTTGCCGATCTCTGAAATGTCATTGCCTGGGCGGCCTGCTGGGCTCAGCTCAGAGTCCCGGTGCCAAGACTGCTAATAAAAAAAGAATAAAGGTTAATGAAAGCATTGGGTTATTTATTATCTGGAATAAAATATGCTGGTTTTTATCTGTATCATTTGTTCAAGGCAGAAGGTCTGGACTTTGATTTTTAACATTTTATTTTTTCCTTTGCAGTATGCTGTGTTTGGTTTCTTGGCTACGGCACAGTCTTGCAATACTTATTAGATGTAGTGGGCCTGATGGCGATATTCGTAATCACACCGAGTAATGTCTTGCTCCATAAGTAGTCCCATTGTCTTCAGTGGTACTTTGCAGGGTGGAAGGTACTACCGAACATGAGTAAATGTATCACAGTCCAGCCCACTGAGATTAAAGGGCAAAACCTCTGTGCTGGAGGGCCCTGGTGCAAGGGGCAGGATTTGGAGAGGCCATGCATGCATGGAGCTCAGCTATACCTGTTTGTGGATCCACTTGCTGTGCCCCTAGTGTAGGGTGTTACAAGGGTTAAAGTGCAAGTTCCTGTGCAGTAGCACCAAGCCACTGTGCATGTTAGGATGCATTACTTGATGAAGTGGGGTCATTTCATAGCACAGTGACTCCGACACAGATTGTGTATGAGACTTGAACCATTGTGGAGGAGTGTGCGGGCCTCAGTGGTTGAGGTGGCAAAAAAGCTAGGATCAGCCAGCAGCAACAGCTTTTATGTCCTATGTTGTCAGCTCAATGGGTTCATCGTGTCTTGTCTGTCCATCTGTGGGTAGCAGTTCTAAGCTGTGGCACTCCCAGGGCCTGGGGCCGTTGCACCAGCTCATCATCACATAAGCCCTTTATTCCCAGGCCCCATCCCAACCCCCACCCTTGTGTGAATAGTCTAGACCCAGACAACATTCAAATTATACAGTGCATGAAACGCTACGATTATGCTGTGGTTAGTTCCTACTTCCTGTTTTTGTTCCTGTTGTGCTAACAATCCAGTCCCTTAATTAGGAGCCCACGTGCTACAGGCCTGCCTCAGCTCGCCACTTGAATTTGCATTTGCCATGCCCCTTGCCTACAGACTATCTTGTCACCACATAACAGATACACACACCAGTGCATTTGTATGCCATGTTCAGTTTTGGGGTAGCACTGGTACAACCAACACCATTTTTTAATTGCAATGAGGCATTAGCTGCTATGGGAATGGAAGGGGCTAAGTGCCTCCTAGGACTGGACTCTATTAGGATGATGAAAGCAACTTTTCTTGTCTTACCTCCTGTCCGATCTTCCTTTAGTGGCCCTGTGAAAAGCACAGTAGGTGACTAAAAGTAAAATTCTCAGTGGTAGAAAATAGCTCCCAGGTTGAAGTCTGATAGTTCAGACTATATTCTTAGCTGTAAATCATACTTTTATTCAGGGCAGAAGATCTGTAAAAGGTCTGATATTCTTTAAAATAAGGGATATTTTTCTGCTCCTCCTGTGGGTGTTTAAATATATATATAAATTGCAAAAGGCACAAATTATAAAAAGCTGGCCACAAAAATGACTGGTTGTGAGTCTGTTTACTGCATTTTTTTTATATTGCAAACTATTTTAGCTTCAATAAAGCAAAAAATTCCAGTAAGCAAGTGAAAAAAGAAAGTAGCACCATCTTAATTAGTTTGAGATTAAGATAAAAGTTCAACTACATCTAACAGATCTTGCGGCAGGTCATAATCTAGCAAGACGTTGCTTCTATGGGAAATATTTACTTGTGTTCATGGTAATGTGTATTATTCCTGTCACATTAACTCATGACAAGAATTAAATTATCCCTGTAACTAATTATTCAGTTGTGTAGGTGGGTGAGGAAATATATCTTTTATTGGACCAACTTCTATTGGTGAGAGAGACAAATTTTTGAGATTACACAGAGCTCTTCTTCTGGTCTGGAAAATGCACTGTGTAATCTCAATAACTTGTCTCTCTCACCAACAAAAGTTGGCCCAATAAAAGATATTACCTCACCCACCTTGTATCTCTAATATCCTAACACAGCTACAACACTACATACATATTCAGAGTTGTAACACAGGTAACAGACAGATTAATCTGGTCAGACCAATATCTCCTTGCTATACAAGCACATGTAAATCTGGCATAGGATACTGAATAATAATAGAAATAATAATAATGCTAAACCTTGCAAACGTGAATACCAGTTGCCCCCAAAGAACCAGAAAAGACCCCAAACATGCAGCTGACATTTTGCACAGGCCACTAAGACTAGATGCCTGTCTTGAAAATTTGTTTTAGTCAGCCACAAGTTATTGGTCTCAATTCAGAAGTAACTAGATCAAATTCTATATCAGACTAGATGATCTAGTGCTCCTTCTTCTGGCTTTAAAATCTATGAAACTATCAAACTAGGACGTCTGGGCTTATGCGGAGCCATACTGACGTTAGCAGGGTTCTGAACAGGTATCACCATCTGCCTGTGCATTGTAGACAGCAGGACTGGGGGCATATCAAATAAAGATCTTCCATTTGTGGTTTAAAAGACAAAAGCTTCCTTGGTGAAATTTCCTGTTGCACTTTTAGCCTCAAACAAAAACTCATGATTTAAAAGTACAAACCCTGCCAGCTGATTCATGCAGGTGGGCCTTTATGTCCACAGAGTCCCACTGAAACCACTGGGGCTCAGCGGAAATAGGGGCCTGCTGGCACAGATCAGACTGCAAGGCCAGGACCATGTATAGTGAATTAGTTTCATGTACCATTGGACAAATCCTGCATTCCTTAGGCAAAATTCTCTTTGAAGTGACTGGGAATTGTTTCCTCTGTTAAGACAGAAAGATAGGTCAACCTTAGCATCTTGACTGACACACCAGGGACTGAACCAGATACCCCCGGAGCTAAAACCATAAGCTACTAGAACTTGAGTAAAAAAGCCTCGGTAGCTGGTGTTGTAACAGAATCTTATCCTTTGCAGATTGGGCACAGAGGGGGACCCATAACACAGGCTATGCCTACAGACATAGGCGCCGACTCCGTGGGTGCTCCGGGGCTGGAGCATCCACGGGGAAAAATTAGTGGGTGCTTCACACCCATCGGCAGCCAAGCTCCCCCCTCCTTGCCTCCTTCTCCCACTTCTGAGCGCGCCACATCCCCGCTCCTCCTCCTCCCGCCTGGAAAGTCCTAAGTGCTGCCAAACAGCTGTTAGGCAGCGGGAAGCGCTGGGAGGGAAGGGGAGGAGCGGGGATGCAGCGCGCCCAGGGAAGGAGGCAGAGAAGAGGCAGGGCAAGAGTGGGGACTTGGGGAAAGGGGTGGAATGGGGGCAGGAAGGGGGCAGGGCTGGGGTGGGAAAAGGGCTGGTGTGGGGTGGGGCAGGGACCTTGGGGAAGGGGTGGAATGGAGGTTGGGTTGAGGGCGGTGCAGGGGCAGGAAGAGGCGGGGCAGAGGCAGGGCTGGGAGGGGGGGTCAAGCACCCACTGGGCAGAAAGGAAGTCAGATATTATGCCACCCAGGCCTGCAATTCAGACTACAGAGTTGTCACTATCGGGCATATAGATGCTGCTGGCATGAAATAAAAAGGACCTAGTTTGCATTAACTTAGTCCTGTTTGAAAGAAATCTACATTAATGTGAACTAAGTACCTTTTAGTTTGCACCAGTAGCATACACATGGGAGAGTTACAGTGCAGCATGCTTGTGTGTGCTGCAGTTCACAACCCAGCAATCCAAACTGCAGGGCCATATAGACAAGCCTATTTACTTACTGGTGGGTTACAAAAATATGTATATGCTGCTTTTTAAATACACACACACACGCACACACACAATACATTTATATATATAATTTCCTGTTGTCGTTCCCATGCTCCCACCACCACAAAAATAAAGATAAAGAAAGAAATCAAATCATGTATTTGAGAGCAGTTTTTGTGGGTAAACAATGGTAGAGAGAAATATCCTACCCAAAACCCATGTCCAACAATAAGGATGCTATCCAACTTCCACTGAAGTCAATAGGAGTCTTTTCATTAGAACCTGGATGAGACCCTACGCAGATTTCTGTACGACACTCTAGCTACAGGAGATGAGGCAGAATACAAAATACAGAGGAACCATGTAAACTATAAGGATATAACTGTATCCGATAAGATGATTTCATAGAGAGTCAAATGATACAGTAAACTTTTCAAAAGGTATGACAGTAAAATATGGCTGGGAATAGTCAGGAAAGATAATGTAGAAAACAGGGAGCTAATCCAATATCAAAATGCGGTAAAAGTAGTAAAGGCCAGGCTCCATTAAGGAGAAAATAGAATATGAGATTCAGGAGGATGGTAGAAGGACAAGGATTTGGCTGAAAATCGTCCAACACAAACATTTGCATTTTCCCTTTAAAAGGCAAACATTCGGAGCCTACTTTGAAAAGTTACATCCATTCTGAGACTAGCACAGGGTGTAACACTGCAATCTAAGAGCATGCTGCAAAACCCCTTGCAGTCAACCCAGGTATGTCTACATTGCAATAAAACACCTGGGGCTGGCCCAGGGTCAGCTGACTTGGACTCATGGGGCTTGGGCTACAGGGAATATAAAATTGCAGGGCAGCTGTTGGGGCTTTGTCTGGAATCTCATATCCCAGTCTCCAGACCGAGCCCGAACAGCTGTGCTGCAGTTTTATAGCCCTTCAGCCCAAGTCTGAGTCAGCAGGCCAGAGCCAGCTATGGGCGTTTTATTTCAGTGTAGACATATAACGAGAAGGTATAGCCAGGGATTTAAAAGGCTTTGCAACAAACTATATAGTCCTTGTTCTCTGTAACTTTTATATACCTCTTTTCACATTCTACTCAAAAAGGTGATGTTCCCACACATATAATTTTAAATCGCCACCCACAGTCACAATGACTGATTCAGCTGTCACTGTTGGTTACCGACAGAGAACAGTTACTAAATTTGAATGAATGGTTGCTCAGATATGCACTGATAAGAAATTCCCTATAGAGATCCTGTATCCAGACCAAACATTTAACTGGCTTGATTGTGCTTTTATAGACTTGTAACAATCGATTCTATAATCATCCCCTGCTTTTACAGGAATGTCACCTGTTTACCTGTATCGGAGCTAGATTCTGACAGCCTCGGTGTGTAAATTGTGATAAAAAATATAGGAGAAAAACCTTCTCCCCCATTAGCATAGCTATATAGGAAGTAGTCAGAATAGTGGTGCTTATGCTCTTTGGGGGTAAAGGATCAATAGCATGACCAGCGCCATCGAATAGCCAAAAGGGGCAAGGGTGTAGCCCAGGCTACTGCTCCCATTCATTTCAGTTTTGAATCTAACCCTGTGTTGGTTAGATTCCCATTGACTTCAACAGGCTTTGGATCAGGCCCATAATGTGAGTCCTGGGAGCAAACTCAGTTTAGGCAACACTAGCTAACAAATTCTGCTCCCTTCATTAACATCATTCACAAAACAAGGAGAAAAATGTACTTGTTTTGATGTTCAGTGCCTGAGATGATAATCATGTGCTGGCATTGAGTTTGTATGTATGATTAAATGTGTTTACTTGCTTGTTAGGTCATCTATTGTTAATGAACTTTACTTAAAATTTACTCTTTGTATAAAGGACATTCTAGATTAAAATAATGTTATCCTTCTATTTAGGGGAAAGAATGTCTTACAGTTTGGTTTTTTTTCTCCTTTTGGTTTTTATTGAAATTTAAATTAATTAGACACCTCAGGCTAAATTCATCCCTGATGTAAATCCACTGACTTCAGTGATGAATGCATTCATTCAAGTCCCTCATCTTTTATGAGCACTAGATTAAAGATACTGGTTTTCTTTAAAGGATGAGACAATATTGAGAGTAGTCATGAATTTGTACATTTTTAATGGCGAGAGTCTGTAACCACTGGAACAATTTACTGAGAGTCGTGGCGGATACTCCATCACTGGCGACTTTTTAATCAAAATTGGTTGTTTTTCTAAAAGATATGCTCTACGAATTATTTTGGAGAAGTTCTAAGTTCTGGAGTTCAGACTAGATGATCACAATGGTCTTTTCTGGCCTTGGAATCCGGAGATCTTTTCTGGGCTACAGAAGCTGCTAGATCAATCTTCAGAGGGGTAGCTGTGTTAGTCTGGATCTGTAAAAGCAGCAAAGAGTCCTGTGGCACCTTATAGACTAACACACGTATTGGAGCATGAGCTTTCGTGGGTGAATACCCATTTCGTATTCACCCACGAAAGCTTATGCTCCAATATGTCTGTTAGTCTATAAGGTGCCACAGGATTCTTTGTTGCTTTTATAGATCGATCTTGAAAATTATGTACTGTATAATTTGTATCCATATTACTAGACTTGTTTTCTTCTAATCCTTTTTTATGTTTCTTTAATTTCTGTTATTACACATAACATAAAAATAAACGTATGCTAACTGCCCAAAGTATTTCATATTCAGTGGTAGCTGCACCATCTTTTCTCATATGGTAGGGGCTGGACACTAACTGCAGCTAACAAATTCCTATGTAACATTCTGATGTACCCTTCTTTTTATTATATTGATAACATAATTAAGAAGATGAATGGGTTTTGGATATTTAATAGGCAGGAGGGAAAGAAAAATCAGTTTCACAACACACTTGCCATTTTTGGGCCAGGTTGCAATGATACCCAATTGGCAAACCAGCCTCACCACTGCAAAGTTGCAGCAAACCAGTGCCAACATAACAAAACTATACAATAATCTTGTGATGGAGCAACTTGAAATGTTTCAGAGTTCTCTGTAGAAATGCCTCCGGTTGCTTTCTTCCAGCTATGGCTCTTCCACACCTCCTCCAGACTTCCATTTATTACAAGGATCAGAGCATTGGCAGGGGCAATGATGGAGGCTTTGATTACTAGTAATTGTAAGTTTCCATTACAGATGTCTGTACATGGGATGGTTGTGTGGGGTCTGTCTGTACCACTTCTGAACAGTGGATGATTTTATGGAATTGTATCATGAAATTTCTGTGTCGGAAAAGCTTGTATGTATGTGGCTCTACCACAAATCAGCAGGGTTGTACCACATCTTGATCAGGCCAGAGACAATGGCGTGGGATCAGCACTCAGGAATTGTCAATTCAAAGTAAAACATCTTGGGAGAATGTGTTTGCTCTAGTTGTTAGAAGACATTTCCTCCTCCTGTCTAATGGGAGTAGGGTTTAGGAGCAGTGGAAATTTACCAAAAGACGGAACAAAAAAGTAAGTGACCCCAGTATGAGTCTATAAAGGGATTCCCAGAGGGAGAGAGCCATTTTACACCAGATTAAGATGAGGGAGGCTATTACAGAGGCAGGGCAGGCCAGGGGGCAGAGGACACTGCCTGCATACAGATAGTCCCCCAAGGACTCCCAAGTGACAGGTAAGCTAGTGAGGGACACTGCATTTAGGATTTTTATTGTTTTCTATAGGATTTGTACTCTCTGTGCTTTATCTGTTAAGTAAAGAGCAATGGTACTAGACTCGGTGCAACGCCTGTTCACCAGTATGTGTTAAGCTTTCATGTTGCCCCTCAGAGAGTTAAATTGTAAACTTTTTGGGTGGAGTTTTGGCAGAGGGGTGTATTTAAGTACTGGGGAGTCTGAAGGGTCAGTGCTGAGCTGAGACAGTGGGTTACACCACCCAGAGGGAATTCCAGAGAGAAAGTCTGCACCTTGAGAGTGCACCTCAGGACGGTGAGATTGGGGACACTTGGTTCATGATCCAGCAGCTTCAAACAACCCAGAGATCCAGAGTAGCAGAGGGTTGGATGCCCCTCAGAGTAGTCCTACTGGGTAGCTGGAATTCTCTCTCACCCCACCTCCTAGCTGTGCCAGTTCTCACTGATCCCAGAAAAACTCTTGCCACAGCCACACTCAGCAGTGACTTTGTTTCTCTAGTGAGGGTAGACAGTAAATTTGCCCCTCTGCCCCCTGCCTGAGTCTAGCCATGGTGGGTTTGCACATGAGCCCTCATGGTTTAACCCTGTTACAACATTATACAAAATAACATACAAAAATAAACTTTCCACATTCTCACAGTCAGAATCCCAGGACATCCTCATGTCCACACTGACTTAGGATACAGGCAAGGTAACAGAATTCATCATACACACATCCGTTTGCCTGCTAGCCCCTGATCAGGAATACCCTTATGTCCCTCCTGAGTCCATCGGCATGACTTGACTGAAAACAGAGGGGAGCTGATTAAGGTGAATTACTCAGGTTGTCATCACCTCTGGAAATGTACCACCCAGGGAGGTTTGTATATATTGGTTTGAACTGGGTTTTCAGAGACCAGCAGCCAAAGAAAAGGCTTTTGGCATAAAAAGACGATGCTTAAACTGACTCAAGGCCTTCTTTCTGATCCAACAAACATACATTACCTTTTCACCACAGTAGGGACCCAGTCCTTGTGGATGGATTGGAAAAACTTTGGCCTACTAGGCCCCCATAAGACCGATAAGACCTCTGGTAAGTTTTTAGTATGCCATAGGAACTTTTATTGTTTTATACCTTTTCTCTGTAACGCTTTTACCTTAAGAATAAATATGCTTGCTTAGGAAGAGCTGGGTGGTAACTGGTAACCAATGGCAATTCACTATTCATAGCCCTCAGAGAGAAAGCACCACATGGGTGCTGGCCATTAAACAGACTGACTTGCTGGGGATATCACAGTGTAAGACAAGAAGCTGTGCAGCCTTTAAAGCTCCGAATCAGAAGGCAGTGGGACAAGGGTCCCTGCCCAAAGACAGGTGACAGTTTGAGAACATGAGACCTGACTGTGCACTCCTGGAGCAGACCAGGGGGTGGGAGGTGGTGATACAGATGCAGTTACTTTGAAACTGTGACAGCAAGCTCCAGTTTCTTCTAATTGTCAGCACCCAGACCAAGCAGTGCACGTCAGGTCAGATGCTGCTCTTTCATGAGCTGTTTGAAATTCATGCTAGCTAACTAGCTTTACCTCAGACAAACGAACAAGTCTGCTCCCAGCTTTTGATTTAAGAGCAAAAATGTAAATCTTTGCAACAGTAGGGTTACCATATTTCAACACTGAAAAAAGAGGACACTCCACGGGGACCATGGCCCTGGCCCTGCCCCAACTCCGCCCCTTCCCCGCCACCATTCCAACCCCTTCCCCAAAGTCTCTGCCCCCTCCTCTGAGCACCCCGCATTTCCCCTCCTCCCTCCCGCTCTGATCTTGGTTGGGGGTTGCTAAGTGCTTCCCTGCTCCCCACTCGCCCTGCAGCCTCTGCACCACCCTCTTGCCCTGCAGCCTCTGTGACCCCTGCTCCCCACTCGCCCTGCAGCCTCTGCACCACCCTCTTGCCCTGCAGCCTCTGTGACCCCTGCTCCCCACTCGCCCTGCAGCCCCTGCACCCCCCACCCCTGCAGCCTCTGTGACCCCCCTGCTCCCCTACTCGCCCTGCAGCCCCTGCACCCCCCGCCTGCCCTGCCTCTGTGCCCCCTGCCCCTGCAGCGTCTATGCCCCTGCCTGCCCTGCTCCTCCTCACCCTGCAGCCTCTGTGCCCCCCACCTGCCCTGCTCCCCCGCTCACCCGGCAGCCTCTGCCTGGCGGGGGCTTTGGATGCTCAGTGGTGACCGGGGCGGCATGGGTCCCTGCAGCCCCGGCACACGCCGCACTGCCCACCCTGTGCCGCAGCCTCCTTCCTGCCACCGGCGAGCACGTTCCCCGGCCTGTCTGTCCCCGCTGGAAACAGCTGCCGTGGCGCCGGGTTCCGAGCTGCGCGGGGCGACGGGGCCGCAGGAAGGGTCCCCCAGTGGCCGGGGGGTCCCCGCCCAAGAGGGAAGCCCGAGCCGCTGGCTGGGCCCAGCCTCCCCGTGGTCCTGCGGGCTTGGCTGGGGCACGCGGTCTGCCCAGCCTGCGGGGGTAGCAGCGGCCCCTTCTGCGGCTGAGCCCCCCCCCAAGCTCGCTACAATGTAGCCAGGGTGGCTGGGCTGGGCTGCACTGCGGACCGGGCGGGTTGTGCTGGGGCCGGCCGGACCCTGGCTTATGCCTCCCTATTTCCCCGGACATGTCCGGCTTTTTGAAAATTCCCCCCGGACGGGGATTTGAGGACCAAAAAGCCGGACATGTCCGGGGAAATCCGGACGTATGGTAACCCTATGTCTTTAAAAAGCTTCACATACAACTTAGATACCATGGATGCACCTATTCTGGGATAGATCCTAGTGACCTCCTGGCCACACATTAAGACTGCTCTCAGGGGAATCCAAGCCTCTCCGCTCTGGGTCCTTTGGATGTTTCAATCCCTAGAGCCTCAGCAGGCTGCATCACTGGTTCCTCCCTTGGCTTATCTGGCATATTCCCTGGGCACTGACTCTCAATCAGTTACTCCTTTTCCCTAGACCCAAGAACTAGTGCTGACCCCCAGATATCCCAGTTACTTAAACACACTCCTCTCCAAGAACTCCATCCACAAGGTATGAAGCTCCTGGTTTACAGTTTCTCTCTCTCAGGGGGACCTGGCAGTCAACACACACACACACACACACACACACACACACACACACACACACACACACACTGCACAGAGTCTAACACCTTCATGCTATTTTATCCTTAATCTTATAAAGCCTGAGAGAGTACAAAGCATACAAAAGAAACATCTGAAACCATCATGTCCCTCACTTCATAGCTCACCCTTTCCTTGTGAGTCTTTGGGGAAGCATCTGGATCCCAAATCTATACCAATATCTCCCTCTAACCCCCTGCTATATATGGGAGTCAGGATGCAGAAAGGGCTCACAATAAAAGATTAGAATTTTGAATGAGAGGAAAACAAGATTGGGGCTAGAAAACAGCATGAGGCAAAGCAGAACATGCACAGATTACATTCTTGCCAGGCTGGATTAAATCAATAAAAGCTCTGATGAAACCGGAATTCTGTAACAGACTTGGATAACAAATTTGATCAAATCTTGGACACTGTTGAAAGCCAGGCGGTTAAAAGTAAAGCTGAGCATAACAAAATGTAAGGTGACTCAAAGGAAACATTCAAAACTTTTCAGCCATCTAAAGGAAATCAAGTAATTGGGAGCAAAAGGGAGATCATGAAGAATCAAGTCCGCCTCAGATTCTGGACACTTTGGGGATTCATGAATGGGGAGGAAGAAAGTGACATGATTACCTTTTGGAGGGGGGGCAGGTTGCGGGAATGGCTACTCAGAATTATTTCACTGAATATAAAGAGCAAACCAAATTCATAGTGAAAGACCATAGTATGCTCTGGAGAGGAAAGCTAACTAGGAGCTGATCCAAACTAAAATGACCATATTTCAAGTCTCCACTTACAGTGACAATATGCCGGTCTTACAGCAGGAGAAGACAAAAAACAAACAGTGTATGAAAAAGAGAAAATGGAAACTTCCTTATACTTACCACGGGGGAATTCATGGTACTCAGTACGGTTCGATAAAAAGTGCATGTTGGTCCCCACTGGATAAAAAGGTATTTCCCTTCATTCCAAACAGGAAGAATTTGGGCTAAGATTATAAGATAACTTTTATTATCATTAGTATTATTGTACATATTTAATGTTGCTCTAAAAAGGAACAACTGGTTGTTACTGAATATTCAAGCTTTTCAAGAAAACACTTAATAATTTAAAGTGAGAAGTATATGCGAGAAGAATCTCATTTTTCATTTAAAAAAAATCCATTTGTTATTCAAGATTTCTATGGAATTTGACTTACTCTATTATTAGGTTAGCACAATTATCCTGAAACCACTTGAGGACATCACTGAAAAATAAGTATGATTGTGAGAAGGCACTCAACACTTCTGAAGGGTTTGCTTCAACATGTATCGGGCAACTGACGTTATACAATACAAAGACATCATCTCCCAGGCTATCCAAAATTAGCCAAGTAATTATTTCTTGAACTCTAGAGCTCTATAAATATGTAGTGATTTTGTAGTTCAGTTTCCACATGTTCTATTTGTAGTGAAGTGTGCCTTGGTCATCAATGCTCAACGATAGCTGAACTACCACAGGCCTGAACTAAAGTCCATTAAGCTGTGACGCTTTGGGGGTTCAACCTCCAGGAAGGGGTTGTGACACTGCTTGCCCTGTAACTCTGGGTGCCTTAGATGCTATACAGCTGTGGCTCACTGTCCGGTCACCAACAGCCAGCATACAAGCATGCAGGTCACACACTAGCCTCTACCAGCCAGTTATTCTTTTTGCAGGGTGACCCCAACCTCCCAGTCCTGAATTTCCCACAAACCATCTGCCCTGTTGCCTCCAGCCCTCTCGCTGAACAGTTGCACAGGTTACGTGTGCTGGTCCCTTAAAGAGACAGTAACCAGCGGCTTATTACCTTACCTGGGGTTAACAGAGCTCGGACCTCTCAGTCCCTTTGTCTCCTCAGGTGAAGAGTCCAGGCCAAAGTCTGGTCAGTCTTGCTGGAAAAGAGACTTGGCGAGAAACTCTGCTTAGAACAAGAGACTCTAGATTGCTAAATCAGGTTTGAACCTTAGAAGCATATTTTTACTTTGGTTTGCTTGTAACCCTTTCTATCTTTATGCCTTATACTTGGTCTCACTTAAACACACGACTTTTTGTTTAATACACTTGTTTTACTTTCACTAGAAACCAGTTCAGTGCCTTGATTAAAACATAGTGTTTGAGGAAATTTGAGCAGACAGTTTAGGGGAAATGTGGGACTGGGAGGATGTTGGGGGTCACCCTGCAAACAGTAAGTGGGTGGTGAAAGCTAGGGTGTGACCTGCATGCTTGTACTCTGGCTGTTGGTGTCAGGGCTGTGAGCCACAGCAACATAGCATTTAAGGCAACCAGAGTTGTAGGTCAGGTAGTGACACAACCCCTTCCTTGTCTGTGTTGAATCCCAAAACCTCACAGACTTCAACGGGCTTCAGCTCAGGCCCTGTGTTTTTGAAAAAACAAAGTATTCTGAAAGAGTATTTGCCCAAATAATACAGCACATCTTTCAGAAAGACATTGCATTGCCATATGCAATCTCCAAATGATGAGTTTATCCCTGCCAAGGTAAACTGTTGCAAAAGATAATTATCCTCATGGTTACAATATTTCATCTGATTTCCAATCTGAATGCATCTAACTTCAATCTCCTGCCATTGGAGCTTTACCCCATATTAAAGTTTGAATCTTTAAAATATAGGACTAGGGGTTTGGCCCTTTGCCATTTTTCTTGATCATTTGTCAAGAGTTAGCAATTGTTTGACTTTTGCACAATTATAATCAAAACCTTAACAAGGCATTAACATACAGTAGGGAATTTTTGCACCTCACATCACAATTATGGAAATTCTTGTGAGAAATATTATTTTATATGGAAATTATGAGAACTCTTGTTAAGATCTTAGGATATCAAAATCAACTATTTTATATCCAAACTCCTAAAAATTCCATCTAACATTGCTGCATTCACTTTATTGTATAGTTTCACATTGCTGAAGCTGATGTGACTGTTAAAGGTATGATCAGTTTGGTTTCCAGCACTGAAAGATCAGTCACTATTATACTCTGGCAGGAAATTGCATATAATAATAATTATTAAATATATTGTTCTGAACACTTTCATAACAGTGGCTAAAATATAGTGAATCTCCCAATAACAACTATTCAAAGAATGTTCAGAACTCTTTTATTCTCACTTCTTGCTATTAAATAGTGAGACAATGTTTTGACAATTTAGTTCAGATAATTCCCTAACCGGATCGAAAGCTTAACTAAACCTTTTCATATCTCCCTTTTCTCTTTCTCTGTGTTCCATTATTCTCTCTCCCCCTGCCCCATAACCAGGTTTTTCTCCCTGTCCCTCACAATTCCCAAATCCCCTTCTTCTACTCTAAGCTACACAATGTACGATAATAATCATACTCAATGGGACTATCCGTGTACTTAAAAGTTAAGCTGTGTATAAGTCTTTGCAGGATCAGTGTCTGAAACACTGACTACCTAGCTCTCTCCCAGGGGATTACTTATGGAACTCATTGCACAATGACAGCTGGATGGGCTCCATGCAGACACAGGGGCCTGCTTTCACAGATGTCACAGATGTAGTTGCACGATTGGGGTTCAGTAGAAAGCCAAGATTAGGTAGTAAGTGTTTGCAAAACTGGACCATTAAAGTGAGTAGCAAAGCTTTGTATTGAAAGTAAAGTATGATTGTAGAAACTATAAAGACCACACCGAGTTTAGTGGAGTAGGGACCAACACAACATAATCTACATACCTTTGGTCACCATCAGCCTGAGCTACAGTCAAACTGGCTAGCTACAACCGGAAGACTCCATAATACTAATCTCTGAATCAACCAGTCCCTGAATCAATTCTTGATTACGAACAAATTAAATAATGCACCCTAGTCCTGTATGACGAACTCTAGTCTGAATAAATGTTTCTAGCCAAATTTATAAACTACTGAAAAACAGGAAGTACAGCTATATCTTAGGGTATAATGCTGCTGCTGGCTTCTGATGCTGTAATAAATTGCATAGCCCTCATCCCAGCCTTTTGGATTAAGTAATAAAAGAAAATGAGTAAGAGTGCAATTCAATCATTTTTCCTTTATTGAATAAAACATCTTCTTTTTGGTTCACTAACGTAGACAGTCATGAAAATGAATGGTTTGGCTTCACCCAAAATGATGGATAATCTTCCTAGAAGAGTGTGACAATGATGGACAGACATCTTCTGTGTGAAGAGGTAATAGAAAGGCTGACACTTTGATAGACACCATGATGAATAAGCCCTCAAGGGGTTGCAAGTGAATAGGTTAATATAAGTGTTCTCACACTCTGACCTCTTTCACCCTCCCCGTCAATGCAGTTCTATGTTCGTATGAGAATAGAATATATATATTTTTTCTGGATTTATGTTCCCTGTGGCATATTTCTTAACATTGTTCTAAAATACTGGATGATAATATTTGCTTTACTTAAGTGGTTAAAGTGAATGCTCCTCTACTCTCTGAAGTTCCCAGGTATCTTCCCTAAACTTGGCTTTCCCTCCTATCCAATCATTTTTGCAGATGCCACTTGTACCTGATATCATACCATATGGACATTTGAACATAACAATTGTAATCACCTGTGATTTGTTTTGTCATATGTGTGTATGGAAGTTAATTGTGGACCAAATTCTGATTGAATTTACACCAGTGTTGTTGCAAAGCAACCTAATTTACTTCAAATGATTTACCCTGGTGTAAGTATATTAGAATTCAGACCTGTTTCTCCTAAACTACATCTTCATCTATCCCTGTTTTAAAGTCTAAGGCCTGGTCTACACTGAGGAATTTTGTTTGCATAGCTATGTCAGTTAGGGATGGGATTTTATTATTTCACGTAGGTAACCTATAGAAGCTATACCAACAAAAGTATAAACTGTGTCTAAACTCAGAAGATTCGCTGGTATAACTATATTGGCAAATCTTTTAACTATAGACAAAGCTTCATATGGTTTAAGTTTGGGAAGTGTTAATTAATCCAAATAATGTGACTGGATAGGTTTCTGAGGAGGACAGCACAGCTGAGAAACAAAAATGGGTTGAGGTTTCGTTAAAACAAATAGTAAACCATCTGGAATTCAGAACAAGGTAAATTTCTCCAGAGAGAGAAATTTGTAAATTGGAGGGAAAGATTACACTTTATGAGGCGCCAATTTATAGCAACACGTCACTTTGTTGCCAGGGTGTTTAAAAGTACCAAAAAGGCTATCAGAAAAAGAACAACATAGGAAGATGCAGAAGACACCCTTTTCTCCATGTGTCATTATATAATGCCTGCATCTGCAACTTTCACTCCATGCACCTGAAGAAGTGAGGTTTTTTATCCACGAAAGTTTATGCCCAAATAAATCTGTGAGTCTTTAAGATGCCACCAGACTCCTTGTTGTTTTTGTGGATACAGACTAACACTGCTACCCCCTGATATCATGCAGATATTGTCTCCCAGGGTCAGGCATGGAAGACGTGGGCCTAAAACATTAAACTAGTGGATAGGGCACTGGACTGGGACGCTGGAGATGTGGGTGTTATTCTAGGCTTTACCACTGGCCTGCTGTGTGGCCCTGGGAAGACACAGCACTTCTTTCTGCCTCTGTTTTCCCTCCTACCATTGTCTTTCTTGTCTGCTTAGACTGTGAACTCTTTAGGGAAAGGATTGTCTCTCACTAGGTGTTTGTACAGTGCCTAGCTTAATAGGACCCCAGCTGGGCACTACTTTGCTAGCCATAATAGCCACATCCTTATTACAATAATCTTAATAGTATTGAAATGTGGGTTTATGGATTCCTTTAATTTTTTTCTTCTTTTAATTTAATCCTTCTGCTTATAAATTTATAGGATACAGTATAGTGTGGCAAACAAGTTGATTCAGTGTGAATTTGTCATCATTCCTTCTAAAAATCTTTGTTTCTTATTAATCCTGTCAGGATTCTGAAAACGTTGCGGTCTTGAGCCGGCAATCAAGTTGACATAACATCTATCATTTAATATTCTCTTATGTTGTTGGAATTTCTTGAACTGAACTAGCTTCATATTATCCATTTTCCTCAAACAACAACTGCAACTGCCGAAGGAGTCATTTTTGATGGGAGGAGATTTTCAATGGGTTTTGAATTAATGGTGATTGAACTGTGTTATAAAAGAAGAAAATAAACTGAGGATTTATGCTGTCAGTAAAGTATGTTCTGCCACTAAGAGAAAACAAACTCTCAAACTTCAGATCAGAAAAATATTAAATTACACTTGAATGGAGTATTATCACTAAGAGTAGAGTTATAAGTAATAACTATTTGAGAATATAGGTTGTTATTACCCAGAAAAATACAACAAATAGGACACTGGACTGGGACTCTGGACATCTGGGTTCAATTCCCAGATCTACCACCAACCTGCTGTGTGATGTTAGTTAAATCACTTCCCGTCTCTGTACTTCTGTTTTCCCCCCCGCCCTGTCCATTTGGGCTGTACACTCTTCAGGACAGGGATTGTCAGTTACTCTGTGTGTACAATGCCTACCATAATGGGGCCTTGATTTGTAGTACAAATTAGAAATTATATCAGTATTATAGTGACAGATATATAGCCTAGCCCCAGGAAATAATCAAATCCAGATAGTGTAGAAGTGTATAAGAATGCTACCAAACATTTTTGAATCTCAGAAATGACTCATTACAGTTTTGGACAAAGGTGTAGGCCAGTTATTTCTTTCTATACTTTGATTAGTTTGCCCTTTTAAGAATATTCTTAAGCATGATGTTAATCCTGCAGTCCCTTTGAATACAAGAATCCCATTGGACTTCAGTTTACTATGGTGATAAGAAGCAAATTAAAAAGTCTACCTACAAATTGCTGCCACATATCGCGATCGCGATCATGGCTTTTTTATTTATTTATTTTTTTGGCTGCTTGGGGCGGCCAAAACCCTGGAGCCGGCCCTGCCTACAAAGAAAGTGGGTTTTGTCTGAGTTAGGACCGCAGTATTTGGCCAGCAATGTTTCTATTAGTGTGCTAGGTTATGGGTACCAGGCACAGAAATGGTTTTGGTGCACCACATAAAACATTCAGGTGTTTTATTTCCCTACATCTCTTGGTTAAGAATCACCTTTCTACCAAATTGTTGTGCCACCTTTGCTTAAGTAAGATAGCAAAAGTGCTATCAATATACTATTAAAACATATATGCTTCACATTTAGTCAATAAGGATATTAACTTTTTGAGAAGTGAACTCTGTTAGGTTGGGGGCAGCAGAACGTTTGTGGCGTATTCCAGTAAAATGCAATGCCACTTTAGTTTGACATTGAAAGTCCAGGTAACTGCACGAGTCACATCAAAAGAGTTCTAATAATTTCAACTCCACTTTTAATATAAATATTACTTATCTTTCCAGCCATCAATTTGCTGTATGTATTTCCTTAGGACTAACATGCCAGAGATAATGAAGGAACATTATTGCAGCTGCCTTAAATTTTTCTCCCGTAGGTTGGTTATATTTCTAAAATAATATACAAGGTGCCTTTTATTTATTTATTTTCATTTTGACAAGCAGCACATAACTAACATACTGCTAATCAAGAAGCACAACACAATAATGAGTATGGACTGTGGTGGGCAGCTCTGCTCTTCAGGAACAAGGAAATTTTCTACCAAAAGGGTAAATCTCATCTGTGGAGAAGACAGAATTTTCTTGAGGGCCAGTTCAAAACCTTGGAATAAACTCCCACAGCAAATAAGGACCATCCCAAACGTTACCTGGCTCTCTAAGAACAAGGTGCACTTTTTCAACCTGCCTTCTCTAACAAACAAAAGAGCAGTGCATATATAAAAAACAAAACCCTACCAAAATAAAACACTACACTGAACATGCAGTTATCTCCCGGGGAGAGGATATGAGTGGGAACAAATGGTGACAAATGGTAGCTATGTTACTTAATGTACTGCCAGACAGCGCTCAGCTACTGTGGTGATGGGGGAGGTATAAAAATCTATACAGAATAGAATAGTTTAAAGTCTATCTTTTTACCCTAGTTGCATCTTATTTCTTGTCACAGAATATTACATATTTATTTCAAACTGTAAACTTTCTTCTGGAATGACTTATTATTAAAAACAAAGTGCCACTGGAAGGTACGATACTTTTTAGATATAGAGGAAGACGGGTCCTAATCCAAGGATCTTACAACCTACGTCAAATAGAATACCAAGACTACAATAGAGTAATATGTACCAGTACAAAGAAGATCCAAACGTCAAGCAGAACAATGCCTGCCTGCCCAGCCACTTAGCAATGAACTGGGTACTTTATATGTGTACCCCTGCTGTGTCTTGGATATCAATGGACAGAACACGGACATCAAGAACAGCTTGATATCAATGGAGCTACACCAGTTTACTCCAGCTGAAGCCCTGGCCCATTACAGTAGATTGTTATTCTTCCTTAAGCCAAACTTTTCACCTTTTGTGTTTCAGCCTCCCCAGCTGCAAAATGAGGATAACGGTACCCTTTTTTAAAAAGAAGTGCTTTGAGATCTAGAGAGGAGAGCTGGGTATTATTTATTATTAGTCCTTCAGTCAGTTTCCAGTTGATTCTTACCTAAGCCACTTATTTTAAGTAAGGTTTAGCGACAGTTTCAAATACTTTAGTAAAATTCAAATATATTGCACATATTACATACATTACATGTTGGTTTATTTTTTCTGAACCTGTTCATTTGTCCTGAAAGTCTTCACCATAAATTAATTATCTTAGTGGGCAAAAATAGCCCATTTATAGCCAATATACTGCATTTATTCACTAATCTCTGCCCACCCGGAGCCTGCACTTCAGGAACCAGTCTCTAAAAGCCAAATCCTGGGAAACAGTACACAGCAGAACAAACAGACCATGTGCTTGGGGGGGAGGGAAACAAAGTGCTCAAAAGGTACAGGAGTCAAGGGAGACATTTTTTATTTCCAACCTGCACTAACTGGTAAGCAGTGGAACTATAGTTGCTTGTGTGGTATATAGGAAATTAAGGGAGTTGTGGCTGCAGCCTGCTGGTTTCCCCCATGGGCCCATACAATGCACTCACATATCTCAACCACACCTCCAGTCCTTCCTCCATGAGTATAGGGATGGAGATGGGAAAGGTGTGCCTCTGTGAGTGATCTCCACTGTCTATGACCACCAACACATGCAGCAGAAATGAAGAACTTCTGTTGTACTTTGATCTGCACATAATTTGCCCGAAACTTGCATAGATGATACTTTAGATCGGGGTGGGCAAACCACGGTCCGTGAGCCGTTTTAAGCCAGCCCGCTAGTTTCTGCTGGGGAACTGGGTCTGGGGCTTGCCCTGCTCCAGCTGAGGTGCCGGGTCGGGGGCTGCACCATGTGTAGGAGCCGGAGAAGAGACATGCCACGGCTTCCAGGAGTCGCTTGAGGTAAGCGCTGCTCGGAGCCTGCACCCGTGAGCCTCTCCCCATGCCCCAACACCCTACCCCAGCCCTGATCCCCGTCCCACTCGCCAAACCCCTCGGTCCCAGCCCAGAGCACCCTCCTACACCCCAAACTCCTCATCCCTAGCCCCACCCAAGAGCCCAGTGGCGTAGCTGGGGTGGAAGCAGGGGGAGCGGCCACTCCCCCTGAGCACATTCCCCAAAAGTGGCACCTTTTTAACTCGCTCACAAAAAAAACACGCCACCCACTGTGGCGCGGTCTTTGGCGGCTGGGCTTCAGTGGCAATTTGGCGGGGGGTCCTTCAGTGCCGCCGAAGACACCTTGAGCTAGTGAAGGGCCCGCCGCCGAAGACCCGGAGCGCGCCCTGTCAGTAAAAGTGCAGCCAGGTGAGTAAAAGCGCCGCAGCGGGTGGCGCCTTTTTAACTCACTCACAAAAAAAGGTGCCACCCACTATGGTGCTTTTACTCACCCGGTGGCGCTCCAGGTCTTCGGCGGCAGGCCCTTCACTAGCTCCAGGTGTCTTCGGTGGCACTGAAGGACCCGCCCCCAAAATGCCGCCGAAGCCCCACGGAGCGAGTGAAGGTCCCGCCGCCTAGGTGCCACCGAAGACCCGGGTGAGTACAAGTGCCGCAGTGGCTGGCGCCTTTTTTCTGATCACTCCCCCTGTTCCCTCCACCTGGCTACACCATTGCCAGAGCCCGCACCCCCGACCAGAGTCCTCACCCTCTCCCGCACCACAACCCCAATTTTGTGAGCATTCATAGCCTGTCATACAATTTGTATTCCCCGATGTGGCCCTCAGGCCAAAAAGTTTGC
Source organism: Chrysemys picta bellii (assembly GCF_011386835.1). NCBI lineage: Eukaryota > Metazoa > Chordata > Testudines > Emydidae > Chrysemys > Chrysemys picta. The sequence continues at coordinate 12,672,649 of NC_088799.1, read as the reverse complement.
CCATCCCTGCCTTAGACTATGGGTTCTTTACAGTAAGGATCATCTTTTTGTTCTTTGTTTGCCTATAGGGTGACCAGACAGCAAGTGTGAAAAATCGGGATGGGGGTGTGAGGTAATAGGACCCTATATAAGAGAAAGACCCCAAAATCGGGACTGTCCCTATAAAATTGGGACATCTGGTCACCCTATTTGCCTACCACGATGGGGTCCTGCCTATGACTGGGCTGCTAGGCATGCCCACAATACAAATAATAAATAATAATACTATTAAGAGGTTTAAAAGAAAAAAATGTCTGGGTACTTCATTTTTACAGCATCTCAATGGTAGTTTATGATTTATGACATATATATGCACATATATGCAGCACAGTGAAAACATTTAACAGTAGAAAACCAAAAGGGTTAAAAAATGTTAAGCTATACCCTAGCCCCAACACTATTCTTAAACAACAATGAAGGATTCTATTTTATTCTTTAAATATAGCTACAAGGCCAATCATTATGATGATGATTTTATTGCTCTTTCCAACAGAAAGAGGTATTTCTCATTACTCTAGCTTCTAAACCAAACAACAGCGAGTGATGTGAATGCTAAATATACATGTATGCTAACTGCTAGACAGATACCTCAAACATACCAGAGGATTTTGTCATTTAAGTATGAAAATTAATTCATAAATCTTTATATATTTACAACAGTCCTGACACAGCTTATCAAAAATGAGTTGCCTTATGGAACTATCAATGGATAAAAAAAAGTCTGATCTAATATTCAGGACACAGGAGATAAATGTAAATGGCCAGGCAACTTCATCTTTTTATTGTTAGAGAAATGTTGTTTTTTCATAACTTTTCCTTGTAGGATTTGTTTTCTCATTTCATAACTGCTCTAACAAAAGAACTGTGCCATCAATTTTACTATACTGAATTATTCATGTAAAAGTATACACACCAAATTCAGTCCACAAAAGGAGAGAAATACAAAAGAGCAAGCTCTCATTATTGGTATAAAACCAAGAAAGCCTTCATATTCACATGCTGTCTTGATAAATATCTGACCCACTACTGTCCCTTAACTCTATAGTTCATAGTGTCCAAACGTGTCCTACTGCCAACACCGCATCCATCCATCCACTTATTCAAAGGGAGCCTTGGTATTCCATTAATCATTCTACCCATCTTTCTCGCTTGATTTTTCTCTTTGCCCCAATCTACTACTGATTAAATAAATAGCAAACTCTTTGGGACAGAGACCACCTATTCCTTCTGTGTTTGTACAGTCCCTACCACAGTAGAGTGCTGGTCTGGGACTGGGGCTCCTAGGTGTTCCACCATACAAACTATCACTCTTCAGTTCTGAGCTGCCAGCTCTAAAGACAGGTACCAGTTTACTAGCATGGGAATGAATGTTCAAATAAAATAATGTAAAGTTACTATACTAACACTTTTGCTGAGTCTCTGAGCAGGCTCAGTGTAAACTAAATGTTTCCAGGAGTCTAAGCAGACTCTAAAATAGTGGGGTATTTAAGGTGAGTGGTGCTTCCATTCTATAAAAAAATATATATATGGCGATATACCTCTTTCATAGAACTGGAAGGGACCCTGAAAGGTCATCAAGTCCAGCCCCCTGCCTACACTAGCAGGACCAAGTACTGATTTTGCCCCAGATCCCTAAGTGGCCCCCTCAAGGATTGAACTCTCAACCCTGGGTTTAGCAGGCTAATGCTCAAACCACTGTCAGAGCTTATTACAAATTATGGGCCAGATCCTCAGCTCGGGTAAATTGGAATAGATTCAATGAAGTCAGGCAGATTTATTATCTGAGGATCTGTACTGAAATCAGCCTCCTTACCAAGAATTAATATTGTTTTTACACTATAGTATAGAAATTTTACACTATCATTTTGGCAATGCTAAGCCTTCCCAATTACAAATAACCTAAAATGGTCATTGTTAAAATACTGACATTTCCCATTTGAAAGTAGTTAGCACACTTCAATTCTCTATACTTACTTCCTAATTGAGTATTATACTAAAGACAAATTGCTTTCAAACCGTAAATGTCAACTGTTTCCTAGCAACCAGGAGTATCCGAGAGCTTTCCTTTCGCCCTATGTGCCATCATGATGGGTATTCTATGGACAGGGTCATATTTCCTGTTGGGTCCTGGGGCTGAACTTTCCAGGCTCGGCAGCAGAACATTTTCAGCAAAGTATGCCCAACTTTGGAATGCACTCCTGCTGGTGATGGGCCAGAATCAGAGTTTGGAGAGCCAGCATATCGCCTATTATTTCTGTCAAATGTCTAACTTACTGTTGGATTCATTTTGGCAGTAGGTTATGAGGGTGGAGGGTTTTTACAAAGGTCTTCATAATAAATGAATTTTTTGTTGGCTAACATCTTTGATTGCATGCCCAGAAGCTGCAGAAGTGGGTGCCATTGCAAAAAGTAATTCCATTAGTCAGAAACCCAATAAGGCCTAGTTATTGCAATATGATTAACCACAGGCAACCTACAAAATCAAACCACCATCTCTTTTAAATTATATCTATAAACAGGGCAGAACTATTCCACTCAATGCCATTGGTACTATTCAGATGACACAGAGGAAGCAGGGACTAGATGCATCTTCTTAGCTGGAGAGTCCCCCTGATGTGGTGGTGTAGCCAGCTGTTACACTACTCAGCCCGCCGTGCTCAGGTACAGGGAGCTCATCGGGGGGTGGTAAGTTGGAGAGGAGTAGGCACATGTTGCATTCTGGCTAGGTGCAACTGCTGGACAGTCCCTTGGATTCACCCTTTTATGTCAGCAATGGTGGCAGATTTCACTGACCATGCTCCCTGCTGCAGGAAGTAGGTGGCATACAGAGTTCTTTCAGGGACTGGCCACTACGTGAAGGATTTGGTCCCAGGTTTGTAGATATCACAGTAATTGAATCATTACATATATAGAAGAGACCAGTCAGCTTTAAGTTGCCTTCTCTTGATATTATTGATAAAATTAATGTTTTAAGTTACTACACGTGAAATGGTTCTCAGCTCCTACTGGTTGAACTTCTGCAAGCTGGTCCTTCTAATGCTTTAGAAAAATGTTAAGGGCCTTTAGAGGCTAATGTAATGTGGAAAATGGCCTTAAGGGGTTTGCTGATATGGTTTCACTTTATTTTTTCCCTTCCTAATGTCAGAGTAGAGAGAGAATGTCTATGTACAAATCAGAATAGAGAGTGTGAAAATTTTATTCACAACCATTAGCACGTGAGCAGGATTTCAGCTCAGATTGATTTAGGAATGTGAAATTTAATATGCCCACTAGGGAAAACTGTCATTTGTTTCCCCAGAAAAGACTGATTACAAAACCCTCAGGTTGCCATGCAAACAAATACAATAAATCAGTATTTCAGTATTTTAATACTGTAACGGCATAAAAATTCAAATGACATATAGAGTTGCTGTTTCTTCAAGGAAGCACTAGCTTTCTCCAAAGAACCATACGAACAACAAGAGGCAGTTGCCTAAGGACTGGCACAGTGATGATGGTTTTTATTGAATACTTTAAGAAATGAAGGAATTAAACCTACACACAGTAACCTGACATTGCCTAGGCTGCTGCTGGCTTTTCAGCTACACCTTTTTTTCTGCACTCGTCTTTCTGAAAACAATTATATGAGCTTAACATGAAAATGTATATTTCAGACAGTAACTCAGGTGTTGCTAGGCATTCTATTCCCCATCTTTAACTGCTTCCAGCTGTTCTGATATCTAGTAGGAATCTAAGCTGCACCCACAAAATCTCCCAGACACATAACTGGGAGGGTAGGGCATGTGAGTACACAAGCAAAATAGGTGACTGATGACAGCAAATTGCAGTGATGAAGAAATCCATTTTGAATTTTGGTTGGGGTCTGGATACGGTACCATCCTTGGACTCACTTCATCCATCCAATGTTGGGGAGATCACAGACTGGCCCAATTCTGCTTTCAGTTAAACCTATTCCATCACAGGATCTGGACTAGGCCACTGGGCAACAAATTATTTGCTCATTGATCCACCTGCCTGTGTGGGGGTGTTTGAAAAATGAAATTGGAACAGGGTCAAAATTTTGTGAATGGTTCCATCTTTATATTAGGAAGATGAACTGAAATTCCCCCAGCTGCTTCAGAAATGTGAGTTGTTTGACATTCAGATTTGGATTTTGCAAATGGAACCCATACCCTGCTCCGACTATGCAAATCATTTAGTAATTTGTGGGCTGCTCAAAAAGCTTGCCCTATTTGCTGCTTTTGTCTGCCCTCTAGGCTAGTACACTATCACTGTAGTGCAGACCCACTCTCTTTCCTTGGGGGAGGAATAGCTCAGTGGTTTGAGCATTGGCCTGCTAAACCCAGGGTTGTGAGTTCAATCCTTAAGGGGACCACTTAGGGACCTCGGGCAAAATCAGTACTTGGTCCTGCTAGTGAAGGCAGGGGGCTGGATTCAATGACCTTTCAACAAGGTCCCTTCCAGTTCTAGGAGAGGGGATACCTCCATTAATTTAATTTTCCCCTTATTACATCTGCTAACACACAATGGGTGAAATCCTGGCCTCACTTGAGTCATTGGCAGAACTCCCATGGATGTCAGTGGGGTTAGGATTCCACCCAAGATTTGGATGTATAAACAGGGGAGTTGGGAGAAGGAGGGAGGTGATTTTACTGCTATGTATTGTATTGGTGACACTGATCCAGGAATACAGTTCTGGTGTCCACATTTTAAAAAGAAGGTTGAAAAATTGCAGAGGCTGAAGAGCCACAAAAATGATTCAAGGGCTGGAGAAAATGCTGGGCAGTGAGACACTTAGACAGCGCAATCTGTTTAATAAGATTGAACTGTGACTTGCTTACAGTGTCTTAGTACCTTCATGGAGAGAAAATAAAGGTACTCAGGGGCAACCCGAATTTACTAGGAAGGGATCCAAGTCAAGTGTTTCTAAGTGCTACTGGGCTCTGCAGCAGACGTACCAGCTCCTCTGGTCCCATGCTCACTTCAACCCCCATGCAGGAGTGGAAACATAGATCAGGCCCTCACAATTATCCACGATGGGGCTTCTAGCCCCCACCAGTTCTACTGCCCCGAAAGGGACAGGTCCTTGGCGCATCCAAGCCCAGCATAGTGCAGGGAACAAGAGTATGGGCAGGGTGCCTCCCCTAGAGCTACAGCCTGGCTGCAGCAATCATGGGGCCTTCCAGCTCCACAGCTGCCCAGCTCCAGGAATCACGGCCCCATGGCTTACCCTCCTTTGGAGGTATCAAAAGTGGGGCTCTGGCTGGCTCCCCCTACCCTATGCAACTTAGGAGCTTCTGGGGAGGGGAAGTCCTGGAGCCAAGATTCCTGGAGCTGGGCAGTTGGGCCCTGGCTGCCCGAGTGGGGTGGGGGTTAGCAGGCCCCACAGCAAGTGCATATGGACTTGGGGCCCCGGCAAGAGCCCTTACCCCATACCCAGGCAGCCAGGCCTGCTCCCTGCACATAGGCTCAGACATACTGAGGGGTGGTCACTTCCAGTGGCTGCCTGCTGCACCTCCAGCAGCTACCCCTAACCCCCCACCCCTGCCCCCATAAGAACCAACAGCTGAATTCAAATTAGAAATAAGGCACACATTTTTAACAGAGAGTGATTAAACCTTGGAACAAACAGCCACGGGAAGTGGTGGAGACCCTGTTTCTTGATTTCTTTAAATAAAAGCTGGATGCCTTTCTGGAAGATATGCTTTAGCCAAATAAGTTATTGGGCTCAATAGAGGGTAACTGAGTGAAATTTAAGGGCCTTAGCGAGAGTAGGTCAGAGTAGATGATTTAATGATCCCTTCTGGCTTTAAACTCTATGATTTCTTATACAGCATTGGCATATGTATCAAGCTGGCTTTCTTTCCGGGTTGGAAGAAAGTTTTCATTCCTTGCCAGGTAGCATCACTAAAGAATGCAGAGCAACTCTCTTTACTGCTTACTGAATTGTCACATAACTATATTTGCACAAATCTATCCAAATGTGTGATTTCCATCTGATGATTAGTACCAGGAACACAGTCAAGGATGACAGAGCAGCATCCAATTGTGTTTCTCTCTACTACACTTATCACTGGAATCTGAGCGTCAATAACTGTATAAATTCCATCCTAAAATGAAAATTCTCTCCCCTGAGCAAAGAGCAAGTAAACAGACTATGAAAAGGAGATTTCTGATGGAAAATGGGTGATGGGGGACTGGGGAGAGAGGCCATTGGAGCAGCACCCAGAATTATTGCCTGCATATCCCTGTGCCGTCTCAGAGCTACAGTCTCCCTGAAGTTGCTGTGTTCATGCTGCCCGTCAAAGGGACAGAGTTCATCAGGACAATCCACCAGACAATCACAGATTCAACAACCCGACCCCCAAAGCTCATCTGTACACTGGCTTTCAAAGACCCTGAGCAGATCTATAATTGAGAGCCTCCATACTCCTCATGTGAGACCACTTGTCATGCGAGACCACTTGTCATGCTGCCAAAGTACACCAGATTTGTTTCATCCAGAGCATTTCACAGGCATTAGTGGTGGGGTATTAACTGCCTAGTCAACTGAGTCTAAAACACGTGGCAAGAGGACTTGAATGAGAAGTTTATGTCACACTAGAAGTGTCAATGCACAGTTGCCAAACAGAATTGACATAACAACGTGCATTAGAGCTTATATTATTTCAGCCTTGTGCTAATCCCCATTCTTCCTTGGTATCGCTTACAGTATTTATCTTCTTCAGTTCTTACTACCAGTATTGTTTTTGGCTCCAGTTCTGTGTCTCATTTGCTCTTTCTCACATGTTTTGCTTCACTCTCTCTCTCTCTCATTTCGTATTTATCTTATTTCCATTTCTTATTGCTGGCAATTTTTTCCTTCCAAAAGACATCTTTGTTCAGTATTTTATCTTATTCCCTGTTCTGAAATTTCTCAAGTTTTAGCATTTATCAGCCCCTCGGGGAAATAATAAGCAGTGCAGTAAATCCTGTAATAAATTACTGAGACTGCGGTTTGATCTGTACAGTAAGTTATCATGGCATTTTTGTGCAAACTATGCTGTCACTACAGCCTTTTTCTTATTAAACCAAACAAGTAAACCAGTACCAAGCAGGTCATTCCTGATTCAGCTGTCATGACTGGCTTAGCTTTCCAGACTAGAGCATATGCAGAATGCAGCTGCCTGGCTTCTCCCATGCACCAGCCTCATCTTCAGATACCTCCCCCATGACCCTGGTTCATTTCAGGATCCTATTTAAAACTGTCCTTCCAGACTCCATCTCTACCAGCAGGAGCAGATGAAAGCTGCCCCATTGGGTGAGAGGCAGCACTACCATTATGCTTTCTTCTAGCAGGGAGAAATTTTAAATGAATCAGCACATGTGCCAGCCTGATCTCATCCCTTCCAGGCTAACTCCCCTGCCCCCTTTTGTGGGCATACTAACTAAGCTTGGAGACCTCAGGTGCAGTGTGGAGGTCAAGGATGGTCTACATTACTATGCCAATGAAAGCCTGGATCCTCATGGAGGCCAAGGGAGGGAGGAGTGTAATTGTTTTTAAAAAATTCTCTATGGATTTGTTCTAATCCAAACTTATGGATCTTGTCTTCCATTACAGACAAACCTTGAGCCTTCTCTGCCAAACCGACAGCCCTGTCCCACAACATAGCCATTGTTAGTTCAAGAGTCTTCTCCATGACAGCTCCTGTTATCCGGAACAACCTTCTTGTCAGTTTTAGTAGTTCTCTTGCTCTTTTCACAACTTAGCTGAAAACTTCACTCCAACCATTGCTTATGCCAACATTGCTAGAAATAGATGAAGGCCAAAATTTTCAGAAGTGGCCAGTAATTTTGGATGCCTCAAATTTTAGGGGCCTTACCGGGGTAAATACTCTGATTCTGGGGACAAGGGTGCTAGGCCTCTGCTATTCCACTGATACCAACTGGCGGTATCAGGTACTCAGCATTTTGAATATCACGTCCAAGGTGTCTGAAGTCTGGCACCCAAATTCATAAGCCACTTTCAAAAAACAAAACAAGATCCTTGCCTTAACATTTAATGTTGGAAACTGCAACAGTAACAAATATTATACTCCAGCAGTACTTCTGGGATCAAAAGGCAGTAGACATCAGAGATGAAGTCTTGGCCTCATGGAAGATAATAGGAGTTTTGACTTCAATGGGACCAGAATTTCACCTCAGAAGGGCTGGCTAGTGCTAGTCACAATTCCTCATTTAGAAGTCTACATCGAATCGGCCCCATTCAAAAAAATGTGACAAACTTGCCTACACATGTTGATGTTATGCAAAGCGCTGAAATAGACTGCAGCTTTGCAAAATGAATGTAAGAGCACTAATTATGGTATTATGTTTGCAAGTACAACATAATCATCACAGAGTTATAATGATAATCTTTCTTAAACTAAAGATGCGCTATGAGAAGCAGAATTAAATAAGTTCATTCCAGTGACGTGACTTGCTCTTGTCTCAACAACTTACCTTAAAATATTTCTGACTATTAGTTCAAGCTGGACGGTAACTAACACAATGAGTGAAGTGATGTTAAATGTAATTTCTGATGCAGTCTAACTCTACAGTGACTGCACTGCTCAAATTAATTAATACCAAATCATTATCTTTAGATGACAGGCAGATGTTGAGGTTATGGTGTTTGTGAACCCTGAGCACTTTTTCTTTGCAGATCATGAGCTGTTGCTTTTTAAATTGAGGAGCTAAGGTCTAGGCCTTCTGGCAGTGAATTGGTTTTGTAATTATCTTAGTAATAAGTCCCAATTATTATTCAGCAAAGGTCTTCTTTCCTCTACTAATGGGTCATGGCACCCCCCAAGGGATCCATATATTGTCCAGTTCTAATTTTTCTCTTGTAAATGACTTTCCATCTGTGTCATTCAAGTTCAGCTACTGCAGTTCTGAAGATACTGATAAATTAATATCAAAGTGGCAGGTTCTGGCAAGACTATAGAATGGTTTTAGGGCATTTTTGTTTTGTTTTTAGAGATGGGTTTGTGTTTCCTAGAATAAATCAAGCATCTTTGATAATAAAATTAAGTTGGTAAAACTTTATGTACTTTTTCTATAAATACTCTAGATCTGAGTACATGGGAAAATTCAGAATTAGTTGTAGGTGGATTGGATCATTTGGGTTCTGCCTTCTCACTTTTACCATGTACACATAATTTAATTCATGGAAATTATTATACTTAGAATACTTATCAGATATATTCCTCCATGTGACATTGATTGCAAATCCTTAATAGTCAGGATAATTAACCATTTGAATAGGTTACCAGTGTATGTAGTAAAATTCTACATCACTCAGAGCCTTTAAATCAGTTTCTTTTAGTCTTTGTAATTTTAAATAAAATGATTGAGGGTGGACTGTCCACCTTCTGTGTTTTTACTGTTTGTGTGCATTTTGTTGGGTCCTCGTGTATACATTTTCCCCATATGGTTCGGTCATCAGTAGGGTTTAAATCCAGAATCTTCAATGTTAAAAGCATGAGTCTCTACTGTTTCAACTAAAGGAGTAGCTCATTAGCCATCATCTGTAGTAGACAATTAGCTTATGTGGGCCGGCCTCTAGAGCAGGACAAAGACCCAGACTGTGTACACTTTAGTGGACAGGTATTACTTTGGGTTTCCTTGTAAGGAGTACTGAAGTCTGCTGTCAGAGTGTAAAGAGTGATTTCCCAAGCAGAGAATCCTTCCTGTCTCTTCTGGGACAGCCCCAATTGGTGTCTAGCCAATTCATGTCACCTGCATAAAGCCAAGGGAATTCTATAAAGAAGATGGCGCCTTACCCAAAAGCAAGTGGATGGAAACTCCAAGAGGTGGTATATAGCAGGTGTCTGCTTTTTATAGAATCACAGAATCAGAACTGGAAGGGACCTCGAGAGGTCATCTAGTCCAGTCCCCGGCTCGCAAGGCAGGACTAAGTATTATCTAGACCATCCCTGACAGGTGTTTGTCCAACCTGCTCTTAAAAATCTGCAATGATGGAGATTCCACAACCTCCCTTGGCAATTTATTCCAGTGCTTAACCACCCTGACAGTTAGGAAGTTTTTCCTAATGTCCAACCTAAACTGCCCTTGTTGCAGTTTAAGCCCATTGCTTCTTGTCCCATCCTCAGAGGTTAAGGAGGACAATTTTTCTCCCTCCTCCTTGTAACAATCTTTTATGTACTGGAAAACTGTTATGTCCTCTCTCAGTCTTCTCTGTCTCCCTTGCATATCCGTACTGCTATTGAAATATGAGAGTGTGCTGGTATACAGGAAACACAGGAATTGGCCTGAGGCCATTCACATAACACCATGGAAGTCGATGGGAGTTCTGCTGTCGACCCACCCAAACAAAATGGAAGAGCTGAAAGTGGTTATTCACTCACTATTTTCTTTACATTCAATAGGCTGGAAGCAAATGGTGAAAAATCTTGACATGACATTTCACACACTTGGGATCCCTCCTTTAGAACCAGTGCCAGGTTCTGCAGTGAGTTCTTTGCTCCCAAAGTCCCAGAAGTTTAGAGGTAGGGAGCCAAGCTAAAGCCCTAAAGCACCAGCAACTACAAGGAGGGTGGAGGCTGCCAGATCATACAAATGAATGTCATCTCCAATTGCTTTGGGACTGTTCTCCCTCAGCATCGTGAGACACAGAAGCCTCTGTGAGTGGCCTCTGGATGACCAGGAACTCTGGCTAATCACAAGAGAGGCAGGCCCATTCCTACAGCCAAAGAACTGTGTATTGCCCTATTACCGATTCTGCCCTTGGAAGCTGGTTCTCCTCTCTACCCACTCCAGTCCATGGGAATTGAAGCAGCTGCCAAGATGGGAACCAGTGTATTAGGCAGGTGACTTTAAACTGGAATTCCGGACAGGTAGGTTAGAGGCTGACAACATGGTGACGACTGTGGTTATGGCTTGGGTGCAGATAAGCAAGGCTGTCCCCACCACCTGGACCTCAAAACATTTCTGTCTCTTTAGTGACCTCTGAACTGTGACTGCATGGGGAATAAAACTAAACATGCGCAAACCCCAGCATTAAAATAAACTGTATGTAAAAATGTGCTGCAAACTATCCTCTACGTAGCCCAAATATTATATATCTACACATGGTGAGACCTGAGTTTGTATGCTTATCCCAACTAGCTTATCCTGCTACTCTCCCTCCTCCTTCCACCCCCACCCCCCGACACTTTCAGGAGATGGACCTGGCTTCATCCAGTGCTTGAGGAATGATTTCCATTGCTCCCCAACCCTGATCATCCCCCCAAATACAGTATGATTATCTGTGGGATAAGTAGTAAAACCCCTAAGCGCAGTAATAGAGAATAGCAGAGAACCTCTTCTCTCCTGCTTTATTCCTTTCGTGGCATTGTTTACTATGCACGCTAAACGAATACTGGGTAAAATTGAAAAGCTAACAAAACGAATAGTCATCATTTGTTCTCTCTTGTAGTAGTCATGCTGTAATTGGTGCTGTTGCCTATAAAATTACCATGTAAATTATGCCATGAAATCTGCAACAGACTTCAGACTTGGTACTTCACAATAAATGCCAAGTCACTGTTAATAATTGATATCCTAATAAACAAACCATTATAATCTACTCTTATTATTCATTATTAATAACATCTCTTATTTCATATTCACTGCAGAAGAATCAGCTATGATTAACTTTTCTAAAATGAATGGACTATACAAACCTACATGATTTCCTGGACCTTTTCCATTCAATGCCTGCATCGTTGGAATACTCTGCCTGTTCAACATGTTATGTTGGGGGACTGGAGAGCCCCCATACAGGCTGCACCCTTAGACATTCCTCTGTCCCTGGGGTTAGGCACCTTTGCCCTTCTTGTGTTACTGTTGATCTTACCATGTGTTTCACATTTTAGGGCACTAGGGGGAACTGTAGTTGGGCATGTCTGGATATGCTGTATATGGACGCATGACCATCGCATACGTTACTTAGGATATGTAGGGCTGTGTTAAGAGCTTCTCTGTGTGCTTGAGTGGTGACAGACTCTGGCCAGAGAGGAAGGTTCGTCAGCCCACAACTGGCATGCCTCGCTGGACTATCTAGCAGGGAGTGAAACTGTAGTTTCCAATAAATAGTTAAAATCCACCTGGTCTCTCTCAAACATAACAGAATTACTTTTGGGGGAAGAGTTTGTAACAAACAGGAAGAAATAAATTATTAAACTAGAACAGACAAGTGGTCCCTCTACTCCAGTGTCCTAGCTCTGACAGAGGCCTGCACCAGTTGTTTCAAGGAAAGATGCAAGAAGCCTAGTAATAGGTAATTAAGGAAGAAACTGCCTGTTAGGGGGCTTATTCCTTCACCCTCTCACTTCCCTGGTCCTTCTCGCATGAACAGAGAGCAACAATACCCGAAGTCCAAAGGCGCAAACAATTCGATGTTTATTGGGGTGAACTTCCAGCAAGCATGATTCCAGTTTCCTTCCTTAGTGTCCCCCTTCCCAGCTCTGACACCAGAGAGCCGTCCCTGTTCCCATTCCCTGTTCCCATTCCCCCCTTAGCAAAACATGATTCCAGTTCCCCCCCTTACTTCCTGATTGACTGCAGACTATATAGTAAAACTTGAGTTCTGCTTAGCTATACCTTAACCAATCATTTTACTGAAATTTAACTAACCAATCCTAACATACTGTAACATGGTTATTTAATCTATTATATCCCATCACCTTAATTGGTTTATAACCAACAAAATTAATTATACAGCAGACAAACAATCACAGAACCAGACAGAGATTATACAGACAAACAATAGGGAAGTGGAGACTACAGTGATAGAACAATACAGAAATGAGGATTTCACATCCCAGCTATTGATAAGTGAGTTCTTGCCAGACAGGATGCTATTAAACTAAGTTTCCTTTTACATCTTCTAGGCTCTTCCCTTTCTCTGGAGGTGATAGGAATATCAGGACAGGATTGTATTCCTAACAGCCCAATAGCACCTTATTTCAATGTGACTAGTTTGGAATGTGAGGAAGTGACCATACACTTCCCAGTTTATGGCTGGCCTCTGCTGCTTAGCCGAAGGCCTTAGCCTAAGAACCAGGCCTCAGACTGTCACAGTAAAAGAAGGCCCTTACACAGACAGTGTTTTTGATTCTTCTTTTATACCTCTATAACTAGCTAAGTGATAAGAATACACCTAAATTCTTAAAGACGGGTCTGAATATCTATATCCTAACACTGCCTCTTGTGGCAACTGCTTGCTAACTCACATTAGTTAGTGGTTGCCTTATGACCTGAAGCATGTAGATGTATATGATGTTTTTAAGTTATCCATCTTAACTGTGGATGCTCTCTATATTCACATAAAGATCTGATCCATTTACTCTCTTAGCCTCAATGATATTTTGTTTCACTGGTTAATTATTCATAGTGTAAAAATGTATTTCTTTCTGTCTCTCTTAGGAGCCTGATCTAAAGCCCACTGAAAGATAATAAAAGAATGCCTATTGACTTCAGGCCCTAAATTTGTTGTCTTTCAGTTTTATTGCCTAGTTTCTGTATTATGAGAGAGGGTAAATAGGACCATCTGGCTTATCTTCTCTGTGCCATTCATTAATTTGTAGACCTTTATCATTTGCCCTCTTTTTCATTTTCTCTTTAAACTAACTAATATTTTTTAATCTCTCTTCATACAAATGCCTTGTTTGCTTCTAATCACTTGTCACCTGCCTCTGGAAACCCTCTACTTCCAGTAGAGATTTTTGCAATAAAATAAGACCAGATACAAACACAATATTCCAGCTGAGGGCATACCATGGACTGATACAATGATATTATAAAAGTTTCAATATTATTGTTTATCTTATTTTTATACCTCCTCACCACATCTATGGCATCCTTCAGGACAAGCCTCAAGCCTTTTCTCTTTCCTTTTTAGACTACCTTGTTTACTATTGGGTTGTCTACACATGCCAAGGGGAGTACTTAGGTCTGTTTTGCTCCGGATCTCATCTTTATGTGGGCATATTTCCCCTTTTGTGATAATTTCCCTTTCTGTGATAATGCTTTTAGCTGCATATGTTTTAAAGAACCAACAGCTCCTTGGGTATGGGAACTTGGACACCCCCTATATTCATTATATAGAATATACTGAAGTTCACTGTTATAATCTTACAATAAATGCTGTGATAATAATGGGCTAAAGTGAGGCTCTTCAGTCACTGCCCACAGAAGGGAGGGATATGAGTTGCAACACCCAGAGGCAGTGGTCCTGATTCATAATGGCTTCAGGAGCAATGGGAGAGATCAGGCCAGAGTGGCCTTTGCAACACCATGCACAGGCACACCACCAGACAGCGTATCTGCCCGTCTGTATGTATTTTTGCATACAGACTTTTGTTTGATGGGTTTCTCCATTGTTGTCCCTAGTGCTCATTTCAGTAGTTTAAATTTCTTATTTGCTTTTGTGTTTTTCTGTGATGTGACAGTTTTCACCAGCTGTGGTTTTCCAAACACAAGGATGCAGTGGTAAAGCAGCCAATAGACTTGTGAAAAGATGCTAGTTTTCCTTGTGCCAGAGAGAATTTAGCATAATGATTCCAACTCAAAAAAATAAAGCATCACTTCAAAGGAGAGAAGAAATCCGAAATGGATTCAAATACAACGGATTCCAACATGACATTTTTTTCAAATAGTGACATACTGTACAGCATATACAGCATCTGGGACATAATCATCTGTTCTTCTTCTTGACAACATAGAACCCAGCTCTTCCCTGAGATGTATGCATGGGGCTTCAACTAAAGAGAGTTGTGGTATAGTACAGCAAGTTTTAGTCAATAAAGAACAATATAAAACTATTTAAGGCCCAATTCTGGCTTGAGTTACACCTGGGTAAATCTGAAGTAACACCACTAAAGTAATCTAAATAAGAGGAGAATTTCGCCTTTTGTATTTGCTTAGTATTTTCCTTCTTCAAAGCATTCTACAAACATTAACTAGCTGGTCCACACAACCATGTGAGCTAGTTGATATTGGTATCAAGCGCATTTTACAGACAGGAAAACAGACACAGAGGGAAGCTTTTCACTGGCCTCAGTGGCCTTTGGATCAAATCCTAAAATAAATGTTATGTCAGGTGTCACTGTTACATTTAGTCTTCAAGTTATTTGTCTTTGTCGTTGCATGTAGGCAAATATTCGGGAGGCCCCGGTTAATGTTGTTAGTTTTGCTATGCAAGCTTCTGGGTACAGAATAGTGTGAATAGTAGGAGATTTTTTGCTCTTGGCCTTGGTCTCTGATTATAGTCAATTCTTGAAGCAAAGTTGCTCTTTGGGAACTGGGAATTGCTGGGATTCCTGAAAGAAAGGATTGACTTGCATGTGTTTAACCATCTCTGTTCTAGGACTGATAAATAAGGCTAATAAAAAGTTCCAATTAGTATATACCCAGACTCTATGTCACAGATTTCTTCTCCACTGGGAACCCAACCTGCAAGGGCCCAGACATCTACTACTGCTTAGCAGATGGGCAACTGTAATAAAATTAGCACTCATAGAATGTTAGTGCTTTTCATATTTAAAGCACTTTAAAGCCATTATCTAAATAATCCTCACAACAACTCTATGCAGTAGGGCTGGATAAGTATTATCCAGAGTTTACCAATGGGGAAACTGAGGCAATGTTAGCAGTATTCAGAGCAAGCTTTGAAGCAGTTAAGCAGCTGAGTCCATCTGGCAGAAGTTAATAGTATAATGTACACACCAGCCAGTCCTTTACAGAATATGGTTCTCCAGATATTAATTTTAGCAAGAAGTCTTATTAAAGAACAGCTCTGTGCTAGACACACAAAGGCAAAACAATGGAGGAGTTTAATCCCAAATTAAATACCGTCTACACTGTACTGTAAAATGTTACAAACAGCATGAAGCCAGCAGAAGACACTGTAAAATGTCTATCTTTCAGAATCGAGGTAATGAAAAGGATCATCATGGATCATAAGCTGCAATGAAAACAAATGATTCAATAAATGTTGTTAATTGTTTTCGGTTTCTCATTCTTCTCATTTAAAAAGAGGACATATTTCAACTGATTTCATGGAACCTTAAAACATGGAAATATAAAAACATCAAAAAGGAAAAGCTACAACAATCAAGAAGTGAAAAGTTTTTCTCCTGCTGGGACAATAGCAGGAGCTTGCCTGTATGTTTTCAGTTGAACAGGATTTGCTTTATTTGTCTTATTACTATGGGAGGGTGGCCAACTATTCCCTAAACACATTTTTAAGTCTCATTGAAGTCAATTTCCAAATTAAACATAATGCTTTGCTGAATAGAGATTATCTACTGTATCAGGGCCTTAATTGCCTGTTGCTTAAGTAAATTCATATATATGCTCCTTGGCTGAAATCCTGGCCCCATTGAAGTCAATGGCAAAACTCCCATTGACTTTAATGGGGTTAGGATTTCACCCCTTGTTTTTATTTGTATGGGACTAGTATATCATCTCACTGATCCTGACCAAATAATCCTTTATACCTCTCTCTCCTGCCCTGCTCCACAATTTCTTCTGTGTATTTCACAGTGGCTGTTCAATCTCCCTGTAATAATTTTGCATTTAAATAGTGCCTTTCATCTCAAATTATCTCAAAACAATTTACAACATATACTGAAATAATTTCACCCACCACTGAAATACAATTTACAACTACGTCTTGAATGTAGGATGGCAGCCAGGCAAATAACCAAAGATCTAATATAGTCATAAGAACATAAGAACGGGCATACTGGGTCAGACCAAATGTCCATGTAGCCCAGTATCCCGTCTTCCGACAGTGGCCAATGCCAGGTGCCCCAGAGGGAATGAACAGTACAGGTAATCATCAAGTCATCCATCCCCTGTCAGAAGAGAATAGAAATAATATCCCACAGCGATTATCATCCACACTTGTGGTAATATACTGTGGCAGATGTTTAGGTACTTGGCAACTAGACTACTAGTTAATTCTAACATGTTTAATTACTTGGCAATTAAATGACTAGTTGTTCGGTGTGTGCATGCTTATTTGCCAAATTAAACTAATACTTAAATGAATCTTGGTAGCACAGAAATTGTAGTGAGATTTTCTTTGAATTAAATTTTCCTTCTAAAGATTTCATTTGAGCAGATTTTGAAAAGCAGAACTGTATAAATTGAGAACGCCTCATCAAAATAACCATACTAAGGAAATTATATTTTAGACATTTATTAGCTCAATAACCAGGTCAGATTCCTGAAAGGACTAAAACTTAATTGATACACCTGAATGACAAACCAATAAGCTTTTAAAGCATTACTACAGCAAGTAAGGAAACAAATTAAAGGCAATTCTCTCTGTTGGGAATTATATTTCTATGATGTCATGCTTGTGAGATCTGAAGCCTTCTTGAAGAAGAATAGTTCAAACACAGGTCTTTGTTTTTATTTTAATTTTTTTTAATGCAAATGTATGCAAGTTTGGTACATCACATTGTTATTGTGTTTGATTCAAAGATATTTCTGTAATGTATTAGCCTATGTTCCTTTACTAGTTTTGCTATAATAGCAATCTAAGAAGGTCATTACCCAGAACTGAAATATAGTTATTGTGTATATTATGCCTTTCATTACTGAATGCATTTCAATTAGATTTTACAAGGGATTATATTTATCAAGACCATGTATTTTTTTCTTCATTATCACTGATTCCTTTTTATCCACATTATGACAGATTATGCGATTATCAATTGTTCTCTGCCTGCCTTCTGCAGGTGCTCCCTTTCAGAAGTTTTGTCCTGAAAACAAAGCTTCTGGTTTAAGAGCCAATATTTCAAACTACTCTAAAATCCATGGGCATCCCTTGCCGGGGTAGAGTTAGTGGTGCAAATCTGGGATCATTTGATACACAGGTTCCTCCAATACAGCCCCCACTGTAAGGAGTTGCTTTTAATATGAAATTACCTTTTCATTTCTTACTTTAACTCTTGTAGCTCTAAAGTTTTATATTTATCTATCTGTCTATCTATCCATTGACACACACAGAGAGTAGCACCAGATGCCAGGTGAGACTTTTAGCAAATATAGGACATACCGATTGCATTCATTCCCCTTATTTTATTTTTGGATGAAATTTTGAGTTCATACAAGTAAAGAACTACACCTCTACCCCGATATAACGCGATCCGATATAACACGAATTCGGATATAACGCGGTAAATCAGTGCTCCCGGGGGGAGCGGGGCTGCGCATTCTGGTGGATCAAAGCAAGTTTGATATAACGCGGTTTCACCTATAACATGGTAAGATTTTTTGGCTCCCGAGGACAGAGTTATATCGAGGTAGAGGTGTATCAGCAATTCCTTGATACAGCTGAAATGATCCTTTGCCGGCATCTCTGTACATCTACCTTCTAACATAGAACATCCCTGCTACGGTAGTCCAGAATAGCCATCTCTTCAGTGGAAACTGCCCATTATGCTGAAATAAATAAATTTTTGAAATGGTTTCTTAATGGCTTTGTGATGAAGCCAAATGGCTATTTACTAGACAAGGAGTGTCAAGTTACACTAGACACTATGGAGGCAATATAGGTTGGGGCTAAATTAAAAACACACATTTTGTTTTATTTGGACATATGCCAGACCTGTACTCAGGTGTCCAGAGGGAATAAGTTCTTTAACTCCAGAAAGGAGATGAATTCTTTACATTCCCACTGAAGTCAACACCATTATATTTATTACCCAGCAACTTCTCTAAGTAAATGATGCAGAAAAGGGTGTAAATAATCTTCATTCAGCATTTTAAAAATAAATCCCTTGGAAGGATAAAACTTTCTGACTCTAGGGGAGAGGAAAAACATATTTGCATTGAGTCTAATGAACACCACTATGCAAATAATCTTTCCAAGACTTTTGTGTATTCTGATTGCTCTCAGTGTTTCTTCTGTCCCAATTAATTAGAATCATAGAATATCAGGGTTGGAAGGGTCATCTAGCCCAGCCCCCTGCTCAAAGCAGGACCAACCCTCAACTAAATCATCCCAGCCAGGGCTTTGTTAAGCCTGACCTTAAAAACCTCTATGGAAGGAGATCCACCACCTCCCTAGGTAACCCATTCCAGTGGTTCACCACCCTCCTAGTGAAATAATGTTTCCTAATATCCAACCTAAACCTCCCCTGCTGCAACTTGAGACCATTGCTCCTTGTTCTGTCATCTGGTACCACTGAGAACAGTCTAGATCCATCCTCTTTGGAACCCCCTTTCAGGTAGTTGAAAGCAGCTATCAAATCCCCCCTCATTCTTCTCTTCTGCAGACTAAACAATCCCAGTTCCCTCAGCCTCTCCTCATAAGTCATGTTCCAGCCCCCTAATCATTTTTGTTGCTCTCTGCTGGATTCTTTCCAATTTTTCCACATTGCACATTTTTCCACATTTCCAATTGCAGCTGGGGAAAAGGTCCCCACTTCAAAAAATATTCCCACTTACCATATCTGCAGGTAGAAAGAGAAGAGTCATACCACACATAGTGGTACCCAAAAATGAGCTACAATCCACTAAAGGAGGGTCACATTGACCCATACGTTCATGTATGCTTTGAAAAATTATGGCTACATCACTTGTCATGATCACAGGACCATGACTAAACACTTCAAATGACACTTCAAAACCTACTTTCTCAGGCTTTTGTCCTGTTCTTAGGGGATGTTTGAGTGGGATTGGGTACATGTGTGAAAAGGAATTGGAATGTGTTTTATATTGAATATTTATTCAATTTGAATATTTCTATTTATTTTTTCAGGACAATTTGTCTTTGGACACACCTGGAATACTGTGGGTGCTGAATTAATACAGAGTCATGATAAAAGAATAAATTCTCCATGCACTTAGAGCTCTGGATAGCTGCATTTTTTTAAACGGACAAATATAATAAATAATTAAGTCTGACGTTTATCCACTCGCTTTCCACTGCCAGGTGGGAGCTTTTCATCGTTATAGTGACAAAGGCACAGAGACGGTCATTCATTAAAAAAAATTCTCTCTTTAGCAGTAAAAAAATACTCAGTAAAAATGACACACCTCATTTGATGGACGCAGGCAAAGATCACACTGTCACCCTCAGGTTTTGGCTGCTTAAATTGATTTGTCTTGATGCAGCATTGGAGGCAAAGCTGATAAATGTGTTGCAATGGGGATTCAGACCACTTTTAAGTGGCCATAGTTGAACCTGTCCCTGGCCCCTGCTGGAGACCTGCTGCTTCCCAGGTGATAACAGGGAGAAGGATCCAGCAGGAGGGAAGCTGGAGAAACTGCAAAGAGAAGGAGAGGGGGTCTGGGCCTGGGGGAAGGCAGGCCAGATTGGCTTTGGCAGCACGAGTCAGTGACTAGAGCAAGGGACTATGAGAGAGGAGATTGAATTCATTTTCAAACAGTTATTTTCCCCCTTACAGTGACCATGATCTGTGTATGGCCCTTGCACTGCACAGTCCTTTTGGGGAAACAGATATGCAGAACATTCAGCACTCTGAGTGATATGGCTGATTGAACATTCGTTCTTTGGTACTTTGTAATACTGACAAATGACACCAGGGATTCAGTTAAAAACAACTCACAGGGTTTTATCCAAAACACCAGATGAGAATAGATGGTTTTAATGTACACTTTCCAAGACTGCATGGCAAGTTACCTTTTGGAATTTTAATTTTAAATAGAGGCTAAATCCAAATTTGGATACACAATTTTTTTTTTTAAGCCTCCCACTACGAAAGCTTTATCCAAAACCATGTTTGGTATTGCATGTACTCTGGCACCTAAATGCATGCAGTTTCTCTCTACAGTGCTGCCTTAAGGTACCTTAGCACCTAAAGTGGGGGGGATGCATACTCAAAACCATGCACAATAACCAGTTGTGCCGAAGTAGACTAATTGTCCTCAGCTGATTTTGTTTTGACTTACTAGCATAATGATTTGTGAATAGGAACATAAACAGATTTCAATGTCCATCCTCTTCCCCCACCAAGCCCACAGAATTACCTTCCTAATAATGGCATCCAAGTCACCTTGATATGAATTCAAACTTTGATAGCATCATTACATAGTAAATGGACCTCCACAATGTTTGTAGAAAACATAGTAATTCCTGGCACCTAGAATCTTGGCTTCATGGGACGATAAGACTTGCCATATCACTCCAAACCATTGGCCCATACAGACCAGCTATGTTATGCAGACAAAATTCAGACAAAACATTCAGGACAAATGAAACTTAATTATACCTTTTTCCAAAAAAACCACACCCTCTCCTGGGTTAGAAAAGCAGTAGTTTGACATTTATTTGTTGTTTAAAAAACATGGTTCTATGCAGATGATGAAGCTGACCCATACTTGACTCATTCACCAAAAGAACATCTAAATATCTAAATCTGTAATGAATCAATATTTTGGTGGGGTTATTGTAAATGTGCCTGTTATCACTGAACATTAATGTACGTTCACTGTGCTAGTGCTGTGGATGTCTTAGAGCAGAGGCTGGCACATTTTAACATTCTGCATCCTATTAAATTGATTTTGAAGTTTCATCCCCATGCTTCCTTTTCTATATTTTTACTACATCCAAAAGACAATATAAATAAAGTATATTTGAAGGCAGAATTTGGCCTCCATTCCTCTACTGAGACCTTTGAAAAACCCTTGTTATTGACTTCATTGAAAAGTGTTCATGAGAATTCAAAAGCAGAATTTGAATTAATATATTGCAGCATTTAAAACATACATTAAAAACATGCAAAGGACCACACGATTTAAATTCTGCCTTAAAACACTCTTCTCCCATGAAGTTCTACAACATCAGTGAGCTAAGAAGTATGTGTGCATATGTATATATGTAAGAATTATATACAATATGTCCTGCCTTGAGATTAGACCATCTTTGGTAACCAAATTTATTGTGTGTTTAAAAGACATTGTCTAATTAGAAAATTAGTAAAAGTTCAGTTTGTTGGCACACTGGTATTTCCAGGCTGCTGTTAGCTACAGATACTAGCAGACTTGACAGTTGATTGTCACAGTCATCTTTTAGCCAGATCGTATTTACTGGAAAGGGAAACACTGTCGGTTTACTTATAAAACTTATACATAAGTAAACTATTCTCAAGAGGTTGTTGGCCAGGAAGCTATCCTGTAGTTTTCTTCTTCAGAACTTACTGTAGCATAGATTATACTGATAGGATTGTGTGTTCTGATGTTGCATTGTTACAGGGAAAATCCAAAAAGCTTATGGCACTTAAAAAAAAATTTCAAATGAAGATAAAAGAAAATCTTAACTTTGTGTGTGGTTTGTGTTTGCATTTTTATCTAATCAACCAAACCATTTTAATTAATTCAGACACTTGCCTCTGTTTTCTGTGCCCGTTAGGAGCTCTTTCATTAGGGATGCAAATGTGCTCCTAAAATAATGAGAGTGTTATTATCACCCTTTAGTCATTTAGGTGGTCATGAAGAGAACAAAAAAATCATTTAGTGGGAAAGTATTCTTTGAATATACAGTGATAACATTAACGTCAGTATTTCTGCAGATCATTAGTCTGATTATTCTCCCATGTAAGCTCCCTCATGTTTAGTTTGCTGGCATAGAGCGCAGGGTAAATAGGCAGGCACATATGTGAGCAGAGAATCCCTAAAAGCCTTTGTCTCATCACCCACGCTTTGATCCTGCAAGGGTCTCAGCTCCCTGGGGCAATCCAGCAAAGCACTTCCTTAACTTCAAGATCATGAGTCGCTCCACTGATCCTGCACTTTGCAGGACAAGCCTATGAAAAACAAGGAAATCACTTAGGCCTGGTCTACACTGGGGGGCGGGGGGGAATCGATCTAAGTTACGTAACTTCAGCTACGTGAATAACGTAGCTGAAGTTGACATACTTAGATCGACTTACCGTGGTGTCTTCAGTACTGTAGGTCAACTGCTGCTGCTCCCCCGTCGACTCTGCCTGTGCCTCTCGCCGAGCTGGAGTACAGGAGTTGATGGGAGAGTGCTCGGGGGTCGATTTATCGCATCTAGACTAGGCGCGATAAATCAACCCTCGCTGGATCGATCGCTGCCCACTGATCCGGCCGGTAGCGAAGACATACCCTGTGATTGTGTCTTAAATGCAGAAACTTATGTTTGGGGTGGAGAAGAGGGACTGTGCTGTCGTAGCCAGAACCCCAGAATCCCTGGTTTCGTAGGGAGTGCACAGTGCAGTGACACTTCTGCTTCACTTTAAATGGGTGTACAGTGTGTGCCAGCTTACTACCACAGGATGTGGCGTCATGGCTCTACCCTTCCTTGCTATTCAATGTTCAAACAAACAAAGTGAGCCAAGAAAGTGCAACAGTCAGGCTTTATACCCTTCCTCCACATATACACCTCTACCTCGATATAACGTCCTCGGGAGCCAAAAAATCTTACCACATTATAGGTGAAACCGCGTTATATCGAACTTGCTTTGATCCACCGGAATGCGCAGCCCCATCCCCCCGGAGCACTGCTTTACCGCGTTATATCTGAATTCATGTTATATCAGGTCGCGTTATATCGGGATAGAGGTGTACTGTCCTCTCTCATCTAGCACTTCCTGAAAACAGAGCTGTCTAAGTTCCTATACATAATAATCACATGATAACTCCTGCTACTGGAAAGTTATTTATCACTATGCTTGCCCCTTTGTGGAGTACAAAAGTGATAATACTGATGATCAGACACTCTAATCTCGTAACTGCATTGTGACTGCCCACTCTGCCCCCCTGCTACTTATGCCTCCACACAAAGACAGCCATAAACATATCAAGAAGAATTAACAAAGTCCTCTTTGCATACCACAATAAATTAGTAGTGCAGAAAAAAAGGCATCAGTGGCATGATTTTGAAAGTAATAGGGTGCCCACTAGCAAACCATATTTCTGTGGGCAATTTTGCTTGGCTACATCGGTTGTAATGTGTTAACATGTTACCCTAATTAATCATTTGCATATTCAATTATCTCATTTGGCTGTATACACAAGTTACAAACAAAAACATTCAACTGCAACAGCATTTTGAGTACAGCTGGTTTGGAATTTCCTGTCAAAATGATTTTTTGATAGAAAATGCAGCTTCCGCAAAAATCAAAATGTTCTGCTGAAAAGTTTTGATTTCACACGAAATATTTGTTTCAGATCAGTTTGACCCAAACTGAAATATTTCAGGTTTGTCGAACTGATCTGGAATATTTTGTTTCAAGTCATTTTAATATTAAACTGCATTTTCTGATTGTGGTGTATTGCCTTATAATTACTGTAGTTCCAGGTGCTTCATTCTTCCCTATGGGCCAGGCTCTGTGGCTAAATTGCACCTCCTGTCATGTACCCATAACCTCCATCTGAATGACCCTACTGATGCATCATGGGAGTCTTGTGGCTGCAGAGCATCATCAGAGAGAGAGTCTGGCCAGAGAGCCAGGCCCATATGACACACCCAGAATGACAGTTCCTATGAGGCAGTGTGGCACTATAAGGAAATGCAGTTTAATGTTCAAACCATAATGAAACATTTCATTTTAAGAAGTGTCAAAATGTTTTGTTTCAATCACAAATGTCAAAACAAAATATTTAGAGAATTTGAAATTGAGATTGCTCAGAACTGGAAAATTTCAATATTTCAGGTTTTACACTAAATTTGTGGTAAAAAAAGGTCTAAATATCAGAATTTCCTGTTTGACAGAAATTCTGGTTTTCACTCAGCTCTAATTTTGAGATCAGTCTTTCACCCATTACAACTGCAAAATTCCTATCGACTTCAGTAATACAGTACTAATACAACTGTGCACATAGCAGTGCACCTAAATTGTTTAAACATCAGGGCCTGTGAATCGTTTGTGTGTCTAGTCATTACATATAGTTTGACGCCCTCTATATATTCTTAGATTTTAAAGCCAGAAGGGACCATTCTGATCATCTACTCTGACCTCTTCCATTACACAAGCCACAGAATTTCACCATGCAGTTCCTGCATCAAGACAATCAGCCTCTGACAGAGCTAAAGCATATCTTTTGGAAAGGCATCTAATCTTGATTTAAAGACTTCAAGTGATGGAGAATCCACCACATACCCAA
Organism: Chrysemys picta bellii; assembly: GCF_011386835.1. Taxonomy (NCBI): domain Eukaryota; kingdom Metazoa; phylum Chordata; order Testudines; family Emydidae; genus Chrysemys; species Chrysemys picta. The sequence goes on along the minus strand of NC_088799.1, from coordinate 12,647,479 downwards.
GTAAATTGTTCCAGTGCTTAATTACCCACACTTTCAGAAATGTGTGCCTTATTTCTAGTCTAAATTTGTCTAGATTTCACATCCAGACATTGGATTTTGCTAGGCCTTTGTCTGCTACATGTAATTACCATAAAACCTTGTGCCATTCTTTGAAAGCTTTAGGAGGCTTGTATGCAAAATATCAGCATTCCTATTGACAATTATGCCAATGCCCTCACAGATTAAAAGGTTGGTAGATAGGCACTGACATCATAGACAAATGAATAACTCCTACTGTAATGGCTTCAACGAGTCCCTGAGAAACTTGCCTGGATAGCACTGCTATAGATTACAGCTTTGTTAACGAGACAAAACCAAATAGTTTAGACATCCCCCAACAAAACCTTAATTCTGATATTCCACTACCCTTGTGTTTTGTGACCAAAAAGGACCCTTAAAGGTTACTTTCATTCAGGTTTGAGGATTTTTTAGTCAATTAACAGACAATATTTGTTCTTTTACTAGGGTTACTCTTTAATCTTAGATGCTATATGAATTTAAAGAGAAGTAATAAATATTTGCTGAAAATAGCTTGGCTGTTGTCCATTGGTGCTAATAGGATTAGGGATGTGATGAATTACCCACAAGAGATTTTGATACCTCTGAACATAAGAGATCCTGATATTCTACACGCAATACTAGCATCATCAGTTCCCATCCATAGCCGTTTCCATTGCAAAATGGTTTGGATGACAACAAAATGTAATCCAAATGTTGTTTATATTTTCTCCTTCCTGTCTTCATAGGCAGGTTATTATTTGGGGGATGGGAGTTCACCTATTTCATAGCCACACAACCTAAAAGAACATTTTTCGTGAAAGAAGCACAGTAATTTGTACTGCTTCATGCTTGTTTTTGCTTACTACACTTTTTATAAGTATGCAGAGACAGAAAGGATATTTATATTTTGTATTTATCCAACAATCTCCGAGTGATGTAAGTAATTATGATTAGAGCTGGTCTGGAATTTTTTTATTACATTTTTTTTTGTCAGAAAATACCAGTTTTATTAAAACCAGAACAAGTTGCATGAAAAGTCTGGTTTGACCAATTATTCTTACTTCACATTTCTTTTTGAATTTTTTTTTCAAAATTCTCAATAAATTTCATGTTGACATTTTTTAAATGAAAAATTCTGATTTTCTGTTTTGAAATGACTTTTCATTTGGAAATTTAAGCTAATTGGAGTAAAGTAATATTTTAAAAATAAAAAAAATGGTCAAAATCAAAATGAAGGAGTTTGAAATGATCAAAACAAAATATTTCAGTTGAGCCAGGACCATCTTTTCCCCCAGATTTTAGTTTGGCGAACATTTTCAATATTGACTTTTTGTTCCAACTCCAAACAGGATGATTTTTCAAAATCTCAAAATTTTTCACAGGATGGGGAAACCATTTTCTGACTAGCTCTAATTATGATCCCATATTACAGAGGAGGAAACTTAGGCACAGATAGATCAAGTGACTTGCTCAGGTGTGTATGGAAAATCTGCAGCAGTGTAGAAAATAGAATTTGGGTCTTCTAGTACCCAGTCCTGTCCTCTAAGGTCATTCTCCACAAGGAGAAAGAGGGAAAATGGAGGTGTAGAAAAAGAGCGTCTAAATCTCTATAGTCATGCACTTTACGCGTTTATGTACACCAGTGTAAAGTGCTACCACTGATTTTAGCGTGTGGAAAATTCTGATCTGGCAGCATTTTATATCCACTTTGCACAAGTGTAAATGACTAAACAAAGTGCAAGGAAGGGGAGAATCAGGCTCAGACTGAACATGGGAGGAAACAGTCAAGGGCCAGGTTCTACCCTTATGAGAATGCACGCAGTTCTGCAAGTGGACAGTGGGATTTTCATAAGTGTGCAGTTCTGGCCTAACTCTGGCCCACTGATGTCAAAGGGAGCTTTACCATTGACTTCAATGGGAGCAATAAGACCTGTGCAGAGTGCTTTTGAAAATGCCAGCCAAAATGTCTACCCGAATCATTATGCATTATACATATTGCTTGTGGAAACATCGTATTGAAGGATTCACTTACTATGGTCCCAAACCATTACATCATTTAATTTTAAACACCGTAGTAGTGCCCCCAGAGTCAGTGGGACTATTCAGATGCTTAAAGTTAAACACATGTTGAAGTGCTGGATCAGAGTCTATGTATTTAATTCAATAAAAATACTCCATTAGGTTCCCAACATATTAGGCTAAGATTATTTTGTGGGTTTTATGCTGCAAAGAAGCCAAGCAGAATTTTACCTGAATTCCGTTCTACTTAATTTGCTAACATTCAGAAAGTATCCACACCTATAAGAGTAACCTGAAAGTGAAGAATACAAAAAAAGGAATTCAACAGGTGGTCAGGTTAGATCAGTGTATTGTTAAAATATCCTGCTACCGTTTGAAAAGAACTGTTATTGCTTGCTGGCTTATCACTGCTGTAAATCCCATTGAAATCACATCACGCTAAAGGGAGTTTCTTTTCTAGTATGAGGTCACAGAGAATTCTAAAAGAATGCATTCTTAATAAATACCAAATGGGGAAGGAACACCAAATATTAATGAAAAATATCATTTTCATCAATATTTTCTATAGAAGTTTCTAATCTTTTGGTGAAAAACTTGGAAACCAAAAATTTCACTTCAGAAATGCTGTTGTGGTGCCTCATAGGAGTTGTAATTCAAACGCCTTATGCTCCTATTCTCAATGGGCTGGTCTTCCTAGCTGGACTACATCTGCCATGATGCATCCCTCTTGCTGAGCCACTGTAGTGCATCATAGGAATTCCAATCTGTATTGTGGGAGACACAGTCCCTCTGGGGAATCTGGCCCATAGAGAAGAATTGAGGCATGAGGCACCCTTACTACATTTCTCATGAGCCAGCATTTCAAAATAAATTTTGTTTGTTTGTGTCCAAAACTTTTTTGGTTTTAGAGCATTTGATTTTTTTTTTAAGTAAACATTGGATTTCTCCCCTGGAAGCAGACAACTTTAATGAAAAATCTGTTGAGTCAAAAGCCCAATTTTTCATCAATATGCAATATCAACAGAACACTCTCAACCAACCCTAATTTTCACTTTACAGACTCACCAGTGTTCCTCCAACCTGACTGGGCTGGAAACCCCTCTATAAATAAGGGATCATTTTCAGCTCAGTCTTTGGCCTCTCCACTGGCTCTGCAACACTGGAAACAAGACTGAAGCCCGAAAACTCATTTCACATAAACCACCAAGCAGCCATTCTACCTTTGCATGACAATCTTTAGCTGACAAAAACAACGAAGAGTCTGGTGGCACCTTGAAGACTAACAGATTTATTTGGGTATACAATTTCTGCATCTGAAGAAGTGGGTTTTTTAACCCACAAAAGCTTATGCCCAAATAAATGTTAGTCTTTAAGGTGCCACCAGACTCCTTGTTGTTTTTGTGGATACAGACTAACACTTGACACTTGAATCTTTAGCTGGGGTAAATTCGTAGAGCTCCACTGACGTTAATAGACTTACAGTGATTTAGATCAATAGAGGGTCCAGCCTCTAGATTTCTATGGGGTTGGGATCCATTCACCTAGAGGTGAAAAGCTCTGTATCCTGTTATCTATCCAGGTCCATCATTCTACCTATCTATGTTTATGCTAAAGTAATTTTAAAGATGTGTCTATTTTAAGACCAGAAAAGATTATTATAATGTTTTATGCTACTAATTAAAGTATGTTGATCCTTTTAGTAGGGCAGTAGACAAAAAAGAACCAGCAATCACCCTGCCAGCTGAAGTAAGGGGAGAGTTTAAAAAGATACACTGCCAAACTGCCACTCATGCATAGTACCTGGAAGAGAAACATCAGCAGAAGTGCCAAGTACATCACTGATTTTATCCCTTTCATTTCAGCCTTTCTTATTGTTTTCAATAGAACATTAAATTACTGTAGTGCAATGTATCACATCAGGACATAGTCTCATGCATTCTTAATTGAAAGCTAATATCTATTTCAGTATCTGCATTTAAGCCAATGCACTAGCCATAATATCAGCTTTTGAAAACTCATAATCGCTCTTTTACTGATACCATCTGTCAGTTTAATCTCCCCCTCCCAGAATTCAAGGAAGGGGGTCCCCTAAGGGAAAGAGGGAGAAAGAAATAGTGCTGTCATGAAGGCTCAGTAAATTGAGAGAAGGATGTTGAGTTGAAATCTCAGCTTGATTAGATAAGATATATTACTTATTAATTATTTAAGTAGGGAAATAATTGAGAATTATTATTATTAGGTTACTGCCATTCCCATTCCCTTAGAGTGTTCATTCTGCAAGATTTACTGATACACAAGGGAGAAGGAAAGTAAAAATATGTATTAAGCACACTAGCACAATGAGCACCCTTTTGAAGTTAGGTTAATTATTTCACTAACAAAGAACGACCATGTACCCTCCAATTTACAGTGAACAACAACAGAACAAGTCACAATAGTGGATGGACTGGGGCTTGATTCGCCTCTCCCTTATGGTAGTTTCACACTGTTATAACTTCACTGATTTCTGTGAAATCTTACTCCTTATTTACACCAGCATAGGTGAGAAGAGATTCAGCTTCACCATTTAATCCAATTTAGTTACACTATTAAAAGGCTTAAGAAGCTATCCGTTAATGCAAACAAAACACACCATCATTTACTCTCATTTCATGGCTGAAAAGAGCATTTTGCCTAAAAACCAGATGGAGTTGCCCACTTTTCTTCAAACATATAGATGGGCTTTTATTGCCTCAGTATGGTCCAGAACCTGGCATCAAGTTCCAATTTTCCATCTGGGACTGGTGGAGCTTTCCTTAAGTAATATTGCAGATAATGTCAGGATCAGAGTCTACTTCTATAATCTAAATCCTTGCATAGTGACTGACATTTTTCTTTGGAATGTATGTTTTAATCTCAAATACCCTGTTTTTTATCAGCTTCCAGCTATCCATGTTATCTGAAGAACCTGGTCCAATATTTTTTCTTCCTTGGAACAATCTGCCATTCCTCTAATACCTTGTATTTTCAGAGGTAAAAATTCTTAGAAAAACTCATACAATAAAAATCTTCAAACAACCTGTAAGGCAGACAAATAATCTGAAAAGAGGAAGAAGAAGAAAAAGAAAAAGGCAGCCTGTAAGGTGTGTTTTGTGCTGAAGTCAGAGAAAATACCAAAAGAGAGCATACCTGTCTTAGACTATTTAAAATTCCTGCAAAGCTAAAGTGCCTGCATTCCAATTTCTATCTTAACAAAAAAGAGAGAGTCTGAACTTCAGAAAATCACCACATGCTACCAAATTCTTTAACACGCTCCATTTACTATATCACCCTAAAGAAACTGAAAAGTGATTGTTCTCTCAGAATGTTGCTATTGCTCTAGTTTCAAGATTATATAAATGCATCAGATTGTAATAATAATAATCTTAAGAGTCATGCTTAGAGGTTTCAGCTGAGATTATACAGTGGGACCACAAACACATAATAGGAGACAACCCCTGCCCCAAAGAGGCAAGAGAGAAAAGACAGACAAATAAAAGGGAAAGAAAGGAATACAAAGTCACACAGTTGGTCAGTGGCAGAGAGGAAAATACACCTGCCAAGGAATAGTCAGGCCTCCTGACTCCTAGTCCAATGACCTGTCAGCTACGCCATACTACCTCTTTACTTTAAATATAGACAAAATTATGCATTAATACATATAATATCACCTCAGACATTTTTAGATAATTTATCTCCAATTTGACCCATAGTTGACCTTCAGCTCGATATAATTTCATTTGGAAGCATGTTATATTTGTTTATTAGAGTGAATATAGCCTTTTTAAAAATTATACATAATTCACCAGGTTACTATAAGCAATAATTAAGTTACTTGATTCATCATTTTTGAGGCATTTGTTAAATTATTGAAAAAAAAAAAAAAACTATTTTCCAAAAAGACATATTTAAGACAGCAAGGTCATCAGGGGATGTGAAAGGAAATGCCATTCCTTCTCTGGGCGGACACAAGCCATCCCTCAAAGAGACATATGGAGGTCACTGTCGGTATGTCAACACTGGGATATAAAACCCCTGGCTCCAAATCTCAGAACCTGATTCGGGTTTGTGGGGCTCGGGCATTGGGGATAAAACTAGCAATCTAGATGTTCAGGCTCAGGCTGATTCGGGCTCGCGGGGTCTCAGAGCCCAGGCTCCAGCCTGAGCCCAAACATCTACACTATAATTTTATAGCACCTCAACCTGAAATCTGTGAGCCCAAATCAGCTGACCCTGTCTCTGAGACTTGGTGCTGTGGGGTTTTTTTAAGGGCAGATTAAACATACCCTGTAGGTATGTAGACAGGAGCCTCGAACAGCCATCATTGGTTGGGTTCCCTTTACAGCTGCTAATAGGCAGCAGATGAGTGCAGGAAAAGGTACATCAGATCCCAGGTCTCCCTGTGTACATTGATCAACATGAAACAACCCTATGCTTATTCTCCCAACTGCCTAAAGTTAAACATGTGCTTAAGTGTTTTGCAGAATAAGGATGGGCTGTTGAATTGGGGGCCTATGTACCTATATGCTATTGCATTGTGCGGATCTTTTTGGTCAGCAGGGACGTGCACTGAAATCAGTGGGGTGCTACACAGACCCAAGATCTGTCTGCACAGAGCCACAGGATCAGGGCCTAGAACATAGTTTTACACCAATACATTGCAAGTCCTTTCTTCTTTGTATGTTATTTAAACTCTTCCCCCTCTCCTGCTTTTGTGTTTTAATTCCCTGATTTTACTTCTCTCAGGTATGATCAGGAGGAATATTGATGTTTCTGACTGTAAATGAGGTTCGCTCATGCAAGTGGTTCAATTGAGCTTGTATGAATAAGAGCTCCCAGACTTGGGGCCTCCGGTTTCTGTTTTATTAGTTATGTGGGACTAGAAAAAAAGACTGAATTTCTGTTACTGGCTTTGAAAGATACTAAGAAATCAGCAAATACTCCTATCTGTAGTCTCACTTTCTCTTTGCTGTATCTAGTCAATCATAAGTGCTTTCCTGATTAAAAAAAGAAAAAAAAATACATTGCTACACATCTTCCCTAATAAGTAGTGGACAGACCCAGACCAGTGCGGTACAGGAGTCTGGTAGAGGGCAAATATACTGGTCACTGGATGAGTAGTTTTCTGTTCCCTGAGTGACCAGAGCAGGGGCTGCACTAGAGTAATCAGGAACCTGCTAGAACCAGTTAAGGCAGGCAGGCTAATTAGGACACCTGGAGCCAATTAAGAAGAAGCTGCTAGAATCAATTAAGGCTGGCTAATCAGGGCACCTGGGTTTTAAAAGGAGCTCACTTCAGTTTGTGGTGGGAGTCTGAGGAGCTAGAAGCAAGAGGCGCAAGGAGTAAGAGGGTCAGGGTGTGCTGCTGGAGGACTGAGGAGCACAAACGTTATCAGACACCAGGAGGAAGGTCCTGTGGTGAGACTAAGGAAGGTGTTTGGAGGAGGCCATGGGGAAGTAGCCCAGGGAGTTGTAGCTGTCATGCAGCTGTTACAGGAGGCACTATAGACAGCTGCAGTCTACAGGGCCCTGGGCTGGAGGGTGGGCCTGGGTTCCCCCCAAACCTCCCAATTGACCTGAACCGTGGGTTCTTCCAGAGGGGAAGGTCTCTGGGCTGTTCCCCAACCCATATGGTGAATCTCTGAGGCAAGAAAATCCCCCAATAAGCGCAGGACCCACCAAGCTAGAGGAGGAACTTTGTCACAGTAGTTTTGGAGCTCAAATAGTTTACCCAAGTTCTGTTTCTTAAAATATGGTACAGCCTGAAGTACACACAGAAACAAAACTTCATTCATTTAGCAGTGACAGGTTAACAAGACTTTCTACACAAAGAATACGAAACATTGTTCAATCAATATCATCCGTATCCTCCTCCTTTTTGCTTGGCCCATTACATATTGTCTTAATGAGGAATCAAACTCCTGCACCACATTACAGTCAAGGGTCATTCTGATGGGAAAGAAATCCCATAATTTATCCTCCAAGGGTGAAATTCAGCCCTGTATAGAGGGCCAGCATGAGGCATATGCAACACTCACATTCCATGTAAGCCTATTGAAGGCTTAAATTATGCATAGGCCTTATGCTGGTCCTTTGCACAAGAGTGAATTTCACTCCAAGACATCACATCACCACCTTTCCAGCGAAGTTAATTGTGTTTATACCAAAAGTCAAAGTAATTTCACCGTCAGCTTGCAAATCAAAGTTGGGTCAATGAGGACCATCATACCACTTCATATAGTAAAATTCCTTATATGCTTAGGAATAATTTCCCCACCCTAACAAAGCATTGTTCTGGGGAAATGAAAAATTATCATCGGAGAATGGCAGCTCCACGTATTTCATGCAATCCCCATGTTGATCACATACATAAGCATTGGTGCTGGATCCCTATGGCGTCTTCTACTTTGAAAATTCTGGCACGAAAATAGTACCCTTATTTTTCTGTGGCATTGACATCTTTCTACTAGGGAGACCTTCTAACCTGAACTTTAAGGATACAGGAAATCATTTAGCACTTACTTATTGAAATGTGCATAAACCTTAAAAACATCAGACAGTTTCAGCATAAACATCTGTCACTCCAACAGATATCACCATGTCAAAATGCCCCTGAGCAGAATCTCTTCTTCCAGTTCAAAGCAGCAACAAACCTATGGTAGTTAGACAGCAAGTACTTTTGGAAAGATGACAGCTGGATTGTCAGACATTAATGCTGAATTAAACTATGTTTGTATGTTACAGCAATAATGTAAAAGAATTACTCCTTTGTAACTGTACATAGAGCCACAAAATTACTGTCTGAAGATAGCAGGGAAAATGAAATGGTTCTGTGCCACTTCCATTCATGCTACTATGTTTTCATTGAATGTTAATTTGATGTGGTTTCTATTTTTGCTCTCATCATGTGAAGTATCAGTGCAAACATCTGTCACTGGAAGAGATATCACCCAGAAATATTCCCTGGGCAGAATTATCCCCAGCAAGTAAAAAGCAGGAGAGGTAGTTCCAGTAAGTGTTGCTGATGAGATGTCAGCTTGACTATAAGAAGATTTACCAACTGAAGTAAAATTGCATTTACTTAATTTCCAGTATTGGTATCCTTCATCAACAAACCTGGATATCTTACTCTGATTTCATTTTCATACAGTGCTTGACAAAAAAACACTAGTCACCAAAGCAACCCACAAGTGTCTGGACAGGTGTATTTATTTAGACTTTTTCTGTGTTTCTCTCATATTGTAAGTTCATCGCAAGTTTGTTTAAAAAATACAGGGCAAGAATCTGGTTTAAATTGGCATGGAACTATTGGATTCAACTGAGGTATGCCAATTTGTTCTGGCTGAGGATCTGATACAATAATTTTCAACAAATCGATTAAATTTATCTTTTAAAAAATCCTTCAGGAAACCTTTCCACCACCCTAGCATATCATCCATTGCAATCTCCATTCAGAATGTTTTCTTGGTCTCTTCTTAATCACCATTCAACCCCACCTCAGTCTTACCCATATAACAGCCGAGGCTAGTAGGAATAGGTCATCAGACAAGGTTCTGGTTAACCAAGGCAGGAAGTGAGTTTCATAGCCCAGGACCCATTACCCAAAAACACACTGCTGATAGCCCCCTTTCATTTATAGTTCTAGCACCTTGAATATCTATTAGGATACCACAGGAAGAAATTAAGTAGTCACTCGGTTAGACAGGATGAAAAAAATGGACAGATTTATAGGTTAAAAAAACGGTATCTAGAACAGTGTTTCTCAACAACCAGTCCGTGGACTGGTGCTGGTCCCTGAGATCTCCCTGACACAGTTTAGGAAGGCAGCAAACCAGTCCCTGGTTTCAAAAAGGTTGAGATACACTGATGGAAAGTACCTGCAAAGCAAGTTGGGAAGTTTACTTCTCACTTGTTCAAACCCATCCTCAGAATTGCTGCTCATCAACATAAATGTTAATACAGTCACAATTTAAATTGCCATCAAAAGTCCACAGAAGTCAATGGGAGTCTGAAAGAACAAGGCTTTGATTCTCATCTACAATAAAGGACACAAGTCAAGAGGGGGCTTTAAAGGCACCTTTATGCTCCCTAGTCCTGAGCCATTTTTGCCATAGTTCCACTCACCTGGATTAATTTAGAATAACCTGATGGCTACTCTAATTTACATTAAAAGGGACCAATATAGCAGTGAGGCATCAATAGGGTGCACTAATCCCCTGACCATGCCTCTTTTTCACAGCCACACCTCACAAGCTATCAGCAGGAAGGAAGGTGGTACAGGTAGGGTTACCATACGTCCTCTTTTTCCCGGACATGTCCGGCTTTTCAGCAATCAAACCCCCGTCCGGGGGGAATTGCTGAAAAGCCACACATGTCCGGGAAAATGGCCGGCACTTCCTCTCCCCCTGTGGCTCTGCTCCACTCCTCCTCTCTCAGATTTACAGAGCCAAGCTGCCCGAGCAAGCGCTACTGGCTTCAGGCAGCACCCCCCCCGCCTCCGGACCCCGAGCCCCCAGCCAGGCACTTCTCCTACCCGGCTCCAGCTGAGCTGCTCCCACGGTGCAAGGTCCCGAGGCAGGGGGGGTGCTGCCTGAAGCCGGTAACGCTGGCCCCTGCAGCTCTGCTCTGTAAGTCTGAGGGGGCGGAGCCGAGCAGCTCAGTTGGAGCCGGGGAAGGGACGTGTCCAGCCAGCTCTGGGTCCTGAGGTAGGGGAGGGCTGCCCAAAGCCAGCAGCTCAGCTCTTACAGTCTGAGCTGGGAGGAGCAGCTCAGCTAGAGCCCAGGTAGGAGAAGTGCCTGAAGCCGGTAGCACTAGGGCAGCTTGGCTCTTAAACAGAGCCGAAGAGTCAGGGAGCAGCAGCAGTCGCCAGAGCCTGCTCTAAGGTAAGCCAGGGATGCCAGCAAAGCTGGGAGTACCATGCGCCACTGATTGCACAGGTGGGGGGCAGCGCTGGGGGAGCTGCTCCGGGGAGTCGCCAAAAAGCACTGACTGTGGTGGGGGAGGAGGGGAGGGCAGTGTGAAAAAGGCAGGAGTGTGCAGAGGGATCAGAGCTCTGGCTGCGATGGGCATCGGGCTGCCTTGCCTGCAAGTGGATCAGAGCTCCTGGGGCTGGGGTGTGCTGTATGGCACTCAGCTCCCCATTTGTGATGAGACACAGCAGTGTGGTGGATCACTGCGAAATACCTGCCCAATCAGAGCTGCGGGGGCAGGGCTTGCAGGGGCTGGCTCCGACAGCTCCCATTGGAGCTTTTCCCAGCCAATGGGAGCCTCTGAGCTTGGCTTGTGGCGGGCCCAGCACGTGGAGACCCTGGCTGCCCCTGATCCTAGGAGCAAACACAATGCCAAAACGAAAATACAAAGTTCACTACATATAAAGAATTACGTTTTAGAATTAAAGAATTAAATAGCTCAAAATGTCCGGGATTTTACCGGGCAGGGAGGAGAACTGGGTGCTCCAAGGCATCTGGGGAGCTGGGAAACAGAACAGTGTGAGCTGCGTGTCCTGACCGCTCCCAAAAACTGAGCGCCGGGGCAGATCCTCCACTGAGCAGCTTCATTAAAGTCATGGGAGTCTATACTAGTGGAGTGCCTGACTTTAGAATTGGTGCAGCTGTTTTGTGTGGCTGGGAGGGAGGAGGGGGAATGTGGGGTGCTCAGGGGAGGGGGCGGAGACTTTGGGGAAGGGGTTGGAATGGGGACAGGGAAGGGGCGGAGTTGGGCGGGGCCGGGGGTGGGGAAAGGGGTGGGACTGGGGGAGGGGAAGGGGCGGAGCCGGGGCCCCATGGAGTGTCCTCTTTTTTCAATGTTCAAATATGGTAACCCTAGGTACAGGAGCAGTTACGCTAGCGGTGTGCCTCTGGAGGACTCACTTACATGGAGATTTCATTTTTTTCCATAGATTCCTAGATTAGAAGGCCAGACGGGTCTACTGTGAGAATATATATTCTGACCTGGTGTACAGCACTAGCCATAAAACTTCCCCAGAGTAATTCCTAGAGCAGAGGTGGGCAAACTGCAGCCTGCGGGCCACTTCCAGCCCACAGGACCCTCCTGCTGTCCGGACCCTCCCCGCTGTCCCCTCTCCCCCGCAGCCTCAGCTCACCATGCCGCTAGCGCTCTGGGTGGCGGGGCGGTGACCTCCTGCCGGGCAGCGCGACTGCAAGAGCCACTGGCCTGCCCCGGTGCTCTAGACTGCACGGCAGCATGGCTGGCTCCAGCCGGGCGGCATGGCTGCCAGTCCTGGTGCTCGGAGTGGCATGGTAAGGGGATTCTGGGGGGAAGTCAGGGAACAGGGGGCGGTTGGATGGGGCAGAGGTTCTGGGGGGGTGGTCAGGGGATGGGGAACAGTGGGGATTAGATAGGCATGGGAGTACCAGGGAACCTGTCAGGGGGCGGGGAGTGGATGGGGTCGGGGACAGGGAGCAGGGGGCAGTTGGATGGGGTGGAGGTTCTTGGGGGGAGAAGGGGACGGTCAGGGGGCGGGAAGTGGGAGGGCCCACTATACAGTTTTGGAACCCCGATGTGGCCCTCAGGCCAAAAAGTTTGCCTGCCCCTGTCCTAGAGTATACATTTTAGGAAAACATCCGATCTTGATTTAAAAATTGTCAATGATGGAGAATCTACCACGACCTTTGGCAAATTTTTCCAATGGTTAATTATTCTCACTGTTAAAATATTTATGTCTTATTTCCAGTCTGAATTTGTCTCACATCAACTTCAAGCCATCACATCATGTTATTCATTTCTTTGCAAGCTGAAGAGCTCATTTTCAAATATTTGCACCCCATTTAGGTACTTACAGACTGTAATTAAAATCACCCCTTAATTTTCTCTTTGTTAAGCTAAATAGCTTGAGATCCTTGAGTCTATCAGTATAAAACATGTTTTCTAATCCTATAATCATTCTTATGGCTCTTCTCTGAACCGTCTCCAATTTATCAACGTCCTTCTTGAATTGTGGACACCAGAACTGGACACAGTCTTCCAAATGATCCTCCCATGACTGGCTACATGGGCACTTTACTTCAGAGATGGTACTATAAATGTGCCCCAATGCAGCCAAGAATCAGAGTCTAAAATCAAATTTCAATAATCCATATACTTCGATGCTCACTCATTTGCAAGTACATAATTCCCCATTTATGACTATACCATTGGTAACCACATGCAAATGCCCATTTACAAGCACAAATGTAGATTCCTTTGTGTGCAAAGGAAGTGCATGGAAACACAGTACAGTGTGTCTAATGTAGGAGGCCTCTGGTGGCAATTGGCCACTGAAAATTTGCTTTTGGAGCATTAGAATAATTCCTTTGATAGCAATTAATAGAAAATTCATGCCTTGACAAACATGTGGAGAAAATGTCTTATTCTGATGGCACAAAATGTAACATTAAGAGTTTATGGGTCAAATTCACGTCTGGTGTAACTCCAGTGAAGTCAGTCACCATTTTTTTTTAATCAGCATCTGCAAATGTTGTCTTTGGCGACAGCCAAATAAAAATTTATAAAGACAAATTAATCCCTAATGCAAGCCAGAGAAGCAATTTAAAAAGTTGCATATGAGATTATGGCAGGATTTGAGGTCCCCTGTAATATTTTATGAATACTGAATGTTGACTTGGTTTTTGGAAAGTTTACTGTATGATTATATGTTTTAATTTAATAGGGTGCTGTAAGGAAAAACAAGCAGGAAGAAAAGGAATGGCTCAAGATAAACTACTTCTCAGCAAACACTTGAGAGTTAAGAAACAAAGGCAGAACAAGAAAAGCCCATGCACACAAGAGATCAAGACTGTGGCAGGTTTCAAAAAGAACTCTCTCTCAACCAGGACCACATTGGGCGTGGCTGAAGAAGTTAGAACTGCCGAGGTTACTATCGGAGGATGGTAACCCTTTAGATAAAATAGATATGGGTGTAGATTGTTGTTTTAAAATCGTTTTTCTCTAAGGTCTAGTTTTTAAAAAGGATTTAGGCATTTCTGTGCATAGTGCTCCAATCAGGGGTGAAAGTAAGCCGGTACAGACCAGTACAGTGTACTGGTAAAAAGTGGCCGCCGGTACCGGCCCATACCCAGCTGACTTTAAAGCACTGCCGTGGCAAAGAACCCCGCTTAAAGCGCTTTAACATCCTTGCCACCCCCCAGCTGCCGATGGGGGGCAAAGGGGAGCTACCCCAGGGCCGGTGATTTAAAAGGGCCTGGGGCTCCAGCCGCCGTTGCCACTCTCACCCTGCCCCTTCTGCCTGAGGCCCCACCCCTTCTGCCCACGGCGCTGGCCCCCATTCTGGTAAGTCCTGTCTTTTACTTTCATCCCTGGCTCCAATCCCTAACTGATGTAGGAGCCTAAGTCATTTTCAAAAGGGGTTTAGGCACCTAGGAGCCTATATCATCAACAGTTGATGGAATTTAGACACCTAAATGCCTACATCTCTTTTTTGAAAATGAGATTTAGAGTCCTAAATCAAATAGACATTGCAAATCTGAGATCAGGAACACCTAAATGCCTTTAAAAATCTAGGCCTAAATGCTTGTTCCGACTGCAAAATAAACAATACTTTGGTTTAAGAAGGCTGTCTGGTCATTGCATTCACCACTGGTCACGGATGCCTGAAGGGAAGGACCACAGGTGTCCAAAATCCATCAGACCATCAGGGTCAGAACTGTTGACAGGCGGGCTCCTGTAGGCCAAGAGTCTAAGAGTGGGAGTACAGTGGAATTCCAGGCTGAGATAGGGAGAGGCTCAAGGCCCAACATCTGAGGTGGTGTGCTCTGAGACACCACAAAAGGGGACAGAACGGCAGCTCGCCTGTAACTGTGGCAATGATAATGAAAACTGTAAATGAACTGAGACCTACTTACTTCCAAATCTCTAAATATGAAAGGGAAGAAAGAATCACCATTAATAGAACAACAAACATGTAACACCAGTTACCACAAAGTGGTATTGTGATATATCTTAGGCCTTGTCTTCTCTGGCAGCAGAGCATGGCCGTAGTGAAAAGCAGGCTGTGTCCACACTGTGGTGTATAGCTACATGCAGGAGGGAAAGGCTCCAGAAGGGGGAGGCAGCAGGAAAAGGCTCCGGCAGTCCCTGCTGTGGGGAAAAGCTCTGCAAGGGGGGAATGCAGCAAGACACAACACTGCTAAAAATAGCAGTATAGACAAGGGAGGTACTGATTGGGCACAGAGAGCCATGTAGGGACCTACCCTAAGGCCCTGGCATGTCTTTCCTCTACTTGCCTGAGCAGTGCCTCGCCATCTACACTGCTATTCATACCCATGCAAGGGGGACTTGCAATGTATATACCAGGGGTGGCCAAACTGTGGCTTGTGAACCAGTTGTGGCTCTTTTACAGTTAAAGTGCATCTCTCGGAGTCCTCCACTTCCCTTCCACCCATTCTCCACCTACCAGACTCGGGGGCAGGAGCTTGGGACCTTGCAGCAGGGTGGTGGGGTCGAGGCTTCTGCCCAGCAGGAAGGGTCAGAAAGTTTGGCCACCCTGGTGTATTCCGTACTCTACCTCCTGCCATAAGTATAGACATAGTTTTAGTTACTTCCTATTCTAAGAATAAGGTAAAAGAGTTATAGAGCCTGATCCAAAGTCAAATGAAGTCTTTGGAATGACACTCATGGAATTAACCAGGCCCTTGTTTAAAAGCAATACTCTATCAGGAACAAACTGGAGAGCAGGGTCCAACATTAAGAGAAAGAAGATCAATGAGATGACAGATACTAACCCAAGAGTTCCGGGGCTTCTTAACAGTGCTAAACACTAATGGACTTTATGCACCAGTAAACTGGAAAAGATGAAAACACAGTCTCCTGCAGTTAGAAATCGGTCCTGTCTCTTGTCATTCATTGTTGCTGTGTGCCATGCTCAGAAAATCTGTTTCACTTGTTTTCCTCACTCCAGTGCTATCTTGCTATTTGTGGCATAATCACCTGAGGGTAATAAATCTATAAGTGAGGAATTATACAACATTTCCCCCTGAGATTGGCAGCAGCAATTTCTGTAATTCTTACATAGTCTGCTGTGCCCTTTTCAGTCTTGTAGACTTGGAGCGAAACAAGTCAGATTGTGGTGGGGCAGAAATGCAATTTAAAGCAAAGGCTATATGTGAGATCTGTTGTTTAGAACTAGACCAGTGATGGCAACTTTCCCCTACAGAAAAAGTAATCAGACAGGTGGTGAGTGACTCTGCTGCCTACAGATTTGGTCTTATGTCCTTCCTCTTTTGTTGACAGAGGGAGACTTAAAACTTGAAGCTGAAACTTCTGTCCTAATGAATCATCAGTTATTCTCATGAAAGTTTCTTCTGGGGATTTATGCTTCAATCTCATTCTCCAAGTCTCAGACTTATTAAGAGACAGTGAGCTTGGGATATTACAATGTCAATTATGTGTTTCTTTTACTATTTCTATCCCTTTCAAGATAGGTAGAGAACACCACAAATCATCATTTGGTTGTTATCTTGCAAAATTAAAACCTGTTCCTGTATTTTAATAATTAGACAGATGTTTGTCATTTTGAGGACTCCTAAAAAGACATTTAGCATTATCATTAGCAGCATAAACTAAATAATCTCCTATCTACAAAGGCTTGGTCTACACTAAACCCCCAAATCGAACTAAGGTACGCAACTTCAGCTACGTGAATAACGTAGCTGAAGTCGACGTACCTTAGTTCGAACTTACCGCGGTCCAGACCCGGCAGGCAGGCTCCCCCGTCGACTCCGCGTACTCCTTGCGGCAAGCAGGATTACCGGAGTCGACGGGGAGCACTTCTGAGTTCGATTTATCGCGTCCAGATTAGACGCGATAAATCGAACCCAGAAGTTCGATTGCCTGCCGCCGAACCAGCGCGTAAGTATAGACAAGCCCAAAGTTAAAGGGATCCTCCTGTTCAGTTATGAAACCTGAACATAAAAAAGGAAACCCTCTCATAGTTTCACTTCTGAAGAGCAGATGGTGTTTTCTTACCCATTAGTAGCACAGGTAATTTCTAGCTACCTACAGCAGGACCCGAGGATGCAGCCACTTTTGACTAGCAGTGCTTCAGGACTTGAATTACAGTATTCAACAGCACTGATAGACTAATTTGGTGATAGCCTTCTTAGAAGTTCTGCATAACTGGGAATTATGACAATATTTGGTGTCCCATCAATCTTATATAAATTTGGAGAAAGAGGAGTCACAGTGAACCATCAGTATGAGAACCAAAGAATGTAGAGATGGGAAAGATCTAGCTCTCTGGCTCCATCTCCCTGCCAGTGCATATTACTCACAGCACATTTTATAGTGTTTTGTCCAGTCTAGTTTTAAGCGTCCCCTGTGATGCAGATGCCCCCAATTCATCTTGCGTACATCTACACTGCAGAAAACAGCAGTGAGTCTCAGAGCTCAGGTCAACTGACTCAGGCTCACACTACAGGGCTAAAAATAGCCACGTAGCCCTTCCCTCTCAGCCTAGAGCCTGGGCACTGAGACGCACACCCTTACTGGGTTTCAGAGCCTGAGCTTCAGTCTGAGTGGGAATGTCTACACAGATATTTTTAGCCCATAGCACAAGCCCGAGAGCCCCAGTAAGCTGACCTGGGCTCTGAGAATCACTGCCATGGAGAGTTTTGTTGGGTTGTTTGTTTGTTTTTTTGCTGTGTAGATGTATCCTTGGACACTATCCTATAATGTGATGATTTATTTT
This sequence comes from Chrysemys picta bellii, assembly GCF_011386835.1. Taxonomy (NCBI): domain Eukaryota; kingdom Metazoa; phylum Chordata; order Testudines; family Emydidae; genus Chrysemys; species Chrysemys picta. Next base: position 12,629,701 of record NC_088799.1, on the reverse strand, counting down.
ATTTATTTCAAGCAATTATTCTTACTTACACAAATAATTCTTCCTCATCCTTATTGTTTATGCTTGTCAGATATCTGTAGGCTGCTACGTCTACCCTAAGCAATTTCTTTCCAAGCCAAGCCTAAGTAGCTTTCTTTTTTATTTCCTCTCATAAGTCAAGTTCTTCCAGGCCCTGGTCATTTTTGTTGAAATGTAGGGAGTCCAAAGGAATGCAACGATATCTCTCTAGGAATGCAGTATCCAAACTCAAATATTTCAGCAGGGACTTTTACTGCACCCTCCTAATCTTCAATGAAACATCTATTGGGTATGCAGCCTATGATGGCATTTGCCTTTCAGTTGACCTGCCACATGGCAAATTCATGTCTTATTATGGTCTCACCATTACATTGTGCTTACTCACTGGCTAATATATCCACCTGTTACCCCTCACTATAGACCGTCATCTGTGCAGGGCAATGATTGGCTTTTTGTTACATGTGGATACAATGCCTAGCACAAGGGGCCTGATCCCGGATTGTGGCCCCTAGGCAATGCAAATAAGAATAATCATGTTCTGTGCACTATTACCTGTAGGGCTCTGTCAGTGTTATTTTTTTACAGGTTTCTTCTTCCCATTGAATATCAGATTATTTCTGTAGTTCAGATTATTTCCCACCTGACCGCAGGACCATGATTGTTTTTAATATTACAGTGACACGAAACACTTTATCATTAACAATTAGGGGAACCCTTTGACCTGGAATCTTCCCTACTTAATTTCTTTAGCTTTACATCTGGACCATTTATTTCCCGTAGGTACAGTTACAAAGGAAAATAATGACGATGATTCAGGATTTGTAATAGAAGATGGGTTAAATGTGGCACAGACTTCTTCCTTTTATTCCCTTTTCAGCCTTAAGAGGGGGAAAGCCTTGCCCTCTCTGAACGATACTGCCATGCTCTTGGCAACGCTTTTAATTGTTCTGCGATTTCTTTGCTTAGTAGCTATCTCAGGCTGGCTGTACATTTATGAGCAATTTCTGTGGATGAAATCCTTCCAGGAGAGTTATAAATATTAGAGATGGATAGTGTTTTCAGATTTTCACATTGTTAGCAAAATATCATTGCAAATTCAATTTCTGATGGAAAATACCTAATTTCTGTGATGAAAACGTCTAGGTTTTGACCCTCCTTTCCAGCTGATTGGAAGTTTCTGATGATCAAAACATGTTGTTCAATTTTAAAATTTCAACATTTTTTGAAATTAAAATAAAAGTAAAAATAATTCCTGCCATTTTTTTAAACTTGTTTATTTGTTTGTTTGACCAACGCTAATAAATGCTGAAGCACTGATGTCCCCTCTGGGTATGTTTTCAGTAAATGCATCCAAATAGATATCAATGATTTTTCCACCTAAGTGGATGTATAAGAGATACTGGAAAATCCTGATATAAGCCTGCTTAATTTCTACACAGTTAAGGGTGCAGATCTCTGGGCACTGCCACAACTCCAGTCAGCTAAAGGTGTACAAAGCTGATGTAATGTACTGCCCCGACCCTGGTGATGCTCAGTATGTTCCTTCTACCAGCCACGGCGTTAAAACCGTGTGAGGGCTGTTGTAAATTACAATAGACTTTAGTGACTGCAAAGAGGCCAAAAATCCAGAGCTGGCTTGTGACATTGAGATCACACCTCTCCCTTCACTGCTACACCAAAAGCAAGAAAGGGATGTGGCATACGAATTTGTGTGTTGCCTGTATGCCATATCAAGATCACCCTTATACAGGGGCTATCCAGACCACTGGCTCAGCTTTGGCAGAGTGCAGGGCAACACAGGCAAAAATCTGGACCAATATTTGTAAAATATCTTCTGATTTTTATGCTCAGAGGAAGTGGTCATGGTTTTTAGATCTAAATGGTTGTCCACCTTGACAGTTGTCCTGTACTGATGTTCTTTCATACCGATCCAGTCTTTGTAAATGTGTTTTATACACAGACAGGGAGCATGGGCCAGTGAAAGTCCTAGCCTAGGACTTGGGAGACCTGGGTTCAAATCCTTGCTCTACTACAGACTTCCTGTGTGACCTTGGGCAAGTCACTTAGCCTCTCTGTGCTTCAATTCCTGATGTATAAAACAGAGATAATGGCACTTCACTACCTCACAGAGGTGCTGTTAGGAAAAATACATGAAAGATTATGAGGCACTCAGATGCCACAGAACCATAGATAGATATTTGAAAGCAACTTGTTTGATGATATATAAGCTGCTACATATCTGTGTTCTCCTTAGATAACACCTATGTACCAAGTCATCTGAGACTAAAGCTCACATGCCCGCCTTTCCTAGAATACGTATCTTGAGCAGTAGCAATTGTTAATTTGAGATATACAGACAAACACAAATGCATGAAATCCTGAAGATTCTTTTTTTACATGGACAACTGCAAGGGACCACTGAAGACTGTGGTCCCCTTGCCCCAAATTCTAATAGCATCAGATCAGTTCAGACTCAAAGAACTTCTTTTAGAGTAACCTGAGCCAATCGTAACACCCGTAATGGTGAATGACAGGTGTGATCGGTGGGGGAGGAGGGAGGGCAGGCATCATGCTCTTAGATTGGTATGTGTCCTGCTGGGCATGGGGCAAAGGGTAGTCAAAATGGGAATAATATAGGTGGTGGCAATGCACATATCCCATTTGGCCTGCCAATGTGTCTCGGCCCTGACCTGAGGAGACCACATCCAACAGTGACAAATAATCCAATCTCCATGCCAATGCAGAGGCCAGCCCAATCTCAACGCATATTCAGACTTTGGCTTCTTTACTGACACTGTCATCCAATATGGCCAATTGTGGGGTTACTTCGTGTAATATGGAAAATTACACAGTGAGACAGACCATTTCAGAGAAGCTACCCCACAGCTTGTCAGACACGATAATGATAAACTTTAGATTATGAAAGATATAGGCCCAAATTCATCCCAGATATGGCACTATGTTCAAAATTCATCTCATGCAACATGTTCAAAGAGCCAGCGTACCTTGACAGTTGCAAAAGCACCATTGACCAAAGCATTTATTAGGAAATGATCATTTTCTTTGCATATAAATAATGCAATATTAACCACATATTTCAGTTAAGAAATTATGGCTCCCTCTTTGATGTTAGCAATCAAATATCCATTGCCTTGATTATTCAAATAATTAGGCACTTTATCAGTTTCCTTGAAAAGCTCAGAAATAAAAAGACAAAGCACTGGAAGGGGCATTCAATATTTAGTTGACTGTCAGTAGAAGAGCCGTTAAGCTGTAGGATCAATGTAATAGGGTGACAGGGGAATGTGTGCTTGTTGAAATAGACCTCAGGTTTCCAGAGTGAGTTCACTGAGAATCTTCACAACACTGTAGTTACCTCCTGCTAAATATTTAAGAGACAGATCCTCCATTGATGATAATCAGCATAGTTTCACTGAATTTAATGAATTCAATATACCTGGTATGAATCAGCAAAGATCTGACCTTCTGGTGAAATGCATTCCATAGCTCAGGGGATCTATATAAGTCTCTATTCACATTTGCCTTAAGTGATGCACAGCGCCACATGGATAATGCTGCAAAGTTCTCTGAATTTCACCCCGAAGAAGGGATGAATATTCTTCCAGTTTAAATAGATTTATAGATCATTAAAGATTAAATCTAATGAATTAAATTCTTCATTTTCTTTAAAAAATAAAAAAGCACCATCACCTATGAAACCACATCAGTAATAATTTAGCAATTCTTTAAAATGAAAAGTAACTGACAGACTCTGCATTACATTTAATTATTTCAAGCTTCTACAATAGTGTGAGGATGTTGAGGACAATTAATTCTTAGAATACAATCAATTCTTAGTTCATGCATGATGTGCTGGAAATTTTTGTTGTTATAATTCCTATCCTTTCAGATTAATTGTAAATCAGTAGAGAATGCAGGCTTGGTGCTGTCTTCATAAGGATACATATAAATACAGTAACAGTATACACACACACACACACACACTGGATGTACTAAATACAATCATCACTTCTAAAAGATTGTTCCTGGGAGATAATCAGCATCTATGTGATACAGAAATGTATACGTTTATAATGAATGCTAATGGTGTTCAGAACTAACCTACAAACGCTCTTTTATCAATATTTTATGTTATGGAGTAGTATGTTATGGTATATTGCTCTGTACTTCAGACATCAAACAGCCATGTGGAAGAATATTCTCAAAGTAAAATCAAATATAAAAGGCTTGGTTGAAACATAGATATTTCTTGTTTTTTACATATTCAGTCATAACAAGTAGTGCCACAAAAGAATCAGGTAACATTAAAAACTAGCATAATCAGTGAAGGACGAAAGCAAAATATAGGTAGCATTTCTATATCTGTAACTAAACAACAGGGTTTTAGACCAAGGATGGATGAAATTGTCAGACAAAAATCTTAGTTATTTCAGTTAGGTATAGCATGTACCCATCAGCACTAAGTATGTATGAGGATTTCAGCATTGCCAACAAGTGTTCAAAAATCACGAGCAAGGTACCAAAACATCATGAGATTTAAAAAAAATACATTTGGTGGTTTGTTTGTTTGTTTGTTTTTGCTTTCCCCCCCCTTTCTGGGTTTTGGACCTTCAGGACACATTCAGATCACACTCACAAGCTTTTCTCTGTAACCATAAGGTTTACCTTTTTTAAAACAGATTCTCAGTCACATGAATCCAGGAGGTAGGGCTTTAAGTAGAACACCAAATATCACAAGACATGATAAAAATTGAGAGTTGATAACACTGGAAATGATCCAAACTTTAGATCAAAGCTCAAACCAATTCTTCATTTTGAAGTTTAAAACAAACAAAAAAATTGACTGAATTCTTTTGAATTATAGCTTGTCGTTGTTACTCACTTCCTGTTCCTTTATATTCAGGATGCAGAAGTGACAAAATTGTGTAATGTAACCATGGCTATCTTTGTAATATTCCTGACCTCATCGAAAGCCTGACGTACCCGAATGCACACTTCAGTTCTGTACTTGTGAGATTTCATTCCCAGTTTTGCAGCCTCATAATTCAGATGAAGTCTGAGTGTGTATCCAAACTAAACCTTACAAGGGGAGGGATAGCTCAGTGGTTTGAGCATTGGCCTACTAAACCCAGGGTTGTGAACTCAATCCTTGAGGGGGCCACTTAAGGATCTGGGGCAAAATCAGTGCTTGGTTCTGCTAGTGAAGGCAGGGGGCTGGACTTGATGACCTTTCAAGGTCCCTTCCAGTTCTAGGAGATAGGCTATCTCCATTAAGTTATTTATAATATAAAGCTACTTGAAAAAAAAAGGGATTTTTAAAAAATTGTGAACCTGAAAATAGGCATCTGTGAAAAAATGTCATTAACATGTGAATTTTAACTCGAAACTTGTAGACACCGAAATGTCTTTGCAACCCCTTCCCTAAGCCCAATACATCTGCTAACTCTATGAAATGTTTTTGCTGCATTCGTCTAGGAGGCTGGAAAACATCCACTCCTCTGAAGTCTCTGGGTAATACCACTTAATATATCAGATCACAAATACTCCAGGCAGGGGTGCTGGAACAATTTGTATAGTGCGGGGGCTGAGAGCCATTGAACCAAACTGTAAACCTGGTATATGATGGAAACCACTTCAAGCCAGGGGATTCAGCAGCACCCCTAGTTCCAGCATCTAGGACTCCAGTTTCTAGCCCTGTCCAGTAAAAAGCATGTTGTTGCAATATCAAACCATAAAAAGAGTTTAAAACACTACTGCTTGTAAAACAAATGAATAGAGATACATTATTTATATATTTAAGTGGTTCTAAAAGTAAGAAGGAAAATAGGTGCTTATCGTACATCCATATTCAAGCTTTGCCTTTTCTAGACGGCTTTTTCAGAAGTGAATCTGAAATAAAAAGATTGTAGTGTTACAAAGAAGTCAAGGAGAGAGAGGACAATTGAGAGCATTAAAAGCAAGCAAGCGTTTTTATTTTCATTTAGTTTCTGCTACCCTTCCAAGTCAGACACGACCTCACTCTGTTCTTTCCTTCAACAATGAATTTCCATTCATATTGAGAGCATCGAGTATTTCTATTAAGCCTAAACAAAATGCTAATACAATTCTGTAAGCAGTATGTTAAAAAAATAATTATCTTGAGAAGGCCAAATAAGTTCGCGTGCCAAAAGAAGAATGCACAGGATCTTACTTATGGTCATCATCATTGTTGACTAGTTTGGGATGTGCACAGATGATATTTATTGACAACAAAATACAAGAAGTGACCAGATGGTATTGAGTGTTATTAAACTGTGCCCTGGGGTTGTGAGGCAGCCATCTCTGATCTTGAAGAGTGGAAGAACTTCACTGGATTTATTAATTTAAGGAAGATATTCGTTAAAACAAAGGGCCACCTTATAAATAGTGCTCACTTGCACCAAATTAAGAGTCAATTTACCAAACAATGAGCTGGAATCTCAGCTGGTGTAAATCCACAGAGCTTCATTAAGGCAAAGGAGCTATGCTAATTTACACCAGCTGAGGATCTGGCCCATTATTTGAAGAGGTTTATAGCTCTGTTATAAAAATCTGATCATTAGGGATGAAATTTGTCCGTGGAGCAGAGCGCTACTGAAAAGACCTCAACACCTTGCACAGGGACGGCATGAGGGGTTTTGGAATGGACGCAGAGAGGTACCATAGAACTCCATACAAACTGTGAGAAAAGTCTCCTTGCCAGTCCCACATAGGTCATATGGGACACCACAGTGGGGGCATGACCAAGGTAGGCCAAAGGAGGGTCTATAAATCCATGTATATATAAATCTGGTGACCATGGAGCCATTGTAGCCTTTCTCCCAGCCCACATACTGAAGCAGCATTTGCAGAAGGGAAGAGGAGACAGGGGTGTGTGCGCAACGCTCCTGCATTGTGGTCCAGGGCTAGGAGCTGAAACTGACCTCTCCGACTACTCTGCAGTCTGCCCAGAGAGCATGATTTTGTGGGTAAAGTGAGAAATTCACTCTAGGTGAAATCTGACACAAGGCCAAAGACAGTGGTGGGCAACCTGCGACCCGCACGCAGCCCATCAGTGTAATCCACTGGCGGGCCGTGAGACAGTTTGTTTACATCGACCATCTGCAGACACAGCTGCCCACAGCTCCCAGTGGCCGTGATTCGCTGTTCCCAGCCAATGCGAGCTGCGGGAAGCGGCAGCCAGCCTGCGCCACTTCCTGGCCGGGAACAGCAAACCACAGTCACTGGGAGCTGCGGACGATCGATGTAAACAAACTGTCTCATAGCCCGCCAGTGGATTACCTTGACAGGCCTTGTGCAGCCCGCGAGCTGCAGGTTGCCCACCGCTGGCTTAATATGACAATCAAGATTTGCAACTTCCAAGTGATTTTTAGAGCTATTTTTGCTCAGAAGTACAATATAAAGTGATCCCAGTGAGGTTGCTCAGGTGAAAGTCTGAGCGGAATTAGGCCCAGTCTTCCAAGGGAGCCTTAGACCATATATCATTGCATTCCAGGGGCAAATTTTAATGATTACAAAGAAATGAAGACATACATTCAAATGATACTAAAGGCCCAAATCCCATATCATTCACTTCCACAACCCACAGAGGGGAAAAAATGTCCTTTGATAAATCCACATGGTTTTCTGACCCACACATCATTCCCTCTGCATGCAACAAAAAGTATTGAAGAGCACACTGGCCAACCTGGGCACAAAACAGCAAAAGCTGTGAAACAGCAAAAGCATAACAAGGACACCAAGCCATAGCAGTGCAAAACTTAGCTGCTATGCTTTGCTGGAATTCTTACAAATATGTTTGATGGTTAACTCTTGCAGAGGTTTGAATTCTCGAGATATGCTTTGAAATTCCACTTCAAATGAATCCACAAACTTCAAAGTTCACAAAGCAATGCCCAGTTGAAACATGGCATTTCACACAGTTTTATGTTGGAAGTCATCTGAAATGATGAACTTTGTATGATTTCAATGCTAAATCTTAAATTAGCCTGGGCTTCCTCAAAATCCAGCCCAGGTTCGCAAAACTTGGTAAAATGTTCCACCAGCATGATAAGAATTTTGAGTCTGTAACCAAATCTAAAATCAGGTAAGCTTTGTTTACGATTCCATTGCAAACATTTTGTTCACCACTGTTTGCTTATTGGTTTGGGGGTCATATGTCTTATGTGAATCCATGCAGAGTTTAAAGGCTGCAATCCTGCAAACTCTTAGGCACATGAGTAAAGGAATCTAATGGGACTACTTCCATGTTGGCAGGACTAAGGCCTTAATATGACAATCACGCAGAGGTGATAGCATGATGTACTGTGGCAGGTCATTATTTCACATTGTTTCCCTCAATGTTCTAAAACAGTTTTGAGATTTTTTCCTGATAAATTAGGTACAGATCATTCCTCTCTTGTAAAGTTTACTACACCAATAAGCACTTATCATGGCACAGTCTGAAAATACTGCTGAAAGCTATCATCTGTCCATGAACCCTGTCATTAAACTGTTGGATCAGTATTACCATGCAACTAATGCTACTTTATCCATAGCAGGTATGATGACAAAAGAATTCTGCTCTACTACAGATGCTTTCTTCTGAATACAAATAATATGCATTTAGGTGTGAATTGCCACTTGTATTTCTATGAAGTATGAGCAATAGAAAAATTGCATCATAGTCTGCTGGTTCACACACACACAATTGTAGTGTGTGCTGCCAATTACACTGATTAGATGAGGGGAGGGAAAATCAGAGCTTCATACTTCTTGGAAGCAAAGCAGCAGCAAAATTCAAGGTAGAATTTAATTTTATGACAACTTTCCAGGCTAAGAATAATTTACATTCAAGAGAAGGAGTGAGTGTTTTGTGCAAGATCTACTTGGATCACATCTAAGTGAATGAAAACACAATATAGTGGTGGTTACCAATGCAGTGAGACCAATATAGTGTAAATGAATCCTTTCTGTAGAAATAAAAGGGTTCCAAGTAATTTATCTGAACCAAAACAGCTTTCTGAAATATGCTTTTAAGGTTAAGACTACCTCCCAACTTCTGGGGTGAAGTCCCATTGACTTCACAGAAGGCAGGATTTCACTCCTTGAATCTCTTTCCTCTCCTCTTGGACTCTCTCACCCTAGAATTTCTCCCCTGGGATCTTTCTTCCACCTTTGGAATGTCCCCTATTGGTTTGACCCATATCTCCCTCTATTTCCAGTCTCTCTTCCTCACCATCCAATTGCCTATTTAGAGTCTCTTTTTCCTCATTGGGTTTTCAGTCTCTTCCCATGTCATAAGAGGATCTTGTCCTGGTGTTCATCCCTTCTCCCCCAATATCACCAGTGCTTTAAAAGGGGGTGCTGGTGGGGGTAGTGGTGTGATGTCTGCTGCTGCCAGTGGTGGTGCAGAAGCCGGTTATTGTCTTATCTCTATGATCTGAATCACACGTAGAGAGAAGGGATATAGGAGCTGATGGTGAGAAAGGCAGGCAGAAGTCAGCTGTGTGATGCACAGAAAGAGGGCAGCACTGCACCCCTTGCTGGTGAGAGACCGAGGAGCCAGTTCTACCTTCTCAGTGCTGACAGCTCAAGTTTGCAACTCGGAGGTGGTAGCCAATGAATGGGGAGGGAGCAACTCCCAGCTCCTTCCACTAGAAATATGACTTTTATGGTCCTTTGGCTATCAATATGGGACCAATACTGTACCCTCCACTGTAAACAAAAGAGGCTAAGCCCTTGCTAAGAACTCCACCAGACTCTACAGACTTTTGGAGGTCCTACACAATGGAATATTCCACAAGGATTTGTAGACTTTGCAAAACCTTACTGCAGAGAAGGCTTTTTAGCTTTCTCCCCATTTCTTTCCCTCCAAGCGCATGTGATTGGCATGCAATTCTATTTCCTTACTCAAACCCTAGCCTTGACCCCCAGAAACACTTTACAATTTGGGGGTTGCACTGCTGAGAATCCACATGAAACAGAACAATAGAAATATTCTGCAGGCGAACAGCCAATTGAGCATGAAACCCTTTTCCATGGGGATAAGTGAGTATATAAAACCCAAAGTGGAAATCCTGTAAGATGTTTGTATTATTTCATTTAAGAAAAATGTAACTTTTGTTTCGTGAGAGTTGAAAAGGCTGGGTGCGTAGTTCTAGAACAGAACTTGTCCTAGAAAAGCTGATGAGCACTCCTTTTATATTTTTGTATTAGGGCAATTTATTTACTGTGAAATGTCCATATTATTGGATCCTATTTTTCCCCTAGCTGTTCATACAGTAAAAAGCAAAACATCCCGCTTAAATAAATAAAATACCATGGGCTTGGTAAGTCAGAAGATAGACTATTCCGTATAATGGAAATGCAAATACGTTATTTCATGGATAGATGGAATTTATGGAACTGTTGTGCAATTTTCCCCCCCTCTTTTGTTCATATAATGGTTAGGTCACACAATAATCCAGCCTCAGATTGCCATATACCACACATTTTATAGCACTGTTTTTATGGGAAGATGGAATTTAAAGAGTAGTTATGCACATTTCTTTTCTGATCTAGCAGTTTGGTGGGCAGAGGTTAAGGTGTTACATTCCCAAAGGTCTTTCAAAGTTATTTCTTAGCCATGTCAACTTAGTTGAAGATTATTTGGGGATAATAGCTGTTTTCCTGTGATTCTCCTGTTCATGCTTCACAATGAACAAAATGCAGCATACTTCTGTGGTCAGCTCTCTGCACTCAACATGTGGGAAAGTGTTTTGCTGATGAATGAACTGGCCACAGTGTGGTCCCTCCAGTCTCTCTTTGGATTTCTTTGAAGGTTCAGATATGAAAGCAATTTCAGATTAAGGATGGATGAGATAGCTTGAAGAACCCAAGACCAAATCTTGCCCGGCCCTACTAAGCAAGTCTTTTTTGTTGTTGAGAAAAGATAGAAGCTTTTTTAAAAATCATCACTATCCCATTTCCACATGCCTCATCCTTCAGTGGTTCCACTCAGGATCAGAAGCAGAAATGCTAAAATAAGGATAATTATTTATTAGGGTAGGATCTAGGAACCTGAAACAAGGATCAGAACCCCATTGTGCTAGACGCTGTACACACATGTACCAAAAACTACAAGAAGTTGCTCAGGGGGTGTTTCCAGCCTATCCAGAAACAATAAGTACGAGGAACAAACCTATTTCTGTGACATCTTCAGCCCAGTTTTACGTAACAGAAAAGCTTTGAACAAGCCTCCAAGCTTGTGTGTGCCTATCTAGAAGTAGCTGAAGCTATAAAACTTTTGAGACTCACTCTCTTCTATAAAAGATCTGTTTTCTTCAGGAACCAAAAATTCTCACTTCATTTTCACTTGAGATAAGCATTGACATCAAGAAATTTCACTGATTGAGAGGACAAACAGAGAGATTGCCCCAGGCTAATAATACAGTGATTATGTAGACTAAAAAGAAAACTGTAAGACATTATTTTATGGAGCATAAATCATATTCACATAGAGGGAGTCAATTTTCAAACAAGAGACTTTAGTAGAACACTCAGCATACCTATATCATCTCTTAAAAATGTAAATACTTTTATTAAGCTTGCCTACATGCCTCTATCCACATCCAAAGACAAGGTTAGGAGGTTCTATTAAGGCCAAAATATTTGAGAACTTGGTTCACGAATTCCATTAAAAACAACATCAAATGTTGAAATGAAATGGCTAAAATGTAAAAACTAAAGAGGAGATTCAAAAATAATCCTTAACCCTGGCATTTTATGCTTTTGTTCTGAGTGGGTTTGCTTCTTAATTTCACTTTGGTCTGAAATTAGGACCTGATGCAAATCCTACTGAAATCTGTGTATGCAACTCCTGCTGATAACTAATGGGAGCTCTATATATGGTTCAAGAGCAGCACCTTAATCCAGAGAAGATCATAGCTGTCGTTTTGGTACGTTGATTCATGTATTTATGTTTAATTGTTTTATTTGAATGAGATTTTCTATACAGATGTATAGGTGTTTTTCTAATAAAGAGTCATAGATCAGACCACTGACAAATGACCCGTGAGTCTTTTTCCTCTCTAGAGACTATGAATCATTCTATGACACCGCCTATTCTCTTGATACACATTCTGTAGTTATTAAACTAACAAGAAGAAACGTCACCTTTGTTCTTGAAAAGTACTTTATTTCTGGGTAGACTGCATCACATTTCATTTTTCTCCCTCCCTCCCTCCCAAGCTATGATAAAACTAAAGGTCAAGGTACTTTAGCACATACCTAATTGTAGGCAGATGAGCAGTCAGTGAACTTCTCACCAGCTTCAAGGCAGGCACATGCCTGCGCATATGTTGAATCAGGGCCAAGTCGCCTACCCTAAACATTAAGTCAAAGGGGAAAGGTGTGTTTGAAAGTTCTACGCTTCTTATTCGCATTTCATTTTCCCTGTTTCACATCAAGCAAACCTGACAACATTAACTACCACAAGGAGAAGTTATCAACATAAACATGGCGCTATGCAATCTTATTTCTCTCCCTGTAAGGGAGCTACATGTGTCAGTGAATTTTAATCTCCTCAGATCCCTTGGGCAGGCTCCTGGCTCAAAGCACAATACAATGAAAAAGAGTTACAAAACTCAGACTCACCAACAAAATGAAAGAAAGAAGGTGAATGGCCGTGGCCACTATTTCAAGTAAGAGCCCGCTATTTCTTGTGTTTGGTGAAACTCTCTGCATTCATATTAAGGTCTGAGCAGCAGATATGAAGGGCTGCATCCCCAGGTTATGTAAATCAGCAGAAGTAAATGGAGTCATGCCAATTTACGCCAGCTCAAGCTCTTGTCGATAGTCTGAGCTTTTGCTAACGATTTAGATAAACATTTACAGCCCCTCACACTGTCGTATCTGAGCATGACACAATCTTTAATGCGAGGATAAATACAATACGCTTGTGAGGTAGGGAAGTATGTTTTATTGATGGGGAACAGAGGCGCAGAAAGATTAAATGACTTACTCAAAGTCATGCAGAATGCCTGAGGCAGAGCAGGGAATTGAACTTAGGTCTTCTAAACCCAGGGCTGGCACCCTATCACTAGAGCATCATTCCTGTAGATACTGGACAAGTTGGTTTGGCCAAATACTCTCTAGCCTTCCACAAACCGAGCTAACTGTAAAATAGGAATGATAGCAGCCCAGTGATCAGCGGGGAGGGGGGCTGGAGGGAACGGGGACTGAATACTTCATTTCCCCCTCTCCTTTTGCCTGTACAGGAGAATTAGCTTAGAGAATACATTTTCTAGTGCTTTGTCCAATTCACTGCAGTTTTAAACATCTCAAGCGATAGGGCATATTTTCTCACTACTTACTGGAAAGCTAAAGTGTGTCAGTTTAAACTAATAAATATCTGGTCTGAGCGTGACATTTACAAGTTACCTGTTCTTCTGTGCTCAGTGCTCAAGTTAACAGCTCTCCATCTAAAGTCAGTTTCTTAATTGTCTTGTTTCCCCAAAAAAGATTTGTCAGGAAGCTTTCTGATGATAGCCAAGGCAGACGTGCCACGGCTGCAGAGCTACTGGCTTGACTTTGAAAAGCTTTCTGGGTTACTGAAGGCTCCTAAAATGAGCAATGACTCAGCAGCTGTTTCGATATCCCCTCCTCTCCCTCCCCCCCAAAAAGATCTTTCTGACATTTGTTTCCTTAAGGTGGTATTCAGTTTCTCATCACATGTTCAGGAGAAAAGTGGGGGGAAACTTCCCTTAAACCCTTTTTGTATTATTGAAGGCAGCTCTGGAAAGTAATTGGTATTAGGAAAAGCTAGAAAATGAATTAACATACAAAGGGCCAAAAGAGGGGAAATATTGATTCAGCTGCAGCCTTTTTTCATTATGAAACATCCAAAACATTCTCACTTATTTAAATCTCTTGGGAAACTTTTATTTGCTAATTGATTGCGGCATTTAAAAGTGGGGAAAAAACGCACTAGAAAATATAGTATTTTCCTGTATCAAAATGTACAAGCTTGCATTAACAGGGAGATCCACTAAATGAATGTAATAAATATGTGCAGGACTTTTCTAATGTTGCCAAATTTGGGACAGGGAATTTTTGTTGTTATTCTGTGTTTGCACAGCACAGGGGGGTCCTGCTCCATGGCAAGGGCCTTTATGCAATACTGAAATACAAACATAATAAATAACGCACACAATATTTAGTGTGCTTTTCTGAAGACCCAGTTCCTGGAGTCATGTGATTATAGGAAAATCCTAGCTTTAATTAAATAATTAAAAAGTAGAGTCCTAGCCCCCATGGATTGGAGAAAGGCTCATACCCACAAACCAGTGCTTAATTTGTACTGAAAGAGGTGCTAGGGCTCAAGCAAGGTTTTTACTTTCATAATTGAAAGAGGTGTTGGGGCTATGAACTAACACACCTGGCAAGCCCTAGCACAAATTAAGCCCAACAACCAGAAGGCAAATATCATGATATTCTTAAAATTGAGTTTTTTAAAGCAATATCATAATTTTGGGGGCCTGACTCCTGACATTTGAATGCTTGGGATTGCTGATACTGCTTTTCCATCTCTACGTCATATGATGCTTCACTATTGTGACAGAAGCAGCTCAGTTTCTTAGATAAGGATGGTTCATCATTGGCGCTCTAATACTGTAGTGGCTTTCGGGAACAAGGGGAGCAGTTGATGCACCAGACTCAGCATTTTATCAAAATCCTAAAGATGAAGGGCCAGTAAATCAGATTTCATAGAAGGATCTTGGCCTAAATCCTATCAGTCTCAGGCCTGGTCTACACTACGGGTTTAGGTCGACTTTAGCAGCGTTAAATCGAATTAAGTCTGGACACGTCCACACGACGAAGCCCTTTCTTTCGACTTAAAGGGTCCTTTAAACCGGTTTCTTTACACCACCTCCGACGAGGGGATTAGCGATAAAACCGGCCTTTGCGGGTCGGAATTGGGGTAGTGTGGACGGAATTCGACGTTATTGGCCTCCGGGAGCTATCCCACAGTGCTTCATTGTGACCGCTCTGGACAGCACTCTCAACTCAGATGCACTGACCAGGTAGACAGGAAAAGACCCGCGAATGTTTGAATTTCATTTCCTGTTTGCTCAGCGTGGAGAGCACAGGTGACCACGCAGAGCTCATCAGCACAGGTAACCGTGATGGAGTCCCAGGATCGCAAAAGAGCTCCAGCATGGACCGAACGGGAGGTACGGGATCTGCTCGCCATATGGGGAGATGAAGCAGTGATAGCTGAACTCCGTAGCAGTAAAAGAAATGGCAAAGTATTAGAAAAGATCTCCAAGGCCATGAAGGACCGAGGCCATAACAGGGACACACAGCAGTGCCGCGTGAAAATTAAGGAGCTATGGCAAGCTTACCACAAAGCCAGAGAAGCAAACGGAAGGTCCGGGGCAGAGCCACAAACTTGCCGCTACTACGCGGAGCTGCATGCGATCCTAGGGGGTGCAGCCACCACTACCCCAACCGTGTGCTATGACTCTCTCACTGGAGAAACACACAGGGAAGATGGTTCGGGGAACGAGGAAGATGAGGATGGAGGTACTGTAGGTAGCTCACAGCAGCAAGGAAGCGGAGAAACCGGTTTCCCCAACAGCCAGGATATGTTTGTGACCCTGGACCTGGAACCAGTAACCCCCGAACTCACCCAAGACCCTCAGGGCACACAGGAGACCTCTGGTGAGTGTACCTTTGTAAATATTTGTAAACATTACACATGGTTTAAAAGCAAGCGTGTTTAATGATTAATTTGCCCTGGCAATCGCGGCCAGTACATCTACTGGAAAAGTCTGTTAACGTGTATGGGGATGGAGCGGAAATCCTCCAGGGACATCTCCAGAAAGCTCTCCTTTATGTACTCCCAAAGCGTTTGCAAAAGGTTTCTGGGGAGGGCTGCCTTATCCCGTCCGCCATGGTAGGACACTTTACCACGCCAGGCCAGTAGCACGTAGTCTGGAATCATTGCATAACAAAGCATGGCAGCGTATGGTCCCGGTGTTTGCTGGCATGCAGACAATATCCATTCCTTATCTCTCTTTGTTATCCTCAGGAGAGTGATATCATTCACGGTCACCTGGTTGAAATGGGGTGATTTTATTAAGGGGACATTCAGAGGCGCCCGTTCCTGCTCTTCTGAACAGAAATGTTCCCCGCTGTTAACCACGCGGTGGAGGGGAGGGGTGAAGTGATCATCCCAGAGAATCGTGTGTGTGTGTGGGGGGGGGGGTTTACTTGTTTGTGCCGCATGTTAACCGGGAAACCGCAGCCCCTCCTTTTACATTGAAAACCCATTTTAAATGGACAACCCAATTCATCCTTGATATGGGAAATGCGCTGCTGTTTGCAACCTTTCCCGCATGTTAAGAAGGTTAAAAAAGCCAAAACACTGTGGCCTACCATGGCTGCCTGCAAGCCGAAATATGCGACCTTGTAATGAAAGAGTGTACCCATTGTTCTCTAAAATGTGTCTTTTTTAACCACCTCTCCCTTCTCCTCCACCAGCTGCAAATGTTTCTCCTTCGCAGAGGCTCGTGAACATTAGAAAGAGAAAACGTAGGACGAGGGACGATATGTTCACGGAGCTGCAGATGTCCTCCCACGCTGATAGAGCACAGCAGAATGCGTGGAGGCAGTCAATGTCGGACATGAGAAAAGCACAATATGAACGAGAGGAGAGGTGGCGGGCTGAATGGCGGGATGAAAAGAGCAAGTGGCGGGCTGAAGACGATAGGTGGCGTCAGCTTGCAGACAGACGGCAAGAGTCAATGCTCCGTCTGCTGGAGCATCAAACTGATATGCTCGAGCGTATGGTTGAGCTGCAGGAAAGGCAGCAGGAGCAGAGACCGTCGCTACAGCCCCTGTGTAACCAACAGCCCTCCTCCCCAAGTTCCATAGCCTCCTCACCCAGATGCCCAAGAACACGGTGGGGGGGCCTCCTCACCCAGATGCCAGCCAACACCTGGGCCTGTTCCAAATGATACCATCTCCCACATGGTTTCACTCTCTCTCTCTCTCTCTCTCTTCCATGGCATGATGGGGAGAGGAGCAAATTTGGGATTATAGTCTCATGGTAATACTTTGCACATGTTAATTATAACTTCCTCCCCAACTACTGATGTTGATGGAACTGAATAAGCAATTAAAATATAATTTTAAAAGATACAAAACAGATACAATCAAATATTAAAAATCCAAACTGTGTCTTCAGCTGAGGAGCTCAAAACACTTTCCAAAAAAACAAACTAAGACTCATCATACTTGTGTGAGGGAGGTCTGTGGTAGCCCCATTTTGTGGACGGGTAAACTGAGAGGTTGCTACTTGTTCATATTTACACAATCAGCTGGTGACAGACTCTAATCATGACTCTGTCATGACAAGGGCTTGGGTCGTCAGACCTTTTGGTCTGAGCCAGATAGAGTCAGGAGTCGAGCCAAGGATCAGAGTCGGAACCAAAATCAGTGAGCAGGGACCGGGATCAGGAGCAAAGCAGGAACCAGGGACATGGCAGCAAGAAAGCAGGGTCCAAAATAGCAGCCGGACAGGACATCTCCCCTTTGCTCAGACAAATTCCTGTGCCGCCTTCTGGCTTAAATTGCACACCTGGGCCAATCGGTGATTCACCCAATCAGGACAACCAAGGGCGGTGACTCTGGTAAGGCTAGGGTTCCATTAGTCACTCAGCCCACTAAGTTATTAGCAAGCTGCCAGGTGGCAGTCAGTATGCAAATCCTATCTGGAGACTGAGGTTCAAAACCCACACTAGTTCCTCTACCCAGTTCCCACTATTATACAACAATTAGGGCTGACAGCCCAGAACAAAAACATTCCATGATTTGAAAATCTCTCATTTCTGTTACCCTCAGATTCAAAAGGTGCAACTGGGACCAGTAACCTTAGGCTCACGCCTTTCAAATAATGCTGAGGAAGGGTCAGATATTTGCAGAGGACAAAGCAATCTGTGAGGAGGGAAGTATAATAGAACTATTCGTTATTTTATATTACAATGATATCTAAAGGCCCCAACTGAGACTGGATCCCCATAGTGTTAGACACTGTACAAACACTTAAGAGACAGTCCCTGCCCCAAAGAGACTGCAGACTGTAAAGGGTTTAAATTGTTTAGAATTCAGTAATATAGGCTTTTTTTTTTTAATTAAGGTGGGATAAAAATGTCCTCCAGTGCTTGTTGAAAACTTGTATTTTTGGACCAGTTTTAGTTCTAACGACAGAATAGCACTTGAAACACTCTCAACTAAGAGAAACCCTGCAGACAGAGAGACAAGAAAGCTAACGAATAGAGTTGCCATTAATCATATATTATTTTCTACTTCAACTGCCTACACAATTATCTGCATCATTCAATAGATTTGACATTTGCCATAACAATCAAATAAAGTCTATTTTTCTTCTTTCAAGAGTCAGTCTACAAAGCCACTTTCTTTATTGCCAAGGACAAGACATAAGGTATTACTGACATCCTATAATACGAGCACCCAGCCTACTTCATTGACAAGAGCTACATGATTCAGTCTATTCAATCTTACACCTCCGACAAAGGTGATAAGATGGGATTTCTTAAAGGGCCCGAGAGAATTTGCTGCTGAAATCCCATTGAATTTTATTAGCCGTGATGAGATGCTGATTGTACTGGCATCTGTTTTAAGGCTGGAATTTTCAAAGTGGCCTAAAGGATTTAGGCACCTATGGGAAGATTTTCAAAGATGCTTAGAGCAACATTTTCAAGTTTTTCGTTTTCCAAAATCCACGTTGTGGCACCAAAATGTAGGATTTTCAAAAGTGCATAAGTGATTTAGAAGCCCAACCTCCTTTGTCACCTGAAAATAATTTAGGAGCCTACCATGAGACTGGTATTTTTCAAAAATTTGGCCATAGTCAACAAGAATTAAGGGGGAAGAAATTCAAAGGCACATCTGGCAATGAGGTGCCTAACTCTCAATGAAAGTCAATGGGAGTTCAGTGTCATTTGTGCCTTTGAAAATCTTCTCCCCAGTGCCTAGCTCCCTTAAGCTCTTTTTAAAATCCTGCCTTGGGTGGTTTTGATTCCTTTTGCCCCTTGGAAAACCTCAGGCTTAAAATATATAATAATATAATCACCCTCTCATCTTGATCAAACAAACAGATTTTCAATTAGATCACCCTGATTTTTAATGTCGAAAATTCAGCGGTCATCTAAAGAGCCACAGATGGCAATGTCATTGAAATTGATGTACGATGCCTTTTTCATGTAGGGAAAAAAAGCAGCAAAATCATTTCCCAAATTTTCTGGGTGGCACCTTAACCACCAAAATTAAACAAAACAGAGTCAACTTCACCAACCTCCTTTAAAGTCACCAAAGATTTTAAAAGGCCTTTTTTTGTTTCGTGCTATCCTGAAGATGTGATGCAGCCACATGAATAGGGGGTTAACAAAATAAGTGCTTGTCCATTCAGAAAATATTGATAAAATATAAGCATTGTAACCTATTTAAACCCTTGGCAACCGGAGGTGGGGTTATCCCATCACAAAGCGCCTTGCAAGTAGAGTGGGTTGAAGTTCAAGGCTGGATGCCTTTCTCAAAGATATATTGTAGCACAGTCACAAGCTAAGGTCGGGAATTACTGAGTGAAGTTCTGTGGCCTGTGATATGTGTGGGTCAGACAAAATGATCACCAGGGACCCTTCTGGCGTTAAATACGGCAAAATAGCTTTTGTGATCATTTGTCCAGGTTCAGAAATGCTGTTTGGTTCAGACAAGTTCATCATGCCCCTTGTTAATTGCCCTTTACAAGAATTTGGGGGCATCACACAAACACATATCTTTGTTTTTGAATGGCAGCTACATCTGCAACAAAGAATTTGCCCCGCTCTAGCTGCGAGAACCTGGCCTGTTGTTGGTTATAACACAAAACAAGAAGACAGACTAGAGACGCCTTCCCCCAGGGAAAGGAAAAATGATAAGGGAAGAGAGAAGGCTAAGGAATAGCTTTGGCTATGATCGTAGGTTTTAGTCTGGGGAAATAAAACAGTAAGATGCTATGGGGAAAGGTCACAGAATGAATCACTAAATAGCAAGAGAGAGCACCAGCAGAGTATACATTTGTCATCTGAAATATACCCTCTCTCTTTTTCTGCCCAGGAAAAGGCTGTAGCTTTACCAGAAACTAAACTATCATCATTTATATCCTGCTTGTATCGAGAGGGGTCCAAGTAGTATTTATGCAGTACATGTTGGTGTTTTATGCTGTGTGTGTTATATCAGTGTTACAAGCTCACAACTGGGCACTTGCAGAGACAGTAAAATATGAGCTATTTAGTATATTACCTGGGAACCTGTGGTCCCTTCTCAGATTAACGGTTCATGGGATATTCAGGAGTCTGATGCCTTTATTTGGTGAGGACTGAAGAGTGGGATAGATGCCAAGTGGTTAGGAGTCAGAGTTGGCAAATCACAAAAGGAGTCGCTGTACAATTTGGACGTGTATGAAAATCTCCTCCACAGACCTTGGGGATGCAAACTGTGATGGGAATCCTTAAAGAACAGGCTTTGTTGGGTGTTTCCTACCTACTGTGTGTGTGTTCTCCTTCCTCCTCTTCCCTCCTGCTCCCAAAACTCTTTCCAATCCTTTTGCTTCACTGGTCCCCTCCTGGGCTAACAGAACTTTAAGAGAGAGACTTCAGTTACACTTGAAACAATGTGTAATTATTTATCATTAACAGCTGACAAAAACATCTATCACCAACAAGAGACTTGTCAGTAAAAGTGGTAGGTTATTTAGATGGTAAGCAACCACCTTGAAAGAGTCTGATCTGGCAAATTGTTGTTTTCTGGAGTAGCCCTGATGGAGTAAGGAAGGGATAAATATCTATTTCCAAAGGGGAGGACTACTGGAGTTACTGAAGTCACGAGAAAACCTTACGTGAATAAGGATTACTCATCATATAGGCAAACAATCAGAACCCTGGGTCATAAGCTCCTTTGAGGTAGGGTTGTGTCTTCCTGTATGATTTGTATAATGCAGAGCACACAGTTGGCAGTCATCAAGTAATAAAAAAGGAATACTGTGTATGATGTTGTTTCCATACATCTTTTTGGGTACTTATATGACCACCAACATTCCAATCATAGAATCGTAGAATATCAGGGTTGGAAAGGAGGTCATCTAGTCCAACCCCCTGCTCAAAGCAGGACCAAAATACAATCAAAACTTTTTTTGGTGGGAGTTTATGGCCCCCCGGTCCCATAATATCTGAGCACCTAAAGTTATTAAAATATTAAAAATTAAAACAATCATTTTTCCTGTCTTCCCAGCGAGAACATTTTATAGTACAGCTCGTTGGAACACAAGGTGTCTTTCCCACCCTCTATCCCTGAAAATTTTGACAAAACACATTTAAAAAAAAATAGTAGTGATTTTTGGCAACAATTAATTTAAAAACCCAATTTTCCATCAAAAATAGTTTCAACAGAAAATTTTGAACGGGCCCTATGATTTGCTTGCTGTATGAGTGAGTGGAGGTCTTGTATCTCTGTGTGTATGAGAAGAAATCATTGAGGGAAAGTGAAGAAATGCGTTTTGCATTTAGTTCCGAATGCAGGGAGGCCCAAGGTCATTCTAACCTCATGAGCTCAACGGGCTCAGCATATGTGAAAGTTCTTGAATCCTGCGTTCTTAATTCTCCCCATTTTGGTCCCCAGTTTCATCTCCTGGTGGAATGTAGATGTTGAGAGAGATCAATATGTAGAAATGCATCTCCTCCTGTAGCTTTGCCCATAGAAAATATGTGGCTCAGTTCTGCTCAATGATTCTAATTAAGTCAGAACCTTGGGAAAGGAAAACGAAGCCAAAGAACCGAAAACTATGAGGTTTCCACTCTATCAAGTGCAAAATACAGTTAAATCAGGGAAAGCAACTATGCAACCACTGTGGCATAGATATTTACCATTATATAACCCCCATAGCCATAAAACGTCACGGTGTATGTACAAAAACAACCACTGCACAATATGGAAGGCAAGGGAATTAGGCTATTTATTGACCACACTTCACCCTTAGTACAGGCAATGAAATTGTATTTATACCTAAAGCATAAGGAATTATATTAGCTTTAATGCATGCTCACTCGGCTATGAATGAAGAGTTCTCAAAATCCACCTCTTGAAACTGCTGCCCCACTGTTTCCACTACTGCAAAGGGTAGTGTGGAAGGATGAAGTAAAGACTGTGTTGCGATTAAGGCACTAGACAGGGATATGGGAGATCTGGGTTCAGTTTTCAACTCTACCGCAGACTCCCTTTCGGGATCTTGGATAAGTCTTGTCGACCCTGAGCAAGGTACTTCAGCACATGTTTAACTTTAAGCACATGACCTCTGACTGCAAATTAAGTAAGTATTTCCATGGGCCCCTGTTCCCAATCTTCTGCTTGTATGTACCATCCCTTTCTCCTACCCTTTGTCTATCTTGTCTATTTAGACCAGGGGTCAGCAACCTTGCCAGGGTAAGCCCCTGGCGGGCCGGGACAGTTTGTTTACCTGCCGCGTCGGCAGGTTTGGCCGATCGCAGCTCCCACTGGCTGCGGTTCGCCGTCCCAGGCCAATAGGGGTGGTGGGATGCCACGGCCAGCACATCCCTCGACCGCACCGCTTCCCGCCGCCCCCATTGGCCTGGGATGGCGAACTGCGGCCAGTGGGAGCTACGCGTGCCAGAGGTTGCCGACCCCTGATTTAGACTATAAGCTCTTCAGGGAAGCTACTATCACTATGTGAGCTGTATTGATCCCAAGACCAATCAAATGATGTGTGGAAGGTAGGAAGAGATGTGTGGAAGGTAACTTTTAACGAACTGAAATATCCTTTGTTCCTTGCACTGAGATTCCGTTTACATTTAACACTGTGTTCCAAGCCAACTTTGGAAAAAGAGAGAGAAATGTCCGTATCCACCTTGTTTGGGAGACGGCACTACATTCAGTTTATCAATAATATATTCAGATTAATACAGAGAAAATCAACGCATTCACCAGGAAAATATTCCTCCTCCTTATACAAGTTCAAAAAACCTGCATAATTCAAAAAAAGTGACATTACATCTAAAATTTAAGGTATTAAATTACATGATTTTCTCTCTACCCGAGACAGAACCTGAAGATAAATAAATAAAAAGCTCAACAGAAAACCTAATACAGGTTTGCTACTTTTCGCCACATTAACTCAACTAAATCGCTCCTTATGCTTCAATCAGCTTTGGAAGCAGACTCGGGAGGATTTGTCTCTCACTTAAAGATCTAAAGAGGATCATCTACAGAGCTGAAAATGTTAGGAAACAAATTTCCCCTCCTCTTTGGGTTGCACTAGAACAAGACTAGATCAATAAGCAATGAATGTAGTGCACTCACGGCTACAAGTATAGCATAGCTATGGGGTTCTCCACTTACATATTTAGTCTGAGCCCCAGGGGGTTCCTGTTTAATTAAACCCCCTAAATCTCTATATGGATGCCCAATATGGTATGAGCAAAGGTCAATCAGAATAGGAAGAACCAAATCACAACCTCAGAGGCCATCAGTTCCTGGCAACCTCCCCCCACCCTGACCACGTCTCTCAGGCTGACGAAGCACAGCATAGCCTCCTAAGCATGACACCAGCCCCAGTCATAGGTAAAGATTTCCTAACTGATGGGAGCAGCAACAGTATTGTATAGTGAGGCACAGCTAGGAACCCCAGCCCCCATAGAACTAGACTCCAGAAGGGAAATCTCCCATCTCCATGTGGCAGAAAACACCAGACTTCACAGACCCTATCTCCCCAGCCACATGGAAGCAGATCAGGATCTCTCAGGGGTGGAGCCAGGCCCCAGGAGTAGTAGGGACTTCCCACAGCAGAAGTTGGAAGCAGCAGTAGCAAGGCTGGGAGGGGCCCAGTTGGGACGTTCTCATTCCTTCACAGTGGTAGCAGAATGCTTGTCACAATTTGAAGATTGGACACTTTTCTGTCTGGTTGTTCGTACCAACTTCCTTCCTCTGCTACCAGCCACACTCTTTCCCCTTATGCCAGCATTGTGACCCCTCTCCATCCTTCCTCCTCTCCCTCTTCACTCCTATTTCCATTCCCTTTCTGTCCCTCCCTCTTAGTGTCTCCCTTCCCCTTGGCTCCTATTCACTCACCCTCTCTTGCCATTCCCTCACCCTTCTCTTCATAATTAATAAAAAGAAGTGGTGCTGATGAGATGTGCACCCATCATTGCCCAGGTCGCTTTGCCTGTATTTTGTACCCTCTTTGCTAATTGCCTTGTTAGATCATAAACTCCTTGGGGAATGGACCATATCTCCCTACAACAGCTCTCACCATGGGGACCAGATTCAGATTGGGGGCCTTTGAGAGTTACTGCAAGTCAACTAATCAAGAGGCAGCATGGTCCACTGAGGCACTGGACTGGGACTAAGGAGAATTGGGTCCTATTCCCAGCTCTGTCACTGCCCTACTGGGTGACCTTGCCCAAGTCTCTTCACCTCCATGTTTCCTCTCTCACTCTTTCTCTGTCTTGTTCATATTTCCTGTAAGCTCTTTGGTGGCAGGGACTGTCCTTTACTATTTGTTTGTACAGTGCAGTGCATTTGTTTGCACAATGTGGCCCTCGTCTTACTTGTGGCCTCTAGATGCTACTGTAGTACAAATAATAAATAAGAAGAGTCAGACAGGTAGAGGGGCAGAAGATTAATGCTGAAATCATTCTCTGAAGCACAGTTGCTCAATACTCATTACTCTCGATTTATCCCTAACCGTTTCTTTCATTAAACCACAGCCAAAATTACCTTTTATTGTGCCTTACAGAAATCTGAGCAACTATCCATTTGGCCCAGGAAAGTGGGTGGTATAAACAAAGAAAAGATGTATATTAAAGACCAGGAACCAAATTCAATGTATTTGTCATTTATAATGAGCACAACAACATGCTTCGGGCCTCAGGGATTATTTACTCTCTGAAATACTTTTTTAGAGAGTGTGTTAGTGGTCTATTCACAGACGACCTCAGATAAGGACATAGATTTGGAACCTGTTCAAAATAATTTAATCAATCTTCTACAACAACAACCAAACAAACAACAAAAATGCAACAGTCAACCATTATGGACTAAGTCAATACTAACCTGATTTCCCAAAACTCATTTCAGGTAATGACTTCCAGGAAACTACAGGTAGCTCAAAAAAACCTCAGAAGTTTAACTCTAAATTTAATTTTCTTTAAGGATTGTAATTGAGCTTGCTTTTGTCTTTTTCTTTTTAACTGCTATTTCCCTTAAATAATATACTGTGTCTTGGGTGACGCTTTGTTGGGTTTCTGCTAAAACCTCATTTTTAAAAATGTGAATAAATATATTTTGCAAGGTTGTAACTATAACTTTCACTCTATGCATCTGAAGAAGTGAGGTTTTTACCCACGAAAGCTTATGCCCAAATAAATCTGTTAGTCTTTAAGGTGCCACCAGACTCCTTTTTGTTCCTCTCCATAATACATTCACTTCCCAATACTTGTGAGGGGGTGCACTGGTCCTTTGTGTGTCAGCTGTTGAAGTATATTGGACCAACACCACCATGACTCATGCTGATCCCTACAATGAAAACCCACTATGCACATGCATCTACTGTGGATCTTTATCCAGGACAAAAAAGGGTTAATCAACTGTTGCTTGGCATGTAGCCCTTGTTACTCTGCCAGTTAACTCAGCAGAAGGTACATAGCCTCCTGATCTTCTCTGGGGAGGAGCCCCTAAAAGATCACAGTGATAAGCAGAGAGCCTGTAGTAAGGACTTTGATCCAGATAGATAGGAAGAGGTTTGCATGTGGTTTGGATTCTGTGTGCTGGTGTCAATCAGCTTGATTCTACTGAAGTCAGTCGAGCGCTAAGGATCTGGATTGTTTCCTCTTGTTCACTTAATACAGTTTAGTGATGTGGGGTGCGGAGGAGGTACATGAGCTGGGACTTAAGGTAGCAACGTCTTTGGTGTGTCTTGTGTTTTGTTCAGGTAAATAATTCCAACAGCCCAGGAAAGGGGGAAGACTGTTATTAATCACCGTCTCTCTGTTATGGCAGGAAGCACAGGCTCCTGTACACTGAATGCTAATATGCTGCTTTTCATCTTCAAAGTGCTTTACAAACATTCACTAATTAATTAATCCTAGCAACAACACTCAGTTATTTTCTGTTACTGGAGTGTATGTTTACCAAGTTAGCTCCACTTGCACACAGCACGTTGATGCTGTTGACAGCAGTGAGTATAAACTGATCTACAGCCACATGCTATACTTTGCTGCAAATTTTGCTTCAAACAGGACAAAGGCTTCCTCCTTCACAACTACCGAGGCAACTCCAGTAAAGTGGCCAGTCTTTACCAGACTTGAACATGGTAGTGATGCCCAGTACCTTCCCAGATAGACTGACACAGCATGCAATGTTTGCTTCTGCTGACTTGGTTCCACTGGAACATATGTCAGCAGAAGGAACAATCATGACAGTACTGAGAAAATTATAACAGAATTTGTCACATCACACTGCTGTTTCCAACGGAGTATGGGAATGACACAGATTCTGCAAACTTCTAATGAAATACATGGAAAGATTAATGAGGTTGTCAGCAGAAAAAGTTTTGTCATCACTGTTATTATAGCCAGGGTTGGTAGCACCATTATTAAGGGTGCCAAACCCTTCCCATTATAAGCCCCTATTTTCAGTTGCTGGTTGAAATTTTTTTTCAGTGAAACAAGTTTCTGTTGGGAAATGCCGATTCAATGGAATTGACACATCGCACTGGAAAGTGTTGTGTCAAAACTTTTTGCAGGTAAACAGGATGACTGGCCACCCTGTCTGCCTGATGTCCTGCCAGATTTCCCACCTCTCTTGGAACCAATGCTCTTAACAAAACTGAGTCAGGTTCAATGAATTTCCCAACTTGAAAAAATGTCTAGAAAAAAAGCTTTCAAATTGTGAATATGTTTTATTTTTACACTTTTAAAAAGAAAAATTCTGTTTTTTTTGTTCAAAACAACTTTTTGTTTCAAAATTTAAGCTATAGACAGAAAAGAGGTCTAAATCAAAATGAAACATTTCAATTGACCTAGAATGAAAAAAAGAGAGTCCATTTTTCAATTCATGAAAAAGGAACCCAGTCCAAGATGGGGAAAAAGTGTTGCTCTCGAAAATATACATTGAATGGGAAAACAGTTTCCCAGTCTAGCTTGCTTGCAATGACATCCTGTGCTAGAGAGTTAAGAAGATAAGATGGCCATATTGGCTCAGACCTATGGTCCATCTAGCCCAGTATCCTGTCTTCCAACAGTGGCCAATGCCAGATGCTTCAAAGGGAATGAACAGAACAGAGGAATTATGAAGTTATCCATCCACTGTCATCCAGTCCCAGCTTCTAGCACTCAGAGGCTTAGGGACACCCAGAGTATTGGATTGTATTCCTGATCATTTTACTAATAGCCATTGATGGATATATCTTTCATGAACTTATCTAATTCTTTTTTGAACCCAGTTATAATTTTGGCCTTCACAACATCCCTTGGCAATAAGTCCCACATGCTGACAGTGCAAGGTGTGAAGAAATATTTCCTTTTGTTTGATTTAAACCTGCTGCCTATTAATTTCATTGGGTGACCCCTAGTTCTTGTGTTATGAGAAGGAGTAAATAACACTTCCATATTCACCTTCTCCACACCATTCATGGTTTTATACACCTCTATTACATCACGCCTTAGTCGTCTCTTTTCCAAGCAGAATAGTCCCAGTCTTTTTAATCTCTCCTCATAGGGAAGCTGTTCCATACCCTTAAACATTTTTGTCGTCCTTCTCCATACTTTTTCCAATTCTAATATATAGTTTTGGGGTGGGGTGATCAGAATTGCATACAGTAGTCAAGATGTGGGCATACTATGGGTTTATATGAATGACATTAGTAAATATCCTATCTTATTATCTATTCCTTTCTTAATGGCTCCTAACATTCTATTAGATTTTTTACTTCTGCTGCACATTAAGCAGATGTTTTCAGAGAACTATCCACAATGACTCCAAAATCTTTCTTGAGTGGTAACAGCTAGTTTAGACTTCATCATTTTCTATGTATAGTTGGGATTATGTTTTCCAACAAGCATTACTTTGCATTTATCAACAGTGAATTTCATCTGCCACTTTTTTGCCCAGACACCCAGTTTTGTGAGATCCCTTTATTACTCTTTGTAGACTACTTTTGTATCAGCTTCAAAACTTTGTCAACTCACTGTTTACCCCTTTTTCCAGATTATTTATGAATATGATGAACTGCACTAGTCCCAGTACTGATCCCTGGGGGGCACCACTATTTTCCTCTCTCCAGTCTGAAAACTGAGTATTTATTCCTACCCTTTGTCTCCTGTCTTAACTAGTTACTGATCCATGAGATGACCTCCTTTCTTATCCAATGACTGTTTAAAGCCCGTTCCACAGGTTAATGAGGCATATGTGAGAAAGGCATTTCCTTTCATTAGTTTTTAACTTGCCATCTTTCAAATTCATTGACTCTCACCTTGCTCTTGCAGTATGCAGAAGGATAAATATGAACACCCAATTTACCCCCCTCTATCCTTTTCATTATTTAGTGCACCACTGTTATGTCTCATCTTACTGAGGCACTCAAAATTAGTGGAGACTTTTTAAAAAAAAATGTAGGCCTATGATTTGCTCATACCAGAAAAAAAGAATGGGCATGTTTCTTTTATTTTTAAGTAATACACTGTCGGAACCAAGAGAGAATTAGCACTTGCCTCATATGAATTCACAGGAGAATAGAGCAGGAAAGTGGAAAATATCAAACATGTTCTTTCTTGCAACTCAGAATGAGGGCAGCCGATGTGTTTGCAACGTAGCTGATCGAAGCTGATTGGCACCAAGCCCTGACAAGCTCCCTTCTTTATTAAAGTGTGCTTCCCTCAATACCAAAAATCTTGTCAGTGTAACTTGCTTGAATCATTTAAAATGTGAAACATGTTAAACACACCAAACACTAATATTTGAACAGGATCACGTCACTGCCTCCTAATCAAAGCCTCATTCAGTGTCATTATTTGTGCGGTTTTACATGTCTTCAGCTTGCGCAAATGAAAATATCTGGTATCTGAAATTGTCACAACGCTCTTGAAGAAACTAAGCAAGTGGTTGTGCTGCATTTGGCAATTCCCAAGCATAAGGGGGGTTTTGTGCAAGTCTGCAGTGTTTGCTAGGTTGTAAATTGTTGATTTATTTCAGTGATTTAGGTTGTAGCAAATTGAAGCTATCGTCAAACTAAATACAGCTTCACTTAAGCTAATTATGTTGATGGGGCTATAAATACTGAGAGAGAGAGATAATTATATTTCTTTGACAAGTACAACATAAGCCCAATCCACCCCTAAATCATCTGAGACAGATATAACTTAAATCCATATTATTTCATGAATAGTTTTTATGCTATTGGCTATGATAAGGTCTTTCAGCTATATTTGTCTAAAGCACTAACCATAGGCGATTGATAGTTAATTAAGTCTGGATCATCCCCCTGGAATCCATGTATGGAGATGGCACCCACCATTCAAGGATCTCCCTGTACCTCGGCTGGGATTTGATGTGGTCTGAGACTTAAAAATAGGAATCAGAAGACTAGCCATTTCTGGCATCAATAGCTAGTTGACTCCCTGGATTTTCCCATGCCTATGTTAAACTTCCTCTGAATTATTTTCCTTCTTCCTTGTTTGTGAGGGACAGAGAGATACCCAACCCTTAGAAAGATGGCTCCTAAGAAGCTGTGCTGATAGGTAGTAGGTAGGTAGAAGTGGCCAAGCAGAGCAGCACGAAAACAAGTACAATCCAAAGAGATCACTCCAGTCTCCATAAAACTTGGATTCAACAGTGCTTGGAGGTTTCACTCACTACAGGCATGGAGTTTTCTGGCTTCCTTATCATGGGGTTCACTGAGATAAGAATATGTCTTTTGGTATATATTTTCTATATGCATATCTATGAGCGAGATGGTCTCATAGTTGGGGCATGGATGCAGAAGATTTGAGTTTAGTTCCCACCTCTACCACATCCTTCTTAAGTGACCTTGAGCAAGTTGCTTAAGGCCAGATTTTCAAGTGTATTTAGGCACCTCTGGATGGGAATAGACACCTGGTGGGATTTTCAAAAGCGACTACACATATTAGCTGCCTCCTTCCCATTGAAATCAATAGGAATTTAGGCACCTAACAAGCTTTTCTACATATTTTGGTGCCAAAATACCTTTGAAAATCTGGCCCTTAATCTCTTTCTGCCTCAGTTCTCATCTATAAAATGGGGGTTACACTACTGCCAGACCCACACCTACCTTATAGCAGGTAAGGATAATTTTATCATTCTTTGTGAGGAACTCAGACACTATGGTGATGCTGACTGTTATTAATAGACCTTTGAATATTTTACCTTTGAAATTTAGAGGTGTCATCTTGAATTTGGCCAAATCTAACATATTCTACATACAAACATATATATACTTTACATGGAAGATGCAGGAGGTCCAAATCAATCTTTACACATATAAAGTTAAATTGCTTTATTGCAATTTCTGGTACAAGAGGCAGCTAGAGACAAAATAAATTGATTTACAATACATCTAAGGCAATTATCTTTCTTGATGCCTTAGAATGGATCCATGAAAGAGATAAAATGGATATAATTTTTGTTTTGCCAGGTACATTTCCTTCCTAAACATTATGCATCACTTTTAGAATATATGGGGGTCAGGATAAAATCCATTAAGAATGCTTCAGGACAACTCCCAAAAATAAAAATAAGACCAAAATAAATAACTCAACCCTGTAAAAATGATTGTCTGGCTTCTCATTGACTTCCATGGGCATTGGATTAGCCCCTTACATATAGGCTCAAACTCATCTCTTCTGTAACTCCATTGTCTTTCAGTGTGATGCTACATACGAAAACAAGTCTAAATCAATATAACAAATTATGAGCAATGAATTGATTGGTTATTTATGGTGGGGAGGAGGTGAGCTTTAAGTATGAATTAACATCCAACCATTAACCACAAATATTAGTCTTGATCTAAAGCTCACTGAAGTCGGATGGTGAAGTCCTGGCTCTATTGAAGACAATGACAAAACTCCCAGGATTTCACACAGAATCTTAGTTTCAACAGGCCAATTCTGAGCTTCTCATCAACAACATGAATTTAGGGATGAATGGATTTATTTCCCAGATTATATTTTGTACCCTCCAAGCCCAGAGACTTCATTTAGAAAATAAATATTGCACATAGTACTGAGTCAGAAGATCACTTGTTTCCTGTTCCATTGTGGCAAATTACAATGAAGCTGAATCAGTACATATTTAGAGGCCTAGCCGGATTCCCTTTGTGCAGTATATTCAAAGCACCAAGCAAGATGGTTGAAAAATGTAGGTCTAAATCCCCGGATTCCATGGCACTTCATTAAATTTAGACTCTTGCAGTTGTTTAGTTAAATAAGAATGAAAATGAATAAAAATCAAAAATAAAAGATATTTACATTTTTTTGTTTGTTTTACTGAAAAAGCATAATTTCATTGTAGAAGCTTTCAAAGGGAAGAGTTGTCTTGGCAGCCGGGTTGAGGACACCTGGGACTTTTGTCATCTAGGGAGAATTGTTGAGATTGTGGGATATGCAGAGAAACTGTATGTATCTACTAGAATGATTGTTAATAAGTTGTTAAGAATCTGAATCTTCAACTTGATATATTTAAATTTCAGCATTTACATTCCATTGAAATGAAAGACAGTATGCTCCAGTAAGAGGGCTGTTGTTTCACATAGACAACACTGCATCAGTTTGCATTTGAGACACATTTTCAAGGTTATGTTCACAACCATGACGGGGAGGGGCAGAGGAGATAGATGTTTGAAGCATAAAACAGACTCTGGAGCACAATTCTGCATTAAAGAATGGGGAAGGTCTGGATCGTCACTAATTTTGTGAGGCTATTTGAGGTCATCAGTATATTGCAAAGCGTAAATTGAATGTGTCTGTCATACTGTCAAGTAATTTTTCTTTCACTATTAGGCGAATGGATTTGCTTAAGGGATTTGGATATCCAACTCCCATTAATTTTTTTTCACTTGGCATCCAAATCCCTTAGGTATCAATGAACAACCTTAACCTTAATGTATGCAGTAAAAATTGCCCACAATAGTTACAATGAAGAAATGGTTTCTTGGTACTAAACAAAACAATGAATATGTCAGGCAAATTGTATCTGGTACAAAATATAGGAGAAAGTATAAACACATTAAGATAGGCTACCAGTAGCATCTTTCAAAAGATATACAATGTAAGCCATATACTCTTAAATAGCTCAAGGGACTTACAGTCAATAAATTTAACAGGCTGCAACCAAAAAATCAAAGCTGAAGTGCAGTATGTAAATAGAAGCTAGAGTGCAGACTTCTTTCCAACCTTAGGACAGAGTTAATAGAGGGGAAATGACAAAATACATAAAAAGGAATATATAGGATTTGACAGAGTATGTTTTTTTCTTTTAACTTCAAGGCAAACTACCAGACTATTTTCGCTTAGAGAGATAAATCAAACTAAGAACTTTAATCAGTTTGTATAAAAATCTTATTTGCAACATTGGGAAGCTTAAGTATTGGAGCATTGTTGGTGCACAGGGGGTGGAGAGGGGATGCTACAGGTTCAGTGTAAATAATGACCCTCTCTAAAAGAGATTATCTTAAATGAATTCATGACAAGACAGAGTTATGCTTTCCACACTCTTGGTTTAAAATATTCATTGCCAATTTCTATAAACCGGCAAAGTTCAAATATATCCAGGGTATCAGTAGCAGCAACAGGTGGATGGACCCTATGCTGCCTACTGACATTATTCATTCAACATGATGCTTAGAGTCTGGGAAGCCAGATCCTCAGACCTGCTAGATATGTTTTCACTGATCCAGTGTTTGAGAAAAATATTTCTACATTTCCCAGATCTGAAGAAGAGCTCTGTGTAAGCTTGCCTCCCTCACCAATAGAAATTGGTCCAATAAAAGATATTACTGGTACCTCACCCACCTTGTTGTTTATGGTGAGTGGAAGAAAGCCTCAGGTTTTCTACTGCCCAAATCTTTTTCACAAACTTTCTTCAATATATTTGTGGGTTTGTTGGATCAGATTCCCTGATTTTATTGAGAATTTGCTGAGGCATTTATAATTGTAGCAGGAATTTGGAAATACAAGCTTAAAACTACAGACTTGGCCCATACTAAACACTTTTGAAAATCCCATTAATAAAGAGCAGGAACTTTTGAAGAACTATAATTTTTATTATTTAATTCTACTTGCTTTAAGAACCAAAAGTGTTTATCTGTAAAATGGGGGTGATACTTACCTCTTCTGTAAAATGCTTTGATATCTATAGATGAAGAGTGATATTATATAAAAACTAAGTATTAGCGGTAATATTACAAAGATAGTTGCTTGGGAAAAACTTCTACTGAACCAGTTTCCCTGTCAGAAAATGCAGTTCTGTTGAAATCAACACACTTTGCCAACTCACATCAATTTCACAGAACGGGAAAAACTGGAATTGGAAAAAAAAGATTCAACAATGTTGAAACATCCCATTTTTCAGAAGTTTGGTTTTGAAACAGTGTTTTTTTTCCAAGGCTTTCTTTAAATTTTATGTTGATATAAAATGTCAAAGTCTAAATGAAACATTTCAGTTATACCAAAACTAAAGTTTTTCTGGATTTTTTTTCCCTAGATAATTCTTTTTTTGGCTAATTTTTAAAATTTTGGGGTTTGATTCCAATTTGGAATAAAGACAAATTTCACCATCTTGCAGTCCTTTATGGAATGGAATTGTCATCCTCCAGCCAGCTCTAGAAATTACTATTACTGTAATGAAATTATCTGACAACCTCTGAACCCAATGGAGTTCTCTTTGCATTTGTCTCATTTTCAAATACCTGAACTAAGTATGAATTATTGAACTGAATTACTAAAATGGTTAACATTCAATTTGCCAGCAAACTACACTTCAGTCACAATGTTATCATAAAGAACGAACAAGGTCACATGGAAATTACACAAAATATTAAATGAAAGGAAGAAACATTTCTGTCTAGCAGTACAGCTGGATGAAGTAATCCTAGCAAATGATTTGTTCAATGAGTTTAGCCGCTTTTCTGTTTCTGAATTATCAGCAAAAGGCAGAATTTTCAAAAGCCCTCATTGAAGTCAATAGTACAACTCCCAATATCTTCAACTGCAGCACAGTTTGGTCAACAAGGAGCTTTCAGAAATTCCATCAGATTTTTTAAAAATTTTCTAAGTTGTACAAACATTTCATTTGCACACATTTCAGCCTATGGATTCTGACCTGTTCACTTTGATTATGACCATGTTTATTTACTGTTCTTAATTCATTATTTTTGTTGTGTCACCGGCCACATAAATTACATTGTATTGTTTCAGCTTCCTAGTTGGATTGGATGTCTGGTGTGTTTTTTTTAAATAAACACACAGAGAATAATAGATTTTAAGACATTACTTACAAGCCATATTCAGCATACTTTCACTCTCCGTGAACATTCTTGTGAATTAGATAAATCACTTGTACAAATGCTCATAGGAAAGACATAATAAAAACAATAATAAAAAGAGCTGTGAATCAAAGTATATTTATGGCTTTTATTTAATTACTATTTGTGAACACCTGTTTTGTGATAGTTGCCAGAGTAACCAGAAATGACCAACATCCTAATTATAAAACTTGGGGTTGAAAACAGCCATCTCAGCCACTTATCCTTATGTTCATTATGCTATATGGGAGGCAGTGTTTCCTAGTGGAGAGAGTACTGGACTGGGACTCAGGAGAGCTGGGTTATAACCTGCAAAGGACTTGCTGGGTGACCTAGAGCAAATCACATCATCACTCCGTGCCTCAGTTTCCCCATCGGTTACATGAGGACAATGGTACCCTTTTGTAAAGCATTCTGAGATCTACTGATGAAAAGAACTATACAAGAGCTAGGTACTATTATTATAATTATTTTTAAAGTAGACGGCAAGTGTTTGCATTGCTCTAGGGTTGAGTTATCATCCCTTCCATCATAAGCTCTTATACTGAACGGCTGTAAGACAGTGTCTATAAAAATATATTCATCTCTAGAAGGCTCTTTCCATCAAGTTACATTATGTAAGGTGTTGCAGGTCAACTTTTGATTGTAAATTACTTCAGAGTCCCTTTTGGATTACAATACATCTCAATATCATCATCAAATTCAATCTCTCTCACACACACACTCTCTCTCTAACTCAAAAAAAAAAAAGGCTGTCTTTTGTCTTCAGGCGCAGGAAGTTAACATTACAGGGAAAATGAAATTATGCAGCCGTTTATATCATTTAATATATATATTTAGCCAGACTGTGGTAATGCTAGCTAGGATTCTGCTGATTTCATGATTACTGGGAAAACCGTAAAATAAAATAATGTTTGGGAGGAACAGGAAATTTGATGTGGTTATAATCAAAAGCATTGTTCACCGTGACGTATTTGAATTTTTAAAATTTCTCAATAGCTTTACATTACCATTGCAAAGTAGTTTTCATAGAGCTTATTTTAGTTGTGACAGGAACTAATGAAGTTTTCAGACTTGTGTCTGGTTTTTATGATACCCCTCCAAAATCTATTTATCTATTTACTACCAAAGAGTGGGCTGAGGATGCCCTTTGGTTCCCTTTGAATCTTTTTTACAACTTTACAATTTAAATTTTTACTTCCCTTTGTCCGATATGAATTGCTTAATTCGGAGTCTAGCCCTAGTTCTCTCTCTATAGGTCACTGGGATTGTTATATATGGTACAGTAGCATGGAGAGCTCCACCCGTTTGGGCTTGTATTGTGCTAGGCACTGTACAAACACAGCAAGAGACAATCCCTGTCCCAAAGAGTGTACAGACAAGATGGATAAGTTTGGAAAGGGAAACAGGTGACAGGTGGGAAAAACCTGATTTCTGCATGAATGCCTCCTGCTGGTTAATCCCCAAAATAGCACTGATGGTTCTTATCTTTATCATGATTCTGCCTTACACCAGAGTGCTGCTATCAGAGCACCAAATTCAATAGGCTCGAGTAGGACATGGTTTCCCTCTTCATCCTGATTTTTGAGATATGTAAAAAGATGGTTTGGGAAAAAAAATTGAGATTCCAAACAGAAAAAAAAAATCAGTTCAGCTCTATCAAAACATTTTGGTTTTGATCTTCCTCTTTCCTCCCCCCCCCCCATCACTTTTTTTTTTTTTTTAAGTATACAGTAAGTTAAACTTCCAAACAAAAAGTCATTTCCAACTGAAAACCCACATCTCTTCATTCTGAAAATGTCAGATGGGATGTGCTGAAAATTAAAAGAAACCAAATTTGTCGGGAAATTTGTCAAAACTGACCCTTTCCCACGAACAGTTTCAGTTTTGACGAATCCGTATTTTTTGGGCAAAAACCAAAAAAAAAATCATTTAACCCAAAAAATTCCTGTCCAGCGCTAGCATTGGATTCTGGTGGAATTTGACAGGTTTATGTTTATGTTGGGTACAGTGTTTAGAAAAAGGGACAGGGACTCCTAAGACTTAGGTTCTATTCTCTTCCATTGACTTGGTGTGTTATCATGGGCAGGTTACTTCACAGCCCTTGCCTCAATTTCCCCATCTACAAAATAGGGCCAACAACAATTACCCACCTACACAACATGATCTGAGATCCCTGAGTAGAATATGTTAAAGCAGTGAGAGGCACAATTGTGACTCTGGCAAACCAGGTGCCAATTCTTCCCAACGCGGTAGACCTCAGCCGAGCACTGACAAATTCATTGCTGGAAACCAGTCTGTTTCCCCCCATGTTTTAGTATGTTAAGATGGGTATTGAACTTACAACAATGAACTGCTTATAAATAGCTGTATGAACTAATCTCACTTATCTTTATCATATGCTATAAAGTAAATATTTAAGTTTTTCCATTACAACTGTAAAAAAAGGTTGCTCTAGAACCTTGAACCTGTCTGGAGGGATCATCTGCTCATCAAGAAACTCCTATCAAAACTAAATGGGCCATTATGGGACATCAGAGTTCAAAGACTTTGTTATGTGTCCCTTCACACCCATGAAAAGGGTAGGTGCAAAAGAGCTCATCTCATCTTGAATTCTGGAAGAAGGAAATAAAGATAGCTGACAAGAAATTTTTTCATCTGTTTTGCTGTTTGGGCTCTCACAGAGCTGGAGCTACAAAACAGAAGCAGAGATCCCGAGGGTCAACCTGGGTTAGCCCTAAAAGGCATTCAGTGCTAACAAATTGCTACAACGCGGTCACCTTTTGGAACCAGAGACAGTAACTCATTTGTGTTTATGTGTTGACTGCTTTAACCTGTAAATAACATTTCTTCTTCTAGTTAATAAATCCTTAGTTACTGTATGATTGGCTACAAGCATTGTCTTTGGTTTGAGATCTCAGGTACAAATTCACCTGAGATAAGTGACTGGTCTCTTAGTACTGGATGCAACCTGAATCTTTTTTGATCATTGGCGTACAGCAACCGACTATCAATAAGTCCAGCTTCCCTGGGTGGCAAGATTGTCGTGCTCATGGGGACTGTCTGTGACTCCATGGTAAGACTATTATAGTGCTTCAGAAGTTCACATTTGTTACTGGGTTGGTAAAATCAAATGATAGAACATACAACCAGTTTGGGGTGTCTGCCCTGCTTTTTGACACTCTGCCCCGAGACTGGCACTCATGGTCATGAACCACTCCAGACAGCATGACAGTTGGGGGAATCTTGGCAGGAGTCACATGCCACAGGTCAACTGGGCTGTTAAAAGTTTAAATTTGATATTGAGAGTTAAAGGTTAAAGATTAGCCCCAATGAGTGAGGTCTTAACACAAAAGACCTTGAAACATTATATAAAGATAGGGGAATATCCCATAAAAGAAAGCCTCAGATCAGGCACTGAGAGTTTTGCTCATAAGCTTTGCCCAGGATCAATGGCCTTTCTGTCCCAGACACTGCAGTGCAAGTGACCCAACTGGAGTACCTGAGAGCCCGAGAAGAACGTGAGTGTGACAGAATGAGGCATCCCGCACAGCAGTCAAAGCCAATGAAGAAGCTGAAGAGAGAGCCCACCAAAGACACATGGAACGTATGGCAGCCGTCAAAGTCAACGCTGAAACTGATGAAGAAGCCCACCAGAGTGGTATCAAACAGCTAGAAATGGAGGAGAGCGCTCACACATTGCAGATGAAAGTACTGGAGTATCCTCAGTCAGTGAGCACACTTCACCCCCTAGCACCAAGAAGTGGGAGAAAGTCTGCATAATTTATAAAAGAGACTGACAGTGTAGAAGACTTCCTGTCCACCTTTAAGAGACTGTGTGGGATCCCAAAGTTCCCAGAGAATAAGTAAATGCTATCCTCTTGACCAGATTAACTAGCTATGCAAGACAAGTTTTTAGTGATATGGAAAAGGGTGATGCTAAGGTGTATAAGAAAGTCAAAGGGTACGTCTACACTTACCGGAGGGTCCGGCGGCAGGCAATCGATGTTCTGGAATCGATTTATCGCGTCTGGTTTAGACGCGATAAATCGATCCCGGAAGTGCTCGCCGTCGACGCCGGTACTCCAGCTCGGCGAGAGGAGTACGCGGCATCGACGGGGGAGCCTCCCTGCCGCGTCTGGACCCGCGGTAAGTTCGGACTAAGGTACTTCGAATTCAGCTACGTTATTAACGTAGCTGAATTTGCGTACCTTAGTCCGAAGTGGGGGGTTAGTGGGGACCAGGCCAAAGAAAATGTATTGAAAAGGTTAAGAATACACCTGAGTCCTATTGATTGAAGTAAAGAAGTCTTAAAGAAGCATACCCCACACTTTGGGAAAGTGTTGCCTTGGGACTTATGAGCAGAAAGATTATTTCCACTCTGTTTATTGCTGCTTTTCTCCAACCAGCTACACCCTAGACTAGAAGGAGGAGATCAAGAGCACAAGGAGCAGCAAATGTAGCTTTAAAGACCTAGCTTTCTATATAATAGAAATGGTTTTTTTAAGGTAGTGTGACTATATGTCACATTGCTTCATTTTTTACACAGTAAACTAATGGGGGGGGAAACAGTTAGTATGTGAATTTTCTCAGAACATGTCTTTTTTGTGTGACCAATCAGAACCCACTCTGAACTCCTTTTACAACTGGTGACAGAGACTGCCATCTGTTTTAAAAAAGAATCAAGTAAAACAAATGCATTTATCCTGTGTCTCTTCTTTATAGGAGATGTAGAACCACAGTCTCGCATGCTTGTGGTTAACAATCCCAGGGCTTATCTATGCTTAAAATGCTAGAGTGGCACCTCTGAGCTTCTGCAGCAGTGCTGCTGTAGCGCTTCAAGTGTAGGACAATGGGAGGGATTCTCCTGTTGGCATAGTTATCCACCTACCCCAGAGGCGGTAGCTAAGTCGGTGAAAGAATTCTTCCATTGACCTAGTGTTGTCTACAGCAGGACTTAAATTGGATTAATTACGCTACTCAGGGGGTGTGGATTTTTCACATCCATGGGTACGTCTTCACTACCCGCAGATTCGGCGGGTAGCGATCAATCTAGACGCGATAAATCAATCCCCGAATGCGCTCCCCGTCAACTCCAGAACTCCACCAGAGCGAGAGACGGTAGTGGCGTCGACGGGGGAGCCGCGGCTGTCGATCCCACGCCGTGAGGACCCGAGGTAAATCGATCTAAGATACGTCGACTTCAGCTATGCTATTCACGTTGCTGAAGTTGCGTATCTTAGATCAACCCCCCCCCAGTGTAGACCAGCCCCCAACTTACATAGTTAAAACGACCTAATTTTCTAACATACACCAGGCCTAAAGGCTTGGCACTGCTCCCAGTGAAGTTAACAATAGACTTGTTTCTGTCTTCAGTAGGTTCAGGGTGTGAGCCTGGGGCCCGGCCTACACTAGGTTGCTCAAGCTGTAACTATATCGCTCAGGGGTGTGAAAAATCCAGTTAAACAGACGTAACACACAGCGTAGACCGCACTGAAAATTCTCCCATCAACCTAGTTACCACCTCTTGGGGAGATGGACGACCTATGCCAATGAGAAACCTCCCTCCCATTGGCATAGGTAGTATATTCACTGAAGAGCTATACCAGCACTGCTGAAGCGTTCTAAGGGCAGACAAGTCCTGAGGCAGTTAGACCTAATGTTTGGGCCAGATGCCAGCTTGGGTAATTGTATTTGCCTTCCCTAAAATTCTCCCTGCAATTTCCACTGGATAATTATCTAATTCACTTCCATTTCTGTAGTGTTGCTATGCACCATTAAATAGATGTCACACCCTAACCCAGAAGATGCTACATTTCAATAGTGGTGCATATCTGCACTAGTGTTGAATAAATGATTAATAGAAAACAGTAATTACATGGATTTAGTCTCTAGCCGCTTGTGGAAAAACCACAAGCACCTGATGACTTTTTGAAATGTATTTATAATTTGAAGTTATTCAAATTCTGTCGCAACTTTTAGAAAAACTCTGAATTGATGACAAACATCTATGAATACTCATTATTTACTATTGGAGCAACATTAGTTAGCTGTGATGGGCCGGAAAAGTAACATGGTTACTGATGAGCACTCAAACACTTCCAAGTACTAATATCCACCTGTGACACTTTTTAAAGCCTTGCTCCTACAAAGATTTACACACAGGCTTAATTTTACATACTGTGATCAGTGCCACTGACTTCAGTGCTCTATGCATAGCATATAACCAACTTTCAGTGGCACTACACACATTGTATAAAGTTAAGTCTTTGTAGGATATGAGTCCTAACTTGTTTGTTCAAGAGTTCATGAAAGCTTGAAATGCTCACTCTCTCTGAGTAGATGGAGAGATTCACTTGATTGCTCTGATGTTCTCAGAAAGCAAGAAGTGTTTGAACATGGCAGCAGCAAATTAATTTAGGACCAGATTGGGAATTCCTGAATCCCAATGGTGAGCAGCGACTTGCAGGACTCATCCCAATAATAAAGCCAATAGTACTATTCATACAAGTCACTGCTCACCAATAAGATAAGGGGATAACAATTTGGCCTTTAAACATTACAGAGGATATTCACAGAAGTTTTTTTTTCCCTGCTGAAGGGCTCTATACCCATTAGAGCACACAGCACAACTCTACGCACATTTCATAGGGCTCTGTGCTGCAGCCCTTACTAAGCCAAAATTCCTGCTGATTTAAGAGTCTGAAAAGCTAGTTAACATGACAGTTCAGACTGTATTGCAGGCCATGATCCATTTCAGATGCTATAATATGGTTACTGTGTATACACTTTGGGGCTATATTTCAAACTGTTTTACCGACAAAGATAACATGACTTAATAGTTTACCCCAAATATACTCTCCATTCATTAACTGCTGAAGTATCAGGGGGTAGCCGTGCTAGTCTGTATCCACAAAAACAACAAGGA
The DNA here is from genome assembly GCF_011386835.1 of Chrysemys picta bellii. Taxonomy (NCBI): domain Eukaryota; kingdom Metazoa; phylum Chordata; order Testudines; family Emydidae; genus Chrysemys; species Chrysemys picta. Next base: position 12,588,086 of record NC_088799.1, on the reverse strand, counting down.
GTCCAGTGGCACCTCAAAGACTAACAGATTTATTTGGGCATAAGCTTTCCTGGGTAAAAAAAAGTCACATCTTCAGATGCATCTGAAGATGCATGCTGAAGTTCAGATTCAATACTAACAAACTAAACATGTTCTTTTATCATTCCAGTTCCAGAGATCATTTGATTTTTCTGACACTTAGCATGCTTAATTCGACAGTATTACTCCTTTGTTTTTTAAACACCCTGGCTTCCAGAACACTGGGAATGATCATTTAGATACGTCCAGAAAGCTGTAGTTCCAATCAAAAAGAGTAAGTCTTATAATTAGCAACAACTCAAACAATTCAGAAACAAGGAATGGAATGGCAAACAGTTCTGGAACACTCCAGTTCATTCATACTGGGTTCTGGTGTGTTGTACCAGAATAATATGGCCCCTTAGGATACAGGTGAATACTGTAGTAGATCACCATTGCCATCTTCTGGTAAATAAACCACATAACTGCATTCTGAAGCCTTTTCTAAACAGCCATATAGTGCACAAATATAGAGAGATTACCCCAGAAAAAGGCAATAAAGGATTTAGGTATTTGTTGTGAGACCATCGTTGCATTTTAATTCTTTGCTCACATAAGACCTTTATAAAAATCCATTACAGTGGATACATAGTGGCATGTGTTCCAATGTGCGCTTTATACCGAGCAGAAATACTGTTTATTATGATTTCTTAAATTAAGGTGATATGATGGACATTCTTGTGATTGAAACAAATACCAGGGCTGTTTCATAAAAAGGAAACCCAGGGAGATGGTATTAGTTTGCAATGTGTTATGATAAGAGAGAGACAGAGACAGGGATGGGCTACTATAGTCAGCGAAGATAATGACAGGTGGCTGTGAGCCACATAATGAAGCTGATGGCACGGATAACAGCCACAATAATCCATCTTTGAAGTATCTGGTATTTTTGAGAATGATGAATAATATTAACAAAGTCCTTTGTGCTTTCGTAGCATATTGCCATCTTTCCCCTTCCTCCACCCCATTTTCTAATCTCTCCTTTTTTCTTCCTCCCCTTTCCTCTCTCACCATCTTTACTCCCATTGTCTTTCTGCAGCTTTCGGAGAGCTCCTGATTAATGCATTCCGCGTCTTCCTGGGAGGGTCAAATGATCTGGCTGATTCTGAAGTTGTTATGAAGGGTCTCTCTGAGCAGCCAGGGGAGCTGTCTCTGCGTGAGATGTCAAAGGCTGCAAAGGCTCACCTCATCTTATGATCTCTCATGGTCATATGAGAAAGGAAAGTGAGATGTGGGTACAATTCATTACCCTCTAGACCAGAGTGCAGCATTCTATGTGGTGCTGAACCTTGATAAATTACCCTTTCAATCAAATCAGTATACAGAAAGGAATGCTATCTAACTTGCAATAATTCCCACAGAAGTTCAGCCAGGAGTGACAGATTAGACTAACAAACTATGCAGCTAACATTTTACTTTGTGTATTACTTTGCATTGCTTCTTTCTATAGCAAAAAAAAAAGTCTTACTATTTGCAGTTACTCATCTACTACCGTATCATCAGCGCGGATGTCAGGTTAGTACTGTAAGGAAGTGATCCCTTAACAGTTTTTCTGGTTTTGCACTGGGGAAGAAGGAAAGAATTCTGGAAGGAATGTGGGCTTAATGTTTTCAAACAACACTGCACCTTTGGAAGTTAGAATTCCATTAGGGAAGCCATCTCCCAAACAGTGGTGTTGGTGACAGTGACAATTCAATTCCTTTCCTCCCTTTCACCACCCAGCTAGCCCAATTGTAGTAGACAGGTTCAATCATGGCCTTGGAAGAGGAGGTGAAGGGTAAGTATGGGTAAGTGTCAGTGGAACTGAGCGTTATCATAGTGAGCTGATAGTATCAAAATTGGTAGAGACAGCAGAGCTAATGCTGAGTGAAGCTGAAGCGCATAGGGGCCTGGGAGGAAAGGAACGGCATGGCATGAAACGCGAGAACAAGGTCTTGAAGGGTTGCCAACAATAATTAAAAATGTCACAAAAGGCTCTGCTGAGACTATGTGGCTCCTTCTCAGCAATGCAGCACCCCACCCACACCCCAAAGACTAGGAATTTCAAATACAAGAAGCTATACAAACTCAGACTGGAAATAAAGTGCAAATTTTAATTGCTGGGATAACCACTGAACAGTTTGCCAAGGCATGTGCTGGATTCACCATCACTATACAAAGCCTTTTAGACACACTTTGAATCTTGATTGAAAGATGCCTCAGAACTCAACAAGAAGTTATGGGCCTGATGCAGAAGTTACTAAGTAAAATTTGATGGTCTGTATTATGCAGTAGGTCAGATCTTATGATCACAATAGTCCCTTCTGGCCTTAAAAGCTAGGAAAAGCAGCAGATGTAACTATCAGGGCTTGTCTACACTACAAAATTAGGTCGACTTAATTCAGGTCAACCTACAGTCAACGCAGTAATTCAATCGGCTGTTGGTGTCCACACTACCCTCCTTCTGCTGGTGGAGCACGGTCCTCACCAGGAGCCTTTGCACTGACTGAAGTGGGACAGTGTGGGGGCACTGACAGCCGAGGTTAGGGAACTGATAGCCATGCGGGGATCACAGTTGGAGCCCTCCACCCACAGGCCTTACTATAGTTGTAGTGTCCCACAGAGCCTTTGGCCCACAAATCAGAACTCCACAGTTAGTAAGGAATTTACAACAGCCAACCAGATAGCAGCATGGTACATGCTGGGGGAAGAAGTGCTAGCACAGGATAGCAAACTGCACTGGAGTTCCCAAGCTTTCTGAAAAGTAGTACAGAAGATAGTAAAGCAGAACCTCCATCTGGACAGCCATCAGATTGGAAGGGAGGGGCAATCGGGGGGGGGGGGGGGGGGCTGCAGCAGGAGAAATGCGGAACACCTGAGAGCTTTAATGGGGGAGGACATAGAAAAATCCTTCAACACTACCAACTAGCTTATATTTTCAAGGCTATCTATTCATTAAAAAGAGATGGAAACTTGCTGCGCTTTTAAAATGGACATTCATAAGCTTTAAAATACCAGGGATGGGCACCACCCCAAAGCCAGCTCTGAGCACAATTCAGGCAAGTTCTGTAGGATTTGAGCCCTCATATTGCATAAGTGATTGTGCTGAAACATTAGAGCGGAGGTGGAAACCAAATTTTCTGTTTTGCAGGAAATTTCATGATTTTTAAACTTTTTATTCCATTCCAAAATTATTAAACAATCAGTTTGTAAGCACCAGGAGGACAATAGAGTTATAAGGAATAGTCAGCATGGATTTGTCAAAAACAAATAACGCCAAGCCATTTTTTAATAGGATTACTGACCTAGTGGACAGGAGGGAAGTAGACATGATGTACCTTGTTTTTAGTAAGGGTTTTGACACAGTTCTGCATGATATTGTCATAAGAAAACTAGGGAGATGTGGTCTAGATTAAATTACTAGAAGGTGGGTGGACAACTGTTTGAAAGACAATACTCAAAGACTAGTTATCAATGGTTTGATGTCAAATTGGGAAGGTGTAACTAGTGTAGTCACACGGGGGTCATTCCTAGGTCTGGTAATATTCAATATTTTCATTAATGACTTTGGATAATGAAGTAGAGGGCATGCTTATAAAATTTGCAGATGACTCCAAATTGGGAGGGGTTGCAAGCACTTTGCAGGACAGATTTAAAATGACCTTGACAAATTGGAGAATTGGTCTGAATTCAATAAGATTAAATTCAATAAAGATAAGTACACAGTATTTCACATAGAAAGGGGGGGGGAATCAAATGCACACCTACAAAATGGGGAATAACTGTCTAGGTGAAAAGGATCTGGGGTTATAGTGGACCACCAACTGAATGAGTCATCAATGTGATGGAGCTGTAAAAAAGGCTAATTTGATTCTCAGGTGTATTGACATCTGGAGTACTGTTTGCAATTCTGGGGACCACAATTTAGGAACGATGTGGAAAAATTGGAAGAGTCCAGAAGAGAGCAACAAAAATGTTAGGTCAAGTTTCCTAAACCTTCTATGAGGAAAAAAACTGGGCATGTTTAGTTCTGAGAAAAAAAAAAGATGGAGGTGGGACCTGATGATAACAGTCGTTTTATAACAGGCCCTTATAAAGAGGATGGTGATCAATTGTTCTCCATGTCCACTGATAGTAGGACAAGAAGTAAAGTACTTAATCTCCAGCAAGGGAGATTTAGGTTAGACCAGGGGTCGGCAACCTGCAGGAAGTGGCACAGGCCGCACTTCCTGAAGCTCCCATTGGCCGGGAATGGTGAACCACAGCCACTGGGAGCTGCAGGGGGCCATGTCTGTGGACGGTCAATGTAAACAAAATGTCTCGCGGCCCGCCAGTGAATTACCCTGATGGGCCGCATGCCGAAGGTTGCCGACCCCTGGGTTAGAGATTAGGAAAAACTTTCTAATTTGTAAGGGTAGTTAAACTCTGGAATAGGTTTCCAAGGGAGGTCACAGAGTATCCATCACTGGAAGCTTTTAAAAACAAGTTGGGCAAACAGCTATCAGGGATGGTCTAGGTTTACTTGGTCCTGCCACAGTGCAGGGGCTGGGACTTGATGACTTCTCAAGGTCTCTTCCAGCCCTACATTTCTATGAAACCCAAAATTTTCCCCCCAAAACAGTGGTTCAACCAAAATGAAACATTTTGATGGACTCTAAACTAATTTTCATTTGGATTTTTCATTGTGTTGACATTTCAACATCAAAATGCTCAGTCCCCCCTACCCCCAAGGAAATTTTGTCAAAGATGAAACATTTTTCCAAACCGTTTCACTTTCACTTAAAATGGTATCTTTCATCAAAAACTATGTTTCAACAAAAAAAATTTCCCGCCAGCTCTATTGAAGATGTGTTTTTACAAACAAACAAGAAAGGAAGGTAACATTTCCAAAATCTTAATGAAACTCCAGCCATCTTTGATTCCCCCTCCCTCCTTCCATTCTATATGCCTGAGGACTGAGAATTTACCATTACAAACTCCATATTTTGCGATGAATATCTCATCTTATAGATGGGCAGACAGAGCTCTGAACCTTTAAATTCCAAAAGGAGGACATTTTAATACAGCCACTGGGACAAATAAGTCACGGGTGTATTCGGCAAATGTAGAAAAATGTGTCTTAGTAGAATTGACTGTACTATCTAACAAGACCTATATAGCAGGATTATACTCTATGGCTTACAAGAGTATTGATCTGTGTGTACTCCTCGGTGGTGCTACATTCGTTTTAACATTGATCTCTGTTTCATTACACCATTGTATCATACACTCCCAGTGTCATCTCTGTGTCCCTCTGTGAAACCTAAGCGCCTTCTGTTGCTGCTGAGATATACAGATGCTTTGTGTATCTTGCAATTCAAAACAAATCCATTTCAAAAGTATATTTAGTCACACATGCACAAAAACACTCTTAAAATAATGCTAAGGGTCTACAATGTCTGAAACCCTGAAAAGCAAGCTAAATTTAGAGTGAAAAGGCCACTGGCAAGTGCTTTTTTAATTTTATTTTTAAGATTTTTTTTTCTCCTCTGCATTGTTTGTTACACCTTTCAAAGAAGCTTGAAAATACCATTTCTTTCCCTGATGGCTTTGCTCTTTTCCATTTGGAAAACATTGATTTCAGTTTCCCCTGTGATTCTTATGCAGCAGAAGTAAACAGGGCTCTGTTTAATATATATCCAGGTCGGTGTAATGCCATCAAACTCACTACAGCTCTGAAGAGTTGGTCTCTGCTAGCTCCTAGCACTGTTGCAGCACAATACACAATATTTGGGTCCTTCATAGCAGATTGGTTACTGGTTTGGGTTCTAACCTCAGCTGTAACATCAACTTACTGTTTTTTTATTATTTGTATTGTGATAGTGTCTTGGAGCCCCCTACATGGATCAGGAGGACCCCATTATGCTAGCGCTGTACAAACAACAAAAACATGGTCTCTGCCCTCAAAGGGCTCACAAACTAAGTTGTGTGGTCTTGGGCATATCCCATAGACTTTAAGATCAGAAGGGACCATCATGATCATCTTGTCTGACCTCCTGCACATTGCAGGCCACACAACTTCCCATCCCTACTACCATAATAGACCCCTAACCTCTGGTCGAGTTACTGAAGTCCTCAAATCATAGCTTAAAGACTTCAAGTTACAGAGAAGCCACCATTTACGCTAGTTTAAACCTGCAAGGGACCCATTCCTCATGCTGCAGAGGAAGGCAAATAATGTCCATGGGCTCTGCCAATCTGACCTGGGGGGGGAAATTCCTTCCCAACCCCAAATATGGCAATCAGTTAGATCCTGAGCATGTGGGCAAGACCCACCAGCCAGACACCTGGGAAAGAATTCTCAGTGGTAACTCAGATCCCACCCTATCTAGTGTCCCATAACTTTCTTGGTCTATGTTTTGTTCCTAATTACATTGGTACAATTTGGAGAGTGTCACATTATGAATATCTCACCTTTCCGATGTTTGACATGAGGATACTCCTATCTTGCAGAAGTACTAATGTTTACGCAGTGCTTTGAAAATGCTACATATTAATGCTACGTATTATTACATGGATATTTTGAGCAGAGGTGTGTTGAAGTAACCTGGAGGGCATGTTTATTTATCCTTTTCCACCACTCCATCTTTTAGCCTGCTGAGTTGCCTTCCATTCACTTCCATACATCGCTTGCCCTTCCCATCATTCTTTCCACCATCAGCCTCCACCGATTTTCCACCACTTTCTTCCTTTTAAAAGTAGCAAAGTCATACTAAATTGTTGCCAATCCAAGCCTCAGAACTTCAGCTACTGAAGGGCTTATTATGGACCTGACCCAACGTCCTCTGACGTAAATGGGAATCTTTCCATTAACTTCAATAAACAGTGAATAAGACACTATATGCAGCTGGATGTTTCACAGATCCCTATGACAAACTCTAGCTCTTTAAGTGTTTCCCCAGCCTGAGCATTACATACCAAGCTTATGACGTATGTCTTATGACTAAACACCAGAGTGCCACAAGGTGATTTGATGAGTCACGGCAGTCAGTTATTCCATACAATGCTTTAGTTAATTAACATGTTATTTTACTTAACAGGACTATTTGACTGAAGTAACTAATTAGGCCAATTAGTAAATGTGGCCTAGTAATTAGTAAATCTCCCATGAAAATTCTTACAAAGAAGTATACCAGAGTGCTTGCAAGTTTTTTGTCCTTCCATTTATTTGGTTCTGTTTTTCTATATGCAGCTGATAGTCTGTCAGCTTCAATTGTATGCAATCAGCAAGACCTGATTGTTACATGAGTTACAACTATAACTTTATGTGTGCGTGAATATATGTAGATGGCTTTCTTTGTATAAAATATCAACGAGGATGTAGATATATATAACAATGCTCATGAGTTCTGGAACCACTAAAAATTTGCAAAATTTCCTGATTACACACTTTTATGAAGATGTAACCATCCCTAGTTCCATACATTCAGAAAAACTACAGCCATCAGCTAACCACACACAGTACGTGCCGTGTGTGGAACAGAATGCCTAGCCTCTTGCTCCAAAAACACAAGTCTCTAAACACAAGGGCAAAGGAGAGGGCAAAGATTTTCCTACTTATTTTAAAAATAATTTAAGTAGATATGTGCAAGAATCCCTGAGCATCTTTATTCCACCACATTTGGATTTGGGACCTGTCATATTTGGGCTATTTAGCATTCAGGTAGGGAGCTACTTCATGCCAATGCCATATCTGGGTCCTTGAGTCCCTATTGACTGGTGGGCCATTCTTTCTTTTTCCTTCACCCCATAATAATCGTGTGCTAGAAGACGAGGTGGAAAGTCTTCTTCCACAGGGAATCAGATGTAATGTAATACCCACAATTTTACCTCCAAAATGACAAACACCAGAAAATATATCTCACTGACATTACCATTCACTGCAGAGATGCCTTGTTGAACGACTTGTGGGTGTGTTTTTCCATAGACAAAGAACGTAAAATTTCAAGGCTTGATTCAATGTATTACTCCTGTTTCATGCCAAGGTAACCACACTGAAGTCTTAATCTCAGAATCTTTATGCAAAAACACTTTTACTTAAACTTGCATGGAGGGAAAAGGTATAAATGTATGACGTTCAAACTTTGTCAGGCACAACTCAATGCCTTTACAAAACAAAAATATGGGTTCCAAATAACTACGTTTATTAAATATACACAACCATGCAAGGCCCAGCTATATTTGTACTGCTGAGCTGGCTGGTTTTGGGGGCTCCTACAACATAGAACGCAGTGAGCACCACGAGAGGGCTCACAGACTATAGGGATATTACTTGTTTCTAACATGCTACAGACTTCAGTGGGGATTTTACCTCAGTAAAGAGCATAACATTTGGCCATAAACATTAAATATGACTGTGGCAATAATTTCACATGGAACAGGGCAAAGCTCTTCTACTAAATTCCAACTTAAAGATTCCTTACTATTGAGACATTCTAAGGATGATTCAGAAAATACACAACATAAAGGACCAGTTAGTTGCTTATATCAACACAACTGGTCTGCTTACACAAATATAACCAATGTATGTTTAAATATAGAGTGTGAAAGAGTTGTTTAATGCCTATTCAAAGTTGGTAACTTCTTTTAATAATCTATTTATATTTCATTAATTAGGACTTCTTTAACCCTATTTATAGATGGCTTTTAGAGATTCTTAAATTGTCTCTCTTACATGAGTTAATTACCATCAAAAAAAGAATCTAGATATTTAATGAACAGAGGTTTCAGTAAAAATTGTTACACTACATAACAAATGAAATAAAGTCATTCATATTTTTGCTCCTCATGTATTCAGGGGCTGACGGCTGGTAGGTTTATTATTCTGTATGTTTCACTTTGTCACCTTTCTTTTCTCTGCTTCTAAAGGATTTGTAGCTTTAAAACATTTTGTTGTCCATCAAAATCGTCAACAGAAAAATCTCACTGACCAAACTTTTGATATCATTGCATTCTGTCATTCTTGGAGTGTGTTCAACCTCAAATTTAGGATTTCTCAGTGGGAGAAGAAGATGGGTCTTTGGTGAAAAGAGTCACTTTGTCACACATCTTGACAGCAATCTATTATATACCTTCTGTCTTGGACTCTGATGTTGTAAAATTTGAGTTTAAAATTCAAAACTAGTCACAACCAGTACTGCAAGGTCAGCTTTGATATGGAACCTCTTTGTGCTTTTTGCATCCTCGTTGCTAACTAAATATTTTTTTCAAAGGAAGAAGTCAAATGCACAGAGTTAAGGAGTAATTTAGCTTCTGAAAGGTGATGGCAGATTGGAAGCTGCAGCTGCTTAGCTAACAGCACTTGAAAAATACATATCCAGAGAGTCAACGAGAATAGTGAAATGAGGCCTGAAGTGCACACTGTACATGACAAGTTGCTAGAGTAATGTATCACTTATACAGTGATCCTATACATTGTGCCTCTACTGAAAGATTTTCAAAATTCTTTCTTCAGTGAAGATACCGCTTATCTGAAAATGTGCACAAATACATCTTGCATCTGAAGAAGTGAGGTTCTTACCCACGAAAGCTTATGCTCCCAATACTTCTGTTAGTCTTAAAGGTGCCACAGGACCCTCTGTTGCTTTTCACAAATACATTGTGTATCAGAGGCAAGGGTTGGCAGGAAAAGGCAGTTGTGCAGATGCAAGGGTCGCCCTTACCCTTCCCTTGTGCCCCTACACAGAGACTGGGAAAAAACAGAGATCTTGTGCTCTGGGGGGTGAAACCCTGTCTCCACTGGAGTCAATGGCAAAACACCCACCAGCCTCAATGGGACCAGGATTTCACCCTGAGAGTCTTAAGGGTAGTGTCAAAAGCAGCACTAGACTTCTGACAAGTGATGGAGGATTATGACCTATCCCACCACCACAATAGCCAGCAGAGCGCTGTTGTACAGGTTTGAGAGCACACACGGCACCCTGGGATGATGCTGTGCTCTAGCTCCCTGCAGCTCTAGAAGGAAAAGTGCCCTGCTCAGGCACACATACATCTCCTCTACCTCCCACTAAGGTGATGCACCTCTGTGATGCCCCTCAACGTAGGGCTGTGTCCAAACAGCCCCAACTGAGCCCAGATTAAGTGCTGTTTGCAGGCTGCCGCAGCCAGCCTTCACAAGCTATTTTTTGTACATGTGACTGCCAGGGACAAATGAATTTTTTGTTTTGGACAATGATGTCTAATAGCTAGAACAAGGATCAGTGAACCAGGACTCCTGCCTTTCTCTTCCTTATTCCGTCACTGACTCCGGCCCCACTCCTCCATCTGGATCTGCTAGCACTGCCCATGCAAAAATCAATAGGACTCTGCACAGGCAGAGGGTCTGTTTTAACAGAGACCAATGCAGGATTGGGTCCTCAGATGCTTGGGTACTCCTATGCCTTCCCTGTGCAATCATTTATAGAATGGATTGATAACATAACACTGTCCTTATGATGTTCTAAGAATCAGTTAATGAATACTTAGGGGTCTGTGTATGAAAATTGCTGTGTAAATGCAAAGTATCATTACACTAATAATGTTTTGAAGACTCCTCATTTAAAAACAGCAAAACTTGGAAGGCATAAGAGGAGGTGGGAACCATGTTGTAATTATGTAGATCACCAAACAGAACACAAATGGTGAAAACTTTGATCATTAGTTACCTGGATTTATATAAATATCAAGTGACCTCCTATGAGTAGAAAAGTCTGTATCCCATTTATTACCAATCCTTGGAACCCATTGTGACGTTGTGCAGTCTATATGGTTTTATAAAAACTTGATAATAAGTCAATATAATGTAACTGAGATAGTTTTAGAGAAAATACGGTAATAAGTGAATGTAAGTAACTGGGATATGCCTCATGCAAAAGGTCTCTTGTAAGGTATCATTACAAAGCTTATAATCTACTGAGTGTGATCATCTGATTTGTATAAATGTACCACTCTTGTATCTAAAACTAGAAATATAAAATGTAACTCTGAGGGCCTATTGTAATTGTGTAAAGTGTGGACCATTAATGATGGTTTGGAATCTTGATGACTCCCATTGTCTGCAGATGGCTGTATTTACCTGTGAGTCTTCCTGTATATGTGTGTGCTGGCAAGTGAGTAATGAAGTCTTGCAGTGACATGTGATCATGTCACCTGAACTGGAATCCATCTTTAACCTGGTGCTTTTCCAGTGAGGGGGGGTGGAAACCCAGAGAGACAAAGAGTTCCCGCCTTATGCAAAAGATATATAAAGGGGGGGAAGAGAACAGAGAAGAGGAGAAGCCATCATGAAGAATCCCCTAGCTACCACCTGAGCTGCAACAAGAGCTGTACCAGGGGAAAGAATTGTGCCCAGGCCTGGAAGGTGTCCAGTCTGAGAAAAACTTACTGAAACATCTCTGAGGGTGAGATTATCTGTATTTAGTTTGATTAGGCATAGATTTGCGCATTTTATTTTATTTTGCTTGGTGACTTACTTTGTTCTGTCTGTTACTACTTTGAACCACTTAAATCCTACTGTCTGTATTTAATAAAATCACTTTTTATTTAGTAATTTACTCAGAGTATGTATTAATACCTGGGGGAGCAAACAACTGTGCATATCTCTCTATCAGTGTTATAGAGGGCGAACAATTTATGAGTTTGCCCTGCATAAGCTTTATGCAGGGTAAAACGGATTTATCTGGGTTTGGACCCCATTGGGAGTTGGGCATCTGAGTGCTAAAGACAAGCGCGCTACTGTGAGCTGTTTTCGGGTAAACTTGCCGCTTTGGGGACAAGTGATTCAGACCCTGGATCTGTGTCTGGAGCCAAACAGGAGTGTCTGGCTCAGCAAGACAGGGTGCTGGAGTCCTGAGCTGGCAGGGAAAACAGAAGCAGGGGTAGTCTTTGCACATCGGGTGGCAGCTCCCAAGGGGGTTTCTGTGATCCAACCCGTCACACCCATGTTCTTCACAATGTCTGCCTTTTACTTTCTGAATACGCTCTTTGCTGTGTGCTATTGCATATAGGAGATCAAATTCTAGTCTAAGTTACTTACAGTACTTTCATTTCCTGCTATTGAATTATTCCAGATTTACACCAGCGTAAGCGAGGTTAGAATGTTCTAGCTTTCTTTGATACGAAAACAGCACCTCTGCCATTTAAAAATCTTTGTAATGGGCAGGATAATATCAATAATGGGAAAAATATAAATCTTAACTCCAGAAGTAAAGTGCTTGAGTGGCTGTTACATGGTTGGAAGGCAGTGTGGACTAGTAGGTAGGTAACTGGTCAGGAGATCTGGCTGCTATTCCCAGCTTGGTCACAGACCATGTTACGTGACCTGGCGCAGGTCAGATCACCTCTTTGTAGAGCTGGGGAAATAACTGATTTTTCAAGTTCAGTAGGAGTTCAGAAAAAAAAATGGTTCCGGTCAAACTGAATCGGAAAAGTTTGAGAATCTCTGAATGGAAAAAAAAAGTCTGTTCTGTGTCTGTTCCAGAGTGGGAATTCGAACCTGGGTCTTTCAAGTCCCAGCTGAGTGTCCTAACTACTGGGCTAAAAGTTATAAAAGGGCAGAAGGAAACAGCAGTAGCAGCTCCACTTCCAACTCCTGCTGCTGTTTTGTGAATGGCTGAAATAATCAAGCCAAGTCTGTGAATAGTTTCTGGTCAACAGAAACTGCATTTATTGTCAAACAAACTATTCACCTGAAAAATCTGTCCAGTTTTACCTTTCTGTACCTGTTTCCCTTCCCATCCTTTGTCTTGGCTACTTAGACTATAATTAATCTCTTGGAATCAAAGACCAGCTCTCACTATGCGTTTGTACAGCACCTAACACACTGGGCTCTCAGTAAAGGCCTCTAGGCACTGCTGTAATACAAGTAATAATACTTCTCTGGGCTCATAGTCACATTGCAGTCAAAATAAAAGTGAGCGGATTGAAGACCAGGGCCAGTTGGATGTTTACAGTGCAAAGAGATGCATAAATAGATAAGGGAGTTTTCCTTTTCCTGCTCGCTTCCAGAGCGACACCATAAAGATCCTTTTGATGTAGTTTAATGTCATGAAGATTAAAGCATAATTGAAATGCTGATATTAAAAAAGTAAACTTTAAAAAAAGAAGCAGGGTAAGAAAAATAAAGACAGTTACAGTCTGGCAAATACATATAACTTGTTTTGAAGCTTCGGAGCAGAGGAGTGTTCTCTCTCAAATGAGCTTAATTTTATTCTGATCATAAATAGAAATAAAAAAACCCCCAGCAACCTAGGATCATAACAGTTTATAAAGGCTATGGATAAATGTAAGGGAGGTGTTAACTTGCTCAAGGATTGTGGTAAAGTAGTGAGACAAACAGTGGATTTATTTGCTTATTTCCCCTTCCCCTGAAGACACTCCTCTTACAACTGACTGGGAAACAGACTTTGTGAGGACAGAAAGCAAACGCACACTGACCAGTTTAAAGGGCTTGCACAGAAACACAGATTTTCAAGATGGAAAGGTTTATTACATTTAGTCCAGCCTATACCCCTTCACGATATTCTCAAAGGGCCAAATTCTCAGCTGATGTAAACTGGCATAGTTCCATTGATTCAATAGCACAACACCAGGTTATATCATTGGGTTAGGAGCGGGATACAGGTGTCTGTGGGATATGAGAAATCACTCCAACAACTAGCTTTCTGTCACTTTCTTTGGGATAGACTTTCTCAACCCAATGGTCTCAGCATTCCTTTGTCCACTAGCCACTTGACCTCTGCATTCCTGGATCGTTTAGGTAAAGTGCACCTGCTGTGGCCCTGAATATGGTAGCACAGCAGAGGTAGTGGAGAAGAGCAGTGAATGGGTTAAAAATTGTCCATCTCCTATTCTTGGAAACTTTGCATCCTTTAAGCGAACTTCATCAAGTCAAACAATCCACATTCTCACAGCTCTTAAAACCAACCAACCAACCAACCACAACAATCCAAGCACAATTTCTGTTGAATTTAACAGAAGTTATGTGCGGGATGCAGACATTCCTGGATAAGGCCCGTGTTACACAGGAGGTCAGAGAGTGATCATAATGATTTCTTCTAACCTGACAAAAAAACCTCTCTGAATTGTCAAGTGTAGAACATATTCTAGGTTTCAGAAAAGAATGCCCTAATTTTTGAGGTTCAGATTCCATTTACCACAGACAAAACATGAGTTCAAGGCTATTTGGTCCCATCTGGGTTTTGAACTAATTCTTTCCATTATTCTAGCATGTAAGAATTGGGGGCGAGGGTTTCAAAAAAAGAATCCTTATTGTGCCAAACTAAGTGGGAAAATTATGACATAAAGCATGAAGGCGAAAGTGGGGGAGAGAGTAAAAAGAAGCAATTGAAAGATAGAACAGGTACAGAAAAAGTATTTCAAGTAGGCTAGATTCACTGGGGCTCTCACAGAAAAGCCTGGATCACTGTCTTTCAAGGAGCCATAGCCTATGAAAACATGAAGGACAGTCTAATACAAAATCACCTCTTAGCTGAAGCAGTTACAAGATTATAGTTACCTATCTGTAATGAAAATGAAATGCTTTTGCTCACAAAGAATGAAAGGTGTCTAGAGTCCACATTAAAAAAAAAAAAAAAAAAAAAAAAAGCCCATGAAAATTTATTCAGAAATGCCATTGTCCAATTTACCTTGCCAAAGGTTCTGGCTATTTATGCCTTTGACTACATGGCTTTTCACAAAAACTTAAAAAATATTTCCATGGCAACCACTGCATCACATTACAAAGACATATATACTCGACTTATATCTTTAAGGAGGCAGGGAATGGGGGAGAAACTACATCCTCATTTCTCTTTACAAAACTGGATTTCATTTCTTATTATTAATCAGTGGGGGGGGGGTTGATTTTAGAAATAATAATTTTACTTTTTAAATTACATGCATGCATCTTCCAGGGAATGAATAGTTAATTGAAAGACAACTCTTACCAAACTATGAGGTATTACTGTACAACAAAACAGTTCTGTCATTAAACAGTTCTCCTCATGGAAGACATTCCAATAATCAGTCAGATAAGAGCAAGGAGCTGTAGAAGAGGAAGAATGGGAAGTGGATGACTGTATTATTGAATTCTATCTTCCTTGTTTCTCCATTAGAGGGTATCTACTTTTTCTCATTATATCACAGTAAAGCAGTGATCAATAAAATCACATTGCTCATGCAAAGCATACACTACACTGCATTCTTTAAAATAAAATCAGTTACATTTCCGCCCCACTGCATATATTCACCTTTGAGCTATTACCCATCCTCCTAAGCCCTGAATCTAAATTGTGATCCATGCAGGTGAACCACAGTGCAGGATCAGGGTCTTAGAATGCAAGATCCCTCCATCAGAGACTTCGTTGACTTACCTGATGGTACCAATAGTTCCCCCAGTCCTTCTTAGAGTCACACAATGCTGCTGTGATATCAATAGTAAATCATAATGACATTGTGCAATGCAAACTGGAGTGGTGTTGAAAGATGCGGGGATTCTGTGCTGAATAGTACAGGGGATTTATCCACTGAATCGCTATTACTTAGGATCAGCCCAAATGACAAAGGGAGTACCAGATCTGAAGGTTGGAAGTGTTTGGAACTGGCATTTTGGCTGTATCGATAATAAAGATGAGGAAGGATGCTCAAGTGGTTAAGGCAGTAGCCTACAGCTTTAGAAATTTGGGTTCAATTCCCTGCTCCACCATAGAGTTTTTTATTTATTTTATTTAAGTCACATTGCTGCTGGAGGCCCATTTGTAAAATGGGGATAATACGACTTTCCTACCTCAAAGGGGTGTTGCGAGGATCAATATATTAAAGATTGTGAGGCGCTCAGATACTCCAGTGATGAGGGCCTGTAATAAGACTGGTTTCCTAATGAGCCTCAAATATTATCAACCACACCAATATAGTCTTTAACCCTTGGTTCTGGACTCTGTTTGTCATCTAAATGTCCACAGATTCACAACAGGAAAAACAAAACCTCCAGCTGGGGATTTCTACAAAGCCACAACTCCGAGGTTTTCCCACCTGAAGTCAATCCTCAGGGACCCACAGCAGGAAACTCTCCCTTCTCACAACTTGACTCCACACTCAACTGAGACATGTGTTGGCTTTTTTTCAGCTGGCTCTGATAATTAACAGGGTTGGCTTGCCCCAGGCCTTTAAAGGGGCAGGTCATCCCATTATAGGGCCATATAAGCATCAGAGATAAACCAACATGCAAATTCTGAATTCAGGGGCTTCACTGATTTCAGTGGGATGGCTCTTAGAGAAAAAGCTCTACTTGGTGTGAGTCAGAAGGTCATGATCTGGCTCCTAACCTCCTCCTGTATTATACAAGTTCACTGGTCAAATAACCCATATTGCTTTAGAATAGAACTGGGCAAAACTTTTTCAGTGAATAAACTATTTGACAAAAATTGCAATTTGGGGTCAACTAAGCGGCTGGGGAATATGGGGCAAATATGGCAAATAATTTTGGCCAAAAAATATATATTTTCCAAAACTATAATGTTTCATTTTGACATTTTCGAAATGAAACATTTTGACTTTTTGTTTTGAAATGACATTTTGCTTTGAAATTTAGCTGGATTAAACTGAAAACCACCAACAGTTTCATTTCCGGTCAAATGAAAAGTTTCAATCAACTTACAATGACATTTGGGGTAGACGGGGCGTGGTTTGGTTCAGCCACCAAATCAAAAGATCAGTTATTCGCCCAGCACTACTTTAGAATTATTTCTCTGTTGGAATAAAGAGCCTGTGACTGCATCCCCCTGAACTGTGGGAGCCCTTCAATTTTCAGTAAACAGCCTTGCTTGCCAAAATTCAGCCCACTGCAAATTTTTATGATTGAGTTATAAATCGTTGAAAGTATGAGTTTATTACAAAAATGCTGACACAACATTAAAATACCAGCAGTTGTGGGCACTATTAGAATGACATTCTTTACTATGGTTTTAATTTTAAGCACTAGCCCACCTCCCTGCAGTACGGAAGATAAAAGATGTTCTTAATGCCGGACTCACTCAACACAACATACATGTGCACAGCTTGCGGTACCCTGGTTGGATTGATTCAATGTGTACGCTCACCCTGAAACAGCATTGTTACAGCATTCCAATAGTTGCATCAGAGGCAGCAAAACATGGTGCTGACATTTTTCACATTGGACTTGATGCTGCTCTTGCTCAGACTGGTTTGATACCATTGTAGCAGTAATAATGAATACCTCACTCTTATCTAGTACTTTCCATTAGTAGTTCTCAAGGCACTTTACAACGAGGGCTGGTGTCATTATCTCCTTTCCTTTAGAGTTACTCCCTGTTTACACTCATAGGAAAGAAGACCACTGTCTCCATGGAGACATGGCAAACTGCTAAACACTACACATCTTAGTCTGCCACTTCACCTCCATTTTCTGTTGTCCCTTCCTCTTGCAACAGAGCTTCACACACAGTCCATCCTCTCCACCCCATCAATCTTAGTTTTTTTTGCCTCTGGAGCTCAAAAGCTTTACTCCACCTCCTGTTGGCACTGCTGAGATATAGGGGAGCACAGTCGACACCTCAATCCAGTGTTCAAGCCCCAGGCCCTATACAGAGGAGTGGCCATCTACTTCCTCTCTTCTATCCGTCCTGCACCTATTTGCTACCTGACTTTTTAGGTTCACAGACTTTTCCCATTTCTTCCATTGCTTAAGCCCAATAGTTGTTTTGGCTCCCCTGGGCAACTGCTTTTCCCCAAATGTTAGCTGCCCAGCTGCAAGGTGCCATGGAGAGACCATACCCCGGTCTACCTTCCTCTGTGGAAAAGAATAGTCAGCCCCTCTTATATCAGGGGCCTCATCCAGATTTCTGTCACTTGTCTTTTGGTCACCTGATTCAAGCACAGGTCAGAATGGAGGCTTACAGGCCCAGCTCACCTTCTGACAGTGATGTTGACTGCTTAACTCTCCATAACACTGAGTATGATCTGTGACACAATTGATTAAGAGCTCCATATAAAGAACTACTGACAAGAAGCCATTCACAGTACCAAGTGGGTTTTTGTAGGGCCAAAACCAGGAAGAATGCTGCATATTTTTGAACACCATTTACTGGCACCTCATCTATTAACTATTTCCATATGCAGACATCTCTTTCATAGACCACTGTCACAACAATAAATCAATGTTAAGAGAAGATGGAAAATTGAACTTGGCACTGCACTTACAGAAGATAACTAGGTAGGAAATTATCTGAGGAGCTGCACTTCCATAAGAATTTTCTATTCCCCAAATATAACACCAAATCCTGGGGCCTTTATACAGTCCTTACTTTGGGGGTGGGGAGGAAATCAAATAGAGTCAATGGGACTTTGACTAAGTAAGGCTGTTGGAGTTGGCTCCAATATTTGGCGGGTTATCACTGAAAAGCTTCCTAGAGGAAGTAAAAAGTATCATTCCCTCATACATTGTCCACACCAGAAATCCTCTAAGAGCAGAGGATCTAAAAGCAGAGGTCTCTCTCTCTCTCTCTCTCTCTCAACTGTAAATGTTACCTATGTGATATAAACCAGATATAACTTGCAGAACAGTGTTACACTTAAGGTTATGAATGTTTATTGCTTTGACTCCAATTCTCATTTCTCTTGTATATCTAAAATCCTCCTTTTTTATTGCTTAAATGAGAAAATAATTTGTACCATCAATATTCTGTTTCTCTTCCCTAAAATATTAGCAATTAAACAGCAACTTCAATGGTATACCTTCCCAAAGATATACTAAGAGAAAAATAAAATACCCAACTATAACAAATGCTACCAGAATGTGGAAGCTGTAAGAGTCATTTTCCACAGAAAACAACATTTCAATGGAAACCGTTTTGGCCAGTGGTATTTTGGGTAAGTTTTGTTTCCATATTTGTACTTTGACGATTAAACATATGAACCTTCTGATGCGTGCTCCCAGTCACATTACTTGGGCTTTCTCTGAGCTTAGCTATTTTTTCTCCTTGTGTTCTGTTTCTTTACTGTTTGTTTATTTTTTAAGCTTTTCTTTCCTCAAGTCACTCAACATCACATTTCCCTAATTTCTCTCTTCCCAGCTGCTAGACTCTAGGGGAAGTCCTATTAGAAACTTCATGCATAACAGCTTTATTATGCAGCCAACTGCTCCGTGTATATGATACTTTGCTTAGTAAATGATACATGTTATTTTCTTGTTAAACACTCCTTTTCTTAAGATAATTCAGTAAGAACTGTAAGACAATCATCAAGATCTCTCTTATATTTGAAGAATTTCCAGGGAGATTCATGGATGATTTTTTGTTTTTGTTTATTTGTTACTGTTTTTGCAGTAAACATGAAGCCATCTGTTCCTCTGAAGATGTGCCAAATTAATTGAAAATAATTCATTCAGGTAGTCAGTGAACCACAAATCTGCAGGTTTAAGGATGCTGGGAGGTTTCAACTGTGAACACTACGTGTACCAGCTACGTGGATTAGATTTGATCCAAACAGTGGACCCGGAAGAGTTCAAGTGTCAAAGATCCCCACATACACACACACAGCCCGCCCCCATCCCGCACGATAGTGTTAAACAAAAACTCACACTGCATGTGAACAAGGCCAATTCAGACAAGTTAGAAAACAATTACAACAGATGTTAATGATTTTTGTATATGTAGCAGGGTTGGCCTCTACAGCACCCCTTCTCGCCAACCATGACACTTACCCTGCTTCAGTTTCCCTCAAAGTCTTCAACCATCTCCAACATGGTCTACTGCTGAAGTGACTAAGCCCTCTGGTTAAATCACCCCAAGGTTTTTCACCTTCAGGATTATCAAAGTTCCAAAACAAATATAACAAAATCAAAAAGGAGTCTAATCCATCCCAATCCACATCTAGACACTACCTTTCTACTGAGAGACTGTCTTTTCTAGCTAATGCTCATCTAAGGTCCCTGCTACAGGCCAATCTTCCATCAAAGAGTTTCTAACAGGCACCAGTCTCCCTCAGCACCAACAGATGAGGCATTGCAAATGAACTCAAATGATAATCTTGCTTCAGCCCTCTTTCCCTCAGGGAGGCCTTGACCAGCAGCAGCCCAAGTCAGCTTCCTAACTCCAGCCAGGCTATTCTCACCAAGTAAAAGCTAAAGATCTGCTTTCCTCAGTGAGCCACTAACTGAGACAGTTCTTCCTTTTTAACTCCTTCCCCAGGCCTGACACCTATTGCAGGTGTAGCAGGGCAAGGCTGATTGAGCCCAGAAGTTCTCATTAAAGTTTTGTCCAGCATGGGTCTTGTAAACCCCATCACAGTATAATTGTATTTTTGAAATATACTGCACACAGGATGGTTGATCCTGCATTTGTTTATGCCCCTCAACCCTAAATATTTATGTTTGGTTTACAGCACTGCGTTGTCCCATCGATGTCCATGTATCATTAAAATTAAGTTCTGCAGGCGTATCAACGGGAAATGTTTCATAGGTAGCTGAAAAAATGAGGTAAGGCCAAACTAGTTTAACAAACTAAGACTTTAATCATTGGGGTTCTGATCCTGTATCATTGAGGTCAATAGGAACTTTGTCACTGGCTTCCTATGGTTATTGATCCATTTACTTCAATCCTGCGGTGGGAAATGATCAAGCAATCACAAGACGACTAGTTAACTGTGAAACAATCTCAGTAATGAGCTTAGCTTATCAAAAGGTTCTATATTAACTCTCATCACTGCAGTATTTGAGTACCTACTGGGCTCTATCCTGGAGAGTGCTGAACCACTGAGCCCAATGCAGCAAAAAATTAAAGCACATGGGTAAATATGAACATGAGTAATCCCACTGCAGTCATTAAACTTAATTGTTCTGCTGAATCAGTATCCGTGAGCTCAGCACCTTGCAGGAACAAGTGTACACTGGACATACTACTACAAGTGCTTTTGAAAGTATAAGCAAAGAGCAGCAGGATGCAAATATTATCCAAGAGCTATTTTCCAAAACAAATTTGACAAGCTTGAATGAGAAACAGAAATTGACCTACCTGACAAGAATCGGAGACATTCTAGATGGACAGCCAACAGAAAATACCCAGACACCTCCACACACAAAAACTTATTGGGACTTCACAGATTAAATTGTTCCATTTGATGGGAATCCATAGCAAGGACACCGTGTCATGAGACCACTAAGATTGAGGATGTGTTAAACACAGTCCACAGCCCCCAGCTGGGTAATGAGAACCTGAAATGTAAGGTGTATTCACTATATAAATTTAAATGGTCAGCACAGTAAAAATACATACGTACATTTGAAGTGTTATTAACCGGAGGTCTATTTAATAAGCAGCCCATTTCATGTGTGTACACACTCAAAGATACAGATTACACTATACAAACATATACAGACCCAAATTTGGAGGTGATGTGTAGGAGATGTAAATTACAAGACTTATTGGATTTCAGACACCCTCACATTCTTACAGCGGTCTTTAAGGATTTTTTCCTGATATACCCTTCCTTTCTGGCCTTCCCATGTATGTTAGTACTTATAGGAAAGTTCTAGAATTTTTATTTTTTTTTTGGCCTTTACCATTTTGGCAGTTGTTGTTCACAAGTGATTGATATGGGAACAACATACATGGGGTTGTATATATTTAGAGCTTCTGTTTTGGAGGATTTATTAACCTCATTTTTTCAGGGTTTATTTTTAGCAATTTTTTGAGTTCTATGTAGATATCCAAAACACAGGAGTTTTCAGGGCTCTCTCTTTGTATACACCCATAGTGCTGTTTCGAAACAGCACTATGTTAAGTGCACTAGGGACCCTTTAAGTCACCAGCAGGGTCTACATGGGCCAATAAATGTGCAAGACATTCGTGCTCTTCAGAAATCACACCACCGGGTTTCCCATTGCTGCTCCATGTAGTCAAGCCCTTAGATACAAACCAGGGAGAAGGGACATCACACTACCAAAGTAATGAAGTCCAAATGAACTTAGTGAATGTGTAGAGGTTTATTGGATAAACACTGTTTATTGTTTGTTTGCATTTAGGGTTATCACTTAAAACCTAAAATCAAAAATCCTATATATGTTCAGGGTAAGCTATGAAATACAAGATATCTATGCATTACATTTATGGCATGGTTTTTTATTCCTCCATAGAACAGTTGTTGTTATGCTGTTTCCCAGTTCAGTCCTAATCTTCTCCCCACTTTTTTTTTAAAAAATACGTCTCTCAGTAAAAAGCTGATTTATTCTAGAGAGCGCTTTCTCTGGTTTTCCCAGCATCTGGTTGGCCCATATTTTGTCTTATTTCCTCTATGTCCTTAGATTTGAGATATAATGTGTAGCCATATATATTGATAATTGGTGTGCCACATGGGTAAGTTTTACTATAACAGAGAAAGTTGTGGTCTAATACTTTTGCATAATCCACATAATCAGATCAGGTACCCAGTTGTATCCAAACAGGTCAGTTGTTTTAGTCTGGCCCTGTTCTAAAAGGAATGTGTTGTATCCCTTTAGCATGATGCATTTGCTGTAGGTTATTCACCTTTAGTTTAGTTTCAGCATTAATTCTTCTGTATCTGTATTGTGTGAAAAACACTATTTGAAGGCGTATTACTTTTTACTTAGGGAGGCTGATTGTTTTATTTTAATACGGCTGTTTTACATTTTAAATAAGGAAAGCTTTCGCTTTTATAGTCTTCTCTCTTTAGTGTTAGATACAGGTAAGCAGAAGTGAGACTGGTATTAAATATAGCTCAAGAACAACTATGAGAAAAAATAATGTTGTTTTAAACCACCACATTAAACCTTCCAAAGCTGTGATAGTTGAATGTTCATTACAGTGTTATTAAATGGCTATTCTATCAGTAGCTCTGGCATTACAGTGCAGGAGCTTAATTAAATCAGGGAAGTTGCTATTAATGCTTTGTTAGGTTTTCATGCCACAACAAACACAAAAATGAGCTGCAGCACTAATAAAGCGTCAAAAATGCCATATGTCTTTCATATATTAATATGTTGGTAACTCTAATAAGGATGTATTTGCATTTTCTAAGATCTATTTATGATGAATCAGTGTTTCACTGCAAAAAAAAATAATAATAACTGCCAAGCAAATCAAAATATTGGCATTAAACTGCACAGCAGGTTATCGTATATTGTAATGATTAAGTGAAATGTAAGCTTGTGAATCAAATATCAAATGCGTGTTTGTAGTTCACATGAACACATAGTTCTTATGAACTACAATCTCCAGAAGAGCTACTAATATTCACAGTATTAAAGTCACATATATACACCTCTAAGAATGATCTAAAATAGGTTCTTTAAAATATAGTGAATATAAAATTTCAGTATCTCAATCTCTGTATAAACAAATGCCTTATCCTCCTGGAAAGAAGAGAGACTCAACTCTTCAGTAACATTTAAATCACTTATGTTAAGTCCTGGTGATTGGTGAAATATTGGACCTGAAATGTGTCACTGGTCAAGAATAGAATATTATTCTTACAGCACATCAAACCAGCTCTTTTTGATGGAGTAGGAGAGGGAGGAAGAAGAAAATATTTCCCTGGCTAGTTATTTTTTAAAAAGGCAGCTGTTGGGCAATGGGGTTGAAATAAGAAATAGTCCTGCAGAGATGAATCGGCAGATAGAAGGTACACAAGTTGATCAAATGTACAAGATAAATAAAATGTATTACATTTTTCTTCATGTTGTAATGTGGATGTTATAAGAACAACCATACTGGGTCAGACCAATGGTCCATCTAACCAAGTATCCTGTATTCCGACAGTGGCCAGTGCCGGATGCTTCCGAGGGAATGAACAGAACAGGGCAGTTATCAAGTGATCCACCCCCTTGTTATCCAGTCCCAGTTTGACAATCAAATAATTGAATTGCATCCATGAATAGCCATTGATGGACCTATCCTCCATGAACTTATCTAGTTCTTTTTGGAACGGAATTGTATCTTTGACCTTCACAACATCTCTTGGAAATGAGTTCCATAGGTGCGTTGTGTGAAGTAGTACTTCCTTATGTTAGTTTTAAGCTGCTGCACATTAATTTCATTGGGTGACCCCTGATTCTTGTGTTATGTGAAGGGATAAATAACACTTCCCTATTCAGTTTCTCCACACAATTCATGATTTGATAGACCTCTATCATATCCTCCCTTCGTCATCTCTTTTCTAAAATGAACAGTCCCAGTCCTTTTAATCTCTCCTCATATGGCAGCTGTTCCATACCCGTAACCATTTTTGTTGCCCTACTCTGCACCTTTTCCATTTCTAATGCATCTATTTTGAGGTGTCGCGACCAGAACTGAATGCAGTATTCAATGCATACCATGGATTTATACAGTGACATTCTGATATGTTCTATCTTATTTATCCCTTTCCTAATGATTCCTAACATTCTGTTTGCTTTTTTGGCTGCTGATGCACGTTGAGCACACGTTTTCAGAGAACTATCCATTACTTTCCACTTATCAACATCGAATTTCATCTACCATTTTCTTGCCCAATCACCTAGTTTTGTGAGATCGCTTTGTAATTCTTTGAAGTCAGCTTTGGACTTAACTATCTTAGGTAATTTTGTATTTTCTGCAAACTTTGCCACCTCACTGTTTATACCCCTTTTCCCCGATCATTTATTAATATGTTGAACAGCACCAGTCCCAGTGCAGATCCTTCAGGGACTCCTCGATTTACCTCTCTCTATTTTGAACACTGGCCATTTTTTCCTACCCTTTGTTTCCTATTTTTTAACCAGTTACTGATCCATGACAGAACTTTTCCTCTTATCCCATGACTGATTACCTTGCTTAAGAGCCTGTGTTGTGGGACCTTGTCAAAGGCTTCCTGAAAGTCCACATACACTATATCAACTTAATAACCCCTATCCACACACTTGTTGACACTTCAAAGAATTCTAACAGGCATGATTTCCATTCACAAAAGCATTGTTAACTCTTTCTCAACATATGTTCATCTAGGTGTCTGATAATTCTGTTCTTTATAGTTTCAACCAGTTTTCCTGGTACTGCAGTTAGATTCACTGGCCTAATATTGCCAGGATTGCCTCTGGAGCCTTTGTGTGTGTGTGTTTCAATTGGCATTACATTAGCTATCCTACAGTCATCTGGTACAGAAGTTGTTTCAAGCAATAGGTTACATCCCACAGTTAATAATTCTGCAATTTCATATCTGAGTTCCTTCAGAACTCTTGGGTGAATACCATCAGGTCCTAGTGACTTATTACTCTTTATCAATTTGTTCCACGACATTCTCCATTGACATCTTATTCTGGGACAGTTCCTGAGATTTGTCACCTAAAAAAGAAGAGTTCAGGTGTGAGAATCTCCCTCACATCCTCTGCAGTGAAGACGAATGCAAAAACATGCAGTTATCTTCTCCGGAATAGCTTTGTCTTTCTTGAATGCTACTTCAACACCCTGACCATCCCAATTGTTTGGCAGGCTTCTTACTTCTGATGTACTTAAAAAGAAAAATTGCTGTTAGTTTTTGTGTCTTTTGCTAGTTACTCTTAAAATTCCCATGCTCCGCCCTTTCCCTCAAGTCAGTGCCCAAGCTGGAGGGAGCTCAGATCCAGCGGAGGCCAGCGGCCTAGTGCTGGGGCTGGCCAGCAGCCCAGCGCAGTTCAGCCGGGGCTCCTCTGGACTCGGGGGGGAAGGGGAGTAGAAGTGGGGCCTTGGGTGGAAGGGGCAGGACTGCTTGACTAACCACCCCGAAGGGGGTGCTCACACACCGCCCATGTGTGATTGTTCCTTTTACATTTCTGTTTAAATTGCTTCCTCATTTCTGTAACAAAGAGTCCTGTGGCACCTTATAGACTAACAGATGTATTGGAGCATAAGCTTTCGTGGGTGAATACCCACTTCGTCAGACGCATGTAATGGAAATTTCCAGAGGCAGGTATAAATATGCAGGCAAGAATCAGTCTGGAGATAACGAGGTTAGTTCAATCAGGGAGGATGAGGCCCTCTTCTAGCAGTTGAAGTGTGAACACCAAGGGAGGAGAAACTGCTTTTGTAGTTGGACCAACTTCTTCTGGGAGAGAGACAAACTTTCGAGCTTACACAGAACTCTTCTTCAGGACTGGAGAAAGCTTGTCTCTCAACAACTGAAGTTGGTCCAATAAAAGATATTTCCTCACCCACCTGGTCTCTCTAATATCCTGAGACCAACATGGGTACAATGATACTGCATATCACATATTAAAATTAGTCACATTCATTCTAATCTGTTTAAGTTTTCCACATGCACAATTAATGTTAATCACTTTGAACTCCAGGAGATGCAGGATATTAGACAGTATATTTCTATACTAATATGTTAATGTGAATTTATATAAACACTGATCTTATAAGAACATATGTCAACTGCTATTAGTATTTTATTCTTTCCTCTGTATTTGTACTTCATACCTAAAAACTCCAAGTTCTGATTGACATAATTTAATGGTTTTACTGACTGTAAGAGGCCAGCAGCATTTGTCTGAAAACCACACCCTAAAAGCAGGCAGTGCATCTGCTCAAAAATAGAGCTGGTGAAGATGGTTTTCAATGGAAACGGCAGTTTCCAGAAAACTGAAATTTTGATTTTGCCAAAATGTTTCAATTTTCCATCAGAAAAACCAAATCATTTTATTTTGTGTTAATTTGATCCATATAAAAATATTTCAGTTTGTTGAAATGATCCAAAATATTTGGTTTTGAATCAGGTCAATATTAAACTGAATCTTCCTGTGGTGCCACATTGCCTCATGGAAATTGTAATTCAGGTGCCTGGTGCCCCCATTTGCTCACATAGGCTGGTTTCCCTGGCAGGATTACATCTCCCCTCATGCAACACAGTCTCCCCTCTGGGCAAGTTGCATGCCACATTGTGTGAATCATATGACCATGGGTGCAATACTCTCCAGGAAAGGGATAAGTCCTGACCAGTTTCCACTTGTGAGGACTGTGTTTGTAGCATGCTCAAGAAGCCATTTGATCACAGTGACATTGCACACATGCAGCAAAAACAACTTTAAAAATGTAAGTGACTATTTAAGGAAACCATCAGTTAGAATAGATTTCGGAATAGGATCTGTTTTTTAAAAAACTTTAAAAAATTGTGTATCAAATAAATTAAAAAGGACAATTTTGAGCAAAGGAAAAAGTTGCTGATGAAAATTGGTGCAACCAAGAAGGAAAATGTTCAAGGATAGCAGAACCGTTGGGCAGAACCTGCATATACTCAAAAGGAAGTTGAACATCCATATGCTAAGCAAATGTTCAAAAAGACCCTCCTTCTACAGAAGGAGAGTTAATAACGTGCTACCTCTTGCTATATATGCGAAGAGGCGGCTGGATGAACTACAACAGTAATACTACCATACTTTAAAAAAAAGAAGAACAGGAGTACTTGTGGCACCAAAAGGCTCACAATTGATAAGCCTACATTGTAGGTTATTTTGCTTTGCTTTGCTCGAAGTGCTTTGTTCTTACAGTTTTCCCAGTTCACAGTAAGCTGAATCACTTTAAAATGGTTGTTGACATCAAGCTTTGACTTGAAGAACAAAATGCTAGATTGCAAAATGTTTAAAAACTTTAACATTGAATATGTTGTTCCCCAAATACCTCATATACCTAACACATTGCCAGTGACTGCATGTTTAGAATTAATGCCCATATATCATAACTGCATTTTTAAAAAATATCCAGTTAATTTTGCTCTATTTGTATGCACAGTCACTCCCATTTGTATGCATACAATTCACTCAGCCTGTAGTCTATAGCTGGCAAATAACACCACTTAGCAGCTGTTAAATAGGGTAATCACCTGTTGTTATCCACAGGTAGTTTTAATTCAAATGCTAATTGCTCTCAGTGCTCTATTCATAAACCCGCCCCAATGTCAGATGCTGTATGCTGTGCAACAGATGGATGCTAGTAAGCAATGGATTGTATTGTCCCTCAGCAGAAAAAAATGTCACTATTATAAAAAAAATAAAAACCCGTCTACCCTGGAGTGTCATGGGAAAGCACTGCACAGAATTAAACACTGATGGTGTCTCGGTTGCTTGGATTTTGAGAATTATAGAAAAGACTAAGGGTGAATGGGGAAAAGGAGGAAACAGGAATGCAGAAGCTCAAGAGACACCAAAAAGATGCCAGAGTAAAGGTCTGTCTAGAAATTTTGGTTGGGTTGTAAATTGAATTAATTGCCAATTAACTTGAGTTAATACATGCAATTGGTAAATGTTAGCCTAGCTGATCTAGAAACACTTGTTCCTGGTTAAGTTTCAGCTGTCAACAGACAAGACAATAAAAGGCAAGTAACTAGAGATGGTCGAATATTTATAAAAACCCAGTTCCAGAAATATCTCTCTCCTTTCAGTTCCAGTACAGGCTACAACTTTAATGCAAGCTGTTTCACCCAGAAATTCCCTGTTTCATATTTTGATTTTATGCAGGGAAAACAGAACTAGGCTTTGATTAAATTTGATTTTATTCTTAGAACATATTTGAATTATAGAATATCAGGCTTGGAAGGGACCTCAGGAGATCATCTAGTCCTACACCCTGCTCAAAGCAGGACTAATCCCCCATATCCCTAAATGGTCCCCTCAAGGATTGAACTCACAACTGTGGGTTTAGCAAACCAATGCTCAAACCACTGAGCTATCCCTCCCCCCAAAGTGAAGTGAAGTAAAGTAAAGTAAAGTTAAGTTCAAATTTGAAGTGAAGTAAAGTTCAAGTAAATGCAAACCCATGTAAACTGAAAGCAAACATGGAACCGAACATAATGCCCCTGAGAATTGAATGTCAGGTTTAATGTAGCTGAGCTCATAGGGAGGCAAGGATGGCCATGACCCTCTTGGATCCAGTCTACTTTAAGATGGCTTCCCACATCAATGCCCTAGTTGAACTGGACATCATTAACATGCACTGTCGTTTACCAGCAGATGTTTCATTGTTAGCAAAATCAATTATTTCAATGATCAAGAGGAAAACAACACTTGATACTCAGAGGAGACTAGAACCCTAGATTTTTATTTTCATGACCATGGGCAGTGAGTGAACCCCCCCCCCTCCTTCGGGGAGGCAAGTCCCGGCTCCTCCCCTTCCGCCTGAGGCCCTACCCCTTCTCCCCATGCCTGGAGGAGCTGGGCTGGCCCGAGCCGCCTCAGCTGGCCTGATCTCTGAGCTCCTAGCCGTCCCAGCCCCTGGCCTGAGCCCTGAGCTCCAGGCTGCTGACTAGGCCACAGCCTAGGTTAGGGGAGGCTTAGCCTCCCCTGGCCTTTGATACCCACCGCCCATGTTCATGACTACTCTTTATTATAATACTCTAGATATTCTGCTTAAATGGAGAAAAGTAGTTAAGCGTTCCCTCCTCAAAACAAATATTAATCCTGTGGTTTTTCCCACCTTCTCTTGGAGTTTTGTTGAAACTGTGAGGTATGTGTCCATGGCTACAAAATAACTAAGCAGCCCTCCCCCGAAAGTTAAAATGGGAAATGAGGGAGGCTGGAAAGAGAAAGTGTTTGAAAAATGCTTTCAGCAAGCTCAGCTGCGTTCCTAACTAGAGCTGGGCAAATCACTAATTTTTTGGTTGTGGCCAAACAAAAAATAAAATAAAATAAGAAAATAAAATTAAAAAAAAAAAAGAGAAGAAAATTTCATTTTTCCATTGACTCAAAACGACAATCTTTGGTTTCTTGTCTAAATAAAAAAAAACAGATTAATAGATTCCATAGAACTGCCCTAAAACAATTCCTAGAAATTATGTTTCCTTTTAGAAAAAGGCCGGTGATGGAGAATGCATCATAATCCTTGGTAAATTATTCCAATGGTTAATTACTCTCACTGTTAAAAATGTATACCTTACTGCTAGTCAAAATTTGTCTAGCTTCAACTTCCAACCATTGGATCGTGTTACATCTTTGTCTGCGAGATTGAAGGGCTCATTATCAAGATAGGTACATATAGGTTGTAATCAAGTCATGGCTTAACCTTCTCTTCTTAAGCTAAATGGATTTAACTCCTTGAGTCTATCACTGGAGCCCTGTGTTTATCACAAATGCAGAACCAAATAAAATGAAAGACTCACCATTCAGCAGAGTCTCCGTCCCATGGGACTGGGCCTGGCTGCCCATCCCAGGTGTTGTGACCTGGCACACAACATTGGAGAGCCATTCGCTCAAACTGGCCCTCCCCACCTCATCATCATGGCAGAAGGGTAGCGGAACCAAACCAGAGCGGTGCTGCAAACCCATGTAGCAGGTCCCAACACCTGGAACAGAGAACAACACAAGCACAGTGTTGCCAACTTCCATGATTTTGTCACGAGTCTCATGATAATTATTGTTTTCCTTAAAGCTCCAGCTGCTGGAGTCAAGTGGATATGTGAGATTTCAGCCTTCATTCTTAGAGAAAAAGTACGTTTCTAGCCCTCTTGGCTGTGAAAAAGCTTCAAAATGTGACTCCAGTGCACCTTAAAAGGCGCAAAAAGCAGAAGGCAAATAAAGAACACCAAATCTAGTATTTTTACTTAATCTCATGATTTTAAAGCCAATCTCATGATTTTTGGTGAGCCTGACTCATGATTTTTGAACGGCTGAGGTTGGCAATACTGCAAGCACTGCCACTGTAGGGCGAATTGTAGGGCAGGCTGCTCAGCCACCCTCACCACCCCTGAGCCTCTCAACCTTCCAGGAAGGACCTGACCCCCCAACCCATACAAGCCTACCATCCCTCTCTGGGGACAAGACCCAACCTCCAGGGGGTAGGGAGAAATTGATAAAATTAAATAAGAAAGTCCCAAAAAGCAAAACAAAAAAACAACAAACAAAAAATGATGAGGCTTTATCTATCCTTATAAGGCATTATAAGGATTTTCTAATCCTTTAATCACTCACGGGTTTTCTCTTCCCTCTTCAGTTTAACAACATCCTTATTGAACTGTGGTAATGAGGACTGGACACAGTATTCCACCAGCAGTGGTAGCGTGAGTGTCACATACAAAGTTCAAATAACCTCTTTATTCGAGATTCCTGTGTATGGATCCAAGGATCACATTAGTTCTTTTGGTCCCTGCATTGCACTGGGAGTCCATGTTCAGCTGATAAACCACTATGACCCCCAAATCTTTTTCAGAGTCACTGCTTCTGAGGGTAAATATTTTGTTTTGTATTTTACATTCTTTTAAAAAAAATTAATCTAGCTAAATTTTGAAACAAAGTTTTTTTTTTTTAAACAAAAAGAAAAGTCAAAATATTTCAATATTTTTGGAATTCTTTATTTAAACTTTTCCTTTTGTCTGGATTATTTGCAGAATTTGACCCAAATTCACTTGACCCAAAACTACATTTTTCGGCAAATAAACTATTTGTCTGAAAAAAAATTGCCTAGCTCTAATCCTCACAAATGTGTCACTGTGTGAGAAAGCTTTTCTTAAGTGATCAAAGACAGAAGAATTTCAACTTTCCTACATGTTCTGAGTGAATAGCCTCTATGCAGGGGGTGTACAGAAGACTGAAAGAAAAAAATTCCTCTGGAATGCCAAGACAGAGCACCAGCCTAGAACTGCTATTGAAGAACAAAGGGTTGTATCACCTGAGGAAGAAACAAACTCCACTCTCAGGTTGGAAGCAACAAAATCAGAGACCGCTTTATTCAAGCAATTGCAAGGGAAGAATACAGCTGGCAGAGAGCATCTCTGCCTCAGTTTCTCCAAAGTACAAAGAAATCACACAAGCATTTATACCTCTTTGTGACGTGCATTAATTAGAAACATCTGCATTTTATTTAGGCTATTTGCTATCTATTCCAGTATTTTCTCACTTTCTCTTCTCAAAACATCATTATCTCAAGGTTAGGTCCCACTAACTATTCTGCTGTTTCCCACTAGCTTCTGACGTAGGGTGACCAGATCACCCAAGACAAATATCGGGACGCGGGGGGGGGGGGGCGTGGCAGGGGGCGGGGCCAAAAAAAAAAACCCTTCCTCCGCAAGTGCTGGAGGGAGGCCCGGGAGACTCAGGGGAAGCGCGGGGCCGGGGTGAGTAACAGTCCGGCCTGGTCCGTTGCAGGCAGGACTCAGTTGGGTGGTTGGGAGAGAAGGGAGGCGGCCCGCGGGGCCAGGCGGGCTGTTCTCACCCCCGGCCAGCGGGACTCGGGAGCAGCCGCTGCTGCAGCTCCCACTGCCGCGGGGGGAGGAAGCGGCCATGGCGCTCCGCGGCTGCAGCTCTGGCGCCCCCGAACCCCCCGAGCCGGGGCCTGCTGCGGGGACCCAGCAGCGCGCACGCTGCGCCCAGCCCCTGGCCAGCCGCGTCTGGGCTGCTGCCCAGCTGGTGCTATCCCGCGGCGGCCAGCGGAGTGGGGGCAGCAGGCCCCAGCCCCCCCGTCCCGCAGGGGAACGAACGGGGCTGGGCGGCCGATGCCTTCGCCCCGGGGCCGCCGCGGGATAGCACCAGCTGGGTAGCAGCCCAGACGCGCCTGGCCAGGGGCTGGGCCCAGCGTACGCGCTGCTGGGTCCCTGCAGCAGGCCCCGGCTCGGGGGGTTCGGAGGCGCCGCAGCCGCCAAGCGCCATGGCCGCTTCCTCCCCCGCGGCAGTGGGAGCTGCAGCAGCGGCTGCTCCCGAGTCCTGCTGCCCGGGGGGACAACAACAGCCGCCGCCTGGCCCCGCGGGTCGCCCCCCTCCTCTCCCAACCACCCAACTGAGTCCTGCCTGCAAGGGACCAGACCGGACTGTTACTCACCCCGGCCCCGCGCTTCCCCTGCGTCTCCCGGGCCTCCCTCCAGCACTTGCGGAGGGAGGGGGAATGGTGAGCCCGGGGAAGAGGCGGGGATTCGGGGAGGGAGCCAATCGGGGGAGGAGGGGGCGGAGTCGGGGCGGGGGGGGTGTGTGTGTGCGAGCACTTCCGGGCTCTAGGCTCCGGGGCATTTCCTTGTTTGTCCAGTGTCCCGACCGCATGTCGGTCGGGACGCGGGACAAACAAGGTAATATCGGGACAGTCCCGATAAAATCGGGACGTCTGGTCACCCTATTCTGACGTGAGTCCTGCTTCCACAGGTCTCGCGATATTAGGCTAAGACTTACCTCAACAGTTGCTCTATCTCTGACACTTAAATGGCTGCACTTAAACCCTCTCTTTCTTTTCCTTCTTCCACACACCTCAAGGAAGGTTTTTGGCCAATGATATACAGTTTTCAGAAACCACTGGCCATATTCTTGGCCAACACACAATATTCTCTATGTGCTCTTGCAGAGCTTGCATCTGAGACATGCAAGGTGCTTCACTATGATTACTCCAGAACTTGCTGACTCTTTCCACTCAGAAGGATTGCTTGCAAAGTGTCAGATGCTGAATAATAAAGCAGCAATTTACAAGGTAGAAAGGGAAGATGGCAAGCTTGGCAGTAGAGTGGGCTGAGGAACACATCCATGTCTCCATTCTCTTTCATGACTGGGCTGGAATGGGCTCATGTATATTTAACTGGTATAAAGAAGCCACTTGGTTTAATGTTATTTTAAAAAATACAATCCATCCAGATTTATTCTTGATCAGAGGTCCCCTAAGTCTGGCCTATGGTGTTTGGAATGTTGGCGCTAGACCATGGCAAACTGACTGGTCACAAGGTGCTGGCTTTCCTCTTTCCCCCATAAATGCGATGAACAGATCAGATGAGAGGGGGAGATTAAAAGAAGAGCAAAAGCCAACAGCACAATGAACTTTTTTTTTCAAAAGTAGGTCACAACACTTAGCACATTCAAGACAGCTAAATGCTTTCCTAACTCTACTTTTCCATGTATGCAATTGCTGTAGTTAGCCTGTGATTGCAAATGGATGTGGGATGTGTCATTATGGATTAGATAGGAACTGGTCCTTGCAATCATGACTGGAAGGGGAAGTGGCCATATTTGGCTACAGAATAATAAAGCTACAAAAAAGCTAAACTCTCTGGAACAGTTTTGATGCTGAATCACTTCCTTCTTTAGTTGCTCTTTGGGACAATTTTGTAAAATAGAATATTAGAAATATTTCATCTAATAATAAAATGCATAAAAATCCTATATAGCACCTATATTGCCTCAGAAGTAACAAGTCCTGATTAGAGTTCTTAGAAAATGATCATTGCTCTGTAGGTATGCAGCCTTGATGTGATCTCTCTGTCATTACAGAATCTGAGAATCAACAAACAGCTTCAGCTTGACTGTAAATACATAAAAATGCCTATTTAACAGAGCTTCTAATGAATAATAGCCAGGAAGAACTGGACTATTTCAGTAATGTCACCTTCCAAATTTTATGGTAAATAACAACCACATTCACCTCTAATATGCTATGAATTATTGGAAGGCACTTTCATGTTGGTTATTTCAAAGCACACCAGTCTATGCCATTTAATTTAGGTGACTGTTTTCAAAAAGCTGCAGTGGTTTTTTTGGGGTTGTGAAATAATTATACCACGTGACAGATATTGCAGCCACATGCAGTGTCTTCAGGGACCATATTGTATTAAATTAATGAACAGTCTATGTATCATTGTGAGCTAGGAATTGTATTCAACTCCATGGGAAAGGGTTACCACAGCTCCTCCAGGAACTAAAAACAGTGGGAGATGATTACTGCAGCCCCTGACATTGGAAACAGCTCCAGAGAAATACCACCCATGGGGTAATTTGCATGTACTAGTTCAAATGGGTAGCAAAGGCCCAACAAAACAAAGAAAGGGCTCTGGAATAAAAGGTTGAATCATAGAAATGTAGGGCTGAACGGGACTTCAAGAAGTCATTTAGTCCAGCCCCCTGCACTAAGGCATGTCCAAATAAACCTAGACCATCCCTGACAGGTGTTGTCTAACCTGTTCTTAAAACCCTCCAGTGACAGGGACTCCACAAGCTCTGTTAGTAACCTATTCCAGTGCTTAACTACCCATTATACTTAGAATTTTTTCCCTAATATCTAACCTAAATCTCCCTGGTTTCAGATAAAGCCAATTACTTCCTGTCCTACCATCAGTGGACACAGTGAAAAATTGATCACAATCCTCTTTATGACAGCCTTATAATATTTAAAAACTTATTAGGTCTCCCCCCGCCCCCAGTCTGTTCTCAAGACTACACATGACCAGTTGGTTTTTTAAATGTTTCATTATAGGTCAGGTTTTCTAACCTTTAATCATTTTTGCTGTTTTCTGGTCTCTCTCTCTCTAATTTGAACACAACTTTCTTAAAAGTGGGGTGCTTGAAATTGTACATGATACTCAGCTAATGCATCACCAGTGCTGAGTAGAGCAGGACAATTACATCTCGTGTCTTACCCCAAAATGATATTAGCCTTTTTCACAACTGCATCACACTGTTGGTTTATATTCAATTTGTGATCCACTATAATCCCCCAATCCTTTTCTGGCGTGTCTAGCCAATTATTTCCCACTTTGTCTTTGTCCATTTGATCTTCCCTTCCTACGTGTAGTACTTTGCACGTATTTATTGAATTTCATCTTGTTGATTTCAGACCAATTCTCTAATTTGTCAAGGTCATTTGAATTCTAATCCTGTCTTCCAAACAGTTTACAACTCCTCCCATTTTAATATCATCCACAAATTTTATAAAGAAATGCTCCACTCCATTATCCAAGTCATTAATGAAATGACTGAATAGCTCTGGACCGAGGAGAGGCCTCTGTGGGACCCCACTTGGTATGCCCTCCCAGCAGGGCCAGCTCCAGGTACCAGTTTAGCAAACAGGTGCTTGGGGCGGCCACTCCAGAGGGGGGCGGCATGTCCGGCTATTCATCGGCAGGTCCCTCACTCCGGCTTGGAGTGAAGAACCTCCCACCAAAGTGCCGCAGATCATGATCGCGGGGTTTTTTTTTTGGGGGGGGGGGGGGCAGCTTGGGCGGCAAAAACCCTGGAGCCGGCCCTGCCTTCCAGTTTAGTAGCAAACCATTGCTGGAGACCTGAGGGGCTTTCCCAGACTAGACCATGGTGAAAGGATTAAAAGGTACAATTACCCTGAAACTGTGACCCACACGAGACCAAACAGGCTTTTTTTTAAAACATGCAGGTATCTCTACTGCCCACAAGTGCTTCTGCAACACCACGTGTAAATTTCTCAAAGTGGAGTGTTTATGCTGGTAACTTGGTGTTCTGGAAGAGTTTATTATGAAATATTAAAGAAGTGTCATTAACATGCACGTAGAGCAAAAGAACACAGTTTGTTAGTGAAATCAATGGAAATGAAGCATGTGTGTGAAATTAAGCAAGTTCTTTGCTGAACTGGGGCCTAGGATTCATAAGCCAAGATTCAAAACTATTTTTTGTTGTTGTTGTGTTTTCAATGAAGGAGGCATTTCCCCCCCTCCACTTACTAGGACATTTTTAGATGCAAAAGTTTCAATGAGAGTTATAATATTCATGGGAAAGGACAGCAGGATCAGACCAAATGTTTAAATACCATAAAACAGTTTGAAAAGTTTGTAAGCTTTGCAATTTTCTTACATATAAATCTACTATCCATGGTTCTCAACATATATTTAATATCAAACATTTGCTTTTCAACTTTTCCCCCCCCTTTTTTTAGCCTAGAGTAGTTGACTATTGAGAAGGAAAAGCCTTCATCTGACTGACATATCAGTCATTGACAGTTTCTCTCCCCTTTTCCACCCCCGCCTCTTCCAGATCTTTATTTTGTGCCATTTTCACCTTCACAATTGTCCCCAGGCAATATCCCAGTCTCTCAGTTGAGAAAAGCTGAAAGTATTTACTTTTTGCATTTTAACAGATATATAGAACATCGGTCAGCAAAGAGCAGTATGCAGGCCTGGTGCCCCTGTGTAAAAGTTACATAAATTGGCTACAAATCCTTTATGGTTTTGGTTGCGATTTCTCCCCAGGCCAAACACAAACAAGAAGAGACGTCTTAAAACTGAATATTAAAAGACAAACAGGAATAATTTGAGTTACACACTTTGATTGAAAAAGAAAAACCCTGACACAGGAAACAGAAAAACAATGTAAACACGACTAGCTTTTATCTCACATGAGAGAACAAATTAAGGATAGGATTTTCAAAGTTGCTACTGGACTTGGGTGCAAAATTCTCATTAATTTAAAGCAAAAGCAATCCATTTAATTATTTTGCTTTGATCAAAAAGTGAAAACCAATTGGTTGAATAATTTCATCCCATTTAACATTGCAATTGAAACTGGTGGTTTGATTGAGTTCCTTTTGGAAACATAAGCAAACTTCTAATTCATTCTAACTCATTCTCTGGAAGTCATTTGGGTTGGCAGAAGTGAGGTCAAAAGTAATAAACATCTGCACAGAAGTTCAGTTTATTCTAAAAGTTGCTGACCTAAAAAGCTCTTCTGAACAAAATGGCAAAACCGGGAACAAAAGGAATTTTTCAGGCTGCCATTATCTCAGATTAAACATAGCATAGGCGGCGCACTGCGAACAATGCAACTCTCAACATAGATAATCAGCAAGTACCCATGCATTCGGATTACCAAGGCAACAGGCAATTTTAGAATACTGGTAGCTGTTTTTAAGTACAGTAGCTTTGTGAAGTGAGGACTCCTAGGTAGAAGGACAAAGGAAAACAAAGTAAATGTCTTACAGTTGGAAGAAAAAAAATCATTTGGATAACAAAATATAAGGATGAACAATATAATTACACACACAAATGTATCACTAAATGCCATAAGATTTCAGATTTCTAAATAAAATGAATGCCTCCCAGGTTTAACTTCCATATAATTAATTTTAAAAGACCATAAACTTGTCAGTGGATAATGAGTAAATTCAGTTTTAGTACCATTTCATTTAACAGCCAGAGAGGAGTTAAAATTATTTCTCACTTTACCTACTAGCTCTGTGACAGGAATTTAATGCATGATGGAAGAATAGTGGACAAGAGAAAGGGACACTGGAAGATCAGGGACTGAAAGCAACAGTAAGTCAAATCAGAGATGAGAAAGGAAAGCAGAAGCACCAGGGGGAGAGTTTGGAATCAGGGAAGGGAAGGTCATTCATAACTGCTGCTGCATCTAAAAATAAATAGAGGGTGAAAATAAAAAATAAAAAAAAGACAGAAGGAGGAGGCGGCAGAAGAAGATAGATGACAGTGAAGATTAGAGATAGACTATCTTGAAGAGGACTGATGTATGGCGAAAAGCAAGAACGTAAATATTGTTGATGCTTATCAGAAATTTATCCAAACCATCTGAACCTCCATCTGAGTCTGCAAAGTGGGATGAAAATTTCAGGACATGCTCTCATTAGATTTCCAGTGCTGTTAGGCTATTGCTGGATTAACTGGAAGCTAGCAGGAGCATCTCTGAGTGTCCACCTTCTGGCAGTGGACAGAATCGAATGAGTTGTGGGTGGAAGCTTGGGACAGTTCTTATTTTATTCCTGTCCCTTTAAAGATACACACTCATTTGAACAGGAAGTGTTCCAAGATTTGGCCCCAGGCAACACTACAAAACAACATATAGAAGAATACATTAAAGGGTAGTTTGGTAATTAAATTGTGCACCATTTTCCCTCTTTAATCTTTGATGTCCTTAGAATTTTATTACAAACATGTGAAGTACAGATTGTTTACCAGAATAAAACATATGCAAAGTAACAGAAGGATAGGTAAGTTACATAGCAAACATACAGACAATGGGATGGGACTCAATTCCCATATTTCACCATTCATGTTGAATAACTACCATTTTAAAATGACGCACACAGTTAAGGTTGCAACCAGAGTCTTATTTTAAGCCTTCCTTCCTTTTCCTGAAAACTTGCAGGCTTGTTCTTGGACCAGACAATATTCCTCCAATCCCTATGACCCCTCCCTCCCCCCAGGTCTACGAGAGAAGGGCGGCTACTATAGACAAGGTCTGAGAGGCATGGCTAGAATGCCTTTTGCAAGTACGTTGGGGAGAAACTAAGTGGGTGTTTTGAGCTACACAATTCACTTCCACTTGGTGGGTGAACTATTACTGAAGCCTCTCAAAAGAGAAAAAAAAAGGTCTTCACCTTCATTTAAAGGAGGCGCATGTGTATTAGAAGACTCAAGAAGCTTGAGGGTAGGGAAATAAAGGAGTCTTGTAAGATAAAGGGACATGTAGAATGCTCAAGGCTTGGCTTACTAATTTCCTCCTTTCCCAGGAGCAAGAAGAAAGCAGGGGAAGAACTGGGGCTCAGTTGTATCTGGGGATATATCTACACCAGGGGTAGGCAAGCTATGGCACGCGTGCCGAAGGTGGCACACGAGCTGATTTTCAGTGGCACTCACACTGCCCGGGTCCTGGCCATTGGTCCGGGGGGCTCTGCATTTTAATTTCATTTTAAATGAAGCTTCTTACACATTTCAAAAACCTTATTTACTTTACATACAATAGTTTAGTTATATATTATAGACTTATAGAAAGAGCCCTTCTAAAAATGTTAAAATGTATGACTGGCACGCGAAACCTTAAATTAGAGTGAATAAATGAAGACTCCGCACACCACTTGTGAAAGGTTGCTGACCCTTATCTACACTGTAATAAAAAAAATCACTGCACTGACTCTCCGAGTCTGGGTCAGCTGACTCCAATTTATGGAGCTCAAGCTGTGGGGCTATAAAATTGCAGTGTAGACACTGGGGCTTGGGCCTGGGCTCTGAGACCCTCCCCATCGTGGGGTCTCAGAGCCTGGGCTCCAGCCCAAGCCCAAACATCTACACTGCAATTTTACAGTCCTGCAAACTGAGCCCCCATGACCCAGAATCAGCTGATCCACACCTGCCGCAGATGTATTGTGGGTCTTTTATTGCAGTGCAGACATACCCTGGGTCACAATGCTTCCTGATGCTATTCCTGGGGTGGTACCAGCTTATGTACCTCCCCTGGCTCATCGCTGTGCTTAATGTCACAACCTAGCCCTTAAAAATCAAACAACAACATTCTTGGGTTAGGAATACAACTAGGCAAATACAATTTAGATGGGGCTACTATAAGGTGGGTGCATAACTGGCTGGATAACCGTACTCAGAGAGTTGTTATTAATGGTTCCCAATCCTGCTGGAAAGGCATAACAAGTGGGGTTCCACAGGGGTCTGTTTTGGGACCGGCTCTGTTCAATATCTTCATTAACGACTTAGATATTGGCATAGAAAGTACGCTTATTAAGTTTGCGGATGATACCAAATTGGGAGGGATTGCAACTACTTTGGAGGACAGGGTCATAAATCAAAATGATCTGGACAAATTGGAGAAATGGTCTGAGTTAAACAGGATGAAGTTTAACAAAGACAAATGCAAAGTGCTCCACTTAGGAAAGAAAAATCAGTTTCACACATACAGAATGGAAAGAGACTGTCTAGGAAGGAGTACAGCAGAAAGGGATCTAGGGGTTATAGTGGACCACAAGCTAAATATGAGTCAACAGTGCGATGCTGTTGCAGAAAAAGCAAACATGATTCTGGGATGTATTAACAGGTGTGTTGTGAGCAAGACACGAGAAGTCATTCTTCCGTTCTACTCTGCTCTGGTTAGGCCTCAGCTGGAGTATTGTGTCCAGTTCTGGGCACCGCATTTCAAGAAAGATGTGGAGAAATTGGAGAGGGTCCAGAGAAGAGCAACAAGAATGATTAAAGGTCTTGAGAACATGACCTATGAAGGAAGGCTGAAAGAATTGGGTTTGTTTAGTTTGGAAAAGAGAAGACTGAGAGGGGACATGATAGCAGTTTTCAGGTATCTAAAAGGGTGTCATAAGGAGGAGGGAGAAAACTTGTTCACCTTAGCCTCTAAGGA
Source organism: Chrysemys picta bellii (assembly GCF_011386835.1). NCBI lineage: Eukaryota > Metazoa > Chordata > Testudines > Emydidae > Chrysemys > Chrysemys picta. Next base: position 12,547,222 of record NC_088799.1, on the reverse strand, counting down.
TAGAACAAGAAGCAATGGGCTTAAACTGTAGCAAGGGAGGTCTAGGTTGGACATTAGGAAAAAGTTCCTAACTGTCAGGGTGGTTAAACACTGGAATAAATTGCCTAGGGAGGTTGTGGAATCTCCATCTCTGGAAATATTTAAGAGTAGGTTAGATAAATGTCTATCAGGGATGGTCTAGACAGTATTTGGTCCTGCCATGTGGGCAGGGGACTGGATTCAATGACCTTTCGAGGTCCCTTCCAGTCCTAGAATCTATGAATCTATGTCCTTTATTTCTTTAACAAGTTTTAATGGATTATAAATGTCCATCTCTTTATTTTTGGGCCATAAGGAAAGAGGGAAAAGCTTTGCATGTGCTCTGGCACTGAATGGATTGTACCTCCTGTGGAAAATGGAGGGGAAAGAGTTGTGCCTGCATTCCTCAGTTTGCTATGTTTCCAGGATCACAACTGGCTGGAGAGACTCAGAGGTGCCTCAGAGGGCTGACCTACACTAAAATGCCCTTTGGGGATTTCTGGGACACTGAACAACGTCATTGCAGCAGAGAACAGAAACCCAAGAGGCTGAGAAGAGAGGCATGGTGAAGCTACCAAGAGCCAGCCTGACTGCACATTTGAATCCAGACCACAGAGCCACAACAGCAAATCTTACTATCCTTGCCGGGGCAGTTCACAAGCCCAGGCAAGTGCGGCCCAGCTTAACCAAGAATTCCCCGAAGCTACAATACATTTGGCATACTTTTTTTTATTTAATTGATAAATATATGCAGATTTAAGGACAACTCGTTCTCCCCAGTAGCAAAACATCACCAGAAAGTTCAAAGAATGTAGTGCTGCATGAGGCTCAAATCTTGGTATAGCTAATAATGACTCAAGCAGCTCCCATGGCAATTTACCACACCCAGGAGTCACTTTATAAGGATCTTGCTGTGGTAATCGTTGCTTGGTGATTCCACATGTGATTGTGGCAGTTGAGCCCAGGCTACGGGAGGTTTTCAGGGGCCGGGGATGCAGCCTGTGCATCCCTGGCTCCCTCCCCTCCAGAGCAGGCCCTGTGTGTGAGGAGCCACCAATAAGCCCCGGGCCCACCTCATGCTCCATCCCCCATGCTGGTCTGGGACAGGAGCAGTGGCAGATCCAGCTCCTTCAGTATAAATAAGGTGAGCTTTTAAGAGCTATTCAATTATACATTGGGTGGGGGTGCAAATGACTATAGTGGCATTTGTACCTCACCTGTCAAAAAAAAGTCACAAGCCACCACTTCGTGTTGATACTTTTACAAACACTCTTCTTTGTTTATTTTGATATTGTGTTTTAAGCCGGCAACAGATTTCAGCCCTCATCAAAAACTGAGTCTAAACTGACCGTTTGCCTATGCAGGTACTGGGAGGAAGCAGGGTGGTATGTATTGGCTCTAAGTGTTGGGAGGGGTAAAGTTTATGTAGTAATTTTATGTAGTAATCCCTTTTTTCATTGTCCCCTATCCTGAGGTCCCCATACCTAATAAAGGCCTGGATACTGTTTTATTACTCTGGGAACTGTGATAGCTATTTTATTTTTCTGTACTCTGACTCTCCTCTAGATGCAGTTGGGTACTGAATATTTTCCCAAGGAATAGGCCCTCTGCATTCTTGCCACTAGTAAGGGTTTCCTTGGGTGGCGGCACCAGGCATCTTTTTAGGTGAACCCAAGACCAAGACTTCTGAGGTGAAAAAGGAAAAGGCTGCAGCCACACCTCAGGGCTGAGTTACACAGACATAAGTGTTTACTTCTTTTCTGATAGGAATTGTAAAAGTTTTGCCCTGTTCAGTTATGTTTGAAGATTGTATGTGTTTGTTTGCACTTTGATTTTCTACACTGGCTTTTTGCACTCAATGTTTTGTTTTTAGATACAAAAATATGTTTTTACATATTACAGAACACATAATGGCAGTCAAGAAATCAAACAGTACTTCTAAATGCACACCAACTAACTCAGAATTCATAGCTTCAGGAAAACATCCAGCCATATTTACAGAAGTACAGCAAGCACCATATAGAGTTCGTAGTGGCAGGAAAAGCCCCAGGCCCAGCAGTATTTCAAATTTGCAGCAGGCATAACAGAACAGATACAGACAGGAAAAAAATAGTACGTAATGTCTTTCTTGTGTATTTCAAGACAGAACATTACTGTGGCAGATTATGAAAATGAACCTTTAATGCCTCTGGGTAGGTCTACACTTAAAAAGCTACAGCGGGGCAGCTACACCACAGTAGTGCTTCCGTGTAAACACTCACTAGTGACGGGAGGGTTCCTTCCTTCATTGTAGTTAATCCATTTCCCTGAGAAGAGATAGCTAAGTTGATGGGCAAATTCTTTGGTCAACCTAGTGCTGTGTACACAGTGGGGTTATGCCAGCATACCCCTAAGAGACGTAGCTGATGCCAATGTAAAATTTCAGTATAGACCAGATGTCTCTCAAACATACAGCTCCAAGTTGGGTTCTTATAATAGCTTTGGAGTCTGACTGTTCGAATTCAGTAGTCACTCCACTTTGCCCCACCACCCTGGCAATAGCTTTTCTCCCTTTGCCTCCCATACATTATGAAATATCCAATGTGGAACTATAACCATAGGTATTTTTACTTACTGAGATCTAATCTAGTGAATAGACAATACCAGTGAGTGACCCTTAATCTACCAAAAGTATAGTTCCACAGTCATTCTGCATCTACTGATCCGATAGCTGAATTTTTCCCTGGCACTGTCAAGGTGGCCAGTGTATGGCTTCATGAGGAAAGGGAGAAAACTAGGTTGGGTCACCCAGAATCACTGTTGGCATTTCCACATTGCTAGTACAGTAACTCCTCACTTAACATTGTAGTTATGTTCCTGAAAAATGCAACTTTAAGTGAAATGATGTAAAGCGAATACAATTTACCCTTAAGAATTAATGTAAATGGGGGTGAGGTGTTAGGTTAAAGGGAAATTTTTTTTACCAGACAAAAGATTATATATTATATATATACACACATACACACACAAAGTTTTAAACAAACAATTTAATACTGTACACAGCAATGATGATTGTGAAGCTTGGTTGAGGAGGTGAAGTCAGAGGGTGGGATATTTCCCAGGGAATACCTTGCTTCTAAATGATGAACTAGCACTCGGCTGATCCCTCAAGGGTTAACACGTTGTTAATGTAGCCTCACTCTACAAGGCAGCACAAATGGAGGGAGGGGAGACAGAATGGCAGACAGAGGGACACACCCCATGAGAGAGAGAGAGAGATGCGCTAAGTACGCTGACCCCACTCTAAGTACATTGCCTTTTTAAGTAGATCAGCAAGTTGAGACAGCAGCTGCTGCCACACAGGGAACTTAGTTAGGGGAGCAGGGAGCTGATAGGGGGGCTGCCGGTCCACCCTGGTTCCAAGCCCCCACCAGCCAGCTGCAACGGGCTGCTCTTTCTGCAAGCAGTAGACAAAGCAGGCGGCTGCCAAACAACATTATAAAGGAGCATTATACAAGCATGTTCTCTAATTGATCAGTAAGGTAACAACGAAACAATGTTAACCAGGATGACTAAGTGAGGAGTTACTGTAGTAATCCATTACTTAGGAAAGAATATCCCTGTGTGCAGCTTTTGAACAGTCCTGTGTTTTTAAAGATGCTTGTGTCATGCATCTTCCCGGACCAGTCCACACTGGATACTTAATTGATAACAGTTATCCACCAGTGCTTGCATAACCATGGAAAAGTAGCCCTTTCTGCTTATGTATTCAATAGTAAGGTGGGTTGGTGCCAAAATAGGGATATGCATTCCATCTATCATCCCATCACAGTTCAGGAACACCATTGCTGTAAATCCATCCATTATTTCTTGTACATTGCCAAGAGTCACAGTCCTGTATAGCAGGAGACAATTAATGGCCCTATACATTTCCACCACAACAGCCCCCATGATGGATTTTTCAGTTCCACATGCCCAAGCAATGGCAAACTTCGGTGGCTATATGCTGATGCAACTTGCATCATCCAATGTTTGTAATGTAAACATGACCTGAGTCAGTCACAATTCCTCCATTGCTATACCAAAAGATCATAACCTGCCTGTGGTGGCTTTGATACTCAGACCAATGATGGGTAAGTGAAGTGGAGTCAAGCATCTGTCAGTTCAGCCCTCTCCACCCATTAGTTTCAGAGATGGTAAGTGGACAAGTAGGCCTGCTTATTCCTGTGTCCCCAGACTCAAGGGCCAGATAGTCCACACATATATGAGAATAAAGCAAGTTCTTACCCCCTCTTACTCTCTTATGCAGGTACAAAGTCTGAGTCACAAGCAAGTCCTAAATTAGGGTTGCTACATTTTGACTTGTTTACTAGAAACTTGGCCACCATAATTGAGAAGGTCCAAAATCTTGCATGGTAAAGGTTTTAACTAAACATTCTGTAAAGAGGTTTTTTTGGTAAGTAAATCATTAACATTAAAATACTTAACATTAATGGAGATTTTTTTGTTTGGGAATTGGAATAAATTGAGGGTTGGGGGGTTTGGTTTTGTTTTTTTGATAAATGTACCATACTCTTAATCTCCAAGCAGCAGCAAACACTGCCAATTCCTGAAGCAACTGAGAATTTGTTAACTGTCAGAGAACTTAACAGATGTACATAATACATTTTATAGATAGCAGTTGTTGATAAGTGCTCTTGGAATTAAAGTACTCAAAGAGACCTGCTGCGAACAGGAGCGCTGCCAGCTTGTCCACCACCATAGGCGGCGGAAGGCCCCGCCCCAAAGTGCCGCCTCCCCCCCCCCCAGAGGCGGCGGAAGGTCCCACTGCGGAAATACCACCGTGGTCGCCGCCCCCAAATCGCAGTGCCCTAGGCGACCGCCTAGGTCGCCTAATGGGTTGCGCCGGCCCTAGCTGCGAATCTGGGAATTCCTGTCACTGATTATGGCAAGTGAAATATTATTAAGGCAGATTTCTTATCTACAAGTATGGAATTTGTAGTGCACCTTCCAAAAGTTGATTTCTTCCCCCATTTTTCTTAAATGCTCCTTATTTCTGGCCTATAACAAAGGAATTTCTGAGATTTTTTACATCAAGACAAGAATAATCGTTTCCCTCACTTCAAGATTATATAACTTTTCCAAATCAGATTTCCAGAGTTTTGTCCGTTTCAAAGCTGTGGTGCTCAATGGCTTGTGACAGAGTGGTGAGTCATGCAGCAGTATGAAGCCAATTCTGTTTATTATTGTTACAACATATCCATTCAGATTAGGTAGCCCTTTTACCCCGTATAAATACAAGTACTAATTTAGAGCATTAGCGGAGCTTCAACTTTTGGAGCTTTGAACTGCTGGGATGCCATTTCCTCAGTGCTTATAGTAGGCAGGATTGCAAAGGGTCACCGACCCAGAAAAAAAACCCACACTGGATCATATCTTTATGAAATGTTTTGCTGAAAAATCACCACTGTTAGCAAAGGACAGCATTAATTTTTTTTTTAATCTAAACTACTTACTGCCTCAATGGAAGTTCTGGTGCCTACAAATTTATTTCAGCTGGGATTATGACAGACCACCCCTACTTTTCAGTCTGCATTTCCTCCTCTCCCCAGCAATCGTATAGAAATCTTCTTACAGTAAAATGTGTTATGAAGGGAGAAATACTGCACATAATGGACTTCAGTGGCATGGTAAGCTACTGTGAAAAAAAGCTTATCTCAGAGGATTCTTCAAGCAGGAGGAATCATAGTGCAGAGTGAGTACGAGCACATCACAAGACTCTGATCCAGAGGGAGAAGTCATAAGCCACCATCGGCAGGGACTGCAGAAATATACAGGGAGTTTTTGAAAATCTACAGAGATTCCCCAGCTGCCCACCCATCTGAGAAACTTCTGCAGAAGGTTATTTTCCCCCCTTTCCAGCTGTCACTGGTTTCTTTAATAATTTATTGATTTAGCTAGATTTGGAATGAGAATGTACCTATCCCAGACACTAGGCATCTTTGACAGAACATCTGAAAACCCAGCAGCCTCCTCCAAAAAACAGAGAATAAAGCTAAAAATCAAACTCAACACCACAAATGCTATCTAGGCAGCACTTATTTCACTTATTTCCTCTTAACCCAGAAGAGAAGATGAGCCTTGGAAACATACCCTAAAGGTTAACAATTCTGGCCATTTTGGACAAAGGGTTGGAATTCATTCCAAAGTTGTGAGCTTCTCTCAGAACTTGCCTGCAGGCAGCTCCCTCCGTTCTCTTAGTGAGGGGGTTCCGGTTCAAGCACTTCCAATGACCACAAACGTGGTGGATTTCACATGTCAAGATGAGATGTCTCATATAAGCAGGTACCAGACCCACTTAGGGCTTTATAAGCAACATTTATTATATATAAATTTTATAAGCAAGATTAACCCAAAGTCCACTGCAGGAACTACTGCACACATAAGAAATTACAATAGCCAAATGTTCCTTATAATAAAAAACAAAATAAATGCTTAAGCTGTCTATCTATTTCTATCTGTCTTAGGCTTTTATGTACGGCCTAACATCAGTGTACCTGCACAAGCAGAATTTTCTCTCAAATATTCCAGAATGCATACACGGTGAGAGTTTTTTCTAGAGTTTGGGTTGAAGTTCTTGCTCAGCAACCCAGAGTCTGGTTCATCAGTACTATCATGATGTTCCATCCACTTTAGCGTGAAAGTGAAGTGTATGATGGGTGAAATCCTAGACTCAGTGAAGTCAGTGGCAAAACTCCCATTGATTTCAATGAGTCCAGGATTTCACTTGAAGAGTAGAAAGAAAATCTATGTAATATTATATAAGAAAGAGTACTGATGGCAATTAAATTTTCCTGAAAGTAAAATATCTATTATTTTACTTTTCATTATGGAAAAGCAACAATATTTTATACTAATATCCCGTTAAAAGGATTTCAGGAATAAATATAAGGCATTGTGAAGTTTTATAAATGTGAGGTCCTTTTCTTTAGTGATATTAACAACTTTATCACTCAAGAAGTCCTGAAAAATGATTACTTCCCTACCTGTAACAATATCCTCTTTCAAAAAGGAATTTCTTGATTGGGTGTCCCTTTTCTTATAACAAATAAATAACCCCTTAACTCTTAAATGTGTTTAAATTAGAAGAAAATACTAGAGCCAGTCTACTGTCTACCCCTGTAACTGGAATTGATGATCTATGAGGACTTCTACATTTCCCTTAAGGAAGAGGATTCCTTTAATCAATGGTTGTAATTAAAACAAAGCAATGTGGCCTAAAAGTCTTAAAGAAAAGCATGAGATCACACTATTAAGATGTATCACATTCTTGTGACAATTTGCACCATTTTCTGATTTTATTACACTCGGTCACAAAAATGGTTATCAGAGAATTACTATGTCTAATGTGCCCCTTTATAATACATTCTTATTCATATGACAAGACTTATAACAGGAGAAGAAAATGGACAAAATTAATCCGTCTTCATGGGAGGAAAAAAAATGCACCAAATTAACTTACTCTCATGACAACCCTAAGATGGTTACCTCCTGATCCTAGGTAGGCTTTTTAGGGGGCAGGGAGGGAAGAGAAATCAAATGTTGTTCAATCTTAATAAAAATTAGAATTAAATATCAAACTCAGACTAATTTAACACCACGCAACTTCATTTACTCCACGTAATGCAACTCCCATGTCATGGTATTGCACCAAAACATCAGGGTATGAATCAGAATTTTAGGACAAAAAGACCTTGAAGCCAATAGACTACTCGTGTTAAAAGTTATGTACATATGTCCCTTTCTAAACTGGTGCTCAAGGCCCCAGTCCTACAGTCATTACTCATAGATAGAGCTGGTTGAAATTTTTGCTTGACAAACTTTTGTATTGAGAATGTGCTTTTGTCAAAAAGTAGATTCCTGTGTGGAAATGTCAATTTCAACATTTTTTTTATTTTAATTTTTTTTTTAGTTTTCTGAGCAGGAGATATTAAAAAAAGTCCTTTCAAATTGTTAAATCCAAAACTAAGAATTATTATTAGTTGTGTCACTGTAATTTTTCAAAACAATGTCATTTTGAAATGGCAAATTGTTTTGATCAGGAATATCTGCTTTATGTTTCAATATTTTGATTTAACACTTTTCAGAATTTTTTGTCCTGTGAAATTTTTTGTATTTAAACCTCCTTCTCTGATTTAGAATGAAAACTCATCATGAAATGTTGAAATTTCCTTTGTGAAGAAGATTGCATTTCCTCAGGATCTCTTTTCCGAGGGAAATTGAGGTCATTAGACATTTCGGCTGAGTAAGGCCTGCAAGTTTCTGATCTAAATTTTGCAGAAACCTAAAAACACCCATTATCTGAAGAACAACAAGCAAAAATCATGGACTGTGTGATGCATGCTGCTTTGGGAGAACGGCTCTCTACATGACATAAAAACAGCTACTTTTCTTCCAGATAAATGCACTTCACTCTGTGGACAGTTTACAGGAACGTCTGGTCAGTGTTCAACTCAATATCTATTCTCAAATCTAAGCCCAGATTTAAACATTTTGTGTTAATTCAAAGTGCCTTTTATTACTATCTATCTTCTTGTCTAGGTTCTTATATGTGGTACTGAATAAAAACAAAAACAAACAAGTGGACTGGATTTCACCCATCTGCACCGCAAGATGGTGGCAGGAGTAGGCGGTACATTGCCTGTGGTCCTAATTAGTTACCTGAAACAGCCTTGCTTGTGCTAAAAAAATTGGCATATCTCCACTGATTTTAACAGAACTATGCCAGTTTACACCAGCTGAGGATTTGGTCACAACATCTACAATTTGAACGACTGCTCCGTGAGGTATCATCCTCAGTGGTGTTTAGAAAAGGTATTCAAAAAGCATCAAGGAGAGCCAACAATCTGTAGAGGGAATTTATGTAATGATTGGATAACTGAGCCATCACAATATCGGTAACCAACAATGTTGTCTGAGAAAAGTGCACTTATTTCCCCGTACTTAGAATATAAAAATCTTAAGAATTGCTGCCTTTTTCCTTAATTATAGGCCCTCATCCAGTATTAACAACAATAATAGTCTTTTCTTAATGTGGAGAAACTGTCAATGTTTACCATCCGTGTATAGGGAAACATTGTGGTATTTCAGATGCAGCTGTTATGTGATGTGTTATGTTATGTGAGTGATGACAAAAGCATACTTTTCAAAAGGATCATCTCTGTATATGGAAACAATAATACCCCATCACAATAGAGTCTCATGAAAGTTCAAAGCTAGGTTCCCCCAACAGTACTGGTACATATCTACAACATTTATAACAATGCATTTGACAATATGTCACACATTTGAAATTATTTTGTACATATGCACACTGTACCTATATTGTTATTGCAAAAGACTTTACATTTCGTTTTTACTGAAGTTCCTGAGCCATAACTGTTAATTTTAATGAAGCCATGTTGATTTATGCCAGCTGAAGACATGGCCCATTTTTATTTCTTTACTTGTGGATTTCTTTAAGAAAATATTTTTTCCTCTCCCTATTAAAATATCCATTATATTTAACTACAGTAATTTGTCTTTCCTCCAAGCTAAGATTGTCCTGACATTTTAGGTGGCATTTGTGTTGTAAACTCTGGATCTTTCCATAAATAGATGCATGCTGTTTTATTTACTGAAAAGAAGGTAATTCAGAGGCAGCATCTGTTTTTTTCAGTGAAGTTCTGCCCATCATGTGGTTGATCTGAGAAAGATGCAACAAGGTAAAGTGATTCACTCAAAGCCACTCTGTGAGTCAGAGTCCAAGTTAGACCCCAGGAGTCTGCTAACATCTGATCCCTTGCACTATTTGTGCTACACTACGTGGTGTCCCCATTTGCCTTTGCGCATTTGAATGTAGCTAGAAAGCGTAATCTTTTTCGATAGGGCTCCTGTATTATACACAGCACAGCCTGCCTGAATAACCTTATTTGCTGCATCAACGCTTTTTCTGAAGAGCCAACTCACTCAACTCGTCTAAAAGGCGGCCGAGCAGCAAAGCAGATTTCATTTAATTCCATGGTGAAAATAAGACCAGAAAAATCAGGGGATAACATCTGCCACAGATGCCTGGAGGTCTTTTTGGCCTGCATAGGAAAGTCTGATTGCTTTATATTTCTGCATTGCACTGGGTTGCCTCAGGTTATGCCTTACCACATGACATGTATGCATCTCGCTGGGCAGCATAACAAGAGAAATGAACCCAGATCTCCCTGCAATAGACTCGTGATGCTCAGGGCTGTACATGTGAGAAATAAGTATTTCAAAACACCACTATCATTAGGCAGAGTCTTATCCAACTCCTGTGCACTTCAGTCAAGGCTTAGTTAGCTCACCAAAGTGTATCTGTTTAATATCAGGATGTTTATAGACATGCTTTAACCCAACAAATTACCCCCCCCCCCAAAAAAAAATCACTAAAATATCAATTTCTGGTTTGGGTATTAAGGTTTGATCCTGCTTCTATTCAATTAAAGGATGCTTTTTCATTGTGCTCAAGAGAAGCAAATCCTAGATCTATGCGTAAAGAGTCACTCAGCTGGCTTCTTCTGAAGCACTGAGCCCTTTGAACAGCTCCCATTGAGAATGTGGGAGATCAGTAGCACCCCCTGACCTTCTCCATTAGCAATTCTCAACATGGAAAGAGTTGAAAGTGTCAGGTGTCTTTGGTGAATAGCTCATACAAACCTATTCTCTAGTGCTTCCCTGGGTTTTCATCCAGGCATTTCTCCTTTTGAATCCGAATATATTTACAAAAACAATTAAAGGAGCTATAAAAAAAAGGGACTTGGTTGTGTCCATTTAATTAATTCTTTCTCCAGGAATCTTTAAAAGTGATACAATTCGAGTGCAACAGAATTATCATGGAAAGACGATGTATAATATACAAAATAGAGATCAAAATAAAAAAGGAGCTAGAATGATATGAGACTATCTAATAAAACTCAGATAGAGGATGTACCAGGGAAGAGGCAAATTTAGAAGAGTTGGGGCCTGATTCTGATCTCACTTGCATGAATGAGTAACTTCATTAACCTCAATTAGAGTATGGAGGCTCACCATTTTCAAGTAACAAAGAAACCGTTGAAACACACTATGCTAAGGGCAGTTTAAAAATTCACAAGTCACTAGAAAACATTTAAGTTCAGAGTTATGGGCTTGATGCAGGAATTAGTGGGTGAAATTTTTATGGTCTCCATTATGCAAGAAGTCAGACGAGATGTGAGTGATCCCTTCTTACTTGACATTCATAGTTTTAAAGGTAAGGAATAACTCTGCCCTAGAAGCTAGGGGGGGGGATAGAAAGTGTAGTAGGGTCTTCTTAAACCTTTCATTTTGATTTTCTCTATAATTTATGAAGACCCATCAATGTTTTAATGGTTGCTCTCCCCTGTCCCCATTTTCTGCATTAGAAATATCAGGCCCTGTTTGTTTGTTTTTGTTTGGTTGTTTTTTTTTTAATTTCTTGGAGGTCTTTGGCACAATCTCTGGAGGACCCGAATAATGACGACACCCAAAACTAATCTTAGCTGCCACCATTAGCCAGGGAAAAGTGAAATGAAAACTTATATTCCCCGTGTAAAAGCAAGCAGAAAAAAAAGCCATTTAAGGAAAAGCTATAAACGTTGAGGCATTTATTTGACCCACTCTTTCCTTCATACTGCTGTCTTCTCCTGTACTCAGAGGAGTGGAGATTCTCAGAAGTAGTGCTGCAGGCTGTGTTGAGATAGAACTTCTCCTATGTAGTCATACTTTGGGGGTGGGTGGGGAGAGGGGCAGTTTAGAAAACATACAAAATTTGAGCTGCTCTATTTGATTTTACTGAATAACCAATTATTGTCCTCTGCTGCCATCCAGAAAGTTCATATATTGCACCACTCCCTCATCCCTACTATTTAATATATTACAACCAAGAGCATATTACATAATACATTTGATTAAAGATTAAATTCTTTTGCAGCACCATTGCCAGTAAAATAAAATATTCAGTAGCATGATGTCCAGACAATATATTTTTCATAATATGACTTATGGCTCATCAGCCACAAAAACTTAATAATAATCAGATATCCTCCATATTTTCAATGGTAAGATGTTCCCATTTACTACCTCAATTCTTGAAATGGCACAGGTTAAAAGGGGCACCGATGTACTGCATTTTAACAGCAATACAGATAACAGGCTTGGTTCTCCTATCAGAGCTGGAATTTGAAAATAATTCCATTGATTTCAGCGAAATTACACACATGGGAAATGGCTGTAATTGACCAGAGAAGCAGAGCCAATGTGCAACAGTATGCAAATATTTGTTTTGTGCTAAAGAGAAGCATTTAGAAAAATCATGGTAAACTAGTAAAAAAAAATCAATCAGTAAAGAAACCCCCTAGTCTGTAACTACCCAGTACTACATTAGGTATACATTAGTAATACTTTTTTTAAGCTAAGGCATTAGTTTTTCATAAGGTAATATATCTGCACCATTAGGCATCGTTAAAGGAGAGTATATCTAATGGTTTGATCAGGGGACTGATTTTCTCCAATTCTGTCACCAACTCACACTAGCCACTAAAACGCCTTAGCTTCCCTGTCTGGAAAGTGAGTATAATAATGCTTCATTTGAAATCACTTCCAGAAGCTTGCATGAAAGGGGTTAGGATATGCAAGGGCAAAGTAATAGTATAATTATGTATAATTAAGTATTAAGAGATTGTGTAATGGAAAGCTGTTCTTGAGCAAATAAGTTGTCATATGCACACTATTATTCTCATGAAATATCATTATATACACATTCTCCTGGGTGAAAACTTGGAACCATTTTGAAAGATTCTACCAGTTCCAGCAGAACTGTCTGCCAATTTCAGGAACTGCTACAAACTTTCAGAAGGCTAGAATCTTTCCATTGTAAGTGCAGGCACGGTGTATATTCGTAAAAACATACAAAGTGATTTATATCACACCATGAGAGTTTAATCAGCATTAGTTTGGGATGGTTGCATTACTCTTGAGTGGTGAAGTTATGAGTGAGTGAAGCAGGTTATCTCAAACCAGTGCTAAAGCCAGTTTTAAAAACACATCACATGATCACGTAATTCTATAAATGGTGCAGGAAAAGAGTTTCACAAATATTTTACAGAGTATTTTGAATGTTATTTAAATATATTTAAAGGAATGTTAAATATAACAGGAAAAAAAAGTCCTGCCTAGGGAGCAATATGAAGTGAAAGTGTTCTCCCCCTTATCTTGAAGGAGTAGAAAAGAGACTTTGTAGGTGGCTAGGTGAGTTCCTGATAAATTGACCATTTACTGCTGCCTAGATTTAACTGCTTTGTTCATGGTGTGCTAGGCATCTTTTTAGTTCTCTAAATGAAAATAAATAGAAATGTATCATGTACGTTCAAGTTAGAACTAACGATAATCAGAACATTCAGGTAAGAACCAACGTTTGCCGGCATATCTTAAAATTATCCAAACTATCTGAAACTTCTGAGTTTTGGGAATTTGGCTGGAGATCTCAGTAGAAAACGAAAAAAAATGGCTTCCAGTCCAACCAGGAATACACACAACCACTGCCATTTTCATAGTGTTTGGATACTTTCCCTCTTGTACCCGCTGTGAACCTGCAAGGGCAGAGAGCACTGTCTGAAGTTAATTTTTATTCTCAATATTTTATATCCCCCAAAGATTCAGCTTGGCCTTTGGCAATGGTTTGGGGCAGGTTTTTACATTTTCTAAACCAGTTCTTGCATCTCTAGCTGGAACTTTCACCCGTCAATCCATCCTCTTCCCGTTTTCATCCAGCATTACATAAACAGATCACAGTCCTAGGTGCTTTATTTCTAGGGCTACACACAAATGAGTGAAGGGCAGGTATTGTAAAACAACAAACAAAACAACCCATCATTCTTGTTGGGATCCTTGAGAAATTACACGGCCAGCAATCAGGATGGGAGAGGCCCTTTTAAAGTACAGTCAGTAAAAGTGAATCTCTTCCATTAGATGAAGTTTCTTCTTTTCACATTTCCTAACTTGTCAGGCTGCCCAATGCAAACCTCAGCTCAGTAATGTCTTGCAGAACATAAGATCATCTTATGTTCACTTGTAAAACTGCACTCTTTTCCCCATCTGGGTAAATCATAGAGCCTCACATAACCCTATTTGTATATTATAGTGATGTCATAAACTGATTTAAGAGGCTTATTTTCTGTAAGTAGAAACAACTCATTAAGAGTCTTTTAAAAAGTGATTCATTTTAGTTTAATAAAGGTCTCTGGGTGAGGTGCAATACTTTAATAAAAACCCAACAATGCAGTAACAAAGGGTTAAATCTTTAAGTCCTTACTCAGCCTCCTATTGAAATCCATGAGAATTTTGCCTAAGTGGTAAGTAAAAACTGGACAAGGACTTCAAGATTTGACCCTACTACATCACCCTAAATGTGTAGCTAGAGCCACAGAACTATCACCGTAGCAAACCAATGGCATAAGAATCCAGGGTTCCTGACTCCCAGCCCAATGCCCTATCCCCTACACCACACTGCTGCTCTTGTTTTTCCTCTTCAGGTTTTCATACTGTGGTATCTGATCCTATGGCACTGATGTAAAAGAGACAACTGCCCCGCAAAATAATGTGATCAGTCCTGCATCCTGCTCTTCATTTGCAAGATAAAGGTGGTTTTCCCCCAAAATTTGACATTCCTTTGTGTACCCCAAATCTTGACAGTACTGCAGTCAGCTATTTTGTATGTTCTGCCACTGCTGGCTGAAAACCAAACATCACATAGCTAGGAATAATCTTAGGTTTTTGTGAGACAAGGTCAGATAGCTGAATACTTGCAGTTTGTTAATCAGAATGGGAGGATGGAAGAAAAAAACATTACGGAAGAGAGTGAATGGATAGCAACCTTGATTTGAGGTGCCCCTGACATATTGTTGTTATGGCTATAAATACTAGAAATGTTTTGAGATAAGTACAGTAGTTTGATGAAATTAGGAGAATTGGTGACCCAGTAGCGGTTATTATACTGAGCCATAAATAGTCACTATGGGTTATGTGTTTTGTTAGAGAGTTAGCTATAAAAGATTAGGTAAAAGTAAATACCTCTGAGCAGTCAAAGGGAGCTTTTCTTCGGGAAAGGAGCTTACATCTAAACTCCTCATCAGCTGGCCAGAAAGAGGGCCCCTGGAAGTCCAGCCAATGATTACTCAAAACCCATCTCAACTATGGGTAACTAGATCTGGGATGTACTATACCTATTGCTTATGTCTCTGTGTGCTTAATATCTAATAAACTGTAGTTTTAGATAAAAGCACACGTACCTGCATTAATCTTTCATAAGATGAAAATTGCTGTTCCCCCATTCATTTATTCCTGACACCGCCTGGAGTGAAACAGTTAAGTTACCACTGCTTTGGGTTCTGCAAACCCAGGTAACAGTGGGATTAAAATTGTTCCAGAATATCAAAGTCAGGGTACGATTAATCAATCTAACATCTCGTTCCACATTTCAAACCAGTTTGGAATTTAAAAACCAAAACAAGAGGGGCAGAGAGAGCACTGCGGGGTTTTTTGTGTGTTCTTTTGCAAATGCAAAACAAGACAAAAACCCCTATAAACATGAAAAATTTCCTCCACAGTGGTGGGTCCTGCAGCTCCTGTCCCACAGGGCTGACTCCCCACTTCAGGCATCGTGACTTAGTGCACAGGGTCGCAATGCCACTCACTCAAATTTGACCCCTGCATCATGACGGAGATGTGGCTGGGCCAAACCTGAGTAGTGCTGCAATCCTGTTTGCCAGGTAACACCACCCAGAGTGGGGAACTGGGCCAATCTCTGCAGGGCAGGAGTGAGTGAGAGAGAGAGATTGGGAGAAGTGTGAGACAGGTTCATTCTGCAACACCCCCAGGGCCTCCCACCTCCTCCTGGGGGCAGGACCCAAACCACCATCCCAGGACTTCCCACAATAAAATGAAATTCTCCAACATTTATCAAAAGAATATCACAGGATGCTAACATAGATCCAGTTTGCAAAGCATCAGAGGACATTCATCTCAGAAAGGAAAGATCATGTGATCCAACCAAAAGCAGCAAGTTTTAAAGCCACTCAGAAAGTTATAGAATAGTAAATGCAAACTAGGAGAAAATGCTGAGTCCTAGGTTTTTGCAGCCAGGTGTAATTATGAATGCAATAACTGAAAAATGAATTGTTAGCTGACACTTCAAGCATTGCAAGATGCCACCCACCGTGGAAAACAAACTTCAGCTTCTTGGGATTGTTACCTTTTAGTCACAATGAATTAATGAAACAAGTAATGATACCATACTAGAGACAAAACTGAACACACTCTAAAATTAGTAGCAAGCTTGGAGCATCTTTGCCTAAGGCAACAGATGAGATGATGGGTAACAACAGTCAGGGATAGGAATAGTCATTGCAGTTCTGAGCTACTAAATAAATAAGTAATCTCATAACTATCCACACTGCTTTCATCTACGTCTGCTGCAGCCACACTGAACTAGAGACCTCTGGATGTTTTTTGGCTTGGCACCATTGGTAGCTCAGTCTGGGCTACTAGCCCCGGATATGACAGGAGAGAAGAGAAGATAACAAAGGAACTCTATAATACTCTATAATAGTAGGCAATTTAAGTGCACAGTAGGAGGATGAAATGAAGTATTTAATTTGGAGAAAACCTAAGGATACTGTGTATACTCAGTCTGGGACATTTCCAGTTCTGTGCTGCACTTTACAATAAAACTATGAATTCAAGTGAGCCAAAGGAGAACACCTGATATACTAGAGAGTTGTTGTGGAGCAAGTCGGCCCTGAGCTATGGAAGAAAGGCCTGAATCTCTCCTGATCTATTAAGCCATTTGGAGGCTTTAGTACTAATGTTGGAGGCCATCAATAAGATGGGACTTGGCTGGATCAGCAGCCCCTTTCCATTCATAACCCAGAAAGACAGCTACAGTCTTCCGGGATAACGCAGCTCACAAAGTACAGGGCTAAGTGTTTAACAGTAGAAACAAAGCACTCAGTCGAGTAGATTAGGGTCAAAGAATAAAATCCAGAAGACTGACCAGGAGCTTAACCACCATCACAAGATCCTTCAAGTGGACAGGAAGAGAGGGAAAAAAATCCACGTTGTACATCCCAATGGACTCATTCATTGCATAACATCCAGACTGCCCACTTAGGACCAAGTTTGCTCTCTGTAACAGATGTGTCAGTTTGGGCTATGAAGTTATCCTGGATTTGCTCTGTTGACAACTGCAAACAGAATACTGGCCTACAGTAAGGCAGGACTTCACAGGACTCCTGTGTCATTGTCTACATACCCATGCCTCCTTCCCTGTGCAACACCCAACTTACATCCTCAGGGGGAGATTCACCCATGGCATGGAAGGCTAACGCAAGGGCCACTTCAACACTTAAGTCCCACGTAGGGATTGAACGGCACGGCAGCAAGCAAAATGGTTGTGTAAGGGTTCCTGTTCGACAACACCCCGACTAAGTCATCTACAAGGAATGGACCTCCAGAGCTGAAAGCATGAGCTTATCGGAGCTAAATGAGCATGGCCATTAGCAAGCAGTAATAGACTCAAGTTTCTCTAAGTTGTCCAGGCATTGGGGGGGACGGGACACAAAGAGCCACACTACATTGGCATGGATTACACCTGGATAGGTCTATGAACCACTCAAGAGCCCTCCATGCTGTTCTCATGGGGTAAGTCTACACAGCATTTTGGAGCGAGCCTCCCAGCCAAGGTAGACAGACTTGGGCTAGCAGGGCTCATGCTAGTGCTCTAAAATGAGCTGTATAGACAGCACTGCAAAGTTGCAGATCAGGGCACTGAAGTAAAGGGAGTGTGGTGAGCTTCAAAGCCCCAATTGCAATTTCAAAGCACTGACTACACAGCTATTTTTAGAGCAGTAGCATGAGCCCTGCAAGCCCAAGTCTGTCAACCCAGGCTGGGAGACTCACTCCCATTCAATTCAAAATGCTGAGTAGACATACTGACAGACCAGTGCCTATGGGGGTGGAGCAGGGTAGCCCACATCCAGTGGCCCTAACATTCCTTATCTCTGACACAGAGGTGCTAATTTTTGCATTTCCAGATTTGACTGGTTAGCTTTGCAACCTCAATACCGAATTCCCTCACCTCTACCCATGAATATTCCCTACCATAATGCTGCTTTAAAATAGGCTTTGGATTTTCTTGCTTATTGTTTGTGTGTGTTAGAGAAAAAACACAAATATGTAAAACTTCAAAATGGCTTCTTAGGGGTTTCTGTTCCCCTTTAGCTGCCAAAGCTGCCTAAGAGACAGGCTATATAAAGCTACCTATTCCCAGCACATTCAGTTAAAAGAAAAGGTTTCCTTAGCAACAGAACCCCTGGAAAGTTCCTGAGCACTTCACTTAAGCAGCTTGTACACAAGGCTACATGGAGGATTGGACACCTAGGGCCTTCTACTCAAAGAATTGATTTACATATCTGTGTGTGTTCCTCTCTTTTCTCCTCATTTTGTTTATGTGGGGCACTCTGGGATTTTCAACTGTGCAATATTTAGTTTAAAAAAACGTCCACAGTAGGCTGCAGATTGCTTTTATCTTACAGATGGCAGTTGCCAAACTGAACATTTCAAATATGGGTACAGTTTTGTTGACCATCCCAGTGAATTTGATGCGATCAAGTACTGTACTCAGAAGAAGAACATAAGAACGGCCATACTGGGTCAGACCAAAGGTCCATCTTGCCCTGTCTTTTGACAGTGGCCAATGCCAGGTGCCCCAGAGGGAATGAACAGAACAGGTAATCATTAAGAATGAGAGACGGGCTAGAGGATGGATCCAAAAATATGGATACTAATCTAAAGTTTTAGGCCTTGCATATTCCCGCCCCACCCTTTCTGCTGTGTTACTCTCTCAGAGCAGCTTCGGCTGCTGTTTACTGTTGAGTATCAGGGGGTAGCCGTGTTAGTCTGTATCCACAAAAACAACAAGGAGTCTGGTGGCACCTTAAAGACTAACAGATTTATTTGGGCATAAGCTTTCATGGGTAAAAAAAAACAAAAAAAACCTCACTTCTTCAGATGCATGGAGTGAATTTTTTACCCACGAAAGCTTATGCCCAAATAAATCTGTTAGTCTTTAAGGTGCCACCAGACTCCTTGTTGTCTACTATTGGACTCTTTCAGGTGCAGACCATTACCATGCAACTACACAAAGTAAATGCTCCACTGGGTCAACTACTCTGTCTGCTTTTAAAATACCAGGGCACTCCGGGGGGAGGGGGGTTGTTGCATACTACTGCTGCTGCTGAGAGTGCCCAACAGGATGATCAAATCCCAAAGCACTCATTGTGGGGCGGGAAGAGAGATTTTATCCACAAATATTTTATAAATCCAGCAGTGCCTCCTAAGGTATAATTTTGGGAGAAGCTGCTCTAGTGGCCAACCACTGAGGAGGAGACTGGAGTGGGACCCAGCCACCTCCTTAAAGAAAGGGCCAACACTGGGAGCATCTCCACGTAAACAGGAGACCCCAGGACATGTGGCTTCCCCACAGGAGACAACTTGGGTGGGGGGGGAGGGGAGAACAAGACATTCCAAACACACTCATCCCCTAGGAGCAGCACCTTGTAGTAAGACCTACATTCAGATACATCTGTGGCCTTCATCACTGTAATATCTGATCTCCACAGTATTTGGTGACTTTGTGGTTCGGGTGGGTGGGAGGGAAGGAGGGGGAAATCAGACAACAGGCTTACTTTCAGATCAGTTTGAATCTTGGCCAATGGCTTGGTTCTTTTATTAAAACCAGTTTTCTCTTCTCTTCCCAATGACTAAATCTGAAGCTATATTGCACAATCTTCATGAAGAATTTTACAAAAATTATCAGATTTTTTTAAATAAATTTCTATAATCCAACACCAGAAGAGAAATGTAAACAAACAATGTCAGGAGTCAGACACTAGAATTTTTCTTTCATTCAACTCATTAAATGTATGGGGGAGAAAGCAAAGAATTTGAGTGTCACTGATGTTGATGGGAAACCTATTTGTACCTGTTTTAGAGAGACTGCTTGCAAACCAACTCAGCTGTAGAGAAATAGCTCATGAAGGGTATCGATATCTGAATATTGGGTTCAGTATTCCTCCCTCTGAAGTTCATGGCAAAATATCATCAACTTCAATGAGAGCAGAATTGGGCCCATAATGTATAAATAATCTCAGATGTTAAAGCAGCCTGAGACCAGTTTTAGTTTTACGGAATTTGAGGAGGGAAATCTTGAAATCAGTGTTTATGTACAGAGCCCTCACTCTATCTTCTCGCTTCAGATCCTTATTTTCTTGCTGCAACCACATTCCAGATTCCCAGTTTAGGCAGGAAACAATGGCGATAAAGGTGGACTCCCATTGGCAGAAATACTGTTTTCCACGTGTGCATTGATGAAAATTACACAACAATCAGCTGCCTGCAAATGGCATAGGAGATAATTTTCCTACGTGAAAAAAACAATTATGACTGACATGCACAAAATGGTCAAGTATGTGGGTTTTTTTTCCCCTGGAAGAGAGCCAGCTCCCCTTTCATAGATTTTAAGGTCAGAAGAGATTATCAGATCATCTGGCCTGACCTTTCTTGTGTCAAGAGCCAATTTAGAACAGTGGGATGTCTTCAAAGAGCAGCACCTAAAGTGCAGCTGGAAAAAAAAATTCAAATACACTTTTCTGTATACACAAAAAGGTACTTGTGCTAGCAAACTGGCTGACTGTGAACAGCAACTGGTATGCATGCCATTAACCTGAAGAAAAGCTTCATGAAGCTCGAAAGTGTCTCTCTTCCACCAACAGACGTTGGTCCAATAAAATATATTATCTCATCAACTTTATGCCTCATATCCTGAGACCAACAAGGCTATAACACTGCAATTAACAAATGTGACAGATTGGCGCATACACTTTTTTGGGCATGTAATTTAGGTGCCAGCTTTTGAAAGTTATCCCATTATAGTCATAACATTTTTAGCTTCCTTGTTCTTTAGTTTTTATTGTGCCCAGAAAATCATAGAAAATGTTGCTCCATTCCCCAGTCTTGCAATTGGATCAGCACCAGCAGACCCCTGAGACTTCATTGAGCACCACATGAAGGCAATGGGGTGTAAGGGTCTGCAGGCATTAAAAGACTGCAAAGATTAGGGTATAAATTATCTCCTGTCAGGATGAGATGCAATGGGGTCACCAGATGTACCAAGAAGGAGAGCTTAATTTATGGTTTTCTTTGTTAAAAGCTGATTGCTGAAAAGTTGCAAGAAAGACAGTTGTATCTAAGTTCCAGAAACAACGGATGGGAAAATGAGGGACAAGACAGCTGCGGTGTCCAGCCAGCAGAGACTACTCAGCCGACAAGTCACAAATGGAGCACTTGTGACTGACAGGCTACTAAACGCAGACCCAACAAAACAAAAACAGAAAAAGCTGCACAGTTCATAATATAAAGGATTACCCATAGGCCTCCTACAACAATAGCCTATTTAACATACATTAGAAATCCTACTCAAACTAGGTTGTCTAAAACTGGACCAGGTAAAATAGCAGAAATATGTATTCAAATATCCATATAAAAGATATGTGGATATAAAAACACACAGAGGAGCAAAACTGGGCTTTTGGTTCCCCTGGGGCCCCAAGGAGCGGGAGATAAAAAAAGAGCAATGGGATCCCCAGGAGGAATTTTGGCCGACTCCACTGGAATACATCTCAGAGCTGCTGAGGAAGCACACGCTTTTTAAGCGGTTGCACCATACTGGGAACAGGATCATTGTGTGACAGCCATGATCTTGGGTGCAACGCCAAGGCCCTCCAAAGGTAAAAGCATGAAGTCATTAGGTGGGGCCATAACAGACTCAGTTCTCTGTGGGTGAACAGTTGTGCTCCCCCAGAATACAGCCCTCCCGCAGTTCTGCCTTTCCAGACAGACAGGATATGTCTGCACAGCAATTAAACACCCACAGTTGGCCCATGTCTGCTGATTTGAGCGTGTCGTGTCCAGGCTACAGGGCTGTAAAATTGCAGTGAAGATGATCGGGCTTAGACTGGAGCCAGAGCTATGGGATCCCATGAGAGGGTAGAGTCCCCAAGCCTGAACTCCACGCTGCAGTCTGACTGTCCCGCAGTCCAAGCCCCATCAGCCTGAGTCAGTTGACAGCCATGGGTGTTTAATTGAAGTGTAGACGTACCCTCAGTGACCAAAGGCATGCTAGTAGTGAGCAGGGCCTATGCTCCTCAGAATGTGACAAGAGGAGAGGAGCTCCATGTTTTACTTCCATTTTCCTTTCTATAGAAATACCACACTTCTTCTATATGAAGGAGCAATGGCCAGAAAAAAAACTTTAGGCTAAAGACTTATGCATAAGTGGATTTATTTCCAAACCAGAAAAGGAGCTTGATTTTGTGGGTTAAGCAGTGTTGCCAGCTTTCGCTATCTTAATCATACGTCTTGCAATATTTGTGTTTTTCTTAAAGCCCCAGTTGCTGGAATCAATAAATTACAGGAGGATCTCATTTAATTTGGAAAGAGAGATACTTCTAACCTTTGGGGCTGTAGAAAAAAAGAATCTTGGTAATGTCATTGAAATCCTCAGAAATCAAAGTAAAGAACCCCAGATATAGATTTAAGAAAATCTAATTTAAGTCAATCTCATTATTTTTGAATGCTCCTGGTGGGCAATACTGTACATGGGGCAATTACCTGCTATTTGAGATGCAAGCAGACAAGAAGCTGCTCTTAAACTCTGCAGGCAGAGAGCTGTGAGAATAGGAGCTTGGTCAAGCTTGTATGCTGTCCATCCTATAGTCACATATCTCCCCTGCCGTGGGGACCCCACGTAGCACCAACTCCTCATTGTTGCTTCTATGGTAAATATGAATAATCTTATTGACTTTCACACTGGTAAAGACCTTTGCAAAGATTTTTTTTCTCCTTGAACATAGCTTATACTGGAGTCAAAGTATATACAGTAAACCGACAAGGGCAACATTTGATCTAACCTTAGCACTACCTTTGCAGTGGGGTATCAATATAAAAAAAATGCAATATATTTGTTGAGAAATTGTACCAGTAGCAGTCTCAAATTGATGAAGCCAGACTGATCCATTTCTATAGGATGAGAGACCTTTTCCCATCTGCTTTTTTTAATCTTGTATTTAGATAAGCACACTCTTACTCCTTTCTCAGATGAACTCAAGCTACCGGGTAGCCAACAAGTGATGCCATTTGTTTGATGACCTTATTGCCTAAACCATGGATGCTAGAACATGGAAGTATTTAACTTAAAAAGTAAAAAGCATTGTTTGAAGCCATTCAAAGTGCTAAAGTTCCTCTCTACTAAAGCTTCAAAAACAAGGGAATTCGCTGATAACTGTAACATTTCTGCTTTCTTCAATTATGTAATATTTTTCCTCTCTTCCAATTAGTATTATCATAAAATTAGAACAAATTAACGAAAATTAGATTGGTCTTTGAGTTAATTTTAAATATGTTATTTCTGTTTGTTTCCAGTAGTATCCGCCACATTCTAGGCGCTTTTCAAACAAAGAAAGTCAAACCTTTGCCCTAAGGAGCTGACAATCTAAAAAATCCACGTAATCATTTCTGTCAAAAAAGGCACCACCATCTCAGGCCTCACCTGGGATCTTCCTAGTCCACTATCCTGTTTCAGACAGGGGCTAGTGCCCAGTGCTTCAGAGGAAGGTGCAAGAAAACCAAAAGTGGAATAGCCTGCCCACCCCTTGGAAATGTCAGAACTCTCTCAGTTAGAGGCTGGCTTATGTCCCAACGCATGAGGGAAACCATTTCACATCTAGTTCATTCATTTCATGTGCGATAAATATGACAGGCTTGATTCTTCTCTCACCAATACATTAGAGCTATTCCACTGTAGAACCAATGACTGCACTGGAGTTAAATTAACTTTTGTAATTTGGGAGTTAGAGAAGACTCAGGTTTCAGAGTAGCAGCCGTGTTAGTCTGTATCCACAAAAAGAACAAGAGTACTTGTGGCACCTTAGAGATCTATCCTGAAAGATGATCCCTGACTCTCACAGATCTTGGGAGACAGACCAATCCTCGCTTACAGACAGCCCTCCAACCTGAAGCAAATACTCACCAGCAACCACACACCACACAACAAAAACACTAACCCAGGAATCTATCCTTGCAACAAAGCCCGATGCCAACTCTGTCCACATATCTATTCAAGTGACACCATCATAGGACCTAATCACATCAGCAGGGCCGGCTTTAGGACCTGCGGGGCCCGATTCAAATACCCGACAGCAGTCTGGGTCTTTGGAGGCAGGGGGTACGCGCCACGTCTTCCGCAGCACTGAAGGACCCCCCGCCACCGAAATGCCGCCAAGACCCCAGAGCGGACCCCCTCCCCGCCGCCAAAATGCCACAGGAGCAGACCGCCACCGGATGAGCCTAAGGCGCGGGGCCCGATTCCGGGAATCGGGGGAAATCAGCCTAAAGCCGGCCCTGCACATCAGCCACACCATCAGGGGCTCGTTCACCTGCACATCTACCAATGTGATATATGCCATCATGTGCCAGCAATGCCCCTCTGCCATGTACATTGGCCAAACTGGACAGTCTCTATGCAAAAGAATAAATGGACACAAATCTGACATCAGGAATCATAACATTCAAAAACCAGTAGGAGAACACTTCAATCTCTCTGGTCACTCAGTAATAGACTTAAAGGTGGCAATTTTGCAACAGAAAAGCTTCAAAAACAGACTCCAACGAGAAACTGCTGAACTTGAATTAATATGCAAACTAGATCCCATCAATTTAGGCTTGAATAAAGACTGGGAATAGCTGAGCCATTACATAAATTGAATCTATTTCCCCATGTTAAGTATCCTCACACCTTCTTGTCAAACTGTCTGAAATGGGCCATCTTGATTATCACTACAAAAGTTTTTTTTCCCTCCTGCTGCTAATAGCTCATCTTAATTAATTAGCCTATTAGAGTTGGTAGGGCAACACCCACCTTTTCATATTCTCTGTATGTATATATGTCTCCTTACTATATGTTCCATTCTATGCATCTGATGAAGTGGGCTGTAGCCCATGAAAGCTTATGCTCAAATACATTTGTTAGTCTCTAAGGTGTCACAAGTACTCCTGTTCTTTTTTTTAGAGGAGACTCAGACTTAAAATGTCCAAACCAATAAACATTTTTCCCTTCACAGTAATAAACTGTAATAAGTAGTCGCATTCTTCAGACACAATGTGACAATAATCCATCAGAAGGACCTTTGTCATGATAAAACATACCTAAAAGATGCACTTTTTAAAAAGTTACCAGTTTGCTTTTAATTCCTCTGCCTTGGTTTTGATCCCAGTTATTTTTGTGAACTCAAGCATGGAGAGGGCAGTAAAAATGACTGAACATGAACATGTAATTCCCTCTGCATACAGGGGGAAACTTTAGCTCACTGTTGAGCCCCTGCTTCCTCTAACCAGCTACGGAGTCTGGGGGAAAAAAATCAATTAAGTTACCTAATTTCCCAAACAAGTCTGTTATTTTAGCAAACTCAGGATTCATTGAAGACTATGGCATCACACGCTGGGAGCACAAGCATCATTCTAGAATGCCTGGCTTTTATCCTATGGGACAGCATGATGGGGGCTTCATCAGAGATCTCTACTGGTTAGACCTCATCTCCAGTTGGGCATTTGGCCCACAGTTCCAGCAGTCACTGCTGTAGCAATGCCAATGCAAACTCCAAGGTTAAAATCCTGGCCCAATGAAGTCAATGGGAGTTTTGTCACCAACTTCAATGGGGCCAGAATTTCACCCCAAATGTGGACAAGGAAATGTGGACAAGTAGTTTCTAAGCCCCACTGCTGAAATCAACCCTTTCCTTGTTGAAACTTGAAGTTTGCGCTGGAGCAGCTTCACTATGGATGGCCACTGACTGCTAGAATTTGGATAAATCCCCATTGTAGACAAGGTCTTCATCTTAGAAACTAGAACACCAATTATCTTTCCGCTTACACCAATATTGTAACATTGACTTGCCGAGAGGCCACAGTTCAGCAAAATCTTTACTGGCATTACTCGGAGGCCAAGGGGAGTTGCCATCCAACTTCTACTTAATTTCAAAGGTGAGCTGAGTATCAGACTCCCTTCGGCTCCTTGGAAGATGCCAGCCCTAATGTCTAATGCAGGGGTCGGCAACCTTTCAGAAGTGGTGTGCCGAGTCTTCATTTATTCACTCTAATTTAAGGTTTTGCGGGCCAGTAAAACATTTTAATGTTTTTAGAAGATCTCTTTTTATAAGTCTATAATATATAACTAAACGATTGTTGTATGTAAAGTAAATAAGGTTTTTTAAATGTTTAAGAAGCTTCATTGGTGGCCAGGACCCAGGCAGTGTGAGTGCCACTGAAAATCAGCTTGCGTGCCGCCTTTGGCACGCGTGCCATAGGTTGCCTACCCCTGGTCTAATGCTAGAAGCCCAGAGTGGGGAAGTAGTCAATGGGCTGGAGAGAAGAGGAAAGTTGGCATGGTAACTGAGGTAAATGAAGATTGTCCAATTGCGGTGAGGTGAAAAACAGAGTACAGGAGAGAATGACAAATACTGAGACTATGAGGAAAAACAACAGTGGGGAGTAAGGAATGGGAAAGGATCAACAAACAAAAATTTATCTCTGCCCCCCAGAGAAAACACCCGATATAAAATATGGCCTCCAGAGAACAAAACCAACCAGGTGAAAAGAGAAACCACCTGAACCAAGGTTAAAACGAGGAATCAGGGAACGACCCATACTTTTAAAATTGATGGAAGTGTCTCAAATTTAATAAATGAATCCTGCAATCCATTTATAAATTGTTTTTAAAATTGACACTTGATTGGCAACTAAACTGAAGCATGGTGTTAGACAGCACTTCTCCATATATTTTAAAAATTAACTAGTACAACAAACTGGAGCAGATATGAGATTCTGAATTTTAGAATTTAACCACAGGCATGAGACTGACA
This sequence comes from Chrysemys picta bellii, assembly GCF_011386835.1. Lineage (NCBI taxonomy): Eukaryota > Metazoa > Chordata > Testudines > Emydidae > Chrysemys > Chrysemys picta. The sequence continues at coordinate 12,520,127 of NC_088799.1, read as the reverse complement.
AACGGCCTCCTACAATCGGTTTTTGGAGCAAGAGATTGCTTTTTAGAATATTCTATGTACTTTGCCCCTCCAAAACTACTTGGTGTTTTCAAAAGCTGAAAGATATATGCACATGTATTATAGTCCCATTTGCTCATGTATTACAGTCAGAATCACAGCGGTCTTCAATGTTATCAGTTTCTCATAAGAAAAGGTATAGTACATATTTTAAAAATTGTATAAAAATGGTGACATTTTGGCACCTACATTCATATCGTTATTACTATACCTTTGTAACTTGGGCCCCAGACACGTAATGCATATCACACAGAGAACGAAGCCTTTTTCACCCCATCCCCAGGAGCTTACAATCATATTTATTCATTCATGGTGCCCTCACACTCCAACTGTAGGGCAAGTTTTCCTTCTCCTGATGTTCCCATATATTAAGGTCAGCATTAACATTGTTGAATTTCAAGCACTACAGAAATCAGATTTGGATAAGTAGCTGAAAGTCCAGAGACTTATTTTGCACTGTTTCAGTGGTAGCCATGTTAGTCTGTATCAGCAAAAAAAAAAAAAAAAAAAAGAATGAGGAGTCCTTGTGGCACCTTAGAGACTAACAAATTTATTTGGGCATAAGTAAGCTTTCGTGGGCTAGAACCTAAACAAAACCTAAACTTAATTTCCCCAATACTAATTTCTCCCTACTGTTACTCACACCTTCTTGTCAACATTTCAGGCAGAAGCACTTCATCTATCTTAGACAGATCCTTCAATCAGAGAGGCAAGCCATTACCCTGCAATAGAGCAGTGCAAGAACGGAAATGTCTATCCTGTGGAAATATCTGAATTTCTAGAAATTTTTTGTTCCAAATTGAACAGAATTTTTTCCACAGAATGGACATTTTCCAAAAGAATTCTGTACAGGAAGAACCAAACATAACTTTTAAAAATATGTCCAAGCTGACAAGCCAAATCCCTAGCTTGCTGGCCTGGTAATCAGGTATCCTTCAGGCTACTTGGTAGTGGGGAGCTGAGAAGCCTGGTAATCATAAAGAGCCAGACGGACGGGCAGTCCTGCTCCGGCTTGCCTACCTGCGTTGTTTCCATCAAAGTTGACAGAATGGACACATTTCTGGGGAGCATTCCAATGATATCAAATCAGCATTTTCCAATGGAAAACACTTTCAGAACATTTTCAACTAGCTCTATTCTTCACCTTAGGTGTCTAATTACAGTAATCATGACATTCAAATGATTAGTTGCAGCACACAGTTGACAAGCAATCCATAGGCCATTTGTACACACAATTCTATTCTATATGGGTTCTTGTTATCATCCTTATCCCTATAGTATACGTGGCCTTCCAGCAGTACATTAAGCAGTGAGAACATCTGTCAAGTGAGATATTCTCTCTCTCATCCTCACCCCGTGGCAAAAAACAAATTCATAATAAACACAGATAACAGAAAAGAAGAGCTATAAACAACAAACAAATTGATCAGGCAAGCAACTCTAATTTAATTTAGATTATAACTGCAGGTACCACCTCTTATTCTTCTGCTCTGTGCCATCCGCATTTATGGCATTGCACAAATTAATTATTTGTACCATAATAGCCCCTAGCGCTACATTATGCTAGGTGATGCACACAAATATAGTACAAGACAGACCCTTCTGCAAATAGTTTGTATTCTTGGTTCAGGATGGTTGTTCCACATGTGGAAGGGGGCGGAACATTCAATAGAGCTCAACAATGCAGGGTAAGAGCAGAATTTGCTTCAAGTTTCTATTTTTAATTAGGTCCCATATCTGGTTTCTTTGGGGATGGATGGCATTAAATATTTGCCATTAGGACAAGATGTTGTGCATAATTTAAACTTTGCAGTTTCACTATGTACACTGTAGAGGTATGATTAAAATTAATTAGTTCCAATGCATATGACTGGCAGTGTTAAGTATATGTACAAGATGGGCTACTGCTGTGCCCTTCAATCTCTCCTATCATCACTTACAATATCTTTGTATTACTGGCTTGGCTTTTACTTCAGGTAACTTATTACCATAGTTTTGTAGCATCGGTATGTGTGTAATGGGAGGCTTCGAAGTTGAGCATCTGATCTCTGATACCAGACTCTCTCCTCACACTTGTCACATCACAGTTTATGGCAGAGCTTGCAACATCAAAGCAAGCTTCCATCCATCCCTTCCTGCCTCTCATCTATTATCTTTGCCTTTCCAAATGAAGTGATGCAACCAGTACTAACTTAGGATGGAAGTATGATATAGGATTTTTTGTTTATGTTTTGAAAGTGAACCATGAAAGGGCATGAAAAGAGACCCAATGAACATGGAGTTCTTTATCCACTTTTACTGATGACAGAGGAGGCATAGCACACATCACAGCACAGCAGTAAACAGTCTCCCCAAGTCTTAAACAAGAAACAAATATTTAGTACAGAAAGAAATGCCACCTTATAGAGCCAGGGAGCTTCCTACTGAAGAGCAATGAATCCACCACTTTTCTTGTGTGTTGGAGGCAGATTTATATAGCTAAAGCAGAAGAACATGTTTACCTCCAAAATTCAATTTAATTATTATTTTTGTTTTTCCACCATTATCATAATTTATTTCTATTGCAGTTTCATCTAGCTTCCAATCACAGTCCTCTGGTACTAGCCATTGTAAATAAAACAACAGAGTGTCTCTGGCCCAGACACCTCACGATTAAGGTTGATTGAATTCTTTCCCTCAGAACTGTTTAACAGAAAAGTGGGGTTGTGACTAAACAAACTTTTGTGAAAGAAATGTCTGCTTTCTGTGAAAATTGGATTTTTTTTAATTGAAAAACAATGTCTGAAACCCAAAATATTTCAGTACTGAAATTTCTACTAAAAGTAGAATTTGTCTTAGAAAATTTATGAATAGCTTTTTCTGTTTGTGTTGAATCCACCCTGCCCCGGCCCACGCACCCGCATACATGCATAGCACAATCTAGCCTTAAGTGAATCTCTTGCCACAGGGTTTGGCAAATTCAAATATACTATAATGGTACACAATAACTGACTGAAGCAGTGACACTAAGGCAACCTGAAATTTAGTGTACACGAGCATTAGCCGCATAAAAAAATAAGCCTAATTAGTAACTCAGTGTCTAGTGTCAGGAAATACAGACTCTGAATCTGCATCATTTATAAATGCTAAAGTACATACAGTATGTATCTTCAACAAAAGGGAATTTACTAGTGCATCGAAAAAGCCACCATATAAAAGGGTCCATTCCTTCAGCTTTACCTGAGCAATTGCGTAAGAATTCCAGGGTTAGGCTGATATTGTATTTGCCCTACTTTCGTTAAAGAGTCATGATGATCAGTTCACACTAACAAGCTTGACAATGTGTGTCAAGCATGAGACTATGACTACACATAAGAATGTTGACTTGATATTCCACTCCTCTTTTGTATTCTTGTACAGGAGTAATATGTACAGACATGAAGTAATATAGAGCACATCTACAGAACAGTGGGAGATGATGGAATAGCAAGTTATAGCAGATAACATGAGGCCATACTCCCAGGGAGTTCAAGGTGCTTAGCACATCGAAGTTAATAAATGTTTATGTTTATAAATATTGTTGATAAATATTACAGATTTTGATTCATAGACCCTGATTTGGCAAAAGACTTCAGCATGTGCTCAAGTCCACCCCTATTCTGCAAAATCAATGGGATTTAAACAAGTGCTAATCTATTTTGCTCATTATGGATGGGCTGTTAAATCAGAGCCTTAAACTAAGGCTCCAGTCCAGCAAAGCACTTGGCCACGTGCTGAACTGCCTTGCAGGTCAGGGCCCAGCCTACCAGAGAGCAGTACTCAGAGCTCCCAATGGGGCCAATGTTGACAATGTCCTCTTTAAGCTTCATACCCTATTCAGAAATCCTCAGCCTGTGTGAATTAGGGTCACTCCATGAATGCAAATTTATAGTGGCTGAGGATCTTTAGAATTCCAATGAAGTTTACACTTCACTTTTAACCTGAATAATTTGCCCAAGTTTGAAGTTTTGTATGGATCTCCCTTCTTTTGAAACATAAATTTTCAGTAGGAAAATTCAGTAGGAGGTGCACACAGACATCAAGAAATTGGTTAATTTGTAATGAAAGATGTGCCGGGGCTCAAGCAATTTTTTTACATTCATAACTGATGCAGCAAGCCCAGAGGTGCCAGAGATATGAACTGCTAACCCTAGAGGTGCTGGAGCTCAGCCCTGGAAGTACTTAAGCACTGGCCCTACCCTAACAGTAGGAAGGCTTCTCTCGTGATAGAAAAATCATTTTACCATTGTAAGTGTAAAATGTGTTATATACACACACTTTCAAAATGTTGTTAATAATGTCCAGTATTAAAAAACAGGTAATGACCAATGAAGTCTTTCAAACAAAGCCAAATTAATAAAAAATAAAAAAAAAATAAAAAACCTCTCAGAACTGAGCAAATTGGAGACAAATTGTTCATTTTATAGTATAAATTATATTCTGCATAGAACTTCTGCAGAGGATTACATTGTCTAAAATCTTGTCATTACTATTCTAACCAACGCATGGAGGTTATCTGGTGTATTTTAGATTAAAAGTACAAAAAGCGGTAACTTTTTTGGTACAACATTCTGCTTAGTGCCAAATCTGGAGTAAAAAGGACAAGTGTGCATGTTGTATTCAGTTTCTAGGCAATGATAGGAGTTTGCCTCAGCTTGCTTGTGTTTAACTGTAATCAGATTCATGTTAGCAATAAGTAATTTAATCTGGAGCAGCAAGGAAGCTGATGAGAGAGGAAATTTATAGCCAAGGGTCGGTCCATGTTGCAATTAAAAAGCTGTGGCTGGCCCATGCCAGCTGACTCGGGCTCAGGGGCTGTTTAGTTGTGGTTTAGACGTTCAGGCTTGGGCTGGAGCCTGGGCTCTAGGACACTGCAAGGTGGGAGGGTCCCAGGATTTGGGCTGCAGCGCAAGCTAAAATATCTGCACTGCAATTAAACAGCCCCTTAGCCAGAGCCCCTTGAAACTAAGGTAAAATACAGCCAATACAGCAGGGGATAATTTACACTATAGTAATGGGCTCTGCCACCTTAAAACAAAGTTTCCATTAAAGTCAATGGAACTTACCGTTCCATCTACCCAGGGCTGCCCGGGGGCGGGGCAAGTGGGGCAATTTGCCCCAGGCCCCGCAGGGGCCCCGCGAACCCTGGCCGAGAATCCCTTCCCTGGCTACTCACCCGGCGGCGGTCCAGGTCTTCAGCGGCGGGTCCTTCAGTGTTGCCGAAGACGCGGAGCAAGTGAAGGACCCGACGACGACGACTCGGAGCGCCGCCTGGTGAGTACAAGCGCCGCAGCGGGTGGCGCCTTTTTTTAATGTCTGCTCCCCCGCTTTGCCCCAGGCCCCCTGAATCCTCTGGCCAGCCCTGCATCTACCTTGTCTTGTTTTCTTTGTTTCTACCTACCTACCCAGATACTTATATGGCCCTTGTCATCATAGAATCTGACCACCGCAGAGACGTTACTATCACCTAGTTCTTACACAGCACTTATGACGCTTAACAGAAAAAGTATGATCATCCCTTTTTTAGACATAGGGGAAACAATGAATTTACCCAAACAATCCCTGCAAAGTGGGGTAGTACATCCAGGCCAATGGCAGCTAAGGGAAAGATTGCCTATGGGAGTAGGAAAATGGACTGCCCACTGGGTCCAGGTCACTGGGCTCAGTAGTAGGGCAGAGGATCAGTGGGCAGCATTGGCCAAGGAAATCAGTCAGGAGTGTCAATGCTCAACCCAGCTCTGCTCCACAGGCCCATTACCAGCATCTGTGCCCCCTTGCCTTACCCATGGCTCTATTGCATCTATTCCTTCCCCTTCACACCTGGTAAGCCTCAGGAAAGGGGCCTCCAGGTCTCTGATACACAAGTGGGATTTCAGCTGTTCCCCCTTTCTTGGCTTGTTACTTACAGAGGCTAGCATAGAGCTGTATGAAACTTTGCAGCTATGTGTAATTTTGCCCAAGCAGTGACAGGGTTTGGACATGGAGCTTCATCGAATTTGGCAGCTGTGCCTAGAGTAGGTGAGCATGTCTTGAGGTTCCTGGGCGTGTGTCAGGGAAGATCCCTGATGATGCAAAGTTGGGTGGGTGACCTGCGGAGTAACAGGATGGTTGCAGGAATCTGAACAGAAGTGGGGGCTGTTTGGTGGAGTACCTAGATGTGTTTTCAGAGGTACCTAGAGGGTGAGTGTTTGCTACTTGCTTGAGGCTCATGTAGGTGGGTAGCAAGGCTCCCAGGACTGCAGTGCTGGGGATGTTGGCGGAGTATGCCTGGGAGAAAACTAAGGTGTCTGGCCGTATGGAAAGGTGTTTGCTTGAGTAAGCCTGGTACAGCTCATTGGGAGTGGGGGATGGAGCCTGAGGCTAATATGGGGCCCCTCACCTTGTTCTCATGCTTCCTCTCAGATGGCTTTCCAACCTGTGATTAGGCAGAGAAGCTACTTAAGTGCCTTCAGGTAGCCAGAAGATGCAGTTGCAGGTGAATGCCTGCAAACCATCTAAAGCTGCAGCCAGATACCACAAGAAGGTATGACGGCAGGAGCGACAGGACTTCTACATCCATGGGTGTCACATGAGATGCCCAACACTTGGCAGTCCTGGAGTAAAAGGGGGCTGGTGTGGGAAAGAGTTGAAGCCCATTTTGTTAGACTGGGGAATTGAAGTTTTAGTATAAGAGGTAGTTGTGAAGAGTTTGAAGGGACTCAAGTCATTTAACAAGAGGGAAAACAAAAATCCTACATATGGGATAGATAGGGAACATTTTTTAAAGATGCCTTTTTAAATGTTTCCTCTGCAAAACTAGTTTTATGAAGAAATATGGAAAGCTGAATAGTTCTCTGCAGAGTTAGGGTGCCAAAGCTGGAAACTAATTTCCAACCGTTAAAGCGAGAAATAGATTTTACCCCAGCGTTAACTGCAAATCTCAATGCAGCCTTAACTAGGGTGTCTCAGCCATTATTTATTTTGTAAGCAACATAAATTTAATTTGTGTGGGTCACTTGAAAATTGGTAAAAAGGGGTTGAAACCATAAGACCTTCTAGGAAGTCAGCCTTAGTTTGACTCTGCATCTTAAACTTACAATCCCAGCAGCTGGTTTCTCTGCAGTTACTGAAGAAACTGGACAGTGGGCATTAATATTAGTAATAAGTGCCAAGGAACTACACAGTCAGTGTGTCCAGGCTTGTCTAATACATATAACAGGCATAGTTCTATAAAAATCAAGTCATTACTGGAGCTCCAGGAACCCAAAGAACTACAAAAACTGTTAATTAATTTCACTTTTATAGTGTTCAGTAATAATTTGCTCAGGGATGGACACCTGCATAGGAAAGTAATATAGATCTCCATGAAGCTATTTGATACAAGAATGTTCTTAATATAACAATGCAAAAAGGTTTTATTGGGTGATTGGGGGGAGGTAGCATTTCTATTTTGCTTTAGAATGCATTACTTTTTCTAATAAAAGAAAAAAATACATCATATTTCTAACTTCGTTTTTTTAAAAAACAAATGTTCAAAAAATTCTGAGCATGTTTTTAAGATCGGTGCCTCTTGGAAAATGCACACACCACCATTTCAAATGGGAAAATAAAGCTAGCAGTGGGGAAGAAATAAGAAAGCAGTGGGGAGAAGAGACAGCGAATGAAAAAAAAAATGTTGAGAGAGTCAGCAAAAATTGCCTTAAATGCAATAAAACCCCTTTAGTAATAAGGCCTTCTTCCAAAGTAAGCTTGTAAGGCAAGAGGGCTATCTAGATCTTTTCGATTATAAATCAGTCTACACACACTATGCATTGTGGTAGCTTCTATAAGTCCTAATGAGTCTGAGGGCCCATTGTGGTAGCAGCAGTACTTACATTAAGAGGCAAACCCAGTTAAAAAAAAAAAAAAAAAAAAAAAAGCTTATGATCTAAATAGACCAGGCAGACAGAAGGATGGAAGAGGAAACAGGCACAGAGAAGTAAAATGACTTGGCCAAGGTCCCACAGCGGTAGAGCCAGGAATAAAAGCCAAGTTTCTTAAGTCCAGTGCAGGGCCCTGTTCACTCAACCATACATGAAGGCGTCAAGTAAGACACCATTACTAGTTTTATTTTCAGATTGTATTATATGTAATAATTTTGTACCATTTGCCACCTACATGTTGGAGAGATTAGTCATTCTAATCCCCATCTCAGTCACACAGATTGTGTTTCGTGTTGTATGAAGCACCTGCCATTTTACCATGTTTGGGGAGAACACCTGTACATATTTGACACATTCCCCTCCTACATGAATGCAATAATTAGAGATAGGGGCCTTCCAAAGCCTGGGAGTTAGCATTCAGAGCTGGTCTGCCTCAGTGCTTTACAGTACTAACACTTAGTATTGTAGATGTTCAAAGCACCCTTCAGACATTACCAGAATTAATCCTCACAGAACCTCTGAGAGGTAGGTAGCTCAACATTAAGGGTCAGGGTTATCTACACCTTTGACCCTGCTCAATCTCTCTCCAAGGCCCTGAGCCTTCTCCTTTCTGGGACAGAAGCCCATGATTCTTCCACTCTTTAGACCAGTTCTCCAGGATGCAACTCCCTGTTTACCAACTGCGATTGCTCAGCAGGCCCAACTTGAGGAGGCTGCTCTACAAGACTTCCTTTCGGGAGATGAGACCAGCTTGAACATGGTGACCCAAACCAGCCTTTTCAAAACAAAGTATTGTTTAATCTTAACAGATGGAACCCAGCATAACAAGAAAAGAGTTACAGTGTACACACCTCTATCTTACCTAACGCTTATTCCAAATCCCCCCACCCCTGGCTTTTGGGGACAGTCTGCATTAGGGTGACCAGATGTCCTGATTTTATAGGGACAGTCCTGATTTGGGGTTTTTTTTTTTTTTAAATATAGGCTCCTATTACCCCCCACCCCCTGTCCCGATTTTTCACATTTGCTGTCTGGTCACCCTAGTCTGCATGAAGCAGTGTCTCCCTCTCCCATGAGCTCAGGTTTTATCCACTCCACAGTTCTATGTTTCAGTTTCCCACCTGGATTTCCCCTCCCCTGTGGCAAGTCAGTGTTTTAAACTCAGCACAGTCAGAAGAAAATTTCTGAATGATGCTGTCTGGAGCTTATTGTCTCCCGTCCTGCCGGTATACCCATGTGCAATTTAACCCTTGGAAATCATATAGCAAACACCACAGTAGTCATCAAGCAGTTTGAACATATAGTCACAAAACATTACAGGCAGCTCGCACATCCTTCAATTTTCAGAATAGAAGTGACTGAATAAAAAGGTAAATAACAGTGAGTCAGTGGCAGAGAAATCAGGACAAGAGCTGGCTGAATAATGGACTTTTTTGGTTCACTAGCAATTCCAAAAAATAAAAATCTTGTGTTTTGGGTTGAACAACAAGTTGAAAAGTCAAAACAATTGAGTCAGGTGAAATGAAAGGTTTCATTTCAATCCAGCTTTTTGTTTTGCTACCAGGCATTCCCACAAAAGCAAAAAGAGGACTACATTCACAAATACCAGAGAGAGAGAGATAAGAGCTCTTTTATAACCTTAGCATTGCAATTAGGGTACTCACCTGGAATATGGAAAACCCACATTCAATTCCCCCTTCTGTGTGATAAAAAGGGATTTGATCTTGCATCTCCCATATTGTGGGAGAGTAACCTAGCAACTGGCCTATGGGATACGCTGGTATAGGGCTTTCATTCTCTCCACATTTTTATAGTCATTGGAGCAGAGACTTGGCTTTGGGTCTCCCACATTTTATAGGTGAGTGCTCTAACCACTAGGTGTGACATTCCAGGGTGTTATCCAGACCAGTCAGGGCTGTCTCATCACCTGCCCTGTAATGCCTTACTGCTGTAGCCCCCAACCTAGATCACTCACAAACAGCCACCAGCTTGCAGGTGGCCCTGAGTGCCTGCATGTAACTGCATCCTGCCAGTGTCACTCAGTGTACACTCTGTGGCTCTGTCTGTTCCTTGCCCACCCCTGCCTATCTTATCTATATGGGGAATACGTGGGAGCTGCTATGTTTGCATGCCTGAACTCAAGGCCTGCGTAATATACGTGTAAGAGGAATTCTTCCGCATCACCAGTGTGTAGTCCAAGTCATTCTAAGGTGTAATGTCAGAAAAGTGCTGTGAGATCTAGGGTTGCAATGTCCTTTAGAAATGCAAAATATCAATATCATTTAAAAACAAATGAATGCAATCTTTGAACTGAAGGGATCTAAATGTTTGGTTGTACATTGGAACCCTCATAAAACCAGTGTCAATAGTAGAAATCTTTGAAGAGCTCTCTTTTCCACATAGCTAGACAAAAAGCATGTGAAGAAATACAGTGAATCCCTTTTAAATGAAAGCCTGGATAGACAGAGAATAACCTCCTAGTGAACCCTAAGGTTAAATACAACTAGAAAACTAACCTGGAACTGTCAAGTGAATGCACTTCCTATGGGCAGCTACACACACAGAAAAGCTTTTTAAGTAGTAGACCTGATAACAGAGAGGGAAAAGTACCATTTTTGATTTCAACTAAGATTTCCCATTTCTTAAGTTTCTATTGTATTCAGGTTGTAAGAATGCTGAAAAGATAAGCAGGAATTGTTTTCTGCATTTTGACTATGAACGTCTCGACATCTAAGTGAAAAAGGATTGGAATAAGTTGGTGAGGAAAAATAAAAAGTGCCAAATTATTGCTTGGTTAACTATAAGAAAGAAGAAATTTGAGAATAAGCATGACAAGTAACCAGCTATCCTGAGGCGCTGGTATAAATGCAGGATTGAAATAAAGCTATTCATTTACCTAGGCTACTGGGAAAAAAGGAAGCAAGAATAATAGAGCAAATGGACTGGGGTTAATTAGAATGAGGGAAATGATTTGGGTACAGCATAGTGAGATAGAAGCTTGTGAAGAACAGAGGCCACAAAGAACAACGTAATAGATAGAGACGCAAATATAACAAAAGAATCTTATGTAACGTTTAGGGCTGTAAGCCATTTTTAAGGAGGACAGTTTGGACAAAAGGAAATTGGCTTCAGAAAAATCAAGAGGCCCAATTGCACTGGCTATTTTAGGACAAGGTATTTTGTACCTTTAACTGTACGTGCCTATCTCTCTGCAATTGACCCATATGTATTCCATAGGTGGAAAGGGGTAACTCCTGATGTAGGTTTTAGGTGCATCTCCCTTTATCAATCACGTTCCTGTGCATCCAGCCACAATCAGTCTGTCTTCAAAAACAGAGCATAATCTTTCAATTATTAATGTGAACAATGGCTAACAATTATTCTAGAAACCTATTAAACCCCACTAGTTACACCAGATATTTCTCTGGACAAGCTCTTTATCATTAAAAAAGTCAACAATGGAAAGTCTGACCACAAAGAAAAATTTCAACCAGCGTTTCCTACTAGAAATTTCTTCATAAATGCCAAATAAAAGTTACATAAAAATGAAACGTACATAAAAATGAACCTGCATGACATTTCATACCTACTGGAGGCCTGCTTTTAGAGAAGCAAGGAACTAATATCCCATTTTTAGACCATTTTGAAACATGATCCCAACTGTGGTGCTACCACCAGACTCCTCTGCAATTCAAGCTATTATATAGTACTCATTTCCAAAGTATCTACCGTTCCAGCTACAGCAACCTAGAATTTTTACGCTGGATCTTATTTAAAATGGTAATTTCATGGGCGTTGACGCCCGTCCTGAAATTTAAGGGGTTGTAAATTTAATCTTAGGTACCTAAATGTGATGTAATGATATTGCAGGTTTGTTGTCCGAACACTGTGTTAATGTTATATGATATTGCAATAAAACATGCAAATACATGGGTCGTGGATGCAGTTTCAGATAAAAAGACAAACATTACAATCAAGGAAATACAAATGGGGATTTTCACTGCAAGCACTAGTGACAGAAATCATAGTGAACTCAGGAATTCTGACTGAAAGCTACACTACCTACCAAACAAAGATGATGATGTCATCCAACGCCAAAGAACCATTAGAAACAGTTCTTAAAATTAAAATGTTACTTTTTACTCTCCTAAAATAGCACACATTCTGAAGACATAAATTTGATAACAAAGGGCAATGGGAAAGTCAGACAGAAAAAAAAATTCTTGCCTATAGTTGTAATAAATTTGAGAATATCCATGTGACATTGATCATCCTCTCAGGAAGGGAAGAATGAAAACAATACATTTCTATTTCACATTTAATAGAAATTTTTTAAAAAAAAGATTCCATTGTCTGGAGGAGGAGGAGGAGCTTCTGAAGGAATTCTCTTTTCTGGTTTTACTATTTTATATATGGAGATATACCCATCTCATAGAACTGGAAGGGACCCCGAAAGGTCATCGAGTACAGCCCCCTGCCTTCACTAGCAGTACTGATTTTTGCCCCAGATCCTTAAGTGGCCCCCTCAAGGACTGAACTCACAACCCTTGGTTTAGCAGGCCAATGCTCGAAACACTGAGCTCTCCCTCCCTGCCCCTGGAGGGATTTTAAAACTCTCCACTCACAAAATTGCCATGGAAGTCAATGTAAGCTTGGTCCATGGAAAACTTTCTGCACGTCACCCCCCAGGATTATCTGGATGAATACTGGGGACTGTGCTTTAACCTACGTACCACATCACATCAAAAAGATGCAGGACCTATCAAACTGAGTATGCAGTAGCTAGCATATTGTGATATATAGCATATAGCAATAGTGTCTTTGTGGATGAGAAGAACTGGGTTAGAATCCCATGTCAATCTGATAATCACAAAGTCAAAGGTAAATGTTTTTCAGTGTCTAGAAAACTTTGTGAGTTCACATCACATTAGGGTTGCCAACTTTCTACTCACACAAAACCCAACACTCTTGCCCTGTCCCGCCTCTTCCTGATTGGCTCGCAGCCCCAGCCCTCTCCAAAGGCTGGTTTTTAACCCTTTCACCCCACCCCGCTATAGTGCTAAAAAGCAGAAGTCCTCACATTTATCTTTTAATGCTATCAAATATAGGACCAATCAAGAAGACTCTTTGCATTTCAAAGAGATCCATCAAAGGCAAAACTAGCAGTTGGAAATCTATCTGGAGGAAGAGCAAGGACCTGGTCTAAAGCCAATGGAAAGATTCTCATTCACTTCAGTGGGCTTTGATTCACATTACGTATATTTCCCAAATCTTTCAGCTGCCTTGTTATTTATGTAGTGGCTTCATAGGGATGTTCAAGGTTTTCAAGTGCCATCAGGTACCTGGGAGGTATAAGAAAGCTGCAGGCTAAAGGATTTAGTTGCCAGGATAATTTTGCTGAGACCGAAGGGCTTCAGTAATAAAAGCCATTCCTATAAGGTAAATAGCAAAGATTCTAAAGACTGGTCCAGAAAACGTGTATTTTATGGGGCAGAGAGGGGTGGTGAAAAACATGGTGACTTAGCTGAAGGTAGAAGGTACAAGTGCTGAATTACATTGCATGGATTGGAGGGATTTATTGATGAAAGATCCCCGTAGATTTTAAAACTCAATGGGAAGAGAGTCTTCATGGCAGTTAGTCAGCACAACATAATTGCTTTGACATAATTATTGACAGTGTGTCTTTCTGGAATCTTTTGATTTTCTCTCAATAAATATTTTACCCTGGAAACCATCAGTAAAAAAGCAAACCCATTAAACAAACATTGGCCAGCTATGAGAATACAGCAATATAATGGAATTTAAAGCTGCAGGTTTTAATTGTTTCCTTTGGGCTTTTACTGGGATAACAGAGAATGTCAGTTACAATTAAAAAAAAGATCAGAATTATGAGCTGTTCTGCAGATATAAAATTTGAGGGCACATTCTGGGTTCAAGACACACAATAGTGTCAGAACCTCAAGTGATACATGAGGTAAAGAAAGTAGAATAAATACTATTCTGGTAGTAAAAAGAGCCCTTAATCTAGGCTCGGAATGTAAACAAAAGCCCCCCAGAACCATTCCCTTCAGCACACAGCTTCCTCCAAGGCAATCCAGCTCACAGCAGCCCATCCCCTTCAGACTCAAAGGGCTCTTTCTAGAGCTAAGGAGTTTGTGCAAAACCTGAACTCCAGATTCTAAAACAGAAACAATTAACTGAGAATTTAATGTGAGAAAACTAGAACAGAAGAAACGTAGGTGATGGCCAACACCCTTTGTAACCTGAGAGCCAGGAGGGGGATGCGACCTGGTGACACTCTGCCCGCAAAGCAGGACAAAGACCGGAGGAGGAGCAATGGCCATGTCGGAGGACAGGCAGGGGATCCAGAGCAGTGTGCTCTGGGGGACTGGAAGGCGGGGGGGGAGGGGGAAGGAGGAGTCCAGGCCATCTGGCCCAGGGTCCCCCAAGATGGACTTTGCTGAAAGTCACTGACTGCTGTGCTAACATAGGGTTACCATACGTCCTCTTTTTCCCGGACATGTCCGGCTTTTCAGCACTCAAACCCCCGTCCGGGGGGAATTGCCAAAAAGCCGAACATGTCCGGGAAAATGCCGGCCGGGCACTTCCCCTCCCGCGGCGGCTCTATTTAAGAGCCGAGCTGCCCGAGCGCTATGGGCTTCAGGCAGCCCCCTTGCCTCCGGACCCCAGCCGCCGGCCGGGCACTTCCCCTCCTGGGCTCCGGCGGCGCAGGGTCCGGAGGCATGGGGGCTGCCCTAAGCCGGTAGCGCTGGGGCAGCTCGGCTCTTAAACAGAGCCGAAGAGTCAGGGGAGGAGCAGAGCCTCCGGCCGCGGCGGCTCTGCTCCTCCCCAACTCTTTAGCTCTGTTTAAGAGCCGAGCGCTACGGACCCTGTGCCGCCGGAGCCCGGGAGTGGAAGTGCCCGGCTGGGGCTGCAGGGTCCGGAGGCAAGGGGTCTGCCCGAAGCCCAAGCGCTACCGGCTTCACGGTTTGCCGGGCAGCCTCCAGACCCTGCGCCCCCGGCTGGGCACTTCCCCTCCCGGGCTCCAGCTGCCCTGGGGAAGCGCCGGCCGGGGGCGCAGGGTCTGGGGGCTGCCCGGCAAACCGTGAAGCCGGTAGCGCTCGGGCAGCCCTTTCCGCGTGGCTGGGAGTGGGAGGGAGGAGAGGGCGGAGAAAGGGCGGAGTTGGGGCGGGGTGGGGAAGTGGGTGGAGCCAGGGCCCGTGGACGGTCCTCTTTTTTTATTGGTTAGATATGGTAACCCTAGCTAACAAGCTCTGTTTTATGCTGTCAAGAAACCCTTCTGCTTTACAACACTGGCTGAGAGTCACCCCTGACTGTGGAGTGGGGTTCAGGGCCCTCTAGGTTCCCCCACCAAGGGGAAGTGTGCAGTGAGACCAGGGATACTGAATGCTCTGAGGTCAGACCAGGAAGGCCGAAGCCAAGGAGATTTTTTTTTTTTTTGCCCTGGACAGCGCGCCCTGAAGGGAGTCACACTACCCCAGAGTCCTGGCTGGCTTCATACAGAGCATCAGACCTGTGACTCCATCACACAAGTATGTTGGTAAAGCTCTGAGTGCTTCTAATCCCCATTTCCTATACATATCAATATTATATTGACACATTTTTGCACACTCAACTACTTAGTGTGCACCATCTTTTCAAAATGCAGGTATACCATTTGCCAGGCTCTAAATTGCAAGGTGCAAACATTTCTTCTTTAAAAAAAAAAAAAAAAACCACTGTGTAAACACAATGACCAAAGCAGCTATAGGCAGCATTTACTCAAGGTTCAGATTGTTTGCCAACTGGAAATAGCAAAAGTCAATACAAGAAAGGGGTTACAGTCCAACAATTTGTGTGCTCTTTAGAGGACTTTACAAACAGTACCAAGACAAAATGCTCAAATTCTGTCTCCCTCTGAATATCAGGAAGGATGAAGGTTCAGATCAAATGGAATTGCATTGGGCTCTTGGATCAAAACCCACCCTTCTAGTTTGTGTCTAGGCCAGAATTCTCAGAGAGAGGCCAGTCTCACTACATTTCAGCCTTATTGTTCCTGAAGTACAGACTCAAAAAGAAATCTGGCTGTTCCCCATGAAGCAAACTGTAAGATATGGGGGCAGAAGGAAAGGGGGCGGGGGGGGGGGGGGGGGAAGAGAGAAAAAAAAAAAAAAGAGGAGAAAGATATTAGAAGCCTGAGCCAAAGGCCACTGAAGCCAACAGAAAGGCTACCACTGACTTCAATGGGCTTTGGATCAGGCCTTAAGGCAGGGATAGGCAACTTATGGCACACGTGCCAAAGGCAGCACGGAAGCTGATTTTCAGTGGCACTCTCACTGCCCGGGTCCTGGCCACCAGTCCGGGGAGCTCTGCATTTTAATTTAATTTCAAATGAAGCTTTGTAAACATTTTAAAAACCTTGTTTACTTTACATACAACAATAGTTTAGTTATATATTATAGACTTATAGAAAGAGACCTTCTAAAAACATTAAAATGTATTACTGGCACACGAAACCTTAAATTAGAGTGAATAAATGAAGACTCGGCACACCACTTCTGAAAGGCATCAGAATCAGAGACAAAACAAAAAGAAAAATCCAGACAGAGTAACTTTTTTTAAAAGGGATGTTTAGATTCCTAATGTGCACAGGCAAAGTCATGCAGAAAGTTCACCAAATATCCAATGCCTGTCTTCTCTCTGCAGTGGGATTCAACTATCCTCAGATAACCTTTGAATTAAAAATACATGCAGTATTTCAGCAGATCACCGTCAAAACAAACAAACCAAAAATTAAAACTAGCAATAAGAGCTGGCCCAAGATGAGCCATATCTATTATTCAGATATGCTCGTCTATCGTTCCCTTTATGTGCTTACTCTAAATTATAGTGCTGAAAGATTTCTACCACTCACTAGCCCAGATGGATTTTTTAAATATATATTTAATAGCTTTCCAGTTGTTGCTAATAAATTAGATTCTTATTTAGGTGAGAGAAAACTAAAATTGGTGCCCCTGAATGTTGCCACCACACATATTTAAGTAACTGCCATTACAAAAACGTATTACAGATTTATTACACATGCAATTCGTTCTATCGATACGTGAAATGCATAACATTGGCAAACTGTATGCCTAATGTTCCAAAGTACTAAATTTTTATAAGAATATGCATTATAGCACCATTGCAAGAATAAAATGCTTCTGAGGGCCAAATTCAGTCCTGGGGTAAGCAGATGCAACTATATTGAAATCAGTCAATCTCCAGCTAATGAGCATGTCAATGGGTCAAATTCAGAAGAGCGGTACAGAGGCAGTCATTAAATCACCATTGCAGCACAGTGGCATAGGGGACACTATGCTGCACAGAGTTAAAAAAAAAAAATTGTTGAATTTCAAATGAACAATTTCGTATCTTCTCAGACATTCAGTGAGCAGAAAAAAAAGACTAAATTTGTTGTATGAATTTTAAACCCCAATTATAAAAAAAAAGACAATATTCAGCAATGGGAGAAACATCTAGTGGGTTATTGCAAAGATTGGTATCAAATCTTTTATCCCTCCCTAGGGGGGAGGGATAGCTCAGTGGTTTGAGCACTGGCCTGCTAAACCCAGGGTTGTGAGTTCAATCCTTGAGGGGGCCACTTGGGGATCTGGGGCAAAATAAGTACTTGGTCCTGCTAGTGAAAGCAGGGGGCTGGACTCAATGACCTTTCAAGGTCCCTTCCAGTTCTAGGAGATGGGATATCTCCATTAATTATTATAATTAAAACCAATTTCATTTAACAGCCTCACTGAGATCTGGAAGTGAGTGTTAACAGCAAATTAAAGATAGCTACTGATGTTACTAAATTGGGAGGATTTTGCAAATATCAATGAGGAAAGAGCAAACATGCAAAGGAACTGAGGGGGGTTGTAATTGCAGGAAAAAAATATAGTGCAGTTCAGCTTTAAAAATGCAAGTTAATATATCTGATGGAAAATAGACCAACATACATATATTTTTTTGAAGCAAAGATCATAAATGGCACTAATTGCCTCCAGAGTTTACTCAGATCTTTTCCCCCTTTGAAGAAGACAGCCAAGGAAATTTAAATGCAAAAAAAAAAAAAAAAAAAAAAAGCCCCACATACATATTCTTGCCATAGTTACAGTTAAAGTTTGGAAAAGAAAAAAAAAGAAGACAGAGTTAAGGATGTAAAGCCAAAAACTTGAAGGTCAGGAAATTCCTACAGTTAAGATTGCTCTGGGAATGCTAATTCCATCACATTAGTCTCATTTCATTTCCAATTCCCCTTGTTATTTGTAAACCCTGCTGTATTACTCTTATTCATGTATAGTATAAAATGCTCCATCTGTGCAATTGTAGCTGAGCAAACATGACTGGAACACCTTTAGATTTTTGAATCTCCTATGTGAAGTGTTTGCTCTCAGAGCCCTAACATTACTAGTGCTACATTACATAATAGTACAGGTTTTGTTTTTACACTCAGTACTAGACACACTGACTCACTCCTTGATCATCCAGACTCCTCTTGAAGCCTGTCAGTCTCTCACATGTGAAACCAGGCTGGACTATTTTATAGGTTCCCTTAATTGGCTCATCAAGATAAGAAAGGTCACTCAGAGGAGCTTCAGCTGCTTTCCCACAGACCCATACAAACTGCAGAGTGAGGAACTAATGACCACATACTTCTATAAGCAAGAATGCCCGCTCTCAGGAAACCATAAGACTTGACTAAGCCTATGAAGATGCAGGACCATGTTTCTTAATTCTCTGAGAGTAGCTTAACTGCTTGCCATTGGTGGCAAGCCTAAGTAATTGGTATCCCTGTGATAAGTTCTAAATTGCATTTTTTTTTCTATTTCTGTAGTGCCAAAAGTAGGCCAAGTGTTTTACAGAGAAGTATAAGGACAAGGGACATAGGAGTTGCAACTTTTAGGCACCTCAAAAATCACTGGATTAGGGTCCCTATACAATGCATGGGGAGAGTGTCATAGATTCCAAGGCGAGATGGGACGATTTTGATAATCGAACTTGAGTTCCTATATAACACAGGGCTATAGAACTAGTCCCCTCCCCACAAATAATTACTAGAGCAGATCCTTTAGAGAGAAAAAAAATCTAACCTTGATTTAAAAATTGCCAGTGATGGAGAATCCACCACAACTCTTGGTAAATTGTCCCAGTGGTTAATTACCCTCACTATTAAAAACGTACGCCTCATTTCCAGTCTGAATTTGTCTAGCTTGAACTTCCAGTCATTGGATTGTGTTGTACCTTTCTCTGCTAGATTGCAGAGCCCATTATCAAATATTTGTTCTACATGTAGGTACTTATAGACTGTAATTAAATCAATCCTTAACCTTCTCTTTGTTACACTAAAGAATGGGATCGGTAAAAGCCAACATGCTAGGCAGGGAGCTGCCTAAGCTAGCCAATGGGAGATGGTGATAAGAGGGGTTTGTCCTGAGCCCTCCCTGTCTCACAGAGTTAGGCACCAAAACCTGGGCTGGAAAGAGGGGCCTATCTCTGCTTGTGCCTCTCTCTGTCCCGCAACCAGGACCCTCTCTTGGCATGTGGTACCACTGGACTATTGAGTCATTCACACTCTCTGTGGCCCAATGTATATTTAATTATTTATTCAAAGTGGAAGGGCTTCACCAAGAGAGACCCACATCAGAATATCCCATAGCCTACTGGCTCAGGCACTCACCTGAGATGTAGGAAACCCCTGTTCAAATCCTTTTGCCACAACAGGCCGAGGGGGAAATTGAACCAGGATATCCCATAGTCCAGGTGAATGGCTTAGAACTGGGCTAAAGGCTGTTTTGGAGGGAGTTAGACATGCTGTGAGCATGCCTACTGGATTAGACCTGCAGGGTGACACCTAACTCCATCTGCTGTGAGGATAGCACTGGGACTTAGGTGTGAAGGTGTCAGATGTGTGTGCAGGCTCCTGCCTGTGGCAGCAGTATACATGCCCAGAGGCAGAAACTTAGATGCCTAGAAAACCTTTACAGTGAACATTGAGTGAGATTAGGTGCCTATGGATTTAGGCAGCAGCACCAGGGGAGAAGGGAGGAGGGTTTGTTGATTGCAATAGTGCCTAAAATCTGGGATATAGGCACCTACGTCCTTTTGTGGATCTGGGCCACGGTGCCTGTTGTACAGAGTTCACAATCTATATTGACCAAAGAAAGGGAATGGGATGCAATACAAAGCAAACAATAGAGTAACAAGATGTATCTTGTTAATTCCATGGGTTTTGTTTTTATTTTATTATTTGGTTGACGCTTCTTAGAGAGGAGGATGAGGAGAACTAGGGTTTAAAAGTTTGTGAAGGAAGTGTTTTTAGAGGGCATGTGGAAGATCAAGGTCTCTCATAAGCATAGTTTTTCTTGTGCAGTAACAATGCCAAATGGCCTGCCATGTGATTATGTGTTTGCATCGAATTAGCATATTCAGTCAAACACTCAAGGAACCAGCCAGTCTTTTACATTTTAATTATCTTAGTTGCAACTGTACTTGTACATTAAATATAACTGCAAAGAGCTGGTTTAATAGAAATACATTTCTTTTGCTCTGTTTAACCAGGCCTATTTACTGATTTCATTGCTGTTTTTTGTAATCAAACTATAACATTATGTCAGTGTACCCTCCCTGTCATCCCCTGCCAAAAACATCACCACAATTGATGTGTGATGTGTAGCATGGTAGAATGACTTTGCATATTACATCTGGATGATTCTATTTTTTTTCTTTATTCTGTTTAGCATGTCTGAAAAGAAGTCTGCCTCGAAGGGTATTTGATGTGTTTGAAAAGATACAGTAATTCAAAAAGATCAGAAATGATTAGATAATACAATGAAGGTTTTCCCCCATCATGCACTTAATATTCTTGAAAGGAAAAAATCCTGTACTTACAGACTTAACACTGCTGTCTACCATAATGGAAGTTTCCCTAAATCTACCTAGGGCATTGTAGTTGAGAGAGAACTTTCTTTTATTGTTATTATTATTATTATTAACACAAGGTTCATAATTAAATCTGGATGAACTCAACCCATCAGCTCCTTTTAAAATAAATCTTGAGTTCTTTCTATCTCAGTGCTACCATTTCTTAACACAAGTCTTTCTGGCAAAATAATAGATAACAAAACTCATTCTTTATAAATTAAATACCATCACAGGAGGAGGTGGGGAGGAGCTCCAGACTGCCGGAGGCGATCTGCGAATGCAGGGAGGGATTGATCTCTGCTGCAGGGGAAGTGGAGGAGGGGCTCTCTCTGGCTGTCGGAGCCCCATGTAAGTGGCACCATCCGGCCGGCTGCCCTGTTAGCCACGTGCACTCTGCATGGCGGGGGGGGCGAGGGGGAAGTCTGGACATTTACAAATTCCCCCCGGACACTATTTTTAGCTCAAAAAGCCCGACATGTCCGGGGGAATCCGGACAAATGGTAATCCTAATTCTGGGCCTCTAACCTTCCCTCATTCAAACCCTGCTTAAGACTAAATCGGATCAGATAGCCAAAAGAAGAAAGTTGCTGTGCATGATTTAGGGGGGAAGTTGAGGGTGCATTCCTGGTGGCTAAGCTGAGGGCTCAAAAAGGCTTTTCTGTTGCTGTGATTTAGTGGCTGGCTGAGTTAATTCGTTATTTCATTGGTTAGTGCTGCTGGATGGTTGCTATTAGGTTATTGTAAGTTTAAATCAATTGTTAACATGCCTACAGCTTTTGTGTGGGTGGTTTTTAATGTCTGAATAACTAAATGGAGTTTTTTCTAAGATATTTTCATCAAAACTATATTTTAAAAAATTGTTGAATATAAAACAGTCATAAGTACAGTCTAGCTGTGCCAGAGTACTTCTGCAGCCCCTGCTTATTTCTTTCCCCATCTTCTCCCCACTGTTTCCCCCACTTCATTGCATCACACATTACATTAGATCCTGCTCAATCCAGGTGGACCTCTGTCCTCACATTGAATTCAATGGGGCTCCATGGTGGGGTCTACTGAGCAAAGCAGTTGGGAGGATCAAGGCCTTAAATTTTAAGCTCCAATGATCAGTTTGATTAAGTGGGACCTTGCTGGCCTGACAACCTACACAAGTCAGGCCAAAGTAGGGTGACCAGACAGCAAATGTGAAAAATCGGGACGGGGGTGGGGGGTAATAGGAGCCTATACAAGAAAAAGACTCAAAAATCGGGACTGTCCCTATAAAATCAGGACATCTGGTCACCCTAGGCCAAAGTGTAATAAAAAGATAGACCACCCTACTATCAAGCGTCTTTCAGTCATGAGTATGACCACCCCATGATACAGTAACATACTGTGCTTGAAGTTTGATCCCGTGTCCATTTGTCATAGGTTCAGTTTATTCATAGATTCTAAGCTCAGAAGGGATCATTGTGATAATCTAGTCTGATGATCTGTGAAGGGTTAAAATCCATGTGCATTTTGTATAACAGCCTGGTATATGGATTGTCCCAGCTCTTTTCCAGACCCGAAGTCCAGAGTTTGGTTAAGAGACCAGAGGCCTAGCTAATAGTGATTAGCTAAGAGAAAGCTGGGGTAAACAAGACAACATTGCCTTTGCTAAGATATGCTTGGTCAGTAGAAATGCCAGATGTTGAAGCAATAACTGAATAATTATGTTTCATCCAATGTTTCAAATTGAACAAAGGATCCCTGTTCCTATTGCATCAGTCTCTTCTATAGGAACGTTCTTCCCACAGATCCAACCTTGAGTTTATGAAAATTGGCACATGTCAGTATAATGATATGGCATCCTTCCACCTCTCTTCCAAGGGACCAATGCCCTGCCTTAAGACATAAAGAAGACAATCTGTATTACCATATCCTTTCACTGTTTCTTTGCTTTAACCCCTAGGAATGTACCTGTTGGACAGTCAAAGGAGTTGCTCCATTCCTATGGACCCCAAATCAGAATTCAACATATATATTTTATACTAATAACATTTTATCAAAGTATTAATTAAATGTTAACTTGCTAACTTGAGACCATGGGCGGAGACATTATGTAACCTTTTTAACCATTGGCTATTGTGCTATCTTGTCTTGCTGCAAAACCTATCCCGGGGTGTGGAACTGCCTACCCCGTCACTTTCCCCCGCCCATGGTAAATCTATATATTCCATTGTAATCAATTGATTGACAGTGTCTCTGAGCCTTATAAGCCAGGTGACACTCCGCCAGCGCTGTGTGTAATAAACCCCATGCTTTGACCTCTACACGGTGTGGATTTATGTCCTTCAATCTGTATAGCACAGGCCTATAAAACGTCCCCAAACTAAAGATCCAATCTGTGCTGTGTGGCACCTAGCACACCTTTGTGCAATGTGTGGTAATTAATTACTAACAAGTTTTTCTTCATCATCATCATGGCAAATACCAAAGAGACATGGCCTCTTTGCAAATCTGGAGCACTACCTGGATCAATTTCAGGCAAGGTGCTTAAAGTGGTCTAGTTGAACAGTCATTTTATGTCCATCACTGGCAATCTTCTTGCACCAACAAAGCTTTTGATGCCCACATGATCACCGGCTGTGTAGCAGAATCCCTTGGTACTCCTGCTTCAGAATTCATTGGTCTTCCATTCTAGCAATATGTCCATACCAGAAAACCATTGATATGTAACCGGTGTTGATGGAGGCAATTGCTGAGTTCAGCTTTGACTATCCTGACTTCTGATCTTGTCCTGCCACTTAATCTGGAGAAGCTGACAAAGACAACAAGAATAGAAAACCTCAATGCAGCATTCTTCAGTCTTTCTCAGAATCCATATTTCACTTCCATGTGATAGAATTGGTATAACTGGGGGTTTCTAGATTTGCAGCTTTGTAGCAATCTTGATGTCACCATGTCCCAAGAAAGTCCACTGAAGTGCCTGAAACATTGCAACAGCTGCTGATATATGAGCGTCCACATCTTTTGAGCAACCTCCAGCATGTCTATGAAACTGCCAAAAGGATTATATGTCCTGGAAATTGGAAACAGATGAACGTGACAAAACAGGTTTCTTCTGTACAAAGAGGAAAGAAAATATGGTGGCAGATGTCCTGTCCAGGAAAGAGGGCTCTGACCGGCTGCCTCCAGGTCAGCCAGTGGCGAACCCTCCTACAGCTTTGTAAGCAGGCAGGTATGACCCTAAGAGCATCCCAGTGCCAGAGGGAAAGGGGCTCAGAAGTATCAGGTAATGAGTTTTTCAGCTGGCCTGGCCAACTTAGTGTATCCCAACTCACTATGGTTGTAACCTATATCTAAAAGGTATCATGTAATAGGTCATTGGAAAACTAATAACTCACAGATCATTAATATTCAAGTGTGATGTATGTATGTAGTGTGTATTAAGAGTTATGAATATATGCTGGAGTTATGACTAAAATGTGTTTAAACCAGGCAGGTTGTGGGGAGTTGGTAAATAGGACTGCCCTAGACAAAGGAGTGTGTTTACTTCTCTGACCTGCCCAATTGTCAGGCGGAGACAATGAAGGTCCATTTACATAGTAGGTAAACAAAGCTATCAAGCTAACAAGTGTGGGAGGAGACAGGATGGTGTCCACATGCAGCAGGAGAGAGAAGCTTGGTCTGGGTTTTACCTTTCAAAGAATACATTACAAAGGTTTACTGGTCTATAAAGACAGGGAGTCTGAACCTCAAGAGAAGAAATTGAATCAACTAATTACATATAATATTACTGTATTATAAAAGTATATTGAGTGAGGTGTTTTATGAAATCCTAGGACACACTGGGAATTTATATCATAAAATGGATAGATTAACAAGATATAAGGAATTATGGATACCAATTGATATTAGGCTTTATGGACTGTGTTCAAACAAAGGGAGAAACAGGTTTCTCGCAGACAGGAGGGAATGTCACAGCTATCTACCTGTCTCCAAAGAAATTAAGCAAGATGTGACCAAAAATAATGGAAGCTCCATTTACATTCTAATCAGCAGGCAGATGGGAAACCAACAGCAAAGGAAGAACAGCATGAGGTCATCCTGCCTCTTGAAACAAGGTCGTTGAACTTTGGAATACATAAGCAAAGAGTGAAGTCATGATTGGCATCTATCACTAGACATACAAAAGGGAACAGATCTCTTGCAAGCTGAGAAAGATGGATCCTTCAACCAAGCGGTAGGGTTGAAGTTTCTGGGAACTGAATATAGGTGAGAAAGCCTACTTAGGCAAAGATCTTTCACCAAGGAAAACAAGGGAAACCAGCCTCTTTTACTTCTGTGGAAGATCCTAACTGAGGGAAAGTCAACCATGGCTGGGAAGAAGAAATGATTGGTGAGAAACCATCTTGAACAAAGCCTATACCTGGTTAGATGAAGTTTTAGACTTTTAAATGTGTGTTTTCACTTTTGTTTGTAACCTTTTCTAATTTTATTTCTTTTACTTTGCATCACTTAACTTATGTCCTACTGCTAATAAATTGGTTTATAGTAAAAACTAAAACAAACCCAGTGCTATGTTTGAAGGGAAGAGTGTATTTACCCCAGTTAAGTTCATAAGCTGTAATGTGCTTTTGCCTCTTTAAAGGGGCAACAAACCTTATTACTTCTCTGAACTGTCCAGGAGAGGGCTGGAGAAATTTGGGACTGAGAGTACATTGGGGTCACCTTGCTGGTTGTAACCAAGACTGGTGGAAGCTAGAGTGGAGCTGTAGACAGACTGCTTGGATGAGCTACTGGAACAGGCGTGTCTAGCATACAGACACTCATGGTGTGACCTGCATGATTGTAGGCTGGCTGGGAGCATTCCTGGCTGGCAGCTACTGCAGTGAAGCATTGTAAGACACCCATACTTGCAGGGCAACTGGTGACACAAATCTTTACCGGCCTGAATTGCACCCCCAGAATGATGTGACGGGGGACCTGATAAGTCTTCAAATATGTTAAGGGCTGTTATAAAGAGGAGGGGAATCAATAGTTCTCCATGTCCACTGAAGAAGTAATGAGCTTAGTCTGCAGCAAGGGAGATTTAGATTAGATATTAGGAAAAACTTCCTAACTATAAGGATAGTTAAGTATTGGAATAGGCTCACAAGGGAGGTTGTGGAATCCTCGTCACTGGAGGTTTTTAAGAACAGGTTGGACAAACAACTATCAGCAGTGGTCTAGGTTTACTTGGTCCTGACTCAGTGCATAGGACTGCACATGATGACTTCTTGATGCGTCTTCTAGCCCTACATTTCTGTGATTCTATGTTTGAGATCTGGAACAAAAAATTCAGAGAGGGACCCATAATTAGCTGTTGACAAAGACTTACAATTTGCCAAGCTACAGAAGTTACCCAGTCCAGAATAAAGTTTATGGAGGGTGGATAGTTCTCTGAGAATCAAGACATGATAGACACTCCGAAATACTACAAGAAGAGAGACCTGAGGTAGAAATGCATGCAGAGCTCAAAAGCAGAGTCCAGCCAAAATAGCATATGGTGATGCACGCACCGTGACAACCAATACTAGCCAAGATAAAGCTGGGCATATGGGAAAAGATGCAAGAAATGTAATGGATTACTTCACCATGCAACAGTTTGCACTCACCAACAGAGTATGCACAGCGTGGACCAAGAGGATGACAACAGCACCACTCGCTCAAATTAATTCTTCATAGGAAGAATGGACAATGTAGCAGCAGAAGATGACTGGACTATCAACTCATAAGCAAATGGGACATTTATTGCTTTTAGAGCAAGTAGAAGAATGAACAGACTAGATGAACTCATGGGACATTATAGAAAAAAATGACTGATCCCTTCACTTATGCACAGACCAAAATAATTAAATAAATATGTAAAAAGGGAGAGAAATTTGAGGAGATGGCTAATGCCAAATATTTTTTTTCTATTCTTGGTGCCTTTCACCAGAAAATACATTTTTTTGATGCAATAAAGAGTGCAAAGGCCTACATAGATGACATTTTAATCTGGGGGAAAAACAGCAGAAGAGCATGACTAAAGGCTGTGAGCAGTTTTGGAAAGAACCACAGCTGCTGGACTAAAGCTAAACAAAAGAAAACAAATTAACTTCTGTGTAACGGAGATAACATACCTTGGAGAGAAGTTAACACAACAAGGTGTAGAGATAGAGAATGGTAAGGCTGAGGCCATCATCCACATGCTGCCCCAACAAAGGAAGAGGTACAAAGATTCCTTGAAATGGCAAACTGTGTAGAGAAATTTGTGCCTAATCTAACTGCATGAATCAGCCACCTGAGAGAGCTACTCGGCAAAGATGTCCAATGAACATGGGATGCAAATCTTAATAAAGAGTTTGAGAAACTGAAACAGGTGAATAGGCCCCAGTCCTGACAGACTATGACAGTAAATGCAAATTAAGTTGTCCACAAGAATGTACTGGCGCAGTCCTCTTACGACAGTCTGATCAAAACTGGAGACCAGTAGCTTACACATCACTGGCTCTAACAAAAGCTGAGTGTCGATACACCCAAACAGAGACGGAGGTTTTGGCCTCAGGCTGTGGCTTCGAGCAGTGGCACTGATGCACTGTGCTGTATTGCTGTAAGCTCTCTCATATAGCCACTCTAAGCCGATGGGAGAGAACTTTCCTGTCCACTTAATTAATCCACCCCCAACGAGTGACAGCAGTTATGTTAGCGGGAGAAGCTCTCCCACTGACATAGCACTGTCTACACCAGCGCTTAAGGTTGGTGTAACTTATGTCGCTCAGGAGGGTGGCTTATTCACACCCCTGAGCAACACAAATTATACCAATATAAGGGGTAGTGCGGACATAGCCTATCAGCTTGAAAAGTTTCATGACTTTATTTATGGGAGGCCTTTGTTAGCTGAATTGGTCATAAACCACTGATTGCCATTGCTATAAAGGGCCTGGGAATATAGCGATTATTTTTTTCAGCTACAAATGCACGATTTGCAAATTGATGACAAACCTGGGAGAGATTTGGTGGCTGCAGATATACTCTCCAGAGCATTTGATAAAAGTGCAGCAGGGCAAAAAGTCCAGAGCTAGATTTTGTAAATGTCAATGTGGAAAAAAAAAATAAACCAGTCCAATCTCAGATGAAATGTGGACTGTGATTGCCAGAGCTACTGCTCAGTAGAAGCTCCTACAGAAAGTAATTAAGAGTTGCCAGGACAGGGTATTCCCAGCTCTTATCAATTTAAGGCAGGCGCTCTCAGTACTAGATGGGGTTTTGTTTAAAGGCGTCAGGATGGTGATTCCCAAAATATTACAGAAAAAAAATATTTAAAGGGATACATAAAGGTCATTTAGGGATGAAAAAATATTTAAGAGAAGGTCCAGGAACATTTTATACTGGCCTCAAATGAACAGTGACATTGAGGAAGTTGTTAAGTCTTGTCACATATACCAAAAGTACAAGCCAAATCACATGATGGAGCCCATGTTGGAGGCACAGGAAAAATTGCCCTCCTGGAGCAAAGTAGGCATAGAGTTGTTTACATTGGCAGTGGAGGGGTGGGGGTTTATGTACGTGTTCTAGACTATTATTCTCAGTTCCCTGAGATAGCCTTACTAGAAGATACTACAACTAAACAGGTGATTGCGCATATCAAATCTATTTTTCCTAGACATGGTATACTTCAGTGGTTCTCATACTAGGGCCGCTGCTTGTTCAGGGAAAGCACCTGGCAGGCTGGGCCAGTTTGTTTACCGGCTGCATCCGCGGGTTCGGCCGATCGCAGCTCCCAGTGGCTGCGGTTCGCCGCTAGGCCAATGGGGACTGCAGGAAGCAGCAGACAGAACGTCCCTCGGCCTGCACCGCTTCCTGCAGCTCCCATTGTCTTGGAGCGGCAAACCACAGCCACTGGGGGGCTGCGATCGGCCGAACCTGCACACACGGCAGTAAACAAACTGGCCCGGCCTGCCAGGGGCTTTCCCTTAACAAGTGGCGGCCCTAGTTTGAGAACCACTGGTATACTTGACACAGTAATGTCTGACACTGGGCCACAGTTTAGTGGGCATGAGTTTAAGCAATTTTCAGCAACGTCGAGGTTTAGACATGTAACAGCTAGTCCCCGTTAACCTCAATCCAATGTGGTGGGAAATGGTGGCAAAATAATAAAATGCCTACTGAAAAAGGCAGCAGAGTTAGACTCCAATCTATATTTAGCACTGTTAAATTACAAACGAGCATAAATGAACCATTGGCTGTCACCTGCTGACATTTTGTTCAACGGAAAACTGGAAGCAAGAATGCCCGCACTGTCAGAAACGGATGTCAGAATCACTGGGGAGACAAAGAGACAGATAAGGCAAAAAAAAAAAAAATCAATATGGTTTGGGGCCACGGGAGTTGCCACAAGTTCATGAAAATGATGCTGTGCGTCTCTATGGAGGGAAACAATGGTCGCAAACAGCAGTGGTGTCACAAGTGGTTGCCCTGCAGTTGTCAGCTCTGAAAGACACATACTAGGGAGGGTCAGGTGACACCTACAAATCCCTGAACAGAGGGAGATAAGAGGCATTGAGTCAGCCATTGTCCGGGAGAGGGTCTCAGACAGGCAACAACCACAGCAGGTTGTGAGAACAAATCCCAGAACAAGTGGACCTGCTGCCTCCTGACAACAGAAGAATGATGTTACAGGGAGCCCTGCAGGTCCAGGTAACAGCACAGGGCATTTCAAAGACTCATTGAACATTGTTAATCATTCTTAGGTTATTTATAAATATTTGCAATTGTATGTTATATTAATTTTAGTTTTTAAAGTGTTATGAAGTTTTTACTTGGAAGGGAAGATGAGGTATTGGGGACTGTGCCTTTAAGGGCTGAGCATCCCAGACAGAGTGTGGGAAGCAGGGCCGGCTCCAGGCACCAGCTTACCAAGCAGGTGCTTGGGGCGGCCACTTCGGAGAGGGGCGGCACGTCCAGCTGTTCGGCGGCAATTCAGTGGACGGTCCCTCACTCCTGCTCGGAGCGAAGAATCTCCCGCCGAATTGCCGCCACAGATCGAGATCGCAGCTTTTGTTTGTTTGTTTGTCTGTCTGCTTGAAGCAGCCAAAACCCTGGAGCCGGCCCTGGTGGGAAGGCCACTGTGAAGTTTGGGTTATACAAAGCCACTTGGAACTGGACACAATAAAGTAGAGCTCTTGCAAGCCCCTTAAACACTGACTAATCACTGAATACCATAATCCTTACTCTACCCTTCGTCTGTTTTGTTGAAATGTGAGCAAGGATGTGCCTTTTGTTTCCACATTGTGAGCTATACTGGAAACACACACTAGTCATAATAATGGTCAGTGTTTAGTGGATTTTTGAAAATGTTTTTTTAATTTGGTAGGTTTTGCTCACCAGTCACTCCACTGAAGAATGTGAGAATATACAACACAATCAAAAGAAAAGAAAAGAAAAAGAATTATCCTAAGCAGAAACTTCACACTGTAAATTGTCTATATGTTTCCAACAGTAACCTATTCCCATGAGAACAATAGAGGATGCAGCAAGGGGAAAGAAAAGAGGCCTCAAATTCTCCTCAAGCATATGCTGGTGTAAATCACGAGTAAATCCACTTAAGCCAATAGAGATAAAACAGTGTAAAACCAGTTTCAGAGGGGGGGGGGGAAATCAGCCTCAAAGTTTACAGTTGAGAAATGCCTTCCTGCTTCGGTGGATTCTTTCAGAAACTACTTAGAACCAAGAAAAGAAGAGATGTTTAATTGTATCTGGAATCCAATTTTTAATCACAGACTCACCAGCTGTGCCACCAGCATTATGAGACTAAGTTTTTCTGTGATCCTTAAGTGGAAATTCAGGTCAAAGACAAAGAAATCTTAAAAATACAGCTTTCCAGAAATGGGTGTCCTTGGTGCTCAATGTAGAGGCAGCAGTTCAAATGCTGGCTGTTCTATCATATGAAATTCTTCCTAGTGATTGTCAGTCAATAGTTGAGTGGGGGACAAAGGGTAGCTTCTTTCTTTGCCTTTCATTTCTTTTTTGAGCTCTCCTTTTAGTGAACTGTTCTGACTGGCATAACGTATTATGGTTGGAAGAAAGTCTAGGCAGCTTTCACCCACACCGAGTGGCATCAACAGAAGGTACCTCAAACTCCCAAGCATCTCCCCTCAGCGGGAGGGGGCGAAGCTTGCCTCACATGGCTAGCCAGCTTCAGTAGTTGCTGTACAGCCTCTTTGACGGTGATTTATCTCCTACCCCCAGAGTGCTAGCAAGGAGGGAATAGAGACTGCAATTGTGCTCAGTCCCTCTGGAGCCCCGGGGTGGGAGGAGAGTCCTTCAAGACACAAGGCATTCATTAACATTTAGAAACTAATTGCTTCCAGTATTTGGCATTTACAATAAAAACCATTTGGGCCAATTTTCAAAGGTGCTGCACAAACAACAGCTCCCAATGCAGTTCTAGGCACTGATCACCTCTGAAAATCTCATTCAATTTGTCTCAAGATAAGCACCCAGAGGATGGACATACCCCAACTCAAAAGCTACTTTTCAATATTTGAGACTTTCAGATTACATGATGTAATTGTGTCACACGTAGGATGTCTGGGGGGGTGGAGGAAGGAGGCGGCCTAACGTAAGTGGCACACTTTTGTCACGGTACAAAATTTATATTCCCAAAGTAACTCCAAATTCCATCATTAAGGTAATCAGTCACCAGCAGCTCATACCCAAGTGCACTCATGCAAATGCTACTACGGCTGTTAACTTTGGCACTAACTTTTCAGCTGCCACCAAGTCTCCAAACATTTTTTTATTTTCACGTCTAACACTTGGTTCTGCAGGTTACAAAAGAGTGAGATTAACTAGCTCAGTGTTGAAAATGTGGCAGTGTTCATATTGGGTTAAAAGGAAATCATTTTATCTTTCTAGACTCCTGAGTGTAGGCTGGGTAAGATAAGCCTACCCTGTTTTGAAACAGATAAAATACTATCTTTATTTACTGCTGGGAAGTGACTCTGGGCATAACTTTGTACATTATTAAAAGAGGCAAGCAACAGATTTCAAAACCTCCTCTTTTACATAGGCACTGTTGCGTTTGTCCTGTCTTTATGATTTATATCAGAGACTATAAATATCCAGTGTACTTGCTGTGAAGAGTTATTTGCTGTGCAGTTATTTGGGTAACTGGAATCCAATAGGCTTTCTTTGCATAGATATGATCCTCCTCAATATTAAAGTTCAAGGGATGCTGAAAGCTTCAAGAATGTGACAGGTCTGGAAAATCATTTTTAAGTTGCAAGATCTCCATTTCCAACTGATTTATATGCACAGGTTACTATTTGAAAAGGCTTCTTTCAAAACCTGAACATGAACTTAGCTAAGTAACTAAAGGATGACTGAACAATCAAGGTGTGAGTCCACCAAAGAGAGGTTTTCTAGCTAATTTATATTGCTCTTCAAGGAAGGTCTGTATTCTAGTGCAGGCTTTCTGGCACTTCAAAGCACATACCGTTTTATAGGGTCTAATTCAACTCACACTGAAAACCAGAATCTCGTTTACTTTAAAAGCCCCTTCATATCACTCTGACATAAACTTGGGAGTAAATTTGCTCCTGCTCTAGGCCTGTTCATACTGCCAGAGTGATGTAAAGTTGTCTTAATATAAATGAGAATCTGGCCCTAAGAGTCTTTCCATTGATTTAACTGGAGTTGGATAATGTCATAATATGCTAAGGAAAATTCCGGAACTTGATATTGCTGGCTTAGCTCTATTACCTTGATAACACCCGCATCTACAGAACGCACCTGTGGTATGTAGCCCATGTGACTATATAATCTGTTTTCTTCACTAGTTTTATTATGTTTGATTCTGAATAATTCCAGTACACATTACTTCATTATACCTGGCAGTAATGTAAGGAACCTACAGGCCTCTATCCTGTATGATTAGCTAGGGCAAGTTAGCATAAGAGTTTGTAACCTTTGGCATAGATAAATGGCCTACTGGTTCCCCTTTTAACTTTGGGGAACTGAATGGAAAACTGAACAGAGAACTGAATGTGTTTACCATAATTCTGGAACATACCGGTAACCACAAAGTACAGCACACAACATGGAATTAATGATTTAGGCCAAAGGTAACAGTTTCAAGGATGAGATAATCAATATTCATATATATGAATATGGTAGTAATGTGTCATAATATGTTAGTCTATAGAGTAAGTGTACCCAAAGATTTATCTGAGTAAGGAAAGAAGATTTGGGCATGGAAGGTTTGGCATTGATATGAATATTCAGGGCAGTGCTGTTACCCAGGGTTGTCAGAACCTCCAACAGGGGCAACTTAACTATTTCACTCCCGGCAGTGTAAGAATAAATCAACAGGAATTCAGCAATTCTGTCTGATCAAGGATTAAATGCAAGTTAGCGTGCTTTTGTCTAACACTGCAGTTTATTAGATTTAAGCACACACAAACATAAGCAATAGATTTAGAACATCCCAGATATTTACCTATATTCTGAGATGGTATTGAGTGAACAACGACAGGTCAGCGCTGGCCAAACGCCTCCCTGCTGGGAAGTAAAGATGTCAGGAAAATCTCTCTCCCAGGATATCTCCAGAGGACTGCTGCCAAGTACACTCTATTATCTAAACTTTTTATAACTAACTTCTTCAAAAACACATAGGTCATGATGTCCCCTACTGGATCACTACTTTTCCTAACTTTCAATAAACTTTTACTATCAGGGGCATCTAGACTCAAGGCTGTCCATCCACATATCTTCTTCCAAGCACATATTTACTTTTTCCTCCCTTCCTCCCATACTGTAACAAAACTGCCAGTAGTTATGACCTTGCTTCTGAAAGCCTGTCTCCAAATTAACCCTTAACTATGTGGTGTTCTATTTCATTAATTCATAGTAGCTGAGTGCATATAATATGGTTGCAATTAGTTTGAATCACATTCTGGGGTATATACACTTCTCAAAACCAGGGCAACATTCCCCTCCTTAAAGTCTATACATCTTTAATATTAAGGCCTTTTCACACACACACACACACACACACACACACACACACACGTTCAGTTAGTTACTTTTGAAACTCCAGCATTAGGCTCAAGGCTCTTAACCAAGACAGCAAGAATTTTTTCGTTGGCATTCTTCAGTTTCACCCCTAACTTTGCCTCATTAAAGACCAGACATTATGTACTTATTTTTGGGAAGTACCCATGGTTTGTAAAATTGCTAGTTTTGCAACTGATCATTTTTTCTCCTTATCCAGCATGTCAGTGCTAAGAACAACCACCACCAATGACATTTGAAGCATGAGAATCACCAGAATTGAACGTAAGGCCAAACTGAAAATTCCCGATGCTGTAGGGGACCATCCTAACAATGTCTTTCACCGTGTTCCGAATCTCTGCTAACCCTCTTAATTACTTGTTTAATTTAATTAGAAGTGTGGTGGATGGTAACCATGACTTTATGCGCCTTCTGCCTAGCAACTTGCTAATAATTCCTCAAATGGGAATGCTTAAATAACATTTTTACAGAAATTAAATTTATTTCAGTAGGTACAGGTATTACATTGGAGTATAAGGTGTATTTTACTTTTAATTATCTGGTCCTTTGTCTCCCACTACCAAGTCTCCAAGGAAGGGAGGTCTTGAAATTTTGCTTTTATTTTCAGTCTCAGTGTCTTTGCCACACATCCTGAGGGACCCGCACTTCCTATGTTCTCCAATTCTATCACCTGAATTCGGTACAAGAACCTAAGTATCTTCTGGTCAGATCTCTGGCAAGTCATAATAAACTAGCCCCATAAATTCAGGTCAACAGTATGTCTCTGTCTATGGAGATTGTTAAATCTCTCCCAGACAATCCTGTGTATGCTCTCTACACCCAGTCACAGGGACCTTTTCTCCCAGTGTTCCAGTTCTTACACTTTGAATCCCCTGGGGCTTCCCTGTGCCTAGACATTACAGGTTAGTTCTCACCAACTAATCTCAGAAAATACCTTTGGGTTTTTTGTTTGTCTTTTTTAAACTTTCGACTCCACAATTTTTTTTCCAATCTTAGTTGCTGAATATTCAATAGATTTACTTTACATTCCAATTATCAGACCCATCAAGTTCATTTGTCCAGGTTTGTGTTTCTAGTGGTAATATCTGCATGTACTTGGAGTTGTTTCACTTGCAGAGCTGTCATGGAAACAAATTTTATGACCAGTGGGGGAAACAAAGATGTTACTACTCCTGGTCTCCCAGCTATCTTATTGTAAGATATTTTTGTGTTTGTTTGTTAAGTTTCCCATTGTACGTTCTGTGAGACAGCTGAGAGAATTCCCATTTTCTTCACCCACCCAAGTTAGCAGTTAGCTCTGTCTACTATACCCAATTACTCTGTTTTGTCTTTGATAGACTGAAATAAATGGTTATAATGTACTGCAGAACAGATGAGTCACAAAGAAGTGTGTGTTACTCATTTCTTCACACAGCCACATTCTTTTTCAACAATTATTTCATTTTAAAAACCTTTTCCAATGAAACCTCTCTAAAGTGATAGGAGCATATGAATGCCCATGCTGGGTCAGAACCAATGGTCCATCTAGCCCAGTATCCAGTCTTCCGACCGTGGCAGGTACCAGATGATTCAGAGGAAATGAACAGAATGGAAAAGTTTCTCAAGTGATCCACCCCCCATCATCCAATACCAGCTTCTGGCAGTGAGAGGCTTAGGGATACCCAGAGCATAGGGTTGCATCCCAGACCATCTTGGCGAATACCATTGATAAGTTCCTGAAAGATAGATCTAATTCTTTGTTGAACCTAGTTATACTTTTGGCATTCACAAACATCCCCTGGCAGCAAGTTTCTCAGATTGAGTGTGCGCTGTGTGAAGGAATACTTCCTTTTGTTTGTTTTAAACCTGCTGTCTATTAATTTCATTGGGTGACCCCTGGCTCTTGTGTTATGTGAAGGGGTAAATAACACTTCCTTATTCACTTTCTCCACACCAGTCATGATTTTATAGACCTCTATTATATCTCTCCTCCACCCCACTTAGTCATCTCTTTTCTAAGATGAACAGCCCCAGTGTTTTTAATCTCTCATGTGGAAGCTGTTCCATATTCCCCTAATAATTTTTATTGCCCTTTTTCTGTACCTTTTCCGTGTATTTTTTTTGAGATGGGACAACCAGAATTGCACGCAGTAGTGGAAATGTGGGTGTACCATGGATTTATATAGTGGCATTATGATATTCCTGTCTTATTATATATCTCTTTCCTAATAATTCATAACATTGTTAGCGTTTTTGATCACTACCGCACACTGAGCAGATGTTTTCAGAGAACTATCCATGATGACTCCAAGGTCTCTGAGTGGTAACAGTTAATTTAGACTCCATCATTTCATAGGTATAGTTGGGATTATGTTTTCTAATGTGCATTACTTTGCCCTTATCAACATTGAATTTCATCTGCCATTTTCTTGTTTCAGGTTTTGTGAGATTACTTTGTACCTCTTCACAGTAGACTTTGAAATTAATTTTTTTTTTGAGTAATTTTGTATTCTCTGTAAATGTTGCCATCTTACTGTTTACCCCTTTTCACAGATCATTTATGAATACATTGAACAGCACCGGTCCCAATGCAGATTCTTGGGGGGGGGGGGGAGGGAGAGGGGGACACTGCTATTCACCTCTCTCCCCTGTGAAAATTGACTATTTATTCCTACCCTTTGCTTCCTATCTTTTAACCGGTTACTGATCCATGAGAGAACCTTACCTCTTATCTCATGACTGCTTACTTGATCACTCTAAAAAACACCATTTGCTTACAAGATGTTGGTCTTTAACTGTCAAACAAAATTGCAATGGAAACCTTGGGGATACTTTTAAAAGGTCAGTTCAGAAAGGGGATTCCCTACTAAAGTATAGATTTCACTTCACAGTAGACATTCTGTGAATTAATTTTTTCGAGGCACCAATTCAGAGTCAAAATTAGTGCCTGTAATCATTTGTAGCCACAATAAATAGAATTTTCACATCTAGATACCTGATTTGCAGGAGCAAAATGATGTTACTGCCTCCAAACTAAATAATTAGATGTCACAATTGTATTATTTAGGCCTGCAAATAAAGGTCCCACCATGACAAGGATCACAAAAATTTGGTGGCTAATTTACATGAAATTTTCGAAATGCTGGCCTCGATACGTTTATTTTCAGTTCTATATTTGCAGAACTGGGTGAACATTTCCTCCTTTTTGGTGCACAAACCTCCCCTGAAATGCCTTTTCTTTCTCCAATGTGTTCATTATTTGAAGTTATTGAACAGATGTGTATTCAAATATATTGCAACCTGAAGACGGCTCAAAAAGTATTTCCATGACTGTTGCTTCAAGTACTTGCCATGGATGCTTTGTAATTGCACTTTTAAGTCACATGGCATTGTTTTTTCTGCCTAACTAAATGGTTCCCATGCCCACAGAGTGCTATTGCTTCATGCAAACATATGGTGCAAATATGGATGTAAATATATAACTGCCTAATTAAAGCCCACTGAAGTCAGTGGAAAGATTCCAACTGACCTTAATGGACTTTGGATCAGGCTCTACGTCCCCAGTCCAGCAAAGAACTTAAGTGGGTACATAACTTTAAGCATGTGAGTGGTTCCATTCACACCAATGAGAATATTCCCTTGTTTAAAATTACACACATGCTTCAGTGCTTTACTGGATCAGACCCTAGGGTCCCGACCCTCAAAAGGTATTTAGGTTTTCAATGGGAGTTAGGCACCCAATACCTTTGAAGATATGGTCCTACACCCATGGGTATTTATGAAACTGTCTCTGCAAATTTAAAATTACTTTGCACAGAATGTTCATAAAAAGTAAGTACATGGGATTGAAAATGCGATGCAATGAATGTGTGGTTTTGTTTGAATTTTTATGAATACTCTCTTTGCATAGTTTGCCTTACTCTCCTCAGGAGAATCTTAGTATTCTGGTATCCTCACATGAAAACAGATTTATTATCAACCCAAATTCAGAGCTGGTCCTAAAGCGTGCAACTCCCCTGAACTAGAATACTAAAGTTCTCCTGAATGGAGTTAAACCTTCAGTGGAATAGCATTTGCTCACACCTGATCTGAATTTAACCCAATTTTTTGTTGCTGTTGAGCCTAATGTGAGAAAGCCATTGCAGAAATAGTAAACACGTTTTCCTCAGTGAGCTTACTCGAGAGCAAATATCATAGTGATCCAACATATTTCCTAACCATGCCCACTTTTTAATATAAACATTGCATTTTAGATATTTACCTGCACCATATTTTCAGAGACTGAACCTTGATGACCTTCTTCACTGTTTAATATTGAAATATGTGGCTTCCACTCATTTTTATACCAGTGTAACAATGCCATCTACAGGCCATACAATACACAAATTCTATATTATTTAAAGACTAATGTTTCAATCAAAGAAAAAGACACCTCTGAAGTTGAAAACTGTCCAAAATTAGCCCTGTTCAATCAGCCTGACAAACTGTGCCATTTTACAAAATTATCCAGTAATATTATGGCTCACCAACAAAAATATTATAAAAAGAAGAACAGGAGGACTTGTGGCACCTTAGAGACTAACAAATTTATTAGAGCATAAGCTTTCGTGGACTACAGCCCACTTCTTCAGATGCATCCGAAGAAGTGGGCTGTAGTCCACGAAAGCTTATGCTCTAATAAATTTGTTAGTCTCTAAGGTGCCACAAGTCCTCCTGTTCTTCTTTTTGCGGATACAGACTAACACGGCTGCTACTCTGAAAAATATTATATTAAACCAACTGCTAATGCCTAGTGCTCCCAGCTCTTTCATTGCAGTAAGTTATAAAGCAGAGGGTCTTTCTTTAATGCAGTGGAAATATATTTTGGGGAGGTGGGGCCAGAGAAGAAGGTCGCATGTTAAAACAAAGTGTTTCCAATTTAGTTGCTCATCATAAATTGGCATTAGTTATATACCCAAATTTTCATATAGAAATTTTACTTTATTTTGTTTTACAGAAGATTCCAAAAAAAAAGGTCAGACTCGACCTGCATCTACCATCTTAGCTTTGAGCAAAGCTAAGGACTTTATGTGAAGAGCTTCATGCTGATACGGAGGTCAACCAGCCATGGTTCCTGGGATCAGCAAGTTTCTTACGTGCATAATGGGCTTGATGCTGAACCATCTGGCCATCAATCCAGCAAAGCATTTATGTATGCGCTTAATTTTAAGTATATGCATAATCCCATTGGCTTCAATGGGGCTATGCAAATGCTTGAAATTAAACACATACTAAGTGCTTTGCTGGAATGGCACCAGAGTGCTCAGAACCTTGCAGGATCAAGCCTCGTGTGCTTAAAGCTAAGCATGTGCTTAAGTACCTTGCTGAATCAGGATGCAAATTAGGGCCCATAACAAGGATATTATTTGTGTGTCTCAAGACTTTTATTTAAGAAAGAGACTTAGTGGAAGAAATTAAAGAGTGATCAGTAAGTATTTTGGGAAAGAGAGAGAGATGTCAGAGGGTGATAATTCCAATGAGATAATCAGATCAGAAGTGTGAACTTTGGTGCCAGACAAGAGAGATATGAGTTTAATTTAAGGAAGATAGAGTAGGGAATCGATAAAAAATGATTGTTCTGTGAATCCAAGTAAAATATTGAGGGACAGGGAATCAGCAGGAATCAAATGTGAAGGGATCTGAAATTTAAGACAAAAGCATTTTATATACTTTGGAGAATAGTAATAAACCTGAATGTTTACAAAGCAAGATGGCTCGTTATTAGTTGTGGGAGCCATTGGGTGGATTATGCCACCTTAATTTATGCCTAGAAATCCTGGGCTCACTAGTCCTATGGATTTGGAATGGAATGGAGGAGAAACCAAGACTCTGTCCATTACAGAGGGGTGTTCTGGTTTCAGGTTTCTTTGTGATTGCTTCCCACAGCTCTCATTGAGACAAACAAATGAGATGGAAAAGCTCATGCCACTGACCAAAATCAGCGCAGTAGCCGGGAGTGAAGGGAAGTCATCAGACAAGTAAGCAGTCTGAGACACAGGCTAAGTGGACTTTTCAGATGGAGCTGAGGCTGCTTAGCATTTAAAAAGTCAGCAGCTGATGTCCTAACATACATCATCACTAACATTTTTGAAGATGTTCAGGAGGACAGAAGTTGATAAATGACTCTGCCACCTACCCTTGCTCCTTTTGCGTTTGTAAGGTTTTCAAGCAGCTGTTGTAATATCCCAGGTTCCACAAAACAATACAGCAGAGAGATCTTATGTCTATTGTATCCAAGAATTTGACAGACATTCGGTCAGAGGATACCCTTCTACAATATGGAACATTAGGAGATGCAGCAGTGATGATATTGTCAGTACACCAGTTGCAACCATGATAGTGTCAGTAACTACATTACTGAAAATACAAAAAAGAAGCAAGTGAATATTCAGACATGGGATTTGAAACAACAGTTCTTGAAACCCAGGTCATTACCTCCGGAGACTGTGATAGTAGGAACAATTTTTTTTCAACTGGTGGGCTTTTATTATAACTAAATAAACTAAAGAAATATGTCTGGAGAATACTGATTGAATTTGAAAGTGAATTTTGCTTTGACTATGTTTTGGGACCCTTTCAATTACCCTGTATAAACATTTGCATGCTTGACATTTACAGTATTTCCAACCACAAGAGATAAAAATGAGAAGTCAGACCCCCTCAAGAGATGGGCCCAAAAACAAGATTTTTAAAAGGATCAAATAATGCTTTCCAGTTGGCCTTCTGACTTTTTAATTCCCCTCTATTCCTCAGCCAATACACATGGAATAATTTCCAGTTGAAAAGTCAACCTCCAATGCATGCAAAAATGCACAAGTCTCACTGGCTGCTCAGATGGAGAGTCCACTTATCACCTCATCCCTGAGAAAGGGGAAATACCAGACATTTCCTATTACTGGTTTGACTCAGCAGAGCAGCAGCATTTCTCCACCTCCTGCTGCCCCGGGACTTCTCTACAACCTGGGACTCTCGGTCACCACTTCCACAACTTCCCCCTCTGCTGCCTCTCACTGCCCCAGGACCCATTTTCTGCACTAGGGTCATATATGAAGTCAGGGCTCAGTGGCAGGACATAGTTTTGCCCACATGCCCATCCCTAAAAACCCTTGGATTGGAGGATTTTCTCACTCATCCATGACAACTCCTCCCACAAGAGCCAAAATCCTGTGACCTGCAATCAGTTAATGAGAGTTGGCAACACTGCCTTCCATGGACTGCGTGGCAAGGACTCCCCTTCATCATTACTTCCAAGCTGGCGAAGTTGCCATTCAATCCCTCCATCTCCTATCCCCATCACTGTCCTCTGCACCCCCTCAGCCTCCCACATCATCCTACAACCTGTCAATCTGCCTCCTGTCTCCTCCTAGGGCCTGTCCCCCCTCACTTTCCTCATTCACATTTCACAGTGTCTTTTCTTCTCCTCAGAGTCCCCGTGTCATGTCCTGTCCAGTCCCCTGAACCTAGGGTGACCAGACAGCAAATGTGAAAAATCGGGACAGGAGGTGGGGGGTAATAGGAGCCTATAAAAGAAAAAGACCCCAAAATCGGGACTGTCCCTATAAAACCGGGACATCTGGTCACCCTACCTGAACCAGTGGATGGCAGCAATTTTGACTGTGCACATGGCTTCAATATCAATGAAAACAACAGGAGGTGCCAGCCCACTTTCTTAAGGGCAGCCTCACTTCCAGATGCAGATAGACTCTGGGGAAATGGTGGCCATCTTGCTGACTTCAGGCCCATTGACAGGAATAGGAGATGGTGGCCATTTTGAATAAGGGAAAATTCAAGAGCTGCTGCCTTTCTTCATGTTTTCATAAAACTAGTAAAAAAAAAAATCCAACCCTAAGATTATTAGTCCCGCAATAAAATTGAGAGAGTTGGCAATACTTCATTACTGTCACAAATGCTCATAAAAAGCAAATATTAAATTGGAATAGTTGCTTTAAAGGAATTTTAAATTGTACATTGGAATATTAGATTACCCAGTTAGGGAACAGAAAATATAACCACATGATTGGGGTAACTAACTCTTCATGAATCATCTGTAGACTAAACATTATTTGCTGAGGTTAAAGAATTTTGAAAAATACTTTTGAGCATTTTGAAATCATTTAATGGATAATTTCTGGATTAAAAACAAGGGTGACTGTCAAAAATTGTTCATTGCGCGTTATTCCCTCAGCTTCAGTATTTACATTTCACTTTCAACCTTGTTTTGTTAGCTGCATTTTCTGCAGCACTTCCCTATTATTTATATTACACAAGTGCCCAATGTCCCCAAGATATTGGGACTCCA
The DNA here is from genome assembly GCF_011386835.1 of Chrysemys picta bellii. Taxonomy (NCBI): domain Eukaryota; kingdom Metazoa; phylum Chordata; order Testudines; family Emydidae; genus Chrysemys; species Chrysemys picta. The sequence goes on along the minus strand of NC_088799.1, from coordinate 12,477,815 downwards.
TTGTTCTGGGTACTGTACAAAACATGCACGAAGGGACAGTCCATACCCCGAGGAGCTTGCAGTCTAAATAGACAAGATAATAGTCGAAGCTGGTTGTGAACTTTTCAACACAATTTTTGTTGGAAAATGCTGATTCACTGAAACAAACTTTTCACAGAAACATTTAGTCTATTTTGACTAAACTTTGACCAGGAAGGTTTCCTGTGGACAGAATGGAATTTCTGGTCAAACCCAGAGAGAGAGACCTACCTGGAATAGCCAATAGCCTGCAGGTTAGTGTGCTCACATGGGACATGGTAGAATTAGGTTCAAGTTCCTGGCTCAAACTGAGCAGAGAAGAGACTTGAACCTAGGTTCTCTCACATCCCACTGAGCTGTTGGTTATTCTGAGTGGGGGGGTGTCTCACTCCTCCCAAAACAAGAAAAAGTTTGATTTATTTCTGTATCAGAACAGAAACAAATTTTGAAACCTCATTGTTCACTAAATGGGATTTTTGTTTTCCAATCAACGCTAATAATTCTCTTATTCTCATAGGGAAATGAGGTAGAGAGAGATTAAGTGACTTGCCCAAGAGCATACAAGATGTCTACAGCAAATTTGGAAATTTAAGCCAGATCACCTTCCCCCCAGTTCAGTGCCTTAACCACAAGTCCATCCTTCCTCACTTGATCTTTGGAAATACAAGTGATCTAAAAAATTAGCCCAGGCACCACAGCACAGTGAAAGAGTTAAAAAGGCACACTGATTTTGAAGCAGTTAAATCTTCTCAACTCTACTTAGATTGGTAATGCATTTGCTGAAGTTTTGAAAATCTTTTGTGGAATACAGAATTGATTCAGATCTATTCATTTAAATTGTTTTAAAAATGCTATTAAACACCATATATATTGTCATATCACACAAGCAACCTTCCAAAATGCTTTAAACAAGTTAAATAGTACAATTATAAGGATGATGGATTTAACAGAGAGAAAGAGAAAAACTAAGAGCTATAAAAAAAGATATTTTATAGGTGAGGTTTCCTATAAAAAACACTGATGAGCTGGAAAGACACCATTTCAGGTGGCACGTGCTTAAGGGGCGAAGGTTCCCACACGAATAGTGGCAAAACTGCACAGACAGAGCGGAAGGTAGTGCTAGACAAGTGAATTGGAGCAGGAAAGGGAGGTGAAAGGGAAGAAGAGATAAGATCTATGAGGTAGGCAGGAGCAAGTCCATGGATTGTTTTTAAGTTACATGCCTCAAGAATGTAAGATGCATACAATACACTGAACAGCCACTACAGTACCAAATGGTTATTTGACTCCATCCCAAAACACTGTGCATTGTCTATCATTTTGGGGACCTTGTGCACAATGTGATTGCAGCCTCTGGCCAGATATCAGCAACTTGGCCAAAGCCAGAGGCTCAGCCTACTTCCGCCCCGTTTTGTTTAATAGCATTTCTCTGTGGAATAACCCAAGCAGGCTCTAAATACAAACCACCTAGTCAACATGGAATTCAAGGTGGCACTGTATTTCCCTAATCCAAACTCTGGATTCTCCAGACATCATCCACACTTTACTATCCCCAGGGGCAAAAGGAGGGGCATGCAAAACTGGTCTGGAAATATTATATAATGGTCTGGAAATATTATATAAAATTGAACTCCTTTGGAACTTGAGAAGGAAAAGGAGTTAATTTGGGAGAACAGAAAAGCACAAGGTTTTCATTATAAGCACTAAAGCTCTTGTAGGGATCAGAGTCCTCCTAAAATGATGAGCAAAAGGACAACGCTGGATGGAGACTAAAGGGAGTCTACAAGTAGCGAGCCAAATAAAACTTCTCTTCTTGCAAAGTCCATGGGAACTCTTGCCTACTTCGTAACAAAAGGTTCTTGTCTGCCTCAACATTTTTAGCAATATTACTCTGAAGAATGTTTTTGCTCAGCTATCCCTTATCTTATAATTCACTCTATTTTCTCTAACAATATAGCTATGTTTAAACAATTTAAGTTGGATTTAATGTCTGTTAGGGCCCAGCCATGCTGCAAGTACAGCTGTGTTTTTGTAACCAGCCCATAACACTCCATTCTGACCTGGTTAAAACATGCTTGAATTGTTTTGACACACCCTTGTATTCTGTTCAAGAAAGGACATTTTGTCTCTTTTACTTCACCTATAAAAGAGAAAAAAAGCAACTGCCACAATCACACTGAACGATTGTCTTAATATAGTAGCTATCTATATAGTCAACCTAAATGATGACAATACAATACCACAGAAAACCATGGTCTGTGGAACACTTACTAGTGGTCACATGAGAGCTTGCTTGTCATATTGTGACCAGCTGATGCATCATCTTAGAGAAGCTGAACACACAGAAATACTTTCCTACTGTCAGTTTTCCATGTGATCAATTGCTGTGTTAGCCTCAGGGATGCAGTGTGATCATGAGCAAGAAAAGAGACCCACATGACTGAGAATAGGAAGGGAGGGGTTTGCATAGGGTGACCAGACAGCAAGTGTGAAAAATCGGGATTGGGGTGAGGGGTAATAGGAGCTTATACAAGAAAGCCCCAAATAGCGGGACTGTCCCTATAAAATCAGGACACCTGGTCACCCTAGGTTTGCAGAACAATCTGTCTGCTAAGATGCAGACCACACCGTTAGGAAAAACTTGAGAATCCTGAATTGCCCGACATTTCTTATATTTGAGACTACTGACTCTCCAACTCGAATGGCTTCCCCCACTTTCCCTTGATCAATGATGTTTTACATATCTATAGTGCCTTTCCATCTGAGGATCACAGCTGCTTTACAAACATTAATGCATTCAGCACCTTTATGAAGTAGGTAATATCACAATTGTATATGTGGGTAAACCGTGGTACATAGAGGTCAATGGCTTGATTTCCAGAGGCATTGAACACCCACTACTCCCATTGACGGTTTCTCATTCTTCATACCGGACCAAGGAAGAACGACAGTTTAGCCTGCTTTCAGGGTTTTGTAATGAAACTTGTGTGCAATGTTTTGCAACAGTGACATCTGCATATACAATATGACTAATCTGAAATGAAGGGTCTGAACTGCTCTCTCTCACTGCTGTGATCCCTTTTGCATGAGACAAAACAGACTGTCCACCTGTCTCCTCGGTGAAGATGCTGTGAGTTTCCTTGCATCACCTGGTATACCAGACTAATCCCTTGAATTTATTCAAACTGGATTTCTCTCTGGTAGATTTTGCAATCTTATGCCTGCTGCTTGGCTTTGTATGCAAATAGGCATCCATCATAAGACATACAATGCACAATACACACATAACCAGACAGAGAGAAGCGTCTGTTACCCCCTACCTAGAAGGAAAAGTCTGAGGCATGTTACTTCCTAGTGACCTGCCTTACCTTAAAAATATCATTTTCAATATAGATACATACATGCGCTGATCTATTAAATATTACCCTTTCATACATTTCTCGATTATTGTGATGACCAGCAGGCTACTGGCCCTCAGAAGAGACCTTCCATGCCACCCTTTGTTGAATTTATATGTATTTACCTGACATAAGGGATCCCTGTAAAACTCAGTCTCCTCCACCCTCTGCCAGTTGGCACCAACATGTTCCTGCATCACACAGGTAAGGATAGAGTCTGTCAAATTAGTCTGAATTAGCTTTCTCCCCATCTTGAGGAGGATTTCAGCTCAGATAGTTGAGGGAGACTTCTAATTCACCTCCATACTCAACAACTACTCCAAACACAACATGGGTCAGTTATCAATTCCCAAAGTTTAATCACAGGAAACTAATGTGTTAATAGTTCCATTTAGGAATGGAAGAAATAATGAAAAAATAAACCCTCATAGGGCTTCACTGATCCCTGTTGTAACTTCACTCTCTTCAGATTATAACAGGGGAAGAATCTGACCCCATATAATATAATCTAGGACCGGGCTGACTCCACACAATGCAGGCAATTTATGTTCTACTGTGAAAAGCCCTCAATCTCGATGTGTTCCCATCTCAATAGAGTAGCACTGTGAAGGGCAAAATCTCCCAGACACCAGAGTTCTTAGCTGGCCAACTCCATAATATAATACACACAAAGATCAGAAAAAGCTGTCACCTCAGATGTGTATGTTTCACAGTTATTTTCCTAGCCAAGAGGAAATTCACTAATCTACTTTCCTAAACTGAGAGAATGAGAAGAGGCCACATAAAAATTAGGCTATCAAGCCAGGGAAATCAGTTCATTTTGATTATGTTGACATTCTCCATCCAACTTTTAAACAGCCTGCCCCCAGATACATTTTTTGTTTGAATTGCATTAAGAAGTGGAAATTAGCTTTATAAATATAAATCAGTTAAATATAATGCAATATTTATGCTGAAGTATCAGATTTTTTCCCCCATCTGGGATTTCATTTAAAAGAGAAATACAGAGAAAGCTATTCCTTAGTGTTCTCAGAAAGGGAGTAGGTTTACAATTTATGTAAATTAATTTCCATCCTGACACAGAGTAAACTCCTCACTTTACTTGATTGCAGTGAGAAAGTCACTCATGCAGTATGAGACTATACCTACCGGTACTACGTAGTCTCGCTCTTCAAATGCTAATACGGTGAGGCCAAATTCTACCTTCTATTATTCCTGTTAAGCTTCCCATTGAAAGTTCCAACCCATTCAATCTTAGGTTGCACAGACTTGGAGCCAAAGCTAGTCCTAATCACCTGGGCCATTCATTTATCTCTTCCCATTTTCTCATGTAAACACCAAAGAGGAAGAAGAGCTATTTAAGCTAAAGGACAACATTGGCACAAGAACAAATGGGTATGAACAAGTCATGAATAAATTTAGGCTGGATATTTAGAAAAGGTTTCTAACCATCAGAGAAGTGAGGTTCTGGAACAACTTTTCAACAGGAGTAGTGGACCCAACAGCCTAACTCGTTTTAAGATGGAGCTTGATAATTTTATGTACAGGATTTATATGCCAGTGTGGCCTACAATAGCAGGAGACTGGACTTGATGCCCCAGGAGGTGTTTTCTATCCCTCTCTCTCTCTCTCTCTCTTCTGGGCCATGGGAAGGGAGTAAATAGCTCAAGGTGATTATTTTGGGGAAGCCAGAGGGAGCTGAAGAAATGTAACCTGGTTTTGCTGACCAGCTCTGCCTGTCAGCTCTGCTTCCTTTTTCAAAAGATTACTTTTCTTTCCAGTAGTTTAATTATTCAGTCAGGGTTCTTGTGTGTGTCTGAGATTAATAGAATTTGCCCATCATATTGATTAGGTCACTTATTATTGTTCAGCTGGATTCACAGTATAAATAAGACTTCTTTGCAATTTCAAAAATCCTTTTGATCCAGTGAATCAATTTGATTTTTTTCTTATTCTACTAGAAGCAGAAGTGCTAATTATCTGCCCTTATGTCAATGTTGCCTCAGCTGCAGCCTACAATGCTGAGTAGCTGGTTTCCTTATTGTCATTAGCACTGAAGTATTCTTAGAAGGATAATTTCATTCAGGCAGTCTACGTGTTCTTACTTTCGCAGGGGAAAATAGAGGCTCTCAATTAGAATCAGGATGTTGTCTATCACTAATGACTAAGGGTAATGAGACAACAGCATGATCAGAAATGGTAATATTTTCAATTTCCCATCCCCAGCTATTTTCACCTGTATTTTACTGAGGTAATTATATCTTGTCCTGGGATACATATTCTGGCTATCCACAATAAAATGTGAATTCTTTATCTCTAGTTGGCAGCTTTCTCCAAACAAAATCCTAATTCAGTTAACTTCATTTTAATAGGTTTTCCCTCAACTGATTTCTGAAAGACATGGCAGCTAGATTTATTCGTGTCCGGTGATAGTGTGATGCTGAAGCCCTCAACAATACATGTGATATTCTAAGTAAATTGTGCATAGATTTCTGATATTCTAGAATGGAGCCCTGTGATTTAAAATGGCGAAAGGCAAATCCCTGAAATTAAAATATATCCCCCTTATCTCAGTGCAAGAATAACTTGATCTTTTTTAATTTACCAAAATAGCATTTAACAATTTTATTTAAATGAAGTAGAAAACACCATCCCTACTCCCATGCACTTCAAAACAAATTTGCTTTACTCGCTGTTGCCTGAATACTTTCTACATCAGTTTAAATCTTGAAAAATGATAGACTGTTAAATTTGTTAATTCTCAGGTATTTGTTCTTTTCTCTTATCCTATATCTTCTCTAGCCTGAATCCAGTATCAATGATGCATGTAGTAATATGGCTTCAAAAGCAAAATGCCAGATTCTGCCACCCTTACTTAGAAGTAGTACCTAATTCAACTAATTTCATTGCAACTATGTACTGAGGGTCCAATCCTGATTGGTGCTGAGGACCCTCCACTTAGAGAATTCAATAGAAGTTGAAGGTGTTCAGGTCCTTCCAAGATCAGACCTTGAATAAAGGATTAGTTCTCATAGGCAAGGTTTGCAGAATATTACTCAGAATAAGATGGAGGGAAAGAAAGTTGGGGGTCCTTTGGAAAATACAGTATGTGATCATGTAATTAAATGAATATGCACAAGAGGATGAATTAAGGTTGCACAGAAAACTTTAATGCTGGTATTTCCTAACGTTTGAGGGTTTGACATTGCAATCTTAATAATGTTCTTTCAATCTACCTTTTAGTGTTTAATTTCCTAGGTTTTTTCAAAAGAAAAAAAGATATTCCATCATGTGGTATATATTGATGCTTACATCGTTCATCAACAGGGTTGGAACATTTAGAGTCACCACACAGACCTCTGCCACTTGAGCTAATAGATTAACTAAGAGCAATAGTAGGCTGTCATCCTCTATGTAGACCAGCACTCGAGGGTATCAGACACACACACTTTGCCAGTTTCACATATTTGCTGACAGCTAGTGGGCACAGACTCTTTGGCCAGTTTCTCCCAATGTTGGCCCCTTCTGCCCGGTCTCCTCCAATCCACCCTGTCCCAGTCCTGTCTCTTTTCCTCCCTTGGCTCCTTATCCCAGTAGCATTCTCCTTGCCTACCCATTCCCAGCCTCTACTCAGGCTTCTCATCTCAGTCCCAGTCCCCTTATCCAACAGTCCCAATTCTCCAAACCCCACAGTTTCTCATCTGATTTGTCTCTCCTGTACACACTCTGGGTCCTCATCCAATCTCAGTCTTCCCACCCATCCCAATCTTCTTTCCCTTACTCCTATTCCCAGTCTCTTTACCCATCTAGCCCCAGTCTCCCATTCCCTCCAGTTCTTTGTCCAATCTCAGGAACACCACTATCTCCAGCCAACAAGCTCCCAGTTCTCCCCTTTCCCACCCCCTCACCCCCCATTTCCCTAACTGGCTCCCAGTCTCTTACTCTCGAACTGTCAGTTCCCCTCCCTGACCCAGTCTCACAACTCCTTGTCCCAATCTACTCCTTTCCCTCCCATCTAATCAGTTATTGTCCCCTCTGCATTCAAATCAGATGGCTTCCTTCTCCATGAAGGCTCCCTGCTCTCAATTCTGGTGCAGAGTCGGACCCTGCCCTGGAGCATCTAGGAGCACCCATTATGTAGAAAGTCCTTCTGATCTTCCATGGCCCTGGGCTGGAGCATGCTCAGTCACTCTGTGGGGATGCTGCATACACGTAGATGCTGCAAGGGTATTGAGCATGCTCAGTGAGGGCAGAATCTTTGAGATTTTAGCTGTTAAGGTCTAGCAAGACTCCACTGAGCAAGCGCAAACTGCAATTTTTCAGAGGCGTTATTTGCTCCCCTGAAAATCTGCCCAAATTTCACCAGCGAGAGGCCCATCCCTGACACAAAGGCAGTCCCCCTACTAAATTTCAAGTCCTTGATCTAAAATATGTGAGGAATTAAAGCATTTCAAAGAAAAGGTCACTAGAAGTTTTTTTAAAACATGGCCAAAACAATGAAGTTTTCCCTAGCCTTGTTGGCAGAACAGTTTGGGCCGAAATTCTCCAAAACAATTCAGCCAGCAACAGTCACTTGGCATGGAAAAGTTCAGCCCAAATGGCTAAATTTTGGCAATGTTATAAGCAGATGAAAATAGGCTCTTGTAATGGGAAGTGTCAACAACAGGTGATGTTAGCAGCCCTGCCTATTATAATGATGTCCCATTCTCTCCTGGTCTCTGAAGTTTTCTAGAAAAAACTCTGACAGCATTTTGTCACCAGAAAATGTTAGCAAACTTCATCCCCAGGGACCTTATTGCTTTTCTTTTTTTTCTTCTTCCATAAACCCTTTGCTAAAGTGCTGTAGAAGCAATTTTAGGAGTGGGTGTATTGCACATCATGTTCACTACATGAGCACTTTGGCTGCAACCCAGTGGAAACCTCCTACAACTTACAGGTGCTTTGTGACCTACAACTTGGGAAACTATATGCAACACCAAACTTTTTTTTAAAAATACCCAGTCCCACTTATCCCTTAATTATGCATGATCTCATTCTCTCTCACTCCCTGCCGTTGCTAATGTAAATCAGAAGTCTTATGCTGCAGCTGAATTGAAGAAAAAAGAATATCCCCATCTTTCTCAAGTCTGGCTTCTCTCACATCAGCTACTATTATGGAGCTACCTTGCTGGAATTTCTCTCTGGTGCTCTCACTGGCAGGTTGATGCTACTATAAAGGTTTTGGTCCTTTGTGGGAAGTAGGCAGTGACCAAAAACGTTTGGAAAGAGCGACAGTGATGTGTGGCATGACAATGACAGACGTACTTTGTGTACAAAGTGGTACTGAGGCTTGATCAGGCATCTGGTCAGGAATCTTCCTGAAACAGCTCAGTCAAGATTTTCAAAAGCAGCCACTGATTTTGGATGTCTCAATTTCTGGGGTGTCCAATTTGAACTTAACCAGGATTGATTTTTTCAAGGGTGCTCAGCACTTCTTGGAAATGAGGCCCTGCTCAAAAGTGGCTGAAGTCAGGCACCCAAATAAACTTTGGAAAAATCAAGATCAAGATTCCCAGCATCAGATCTCATTAGAACCAAAACCAAAGCAATTATGGGTCATTACCACCATGCCACTGACTGCCCCACAAACGTAGACTGCATCCGGTACTGAGCTTCTACAGTACTAGAGAGAAGCTGATAAACTGGAAAGAGTTAAGAATGGGAGTGTTACCTGAGTGAGGCAGGCAGAAGGGGATATATATTACATGGAAGGCTATTTTCCCTTCTCCTCTCCCCGTCCCCAGCCTAGAAGCCTGAAAAAACAGAATTCTCACAAGAAAGTAGCTCATTCTTACAAAATTTACAGCTCAATTTTACCATCCCAATAGATAACACTTTAGATAAGCCCCCAAACTTATGGCTGTTGAACCTCCAAATTTTTTTTTTTGAGTTTCACCCATTGCTGCATAACATACAATGAGCTTTCCATCGTTCAGTTAAAGAATATTGGGCCCTATTCTCTTCATACATTGTTGTAATCAATTAAAGTCAATGGAGTTACACCAGTGCAAAAGTGACGTGAGATCACAATCAAGCCCATAATATTTATTATAAACTAAATTGCAGAAACTTAATGACAACCGGCTGATCTTTCCTGGATAACCTAGCTGCTGTTGGATGTGACCGGCTCCTCTCCAGCAAGAATATTTCTTCGATGCATTTATTACTATGACACATTTCAGCTATTTACTTACGGAGTTGCCTTGAGGACAATGTCATTATTAAAGCTATGCTTAACTATCCATTTTCTAACACTGCTTTTCACGGTGAAAAATGACAATATTCTTCCTCCTCTCCTGCCCACTAGAAATTGAATGTTTTGGCAGAGAAACTTCATTATTTTGCAGCAAGCTGACCTTTAATAACCACCTTTCTGTTGCCGCCAAAACTCAGGAGAGAAAGAAAAATACTTTGGTTTGGACATATCTGCAAAAGCTCAAATCTGAAAACCCGCTTCTCAAATTTACTTTCAACGAACTGGAAATTTGGGTGGTTGCATTACTCACTCAGTTGATTAAACACAGGCATACAAATAGTTTTACAAATACTCTTGCTTCTGTCCAATTCCACCAAATTCAAGCCCCTTAATAGTAGTGAATTCTTGAAGGGTTGAAATTTGTCTACCTGATTAGTCAAATACATACATTATTATTTGTTTGGTTAAACACGGATACTGAGACAGCACCTAGAGACCTCAACTGTGTCAGGGCCCCATTGTGCTAGGTGCTGTGCAAGCAAATTGGGGGAAATTTTCAAAGGTACAAAGGGCAGGTAGGCATCCAACTCCCACTGATAGTTAATGCAAGTTGGATGCCTAGCACCAACAAAAATGAGTCCTTCCCCCCCCACGGCTGCCCGGAAGACCTCGCGGTCTCAAAACACAAAACATAACAGGTGGCTCAGACAAACAACAAAGCTGTGTATGTGTAACATTGACAGACCCCAGTTGTCAGGATTAAACCTTGGACTTCTGGAGCTAAATGCGTGAGCCTCTACTGCATGAGCTAAAAGCCACATGGCCATTAGCTAAGGCTGTAGCAGACTCATTAATCTCTAAGTGGTCTCAGTGCCACTACATGGGATAGAACACCACACCCAGGTTGTGTGTGGGTTACATGTGTGTCTGCACAATGGATGACTAGGTAACGAGGATAATAGGCCATTTTTGTCAGTTATCCGGCAAACTGCACCTCTGACCCCCTCCTGGTCTGTCCGAAGGCACCCAACCTATGTCTCTGGCCTTGGGCCATTGCCTATCTCTCAGGGTGGAATCACATGGTTTTTCCACCCAGGTTCTGAGTTGCAGTACCCAGTGTATCAACCATGATTTACCTCAGCAGGTCTGAACTTATGCCCAGCCCCTGCAATTCTGTTCCCAAGAGGGCAATGACTGTGGTAATCAGTGATCAAAACAGCCTTCTGAAAGTAAAATATTATTTATTTAGAACAAACATTTGGATCAGGTCAGTCATCCCTTCACAGCCATTATGTTCACCAGCAATAACTTAAAATATTCACATACTGAATAATTCCACAAACATTGGTTTATGAATGCTCCACAGAGCCAAAATTTACTGCGTTTTTTATTTGATGAAAAACTATGTAATCAACTCTGAGTAGCAGCAATTAGGAAAGAATGGGGAGACATCAGAAGTTCAGGATAGTAGTTTAGTTAGAAAATAATTTCTCATTTCAAAGGTGAAGCATTCACTGAGAGGCATGAGAGCAATGGAGAAGATGAATTATGAAAATGCACAAATTATAGATCCAAGGGCATAGGTGCATAGATGCATTTCTGCATAGGTGTTTGTGTGATGGCTTTAGTGGCAGCTGGAAATATGCATGAACACCTACAAAATTATTTTAAAATATCTGATCTGCAAGACATGGTAGAAACAGTACCTGAACTGAGAGAATCCCTGTCTATCAGTGTGCACTCAATTAGTCATTTTACACATGCACAACTACATATTTTGTATGTGCAAGTCAGTGCATCTTAGTGAAAAATCAAAATCCATCTAAGAATTGTCATGCCATATATTGCCTGATTCTCCTATCATTGACACTGGTTAAAAATCAGAGCAACACCAGTGTAAGGGAAAGGAGAACCAGGCCCACTAACTACCGGGGAAAATGACCCAGAGAGGTTCTTTCAACCTAAAATATTGTAATACATCAAATGGAGGCAATGGGTTTATTTTGCATCTTCCTCAAGTGCTTGGGCTGATTAGCATAATATGGATCTCAGCAATTTGATTTGATTCTGAGGGCATAAGTAGGAGTTCAGTGGTATGTAGACATTTTGTTGGTCCTCTGCATGGGGGTGAATTTTCCCCCCCAATGCAAAAAATAAATAAATAAACAAATAAAGTCCCCCCCCCCCAACTATGTGTTTTAGATTATAAGCAGAGCATGCAGCTCAATTAAATATGCACAAAACACAAATCCATTAATGAATTGCATCTTGGTGCACTAAAGGAAGTTAACCAAATCAGCTTAAATCTTCTTATAGGCTTCATGCTGGTATGGTGACCGATAAAAATTAAGCATGCAAGGAAGTTGTATTGGACTGTCCAGATTCTGTTTATATTCAATCAAAGTAGCCTACTTTATCATGCTGCTCTTGACACTGCTGCAAAATAGATAACAGCTAAATCAGAGATTGTCAAACTGAAGTAACTGTCAGGAATTAAATGGTGTTGCTGAATAAAACCATAATTGAAATGCTCAAAAAACCTCCAAAAACAATGCTGGAAACTTTAGATGACATTGCAAAAGCATCAAAAGTCTCTGATACAGCAGAGGAATTGAGCAGATTGCTTGGGCAAAATGTCAGTGGAATTTTCTTGTACCTTATTACACCGAGACGTCTGGGACACTGAGGAGCACTGAATGACTATTTACAACATTCTGACCTTGAACATCATTGTTGCATTAATGCAGTCCATTCACGGGAGAAGAAACAGTCAGTTATGAGGTCAGAGGAAACATAATGCATTTTCGTATTCGGAATTGTAGGGTCTATGGAAAAAAATGAGACTGGTATAGAACATAAAATAAGGAATTTGTTAATAATAAAACCCAGATCTACACAGAACAGCATTAAAAATAGGTCTTTAGATAGATCAGTTAAGGTACAATGCATTATTGATCAAGCATTGTAAGAGATTTAGTATAATTTCAGTTCTCTCACTGCTGTCATTATGTGATGCAAAACACTTTCTAAAATATAGAAGTTGCTTGAATATGAATTTTGGTTGCCCCATCATATGCCTCATTAAATGAGTGACAGAGAATTGTAAGCAGTAGGAATTCAGAATTTGGTATTCGTTCAAAAAACCATTTTGAGATTCTCAAAAACTTCACTAACAGCAAGAGATTAGCAGTATATAGGGTGAATATTTCACATTTTAAAGCTTTCCCCCCACACACACATTTATACGGACATCTGCAAGTGCTAATAGAGTTCTCTCTAGGATGGAGATCATTAAGTCAACATACTGAAGCACAATGGGCAATGAAAGATGGAATTTGTTTCCGCTCATAACAGTTGACAATGCTAATATACATGAGTACTTTATTGAATTATGCAGTGTATTTCAGTCTCTGGAAACTCTTCCCTTGTTCTGTTTCTATCAGTATAAAAACTTTAAATACCTAGTTAGGGGTACACATACTTCAAATACATAAAAATGAACAGGAGTACTTGTGGCACCTTAGAGACTAGCAAATTTATTTGAGCATAGGCTTTCGTGGGCTACAGCCCACTTCTTCAGATGCATAGAAGTGAACATATATTGAGGAGATACACACACACACACACACACACACACACACACACACACACACACACAGAGCATGAAAAGGTGGGAGTTGTCTTACCAACTCTGAGAGGCCAATTAAGTAAGAGAAAAAACTTTTGAAGTGATAATCAAGATAGCCCAGTATAGACAGTTTGATAAGAAGTGTGAGAATACTTACAGGGGAGATAGATTTAATGTTTGTAATGGCTCAGCCATTCCCAGTCTCTATTCAAGCCTAAGTTGATTGTATCTAGTTTGCATATCAATTGAAGTTCAGCAGTTTCTCGCTGGAGTCTGTTTTTGAAGCTTTTCTGCTGCAAAATTGCCACCCTCCGGTCTGTTATTGAATGACCAGACAGGTTAAAGTGTTCTCCTACTGGTTTTTGAATGTTATGATTCCTGATGTCAGATTTGTGTCCATTAATTCTTTTGCGGAGAGACTGTCCGGTTTGACCAATGTACATGGCAGAGGGGCATTGCTGGCACATGATGGCATATATCACATTGGTAGATGTGCATGTGAACGAACCCCTGATGGTATGGCTGATGTGATTAGGTCCTATGATAATGTCACTTGAATAGATATGTGGACAGAGTTGGCATTGGGCTTTGTTGCAAGGATAGGTTCCTGGGTCAGTGTTTTTGTTCAGTGGTGTGGGGTTGCTGGTGAGTATTTGCTTCAGGTTGGCGGGTTGTCTGTAAGCGAGGAATGGGTCTGTCTCCCAAGATCTGTGAGAGTGAGGGATCATCTTTCAGGATAGGTTGTAGATCTTTGATGATGTGCTGGAGAGGTTTTAGTTGGGGGCTGAAGGTGACAGCTAGTGGTGTTCTGTTATTTTCTTTGTTGAGCCTGTCTTGTAGTTTGATCATCATCATCATCAACTGAAGTTGCCCATATAGAATTAAGGCATCAATGGAAAATGCTGCTAAAGGATTTTGTTCAGTGATAGATGTTAAAAACAATTACAGTTGGACTCCCCTTCCCCAGATTTCAGTGGTGCAATACCATCTATATATGTCTATGCGAGACCTGCCCCTACCTCATGGAAGTAAATATCAGTTTTGCCATGGACTCAGTGGGCGTGGGATTGAGCTCTTGAAGCATCTCTCATTAGGGATGAATGTACCAGTAAGCATAAAACAAAAACATCCCCAAACTTACCTACATTTTTAAAGCCAAACTTGAACCAACCCCCTTTTAAATTAGTAAACACTGGGGCGGAGTGGGGGTAACCAGAATTAACATCAGAAACAGATTAGGATTTCTGCCGGTAGGGTCTTGCTTTTGCACCAATTCACCCTGGTGCTCTGGATGGAACCAGCCAATCTTTTAGACTGTCAGTTTCTACATGCCTATGTCACTGTTCGCAGTATTATTTCTCAGCAAATAAACCAGCCTTCCACTATCTAATTGATTCATCTTGCTCTCTGTTTGGCCTCTCCCTTGCCACCAGACAAATTGCTTTGGAATTAATTCCCAAAGCTTCCACCCCCACCACCACCAATTTCTCCTCTAATTTCTCTGTGTGTGGTTTTCCAAGTCTTGCAAATTTTTCCTCCTTCCTCAACTTTGACATACTTTTATTGAGTCTCAGATTCCTTTCAGAACTGAATGACAAACTTTCAGATGTGTGGGCCACAGTTCTCCCATAGAGACCCAACACCTTCACAAGGACTGGGATTTTCTGACAAGGCTACAGAAGTTAGGTGCTCAATTTCCTGGACATTCAATGGGAGTTCAATGCCTAATTTCTATTTTCAAAAGAAACATCGCCACTAAATTCAGCTGCCCTTATCAGTATGTATCACACTGGGGAGCAATGACTAATATGGGCATAAATCCATCAGCTGATGGATTGCATACTAATAGATTACTAGGCAGAAAATTGAGGAAAAGAAGAACATAAAAACAGCCATACTGGGTCAGACCAAAGGTCTATCTAGCCCAGTATCCTGTCTTCCGACAGTGGCCAATGCCAGATGCCCCAGAGGGAATGAATAGAACAGGTAATCATCAAGTGATCCATCCCGTTGCCCATTCCCAGCTTCTGGCAAACAGAGGGTAGGGACACCATCCCTTTCCGTCCTGGCTAATAGTCATTGATGGACCTATCCTCCATGAATTTATCTAGTTTTTTTTTGAACCATGTTAAAATCTTGGCCTTCACAACATCCTCTGGCAAAGAGTTCCACAGGTTGACTGAGTTGTGTGAAAAAGTATTTCCTTTTGTTTTAAACCTGCTGCCTATTAATTTCATTGGGTGACCCCTAGTTCTTGTGTTAAGGAAGTTTTATTTACTCCTTCTCATATTTACTTTCTCCACACCAGTCATGATTTTATAGACCTCTATTATATCCCCCCTTAGTCATCTCTTTTCCAAACTGAAAAGTCCCCATCTTATTAATCTCTCCTCATAAGGCATCCGTTCCATACCCCTCATCATTTTTGTTTCCCTTTTCTGAACCTTTTCCAAGTCCAGCATATCTCTTTACAGATGGGGCAACCCCATCTGCATGCAGTATTCAAGGTGTAGGCATACCCTGATTTATATAAAGGCAATAGGATATTTTTGTCTTATCTATCCCTTTCTTAATGATCCCCAACATTCTGTTCACTTTTTTGACTGCCGCTGCACATTGAATGGATGTTTTCAGAGACCTCTCCACAATGACCCCAAGATCTCTTTAAGTGGTAACTGCTAATTTAGACCCCATCATTTTATAATCCCAACTATACGTATGTTTTTCAATGTGCATTACTTTGCATTTGTCAACACTGAATTTCATCTGCCATTTTGTTGCCCAGTCACCCAGTTTTGAGAGATCCTTTTGTAGCTCCTCGCAGTCTGCCTGGGATAATAAGAAGCCCTCTGAGCTAAGCCCTCCTGAATACGGGAGTTAAAACTCCAGATATTAAGTTTCCCAAATGTCAGTAAGCTCACACTCACATTATAAGGATAGTGTAAAGTTGTGAACATGGATCTAAAGATTGTGTTTTAGACTCATCTTTCTTTGCAAGCTATTCTTGGCTTGGATACTTAAGTAGTTTCAGTTCTAGAATCCAGTGGTCTTTTCTTTAGGATTTCATAAAACCAGTGATCATACTCAGCCCCCGTTAAGAAAAGCTTCTCCTAAACACCTGAGCTCCACTGGAGTTCAAATCCCTATACGGTCACACTCCTGTCTGTAAAGAAAATGTGCCACAGACAATTACTGCCATAAATCTCCTGCTAATGCATGTGCCCTTCAGAAGCCAGGACTAAAACCAGAGTCTTTCTGTTTCAATACCGCAGGCCTCTGCTATCTATATTAAAAGAAAATCCCTGTAGGCTACAACAATAGTAAGCCAGATCCTCTTTGTGAGCTAAGCACTAGACGGCAACATCATTCACTTAAAGCAATAGCTAAATAGAAATGTCTCTATGAATTTGCTTTGCACCACCAGCAGTTTTTTGGAATCCATACACAACTTAAGGTACTTCTACACTGCAACTGCACTCATAGCTTTAATCTTGCTAGCTTGGGTACAAAGGCAGTGAAGCTGCAGTCGAGTAGCCTGGATTTCAGCGTGAGCTAGTGCTCAAGCAAGCACCCAAGGTTCTGGCCAGCTTTGTACAGCCTGTGCTGAAGCTCGTGCTGCCACAGCTTCACTGCTATTGGTTCCCACATTTGCTAGATTTAAATGAGCTAAATGTGTCTATGCATGCTGGAATCACACCTCCAATTGCATAGTGTACCAGTACCATGCTAGTGTACAAGAGTCAGAAAGTGAAACTGGCTATAAACAGATGACAAAATGGATCAGCCTTCTTTCACCCTCCATTTTTATACTTTATTTGCTTTGAGTGAAGTGACCCAGGAAACCAAAATAGAATAAATGGAAACAAAGAAATGGGGGGCGTGGAAGAGGAGAAGAGTCACTATTGCCCTGCACCTTGTGCAGTCATTTGCACCAGGGCAAAATGGGTGTCAAATGCTACCCAGTCAGAATGGCCACATTTTGCACCCATTTTGAACTGGTACAAATGGTCTACTATGCAAAGTGCAGAATGGTGAATGAGGCCCCAATTTTTTAAAAAAATCAATTTTAATATTGTAAAGCGATGACAGTGCATTTTAAAATATGTACATTATTTTTTATTCTTGACAGTGTCCTTTCTGTTTAAATAGCTAGAGCTCATGTCCACTTTTCAAGTCATGGATTACAAGCAGGACTGTAATTTTTCATGGGAAAGCATTTCCTTACCACTGTGTTTTGCAGCCGCTGTTTCTTGGCAAGAGGTAATTTCAGTGCAATTAAACACCTTCAGAGAAATCATACAGGTTTTATGGCATATTGCAAGAGATTCTTGTGTGTATTAAAAACTGTAGTAATGACAACCTCCTTCATAAGGACTGTTCACAGGTAGTTGAAATTAATTATAAATTTATTTTAATCCAGATAGAGTTTTGACCATTGCTCCTGCATTTATTTCCTATGTTTCAAGATCAGTAGTTATTCCTTTCAAAAGCATAATGAATGTCACACTGGATTATACAACCTAGCTACATCTGTTCTCTCTTGTTTTCTAGATATTACATTCATTGTATTTCACAGCAGGAACTCACAATCAAGATGCTGAATATTGCTCAATGATAAATGTCACAGATGAAGAAATGGTCCAGTGCCAATGTCGTTATCACAGTTCTGGCACATCTCCTTGAACAAATGTCTCTTATTGCTCATTGCTTTAATTGGACAAAGGTAGCAAATGCTCTTTCAGAATCAAAAACTTTCAGCCAATACAATATTTGTATGAATCAGTTGAAAAGTAATATTACAACTGTCTTAATTCACCTAGTACATTTTCCGTTTGTTTTGTCTTTGAAATTTTTTTTTTAAACCACTACTAATTATCATAATCCTTTCCTTCCTTAGGTGTTTACAGACTTAGAACTCAGAACTTTAAACATATTAGTATAGCATACTCAGTGGGACTACTTGCATGAGTAAAGTGCTGCATTCAGGCTTTTAATACACAAGGTATATGCACTCAACACTGAAATGCAACCTCCTCTGGGGTGAAATGTGGCAGTTTAAAGATACCCAGCAAAATTGCAGTGTAGTTTTAAGGCTTGATCTGGACAAGACTTACACACAAGTAACCTTTTCTCAGGTTAAATTCATGTACAGAAAGTTACTCTCACAAGTGTCTGCAGAGTCAGGCTCTAAGATAGGAGCAAGGAAAGAATACTGGGCCAGTCCACCCCTCTGATCCTCTGCAGAAACAATGACAGTCCAGTCTCACAGAACAGATCAGAGTAGCTTGAAGGCTGCCCTAAATAGTGCCATGGGCCAGACAGACAGTTGGGGACCAAATCAATGTTGGGGTGCCCTGACCACTCTTCTCTTTTCCCTGGACATGGTCCCTATATCAAGGTGCAGGATGGAGTTGGTGTAGGTACCCGGGGGTTCCCCTAGCTAGAGGGAATCCCAGACCCCAATCTGCCAGCTTCTAATGGACCAGAGAATCTGGCCACTATATCCAATTAAAAACTATACACAGTTAAAACCAGAATTGTGATAAGCAGCATGAAAGTACCTAGGATAGAATCTGATGCATGAATTAACATCCTATCCTCACAATTACACTGTGGGGTTGTTAGAGATCACAGATGCTCAGAATCTCAGCTTCACATCTCATCCGAAAGAGGGTGGGTAACATTTTTGAAAGCACTTTACGTTCCTAAATCCCATTTTCAAATATTGGCATTTCTCGGGGGGAGGAAAGAGGAGTAGAAGGCCAGACTTAGGCACTTTAAGTGTCCAATAAAATCCATTCAACAACTCATTGGAAAGACACCTGGGTACCTGACCAGAGAGTTTCCTCATTAGTAAAACCCCGTGCAGTTTGTTCTCCCACTTAGCTTTCACCTAAGTACTATGAACAACAGTGAGCTGAGCCATGTATACAGCACAGCATCCCAGTCCAATGTTTCCCTGCAGGGCCAATGCAAGGAAGTTTCGCGCCCCCCTCCCCAGCCCTGCGGCAGCTCCCCGCCCACCCCTCCACCCTGAGGGCCCCCCCCCCCCCCGCAGCAGCTCCCCACCCCCCGGGAGCCATGCGGCAACTCCCCACCCCAGCTCACCTCTGCTCCGCCTCCTCCCCGAGCACGCCGCCCCCGGTCTAATTGGCTGATTGGCACTGCAAGCCTGGGAGGCGGGAGAAGTGGAGCAGTGACTGCGCGCTCAGGGAGGGGGCGTAGGAATGATGTAAAAAAAAAAAAAAACTTGGGGGCACCACTTTTTGGTGCCCCCAAATCTTGGCATCCTTGGCAACCGCCTAGTTTGCCTAAATGGCAGCACCAGCCCCGTTTCCCTTGCCCCTTCATCCTTTGCAAAGATTTCCAAATAGGGAGGTGCCTACAGCCATCCAATCCAGGCCTAAATTTATACAAAAATAGATTGCATGGAGATGGACCAAAGGGCTTTTTATCACCAAGACTTAATCTAGTTTCTCCACTGAAGTGTCATTGTTATGTCCCCAACATGTGCACTGGGTTTAACAAAGTATGGGAGAGCTTCTTCACTCTTGAGAAACTCCCTGCCATGAAAAGAAAGATCAAGGTACAGTACATCTCTGGTTACCATTCGTTATGTACTCAATGCAATGCTCTCTCTGCCAGAAGTACAGTAATAATTGCTTCATGTCCTTTGAGCCTTATTGAAAAAGGTTGGCTGTGCTTATCATTTGTACCATCCTTACCTGCATGGTGAACAGCAAGTTTTTCTACAATTGTATTGATAGTTCCCCAAATAGTCTTCACTTTCTCGCCATAGATCTTGTAAGCTGAAAGCTGTTACTGAAATTCTTCTTTATCTCCGTCTGAACTGTGGGATTTTTCCATAAAGAAACTGGCAATTATTTTAAATGGGGAATGCTCTGGAGAGAGGCTAAAGTCAGTTCAAAGTTCTTTTTTCAATCAGGAACACAGTCCTCCTTGCAGTGACAAACAATTTGATACTCCAGCAAAATGAGAATAAAAGATGGAGATTTTTGAAACCATCTACAGGATTTAGACATACAGCTCCCAGTATGATAGTAACAAATCTGGGAAATCCAGGACTCCCTTTAGCCAACTTTGCTTCATTGTCTTGTGAGAGATCTACATATGCTTTGTCCCTTGTGCACGTTGCAGTAATTATGCTCAAGCTGTTACAATGTTTGTTCTACTAAGGAAATAACCTGAGTAAATACCTGACCCTGTGGCCAATATTCACAATTGCTATGTCAATTCTGTTTAATAAAGATAAAGGTAGCTGTTGCCATCATTACGTATCTTTCAATTTGACAAGCAATATAAGGACATATTTAATAGATAAGATTACATACCTAGTAGGCAAAAATACAGGCTAACTAGGTATACTTGTCACAAATCACAGAACTGGATGGGACCTCGAGAGGTCATTTAGTCCAGTCCCCTTCATTCAAGGCAGCACTAAGTATTATCTAGACCATCCCTGACAGGTGTTTGTCCAACCTGCTCTTAAAAATCCCCAATGATGGAGATTCCACAGCCTCCCGAGGCAATTTATTCCAGTGCTTAACCACTCTGACAGTTAGGAAGCTTTTCCTAATGTCCAACCTAAACTGCCCTTGCTGCAATTTAAGCCCATTGCTTCTTGTCCTGTCCTCAGAGGTTAAGAACAATAATTTTTCTCCCTCCTCCTTGTAAAAACCTTTTATGTACTTGAAAACTATCACCATGTCCTCTGTCTTCTCTTCTCCAACCCATTTTTTTCAATCTTCCCTCATAGGTCATGTTTTCTAGACCTTTAATCATTTTTGTTGCTCTTCTCTGGACTTTCTCCAATTTGTCCACATCTTTCCTGAAATGTGGCACCCAGCACTGGACACAATACTCCAGTTGAAGCCTAATCAGCATGGAGTAGAGCAGAAGAATTACTTCTCATGTCTTAATTACAATACTCCTGCTAATACATCCCAGAATGATGTTTGCTTTTTTTGCAACAGCATTACACTGTTCACTCATATTTAGCTTGTGGTCCACTATGACCCCCGGATCCTTTTCTGCAGTTTCCTTCCTAGGCAGTCATTTCCCATTTTGTATGTGTGCAACTGATTGTGCCTTCCTAAATGGAGTTCTTTGCATTTGTCCTTATTGAATTTCATCCTGTTTACTTCAGACCATTTCTCCAGTTTGTCCAGATAATTTTGAATTTTAATCCTATCCTCCAAAGCACTTGCAACCCCTCCCAGTTTGGCATCATCCACAAACTTTATAAGTGTACTCTCTATGCCATTATCTGAATCATTGATGAAGATATTGAACATAGAGGAGAAATGGAGCATACACGCGTTTCATATTGACTTGCTATTCTTTATGGATGTTCTATGTAAGCCTATTGCTGGAATTAAATTCTTAGATTAAAATTCCCCCACTTTCTTCTCTATTTGTCACATCAACTTCAGCAACTGTGATCCATACAGAGGTTTAACAAGCAAGAGCCTGAAAACAATATTGAGAGAATAGGATGGTTCAGTGGTTAGGGTACTAGCATGACACTCAGGATGTGCAGCTTCAGTTCCTGCTCCACTACAAACTTCCTGTGTGACCCTGACCCAGTCAATTTAAAGGTATTCAGGTGCCTAAAGATGTAAATACTCAAGATATTTCAATGGGAGTTAAGTGCTTCTCAAATCCTGCTAGGCTCCCATCTGCATCTTTAGATGCCTAAATACCTTTTAAAAGCTGGCCCTTAGGGTATGTCTATACTGCAATTCAAGTGGGGTTGCAGACTGGGTAGACATACCAGTCCCAGCTTTAATCTATTGAGTGTGGCTAAAAATAGCAGTCCAGACGCAGACCCTGGTGCGCACAGGCTAGCAACTCAAGTATGTACCCAGGGTTCTGGACTGGTTCGTACAGCACATACAGCAGTATGGACTTCAGTATCTTCACAGTTCTTTATAGCTGTGCTAGCTAAAGTAAACCTAGTGCCTCCCCCACCCCCAAGGCAAGTGAAATTACAGATACCAGCAGCACATGGTTTATGTCCAAATGCAGTTCCACTTAGACCTTTTTCGGTGACATAAACAACACAAGGGTTTTCTAGAGCTTCTCTGCAAAGGGGTGAACTTCAACATCCCATGCCTCCAATCTGGGATTCCATTGTGTCTTCTCCCTGTGTGTTTGCACATGGAGCATCATTCCTTCCCTTGTGTTGCCCCATGTATTGGAGTGTTCTTCCCCTCTGCAGTATTCTTGAGGAATCAGGGAGACTCCGATTTCAGTAAACTGCTTTTATTACATTACGACATCAAAAATGGGTTTAGTTTCTCACTCTGTCCCATACTCTGTCTATGTCTCTCCCATGCCTACTTCCTCTCATCTCAGCACTTCCTATTACATAGATGCACAAAATGGCACCATGCCATATCACCCATTCCCCCTGAGCCACTTCCTTTCTCTAAATGCTTCCTTGCAAACCTTCCCTCACACTTTATCTGGAGCTGCACTTTAAGTCATTTTGTAACTATAAATCACAAAAATACCCGGACCATATGCTGCAACTGTTACAACTGTGCAAACCTATAGGCTGCAATGAAGTTCCATGAGTAAAAATATGAGTAGCATTCAGCCCATTATATTGTATGAGTGTTTTAAAAGAATCCCAGAAATATTTCAGCATGGCAACGATTGCCAAACCCACATTTTTTTAGTAGATCAGTGTACGGAAATTAATTTTTGTCTCAAAGGCACAGGTGTAAATATGCACACTATGGATGACTGATGCAACTGTCTTGAACCTCAACATGAATAACAAACCAAATGTACATTTTGGCAGCTTCACGTGAGCTCGGGTAAGCGCCTCACCTCTACCATCCAAATCTGGATCTGGCCCATTGAATGCTCCCATACAGTTGTTGCTATCTCATCAATTTCATCCCGGATTCAACTCCTCTGATTGCCACTGCTGGGTTCACTGCTGAAATCTTGTGCATGCCAAAATATTCCACACAGAGGGAAAAAAGCAACCCAGGATGTTCTCTTGTGCCCCACTCTGACCTGGGGAAGCCATGTTTGAGAAGTAAGCCAGCCCAACAGACTTGTGTTGGACTTGCAAGCACAAATATGGCCACCATAGAAATGCCTGGGATAATAAAACAGACCTTGCCTTTGGGTCTCTGGGAGTGAGGAAAAAGAGAAGTATACTTGTATCGGAAGGAAAAAGGCAGCAAGGACAGAATCAGGCTCGCTGTGGAAAGGAAAGTGTTACATCCTCCAGAAAGTTAGTTGTACTGTAGAGAGTTAGGGAGTTGATTGAGAAGATGGTCAGAGGTAGAATATAGGAACATAAACAGGCTGTGAGTCCTCCTGATATACACTGTTTCCATGTTGTAGAACCACCTCCTCCCCATCAGAGAAGCAAGGGGCTAGGCCTTGCCCATTGGTGCATCTTTAGTAAAAACAGTTATTTGGGACCAGCTATACCCATATGGTTTCTCGTGTTGTTTTTTGTTGTGTAAAGAGCAAAAGACACAAAACCAGAGAAAGAAAAAGTCAGAGAAGTAGCGAAGACATCAAAAGTTTCAGACAAACTTTCCATTAGCAATTTAACATTTCTGCACTTGTCCCAATTGAACATAATGCCGGAACCTTTAGCTGTTGGTACATCAATTGCATTGACCCCATTCTGTCCATCTCTTCAAGCACTTTGGAAATATTAGCAACATGTACCTTTTTAAAATGAGTTTTCACTTCCTTTTGGTTTTAAAAAGGAAGAAATTGGGATGACTAGCTCTTCCCCGAAAATTGGTTAATGTGTCTCTTCCGCCAGTATTGTGCAGGTGTATTATAATGACCTGTCAGAGTGACAGTGCTGTGATTATGTAGTAAAATAAAGGGGATACAGGAAAATATAGCTTCTGAAATATTTGGAGTAGGCCCAATGAATCTCAGGCCTGTTAAGGTTCATTAGGCCTTTATTTTTAACTAATTATTTCTATCATTTTGGCCACCTATTTGGGGTGGTCTTTTAAGTAGAGAAAGCATTAAAACTAACTATGCCCCCTTGAAATATAAATATTCACTTTCGGAAATGTAAAGGACAAAGGGCAGAATAGACTTACTGGCAATAAAGCATAAAAGGAAAAGATACATGCTGTGCAGTGAAGCCCACTCTTAATGAAGCCACTGAATAAAGTGATATGTTGTGACTAACATTAGCTTCCAATATGCCCCACTGAAGCGAAGACCTGTTACTTGACAGCATTTTCTTTTTAAATGGAGAGCACTTTAAACTGTGCTTTTATCCTTCCTTCAGTGCCAGACTGTACAACTCTCATTAACATGGCTGCTATTGGCTTTAATGAGATTCACAGGGCTAAATCGAGCACAAACCCTCCGACCATCACAAATTCTTGGTCCCCTGAACATAGCTCAAATAAATGAGATGGGCGCAGATCTTTGAAAGGGTTAGATCCCTACCCCGTGCAGTAAAGCAGATGCACTGGCAATAATCGCTGCTGCTGCTTTGGGACCACCAGGGCCGGCTCTAGCTTTTTTGCCGCCCCAAGCGAAAAAAAGGGGTGGCCGGACTGCCGAAACAAAAACAAAACAAAAAAACGGCAGCCACAGGGTGCGCGTGAAGGGCGGTCAAGGCGGCTCGCAGGGGGGTGAAGGGCAGCGCTTCGCAGCCGGGCAAGAGGGACTCCCCCCTCCGGCCTTGGGGTGCCTCTCCCGGCCAGGCAGGGGGAGCCCTTGGGGTTGCAGGAGGTGCTGGCTCAGCTGCTCCTTTAAAGGCGGCTCGGCTGGACCGGTGCAGGCGGCGGGGAGTGGTGCGTCCCGGGGAGCCCAGTGGCACGGTGAGCAGCGGGGATCGCTAGTTCCTGCCCCCCTGGGCTGGGGTTTGTGCCCCTGCAGGGCTGGGACTGTTGGAGCGTGGGGAGCCGGCCTGGGGCTCTGGAGCTGCAGACCAGGCTGCCAAAGCAAAAAATAGAACCACAGCAGGGCGGCCGGAATGTGCCGCCCCAAGATTGACCAGAATGCTGCCCCTTAGCACCCGCCTGGGGCGGCACATTGTTTCTCGTCTGGTGCCTGGAACCGGCCCTGGGGACCATGGAGCCATGGCAGATTCTCAACTGACCACCATTCTACAGCCGAGAGCAGCCTCTAGATGCAGTTTACCTATAGCCTCTTCCCCACCACCACAGCCTCGTGCGGTCAAACGATGGTAGTTCTGCTGCTTTTACAGCTTTTGCGCAATAACCAGTATGTGAAGCAGAGCTGGGGCGGAAGAGGCAGGATTTTCCCCTCGAAAAAATAAATAAAAGCTTACTACAGTAAGGCTATGATTCCTACACGTCCTTGCATAGCATGCTATGCAAAAGCTATATCAAGCAGAGTTTATGCATGGGCACATGCAGGGTTATGTTCCAGGCACAAAGGTCCTCAATAAGCAGTAGTTCCATATGCCTTGCGCACTGGTTCCCTTACTTGAAAGGAAATATAGTAAGAAAGGCGCAGAGTCTGCGCCTATCACCTCATACGAATGATGGATTTAGCTATCTATTCCCCCTTTTAGGTCACACCGCTGCCACCAAACAGTAGCAGCTTGGTGCCAGAACATTAACATAGGCAGTTGTACAGTGGAATCCAATCCTTTCTCCCTCAACCCCTTTCTTAGATTCCAAGGCTAGAAGGGACCCACTGTGATCTAATCGAACCTCCTTTATAACACAGACCATAGAACTTCCCCAAAATAATTCCTAAAGCAGACTTTAGAAAAATAGCCAATCTTGATTTAAAAATTAACAGTGATGGAGACTCTGCCATGACCCTTGGTAAATTGTTCCAATGGTTAATTATTGGAACAATCGCCTCATCATTAAAATTGTACACACTATTTGTCTATCTTCAACTTCCAGCCATTGGATTGTGCTATAGCTTCTATGCTAGATTGAAAAGTCCATTATTAAATATTTGTTCCCCATGAAGGCGTTCATAGACTAATCAAGTCACTGCTTAATCTTCTCTTTGTTAAGCTAAATAGATTGAGCCTCTTGAATCAACCAGGCTCATTTTCTAATACTTTAACCATTATCCTAGCTCTTCTCTGAACCCTCTCCAATTGCTCAACATCCTTCTTGAATTGTGGGCAACAGAACTGGTCACTGTATTCCAGAAGTGGTCACATAAGTGCCAGTACAGAGGTAAAATAACCTCTCTGTTCCTACTTGAGCTTCTCCTGTTTA
Organism: Chrysemys picta bellii; assembly: GCF_011386835.1. Lineage (NCBI taxonomy): Eukaryota > Metazoa > Chordata > Testudines > Emydidae > Chrysemys > Chrysemys picta. The sequence goes on along the minus strand of NC_088799.1, from coordinate 12,451,298 downwards.
TGCATCTACAGAACACATTAATCCTTTTGGCCACAGTGCAGAGTTCATATTCAGCTGATTATCCATCACAACCCCCAACATTTTTCAGTCACTGCTTCCCAGGATAGAGTCCCCCATCTCCAGGGTATGTGTAACACTGCTCCTGCACTGCCTCCAGTGTGCGTGTAGCCCACAGCAGGAGAGTGGTGGATCTCTCTCTCTCGTGGCTTGTCCACAGAAGCAGTAGAGCATCGTGCTTTAGCCGCGAGTGTTTCAGCATCAAATCCCATTCTCAGCCCAAGGTGCAAGTTGAAAAGACATACATAATTGCAACATTAAAAAAAAATTGTAATGACTTTTTTGTTGAGTGTCGTATGCAAAATGAGGATCTGGTCTCAGTAATATAAAATAATTTCTTAGGAAAGTGAGTTTTTCCCTACGGAGAGAGAGAGGGGGAGGGGGGTGGCTACAACTTGCAATCATAGAATATCAGGGTTGGAAGGGACCTCAAGAGGTCATCTAGTCCAACCCCCTGCTCAAAGCAGGACCAATTCTCAACTAAATCATCCCAGCCAGGGCTTTGTCAAGCCGGGCCTTAAAAACCTCCAAGGAAGGAGATTCCATCACCTCCCTAGGTAATGCATTCCAGTGTTTCACCACCCTCCTAGTGAAATAGTTTTTCCTAATATCCAACCTGGACCTCCCCCACTGCAACTTGAGACCATTGCTCCTTGCAATGTGTGAACCTGAACAGATTCAGGGATTTGCCTTTGATAATTGTGTAAGCCACCTGGCTCTGCAAAAAAATGGGCTGAAAATCTCAGGAGAAAACCTCAAATGAGAGCTAGGCCTGACCAGATACACTAGAAGGTGGATAGGGGAAGGGCCAGAAGAAGCCATTTCTCTGCCAGTGCAGACGAGTGTTGCCAGCAATACTAATTGGATCCAGAAGGGGATGTATCTGGGGAAGAGGTAGGTGGACCCATGCCTTTAACCAAATTCTGGCAAGCAAGGGAAGGATGCTGGGGCACATGAGAAGCATGCTTTATTAGAGGCATAGTAAGATCCATGGTACCCAAGCACCACTGGGGGAGCAATGGTTTTCTCAAGCACAGTGCTCCCAAGCACAGCTGCCAAAGCACCATCCCTCTTTGCCCTGCCTTATGGGGCATCATTTAACCCCTGGTATTTTTGATTTTAGCTAGAACCAGAAGAAGGAACAAAGACACATGAATTGATGAAACAAAGTCTTTAAAAAAGTTATCCCAACATTTATGAGCCTAAAAAAAAAAAAAGAGATAGAATTTAAGGACAAGTTTTATGGGGCTTCTACTTTTATCACCATCCCACTACAGAAAAACATTGTAGTGCACAATGGCTCAGCCCTTCAACAGCAAACAACAGTATATCTTCAATCTGGAACCTGCTAGAGTAGCTCTGTCTCATTTAGGCCCATATAAAATCTCTAAGATTGATAGTTACACTTGCAGCATATATTTTCCCCATATTTATTCTCAAAAATTCATTTACACATTAAAAAGCCTCTTCGCCACTTCTGTGTCATGATATAATTGCCTATTTCTTAGGCTACGATTGATTACTCTACATAGAGTAAGGAAAGAAAGTTGAAAACACTCAGTATAATGGAAATGCTTGTCTAAAGACACAATCACAGGAAGGCCCATCAAGGAACCACTGGATGGTCTCATTTTCTCATGAAAGATAGATTCATCTTTGTGTTACAAAGGGGAGTGAGGAGGGAAATACCTTGTGAATGGAACCTGCAGCCTAGTTAAAGGAATATATTAAAGGTTTCTGCTTCTGAAAGGGGAAAAGTAGCTGTCATTCTCCTCAGCACTTCGTGAATTAAGTTGCTGTCCTTCATTATCCCAAAGATTATTATTACTCTGTTTCTTGTGAGTGCAGCGAGCTAGAACAGCAGAGATAATAGGTTATTATAGGAAAATTTGGCTTTGACATTTATATGATATATTTGGAGTCAATTAGATGAAAAATACTCCATTAGATAAAGTGAGTGTACCAATTACTTCAGTGAAGAGCTATTGCTAATAATATAATTGAAATTTAGAGAGAGTGCTGGGCACAGCCCTCTGGAAGTTGATTGTATAAATGATGGTAATAACAGACATGTAAACATTTTAGTTCCTAGCCATTTTCAGGCTGTTTGTGGAGTTTTCATATTAGGAGTCTATTTCCATACAGATGTTAAAAACCCACTCAGTAATTAGCTATGAAAAGCTTGTGATTCATCAGATTTTCCTCGGTAAATTTTTACAAAAAAAAAAAAAAAAAAAGCTGCTGTTTTCAGTACCACTTACATGCTACTTCATGCAAATGAAACACAAGTATGTGTGGCAATTAAGCAAAAGTCCTCCCCTTCCCCCCCGGAAAAAAACCCAACAGCCCAGAAAATGACATTTTCTTAACTGGAAGAATGAATCACAATTATAACTAAATATAAACACAGAGTAATAGGATGAAATTAAGAAAGGGAATATTTTGCTGAGTACTAGGAAGGGGAAAAGGCTTTTTGACAGCAAGATGTATTAGACTGTGAAATAGCCTCCCAAGGGAATGGGTCGAAGCCCCAAAACTTGCGACATTCAAATATGAAATTGGACATCACACTAGAAAATATCTGTGACAGAAAACAACCCCGTGTTAGCTGACGGGGATGGGTGGGTAGGGACTTAATAAACCGCTTCCATTTCAAATTCTGATTGCAATGAACATTTATTTATTCAGATACTACAGTGATGACAGCCATATAAGCAGCTGCTGTGCTGAGACCAATGCCTATCGTACCAACCTAGCCTGCCTCGTTGTTTCCTGGTGCTACCACCATCTGTTTATCTCCATCTGTTGTTTCTTGTTTTATACGGAGATTGTGAACTCTTCGGGGCAGGGACTACTGCCTTTTAGTTCTGTGTTTGTACAGTGCCTAGCACTATGAGGTCCTGCTCCATTTAGGTGTGAACTACTGAGCAACCTGAATTCTACCCTTCTTCCATGACTGCGTGGAAACTTGAAAGCCGCATCTGCTGACTTGGGGCTAGTTTATGGCTGGCCCTGAGCAGGTGTTCTAGAGAGGAATGGGAATGAAGCATCTCCTCCACCAGCAGCACACCTATGTGAGAGGCAGCCATAATCCTGCTGCAGATCACTAGGAAGAACAAGGAAGGTGGTCAACCAGCAAACTCTGCAGTGCTCCGTGCCTCAAAGGGATATGGCTATGAACTTTGAAGTGCCAGCAGGCCTGGAGAAAAACAGGGAATGCTTTCGATTCATCATTATAGGAGCAGTATGTGCCATTCCATATTGTGGTCCCCAAGTACAGACAGATACAACTCCCTTCACAGCACTCACATGCTGACAATGTGCATTCAAAAATGTTCATGTTTCTGCACATGGACAAAATGTTCAAATCTGGTTGCCTTAAAGTTAGGCTTTCAAACCCATATTTAGGAACCGAAGTGGCTTGATTTTCAGAGTCCCTGAGCATCCACAAATCCCACGGAAGCCTAGCTAAAGATGCTTAGCATCTTTGAAAATCAGCCCACTTCTAACTTAAGTGCCTGAATATGGATTTGGGGTCCAAACTAGGGGCACCCAGGTTTAAGAATTTTGGCCATGGACTTTAGGCTTGAGCCTTTAAAGATAGGGCCTTTGTACATTCAGTGTTGTATCCACAGAACAATGCTGAGCTCTTTAAGAGTGGGGAGGGATAGCTCAGTGGTTTGAGCACTGGCCTGCTAAACCCAGGGTTGTGAGTTCAATCCTTGAGGGGGCCACTTAGGGGATCTGCGGCAAAATCAGTACTTAGTGAAGGCAGGGGGCTGGACTCTGACTTTTCAGGGTCTTCCAGTTCTATATATCTCCATAGCACCAGCCATTCTATGCAGAGATTCTAGACATAAGACTAACTGAAAAGAGAGATCAAATTAGGCCTGAATAAAGACTGGGAGTGGCTGGGTCACTACAAAAAATAATTTTCCCTTCTCAGCCCTTCTTGTCAACTGTTGGGAATGGGCCACATCCACCCTAAATGAATTGGCTTTGTTAGCACTGACCCCACCACTTGGTAAGGCAACTCCCATTTTTTCATGTGCTGTATATTTATACCTGCCTACTCTTTTTTTCACTCCATGCATCGGATGAAGTGAGTTATAGCCCAGGAAAGCTTATGCCCAAATAAATTTGTTAGTGTCTAAGGTGCCACAAGGACTCCTCGTTGTTTTTGCTGAAAGGAGAGAGCTACTGGAAGAGTCACATTGCACCCAGCCAAAAAAGGTTTAATTCTCTAACAGATAAGCCAAGACAGGATATAAATATCATGAAAGCATCCACTAGCACTGAAATTAAGGTTGTGTAAGTGCTTCCATTATTAACTCCATCCCCTACTCTGTCATCACCTCTTCACTCAAACCTTGCGCTGCCTGTTGAGAATTCTTCACTTGAAAATGAGACGTGTTACTCAGCATGACTTACTGCGGGAACTTCATAGTATAAAAGAAGCCAGGCAACGCCCCAAATCATTTCCTGCTGGTTTGCTAATTCTTTCTTCACTTTTTCTCCACATATTCAGATAATGGGACCTTGGGTCTCCTTTACAGCCAGAGTAACCCCTTTGACTTCACCAACAATATTTGTTGTTTTGCCTTTTCTAATGCAGGCTAGCTTTCCAATACTTGCTGGTACCACTGTTATTTAGCTCTACAACAAGAAGCATGACCTCAAATAATATGTTCCTCCTCACAAATTCAGCAACTATTCCCCACAGCTCAAGTTCCTTCTTGACTCTATTTATCAAGAGAAAATCCTCAATTTTTCTGTTATGAACATCCATCTCCCCCCATTTGACCAGCTCCTCTGATGTAGTCAGTGGTTCCTATCTGTTCTCTACTTCTTAGGCTTATCCATGGCAAGCAATTCACATGCACCTTACAGAAAGTTGTAACTTCTACTAACAATCCAGGATTGCTTCCCAACAGCACAGTCAAAGACACAAGAAAATTAAATCATTAACAGTATATAGCAGTGGTTCTCAAGCTTTAACAACCCCAGGACCCCCATTTTTTATTGAAAATTTTTTGCAGACCCCCAAGCCAGCTTCTAATTTTCCCCAGGGAGCTCAACTCCCGCTCAACCCCAGGCCCTGCCCCCACTCCACCCTTTCCCCCAAGGCCCCACCCCTGCCCCTCCTCTGAGCATGCCCCATCCCCACTCCTACCCCTCCCTCCCAGTGCCTCCTGCACGCCACTGAACAGCTGTTCCGCAGCATGCAGGAGGCTCTGGGAGGGAGGGGGAGGAGTTGATCATCAGGGCCAGCGGCCCCGGTCATGACTCATGGACCCCCTGGAGGACCCCAGTTTGAGAACTGCTGGTATAGAGGCTTTGGGGGATTTTCCTTACTGATCATCATCTGCTATTGCCATGTGCTGAAAACTTCCTAGGAGTTGATTCTAAATGATTGTCTCCTAAATGTTGTGCATTGCCTGGGCAGCTGGTATCTTGCTCTGCGGTCTTTTTCTCCCACCTTGTGCAATGTTCATTAACACATGCAACAATAGACAAACATAGCTACGCTTTTGTTTCTTCCTCTGTAGCTTGAATGAAGGAGTGCTCCATGCCAGAGCAGCTTAGGATTCCAAACAGCTTTATCTAAGGATTCCCACTTTAACAAAGACCCACTTATCCTTAATGCTAAACCAGGGACTACTTGAAGAATACCATGGAGACAGCCTCTTAACTAGGACTTCTCTCGCTTTCACAAACAGCAAGAACCATTCTCCACTCCAGGAACTAGCTGCTGTTTTATACTCGGATTATTATTTTCCACCCACTTACTTCCATTGTGCTGCTGAATCTTTAAACATTTCATCTAACCTGCTGGACCTGGCCTTTTTGTGTATTGGTTTGAACAGGAAGTCAGTGTTCCTGAATGGAACGCACCATGCAAGGAGGATGTCCCCTAATGGGCAGGTGGAGTTTTAAAAGCGCTAAGTCTTTAGTAGGAACAACAGCAGAAAGCAATATTCATATTAAATATTGCTGACTCCATTTGGCCCTTCAACAAAACTGATCTTGCTCAGCTCACTACCTCTAGGATCTCAGCCAAGGTATGTTTGCTTGAGTGCAATGTGCTTGGGTTATTTTTATTGTCACATAGAGCTAGGGATACAGCACCCTGACAGGGAGCTTTGTTTCAGCACCAATGAATTATGTAAGATCTGCTGAAGGTGGAAAATTGTATTTTTTACCACAAGGAGTAGCAATATGATAAGCCAACCTGCTCCTGTGCTGCTCCAATGGCTTCTACAACATCTATGTAACAGTAAATGAATGACTAATTTCAGAGTCAAGAGAGCTGGTGATTCATTTGTAAGCATGTTGATTAAACATTAAAATGCTTTTCCCGTACAAGTCTGTCTATTTGTAACAATATTGCAGGATCCAGCTGAAACAAACAGCGGGTCTGATTTTCCTCTTCTTTCTACTGGAGTAAATCAGGAATAACTCAATGGATTTACACCAGTGTGGTGCCGGTGTAAGTGAGGAAAGAATCAGGCTCATTGACACCACTATAAATCCAGAGTTACTCCTTTTGTCCCGTTTCGTTTATCCAAGTTAAATTTTAAACAAAATTTCTTAGAACTGCACAAGTCTCACGAGTAGTCCCCCTGAACCCTTTCAATTTAACTTTCCCAAATATAAATCTGCAACAGTATATGCAGGATACTTCCACAATGTCCGATACTGAATAGAAAATAACTATGTATCATTCCCAGTGTGGGGTATCCCTAAAGATCTTTGAACTAAAACAATTAACTATTTATGGAACTATTTGCTTTACCTTTTATGCTCCCTCTCAAAGATGAGTAAAAATAATTTCTACTGGCCAGACTTTCAAACGGGTTCAGCACAAGAGCTCTAAAGGAGAGCAGGGGCTGGGTGTGGAGCGGTGTTGAAAATCCACTAGCTATCATCATAATTATTATTCAGAACGGTTTGTTTCCTTCTTCTTGCCTCCTTTAGAACTACCAAAGGCTCTGTTTACCAGCACGTCTAGAGCTTCCTCCACAATACACTGAGTTGCCTTCCAGCCAGGAACTCTGTAATCATTAGATAAATTGAACTGACTATAGAACGGATGTTTCTCTTTAAAACAAAACTCCCCCATAATAGTATATGCTTCCTTTTGCATCCCACACTTACTTTATAAATTGCTCTACGCATGCAAGTCCTTGACTCTAAAAGATCTGAAAGTACTTTATACAAATATTAGAATACATTTCTCCCACCAGTAAAATACAGTCAGTCTCTGAGGTGGAAGAGGGCAAAAGCAGCATGAAACAAATGTTTAGGACAGGAAGTGAAGAAAAATACCATAGGTAAAATTTTCAAAAGGACTGAAGTGATTGAGGAGCTTAAGTCCCATTTTTAAAAGTGACTTATGCACTTAGGCCCCTGAGTCTCATTGAAAGTCAATATGATTTAGGCTCTTCATTGGAAGTCACTTTTGAAAGTGGGATTAGGCTTTCTTGAAAATTTTACCCCATCTCAAGTTGAACCCAAAATAGGAACATAGGTAGACAGAAAAAAATGCCACATTAGATACCAATCACAACTCCAGCACCTATTTTTTTAGCAGTGCCATGGACAATCACTATTGGTGAGGAACCTGGTAGTTCACTTTGAAAATGGCAATTGCCACAGCACAATACCCTATAGAGCCCAAAGTGGGCCATTGTTTTGGCACCATCCCAAAGCAAATAGTAACACGTACCCAATTATCAATACCGCTTCCCACAGCCTCTGGGTCTTCCTCTGGAAATCTCCATTCAAAAGAGAAAAGTTCATAAGATGCCCACATTTAACCAGAAACCTTCCACGGGATTTCCATTTTAATCAATGGAAGAGCAGCACAAAGTCTCTGTCTACACTCTTCTAACTAAGTCTAGACTCCTAAACAACTAATATACAACCAAACAAACTAAGCTAAACACAGCCAGCTGCTGTTATGTCTCCAGAACTTACTGTCCTGGCTTCTGATAAACAAACCCTCTCTCCCCTCATCATGAGGGTAGCCTGGACAATTTTATAAAGGTTCTGGATCCAACTAGGCTTACCTGCAGCCAGTCGCTTGAAATCAGGGAGACCCTCCTAGCTGAGAAAAATCTGAAAACCCTAGCAGGATTTAAGCCAAATAAAACCCCATAACACTAAGCAGAGTCACTTACTACAAGCAATACAGGGACTTAGCTGTGGGACACCCTCCTGGAGGCACCACCCCCTTCTAGACCCAGTCTTAGTTTCCTTACTGTTTTTTCAAAGAACTGTTTTGGTACTATAATGGGGTGCACTCATCTCTAATGAGCACTCCCTTTCTCAGTACATGTGCTTGCACTCTCACTCTCTCTCTCTGTTTATGGTGGGTCTTCACTGACTCATCCCTCCGATGAAGTCATACACAATCTATCTCTAAGGTAAAAGCAAAACAAACCTTTTCCAGGGTACAAGTCCAACAGGGGCCTCTCTCAGTGCCCTCCATAATGTCTCTCTCAAGTTATCCCTGCTCTGGTATAGAGGCAATGTCTTTGCCCTCTCAGGGCCCATATCTTCAGCTGGGCCACTAAAAGAGTTCAGTTCCCTTTCTAGGGTACATCAAAGTCCAGGCCACTTTCCCAGTGGCTGATGGGGGAGACCCAGGTGCACCCTCTGCTCTGGGTCCCAGCCCAGAGACCCTATAAATAGTAGCCATGCCATGTCCCTTTATCTAAGCTGCACTGCTGGTCTAATTCCCGGGGCCACTTCCCCACAACCCCAGCTCATTCTTTGCCCTTACCTCATGGTCTTGTCCTGGTTGAGTCTCAGCAACCAGTCCTTTATGGTTCCCCCAGCCGCTGCCAGCACTGCTTTGTCCAGTGTCCTGTAGCTCTCTCAGCCAGGCACACCATCCACACTCCACCAGCTCCAGCAAGGAACTGAACTCCCGCTGCCCCTGCAGCTCTTCTTATACTAGCCTGCGTGGCCCTGATTGGCTGCTTCCCATACAGCCACTCTAGGTAGCTTGGAGGACCTCTCTACTGCCCTTTTCTGGGGTAGGATGTGGCAGAGCCATGAGGCCATCAGCAGGGGGCCTCCGGATCTAGTCTATCATGTCACAGGCATATACATAAGGTGTATAATTTGTAAACTGTATTTAAGTCAGGAAATATTAACCAAAGAAAGATAGTTGTAATCAGCTTTCGGGTAGAAACTGAAGACATGCGTTTATGAGACTAAGACTTTCTTTTTTGAGCCAACTTTTTTGAGCTCCACTCACCACTACAAAAGGCTTTGTTATTACCCTCATTATTACAGTAACATAGACTGCTGTAGTTTAGGCTGAGTTTCAGCTTCCATTCCTTTCTCTTGACCCCAGCCTCAGAACTCTCACCCCTCAGAACTCTCACTCATAACTTTCTCAAATAAATTCCTTTGGAACTGAAATTTTCTGTGCTTGTTTTTCTTACACAAGTTCATTTTGTTCTGAACGTTGTATTTCCTTGAGCTATAGATGGGAACACCTCCACGCACCCCTCACAAGTTCCCGTCAGAATCTGCATGTGTAACTACAAAAATGATTAAAGAAACAAAACAAAACAAAAAAAATCCTTCAAACAAGTCCAATAGCATCAGTGGTATGTGTGTTTAGGCTGTTCCAAATCTACATGAGGAAGGAAGCATTCAGGGGGTTTCAATGGCTCCAAGTCAAGAAAAAGGCCAGATTCTCTGCTGGAGTACACTGGTGTAGCTCTATTGAGTTCAGTGGAGATATGCTGATTTACAGCAGCTGAGAACCTGACCCAAAGGGTTGGTTGGTTTTCTTACTCCAATAGGGCTCTACAAGGCATGGGGATATGCCTGTGTGAAGCAGCTTGCAAGAGTGGGGCCTGTGTGGGTATGTCTATGCACCGCACGACAGTGAGTCTCTCAGTCCGGGTCAACAGATTCAAGCTAGCGGAGCTCACATTAGCACTCTCAATATAGCTGTGTGGACACCGCTCTGAAGTCAGCTCTGGCTGGAGCTTGGGCTCCAAATCCCACCCCCTACCCTAATCTTTAGAGCCATGGCTCCAGTCTGAGCTGCAAATTCAAAGCACTGTCTACATAGCAATTTTGAGAGCACTAGCATGAGCCCCACTAGCCTGTTGGCCCAGGCTAGGAGACTCACTCCCACAGGCTATGAATGCAAGGAAAAGCGCATTTGGTCTCCTACCCACCCTAGGTCACCCACGCTGGAGCAGCCATAACTTAGTACTAAGAAAATGGCTTTTTTTTTTTCCTGCGATAAGCACCATTGTAAACAACAAAAAGGGATATTTAGCGGTTTAATATTTCAAATCCTCTTGTGACACTTATTAGGGGCATATATTGCATTCATTTAAAATTACAGGGGGCCAAAACTCTAGGGCCCAGATTTTTAAAGATATTGAGGCATTGCTGTGCTCAGCATTGCAATGCCTAACTGATTTAGGAGCCCACATTTCATTTTTGAAATGGGTTTAGGAACCTAGGATCCAAAATCCCAGGTGGCCAATGAGAATTAGTCTCTTAAGTGTCTTAGCCACTTTTGAAAGTGAAACTTCGGAGTTGCCATACTCAGTGGAGCAATGCCCCGATACCTTTAAAAATCTGAGCATCAGTTCTTATTTAGCGAAAACTTCATTGACTTCAGTCACAGATTTGCCAGGAAAAGACTAGTAGGATTTGGCCCTTGATTGTTGCAAACAACATGGTATAATTTTGTTCCATTTTTACTTTCACAAAGAGCTTTTTAAAAAAATCAGTTAAATGGGGAATTCTGTTAACTAATGGACATGACTGACCACTAAAGGATTTTTTAAAAATTAAGTTCTCCATTAAGTTGTCATTTTAGGCTTTATGAATATTACAGTTTCTCTTTCAAGATCATTTACCGCAACCCTTAAACCCATTACTGACTTTGATGTCAAACACACAATATACAATCAGCATCTGATTAAATGCAGTTCCCAAGCCAAATGAAAAGGGTAGATGATTTTGTGGGTAAGGCACTCAACTAGGACTCAAGAGATCTGGGGTCACTTTCCAACTCTGCCCCAGGTTTATTCTGTGACTTTGGGCATGTCATTTAGTCTTTCTGTGCCATAGTTCCCCATCTGTAAGATGAAAATAATAGTGCTCCCTACCTCACACCCTTTTTCCGTTTGGATTGTAAATCATTAACAGCAGGAACTGTCTTTTGCTATGTGATAGGTGCAATACCTATCATGGTAGGGCCCCAATCTAGGCATTATCTTAATACACAATAGATAGTAATAAACAAATATGTATTCATTAAAACCCACCCATATTTGATCTATAACCACTATTCTCAGCTCAAGTCTCTTCAGTATTTTTCCTATATATTGATCAGAACACTGAAATGATGATGTTTTAGCTATACAGACTGCCACCTGTTTGCTAAGGCACTCTGGACAGTACATACCCCGACCATCTTTTACCATTCTTCATCATGTTCCTATTACACCTCTGGCGTTTAGGGCAGTGACAATGCTCCTCCATTCCTGTCTGTTTCTGGCAAGTCTTTCAATGGTTCCCCAGCCGTGCCGCAGGTTTTTCAGCTCGGCTTCCACAGTTCTTCGCCATTTCGTTTTCAGGAGGCCTCGTTTTCGCTTGCCTTCAGTTGTCCATCTTATTGGTACTCTCGTGATGGAATCAGTTGCCATTCAAAGCACATGACAGATCCATCTCCAATGCCACCTTTGCTCAGATCCTCTTGGCGGCACTGTGTCAATAGATCTTGGTTTCAGATCAGCTGCCTTTCTTCTAAGCAAACTAATGCAGTGTCAAGGCAACTGAGGGAGTTTCAGAAATATGACTTGGGAGTCACAAAAGATATTTGGCAGAAAATAAAATTCCATTTTCTGTAGCACTGTATTTAGAGTACAGGGAAAGCTAAATGCTATTTACTTAGTACTGGATTTATAGCTGTGTTCAAAATACAAAGAAAAATAATGTGAAAGCACAATTTAGGTGAGGAGTTTTACAGCTCTAAGTTTCAGCTTGTCAACCATGTCCTCTAGAAAGTGAAAAGTGTACCCTTTCCGGTAAGTAAAAATGCAACTTATTGTGTAATACTCATATTTTGGATGAGAGCTTGAACCTCTAGGTTTTATCCCTTCACTGTAGACATTAAAGAGCCTATGGCATTTTTTTTTTAAACAGTAGGGTTAGTGGCCAATATTCCCCCTCTTCTTCACTGCTGTGCACCCACACGGCCAACATCCTCCAACTAAAAGTAGGTGATTTAGTAGTTAATAGTTTGCAAGCCTTTTTGGGATCCTCAAGGGTGAAAATTGCTACCATCTGCGGATGTAATGGTGCAATGCAAACCATGAACATAAAACTTCAATACAACGTATGATCCTGAGTCAGGAAAGTACTTAAGCACTTGCTTAACGTTAAGCAGATATTAAAATCCTATTTCACATGCTTAAAATTGAGCACACGCTTACATGTTTTCTTGAATCGGGGCCTAAAGTACCAGAGTCAGAGAAAATGGGATTTGTTGGATGCTGAGCTCCTTTAAACATCTGCCCACAGTTCATAGAGGGCCCATTGTCTCATTGGGGCATCATTAGTCCCCTGATGCAGCAGTAAAGTTCATCTCCCAGGAAAAGGCAAATAAAATCAAAGTGGACTTTTGAATATTACTGAGATTTCTAGACTTTATCGTACCTGATCCTTTAAAATAATAGCATTGGTGGAGGCAGAGTAAACTGTCATTCACTTGACAGCTTTACATTATTCTTTTGGGGACAGCCCATATCAAAGCACAAGGAGTAATTGATTTACTCCTCTCCCCATGTAAGGCTCATTGACTCACCATCAAACAACTCCAGAGTCAAACCTACTGTAGAATGAAAGTTGGTTAGCTCAGAATTAAAAGTTACCATGTTGGCGCAATCTTTCTCCACATGTCATAAATACAAAACGAGGCCTTGTTTATTGTTAGGTTTTGCATTGTAAATGCCTTACTGTTTTACTCCCCATAAAAAGATTATACAGCAATTTGAAAAGGAACAAAATTTGTGGTCCCTTTTTCCAAAGCAATCCTATGTATTCTGGGCCTACTCCTGCCAGGTGTGGAGTTCACTCACTATCCACTGAGTCAATAGGAATTCGGGGTATTCAGCCCCTCGCGAAAGGCACTCAGCAGCTTGCAGAATCGGGTCCGCTTTTGAAGTGTATCCTTTTCCTTTTGCAACAACTCCAGGTATTTAGTTCAACAATCCAACTGGAGGGAAAGCGTCAAAGTGGAAAAAGGACATCCCTATATCAAACACACCTAATCCGATGACCACCACCGCAAGGTCTATGCAGATCAATTGGTGCTCTGTCTGCAGCTGAGGGATCCAATTCCCCACTATTAAACAATGTTAATGCCTCTTATTCCAGTAACCTTGATACAGTTAGAATGGCACAAAAACAGTGCAATAAAAATTGGGGGAGGGTGTGGGGGAGAGAATCAGGCCCAAGTTCTTTAGAACTGAAAAGGGGGGAAAGTTCTGCACAAGAAAGAAGGCCCCAATCCCATAGAGTACTGAAGCACACGTAACTTTAAGAATGTTAATAATCCAATTCTGTGTGTCTGGGATTTCTATGGCCCTCCTCCTCCCAAGTCTCTCCCCATTTCTAGTAATTAAAAAGTGCTACAGAATTGGTTCAAATAGTACCATACCCACGAGTGATCATAGCATGCTTTGGTCTGTGGTTTTTTTGTTGGGTTGTTTTTAAAAAGGGACGATAATAATAATAATAATACTTAGTCATATTTAACTACGTAGAGCTTCTCAGCCATACTCTGCCCTGCATTTAGATATTGTTAAAACTGGGTGGGTGGGAGACACTGACCAAAAAATGATGATAATAATTAAAGCCCAATAGATATTCTATGCACTATGTTTGCACACAACACCCACTGACATTAAAAAAAAAGTAATTTAAACCCACCACTCAAAGAACAGTTGCTTTGACATCACCTGGTGAGGGAGGAGAGTTGAAACAGGATTACACTAGGAATAAATTCTGCCCGTCTGAATCCATCTGTTATTTCTTGTCTTGTTTTACATTTAAGACTGTCAGTTCCTGGGGGGCAAGGACCATCTTTTTGTTTTGTGTTTGTACAGCACCTGGCATGATGGGGTCCTGGTTCATGACTTAGGACTCCTAGGTGCAATGCTAATACAAATAACAAATACAAATAAAAATTGTATTGTAGACACTTTTCCAAGGATTTTTGATAACTAACTTTGATACTATTATTACAGTAATTCTTTTTTCTTGCCCCTTTGAAAATAGGTTAAAGCTTAGCTTCAAGTAGATGTTAATGTAAGTGGATTTAAGGCTGGTAAATTGTTCTGGCTCTCTATGGCATTAGTTAAGAAAATGTTTATCTTTTTAAGCTACTGGGATGACTCCATTTTCTTTGTTGTTATTGTTGCTATGTTTTTGCTTTGATTTTTTGGGGGGCAACTTCTTCCAGACAGCATGGAGCCAAATAACATAGATCCCCTGAGAAAATGAAACCACAGAACCAGATGGAACAATGTAAGCATCTTAAAGTTAGCAAGAAAAGTAGGAAATCCATGGAGGCTGGTACCTTCAAGGATGTCCCCCAACACACACACACACACACACACACAGCTTATGTAGGTTTTGTTTCTCTGGGATCATGAGAGGAAGATATTAAATACTTTGCATCAACAATTTATAAAATGGAAATCATTTTTCACTAAATTCAGAAATTACAAACATCTGTGGAATTGATGGAGAAAAAAATAAATCTGTTTTTAAAAGAGCAAATTGGACTCAAATAGTTCTGGAACTGAAGCAAATTTAATGCAAAATAACACCACATTGCACTGCAGAATGGAGACTAGAGAAATAGACCCAACAGATGGAATCTTGGCCCCATTGAAATCAATTGATTTGGAAGGTATGACATTAGATGATCTAGAGTTAAGTTCTTTAGTTTATCCAGACATCATCATATAGCTGGCCGACGCATTTGAATTAATGGTGATACCCTTCACTACAGTGGAAAATTGGTGTAGTCAACTTGGACATACAGTAAATGGCAAGAAGACAAAGTAGTTGCATCTTGGAAAAGGGACAGTATATAAAGTGTTGAAACGTGCTACATGAAGTTGTAGAACAAGTAGAATCTTATGTGCGCCACGGACGAGGTTAAAGGGAGATGTGCCTTAGCCACTAGTGCTGCACAGAAATTGATGAAATTATGGACCAATAAACAAGTTACATTTTCACTTTGGTACCAAATGTATCAAACCAGTGTATTAGCAGCATTACTCTATGGTCTGGAAGCAGCAGAATTAAATGAAACAGACATCAGAATGCTGGAGGCAGTGGAGATGAGAGTTCTTTGAAAGGTAGCTGTGTAAAGTGGAATGATGTTAAGATAAATGAAGACATTACAAGGAGAGTAGGAAGTGAAATCAGAGGACGGGGTTGTTAATAATCAAAAAGATTACAATGGCGGGAATACTGCAGAAGAGAAATGGACAAGAGGATGCCAAAGAAATTAATGCAAACACAAACAAGGTCAATCTCATCTAGAGGCCAACCACTTACTAGATGGCAGGATATCATGTTGCAGGGACATAATCAGGCTGGGCTTAACAGAGGAGCAAGACATGGCCAGGAATGAATGGCAATGCTGTAGTGCTCTCCAGGTCTGTAAAGATGCTTTGGGATGCAAAAGAGAAAGTTATTCAAGGAATTGTTGGATGTAAACTTTAATCTGTTTGGTCCAGTGGACATGGCAGTGTAGCAGGAGTCAGGAGATCTTAATTATATTCTCAACTCTGCTGCCGATGCACTGTGTGACCTTGGTCAAGTCACTCCATGTCTCTGTGCCTTCATTTCCCCTCCCATCCTTTGTCTTTTCCACTTACAATGGAAGTTCTTGAGAGCAGGAACTACCTACAACTCTGTATGCATAAGACCTAGCACAGTAGAGGTCTTTGTAGCTCTCCTCTTATATAATGTTAAGAAAGGAAAGTGTCAAGAAAAGTTACCCAATTTGCATGCGATTTCCTTCTCTTCACCATCTCCACCCAGAGGTAAAGGGACTTCAAATAAATATCAGTAGTTTCGCCCACGAGAAATTGTTGCAAACACCAACCTTCAAGTCAGGATGTCTTTGTTGTCCAGATGTCAACTGCATCTGGAGTATCTGCAAAAGCCTTTGAAAATATCAGTTCATACATGCTCAGTACAGGTTTGTTAGGGTTTGGCAGCTAAATTCTCTGAAGATTCCATGCTTCATCCCCTTACAGCCCCTGTTTGCTGATTGGATTGCACATTCAGGGGAGGGATAGCTCAGTGGTTTGAGCATTGGCCTGCTAAACCCAGGGTTGTGAGTTCAATCCTTGTGGGGGCCATTTTTGTGCCTCAGATCCCCACCTGTAAAGTAGGAATGATGTCATGGTGGGGTTGTGAATATCAATTCATGAATGTTTGGGAAAGACTCATCTACTATACTGAGAGCATAAAAAACATCAGGGGGAGGAAATCAATGAGTTGTATTTAGTACATGGTTTGGATGTTGTTTCTTAAATAAGGCCTGTGGCCATGCATTGAATGAGGCAGATGAAAAGAAATATTAAAATAATGACAGTCACTGAATGACACAGGGGTCCGATGGGAAAAAATAGTAAGTAATCGTGTTGTGGTAAATTCTCCATCACCGACAACTTTTAGATCAAGATTAAAAAAATTTCTAAAAGATCTGCTCTAGGAATTATTTTGGGGAAGTTCTATGCCCTGTGTTATACAGAAGGTCAGACTAGATGTTCTCGATGTTCCCTTCTAGCCTGGGAATCTATTAATGTAATTGGAGATTGTATAATGCACATGCACCAAGAGGCTGATTTAAGATTGCATAGGCAACATTAATTCTGGCATTTCCTAATTTTTGAGCACGACTTTGCAAACAAAGTCCATTTAATAAAGCTTTTGGGGGATGTAATAAAAATATTATATTTATAAAAAAATTATGCTGGCATTTAGTCACTCAGTCTATCAGATTGACTAATCCAAAACAACTAGAGAGTATAAATTACTAGATTTCACACTTGGGGGAAGTCTATCTATTACAAATTACTATGGAGAGGATTTCTCCACCAATAAAAGTATAGCTATCAAGGACAATGCTTGTGTTATTGGGAACAGTAATACAGCACTGAATCGACTGGTGCCCAGATAGCTCAGATACCACACAGTAGTTTAAACATTTGATATCAGCCATTCAAACCATGAGGATTCTTAGAGTAAATGCTTTGCTGAGGCCATGGCCAACAATTCTTTAACTGAGAAGTAAGGGTATTCTACATTCACAAGAAAAACAGGTGCTGTGACAATGGAATATTGAATTTGTAACTTCTTGTGTTTCATTCGAGAGAACGTTCAGCATCTGATGATACATTGTTTCCTACCCAGGTAGTGCTACTTGAAGTCCAAGTTCATTTCCACCCTCAGTGTTGAACAACAATTGCAGTAGTGACTTTCATTCAGTCTTACAGAAATCACACTCTAAGACCGTTACACAATAGTCCTAAGTGCCCTGAACACCTTTGCTTCTTGCATGCCTTGTAACATATTTGATTCCTCCCAGCACCAGTTTATTGAGGATGTGGTCCAGCATTCTTATGCTCGCAAAGTATTTCTTTTCTTTTCTAAAAGACCTTATTTCTCACAACCGTCACCACCACCCTATTGCTGCTTGACTATGCATTTGTTTACAGACTTTTCTTTGTATGGGGTCAGCTATGAAAGAGTGACAAGTTCTGTCCCATGAATGATGAAGGTGGCAATTAACTCAGTCTAAAATGCACAGGGAAGATGGTAGTGTTTCTGTTGCAGGCAGATGACATTTGCAGGATGATATTTTCTTGTCCCCACACCTTCAAAGCTCTGTGCAATTGCAGCAATCCTGCTTCAGCTCATATCTATGGAATCAAGCATGCAGTGGCAGATGGTTAATTAGTGGAAGAATTTTAAGACAGTTGACTAGCCCAGGTGTAGCTGAGTGGGACAAAGATCACAGCTTGACTCTCCGAGCCCAGTTTGAGCATGAAGGGATGGCAATTAGAAATTGAATATCATTTTACTTGCAAATGGAGTACATTTGATCTGGAGATAATGAGACACAAACATGGAACCCCGTGATTCCCTGTTTACAGAGCCACTATGCAGAGCCAAAGAGCATTTCAAAGCATCCCACATATCATTCAAGCCTGAAAGCACAGTGTATCCTTGCCAGGATAAATGTAACTCACTGTCATGTCTTTAATTGTGACTCAGTCACACTGAGTAGTGTCTGACTTCACAAATAGCCTCACTGATTTCAAGCAGACTACTCATGACATACAATACTACCTGTAGTAAATATGAGCAAAAGTGACAGAAACTGGCCCTTAATTATTTCATGATTTAGACTGAGTGTTGACTTAACTGTGCAAGGTTGGTTTTTTTTTATTGGAGACTTCCGTGGAGTTACTCCTGACTAAACATCAATGTAAGCAAGAGGATCAGCTTAGGAAGCAAATATTGTAAACTGAATAAAATAGCGCTAGTTGGGATTTTATCCCCTACTACAGCAGTATGCAGCGTCCATAAAAGCCTCAGTGCCAGCCATGGAAAATTGCCCCTGTGCAGATATTGTGTAGGGCAGCCATACAAGGCCTCCAGCAATCCCTGGTATAGATGTGTGCATAATAGAGTGCGTGAGGAATTTTTTTTTCAACAAAAAATGTATGTTTGTTTTGCGGGGGGGAGGGTCTTTTTTGTTGTTGCTTTTTTTGGGGGGGGGCTAGAAAATGCAGATTTTGTCAAAATAAAAACTTTCTGCAGGAGATGGTCAATTTCAACAAAACTTTCACCAGGAAGGTTTCTTAAGTTCCGGACAGGGCCGGCTCCAGGGTTTTGGCCGTGCCAAGCAGCCAAAACAAACAAACAAACAAAAAAAGCCACGATCGCGATCTGCGGCGGCAATTCGGCGGGAGGTCCTTCACTCCCAGGCGGAATGAGGGACCGTCCGCCGAATTGCTGCCGAATACCTGGACGTGCCGCCCCTCTCCAGAGCGGTCGCCCCAAGCACCTGCTTAAGAAGCTGGTGCCTGGAGCCGGCCCTGGTTCCGGATGAAATGGAATTTCTGGTCAGAGAGAGACCAAGCCCCTTCACCCCAGCATAGCCAATAGCACACTGATTAGGGCACTCGCCCGACATGTGGGCTACCCAGTTCAAGTTCACGCTCCAGAGCAAGGAGACCCCAGGTCTCTCTCACCTCAGGGGAGTACCCAAAGCACCAGGCTAGTGACTGTTCTGGGACGAGGGTCTCGCTCTTCTTTTTTCATGGTAATTTTTGAAAGATCTCGGTTTCCTCCTGATGAGGAACAGGAACTGGTTTGAAATCTTGAAAATTTTCCACGAGACGGGAAAACTGTGTCCTGCACAGCTCTAGTTCATAGCTCTATGTGCATTCTCAGCAGGACAGCTACCACCCATAGGGCTGCTGTCACTTAGAATAGCGCCGCGGCCTGCCTAAGTTACACAAGCGATTTTGACCAGAGTAGCCTGGAATTGGAGGTACAGAGATGGCATAAAGCTGCCTTTGCCCTTTCTCCCCCAGGATTCAGAGTGCTACATTGCACCTCCGGGAGACCCAGCACAAAACTTTCACCTGCCATTTTTACAGTGTCAATTTTGAGAAGAGGGTCTCAGTATGGCAAATCTGCTCCAAGAAGAGGATGACACCAGATCGTGTGTGTGTGTCTGCGCGCGCGCATGTGCGTGTGTGTTCCTTCCTTCCGTGTCAATCCCTGGTTCTGTCCTGCAAGCCCAAAGTTAGCTTTTCCAAAAGAGAATTTGACGCTCCCAAATAAACCACCACCGCTGCAGAGTGGTGCCAGCAGATAGCATGAAATGCAGTACACCCAATATCTAACACAGAAGTTACTCCTCTGTCTCTGCAAAAAGAACAGGTGTACTTGTGGCACCTTAGAGACTAACAAATTTATTAGAGCATAAGCTTTCGTGGACTACAGCCCACTTCTTTGGATGCATATAGAGTGGAACATATATTGAGGAGATATATATATACACAAACAAAGAGCATAAACAGATGGGAGTTGTCTTACCAACTCTGAGAGGCCAATTAAGTAAGAGAAAAAAACTTTTGAAGTGATAATCAAGATAATCCAGTACAGACAGTTTGATAAGAAGTGTGAGAATACTTACAAGGGAAGATAGATTCAATGTTTGTAATGGCTCAGCCATTCCCAGTCCTTATTCAATCCTGAGTTGATTGTGTCTAGTTTGCATATCAATTCCAGCTCAGCAGTCTCTCGTTGGAGTCTGTTTTTGAAATTTTTCTGTTGTAAGATAGCCACCCGCAGGTCTGTCATTGAATGGCCAGACAGGTTAAAGTGTTCTCCCACTGGTTTTTGAGTATTATGATTCCTGATGTCAGATTTGTGTCCATTAATTCTTTTGCGTAGAGACTGTCCGGTTTGGCCAATGTACATGGCAGAGGGGCATTGCTGGCACATGATGGCATATATCACATTGGTAGATGTGCAGGTGAATGAGCCCCTGATGGTATGGCTGATGTGATTAGGTCCTATGATGATGTCACTTGAATAGATATGTGGACAGAGTTGGCATCAGGCTTTGTTACAAGGATAGGTTCCTGGGTCAGTAGTTTTGTTCAGTGATGTGTGGTTGCTGGTGAGTATTTGCTTTAGGTTGGGGGGTTGTCTGTAAGCGAGGACAGGTCTGTCCTCCCAAGATCTGTGAGAGTAAAGGATCATCTTTCAGGATAGGTTGTAGATCTCTGATGATGCGCTGGAGAGGTTTTAGTTGGGGGCTGAAGGTGACAGATAGTGGTGTTCTGTTATTTTCTTTGTTGGGCCTGTCTTGTAGGAGGTGACTTCTGGGTACTCGTCTGGCTCTGTCAATCTGTTTTTTCACTTCAGCAGGTGGGTATTGTAGTTTTAAGAATGCTTGATAGAGATCTTGTAGATGCTTGTCTCTATCTGAGGGATTGGAGCAAATGTAGTTATATCTTAGAACTTGGCTGTAGACAATGGATTGTGTGGTGTGTCCTGGATGGAAGCTGGAGGCATGTAGGTAGGTGTAGCGGTCAGTAGGTTTCCGGTATAGGGTGGTATTTATGTGACCATCGCTTATTAGCACAGTAGTGTCCAGGAAATGGACAGCTTGTGTGGATTGATCTAGGCTGAGGGTGATGGTGGGATGGAAATTATTGAAATCATGGTGGAATTCCTCAAGGGCTTCTTTTCCATGGGTCCAGATGATGAAGATGTCATCAATGTAGCGCAAGTAGAGTAGGGGCGTTAGGGGACGAGAGCTAAGGAAGCGTTGTTCTAAGTCAGCCATAAAAACGTTGGCATACTGTGGGGCCATGCGGGTACCCATAGCAGTGCCACTGACTTGAAGGTATATATTGTCCCCAAATGTGAAATATTTGTGGGTGAGGACAAAGTCACAAAGTTCAGCCACCAGGTTAGCTGTGACACTATCGGGGATACTGTTCCTGATAGCTTGAAGTCCATCTTTGTGTGGAATATTGGTGTAGAATATTGGTGTATGGAGTATTGGAATATTGTCTTCTTCGTCCATAATGGCCAGGATGGTGTTTTCTGGAAGATCACCGATGGATTGTAGTTTCCTCACGAAGTTAGTGGTGTCTCGAAGATAGCTGGGAGTGCTGGTAGCGTAGGGTATGAGTAGAGTTACCATATTTTGAGTGTCCAAAAAGAGGACACTCCACGAACATTTGATTCGCGGGAAGCCTGAAGCAGGCAGCAAGTAAGCTGGGGGGGGTTGGGGGGAGGAGGCGCGGCCCAGTCTGGCCCCCCCAACCGAGCGGCTCCCTCCGGCGGCCGGCCCCGGCCCCAGCGTCTCCAGCCTGGCTCGGCTCCTGGGGTGCCAGCCCAGCACTGCCGGTCCCCGGCCCGGCCCCCGGCCCAGCACCCCCGGCCCCGCACCCCCGGCCCGGCCCCCCGGCCCCGCACCGCCGACCCCCGGCCCAGCACCCCCAGCCCCACACCGCCGGGCCCGGCCCGGCCCCCGGGCCAGCCCCCAGCCCAACCCCCGGCCGAGCACCCCCGGGCCAGCACCGCCGGCCCCGGCCCAGCCCAGCACCCAGCGGCGCCGGCCCCTCCCTATTTTCCCCGGACATGTTCGGCTTTTTGGGATTTCCCCCTGGATGGGGATTTGAGGCCCAAAAAGCTGGACATGTCCGGGAAAATCCGGACGTATGGTAACCCTAGGTATGAGGAGAGAGTCCACATAACCAGACAAGCCTGATGTTAGGGTGCCAATGCCTGAGATGATGGGGCGTCCAGGATTTCCAGGTTTATGGATCTTGGGTAGCAAATAGAATACCCCTGGTTGGGGTTCTAGGCATGTGTCTGTACAGATTTGTTCCTGTGCTTTGTCAGGGAGTTTTTTTAGCAGATGGTGTAGTTTCTTTAGGTAATCCTCAGTGGGATCAGAGGATATGCCATCATGTGCCAGCAATGCCCCTCTGCCATGTACATTGGCCAAACCGGACAGTCTCTATGCAAAAGAATTAATGGACACAAATCTGACATCAGGAATCATAATACTCAAAAACCAGTGGGAGAACACTTTAACCTGTCTGGTCATTCAATGACAGACCTGCGGGTGGCTATCTTACAACAGAAAAACTTCAAAAACAGACTCCAATGAGAGACTGCTGAGCTGGAATTGATATGCAAACTAGACACAATCAACTCAGGATTGAATAAGGACTGGGAATGGCTGAGCCATTACAAACATTGAATCTATCTTCCCTTGTAAGTATTCTCACACTTCTTATCAAACTGTCTGTACTGGACTATCTTGATTATCACTTCAAAAGATTTTTTTCTCTTACTTAATTGGCCTCTCAGAGTTGGTAAGACAACTCCCACCTGTTCATGCTCTCTGTATGTGTGTATATATATCTCCTCAATATTTATTCCACTCTATATACATCCGAAGAAGTGGGCTGTAGTCCACGAAAGCTTATGCTCTAATAAATTTGTTAGTCTCTAAGGTGCCACAAGTACTCCTGTTCTTTTTGCGGATACAGACTAACACGGCTGCTACTCTGAAACCTGCCCTCTGTCTCTGTCACTCTTGATCTGGTTTCTCCTGGTTCAAAGTTTCATGCTACTGTTAACTCAAAAAGTCCATCAATTGGGTATTTTTCCCTATAGTACTTTATTTCTGAATCTATACTATGCATCAGCCAGTCTTCTTACTGTATACTGGAACAGTATAATGCATTTGACATCCCTGGTCATTACCTAATTTAGACCATGAAAATCTATTCCAGTTAGCTTCCAGGACACAAAGCTTCCCACCAGGATACCTATTTCAGAGGGTCAAAAGACAGAATTCCCAAGGCTGCTATCTAAGCTAGATCACAGAAACCTAGCACAAGAATTTTCCACAAAGCTATACTGTATATGAATTCCACCTCGTAGGGTCATGCATTTTTGAATTCCGGAGCAACTATGTGAGTCACATTAGAAGTCACTCACAGAGAGCTAACATTTTAAATTACAAAACTGTACAATACAGTGTCTTGGGCATCTCATCAGGTTACAAATTTAAATCTCAGTTCCAATGTTTAATTGGGCCTATCACGAATCAAGCACCATTGTTATTCAGTGAGTGAAGCAAAAGGATGTGTCTTCCATGCAGTCATATGGGTTGAAGTCACCTGTGGGACTCTAATTTGCCACACTTAAATAACACCTTTGCAGTATCATCTCTAGGCTTCTTCCAACATGGGTTAATTTTGAATTGAAAATGTTAAATCTACTATAACAGTTTTCAAGTACATAAAAGATTGTTACAAGGAGGAAGGAGAAAAATTGTTCTTCTTAATCTCTGAGGATAGGACAAGAAGCAATGGGCTTAAATTGCAGCAAGGGCAGTTTAGGTTGAGAATTAGGCAAAGCTTCCTAATTGTCTGGGTGGTTAAGCACTGGAATAAATTGCCTAGGGAGGTTGTGGAATCTCCATCATTGGGGATTTTTAAGAGCAGGTTGGACAAACACCTGTCAGGGATGGTCTAGATAATACTTAGTCCTGCCCTGAGTGCAAGGGACTGGACTAGATGACCTCTCGAGGTCCTTTCCAGTCCTATGATTCTACTATAAAATGGAGGGGGGGCCTCTTTCAGGATATTCGTTCATCACTAAAAAGTTGACCAAAAAACCTATTCAAACCCATAGTACAATACATGGTGGATTTGCTGCATTGTCACACGATTTCACTCAGAAAGTAAAAACAAACTGCACATGACTTATGCAATTAGAAAATTCTTCTAGTTCTGGGATCACAAAACTGATGTATGGTAAATTCATACATTATCATTTGATATTTGTGAATGCTGATATCTTTTTTAAATGATTCACCCTGTTATTACCCAAAAGTATAATACCCACTGTAATGTGACGGCGATGGTTACTATACGAATCCTTAATCTAAACAAAAAAAAAGGAAATCGTTCAAAACAGAAGCAGACTTTGGGCTTATTTCTACAATCCCTAATCCAGGAAAAGTTCCATATAAGTCAGTGGGAATTTTGCTTGAGTACAATTTCAGGATCAGGCTTGTTCTGAATTCTGAAGATCTGCTACATAGAAAAGTATTGCCTATCCCAAAGATTTAAAACCATGTCTTATATACTTAGTTGCCCTTTATAATAGAATTGGACAACGACGAGGAAAAGACACCGCTAATTACTCATATCTATGCAGTACATGGTGCAATCTAAATATGGGCCAAGACACACCCCTTCCTCTAACATTTTATTGATCTAAAGTTTGTGGACAACTTTGGCTCAAGAGTGACTCAAAACCAGACCACTGGAATTTGATTTTTCTTCTGACAATCATTGGGAAGCTTATTTTCTTCAGGGCATGGCATAAATATGTGCTTCTGACTTACTACATAGGGATTTGTAAAGGTATAAAAATGACACTGGAACAGGGTATCAGTTCCAAACAGGAGCCCAGTCAAGGTAACAGGCATTCTTCCTAAAGGATGCTTACCTGTAGCAGAATCCTATTTCTGCTGCTTCAGAAAGCAAGCAAATTGAACTGCAATATTTGCTGCAACTGAACGTTCCCTCCCTCCCTCCCTCTGTCTGTCAGCTCATTTAAGAATATCCTTGCCATCAGAGTTTCAAATTCTCTGTACCACACCTCCCATATTCATAATATTTCAATTATCATGTGCTGTAGGACATCAATAGTGAGCAAGTTTAAACAGCTTTCTCAAGCATATCACTGTGTGCACAGATAGGGACAACTAGTGATGACATTGCTTCATTCACACTATTGTCTTGTAAGAGAAAACCAGACCACCAGGGACTCAAAGGGTGAATAGGATGCTTTCATTTTAACCTCAAAGCCTGCACATAATGTATGTTCTTAATACAAACTGATTCTAGGGGCTTTAGAAGAAAGGGTATATTTCTATTATATTCAATGTAAAAAAATTCTGTGCTACTGGAATATTCATGTTTAATATTCAAACTCACTCTCCTCAGATATAATTTGGTCCTATTCTTGTTGCTTCCTTCTCTAACTCCCCACTTATGTCAACATTATCAGTTACCCACCCCTTCCACAGGTTCCTTGAGAAGACAATGGTGTAGGAGACCATTCATATAGTAACCATCTAACAGCAAACTACTTCATACATTAATTGTAGCATAAAACCTTCATTATGATTGGACCATGTTTGCAAAAGTATCATATGCCCATTAGTATGTCCCATAATCCAGAGTTATGGAATCATAATCAAAGAGTCCTAGAAACGTAGAGCTGGAAGGGACCTCAAGAGGTAGGTTTTTCTTCTCTCTTCTCCCATTTTCAGTGACTTGCTTGATTAATCTATTATATAAATGTTTGCTATATTTCCTTATCTTACTAACCCAGAAGATACATCACTTCTACTTCCTGCTCTGTATTCCCTAATTTGAGTACTTTTGTATCGATCTCCATTGGAATTGGCTTTTCAGTACAAAGGAGCTTTTGGATAAATTCTTATAGCAAAAAATGATGGCATAAGGAATACTGCTTGTAACAGCATCACACTGTAACTGAGGCACTGTGCTGGCTAGGTCTGTCTGTGTGGATATCCATGGACCAGTGATTCTCAAACCACAACCCAATCAGTGCACAGCTGCAGCCCATGTGACATCCTCAGGGCCATACAGGTAGTATATATGTAATACTGACAGACCCCGGTCATCGGCGGGCGGGTAAATGCATGAGCCTCTACTGCATGAACAAAAAGCCACATGGCCCTTAGCTAAGACTGTAAGCAGACGCATTAATCTCTCTCTCTCAGTGGTCTCGGTGCCACTAGAGGGGACAGAGCACCACACCCACGTGGTGTGTGGGTTATATATGTGTGCATGCAGCCCACATAACACAGAGAAAGCTGCATATGCAGCCCACAATGGTAAATAGATTGAGAACCACTGCCATGGACAGCCTCTAAGGGGTGTGGCTTCTTCCACAAGGGAAGTATCCCGTTCTCAGGAAGTTGATAGTGGGTAAGGTTTGGTTCCTGCCCGGAGGGAAAAGCAAAACTGTTTTTGGAATCAGCAGCACCAGCAGCAGGAGGGGAGCTGCCCCGATTCCTCTTCTGGTAACACACATGTGCTGTTGCTTCATGAGCTCATATCTGCATTATCACGCCAGGCACTCTACCGCCTTGTGCTAATCCACCAAAAAAGAGACCAGGACGTCATGCAGCAATACTCTGAGCACCAGTGCTTAGTGCTGATCCCCAGTATTTGGCCAAATGTAGGATAAGCAATAGCAGGCAATCGATTGATTTGCATGATAGTACTGTGGGCAACAATCCCTCTTTGCCACCATATACATCTCATCGCTCAATCCTCTGGTCTTATATTATCATCTCCCTTCCAGGCTGCCATCAGCTATGATACTCAACAACTACCCACAGGCAGGCAATCTGAGGCTGCAAATAGTAGGTACCAGTCAGAACAGACTTGGACTCAAATTATGGCCAAGTGTCCACAATTTTATTAATAATGTGATAACATAATATAGACCCTATGGCCAGCCTGGCCTGGCAACCGTCACATGTGAAAGGGACAAAGCTGGAAGAAATCTGTTTCTTCCCAGCAATGCTTTTCACGGGCAGTGCCCTGCTGTAAGCTGGCCCATCCTAGCATCCTTTAGAGATACTGGATTGACCAATAACAGGCAGTTTAGCAAGAGAAGACTGCCATTGGGAAGTACCAAAGGGGTGGGCCAGTTTTCCTGGCACGGTCCTATAATTTGGCAATAGTACTCTATAAAATATGTAAAGCTGCTCAAAAATAGTATATTTTGCTAAGTATTTAGAATAAATGAAAGATTTCCCACTTCATTTAAAAATTTCCATTTCCTTTTTTATTTTTCTGATGTTGCTAGGCTTAGATATTTATTTTCTGTGAACTTCCACCTACCTCAGTCCTTTTTGTCATTACTGGATGACTCTTCTAATTAGCCTATACATCCTAGCTCAGTTCCTTGCAGAGACATGCCCAAATACAAATAATGAATGGGACAGACGTTGTGATACGAGGAATTTACCTGAACATTTGTCATGTTGGTGAGATGTTAGTTATCATGGGAACATGGAAAACTTTGAATGATGGGCAATGGAAACCATCTCTTCAGTTCAGTAGCATAGATGGTTGGGCTGATACATGATATTCATTATCAGCCAACCTCTTACTACTGGGAGTAGGGCTTAGATGGACCATGGACAAGCAATCACTGTGTGGAAAATTATATATCAAAAGATTCTGTAAACCATACATAGATAACATATACACCACACGTAGAGGCAATGTTCATGTGAGACACTGTGGCATCATATGACAATTCATTTATCATGCATCTTCTGGCTGCCTCTTCGGTCTTCTGCCTCCTCCATCTCCCCAAAGAGTGATTCTCACTATCCAACCCACTGAGCAACATCCACTTCAAAAAAAAAAATGCCTACTACAAAAGCAGAATGTTTCCTCATTCCTTCTCCCAAATGCAGAGTCCTGACCCAGTGCTTGTGAAAACAAAAAGCAAACAAGATTATACTAGCAAAGGGACAGAACACAAAGCTACAGATAAGAGCAACTGTATGGAAATAAACATCTGATAACATTTCCCAGTGAGCAAGTTTCTAAGAAATGGAGCATCTATCGTTCAATTATATACTAACGCTTTCAAAAAATAACAAAAAGGAACAAATCGAAGGCATCATAATATTACTTGGGGGGGGCGGAGAAATCAAGCTAATTTGATATGGCAGTTGTAACGTCTGGGGGTCTGCAAAGGCGTTGCTGGGCTCAAAGCAATGGGCAGCAAGAATGAAAGTTGAAAGGTGAACATAAGAACGGCCATGCTGGGTCACACCAAAGGTCCATCTAGCTCAGTGTCCTGTCTTCCGACAGTGTAAGGTGATGCATTTGGGGATGACTAATAACAATTTTAGTTACAAGATGGGGACTCATTGGTTAGAAGTAACGGAAGAGGAGAAGGACCTAGGGGTTCTTGTAGACCGCAGGATGACTATGAGTCAACAATGTGACGTGGCGGTGAAAAAAGCCAATGCTGTCTTGGGATGCATTAGGCGAGGTATATCTAGTAGGGATAAGGAGGTCCTGCTTCCGTTGTACAAGGCGCTGGTGAGACCTCATTTGGAGTACTGTGTGCAGTTCTGGTCTCCCATGTTTAAAAAAGATGAACTCAAACTGGAACGGGTGCAGAGAAGGGCCACTAGGATGATCAGAGGAATGGAAAAGCTGTCGTACGAAAGGAGAATATAGGAGCTTGGGTTGTTTAGTCTGACAAAGCGAAGGCTGAGAGGGGATATGATTGCTATCTTTAAATATATTAGAGGGATTAATACAAGGGAGGGAGAAGAATTATTCCAGCTTAGTACTAACGTGGATACCAGAACGAATGGATACAAACTGGCCGTGGGGAAGTTCAGACTTGAAATTAGACGAAGGTTTCTGACCGTCAGAGGGGTGAAATATTGGAACGGCCTACCGAGGGAAACGGTGGGGGCGACGGACCTGTCTGGTTTTAAGATAAAGTTAGATAAGTTTATGGAGGGAATGGTTTAATGGTAAAACATAGTAGTCAAGGAAAGCCAAGCAATGGTGGGTAAATAGTATAATGGCTAACGGGGTCGGGATGGAGACTCTTGCCTATATGCTCGGGGTCTTACTGATCGCCACATTTGGGGTCGGGAAGGAATTTTCCTCCAGGGCAGATTGGCTGAGCCTCTGGAGGTTTTTCGCCTTCCTCCGCAGCATGGGGCAGGGATCTCTAGCAGGAGGGTCTCTGCCGATTGCAGTCACTAAAAACAGGATTGGGGACTTCAACAGCAGAGTCCAGGGAAGGGGTAGGGACGGTTTTATGGCCTGCAGCATGCAGGGGGTCAGACCAGATGATCATAATGGTCCCTTCTGACCTTAAAGTCTATGAGTCTATGAGTCTATGAGTGGCCAATGCCAGGTGCCCCAGAGGGAATGAACAGAACAGGTAATCATCAAGTGATCCATTCCCTGTTGCTCATTCCCAGCTTCTGGCAAACAGAAAGTAGGGACACCATCCCAGCCCATCCTGGCTAATAGCCATTGATGGACCTATCCTCCATGAATTTATCTAGTTCTTTTTTGAACCCTGTTATAGTCTTGGTCTTCACAACATCCTCTGGCAAAGAGTTCCACAGGTTGACTGTGCGTTGTGTGAAGAAATACTTCCAAAGGTGGTGGTGGTTTCTGTCACAGCAGAACTATTAGTTAAATGGGATGTTATGTTCTAAACTAAATTACTTCACATCTCTTTGTGAAACCCAGTTGGAAACACATTTTTTAAAATAAACAGCTTCAATGTGGCATGAAGATTTGTTTTTTGTTTGTTTTTTGCTGTAGATAAGTTGTGTCCCTGGAAACTCAACACAAACTTGGCATGTTTTTAGTAGTTAAAATAATCCAGTTGTTTTAAAGCAGTAGAAAGTGATTTATTTAGTTACTGTACAGGAAGGCTCTGTTTTAAGACTGTTTTTGCAGAAAGCCACCGCATTTCTCTGAACAGACCCCCAGTGGCCAATTCAGCTACAGGGAAGTTTGAATGCAAACTGTAAGGAACTGGTGCCTTGAGGGATCAATTACTTGGTAGGAACACTTCTGTATCAGAGTTACTGAACAAGATCAGGAAAGACCGTCTCACAAGGGAGCAAGGGGGCAGCAAAAGCAGCTCCACTCCCACTCCTCCAAGCACCATCACATTAAAAGTCTGGAAATGTTTGGGCAGTGACTAGATTGCCAGCAGAAAAAGTCTGGATATGCGGAGGAGTGAGTGAAGCGCATCAGGTGACCATAGACGCTCTGGCAAAGCAATGGCCATATGTATCCACTGGAAAAGTTGTCAGCCTGTAAAGTTGAAAATATGGATGGGGAGAAGTCTGGAAATACAAGAGTCTTTAACTATACAGAGAAGAAGCCTGAAGGAATGTTATATTATGCAATGAGGACAGCTGCAGCAACATCTCTAGCTTGCTCTTCAAGCGTTCTCGTGCTTTTCCGGGCAGTATGAAAGAATGGCAGGTGAGGAAAGAAAGGGGAAAAGATTCCTATAAGCACATACCCCTTTGCTTACCCCACATACCCTATATCCTAGGCCTTATGTGAATGATGGCTATGGGAGGGTCTACCTTAGCTCAAAGCTGCATTTGAAGAAGCAGGGTCTGAAGTTCAGAAGGACCACAGCATGAAGCATAGTGACAACTGTGAAGTCCTATTTGGGTATTTATACTGCAATCATTACCATGGCATCTGAGCACCTTACCAGAAAAAAAAAACACATTTCAAATTGCCAGGTGACAAGGGCAAAGCATCACAGAAAGTAACTTTCTTCTAACACTGAACAAGGAGCTTTACTAGGGTAAGAAAAACAGTATTATCCCTAAAGGTACTTTTGGGTCTCTTTACATACATATACACATACTGTAGCTTTCTGAAACAGTTTTGAAAGAAACAGTACATAGATCCAGAGAGGTTTCTGTCTTCCCCCCCCCGACACTGGGTACCCTTTTCCTTCCCATAATGGCCTGGAGGTTATAGTTATGCTGACTTAGTATAAAGTAAGACAGTGGGCAGTTATGGGAACATGTGAGCATTAAAAAAATAGTGCTTCATGACCAAAGTTCCTGAGGCTCACAGTAGAGATGGCTTCTGTAACTAATGTCTTTACTTACAACAATGAACAGACCCACAGTAGATTTAACTCCCTATAATGGTGCAGACTTTTTTCCTTCCCTCTTTGCTGTTCATAAGGAGCATATTATATTGCTTACTTGGAAAACAGTTGAGAAATTACATGTAATAAATATTTCCCTAAATTGTGCTGGCAGAATCGATATCTTCCTTTAAAATATATTGCTCCCAGTTTACTTATTACTTTGTGCTGGGTCTTGCCCATTAAAGAGAAATATTGCTTGAGAATCCACTCCTCATTTAAACAAATCCTATTAAACCAGAATGAGAAGACACTAAGGAAGTTACCAAAAAGGTTCCATAGCTGCACTAAATCAAAGCTAATAGCTTGAGATAAAGAAACTGTGGAGTTGTTCTTCAGTTCTTTGTCAGTATTAATATTTTAAGTTACAATTCCTTGCTAGATTTTTTTTTTTTTGCCAGAATTTCCATGGAGCAACCCTAGCGAATGGCTAACTCCTTCATTCTTCATGTTTGACTCTAGCTTCCAAATGAAATGCCTCCAGTCCCTGGCATTAGTGGGTTTGCAATACTGTTCTCTGTGCATTCAATTTCTCCATGTTAATTACAACCGAGCAATGTGCCAACTGAAAGCATAGTTTACCAGGAATCTGTGGCCTGGTAAACTAATTAGGACAACATGGAATGCTAATGTGCCTATGCCTACTTCACAGAGAGTAATAAAGTCAGGAATCGAAAGTCCTTGGTGAAACAGAAATTATTTCCTGACCTTTTTTTTTTCCACAGCACATACAGTTTTCTACTCTCTGGTCCACACTCATCTCTCAGAAGCACCCTGGAGTGACTATCTTCACAACCTTTTCCCCCCATAAAGAGGAATTCTCTTCAGAATCTCTCTGCTGAAGCTATTTTCTTGAAGAATTAGATAGGCCATTTTGGGTAGCTCCCAACACTGAATTTCTCAAAGGCAAGTGAAACTTCTGTCTGACATATGACTGTACTTGAGCTGGTGATATGATGAAAACATGAGTTTGATTTATTCAGTAATTGCTGGGAACCATTCACCCAGTAAGTTCGTTGCCAAATTATGAAGATATGAATTTGAAATAAAAAGTTACACGGTAAGTGTCAAAATTCACCCGATAAATTATTCGCTGTGAATAATTTGCCAATCATCATGCATCACCCACCTGCAACTGGCAGCTCAATCCTCCTGGGGCTTATCAGAAGGTGGGGGCACTTATGAAAAAGTAAAGGCTTCTGGAAACATTCCTACCACATCTCAGTCACCCCAGCAGCCATTCCCTCCACATCTCTGCACCCCGGCTGAGAAGCCAATAGGTTCGCTTAAATGGCATAAGAGAAAAAAGATGAAAATAAAGAAAAGTAGAGGGGGAGTGGATTTTTTTAATAGATGAGTTATTTTAAGTTGTTAATGGTTTAGACAGAGAAAATAAGATAAATGGTTTCCATGAGGTGGAAGCAGGGCTGATGAGAGGGAGGGAAAATACAGATAGTTGTACTGGGGCCCTGAGCTCAGAAGGGGCTCCAAAAAATCTGTAATGTCTCTATAAATAAAGTGAAATGGGAAGGGGTGGGGTTCCAGCAAACATGATATACCAGGGCCCCAAATTTCTCTCCAATGACCTGGTGGAAGAGGATTCTCTCAGTATAAGATCCAGCAAACCAGCTGCCTGGAAATACAGAAGTGCAATGCAAAGACAGAGAGAAAAGTTTATCCCCCTCTACCCACTCAAATGCCCATTATGTCATCTGTGGACAGCCATTCTGTAAATTATTGAAAGGCGTGTGTGGCAAGCATGGGCCAGTGGACAGTGCACTAGCCTGGGATTCAGAAGGCCTGGGTTCTATGCCCACCTCTACCACTCATCAATTGCATGTCCTTGAGCAAATCTCTGCCCCCTGATTTCCCCTGCCCCAACTTATTGGCTGCCTTGTCTAGTTAGGTTGTAAACTCTTTGTGCAGGAATTGATTGTGCAGTACTTACCCACGAGGCCCCACCTTGGTTGGGGTCTCTAGGCACTATTGAAACATAAAGGATCAAAATCACATTTATGGTCTCTCAAGATTGTATGCAACAGAGCAGGGGCTGTGTAGCAGGGTGGTTACCCGCTCCAGCCCTGACAGGGTTAAGGCCAGCCCTGGCAGAGGGCTGGGGCTGTAAGGAAAAGCCCAGGCTGCATAGGAAAGCAGGCACAGCTGGGGTCACACCACAAACAGAGCACAGCAGGTCCTTATAAAAGGCTGCTAGCGTGGCACTCGAGTAGCTCTCTTCAGTCTTGGAGGAAGCAGGGCCTGGCTGTCGGTAGCAAAGGTACTGGGAGTGAAGCAGGGCTGGGGAAAGGCCAGGGGAGCTCCAGTCTGGCAACTCCCCAAGCTGCAAGGCCTGATCATAGGCCCACCCCTGAAGTACTGGGTGGTAGAGGAAGACAGCAGATCCCTACCCCCTTGCCTGTGATGACTGACTCTTATATTGCAGTCTGCCCCAGGGAGTGGGGGCTCATTGCTGACTGGCAGTAGCCACCGGCTGAAGCAAGGTGGAATTAGGGGGTTGGCGTCCCTGGGGAGGGGAGACCCTGAGAGTGAGGGGTTACTTACAGGGGGCAGCACCCCAGATAACGGGGCACCGGAGTCCGGGAGGGACACGGAGGCCAAGCTGTGGCAGATCACTGGCCTGCAAAGGGCGCTCCGGGCTGGAAATCGAGCTAATTCCCTGAGAGACCAGCAGGAGGTGCCACAGGGGTGAGTCCACACGCTTGTAGGCTGTCATTACTTCTCTCTTTTGAACCATGCCAAGAACAGCAGACTGGGAGTCAGAGAGCAGAAGATATAAGAGGTTATGTCAGATCCCTCACTTCACACCAGTGCTGTTTGAAAATGGAAGATCATCCTGAGGAATAATTGGACCCTAGCACTGCTTTTATGGGGGAAGCCATAATTTAACAAGGGAGGTAGGAGCAAACCTCTACTTCCCACACTCCATTTAAGCACCAATTTCTTCATTTACTTGCTGCTCTGACTCCAAGGTTGCATATTTAGACGATCCTTAGCCTACACTCAGATTGACTTACTTTCCAAGAGACGAGCTTGTTATTTGGTGTTGTGAAAGCAGAAAGTGGGTGTGAATTCATTAACTGTTGACTGACAGCAATTTAACGGCATTATTGAAATGAAAAAGACAAAAGGGTTATTTGAAACAAATACATTTCTGGAACTCGCAAAAACCAGCAGCTTCCTATGTTTTTGAACAACACAAATTTTTAGAAGAAGGGCAAACTCTGGCTGTCACCTAAGTTTCTGAAATGTGAACAACAACAGGGTGAATAAATTATTCAGTTCCAACTGCTTTTGAAATTAAGCAGCTCAAAGCTGCTTAACGCCTATTATTTAGGTTCTAGTGTAAATCACTGAAGCATTTAACCAACGTACTAATCTTCCTTTACTATGTGAACCTGAGCTGACTCTTGAAAGCAAAATCAATGAACTAGATTTACCACAGGGATGAGTACCAACCTACAGCGTAATCATGAGATAAGGAGGATTGGCACCACGCACATTATTGTCTTCTATGGAAACAATAGTTTCCACTTGCTTGGGAGCAGGCCTTCTCATGCGGATTAAGCTACAATAACAGCTCTACAACTCCAGGAAGCTTCCTCCTCCCTCCCCGATTCTGTATTGATTTAGTCTTTTTTACTTGCAGCATTCTAGGCAATATAAAGTACCATGTCATCATCACAGGTCACCATGATGTAACCAGTGACCTGAAAACATGTATTTGCGGATGGTGTGGGGGAGACTGGAGCATTAATTGTGGTGTTGAGGAAGAAGGGTTGGTAATGTGTTTAAAAAAAAAATCACCATGGTGCATGTCTGGATTAAGGGTTTGTTGTTCTCTACCACAGCTGCAAAATACTTTCAAGTGAAACCTCTTCTGGGCAGTTAAGCCTTCTGATTAAACCAGGTTGCCTCACCCAGTGTCTCACTGTTAGTGTCTCCTTAATCTACTTCAAATATAAGATTGGTCATAGTCAAAATGGTGTTTCTGGAGCTGTCTTAGTAATAGCAAGGCAGATAATTTGTTGGCCTTGATAGCACTGACCATGAAGTGCCAATAATATTTTCAGGGGATAGCCTGGGCGGAAGGAAGTCGACTTAAAATGGTTTTAGTCACTTATGACCCAATGGAGAGCAAAATGCAACTGTTCTTCCTCCCAGAAGGGTCATTCTTGTCACCCCTCTTGTTCAACATGTATGAAAAATCATCCTGAGAGGAAACGTTGCCCAGAGTATGTCGTGATCACTCCTGCAGGGGTGCTGTAAGACTTAACTCAGTAGTGCTTGAAAAGTCCTTCAAAATCCTTGGCTGAAAGGCACTCAGTACCAAGTTAGTGTCATATTTACAGTTGTAATTGTACCATAGACAAGCCTTATCATACTGTTACCCCTTTTTGATCCAAGCTTTCAGTCAAACTTTGGGGCCCTGGGAATGATCCAGTTGGGAGTAGAATTTGACGGTGGAGTCTAGTATTTTCTTTGATGCCATCTTGTCTATTTTCCAAGGAATGTGCAAAGTCCTGCTTCTCCAAACACAGGAGGAACCATAACCAGGAGATGGTTTCTTTGCTTAGAGCCCAAGTTTTTTTTTTTTCAGCCAGCACCCTCAACCCAGAAATTTCCTCTAGGCTTCTCCCAAGGTCACACCAGGCTTACAAGCTGCTGTTTGGCTTTCTTGCTGCCTTTGAGTCACTCTTCTGGCCCCCTACCTAGGCTTTCTCCATGCCCACAGACCCACACCCCCACTTGGTCAGAACAATACCCAATGGAACCTTCAGCCCACATGGTGCTAGTCTCTGGGCAGGCTCTTAGGCCTTACTTTAGCTGGGGCCCCTTAACTGTCTCTCTTATAGCAATCTGAAATGAAGGGCACGTTCACACATTAGTTTCAATGAGGGTTTAATTCAACCCATAGCAAGATTTAACCCAGCTCATAACATTACTGTGGATGCACAAATATTGTGGTGACAAGCACTGCCTGCCAGTAAATACTGAGATGGAATGGCCAGTACTGTTCTGCTACTTTAGCAGGTAACTTGCACTTGCACTCATTTCTGACATGCGGATAAGTTAGAACTCGTATCGCCATTTATGTCCATCCCAAATTTGGCCCAGTGTATTCTACCTTTATTATGTCCTTATTCCTATCGTACTGCATGGGAGCTGATATACCACGGCACGCCACGATGCAGGTCTCTCACCGTATAACGAACTCCTGGTACCGTGTCTCCAAAGCACATCTTCTGAAGCCCTGCTTACATCAGCAAACAAGGAAACAAAAAAGACAAGGTGAACTGCACATATCAGACATGAGCAGAACAACAATGAGCAGGAGTCCTGTCACTATTGTGGAATAAACTGTGATGAGACAACACAAACAGGTGAAAGCTCACTTGGACAGAACTGCTTAGTAGTAACTAGTCTTCTGCTGAACATCTGACCTCACTGAAGACCACAGATCAGAAATTCGGTGATACTCACAACATCCACATATTCTGTATTCATATGCACAAACCTACTTCCTTCACTGTTTCTTATTTGTTAGCTCTGTATAGCTGGACAGCTTGTCTCTTTCACCAACAAAAGTTGGTCCAATAAATGATATTTCCTTACCCAACTTGTCTATCTGAATATTAAAATAATTGGGAAAAGGCGCAAGCTACTCATGCTCAAATTCATCTATCTTTAATGGAGGGCTCCTTATCAGAGGCTGCTAATAGTCTCTCTTTCAAACTGATACATGGTAGATGCAAAAAACAGATGCCCTTGACGTGAAGCATGTTCCAAAATGTCCCTGCCTGGCTTCATTAAAGAATTTTCAAAATAGTCTTCCGTTGCTGAAGCCAAGTTTTGGGAGATAACTCAGAGGCATGCAGCATTAGGCTCTGACAACTGCTTGCTGATGCACAGGACATTCACCAGCCCCATTAGTAGCTGGAAGGTAGATTCAGGAAAGTTTCTTGCCACAGCATTTTAAAGTTCAAGCAGATCATCTTCTGCACTACTTTTCAAAAGGAGGAGATAGAGATTATCCTTACATTTTTCATTTGATCCCCACGGCTCCTCCATTTCAGCTATCATTATTGTCTGCCTACAAAAAAGGAGCTGGTAAAATGACAGAGAATAGTTGATTTCTCCTTTGTTTTATCCATGGTTGCCCTAAAACTAGAACCATGTAAAGCTTGTTATGTTTACAGTGATTCACATCCCACGGGAGTATTCCTAATCAGTGAGCACACGGCACTGAAGAGCAGTGCAGCTCTCACCTGGCCTATGAAGCTTGAACAGTTCATCTTTACTAACAACAATCCCCAGGTTCCTCCCAATCCAAGTATTTGGCACTTCACCATTAACAAAGTCAGGCAGTCTCAGCCCTAGCATTGCTTTTACAGTGCCTAGTAGAGGCTGTATCACACATGCAAGGAATGAATCTGCAATCAGCTAGAAAGCAGACAAACCTCTTGTTCGGTTTCAGTTCTAAAACTTGTGAGCTGCATGTGCATCCCAAGGTAGAATTTGGCTCTTTTAGAGTACGGTTCTTATAGTGCTGTACACAGGATGGAAATGAAACTCTGCTGAGATTTTCAACAAGAGGATTTAGACACATACTTTAAGTATAATGAAAGATGCCTCTGAGTCTCTTAGACTCTCACCCAAAACTTTCCTGCCATGGAAGTTCTACCCGATCAGATATAAAATAATCTCTCAGTTAGGATATATCAAGAAAGTTGCATTGTCACTTCTGTAGAAGAGAACGGACTATGTAAATATATTCTAATGTACTGGCTTGTGTGTACTATTACTTGATGCCCTGCATAAAGTCAGAACTGTTAAGTTTTACACAGGCACCTTTCACCATGGAATCTAAGCACCATGCTCAATTGTGTGTCATAAGCCTTATACTGTTAGCAGCTGGTAGAGGTTCTCTTTGATCTCACATTCAAGGATTGTGGTTGTGGAGCACAGAGGATACGAGTTTCACCCTTGCTGTCACAGCAAAGTTCCAAGTTGCTAAGGAGTGACAACCGCAAAGGTACTAGAGTGTTATGGATCTGTTACACAATATAGTAATTCCAGACATTATATATATGGTCTAGTCCATAATGTATCACATACACACTGTATGTGTAACTAAAAGAAAAATACATTTTTAAATATATATATTTGGCTTTCAGTGTGTAATCTCTTCAGATCTTGGGCCTCTAGCCTGTGATTTTCAAGTGCAAAAACTAGTCTCTGAGTTGACTATTATATTTTCCAAGAAAAGTAACTTCTGGTGACAATAAACTGAAATACCCTTATATTGGCAACTGGAAGACCCAGCTCAAAAGGCAGTAAATAGAACCTGGTGTGTTGGAATTTGTTCCATTATTAGTCCATTCATATTTGTAGAAAGATCTTCATTCTCATTGGCTGTAAAGTAGGCTTTTTGAGACTTTGAAACCTAAGGGAGAAAGGAAAACACAATAAGAAATACTGTATCAACAGTTGTCCTATAGCTTCTTATGTGTCTTTCCCATCAAACAACATTTTCCTTCCTGGGAGTTTTGATGGAAACATTCACATTGTGTTTAAGAGATCCATCTGTTTCTTCAGTACTGGATCCATGTAAGATTAAATTGAATTCAAAGAACTTTCAAGGTACAATTTATTACATAAACTTAAATAAAATAGCCAAAACAAAAAACAGTCTCTTGGCAGAAGACTCTAAAAGGTTTGTTTAGAGTTCATAGTAAGGGAGATGTTATCAACATTATCACCAACATCAGGTTGGTGAAGGCATATTTGTTTGTATGAAACAGAAATCAAAGATATACAGCTGGGAACAAACAAAAACATTTGAAGATAAGTCACAAAAGTGCACTAAATGGCAGGTCAAAAGAGCTTTTTGGTAGTTTGACAACTTTTATAATATGCAGATATCTAGAATCTGAAACTGCTGCTGTGAGATGACAAACCCATATGGTGTTTCCTTGGCATAAAATGTTCAAAAGAGCTCAGCTCCCATTTATGGAGCATGTTGAAATCTTCTCAAAATCTCTCCACCTGCGTCAAAATGAGATCTTTTGGATGTGGAGCACTTTTGAAAATTGCGGGTGCTGAGCAATTCAAAATTTGGCCCTGAGCTCTTTAAAAATCTGACTCGTGGTGCAGAGATCAGCCAAAAACATAGCAGCACTGTTGTTCTGATGAATCGGAGATAATAAAGATGTACAGGTCAAATGATACCCCTCAGTAGGCACTCCATAAATCAGTTCAACAAACAAAACTGTGGAATCCATTTATATTGGCCATATTTTCAAGTTTTAAAATCAGATCTGTTTGAATGCTTGCTCTAGTGTAATTTATTTAACGTAAAACTCAAATGCTGAGTGTCAGATTTTCAGCTCATGTAAATTAGCATAGCCCTACTGAGGTCAGTAAAGCTACATTAATGTACACCGGCTGAGAATCTGACCCATAGAATTTCAGTTACCACACTGTGGAACATAAGGTCCCATCTTCAATAAAACATTTTACAGGATGTGCTTGAAAAACCTTGTTTTTTCAGAATTTTTTTTTTTTAATGAATTAGGCCAAATTCAGAAGGATGTATAGGGCGGAAAACGAGATCACTTTGTAGGTGGGGTACAGGAGTGCACAACCACCTTTTTTCCCCCCCAATTCAACTCCTGTGCAAACTCTAGCCTACTCATGTTCTGAGGTGCATGCCTAGGAATGCAGCGCTTTCTGAGTCTGGGTTGGCAGCACAACACATTTGCAGCTATGCAAGGACGCAATCATCATCAAGTAACAGCGAGAGCTGGTTAGGAAATGGTTTTTGTCCCTATGAAAAATTTCATTTTCATCAACATTTTTCCTCAAAAATGCCAAAATGAATTTTTTGACTTGATGAAATCTTCTGCCCTGCCCCCCCCCCCCAAAAAAGGGGGGGGACAATATTTTCCAAAGAAATTTCTGTTTTGATAAAAAGTAATCTTTCATCAAAATAACCCACAAAACATTTGGAATGAAAAATTTTGACCACTATTAGTATTTTAACTAGTCACTGAATTCACAAAGGTTTGATGTATTCCAGCCACTAAACCCAACCACCTCGGACAGATTCAGTTCCGATCCTGTTTACCCTTGGGATCAAGCCATATCTCACCACCAGGTTATGAAGCCTTCTGAGAAACCTTTGCTGGGAGACCTGCAGCAGCCCACGTTCATTAAATGACAAGATTATATGACAGGGTGGCCTGTGTTAGCAGGCAACTGGACTTAGTGACCTAGCAGGTCCCTTCCAGTTCTATGTTCATTTTAGCCCTGGATGTTAAGGTGTTCCTTTGAGGGTAGCCTTTAATCATCTGTCAGAAGATACTGATTTTCAACTAACTGAATAATTTCGAACATTTTTATGTGCCTGTAGTACCTGTGAAATGAACTGGCTTGACAGCCTTAGAGACTGGACTCTGGTTATCCACGAAACAGGTACAGAATGCAAGTTTCCTCTTCCATTGTGCCTTGCTCCTGATCTCTCCAGGAAGGAAAGATTACTTCAGTCTCCGTGGCCCACTCTGTTCTGCACTTCTTTGAGGGAGTTGCCAATCAACTAGCAATTTAGCACATTTAGAGCTCTCTGTAGTCCCCAACTCTTATAAAATGGCTCATGTCTCTCTCCTGCCTTTACTTACGATCAGTTCTATATACTTGCTCACTTCACTAGAAAACAAGAGGGGATTCTGGGACAAGCAGACTTAGGGAAGGGAAGGATAAGTGAGAAAAGGGGCAGACACACAAAGAGCTGGGGTTAGGCTAAAAAGAGGAAGTCTAGAGGGAGACTCATGACAGGAAGCCTAGGAGAAAAAGGGTCCAGATGACAGGCAGGCTTGGGATGAAGAGAAGCTGGTCCTGCCTGGACCAAGACCACCGGGCTCATTTCCACTAAACAGCCACCAGAGGTTTTTGGTCGATGTTGATGGAGGCAGGTTCAGAACTTGAACCAGGTTCAGAACTTGAACCTCAAGGTGAAAGACCAGCCCCTCTCCAATCCACCAAATCCCCCTCACTAGTTTACCTTAAACTTTTTACTGGCACTGAAGGCATGAAAGATCAAACCAATCTGCCTCTCTTTTCCAACTCAATCTCTTTAATAAAGGCCTTGATAAGCCAATGCTAAATAAAGCATGTGTGTAGTTGTGACAACTTGCTCCTTCGCAACACAAGCAAAGCAGTACCACAGAAGGCTTTATGAAGTCGATACTTAACCACACAGGAAGCAGAGCAGGAACAGGTTGCTTTTGTTCTGAAATGTATTTGTCATAGCAAATAGAAACCAAAATGTGCTTCACGGAGCACTGTCTGTAGCCTTTCTGAGTTCCAGCATCGTCATAGTAGCCCTGTCTTGTTGCACCTGATGGATAATGCAATAATGGGGATTTTGGCTTGAAACAAATTAAATGTTAATCTTACATGCATGAAAGAGACAGGCTTTTGTTTTTGATAAACTGCCCATGCCGCGAGCATTGTTAGCAAGCAATAACATTAGTGGCTCTAGTTCCCTCATTTATAATTAGGGTGACACATTTCAGTTAAGTATTCAGGAGGACTGTAGATTGTGCGGTGGCTCATTTTAACAGCAGGATTTTAATTCCCTCGCACACTTTTCCCTAGCAGGGAAAGTAGAATGCGCTACACAACTCACTGAGGGTGAGAAGTGCAAACAATGAAAACATTTAAATCCAGCTGAGGATTTAAGAATGTCAAAGCCTCAGCTGTCCAGCTGGCACAGCCACGACTCAGTGTTTATTATTACACTAGAATACGCTGACCTGACCCAAGCAAAAACAAAAAAACTAGACTCTCCCCACTTCCGCCAAATGTTAAAGTTAGGCTCCCCTGTAGAGCCATAATCT
This sequence comes from Chrysemys picta bellii, assembly GCF_011386835.1. Classification (NCBI taxonomy): domain Eukaryota; kingdom Metazoa; phylum Chordata; order Testudines; family Emydidae; genus Chrysemys; species Chrysemys picta. Next base: position 12,408,891 of record NC_088799.1, on the reverse strand, counting down.
ACAGCAACTGTTTGATAATTAAGGACCTAGGAATAGGGGTTTGGTTTGGGGTTTGTTTTTTTTATCCAGGGTTTGGCATAGCAAACACAAGAAGAGGAAGGATGAGCTAGTGGTTAGGGCATCAGCCTAGGAATTGGGAGACCTTGGTTCAATCCCTGCTGAGCCACAGACCAGGGCAAGTCATCTAGCCTCCCTGTGCCTCGCTTCCCCAGCAGTAAGAGGATGATAATGGTAGTCCCCCACCCCACAGAGGCATTTAGCTTCACAACACATTAACAGAGTGTGAGTTGTTTAAATACTAAGCCAATGGGGCCATGTGGGTACCAGATCAACAGAATTCCTTCATTTCCAGAGATGATTGAATGGTACTAAGGGAAGGGGAGGGATAGCTCAGTGCTTTGATCATTGTCCTGCTAAACCCAGGGTTGAGAGTTCAATCCTTGAGGGCGCCGTTTGGGGCAAAAATCTGTCTGGGGATTGGTCCAGCTTTGAGCAGGGGGTTGGACTAGTTGACCTCCTGAGGTCCCTTCCAACCCTGATATTCTATGATTTTCTTTGTACCTCTCATTATCTATCAGTAAATACTGTAACTTCAAAGTATGTTTCTTGTGAAGGGGAAAAAATCCCACATGCATCCCTCATGATAGCTTCCTTCATAGTCTGGTAAAGTCATACCACTATACAGAGCTCCCATTACTTCATGGCATATTTTAAAGAGTAGATAAACAACTATTTCTTGGTCAGTTGGGTCCTGCAAAATAAAACTGTTTTGACTACTGTAGTCCTTTACCTTACAACTAAAAGGCTTTTGTGGTAACACCAATGAGCTAGCCAAGCGGCTTGAATCCCACATCCCCATCTCGTGCGACGCATGTAGCTTTTATCTTCTTAAAACTACCAATCTAATTCATCTAAAACTGGCATACACTGCTATTTCTGCACGCTGGAATTTCTCTTTCCCATGTGAATTGTGGGAAATGGTGTCTGTCTTTAGGCAAAGTGTAATAACAAAAATACAATAGCCTAGGTAAACTTCAGTGTACTGAAAATTACATTTCTCCTTTTGCCCAGGCATGTTTCAGTCACAGATTGATACCCTCAGCTCTGATTTGTTTTCCCAGTCTCCTGGATATCACTCGAGTGCTTGTGCTTCTTGGGTGAAATCCTGGAAGTCAATGGAAGTTTTGCCATTGACTTCCACAGAGCCAGAATTTTACCCCTTGCCTTGATCAACACTCAACTCATTTACAATGGTGCCCATACCTGCTGGAACTAGGGGTGTGGGAGGTGCTGCCACATACCCTGGCTTGATGTGGTTTCCATTATATACAGGGTTTACAGTTTGGTTCAATGGCTCTCAGCATGCCCACTATAAAAAGTGTTCCAGCTCCCTTGGTGCTGCCAACTTTTTGAAATAGGCTTTGAAATAGCTCTCACAGCTGCAGAATCCTATCCCAAATCTTTGGGGTTTTCCCCTGTCTCATCAGTAAAATGGGAACCCATGCTTGGATTACCAGTGAGGGTGGGAGGGCTCTGGAAGGGATATTTCCTGTAACAGAAGCTAGCTCTCTCTTGTCAGTAAATTAATGTTAATAGTCTTTCCCTATTACACAAAACACCCTCTTTGAAACTTCTCTCTCTTCCATATATCACATTTTTGGAAGAAAGTTTTGCTATTTAAACAGCTGCCAGAGTGTTGCAGACTGAAATAATTGCAATTTACTGTACTTACTAAATCATTTCTCGGCTTAAAATGCATGGGACAGACAAGGCTCTAAACTGACATCCTGTCTTTTATGGACATTAAAAGGTTTGATCTCATGACATTCTTGCAAAAGCATCCTCTTGCCCTGCCAAATCATTCCTATAGTGCAAAGTACTTTACAGGGACAGACATAACGATAGCAACCTGCAGTTTTGTACAGTCCACTGGGTAACGGGTACAGCTGAACTCAGAATCAAAATCATGGTTTGTGAAACACGTGGAGCATGTGCAGAATGTTTGCAGCTCTTCCGTAACACCAGCATGGAAAACAGAGAAGGAAAAGGGTAAGGTAGAAGGGCTTACCCTCTTTTAAAGGCATAATAACTCAACACCGATCACACAACTGGATGTGACCTTCAATACGGGAAATGGTGCAGTCTGCTTCATTAGAACTATTCCCTTTTGAACACCAGGTAACACACAGTTGGCATTACAGACACAGCTGGTATATAGAGCTGTAGCTCTGTTGAAGTAAAGGGGGTTAGGCAGATTTACATCAACTGAGGACCCGACCCATGGGTGCTGCTTTGTTGGCTCGGGTATGGGCCTAAACTCCTCATTTCCCTCCGTCAACTTAACACAGGGAGCAAAGGAAAAGCAAATTCAAGGCAGTCCATGTCCTCCCAAACAACAGCAGGGCCAGTCAGACTCTTCCTTCATTGTTTGAACCCCCTGTAGTCCCACAGGCAGGCGCAATTAGCAATTACCAATTTTCTTTAATTTTAAAATCTCAATGACTTTTTTTCCCCATAAAAAAATCTGAAAAATGTTTCTTAAAAAACTTTTTTTTCCCCATTAAAACATTTCCACTAGTTTCCCAGCAGCACAACTGCAACCATGGCCAGGTCTACACTGAAGAGTTAGGTTGACCCAGTTACATCAGTCAGGGAGGTGAAAAATCCCCATTCCCCTGCAATGTAGGTAAGCCAACCTAACCCCGGTGCAAACAACACTAGGTCAATTTATAGAATTCTTCTGTTGACCTCGCTACATCCTCCTGGGGAGGCAAATTAACTCCAGCGAAGGGAGTGTCTACACCAGTGGTTCTCAAACTTTTGTACTGGTGACCCCTTTCACATAGCAAGCCTATGAGTGCTAGCCCCCCCCCCCCCATAAATTAAAAACACATTTTTATATATTTAACATCATTAAACATGCTGGAGGCAAAGCGGGATTTGGGGTGGAGGCTGACAGCTCGCAACCCCCCATGTAATAACCTCGTGACCCCCTGAGAAGTCCTGACCCCCAGTTTGAGAACCCCTGGTCTACACTGAAGCACTACAGTGGCGCTGATGCAATGTTTCTAGTGAAGACATAGTCTAAGTTGGCACCGTAACACGTATGTAGCTGGGATACCTGGTGACATTACTACCCACTCTCCTGATTCTCACTCTATTGCCTGTATATCTGGCGTGAAAGTCTTGCCCAATTGAAGTCAAAGGAGTTTTGCTTCACCTTCTGTGATCACCATTCACCTCAATTAAAGTGCTGTCAGCTTTCACAATATTATTCTAATTCTTGTGTCAGTTAATGTTTTTCTTAAAGCCCCAGCTCCTAGAGTCATGTGATTACATGGGACCCTTGGCTTTCATTAAAATAAAAATAGTTTCTTATCCCTCCTCCTGTCCCCTCCCACACACACACTTGCAGATGAAAGCTTGAAAATCTGACCTTCACCAAGGGAATTAAAATGAACCCAACATTTATTTCTTAACTCATTTTTAAGCCAGCCTCCTAATTTTTAATTTTTGGCAATATTACAATTCTCAAATTTGTGATGTACCAGTTAGCACATTCTGTAGCTTTGTTCTACACCCACTAATATTTTTGGGCTACCCACTTCCATGCATATTTTTCATTTCTATTAGCATCTGTTCATATATACAGCTGCCTGGAGAGTGGGATAACCTTTCTTAGGGGGGCAAGAAAGGACACAATAAACTGGTCCTCCAGGTCTTTCATTTTCACAGAGTTTAAGGGCTTGAGGGAACCTCACTACCAGGTTCTGAAAAGAAAGTTTGTCCATCACCGTGTTCATATTTTTTAACCCATTGAGGGAGCCTCTTCACTCTGTCTTAGACAGTTTTCAATTCTACAGACTCTGGGCATCTCTCTATGATGAAGCAATCTGCCATTAAGCAGGCTGCAATGGGATGGAGCCACTGAATTTGAGGTCTAGGATAGAGACCTGAAGGGGAGACATAGGAAGCAGGATGTATGCAGGGGCGCTGGAACTGGGGGTACAAAGGGTGCTGCCGCACCCCTGGGCTCGAAGTAGTAATAACAAACACCAAAACAGCATCTGCAACTGGGAGCACAGGAAAAGCTGGCAAAGCCTGTTCCATGTTAACTTGGGAGACACCATTTTGAATGATGGGAGTGGCTGTGGGGAGAAAGAACAGGAGTACGTGTGGCACCTTAGAGACTAACAAATTTATTAGAGCATAAGCTTCTTCGGATGCATCCGAAGAAGTGGGCTGTAGTCCACGAAAGCTTATGCTCTAATAAATTTGTTAGTCTCTAAGGTGCCACAAGTACTCCTGTTCTTTTTGCGGATACAGACTAACAGGGCTGCTACTCTGAAAGCTGTGGGGAGAGCAGCTGATTTATAATTGCATACACATGGTGGCAGGAATGCAGTATTGCAGTTGCCCATTGGATAGGAAAACAGTAAATACCAACTTGTGTTTATGCTGTTTCTTTCCTGCTCTTCTCTTCTATTCCTTGTTGTTATTATCTGTAATATGGTAACACCCAACTGAGATCAGGGCCTCATTGTGCCAGGCACTGTACATACGTATAGTAAGAGACAGTTCCTGCCCCCAGAAGCGTACAATCTAGACAGACAAGACAAACAAAGGTAGGAGGAAAAACAAGCACAGAGATTTTCTGAAGGTTAAAGAGTAGGTCAGTGTCAGAGGTAGGAATATGGAGCCTAGGTCTCCTGACTCCTAGCTAAATGTCTGAGCCACTAGACCAGTAGTGCACAAACTTTTCCAGTCGTGTCCCCCACACCATTAACGGAATAGGTCAGCACACCCCCCCCCCCCCATTACTATAGAGCCAAGGCTTCCTCACCAGCGAAGCTTCGGCTGAAGGCGGAGCTGGGAGTAGAACTGGCAATGGGGCGGGAGCTGGGGCTAGAGGCAGAGCTGGTCTGGAGGTGGAAAGGGAATGAGGCAGAACAGGGGGCAGCATGGAGCTGGAATTGGGGGCGGATCTGGCCTGGAGGCAGAGCAGGACTGGGGGCTGAAAGGGGTTGAGGGCGGAGCTGGTCTTGGGCCAGAGTGGGGATGGAAGCATGGTGCTCCCTTCCCACCCGCAATGGGGCTGGCCCAGGCCTGGAGGCAGAGCAGGACTGGGACTGAACAGGGATGGGGGAGGACTGGAAGCATGGTGCTCCCTTCCCACCCCCTGTGGGGGCTGGCCTGGGCCTCACTGGGTGCCTCCCGAATGTTTCTCTGCACCCACTTAGGGGGCCATGTCCTACGGTCTGGGGACATTGGCACTAAACCATGCTGCCTTCTCTGTCACTGGTGATGGTAGCTCCTCCCTTCACTCTAGCCAGAGGAGGTTAAGGGAACATATGCGGTTTAATGGGTTTTTTAAAAGGTATGGCAGGGAAAGGAGACTAAGACAAGGTGGAAAGGCCTGACTGAAAGGAGCCAAAGATTAGAGGAACCTTAAGTAGGACAATTCAGTACAACAGAAGCATCCTCCATTTTAGCTGGTGGAACCTAGCCTTTTAAAAGAGGACTTTCAGATAGAAAATTACAATATACTGATTTGTCTTTGCTTTTCCTCCTTACACTGAACCAGTAGGAGCCCCTAACCCCCCGCAAAACCCATGCCAGATTAGTACATAACTGACACTCTCCTATTTTCACCAGATTCAAGGCAGGCTAAAAGATTTAGAAGACGCTCTCTTCATGGAATCCAGGCTTCTTCTAGGAAAGGTCCACTAGACATTGATTTTCACTTGCACTGTCAGAGCTGCCACTTGTGGTTCTCCAAGCTCCAAGCTAAGCCTGCTGCTTTGGAGTTCAGTATTGCCTTATCACAGTGTAGATGGAAGTATAACTACATACATGTAACAGCATCTGATTGAAATTCCAGTCCTGCCTCTGGATTTCCCTGTATTACCCTTCCCATAAACAGGTACCAATCACTTGTAAGTCAATTATAAATTAGCTGGTTAAGCCACTTTGTGGCATAAATTGACTTTTCCCTCCTCTAACATTTTGAAACAATGAAGTTGGCAGCGTTGTATGTGTGCCTCCTGCAGAATGAATTATGGGCAATAATAAAACAAGAGTCACAGTGTAACAACCTAACACAATAACCAGGTGATCTCAAAGGACCGATTCTGTTTGCTCTTTTTCCCCAACTTTCTTGTATCTATCTATAATTAAAAAAAAAAAAAAAACTGTGGTGCAAACGAAACTCTTCACTGATTGCAGAGTCAGCTTTCTACCCCCACTTGATGGAATAACTATAGGTGGATCTATGCATAATTGGTAATGTGCAAACTTCAAAAGATTCAAAGTCTGTACTTCAGAATGGGTAATGATCCCAAAGTTCACATGCCCATCCAGCTATCCAAACCACTGAGTCCATAAAATTGCACCTGATGACAACAACAGATTTTCTTGCACTGCTCATTGCTTTTCTTCTCATAGCTGCAAACAATGGTCCCAATCCTGGAAACACTTGCACACATAAATAACTGTATCTACCTGAGTTGTTCCATTGAACTCAAAGAGATTACTTAACTGTGCAAATCTTTGTAGGCTCAGGGCCCAAAAGTTGGGGAAAACTATATCTAAAATCTGTAGTGCCTCAAAATTCAATTCATTTCAAGATCAGTTCAAAAGACAGCTCGGATTATTATAGGGGTGTGAATAGCAGTGCGCACCAAAGTGCTGTGCTGTAACTCCCTTATGTGGACACTGCAGGTATGAACTAAAAGGTTCCTAGTTTGCATTAATGTAATCCTGTTTGAAGAGGACTAGGAACCTTTTGGTTTGTGCCTGCAGCCTCCACGTGGGGGAGACACAAGGCAGCCCTTTGGAGCACATGGATATTCACATGCCGTAGTCCAAATTCCGGGGCAGCATGGAGATAGCCCCATTCTCATAGTGTGGGAAAATGTGTAAAGAAACCAATATTATTTTAAAAAAAAAACACATAATTGAAACCAACCCCTGGAGGAAGGAGATTACTTTAAATCTGTGACTTACATTGGCTGTATGTGAAATGATACCAAAGAAATTATTTGGTGATTAAATAACATCAAGCAAAAGTAACTTCCCTCTGGACTTACTTGTTGCCTCTAATCACATGAACATTCATACACATCCCTTATCACTCAGTCACACACTCCAAAAACTGAAATCACAAAACTAATCAACATTTTTAATAATAAACTCTAACTCACTACCGTTAAATCCTCCATCACCTTTTCATTACATTTCCTCATTTTAAAAGTATTGCTTAAAGGAACAGCACCCCGCTCTCCCCTTCTCTTTAACAACAAACAGTGTTAACAGACAACATGTAAAATATTACTGCTGTCATTATTGTCCTTGTACAAGCCAGCCATTCTGAAGAGCATAACTTCCCAGAGCAACGAATCTAAATGCAGAGCTAGGACCAAAAGAAGCGGGCCAGGGGCAAATTCCACTACTAGTTACACCATTGTCAATGATAGAAATTTGAGCCCTTGATTTCAATTACATCAGTGGAATTATTGTTACTAGTCATTTTGTGATAGGGATTGGGAACATGTTGTCCTAGTCGCTGTACACACACTGAACAAAAAAAGACGGTCCCTTCCCCTAATTGCTCACAATCTCTTTACTCATGTGAGTAACGTTATGCATGTGCATGAGTGTATAAAGGATCAAGATCATAATTTACTTACGCCCCACAATAGTCCTGCATTTTACAAATGGGGAATTAAGGCAGGTTTTCCTAGTGGGTCAGTGACCGAACCTATTCTAGGACACCGAGGTGAGATTCCTGCCCTGCTCTCACCCCTTTAAAACCAGGTAAAAGGGCAGAAGTTATGTAAAGGGGTGTCTAAAAGCCCAGGTCCTGACTGGGGGAGAATTTTCCCCTTCATAGGAACTGCAGCAGACAGCCATAAGGATGCCCTTAGAGGACCCCCGCCCCACACACACACACACACACACACACACACACACACACACACAAGCCCAGGCAAGGGAGTATGCCAGGGGCAAAACTGGGGGCAGGATCACAGCACAGAGTGCTATGGAGATTCCAGGCAATGCTGTGGCCCATGGGAAGACTCCAGGAGCCTGCTGGTAATTTAGACAGGTTCCCAGTCTAAATTGTACCAGGGCCTCTGCAGTCCCTGGAGCAGCCCAGAATTGTGAGGACACAAAGATGCTTTAACCAGCACTGCACTCCTTCCCCCTGGCCTGTGAGTTCTTTACTGTGCCATAGCACAGAATCTCAACCCAGGAATTTTGATGATCAACTAGAATGCGCACCTTGCCTGGAATGCAAATCCTTCCCTCCTCTTCTCTTCTCTGCAGTGACCATAAGCAGAGGCTGTGTTGCCACTGACAGCGGAAGGCTGACCTTAGACCTTCATTCCTGCTGTGCGGATGACATATTGGTCAGTTCAGTTCCTCCACTGATTACGGTCGCTCACTAGTTGTGGCAATTCTTCCCAGGCGATGCCAGCTGATTCAATATCCTCTGTCACTGTCTTCTGTCAGTTCTTCCTCGGCCTTCCTCCCGGTTTTCTCTTTCCTTCCTTGAGTGCCCAATGCTTGCTTCCCATTGTCCATATGCTGTACATGTTTCGACCATTTGAGCCTTCTTTCTTTGATGATATTTTCTAACATGCCCTGCTCTGTCAGTTTCCCTCATTCTTGCGTTTGTTATTTTGTCTTTCCATGAAAGTTGTAGTATTGTCCTCAGCCATCTGTGATAGGCAGCCTCCACCTCTTTTTGTTAGCCAATGTCATCGATCAAGTGTCTACTCTATGCAAGAGCACACTCAGAACAGATATAGTCTGACCTTTAGTTTGGGTGGAGATCTCTTTGATCAGATGTTGTTCATCCTTCCAAAAGTGGTGTTGGCTTCTCCTAATCTCATATGACTATCTTTATCACAGCCACCTTCCAATCTCATCACACTCCCCATATAGTAGAACTCTCCTATCTACTCAATTATTTTTTCCATTCCATATACACATTTGCATCTGTTGTTCAGTTTCCTATCTTCATAATCTTGGCTTTTTCAGCATTTACTTTCAGTCTAGCTTTTGTTGCTTCCTGTTCTACCTCGGATTCAGGTAAAACACTGTCTTCAGCAAAGTCAAGGTCATGTAACTCATCTGCGCTAATCTATTTTATGCCCACCGTGATGTATTTTGTTTTCCACTTCACCACCCAATCTACTGCTAATACAAAGAGAATTGCTGATCACACACCCTTGTGTAACTCCAGTCACAATAACAAACCACTCACTCAGGCCTGTATCTCATCTTACTACACATCTACTTTCATCATATAAACTCCTTATTTTGCTGATCATCTCATCTGGTATCCCATACAAAAATAAAATAATCTAGTTTAAAATAAGAAATGTCTCAATTGCATTGATTAAATCCCATTCTTGTACCGTTGACAGTAGCAACACCAGTACTTTGCACCCATGTAGCACTTTCCAGCCAGAAATCTCAAAGTGCTGTATAAATATTAGTAAATTTAGTCTCACATCGCCCCAGTGAGATAGGTAAATCTTTACCATCTCCATTATTCAGATAGGGAAACCAAAGCATATAGCAAGTAAGTGATTTGCCAAAGGTCACACAGCAGGCTAATGTCAGAGCTGGGAATAGAACCCAGGTCACCAGGCTCTTAGTTATTTTCATGATCCATGGCACTGTTCTTCCTTTCCCCACAGTCTCCTTTACCTTTTGGAATTGGGTGTGCTCATCACTCATCAACCATTTTTTCCATGGGTCAGCAAATTATACAGGTGAGGTAGTACTGGTCATGTCCCATTACACCCATTTTCTGTCCGATCAATACAACAATCAGATCTACACAATAAGTCACTTCCAACTATGGCCTCAGATATTAATTGCTGATAGGGAACAACGATGAATTGTTGATAGGGAATTCTCATCTCAGACAGATATGTATTGTGCTTTCTCAGCCAAATAAATAGTCTTTTTAGGGAATTAAATTTTGAAAGAGACACAAGGACCTTTCTTTCCTATGACAATGAGTACAAACAGCCAGCATAATGAGCTACAACAATTTGCATAACAAATACACTTCATAAGAAACTGTATAATATGCATCTAAGCTCTGTAAGATGATGAATACTTTGGATAATTAAGCAGCGCAGAGAATGTAAATAGAACAGAAGAAAAAATTAAATAATCCTTGCTGAGGCTCCCTTTTGATCTATAAATGGAAATCCTGGGTGGTACTGTACATACTAATCTTTTAGCTTTAGCTTGTCCTCCTTTCTTAAGGCACGTTGGCCTAAGTTTCCGGTTGCAGTCGTTTTAATTTTCTACCATAATCATTGACAAGTTGCATCAAGTTATTTAGGCCCAGATACGCAAAGATATTTAGGACCCTAACTCCTATTGAAATCAAAGGGAGTTAGGTACCGAAATACCTTTTGAGGTTCTGAGCTGTAGTCATTTTTTTCATAACGGGCTACCCAACATCACCAACCCAGAACAATCAAACATCATGAGTCGGGCGCCACAAAATCATGAATTTGGCTTAAAAATCATGAGATTTAAAAATAATAAATAGTTGGGTTTTTTTACACTTCCTTGCTGATTTTTTAACCTCTAGGTCATACTTGCTTTGTGTGATTTTTTTTGTTTCTACAAGAACCTCAGCTTTCGTTTAATCATGAGATGCCAGCAGACACTAAAGATGACAACAGTAATGATAAAATTACTAGAGTTGGCAACACAGAGCTAGCCCTTCTCTGAGAGCACCTGTTAATTTTATTTGTCAGTCATGAGAACGGTCAACATGGATTTCATTATGTTATCACAGGAACACTGATAGCCCCCAATTGGCATCAGGGCCCGATTGTGCTGTTCCATGGGAAGGATGGAAGTTTTGCCTCTTTTGCAGCAAAGATGGGAGCCACAGAAGGCCAGAACATCCATGCCTAGCACCATGGAGTCCCGGTCCATAAGTAGGGCTGCTACGTACTATGGTAATAAAAATAATAATAATGTGTAGTACCCCTTTGCTTCTGCACCATCTCTAGGGACCTCAACCCCTATTCCCAACTCCTAGTGCATGTCTGCTTGGTTCGCATAGGGAGACCATGGAAAAGTTTTAAGTTTTTTGTATTCAGATTGGAAAGAAATGTTTTCATGACTAACGACCCTGCAGACAGACGTCAAAGGCTACATACGCAAGCCTTGTTGTTTCCCCATTTTGTGTGTTCTGGAAAATATAAACCTTCAGTCATTCCAGCACAAACATTATGAAACTGAGTCATTTACACAGTAACAGCCAAAGGTTAAATTCACATATTTTACTGCTGACTTCACTAGTCTTAACCTTTGAAGCTTGAGTGTGAAAATCCCTTGCTTTTCCACATAAAATCTCACAGAAAAATTCAGACAACTACAGCATTTGAGATTACACGGGGATGTTCAAAGATGCAATACCTTTCTCTCTCTCTACCACGCATTTTCCAGCAACACCTGTAGAGTCACATTCCAAAGCCTTAGGGATCTGGGGGAATCATGACCTGAGGATTCGGAAGTGTTGTGCTGGGCAAAATGATTCTCTATTTTATGAGGGCAGATCCTCAGCTGGTGTGAATGGTCATAGCTCCACTGACTCAACAAGGCATTGGTGAATGAGAGCCAGGGGTGGTAGATTCTGAGGGGGAATGGGCTAGGGTGACCAGATCACCCAAGTCAAATATCGGGACGCGGGGAGAGGGAGGGAGGGTGAGGCGGGGAGGGGGGGGGGCAAAAAGAAAAAAAAAAAAAAAGACACCCTTCCTCCACAAGCGCTGGAGGGAGGCCCCGGAGATGCAGGGGAAGCGCGGGGCCAGGGTGAGTGAGAGTCCGGCCTGGCCCCGAGCAGGCAGGACTCAGTTGGGTGGTTGGGAGAGGAGGGGGGCGACCCGCGGGGCCAGGCAGCGGCTGTTCTCCCCCCCTGGGCAGCGGGACTCGGGAGCAGCCGCTGCTGCAGCTCCCACTGCCGCGGGGGGAGGAAGTGGCCGATGGCCAAGCTCGTCGGCTGCGGCTGCGGCTCTGGCTCCTGGGCCTGCTGCGGGGACCCAGCAGTGCGCACACTGCGCCCAGCACAGCCCCGTCTGGGCTGCTGCCCAGCTGGTACTATCCCGCGGCGGCCCCGGAGTGGGGGCAGCAGGCCCCAGCCCCCCCCCGTCCCGCTCGGGTCCTGCAGGGGAACGAACAGGGCTGGGCTGCTGATGCCTCCGAGGGCCGCCGCGGGATTGCACCAGCTGGGCAGCAGCCCAGACACGACTGGCCAGGGGCTGGGCGCAGCGTGCGCGCTGCTGGGTCCCTGCAGCAGGCCCCGGCTCGGGGGGTTCCGGCCCAGGCGCCAGAGCCGCAGCCGCAGCCGCCGAGCTTGGCCATCGGCCGCTTCCTCCCCCCGCGGCAGTAGGAGCTGCAGCAGCGGCTGCTCCCAAGTCCCGCTGCCCAGGGGGGGAGAACAACAGCTGCCGCCTGGCCCCGCGGGCCGCCCCCCCTCCTCTCCCTACCACCCAACTGAGTCCTGCCTGCTCAGGGCCAGGCCGGACTCTTACTCACCCCGGCCCCGCGCTTCCCCTGCGTCTCCCGGGCCTCCCTCCAGCGCTTGTGCAGGGAGGAGGAATGGTGAGCCCGGGGAAGAGGTGGGGATTCGGGGAGGGAGCCAATTGGGGGAGGAGGGAGTGGAGTCGGGGCGGGGGGGGGGGCACGAGCACTTCTGGGCTCTGGAGCATTTCCTTGTTTGTCCAGTGTCCCAACCGCACATCGGTCAGGACGCGGGACAAACAAGGAAATATCGGGACAGTCCCAATAAAATCAGGACCTCTGGTCACCCTAGAATGGGCTCTTTGTTTCTGGGAAAGAAAGAGAGGCTGTAGGAGTAGGTGGATGTGTTTTCAACCATGCTTGGGCACCACAAGTTATTTATACTAGATCCACTTTCAATTAAACAGACGATGCCACAAAGCAGGATAACACGATCATAACGCCCCTCGGCCCATCATATCCCTCAGCTAGCACTGGCTAATGAAATATGGAGTTACAGGCATTGTGCATTCGACCCTCATTCCTAGCAGATGTTTGTATGTCATACGAGGCCACCCGGCACCTATTCATGGAAGCACTGGAATAAGAGGGGAAGTCTGAACAAAGCCTCCTTCACACTGTGGCTGAGGTTTCCCTAGCTACAGACAGAGGCCTCAGGCCTATTTCTAAGACAACCTCTCCATTTCAGTTCCTCCTATGACAAGCCACCCATAAAGAGTTGGGGGCACCTCAGTTTTGAGCAGTGAGAGCAAAGTAGAGCAGCTGGGCAGGATCTTTTTCAGCTCCTGCTGCTTCAGTTTGGAGGAGCAGGCAACATCAGCCCTCCCCTACCAACCCCCACCAGCTCTCGGTGATCCCTAATGGATTGGAGAGGGCAGCTGCTCTAGGTCGCAGCTGGGGAAGCATCCACAAGGTTCGCCCTGAAGAGTTAAAGAGAAATCAGTCTAGTGATGGATACTGGAGAGGAGCCAGAAAGGAAGTTGTAGGCAACAGGCTGCTCGCCTGAAGACACACAGAGAGCATCTTCACTACGGGAGGTGGTGTGTTCTTAACTCAAGTTAGCTAATGGGAGGGAAAATCCTAGTGAAAGAGGACAAGACAATCTGTAGTTTTCACATGTGTTTGCAGGTCCAGTTAAAGAGTAGCAGGGGAGGGTTTACCTTGACCTGCCAGCTTCTGTGGAACTGGAAAGTACAAACTGTATTGTCCTCACTAGGTTTTTCCCACACGTTAGGCATGTTCTCACCTCAGATTAGTTTTCTCCCTAGTTAAGACAAGGGCTAGGGTCAAAAGGGCTCCTGGGGTTGGTGAGTGAGAGGGGGAGGTGGAGATCTGAGGAAAGGGGCTCTTTGAGTTGGGGTGGGGAAGAGTGGCCATAGGAGTGGGTGGGAGGTCTTTTCAAACAAATGCAGGACTCCAAAAAGTGTCTAATTCCATTCAGTAGTCTCCAACAAGGGCTCTTGTTCAGAACAGCCAGGGTATTTTTCAGTTTGGGTGCATCTCCCTAGCAATTTGTACAGGAACATCAAATGATCCTAGAATTAAAAATACACCCGTGTTTTGCAGAGCTTGGATCTGAAGCCAAACTGCCCTGTAGTCTTCCCCTTTCCCCTCCCCCGACTTCTTGATTGTTGTTCTAGGCAGCCTACTCCTTTCGGAATAGCCCTGGGCATGCACACGAAGGCGGTATTTTCTCCACCATCATTGCCTCCAGATCAGATAACATTTTCATTGCAAAAATGTTAATATTTGTAGCAAACCATCAATTAGACAAACACAGGTGAGTTCTGAGCGATGAATGGAAATGTGCCTGCAACTGTTCCTCTCTTGTCAAATGTGTCACCTCGTACTTCCCAAGGGGTCTGAGCCTTCTCCTGATGCACGCACATTAACGGGAGCTGCACACACGCATCCAGGAGAGAATTAGACCCCTCAAGGGTATAGCAAAACCACTCAGCATTATTTTGCAGCCCTGCAACAATGCTCTTGACAAGAGAAGAGATGCAGAAGCACATCCATCGATGCCGTTGATCGCATATGTCAACATCAGTGCTTTCCATGGTTATAAAGCATTTGATTGAATAAAGGGCCAGGCAATGAACTACAGGAGTGGGTCAATCACATGCCTTTTATGCACTAGAGTATTACACTTCAAATTGGTGACATACCATATATTAGCGGTCACACAAGCAGAAGAAATATTTAATTGTATTTTAACAGATGAACATTCCCCATTCCCATCAGAGCCCCCAAGTCCATTGGATTGCCACACATTCCTTTGCTTCTTGTGTGATCTCAGCATGGATAAATGAGCCTGAGATATTAAAATGTAATTTGTTCAGATCTTTGCCTTCAGGGCGAGCCCTAAGATGCTGCCATCAGCCAGAAAATTTGTGATCTAATTTTTAGAAGCAGTGAGGCATGCTCTCTTTTCTTTGAGGCTTTGGAAAACAAAGCCAGCTTCTCATTTTTATATGGTCTATTAAAAGATTTTTTTCCTTTAAGCAATAAACAATGTTCTTCCTTGCATTGGAGCGCACCAGGCTAGCATATTTTGCTGTGAGGTGCTGGCCCAGCACATTATTCTCTGTCACAGCCAGGATGGCAGTTATTATATTTTGATTATGAGTTTGCATGGTGTCTCATCACCAAGCGGTCTTAGCTGCTGTTTGTGATTGTGGCTCATATACTGGGCCAGAAAGGATGAAGGTGGGTTATTTTGATTCATTTCTACCGCGAGCCAGCCTGTTAAGTATTTAAATGGCTGTTCTATGATTTTCTTGTATGTCTACAAAGTTCTTACGTGGGTTGAACAGAGTAGAGTGCTATGGCTGTAAGCGGGGATGACCTCAGATGGTTTGAGGTTCAAGTTTGGTTCAGAGAAGCATCTGTGTTTCAGCTGTTTCTCCAAACAATCCAAACCTCTTGACTTTGCCAAGACTGGGCTAGAAACACCATCAAACCAGGCTGTCTCATCGACAGAGGGAGGGTGTGTGTGTTTCCCTCCCGCCACAAGATTTCTAGTACATTCTGTGTCTTCCAGGCAAGTGAGAAATAGTGAAGGAAGAGCCGCTCTCACTGAATTTTGGAATTTACAAAGAGAGACTTTCCTAGGAGTCACACCATGGGATTGAGAGTCTTGACTCATGTGTTCTACACTCAGCTTTTCCATTGACTTGCCATGGCTTAGTCAGCAAGTCTTTTAACCTGGATGTATCTCATGAGAAGTGTCCTGGCAGATCATACAGGTAGGCTATCTACTCCATTGTCCTGGCCCTGAAGGTGGTCAGATGCTTCAGAGGAAGGTGCAAGAATCCCCAGCAATGGGCAATTACAGAAGGACATTTCATAGGGAAACTTTCAGGGGGGAAGGAGAGTTTTAGCTCAGTGGTTTGAACATTAGTCTGCTAAACCCAAGGTTGTGAGTTCAATCCTTGAGGGGGCCACTTAGGGATCTGGGGGAAAATTAATACTTAGTCCTGCTAGTGAAAGCAGGGGGCTGGACTTGATGACCTCTCAGGGTCCCTTCCAGTTATATAAGATAGGTATATCTCCGTATATTATTATTTTCTTCCTAACCCCCATCAGTGGTTGGGAGTTGGCTCTTGTCTCAAATCATCATGGATAAGAGTCATTGTATATTCTGTGAGGAATTTTCAAAAGTACATAAAGGAGCTAGATACCCAACTACCATTGAAATTTAATAGGAGCTGGTCACCTAAATCCCCTATTAAGTAATTTGAAAAGCAACTCTTTCATCCTTGGGTAAATGAGGCTAATTATTTTTACCATCTTCCCAAGGCTCTTATGAAAAGAACCGGTCGGAAATTTTTAAATTAAAATTGTTTCTTCCCCTGTCAGAAAATGCCAATACATCAGAACCAATACTTTGGGCAGGGCAGGAAAGGATTGGTTTTGATGAATTTTTCAACTTAAAATATTGGAGAAAAAGTTTTGAAATTGTTGCAACATTTCATGTTGACATTTCTGAAGCAAAATATTTGAACCAATTCTCTGGTTCAAAATGACGTTTTCTTCCTAAATTTAAGCTAGTTATAGTAAAATTAAAAAGTGATGAAAATGGACCCAAACTGGATTTTTTTTTTTTTTTCTCTGAGTTCACAAAGTTTTTTTTAGGAGATTTACTTTTTGCCCTAATTTGGGATGGGAAAATGTTTCAATCTCACAAATTTTCATGGTACAGAAAAGCTATTTCCCACCCCGCTCTACTTGTGAGGCTTCCTGAACTGATGCTTGTAATGAGCTTTGAGATCCTTAGTAGGGAGATAGTGGTGAGATTCCCAGCTCCAGTAGAGAGCCTTGTGCTAGCTCTCATTGACCTAGTGAGCTAAAAATAGTAGTGTAACCATGGCAGCAAAGCCAGTGGGGGCATAGGTTAGCAGCCCTGGTTATGTATCCACAGGGCTTGAACTCATAGCAGCTAGCTGCTGCTGCCCATGCTATTGTAGCTACACTATTGTGTCCAGCATGATAGCGCCACGCATGCTAACGTGAGTATGTCTACTCAAGCTGGGAATCACACCCCCAGCTCCCAGGACGGACATACCCTTAGATTAGGGGAAGGAGTGTTTCCCAGTAGATAGAGCACTGGACTGGAACTTGGGAGATCTGGGTTCAATTCCTGGCTCTGCTCCTGCTTTGCTAGGTGACCTTGGGCAAGTCATTTCACCTCTGTTTCCCCATCTATAAAATGGTGATGATAATACTTACCTCCTTTGTAAAGCACTTTGAGATGTATGGCTGAAAAACACGATATAAGAAATATGTATTATTAGTATTAGAAAATGGCAAAGTAGCAAAGTGAATAAAATGTTATTCTGCTGTCCATGTCCACAGGAACCTCAGAATGCAGAAATACACATATAACAACAAATAATGGTACAAACCACTAATTAATGGAACCGTTCAGAACCTCAAAGCAGGCTCTGATCTTACAAATATAACATACCCAGTGTGTGTTATGTTTCCCCAGCCGCCTGACCAACAGAGAATGCATTTGCTACCATTCTCAGGTGTCAGGAAAGATGGCAACTGTCTCCCAAAGACTTGATGCATATCGAACTTTCCCATTGACGTTAGTCAAACCACACTCAATGCATCAAGTTAAGCACATGCATAATCGGAGCCTACACGTGGAGAGGGGTTTTTTTTGAAAATTATTATATCCATATCAATTCCCCTATCCTTCATTGTAACCACCACCAATCCAGAATTTTGAATGAAGGACTAATCTAATATAATAGAAATTATTGCTTTTTCCCTAGTAAAACTCCTAAGAGGTAACGCTGCTAATTTATAAAAGTCTTGCTGCTGTTGTCAAATTCAACATTTTTCATCTACATTAAATGCAGCTTAACACAAATGACTGAACTATCCACATTTCCAGGCTTTAAAGTAAGTCAGACATTCAGTGGATTCAAACAGACACAAACCAAATCCCCTTTGTGAATGCTAATTTCTTAAGAGCTTCTTAACTATACAATAAAAAGGTTTTCCAGGCTTTTTCATATACCACCCTGCAATTCGACAGTAATACTGGCAGGAAGGCAAATATAATTCCACGGCAAATGTATTGTGGTAATGTATTAACAAGTAAGAAATAAGTGTTAGCTGCTTGTATGGCAGACAACATCTGCACCTTCAAACAACCTTAGCAATGACAACAGAAATCCATCAGGAACACATTTTAAAATTCCATTCACCTACTACCCGAGGTTCTGTCTAACTTAAAGTCTCTGTTGCACAGTTACTACAGAAAAGCAATTCAGTCTGAAATTACATGAAATTGGGCACCTCCAGTAAATATTTACATGTTTGATTTCACCTTTCAAATATGATCTCCCAAGATAAGTGGTTCTTGAGCGCTAGCTGCATAGAGTATAATAACCTAGGGCAAGGTGAAGAGGAGGAACAGCGTGCTTGGATAGTTGCAGGGCACAGCCATCCCACAAATACAACTGTTCCCTTTTTTCCCTGTTGGCGGGGGGAAGCTGCAGCATTAGGCAATTCCTATTGTCCTCCTCTCTTTAAACCTAGCGTGAAACCCATTCAAATTATTTAAAAGAAAGTAACTTTGTAAGGGCCTGACCCAAAAAGCTCATTGAATTCCATAGCAAGGCTTCAGTTGATTTCACAGGGCTTTGGATCAAGCCCTAAATGCTGGTTTGCAAATACATGCATGTCAGTTTCTAGGAACAGGGACAAACTATTCCTTCCACCTCTTGCCCACCCCCCACTGGAAATTATATCAGAGAATCTAAACTCAGAATGTGTGTTCTCAGACCATATAATTTAGTGTTATATTGTACTTCTCTAAACATATTTCATATGGCTGGTGGTTGTTCATTATGAATATAAATACCATAACCCACATCTCAAAGTAACACATTCCTCGCCCCACACTCCTCGCCCCACATTAAAATAAAAGCTAAATTGTTGCTGGAAAATTATACAGCCATATTACCAGTATTTCAAATTGTACTGATTAAGTCTTCATAGACCCAATCCATTTTACAGAGATAATTCGGTATCTTATAGAGCCCTGGTATTAGAAAATCAAAAAAGGACCATTCTAAGCAGTGTCTGACAATCAATACAATTTCTGGGATGTTTATAAATCACGAGTGCCACCTGGTGGCATCTTGTAGAAACTGCAGACCAGCCTAAGTGATGAAGTGTAATTGGTTTGGATTTTCAATATTGCAGGGTACTGCAGACTAAACATCCTTTCTCCTGCTACAAAAACATACTGGAGATCTTGGGGCGGAATTTGCACCACAGCCCAACTTGTTGATTTTTCTTGGTTAGTATTTGGTCATTTAGTGCCTGATTTTCAGAGTGACTAAGCACCTACAATTCCAGTTGAAGTCAGTGGGAGCTGTGGGTGCTAAGGCACCCCTCAAAATCAGGCTTTAGGGGTTGACACTCCAATTTAAGAGCTACTTAGTGCCCTTCGCTTCCAGGTGCTTCTTGAAGGATCAGTCAGTTTGCTTTTATTTAATGGAGGAGAACAACAATTGGGTCGCTTGGGAAACAATCTGTCTAATCAAGGACCACAAAATGCCTGTACTATAACTGCACCTTAACACGTTCCCTTTACTAGTTATCATTATTGCTTTTTGCAGTGTTGTTGTAGCCGTGTTGCTCCCAGGATATGGGAGAAAGAAGGTGGATGAGACCATATATTTTTGGGGATCAACTTCTGTTCAAGAAAGAGAAGCTTTCAGGTTTCACAGTCTCCAGACTCAGCCCAAGGTGGCTGAGGTCTGTTAACCAGTCTTATGGCAAAATTGAGTTGACTTTAATCTTCATAGGCAAGCCCCAAGCCAAGCAAAACGTGCCTGATTAGGAAAGCGTTGCACAGCTCCACAGGGCTGCTGCCTCCCAGCCTCCTGCCATTAGCCATCAAGCCCAACTTCCTTGGGAAAAAAGGGGGAGGAAAGAGAAGCAGCCATAGGAGTTGTTGACATGGCTGTAGCCCCTTTTGCACACCGCATGCCACTCTTTCAAAGCAACAAACAGTTGCTTACTCCTCCTGTGCCTCTGAACCGAACCATTGAGTGACATGGGGGTGGCACATATCAGTAGCAATGCTCCTGCTCACCTCACGGGATTCCCCACTCCTCTCCCCAAGACTTCCCCATGCAGCTGTGATCTGCCTCCTACACTGCCAGTGACCAGCCCTAGAACGGAGGCTGAGGGGTGGGGAGCACATGCCAGGAGCTGCTCCCCCCAGCCTCCAAGGCTGAATCTGACATGGAACTTCGGGAGACGAGGTGATACACAGACCAGTCTGGTGCCTGGGTAACTGGGGATTGCACTGGTGTTATTTATACTAGTGACAGGGAACGATACACATTTGGCCTTAATCCTACACACATGCAGGCCTGTGGTCCTGGTGAAGCCTAATTACAGTCAGAAGGCCAAATGCCGCACTCTGAGTTTTATAATGCAGCCCTCAGATGGGCTCATTACACCTCTACACACTGCAGGTCCCAGTATGCATCAGAAGGTGCTCACGTGGCTCTTATCATTGTACTCTGTGAACACCTCCCAAACATTAATAGCTTTTATCCTCCCAGCACCCACAGGAGGTAGGGGAGCATTACCCCGGCTTTACAGATGAGGCCATGAGGCACTGGGTGGAGTGACTCATCCAGTCACGAAGAACGTCTGTGGCCGAACTGGGAATTAGACTATAGACCGACCTCCCTATCCCTCTAGTGGCTACGTGCCTCGCGTCCGTATTAAAGATGAGGTTGTTTGCTTCATGTTATGCTGTTTAGCAGAGGCCCACTGGTTTCTGAGCAATTTCCGATAGAGTCCAGAGTTGGGTGAAATTAGGACACCCTCGGATCACACTGTTAAGAGGTGGATAAATAACATTCATTTACTAGGCTTTTCCCTTGTCTTTTCACAACAATATTTCACTTCATTTTGAAGGGCCATTCAGTTGTCATTAGCATGATCTTGACTGGCAGTTTTCTTTTTGTTCTGTTACATGCTGCAGGTCTGAAGGATGTTCTGGTGGCAAATAGCTGACTAGGTGTCATCAATCACAATGTTGGCACAGGGAGCCAGCCTACACACATTGAGAGGAAAGGTTAGGGTGGAATCCTGACCCCTCTCAAGTCAATGGCAGGTTTGACTTTTAGGGAGCCAGGGTTTCACCCCGGTATCTAAAGTCCTTCCCTTTGGAAGAGCCCGATATATCTCAGTGTTTGATGTATTATATTTGACTAAAATGAGCTGTGTGGCTTGGAGGACAAAGATAAATGTCAGCTCTGGAGATTTAGATTCAAGCCAAGGTCATGTTGTAAGTGGAAATGAAGATTCCTCATGAACCTTGGTCTATATCATGAAGCCATCACAGGGCTAGCTCAATGGTTTGAGCATTGGCCTGCTAAACCAAGGGTTGTGAGTTTAATCCTTGAGGGGACCAGTTGGGGATTTAGTTGGGGATTGGCCCTGCTTTGAGCAGGGGGTTGGACTAGATGACCTCCTGAGGTCCCTTCCAGCCCTGAGATTCTACGATCATCTGGTGCGACTGGCCATCCTTCCTCTGAGGTCTGGATATAAGGGCAATGGAAAATGTGTGTGGAGAAGCTGTCCTGGTCACCAATTGCACGGCTGTTATATATTATTTAAGATGTACCTAGAGGCCCTGGCCTAGGTGGGGACTCCAAGGTGTTAGGTACTGTACAAACACACAGACTGTCCTTCCTCTGAAGACAAGACTGATGCGGGGGGGGGGGGGCACCACAGGGAGGTGAAGTGCCTTGCCCATGGCCACACAGAATGTCAGCGGCAGAGGCAGGAATAGAACCCAGGTTCTGTAACCCCCGTGCGCTAACCACTGGACCATGCTGCCTCACATTCATAACATACTAATTTTAGCTACCGTTATCGCGACAGTTAGGAACACGCACACATGTTTAACATTTAAATCCTTTGAAAAGACAATAGTAATGGTCCAAACTGCTACTGTAAAAGTACTGTAGAACATAATGGTTTGACCTATTCATGTATAACAGTGTCATTGTTAAATGAAATATAGAGTCTTTCCTTTATTGTGGGTGCCAAGAGAGATGCAGTTCCATCAGGTAAAGAATTGCAGAATACACTGTGCATTTCCGTTTCTTACTTCATACCATTGTCAGCAAATGAGAACCGATCTCCAAAGGATGTTCTTCCCCTAAGCTAGTTGGCATCTGAGATAAGAGCTGCTATATGGAATAAGATGTTATGCAAACATCATTTAGGGTGTGTTTCCTCCCCCTCCCACCCTGGTCCCCCTCAATCCTTCCCTTTGATTCTAGATGCATTGAGGATCACCTCATTCTTCCTTCCTCACCTCCAACACCTTCATAGGCCTGGGATTCAGGACAGCTGGGATCAGCCTTTGTGACATTGGGTGAGTCATTTGATCCATCCTAGGCCTCAGTTTCCAATCTTTAAAATGGGCGTAAAGAGGATGAGCTGGGACTCCGTTTGTGGAGCTATCAGTTCCAGTAATAAGTCAACCAGAGTGGCTGCTGTGAAGAACATATGGCGATGTTTCCTTCCACCCCCACTTGCTACCTTTGCAGCACTCCTTGCCTCCGCCAGCTGGTGATGATGAAGACTAGATGCAGGAATGTGCATAGCAAGGTACTGAACCACATTGCCACTGAGTGACCCACATTTGAAAATCTAATCAGAAGCATCTGCAGCTGCTTCATACAAACATTTACATTACTCTGCAGTGTGTGTGTGTGTGTGTGTGTGTGTGTGTGTGTGTGTGTGTTTTAGCCTATTAGCCAAAGGAAAAAGGATGTTCCCAGACCACACAGAAAGATTCCATACTGTGCACATACAGTTCCCCTGATGCCTCCAGGTTGAGCTGAAACTGCTTTGGGAAGGGGGAACAGAGTAAACTAGGGACAACTCAAATTCCGAAGGTTCTGAAATGTTAACTTCGGATATTATTTGAAGAATAGCACTTTGCCCTTCTAACTGTATTTTTCATCTATGGATTTCCAATACAAACACTACTAACCTAACCTCCAGGCCACTATAAAGGTACATTAAGTATGTAGTATTGCTCCCATTTAACAGATAGGTAAATTGAGGTACAGGCAGGGGAAGCAAATTGTCTAAAGGTCACACACAGCAATCACTGGCAAAACCAGGATTAGAAGTTGCGCCCAGAAGTGCTGATTACCAATCCTCTTACTATAAACACCCTTCTGGTCATTTTGCACTACTCAGATGAGGCTATGTGATAAAATCGGTCCTTAAGCAGCCAGCTCAGAATTCTTTAAGCTCGGGAAAGCTTTCGGCTTCAGTCAAATTACAGCTTGCCAAAAAAATGGAATCCCTATCCCGAGGGACATTCCAACATTCTGGCATTTTGTTTTCATTCTGAATTGGAACAAAAAGCCAAATTTTCAAAAAATTCTTATGGAAAATCAAGTCTGAAAAATGTTGATACAGAAAATATGAATATTTCATTTCAATAATGTCAAATATTTTGCCATGACACGGCCAAAATATTATAATATAAAACATAGTAAATATAATATGTTGCAATATTTTAAAATAAATTCAAAATGAGAAAATTGTGACATTCCTGCAGAATGTTTTGGTATTGACAGAATTGCATTTTCCAGTAGAAAACTGTTCGATCTAATTTTGTTTTGACTGGTTCTATGTAAAATAGCCTAGCCAGCTTCCAGACCAACTACACCCAGTAGTTGGTTGTAGGATGTAGGAAGGAGTGATTCAGGGCCAGGTGAACCTGTGCTCCCCCAATTCTCAACTCGACATATGGTCTCCCGGGGATCTTAGCCAGTTGGTGTAAATTAGAGCTGCCCCTAGGCTACTCTAATTTATGCTGATGGTAGGGCTAAGGTAGATTTAGAATGAGGTAGCCATAAATGGCTTCCTGACTGCCTCCTCCCCCTTTTTAACTAATCTTGGCACAGGAGACAATCAGGTCCACTAAGTTCTACATGTAAGTAAATGGTAGCTATAAGCAAACTACGTAGAAATAAATCTCTCCAGACACATTTAAGAAGTTTACCTGTTACTAATTTGGGACTTGATTCAGATCCCCGTTCTGACACTGAAGTCAATGGGAGCAAGA
This sequence comes from Chrysemys picta bellii, assembly GCF_011386835.1. Taxonomy (NCBI): domain Eukaryota; kingdom Metazoa; phylum Chordata; order Testudines; family Emydidae; genus Chrysemys; species Chrysemys picta. The sequence goes on along the minus strand of NC_088799.1, from coordinate 12,384,677 downwards.
TTAAGCCTATGGTTAAAGAAATTACCATGATCTCTAGGTCATGCACAATAGTGTGCATTTGAACTCATCACCAGGCACATCTTCCAAACACACCCTGCTGGCATTGCCCTGCTGTGTGTCCAGAAGTTCCCTGGGAAACTGCTACAGAAACATAAAGAGCTTCCACAGCCACAGAAAAGGGTTAAAGCAATAGCTACAAACAAAACAAAACAAAAAAATCACACCAAAATCCCTTTTTGGTAATGGTTCAAAAGAAAATTGCACCCATCAGAGAAAGCGAACATAAAATAGTTATTATCATCTCATTAGAATTACAAAGCACATACAACATTTGAGAACGTCTGGTCAGTTCCATTTATGCTATCCCTGCTTCTAAAGTAGTATGAAACCATCCTGGCTGTGCAAATGGGTAATTAAAAGTAGGCGGTTTATTGCTCACTGAGTGGCTTGTAAATCAAGAGGAAAATAGGAATAAACTGGTCCCATTAGTGCTTGTCGGCTAATAGTTCCCTTCCACTTTCTTCTGTATTGCTAAAGAAGCTTCATACCACATTATTCCTAAAACAGGATTCCTTTCATACCTTAACTATTGCAGCTTCCAGACAAGTGCTGAATTATCTCTTCCTGCTGCCGTGGGCTGGGACCAAAAATGTTGTCCCTCTCCCCCCCCCCCCCCCCCCCCCCCATCTTCTCCATCAAAGGTCAGGAAATAAAAAAGCTTGGTGCCCTCCATTGCAGGCTGCCTAAGATGTGTGTGCCATATTGATGAAATGGACAAAACTTCGGGTATACACAAGACGACATTGGCCAGAGTTTCCAAAGGGCAACCAATGAGCCATTGCATCAAACTCAGGGGAATCCTAGGGGTATTTCTAACTTTTACTTGAAAAATCATGTGTCCCCCTTTTCTCTCTCTTCAGGCCACTGCACATCAGGGGTGAGATGTTAAATAAGCACTGCTCTGTGCTCCTGTTGAAGCAAATGGGAAAACGGCCATTGGCCTCCCTGAGAACAGAGTTTGGCCAACGCTGAGAACTTATGAAAATTCCGCTCCCAACAACCAATCCAGAGCTTGGGTAGAAGAAGAGAGCAGGAGGAGGACCTGGCTTCGGAAGGTGGGTCCCCTGGACAGTAGCATGAGAAAGATAATGTTTAACAGTATTTCTTGCACTGCATCCCTCTCCCCTCAGCTGTATATTGCCTGCTTAGATTGTTAACCCTTTGGGCTTGGGCCTGACTTTGCGACATTCACAAAATATTGAGTCTGCCTATTATAAAAGTGTTCAGAGTTCTGTTGGCTTCATTCCTATTAAGTTCTACAGAACTTGGCCACAGTGGGTAAGAGTAGGCTTTACGTCTTGAAATCAGACATCCATCAGGCCTCACGAATAATAAGCTCCCATTCTGAGGCCTCGGCTCTTTCACACCATCAGACCACATCACCAAGGTACCAGAAGCTTTCCCCCATCGGCGTTACAGAACAGAAAGAAAAGATAGCAGGCTGGTAGGGAAAGATGTGCCATTCATAAGGACTGTGGGCTAACACTAACACAGAGTTAAAACAATCAAAATCCACAGGAGCCTGTGATCCCAAACAACTCATCCACTTCAGTTCTCCAAGCCGCCCTGGGGAGGTCAGAGAGCAGGTACCTGACCGATTAATGTTCTTGCTGCTCTTCTTCATCTCTCCCACCTACCTAGGGAGGAAGAGCCCAAACCTTTCCACTCCTAACTGTGTAATATTACACAGTACGGCAAAGTTTCTTCCTGAGGCCAACTAGTGATCAAGTTTACGCTGTGAAGAATGAGGACCGATAAACCTGGGCTACAGTTTAATAATTTTACTTCAATGCCTGTTTTCTTATTCTCATACATGGATGGATGTCTCCCGGTTAAGTCACTTGGGTGTTTGCAATATCAAGTAGTCTGCATTGTTTTCATTTCTCTAGATCCCAGGATCGTATTATTTTTACAGCTGACAAGCAGCTCTAGTCTACAGATAAGCTGTAGTGCCAAAAGAAGATTGGATTTGCTGATTGCTAGAGTTATTTGTGCTGCTCACATAGACATTTTTTCCCCTATAATACATCTGTTTGTATATTCGATAAAGTTAATATCTATTAAATCAGTCATTTCCCTCCGCTCTAAATTATACCACAACAGACAGAAGATTGACTTCATTGTATTGACAAGAGAGAACTCTCGGTGCTTATTATTTGTGATGGTTTGGAAAGATTACAAAAGCACACAGAATTACTTTATCGTCTGTGTATTTTTATATATAAACCTGATAAGATGCATGTGCATTGACTTAGGGAATGGGTAGTTGACAATTTTCACCTATTTCACAGTTTGGGGAGAGAGAACTAAAGAGATAATGTATTTCCATTTATCTTTACCTTTCTTTTTTGTGGTAATATTCTATTTAACACAGATTTCATGTGCAATATTTATGTCTACATAAATAATTCAGTGGCTAATTAATCCAATTCTTTTATAATTACCTCTTATAATGGCACACAGCCCAAATCCCAGCAGCTTAATTGCTACTTAATGGAGATATTTATGACATCAATGCTAGTAAACAATATAGGAGCGCTCTCATATTTTTAACTAGAGATGAGGCTGGAGCCACTGAAATCTAGATCTGAATTTTGAGTACTTCAAAAGCTCTTGGATGCAGAGATTGAGGGTTCTGCTTCTAGTCTATTTCTCATTTAGACGATGTGGATTTCAAACCCTTTGCTTTAAATGTCAGAATTATGTATCCCATTATAGTCAAAACTCATCTACAGTGATTATGAAGCACTGTAGTATTTATTTTCTAATTGCACTGCAACTCACAGGGTGTTGGTATAGTGTTTTGGTCCAATGCTGTAGAACGTATCAGGATGTTTTTTTCAGAGCAGGTAGCTATTATAGATATGTCCTGTATGGACGTACATAGCTCAGCCCACTTTCTCAAAAGCTCTGATCATGCCCCTTGTTCAATCTGTGAGAGCAGCTTGAATTTTTACATCACTAAAGATCTGAGAAGGAAATGAGACAGAGTAAAGTCTGCCTTAAGTATTCCATGGACCAACAAATCAGTTTCTTAATGGAGGTGATCACTACTAAAGGTGGAGCAGAACTGCACTCCATATATCAGTGGATACTTTAGAGCAGTCTCTTAAAACAGATGATTTCTTGCACTATGTTCACTGTAGTCAATTAGAACATGATCAGGGTCGCAGACTCTAATATTTCTACAGATTCCCAATTTATATCTCCAATTTATAGCTTATCACTTTCCTTCTTTAGCCTGTATTCCTGTCCCCCAGTGTACTGGGAATCCCATAAGTAATAATCCAGTTTGGCTAACTAGAAGATGATCTCTGAGAATTTCAACCCCATGATGTGAAATGATACAGCCTCTTTTTTCCCCTCCATTTTAATGGTGTAAGTAAATTGTCAATGCATCACTTAATGCTGTCTCAGCAAAGTTGCTATAATCACCATATATTTCAGTTTAAAAAATTAAATCCTTAAACACTCACATGGTAGGTGCCCTAGAAATTCCATAGATTCTCGGAGATAGTCCAATCATAAGGCCCTCCAAGAGGGCCTACGCTGAAGTCTTCTCACATTTTCAGCTGCTACATGTTGCATTAGGCATATTATTTGTTATTTTGATTGACAATACAGGAGCACTTAGGGGGCCCAGCCAAGCTCAAGGACACGTGCTACAAACACAAAATTAGAGACAACCCCAGCCCCAAACAGTTTAGTCTAAAACAGACAAAATGGTAGGAGAAACAGAGGCACAGAGAGATGAAGTAACTTTGTTCAAGGACACACAGTAGGTGGCAGAGCCAGGAAGAGAACACACCTTCTGACCCCTAACCTACTGCCCTCTCCACTAGACCATATTGCCTCCTCATGTCATGTGACAATTGGGTCATGTGAGTGTATAATATAATACAGCAAGACCCAGTGCTTAATTTGTGCCAGGGTGAGCACCAGCACCTCCAGGCTTCGCAGTTCATAGTCTCAACACCTCTGCGTTTACCACGTCAGTCTATGAAAGTAAAAAAATTGCGTGAGCCCCGGGGACCTCATTGCTTGAGCCCCGGCACCTCTTTCATTACAAATTAAGCACTGACAAGACATCCACATAAAGTGAATAGTCACCATATTGCAGAAAGCAAAAAACACCCAACACACCACCAGGTAAGAAATTAATTTTTTAGTCTGGAGAATGTAGCGTAATATGTGCTCCATCTCTACCCAGAAATTTTGGCTCATCCGCAAATATGCCCAACAAAGATTTTTCTCTTCAAAGATTTTTCTTCTTCTTCTATATGATTTAAAAATCATCTGATAATATTAGGGAAAGACTAAAAATTTCCTCCTACAGATACCCCAAATGAAAGTACAGATCGACCACCCACTCACCCACCCACCCACTTTAGATTGGTTTTCTTAACAAAACAATGTCCTCTGTGCAGACATGAAGTGCAGGTACACTTTACAAATTAAGGGCCTGATCCTCACACACAGAAACCAGAGCTGAGAATCATAGAATCATAGGGCTGAAGGAACCACAAGGGTCGTGTAGTTTAAATAAATAAAACAAACCAGGAGTCCTGCTTCCTAGTCTCCTGCTGTAATCTCTAGACAATGCTTAGTGAAACGTTACTCATGGGGACGGCTCACCACATCCTGATGTATAAATACCAGCCAGTTAATATCAGGATAATGAAATAACATTGTGTGTTTTCATGAAAACACAGTGACTGAAACATTTGATTCGCTGGTTTAAAACTCCAGAGGATATCTTCAGATGCTAGTAAAGAGAAAACAATCATAAGGTTAACTGTCATTCAGTTTGAAGCCGTATTCCTGGGTTTTTGAATGCTTTAATAGGAGATTTCCATAAGCATGTTTTCAAATGTTTCAGTGCAGCCCTTAGAATAATTGGGCTCCAAGCCTGAGTCTCTTGGATATTACTATAATATTTTATAACAACTCACCCTTGTTAGTCGTCTTCTTGTAGTTTGTTACGTCCTGTGGATACTGTCCCAGGATATCAGAATCTAGGGGTCTGATTCTAATCTCAATTGCACGGGCTTACAGTGGGGTAACTTCATTGGAAGTGAGATCATAATCAGATCGGAGGATGGATTTTTCCCCTAAGTCCAATGGCAAAACTCATTGACTTCAATATGACCAGAAGAGGATCCTTTGACTGAACAAGAGGCAATGCAACAAAATCCCTTATCAGTTATACCCTGAAAATTTAGAGTAGCTCCTTTGACTTCAGATGAGTTGGTAAACTCTGGATATACACAAATTAAACAAAGAACAGAATCTGAGCCAATGAACTGCAATATTAAAATGCAGTTGCCTGGCTTGCAAGTGGTACATAGTCCAAACAAAATTTCTTTCCTCTTGATCATGGAATTTCCAAGTTTCTTTTTTTCAGATTAATTTTTATGCTACTCTGGAAAGAATAAGAGCATAAGAACGGCCATACTGGGTCAGACAAAAGATCCATCTAGCCCAGTATCCTGTCTTCCGACAGTGGCCAATGCTGGGTGCCCCAGAGGGAATGAACAGAACAAGTAATCCATTCCTTGTCGCCCATTCCCAGCTTCTGGCAAACAGAGGCTAGGGACGCCATCCCTGCCCAACCTGGCTAATAACCATTGATGGACCATGAACCTATCTAGAATGATAGAAATACACATGTAGTTCATACACCTTCAAATACAGTTATTATTCAGTATATTCCTACCTCTGCTCATACATATATGACCAATTTTCACATAGAAGTCCCATTGAATTAACAGAATACACTAGAAATTTCCCCTCTCTATTTAACAATTAGAATTCTATGGTAATTTCACAATCAACAATGCCTAGTGTTAAGGATTTCATTATTAAATCTGATTGAATATGATTAAATATGACCCATGCTTTCCAAAATGGGTTGCATGATAGATTTAAATGAACTCATTAGTGGTTAATGCAAAAAAGCTCTTTCTAAATGCTAATGTTTGGCTGCCTTTGGCTCATTAATTAATTTGAAGATTGTGTAATTATCAGAGCTTTCGATTAGCATATGTCTACTTCCTTTAATTGCCAACAGACATTTGTTTGCATGTAACTATTAGAAATTAAATTATATTTATAATAGAAATAGGACATCAAACTGCCCCATAATGCATGGGAACAGATTCCTCTTTAAGGTATTTTGATCCTCAAAAAATGATGGTCCAAAATGAGTAGCTGTGTGTCAACACAGACAACTGGTGGCAAAGTGCATGGCTTGACTAGATAACTACACACCTCGGATGAGTTGCGAGACATGAGCAGCGTTTGAATGGGGTTTGGGAAGGAGTAATGGGAGATCTCAGCTTTTAGATCCTTTTTTATAAACCAGCATCAGTGACATAAGGGGATACGGCATAACATCCTTCATACACCCTCCCCAATTTGAGCCCTGCCAGCTCCAAGACAGACAAGTACTTGGGACAATCATATCACTGTTTCATACACCAGCTCCCTAAAGAGAACCTACAGGCGTGAGCTGGGGGGTTACGTGTGTGTATTTCAAAACCATATGGACAGCAGACTTGAGTGCCCTATGAAGCGTGCGAGAGTGATGAGTAGGTTGGCAATGCTCCTTTAAACAATACGAGAGTATAGAAATCAGGGGGAAATCACCTATTAGGCAGATTTTAGATGCTAAGGGTTCGTCAGCACTGCAGCTGAGAGTGAGCTAGCAAAGCTTGAGCAAGCCTGCTAAAAATAGCCTGGTGGACGCTGTGGCTTGGGGTCTCAAACCCACCCAACCCCGTAGGCTTGAGAGGCCAAACTTCAGCCTGAGCTGCAAGGTCCACACTGCTATTTTTAGCACGCTAGCTTGAGCCCTGGGAGGTTGAGCTGGGAGGTTCGCTCCAGCTGCAGTGTAGACACACAGAGCCATTACTGCCATAGGGTAAGTGAAACAGATCGCTAACGAGAGCTGCATGAATTACTGTAATCAAAGCTTATGCCTAGTCGAATGGGGCCGGGGTCTCGTGTCCAGTGCTTTCAGGCACGTCAGCCCATGCTCATTAAAGCTAATGAACATCGGGTGGGGCTGAGGCTGTCCCCGAATTTCCATAAAAGATTCTGGAATTGTAGGCTCCAGGACAGGAGGAAAGTAGAACTTCATCTTCTGTCCTCCTGCAAACATTTGAAATGGTGCTGTGACCAAAAATTTGAGCTGGTCACAATGCCTGTAACGGGGTCTTTGATTTCTCTAACAAGTCTCCACACTTATCTTCACTGCACATTCGGAATTCATATCAGTCCTCTCCGCTTTTGACAGGAACATGTTTGTCATCAATGCATTTTGTTTCCACTAAATAGGAGATTCACTGTTGTAATTATCCAGAACCATAATCAGCTAAAGTGGCAGCAAAAGTGCTGGAGCCAGAATAGCAAAATCTTGGGGGTTCATTAACATGCACACAACCACAATCTAACGGCCTCCCAAGGAATCTCTTCCCTTCAAACAGCTGTGAGACCAACACGGCGTTAACCTGCAGAACCATTAAGCGCATTAAGTGATTATTACATTTTCTAGTGAGACGGAAAAACTTCATATTCCCAAATTGTAAACTTGGATCATTAAAAAACCAAGATGCATCATTTCAGATAAATCACTTGATCAGCTTTTTTTTTTTAAATGTATTTTAATCATGGGTGTTTATCCTTGTGAATTTTTAAACGGTGATAATTTATTAGTGCAAAATGAATATTTAGGCATGATAAAAAAAAGATGGTTCTTCATATCCCCAATAGGAATTTTAAAAATAGCCTCATCTATCTATGACGATTAAAAAATAAAACGTGGCACACATGATTTTTAAGCAACTGCCTGCTTCCCTGCCCCAAAAAGAACAAAAGGTGCATTTTTTCATTGAGATAATCCACCCTATACCCCACATCTGTGGTTGATCTCAGACAGCTAGAGAGCTAAAAAATGCAGTGCCTTGTTTCCCCTGGGACTTAACAATGAGACAGATACTCATACAAGGCTACTTATCTTGAGCGACAAGCATTTTTTTGTAGTAAAGATAACACCCTTAGCTTTACTGTAGCAGCACACACAGCCAGGCACAGCCCAGTAAGTTACCAGTTGCTCAGAAGCCCTTACTAGTGGCCTGTACCATCTCAGCCTCCACTTTCCATTCCCAAAGATGGTTAAGGTGTTGCTTTGCTACACGTCCGAGAGAAAACCAGCCCCCAAACAGTGGCTCACGGTCATGATTTGCCACTCACAATGCAACCATGTTCTTTCAGTCTGAACGATCTAATTTAGAATAAGGGCAAAGAAGAGAAATACAATCTCCATGGACAAGCACAGTGTGTGTCCCTTCTAACATCCAACCAAAGTTGGCATCCCCTATGTACAGAGATGATGATTGGATACTCCATCCATTCAATACATATATTCACTGAGAGAACTCACTGGAAATGAGCACTATCGTCGTTTGCTGGAGCGGTTAATTCAAATTTCCCTTCCACCACAATTCCAACCCACACTGTCATTTCACTAGAGACCACACACTACTTAATGTTATATCAATCAAGCAGAGATTACAATTAGCTGACAAAAGCAGAGTGCACATACATATGGGTGCCCAACCTATGCAGAACTAAGAGGAACACTGGCAACTTGCCAGGAGCCAGAGGAAAATTTGCATAACCATTTACAAAAATTGTGCATCTGCTTCTTTACTTGTTACTCGATTTCTTTTCCTTTTCCTAGTCCTTTCTCACCATTTTCCTCACCATCTTTCCCCCTCCATTCTTAAACTGGCCACTTTACAGTATTCTGCTCACCAGCTCCATTCCCATTTTACTGTGCCCTCCTTCATCATCACCTTCCTACAACCTCAGTTTTTTCCAGTGCTTCATCATCCTTTTCAACTTTCCACCCCAGGGCCATAGACAGTTGGAAAGAACCTCCTCCAAATGGCCAGACCGACCAGAGCCACAATGCGCTGAATACAGGGCCTTGCTTTGCTCCCACTGGAGATGGTCTTGTATGTGTGAGGCATGCCTCATCCATCCAGTGAAAGGAACTAATTCGGCTCTTTGCTGACTGGAGTTGGCAGGTGCAGAGAGCAACTAGCATTGGTCAACCACAGGAAACAGAACTGGGATAAAATAGCCGGTAGCTGGCTAGGAAGATGGGATGTCGTATTTTCTTAAATTAATGGTTTAGTGTAAAATGACACTCTAGACATGGCTTTCCCCCAGAGAGATGAATTTTGCCCTTTTCCAAGTTAAAGATTTAGAACATACTCCTTTCCATATTGCCCTAGAGCAGTGGTCCCCAAACCATGGGGCGTACCTCCCTAGGGGGGACGCGGAGGAATGTTGGGAGGGATGGGCGCGAGTCCTGGGTCAGCCTCCATGGGAGGGAGCTCCACCCAGCCCCACTCTGCCCCAGCTCAGTCCCGACCCCACCTGCAGCTTCATTCTGCCCCCTGCACCGCTCCCAGCTCAGCTCTGCCCCCAGCAACAGCGCCACTCGGCCCACTGCCCAGCTCTGCCCTCATTCACTCTTTGCCTCCAGGCCAGCTCCACCTTCAGGACAAGGGCCTCTTCTGAGCCAACTGTGCAGTAATGGAGGGGGAGCACAGATAGATCCCATTACTGATAAGAGGGGGCACAATAGGAAAAGTTTGGACGCAAGTGCCCTAGAGTCCAGCTAAGACAGCACCCTGCACCCAAATCAAGCCCTTGGCATTAGATAAATGCTAATGCCAATTATCATGTCACCAATGGCAAAGGATGGGAAAGCAGCAGCTTTTAGGAGAGAACTGTAACCACCAACACGGGTATAGGTCATATCAAGCCACTGTGATGAGCTTCTAAATCCACTTCCTAGATTTCAAATGGGTGCTGCCTACAGTTGGAGACGTGGACTGAAATCCTGATCCCATTGAAGTCAATGGGAGTTTTGCTATTGACTTCGATAGGGCCAAGATTTCACCCTGGAGCTTTGTATAGTCCAAAAGGAGAAGGCTCCTTCTGCCCACAGTGAATCCTCCACTTACCTAACAGGTATACAGTTGGCAAGACATCCAGACACTACTTGTTACTGGATTGCAGGCAATACGCCCCATTTTTAGATTGTAAACTCTTTGGGGGCAGAGGCTCGTTGTCTGCAATATGGCTGTACCTTGTCCTCCTTGGTTGCTTCTGCAATAAGCTATATAAAGACATTGCTTAAAGCCTGGTGCTTAAATACTGGCCTAAGACTGAGCTGAGGAAGCTTGTAGGGCTGCCGCCCATGCTGTACCAGTTTAGAAGATAAGCAGAGGGTGAGGGTGAGATTTTCAAAGGCAACCACCTTTCAATGGGGATTAGGTGCCATCTACCCTTTGTGCCTTTGAAACTCGCCCCCTTCTCTACCAAGCTGACACCCTGGAACTCTTCATAAAGCCCCAAACACACACATGCACTCTCTCTCACACACGCACTCCTGCTATACGTTGTTAAGATTTCATTTCTGAGAAACCACCTGTACTGACATCGGCTCTAAGGATCGTGGTCCCGCTGTATAATTTTCTGCATCTATGTTTAATCTTCCTTTGAAGAGTAGGATTTTAAGGCTGCTTTGGAGTCTTTGCTTCTCTAGATAGCAAAGGCTGTACACTATCATTTACTCGGCAGACTATGAATCTGACTGCCTAATCTCAACTTTTTAACAGCTGTGTTTATTTACCAAAGTAGTAAATTGTTTCCTCTAAAGCACAGAGGGGCTGGTTTGAACAAACTAAAATCTCTGCAATTTGGTCAAGGATCTTTCTTGCATATGGCTTCTCTTGAAACTATACATTTTTCTATCACTGAAGTATCTGAATTATAGACAATTTTAGGATGCAATCTTCATTTTAATGACTCCTCCGGCTGTTGTTTCGTACAGTGGAGAAGGAAGGCGGGAAGTACAGCAAATTGGCTTACAGGAAACTGACATAATAACACCACTTATATTGTGAATCTTACGAAGTTCACTCATATTCCAAGAAACATTTCTGTTTGCTATTCAGGGCCTCATTCAGATTACACACATCACTCAAATGCCATGTCTTCTGCATAGTTTATTTAATTGCTCTTTATACATATAGGAGTCATACACTGCACCAACACTAATTAAAACCAACTAATAATCCGGCTCAAAAGGGACATCAGAAAAACTTCCTTAAAAGAGATACCTGCAGCCTGAAACTCTTAACCTCATCCTATAAACCCAATCGATTCCTCGCCCTGACCTGTGGAAACAGCCTTGGAAAACAGGTGAACCTTGCCGGGTGTGTTTGGAGCAGGGGAAGGATTTAAAAGCTGAGAACTCATGCGTGAAACTGGCCTGTAAAAAGAAGAACAGGAGTACTTGTGGCACCTTAGAGTATCTCTTCCTATTCAAACCAGCACGGGCAGTACCTTAGATGCCTAAACTGAATCCAATGACAGTCTGACCTCTGGAGACACAGTCTGGAGAGAGAGGCTCTTTTATTTTGTCAGGAACTGAACCACTGAAGGTTTTATTATAGATGCAGTACAAACCTATACCTTCAAAATTTACCCAGAAGCCAGGCCAGACCACACAGTGCATGTTTCATGTGCCCACTGCAGGAAATGTTGCTTAGTAAGTGGGTAGATATAGTCATAATTATTAGAAGCTGAACTTGTCAAACAGTCTAAGGTGGAACTCACTGAAGTAATCCAAAACTGAGGTGGCAAAGATCTGGATAATTGTGTTGAGGCCTTCATCCAATGGGAAAAGAACACATCCTTCTTGCTATGCTCGATTGATGAAAACTAAAAATGGTTAACAACCTTCCATAACTACTGTTGTTCGAGTTGTGTTGCTCATGTCCGTTCTATTGTAGACAGGGCCGGCTCCAGCTTTTTTGCTGCTCCAAGCGGCGAAGCGGGGAAAAAAGTCAATCTGCGGAATGGCTTGGTACATTCCAAGTAGAAAGCCAGGGCATGCCTAACATCTAGAATGTGCAGACATCTCTCCTCGTTGGTCATGTGAGGCTTTGGACAGAACACCAGGAGGAAGGTGTCCTGGTTGACATGGAAGTGCGACACCACCTTTGGCAGAAAGGCTGGATGGGGCTGCAGCTGAATTTTGTCCTTGTAGAAAACTGTATGGGGGCTCCGAAGCAAGGGCTTTAACCTCAGAGACTCGTCTCGCCAAGTAATAGCTATAAGGAATGCAATTTTCCACAACAAGTGGGAAAGGGAACACGAAGCTAGAGGCTCAAAGGGCAGGCCTGTGATCCTGGTGAGGACCAGGTTGTGGTCCCATTGGAGAACCAGGTCTCGGACCGATGGAAAGAGTCTTTCGAGGCCTTTCAGGAACCTTATTGTCATCTCATGTGTGAATACCAACCTACCCTGGACACGGGGATGGAAGGCCAATATGGCCACCAAGTGCACCTTGATCAAAAGAGAAGGCAAGGCCGTGGTGCTTCAAATGAAGCAGGTAATCCAGGATAGAGTGCAGAGATGAGTGGGCCGGGGAGATACTCCTTTCCGACGCCCAGCAGGAGAAACACTTCTACTTTGTCAGGTAAGGTACCCTAGCGGAGGGCTTTCTACTGTCCAAGAGAACCTGCTGCACCACACTAGAATAGGCTTGTTCCTCTGGGCTCAGCCACGCAGCATCCAAGCTGAGGAGGAGCGAGGCAAGGTTCGGGTGCAGCAACCAACCACGAACCTGCGAAAGTAGGTCCAGGCGGCTGGGACGTGCCCATGGGGCTGTTACAGCTAGGTCCATGAGCATGCCGAACCAATGATCCTGGATCCAGCACCCCCACGATCGGCGGCAGCTCTACCGCGCCGCTTCATTCTTCGGCGGCAATTCAGCGGCGGGTCCTTCACTCTGAGAGGGACTGAGGGACCTGCCGCCGAATTGCCGCCGAAGAGCCGGACGCACCGCCCTTTTCCATTGGCCGCCCAAAGCACCTGCTTTTTTTGCTGGTGCCTGGAGCCGGCCCTGATTGTAGGTGTATGCAGGGCTGGCTCCAGGCACCAGCCCAGAAAGCAGATGCTTGGGGTGGCCAAGGGGAAGGGGCGGCACGTTGGGCTGTTCGGCAGCAATCCGGCGGTGGGTCCCTCTCAGAGGGTAGTACCTGCCGCCGAATTCCCGCTCACTGGTATCCGTACGGGACTGGCTCTACTGACCTGAAGTGGTGCGCGTATGCACCGGTACAAGGGGTGCCGTCAGCTCTCCCCTCCCCCAGTTCCTTCTTGCTGGAGCTCTGACAGAGGGGAAGGATGGTGGGTTATGGAATGGACATGAGCAACACATACCAAAGAACAACAGTTACGGAAGGTTAGTAACTGTTTTTCTTCTTTGAGTGCTTGCTTATGTCCATTCCATTGTAAGTGACTCCCAAACAGTATCTCCGGAGGTGGGTAGGAGTTCATGGACATGTCAATTGCAATACAGCTTTGCCAAAGCCAGCATCATCTCTGGCCTGACATAATGCATCATGAACATGTGTACGGAAGACCACATTGCGGTCTTGCAGAAATCTTGGATTGGGACATGTGCCAGGAAAGCAGCCGAAGACGCCTGAGCTCTGATTGAATGAGGCTTCGCTATCAGTGAATGCACAGCCTGCGCCAACTCGTAACAAGTACGGATGCAGGTGGTGATCCAATTCAAAATCCTCTGAGAAGACACCATAAGGCCCTTCATCCTGTCAGCTATCACGATAAAGAGCTGAGTCAATCCAGGCTGAAAGGTTGCCCTCTAGTGCATTTTCAAAATGCCTGCTTAATACCCGGTTGGTTGTGGGTAGAGCTCGAGGGAGTTGAGGAGGCTGGATGTTGGCCCTGCCAGAGCTTGTAGCCCTTGGGATTGGCTCCCAAACCTGTGGGACTGCTGTGTCTTGAACCGCTTTCTCTCTGCTGTGTAAAGGCCCAGAAAGCACAAAACAACCCTAGTCTTTCAGGCCATGTAACTTGCTGTCTGTCTGTTCCAAGAACAGTGCCAGGCCATCGAATGGGAGATCCTGCTGAACCTCCCCTGACAGGCCCGACAACTGTAGCCAGGACACATGCCTCATGGAAATGGTCAAAGCCATGGCCCGGGCAGCAGAGTCTGCCACATCTGAGGCCACTTGGAGGGCTGGCCTGGCCACAGCTCTGCCCTCATCAAGGATAGCCAGGAACTCCCTCCTGGGCTCCTCCAGCAGCAAGTCCACAAACTTGGCCACAGACTGCCAAATGTTAAAATCATAACGGCCCAGTAGGGACGGATGGTTGGCCACTCTCAACTGGAGGCTGTCCATAGAATACATTTTTCTGCCAAAGAGATCGAGCCTCTTCACCTCCTTATTCGTAGGCTTTGATCCCGGTTGGCCTTGTCTATTGCGCTCATTGGCTGCTGATATAACCAGTGAGCTTGAAGCAGGGTGAGAACACAGGTATTCAAACCCCTTAGCGGGGACGTAATACTTTCTCTCCACCCGTTTGGAGATGGGGGACAGGGAGGAGAGGATTTGCCACAAGGCCTTGATAAGTTTCACCACTCCCTCGTGGATGGGCAGTGCCACCCTGGAGAGGGCTGGTACATTTAAAACATCAAACAGGGAGTTGGAGGGTTCAGCCAACTCCTGGGCTTCCAGCCCCAAGTTCAATGCCACCCTCTTTAGAAGTTCCTGGTGAGCGCTTACATCATCCCAGGGAACCTTGTGGGAAGGCCCCACTATCTCCTCATTGGGCGAAGAGGATGAGGAGGCGGCCCAGCCAACTCCGTTGCTTCTGCCAGGCTGGCTGTCCCTGGGGACCTTGTTCTGACTCCACTTCCGAGTCAGGGGGGCAGGTGGGAGACTGTAGTTGACTGTTTCTCAGATGCCCCTGCGACTGACCAGTGCCCCTGCGATGGCTGGGGAAACCCCCAGGGGTTCCATAGCTGCCAGGGAGCCAGCCACTGGCCCTGGCACCATGCGGGCACTGGTGGCCCAGAGGGAAATGCTGATATCCCCGGTTGGTGGTCTTGGCCAGCAGGCAGTTCTTCCTCCTCACTTTCAATGCCTGAAGAGTGGGATACTTGTCTGGGGGGACGAGGATTGTACTAATGCCGCCTGTCTGCACGTTCCCGTTGGCCCCCTCTGCTGATCTCCACCGCGCACCTCTACCAGAAAGATGGCTCTCAGCGTTACATCTCTGGTGACCAGTGGCGAGACTCTGGGCACTGGCATCATGACTCTATGGAGTGGTGCCATGAGCTTGGAGACCGACTCGGATGCTCCAGGGATTGGGTCCGGGACTCTGGGGATGCTCCTCCACAGGTCTGCACCAGACAGCTGGCTATCGATGCTGGGCTTCCAGGGGACATTGCCTAGAGTCGGGGGAATGACGGTAGGAATCCTGACAGGTAGGCCAACCCGTATTTGGGGGCTGGCGGCACTGCTCAGGTGAGTGCTGGCGGGGCACCCACTGTAGCGGGGAGCAGTGGTGCACAGATGGTGAATGCTGGAAAGTGCTCGAATGGGGCACCACGCTAGCTGGCGTGGGCGGCACCTGGAAGGGACAATATGTCCTTAGCAGCCTGAAAGGCCGCTGGTATGGATGGCATTACCAGGTGCTGAGTGCCTCTGCTGCTTACTGGGATGGGTCTTGAAGGGGGCTCGACAGCTCAAGAGTAGCCACTGGTCAGAGGAGTGGAGCTTCCCTGCAAGGGCCTTTGCTCTCCTCCTGCCCTCTCCTTCCCTTTACAGGATGTAGGAGAATGCCCTTTCCCGGCTTTTTAGTCGGTACTGGGGATGGGTGCTGGTCAGAGGTCGGTGCCAGCGGTGCACTCTGCACCAATGCCGCAGCACTCTGAGTGGAGTCCAATCTAGCCGTCTCCAAGGCCAGTGTGAGGGCCGACTCCATAAGGAGCGCTCTAAGACAAATGTCCTGCTCCTTTTTGGTTCATGGCTTGAAACTCTTACAAATGCAACACTTGTCACTCATATGGGTTTCCTCCAAGCATTTCAGAGAGCTTTGATGTGGATCACTGACTGGCATAGGTTTTTTGCAGTGGTCACAAGGCTTGAAGCCTGGCGATCAGGGCATGCCCCTTCTCTAGGCTAAGTTCTGTAGTGGACTAGCTACTTCGATCTTAGGCACTAAGGGAACTAATAAACTATACAAACTAAGAACTGTATACAAGAGATTCACAACTGGGCACAGTTGAGAAAGGTAAGCTTGCTGAGGCAAGGAGATGTTCCAGGACCATCACTGGCGGTAAGAGGGAACTGAGGGAGCGAGAGCCAGCAGCGCCCCTTATATTGGCACATACGTGCACCACTCCAGAGGACGCCAGAGCCGGTTCCCTATGGATACCACTGAGGGAAAAATTTCCGGCACCGGTGCATGTGACGAGCACACACACGTACAATGGAATGGACATGAGCAAGCACTCAAAGAACTCATAGTAACCACTCCTATAACCAGAAGCTGTGAATCTAACAAATTGACCGGGTTGTGAACCCTAGCAACCAATAGTTAGCAATCTCCTTCAGTTGGAGCTGATATAATAGCTGCCATATCTTCTGGCTAATTCCCTCATTCTTGGACTTGTGACCCCGCATAGTACCCTTGGGTGCCCAGTTGCTGAAAACTACCTTCTGCGATCTCAGAAAGCACGGCCCACCACTGAAAAGCACAGGTCTTTTTTCCATGTTTATAAAGGAATGCTATTTAACAATGAGATTTCCCTCACATTGTACAAGCTGTCTGCATTGTCCTTTATGTGAATACAGTAATCTCCTGTTGGATGCACCCAACTAAGAGGCCCGGATCCAGTGTGATCTAGGATACAGGATGGGGAGTCAGGAGACCAGCATTCTAATCCTGTCACCAACCTGCTGTGTGATCTTGTCAAGTCACTTTCACCCATCTGTGTTTCTGTTTCCCCTCCCACCTTTCGTTTCCCTTGTCGATTTAGACTGTAAGATCTTTAGGGAAGAAACTGACTCTGACGATGTATATGTCCAGTGTCTAGTCCTATGGGCCCCTGACTGGGGCTTGTAGATGCTACTATAAGGAATGGATTCAGAGGTGACTTTCCAGTGGCTTATAGCTTCCCTCTCCTGCCCTCCCCGCATCACCATTAGGACTGAAGTTTCTTGTGTTTATCTTCAGTACAGAAGTAATTTTTTGGTTGCTGTTCACCCATTCAGGGGCGATCTAATGCTTATTTTACATACTGGGGATTTTTTTTAAAGCTTCCCACACCGCACATGCTTTGTCGTCTTTGAAGCCCAGGGTTTTGGCATCTTTAAAGGAAGCTGATTGGCAGAGAACGTATGTATGCATTTAGAAATCAGGCATATACAGACTCCCCTGGTTCACCCCTCAGACAGGAGCAACTTTTGATCAAAAGCATTTTTTAAGCATGTTAGAAAACTCCTACTGCCTGAAAGCATGCTTAACATAAAGTGGCAGAGATTCTGTCTCTCTCAGTTCTCATACCAAACCTCATTACCATACTATCGAAGCACCTTATCAATTCTTTTATAAAGTATCACGTACATCAACAATTTCTGCGCCTTCCCCCACAATATTACTCCTTATGGAAGATGTTAAGAAAACACAGTCATGTCCTTGAGAACGTATGGGCCAGATTGTGCCCTTCTGCATTAAAACCCAAAGCCAGGAAAACCCTGGACGTATCTTTCCAAAATGGGGTGGTGTCTGTTAGTGGGGAAGAATCCACTCCATGCTCACATATGGGGAGGAGGCAATAATCCCCCACCATGTTTTGAAATAAATCATCCAAAATATAGTAGAGTAGAAAGGCAGCATGGTCTAGTGGGTAAAGCACTGGCGGGGCAGTCACGAGACCTAGGTTCTATTCTGGATCTGCTGCTGACATGCAGTGAGAACCCCGACAAATCACTTCACTCCTCTGTTTTCCCTCCCACTCTTTTGTATGTATTGTCTATTCAGATTGTAAGCTCCTTGGAGCAGAAATGGTCTGTTTCTACGGGAGCGTTCAGTGCCGAGCACAATGGGGCCTGATGTCTAGTGGAGTCTCTGCAACATGTAGAATAAATAGTTATAAAGTAGTCAGGGCCGGCTCCAGGCACCAGCTTACCAAGCAGGTGCTTGGGGAGGCCGCTCCGGAGAGGGGCGGCACGTCCAGCTATTGGGCGGCAATTCGGCGGACTGTCCCTCACTCCCGCTCGGAGCGAAGGACCTCCCGCTGAATTGCCGCTGCAGATCGCGATCACGGCTTTTTTTTTTTGTGGGCGCCGCTTGGGGCGGCAAAAACCCTGAAGCCAGCCCTGAAAGTAGTCCCAATTCATGTTGATTATACCATTTCATTCCCACTGTTTCCCCCCCCCCCCCATTTACTTATGGAAGTGGCCTCATTTATTATCAAGACGACTCAGATCTCGGTCCCCAGTCGAATGTTTGTCAAAAAGAAGAGCAGCTGGTGTTGGTGGACTGTGTAAGATGCTCACTCACTTTAGTCTTCCTGATTACTTGATTTGTTTTATTACAGAAACCCAACAAAGGAAAATATCCAATATCAATTTTTTAAAACTCTTCCTAAAAGGAGCAGCATGAACCATATTGGTGGTGATAAACAGAATGGATGAAGTGAAGTCCCTTTGATACAAGTTCAGTGATGGAATCTCTAAAAACCCTGCATCTGCACAGGAAAATGATGCAGTAAAAAATCATGTAGTACATTAATGTTCAAATCAACCTTCCAATGCCAGGACAGATTTTTTGAGTTCAATAGAGATGCATAACTTACCTGCTATAAATAAAACATATGACAGAAACCACTGGGTTGATTAATCCATCCAGCCAAGCAAACGATAATCAGCTAGGAGACAAATAAATGGGTCAACGGGTATTTCGCACTTCAGTGCCTTCATAAGAAATCACAGACCTGAAATCCAAACTCAGAGGCATACCTGCAGTCTGAGAAACAATAAACCATATCTCTGTTTAAAAGACATTTTAAATGGGCTTCTGACTGCACATTTCAGCAATTTAAAAGCACATAATGGAAAAATTTGATAACTCCAGGGATTTGTTTTCAAGTAAAAATATAATGAGGTTTATTAGATAATGACTGATGCTTTATTAAACTAATTGCAAGAACTAGAATGTCTTTTATGAAACAACTGATAGAATATTTAATTTAGCAAATTCACCCTGAAATTTCAAGTTACCTACTAAATTGAATATGTAATTATAAACAATGCACTTGTAACAAACTACTGACATTCACATTCCCTGGCCTAGGGAATTGGCTTCTGGCTTGAAATTACTTACTACTGGAAAGCAGATTGTCTGTATTCATTTTTATCAGCATCAAACTTATCTGACTTTTTCCCACTGATACAGTATCTGAGCAAATTGAAGATAGATGAGACTTGCAATAGAAAATGAAAGGATTGCAAAACTTCCAAATAGCAGTTTAAAAAAGAAATTAAGTAAAAGTAATTGGAATTCTTCACCACCATCTTTGTGCTATGAAGCCATAATTTCTTAGTGGATAAGACTTAGTCACTTACCGGTAACTACAGAGACATGTCAAGTAATACATGTCCTCAACATTTATATATTGTAAATACCAGAGTTTACAAAATCATAAAAGCAGCAGAAATTTTTGCACTTTTAAAATTCAGCAGAAATAGATTACAACAACACAGCAAACAGACATTCCTGCCCCTGCAGCATTTGCAACTTCAAACACCACAGCTCCATGCTGGTGTACGAGACTCAGAAGGGCAAAACTGACTCTGGAAAGACAATGCATAATGTCTAGTTTGTTTTCTCATCCAAGCTGAGACAAATTCAAAGTGTGAGCAAAGATCAAAAAGAGTTAAAGTTACCAGGGAGAGGGAATTTGATTTTTTAAAAGTATGGGTTGTTGTTTTTTAACGTAAGGGGGGGGGGATCTCTATATTTGTCATAAATTCTATCTCCTCCCATTGACACTACTCACTGGATTTCAAAAGCACTGAGTGTCGGTCTAACTCTGTTTACACTGAAGTCATTGGCAGTTTTACCACTAACTTTAACAGGAGCAGAGTTCAGACAACACCGAGTGCTTTGGAAAATTCCTCCCTACAATTCTGCACAGAAAGCCTTGTCTCACCAACCTGCAGTAAAAAAGGAGCAATTCATCAAGCTACCTGTTGTTAAAGAGCTCAGTCCCCACAATTGCTCCTCAGTGAACTTCTCCAGATAACCAATTAAAAAAGGAAACCAACCCCCCTAAATGTAAGGTGTAGGAAATGCGAGGTGGGTAAGAGATCATGACTAATTGGTAGTTCATATTCTCTATTCTGAGCCTCTTGGGAT
Source organism: Chrysemys picta bellii (assembly GCF_011386835.1). NCBI lineage: Eukaryota > Metazoa > Chordata > Testudines > Emydidae > Chrysemys > Chrysemys picta. The sequence goes on along the minus strand of NC_088799.1, from coordinate 12,364,295 downwards.
TTTCTGGGCTCCACAGCTCCACACAGTGGGCCTAGTTCTGATCTTGCCCACATCAGCTTTGCACCAGGGTATGTGTTACTGATTTCAAAAGACACACTTCTAATTTACACAAGTGTAACTGAAATCACAGTTGGGCTCAACGCATGGCTGGAGTGAGCTGTACCTTAAACAGAGGTAGGCTTTACTTACATCGTAACATTCCAAATTACTGTCCTGTTCGGGGCATTTCTACACTGTCCTGCAGTTTGCATTATGGGGTGTGAATAGCAGCACGCATCCAAGTGATGTGCTGTAACTTCCCCCCTGCAGGCGTGAACTTAAAGGTCCCAAGTTTGCTTTTGAAAGAGGGCCATCCCTGCCCATCCTGGCTAATAGCCATTGCCAAACACCTATCCTCCATGAACTTACCTGATTCTTTTTTGAAACCAGGTATAACTTTTCACCTTCACAACATCCTCTGGCAATGAGTTCCACAGGCTGACTGCGTGTTGTAAGAATCACTTAATTTTGTTTTAAACCTATTGCCTATTAATTTCACTGGGTGACCCCTGGTTCTTGTGTTATGTGAAGGGGTAAATAGCACTTCCGTATTCACTTTCTCCTCGTCATTCATGATTTTATAGACCTCTACCATATCCCCCATAGTCATCTCTTTTCTAAGCTGACCAGTCCCCGTCTTTTTTAATCCTTCTTCATATGGAAATTGTTCCATACTCCTGATCATTTTTGTTGCCCTTCTCTGTACCTTTTCCACTTCTAATGTATCTTTTTTGAGATGAGGTGACCCAAACTGCACGCAGTATTCAAGGTGTGGGCGTACCGTGGATTTATAGAATGACATTATGATATTTTCTGTCTTATTTATCCCTTTCCTAATAGTTCCTAACGCGGTTTGCCTTTTTGAATGCAGCTGCACGTTGAGCGGATGTTTTCAGAGAACTACCAATGATGATTCCAAGATCTCCTTCTTGAGTGGTAACAGCCAATTTAGACCCCATCATTTTGTACAAATAGTTGGGATGTTTTCCAATGTGTATTACTTTGCATTTATCAACACTGAATTTCATCTGCCATTTTGTTGCCCAGTCACCCAGTTTCGTAAGAACCTTTTTAAGTCTTCTTAGGACTTAACTATCTTGAGTAACTTTTAGGGCTGTCAAGCGATTAAAAAAATTAATTGCGATTAATCACAGAGTTAAACAATAATGCCATTTATTTATTTATTACTGGATATTTATTTTCAAATATATTGATTTCAATTACAAGACAGAATACAAAGTGTACAGTGCTCACTTTATTTTTATTACAAATATTTGTGCTGTAAAAACAAAAGAAATAGTATTTTTTCAGTTCACGTAATACAAGTACTGTAGTGCAATCTCTTTATCATGAAAGTTGAACTTACAAATGTAGAATTATGTACAATAACTGCATTCAAAAATAAAACAATGTAAAACTTTAGAGCCTACAAGTCCACCCAGCCCTACTTCTTGTTCAGCCAGTCACTCAAAGAAGTTTGTTTGCATTTCCAAGAGATAATGCTGCCCACTTCTCGTTTACAATGTCATCTGAAAGTGAGAACAGACATTTGTATGGCACTGTTGTAGCCAGCGTTGCAAGATATTTATGTGCCAGATGCACTAAAATTCATGTACCTTCATGCTTCAACCATCATTCCAGAGGACGTGTCCATGCTGATGACTGGTTCTCCTCGATAACGATCCAAAGCAGTGCGGACCGATGCATGTTCACTTTCATCATTTGAGTCAGATGCCACCAGCAAAAGGTTGATTTTCTTTTTTGATGGTTCGAGTTCTGTAGTTTCTGCACCAGAGTGTTGCTCTTTTAAGACTTCTGAAAGCTCCACACCTCGTCCCTCTCAGATTTTGGAAGGCACGTCATATTCTTAAACCTTGGGTCGAGTGATGTAGCTATCTTTAGAAATCTCACACTGGTACCTTCTTTGCGTTTTGTCAAATCTGCTGTGAAAGTCTTCTTAAAACGAACAACATGTGCTGGGTCATCATCCGAGACTGCTATAACATGAAATACATGGCAGAATGAGGGTAAAACAGAGCAGGAGACATACTATTCTCCCTCAAGGAGTTCAGTCAAAATTTAATTAACACTTTTTTTTTTTAAACGAGCGTCATCAGCATGCAAGCATGTCCTCTGGAATGGTGGCTGAAGCATGAAGGGGCATACAAATGTTTAGCATATCTGTCATGTAATGCTGGCTACAAAAGTGCCATGAGAACACCTGTTCTCACTTTGTAAATATGGTAAATAAGAAGCCGCCAGCATTATCTCCCGTAAGTGTAAACAAACCTGTTTGTCTGAGCGATTGGCTGACCAAGAAGTAGGACTGAGTGGACTTGTAGGCTCTGAAGTTTTACGTTGTTTTGTTTTTGAGTGCAGTTATGTAAAAAAAAATCATAATTTGTAAGTTGCACTTTCGCGATGAAGAGATTGCAATACAGTACTTGAACGAGGAGAACTGAAAAATAATATTTCTTTTATTTTTACAGTGCTAATATTTGTAATAAAAATAATATAAAGTGAGCACTGTAATTTAAATTACAACACGGAATGCAAAGTGTAATGTATTTGAAAATGTAGAAAAACATCCAAAAATAGTTAATAAATTTTAGTGTGATTAAACCTGCGATTAATCATAGCAAATAATTTTTTTTTGGTTAATTGCGTGAGTTAACGGTGATTAATCACAAACCCTAATTTGAATATTTCACAAGTGCATTTGCCAATGTCACCTGTATATTTTACCTGAAAATTTGTATATCCTTATTCCTATTTTCTGATTAGCTCTAGTGGTTTGGAACCTACAAACTGTGGCTCTTGGTATCAGGTGCACTTTCGGCCTGCAATTTTGCTATTTTTAACCCTTAGGAGAGCCCTTCATTGGATTCAGTCTAGTACTTTAGTGTTCTCTTTTCCTCAGTTAAAGCACCAAGGAATTTTGGATGGGCTTTTCTTAGTTGATCCCTCAGAAGGAAATCTTGGCTTTGTGGAGCATAATCTGAGTTGGTCTGTTAGATAGTCATTTTTAAGACCCTGTTTAAGAGGGTCTTAAAACTAAACAACAACCAAAAAAGACCCTAAAACAAAAAAACGGCAGGAGTAAAAATAATGGAGGCAAAAGTCCAGCAACAGAGTAGGGGCTGTCTAATTTATTGCACTGACTGCAGCATGTACGATTACCTGCCTTGTGGGCAGGTGTGCACTTGGTGCAAGCAGCTCATGACCTTCAGAGACCAAGTACAGGCTCTTGAGACCAGAGTGGCTGAACTGGAGGACCTAAGGGAGACAGAGAGGTACATAGACAAGACTTTCCAAGGCACGGTAGAGTCATCGTAACAGCACAGAGGCTGTCAGACTGGGGGTGGGAAGGATGAAAATCTCTGGAAAGAAGATCATCAAACTGGAGTGGAGGGAAATGTTCCCATAGTTGGGACTCTCCTGCCATATATCATATCATGGTATCCTCACACACTGAGGATACCCCTCTAGGTGAGGGAACCCCAGTTATTAGGGAGACAGGTAATAGTAATGGGGGATTCAATCATTAGAAATACAGACAGTTGAGTTTGTGTTGACTGGGAGAGCTACATAGTGAATTGCCTACCAGGTGCAAAGGTTGCAGATCTCAAGAGACACCTAGACCGACTTATGAGCAGTGCTGGGGAGGAGCTGGTGGTTGTGGTACATGTTGGTACCAATGACATAGGGAAAGTGATTTGTTCTTCACTGTTGTTCCTCTCACAATATTCAAGCTATAGTAGACAAGTCCTATAAAGAATTCATGTACCAATGTGGATGGAGGCCAAGACTGGTTTTGCATTTAAATAACTACTTCCCCACCCCAAGATGTTTTTTACTTTTAACACATCAACTAAAATTTTCCAACAGACGTTTTAACATGTTAAAATAAAGATACGCTTTGATAACATACATTAGATTAATTTCAACCGTAAAAATAACCAGACTGAATATCATTACTTTTTCCTGAATATGGTATAGCAAACAGACGACTATATAACAAAGCAATAATTCCATTTCTGAGATCTACTGGCATCGAAACAAACAAAGAAAATTTAAATTCCCTCTTTTGGTTTATGATATCACCTAAATTTTGAAGGAATTATAGCTTCATTATATACAAATGGATGCACATTATTCCATATTTAATCTCAAAAATTGTTCCAAATGTCTAAAATAGACCAGGCATAAAAATATTCTGTATAATCAAACTTAGCCATGGAATAAGAATGGAGCTCTGTGAAGTGAAACTCACAGCTTAATGGGAAAAAGAAAACCTTAGGACACAGCCTTTTATTTCACGAATGGGGCTGTGAAAGGAACTTCATAATCTTCTACCTACCGTTTCCCAAGTCCACCGGGTGCCTGATGGGAAGAATAAGCACCTATTATTGCATATTTTTTCAAACAGGCAAATGTGTAATTCTACATATAGGTTGCAATTCAGCCAGGTAGTTAAACGTGCATGTAACGTTTAACACATGAGAAGCAGGCAGCGGTCCCATATGGTCATAAAGCCCTTCTGCCGCTATGGATCTGTTAAGAGTACTACCCCTATAACATTACACAAAGTGTTACTTTACATTATTTTAAATATAAAGAACAATGAACATGTGCTAACATAGATGTAAACCTATTGTAACATTCCTCTTCTTTTTACCAAGCCAATTATTTGCAACTATCCTGTACCAAATACATTCTATTAAATGTTTTACAGAACATCCAGCCAACATAATATCAAAATATATTTTATTCTGGACCTCTTTCAGATCTGATTCAAATTACAGTTGTCAGAGCAATACAATGCAAAGGGAAACTGCAACAGAAAATGTGCCTAGAAGGGATATGGGTTTTGGGGACAAATCATTGTGATGTAGAACCAAAATAACATCATAGTGTAATTAACATGGTCCAGGACAGTATAGAACATCTATATCAGTCTTCTTTAGACAATAATCATGAAAACTGAACAATAAAAGTCCTTTAAACAAGTACAAAAAACTGTCATGGGCTGGTTTACACTTTTACAACAATTGTAGTTTAACTGGATAACTGAAGAAATGATGCAGACATTTTAATCCAGTGCTATAGGAAGGCTCACAGAATTAGACCCAAAGGATTTGTAACTTCAAAATGAAACCATTACAACTACAATGTGAATGTCAGGAGAGAGAGAAAAAATGATGTCTGTATTCTAGGATTACTGATCTGCACACTGCAGTCTGTTGTGAAACAAGATTGCAAAGTACACTGGACTAGCAACAACATGCAGACTGTTTTTCTGAATTTACCCTCTAATGGCAGGAAACCATTCTGAAGTAAAAATGCTTGTTATTTAAAAGAAAAAAGTAATTAATGTCCTAAGTTATCATCAGGCCTCAACCCTGGAAACTTAAAAGGAGGAAGAGGAGAATTTTGTAGCTCTTCAAAAACTACGGAGCTGAAGCACTATTAACACAAAATCTGCTATTTTAAAAAAGAAACGGTGCACTTTTCTGTTGTTTTGTCTGCCTTCAATCATATTAATGTTGAAAAAGTCACTATTGAACGTGATATTTCAGAGTTTGCACTAGAGGAAGGAGTGAAAACTGGATCACACCTTCCTCTTCACCAGGGAAAATGCCAGGCCTCTTCATGGAGATTTACTGCCATCTCCTAAACCAGTACTTTCTTCCAACATGCCACAATATTGCTCCTGCTTTGTGCAGACTACTGGAGATCCCTCTTCATACAAGTTCTACAGGCATTTTCGGTAGGAAGAAGAAGTCTGTAGGAGAGTACTGCTTGCCAAGCAAATGGAATACTGAGCTAAATCCTGCAGAGTTTGCTCAAGCAAAATTCTCACTAAGTTTTTCCTGGCCCATTATACTTAAGTGTCACATTGTCCAATACTTAGAAGGACCCAATCCTCCAATGGTTACTTAGGCAAAAGCTTCCCCCAGAAGTGAAAAAGTCAATGGGATTTTAGACTGAGTAAGGACTGGAAAATTGGCCCCTATGTCTTTTCTTTAGTAAACAGAGGAAACATACAACCTTTAATTTACAAGCTGAAAAGCCACTTTTGCAATTCTAATGAAGTTCCTTTATATGACCGAATTAAATTCATTAGTTGTTAGATTGCTCTATAGCCAAGGCGAACTGGTACAACAGTCCTATTGTACCTACTATACTTCCTAAAGACAGAGAACGCTTTAAAATCAGCAATGTCTCCTTAAATACCCTAACATGAGGTAAGCAGTGTAAGGAAAAAGGAATGCATTTAAAAACATAAAAATTAAAGTTGGTACAAATCTTTGGCCTTTCTCTTAAGATTCACTAAAGTGTCCTAAAATCCAGAAACATGTTTTCAACTGTCATGTCATTCAAACTCTGGTAATTATTACTTCCTTCCCCCAACCCAGAAAGAGAGGCACTTTTCGTATTTCATACAAGAGTTCCAGTCCTCTGTCAGACACACCATTTAACCCCGTAAAGAAGTATTCCCCAAATAGAATTATCAAGACCACAAAGAATTAAAAAAAAAAAAAAGTTTTCATGAGGACTTAAATACTTTGTAAACAATACTAGAAAGTCAAAGGGTTGGGACTTTTTACATCAATTTTAAATCACAGGAGCCAAAGTAAAAATAGAAAATGATATCTCCAGGAAGACCTGGAACTCCTTATATAGAAATGGGAAACAAGAAATTGCTAAGTTGATGATAAAAAAAAGATTGCAAACATGACAGCAACCTGTGCCTCAACCCATCAACAAACTTGACCCTAGTTTTCCCTAACTAAAGTTCCTTCCCAAGAATTCACTCTGCTGGAAAAAATGTTGACTTACAAACATATGCAAAGATTTATACACGTTTAACTTCACATACTGGGAGCAGCCCCATTGACTTCAGTGGGACATTTAGCATGTAAAGTTAAACATGTGCTTAAGTCTTCACAGAATTGGGGCCTTAATATGAGGCATGTACCCCTTAAAGGGAGGAGTGTGGAAAATCTACTTGGTTCTACTATATACAAGTCTCAGCACTAGAAAAGAATCTAATGACCATGGTACGCCTTCTTGCCTCACATAGAACATGGAAATAAGCATCATGCACGCACATGGCTAACACTGTATAATACATGAGACAAGAGGAAGTTTGTGCAGAACAGGAGCAGCACTGTGGCATGTTGATAAAGAACAGCAGCAAAAAATATACTGGCCAGATCCTCATAGCTCCACTGCAGCAGAGCATCGCTGATTCACACCAGCTTAATGTCTGGCTCATGTATCCAGAGTTACCCAGGCCTATGAAACTGATATTCCTGCAGTGTGTACAAACATCTGAAAACCCACAGTCCTGTGGTAACGAAGCTCTGTATTTTCTAATTATGGATACTTGACATTATGCTTAAGCAACTAGAATTACTCAAAACTAAAACAGCTGAAGATTGAGAAAAAGAAAAGTGGCAATACCATCAAACATGGCTGTGGTTTTGCAGTTATGTCACAGAATTCCACAACATTTTTTTTTTAATTTGCTGAAACAACCATCCAATAACTTGTATGAAAATGAATAAACTGTCCATATTAAAATACAAAAGTACTATCAAGAATCACCTCTGACTTTCAATTTAAATTCAGTGCAATCGACAAATGCATTGCTAAAGGAAAAATGCAGCTTAAATATACTCAAAACATTTGTGTCTATTCCTGGGAGCACAGTTTAAAATTATTGCACAGATTTTTTTTTATTTTTTCTTAATAATGACAGAGGTCAGCCACAATCATGGACCTCCAGCAATAAAAGCAATATTTCAAGTGCCAGACACTCAACATATTAGGTTTCCTACATATTGTAACTCACAGGGTAGTTGTTCTAAACAGTAATATGTTCCAAAACCCTAAAAATAGCTGGCACAGAACCATCATGGATGACTGCCTTTATGGATATGAATGTTTGGTTGTTTTTAAATTCAGTGTATTATAGTAGTATCAGCCCCACTGATAATAACTGGGGTACATATTATGAATGTATGTATTCTCTTTACCACCGGCAAACTGCCATCCTACCTTAGCCAAACTCAGACTTGCTTCAAGTCATGTTAGTCTGTGGCAATAGCAGAAATCAATGCCTAAAGAACAATTCTGTTAAAATGTAAAAGCTGCATTATTTGGGTTAAATCAATTTATACTTAACTACAGAAAGTTAAAGTTAAGCGATCGTAAGCCACAAAATTAATTTGTGATTGAAATAGTGTTATAAAACTGATAACTTTGCAAAGCTTTATAATATAAACCATTTCTTAAGTAAAATGTTTGTGACATAGATTTGACAACCTCTTTTTATAGAGATTTATACGCCTGGAATCTTATGCGAGACAAAACCCTTTCAACTCCATATAGGCATAAACACGACCCTCATGCTAGAATTTACAAATAAAATCACTATCAATATACTTTTAATCACATGAGCAGAAAAAGGTTTGCCGCTTATATATGTCGCTGTAAGAAAAATATTTGATATTGTAAACAGAGTAAAAGACACAATATAGTAGTGATTATTAAAAAAATAGCAGCTTACATCTACCTTATATTTGGAAAAAAATGTAGTCACAAGATACAACAAACTGCAGGACTGGAGCAGCAGGGGAATTAGTGCAAGTATTCATCTTTTAAATAAGCTGAATCACTGCTATTAAAATAAACTTGAAGCAAGTCCTCTGTTTTTAAGGTTTTTTTAAATCTAAGGTAGTAAACATTTTGCCTGATAACGGCAGTGTTATCAAATATATGCCAAAGATTTTTTTTGTATAAAGAAAAATTACATTAGATACTTTTAATACTGGAATTTGGTTACATTAGATATCTGAGCTCCTACGAACAATGATGGGCAACTCTTGTAGAAGCTGTGGCATGAACCCTCGTCCAAAAAGATTTTAATCTTTTAAAAAACAAAACAAACAAACAAAAAAAAACAACCAATCAACCAACTCCCCCCTCCCCCCCAAAAACTACATTTTGCTCCTTTTCACAATAGTGCACAATTTAACCATAATTTAGCTATGGTCTCAAAGCAACAGAAGATGCATATTTTTATTTATTTATTTGCATCCCTGTATTTTTGTGTGTGTGTGTGTGTGCGCGCGCCCTTCTATTCTTAAGTTTGGCAGAATTATGTCCCAAATAAGAAACTACTGCATTTCAGCCATGTCATTAGAAAAAATCCACAGCATTATACCCATTGCTGACGTACTTTATAGATTAACAGGACATGAAACGTCATGTCTCAGAGGTGAGTTTCTTTTTTCTCTCCCCCAGTCACCCATCTTCCACCCTCCCGCCCCCCTCAAAATTGTGCTCTCGGAGCCACAGAATGTACCAAATATCAAGTTCACTCTACCTCTTGAAATAATGCATTAAAATATATATATTTTAAAAGAAACTCTGTTTAAAGGTGAAAAAATATAAACAAGGAACCAATTCACTCCCTTACTTCATGCATCCGTAAACTTAACCAAAATGAAACAAAAAAACCAATGTTTAAAAGCAAAGAACAAAATACCGCTGCAGGTTTATGCAAGTCCGTTTTCTCTGTACACGCAAACTGCTCAACTACTGAGAAGGGGGAGGGGAAACAAAACCACAAACCATCGTGACTCTGGATTAAAAAGGGAGAAATAAAGGCTGTCATTAGTATCTTCCAAATTTGGTACATGTATGGTCTGCTCTTGTATGGTATATTTCTCTCTCTTCTGTTTTTCATACGCGAAACTTCTAAATGTTATTTTGGGGCACAGCAGATTCCAGCACTTGGTGAACAGGATTCACAAGCTGTGACAAAACTCTGTCATCCTCTTCAGGGTGTAATCTTTATTTTATTTTATATACAGTATATGTATATATTTCTTTTAGGTTTGGCTGTACTGGACTGGCCATGGTTCAATTGGGACTATAGCAGTACATGGGTTAGGGACAGTCATTTTGGCTATGTACACATTCATAGTCGGTCCATGGCTTCCAACTAGTAGCGCTATTTCCGTAGGTCTAATACACAAACCTGTAAGAAAAAAGAAATACATATACAGAAATGCACACTGCACAGCATTTTTACAGCTATACAATTCTATATATAATATAAGGTCATAACAACAACAAAACAGGTTATGCAAATTAACCACAAATCTATTATTGGCAGGAAAAACAAACCCATGAACAACATTGTGCATCATCTGTAAACTATGAATACAATAGACAAAACCAAATGATTCTGGGGAAAATTTTCAAAAGCACCTAAGTGATTTAGCAGCCAAAGTCCCATTGACTTTTATGGACACTGAGGCTTCTAAGTACCTAAGTAATTTTTTTAAATGTGATTTAGGTGTTATTGAAAAGTTACCTTTTACGTTGTTATTCCCTGTGTATTTCTCCTGGTGCCCATTTGGTTAAAAAGTGGCAAATTTTTTTGCCGTGTGCTGTGCTAATAACGTGTAACCAAGTGCTCCTAGTACTGCCATCCTTGTCTTCTGTTCCACAATCCCCAACCCCTGTGGTGTTCTACACCCCACTGTTGCATCTTGTCCTTCTTTAAATCGCAAGCTCTTTGTAGCAAGGTCGATCTTTTTTCTTTTATGTTTGTACAATTCCCAGCACACTAAGGCCATATTAAGGGTCTCTGAATGCTTTGCTAATACATATAATAATCACCGCCATGGGATTCACCAGAATATTGTGACAAAAATAGCTAGTCTCAGGTCATTCCTATGCAAAAGCAAAAGTTGCTCATAAATGACAATGATATTGAACTACTGCATTTTTTGCACATGGAGAATTCATTAGCATGTAAAGACACACAATGGTTAAATGAGGGGTTTTATATGGATTTTGCTTCTCCAGATTAAAAAAAACCCAAGGGATTAACATGGTTATATCCCAGTCATTCAAAACAAGACCTAATTGGAACTTCAACGGTTTCTTTTTTGTTATGGGAAACCAACAAAAACAACAAAAAAAGATACTGTGAATTGTTTTGCCTAATATGTGGTAGTTAAAAGCCAAGGAATCTATCTGGAGCCAATTTGTGAAGTACTGCAAGATCTCATTAAATCTGCATTGTGGGAGGGTGAAAATATGAGAACAGATTGGACCAGTCAAGAAAAGAACATCTAATAGTACACAGTTTCCTATTATAATCTAATCAGAAGATGGATCAATTGCTAGAGCCTGGAGTTCCTTCATGTCTACAAATTGAGGCTACCCTACCAGAAAAAGAAAACCACATGTAAACTACATTTGCGTTCTTCATTTGTTTCATTATCACCCAGTTTATGGTATAACTAGCTCTGGATTAGCGGGGAAGCTGTGGGTGGGTTTAAAGATATCATTTTACTAACAAACCTCACCAGAGACAGTAGAAATAATAGTTTTTTAAATGTTCAATTAAAACTAGCGTCACATGACACATGAACTTAATGGGGAGATATCTGTAAATTTTGACTGAATATATTCAAATTATCTCCCCTTTAGGATAAGTAGAGGATAAATCCCTACACGTTCCCAGTAGATAATTTAGGGCTTCCGACACTTTCCTAGAGATACCAAAATGCCGGCTACCCTTTTTTACATGATGCAGACAGTATGAAAACTTTCTTTCACTGAGATGAAGCCTCTGCAATGCGGTTTCATTTTTTTTTGTACTCAAGAGAGCTGCCCACTTTCTGTTCAAAATAGATTGGTTTGTCGTGGTTCAGGCCTTCCCAAAAGTTGTCCTCAGTTTATTTACTTTATCAAATGTCCCCTTAAAGGGTCTGAAAGGATCATTTTCTATCATCCAGAAAGATTTAACTGGAAGGCACTTGACTTCATTGCTTGAAGGAATACTTCCTGGTATCAGAGAGAGAATCCTGCCTTTCCCCAACTGTGCTCTTTCTTTCTATATCTATATGTATGTGTCAGAAGCTAGGGGGAGGGAACATGCAGACTCTTTGGAATGTGGGCTATCAGATCATTTGAGTCTCTGGACTGTGAAGGTACCAGGTTAGCTTCTCTCACTTACTGACTGACTTATGGCACTCCTTCAAGCTACCAACTCCCAGAGTACATGCCCAGAATAGCTCTTACCCAACATTCTTATTTCTGATTTGTGCTGGGCTTGATCCCTGTCTCTCTCCTTTCTTATTAACCCATGACATTAAGAAGTCATGGTTTGCCTGGCTGCTGTGCAGAGTCACACATGAATATTTTTAATGCAGTGTTGTTGCAGGTTGACATCAAAAGAACTGGAAGGCTACACTTTGTCACACTGCTACAGGGAAGAAAGGGCAGATTCATGCTTCATTAGAATTTCGGAGCTCATCTCCTGGGCACTCCAAACAATGTAAGCAAAATGTTACTTGTATAAAGGGACTTGTAACCAATGAGTGCTCAGAAATTAGTTTAATTTGTCTTCGTTTAATTCTCAATAGCAACTCAAATGATACTTCATTCATATCAGATATAAAAAAATGCCCCCCTACACTGATCAGTTCTCTTGAAATGAAACAGGTTGCAAGCAACTAGTTTCCACACTGAAATGAACAGACCAGTTATTATGTACATATTTCTATAGCACATATTGTTTTATAGCCTCTCCTGGCTCAAAATCGTAATATTTCACACTTGCATCTGACAATTTTAAAGGACTTGACAAATCGAAATGGATTACACTTCACAAAACCCCTGTGACCAAGAGAGACAACTTCCAACCTTGCCTTAATTTCGGATGTTCATTTGAGTGGAAAACAAGTGCAGCTTTATGCCACATTTTATAGGTAAAATTATAGATAATTGGCTATTTGTACTCATTCTTCCTCAGAATAAGCACAATTTCTCTCCGTTTAGTCAACAGTCCTCCAGCCTATCCGACTGTCTAAAAAATATACATGTGTAAGAAATGTTGGCGATTGTTCTACTATACTTACTGAACCATCTGAAGCACTTGCTCCAACTTTGTCTCCTGCTGCATTCCAGCAAACCTCAAAAATCCCTCCTGTTCCCCGATAACTGTGAACTAAAGCACCTGTCTACACGGGGGGGAAAAATATGCAATTAGAATAATAAAATGCACACGAGTAAGTAGAGTTTGTACAATATGTAGAACTTCCCGGTTACTTTTAAAGGGTGAAATTCTCCCCGGGGAAATGATCCATTTAAGATCTCACGTGCAACTTAAGCATCATGTTAAAGCATTTACCAAACTCTGTTATCCTGTATACCAGGATATTCTAGTACAGAGGTCTCCTTGCAAAACAGCAATTACAGTTCAGAATTTCTGGATATACAGTTATTCTTTTCTGGAACTGGATCCAAAACATGCAACAACATCATATATCACTGACTGTAGCTGCTTTGGATAATAGCTATAACTATGTATGAACAAGTCAGCTATTTATACTTTTCAGAACCCAGCGTATGCGTGTGTGTTGAATCCTTATGCTGAAGTTGTGACACTGAATAAACACGTCTGTGAGAATTAGTTTGTGGTTTACACAGAGAAGTCATATTTTAAGTTCTAAGTTTTACCTTGTCAAAAATTTGCAGAGAGACCCATTTGAACTGAAGAAAGCTACTTTCACATACTATATTTAATATTTATATTGAATATACAAAGCTACAGCAGCTGAAACAGCTTTAGAACAATATATGATTCACTGAATAAGTCTGAAACACACCAATCAAACAAACTGGCTCATATAAAAACAGCATGTACCTGTGTATTCCAGATGTGAACACATTTGTCAAAAGAGCCACTGGCCAGGTACCTGCCATCAGGGCTGAAAGCTACACTGTACACAGGTTCTTGATGTTTCGTTAAAGTGTGGATGCAAATTCCTCTGTCTACATCCCATAACCTAACAGTAGAATCAAAGGATGCACTGCCAAAGGAAAAACAGATGGATTACATTTCAATTTTATTCATTTTTTTCCCCTTTGATGGGAAAATCTCTTCTTTAATGCCAGAGTATCTCCTAAAGTAGAGGTCCAGTTAGTGCTAACATACATTTACAGAAGGCGAAAAAGGAGGGGGGCAGAAGGGAGGGGGGTAGGGGGAATTGTCAACTTCTTGACTGGTATGATAAAAGGATTAAATATTACCTTGCTAACATAAGATTGGCATTTGGATTGTTTGTTCCTGGTCCTGTAGGACTCCATTTGATAGTATAAATTTCTTTGTTGTGTGCTTGTAAATCATGGACACAACTATCTTGTTTCATACTCCAGATCTAGGGTAAAAATGGAAGGAAAAAACAGATTATGTTTAGGGTATTAAACACTACACTAGAACATACGGATTCTCCCACCCTCTTCCTTGCTCACAGCTAACAAGGCCCAACTGACAGCTTTTTAGGCCACCCAAATCATACACCATCACTGGTTGCTTTACAGTGGAGACAGGTGTATGTTTTCTTTAAGTTATCAGTACAGCATGGGGTTAAAAAATAAACAAAGGAGTGACATGCAATATTTCCTATCTCAACAAATGCATGCATGCTCATTGCGAGTCCAATCCAAAGACCACTGAAGTCAATGGACATGTGCTAAGATACAGCGAGCATATTGTGGTGTTTGTGTCAAAGTTGTATGAACTGATTATCATGGTTATCACTGAGCTTTGTTTTTAAATAGACTTTGTGCTACTATGGTAGGGTGCAGAAAAGGATATTGGGGAAATATACTTCTTCAAACAGAATAATATATGCATAATGGAAAACCGTTAAGGTGTTTGACTTGGTGGGGTAATAAGACTTTACAGGGATCACCTTTTTGTTCTGGGTTTGTACAGCACAATAGGATCCCAATCCATGAGTAGGGCTCCTACATGCGATCATAATACAAATAATAAAACAAAAACAAACAAACAAAGTATTCCTTTAAGGGTTTGTGTTTTCATTACAAAAACGGGTTTGGGAGCATTCATAAAGCTTTGCATACATTTGAAACTTGATATTCATTCAAATTATTTGTACAAGTGCAATTTTTTTCCTTTAATGATATCTAATTTGGTATCATTTTAGCTCGCCTCACTTTAGCCGTGACTCAGGAAAGCATTTAAACATACTCCTAAGTCCATCTCTGTTATGGCCAGCACTTAAACATGTGTTTAGAGTTAAGATGCTTTCCTGAATCAGAATCCCTTTAAAGACAGCGGGCACCGGGAGGGAAGAGAGGAAAGATTTTATTATATTTCTGATTTAAAACGGCTGGATCAAAAAATAAAATCTAGTTTATTTTCCCTCATTGTGAAGAACGTTCAGCACCAGTAAAAAAGTTTCTGTATGAGAAACCTTAGAGACTAAAGTCTTCATTTTATCCACCGGTTTGAAAACACATTGGCATCATCAGTCCAAGGCTCCCCTTACCGCCATATCCAGGTGGCTCAAGCATAACCTGGAAACACCACCTCTAAACATGAGTAGTTCAATCTTCTTCCCGGTTCACTCCTTGGGAAAGGCCAATAAGTGTGCTAACTGCAATGGGGGGGAGGGGGAATAATGATGGGGATATCTATCCAATAGCAAATACAGTGGAAGACCACGAGACCATCAAACAGCTTGTGAAATGAAGAGATTGCTGTCAATTTGGTTTAGATGTGAAGCAGCAACCTGGACGTGAAAGGCTCTACATCGAGAATGAGCTACAGAGTACACTAGGCCCTTCTAATAAAAAAATAAAATATAAACAACAGAGTTGTCCTGGTTTGAAACATTTGCAGTATTTATTTGCATATTTATGTTATATAAAGTCTTAGTAAAAGAAAAAGCATTGATGTGTTGTAAGAGTACATCCAAAATCCCAGTTACATCACAATTAGAGCCATAATGATCAAAGTGTATTTAGAGAGAATCTGAAGGGACTGTGACCTCTGTATTAACAAATATAAAACAACATTAAAGGCCAGGTTCTCATACTCTGACTCTGGTTTAGCTACATCTTAACTCCATAAATAGTTCTACTAACTTCAGGGGGATTCCTTGTAAAGTAAGATATTATTCAATGTAAGGAAGGGTATCTTAACCTATCCTTCATGGAGACTGAAGTATGGTGGTGCCCACTCTCATATACTTTGCAACATCAGGTCTTTTGTGCTTAAGTGTATGGAATGTAATAGCAGACGGGTTCCTAAAACACCTGTCATCAGCTTAACATAATGAGGTGAGTAAATGAAATGATACTGGAAAGCATCAACTCTAAAATGAGAATGGTCGGGGCATTCAAGTCCATCTTCAGTTTTTCTATGGTACCTACCACCGTGGTATCTAAGCTTGGACTCCTAATGCAATGGCAGACCCTTCATACTAATCTATTTAGTTCCATAATTTCCCCCAGTTAAACAAGCTGTATTGTAAGGCGTCATGCAGCTGTGAATTATTCATGTGCATAACAAGGAGTCCTGTTGAGTCAGTAAGGCCAGAGGACTGCAGACAATCTTTCAGGGAAACTGGGTAGCAAGCAATATGGTAAACGTGGCCATGTTGAGAATGTCTTTTTAGACCCATTTACTGGTATTTGCATAGGAGGCAGACTGTGGAATAGACAGGTTGCATGACGAAAGACGCTACTGCTCACTTGTTAAATTCTCAATCAAGCACCTTTATGGTTTTTCTCACACTGCCCCATGTGCATGGGAGAAGGTCTCCGTAAACATCCGCAAAACTAACTCATTATCATCCTTCAAATGCCTCCTTAAAACTCTCCTCTGCCATGGTGCCTACAGAAAAACCTAATAAAGGATAGGCTGAATCCACTGCCTGTCATGATGATCAATACTGCCTCCTTGTTTCCTTGTACTTCCCCATCACTCTGTCTGTTTCCATCTATCTCTTGCCTAATACTTAAATGGTAAAGCTCTTTGGACAGGGGCTGCCTTTCTGTTCTGTATTTGAGCAGCACCTCGCACAATGAGGGCCTGGTCCATACCCGGAGCTCTAGGTGCTATGATAGTACTACTAATAATATTAAGACAGTTATGAAGAAAGCCAGCACAGGAGCTAGCTACAGCCTGGCCCTACATAAATCGTACACTACATTGATTGTAACATTTCTCTTTGAGCAAGACTGAGCAATGTTTCTATAACCACAAGTGTAAGTGATAGCACAATTATTAATGGGCCTGATCCTGTAAACCGCTACATGTGTATAGTAAATTATACTCAAATTCCCGTGAAGTCAATGCATAAGTTCACAGGGCCGGGCCCTTTGGATGAAAGACTGTTTTTAACGAATAGAGATATTTTAGAAATGTCTGAGTCAGGTTTTTAAAAAAGGACAAATGTTAAAGAATGAAATAATGACGTTAAAATTACTGAATTACGAAAACAACAAGGCTAGTAGTGCACATGGTAGATCTCTACAAACACACACAGAGGTTGCAGTGTACAATAGCTATAAAAATGTACTATTGCCCAAAACTGCAGTTACCTTTAAAGTCATGTCATCAGAACAGGATGCCAGAAGATTACCAGTCGGATCCCATTTGATTGCATTTACTTCATTCTAAAATTGAATAAAGAAAATAAAGTGGAAGTCTTTGTTTCCATTATAAACGACAGCTTACAAAAATAAAGTTAGACAGTAAATAGGAGTACTTGTACAGTTACATTTCAAAATACTATCAACTCCCGTTTCCACTCCACCAGTAATACCAACCCTTATCGCCCAACAGTCAAATTTTCCCAAAGCACCTTTGTGCCTTCTTCTGCACGGGTGCATCTCAAAGCCATCACATTACTCTCCTTCAAATCTCTCTTTGAAGTTCACCTATGTTGTGGTGCTTAATCACTTGACAATGGTAAGGCAGCTGGTGTGCTGTGACTGCTGATTACTCCAATCATAAATGTTTCACTGTTACCTTGTACATCCTACCCCGTTTGCGGTAGCCACCTATTGTCTCTTGCCAAGGACTGGTTGGCTGTTATATACCATACAGTGCGTAGCACAATACAGCCCCCATCTCGGATTAATACTACTACTAATATACTCAAAAAGAAGAACAGGAGTACTTGTGGCACCTTAGAGCCTAACAAATTTATTAGAGCATAAGCTTTCGTGGACTACAGCCCACTTCTTCGGATGAAGTGGGCTGTAGTCCACAAAAGCTTATGCTCTAATAAATTTGTTAGTCTCTAAGGTGCCACAAGTACTCCTGTTCTTTTTGCGGATACAGACTAACACGGCTGCTACTCTGAAACCTACTAATATACTGATACTATCAAATAGCAAACACACATTTTCCAACAAATTAAGTAATAAGGAGATTTTAAAACTTCATTCAGTATATAGAAACCAAGTCACTACTTACTGTGTGACCCTGGAAGGTTTTGATGGGTCTATCTTGTCCTAATTTACAGACATGAATACACATATCTGTGCTGCAAGAAGCAAATGTGTTGTTACTCTGCCAGTCAACATCTAATGCTGGTGCTAGAAAAACAAGGAGAGATATTTAAGTTAAGATATATACTTTGGAAAGGTTTGATTTGTGAATCTTCAGCGCAGCCGCTTTGTAACTTGGAACAAATGCCAACAGGGAGTGACTAAATCAAGTTAAAAGAATTAACAAAGGGTTTTAAACATGTTAGAGCAGTGGGAAATGTAACCAGCAAATGCAGTTTAATGTAGACACATGAAATTAAGTTTAATAGGAAAGAATCAAAACAGGGAACACATCTGAAATGAAACAATTCTACAGAAGGCAAGACAGACATTGATGTCTAATAGCACAATAAGCCACTATGAATCGATCCAAATTTGAGACATAATCATGGTCCTTGCACCCCAGCTGGCAGGAGCTGGAAGCTCATTGCAAATACCACTCCCAGCTCCTCCCAAGTAGCCGTGAATGCTTTACATTATTGTGCTTTACAGTAGTGACCCCTCCTGTTGTTGCCACGCCATTAAGTCCATGAAGTTAGGGGACTCAAAAAAGGTGGGAATATGAGGGAGTTCGGAACAGATACCAAATGACATATTCTTTGCTTCCTCTGCTCCATCTCCCAAGCCACCAGGGGTAAAAGAAATAATGAAATGGACTTGTCTGTTTTGGTTTTTAAATAAATCTATTTTAAATTCTGGATCATAAATAAAGATATAAAACACAAACAGATCTTAATTTTGGGTAAGTTCTTAAATAAACCCACACAGATGATATGAAAGTTAGTTTTCATTAACGTTTCATTTAGCAAGAGGGACATGCCAGTTTACAATAATACATCTCTATTATAGTTTTTCACCACATACAACATAATACAGGTTATCAATGATGGTAGCAGACACACACAAAATTTGTTTTTCAAAGATATATTACTCAGACAGTTTGTGTGTTGTCAGATCCAAATTAAAAAGCTATAAATAGGTATATTAGATTTGAAAAAGCCCATCACGTTAATGTTTTAAAACTTTTTGTTCTGTTTTTGACCATTCTGAGCTGTCACCTGCAGAGAAGTACTTACCAGAATGAAAGGGAAACTGCTGCTTGGCTTCTCCGGTATGGGCATCCCAAATAATTGTGGTCTGAGTTAAAAAATAAACAAACTTGTAAAACTGCTACAAATCATAGGTCTTTTCCATCATTAACGTCTATTAGGTCCTCTACTCTCATCTTCCTGCTGGCCAGGATTGGTCACTATTATACATTTTCTAGTGTTTTATCAAGTCTAGTTTCACAAGTCCCAAACAATGGGTCTTCTACCACTTCCTTTCAAAGACTACCCTAATATATTTTAATTACCAGGAAGCAAGCACTTCCTCACTGCATCTTAATTTTTCCCCCTTTTAACTTAATCACATTACTCATAATTATACCTTTTTGTCTTATTGTAAATAATTTCTTTAACTTCAAATATTTGTAGGCCATTATGTGCTCTCTGTTACTAACACTTAGAAGAGCTATATATATTTATAGCTTTTAAATCTATTCTCATAAATCAAACTCTTCAGCTACTAAATTATTTCTGTTACCTTCTTCTAAACTCTTCTTTAAGCAGTTTGCCAATACTCTGGCATCTTTCTGCTATACAAATATTTCAAATGAGTAAGTCAACTATCATGGCAAAATAAACATATTTTAAAAATAATTATATTATATCCTATGGGCCTGATTCTACTGTGACAGAAGTTAGTGAGGATTTTGTCACTGCATTCAATAGAAGCATGAACAGGCCTGATATTTTCTTACAGAAGTTAGTTCACTGAATACATGACTCTTTCCATCTCCCAGACAATGCAGAATATTTTCTTACACTATATTCTCAATTGCATTCTCCAGTTGAGTTTTAAATGATTGAAGCAATGAGGCTTCTACCTCCTCTTTTGGGAGATCATTCACAATCCAACTGGATCGAATCAAATTTTTCCTGATAGCAAAGCCTGCATTTACCTTTGCACAATTTTGTACCCCCACTCTGAGTTATAAGCCCAGAAAATCCTAAACAATCCCTCTCCGTCCTTTATGTTTTTACTCTTCAATACCTCCCTGTTCTAACTACTGTCTGAAAAACCTCTCAATTCAGAAACAGCTTTTACCTCTTCCTTTAATTTTCTTAAAGATGTGGTCTAAAACCTGATTCAGCAATGATTGCCGCTGCACTGCACAGGCCACTTCCCCACATTTAGATACATTGCCATTTTCATTCTTCCGTTTTTCGAGATACTGTACCTCAGAAAATAAATCCTAGATACATTGGTTTTACACTGGTATAATGCCACTGACTTCAGGGGAGTTACTTTCGACTTACATTGTTATAACAAAGAGAACCAGGCCCATTTTATCCACTGCATTCAAATCATCAACTAATTTTCCAACTCTACATCACATAATCAAGTTTATCTAGCACAATTGGTTCTTTATAAATCCATACTTTCTATGACTTTATTATCTTCTAACTGCTTACCAAATTCTTATTTAGTGTTTGTCACGCATAATTTAATCATGAAATAAATAATTTATTTAGCCAATAATTATCTCACCTTGTCCACTCCGGCACTTAAAATGAAGTTTCCTTTCTTGTTCCATTTTAATGCAAATATAGGTCCTTTATGTTGCCCTAAGGTGCTGGCAAGATTACCTGAAAATTTACATTGAAATTATTACATTCAAGAAATGAGAGAAACATGTAGTGAGGCACTACGCAGAAAAATATAATGAAAATGTAAAGCATTTCAATTACCGTCTTTAGTCCATATCCTTGCAAATCCATCATACGACCCGGTTGCTAGAAGTGTACCTTCACTCTGTCAGCAAAAAAGTTATTACATTTATTATACAATTCAAAACTAAGGGGCACAGAGCAAACTTCAAATAGAAAATGTTTTGCATAAGGGTCATGCTATTTAGTCCAGAGCCTGCAGTATATTAAAGAGAGATGCATACAATAAAACAAAAATATAATTCCGATGTGACTCTAAAATAGAAGCACTTAACAGCAATAACAGAAGGTGCAAAGCCCTTGTCATTTAGGATATGTCCATGCTGCAACCAGAGGTGTAATTTCCAGCTTGGATAGATGATCAAGCTAATGCGCTAACAGTAGCAGTGTAGCTGTTGTGGCCTGGGTGAGCTAGCTGCCAATGCTAACTAAGGCTTGGTCTACACTGCAGGCTTACATCAGTATATCTATGACAGGTTTCAGAGTAGCAACCGTGTTAGTCTGTATCCGTAAAAAGAACAGGAGTACTTGTGGCACCTTAGAGACTAACAAATTTATTATGCTCTAATAAATTTGTTAGTCTCTAAGGTGCCACAAGTACTCCTGTTCTTTTTATCAGTATATCTATGTCTCTCAGGGGTGCAGAAAATCCACATCCCTAAGTGACACAGTTATACCAACTGAACTCCTGGTGTAGACAGCGCTGTGTCGATGGCATTCTCCCACTGCTATTGCCTCTCGGGGAGGTGGAGTATCTCTGTTGGCAGGAGAAGCTCTTCCGTTGGCGTAGACAGCGTCTTCACTAACCACTGCCGTTGTGCCCACGTGCTGTATGTACCTCAGACTCTAGGTACGGGTGGTTAGTTTGTCCCACTGCGGCTGCGCTGCCATTTTTAGCAGCATGTTAGCTTGAGCAAACCTAGCATGCATTCATCTATCCAAATGGGAAATGACACCTCAGCCCCAGTCCAGATGTACCCTTAGCATTTGACTGTGCAAAATTGCATTTTTTTCTAAGGTTATTTCAAGCATTTGTAATTTCCACTTACATTCCAATCCAGGGATGTCACATCTTTGTTGCTTGGTACATCTTGCCCACCTTCTCGTATACAGTGTCGGAGTACCAGCTGCGTGGAGCCACTGGTGCTGTTTTCACTGAGGTTCCATATCCGTGCTGTTGAATCTCCAGATCTAAGCAATCAAAATAACATCAAATTAATTCATAACAACAGAAAAGACAGTGTCCTCTTCAAGAAGCACGGACATATAGTGTGGTATCCTCTTTAGAAACTTGATTTTAAAAATGTTATATGTTAATATATTTTCCATAAAACATTCAAAAACACATCAGTGAAAAAAAAAGTCAGATCTGAGAGCAGGTCCCAATTACAGTCATTCCTGGGACAGTTAGAATAGTCTGGTGTGATCAGACGCATAGGAGCAGTCTCACTTCTCATATACATGTTTGGTTTCCAGTCAGAATTTTATTCTGCAGGCTTTCCCCGCTCTGACAGAGCAGATCTGTAAGATTTGTCAATTTATCCCAAACAAATCTTAACATTGTTATCTTCCCACCCCCTATAAACTAGCATCAGAATATCTAGATTATTACAAGTATCAGAGGGGTAGCCGTGTTAGTCTGAATCTGTAAAAAGCAACAGAGGGTCCTGTGGCACCTTTAAAGACTAACAGAAGTATTGGTAGCATAAGCTTTCGTGAGTAAGAACCTCACTTCTTGTGACTTGCATCTGAAGAAGTGAGATTCTTACCCACGAAAGCTTATGCTCTCAATACTTCTGTTAGTCTTAAAGGTGCCACAGGACCCTCTGTAGATTATTACACACACCTCAAGTACTGGAAACTATAATAACTGAGTTTCTAAGGGAGATAATGATTAGGTAAATTGGTTGTTTAAGATTATTAGAAAAAAAATCCAACCACTACTGGTCTTTAGTACAAAGTAATAGATTTACATGTACTATATAGAGCGTTCTGAACATTAAATGATTTAATTTTCACAACATTCATGTGAAGTGGGAAAAGTATTACTATTCCATCTTACAGATGAGACACAGCAAGAGTCAGTGCCTTCTTCAAGGTCTCATAGTGCGTTGGCATACTTGCAACAGTCCTGATCTCGGCTGGAGAGTCTCCAGCTTTTATCCTCCTTCTCAGGTGTCTTATATTTGTCCTGAGTGTCCTTGCTGTATTTCTCACCCTTGCAATGCAAGGCCATTGTTTTCACTGCGGATGGAAAACCAACTCTGCTTCTTCTGCCACAAGGAGGGAGGCAGCCATTGGAAGCTGCCATTCAGCTCCCCTCAGGAGGCAAAAGAAGAGGCCGAGGGTAGGAACTATGAAGGGGGGGGGTGAATACAAACGGGTGAATACCACACTGGTACTAGAATAGGGAGAATCTGATTGGCTTCCTTTCCCCCCTTCTCCAGCCATATTGGGGAAGGACAGTTAGTCAGAGATGCATAGTTGATGGACAGCATCCCCCAGTATTTGGAGTAAGCACTCAACTCTCTTGATAGTTAGATATATTTAGATATCTAACTATCAAGAGAGTTATATATATCCCCTAACATTTAAAGTTCACCAGAGTGCACTGAAAATCTTCTGGCAGCTGGATGCTGCCAAGCACTCATACC
The DNA here is from genome assembly GCF_011386835.1 of Chrysemys picta bellii. Classification (NCBI taxonomy): domain Eukaryota; kingdom Metazoa; phylum Chordata; order Testudines; family Emydidae; genus Chrysemys; species Chrysemys picta. The sequence continues at coordinate 12,340,426 of NC_088799.1, read as the reverse complement.
TTGTAGGGAAAATTGTTCCTAGGGGTAAAAAAGTTCTAATGTCAGGAACTTCAAGACAGTGGCAGAAGAGGTACTGTCTATGGGGCATAGTGTACTGTGTTTGCAAAGTATATGAATACCCAGTTGCAATGAGAACTGCCATTTTTGCTTCCTTTTGTGAAAACATACCCTGAGGCCAGAAGGTCGCTAACGGGGTTCCAGGCGCAGATGAATACTTCAGATTCATGACCACGCAGCACCACTGCTTTGTTAGGAGGGATTTCAACATCTCCATCCACTTCCATCATATCCGTATGATTATCTGAATTATGGAAAACAACAGAAGAGAGTTTGGATTTTTACAGCTTGGGGTAATGTATTTCATTTGCTGAATATTAACTGGTAGGTTTATTCTGGAAGGGTAAATTCACAGAACCTATAGGCTAAGATTTTTGAATGTAACAGTGATTTCAGATTCAGATATCCAATTTGAGAAACCTTAAAGGGACCATGAATTACAAAAAGCACCAAAAGCCCTCCCTTAAGCCTCTTTAAGGTGTCTCACACTGGGCACCAAAAACTGACACCAAAGTTAATAGTCACTTGTGAAAAATCACTGTAAAAACTGTATTTAAAAAAGCAACTCTCGTTATTTGCCAGGCTTTGTACTAAATGGATGAATAAAAGAGAGAATCTGATTCCTATCTTATGAATGTGAAATCAATTGCCTTTACTGTACATGAAATATCAAACTTCTGCATTTTAAACTTTAAATTAATGGCTATAAATGAATGTGAAATCAACATTTCAGCCCCTTCACTTCTAAAAATTATTTTAATTAACAGGCAGACATTTGGTTTTCTTGATACATGGTATACTGATAACTGAGATTTTTATCTTATATTGACAACTAGTGTCAAATTATGATTACATGTTGCTTTTCCATGTGGAAGGTATACTGAATCCTCATTATTCTGTAAAATATACTCTGGGTAATTCATCATTAAAAAACAGCTTTACTGCCAGCTACCACCAATACTTCTCTATTTTAAAAAATATTATTTCACATCAAGAGAGAGTTTTCTTGGAGAAAACCAAGATGAATATGAAGAGTGGTAAACATTAAACTGCTCCACATTTATCCATGGCAGTCACTGTATAAACAAAACCACTGTACATTGCTTAAATTTAATAGTAAAGGTGTTTTAGCGGCGTGTGTGTCAGTGCTTGTGTGAGAGAGAGAAGAGAAGAAGCTATTAGAGCACCATATAAAAAACTGTATTGACTGAAGAGAATCAATATCAATATGATTTGGTGTTCCAGCCAGTAGGGGTTGCTGGTATATCATATTTTTACACTAGCTTAGTAGAATAGTTCTAAAGCTTGAGGTTACAACTCACAGTTAACAAGGAAATATTACTATGGAGTTTTGAAATTTCTAAAATTTATGGAGGCAGTTTGTTTTTTCAGATTCATTTATTATAGATAAATAAATGAAAAACTAAAATAAAAAATAAAATGCAACTGTAAAGCTGGGCAAATAATGCACAAGCTTTAAGCGAATATTCAGTCAAAATTTCCTTTGGCTGCTTTTCTGCCCTATTGCATTCTTTTTCTAAAACGTTCAAGTAATCGGGCCTTTCAATTAATGCTTGCAGAAAGCTAAATTTCTTTTCTGTAAGCTTTCACACTATGAATCTGATTATAAGAGTAAACTTATCCAAACCTATGATTTATGTGACCAATCACAACTAAACAGCACAGCTCCAACACTAAACCACTGAGTAAACAAAATTTGCAAGAATTCCCATCAAATAATTTTGAATAATGAATCAAGAAAACTGATCTGTACTGTTGCAAGAAGGTAGACACATCTTTTGGTATCAAAGTGATTTATATTAAATTTCCATGCAAGGCTGGATTCTTCTCCTTTGCAGTTGTGATCTTCGTGGTGTGGCCACCAGGAAACTGGTTATAGGTGCCTGATTGAATAGGCCAGTCTGACCCTGTGCTGGCACTGGTATGAGTCAGAGTAACCTAGGCACTACTCTAACTTAAACTAATTGAGGATTGGTGAGTCGAGTTATGCCCTCCCTGCTTCCTATCCTCCGTACTGGGGTGAGGGTGGGGAGAAGCAGTTCTCAGAGGAGTCATCTCTGATGGCTTTATTCCAGCTGAGAGCTCCCCTACCCTGGGGGGAATTCTCAGATGGCAAGTTACAGCAATAATCCCCAGTGGCACGAAGGAGCCAGGTTGGAAATGAGAATCTGGCCTACAGTACCGATGGTCCAGAGTTTAGAAGTCTCTATTCCGACACACTGTAGAGAAACTGACTATTAAAATATCACATATAAACTTCTCCACAAGTGATGAAGTTACAGATCCAAGCCCCTTTATCTGAAGGATGCATTTACTATCTGAGGGGTACACTACAGATACAATAAGAGGCTGCATCTACTGATGAAAAGTATTATCTAAGAACTAGGTATTATTATTATTAGAACAAGGATATAACCACACAATTGTGTACATAGATGGAGATCTTTTTCTGCCACAACTTACTTGCTATAGTGTGTGCTCCGTTCTCCTCGCCATTTGCAGTATTTTCTCCATTTTTCGCAGATCCCTGTTGATTAGTTGCAGCTGCAGCAGCAGCAGCTGCTGCCTGTTGTTGTGCAAGTTTATCTCTGTAGGCCTGTTGTCTTGTTTGTACCACATCAGGCATTACTGCATCTATCAGTGAGAGAGACTCTATTGGCCTACCGTCAAACAAGGTACCATCCTAATTTGGGGAGAGAAAAAACACACAGAAAAGATAACACCAAATGTTAGCTGTCATTAACAACAAAAATTCCAGGAAAAACTGTGCATTCCAAAAATTGTAGTTTAGTATAATAAAAAGGCAACCAGTCACAAATGCAGAGAGAAATACTATATAGAATATGTCATCATTTAATTTCTCTGCAGTTAAGCCTGGAATTTTACTCAAAAGTTGGAGTGATCATCATATATAGTGAGTAAACAAGCCATGGTAGGCCTCTAGCAGAGGCTCTGGGACCAAAAGTTATATGCCTTTCATTTGAAATAACCTTTTGTAAGCTACTTATGAATATGATTTCAAACATGAGTGATTGCAGCAAAAAAATCCAACTGCATACATTGCAAGTTTAGACTACCGCTTATGAAGTCCTATGAAATTTTCCATAAACACAATATCTGGAGCTTTGAGTAGTTTTTGTTTCTTTTTAAACAGTGTTAGCATAATTTAAAAACAAAGAATTGTATCATAAAATGGGCAAGACCCCGTCAAAAATAGTCTCTCATACGTTAGCTAAGGCCTTACAAGAGTCTATTTTTAGAACCTAGAGGGATTCCTAGTGATAAATAGAGGTTCTCCTTCTCCTGTTCTGAGCACTTGCTTTGTTTTTATGACCCTTCCTGAGGAAATGGATTTTTTTCACTCAAGCTGCGGAAGCTGCAGCTAAACCACCTCAAAGACCCGAGAGAGATTGTGAAGACACCAGAATTGATGCAAAATCTGTTTGTCTGACATAGCTTAATTGACAAATATAAAAGGCCTCTACTGCAAGAAGCTGATACCTTACAGGATCAAACTTTTAGATATGTATCTTTCTCCATTGCTGGAAACACGTTCATGGAATAATCATGGAAGCATCATGTATAATAGATCCGACTAGAGATCAATAAGCCAGTTCAGGCAAAATTCAAGTCTCCCGGGCACGTTCATCATTCCTGTCCTAACCAAATTCAAATGTTTTCCCCATTTAGTGAGCCCTTCCTTTCTCTCCATGAGCCCTCCCCAATGGTAGGCCCCTGACAGAGTTCTACGGGTCTTCTCCTCTCCCTCCTCGCCCCCCCACCCCAACCCACCTTAACAGGGGCTCTAGCTACAAGAGTTGGTGGAACCCTGTAGCCTCTCCTTTCTTGAGCCTCTCTACTGAAACTGGGGCTTCCCCAGTACTTTCATTCAGGACACACCATATACTTTGGAAATCCCAACAAACAAGGCCGTTTATTGAAAATCCTGATGCCACTGTTTTAGAAGGGAGCAATAATTCAAAGATAAAGAAGTTTCCGGGCCTGTTGGTAGGTAGGTGATGGTGAGAGGGAGACTGCCCCTGAGTTGAAAGGGGAGGTAGTAAATCTTAAAGAATTTGAATGAGTCCCCAAGCTTTTGGACTATTCTCTACACTGAACCCAGAACCTTTAAATGTTTGCCTATCATTAATCTCAGTTCACCATGGAACGAAAACCTTCAAACAGAAGTTAAGAATTCTTGTTCTTTTGTACTATTATTTTATAGTGTGTGTATTTTCTGGATTAACTACAACATTATATTAGGGAAAAAAACTCTACAGATAACGGACCTTTAAGCAATGAGCCAGCACACCATGCCTGGTGTTGTGTGGCTGCACTGGGCAGAACCCCTACACAGTTATGTCACTCCATTCTGGTTCCACCAGTGGAGTCATGGTGAACACCAGCAGTAAGGAATCTGAAGTAAAAGTAAATAAATAGGACACAAGAGAGTTAAGAAAAAAATACCAGTATTCAAATGTAATGTAAGCAAGCACATAATGCTTTTGTAGGCATCAAGAAACCTCCTTACCTCATTAATACTGACTTCAGCCTCTACATACTGCAGACCTTTCTGGATGATGGAAATCAAAGCAGCTGGTGGCACCAGAGCACCATTTATATTAGACTGGCTGATATGGCTCTCTATACCAAATGTAAATGCTGAATGAGAAAACCCTAAAGACAAGGGGGAAACTATCAGAATTGTTTCACTCATATACGGACAACTCTTTCGCAAAATATTGCAAGATCTTCTGGTTACAGGGACAAACAAATGTTATAGCAAACATATAAAAGAGACCTCAAACATGCCTCTATTATATTTTATTTTAAACGTTTAAGCAATACAAACACCAAGTTAAACACAAATACAGAAAATTTCAGTTATATTAGGTTTGTATTTGCAATACACATGTGGTAGGATAAAAAAAGCATTTAATATTCTCTTTCTATTTTATGATACTTTTCCTTTTATTTTTGTCTGTTTTTGTTTTGTTGATTTTCTATTAAACACCGCATAGTCCCTCAGTAAAACTGATTACAAGTTATCAGGTTATAAACCAGTTAAAGGGCTCTGCTGAGATTTACCTGTTACTTTTCTGTGCTCATAGATTTTTTTTTATTACATACAAAAAAGAATAAAATGTCTATGTAGCAGAGAATTAAATTCATGACAGAGCATTTTATTTGTGTGTGCTGGCACTTAAAATGACATGCTTGCTACACACTGATTCAAGAGTGGAAAGTTTATCACACTGTAACACTGGTATTGGAAATTAACCTGTTATGTATTTGATTGTCCTGAAAAGATAAATTTAACACGCAAAAATGTTTAATTTTAGCCAATTAGCCTTCCACTTATGGACAATTATCCCCTTAAAATTCCCTTCTGGGAAACTCTTTTCAAACTTTATATATAGCACTACTTTTGTTACAACAACCATCTGCAAATGGAACAAAAATTTATAATGGTTTTCTATAAATTCATCTAGAACTCTGACTGTATTCCCTTTTCAAAAAAAAAAAAAAAAAAAAAAAAAAAAAAGATAGGGACCGAAAGACTTATCCATCACTGCTTCTTGATGCTCTCTCTCAGTTTGAGGAGTCCATGAGCAGTGGGCAGATGCTGTATTACTCTCCATCTTCTCAGAACAAAAGATCAAACCACAAAATCCCACTCAACCGAACAAGAGGAGGATTTTATGTTGGAACTGAATAAATGACAATAAATCAATCTAAAAGCAGAACATTAATGGTTACTGAATAGTGGGTGGAGCTCTCTAAATTGGTAACTATATATCTATCAAGCCTTATGAAGTTTCCTGATATTATTTTTCAAACCCAATAGTCCATTTGATGTCTTGATTGATGTATAAAGGGTTGATAAGTTGCCCTTATAAAAGTATGCAGCTCATTGCTACTGAAGATATGATTTGAAAAACACAAGGAGTTTGAGAAGAAATGAAAATCCGGGAAACTAAATCACCCAGATCAAATAATTATAGTGACCCAGTAACTAGCAAATAACTTTTTTTTTTAAATTAATTCTTCGTTTTTTTTCTCCCCAGAGTCACGTGAACAAAACTGTCCCTGACAAGTGCTTGACAATCTAATTGAGAGAAATGCTTCTACAGCACTGATTTTCCAAAAGGAGCATCTTAACTGACAGCTAATACTCCAAAACTTCAAGTTTTCAAAAAGTCTGGAGATTACTGGACGCCACTGAGCAAAACTCAAACTCAGGATGTTGGAATAAAAGGGACCATATATGTCAAATCCAAATCCCTGCACAGAGTGTTCTTTAATCCAGTGATCCCTCCCTACTAGTACCAATAGTGATACTTCAGGCTTTTGTGGCTGATCTCTACATAAGTCTTCCCTACCGTACCTTAATGATCAACAGTTGAGCCATCTGCTGTAGCAGAAGGGACCCTCTTTGCTTGACATTAAATTACGCCTGTTCTAAACCGGGAACAGAACTGGGCTACTCTGACTCCCAGCATCACAATTGTGAGGCTGGTATTTGAAATTGTTCAATGTGAAATGGAGATTAGACCCAAAGCAGCTGAACAGTAGACATTAGGCACTGGCTGGTAAAGCAAAAGTTTAGGGTACAATTTTCAAGCAAATGTAAGAGACTTAGGAGCCTAAGTCCCATCTTCAAAAAGTAATTTAGGGTTTTCGGACCCTAAATTCAACTTACTTGCACTGAGATCAATGGGAGTTAGGTGCCTAACCTGCTTATGAGCTTGTGAAAATCCCACTAGGCACCTCTCTGCATCTTTAGGTGCCTAAATACCTTTGAAAATCTGATCCTTAGTCACCAGGCATTTCTGAACATTTTACTTTTAGTCTACTCAACAGAGGGGCTAAACTAAAAAAAAGAGGAAGAAAGTCTAAATGTTCTGCCTCGTGCTTGACATGACGCTCAGTAAAAGGTCTGGTACACCAGAAACACTAGAGAAATACTATTAAGGCTATCAAGCGTTCCCAAAGATCCTGAAGATAGATATAGTCCAAAGGCAGTAAAGTCACTCATAATCAGGTTCAACCTCTAAGTGCCTGTCACTGGAACGTAAAACAGAATGCATGTATTTAGCATGGTAGAAAAATCTTCTTCCTTTCATATTGCACTTGCCATCATTAATGGACCACGGAAAGTTGGTGCCTATTGATGAAAATGGCCAGCCTTTGAGCTTGTCTTATGGTCACAAAACCTTGGTGTTAGACAGCTTCTTGAAAATTGTTTCTCTTTTCAAGCAAGTCCCCAAAGCAATATTCCCTTGAAGCTGAATGAGAAGAGACATAGAAGTCATCTGTTGGTGAAGGATGGAGCCAGAGGGGTCTTTTTTTAGCTTCTGCTCTGGGCTGCCATGCTGTAGGAAAGAAAGTGGGTGAGGTAGTATTTTTTATTGGACAAACTTCTTTCCAATAAAAGATATTACCTCACCCACCCTGTCTCTCTAATATCCTGGGACCGACACAGCTACCACTACACTGTTGTAGGAAAGGCAGGCAGAGAGACACAAAGATGCAATCAGATAGAGATGCAAAAGGCACAAGGGATACGAAAATTAGCCTCCAACAGATGGGTTGGAAGAAATAGAAGAACTTAGCCTAACTAGTGCATCCAATAGGACAGTGAAGGATTTTGTTGTGGCTTTTGCTCTTCAGACAACAACACAAAGAAACCATATAGGCACAGCTGGGTCCCAAATAACCATATTATGAAATATACACAAACATTCATGTCTAGCTACATATTGTTGCTCTGACTGGTTTCTGAGGGCTTCTAAAAAATAGAAAACAGTGAGCACCATTAGAGGATTCAAACTATTTAAAGGGGTACTACCCTTTTAGTGTATACTATAGATGTCATTGCTCCATATAGGCACAACTGGGGGTGGAAAAACAACCTTCCTTTGTGTATGACAACAGCATTAGACTTTTGCTCTACCCTGCTATCCTCAAGAGCTAGGAGACTTCTGTTAGTCTTGCACTAAGGAGCAAAGACTCACAAGTGAGAAACCTATACAGATAGTGTCTTTAGAAAAGGGAATTTACTTTAGAGATTCTAAAATACATTCCTGGTAAAAATCTATTTATCCACATTTACAGTATGACAAATTCTGTGATTCATTATTGTCTCATTCACTGATGTTTCCTTGTTTGAAACAGAGTCATATTAGCTTGTTCTATTTTCCTACTTTGTCAAGAAACTCAGTCTCACAAGAACAACCTATAGGAGAGCCTTTCGGAGGACTCCAGAATGGAAGCATACCACAAGAGTATTTTTCTGCAGCAGATCTCTTCAAGCGGCCCAGAGCATGAAGAATCTTGGCCATCCAGCACGTCAAAGCTTCTTCTGAGCAAATGAGTTTCCAGAGACTCAACGAGACCTTATTTTATTAGTTAGAAGCTACCAAATTTAAAATTACTAAAGCTGATTAAGTTGCAGGAGGCAACTTAGCAGAATCGATCCTCATGATGCAAACAGAGAGAGAAAGCAACAAGAAGCAGTTCACATCTAGTGGATGAATCCACCTGGTTAAATTATAAATCCCAACAGCATGGATCTACAAAGCCAATTACAGATGAATTATTTCTTGAATATCAAAGGAACTAAGAAATATTAACTTGATAATAATAATTCATGTACTCACCTGACTCTTGCAAGTATCTATATACCAGGAAGTTAACCTCATCACTGCTTATACTCATCTTTATTCCCACTTAAACCATGAGGTCACGACAAAGGATATAACCCTAAAAATAAAGTAAAGAACCGTAAGTTAGATAGGTAATTTTAAACAACCAATGCCAGTTTCTCAACAAATGGTATACAAAAACAAGACACTTCTTCACAATGTTGAAAATGTGGATTTTATTTCACAATGTAAAATCTGTCTGAATTTCCACCTTTAAAATGCCATTTATCTCACACCACTGTAAAAGATCACTCTTAAAAATCAAGCCAGATACACAACTGATGTAAATTGACATAATTGGATGGCACTATTTCAATTAACAGAAGAAAGGACTGGCCTCATTTAAAAAAACAACCACCAAAAAACACCAACATGATATAGGTAATGTAGTTTGTAGCAAATCACATTATTAAACTAGAATTTAGCTTTCACTATTTAAACTTCTTTCCACTTGGTCAATGAAACTAGAATACTTGTTTTAAACCCTTATTTTCTAATCAATTTTATTTTCAGGTTCTCAAGCAACAGCACAATGCTGCAATGTATAGACTGCAAGGATATATTTGTTTAGGAAAAAACATACTTCCGTTAAAATAAAACCATGGTAATACTGTGGCCTTTGTAAAACCATTATATTTTTAAACAGAATATAAATTTGGGGCCAATTTTGACTTAACAGCATTCCTTTTAATAAAGGCTTTATCTGCTTTTAATTAACATTTGAATATATATTTCATTTTTTTATTTGACGTCTGCACCGTAACAATGATGGTCAGTGGCATTTATCAACAAAAGAACTCCAAGTACATAGATTCTGTCAGAAATTTGGGCAATATTTTGCGGCATGTAATCCAAACAACTATCTGAAAGAATCTCTTAATTAGGGTTACCATAATTTAATTTAAAAAAAAAGGAGGACACTCCACAGGGCCCTGGCCCCACCCCAACTCCACCCCTTCCCCGCCCCCAAAGTCCCCGCCCCAACTCTGCCCCCTCCCCTGAACGCTCCGCCCCCTGCTCCTCCCCCTCCCCTGCTTCCCACGAATCAAATGTTCACGGGAAGCCTGAAACAGGGAGGCAGCAGGTAAGCTGGGGCTGGGTGCGGCCCAGTCCGGCCCCCCGGCTGAGCGCCCCCGGCCCCACCCTCCCTATTTTCCCGGACATGTCCGGCTTTTTGGGATTTCCTCCCGGACGGGGATTTGAGACCCAAAAAGCCGGGCATGTCCGGGAAAATCCAGACGTATGGTAAACCTATTTTAATAGTTATAACAAAGTTAATATACTAGCCTTTGCCTCTGAAGACCTAGATTAAAATGCTAATTTAGGTCACAGTGAAAATGTAGTGGTCTCATCCTAGATTCTCAGTCGTAATCAAACTACCATACAACTTGGTATGATTGACAGTGTATATTCAAGAAAGAGCTGTGATAGCAGAACTGTGGCAAGTTACGACTGAGGTATGTTTACAAGGCTGTGAAACTCTCTCTCGAGGCCTGATCAAACTTTACATGCCTCTAACAAGTGCTTGTAGTCCCTAACTTTAAGAAGTCTCAAATTCACACAAGAAGGGGGACAATATGGACGAATAGCACAGGTCTTATATAAGGTCAAACTGCACAATCCATGTTATTCATTTCTACTATGAAACCAAACCTGTTAGCCACCATTATGCTATAGAATCCATCAGGCACTATCTTGCTAACAGTCCTGCTCTTCCTCTATATCTACAGGTATGGTGCAACTGTAAATGCACAGTTCATAAATTAAATCAGAGACCGTGAATCTGCAGATGTGGCGAAGAAAATCAATTTTGGTCCCTAAAAGAGGCAGGTCTATTGGTGCAGAAAATCACTCAATACCATCAACCATAGTGCTGCCAATTATTGCAATATTTGGTGTTTTTCTTAAAGCCCCAACAGCTGGGGTCAAGAGACTGAGTCAGAATCCCTGCTTCCACTTCAAAAAAAAAAAAAAAAAAGTTAGTTTCTAGCTCTCATAGTTGCAGAGAAAAGCTTAAAAATGTGAACTGAGTGCACCCTAAAGGCTCAGAAACCAGAAGACAAGATACAACATTTATAGCTTTGGTTTTTTTAAACAATGATTTTGAATGTTTTAGGTTGGCAATACTGAGCTCACTGGTATCTAGGGTGACCAGACGTCCCGATTTTATCGGGACCGTCCCGATATTTCCTTGTTTGTCCCGCGTCCCGACCGACGTGCGGTCGGGACAACCGGACAAACAAGGAAATGCCCCGAGCCTCGAGCCCGGAAGTGCTCGCGCCCCCCCCCCTGCCCCGACTCCGCCCCCTCCTCCCCCGATTGGCTCCCTCCCCGAATCCCCGCCTCTTCCCTGGGCTCACCATTCCCCCTCCCTCCGCAAGTGCTGGAGGGAGGCCCGGGAGACTCAGAGGCAGCGCGGGGCCGGGGTGAGTAACAGTCCGGCCTGGCCCAATGCAGGCAGGACTCGGGTGGTTGGGAGAGGAGGGGGGCGACCCGCGGGGCCAGGCGACGGGGGAGGAAGCGGCCATGGCGCTCGGCGGCTCTGGCGCCCCCGAACCCCCCGAGCCGGGGCCTGCAGCAGCGCGCACGCTGGGCCCAGCCCCTGGCTAGGCACATCTGGGCTGCCCAGCTGGTGCTATCCCGCGGTGGCCCCGGGGTGGAGGCATCGGCCGCCCAGCCCCGTTCGTTCCCCTGCGGGACGGGGGGGCTGGGGCCTGCTGCCCCCACTCCGGGGCCGCCGCGCGATAGCACCAGCTGGGCAGCAGCCCAGACGCGACTGGCAAGGGGCTGGGCGCAGCGTGCGCGCTGCTGGGTCCCCGCAGCAGGCCCCGGCTCGGGGGGTTCGGGGGCGCCAGAGCCGCGGGCGCCAAGCGCCATGGCCGCTTCCTCCCGACCTCCCCCGCGGCAGTGGGAGCTGCAGCAGCGGCTGCTCCCGAGTCCCGCTGCCCGGGGGGGAGAACAGCCGCCTCCTGGCCCCGCGGGCCGCCCCGCTACTCTCCCAACCACCCAACTGAGTCCTGCCTGCTCGGGGCCAGGCCGGACTGTTACCCTGGCCCCGCGCTTCCCCTGAGTCTCCCGGGCCTCCCTCCAGCACTTGCGGAGGAAGTTTTTTTTTTTTTTTTTTGGCCCCGCCCCCCCCCCCACGTCACCCCCCCCGCCACGTCACCCCCCCCGCGTCCCGATATTTGTCTTTGGTGATCTGGTCACCCTACTGGTATCCGAGTTTGAAAAAGTTAGTCAAAAATGAAAACATGAGACCTCCCCCCGCCTTTTGACTAAAAGTTAATCAAAAATGATTTTGCAACAAGATCTCATATTTCCTCATTGTCCTGGCGCCAGTAAAACATAAAAGGAAACAGTAGAGAATAGGCCTTCTTGGATTGTCCAAAATGAATATCACTTCACAAAATAGGAATAAAACCTGTTGGCTTCCTCACCTAGCTCCTACTGTAACTTGTAGCAGGGTTGTGTGGTCATTTGATACTAAGGGTCAAGGAGAGGGAACTAAAAGGGCAGCAATTAGTGATGAAAAGCTAAACAAGAACAAAACAAAAGAAACCCACAAGACCAGGGTCACTAGATAGCTGAAATTTAAAAGGCTTTACATTCTTTCTAGGACATTCTTTTTCTTTAAAATAAGAAAGAGACCAAATTGCAATTTCTATGCTACTTGAATCTGTCTCATCTCTCTTTCTTCTGAAGGCATAACAATGCTTACAATTGCTAGTTAGCAGGACCCAATGTCCAGATTTTAAAAGTATGTTGATACCCTTTTCTTACAAATAACGCTTGGCATGTTTAGTTAAGTAGCTTACCTTAAAGTCACAAACATGCTGATAATGAAAAGAAAAAAGTGGGCAGTTCTTCTTGATAAATCCACAAACTAAAAAGGTAATAAGAAGAACAGGAGTACTTGTGGCACCTTAGAGACTAACAAATTTATTAGAGCATAAGCTTTCGTGGACTACAGCCCACTTCTTCGGATGCATATATATGTAGTCCACGAAAGCTTATGCTCTAATAAATTTGTTAGTCTCTAAGGTGCCACAAGTACTCCTGTTCTTCTTTTTGCGGATACAGACTAACACGGCTGTTACTCTGAAACCTAAAAAGGTAATATAGCTAGTCATTTCTGTGGTTGACAAATTTCTGAAGAGCTGTCCTGCTGCAAGCTTAGGCATTTTGCCTTGCAAAATACTAGAACAAATGTGTGAATTCTATGATTTCTATAATCATTTGGAATTTAAAAACAAGTTTAAATATAATTTTTAAGACTCATGTTGCTAAACATAGGGAATATATGTGCTTTTCAACTATGTTGTATGTATCAGCAACTCCACCTAGCATAAAAACATCATGAAATACTAGGTTTCTAAGGTGCCACAAGTCCTCCTGTTCTTCTTTTTTCATGAAATACTAGTCCTTTTTAGACAGACTGTTTTGTTGTCAAATATTGTACATTATCCTATTACCCCAAACCACTAGCTAAAGGGAAGGAGTTCCATGGCAGAGGAAACAATAGTCCTCTATAAAAAAAAAAAAGTAGTTGAGTTATAGGGGCCAATGTGGAAGTCTCCTTATGTTACATACCCACACACCCTGCAGAAATTCATAACACTAGCGTGGTGCCCCTACTACCATTTTATAGATTTTTTAGATTTCACTGCGTCATAAGAAAAAGAAGAGATAGCCAATATGGAGAAATCAGCTGTGAATACAAATATTTAATATTTAGCAAATAAATAGCATTACTACCACCAAGAGGGCTAGCTATTCAAAGCAGAATTGCAAAACTGTGATACAAATGTACCAGCCACCTGTTCTTTATCCTAATAATTGAAGATAAGGAAAAACTAATATTTTGCTTGTCTGTCAAAAGTGTTATTCACCTTAGGCAAGTAAGCTAGTAACATTTTGCAAGGCTGGTTCAAAGTGTTTTCCAGCAAGATGTTCAGTGAAGTAAGGAGAAATAACTGGCATTTGTCCCTCATGAAAACAGGTTTTAGATCTCATTGCCAAAAGGTGGCAGAGTATAACACAAACTTTTGAAATACTCAACAGTGCTTGAAAAATAAGAAAACATGTTAAATAAGCATAGAATCTGCCCAGGTGAGGACATTAAAATATTAGAGAATTATTACAAGAAAAGTTTCCAGATTCTTTTAGAGCCTTGGTTTTAGACATTTTCTACAGCGCTTGTTTAAAATTGCTACCGACTCCAATACATCTCTGTCACCTTTCATCACAAGGGATCCCAGCTCTATACTTGCAAGAAACAATTCACTACTGAATTCCACTGACCTCTATGTAGAGAGTAGAGAGCAACAGCCAGGCAAAGAACCACCACACATTCCGCTGTACAACAATGGGAAAAGAGGGAGTTTGGCAAACTTTTGACGTAGAATGAAAAGTAAAATTCAATGCAGGTGAAAATGTTTAAGTAAGCACAGAAGGTAATCAAGATGCCACTAAAACTCTCCTTTTGACAAACTTCTACTTCATGGAAGTTCCATGAGACCTTAAGGGAGAGAGTCTGGGTCCTGCTGCGGGCAATTCACACTGGAGTACTACTGCAAAGCAGCTGCAAAAGCTGGCTTAGCCAGCTACCCCAATGCACAGAAATCTCCAGGAGGAGTAGGACCAGCATAGCCAGCTCCACATCGCCCCTTTTCATTCTCCCTGATGTTAAGCTGACTAGGTGTTCGGTTTTTGACCGGAACACCTGGTCGAAAAGGGAGCCTGGTGGCTCCGGTCAGAACTGCTGACCAGGCCGCTGACTGTCCAGTTAGTGGTGCAACAGGACTGGCAGGCTCCCAGGAAGCACCCGGCATGTCCCCCCTCTGGCTCTTATGCATAGGGCAGGATTGGGGAATCCAGGGCCTGCGGGCCGGATCTGGCCCCACAGTTAATTTCGTCTGGCCCGTGGGGCAGGGGCCATGAGCACCATCTTGCCCTGTTGCGGGGGTAGGGGGAGCCCTGAGTCTTGGCGCCTCCCTGCGGGGCTGGAGCCACAAGCAGGGGAAGTCCTGATATGGCGTGGCAGAAGGGATCTAGAACTCCAGCAGTTCGCATGTGTTGGAATGGCCTGGGGAGCTGTTACAGCCACGCACAAGTTCAATCAGCCTTGAGGCAATGTGGAGGCTGAAGCCTTGTCAGGTAACAACTGAATCCAAAGCAGCCAGCTATATTAATACATCATTAGTGCTCAACTCTGCACAGCCATCCCATCACTTTCTCCTGGAACATACAGAGCTATATAGGATTTCTGCCAAGGAAAATAATAATAGGAATATAAATACATTAAATTAGCTAACCTACAAATTGATTGAAGTTGTTTTTCCCAGAGTTAGAACTACGCCCAAAGTGGTGGTGGTGCGTTGTTTTGTTTTTTCTTTGGGGGCGGGGGCAGCATTCAAAAAGGAGGTGTATAGCAAGTGGAATGGAGACAGACAGAATGAGCCAGAAGTAGAAAGTAAAAGAACAGGAAAAAATGAGAGAGAAAAAACTAAAAATTGCTGTCCATAAACAAGTTAAGGGAATGTTAATACATTTAATTCACTGATTTCCTGTGTATATTCTTATATGCTTGAGGGAAAGGAATGAGATGGCTAGTACTTTTCAACACTTGAAATTATATTAATATTGCTCTTTACTCTGGATTCAATTAAATCATTGTGAAGAGATGGAGAAAATTCATTATTTATTCATTCATTCATGCAGAATCCTATGGCAGATGAAGGTCTTATCAGCTCTTAAACCCTCAGGTTAATTTGAAAAATATCCACTGAAAATATTTTTTTCAAATTTTGGCAGTTACCTATTGACCCCACAGCAGAGAGGCCTCTTGACAGTCTAAAAATTTAACAACAGTCTGGCCCTGCCGAAAATACTAAATCTGGTCCTGACAACATTAACTCGAAACAGAAAATTTTCCTGGAATCCACAATTTTTCAATGATATTTGGAAACCATTGCAATTTTTTCAACAAAGCCTAAAAGTCCCATTTTCAAAAGTGACTTAGGTATCAATAAGCCTATGTCATATTGAAATCAATGCCTCAATCACTGTTAAAAATGGGACTTGCAAGAACAGAGCTATGAAATTTAGATTGAAAAATGTTATCAATGCAAAGAAGTTACATTTTCTAAGCCAAGGATGAATGGGTTGGGGTTCCTCATCCCAGGCTAAAGAGAACACACCGTCCCTGATTAGGCACATGCCTAATACCTTCCTGGGCAAATCAAAAAACATCAAAAAACAAACATCTTAAGTTTCCTCCAGTAACCTAGAATTTCCCTCCAGGATCTCCTTTATCCTAGTTCCCTCTTCCTAAAGGACCACTCCCACTGCCTGTATATCCTGGGTAAAGTTAATGAGGGGCACCTAGCACAATGAATGAAGTTTCAGCAACTTTATGCAGGATTCTAACGCCTGCTAACTAGGGAGTCAACAGCAGAGCCCTGGACCTTGTAAATACAAATATTTCTCAAAATGCAGCAAAGGAATTATTTCGTTCTGGTAGATTTAGACTGCACAACAAAGAGGTCTATCCAATGCTCTGGGTGCCTTTGAAAAACATTGTGCATAAACAGACTCCTGAATTTACTCACACATAATGGTACCATGACCACAACATGAATATCCCTGAAATGTACTAAATCCCTCCAACAAAGACACAAACATTAGTCAGGTTCTTTTCCCCACTTTACAAGAAACCCTGGAAAATAACTTCAATTTTATTTTTAAGCATGCACACACAAAGGTGGAAACTTTTTTTTTTTTAAGATTCATACCATTTTTATGTCCATGCTCTTTAAAATAAAACCAACTGAATTAATGAATCTGAAAAGGTCCAGATACTTGGTTTATTTATAGATTCCAAGGCCAGAATGGACCATTGTGATCATTTAGTTCAGGGGTGGGCAAACTTTTTGGCCCGAGGGTCACATCTGGGTATGGAAATTGAATGGTGGGCCATGAATGCTCACAAAATTAGGGGTTGGGGTGCGGGAGGAGGTGAGGGCTCCGGCTGGGGGTGGTGGCTGTGGGGTGGGACCAGAAATGAGGATTTCAGGGTGCGGGTGGGCGCTCTGGGCTGGGACAGAGGGGTTCAGAGGATGGGAGGGGGATCAGGGCTGGGGCAGGGGGTTGGGGTGCAGGAGAGGGTCAGGGGTGCGGGCTCCAAGTGGCGCTTACCTCAAGCAGCTTCCAGAAGCAACAGCATGTCTCCTCTCCAGCTCCTATGCGGAGGCGCAGCCAGGCAGCTCTGCATGCTGCCGTGACCGCAGGCACCGCTCCTGCAGCTCCCATTGGCTGCAGTTCCCAGCCAATGGGAGCTGCAGGGACAGCATGTGGAGCCTCCTGGCTGCCCCTACACATGGGAGCCAGATGGGGGATATGCCGCTGCTTCTGGGAGCTGCATGGAGTGGAGCAAGCCCCTGACCCTGCTCCCCAGCTGCAGCACCGGAGCAGGGAAAGCCCCGGACCCCGCTCCCTGGTGGGAGCTTGAGGACCAGATTAAAATGTCCGGAGGGCTAGATGCAGCCCCCGGGCCGTATTCGCCCACCCCTGATTTAGTTGGACCTCTTGTTATTACACAAGCCACAGAACTTCCTCTAAATAATTCCTTCTCGAACTACAGAATATCTTTTTTTTAAAAAAAATTGATCTTGATTTAAAAATGGCCAGTGATGGAGAATCCACCACAATCTTTGCTAAAGTTCCAGTGACAGTAAATTGTTTAGCTAGATAAGCACTGAGAAAAGAATATGCTTACTTATACAACCTTTTGGAAAGTTTTATTTCAACTCCTCTCCATAATTTACATAAACACCATGTACTGTAAAAGGAATCTCCCCAGCAATACACCATTTTGCCAAAGGTTATTCTTCACAGTACTTTGCAGATTAATCTTAAGGTCCATAATTTATGGAACCCCATCTGCTAGACATTGGTATCTCTACATGAAGCAAGCAATACAACTTTGCTATCAGGGGCCCTGGGCATCTATACAGAAGCTGCTTAAGCATCATCAAGAAAGGTAGGGGAGCCTTGGGGAGTAGTGATGTTTCACCTTTAAACAGATTCAAGCTGGTTCAGGGCAGAGATTGGGCTGAGGTTGAGAACATTTTTTGTGACTGATGTGCTCTCCCCATTCTTAGTAAATTCCAAATTAAAAGTATTTTGGATTTCCAGTTTCAGTGCCAAGTTCCAACTTCAGAGTTAATTTTTACGGGCAAGTTATAAAACTTCAGAACATAATAGCAGGTCTTAACAAGAATGCCAATACATTCTTTGCTATAACACTGAATTTCACTGGTATTAAAAAAGTGCCCATTCTCAAGACGTAAAAACTACAACACGAAGAAAAGGTTTTACAAAATGCTTGTGTCCTATATTTATAAAAGTTTCCCTGCAAGATCATGTCTGAAGTTGATAAGAGTTTCTTATGGTAAAGAGTTGGCCCAACTCAAGGAGAAAATTTTATTGTGGATGTATTTATTAAGAGATCAGTTTAAATTATAACTGGCATTTTCCATTTTCTCATAAGTCTTTAAATGTTGTCTCTTCTTTAATTATATTATTGACTTACTGCCCCAAAATGTCCTGTTTGTTTTCACATTTTCATTTGAGAGACTTTTTCCTACCATTGGGCACACTATAAATTGGCCTGGTTAGGATTCTTATGGTTTTTGACAATGCTGTTATTAGGGAGTCTCTCTAACCTTCTGAATTCAAAGGAAAACATTTTTAAAGAAAAACTGGCTTTGTTGTAAGGTTCTGAATTTACTTATCGCTTAACTGCTGTTATTTGAAAAATATTCTTTTGCTTTCAAAACTCAAGAGGAAATGTCAAATATGAAAACATTAACAAATTTCCCTGTAATTCTACTTAATGAACCCTCCCTCTTACTTGCATCCCATATAGTCATGCTTTGATTGTTTTCCTCCTAGCAGTCTAAAACATGAGCTGCTTTTCACATCTTCATCTTTTATCTCTAATGCTTTGGTCTTACTTTTAAATCACTATAATACAGCTCTATTTTCAAATACTGAAACATATTTTTTCTTTTCCCTGTCTGACTTTTTTTCCTTAGCTCACTCAGTAAATATTTGTATTATACACTTCAGCTTTACAGACCTAATTTATGGCAGCAGTCTCCATCTTTCCATGCCAATTTGAGTGTACAGAGCACAAAATGTGACGCAGCCAGTTTGGAATTTCCTAACGAAAGAGAATTACAACCCTAAAAGAAAAATGAACTAAAATGATAGCAAGATCCTCACAAGCTTCAAATCTGGGCATTAAGTCCCTAGAAACACCTAGCATAGTTCTATAATAACGTAAGGCACAGATATGGCTTATTTCTTGTTTTTGCCTAAGAACATAACATAAGAATGGCCATACTGGGTCAGACCAAAGGTCCATCCAGCCCTGTATCCTGTCTACCAACAGTGACCAATGCCAGAAGTCCCAGAGGGAGTGAACCTAACTGGTAATGATCAAGTGATCTCTCTCCTGCCATCCATCTCCACCCTCTGACAAACAGAAGCTAGGGACACCATTCCTTACCCCCCTGGCTAATGGGCATTAATGGACTTAATCTCAATGAATTTATCTAGTTCTCTTTTAAACCCTGTTATAGTCTTAGCCTTCACAATCTCCTCAGGCAAGGAGTTCCACAGGTTGACTATGCACTGTGTGAAGAAGAACTTCCTTTTATTTGTTTTAAACCTGCTGCCCATTAATTTCATTTGGTGGCCCCTAGTTCTTATATTATGGGAACAAGTAAATAACTTTTCCTTATTCACTTTCTCCACACCACTCATGATTTTATATACCTCTATCATATCCTCCCTTAGTCTCCTCTTTTCCAAGCTGAAAAGTCCTAGCCTCTTTAATCTCTCCTTATATGGGACCCGTTCCAAACCCCTAATCATTTTAGTTGCCCTTCTCTGAACCTTTTCTAATGCCAATATATCTTTTTTGAAATGAGGAGACCACATCTGTACCCAGTATTCAAGATGTGGGCGTACCATGGATTTATATAAGGGCAATAAGATATTCTCCGTCTTATTCTCTATCCCTTTTTTAATGATTCCTAACATCCTGTTTGCTTTTTTTGACTGCTGCACACCATGTGGACGTCTTCAGAGAACAATTCACGATGACTCCAAGATCTCTTTCCTGATTAGTTGTAGCTAAATTAGCTCCCATCATATTGTATTCGCCTAAAGCGAAACAGTATTTAATTACTGAAATATGAATCTCTTCCCCAAATTCATATGCTATGTGATGCAGGAGAACGGGCCCCTAGATATTATGGTAATATCAAGTTGCAGTATATTCAGGATTGCATTTGGATATTATGAGTTATGCAAGGCTAGCAGCTCCATATTTTCTTAGGGAAGTAAAATTCTGCCTACCACGGTCAGCACAAATCATATAATGAAAAAAATGGAATTATTTCGTCCCCATTGTACAGCTTCAGTGAGTGTTACTTATTTTAAATCAAGGAGAATATTCGTTTCTGAGAACAATTCTTGGAAATTGTTTTCTACACTGAAGATGTATTTAAAGAAATGTATAAGTCACAGCTAATGCTGAGCTGCTATACCCACATTTGTTTAAAAGATTAACATTATAAGCTTAGATGCTGGTAAGTCGGTCTTTACTCTGAAGTTACTATTTTTCCATTAGCCCCTGACATTTTTAGCATTGTTTAAATTTATGAAACTCTTTTGGCTACCAAATGTATATTTCTTGTGTTGGGGGGGGGCGGTTAAAGTTAGGTAACATCTTAAATTTATGCACATTCAACACTTTAGTAGAGCCTTTTTACGAAGAATTTCTTCTAGTTTAATATAAATTGGTGTATTTCAAATGCAGTCATTTAATGGCAACAATTTGTCTGTTAACCGCTTCAAAAAACATGGGATTTGTTTGCACTTTCTTTAATATCTGTAGACTAAAATGCACTAAAAATATCCTTTTACTTACTTTATATTTCGGTATTTATTTAAAATGGTTTATCTGAGCTACGAGTTAACGGGATACTGTTCTATGTGAAGTCAGCATAGTCCCTCAAGAATACCCAACTACCATTAAAAGTTATAAAGAGATCTGTTTTGTGTGCAACCATCTTACTATAGAATATTTCACTTGAATATTAAACCTCAAGCAACAGCTCTTACATATATTTCTATGGAATTTTGATGGAGTAGAAGGGGCTATTATCCAGGGTAGCTGGAAGATTAGATAAAGCTATTTTCAGTATTTTAAAAATATACTTCTTGGTGGCCATGGCTTTTTTAAGTTCCCAGAGTTGACTACAGACATATTTAAACTTATTAAATTTAAATATTAAATTTTATATTTAAATATTTAAACTGGGGCTTTATGTCATTCAATGTTGTTTATATGCTTAAATTCTTGTTAGTCTGTTACAGACAATACACCATATCAATTGTCCAGACCTGACAGACAACAGATTTACTCTCCTGATTTCCTTAATTTGGTGATTTGCATTTTCCTATTCTAAACAACATCATCACAGAAGCTATTAGTTAAATCTTAAAGGACAAATTTGCCTGCTCGGTGAACATAGGAACATGCCAGTAAAATTAGGGTAGAGGGGGAAACACTTGGTGGGAGTTTTCTGACTCAATTAGATCTATCCCCCCAAAAACATGAGAGAAGACACTCTGTCAGATGATATCTCTGATGGGAACCAAGAAGGGACATTCTAGTAGAGGGACTCAAGGTCCAAGGGCTTTACTGATGAACACCCCACCCCCAAGGTCTAATTGAATTGCCCAGCAGTAACTATAACCAATACTTTAATAATAACATATTAAAAGAGTCAACCGTAGCCCCCTGAAATAATTGGGCTGTCGTAAGAGTGCATAAAGAAATTAACAAAAAATTAAGAAATTCCCCTTGACGGTACTCCTGTGTCAATCTAGCCATTGTATATTTATATATGGGGGGGGGGTCTCAGAACGGTAACCTGCACTTTCCAGATCCCATATATGAGGCTATATCTACCCTGTAATGCCTGAGAAGAAGTATAGAAGCCCACCTTGTTGCTTGGTACAAATCCTGTGCAGAGAGATCTGCTTTCTCTGTCCCGAGAGTTGGCTTTCAGAAAAGCAGCAGTCTTTCCTTGGCCAAGTAAGCCTCTGTAATTCCATCCTTAAACCATTAGAATAATGTCTCTTTGGACATAGTAAAGCTCCTTTAGGATGCCTACTTAAATTCAATAAGGCTCTTGTAGCCTGGACACAAAGATGCCAACTTAAACATATGTTTAGGTGCTTTCCTGAAAAAGGGACAGAGTAGGGCGATGCTAAGATTCTTGGGATCTGGACACAGAAGGTGGAGACACCTCAACTACAAGAAAGGAGAAAATTGGGATCAGCCCTGACCACTACCTTGTTTTTAGGACCCAGTCGAACTCAACACTTTAGTGTGTGCATAACTTTAAGCATATGAATAGTCCCATTTGAGTATTAAAAGTTGTGCTCAACTGCTTTGCTGCACCAGGGCCTAAGTGAAAAATTCACTCATGGTTAAGTAAGGAGAGTGCTTGCAATTCCATTGATCATCTCACTGAGTGAACAGCTCCCCAGAACACAATCTTCAGAGAAAAGAACTGAACGAGAACGCTGATCTGATGATCAAAGGGCTGGCCCATGAAATCATTCAGGAAAATCAGGTTGAGAGCCCAAAACAAAAGACCTTATTTCGGGAAGTAGTGTGTCATCTGCCCTCGAAAAACAAAAAATCCCCAAAACCCACAGAAAAGTCCCTCTGAACCGAAAATGGAGGCAAAATGCATACTATTGAGGGTACGGCTACACTTGCAGATGTACAGCGCTGAGAGTTAAACCTGCCTTCGTACAGTTGAGTAGGGAATTTATTGAAAAGAAAATTCATTTATTGAAAAAAACACAACTGTTTGGGAATCAGAAAGGGCAAGGGGGTGGGGTGGGGAACGGTACGGTACAATCACAGATTTGCGTCTGTCCTGTCTGGAGTGCTGTGCAATGAGTGCTGCACTTCAGGATGGCTATACTGCATGGTGATGGGGGTTGAGTGCAGAGGGCAAGAGTCGTAGTTCTCAGGGCTGGTTGGTGAAGATACAGGTGTTGGAGGCAGCTGGTGGCGGTAAGAACCCAGATGTTGGGGAAAATGGGTTGGAGGTGACATGGGGGCACAAGGGAAAGAGTTTTGGGACAAGGGCTGCAGGGGAGGGCGGGCGTGGTAGTGCTCCGCCTGCATGGCTACAAGCGCCTGGATAGAGTCCATTTGGCGCTCCACGATGCTTATCAGCCGATCTGTGCTTTGCTTCCGGTGTGCTGCGTTTTCCTTGCAGATCCTGCTTTCGCGCTCCCTCCACTCCTGCGCTTTTTGATTCTCTGTAAGAGATTGATGCATCACTTCGTGCAGCCATGTCTTCTCTCAGCCGGTGATAACACGGACTGCTGAGATCTCAAGGTTGCATTTGTAAAGGCAAAATGCAACACTTAACAGAGGCAGCCTTGTTTATATCAGACAGAGTAATGATTCCCCCGCACTTAAGGGGGGGGCACACAGTCTACACAATAGCATAAATTTTCCCATCCCAAAGAGAGCGCACATAACCCACGGGAGCCCCAAAATGGTGAGTAAAGGGGACTGATTGTTTCAGGGCTGTACTGTCCTCTGGGTTTCTGTAACTCGGGGAGAGCCAACAGCTGCAGGGGGCACCTATACTGAACCGTGTCCCAACATTTTCCACAGGAGTTCATCCTGGAAGATATCTCGCTGCTGAGGGTGACCTGGGAAGCAAGGGAGGTTCTTCTACTGCAATGCGGCTTCCACCCTGGCCAATATGCAGCTTGCCTGTGTGCAGTAATGGTCCCCCGCCCCTCGCGGCACAGTGGCACAGACACGTTAGCCTGACTGGGACAAGGACCACGGTGGCTCTCCCAAGAAACCTGCGCAAGCACATTGCCCCACGTTCTGGATGAGACTTTCGAAGAGATAACCGAGGCCGATTACCGCGATGTGATAGACCACATCAATATGCTATTCCTCATCTAGGCATGCATGCAGCCCTAACCCTCCTCTCCCGAAAAATTTCCTTCCCGAAAAAAAAGCCACTTACCAGGAACATGCTCTTCTGTTTGTCCTCCACCAAGTACCGGCCGCTGTGACTTGCTACCTTCCTCCTGGCTCGAGAAGAGCTCCTGGCTGCGTGCCTCCAGGGATTCCGGGGTAGCTCCCCCCGCCCCAGCACCCTCACTCCCGCTTTCCTCCTCTTCCTCCCCCCACTCTGAAGTGTCCATGATGGTGCTCGGAGTGGAGGTGGGGTCACCCCCAAGTATCGCGTCCAGCTCTTTGTAGAATCGGCAGATCGCGGGGGGAGCACTAGAGCAGCCGTTTGCCTCGTGGGCTTTGCGGTAGGCAGTCCGCAGATCCTTCACTTTAATCCTGCACTGCAGTGCATCCCGGTCATGGCCCCTTTCCATCATGGCCCTTGATATCTGCCCGAAGGTATTGTAATTCCTACGGCTGGAGCGCAGCTGGGACTGGATAGCTTCCTCCCCCCCAAATACTGATGAGGTTCAGCAACTTGCCATTGCTCCATGCTGGGGCTCGCTTGGTGCGTGGAGGCATGGTCACCTGGAAAGGTTCGCTGATAGCACTCCACACCTGGCTGAGCAAACAGGAAGGGGATTTTTAAAATTCCCAGGGAATATAAAGGGCGGGTCTGACGGTTGGTCACCTGAGGCCAGGGCAGTCGAGTTCGAACTGATGACCAGAGTGGCTAGAACAGGCATTGTGGGATACTGCCGAATACTTCTGGAGGCCAATCAGAGTGCATTGGGTGGCCACACTGGCGCCGCAGCGCAATACTCTTTATTCTTCTTGAGGAGGTGGAGTACAAGGAGCGCTGTAGCCACGGAGATACATCACTGTACGAGCCCTGCCAGTGTGGACGGGGAATGAGATACTGCGCTGTACGCGGCTTTATTGCGCTGTAACTCGCAAGTGTAGCCAAGGCCTGAGAGCTTCTGTCTGGACTCAAAAGGGACCAACACTCACAAATGTCCTGTGTGTGTGGCAATGTACCACTGAAGAAGAAGGGTGTGCGAGCAGAGTGACTGCGTGATTACCAGATCCAAAAACAGAAATCTATACAATCAAACATTTAACAATGATCATACAAGGTTTGTACCCTCACAGCTGATTTATTCCTGTATCCACCCACTAGAAAACCTAGTGTGCAATCCAGCATGTGAGAATGATCAAGAACATTCTATTTTTCCAAATAGTTACTACTGATATTCCCACAATAGATCATTCAGAGCTCTATTTAAGAGATTGTGTCAATTGAATTGAATTATATGGTCTCCTGCTGGTACATAAGTGCAAAGGCAAAGCTGAGGGGTTTATTTTCAAAACAGGAGACATTGATCCTGTGACAATGTTCCATTACAGTGACTTTATTTCTATTAGACACAGTGATTACATCTACATCAATCGTTTGTACTGATGGATACTGGTGCTCTAAGAGTGACACCGGTTCTCACTATATGTTACTGTTGATCAGCTGCATACTGATTGGTTTGAGAATAGACTTATTCGGAGCTTCAAATAATAACTATTTATCTATAAGGAAAACACTTAAAGTTATACTAGACATATAAATTAGCTGGTTTCTGACTGACTGAGGGTTGGTTAGTTTGTTTTGGAAACCCTGTTGACAAATAGCAATTAATGACCCAGCAATCTGGCATAGGTCCATTTGTTATGATTAATATAGTTAGGTTACTGACAGTAATGATACAGTCTCTGTGGTCCTTACAACTGTTTTCCGCTGAAGGAATCCTTGATACTCCTGCAGTAGTATCGCTATCTTGACAAGAGATTTCAGACAAAAAGGTAGATGAGCATACCACTTGAGTTTTGTTAAGAAATCAATTATCTGTTTTGCGGTTGCAGAGATAGATCCTGAAACTCACCACCTGCTCTGTTTCCCCTTTCCTACTACCCGCACCATCTATAGTTCCCACCAGCTTTACCTATTCTTTTTCTCCTCCCCATCCCTATCCCCCTCCTTCTCCCAACCACATAAATCCAACACACTCCTCAACCACCTCCCTCCTCACCTCCAGTGACATCTGCCCCAAACCTGGCCCCCCATCCACTCCACCTCCACCCCCCATCACCACTTCTGCCCCTTTGGTCCCTTCCTTTCTAGCCTCATGACCATCCCTCATCACCTTTTATCTCTCATTGTCCTGCTTCCTATGGAATGCTTGCCCCATCTCTAAAAGCATCAGAGCCATCTGTGTCCTCTTCACTTCCTGCCCCAGCCATCTCCAGGTTCCAAGAGAGATCTGGATCTTCCTGGTGAAGCCACCTCAGCAGCTGCAGTCTCTTAGAGCAACTTCATTTGCTCCTGCACTCTGTACCAAGAATCATCCCCAGAGAATTGTGGTGGGGATGTTATGCTTAGCTTCTCCTGCTGCTTCCAGCTTCTCCCTAGTCTTACTCCTTCTGGATCAGCACTCCTTCCAGCTCTTTTCGCTTCTCCCCCCACACTGCTGTTACCAGGTTTTAATTCCTAGCTTACCATCTTCCTTACATCAATCTCCCACCTATCCTCGGTGATTTTATCTTCCATGCTGATGGCCTCTGCAACCACT
Source organism: Chrysemys picta bellii (assembly GCF_011386835.1). NCBI lineage: Eukaryota > Metazoa > Chordata > Testudines > Emydidae > Chrysemys > Chrysemys picta. Next base: position 12,313,940 of record NC_088799.1, on the reverse strand, counting down.
AAACACTCATCTTCTTGCTCGCACCTCAAATCAATTCTTCCACTCACCAAATTGACCATTCACTTCAACTAGGTCTTCACCAAACATTGCTCTCTCTCTCTCTCTCCCTCTCCCTCACTCTGGTCTCTTCATTGCAGAGTTCCCTTTTTCGATCATCATCAACACCAATAACTTATCGTCCTCTCTCAGCTCCCTCCTCCCTAGCCTCTCTTTACTTTCTTCCATTGACATTTCCTTTATCATCACCATTCTATGCTCTCGTCCTCCTCTCCCACCACAAGGTCTGTCCTGCTATTCCCTAGTCATAGCTCAGACCCAACAAGCTGTGACTTCTGCCTTCTACTAAACACTGTAGATTTTATTGTTACCTCATCCTCTTACCTCCACCACTCCCAGCCTATCTGTTTTGTTCACCTGTTGCATACAGCCTGCCATGTAGACAATAAGCTCTCTGGGGCAGCTCTCTATGGCTTTTGCTGTTTGTCTGTACATCATCTAACACAACGGGACCTGGATTAGGATTTCTCAGTGCTACCATGCTACAAAACCAACTGGCTGATTGGTAGTAAAGGAAAGTTTTATAAGGCAGGGAAGAGTGGACAGGAGAAGAGGGAGATTGAGAGCTTTCTGTGAGAGAGAGTAAGGAGCATCAGGGGAGTGCTGCTGGAAACAGAGATGAGGAGAAGGGAAGCTGTTTGAGCTAGGGCCGAGCTCCAACATAATTTCTGAGGGAAGCAGTGGGGGAAGCCTTCTGGCAGTTTGGCCTGAGACTACAGAGAGCAAAGCCCAAGAACAGTGGCCTGGCTATCCCAGAGACTGGGAGAAGCCAGGGAGGACTGAGATGCTGTACTAGCTGGGGAAATTGAAACCAAACCTCAGAGAAAAGGGACTGTAAAAAATTAGCCAGGCCTCAGAAAGGAGAGGCCTCAGTGGAATACTTTAAAAAGAGACTTTATTTGAATCTGCAACATAGACAGACCTCAGGAAAGAAGGGTTTGTATGCAGTGGGAGATGGGACGAAAGAGACGGAGTTTGAGGAAACAGTAGGTGAATAAACTAGTTCCCAGGAAGGGGTGTTGGTATGCAACATGAGCCTTGGTGGACTTATTGGGGTGCTCCTGGGTGAAGGAAAACTGAGGTTGGGTGCTGCAGAGCAGGCACAGTCATTGACAACTTGCCTTGGAATGCTGCTTTGTTTTTTTTGTTATTATTTTGTTTAAAAAGAAGTTGCTAGAGGTACTAAGGACTCAAAGTACCCAGAAAAATCCTCTGCTCCTCTACGGCCCATTCCCTCTTTTCCAGTGATTGACTGAGGGCATCAGATCCAATTACATCGGTCTCTTAGACAGAGAAGGCTAAGTGAACATGACCTCCTTCAACAGTATGACCTTGAAGCATCACTAGCATGTTTGTTTTGCTCTGGCTTAAAAAGCCACAAACGCAAAATACACCATATGGGTTTTTTTAAGCAATTCATATGTGAAAATAAAATGTCTTTTGGATCAGCATAAAAATTAGTCAAAACTAACCTATTAAAGATAAAAACTAGCTAAAACTATACTAGCAACATAATTCAGAAGCACACATGAGGCAAGGGAAACGTTTCCCAAGTGGTGTGGCAGAAAGAGAGGCACAGAGAATGGTTATGGGGTCTTCTATAACCACGATTGGAATGGAGGAGTCATGCGTGTTCGCTAATTGATAAAATGCTTCAGAAAAGCTCCTGGGTTGCCAGGCACATCACACAACTTCTGCAGTGGTGATACAAGCAAGCAATTTGATTTGGGGGTGGGTGGGGGAAAGACACAACAACTAGGTGGTCTGTTCACAGAGCAGGTGGAGAGAGTTTGATCTTTTCAAAATGCAAATAAAACTGTCTTGCTTCCTCATTATTAAGACTGTTCCTATATGCTATTCCCCAGGAGAAAGGTTTTAGAATTATCAGCTCTGTCAGCATCTAGTTCAGGGATAACAAATACTTTTTCTGAAATTCTTTTGAGAGTGCATGAAAGCTGCCAAATTTTTCCTGAGGCAGATGTTCTGTTGAAAACTAACTACTATAAGTCCACTGTCTCTGAAAAATGAAGGGTGAAATGGAAAACCTCTGAGAAAATACCATAATGAAACAACAGAATTTCATGGGATTGAGAGAACTTTCAACTCCAATTTCTGAGGTTTTTACTACTGAAAATATAAACTTTTAACAAGGGAGAAACAATCTCCATTTTTAATTACCATCAGTTGAGCATTACTACTTCAGAACCTGCTTATTATCTAAGATTAGGCTAGATACATTCCCCTGCATTGGGATGAAGTAGCAGCTAGCAGCATCTCCTTTTACTAGTGGGAACAAAGTGAATTAAGGGTGTTACAATGACACGGAGTATGTTTCTATAATGGCTTCCATTTATTAGCATGAAGGCCATTACTACCCATGAGTCTTGGACTGATGTCAAATATGCAGATTCATGCTTATGAATATTAATACACTGTAGTTTAGACTCGCCCCTTTCCCTCCCCACATTAACCCAGATATTAAAACACACTGAGAATGTATACTGCACTTGGACTCTGGTATTTAGTAATGAAAATATGTGCCAGCATTCATCACACGGACTGCTCAAAGCTCTCCAAAGCCATGAAACAAGCCATAGAGCCTAGAATTAATTAAACTTAAGCTATCTGACAAGTTTCCTTCAGGCCTAGGGGAAGAGTTAAGACAAGTAACCCAGAATTGACTTATTTAGTAAAACAACAACAAAAAGGGTAACAATAATATCAAAACCAGACTTCAATGGGAAACTTCAGAACTGGAATTAACTTGCAAACTTGACACCATCAAATTAGGCCTGAATACAGACTCTGAGCGGCTGGGTCACTACAAAAATAATTTTCCCTCTGTTGATGCTCACACCTTCTTGTCAACTGTTGGGAATGGACCACATCCACCATGATTGAGTTGGCCTCGTTAGCACTGACCTCTCACTTGGTAAGACAACTCCCATATTTTCACATGCTGTATATTTATACCTGCCTACAGAATTTGCCACTCTATGCATCTGATGAAGTGGGTTTTAGCCCATGAAAGCTTATACCCAAATAAATTTGTTAGTCTCTAATGTGCCATAAGGACTCCTTTAAAAAAAAAAAAAAGTTTAGAAGGGTACTTTTCCCCTCCCACACACATTCTCAATACCATCTTTGCTTTTTTGGAGAGTTAAATCTTGAAAATAAGCCACTTTTCTCACTATCCCACACCCCACAAACAATCTGAATCCAGGCTACGTTTTCATTCAAAAATGCTCAACCATGACAAAAAGCAAGTCTGTTACCAATGCAAACATGATCAAAGGAAATTTTTGTTTTTTAAATAACACAACCTCCAACCTCACCCCATACATACCTATATGCAATTAAAAGGCTGACTAAGTAGGAAGAAATAATTAAATCAGAGTTTAAAAAAGGGGGGATGAGATACTTAAAACAAAATAACTGCTCATACTATGAAATTGAATTAGAGAAGGGAGGGTTACAAAAACTAAAGATCAACAAACATGCTTCTGGACTTCAAGATGGGGGGGCGGGGTTAGCTGCTGCGGGGGGGGGGGGGGGGCTCCCCGGGCGGTGTTAACTGCCGCAGAGGGAGGCGGGGTGAGCTGCCGTGGAGGGGGGCTCCCCGGGCCGGGTGAGCTGCCGTGGAGGGGGGCTCCCCGGGCCGGGTGAGCTGCCGTGGAGGGGGGCCTTGCAAGGGGGGGTAGCTGCTGCGAGGGGGGGCTCCTCGGGTGGGAGGGGCGGGTGGGTGTGGTTAGCTGCCACGGGGGGGTGGGGTGGGGTGCAAAGTAGAAGTTTCGCCTAGGGCGTGAAACTTCCTTGCACAGGCCCTGCCAACCACCTTTCCCCCCTGCATTAAATGTAGAGCAAATTTCATAGTAGCAGTTTGGCACTGGTGATCTTAACTCTTCCACCCAGGCCTGGGAACAGTTACATGAGGATATGGCATACTGGAGTCATAGGCAAAATGGCACCCACAGCTAGTCTGGTTTTACACCTTTGTACAGAAGGATCAATTTCATTACTGTCCTACTTCATAATTTACATCTCTTCAAAAAAAAGGAGGCAAGAACTGATAAAGCATTCACATATCTTCTCTTATTGCACTATATGCAGGATTCCAGTCTACAATCCTTCCTATTAGTGCAAACTATTAGCAATTCTTTGAATAAAACAAAGACAGTATAAAACAAAAAACATATTTCACACACGTCATAGCTCCCAGGGCAGCTGGATGTGTGGGTACCTGAGACCTGTGGTTCTTGAAGCAGGGGGACATCTGCTGCTGTTGGGAATTCCCAGGGCGGGTGCATATGAGGGTATCTGGGACAAAGAGCTGGTAGTGGTAGTTTCTGGAGCAGCAGGGGCTGGGAATTTCTGGATTAGTTGGATGGGCAGTGCCTGGAGAAGGGAGCAGGGGGTTACTGTTGGTGTTGGCAGTTCCAAGCGTAGGGGGTTGTTGGTGTTGTCAGTAGTACCTAGGGCACATGAGGGACAACTGAAGAGGGGGTTTGATAGTTCCTGAGGCAAACACTGTCTCCCCACAATATTCTCTCCTCCCAGGCAGGAGTTTGCAGGGAGAATAGTCACAGGGGAGGAGAGGCAATGAAACTACCTGCTCAGCAGGTACCACAGCTGCCACTGGGTGTTCGGGAGGCTGAACAGTACAAGGGGTTGTGCTGGATACATGAGATTTCAGCAGTGATGCAGGAAGCTCTGACAGGGCTGCCAAATGCATGAGTATACCAGGAGATGCCTGCCACCTGGAAGCCCTGCAACTAGAGAGGATTTTTTTTTTTGTTTTTTTTAAAAGCCTACCTCAATGCAATTCTTTCCACAACTTGTACCACACGTAGACTCCCCCACAGCACAATAAACTCCCTTTCGTTTCCAACACAAACCCAACTACAATGCACACATCCAATCTCCAGTTCCTCCCAATCACACTCAAGCACGCAACCATAACTGTATTATGTACAAAGTATGTGGTCAAACACCATATTATTTAGGTTTTGCCACTGTGTACCTTTGTAGGAAACAATTCTTAATCCAACTGAGGTTGGAACTCAGTGCGATTGGGAGGAACTGGCTGCATGCTTTTTGGTTGGTTGTATATTGAAATTAAAAAGGGAATTTTTTGTGTGGAGCCGAGTAGTCTGTAAATGCAGCTGGATACTGGAGTTTGAGTAAATCATGTGAAATGAGGTTAATATGGGTGTTAGTGTAAACTACTGATCTCCTCAATTGTCAGTGATTGTGTTGATAAGGAAATGCACTTGAAGACCCTTTTCTCTATTGTGCTTTGCATATGAATATGTACTGATGATTCCCTTCAAAGGTGTTGGTATGTTTTTGACAAGACACATATCTGTGCCTCCAGCAGGCACCTACTCTTGACTCTTAGGCCTGGTCTACACTGGGGTGGAGGGTGGGGCAAGGGAAGAAGGAAATTGATCTAAGTTACGCAACTTCAGGTATGTGAATAACATAGCTGAAGTTGACGTACTTAGATCGACTTACCGTGGTGTCTTCACCACGGTGAGTCGACTGCTGCCACTCCCTCGTCGACTCTGCCTGTGCCTCTCGCAGCGGTGGAGTACAGGAGTCAATGGGAGAGCGCTCGGGGGGGGGGGAGGGGTGTCAATTTTTCGCGTCTAGACTAGACGTGATAAATCGATCCCCGCTGGGTCAATCGCTGCCCAACGATCCGGTGGGTAGTGTAGACATACCCTCACTTTAAAGTTAAAGTTAAGCATGTGCTTAAGTGGTTTACTGAATCAAGGCCTCCACTGTAACACATACACAGTAATAAAATATTATGTATATGTGAACACATGTGAAGGTGATGTTGTAGAGCCATATGGTAAATTCCCTCATCTCTGACCACATCTTCTATGCCCTGTACAGAAATCAGTTTCTGCAGTTTCTAACACTTTAAACTTCCAAGCAGCAACCATTTTCTTTTAAAAATTTACCTGCCACAAATATGCTTCCTCCTTTGCCCCTCGAGACCTATATTCCCTAACTGAAACCAAATGTTCTTAAGGCAGGACATAGGCAGTCCTAATCCAGTGGCAAAGTCAGATCTTGCAACTTTGCAAGTATAGAAATAGAAGCTTTATACCACTGGAAAGGGGAGATTCTTTGGTTTCCAATACTTGGTTCTAGACCCAGATGGTTCCTAGATACTGGACTTTTAAATTATGACACTTTTACATGTAAAAATCTGTTTAAAGGTTAATTTTAGAGGATTTAAGAATGTATTATTTTTCTTTCCTTCTAAGTCATTGTAAAGATAGCCTTTTACTACCAAGGTAGCCTGCTTGTACATGTGATCAAGTACAACAATTAGTCTCAACAAAATATTCAAAACCATCATAATTTTTAAATATGTTTTTGCTTTTCTGCTAAATACGTGAGATACATAAAATTGATAATGGTGTACTTGTGAGGAATATAGCATATTCAATTCCTTCAAAGCCTTTACATCACACCATCATGGGAGTCTTCAGTGCATCTCTCACACATGCACACAAAAGATCATTTCTACATTTAAGCTCTGCACTAATTGCCCATGCAGGGAAACCAGTAGGGTCTGAAAAAGAAGCTATTCATAACAGTGGTTTGAAAGGCATAAAGGAACCACACAAGAGGAGAAGTTGAAAACCAGTTCAATGCTTCTTCCCCCTTATTGCGCAGGACAATGTCATATGTCTGCTTTTATTCCTGAGAAATTTCTCAGTTCATCCCAACTGAAGAAAATCATTATTCAAAACCTGATGATCATTCATCAGCATGCTAAGGATAAAGTGTACCGAGATATAGGTTCAGAATCCAGAAACATTTAACATGATATATAAAACTGAAATGTATTTTTATGTGTATAAAGACATTAAGATGGTCTGTGAGCCATTTACAAAGAAAACATATTTTGAATTAAACATTTTCTCCAAGCTAAGTGTAAAATAACTAAATTACATGTTCACAGAAAAGTACTCACATTGCTAAGGTGCAATTAGAAATATTAGCACTGTTCCCCCTTTTGAAAATTTACTGTGAAGAGAAAATATTTGCAGTTCGTAAAAGCTAAACAGCAGCAGTGATGAAAATATGCTGCATCTTGTATCTGCAGGCTAGCGATTATACAGGCAGCTGCAGTGACGACTGCCCCACAAATGACCTCTTCTGTTTCTTTTGGGGGATGAGGTAATTATAGTAACTAACTCTGCTAGTTTAGTCTTAGGGCTTCTCCTTACCATACGCTGCCATTTTACAGGAGATAGCTTTTCAAATATAGCCAATGTCTACAGCAGTGTAAGGTGAACTCCCCTCAAACAATTGAATCTCAGTTTCAGAAGTGAAAACTGCAGCTCTCACATTTCTACAATTCTAAAAACATGAACACTTTTAAAAACATGGGTCAGTAAAATAATAAGTTAATGGGGGGTGGGGGTGGGAAAGCCCACTAACTTTTCGAGATTTCATTATACCCTAATAAATACTGCTCACAGCACTTAAATCATTTTTACAGATTCTCAAAACTGTATTTCTTTGATCCCAATGACTTCCCGACATCTTTACCTGCAATTAGTTTATATACTTACAATGTGAATGTCTTTCAGAATTTCCTTATAGCTGATTGATCTGGGGGCATCCAAAGCTACCAAGCACAACCCCCAGGTGGTGGATGGGGAGTGTCCACATGTGGGCAGCTCTGAATAATGAATAAGGAGCCGTGGACCTTAGGTTGTACTTAGGGCTGGTAATCTCGTAAAAACAAATGTACCACAGAAAACTTACTACCGGAGCCATATTGGTATGCAGCAGGCTTGAACACGAGATCAACTTCAATTGAAGAATATGATGGACATTGCCCAAACCCATAAGGAAATCCATGTCCTGAAAACTCCTGTTGCTCAAGGCCAGGTCAGTAATAAAAATCAGATTTTGGAATCTGAGAACAGTGTATGAAGCTATTAAAACTGCTCAAGTAATTAAAGAAATGGATAGATACCATCTTGATGTCCTTGGAATCAGCAAGGGTAGATGGGCAGGTTCATACAAACAACACTTTAGAGAAACAAATAAGACATCATCTACACCTGAACATCGGTAGTAGACATGACGCTAGCATAGCAATCCTAATGGTGAATGAAGCAGAGCAGGCACTGACTAAGTGGGAATCAGTCAATGAAAGAATTATTAGAGCTCACTTTCAGACTAGCGTCTTCAAACTAACAGTCATACAATGCTAGGGTGACCAGATGTCCCGATTTTAGGTAATAGGAGCCTATATAAGAAAAAGACCCCAAAATCGGTCTTCTATGCACCAGGGAACAAAAAGCCAGAGGAGTAACATTCTTTTTAGGATTTTTTATAGGATGTGTTAATTCAGGTCCCAAAACATGATATCCTAGTGACTATAGGCGATTTTAGCGCAAATTTTGGCAGTAACAACGATGGGTTGGATAAAGTTATGGTCAAGTGCAGCAAGGATTTGGACATGAACCAAAATGGTGTACGGTTATTAGAAATTTGCAATGTAAACAACACCGTGATAGGTAGAACAGTATTTCCTCATAATGAAATCCATAAGGTGATATGGAATTCCCCAGACGGTACTACAAAGAACCAGACAGAAAACTTATGCATTTCAGTAATGTTTTGCAGCTCATTAGCAGATGTATGTGGGTACAGGCGAACAGATGTGGGCAGTGACCACAGTCTTTTTATCACGAAGTTGAATATCAAGTTAAATAGAATGAAAAGGTTAAAAGAAGACCTCACATCAACAGTGCACCATTAAAAGACCCAAACACAAAAAGTGCTTTTCAACTTGAACTGAAGAACAGGTTCAGTGTTCTAATAGAGTTAACTGAAGAAAACTAAGACACTGATATTCTGTGGGAAAACATCAAAGACTGCTATCTAAAAAGAGCTAAGATGATTCCAACAACAATGAAATCTAAAACGGAAGAATGGATTAGCAATGCTACTTGGGCAACAGTGAAAAAGAGAAGTCTAAAGCAAAAAACTCATGCAGGCTAAGAGAATGCATGTGGTAAGAAGCATACAGAAGATCGGATAGACAGGTAAAAAGGAACACTAGAAAAGCTAAAAAGCCATATATTGATTAAAAAAACATCAAGAGCCTGAAGATGCTTGCTCAAGACATGACCTTACAACCTTGTATAAGATAACTGAACAGCTAACAGGAAACTTTAGCAGTGCTGGAGGCCCTATTAAAGATGCAAATGAAAAGACTCTTAGTATAGAAGAACACAGGAAAAAATGGGCAGAACATTTTCAGGCTGTTTTAAATAGACCAAGCCCAAGCAAACTACTAGAAATACATGATGAAGACCTACCGCTAGAGCTTGATATTGATTCAGGAGATAGAATAATGGAAAAAAGAGTTAGAAAAGCCATCAGTAAATGCAAAAATGGGAAAGCAGATAACATTACTGAATAGATACTTTAAATGAGAGATACAATAGTCCTCCAGACTTTCCTTGTGTTTTTGGGTAGAATATGTAATGAAGAAAAGAACCCAACAGAGCTGGAAGAGAGGCTTTATAATGAAATTGCCAAAGAAGGGTGATCTTACCAATTGCAATAACTGAAGGGGAATCACATTACTCTCAGTACCTGGAAAAATCATGGGCAACATCATCCTGGAAGATATCAAGAAACAACCTGATCTTCAACTTGGAAGGAACATCCAGGTTTTAGACCTTGAGATCAAGTGCAGACCATGCTGTTGTTCTCAGATGAATTATATAATTAAGTGAGGTGTGGCAAGCACCTCTTGTGATAAATTTTATAGATTTCCAGAAGGCTTTTGACAGAGTACACAGAGAGAGTCTTTAGAAAATTATAGCATTCTATGAAAAACCAGCAAAAATAATCAGAATCACCAAAGATCTATATAATGCTGAATGTGTAGTCGGAGATGGTGACAACATCAGTCAATGGTTTGAAGTGATTACTGGAGCAAGGCAAGGGTGTATTATATCCCCACTATTGTTTGCACTGGTCACTGACTGTTATGAGAAAAGTAACTGCAGAAAGCAACCAAGGAATTTTATGGACAAATGACAAAGCACAACTGAATTACCTTGTTTTTGGTGAGGACACTGTCCTCCTTATTCAACATATCACTTAATGGAAGAAAAGCTTTAGGGAGATGCAGCAAAACAAGTTGGTATGTTTATCAACAAGGGGAAGAAAAAATATATGGCAATCGGTGTTCCAAAAGTAATCCTTAGAGTGGAGGAAGAAACACTAAAATAAGTCAGTCATTTTACTTATATAGGGAGTGAGATGTGCAAGGACGGTGACACCATGCTAGATGTCAAACAACAAATATCAAAAACAGCAAACAGCTTTCATAAACTTGAAAAGATTTGGAAAAGTAGCTTGATTGGCATGGACTTAAAATATGAATTTTTAACACCAGCATCCTGTCCCCCTTTATGGAACAGTTACTGAAGTTTACAACAGAAATTGAGAAGACCAATTCATTTCAAAATAAATGCCCGCAGTAGATCTTCAGAGTCCATTCGAAAGTGCTTCTTTCAACATCAGAAATTTTAAGTAAACCAAGCCAATCTAAAACATCAAATATGGTAAGATATGACAATTTAGGATATGCTTTAAGGATGTTACTAACACAACTTCCTTAGCAAGTAATAGTATGTACACCACCTGGAAAGAGAAAAAGAGGGCGACCTAGAGAAACATTATGCAGAACAATAAAGAAAGAAGCTAAATCCATCAACATGACAGAAACCTGAACAGACCAGCACAACACCGAAATAAACAGCAGAAGCTAGCGGCGGTCCTATGCACCTGAGGGTGCAGGATGATAAAGAAAAAGAATAGCTGATTAATGTTACTTAAGCATTAATTATTCCACTTTTCTTTTACATAAGTCTGAAGGGCATGTCTTTCCACCTCCCCGAAACACAGAAATCAGAGTGCAGAAGTGTGTATTATTATCTATGCTTGTGCATCTGTGTATATATTCCATACTCTAGTAAACATAACTGCATGTTGAAAAACAGACATGCACACAAGCATGTTCAAATTTTAAAGGCATGCTTGTATGCACAATCCAGTGATAACAAGGAAAATTGCTTCCCTCTTTATTCTTACCAGCATAAATCTACAAATGGATGCCCCTTTCCTAGCTGAGGGCCTCAGCACTGCCCGGTGCCAACAAACCCTACTCCCAAACCTGAAGATCTTCCTACCTCCCCCCTCTTTTCTCTCTCTCTCTCTCTTTTTTTTAAACCACAAAGAATAGGTGATCACATTTGGAATTTTCAATGAAAGCACGGTAGTAGCCCCACTGACTTCAATTGCTCAAGTGTTTTGCTGGACTGGGGCTAAAGTAAGCAGACACTTGTGGGATCGACACTTGAAGTCAGGGAGATCCTCCTCTCTGTTCTGTTCCTCTGTACACTTGAGGTGGCTTGTTGAAACAATCAACCTCTGTCTTTGAGTGTCCTCTATAGACGTGTGATTCTTCACAATGAACGGTTACTCTAAACTGTAATGAATGGTGGGGAAAAGAAGTCTGCTACACCCACAAGACGTTTGTTAAGTTACAGCATATATTAAAAATTCCACAGATACAAGTACAGTATCAGTTACCTGCTGCTGCAAGAAGAGGCACAATTGTGCTCTCACACAGTACATGAACATTGCTGTGGGTATACAGTTGAGAAAATCTTCCCTTTTTTTAAAATGTGAGGTAATCTCATCTCTATTATGGTTCTGACCATGAAACAGACAATAGACTAAAGATAAGAGAAGCAGGTTAAAGAAAAATTCAAGAGGTCAAGAGAGACCAGAGGGGGAATTCATTTATATACATATATTTTTTTAAAAAATCAAAACAAAAACATTATTGTAGTACATTAGAATCAGGGAAAAAAGAGGACTAGTAATGGTACAATTTGTCTGAGTAAATATGACCACCGAAGTGCTTTTTTTTTTTAACCAGCCAAAGTTTTAACACTTCAAATACACATCCTTCAGCCCATGTGCAATATCTTGTGTATGAAACATTAAAAAAAAGTACAAAGTTGATCCATATTAAGATGATAATAGCTCCATACTTCAGGGAAACAATACAGCTGCTGCAAGTTGTTTTGTCAAAGGTCTATTTAATAACATTTCCATACTATGAATTGATGTGTTATATTAGAACGGCTCTCAAGGAGACGAATATGGATTTATACATTAGAACATAACAGCTCCAAAGGAACTGTTAAAAACTATCAAAATAATACATAATGTAAAAACTCAGCAGACTGCAAAAATTAATACCTAACCAATAAGGTGAATGCATATAAAGTCTGATACCAGTTTATGTCAAAATAATAGTCCACCTCTATTTAAAAAATAAATATATAAATCATTGAGTGTCCTTACCAGAACTACTCTCTGAAACCTCACAAAATTGTGATGTGGCAGCAGTGCAGCCCTTGGTATTACACCACCTGTAACACAAACCATATTATGATACTTTCTGTCAATATATATTTGAAAGAATAATGGAAATAGTATAAGAGATATTTTTCTAATCTTTTTTGCAGAATCTATTAAAGCAACATTCATAGTTTCCTAAGGGGCAAACCAAAATATCACACAAATAGCCGTATCTTAATTGCTTTAGGAGTATATGTTCATTTTTTTAAAGAAGGAAATTCCAAGTAAAGTTTCAACTCTATTCTTGCCTCCTGCTTTTATGATAAAAACAGAAGCATTCGTTTCAGATTAGAAAGTTAGAAGTGCCAAAAAATTCCATTCAGGCTGATTTCTCAGGATGACTACCTAGAATTTTACAACAATCCAACTTACTCATTACCAACATCTAAGTAATGAGACAACAACTTAGTGTGGACTACAATGGCAAAACAATTTCCAAGATGACTAAACATTATGCCAACTATGGATGTTCTCTTACGGTTTCTATTACTTTATGTTTCTGATAATTTCATCTCTTCAGCTACATCTCCAGTTTAACAATATTTTTATATAGAAATTTCCACAGGTATGGGGGTTAAAATATAAAGTGGTCAAGAAAAAAATTGGTTCCTCAGTCATAGAACTACTTATGTTGCACCATATAAATTAACATTATAGGTGTTGCAAATCATGACGATGTGTTTACTTGAACTGTACCAACATTTTTCAACCTGGCCACTTTGGAAATGGACTTTAAGTAGGGTGACCATATTTCCCTATGCTGAATACGGGACACTTGGTAAAATTACAGTAACTCCTCACTTAACGTTGTAGTTATGTTCCTGAAAAATGCGACTTTAAGCAAAACGATGTTAAGTGACTCCAATTTCCCCATAAGAATTAATGTAAATGAGGGGGTTAGGTTCTAGGGAATTTTTAAACATGTACACACACACACACACACACACACACACACACTATAAGTTTTAAACAAACAATTTAATACTGGTACACAGTGATGATGATTGTGAAGCTTGGTTGAGATGGAGGAGTCAGATGGTGGGATATTTTCCAGGGAATGTCTTGCTGCTAAATGATGAACTAGCAATTGGCTGAGCCCTCAAGGGTTAACTCTCACAGTCTACAAGGCAGCAGGAATGGAGAGAGGGGAGAGAGCATCGCAGACATAGACACACACTGTGTGTGTGTGCACGCGTGTGTGTGAGAGAGATGTGCATTTCCCCTTTAAGTACTGTACACTGCCTTGTTAATTAGATCAGCTTGCTGAGACTGCAATCCCTCTGTCCTGAGCCCTGTCGTGTGTTCCCCCTGCTCTATGAAAGATGGGATAAGCGGGATGCAGGAGCAGGGGGGAGGGGGACACCCTGACATTAGCCCCCCCCTTCCTTCCTCTGCGCCCCCCCACCCACCCCCCACAGCAAGCAGGAGTCTCGGGGAGCAGCTCCAAGGCAGAGGGCAGAAGCAGCATATGGCCGTGGGAGGAGGGACAGCTGTAATTGCTAACCTGCTGGGCAGCTGCAGCACAGGGAACTTAGGGGAGCGGGGAGCTGATGGGGGGCTGCTTAGGGTTACCATACATCCTCTTTTTCCCGGACATGTCCGGCTTTTTGGCAGTCAAACCCCAAAAAGCCGAACATGTCCGGGAAAATGGCGGCTCTGCTCCTCCCCGAATCTTCGGCTCTGTTTAAGAGCCGAGCTGCCCGAGCTCTACCGGCTTCGGGCAGCCCCATGCCTCCAGACCCTGTGCTGCTGGAGCCCGGGAGGGGAAGTGCCCGGCTGGGGGCGCAGGGTCTGGAGGCACGGGGGCTGCCCGAAGCCGGTAGCGCTCGGGCAGCTCGGCTCTTAAACAGAGCCGAAGAGTCGGGGAGGAGCAGAGCCCCGGCAGCTGGAGGCTCTGCTCCTCTTCGGCTCTGTGTAACTGACACTGTGTAAGTTACGCAGAGCCACGGCAGCTGGAGGCTCTGCTCCTCTTCGGCTCTGTTTAAGAGCCGGGCTGCCCGAGCGCTACCGGCTTCGGGCAGCCCCTGTGCCTCCGGACCCTGCACTGCCGGAGCCCGGGAGGGGAAGTGCCTGGCCGGGGGCGCAGGGTCCGGAGGCAGAGGAGCTGCCCGAAGCCCAAGCGCTACCGGCTTCACGGTTTGCTGGGCAGCCTCCAGACCCTGCGCCCCCGGCTGGGCGCTTCCCCTCCCGGGCTCCAGCTGCGCTGGGGAAGCGCCGGCTGGGGGCGCAGGGTCTGGGGGCTGCCCGGCAAACCCTGAAGCCGGTAGCACTGGGGCAGCCCTTTCCCCGTGGCTGGGAGTGGGAGGGAGGAGGGGGCGGAGTTGGGGCGGGGAAGGGGTGGAGTTGGGGCGGGGTTAGGGGTGGTGAAATGGGCGGGGCCAGGGCCCGTGGAGGGTCCTCTTTTTTTATTTATGAGATATGGTAACCCTAGGGCTGCTGGTCCACCCTGGTTCCAAGCCCCCATCAGCTAGCTGAAACAGGCTGCTCTTCCTGCAAGCAGTAGACAAAGCAGGCGGCTGCCAAACTATGTTCGAAGGGAGCATTGCACAACTTTAAGCAAGCATGTTCCCTAATTAATCAGCAACGTAACAACGTTAACCGGGCCGGGATGACTAAGTGAGGAGTTGCTGTACTTGTATTCAAGTGAGTTCAATGACAATCAATCAGAACTATGCGGTACAAACATTCAAATTATCATCAAGTTGACTGAGCCCCTGTTAAAAAGAAATACTGTGTACTGAGACTTTTTATTTACTTTCTTATCTTTAAGGCTTTAGGGTTCACATGGGGAGAGGTGACACACACACACACACACACACACACACGGGGGTGACCGACCCAACCCTCTCTGGCAGGCGTTCTCCGCCCATCATGCCTGGCTGGGCCCCTGGGATGGATCTGCCTCTCCTGGTACCTGGCACCACATCTTCCCAAGGCAACATGTTAAGGATGGAGCACGCAGGGTCACAAGGCCCCCCTCCCCAGATTTCTGCCAGGGTTCACACCAGAATGTGGTCAGCAGCAGCCTTTCCGCACTACGCAGGAGGGAAGTGATGGGAGCTGCTTCCAGCCACAGGGGAGTGTGTGGGGAGGGGGACGGGGGGGGAAAATGACCTGGCCGTGTCTTCGCAGATCTCATCTCTTCCCCCACCCTTCCCCGCTCCGCCCACCCACCCTACCCCACTCTCCCCCCGCAGCTGGAAGCAGCTTGTGCCTTCCTCCACGCACAGTATCGAAAAGCAGCTTACCCCTCCAGGCTGCTCCTAGCCACCAATATAACCAGCCACCTCCTGTCCCCCGGCTACAAAAGGGGTTAAGCCCTAAGGATGCATTGTGCACCAGGCCCAAGGAACCTGACTGCAGAGGCTTCAGCGAACTAGGCCAAAGAGGTGGCTCAGCAGGGGAGGGTGATGCAGCAGCCCCATGCTCCCTGGGGGCAGGACCCAGGGCGGGTGTGTGTGTGGGTGAACAGAGTGTTAAGCCCCTCCTTGAGGGGCTGCTGTGAAGCCTGCAGATTCGGGGCGGGAACAGGCTGGAAATCGCTTCCCTCCCCCCACTCCAGAGCTTAGCTGAGGAGTGGAGAGGCTTCCCCATGCCAGTGCTGTGCGGAGCTTTGGCACATGCAGGACTCGGATCCTCCTGGCCAGCGCCCCAGGCTTTCCCAGGGTGTCAGCCCAGCCAGAGGCAGTGAGGGAAGGAAGGAGCCTGCTTGCGAGACTGATGGTGACCTGATCACTCCGACCAGGGCCTGGTTTCCGCATAGCGCTAGATGTGGGATATGGAGGAGCAGCGGTGCTGGTGTGGGGGTGTGTGAAGGGGTAAAGCAGGGAGAGGATAGCGAGAGGGGGAGCACGTAAAGGGCCGATGGGTGGACAGCCAAAGCGAAACATAACCGGCTGCTGCCTGACACCAGCCCGCACTCACCAGCCACTGCAGCTCACAGCGCGCAGCCAGTGCCAGCCAGAAACAGGACTGGGGATGGGACCCTGCTGGTCGAGAGCTGGCACGCAGCAGGGGCTACGCTGATGGACCAGCAGGGTGAATGGCTGGCCCCACGCGTTGCAGCTTTGCCCCACCACCAGCCTTGCACGCCCACCCCCATCGTTGGCCACTGGACCTCCCCACTCACCGCTGGTGGGCGGGTAGCTGGCGAGCAGGTATCCGGCCATCAGCAGAAACCACCAGTGCTGATGGGGGCAGACAGAAAATACTAGATAATTTGCCCATTTTTTAAAAAAAGTCAGGACACCCGTGGGAGGGCTTAAATATGGGACTGTCCCTTTAAAAACGGGACGTCTGGTCACCCTAACTTTAAGGAGTTTCCATGCTTCACAAACCGAGCAAAGGTAAAGCCTGTGGATTATACAAAAGACCCTACGGAGTCCATGTGGAGGTTAGAAGCTCCACAAAAGTCCCTATAAGAATCTCTGTGTTTCAGAAAAAATGCTGTTTTCAGTGAGACTAGGATCAGATTAGTAGTAAAAGAACCATTTGTAATGGAATACACATGATAATTTTGGCCAAAGTTCAAGGCAAAACCTCAAAATGAGTGGCTGATGGGTATGAATGCTAATTATTTTCTAGAGACTGAGCTAAGCAGGACTAAAAGCCATAAAACAGAAAAAGACATCACAGATAACACAGACTTCCCAAAATTACTGCATATCCAGGGCTGAAAACACGGAAGGAAATCCACCAGAGAGCATTTAGTATTCCAAAATTTCCAATCACTCTTGCCTCTAAAATAACGCAGTTATAAAATACCTAAGTCTTATATCAGCATTTGAACCAGAATTTAATGTGCTGGTTTTGGTTCTGAATGACAAAAATGTAGCTCATTTTTAAACCGCGGTCAACAATCCATCAGACATGTTCAAATTTCCCAAGAGATCTAGCTAATACATTGTAATCCAAATCAATGACCAAATAACAGGTTGCACCAGCATGGCTCATTCCTAAACTTCATAACAGGAGATTTAAGAAGCTAACAGCTATCACTCCCCTTTTGGCATTCCTGACAGCTGAAACACTTTCTATGGATGGAATCTTTTAATCTATGGAAAGAACTAAGCGAGAGAGAGAGATGAGGCTGCATTTCATTGAGATGGCACTAGCACACATTGATGTATTTTTGTATTATCTGTATGTACTGAATTGTTTGTGTGCTCAGAGTACAAAGATATCCCTAATTTATAAATTAAATGTTAATAGATATGTAATTCGTACACCCACTTCAATTCTGACGTGATATTAGCAGCTAATATTAAATGAGACACTAGTTAGAGATTAATGCTTTATACCACTTGAAAGCTGGGTATCAAGCTTTCAGAGGCAATACAGCACTTGGGTCCGTATCATACGATCAGGCCCTCCTGAATGGATCCAAATGCAGGATCAGTACCTTGTTTTCTACCTCTAGAAGTCCAAGGCAGTGGCTTCTAAAATGATATTGGAATTGAAGTGTAAGGGAAGGACAAACAGGGAACAGCAGCAGCAATCTGAATTACATGATTTTAAGGCCAGAGAAACCAATGGCACTGTTAAAATCCAAACTATTGTGACCTATCAGGGCTTGACGAAAATGCTACTGCTGGAAAGCGGAGAATCACAGGCTAATAATGGGTAACAGTGGACTTTTAAAATGTCACTAGTCCTTCGTTCTAGCAATGCTTATCCATAGTGACTCATGACTGGAAGAAAAGGTCCTGACATCATAACCAATGTAATTTAAAATTTTCTGCTAGAGTTTAAAGAACAGGAGTACTTGTGGCACCTTAGAGACTAACAAATTTATTAGAGCATAAGCATAAATTTGTTAGTCTCTAAGGTGCCACAAGTACTCCTATTCTTTTTGCGGATACAGACTAACACGGCTGCTACTCTGAAACCTGCTAGAGTTTAATATCTGTTGTTCTGATGGCTTCCTATAAACCTTTCTGGAGATGCGAATTGTATAGCATCAGCACCTACTAGTACTGCTAAAGCGGACATCAAAAAGTTAACATTATAAACACTGTTTAAATCTCAGATATAAAATTTAGCTCCAGGCTGAATCTTAGTAAACTAAGATCATTAACGGGATAATGATCCTTTTGTCTAAGCAAACCAGGGGAAACAAGCAAACAAGAGATTGAAATGTTTATAGAAGCTATGTTAACTTCCAAATTTTTAGTTACAACTGTGAGTATTTTACTTTCACAGTAAAATTATGCTTCGTATTACCAATTCATATTGTTTGCTGTGGTTATGCCAAACAAGACAGAACAGGGAGGCCTGAAGGGAAAGCAATGCAGTGAACAGAAGCCAGTTTGAGAGGAATCCCTTTCCTCTTTACAATTCTCCATAGAGCATACACAAAAAAACTGTACAAACAGAAAACTGGAAATTCATCCATCAATTAGCCTCCATTAGTACAACAGGAAACCTGTTCACAGTCAACTGATTTGCCACAAAGAGGGGGAAACACGGACTAGGTAAAAGGCACACTGATTCAATAAGATTTTAAGAGAGTGACTAAGGAACAAAGTTGTATTTCAAATGGACCCTAAACAACTGGACACATGCTGCTGTAATTTACATTGATAGTCTAGGGTAGTATCTCAGCCAACTTCAGCGGTGTTGCTCCTGATTTACACCCGTTTAACTACTTCAAAATTTAATTCAGTAAGTTCATTTTGAGTTTTTTAAATACTTGTCTATAATCAGCAATTTTTACCTACTGCCTGACTTTTGTGTCCTTGGTAAAGGAGGAATTAAAAACAATAAACCCACCCCCTACCCTCCCCCCAAAACCATAATTTTCCAGTTTGTTCAGTTTTCAGTGCTTCTGTAT
This sequence comes from Chrysemys picta bellii, assembly GCF_011386835.1. Lineage (NCBI taxonomy): Eukaryota > Metazoa > Chordata > Testudines > Emydidae > Chrysemys > Chrysemys picta. Next base: position 12,294,559 of record NC_088799.1, on the reverse strand, counting down.
TTTAGGCCTTGTCTACACTGCCAATTTACAGCGCTGCAACTGTCTTGCTCAGGGGTGTGAAAAAACACACTCCTGAGCGCTGCACGTTTCAGCGGGGTAAAGTAGCAGTGTAGACAGTGTACCAGCACTACTCCCCTCTTGGGGGTGGGTTTTTTACTGCCGCGACTACACAGCCATGTTAAAGCGCTGCTGTGGCTTTAACGTTACTAGTGAAGATGAACCCTTAGATTGTAAATTCTTTGGGGTAGTGGCAGTAGTGTGGACAGGTGTCCGATTTTCGACCAGAAGGTCCTGTTGAAAAGGGGACCTGATGGTGTCTGGTCAGATCTAGTGGCTGGTTACAGATCTGCTTCCTGAGGGTGGGGGAGGCATGGAGGTGCTGAGTCATCACCCATGCCAGCACTTACTCAGCCAGGGCCACCTCCTACTTGTATCGGGCGGCTGCAGCTCCCAACCCCAACTCCGCAGGCAAGTCTCTCCCGACCAATGCATGGACAGGGTGGGAGCAGAAAAGCAGTGGTTTTGGGTCACCAATATGGCCACAGGGGGGAGAGTTGTGGACACTAACTCAGGGTCTTGAGGACAGGGTAGGAACTCAGTCTACTCACAATCTCCTTTTAGATAAAAGCTGGGTTGTGATTTTTTTTTGGTATACTGTACCTCTACTTTTATTACAATAAACTGAAATTAAAGTCAAGATTCTCAAAACAGGTGAAACACACACACCTGCAAGAATGTGCACATCACCCTTGCACAACCAACAGTTGTACATGTGAACAGAGTTGCAGAATATGCAAATGTATACTTGCAAGGTGGGGGCTGGAAGTCCAGGGGGGACTGCACAGGTTTTGCCATTGAACCCATTAAGTATAGCTTTGAAATGCTGGTCCTAACTTTTTGCAGTTTTGAGAACGGGACAAGGATGGCAGGTTTTTATTACTACCAACCATCCATAGCTTAATATTTTGTAACTGAATAATAAAATTAAATGGGAAAACACCAATCCCCAAACTAATTTTAATGCTACAGGGTAGGGCTACAAGATTAAATCCTCAAAAGTAACTGAAATCCCTAAAATTGTATTTACCCTGCCTTGTTGCAAATCCCATCTATTTTATAGTAGTCAGTAACAACAAAGATCTTCATCCAGCAAAGACTTACGCACTTTAACTTTTCATACAGTGAGTGGTTCCATTGACTCTAAGAATGAAATTAAGCATGTGCAGAAGTCTTTGCAAGATCAAGGCCAAAGATTTTATATTTAAATAGAAGTTATTACTTCATTCAATGTGACAGAATATTAGAATTTTAGAATTTCATAAAGAATATTTGATCCTCAAACTTTTACACTGCCATAATGCTAGAAAGCTATTTTTTAGTTTTTGCATTTAACTTCCCAAAATTCTTTTTTAAAAGGAAAACCTCAAGAGGCAGCTGGCTTGCACAGCTCTTGCAGTGAAACCAAGTCTCTTGCTCTGCAAAAGGGCAGCCTTGTTAAAACAAAACAAAAAAAGAAGGGGAGGAGAGAGGGGGAAGGGGAGTTTATGAAATGAAGGGAAAAAAAGTCACGCTTACTGAACTCAAACATTCTGAAAAATAATTCAACATCAGGCAGAAGCAAGGCAAAAAATATTAAGGGCAAAACATGTTCATGTTTCTGACAATTATGAGCACCGTTGTTGCTTAGCCATTCTTTTAAATTTTATGAACACAAACTTGTTTGTAACCTAACTATAGTAGGAGCTACTAAATGCCTGCTATAAAAGAGTTTGGGAACCATGCAGTATTGAACATTTTCTCTCTAGTGCTTAATGTGTCCATACATTAAAAAACATCAACTAAGAGGGAAATACAGATTACTTATATGCTTCAAATTAATTATGAAGCTGCTTTGTTATTACAGGACTCTAAAAGCAGGTGGTTTTGACAGCCACAGAAAAGCAGAGGTACTGCATTTGATTTGGCTAAGCATTGCATTGTATGATTTTCAGTAGCTTTCACTTTTCTTTTCCTTTTAAACAGTTAATGGACATGTATGGCAGGATTCCACACCCACCCATACTATGCATGACGAAACTGTCAGTAGGACATGCTGCTGGATCAGCATGGAATTTTACACCCTTATTAGAGAAGCAGCACCTCACTGAGGCTAGGTCTACACTACCCACCTGAATCAGCGGGTAGAAATCGACCTCTCGGGGATCGATTTATCGCGTCTCGTCGGGACATGACAATCGATCCCCGAATCGACGCTCTTACTCCACCAGCGGAGGTGGGAGTAAGCGCCGTCGACGGGAAGCCGCAGAGGTCGGTTTTGCCGCCGTCCCTACAGCGGGGTAAGTCGGCTGCGATACGTCGAATTCAGCTACGCTATTCGCGTAGCTGAATTTGCGTATCTTAAATCGACACCCCCCTGTAGTGAAGACCTGCCCTGAGATGATAAACTGGCATAGACTCAGCCATCCTGTGTAAACTCGATTCCTCTCGGTTAGCAGAAGTAACCTTTGGTTAAAGAGAAAAATGTTTGTTGACGGAACATTATTATAAATATTGTTAAAATCCAAGATTGTCTTTTTCTGAGTTATAGTATTGTTTGCAATGCTATAAAGATGTGTCAGCAATTTCCTTTACAAACTCCTCTTTTCAGCTGACCAGTACTCAAATATTGCTTCTAGTGGAATCAGGCCTATACATTTTTTAGCTTAAAACCACTTTTTAATTTTTTTATTTGGTTTTGTGATGAAGGGAACATATAATTTTTTATGTACGCTTTTTTAAAATTTAATTATAAACAAAGTGAGACCCAATAGTATGAAAATCTCTGCTTACAAAAAATGTGAGTTCTGTTCTCACAAAAATTACTGATGTCTAATTAAATAATTACTGTCTGTATAAAATGCAGTATTTAATTTTATTTTTAAGAAGAAAGAATGGCTCTTCAGCATTAGAATAAATATTAGTAATATCTGACAAAAAAATTCTCTGTACCGTGAACATGTCAAAGAATGCCCCCAAACCAGATTGATGCAGAAACAGAAATAGAGGAGAAAAGGTACTCAAAATAAAAATGGAAAAATAAATAAAAATAATGTAAGGCACCATCCTGCACTGAGATCCATATGAGCACTGTGGTTTACCTACACTGAAGTCAGTGCAGCAGAGGGGCTTTGTTTTTAGACTATTGTGCATGTGTAACCCACACACCTTCTGGGTGTGGTGTTCTGTCCCATCTAGTGGCACCAAGACCACTTAGACATGCACAGATTCCGAGGCCAGAAGGGACCATTATAATCATCTAATCTGACTTCCTGTATACACAGGCCATAGAATTTACAGAAAATAATTCCTAGAGCAGATCTTTTATAAGAACATCCAATCTTGATTTTAAAATTGTCGTCGTAATTTCTGGTCCACCTCTCCCTCTCCCACTTGCATGAAAATAAGAACTTTGTCACTGAAAAGTTTGATTTACTTCCTGCTTCTTATTCCCTACACAATGCTCTAATCCAGAGGTTCTCAAACGGTAGGTCGGGACCGCAAAGTGGTTCATGACCCTGTTTTAATGGGGTTGCTACGGCTGGCTTAGACTTGCTGGGTTCTGGATTCAAAGCCTGAGCCCCACCTCCTAGGGCTAAAGCTGAAGCCAGAGGACTTCAGCCCTGAGCTGCGGGGCTCAGGTTACAGGCCCCCTGCCTGGGTCTGTAGCCCTTGGTCTTTGGTCCCCCCCACCTGGGGTGGTGGGTCTCAGGCTTTGGTCCCCCCACCTGGGGTGGGCTTGGTCTTCGGTCCCCACTCCTGGGGTCGTGTAGTAATTTTTGTCGTCAGAAGGGGGTCGCGGTGCAATGAAGTTTGAGAACCCCTGCTCTAATCCTCTGTTTCTGAGAGCAGCCAACCATTAAGCTGAGAATCAGAAAGTCAAATAAGGCATTACCAACAGGGGCTGGTTAATATATAAAAACCAAAAAAGATCCACTTTTCAATTCCATCCTAGAAGGAATGAACCCCTCCTCCCCAAAAAATAAAACAGGGAAAGTGGGTTAGAGAATGCCAAACACGTAAATAGAATGATCTCTAATTAGCATCTCAAAATTGTCCCATGAGACACCAGTGGGCCTTTTAAAAATGCATTTTCAGTTAGCAAATATATTACTGACGGCAAACATGGATTTTAATTTTATAATATAATTCAGAGATAAAGATAGTACAAACACTCACACCATCAGATGCATGTTAACTGAACAGGCTGTAATATGGTACAAAGTCGGTACAGTGCTTTGAACATATAAAATGCTATGTAAATATTATTGACTGACAATATAAATGTTATAAGTGGTATTTCCTTGGTAATGGAACAAATAATATTTCTAATTTTCTTCTATAAAGAAAATGTCAAACATTTCTAATCACAATAAGGTGGGCCCAGAAACCACTTACAGCCCCGAACCGGCAAAGACTTATGTATGTGCTTAACTTTAACCATGTGACTAGTCCCACTGATGCCAGTGAGACTACTTGCTTACAGTTAAGCACACTGCATAAATGTTGACAGGATCATGGTCCAAGATATCTAGAATAATGGTCACTTCTAATGCCTGAATGTGTGTGGTTCCATTTTCATGCATTTGTAAAATACTTCAGCCAAATTCTAGCACATCAGTTTTTAGCAGAAGTGAATTATACCCCTTCTGCTAGATAAAAATGATACAAGGATCAGAATGCTACAGACAAAAAAACATGTTAAGGATGGCTTCTGAAATATTACATTTTTAAATAAAATGAGATCACTGAATATTATGTTAGCAAAAACTCTTCTCCCAATATTTGAAAATCAAACTCTATTTAATGTGAAATCTCTCTGTAAAACATTAGTTTTCACACCAAGGTCATGTTCCAAGTTAATTCTGCTCTCCTCCTAATCCCTGTCACTTCCATAATAAATTTTTAGAAGATTTACTTTACTGAAAGTTGTACTGAAAAAGAATAGGATAGTATCCCTTTAAATAGAGAATCTTCTGGTGGTGCTCACCACGTCCTATGTTGGAGAAGTTCACAGAACCCAACCAGAACAGCAATATGTATATGCATATGCCTTAAATGTTATATATTCAGTAAACAGGATTTGAACCACATTGTGCTGTGCGATTCGTTTGTTTTGTTAAGAACAATAAAAACCAAAAGTCTTCCAAGCACTATCAAAATGTCTGCATTACTTACAGTCCAATCTTCCCTGCCCACACAGATGAGGATTTGTGTTGTGACTCCATAAAGTTTCATTAAAATTAAAATTCTGACTCCCATCTCCAAGCCCTCAACTTAATACTTTTCTTCTTATAGGGCATTTCTCTTTTCTGCATAAAATTTCCCATGGTTATTCTCCAATCAGGGCCCAATTTTGTGCGTGAAAAGTCAGGCTGCTTTGGAGACAAGATACTGAAAAAGTGTCGTTTTCTTCATTTTTGAAAATTGTTTCAACTCTTTTTGCCTAATCATAACTCAAATGACTTGAGCGAACGCCATTAGCGTTTATATACATAGCCTCATTATTTACAGGATTCTTTTTTACCAAACTGGAGTATTAAAGTGTTTCATTTTTAAAGGTTGTCTCTACATGTACTATAACTTTTCTGACTAGTCTTGCAAATACTACAAGCACGGCTTCATTTACCTGTTTAAAAAAGATCTCTGAAGTCTGCATCCACATCCACATCCGCCATACAATTATATCCGGCCCGCGAAATCGTTTTATATATCTGTTTTTAATGGCCCTGTGATATGACGCCCCAATAACACACACTACAAATCCCATGATGCAGTGCAATTGCCGCCAACGGCAAGCCGCGGTTCAAGTTCGCGGTCTGTTGATGTATACAACGCTAATCTCAAATCAAAGCTAGACCCCAACAATGGCCAAGAGAAAAATTGATTCTGAAAACCGAGGCTTTCAAAGCCGGTGGGAGAATGAGTATATGTTTACTGAAATTGCAGGTAAACCAGTGTGTCTCCTTTGCGGGAGTAATATCGCTGTAATGAAGGAGTATAACCTAAGACGGCACTACGAGACGAAACATGAGAACAAATTCAAAAACCTGAGCGCAGGACAGAAGCTACAAAAGGTAGAGGAGTTGAAGAAGAATTTGACATCCCAGCAGACGTTTTTCACCAAAGCAAAATCACAAAGTGAAGCTGCTGTGAAAGCAAGTTTCATTGTGGCCGAAGAGATCGCCAAATCAGGACGGCTGTTTACCGAGGGGGAATTCGTAAAGAATTGTATGATGAAAGTGTGCGACGTCCTTTGTCCAGATAAAACGCGAGCGTTTGCAAATGTAAGCCTCAGCAGAAACACTGTTGCTAATCGGGTTTGTGAGATGGCGACTGATTTGAAAACACAGTTGATTGAAAGAGCAAAAGATTTTGTTGCATACTCCCTTGCCGTGGATGAAACTACTGACGCGACTGACACTGCACAGCTGGCGATATTTATCCGTGGTGTGGATTCCAATTTGTGCGTAACAGAGGAAATACTGGACATTAAATCGATGCACGGGACAACGAAAGGAGAAGACATCTTTGGAAATGTATTTCAAAGTGTAACCGACATGAAACTGCCGTGGGAAAAACTCGTTGGACTTACAACAGATGGCGCACCTGCTATGTGTGGTGAAAAAAATGGACTGGTGGGAAGGATGCGCTCAAAGATGCGGGAGGAGAACTGTGCCGGTGAGTTGACAGTGTATCACTGCATCATACACCAGGAATCGCTGAGTGCTAAAGTCCTAAAAATGGATCATGTGATGAACACTGTAACACAAACCGTCAACTTTATCAGAGCCCACGGTTTAAATCACCGCCAATTCCAGTCTTTTCTGCGGGAAATAGATAGCGAATTTGGCGATATGCCATATCATACGGAGGTCCGGTGGCTAAGTCGGGGAAAAGTTCTCAAAAGACACTTTGAGCTGCGAGAGGAAATCTGCCAGTTCATGGACAGTAAGGGGAAAGACTGCACAGTTCTGCGGGATGAAAAGTGGAAATGTGAGTTGGCGTTCCTGGCTGACATAACGTCGCATCTTAGCGCTTTAAACCTTCAACTCCAGGGACGGGAGCACATAATAACCGATATGCATGATGCAGTGAAGGCATTTCAAGTGAAGCTGCGCTTATGGGAGACACAAATGCACCAATGCAACTTGTCTCACTTTCCCTGTTGCCAAGTAATACGGAACCAAGAAAGTGCCACAGTTTTCCCAAATGCCACCTTTGCTGAAAAACTCAGCGCGCTGCGCACTGAGTTCGCACGGCGCTTCAGTGACTTTGAGGCACAGAAAAGTAACTTCGAGCTGCTTCGCAACCCATTTGCAGTCGATGTGGAAACCGCACCTGTAGAAATGCAGATGGAGCTGATAGAACTGCAATGTAACGGGACACTGAAGGCAAAGTACGACACTGCGGGGCCAGCACAGTTCACTCGCTTCATTCCTGAAGCGATGCCGCAGCTCCGCCAACATGCGGCTCGAATCCTGTCCATGTTTGGCAGCACATATCTGTGCGAGCAGCTGTTCTCTGTGATGAAAATTAACAAAACGTCACACAGGAGTCGCCTCACTGATGAACACCTGCAATCGATCCTGAGAATCTTCACAACACAGAACCTAACCCCAAACATAAACGAACTTGTTGCAAAGAAAAGACTCCAAGTATCAGGCTCTGACTAAATAGGACAAGAAAATGGAATGTTATGATTTGTTATGATTATACTTTTGCTTTAAATTCAATTTTTTATTTATATTTTCAGATTTTTTAATATTCCAGCATGTACAGATTTTGAATGTATTGTATTGACAGGATATTTTTTTATGAAGAGCAAAATATTTTAAGTTGAAATGTATTTATTTTGGAATGATATCCTGTATTTTGGTTCATATTAATGGTTAAAAAACATAAATATTTAGTCTGTTAAATAAATGGTTATACTGTTCGGCCCGCGAGTTTTGAGTTTTGGCCCCCTGTGCAATTGAGTTTGACACCCCTGCCATAGAGAAAGGCCACTTCATTCCCTGTGAACGCCCCTTGGATACATGCCACAGGTTCAGCAACTGCTTCAGCGGGATCACAAGGAGCAGAAAATGGCAATGTCCCCCTTCCAACCACCTCCATTGTACCTAACTACCACCACTTCCTTCACTTCTCTCTAGGGAGATGGAGTCAACACAATGTGAGTGAGGGTTTGAGAGATAATAGCCGCTGTAGGTTTTCCGGGCACTGAAGAGGTGGAAGCTGCAGGGAGAAATATTCCCTTTCCCCATCCCACACCCCACAAGTTTGAAACCACTCTCCCCATATGTATATCTGTGGGAGTGGGGCACCAAAGCTATCCATTATCTCCTCCCAGCAGCAGCTTCGTCTCCCCTCAGAGGCAGCTGAGAATAGATACCCCCAGCACTGGGATCTTTACTCCCTCTGCAGGGAAACATGTGGCAGCAGAACATGCAGATTCTATACAAGAGTGGGAGGAAGAGGCAGAATCTTCAGACACAAACACACCCCAAGAGGCAAGGAAGTAGAGTGTAGTTAGGCCCTGGCATGGTGGCCTATTTATACCTCAGCAGCGTGAGGCTGTCCAATTCTGCCTGCTACTGCTTCCCCTCAACTTTTGCTCAGGCCGGTCAGGTAGGTCACAGAATATAACTCAAGGGGGTTCAGGTTCACCAATTTCTCTATTCTCTCTCTCTTCTATACTCAGTCTTGGTCCATGTTGCACTGGCAGCCCATCAGCTGAGCAATGACTGTTGTCAGAGTTGAGCTGAGACTCCCCTTCCAGCATGGGGCACTGATTCCAAGAATGAACTTTAAATTGCCCTGCCACTCCTAAATAAGTAGTGGAAGCTGAACCCAAGTTAGGCAGGAAGCAAGTTATATCATTGTACAACTGAAACCATATCACTGGAATTCAGATAGCTGTCAGGACAGACTTAAGTTTCATTTGGCATCCAGTGAGGGTTTGCAACCCATAAGTGGAAGGTGGCTGAGAATAGGGGGTCACAGTTTAAGGCTGCTGCTCCAGCACTGCATTTTCTAGAATTTATAGACTGATCTCGTTTCTTTTAATATAGCATTCTACTAACATTGTGTCAGAGGGAAATATACGTTAGTTTTAACTCTGAAGGATGGAGGGCCAAGGATAGCTTTCAATTGCCTTAATGAGTTGTGACAAATAAGATTAATGCACTACTTATTTATCTCTGGAGTCCCTAGTTAAATTCCTGGTTCAGGTTTCAGTGAATATCAGTTAGGTAGCTTTAACCTAGTCTCCCCCACCCCCACCCCCACCCCCCCGCATTTGTTCATAAATCACATCACAGCAGCAGCACATAGTTTGCTATATTGGCACTCTGGCTCAAGAGATTCCTATAACAGCAATGGAGTTTCAAGTTAGAACAAAGGTGACCTGACAACGTTGAAAGAAGATACTGTAACCAGTCAGTTGCTTATCCATTAAACCTGAATCAAGCCAGTGTTTCAAGCCCTTGCTTTGAAGAGCAGCATGATTCATTCACAAATTTAACAAAAACAATAAAAATGCGTTTGCAAAGACTCAGCACTTTACCTCCTCATTACAAAAACACTTTTGACAAGGCTTATTTTTCTCCATTTTTAACTGAGCAAAAACATTACATATTTGTGTATTAATAACCACTCATCTTATTAAATGGAACAAGTAGTTAAAACCCACGCAAAGAAATTTCACGCAACTTTTTTATACCATTGGAATCTTGTTATAATCTGATTACATATGCTGCCACTTTCAAACCAAGCCTACCACTGGTTCCTCAATAAAACCAATGTGAGTTAGGGAAAAACATTTATCCCCATTTTACAGATGGAGAACAGAGGCATAGAGAGGTTTAGTGAATTCTTTGAGGTTACTGAAGAAGCCTGTGGCAGAGCCAACAATGGAACCCAGCGCAGCGCCTTAAATGTAAGCCCATGCTCCTCACCACAGCCACTCCAGTTGTACTTGGTTCTCTCAGAGGAGAACGTGTACATGTACGTGAGAGAGAGAGAGAGAGAGATTGTGTGTGTGAGTGATGCATGCAAAGTGAGGGAGTGAGCACAAGAGAATGCACAGAGTTAAAAAAAAGCATGGTAAAATCTTTACATTTATAAGACTTAGATAACTGCAAGAAAATGGAAATAAAGGGTTTCTCTTTCATATGTACATATTAGAGGCTTTTCCCTTAATTGTACTCTTCACAGCCATGAAATTCTATGAACAAAATTCAAATAATATTCCTTTGGGTGGTTGGCAATGGAGGAGAAATTCAAAGGTCATCTTCAAACAACTATGACTGTTGCCAGGAGAGCAGTGTGAACTGCAAGTTCTTCATTGAGCCTTATACTATCTTTCATAACAACTTCTCCTGTCAACTGAATTGTCTTATACTAACCACAAAAGTACAGTAGAAATATCTAAAGGCAAAAATGTAACTAAGTTAATTATTAAACCTTTGGCACTAATAGTAGGTTTTTCTCATGCTTGTAGCAAGCACTGGGAAACCCTGAATGCAGAGGATTAAGATTTCTGTCAGAAGTACCTTTGATGATACAATTGCATCAGCCTGTAAATTTCACAGGTACCAGCTAGTATATTATCTTGCGACACTTCTGGGGACAGGGTTAAATTTGTTATTACAGTGTTTGTTATGATAAATAATTAGCAGAAACTAAACAGACAATGGGGGGGAAGCCCTTTTTCCTCCATAAGTGAACATTTGTTTTCCAGTGCTCATTAAGTAAAGTTAGACAGAAAGAGAGAGTGAACACGTGTGTATAATGAGATATAAAAACAAATACACACACAGACATTTACTATACGAGAGAAGTCGTGAGCCAAAATTTTGATGCACTGTTGTGTAAACTTTGGTGACATGCATTTAAAACTATTTTAAATACAACAAAATAGATCCAAAGCTTTTTAAAATGTTGCTTGACCCCACCTTGTGTTTTTGGCTAGTTCGTATAAAAGGTACTACATGCTCTCCGTTGAAGTAACTTCCCAAAAACAAGAAGTGAGGTTTTTACTCACGAAAGCTTATGCCCAAATAAATCTGTTAGTCTTTAAGGTGCCACCAGACTCCTTGTTCCCAAAAATAAATACCATATGCACTCAAACTGTAAGACAGTTCACATATAAACATCTCCCATCCCTATTCGGATTTAAGAATTCATTAAAAGGCCAGAAACTGTACAGATGCCCTATTAATTTATGGATGAGTATCCATGGGAGGGAGAGGAGACAGGAGGAAGTGGACAAGGTAGGAGAAGATACACATCCCACATGGGGTGCCCCATCTAGCAGACAACACCAAGAGATACTCCCAGTTGAATCCAGCTGGCCCCACAGACATGGAGCTTACAACATGCATGTGATTTATAAATTTAAGTGTGCACATGTGCAGCTCTACTCTTGAAGAATCAGATGCTCCCCGAGAGCCTCCCTCTTCTACCTACTCCTCTTCACTTGTCTGATTTCTGTACAAGCTGATCATGTAAGGGGGGGCCTCAAATTCCATAATATACATACTAGTAGTGCAGTATGATTCTGTTGTCACAAACTAGGGTGATAGGTAGCCAAAACATTGTTTTGCTTCCCCTTGAGCCTCTGTTCAACACAGGTGCTTTTTAAAAATTTATTTTGCTTGATTGCCATTGTTAGCTATTGAAATTGTCATCTGAAAGTGATGTTAAGGGATACTCCACCCTTGCCTTTGACATTCTGACTTCTGTAAAAATTTAAACGCCTTTTTAAATGTGAATATAAGTGATACACACTTTGGGTTTACTTTCCAAACCAAACTTGTATGCAAAGAAGGATACATACTGTACATAAATTAAAAGTTCCTTTAAATGAGCAGAAAACTAAATTTAAAACGTATACTTAAATATTGATTTGTTGAAAGTACATGATCTACAGTTTATTTCCTTTCAGATTACTAATTAGTCACCCTACTGACAAAATGTTAATTGCGTGCACGCACACACAAAAAAACCACTTGTCCAGCCTACTTCAGATAGATACCTTAGCCATTGCTAAAATAATCTTATTGCATTTTTTTCCAAATTAAATTCTTACATGTAACCTTAATTATATGTAGCTGTAGCTGGGAAAATCATATTAAATTATAAGAGGCTGCTATTATGTAACACAACCTGAAATAGACACACTTTCCTGTAAAAATCTATACATAGAGTAAAATCTAAGTTAGTTTCCTAAGGACCATCTGATTTGTATGAATTCATGCTCCTTTATCCTCATACATAAAGATGAGACTCTCTCTAAAGGCACTCATATGCCAGCTAGGCCAGGGGGTTATGAGTCTCCCTTCCAGGAGATGGGAATAGGAAAATTGTGGAGCTTTTAGGACATCACTTCCTGTCTAGCTCTGGATTGCACAATCTACCAATAAGGCTTTAACAACACTAACAGCATCTCACTATTTGGCATAGGAGGGATGTCTGCACTGGCAAAGGATGGTGCCAAAATGTCAGATGAAAGGAAGTGCTCTCCACCACTCCCCAGCTGTTTCAAACCATGCCCACTGCTGAGCATGCATATTGAAATGTGTCCCTTGAAGGGTATTCTGAACAGTGCTACCAGGAGCAGGGAGGGATCGCTCTCCGTATGGCCATCAGTCACATGGTGCTCTAAATGGAGAGCTCTCCACATATGGCCTCTCCACATACACTCTCTCCTGTCAGTGGCCAACAGGCAGAGGGAAGGAGGAGACAATCCATAAGAGAACAATGCCCCCCTGCACCTGTTGCATTACTGGTGCAGCATGATGCATTCTGGGGTGTCTTTAACAAGCCAAGTGGCGCTGAGGAATTTCAGGGCAGGGATGCAGTCAGGGGAAGAATAGAATTTCTAAAGGCTGTGGAACATGCCGGGGGACATTCCTTCTAGTTTTCATTTTTGCAAAACATTCCTCTGCCCGCCCCCACAAATATAACTGACTCGGTCTACGGTGATCTCATCACTGTGTCTAGGGTCAGCCTGAGCATTCTGGGGAAGGCCAACAAGAGGATTCTGTTTAATACATTCCAAACTGACTAAGCCTCCTGTGGCAGAAGTGGAGCCCATCTGCTTCTCCAGGGGCCATTATCCAGCTGCCAACTTGAAAAGAGAAAAAAAGTTTTGCAAGAAACAACTGTCCAAATAAACTACAGTGGATGGAACACTAGGCTGCCGTGGCCACTGGAGAGAATTCTGCTGAATGTTAGTACTTTTACAGAAAAAAAATAATTTTATTAATAGCCAGGAAACCTCTCTACGGTAGCATGCAAATTAGAGTGCCTGTGACCCTTGCTTTTAATCTTTTTGTGCACAAGAGCATGTGGCTGCACTTCAGAGCAGTCAGCTCAGCTGCAAGCAAGCAGCTGGGAGGGACGTCAAGGTGGCCCTCGTGGCAGCCTGTGCAGTACTTGTTCCCACAGCCACATGGCCTCAGGCCCTCCCCAAATCAGAGGGACCTGTGACCACAGTTTCATTTCTCAGAATTGGTTTCCATTACAAAGAAAATAGCTAAACTTTATCTTCTCCTTCCCTTGTTGTTGGTTCAATGAAAGGTGAGATTCAGTCCTGACATTTCTAATTTCCCCCCACAAATTCATGGAAAGGGATAAAAGCTGGGGTGCAGTCACTGGGCTTTCAGGGTCTCCTATTTGCCAGCTCTGGTTAGTGGGCTCATCCAGCCTAACTCATTTTCTTTCTCACATTGAAGTTCACCTTTAAGGTTACAACTGTTACAGAATTGCACAATCTACCAATAAGGCTTTAACAACTTCCACTAACAGCATCTCACTAATTGGCATAGGAGGAATGGGGGGGGGGGAAGCAGTAAGGGGAAACTAAGATACGAGGCCAGCTGGGAACCCAATAACACATTCATCACATCACACGTTTTTACATCTATTGTATATTTAATCGTTTATTTTTACTACTAACTGTCATATGCAAGCAGCAGAGGAGCCATACAGTTCCTTAAAAGGAGATAAGAAAGGAAAGGTGAAAAAGGCCTTCAAGGATTATATGGATGCTTCTTCCATACCTTCCATCCTCTGTGCCGGGGGCTTCCTTTTGGAATGTCTAGAAATGATTTTGAATAAATCATTTCAAAAGCATTCTGGATTAATGCACTGATCATCTAAAAGGAAACTTCTCAGTGTCAGTAGATGTTATTCAAACAATGTCTTAAAGGGTGGGTCAGAATCAGAGCTTAACAGGGAGGAGTATAAGGGCCGGAAGTATTGATAACTCACATTGCATTTGCAGCCATAAGAATACAGTCAGAGAGATTACAAAGAAAGCCGCAGTTAGTTTTTTGTTTTATTTACTCACATTCAGAATCATTTACAGTATTGATCCATTTAAAAATACATATATACTGTCTTATGATCATTTTTATATATATCCTATCCCTGTTGATTGTGACAGATATGTGGCATAAAAGATCAGTACATTTCAATAATCCCATTTAGTGCTAGGGCTAGAATCCACAGTCCTCTAGGTGCTGAGGAGCTGCATGGAGGTGGAATTCTCTCTGGGAGGCCATGGCACATCTTGGCAGCAACTCCAGAGAAACCTCGTCATTGGCTGAAATAGCCTACCTGGGGCATTGACAGCACCCGACTCACATGCAGCAGCCAGAATGAACCTGTGTGTACTCACCCCCTAATCACTGGTGGACAGGCATCCACTACCACCATCACCACCACCACATGCAAACAGTAGAACTACAATAGCTCTATTTCAATGGCAGAAGGAATGGAAGGAATGATTTGCCCTCCCATCCCTTTTGCTGAACTCCAAACCTGGCTCTCCTTACAACTTGTGACCCGTGTGGTACTGTGTAAAAAACACACATGGCTATTTACCTACGCAATCTCCTAGTGATGAAATATGGGGTGAAAATGTCATTCAGACATTCACAAAGGAGACTGAGGCAAGACATTAAGGGCAAAATGTGCAAGAGTATCTAAGTGACTTAGGAGCCTAATTCCATGAACTTTCAATGAGAGTGGTGCTCCTACATCACTTAGTCACCTTTTCACATTTTACCCTTGTTCTCATTTCAGGATGGGCATACTTGTCAGTTAATGCGCTTAAGATTGTGAAGTAAAAGGAACACAAAAACACACACAAACACCCCACAACATAATTATTAAGGCATGGCTCATTGTGGCTAAAAGAAAACTGTGGAAGCCTTATTTTTTACATAAGCAAAGCCAGCTTTGTAAGGATTATCCCAACATATACGTTGTAGAATCAATTAGTCTATGGAACTACTCTTCAGCTTTACTTCCACCCATGTAACAGGGAGGAAGCTATTTCAGCCCTGACTGCACAAAAAGTACAACTGTGCTTTTGAAAATACATGACCCAGTTTCAAGAAACTCTGCAAGTTGTGTCCACATGGCACCATTTTTCACAGCATAACCACACGTTAGCTATGTTGTTCATACATATCTATCATGCTGCCTAAATGGGTTTGTATCACTGCACTCTGGGAAAAACCAGGTAGCTACCAAATAGTGCCTCAGCACTGGTGTGTGCATACAGAGGCACATGGGGGAAGGCACTCAGAAAATGGCCTACTGCTCAGAAAGATGAGAGAAAGAGAATCAGCCAAACCAGTTACATAGGCCCAGGTAGCGGGGAACCCATCTGTACTGCAAAACACAGTATGCCACAGACTGTCACCACATACCAGCGTAGGTAAGAAAAAACAACACTATTAGGCAACACGTTTATTACTGGAATATGAACCACACTGGGTGTGGACACAAACTCTGTTTAGAACCAACTAGGCCTCAAACTGGTTACACACTTTGTTAAAAAAACTGTAGTGTACCAGGGTTGAAGAAAACAAAGAAGTTAAAAAAAAAAAATCAATAAAAACACACCACCACCACATAATACTGGGATTTGATTCATCCTTTTATTTATTTAACATTTTTTTCCTCTTCTATTTCAGGCATCCATCTTTTTGCTCAGAGAACTTACACAACAGTTAAAAACAGAAATTATGAAATTACCACCAAACACTATTTGTTTGAACTGCAAATACCCAGCTGCCTAAACACCCTTTTCAAGATCACAGCCCCATTGTGCAAGTGCTGCATAAGCATCCAAGACCTACTTTCTGCTCTGAAGAGATTGTAATCTAACTAGACAAGGCTGATATTTCACTTTTATGTTGCTGTCAAAAGATAAATCTCCTGTGCAATGTTTTTTTGTGAAATACATTTTTCTTGAACCATCTGCTGCAGCCTTCTTCACTGACCAGAGACCCAAGCTGATCTGCTCTACACCTATTGCTACTGAATGTACGCTGCCTGCCATCCCACAGAAAGAGATTCTGGTTCAGTGTGTGTTAAAAATAATCAGATGGTGCCCGAGGTTACTGAAAATGCCAAACAGCAGCATGGCCTTTCCTAGCATTCTGCAGTTCTTGCTGGAAGCTCCAGTTGCTTCAGAGGTGGGATAGCATAAATGCAGAAAATAATCACCTAATATTAAGATTAAGGTTAAGATTGTCTGCATCTATATACACCTCTACCTCGATAGAGCACTGTCCTCGGGAGCCAAAAAATCTTACCGGGTTATAGATGAAACCGCGTTATATCGAACTTGCTTTGATCCGCCGGAGTGCGCAGCCCCGCCCCCCCGGAGCACTGCTTTACCGCGTTATATCCGAATTCGTGTTATATTGGGTAGCGTTATATCGAGGTAGAGGTGTACAATAAATTCCATGCATACAACTGACATGAAATGCTTCCACTACTGAAACAGGTTTAATAATGGGTCCCTTGTTCTGGGTATAGATCGGGCTAACAGACTATTAGGAAGAGCTTTTAACCAAATCTGTACTGCACTTGGGACAAAATAACGTGAATATAATTAGCACAGCAATAAATATGATTTCTGCAATTTTAAAACAGGACATGGAAATGAGTTCATAGCATATTCTCAATTACTCAAGTATGAGAAGAATCAGTTCCTGGTCTTTTTTTCTGAACATCAGTCACACACTCTTCTGCTTGCTTAGAATTTGCTTCTTATTGGCTTTAGAAAATATTTTACAGATTTAGATTCCCAAGAAGTATACTATATTTTTAACAGATACAAAATTTGGCTAGAAGTGAGGGTAAGAGCTTTACTTTCTATAAAGAAGTTCTGTTCAGAGTCCCTAAATTCTCTTCTCTCACTCAGAGCCATAGGGCTGAGGTCAGGAAACAAAAAATGTTTCCTCATTCAAACACTCTTGCACTCATTTTTGGTCTTTGGCACCCACCACCACAAAAAAGCCCTAGCCTCCCCTCTTGACTTACAATCTAATCTCAGCGGGGGGAGTCCTTCTTTTTCTGTACCGAGCATCCTTCTTTGCATTTAGACTAAGAGGTCTGCTAAAAAAAAATTGTTTCGTAAATAAATCAAAATCCAGAAATTCTTTACCCATTGGTACATCAATTACACTTATTGCAAGCACATGTTCTCCCTTGTGTGGTCTTTCCAGGATACTGCTGCTCTCTAACTACGCTTCAGCACTTCCACGAGTGTTATCAAAATTGTCTCTTCAAATTATTCTGATTGTTATTCAGCTACCTGTGCTATCCAATCTAAGTGCTATGACATTCCCTCCACTGGAGGCGTAAAGGGGAAAAAATTAAGAATAAATATTTTGATGATCACTTGTATTTCAAGAGAGCCTAAAGGCCTCAAGAAGGCTCAGCATCCCATTGAACTAGGCACAGTGCAAACAAATACTGACCAAATTCCACTGGTGAGCACCTAAAATGGGTCCAGAGCCTAAATAGTCTTCGCCCATTTCCTTCCCCAGACAACAGAAGCCCATACAGTTGGATCTCTGTGCAGTTTTGGTAGGAGTGTCCATCTGGCAAATAAGTTCTAGGGTGGTAGCAGCCATTCTACATATCATCGTCTCCTGACATTCACATTTTACAATGGAAAAGTCACACGGAGTTACTGTTGTTCAGAGCAGCTCGCTGGCTACCATCTCCTGAGTAAGCATGCTGCAAATGGATAAAGATAGGGCAACATGAAAGCCCTGAGACCTAGATATGTCTCCAAGCACCTTCACAGAGCACTGGCCAGGGCAAAAATCACAGACCTACCCAAGTGACAATTAATTGGAAACGCTGTAGTGGAGCAAGGCATTTCCCTTCCTGCAGACTTCCTCAAGAGGTCAGATCTGGGTCTCTATCTTGAGTCTTATGTACTTTAAACTTCCCTTGCAGATACGTCATCAATACTTGTAGCTTGTCACTTCTAGAAACAATCTGTTCAAACTTTGTTTTCATTGACATTTCTCAATGCATACTAGGTAGAGTCCCCTGCAGGCTACAACAAGAAACTCTAAGATCAACCTGTGATGTGCAGAGACAAGCTTAAAAACACCCAAACAAATATTTCTCTCCCTCTTTGTTATACTTGGGTACCATGGTGTCTCATTTGAAGGACTGTATTTATGAAGTTCTTCTTCCAATAACTTCAAGCCAGTTGTATTTACACAACCAATTCAAGTTAAAGCATATTCAGATCACTCACAAAAAAAAAAAAAGCAGCCCAGCTATGCTTCTGAATTATCTGAGCCAGGATTCACCCTTTATTTTAAGTTATTGTACTCTGATTTTTTTAATTGACTTTGTAGGCCTATTTCATTTCCCCAGGTCTGCCCATATTATTTTAAAAATATTATATGCTTTATTCCAATCATCTTTATCACGCCTAAAACAGACAAGGTAGGTAAGGTAATCTCTTTTATTAGACCAACTTCTGTTTGAAAGCTTGTAATTTCCATCTACAGAGTTCTTCTTCCAGTCTGGAGAAAGGGTTCAGGGTCAGAGGGTACATCCAGACTACCCGCCGGATCGGCGGCTAGCGATTGATCTATCGGGGATGGATATATCGCGTCTCGTCTAGACTCTGGAACTCCGCCAGGGCGAGCGGCAGTAGCAGAGTCGAAGGGGGAGCCGCGGCTGTCGATCCTGCGCCGTGAGGACGGGAGGTAAGTTGAAATAAGATACGTCGACTTCAGCTACGCTATTCCCATAGCTGAAGTTGCGTATCTTACATCAACCCCCCCCCCACAGTGTAGACCAGCCCAGAGTGTCTGAGCCAAGTACAAGTTGGAACACACAGTTAAGCGTAAGGGATAACACAGGTTGCAAGAAATCACTTAAGACAGAGTGGTCAAAAAGGGTTAGATAGTTATACAAAAGGAGTTTGAAGTGGGCCATTAAGGGCTAGCAGGCAGGTGTGTCTTATGGTTGCAATGAGCCATGAAACCAATGTCCCTGTTAAGTCCATGGTTTGTAGTGTCCAGCAATGTTATGAATTTAAGTTCCATGGGCTTGCGCAGGTTTCCTTTGGGCACAAGTATTGAACGATCATATATGGAATTCATCCAATAAAAGGTATTACCTTACCTTCCCTGCCTCTTGTATCCTGGACCAACACAGCTACAACAACATTGCAAACAACTATGGAATGTATCATTCCTGTACAGACAACCCCACTAGAACACACACCTAATATGTTAGCATTTCAAAGGAGCAAAGAGTTTCCCTAAATTGATTCAGAAAATATGAAAACCTGGAAATTGAGATCGTTTAAAAAAAGACTACAGCAAGGAAAGCACATGCACTGTAACAAATAATGGAGTCAGATATAGGAATTGGCACAACAGTCACTCCCAAGTTTATCTGTGTCTGCCACCGTCCCCCCAGTTCCCTCATAAACCAAAGCCCATGTTGCTGGGGACTCCAAAAGGGGGGTGGGTGGGGAATGGAGGGCAGATCATAGTATCTGCACTGAGTATAACATCCTGAAGAACCTGTTACTGTAGGATAAGTAAACTTGTTTTCTTCTTCTTCTTCAATTATGTATATAACTTGATGGCTTTATCCTTTGAGACTTTAGGTGGCCTGTCCATGTGGTAAGACACTTCTCCAACTGGAGTCATTGCTTCTGTTGGAGCAGCCACTCTTGGTGCCAGACATGAATACCCAAGATGTTACCGTTGGTTTAGATGTGGGTGGCATCAGCATCTATGCGGATACCAGGTCTGATCTCAGGACCATCCTCTGCAGGCTGGTCTTTGCTGTCGCTTGTCTACTAGAGAGGTTATGGGAAGAAGCTGGCCTAACTGCTATTGGGACTCTAGAGTTCATCTCCTTGGGATCTGAAGAAGCCGTCACAGATTACGAGAGGAGACGAACCTTCAACTGCGTCTTTTGTGACTTGCCAGTTCTTGTGGAGAAGGACAAGCTCACTGATCATATGCTCAGTATCTGGGATTCTCCTAAGCAGCAGAGGCATCTGCCGTGTCCATCTTTCAATGGACTTAATCTATCTCAGGAGGGGAAGAGCTTGAAACCTACAGGTTTTGTACCTGTCCTATTGAAAAGCCTAATACAGGGAGGTCTGTAGAGGGAATACACCGGAGGGTTGACCGTAAATATTCAGTCCAGATGAGTCAATATTGTTCACAGTAGTCATGTGTCAGAAAATCAGAAGGATTTTTGAAAATTTTATGAAGCGTTTGAAAGAATTTAACCAAAGCTAAGAACTAGAGGGCTGGACACTCAAAAGTGTCTGTCTTGCTACCATGGAAAGTAAGAGGGAACTGTGGAAGGGCCACAGATGCTCCACCCTTTGTGCCCCCATAAGGGAGCACAAGGAGTCACAGGGCACATGTGTGACCCTCATGTATGCTGCCATTCAGAAACAATCTGATCTCACGCATGTGCGTGCTTACAGTGGAACACAGTCTGAGAAGTACCAATGTTAACACAATGCTAAAGTTATGCAATTTGGTTCATAAACATCAGCAAATGCAAGCTCATCTCGGCCTCTTACATTATATGTATATATTGCATTACAATATGATTTTTAATAAACTGATCACATAGTATTGCTTAAATACAATACACCTGCAACACTATTTTTCTACAGTATAACATAACAGTTAGCAATAACAGTAGTAAACAATTATATTCTGGTACATCTCAAAAGACCCATTCAGTAATATAAATGTTTACTACAGGATTGTGCTGGGTGGTGTACAAACACAAGAAAAGGAGACAATCTAATGAATATACTGAGGTAATGTTCATTGAAGTAATGATCCATGTGCATTTAACATGGAAAAAAAACAATTTACATAAAAATACACACTAAACAGAATTAAGCCATATACTTCATGCATACTATTGTGAAACAGAATAATAAAATACTAACACAGTGGCAAATATACAGGGTCACATTTCAATTATGTGACATATGAGAAAAATATTAAATCTGCTGTGATTTATTCATAACTAACTGAAAAGCTATCAAGAATTTTACATACAATTAGAGTCTCTCCAGCAAGCACTGATTCACATACATTCTCACTGGCTTTATTTAGCTTGGGAATAGGCCCTTATTCAAAGGGACTACTCCCATTACTCACAAGCATATATGATTTCAAAATTTGGCCTCAATATGCCAAGGCACAGAGAAATTCATAAACTGATGAAGAAATTATGTTTGTGAAGAATTCCCTCATTTCTGTTTTACACATGAAGTCAAAAAGGTATAGTTAAATTGAAAGAGGGTTCAAAAAGTACTACTGGATCTGAACCTCATCAGCCTTGCATTTTAGGGAAATCATGAATCTGAACTGGATTCTGGATACCAATTTCATGATTCGGTCCCATCTCTAAAATCAATGCTGTTTAAAAAATAGCCACAAATAAACATGATTAAACAGCATAAAAGAGAAGATTATACTCCTAGGTGAAACCTTATTGATAAAATGTTATATCCGCCCATATAAAGAACTAAAATTAAACAGCTATATATAAAATGACTTGTAATAAAGCAAATATGAACATGTTATTTTTATGAAATAAAAACTTAATAGGAACACCTTGGCAAAACTGATTTTCAGAACACAACTATACCAGGTAACATATCTGTAGGTGTACCTAAACAAAAGAAAATACTCTTTATACTGCAGTTCCAATATACACATATAGCTCCCTTAAATTACAAAATTAACTTTAATGGCACAAAAAAACCCACTGATATATAAATAACTCAATATTGCTGAAAACTTACCAATAATGATGAAAAAGTGCAAGCACTGAGCATGTCGGTAGCAGAATAGATAGATAGATATAGGGATTTGTTGCAAAATAGCACCATTCCATTTACTCCTGGGGGCATTCTGCGCCAAAAAATTAAAACTTCTGCAAAATTCTGCAAATTTTATTTGTCAAAATAACACTACATGTTAATGTCAATTTCAATTATTTTGGTAATTTATTTAAAAAATAAATGTCAGCAAGTATGTGTGTAACAATACAGCACACACAAAAATTCCCCCTGGAGTAGAGAATTAAAGAAACCCCTGACAACCCAGTTCCTGTTTCTCTGCCCCGCCCACCCCAGAGCCAGGGAACCAGATACCCACACCCCTCCCCCCCCCCGAGCCCATCCATGCTCCCCTCCCCCACGTCCAGACACCAACACGCCCTCTCCTCCCCACCCCAGAGCCTAGGGATCTAGAGGGAGAGAAAGCCTGATGCTCAGTCCCAGGCTTGCACGGAGTTTCCTGTGTGCTACCTCCTTCCCTCAGGGCATACTGGGAACTGCAGCTGCCAGGAACCCTCTAGCTCGCTCTACCTAACCCCCAGCAGTGTCTTCTATGTACGAGCTGGGCTCTGCCAGTGGCCCCTAATGGCAGCTAGCACTACAGACGCTCCCCGACGTACGCAAGCGTTACGTTCCGGAAAGCCTTGCATAAGTCAAATTTTGCGCAAGTCGGGAATGTATACCGGACAATTACGGGAAAAAAAAAAAAAAGCTTACGGAACTTTTTCCATAAGTGCAGATTTTCGTAAGTCAGGTTTGCGTAACCCAGGGAGCATCTGTACTGCAGCCTATTCCAGTGGGGGAAAAGAAATTCTGCATGCGCAAAATTCTGCATTGCGCAGTAGCGCAGAATTCCCCCAGGAGTATTACACTGTATTCCAGTATGTGAAAAAAATAGTTATTCCTCAGTTAAAACCTTTTCAGAAAACTACAAGAAACGGAAGATGAGGCTTTACCCTGGACTGCCAACTTCAGCAGAAAGCTGCACCACTCAGTAGCATCCAAATAGTGTTATTACTAGGGCTGTCAAGGGATTAAAAAAGTTAATCACAATGATTAAAACATTTAATCATGATGATTTAAAAAAATTAATCGCAATTGATCGTACTGTTAAGCAAGAATAGAATACCATTTATTTAAATATTTTGGGGGGTTTTCTACATTTTCAAATATATTGATTTCAGTTACAACACAGATTGCAAAGTGTACAGTGCTCACTTTATATTTATTTTGAGTACAAATATTTGCACTGTAAAAAACAAAAGAAATAGTATTTTTCAATTCATCTAATACAAGTATTGTAGTGCAATCTCTATATCACGAAAATTGAACTTACAAATGTTGAATTATGTACAAAAAATAACTGCATTCAAAAATAAAACCATGTAAAACTTTAGAGCTTACAAGTCCACTCAGTCCTATTTCTTGTTCAGTCAATCACTCAGACAAACAAGTTTGCTTACATTTGCAGGAGATAATGCTGGCTTGCTTCTTGTTCACAATGTCACCTGAAAGTGAGAACAGGCGTTCACATAGCACTGCTGCAGCCGGCGTCATAAGGTATTTACATGCCAGGTGCGCTAAAGATTCATATATCCCTTCATGCTTCATCCACCACTCCAGAGGACATGCGTCCATGCTGATAACAGGTTCTGCGTGACAACAATCCAAAGCAGTGCGGACCAACACATGTTCATTTTCATAATCTGAGTCAGATGCCACCAGCAGAAGGTTGATTTTCTTTTTTGGTGGTTCGGGTTCTGTAGTTTCTGCATCGGAGTATTGCTCTTTTAAGACTTCTGAAAGCATGCTCCACGCCTCATCCCTCTTGGATTTTGGAAGGCACTTCAGATTCTTACACCTGGGGTTGAGTGCTGTAGCTATCTTTAGAAATCTCACATTGATACCTTCTTTGTGTTTTGTCAAATCTGCAGTGAAAGTGTTCTTAAAAATGAACGACATGTGCTGAGTCATCATCTGAGACTACTATAACATGAAATACATGGCAGAATGCAAGTAAAACAGAGCCGAAGACATACAATTCTCCCCCAAGGAGTTCAGTCACAAATTTAATTAATGTATTTTTTTTTTAAACAAACATCATCAGCATGGAAGCATGTCCTCTGAAATGGTGGCGGAAGCATGAAGGGGCATACGAATGTTTAGCATATCTGGCATGTAAATACCTTGCAATGCCAGCTACAAAAGTGCCATGCAAACACCTTGTAACAGGGTTGGGACTCACCACAGTGGCGCCTCCTACTGGTTGTCTCGGGAATTAGCTCTGTCCAGTGGAGCGCCCCCTCCTGGTGGTGTCCCATCTGTCGTCTCGCCCTCGGTTGGCGTGTCCAGACCCACGTTGATCCCAAGCTCGCGGCGTCCTCTTCAAGCCACTGCCCTCCGGTAGTGCCCCTTAGTCCATCCTCGCCCCCTTCTGAGGGGGTGGGGGGGATAAATCAATCAGCTGCTTCTCTGCATCTGTGGTCTACTGCACCCTCAAAGTCACACCCCTCTTGGCAGGGGGTTGGTGCAGCTCTACATGGCCGCTCCATTGGCTGGGTGCAAGGCAAGGGGGAAAGCGGGGGGGACCCAGGCCCGCCCATTACTCTGGGTCCCAACCCAGGGACCCTCTAGTGGCAGCCGTCCTGCCCTCCTTCTCTCCCTCCGTTTGTCCACATCCCTGGGCCACTTCCCCTTCGGCCCCTCGCACCGGGTAGGCCCTTCCCTTCAGGGCCTGCAGCCTGACAGACTCCGGGCTGGAGTTACCCTCTGCTCCCCCGGGCCTGCCCAGCACTGCGCTGTCCCGGGTGCTAATCTCCCAGCCTGGAGACAGACCTTCCCCTGTCGAAGGCCTGGGACAAACTGCCTGCTCCTGTCCTGAGCAGTCTTCTTAAAGGGCTGAGCCTGGCCCTGATTGGCTCCCTCCAATCTGGGTCCTGATTGGCTCCCTGTCTGCGCAGGCCCACTGGCCTGCTGCAGCCCAAATTCAGGGAGTGGGGCAGCTGCCCCACTACACACCTGTTTTCACTTTCTGGTGACATTGTAAATAAGAAGTGGGAAGCATTATCTCCTGTAAATGTAAACAAACTTATTTGTCTTGGCGACTGACTGAACAAGAAGTAGGACCGAGCGGACTTGTAGCCTCTAAGTTTTGCATTGTTTTGTTTTTGAGTGCAGTTATGTAATGAAACAAATCTACATTTGTAAGTTGCATTTTCATGATAAAGAGATTGCACTACAGTACTTGTATGAGGTGAACTGAAAAATCTCTTTTTACAGTGCAAATATTTGTAATAAAAATAATATAAAGTGAGTATACATTTTGTATTCTGTGTTGTAATAAAAATCAATATATTTGGAAATATAGAAAAAATCCAAAAATATTTAATAATTTTCAGTTGGTATTCTATCATTTTAATAGTGCGATTACAACTGCAATTAATCGCAATTAATTTTTTTTAAGTTAATTGCATGAGTTAACTGCGATTAATGGACAGCCCTAGTTATTACACAAGAGTGTAGGGACAGAGAAGGATGGCTAGGGATTTGGGGGTGGAGGCTAAACCCTTCCCTCAGGTGGGAGTTCTGTATGACCCTGGCTGGCTATGAGAAGTTTCTTCTTATCTCCTGAGGACCCTAACAAGTCTCTGGAGAGGACAGAGGATGGAGCTGCAGATGCAAAGGGAAGGGAGCCCCATTTAAACCGCTTCTTGGAAAAGAGGCGGGGAGGTTATGAAAATGCATTCCCCACCAGAAGGGAGAACCAAGGCTAAAGAGATCTTGCTCAGTCAGGCTTTGGTCCCCTGGATGCAGGAGCATTCCTTGCTGAGAGGAACAGCTGACGGATAGGGACAAAGACACCTCTGTCTCGATTATGAATCCTCCTCTGTGACCCCCTTCTGCCGCCCCTGACTTGGAGGCAGCTGCCGGGCCAGCTGCAAGCCTGGACAGGGAACTGTGCTGCATTCCCTTAGTTCCAGCCCACTAGTGCACTCACTGCCAGCCAGCTGAAGTGAGTGTGGGGCAGGCTGTGGAGAAACAATGGCTGGAATACACTGTGAAGTCTGGACCCACTCTGGAAGCTGTGGCACGTTGGAGCAGAAGAGAGGCAGAGTTGGGTTTATCTAGGCTACAATAAGGTAGATAGAGTAGAGCAGGGATCGTCAACCTGAGGCATGCGGCCCGCCAGGATAAGCCCCCTGGCGGGCCGGGCCAGTTTGTTTACCTGCCGCGTCCGCAGGTTTGGCCGATTGCGACTCCCACTGGCCGCGGTTCGCCGCTCCAGGCCAATGGGGACAGCGGGAAGCGGCAGCCAGCACATCCCTCGGCCCATGCCACCCCTATTGGCCTGGAGCGGCGAACTGTGGCCAGTAGGAGCTGCGATCGAATGAACCTGCGGATGCGGCAGGTAAACAAAACTGGCCCAGCCCGCCAGGGCGGGCTGTATGCCAAAGGTTGCTGATCCCTGGAGTAGAGAAACTTCAGCCAGCAGGAAAGCTGCAGGGAAGCAAGGAACAACTGTGCAGCAAAGCAGGGATGATTCAGAATTAAACAGTCTGGGCTTCATATCTTCTCTATCCAAACTGGCACTCAGCCTGACTGGCAGAAGAAAGAGGAACACACAGGGCCTGATATGAAAGACTGGGAATCTGTCCATTAACTTTGATGGGTTTGGATCAAGCACCTCATGACTGCAATGGCAGAAACAACATCCTGACTGAGCCCAAACGTGGAAAGATCCAGCCCGAAAGGATTATTTTTGAGAAAGTTACATGCATGCAAAAACAGGGCATTATAATGAAGATGACCTGCAATCTTAATGTCGCTATCATGATCAGTACACATTTTCTGTTTGCTTTTTTGCTATTAGAAAAGCTCTTCTAAGCTGATTGCATTGTCAAGAGACAATTCACGTAATCCAAACAGTTACTGTAGAGGACATGAATTCTGTAGAAATGTCCAGTTTGTACCACACTGAAAGCATGTTGAAGCAGGGACTAACCCTTCTTAAATGTCTGGAAAGCACCTTGCACCCCATGAGTGATACTATAAACAAATAATAATTAAACACTGTCACCCATTTGACACAAAATACATTTGTCTTTCGATTTATATTAGCAACAGATTGTTTCATGGAGATCTGCTGCCCTTAGCTATAACTCCAGTCACCAGCTCCTTTCCGACCCTCAATCCCCAGAAAAGACCCTGTTTCTCAAGTATTTGTTGTTTAAAATCCAGTATGATTGCTCATTAGTAGAATAAGTTCTCAATTGTTGGGATAGTGGCTATTGTGAGCGAGTTTTATATGCAAAACAGGGCTCTATGTAACGAAGATGAAATTCCAACATATACAATTGTCTTTTAACAGGAAAGTTGACATTAAGCGTTAAGTTCATTTGATTATTTTTCTGTATATGTGGTTAGTAATCAGCTTTTCTGCCTCTGTTTTCTGATCTAGTTGTATCGTACAGTTGAACTACTTGAACTTCTGGTGAACTGCACCAAAAGGGAGGAAAAGGAACTAATGCCTCATTTGATCTTGTGACCGTAAGCTTGTGTTTTCGTTCCTTTAAACTTTTGACCATCTATTTTTCCACCTAATTTATGTATGTACTTGATACTTTTATATTTTTTATTCATGAAAACAGAAACTGCTTAACAGCCGATTTCTCTACCTCTCATTTCTTAACTATTTCTAATTTCTATTTTATTTCGAGGTTATCATTAATTAACACAAATTGAAAGCTGTTTTCTTCACAACCACGCACACCCACACCTCCACTAGATGTGTCTCTTTTCATTTTAATACTGTATGTGAGGTAAAGCGAGTAATTCACAGAAAGAGCAACAATTTTTCCAACAAGGAAAACAAAAATAAATGATGAAACCGCCTACGTTAGTTAGTTTTACAAACTCTGCTATGCCTAATTGCCAGATTCAGACTTTCCACATAAATCTCTTTCTTCTATCCATAATAGGAACGTGGGCTCTGTTCCTGCTATTGTTTTTAACTGTTTTATGACAGTTGTGTTCATGTATAATCATATCTGACGTGTGCAAACATGTTAAATCATGTGTTAAGAAGACATGCAGAGCCCTCCTGCCTATAGGAGTTTTTAAATTTTTTGTACCCTGGGTGTTCTTTTTGTGAGGACAGACATTCCAAACCATGGGGGACTTCTTGATGTGAGTAGCCCCCATTCTTGCAAGTACTGAAGTCAGAGACTGTTCCTCTGGGTGAGTACTAAACCTGGGATTAAGATCAGAACCTGGATTAGAAGAACTATATTATAGGCTTCAAATTCTCCTTTCTTCTGAACAGTTCTGTATGTGGACACTCCAATATAGCACAGTGCTGCCAAAACCAGAGCTCAGTATGTGCACACAAAACCAGGTTAAAGAGAAAATGCATGACATCCATTTTCAAATAAGGTTGTGCTCATCCAGGGCCCAGTGCTGTAGCCTTTAATTCACATGAACAGCCACAATGGAGACATGGAGACTTCTCAAGTAGGTAAGGGCTACAAGATCAAGCATCCATATTTTGGTGCTCAAGAACAAAGCCATTATCCTGCTGGAGGCTCTCAAAATCTAGTGACTTAATAAAAATGTTCATACTGAATAGCATTTCACCAAGGCCTATAGCAATCTACTTCCTGTTGCTCTACAGGGCGTGTTCACTGAAATCCAGAACCTACATAATGGAACGGGAGCTTTGCATTTGACTTCAACAACAGCCGGACCAAGACCTGGCTGCAGATGTGTGCCACATTGAATATTTATGTTGCAAAGCGATTAGCATGCTGCTTAATATGTGTGCATCCCTTAAACACCAGGACACAGAGAGATGGTCTATCATCAGGTTTCCTCTGGACTTTTCCCCCCCATCACATGCGTTTAGCCTCCAGTTTAGGCTTATTTTTTTGTTTGTTTGAGTATGCCACAAAAGGTTAGCCATCTGTCAGGTTATATTTGGCACTAAATTTCTAACACACTTGTCTAATCATTCACAAGGGGAACAGGGGTCATTTCAGTTGATAGGGCTTTACCATGGGTATATGGCATTGAACCAACATTGTAGGCATTTAAAATTCCCCTCCTCATAGGACAGATGGGCACACTATTACGGGAGATATAATCTAATGCCAGTTGTACTATTAGTATTAGACCTTTGAACTATTACTAGTTTAAACAGTAGTAAAGCAAAAGAGAAACACATGAAGGGAGCGCAATGAGAAAGAACATGGTGGAAGGGAGAGAAGAGAATGAAACAACAGTGGGAAAAAAAGATGAAAATAAAGGGAAGAAGCCACATCACAAGAAAACTCCTGGAAGTAGAAACAGCCTCTTTTCATAGACTCATAGGACTGGAAGGGACCTCGAGAGGTCATCTAGTCCAGCCCCCTGCACTCATGGCAGGACTAAGTATTATCTAGACCGTCCCTAACAGGTATTTGTCTAACTGGTCTTAAAAATCCTCAATAATGGAGATTCCACAACTTCCCGACGGAGGTTCAGTCACATATACACAATTTAGGCATCAGGAATGGCAGGAGCAAGAGGAACAGACTAACAATGGTTCTCATTTTCTCTTTTCTATTAGAGAGAATGTTCCACCAGTTCTGTTCTTGGCCCAGTGCTTTCCACCCCTGTGATCCCACTGCATGGGTTACCTGCCAGAGACTAAAATATTCTAGCTATTTAAATTTTTTTTTATTATGATTTTTCTGACAATTCTTAGTCAAATCCCATTTCTAAATTGTAGAATACTTTGAGATTGGGCAGAGGAACTACTTCAACAAATGGCACTGTGAGAAGAAATGGTGACTACATTTTGTTCGTAAGCACGGTGGCTTCACTTTCATTTAATTCCATCCATAGTGAACATAAACTCATGGCAGGAAGCATGTGGCTTCTCTCTCTGCTCTGTCCTTTTTGGGGAACAGTCTTCCTTGACTGTTTGCTCAGTAATGGGTTAACAAGTAACTTCTTACACATACCTATAAACAGATTCTCCCAATTCATTTAACTTGATATCTGCACAACAAAATCTTCCATAAAGCAATCAGGATGCAGCAGTATACTTGAATTTTTAGTTCCTGCCAAAATAAAAACTTACCACTGCCCAAGCAGCCTTCCATACTGGCACATAGAAACCTTTTAAAAAGGCCATCAAACCATTATGGGATGAATGGTATTTCAAATTAATCCTCAAATAGGGGGAGAGAGTATTTTCATAGGTCCTATTAAATCTACATACCAATTGATTATCTGTTACCAATTCATCCCAGTCCTATAATGATGTCCTAGAGTCCTTAGTCCATATATGCTATAACTGCTCAACCATAACCAATCTGACAAAAAATATTACATCTTCACAACCAATTATCCTTATCCCATAATAACTCCCATTGACTTCAGAGGGAGCAGAAATGTGTCTTAAGTAACAAAAACCCCAAGTTCTAGTGAAAACCAAGTTATGAAATGACTTTTCATGACTTGATCAAAGATGGATTAGAAAAACTTGACTGAGGTTCCCTTGCAGAATATGGCTACATCACTGGTAAAACCTCGCTTCAGTTTCATGCGCACATGAACTTTTCTACTTTAAAAAGGTATATTTACATTGTGATCTAAATTCATACCTGCCACAATTCTCTGCTCATTTTTTTTTAATTTAACCCTAATCTACCACTTCTGTTCTTTATTTAAACAAAACTTCTTGTACTAGTAAATGCAATACCCCACTGTATTTCATAATTGCCAATGCTATAATAACGTGCTATAAAATGCCAACTGAAGCAGCATATTAGTCAAAGGTAGAAGGTTGATTCTCTTACTCCTCTACTCCCAATCATATACATGTAATGTATGTGTTATGGATTTCTAGGCCAGCGCTTTACTGCACCTTAGATAAACATTTTACTTAATTTTTTTAAAATGCTGTAGAGTCTAGGGTCCTAGTTTAAGTCAAGACATTTCTCTGACAGAATCTGTATTGATTACTAGTTAAATTTCATATTCTGTGCCAGATTATTTTATTGTATTTTGCCACTTTTCCAGTGGCTTCTTGGGCTACCACATTCTGGTTCATAAAAGAAATAGATTGATAATTCTAAAATATTATTTTGTCACTGAGTTTACTTTGTTCCAAACTTTTGGAAACAAATACTTTTCTAGTTATATTCCATAAACTGTGAAAGCAAACTGGCTTAATAATGAATTTCAGGATCAATTTTAAGCCCCAATCCTGTAAACACTTTAAAGCACGATTAACTTTAAGCACGAATGGTGCTGGTTTACTTCAACGGAATTATTCATGTGCTTACAGTTAACCAAATGTGCAGGTATTTGAAGAATGAGGGCCTTTGTCTTTCAATGTTATTTCTTATAGTGCTCCTACTCGCATCTCTGCTGTTAGTCATCTGCAACACATGCTTAGCGCCCACAGTGACCTGAAGGATCCTTAAGAGAAAGCTAAGGAAAAAAAAGTTATCTACAGTAACTGTTGTTCTTTGAGATGTGCTGTGCACATATACAGTCCACTGCAGGAGTATGTGAACCCAATGCACTCGAGCCAGAGACTTCTGCCAACAGTACCACGTGTCCCCGCTCTCCTCGTGCATTGAACTGAGGCCATTAACGGAGCATGTCTGCTGCCTCCCTCTCCATTCCTTCACGCCACTTGTGAAATTATTGACCAAAGTATCAGGGAAGTTGGGAAGGCCTGGAACATGTCATGGAACATATATGTGCACAACACATCTCAAAGAATGTAGGTAAGTAACCATTGTTTTCTCCTTTGAGTGATTGTGCACATATACATTCCACTGCCGGGGATTCTGTAGCAGCTCCCTTACGGGTGGTGGGACTGCGGGATATCTGGACAGAGACTGCAATACTGACTTGCCAAAGTTAACATCGTCCCGAAAGTTACATACAGACAACCGTGCTGGTCTCTGCAAATATCTGTTATGGGAACGTTGCTCAGAAAAGCTAAGGAAATGCACCGAGCCCTGGGGAAGTGAGAAGTTATTTTCAGTGGAAAAGAGACTTTTGCAAGATCTTAACAGAATTTGATACAGTCAGAGATACAGCGTGAGATATGCTGAGCTATCAATGGTTTGCCTTTGACTCTCTTGGCATAGACTACAAAGGGCGTGGGAGAGGCGCTGAACAACTTAGGCTTGGTCCACACTGGGGCGGGGGATCGATCTAGGAAACGCAATTTCAGCTTCGAGAATAGCATAGCTGAAGTCGACGTTTCCTAGATCGAACTAAGTTTACGTACTGCGGGTCCACGCGGCGCAGGCAAGCTCCCCCATCGACAGCACTTCCTCCTCTCGGCGAGCAGGAGTTCCGCAGTCGACGGCGGAGCGCTTCTGGGATCGATTTATCGCGTCCAGATGGGACGCGATAAATCAATCGCGGAGGATCGATCTCTACCCGCCGAATCAGGCAGGTAGGGTGGACCTAGCCTTAGTGCAATCAACATAGAATACCAACGTTGTACAGACATACGAAGTGTGAAGTCTTTCAGCCTGACTCAGACCCCGACTCTTGCTTACTGAACCTGGCTCTTGCGATTCCTCCAACTCCTGCTCAATATCTACCGACCCTGAAGTGCAGACTGCAGCCTAGCTGTGACAGCTAGGCCAGACCACCTAAACCTCAATTCCTACACCACCATGAACGTAGAAAATCCAGATTCACAATGCAGAATCATCCACCAAAATTCTGAATTTACTGATGTTGGTGAGAGAGAGTTATAAAATGCATCAATCACTTTGACCATACAGTCCCCTAGAAATTTTCATTGTTCTAGAGTTCAGAGTGACAAACTGAAAAACCTAGAGTCCCACAAAAAAAATACACTCTCTGTTTTAAAACCACATACAACATAAAAGAGTAAATCAGTCCTTTAAAACTGAGGTTTCAACAGTACTAAAATCCCATCTCATGTCTGCTGAGCCAACAACTAACACAAGTGGACTAATTTATTGGCACTGCCGATACAAGCACGTGTGGGTCTCACCCCATTCTATTTTCTGTGCCCAAAGGCGCTGATGGAATCTTTATCTTTCCAAGGCTCATATAAAAGCATTCTCCGCAGAATCAGTCCTCTGACAGCATCCAACACAGACACTAAGGACACCAGAAACCAGCATCTTGGACACCTAGTGGATTGCCCAACTAGGAACTGAGGATTTCAGTACGCAGTGTTCCCCTAACTTTTGAAAGATAAGTCCCCAGCATTTAGGAAAATAAAACCAATACATCCTCCTTCAATCCTCCATGCATGGTCAAAGGCCTGCCCATGTGTGAAGCTTCACATTATGTTCCTTCTCCTTCAGATCTTGCAGCACATGAAGAGGCCAAGGGAGGGTCCTGTGGAATTTGTACATTACACAGGGATTGAGGGAAGGTTCTGTAATGGATCCTTGCATAAGATGCCCCTTCCAAGACCTTTTTTCCACTTCTCCTATTGCATATTGTTTTGAGAGTGATCCTTGAAACAGGCTCAGGGCATGGAGGAGGTAGTGTCAAACTCAATTGTATAGCCGTGTCAAATGACATCCAGGACCCACTCGTCCATTGTTATTGTGTTCCATGCAGGTAGAAAGTTTGTGACGGCCCCCAAAGGGGGTGGTTGGCAACTGCGTCAGGATATAAAGTGGTTGACGGCTCTCTATATGCACTCAGAAATATTGCTTACGCGAAGATTGGGTATGCTGTGCAGAGGGCCGCACTGGTGGACGAGACCTGTGGACCTTCAGGCACTTCTGTGGAGGTTCGTAGGCTTGTTGGTGGTAGCACTGGGGAGTTCTATAGCATGTAGGCAATAAAAATTTCATTTCAGCACTGGCATATATATATGCGCCATGGGGTCGCAGGGTGGCTCTACAGTCTCTCTGTGACTAAGTGATTAATACTTAGTCCGGCCTTGAGTGCAGGGGACTGGACTAGATGACCTCTCAAGGTCCATTCCAGTTCTATGATCTTCTCGTTGAAGAGCTGTGATTCATCAAAAGGGAGGTCCTCAACTGTGCTCTGTACTTCTCTAGAGAAGCCTGAGGAATATAACCAGGATTCCCGCCTCATGACTATTCCAGTCACCACTGTACGTGAGGACATGTCTGCAGAATAAACCGTGGCCTGAAGTATGTCCTAGAGACCACCTTGCCCTCCTCCAAAATAGTTTAGAAGCAGGCACGATCCTGCTGAAGTAGTTTATCTGCAAAATCCGCCATCTGCCCATAGTTTAAAAAAAAATTCATACTTGGCCATTGGTGCTATGTAGTTTAAGATACAGAACTGGAGGCTGACTAAGGAAAAGACCTTTCTACCCATGAGGTCTAACCTCCTTGTCAGAGAGGGTGGAGCGTGGATGCTGTTGCCTGCCCCACTCCGTAGCAGCCTGGCTCACCAGGCAGAGGATGGGAGAACAGAAACTCAGACTCTTTGGGCGGGGGCGGTGAGGGAAGACGACATAGTACCTCTTTACCATCACCTTTGGGTGACGGCACACATGGCCAGGCCATGCCGCATGGTATGTGCTGGTTGGAGAATGCCATTTTTGATTGGTAGGGCCACTCTGGCTGGTATTGATGCATGCAAGATATCTAGTAGTTGGTGCTGACTGTCTTGCACTTCCTCCAATGGAATCTGAAGAGCCTTAGCAAGTCTCCTGAGCAGCTCCTGAAATTGACTATAGTCGTCCAGTAGAGAAGAGGGGGTCGATGACACAGCCACATCGAGGGATGACAAGCGGAACTCTCTGGATTCGTCAGTACTGATGGAGCCGAGCTGACTGGCTCATCATCCGATCCCAGTTCCAAACATCTACTCAATGAAGGATGGGGTGGTGAGACAGGGGATTTCTTCCAGGTTGAGCAAGACGGTTCTGAAGATGAATATATGGGCCACAAGCTCCAATATAGCCAACCTGGTTGATCCTGCTGTTGCTGCAGCTCTGCCCATGGAGCCGGGTACCAGTGGCTCCTAGGCTGAAGCAAGAGAGGGTACTGTCACAGTGGCATTGGAACCCCCTGTTAGTCACGCCTTCAGAATGGAAGAGGCGGACCATTTGTAGTATCCGAATCCTCAGACTCGGAGGAACCGAAGTCCTGTACGAATGGGGGCACTGATGGGGCCGATGGAATGGGGTGTGCTGTAGGAACACAACCAGAGGGCAGCAAATCCAACATAGAAGAAGGGGCCCTCTTAGCAGGTGAATGGATTGGAACAGGTGGAGACATCAACCATTCCAGAGCAAATGATTCATGAGGCCCCTGAGCACATCCGATTCTCCCCAGCATTAACGGCACCCGGTCCACAGAAGGAACCAGGGCCGGTAAGGGGGCTGCCTTGGGACTGATGAGTCACACTGCGCCAGTGGAGCCGATACAGAAGGGGCGCACAGTTCAGGAACTGGGACCAGCAGATCTGGCAAACTATGTGATTTCTTTTCACTATTGTGGCCTTGGAATGCGCCCCTCCTCCGTGGCTAGAACTCATGGACGGTGCAGAGTCTTTCTTGGATCTGGAAGAAGACTTACTGCCATGCTTACGCGCATGCTTCTGTGGTTCATGGCTAGGCCCCAGTGTGGGGTTCATAGCACTGGTACCTGCAGAACCCAACTGGGACTCTAGAGGGGGGTGCACTCCTGGACTGCTCAGGCTGATGTACCGGGGGGGCAGAGGGAGGAGAGAAGGGGGCTGGTCTTCATCCAGGATCCAACAGTAGCCCCATGGCAACCTCCATGAGGTGCTTCTTAAGGTGTAGGCCCTGGCCTTCCTGGGTAGGGGCAGGGAAGGAGGGGCAGATACTGCACCTGGACACGACATGGGCTTCCCCAAAGCAGTACAGACAGCTACATACAAGAACAGAAACAGTTTTTCTGGAAAATTTGGAAAGTGCATCACCAAGGATGAGAGAAAGGTGGAAGCTCCGACTCGGATGATGTGGTGGTGAAAAGAAATTGAAGATGCAGTCACTCCATCCCACCCTTTACCGCCTCAAGTGAAACCACAAGGCAATGCAAGGACCGATGGAAGCTACTATTTTTAAAAGCTCCAGCTCCAGGAACACGTAACATAACCCTCAGTGGAATACATAGGGACCATCACTTGAAGAAATAAACAAACAGATTGTCCCACTGAAGCATAACCTGTGGCAACTGAAGCAGAATAAAATTTCTTGATTTGTTTTACATAGGATATTTCTATTAATAAAACCCAGCATAGCATTTGCCCTTTATACAGCACATCACATTGTTGACTCATTCAGTTGATCATCTACAATAAACTCCAGCTTATTTATGGCCTGCTGCATTCGCCCATTTTATATTTTTCAGTTTGATTATTCCTTCCTTTGTGAATCACCAACTCTCATTTTGCTGACTTTTAGACTATTTCTCCATTTTATCAGGGTCATGCTGTATTTCAGTTATAGTCTCCCAAGTACTTATGTTGCCTTCATACTGGCTTCAGATTTGATTAGTATACTCTACACTCCACCCAATGGAAATATTAATAAGTAATAATTCTTATGTTTATTGGTGGTACTAACAACAAACTCCTATGGGATCTTATTCAAGACCTCCCAAATTCAAAGAGAACTATTAATAATTACCTTTGGTATTTGATTTTTATAAAGCTAATTGCAAACACCTTACACAATTATAATTCTTTATAGTTCTCCAATTTCCCTATGAGAATGTAATCTGGAACTATACCAAATGTTTAAATTAAAGTCAAGATGCACTTTGAACACTGCATATCCTTTCTCAAGTAAGATGGGTAGCCTATTAAATAGCAAAAAAGAAAAGTTAGTTTATTATGATCTTATATTGACAAACCCATATGATCTAGTGATTAGAGAGGGGACTAGGAGTCCTGAATTTTGTTCTTGACACATTCATGAACTATGCGAGTCCTTGAGTAAATATGTACCTGCTTCACTTCCTCAAAGGGGGGGGCTGTGAAGTTTCAGGCTCCTAGGGTAAGTAGTAATACAGACTCAACTCCCTTCACTTAGTGGGAATTGTTTGTTAAATTGAGCCACCTCCTTCATTGCTTTCTCTGGAGGTTCTCAGCAACATTACAGTTGAATGAAGAGTATCTATCTGAAGATTACAGCAATTTTTGCTTCACTAGAGTGAAATACTGTAAAATGATGTAATGTCCATTAATTTAATTTCAAGATTTTTCCTTAAAAAGGAAAATGCATTTTAGCTTACTTATGTACATGCTGTTAACATAGTTACTTACTTTTGCACAGGGTGTACATCGAATCAGGTTTAAATTAGAAAAGCACAAATTAGAGAAATTATGAGATTTTTGTGTTTTATACTCTTGTTTCTGACTGAGAATCTTGACAGACCACTGACACTACAAAAAAAACACCCCACAAGTATTGCTGGATCCGTAAATAGAAGGATCAGACATACTTGGGACTCAATCCTACAAAGGTACTGAGCATAAGGATCCCGATCAAGCCTCATACTTAAGCTTGTGCATTACTATAAATATCTGAGTAGTGCCATTAACTTCAATGTGACTAGTCACATGCTGAACATTAGAGATGTACTTTAGCTTAAGTGCTTTGCTGGACTGAGTGTTTGGCACTTAGTACCTTGCAGAATTGAACCCTGTATCCATAACCCAAGACAGAGGTGTTTGGGGGGAAAATAAAAATTGTTTTCAGGTCACCTACTGTCACCATTTTATCTACAGAGTCCACAAGGAAAAAAAAAAAAAAACCTCATAGTAATACTTACCTTTGGGAAGATGGAAAACTTGTCTTACCAGTCTCTTAACTGTATTAGTATTTCAGTATAATTCTAATTAAAAAATAAGGAACTGTTCTGAAAAAGTTGGGATAGTAAAATACGTCCCATCTCTGTAGTGAGAGCAGCTCTTATGAAAGTACTGAAGACCATTTCTTGATGCTCCACGTAGCAGTTAAGTATCTTTTATTATTACGGAACAAAATAGCGTGCTCTTGAGACTGTACAATTCTGCGTTTGATATACTTTGTGGGGAGGGAAAATTAGGACAGAATGCAACAAGATTTCAAATACAGATCTTCTCAGTATTTTAAAATGTAATGAGGTATTAAGACTAGCTTAATATGGAATGAGTCATGTTTTTAAGAGATGCAATAACACAGAACTGTATTTCAAATCTTGGCTAAAAAGATGTTCTTAAATAAAAAGAAAATAGTATTGTTTTCTGTTGGAAAGCAGTTAAGATTAGCAATAAAATTTTGGGGCGAATAGAAAGGTCTGAGGGTACAGCTAGCCTCACGCTTTTGGACAGTGAGTGCCATTCTACCCTGAAAAGTGCCTGGGCCAGCATACTGCCTATGAAACATCCATACCCCATTTTAAGGGTTTAGCTGAGACTTAAGTGGTGCATAGTGTTTGCGTAAGCCAGGAGTAGGCAATAATTTTTGTAGAGGGGGACACTCCACGAATTTTGATAAGTCACCATGGGCTGCACATTTCTACTATATTAATGGAGAGGATGCAGGGCCTGGGAGGGAGTTTGGGGGCAGGAGGGAGCTCGGGCACAGGAGGGGGTTCCAACCTGGAGCAGGAGGTTGGGGTGTGGGAGGGGGTGCGAGGTGCAGGCTCTGGCCAGGAGGTGCTTACCACAGGCAGCTCCCAGCCATTGGCGCAGCAGGGCTCAGGCAGGCTCCCTGCATGCTGTGGCCCCATGCCGCTCCCAGAAGCGACTGCGGACGGCTGCTGCTGGCACGTCTCTTCACGCCCCCTTGGAGGGAGAAGGGGCAGCGGGCCTCTGTGCACTGCCCATGCTTGCAAGCACCGCCCCCTTCAGCTCCCATTGGCCAGTTTCCAGACAATGGGAGCTGTGAGGATGGTGCTGGGGGCGGGGGCAGCGCGCAGAGCCGCCTCCCCGCCCCAGCCATGGGCATGCAGAGACACGCCAGCAGCAGCCGGCCACTTCCAGGAGCAGCGTGGGGCCGGGACCTGCCAGAGCACCCCGCTGCGCTGCGAAACTTTTAACGGCCTGGAGATCGCAAGGTGGCAGCCAAAGAGCCTGGCGGGCCGGACAGAAATGTTAGACGGGCCGGATCTGGCCCGTGGGCCATATTTTCCCCACCCCAGGTGTAAGTCCTCTGCACAGAGGTGTTTCTCAGAGTTATATTTGCTCTCTTTAATGACAAGGTAATATTGCATTATGTTTCACTCCTGGTTGTCTTGTCCAGCCAATACAGCTTTTCCGTCTTATGCATTATCAACAGAGTTGCTTACTAAATTCAATATCAGGAGAAATCAGTTACATCCATACAAACCCACTGCCTTTTTTGGTGTTACTCAGAGCACAAGATGAATGCAGTGAGGTTGTGAAACTTTAACTAAGGCCGTAATTGATTTGCATATCTTTTAATACTCATGATTATACAAAGTGAAGAACCCAGTTCAACTCTCAGAACCCAGGGGGAATTTTCAGGGTTCTCAGTTAAAAAAAATCTTTTTTATTTGTAAACCAAGCATATTTGTCACTTTTCAGGTTAGAGCTACAGGTTATGATTTTAAAACTGCTGCATTGTGACAAAAACAGGATATCAAAATTACAAGGAAAGCAATCACACATGGAGCTGATCAGAGGTAGAGGCAATAATTTGAAACCCTTTCCCTGGTCCTCACTTCTGTGACTTTCTCCCCCAGCCCTCACTTCTGCTCTCGATCTGCTCAACCACTACAAAAGCAACAGTAACTTAAAAACAGTCTGCAAAGTTAAACTTGCAATAATCTACAATGCTTATTAACACTACACGGAGGGAGTGAGAAAAGATGACATCAGTCTTGCCCATGTCTGTGAGCAAAGAGTAACTTCACTAGTTTTATGCTGGCAAATGTGTTGAAACAATAGCTTTTTAACAAGAGAAGCTGTTAGTATTGAAATGAACTTTCAAAAGCATGCTACTGGGGGTAGTAGAATATCTAGCCAAAACAACCACTTGCCCATGCCCTTGGTCAGAAGAAGAAACAAAGTTACCGACAGGGTGAAGGTACTAATAAAAGGTTATCAAATTAAACTATTTGTTGAAAACAAAATATGAGTTGCTATATTTGCCCACAGGATTAAATCTGGAAATACTTGTAAATCCCTTTGAAAACTAGTATAAAGCTTTGTTTTTTGCTGCAGAAAATTCTACTTGCATGCTAAAAGTAAGACCTGGTCTACACTACAGGGCTAGGACGGACGGAAGATGCCTAGCATCAACCTAGCTGCAGAAGCGTCTTCACTTAAATTTGGCTCCTGCCAATGTAAGTACCTTTCTACACCGATTTAGTAACACCACCTCCCCGAGCGGCGTAGCATCACACAGTTGATGTAATTAGGTCGACATTGTCAGCGTATACACTGCGTTGCTTACGTCAACTGTTACTGGCTTTCAGGAGCTGTCCCACAATTCCCCACACTGACAATACAATCTATACAAGTGTTCCTGCTGAACACGCGCACCTCCGGCACAAGGAGCCAAATACTGCACACAAACAAGTGATTAATAACTGTGGTGGCTGTATGCTGACGCAAGTTAGGTTGTTATAATTTTGTAGTGGAGACTTTCAAAAACTTTATTTACAGTATAAGATTGACTTACAATGGTACTGGAAGAAAGAATCATACCACTTTTTTGTAGGTGGTTAAAATTGTATTTACCATTGGCAGTGCATTGATGTAGGGAAGTTCTCCTGTCTGCTGTCTCCAGTCACAGGAAGATGATGCTGAAAAAGAAATGGAGACACAAATAAAAGGATAAGATTTAACATTTAAAAATAGATGTGCTAACAGAATAAAACACAGTTTAAAAAACAATATCAGTTGTGGTAC
This sequence comes from Chrysemys picta bellii, assembly GCF_011386835.1. Classification (NCBI taxonomy): domain Eukaryota; kingdom Metazoa; phylum Chordata; order Testudines; family Emydidae; genus Chrysemys; species Chrysemys picta. The sequence continues at coordinate 12,253,470 of NC_088799.1, read as the reverse complement.
CAGATGGCTCAGGGGATCAGTAAGAGACAGTAACGTTTTCACCTCAGAATTTATATACAGACTAACTCAGCAGTGATTAGGAGTGGTAATAAGAAGGATTAGTTTCCCTATCAGTCCTGTTGCAGGTGTCCACATCATAAAAATTACCCTTGCAGTGGTGCAGAACTTATGACTAAATAACTATGGGAAATGAACTGTCTTATGCCATTAGGCCACTGGACACTTGCATCCACATTCAGTGGAAATCCACACAGACAAGGGTCCATTTCTGAGAAGCCTACAGCTGGACTGTGCCTTTTGATATATTTCTCCAGAGACGGGTTCTTAGATGTTGGCATTGTTATTGCCCATGCCAAATCTGTTCTAAAAATAAAAGACTTCAGAGGAAACTGATATTTATGTAGCACCTTTTGCAAGCACTAAAACAAAAAAATCCTTCCATTGATTTGATTGTAGAACATTCATCTTGAATGTTTAATTGGGATTGGAAGTGGTAAATTATACATTTTCTTAAGGCATACATTATATTAGTCAATATAAGTATGCACATTTAGAAGAACATGCAAAGCAGTTAAATTTACCAAGTTGTACAATAACTTAGAAAATTGAGGAAGTCAGCATATTTTAGCTGCATGGATACATTTGAAGAAATACGTTATAAAAATCCTGCAGGTAGGACATTCAAGAGCAGACTAGCATTGAGGCAGGTTTTTGTTTGTTTGTTTTTTTTTTTTTTTTTTTTAAGACTACCAGCCTTAATGTTTTTTTTTTTTAAGACAACAAAATTGACTCCATTTCCTATTCTCTAAATGAATGTTTTAAAGCCACAAAACGCAGTAATAATACTGCAAAACAGTATTCTCAAGCATGTGTTTGATATCCAAATAGCTGCTCACTCCAGCCATGTTCATGCCCCTTTTTATTCACTACCTACAAATGAATTTTTGTTCACATAAATGGTTGGAGAGGGGCTGCTTTCCATTTGAATACCGGTGTTTGCAAGATTATTTGCTATTGGCTATTTTAAAAAAAAAAAAAAAAAAAAAATCAGTCACCTGATCAGAGAGCAGAAACAAGACCATGTGACTTAGGGTGACCAACCATGTAATGGACAACAAAGTTTGCAAATAACCCACAAAACAAAATTTGTTCACATGAATTGTTTCATCAATAATTAGCAACAAACAACTGAATTTGTAAAAGTTCATTCACCCACAGAAAAATTGTTCATTAATCCTTGAAAAAAAATTGACCAAATTAGTCAAATAAGTGGTCTGTTATGAAAATGTCAGACAACTCTATTCAAAAACAAGCATCCTGTGCAGCAGAAATTAATAAGTTTACACTATTCCCAGAACATTCTACAAGCTATCCATAAGCACGCATCAAAGAGAAATGTAACCTTCATAATACAAGTGTATGGAGGCGCCGCAGAGGATGAGAATGAATGCAAAATATGTTGGGAATTCAGATATTTGCAAATGTGCTTCTTCTTCCTTGGTTAGTTGCATTAGTAATGCAGAAATTATCGTAATCAAAGGAGGAAAAAATCCACTTATTAAGTGGCATGATTTTTTATGTGGAAAAAGTGAATATATCTTTTTACACAGCTAGAGCCTCATATTAGGACAGAAGAGAAATCTTCATCACATCACTCAGCATAAACAGTATATAGATACATTACTTGCCTATAATTGGAGTTCTCTAAAAGATATTTCTTGAGACACATGCTGTTAGATCACTACACTTACTTTGAGAGCAGACTAAACCACTTCAAGGTTTTGTGTCACAATGGAATACATTGGTGGACAGTGAAAGATGATAAAAGCCAGCTCTGTAGCCTAGTTATTGGTCTGACACATTTTGTGTTGTTTTATTTATGAAGATAGTAAGAGGTGTGAGGAAACAGATAAAAACAGTCGGATACCACAAGAGAGGTTTTCTTCAGCCTAAGTTAGTTGTCAGGATTGCCTCTCTCCAATTCCTTCCTTTCCCGGTATTAATTTCAGAGTGCAGTTCTTAAGGTCAAAGCTATAGAGAGAAAGCTCTCACTTTGCTCTGTGGGAGGGGCTTTATGCCATAACTGTCGTCGTCGTCCATTTTAAATCTAAACAGTCCTGACAAATTGAGCAGCTGGAAGCAAATGAGTTACAAAAGAACACAGAATAGGAAAAGAAAACAAAAAAGGTGACTAAGTAGGGCAAATAAAAAGTGAGCTCTCAGAAGTATTTCAGGACTCTGTCACACCCTTTCCGCTAGTTTGTCAAACCCATAATTCAAACAGGAAAGATAATCTGCCACTAATTTTGCTTACCAAGACAATGAAGAATGGTAAAGGTGCAGAGCTGTAGAGCAAAGAACCTCCACCAAAACCTGGGATTATACTCCTTCACAGAAAGTAGCCACTAAGTGACAGGTCTCCATGTTGAACACTCACTCACACAAGGAAGTAATCTCTCAGGCTATCCCATATCCACTTGTTTGCCATGTATTCACTTTTGATGGTAGCAAACCCAGTATTGGAAGCAAGGAGGACTGGCAGTTTTTCCTCCATTAGCAGTACTTCAAATAATACAGCTGATAACCAACAACTTCACAGGCAGATCAGGGTAACATCCAGACCTTTCAGGACTAGATCACTGCATGGGCAGTTTCTCATCCCTGGAAGAGCTACCTCCCAATCCTTAAATTGCAATGTCAAATGTATGAAACTCACTTATCTGAAACCCCCTTTTTTCAGTATCTCAACAGAGTCATATCTCCACGTCAGGAGATGTGACCCTGGATCAGGTAACAGGAAATTTCAGAAAAGTGAGTATTGGATAATTCAGTGAGAAGCATCCTTGGGGAGAGAAGCAATGTAACAAAGTCTTTAGCTAAATTGATCAGGCTAAGCAAAAATGCTTTAACTAAGGACATCTAAAAGAACAACTGTAAATCTATAGATGTGTATGTAAAATTGTATACCTCTGATTACTAGGGTTACCAGGTGTCTGGTTTTCAACCGGAACGCCCGGTCGAAAAGGGTCCCTAGCAGCTCTGGTCAGCACTGCCGACCAGGCCGTTAAAAGTCTGGTCGGCAGTGCTAAGGCAGGATAGTCCCTACCTGTCCTGTCTCCACGCTGTGCCCTGGAAGCAGCCAGCAGCAGGTCCGGCTCCTAGGCAGGGGCAACACAGGGCTCCGCGTGCTGCCCCTGCCCCGAGTACAAGCTCCGCACTCCCATTGGCTGGGAACCAGGGCCAATGGGAGCTGGGGGGGGAGGGGCCCTGTGGGCAAGAGCAGCATGCAGAACCTCCTGCCCCCCTGCCTAGCAGCTGGACCTGCTGCTGGCTGCTTCCAGGCACAGCGCGGTGCCAGGGCAGGAAGCAAGCCTGCTTTAGCCCCACTGTGCCACTGACCGGGAGCCGCCCGAGGTAAGCCTGCACAGCAATCCGAGCCCCAACCCCCTGCCCCAGCCCTGAGCCGCCCCCCTCCCCCAATCCAGAGCCCCCTCCTGCAACCCAAACTCCTCATCCCTGGCCCCACCCCAGAGACTGCACTCCCAGACGGAGCCCTCACCCCCCCCCAAACCCCAACCCCCTGCCCCAGCCCAGAGCCTCCTCCCACACCCTGAACCCATCCCCAACCCAGAGTCCATACCCACTCCTGCACCCTAACCCCCCGCCTCAACCCACAGCCCACTCCCGGACTCCAAATCCCTCGGCCCCACCCCCCCAGCCTGGAGCCCCCTCCTGCACCCCAAACCCCTCATCCCCAGCCCAGAGCCCACACCCCCTCCCGCACCCTGAACCTTTCATTTCTGGCCCACACCAGAGCCTGCACCCCCAGTTAGATCCCTCACCCCCTCCCATACCCCAATCCCCTGCCCCAGCCCAGTGAAAGTGAGTGAGGGAGAATGTAGTGAGCAGGAGATGGCCTCGGGGAAGGGGCGGGGCTAGGGTGTTCGGTTTTGTGCGATTAGAAAGTTGGCAACCCTACGGATTATAGTCCTGTCTCCATACATGCTTCTTATGTTGCTTGTCTTCTTAGATTTTAAGTCTTTTGGGGAAATGTCTATATCTTATTGTGCGTCTCTACAGCATCTACTACAATGGGGCCTTGATTCTGATTGAAGCCTCTGGGTGCTACTGCAATGTAAATGGTAAGTAAAGAATAATGGAATAAAGTTCATTTCTTTAACTGTTGTATTAGTGATACAGGTAAGGGGATTTGATTTATTAAATGCATTTTTTAATTTGACATTGCCCCTTTTTAAAAGGGCCTACAAGAACAATGACAAAAAGTCAAACACCTTTTGTTTGGCACAGCCCAACCACCAAATGCATTAAAATACAAAGTATCAAGTTCAGCTATAAGAAAACAAAACAAGGTAAACTGAAATGGTTAAAATGTTACAGCACCCCTACCACAGTAAGAGACCATCATTGTGTCTGATCAAAAACCAAAGGGTCCATTAAGCCTGTTTAACTCCCACTTGTGTCAATTAGTTGTTGACCCCAACTTTGAACATGAGTTTTCTAGATGTCTATATTGCCTTTTAAAACTACTCTGGTTTTTTTTTTTAAAAATCTGTAATTGAGTCCTTGAGGACCAAGTTTTCTGAGTGAAGATAGCTTTCCAAGAAGGTTTCACAATCCTATTCGAAATTATCCCACTGGCATTTGTTAATTTGATGCATGCCTTTAAAGACCAAATTGCAGGTGACTATCACTATTTATTTTATTGAATTTTAGAATATCTATCCTATTATCAGTATCACTGCTTGTCATGTGACTTGGACCAGGTAACTAATACCAACAGCAACTTAAATTACACAAAGCAAATGAATGACAAAAATCTCTCCAAAAAGCATCACACAGTAAATGAAATAATGTAAGGCTGAAACAAACCGGCTTTAAGTTTACGCCCTGTATACACTACAAGTGAGATTTTTAAAAGAATTCAGCATTAGGCTAACTTGGCTTCTGTTAAAGTCAGCTTTGGTGGGAGCAGATTTAGGTCACTATTTAATGCTTCTGAAAAAGCCCACCTTACAAGTGCAACTGTTTTTGGAGTTTTGTTTTGGGTTTTTTTGTAGCTCATCTGACCTAATTCAACAAATACTGTTGAGTTGTGTCTACACAGCAGCTTCCTTTACAACAAAATGATGTGCTGTCTGCTGACCTAAATAAATATCAGTACATTCTGGGAAGCTATCCCCAATACTTCATCAGGGAAAAGAATACCAAGAGGTTATGTACACAGAGCAGCAGGAACAACAACACAAGGGGTAATGAACTCGGAGATATTATGCTGCAGAGACAGCTGGAAGAAAGGAGCTACAACCAAACTGGTCACACAAACATGCTTAAAAAATCCCATCTATACTGCCAAAAACAGTATGCCAACCCAGTTAAAGAAAGACAACTACATGCCAGCCTAGGCTGCTGCCATGGTGATGCACTCTTAGATGCCATGGTTACCAGCAAGTGTTAATCATGTTGCATGTGGCTAAAACCACAGTTAAAGCCAATCATGTCACCAAATGGCTACAAACTTGGTTAAAAATGTGCAGTATCTATGCAGCTTTGTACTACTCCTTTAACATAGTCCTGTTTCCAGCCTAAACCATTGGCAGAACAATGATTTTCCAAAGCTAGCTGTCAGTGCTTAACTATTCAGTCTACAAACACACTCCCCGCTCCATCCATTTCACAATAGATCCTACGTGGAAGAAGGTAGGGTCAGTTCTACTGCTAAAACACTGAATTTAGTGTGGATTTTAAGAGGATTGGTTCTTCACTTGAACTTGTGCTCATGGTTTTTTCTTCTAATTCTTTTAGGAACATGTTTACATTTCAGTTGGAGGTGCTGCTTTCAAAGATTTCTACATTGCTTGAGTTTTCACAAGAAAAATGTACTCAGTCAATTTTGTTCTTTGTGGACTACAAAAGTCTTACATACCAACGGTATCTTGGCTGCTAGACTCTCCTTTGATGTATTGCTTTTTTCCAGCTATAGCACTTGGAATGGGAGCCACAACTAAAATGAAAATAGAGTTGGGTAGAGATATTCCCCTACTCCCCACCCACTAACTAGGCAGCAGAATCATTCAGAACAGAATTTTAATTGTCCCTAAAGTAAAAAGCACAACAAAAAACATATTTGATGACAGGTAGCAGAAGAGTGTAGACAAATGAGTCAGAGTGAGATTATATTTAAAGAAAACCCAGAACAATGAAATCCATAGGAATAAGGAAGCGAAGAAGCTAGCTGTATGGCACGAGGATGCTGGAAGAGAAACAGTCTTGGTCAGATCCAGCAGCAACATAATGCACGAAAGCAATCTTCTGTCAATATCAATTAATGTGTAACACTTGGAAATTAGAGGAAAGAATAAATGGATTATGTGTGGCAGGAGCTACTTTGCACCATAGTTCACCTACTATTTATTTAAATGAAATTCACTGAAAAATAATTGGGGGAAACTGAAAGGTAATGCGGTATAGAAGCTGCAAGTTCAAATCCAGCCTAGGTCAGCTGAGACCATCTGTTATCACCATCCAAGGTCTGAACATCACATGAAATACATTTAGGTTCAATCACTAATATTGTCAGATCAAAAAGAAGATGCACTTCTGAGTGGTTCTTAACTTTCTCATTCCACTTGGAGATGGATCTATGTTTTTCGTTCAACCTAATTCCCCTGCCCAAAACACCGAGTTAAATATCCTCTATAATAGTGCTACTGAAGGGCGTTTGATAACATTTACTTCATAAGGGTAAATTCATGTTTATAAAGCACTTTGAAATATTTAGATAAAGGCATTATAGATGTGCAAAGCATTATTATCACTGCCAAAAGGTGGCTACATTTTATCTCAGCATTGAGCAGTCTTCAGTATTCTTATTTTATACCCTAGGCTCGGATATTGAATTAAAATTCACTGCTGGAGCATTAATCAGAGAGGATACTAATAAAATCAGGCCAGTGCACACAATGGGTCTCCAGCAGACCATGATCTCAAAACAGAAAAACAAAAGTCAACAGGTAAGTTGTGTAGAAACAGCTTACCTCCCCCTATGTAGTATTTGGGGACCATTCAAGCAATAAGATTATCAAGGATTTAAAAAATAGATACACACAAATCTGAACTAAAAAGCAAACAAAAGGTACATCCATAAAGACCAAAGCATGAATAAGGAAATTAATTTTTCGGGAAATTCCATTTCATGAGATGGAAGACCTATAACTGCTCTACCTGCTTCCAGCTTTGCTGGGCAGAATCAGAATCAGCTTTGTGATAGTCCCTTGCTTCACCATGAAGAGCCTACTAAGAGGTGCAGCTAAGCCACTGTAGTATGCACTGTAGACATTTGCTACAGCAAAGGAAGGGTTTTTTCTCCATCCCTGTGGTAAATTCATCCTCTCAGGAGGCAGTAGCTGGGACAACAGAAGAAATCTTCTATTGACCCTTGACCCAGTGGTGTCTTTACTGCAGCTTAGGTTGTTTTAACTGTCTCTCTCAGGGCTGTGACACTCCTGAGGGACATAACTAGGTCAAACTAAATTTTACATGTTGATCAGGCCTTAGATAACTTTCACAGCCAGATGGAGTTGGATGTCCTTTTTCTCCCCCAAATCACCATGATCTGTTTGTTGGAAACCAATAGCAGCCCTGAGCTTGGAGATTAGGAATGGCATTGAACCGCGCCACAACAGCATCTCTGGCTATGGTACCGTCTTCATTGCCCCCATTTTTTACTAAGTGATGAATGACTTGGTCATTCATATATTTATATTTATCTCTCCAGACAGACAGACAGACACAATTTTTTGGGTGCTAGGGATAAAATAAACCTGAACTTGGGGGTTCACAGTAACCCCTGCTGAAGAACCATACTGGATTATCCCTAGAACTAGAATTCATAGTGGGGCAATAGTAACCACTGTAGTTAAATAGTAAATTAATTTGAAGTTTCACAGCCAATTTTACTAATTTTACTAAATGCACTAAAATCCACATGGATTCTCAGATTGTCTTGAAAATTGCTGTGCTTCATGGAGGCCCTGGGTAGGGCCAACTGATCAATTTTGAAGATGTTTGAGCAAGGGACTCCGCTTTAAAAAAAAACAAAAAAAAACAAAAAAAAAAAAAACACACAATCACGTGGCATCTAAATGTTATGGTTCTTATAATTGTGTGTACACGTGGGGCTCAAACTATGAATGAGTCCCTCCAAACTGCCATTACCCATTCAGGATTGATCTCAGCAAGCGTCCAGCACCCATCGCCCTTTTGGATAACAAATATTTAAAAAGTCGTTCAGGGTAAAAGTGGAATCTACAGTGTGGTTAGAACCAAGCTGACAAGCCAGAGAAAACCATCAACCAAAGTGTCTGGAGGCAGTCTGACATCAGAGTAACTGGATGGTTCACGCGTCATGCTGTGACTTTTGAACCGGAACAACACCCATCTACTGTGTGTTCAAGTCTCGCCTTCTGTAACTTCTAAGAATGTGTTGTGCACATTAATTGCCCTCTGCCCGGGCTCTTGTCAAAAGTTTTGCCCTGAGACCAAAGCTTCTGGTTTAAAAGCCAATATTTCAAACTACTCTAAAATCCACATGCATACTCTGATGCCTTATCGGGACTAGGGGTAGTTAGAGGTGTAAATTTAGGGTTATTTGGCCCAGGGGTTCCTCTAATACAGCCCCCACAACAAGGGGTTACTTTTAATATTACAGTACTCTAAAACAACATACATAAGGAATTGTCTTGAAAACAGGCATGCCACAACATGGAGGGTGGTAGAGTTTGTGGTGGAATTTGGAGTCATTTGGCCAAGGGGCTCCCAAGACACAGTTCCCTGTGAAAGAATGTATGGAAAAAAGCGTACAAACCCTTTAAAAGGTAGAGACTGGAGCCTACAGCCTGGGAATAATCAAGGAGGCCCTGCTCCACCATGGAGCTGAGCTAGTTAAACACAGGAACAGAAAGCTGAGGAGATAAAGGGTAGGTCTACACTGCAATTAAAAATCCAGGGCTGGTCCATACCAACTGACTCAGGCTTGTGAGGCTACCGGGCTGTTTAATTGCACTGTAGACTTCTGGGCTTGGGCTGCAGTCTGAGGTCTGGGACCCACCCACCTCACAGGGAGGAGAGTAAAGCCAAGAAGGCTACAGGGGGTGGCAGTTTCTCTTTCTCAGGCACCAGGAGACAAGCCTAACCTGACTCAAAGACTTGGTTTGTAGACTTTGTTTGGGAGCTCTGAACCAGATTTTTTAATAAGTCTGGGAGAGCAGAGGACATGCTATTTGGTTAATATGTGCTGACTTCTCCTTGCCCCCCATAGTTCAAGTGAATCTATTGCTGCTCCACTTGGAGAAAGTAAGGTGGGGCACACCTGCAGCACCACACTGGGCCACAAGGGGGCACACAGGGACTGCCCATGCCTTTACACTCTCTTAAATGAACTGCTCATAATACTTTCAGATTCTTAGAACGTTTCTGGGTGCACAGCTATGTAACGTTCATGAAAGCTATAGCATGGAGTGCCCCTGAGATGAGCTATAAGTGATACCAAAGTCCAGTTTTAAGATATTTCAGAAGTTATTGCAATCTAAAAGCTTTAGCACCTCTGCTTAATCAGTTAATTTCTGTGAAAGCTCTTGTTTCTTCAGAAACTCTTCTGTGAGGGATACTCACTGAGTGATGTACTCACATAGTGGGCTTAGCTCTGCCCCTAGAATTTAAGGGCCACAACTTTAACTCCTCTCCTCTGAAGTACTGCATTCTGTGCATTCAACCCGCCTTTCACTTAGTGTCTGGGGCCACAATGGGAATCACAGTGCAATACTTTATATACGAGATATATGTAATGATGTGCTATAATGTGAACCAGACCTGAAATAACACAGAAGCTGTGACACTATGAAAATGATTATTGTTCTGGTAGTGCAGGAAGTCTCTCCAAATTAGTCAAACACCAGCGCTGAGCACTGTGACTAATAGCATGGACTGCGCAGTTATGCCTATCTGTCACTCAATCGACACAAAAGATTCACATGGATCAATTTCATCCCTCAAAGTGCTGTAGTTTTATGAGAAGGACCTGAAGGAAATGTCAGACTCTAGAAAAATTTTAGTCACAACGCCATTTTTGAAACAAAAACCTCCAATGATATTCCCCCACCCCATAATCCACCTCCACAAACAGAAAAATGAGGCAGCGCATAAACTACAGAACATTTAAAATGATACTCTAAACCCCAAAACACATAATTTTTGTAGATCTTACAGAACTCCTGTTAAAATGGAAATCCTGCAGTAACCATAACTGAGGTGGCACTATCACCCCACCACATTAGGGTCAGCAGAAGGTAGAGTTAGTGATACAAACTGGGGTCATTTGGTCAAGTTCAGCAGATACAGCTCCCCCTGTAAGGACTTAATCAAATTGCTCTAAAACTGACACATAAGAAGATTGTCTTGAATCTATGCCACACAGGCTGGTTTAGAGTTTGGGGTGCAAAATTGGGGAGGGAGATCTGATTCCCCAACGTACAGCTCCCCAAAACGAGTTTCTTTTCATTTTCAACATGCTCTAAAATCCACATCCATAGTGCAATTATCTTGGATATTAGTCTGGAAGAACAGGGGCAGAGGTAAACTTGTGTGTCTAAATTTGACGACATTTGGTCAAAAGAGTTCCTGAGATACAACCTCCTATACTCAATAAGGAAATTATTTTAATATTCAGAATGCTCTGAAATCCATTTGACTCAGTGAGATTGTCTTGACAATTGATATTCCACAACAACTTTGGTGGCACAATAAGATCACCAATGATGGTGATCACACACACCATTTGTAAGGACCTAGCTAGAGGTTCTTCCAGATGGCACTCCATCTGCAAGAAGGCTACCTCCCTTTGGGATATGCCTTGATGAACAGGATTCCGTAACAATGGCTGAGGTCGGAGGAGAACACCCATTGAGATTAATGAATCTGTTAACACTTCTCCAAGCTATCGTAGTGTTAGGCTGTATTAATTTCCAGGAAGAGCTCTGATTCATCTCAGAACATCCCATGGAGATGAATGAGTCACTTCATACCTCTGCAATCTTCCAGTTAGATTCTCTTGCAGCTATGGAGATGGCTTTGTGGCTTCTTTGGAGTCAGGAGTCCACAATTCTGCCCATTAATTCCTATAGAAGGAAATCATCTTGGGTCACTGTTCCCTGTGTGGGAAGGGAGAATGTCCTGGCTGGTTTACAGGTTACCTTTGTATCCACTGGGCTACTGTGCCTGGATCCGGACCACATAAAAAGAAAAATCCCTGTTCTGGAAAGGAGCAAGAGGAGCTATCCTCTTTATTTGCCTGACACCTGGGTACTGGCCTACAATACTTGCCAAAATCTCTGGTCACTGGCAAAGAGCATTGTACCACATGGATGGCTTCTCCAGCAGAGTCAAATGGTGCTTATTTACTATATTTATAGCATCTCAATTGTGTTGATCTTCTCCTGATATAGGAACAAATTTATCTCAACACAGACTGATGAAAGAAATATTACACATTTTGTAATCATTTAAAGTACCACACTAGACAGATGTTCTCAAATTGAAGTTGAATGCTGAAGTCAATATATGCATTTTGCTCCCACAGAAAACACTGCCAAACGAATATGATACATCATCCTTCCACTACTATAGATGCGCCATTCAACTAGTAGTCATTCCAAAACAAGTTGTTTTATATGTATATTAAAACAGCCTCTTAACCTAAGAACTGCATGTTTGATCACAGTTCCATTTATTATGCTGCTTCACCTAAAAACATTTTTGCTATTGCTAGAGGAAAGTTCCCCATTTCCTCTGCAAATATTTTTTTTCCTCCATCAGATTTAACAAAGCTACCATTTTGCCTTTGAGAAATTATGAAGGTCTAAAAGAGGAAGTCCACAGGGTCAACAGTCATACAAGAAATATTACAAGCAAAAATACAAACAAGCCAAAAATTATAACAATGACTGTTGGTACCGAAATACAAAATAAAATAATAATAATCTATAGAATATTGCTTTTTACTGTGACATACTGAACAGGAATTCGAAACAAGAGAATGTTGAGTGTTCAGGACTGTATTCACAATCATGCCACTCAATTTCAACAGTTTATTCCCAAAAGAACATTGGCCCATAGACAGCAAGTTTTCGTCAGCAAAAACAATCAGCAGTTCCTTACAAGTTCCTTCTAGGAAAGCTGTTCTGTTCTCAATCTTATCACTATGGTAACTTGACTGAATGCTCTCCTCAAGAGTCTCACCTTTCCACTCCTACTTTCTGTTTTGGTTTTCATTAGAGTTCATCATAAAAGATTACACAATCTTATTTTTTTCTGTAACAGTTTTCCACCACTAATGGCAGAGGGCATTCTAATGCCATCAAGAGTGACTGGAATTTAATTTTATTTAACCTGTTTTGAGTAGAATAGCTGACCTTTGATTCATCACTTTCCAAAGTACTTAGAAAAGCTGAGCAATGTCAGGCATATTACCTACTTTTTTTCTAAAACAAAACAGTCAATATAATATAGGCTTAGCTGCCACATCTTGCATTTATCAACCCACAAATTGTCAACAAGTTGATTTTTTTTTGATTTTTTTTATTAAAGAACACTGAGCACAAGTCTTGCTGATAGCTTATCAAGCCCTTAATGATCTAAGCCTGGGATACTCGGAAGCTACTACTAAGGATGGGGAAACGGACATAATTTAAAAAATATATTTAATGGGTCTAGAGATCCAGGAGGAAGAGGAAACCTAAGGGTATGTCTAGACTGGAAACTTCAAAGAGCTGCCGTGGGAACGGCCGCAGCACTTTGAAGTGCGAGTGTGGTCGCGTGCGAGCGCTAGGGGAGAGCTCTCTCAGCGCTCCTGGTAATCCACCTCCATGAGGGGATTAGCTCCAAGCCCGTCTACACTAGTGCTTTAAAGCGCTCAGACTTGCTGCTCTCAGGGGGGTGATTTTTCACGCCCCCCCCCCCCCCCGAGCCAGCAAGTTGGAGTGCTATAAAATGTAAGTGTAGACAAGCCCTACGTAGAGTAATTCAAGAGAGCATCACTAGAGCCAGTGGGATGACATTAGAAGGAAAATGTAGGCTGAATATCAGGGAAATCTTCCAAACAATGACATCATGCACATTGTGGAACAGCTTCTTAAGGTAACTGGTGGACGCCCCATAGCTTGGAACATTTTAAACAAGAATGAGTAACAGACATACTGTAGCAAGTAAACCTCCTTTGGCTGGGAGACAGAAGACTTCATATACTCCCCTTCTTCTAGTTACTATATTTCTTGAATGAGAGTTCCTCCCATGCAGTCAACATTGGCTGAATTATACTTGTTCAAAACAGATCAGACCAGAAGAGGACTCCTGAGTTCAGGGACTTCCCCTATGGAATCCCCTCTCAGAGGATGTCTGCTAGAGTCCCTCAGCAGTTGTCTTCAGGTCTTGGTGAAAGCCGTTCTATTCAGGTCAATTTATCTGCATCACTATGATCTAGTAGACTGATCAGGGAACAGCAGAAGCAAGGAACACAAGAGTTCTAATCCTGACTCCGATACTTATTGTCCAACTTTGAGCAAGTCACTTAATTTCTCTCATTTTTCCCCCATCCCTGAAATAGACATAATACTCAAAAACCTCAAAAAGGTACTGTAAGTTAATGTCTATATAGCATTTTTAGATGAAATGTGCTATAGGATTCTCATTATTACAACAATTATCCTCGTTCCTCTCATACACTTTCTTCCACCCTGCCTTCAGCTTGGTTTTACTAGAGACACTAATAGCCTAGCCCACTGGGATCTGCTTTATCTAATCATGGTTTTAAGATCCACGTGATGGGTGCTTTGGAAACAAAAGAAATGTGATAAACATCTAATATGCCATGATTTACTCCTTTCTTCATTTTCAGTTCCAAAGTTTTTTTCGTAAAGATCATATCACCATAGGTGCAGACTTCCTGGGTGCTCCAAGGCTGGAGCATCCACAGGGAAAAAAAATGTTGGGTGCTGAGCACCCACCAGCAGCCCCTCAATCAAAATCTCCCCCTCCCCCCAGCACCTCCTGCCCATCGGCGGGCCCCACTGATCAGCGCCTCCCCCCTCCCTCCCCACACCTCCTGCCCACCGCAATCAGCTGTTTCACAGTGCGCAGGAGGCTCTGGAGTTGAGAGGTGAGAAGCGAGGACACAGTTGGCTCGGGGGAGGGGCGAAACAGGGTGGGAAGGGGTAGGGTGGGGGTGTGGTGGGGGCAAAAAGAGGCATGGCAGTGCCGGGCCTTTAGGGAGGTGGTCGAGTGGGGTCAGGACCTGAGGCAGAGTCAGGGGTCAAGCACCCCCGGCACAGCATAAAGTCAGCACCATATCACTCTCTGTATCGCATTTTGCTACTTTCTGTGGTGATAATAAAATGTGCTACTTAGCCAAGCATGCAACTGTCTCTTGCTATAGCGAGAAGAGTAAAACAACGTTGTCAAAAATACCTCACATATTAATTTTATTTTTTGTTTGATATGTCAGAGCCACCAAATATTGTGGCATGGCTCTTATTTGCTTAATGAATGAATAAAACCCTATTTCCTATTTTACACTTGCATCCATTTAGATTTTTTTAAATAGCACTTTGTAATTAAACAACACAATAAGATGTATTATTAAGTGCTATACAATATATAGATTTTGGCAGCATAATAATGAGATTACTAAGATCCAGGAAACGGGGAGCTGCGGCCAATGGGAGCTGTGGGGACGGTGCTTGCAGAGAGAGGCAGCATGCGGTGCCACATGCCCCCCCCCCCCCCCTTCCAGGAGCAGCGTGGCCACCATGGGGCACTACTGGCTGGCAAGGTAGGGGGTGGCTTGGCTCGTGATGGGGAGGAAGTGCCGATGTGTCTGAGGCTACAGCTACACTACAGGGGGGAGTAGATTTAAGATACGCAAATTCAGCTACGTGAATAGCGTAGCTGAATTCGACGTATCGCAGCCGACTTACCCCGCTGTGAGGACGGCGGCAAACTCGACCTCTGCGGCTTCCCGTCGACGGCGCTTACTCCCACCTCCGCTGGTGGAGTAAGAGCGTCGATTCGGGGATCGATTGTCGCGTCCCGACGGGACACGATAAATCGATCCCGGAGAGGTCGATTTCTACCCGCCGATTCAGGCGGGTAGTGTAGACCCAGCCTGAGTGGGGTTGGGGCAGGCAGCCTGCCTTAGCCCTGCTGCACCGCTGACCAGGAACTGCTGGAGGTAAGTGCCCCCCAGCAGAAGCCCGCACCCCAACCTCCAGCCCTGAGCCACCTCCTGCACCCCAAGCCCGTACCCAGAGCCACCTCCTGCACCCCAACACTCTGGGTGCGGAGGGAGTGCTGGACTGGGGCAAACTCCCTCCCAGAATTTGCACCCCTCACCCTCTCCTGAAGCCCAACCCCCTGCTCCAGTCTCAGCCCAGAGCCCCCTCCCACACTGCGAACCCCTCAGCCCCAGCCCAGTGAAAGTGAGTGAGGGTGGGGGAGAGTGAGCAACGGGGGGGTGGGGGGGGGGGAAATGGGGTGGGCAGAGCCTCAGGGAAGGGGCGGGATAGATCCTGGGTTGCCTTTAAATTGAAAAAGTGATCTTGGGCATAAAAAAAGGTTGGTGACCACTGCTCTAGTGTCTGACCCAGGAACAAGTGAAGTTTTGGAATTACAAAATTATTGCACACAAATTCTATGCCAATGTAACACCTTATCTATTTTCTTTGAAAGTTTGTCCAAGTGAACACTTATTTTACTTATTTCAAACCCTGAGCAACCACCTTCCAATGAAAGCAGGAATACAGCTACTAATCTAACTTTGAAAACTTCGGGCTACATTTTCAAAGGAACTTCATCCTGGTCTCACAAATTTTGCCTATTATTTAGAAGGAAAAATCTGTATATACATACATGCGTGCACACACACACCCACACACACCCACACACCCCAGAGGACGTTTTGCTAACATAAAACTCAAATTCAGAACTACAGGACAAGTGTTAGAAGCAGTTAATAGTTTGATTTTAGATCACACAGAGCTGAATTATATGCATTATTTTTAAAACATAGTGCTGTTTATATAATGATTCAAAATTCCTATTACTTCATACCTATTAACAGTAGTAGTAAAAGTGAAAGGACAGCATTTACTCTCAGAAACTACCCAAATGGATTCTTTTTATAATGTATCATCTGTTTTACTTTGCAGGTGAATGGTTAATTTTGATTATTATAGCCATTTAGACACGTGGGCATAATAAAGCACAAATACAAAAAAAGTCATGTCAGTAACCTAGGTGCTTTCCTTTCCCATTGTTAACTCCACTCTTTCAGAGCAAAAGATATGGCCATAAAGGGTCTGATAAGGAAACGGAAGTGAATTGTAGAAGTAATGCAAAATGAAACCCAATGCTGTTTATGCACATATATGATGGGAAAATGTATATACGGAGATGGTTTTATTTGGCCTGTTTCAGCTTTTCACCCTCCCCACCTGGCATAGAGCAAAATTGCCAGTGGGGCGGGGATTTGATTTCATGTATGGTTCTGTGCTGGTGTATAAGTCTCTCATAGCCCAGAATTTTTTTTTAAAGTAGGGACAAATACAAATTTTAAATGGATGATTTTACTTGCATTTCTTTCAGTTAACGATCTAGGTTATAGGCAGGGCCGGCTCCAGGCACCAGCTTAACAAGCAGGTGCTTGGGGCGGCCAAGGGAGAGGGGCGGCACCTGCAGAAATTCGGGGGTGGCAGGTCCCTCACTCCCTCTAGGAGCGAAGGACCTGCCGCTGAACTGCCACCGCCGATCGCGCCTTTGTTCTCCCTCCCCCAATTGCCGCTGCCGATCGCGGCTTTTTTTTTTTTTTTTTTTTTTTTGCACGCTTGGGGCGGCAGAAATGCTGGAGCCGGCCCTGGTCATAGGAACGGAATAATACATTCATCCAGGATGAGGAGGAAACATCCTAACAAGTGAGGGGACCAACACCATTAATGCCTGCAGAATCCTCCATTTTTTGAAAATTAACTATCTAGCCCAACTAGGAACCATGCTTAAACAGAAGAAGTATTTGAGTCTACAGATGAGGAGGTTACTCCCCTGTAATTGAAGGTTCTTTGAAATGTGTGATCCCTAGCTGTATTCACTGAGGGTTACGCATGCACACCATGCGCCCGGAGTTGGAGAATTTGAAAGTAGTGTCTGTTGGTCTGCATATGCGCCCTGGCTCGCCCCATGCTTCTGTCCAAGGTGATAAACGCCGGGGCAAATCGACCACATCTCCAGTTCCTTTTCCATCCTGAATCAGACAGCTCCGTAGCAGAAGGGAAGGAGGGCAGAGAAATGCCACACTGAAAGAGTTGTCTGCCGCTGAGTCCTGCACTGAGGCATGGTGAGCTGGGAAGGTGTGCACAGAACTCCACGTGGCCGCCCTACATATGTCCATAAGTGGCACATCCTGAAGGGAAGCTGCGGTAAAGGGTTGAGCTTTCATGGAATGAGCCCTCACCCCCGTATGGGGAGTCAGGCTTGATAGTTGGTAGCAGAGTTTAATGCAACCCAAAATACATTTGGAGATTCTTTGGGTAGAGATGGCTTACCCCCTGAGTCTTTCAGCTACTGCAAAAACAGTGTAGGGGACTTCCTGATAGGTTTTGTTCTCTGTAGGTAGAAAGCATGGGTTCGTTGGTCATCTAGGGAATGGAGTCAACATTCCTCTGTGGATGTGTGAGGCTTCCGGAAGAAAACATGTAAGTGAATGAAATGATTAATGTGAAACTGGAAGACCACCTTTGGTAAAAATTTGGGATATAGATTTAGGGGGACTATGTCCTTGTGGAAAACCATGAACAGTGGGTTGGACATTATACCTCCAAACTTGCCAACCCTTCTCGCGTAAGTGACAGCAACAAGGAAGGCGACTGACAGAAAGAAGGGACATGGAGCACGATGCTCACGGTTCAAAGGGTAGTTTCGTTAGCATGGAAAGAACTAGATTCAGGTCCCATTAGGGTACGATCATTTGGACAGGTGGGAAGGTTCTGATGAGACCTTTCAAAACCTAGTAGTTAGTGGGTGTGTAAAGATGGCATAACCTTCCACAAGAGGATGGAATGTGCTAATCAGAACAGAATCCAGAATGAGGGGGATCTCTGCTGACTGAGGTAAAAGTCCTTTTTGTTGGAGCCAAAATGAGAAATGTTTCCAATTGGCTCAATAACATTGCCTCTAGTGGAGTCCTTCCTGCTGCTGGAGAGGATGTCTTGTACAGCTGGAGAGCACGTGTGTTCTAAAGCAAGTGCCCATCCAAATACCACGCTCTGATGTGGAGCACATGTGGATTGGGATGCTTGATCTTGCCATTGTACTGCGTCAGCCTGTTGGGGAAGTCATGGAGGTGCATAGGTGGGTTGGCTAACATGCCGAGGAGATTGAAAAACCAGAATTGTTTTGACCAGCAAAGGGCAATCAGAATGACCATTGCTCTGTCTCGTCGGATCTCGTGCAGTACCTGAGGTAGGAGCTACAGAGGAGGGAAGGCATAGTTGAATTGGTCACAGCCTAGACAATCAGGGAATATGGAGGAGGGTGCGAAAGAAGGAACTCAGACCCTGTGGCAGGGACATAGTTATGGTTTTCAGCCTCTTTGGGGTAGCTATGCATGTGGCAGGGATGTGCCATACTGTCCTGGCAGGCTCCAGGATAGTGTTGTTAATTGGCAGTGCAATTCTGGCCAGTGTTGACATATGAAGGATCTCCAGCAGCTTATTCTGGGTATCTTGGATCTCTTCCGGGGAAATTTGGAGTGTGACGTTGCAGTCTATAGGATTTTATAAAAATATGCTAATGAGTGAATATAATGTAACTGGAATATGCTTCATGCAAAGGGTCTCTTGTAAGGTATCATTACAAAACTTACAATCTACTGAGTGTGTTCATCCTATTTCTATAAATGTATCACTCTTGTATCTAAAACTAGAAATGTGAATAACTGAGGGCCTATTGTAATTATGCAAAGTGTGGGCAATGAATGGTGGTTTGGAATCTTGATGGGTCCCATCAACCAGGACAATTGACTGTGGATGGCTCTGTTTACAGGCAAGCCTTCCTGTGAGTCAGGCTGGGAGAAATGAAGGCTCGAAGTCTTACAGTGACAAATGATCATGTCACCTGAACTGGAATCCATCTTTAACCTGGTGTCTTTCCATTGAGAAGGAGGGGGTGGGAACCCAGAAAGGGACAAAGGATTCCCACCTTATGCAAAAGATATATAAGTGGGTGGAACAGAACAAAGGGGAGCCATCATGAGGAATCCCCTAGCTACCACCTGAACTGGAACAATAGCTGTACCAGGGGAAAGAATTGTGCCCAGGCCTTCCAGTCGGGAGGGTGGGGGACTTACTGAAGCATCTCTAAGGATGAGATTATCTGTATCCAGTTTGATTAGACATAGATTTGCGTGTTTTATTTTATTTTGCTTGGTGACTTACTTTGTTCTGTTACTACTTGGAACTACTTAAATCCTACTTTCTGTATTTAATAAAATCACTTTTTTACTTATTAATTATCTCAGAGTATGTATTAATACCTGAGTGGGCAAACAGCTGTGCATCTCTCTCTATCAGTGTTGTAGAGGGTGAACAATTTTTGAGTTTACTCTGCATAAGCTTTATACAGGGTAAAACGGATTTATTTGGGTTTAGCCCCCATTGGGAGTTGGGCATCTGAGTGTTAAAGGCAGGAACACTTCTGTAAGCGGCTTTCAGTTAAGCTTCCAGCTGTTAGGGGATGTGGTTCAGACTTGGGTCTGGGTTTGGAACAGGCTAGCGGGTCTGGCTCAAACCAGGCAGGGCACTGAAGTCCCAGGCTGGCAGGTCAGGAAAGCAGGAGCAGAAGTAGTCTTGGCACATCAGGTGGCAGCTTCCAAGGGGGGTTCTGTGATCCCACCCGTCGCATGGAGTTTCCCCGTGACTCTCTGCAACAGTTCCTGATATTGCCTAAAGTCATCCAGTGGAGAAGGGGATGCTGCAGTCACCATTTCATCCGGAGAGGAAGATGGAAATCTTGCCGGGATCAGAAATCACCACCAGGATCAGACTAGAGGTTCTTCCTCTACCAGTGGAGCCGAGTGCCTGCTAGAAGGATCCCTTAGGGAGGAGGCAGGTGAAGGGTCTCTCGTGGATTAAGCCGGTTCTGAGGGGTGATATTGGGATCAGGATCCCGAGTATGACCAGTAGGTTGGATCTGAGGGAGGGTGTGGTAGCCTCAACAGCATGAGGTACCAATGGCTCCAAGGTAGAAGTGGTGGATGAGGCCATGGATGTTGTGGTCTCCATAAAGGTGCATAGGGATGAAAGGGCATGGCCAGTTCCTCTCCCGATTCGTCAGCGGAGGAGAAAGTGGACTCTGCTTCAAATGTTGGTACCGTCTGAGCCAGCAGAAGCAGAGGGGATGGCAAGGGTCCTGTTCTGGGGTAGAATCCGTGGCAGAGAAATAATCTCTCTAGAGGTGGAAGGGCCTGACGGATGCAGTGACTCCAGATCTGGTAAGGCAAGCACGTGTTGCGGCTCAGCAACAGTTCTAGATCTCCCCAGTATCAGACATACCCTTCTCTTTGCCTGGTATCAGTGCCAGCGCTATGGATTTTCCTGGACTGGAAGGGTCCTGTATCTTGTGGGGTTCTGGTAGTGACGGCACCGGTGGACCGGAGCTCAGGGCTGCCAGATCCCATTGTTTCTGGGATTTCTTCTCATGCCTATCGGACTTAGTGTGAGTTCCATCACCATGGCTTGAACTCACGGAAAGGATGTTCACTTTATCACGCTAAGTCCCATAGGAGGGAGAAGAAATCCCACAAACAATGGGATCCAGTGGTCAATATTTAGACTGCTTTCTTCCTATGCCAGTAAGCCTATTTTTTGTTTTTTGGCTTTAGAACAAAATTATAAAGTAATCTGGCAAATCCGGAAATAAATTCACTTCTGGAATAAAACACAGAACAATACTTGGATTATGAGATTTGCCAATCTTTAAAATATTAAAGATATGAAGCGTGGGAGAGGGAGAAGACAACTACACACATGGTTGTCCCTCTTAAGTATACGCTATGGTAAACATCCTTCCTCCACTGTGTGTATCCAGCTTAGAAGCAATCTATTTGTGTCCCATGACTTCCTTCATTTATACACTAGACACAGCTACATCCCTTTTCTTCTTGCAGCCAGGTCTTCTCCAAATGTTAACTTTGAATAAAGAAAAAGCTACCTATGTACCATCAAGATCACAGCAACCACCCTCATCCAACAGCCTCAGGCTAGTTCCTCCTCTAGGTCATTTCTGGTGCTTCGATAATTAAAGAACACAATTTTTAAAGCAACCTTACACAGCATTTACTACAAAGTGTGGCAAATTTGTTCCCATTTTTACAATGGCCAGTAAAGGATTATTAATAGTACTAAACGTTTATGTTGCAGGAAAGCTCAAGCGCCCACGAGGATTGGGGCCCTAGGTGCGACAAAAAACACAGCCTGCAAAGTTCCCTTAAAAATCAACACCATCCCGCCACCAAAATAACCAGGCTGATGGAATCCAAGGTATTTCAGCTGGTGGCAATGTAAACACATCTTTGAACATTATGCTAAATAAACTGTACTGTAGCAAATATTCAGATGAGCCAAACAGATCTGAATATATGAAAGCTGCGGCCTTAAAATATTAATAAAAAAAGATTTGAAAACCTCATATCCACCTTTTCAAAATCAGGGCATGTGGTGGCTGGGATGCATGTCAAAAATATTTTTTTCTGGGCATTCAGGATTTCTCTCACTTCCAGGATAACATTTTATGAAAGGAATTTGAAAACTAAAGGATTTTTTTTTTTTTTTTTTTTTAAAGAGGATAAAAGTGGGGGGAGGGGGAGAGAAGAGGGCTTACTTGATGATCTGGGTTTGCATCATCACCAGGACTGGGAGAGTCAAGGAAGTAGGAAAATTTCCCTTTGTTAGCAGATGTGTCCTCCTGACTAGTTTTGGAAGAATTTTACTCTTTCAGTGACTAAGTCCTTTTAGATCATTGCCCCAAGGCTCGTAAATCATTTTATAGTTTATTCCTGATTTAGAGATATTGGGTGATTAGCATATTGCTGAGTCACTTCTTTCTGTGAAGCAATCAAACTCCGGCACACTGGAATCCCAAGGTAGAAAATGCATAAGAGGATCAAACAAGACTGGATTGGCATCTAATTGCCACTTTGGCTCGATCAAGTTGCTGTCAAGTTCACTTTTATTCAGTTCAATGCCTGAGAAATTTCCAAACAAGGCAGAATGAGTCTGCCAAACTCTCATGTACATTCACACCAGAATGAGTACACTTACTGGCCTGTTTCTAAGAACGGGCCACTATTTGGGAAAGCTAAGAAAAACAACTCATTAGAGCACTAGGAGAAAATCCTTTTCTCTTAGGAGACCACCACGCCATGTAATAGAAAGTGCTATGAAACAAAAGTGATCAGCTGTAAACAAACAAAGATAATTTACCAAACAAGAAACTAGTTTGCAGTTAAGACAATACAAATTACCATATGTGGACAATTAAACATATACTGGGGTGGGGGAGGGCTTATGGCCCACAAACTAAGGAGACAATTGAAAAAAGTCTGACTATATTTTGGTTTCATCAATAGAAAATTTAAAAGACAAAAATTAAAGATTATGGATGTACCAGTCATGGCCTTAGAAAATAAACAGGACAAGTAACCAAAAGTGGAATGAAAGATGATTAAAAAGCACCTGATGCCACCAGGGCAGAAGAGAGATCTGTACAGTCTCAGAAAATCCTTTATGGAAGAGAAACTGGGCAACAAGGAGAGGTGTTAGAGAAGGAACATAAATCAAGAAAATACAAACTTTTTCCAATTTGATCATCTCTGGCATAAAGAGGCGATTAGATCTTCAGGCTGACCCCATGCCCCTTAAAAGACTTCTGTTGACTACACTTGAGTTTGGATCAGGCTGCACATATCACTCACTCATTCAGAATAATAAATACAACAGGTCTGAAAGAAAGGCTGAGTTCCACAAGTGCTTTCCCACAAAGACCAGAGTCCCTCTTCCATCACCCTTCTCCATACACACTATGGTGCTCATAGACTCAAACTTTAAGGTCAAAAGGGACCATCGTGATCATCTAGTTTGACCTCTTGCACACTGCAGGCCACAGAATCTCACCCACCCACTCCTGTAATAGACCCCTAACCTCTGGATGAGTTACTGACATCCTCAAATCATGGTTTAAAGACTTCTGTGACTTCTTCTCTCCAGGATCCTATTCCCAAAGTGTGGCCAGTTTACATTTTGGGGAGGCACTCCTGGCTCACACAGATGTGCCTACACGTATGAAACCAGATGATCTACAAAATATTTCCCCCTATTTCCATCTTAACCAGATCATTAAAAATGTGTGTAGTATCCTTCCATATTAGATTTTAAGCTCCTTTATGACAGGACCCTGCCCTGTACATGTTTGAACAGAAGGCCATAGATATCTTGGGTGCAACATGAATGTCAAAAAAGAAAAACCTAACAGAATAATAATGTGTGTCTAACTGCTTCAACAATGGCCAAACACAATGAGAACTACTGAGGAAGATAGTCTTGTTTCCTTTACCCAAAGTCTATCTCCAAGGTTACCTGCTCCTCACTAAAGGAATCTCCAATTATTTCTGCTGGAAAACTGAAAGAATGGGGGGGGGGTGCACTATTTTATTAGAGAGGAGCTATACAATCACAAACCTTTGTGATTTTATTTTCTAACACCACACATCTGCTGGTAGAGAGACTCCATATTTCAAAGTCAAGAGGAATGTAATGGAAAGTTTATTTTTAACTGTATAGTTCCAAAAGGGCATAACGAGTCTATTATTGTCATACTATAATGATAATTGGCAATAAAAATCATGTTCTCTTCTCTTTCTCAGTTCCTGTTTCTTTGATGAATGAAGAGTAAAAAGAAATTGTTACCCAGTGCAGTGTTTATTTAACACTCAGATTTCTTGAACCACAGTTTTCTTCTAACGCAAAACAGAAATGTTGATGACCAATTATTTAGCAATCGCAATTCAAACAAAAATTTTACATTACAGACACACACTTTACCATGACGACCACATTATTTGTGTGAAAATACAATTGCAGCAATCCATACAAATGAACATGCTGCATTAAGTCTACAGTTAAAAATCTGTTCTGAATGAACACAAAATTGCTTGTAATGGTAATGACACTGAAGCATACTTTCAGCTATTTTGTACATATATACCTGTAACAGGCTCACATAAAACTGTTTTAAAAAACTGCTCCAAAGAATACTTAGATTAAGATTATCAGTAGCTCCTTTCACACGAATTAGAACTGATTTCAAGTACTAGAGTGTGTTTAAAAACAACAGTATCAAATAAGTGAAAAAGTTAAAGGCCGTTTGATAGCTATTTTAGTAGGCAATTTTGTGGCAAGGTTTACTGATAGACAGCCAGACCTAAGTTTTCAGAAGTAACTAGTGTTTTTTATGCCCAATTTTGAAACACCTTAAAAGGAACTGGGTGGCTCTGGTTCAGTACTTTCTGAAATTCAAGACCCTACAAAACATGTCTCAGGTTTGGCACCCAAAAAATTGGGGCACCCAAAATCAAGTCTCTTGAAATTTTATACAAATTATGTGTGTGTATATGTATAACAGAGATAAGGTGGGAGAGGTAGGGTCTTTTATTGGACCAACTTCTGTTGGGGAAAGAGACATGTTTTCTAGCTACACAGAGTTCAGACCTGAAGAAGAGCTCTGTGCAGCTCAAAAGCTTGTGTCTTTCACCAACAGAAGTTGGTCCAATAAAAGACACTACCTCAATCACCTTTTCTCTCTAATATCCTGGGACCAACATGGCTACAACAACACTGCAAGCAACAAACACATAGACTTGCATTTTATTGGGGGAGGGGAGGGGAACAAACCATATAGCAGTACTGCCACAGTTTTCATGAAAATAAAATGAAATTATTTACCAAAATGCTAACATTTTAATGTTAAATAATATTTGATTTTATACAGTCCTATTTACTCATACAAAAGCTAATGCTAAAACAACTGCTTTCGGTGTATTTATTTGATCTGTCAAACCACATGAAAACAGGAAATCATTATGGTTTCAGTACATCTAGAGAAAACACTCAAATTATAATTGAAATATAATGAACTCATATTATGTAGTAAGTCTATGGGTGAAAAAAAAAAAAAAAAGATGAACAGTATGTTTGTCCAAGACAAAGAACTACCACATTTCTTTCACACCAACTGCCTAAAAACCACAGAATAAAAAGAGTAAACTATACCACTCAGCAGAAATTCTGTATCTGAGCCAGCTACCGGTTTTCAACTAGAGGTGGTTTCTCCAGGCCAAGATGTCTATCTTTCTATCAATCTAATTGGATTTTATTTACTTATATTGCCCCATCTAGTATCTGAGCACTTCACAATCTTTAATTTACCTTTATTTATCCTCACAACACTCTTGTGAGGAAAGGAAGTACATTACCCCCATTTTATAGATGGGGAACTGAGGCACAGAAAGACTAAGGCCTGAATTAAAGGTATTTAGGCACTGCAACACCTAACTGACTTATGCTGAATGGAGCAATGCCTAAATACATTTAAAAATCTGGGCCTGAACAACTTGTCCAAAGTTACACAGGAAACCTGTGGCAAAAGCTAGAATCGAACTCAGGTGTCCCAAGCAGAAAGCTAGCACCCTAACCACGGGACTATCCTTACATTTAAAAAAAAAAAAAAAAAAAAAAAAAAAAAAACACACCATACACCACAATGGGGGAATTTGCCCCTTTGCTGACCATGCTGTATCTGGTATGCAGCTAACCAATGGACTTCAGCCTCCAGACCTGTCAAATACATTTTTGAGAATTTAGTATAGCGGAGAAATGTATCTAATTTTTTAGAAGAGAAAGAAAAAAAAAGTAACACCTGGGAATTTCAAATTTAGTGTCAATGTAATAGAATGTTGTCTCAGAATAATGAGCTCCTGCTGCTACATATGTGACAAGGAAAAAGAAACAGATATTTATAGAAAAATGGCTGAAGCAAAACTGAGATGTTAGTTTTCAAAGCAGTAGACATTGATCCTGTGATAATACTCGATTCCAATTATTTTGTTTTTTCATACCAATAATGGTGTAGATTTCATCATTCATCTAAAGGTAGAGAGTTCAGTAGAGTGACAGCTGTTCACTACATCCTTGTTAACCTGTAGCATTCTGATTAGCCCAAGCACAAAATAAGTCTCTTGTCTAACTCAGAAACCAGCTTACCACGAAAGGTAGGTTTCAAAAAAGTAGACTGTACTTCTATAAACTTCTTACAGACTAGTTAAAAAGGTTTAAGTTCCACCATTGAACAGGGATCCAACAAGATGGCAGATATTAAACTGGATGCAATAACCCATAATACAAGGTGTAACTTATTAGCCAATTATAAAATGAGCTTTCAGTACAACTTTCCTACCGAGTCCCACTGCAGCAAAAGAGTGGGCTTTTCTTCAAACTACTAATGGGAATAACAATACTTCAAATAAAGGTGCCTGGGGATAATGCCTGATGGGGATTTTGCTCCATTTACATGATACACACAACTTGAGTATCAGAGGGGTAGCCGTGTTAGTCTGAATCTGTAAAAAGCAACAGAGTGTCCTGTGGCACCTTTAAGTCTAACAGAAGTATTGGAGCATAAGCTTTCGTGGGTGAATGCCCACTTCATCAATTGTGACTACATAAAGTGCTCTTGTGATGCTACAGTTAAGTAGCAGTATTATACGGTTTGGAACCTCCTTCTCTACAGGTAAATCTCATTACAATAATAAATGGAAACCTACATCAGCATGCCACATTCCAATAAAATCAACAACTTCAAGTCATAATAAAGGCCTTTCTACAACTATTTTAACTCTTTTCCCCTTCTGCTAAATTTTACCCCCCCCCCCCCGCATCTTTCCCCAACCTCATTTGTATAATTTGCTCCCACTCTCTGCTCAAGACCCCTCCTGCTGCTTTTGCCTGTGGCTCACTATATACATGGAGATGTGCATTAATGAGCACTAATACAGACTTTTGTGCCTTATTACTTATTTAACATTTAAATGAACACGCCCTCATCTTCCTGCGGCCACACCCCTCAACCAGACAGGGATTCTTCGCGATTCTCCATACTCCTTGTGGCTCTCATATGCGGCCCACAATGTGTTACGCAGAACCACAGTGCCATGCCTCCCCCCCCCCCAAAAACCACCCACAGTCCCCAGTGCCCAGAGCCCCCACCCAGCACGGGGTCAGGAGCAGAGCCATGGGCGAGGGCCAGGCAGCCGGGATCCAGACCCACCATGTGGGGCTGGAGCCGAGCAGCAGCCAAACCTGGACCCCACCATGTGACGACAGGCAGATGGGACCCCCGGCACCGGGCCAGGAGCAGAGCACCTGGCATGAACCAGCAGCCAGGAGCTGAGAAGGGAGGTCAGGAGCAGAGTCCCACCTAAAACCTGAGGATGCTTCAGCTCCCTGGCAAACCTGTAGTTCCCAACACCCCCCACCCTCTCACTGCCCAGAGGGCCCCCCCTCAAACCTACCCACACACCCACTGCGGCACTCACCAGACCCCTGCTGGCAGGAGCGCTGGTGCAGACTGCAAGACACTGTCTCCCCCTCAGCCAGCCCTGCCAGACCAGAGCAGTAACATTTGAATTTTTTTTTAAACACATAGCTAGGCCACAGCTGTGTGCTACGTTGGCCACATGAGGCCCGCAGGTTGAGAACTGCTGCCATACACCCACGCTATCATGCCTGTTACCCTATATCATAGAGGATTTTATGGTAGCATAGAAGCAGCTTGATAGTAATTGATTCCCCTACCACCCCCCACGGGATGTGACTGCCATAATTAAAAGGAGAGTGGGTTAGTTTGACTCTTGACTTCAGACCCAATGGCAGAGGATGATTTAGCAAGTATATCTGATGTACGTATGGTTATGAGCTGACTGAAACTTTGTTATGAGTGGAGCTAGAACCCCATTGAGATTGACAGGTGTGAACACACTCTTCAGTTAACATCACTGTATGCACAAGTCCCCACCTAGAACAAAAAAGTGTCTGAGAACCTGGCCCAGAAACTTTTGGCAGGGTATTGTTTTGGGTAGCAGTGTGCTTATATCAGGGAAAAGAGATCACACAGAAACTGACAACAGACAAGAAAAGAAAGAAAGGGAGAGGCAAGAAAGCCAAGTGGGAGCTTTGTAAGCACAGTCTGCTTGGAAAAAAGCTAGAAAGAGAGCTTTTGCGTCTGGTGTTGGCTAACGAGGCTTGGTTGCTGTAAGCGTGTGTTCTTGGTTCCTTCTGCATTCAGAGACACAGGACTTTGTGCATTCCTTGTAAATAAACAAGATTGAATAGGGGCGGGGAAAAAAAATTACCAGACTCCATCAATTTCTACTTCCAACTAGAACACTGGTCCCCAGGGCTCCAAACTTTGCCTAGATGCTTCGGTCGAAAAGGGCAACAGTAAATTTACATACACACACACACGCACTAAATGGCCAAAACTATACCGGGGTTCAAAAACAAACTACGTAAGTTCACGAAGGGTAGGTCCATCACTGGCCATTAGCCAAGATGGTCAGGGATGCAATCCTAGCCTTTGTTTGCCAGAAGCTGGGAGTGCACAACAGGGGCTGGATCACTTGATTTCCTGTTCTGTTCATTCCCTCTGAAGCACCCGGCATTGGCCACTGTCAGAAGACAGGATAGTGGGCTAGGTGAACCATTGGTCTGACCCAGTATGGCCATTCTTATGTTCTTAGTTCTCCCAAAAGGAGCTGACAGAGCAGCAGACAGACTCCACTGAGTTCCGGTCAGAAGGAACACAATGACAGCGGATGCTGTGTTCGCATGTTATAGGCAAGGCAGTAGCACCACCTATTATTAGGGTTGATCAACACTTCCCCGTAAGATCCTGCTTTCAGTTGCCTATAACTTTGCAAAACTTTGACTGTTTGGGCTAAATTCTTTAAAGCTGAGTGTATACAGTATATGCAGCAAATATTGTGCATACACAAGGGAGCCAAGTTATGATTGCAGTGGGAATTTTTGTTGGTAGCCATGGGAATTCCTTGAATTTTGTGCATTTAAAATTCCATAATCATAAAAACTGATGAACAGAACTCTATTGCAATTAATATCTTTGTGTTTTCTGAGGAGGCATGTGAGACTTTAATAATTACACTGTCAGGTAAACACAACCAGCCATGTTTATCTGAATGTTCGTAAATACAAAATGGAAACAAATACAAAATGTACTTATTTCAGCATGCAAGGATCTTTCTCTCCTTTTATAAACACACACACACACACACACCCCTGGAACTCAACCCATTGTTATAAATTTACTGGAAACATTACAAACTGAGCAAGTGCAACAGTCTGTGAACACCTAACTAGTTTCTAAGCCAACCTCTGCAAATCTGTGCAAGGTACATGGTCACACAGAAAACATAAGTCTAACGTTTTAAAATAGGTGTTTTAGTTCCCTGGAAAGTAGCAGAAACGTA
This sequence comes from Chrysemys picta bellii, assembly GCF_011386835.1. Classification (NCBI taxonomy): domain Eukaryota; kingdom Metazoa; phylum Chordata; order Testudines; family Emydidae; genus Chrysemys; species Chrysemys picta. Next base: position 12,223,757 of record NC_088799.1, on the reverse strand, counting down.
TTGGCAGCATGAAAAAAATTTATTGGGGGCATACGAACCAGTCCTTCTCTGCTTGCTTTTCCTTACATACACAGAGAACTCAAAAATGACAAATGAGTTTTACCAAGCTGCCCGCACACACAGTCACCTTTTGGCAGAAAGCAGAACTAGCAATGGCACAAAAAGTATGTTTGAAGTTAAATTGTAAGCCTCTGAGGGGATAAAAAGAGGAGGGAAACTTCTAATACACACATCTTTGCGAATTTAAACTGCAGCATTGCCATCGCACCCCTAGAAACCACTCAAAATTTCCTGCAATCCAAGATACGTTAAAGGAATTATGTCAGATAATTTAGGCCCAGATTGTGAGATACCACTAAAATTGTCCTGATTTGCTGGGAATATTTTTCAGAATTGAAAAATCTACTTTAAATATTTTTGAAGTACTATACATGACGCACTGACAGCATGTTTGTTCAATTTACAGATACCAGCATACTTTGCTCACTCTTCTTTTTAACTATACTTATGGTTAATACATATGTCTTCCCCCTAGTAAAACTGAATCTCTCAATATAAAATCATAAACCAGGGCTTCAAGGATTAATGCTTCGAAACAGATACTTCTAAATATACCTGAGACGTACCTTGCTAATCAAAGCATCCTCCTCTAGAATAATGGTGCTTTTGGAAGGGAAAAGGCCTGTCAAAGTAAATGCCTGAAATGCCATCTATTAAGCATTCCAAGTTCCCAATTTAAGTTTGGTGTGCATTGCTTCTCATCTCCCACTGATGTCAATAAGGGTACATCTACACAGCTATAAAAGATCCAGGGCACAGCTGTGGCTGGCCTGGGTCAGGTGACAGGCTCCTAGGGCTATAAAACTGCAATGTAGACTTCAGACTTGGGCTGAAGCCCAGGCTCAGGGTTTATCATCAGTACCGCGCTACATCGGCAGGAGAACACTCTCCCACTGATGTAATTACTCCACCTCAACGAGAGGTGGCAGCTGTCAGCAGGAGAGCGTCTCCAGCCGACATAGCATGGTGTAGACACCCCTTTAAGTTGATGCAACTTACGTCGCTTGGGAGGGGGGGGGGGTTCTTTCACACCCCTGAGCAACGCAAGTTACAACTTAAGTGTAGTAGACAAGCCCTCAGAGACCTTCCCCCACTCGAGGGGTCACAGAATCTGTGCCCAAATGTCTATACTGCACTTTTATAGCCCTACAGCTCAAGCCCCATGAGCCCAAGGCAGTTGAACCATGCTCTGAGACTCGGTGCTGCTGTTTTTTTAATTGCAGTGTAGACATACCCTAAGAGTTATGCAGCTAAAACTGCATATTCTGAAAGTTTATTCCTCTAACGTTCACAGAGGAGAGAGAACAACTTTGGTTATAGAGCTCCTGGTCCCCTTCAGGTATGCACTCAGGAGATCCTTATATTTTGGGTCAGGAGGAAATAAAAAAATTGAAGGTTTTCTCTACTTTAAGACAGTTCAATTAGATGTTTAAGGCCAGAAGAGACCAACACCATCATCTAGTTTGACCTCTTGTGTAACACAGACAATAGAATTTCACACAGTAATCCCTGCATCAAGTCCACATCTTTTAGATAAACTACAACATATTCTTTAGAAAGATATCCAGTCTCCATTTACAGCTTTAAGTGATGGAGAATCCACCACAGCTGTTGTAAATTGTTCCAATTTATAATTACCCTCACTGTTAAAAATGGGCACCTTATCTCTAGCTTGAATTTATCTAGTTTCAACTTCTGGCCACTGGATCATGGTATGCCTTTGTCTGATAGATTAACGAGCCTTCTACTATCCATAACATTCTCCCCATGTAGGGTCTGTTTACTTTAACTCACTGTTTTCCCTTCCTTTTTTCCTTTGCGCACTGCTACTCAGAACTCCACCACCACAATGACGATGACTTAGTCACAGGAAGGTTATTACTTCAGAATATCAATCTCTTGAGGCCTGGAGCTCCCCTGACTCTATGGAAATTCTCTGACCCACTGATGAGTTCAAAATGTGTTCTGCAATCTGCCACAACTGCTCCAGAGTATGTATTCTGAAAATGATCCCAACTCCAGATAAAGAATCCTGCCATGTTCTGTTCCTTTGTCACGTTTCTGGTCATAGCAAAGCACTATCTCTCAGCAGAACCTCCAATACCAGAAAGAGACTGAAAGCAAACGAGAAGGAACAGCTACTTGATTAGCCATTGATAAGTGAAGGACTGAAACTGAGACAAGAAACTGATCACCTCTTACTATGAGAGGGTAGCACATAACTGGAGAAAGAGAAGGGGTGGGAGTTATCAGTTGCTTACACTAGAATGGTATTGCCTCAGAGACACCACACACAAATATGAGCTACAAACACCGACGCGTCCGCACTTTATTTATTAGCCCTCACATCCAGGTAATGTCTGAATCTTGCAAAATCTTTGCGAATACAATCTCTACAATATGGCCTTTCCTATCCACACAGCTAAAACTCATCCTTTCTCATCTCAGTTGCGGCAATATCCTTTTATCTGGCCTTGATAAATGCAATCTTGCCCTGTTTATATCCATTCAGAATGCTGCTGCGAAGATTATTTTCCTAATCCTTCATTTTGACCATGTCTCTCTCTCTCTCTCTCACACACACACACACACACACACACACACCTCTTTGCACGCCTCCACTGACTCCCTCTTCTCTACTGCATCAAACATAACTACTTGTCTTCACCTTCAATCTCTCCTCAGTGGGCACAGACCCTTCTCTCACCATCATCTGTAACTGCATCTCAATCCCTTTGGTCCTAATGCTTCCTAAATGCTTCACTGCTAAACATTAAGCTTCTCAAGGTAGTAATACACATCAGGGCCTACTTTGCAAAGGTGCTGAGCATTTACAACTCCATTGGGAGCTATGGGTGCTCAGCAACTCTGAAAAATCAGGCACTAACTCACTTTCAATAGCGAAAAGAAGAACAGAAGTACTTGTGGCACCTTAGAGACTAACAAATTTATTAGAGCATAAGCTTTCGTGGACTACAGCCCACTTCTTCGGATGCATATAGAATGGAACATATATTGAGGAGATATATATACACACATACAGAGAGCATAAACAGGTGGGAGTTGTCTTACCAACTCTGAGAGGCCAATTAATTAAGAGAAAAAAAAAAAACTTTTGAAGTGATAATCAAGCTAGCCCAGTACAGACTGTTAAGAAGTGTGAGAATACTTACAAGGTGAGATAGATTCAATGTTTGTAATGGCTCAGCCATTCCCATTTCAATAGCGAGACTGCCCTATCAGTCCTTTGGGAAAGCAGCCTATGGAATAAGCATTAATTGCAATCAGAGCCAAAAGCATGTAATATTCTGGCAGACCTTGAAAGGAGATGTCTGTTAGATATTGATGATTTTTCAGGTTGCCTGTCCAGATGTTAAGCAGATAAGGGAAAGCTTTCAATATAAAGATCCATGATTACTATTTATGTGCATTATCACAGCATCTAGAAGCCATAAGGTAAGTCTACACCTGCAGCAGCATATACAGACACTGCACTGCTAGCACAGGTATAGGTAGCATGGGTATAAACAGCAGCACAGACAGCGAGTCACAGCTTAGGCGTGAGTAGCATGCCCTACATGCCAGAACTCTGTGGGTATGTACCCTACATGGCTCTCTACATGCCCAACCAGTATCTCCCCCTTCTCCACAATGCTATTTTAGCAGTGTAGTATCCTGTTGCTTGATCCTTTCTCCACTGCCTCTCCTCTGCCAGAACCTTTCCCTGCCACAGCGAAAGGCTCCCACAGCTCCCACCTCCCAGTGCCTTTCCTCCTTACACTGAAAGGCTCCAGCAGCAGGAAAAGGCTCTGGGATGGTGGGGAGGCAGTGGAGAAAGGCACCAGCAACAGGGCACTGCCATATGTAGCTACACTCTGCAGTAAGGCTGGACGCAGCCCGCCTTTCACTGCAGTGTTCACATACCCTACATGCCACTTCAAGTGTAGAAAAGGTCAACTTTGTGGACAAGAACTCCATTGTGTTAGGCAATGTACAAACGAGAAGCTGGATATGAGTCGACAGTGTGCCCTTGTTGCCAAGAAGGCTAACGGCATTTTGGGTTGTATAAGTAGGAGCATTGCCAGCAGATCGAGGGATGTTGTCATTCCCTTCTATTCGATATTGGTGAGGCCTCATCTGGAGTGCTGTGTCCAGTTTTGGGCCCCACACTACAAGAAGGATGTAGAAAAATTGGAAAGAGTCCAGCAGAGGGCAACAAAAATGATTAGGGGGCTGGAGCACATGACTTACGAGGAGAGGCTGAGGGAACTGGGATTGTTTAGTCTGCAGAAGAGAAGAATGAGGGGGGATTTGATAGCTGCTTTCAGCTACCTGAAAGGGGGTTCCAAAGAGGATGGATCTAGACTGTTCTCAGTGGTACCAGATGATAGAACAAGGAGTAATGGTCTCAAGTTGCAGTGGGGGAGGTTTAGGTTGGATATTAGGAAAAACTTTTTCACTAGGAGGGTGTTGAAGCACTGGAATGGGTTACCTAGGGAGGTGGTGGAATCTCCTTCCTTAGAGGTTTTTAAGGTCAGGCTTGACAAAGCCCTGGCTGGGATGATTTAGTTGGGGACTGGTCCTGCTTTGAGCAGGGGGTTGGACTAAATGACCTCCTGAGGTCCCTTCCAACGCTGATATTCTATGATTCTATGAAACCCCAACAGTATCACCACAGGCATATGACACTATTCACAGAAAACTATTTTTTCCCCCTTGACACAGTTGTGGCTGGAAGGTAGGTGCAAAATGTACCTGATGGAACAATACAAAAAATTAGATGAACTAACCACAAGCAGTAGATGACAGAAATGCTTTTTAAACTTCCTTTTTGTTTTGTTTCTGCTTTGGTGTTTGGGGGAAAATAATTAACTCCTCACAAAACTGCCTAAAAGTCAGCGGCACTGCTATGGGTACCCACATGGCCCCACAGTATGCCAACATTTTTATGGCTGACTTAGAACAACGCTTCCTTAGCTCTCGTCCCCTAATGCCCCTACTCTACTTGCGCTACATTGATGACATCTTCATCATCTGGACCCATGGAAAAGAAGCCCTTGAGGAATTCCACCATGATTTCAATAATTTCCATCCCACCATCAACCTCAGCCTAGATCAATCCACACAAGCGGTCCATTTCCTGGACACTACTGTGCTAATAAGTGATGGTCACATAAATACCACCCTATACCGGAAACCTACTGACCACTACACTTACCTACATGCCTCCAGCTTCCATCCAGGACACACCACACGGTCCATTGTCTACAGCCAAGCTCTAAGATATAACCGCATTTGCTCTAATCCCTCAGATAGAGACAAGCACCTACAAGATCTCTATCAAGCATTCTTAAAACTACAATACCCACCTGCTGAAGTGAAAAAACAGATTGACAGAGCCAGACGAGTACCCAGAAGTCATCTCCTACAAGACAGGGCCAACAAAGAAAATAACAGAACACCACTAGCTGTCACCTTCAGTCCCCAACTAAAACCTCTCCAGCGCATCATCAGAGATCTACAACCTATCCTGAAAGATGATCCTTTACTCTCACAGATCTTGGGAGACAGACCTGTCCTCGCTTACAGACAACCCCCCCCCCCAACCTAAAGCAAATACTCACCAGTAACCACACATCACTGAACAAAAACACTGACCCAGGAACCTATCCTTGTAACAAAACCCGATGCCAACTCTGTCCACATATCTATTCAAGTGACATCATCATAGGGCCAAATCACATCAGCCATACCATCAGGGGCTCGTTCACCTGCACATCTACCAATGTGATATATGCCATCATGTGCCAGCAATGCCCCTCTGCCATGTACATTGGCCAAACCGGACAGTCTCTCCGCAAAAGAATTAATGGACACAAATCTGACATCAGGAATCATAATACTCAAAAACCAGTGGGAGAACACTTTAATCTGGCCATTCTATGACAGACCTGCGGGTGGCTATCTTAAAACAGAAAAACTTCAAAAACAGACTCCAATGAGAGACTGCTGAGCTGGAATTGATATGCAAACTAGACGCAATCAACTCAGGATTAAATAAGGACTGGGAATGGCTGAGCCATTACAAACATTGAATCTATCTCCCCTTGTAAGTATTCTCACACTTGCTTCTTATCAAACTGTCTGTACCGGGCTATCTTGATTATCACTTCAAACGTTTTTTTTCCCTCTTACTTAATTGGCCTCTCAGAGTTGGTAAGACAACTCCCACCTGTTCATGCTCTCTGTATGTGTGTGTATATATATATATATATATATATATATATATATATATATATATCCTCAATATATGTTTCACTCTATATGCATCCGAAGAAGTGGGTTGTAGCCCATGAAAGCTTATGCTCTAATAAATTTGTTAGTCTCTAAGGTGCCACAAGTACTCCTGTTCTTTTTGAGGATACAGACTAACACGGCTGCTACCCTGAAACCTAAAAGTTGTATTTGAGTTCTAAGTCCTCTCGTTGTATGACTGACTGTTTCCTTGCCTCAGAGGCATACCTAAAACTGCCAAGGGTCATTAAGGGTATATCTACATACCTACATTAATGGTAATGTACTTAAGAGTAAGTCTGGGCGCAGACATAGGTTTGAGCCCAATCTCTGCTTCCATCCACACACAACTCAGTCTGACTCAGGTCAGGAAGCTTTCAGGACCCAGTTCCTTGGGTCCTGAGAGGGGTATGTGTCGGAGCCCAAGTCCCACTGTGACTTGGGTCCAAACCCTGTCATTTTGCAATGTGGATGCAGGTCAAGCTACAGGTCCGAGTCAGAAGGTCTGCATAATATAGTATGGACGCCTTAGCATGGCTGAGAGACACAGGCCAGCAAATGTAAATCCAGGTTCTCAATGCAGTGAGGGCTTGCAAGCTTGGGCCTGGAAACACTGAGTCCACTAGCCCACGCTCCACAGACTTAGTGTGCAGTGTAAATCTACCCAAAGGCGCAACCAAATTCTTCTGGATGTTCTGAGAGAGAGTATTCAGTGAAGCCTGAAGGACAGATTGCCAAGTGTCAAAGAGCCAAAATCTGCAGAGATGGAAAAGCTAACCATTCACACTAAGTAATTTTCACATCTATATGTAACTAGCATAACTATACACAATTATTCCAGAAATTCACTTATAAGAAACAACACCAAACTTGGTTTATTTATTACACATATTTTCCTCTCACATCGTGAGGAATGTGTCCATGTGTTCCAGAGTCTCAAAGAAGAGCCACAAATTAATCTGCAGGAATTTAAAGTCCTAGAGTCATTACATGGATCACTGCAATGAAAAAAAAACTTGAGGTACTTTTAGTAAACATGACTTGAAAGTTGTATCTGTGAGGTACAAATAGAAATCTCTCCCCATGCCCTGAGAAATAATATCCTAGGCCTGCAATACAGAGAATAATTCCAAGGTAGACAAACTCCATAATTGTAGGGCTAACTTTTTCCCTTACATCTGGAACCCACAAGTGAGTCACAAACTTGCTGGAGAAATGCAAGTCTTTATTCTAATGGTTGTTAATAGAGTTATGTTCTTCTCACATTTCACAAGAATGTCTTAGCTTTTCACAATAGTCCAACAATGCTGGGCTGTTGATATTTCATGTATTGTGAGTTCTTGCCATCACTTATACCCAAGAGCCTTTCCCCATGTCTACCAAAACAGATTTGAAGTCTTGTGTAAAGGATTGAATAGTTTTGAAGAGCATTAGAAACATTTCTAGTTACTGCATCTTTAACATAGAAATGTAGGGTTGTAAGGGACCTTGAGAAGTGATTAAATCCAGGCCCCTGCACTGTGGTAGGACCAAGTAAAACTAGACCATCCCCTAGCAACTGTTTGTCCAACCTATTTTTAAAAAACATCCCTTGGAAGCCTATTCCAGAGCTTAATTATCCTTATAGTTAGAAAGTTTTTCCTAATATCAATCTCCCTTGCTGCCGATTAATCCCATCATACGTGTGCTATTGTTTTGCCTAGATCTGTAGATCTCTCATGCTGTTGAAAGTAAAGAGTAATTGTGCAGGAAGCCTTTGCAAAGTCTAGGGGTTCTGTGCTTCAACTATCACATGTCCCTGGAGAAGTCAACAATGTCAACAAGGGTGGAACTCTGGGAAAGAACAACTGATCACAGTCCTCCTTATAACAGCCCTTAACATATTTGAAAACTAATCAGGTCCCACCTCAGTCTTCTTTTCTCAAAACTAAACATGCCCAGTTTTTTTTTAACCTTTCTTCACAAGTCAGGTTTACTAAGCCATTTAATCATTTTTGTTGCTCTCCTCTGGACTCTCCCCAATTTGTCAGCATCTTTCCTAAAGTGAGGCACCCTGAATTGGATACAGTACTCCAGCTCAGGGACCTCACCACTGCTGGGTGAGACAGGTATCTCCCATGTCTTTCTTACAACAATCCTGTTAATACACCCCGAATGACATTTGCCTTCTTTGCCGCTACATCACAATATTGACTCATACTCAATTTGTGATCCACTATAACCCTCAGATCCTTTTCATCAGTTCTACCACCTAGCCAGTTATTCCTCATTTTGCAGTGGTGTATTTGATTTTTGCTTTTTAGGTGAAGTACTTCACACTTGTCTTTACTGATCTTCCATTTTGTTGAATTCAGACCAATTCAACAATTTGTAAAGGTCATTTTGAATTCTAAACCTGTCATCCAAAGTACTTGCAAAAATTTTATAAGCATACTTTCCATTCCATTATCCACGTCATTAATGAAAATACAGAATAGTACTCAACCCAGAACTGACCCCTGTAGGACCCCGCTAGATACACTCTCCCAGTTTGACAGTGAACCACGAATAACTACTCGGAGTATGGTCTTTTAAACAGTTTTGCACCCTCCCCTCTGATAGTAATTTTATCTAGACCATATTTCCCTAATTTGCTTAGGAGAATGTCCATTTGTATGAGAATTCCAAATTTTATCCACTTTTCTGTCCAAATCACTATGCGTGGGGCGCCTTTGTTAATTTTTTGGGGCGAGTGAGAGGTGACAAAAGGGCTTACTCATACTACTGAGAAAGAACGGAACTGCCAAAAACCATGAGTAACATCATCATGCTAGAAGGAAAAATCTGATATCCCACAATTTTGATCACTTATATTCTATCTTACTGAAAAGAGTAAAGTAAATCTCCTCATTCTAAAAGGTCCCATCCCCACTGCAGTCTTAGGTGCATGCTAGTACAGTTGTCTGCCCCCTTTTGGGGTGGTTTCATATTTTGTTTTTACTGATTGTGTCAATCGGACAATGCAGCTCTACAAAATAAAAAGAATGTTGCACTATGGACCCCCCCAAGAATGCCCTCAAGAATGGCAGATAATCATACTAGCACATTGTTATACTTAAACACTGAGCTCTGTGCAGGCGATTCCCTGCTCTCACCTGGAGACCCACCGAAGTCAATAGGTCTCTGCATGGGATCAGGGCTCTGCCCACATGGAGCTCAGAGTAGGACAGTGGTTGTAATATAGACAGCTCTTAAATACAGTTAAATGCAGCATGTGACTACTGTACCCCATATGCATTCAGTGCTCTAAATTCATACACATACACATATTTTAACCTCAATTGACTGGAGGCATGGCATTGCAGCCACCAATCCCTGTGGAGATCATCAATACATCACCATTCAATTGGCTGGAGGCTGCTGTTGGAGTCATGCAAGGGAGATCCAGTTTGCAGTCATAAAAACACTACTAAACCTGTCAGAGTAGGACAACAAGACCAAAAAACACATTGGCATCAAAACATTAAACAATAACCTAACCTCACCTCATCTTTCATCTCCAGTACACTAGAGAGACATAGACTCCCACCTACACAGTACCAACAATGTGGTCCTCGTTTGTCCATTTGTCAAATTTTCTGACAAGCACCATCCTACAATCTGCCCCTCATGCAAGGAAGAAGCTCCCTGTAAAAATCCACAAGGATTATAACAGGATAATAATAACCCAGCACTGAATACCCTGTGGACCCAGGTTACCCAATGTCACCTTTCATAACTTATTTGGTGAAATGTTTTAAGCACAGATTCTCCTAGCCCCCAATACGTTTCAGTCAGACCATTAAATGTTCTTTTCATCTGACTGAGCTCATTGTAAGAAAACATGTATTGGGATCTTACCTTTTCTTTCTGACTCTGGAGTCGTATGTACTCTGTTCTACCTAGACGCATGGTAATTCATTCTCAATTCAAAAAAAATAGACACCTGCTATTAAACAGACACACGCACTCTAATCCAATAGGACAAAAAGCATTTTCCTTCTATTGTGGTGTTGAGATAAGACTAAGAAAGAAAAAATTCTCTAATATAAGCCTAGCATACGGAAAATAAAATGCCTCTCTTACACTCTAGCAACAACCCTCCTCCCGAAAATAAAACAAATTGGCATCCATAGCCTTTCTTGAATAATTCCTTAGCACAGAGCCCTTCCCCAAAGCCAAATGCAATTTCTCTCCTAATGAGTTATTTCCCTCCCCACGTGCTGAAATAGTACGTGACCTCCCATATCAACCGTAAAAGCAGTATCAACCTCTTTTTGTACCAATTTCAATCTAACTTGCTCATCATCCATGACAACCTCTCTATTTTCCAATACCTATCAGATATGTTCAAAGCCATCCAAACCCAATCTGTCTCTACCAATCGTAAGACGACCTACTGGACAGTCATACCAACAGTCTTCTGTCAGGGTGGTTAACTTCCTAACTGTCAGGGTGGTTAAGCACTGGAAAAAATTGCCTAGAGAGATGGAGATTCCACAATCATTGGAGATTTTTAAAAGCAGGTTAAAACACCTGTCAGGAATGGTCTAGATAATACTTAGTCCTGCCATGAGTGCAGTGGACTTAACTAGATGACCTCTCGAGGTCCCTTTCAGTCCTATGATTCTAACCATTTCCTATTCCATTTCACACACCACTTTTTAATGGTGATGGTGGCGACATTATTCTCTCCTGTTTGCTGGCTTTCACCCTAATTTTAAATCAAAGGTTTAGATGTCTGGCTCCAATAGCCAAATTTTCAGTCCTAGACATCAATTACTGACCTATTCCTGTAACAAGGGATGCTGGGAAGGGATGCCCATCCCAAACAGTGGGGCTCCCTTTCTTGCTGGCCGTATGGAGATTAGAGGCACAGTAAATACCTGTTATATACTCAGTATGTGAGCCACCACACAGTCATCCAGCAGATAAAACAAAGACATGTTTTGTTGAGTGGGTAACACACTCTTGTAGAGCTGGACAGTGATACAGCAAAGGGTGACTGACTTCTTAACCAGTAGGTCAGATCCCTCTCAGGGGGGAAATCTATACTTTTATTCTTTTGATCACAGAAGGAAAGGCTGGGAAGACAGCTTCATGGGAGATTATCAGGTATACCATGTAGCCACACCTGTTAGTGGAGATAACAGACAGCTACAGCCAAGGAATTATATAAAAGGCACAAAATTCTAAATCACAGACAAAGGAAATCTAAGTTTCACAGGAACTATGGTGATTTACACCATCTGAGGCTCAGACCCTTATTTGGGAATCACAGAGGATGGAGGGGGAATGTCAGTAACTGGGCCTGAAGATCCTGGAGGGCAATGGCACAGAGCTGGTCATCCAATCTAATCTTCGGATGCCTTGGCAGTCTCCTCTTTCCTCCTTGCCCCAGGCTCTGAATCACAGTTCCCCATGAGTACTGTTGCATAACTCAAGTTCCATCCAACCAACCTGATTTTAGTTGGTGCTTCTTTGAAAGTGGAGGGCCATGGCTTCCAAATTAACCCCTGGCCAATATGGATGGAGTAGTTGGCAAGTCTCTTGATTTCAGTGGAGCTGTGCAGATTTAAACCAGCTGAGGATCTGGCCCTGAATCTAGACAGAACTTGCTCTGTTTTCCATGGCAGTGATCTGTGGAAACAGCAAGTTTTATCTTTTACATACTTTTAAATTCTTACTGCTGGCACAACAGTACTATTGGACAGATAGCTTGAGTCAGCTTTCTGCCACAAGGTGTTTGCACTAGTTGACTGACTCAGAGAGCTGCTAAGTATGGCACCTTGCCCACCTTCCTAAGCACTGCACAGCCTGCAGAGGGGCAACACAGCAGTGGGAACTAAAAATGCTGTTTCTAGAAGAGCCCACCTTTGCCACAGTATGCAGAATAATGAGAGTAGACCAGCAGTTTATGTTAGAAATCATACGTTTACTCCCACAATCATACGTTTACTCCCACAAACAAACATTTGCATACTCTTTATTATTTCCTTCAGTTATTTACATGCAAAGCTTAAGGTTCAGACACTTCATAAAATGTAAAAAAAACCTAATTCATGCAAAGCAATTATATTGGGATCTTACACTGAATTAATTGTGGTGTAAATCAATAAAATGGACTGCCAAACAAAAATTAACCCTTAAACAACAATGCTCATCAGCATCCCACTCCCATTCTTATTCCAACCCCTCCGCCCCCTTCCCACTGGTCCCCTAGATACCAGGACAATCTTGTAGTTCAAATCAAACAGAATATGGCCATTTCATTCATTAAAAATCAGTGTCCATTGCCAGAGAGCAACAAAACAAATATGCAGACCAATGTGATTTCCAGTGGTTTTGGACAGGCACCCAGCACATTATGGGTGCTACCTCAACGTACATAAATAAAAAGAAAATTAATAATGACAGAGATTAAGTTAGACTGATTTAGGAATGTAGGTGGATAACCAAGAGCATAGGATTGTTGTTCAGTAGATGGGCCCTAGACAGAGTCAGGAGACTTTTTTTTTTTTCATTCCCAGCTCTGCCACTGACTTAGCAAGTTACTTCACCTCCGCCTCTGTTTCCCTTTCTGTTTAGAGTGTAAACTCGGTGAGACAGGATCTCTCCCTCCTTAGGTGTTTGTATGGTGCCTAGCACAATGGGCCATGATATCGGTTAGGGTCTTTTGGCTCTACAGAAAAGTAAAAAAGAAATAAGAGCTACAGGTTGTAGGGCAGGAGTGGGAAAACTATGGCCTGCAGGCCGCAGCCGGCCCGTCAGACCTTTTAATCCGACCCTCCAGATCCCGCCAGGGAGCGGAGTCGGTGGCTTGCCTGACTCTGCGCAGCTCCCAGAAACAGTGGCATGTCCCTGCTCCAGCTCCTAGGCGTAGAGGTAGCCAGGGGGCTCCGCACGCTGCCCCACCCCCAAGCACCAGCTCCACAGCTCCCATTGGCCGGGAACCGTGGCCAGTGGGGGCAGTGCCTGCGGATGTGACAGCGCACAGAGCCGCATAGCCTTACCGCCATACAGGAGCCAAAGCGGGGACATGACACTGCTTCCGGAAGCTGCTTTAGGTAAGCGCCGCCTGTAGCCTGCACCCCGACCTGCTACTGCGCCCTAACCTCCTGCCCCAGCCCTGATCCACTTCCTGCCCTCCGAACCCCTCGGTCCCAGCCCAGAGCACCCTTCTGCACCTCAAACCCATCATCCACAGCCCCACCCCAGAGCCCGCACTCCCAGCCGGAGCCCTCACCCCAACCCTCCATACCCCAACCCCCTTCCCCAGCCTGAACCTCCTCATTTCTGGCCCCACACCAGAGCCAGTACCCCCAGGATCTGGTCATCTTCAATAGTAGAAATACGGAGGTCCCCATTAATGCAATACCCAACACGTTCTTAGCATCAGTGTTGGAAGAACACCAGCATAATAATGATTTCTGTGTTACCACCACTACCCACCCACCCCTCACCCCCCTTTTCTTTTCTTTTTTTCCCCCCCATCATTCCCAGTCACAGTAATGCTGCTACACACGAACTCCAAGGTTAGTCACAGTTCAGTAAGTGCTTGTGCAAGACGTGTAGGCCAGATAGTGCAGTCTGGAAGGCTGAATGAAGCCTCCAAGCTGCTTGTTGCATACCAAGGAGCCATAAACAGTGTTGGACTGGCCTACTTGAGAAACTGCCTCTCACCTCCTGCCATACTGCACAACTTGTTAGAAAGGGACACTGAATTAAGAGCCATTATGGTTTCTTCCCTCCCCCCCCCCTCCCCACACACACGAAAAGTAAATCCTATGGTACAATTAAGCTTTAGGGCACTCAAAAGCTAGCCTGCACATCCTCATGTTGTTCATTAAGTGACAGAAAACAACTGTGCTCATCAGAAGTGAAAGAAGTCACACCCTCTTGTTCTCACCCGTGGCATACAATGGTTCAGTCCCCTGAGGGCTGAAAAGCTGTAGCTTAACTAAAGTCATGAAACTCAGGGGCATCTGGATGAAATGTAATGGCCTGGGTGAGATGCAGGTCAGACTAGATCAGAGGTTCCCAAATGGGGGAACATGCAACAAGATTATTTTGGGGGCTCAAGGACCTCCAAGGGTCAAAGACAGAAGGGGGTTCTTTCTGGCCAGGGAAGTGGACAGGGCTCTGTGCGATTGGGCTCAGCTGCCAGGACCAGGTTCCCAACTCATCTGTCTACCCCACTGCTGCAGCAGCCACCAATTGGCAGATACCCTCCTCTGCTGGGGAAGCCAGCAGGCACTCTGCAAACAGGAAGCTGAAGGCTGACCATGGGAGTACTGCCACCTCCCCTCCCCCACGCCCAGACAGCATTCCCTCTGGACCTCAGTGCAGCTCCAGGGCACAAAGCCTCATCCGCTTCCCCTGCCAGACAGAACCTGAGTAGAAGTGGATGGGGCTGCACTGAAGAGTCGGAGGGGGGCTGTGTCTGGCAGGAGATCTAGTACTCAGGGGCGCAAGTCTTGCGCTCCCCTCCCATCCCCAGCCCTTCAGCGCAGCTCCACTCACTTTCCCTGAAAAGGGGTGGGAAGCAAAATGGGCAGGGAGCTGGGTCCAGGCAGCTGAGACTGCCTGACTGTTACAGGAAGCAGAAGGCTTCCTCAACTGTCACCTGGTGGGTACAACCTCTGTCCCCCAGGGGTATGAGGCACTCCTCTCATCCCCAGACTGGGCACTCCTTCCATCCACCCCTGACCTGGCCTCAGTGAGGGGGACATGTATGGGGCATGAATTTCCAAAGTGGGCACCACAAAACAAGTTTGGGAAACTCTGAACTAGATGATTTGAAATCATAGAATCAAAGGAGTGGAAGGGACTTCGACAGGTCATCTAGTCCAGTCCTCTGCACTCATGGCAGGACTAAGGATTATCTAGACCACCCCTGACAGGTGTTTGTCTAACCTGCTCTTAAGAATCTCCAATGACTGAGATCCCACAACCTCCCAAGGCAATTTATTCCAGTGGTTAACCACCCTGACAGTTAGGAAGTTTTTAATTTTTACAAGTTTTAGATGTAAAATCACTACTAACCTTTTTGGTGAAAAACAAACAAAAAACATGGTCCCTTCTGGGCTTAAACACTATGAAACTATACGTGTGTCTACACTGCAATTAGACATCAGTGGCTGGTTCATACTTTTACTTGGGTTCGCGGTGCTCAGGCTGAAGGGCTGTTTAATTGTGATGTAGACATTCAGGCTTGGGCTGCAGCCCGAGCTCTGTGATCCTCCCACTTCGCCCAGGCTCAAGCCCGAATGTCTACACTGCAATTTAACAGACCCTTCACCCAAGCCCCATGGGCCAGCTGCGGGTTTTTAATGGCACTGTAGACATACACTACAAGGCCCCGCTCAACCTTCCCTTCAGCTTTTGCCCCCACTCCCCCCCTCGCTTTTGCGCCTTTCTATTCCCTAACAAGAACACACACACAGCCTAGATATTATAGTCCACCTCTGCTATTCTCCTATAAAGTTGGTTTCCCATCCCAGGTTGACCTTCTAATGTAAATCACATGGCCCTTCTGATTAGCCATCTGTTAAGGCTGTATCCCCACTTTGAACTTTAGAGTACAAATGTAGGGATCTGCATGAAAACTTCTAAGCTTAACTACCAGCTTAGCTCTGGTTCCGCTGCCACCATTCCCCATGGATTCCCTCCCTGGGAAGCCTTGAGAAACCTTTCTCCAATTCCCTGGTGAATCAAGATCCAAACTCCTTGAATCTTAAAACAAGGAAAAATCAATCCGGTTCTTAAAAAGAAGGCTTTTAATTAAAGAAAAAGGTAAAAATCATTTCTGTAAAATCAGTATGGAAATTAACCTTACAGGGTAATCAAACTTAAAGAGCTCAGAGGACTCCCCTCTAGTTTTAGGTTTAAAGTACAGCAAACAAAGATAAACACTTTAGTAAAAGGTACATTTACAAGTTGAGAAAACAAAGGAAAACTAACACGCCTTGCCTGGCTATTTACTTACAAGTTTGAAATAGGAGAGACTTGTTTAGAAAGATGTGGAGAACCTGGATTGATGTCTGGTCCCTCTCAGTTCCAAGAGCGAAAACACTCCCAAAAACAAAGAGCACAAACAAAAGCCTTCCCCCCCACCAAGATTTGAAAGTATCTTGCCCCCTCCCTTATTGGTCCTTTGGTCAGATGCCAGCCAGGTTACCTGAGCTTCTTAACCCTTTACAGGGAAAAGGATTTTGGAGTCTCTGGCCAGGAGGGATTTTATAGTACTGTACACAGGACAGCTGTTATAACTATAAAGGGAAGGGTGACACCATCCAAAAGAGTAGTCAGCAACCCACAGCAAGATAACAACTGGAGAGGAATTTGAGTTTCAGCAGTAGGTGCAGGATTCAGTGCAGACCTGAATCAGGACTCAGATTTGCCTCCCTACAGCCAGAATCAATCCCTTTTCACACTACAGTTCTCTCCCACCTCCATTCCTCAATTGACTTCCCAGGCTCCCTACAGAAACCATCCATCCCACCAATGGCGTAATTTAGATTTGAACAGTTCTATAAAGATTTAAATGAAACAGTCAAAATTAATGAGTCCGTTCTTCCAAAATATTTTTGTATAGCATATATATGCAATGGTGTTAAATCAATCATCAATATAAGGAGAAAATATAAACTTCAACAAAGTCTTCAAAGGTATTTTGACGTTTTGGAGAAAATAAACTGGAAATGTACATCAAGGTGATGAATACATTAAGTCAAAATTCTTTGTAATACCAGTCAGTGTTTAAGAACCTCATCCCTTTCATCCTTATTAGACAATGTTTTGTCGTAATTTGTTAGATATATTCATAAATGTTTGATTAATATTAACTCTTTAAAATAAAAAAAATAGTTTTTGTTCTATCTTTGAGCATTTGATTATGTCCTAACGAGTGACATCTTGCTATTTTAACTTTCAAATAAATATGCATAAAAACCTACATTAAAAGACTATTAGTCAAAGCATGCAAAAGTTGGGAAAAGCCAGAACTCAGGTTGCTTGTGCCAAATTTAAGCAGGGACGACAAAAGACATACTTGACACAGAAGGTCACCAGAACGTTGAACAAGGACAACACAATTATTTTCCCATAGCTTTATTCTTTAAAACAGATTAACTGTTTTGGCTAAAATTTCAAAAAAAAAAAAAAAATTGCCTGAAACAGTCACCCAGCAAGGAAAATTTCAGCCCAAATGGTTAAGGTTTAGTAAAGTTATAAAAGAAGTGAAAACAGGGTTTGATAATGGGCTGTGTGAGGCAACCTTAATGATAGGCAGCACTACCAGCCCGGCCTAAAAATACAGTCTATTATTAAACAGATACAAAACATTGTTTCATTTTCAAATTGTTTTTTGGGTTTTTAGTTTTTGGGGTTAGGTGGGTGTTTTGTTTTTGTTTTTTGTTTTGTTTTGTTTTTTTGTTTGTTTGTTTGTTTTAAATACTTGGTAGAGTCAGGCCCAGAACCAAAAATCCTATATCCAAACCACCCCAAACTTGGAGAGAGTGGGACTCCAAATACAAAGTTTAGTACTGTCCCTTATCACTAAAATATCCTAACATCAGTTCTAAACAACCCCAAACTGTTTTGCAATACAGATCTGGATCTGTAGGTATGGCTTGGGCCCATCTCTAACCATTTCTAATTATTATAGTATTTCCAACGATCACCCAGTATCCTCAGTATGCCTCATGCACCAATTTAACTGTATAATCTGCTGATACTACCATTAGCCTCCACATACTTAAACCTATACCTGTAAAATAAATATTGGCCAGTGGGGGGGACTGATTAAATCAAGGCAATTTAAATCAGTGATTTAAAATCATGGTTTAAGTCACCAAGTGGAAAGTCTAAATTTAAATCATCAATTTTTAATCAACTTTTCCACTTATACTTCAGTTATTTTTTGAAGAAGGGTGCATTCTCATTAGCTGATATAACAAAACATCCTGATTTACAATTCAGTAGAGCCTTTACACTAGATCTGTACATCTTTTTGCTACCTAGGAGGGTACACTATAACTATATACATTTATTTAGCAATTATATAGCTTAATATTTTCAGATTCTTATTAATTGTACATTTTTAGTATGTTAGAAAATAGTGAATGACATATTGCTTATTTACTACATAATTAACTTTTTGCTCATGATTTGTGCTTGTTTAAATTCCATCTTAATATAACTTGACAAAAACATAACATTTATTTTTATTAAACAAAACATGCCCTTAATATACTACATGACTTATTGTGTTATATTTATAAAGCTTGACCTCAAAAGTTAGAATCAGGGGGCAAACCAACTTTCTTGATGTAGAAATGCAGTCTTTAGTGTAAAGATTTTGATAGAGGCTCATGGATTGATTTTTTTCTATATATATATATATAAATGTTTTAAGAGATTAAAAGTAGTTTAAGACTTAACATAATTTTATATTACATTGAGATTTCATTTAAAACATTTCATTCTTAAAAGAAAACAATGTAAGTAATGCCAAAAAAATCTGATTTTTATTTTTCAAAAAAAAAAAAAAAAAAAAAATTTGTTTAATCGCCCAGTTGGCCAATAGTATATGTGCACTGCTCTGTATTATGTAATGAAAAACCCTGACAAAATGTAAAAAGAACAGGAGTACTTGTGGCACCTTAGAGACTAACAGATTTATTAGAGCATAAGCTTTCGTGGACTACAGCCCACTTCTTCGTCCGAAAGCTTATGCTCTAATAAATCTGTTAGTCTCTAAGGTGCCACAAGTACTCCTGTTCTTTTTGTGGATACAGACTAACACGGCTGCTACTCTGAAACCTGACAAAATGTAGTTTCCTTTTTTTGCTTTTTCTTCCCCCCAACAAGACTGTTCTAAGAGTATGCTGAGTATATAGCCCAACATTTGTAAAATGCTCACCACACAGAATTATCAACAGGACAGGATGATAGTGGGTAATACTTTATTTAATATGTATGTACAGCACGGCAAGCAATTGATAAACTGGATAGTTGGTGTTCTTTCCCTATATTTTGTTAATTTGTATTTGGTTTGGACAACCCTATCTTTTTGTATATTATGTTTGTATTAAAAAATATTTTTAGCATTTCATACACAGATGTCCACAATAGTGGATTACATTATTACAACATATTATTCAGTCTTAATTAAGCTCTCTTGTATGTACTAAAATGATCACATACTACATCTCAAACAGTGATATAGTTTAATCATTTTTCTTAAAATCAGATAGAAAAAAAAAAAGATCACCTTATGCTATATTTGTATTTGTTCTTTTCGGTAATTTCATTTTTGTGATGGCTCCGTATGTCTTTGGCATTCTTTTTATCAGTTCTCTTCTCTCTAAGGTATGTAAATAATTAAGTCAACAGTAATGCAATATACAATTTATTTTCAGCCAACAGCACAGCCTGGGAAGAGGCAGTTAATGATAATTCATCTGCAAATTTAGGTTAGCTATTTCTCTGTTATTCTGATATTCTACTTAACATGAAGTATTTGTATAAGAACAGTTTCTCTAATTTTATACAAATGACAGCAAAGCCCTGATTCTTCAATGAGCTCTGTGTGAGTGAACCCACAGCCCCACACAGAGCTCCACTGAAGTCCATGTAAAGCAATTTGTAAAGCAACTTGCAGGACTGAGGTTTAAGGTAGTCTGACGTACAGAGAAACACACAGTACTACAAGATGCTAGAAATAATTCTAGGATATTGTATTGCACCATTTGTGAAACTGTATGTGATCATAATTAAAGTTCATTTAGTGCATACACACAAGGAATGTCCTCTGATGTTTGTGGCTGGATGGTTGTTTTTAAAGAAAATGCCATTATCTGGAACTCTACACAAAGGCTCCACCATAACACCGTATCCCATAAGTCGCACAACATCCACAGAAGCGAACCTTTCCTCTACAAACCTTAGAAGGCATGATTTGACCCAGAAATAGGACTCACTAAGGAATGCCTCAAATAGGTGCTATATAAAAAAATATGGCAGCTCAGTCAGCAAGAGGGGCAGCCCACTTGATGAATTAAGGCCTTGTAACCTGGCTGGTGTGGTGCTGCGGAAGGGAGCTAGGGTGTACGCCTACTGGCCGACATCTTCATTGGAAGGTAAGGGGCCAAATGACAAGTGGGGGCCTTCTGGTCTCTAACAGTATGTCTACACAGCATTTTGGACCAAGCGGGAGTGAGCGTCCCAGCTTGGTCCATAGACTCAGGCTAGCAGGGCTGATGCTAGTGTTCTAGAAATAGCTGTATGGACAGTACTTTGAAGTTGCGGCTCGGGCTGGAGCTGAGGCTCTGAAGCCCACCCCCTCTTCCTAGGTTTCAGAGCCTGAGCCACAACTTCAAAGCACTGTCTACACAGCTATTTCTATTGCACTAGCCCAAGCTCTGCTAGCCTCAGTCTATTGACCAGGACTGGAAGGCTTGCTATGGGTTAGGTGGACATACCTCTACTGGCTTCCTGTCTCATCAGGTCAGGGCTGTCCTGGCTCTCTGCTCTCCCAGCATGTCTTCACTACAGAGTTAGTTGGAGTAATTAGCACCTGGGTGCAAGCAGCTACGTTGCAAAGACCTACCCACGTTATTGTGTCCCCACAGGTGCTGCACTTCTCCAGTATGTCACTAGGACTCCTTGGAGCATATGCCATGGATCTTTGTACTGCAGTAAGCCGAGTCGCTCTAAGATTCCATCCCAGTGAATTGTGGGAGAACTTGTGTGCTCATGACAGACAGGAGAGTTGTGGGAAGGCACTAGAGAGTCATCAGCAGTTGAATAATTTAGCCTGCGTCATCACTGCAAGTTAGCAGTCCAAGTGAAAGTTGAACTTGGACTCTAAACCAACCCCTCAGCTGTGCCCAGGTTGAAAGCACCACTTAACTCAAGTGAGAGGTTTGCACATGTGAATGGAGGGGGGCTGGTGCAACACCCAAGTAAGAACTCAGGCTAATTCTGTAGTGAAGACAGATTCCCAACAGGACTTCTGTGTCAGGGAGAGGGAAAGCCTGAATGGTACAGGTTGAAGGGGCATTATCTCAAACATCCTTTCTGGAGCCCATTTTCCTAGGAGTCTTGGTGCCTTTTCCAGTGGCTTTGGGATGGTGGGAAGGAGAAATCTTCTTGCCTTTGGGGCACTACTCAATCCACCCCACCTCAACCCCACAGTAAAGGATCTGCAGACCTGAAAACTGATATCCATTTGACCCAGATTATGAGCCTTTCAAAATTATGAAAAGCCTCTTCCACTTCTCTGGAGTGTCACTAAGCAGCAAACTTCCCAATAGAGTATATTAAATGGTGCACAATTGCTGCTCACTTTGTCTGGGTAGCCACATGACATGTATATAAAGTGCAGCTTTCCCTAGCTGAACATTTTAAGCCTGATCCAGAGCATATTGCAGTTATTCAAGATAGGCCCTTTACAAGAGTAGGCACCAATCCTGCACCACATATACAGGCTTAACTTTCATATTATGCACATGGGAAAACGTGTGCAGAACTGAGGCATTAGCACTAATTATCTTGTTCCAAAATTAGCACATATGCTTAGATAGCAATTTTCATAGGCTCGCAGCTTGGTCAAATAAAACCAATGTTTACCAGACTACACAACTCCATCTGCTTTTTTACATTACAACTCTCCAACAATCTTCTTTGCTAGGGCACTGCTGTGCCAAATTTCAACAAAAGAGATGGTTAAAAAAAAAAAAAACTTAACAGCAATCTTTTTTCTATTCTACTGAAATAAACACACTTACACACCCTATCCCCACAAAAAAAAATTATTTTTTTTTTAATTCATCTTTGGACAGAGACAAAGCCTGGAAAATTGCAGCCCCAAATATGAAAGTTTCATAAGAAACTGAAAATGGGATGCTGCCTTTCTTGTTATAATATGGTATGGGAGCTCTAAAATCATGGTAAACCCAATTTCCCACGCACCCCCCCCCCCCCCACACACACACACCCAATAATGTCAGTTGTCCTAATGTTAAGACCAGAGGTTCTAGAGAATTTTTAGTTGGGTCAATTAGTATCCCCATGAAAAATATCCCAGCCCCCTAGAGAAGTCTGTCAGAAGAATGTGAAGATACATCTGAAAGAAAAAAGGGCTTCATTAAGGTCTCTGAAATATCTTAGAGGCCGAGGATCATGCGCACAAGTGATATTTTTAACCACTAACGAAGTTCTTAAAAAAAAATTAAAAATAGATCAAGCAAAAATGCTATGTAGATTATGTTCAGAATAAGGTACATGCTTCAGTACTTTCTGGTATACATCTATATATGGTACAATAATATGTATTTTTAAAAGAAATTCTCCCGTAATTCAAAAACTCCTGAAGAGATTTTCCTTAAACTGTTTAAAAAACAGAATGAACCCTAACTTCATCATCAAGCAGGGATAGAAATTTTTAGCCCAAAAGATGAAATGTGAAAACAGGGTGTTATAAATCTCTAGTAAAGCAGGCACAAGCAGGCAAACTATACACATGCACAAAGGTCAGTTACGGTGTTGGGTTTGTTTTTCCCCCCCCAAAGACCATGATTTGCCTTCTAGAACCTTTCTATACTGCCAGAAGTTGCATGGTGGGAAATTGTCTTATAACACAGTAGTGCCTTGTCTTATATTAATTTTCATGCAAGATGTACACTTTCATGACAAGGCTTGCAAAATTCTATCTGCCCCAGGCCATGTATCTCTCTGACAGGCAAGTAAAATACCATTAGATATTTCATTATCAAGAATCATAGTGAAGGGCACACATGAACATTTTGTGCCTGGGCTTGTAAATTTTCATAGCTATTTTGCCAGGCACATAAACACAAAAGTGACTCTTATATCTTGCTTGTGAATACCAGACCAAACTGTGGTATAACCATGTTACTAAATCTTGTTTCAGGAACATGATTATACTGCCATTTAGTCACAGCTACACAGGCAAGCCCAAACAGTCAGGATACCATCACGTTGTGATATGATCACCAGACACGGGAATTTTGGAAGAAACTGTCTTCAATTCTAACTGACCCGGTCCTACAAGGTCTTACGAATGTAACTGTATGCATGTACATATGCTTAGTAGTCCTGCTGACTTCAACCGGGTCATTCACAGTGCAGAAATTAAAACACAGTAGGCAAGTCTTTGCAGACTCAGGTCCCAAATTTTGTCCAACTTGGAGGAAAAAATCCTATCAGACTGTAAACCCAGCATGGAAAATATCAACATGAAAGGAATATTTTTGCCTAAGCTATGAACTCAGAGTTAGCAAAGGTTGAAAAATAAAATTAAAACTACTTTGCACTTCTAGAGAGCCTTTCATCTAAAGAAGATCTCAGAGCACTTTATAAACATGGCCTCAAAAATCCCTGTGAAGTAGAAGATCAGTTTTGCATGGGTAAAGTTGTTAATCATTCACCAAAAATCACACAGTAGCAGAGCACAGGGTAAAACCCAGGGATCCTGACTCCTAGCCCCCAGCCCTAACCAGGGGGCAGTACTTCATTTTCTGTATGGAAACTCTTTATTACAGTAAAAAAAAAGTTAACAGCATCTTACCATATATATTAGTCTCAAAATAGGAATTCTAGGAGATGTTTGAGTTCTCTAGAGTTCCAAGGACATACAATGTTGCTGCAATGGAGGTGTGGAAGCTTATGGAAAGCTGCAGAAATAATTTTTAATGACAGCAGTGGGGATTAACACTGAACTGCAAGATAATTCCATGGGCCCTTCCTTCGGTGCCCTTCAAAAACTGCAAGTTATTCTCTTTAAACAGTTCCTGAAAAGAGATTGTCTAGGCAAACAGCATTGGTGCAAAAAAAGCTGAAATCCTTAAATGATGACTCATCTATTTATGTTCAGTAATTCTATAATAACTGCATTAAGAATCCAAAAAAAACTTACTGTTGGTGCTGTAATGAAACTACAATAATATTTTACAACTTATCTATAAGCCACCAAAAGAAGTCATTTAACAGTCGACTATAGCAGCTGCTCACAAAGGTGCAGATTTCTCAGCTGAAGGCACGTCAACATGAAGTCAACAGAGCTATGATAATTTACACCAACTGAGGATCCATATCTTTCCAAGCATCCTAATAATACGCAGTACAGAGCTGTCACAATTTAGAGCGCATTGGTGAATGCTATAAAACATACTGGAAGCATCCATGTTTAATAATTCAGACTTAAAATATTTTGGGGTGGCTGGGGGAGAACACTATATGTCTCAACCCAGATTGTAGACGAATGACCTGAAGAATGTTATTCTAAGGGCTTGTCTACACTTACAGCACTGCAGCTGTGCTGCTGTAGTGCTTGCTGAAGAAGTTTCTTATGCCGAGGAGAGCTTCTCTCATCAGCATAGGTACGCCACCTCCCAAAGAAGCACTAGCTATGTCGACAGGAGAAGCCCTCCCATCTACACTAGCGGTTAGGTTGGTATAAACTACATCGCTCAGCAAATCCATATCCCTGAGTGATGTAGTTATAATGAGATAGCCTTGGTCTACACTACAAACCTTAGAGTCAAAAACATTGAGTCAGACAAATAAATTAAACTATGTTTGGCAATAGTAAGGCCATGTCTACTCTGCAAAATTATGTCAATCTTGACATACAGCCACCACAGTTAAATTGCTTGTGTGCACGCACACTTGGCTCCTTGGGTCAGTGGTGCGTGTCCTCACCAGGAGCGCTTGTATCGATGGTATTGTCATTGTGGGGCATTGTGGAACAGCTCTTGAAAGCCATTAATAGTCAGCGTAAGCAACACAGTGTCTACACTGATACCGCATCGACCTAATTACATCAAGTATCACTCTACGCCACTTGGGGAGGTGATGTTACTAAATCAGCATAGAGGGACTTGTGTCGGCAGGAGTCAAATTTATGTGAACACACTTCCATGGCTAGGTTGATGAAAGGCAGCTTAGATAACCTAACCCTTTAGTATAGGCCAGGCCTCAGAAATGGAAAAAACAAAATAATAAATAAAATTACTCCCAGGCAGCGGATCCAATCTTTCAGTTCTTACTCAGGCAAAACTCCCATCAATTCCAATGGGATTTCTCATTGGGTGTGAATACGACTGTCTATTTACGCCCAGAGATTTTACATGCCAAGTTTCTACATTATATACTCTTGAATATGGAAATTTGTAAGTGGCAAGAGCGTGGTATTGCAATAACAGTAATCTATGTCAAGTCTACGACCTATGGGCCGCTAGTGCTATTTTTAGGTTATGTGTTGACAATGTCTCTGCACCAGAGAGCTTACAATCATATTTTGAGTACGTTCAAGTAAAAACCATTTTTACTGCCTTCTGTCAAAGTACATCTTATTTTCTCTCCTGTGATGCTTGTGTACATTTCAGAGAAAGGGCACACACGCATTATCAGAAAGATTTTGCTGGGTTTATGACGTATCAATTTTCCCTCATTTTATTTTCTTTAGTTCCTGAACAACTACTCCACCAAATCAGTAATGGTCACTTTCTAGAGATTAAATATTAAGCAGAGTATTTCAGGCATTACTGCAGTTCCTGGACACAGTTAGACTGTAGGCTCTTTAGAGACTATCCTCCAACATTATAGCTGCAATTCCACAAATTGATCTGTGCTGGTAGAGGCCCGTACTAAAGGAGTCTGTTTACAGACTTCAGTTTCCATGACCAAGGTCTACAACACTTAGAACAATGAGGCACCAATCCTGATTGTGGCTTCTAGATACTACCATAATAGAAACTAGGTGAGACGATGACTGAATTCATTATGGCTGACTTCGCTTTTGTTGCTTTAAGTCAGAACCTGAATGTCACTTCTTATAAACAATCCTTATGCTAAAAAGCATGGGACTAAACTGCTCAAAACAGAAAAACACCAAAAGGTTTTCATTTAATCCAGTGCAGCTTTTGAAATTCCTACTAAGGGCCCAAGCTAACTCCCATTAAAGTCCCCTGTTGACTTTAATTGGAGTTGGATCAACCCTTAGTGCCTGAAGGCAAGTTTATTTTTATTAAATAAAAGACACTGCCAAAAGTTGCCAACTCGGTTTCCTTTCATAGCTGCCCCCCTCCAGATCTTACTCTCTGCAACACAGGCTGCTGAATGAAACTTACTCATGTCTCCAGTAAGTTTCACTCTGCAACACACAATGAAATTGAACAGCGTGACACAGTGCAGGAAGAATGCCCAATTTTGCTGTCTTCACACACAGCAAAATTCCTATTGATTCAAAGACTGCACAAGATCACTTCCACATGCATAAGTTGGACTGGGGAAGAGAGGGCAGATAAGTTCGGGGAAGGAGAGAAGACAGAAAGAGTAGAGCAGAGAAACCATAAAACAGTAAACAGAGAATAGGGTGAGAGGACTGTTTTGGCTTAAGAGTGTCAAATAATATAAAGGCTTTCCCTGGCCATTTTTGTAACAAAGAAAGACAGGAAAGACAAAATGAGAACAGGAAATGAGAGAATTGAGAGGGGGGGGTGAATGAGGTGGAGGAAAGGAACAGAAAGA
Organism: Chrysemys picta bellii; assembly: GCF_011386835.1. NCBI lineage: Eukaryota > Metazoa > Chordata > Testudines > Emydidae > Chrysemys > Chrysemys picta. The sequence continues at coordinate 12,196,826 of NC_088799.1, read as the reverse complement.
AATGTGAAATGCCACGAAAGCCATGGAAGTTGTAGGTCTACATAAGAACAACAACATAAGAATGGCCATACTGGGTCAGACCAAAGGTCCATCTAGCCCAGTATCCGGTCTACTGACAGTGGCCAATGCCCGGTGTCCCAGAGGGAGTGAACCTAACAGGTAATGATCAAGTGATCTCTCTCCTGCCATCCATGTCCACCCTCTGACAAACAGAGGCTAGGGGCACCATTCCTTACCCATCCTGGGTAATGGGCATTAATGGACTTAACTTCCATGAATTTATCCAGTTCTCTTTTAAACCCTGTTATAGTCCTAGCCTACACAACCTCCTCAGGCAAGGAGTTCTACAGGTTGACTGTGCGCTGTGTGAAGAAGAACTTCCTTTTATTTGTTTTAAACCTGCTGCCAATAAAATTCATTCGGTGGCCCCTAGTTCTTATATTATGGGAACAAGAAAATAACTTTTCCTTATTCACTTTCTCCACACCATTCATGATTTTATATACCTCTATCATATCCCCCCTTAGTTTCTTCTTTTCCAAGCTGAAAAGTCCTAGCCTCTTTAATCTCTCCTCATATGGGAAGTCTATTAACTTCATTTTATTTATTCATGTGACAGCAAACAATAGAAAGCTCACCACTGGCAGATGGCAAATGGAGGTGAGTTTTGGGGAGAGAGAAATGAAAAACAACTACATTTTGCCACAATGTTATTGGTGGGCATGTAATGGTTTTGTTTGGGGTTTGTTTGTTTTTTGGGGGAGGGGCAGGGAAATGGGGGGTAGTGTTAATCAGCACAGAAGTAGGTATATGTCTTTCTGAAGGGAAAAAAAAACTTTAAAGCTTAATACAAGAGTCTAGATTCTCCCGGAATAAGCAATGTGCGCACAGAAATGGGTGTGTTTCAAAACACAACATTACACTGACAGGCTTTTGCCATTTATACTACTGTCAAAGCAAGTAAAGTGCAAGTCATTTTCATTCAGTCTCTCCAAATCAAATTGCCAAAGTGCTGTCTCTCTCTTTTGTACTCTGAAAAACACAAACGACCTATTCCAAAATGCAGTAGTTAGACATGGAAAAGGGGTGGGGAGCTCCACTGAGCATGCTAATAAATGCATACACAAACAGGATTTTACAGATTCCAATGACATGCCTGCAAGTTTTTCAGTTCTTCAGTGGGTCCAGCTAAAGATTGGCCCTTAATGTTAACAGTTTTGGTAACTTAAAATGACAAAAAGCAAAACATCTCAGCCCATGTAACAGAAGCACTAGTACTAACAGATATCGGATACGCTAGGTGACATACCAGTTCAGTCTCTGGTATGGAGCCATAGTATTAAAAGAGTTAGTCACAAAGTGGATAATATATTTATAAATTATTGCCCCCTCCCTATTTTTCATCTAATTTGTTTTCAATCTATTGACAAGCCCTAGTCAATATAAATAACATCCAGAAAGTTACTTTTTTTTTTTTTTTTTTTTTACTTCATACTCCTGAGCAATCAGCATGCCTCTCTCTCGTGTGATGCCCAACCGATACTGATCAGACCAGGACCTCAGGATAACACTGCTTGCTTAACATTTGTCCCCTCCTGTTTTAAACTCAAGAATATTCAGTGGAAATAGCTAGTAATGTCCACCTGACCCACCCAGGGAGGGTGGGTTTGTTTGCCTTTGGGGCATGTAATAAGGCCTATCTATTCACCCAGAAGATAGAATCGTAGGATCACAGGACTGGAAGGGACCTCAAAGGTCATCTAGTCCAGTTCCCTGCACTCATGGCAGGACTAAATATTATCTAGACCATCCCTGACAGGTGTTTGTCTAACCTGCTCTTAAAAAACCTCCAATGATGGAGATTCCACAACCTCCCTAGGCAATTTATTCCAGTGCTTAACCACCCTGACAGGAAGTTTTTCCTAATGTTCAGCCTAAACCTCCCTTGCTGCAATTTAAGCCTATTGCTTCTTGTCCTATCCTCAGAGGTTAAAGAGAACAATTTTTCCTCCCTCCTCCTTGTAACAACCTTTTATGTACTTGAAGATGAAAAGTGGATGTTATTTATGGTGCATGGAAAGCTCAATTGGGCTGTTGAATGGTCTGAGTAGGCAAGGTTTTTTTGATGGTGGGGAGTCTTTGAGAGCCTAAGATATAATGAATACAGCATGTACAGAGTAAGAAAGCTCTGAGAACTTTGCATAGGTACTTGATGAACTGGAATAAATAAACCTTATAAAAATAACCTAGTATGGGGAGACACTGGAAGAATCTATTAACATGGATTTTGCCAACATGAAACACATAAATGCAAGGATATTTCCAGTAAGGAACCAAAGACCTTTTACAATCTACACAAGTAGCAGATGCAATAATGAAAAGACAAAGGTGGGTTCTACAACTCACCCATTTACAGGCAAATATTTCCAATAATGGCGAGTGTCCTTGAGATAACATAAACCAACAATTTTAATCTTTACATTTAGCAGCAGATCTCTTTTTCTGCCACATCAAAGCCTATCTAAAATTGCTTGGTGGGCAATTTCTTTGGAATTTATAGCCTGAGTGGTATTTCACTGTAAAACATTGAGGTTATGTTGCTATAAACTCTTTCTGCTTACACAGTGCAATGAATTCAGAATTGAAACAAGAAATATTAAACAATTGCTACATGTAGGTAGGTTAACCACACACCTAAAATGAAATGAGAATCAAGTGCTATCTCTACACAATTAGCCTTTTCAAATCAAGGTGCAGCCTGTTTCTCTAATCCATATCAGGGTGTTATATTAGCAGTTAGAAACAACTAATGTGTTGCTACCAAATATATGTTGTTACCATAACTTGTTTGGCAAGCTGTTTATTAACGCTGATGTCAAATGTTTCTCTGACTTTTGCATTATCTACATCTGTGCAGTGAATTTAAAAAAAAAAAAATTAAAAGTCACTATAGTATTAAATTTGAAAATACACTCTGAAAATTAGGATGTGAAAGGTTCTTGCAGATCACCACATCAAGCTCTGTATTTCTGTAAAGGACATTCCAATTAAAATCTAGGTTTAAGAGCTTTTATTTAGGGATGTGTGTTTATGTTAAGACTCCCAGCAGGAACTTCTGCAATAGAATAAGAATGTTGACATCCATACAAAAATTAGCTATGATTCATTGTTTAATAGTAGTAGTCTCTGTACAAAACACTGCAGACTGAAGGATTTATTGCCAAATGGAGAGCACCAATACTTCCTTTAACCTCATATGGGACAAATAATGCTCAAGAACTTCTAAACCTAATTTTTGTCACTGACCTCCTTTACCGCCCACACACCTAGACAGGAAAAAAAAAAATAAAAAAATTCATGCAGCATCAAAACTAAATCCTCCCAAGCATTTTTGGTTAAACCTCAAATAGAGAGTCGTCTTCTTAGCTGAGCAGATTTGGAATGTGGATTGGTATGAAAGATGGAGGCACATCTTTGCACCAATTTGTATTTTGGTGTAGGAATTTCATATCACTCAGAGGTGAGCCAACTGAATCCCCACTGAAAGTCAATGACAAAATGCATTTGCTCCAATAGGAGCAGAGGCCAGGCCAACATTAAAAAAAAAATCCTACCTTTGATATCTATTTGTACAGGAAAACAAATACTTTTAGAAATCATCCTGATATACAAACCTTGATTGGTTCCTCCAAAATGAGGGACAAAAGGTAACATCTGCAATTTCACTCCTCGGTTAGGCCACCCAGCATCATTCCGGCTCTAAGTGCCCTTCAACACAGTCCCTCAACTTTCCCTGCCCAACTCTTCCTTTTGAGCCACTGGGGTGTTGACATTGACCTCAAGTGTGTCTGTGTTTGCAAGAATCCCCAGCTCACTGGATTTGGGGCTGGTAGGTTGCCCATCTGAAGAACGTGAACTTTAACACTGCCTGTTTGAATGTCAAGGGAACACAACATATTCAAAAAGTTAAATTTAGGGCCTCTCAAGGCTGACGTCTACAGTTTTCATGTCGGGCACAGTACTTAGCACCACTCACTTTTCAACAGTAAAAATTTGACCCATTAACTTCTCCCCTTCAATAAGCCTCCAAAAATATACTGTGCTATGTAGTTTCGAGCCATTGCCAACAAACAATGCAACTGCATATGTAAAAGAAAAAAAGTTTCCATAATCAGTTTGATAGTTTTAATTCATAAAATCTACAACGGTGTAATGTCAGTGGGAGTTCAACATGAGCTTTAAATGCAACTTACACTACTGGGGAGGTGATTAAATCACTCTGCAGCCCCACCAATGGGTTAAAAGCAGCACTAGCATCAGCTGCAAAAACAGCTGCTTGTCTGCCTCGCCAGAGGGGGTGGGGAAGCCTAATACACAGCAGACCAACTAAAATGTCTAGCAATGCAGTTCCAGCTATCCAAAGTAATATTCCAAAATGCTTGCTTATGGCAGACAGGTTATTTGGAGTTTCTCCGTAACGTAGTACATAGAAAAAGAGGCTGAACTGGATTTTGGATCATAAAAGAAGCAAAACAAACAAGATACCCAGGATGTTCTGTGGATTATTCTGAACTTTTACTGCTAGACATCAATATCAATCAAGATCACTCTTTTGCAACAGGGAAAAAAAAATTACAACAATGGAATAAACATTAAATTTCAAGTCACAGACTGTGGGGGGTGGGGAGGTGGTAGTTTTTCACTATCATGAAACCCAACAGAAATAGGACTTACAGCCCGAACTGAAGTTCGCAAAAGCCAGTGAAATACACTTAGGGCTTGATTTGTAGAGATGCTAAGCACATAGAGCTCCCACGAACTTCAAGTGAGCTATGGGTGCTCAGCATCTGAAAACATGACCATCAATGTCTACCCAAGATTTTCTCTTTTCCAAACAAAGGTGTTAATTCATACTCTTAAAAAGAAAGATTAATGCATTAAGCAGCTTCACAGCATAAAATCATCTTTTCAGATGTCAAAACTAGGATCTTTCAGGATGGCTCAGTAGTTGCATGGAAAATTGCTAAAGATGCATGAGTGCTGCATGTTGTGGTGTTGGTGACTCAGTAAGCAGAAATCTTCCTTCCAAGTCAGTCCTGACCTAAACCCCTTCAGTATGATTTTTTGCCAACGGTACCAGTTCACCTTATCTGTACAAGCACACCACTTCCCATTTAACTGTACATTCTCTAATCCGTAATGCCACTTGGACTGGTTCACATCCAATTCCTGCCACCACATCACAAGCCCAGAACAGAGGTTCATTACGAAGATAGGGAACCTAAAGAGTCTCACAAGAGCCTGAAGTAGCAGTACCAGTATCCAAATCACTGTTTTAGGAGGCATCAGGCATTATGAGGCTGGAAGTGTTTCAGAGATAGCTAAAAACTAAACTTCTGACCACTCATGGTCATTAAAAATCCCTTGGCACTTTTTGCAACCAACTTCGGCCTTGTCTGAACTATGAAAAAAGCATGATCTTAACTCGAGTTAAACAATGCAAGATGAAATCCAAGTGAATACAAGGCAGAATGTAGTTTTGATACAAGTTCACTGGTCGAGTTCAAGGCTCCCTGATAGCAGGTTGAATTCAACCTGCTAACTCACACGAAAATTACTAACTGCCTTGTCTTCACTTGGATTTCATCCCACATTAGTTAACTGGAGCGGAGAACACACCTTTTTTCATAGTTAAGACACAGCTTCAGTGTCCTAACAAGTTACAATTAGGTATCACATTCTGCCAAAATAAATACTACATTTATACAATTGACCACAGTTAAATATTGCCAAATATTCCAGCAAGAATTACCTGATGTACATGGCGGCTTATCTTTGTGATTATATCACAGTGACATTCTTCCATTTTTCAGAACTTCATTGTGTTGCCTAGTTTTCTGAGTTAAAATAACTCAGTTAACTAACTTTTTATTTTGTAATAAAGGCACAAGTAGCTACGGTTATGCCTACAAGGGACCATAAAGTCTTATTCTTTTTGTGACTGTTGTTTGTGTTCTTTTAAAAAAACAAAAAACAAAATTTAAAATATTTGACTATTTTTGACATTTGATCAATATTTCACCAGTTAATTGACCAATTATTTTTGCACCAGTCAAATGCTCAACCCTGCAGACTCTCCTGAAGTTTCACCTGGATAAGACATATTCAACTTATTATCTTGCCATATTTCATTTCACAGGGGCTACATTTTCAGGATGGGTGAAACAGTCCCCCATCTACCTCATTTGAGATCTTCGGATGAAGCATGGTCTGTGAAAAACCAGTTGTTATCTCTACGTTTCTTTATGGAAACTAAGAATTTAAATAAAAGAACATCACACTGAAGTGTTCAGAAAGTTGCACATGGGGAAGCCAAGATGTTTGGTGGATCCTGTGCCTACAACAGGAAATCGGGAGTTATTATTCCTTTATCAGCTATTCATTTGAAGATGTGATATTTTATACTTAGAGCCCTACCAAATTCATGGACCGTGAAATCTGATCTCCCCCCGTGAAATCTAGTCTTTTGTGTGCTTTTACCTTGTACTATACAGATTTCATGGGGGAGACCAGCATTTCTCAAATTGGGGGTCCTGACCCAAAAAGGAGTTGCGGGAAGGGGGGGGGGTCACAAGTTCTTTTAGGAGGGTCACTGGAGAGTGGTGGCTGCTGACTGAGGGCCCAGCTCCACAGGCAGCAGCGCAGAAGTAAAGGTGGCAATACCATACCATGCCATCCTTACATCTGCACTGCTACTGCTGCTGGTGTCGTCTCTGCCTTCAGAGCTGGGCTCCCAGCCAGCAGTCACTGCTCTCCAGCTGCCCAGCTCCAAGGCAGTGCCGCCACCAGCTGCTGCACAGAAGTAAGCGTAGCAGTAGCACATACATACACCCTGCAATAACCCTGTGGACCACCCCCCACACCTCCTTTTTGGGGTCAGGAACCCTACAACTACAACACCATGAAATTTCAGATCTAAATAGCTGAAATCATGAAATTTACTATTTTAAAAATAGTACTGTGAAATTGACCAAAATGGACTGTGAATTTGGTAGGGTCCTATTTATACAGCAATGCCACACAGGAACAGACTTATTTATTCAACAAGTGGTCATTCAAAAGGTCCACTAGTCATGTCATTCACCTTTTAATGAGCTGTATGTTTATTTTACACTCCCTCACGCAGCAGATACTAGTTCAGAAGAATTTTTACCTTATCAACAGAAATAACAATCAACAAGCAGTAAATATATTCCTTTGGTAGGAATTAAATTGTACTCACAAAAAAAAAGTCCTCCTCTCACACACACACACAAATATATAGTTTACAGAAATTATAGTTAAGACCCTGATCCTGCGCAAACTCTCATGATCAACTTTATGCACATATATAGACCCCATTCAAGTCAAGGCGGTCACAGATGTGCTTAAAACTAAGCACGTGCATTGTATTTGCAGAATTTCTGACTTCAGTGTGGGTCTGTCCAGATGGAACCTCTTGTAGGACTGGGTCTTAATTTGCTTCTATAACATTTATAACAGTGGGCATCTGACTTGAATGTGAACTTCTGTGTAAGTAACCATTCAATTTACTTTACATGCACTAGGATCTGTGCCTCACTGAAAAACTTAACTGAAAACACAGTGAATATATACACACACAATATATTTGTGTTCTGACCATTTCAGCTTACTCCATCTGTGAGTAGGATTTAACAATGCTCTCTACCATCACATCTGAGTGGTAATGATTACAAAGTCACAAGTAAAGTTTTACAATACTTAGCACTTTATAATGCCTTATAACTTCAAACCAATGTACGAAACATCAATCATTGGAAGAAAAACTAAAAGCGGATTTGTAAACGTTTTCTTTCAGAAAAAAATTAACTGTTTTTAATGGGGGGGGGGAACCTTGAGCAGCAAATAAATGCTGATCAAAATTATTAGACCTATTACTCTCAATGAAGCAGGGAAACATTTACATGAACAAAATCAACCGTAAACCCCTGTATATTCTAAAATTACGAACCCAAGTCCAACTACTCTTACATGTTTAAATTGTATTTCCTTCCCCTCCCCCTTCCCTTATGGAGTGAATGCTAAATATTTGCCAGGTGTTCAGAATACTATTTTGGGAGACCTGCCACAAAGTTTCCAAGATATAATCCCATATGAACCACATGGTCATGGAGACAAGCCTGCACTTCCCTAACAAAATTTAAGAGACCATGAAAGTGTAGTCTCAGGTGATCTGTGATTACTAATAAAATACAGTGCTATTTCATTAGATCTTAACCAAAAGAAAAAATTAATCACTTTGGGAAACCATAGAATGTTTATTATTATTTACATAACACCGACAGCATACTAAACAGATTTACCTTGACAGTAAAGCTTTTTATAAATCTCAGGCTCTAATCCTTCAAACACCTAAACACACGCTTAACTTTAAGCTCATGAATAGTCTCATTAAAACCAAATGGGACTACTCATGTGGTTGAAGTTAAGCACCTGCATAAGTGTTTCCAGGATCCAAGCCTTAATAAGTTTGAACTGTATACTGAAAAGATGAATATGGAGATGTCCAAACCAAGGCCAGACATCTGAGCTTTTGCAAAGTTCACTACACAATCAAGGCCCAAAACTTGGACAGCCCTAAAACTTCAGGCATTATTCAAAATCCAAACCTGAATTCTGCCAGTAGCACCTCTTTACGTAGGCTCTACCTAAAGCCCAAGGTCAGTATCCAGAGAGCGTGGCCCATCTATAATAAAGACCCCTCCCTTGTTAATATGCTTTGTGATGTTTTCAAATGTCTATTTTATATACTAGATCAGTAAAGTATCAGCAATCAGGCTCAGCTAATTTTTATGTGACAAGACTGAATTTTCCAGATCATGACTCTTTACCTCCCATGCTTTAACATCAAAGAATGAGTATATTTTGTGATTGCTTCCATAAATCAGTTAAGTCTTGATTTATACAGACAGCAAAATGAGGATGTTGGGTTCATCTGATAGTAAAAACTCTATGAGCAAACTTCACTCTGAAATCCTACACAGCAACCTACAGATGAAACTTTATCTTGAAAACTCAACATGCAATCTCAAGCAACAAGACTCTGCCATTAAGCACAACTAAGGCGCTCTCTCCCTCTCTCTCAAAAGAGACTTTTATCTTATAAAATTTTCCTTAAAAGGGAATTTGGTGATGAAAATTGAACTCACCTGGAACAACTTCAATGTACAATTTAACCCCATTAAATGGTATAATGAACTACATGTTTTGTATTTACAATGGATAAATATATTCATTTAACAGCACAGAAAAATATATAACTTAGGCGTAAAGGTCTTTTTAAAAATATAGAATGCACAGAACAAGATTGGCTGCTTCATTTTGGATATTTAATACTATTAAGTTAAAAAAAACAACAAAAACCACACAGCCCATTAACGGGTATAAAGGCTTATTTCCACAACTAGGGCCCATGTTTTGTCATTTACATGTGGCCCTTATCCTGTAAAAGAAGATGTGATCATGTTCCACCCAGAACTTAACAGGAAACTGATCAACAATAACTTTGGCACTTTACACTTTTAAAAAAAAAAATTACATATACAGATATTTTCTTCTCTTAAATCCAGGGCTACATCTCCAGGGGAGTTAAAAAGGAAACACACCCCTCTAAGCTACAAATGAAAACAACATACACAGTTGAAAAGAAAGGAAATTTAAAAAAAAAAAAAATCACACAGAGGAAAGTGTGGACACAGATTCCCCTCCCCCACTCCAGCATGAGTTCAGACACAAGCACATTTCTCCCCAAGCTTTTCTTAACATTATACATTGCAGACACAACCCATAAACCGACTGCAAAATAAATACAGACCTCAGGTCACACTTTGGGGTGGTCTTCCCCCCTCCCTCCCGGTTTTTGTAGTAAATATGCACGAAGGGGGGGGGTTCTTCTTCTTTACAAAAATCAGGCTAAAAATAGGCTATAAACCAGCCTGCCTCATGATGGCTCCTTGATTCAATTTGCTGCAAATTCTTTTTTCCCCTTAAAGCCTTTAAAATAAAATCCAAAGGGGGGGGGAGGGGAGGGGAGAAATAAGAAAAGGGCAAGAAAGCCCTTCCCCCTCCAGCTTTAAAAAGAGGTGCCATTTACCATTAAAACCACCAGCTCCCCCAAATACATTTTTTTTTTTAAAAAAAGGGACCCAAGTTGAAAAATAAAGACATGTTACACTTGGGCCCATCCCCCACCCCAACTAGCACAGACCAACACAGCTCCCTCCCCCCAGCCCTGATCACTTCCCCCAAGCCCTCCCAGCCTTCCCCCAAAGAAGCTCCATAATAACCCCCCCTTGGAGGCACTGGATCCAGCCCAGGAGAGGTAAATGCTGCTGCAAAACACACACACACACACACACACACACAACACCCCAAGTCCTTACCTTGCAGTTGATGGCTGAGTGGCTGCTTTTGCCCTCCCCCCTTTTCCTTTGCAATGGAGGCAAAAGAAATGCACCCTGGGTTTCCTCCTCTTTATACAGCTAGAGACACATACAAGCTCCCTCTCAGCTGAGGTGCCCACTCCAAGCCAAAAAAAAAAAAAAAAAAGACACAAAATAGAAAAGGGGGGGGGGAATAAATAGCCACCAAACAGTGCTGTGATATTCAATTAGATCCCAAGCCAGAGCGAGGGGGGGGGAAGGGGGTGGGGGAAGAGAGGGGGGGAGGGCTGAGAGATTAAGTCCCGAGGAAGGGGGGGAGGGAAGTAATATCTCTGTGTGTGTGTGTGTGCGTGTGTGATTTAGATTGAAGAGGAATTGAGGCAGAATGTAAAAGCTGTTACTAAGGGAAGGAGCCAAACGGTTCAGAGCAGCCAACGGCTCTCAGACACTCAGCGCTGGGGGAGCGCGCGGTGGCCAGCCGCACGGAAATGAGAGCGGCGGGGAAGGAGGAGAGAAGCAGGCCGGGCGGCTGCAACAGCCCAACCAGTCTCCAGCCCAGCCCTCCCTGTTGGGGGGCCTGGGGGGGAGGGGAGACCCTCCCCTTTTCACACACCCTCCCCCAAGCAGGCTGCCCAAGGCCCTATTGCCATTTTAGGATTCGACGTGTGCAAGCCACCGGGCGGGGGCGAGTGGGGTTCCCGGACAGGGGGGAGAGACACCCGCCTCCCCCCATGCTTTCCCTGTTTAGGGTGACCAGATGTCCCGATTTTATAGGGACAGTCCCGATTTTTGGGTCTTTTTCTTATATTAGATCCTATTACCCCCCACCCCCGTCCCGATTTTTCACACTTGCTGTCTGGTCACCCTATCCCTGTTACACCCATTCCCAGCACCTTGCAGCAAGCTGCACGAGGCCATGTGGCCAGGCGGGGCTCCTGTATTATGATGCATTATGCACCCCACCTGCTAAGCAAGCAGGCGTGGGGGACCCCGAGGGCCAGTAGGGTGAGGGACGACCCTCCTTCTTCACGCCCTCTCCCAACCTGTTCCATAAGGCAATATTGCCAGGCACTGTTTATTATTAAGAATATACAAACTGCCGGCAAAGCAAACAGCGGGGTGAGGGCAGGGGTCCAATACAGTGAAGGGAGACCTCCCCCCCACTTCACAAACACACACACACCTTGCAGCCAGCTGTATCGGGCAGTATTGCCCGGGATTGTTTGATTATTAAGAACACGCAAAGCAAGCAGGGGGAAGCATTCAGGGAGAGACCCTCCCCTGCCTCGAGGAACACACACTCCCATGGCCTGGCAACACGTTACACAAGCCACGCTGCCAGGTGGTGGTGTCTTGTTATGAATGATGTACAAGCCAGCAGCCGCCAGAAAAGCAAGCAAGGAGGAGTGGGGGTGGACGCTGAGGTTCCAGTCCGGAAAGAGAGACATTCCCTATAGACCAGGCACATGCACCCAGGCAGCCACGAAACAGCCTGCACAGGGCAATAGTGCTGGGTAATGCGGTTTTATTGTTAATCATATTTTAAGCACCTCCGGAATACGTTTCATGTCCGATGCACTTACATAACATTAGCATCTAGCGTGTATATAATGCCTTATTGTTTTAAACGCTTTTTTTTATTACTAACAATGGCATTTGGGCCCCGATCCTACAATTGGTTCTGAATGGGCTGAGTCCAGGGTTCCACCCATGCTCAGGGGAGCACCTGCCTGGATCCAATTGCATCAGGGTACAGCTTCGTTGTAATATAAAATGCCTTATTGATGATAATATCTAGCCCCACGCGTGCTGTTTGTTTTAGGATGCTTTAATACTAGTTAGCATTTATATCGCATGGGTTTTTTAACGTAAGCTTCATTAATGTGATTCACATTCATCGCTGCACAGTGCTTTGCGTTTTAAAGCACTTTGTGGATCACACTCACAGGCCCTGATCCTGCAGTCAAATCTGCGTGTGCGGAAGCTTGAGCCTACACAAAGCCCTACTCCCTACAAACCTCACGTGGAGCAGACTGCAGGATCAGGGGCCGGGGTGAAATTCATACTGCTGGGGAGGGTATTCATGAGGACCTCTGCACCACCCAACCCTGTGATGAGGGTGCATGGCAGGGGCTCCATATCGATGTGCTCCATGGAGGGATTCTTTGTGCCAAGTCCGTAAAGTGAGGTGTGTTCAGCCCAGTAGATGGGACACAGTAGTCCTATCATCACAGATAAGTGGTATGGATGGACTCAGTTGCTTTTCCAGCCCACAGGCTAACGTAGCAGACTTGGGGAACTGCACTGTAGGTCCAACCTTGCCCCACAACAGGGGCGGACTTTGCCTTCATCCTAATTCCTAGGGCAGGGATCGGCAACCTTTGGCACCCGGCTCGCCAGGGTAAGCACCAAGGTAAGCACCCTGGCAAGCCGGGCCGGTTTGTTTACCTGCCGTGTCTGCAGGTTCGGCCGACCGCGGCTCCCACTGGTCGCGGTTTGCCGCTCCAGGCCAATGGGGGCTGCAGGAAGCAGTGGCCAGCACATCCCTCATCCTGCGCCGCTACCCGCAACCCCGTGATCGTCCGAACCTGCCAACGCGGAAGGTAAACAAACCAACCTGGCCCGCCAGGGTGCTTACCGCATGCCAAAGGTTGTCAATCCCTGTCCTAGGGCTTGATGTAGGATCCCACTAGCTGAGCCATACAGGTGGACCTTTGCACCCCCACTGGGCTCCACCTGGACACAAGGATGACCCTGCACCATTCAGCTGTGGAGGTTGAGGGCCCTGGTCCTTGTCTTTGTTAAATGTTTTGTTGTTATTATTAATAAATATTTAGCCCCTATGGACGAGAGCACTTTCTCTTTTCAAGTTATTTAATTCTTGGACCAAAATAACTCAAGGCTATCAGCCTTTAAGGCATGCTGCAGAGTCCACCTGTTTGTCTGGGACTTTGAAGACAGCTGAGTCATATACAGGGGTTGAGGACTCTACAGAAGGTGAGTTGTATATTCTTAGGTAAAAGCCAGGTGATTTGGGGGTTTAGATTGGTACTGGATGGTTATATTTTTAAACATTGATTTTTAATTTTGAAAATTGTCAAGGAGCCTAGAACAAGTAGATGTGTGTTGGTGTGTGTATATATAAATATAATAATTTATAGAATTTGTACAGTGCTTTTTAGTACATAATGCTTTAATAAGCATTATTAATAATCTTAGCACTTAAATAATTTTAAAATAAAAAAATATGTAATGAAGCCCCAGTCATACCAACCTTTAAACAGTTGCTTAACTACAACCATGTGAGTAGTCCTAATGGAATCAATAGGGCGAGGCACATGCTTAAATGTTTGCAGGGCAGCATTTGGTTTTGACTTGTAAAGCCCTAAATAATTTGGGACCTGGCTTCTTGAGAGACCACCTCTTTCCTTCTTTGATTCCACAACCATGCTGTGCAGCAGGGGAACCTGTAGTTCAGGGGTTCTCAAACTGGGGGTTGGGACCCCTCAGAGGGTCACAAGGGTATTATTTGGGGGGGGTCACGCGCTGTCAGTCTCCACCCCTAATCCTGCTTTGCCTCCAGCATTTATAATGGTGTTAAATATATAAAAAGTGTTTTTAATTTATAAGGTGGGTTGCACTCAGAGACTTCCTATGTGAAAGGGGTCACCAGTACAAAAGTTTGAGAACTACTGCTGTAGATCAATAGGACTGGGGTATATGGAACTGTACTTTCTGTTATGAGCCTATGAGTTTGGAATGCTCTTGCCCCTGCATAAAGCTGAACTCAGGTTGCCAGGAAAGGCTGTGTTGAGAGATAGGGGGTAACTGGACAGTGAAGAGTATTTACGGTGGGTTGTTAAATGAGTAATCTGTGTTTAGGGTTTATGGAGTTGGGTTATATGGAGAACCCGGAGAGTCACATTTAATTAAATAATAATCTTTAGCACTATTATTTTTCCAAGCCCTCTCATGCTAATAGACAGAGGACCAAACCACAAAGGTTCCATCAGGAACCAGATCCAAAATCCCATACAGTTTGGGTCCATAGTTCAAGCACATCTCTGAACAACAATACACTTTTCATTTTTGAGCACTTTAGTGTAGCGTTGTGCATCATTTTCAGTCTCTCTCCAGCTACAGTAGAACCTCAATTTTACAAACACCAATCTTATGAATGACCAGTTATACAAACTATTTTTCCTGACAGAAAACAAATCACATAACAAAAGTGATGGTGATGAAGAACAAGTCAACATCCCTTCACATTCCGATACCGTCAACACATTGGAAATGGCTTTACCGGGGTTTGAAGGACAAAAAGAAAACTCTGCAGAGCACTATACTGCAATACCGTAGAACCTCAGAGTTACAGACACCTTGGGAATTGAGGTTGTCCATAACTCTGAAGAAATAGTTATTATGGACGTCAGCCACACAGGGGGTTGGGGCTGCAGTTGGGGATGGGGGAGGACAAAGGAGTTGAGGCTTCTGACCTTTGGGGCTCCAGACAGGGGACTCAGGGCTTCTGCCTGGCAGGAGCATTGGGGCTCAGTGCTTTAGAGATGGGGGGGGGGGGAGCACTGGGGCTTGCATCTTCAGCCCCACTGCTCTGTTCCTGGCATCAGCCCTGCGGGGGGCACTGGAATTTGGGGATCTCCACGGCTCCACTCCTGGCTTCAGCAGGGGGGAGAGGGTCAGGGCTCAAGCTAGAGACGGGAGTGCTGGGACTGAAACCAGCACTTCCCTTGTAGCTAAGGCCCTGAGCCCCATCATCCCCTGCAGGGAACAGAGCCACAGGGCTGAAGCCCTAAAGCTCCGCCTCGATCTAAAGCCCTGAGGCCCTGTGCTCCTGAGGGTCAGAAGCTCTGACCTCTGCCTGGAGCCTTGACAGCCCCATACCCTGTGGCTGCTGTCCCAACCCTCCCCCATCCCTATGGATAAAGCGCAAAGGCAGTACAGTATTTGCCTTTTTTTCTTCACCTCCCCTTGTGTCTGTGCTGCTGCCTGATTGAGGACTTCCAGTTTCACATCGTGTCTGGTTGACCGGTAAGTCCATAATGCTGGTGTTCGTATCTTTGAGGTTCTACTGTATATGTTTTGTACCTACTGTAATTTTGAGATTTATTAATTCCTTAATCCCCAAATTGGGGTTCTACTGTATAGGAAAATGTTCTCCCTTCGGTATCTGTCTGTAGTCTCACTGCAGTTGCTGCTGGAACTATGAATGGTGGTGAGTACCGTGTCCTGTAGCAAGTGCTAGCAGTATCAGGCACTGTATTTGTACAGTACCAAGCACACGGTCAGTGCTCCATAAATAATAATACTTGGCATTCATGTAGTGGTTTCCATTTTCAAAGCACTTCAGTCAGAATCCTGGTTACTTACATGGCATTTGACATCTTTACACAAATTAATTAACCCTCCCAGTGCCCTGTGAGACAGGTAAGCATTGCAGTAACAACAAGATTAATAATTAATGTATCCCACTCAAAAAAAATGTCTGGGATAGCATTTATCTGTAATATGTGGTTTTATTAACATTTTCCAGCAAATAAAAAAAAGCAATGACAAATCTATATAGTGATTTCATCCTAAAAAGGTTTTGCAGACCATTACCAATCTGAAGGCCTAATTCTACACCATGGAAATCTGTCGGAAGTTGATCATTGACTTAAATGGGAGCAAGATCAGTCTTAATCATTCAACAAGGGGTCTATGCATTGGAATAAAGGTTTCTATCTATGCCACTGCAACAACAACAACAAAAATACTAATAATGGTCCCTATACTGTTAACTTTGTTCATGCATTTTGCCCTTGCTTATGTAAAGGGTCCTGTGGGATAAATATATGGGATCAATTATAGGATTTTGTGCTATATGTATCATTGTACTGCGCACATGTTAAAAAAAGAAAACAGAAGTTTTTGAAGGACCCCTTTTACGCTAATTGTAACTCAACAAAATGAATTCCATTTTTATGGGCCAAAGAGGCAAGACACTAGAGCACCTTTGGGGATCTAATCCTATACCTCTAAGTTAGCCTAGCAATTGCTTAGAGGTAATGCCTTACATATTTTGAAAAACAGCCAAGGTACCATGCTTTCTTTCTAACATGTCTGTTGTACATGTGCCAAAAGTTCTGAAGGGCTTTTTTAAAAGCAGATAGTTTAAATACACACAGTGTTTTTCATACATATATATTCACATGTTGGGTCTATGAAGCTGTTCCACTTAATTATGTAAATGGCTTGCATTTTAAATAATGTGTGACTATCTACAGAGCACAACGGATTCCATCACAAAATAATATGCTATTTGTCAAACAAATATACACACATACACACAGAGATATAAGAGATTTTTCTGGTTTCTTGGGAAAGTAGTAAGAGAGTAATAACAGAATAAGGTGAGTGGCCAGTTCTCTATATGCTGTGAGTACATTGTGTGACCCAAGGGCAAAGGCCGATTGCCTCCAGTCATTTGAGAAGTGCCGGTATCTAGTCTGACTGCATTTCTTGGAGTGCTGTCCTAAAATATTCTTGTGCATTTGTAACAATTAGCTAATGATTCTCAGTCTCCTGTGAGACTTACGTGGGGCCCAAGCCTTGTGCTGGTCTGTCTGCACAAGGGTGAATTTCACTCAGTGTTCTTAAAGGTCATTGTCAGAGCTGGCAGGTCATAAACTTTACAAATCCTAAACATTGTAATGTTGAATCTATTGCTGGGGTGTTAAGATACTGATCAGCCTTCCAAAAAGTGGGCCCAGTACCAAACTCAGTTCCTGAGCTGCTGATCCATCACCCACAAACCTAGCAGCATCTTTAAGGGATTTTGTTGTTGTTGCAAATACAGATGTGTTTGTGCATGGACACACTGACAGGAACTGCTTAAACCAGTGCCAGATTAACATACTTTCAAAGGAAGTGTGAGATTAACACAAGAGTGGGGAGCCAGTTGAGGGCTCCCACCACTCCTCTTCTCACAAGGGGAAGCCACTTTCACCCTATTTTATCTTTTTCCTGTTTAAAGAAGCAAAACCTTTGTTCATTGGTACTCCCAGCCCCATCATTTGTCTGTCAAGAGGTGGCAGGGGAATTGCCATGTGGTTCCATACCACGTCATTGCACATTGCATTCAGCCTCCAGCAATGGCCAGTTCCTGATGCTTTAAGAAAAAAAGTGAAAACCCTACTTGGGGGTTCAATCCTCCATGACCGGTGCCTCCTGGAACATGCTGAACATTGTCCACACACCTCAGGATCAGACCCCTAAACAATTGGGCGGTGCTCTACTTGAATACGAAAAGGGAGGAAGAACAGTGAGCAAGCAGGGAAGCGAAATTGAAGTTATTTTATTCTGGGAGTTAATACATTTTTCTCTATCGGAGGATATTAATAACTTTTTTTAATAGAGTAGGTTAATGATGATCATTTTGGTGGCCTGTGAATTATGATCATATGTCTTTGAAATGCAAAATTCTGACAAATGCACACCATGGCAGCGTTCATGCTAATGTTAAAGCAACTTCTGTTGCAAGCACACCCAGCAATGCAAGATCACACTGTTCTAAAACATCTGCAATAATTAGGCACAATGAGTTCAGTTAAGGACATGATAGCAAATTTATTTTGTTACTTTAATCTTGCCCCGAAGGTTATTTTAACATACTTTTTTTTTAAAAAAAAAGTTATATATGTAAATAGCCACTTTTTTTAAATGGAAAAAAACAGTTTGTTACTTTTCAACTAGAAATACCAGGAAGTACCTTGTAATTACAGTCACAGCAAAACTCTATGGCAGGAGTTATAACCCAGATGTACATCATAAAACAGCGAGGCAAATCCTGACTTGTTTTATTTCAACATTGTTACAAAAAAAGGTGTGGTACAATGGGATATCCCACACCTTTGGAGCTTTTATCTGACAAGAAGCATTTGGCTTTGAAGTGAGATAGAAATGGAGTATTTCAGAGTTCCAGGATCTGGTTGCAGAAACACTCAATATTTTAAATGTCATAATGATTCATAATGTAGTCTAAGTTATGTGACATAATTATATAAAATAAACAAGCTTAAAAGTACAAAATGTTTTAAATTAATCTCTAGCACATTATTTTCATATTAATTGCCAGCTCAGGAACCCAGCCAGTTTGGGATATATTCTTACCTGTTGCTGACACCTTAAACGGTGCTTTTATGTCACTGTGACTACGCCATTCAAATTCTTTTATTTGGATCTAGTGGTGTGAACACAGGACTGGGAGCCAGGGACTCCTCAGTTTTAATCCCCACTTCTGAAAAAGACTTTAGGTGGCCTAAGGCAAGCCATTTAACCTCAATGCACGAGTTTCTCCATCTGGAAAAGGGAATAATATAATCAAAATAATGCATAATTATAATAATACATAGTCTCACACCAATATTGTGAAGTGAATTAACGTTTGTAAAATGCTTTAAAAAATGAGGCTTATCTATATAAAGGCTGTGCTTTATATAGGGCTGGGGACTAGGGTGACCACCTTCTCAAAAGGCAAAAGTGTGATACATGGGGCGGGGAGCCCAACACCTCTTCATGGTTCTGCGCCTCTTCGTCCCCCCTGAAACCCTATCCCTGCTCCTCCTCTTCCCACCAAAGCCCCACCCTCTGGCCAGGCGAGAGGCTGAAGCCGGGCAGTGATAAGAGCTGTCCAGGGACCCCAGGCCACTGTGGGAAGCCCCAGACCATCCACCTGCCAGGTGTAGGGGCCTGAGAGCAGCCCCCCAGCCAGTGTCCCTGCCCCCTGGGCACACCACCCAGGGCAAATGGAGAGTCTGGGGCTCCCCACAGTGGCCCGGGCTCCCTGAGCAGCTCTTATTACTGCCCAGCTCCAGCTTCTGGCCTGGCCAGGGCCTTGGGGGAAAAGGCCTCATGGCTAAGGGTAGGCCAAGGCCCACCTCAGCCCTCCCTGCAGTGGGAAGAGGCTGGTACCACATCTGAGCTTCAGATAGGTGCAGAGCGGTGCCACAGGGAATCCAGGACTAATGCTGCCCTGGAGTCATTCAGCCCGGGACCGGAACTTGAACTCTGCATGCCAGGACTGTCCTACCCAATTCGGGACAGGTGGTCACCCTACCGGGGACACCAGTTGTCTGGTTGGGCCTCAGTGAGGATAGCGAAAAGCTTTAGAAAAAATTGATATATTCAAAACAGTTAAAAGGGAAAAGTTATAAATGCATTTTCTTATTTCTTATCCTTTTAATAGGAATTACTTTTCATAGTAGAAGGATACGTTGCATCGACATCGACAAAAGTTGTGTGTGGGGGAGGGGGTTGTTTTGTTTTTCAGTATTCCAAGGATTTGTATTAATTAAATGTAACATTAATGAGCCATACACTAGTAGCAATAGCTTGCTCACCTACTGCAGTGCATGCATTATCTCCAATGCTTAAAGTACTAGGGCTGAAATCCCGGCCCCCTTGGAGTTGTTCCATTGACTTCCCTGGGGCTGAAATTTCATCCTAGGTCTTTAGACTTGTTTCACTACACACTAGTAACCTATGAATGCACACCTTGGAATGGCCTAGTGCTACATTATTTATTTTATTCAGTATTCCAGCTGTCATTCTTAAACAGCAATAGCTGGTCCTCATCTCAGCAATTAGTGTTCTGACTGGATCAAAGCTAAGCCAACCAGACAGCTGGGTTTGTCCGAGGCTGCTCATGTTTCCCTTTTGGTGGCCTATTATTTTTTACTGCATCAGACATCCATTTGTTCCAGTCTTTTTCATGTGGATTTCTGATAACACACCAAACTTGCTTGAGCCAATGACATTCTTCAGAACCTCTGATGCTCATGGTGACAGCATTAACTGTGAATTGCTGCAGTATATTAAGCAGCGATATTCCCACAAAACATTTCCAGCATGAGATCAAATTTTATGAGCTGTGTGAGAGTTGTGTGATATTTCTATCAGGTACATAAAACGCTGCAGGGTAATACAGAAAGGACACTTGACTGGGGAGACCAGGGCGATGGCTATTAGAAATAGCTCTCAGCCTGCCAAAACACAAAATGCGTGGCATAACGTGGGGCCAAAAGACAAAACTGAGGGACACACAAAAAATATTTATAGGGGGAAAATGATCTGGGAAGAATTCTCTTAACACAGCCAATGTTTTCTACATCTTGAAGTTTTGTGAGTCAGGATTTTTGATGTAGCAAATAACTTAAACAAGCAAAAGTGAGATAGGACTAGGCTTGTGGGAATGTACTCTGGATCTAAAGGACAGAACAACCCTTGTAAGAGGGCACAGCTGAGAAGTATGGCAATTAATTGCTCTTCACCAAGCATTCTACTGTATCAAGTGATCATGGGGGTGAAATTGACCAAAGAAGTTAAAGTTGAAGTAGGCCCCAATACAATGGAACTATAGCAGTTCCACTTTGCTGGAGGGATGGGGGCTGCATGTAACTGTGGAGAGGACACGTGGGCAAATTTCATACTAGCTCTACATACCCCAGGGCAAGCTTTAGGGAATATTTGTAGCAAGAGGGGGGATAGTTAGGGGCAGACAAGAAAAGGGATAATGGAACTACAACTGGGTCAGCAATTAGGGTGACCAGATGTCTCCATTTTATAGGGACAGTCACAATATTTGGGGCTTTGTCTTATATGGGTGCCTATTACCCCCCACCCCATCCCAATTTTTCACGCTTGCTATTTGGTCTACCCCACCCAACCACATGGAAATTGTGCAGGGTCATGCCTGCTGTTTGAGGCCAGGGACTAGACTAATGGATGCACTTGGATGAAATCAATTTCCCACCAAACCCATTTACTTTCATGTGCGGCTCACCCAAAGAAAACAATTCCTACTTAAGAGCAAGAGACAGGAGTGTATTTGTAACTATATATTGTCTACTGTAAACTGTTAACATATATGACAGACTAAAGGACTGGAGCCATATAATGCCACATATAAATTTAAGATCAATCTGAAATAGTGGGAGTTAAATGACGGACACCATAGCAGCTCTTCTCCCCACATCTGGCTCACAGGATTTGCCCAGGTGAAAGGGCGTGCGGATGAGATCTCTAGGTGCAGTGAATAACTCCTTTTGGCTAGAAGCAGCCAGAGCATGGTGGACCAGGTACTTGTTCTAACTTGAGAGTGGGGACTGGATCAGCACAAGGCAGCCTGAGGATCAAGGGGGCATAAAGACAACTTAAAGCCAGCTTTTGCACACACATCCCTACTCCAGTCACAACTCTGCCATGCTTGAGGATCTAGGTTGATAACTAGATCATTTATTTAATCAGGTCTTCTCTGTGGATGCCCTTAGGATCTGAGATTTAATCTTATCCCTTAAATTCTGTTTTAGTCTCTAATTAATTGCCCCTCTCCCCAAGCATTTAAGGTCTGAACCAAGGACTCATTAACTTCAGAGGGCATTGGATCATGCCTTTAAAGGAGTAGCTTAGGCAAAGAAAACAGTGCAGAAGCACATTTACCTTTTAGGTTCTGTTATTTTTACCAGGATGAGGGCCCAAATGTGCTAGGCGCTGTACAAATGCAAAGTAAGAGCTTGCAATACAGACAGACCGACCTAGGGTGGGAAGGAAAACAGAGGCACAAAGTGGGGAACCAACTTGCCCAAGGTCTGGAAGCAGGTCAGGACAAAACCAGGAATAGAACAAAGATCTTCCGAGTCCCATCCAGGTCACTAAACACCAGACCACACTGGCTCTCTTCAATCAGATTTTTCAGCCAGGCGTTTTTTCCTGAGCCCATTTTTAAACTAAGTTATTTACATTCTTCAGGAAATGTCTTTTTAAAAAAAAAATAAAATCTATTACGATGTCAGAAATGTTTAATTTCCCACATCCTGTCATTAAGCAGCTATATTTTGAACAATGAATGATGACAAACCAGAGAAACCATTTTAATTGAGGTAGTATTACACTTGTCATTGCTGTGTGGTTTAGTGGACAGCAGGACAAATACATGCTTCTCTTACCCTTCCTCTCTGCCAACTCTATCCCCTAGTAATACCTAACCACACTATCAAAGGGTGCATTGAAGCTAAGGAGAGTTTCACTTACAAACCTTACTCCTGGTAGTGACCTGCTAATACCTGATGTCTCACTAGAAAGCAAAAAATCCTTCATAGCATAGTTGGTCAGTGGCATAATGACATAAGTGTAGAAAAGTCTATCCTGACCTCTGTGGTGATCAGTTTACCATAGAATTTTAACCAGGGGCTAATTTAGTTAGATTGCATTTTCCTCCATGAAGTAACAGGAAAATATAACCAAACCATTCACTTTATCTGTCATACAGTACTTGAATAGGCTTAAGTAATATCATTGCATTCACTTTATTCATGCCGCCTCTAAATTCTTCCTATTAATGATGATGCATTGCTGTAAACAGTAATGCTGGTTAGAAACCTGGACACAAAGATATTCACCAAGGACTCTGTCCTGTGCTGACCTTATACAGATAGATTTGAATGTACAATCACACTACTTAATAAGTATATAGTACCTGTAAATGAAGAATCTAAGTGCTCCACAAATATTCATTAATTGAACCACACATCACCCCAGTGAGACAGGTAAGTGTTGGCCCTGGCAGAGGGACTAAGCATCTCACCCAAGGTCATACAGCAAACCAGTGGCAGAGCTGGGGATTTAACCGGCCCGGCCCCCCAGAGGCTTTCCCTACACAATGCAGAGCTTTCACTCCCGTACAGCTGCTTTACATCACACCAGCAGCAGATTATGGCCCTAGACCTGGTATAGTTAGGTATGGGGTCACCCAAATGTAGGAGAATCCACCATGGGGTAGAATCAGAATTGCAGCCCCTACACTAATTAAGCCAATGAGACTTGGGCGAGTAACTGCTCCCTAGAGCAGTGTTTCCCAAACTTGGGATGCCGCTTGTGTAGGAAAAGCCCCTGGCGGGCCGGGCCAGTTTGTTTACCTGCCGCGTCTGCAGGTTCGGCCGATCGCGGGTCCTACTGGCCGCGGTTTGCTGCTCCAGGCCAATGGCAGCTGCTGGAAGCGGCGTGGGCTGAGGGACGTACTGGCCGCCGCTTCCAGCAGCTCCCATTGGCCTGGAGCAGCGAACCGCGGCCAGTGGGAGCCGCGATCGGCCAAACCTGCGGACGCGGCAAGTAAACAAACCGGCCCGGCCACCCAGAGGCTTTCCCTACACAAGCGGCATCCCAAGTTTGGGAAACACTGCCCTAGAATGATTATTGATTCGCCACTCACTTCTGCCTGCAGAAGAGCCATGGCTAAAGGCATAATCTCTACACCCTGCTGATCCCCAGCTGCCATAAAAACTCCTTATGGTCATTGGCAGCTAGTACCTTTCAGGTTGCTCAGGCCTGCCAGGGACTAGCCTGGAGAGCAGAGTCCAGATGGAGGGATACACAGAGGCCACTTTGGACCCCCACTTCCTGAGCTGCACTGGTGGTAGCCAAGGTTCTGGGCCCAGGTCTCCTGACTCACAATCTATGGCTCTAAGCATTAGCCCCAGCTCCCTTCATATGCCCAGGTGTGAGGACATACACACACTGTCTAAGCAGAAACATTTAAAGATCTTTACTTGGTAGTTTTCCTAGTACAAACTAGGGCCAGCTTCCAACAAGACACTTAAGCACATCCTTAACCCTAAGCACGTGAGTAGTCCCACTGAAGTCAATGGGATTGAAGTCATCTGCTTGAGGTTGGGGTATGGGTTAACACTGCACACCTCTGGGGCCCAATTATCCTATCAGTTGCATGTGCTCAACTTTCATGGATACCAAAAGGATTATAAATGATGGCAAAATCCAGCCCTTGTTTTAATTCAAGTTTACTAGTAATATAGCAAGTGACATTTTTTATTTACTATTGTGGATCTGTGCAGTCATCAAACCCATTAAGGAGAAAACTAAGGAATCCACTGACCTAAACCAGTATTGGACCCAGGCACGTGTTGAAAGTATCTCATGTCTTGTGTTGCATTTTGTCACATGAATCCCTTATGACTGGAAGAGGCACAATTAGTCAACATCCCCGCGTCTACTTTGCACACAACACTAAAGTGCTAAAAGAAACATACCACATAAGATAAGCTCTCTCAGGCAGCTGCCTTCTTGCTAACATCAAGTATAGCATCAGTGTAGCATGAGACTATATCCTTTATTTGCAAAATGCAACATGAGAACCCCCTCATGTCCCAGGATAGCCCTACACATAGGTCCCTTGGGATTCTCTGAAATAATTGACTTCCAGACCCCAGTACTGAGAACAAAATCCCCCTTTCATGGAGTCTGACTTATTACCTGTTTTACGGGGTACAAATATCTTCTTTAGCCCCACACGTCCAAACTTTTTTCTCTCTGCTTCAGGACTCCCACCGCCCTCCTTGTTTCATTGGCCCGGAGTCAGGCCAGCTGCAGCCTTGAAGTGCTTTTCCTAATTAGCCCCTTTTTACTTAACTCCTTTCCTCCCTTTTATGAGGTCTGAGGAAGCATATATAGTGCCCTCCTTCCCAGGGCTCATCCCAGTTGGCTGAGAGAGTGGGGACCCTTGCATTGACCCTGCACTACAAGACTCCTGATCCTGGGCCCTTAAAGAAACAGTAGCCTTGGTTTTCCCTAAGCACTAACTGTTTCCCTGGGACCATTTCCCTCGCTCCCAACACCTAGCTCTGCTTTCCCAAGGTCTTCATCTACTCCAAAATTCCCAGGAACCTTACAGAGAGACACACACTGTGAACCAGGGATTAACCGACTCTTGGCCCCTACTATCCTTACTGGGGACAGTCACCCTGTTACAAAAAGGAAAGGTCTTGATGAGCGTGTCTGGGATGAAGGACCTGTTTTTAAGGTGCAGGATTAAGCATTAGCAGATCTGAGGTCTAGTCCTATCTCTTCCACACATTTTCTGTGTCCTTGGGCAAGTCACTTACCCTCCACTTCCACAGCTACAAAGTGGGGATAACAACTTTTTCCCATTTCACAGGGGTGGGGTGAGGACGGCAGTAGGCGATTAATGTTTCTAAAGCATACTGGCACCCTTTGGCACTATAGAAGTGCAAAGTATTATAGTAGGTCTTTTTTTTAATCCCAAATCCCTATGAAATGCTTACACAAGCCATGCTTTCTATCTTTCAATTTACAGCATGTTCTGTAAACTGTTTGATGGCCAGTGTTGTTGGTATGTATAAATCTATGCATGAACTTTGTCTTTGTGCTGCTCCATTTCATTAAACAGGGTTGGCAATTCAGTAGATGCTTTTATGCCTGCAGGCTCTTGGGTCATCTTTGATTTTTACTCTTTTCAGAGTTCATGGTTCCAATTAATGGTCCTTCTCACTACCAGGGCATCTAGATAAAAGAACATGTAAAATCTTCTTACTCTCCTAGAAAAACTGCTGTCAGCTGCAAAGGGCCAGATTGTGAACCTCTTAGTCCCATTGGTAAGCAGTGACTTGGATGAATAATTCCATGGAAGAGAATGGAACTACTCGTGCAAGTAACTGTTCACTACTGGGATTCTGAGATGCGCAATCTGACCCATAATTTGCTATTGTGGATCAGGGATGATATTCAAAGTTGTTCAAGAATCCTCTTCTATTTAGAATGAGGGAAATATTAGAGTATTTTAAAAAGCAGTAGTGTGTGTCACTGGTTCAAATCCAGCTTGAGTCTTTCAGAAGGCTTGAAAACTTAATAGGTGGTGTCAATAGAGTGGAGATGGTGTTTATCTCACAACCACCACCTCAGCTGAGACACACAATCACCCGTGTTCCCACTTTTTGCATAAAAACCAAGGGGCAAGGAGATTGAATTACCCTCTCACCCTTTGAAGGCAGTCCCTTTAGTACAGGGCTGAGGTGCCCTGGTTAGAAGGGCTGGAGAAACTTGCACAGCACCTGTCAGAGTTTATTTAACCCCCAAATGGGTCCAGCACTAAGGCAGGCAAGTCAGTACTTTAAGTTCACTACATTTTTTTAAAGTCGTATTGGAAACCCAGCATACAGGACCCACAAAGCCCAGCAAGGATAGTGGCATTAAGAGCCTGCATGCACTCTATTAACAGTAACACCCAGGCACCATTTCTTCATCTATGTCTGTAAAATGCTATGTACACCTCTAGCACTGAGAAATACTAAATAATAAACTGCTGATGTAAAAGTGTTATCAGTAAATTGCTGTCAGCCCACACAGTGTGTAGAGAGAACATTGGCTCACCAATGCGCACATCACAGCCTGGAAGGGAATAACATTTGCATCCAGGCAGCATAGACGGAGAGAAGGGCTCTGAAATACACAGTGGGAGGTGCATCTTTGTCACAGCACTGCTGGAATGGCTAGGCCTGAGAAATTATCGCATGCAAATGCAACATCCCACGCAGAGCATGGCTGAGTACCTCACAGAGACGCAGGTCGCAGCACAGAAATCACAGCCAACTGCTCTCAAGTGATGTTGACTGGATCCAATGCACTTGGAATTACACTCTTCTAGCATCTCTGGTGAGGAACATGTATTGTTAAGATTGGGGTAGTCCCTAGGGGCCCCAGTCATGGACCAAGACCCCACTGTGTTAGCTGTGGTTTTTCCTCTGGCCATGCCTGAGGTTCTGTTGACCACACTCATTTTCAGTGATCCATGGACAGTGTACACTGCTAGCACATAGTGCTACCCTCAACGCACACAAGGGGGGCAAAGTCTGCCTGCAGTGCAATGATGAAAACCCCACTGACTTCCCCATTTACTTCAAGTGTAAATAAGGGTAGAATTTGGCCTGGAGGCAACACACGAGTGCTCCTATTTGAGTGTACCTTATTCTCTGCCCTGATGTGCTACACAGCTTATTTTCCTTTTAATGGGTCATGCAATCATGCTTGTTCTTCCCCCATCCCCCAAGCAGGAGTTTGCAGCCTTTCCTTAGTGACCCTAAGAGGGCCTGATCATGAGTTCAGTTTTGTAGCTAAGGGTTCTAATTTTCTAGTTTCAATAGTGCTTATATTATTCACCCACACATGTTACATAGAATAATGCACTGTGTGTGTGGCGGGAAGGGGGGGCTTAGTTTATTAGAAAGCTTTAATTCTTTTATTTCTAATTGCACGGTATTCTAATTCTCTTCTCAGCCTTCTAACTCCTTGTTAGATCATCTAATATAATCAAGCACTTGGCCCTGAATCAGTATTTCCATGAAACAGAGTCAGTTTAGAGCACTTCCAAAGCTCTCTGTAATATTTTTGTAAACGGTGCATCTTGGGACCAAAGAATATTCACTGTAAGAAACAAGATTTCTGGAAGTCCTTTATTTATTGCATGAGTCATAAACTGCATTCAGAATAAAATCCATCCCTATAAATAACTCTTATGTTTGTGATTAAGTGTGCAGATAAAGACCATACACGATAGATTTGAGTATATTACATATGGATATGAGGAAATTGAGCTAGGGCTGATGATTTTAACTCACCCCATAATGCCTAGATATAGGAGGATGTGTCTTAAATCACTATACGTTATTTACCGGGAACACATTTTGGCCCACACCTGATAAGCATCCTCCAAATGATAAGCATCCTCCAATATACTTTGCAAAACCAACATTAGCGTGCACCTATATTCTAGCCAGCCTGGGCTCTGCACACAGCCCAAATCATAGATACTTTAAATGGGAATAGCCTGTTTACCCAGCATGTGTATCTGGAGTCTAGCAACACTCAAATCTAGACTATACATAAGAAATCTTGTCCAAGGCTTAAAACGGACAGTTCTCTTACTATGTGCCAAATAGCTTAGGTCTGTCACGTCCTTTCTTCTGTTTGAAACAACAATGCATTTTGCCTTCCTCCTAGCACACAAGATCATTCAACTCTCCCCCCACCGCCCACCCTCAATCCAACTTTCTTAGTTCCAAGACAGATGCAGTTCTATTTAAGGGATTATTTGATATCATGGCCATGGTGTAATGAATAGTCCAGTGCAGCCTAATCTGACAACCCCATGTGCAGTGAAAATGTAAGAAATAAATTGTTCAGCACATGTCTAATTCAGGTACCAATAATGGCCCAACCCAAACATTTACAATTAATCTTAAATACACTGAAGTAACCAGCACTGTTTATCATTGTTCACAAAACGGCTAACAATTTTCCACAATTTTTGTGTTTGGTGCCAGATTGAAAACTCTGGAGATGACAAATTTGTAACAAACAGAAGATTTCAAAGTCTCTTCCCCCCACCCTTTTTTATTAACTGGCTACAAAATATCAGGCCTTACATTTAAAAATAAGAAAGTTTAAGATAAGGACTACACCTCTGGGTAATAAGAACTGTGACAGGATGTGCTGTATTTATATAATGAGAGTGATTTGTCCCTGTCACATCTGTCAGTTCTGTCCATGTAGTACCACTGCAGCTCATGAGCTTTCACTCCACACTACAGTGTATTCCAGAGCAGAGGAGTATGGGGTGCAGGGAAGGACCCAAGACTAAGCCCAAGAGACCTGGTTTATGACTGTGGAAAAGGCAAGTCATTTGGAGCCTAATTCAGCTCCAGTGAACAGAAGTTTGTCTTGTGACGTTAACGAGATAAGGATCATGCTGTTAGAAATTATCAATTTGATACTGATATGTTGTGATAGAATATATCAAGTAAATAAGACAATTTCTCATATATTTGACTGCCCAGGACACACGAGGCCTTTTCCAAAGCCCACTGACATTAGAAGGAGTCTTTCCATTGATCTCAGTGGTCTTTGGATCATCCCCAGAGAGTTCCAGCTCTGTGTTGCAGTGGATAAATGACAATACCCAATCACCTCTACTCATCTTGGATGCCATTTATGTGGTACATATACCCATGTGGTGCACCACATGGGAAGGGAGAAGCACATGTGTCCATGATGTACCACTTCTCGTAAATGTATCTGTCATCTTAGCTTGGTGCCTGTATTCACTTTTTACAGCTTGGGGCTGACTGACTATTTTACTTTCAAACCAGAAGAACAGAGGAAGTTGTATTGGATCATCAACCTGAAGAGTAGTACAGAAACATTTTGGAATAGTTATGTCCATTCTTAGCCAGCTTAATAATTCTCGTCTCTTTCATTCTATTTTTAGAACCCATCAGGAAGGGAACATTGGTTACAAAGATTACATGACACCAGGTATAAGAGGTTTAAATGTCAGAGGGAAACAGAAAGAAAGCAACAGTTGGAATTTCAAAGTTAAGAAGATGGCAGAGCATAGCTAGTTCAGTGCTTTTTCAGAGGAAGGCCAGAAGCTATCTAGATGTCCTTTTTTGATGTACATCATGGAGCTAATTCATTAAAAAACTCTTTTTTCCCCCATGGAAAATTAGGTTTTTGACTAATATTTGTGAAAATTGCCTGCTTTTTGTGGTAAAACTAGATTATGTCAAAAGAAATACTCAACAACTGAAAAGATTTCAGTTTTTGATACAAAACCAATGTCGATTTGGACGAACTGGCCTGGTGCATTTTGGGAGATGTAGTTTGGGTAACTTATATCCCAATTCTCTTCTGTGGGCTGAGGTGTCCAGCCAGACTACATCACCTATAATCATCACAACTAGTAAATCCTATGAGGCATGCAGTGGCTCAGCGAAAGGGGAGATCATGGAAGCTATAGTCTGTCCTGAGAATGGGGGAAATGAGACATCATGGCAGAATTTCCAAATCCAAAATTTCAGTTTGAAACCAAATGTTTTTGGCTACAGAGGGTCCTGTGGCACCTTTGAGACTAACAGAAGTACTGGGAGCATAAGCTTTCGTGGGTAAGAACCTCACTTCTTCAGATGCAAGTCAGGGAGCATAAGATGCAAGTCTTGCATCTGAAGAAGTGAGGTTCTTACCCACGAAAGCTTATGCTCCCAGTACTTCTGTTAGTCTCAAAGGTGCCACAGGACCCTCTGTTGCTTTTTACAGATTCAGACTAACACGGCTACCCCTCTGATGTTTTTGGCTGAAATTTTTCAGCTTTCCATTTTTTGCCAAAATTGAAGCGTTTTCAGGGAAACGCCCCCTATTTTCTGACCAGCTTTAGCAGACAGTACTGATAAGTTTTTGCGATTCATTTTTATGACTCATGCGTTACTTGAAGAATGAATAGTCGTCCGCAGTTTACATCAAGAATTTTTTGCTGGTTAATATTTGACATGGAGGAAGCTGAACGGTTTTGTTTGAACTGCCATGAAAACTAACAAAGGAGATAACTATAGAAAATGTGTGCTTACTGAACAACAGCTAGGGAAGAAGTTTATGGAAGACACTGGAAGCCATGGGGCTGTTTTTTAGCACCTAATCTATACCTCCTCAGAAAATGAATGTAAGTTCAAAGTCTGCCCTCAGTGTAACAAATCACAAAAGTAAAAAACTGTAATACAGAGTGAAAATTTATGTTTATTAGTTTTCCTTATTACATATAGGAAACTAACAGAAGTTATGGGAAAATCCTCAGTACTGCCTCAGATGAAGGCCCTATCTGTGACAGAAAATGTAATGGATATATCTTCTTTACTGCACTAAGTTATATAGTACTGAGGCCATTTAAGGATACACATGGCACGGAAGCCACCTGCATAGGCATGGGTGCCAGGTTTCTATAACTTTTGCTGGTGCCCGGAACGGTCCAAGTCCCGCCCCCCACACGGGAGCAAGGCCATGTCTCTGGGAGGGGCTAGATGGACAGAGGTAAGGGGGCCGAGGCTGGGGCCACAGCTGGGGATGGGTGTGGGTAAGAGGTAAGGGGACCGGGCCTGGCTGGCAGTGGAGCCCCGAGCATTGGTGGAGCTGGGCCTACATTCCTGAATATTGGTGGAGCACGGGCACCACGGGCCCATATAACTTGCCGCCTATGTGCACGGATGTATTTTCTCTGATGATTACTGTATATATCCACTTATAAGCCAGTCTGTGTACAGGCCAATTCTTATTTAAGGACAGTGACTTAGGATACAACTAACCCATGATGTGCATAAATCCCTTCGCTCCCAAACCCCACCACACTTGCACATGCTTCTTTAATTGATTCAAGCTGCCATGGCTTCTGTCCAACCTGTAGAGGTTTTTCCAACCTCAAATTGGCTGCTAACCCAATGCTACTCTGGTCCTGGCTGTTGCCTCAGGCTTTCCCAGCCTTCTCTCTAGCCCTTTGCAGTTTTCCCAAAGTCAGTGTGGTTTTTTCCAAGTCCCTTTGCCACTCCTGTTCACCTACTTGTGTGATAGGTAGGTCCCCATAACTCCTCCTAAATTACTCAGTGTATATACCAGTATATATGATCACCTCTTCTCATCACCATCTTTCAGCCAGTATGGTTGATGACACCCAGAATGGTAGGTCCCATCTTTGAGTTTCTGCTCCCATTGGGAATATCCACAATGTATCTCAATTAAAGCATCACTTTTTTTTTTCAATGTACTAGGTTTTGATTTAGTTGTTGATTTTAATAAACTCCATATTATTTAGGTCACTGATTCAATACCTCTCTCTCATAGTTCATATGTAAATACCCTATCCAAACACAGTGGAATAGGGGATAGAGAGAGCGAGATCGATAATGCATCCAGTGGCACAGGGAAAACTGGAAGACCTCTGAAGCATAGTATTGTGTCATTCATCCCTGTCACATCAGAGTCCTAGAGCACAAGAAGAGCACCTACTGGGGAAAAAAAATCAGTCACTGAGAAAAAGTGTGAAACTGGTTATGTCCATCCTGTTCCATGCAGTGCCCCAACACTGACAGAAGAGAAAGTTGCGAACCTACTTTAATAAAAAAAATCTCGAGGCTACCGTGGGTCTCTGGCTGCAGCTCAGTACATTATCTTAGACTGGTGTGGACCAGATCCTCAGCCAGTGCAAATCAGCAGAGTTTCATTGACGTCAGTTTACACCAGCTGATGATCTGGCCCTTTATTTCTGCTGCGAGACCACTTTTCTGTACCAACATTGTAAGCTGCATGCTACTGTTTAGTCCTTTGTAAGTAAGTGGTCTATCACATGACCTGTGCAGGATGCGATATGGTTAGCAGTGTGGTCAGTGAAAAATGACTGTTCACTTGCTCTTTGAGGGGAAACAGACAATGTATTTGCAAATATATGGGTAATACGCTCTGGGGGGTGAGGAAGTTGTGTTACAATGTCTGAAAAGTACCTTCCTGGCCATGGGGGAGGGGAGGACCAACCCTCAGTACAGTGAGTCAGCAGCAGCCACTGTGGACGAGACAGCCAGACAGTAGGATTCAGAAAATTCCATCGCAGAAAGATTTGGCGCCGATTTGAACATTGCCATAAACAGTAAATACATTTGTTACCACTGTACTCTTGCCTTGCTGAGGAATTAGAGCAGATGGTCTTTTGTAAAGAGGCAAGAGCTTTGGAAACATTTGAAGTTAATATACAGTTTGGGTGCTTTGCTCATACCCCTGGTCTGCGAGATGAGGAGGTGTGTGTCAGTTAGCCCCAGCTCCCAGCTGGCAGTAGGCTACCGTTCAGCCACATGAAAGATCCTGAGCTACACTTTGCAGCTGTCAGGGGTTGGGCCATGATGGTTCTGATGCATTGTGTTCAATCCCTAACAGGGAGAGGAGTATTTTCTAGCCAGCTGATGGAAAGAAATTGATGGGTCTGAAGGGAGCAGCCAGTCCTGCCTCTTTAGTACAAGAACTATAGTGTATCTACCTTCTTCAGCCCAAAGCACACAAAATGCAGGATTTAAGTGTCATATTCCAGAGTATGGTATAAAAATATTAACACTGGAGAAACTGAAAAAATAATGTCAGCCCCACTGTACCTTAGGGCTGGTCCACACTGGGGCGGGGGATCGATCTAGGAAACACAACTTCAGCTATGAGAATAGCGTAGCTGAAGTCGACGTTTCCTAGATCGAACTAAGTTTACTTACTGCGGGTCCACGCGGCGCAGGCAAGCTCCCCCGTCGACAGCGCTTCCTCCTCTCGGTGAGCAGGAGTTCTGCAGTCGACGGGGGAGTGCTTCTGGGATTGATTTATCGCCTCCAGATGAGACGCGATAAATCGATCCCAGAAGATCGATCTCTACCCGCCGAATCGGGCGGGTAGTGTGGACCTAGCCTTAGACAGTATTTTCACATTAATCCTATAGTTTTTTTTCCTGAGCGAGTGAAAACAAGCATGGCTAGGAATGGTTAATGGCTGACGAGGACAAACCCAAGCCCAGTAATAATTACTTGCATGTTACTTTGTATGGACCTTAACTTAACCCATTTAGGGTGGTATTTTCTAACTCACCTAAGGGAGTTAATCCTCCAATACAGCATGGAATCAAAGAAACCCTCTTAGGGCTTTTTTGGGGGGGGGGGGGGGGAATCTCATCTTTAACCTCACCAGGGCTGCCTGGTCAATGAGGAAATCAAATTACTTGGGGCCTAATTTCATTTACACTAAGGCCTCTTCACACCATTCTGGCAGTGCAAAGGGGTCAGTAAGTGAGAATCAGGCCCTTTACATTCTGGATTTCATTTTTAAACACCAGAGGTACCTTGCAATATGTAATGTATCATGAAAACATATGTACAAAATGGAGCAAAGCCATCTCCATAAAGCAGGAGTAATTGTACTGACGTTGGAAGAGTTATTTTGGATTTATACTAATGTATATGAGAGTAGGAGCTGACTCATTCACTAAAGAAAACATATTGGACTTTGACTTCAATGGAGTCACTTGGATTCAGTTCAGTGTATATCCAGAGTACCACTGAATACAGAGTTTGGTGACAAGGAATGATATGTAAAATCAGATTGCTGTATTAAAGAGAAGAGGATCCTGGTAAAGTGCCATGTTATTTAACTGGCTTGGCTGATTTTGGCTTGGCTGTGCCACATTACATCATGCTGATTCTCATTCATTTGTCTTCTGTATCCTGATCATTCAGAACAGACCATGAGGGTGACTGATTTAGATTTGCTCTCTTTAAATTTAAACCCAACGTTTAATTAAAATAAGTGCTAGCCAAATAAAGTCTAGGACACAGCAAATCGAGGGAAATGCACAATTGTAGTGCAAAATACACTGTCTAAAAACCACCTTCTCTTGTCCCTGAGTCCAGCCCCCCCTCCGCCCCCTGGAAAATGTGATGAAGGAAAAAAAATTTCATCTTTGTCTGCTTGTTAATGTTTCTTTTCTTTCTCACAAGGGTTCTTGCTGCCTGACAAGGGCCCTGCACATATTTTCACTCCAAGAGATCAAGCAGGGATAAAGGGAGTGGTTTCCTGCTTCTGAAAGCAGTCTTTGCCAGCGGTCCTGTTTAAGCACAGTTCACAGTCATCTTCAGCATGAATGAGAAGCCAAGGCAGGGGAGGTCTTGTCTAAATAAAAAGACAGCAAGCTGACTTCTGCATGACATTATTAAGTTATGGTTATTGGATTGCATTTTGTTTCCTTATCCCCTTGTGCATTATCTACCAAGGCCATAATATGGAAAAAGGGTGTATGTTGTAATAAGGGTCAGAGGGGAATTCCCTGAAGGAAGTTACCCTCCTCATCCTACCCCCAGAGACATTTGCAGCTTGTCCTCAAGTCACGGCATGGCTGTGCCTCACCATGTGCTTGCAGGCTGAGTCCTTGGTCTCATTGTGTTGTTTTCCTGGTCACTGTTTGTGTCATACTGCTGTTTTGTAGAAGGAAAACTGCCCTCATATTTTCAACTCCTCTTCCATTAGCACTTGACAGTTGTCTGCCAATTTATACTTTGTGTAGGTTGTTTCAGAGCAGCAGGAAGAGGCAATTTTCTGCATAACTTGCACCCTTCAATTGTACCCATTCTGTCTCCCCCCACCAGGTCTGGTACCAGTTTTAGGTCAACAAATATACTGGATTCCCAGTGACGTCTGCTCTTTGGTGCTGCCAACAGAGGCTGTCTTCCCTTATCTGCCTACTCTCTAAATCTCCCTTCCATAGCTACTTCAAGGCATTCTAGTGTGCTCTAAATCAGCAGTTCTCAAAGGCAGCCATCAGGGGCTTTTCTTGCGGCCACACCCTCCTGGGCTGTGATTGGTGTGTGTGTATGGGGCAAAGTAGCGGCCCTTTCCCCTCCCTGTTACTCCTGGATGCACCCTCTTGGTGTTGGTTGCTGGGGCTGCCAGCAGCAGTTGGGCCCTGCCCCCTCTGGAGACACCGGGGACACAACGCTGGAGGAGCAGGCAGCGGATGAGTTCCCCACCTTCCCCGGGGTGGCAGGGCTCAGGCCCTGGGCTTCAGCCCTGGGGTAGTGGGGTGGCAGGCTCTGGGACTTCAGGCTTCAGCCCAGGACTCTGGCTGCATGCCTCAGGCTCCATCTGCCGGGCACGGGGCTCCAGCCCCCCATTGCCTCCCCTGCTCCCCACCAATCCCCCCATTATCCCTGGCTCCCACTGATCCCCCCCATCCAAGGCTTAATTTGTCCCCAGGCTTGCCAGAGCTAAGTAAGGCTGCTGTGAAAAGTGATACTTGTATGTTTGTTAATACCGCTTTTCACAACAGACTGATTAGCTAGCAATAAATAAATAAATAAACAATGATTTGGATGTGCATATTTGTTTTTCCTAAAGTTAACTAAGAATTTTAGGAAAAATTGTCAGAGCAGCCACCAGCAAGAGTTGGTGACTGCACTCTGAGGCCAAAAATTTGTCCGGAGAACCCCCCGGTCTAAATCCCAGTCTCATGCTAGCTCGCTTACCCAGCTCAACCAGTACCTTACATTTGTCTCTCTCTGAAATGCTGGAAGATAGGAGATCATCCAGATCAGCTTTTAAGACAAACATTCTGACAGATTTTGCTAACATTTTCCACAGGTTTCCTTGTGCTTTGTTAACTCATTAGACCACATCACAGAATGTTTACAATCGTACATTGCATGCTCTATGTGTTTCCTGCAAGCATCTCATAATCCTTCTATTCATCTAAAAACTGACTCAGATATAGGCCCAAGGCTCAGTAAATACATTGATCTTGGCAAGAGCAATTGATTATAACCCAATGTCTTTGATGAGCTTTCCTCCCTTCCCACCCAACCTTATTTCTTCAAGACTATGTATGTATCCAGTAAAAAGGGTGGGAGGGGTCCGATATAAAGGACATAAACTAAAGGCCTAGATCGAAAGACCCTGACCCTGGAACTTAGAGTTAGAAAGTCGGGTCTACTTCTTGCTGCTTTGATCCCATCTTTAATAGATATCATGCGGAGAGGGGCGAAACTACCAATAAAGGAGATGGAAAAAGAACAGAGAAAAATGTAAGCTAAGCCTCAGGAAATTTTTCCTAACATGAAAAACTTCCTAGCTGCAAGATCTGTTAGGTCACAGGGTAGTCACCCAAGTGAAGTGGTGGAAAGCCCATTGCATGCATCATGAAAAGACTGCACAAGACACTCAAGAATAAGCCATAGCAAACATCATGATGGCATTTTCTATGTCTGAGAGCTCTGTATAGGATACACACACAGGGTGAAATACCAGCCCCAGTTGATATCAATGGAAGTTTGGTCACTGACTTCAACAGGGCCAGTATTTTACCCATATGAATTCCCCCAATAACCAGAGATGAGTCCAAACAGGAACATTAAAACAAGCCTCCCCTCTCCACCCCTACAAGTGGCAGAGAAGGCTGGCCCAGAACATTCACCTGCCCTTCAAAGGCCAGATCTTGCCTGGTTCATGTACAGACACACAGGGAAGAGGCACAAGGAGTCTTCTCCCACCCTTTGTGTAGCTCATATTAGCATCAGCCACAACTGCAGTCTTTGTAGTTGGAGAAGGGCAGGGACTGCTCCCTCCATTCGGCCCTGTGGTTAGGACCTGGGCAATGAGGGGTGGGCGTCACAGCCTTCATTCCTGTCTCTCCACACTGGTCCATGAACTGGGCAAGCATAGCAAGCAGGGGCAAACCACACAGTCCCTCAGAGACCTGAAGAACAATCCTTTGCTGGACTCCCTCTACGGTGGTGTGGCCTCACACTGCTTCCTGTGGGCTGCAGGCAGTTTCATCCTATAGCTGCACAGCTAGGGCCCTGTTATATCAAAACAGGTTTATTCATCGCCAGTTATAAGGTGGGTTTTTCAAGATTGCCTACGTGATTTAGGAGCCCAAGTCCCTCCCCTTTTTTTCCCCCCCAAAAGCTACTTGGGCACTTTCAGAGCCTATGTCTCATGGCAAGTCAGGTGGAACATAGGAGCCTCAGGTCCAGATCTGCTAAGTCCCCTTGATTTCAGTGGGAGTTAGACATCTAAGTACTTGTGATGATCTGGGGCTAACACACATTCTAAACTCCCACCTATAAACCCTTCAGATTGTGGCATATAATGACAATACGGAAAGCCCTTATACTTTGCATTGGGCAAGGCTATAATTAGATACAGTCAAGGATGTGCTGTATTACATACAGTTACTGTCATGTTAATGAAGTGGTCATCTTGGTGCAATATTAAGGGACACAAATATCAATAGAGAATTATTACTCTATTGCTGCAGCTCAGACAGGCTGAAATTTGCAGCTAAAGCAAGAGTGGTACTTTTAGCAGTATTTGTTTTTAGGGCACAGTACATTATGTTGAAATATTCACGCTCTTTGTGGACACTTAAAGCTCTGCCTTGCTCTAATGCTGCATAAGCTTAATATGAATTCTGGCTCTGTAGAGGGAATTGAAAATGGTGCCCTTGAAGTCATTGCACTGAATGAAATGTAGCGATAGGGGACATTACACAGTAGCTGTGGCCTATAGGGAAATAAGAATTTACTTCGGGTGGCTGAAGGGTCCTTTGGGACACATTCAGCACAGGCCCAGGGCTGCAGAAGGGAGGAGTTTGCCAGGAGGGAGAAACAGGCTGCAGACTCCCTTCTAGCCGAAGGCCAAAAAGAGGAAGAGCTGGTCAAGAAGGCAGTGCGGACGCAGAAGACAAGTGAAGCACAAAACCAGCACATCCCCTCCAGAGGTAATGCTGCTTCCAATGGAAACGTCATTAGAAACTAAAACTAACCCCAGCTCCTGCAGAACAGGCGCCCTGCATGCCCCGGGAAGGGCTCTCCACTTGGGGAAGAGAAGGTATCCATGTCTCTAACCCTATCTCTATTTGTGAAACCAGTCTGAGAAGGTTATGTCATAGAGTATCCTGAATCAGCATACCACATACCTGCCATGTTCCCAGTCTCTTCCCCTCCATTAGCAGTCACACACCCCTTTTGGTTCTTTAGAGTAAGTGTACTGTGTAGGAAATATTTAAAGGGATACCATCACGTATAAGATTTGGTTGTAGCAGGGGTGCTGGAACAATTTGTACCGTGAGTTTCTGAGAGCCATTGAACCAAACTAAACTCTTTATATGATGGAAACCACTTCAAGCCAGGGGGTGTGTCAGCACCCCCAGCACCCCTAATTCCAGCACCTATGTATAGTAGAGCTAGGGATGGGCTGGGGGTTGTTACAAGATGGTGGTATAATACTGCTGAGACAGCCCCTTTACCTCTCCATGCTACCCACCCCACAGCTTTTGTTTTCCCACTAATAAGGCTGTTTTAATAAGACCCCATTGTATAAGGGGGAAGGGAGCACTGGAGGTCAGACATTATGCAGCAAACCCAGCACTTCCAACATGTCAGGCCTACAGATAGGATAGAGAGGATGCACTGGTTTGCATAAAGTGAGAATCATTCTGAGCCATCACCCAAAATATTTTTTCCATCCTTGAGTCTGCACATCCTGTTCTCATGGTCTCTCCAAAAGCAGAACTACTTTGACAACCAGAGCAGTTCTTCAGACTCAAAGGGTTTGAAGGAGGTTTGATAAGCATCTAACTTTATAATGCTTATCCAACCTGAACAGCATCTCTAAACCTCCTGAGGCTCACCCATCCCCAGGGGAGATACTCAAAACTCCTCTGAGACTTGACTCAGATCTGGCCCCCCACTTCCTCCGCCATCTTGCAACCTATCTATACGGGGGAACTCCCATTGACTTCAATGGGATTTTACTGCATGGAAGGGGTGGCAGGAGGGGACTCAAAGAAAAGGCTACTTAATGGTAAGGTAGAAACGACTCCTATGCCCACCTCCATTTTTGCCAGCTCAGGACAAAACCTGATGGACAGTATAGAAGTCAGGAAGCCCCTTCACCTGAGTTCCACAGGGATCAAGTGTTACAGAAATTTGAAGGTGGGGTCACAGCTGCTCTCTGCTCCTCTAAACCCCAGGGATAATGAGTGAATAACTACACAGCAGCAACATTAACTCCCTTTGGGTCCTCCCCACAGCCGTTACCGTGCAGCTGCTGAAGGAAGCAGCCAATGGTGCATGCCAGAGTGGACAGAGGACCATCAAAGCAGCATGGAGTTTCAAGGATACACAGGGCTTGTGGGAGGTTCCTACAGTTGCTTGCCCATTAGCCAGCCCCTCCCCCATTTTTAGAGGTTATGGATAGCAGCTCATGGAGTTTTGTGGGTCTTCTCTTGGGATTTACTGCAGGAAGGTATGGTATGGCCTGAAGGTTGGTTTTCATTTATATGACAACTGGCAACCTAGCTGCCTGCTATTTAACATGGATGGCATCATGCTTTCTCTCAACAACTGGTGAGATGGCAGTATTACCTCAGCAGCTGTGTCTCATTTCTGAGTTCCTTAGCTTCAATTCAAATTGAAACACCGGCAGACACTTTGGACAAGTCACATATATTAGGGTAGAACCTCCCCCATGTTCTTGTGAAACCAGCAGCTATATATCTTGGAAATAAAACCCTCTAGTAGACAGCTGGTAGGTGTCTGTGTCATTATTACAACACTGTCCTGCAGTCCAAGTGGCAGAGAGCCTACAGACCTGCATGACTCTTTACCATACTGAACTCTTTGGGAATCTAATGAAGCATTTTCAAGAGCCTTTAAAAACAATTCTCTGGTTACAAATAAAAATAATAGAAGCTAAAACATGACTCTCCACCACAATTTCTTATTGTAATTCACATTGCAGTAGTGCCTAGAATCTTATTTGTGTTCAGGACTCATTTGTACTGACATAGTAAAAGAGATGACCCCTGCATATATTGGATCCAAGAAGAGATTAGACAAAACTAAACTAACAAACCTATACATGTCCCATTTAAGGAAGGCTCCATACCAACCTCAGTCAGCAGAATTCCTAGTTCCCTTATTATTCCAGGCAGCAGGCAGGCTATCTCCCTTAGGCCCCAGGTCACAGTAAGAGCAGCTTAACAAAGTTCATAAGAGCCTTACCTCAGAACAACCAAACATACAGCCAGCTGGAAAAACAAAGGCCTTTAGGGCCCAGGTTAAGCCAATGCCTGCAACCCATCGCCACCACAGACAACTGCCTTTTCCTGTTTACATAGCCCAGCCCCAAACCAAGCTGACTGGCCTAGGTTGTCTTTGCTATGAGCTCCAGACTATCCATTAAAGGGGCAATACACCCTGCCCCCCAAAACTCTTAGGTTCTTTAAAGGGGCTTAGTCCAGTGTCTTATATTCCTGATTTTACTTATCTTTGTAGCTGCATATTCTTCTAGGAATAAAAAGGATTATACATGGCAACATTGGCGGTCTTATTGTTAAATAAAGATCTTCAATCAAGATGAGTTGAAAACAGATGTGTGATGATCCAGTGTGTTTCTATAGTTTAAAATAACACTGAGGTTTGGAGTAATAAGACTGAGTCAGATCACATGCAAATGAAACTTGATTGGCTATAGTGAGTTCTGAGACAATGATTGTTCATCTCCTGGAAGGTGAACAATAGCTTTTTTTCTGGACCTCCAAACATCAACTTCCCTTTCAAACGGTATTTGGAAAGAATGGGAAAAGAGATATTTCTGCCCCAGCCCAGTCATTATGTCAAAGAAGGCCTGGGTACGTTTAATTAAGCATTCAAATTATTAGATGTTACTTCTATCCAAACCTTCAGATTCTCTCATTACTGGTTCTAAAGTAAGAACTACAGCAGAACTACAGCAAGTTAATAGTAAACCGGGGGAAAAAAATCAAACCATGCTGTTCTGGAGTTTGAAACCCATTGTAAGAAGAGGAATAGGGGATTGGACCTCAGTATATCTCAAGCTTGAATTGTAGTTCAAGGGTTAACTGTGTTAATACGACTTTTCTGAGCTGTTGTAGTCAGTCTGTACAAGCCATGCAAATGCTGTAATTAGTATCAGAGATAAACCAAATCCATTAGTAGATGGAAGGGGAGCTCAATCTGTTTTACAAATGGAAATGAAGTAGCAGCCTCAATTATAGGATTTTTAAAAACATGCAATTTAGCAAGATGTTGATTTCCTTTTCGTTTACTTCTTTCTTTGTCTTTTAGATACTTCAGCTTGAGTAGAAGGCAGTATATTAACCAACCAGATTTTGGCAACGTATTTAATAATCAAGCTCAAATAAGTGCTCTTAGGAAATAATTTTATTTACGGTTCAGCTGGGAAAAATATTAAAGCCTAAGTATTTGAAGAAAATTATTATTGTGTGGGATTTGTGTCCCACACAATAATTATTATTCTGTGGGACCTCAGAGCATAGGGTACAGCCACAGAGAAAACTAATAATCCTGTTGGACACAATGAGCCAATATATATTTGGGGCCGGACTCTCTGGTCCTTCAAGTTCACTTAGAGCAGCTGGAGATTCCCCCTGGAGAATTCCCACTGTGGAGAAGGAATCCCAGCTGTTGTAAAGCTGGAAAAGGCAGCACCACCACCACTGCCTTTATCGGAAAACTGCCAGTAGAATAAGGGGAGGGACATATGGAGGGCTGAGGGGGGAGGGTGTTGGGCAAGGGGAATGGAGAGAGGTGCCAGGGGAGGAGAAGAATGGGGAAGGGGAAGAAAGCCCCTTATGCTAGCATCATAAGTTATAACTGCTCCTCTGCAGCTAAACCTCATGCCAAGGCAGGGTGATAGAGAATCAAGGAGCTATGAATAGCTCCATGTCATCCCCTTCTCCTCCTCTATGCTTAGGTGCAGTGGAGAAACACAGCTATTGCTTTCAGTGTGAACTGGATCAGGCCCTGCGATTCAATAGGGACTTGGAGCAGGGTTCAGCATCTTTTTGGCCCACCTTTTAACACAGATTCTCTCCTGGGGCATTTATTTAAGGGCTAGGATTAATTTTAACATATAAGTACTGATTCAGTTGCATATTATCCTGGATCACCATACAGCCAGATCCCTGTGCACCTCTGGCATAGACCTTTCACATGCTTAAAGCTACACATTGAAAGGGCAGTAGAAAATGTTTTAAGAATAAAACCACTCAGAAAATAAACTTCTAAACCCGCCAACCTTGGGTACCAAAAGAGAAAGGGATTGAAGTCTGGTCCACCAACGCTGTGACCTCCCTTCAGG
The DNA here is from genome assembly GCF_011386835.1 of Chrysemys picta bellii. NCBI lineage: Eukaryota > Metazoa > Chordata > Testudines > Emydidae > Chrysemys > Chrysemys picta. Next base: position 12,153,981 of record NC_088799.1, on the reverse strand, counting down.
CCAGAAAAAGAGCATTCCACAAACCTGGGGTGGCAATGGCAAATATAAAAACGGTTGTGGAAACCCCATCTTTGGAGGTTTTTAGGAACAAATTAGACAAGTACCTGTCAGGAATGGTCTATACTTAACCCTGACTCAGGGCAGGGGGCTGGATTAGGTGACCTCTAACAGTCTCCTCCTGCCCTACATTTTTATGATTCTCTGATGCTATGAATTCTCAGTTCTCACTGACTTTGGTCACTGGACTGAGCCCTGAGATACATGTGACCTAGCTCGTTAAGGTAAAACCAAAACCTTGAACTCCATCTACTCCCCAATGGGCAGTCAGTGCAGAGAGAGCAATGGTACATAAGGTAGAATCGCCTCTGTCCACGCCCTACAATAAGGGTACGTCTACACTACCCGCCGGATCAGCGGGTAGCGATCGAGCTGTCGGGGATCGATTTATCATGTGTAGTGTAGACGTGATCAATCGATCCCCGATTGCTCTCCCATTGACTGCTGAACTCCAGCAGTGCGAGAGGCGGAAGCAAAGTCGACTGGGGAGCTGCGGCCATCAATCCAGCACCGCGAGGACGCGAAGTAAGTAATTTTAATTCGATCTAAGATACGTCGACTTCAGCTATGCTATTCTCTTAGCTGAAGTTCCATATCTTAGATCGATCCCCCCTCTCCCTCAGTGTAGACCAGGCCTAACAGTCTTTCTTGCTGCAGGTGATAGGCCTATTCTAGCAGCCCACGACAGGCTTCCTCATGTGCAACCAGTATTTGTTTTTCTCCATACTTGGTCTGGCAGGCAGGCAGTTCACTTTGGAGCAAAATGAAACATTCATACCACTGCTGTAAATGTAGATACCTTTTACTAAGCTGCGGTGAGATGCAACTTTAGGAACTTGGCATTCAAATGTTTTAAGATCTGAACTCCTGTATAATGCACTTTTTTTTTTTAATCAGTTTTGCTCACGTTAGTGCTGAAGAAATGAAGGTGTTCGACATCAAACAAATTCTGTCAACCTTTCCCAGGGGAACTTTTCCCATTCAAAAGTGTTCAAATCTGAGCAGAGAATAAGCATTAACTAATGACATTTCTTAAAACAAAAGTTAATGAGCGTGTTTATTTGGAATTATATATATATATATATAAAAACATTATACATTGCTATGTAACGAACTGGGAGGATGAAAGGAGAAAGAATTCCAAAGTACAAGAGCAAGTTATTACATTTTACATATGAGCAATAATAACCAATTTTTACAATTAATGATCTGGGAACTGAGAATCTGCTAACAATGTGTGATGGCCACCATCTTGGCTGAGATGCCAGTGATTGAATCAGGGACCTCAGAGCTAAAAAGCTTGAGTTGCTACACTATGCCCTACAGAGCCAAGTTCGGGGGTGGTGGGGGTGGTGGGGGTGGTGGCTGTAACAGAGTCATATTTGCTAAGGCTTGGGCATAGAGGCAGACCCCCTCGCACCCATAACATACATTCACCAGTGGGTCACAAATGCATCCAGATATTAGGTTTAATTGGCCTGCCAGAATCCAACAGCCGTACTACATTAATGATAAAGATTTGGTAAAGATTCCTGCAAATTATAGCTTTTTATCTATCTAGGTATTTACATTTCCTTCTGAAGCATCTGGCATTGGCCACTGTCAGACGACAGGATGCTAGGCTAGGTGAACTACTGGTCTGACCAGGTATGGCCATTCTTATGTTCTTATATTCTCCTTCGCTGTCACAGAGGAGCACCTCATGTACATTGATGAAATTATCTCAGAAGGCAGGGGAAATACAGATTAACATCAAGCTAAAGAAAACCCACACCATACATAATTAACCAACCGTAATATAAATATATGAATCTATCCTAAATAATGGGCAAAAGACAGCCACACAAGTCTATAGCAGCTCATTCTTTTAGCTTTGGAGGTCCTCTGTTTGAAAAGATCCCTTCCATCCAAAAGGCTTTCTCCATCACAGCTTGCACTCATTCTGTGGAGCAACACTTCTTATGTATTTAATTTAAAACGATAGGAAGGGATGTCAGAATGTGTCTACTTTAGGTATTTCCAGAGTGTAGAGTCTAAGATCCAGTTTATCTGAGAAGAGTTTCATGACTGCTGACATGAGTTCCTTTCTTCATCACCAGATTCAGTCTCAGGATTTCAGCCGTCAATTACGTTTTTTAGAATTCTCTATAGTCCAAGCTCCTGAGTCAATTACAAAATACACCTTCTTCTTTAAAAGTGCCCCTTCCCTCAAACAATTATATTTTTGATTGCCTGAACAGTAAAAGTGGAAAAAATAGGTGGCACGTGGGTAAAAATAAACTCACTCCTTTTTGGAAATATAAGGACCACAATTGCTTCTTCTTTTTCCCAAATGATAGTGTTCATCAGAGGAAAGATTCTCCTGGAGTTTTGTTTACCCACAACATGATCAGCAGCAGAGCAGCTTCTCTTACCCTGCCTCTCAATCCCAACCCACAGACATCATTTCTAAAGGGTAAGGGCATAGTTCTGTCTCCATGGCTATTCAATCTTGGGCCTTTGCTGCAATTGCCAACATGTTTGCCAGGTTACTTTTTGTGACTGGATACTTGCCGCCCCAGAAACCGGACTGAAATGGTCAAACTCATTTCACGTCCATGGCTTCTTGAGGAAAGCAAATAAACTGGGCTATCTGCTTTGTTCTTAACTTCACTTAATAATGATACAGCTCTTCTGATGAATTCTCTGATTGAAATATTGTTCTTTTTACATAATCTAGAAGACAAACCTAGTTACAATTATTTTGTTGCTGGATCTTATCTCAATACTTGCTTGAAAGAAGGAAGTTGTTAATTCCCCAAACTATTTTTTTTAAACCCAAAACTTTTCCCTTTCATATTATGGATTGAAAATGCATTTCTGAATGATGAAACATCAGATTTCCCCCCCCAGTCTGGTCTTACATTTTTTTATTCTGAGACCTCGGGAAATTGCATATTGAAACTTCTCTGATTGGAAGTCATCTACTATAAGCATGAAACATCATGATTCCAGATCTCAGATGCTGCAAATGTTCATAATGTAAATTACCAGAGTTGTGAAGATGGGAATGACTCTGGCAGATGTTGTGCTGTATGCAGAAACAGAGTGGGAATTTCAGATTTCTCTTCGGTATGTGGGTGATTGGCCGCCCCAGACTCTCTCCTTCTCCCCACTGCATATTTAACATAAAAGGCCTTGCATGCATTACAGATAGTGTGTCAAAATGGTATTGGTCTATTATTCAATGCAGGATGGATCCGGAGCCTGATCCTGAAAGTCATAACTCATATGTGAGCAAATCCTTATTGTGTGAATACTCCCATTGACCTTGTTAGTAAAGGCTACTCATGTGAGTAAAGGTTTGTACAATCAGGTCCTAAAATACTTGCAAGTTAAGTGACAGTGAGAACACAGGACAAGCACTTTATACCACTGCTGGACCTTGATGATCTTAAGAATGATTCTGGAGTCTGCTTTTGTGTCCAGAATGCTCAGAACAGACTCGACCAATAGTGAAGTTCTCTCTCTCTCTCTCTCTCTCTCTGTGTATCCTATGATCTATCTTTGAACTGTGATTCTCGTGATGCAATAGCAGCAGCCCAATTAATAAGAGCTGCCTAGGAGAAGTCTCTCCCTTGGTGTAGCCAGAAAGTAAGCAGATTCAGATGCTACTGCTGGGGATGTGTTTTCAGATCCAGTCTCTGGGTACCTTAGAAATTGTATTGTGCACATGCGGGTGGCAGTTGTGCTGCTGAAGGAGCCGTAGAAAGATCAGGCAAGACTGAGCTCCAGCGACAGAAAAAGTTACCTTCCCTGATTCACAACTATGCTTCTGTTTCAAAAATTCAAGTTGTTCATAAAATGTGTACATCTGTAACAGCTGTATGAATATACCCTGGAAAGCACTCTGGTTGCACAGGGGTAAGAGGTCGTGATGACTGAGGCATTTATTTCCAAGCAGCAGCATCCAATCATGGAGCCGGGAAATATTGGACATACCAAAGATTTATAGCTGCCATCATTTTGCCTGAGCATGTGTGCGGCACCTTTTCAAAATGTAGCAGAAAGGAAGGATGATCTTGTGGTTAAGGCACTGGACAGAGATTTGGGTTCAACTCTCAGCTCTGCCAGAGACTCTTTGTATGTGTTTGGGTCAATCACTTAATCTTTATGTGCCTCAGTTCCCATCTGTCAAATGAGGATGATGATCAGAATCCTTCCTTTCTCCCATCAATGTAGGCTCAGATCCTCAAAGATAGTTAGGTGCCTAACTTCCAAGTTCTCTCAACCATAAGACAACCTCTCTCTTCTTGTTACCAAAACAAGCAGAACAGAAAGGGTAATATAGCTTTAAAATAATAATAATAAATAATAATAATAATTAATAAAACAACCATAAAAAGATGGTTTGATTAATAAAACAATGGTACATCCAGATAATTTGGTACGTGTCTGCATACTATCCTTTAGCTCTTTCTTTGATACCAAAGCAGAATTGTGTGTCAAGATCGATTTGCATTCAGACACAGGAAACTGCTTTAGAGTAAGGTTCTTTTTGTCCCTGATCTCTCTCTTTCCCTCTCTCTGTCCCTCCCCGCTCCCCCCCCCCCCCGCACTCCTTGTTTCTATCATGTATCTTAGTTGGAAAAAGTTATGCACATGAAAGGAAAAAACTGGATAGGCCATACACCATCTCTTCTAAATTTTCTTCAGAAGCTTGTTTCTAAACAGTCATCTTGAGAGGTATAAGAAGAACTCAAGGCAGTTTTTTCTGCACAGCTCTACTGAGTTGGTGCATTGCATTCCCCAGATGGGGGGAGGGGAGACTCAGTGAGCAATGAGGAACTTGTCCTCTGTCAGCATGGGTTTCGCAATGCACATAGGAAACATCTCGAACTAGCTTTGATTTATGCTGAAGCGTAAGCTAATCTCTTTTATGTAATCACTGATAGCTGTTTTTAAAGGATAAGTTCCCAAAATGTAAGTAATGAATTAAAATGAGCAGACATGGTTTGGCTGACTCTCTCTTCTGATTGCAGTATTAGAGATAACCTAGATAGCCCACACTGATTTAATGCAGTGGTTCAAATGGGCCATTCACCTACACTGGCGCCTATCCATGGTTTTCTCTAAATCCTGGTTTCACACACTGCTCCACATTCTGATCCCATTCACGCTATTGGAGTTACTCTGGATTTTTACACTGACCTAAGGGAGTAGCTATGCTTCAAGCTGGGGGTAGGATTCCCAGCTCAAAGAGACATGCCCATGCTAGCTCTGAATGAGCGTGCATGCTAAAACAGAATGTAGCTGTGATGGCGGCCTGAGAACGTGCCTAGCGCCTTGGATGGGCACATACTTGGGGCAGATAACCCCTCCTGCAGCTTAGGCAGTAGGTCCTTCAGAGCTAGCACTAGTATGGCTCTTCATGCTCGGAACTACACCTCCAGCTGAAAGTGTAGATAGACCCGAAGTGAGATCAGAGTGTTGTCAAAAGCCATCAGTTTACACTGGACCCCTTGACCTTCTGTCGCAATGCTCTTGGCACCATTTCAAATCCTGGGACCCAAGAGAGATACCTTTTGTATCCAGCGGAGATTGCCTTTGATAATCTTCAGTGACAAAGAGGGAGGGGACAAGGCAATGTTTAAAATGCTTTCTTTCGGCAACAAATGTCTAAAGGTCCATCAGGGGCAGTCTCTCCCCCATGACCAGGAGGTCCTAGGCCTGCAGGGAAAGAGGGATGCTTGCTGCTTTAGAAGAGGGGCTATTACTTGACTAAGGCACATATTATTTAATTAAAAATACAAAAAAACAACAAGGAGTCCTTGTGGCACCTTAGAGACTAACAAATTTATTTGGGCATAAGCTTTCGTGGGCTAGAACCCACTTCATCAGATGCATGAAGTGAAAAATACAGGAGCAGATATAAATACATGAAAGGATGCCTCTTCACTGTTTTCCCACCCGGATAGCATTACCAAATAAAGGCTGCATTTAGAATACGATCCTTCTCCCTGAGAATTTTCCTATTGACTATAGTGGTAGCAGAATTGGTCCCCAGTACAAGCCTTATTTCAGAAACAAAATATTTTCCCATTGCAGATAAACTGAGCACTCTGAAAAGAGGGAGAGATTTATGCTTGGCAAACATTTCCAAGACGCCAATATTTCCCTGTTACTCACTCGAGGCTTGTGAATACAAACCTCATACAGCTGGTACCTCTGCTAATGATCCCATTACAATATGGATTGAGCTCATAGTCTGTGATAGCTCATTGAGGTATTCATCCATATCGGAAAGGATTTGTCCATAAAAACATCTCCTCTTATACTGTCATAGGACGCTGCATCCCTTCTTTCTCTGACATCTGATGCTGTCTAATCCCGCTCAGTGACATCAATCACAAGGGAAAAATAAGACAATTAACTGGCAATTAATTAAATTATAAACTGTAAAGAAGAGCAGGATATTTGTAAACCTTAGTAGCCTTATCAACATGCACGTTACAAGCTAGTTGCACAATCGTTTGGCTATGGACATCTTTATATATCTATGGCATCACCCAGACTTTAAGCATGGGATTACTGTTTACCTAACAGTGTAGGTGAGCTGCTTGGAAAACCTGCCAAGCCTGCTTGGAGTTGTTATGTTATGGCTGGTTTAGACCTTCCTTGGGTAAGCTGCAGACTGGGAGAGCTCTGGGATGTGAACTTGATGATATGGCACATGGCCAGGTACTGATAATCCCCATGTTTGCAGTTCTGGGTCCAACCCACAGGCTGTTTCCTTGTTTCTGTCAGACTGGAAGTGCACTAGGTAGTGAGTCTCTCATGAGAAAATTCACCACTCTCTGTACAAGTCCAAGCAAACAGGCTTTTGGGGTGGGGCTAGGGGGCATCTACATGAGGTATTCGGGGGATGGAATTCTATCAGCCTCTCTAGATTTCTGTCCTGTGCCCAAAAGCATGGTACCTAAGCACGTTGACCTTCAACAACACACAGGAAGGGTTGCAATACAGTCCTTTCTCTGGGCTGCTAGTCTAACCTATGGGCTGGAAGAGTGGCCATTTCTATTCTGGGCTCCTACTGTGGTGGTTTGGGGCCTCTGGGTGACTATAGCTTCAGAGCCAGTGGCCCCTATGCTACCCGCCCAGTGGCAAATCCCCTCTTGTATATCTTCACCACAAGTATGTGTTTACGGAAAGTGAAGTTGGATCTTTAATTATATGACAGCACCCAAGTTTTAAAATTTGTCATCTATGGTATCTGTAATCATTTCATCACCACAGCATCTCTGCATGAAACTCAGGTCTGTTCTGAATGACCCACACATATGGGAAACGGCACCGTGCTCTATCTCTTTGTTAAAGTATTTATCTCATGTGTGGTGTATTTACCTTGGAAAGATGAAGGGGTCTGTCAGTCCTAACAGGAATCAAACCCATGGCTCCTGGGAATCTAGTTATCCCAAACCTGCTTTACAGAAACTGACAGAGGAAGTGCCTTACGAACGAGGCAGTGAGGCACGTGTGATTTACTAACCCAGGGAAATTATAGCATGGATGGTGGGGTTAGGCCACTGGGTAAAAGCGAATGCTTGAATCCAAAACGTGATGAGCCCCCTCAAACCCAGCCGTATCCTAAAGGTTAGATGCAGTAATTCTGGTTCCAATTCCATGTGATTTCTGTAACATGTGAGCTGGGATGATATGCAATTGGCCCAGTCGTTTATTGGGGAGTGCAGAAGGCTGACTGATAGCCAAGTGCTAATAAAAGCAGTATTATTCCCATCTATGCCATTCTGAGCTACACACTGTAGGAAAACTGGACCATTGGGTGTATGGTGTGTGCTGGGCAACCCATGGCCCTTAATTTTAGATGGTCATAAAAGAGTTGCAGCTTATGATTTTCATTTTTAATTTTGACCGAGCATCCCCACCGTCACCCCCCTTTCAGATCTATATTAACTGGAGATTCTGTCCCCCGCCTGTTTCTTTGGGAAGGTGGTGACTAATTCGGCATTGCTGTCTGCCACCACACTTCCTTTGTCAATACGCTGGCTGTGCTTGGATTGCACGAGGCAGTCAGATGTGGCAACAGGCAGAGGAACTGTTTTCATAGCTAGCAAGGCAGAGAGCAGAGGCAAGTAATTCCCTTACCTGCTCAGAGAGCTATTGGTCCCTGGTGATGACTGGAATTCAACACATAGTAGCTCTGGGAACACCTACATTCCGCGAGCCTGACTGCAGCATTCCTTGTGTGAAAATCTGCTTATTGAAGATATTACAGTGATAAAAATCAGACAAGACAGAACATAAAGCACATTAAAAATAACCCATGATGAAGTTTTAAGAAACTTTAAAGACCATGGGCCAGAGTCTGTTCTCATTACACCAGCATATGTCTGGGGTAACTCCACTGCCTTCAGTGAGTTCCTCTGGATGGACACCAGTATCAGTAAATGGCCCAAATCACTTAGCCTCCCACTGCACCCCTTTTGTAACTATCCATGATGTTGACACATTCAACTTGCTATTAGTTTGTGGGACTAATTACACATTCAAATTTGTCTGTGCTCACTCGGCTCCTAGCAACTGCAGTCACAGGCCTATTTAAAATAATAGAGTGAGATTGGTAGCATTACTGATTTAACAGGAAATTAGAAGAGTTAGTTCACAGAGCTTAGGTAATTGACACCAACAGCACTTTTCTTGTAATGTGCATGCTATGATTGATTTCATTCCCCAGTTAGACCTAAAAGAAGCTTTGGAACATATTCCACCATCAGATAAAAGGGCAGAGGAATTAAATGAGTATTACACCACTGTCTAGTCTAGAGCTGGCAGCTGTAGGCTTCACAGTACTTCTGAGCGTCCAAGCTGAGCATAAAGCCTAAAATTATTAGACTAATGTAAAACAAAACATGTTCAGCACAACATGTTCAGTTCCTCTTTCAAGAGCTTCTCTCCAGTGTGCTTGGTTGATGGAGTTCTTCTTTGCTCCTTCCAGGGGGGCAATTCAAGTGGGCGTAGCCTGTTTATGGCATTTTGATCACCTTAAAATATCACGTTGCCTAGCGTTGCTGTGTGTTCCTTCAGGCAGACAAAAAAGACGCAAGGCCAAATTCTCCTTTTCCTTACACCAGAGAAAAACAGTACTAAATGGAAATTACTCTAGATTTGCATAGGTGGATCTGGGAGCAGAATCTGGTCCTGAATGTTCATAGTCCATAGAGCTATGATGACTTCACAGCACTTAGCGTAAACACTCTGGGGTATATTTCCTTTAGGGAGCATGCACATAGTTCCGTTTAGTAATAAGAGTAACAGGCAGGCATTTGGTTCTCGAGGAGGTGAGGTGAGGGAAAATACTCCACTGTGCTAAAGGAATCTTATCCCTCACTGTATCTAAGGAAGCTCCGTGCAGATGTAGAGTTTTGAGGGAGCAAGGCACGCACGGATTGTGCACTGGAAAGGAAATCAGGACCTAAATACGTGACCGCAAAGCTGGTCCTCCACTTGCTTGCAGTGGAGTAAATCAGAAGTCACTCCAATTAAGTCAATATACCTGCAGCATGAGAGGTGAATCAATCTCCCTAGCGCCAAAGAGCTTCTGATTCTGCAGCCTCTTTTTATGATCAAAGGGCTAGATTCACACAGGGACGTAGGTGTTGCAACGCTCTGCATCACAACATGTAACGTATAGAAAATCACTGGGAATCACAAAACCAGCGTAAGGCGCTCAGGCTCCCTATACAATGAACGAAGGGTGTGTCATAAGCACATAAAGAGTTCAGCACCAAAGTCCAGGCTGGAGGGAGCACTGTTCTCTCCTTGGGATTCTGAGCTGTGAACCCTCTCCTGGTGGAGAAGGCAGCAGCGCTCCCTTACGACGTATAGCCCAGTGATTAGGGTACGCACCTGGGATGTGGGAGCCCCACACTTCAAATCCCCCCTCTGCCTAAAGGGGAGAAGGGATTTGAATAGGGATCTGCCACCTCTCAGGTGAGTACCCTACATATGGGGCTAGGGGACATTCTGATGTGGCGCTCCCACAGTCTCTCCTGTTGAAGCTGTTCTACTTTGGATAAATAACTAACGAGACACTGGAAGATGATCCTGGGTCTGCAACGTCATGGGTGGGTACCAGGGGCGGTTCTATGTTTTTTGCCACCCCAAGCAGGGCAGTCAGGCGGCCTTCGGCGGCATGCCTGCGGGCGGTCCGCGGTCACACGGATTCGGCGGCGTTTCTGTGGGTGATCTGCCGGTTCCGCGCCTTCGGCTTACCCGCCGACAAATTGCCGCCAAAACCACGGGACTGGCGGACCTCCTGCAGGCACGCCACCGAAGGCCGCCTGACTGCCGCCCTCCCAGCGACCGGCAGGCCGCCCCCCCGCGGCTTGCCACCCCAGGCACACGCTTGCTGCGCTGGTGCCTGGAGCCGCCCCTGGTGGGTACGCTAACCACCAGGGTACTGAGCCAGAGAGTCTCTCCCGCCTTCCCCCACATGTCTCCCACCCCAAAATTTAGGCTCCTACAACATTTGGTGGCAGCCAAACGGGTTTTTTTATGAATAGCAGTGGTGCCTGATTCTGGGATTTACATGCCTAAAGTGGCAATTAGGTGCCTAAGTCTCTTTGTGAATCAAGCCCAATGTGTCTAGTCCATGAAATAAATCGTAGAATACCAGACAGAACATGGTTGGAAACCAGTCTCCTAGTACTATAGGAAGAATTGAATAGGTTTAAAATAGAAAGTCAGATGCCCTAGTATTTGGAAAGTGAGGCTGATATTTTGCTACACTCCTCCATTCCATCTCCATCCCCCAGTCAGCACCTCCGCATTTATGTCATTGTTCCCAAAAGCCACACCCCTCAAGTGTAGATCTTATGTATTATACTGTTGTTATAACATTATGGTCATATGGGTTGGTTCCTGGAAGCAGACCCTTCTGGAGCCTACAATATCAGGCCTAGCAAGAGTAGATAGTGCTAGGTAGCATGAGGGAATGTTTGGAGTGATTACAGCATGGGACTGTAAGGAAGGAGACAAGATTCTTTATTGCTCTGCATCTCCTCTAGTTATTTATGGCTGTGTAAAGTGAGTGTACAATGCTCCCAAATCAGAATAGCATTGTTTTATGCCCACTTTATATGGGTGTAAATGATTACACAAGATACATGACAGCAGAGAATCAGGCCTAGGTATTCAGCCAGTGTTTCACTGTGTAACCTGAGGCAAGTTTCTTAATATCTTTTTGTGCCTCAGTTTCCCCCTGGGTAAAAATTAGCATAATTGTTATCTACCCCATAGGGATCTGAAAGGATTAATTTACTGGTGTCTGAAAACTCTTTTGAGAGCCTTGCTTTCAGATGGCAGGCTCCATTAAACTGCAAAATATTATATTAGTTACTAAATAAATACTAAAATGGGCTCATTCGTAATTCTGTTCGTGGAATTGGGCTGGATAGTCCACAATACAATATGTACAGCTCAAGATTCTTTGCTTTGTATTAATTCCAGTGGAATGGCTATTTAAAATTGCAATACAGGAGTACATGTCTTAGGGAAAATGAGTGCATGAAAAGGGCCCAAGAGTAATGCATCAAGAAAGTCACAGTTTATAATATGATACCACACATGGTTTATAAGCTACATGCTTCCCCCTATCTGCCAGAAAGTATTACCAAACCCAGGAGAGTTTGTGCAAATTCTACTTTCACAGCTTGTATAGATAATTGTTTATAAAAGTCTTCCCTTCCTTACGCTGTGTCTGTGTTCCTATTAAATCCAGAAGGATTTTGTGCCACTTATTGCATCATTATTGTCTGTCTCCTACAAACTTCCAGGAGCTTCACACACAGAATTCCCCACAGAAGCCCATTTCCAGGCCTGCAAGGAAAAGAGATTCAGATATGCTGCAGATGTTTGTCCCTGTTCTTTATTCCTTGTATCATATGACAGCAAGCTCAGGTGGTAAAAGATAGTCTGGGCTTTACTAGTCCCAGAATATTAGTGAGACAAGGTGGGTGAGGTAATATCTTTTATTGGGCCAACTTATGTTGGTGAAGAAGAGCTCTGTTTAAGCTTGAAAGCTTGTCTCTCTCACCAACAGAAGCTGGTCCAATAGAAGATATTACCTCTCCCACCTTGTCAGGCTGGGCTTTAATCATTTCAATATGCATAGGCAATGAAATGGGTAGGAGGGCATCTGCTTTTGAAGTGTTTATGTACCTCACAATTTAAAACTCCTGGCTATTAGCAGATATCTGGTCCAATAAATATTTGCCAAAAGCTCAGAACAGATACCTGCCGTTTGGAATAATAGCAGCTATCCCCCCTAAAAATTAAGTGCCACCATCTTCTCTACATTCCACTCACGGAATTGTGCTGCCTTAATGGGGCATATTGCTCCCAATGTAGTTTTTTCCCAACAAGAGGACCCCATGAGTGAAATCCTGGCCTTCTCAAAGTCAATGGCAAAACTCCCATTGACTTTAATAGGGTCAGGATTTTACCCCACCAGTTTTGACCTGTGGAGAAGTCCAAGCTCCAAAAGTCTCAGATCCACAGTGGCCAGAGTTGTCCCTGTGCTTTCCTACTCAGCAAGAGGGTGTCAGGGTTTCCTGGACAGTAGGAGAGTCTATATAAATTGATGCGGACAGTGGCTGTCCCCTAGTCCAAAGTTTCAGAATTTGATCCCAGCTGGGTCCCGGGGATGAAGGAACATGCCACACAGTCAGCATTCTCCTTTCCAGGTTTCTCTCCCATCAACCCAGATCCAGATTCCTCATATGAACTAAACAATACCATGGCTAACTGTCTTTCGTAGTAGCTTGGCACATTTCTGTTTTCATTATTTCTTTTTCTGATGATGCATTCACTTAGCCCTGTTCTACGTGGGAGAGTCAGCAATGGGAAGATGTCTGGGCTGTCTACTACATATTGACTTTGGAGCCTTCATATTGCTTAGCTGGTTAGTGGTTGTTCCTATATGTATGTGTACAGATTCCTTACTTCTAGATCACCTAAGGACATTTGGAATCTGCTTAGGACTTGACAGTCTGGAGGCAGCCAAATGCCCCAGATTGTTACCAACAACAGCATTATACACTCAAAAGTAGGGATGGTCACAAGCAGCAAATTTTGGCTCCAGATGGCAAACACCCTAATGCTTACAGAGGTTAGGATTTTGCTGAGGCCCTTTATAAAGCTGAGGGCCATTTTGGAAAGTTGACGGCTAATTCCCATATTCCTGTCATGTTTTATCATATAGATTTCAGGGTTGGCTTGGGTCAGGTTTCCATATGCAAGCACTGAGACTCTGTTACCAAAAGTTTGGAATGTCTGGTATAATATATTTGCCAGTAGTCACATGTACCACTCCCCTCCATTGGATGGAATCAGAACTTCTCCAAACGTGTCATAGGGCCTAGATGGCTACTCACTAATGAAGATTCTTCTTTAGCTCACATGGTAGGAGTCTGTGTTTTGGGGGCCATGGGACCTGTGTTCTATCCCTACTCCTCTATGGAGTTCTGAATGGCCGTGGTGTGCAGCATGGTTTGTCACAGTCTAGGTGTTATGGTCATTCAAATAAATAATAGGAAGTACGGTCCTTTGGTTATAGAGCAGAAGATGCTAAATTCTGATCCCATTCATGACCTCGACGTCCATGCAGCCCCAGTATTGGGTATAACAGAATATTTAAGTTTACATGGCCATTAATTTGTTGCACTAGGTTTCTGTGAGGTGGCTGTTGCTCTTAATGTTTCTTACTGGAATAGAGAGCAGGAAGCCTGACTCACAGGAGGTGGGCGGCTTGATTCACACCCCAGAAGCCATAGAGGTTATCACCTGCACAATCATCAATAACCAAGGGAATCCCAAGATCAGTCCTAGCTCTGGCTCTTCAGCTATGCAAGTCACTGCTGTAGTCACCGGGCCCAGGCCAATCGCCAAGAATCTATTTGACCAAGACGTACTGTTTGGTGGCCAGTTGTGAAGGCTGGTTCATTAACAACACTCTACGGCTGGATGTCCTATAAAATAAACGAGACCAATAATACCACTGAATATAGTTCACTGCTGCTGCAGTAACGCTTCCATTTGATAGGGCCGTCTCTGAATGGTAATAAATATCACACAGAGCTATTCTAGAAGCTCACGGGGCTCAACTGGGCAGCCTGGGGAACGCTTAACTCCTGCCGGGAGTCCCAGTGGGGGCAAGTGCTCCACAGGGGGTGTAAAGTCCCTTGGGCACTTGCGTGGTCCTAGGAGGCTAGTGGATTAAAGCCGCTGGAGCTAAGCGGACAAACACCGCACCCTGAGCGTCCGCTCCAGCCCCACAGTAAAGGCTTTCTGTGGGCGTAGGAGGCGGCATCGGTTTATTTCTGCATGAGAAATCTGACAGAACATAAACCTCTGAGGTGCTTGAGCCCCTGAGCCTCAGTGGCGCTACGGCCTATTCTGGGCTGCATGGCTTCTCAGGCTGCCTTTTTAACAGCAGCAGCGGCAGTCAGACACTCTGCCCATCCCCCAGCACAACCTTGAGAACTCATTTTTGCATGGCTGGCCACGTCGCCTGCAATAGCTTGATTCCACCCCACCCCCTCTCCTTTGCTCAGTCATTCAGACTTGGAAAGTCAATAACAAGCTGACATCATCAGTGGTTTGTGTATTATTACACTGCTACTTTCAAAAATACCCACAGCTCTCTAAGAGAGGAGCCTGCTACCGGGAGAGCCTAAGAGAGGGGCACTACCTGCTTGCCTGCCTACTGTGGGGAGAGCCATAGAGGGCCCTGCCTCCCTGCTAAGGGGAGAGCTTTTAGTGCAGAAGGTTTGCAGGAGGAGAGCCTCCCCAGGAGACCTCTGCACAGGCTCACAGCAGCCCCAAGCGCTGGGGGTTTGTGGGGGGCAAGCCAGAGACCTGGAGTGGTTTGGGGGTGGATCGTGCCTGGGAGAAGACAGGCAGCGAGGATTGTCTCTCTAGTGAGATGTGACCCACGAGGGCCACTGACTCAGGGACACTATCTAGGCTGCCCTAGGTGGCACCAGGACCCACCATCTCCCAACTGCCCCAAAAAAGAGGAAGCACAAGCCATCTCCTCTCCATCCCAGCAGCACCCACATAGGGATGAATCTATAGATCAGGGGTCGGCAACGTTTGGCACGCGGCTCGCCAGGGTAAGCACCCTGGTGAGCCGGGCCAGTTTATTTACCTGCTGACGCGGCAGGTTCGGCCGATCGCGGCCCCCACTAGCCGCGGTTCGCCGTCCCGGGCCAATGGGGGCGGCGGGAAGCCACAGCCAGCACATCACTCGCCCGCGCCGCTTCCTGCCGCCCCCATTGGCCGGGAGGGCGAACCGCAGTGAGTGGGGGGCCGCGATCGGCCGAACCTGCCGCGTCAGCAGGTAAATAAACTGGCCCGGCCCGCCAGGGTGCTTACCCTGGTGAGCCGCGTGCCAAACGTTGCCGACCCCTGATCTATAGAGAGAGCCTCAGGTGCAAATTCATATCCCTGCCTTAGTAATAGGGCTGCCACAGGACCAGAGGGGAGGTGGCTAGCAGCTGCCTGATTCCAGGGCTGTGGGGACTGGTACAGCTTCCAGGACAGGCAGGGGCATCCCTGAGGACTGCCGTAATTGGCACTCCCAACTCTCATGGCACCTGTGGGGCTTGCAGCACCATGGAATCAATGCAGTGCAGCACAGCCTTGGCCACACCTTCATCCAATGTCTATACCACACCCCGGAATATCCCCTATATCCACGGCTTCTGTGGGCACAGTAGACATGGCAAAGCTGGCCTCATGCCCCCATGTTACGGTCACCAGACAAGGATTTGGCCCCAACAAGGCCATAGTCTCTCCCTGACTGAGACTATGATTGTCACTACAAGTGGAGGAGAACCTGGTCAGGCTGATCAGAAGTCCGTTGTAGGGATACTGGAGTCACATTCTGCCACTGAAGGAAATAGCCCAATAGAGGAAATAAATACCATTCAAACATTTGTTTAAACAAAGAACTAAAGGTTGATCTCTGTTGTGCTTTATGTTGTGCAAATTGTTAAAGGAACAGCACGTGGTGTGTCCAAGCCTAAGTGGCTTGGCATAAATAGATTCTGTCTGATTCTGTTTAGGTTCTTATACCACTCCCAGCACTGTGGTATCTGAATGCCTGAGAGCTACGTACCACAGCTCTCTCCCACACTTTGAACATATTCAGCATTCACAGCAGCAGGGATTTTAGTGAAGATTGAGAGACTCCTTTTCCATTTTTTATTCACTCAGTTTTCTCCGAAAAACTGATTGATTGTGTGTGTGTGTGTGTGTACAAAACCTTTACACAATGCTACTGTGTTGTCTATCTGTTATATCTGATGATGATGATGATGTGGGAAGGAGGCAGGGGGGGGAATAAAGGTTTTATCAGCAGGCACCCACACATACCCACACACAGATAGAGAATATTATAAAATTAATGGAGCTTCTTCATAATTCATAGCTTGCTTGTGAAAAAAATAGCATAATAGCTTGGTGTGATATGTCAGCCATCTATAATTCATGGTTCTGAGATCACGCAACCACCATCCATTGTGATCTTCACTCCACAGAATGAGATGTTTGTAATTAATCTGCAAAAAGAGAAACAAAGACAATAATCCAGAAGGGGCAATAAACAAGAGCCAGATCTTGCCATCCTTACTCATGTTGGATGGTAATTGACGCTAGGACTAGTCCTGTTAAAGTCCCACTGAAAAAACTAGAATTAGTCAAGGAATACAGTACTATGACATTGGAGGTATAAGATCGCCATTGCTCCAAAAGCACAGACCTCCCCTATCACTTCAGCTAAGGGAAAATCTCCATTAACTGTTAGTAGCATGAGGCCTTTTACCTGGTAAGCTCTTTGGGCAGCGATGATGCCTTCCTATGTATGCATGGTGTATGGTGCATGGTGCCCACCACATTTTGGGTGCTACCACAATATAAATAAATAAATGACAAAGGGGTGTATGACACACCCGATGAGCAGTTCTGATCAATGGTACAGAGAGAAAGTGGTACATATATACCAGGGATTGGCAACCTTTCAGAAGTGGTGTGCCGAGTCTTCATTTATTCACTCTAATTTAAGGTTTTGCGTGCTAGTAATACATTTTAACATTTTTAGAAGGTCTCTTTCTATAAATCTATAATGTATAACTCAACTATTGTTCTATGTAAAGTAAATAAGGTTTTTAAAATGTTCAAGAAGCTTCATTTAAAATTAAATTAAAATGCAGAGCCCCCCAGACCGGTGGCCAGGACCCGGGCAGTGTGAGTGCCATAGGTTGCCTACCCCGATATATACAGAACACCGTTTGCTACAATGTGCACACACACTCAAATAGACAGTTCTCACACTTCACTCAATAGAGGGCAAGATGTAAAAAGATCACCTTAGTTTGGAGAAGCGTGGGCCATAATAAGAGGAGACTGAGTCCTCTGAAGAGACCCTAGTGATCTGGAGAGAGAGTTCCATGAGAGTCAGGGCCGGCTCCAGGCACCAGCTTAACAAGCAGGTGCTTGGGGTGGCCAAGGGAGAGGGGCGGCACGTGCGGCAATTCAGGGGCGGCAGGTCCCTCACGCCCTCTAGGAGCGAAGGACCTGCCGCCGAACTGCCGCCGCCGATCACGGCTTTTTTTTTTTTCCCCCAATTGCCACCGCCAGTCGCTGGAGTCGGCCCTGATGAGAGTCCAAGAAGGCTGAAGTCAATTTGTGGCAACAGAGGGCAGGGGAATGAGGAGCTGACTCTACCTTCCTGCTTTAACAGACTTAGAGGCCCCACTTCAGGAAAGCAGCTAACCGGGTGATTATCTTTAAGCATGTGCTTAAATCTCATTGACTTCAGCATGTGCTTAAGTGCTTTACTGAACAGGGAAGCTTTCCTGAGTCAGAGCCTTGAGAAAGCAGTACAACTAGTTCAAGTCTAACTAAGTGTAGTTGTCAGCAGTAATGGAATGAACTGAGGTCTCTTCCTAATTGGAAACAGTGAGCTGTCCCCTCCTCCCCCACCACTGCAGTCTCTATTTTCATCTTTGTGAAGCTAAAGGTGGGAACTGTGATGCAGCAGCTAAAAAACACTCTGCAGTTTCTCACAATAGCCCAGCTGTCCACGTTACCTTTCAAATGATGCAGCAAAACCCAAGAACACGGTGAGGCAAATAAACAGAAAACAGCATGATTTAATTTCGTCTAGAGTGGATCTTGTGGGGATAAGGAAAATAACCCCTTCTCAACCTTGCATCCTGTTCACCATTTGGACCTAAGCAAAAGGGTGGGTGCCAGGCACGTTGCACAAGCCGGTACATTACAGCCATTATAATTAAATCATTTAAATCTAACGTATATAAGTCACAAAATAGATTCCTGCTTCATTGCGATGGCAGTGATTCCAGTAGGACACCCAAGCTCTGATCACGTGGAGGTTTGATAGAGCTGTTCCAGGAAGGCCTTATGGTAGCGGGGTCAGTTGTTTTGTTTAGTCAATTGCAAGTCCTGTAAAAATATAATTGGTTTTGTTTCTTAGACTGGTCTCATCTTTAGGATTCAATTCCCCCCATCAACGTGGCTTTAAGATGTGTTGCAAGGATCCGTTTTTATCTATTTAATTAATGTATTTATCCTCAAAGATCATCAGCCTAGGGAAAGGGAATAGTTTTGTGGTGAAGATGCAGAAGATGGAGTCAGGGAACATTGGGTCTGGCTGGCCCCTTCTCTCATCACTTACACCCAGGAGCGCCGCCAGCTTTTTTGCCGTCCTAGGCGGCGGAAGGTCCCGCCCCCAAAATGCCGCCCCTGACAGAGGCGGCGGAAGGTCCCGCCCCCGAAATGCCAACGACGACCGGGGCGGCCGAATCTTCGGCTGCCGCGGTCGCTGCCCCCCAAATGTTAGCGCCCTAGGCAACCGCCTAGGTCGCCTAATGGGTTGCGCTGACCCTGCTTACACCAAAAAGGGCATAAGGAACATTACCATTCCCAGCTGCACAATGTCAATAATAACATGAGGTGCAAGACAATGAAGCGTGATGTCCGCGGGTTCTGCTTCCTACTCCACCAATCACTAAGAGTAGAGTAGGACAACATTTTTAGACATCAGTGCCTAAGGTAGTGGCTTGATTTTCAAAGATGCTGAGCACTAGAGCTGCCAGTAACTCCAGCTAGCATTCTGCGTGCTCAGGAGCTCAGGAAATGGGGACAGTAATCCACATTTAGGCACACTAAATGCGAGGCCTGATTTGCGGAGGTACTGAGAGACGCAGCTCCTATTGAAGTCAATTTTGGCCTTAACTTGCGTGGGCACCAGTTTACACATCTGTAAAAAGGGGTATTGTAAGGCCAAATTCATCGTTGTTTGCAAAGCACCCTAACCTTCTCGGAAGGAAGGTCCTGAAGAACTGCAGTCTTATTAGGAGGTTGTGAAGGCTTGGACTATAACAGGGTTTAAAAGAGAACTAGATACATTCATGGAGGTTAAGTCCATTAATGGCCAGGATGGGTAAGGAATGGTGTCCCTAGTCTCTGTTTGTCAGAGGGTGGAGATGGAGGGCAGGAGAGAGATCACTTGATCATTACCTGTTAGGTTCACTCCCTCTGGGGCACCTGGCATTGGCCACTGTCGGCAGACAGGATACTGGGCTGGATGGACCTTTGATCTGACCCAGTAATGCCATTCTTATGTTCTTATCTACATTTCATTTGTTTTACATAGGATTGTCCTATGGCAGAATTTGTCCATCCAGTCTGGTAAGCTGTGGCTGACAGTAGAGAGGCCACTTGATTCATAGGACGGCCTAAAACTGCCATAATACACTTAGCAGTATTCATGCAATTGTACACTGTGGAAAATTTCATACTGGGCCCCCTTATAACACCATGGAGGGACAGACAAACATAGGAGCAGCTATAGAGATAATAAGTATTTAACAAAATCCTTTTTTGGTCTCTAGCCTGGCAGAGATATTGCAGATTAAGCCTGATTTATATTTACCCCATAGCATCATGTCAGGAACTGTTGGATTTAAATATGGGAACTGTGGTGGGTTACACTTGCCCCCTTGCCATCCAGCCATTGTGCTGCTGTTCCCTTTGGCTCCCAGCATCCCCTGCAGGCTGTCAGATTACCTCTACTGGTCTTCGGTGGCTCAGCCCTGAGGCTGGTACACACATCCAAACCCCCTGCTGGGATATAACAGACTCAAGGTAGAAGCTGTTCCTTGCCCATCAGCACCAATTATAAACACAATAGTTTCTTACCCTTCAGGACTAAATTCCCTCTCTGGAATTGAATCAGCAGGGTTTCTTCTGGACTTCTGCCACTGATTATGGCCAGCAATGGGCCTTGTTCTAGACTGGTTCCTTTGGCTACAGCCTAGGGAGCATCCTTACTTGCTCCTCCGGCTCCAGCCAGGAACTGTCTTGCTCATGGCAGGCAGCTCCTTGTATTTCAGACTGTTGGGCCTTGACTGGTTTGTAGCTGGTCCCCAGACCTCTGCCCGCTGGTGGAACTGATCTCACTGGTTCCCGAAATGGCGCTCTTTTCCTCTCAGAGAGCTGTTTCCTGGGATGAGATGCAGCAGGACTTCCACTCAGGGACTGCGAAGGCCTGATACACCACACCACAGGAACCGAAGGATCAGGGATGGACCAGCTCCTCATTAGTGGACAGCAAAATAACTTGCACAGCAGAGACCTGTGTTCTAGTCTTGTTACTGCCCGATCACAAAATACTATGTAACACCAGCTCCGACTCCAAATGGATTCAGAGGGTTTAAGGCCAAACAGGATCATCTAGTCCAGAGGTTGGCAACCTATGGCAGGTGTGCCAAAGGTGGCACACGAGCTGATTTTCAGTGGCACTCTGCTGCCAGCCTGGGGTTCTGTCCGCCGGCCCCCTACCAGCCGGGGTCCTGGCCGCCGGCCCCGCTCAGCCCGCTGGCAGCCTGGATGGACAGAACCCCGGGCCGGCAGTGGGCTGAGCGGGGCCGGCGGCGGGGACCCCAGCTGGCAGGGGCCGGCGGACGGAACCGCAGACCAGCAGCGGCCTGGGCGGCTCAGCCCACTTCTGGCCTGGGGTCCTGGCTGCCGACACCGCTCAGTTCGCTGCTGGCCTGGCACGTGAAACCTTAAATTACAGTGAATAAATGAAGACTTGTCACACCACTTCTGAAAGGTTGCTGACCCCTGATCTAGTTTGAGCTCTTTTATATCACAGGCCCTTAAATTTCACTCAGTTCCCCCAGTATTGAGTCCCATAACACAGGCTTATGCTCTTCTGGGTCCTACAGCATGTGTGGACTCAGTGCTTATGTCCAAAGCTTAGCAACAGGAGGGATCAGTTTCCTGATTTATGGTCTCTGCACATTATAGAAGCCCAGACACATTCCCCTGTGGCTGGATTTGTTGGCATTAAGTCCAGACGCTTGCTATAACTATCCTGCGCAACTAGAGTTCCTTCCCAGCTCTAATGTGGGGTGTGGGTGCTGGATCACAATGGGATACACATAAAAACTGATAGAAACACAGTTTTGGGATATTGCTGGTGGGAATTTTGAAGTACAGTTGTATACTGCAATAGCACTGGTAGTGACAAGTGGAGCACCGACCACCCATCATGTCATGCAGGAATCGGCAACCTTTGGCACGCGGCCCACCAGGGTAAGTAGCGGGACGGACCAGTTTGTCTACCTGCTGTGTCTGCAGGTTCGGCCGATCGCAGCTCCCACTGGCCGTGGTTTGCTGCTCCAGGCCAATGGGGGCTGCGGGAAATGGCGGCCAGTACGTCCCTTCGCCCGCGCCGCTTTCCGCAGCCCCCATTGGCCTGGAGCGGCGAACCGTGGCTAGTGGGAGCCGCGATCGGCCGAACCTGCTGACGCGGCAGGTAAACAAACCGGCCCGGCCTGGCCCGCCAGGGGGCTTATCCTGGCGGGCCGCATGCCAAAGGTTGCCGATCCCTGTTCTAGGGCTTCAAAGGAGCTTTTGAATTTTCATAACAACCCCTCCCCTTCCCAAAAAAGGGAAATGGCAAGCAGAAAAAAGTTTATCTATCAGTATAAATAACCAATGAAGTGGCAGGGTGTTCCCCCCTCCTACACTACACATTACCTAACACATCAACGGGTAGAGCTTGGGATAGAAGAGCTACCCACAGAGCACTGCAATATGAGATAATCAAAACAGGACACAAGACTGCAAACTCGCATTCATGCTCCAAAGGTAAACAAGGCCCAACCTCCTCCCCTGCAGTTCTAATGTAATCACCCACACATCCCAGGGGGATGGACCAGCCCACTGCATGAGATTATCCAGGCCAAATCAAAGGAACGCAGACGTGTGTCTGAGGGAACTTATGGAAACGCCAACAAAAAGTTCAGCTTTCACATTTTCTCAGGAGTCAGATGTATAAACAGCTCAAGTCCTTTCCCTTACCTCAGAGGTTAAGTTGTAGTGTAACAAAGGCTGTGGCCCAGGGATGTCTTTTTCTAGAGTTACGGAGCTCAGAATCCACTCTGCACCTTAGATTAGCTCCTTTTACACACTTTCTCTGCTCCTCTTTTTGCTACACAGCTAATAGTGTAAGAAAATGTTTATGTTCATGGTAGAAACCATCTCTTATTTTTAGCAGCATGGCAAAAATATTGTAGTATCCCTGATAACAAATAACAGTACTTAGGCTAGGATTCCCAGATTTACCATAAGAATATTCCAAGGAGTGGTGAGAGAGACGTCAGTTGTATCAGATAACTACATGACCTTTGATGTACTGAATTTATGGCGCACTGGCTGTTGAACTCTTTGTGACATCTATAGTGATAACCTGTTTGGGAAATAGCTATGAATATGCCAGAAGGCTAAGTGAGGATGCACCAAAGGGGATAGGGTGGAGACCTTTTTCCAGATTCAAGGTCTCCCATTCCCTGCCCTGGAGAGTTTACAAAGTATTATCAAAAAGACTGTAAGTGAGAAATTGTCTCCTGAGGCCCAAAGCAAGAATGAGGTAATATTCAACATGCTAAGGGAGAGCTTTAATAGGTGGCCTCAAAAATCCATCAACAGTAGACATGGGTTCCACATGAGGCTCCGGCTCTAAGATCCAGAGGTCCCACGTTCCATCCCTGCTGCCCACAACCCACCAAGGGATGTCATATAACAAGTGACAGACTTTGCAGGGATTGGCACGGGGTGGAGCTATGAAACATGGGATGATCGTCTCTGGTTGGGGGCAGTGCGTAACCCACTCTCGCTCAGCCACAGATGGAGGTCGATGAGCCTGCTACGGCCTGGAACAACAGAGCTGGGTCTGTTAGCTGAGCTCATGATTTCAGCTCCAGAGGTCACAGAATCAATCCCTATTGCCAACCATACTCGCAGGGGCGCAGTGTTTTACTAGTCATGAAGCAGCAGGACAAAGTAATTTATATCTTTCTGCTATTGAGAGAAAAAGAAACACAATGCACCCATCCCCCTACACAAAAAGAAACACAAATGGACATCCTTACAAGTAAGATTATCATCTTGCTTAACCTGCAGATTGTAAATGAAGTCTGGTCAGAACTAGCTATATTCTGGGATTTTTTTCTCCCTATGTTCAGGCCCATGGCAAAGTTCGCTATATTTAAGATGCCTGAAGTTTGTGGTATAGCCAGTTTTCTTGGAGACAAATACTGTGAGACATCCCTCAGCGCAAGCATCAGAGTTCAGAGGAGGAAGAAGGAAAGGTAGAACAGTCTCAGCTACTCAGCCAAAGGAAAGGGAAGTGAGGGCAAGGGCACTCTCCCCCAAAGGGGAGGAGTTCTGGAAGAGACGAGCGGGGGCCCAGGCACGAGCCAAAAGACCCGAGGAACATCACGCAGGGTTATGCCACCTAAACTCCGTTTCAGATCAGTAGGGTGGAACAATTCATAGTCGCAGTCCAACACATTCATGTGTGGCTTTAAGACTTATTCTGCTTTATACTGGCATACGTCTACTGACTTCAGGGGGATTACTCCTGATTTTCACCAGTGCAAGGATGAGGGGAATCAAACACCTCAGAGTCAAGTGTCTAGTTACCACAAAGTTAAAAAAGGAAATGACAGTTTTTCTAAAAATTACTGGGGATTTATCCTTGGCCACATTCAGAAGCATCTATTTTGGATTTTCAGTGTCAGGGCTAATTATAAGTACAAATGTGCCCAGTAACTTTATTCCCTTCCTCCTTTGTTGGTAAACACTGAACTATCAGCATCAAGTCTGACAGGTTTTGTAAAGTTCAGTGGATCTACAGTCTCTGTAATTCATTTTGCTGAGCACTCATCCAGGTCTCTGGGATCATTCCTCTCAGGGACAGCCTGTAATCTGATATCATTCCACTTCCACCCACTCTTATTGTCATCTCACATAAACTATAGTGCTTTGGTTTATTTGATCATTTCTTCAATAATCTGCTCGTCTCCAGAGCCCCCATTTTCTTTCCAAGCCTTTGATCTTTAGCCAGACTCCTCAGATGTTATCCACAGAAGATACTGACTCTTGTGGAATCTAACCTCTGAGCAAACAATTGATTACTGAGAGCTATATTCCTTGTCATTTATTTGATGCATGCCCCAAATTGCTGAGATGGAACAGCACCCTTGTTATACATCTGAGAACCCATATTCCTTTATAAAATTGGGGGGGGGGAAGGCCCCACTTTTTCCACGGTGTTGTGCTTCACTCACCCATTAACACAGGTGTCTAGCAAGCAGTTCACCATTCCCTCATATTTAACCAACTGGTACGTGTGTGTCCAGGTTCCTCATTATGCCCAATCTGCAGAGGATATGAGTTTGTTATAGTGCAGCTAAAAAGGCATGTCTCTTTAGCTCAAGGTGTAGTGCATTTGGCTCTGGAGGTCCCTGGTTCTATCACTAGTGTGTTGGCCAAGATGGTGGTCATACTCTGGCTGCTCCATTGTGCTTACCCTCAGCAAACAGTAGGTATGCTATTGCACACAATCTGATCCTACCCTCCTCCTCCAATAAAAGCCATGGCAGGGGTATGGATGAGCCAGGAAACTCTATGAGGATCACATTGTAAGTTACCTTTGAACACTACCCTCAGCCAGGGTGTATGGGCTTGGGAGGGGAGACCTGATATGGTCTCCACAGGGTTCTATGGGAAAAGCAAAATACAGACCTGCAGCGTGCTGGCTTCTCTCTAGCGATGACTTACCCTCCCCCACATAGCAACATGTCTCCTCTCGAGCCACTGTGCCATTGGTTCATCGCACAAACCATCCCCTCCAGTGGTACAGGCACAGAGTAGAGGTGATGTAGCTTGGACCAGCTGCAGAGATAGCTGAGCTCAAAGGGGAGGATGCCATGGAAAGTGGATGTTCCTCTGGCCCCCTGCTCCTCCCTTTTCTCCTCTGGGAAACCCCCAACCCTCGGGCCTTGGGGAGGAAGGCCTTCCACAGGCTTAAGGTGAGGAGAAAGCAGTTTTTGGGTCATTGCTCCCCCATTCTGTGCCAAGATTTGCAGGCTTCTGCTTTCCTCTACTGGTTTTAACAGGAGCATATGGCCCATACCCAGCAGGGGCAGGTAGAGCGATCTAAATGTGCTAATAAAAAGTCTGAAGACATAATAATAAATCTACCAGTCTGCATAAGAAATGCTGCCTCCAAGAGAAATTACTGATCATAGGCAGGGTTTAGCTGGAATATGTCTACTTCCCACCTACCAATGCAGCAAATTGATCGCTTCTTATTCATAAACTGCTGGGTTGCTTTTTTTTTTTTTACATTTGCTTCTGCACAGTAATGAAACTCTAGCTAGTGAAGGAAACCAAACCAAACCAACCAAAAACGGAACGGACTTGAAAATGAAAACACCAGATCTCCAATAGGGACTTTCCTTTAACCTTAAAAGTAGAAGATTTATTAAGATTGTAAAAGTCTGCTGCCATAGCTGCTGGATGCAGAAGAACAAACCCTCCTGAGCTAGAACTGTTGATTAATGTCAGAGCAGTTGGTTGAGACTCAGGGATACTGCATCCCTGTGGGACCATAGGCAAGTCACTTCTCCTCTCTGTGCCTCTCTTTACCCAGTTGTAAAGTGAGGAAAATAATACTGATCCACTGTATCATAGGGAGTGTAGTGTTAATGAACATATTCATGCACTTGGAGACACCCAACAAGGGCCTGATCCAATGCTCATTAAAGTTGTTGGGAGCCTTAGGGCTCCCTTCCTATGTGGAAGTGGTTGGGGTTAAGCCACCTCTGCAGAACCATTCCCCTCTCTAATGTCTATTGGGGACAAGGAGTGGACATTGAGAGGTGGAAGGTGAAGGAGGGGAAAGAAGGGAAAAGCAAGAGGATGCACGGTGCTCTGCTTCTGGTTCCATGAAATTTAGGCAGCCATATTTTTTCCTTGGATCCTCCACCCTAGGGTCTCAAGCCAAGCTGTGGCCAGCAAGGGACCCTGGTAGCATGGCTTTCTAGAAATCATGCTGCAAGAAACCAAGAGAGAGGGGCATCGGGGGAATAGAGCTGGTGCAGAACCTTGGAGATCTGCCAGGTTGGGGTGGGGCCTGCTAACTCCTCCTATTCTCTTTGAATGACTGGGAAGAAATCTCCATGAGGGGGTCCTTGTAGTGAGTTCTTCCTTCAGCAGATGACTTGGTCCTGGCCTTACCCTGGCTTCCTAGGGGATTTTTCCTGTTATGGAGTTGTGCAAAAAAATTTCACCCTTCCCCCAAAAGTGGCAAGAAAAGAAATGGTCTTTTTGCAGCCCATGATGACCAATGCCAGCATTTCTATGTATAGTTCAGAGCACAAGCAGATAACTATAGAGGAACTGACTAGAATCCTTTGCCAGTGTAGAACATTGCACCGTTGGCTGTCATGGGGCTTCATCCCAAGAAGTCATAAGCCAAGTGTTTTCTATTTACTGGATGCCGACTGGCTGGTGTAGTATGGAGGATACGTAATCCTTGTCTCAGGGGAGTAAATGCAGCATGAGGGTGATTCATCTTTGGAAGCATCAGCTATTGGACGTTGCCGAAGGGATGTTGCCAACCATGGTCTGGTCCATAAAGCAAATATGATGTTTTCAGTCTATCCTCTAATTTTCTGGGTGAATTTTTTTCAGACAGACAATTCTTACTAGTGTGTGTGTAGAGGGGGAAAAATAGGGTGTTTTATTCTGCCAGGATGTGGGAAATTGCTCTGTAAAATTGGCAAGAATTCCCCCATCTGAGGCATATTCAAGAAAAGCCATAATTTTGCCCAGATGCTGGAATATTCGCATGTTTGCCACCAAACCAATCTCCCCCCGCACCATATCAGCTTTTCACATATCCGGTCTTAGCCATGAATACTCATGAGACGCAAATCAGTCCCTTTAATCCATGATTAGTATATTTCCACCATGCTCAGCAGTTGCATCATGATTTGCTGTTATTGTTGTGTTGATGCTGTGCTATTTAATTGTTTTTGCTCCATGATCTGTTAGCTCTGTTAATATTTAATTCTCTCTCTCTCCTCCCGCCCAAAGGCTAAAGAATAGAAAAACATCTTTCATTTTCTCATTTCATGTGCTATTGTTGGAAAATACCTAGTCACAATGTACAGTAGGCAATAATGATGATATACGGTTAGAATGCTGGGATTCTTAAGTGGTTTCCACTGCTGCTTTACAGAGGGGGAAAGAAATTGACCTGATTTGAAGGAAAGCAGGTTAGTCTGCTTTATTTGCTTTTTTGCAATGGTTCAAATAATGATCCAATTGTCATCCTTATATATCCCCTGCCAGATTCTGTGGTGAATGCAAGCCTGAATGATGGTAAACAATGCCCTGTCTGGTACCTCGCATGCTTAGCAGAGGTGAATTCATGAGAACAAATTAGACCTTTGATTGATCATTTAAAAAAGAAAAGAAAACAAGGTTAATTTATATGAGCTGTAGGTGTACAA
This sequence comes from Chrysemys picta bellii, assembly GCF_011386835.1. NCBI lineage: Eukaryota > Metazoa > Chordata > Testudines > Emydidae > Chrysemys > Chrysemys picta. The sequence continues at coordinate 12,125,962 of NC_088799.1, read as the reverse complement.
CATTTTTTATAGCAATCAATATTCCAGGCAATATAAACAGCAGCCTTACGTAATAAATAGTTGCATTATGTAATGCTAGTTAAATTTAGAAATGGCTATTTTATTGCCTTTAGTGCAAATAAAATACAGAGTGATGGCGTCGGAGGCTCTGCTCCCTAACCCAGGAACCGCGCTGACAGAGCGGCCACAGAACAGCTGGGCCTGGCTATGTTTTCAGACCAAATAAAGCCTGTAGCCTGATACACCAAGTCAAATACGCTTTGATGCTTCGGGTCCCTGTCAAGTGTTTCAGTGGGGTGGAGGGACTGGGTATTGCTCAGAAATGCGGCATGCTCGAGCGCAGAATGTCTCTCTCAGCGCAATAAAGATGGAAGATTTATTATGAAGGAACAAAACGTGCTACTTTTGTTCTCCCTGGTGTCCCTATAAAGCTTTTGTTTGACAGGCTGGGCTGGGCCTTGGTTAGCTAGTGTCTCTTCAGTGTAGCCACTGGCTGCTTTGAGACTGGTTGTCTACAGGCTATAGGTCAATTATCTTCCTGCAAGGGATAAACAATGTTTTCCTCTTTCCTCTCCAGCAACTCCTGCAATCCTCCCTGAGTATAGGAGCCTCCCTTCTCCCTCCTCAGACACACATGCACAAGGGAGGGTTTAAGGGGAGTGGGAGTGTGTGAGGAAGAATTCAAAGTCTTTGTTGTATCAGTCCAATCACTGGAAAATACTCTCGCAGCATAATGCTGCTAACATTGTGCAAATAATTGTGTGGCATCTGTGATACAAATACTGATCCAATAAAGGCACTGAAATGAGAGTCTCTACAAATGCCTGTTTGGAAAAATACAGCTGAAGAAAGAAAGTCCTGTTGTGAAATCTTTAGCTAAGTTGTTGTTTGGATTATTTCATAACATACACAGAGAGCTACGATCTAAGAAAGCAACAGATATTTTAATGAGAATATGAGAGTTTCAATGTTCTTCTACTAGTAAATATGGTTAGCACCGATTTATCCTGTGCAGCCATTCTGGGAGATTGCTTTAGAGTCAACTTGTTGATGGAATTTTGGTTTGTTAAGTGTTCTATGTGCCTCGGATTGTGTACTGTAATTAGTAGAGATGGGCCCAAACTAAGAAATGGATCCAAACTCCTCCAAACTAGTGAAATTCAGAGCTGGATCAAAACTTTGTGGGCTGGTCCACGAGCTCTATAATGGACTGAACCAACTTCCAGTTCTGAATAGCCCCAAGCTTCATTAAAGTTTGAATCTGTATTCAGTGCAGAAACTTTTGGCTCAGGAACATCTCTAATAACTATCTGTGTTTTCTTTTTTTCTAGTACTATTTAATTGCTTTAATTGAATTGTGCCTAGAATCTCCTGTGCCTGGGAGGCTGAATACCAGGGAATAAAATAAAACTGCTTTAGATTAATCATTAAAAATATGTCCCTTTGTAAGAGATGAAGAGTTAAAGCTAAATCCTGTTAGAAAGTAACTCCAGAAAATCCACTGCTTTTGCAAAACCCTTGGATTGTAATTGGTTTAGAAGGATGTTCCCAATCCTGATTTCAATTAAAGTGAAGTCCTCAGGCCCTTTTGCAGCTTGGTCCTGTTCTTCATTCCACATTATTAGGTACTGAGTAATAAAACAAAGAAATGAACAAACAAATGACCATGTTCAGCCAGGAATTGTATACATCCTGTGCAACCCTAGAGAAGCCAACTGGTCAGATTCTGATCTCATTAGCATCAGTATAAAGCTGGGGTAACTCCACTGACTTCAGCAGAATTCCTCTGGGTTTACCTCTGAGCAGATAAGAGCAGAATCTGGCACTATAGATGCATTTCCTAGCACTCCTCCAAACTCAAAAATTCCATTCTGCAGGAAATTCCGACATTTTGACATTTGTTTTCATTTTGAACGGGAACAAAAAAACAAACAAACAAAATTCCTGCAAAATTAGTTTTTTGAAAAACATATTTAAAAATTAATATTTCGGGTCAGCCGAAATACCCTGTTTCGATAAAATCAAAATGTTTTGTTCTGATATGGACATTTTTAATGGTATATTATAATTGATGTTAAGATTAGTTTCTAAATGAACTGTTGTTTCAAAATGAAATATCAAAATGTGCTATTCCAGTAACAAAGTGCTTTATCGAAACACTACATTTCCAAATTATTTTAAAAGACAAAATTTAGTCAAAATGATTCCTTGCACTGAAAATATATATCATGAGAATTGGCAACACTGTTTTTGCATGCATTGACTATGTGACCTTCTTCCCAGCCATGGTGATACATTAATGAATGTATGTGTGTGTGTGCGTGCTGTAAATACTGAGCTGGCAAAAAGTGTGGTTCAGGTCACAAAAGGTTAAATTGTGTGCTAGATTGGAGGGGTTGAGTGTGCATTTCCTGTCACTTGCCTTCCTGTCTCAACACACTGAGTCCCGTTGAGTCTGCTGGTTACACACAGTTCTCAGGAGTTCCTGCTATGCTAGGTCTAGGCTGAAGTGATGACAACCCTAGCTTGATACTGCCCTTGAGGTTATACACCTGGGACTGCACCTCTTTCTTGCAAGAATGCAAATCATTTTGCTTATGAATCAGATACTGTGTGTGTGAGAGAGAGAGAGAAAGAGACAGAAATGTCTCCCAGGAAGATATAGAAGAGGTACCAGAACAGACCTATACCAGTGTAGATATGTACTACCAAGACAGCTTAATATGTGCATTCAACGGCTACATTCACACCCAGCCCCATTTAAAAGAGGCCAGCAGCCATATCAGTGCCAGACCCTAGCACAGGTTGGATAAATGTGCATTTGGACACATGCCCTACATGTCACATGGGCGGGGGATAAACTTCATGGAATGATTATGGAGTCTCTGAGTAAGATCATCACTCCCTATGCAGCCCCTTGACACTGCATAAAAAGTCCGGAGAAGTATAAAGGGGCCCTAAAAGCCCTATATCCAGATGGGAAGGATTCCTCTGGTGCAGGCACTACAGAAGGGAGCTGTAAAGCTGTCTTTCGAGGACTTCCTCGCAAGCCCCAGTGTGGGCAGGGACACAGCCTACATAGCTGACTAGATTCCTGACTGTGCTGCAGTCTTCAGCACAACCTGGGAGGCTGCCATAACTCAGGTCCCCCGGACTGTCTGGTTTACGCTGGGCTTCTGCAACCCCTGGAGCCGCCCAAGATCAAAGGTGGGCTCTAAAAGCCACAGCACAGAACCTCGTTCTCTGAGCTGAATTTACACCTCCCACAAAGTTACACTTCAAAATTAGATGCAATGATACACCCTGGCCCCAACGCTGGCCAAATCTCATTCGGTTTAAAATTAAGGCCATTCTGATAACAAAGAGGAAGCCTGGGACTGGACTCAGGCCGTAACGGTGCTGTGGACCTCAGAGGGATGGAATTGGAAAAGGTGATCTGGTTTTTAGTCTTTACAAAAAAAATCCCTTTGGGACTTTGAGAGAATATTATAGGACTGGGTACCACTAGCCTGCACTGAAACCCAGGTCAGGGGGAGAAACCCCCCCTGTAAAGTTCCCCTTTTGGTGGCGATCCATCTCTCTCCAAGAAGAAAAAGTCACAGGGTCGTGGGAAAAGCAATACAGTCCTAGGTCATATTATCCTTCTCTTGGGTACGAGCAAAGAATATTATTATCTCTGTAGCGGGGTGGTTACCTCGCTCCTGCCTGAGGGGTTTAAAACAGCCCTGGCAGAGGGCTGGGGCAAAGGGAAAAGCTACTGGCCTGATTGGGGAAGTAGCCACAGCTGGGCCATGCCCCAATCAGGCACCAGCTGGCCTGTATAAAAAGGCTGGGAGGCAGGAGCCTCTCTCTGCCTTCAGAGGGAGAAGGACCTGGCTGCAGTGAGCTAGAGACAGAGTACCTGAGTGGAGCAGAGCTGAGGACAGGCTGAGGAGTTGGAGAGCTCCAGCCTGGATAGCCCCAGGCTGCGGCCTAGTAGGAGGCCAAGGGGTACTGGGGGTTGCAGAGGGCAGCCCATGGGTAGGCCAAGGCAGGAGGTCCAAACCCAACCTTGCCTATGATGAGTGGCCTAGACTGCAGTCTGCCCCAGGGAGCGGGGGCTAGTTGGTGACTGGCAATGGCCTTATTCTGAGGCGAGGTAGGGATAGTGGGTGGGGGTTCCCCAGGGAGGGGAGATCCTAGTACTGAGGGGTGTACTGCCAGGGGGCAGCACCCCAGATACAAGGGCACTGGGGTCCGGGAGGGACACAGGGGCCAGAGAACAGGCGGATCACCGGCCTGCAGGGGGCACTCCAGGACGCTGGAAGAGCTAATTCCCGAGACGACCAGCAGAAGGCGCCGCAGGGGTGAGTCTGCTCCTCTACAATCTCCATCTGACAGATGGGAAGCTGAAGAATTTAGATTAAGTGACAGGCCCAATATCACAAAGGAAATCTGTGGTAAAGTCAGGAACTGAACAAACCCAGCCCTTCTGAGCCCCAGTCCGGTGACATAACCACAAGCCTATCCTTCCTCTTTGATAATAAGATATTAATCAACATGAATATAAGTGATGGAATTGAGCCCTTAACATTTTACTGGTGCAGTGAAATATTCAGACTGGCCACATTTTAATACCTCCTTCTATCCCTTTAATAAATCAGGTTTGTTTTTTAAATGAGTCTGATTCTGGCCCCCATTGACACTGGCATAGATCAGGAGTCACCTAACCTAGCCCCACTGAAGTAAAGGGAGCTGCTGTGGCATAAGTGAGCTCAGCATCACGCTTTATGTTCAGAGCACACACTCATGACAAAAGGATCTTGCAAGAATATTTTAGAACCATAAATACAATAACCCACATTTTGACATGGATTCTTCATATCGCCTGCCCTGTGTTACACTTTGGCCTGAGCTGTGTATGAAATTTCATATGCCCTTTAATCCTTTTTCCCTTCCCCCCTTCAAACTCTTCATTCATATGCAGACATTTTATAATAATTCATTCTAGTCATAAAACCTACAGGATTTTAAATTGAACTGAAGTCCCAAATGCTTTAAAAGAATTTATGTTGCATAATTGTACTGGTTTGCCTGAAAACAAACAATGATGTACAGCTAAAATATTCTCTCAGGGAGATGACTCAGATTTTTTCCTTGTGGCTTTGGATCTTGGTTGACTGCTGATGGCGCAATTTGTAATCTCTTCTTTAGATGCAGGGCCAAGGAAGCCAAACAAAAGGGTAAAGCAAAGGGCTGGTTCAGCATAGGAACAGAGAACCAGTGTTATTTATAGGCTCTCGGTCTTTCATATTAAGACAAAACAGAGGATTGGGGAAAAGCAAACCCCCACCCCTTGAAAATCATTACAAACATAGTCACTGATCCCGAAGCTGACTCCTGGGCCAGTGCCTACCCCTAATAAAGTCTGTGGGAAGCTGCATGGGATTAAGCATTCATTCACATGCAGCCAGTTGCAGAATCAGGGCCATCACACCTGAACCTGAAAGACACTTGCTACCAGGCAAACTGCTGTGGACAACACTGCCATCCTGCCTGTCGCTCAGACCTGTATCCTGGGCTTCAACTTTGACTCAGGTCTCTCTCAAGGTCCTCCTATCCAGACAATGTCTAAAGCTTGTTGATTCTTTTTGCATATCATCTCTAAGATACGGCCTTTCCTATCCATCCACATAGCTAAAGCTCTCATCATCTCACCTCTTGATTACTATCACATCCTTCTCTGTGGCGTTGACAAATGCAAGCTTGCCCCCTCACAATCATTCAGAATACCCCTGCTAAAATAATTTTCTTAGTTCCAGGGCCAGATTAAAGCATAGGCAATTTAGACATGTGCCTAAGGTCCAACTTGGGGGAGGAGGGGAGGGCAACCTAACCGCCGCTCTGTCACCTGTTACAATGCCACTCACTCGGTTTTGGCCCCAGTGCCTCCCACATCATGACAGAGGGCCAAACCTGAGTGGGCAGTAGGGTGGCCAGCTATGCTTCTTCTTGCTGCTGCTCTGTGGGGCTGGCTCCTGCACCAGTACCTGAACCAGACCTGCTGGAGTTTTGCACTATCATCCCGGCCCTGGATGGGGAGCTGCAGTGAGTGCCCGCATTGGGGAGCCAACTGGGAGAGGGGTGGTGGGGTTTGTCTAGGGCCTAGTGATGGGTTAATCTGGCCCTGCCTAGCCCATCACTTGGACAATATCATCCCTCTATGTGCAGCCCTCCCTTTTCTATCATATCAATATAAGATGCTTGTATTTACTTTCAAGGCCCTTCAGTCAATCCCCACCTGACTTATCATTTCTCACTCAGTGTCGAGATGTCCATGCTCACCTCTGATCAGCCAATCATAGACATGTAGGACTGGAAGGGACATTGAGAAGTCATCAAGTACAGCCCCCTGCATGGAGGCAGGACCAAGTATACCTAGACCATCCTTGACGGGTGTTTGTCCAACCTGTTCTTAAGAATCTCCAGTGATGGGGATTCCACATCCTCCCTTGAAAGCCTATTCCAGAGCTTAACTACCCTTAGAGTTAGAATTTTTTCCCTAATATGTAACCTAAATCTCCCTTGCTGCAAATTAAGCCCATTACTTTTTGTCTTACCTTCAGTGGACATGGAGACCAATTGATCCCAGTCCTCTTTATGAGAGCCCTTAATATATTTGAAGACTTATCAGATCCCACCTCAATCTTCTTTTCTCAAGACTAAACATGCCCAGTTGTTTTAACCCTTCCTCACAGGTCAGGTTTGCTAAAAATTTTATAATTTCTGTTGCTCTCCTCTGGACACTCTCCAGTTTGTTCACTTCTTTACTGAAGTGTGGCACCCAGAACTGGACACAGTCCTCCAGCTGAGGCCTCACCAGCGCTGAGTAAAGTGGGACAATTGCCTCCTGTGTCTTACATACCACACTGCTGTTAATTCCCCCCAGAATATTAGCCTTTTTCTCAACTGTATCACATTGTTGACTCATGTTTAATCTGTGATCCACTATAACCCCCTGATCCCTTTCAGCAGTACTACTACCTAGCCAGTTATTCCCCATTTTGTAGTTGTGCGTTTGATTTTTCCTTCCTAAGTGTAGTATTTCATACTTGTTTTTATTGAATTTCAGGTTGTTGAATTCAGACTAATTCTCCAATTTGTCAAGATCCATTTGAATTCTAATCCTGTTCTCCAAAGTGCTAGCAACCCCTCCCAGTGTAGTGTCATCTGCACATTTTATAAGCATATTTGCCCCTCCATTATCCAAATTATTATTGAAAATATTCAATAGTACAGACCCAGGACTGACCTTCGCAGGACCACACTAGGTACACACTCCCAGTATGACAGCCAACCATTGATAACTACTCTTTGCATACGGTCTTTCAACCAGTTGTGCACCCACCTTACAGTAATTTCCATCTAGCCCCATTTCCCTAGTTTGCTTATGAGAACGTCATATGGGACTGTGCCAAAAAGCTTCCCTTGCCCTTCAGACAAGCACCTTTGTGCTTTGTTCCAGTCACTTCACACACTTGGGGGGCGCTCCTCATAAACATCCACAAAGCTACTTCATTATCCTCCTCCAAATCCTGCCTCAAAACTCTCCTCTGGTGGGATGCCTACAAAAAGCTTGACAATGGTAGGACCGCTGGGGCATTGATAACACCATCTAGAGGGAGGAGTTAAGGGAGCACAGACTCAGTTGAGGCAGGAGAGTTTGGAAAAAGAAAATGGAATAGGAAGAGAGGACATAGAGAACAGGGAAGGACATGGAGTGAAGAGGACAGGGGTGAGAAAACAGGGACCATAGTGCAGACAAATGGAAACAGGTAGCACAGATTGGGAGGAGTGAGCGCTGTGGGGAGCTGAGGGCAGTGGTGAGTGAACTGTAAGTGGAATAAGTTGCAGGGGGATAGACATTTCGGTTGGGAGAGACAAAGAACCACAGAGCCTGTGCTTATGTGCTATGCTGAACTGGGGCCTGTATCTGGCAATGCTTTAAATTAATGTCCTCGAGCATTTGGGGCACTAAGTCAAGGGGAGTCCTTTCAACGGGCCTTGGATTGGGTCCTTAGAGTACCTTTAGCCAATGGTCAGGCACCTAAAGCTGAAGAAGTGGGTTGCCTGGACTGGTTGTGTATGGTGGTGCCATCTAACAATATGCTTTTTTGGATACTGTCATGGGGCATGGCTGACCCCAGGCACTCATTGCTGGCTGAGCACAACACAGCTGTCACTACCTGCCTCAATTTCCTTCACTGAGGTTAGTCTCCTAAGTTGTCCCGCCACTGGTTTGTGCTGGAGATGTGGCTTAGTCCTCTGGCCAAGTCACAACTAACTTAACCCTTTCCAGGATAGCAGAAGTTCAAACTAAAAAGTCACAAAGAAATAAAAAGGTTCTTCTGCCCTTTGGGGCTTCTGTTCACCCCACCCTCTGCTCCTTTTCTATGCTCCATGCTGGACTACCTTCGACAGTCTCTGTCTCTGCTCTGGGCTTGAGTGTTGGCCCCAGCCTGGTTCTCCTGGAGTACCCTTTCCCCTGCCCACCATAACTCAGAGCCCACTGCAAGAGGCAACCTACCTGTGCTTCTAACTCCAGACACAGCTAACTCTCGGTCCTTTTATAAGGCCCAGGTGTCCATTAATCTATCACCTTAGCCCCACCCCCTCAGGCTGGGAAGCAGCTAGTTAATTATGGACTAGATGTGGCTGGTCCCATTTCTTCTTAAAGGGGCCAATCACCCTGTGACAGATACACTGAGCCTTTTAGATTTTTTTCATTTAAATAATATTCTTTTTATTCCCCTCCCCCTTTGCTCATGCAGAGTGCCATTCACAGGGTAATTAGGCTTGGTGCAGGGAGCTCTGCTCGGGGGGCTGGAGGTGAGGATGGAACTGCCCCCTAACCTGCAGTGCCCCAGAGCCCCTGTTCCAGACCCTGGAAAGGAATAGTGGCGACAAGTCCTCTACTGGGATTTTGTGCCACTGGTTCCATATAAATGTGAGCCAAATGGTCCCTCCTCCAAGATATGTCCAATGGCCTATGCTGGCCTATTCCAACACTCTTTGTGGTCTGTTGGGATGCAGGTGCTCACCCTCCACTCCCTGTGCATGGGACGATGCAGGGCTTCTGTGGTACATGGGAGTCACCAGCAAGCCTCATATCTGGGTATATTTCATCACCATGCACTAAGGATCCTGCTTACATTTCAACAGAAATTGCTATTGCAGTTAGGATTTTGCTCTAAGCTATTCTATCTGGGTCTACAATTAATTACAGAGAAGTCTGGGCAGCTTTATCCATGTTGTGGGTTTCTGCTCTCTCCATGTCAGCACATTTTATTTTGGCTGCCACAGTTATTATTCCAAACAAGTCTTTCTATGCATTATTTTCCCAGGGTTGTGGTATATGCTCCAGGAACATATACTCTAGCTGTACAAAAGCTATGTACCAACTTCAATAAATGTACGCGATTCAGTTGGTATTTAAATAGCCTACGGTGACGGTAGTCAGCCTCTAAGAGCAGGTGTGTTTATGGGAGTGTATAGGGAGCTACAAAATAATCACATCATGATGTGATGATGGTTATGGGGTGACACTGCAATCATATGTGATATTGCATGTTCAGGAGCTACCATCATGTACTGAATCGATGTGATCCCACAGATTCAGGGTATGTCTACACTGCAGTCAGAGATATGGGTATTCTAGCTCGCTTGAAGAACAATGGCAATGAAGCCGTGACAGCATGGGCTAGCTGCTTGAGTACATACCCAGGTCTGGGGCAGGGCTGTGCAGCCTGCATTGCCGTCCATGCTGCCACAGCCTCACTGCTATTTTAACTTGAGCTAGCTGGATCCAAACTAGCTGGCTATGGCTTCCAGTCCTGCAGTTATACCGCTGATTGCAGTGTAGAACATGCTTGGTTCTGTTCCCTTCCCCCTAAAATTGCAAGGTAGACTTTAAACCTCAAAGTCCTTAAGCACACCCTTACATTCTTTGCTGAGTGGGGATGGGATCACTCATGAGCTTAAAATTAATCATGTGCTTAAGTGTCTTGATGAATTAGGGTCTTACCTAGCCAATGTATTTTGTTTATACACTATATAAACACAAAGCCAAACATTTCAAAAGTGACTAGAGAACTGGGTGCCTCAATTTTTTTGTTGTCCAATTTGAGGCCTCAAAGGGGCTTGATTTTAAGAAAGTCCTGAGCATCCACCCTCTGAAAATCAGCATCATTTAAGATATTTCAGATTGGGCATCCAGAACCACTAGTCATTTTTAAAATGTTGGCCACTGGTCGATGGATATAAACACATTTCATACATACACTGGTTTGATCTGGGGATAACACTACTGAATTCAGTCGAATACTCCTGATTTACTCTAGTGTAAGTGGGGATCAGGAATGGTTCATAATTGTTATAAATGTTCATAACTTATTGCGTTCACACAGTACAATCACTGCCTTATTAAATCAAAATCAAATTAAAAAATGAAATATTTAGTGTAAGCTGTAAATATATTACTAACAACAGAAAACACTCACATGGAAACACTCTCATCCTGCGTGCTGAGCAAAGTGACCGAAGGCTGTAAAGTGGGCAAGGCAGGGGTGATTAAAAAATAGATGAAAACCAAATTAACTTTATTACAAAGAGTAAAATGAGAAAGCTGTTCCTTTCTGAAGTTTACTCAGCAGCTCCAACCATCATCAATCCACAACAGCTGTGGACAGCTATTTAAGTCTGAGACCTCAACAGCTTAATTGGGGACGCATGCTAAAAGTTAACAGATCTGTGCCCAACAAGGTTAATACTGAGGTTAACAGCTTAGGATGCAAAGAAAATCACCCTGTGTTCCTCGCCCAGTGCACGAATAGCATAATTGCCTTGCTGCTACCAGAAGGTAGTCAAATCTTCTTAATCGGTGATCTCTCCCCATGGAAAATGTAACCTATGGACACTGGGCTTTCTTCATAAACATACATTTCTGCCTATCTCATTAACCAGCTAAGCAGCCATGATGTTAAAGGAGGTGGTTGATAATATCACAACTGCTTCAACTTGTATTGTACTACAATAAGTATGGACATTTACTAGAACTTCAGGAAACAAAATTTGTAACAAACGGTTTTCATGCTTAGAAAAATTTTGGTTTCAGCAAATTCTTTGTTCAGAGCTTTTTTTAATCTGTCCTTAAAGAAAGTGATTTTTCAAAATGTCAGATTCTTCCAGTCTGAAGAAATTTTAATTAATAATTCTTTGTCTGTTTTGTTATTACGATAGCATCCAGAGGCCACAATCAAAATCAAGGCCCCATTGTGCAAGGTGCTGTACAAACACATATGAGACAGTTCTGGCTCCAGAGAACTTAGTCTAAATAAACAAGAAAGACCAAAGGCAGGAGGAGAAGAAGAGGTGCAGTGACTTACCCAAGGTAACATAGAAAGTTGGTGGCAGTGCTGGGAGTAGAATCGAAATCTTTGATTCTTAGTCCAGGGCACTATGGACTGGGCCACATTGCCTGCGTGTAGAGTGTGTTTAAGTTATTTAATGAGAATATTTGATGATCAAAATTCTAGATGCGTTGGTTAGTTCTGATTTGACACACAGATCACATGTTGTTGTTTCTGTTTTCTAAATAGATGAGTGTAATTCCCAAAGTCCTCTTTCTGGTTCAGATTTACAGGTCAACTTAAAAACGTTCAATTTTTGCCATAAACAGATATATTTCTCCGTCTGTAAAATGGGCATGATGATACCTGCTTTTGTAAAGTGGTAAAGCTTTCGTAACATTTTTTGAGATCTCCTGCTGAAAAGCCCTCAATAAGGGCTGGGTGCAAAAACTTTGACCAAACCATTTTCCACTGAAACAGGTTGAAATTGAAATGCTTTTCAGAATTTTATGGATTTCACAAGAATTTAGTTTTGGAGCATTTTTTTCTGAATACAAAACTTTATATCCGTATCTTTTAATATAGGAACAAATCAGTTTCCATGTCTCCCTTTGTGTAGTTGGCAGCTGTGAAACACCAGCAGTAGATATTGGCGTTCCCTCCAAAGAGGTTTTGGCTTGGCCTCTGGATTTGACTCCAAGTGCTAATACTTCTAGAGCTATGTCCTCAAAGCCACAAATAGAAAGAAAGCCCCCAATGAATGAAAAACAGATTTTATGGTGTTCTGTAACCATCTTCTTAGATTAAGGAAGGGAGATATTGTAATAAAACCGCGTTTTTGAGACAACAGAAAATTACTAGATAAATCACACACACACACACACACACACGCACCTTGGGAATCAGATCTAGACTTCTCATCCTTTGCTTCAGAAAACACAGGCCCTAATCACTCAAGCCGAAAGCTAGCTGATCACCTGGGTAAGTCCCTTTTATCCTGTCTGTGAACCAGCCTTTAGTGGGCAACACATTCATAGACACAAAGTCAGTACACTATAGGGCTGGTTGGGACTTTTCCATTGAAATGACGTTTCAACAGTAAATGCAGTTTTTGAAAAATCAAAAGACATTGGTGTGTGGAACTTGTTTAGTTTCATATAAGTTTGACACAAATCTGTGTTTTCCTGAGCTGCCCTAGTGCCTCATGGGAGTCGTAGTTCAGATACCTCATGGTATTGTCCTCCATGAGTTCAGCCTCTTGGGCTGAACTACATCCCCCCTGGGACATAACAGTCTCCCTCGGCTGAATGATGCAGTGCACCACAGGAGTCAGACGACCACTGCATCATCAGCGTTCCATGAACATTTTTGATATTTCATCTTGATTTGGGATGCAGCACTGGCTTTCAGGATCTCACTGAACATGGCATACCGAGATCTCTTCTTTCTCCTCTTTATTTGGCTTAGACATTCCATGGGTGTCGAGGGGGAACCCCTCAAGGCTGCAATGGCAGCAGCTACAGATAAAACACACTGACAGTATAGTCACAATGGAAAGTGAAAGTTAAGATTCAGACTTCCTTTGCTCCCCTAAAGTTTTAAACAAGACATGCTCATTGACGTTTCGGCTTCGGAGCGCTTGTGCATGGCCCCACTCAGCACCAGCCGTGGTGACTATGGCCTGCCAGGGGTGAGGGAAATGAGGAGGGAATTGCTCGGTTGCATGAAACTATAAGTATAGGGCAATGGCACTGAATACTGGCAACGTTTTCCAGAGGAGGTAGATTTTAGCTGAGTGTGACAAAGGCACAGAGAACACAGCTGCTGCTGGCATCCTAAAGCCACTTGGGCTCATATGCCACAAGACTGTTTACAGCAATGGTGCCTGCTGAAGTTATCACTGAATAGCATGGGAAAGCGTCCTACCACGGATGAAGAACTAAGGCTGCCATCCCTAGAAACCTTCAGGAGAGGATTGAAGTGTACCTCCATGAAAGTTTCATCGATCTCAGGAGGATTCAAGGGTCATCCCTGTGTAAATAAAACAAAGAGCTCCACATGGACCCCCGCCACCTAACTGTACTGGAGAATGAACGGCAGCTAATGCTACCTCTCTTTGTTACACTTCTACCTCTTCCCGTAGGAGTCAATTAATGAAAACTTCATAGCTGTCCTCCTAAGTTGACGGAGCCAACTGTAATGGGAAATAAATGTACATGCTTACCTAAGATTCCCTCCCCATCCTTCGGGCTCGCCCATGCTCGACTGACTGGACTGTGCTGGAGTCTCAAACAAGTCCTGGCTTGCAGCATAGCTGGACCCCTGGTTGCATGCCCCCATCCTCCTCCTATTCCTCCTCCTCCTTGTTTTTCACAGCAAGGGTCTGTGACTTGGGCTCCTCGGACGTGTCCACAGTGGTCTGCGGGGAGGTGGCAAAGTTTCTGCCAAGTATGGCATGCAGTTCTTTGTAGAAGTGGGCATGTCTATGGCATGGAACCAGACTCTATTGGCCTCCCTGGCTTTCCAATATGCATGCCACAGTTCCTTCACTTTCACGCCACACTGATGTTGGTCCCGCCCTTCCCCTTCTCCTGCATCCCCCATGCAAGCTATTCCTAGATGTGCATGTTTCTATGGCTAGTCCGTACCTGTGCCTGCACAGCCTCTTCTCGTCACAGGCCCAGGAGATCCAATATCTGCTGTCTACTCCAGGCCAGAGCTCATCTGGACCATGTAGCCGCCACAGTCAGTTGAGCAGTTGCACACAACAATGGGGAGCTGCTAGATGTGCTCGCCAAATGGACAATCAGGAAAAGGCATTTCAAAAATTCAAGGTGTTTTAAAATGGGGCTGGGGCCTTCCGGTCAGCGTGACCCCGGGCAGTGGAGTTGACAACTGTGAGCAGTCAATGTTGGACATTGTGGGACAGCTGCTAGAGGACTGTTAGGGTCAACATATGTAATGCAGTGACTACACTGCACCTCAGTACATCAACCGTGGCTCAAGGCCACTCGGAGAGGCAGTGTTACTGAATCACTTACCTCAGTGAGACACCAATTGAAGTGTGGACACATGCACAAGTAGGTCACCGCAAGGCAGCTTATGTTGACCTATCTTTGTAGTGTAGATTAGGCCTAAATCCAGCTCTTTTCTTTCCTTCTGTCTCATCCAGTTTCCAATTGCTTGCTAGTTTCCATTCCAGACTGACCACCATTTTTCATTTCCCACAGAAATACCGTGAGAGGCTATTATTTGGTTATTTCCACATAAAAGAATGAAAGAAATCAAATTTAGATCAGTAGTTCCATGGAAAATGTCACACAAGCACTTCCACTCTTTTCAAGTAGGAAAAGAGAGGGAGAATAAAAACAACCTGATGTCAAAATCTGACCTGATTCACAATCTGCAGTAAACACCCTGTGTAATGGAAAGCCCTAAACTTGCATGAAGGATTTTTGAGGTGTTGATTTGATTGATCCTATGGCCAGGAGCATAACTTGAAGAGCCAGATTCTGCTCCCATTTGCAGCTGTGGGACTCCACTGAAGACAATGGAATTTACTCCAGTGTTCATGAGAGCTCAGTTAGTCAAGTTATTTTCTATTAATCTGCTTATAAAATGGTGGCATCCAGAGTTCAATAAGGGATATTGAAAGCTCACGAATACTCTGTATGCAATGCGGTAGCTAACTGAAATGGGTGTATGACGTGTTATATCTTAAACCGTATTCCTCATGTTCCTATGATCCAATTATCACATGCAGTACTTGTTCCATAGCAGTGGGAGTTCACTAGTGGTTAGTTTTTTAAATGAATAATTGCTTTATTGCTTAATTTAATATCTGTGAGTGTACATGCATTCAAATGATTTTGAAGAGGAACAGCAACATACGGACTGAAAACAGAGTAATGAACAGTAATGCATCAGACCGGAAGGACGTGAGGTACCACAGGGATCCGTGTTAGGTCCAGTCCTATTTAACATCTTCATTAATGATCTGGAAAACAACAGCATGTGAATGAGAACTGCAGATGTAGCTAAATGGGGAGGAGTTATGAGCAACAGGGTGTATTTGCAGATAGTGCTTTTAAACCTTGCTTAAAATAAAGCTGGGCTGGCACAGCAGGGAAACTTGCCTTCTCATTTGAAAACATATGGTATTTTACATCAGCCATGCAGTACGTTATAATCAGTTCTGCCAGTGCTCGTGATATCCTGTTACTATCAGGTGAAAGCTAGGGGAGATACCAAAATAGCTCTGCAACCCACAGGACCACCTACAGAAAAGCACAAATTACTGATGAACAGTTCTGCTTCAAGGATCAGTAGATGCAGTCATTTGCTACATCTGTAGCTTCTAGCACTGGAGAGGGTTTATCATCATTAGTAGAATTTAGTATTTATACGATGCCCAAAGTGAGCTATCTGCTTTAGAGACAAACATGGTCCCTGCCTCAAGGAGCTTACAATCTACAGAGAGACAAGACCACTGAAGACAAACCCTGGGCTGGATTTTTTGCTATGCCCAACCCTCTCTTGATGCAAAAGGGCCACCGGACTCCCATGTTCTCTGCCTGACTCCAGCCATAGGTGGGGCAGCCAGTGTGCTGCTGTAAGATGCACCAGCTGGTAAAGGTCCTCTGTGGGCTGTCCGCTACCTGAGCAAAGCCAAAGTGCAGCATGCGCCACTTTGCCGAAGGCTGTGGAAAGGCAGATGTAGAAGGAAGTTCTGCCAGCTCCTCACCCACAGGAGATTTCCTCACATCAGGGGAATTCCCAGGCAGGGGAATGTGGCCTATTTCCATTCCTTTGACTGAATAGTGCAAAGAGAACAAGGGGAGCAGGGAATCTGCTCATAAAGTGAGAGGGGAAAGGAGGAAAAAATCTCCAAGTCCAAGACCATGCATTTGCATATGTTGTGCCCACGGCTTGGTGGGGCTCTCTCATCTGAATTTATCTAACGGAAATGAAAGGGTTCCGGGAAGGACTGAAAAGGTTTGGAGTTTATTGGGTTCTTCAGTCTGACTGAGAGAAACCATGACCTACTGCACCTCATCTGCAGTGCCTTTGCCATAAGAACCTCATCACCTCAATGCTAGCAGTGGGCAAGGCTCCAAAGGTTTGGAGGCTCTAAAAACCACATCAAAAGCAAGGATGAGCCCCCAGCTACATCGTTCAGATCTGAAAATGGATCTTTCACCTCTCCAAAGTTTGGGGATGTTTGGGTCAGGATTTCACGGTCCATCTCTAATGAGAAACTCTTGGAAAACCAGGCCGGAGACCTAATGAGAAGTTTTCCTGGTAAGAGTTCTGGTACTTCCTATTTCAACATTTTTGCATCTGCTCAGAACCAGGAAGTGGAGGGAAACACAGAAATGGAGAATGATGGGAGGAGAATACAGCAAACCAAAAATGTCTGAATCCTCAACTCAGTAGGGGTTTGGGGAGGTGGTTTTGCCCAGTTCTTAAAGTATAGGGAACATCCATGCGATCAAAACCCAAAGAAACATTATTCCCAAAATGCAGCCTATTGTTTTGCTGATGGTCAGCTGAAAATGAGCCCTACCTATGTTGGCTTCTTGGGCTTATCTCCCTAGCAAGTGGAAGGTGTCAATAGTTTGAAGCAGAATGTTTAAATGACACCACTGGTTACCAATTCTTTTCATCCCCCAAAGAGATTTTTTTTCCAGTTACGTCACAGCCAAATGAACCTTCTTTGCATTTCTCCTGGAGCTCCACATGCCATGCCTTGTATGTATCGAAAAGGAGAAGATGTTATTGTGATTACCCAGCCCTGTTACTCCTTATGTAAGCATTACCGATATTTTTGACTGTCCTTTTTGATTCCAGTTGAAGTTGCCACCACAGGCAGCTGGCTTAGTACATTGCTTTTGCAACTTATCCGGGGCTAGAAGAGTCCAAGGATCATTTATCTTCAAACCAGGAGAGATATTAAAGAGCCATGGTAGTAACATTTCCTGCAGAGCTAGATCTGAGCATCAAAGGGATGGGGTGCGACATGTCACTGGTTCACTGAAACTAGAAGATGGGAAGCAGTTCTTAATGCTGCAGAATATTTTTACTAGATAATTAATTTATTTATTTGTAAAAAAGTTTTTCATAAAACCAACAGAGAGTATAAATGGACATGGATGGAAATGATCGGGATATTGTGTTTAAAAAAAAAAAAAAAAAAGGATGTTTCAGAAACTAAATCAGTAAAACCCCTGAGTCATGTGTGCACAGAACTTGTCAGGTGTTTCTAAATGCTGCTAGAGTTTTCTTTCTTTCTTTGAGACTATTGGTGCATGAGCATGTATGCAAACATGACAGTGCCTAGCATGTTTGTATGCATGAACACACAAGCATGTGCGTGAGGCCTCATGGTGTCGGTGCGTGCATGTGTGCAGTTCCACACGTTGCCTTTCATGTTTGTTGTGCTCCCTCACTCTGCAGCTCGTGGTTCACTAAGGGCCAGACTGAGAGCTGAGGGAAGTGGTGTAGGCAGGTGTGAGTATCAGTGGGTGTAATTTACAGGGAGTGGAAAGGGCTGGGCTGTGGCTAGAAAAAACACAACCAGCTGGAATCAACAGTTAGAGGGGGTAAAATGAAGCAGACACCCACCTTCTGCCCCCTTTCCTGTATGGTTCACCCATTTACATCCAGGAGGCTTGATTGCACATCGATGGGCCCGTGCGGCCTGCTGCCCCCCAAAGAGGGATGCACCCTGTGGGAAGGCAGGTAGTGTTTGTACCACCCGCAGCCTTACATTGCTCCACTGGAGGCCCTAGGGTAGAGACTGCCTGGAGAATGTGCTGAATTGGTGCATCCCTGGCCATGCCACCTGTGCTTTGGGCTGCACTGACCAGTTATGGCCCCTTTACTGCTGCAACCCCGCCCCCTCCCCCAGTTGCATTGAGGTAGAGACTGGCAGAACCCCTGGCTGTGGTAAATTCACCAGCGGAGGAAGTAGCAGTGGTGGAAAGTGGCTGTAACCTGAAGTACATCCCCAAAAGGGGAGTATTGGGGGTCAGGGCCAGCTCCAGGCACCAGCCCACCAAGCTTGTGCTTGGGGCGGCACCTGGAGGGGGGCGGCGCGGCGTGGTGCTCCGGCTCCGGCCGCCGGGGAGAGCAGAGCCGCAGTAGGCTCTCCGCCCTCCTCCCGGCGCTCTGGACACCAGTGGAGCCGCGGCGGGCTCGCCGCCCTCCCCCCCCCCCCGGCACTCCAGCCGGTCGGGGAGAGCGGCCCGAGGCCGGGCTCGGTGCCCTCCCCTGCCGCGCTTGGGGGGGGGGGGGAGGCTTTTTTGCCTGGGGCGGCAAAAAAGCCAGAGCCGGCCCTGTTGGGGGTAGAAATGGGGGTTCACACCAGGGAAGTGCCCATTCTGTTCATCCCTTCAGCAACTTCCTCCAGCAGTGCTCCTCAGGTGGCCTCAGAGCGATTATATTTAATCTCCCTCCTGGTGAATTCCCCTCCAGCGCAAGAGACTTCACTGCAGGTGCCGGGCAGTGTCGTATTTGGCTCCCTATATTCACCCTGCCCCAGATGCAGTGGCTCTAGCTCAGTGTATTGCCAAAGCTTCCCATGAAGTGTTACTGTCGCTGTAAATCTGGCGTTAGCCTGAGGACTGCTTGGCACACTCTTGATCTGTGAAAAATTAACATCAATGCCTTGAAAAAAAAAATAAGAGTCAGGATCAGATTCTGGTCTCAATTACTCTGATATAAATCCATTGGGCTGGATTCCTCTCTTCTGCACACCACTGTAATTCTGTTGGCCCAGATCTTCAGTGGGTGTAAACCAGTATACCCTCTCCACTGATTTATTACAGCTGAGGATCCAGTCCTGAATGAATAGGAGAGGAGATCCTTTTGTCCACTGAATTTTCCATGGAGGTTCAGAAATGTAACAGAAATCTTGGGAAATTCTATAGCGTCATTCAAAAAGCTGGAAGGAAACTGAAGAGAGAAGGGGGTGGGAAAGGCTCTGTTTATATTTGCAGCAGATGCTATCTAGAAGAGGAAAATACTTTTATTTCCCCTGTGGACTGGCAGTTCATTTTGCTGCAGCCAGTTTTAATGGAAAATAATAAAACCCATTTTAGTTGGGCTGTATCTAGAACACTTACAGGTCAAGCCTAGACTCAGACCAGACTGTTACACAACATAACGCATTAGTTTGCCACTTCCATCTTCTGTGGTCAGGGGAGTTTTACCATTTGAAATTGAATTTTATAGGTCGAGGCCTTTTATGGTTCTTGAAAAACATCAAATCTTTGTGGCGTTAGCATGAACACAGAGGCAGTTCCTGGAGGTGAAAACACAAAATCTGTGTATTTTTAAAATCACAAAAGTACAGATTTAAACTGGGAATTACAGTACAATACATAAGTCCCAGTATTTGACTCTGTTAATTATTACAGGCTCAAATACCCCAGGACCACACTCTTGCTGCTAAATCAAATCCTTGGACTGGAGCATCTTTGAAAAGCAGCATCCTTTCAGATTACATTTTTAAACCCATAGATTAATGTGGAAAAATGGGTTCATGATCACAAGTCTCTGAAAAGAGAGAGCAAAAAGAGTAAAATAAACATATTTTATGGTAAAACAAGTTAGTTGAAAATGTAAATGACCTCGCGCCCTCTTTTTTGCTTTTGTCCTGTACGAAGAGAATAAGGTACGGGGCTGAGGTTGTGCCTAAAACATCAAGAAAAGAAATGCTCAGATTAGCTATTTTCTGGTGCTTGATCTGTACATTCCACCGTGAGGAAGCAGATGTAGTCTTTTCCACAGAAAGCTCTCAGATGTTCTCTTAGGGTGCCAGAATGCATCACACTGTGACAAATGAAAAGGGTTTATTTTTTCCCCTCAGCAGAGTCACACAGCTATGATATTCCACTTCCAACATCTGTGTCTTTTCAAGAGCGTCTGATTTCTCGGTGTAAACAAAACAGACCCAGTATAAGCAGGTGGCTTTTCTATCCTACTCCAAACACAGTATACAGTACACACACACACACGCTGGATCTGGTTCAAACTTCCTGCTGGTTTGTCTTGATTGTTATCTTAAATAAGAACTAAAGAAACCTTAGGCTGAGCTTTTCCTGAGCTTGGTTGTTCCTATAGATTTTGCCAGCATGGTGAAAATGTCTCTGTCCCTTACTTCCATCCCTGTCCCTAATTCTCTCTGCCTCACAGGGGCATGCTAAACATTTTATACTCTGGGGTTGGAGCTAATCGGATCCACTTGGTCTGGCTGCCAAAGTGAGTCAGAAGAATTAACTGCATCTCTGCAGGGTCTAGAGCCTGACATTAGAGTGACTCAGCAGAAGAATGCATCTCTAAACAGTCTCCTAGAAATGTGTACATCCACCAGTGTAGACACTTGTACAGGGCTCCTACAAAGCGGCTGCAACCTCAGCCACATCAGGGTTGGGCCATAATGTTCAATGTAGCCCAAAAAAGCACACAGTGCAGAGCAGGAAGAGAGTAGGTTACTGGGGATGCACTGATTCAGCACGTCTCTCCTCAGTAGCCTCCATTGGCCATGCTGCTATGGAGTCCTTCTCTGTCACTCCTGGCAGAAACCTTGAGGTAGGAAAGTGACAAGAGTCCCCCTGGGGTGAACGGACCCTAGCTGGCCCTGGAAGGAATAGATACCATTCCCTTTCACCAGCATTAGTAAACCCCGCCTTGATAGTGTAAACTTGAGATGGGCCCACAGCATATTGCCTGAGCCAAACACCTGCAGTTTTGAGAGGGCTTGAATTCAAGGCACCTAACGGCACTGTTTTAAAACACCTAAGTTTCTGATCCTTACTCTTGATTTGTGCGGGGCAAGATGGCCAGTCTGTCTCCAGCATCAATCCCTGCCACAGCTGGCCTGGGACCGTGCTATCCAATGCAGGCGTCCTGCACCACATTATTGCTAGATAGCTGGTTGGCTCTATTATGATATCAAATACACAGGTTGGTTTTAATGTGCTGTCACTTTAGGTTTCCCAGGCCACGGTCCTAATCCTACAGCATAGGACAGGCTCCACGGGTAAGAACGGAAGCCCCTTTGCTTGAATCATTTAAAACAAGACATTTTTTCCTACCACATCCTAGCAGATTCCAACTGACTCACGTATCCAGTTGACCTGAATAAGAAGTCACATGGCCCCACAATGTGAGTCCCTTCCCTTCATTGCTGAACAGTTATTCACAAAAGTAATCAGTGGGATTATTTATATGAGTAAGAGTTCCACAATCTGGCCTTTTGCTCTTATATGCCATATTTCATCCACAGCCCTCAGAATTCTTTATAAAGGAGGCTAGGTATCATTATCCCTGTTTTACATGAGGCCTTGGCACCACTCCACAGACGTGCCTGTAGGGAGCTGTACATCATAGCTCAATTTTATTATTCGTTAGCACCACACTTTGCTTTTCTCTTGCTCCCAGTTACATTTGTCTTGTCTCCTCTTATACAGTATAGCATCTTCCAGAAGGAGGAGGAGGCAAGACCGCAGCAGACTCTTGCCAGTGCAAGCGAAATGATCCCATCTTCCTATATTCTTCTATCAGTCACACCTGCCCTGATGATCTCTTCCTCACACGCACGTAACCCAGAGCTCAAAGGCATGGCCAACTCCTCTACACTTTCCACCTCTGTGAAGGAAAGATGCCTAACCAGACTGTTGGCGTGCTGGGAATCTAAGAACAGCTGGCACTGAGAATGCAGGCCCCTTTATTTGTAGATCAAACACGTCAGTCAGCTAAAGGCAATAATTACTAAGCTGGGCTTTTATTTATTTAACCCTGAGCACAACACACTGTGAAGCTCTGCTAAGAAGTGTGTTGCGTGTCAATGGCAGCTGAGTGGAGGTGGGAAATCCATCTGACCACTTTGTTTCACAGTGAGCTTTAGAATGTCTGGAGCCCCTGTCAATCCCACAGGGTTTCCTATAATTTACTTAGGTAAAACCCCTCTCAGGGAGGAATTAACATACTGTTACTGTGCAAAATATTGACTGACATTTTCCTCTTTATGTAGCAACCTCCACAGACTAGCAGACAAAAATCTGAAAAATAATGTGTTAAATTTGTTAAAGTTCAGAAAAGAACAAATGACCTCCAGTGCCTCCTATAGGGATTGTTGGGTTAGCTGAGCAAATTAGACTGAAGCCCAAACATTGTTACTTTCCTTTGTTTCTCTTACGCTTCTAAAATTCCTCCCTGTAGATACCCTGGAAAGAAAGAGAGAGTATCAAGTAAAACTCAGGAATGAAAAAAAAGGGAGTAAAATTAAATTATGAATTGGCAGAATAAAAGTGAAAATACTCATCATTCATAATAAGATTCATGGTCATAGGCCAGTTTGTGGTGATTTTACCCTGGTAAGTAGTTACTCATTTCAGTCTAGTCTCTGACTTTAGTGGGACTTCTCGCCGGAGTAAATGCTCACTAGAATAAGGGTCTCCGCAAACTTGTCCTTTGAAATTGGAATGCAATCGGATAACATTGTAATGCCCTTATAGTGAATAATGTTTTACTCCATGACTTCAATAGGGCTATGTGCAACGTGAGGTGCTACTCAGCATGATGAAGGCTATCAGAACCTGGCCCACAGTTCTTCACACTTTAGGATGACAAAAAGTTGGAGGGAGTGAGATCCCACCGCAGGCTGATCTATCCTGTTGTGTAATGGAAAATGGAGAAAATATGCTCCCTTCAGCCTCAGAAAAAAATTCCAAACAGTTGAGGCTTATCAGGCTGTAGAATATTCTCCTGCAGTGGTAGGCCCATTGCTTTAGTCATTTAAAACTACACTGGACAAAGCACTTTAGCAGGGGACCATTTTGCCTTGGCAGGGGGGGAAGAAGTGGATAACCTGAGGGACAGATGAGAGTGGGAGTTGATCGTGAAGGGAGCGGTTAGGGGGGAAACATTGTATGGAATGGGGCTGCAGAAGGGAGAGTAGAAGGAATTTAGAACAGAGGTCAATTCAGCAGTGGGGTTTTGTGAAGTCATGAAGACAAAGACCAGAAGCTTCAATTTAATGCAAAACAAGTGAACTTCCCTCCTGTGCGGAGACTAGGCCTAGCCACCACTTCAGTCCTATATTCCAGGTTTAGATGAGAACTGTTTATAAACTGGTAGATGGCCTCTGGTGCATAACAGGTAAGTGGGAACTGAGTAGGTACATGGGCCAGAAGATACAGCCCCTGGGGAATTATGGGAGGACTATCGCAGTCTGAGCTCTGTAACCCAGGCTTCAACTTCATTCACACTGCAAAGTAGGTGGGATGGAGCCCACCTTAAAGCGAAACCTGGGCTGCAAGCTATAATTCTGGTGAGGCAAGCAAGCCAATGTTCAACCACATATAAACCTGGGTAAAAAGTTTGTGTGTGTGGACAGCAGGGGAATTTGGGCTAAAATCTGGATCAGAGCCCTAGTGAAATCTGCAGTGGAGACATACCCTTACTGGGATATAAGCCATGTGCTGACTTTCTGCATGGGGGTGGGGGAGGAGGGCAGGGATTTCAGCCAAGGTAAGGAGAAGCTAGGGCAGGGATCTGACTTCCATGGAAGGTCTGCCTGTGAAAAGGCATCAGGATCATTAATCATTTTTATTTTGCACCTTATTGTTATAACCCTGTTGCATTGGAACCTGGCTCCAGTGCTTGATCCTGCAAGGTGTGGAGTGCTCTATTGACCTCCTGCTGGCAATGGAGGACTCAGCCCCTAGCAGGATCAGGCCCCTAGAGTGCATGGCTGTAGATGGCGAGACGGCCAGGCTCTGAGCAGCTAGCTGACATTCACACCCTGAATTGCTTTCACGGATTTTGGCACGGCTCTAATCCTCTCCATGTTTAACTTTTTTAGTGTGTGTAAAGACTCTAATATTGCTGATTCCACAAAGGTCTCTGAAACATAATGAGAGAACTTTTCTAATGACTCAGAGATTTCTAAATTAAATGCAAAATGTTTATTGCAGAGATGCACAGGCATACATTATGCATTACCATTTCAATACAATAACATCACTCTGGTAGAAATTATCTGGGGGAGCTGCAATCAATTTTAGCTACTACTCTTGACAATCTGGTCATTCGGCTGTGGAAAAGTGCTTTTACTTGACTACTCACACTGTTGATAGTCATTGTGGCTTTTGGCAGCGCTGGGACACTATTTCACAGAGACCCACACTGCAAAGGGAATGGGTGTAGCTCTTTACATGCTGCCAAACCAACATTCCTGTGGCTTTACCCGACACCAAGGAATGTACAAACTTAAGCAGAATCCTTAGGAGACTTATTTTAACTGCTTAGGCTTTTGCAGGCTGTGATTGAATGCATGCTGTAGTGCAGGGCAGACAATGTATTCCCCCATTTGGCTTTCCCCATCACTAATGATCCACTGTCATGGCTCTGATTTGGAACAATGACAGTAACCGCTTTATTGACTGCATTTCCGAAACACTTGCTCCCTTTGCAACATGGGTTCTAACAGTCGCAGCACATGCCCTGCGCTGGTTTTGTTCTATCTAGAAACTGGCTGTTCCAGTGTTGGCATGGGGTATGTGTATGTACTGAACAGGGTAAAAAGGGGCTGGTTTTCAATACGAGTTGGAATAATGCACCGAGGGCAACAGACACCAAATTAGCTGGGACCCATCAGGCAAAGGCAGCAACAGAGGTGTGAAGAATCTAATTTGCATAATCCCAGAGACTCCATTTAGGTGGTTATTTTACAATGTTTCTTGTTCTTGAGTTTTTCAACATGTGCTTCAGTCCCAGCAATAGCTGCCAGACCCAGGCAACATCAGCACAGCCTTCCCTAGACTTTGCCAGTGTGCTTACGTTTGATCCGATCTGGTCTCCCCTGCGAATGGAAGAATTACAGCACTCCACCTGGTTCATCTGGCACAGCAGACACCTACAATTTCTATTTATTATTTGTAGTGCATTAGCACCTAGGAGCCCAGTCATGGACCGGGGCCCAACTGGGCGAGGTGCTGTGCAAACACAGAAGACCATCCCTGTCTCAAAGAGTTTACAGTCTAAGGAAATACAGTTCAGAAAGTGGTCAGATTGTAAAACCCAGTCTCACATTGAACCTGAACCCGACCTTACACCAGGAGTGGTCTCACTGAAATCAATGGGACCATTTATGGAGTAAAGTTTTCAAGTAACACGTGTAAGGGTGTCTCAGAACCTGGCCCATAGACTAGACTAGAGCATAAGAACTCTTTAATCAAAATAGAAATGAGGGATAGGACTGAGCTGCAAAGATTACAGTGGAGTCGCATCATAGGCGCATTTAACTTACGCTATTTTAACTATATGCGCTCGGCAAAACAAAACAAAACAAGAGAAAATAACAATTTAAATACTGTACCTGCAGTGTGGGCGATTCCGCCCGCCATTCCACTCAATGAGCGTTTGACTATACGCGATTTTCGCCTTACGCGCTGACTTCAGAACCTAACCCCTGCGTAAGATGCGACTCCCCTGTATATCTGGTACCAGATCTAAGGGTACATCTACACTACAGGGGGGAGTCGATTTAAGATACGCAAATTCAGCTACGTGAATAGCGTAGCTACGTGAATAGCGTAGCTGAATTCGACGTATCGCAGCCGACTTACCCCGCTGTGAGGACGGCGGCAAAATCGACCTCTGCGGCTTTCTGTCGACGGCGCTTACTCCCACCTCCGCTGGTGGAGTAAGAGCGTCGATTCGGGGATCGATTGTCGCGTCCCGACGGGACGCGATAAATCGATCCCCGAGAGGTCGATTTCTACCCCCCGATTCAGGCGGGTAGTGTAGACCTAGCCTCAGTTCCTCATTGTTTTGTGTTTGACGGATTTTATATTTGGATTTGTAACAGCAGCAGCCGGTTTACACCTCCTAGAGCAGATTACAGGACAAATCTGGCTTTCAGTAACACCCACCACTGAGTGACACCGACAGACCCTTTCGATCATCACCACTGTGTGGGTACAACTATAAGCCAAATTTGGCCCAATGGGTCAGATCTTCAGCTGACATACATTGGCACAGTGACAGTGGCTTCAGATTAAGATCTGGTACTCCGTGGCAAAGATCTATTTCATTTTTTATTTGTTTTAAGGGTTTTTATGCTAACTTGACAGCAATGGAGCTGCATTGATATATGCCAGCTGAGGATCTGGCTCTGTCTGATTGAAATGTAGGTATCTTAGCATATAGATGCTATCTATGGTTATAAATGCTTTCAGCATTGGCTCAAGGGCTGATAGTGACTCGCTGCTAATTGGGTATGTGCAAGGAAGATTGTGAGGATGTGTGCACAATGTGGGAAGGATCCTTGTGCTCGTTCTGTCCCTCACCACCACCATCTCTATCCCTGCATCCACCTCAACACGAAAAGCCACACAGGGCAGTGACCTTACCCATCACAAATGAGGGGGAGCTCTTGGCTCCTCCCAGCCCCACTACCTCCATTGCAACATCAAGTGCCCCCTCCTGAGACAGCTGATTCTGTCGGGCATGGGTCGGAGAGGCATGGCACCTCCATCGTGTGAAGTTCTTGTGCTCAGGTTAGCCCCTGAAATACAGAATAGAGGCCTAAATAGAGAAAAAGCTGCCAGCTGTGTCTAGGGTGACCAGACAGCAAGTGTGAAAAATTGGGATGGGGGTGGAGGGTATTAGGAGCCTATATAAGAAAAAGACCCAAAAATCGGGACTGTCCCTATAAAATCAGGACATCTGGTCACCCTAGCTGAGTAGATGCCTTTTGTGATGTGGGTACCTGCCCAGTAAAGCCACTGAACAGTTATCTCATATGGTAAAAGGTTTCAACCACTAGTACTGTGAGCTAGATTTGAACCAGTGACTTCAAAGTCAAAGGTTCTTTACTGTTTGCTTAACCATCCAGTCCCTTGCAGTGCACTCTCATTGTAGCAAACAACATCCAGTTCTATTTGAAGTCAGTATGGTATGTCCAAAGAATGTCTAACAATTGTTAGCATTAACTCCACTTAGTAATCTGCCCCCACACCTCTTGTACTAGTTTAAACACTACGGGACAGATCTGTGGCAGGTATTAATTGGACTGTTGCGGTCAATGGAACTACACCAATTTGCATCAGCTGAGAATCTGGCCCTATCTATTTTTTTGAAAAAATATTGATACCAAAGTATACAACCCCTGACATTAGGAATCGGGAAATCTTAAAATCACCCTCAGTAAGAAGTGGATCAGTGATTTCCTAAGATGTGCCGTAAAAAATACGGACTGGGGCCATGTTACTGATTACACACTATACATATCTCACTCTTGTTTATCACAAAAACAGGGCTTGAGGCTGTTGCCAGACGTGAACTTGCAGCCACAGTCAGCTACTACAGTTGTGCATATATATGCTGTACCAAGTTCACAATATGCAAGCAATGCACATCCAGAGCAGGATCATACCCACAGTGTGTGCTTGCTAAATCCACAGGGCCGAGCCTTGGCAGCTGCTAGTTGTTTGACATTCTAAGAACATGAACTTGCACGTTCCTCCTAACACCATCATACTCAGACCATAAGGTCATTTCTATCTGGACAAATTACCCTGCAGTTGGCTAACCTTGCCAAGATACTGTATGTCGTGAAAACAACCTTTTTGTTGCAAACAATAGAGTTTTGCTTTTCTTAGCTTTTCACATGATCTAAGACTGCATTACATGGCAAAAGTCCATTAGTTGAATTTACCCAGGGCAGGGAAGGGGAAACACAGTATAATCTTTCTCTGTCTCCTACAGGGACTTCTCATTGTGCCAGGAGCTTGACTCATTCAGATACAGCTGTACTCTGCACTAATGCTGTTAGTTAACATTTCTATGTCTAGGTATTTTGCACAGTTGGTTGGGTCCAGTGATTTTCCATTCCACATATCACTAGTTCTCTGAGTTATCCAGGTAAACCTATAAACTCATTGCGTTGCTCAATTTGCACCCATAACTTAGTCGGTCATTGGCCAGGCAAAGAACGCACTTCCCCTTTGGATTTAGTTATTGCATCAATGTGTTTTGTGAAGCAGCTCTTGGTGAGTCTATGGCCAGGAATAAAATCGCCATCAGTAAAAAGTGGGTCAGTGTATTTCCTAAGATGTGCTTTAAGAAAGGTCAAAACGACATGGAGACAATTGACATTCCTGAGGTATATCTACTGACTGTTGAGCAAACGTGTTCAGATGCCACAATGATGAATAGGCTATAAAAATCTAGACAGACAGGTGGTAGCTATCTCCTGTCTTTTTGTAACAACAGACAAAACGAAAGGCTGCTGTTGTTTTTTAGGTAATGTTCAAAGATGCACAGTATATCAAAGTCCTCTTGCAGGCCGAAGGAAATATAATATGTTTTTGTCGGACAAACAGCTATTGAACCAGTTTTCCACAGTCACAAATAACTGTTTGACTCATTATGGTTTTGGTTAATATCACAGTTAGACTCATGGGGTCAGATCCTCAGCTGGTGTAAAATGTTATAAACTACACTATGGGATAGTAGAGTTACCAGCTGGATGGCATAAGGTATTTTGTGATATCTTCTTTATAAGGTGTCCGAGAGAGATCACTAATTTGTTTATAAGATAGTGGTAAATAATTCTAGTAATTACTATTATTTTTATTGTTATGATTCATTTGTATACCTGTAGCACCTCGAGGCCACAACCTCATTATACAAGGCTCCATATAAACACAAAGTAAGAGACAGTATCTGCCCTCAAAGAATTTACAATCTAAATGGAGAAGACAGACAAAGGGTAGAAGAAGAAATAGTTGCCTTTTGCTGGATTGCTTTTGTTTTTGTGACTGATATGGCATCATATTTCAATCATTACCATATTTACATATTTGCCAAAGTTGGGAGTGTCTTATGATTTAAGTGACTCATGCTGTAATCTGTTTGGCTGCTAATACTGCATTGAAAAGAGTCCTTATTTATATTATGATTCAAGCAGAAAAGTTCACAAATTCATTACCGCTCAAGTGATGTATCAGTGGCACAAGCCCATTTTTCACCTACCTTAGCACTTCATGTGCTGCTTTGGGGACTCCGCGGTGTTTTTTTCAGAGTTTCTCGGACTTCAGAATTACCTTCTGGCAACATTCCTAGTGAATGAAAAGAGAAAGCTGGGATTGCTTCACTAATAGTTCGGTTTCCAGTTTGTTTCAATTATGGTTTTCCACTGGGTGTGAAACAGTTTTTTGCTGTTGTTTTTAATCTTTGGATTAAAAGCATGTAAAACACGTTGCAAACATTCAGCGGTCGCTAGTGACTGCTGCTTCTGCTTACCATGCAAAATGGCCAGCGTCTTTACAAAAGTCTTATCAATTATGTTCAGCATTAGGTTTTTCTGGCTTATTTCAGGCTTCAGGTTCAGCTGCTTATTCTCCTCCAACATGGTTTTCATGACAAAAGAAGCAAAACCCAAGCAATCCCATGCTTTGCTGATAGCAAAACCCACGCAGTCCAATCCTTCAGCGTCACTGTCGCTATCAGCTGATAACGAGGTTCTGCTCATTGCATTAAGAGGGGGTTTCATGTTCTAGGGCGCTAAGTACTGAAATGTGCATTTATTTTTTTTGAAAATGTTGGGCCAGATTATGCGGTTCCCCCATCTGCAGCTGCACAGGAGTGAGCAAAAAGCTTCCCTTAGTTGCCTAGATTCACAAGTGCCACCCACAACAGCAATCTATTCTGTGCTCTGGGGGACTGCTTAGTTCCTCCCCATGGGGAGTGAGGTGCCCAAAAAGGGGTGAGACGAGATGGGGCCCCAGTCCCACCCACTCTCAGTAAATAGGGGCACACCCAGCAAAGGGAGCAGTGTATGGAGCAGATTGTTCACCCCACTTGGGCACAAGGAACAGTCCGAGAAGAGGCTGCCAGTGCTCTGCACAGGGATATGGCTTGAAAAACACAGCATAGTTAGAAGTTAGCCCAAGAGACTCTCTCAGCAAGGCATATGGTAAATTTCAGTTGGAAATTCTGTCTGACAACCATTAACAATAAGAAAAGGAAGCCCACCTTATCCCCTCATTGAAATCTATACTCAACAGCCAATGAGACATCCAACCATTTCCATGCCACTGTCCAAGCCCAATGTGTCCTCACTGATTAAATGACCTGCTCATAAACTGAGGGGTTGGTAGAAATCAGTTAGCGTGGAATGTTTTTAAAATGTAGGGCAAGAGATTTTTGTGTGCTGGCTCATCCTTCTCTGAGAGAGGACTGGCTACATGATCTTGGACGGGATTGGTTTCATATTTAATGTACATATTGTACGAGATCAATGAAGCAGTCTCACGCTGTTTCAGAAGCTAGTGTGCCGGAGGAGTAAATCTGTGTCATGCACAGAAGGCATGTTTCATGGGGCAGTGTGTAAGAAGCTGATACGGTCAACTTTTGGATCACTCTCTTTGGACGCTGCGTTCGTTTAGTAAGAATATTTTCAAAAGTGCCTGAGTGCCCACCTGCTTCTTACGGCGCCTAAATACCACTTAAAATGTGGCTCCTGGCCAGTGGCTCTTCATATCCTGTGTACAGTACATTTAGCGCAGAACAACAAAAGAAAACATTCAGGGCCAGATCCTCAGCTGGTGTAAATTGACATAGCTCCATTCAAATCTGTGGCACCTACACTAGTTTACATCAGCTACGGAGCGGGCTCACAGTATCTAAAGTTCTAGCTATGATGTCCAGCTGAAGAGCAAAGAATAGATGTATTCTAGGGTGGTGTAACAAGCCATAGAGATATTTATACTTAAGATACAGTTTAATTCTAGTTATTATGGGACAGATCCTAAGCTGATTTCCACCAGCTGAGGACCTAGCTAATAAGACCCAGGTCTACTATCCTATATGCATGCTGACCTCAAGGAAAGCAGAAGTAGGCCCACCCTCCATATACGCCTACAGCTGGTTTGTGTGATTTTACTTTTTCGGACCACATTCTGCCATTGTTCTACCTGTAAAACTCTCATTGAAATAAGTAGGAGGGTTATTGGATTTTGGGGCCAACAGTGATGGCAAGATAGAAGTCTGTGCTAAGAGAGTTCAATGGGGTGTCTCATCATGGTGGGATGTCTACCAACATACCTGGTAGATTACATAAAATCCTTCTAACCTAGCAACGTTTGCCTGTCACTGTTCATTATCCAGCTCATCCACACATTTCACCAATGGCAAAGGACCTCGTTGTTTCCTCTGATGTTTGGACTATGATGGAACATAGATTAGTCTCACACCCGGCAGTCATTTCCCCTCTCCCTCATTCTGCAAGGTAGCTTCAAAATGATTTAAGAGTGTCATAACTATAAAGGGAAGGGTAATAGCTGTCCTGTGTACAGTACTATAGAATCCCTCCTGGCCAGAGACTCCAAAATCCTTTTCCCTGTAAAGGGTTAAGAAGCTCAGGTAACCTGGCTGGCATCTGACCTAAAGGACCAATAAGGGGACAAGATACTTTCAAATCTTGGGGGGGGGAAGGCTGTTGTTTGTGTTCTTTGTTTGTGAGTGTGTTCGTTCTCGGGACTGAGAGGGACCAGACATCAATCCAGGTTCTTCACATCTTTCTAAACAAGTCTCTCCTATTTCAAACTTGTAAGTAAATAGTCAGGCAAGGCGTGTTAGTTTTCCTTTGTTTTTCTCAACTTGTAAATGTACCTTTTACGAGAGTGTTTATCTTTGTTTGCTGTACTTTGAACCTAAGACTAGAGGGGAGTCCTCTGAGCTCTTTAAATTTGATTACCCTGTAAGGTTAATTTCCATACTGATTTTACAGAGATGATTTTTACCTTTTTCTTTAATTAAAAACCTTCTTTTTAAGAACCTGATTGATTTTTCCTTGTTCAAGATCCAAGGGGTTTGGATCTTGATTCACCAGGAGTTGGTGGGAGGAAGGAGGGGAATGGTTAATTTCTCCTTGTTTTAAGATCCAAGGGGTTTGGATTTGTATTCACCAGGGATTTGGTGAAGGTTTTTTCAAGGTTTCCCAGGAATGGAATCCATTGAAATGGTGGCAGCAGAACCAGAGCTAAGCTGGTAGTTAAGCTTAGAAGTTTTCATGCAGGCCCCTACATTTGTACCCTAAAGTTCAAAGTGGGGATCCAGCCTTGACATGGTGGTAGAGCGGTGGGATCATTTTAAACCCAAAAGCCAGTAAGATTTTTTTTTCCTTCTAGCTGCTTGGAAAGCCGAGCTGGAAGTAGATAGATGCATATCTTATCTCTCCTTGCCTGAAGGCAGAGGTGTTAAGTTTTTTTTAACAGGTCCTTTGTTAAGAGAAGGGTTCAATTAGCAAACTTGACTGGTAAAAGGACTTTACAAGCTGAATTGTTTTTTTTTTTTCTTTTTACATCCTCGGGAGTAGCTAGTTAGAAAGTCTCTGTTAACTCAGCAGCAGCCAGAGCTGAGAGCTTCCCAGTTTCAGTCAACTGCAGAGGGGGTGACCCAGCACAAGAAAACAGGAAAATGACTACAAAAGAAGAAAAAGCCAAAGAGGAGGCCCACAAGAGAGCTATGGAGCTGAAAGAAAAAGAGATAGAGCTGAGAGACAGAGAAGAAAAAGCCAAAGAGGGGGCCCACAAGAGAGAGATGGAGCTAAAAGAAAGAGAAGAAAAAGCCAAAGAGGAGGCCCACAAGAGAGAGATGGAGCTAAAAGAAAAAGAGATGAAGATGAAAGAAAAAGAGATGGAGCTGAAAGTAAAAGAGATGGAGGAGAGAGAAAAAGAAAGGAAGCATGAACTGGAAGTAGCAAAGGCTAAGCAGGATCCACCAGGCAATCCTAACAACCCCCCTCCAGGTACCACTTCCCATCCCAGAAAATTCCCCACCTACAAGGCAGGCGATGATACTGAGGCCTTCTTAGAAAATTTTGAAAGGGCCTGCCTTGGATACAGCATCGCTGCAGACCAGTACATGGTAGAGCTGAGGCCGCAGCTCAGTGGACCCTTAGCAGAGGTGGCGGCTGAAATGCCTAAGGAACACATGAACAGTTATGAACTTTTTAAAAACAAGGCCAGACTCAGAATGGGGCTAACACCCGAGCATGCCCGTCGGCGGTTCAGAGCCCTAAAGTGGAAACCTGATGTGTCATTTACCCGTCATGCCTACCACATTGACAAAAATTGTGATGCCTGGGTATCAGGAGCAAATGTTAAATCTCTGGAAGATCTGCTTTCCCTAGTAAAAATGGAACAGTTTTTAGAGGGTGTTCCTGAGGAAATAGAAAGGTACATCCTAGATAGGAAGCCCAAAACTGTAACTGAGGCGGGGGAGATTGGAGCCCAATGGGTGGAGGTGGCAGAAAAGAAAAAAACTAGTAGCAGTTGGAGCGAATATCAGAAGGGGCAAGCCGAAACAAAACCTTACCACCGGGGACAACCCAAGGCCCCACCCACATCCCAAGGGAAACCCCAGACGCCTTCTCACCCCACCACACCAGTCTCCACCAACCCACATCGTCCCGGTGATACCTTAGCAGGGCGATGTTTTAAATGTAATGAACTGGGACATATAAAGGCTCACTGCCCCAAGAACCCCAACCGATTACAGTTCATTACACCCCAATCACACCAAAGATCCCCAAACCCAGATGCCTCTCTCATACCCTCGGAGCGAAGGGAAACCTTGAGAGTGGGCGGAAAGAAGGTTACCGCTTGGAGGGACACTGGGGCTCAAGTGTCAACTATCCACCAATCCCTAGTGGACCCCAAACTCATCAACCCAGAGGCTACAGTGACAATTCAACCCTTCGTGTCACAGTCTGTAACCTTGCCTACAGCCACGTTGCATGTCCAGTACAAGGGCTGGTCAGGAATGTGGACTTTTGCAGTCTATGACAATTATCCCATTCCCATGCTGCTGGGGGAAGATTTGGCCAACCATGTGAAGCTAGCCAAGAGGGTGGGAATAGTCACCCGCAGCCAGGCTAAGCAAGCTTTCACCCCCATCCCTGTTCCTGAGCCGTCCACCAGGGCCCCGTCTGTGTTACCGGAGACCCAGACAAAGGTGGTGGAACTGGATCCCCTGCCAACGACTGCAACAGCCGTAGTGGATCCAATCCCAGAGACCCAGCCAAAGCTAGTCCCAGAACCGGAGCTGGCAACGCAACCAGCACCAGAACCATTGCGAGCCCTGAGTCCAGCGCTTGCAAACCCATCCACAACTCCAATGCCAGAGGGCACCAGCGAGCCTGACCTGGCGGAAGCAGCAGATAACCCTACCCAAGAGGCTCAGCCAGAGCCTGAGATACCACATAGTGCACCAGTGGACAGCGGTTCACAGTCAATGGAAACAGCCCCAGCACCTGCATCGCTTCCAGAGGGACCAAGCCCCAGTCCACCGTCCAAGGAGGAACTGATGTCTCCAGCATCAAGGGAACAGTTCCAGGCCGAGCAGGAAGCAGATGACAGCCTTCAGAAAGCTTGGGCGGTGGCGCGGAGCACCCCACCGCCTCTCAGCTCTTCTAACCGATCCCGGTTTGTTGTAGAACAAGGACTTTTATACAAGGAGACTCTTTCTGGTGGGCACCAGGAAGACTGGCATCCTCAAAGACAGTTGGTAGTTCCCACTAAGTATCGGGTAAAGCTCTTGAGCTTAGCCCATGATCATCCCAGTGGCCATTCTGGGGTGAACAGAACCAAGGACCGGTTGGGGAAGTCCTTCCACTGGGAGGGAATGGGCAAGGACGTTGCTAAATATGTCCGGTCTTGTGAGGTGTGCCAACGAGTGGGAAAGCCCCAAGACCAGGTTAAAGCCCCTCTCCAGCCACTACCCATAATTGAGGTCCCATTTCAGCGCGTAGCTGTGGATATTCTGGGTCCTTTCCCAAAGAAGACACCCAGAGGAAAGCAGTACGTACTGACTTTCATGGATTTTGCTACCCGATGGCCGGAAGCAGTACCCTTAAGCAACACCAGGGCTAAAAGTGTGTGCCAGGCATTAACAGACATTTTTGCCAGGGTAGGTTGGCCCTCCGACATCCTTACAGATTCGGGAACTAATTTCCTGGCAGGGACCATGGAAAACCTGTGGGAAGCTCATGGGGTGAATCACTTGGTTGCCACCCCTTACCATCATGAAACCAATGGCCTGGTGGAGAGGTTTAATGGAACTTTGGGGGCCATGATACGTAAATTTGTAAATGAACACTCCAATGATTGGGACCTAGTGTTGCAGCAGTTGCTTTTTGCCCACAGGGCTGTACCACATCCCAGTTTAGGGTTTTCACCATTTGAACTTGTGTATGGCCGTGAGGTTAAGGGGCCATTACAGTTGGTGAAGCAGCAATGGGAGGGGTTTACGCCTTCTCCAGGAACTAACATTCTAGACTTTGTAAGCAACCTACAAAACACCCTCCGACATTCTTTAGCCCTTGCTAAAGAAAACCTAAAGGATGCTCAGGAAGAGCAAAAGGCCTGGTATGATAAACATTCCAGAGAACGGTCCTTCAAAGTAGGAGACCAAGTCATGGTCTTAAAGGCGCTCCAGGCCCATAAAATGGAAGCGTCGTGGGAAGGACCATTCACGGTCCAGGAGCACCTAGGAGCTGTTAACTATCTCATAGCCTCCCCCACCTCCAACATAAAGCCTAAGGTATACCATGTTAATTCTCTTAAGCCCTTTTATTCCAGAGAATTAAACGTTTGCCAGTTTACAGCCCAGGAAACAGATGACGCGGAGTGGCCTGAAGGTGTCTACTACGAAGGAAAAAAGGATGGTGGCGTGGAAGACCCTTGGCCGTCTGCAGCGACAGCAGATCAAGGAGCTGTGCACAAGCTTTGCACCAATTTTCTCAGCCACTCCAGGATGGACCGAACGGGCATACCACTCCATTGACACAGGTAATGCTCACCCTATTAGAACCCCACCCTACCGGGAGTCACCTCATGCCAAAACTGCTATACAAAGGGAGATCCAGGACATGCTACAGATGGGTATAATCCGCCCCTCTAAGAGTGCATGGGCATCTCCAGTGGTTCTAGTTCCCAAACCAGATGGGGAAATACGCTTTTGCGTGGACTACCGTAAGCTAAATGCTGTAACTCGTCCTGACAACTATCCAATGCCACGCACAGATGAGCTATTGGAGAAATTGGGACATGCCCAATTCATCTCTACTTTGGACTTAACCAAGGGGTACTGGCAAGTACCACTAGATGAAC
This sequence comes from Chrysemys picta bellii, assembly GCF_011386835.1. Taxonomy (NCBI): domain Eukaryota; kingdom Metazoa; phylum Chordata; order Testudines; family Emydidae; genus Chrysemys; species Chrysemys picta. The sequence continues at coordinate 12,089,385 of NC_088799.1, read as the reverse complement.
CCGCTAAGGAAAGGTCAGCCTTCATCACCCAGGCAGGGGTGTATGAATTCAATGTACTCCCTTTCGGGTTGCGAAATGCACCCGCCACCTTCCAAAGACTTGTAGATGGTCTCCTAGCGGGATTGGGAGAATCTGCAGTTGCCTACCTCGATGATGTGGCCATTTTTTCTGATTCATGGGCAGAGCACATGGAGCACCTGGAAAAAGTTTTCGAGCGCATCCAGCAGGCAGGACTAACTGTTAAGGCTAAAAAGTGTCAAATAGGCCAAAACAGAGTGATTTACCTGGGGCACCAGGTGGGTCAAGGAACTATAAATCCCCTACAGGCCAAAGTGGATGCTATCCAAAAGTGGCCGGTTCCAAAGTCTAAGTAACAGGTCCAATCCTTCTTAGGCTTGGCTGGATATTATAGGCGATTTGTACCCCACTACAGCCAAATCGCTGCCCCGCTGACAGACCTAACCAGAAAGAAACAGCCAAATGCAGTTCAGTGGACTGATGAGTGTCAAAAGGCCTTTAACCAGCTTAAGGCAACACTCATGTCTGACCCTGTGCTAAGGGCCCCAGACTTTGACAAACCGTTCCAAGTAACCACAGATGCGTCCGAGCGAGGCGTGGGAGCAGTTTTAATGCAGGAAGGACCGGATCAAGAATTCCATCCTGTCGTATTTCTCAGTAAGAAACTGTCTGAGAGGGAAAGCCATTGGTCAATCAGCGAAAAGGAATGCTATGCCATTGTGTACGCGCTGGAAAAGCTACGCCCATATGTTTGGGGACGGCGTTTCCAACTACAAACAGACCATGCTGCGCTACAGTGGCTTCATACCGCCAAGGGAAATAACAAAAAACTTCTTCGGTGGAGTTTAGCTCTCCAAGATTTTGATTTTGAAATACAACACATTTCGGGAGCTTCTAACAAAGTGGCTGATGCACTCTCCCGAGAAAGTTTCCCAGAGTTAACTGGTTAACAATTGTTCTTGGAATAAAACATATTGTTAGTTTTTATATAATCAGTAGTATGTCTAAAGGTACATGTGTCTTATTAACTCTGTTTTCTCCTAGAACTCCAGGAAGAAATCACAGCCAGTGTGGAACCGAACATCCAACACTATCTGTGATTTGGGGGGCGTGTCATAACTATAAAGGGAAGGGTAATAGCTGTCCTGTGTACAGTACTATAGAATCCCTCCTGGCCAGAGACTCTAAAATCCTTTTCCCTGTAAAGGGTTAAGAAGCTCAGGTAACCTGGCTGGCATCTGACCTAAAGGACCAATAAGGGGACAAGATACTTTCAAATCTTGGGGGGGGGGGGAAGGCTGTTGTTTGTGTTCTTTGTTTGTGAGTGTGTTCGTTCTCGGGACTGAGAGGGACCAGACATCAATCCAGGTTCTCCACATCTTTCTAAACAAGTCTCTCCTATTTCAAACTTGTAAGTAAATAGCCAGGCAAGGCGTGTTAGTTTTCCTTTGTTTTTCTCAACTTGTAAATGTACCTTTTACCAGAGTGTTTATCTTTGTTTGCTGTACTTTGAACCTAAGACTAGAGGGGAGTCCTCTGAGCTCTTTAAGTTTGATTACCCTGTAAGGTTAATTTCCATACTGATTTTACAGAGATGATTTTTACCTTTTTCTTTAATTAAAAACCTTCTTTTTAAGAACCTGATTGATTTTTCCTTGTTCAAGATCCAAGGGGTTTGGATCTTGATTCACCAGGAGTTGGTGGGAGGAAGGAGGGGAATGGTTAATTTCTCCTTGTTTTAAGATCCAAGGGGTTTGGATTTGTATTCACCAGGGATTTGGTGAAGGTTTTTTCAAGGTTTCCCAGGAATGGAATCCATTGAAATGGTGGCAGCAGAACCAGAGCTAAGCTGGTAGTTAAGCTTAGAAGTTTTCATGCAGGCCCCTACATTTGTACCCTAAAGTTCAAAGTGGGGATCCAGCCTTGACAAAGAGCGATATCAGAGCAGCATTGGCTGCTGACGTTTGGTAATTAAAATATCCTGCCATTAACTATGTCAAAAGCTTTCTTAAAATCAAGCTAAATGGCTCTTCACATTTTCCTTTGATTAAAGGCAGGGAAGATTTTTGTCTGTTTTTGCTTCTCATTCAGGAGTTTATTCATGCACAGGCTGGATTGCAAACTGCATGTTCCATAATTGCATATGAAATATGGGGCAATAACTAATAATGTTCTGCTGTCATTAGCATCGTCAGGTATTATTGGATAAATAGACCAAGATGAATTCAATTACAGCAACTGCTAATTATTTGGGAAAGTTGCGGATTTTTGTTCTTCCCAGTGAGTAATGAGGTGAGTTAATGAAAGAAGAAATATCCAAAATTTTGCATGGAGATGATCCAGTCTAGTGGACTTCAGTCACCTGAAAACAAAGTCCTTTGTCATTTCAGTAAGAGAAAGGGTTCTAAGGATGGTTTAAAGAAGTTCCTGGATGTGACAGGGTGTTGAGTAAGCTCCTTGCCACTGGCAACTCCAGCCCCAATCAAGAGGAATGGATTGGGGCTGGTTGAACAGTCCTGTGCCTGCCTGGCAAGGAGAAACAGCTGCCAGCCGAATTAGCCAGGGGCTATAAAGGCTGGGAGGAAGGACACCAGATGCGGGGAGGGAGACACGAGAAAGGCCCGGCCCGGCCCAGTCCAGTCCAGTCCAGTCCAGTCAGGTCTGATCGGATCGGGTCCTTCTAGTCTGTGGCTGGCAAAGTTTGGCTGTTAAAAAAACCTGTACATAGATAGTAAGGTGATGGTGGGAAACAGCTGTAAATAAAAAGCACTGGTGTTTGCATCAACCCGAGGCATCCCTGACTGATTTGTGAGGGAAGCAGGGGCAGAAATCAGAGGGGCCCAGCTTATGCCTTGCTACACGTGTGGGCTTGTCTGGGATCTGAAGTCAGTGCAAGAGTTTGGTGGCCCGGAGATGGAGGGGGCCATGAAATGGCTAGCGAAGCAGCAGGAGGAGATATAAAAGGTGCTGCAAGCCTTCCAGCAATCCCACCAACTAGAGAGGCAGGCCTTACTCTCCTGGCCGGCGGAACAACTGAAAACCCTGCAGGACTTTATGAGGGAGCAGGCCGATGTGCAGCAGCAGCTCCTATAAAGACTGGTTAGTCCGACAGGGGGTGATGGCACCCGTGCGATGGGATTGGCCCTGTGTAAGTTGGGCCCTGCTGACTACCTGGATGCCTTCCTCTACACCTTTGAGCAGGTGGCCTTGGATGGGATAGGGAAACCTGGGTCCTACGACTGGCTCCTTATCTGGCCGGCGAGGCTCAAGTGGCCTATATAGCACTGAGCAATGACCAGGACAAAGACTATGAGGCGGTGAAGGCAGCCAGCCTAGACCGGGTGGGACTGTCAGCAGAGAAATACCAACAGTATTCTGGCTCACAGCAATTTCTCTGGCATCTAGAAACATCTCAGATCTAGAGACTTCCAGATGCCGGGGGAAACAGATGAAAGTTTGGGTAGGACAGAATTCATAGCCGATATGTTTGTTGAGCAGGAAATCCTTCTGCAGGCAACTTAGCCTTGATTGCAATTGGAATTAGTCTAAGTAAGAGCCAAGAAAGGACAGCCCTTTATAATTAAAATAAGGTATGACAGTCTAAACACTAAGAGTTGGTGAAATTAACCTATGTGTGGATGACAGTTTCTTGTTTTAGAGTGAGTCTTATCTAGTAGTTAAGAGCCTGATCCTAAACTCATTGAAGTCAATGGCAGTCATTCCATTTACCATCAGGCCATAGGTCTGTCATGTACTTTTCCTTGACTAAGACTTATATTCTTAGCATCCATTTATTGACTTTAAAAATAGCCCCTTTCCCATTAGTTTTATTCTTTGCTGTTTTCTACAGCCAGTTGGTAGGAGCAGTATGGAGCAGCAACCAACCTGTCCATTCTCATTCAAGCCTTTGTTATCTTGTGTCTTTAATCTTGAATAATAACAATAAAAAACTACCCCTTTTCATCTGCAGATCTCAAAGCATTATACATCGTTCCCCATTTACAAAGGAGCATTATCACCATTTTATCAAAGGGGAAACCGAGGCAGTTACCCAAAGTCATCCGGCAATCCTGTGACCGAGTGGGAATACAATCCAGCTCTCCTGAATGCTCGATCTACTATGCAACACTGACTTCCTGTATAATACGAGTATGAGAGTATGTGTATGTACAGCAGTTTCTTGACGTAGGGTATATTCTTTACTTATGCTAGAGGTAACTACAGTTTATCTAGAGGGTCTATGAGAGAGAGCAGATTGCATTTCTTTCTAACCCAAGATGGGCAAAAATCAGAACCGTCTGTTCTTCCCACTGCCCTGCCCGCCTCCAAACTCTGGTGGTTCAGATAAAATCTGACCTCCATTTCAAATCACTCGTTTTTTGCAAACCCCAAACCACGCTTGTTGGCCTGTTATAGAGTTGGATTGAAACTGAACACCATTTCAGAACTACTCCACACTTCTGTGAAAAATGGGACACAGAGCTGAACCACAAGAAGCCTTGCCGAAATGATGAGGCTAATTCTGTGTCAGTCTCCTTCAAGCAGTGGTATTAGAGCAGTGCAAAGCACTAAACAAACAGCCAAATGGACACGCCGCCTTGAATGACTGCAAGTATCTGAGTGTAATATGTTGCTATATTCTCCAGGCAGTGTCTACTTAAAAACACTGCCTCCAGCAAAACAGAATAAGTGCCTCATTTACTGAACAGATTATGTAGTGATGAGCTGTACAGTTACACTGATAACGTGTTAATCTCAAAAAGTACTTGTCCTCAATGGAGGGTGAGAGAAGTGTGCATTGGGGAGGACTCTAACCAATTCTATTCACCCCATGGAATAATGATGATGTTAAAATTAAAACATCGGCTCTCAATCATTTGGTCTCAGTGTGACTCTGGCGTCTGATATGACAAATAAAAAAAGAGATTTATTTCCCCTGAAATATAACAAACCATTGTGTACTGAAACTACATTTAGATCTGATCTTTGAGGGTTATGCTTCTTACAACAACTCAATCACCCCCAAATCTATTCATAAGTAAAAATATCTATGCATCTCAGTTTAGTTGAATGAATTTTGGTGCTAAAATCAGCCACCACCGTTACTCATCCTGGCTCTCTGCTCTTTCTACCCAAGATGTCTAACAAATTCAACTCCTAAAGGCAATCTGTAAAAATCAGGGACTAAACCGTCAGAGAGTCTCACTGGTTTCCTCTGTAGGCCTTGTCACTAATGAGGGATCTGGTTGTGCTGAAAGAGGCTAGCGAGCCAGGAAAGATGGAGAAAGAAAGTTGAAGCGATAAACTCTTCAATTTAAAGTGACATTTTCTGTGTTAGGCTTTTGCTGCTTGCGCTCTGGGAGGCTTTGCCTAGCAGAGTTGAAAGAGACACAGGGAAAAAAATAACCCCCAATTTTCAGAAGCCTGGGCTATCCCATTTATTTTTAATACTAATGTGACATAGTTTAATGTTCTGTCGATTAAATTAAACTGCCAGAGTAATGTAGACAGATCTTCAATTGAATCTCCAGATGAAAAATGATCCGCTTGTCACAGAATTTTTCCTGGTAACTGTCTAGCATTCTGACAGACTCAGGGCAACTGTAATTTACAAGGCTTGGAAGGAATCATCATTACCATCGGGAATGGAATGTAATCTTATTCTGGGCTGTGGTCTCCCAACTATGCTGCAGGAAAGAAGCAAAAAACAAACTCTGGACCTCAAAGAAGTGTGACAGGAAGCACTGCTTAGTTGATAGGAGGCTTACAGTTCTTTCCCATGTCGTGGAGATGTCACATTCCTCCTGCATGAAATAAGCATGGCATCCTGCACATTATGTTTAGTGAGGGAACTCTGCATGTGACTCCCTTCCACATAAATTAAAATGGCTAAGCTTGTAAGTCAGCATCTCGAATGTACCATAAGTGCTGTAATATATATATAGACTTGATATGCTCTGGACAGGGAGGTATCTAGCAGTCATGTAATGCAGACGCCAGGTCTCTTAGCCAAAGCTGTAGCAGCCTAGTCACCACCAGAGGTGGGGTTCAGATAGCCACACCGCATGGGCATGGCTTACAGCCATCATCTCATCCGTATATTTATAATGCTTTAAAGTTAGCAGTAATCTGACTTAGAATCATAGAAGATTAGGGTTGGAAGAGACCTCAGGAGGTCATCTAGTCCAATAGGGGGTTGGCTCAAAGCAGGACCAACCGCAACTAAATCATCCCAGCCAGGGCTTTGACAAGACTTTCACCCTTCATCTCCACCGGCTAGAGCATGGATATCTATAGTAATTCTCGTGGGTGGCCCTGGAAAGATACTCAGATTCTATTCATGAAAAATCCTACAAGTATCAGGACTGATTCTGGGCTCACTCACACCAGGGTGAGTGATCCTGCTCCCATGGAAGTGAGTAGCAAATCTCTCCATTGGCTTCAGTGGGGGCGGGCTCATGTGCTTACTTTGATCAGAACCTGGCCTATTATCTGTAAAGCTGCTCCTAGAGTTTAATAACATTTTTAGTCGAAAGAGATACACAAGAATAGACATATATTCTTCAGAGGGGTATGACACTGGCAAACGTATGTAACATTACATTTATCAAAGGCACCCGCATATTAGTTGTTGAGTGCATAGATGGTACCATGTTCAGATAAATCTTGTTGACTCTGATATTCAAAGACTCTCATCAACTTCAACTAAAGCTGAGTTCAGCCCAGGCTGATCCCTTTGAGAATCCTGCTCTTGATTTTTGCGATCTGATCTTTACCTCCAAGTTCACAACTAGTTCTAGAAACTTCAGTTCCTCGCACTTTCTTGTTGTGAATCTTTAAGATTTAAATGTCTCAAAGCGCATGATCATTGGCACAGAATTGTAAATATGTTGTAACCGACCCCACCACATCATGGCACTGAGGTACGCTAGTCCCTTTTAGATAATTGGAAGCGTGTTTTATGAACCATGATCTCAGAGGGAAATTCTACCTGTGTTCCAAGCACTGGGCCTTTGTGAAGGTGTAAGACATATTATCCCTCTCGGCTCAGAGGCCTGCAGCTGGCTGGGTGACTGATTAGCCCCACCAGCTGCACCTGAGAAAAGAGCTAGACCTTAATTAGCTGATCCTTATAAAAGAGGGCAGCAGGAAATGGAGAGGGGAGACTGCAACACCCTCCAGAAAGCTGAGGGGTCAGGGACAGTGCTCCCAATGTACTGCTACTGCAGAGAGGAATTGCTCCAGAAGCCAAATGGACAGAAAGGAGACTGGGTGAAGTCCTCCATTACCAAGGCTCTAAGATAAGAGCCAGGAAATTTTGGGTTGCTGAAGTTACTGGTATGAGGGACAGACTTGGGGAAGGGACTACTCGGCCTGTACAGACTTTTGAGGGAAGAGTCTGAGGTTTTGATCTGTGGTGTTAAGAAGGCTTAAAATGAAACAGCTAACCCTGCTGGAAACTGCTTCCCTGGATTCTGTGGGAGAGCTCAGACAGAATTACCTCAGGCAGTGAGCTGGCTCAGCAAAAGCAAAACCTGCTCTGGTAGGAGGAGGGTGCTATAAGATACACTCTGTAATGTTGTAAAGCAGTGTTTCCCAAAATGGGGCCACCGCTTGTGTAGGGAAAGCCCCTGGCGGGCCGGGCCAGTTTGTTTACCTGCAGCGTCCGCAGGTCCGGCCGATCGCGGCTCCCCCTGGCCGCGGTTCGGTATTCTAGGCCAATGGGAGCTGCTGGAAGCGGCGCGGGCTGAGGGACGTACTGGTTGCCACTTCCAGCAGCTCCCATTGGCCTGGAGCAGCGAACTGCGGCCAGTGGGAGCCAAGATCGGCTGGACCCGCGGACGCGGCAAGTAAACAAACCGGCCTGGCCCACCAGGGGCTTTCCCTACACAAGCGGCGTCCCAAGTTTGGGAAACACTGCTGTAAAGAATTTAAACATTTCATAGAATATCAGGGTTGGAAGGGACCTCAGGAGATCATCTAGTCCAACCCCCAGACAGATTTTTTTACCCCAATTCCCTAAATGGCCCCCTCAAGGATTGAACTCACAACCCTAGGTTTAGCAGGCCAATGCTCAAACCACTGAGCTATGGCCTATCCCTTACTGGATCCCCAGTAAACCACCCCCACACACCAGGAGAATTCTTTAGGAGGGCTGGCAGGAAGGAAAGGATCCAAATACGCTAGGCACAATGGCTCCTGAAGTGGAGCCTCTGTGGAGGTCTGGGTTCTTCCCCCTTCCCAGACTGACCTTTGGCTCACTCCCCTTTCCTCCAGCTAATGCTAGGGATGTAGGGTATCTAGCAGTGAGGCAGCAGGTTCTTTACATTATGAAATGATACTGTAATTCATAGAGACATTTCTCATGCCCAGGAGCACTCTCTGAAGTTTAAAAAAAAAATCTCAAATTAAATTTCCAGGATTAGTTAATTAACCAGGCAAGATGCCTTGGAGCCTGGAGAAGAAGACAAGTGGCTGAGAATGTAAAAGTTGCATTTGTTATTTTGACATCCTGGTTTTCTTGGGAGGAAGGGATGGGAAAGAATGTAACATGAGAGGAGAACATCTGGAGTATGTTGAGTGTAAGACTGCATACAACAGGAATGTAGTAAATATTTCAAGTATTAGTAGAGGCAGATGGTTGGGAAAATAGTTATCAAAAGGTAGCTATTGTACAGATTCATAGATCCACAGGATAAATCTGTACCCCACTGAAGTCAATGGCAACATTTCCACTGACTCCAATAGGGTCAGGATTTCCCCCATAGATTTTGGGCCAGAAGGGACATTATGATCACATAGGCTAACCTCCTATAGGCTATAGAATTCTTGCATCAAGCCCATATCCTGTGGCTGAGAGAGAGCATATTATTTAGAAAGAAACATCCAGTCTTGATTTAAAGATTTCAAATGATGGAAAATCCGCCACTTGTGTAAGGTACATGCAAAAGGAAAACAATGACTTGATTAAACTCCCTGGCAGTTTGTTAGGAATGCTTTGGCATAATGCAGGGCAAGCAACAGAATGAATGGATCTCAGGTAAAACATTAGATTGCAGGAAAATGTCATGTACTGGGAACTTAATTCACCTCCACTTGTGCAGTGGGGGGTGTGTGTGTGTGTGTGTGTGTGTGTGTGTGTGTGTGTGTGTGTGTGTGTGTGTGTGTGTGTGAAATGTACACCTTGGCTGGAGAGGATTCACTGCTTGTGGGAGAAAACAACCCAGTTAATGTGAGCATATTTTCAGTGCCTAGCAAATAATAATTCACCATGGTTATCTGCAAGGCAACCTGACCTCCCCCTGTCCTGTACGGACACTGCTCCTTATGGGGGATGACTTTCTGCACTATTGCCACCGCAAAGGGACAGACCTTCACCTGGTTTAAACTGCCAAAGCCTCAGTCACATTTCCCACTTCCTTCTCTCCACATTCTTTCTGCCCCCGCAACATTTATTTGCTGATATTCTCTGTGGCTGCTGCCTCCACAATCTACTTTCCACTCCCACCATATTCTTCCTTCCCTCTGTGTGCCAAACCAAACAACCTGCTCCGACAATCCTGTAGCTACCCACATGGGGGCTTAGATGGCTGCTTGTATTTGCCCATGCTTTTGAAAAGGTTGGGCAGCATGAGTAGATGCTGCCCCTTTTCTGCTGCATGTCTGACTTCTGCAGCCTTTGAGCACAGATTGGGAAAAGACATTTTAATGATAGCTGGTTGGAAATTTTCTGGCTAAATGTTCTTTGGTCAGAAAACGTCGATTTGTTGCACGTGAAATATTTTGTAGAAATGTGTTGATTTTGACCAACGTTCATTTTGAAAGAAAAATTGGACAATAAAAAGTGTTTCACGAAGGTTAGAGCATTCTGCTTCAACCTTTCTGAAATGTAACCTTTTGATTTTCCATTTAGAAACGCCTTCTCGTTTCAATTTTTTAAACTTTTTCTTATACAATATAAATTTGAAAGCCAAAATCAGAACAAAATATTCCAATGTTATTGAAACACAATTTTTAATAGATCAAAAATGATATTTTCCCCCAAAATTTCATTGCATGGGAAAGTTCTAAATTTTTGTTGTCATTCTGTTTCAGAACAGAAACCCGCCCCGAAATTGCAGAATGCCCCATTAAACAAATTGGTCCCAACCAATTCTAATGTTAATATCACTTTGGAAAAAAAGAGTGACCAGTTCTTTCATCCATTGTCTGACGTATGTTCCAGCAGAGCAGGCCACAAAAGTCTCATGATTGGTTTGCTGAAGTGTCTTGAGTGACCTAGCTGTGGGGAAGTGCTTTAAATCCGGCTCCCCGTGGACTAGTGTCCACATCTTATAAACCACCATCCAATAGGCAGTCTTATTAGAGAGACTGGCATGGAGGCTGACCTATCGTCTTGCTTTTACAGGGGTGATCCCACTACATGTGGACATATATATAGGATGTGCTCTCTCTGTTCTTTGGCTACTGAGAATTTTAGTCTCTAGAGCTGTCAAAATAGCCTCTTTTACACACACATTCATAAAATTAATAAATAGCGGGAGTGAATGACTCCTGTGAAGTTTTTGTAACGCTGCCTTTTCTTCTGGGAAAGGTTATAGTACAATCATCCAACTCGTAAGGTAATCTAACTAATAGATTTTTTTAAAATAGAGCACACGGCACAAAAATGACGGATATACAAATAGATAACATTAAAATATAAAAAATTGGTAGGGGGGAATTCATTAAGTGCCCGTTAAAAACATTGGATTCAACTTTGTAGATTTACAAGTAAACTCAAATGATAATTATCTGAAAGGCAAATACCATGATAACTCTGCAAACACATTACATGTCTTTTTTTTTTTTTTTTAAGAAACCCTTGAGAGCTAGGTCAGGACTTGTGCTTTTTTAAAATGTTCACCATCAATATTTTTTTCTCCACTAGATCTCAAGAAGAAAATGAATGCAGCATAATCTGAACATTACAACATGTGTGTTTATAGAACACAGCATGGAGGGACATCAGTCACATTAGCTAATAAACTCTTACTTCTATTAAACCATCCTTCATTACCATCCGTCCCCCAATTATATCTATTATTTATTTAAAATTGAAGCTGGCTTGTGAAAGATTTCCTCTTTATAACAGATTCAGCTAATGGTCTGTTTTCTTGTAATTTATACTAATAATGATTGCTGTCATGTTTTAATATATTTCAAAGACTTCAACAACTTCACGCGGTAAGACTGCTATTATATACTCAAGTGACTGGTTTTATGGAAGAACCACAGCTTTCTAATAGTTAGATCAAATGCTGAAAGAAGGGGAAATAAAATACAACACCAGTTCTCACAGCTCGTATTCCTAGCAAACAAATGAAAGGGGCAAAAAGGACAAAAGATATATAAAACATTGATACTTCAAGCCACTGTCTTTGGACAGTATTATTTTCCAACAGAAATGGTGGAAGCTCCATTGCTTGGGTCATTTATTACTGGAGTGGACAAAATCCTAGAGCACATGTGTCAAACTCAAGGCCCGCGGGCCACATCCGGCCCGCCATACAATTATATCCGGCCCGCGAAATCGTTTTATATATCTGTTTTTAATGGCCCTGTGATATGACGCCCCAATAACACACACTACAAATCCCATGATGCAGTGCAATTGCCGCCAACGGCAAGCCGCGGTTCAAGTTCGCGGTCTGTTGATGTATACAACGCTAATCTCAAATCAAAGCTAGACCCCAACAATGGCCAAGAGAAAAATTGATTCTGAAAACCGAGGCTTTCAAAGCCGGTGGGAGAATGAGTATATGTTTACTGAAATTGCAGGTAAACCAGTGTGTCTCCTTTGCGGGAGTAATATCGCTGTAATGAAGGAGTATAACCTAAGACGGCACTACGAGACGAAACATGAGAACAAATTCAAAAACCTGAGCGCAGGACAGAAGCTACAAAAGGTAGAGGAGTTGAAGAAGAATTTGACATCCCAGCAGACGTTTTTCACCAAAGCAAAATCACAAAGTGAAGCTGCTGTGAAAGCAAGTTTCATTGTGGCCGAAGAGATCGCCAAATCAGGACGGCCGTTTACCGAGGGGGAATTCGTAAAGAATTGTATGATGAAAGTGTGCGACGTCCTTTGTCCAGATAAAACGCGAGCGTTTGCAAATGTAAGCCTCAGCAGAAACACTGTTGCTAATCGGGTTTGTGAGATGGCGACTGATTTGAAAACACAGTTGATTGAAAGAGCAAAAGATTTTGTTGCATACTCCCTTGCCGTGGATGAAACTACTGACGCGACTGACACTGCACAGCTGGCGATATTTATCCGTGGTGTGGATTCCAATTTGTGCGTAACAGAGGAAATACTGGACATTAAATCGATGCACGGGACAACGAAAGGAGAAGACATCTTTGGAAATGTATTTCAAAGTGTAACCGACATGAAACTGCCGTGGGAAAAACTCGTTGGACTTACAACAGATGGCGCACCTGCTATGTGTGGTGAAAAAAATGGACTGGTGGGAAGGATGCGCTCAAAGATGCGGGAGGAGAACTGTGCCGGTGAGTTGACAGTGTATCACTGCATCATACACCAGGAATCGCTGAGTGCTAAAGTCCTAAAAATGGATCATGTGATGAACACTGTAACACAAACCGTCAACTTTATCAGAGCCCACGGTTTAAATCACCGCCAATTCCAGTCTTTTCTGCGGGAAATAGATAGCGAATTTGGCGATATGCCATATCATACGGAGGTCCGGTGGCTAAGTCGGGGAAAAGTTCTCAAAAGACACTTTGAGCTGCGAGAGGAAATCTGCCAGTTCATGGACAGTAAGGGGAAAGACTGCACAGTTCTGCGGGATGAAAAGTGGAAATGTGAGTTGGCGTTCCTGGCTGACATAACGTCGCATCTTAGCGCTTTAAACCTTCAACTCCAGGGACGGGAGCACATAATAACCGATATGCATGATGCAGTGAAGGCATTTCAAGTGAAGCTGCGCTTATGGGAGACACAAATGCACCAATGCAACTTGTCTCACTTTCCCTGTTGCCAAGTAATACGGAACCAAGAAAGTGCCACAGTTTTCCCAAATGCCACCTTTGCTGAAAAACTCAGCGCGCTGCGCACTGAGTTCGCACGGCGCTTCAGTGACTTTGAGGCACAGAAAAGTAACTTCGAGCTGCTTCGCAACCCATTTGCAGTCGATGTGGAAACCGCACCTGTAGAAATGCAGATGGAGCTGATAGAACTGCAATGTAACGGGACACTGAAGGCAAAGTACGACACTGCGGGGCCAGCACAGTTCACTCGCTTCATTCCTGAAGCGATGCCGCAGCTCCGCCAACATGCGGCTCGAATCCTGTCCATGTTTGGCAGCACATATCTGTGCGAGCAGCTGTTCTCTGTGATGAAAATTAACAAAACGTCACACAGGAGTCGCCTCACTGATGAACACCTGCAATCGATCCTGAGAATCTTCACAACACAGAACCTAACCCCAAACATAAACGAACTTGTTGCAAAGAAAAGACTCCAAGTATCAGGCTCTGACTAAATAGGACAAGAAAATGGAATGTTATGATTTGTTATGATTATACTTTTGCTTTAAATTCAATTTTTTATTTATATTTTCAGATTTTTTAATATTCCAGCATGTACAGATTTTGAATGTATTGTATTGACAGGATATTTTTTTATGAAGAGCAAAATATTTTAAGTTGAAATGTATTTATTTTGGAATGATATCCTGTATTTTGGTTCATATTAATGGTTAAAAAACATAAATATTTAGTCTGTTAAATAAATGGTTATACTGTTCGGCCCGCGAGTTTTGAGTTTTGGCCCCCTGTGCAATTGAGTTTGACACCCCTGTCCTAGAGAATCCGCTGTGTAGAACAATCCTGGGTTGATTCCCAGGGGATGAAATAGATGATCCCTTAGTTATCTTTTCCATCTCTAATTTCTAGGAGGCCAGGGTACATTAAACACCTTCACTGCTGAATACAAATGCAACCTCTAGATGTTCAGCAATTGCATATGGCAGCATCTTCTAGGGCCCAGTACTGCCAGGCTCAATCATAAGCTCCATGCAACATAATATGACTAGAGCCTGAATGGGTTGCTACTCCCCATCCCCCGAAGATGGATAGAAAGTGAGGGTGACAGGTGAGGCAGGAAGTAGGTGGACCTCACTGACATATCTCTAAAGCACTATCTAAGGCACCAGAGCCAGCACAGAAGGGGTTGGAGAAATCTGAGTCAGCAAAAGGATTGGCATAGGTTACTTTCCCACAGAGGAAGGGGGAAGCGGAGCTGAGAGTCACAATCTAGTTCCTGACCTCCTCCTGGAAAGTTTTAACTGAAAAACCGGAACATTAACAACAGGAAAAATGATTTTTTTCCCAATTATTTTTGTTTTGAAGAAAGGCCCATTTTTTGTTCAGAAAAAAATGTCGACTGGTTTTAGTGGTTGGTGTGTCTATGGGAGTAAGGCATTACTCCTCCTCAGCAGGGCAACAGAACCTGAACCGCTGAATCCTGGTACCATTCCAACTGATTCAAATCTGTGTACATGGAAGTCAACGGGAGCTTTAGCTGAGTGGAGGCTGTATGAGGACAGCAGGATGTGGCTCTGGAATGTGGATTTGGCATGAGGCGGCATGTTTCCCTCTCACACACAAATATCAATCCATAACATGGGCTGGATACAGCCTTAGAGTCTCCTCACAGAATCACACTGCAAAGGGAGTGACTGTGCATGCACAGTAGCTGATATTCACAACCCCATATTAATAATCCTGGCTTCCTTTGCAATTTAATACAACAAGGCTTTATTCATGTTATTAGTGAATGACCTGCAAGACGTTGGAGGAAACAAAGCTGGATTTGAGTTCCATGAACAGCTGGAGAAAAGGCTTTTGTGAGCAAAATGTTGTTAATACCAACGCCACCTTCTGTACTAAACCCACCAAAATTGGACTGTCTGGAAAGAGTTAGGGGTCTGAGCCAAAGTCCATTGAAATCCAGGGCCTCAAAGCCAGGAAATATATTTTAAAAACAGAACCTGGTTTTCAACATTCAGTCCTAAAGCTGGAGACCTTTAAAAATGTAATTTTCTCACATTAGTTAGTTTACAACATGCGTAGCCAGATGCCACTATATTATGAAATAATCTGCACGTGGGCTGACAAATTTAGGCCCTTGATGCTATCGGCATGTATGTATATGCTTAACTTTATGTACTGTAATTCCATTTAAGTCACTTGAGGTACTTATGGGGTATGTCTACATAGGGATAAAAAACCCACGACTGGCCAGGCTCAGTTGACTTGGCTCTGGGACTGTGTAGGCATACTCACAATGTGTACAGTTAAGCACAGGAGTTGGGAGGATCAGGGCCTAACGTTTTAACCACATACAATTTAAAATCAAGGGGTCCTGGCTTACCCCCTTTAAAAAGCCTCTGAAGTCAAAGTTCCAAAGAAACAGGATTCAGCCCAAAAAGAACAGGAGTACTTGTGGCACCTTAGAGACTAACAAATTTATTAGAGCATAAGCTTTCGTGGACTACAGCCCACTTCTTCGGATTCAGCCCAGGTTCAATCCTAACTAGAGATGGGTGAGTAAATTATCTGGTGAATTTAACTTCTCTATTTGCAGAATATCTGTAAGCCAACCATGATTGGTTTTATTTTTGTTTCCTGTTTTCACAAGTACTAAATCAAACATGGGATGACAATGGTTTCAGATTCGCAGGTAATCCTGTCATTTTTTGCGTGGGAAATGGTAATATTTGTGCCTTTGGCACACAGTTAGTGTTCTTATATTAACCCCACATTTTACATTTTTGATAGGTTTTAACAGCAAGTTTAACATCTTACTTTGAAATTAATCACTGGAGAAAAGTTTATATAGTAGCTGTGACGATAAAAGAAAATGATTAACAAGTGGTGAAAAATCTTCCAACACAAAATTCAGGTCAACACGGGCATGCACCAGTTTGAAAAAGCTGCCATTTTAATATTTCTTGAGTACGCTACGTACCAACTAATCTTATATATGATAAAAAAAATCCTACTTTTAATTTATAAAGTAAATCCCCATCCGGAAAACACTTAAGCATATAAGTTTCATGCACTTGAATAGTTCTATTGAACTCAGTGTTTCTATTAATATTCCTAATTTCACTCCTGTGTGTAAGGCTTTGCAAGGTTGAGTCTCAAGGTCCCAGTTCTGCATACCTTGATTCACACGAGTAACCCTCCCCGTGTGCCTGCTTCCATTGATTTTGGCAGAATTAGCTATTGGGTTTGTAGGACAGCACCACATTTAAATCAACTACTCACATAAGCATTCAAATTTGAGATGAAAACTGACTTACTAGGGTGTTTTTATCCGTGTCTTTGCAAATGCAGGATTTTTCCCTACCGTATATTCTGAAGCTCTCTGGCCAGATCCAGTTGTAAATGACTCACGCAATAGGGCTTCCACCACTTCTCTAGAGAGACTATTTCAAAATCTAATAAACTTCAGTTAGGAATTGTCCTAAATTGTCCCTTGCTCAATTACATACATTACACCTATTTATACCCCTCTGGCCACCCTAAATACAGTTTCCCTCCTTGGTATTTACACCCTTCAAATAGTTACCCATGGTCTTCATGTACCTCCCCCATCTCAGTTATCATTGGGTCAAGCACAAACTTTCCTCATAATAAATCAGTCCTTCTAGTCACTTAATAATTTTTCTTTCTTTTCTCTAACTTCTCTCCAGTGTGTAAGAACCTTTCTGGCAGAGAGCTGCCCAGAGTTGCATGTATGTGGCTGACATTTGGAAAGCTGCATATGGGATTTGGATGCCTACTTTCTTATTAATTTTAATTTAGGTGTTAAAATCTCTTAGGCAGCTTTGAAAATCTCAGCATCCTGGATTTAAGGAATTGAAACTCTAGAGAACAAATGAGATGCCATATAAGGAAAAAAGCATAGTTCAGGATTCTTCATAGCTGTGTGTGCAAGTGAAGAATAGCTGATAATGGGGTACGGGAAATATTAATCCCCATTAACACTCAGGTTCTTGCACTCTTTTGTAATTAATGCTAGAGAAATAGTGGCTCAATATATTGTAGTTAACTTCTGTAACTGGGTTACTGTGAAAGCTACTGTGGAAGCTTGCAGCTAATTCAACCTCTCTCTATCAATAGATGGCACCACAGAGTAGTTGTGCTCTTAGGTTAACGAAAATGTAATTTATTAAACAACCATCACTCCTGCTCCTACCCTAAAAGCTGCAGTTCTGGCTAAGGGAGAATTCCCTAGGTACAGGCAGTCAGGATGATAGCCATAAAGACTGACTCCTGAGGACCCTCTCCCAAGGCTGATGTGCAGGGTGTGCCCAGCGGCAGGGCTGGAGGTGGGAAGGAGCAAAAATGGACTGTGATGAGTCCACATTTGGTTTCAGGGAATGAAAAACTGATTCTTTCTTGAGGCAGAGAGACTGGAATTGTTGGGACTGCATGTGTATCCACCAGGGGAGTGTATGGTGTGGACAGAAAAGCTGGCCTATTCCAAGGTAAAATACCTTTGATCTAATTCTGAATTTTAACTGGTTGCTTTAACATTCAAACTCTTCCCATTATTAAAGTGCATATTTAAGGTGCAGCATTCTTTGTGCCCATTTGCTTGAATTAACAAAGGGTCTTCATGCATTATTAGAAAATCTTAAACCAAAAAGATATAGATTACACAAATTACTAATGCAGATTACATTTTTTTCATATAAACATATATAGGGTCAAAGTCCACTCTGGTATAACTTCTGACTTCAGTAGACTTACACGAGGGATGGAATTGACCTGTAACTGGAAATGACCAGAGGATGACAATTTTGTTTTGCAACACCTTTTGAGGTTTCAACATTTGTTTTCGTTCCACATTGGAATGAAAACAAAGCCTTTTGAAGATTTTTGCAAACAGAACTGTGTTAAGACATCTTTTCAAATTGAAAAGGTCAGGTTTTTGATTCAGGTCTCTCTCTGATACCGGACCTCAGAAACTTTCCTGTTGAAAAATTGTCAGAATCAATGTGTGTCTGCAAAACCTTTTGGCTTCAACAAAAGAGCATGTTCTGAGAAAAAATGTTCAGACCAGTTCTAGCTGTAATGGGCCTTTTAGACTGATCACAAGGTTTGAATCATGTAGACACCTTAGGACAACAGGCCTGAATCCCAGTAGATTAAGTCAGGACTTCCTCCTTCCTACGTAAATAAAGTTCTCTGCTGTTTAGGACATGTGATGTGTCTTTCATCTGAGAGCTTAAAAACTGATGTCCTTTCTGCTTTGCAGGGACAACAAAGTTGCCAAGGCATATTTGGTAACAGTGAGAATTTGCCTCCACATCCTTGGCTAACATTCTATCCTGAAGAACGATCCCTCACTCTCACAGACCTTTGGGGGCAGGTCCTCGCTTACAGACAGCCCCCCAACCTGAAGCAAATACTCACCAGCAACTACACACCACACAACAAAAACACCAACCCAGGAACCAAACCCTGCAACAAACCCTGGTGCCAACTCTGTCCACATATCTATTCAAGGGACACCATCATAGGACCTAACCACATCAGTCACGCCATCAGGGGCTCATTCACCTGCACATTTACTAATGTGATATATGACATCATGTGCCAGCAATGCCACTCTACCATGTACATTGGCCAAACCGGACAGTCGCTATGCAAAAGAATAAATGGACACAAATCTGACATCAGGAATCAGAACATTCAAAAACCAGTAGGAGAACACTTTGATCTCCCTGGTCACTCAATAACAGACCTAAAAGTGGCAATTCTTCAACAACAAAAACAGACTCCAATGTGAAACTGCAGAACTGAAATTAATTTGAAAACTGGACACCATCAGATTAGGTCTGAATAAAGATTGAGAGTGGTTGGGTCATTATAAAACTTAAACCTAATTTCCCCAATGCTAATTTCCCCCTACTGTTACTCACAGCTTCTTGTCAACTGTCTGAAATGGGCCACTCTCATTACCACTTCAAAAGTTATTTTTCCTCCCTTGGTATCCTGCTGTCAATTGAATGGTCTCGTTAGACTAACCTCACACTTGGTAAGGCAATTCACATCTTTTCATGTATTTATACCTGCTTCTGTATTTTCCACTCCATGCATCTGATGAAGTGGGTCCTAGCCCAGGAAAGCTTATGCCCAAATAAATTTGTTAGTGGTTATTACTTCTCCTGTCCCTTTGCAGTGTGTTTGCCGACAGTCTGCATGCTTGCTACTCTCCACCGCAGAGTGGGTACATTTCAGTGACATCCTTTGGAATCCTTTGGCTAACGGACTATATATAGTTGGATACTTGAGTCCCCAGGAACATAACTGTAGAGATGAAGAGAGATTCTTTTACACTAATAGAAGAACTTGAACTCCCAGGTACGGGTAGTCCTTGACCTCAGAGCAGTTTGAGGAATAATGGATTCCTGCTGTTACATTTGAGGGAAGCAGTTTGTGGGGCTTAGTGTAGAAAAGGGAGTTGCTGAAGAATTCTAGATTAAAGAGCTGATATCTGCATTAACAATCTGTGCTGATTCCAAGCTCTGCAGGAGAGAATGCATACGCAGGCCGGGCCTCCACACAAACAACACAAGTTCACCCACTTAACAAGTTCAGATAAGATTTGGAAAAACCTTTGATCCTTTGGGTGCTTATCTGAACCAAGCTGCTACACCATTGGAGGTTTGCCAGTGAGTATTGAATATGCACCTGCACATTGAAATCACAGCTGGACATTTATGGGAATGCCTCTGCCTTTCACATCTGGATGTCATCTGTTCCAACCTCTATCTTACTGCCAGGTCTCCTGAACTCTAGAAAACTTCCATTCCAGCAGTTAATAGCATGAAGCATTGCTCCTGAAAGATAAGGTTCTTCAAATGGACTTCAGCTTTCACCTGCCATGCCCTTGTTTGTGCTTTACTATTGCTGATGATTAGTGAGGAACTCTAAAAGGGTGATGATCTTATGTAGGTGATCTCCCACATCTTGTAAACAGCTATAACTAAGCAAAATACACTGGGAGATGCAGTTAGAGATGGAATTTCCTGGGTCTGGAGTTTGAAGACAGCCTCTTAAACTAATACTTGCATAGGGAGGGGAGGTGTGTGTGTGAGATATAATACTGTTGAAATCTAGTATGTGCCCCAAGGAATCAACTTCTATTTTGGATGATTTAGTAAACTCCTTGTGAAGTAGTGGAAAGGTCAGGAACTTTACAATAAAGAATAGAAACAGTTATCCGCTGCCAGGCTCGCCATGATCACATGCTTAACCTCTTTGGCATGCAAAGGAAATTCAAGAGCTGCCTTTCCCATGCGAGAACACTTGTGTTCATTAATAGAGTCCAAAGTACACAGGAAACAGTGAAGTAGTTGTGCAATTAGGTTAAAATGCTGCTTCCAAATTTTCAGACATCAACTGCTGCAACAGGCAAGGCTGGAGTCTGCCTCAGAACTCTAACCACAGCTTCCTTTCAAGCTACACTAATTTCATACTCGGCAAAAAAATAAAATCTAAGCAGTTAGCTGACCCAAAAAATAGCTTCGTCTTCCTCCATCCCAGTGCATACTGCAGGTCTACCTCAGTTTAAGACAATGGCAAAATGACAAATGATTTGACTGAGAGGCGGATTGGGCCCTGGCTGAAGGCTCTCTTCTTACACAGACTCTGCTTTAGAAGTGTGTAATAATAATAATAATAATTAATAGGCTTACTCCCGAAGTTCTTTCTCAGGTCTAAATCTTGAAGGTGAAATTTTCAAAAGTGCTTTGGAAAATCCTACCCAAAGTCTCGCAGGGAAAAAAAGCACTACCCCACTGCTTCAAGAAATACCATAGCCTGACAGCCTATGAAAATGTGCCAAAACAAAAGCAACATTTGGCAACTAGAAATTATTACGGCTGCGATTTTCCAAGTAGTCGAAAGGGCTTGGAAGCCCCATTCCATTTGGTGACACTGGGCCAAGCTACATCTGCACATGTCGCCCTTCAAAAGGATGGGGGCCAATGTCCAGTAGAATCAGTGGAAAGGTTTCCAGTGACTGTGATGGGCTTCGGATCAGGTTCAGAATCAGCAGGGGTCCAACACACACAGCAGGAGGCAGCATTTATTTATTTTTGGCCCTTTGGGCGAGGGATTTCCCCCCCCCCCCAAAGTTTTTATTTTCAAAGAAAAATGAAACACAGCTATGGAAGCAAGTAGCAGAGAATTCTCTCTTACCTATGAAAAGAGGTGACCCTTAAACCTGGGTACGGCCAGGGACTCATTGTATCTGTTTATCACAGTACAAAACAAATTTGCAAATGTAAATAAATGCACCCGAAAGGAACTGGCATCATCACACTGTATTTAGAGTGGGAGTTTCAAAAGAGCCTAAGTGAATTAGGTACTTGTGTGCCTGAATCACTTAGGCTTAACTGAACATTCCATCCTTACTTAATGGGATCCATCCATTGACTCTCCCTTCCATTGACGTAAAAGGCGAAAATCCCATTAACTTCAGTGGAAGCTGGCCTAAGCTCTATAGGCATGTCCTAAAATCATTAAACTTACTAACACAAGCACCATTGTGTAGAGAATTTTAAAAACCACGTTAAAGGTGACCAAAGGAAAGGACTCATCTACTTCCCTCTTTTTTTTGTTCCTGGATGAGCACTCGGTCAGCATCAAACAACGAATGATAGGACAGCTTCTGATACCCTTACTCCCACTGAAATCAATGGAGCTAAGCTATTATTCAGCATGCATAAAGGAATCAGAACCTGGCTCCAAAATGCTACCACACTGGCCATTACAGCAGTGTTCCTGCAACATTTTTGGCCCATTAAGAGAGAATAATGTAGTAGTGTTAGTGAGGAGGGTTGGATTCCTAGCAGACTGACTGCAGTTCTTAGCACATGCCATATTTAAACAGCCTTTCTTTGAATAGCTTTAATACTAGCTACATTTCAAACAGAAAATAGCCGCCCTAGAGAGGAGAAAGAGAGAGGGCATAGGTTTACTGTGTGTGTGTGTGTATCCTACTGAGTTTGGCATGCCAAATCTTCTTCTCAGCTGCCAGACTGGTCAGGGCATTGTGAAGAGCAGGCGTTCTGCCAAATTGGAGAAACAAATTAAAGCAGCTGCTGGTTCAGACAACCCGACACCTCACCGCCTGGGTTCCTTGCCCTGTTTCAAACCATTACTATTTAGGACCAGTATGACTTGCTAGGGATAGGAGAGAACCTTTGCCACAGCCTGACATTGCCAAGTGTCAGATCCCACTGAGCAGGGTACTTGTGCACAACCTACCCATTCTTTGCAAGGTCTCACAACGAATGGGACCAGCACAAAGGGCCAAAAAAAAAAAAAAAGGTGCATTTAAGACATGAGCACACCACACAGCCGTTACATGAAAAGGATGCTGCTGGGAATGAGAATCCCAAACTGAACTGAATTTTTAAAAATACCTGTTGGTGAATTGCTTGAAATTCTTTAAAGCATTTGATATGAAAAAAACGAAACATGTAATTATATATTTTTCTTTAAAAAAAATCCCTTGAAAACAATCAGTGCCTGCAACCCAGTACTCATAAGCAACCCTACAATAACAGATCTCCTCATGCAACAGAGCATTCCTGAACAGCTCTACAATAACAAATATATAGTTGCTACATCCTGAGCAATCCTACCATAATAAACGCTGTGTGCAGCCCAGAATTTGAGCAACCCTACCATAACAAATAAACACGGTCAACCCAGCACTCCTGGGCAACATTACAATAACAAATCAATGTGGTCACATGAAGGATATGTAAACAGATTTCAAAAGGATATGTCTTCTGTCTCTAACCATCTGAAGGGACACTCTGTGATCTTCAAGCTGTGGTACCTGTTGGAATTGTGGGTAAGTCAACCAGCAACTTCACGTATCAAAGGGGTAGCCGTGTTAGTCTGGATCTGTAAAAGCAGCAAAGAGTCCTGTGGCACCTTATAGATTAACAGACGTATAGGAGCATGAGCTTTCATGGGTGAATACCCACTTCTTCGGATGCATCACCCACGAAAGCTCATGCTCCTATACGTCTGTTAGTCTATAAGGTGCCACAGGACTCTTTGCTGCTTTTACAGAAACTTCACATTCATTTCGCCTGGTAGCATTTGGTCCATTTATTTTAATTACAGATAAATGCAAAACAGAAAGAATTGACCGCTGCTATTGTTGGTGTATCCAAAACAGTTTCTGCTAAGTTTGGGCTTGTCTAAAACAGCCTAAATAAAAACCATTCCCTAAGTGATAAAGATCGCTAAATTGTTCATGCTGCCTGTGTGATTCTCCAGTTTTATCCCACTGGGAATGAAGCTGGGATCTTAATAACTGAGCAATGTTTGCTGTCTAACTTATTGGAAAGCTCAGCCAGTTCAGAATCAGCCTCTCAGGTTGTGTCTACACTGCAGTAAAACACCTGTGGCTGGCCTTTGTCAGCTGATTTGGGCTGCCGGCTTTTAAAGTTATACTGTAGACATTTGGGCTTGGGCTGAAGCCTGGGGTCATGGCTCATAGACTCATAGACTCATAGACTTTAAGGTCAGAAGGGACCATTATGATCATCTGGTCTGACCCCCTGCACGCTGCAGGCCATAAAACCGTCCCCGCCCCTTCCCTGGACTCTGCTGCTGAAGTCCCCAATCCTGTTATTAGTGACCTCAATCGGCAGAGACCCTCCTGCTAGAGATCCCTGCCCCATGCTGCGGAGGAAGGCGAAAAACCTCCAGCGGCTCAGCCAATCTGCCCTGGAGGAAAATTCCTTCCCGACCCCAAATATGGCGATCAGTAAGACCCCGAGCATATAGGCAAGAGTCTCCATTCTGACCCCTTTTAGCCATTATGCTATTTACCTACCATTGCTTGGTTTTCCTTGACAACTATGTTTTACCATTAAACCATTCCCTCCATAAACTTATCTAACTTAATCTTAAAGCCAGACAAATCCCTCGCCCCCACCGTTTCCCTCGGAAGGCCGTTCCAATATTTCACCCCTCTAACGGTCAGAAACCTTCGTCTAATTTCAAGCCTGAACTTCCCCACGGCCAGTTTATATCCATTCGTTCTCGTGTCCACGTTAGTACTACAATGTTAGCCAAATGTCCACACTGCCATTTTAGATCCCCCAGCCTAAGCCCCGCGAACCAGAGTCAGCTGACATGGGCCAGCCACGGGTGTTTTATTTCAGTCTAGACATATTGTCAGAGTGAAGGGAATATATCAGAACAGTAGCAGCAGCAGCAGCGAGAGGATTTAACATGTTGCACTATTTGTAAGTCTTGGTGCAGGTGACATATGGATAATCTAATAGGACACAACGCTGATGTAACTGGTCTACAGTTACTAGCAGAAATAGCCCTGAGTCTCTGGGGTTCTCAGTACCCAGCCAGGACTATCTGTCACTCAGGCGCTCCTTGGATTTGGGAACAGAACATTTTTCCCTTTAACGTTTGATTCCTAGCCCGGCATGCACTGAGCCACTTGGGAAGAGTCCGTGTGTCACCCCTCCGTGCGCCAAACAGCTGAACCAAATTTCACAACCTCAAGCTGGTCTGGGGACTGCCATGCCTCGCTGGCATGTGGATATTCAAGCTGGTGCCTATGATGTCGCTGACATTAAAATGCTATGAAAACAGGCATTCAGCACGGAGAGGCTGAACAAACCTTATTATGCAGTAATTATGCAATCAGTCTATAATCTAATTTTGGTGTCAGCGCTTGGGACAGGGTTGGTGTCTAGATGCAAGTGTGGAGATACCGAGCTGTTAAGCTTTATAGTACCAGTTTGGTAGTAAATATAATTAATGATAAATATACAGAGCTTAAGCTATGCAGAGAGTGACTTCCACCGCTGGTTAAACTAGGGGAGACCCCCTTACTGCTCAATTGTTGGATCGTCTGCCTCTGAAGTGTACTGTAGTTGGCAGCTCCTTCTGTGACTGTGAAATCCAGGCCAGGATGTAGGGAGATGCTGCGTGATAGCCCTAAACTGCATTGAGTTAGTCTGGGGTTGGAGCCAAAGAGAATGGGCCACGCTCCTGTCTGAATAAAGAAACGCTGGGGCCAAATTCTGTGGTGGTGTAAATGAGTGAAACTATTGAATACAATGAGGTGGTGTCTATTTACACCAACAGAAGATTTAATCCTTGGTCCTGTCCTGTTTTTTTTTCTTTTAATCACAAGGGACACAATATAAACCACTAGGAGCCAGGTTCGAATCTCTGTTGTGATAACTTTCTGGGCACGGGAAGCTATTTCAGCCAGCAGACTGGGGGCCTGGCTATCTACTTATGTCTGCTCTGGGGTCTTACTGTCAGTTGGCAAACAGAGCCTGGAATGTATTGATAAGCATCAGATTCAGAGAATGGTGTTCTTACCATTTTAATGGCCAGGCTCCGCTCCCTGTCTATTTTGATCAACCTGAGAAACTTGATATTAATAGTGGGCAAGTGTCAACACGTCTGGAGACTTGGGTTCATCTGGACAAACACTGAAAAATCTGAGGGCAGATTTATCCCTGGGATCTGGAATGCAATGGAAGCAACTCCATCGCCCCTGCCTAAAGCAGGCCTGAATTTGGCATTAAATATTTAGCAGGAGTTGATCTGAACTTTCTAGACAGCCAACTTCTGCCATCCCAGCACCCTCTCTGACTGGCTCTGGGTGACGCTTCCTTCTGCACCATCTGCTCAAGCTCCCACTATCTTCCATCTCCCCGTGTCTCAAGCTCCTAGAATCCTGTAGCTGTCCTCTCTCGTGCACAGACACAAACGGCCAGCACACCACAGCTCTCTATCCCTCTCACCTCTCTGGCTCAGCTACTAAAATGTAGCAACCCCACAAAGGTTGCTAGGTTCTGGGTCCTAGTAGTAGAGGCAGCTCCTTGGCTGGACCCCAAAATCTAGATTTCTATACAGGGGCGGTTCCAGGCACCAGCGCACCAAGTGCATGCCTGTGGTGGCAAGCCGCAGGGGGCGGCTTGCTGGTCACCGTGAGGGTGGCAGTCAGGCTGCCTTCGGTGGCATGCCTGTGGGAGGTCCACTGGTCCCATGATTTTGGCAGCAATTTGACAGTGGGTACACCGAAGGCGTGGGACCGGCGGACCTCCCGCAGACATGTCGCCGAATCCGCGTTACCAGCGGACCTCCCACTGGCGCGCCGCCGAAAGTCACCTGACTGCCGTGCTTGGGGCGGCAAAATACATAGAGCCGCCCCTGTTTCTATAGCTCTGGGGACTCCATGAAAGGTCTCTGCAAAGACCTCAGGGAAGATAGGGGTATCGTCACAGATGTAGCTGCTTGTGTGGAAGGGACATCTGTGCCTGGAAGGGTCCCCTTAGTGTGCAGATGTTTAACATATGCTCTGAGTTGGAATAAGAGCCTCAGGATTTGGCCCTGTGTCATACATGTTGGAGAATTCGGTGAAGGCTGGGCCTTTTTGTGACTAATGCAAATGCCCTTTGAAAGTGAATAGATTTACACATGTTTTTACAGAGCATTTTAAAATGGCAACTACTGACCCTAAAAAAAAAGAGAGAGCGTTCAATAAATCATTAAAGCACTGCATCCACAAGCCCAGCCATGACTAATCCTTCAGCTTTCGCATTAGCGGATACATTAAAGACATGGGTTGCCATTGCCAACCATCTAAACATTGCAAACTGTGGCTGCCTTAGGCGAAATGTTGCCCCTTTGAACCAATGCTACAAGGGCTTTCTTTTAACTTCCAGTGTTTTGAAAACATTGTTTTTGTTTTTTCATTCACAGACACATAAGAATGTGCTCACCAGCTTAGAGGGCCTCTCCCACTGAAAAGAAACGTCCGTAGGTGATCTGAGAGAAGGGCTAACCTCTCCATCCTGCACATCTCCCCATACTATCTGAACGCCTGACAGAAGGAGAAAGGAAGAGATCCTCTTTCATTCCTCTCCTTCTGTCTCCTGAGGGGCAGTGAGTTAATGAATCCCCCTGTTCCCCTAAACATCTTAATTGTTATTGTGGAACATCTGGATTTAAAATTAGGCCTTCAGAGAGTTAGATCTGGGGGTTGTTCTTCGTTCCTGTTTCAGTGCAATAGGCCTTCATTCAAACAGACCCTGGGTGGAATCCTGACTCCACTGAGATCAATGGGAATCATATAATCATGTGGCTTCCCATGTCTTTGTCTTCATGCATGCAAAGTAACTTTGAAAAACAAATCCCTAAGGCTAAGAAATAACTGAAAAACCTAATACAAATTAAATGGAAAGGAAATAACTGTAAATGACGCATTTCCTCCACAAAGATCATAACACTATCTGGTGGTTTAATGCATCAGAGTGGATCCTTTGTGTTCTCAGAGGTGGAATCCTGCAGCCTTCATACTTGTTACATTGAGGGCAAAGCTCTGCTCTCCTCTGTACATTGAAGCTCTTTATCACAGAGCCCACATTTGAACCTCTGCAAAACTCTGGCTGACATCTCAGGGGGCTATGCCTGGGGACTTAGTACAGAGCGTGCAAATAGCCCTGGGCATCCCAGAGCTCAGTTTTGATTGCAGAGCTCCATCTTGCTCTCTGAGGCAGAAGGCAGCTCATCTTGTGAAATTAACTACTAATTTAGTCAAATGTGCACTCGCCGCAAATCCCACTCCTGCCTCCCACCCCCAGCTACAGGGTTTCCCTAAGTGCAGGATTAATGAGGTGAGTGGTGGAGGGAAGGGAGTTTGGGAGTGGGTGTATAAAGGATGTGCATCTGCTGCACGGTACACAGCTCAACCCACTGGTGTTTTTGTGTGTGCCAAGGAATAGTGTTGTGGTGGGGCTGGAGGATCTGGCTCTGTGCAGACCGTCCCCAACCCATGGAGAACTCTTATTCAAGTCATGGGGACTACAGTAGGGTGGCTCACAGCTACTCCATGATTAGAGAGGTAGGATTCCTTTTCTGTTTCCTTTTGCTCATCTCTCCAGTGCCATCCCTTTCTATTCAGGCAGGGCACTAGGCTTAGGATTTTCCCTGCGGGCACTAGGCGGAGCTGATTTGTAGGGCAGGAAGAAGGGAGATAAGATGATGTAGGGCAGTCACTCTTGACCTCTCCTTTTCCATAGCAGCAGGCTAATTAAGGATCTGACCAAACAGATGTTGAACATCTTCAGCGCCCATTGAAGACAGCCCCTAACTTCTTCAGCATCCTTTTGGGTCTGGGTTCTGAACAACCAACAGCCTGGAAGTTAAAGACTGACATTCTCTCTTTATGGAAACAGCTGCTGTCTCAAGTGAATGTCTTTGGTTCTAATGTTCTCTCAATTTTAATGGCACACAACTCCCAGTCCTACGTTCCTGGACAAGGCCCATTGAAGTAGCTGCTCAGATGCTGTTAAAGTTGAAATAGATATTCCTGGCTTTTTCTCTGTTTTCTGTGGCTGTTTTATGCCTCTTTTGTGCATGCCAAGGCCCACGTGTAGGAGTTGGTGTCAGAGAGGCACTCGCAGAAAGGTTGTTGAGTCAACATTCTCTCTAGATGACTCTCTTTGGTGGGTAATGTTACTTGCCCTTATTAGATCACAAGCTTTTCAAAGGAAGAGGTTTTTATTCTTTGACGTTTTTTCCCTCCTGTGAAGCTACCTTTATGACAACTGATTAAAATAAAAGCTCAATAACAATTAGAGAAGAACCTCTACACAATGATCAAATGAAAGAGCGGGCTGGGAGGATATTTGCAAAATTTCAGGGATGCAAGTTACAGGGGTGGTTACAAACTAGCAACTTTCTTTATTTTACAAGAATTTGGTTTTTTAAAAATCAAAGTGGGCCAAATTCATCCCAGGTGTAACTCAGGATGGTTTTGACAGACTAAACTAAATCAGAGGTCTTGGGGACAGATACTAATCTCAGTTACACCAGCAGAAACCTTGAGTAACTCATTGACTTGTCACCGAGATCAGAATCTGAACCTTTGAACCCAGTGCTGAAATCAGACGCATGGATGCAACTCCCATGCCATTTAATGTGAGGGCAGATACCGGGTGTATACAGTAGTTTCTTATCTAAAAGAGACTACAAGCCTTATTCTCAGAGTATGTCTACAGTGGAAATGGAAGGTGTAATTTCCAGTCTGAGTAGATCTAATCGCACTATCTCTGACCGAGCCAGCATGCTAAAAATAGAAGTGTAACCGTGGTGGTATGAGCTGCAGGGGTAGCTAGCTATACGATCCCACCTGACACCCAAGGCACGTACCGAGGTGGCTAGCTTATCCCACCACTCTTGCTACCATGGCTATACTACCTTGATCGGTGCTAGCATGGGTAGTCTTCACAAGCTGGACTCCCAGTGGAGACAAACCCTCCGTTTCACTCAGGCTCCTTTACATCACCCTGGCATCTGTGCTGCAGTGGTATTTGGAACTAGTTTATTGAAGCAACAATGAAATGTTGGGTCGTGCCTGAGATGCTACATTTTCGATCTTTTCTGATTCTTCCTTATTAACCTCACTCTGACAGCTCATGACGCAGTCTGTTGCTTTCTTCAATCTGAATCCACCAGTCGGACTCTGGATCAATAAACAACCTAAAGAAAGACCCAGATCCTGTCAGTAACAAGCAGCCAGATTACGGTAACACACTCAGAACAGGTAAAAACCTTTAAAATTCTCGTTATATAGACAAAAAAGGATAGTTAACAAAATCATGGAAATCAGAGGTCAGCTGGAGCATCAGCTTAGATCAGCTAGACCAGGGGTGGGCAAACTTTTTGGGCCAAGGGCCACATCTGGGAATAGAAATTGTATGGCGGGCCATGAATGCTCACAAAATTGGGGTGAGGGCTCTGGTTGGGAGTGTGGCCAGAAATGAGGATTTCAGGGTGTGGGAGGGGCTGAGGTGGGGGAGTGGGATTCAGGGGGGGTGAGGGCTCTGGCAGGGCCGGTGCGGGCCCTGGGGTGGGGCTGGGAATGAGGGGTTTGGGGTACAGGAGGGTGCTCTGGGCTGGGATCGAGGGGTTTGGAGGGCAGGACAGGGATCAGGGCTGGGGTAGGGAGTTGGGGCGTGGGGAGAGGCTCAGGGGTGCAGGCTCCGAGCAGCGCTTACCTCAAGTGGCTCCCAGAAGCAGCAGCATGTCCCTTCTCCAGCTCTGTGGAGGCATAGCCAGACGGCTCTACGCACTGCCCCATCCACAGGCACCGCCCCTGCAGCTCCCATTGGAGCGCTGAGGGGGCCACTGGAGTGGGGCCATTGGAGCGCGTCAGAGACGGAGAGGGGCCATGCTGCAGCTTCTGGGAGCCATGAGGAGTGGCCCCCGACCCTGCACCCCGGCTGGAGTGCCGGAGCACAGCAAGCTTCAAACCCTTCTCCCCAGCGGGAGCTCAAGGGCTGACTTAAAACGGATCACGGGTCGGATCCGGTCCACGGACCGTAGTTTGCCCACCCCTGAGCTAAACCAACATCTTTCCATTTAAGATTGTATTTTATAGTATATTTTCTATTCTACTATCCACTACTCAGACCAGTCAATGTAACAATCCTACCCTTGAGCAGGCATGCGAAAACACTGGACACTAACATTTCTGGTCTAGTATTTCCATAAGTACAGTAGAGGTAGCAAAATACTGCTCTTACCCATAGTGCAGGTCAGCCGTTACTCCACTGTGGGTAGGTAACTCAGAACAGAAGAGCTACATAGAATATCCTTATTTGTTTTTTGATTAGGACTGGAAAAACCTCATTTTCATGCAAATCCCTACTGTCTATCAGACATAATCGTTGTCACAGAGGTCATTAGAGGCCTACTGTGTAAAATGAAGACTACTAATTAGAGCTGAAGAAATAATTTATAACAAATAATGTACTCAATACATTTACTGTCTTTTTCTCATTGTGGAATCTCCACAAGTAGACTGGAGATTCCTTAGATTTAGTCATTATTTGAAATATTAAAGATCCTCCCCACTTCCCCCCGCACTCTTTGGGTTGATCATGAACAATTGTGATTTTTCACTCATTGCTCTTTGAGCTGGGTGGATTAGTTGTAGTTAGGTGTTGTGGCAGAGGGATGGGTTGGAGATAGTTAAAAGGCTAATTAATGCAGTAGCCTAGAGGGTTAAAAAGGCACAGGAAGGAAGTGCGAATAGAGAAAGAGAGTGAACGGGAGAGGGAGGCAGGCTTGTAGAGTTAGAGCTTTGAGAGATCTCTCTCCTCCTTGCCTCAGGAGCTGAAGGCACCATGTTACTCTTGGGATGAGTAACAAGCCTGTAAAGGTGGTGTGAAAGAATGCTGTAAATAAATCGCACCAGGTGTTGTTCCAAAGAAGGTCTCTGAGCCATTTGTGGGCTAGGAAATAGGTAGGAGCAAGTCTGCCCTGACCCAGTCATATAAATCACATAATGTTGGTTTTATCTCCTGATTGGAGTGTGTCTGGAATGAATAAACACATGTACAAACTAAAAATTTGGTTTCCATGAATACTCCCTCGTGTAACTTTGGAAGTCAGTACAGCTGGTCAGGAATTTTCTGTCAATGTTTTTTTTGACAAAATACAGTCTCTGCACAATTGAACTTCTCCATACGAGAATACATCTCCCACGATGCACTGTGGTCTCCATTCTGACCAAGCCATGTGAGGCCTCACTGGAGACATATGACTGTCAGGGCCTCATGGAAAATGTAGTCAGGGAGCCTACTCCAGAGAAGAGAATGGGGATATGAGGCACCTGAACTGCAACTCCGGTGAGACACTTTAGCACCATCGGCAGATGTCGTTTAGTATTCACACTGACTCAAAACAAAACATTGTGATTCGATTCAACAAACAAATGAAATGTTTTGATTCCGAATATCTAAATGCTTCATTTGGATCAAAAGTATCAAAACAAGTGCGTGGAAATATCTGAAGTGACATTTTTTGGAACTTCTTGTTCAGTGAAAACATTTGTTATTTTGACTTTTTGTCCAAATTTGGGATGAAAAACAATTTCAAAATATTGGCATTCCACAGGCTGGAAATTCTGATTTCCCCCACACTCCACTCTAGAAGTCACCTTCCACAAACCTGGGTGCCAGTTAAGTACAACTGTATGACTTTTCAAAGAAAGGAAGCTAGGAGGGAAGTGAGTATGGCCAAAGTGAATTCTTTTTCAAATTCAAGCCAATATTAATAGCAAATCATTTGCAGTATTCAGCCAACTCAATGATGTTTTAGGGTAAAGTCAGGCCCGTCCACGTTGCACTGGAAACACAGACCATTAGAATGCAAATGATCACTTTCACTTTCCAGGAATTGAAACCCAATTAACTATGTGGACAGCAATCGTGGGTTTTTAAGAGAATTTCCTTGAAAACTGGGGAAAAAAAGGCAAAATGCACCATATTCTTTTGAATTCCATCTGTTTCATATTTACAGAACTGTGTGTTCCGTATGCTACTTGTGCAATTGACTCATTCTCTATTGTGCTTGTGAGGCAGGGAAAGATATCATTTCCAATTTTAAAAAAAGAAGATGAAAGCATGTGAAAGAAAATCAGCAGAAAAAAAATAGAAGAAGCAAATGCTGAATGCATACATTCCTTGCTAAACAACTGCTCAGGGTAAGATTGGCAAGGTTGACAAAGCTGCTGCGTTTGTTGGTGTTTTCTATGGGAAATTAATTGCGCTAGTCACTGAACATGGACATCAAGGGAAGCGAGTTCTGTATCACGCACTATTGACCCATGCGTGAACACACAAACACTGACATAATTACCACGTTATATCTGTCTTGAATGTATTGCTGCCCTTTTCTGACGTGAGTGGCTAGTCAAAGTTTGGAGCCCTGGGGATTCTCCAGTTGGGAGTAGAAATTTGGGTTAGTCAGCTATTTTCTCTGATATAATCTTGTTTCTTTATAAGGAACGTACAAAGTCCTGCTTCTCTGAATGCAAGAACAACCAGGAACAAAAGGAGCAGTCTTAGCTTATAGTAACCAATCCTTTTCAGACAACACCAGACCCAAAAGTTCTCTCTCTCTAGGTTTTTCCAGGGTCACGTGCTCACAGATTCCGGTTTGGCTTTCTTTTCTCTGCCTCTTTCTTTGTTCCTTTCTATTCTCAGTCTGTGTGTTACACACACACACACACACCCCAAACTCCTGGACAGGTTCACATACTCCTTTTGTCCTCAGTGGAGCTTATCCTTAGGGATGCATCATTTGAAGGGTGCATTCATCAGTCTCAAAGGTTTCACCCAGCTCAGAACAGTATAGATTCATAGAGGTCATATTTTTAGGCCAACTTTCTTGGGACATTCTTGGAAGCTTGTTTGCTGGGGAGGGAGAGAGGAGCCCCTACCTTTTGCAGCACTTATGAGCCTTGCTCTGGTGGATCTTATTGACTGTACATAGTCATGAACTCGTGGATTTTAATATTCCTCGGGTTACAAGCTTTGCATTTGCAGAGCCTGATTCTCCATTGCTCTGCGCTTTGTACCGTCATTTACGCCAGTGCAAACTGGGTGTAAGAACTACCAGATCAGAATAGTGGCATTCCACACCCACTGGGCACTCACTCTACACTGGTGTACATGATCGCACAAGGCACATGGCTATGGAGAATCAGAATTACAGATTTTATAAGTTCAACAAATGTGTTCTTACTGCGTAGGAGCAGCTATATATACTCACGTGTAAGCCAACTCTGCTAATTTATGAGTCAATACTTTAAAAATGAATTTTGACATCAACATTGGGGGTGGAGGGAGTATTTAATATGCAAGTTACATTTTTAGTCATCATCCATACCACCACAATGGCAAATCCCAAAGGAATGTAGCCTCCTTGGAGACGGAACGCCATCTGGATCATCCTTTAGCTAGGTCCTACTTTTTTCATGGGATATCCTTCTCTCTGCCTCTTTCGCCTTCAGACACTGGTAAGTGGAACACAAGCACAGAAATTCTTGACTCCATGTCAGACCTTTGAACCCACAATGTTTGTGTGGTTTTGTAGCTCATCTCTAATCTACCCCATGTGGGAAACAATACTTTTTAATCTTTCATCAGGGTGCATTGCATGTGATAAGACAATAACAGAGAGGGATGCAAATGCGCCCATTTTGTTTTAAATACATTTTCTCCTCAGAACAAGCATGTTTTTTTATTTACACCTAAGAGCAAAGAACCTCCTCCCCAGTCTACTAAAGTCAATGGAAAGACTCCCATTAAATTTCAGTGGGCTTTGGTGTCATCTGGTGGGGTTGGGATTATTCAAGAATGTTGGGCAGATTTTCAGGAGCCAACCCACAATTGGGGCCAGATTTACACCAAAGCTCAGCACCCAATGTGCTGGCTGAAGTTGTTTGTGCTCAACCCTTCTGGCCGGACAGTTCAATGATGGTTCAGCATTTACATCTATCCAGCCCTTTCCTGCAATCAGGGAAGTTTCCCTTTAGCCTAGGAAATACTGGCTATACAGATTTGAAAGAAAATTGTCTACTTTTCTATTGGAGGCAGAAGAGACATCACCCCACTTAGATCAAACGCGCACCGCTGGCTGAGGCATGCAAATACATCACCAGAGCTGGAGCAGAATAGCAGGTTTAGCTCTCCAGTAGACTTGTGATTTCTTGTTAAGGGCGCTCTGTTACTGTGATGAAAAGTATTATTACACCACAGCCAGCACACTCTACTGGCAAGCTTCAGTTGAGAAAAGACCTGCCTTAGACTGCAGGAATGTAGGTAAACTCATTTCTACCACAACCACTCCCAGTCACAGGGGAATTCAGCTATCATCAAGGGGAAAACATCCTGTCTGATCAGATCCCCTGTCACTGCTAGGATGGGAGGATGTCTGCGAATGATAAAAAAGTTGCAGCAATGGTTCCTTTAACTGGTTATTGGTTAAATGGGTTGGGGTTTATCATTTTGTCCTGGTTTCAAACACCAGAAAAAAGTTAACAAACAAACCAAAATCAAATCATGTCATTATGGATTGTACAGCCTGGTAATGGACATGCCTGGGTGAAGCGTTACGTTAGCCGGCAAACATTCACTCACTTGAGTAGTCTCGCTGGAGTCATGGGTTGAAATCCTGGCACCACTGAAGTCAATGGGAATTTTGTCTTTGATTTCAATGGGGCCAGATTTCACACACTGTGAGTTCTTTCCAGTGTGTGTAGGGGTTACCCAATCTAGCCCTAAACTCACAGGGTGCATCCTCAGATGTAGATAGGGAGTATTTCAGTCTCATACACATCTACCAGCTTTTCCTATCAGAAGTGTGGAGTTCTTCACCCTTCCCTTAGTCACCAGGATCCCCTCTTTTCTCCATTTTATACCTGCATTCTCAAAGTCCCATGTTATAGTTTCTTGTTGCCCTCTCCTTACCCATATTGTCTTTTTCTGTTTTTCCTGCCCCTCTTGTCCCATCACCTTTGCTTCTTCCTTCACATCATCTCTTTCCTCTTCATCTCCCATCATGTTTATTTCCATCTATTGTTGCTTTCCCGCCTTTCTCATCTCTTCCCCCTTTGCAGGCTGGGTATAGAATGAAATTAGAATAGTGAGCAGTGGACAAGTCCTTGGAAGATTCTAAGCACAAGCGAGCTGATTGTGAGTGAGATCACACCTGTTAGCATAACTCAACTAACTTCAATGGAGTTACTCCTGGTTATACATTAGGATAGTTAAATCAGATCAGGCTCACTTATACCAAATTCTGAATTGTCCAGGAGCCAGTTAAGGTTTCTAAAGGGCGAGAGTGCAGATTCTGATCTCAGTTAGAATTCTGTAAAACTGGAATAACCTCAGCAATCTCAATGGGGAATTGGATTTGAATCCCAGGATCTGAACCTGTTTCTCCATGCTTGTTTGGGTTTTGAGGCAGCTGGTTTCTCCTGTTTAACCCATCTCTGTTTCTATCTCCATTTTAAATTTTTCAGAGGATTCATGAATCCCTAGCGATTTTCTCCTATTGCTCACAGGTCTATATCACCTTTGCTTATGGGATTATTGGAATAACCCTGTAATGAAATGAGAGATTGCTGAAAAGGTAATATGGAGATGTCATGCACTGCTGTAATTCACAGAATTTGGTTCTGCAACTCAAAATGGCCTGAACAAATCCATTCTTGCATGGATGATTTCTGTTTTTTGGGTTTTTTTTAATGCTGAACCATATGTTTTGGAATACACAGCTGTCTTTGTTCAGAATAGACCAAAAATAGCTAGATCTTCTTCTACCTAGCTGAGTGTTCAATTATTTACATTTCATATCCCATAAGTAGAAACAATGACTACATTTCCACAGCTTGTTCCTGCTGTCAGATATCCTTTTCTCTTCAGCAAGCTAATTTAGACTTACTTTTCTATGTTCTAGTTTAGCTCCATTTTCAATTATATTATAAAGGCACTCAGCTTTCAGGTCATTATCTCATGGTTTCTATGAGCAGTGACAAAAAATGTCCCCAGTGAAGGCTCTGATAGCCTTCACAGTGCCCCTTTGTATGTTTGTACAAGGCTAGCATCATGCAGAAAGGGGAAACCCAAGCAATCATTAATAAGCAAGCAAGGATTTAACAGATGGGAGCAGGTGCCTTTTCCAGCCTGGTCTCAAAGACACTGACCCCCGCCTAGTCTACACACTATACTGTGCTCAAATTCACCCCCTTCCTGGAGCCTGACTTTGTTGCCATGGGAATTAATAATAAGGTGTTTAATATTTCAACTCAAACCTTCTCCCCAAGCTTGGCAGCTCCTAGGATTCCTCTCTCCAAACTATATCCTCTAACTCTAGGGGGACACTCCCACTTCCCTTATATCCCACTGCAATAAGACACCAACCTCAGGAAGTCAGCAAAACCCTCTTAATATTCATTCCCCACCAGCATCCACCCCTGTTAACAGGGTCGAGTGTTTCAGACAAATACTGTCAGCCTATTACAGCAGCACATGTGCGTTATCATTATTGCTTATATCATGGTCAGTGTGCTAAATGCTTTCTGTGCATATAAGACATCTCAGCACTCCCTTTTAAAGCTTAACATCTAGGACAAATTTGAGGGCAGGGGTTTAAGGGATATGACATACAAGTTAAACACACAAAGGGACTATTGGCCCAAGTTGGGTTAGTTCTGTGAGCTTCTTTTCCTTACGTGTAAACTAATTCCCCATCTGCCCAGCCATTGGTATCACCTGGCAGCTACCTCCATCTTTTCTCCCGTGGTCTGACTCCACCCCTCAGATCTGGCCAGAACAGAATTTATGTCCTAGGTGGTTTCAGCTGGTTCTCAATGGCTTAGAATCCTCAGGAGCTTCTCAATGTTGCTGTCTGGCTTTGTGAGTAGGGAAGGGTCCCCACAGAGCTCCTGGTCCAATCAAACAGCAATTTCAGGCTCTGCCTTCTCCAGGGCAGTGATTAGAGTATGTTGAAACAAGGGGGCGGAGCTCTCTGCACAAGCCAGCATGGATGGGGAGCTGTAAAGGAGCGCTGCTTACCCAAGCCAGGGGGAGCACTCTTCTCCTTTTAGCACTGGAGCCCCCTCTGGACTCCCCTGCTCCAGGGTCCCAAGGCCATGAGGTTGGACTAAATCCTGGAACCAGCTGAAGCACTCTTCCACACTTAGGACAAAGCTCCTGCTGTTCTAGTGATTCCCCAGTGTGATTGATATCCTCCTTTCTCTCTCTCAAGAGGATGGAATAGCTCATATGGCTGTAGGGAGTCGGGATAGCTTGTATCTTGGAGCTCCCATAACTGGGAAACCAAGAATCTGGCTCGCGGAGACCCTGCAAGGCTACCTTCCCACCTCCGTGGAAGGTGATGATAGAGAAGTGTAGCCTGCGAGGAAGAAGTGATTGGGTGCGTCAGAGGGGGCCAATGATGGAATGAATGATCAGGCTTCCTGGAACTTTAAGATAGACAGTCCTGGTGATAAGCTTAGGTATCATGTAAATTTAAAGGGAGGATATAGATATAAATATACTAGACATAGGCATTAAGGCACAACAGGGTTCTCTGGACCCTTGAGATGGATTTTAGCTTGCTGTATTCAGACCATGCCGTCAATACAGACTGTGATGCTAAACTTAATAAACTGGAAATTATGTCACATCAACCAGCTTGGTTTACTACGAAGGGAAGTTGGGGCCTAAACAAGAAAAGGTGTCAGTTAAAGATCAGTGCTTATCAGCCCATTTTGGCCATGTTACAGCCTTCTTTCCATAGGGGTGGCACCCACCCGTCTTCCTTCTTTCATTTGCCAAGTGTATTACTCTGGAAAATGGTGAAGAACCTGCATAAATTGTAGCCACATTTCGTCCTTTCCCAGTTAGCTTCTTGTGTGTATTACTGCTGACACAGTTGTTGTGTAACTGAAAGGCAATGCAATCTAGGAGACAATATGAACACCTTAACCAGGGAACATTTACTGTAAGTCTTTCACTACTCCAGTTCACAGAAACCCATGTTATTCCTCAAGCCCAAGCTGCTACACAGCAGCACTCTCTTCTTGGATACTTACAAGAAGAATATTCCATGTCAGTGGACAAGCCTCCATGTTATCAACTCTCATCATTTTATCACGAGTCTCATGATATTTGATCTTTTTCATAAAGCCCCTGCTCCAGGACTCCAATAATTAAGTGAGAATCTCAGCTTTCACTGAACAATAAAAGGAAGTTTCTAGCCCATGTGGTTGTTGAGAAAAGCTGGAAAAGGTGAATCCTAAAGGCACAAACACCAAAAGGCAGCTTAAAAAGAACTGAAGTGTATTATGTATTCTTAAGGCAACCTCATGATTTTAGGGGGACTGACTCATTATTTCCGAATGGTTGGGATTGGCAATACTTTGTCAAGTATTGCATAAACTCTGTAATGAAGGATCCAGTCTTTTTTTTGTGTGTGGCTGTTTAGCCCTGTTTAAACATAAATGCCACAAAGTTTATGAAAGATGCATTCCACTGTGGGTACAATGAAAGAGCTTCATGTAGGTCATCTCAAGTACCAGTGCTAACTATGGGAATCTTCCTATACTTAGGGTAGAAGAGAAGATACCATGATACTGTAGACAATGCAGAGTGGCAAACGTCAACATTTTTTAATGGTGTCCATTGTATTAGAGTAGATGAACCCTTTTGTAAATCCATTCCAGCTGTAAAGATCTTTGTCTTTAAGTTAATGTGAATATTTATTGGCAATTGCTGGGCCACACGAGTCCTTTGGAGCCACACCAATCTTCAGTATAGTATATACCTATCCATAGAGTCATTCTGGTACTACTTTTCCAAACTTTCTCTGAGTAGCACTGCAAAAATTCAGAAACCTCATTGAAGTGGGCCGTATCTCCCTGATATGCACAGTACGATGGGCTTTTGTTAGCCAAGCCATTTTCTCCTACAGCAGTGACTCCAAATTACTTACAATAGTGCTTGGAAATACTGCTTCCAACAAGTGGAATTGAATGTGAAGTGTACTTTTCTGAAGGTGATTGTTGCAGGAGTGATCAGAGAATGCAACAGGCTCTGGGAACCAAACAACAAATTTAACCAGAAGTTCCATGCATGGGCTGCATGGATCCTTTCAAAAATATACTGTATTTAAAGAGAGTTAGGAGGGTTGTCTCTCTTTCTTAAGCTTAGTAAGAATGGATAGCAAAGCTTATCATTTCGTAACCTCTCTCTACTCCTTTTCCTCATCAAACCACTAAAAGCAACACACATCATGCCATATCTTTCCTCTATGGCATGTTTCCAAGCTAGGGTGACCAGACAGCAAATGTGAAAAATTGGGACAGTGGTGGGGCGTAATAGGAGCCTATATAAGAAAAAGTCCCCAAAATCGGCACTGTCCCTTTAAAATCGGAACAGCTGGTCACCCTATTTCCAGCAGGCCACATATTTGCTGTGTACACTTTTTGCCTGATGCAAAGCCCATTGATGTTTATGGAAAGACTCCCGTTGAGTTCAGTGGGCTTTGGAGCAGGCTGTGTGTGCAACTTTCCACCCAAGCCATTCTAGGTTATGAGATTCGAATGAGCATTAACCATTTTATTGGTCCATAATACCAAATGCACAGTAAATATCCTAATAAAAAGTAATTACTCTATTTGTACGGCAGCGGCTTTTTAACCTTAATGTCATAGCCATTTTACATTTTGTGCGTGCTTATGCTCGTTTTTTAAAAGAAATGCACAAACTGCCTTCTCCACTTTATGGGCTAAAATACGGTGCAGTTTTATTATACAAAGCCAATTCTGAGTTATAGGAGCACAAATAGGTGACAGGCACCAATAAATATTTGTGAACTATAAACATCCTCATCAAGGATGCATTAGGAATAACTTTCTATAATAAATGAACATATTCGAAAATTACTCATATAGTGTGAGCACCTAACTCCTTTAGGTACTTTTGAAATCTCACATGCATAAGCTAAGTTTTCTGGCCTGGGTCATAAAGCCCTGTTATAAGTGTTTACAGCAAAAGGCAAAACTCTATTCTGGGCACCCTCAGCTAGAGTTTCTCCTGGAGCAGTAGGTCAGCTACCCTTTGAAAGGGAGCAGTGTGATCCTCATTCTGCTTTGCTGGCCAGTGCACAAGGGAATGGGGCCCTACACCCACCTATCCCATCCCTGCCCCATTTCCCATAGTGCCTATCACTATCTGAGAACTATTCACTATCTGACCACGCTTCCCAGTGAGGTTCCGGCCAGTTTTTACCTAGAGGCCCAAGAGAGAGAACATCCCTTGAATTCTCCCCTTTGGGTACCTGTGAAAGTGCTGGCCTGAATTTGGTCCTAAATTAATGATAGGCCTGAACCAAAACCCAGGGAAGTCTTGGATCTAGATCCAGATCTGAACTTTGTAGTTTCAGCCCACCTCTAGCGTAAATCTAGACAAGGCCAGAGCTCCAGGTGAGCTGGTGTAACTGCTATGAGACACCACAACATGTTGTCCCACCCGGGCTGTATCTTTGATCTACAGAAGTGCTGCAGGAGAGAATGAAGAGGGGGGAAATGGGTGGGAAACAGGACCAACAGGTAGGAGTCAGGAAGTTCCTCTGGGAGGTGTCCATTGACTCCTTAGATGCCTTTGAGGACCAGTGGGCGTTGTCGGGGTTCTTTGCTCGGTGCCCCCCTCCGAATCCCTGATGTTTAAATTTTGACCTCACTCCTGTTCCTGTTTTCCTATTTGTTGCCCCAAGAATTCATTGGTGGCCAGGGTTCAGTGGTTCCTGCCCCTCGGTTGAAGGGGGGGACCATCAAGTTCTTGGTAGGCCTCAGCCTGCCCATCCCAGTACCCACAATAAGTACACACCTTCCAACTTCTAAAGCAATTGAGACGGGGGACCTATAAAGAGCCTAATTCATTACACAACCCTGATTTCTTCCCTGAGCAAAAATTTTTGTTTCTACATTATCCGTTTTTTAATGAAAATCTGAAAAACTCGGCAAAAACCAAAAAAGCAAAAAAAAATCCCAAACTATTTTCTGACCAGTTCTGCAAGTAAGCAAGATTTTGAAAACTAAGGCCCTGATTATCCTTTCATACTTGTGCTGTGTACATCAGGAATAAGAGTTAAACTGATGTTAAGGAAGCAGAACCCTTTATGTTTACGGCTCAGTGCTAGAGAATCAAATGAAGCTCACCAACAAAATGTAAACAACTCCACCTTAAGACAGAAAAGAGAACCTTAAGCTTTCTTCTGGCTTCCTGCCACTGAAAATCTTCAGGCTGAGCCTTAATCAAAAGGAAGTGTACTCTTTATACCAAGCGGGGGGAAGGGCAGATTAGAAGGGCATTTCTTCATTGGTTTTTACATTTTAAAAGTTTATTTTCCTGGGGTTTTGTTCCCTTGACATAATAAATTCAAAATTTATTTTACAAGTCCCCCTCCCCCCACAAAGGTGTTATTCTGAAAGATTCTTCAGATTATCTCCATCCTTCTGGAATCTCCTGAGTGAAATCTGGGCGTCCAGGCATCACCCATCGGCCTAAGAGCTGGAGGGGAGACTATGATATCAACATGCCATTTTGAGAACTGGCAGACAGGGTGTGCTGGTTCAGGGAGCAGCTGCCACCCATCTTGGAAGCAGATCACCTTTTGCAAAGTGTCTCAGGGGGAAAGAATGGGGATACAAACCCAGGATTATCTCCCAAATCTGGATTATTCCCTCTCCAGCGAAACCAGCGGATGAGATTTTTATTTTCCTACTAGCATCTCTTGCTAATCAGACCATTAGTATTCTTGCTGATTAACCAGCTAGTTCCCAATCTAATTAAAACTAGGCTTTTTTGAAGAGCCAGAGGTTTCAATCACATTTTATTCTTATCACTCTAGGGCTGGTTGGCATTAGCCATAAATACCACTGGGAGACCAAAGCAATTAACCCTTTCCCTTGCTAAGGTAGGCTTCAAATATATCATTGTCTATTTTTCCTGATATTTTGCCAGTTCCTATAATAATGCTTTGTGCATCTCTGGTGCCTCATGTCCAAAGATCTCAAAGCATTTTTCAGTACGTCTAGGATGGCTTTGTTCAATTGAAAACACAATTCAAATAGAAGCAAAAATAGGCAAGAGTGCAGGAACCCCATTAATATGGAAAAGAAGCTTGTAACACAGAGCAAGTTATATAGGGCAAGACCCCAGCTGAGAGGGAC
Organism: Chrysemys picta bellii; assembly: GCF_011386835.1. NCBI lineage: Eukaryota > Metazoa > Chordata > Testudines > Emydidae > Chrysemys > Chrysemys picta. The sequence goes on along the minus strand of NC_088799.1, from coordinate 12,046,676 downwards.
TCAAAGAGGATGGAAGGCAGCTGGATCTCCCTGGCTGGAGATTCCCTTGGCATGGGGGAAGCCTCCAGTTGCACATAGCCAAACCTATGTCTGTGTTACCTTCCTGGCCCAAGTACAGGACATGACAGTGTGGGAGGAATATGGCCAGAATGCTTTTACACTCCAACAATCCTCAGCTGGTGGACAGCCTCTTAGGGGCCATTACCACCCACTGTATTTTAGAGCAACCCTATGGCTGCTCTAAAGTATGCTGGTGCTCAGGCTATTGCAGAACTGCCCCCAGACCAGAGAGCTACAACATGCTCCTTTGTGGCTCCTGGTCCTTAGTATTTTTCTGTATGCGTGTCAGTAGCCAGTGGTAATAGTATAAGCATACAAAGTCTGTGGGTTAGATTCTGCTCTCAGTTAAATGACTTATGTATTGTTATAATTCCATTTACTTCAATGGAGTTACTCCAGATTTACACCAGTGTAAGAGAGAGAAGGATTATGCCTGGTGTGTGTGTGTGTGTGTGTGTGTGTGTGTGTGTGTGTGTGTGTGTGTGTGAGATTGTAGGTAAAGCAGTGGGAGATGAATGGGTTTGAGGGTGTTTCTTTCAGGAGTTGAAAGCTGAGAGATCCTTTCAGGTCAAAGCGGATTTTAGGGTCTTGGAGGATGGGATACTTCCATAGCCAAACAGGAATTTAGGGTGTTGCAAATAGAAGTCTCTTGCAATGAAGCTTTGTGTTATGGATGTGATAAAAGAGAAGTTTTTACATGACTGTGCTTTATTGTAAATGAATAAGGAGCTTGCTAAGCTTTTGTCACCTGGCTAATCAGTTGTGTTTATCAGAACTTGGAGAAAATTACCTAATATGCACGGATTCTTGCATGCATAGAGAAGTGATATAGTTATAACCGACAAAGCACTATTCTGTTGGGGTAACTGAATCTTGGTTACAACTTTGACTTACATACCACAGAAGAATTTGGGACAGGATTTTTTTTTTTTTTTTTTTGAGTAATGGTCTGGTATGTCCTTACCAGCCTAAAAAAAATTGGCTAAAAATGGCTTCTGAGGTTTGGGTTAATTCCAGAGAATCTAGCAAGAAACATTTGAAATCAAAACAAATGAGTTCATGTTCAAACTTCTCCAAATCTGAGTGGCAGGGTGTTTCCCTTTCCCTGCCCCCATTCAAAACCACGGTGGACTATGTGAGCATTTCTGCAAAGCGACACCACAACAGAGAAGGGATTGGAAAGCACTTTGCAGAGCTTCCTAATGGCCAATATTTCATCTAGCAAAGCACAAGCCAATAATTTGCTACTCTGTGTTTCCTAATGATAACAAACGTTGTCTCTTGGGATTTATTTTCTATCCTACCAACCTGATCCTTTTCCATTTCTTGTTTGGGGGTTTAGGCTGTTCCATGCTCACATACATTTGTTTCTGTCACTTAGAAACCAAGTGTTTTGTTCAACATGTTTCGCTTCATCTCTGCTTTATGCTTCCTGTTTGAGAGCCAAGTGTTTTGTTTTGTTTTCACGTCGATAGACTTGTAGCCCCTTCAATTGTGTCTTATCAGCAAGTAAAAGAGAACGTGCAGAAAGGGCAGAGGAGCTGAGAGGCGTCGTGCACATGCCTGATGCAGAGACAAGGCGGCGAGGATGAGCGTGCTAACCTCAGTCACCTCCGTAAATCCTGAAAACAGACTTCTGTAAATCCCCAGACAAACCTCTTTTGAGAAATGAAAGCAGCGAGACACTTTGCTCGCACACAGACCCACCCGCACATGAACACACATGCCATGAGAGCCCTCTCTCTGGGAGATTGCTCTTGGTAGCAAAGCGTTTGCACCTGCTTTAGTGAGAACTGTATTACAGAGGAGGTGTTTTTAAGTGGATCCAGTGGAGCTTAGGGGATTGCACAGTCTGCTGTTTTTATATTAGATATTGCTTTCATCTAGAGTTGTTTTCTATCCATCTTCAGTTACACATGTGCAGCTACACATGAACACACGCATGCACACACATGCTTTATAGTCACTGTGATATAAAAAGACCTCCCAGCAATATCTGGGGTGCTATTGTTTTCCTTCAAAATGAGAATAGGTGGCTGTACCACTGGGCAACATGGCAACCCCTTGACCTTGTTTGGGGAATTACTTTGGAGTCTATGTTTTCTAGGGTCCAAATTGTCATTTAAATCAGTGGTACAACTGACTTCAGTAGGACTAAGCAGGCCCAGGGCAATACAGGTCAGGTAAAGTAGTCTGCCTGATGTAGGTCAAATCTACTTTGTCCATGTTACATCTGATATATTTCCTTTCTTTATCCCACCACCTTCCATCCCAACCCCTTGCTTCATCCAAGGCTTGACAAGAATCAAGACTAAAGAGAATCGTATCCCACATGAACAGCTATCAAAGATATAACAAATGGCTAGGCCTTAATCTTAAAGTTAAGGTCACAGTAAAGAAAAACATGTATGCCTTTTTTGCAGGCACACAAGTTGCATGTGCACCCAGGGAATGGCATGCCATACCATTTCATTATGGCTTGTGCATACTCATGTGGGTGCTAGAGTGCACGCCCGTGCGCAAGCACACACACACTTTTACACAGACATTTCAAAACGTGGGTCATACTGACTAGCGGAGCCACCCAATAGCCATCAGTTAAGTTAGGCACTGACCAGCCTCTTCTGAATGAGAAACATTCTAATCTTCTGGCTGGGAGCACACCTTGCTGTGTCAATTTCGTCTACCCACTTGCTGATATCAACAACCTCCACTGTAAAGGAGACAGTTTAAAAGAGTCGTCTTTGCCAGGCACATTGGTTCTCTGTGCCAGTGGCACTTTCTCAGTTTGAATCGCTATAATGCCAGCCAAGTAGGGAGGATTGAAAATTATCACAAAAGCACCAGGCCAGGAGTGTCAAGCTACTGCCTGGAAAAACACAAAAATGCTGTTTGATTCATTCCTGTTGCTCCTGACATATAAACTAGGTAACTAACCTGACCTGTGACTGCTTCTCCAAGAAACTGGCTGGGACATGACAAATATGCCTTTCAACATACCACAGATGATTACAAAGAGAGCAATGGGAATAAAACAAAGCCTTATGGTTACATTATGAAAAACAAGACTCCACTTAAAAGAGAAAACCTGGCTGATGAGAAATGCTTAGGGGTCCATTCCACTCTTTACTGGGAGCTATCAACATGCATCAGAGAGCAGAAGTTGGCCTCCGATACCTGTGTGCACTTCCTATTAACATAAGCAGGTATTACGCATATACTTATTAGTGGGGACCCCTTTCGGGAGGAAAGGCATTTGGGCTGATTTTTTAAAAAGGCGTGTGAGGGGGTGTTTACCTCACACAAGGTGCGGAAAGCTTAATATGGGCTTTTAACCCGAGGCCAATTAACCAGCCTGGATGAACTGGGAGGGTGGGCCAGGACTAATTAAAAATAAAGCCCAGCTGGGGGAGAAAAGAGCTTTTTCTCCGTAAAGAGCTGTATGAGCCCAGTTGAGGAGAGCGAAAATGGGACATGCCCCCTGCCTGGGGAGCAGCCTGAAAAGAAGTCTTAGAGGGAGAAAAGACCAGACAGGCTTCTCCAGGGGTGAGCTGAAGGCCTAAGATGGGGCCTTGCCGAGCTAGAACTTGCCAGAAACCCCAAGCAAGGGGAGGAGTGTGCCTGCTTGTGGACTGGGGAGCTGCGACCAGAAGGTTTAATTTGAATACTTGACTTTTTTTGACTTTGCAGAGTTTAGCCCCTTCCAGGGCTACATAGTACATTTTCAAAGTGGTCTGGCTGGATGGCCAGGACATTCTTATGGCCAGAGTAGCCCAAAGGACAGCTGGGGAAACTGCTTCACATGTTGCTGCAGTACTGTATCCAGCCAGGAGGGGGCGGGTTGGGGCAGCAACTTTGCTACCGGCAGATTTTGGTTTTGCAAGACATTTTCATCAGTAATTGGCTGACGATGCAGGATATGCTGTTTCCCTCTGACTTCAGGCTGTAACATGAACTCTAGATTTTGAGGTCTAGGTAGCAATGGCGTGAGAGCTCCCGCTGAGACCTGATAAAGTAATGTCAGAGATGAGCCAGCTGGCACCATACTCATTACTCACACTTACCCTCTGACTGTACACGCAAATTCTGATTGTAGTTTGATGTCAAGCTCATAAGTATTGCTACTGATAACAGTAATTTTCTGGGCATAGATAAAAGCATTCCATTGCTCTTGGTGGGTAGATATATTATTTATTGATAGGCCTCAGAGCAGCCCCTCCCTTTTAGATGTCCCTAATTCATTCACCGAAGCTATTTGATGCATTACTACCTAGTGGAGCCACAGCCCTGACTCATATTTGTCGTCCATGTCAAGGATGTAAAGTTTACGCTTGTGTCCCGTTGTCTAGGCTATAAAGCTTCCTAAGACCAATGCAAGGTGGGTTTAACCTTATGCAGAATTGAATGGGCTCAGTTCTCCACTGTGTCGCACCATGTGTAGTCAGCTCGGCCTGTGCCAAGTGCGTGTTAAGCCTTATTAGTGAGTTGAACCACACTTCTGAGATGATTCTTCCCTGGGAAAAGTAAGTGCAAGCTGCTGCCGTTACCCTGGCTGGCTCTGAGGCCAAGAGTAAACTCCAAAAGTGGTGCTGCCCAGCCAAAAAGAACCAGGGGTAATAAAAATCTACACCACACCTACTCTCTAGTTGCCTTGATCAAGCTAATGTAAGTGGACAGGGTGGTACTGGAGCAGCTGGGAGGTGTAATGCTGTAATGTGAAGTGCAAAGCTGCTGTACAGGAACCTTTGTCAGTAACAACATCTCACATTGCCATGGTCCATATCTATATCTGCCCTGGTGCAGATGTCTGCCAGTGACGGGCGTGTCCCTTTTTCGAGCTCTTGTACCTATGTTGCCTTTTGGTACATGATTCTTGCTTGTCATGTAGTTCATGGAAATGGCAATCCATTTGCCCCCATGCAACCTGGGGAATCACTCTGTCAGACATGTTTACATGGAAGGAGCCTGCAAAAGCCATTGAGGGCTTGTATTAATGGAAGGATTGGAAAGGGGGAAAGAGGCAAAGCCCTTAGATTAGCAGCTGGTGTGAAGAGGTTCCTCAACATCCTGGCAGTGGATGCCAGGGCTGGTAAGAATCTTTGCAGGTGAATACATGATTGTGGTTCTAGTGCAGATGCTGGGGGTACTTTACAGTGGCTGTGGCATGGGAATCAGAGATTTCCCAGAGGGGCACTTGCCCTGTGCAGATTTTTTCAGCATTCACTGTAGGAACTGCTTGTGCCTATTCTCACATATGCCCAGCTCATCCTGTTCACCCTGCTCCACCCTATGCACTACCAGGATATTCAAGAAGATCAGTTCAGGGATGACAATCCTCCTGTGAGCTACTGAGGCAGAGACCAGGAAATGAATTGAAGGGACCGTGGGTGTAGCTGCATGGCTCATTCCTTTGACTCTTCCCTGTTACACAAAGCACCCTTTGTCTGCACTTGTGTGTTTCTGGTGTAAAAAGTGCTAGAAAACCAGGACTGTGTATCTTAGTGACACCAGAATTACCCATGAAGCGGCAGTGCTCATTCTGCACATGCAACCCAGAATCAAGGCCGATGTCTTTGCATTGCATTAATTCTTGGAGTTAATTGTGTGCCAGCCAGTTACATTTTAAACCTACAGTTGTGTGATTTCTCCATGTGGCTTTGTTTTTAAGGATGACCTAACAGGAAATCAGCACCATCAAATTCTTAGGCGTGAGATGTGCATTAAGCAATTAAACTGAGCAATAAATATAGCACTTGTTTTGACAAAGCCTTCATTTCCTATTCTGTTTTAACAACAAGAATAATCAAACTTCTGTAGAAAATCAGTTTCTGGTTCTACTGGGAAACATGCCAAGTTATTCGCAAGCAGCTTGGATGAACTGCAAACGGCAGGTTTCCTTGCTTTGGGCTGCCCACATGCTGGAGGGATCTCTGCAGCCAGCCCCTACCCCCTTTTGCCCACTCCCCAGTCTGATGGGAAAGAACCTTCTGTGGAGTGTTACCTTCTGCCATATGCAGGGTAAAGTCCCATTAGGTCAGTGCCCTGTGGCACCAGGCTCCAGTATGCTGGTTTCTTTGGGGTGAAGGCAGTGGGTAAGTCCCCTCTGTCCCATGCTGTGTTGCTGTTTGGGAGAGATGATGTGACTCAGCATTGGCTGAAACATGAAAGCAAAGCAGGTCCAATGAGAACAGATTCATTTTCTTTGCTGATGTTTGGTGAATTTGGCAATTCTGTGCTCATTTGATTTACCGGCCTTGGAGGTAAGCTACGATGCCCATAGAGTAGATCAGAACTGTAGCAGTTTCACCATGAAATAAAATTCAGACGCTCTGTTTAATCACAGCATCCAACTGTTTCCTTTTCTAGCCGAAGGGGCTGGCTTTTTGGCTCATTATGTGACTGGAACATGAAGGCTGTGAGGCTGACAAGGAGAGGAAACTCTGTCTCAGCACTTTCCAATACCCAGCCCCCAACTGGCTTCCTCTCCCCCCACCAATCCCCCAGCATTTGCTGCAGAACACTGTCTGCTGCCTAGCAACAGCACCGTGGGCGATGTCGCAAGGACTCAGACTGTGAAAGGGGAATAAACAACAGTTCCTGGATTTGTCTAGTGTTGCAGCTGTGGGAGGCTCATTGGCCTACCAGCATCTGTTGGAGATATTTTCAGAAACCAGGCTAATATACAAAAGACTCTGACTGCAACATTAATGATCATCTCTGGGCTTCTGATGGGTTTGAATTTTTCTCTGCATAGCCAGTGCTCAATGCCTGACTAGGTTTCAGAGTGGTAGCCGTGTAAGTCTGTATCAGCAAAAAGAACGAGGAGTCCTTGTGCCTGACTAGTAGCAGCAACCTGAGGACCCATGGCTGAAACCTAAATAAAACCTTTGGTGTCCATAGCAGTTTTGGGAAGAGGAAATATTAACCCAGATCCAGGTATTATTAAAAGTCCCGTATAAAGACAGCTGACATGTCACACAATCTGCATTTCACCGAGCACAAGGGTCTGGACTAGGGTTACCAACTTTGTAATATTTAAAAAACGGACACTCCAGCAGTGCCAGAACCTCCCCTGCCCTGCCTCTTCCTCCAGAGGCCCCGCCCCTACCCCCACCTCTTCCCCAAGGTCCTGCCTCCGTTTGCTCCTCTTCTCCCCTCCCCCATCACTCACTGCTCTTCCCCTCTCCGTCTCCTCCCAACCCACCTGGTTTGGGAGGGAATCGCCTCCGGAGCTAGAACTGGGAGCTGCAGCTGCCTGATGCAGGTAGGAGGTGGCCCTGGCTGAGGAGGGGCTGGCGCAGGTGATGACCAGTGTTCCGCAGAATGAATTTTGTTACGTGCACCATTATAGAAGTGATGTGTGACACATCATCTCCATATTGGTGCACATAACAAAATTCATGTGGCGGGGATGTTGCCAAGGAGTTTGGAGTGTAGGAGGGGGCTCAGGGCTGGGGCAGAGGGTTGGGGTGTAGGGGGGTGAGGACACCGGCTGGGGGCGCGGGCTCTGGGGTGGGGCTGAGGATGAGGGGTTCCGGGCTGGGGCAGAGGGTTGGGTGCGGGAAGGGGTGAGGGCTCCGGCTGGGGGTGCTGGCTCTGGGATGGGACCAGGGATGAGGGGATTGGGGTGCAGGCTTCTCTGGGGCTACAGCGGAAAGAGAGGACTCCCCCCAGCTCTCTCTCCTGAGCTGGGGGGAAGAGACACCTCTCCCTGCCGCGGCAGTTTTGGGGTTGGGGCGGTGGGATAGGTGCCTCTCCCCTGGCCATGGCAACTCCAGGCTGGCCTGGGTTGGGGCCGGGACCGGGGAGGGGCACCTCTCCCCTGGCTGCGACAGATCTGTCCGCAGTCTGGGCTGCCAGTGACGGTCTGTGGTTTCGGGCTCCCCGTCTGTCACTGCTGGCCCGGAGGAGCGGCAGCGACTGTGGACTCCTTTCCACCCCTGCCCTGTCACTGGCAGGCAGCCGGTGGCTGAGAGGAGTGAGCGGGTGGAGGGGGGGCGGAGAGAAGCCCTGTGCCGGTGGGCCTAGAGGAGCGCGGGGAGGGGCTGAAGAGGAGAGGAGCCAGCGCTGGCAGCCACTGGGCTGCAGCGCAAGTGAAGTGAAGCGCTAGGCTGGGCCAGCGGGGCTCCTTCTGAGCGTGGGCCTGCTGCCATTATAAACTCAGTACTGGCCGGGCCGGGCTGGGTTCGGGCCGGGGGAGGAGCGCCTCTCCCAGCCTCTGCAGGTCTGGGGCTGAGGGAGAGGCATCTCTCCCCGCCGTAGCCCTGAGTGCCTGTGTGGTGCTTAATAGGCTGCTGCGCGGCCATGCAGCTTAGAGGGAACTTAGGTGATGACCCAGCGCCTACCAGCCTCCCCTGCCCACACCAACAAGACTTTGGCTGTCCAATCAGTAGATCTGACCAGACACGGTCAGGTCCCCTTTTTGACAGGACTTTCCAGTTGAAAACCGAGCACCTGGCCACCCTAGTCTGGCCTTGAAAACTTCAGGAGTAAAAAGGAAAGGTGGAATCTCTCAACTGAGTAAAAAGAACCCACATACTCTGAGTAAACCCACATTGCAGCCGTTCAAAGTGTCAAGGGCCTGGGAGAGTAGAAAATACATTTCTATACAGGATTTACACACCCCTTTCAATCCTCTGGGGGCGGGGGGATTTTCATCATCAAATAGGGATAGAGACATGTGGCCCTTAGAAACCAAAAACACCCTTTAGCAAATTTCCCCCTACCCTAGGGATTGCCATATTCCCCACCTTTTTTGTTGTGATCTCTAATGCCAGGAGTCAGTGTGGAAAAGTTCTTTCAGCCTCCCCTGTCTGATATCTAAATCACCAGACAGAGGCAAGAAAGGGTAGGTTACGGGGGTAGGCCAGGCTTTCCAAACTAACTGCTGCCAGGAAGAATGCGGCTGAGAGTGACACATGATGCTAGTGGGGTAGAGAGGAGAAATCTACCACTTACTCAGTGCCCTGTGAGTAGGAATTTCAAATGTATTATCAGTCTGCTCTTTGCCATTGCTGTGCAAGGCTGGTTGTAGTTAGAATCAATGGCTTGTGAGGTCAGTGTGAATGGGTTAGGGCTGACACCATTGGAACTGTCCCGTTACCTGCAAGTTAAGACTTGAAGGACACAAGAAAAATGTAGGGCAGATGTGATGTCATCAACCTAGATCCTGCACGGTGATGTGGAGATGTTTGTATGATAACATATGTACGTTATGATGTCACAATATTGCATCATGACCATTTCACGATGTGGAATGCCAGCTTCACTACATTGTGTCTTATTGACTTTGTCCCAGAGGGCTCTGAAAAATCCTAGATCAGGGGTGGCCAACCTGTGACTCCGGAGCCACATGTGGCTCTTCAGAAGTTAATATGCGGCTCCTTGTATAGGCACCGACTCCGGGGCTGGAGCTACAGGCGCCAACTTTCCAATGTGCCGGGGGGTGCTCACTGCTCAACCCCTGGCTCTGCCACAGGCCCTGCCCCCACTCCACTCCTTCCCGCCCCCTCCCCTTCTTCTGCAGTGCCCTTCTTCCTCCCTTCTCCCCCCCAGAGCCTCCTGCACCCCACAAAACAGCTGATCGGGAGGTGCGGGGAGGAAGGGGGAGGCGCTGACGGGCAGCGGGACTGCCGGTGGATGGGAGGCTCTGGGAGTGAAGGGGAGGCGGGGAGCAGATGGGGGGCTGCTGCCGTATTACTGTGGCTCTTTGGCAATGTCCATTGTTAAATTCTGGCTCCTTCTCAGGCTCAGGTTGGCCACCCCGTCCTAGATTATATGTGCTGCAGTGTTCTCCAGAGTTGACAGTTCCAGAACTGGGCTTATTCTTTGCAATGTGGACTGGCTGTGCTGTAATTTATCTGATGGCCACTGAATGCAGCATGAAGAATGACGTTAAAATTTCCAGTGCTGTACCTGGGGTCTAACGTGAGCCTGCCAAGAGCTGAATCTGGTGTCATTTTTTTTTTTGGCCTAGAAATCTTTTATCAAAATGAAACACAAAGGGTCTCATACCTAAATAGCTTGTCCTAAAATGAGCCCCCAGTATTTGCCACTGCATCCATGTGTGCGCACAGAATTCACAAAACCAACACTGGATACATTTTGTACTGTTCCCATGGCGGTCAGATTTTTAAAGATGTATGTTTCTGTGCACCCAACTTGGCCACATGCAACTCTTGCAGCTGTTTTTGGTGCAGCCACTGTTGCAGAAAAGCAAGTTCATCATTCATGCGAAAACATCTTTTTAGATTGCAAGCTTCTTGGGATGGAAACCGTGACTTTAGTTATGTGGTGTTTATTGCTGAGCAAACTGTCGGTGCCAAATTAATAATAATATACTTAACCAAACTCATCCCTGGTATAAATCATTGAAGAAATGCTCTCATATAATATCTGTTTTGCAAGCATAGAAAAAAAAGTGGGCATGCTGTTTGGTTTGCACACCAGCACAGATGCTAAATCAACCTTCACATTTTTTATCTTGTTTAGCTTTGGGCACTATGGCTTACTGCTGAGATATGAAAATCATTACAGGTCACTGAAGGACAATGGAGCTATTTACACCAGGTAAGGATGTGACCCAATGCTTCTAATCTGTTTTTAGAAATACCATTTTTGGAGTATGGTGTTTCTGAGTCTGATATAACCTTGCCCAGACACAGTTTCTGGCTTGCTCCTACATTCCTAAGCAAGGAATGCAGGATCAGTCCCTTCTTAATACTGCATTGTATTGTAATTCCTTGATTGGCCCTAAGATGGCAGCTCCACACAGATTTATTAGTAAATTGGTTAGGCACAAGCAAAATGACCTACCTGGCAGTGTCCACACAAAGTAATACTCTGAGACAAACCAGTGTGGAATACATCTGAACACTTAACTACATATTTATAATTAAATGAAGGAAATGGAAAAATGCCATCCAGTTTCTAAGGCTACATCTGGTTCTGTTGTAAAGGTCATCTGGGAAGACAAGTGTGTGGCAGAATTCTTTCATGGCACAATTCATCACTGCTCACATTTCATTTTGCAGTTATAGGGTCTTAATATTTCCCAGTTACCTTTCATTTCTTGTGTAGGCTCCATGCTTTCTTCCATGCTGCCCCTCATGCAAGGAACCTTCCAATCCCAGTGCAAAAGATCCTTCTCTTCTCATTCCAGACTCACTTCTTCAATGAGGCCCGACACAGGAACCCATGCCATTTGTTTGCCTTCTCCACCCTATTTATAGGGGAGTGAAAGAGAGAAGGGAAAATGGATGACTACAGGAAGAAGAAAAAAGCCACAGAAAACACTATGACACTACGCCCCATATTCTTCATATTGTTATGATATGATTATGGCATAACTATGATGTATTTTATGCAAGATAGGTCATGTAAGATATAATTGAAAAGGTTATGATTCATTGAATATGATTATTCTATTTGTATGTATGTATCATTTTGGTATCTGAAGTTAAGAATATTGTCTATGTGTCTATTACAAATGTGTTTACACCTGGGGAACACCCACTAGGCAGAATGCAATCAGTCTAGATGGCTGGCTGGGAAGGGCCATTAGGGAGAACAATAAGTCTTAGAAGATGCTAATCTCCTACCCGGGAGGATGCTATAAACAGCCTCCAAGTCATGGTTGCTGTTTCCCTATAGGGGCATGTGACCAAGTCACCTGGTACTGGACTCCATCATAGAATACCAGTGTTTTTCCACTGAAAGGCATGGGACTCAAGCTTGGAGACAAAGGGTTCCCATCATATGCAAAAGCTCTTTAAGGCAGGGGAATGAGATCAGTGTGGTTCTTCACTGACTCCCCAAACAAAGGAGACTCTTGGAAACACCTGAGGAACAAGGATTGAATTGGGGGGAAAGGGCTGAACCCAGGCTAGAGGGATTTCTAGTCTGTGAAAAGAATATCTGGGGTTTTAAGATGCAAGCAAGTGCAGCTTGCCCTCAAGAATCTCTGAAAACTGCCTGAACCAACAATTAGGGTGAGAATTTGCTACTCATATCCAATTTCTTTAGTATATTAAGCTTAGATTGCATTTTTGTTTTATTTGCTAGGTAATCTGCTTTGATTTGTTTGCTATCCCTAATCATTTAAAATCTATCTTTTGTAGTTAATAAACTTGTTTTTGTTGTGTCTAAAACCAGTGTGTGGAAATCATAACTGGGGGGCAGGAAGCTGTTGCATATTTTCCTCCACATTGAGGGAGGGGGCAAATTTCATGAGTTTACACTGTACAGTCTCCTGTGCAGTGCAAGATGGTATAATTTGGGTTTACACCACAAAGGGGGGTGCGTGCATTAGGAACTGGGAGGTACCTTAGCTGAGCCTTCCCATGCAGAGCTAATCTCAGCATCTGTGTGTAGCTGCAACTGGGTGTGTCCCTACCTGTATGTGCTGGAGGGGGCTTGAGAGACTGTCACAGCAGTACAGTGTAAAGGGAGCCCAGGCTGGTGAGTCAGGTGGGCTCAGTAGTACGGCAGTTCCAGGTGGCACCCCAGGGGGAACCTGTCACAAACACATTCTAAGGTACCACTTATTCTAGGTCTACTAGTGTGTCTTGTCTTGTGTTTGTCTTTTAAGCTGTAAATTCCTTGAATTGTATTTGTGTGCTTTAGACAGTGCAGAGATGTGACCAGAGCTTAGCATATAATAATGCTACCAAGCTGTGTCTTATTGAGGTCCTAATCATAATTGCTTTACTCTTAAATTTAGTTTTTTAGCAATAACCAACACAATTTGTGTTTGTCTAGCACCTGGCGCATTGGGGCCCTGATCTCAGCTGAGGCCTACACTCATGGAATGCAAATAGTGATAATAATCCTATTGTTATTTTTCTTGCCATTTCTCAGTCTTCTACATTGCATGACAAAGCAACGGGACAGTAACACAGTGTATCAATGGCGCTCATTTATGTTTGATAGATATAGTATCACATCGAGAAAATGTCTCTCTTCAACTTGAGTTTACTACATTATTTTCTGTTTCAGTGCCCTTTAGCAGAGGTGACAGTTCAACACCAGTCAGGGTGTCTTCCATAACAGTGGAATTGGATATTACATCATAAGAACATAAGAGCAGCCATACTCTAGGTCCATCTAGCCCACTATCCTGTCTTCCAACAGCGGCCAATGCCAGGTGCCCCAGAGAGAATGAACAGAACAGGTAATCATCAAATGATCCGTTCCTTGTCTCACATTTACCAGCTTCTGGCAAACAGAGGTTAGGGACACCATCCCTGCCCATCCTGGCTTATAACCATTGATGGACCTATCCTCCATGAATTTATCTAGTTCTTTCTTGAACCCTGTTATAATCACCTTTCTTTATGATAGAAGTTCTTTGGATTCTCCTCTTTTCCTTAATCATCTCTCTCTCTTTCTCAGAGCTGTATCATCACAATTTCCCTTGCAAGTTGTCATTACCTTTGTAATCTGTTGTGGACTCTCTGACATTATTTAATAAATGGTAAATTTCCACTTGCCATTGAGTTCTTTGCTGTTCTCATCAGCATATATTTCCTATGTCTTCCAGCCTTTCTAAATGTCTATTTATTTTAACATATTGGTTTCCATGCTTTGGTTTCTCCCTGTGTCAACTGATCTATGCTTTTCTGCAGGCTTCAACATTTCTTCAGAAGTCCCTGACTTCCTGTTCTGGTATGTTTTCAGCTCAATGATAGGCCTTGAATCATAGAATATTAGGGTTGAAAGAGACCTCAGGAGATCAGCTAGTCCAATCCCCTGCTCAAAGCAGGACCAACACCAACTAAACAACTGACAGAATGCAGCTAATTTCTTTTTGCAAATAAATTGTGATGAGATTGGGAATCTAGTAGCTTCTATCAAGTTTGTCCTTCTCCCTGATGTTGACCAGATTGATGTAACAATTATAGACAGCTGACATCATTATATAGTAACCGACCAAAGTATTTCAGTCAGTCAAGGTAAAATTTTAACTTTGCAACAATAACGGGTTACCTAACATCACAACCTGGAAGGAGCTTAAATTTGAGGACAGTAATTCCCTTTTGTTTTTGAACCTCGGCATAGTCAATTTTGTTGTTGTGTCTGGATAAAGTTCACTGCTAGAGTTCTCTATTAAGTTGAAACAAAATATTTGCAAGAGCTTACAAATTATCTGTGCAGAGCTTAATGGGTCTGTCTACAGCCATGTGCTTTAATCTTTAGTAAGCCATGTTGGCCCATCCAGGTTCTTCCATTTCCATCTACAACCTGTGCTCCCAGTGTAATGCTGCACTGTCTCTTGGTATTGAATCTGTGATTACTTTATGATCATCACCACCATATCATGTTTGGAGACTACATTCACAATTATCCACAGTTGACTATAGAACTCTTCATTTTCATCACCTGTCATAGCAGAAGAATAGGTCTAAATAATGGTTGGGCTAGCTGGAGTGTTAATTGAAGGAGGCTTTAGGTAAATCACCGTGGGCCAAATATAACCTGTAAGCAAACACAATTCTGTTAACATCAATTGGCCCTGCATTACATTCTGGATGTAGTAGAATCTTTATTTTGAAAGTATGTCACTGACCGATATATTTTCTCTCTCATCATGCATTATTCCCTATCTTTCAAGGGTGTCAGTCAAGAGAACTTGAGAAAGCTCCTTCTGGTCTGATAGTTTCTTATACCATACTCATCACCATAGAATCTGAATGCCTTCCACTAAGCAATATAACTATTCATCTGCTACGTGTTGTCTAGTCTCTCATCCTCTCGCAGGAGGTGAAGCAGTTGTAATGTAGTGTCCATGTATCATCCCTGAATGTCAATATTTGAGAAATGTGTCACTTGAGCTAGAAGCCGCAATATATCCATTCAATTTAATGATGTTCTAACTTCCAATGCACTCTTCAAACAAAGCACGGTTGTTTTCCAGCTAACCGAATGAGAAGTTCATATCTAACCTGCCTATATTGTCTTCTTGAGAGATGGTTGCAAAGGATCTTCTAAGAATAAGATAATTAAGTGGGTTGCTAAGGGGCCTGAAATTTACCATACTTCTTTATTTAAAATATCAAGAATGAGACTGGACTTATATGCAGACACTGCCCTGTGAGGAAAATGGAAATTACTATGAGTTTGTGATGAAACATAAGTTTTTCTTCTTGCTAATCGTTAACCATTCAGTCACATATGAGTATTGCTAATCCTATTTGAGAACAAACAATGAGTTATTGGCTACGAGAGCTGGCTGACTAGAATAAAGAGGGACTGATACATATTTTCACGAATAAATGTGGCGAGTTCACTTTGCTTTTAATTGGGGTGGGGATCATATTAGTTTGTTTACAAGTTGTTCATATGATTGTTGGTTTATTTGTGAAAATGTTTGGAAGTCACAAAAGATTGATGAATGATGATTCATTGTAAAATTTATGCCAGGCCTGTTGTTGGTTATTTTTCTGTTTTAACAGTTCCGATCATCCAATCACAGAACAGAAGAACACACATCTGATTTAGGTGATCAGTCAAATGCCAGGAATAAGTAACAATGAATTGTTTGCAAAACACCATAGGGTGACATTTACACAAATACTAATAATTACCGTAGTACCTAGGAGCCCTAGTTGTGCTTGGTGCTGTAGAATAAAAAGACGGTCCCTGCCCCAAGGAACTTACAGTCTAAGACAAGAGCCAACAGATGGATACAGACAGGCAAGAGAGTACAATTAAACAATGAGACAATATAGGTCAGCATGATAGGCAGTGATCTGAGCAGACCTGCAGCCTTAATTTGTTTGCATAAAACTATTCGATGAATATTAATAATAAAAAACAAGCATCATTGCAGAAATCAGGATTTATTTGCAAATGATCCATGATCAGAAAAAAGGCCAAATGTGGTCCTATAAATCAAACAGATGATAAAAAAAACCTGGTGAGGTTGCAGATAATTATAGAACAGTTGGGCTGCATTGCAGAAAAGACAACAGCCAGGTTTCATGGTGTCTGGCAACATTGCACCTCGAGGGCAGGACTTTACATAAACCTTTACATAAAACCTTTACATAAAAATCTAACTTTGCCTCTTCCTCTTGCACTTGTCCCTTCTGCTTTTGTTATGTCACAGGTCATTAACAGAAGGAGACCAGCTTCCTTTACCGTTAACTCACTTTGGAGTCTGAAAGCTAAACAAAGTTTCCCTGGCATTTATTTCATTCTAGGGAAGACACCTTTAATTAAAAATCTCTGCTCCCACCCAAACACACACATTTCCTGCATGTGTATTAAATAGATTAATTTCCCCTCTGCTTACAGTGCCTTGTAACCAGTTCTATTTATTATGGCATCACTGTTATTACTCTGATGATATAGTGCACTTGAGGGCTTCAATAATGAACTGTAATAAAAGGCATTACAAGGAAAGGGTACTTTTCTGGCTGCTTGGGGCTTTGTGTGTGTGTGTTGATAGATATGATTCCTTTCTTACTTTTAAATAAGGAAAGAGGTTCTTGAGGGCATCCCAGGACATTAATTAAAAATACTTTCTCTAGACATTCATTCTAACAGTCCTGGGAATGTTAGGAGTCTGATGAACTTGTCAGGCTTGGCTAGTTTTCCAGTTGGCTTCCTTTGTCTCATCTGAGTGCAGGTATCCCACAGCTTGCAAATCCTGCTTTTGATTTACAAGGGCTTAAGGTCCCTGATTAAAAAATCAACATTTTTGAAGCAATGCCAACATTTCTTTCTGGTGAATTTTCTTTCTTAGTCACCTATTAGGTATTATAAACTGCTACCAAACCCCCTGCTGTTTTTCAGTACTGCTTCATGGTCAAATCTCTTCAACCTGTTTTGTGTTGTAACTTTTTGGATTTCTTTCAAATGGGTAACTTTATCCTTTGTGCAGTTTAGAATTTAGGGACAATTTTAAAAAATACCCACCAAAGAGCATGCACAGACAGGCATGGTTGCTGGTGCACACTCTAAGCATGCATGGAGTTGGGTTTGCAGATTGAGTGCTTGACCTTACAATTTCCATTACATGGAAAAGTGCACTTAGATACTTACGCTGTGCACAAACAGTTTTATAATTTGGCCCTTAAAGATTTAGGTTATTGAATAATCAACAGTGTCTGCCTTTTAAAAAGTGCTATTCTCCCCATCCTCCACAAGACCGCTTGAGTACTTTCATTCCAAGGAATCAGGAAATAAAGTACAGTTCTATGGTGTGCCTTGATTTTCTTTAGAAACAAACCGAATCTTATAAAGCCTTTTGTGATACTGCCTTTCAACCTATTTCCCTCCTGTCTGTCATATTGTCCGGAAATTCTCATTATTGTCACAGATGAGATGAACTGATTCCAGTGACTAATTTGGATAGCTTCATGGAAAAGGCAGCTACTGTGCTCCAGGCAATAAGTGTAGCACCATTTTTACGCTGTACAGAATACTGGAGACAGATCTGGACTCCTCAGTGATGCTGATTTGATTAGATCATTTTGCATGTAATGCTATTCACACATGTCCCAGAATGGCATCTGAGCATGAAGACTTGTTCTAGAAAATGGCCTGGACAGGTAAGGGGTAGTGTTCTGCTATTCCTCTTTCCTTTAGTAAATATGCTCTTTGATCCCATGGTTCAAGAAGGGAGAAGATCTCCAACTCCATGGAAGAGTGCAAACAGCTTCCACCATGGGTATCATGGTGTCCCTAGACTCTGTTTGTCAGAGGGTGGAGATGGATGGCAGGAGAGAGATCACTTGATCATTACCCTGTTAGGTTCACTCCCTCTGGGGCACCTGGCATTGGCCACTGTTGGTAGACAGGATACTGGGCTAGATGGACCTTTGGTCTGACCCAGTATGGCCGTTCTTATGTTCTTATGTTCTTATCATTGAGAAAGTTACCCTGTAAAATGAGGTCACTTTTGCTATGTGTATGTATATGATAGGACAAAGGAAAGGATGCTGCAAACCTAGAAGTCTAATACCTTTGTCATGGGCTTTATTGTAGCATCTGACTGAAGTGAATCTATAGAATGTCCTCTCTCCTTCAAGGGCCAAAAACAATAGTGTTTCCCTAATCAAACCCTGGAAGTGCGCCCACATCAGCCAGATGCATGAGGGATGGAAGGAAAAGGAATCAATCAGTCTACTTGCTTCCCCTTTTGGCTCGCTGCTTCCTAGAACACCTTCCCCCTTGAATCTCACTGCCAGTTTCCCCTCTAGTGCCAAAGCACAGCCCTTTAATTGTGAGTGGAGTGGACTTAATGCCACTACCAGAATCCCTTCCTAAAGCCAGTGAGGAGGGCGGGTTGGCCTCTTCCTTCCCAACATCTGACTGGAGCTTGTACATTCATCACATTAACCTCCATGGAAAATGGAGTGGCCTGCATTGCACCACTTACCTGGTGCTATACAATGTGTTCAAGGCAGAGCTGAAGCCTAATGGGGAAGGGGGTGAGGAATGCATTATCCCAGCATCACTATATAGGCTTTGTGTGGCTGGAGCTTTCTGCTGAATTATCCAGCACAAGACAAAGTGCCCTATTTTTTAATCCCTGTTGCTTTTGTGATCTAAGGATGCATTCCCTAGTGCAAAGCCTGCTTTTCAGATTAGCAAACTAGCTCAGGCTTTCAGTTGATTTATGGCTTATTTTTCCAGGGTGACTAACTTAAAAAAATCCAGACAACATAAATAACCATATTTCTAGGACCTTTCCAATAGTTTCAGATCAGAGCCAAGGAAGGGCCACCTCTCCTATGTAAGAACAACAGGCGGCAACTGTGAGAGGAGGTTTTTTGGTTGTTTTTTTTTTTTGATCTACTGTATGTAGGTACTTATGTGGTCCCCATCATTATAGTATCTGAGCCTCTCAGAGCCATCAGTCAGTTTATCCTCACAACACCCCTGGGAGAGAGGGAAGTAGTAGCTCCATTTCACAGATGGGGAACTGAGGCACAGAAAGATATAGAGCTCAGCTCTGCAACGTGCTGAGCACTCTGGCCTGGAGCCAGTAAACCACTTAAGCACCTTGCAAAATCAGCCACTAAGTGGCCTTGGTATCATGGGAATCCTGTTGCAGAATCATGAGGTGAACCCCTGGCTCCCAGTCTAGTGCCTTAACCATAAAACCATCCTTTCTCCGAAAGATATCACTTACAGAGCTCCTCCGTGACTGGAGCTGCAAGGAACCATTCCAAAAGCAGGGTCTGGTGTCAGGGTTGTGTGGCCTAGGTGGTCTAAGGCCTGCCCTTCGAAGTGTCGACTGCCTTCTGGAGGCTGCCCAGCACCCTCAACCTCCACCGACTTCAATGGGAGTTGGGGATGCTCAGTGCCTAGCTGGATCAGGCATTTAGGCTAGCTGATGTCTGTATGAGAGGCAGTGCAGGGGGTCATAAGCATCTGGTATACTGGCTCTTGTTAATGCTGTTTTCGCAAACATGTTGGGCTTGATTCAGATCTTCCATCTTTACACTGGTGTCACTCCATGGCCCCGATCCTCTGCTTTGCTAAGAGGCTTTTATAGTGTTTAGGGAGTGGAAAGGGGACATAGAGGCAGCAGCTCTCTTCTGAGGAACACTCTGAGCATAAAGGGGCTCCCCAACAGGTAACAGAATGGCTCTAGCCTGGCCCCCATCATAGCCCCCATTGTAGGTAGGCTCTGAGAGGGGGCAGGCGGGGAAGTAAGGGAATAGGGCAAAGCACCTCCGTAATCCAGCAACTCCTGGCTGCCCATGGCCCTAGAAGATGCTCTAACATATGCCAGGGGCCAGGCAGGCCCCCTGCCATGCCCAGAATATCAGAGGAGCTCGGTGTCACCTTTTCACACCCCGCTCCATACCTGTGTTGAGTGCATCTCAGGTGGACAGGAGAATTGGGCCCATAGGCGCCGACTTACTCAGATCCCGGGAGATGCTTGACCTCTGCTCTACCTCAGGCGCTGCTCCCACTCCACCACTTCCCCCTAAGCCCCCACCCCACCCCGCCTCTTCCTGCTCCCACTCCACCCCCATAACCCTCTTCCCACCCCTCCCCCACCTCTTCCTGCCTCCACTCCTCCCTACATCCTGCTGAACAGCTGATCGCAGCAGGTGGGAGGCCCTGGGAGGGAGAGGGAGGAGCTAATCAGCCAGGCCATTGCTGATCCGTGGGGCTGCTGGTGGGTGCTGAGCACCCACTATTTTTTTTTCCGTGGGTGCTTGAGCCCCAGAGCACCCACAGAGTCGGTGCCTATGATTGGGCCCATTGCCTTCAACAGTGTTCCACCATTGCAAATGAGAGCAGAATCGGGCCGGCTGTGCTCCTATTTGTTGAGAAAACAGGGGCGGAGTCTGAATCTGGACATGTGTCTTTTAAAAAACTAGTTTCCTTTGGGTAACCATGACAACACATAGTCCTGCTTTTTTGTGGACTATTAGCCCCCTATTATTTAATCACTAGAGCCAGAGATAGGGCCCACTATCTTAAAGGCTCATTAATAGATTACCTGCTCTTGGAGTGAATGAATCTATTCCTTCAATAAGCAGTAAAACAGCAGAAATGAGAACAAAATAATATTATCCTTTCACATGGCTCTTCTTAGCTTTCTAAACTGGTCCCATAACACTTTCAAAGGAGCAGGAGTATGATTTGGCTCTAAGTCTGCCTTATGTAACATCCAATTTATTTGTTTCCCCCTATTTTAAAGGTTTATTAAAAAGGAAGGAGAAAAACTTGTGTAGAAATTTAGAGGGTGAGAAAATGTAAAGACGGTTCTGAGTCCCTTTGAGCTATTCATGGAGAATTGCATAACAACTGTCATGGGGTTGCTAGGTTTTACCACGTCCCTGCACTGTGTTAAATATTAACAGTACTCGTACTTTCAGTGGTATTGTTCAAGAGCCTGGATACTGCTCAGCCAATCACAGCCAGGTGGGTTTCCATGGAAGCAATATCACTGATTCATTTCATTCACAATGAAATCCACGCAGCGCTTGGCTAAATTGATCTATAAAAATGAACCATGTAAAACTGAAGCAAAACATTTCTTGACATTTATTCTATGCTATCTGTGCGTGTCTGTTTTTTTTCCTTAAAAGTAACCTTTCCAAATGCATACATATTTTGCCGTCCGTGGCAGCTGTGCAAAACCACATGGTGCTTTTTAACCCTGGTGTCACCAGCTTCGAATAGATGTCTGTAAGACTGAATTAATTCTGCAAAATGTTAGTTCCTAAACTGAGTGTATCCCTTCCTTTCCTTGTCTCAATAGTGCATTTCCCATTGTAACCTTTCAGCTTCAAACTTGAAGTTCCTTATTGCAGCTTGACGGGGTCAATTTTTATCATGTGGAGCAGTATTTCTCAAACTACTGTACTGGTGACCCCTTTCACATAGCAAGCCTCTGAGTGCAACCCACCTTATATATATTTAATTTAATTATGTTTATATATTTAACACCATTATAAATGCTGCAGGCAAAGCGGGGTTTGGGGTGGAGGCTGAGAGCTCGCGACCCCCCATGTAATAACATTGTGATCCCCTGAGGGGTCCCGACCCCCAGTTTGAGAACCCCTGATGTGGAGTCATAAGACCCGTTTATATCAGGCTTAGATGCAGGCATATTTCCTTTGCTCCTGCTGTTGTTGTTGTTGTTTTGATGATGGCAGCACTAGAGTCCAGAGATCGGGCATATTCGATTTGCATGTGCTCAATCACGCTTTTGTCATGTCTCTAATTAAGCTAAGTAGGGTATTTGATTCAAGTACTAATTTGAAATGACCACTCTAAAATACATAGGATATTTATAGCTCTGTGGCATTTGCATAGTCAGGCTTCAGTGCCTTATTGATGGGCTTGTGTGGGTAATAAAATGACTGCTGCCATCATCTACCCCCTTTTAATCTATGTTACTAAAATGTCATTAGCCAGAAATACCATATCTAAGGAGATGGAGTTTCTGGGAATGGGAATAAGCATACAGTGGATATGGTGCCATCCTTTAAGTAATGGCAAAAGTAGAAAGGGAGTATCCTCTAGTGCAGTGGTCCTCAACCTTTTTCGTCTGGCGCCCGCCAGACGACAAGCCACGGAGGACCGTGGCGGCGGACGAGCAGCTGCCGAAATGCCGCCGACAAGCGGCAACGTCAATAGGCGTCGCCGCCAAAAAGCCGCCGAAAAGCAGCGTCATCCAGAGGCGTTGCCGCCGATTTTCGGTGGCATTTCGGCGGCGATGCCTCTGGATGACGCTGCTTCTCGGCGCCATTTTGGCGGATGCTCATCCGCTGGCCAGTACGCGGGCGCACTTACACGCCCCGGCGGGCGCCATGGCGCCCGTGGGCACCGCGTTGGGGACCCCTGCTCTAGTGGTTCAAGCAAGGGGTTGGGAATCAGGGCGACCAAGATCCAGTCCTGTGTGCCCTTGTAAAATAATTAAAATATTACTACACATTAACATACTGTAAAGCCTTTCATACCAAGAGATCCCAAAGTGCTTTGCAACTCGTTACATACCACTGGAATGGACTGGGGAAACTAACAAGCACACAGCACAATAATGCAGAGAAGGGATATTTTGCCCAGGGACACCAGGCCAAACTACTCTTTCAAAAATAATAGTGGTCTCTTTGATGCCCAGGTGGAGCAGAGATGACCTTAATTTTTCACACACAATTAATTGCAAGGCCTCAGGAGATTGTAGAACCGCAATAAGCGGGACAGGACTTGAACCTCTGATTCCAAGGAGCGGAAGCATTTCAAAGGTGAAGCTGAGACCATTCAGTCAGCTTTTTTTGCCAGTTTCCTCTCATAACAGCATTGCGAGCCTTAACTATTTAGGGGAAAGTCTAGCTTTACCAGTGTGTGGTGTGCTGGGGCCGGGAGGAACATGGTGGTAACACTGAGCATAGGGTCCCTGTGCCATCCTGTCTGAGCACGCAAAAAAGCCCAGGGACACAGCATTACCTACCACTCCTAACAGCTATTATAAGCTGCAGCAAGGTGTGCCTAGGTTCCCATTGCTTATTGCAAACCACAAGAAGCTAGGGTGTGGGCCATAGCCCAGCCTAGATGACTGGGGTACATGGAATGCCATAGTCACATTTCCCAGGTCCTCCTCCTCATGGACATGAGGCTCAGGGCAGTGCTTAGATCCATACGAAGCCAGACTATTGCACAAATTTATGAAGTGGGGGGAAAAAGGCTTTTTGAGTCCTCTTCCTCTCCTGTTGCACCCATACAAGGCAGGGCCCTTACAAGTGCACCCTGCACAAGAATCCAGCCCTTCACATTGGTCAACAGTGTTGAGGTCCCAGATGGGAGGCACTTCAGAGGAATATTTTAAAATAATAAAATACTTCCTTCAAGGGTTTGATCCCATGAAATGCTGAGAACCTAAAATCCTGTTGCCAGCCAGAGGAGTTGGAGATGCTCTCAGCGCTGTTCGGGATCAAGCCACAGATGCATGATAATGTGATTGCACCAGTGCATTGTTTGAAACACCTTATTCATGGCAACAGTTATTGTTTCTGCTTTTTAAATGTACCCAGGAGGGTGTAAACAAGTGAAAGGCTGTGCCCTCTCGGCCGATCGTTGGCTTGTCAGCATTTGATTCAGCTTAGACTGTGTTTGTGCTTCTGTGGCATGGCCCAGACACTGCTTTGAAGGGTTGTATAGTGACACAAAAGGGTGCCTGCGTACAGCTTCATGAACAAAGCATCCGGAGCCTTTCCAGTGCATCCCTCATAATCTAGCCCAGTTTTAGTTCACGGAGACCTATTTGTGATGCGGGCAGTTCAAATGGATTCATTATAATCCAGGTTATTTACAGAGAATGCCAAAGGGACAAACTAATGATTTACATAGCCCCCATTATTACCATGCATAGTCTGTTACTGATCCCATCCTACACTCCGGAGTTTTCCTTGAACCTTTCAAAGCAAACAGAAGAGGGTTAGTTATGTATTTTTACTAGGGTGACCATATTTCCCTTGCTGAATACGAGACACCTGGTAAAATTACTTGTTCAATGGCAATCAATCAGAACTATGCAGTACAAACATTCAAATTAACATCAAGTTGACTGAGCCCCTGTGAAAAAGAAATACTGCGTAGTTGGATTCTTTTTATTTACCTTCTTATCTTTAAGGCTTTAGGGTTCACACAGGGACAGGTGACACACACACACACACTCCCGTACACCTCTCTCACACAGGGGGTGGAGGGTGACCGACCGACCCGACCCTCTCCGGCCGGTGCTCTCCACCCTCCATGCCTGGCTGGGCCCCCCTCTCCTGGTACCTGGTGCCACATTTTCCCAAGGCAACATGTTTGGGGATGGGGCCCTGCTGGTGAGAGCTGGCACGCAGCGGGGGCTACACTGATGGACCAGCAGGGTGAGTGGCCAGCCCCACGCGTTGCACCTTTGCCCTGCCACCAGCCTTGCACGTCTACCCCCATCTTTGGCCACTGGACCCCCCACTCACCGCTGGTGGGCGGGCAGCTGGCGAGCAGGGTCCGGCCATCAGGAGGAACCACCAGTACTGATGGGGGCAGACAGAAAATATGGGACAATTTGCCCATTTTTAAAAAAAAAAAAGTTGGGACACCTGCGAGAGGGCTTAAATATTGGACTGTCCCTTTAAAAACAGGACGTCTGGTCACCCTAATTGTTAATATTGGGAACGTGCCAAGGCAAATGTTTCCCAGTTGGCTGCTCCTTCCTCTCCAAATGCTGGGGTGTTTCCCCCAGACCTGAAAGGGAAGGGGAAAATATCCTTTAAACCCCAGAAAGTCACACGTTAAAACAAAGAGAACCTTGCGGACTTGCCCATTCTGTGTCAGTCATTAGCCAGGAATATGGCTCTGGCGGCCCAGCTTCTCCAGACTGGCAGAGCTGTGCTCAGCACAAGTCCAGGTGAGAGAGGGGCAATGGCTCTTAATCAGGGCCGGCGCAACCCATTTTGGGGGGCGGCGACTGCGGCGATATTTCGGCGGCGGGACCTTCCGCTGCCTCTGTGGGGGCGGCATTTCGGGGTGGGACCTTCCGCCGCTGGAGCAAACCCCTGCTCCTGGCTGTGACTGGCAGCTGCATTAGCCAGTGGGTGATGGACAGGGCTATGGCCCTATACTTACCACTCCTCCCAGTAAAGGGAGGCTAGCGCCCTGGTTCCATGAAGCAGCAACTTGGCAGGGACACAGGTGTGGTTGTGAGGGGAATGCTTATTGCGTGCTGGCGGGCAGGCCAGCCCATAAGAAACTCAAGCCAAGTTACACTAGCTCTTACCTGCTCTGGGGTTTCGTTTAATGGTACAATGTTGTTTGAAGTCTGATCCGGTGCCTGTTTAGTGTGAGAACTGGTAGCAAAACCACTATTGTGATGGGGAGAGGAGGCTGGGCCTAGGCATAAAAAGAGAGAGTGAACCAAGGCAGTGCAACATTCAGGCTTTATTCCTTCCTCCACGTATACTGTCCTCTATCATCATGTATATCCTGAAAGCAGAGCTCTCTCAGTTCTGAGACAGTCCCCTATACGAGGTACTATCATGCTCTAGCACCCCTTATTCAGAAGCTTTCTATTGTTACAGGCTGAGATGCTGCAGCAGCGGGATTTATCCCCCCTCCCTTTTTCCTGAATGTTTAAAGAAAGAAGGTGACGTCAGCTGTCATTTTCTGCAAGTGACCAGGGTGCTATGGTGACTAAGCATTGGCGTTGCGATCTCCCCAGGGAGGGACAATCCATTTCCCAAGGAGTCCAGCTACCACCTTACTTGGAGAGGCAAATGTTTCTAGTAATGAAAAAGGATTTGCCTCCGAGTTATTGGGATGAGGTGAGGGCCAGATTCCCCAGAGGTTAGCTGGTTAATGATTTGATTTAGACTCTGAGAAATGTGCACTGTGTGATGCAACGATTTTGCAGTCACAGTTCAGATAACACCAGCGCTTCTGTCTCCTTTCCTCTGTGCCTGCTGGTGTGATACTGCTGCTTTCCTCACTCCCCTACACCAGCGAGGCTGCCTAATTGACGTTTCCTGTCCTGCAGCATCTGTAACAGAGATCTCAACGTCTTCTAATGCAGCAAATGCAGCATGGCAACTCAGTTAAGCAGCCTAGGGCCTTGTCTGTAGCGGGCAGAAAGCCCCATATTAGACAACATACTAACTGTGATTTTGCCCTTAGGATGCACAAGGACATTCATGTTTAAACATGTAGGCTGGCTGCAGTTATGAATGTGTCTTTTGGGCCCGACTGTGGTCAGTGACTAGCTAACACATGTTTATATATGATTGTCCTTGTCTATGCTTTGAGCAGGGGGTTGGACTAGATGATCTCCTGAGTCTCTTCCAACCCTGATATTCTATGATTCTATGCTAAGGGAAAAGCCATTTCCGACATCACGTTAGGAGGGGTCCAGGCTTGCACCTTTGGGAGGCCATGGCCAGTTGCTCTTTTTCATGTTTAATGGCAAAGGCCTGTTCCTGCAAAGTGAGGAGACCCCTCACCTTGGGCTCAGTGAGAGTTCTGGGCCTCCACAGGGGAAGCTCAGCAGGACAAAGGACCGGCCCAAAGTTATGTAGGGACATCCTATTTCCTGGGCAAAGCCCTTGAAAACAAGCACATTATCATGCTGTTTTGTCCCCATATATTCTCAGTCCTTCCAGATTTAACCTGGCATTTGCTGTGGCTCAACATGGGGTTTATATTTGAGACAAGAAGCACCAAAATACAAGGTATCAGGTCAAATTCCACTCCCAGCGGAGTCAATAGAGTCCCTCTGGATTTACACCAGTGTGCCTGAGAGCAGAATCTGGCCCATTTCCTTCAGATTACACCCCATTTAGGAGCTCACCCTCTAGGAGGTCAGGAATCATTATCCAGACATACACAGAGTTTATAACTCTTCATCACACAATACATTTTTGTGAGGTGTTGATGAATTCTTTTCAAGCTTGGGCTTTAACAGACACTGTGTCCTTTTCTACAGAACCTTGGGGATAATAATAGCTGCCCAGGGAGGGAAGGATGGCTAGGCAGGCTGGCTGCCTGCCCGGCAGATAAGAAGCCTTGTCTGTCCCACTGTAAATATCTAACCCAACTTAGACAGCCTTTTATATGCTGCTCTGTGCAGAGCCAGCATGCATGGAATGAATGCAATACATGTGAAAAGCCCAGGAAGGATAGAGGGGGGTAAGCAAAGGCAAGGCTGCTGAAGATGAGGATTTAGCTCTCAGTACAGGAGGCTGTAAAAATCTGAAAACAAATTAACATCTCCTTCACTCCATTTCTCTAAGAGGCAGCGTCGCCACCTCACCTGCATCCTCCCTTGTGCAACCTGCCGCAGCACAATACAGTCACTTTTGGAGAAGGGGCTGGCTCTGTCTTTTCCCTTTTAATCACAGCGTCTCCCTGCGGCTTCTGAGCTGCATGGGAGCGGAGCAGACATCTCGTATTTGTACGGGTGAATTCAGAACTTTTTAGGAAGATCATCGCCCTTTGATGGCTTCTGCATTGCACGGTCCTTCCTGGACTGAGCACAGTGCTCAATGCCGCTGTTTGAAATAGCGGGGTTTATCTTTCACGTGGGTGAAAGTTGAGGCTGAAAGGTAATAAAATGGCTATGTAAGATCTGGAGCATTACCCCAGTGCTTCTGACAAGAACATGTGATTCGCCATTATTGTTATGAATTATATTAAAGTAAAGCCTGAAGGACCCAACCAAGATTGAGGCCCAGTTGCATTAGGTCAGGGTAGGCAACCTATGGCACGCGTGCCGAAGGCGGCACGTGAACTGATTTTCAGTGGCACTCCACTGCCCGGGTTCTCGCCACCGGTCCGGGGGGCTCTGTATTTTAATTTAATTTTAGATGAAGCTTCTTTAACATTTTAAAAACCTTATTTACTTTACATACAACAATAGTTTAGTTATATATTATAGACTTATAGAAAGAGACCTTCTAAAAACATTAAAATGTATTACTGGCATTAAAATGTATTACTGAAACCTTAAATCAGAGTTAATAAATGAAGACTCAGCACACCACTTTTGAAAGGTTGCCGACCCCTGCGTTAGGTACTGTTTAGACACATAGTAAGAAGCAGTCCTTGCCTTGAAGAGTTTTCAGTCTAGACAAAACAGAAGGAAGTATTCCTATTGCCCAAGGTCACCCGCTAGTCTGTAGATAAGGGATCAGCAACCTTTGGCACACGGCTCACCAGGGTAAGCACACTGGCGGGCCGAGCCGGTTTGTTTACCTGCCGTGTCCGCAGGTTCGGCCGATTGTGGCTCCCACTGGCCGCGGTTCGCTGCTCCAGGCCAATGGGGGCGGTGGGAAGCGGCGGCCAGCACATCCCTCGGCCTGCGCCGCTTCCTGCCGCCCCCATTGGCCCGGGACGGCAAACCGTGGCCAGTGGGAGCTGCGATCGGCCGAACCTTCGGACGCAGCATGTAAACAAACCGGCCCAGCCTGCCAGGGTGCTTATCCTGACGAGCCGCATGCAAAGGTTGCCGATCCCTGCTGTAGATCAACCAAGAATGGAATCTAGAATATCTGAGCAGACTTCTGCACCAGGGGGATGGGGTAACACGGGGGGCCAGCTGGGGCCACCCCTCTCTCCAGTACCCAAAACTGTGCAGAGGAGACCTCCCTCCGCCTCACTTTGTGGGCACTAGGACCCAGGTGGTTCCTCCATCCCTTACCCCCAGTCCCAGGAGTTCCAGGAGTAGTAGCTAGCACAGGTGAGGAGCATTGTCACCGGGAGGCATGGAGAACAGCAGGGAACATGGAGGCAATGCTGAGGCAATAAGGCCTTCCACGTAGATAGCTCTGGGCCTCCAGCAGCTCCCCGGGTATCCACAAAGATTTCAGGAGATTACCTTGGCTTGAAAATGCACCCCACTCATTCAAAAGGTAAGCAACTCTTGCCTTCTCCCCTCTCAGCCCCTGGTGGAAGCATTTGGGGAATATCCCGTGTGGCAGTTTTCCTCTGCCTTCCATGGGCTTCCATGCAGGAGGGGGCAATCTACCCCAGTGTTATTACAGTCACACTTAGTATCCCACCAGTGCCACAAAGAGATGCTGTGGTGCATAGGGAGAGCCTATCCCTGTTTTTGATGCTATCCTCTTTATATGCAGCCCACGATGACAATATGGGTTTTTCAGTTTGCTTTTTGTATTGTATTGAAAGCTCTGTTATAATTTACTGTCCACTTTCATCCTAGGTCTTCCTCACTAATACTGTTGTCAAGGGGTTGTATTTTTCCAGACAGGACATTGTCAGTTCCATGGTCAATGACGAACTGAAATGCTGCTTTGATCACATTTATCCCTCCAGCCATTTCTCTTGTTCAGTCTTTCTTGAGTTACAGCCTTCCCCAACATCCAGCATGCAGGCGCCAGCCAGGTAAAGTGGCAGCTCAAATTGATGATCGTGACCTGTTCTGGCCTGTTCTCAGGATATAAATGATGTTGTTCAGGTGTTTAATGATACCTTAATAAAGATCCCAGATATAGCTGCTTCTCCTTTAACCTTATTATTCTTTCGTTCAGGCTACTCACCACATTAGAATGTTGAATTAAGGGCTATGGAAATGGAGGGAATTTCCTAGAGAAGGAAAAAACCTAGGGCAGTTTTGGATTTGCAAAGCTTAAACCAAAACCCAGGTTCATCTGGATGCAGGTTCCAGTGTGCCCAAACCCCCGAAGTGAGTTTGGAATAAACTAAAAATAAATCCAAGCTGGTCCGTATCCCAAAGTTTATTTGGCTTAGGTATGGACCTATCACTGAGTATAAATGGCCCGTGTCTTGAGTCATATTGGTGAACTTCCAGCCCTCAGGTACATTAATGAGAGATGAAAGCTCCACATGAGTATTTCTAACAGAGCCATAGTTGACTGTTTTATTATTTGGAAAGAATAAATAATGCAAAGGAAAGAGGATGACACTCTTAAAGCTATAAATAGGGTGCTAAATGAAGGTGCTATATCTCCGTGGCAGAAATAGCTGGATTGCACACCCAGAACTGCAGTGATTTTTGTTTAATAAACTTAAGTTTTTGCAGACCAGTTATTTTCCTGTTTTTATTCTCTCTCTCTTTTTTTGGATTCCCAAGGATGATCCATCTTTGGCAAGGTAATAGTCAATTGGAAGGGAATTACTGGTTTTTAAAGTTGCTAACTCTTGTTCAGGTCAGGATGTGAATGAAATTGTTCAGCATGCTGACCAACTTTTCATCACACAGACTCTGTATTGTACATAGATTCTTAACAGCCGCCCATAAACTTTAGCTCAAGGTATTTTAAGTACATTTAACTAGTAGTTTGGGGGGCTTGATTCTGCAAGGCGTTGGTACCTCCCCTTAAAGTCACTGGGAGTTGAGTATGGTCAGAAACTTACAGGATCAGACCAAGTGTATCATCCTTTAAATCACCAGCGCAGTCTCAAGAAACCATTGTCGTTATACCAGCTTTCCAGTTGTATCAGTCTCAGATTTATTATTCCTCACTACAGACCCAATGCTATGCTATGCATAGTCTCATATCTTGAACCTAGGTGTGATGTTATCTGATTAAAATATGACCATATAGATCATTGTTGCAACCACTGTTATATATTTGCAACAAATCTTGTACAGAGGTTGTCAACTAAGGTCTATGAAAAGGTTATGATTGGATCAATATAATTATGCTATTTGTATGCATGAATCATTTTTGTATTTGGCTCTATACCTGTATTTCAAATGTTTGCTCCTGTGGTAATGCCCACAAGTTATTTAGCCTGCACGTCTTGAAGGGACTATTCAAATTAAGTAGCTCATCAAGAAACACTTCATAGAATCATAGAAGATTAGGGTTGGAAGAGACCTCAGGAGGTCATCTAGTCCAACCCCCTGCTCAAAGCAGGACCAACCCCATCTAAATCATCCCAGCCAGGGCTTTGTCAAGCCGGGCCTTAAAAACCTCTAAGGGTGGAGATTCTACCACCTCCCTAGGTAACCTATTCCAGTGCTTCACCACCCTCCTAGTGAAATAGTTTTTCCTAATATCCAACCTAGATTTCCCCCCACTGCAACTTGAGACCATTGCTTCTTGTTCTGTTATCTGCCACCATTGAGAACAGTCTAGATCCATCCTCTTTGGAACCCCCCTTCAGGTAGTTGAAAGCTGCTATCAAATTCCCCTTCACTCTTCTCTTCTGCAGACTAAATAAGCCCAGTTCCCTCAGCCTCTCCTCATAAATCATGTGCCCCAGCACCTAATCATTTTCATTGTCCTCTGCTGGACTCTATTCCATTTGTTCACATCCTTTTTATAGTGGGGGGCCCAAAGTTGGATGCAATACTCCAGATGTGGCCTCACCAGTGCAGAATAGAGGGGAATAATCACTTCCCTTCATCTGCCAACAATGCTCCTACTAATGCAGCCCAATATGCCATTAGCCTTCTTGGCAACAAGGGCACAATGTTGACGCATATCCAGCTTCTTGTCCACTGTAATCCCCAGGTCCTTTTCTGCAGAACTGCCACTTAGCCAGTCGGTCCCCAGCCCATAGCAGTGCATGGGATTCTTCTGTCCTAAGTGCAGGACTCTGCACTTGTCCTTGTTGAACCTCATCAGATTTCTTTTGGCCCAATCCTCCAATTTGTCTAGGTCACTCTGGACCCTATACCTACCCTCCAGCATATCCACCTCTTCCCCCACCTTAGTGTCATCTGCAAACTTGCTGAAGGTGCAATCCATCCCATCATCCAGATCATTAATGAAGATGTTGAACAAAACTGGCCCCAGGACCGACCCCTGGGGCACTCCACTTGATACCAGCTGCCAATTAAACATCAAGCCATTGATCACTACCCTTTAAGCCCGACGATCTAGCCAGCTTTCTATCCACCTTATAGTCCATTCATCCAGTCCATATTTTTTTAACTTGCTGGCAAGAATACTGTGGGAGACCGTATCAAAAGCTTTGCTAAAGTCAAGATATATCACGTCCACTGCTTTCCCCATATCCACAGAGCCAGTTATCTCATCATAAAAGGCAATCAGGTTGGTCAGGCATGACGCGCCCTTGGTGAATCCATGTTGACTGTTCCTGATCACCCCCGTGTCCTCCAAGTGCTTCCTTGAGGACCCGCTGCATGATTTTTCCAGGGACTGAGGTGAGGCTGACCAGTCTGTAGTTCCCCAGATTCTCCTTCTTCCCTTTTTTAAAGATGGGCACTAGATATTTGCCTTTTTCCAATTGTCTGGGACCTCCCCCAGTCACCACGAGTTTTCAAAGATAATGGCCAATGGCGCTGCAATCACATCAGCTAACTCCCTCAGCACCCTCGGATGCATCAGACTTGGCCCTATGGACTGGTGCACATCAAGCTTTTCTAAATAGTTCTTAACCTGTTCTTTCACCACTGAGGGCTGTTTACCTCCTCCCCATACTGTGCTGCCCAGTGCAGCAGTCTGGGAGCTGACCTTGTCTGTGAAGACTGAGGCAAAAAAAGCATTGAGTACTTCAGCTTTTTTCCACATCATCTGTCACTAGGTTGTCTCCCCCATTCAGTAAGGGTCCCACACTTTCCCTGACCTTCTTCTTGTTGCTAACATACCTGTAGAAACCCTTCTTGTTACCCTTCACATCCCTGGCTAGCTGCAACTCCAATTGTGCTTTGGCCTTCCTGATTATACCCCAGCATGCTTGAGCAATATTTTTATACTACTCCCTAGTCATCTGTCCAAGTTTCCACTTCTTGTCAGCTTCCTTTTTGTGTTTAAGCTCACCGAAGATTTCTCTGTTAAGCCAAGTTGGTCACCTGCCATATTTGCTATTCTTTCTGCACATTGGGATGGTTTGTTCCTGCACCTTCAATAAGGCTTCTTGAAAATACCGCCAGCTCTCCTGGACTCCTTTCCC
Source organism: Chrysemys picta bellii (assembly GCF_011386835.1). NCBI lineage: Eukaryota > Metazoa > Chordata > Testudines > Emydidae > Chrysemys > Chrysemys picta. The sequence continues at coordinate 12,013,754 of NC_088799.1, read as the reverse complement.
CCTCATATTAGTGTCCCAGGGGATTCTGCCCATCAGTTCCCTGAGGGAGTCAAAGTTTGCTTTTCTAATGCTCAGGGTCTGTATTCTGCTGCTCTCCTTTTTTCCTTCTGTCAGGATCCTGAACTCGAGCATCTCATGATCACTGCTGTCCAGGTTGCCACCCACTCTACTTCCCCTACCAATTCTTCCCTGTTTGTGAGCAGCAGGTCAAGAGGAGAACAGCCCCTAGATGGTTCCTCTAGCACTTGCACCAGGAAGTTGTCCCCAACACTCTCAAAAAACATCCTCAATTGTCTGTGCATGGCTGTATTGCTCTCCCAGCAGATTTCAGGGTGATTGAAGTCCCCCATGAGAACCAGGGCCTGTGATCTGGAAACTTCTGTTAGTTGTCCAAAGAAAGCCTCGTCTACCTCATCCTGATGGTCTATAGCAGATGCCCACCATGACATCACCCTTGTTGCTCTTGCCGCTAAACTTAACCCAAAGACTCTCAACATGCTTTTCTCCAATTTCATACTGGAGCTCTGAGCAAGCATCCTGATCTCTTACATACATGTAACTCCTCCACCTTTTCTTCCACGCCTGTCCTTCCTGAACAGCTTATACCCATCCATGACAGTGCTCCAGTCATGTGAGTTACCCCACCAAGTCTCTGTTATTCCAATCACATCATAGTTCCTTGACTGTGTCAGGACTTCCGAGTCTTCCTGTTTGTTTCCCACTTAACTTACAATGGACCATGGGAGACCCCATCTACACTGAATGGACTTTCCTGTGGCCGTTCCATCTGAAGTATAGTTAATGGATTTTCCTGACTAAGTGAAGTCATGCATGGACATGTGACTTGCCCATGTGACTCCAAACTCCATCTTTTACCTGTAATCTTCCACAGTAAGAACAATGGATTTCCCTCCACATGGTAGAAGCTATAAAAGGCCCTGGAAACCTCTCCATTTTGCCTCTTTCCTGCTCAAACCTCTGGACTATGAACTTATACTAATGGGAGCATTCTAACCAAAGGACTGAGGACCTTCCAATGATTTGGAAGCAACCAGAGACTTGACTTAAGCCAACAGTTTATTCCATCACTGCTACAAGCCTGAACCAAGAACTTAGCAATTATTTTATGTGTTTGATTCCTTTAACCAGTTTTAACTCTCACCTTTCTTTCTTTCTTTTGTATAAATAAACCTTTTTTGATTTATTTGGGTAAGATCTGAGTTATATGTTGACCTGGGTGTGTCTGATCCTTTGGGATCAGAAGAACGTTTTGTTTGATGAAATTGGTTATAAAGAACCACTCATCTTAAAGTCTAGTATTTTTGGTGGAGCTACAAGGCCTGGAATGCCTAAGGAAACTGCTGTTCCGACTTCTTGTTAGCCAGTGTGGTGAAACAGAAGTTTACTTTGTTGCTGCTTTGGTATATCTTAAGGGAGAAAAGTGCCAGTTTTGGAGTGTATCTGCCCTATTTCTCAGCAGTTTGTCCTGAATTTGGTATTCTCAGTTGTGACCCACAGGGGCACAGTTACACGAGGTGACGAATTTCTGTCTGGATTTATGGAAAAGAATAATGCTGTAATAACCTCTGCCTCCTCCTTTGTTCTGCTGGCTCTGGGCCAGCTGTGCAGTGTTGGCTCCAGCAGTGGCTTTGGGGGAAGATTCTCTCCTGGCCAGGGCTCTGTTTGGCGCAGCAATGCGCGCTGGGGAGGGGAGGTAGTTATGGCTACTGGATGCTGAGGGCCAGCTCCAGCCCTGAAACAACATAGAGGTCCTTTTGGGCAGCCCTAGGTTACATCACTGCTGCAGGTCTCTTAATGGAGGAAAGGCCTGCAGAAGACTGGCGTATTGTAGTGCAGCAACACCATGAAGCCCTAGCTCCAGATGGGAGGATCGGCAGAAGCTCAGGATCGGGCAGTGGCACAGAGACACCAGCACGTGCATTCCTCTATGCCAGAGGAATTCTCTGTTGGCAGTCGTGGCTGGATTAAGTCCTCCGAGTGTCCCAAAGCCACCTTTTCCCACCCCTCACATCCTGCATCAAGCGTGGCCGGAGAGACCCAAGGATCTGGCACTTGTTGTTTTGGGGGCTCGTTATCAGCATTGTGCAGATGATACTTCCCCTCCATTCTGATTGCTTGGGAGTGGCTTATTTTTGCCTGTCAAATGAAGCTTATCTTTGGATGGCACCACCCTTCCCGACAGCAGAAACTGAAATGCTACAGTGGTTCTCTCCTCATTGTGGAGCAACGTTCCACCAGATGCTGCATGTCATCTGCCACTGAAATGATTACACCCTGCAACTTCTGCCCATACTGAAATTCTGGGGGGAGTTCCCTTGTGTTTTCCTCTTTCGAATAGCCTATCACCTTCAATCTATTTATTGCTCTGCTCTGCTTGTTTTCGTAACCCCTCAGATGAAGCCATTTCAATGCTGATGTTTTATGGTCTCCCTGCAAAAGCTCTTTCTGTCTTCCAACATGTTCTTAATGCACTTCTGTCACAAAGCAGCCTCTCTGTGTTATGCCAGTCCTAAGGGAGTAACATCAGCTTCCCTTTAAATATTGAAATGCTTTTAAAATTCTTTTGATGACTTACAAAGCAGCACAGTCTTGGGGGCCCATATGTCTCTCTGAGCCGTTCTTTCTGCTGTTGGAGCGTAATCATTGTTTGAAACCACCAGAAGCATATTTTTCTTTGGTCAGTCCAAAATATAGGGTAGAGATTTATCGATATTTAATGTGTTCTGAGGTTGTGTTCACTGAATCTGGACCAAGCGCTGACCAGAGTGGAAATAATGAGCCAATAAACTCATACAGGTCTAAATATAAGTATGCTTTCGTTCGGCAGGCTTAGTCTCAGGAGGTGGAGAGCTCTCCTTGTGCATTACATTTTGGTGTGTTTTATTTGTAAAGCACCTTGGGGTACTTTTACATGAAAGGCACTAGATAGTGTTTTCTCTTTGTGTTGCAGTGTGTTGTACGAAATGGAAAAAAAAAAACCCAGTGCACACAGAGTGAAGACAGACAGAGCTGCAGAATGACTGGTGAGCTATTTGCTGTCTGCTGCACACACAGAGCCATGCAATATTCAACTCAAATACAACCTGGGAAGCCTGGCCAACTGCAAAACATCTATGTGTGTGTGGGGGGGGGGGGGGGGGGGAAGGGAGGGAGAATCCTCCCTGAATAACAATAGGAAGATTTGAAAGCTTTCTTCCCCCTATTCTGTCTCTTTATGCCTCCAGCCAGGTAGAATATTCAAGACAGGAAAACACAGCATCCCCACAGCCCCTCTAGCAAAACAGATGCAAAGTCCTCTTGAAAAATACATTTAAATTTCATAGGAGGGCTGTTGTTCTCCATTCAATCCTATAGGAATTTTCCATAAGGCAAGGAGTTAGTGATAACTGACCAATGACTTCAGAATTTGGCTCACTGTGATAGTGTTACCCCTCATTTGAGCTGAGCGGTTAGTCAAAATTCAGGGTCCTGGGGGGTTGTTTTGGTTCGGAGGAGAAATTGCTAACAGAGCCAGGTATCTTTGATGTAATGCTGTTTATTTACAAAGAATGTACGGAGTCCCATTTCCCTGAACACAGCAGCATTCAAACAGCAGGGGACAGTTTTTTTGCTCACAGCTCTAAGCATCTTTCTAACTAGCAATCAGCGCAAAAGCACTCTTAGTTTTGTCTCAGGCTCAGGGTCATTCTCCCAGTGCTTCCGTGTTTGTGTTTGGTGCTTCCTTGTTGTCTTCTCTCTCTGCTTCTCTGGTCTTCCTCTTTCACAGACACACAAACCATCACAAAGCGATACCCAGAGAAACCCCTCCACCCACCTGTGTCTTGCATGTTCCTTTGCTTTGGGGGTGATGAGTGCTATTATTTCAGCTACCCGGCGCCATAAAGGAGCTTGTACATTTATCCCATATGAAGGGTGGCTTTTATACCCACCGGTTTGAGAGAAGTTTAACCCAACCCATAACAATAGTTACAGTATTACCAACACCAAGCATGGCAAAATCTCATGAGTCAGGCCCCCAAAAACCATGAGATTGGCAGAAAAATCATAGATTTTTAAAAGAAATAAATTTTGGGTTGTTTTTATTTGTTTCTGGTCTCTGAGTCTTTAGGGTGAACTTTTCAAGATTATTTTTCTCAACCAGAGGCCTAGAAATTTCCTTTTTTTTTTTTTTTTTTTTTAAATGAAAGCTAAGAGTTTTAGGCACATGCTTTATTCCAGCAGCTGGGGACTGACCAAACCCAAAATCATGAGACTTCCAATAAAATCATGAGTTGGCAATGCTGTTTTCAACATACTGTTGAAAGGCAGGGTAGTTGGTTGGTGTTGTCTGAGGGAGAGGCTGGGGAAATTGGAAATTGAAAATAAGAAGTCATCTTTTAGTGGGCAGGGCTGCCCATCAATACCACCAGGGGAAGCATGTCGTGCTATATTAGGGCTCTGATGGCATTTAAAATTTTGTTGGGTTTTCCGAGCATGTGCTGGACAAATAATGGATTTTTGGCTTGCTGGCAATGCTGAATAATACAAAAACAAAAATTCATTTTGAGTAGCGCCAAAATGAAATGTTTCAATTTTGGGGGGGGGCAAAAAGTTGATAGTCATTTTTTGTCAAATGAAACATTTCATCCGACTGAAAACAAAATGTTTCATTTCAATTTTTAACATTTAATTATTTTATAAAAAATAAAATTAAAGGAAATTTTGAAAGTCATTTTAATAGAAAAATTGTGTTTTCATTTAAAAAATGTCAAAGCAAAATGTTTCAGTTTTTCCCCCCACCCAAAACAATTTGCTGAAATCAACACGAACTTTTTGCTGTCATCAAATCAACATTTTTCTCCATGTTCTAGTTCCACCACATTCCTTCGTTTACCCCTGATATCACAATATTTTTGATCATGCACCAAAGCCTGATGGAAACAGAAAATGCTGTTAGAAACACATGTAGGTTAGCTTACAAACATATTGCTAAGGGAGGACAAAGAGAGCTGGGTGTGGAAATGGAAGCCGGGTCATGCAGGGTTTAATGGAGTTGTCTAATTTACTATTCCCATCTGCAACAGCCCCTGTCTCCCTGATGCTTTCTGTCCATGCTCAGCAATCACAAACAGTCACAGATCAGGGTGAACAACCAGTTTCTCACAGCTGTTTCAAATTCTGGTATTTCCGCTTTCAGCACAGGTTGCCTATGTCAGAGGCCATTGGAATTCTCCTCCTCACACAAGTTGATCTTATTCCCCCCCCAGACCCTTTAGTTTTTCTTTAGCTAAGTAGTGATCAATGAAAAAGGAGACCTCTCGAACTCTCTGCTCTGACTCAGACACAGCTATGCTACCTGGAACACAACACTGGAATAATGCCAAGGTCTATTAGGACTGAGTGAGCGTCCCTGTTGTTGAAGAAGAGCGGTCGGACTAAAATGGAAGATCCTGCCCTTCCCCCACTAGACCTCACAGCTGAATTTTTCTAACACTGCTGATACAATCTGTATCAGCATCAGTGGGAACATGCATAGCCTGCACAAATTATACAGTGGGTCAAAACAGGAGGAACAGCGATTCTGGGAGAGAAAAAATTGGCACTGAAAGGAAAAAAAAGTGATCCAGAACTTGCTGTGCAAATCTAAATGCTTCTCTTTGCAATCTATAATTAGTTACACCAACATCAATATCCACTTTCAAGAAGCAGTGAATGGGCCAAATTCTGCATCTCTTGCACCTATGATACTCCCAAGAAGTCAGAAAGGATGTGTGTCCCAGGGTATTGGGAGCTCCTTAAATCAAAGCATCAAGATTTGACAGTGAGATGCGTGAATATGGGCTTTATTGATCATGTCAGTACTGTATGACTGAATTCCCAAAGTCCTGTCTTTGCATGTTCAGTGGAAAACATGGGATAGACTTTCTACAGCCAGGTTTGTTTGTTTTTTTTTGGCTGTTCCAAAGTCCTTGTCAGAAATAAGGAGTGGATAGGGTCAAATTATTATCGGTTATTGATATGTTCACAGTATACACTCAGAGTAGTCAGATAAAAACATCAAATAGTCTTGCTGGGAGGTAACCTACAGCAACTAAAAACAGAGAGAGAGCGTGCGCGAGAGAAAACAGGCAGCTCCCAAAAGCAGAGAGGCACAATTTACCAAACTTGGTTCTTTCCAGACTGCTTCTGATTGCATGCTTCACTATATACCCCCTAGCCTATAAATCCCCTGCCCCCAAAATGATAGCTTGCAATTCCAACACAGTGCTCAGTACTGTACACCAGATACACAGATGTAACTCAGGGCCTACTGGCTTACTTTATACACTTGTTAATAGCAATAACTCATTTAGGAGATTTGAAGGATTTCATATCCTTTGGCAGGTGCAATTTGCAGAAGCAATTTTGCACTGGCAGTTATTTGCACCTGAAATTAGTTGTCTAAGTATCTGGCTTGTGGGTGCAATCAAGGTCTTGGAAATCTGAGTGGTCTAAATCATGGCACCAAAGTGTACCCTCAAATATTTGCCCATGCAGTTTTGCAGCCACGGTAATGGAGACCCAGTTGAGGCAGGTTTGAACAATGAATTCTTAGTCAATAAACTGAGTAAATGATGTTAGAGAAAACTGGCAAGTCATCAAAAGACCCTATCTTTATTTAACTGTCTTTCTGGTTCATTATGGATTAGCTCATTTCCTCTAGTTAGTGGCATGATTATGGAAACAGAAAATCATTTCTTTCTGCTTCTTATTTGGAAGATAAATGAAGCCCACGTAAAGTAGCACAAGATATAACTTAGAATAAAGCTCTCTTAATAGACTTTCATCTCATCCTCACCTTGAAGCCCTGAAATAAAGTATATGTTGGTTTGTTCATCAGGTTGCATACCTAGATAAAAGTAATACCTTTATGAAGGGTGCTGAAATATTTTTTCCAGTTGAATTTATTATATATAAGGTAGTTTGTTATGCCAATTATGGAAACATTTCAAAAACATTTCAAAAAGAGTCCACGCTTTAAAAATAGAGCTCATTCCATTGCCGCTAAACTCCACGAATTGTCATCGAACCTATGATTTGTGGCATTCCAGAAATATGATATAAACTTGAGGTAAACTTAAATTGCTACAGCCTTGAAGTATGTTGAAAAAGGAAAGGCAGGATGAACATTTTTCAAACTGATGTTTTTCTTCTTAGCAATAAGAAAGGGAAAAATAGCTAAGATTATGGTTTCTTATTTGAGGTGCAGCCACTGTTGTGTTCAGATGTCCCCTGTAAAGAGATGCTATTTCCCCATCAGCCAAGCATAATGATGCTGTCCTTGTTCTGGAGTCTTGGAAGACATAATTTGTATGAAAATAAACCAAAGGATCAAAGAGCTTTAATCCTCTTCAGAGTGAGGAGAAAATCATCACAATTTTACAGGTTTATTTTCCCCCTTGCAAATCAAATTTTTGATTGAAAATGTCATAGAAAACTTGACATTCAGAATATTGAACTAGCTCTAATAAGTGCATACATAAGTGCTTTGCTGAATCTGACCTAAATGAGATCAGAATCATGCCATATATGCTCAATATTGTTTTTGTAAATTAAATTAATTAGTCATTGTGGTAATGACAAAACCCAAATTGTATTTTTCATCTTTACAAATGTGCCAATAAATAATCTGCCGTATTGTCATCTCATAGTTAGTCCTTCTGGAAGTGACAATGCTATGGCAGGAGATTATGGTTTCAGGTAGTGAATGAACACCAGGAATAGATGGGTTTCCAGGAGCAACAATCTTGTTCTTTTGTTAAAGAATCTAGTAACAGGAACATCTTACCAAAATGCCCTGAAAATATAGATCAGTGGAATTGTTCCTAAACTGAGGATTTTAAAATATTTTCCATGAAGCATCAATCCCTATTTAATATTGAATTGAAAATATAGATAACAAAATAACTACTTACTGTACATCTTCAATTATGCCACTATCATAGAGAAAACTATATAAATTTGGTCAATCAAGGGTTTAGATGAGAGGAAATTTTCAATGGTTTTAACAGGCCTCAGGAGATGTGACCTTACTTTGGATATAGGGGAGCTTCAAATGGTGAAGATGTGGGTAATAAGAATTTACTGTATCAATGTGCAGTATTTTTCATAAGGGACACTATGGAAACCTGAGGACATGGCAGAAAATACTATTTCAATTATTTAGCATTCAACCACCATGTCTGGATGTGCCTAATCTCGATGTTTTGATGTATGAGCTTTCAGTACTGGAGGCTGAGGAGAAGCATCCAGTTTTTGAACAGTTTGTGAATCCAGCCACTGCTTTTGTTTCATCATAGTTTTCACACTGACCTCTTGCTCCTTCTAGTTGCGGGGCCTGTTGATAAATTTCAAGGGTGGGCTATAAATGTCTGGAGGAAAACAATTTGAAACACAGTCCTAAATCTAGATAGCATGGCCATTTCCACCTGCCCTCTGCTATGTGAAAACAGCCAAAGACTAGATCTATTAGTTGCAAAAAAGAAAACACTAGTAATTTGCTGCTTTGTGGGTTTGCAGTGCTGTTGTGGAAATGCTGCTGTGGAAATGCACTGAGTTGCTTGGAATATTCTGCACCGTTAAGCACTTCACTAGAATTGAGGGTAGATATTTTTGTCCCCCAAAGTTTCAAAGAAGATTTACAGCGTGCACTTTTGAGTTTCAAGATGTGTTTGATCACATGGTTTAAGACACGTGATATTGGTTGTGCTACCTTTAGTGGCTAAGCCTACCTTGTGTACGCTGACTGCTTCTCGGAGACAGGAACCATAGCTAATATGTGAGCCAATCAGAAGAACATCTTGTCTGTCCTTTTTCTCCCTGACCAACTTAACTGCCACCCTTTGTGTGGCCTGGTGCTGTGACACACCTCTCTCACCCATGATACATTGAGCATATTGTTCAACCTCCTTTTCAGCGATAGTAAAATATGCTTTGTTTGGACAATCAGCTCCATGTTGTTCATCTGAGCGGCCTCCTCTAGCTCTTCAACCTCATCATTTTCCTCCTTCATTGCCTCCTTCTCCATTCAAAGTGCCAATGTCTGTGAGAATGTCTTGGTGTGTACCTTCTCTTACCACTTCTTACCTATCAGACCCAAAGGAGGCATTCCAAATATGGCTGCCGTTACTATTCCTGGCTCTGCTAAAAAGTTTACAAGAATGGAAATGGTTTTCAGAAGCTTCTTTTTAGAAAACAGCCAGATAGATGAAATTTCAGGGGGGAACAAAGGAAGCCAGAACCAAGTGGTGGAAATATCCATGCCATTTTTCACAAAACATTTTCCCCTCATCACTGTTGACAACTACATCAGCCCCTGAAGGAACACAGGGCACAAGGAGATGATATGTAATCCATGGCAAGACTTGGGGGAAATGTTGATGAGTGAATAGCTGAAATCTCCCTGATGTCCCCATCCTTTCCAAGAGACCGAAATCAAAAGATCCTACTTTCTCCCTGTAAGGTATCCTTTCAGACAGTCCCATAGATGGTTTATCATCCATACTTTGCACACCACGTCTCCCTAGCTTCCTTATTCATCATTATTATTGATTAGTATTACTGTAGTGCCTAGGAATCCACTGGGCTAGGCACTGTATGGACAGCACAAAAAAAGCTTACAGTCTAAATCTAGTGGCTCTTAATCTTGAAGTTGTGTAATCTACTCCCAAAATAATACTGTACATTCCTTCCAGACTGCAAATATATCCTTGACTTTTCAAGAATTTCATTCTGATGACATGGATTTAGGGAAGGGGGAATGGGGACTGGACTTGAATTAAATGGGTTTGCTGAAAAGGAAGAATCAAGAGCTGCCATTAGACACTTCTGTGAGTCAGGCAGGCAGCTGAGTGAGTGTTTTCTCTCTGTGGTTACATTTGCCACATCCAGGCCAAAATTTTGCAATTATATTTGTCACATATTACGTTGTAAACAGAGCCACCTCAGCGGGGAGGGGGAAGGTCAATGAGTGAAAAGGAGAGAGAGAGAGCCTTGTTAACCTTTTAATTAGCTTCTAGTGCTTTCCCCGTACCTCCTACACAAACCTTTTACCTTCGTCAAGCAAGTGTCAACACACTTGCACTGTAACCTCTTAGCCTCTTCACCCGGGTTAACATTTCTCTCTTAAGGTCTTTAAAGACGAAAGACACTCAGTTACTTAATATTGCAAAAAGTACATATATAAATACCTATGATATAATTTAATAATATATTGCATGCACTTTAAATGCATGTACAGCATTAATTATAAATGAATTATAACAGGGCCTGATTCTTACATTGAGTAGCATGTATTCCATCGAGTAGTCCCATGGACTTAATTTGAATAGTAACAGGCCAGATTCTGATATCATCACTCACAGTGAACAGCATCCTTCTCCACAAACTGTCCCACTGATTTTAGTGGAATGACTTGTGGAGTAAGCTACTACTCAGGGTGAGTTAGTGGTATCAGAATCCATTGCAAAATCACTAAGGGCCTGAAACAAATTCCTGGGTCTGGAGGGCCCCTCCACATTAGAGTGGCCCATCTCCAGATCCAGGCCTGAATTTTGCTGCTCAGGCTCAAATCTGTAGTGCAGGTGCCTTTAAGTAATCCTTGAATAACCTCCTTGTGCCTCACAGTGTCACTTGGCTCCTCTAAGTCTCTCCTTACCTCTCACTACTTTTGCCTGGCATCTCACCCACCATTAGCACTTGGGTGTGCTCTGCTCCCCTTTGCCTGAGCATGACAGAGCCACTGAACCAAACCAAACCAAACAACAAATAAAGCTTTGCCATGAACTGTGCCCAGCCCCCCTCCGCCTGTTAACATCCCAATTTGTCCTCACAAACATCGTGTTGATGGCATCCATCCTCCCTGTGTTATTCATGTAAAGTGGTTCATGGCAGGGACTTTCCTTTCCCTACCTTTGCTCCCATTGAGGTTGGCCTCTTTTGTACAGGACTAAAAACTTGTGTTTGTCTTCTTCCTTCCTTCCACACTTGTGTGGTGCTATGGCTTGAGACTCGTAGGCTCTTAATTTCAAGGGAAGTGTTGTTTCTGGTGCTCCCTTCATATGTTTGGGCAAGAAAAGCAAGAAGGCAGGTGAGCATATACCCTCCTTTCTATGCCATTTGTACACTGAACACTACCCTTTCTGGAGGTACCTGACGTTTCTCCAACGCCTGCGGCTGTTCTCTGGTTCTTATTTCTTTTTAATGCCACCACACAGCTGTAAATTAGCTTGCAGTTCCTGTGAGCAAAAATGCTTAGGATTATAACTGTATGGGTCATTTATTTTCCCCATGTCACTGCCTATGCAGTATGAGTACTGCTCCTTGTGAACTATAACAACAAACATTACACACCAGTGAACAAATACAGCTCCTTTTGTATTTATTTTAACACTAAAAGAAAATATCAAGTATTGACACAGAAAGCAATTACCTTTGTGTTTTTCAGTCCTAATTAGACTGAACTCTTTCTTATTGTGAAACACATTTCCGACCTTTTGTCATTAAAAAAATATTCTGTCCCCCTGCTCTCTCCCTTGGCAGCACTAACTGAAACTGCAATGTAAAGGTGAATGAAGGTGGAATAATTAACAGCAATGAGAATGCTGGCTGGCTATGTGAGTGAAGCTGCATCCTCATCTAACGCAGCCATGCGTGTTTAAATCTCTGTCTTTGGAGTTCTTTGAAGTCTAAGTCTCAATCCATGCCCTGGCTTCTGTTGTGCATTTTGAACTGGCAGAATTTCTATTCACTTTACTTATGATTGAAGTGGTGCCTTTGCTGGGATCAGAATCAAGAACCTTGTTGATTGAGGGCTGGATTATTTCCAGCATTTAGGGTATTAGAGATTGAATGCTGTGGACATTTATTTTAAGTAAGCACAAAGGGCGGTATTTGATTTCACCCTCTGTAGTGAAGTTCGCAAAGGTGAAAAAGGAGAGAGACTGAGTTTCCCTTTGTCCAAAACGTGTAACAAAAAACGTGTGACCATGATGACGTGGGTTTCCAATGTTAGTTATTATTACTGATGTTACATTAGCACCTACGAACCACCATCAAGGATAAGAGGCCCATTGTGCTAGGCACTGAACAGGCAGGCACAAAGAATACAGTTTAGATGTCAGGCAGGACACACAAAGGTGGGCAAAACAGACAAAGAGGTTGGGGTTTGGGGGCTGGGAAGGAGAAGACACAACAAAATGAGTATAATTGACCAGAGAAATGGAAGCAGATTTATTTATATTGGAACTCTAGTTTTGAGATTCTCACCCCCACACCAGCCCCTTTAAACTTGGTAAAAGGACCAGAGCAGTGTAAAGGGTCTTTAAATGCTCTGCTTCCAGCCAGGGGAGAATTCCCTTGGTGGAGGCACTGTGGAAGACAACCATAAGGCTATCTTTAGAGGCCCTGTTCTCAAGCCTTGGTGCAGGGGCTGTGTCAGGGCCAGGCCTCAGCACATAGCACTGAAGAGATTCCGGGCAGTACAGTGGCCTTTAGGGTAGCTCCAGGAGTCTGCTATAATTTAGGCAGGTCCCTAGGTGTGTCTTGAACCTTAGCCCCTTTCTCTGTGAGTTCTCAGAGGCCCCTAATTTAAAATGTTATTTAAAAGTTTCTCAGATTAAGACCAAAGGGAAAAAGCTATTTTATGCCCCCAAGACAATCAACTTCCACTAATCAATCTGAATAATACTGATCCATCCACCAGCTAATCTCTTGCAACAAAAGTGCGATTTTCAAAAGTACTCAATATGGGCTTCACCAGGAGATCAAACTCCCATTGGGGTCAATGGAAGCAATGCGAGACCAGCGTTGAGCTCTCTTGGAAATCCCATCCCTGTAGGGTGCCAGCATGAGCAACACGAGAATTCTGTAGTATTTGTAGTGTGTATTTGGCACAGGGACTCAGGAGAAGATTGTCGCATGTCAGAAAAAGTTCCAGAATATGTGGACAAACTGTCAAATCTCCTAGAAAGATACCTACTAGACCTGGACTTTGGGGAAAAAAAACAACAGGTAGACACAGCCTCAGAAGTATCCATCCCATGTTTCACACAGTGCATGCTGGATTGGATATTTAAGAATGGTTAGTTAGAATCACGTTGCCCTTGAGCCAAGCTGGATACTTTTACTGAAGCTGCTGGTTCTTAACATTAGTACTGAGCCTTAGTGTATTAATTAAAGGCCCGTAGTAAAATAAAGCATGGGCACAAAAGATTGCTGAGTTCTCTTGTCTGGTGATATCTGAACAAAAGACAAACATTGTCCTTTAATTTTATGTCGTATTTTTTGCATCTGCTCTTTCCTTTGTCTCTTGCTTCAGAACAAATGTATTAAGTAGAGTAAACAACATCTGAACATGCTAAGGAGCTCAATGTACTTACAAAAGTTTAGTTATAGGCAAACTTGAAAAAGCTTGTAAGGTAAGAGCCAAATTCTACTCTCTGGTAGCAGATTTGGCCTGGTGTTTGAATATGAGCCTCCGTAGCCAAATTTTTCTGAAATATTTGAGGTCTCTCTTCTCCCTTTTATTTATCTTAATTATTTCCCCTCCATCACCTCAACATTTCATCCCAGCTAGATATCTCCCATGTGGCTATCCTACCATCTCTTGAGTCCTTTTTTCCAACCTTCAACATGGTTCTTTCCTTTTACAGTAATTTATTGTAGAATAGGATGGGGGTTAGGTCAGATCTAGCACTTTCTCTTCAGGGCTCTAACATGATGATTCTTCCAATCAGATCTCATACTTAAGGGCAAGCGTCAGGGCCGGCTCCAGGCACCAGCTTAACAAGCAGGTGCTTGGGGTGGCCAAGGGAGAGGGCGGCACCTGCGGCAATTCGGGGGCGGCAGGTTCCTCGCTCCCTCTAGGAGCGAAGGACCCGCCGCTGAACTGCCGCCGCCGATCGCGGCTTTTTTTTTTTCCAATTGCCACCGCCGATCGCGGCTTTTTTTTTTTTTTTTTGCTTGGGGCCGCAGAAATGCTGGCGCCGGCCCTGGCAAGCGTTCTCCCATTTGGTACTTGGAGCATTTCACAGTGGTCAGCCAAATAAAGTGTTTGGAGAACACAACGGAGTTGGGAAATTGGAAGATCATCCATTAGGAGATCTCTCTTACAATGCGGTCTTCAGAATGACAAAGCTGGTGGACCACCGCTCTAAGGCTTCCAGAAATAGCCCATAATACATTACTCCACCTTTCATCCTGGTCAGATCTTGCGGAGACTCTAAAATGGATGTCAGTAAAGGCAGGATGACTGTTAGGGCAGAGGAAGAGATAGGAAGATCCTGGAAATGAGCCTGTATATGGGTCATTCACTACGCAAGAGGATAAATGGACACAAGTCAGATATCAGGAATGGCAATATACAAAAACCTGTAGGAGAACACTTCAACCTCCCTGGCCACACAATAGCAGATGTAAAGGTAGCCATCTTACAGCAAAAAAACTTCAGGACCAGACTCCAAAGAGAAACTGCTGAGCTCCAGTTCATTTGCAAATTTGACACCATCAGATCAGGATTAAACAAAGACTGTGAATGGCTATCCAACTACAGAAACAGTTTCTCCTCCCTAGGTGTTCACACCTCAACTGCTAGCAGAGCACCTCACCCTCCCTGATTGAACTAACCTCGTTATCTCCACACAGATATATACCTGCCTCTGGAGATTTCCATTACTTGCATCTGAAGAAGTGAGGTTCTTACCCACGAAAGCTTATGCTCCCAGTACTTTTGTTAGTCTCAAAGGTGCCACAGGACCCTCTGTTGCTTTTTACAGATTCAGACTAACACGGCTACCCCTCTGATACTTGTATATGGGTAACGTCACTAACAATAGGGAAAGACATTAGCTTCATTTTAAGATTTGAGTGAAGTTTTGGTCCAGTCCTTATTTTCTGCTTCTGTAACCAATTTGTTTTTATCTGGAAAGGAGTGAAATGATTCAATATCGCAGAAAATAAAAAGGCAACATTTAATTTTTATTGGACTATTTAAAGCCAAACTGTACAAAATATTCACACTGAACCTCAAAACCTCAAACTGAACCTTGGGTTTGAAGTTCAAGGTATCCATCTATATACTTAAATAGCCCTCATCACTATAATTTCTGAACACCTGTGAAACTCAGCCCATTCTTGAGGAAGTTCATGCATAGTTTGGAAGGTGGTAAGCCTCTTTATACCTCAAGCAGTGTCCCTCACTGCCTGCCAAAACCTTTAAGGTAAAATGGAGAGGGGCTGTGAGTCTTGGGGAATGCCGATGGGCAATAACAGCTTGGAGGGGGGGAGTTGTAGTGATGGATCAGGTGTGTGTGTGTGTTAGGAGGGCCCCCTTAGAGTCAGAATTCACTGAAGTTGAACCCCCATGTGGATTTGCAGGGGTGACGGCAGGTCATATCCATGCACCCTGAACAGCAGGATTCAGTATGCAAACCCCTGTGTGATACAGATTTACCTTTTGGCATACCTGATTTTCAGGACAGCTACAACTGGGACTTCTGCTGTCTGAACACCCTGATCAGCACTCCAACTTCTTGTGCCTAGTCTCAGGCAAGAAGTGTAAGGGGAGAGGAGCAACTGAAGGCATTTGAGGGATGAAGGAGAAATTAGGTAGATGCTCCATCCAAGAAAAACTTCACTGCTGCCCTTCTGAATTCCAAGAGCCAGGCCTGAGAAAGGGAAGTCCTGACTCCAGTATTGTATGTAAAACAGCCTTCATTGTGGCTGCCATCTCATTACAGTAAATTGCCGTTCCATGCTTTGCCTTGTGGAGGCTGTAAATACAATCAGCTAGCGCACAGCTGGATTTATGAAGACTAGAAATGTCTGGAAACAAAATAATTAGAGCTGACCCAAATTTTGGGTTTCAATTTGGATTTGGACGAAACCTGTATTTTTTTCTGGATTTGGATAAGCATTTGCAAACGTGAAAGTCATGTCTAGTTTTATACGGGGTATTAGTGCATGTGCGTTAAAGGCACACAGGGGCTTGATACATCCCAAATTGGGATAGCTTTAAATTCAGCAAGGGACATACGGATAATACTAAAATAAGAGAAAGGAAAGAATTTAAGATTTTTGTAGATCCTCCCCCCCCATGCTATTTTTTCCTCTGACATATCGATACCCTCTCTAAATGAAGAAAGGATTTCAGCAACATTACTCACAACTGTTTTGGTTAACATTTAGGCTGCATGACTGCAAAGCAATTGTGTCAGTGCACACCAAAGAAGCTGCAGCTGGTGGGAGAGGGGGGTGTTTAATGTGGGGGAGCTCACTCTTTTGTTTCCTTCAGAAAAATGAAAGGAAAAATAATAATCCTATCATTTGAAAAGATGGACCAAAAATAACAAAATCCAGATAAAGATATAGACTTCCCTTCCAAGACAGACTACGAAATAGGGTCTTCTTGTTCACTGGGGTTCGGTAATGCAAGTTGACAGGATATTAAGGTTATTTCAGGTTCTTCTGTCTCCCAGGGTCATAAGCCGTCTGTTATGCATGTTAATCCATCTTAGCATTCCTACGAGTAGCTCCATAAGTAGGGCAATCGGTTTAGTATGTACTCTTTCCATTTGCAGCCTAGTCAGGAGGAGAAACCTACTAATTAACAGAATACCCATAGAAAATCAAAAGAGATTTTAATATTAGACAGACACTGCACAACATTTTGTGATGATGGAAAGACGAATCCTCCATGGAAATATTTTAGATCAGAGAAGGGGAAACAACTCAAGAGAAAAGGAATTGCAGCATTTGAAATGTGTTTATCCAACACTCTTTTTGACATGCTCTTTGCTTTTGTCTGTTTGTTAACGGTAGGGGTGTGTGCATGCGTGCACCTAATGCCAACACAGTTGACTGAGCTACATTTCTATATGACTGAAAAGAAAACAAGATGCTGTGTCTGATGGCGCTGTATCCCAGTGCATACAAAAGCGTTCCCCTTGAATAGAAGCCTGAATAGTTATTAGCCATGCTGGGTTGGAGAAGGCAGAAGCCTGATGGCACATTAAACCCTTAGCACCAGTGGTGTGCCGTCCAGACATTAAATGTGATATCAAATGTATTTCTACTTAGCCCAGGTGGGGTACAGCTGAAGATATTAGATCCTTATAGACTAGTTAAAACCCTGCCAACTTTCAAGCAGACTTAAAAAAATTGATACCGTTTGCAAATGACTAACGTTGGGTGAATTATGAAAGTTTTCCACATCTTTCCCAACAGAGCTTTCAATATTGTTTATTAGCTGGTGTTGCATAATATGCTAGAGAGCACAGATGGAAATTTGATGTGTATATTTATAGATATAAAAGCAGAATTTCTTGGGGGAGGGGGGGAAGGGATAGCTCAGTGCTATCTGGTCTGCTAAACCTGGCGTTATGAGCTCAGTCCTCGAGGAGACCATTTGGGGATTGGCCCTGCTTTGAGCAGGGGGTTGGACTAGATGACCTCCTGAGGTCCCTTCCAATCCTATGGGGGAAAAAAATGTAAAAGTTTTTGCCACTTTCTCATATATCACCTAGCTCAAGTTACTTAGATATTGAAGGCCAGATCCTCAGCTGGTGTAAACCCGAGTAGCTACATTGACATCAGTTTACACTAGTTGAGGATATGGCTCAAATAATTTTAGAGGTAACTCCTTTAGGAGTCAAAGAATTAATGAAAATACCTTCTAGTACATTTACTGGGTGAAGTAATAGTACTTTGTACGTGTTAATGAAATATCTGAGGTTCAGAAATACATGGTAGGTGTTAGGTAACATATAGAATCTGTTCATATGACAGAACTTCTTCTTTCTTAATCATCTGGTAGAACTCAGATATACCTGCTTTGAATCAATACCTAGGGTCATCTGGTGCAGCAAGACTGAAAATTATAGCAGTGCCTTGTAGAGGAAAGACTGGTTAACCTGTTTCTCCTTTCTTTTTCTTTTTTTTTAAAACCCACAGTGAAACTGAATTTCACTTGAGAAGAAAGAGGTTTTAAAAGTTTTTATTAATAAAGTATAATGGATTTGTAAATTCATCGAATAACCCTGGTGATTTCAGATCAGGGAGTCAGGAGACTGAGCCCTGGTCTACACTGCGGGGGAGGGGGGGAGAATCGATCTAAGTTACACAACTTCAGCTACATGAATAACGTAGCTGAAGTCGACGTACTTAGATGGACTTACCGTGGTGTCTTCACCGCGGTGAGTCGACTGCTGCCGCTCCCCTGTTGATTCTGCTTGCGCCTCTCGTGGCGTGGAGTACAGGAGTTGATGGGAGAGAGCTTGAGGGTCGATTTATCGCGGCTAGACTAGACGCGATAAATTGATTCCCTGCTGGATCAATCGCTGCCCGCCGATCCGGCCGGTAGTGTAGACATACCCTGAGTCTGTCCCTTTTACATAGCAATTCTCTGACAAAATAAATGCCCTTCAGCAAACAGAAGAAACAAAACAATAAATGATTGCACATTTACAAGAATCAATAAGGTGATTACACAAAATATTATATGATCCAAGATTAATTAGGGATGACAAATGCCCCAAAAGGATAAAAACATATAATAGTTTTAACACGGATCTCACTTAGATTTTAACAACTTGATAAAGTAGGTGTTACTATTTAATGGTCTAACACCTCATGTTGTTTCAAACAAGAATCATAGCAACAATACAAAAATATCGAGGATAAATATATATATGCAATTCCTCATTCAAAATAGGATATAAAATAATGGTTATCTGTTAGGAGGTCCTACTAGGATGGAAAGGGCTGGAAGCAAGAAAATCAGAAGCCTGCCTGAACGCAGAGATTCTTTATTATAGCAGAACAAATTATATAGGTTACACATGCCTGCAGCCATCTGCCTCAGGCAGTGATCTCATCAGCTAAACAGCATCAGGTTTGGTCACTACTTGAGAGGAAAATCTTTGAGGGACAACCTAGAGTGCTGAGTGGCTAATCCGGTAGGTGGTGATCTTCTGTCAGCACAGTGTTCGGGCCCACTGGGATGCTAAAGTCCATTGCATGTATCTGGATGAGAGAGAAAAGAAAAGACCTCACCAAGAATGATCATTAAAAGTTCCAAAGCCCTTTGGGGGAGGCTGGTGTATTCAGTGGAGGTGCGGTAATTGACACCAGCTAAATAATGTGGCCGATTTCATTAGTAGGTTTTAGGCATATTTTGCCACAACTTATTGAAATAATGCTTTCTTTTAGGGCTTCGGGTATTGTTGGGTGCTAGCCTTGACCCTTCAATTCTGCCTCATTTACTCTAGGACCAACAGGGACTTGGAGCACCTTCAAGATGGCCCGGTTGGCTCTTAAGAAGCGCTGTATCAATCCCTACTGACCCCTTTGAAAGTGATGGTCAGAACTAGTAACAGTATGGGGAGGGATAGCTCAGTGGTTTGAGCATTAGTCTACTGAATCCAGGGTTGTAAGTTCAATCCTTGAAGGGGCTGTTTAGTGATCTGGGGCAAAAATCTGTCTGGGGATTGGTCCTGCTTTGGGCAGGGGGTTAGACTAGATGACCTCCTGAGGTCCCTTCCAACCCTGATATTCTATGATTCTGTGTAACACTTTTCATCACTGGGTCTCAGCCGCACTTCACTGAGGTAGGTAACATTATCGTCTGTTATTCAACAGATGAGAGAGGGGGGAAATGATGCATAGAAAGGTCTAGCAAGGTCACATAGGAAGCCTATTATTTCCCTCTTCACTGGCCCACACCCCCACCTCTTGATCATGACAAATTTGCCATCTGACAGTCCTTTCCTGGCACATTCGTTGAAAGGTACATGACTGTACTTTTCCCTGGTCGGTGGGTAAGAAACCAACCTGCCATTTGCTGAGGTGTATCAAAAAGAGAAAGAGACACCACTCAGTTGACTGAAGAGTGCCCAATGAGAGACCTGTACATTGGCCCACACAGTACATTTATTGCTATTAATTATTATTATCATTGATTTATATTATCATAGCTCCTAGGAGCCCCAGTCCTGGACCAGTTGTGCAAGGCATTGTATACACCCAGCACAAAGACAGCCTCTGCCCAGCATATATCTAATTAATTGCCCAATAACTTGGCAATGGCTGTGATTTTCAAGCTGTCGGTGCTGCACACAACAGCAATCCCTGTCCCTATTTCAGGACCATATTGATTAGCTTCTGTCACCTTTCAATATGGCAGGTACTGTGGAGGAGTGGAGTTGATAGTGATGGAACAATCTGCTGCTGATGGGGGGCACAGAGAACCACTGAAAAGTTAACCTAGCAGTGTATCCTAATGATATAATTTCCCTCCAGAGCCGCAAGGAGTAAGTAGCGAGCGAGCAAGCGAGAGAGAGAGAGAGAGAGAGATGAGAACTGCCCAGCTGGTCTCCCCCATTCTCACACCCATTTCTTTACTATAAAAAGAGAGGCCTGAACACTCGCATAATGGAGGGAAATATCTCCTTATAGAGGGAGTGATCTCTAATACCTTGGCTGCAAATGCATTTCAGAGACACAGAAGAAGCCAACCTACTTACTGTTATGAGAGGCCACTTTGGAATCATGTGAGTGGGCCTGGGTGTGTCGCTGACTTATAGCCTCCCACAGCACCACAGAGTGGCAGAAGTGCAGAACTGTAGCCTTCCACTGAGAATGGATGTGAAACTAACATTACAATTGTATGTACATTCTATTTAGAGAGCTTTTCTCTGTTCTTGTGATTTATCATCTTGTCTCTTCCTGTGCATGGTGTGGATTTCCCTTTGCTTCTTGCTGACCAGAGGAAGTGCAGAAATCAGATTTACTCCTGAGGGAATTCTGTGCCCCAAAATTAAAAATTCTGCACCAAAAATAAAAATTCTGCAAATTTTATTTGTCAATAAATAAGTATGGAGGCTCCAGCATGGCAGTGGGGAGCACAGGCCACTGTCTGCATGGAGGTGGGAGATCACCCTGCAGTCCCCCCGCCCCCTCGGGGCATGGATTGGCAGTGAGACTTCACCTGATCCTTACACAGTGCAAGGGCCGAGCCTGCCCCAGAAACACACCTCTGAGCCCTGCCCCTCCACGCCAGCTGCACCAGGTGTGGCCAGGCAGTCTCAGCTTGTCAGGATCTAAGTGTGGAGGGGCTTAGTGTGGGAGGACCCAGGTGTGCAATGAGCAGGTTCTGTATGCGGCAATTTGGATGTGGGTGGGTCGTGGGGGATCCAGATGCACAGGGTTTGTTGGGGAATTCCAGGTGCAGGGGCAATGGAACTCTGCAGGGGGGCCCAGGCGTGGGAGGATGAGGCTTGGCTGGGAGGGGCCTGGATGTGGGGACTCATCAGGGTGTCTGGATGCTGGGGGAGTGGGTCTTGGTGGGGGTCCAGGTGCACCTTGTTTTAATTATGTATCCCTCTTCCCTCCCCCCATAGCTGGGGGTAGGGGGGATGGGACTCACATAAAGATATAGGCATTTGATAGGCTTAAGCCAAATAGAGAAAAAGACAGAAGCCCCTTACACAGGTTTCCAGGTCTTAAACAAGGTAGTAGAGGCCATGACTCAGTTCAGACTCATGGTATTGGGGAAATCTTGGTCCTTGCTAAGGGATATTACTAGGGCTTGTGTATGATGAGTTAAGCCACCTAAAAAAAAAAAAAAGCAAAACCTGAAGTTCAGTATTGTGACTGTTCAGGTTTGTGCCCTTCTTTCTCACACTGAGCGAACATGAGTTTGCAGCCGATGGTTCCTGTGACAGAGGGAATAATACTTCAGGCCATATTTTGAAAAGAACTCTGGGCCAACTTTTCAAGTGCTCAGCAACCACAGTTGAGGCCAGATTTTCAGAAGAGCTCAGTAGGCTGGCTAAATGGGAACTGACATTTTTTGAAAATCTGGCCGATGATGTGTTGTCCTGCTGCAGGGGGAGCTGGGAAAGGAGAGTCACAGCTAGGAAACAGTGTTTGCTGAAGCCCTCACTAAAATGTCTAAAGGCACTGAAGGATTCTTTGCATAGGGTGGAAGGGACTTTGAGAGGTCATCTAGTCCAGTTCCCTGCACTCAAGGCAGGACTAAGTATTATCTAGACCAGGGATCAGCAACCTTTCAGAAGTGGTGTGCCGAGTCTTCATTCATTCACTCTAATTTAAAGTTTCACGTGCCAGTAATACATTTTAACATTCTTAGAAGGTCTCTTTCTATAAGTCTATAATATATAACTAAACTATTGTTGTATGTAAAGTAAATAATGTTTTTAAAATGTTTAAGAAGCTTCATTTAAAATTAAATAAAATGCAGAGCCCCCTGGACCAGTGGCCAGGACCCAGGCAGTGTGAGTGCCACTGAAAAATCAGCTCGCGTGCTGTCTTCGGCACCCATGCCATAGGTTGCCTACCCCTGATCTTGACCACTGCTTCTCAAGCTATCTGATGTGGGGGACCGGCAATTTTTTTTCCAATGTACCAGGGACCGGTGCCATATTATTATCCTATTCGACGCTCTTCTGAGGAAACTCGTCACGGACCGGCAGCCGATGGCTCGCTGACCGGCACTGGTCCGCGGACCACCACTTTGAGAAGCACTGATCTAGACCATCCCTGGCAGGTGTTTTTCTAACCTGCTCTTAAAAATCTCCAACGATGGAGATACACAACCTCCCTAGGCAGTTTGTTCCAGTGCTTAACCACCCTGACAGTTAGGAAGTTTTTCCTAATGTACAACCTAAACCGCCCTTGCTGCAATTTAAGCCCATTGCTTCTTGTCCTATCCTCAGATGTTAAGAAGAACAATTTTTCTCCCTCCTCCTTGTAACAACCTTTTATGTACTTGAAAACTGTTATCATTTCCCTCTCAGTCTTCTGTTCTCCAGAATAAACAATCCCAGTTTTTTCAGTCTTCCCTCATAGGTTATGTTTTCTAGACCTTTAATAATTTTTGTTGCTCTTCTCTGGACTTTCTCCAATTTGTCCACATCCCTCCTGAAATGTGGTGCCTAATTCAGTTGTGGCCTAATCAGCATGGAGTAGAGCAGAAGAATTACTTCTCGTGTCTTGCTTACAACACTCCTGCTAATACATCCCAGAATGATGTTCGCTTTTTTTGCAAGTGTTACATTGTTGGCTCATACTTAGCTTGTGATCCATTCTGATGCCCAGATCCCTTTCTACAGCACTCCTTCCTAGGCAGTCATTTCCCATTTTGTATGAGTGCATCTGATTACTCCTTCCTAATTGGAGTACTTTGCATTTGTCCTTATTGGATTTCATCCTATTTACTTCAAACCATTTTTCTAGTTTGTCCTAATCATTTTGAATTTTAATCCTGTCTTCCAAAGCACCTGCAACCCCTCCCAGCTTGGTATAGTCCGCTTTATAAGTATACTCTGTATGCCATTATCTAAATCATTGATGAAGATATTGAACAGAACGGGACCCAGAACTGATCCCTGCGGGATACCACTTGATATGCCTCTTGATTTTGCTGTGTGAGAGGATTGTGCATTGCATGGATGCAAAGAAAAATCCCAGCAAAGCTATTTCTGTAATGAGCCTGAACCATGTGCTTTAGGAGGGAGGAGAAGTCAAAATCTGAAGCTAGATCCAGATCCATGTTTCACAGCTAGTCTATCGTCTGAACCAAACCCCTTAATCTGAACTGGGGCAGCAAAGGTGAGGGGCATGAAATCTGAAACCAGATCCAAGCGCTGTGGTGTGTGCCAAGCTTTAATAATAAAGAAAGGTGTATGGCAAAAAGGCAGACCTGGTTGCAATTTCATTTTCTGTTCCCCAAATCCCTCCCCTTTCCCTTCTCCCTCTTCTGAGAGCTAATGTATTTCTGCCTCCCCTGAATCAGCAGTAGCTCCTTTGCCAGAGCGGGAAAGAGAAGCAGTGCATGGTTGTGTGGCAGTGATTGAGAAAGTAAATCAGAAATAAGTCACCGGCATCATATGTCTCGGGATCAAAGACACTGCACAGGCTTTCCATAACACTCCACCGAGCAGCTGTTAGACACTGACTGTGTGGTCCTCCCCCACCCAGCTGCCCTCCTGCAACACTGCAAATGGCTCAGCGTTGCTCAAAGAGTCATTCAAGCCTACAGAGGGTACGACAGCTAGTTGGTCAGAGCTAATGCTGGGAGAGGCTACAGCTGTGTAATTCGGATCAGTAGCTTTAAAGGAACAGCAGATGTAACTCACCTGGAACCACCAGCATGTCATTTGCTTTTATTGCTCCCCTGTGTAATTACAAATGGCCAAATTAAAGCAATGTGGCAAATATGGTGCATCAGCTCCCTTGCTGGGCAGGGATATTAGGGCAATGTCCCATCAGCAGAGCTAATAAATCCAGCAGGGAGAGTCAAGTCACTCCCTTGGCAAACTTCTCACATTTAGCTTCACATATAAAACAGGGTCGGATTTTTCAAAGCAACCCAGGCTAAATGACTTGCTCCAAGGTATTGGTTGGAGAGGGGGAAACATGGCTGCTGTCTGCTGAGGAGGGAGAAGTACACACATTTTGATAAAGCAAGCCTGTCAGCCATTCGTATTATATTAGTGTCCTCTTCTCCAGCCACTCCACACAAGGAGCATGGAGTGTTCTGTAGTACTTAGGATGGCACAGTGTGCTTTGAGCCAAATTGTGGTCACCCTTACACATCTGGAGTAGTACCTTGCTCTGCAAGTAATCCTAGGGTTACCATATCTATTAAATAAAAAAAGAGGACCCTCCACGGGCCCTGGCCCCGCCCATTTCCCCACCCACCCCGTCCAACTCCGCCCTTTCTCCGCCCTAACTCCGCCCCTCCTCCCTCCCACTCCCAGCCACGGGGAAAGGGCTGCCCCAGGCTACCAGCTTCATGGTTTGCCGGGCAGCCCCCAGACCCTGCGCCCCCGGCCGGCGCTTCCCCAGCGCAGCTGGAGCCCGGGAGGGGAAGCGCCCAGCCAGGGGCGCAGGGTCTGGAGGCTGCCCGGCAAATCGTGAAACCGGTAGCGCTTGGGCTTCGGGCAGCCCCCTTTCCTCCGGACCCTGCGCCCCCAGCCAGGCACTTCCCCTCCCGGGCTCCAGTGGCGCAGGGTCCGGAGGCATGGGGGCTGCCCGAAGCCGGTAGCGCTCAGGCTTCGGGCAGCCCCCATGCCCGGCTCTTAAACAGAGCCAAAGAGTCGGGGAGGAGCAGAGCAGCCGTGGCTGGAGGTTCTGCTCCTCCGCTGACTCTTCGGTTCTGTTTAAGAGCCGGGCTGCCCGAGCGCTACCGGCTTCGGGCAGCCCCCTTGCCTCCGGATCCCAGCCGCCGGCCGGGCACTTCCCCTCCCGGGCTCCGGCGGCGCAGGGTCTGGAGGTATGGGGGCTGCCCGAAGCCCGTAGTGCTCGGCTCTTAAACAGAGCCGAAGAGTCGGGGAGGAGCAGAGCCGCCATTTTCCCGGACATGTTCGGCTTTTTGGCAATTCCCCCCCAGACGGGGGTTTGAGTGCCGAAAAGCTGGACATGTCCGGGAAAAAGAGGACGTATGGTAACCCTAGTAATCCCCACTAATTTAAACTGGGCTGCTCAGTGGGAAGAAGGATTTCAGTCTTGCCTGTACTGTACTGTACGATCCCCAGAGCAGTAATCTCTTACTGCAATGGGCATTCTTCACAGATTGAGTTGCTCTTTTTTAAAAGAGGGAACAACTTGTTTTCTCATAAGCTTTACACTGACATCGTCCCTTAAACACTGACTGGCTGAAAATCTCCCTCTGAATGATTATTTTTATCATTATATGCTCAACACACATGGAAAATGATTGTGGTTGTTTCACATAATATAACTGATCTAAAGCATCACAGGCTTGTGTGTGCCTATTTATTTTAAGGCACCAAAGCTTGTTCATTCTCTAGACAGTTGGTAAGGGCTAAGGGCCAAATTCTGCATTAATTCATACCATTTGTAGCCAGATTTATAGTCTCATGCGATGGAGCTGCACAGGTGTAAATCAAAGCAGAAGATTGTGTGAAGTCTGCCTAGGGCTCCCATCTGTACTGTGCTTAATGCGTAAAGCAGATTAAAAAATCCCAATAACTATTGGACCTCATTTCATTTGCTTTGCCTGGAATATTTAATCCTCATCTCATATTTTGCTTCTATGGGCCTTGAGGCCAATGGGCGTTCGGCATTGGGAGTGAAGCTCTGGCCTTGTAGAGTTAACATAAGACATGAAATAGGAATTAAAAACCACATTTCTCCAGTCAGCAGGCAGACTGGAGCCAAGCTGAAAGAGATACTAGTTTTTCTCATTGATTTCAATTTTACTCCCCAGTGTCTGGCTGCAAGCGAAGGTCACACACATGACAAGAAGCTGGCAGACCAGATTTTCAAAAGTAAGTTTTCTCCTTCAATTCGGTCCCACAAGACATTCCGGATGAACTGCCCAGGGTTTCATCTCCTTTTCTTAAGGAAATTGAATCAAGAATGCATCATGTTATGGGAGTGCTGGGACAAACCCTGCCATGCCTCTTGGCAAGGAAAACCTGCAATCGGAGCCTTTAGAAATGGAAAGAGGGGGATCCTTGGAGCCGCAAACCCTGTGTTATCCAAAGCAAACACATGTAAATCATTTACGCAAGCGCAGCAATTAACTGCTGTCGCCCAGAATAGAATTTCCAAGCAGGATGGCTTCTCTTCAGGGTTTTTTTGATTTTTATATCTCAAGGAAATGCTCCAGTTCACCTTATGGACCATAGTGCTGACCCTGGCAGCTGAAATAGCCAGAAGATCCAGCCCTTTGAGGTTTTGCCCGTGGGATGAAATCTGTAGGTGGCATAGGGTTGCCCTAGCAGCTGCTAATCCACCGTCTCCTACCCCTTCCTGCCCCTGGTTCAAGAGGAAGAGGCCATGGTCAAGATGTCCCTAAGCTCTGACCTACCAGTACATTGTCGACAGCTGGACATAAGTTAGTTAAAGCTGAATCAGGGCTTTTCTAACACCAGGGATTAGGTAGGGCCCCAGCCAAGCCCAAGCGAAAAGTGATGCCCTCTTAGTCTCGCACTGAGAGCAGTTTAGGATCTAGCCCCCCATGTCACTCTCTACTCTCTTAATTCATCTAGCACCAGACGTTTGTCCTCTCACCCAATCCGGGCTCATATAAAAGTCATCAGAGCTCCTGGTATCTAGAATAACTTTCCTGCATCCCTCAGCCTCATGAGCTCTCCAGCTACTGTATTTTGATCTGTCTACTGAAGATATTTCTCCATTTTCCACACCTCTTACTTTCCCTCCCTTTTCTGTGCAATTTCTTTTCATTGTAATTTTGAAGGTGTGTTATTTAACTCTGTAAAGCATGTGTGGGTATTTAATAAGAAAGTCATTGTTCCAAATAAGCTTTTGATTGTATTTGTTGTTGAAACACTTTTTGTGGCAGCATTTGCCATGGCAGATCTATGTGTGAAGTGAAGGGCTAACTAGCTTTATCCCTAGTTAAAGGTCCCTAAGTGTGAGAGTAAATTTCCACACCAAAAAAAAAATATCTCTTAAGATACAGTAGAGAACCCATTAAGTTTTGTGTGGTTATGCAAGCTGATACAAATGCCTTATTAATTAGAAAATCAATCATGCTGTCCAGCTGATTGATGTTAATCCTACTCTGAAAGTGGGAACGATAGTACAATCATGACTAGATAATTTCTTCCTATTACAGAGGTGACTTGAGTCCATGTCAAAATGATTCTGCTGTAACAAGCTGCAAAGAAACATGCCACACTGTTAGAAGCTTTTTAAGAGGCAACACATTATTGACAATAATCACATTCACTCTGCATCCTGAATCTAAGAGACTTAAAAAAAAATCACCAGATGGGATCCCCTGGGTAGAGAGTCACTGATATCCAAAGGATAACATTCATATATAGAGAAGAGGCACAACACTGTAAAATGGGTAGGCAATAAACAAGAGTTAAGGGCTGAGAGTGTGTTTCCGTGGTGTTCAGCCAATGCCACAAGACTATACACTTAAAAAAATAAATTCAGCACCTGTTTAAAAAACCCCAAATTTTGGAAAGACTAGAAATTAACAGTAAGATGATCCAGACAGTTCCCTACTGCTCTATAATCCTACGGCATTCTGAGTCACTCCACCCAAACTTAATGTGGCCTCCCAAAATTCGTGTAAAAATCAAACTAACAAATTGCTAGGAGATGATTGGAAATGGATCCTTTGAAGAACAAATGGGATCCGTAAGAAGAAAATGTCTTCTGACCATGCAAAATGGAAACTGGTCTGGATCCAGGCTAATTGTCGTATAGCATAACCCAGGGGTTCTCACACTGGGGGTCGGGACCCTCAGGGGGTCGCGAGGGTATTACATGGGGGGGGGTCGCGAGCTGTCAGTTTCCACCCCAAACCCCGCTTTGCCTCTAGCATTTATAATGGTGTTACATATATTAAAAAGTGTTTTTAATTTATAAGGGGGGTCTCATTCAGAGGCTTTCTATGTAAAGGGGTCACCAGTATAAAAGTTTGAGAACTACTGGTATAACCTATATAACACAAAAAACCCGTAAGGCACATATAGCAAGTAAAATGTATATTGTATACCGTCTACACCAGTGGTTCTCAAAGTCGGTCCGCTGCTTTTTCAGGGAAAGCCCCTGGCGGGCCGGGCCGGTTTGTTTACCTGCCACGTCCGCAGGTTTGGCCGATCGCAGCTCCCACTGGCCGCAGTTTGCCACTCCAGGCCAATGGGGGCTGCGGGAAGAGCGGGCAGCACATCGCTTGGCCCACGCCACTTCCTGCAGCCCCCATTGGCCTGGAGCAGCGAACCGCGGCCAGTGGGAGCCGCGATCTACCGAACCTGCGGACGTGGCAGGTAAACAAACCGGCCCGGCCCACCAGGGGCTTTCCCTGAACAAGCTGCGGCCCGACTTTGAGAACCACTGGTCTACACAACTGAAAGCACTGTGTGGCTGTAAAAAAGGCTGTGCCATAGGGGTTTATATGTAAATGAGGCAAATATACAGGATCATATATCAGAGAGAAATTATGTTGTAACACAGCACCTGACAAATAGGTTAGAAAAATGTTCATGTTGAGCAGAAAGGGCTGGAGCCATTCGAAGTGAATCAAACTTTCTGTGATTCATAAATTGCTTTATCTAAATGACATTTAGAATGTCTACAACAGCTTGTGGAGCTGCTCCACACTCTAGTTAAGATTTCATGGACTGAACATTGATATTCACCTGAAGAATAGGTACAGTGAGCCACATGTGACATTGTTTTGACAGCTGGATTGAAGACAGACTTTCTGGTGTACACCTGCCTTGAGACAGTGGCAGTTGTTCTAAAGCAAGTTAGGTGTGTGGTAGTTAATGGGCCAGTCTCTTATCTGGGGGCTGGAGCGGACCAGTCAGATGGAGAAAGGCAGGAGGGGAGGAGAGCCATTGAAAGAAAACAGGAATGGGCCATAGACACTGATGCTTTGACTGCTCTCTGCTGACCCTTTCATCACCTGAATACAAGAGCCCTTCCTAAAGGCACCAAGAAGCCCTCAGTTAACTGGATTTTCCCCACTGCATCAAGGGCCCGGGTCTGTACCCCTATTCACAAGGAACGGTACCTTTCTGTGTCAGGAGTCCAACTGATTGGAGTGGCATGACTCAGTATGAGTAAAAGTGGCAGAATCAGGCCCTAAAAAGCCCCATTGTTTGAACACAAGTTTATTAAACTGTAATAATATGACTGTGTAGCCAGGCCATCATGCCCACTGATCCTTGCAGCTGATGCAAATGTGAATGATATATCATCTGAGAGCCAGCTAATTATTAGGTGAAGGGCATTGGAAACTCCTGCTAAATAGTCTGGGAAAGCCTGTTAATCAAATTGCTGTTTCTTTTCCATAGTCAGCTATGCTACATTCTCCGAAATAGCTTTGCAAGGCCCCCAGGAGACATGTAAGCTATGTAATGGTCCCTGTTGGCTGCTACAGTCCTGCCTGGTTTTATTTTAACATGACTCTGAGCTGCAGGTGCTTTGGAATCGGATATTTAACAAAACTCGGTGCTATTTTGTGTAGAGATATGCAGACCATTTATTGTCTCACAACTCGAGAATTCATAAATAGAGATACATTTACACATTCTGCCACTGACAGATGGTGTTTTTGGCTGGCTCTACCCGTGTTCCTCGAAGGTAGCACTGAGTTACAGGAGTCAATCACTCCTATAATGATCTCTGCTTGCAGGGGTTTCTTGTTTTTTTCCATTCATATTTCACACTGGCAGCGGCTGAATGGAAGAACAAGAAATAATAACCCTATTTATGAGGCCTGTGGATTTGTTAACAGCTAGAGATGGGCCTGAAGCAAAGCCCTAGATCAAAACACCCCATGACTTCAAGTAGGCTGGGAAGGGTTGGAATCCAAACCTGTATCCAAAGTTCATGGCTGATCCGAATTTCTAAAAGTGGGGGTTTGGGGGACTCAAAATCCAGATCCAAATTATTCAGCTCAAACCCATCTCTATTGGCAGAAGGTGCTAGACAGAAAACAGTCTGAAGAGAAATACCTGGTATCCCTCACACATTAGAGTCCTTCTAGCCATTTCCAGCTTAGTAGGTCATTCCTATGAGGCTAGTCTCTGGGATTGTGTCTACAGTGAGAATTTTCAGCAGTTCACCTGCTGTTGGCCTAGCATCAATGCAGCTGCTCTAGGACTGGGGGAAGTTCTAAGGCAACCTGGCTGCAGGTGTTTTCATCATCACATCATCTAGCCCTGCTCTGAACCACCCCTTCCCTACCCCTGAATGGTCATATGACATGGGTATAAACCATTTGGACACAAAATATGTTTAGAACCAACCATGTCTAAGTGGTTACAAACTTGGTTAAGATGC
This sequence comes from Chrysemys picta bellii, assembly GCF_011386835.1. Classification (NCBI taxonomy): domain Eukaryota; kingdom Metazoa; phylum Chordata; order Testudines; family Emydidae; genus Chrysemys; species Chrysemys picta. The sequence continues at coordinate 11,982,896 of NC_088799.1, read as the reverse complement.
AGCCCCTACCAGGTAATTGATGGATACTCATGCCTTTGGTGGTATAAACAGATTCCAGTGCAAATTAAGAAAAAAAAACATAACAAAGTTCATCAATGGCTAGCTACATATTAAAATGCCCGGCTATAAGGAGGTGCTTTGTGTGGCCCCGATAATGAACAATGTGGGGTCAGATCCTCAGCATGTGTAGATCAGCATAGCATTATTGAGTTCAGCGGAATTATGCCAGCTGAGGACCTGGCACACTGCTTTCTCACAAGGCAGTCCTATTGGTTAGAATTGTTTCTCTTTTGCTTTCTGATTTATCTTTGCAACCCATTGCTGTTTATTCCATGTAGGCAATATGAGCAGAGAGGTTACATCAAAGAACAGAACCACAGAGCGGTTAAGAATAGTGAAGCTTTTCAGAGACAGAATTGGTTGTATTTGTTGGGGTTGTTATATAACAGGAACACTTGTTATTTGGGCCACCAGGAAAAAACGCTTTCAAATGGTGAGAAAACCAGTGTGGACTACAAGTTACAGCTGCAGATTCCTTATGCTCTTGATCTGACACTGAATTTATTGGGGAGGAAATGAAGCACAGATGTCAAGAAACACGAACAATGTAACAACAAGCAAGTAGCACTTTAGGGGAGAGCATGTATCACACAGTGGAGGAGGCATTTTGATGCCTGCTTACTTCTCTCCTAATCAATTAGAACATCTATATGCATATCATTTTCAGGCAGTCTATTTTACACTGACATGACATTGTAAACAGAAACCCCTGTCAACGTTTTATTAAAAAATAATACCCCCTAATTAATAATCATACTCTGCACTTTCCATCCATCATAGATTCCAAGGCCAAATAACACAGGCCATAGAACAGGGGTGGGCAAACTTTTGGCCCGAGGGCCACATCTGGGTATGGAAATTGTATGGCGGGCCATGAATGCTCACAAAATTGGGGATTGGGGCGTGGAAGAGGGTGAGGGCTCTGGGGTAGGCCAGAAATGAAGAGTTCAGGGTGCAGGAGTGGGATCAGGGCTGGGGCAGGGGGTCATAGCACTGGAGGGGGTCAGGGATGCAGGCTCCGGGTGGTGCTTACCTCAAGCATCTCCCAGAAGCAGCGGCATGTCCCCCCTCCGGTTCCTATGCAGAGGCGCTGCCAGGTGGCTCTGCGCGCTGCCCCATCCACAGGTGCTGCCCCTGTAGCTCGCATTGGCCGTGGTTGCAGGCCAGTGGGAGCTGCGGGGGCGGGATTTGGGGTGGAGGCAGTGTGTGGAGCCCCCTGGCAGCCCCTACACATTGGAGCTGAAAGGGGGACATGCTGCTGCTTCTGGGAGCCACGTGGAGCTACAGCACTTGTGAAGCAGGGCAATCCCCGGACCCCGCTTCCTGGCAGAAGCTTGAGGGACAGATTAAAATGTCTAAAGGGCCGGATGCGGCCCCCGGGCCACAGTTTGCCCACATCAGCCATAGAACTACTCCAAAATAATGTCTATCATGGCTGTGGTGTTACGACGGGGTCAAACATGCAGGGCCGGTGCTACCATTAAGGTAAACTAGGCGGTTGCTAGGGCGCCAAGATTTGGGGGCGCCAAAAAGCGGTGCCCCCAATTTTTTTTTACAGTGTTCCTGGGCTGGGCTGCTGGCAGCGCGCTGACATGTGTGGCTCAGACTCCCTCTCCCAGCGCAGCAGCCACTCTACTTCTCCCGCCTCCCAGGCTTGCGGCGCCAATCAGCTGCTGGCGCCGCAAGCCTGGGAGGGGAAGAGAATTAGAGGTGGGGTGGTGTGCTCGGGGAGGAGGCGGAGCAGAGGTGAGCTGGGGTGGGGAGTTGCCGCATGGCTCCCTGGACCGGGGAGGTGGGGAGCTGCTGCAGGGGGGGGGGGGAAGTGCCTCAGGGCGGGGGCGGGGAGCTGCCGCAGGGCTCCCCACCCCAGCTCACCTCTGCTATGCCCCCTCCCCGAGCACGCCGTCGCTGTTCCACTTCTCCCGCCACCCAGGCTTGCGGCGCCAATCAGCTGTTTGGCACCGCAAGCCTGGGAGGGGAAGAGAATTAGAGCGGGGGCGGCATGCTCGGGGAGGAGGCGGAGCAGAGGTGAGCTGGGGTGGGGAGTTGCCGCACGGCTCCCGGGGGGGGGAGCTGCCGTGGGGCGGGGGCGCCTCAGGGCAGAGGGCGGGTGGGGAGCTGCCGCAAGGCTGGGGGGGGGGGGGGGCGCAAGGTGGAAGTTTCACCTAGGGCGCGAAACTTCCTTGCACCGGCCCTGCAAACATGGCTCCCACCACACTGCTTCCTAACATGGGTTGGCCAATTGTTGTGGACAGAGACAAGCTGTGTTTGAACAGTGGCACAGGAGCTGCCTGAATTGTGTTAGGTCTGGGAATGGTCCAATGGGGGAGTCATGTTTCAACACATTCATAATGCAGATGGAGCCACATTCTCAACAGAAGTGGGAACTGTAAGCAAGAAAGAGCCAAAGCAGCATGCGGTATTTAGTCAGGAAACAGGGTGACTGGAGAGAACAGGAATTGTCATACTGGATCGGACGGTGGATCATCTAGTCCAGTATCATGTCTCCAAAAGTGATGAGTGCCAGATGTTTCAAAGGACGAGAGATGCAAGATTAACATAGTAGGAAGATGTGGTAGAATCCACTTCCATTGAGGTCTCATCCTAATCTCTAAGATTGGTTTAAACCCTGAAGCACGAGGGAATTTATCCTTCAAAACTCCATGTTTGCATTGACTGTTATATCTCTGAATACTTGTTATCCATATAAATGCCCAATCGCTCTTTGAATTTTACTAAATTTTTGGCTTCATCAATATCCTGTGTCGATGAGTGCCACAGTCTAACTAGACTGTCCTCTTTGTGCTCTCTTATACTGTGTTTTGATGTAGCCTGTTGCCTTTTCCCATTGGAATGATAGAAGGCCAAGAGAACAAATGATCATGTATTTTTCCTTCAGAATGGAAAACAACACCTAGACCAAATATCACCTCTTAAATTAGCTACCATTTTGACAGCAGTCACACACACTCCTTGGCAGATCAAAGTGACACACAGCTTTCAGTTCACTATACCCCTTGTATACTGCAGTATTAAAGCTACAATCATCCAGGCCAGGCTAACATGCAGTGCAATGTGACACACACAGAATATCAGGGTTAGAAGGGACCTCAGGAGGTCATCTATTCCAACCCCCTACCCAAAGCAGGACCAATCCCCAGACAGATTTTTGCCCCAGATCCCTAAATATCCTCCTCAAGGATTGAACTCACAACCCTGGGATTAGCAGGCCAATGCTCAAACCACTGAGCTATCCATCCCCCAGATGTTGATAAATTTCACCACATGAAAAAAAATTGATTTAAGCTGTTACAAACAAAACAGCCTCATAAACAGGGTTTAGGGAGCTGTGATAAATCAGTTTGTTAGGCTGCAATGGTGGTACAAGCTGCTGTCTCAGCTAATGCAGATAAAGTTTTCAACCCATGCTGCATATATCAACATTTTAAACAAAGACTGCTTACAGGGCCTTAATGAATACTAAAAGCCCAATAACCAGGAACCAATGCAGTTCAGACATAGCTGCATTCAGATGTCAATAGCATTGCCTTTTATTTTATTTGCTAATGAGTTATCAATAGTGGTAATTTGCTGCTGATAACGTTGCAGGTTATAAAAGAGAAAAATTAACCTGTTCTGCTAAATGGGAAAATAAACTCAACGTCCTATTTTGTTCTGGTGCATGAACCAAGGACAAATGCAGGGCTAGGTATTGAAATCATCATATTCTTCTTGCCTGACACAGAACACTAGCATTATTCAAAGCGGTAAATTAGGCAATGGGTTATGTTTTGCCACAGAGCAGGGCATATCAATTCTCGATCAAACATATAAACCAGCTCTGAGTGGTAAAATAAATAAATAAATAAAAAGGAATCCTTTCTGGAGGTAATAAAGTTACAGCTTGAGGTTCTCTTGTGTCAGTGGAATGCCAAGCTCCACCCGTCTAGGCAATTACTATAAAGAGCCGAGGAAAGACAAAGCGCTTTGTGTGAGAAAGCATCGAAACTATAACATTCTGGACAGCACTGAACAAGTCCCTTGTCTGCCTTCTGAGAAATTCCCTTGACTTCCTTCCCAGAAATTCTCTGCTGGATGGGAGTTATGTAATTACATTAATATAGGAAATCATCTGCAGAATGATGATGAGGACACATCCAGTTTTTGGGTGCCATGCATTCCTTTTATGTAGATTAGGATCGCATTGTAAAGTGTATGTGGAGTAATTTAAATATTTAAGGCCAGAGCCTCAGCTAGTATAAATCAAAGTGGATCCACTGACTTCAGTGGAGCTATGCCAGTTCACACCAGTTGAGGCTCTATTCTTTCTCCTGTGTAGGGAGAAAGACTGGATCCAAATTAAAGCCTGGGACTCGGATTCAGGAAACATGAATTCTAGGCCTGGTTCTACCACTTAACTTCTCAGGCCCTGATTCTCTTCTCTGTTGTATTAGTGTAAATTAGGAGTGACTCCATTAAAGTCAGTGGATAATTAAAGTTAATGGACAACCTTTGGTATTGGCTTATTAATTAGTCAACTGGATATAAATAATAGTCATTGACTCCCCTGGCCTGTCGTGAGGAATGATTTGTTAACATTTGTCAAGTGCTTGATAGAAAGTGCCACATGTGCAAAAGATTGTTATTTTTCAGCCTGCCAGGTTACTGATTGAGAATTGCTGATAAATAAATAAATAAGCTCAATAAAGAGTGTTAGCCAGTCAAAATAATTTCTGAGAGTAGCTCATAGGTTACAAGATAGAGGGCCAGGGAGATTTTAACTTGGTTGTCATATTTTTCTTTAGAAAGGACAATACTACTTCCAGAGAATGTGGGATGGACTGTTGTCTAGTACTTAGAACCAGGCCGGCTCCAGGCACCAGTGAAGGAAGCAGGTGCTTGGGCGGCCAATGGAAAGGGGCGGTACATCCAGGTCTTCGGCAGCAATTTGGCGGCGGGTCCCTCATTCCCTCTCAGAGTGAAGGACCTGCCGCCGAATTGCCGCTGAAGAATGAAGCGGCGCGGCTGAGCTGCCGCCGAAGTGCCGCCAATTGGGGCTTTATCTTTTCCCCCCCCCCCCACTTCGCCGCTTGGGTGGCAAAAAAGCTGGAGCCGGCCCTGCTTAGAACAAGGGCCTGGAAGTCAGGAATCTAGGGCTCTGTTCCTGCCACCAATACTCATGCGTTCTGTGAACTTTAGCAAGTCTGTCAACTTCCTCTCTGTCTCATTTTATGTTTGTGACAACGTACCTTACAGGTGAAACAGAGTTAAATTGTTTGCCAAGTGCCTTGAAATCCTTGGATGAAATGCACTGTTGTCCAACTCCTAAGGGCATTGCTCAGTTTGCACTCAGGCCTAACCCAAGTCAAGCTTCCAGACAAACACAAAGCCAATGGGGCATTGTCTGAGTAAGGATTGAATAAAAACTGATTAGCAACCTCAGGATTGGGCATTATACAATGGCAGTCTTATTATGGTTATTAATGTTATCAATAGGTGTACAGCACTTTGGGAGCCTCAAATTAAAGGCACTATATCAGCACAAAGCATTATCATTAACAGTCTTATAGCGTAAAGGATAAGCATAAGCACTGTGTGTCCATGGAACAGGTTCTCTATAGGGTATCACTGTGAAGTGCCGACATTGTTATAACAATCACCCCTGGGAGGGAAGTACAAGAGCTGTTGGGAAGATTTCTCAACATAGATGTGGTCTATAGTACTCTGAGCCCCTGGGGTTCATTATTTTATTCTTTTAGAGGCATATTCATGCTGATTGTACTACTCTAGCTGGAGGGATCTCTAGTGCTATTGTACTCAGCACAGCCACACAAGTGGGTTGTTTCTGGTACCTTTTGTGAAGGAGAACAGGAAGAAAAATGTCACATTCCCTGTTGGTTTTCTTTAAAAGACACTGAGATAGATCCTGGCATATTTTCCCTGGTGAAAATGGGGTGGATATCCTCCTGGCTTGATTGAAGAAGTCTGAGAGAAAGGAGGGTAGCACTGTCTTGTAGTTAGACACTGGGCTTTGAAGTCAAGAGATCTGGGTTCTAGTCTAGTAGAGGCACTGCCTTGTTGTGTGAGCTGAGTCAACTCACTTGAACTCTCTGTGTCTCAGCTGGCTTGTGTGTAAAATGGGGGTGATGATACAAATACTACTACCTACCATTCCACAGGAGTGTTGTAAGATGCACAACCATTTTTACGGTAGGACACTGCCAAACAGTGATGGTGATTGGGACTGGAGAAACAACAGTTAAGGAGCTGAGAGAATACCCTTGGCTGGCCATTAACCACAAAAAATTCCAGCAATTTATGGTCAAAGAAAAATGTGCTTAGGATTAAAAAAGATATATAGTTTGTGTGTTTTCAATGAGTATGGCTGGTTTTTTAAAGAGCATTCAAGCGATTCTGCTAAAGTAAAAGTGTGGAACAGTCCCACAAATCAGCAGGGAGGAAAGAACTCAGTGTGCCCTAAAGTACGTCCAGCTCTCTCTCTTTGCTTCCTAGTATCAAACTCCATCACCACCTCATGAAAAAAATTCATATTGGCCCAGATCCTGCTCCCACTGAAATCAAGGGTGAAATTCCCATTAACTTTAGTGGTGCAGGATCAGACCAAATGTTCTTTGTGGACAAAGATGCCTTCTGTGTTATGTCATTGAGAACACAAAAAGATGCTTAACAAGGCACAAAGAAAAGGAAAATAATGATGGAGCCATCATTGTTGGGAAAGGACAGAAAGTACTAAGTAACCTTCTGTCCTGCATTCACATATATATGCTACCATGCCGTCAGTTGAACTCTCCACAACACCAAGCTCTCCCTCATCAGTTTTCTTGCTTTGTTTTCTAATTTCTTTCCAGAGGACCTGATCCAGCCCCCAAGAAAGAGTCCCATTGACTATGGGGGGGTGGTTTGGGCTCAGAATGCTATATTCTGAGGGCAAATGCTGTTTCAATGGTCTTTGCACATAGTCTGAAATGAGAACTAAGCCCTCCCATCCATTTCTTCATCTCTCCTTTGGTTTTGTACTTTTACTGTCTTTAGGGATAATTCAGGCAAATTAATGTGTTAGTGGTTATGCCTGTGGATTTATAGTGTTAGGTGCTATTAATGAATCTCTGAATTATGGACTTTGTGGAACTCTATGGATAGACTTTAATTTGCTGTCTCTGAAGATCCTTTTTCTTCCATCCCTCTGCCACCTACAGAGAAGTTATAGGATATGCAGAATTTGGATCATTACCAATAATTGCTAGGCTGCCCCCAAGTACTAATTTAATTGTAAAATCTTTGCTTTCCCCCTTCTCCCTTTTGTTACTTGTGGTGCTTGTGGAAATTAATTTAAAAGTAGTATGCAATTAAAAAAATAACGATTTCCTTCCTCTGGAATTGAGAGCTTTCTTTTGAACAGCAGGGAGGGGTTTATGAATTTGTCTTCCATTTATACAAGGCTGAATAGAGGCTTTTATCTTCTCATGGTTTAATTAATTTTTCTATAGTTGCTTCATTAATTGATATTTATGTATTGCTTGCTGTGCATAAATTCTGGAAACAGCGCATACGAGGATGTTCTCGTTATAGTTCTACAAGTGCTTGGCCACCACTGGAATCTTAATAATTATAATGACATGGGTGTACACATGATGTTCCTTGGTCTCCTCGGGTTACTGTCTTGGATAATGTCTTCTACCTCTTGGGGTAGATGGCTGCCTTAATTCGTTTCCTTTGTTACAAGAGTGCGCTGTCAATATGTAAATAGCAAGTTAGTTAATAGGTAAGGTTCCAGCAGATGGCGCTCAAGAATACATGCCTTAGCTCTTGGGTTTTACAGGCCCAATAAAACTGCTCATTGTGCACTGTAGATGGCTTCTCCTATGCTGCTGTTTACAACAACACTTAATATCCTGCATGTCTATTGATCCAGACTATTAGTCATAGCTTGCAGCAGGGATGTAAGACAGAGAAGGGCAGTTTTAAAGGGTCACATCCACCTTCACGCTAAAACTCTTCCAGAGTGTCCCCTGGTGTAAATGCTCTACTGCCAAAATGGCTGAGGGGGAGGAGGAGGTGGAGGTTGGCTTGGCTCCTATGTGACAAATCCTAATCCCACTGAAATCCTGTCAGATTTGTGCCATTGACTAAAATGGGATCGTGATTCAGCCTTATATTTGCGGGCGCATGAATATTACCAAAGAGGAAATTTTCCTTCTTTAGTGTTCAGCGTTGTTGGAAGCAGTGACCCTAAGGGACAGGGATCATAGTTAAAATGTAGTTATCATCTCTATTTCCCACATCTATACACATGTGCATGCCTACACACACACACACACACACACACTCTGTTTGGTGGCTAATTTGGTTTGGGTACCAAACACCCAGAACACATTCTCCCCACTACTGGTTGGGTGGGATTCTCAAGACAGCATGGGCCTGATTTCTAGAAGCACTGAGCACCTACAGAACAAGTTGAAGTCAGTGGGGGGCTAAGGGTGTTCATCAGTGCTGAAAATCAAGCTCTACTGTGCTTCTTGGCAGTACTCAAGAGCAGTTCTTTGGTGGGTCAGGTATTTCTCCCTTGGCTCAGACCTAGAATGTATCCTCCACAGAGCAATCAGCTGGTGTCCTCTAAAAGCACACAGTCTGCTCAGAGTGCCTACCTTTGACAGGCTGTCAACAGATGTGGCCATGGAGCTATTGTTATTCAAGATTTTATTAATCATTTTACTACATTTGATGCGGTTAGTCGCCCGCACTGTCTACATGCTGACAATAATTTACCACTGTGAGGACGATGAAAAACGTAAAAGAGCAGCTCCTGATGATTCAGAATGCTCTTAGCAGGTTCCAGAGATGGCATATGGCAAACAGGCTTCTGCTGAGGAATCAGAATAAAACCAAAGGAATGCTGTCGGCCAGTTGTGAGGCCTGTGAGCATCTCTGATGATCAGTTTCAGACTGAATTGTGTGATGATCAATTCTTCAAAAACATGAAACTCCATGTGAGCTTCTAAAGCAGCCATTGGACCAGCTCAGCATGAGAGCTATCCTATGCTAGGGCCCATAAATCTGCACATCATATCATTGTACGGCACAAGAGAAGGTTGATACTAGGTATGTAGCAGAAATGAGAAAGAATATTAGAAAACACAGGACCAGCAACTCAGCCAGTGTAAACCTGCATTTCTCCATCAATGTCAACGGAGCTATGCCAATTCATACCAGCTGAGGATCTAATACCGAATCTTCATTGAGGATAGCTCGGTGGTTTGAGCATTGGCCTGCTAAATCCAGGGTTGTGAGCTCAATCCTTGAGGGGGCCATTTAGGGATCTGGGGCAAAAATCTGTGTGGGGGTTGGTCCTGCTTTGAGCAGGAGATTGGACTAGATGACCTCCTGAGGTCCCTTCCAACCTTGATATTCTATGATTATAAAGGATAGATTCCTGGGGAAAGAGAAATCCAGAATTAGAGCCCTATCCACACTGCAAGTACAACTATGTTTTAGTTACAAGGCCATGATGCTAATCTGAACTGGCAGCAAACAACATTGAGTTTTTTCCCCATGGCCACGTGTCCACCATGTTTACACATCTGCACTTACTGCACTGCTGTGTTTGTATCAGTGCATTGGAGGAAAATCTGGGCAGCTATCCCATAAAGCTTTATTATAGCATGAACAGAGAGTACCCCTGTCAGTATAGTGAGCAATGCCGTTTGGGGCTTCTTACTGCACAAAGAGCAGTGAAGATAAGAGACTGTCCAAATCAGTTACACAAACACAGTTAGGAAATCCCACTCTCAATAAAAGGGTTACAGAATAATTATAGGTAGACAGCTATGTGCTAGGTTAAGCAACTGGCAAGGGAACAACATAGTTGTTACCAAGTATTAACAGTTGCTGATTGAATACCTACTATTAGTATCATTCATTGGTTTTCTATTTTTTCCAAACTAGTTAGACAGGATGTACTGTGAGGAGGGATGGCCTAATATTGTAGCTAATATCCCAGAATCTGTTAATACCCAGCCAAGAGGCAAAGTTCAGCATGTACTTAACTACTTTGTTAAATCAGGGCCAGAGTGCTCAATCTGGACATTTGCTAACTGCTCCCAGGCAGTCAGGACCTGCTTTTCAAACTGGTCAGCCACCTCAATATGTGGGTAAAAGAATAAGATTTCCTACTTCTAATTTATGCTGTGCTGAAGATGCTTTAAAAGAAAAGCAAAAGCTTTAATTGTTTTCAGGGGTACATGTCAGTTATGAAACTCACCTGGATAACAGAATTGAGAGGTTTATCCAGACTTGATCAAATGCCTGATTTCTGTAGTTTTGGCAAAACCTTCAAAATGATGCTTAGCCCCTCATCCCCCATCCATTTGGGTATCCATACTTTCATGTAGGAAGCCCAAGAGGTCTGTTTATCTCTTCTCTTTAGACTCTTCTGCAAAGTGAAGAGTGCCCCTGAAATTGATGCATTAGGATGTTTCACAAGCCACAGACATTCTTAACCCATGGCTCATGGCTGAGCTAAGAAGCAAGGCAGAAAGGGTTTCTCTCTCAGTTGCTGAGATCTCAGCTGAACTGCTATTGGAGGTCTCCAGCTTATATTAAATGAGGGATGAAACTGCCTCTTTGCCCCCCAATGAAACATGCCAGCATTTTGTGTGGGCATAATATTTCATAAAATCTTTCATGTCAGGTAAGGAAGAGCACAGACTGTACTGCTGGGAACATAAGAGTAAAAGTCTTGTTTTACACAGCTCAGGTTCTCCTATCTGGATTCCATACTGGGCCCTGCCATTGAGTCTCTCTAGTTCACTTGCCCACAGGACCTTTTTCACCACATACCTGCTCCTTACACATAACACAAGACAGCTGCTTCCCCAAACAACACACACCACTACATGCCTGATGTACTTCACAAGCTGCCCCTAAATATATTGATTTGCTCCCTTCTCAGCACATACAAATACACACACCTTTTCTTCTGCAAACACCTATCCCTTACCTCCCACTACCTCGCGAGTGCCTTCCCTAACAGTTCTCTTTTCTGCTTTTCCTTCCTCACACCCCTATCAGTTATCTCACTCCCCAAGTGCTGATGGGGCTAGGTGGTGTATTCGGGGAAAATGGGAGCAAACCAGCCTGGGGAAATGAAGACACGGGTCAGCACTGAAGTCAACTGGCCAACTACCAGAGCCAGGGGTCAGGCCAGACTCAGATCCAAGAATCCAAGCTGAGAGTTGGAACCAGGGTCAGATACCAAATGCCAGAGCCAAGGACCAAGGCACAGTCAGAAATCGGAGGCCAGGGTCAGGGCCATGACTGGTAACTGACAGCTGGAAGCAAGGCGTAAGGGCAGGAAACGGAGGAGAGGCAAGGATGAAGCACGGTGCAGGAGCATGTTGGGAACAGGAGCGAAGGCAGGGGTGAGGGAGGCGCCGAGCAGGGACCAGGAATAGGGTTGGGGGCAGGAAGCAGGTACAAGCAGGATCCAAGGCAGCCCCATTAGAAAATCACTGTATTGCTCAGACATCTTCCTGTGCTTCCTTCTGGCTTAAATAGCATGGTTAGACCAATTGGTGGAGCCAGGCAATCCTCCAATCAGCGCTCCCATGGGTGGTGCCTTGGCTGAGGCAGTAATCCTACTGGCTTCTCAGCTCCCCAGCCCCCAAGTTTCAGCAGACAATGGATGGAGGCCAGGATGCAATGACTGTCTGGGAATTCCTACATCTATGTTCAAGAGCTGGGACATCACAGGGGGAAGACATGTGATAGAGGTGAACCTACAGAGACATTGTTTAATTAGAGCCAAATAAATTCAATATAATAAAACCATAGAAGCCAATTTTTTGCAACTGGAGAGGCTTTTTAGCAGTAATTAGTTCCAAACATTCCCCTGTACTGTATAATAAATGAACAGAATAGTAAATGTTATGAGAGTAATTTATTATTCATCATGAATAACAAATGAATGGAATAATTTACCATCTACTAATCTCTAAAAGGGCCCCACTTCTTTCTTAATCCTCTAGAAATCCCATGGGACAGGACCTTATTTGTTCACACAAATTCTCTGAGTTCCAGGAGTATTCCAAGGGAACCACCATGAGCAGGCAGCTATGTACTGCTATGACTTAAATATGTCATCAGATGAATGTTACAGCCTTTGGGAGTGGCACTCTATTGTTGTTCCGTTGTGGTAACGTGACACAAGCTCTACATATGTCTCCTTTTGCATCCCAGTAACACAAATACCAACTGTGATAAATAATGTACAGTGTCATCTATGATGGAAAGTGGAGATGCAAAGTGTACAAGGAAGTTCAGAGAATGCCATCTGTTTGGCGGGTGAGGAGAAGCACAAAGACGAAGGAAGTGGTGGAAGTGCTTAGAACATTCAAAAGTAGAGTGGACAAATCAGAAGCCAGCATATTGCAGGGAACAATCCTGTATCTTTACTATAATACAGGCCTAACTCTTTTTCAGAATCCACTTTCCCTAATTACAGCACAGGGTGAAGAGGGTATGGGGTAGACAACCTCATGCTGTAGGTGGTTCTTTTCCATCTCTAGTTTCTGTCATGATTCTATGTGTGTAGTATTTCCTGCTCTTGTTTCTCTGTTATATCAACCTTCCCGCCACTCTGGTTTTTGTTACAGGGGAAAGCAGAATCAGGGACTCTGAGTCTATGCCTGGGAGGCACAGCAAAGAAGGTGAAATCCAGAGGGAGGGAAGGAGAGAAAAGGTGGCTTTAAGCTACTTTTGCGTCACCCGGATTTTAGGTTGCTATGGGAGCCAAAATAACTGCTTCTGAAAGTTGGACAACCCTGGAACCTAGAATCCCACACAAGCTCTCTTTTTCCTCAGTGCTACTGACTTCCAATCCATCTATGCTGTTGGCATAAAATTCTCCCTGTTGCATTCAATGTTATTGTCCAAACTGTTCTTACTCTCTTATTACGGCTCAGCTTCCAATGTCTGCTTCCTTTGACCCTCTTTTCCCCATGATTCATGTCTTCTAGTGCTATTTCCAACTATCATGGTTTTTCTTTTCTAGATATTTGTTTGTATTACAGTAGCACCTGGAAGACCCAAGCATGATTGTGCTAGACAGTGTATGTACACCTAGCAAGGGATGGTCCTTGCCCTGAAGATCCTACAGTCTAAATAGCTGAACCGGGGAGCGGGAGGAAAGAGGCTCAGAGAGGTGAGGTAACTTCCTTGAGGTCACTTGTTAGAGCTAATAGTAGAACCCAAATCTTCTGACTCACAGGGCATTTCTCTGTCCACTAGATCATGCTGCTCTCTCTTTATATTGCTGGCTCTCTGCGCCATTTTAAATCTTCAGTCACAGCCCCACTCTTTTCCTCTTCTCACTGCTGCTTCTCCTGATGATTGGAAGCAGCTTCTCTTCTTCCTGTGAGCTCAATATTTAGTTCTCACTCAGGGTCAGCATTTGTTGACTTGTTTGTTTTTTATTACCACTGATTATTATTTGCTTTATTGCTATGCCCTTCTGTTATCCTTCCCTAGCACTTTGGATGACAGGCACCATATATAAATATATGCAGTAATGTAACATAGTGAGCAGTGAAGGAGATATATGAATTGTAGGGATGATGGACTGGGAGCCTTTTGAATATTAGCAAGTCCTGTTCTTACTCTTAGTAGTGTAAAAGGACGTTATTAGACAGCTAGGAAAGGAAGGTTAGATTTATGGTCAAGGGGGTTGTCTAGGACTCTAGAGACCTGGGTTCAGTTCTTGACTCAGCTATAGACTTTCTCTGTGGCATTAGACAGGTCAGTTAATCTACCATTTACCTCAGTTCTCCATTTGTAAAATGGGGCTGATACTACGCCAAGCTCTTCCTTGAAATCTCCCCCATTGCATTAGCACTGCTGCACATCCACCATTAGTAGCACTAGCGTAGACTGGCTGCTGGAGACAAATGGTTCTTACTACCTGAAAGGGAAAGGAGCAGTGAAAGTGGGTGCTCCAGGCCTGCCTAGAAAGGCCTCAGGGAAGCAGCCAATGAGAGCACAGCCAGCTCAGATAAAAGGAGCTGAACCCTTGGTTTGCACCCAACCAACAGGAGGTGCTCATGAGATGTGAGTGTCCTGTCACAGTGCCCCACTCTGATTGGCCAAGGGACCCCTGAGCATGAATTCAGGGAGATAGTAGTGGTGGTGGTGGAACCAGCCAAGCCAGAATTTTCAAAAACTGAAGACAAGGAGGAAACCTTTGCTTGTTGGCCTTTACTTGTTTGGCTTGATTACCTGCAATTGCTGCTGCTTTTATCTGTTAGCAACTGGACTGTGGCCATATGGGACCACCATGCCTGACAAAGACCTATGCTTCCTCCACCCTCCCAGCTGGTCACCAAGGGGTAGGAATCCACCAACTTGCAACATATAAAATCTACAAGCAAGTCATCTCTAGCCTGCAAGTCCATCAGCATTAAACTTCTGTGCCAATAAGACCACTGGCTATGGCCTGTGTTATAAAAGAGATCAGAGCAAATGATCACAGCGGTCCCTTTTGGCCTTGGAATCTACGCAACCACACATGCCAGCTTCCTGAAGCTGAATCAAACTGCAAAATTTGTGACAACCTCATGCATAAGTATCAGCCTATTTGGTTTGGCTGGGTTGGGTTTTCCAGTCTTCATTAGTAGAAGGACACCTCTACGTCAGCCTTTTTTTGCATTTGTTTTCAACTCCAGCAGATGGCTGGTAGTAAATGTGTGTGTGCAGGAATGTATGTGGCTAGCAGCCACAACGTCTATTTGAGATTGGCACCTATAGAATAGTTCCTCAAATACCTACATCAGCCCTAGGTTAAATGAGCCTGCTGTCTAAATTTCATGAGTTAGGAGTGGTTTGTTTAATCCTGAAAAGCCATGTTATTTTCACTTAAATGTAACAAGCTGCATCAGCTTGTATTGCTTTGGAATATTTCATGTAACCCTGTGTTGGAGGGAGAAGAGATTGGCTGCTACTGAACCACCCTAATTTGGGCAGACTGTCTTAACTGGCATCAGAGCTGTAGTCTCAACCTGGGAGTGATTTGACCCTCTATGTATCAGCTGTTTGGCTGGAATATAAATATATGACTTGGCATTGAAAGTGATAATGCTCGTTTGCATTTGGGGCTGATAGCTAATCAAGATTGTTGCTTTCCCAAATTATTACATAGAGATTTATAAGGAATCATTGGTTTGTTTGATACAGTTTAATCAAATGATAATTAGACTAATTTGATTATTTGATATTGACCCAATTTATTCTAATTTGATTTGTTTAGGCTATGTTATGTATATATCTTAGGTTTTTGTTTAGTTGTTTATTTTAGCTAATAAAATATATACAATTGGAAAACTTTGTTGTTTGGATGTTTCTGTACTGACGTCAGGGTTCTAGACCAGAGGACTTGCCAGTGTAGAGAGGAAACTCTGTGACCATATTGTGGTGGTCCATAGACCTGTCCAATAATCTTTCGGTAACTGATGCCCCAAAAAGGAACACTGTTGGTTTCTGAAGGAATGTTTACTTCAGTATTATTCAGCTTTCCTGTAGGAAGTTGTGGCTCTGGACAGAATGATGGGAAGATGTATAGATTCCAAGGCCAGAAGGGATCATTGTGATAGTCTAATCTGGACTCCGATATAACACAAGTCAGAGAGCCTCCGAAAATAATTCCTAGAGCATATTATTTTAGAAAAATAGCCAATCTTGATTTAAAATTTGCCAATGATGGCAAATCCAGCAAGATCCTTGGTAAATTTTCCCAATGATTAATTATTCTCACCATTAAAAATGTGGACCTTATTTCCAATCTGAATTTGTCTAGCTTCAACTTCCACCCACTGGATCATGTTATAACTTTCTCTGCTAAACTGAAGAGCCCATAATTAAATATTGATTACAGTACCTACATGGGGAACCAAGTCACCCCTTAACCTTCTTTTTGTTAGACTCAAAGAGCTCAATCTATTTAGCTTATCACTATAAGGCATATTTTCTAATTCTTTAATCATTCTTGTTGCTCTTCTCTGAACCCTTTCCAATTTGTCAACATCCTTCTTGAATTGTGGACACAGAACTGGACACAATATTCCAGCAGCGGTCACACCAGTACCAAAAACAGAGGTAAAAGGACCTCTCTACTCCTGCTCGAGATTCCCCTGTTTATGTATCCAAGGAGGATGTCCTTCTGCGAGGCATGGAGATGTGAGTTAATCTTTGACAAGAAGGATTCTCATATCTTTTAACACCAACTTGTCGTCATGGAATACAAAATGAAGTTCCTGCAGGAAGAAAGCTGCCGTTCTTCACTGAGCACATCAAAGGATGGGTGCAGCGGGATTGCTATCTCAGGCAGGTATTTGCCCTGAGGCTTGTCCCTGTATGCCTGCTCGGCTGAAGCTGGATGCAGATGCAACCTTTCTGTATATGGTTTCAAATTTATCCAGGGGAGGGGAGGAAAAGCAAGTTTGCTGAATCTGACAGCTCTGCTTCCTCGGGAGAAGAAGTGGTGCCTGAGTCAGGAGTCAGCTCCTACAAAGCAAGCAAAAGGGTCCAAAAAAGGGGAAAAAAATAATATCTGTCACCTGAATGTAGCCAGTGTGGGGGATCTTGGGGCTCCCACCACCACCACCCAATCTATGCCTCTGCATATTCTCCCTCTGTGTCCTCCCACTCTAGATCCGATTCCCTCTGCTTGGCAGATGGCACCCCATTGCAAGAGTCTCTAGGATCTGCTTCAGTATCTGGGAGGAGAGACATGGAGCCCCTTAAGCGTTTTCTCCCTCCGGCTTTGGTCTGTCCTGGGATTTACCCTCTGAGCCGTCCAGCTGGTTCATAGATTCCAAAGCCAGAAGGGACCATTTCATCTAGTCTAATTCTTTCAGTAAGCACTGTGATTTCCAGAACCTTTGAGGGCCAGGGAAGGATACCAGCTGGCCAACCTAGAGGCGAACCAATTTGCTATACTCATCATACTTACTTGAGGCATACTGTAACGTGGATTAGTGGAGGTACCTGTCTGAGTATGGAGTATAGTAGGAATGCCATTTAACAAAACATTAATGTCACAGGTCAAATCTGAGGCCTTACTGAAATAGAGAGGAAAAGGTCCATCCCGATTAACATATTGTCAGTGTTGTTCAGTATTCATGCTATGATCACGCCCAGAGGCCCCACTTGGGGAGCCGTTGTACTACATGCTGTACCAACGTAGTCTCAGTCCTGCAAATGTTACTTTACGCGTGTAAGTTGTCCCATTAACTGAGTGAAGGTAAGTTCCCGATTGAGCGTTTGCAGGATTAGCACCAGAGATATGTATGTCCCCTGCTTCAAAGAGTTTGCAATCTAACATACAATACAAATCCATTAACAATCAGATGGAAAAGAGGGTTGCTAACCCGCTCCAGGACACCGTAATGAGACGCTCTTGAATTTCATCCTTCTCAAATGGCAGCTGCAGAGCCTGAGTGAGTGAGAAGATGGGGGAATCGCAGGCCCCAGTAGTAACAAAATTGCCCTTGACATAATTCACTGTATTTATAGTCCTGCCATACAACAACTGCCTTGCTTAGGGCTTTGCTGCACCTGGACTTGACTCCTGCCAGACTCTCTGCTATTATCAAGTCTTTATTTAGCAAAGCAGGTTAATTAATAACTTTGTGTTTTGCCAGTGAAATGAACCTTGACTTACCTCTTATCTCATCGTGCTCAGTTAAGAGACCATATGAACAAAGAAGGTTTTGTTACACCCTGTATTACTCAGCACCTGACAATGGCAGACAGAGCTAGCAGAAATATGGCACCTTGACTTTCAAAGGGCTGTTTTATCTGCTTTCAGTTCCCCTTCCCACAAGAGAGTTTCAGTTCTTAAAACATCTTAAATCAAACCGTTGTTAGGGAGCCAATTCTGTTTCTAGATCAGAAGCATTTCTGATATAACTTTAGAGCTCTCAGATAAATACAAGTAAATCGGTTAAGTTCACTTTCTGTCAGTGGGTGATGGGAGCAGGAGTCAGTAGTCAGGAATCAGAGTCCAGGGCTAGGACCGGGCAACCTGGAGTGGAGTGGAGCAAAGCTGCGGCCAAGGCAGGAGCAGGATCTGTCGCAGTTGTGAGCAAATGCTTTCAGCAGCTGTGAACGTCTTACGGTTTATGGCAGAGCAAACTCACCTACTGAGAATAACCACCACCACCTACTATATTCCTTGTATGTTCATGCCACTGCCCTCTCTTACCCTGCTATATATTCTTAAGAAAACATAGCAGAGCTTTTTTAACGGTACCTCCCTTTTCCCGATACACTCACAAAACCCTTCACAATATAGTCTGTCACATTAAAACATCTATGTTCTTCATCAGGAGCCTCTCTTTCTGGGAACACTCCCTGCATTCCCTTAACAAATCATCAACTGTTTCTTTAACCTTACCTGGGTTACACAACCCATCTTTGTATTGATTCAAGACATATAAATTATGATTCAAACCACAGTAATCAGTTAACAGTCTAAATATGAGTACTTCACTGCTCCTATCTAAACCACGGAGTATCACATTATCCTCTATTTTGGGGCATTCTTCATAGAATCTCCTTGGTCCGCATTTCTTGCCATTCTTTTTATATCCTTTTAAAACTAAATGTTTAAATTCCTGCTTACTCAGAGTAATTTTTATATCATTTTATTCATTTTTAAAGCATTTTTCACTTCCTTATCTGTCATTTCATTGCCAGGCATCTCAGCATGTGTTGGAATTCATGCTACTACGATGTTCACGCCCAACCATACTATCTTGTGTTTTCAAAAACAATATTTCATTTATTAGATCACTTCTGCTTTCTAAGTCACCCCTTTTGATTGCCAATAATCCTTATAATGAATCATAAAAGATAATAGCTGCCATAGGCCATACATGCTTTATTCATTTTAGCGCTAACGTTAGTCCTACCAATTCAGCCATCATAATGGCAACAAAATTAGTAGATTCCTTGACTCCAATCTCAGGGATGCAAAAGTCTGTTCCTACTCTACCTGATTTTTAATCTTTAGATCCATCAGCATATGGCAACTGCTGCTGGGTTTAAGAGCCAGCCTGCTAACCTCCAACCAATCAGGAAGTGTAGCCAATCATGCAGCCTACTACAGACCAGCTGCACTCATTCGCTTGCCCAGAGATTGGCTCTCCTATGGACCCTGCTTCCAGACCGGCTCTGCTGCAGGCCCTGATTCCTGACACTTTCCACCCCATCCCAGAATCTCCTACACAATAGGTCAGGTCCACAGGATATAACATACATATAGCTTGAAACAATCAGATGCTTTTTTACATTCAGGAAAATGGCTACACAAGCAACAAGAATAGATTCCCCATGGTTGTGCAGATAAGGGAACTACTGTCATGTACACCTTGTACATGGTAGGTCAGTCTCTTGTACCAGATGTGGACAGGCTACAGAACTTCCTTCCCAGAGAGGTACACTAGAGATGTCTTCATTTTAAGACTTTTTAATGTCCTGCCACACATGGCTGAGGTTAGTTTAAATAAAGTACGTTACACACACAGCACTACCTAGTGGCCGAGCAGTTTAATACAGTTTATCATTCCATTACAACCAGGAAGACACCTTGCAGCGTTGGAACACAATCCAACTCAAAGTCCCCTGGGATACTCTAAGGAACACAAATGCAAACAAAGCCACTGACACTATTCTCACACTGGCCACAAAAAAAGTTTGCTCAAGGGGGCGGACAAATGTTGGAGTTTAAGGAATGTGAAATATTTCCAGGATAGTTCAGCTTTACATAATGTACGGCTGGGTACTATTCTATCTAAGAGGCATATATGACCCTATTACTATCGTATCTAAGCAACAATCTAATATATATTTAATCCTCAAAACAGCCCTGTGAGTTTGAGAAGTGCTACTATTCCGATTTTTCAGACGGGAAACTAAGATCCAGAGAGAGTAAATAACTTGCCAAGGGTCACACAAGAAGCAGGGAATTGAGTGCCTTAACTATTAGGCCATCCTTCTTCAGGATACCGGTTCACAGTAACATAGCATTTTGTCAGTCTGCCATATTGTTTCCCAGGGAACTATGGTTTATACACCTTTCTCCCAACATTTTCCAGGTTATTTGCTCATAAATCTGAATCCATTTTTAGTGTAGGATCCTTTTGCTTTTTCTTCATACCTTTAGCTCCCTGTAAATTATTATTCCTGAATTTAGCGTACTAGAGAAATGTCAGACTGGCAGATCTGGTGTTTCAAACTGAAGCACTTCCCTAGCAACATCCTTCAACCAGAAGAGCCACCCATGCACACGAGAAGACTTCCATGCTTATTCCGTCATTGGATTCTTGAGTAGATCCCTTCTACTGTTAATGTGGACAATCTGTCCGTCTCTAGAATATAGATTTTTTTCATCCAGATCATCCAACAGCCGTGAGGTGGAAGTGTTTCTTACCCATGATTCATAACTATCCTGGGGCAGATTGGAACCAGCAGCCTGGAGTAGGAGAACTCCCTGGGTGATATCCTAGTCCCATAAAAGTCAATGGCAATATTCCCAAAATGTTGACCTATTCAGCCCTCTTATCAACTATTGTTTCCCTTCCCACCTTTTCTCTGTCTTGTCTATTTAGATTGTAAACTCTTCTGGCCAGGCACAGTTTGTTATTATTATGTGTATGTACAATATCTAGCACAATGTGGTTCTAATCTCACTTGAGGCATAAGGCTCTACAAATAAAATAAATTACTATTATTGTAATGGATCTGGGCACCCATCTGGGGACTGCACCACAAGAATTGTCATTGCCTTGCAAGAAACTCTTAAGAAAGTAACATAGAAACGACCATACTGCGTCAGACAAATGGTCCATCTAGCCCAGTAGCCTGTCTTCTGACAGTGGCCAGTGTCAGGTGCCCCAAACAGAACAGGTAATCATCAAGTGATACATCCTCTGTTGCCCATTCCTAGCATCTGGCAAACAGACACTAGGGACACTTCAGAGCATGGTTTTGCATCCCTGCCCATCCTGGCTAATAGCCATTGATGGACCTATCCTCCATGAACTTATCTAGTTCTTTTTTGAACCCTCTTATATTCTTGGCCTTCACAATATCCTCTGGCTAAGAGTTCCACAGATTGACTGTGTGTTGTGTGAAAAAATACTTCCTTTTGTTTGTTTTAAACCTGCTGCCTATTAATTTCATTTGGCGACCCCTAGATTTTGTGTTATGACAAAGAGTAAATAATACTTCCTTATTTATTTTCTCCACGCCAGTTTATAGACCTCTATCATATCCACCTTAGTCATCTCTTTCCAAGATGAAAAGTCCCAGACTTATTAATTTCTCCTCATGTGGAAGCTGTTCATTTTTGTTGCCCTTTTTTGTACCTCTCCAATTCCAGTATGTCTTTTTTGAGATGAGGTGACCAGCTCTACATGCAGTATTCAAGATGTGGGCATACCATGGATTCATATAGAAGCAATATGATATTTTTGCCTTATTATCTATCCCTTTCCTAATGATTCCCAACATTTTCTTAGCGTGTTTGTCTGCGCTGCACGTTGTTTTCAGAGAACTAGTCACAATGACTCCAAGATCTTTTTCTTGAGTGGTAACAGCTAATTTAGACCCCACCATTTTATACGTATAGTTGGGATTATGTTTTCCAATGTGCATTACTTGGCATTTATCAACACTAAATTTCATCTGCCATTTTGTTGCCCAGCCACTCCGTTTTGTGAGATCCCTTTGTAACTCTTTGCACTCTGCCTTGAGTAGTTTTGTATCATCTGCAAATTTTGATAAATAGCAATGTCCTGTAAGTTACAGAGAACAGTTGTTGTCACATCCTGTAACACAACAATAAACAGCCATCCATTCCCATGAACTACAGAGAAAAAATTCTTTAGTTATAGAAAGGATCAGGAAGTTGAAATGCATTTCAGCGCCTTGAACATTAGTAACTGCTCCTGGGTAAGTTCAGAGCGCATTGTTAGTGCCGTTTTCTGATTTTTTAGTTCATTCCCTGCTTCCTCCATGCTCTTTCTTTTCTTAGTACTACCCCAGGCTCACTTTGACACTTAAGGGTATGACTCCTCTGCAGTTAAAAATCCTCAGCTTGCCTGTGCCAACTGACTCGGGCTCGTGGGGATCGGGCTAAGGAGCTGTTTAACTGAGGTGTAGACATTTGAGTTCGGCCTAGAGCCTAGGCTCAAGGGCCCTGCAAGGTGGGAGTGTCCCAGAGCACAGGCTGTAGCCTGTGCCCGAACATCTACACTGCAGTTAAACAGCCCCTTAGCCTGAGCCCTGCAATCCTGAGTCCGGTGGCATGGGCCATCTGTGGGTTTTTAATTGCAGTGTAGACATCCCATTAGTGGTTGGGATGGAACAGTGATATAGCTGCAGACTTCTCTGCAGCATGGATCTTGGTGGCCAGCTGTCATGACTCAGTGGTGCATAGTTTCTAAAACAAATTCTGTCTCCAGGACATCACAATCCCCAAAATCATTTCCAGTTCCATTATTATTCTTAGCCCAGGGCAATCAGACTTTGGTTTCAAGTGCCGCCGACTTGAATGTCATTCCCTTTGAATATGCTGAACTATCCTTCTAGTTTTGAGTTAACAAACTATGAAATGTATGTATCCAAATATAGACAGAGATTTCATTCCCATAATGAGCCTCTGTCTGTGCTATGAAATCTCAGGCTTTTATACATGCTCTACAGTGAAATAAAAACATACCAGTGATACTTTTTGTATGAAATAATATTCCATTGAATAATGTTTAGGGAAAAACTGAGTTTCATTTTTCCACTCTGATGAGAACAGTGGGAAATATGTACTATCCATGTTCAAAAGAGGCAAAGGGAAACAGGATCTGAACATATTGAAGTGTTCCTTCTAGTGATCTCTGAACCCCAAACGAGTCAGAATTTGGGTTTGATTTGGATAAGCTGCTGAAGTTTTCCAGAACTATTCAATCTAGATTTGTATGAATACTGCAAAAGTATACCTGTGAGCATTCATAAAGTTTCTCCAAAGGTTCTCTCAATCCTTCTTGTTTGTTTTCCATCAACATCCATTGGGTTCACAGAAATCTTAGTGGAAGTAAGAGTCTTCTGATTAATTTATGGGAATATTTTTTAAAAAAAAACTGAAAGCCATCTGTTATAATTCACAAACCTAAAAAAACAGGTGCAACATTCATCAAATGAATCATTTGCTATCAATACTTCTCCCAGCTCTAAACCAAACTTTTTGAGTTAGCAAAATTGGGCTGCGCCTCATTGTCATAACATCCTCTTTAATGGTGGCCTCCATCCCACAAGTCTTTGGGTGGTGCACAGCAAAGATACCTGGCTGTGGTGCTCCAGTGCACATCTGAGTGGGAACTATGTGAAAGCACAAGTAAGGTCAAATACTAAGCATAGTTCTCCTCACTGAACAGTAGTAGGCTCAGTCCCCATGCATAGCTCCTCCATTATTCACAAGAATAAAAAAAAATAGGGAGAATGCACGTGTGTTATGCAACATGGGTCGAATCATTATAAATACAGGCAGTCCTCGGACTTATGACACAATTGGTTCCTAAAAATTGCATCGTAAGTCGAAACATCATAACTCGGAACTGCAATACACTCCGTTGCGGGCCCGAGCATCGTAAAGTCAAAACCAATAGTCGTAAGTCAGATCAGGGTGTCAATTCAGAAACGTCGTAAGCTGAACGTCGTAAAGTTGAGGACTGCCTGTATGGATATGTTACATAGGTGGAAGGCTCTTTGGGACAGGGACCGTATAGTAGGTCGATCTGCCGCCTGAGGAGCCAGGGAGCAGAAAGCCCTGGCCTAAGGAGAAGCCAAGCAAGCATATGGTGGGCATCTGATTCAGCTAAGCAGCGTTAATGGAGCTGATTCCCAGCTGGAAGGGATAAGGGAGGCCCCTGCTATGTAAGGGGTGGGTAGGTGTGACAAACACTTCTCTGAGCAGCAGAAAGCTCACATGGGATAAGTAGGCCCTATGATCCCCCAAAGGCTGAGGGAAGGCCATAACCCTAGAGTTACTTCTGAGTTTAAAGGCCCCTGCAGTATCAGTCCAGGTCAGGGCTAATTTTCTGTATTTTGTGTGACTCTGTGGCAGAAGAATGAAAGAGCCTGAACAACTAAAACAGTTGGGCATGTCTGACTGTTTTGTCCCCAAGCTAGTGGACAGGTCCACAAGATTACAGACTGTTCTTTTGTGTTTGTACAGCGCCTAACACAATGGGGCCCTACTCCATGACTGGGTCTGCTCGGTACGACTGCAATAAACAAATAAAAATACATGATATTCTTGTTATCTATAGAAATGTTAGACTTTTTTTTAATAATCTGGATAAATTCAATTATCTACTTAAGTGATGCAGGATTGGGCTTTCTATTGGACTTTTATTAATCCTTCCTGCTTAATATTGTAATAAAATTGCCAGGGTATCTAACACTGAAATTGTCCTACATGTAAATGACAAAGGAAGGCTTGAAGAAGAGTTCTGTGTAAGTTTGAAGTTTGTCTCTTTCACCAACAAAAGTTGGTCTAATAAAGGATATTACCTCATCTACCTTGTCTCTTAAATAATAACATCAAAAATCATCTTTCAGGGTATACAGTGGCATCTAAGAGGTAATAACTAATACATAATTGAATTTAAATTTTTGTCGTCGAAAAATTGTAAGTATGCAGTTTTTATTCAATGTTAATAAGAAATAGACAGTAATATGCACCCTTTTTTCCAGGCATTAAAAGCATGACAAACACTGTGCTGGGGTATCTGGATTCAAAGCTCTTTTTTTTCCAGATTTCTTTTAAAAGGAATTACTTCACAAACACATTGACGCTAGGAATTTTTCCTCTAAATTCTCTGTCTGCACGTTTGGCAGTGACTGCACATCCTCGCTTCAGTCCCAGAAGGGTGCTGCAGACAAATGTTGAATCTGCAGAAATGGTTCCAAATTGAAACATTCAAAGTGCTGCTATATTTCGCTGGTTCTCTGATGTTTAGAAATAAACATTGGCAGTGCTTATTTAGAAAGATTGGGGTATTTTTTTAGCATGGCATCAACATGCTTTTCTCCAAATAGACTTGGTCTGCAATTTGATGAATGGAAAGTATAGACTTGTAAACCCGCCCAATTAAAAATAGAAAAGACAAAACCAAAATGTTGAACATTCTTGGGACATTAGGGATGAGCTTAGTTTGAAATTGCTGCAGTGTTATGGAAACTATGCTGTTCCAAAAGTCTTACGTGAATTCTCCATTGTATGAAATACATCTCGCAAAGAAATTTTGGAATGAATATTAAGTGCATGCAACACTTTCAGCAGGTGAATATTAAGAGTCCACTGTGACTGTGCCGTTCGATGCAGTCTGCCGCAGATCCTTAGCTGGTGTAAACTGACTTCAATGGTATTATGCCAATCAACACCAGCTGGGGATCTGGCCCTTTATAGCTCAGGTTTTTGAGCAAGGAGAATTAATATTCTGTTCAGTGCATTCGCCTCTGGCTCCCTCCTCAGTTCCTATCGTACATTCAGAACTAATCTCTGGAACCGAGGCTTTCACTGTTTTCCCAAATGTAGGGGCCTGATTCAAAACCCATTGAAGTAAATGGGAATTGTTCCATTAATTTCAATGGATTTTAGATTAGGCCTTTAATCTGCAAATTTTAATTTTGCTTCCTCCTGCCCCTCATGTTCGTACTCAGCCAGCTTTCCCCTCTGACAGACTGTAGGCTGATTCTGATCTTACTTACGCTCGGGTTAATCCAGAGCAGTTCCACTGAAATCAGTGGAGTTCCGCCAGTTTAAAAATGGAATGAGACAAGAACCAAGCCCCTTTTTCTGTGAATCACTCCAATGAAGAGACTGAAGGGTCACAATTTGTTGGTGACGCTATGCACACACTGTTTCTTGCAGCTAATGTTACAGATACAGCAGTGTGGTAGAGGAAATGTACAGCCTATTTTTATCCTCTGCATTTAGAGATGCATTTTACAAGGGGGTAAGATTATTTTGAAAACCTATGTAATGTCCAAAGTCTGCTCTCAGTTATATTGGTGTAAATCCAGAGTAACTGTTGACTTCAATTTTACATGATCAGAAATGGGACCTTATAATTCAAGATAAGAGAAGGGAACATGAGTTTTGTATCTGCAGCATTTTTCCAACCTTCCCATTTTTGTGAACAAACTCCACTAAGAAAATAGCATTCAATGACCCATTCCCCTCGCACTTAATGAATGAGTTAAATATTAAAACTGACAATAGGTGAACCAATTTGGATAAAGTAAGAATTGGCCCAAAGTTTTGCCATAAACTTAAACTTTATGATTCAAAAATATCTAAGAGAAGATCAGACAAATCTTTAGATGGATCACTAGAATATCCAGTTATAATTATTAACGACGATAAACATATCAGAAAGGCTATTAAGCCTCATGCTTCAGGGTTTAAGACGATCTCTGACTATCAGAGATCAGGATGTGACCTAAAATAGGTGGTGTATATGGAGGGGGACAGTTATGCCATATTTGCCGACTTTTCTGACACTATCCTGTGAAGCACCAGTAGCACCACCAGAAGCACCACTGCCAGAGATGGTGCTAGACAAATTCAGACTAGAAATTAGGTGTAAATTTTTAACAGTGAGAGTAATTAACCATTGGAATAATTTACCAAGGGCCACGGTGGATTCTCCATCACTGGCAATTTTTAAATCAAGATTGGAAGTTTTCCTGAAAGATATAAATTATAAATAAATAAATAAATTAATGGAGATATCCCATCTCCTAGAACTGGAAGGGACCTTGAAAGGTCATCGAGTCCAGCCCCCTGCCTTCACTAGCAGGACCAAGTACTGATTTTGCCCCAGATCCCTAAGTGGCCCCCTCAAGGATTGAACTCACAACCCTGGGTTTAGCAGGCCAATGCTCAAACCACTATTTTGGGGAAGTTCTATGCCCTGTGTTATACATGAGATCAGACTAGGTGATCACAGTCTGTCCTTGGAATCTATGATATTGGACTAATTGGACCTAAATTTTGACCCAATATGGCAATTCCTAGGTGCCTTCCTTACTATATAATTATTTTTCATTTTCATACAATTTTGCATTTCCCCATTCAGAGCAGAAGTCCTAAACTACTTATCTTCACCATATATTTCTGGCCCAACCAGAAGGTATAGGAATCAGAAGGTTTTGGCAAAAGCCATTTTTCATTAGACTTCCAGCCAACTTTCTCAGACTCAAGAGATTACACTAAGTTTGGATACACATCTGAACTTTTGCTCATCATCAGTGTTTCTCCACCTGTCAGTGAAATGACGTCTGTACTGAATGTTTTAATTAAAATAATCCAACAGAACCAAGTTACATTTAAAGTAAGGCCCCTATTACACTTCCAGAGTGGTGGAAATGGCCCTTAGTGAAAATGAGAATGAATATATTAGAATATAGTTTGTGGGGCTATTAATTGGTCTAAAATGTTGAAGGGGCCAAACTATATAGTAGCATTGTCCAATTGTATCAATGCTTAGATGTAAGGATAAGTGAAAATATTTGCTACATCAGTACATACCAAACAGCAGATCCATTGACTTGGGCTAGCCATAGGAATGGGACTTTTTTAGGCTTAATTAGTTCTTACACAAATAATACACTAAAGACTAATTTAATTCTGGTCACATGTAGCATGGCCTCTCTAACATTTATTTTTGGTAGCTAGGATCTTATTTAACTCAGAATTTGGAATCTGAGTGGATTCCTCTTTAGTCTTCTTTCCTTTAATGTATGTTTTTAGAAGAAATATATTTATTTTATAGTTTCTCAGTTATTTCTCTTGATGTAAGTGCTTCCTCTCTCTCCTTCCCCCTGGCTTGTTTACAAAGGGAATGCAAACTTGACCTTGACTTTAAGGTCAATGCTTTTTCAGACTGTACAGTCAGCAGAGAGTAGGGGGAAAAATCAATGTGAAACATATTAGAAGTATAAGCGTAATGCATAATTGCTGGGAAGTCATGCTGGAAATGGAAACAACTGAGGTAATTCTTAAAGGAAAGGACAACATGCTGATATACCTTTTGTTGTAAGAAAAAAAATCTATTCAGTTTCCTTTCTTCGCCCCTTTTTGTTCTCATTTCCATACATGTTCGTTGTTATTGTGATATGTTTTATAGGGCTGTAATCGGTAATGTTTGAGCTATTTACAATGCAAACCTAGGAACTGAACAGGAGGTTGGTGCTATAAATGAGATGTGACCTGCCCTTTATACAATCGATCTCCTGCACCTCTACTTCTTGCATCTCACACAAGCCTTTCTGTCCCCATGGGCTTAATTCAGCTGCTATTGAAACTAGTGGAAGCTTTAGCAATGAATAGACCCCACATTTGTTTCTGCATTTAGGCCCTGATCCTTCACACGCTTCGGCCAGTACAGAACTTTAAACACTCCCTGAGTGCAGCTAAGCATTCAGGCCTGAGTTTTGGCCACACCGTGACCTGTCAATGGAATGAGGTCCGTACTGAATGTTTTAATTAAAATAATCCAACAGAACCGAGTTACATTTACAGGAAGGCCCCTCTTATGCTACCAGAGTGGTGGAAATGGCCCTTAGCATAAATGAAAGTTTGGCCCTCTGTATTTTGTCATACTAGGCACCACTTCTATGTATATCATTTTGAATATTACAAATGTCCTTTTATCCCAAATAAAATTCATTTTGAATGAATCAACAGGACAGACAAGAAGTGACAACACAGCACATCAGACACCTGACAACATTAATTAGGATGTCAGCCACCGACATTTGTGATGGATAAAATAATGTTTGTCATCAATGGATTTACAAATGATCTTCCCTCTTTTGCCCTGTCTCCCTTTGCAGAGATGGGCCAATTTAAAATAATAATAATAATAATATAGGTCCCATTTTAGTTCAAAGTCCAGTAAATTCAAATGTGTCTTAGCTCCTAGTGCATTTTTAACTATAATGGACTAAATTTATCTCTAGTTTAACTCAACTGACATCACTGGAGTTACATCAGGGCAAGATTTGGTCAATGGGGCCAAAATTCACATCTCATTTACTCAAATGCCACTCCAACATGCCATTAGGATTACACCAGCATAAGAGAAAACAGAGTTTGGCTCGATCTATTTAAATACTAATGAACTGCCCATGGTATTAATATCTCAGTGAGACTTATTACACATGCTTATGTAATTTTCAATTAATTAAACGGCAATAGAATATATCAACTGTATTCTCAATGCTGTTCAAAAGTGCTCTTTTAAAAAGCAATTAATATTTAATAAAAATATTATCGTTTTTCTAAAAGTCTTAATGAAATGCATACATCTTTATGATGCTTACAAGTGCTCTCTCTGTCACTTAGCCTGCCAGGAACTTGCATCATAGCTGCTTCTACGATAAGGTACTATGGGAATGATAACGTTCCATAGATCAGTCCTTCAGACCCTGTGCCCCATTCTCAAACATCAGCATGGAAGATGTTAGGTTAGCTCAAGGAGTAGAAATTACTGAAGGAGACACAGTGTATAGTGTAAAAATCAGAAATGCTTTCCTTTCCACGGCAAAGAATCTAACATAAAAAGCTGAATGTGAACTTTGAGGGTTTAGCCATCTCACTGTGGCCATAAGACAGCAAAAAGCGAGAGTTAACTTTTTCCTGCTTTTGTATCTTTCCATCGCAGATATGGCTTCACTCTAAGATTTCGTAAACTCATGCCAGAGTACACCTAACAGAGATGAATGAAATGTTTGCGTTTCACTCAAATGTGAGAGGGCAACTGATGCATGCAGATCTGAATGACTTGCTTTAGTTACATCCAAAATAAGGTTATGTCTACACTGCAGACCTTACAGCGGCACAGCTGTACCACTGAAGCTG
This sequence comes from Chrysemys picta bellii, assembly GCF_011386835.1. NCBI lineage: Eukaryota > Metazoa > Chordata > Testudines > Emydidae > Chrysemys > Chrysemys picta. The sequence continues at coordinate 11,952,841 of NC_088799.1, read as the reverse complement.
GGCCGCTGTTAGGTCTCCCGTGTAGCCACTCTATGCCGACAGGAGAGCTCTCCAGTCAGCATAATTAAACCACCCCCAATGAGCAGCGGTAGCCATGTCAGCAGGAGATATTCTTCTGCCGACATAGCGCTGTCCACACTGGCGCGTTTGTCGGTGAACCTTACGTTACTTGAGGGGGTGTTATACTGATAAAAGTGGTAGTGTAGACATAACTCCTCTTTGCATTTGTCACAGACTCATAGGGTGAATATGTCCAAAGGTGGGTACCTAAATCTGTCTCCAAGCCATCAAATATGATGATCCTGATGTAACCCCAATAAAGGAAATGCTGTCAGTATCCCTGGCCTTAGTGGTGGTGTGTGCACTTTCTGCAACGTGGCCTCATAAACACCACAAACTAGGGCAGGAAAGGGAACTCTTTTTGTTCAGAATCCAGGAGGACAATCTGGTGGCCCTGCTGTTAGCTCTAGTTAACGGGAGGAGACGGCTGTTGTTGCAAACGATATAATTGTCGCCCCTGCGGTAACACCACTTCTGTTGCTCCTGCCACGGCTGCAGAAACAACATCCCCTACTGCTCATGTTACTTCCTCTGCTTTCTCCAGTGACAATAAGATGCTGTTTTGTGGTATGGGAGTGGGTGGAGTTCGCTGGTGTTGCTGAAAAGTCTATCTACCCCCAATTCTATTCCATCCTGTTTTCCTCTGTTTGGTCCTATCATCCTTCTCTGACTGACCCTACACAAGTATGACCCATTTTCCATTTCAATTTCTTTCTTGCCCATGAAGTAAGGAAGAAGAGAAACCCCCGAAGCCATGTTGATTTCACTGCTTGATTATAAAATGCACACTGATCAAACAGATTCTCCTAAGTGACCCCTCTTAGTTCTCAGCTCATCCAGACTCCTTGCTCTCTCCCTCTTCAGACTTACCCCACTGCCCATGGATGTCACACATCCTGCCAAACAGGAATTGATATCAGCTCCCCCTGTGGCTGCAGATGGATCATTTCCCACTGATGAGAATTGCTTCACAATGATCACATAAATTCACTGGGCAAAACCTGATTTCAAACCTTTGCACAGCGTCAGCAGAAAGACCAAATTCTCCAGTTTTGCTCTGTATGCTAAACCTGTCTGCATGGTTCTAGTCCTTGATGCAGCCTGCCCTACTTTTATCCCCGCATAGCTCTACTAAAAATATAGCTAGATTTCAAGTGAGGTCCCTACTGTGAATTATCTGAACAAGCAGAAATTACTGCAGACCAAACTGTGGCCTGTGGTGCAATCTCTCTGAGCTTAGTTACCCTAGATGTTGTAAGTGTTGCATTGTACTGCTTTGTGTTATGTGACATCTTACATACATGGCACAGTCTGCACTAACTATGACTTTGTAGCAGAAAATGCCAAAGGAATGTGGCAGCTATCATTTAAAAGAGAACTAATTGTCAGCTCTGCTGACAATAGGTATGAGGTAGCCATGCTGTTATTAATTACTTGTACTGTGGCTTAGGAGACACAGGCACAGACCAGGAACCCACTGTGGTAGGTGCAGTACAGGGAACAAAAGGATGATCCCTGTCCCAAAGAGCTCACAATTGAAACAAAAAAATGTTAAGAATATCTACTGTACCAAGTAGTCCCTTTTTGTACCTAGCATGGAAAACAGTCTGCCATCACGTTTTCTAACGCACGTCTAACATGCTTTTGGCCTGGTTCATATTGATCGGGGAAAGCATGTTAAACCTGGGTTAGAAGAACCCTAAGCTCAATTTTAAAGCCAGGTGCTGCTCATACTGATTGTTTGTTTTGGAGATGGAGATTATAAATCGTACCCAAGTGGAAAGAGTGACTAAGTTTTTCCATGTGCCTTTTTTACCAGCATCCAAAATTCTGTGTTATCTAGCTTTCATGCTACCCTAGATAGTCTTTCCGTGATGGCATAGATGAAAATAATTTTGTACAAGGATTCAGATTTAAGTTTATACACCTGCTTTCTCTCATGTCTATTTTTTCAAGATTATATTTTCCTTTCATAGCTAAGAAAATGTATATTTCAACTCGTTTATCTTTAGGACTTTTTAAAGTCTATTTAATTAAACTTGACCTAGACATTTAGACTGAACACACAATTACAGATGCAAAAAATGTGCAGGCAAATGTAGGCCTAATTTATATGTGCAATAGCCATGGCGGTATATGCAGATCATGTAGTTTTACACGCAAGTGGCCATGGTATATAAGTAGCTGGCCATTTGAATCCAGAGCTACCCAATTTGCATATAGAGTCATGGTAATTTGCTCATGCAAAGTAGGCATGCAACTAGATATGTACAGCTCTGGAAATCTGGAACTTACTCCCTGGCTTAGTTTTTCTCTACTAACCCTCCCCATCCTAGGATAAAACCTGTGGTAGCAGGACAGTAGCTTACAGACCAATACAAGGTGTAGAAGGCAGGATCTGTGAGCAAATTAGAGCCAATCCCAACCAGACCTCAGGTATTCCTACAGGGCCCCTTCCGTGCTGGCGGTGTGACCAGTTTATGGGCTCATCCAACACAGCGGCCTATTAACATACCTTCCAGGGTGAATTAAAGCCGTGATGGGGGTGTGAACACTAGTCAGACCACCACAAACATCTTTGGCAATTCGCTGAGGAGCTCAGCTTCCTTTCCCAAGGTCGCAGGTGAGACCAAGACTTAGGTGCCTTCTGAGGATATAACAGCTATTGAAATCAATGGGAGTTAAGCACCTAAATGCCTCTGAGGATTTAGGCCCAAGTGGCTGCTTCCTGGATGCCCTGTCTGCAGCCTGCCATTCTCCACGTTATCTGGGGAATCTCTGGAAGCCTCCAGAATCTCTGGAAGCCTCCAGTGTCAGAGGGGTGTCTGCCCACCTGAGGGCAGGGGGAAGCATGCATACTCCCTCCCCCCCATCCCAGGCACATCTGTTGCCTTTTGCCTGTGTAAAGGGGAGCATCATCCCCTAGACATGCCTGGCCCTAAGTCACTACGTGCTCTATTTCATTATTTAAACAATAAAGGGAAGAAATAATTCAAGATTATCTGCTATAAAATGATCAAGGGGGCTCAGTAATTCACGGAAAAAGGCACCGAGACAATACTATGGCCCTATTAGACAACAGCATAAACACATTCAGCTACGCAACTCAGACCTTCCTGCTTTACACATGTAATTAGGTTGTTTCCATGGTAATGATCTAATTATGGTCTTCTCAGCTTTGTGTAATCACATTTGCTGCGTTTTGGCAGAGCTGTTTTCCTTATTTCTGAACAGCAACACTTGGCAAGATGTTCTTTCTTAAGCTGAATAATGATCTCCTGTGATTAAAAACCTACCTTTCGGAGATCTTTTTAAATTTATTTTTATTTAAAGAGGGCTTATAGAGCTGGAAGAAGACATAAATATATGGAGAAAGAAATGTTTTCCCCAAGTGAATCATGTTCCAGTTTCCTCCCTGGGCTCAGTATATGATTGTTTATAATGACTATTTATTACAGCGTGACCGAGTAGCTAGGACAGAGGATTGGGTCGCAAGACACCTGGGTTCTATTCCCAGTTCAGCCACTGAGCCGATGAGGGACCCTGGGCAAATCACTTTCCCTCTCTGTGCCTCGCTTCCTCCCATTTGTACGATGGGGGTAAATGACACTGATCTCCTTTGTAAAGTGCTTTGCGATCACTGGTGAAAAGCACTGTATATTTAGTCCGAATTATTTTACAATTACCACTGGTGGGCGTGAGGTGTTAAAGCTTGTGGGTGAAATCCTGCTTCCATTGACCTAGGTGGCAAAACTCCCATTGATTTCAATGGTGCTAAGATACCACCCAGCTCAGTGGTTTGAGCATTGGTTTGAGCATTGGCCTGCTAAACCCAGGTTGTGAGTTTAATCCTTGAGGGGACCATTTAGGGATCTGGAACAAAAATCTGTCTGGGGATTGGTCCTGCTTTGAGCAGGGGGTTGGACTAGATGACCTCCTGAGGTCCCTTCCAACCCTGATATTCTATGACTCTATCTGTTCAAGGACCTTAGAACATGCAAATACAACAGGCCAACTCCTGCAGCCCTGACTAACATATCGACTCCACCCTCCCTCCTTAGGGTATGGTAGGCAAATCCTCAGAAAAAGCTGCAGTGGTACGGGAAGCGGCTGCATGAGATGCTCTCTGCCACCTTACACTTTCTGCAAAACACCTGTGCAGCCCTGGATCCCTGAGTTAAAAGTGGGGAATGGGAGGAAGAAATTCCACTGAGCAGCATGTTCCCAATGCCCGGATTACAGCTGACCTCCACGAAGAGTCTGAACAAAAGTGAATAAACTTTGGTTACATCTGCTGCAATTCTCTTCTGCTGACTCATAGCAGCCAAGATTAATGGCATTGGAACGACAGGGGAACAGGGAGAGAGCGCTCCCTATTCACAGTCAAGCAGGACCTATGACAATCCTGAGCTAGGGTTGCCAGATGTCCGGTTTTCGACAAGAATGCCTGGTCGAAAAGGGACCCTGGCAGCTCTGGTCAGCACCGCCGACTGGGTCATTAAAAGTCCAGTTGGTGGTGCTGTGGGGCTAAGGCAGGCTGGTCCCTACCTGTCCTAGCTCCAGCCAGCAGGTCCGGCTCCTAGGCAGGGGGGCCAGGAGGCTCCGTGCGCTGCTCTCACCTACAGGCACCGCCCCCAGCTCCCACTGGCCATGCCCCAACCCCGGGCCCCAACTCCCTGCCCAGCCCTGAGGCCCCCAAAACCCGGAGCCCCCTCCTTCACCCAAACCCCTCATCCCTGGCCCCACCATAAAGCCCACCCCCCCAGCCAGAGCTTGCACCCCCTCCCGCACCCCAACCCCCTGCCCCAGCCCTGAACCTGCTCTCAGACTCCAACCCCCTTGGCCCCATCCTGGAGCCCCCTTCCTACACCCCAAACCCCTCATCCCCAGCCGGAGCCCTCACCCCCTCCAATCCCCTGCCCCAGCCCAGAGCCCCCTCCCGCACCCTGAACCCCTCATTTCTGGCTCCATCCCAGAGCCTGCACCCCCAGTTAGAGCCCTCACCCACTCCCGCACCCCAACCCCCTGCCCCAGACCAGTGAAAGAGAAGAGGGTGGGGGAGAAAGGGAGGGGGGAATTTAGTGAGTGGGGGGCGGGGCCTTGGGGAAGGGGCAGAGCTAGAGTGTTCGATTTTGTGCGATTAGAAATTTGGCAAACCTAATCCTGACCCCTTGTTTTCTTTTGGGGTCCATCCCCACTGTAAGCCCCTCTTGGTCCTGTGGACCAGTTGGTTGCTAGAGGAAGTCAGAATGCTCAGATTCCATGGTAGCTGGTGCTTGCATGAATTTATTACACTTGATGCACTTTTGTGCAGGAGAGAATTTTACTGTGAGCCTTAATCCCTTCTAAAACACCTTTACTAGAGTCAGTTGCAAGATCTGGCCCTTACTTACCATCAATATAGATTTATAAAGCTTTCTCACAAAACAAAACTGATTTCCCAGCTTTAGAACTAAGGGACCTGGAGGGGCATAGGAAAGCAAAGGTCAGGTAAGAAAAACTCATGAAATCCATGCAGGAGAAGAGCTGTAGGCTGTATTCACTCAGGAACCTGTATTGCAACTGACAAGGCTATTCATGGAAAGATACTTGATTAGTGTTGCCATGACAATAGAAAACACCTGGAAAAGATCTATTAAGTGATATAATGGCATCAAGCCAAGGAGTAGGGCCAAATTCTGCTCTCAATTTACGGTGGTGAGTCAATGCAATTACACTAGTGTGACTAAAGGCAGGATTTGATCCCCATACCTTAAACACTAACGGATTCGCAGCAGAAGTATGTTGGAAATCGTACAAATATTTTTATAGCCTTTGTAAGTGAGATTTTTATAATGTACTGAATAGTCACAAAAAAGCAATAGAGACTTATTCCTTTGAGGAATTAACTAGCATGGCAGCTTTCTGAACAAGTGTCATTTTTGGCTATCAATTGAAATATACATCCCTAAATTTTTATTGAGATCTTTTCAAATAAAAAATGAAGGGGTTGAATTTCAAGGTCCAACTAAGCAGAATTCACCTTTGGAAAGATTGGTTTTTGGAAGGGATTGGAGGAGGGAAGAAATCCCTACTTTATCGTCACAGACACAGATAATAGATAGCTGCTTAACTTTATGGTTGAACATTCCTTGCCCGCCCCTCCCCCCACCAAAAGCTATCCTAGATCGCTGTGGTCATAATGACCGGCATTTGTATTTTAGAAGATTGACATTCTAAAATATCAAATTGCACTCAAGCCCACAATAAGTGATTTTCTGATGCATATAGAATACCAATTATTACTAAATTCAAATACAAATATGTTTGGCTGGGATTCTCAAAAGCACTCAGCAAAGGTTTATCTTTGCTACCAGTGAAGTCAATGGCTGCCTGCGCACTTTTTCTGAGCACCTCATAGGGGATTACAAATATTAATTAATCCAACTCTAAAACCCCCTTGTGCGATACGACGGGTATATATAACAAGTTGGTTCTCCGGCCTTCTCTTCCAATATACAGCCATCTCCTGGATGTGTTACAGTTCAGGACATAGCAACCCTGCACAAAAGTAGGAGGGGAAGTAAAGGGAAATGATCATGTACATCCAAAAAGTCAGAGGAAATGTATGTTGGTGAAATGTGAATGGCTGAGTTGGAAGCTGGTGCTTTCCTCAGACTCCTCTCTCACGATGCATATGCTGATATTACTTTGCAAAGCACCAGAGGGACCATACTGGGCCAGATTTTCAAAACTGCTCAGTACCCAGACCTGAGGTCAGATTTCCTACACAAGCTCGACTCCCAGCTAAGTGAAGTGACCAGATTTTCCCCAAGTGCTCAGCAAGTAGCGTATCTCATTGTTCTCAATGGGAACGGCTACAAACTGAGCTCTTCTGTAAATCTACCCACTTCATTCAGTCCCCTTCATGGGAGCTGAACTCTTTGGAGAATCTGCCCCCAAACAATGCAACTTACACTTTGAATTGGGAGGCTTATTCCATTGTACACCCATGTCTCCCGTCTCCTCATTCAAAAGACTACCGAAACCTCCTTTTTTTTGCTCTGCATCCCCAGACAGAAGGACCTCACCCCACCACCACTGTGGGAGTTTTGACTGAAGAAGGTCCTCTGTGTTCTTTCCTTATTGCACTGTTGCATTATAGGTTTCAGAGTAGCAGCCGTGTTAGTCTGTATCCGCAAAAAGAACAGGAGTACTTGTGGCACCTTAGAGACTAACAAATTTATTAGAGCATTTATTTATTTATTATTACTTATTTATTATTATTTATTTATGCTCTAATAAATTTGTTAGTCTCTAAGGTGCCACAAGTACTCCTGTTCTTTTTGTTGCATTATAGTCCCCCCGTGCTCTTAAGGACCAGTCCTGTGAGGTGCGGAGCATCTTTCCCTCCCATGGAGTGTAGTGGCAGTGTGGAATGCTCCCCACTTCATATAATAAGTCTCTTATATGGTGCGATTAACAGAGTCCTTTTTAACGTATCAGCCTTTATATGTTCTTATACTATGCCCTTAACTGTGTTATCTGAGCACATGACAGAGCATCTCCTATTGTACCACGCTGCATATATGTCCATGCAGTATAAATCCATATTCACTAACAATAATCAACATCTCTCTCCTTCCTGGTGCCAAACACTTACGAAACTAAAACCAAAATTAAGGAGTCTGCTCTCCATTCAGCATGTGTGAGTGAGATCTTCATTAATGCCAGCAGGGGTTATGCATTCTGATGGAAAAGAAACCAGACCCCTGACTTTATTCTGCCCTGGTTTATATCTTCCACAACCCAGATATTTATATAATACATACCAGAAACGCCACATGACACGTGCCTCTACATTAAGCGTATGCGGACTCCGTATGCTGCCTGTCTGTGTCAATTTCAGGGAGCTCTGCAGCTGCATGAAGATGATTTTCCAATTGGATGTGTGTAAATTAAAGCTGACACTCTGTAGCTTTCACTCCTGGATGAAACCTGAGCCTTATTCATGCCCTATGCATCAGATAACCTGAACAACGTGATCAATACAGCTGGATAATTACAACTAATAGGAAAGCTAAGTGTATGTTTCCCGTTTCTCATCAAAACAGACGGCTACTTACCTGTTTCTGACCTGGTTTACACACATAAAGGAGAATTAACTGACAGCCCACCAGAACCCAATACAGTAAAATCTCATTGACACAGCCTCTCCCAAGCTGAAATTCCCTTTCATCTAAATCTAGCTCAAGTATCCCGGTAGGAATTGCTTGTTCTCAGATAAACCGCCCCACCGCCCCAAGGGCTTAATCCAACATCCGCTGAAGTCAATGGAAAGACTTCCACTGACATCAGTGGGCTTTGGAACAGGCCTCAAGAGACTAAGAATTGTTTCGTGTTAAGAGTGGTGGACCAGGAGTCAGGTCTTCTAGGTTCTACTCCAAACCTTGCCACAGACCTGCTGTGTGGCCTATGCAATTCACTTAACTTCTCTGTGCCTGTTTTCTGTAAATTGGGAATAATCATGACTAGCTCATTATTAACAATATTCATTATTACTACTCTAGAGGATAGTCGCAGGACAAGTCTACACCAGTAGTTTTCAAACTGCGGGTCGTGACCCAGTACTGTGTCGTGGAATGGAAAGCACTGGGTCGCGGCGGCTCTGGTCAGCCCCGCTGACCAGGCCGTTAAAAGCCCCATCAGCGGTGCTACCCAGCTAAGTCAGGCTAGTCCCTACCTGTTCTGACACTGCGCTGTGCCCTGGAAGCAGCCAGCAGCAGGTCCGTCCTAGGCGGGGGTGCCACAGGGCTCCAGGCGCTGCCCCCGCCCCAAGCACTGGTTCCTGGCCAATGGGAACTGGGGGGGGGGGCGTGCCTGCAGGCAAGAGATGCACGGAGCTGCTTGCGCGCTACCGCCTAGGAGCTGGACCTGTTGCTGGCTGCTTCTGGGGTTCAGCACAATCTGTGGTGCCAGGACTGGCAGGAAGCCTGCCTTAGCACCCCCACTGCACTGCTGCCTGGGAGCTGCCCGAGGTAAGCCCGCACCCCAACCCCATGCTCCAATCCTCTATGCCAGCTCTGAGCCCCCTGCAAACCCAGAGCCCCTTCCTGCACCCCAAACCCCTCATCCCCAGCCCCACCCCAGAGCCTGCACCCCCACCCCAGAGCTCTGACCCCCTCCCGCACCCCAACCCTTTGCACCAGCCCTGAGCCCCTCCCACACCCCAAACCCCTCACTCCCAGCTCCGTTAGGTCATGGGCATCAACAATTTTCTTCAACTGGGATGCCAGAACAAAAGTTTGAAAACCACTGGCCTACACATAGCGGTGAAGCTACCCCGATGCAGCTGCAGTACTGTAGCACGTCTGGTGAAGACACAGTATGCCGATGGGAAAGCGCTCTCCTGTCAGTATAATTACCCCACCTCCGTGAGAGGCGGAAACTATGTCGGCAGGAGAGTGTCTCCCACCAACATAGCACCGGTGTGAACAGCGCTTAGGTCTTTTTCACAATCCTGAATGACATAAGTTACATCAACTTATGCGGTAGCGTAGACCAGCCCTCACTTTGGTCATTTGGAACCCACCTGAGCATGGTTTGTTCAGCCGGAGCTCACAAGGCGAAGGGGGAACCCAGTCTAGATTTCATAATAGAAAAACTCTTGCAGATTTCTAGGGGGTTGATGATGTGGACAGCAACCAACTGGTGGCTCCACCTTCCCCCGCAACTCTTCTCTCAAGGAAGAGGCTTTCGCAAAGATGGAGGGAGGGAGGCTGGTGCAGCTTGGGCGCTATTCACCTTCCTTTGGCCAGAGTGACCTATTTTGGTGAAAATTCTACAATTTCCATGCATGTGTGTGCGTGTGCGTGTGTGTGTGGACACCCGTGTGCATTTGTTTTCACGACTGCATGGCCTGGGTCCAGTTTGTGATTGATGCAAAAAATCAAGATCCTAAAAAGTTGTATCTTGGTTTAAAATATGCTACTCAAATTTCAGACCAGCGTGATTTCAAACAGACAAGACAAGGAACCTTTTAACATGCCGATAAACCCTGAATGTGAGGCTTGTGGAGCCTGAAACTGTGCTACAAACACAGTGCAACATAATTCACTTTTCTAAATAACTGAAAAGGTAGAATATTATCCGGTGAAAACCTCAGGGCTTTCAAACTGTGCTTGTTAATCCCATTTCCTATTTGTTTCCCAAATACAAGCTGACCTTTTGCTTTTCATATGTTTGGACTGCTAACAGTTGAACGAAGATTGCCCACTGCAAACATTTCATTAGGAGCAGTTACCGGATGTCTAGCGCCATTTTACACTTTGCTGGGAAACTTGTGTCAGCCTCTTGGTGCATTGAATTATTATGCTGGACGGAGCACTGAAAAGGAGTCAACACACTCTAATGACAAAATGACTATTCCCAAGATGAAAGTGTACGGTACTATCCGCAGAGCAGTGCCACACACTGCATCAAGTGAAAGGCAAATGGTCTTTCAGTTTTCACATTAAATTAAATGGGATCCCATAGGGACCCATGAACCTTTTACACATTAGTATTGTGGGGCTGGAGTTTTTTTGGATAGCTATTGTGAGCTAATTTTCAAGTACGAAATTGGTTCTTTAAAAATATTTCCTGGCTTCAGCAGCGCCAAGGACTGGCATAGCTGCACACTGAGATAAGTGCCTGAAGATTTCAGACAGCTGAAATACTAACGTACTGTGCTAGCAAAGTGAATGGGCCCAAGTCGATCATCTCAACTATTGTAGGGCTAAATTACACCATCAAACGGGCACACACCGCTGTAGAGACACACAGCTCCCGAATTGCTAGTTCACGGCTGCGGCACACTGCGCCCGTGGCTGCAAGGCCGGAGCGGCCTACACCCCCACGCCTGTGATTAAAAAAATTTATTGGCTGACCTAATCATCACCCTCGCTGCTCGCTTTCACGTGCACAAGATATGACCTTGTTAAGTCATGTTGATGAGTATTGTATGCTCCTCCTATGCGCAGAAATTCAACCACTTATAAGTGTTGTAAATAAAGAAGTAAGATAATAAAAACCCCAGTGAAAAGTCCCTGGGAAGCTTTTTCGGCTACCACGACCTGGCGCTCTGTCTCCTTCCTTTTTCGTCACCACACACCGCTCCTACTGACAGACAGACGGAATTCCAAAGTGTTTGTGCTTTCCTGAAGCTGATTTGAACCATCAGCTACCCCCGGGTCTGCAAAAAATTGCCCTTATTAAAAACTAAAGACTGCTGTATTCCGCTGAAGGTCCAGCGGCTCAATAGCCTGCTTCAGCTTAAAACTACTTACACTTTTCTGTTAGTTGCTTTTTCTGGTACTCTCCCAGGCTGCAAGTTTCACCATTTCACAACACAGTTAGGCTCACTGGGCCAAATTCAGTATCTCGGCATTGTAAGTTATGCATTTAGAATCATAGAATCATAGAATATCAGGGTTGGAAGGGACCTCAAGAGGTCATCTAGTCCAACCCCCTGCTCAAAGCAGGACCAATTCCCAGCTAAATCATCCCAGCCAGGGCTTTGTCAAGCCGGGCCTTAAAAACCTCCAAGGAAGGAGATTCCTCCCTACGTAATGCATTCCAGTGCTTCACCACCCTCCTAGTGAAATAGTGTTTCCTAATATCCAACCTAGACCTCCCCCACTGCAACTTGAGACCATTGCTCCTTGTTCTGTCATCTGCTACCACTGAGATAAGGCCCTGATTCAGTCCACCCTCCACTGAAGTAGATGAAAAAGCTGACATTAGTTCCAGTCTGCAGGCCCTAAGTGGGGCTTGTAGCTGTGCGGTATGAGAAATATGGGTGAACTCTCTCTCTCCCTGGAAGCATAAGCCTCAATTCAGGCTTCAGGAGGGTTTAAAATAAAAAAAAAGACAGTGATAACTCCATGGCAACATGGAAGCAAAATGACGACAGGTCCCTGCAGTGCAATAAAATCTATAGTATATACGTTAAACACTGTCAAAGAAACCACCCCTTATACATGGACATGCACAGAGCATCGGCATACACAGAGAGATCAATAGGGTGGTTGTGGCATAATTCATGAGATTTCTTGATGCCTGTCACAAATCTCAGACAAGTCAGGCGAGAGCAGAACTGGGGAAGTCTTTTAATTAGTCCTTAGCTAAATTGGAGGCTCTGTTGTAAAATTCACTCTCTGACATTGCATCCAAAATTTATAACCTTTTAAATCAAAGGAACATCTCAGGCTCTGGGCTTCTGCTAATAGGGGGTGTTAATGATAAAGAGCTAGTCTCAAAAGGGACACGTTAGACTATTATTCACAATATTCAGAAACTCTAGTCACTTGTGCTACCCACTACAAAGGAATCCACAGGATGTATGGAGCCCCCACTAGCCCAGCTCATACTGGCATATTGCCAAGCACTTTGTGCTGGAGGTGGTGATAGGGCGACCCAATTTTATAGGGACAGTCCCGATTTTGGGGTATTTTTCTTATATAGGCTCCTATTACAGCCCCTACCCCGTGTCCCGATTTTTCACACTTGCTGTCTGGTCACCCCAGGTGGTGAAGTGAGGAAACTACATTTACTCATAGGAAGCAGATCCTGCCCTCTGCCCTGCTCTGGATGTGGAAGGCTCTGGATGCAGTGGGACTGAGACAGTTCAACTACACAGGGATGGAATTGGGCCATGATTTGGGGAGCATGGGTTCTGTAACACTTGCTAGATAGTGACTCGACAGGGGCTCACAGCTTCACAGCACACAACAGTGTTCAGGGCATGGTGGGCTGGGGCCAATGGATCTGAGATTACATCGATCCAATAATTCACCCCAAGGCAGGGGGAGTATACAGATTACTGTTACCACTACACCATGGATGGAGGGATAAGGAGGAATTCCTGGTACCTAGTTTTGTTGCAGCTGTACCCTGTGGGCAGTACAGATATAGCCTACCAGCTATGGCAATTACAGAAGAAGAAAGACCTTATCAACACTGTTGGGCTAAAGAGATGTTGTTAGGCCCTTTCCTGTAGTGAAATTCGTCTTCTGGGGAAAGTGCGTGTTGTGAAGGTTGAAATCTCTTATTATAAAGATGTTTCCACTGTATTATCAATCTTCCACGCTGTATATAAGCTATTAAAAGCTAGAGTCTGTAGAGGAAACACAGATAGACAATCACGTCATTGTCATGAGCATAGTTTTACAACACAGGTGGGGGAGGGTACAGCAATTCTTCTCTACTTCTGAGAACTGGTTAACTGGATAAAATAACCAATGTGGAAATAACTGGAGTGATGGGCTGTGATTCAGGACAGCTTGGAAGCTATGTTAGCTTTCCCTTGCATAGGGTCCAAAAAGAGACATGAATACACAAAAGACAAATTTTTCCAAACCAGACATAGCCCAACTCTTCTATACCTATTATGAACATCTCCTAAATGGCAGAATAGCCAGTGTTTATCAAATGAAACTCACACCAAAATGATTCACTTGATCAACAGCCCAGCTACTGGCTTTTTAAAAAATAATAAACATAATAATGGCTTATGCACCAGCTGGAAAGGCTACCACTTCATTATGGTTAGAGGACCAGGAGGCAGGACTTCTGTATTTCATCCTTTCCATCATCAGCAAATACTGCTTTCCACAGGAAAAATGCTGAAACTCTGTGCACTTCAGACAAACTGGGCAAAAATTCACCATTTTCAAAGTGACATGGTTTTTCATGGCTAAAAGACACTTCTCCGTTAGCAATCAAAGCAAAGAGGCTTTTGTGGTTAAATAAATTTTCTGTTTAGCAAAATCTCTTTCATCATGATTTGTGCTTGAAAATAGAAGAAACGAAGTTTGATATGTTACATTAGTGGTTGCAGGGATTTTTCTACCCAGTTCTAGTAGGCCTAACAACTTTTGCAAATAACATTTTGAATAACTCGGGTAGGGGAATCTGTACAAATCCTGTCTCATTTCAGAGTCTCCACACATCAGAATTAAAACTGGTGAAATTTTTCAACTGACCTTTTTTCAGCACATAAATACAGATTCAGCAACACTGAAATGTTTGACCACTTTGTGTCAAATTTGCTGAATTGTTTCAGTTAAAAAACAAAACAAAGCAAAAAATAAATTCTGAAAACATCAATATTTTGACACTTCCAAATGAAATGTTGGATTTTTCAGATTAAATCAATTTTATATTTTAAAATTTTCTTTAATTTCAATTAAAACAATTTAACTGGTTTTAAATAGTCACAATCAAAACTAAGCATTGTGATTTTGTTGAAATGAAATGTTCGGTTTGGGCTAAAATGAATTTTTTTTTCAACTGTTGGATTCCCCAAAAATTTCAAAACATTTAGTTTTCAGTTCGGCCTGAAACAATTGTTTTTTCAATTTTTTTTTAATTTTCAGCAAACAGAAAAATCCATCATTCGTTTTGCTTGAGGCAGGATATTGTTGAAAAAGCAAATGGTGGCACGCTCCCCAGCCTCCAATCCATCAGGAAGTGCAACCTCCATTTACGAAAGCACACCTAAACGTGAAGGATTTTTCTCTTAAGGCGAAGCATCTGTCATGAGCAATCAGCAGAAGTCTGTAGCTTTGATGCCTTTGTTGGCAAGTCTTCCATATCAGCACTGGAAAAGACTGGCACCAGAAGAGAGCTTTGGGGAAGTCCATTTTTTAAGTTCTGGGGCAACTGATGTCATTATCGCAAATGCACACAAGTGCAGGATTGGACAGAGATCAATTTCATAATAAATCAGTCCCATTTTCCAATCTGAAACAATTTATCTGCCGAGCCAACTTGCCAAACAGTATTAGAGGCTGAGGTCAAATTGAAAAAGACAGATCATGTTTTCAGCTTTTCCTTAAAACGTATGCTCTGTATCCCGAGGCATCCTTCTCAGCAGTTGATTCACAATGTATTTATCCTTTCTGGAGGCATTTCCTTCAGGAGGTTTTCATCTATAGTTACAGCAGGAATTACATGTTTCATGCCATCCACTGACATGCAAGCTTTGAGCTTGAAACTAGCACCTGTCTTTTGTCATATTTTGCACTATTTATAGACTGGATAGAAAGATTTTTTAAAAAGCTTGATTTGTAATAGATTCAAGATATTCAAGGAAATTTCAGTTTATTGTACCAAGCACAAGCTAGTCTTTATCTGTGTTCATTCAGGCTCCAGCTCTGCTGGAGACATCCAAGTAAAGATATTAGATATGGGCACATTATAATATAACTATCTGAGCATTTTCTGTATAGTGAAAGAGGGAATCATAAACTGAGCTCATAAATTGTGCGCTCACTTAATGTGTAGCATTAGCCTGATAATATATAGTAGAAACAAAGTGTCCTCCAGGAATGGTCACTGTATGCAAGGCAGAGCCATGGGGAAAAAAATCAAACATGTGCATGTGAAAATGCCAGAGCTAATGTTATTATCATTGCTAAGCCATTCAGAAGAGCTGAAAAGGTCACAGGTTCATTGATTCCAAGGCCAGAAGGGACTATTGTGATCATCTGGTCTGACTTCCTGTATAACACAGGCCATAGAAGTTCCACAAAATAATTCCTCGAGCAAATCTTCTACGGAAACATCCAATCTTGTTTTAGAAATTGTCAGTGACGGAGAGTGCACCACAACTGTTGGTAAATTATTCCAATGGTTAATTACCCTCACTGTTAAAAATGGATGCCTTATTTCCAGTCTGAATTTGTCTAGCTTCAACTTCCAGCCATTGGATCATGTGATACCGTTCTCTGCTAGATGGAAGAGCACATTATTAAATATTTGTTCCCCATGCAGGTACTCAGACTGCAATCTGTGACCCCTTAACCTTCTCTTTGTTAAGATAGATTGAGCTCCTTGAGTCCATCACTTTAAGGCGTGTTTTCTCATCCTTTAATCATTCTTGTGGCTCTTCTCTGAACCTTCCCCAATTTATCAACACCACTTTTGAATTACGGACACCAGAATTGGACACAGTATTCCGGCAGAGGTCACACCAGTGCCAAATACAAAGGTAAAATAACCTCTACTTCTACTTGAGATTCCCCTGTTTATCCATCACATCAGATCTGCTGCAGCCAGGGTATTGTGTGTTCATATGATGTGAACTGAAAATGGCACAGGCGTTCGGCATGCAAACTATTGGTGTGACTTACGTACTGCAAGTTATCTGATGTGCATCGTAATGCTTCAGAAGATTAAACCCTTTGTGCAGACACACCCTAATATAACTTCCCAGGTGCATATACAGTAGATTCTGCTTATTAACAACCATCTCAATTGCCAGCAAAAAGTTGCCATTATTTGGCAGTTGCCAGTAGGTGGAAGTCAGGTTTGCAGGGCTGCAGCCAGGGGATTTCCATGGGAGTGGGGGTGCTGGGGCCCCATGGGGTTGCACCATACCCCTGCCTACACTATCCAGGGGTTTGGACTCAGCACGTCCCAGCGTTTCCTTTCCTGTGTACAGTCCCCCGCAGGGCACAGTCTGGAGAGCACAGGGAGAGGTACCACCATGCAGCTCCAGCATCTGGGTTGCAGCCTCCCTCCCCATTACTGCCCTGTCCATAGCCTCCCCTCCCAGTCCCTCACTTCCTGAGTAGTTCCCTTCTGCAGGCAGGGTTGCAGCCCCACTAGGAAGCATTTTTGATGGGCAGAGCACTGGCTTCAGGCAGGTTTGTGGGACTGCAGCCAGGGAAGGCATGTCTCAGTGCTTCCTTCCATGGCTCAGCCTTGCAAACCTGCCTGCAGCTGGGGCCTTGCTTCCAAAACATGTTAAAAAGCAGTATGCTGTTGCCAATATCCAAATCCCATTAACATTTAAAGTCAATGGGACAGGATTAATTCCCAGCAAAATGTGGCTATTAATAGGACGTTGTCACTATCTGCGTTGCTGTTAAGCGGAGTCTATTGAATAAGGCAAATCAGGTTTTCAAAATCACCTCCCTCTCCCATTTTTGCAGCTACATTTTTAGGATCACCCCAAAATATAAAAATAATATAAAGAAAACCACCAACCAACCAGAAAGAAACCCATTCAAAAGACAAATACCCTTTTTATGAAAGATGTGCTGTTGTCACTGTGGTCAACTTCTGACTCAGCAGCACATGGGCATATTTCTCAGAGTAGAGGATGTTCGCCAGTAACACAGTGTCTGAATGTGTTTATCCCCAAAGCCACTAACAAGTGTCATTAACACTCATTTTGAATAAAGGAACAGCTTTGACAGGGCTACCCTAATTCAGTTTTTCTCTTCACTCTTTCTCACGATGAACACTCCTTCTACTGGACTGTTTCCTTCTGGTGTGACAGATGGCAATATCCTGGACAGGCGTATTGAATGATATTTAATATCTTTGAACTCTCTTGTATTCAAAATGCAATTGTTGAAGTGCTATTGTGAGATTGTATGGCACTTCTGTAAGAGGTATGCTAATGTAATTCCTTCTGTAATCCACCATTTGGAGCTCCCCAGGGAGAGGGGGGCCCCTTGTCTGGCTGCTTACCTATTCCCAGTTTCTTCAAAGGTTCAGACTGGATTCTCGAGAGACCAACAGACAAAGGGAGGGTTTGGGGTAAATAACCCGACTCTGTGCTTTTGTTCTGATCCAGCAAATGAACAGGCCTCCGGGCCATGGAAGACCCCAATCCTCAAGGAAGGGTTAGAAGGACTGACACTGATCAAAGTCCTTGGGAGATGGGATGGGGTTGGTCTCCGGTAAGCTTATTAGCATGCTTGGAGGTGCTTTTATTGTTTTTAATATGTTTTCTCTGGAGTGCTTTTACCGTAAGAATGAAATAGGTTTGCTTATAAAGAATTGTGTGGTAACATGAGAACTTAAGAGCTCCCATACATGCAAATGTGTCCTAGTCAACCTTGCCCAGTATCCTGTCTCTGACAGTGGCCCATACCAGAGCTTCAGGAGGAGTGTACAGAGCAGGACAAGTATGAATGATCCACCCTTGTCTTCCATTCCTGCTTCGTGCAATCAGAGGTTAGGGTTACCCTGGACATGGGGTAGCATCCCTAACCATCTTGGCTAATAGCCATTGATGGACCTACCCTCTTTGAACTTATCCTGTTCTTTTCTGGACCCAGTCATGCTTTTGGTCATCACAGCATCCCATGGCAATGAGTTCCACAGGTTAGGTATGCATAGTGTAAAAGAGTACTTCCTCTTGTTTGTATTAAACCTGCTGCCTATTAATTTCATTGGGTGACTCCTGCTTTTCTGTATAGTGTGAGAGTAAATAACACTTCTCTATTCACTTTCTTCACACCTTTCATCTTTTATAGACCTCTGTCATATCTCCCCTGAATCAGCTTTTTTCTAAGATGAACAGCCCTAATCTTTTTAGACTCTTCTCACATGGAAGCTGTTCCCGATCCTTGATCATCTTTATTTTCCTTCTGTGAAACTTTTCCAGTTCCACTATATCCTTTCTGAGATGGGA
The DNA here is from genome assembly GCF_011386835.1 of Chrysemys picta bellii. Taxonomy (NCBI): domain Eukaryota; kingdom Metazoa; phylum Chordata; order Testudines; family Emydidae; genus Chrysemys; species Chrysemys picta. Next base: position 11,934,330 of record NC_088799.1, on the reverse strand, counting down.
TGACTAGAACTGGACACAGTATTCAAGGCATGGGCACACCATATATTTATATAGTGGCTTTACGATATTTTCTGTTTTATATTCTAATTCTAATAGACTGGTGAGACAGGATGTTGAATCTTCCTCCACAAGTCATGTTTATCTATATGTCTGTTAATTCCATTCTTTACTGTAATTTTCACTCCAGGCATCTGAAGAAGTAATGTTTTTTTTACCCACAAAAGCTTATGCCCAAATAAATCCGTTAGTCTTTAAGGTGCCGCTGGACTCCTTGTTGTTTTTGTGGATACAGACTAACAAGGCTACCCCCTGGTTCTTTACTATAGTTTATACGAATTTTCCAGTACTGAAGTTAGATTCAACATCCTATAATTGCCAGCATCTCCTCTGGAGCCCCTTTTTAAAATAGGCATTACATTAGTTACCTTCCAATCATCTGGTACAGAGGCTGATTTCAGTGATACGTTACATACTACAATTAGTAGTTCTGCAATTTCATACTTGAGTTCCTTCACATCTCTTGAGAGAAAACCACCTGTTCCTGGTGACTTATTATTGTTTAATTCATCAATTAGTTCTAAATCTGCTTCTATTGACCTCATGTGAGACAGTACTTTAGACTTTTCACTTTAAAAGAATAGATCTGTCATGGGTATCTCCCCCACATTCTCTGCAATGAAGACAAATGCAAAGAATTCACTTAACTTCTCTGCAATGGCCTTGTCTTCCTTGAGTGTTTTGTTTACACCTTTGTCATCTTGTACCCCCCTATTTGGCAGGCTTCCTGATGTACTTGGAAAAAAATACTGTTTGTTTTTGTCTTTAGCCAGCAGTTGCTTCTGAAATTCCTTCTTGGTCTGTCCTCTTATACTTTTACAATTTACTTGCCAGAGTTTGTGCCCCTTCCTATTTTCTTCATTGGGATTTGACTTCCAAATTTTAAAGGATGCCATTTTGCCTTTAAGGCCTCCATTTCTCTGCTGTTCAACCGTGGCAGCCTTTTTTGATTGGGGTATACATTACGTCTGGGCTTCTATTATGGTGTTGTTAAGTAGTTTTCATGCTGCTTGCAGGCATTTTACCCTTGTGACTCCTCTTTTTAATTTTTATCTAACTAGCTTCCTTATTCTTGTGTAGTTCTCTCATTGAAATTTAAATGTTTCTGTGGTGTGTTTTCTTGATATTATCCCCCCAAGAAGCATATTAAATTTAAGTACATTATAGTTACCATTACTGAGTGATTCAGCTATAGTTTCCACTTGAACCAAATCCTGTGTTCCACTTAGGACTAAATCAAGAATTGCCACTCCCCCTGTGGGTTCCAGGACTAGCTGCTCCAAGAAGCAGTCACATATGGTGTCAAGAAATGTAATCTCTGCATCACGCCCTGAGGTGACATTTACCCAGTCAATATAAGGATAGCTGAAATCACGCATTACTGTTGTGTTTTCTGGTTCTGTAGCCTCTCTAACCTTCCTTAGCATTTCACAAGCTCTGTCACCATCCTGGTCAGGTGGTTGGTAGTATATTCCTGCTGTTATACTCAAGCATGGAATTATTATCCATAGAGATTCTATGGTACAGCTTAATTCAGTTAAGATTTTCACTTTATTTGATTATATGCTTTTTAAAAACATACAGTGCTACTCCTCCACCAGTGCGACCTAGTCTGTCATTCCTATATATTTTGTACCCTGGTATTGCTCTGTGTAATGGGGTGGACTAACCCCACACTGGACCAATGGGGCAGACCAATCGTTGTGGGACCAGGAGCTCATGCGCCCTTTCTCCTGCTACGCATGCTCCAGGTGGAAGAGCCAAATAAAAGGCAGCAGCCCAGCTCAGTTGGGGCTGGCTGCGGAGGAGGAAGGACATGTACTGCAGGTTCCTGTAGAGAGCCCGAGGACCCAGACTACACTGTGAACGACTCACTGCCTGTGGAGACTGCCGGGGAAGCCGAGCTGCTGAGGAGGTTCCCAGGATGCAACTGGTGGTAGGAAGTGACCCAGGGAAGGTAGTAGAAGCCGATGCCTGAACCCCTAACAGGGAGTTCCCGAGTTTCATAGGGCCCTGGTGGAGAGGAACAGGCTGGGTTCCCCTACCACACCCCATCGGCCACCAGGCATGGCTGCTGTCTGTTCTATGTCCCAGTCCAGAAGCTTAGAGGCCATAGATTGTTAGTTTGTTGTGCCCTGCCCTGGGGCCACAGACTGATTGCTGTTTTGCTCTGCCCAGGGGGACGATTCCCCAATCACTACTGCCTGCCCTAGCCAGGAGGCTTAGGGGGCTATAGACTGTTTGTTTGTTGTGCCACACCCAGGGGCTACAGACTGATCATTGTTCTGCCCCGTCCAGGGGGCCAGAACTCCAGTTGTGGTTGTCGGTCCCAGCCCGGATGCTCAGGGGCTACGTACTGTTTATTTACACGGCCCCGTCAGGGGACTGGAGCCCCCTTGCTGCAACTCCCTCAATTAGCAAGAAATCCCAAAGACTGGATGACCAGGTGTACCAACTCCGAACTAGGTCAACGGGGGTAGCCCAGCTCGACACACGGAGCCCCCGTCATATCATGTCCCATTGATTTCCCTCCTTCCACCAAATTTCCACAATGCCTATTATATCAACATCCTCATTTAATACCAGGCACTCTAGTTCACCTATCTTAGTATTTAGATTTCTGGCATGGTATATAAGCATGTATATATTTTGTCAATATTTAGTTGCTTGCCTTTATGTGTTATGTATGTTTAAATGGGACTTCTTCTTTCCTACCTTCTATTCTTGGATCTAGAGTTCATCCCTAAAGGATATCTCTGTCTGAACCATGTGCTCCTCTGCATTTGTCAGCTTTCTCCTAGTCCTTACTTTCATTTATAGCTGTGGGCAATTACACTGTTGTTAGTCTCTGAAGAGAAAGCAAGCAGCTCTGTTTAGGCAGACTGTCTTTTGATGGGAATAAAACAGTGAAGGTCGGGGACTGTTCAGCCTGGAAATACCCCAGTCAGGAGGGAGAGAGACATGGGTCTCCATCCAAGAGAGGCGATGGCCAGGGAAGCTGGAAGCTGGAAGCCTTGCATTTTCACCAAGCATTTAGTAGTTATTTAAAAAAACAACCCCTAAACGTTTTGACGGATGAAATGAAAAATCAGGACATTTCAGGTGTCTTTAAAGAAGTTCCAAGAATCTACATGAAAAGCTAGTAAAACTGAGATGTATATTCTCATAACAATAAGCCTCTCTTGGGATACTTGACTTCCCACATTATTAAATAAATCTAATATAAATAACTTCCGGACCTCACACTCCCGTTCATTATGTACATAGGGAAGGATGAAGCTTGATTGCACAATAAATATAGGTAGTACTGCATGTACCATCAGAACCAATTTGTTTTCTGTTCACACCTAAGATGAAGGAAAATGTTAGCAGAATAACCTGAGAGCAGAAAAACAAAAATACTACATGGATTGATATGACCAGATTTTGCAGAATGAGTTTTATTGCAACCTATTTATTTGGAATCTTTAGTTTTTGCAATTGGGAGTACTAGTTTGCCAGAAGAAGGTACAGAGGATTAGCAATGTCCATCCCAAAGTCTCACTTTACCCACTATCACCAATCAACAATTTTTCAATCTTTTCAAGCTACAAGAGAAACTGGAAAAACTCCGAGATATTAGTTCTCAATACATCTCACCATGAGGCAGATCTAACTTATGGTGTAGCTTTCTTCAAAATTATACATAGAATCATGAAATCATACAAATGTAGGGCTGGAGGTCAGCTAGCCCAACCCCCTTGCGGATGCAGGACCAAGTAAACCTAGACCAGAGATGGGCAAACTATGGCCCACGGGCCACATCTGGCTCGTGGGACCCTCCTGCCCGGCCCCTGAGCTCCTGGCCCAGGAGGCTAGCCCGTGGCCCCTCCCCTGCTGCCTCAGCTCACCCTGCCGCCAGCGCAATGCACTGGGCAGCTGGGCAGCACAGCTGCAGAGCCGGGGCCTGACCCAGTGCTCTGTGCTGCTCGGTGGCGTGCCTGGCTCCAGCCGGCCAGCGTGGCTGTAGTGACACCAGCCACCAGTGCTCCAGGCAGCACGGTAAGGGGGCAGGGAGGGTTGCATAGAGGGCAGGGGAGTGTGGGGTGGTGGTTGGGGGTGTGGATAAAAGTCGGGGTGGTCAGAGGGCAGGGAAAGGGGGGGTTGAATGGGGGAGGGGTCCAGGGGGGGCAGTCAGGAAGGAGAGGGGGGGTTGGATGGGGCGACAGGGGGGAGTCAGGGGCAGGGGTTCCGGGGGCGGTCAGGGAGAAGGGGTGGTTGGATGGGGCAGGGGTCCCAGGGAGGGGCAGTCAGGAATGAGAGGAGGGATTGGATGGGGCAGAAGTCCTGGGGGGGGGAGGGGACTCAGGGGGCGAGAAGAAGGGGAGGCAGGGTCTGGGCCATGCCTGGCTATTTGGGGAGGCACAGCCTCCCCTAACCGGCCCTCCATACAATTTCCAAAACCCAGTGCGGCCCTCAGGCCAAAAAGTTTGCCTGCCCCTGACCCAGACCTATTCCTGACAGGTGTTTTTCCAACCTGTGCTTAAAAGCCTCCAGTAATGGGGATTCCACAACCTCCCTTGATAACCTATGCCAGTACTTAACTATCCTTATAGTTAGAAAATTTTTCCTATTGTCTAACCTAAATCACCCTTGCTGTAGATTTAAATTGGAGAAGAAGTGTGGCCTAGTGGTTTAAGGTTCCAGTGGGATTTGTGAATTTTATAATCTGAAATGTGATTCTGACAAATATTTAAGAATTTGCACCACAATTCACTGTTATAAGCTTTTCAGGGCAGGGAATGTCTGCCTCTCATTATACTTTATACAGTGCCCAGTGGGTGGGGCACCTATCTCAGTTGGGTCTTTTAGGCATTACTACAATACAAACAATAATAATGCTAGTAAAGTTTCCGTGCTCCAAAGCTTGCAGAACGTGAACATAGGATTGTACATATGGTTGCATCCAAATATTTGCAGAAACTCTCCTCCCACTGCTCTTTCCCTCTCTCCTCCCCCCTCCCCTCAGCCATTTCCTCAACTCTAATCGACAATAAAGCCCCTTTGATCCCATGGGGAGGATAGTAAATGGACATGGAGCCTTCAGCTCTACATAGCTGGTTTGAAGACAGACCAGGTCAGTTGTGACTAAGGATTGCTATCATTTGATGGTTATTCAGTGGCCCCTGTGAAATGAATTGGGGATGTCTGTCTGGTTCTATTGGCTGGGTTGCCATCAAGACATTTAACAAACTTTTCTCAACAGAGGGGCAAAAATAGATGAATTATTCTCTCATCCCGACATGTGACTTCTTCAGGTCAGCATTAAAACACGTCTCATTGTTAGCAGGTGCTGTTCCCAACCTACTCAAACTGCAGTCTACTCACTTTATCCAAAATCACCCAATCCCTGGTATTTGGAATTATTAAAAACCTAATAAGGTAACAAGGAACAGCTCAAACTTTTTTTCCTGGCTTGGTTGCACCTAGGTTTCCTCTCATGGGATTTCTCAGCCCACACAATAGACCTTCTCTACCGAGAGATCCACTTTATCTCCCTCATATAAGCCACCTGTCTTAATGAGTCAGAAGAACCCATTTAACATTAGTAACAGGAATGGGATGTTTCAGGCAAACCCTACCAGCCTATAACACTCCCATATTTATTTTACAAGCTCAATGAGAAATTGCCATCCTGGCACCTTTCACCAGCACTAAATTTATGATGAAAAAAGTCATTAAAAATAAATCAAAGGAAAAAAAGGATACATCTAAATGGATTTCTGGAAGATCATGTTTGTGGAAGCACAAGTAAGAGCTGGAGAGAAAAACACAAGGATTCTAGCAGGGAAACATTGCAAAGCTGACAGCCTTCAAAGACACCTGGACACCAAAGACATGAGCAAGAACAATCTCTCTTTTGTAAGCACATATTTGAGACACTGCCAAGGGAAAACTTTTGAGGACAAACTAAAAAATAAAGCTATTCTCTTCCACAAAGCCTCTCTCTTTTGGGAACTGGTATCTGATCCACCTGCAGTGCTAACCCTGACTCATGGAAATTTTCCCTAGATTAAATAAATAATACTAAAGAGACCCAGCTGATTTGGAAAGCTCTCCCTGACAATTAACATTTCCACCCCCAATTTGGTTTCTTCTAATAGAAGTGCCAATAGTGACCCCTTCTTGCTTTTGATGTATTATGCTTAACAATGAAAATGGCGTTTTCAAAAGCTTCTGTGGTAAATAATGAAAATGGCTAATGGGCATTTCTTCGTTAAATTAGTACAAGTGATCCAAGGAATCCTCTTTGGTAGGTGATGTGCATTGATTTTGTTCTAATGAAGTGGATGAACTCATGTAGAAGCTCTATCACTCCTGGATTTGTGGGTGTTTGTCTGGTGCAGAAAAGACGCTATGCTACCAGGTGGAAAGTCAGACCGGAAGTATGGTCTAGTGGTTAAGGTGCTAGTCTAAGAACTACGGGTTCAAGTTCCTCCTCTGCCACAGACTGCCTGTTGACCTTGGGCAGGTCGTATAGGGCCAGATTTAAAAATATTTAGGTAGCTAAAGATGCAGATGGGCACATAGAGGGATTATCAAATGGCTTTAAAAATTGGGCCCTTCAATTTTCTGTGCCTCAGTTGCCCGTCCACAAACTGTGGATAATAGTACTCTACCTCAATGGGAGTGCTATGAGGAACAATACATTAAAGATTGTTAAGTACTCAGATAATATGGGACATATAAGTATCCAAAATAGAAGGAAGGCTAAGGACCAGTGACACATATAAACCTGCTGTATTTCTACGGTGCTCATGATTGTAGTATCAGAGTGCCTCACAATACCCATTTGTACACTTATTTTTGCACTAGCAGGAAATACAAACAACTCCAGTTCTAATGGTTATTTATTCAAAACTTAATGACTGTAGTCATTGAGATTCCTAACAGATTCAGAAATAAAATCATTAGAGAAATCTCTTGGTGTGTTCCAGCCTCTTTGGGTAATTCTGGCACTGCCACGGTGCTGGAAAACAGCCAGATATGGCGAAGTGAGAATTCCCCTAGCATGCTGGGAGTGGTCAGCTGGCACAGAACCAGCATTATGTGGGAGCTGCGATCAGCCGAACCTGCGGACGCTGCAGGTAAGCAAACCGGCCCGGCCCTCCAGCAGATTTCCCTGATGGGCCACATGCCAAAGGTTGCTGATCCCTGATGTAAAGTAAACCCAAATGTTTAAGACTTTAGCACAGTAGGTTTAATCATAATAATGCGTAGTAGTAGTTAAAGCTTTCAGTTGCACTGCGGTTCTGTGGACTAACTCATATATTGTTTTCTTCAAATAAAGAACCACTCACTGAAGGCAAAGTTACATAGGACTGTATTATTATTATTATTTGGGAGGAGGGATAGCTCAATGGTTTCAGCATTGGCCTGCTAAACCCAGCATTATGAGTTCAATCCTTGAGGGGGCCATTTAGGGAACTGGGGTAAAAATCTGTCTGGGGATTGGTCCTGCTTCAAGCAGGGGATTGGACTAGATGACCTCCTGAGGGCCCTTCCAACCCTGATATTCTATGATTCTATGACTGAACTAGGTGGAAACCTATGGAAGCAAGCTATAGAATGACTCACTGTCTGCCTTAAAGCAGTGAGAGTATCTTTGGCCTACACTCACGTACCTGGCTTTAAAAAACAAGAGAGATCTTGCTCTAAGAGATTTTGGCTCATGAGCTGAAAAGCGTGTTGGGCTTTTTGAAATATCTGCTCTATGCTGCTAATCCATTGCTCTGGGAGACTGGATTTCAAGAAATGCAGAAGTGGGCCTTGAATGGTAACATTTATTTCACCTATACTTTGTCATATTAATGTAACATTAGTGGCTACAGAATGACAACCCCTTGTCTTCCATGCACAGTACAGAGAACATGAGATGAGACCAACTGTAAAAATCTCTTCCCCACTTTTCCTCCCCATTTCAGGTACTGTGGCACATTCTGAGTCAATTTCCCACTGCCCCCCACAGTCTCCGGCCAGGAGGGGTATGGTATGGAGCGATTTTGTCAGCTCCATGTTGCCTGTAGCTTCCCCTTACACAGGGGCAATCCCCAGGTAGCCACTTAGGATACGACTACACTGTCATTAAACATTCACGGCTGGCTCGTGTCAGCTGACTCAATGCTCTTCGGGCTGCAGGGCTGTAAAACTGCAGTGTAGATGTTCGAGCTCGGGCTGGGGCTAGAGCTTTGGGCACCCACAAAGCGGGAGGGTCTCAGAGCTCGGGCTCCAAACGTCTACACTGCGATTTTACAGCCCCACAGCCAAAGCCCCACGAACCCAAGTCAGATGATGTGGGCCAGCTGCGGGTGTTTAATTGTAGTGTAGACAGGCACTTAAACTGCTTTTCTGGCTGCTTTGTGCCAGCACAGGGGAGCTGAATCTGGCCCAATGTTTGTAAAGTGCTTTGGATATGAAAAGTGCTAAGGGTTATTTTTAGGTGGGCAAAGAATGTAGGATCATAGTGAGTTAGGGGTTGAAATCCAGCCCTCCATTACACTCATGGAACCTCATTAGTATCCAGGGAGTTTCATGTGCACAACGAAGGGCAGAATTTGGCTCAGGCACTTAATAGAATTTCATGTGTTGTGTCCAGCTGGTTGCTTACTTGTAAATTACAAAAATGTACTGTAATTTAAAACTGCATTCATAAGATAGCAGTTTCCATCTGAGTGATAATGAAACACATTCCAAGGTTACTCCAGGACTTTACTGAAAGCTATTAGAGATCAGTTCAAAGCTACAAAAAAAAATATTGCACTAATAAGTGTTCTGCATTTTTAAGTTCCTCTATCAGGAGTAATTAAATGTGATTTTTTTTCTTAGACCAGTGATTTGTGGGATAACTGTCTGCAGAAAAAAAGAAGAAGAAGAAGAAAAAAAAGAAGAGATCTGGGATTTTTAAACTAAATAACAATACATCCTGAGGATATTTTGCATCGGGCTCTTGCAGGAAGTATCCCTTGCTGTTAGGTGGCCAAATCCTGAAATCTCTGCCCAGTAGGTAACGATCATCATGGCCCAGAGCTCCAGCATAAGGAAATTTAAGCCCCAATCCTAAACGTTGCTCCACATATAGCCCTATTCAGCCAATGCGCCTCTTCTCCCCTCACATTCCCCATCTGGAAAACGAGGATAATGATACTAGTTAGTCTTTGTATTACAGGAGCCCATGGAGTCCCCAACTGAGATCAGGGCCTGATTGTTCTAGGCACTGTCCATACACATAATAAGAGACAGACTTTTCCCCTTCAGAGTTTACATTCTAAATAGGCAAGTCAGGCAAAGGATGAGAGAAAGGATATCCTATGCCCAGTTTACAGGTGGGGAATGGAGGTAAAGAAATTAGGTGACTCACCCAAGGTGACATATGCAGTCTGAGCAAAGCTAGGAATTGAAGTCAGCTCTCCAGAATCACAGCTCAATGCCACAACCATAGAATTGTCCTTCCTCTCTATTTATCTTATTTTGTAAGATGCTTTTGGATCTAATGATGATGAGTGTGATATAAATGCTAAGTATCCCCAAGGATTCTTTTTATGATGTGATTAGTTATACAACAACTGCACCAAACCCATTACAATGATGCTCTTGTGGCTAAGCAAACTAAGCAAACCCAGACTATCTGAAACTCTCCTAGAGTCATTCCCATCAAGGAATGCTGTATGCGCTAGTGAGACAATGCTTATCTGTGTGAGCATCACCTACTGCTCTATTCAGGTCACAAGGCAAGTGGAACAACTCCTGCTCCAGACAGCTGTGCTGGAAGTCAAGTAAGAACTCGGGAGATGAGGATAGAATTCCTGGGGGTTGGGTGAAGCTGTTGGTTTTCTTTGAAAAGAAATAATGACTGATTCTCCATGCATTTAAACTGTACAGGGATGAGGCAAAGTCTGGCGATACTCCACTGGATTTATACTGGTGGATGTGATAACAAAACTTGGTCCTGGCTTCCACATATATAATTGTACAGTTAAGGTCACAAGCTTATCTAAATTGGCTTATAATTTTAATGACAGGTTTCAGGGTAGCAGCCGTGTTAGTCTGTATCCTCAAAAAGAACAGGAGTACTTGTGGCACCTTAGAGACTAACAAATTTATTAGAGCATAAGCTTTCGTGGGCATATATGCATCCGAAGAAGTGGGTTGTAGCCCACGAAAGCTTATGCTCTAATAAATGTGTTAGTCTCTAAGGTGCCACAAGTACTCCTGTTATAATTTTAATGGTTGGCTTCAGAGATTGGATGGCTGCATTTGAGACCCACAGGCTGCTGATTTTGCAACTGCTTCTCTCTAATGACGGTGTTTTATTTACATTTCCAGGCATGTGTTATTTCAATTTCTGTTTATCTCTTGTATCCATCACGGAGGCTGTCTCAGAAGACAAGGCTGGGCCGAGGAGAAACATGCAGGTTTTGCTTGGACCGAGCCGCAGCATTCCTAAAAATTGGCTGCACCTCAGAAAAACTCTTAGAATAATGTTATTTACTAATTTCTGCCCTGCAAAATGTAGCTGAAATAAAACCATTTCCGACCAGACTGTTACGCTTGATGGTGAGACAAAGGTGATTAACCCCTGGCTTCCCTGATACTAACCGCACTTCACTAACTCCATATATGCCTTTTGAGTCTGACTCTGCAGGGAGCTGAGAAGCCTTCCTGAGGTGACATGTACCCTCCTCTTCCATGGATTTGAGCTGAAGACCCTCAGCACCTTGCAAAAAACATCCAAGTGCCTGAGAAAACTGGGCCCTTTCTGGCAAATGGGATCCTTCACATACACAGGTTACTCCCTTCCATCTGGAAGCAACTGGCCACACGGTCTCACTTTCAGGAGCATTGAACAAGAAAGCAAATTAGATTCTATACATGTAAACTGCTCAGCATCAGAAGCAAACCCTAGCCCTATGTCCAATCATCAACACCAAGATAAAGTCAGGGTCCCTCCTGCCTGGGGGTTACACTGGAGGGTGAGCCTGACAGCTCAACATGTGCTACTTTTGAGGAACACAGAGTTAATTTTCCATAAGGGCTGTTATTGTTACCAGTGCTGGTTACTAACCTCTGCTTTACTTAGCTGCCTTTTTAAGCTGCAGAACCTTCCACTGGCTGCTGAGTGGATGAACTGATTTGTGGACAGAGAGGGAAAAAGGCACAAAGCAGAATAACTACCATTGCACATTCATTATATAATGAGAGGGGAAAAAAAACTTATTGGACGTAAGGAGATTTTCCTTTCCCCAGTTATAACTGGTAATCTTACAAAAATGAAGTCAGAGGAAAAAAAAAAGTCAGTCCACATTTCCTGGAGAGGTCAAAGAAATTGGTTTCCTAATGGAAATGTAACAATTCAAAGATTTACAATTCAAAGTTTAAGAAAACCTGAAGATTAAGGTTTGGCAAGAATACGGTGTAAACACTAGGTAAGATACCCTTTACGAAAAAAATACATATTATTCTGAATCATTACAGTTCAAACAAAGCAACTGTCAATTTCCCAGTAATTTTCATTTAAATGCATAATATTATTCTCCTACTCAGTTATCTATTTCCAAGATATTCAGAGCAACAGGGAGGGGGGGAGATGAGAACAAGCTACGTGATCAGTCTAATATGCACAATTATTAACTCCAGGATAGCTACACAGTAGGGTCACATACAATAACTGTTATTTTGGATCTCCAAACAGATAGGGAGGGTCAAATTTTCCATGGGCAGAATCAGTTCAGATAAGCGTGAGAAAGTTTCCACATTTCCAAAGCCTAAAGTATGATAGGAGAGACTCGAGAAAGAGGATCAGGTTTCAGGAAGGACCTAATTTGTTCACATGTTGAGCTTAGGAGTGCAAGCTTGTGGCTAGGGTATGACTAGATAAATTCAGGCCTTTCAACATGTAAAACTGGCCTCTATTCATGCTCAATAAAGATCTTTCCTATATCTGTGCCTGCCTGTTGCATTACTTATTACTAACAAAATTTAGCCTGTCATAGCATCATCCCTGCCTTCATCTAATCTATTGTCTCACTTGCCTCCTGCTAGCTTTGATGTTTCCCTCATCTCCTCCTTTCACAAGCAGCTCTGTGTGTCCTGGCATGCCATCCTGCTTGTAGTGTGGAAGTGCAGCTAGAGGGTGGGACTCATTCTTCAGGAGGGACATACGTTGGTGTGAACCCAGTGACTCAGATGTGAAAGCAAAATTGTTGCTCCTGGGTGTGGCATAGAGAGAAACAGATAATGAGATACTGGAGGGAATTTTAGATAATGGAGGCACAAAACTGAGGCTCTCTCCTTAATTTAAAAATATTCTCCCTCTGAACAGCATTCCCCAACATCTTTTAATCAGTTACATAAGAGTTATTGACATTTTCAGATGGGCGATCAGTAAATGGTTTTTCTTGGCCAAGAGAACAAAAATTAATGGCTGCTGAGCTATCCAATATTGGCAACTTTCCTGATGGTACCACTATACCTAGGTGATGGGCATTCCTCAGAGCGAAAGAGAGAGAGAGTTTCTCACACTAGAAATCCCAGTGGACAATTCACAGATATGTTCAATATGGTGCAAGATGTCTTTACCTCACAGGAAGTTCAGTACTGCTGGGTGTATTTGGATACATTTTTCAAGTAAGAAATAAGTTAACAGAATGAAATGACAATGCCTATGGGCATATGTAAGACCTGTCCTGCGTTTAAAAATAAAACAGACATCAAGACAAAGGAGACTATCAATGATATATGGAAAAATGTCTACTGCATTCCAGTGTTACAGTACAATTCCTTGACATCTGTAAACCTTTGGTATCTGAGATCAATAGATTACTTTCAGTGAAAGATGCTATACGTAGACATGATCTTCTGCACACACACAAAAAAGAGAGAGAGCTACTCTTTCATATACGGTGTCTCTTATCATTTGATATGAATCAAGTTGTTTCTGGAGGTTTCAAAGAGAGTATTATATCTGTATCTGCAGATGCCCCCTCTCATGCCATCATGAAACACAAGCATTTCTAAATTTCTAACTGTACCATTATCATCTTTTAAGCCACCTGCTTACCTTTTTAGTAGAGAGGCTTATGATAAAGCCACACCATTTATGATTTGTAAGTTGCAGGCAAAAAAATGTGTGCATGGTTTGTGCTGCTACAACATTGAACCATTATGCGTTTCAACCCAGAGACTTAGCGGCATGTTCCTATCTCAGTCAGCGCTATAAAGTATAATGGATTTGTCAACTCATCATGAATTACAGGGTAATGGTTTATAGGACACTACATTCTGACAAACGTTTCTATCAATTTGCAACCATTAATCAGAATGAGAGTAAGCAAGATCAAGCTCGTTATGTTAAACTGGAGAGCAACCCGAACCCAAGAAAAGCAAAATAAATTCCACTTGCAGACTTCCACAGCTACAGCTGAGCTGGGTGACACTTAGCCATGTCACTTGAGAATGAGATCAGCCAAAGATTTGATTTGTACTTGTTGAACAGGGGTTCACGTCTCATGCACCCCAATTTTCCTTGGTGTGTCGGCCTTTAACGAACCCAAGAACTCAAAGCAAAGCTTGGTGAACCCTGTGAAGTTTCACATGGTTTTGATGTTAAACGATAAATGAGCCCAAGCTTGATGGAAATTTGTGAGCCTGATCTGAGTTCATAAAAAACCTGAAATCAAGTGAGTTTCCCCAAGTAGATTCCATGCTGTCACCCCCAAGGACTGAGATGCACAGAAATAAAAGCCAGACAGGACCCCAAAATCATTTGGTACCCCTAAAGCCAAAAGGCTTCAAACTGCCAATCAGACCAGCTATTCCAGGTGAGGTATCAAAAGATTAATTTAAAAACACAAGAGGAAAGTCACCTGGCACACCACTGAGCCAAAATGTGCTCTCAATTATACCTTCAAACATCCGAAACAACACAGAGCAGAATTTGGCCCACCAATGGCATAAAGGCTTGGCTATAAAATGTGCACAAACTAGCCTCTTTAACAGTGAAAACAGCTAATGTACAAAAAGCTTTGCTCTGCTGCTGACTTTCATAAACCACTCCATTGTGTTGTCTTAGCCTGCCCAGTGAACACAACAGAGATTATTCTGTCATTTTTCATTTGACAGCCACTGTACTTGTCTGTGCAGCTGACTTCTCTTTACAAAAATATGCCATCTACTACTAGGTAGTGCGTGAATTCTGTTTGCCAGCAGGAAGAAAACCAATCTCTGGATTCTAGAAATAGCCCCTTCATGTAAAGGCATCACAAAGCAAATGCACATTTTTAAAACAGTATCTGAGTCTGAAATAACATTTCCAGTATTAATTCATGCTGAATAAATTGAACTGAATACCAGGTTGATACTGATTCTTCTTGGTAGACCAAGGTAATGCTCATTGACATTATTGTATCTAGTACACATAGGAAAGAGAGAGGGAGAGGAAGTTTATTTGAATAAACATATTTCACGTTACACGTTATACCAAAAGAAAATAGGCAGAGGCAGAAAAATCCTCAGGGCCATTTTCGGAGTGTGTATGTCGGGGGGCTGACGTGATGGGGAAATGAGAAATTAGGAATATGTGTACCCTAGACAGCTCTGAAGAGATGCCACATGTGATTTCCAGAGGACCACTTTTGTCCCCAGTTTTTCAGCAGGGTTGACAGAGACACAACATGAACATGCCCAATGTCCCAGAGTTAGTTAATGCCTCAGTTACAACCAAGACCCTCCATTTCCTAAGCACTAGGTAGCCCTCACATTCCATACTTTCTGGGCACAGCTTTCTAGCAGAAAGGAATCAGATGCTGATGGGTGCTTGCAAGGAGGAGAGGCCTCCTGACTCAGCATCTTGTATCCCTGCACTGAGGACAAGCTGGTAAGGGAAGCTCCTTGGACATGTAGGAAGGAGCCCAACTGCACCTTCTCTAAGTATGGCATAGCTACCACTCTGGTAATGAGCACTTGAGCAGCCCTGAAGGAATTCTGTCTGACTCTAGTTTGCCAGAATATTTCTTGGGACCCTGAGGGCAACACAACCCTTCTGCACTAGTGCACCTGTACTATGCATGACAGAACCTTACTCAAGATAGATGTTTGACTGAGTGATAGGGTAGACTGGTGGTTTACAATCTTTTTTCATTTGTGGACCACAGGTTGAAAACCACTGAGGTAGACCAAAGTTCATGTCATTATATACCTCTCAAGCCCTCTCACATTCTATACGACACTAACATTTTCAGGTCTTCTCTGGGTCACCTAAATTTATTATTGAAACTTTTGCATGAACAAGAATATTAATGCAGAAATGTAGCACTCAAGCAGAGCCCTCTCTCTGCCTCACTCCTCATGTAAAGATTGCCGATCCTTTGCCTTCTATTTGATGTATCTCCCACAGCAGATACAGGGGAACTGTAGCAGTTTCTGTGGATGGCAAAAATGAAAAGGAACAGCATAGAAGCAGCAAAAAAGATCTTAAAGTCCTTTGATTGTGCCCGTTCTTTGTCTGAAGTATAAAAAACGCTGCTGAAGGATTTGTCTGCTAAAGATAATAACCTTTTCAGGAGACTCATATCATCTTTCAAGGATGAATTTCTCAGAAAAGATCCCACCTCCAAAGCATTTTCCCTCCCTCGCAAACATCTGAGTTATTTTTGGTCAGGACCAAGATTTGCTTGAGAGTCACTTTTTGAACTCTTATCCAAAGGTCTCCTGGAAGAGTTTAAACCTCCCTGCAAGTAGCCAGCTACCCTCCTGGAGAGCTGAATAGGTCTCACTTATACTGATGTAAATCTCAAGCATCTGCTGGAACTGGTTGGATGCACTGACTCCCATTGGGCCAGCTATCTATGTGTTTTTTTACCCTGGGGCCAACACTCCTAGCTTCAGGTCTGACCCAATGAGGTAAATAAGATTTTAATCTATTTTAAATGTCAGAGCACCCACATAGAAGTCCCATGTCTGCCACTACGGAGCATGTTGCCTGGTTCAACCCCAAAGTGAGGATTTATCTAGTCACTGACCTATTGGCCATGTGTCACTACAGCTGTGGAAAGAACTGATTTGTCAGTTCGTTGGCCAATCTGAATATTCGTTGGGCTTTCCCTACACAAGCGGCGTCCCAAGTTTGGAAAACACTGATCTAGTCTAGCCTCCTGCACATTGCAGGCCACATAACCTCACCCACCCACTTCTCTCCCATTGGAGAGATGCAAATTTACACCTGCTGAGGATCTAGCCTTCTGATCTGATGTCTGCAAGACTGTGTGTGTTTGCTGCCAAAGTTGCTGACTGCAGAGGCTGCAGAGAAATAGTTAAATGCACTGATTCAGCAGATATCTGCTAGGCTTGAGGGAGAATTTTCTTGCTCAAAAGATTTGTTAGACTTGAGATAAAGCACTAGCCAGCGCTATAGCAAACCATCAGTGCATATTTTACACGAGAAAAATATCCTTTCCCCCCAAGTTTGGGATAATTTGCTGATTAGATCAACAGGGACATGCTGTCTTTTACCCAAAGGACCAACTTTGTCTGCATGTGACAGACAGACAGAACAATCTAAAAGGTTCAAACCCTGGGACTAACTTCAAAACATTTAAAATAATGCAGTCATCTCAAACACCTTCTAACAGAGGGTGTCGAGCATTTGACAAGCATAGTGGATTTAGGCCAAGGTTTTCCAAACTGACTACAGTTTTTGGTTGCCTGAATTTTTAGATGCCCAGCTTCAGACACCTGAAAGGGGCCTGGTTTTCAAAAAGTGCCAAGTGTCTGCCCTGTGAAGATCAAGCACCATTTGTTTGTCTCAAGTTTTACATACAAAAATGACTACTTACTTTCAAAAGTATTGACAAAAGTATCTGTCCCGCAATACCTCTGTGGGGTCTGAATATCGCCATTAAACAGAGGAGGGAAATGAGGCTACCGGCATGTTAAGTGACTTATCCAGGGTTACACAATAAGGCAGTGGCAGAGCCAGGAATGGAAAACACGTTGTCTATATCACAATGCTGCACATTAACCATATGGATCATCCTTCTTCCTATATTTGTCCCAGCTGAAAAGCAGTATCCTTTCACTTTTGTCACAATCAAAAGAGCTTTGTAAAGCAAAAATGTGGGTTTTGCACCTGCAGTAACAACAAGCTTTTGATTTCTTTTGTTTGAATATAGCAAAAATATTGAGCAAAACCTGCAAAACAAATCTGAGACCAAACTGGATTTTGCCAGCACAAACCCTAGACACCACTGAAAGCTTTAGGGCCTGCTTGCAAATGAAGACAAGCTGGCTGATACAAATAGCCTAGTAAATGAAGAATGTAAAGAAAAATTGGAGTATTCCAAAGTGCTCTCCGGACAGATTTTTTTTTTTTTTGTACATGACAATGACACAAAGCTTTAGTGACCTGGAAAGGCAAAACGATGACATTTAAACCTTGAAATCGTCAATACCATCTTGGAAGCAGCCCGACTGATGGCTTAGTTAATTAGCTTTCTGTTTGTCGATATGGACAGCGCAGTATGTCTAAGACTTGGAGCCGGCTCATGTCACACAAGATGTTGGAAAGATTCCACACAAGAAAGGTTTGGAGCAGGGAAAGCAAACACTGTTTAAATAGCTCCTAATGGAGGACTGTGTTTAAACAGCATAGAGGGGCTTTAATGTGCCTTCAATACGGCCAAGGGGATTAAAAAATGAACTCTTAACTCTGCTCACTGAAAAGATGAATGAAGGTTGTCATTGTGCAAGGCATCATCACCATCAGGAGAAATTGTAGATTGTCAGGAAGGTGAAGCAGTTTTTCATCTGAGCAGAAACCCGATCTTTTGTGCTGTACTGTATTTATGATAAAGGTTTCCTTCCACAGACTGACAATGCAGCCAGTTCTGACCCCTATATGCTACAGGGCCAGGAAAGAATTTCCTTGCTGCAGGATCAGTGTAAAGCGAATGTAGGAGGCCCTATGCTGCCATTTGCAAGCCCCAAACTGCGGATAGGGGCATGAAGGGATGGACTGGGAGTGGGAGAAGGCTTGTTTGTAGTACTTGCAGCCCAGATGCTGCCCATCAGAGGCTTCCATAAGTTAGCGCAGGCCACAGGGCTGCTGTAACTTACCCATTGTGGCCTTCACAACACTTCGGAATCCAGAGAGTGCAAAGTTGTCAAAGTCACTTTTGCTGCTCTTCCCTGGGGCAGCATTTTCGGTGCTACACTTCTCTGGAGATGGAGCCCAGACTCTAGCCCAGAGTGACAAATAATTTGGATTATGATTTTTTGCAGCGTATGTCAGCTTTGCAGACAAATGTAACCATTAGTGAGGGAAACAACTATGAAATGTGTCACCGTTCTGGAGTCAGGGAGTGCCCTCTGGGGCAGAATTGGCCCTTCCTTACCTCAGTGCAACCCCACTGAGATCTGAAGACAAAATCCGGCTCTGTGCTTTTTCTTCAGGAGCTGGTTTATGGACTGTTGTGATTTCCCTGTGGTACAGTTTGTCCTCACTAGCAGCTAGGTATTTCATTATCTGTACATGACTGTGATGTGTATATACAACCACCAACGTGAAAGGAAACTTGAGTTGGGTGTGGAATTGTTCTCTTAGAGTTTATGTAGTTCTTATTGCCAGGGAAACCATTTCCTTTGTGTGTGTGTATGTTCATATTTGCTACTTCTCTGGCACTGTGCCTCGCAGTGGGTGGGGTAAACTGGCTTAGACCTCTATATCTAAGGGCTAAGATAAAGTGAGTAATCCCTCTCCTTCTCCCCTACCCTAGCTGGCAGGACTCCTAGAGCAAAGGCTACATCTGCCATTGGTCATTCTCACAGCAGTGGAAAGAACAAGATGTGGCCCAAAGATTTATTTTTAACAGCAAAGAGCCTGAGCTGCAAATTTCAGATCCAGCTCCAAACTTCCACCAAGACCTGATCGAGGTGCATTCAAATCTGGAGTTTTCCTTTAGACGCCTCTCTAGCTGTTTTGTAGCCAAGCCCAGACACAGATCACATTCAGCTGTTACGCAAACAATGGATAACAATTTTCACATACAGAACTGGGCAGGGGAATAAATGGATCAAAGCGACTGATAATGGGCTATAAAGCGTATAACTTGTTAGTTGCCAGTCTAAATCCAGTTTGGGATGGCAGTATCTAAAAGTTGTTACTGGAGCAAAATGCATAGTAGGGAAAATTTCTATGAATATTCGTTTAAACTCAGAAGTGGTTTTCAATTCGCCTGGGTTGGTGACCATTTCACATTCACTTCCCCTGCACATTTGAAGGCACAAGCTCCATTGACGTGAAGGCCCAAGAATAAGGTAGTGTACACTTTAATATTCACCGAATGCAATTTTTTAAATTTCATATGTAATTGAAATATTTAAAATTTACAATTCGTGCTGTATGACTTGGTAACATAAAACATTTACTCAGGGAACAGAAGATGAAATGTCAAATCACAGGTATCAAGGCTGCCTTACCTGAATAAGCACATGGACCTTCTAGGAGTCAGACTACGTAGGGGTAGAGGGCAACCTGAGAAATACTTTCAGTTCCAAACAAATGTTTCACAAAACATGTTAGAACTTGGTGATTTGTTCACACAATGGGCCCAATTCCACCCTCAGGTGCACAGATAGATTCTCATGTCTACTGAGGTAGTGCCTAGGCACTCAGTCATGGAGGAGGACCTCATTGTGTCAAACACACAACAAAAAGATGGTCTCTGCCTCAAAGGTGTAAGCTTTCATTTTGTTCGCTCGAAGCTGCACTCTCCTAGTTCAGGGTAGAATTTGATACATTCATAGATCTAACTCCAGAAAGGACTATTGTGATTATCTAGTCTGTCTTCCTACATAACACAGGAAACAAGTCACCCAATCGTGAGCCACTGGGTCACCTCCTCAGCTGGTGTAAACTGGCATTACTCCATTGATTTCAATCACACATCGATTTATTTCAGATGAGGGTCTGGCCCCATTGGTTTTGTAGTGATCACTTAAAAGTGTTTAGTAGGGCTGTAAAGCAATTAAAACAATTGATTGTGATTAATCACACTGTTCAACAATAATAAAATACCATTTATTTAAATATATTTTGGATGTTTTCTACATTTTCAAATATATTGATTTCAATTACAACACAGAATACGAAGTGTACAGTGCTTACTTTATATTTATTTTTGATTACTAGTATATTTCAATTGACCTAATACAAGTACTACTGTGAAATTTTTTTATCATGAAAGTTGAACTTACAAATGTAGAATTATGTACAAAAATAACTGCATCCAAAAATAAAATAATGTAAAATTTTAGAGCCTGGAGGTCCACTTAGTCCTACTTCTTGTTCAGCCAATTGCTCAGACAAACAAGTTTGTTTACATTTGCAGGAGATAATGCTGCCTGCTTCTTGTTTACAATGTCACCTGAAAGTGAGAACAGGCGTTCACATAGCACTGTTGTAGCCGGCATCGCAAGATATTTACAAGCATCATCAGCATGGAAGCATGTCCTCTGGAATGGTCACCAAAGCATGAAGAGGCATACGAATGTTTAGCATATCTGACACATAAATACCTTGCAATGTCAGCTACAAAAGTCCCATGCAAACGCCTGTTCTCACTTCCTAGTGACATTGTAAATAAGAACTGGGCAGCATTATCTCCTGTAAATGTAAACAAACTTATTTGTCTGACCGATTGGCTGAATGAGAAGTAGGACTGAGTGGACTTGTAAGCTTTAAAGTTTTCCATTGTTTTGTTTTTGAGTGCAGTTACGTAACAAAAATAATCTACATTTGTAAATTGCACTTTCACGACAAAGAGATTGCACTACAGTTCTTGTATGAGGTGAATTGAAATACACAATTTCTTTTGTTTATCATTTTTACAGTGCAAATATTTGTAATCAAAAATAATATACACCAATTTCTATTACAACACAAAATACAATATATATGAAAATGTAGAAAAACATCCAAAATATTTAATAAATTTCAATTAGTATTCTATTGCTTAACAGTGCGATTCAAATTGCGATTAATTACTATTTTTTTAATCGTGATTAATTTTTTTTGAGTTAATTGCGTGAGTTAACTGCGATTAATTGACAGCCTTAGTTTCTAATTAAAGAGATTACGTCCTGTAGAATTTTTTTTTTTTAAATACACAAATGGCTTTTAGGTAGCTCAGTGTTTTAGGGTAAAACTAACACTAGGGTGGACTGAATTATTTGTTTATTCAATAGGTAATTTACTGGTACCTGCAAGTACCATCTGAGATTTATTTACAACCATCTAAACAATACATCCATATAAACACATAAGAACTAATTATTTAACAAGATATATTTCCACAACATTACATTAACCCCATCTCTACAAAAGTAGCCACATCTAAATCAGCTATGTTCTATTTCAGTCAAAAAGAAATAGTGCCCTATAAATGCCACATACAAAAATTCTATAATTTACCATGATTAAACTATAGTGATTTTTTACATAGTAGTTTTGCTGTAATATTTTATCTTGGGATCTTAAAAAAAGATTTACAGCTCAGAATGCAGTACTTATGCTTAGAATAATAAATAGTGATTTTAATATGTATTTTAAAAAGATTTGTTTCCTTGTTGTGGAAAAGATTTAAATTGCAACGTACACCAATTGATAAAATACAATTTCAGACCAAATCTGCTTCAGTTATGCTGGTTTACCAACTAAGTGATTATCTTGCCATCTTGACAGTTAACTACATACTTTACTATTGCAAAAATATTTTGCACTAAGAAAATGCTACAATCTTATACAATTTTTGCATAATTCTTACACGGGCAATACTCCCATTGATTTGAATTTTGTTTAAGTAAAGACGGAGGAAAAAAAGGAAAAAACCTCAGAATTTGGTCCAGGGATTTTACTGAGTAATACAATAATACTATAAAACTATACATAGTTAAGTATGTCAAATATATGTATTTAAAAGACTTATATTTTAAACATTGCAGACCGATTGTTCCTGTCTCTGTTTGGGAAGAGAGGGGAAACAGACCCACAGAGAGTAAGGTTAACATATTCTCATGTAGGTGCCTAGAGTTGGGTGCTGCTCTTAAATTAGTGGCCTGATTTTCAGAGCTGCTGAACTTCAGGCATTCATGGTTGATCGTTATAGTTTAAGCCACTTGACGAAGATTGCACAGGGAGCCAATAGGAGAAAGACAAAGTCTCCTGACTCCAATTTCCCTGATCTAACCACTGTGATTAAAACTGTAGATACACAGAATTAGAGCTGGATCAGACCTGTTGTTTAATCTCGTCCATCCCCTCGCAATGCATGCACAACCCAAAATCGCAATGGCCTTTTTACAAACATACCATATTGCAAATTCACGTCTAGCTTGCTGTCCACAGTCACCTCTAGTTCTCTTGCAGCATTACTGCTTCTTTCCATTGTTTTTAGATTAATTCCCCCCACACGTAATTTTTCCATTTTGAATCTAATTTTATATAATGTCCAAATTGTTGTGTGTGTGTATATGTGTGTGTGTGTGATATATATAAAACACTGACAGACCCTGATCGTCAGCGGGCGGAATCAAATCTGGGACCTCTGGAGCTAAATGCATAAGCCTCTACTGCATGAGCTAAAAGCCACATGGTTGTTAGCTAAGGCTGTAGCAGACTCATTAATCTCTAAGTGGTCTCAGTGCCACTAGCGGGGACAGAACACCACACCCAGGACATATGTGGGTTACATACATATAGACAATTATAATTCAGTTCAATGACAAGACTTCATAAAATGGTAGTAAGTATGCTGCAGTATATTAAAAAATAAAGAAGTGTTATTAACATGGCAACACACTACAGCCGCTGCTGTTGAAATGTTGTGAAGAAGTGGGGACATATGGACGGCTTACTGTATTAGCAAGTTTCTACTATATTTCTTTGTTAAATCAAAACAACAAACCATGGAGTAACTGAGAAACAAACCTATTTGTCCAAATTTTCAAAGCAACTCAGTTCCCATTTAAAGGACCTAAATGAAATCCCCAGATTTTCAAGAGTTCCCAGGACCTACCAGCTCCAATGGAGAGCAATGAGAAATTCTATATGCCAGGTGGGCTCTTTTGAAAATCTGGCTCATAGCAATACTTTTAAGCCCATTCTACAAAATGCCAGTATTTCAAAGGTTATATCATGCATTAGCACATACCTACACTACTGTATGAAGTTGACCATATTTCTCTGTTTTTCCTTATATCATGGAGTGGGTGATGGGACATAGCAGTGACAAATTGGTTTACCTCAGACCAGGTGTTCAGGTCAAAAGGTGCTTTAAGAAGGACAAATCTCAGAGGAAAGAAATGGCTCTAATCACATTGGACTCTCCTAGAGAAAGGGCTCTTCAGCACTCCAGCAAACAGAGCAGTGACTATTGTATAAAATTCTGCAGCTAGCTTGCCTAACGCATTCCTCTGTCCCACAGGCTGTATAATAAATGCAAGATATAATTCAAAAGGGCCATTCTTGCTTCCCTCAGACATATTTTGTTAAATTGTAGCAATAAAAATCAACTCCACCAAACGACTCCTTTTTCTCCTGCCTCATGTCTTGCTGCATTTGTCAGTGCTACAGCATTTTTAATGGCTGGATTTTATTTTTAAACACTTCCATAAAGTTTCTTTAAAAATAGCTCAGCAGCACACACAGACAGACAGTCCCACAGGAAGCAATTCAACCTACTTCCTTGTTGTCCTTTTGTTAGCAGAGCCAACCCTTGGACTAGGAACAGAATGGGAAATCTTGTTCGAATAATTTACCATCCACAGATCTCTAAAAATAGAAAAAGCCTTAGCAGTATCTTTGAAGGTGGACTTGAGGTCTTATGGAACAAGAGGGCATTCCAGGAGAACTGAAAACTGCTGATGTTGCTATAAACATCAGAGAACTGGTCTCCTTGAAGAGCGAAGACAGTCAGGAAACTGAATACTTTTGGTAGTCAATGTGCTAAACACACACGTAGGGCCTCAAATGTCAGGATTGTGGACTGAAAGTAGTCAGAGGTAAAACACATATGCAGCAGTTGAGAAGACAGACTGGCAAAGCGAAAGATTCTAGTTAAAGATCATGAAGAAAGCCAAACTCAACAAAGCAAAAATCAGTGTAACAGCACACGGAAGAGACTGACAGGGAGAGAAAGGGGAAGTTCTATCATGGAGGAGAAACATCTTAGAGATGTGGGGGAAACACAGTGGAAGAGACAAGTGACATAATGGAGAGGAGGTCAAGGGGCTAAAATGAAAGGAACATGCAGAGTCAAGAGGGGATTCAGAGGTTTGCAAGCAGTTGAGTAACCTGGTTCATCGACAGCAGTTCACAAAATACAGGCACTGGATGTGTATAGCACCTAGTAGCACTTTAGAGTAATATCAAACTGACTGTTGGATGAAAGGCAGTAAATAAGAGCAAACAATCTCTGTGCACTTTGGCTGGGATTTTCAAATCAACTTAAGGAAATTAGACACTCAATTCCCATGGACGTTCACTAGGAGTTGAGCTCCTAAATCTCCTATGCTACCTTGAAAATTCCAGGCTTTACAGATCTGAAATGAGTAACATCACAACGGCCTTTTGAGGTAAGTAATTGTTACTACCCCCATATTACAGATGGGTGCATAGGAACAAAGGCCTTCATTTTTAAAAGACTCCTCTGGATGTTAGTGCCTCTGTCTGTGGGTGGCCAAGACATGGATGCTGAGCACTGGCACTTCCCAGTGACTTCAGCTGGAGTTGTGGATGCTTAGTACTGCTGGAGGGGACGGGGGGGAAATCACACTGCAAGGGTCTCATGTTGTGCACCCAAAATCTGAGGCACTCAAAATGACTGGACCCTCTGGGAAATTTAGGCCTAAGTGACTTGTCCAAGGTCAAACAGTGACTGATTACCACAACTGGGAAAAGAAACCAGGAACCCAAGCTCCCTTCTACCCCCTCATTATCAACATTGTTTGTGAAAATTAATATCTCTGGTTGCCACCATTTGCCACGGAGGCTCAAGCTGCTGCTCTCCGTGAGGCTGTACACGCAAAAGATTGCACTGCTGGCTCATGCCACAAAGTATCATGCGCAACGTCTGCACTGTAAAGAGCTTTCCTAAAACACCCCCGAACAGCAAGTAGCAGCGATGGCTAACAGTATACAGTCATTCAGGCCCAGAGCCTCACAGGTTTTTAGGCACCTAACTCCCATTGACATCAATGGGAGTTAGGTGCCTAAATTCCATTGAGGTTCCAGACCTCAATTCTTAACCCTAGAGGCGCCCCATCCCTGCTCGCTAAAGTGCGCGATCGCAACTTCACTCAGTTTTGCCATTTATTTATTAACCACGTGGCCGGGATTTCCTAACATTTGCTGAATAAGCCTAGCACTTAAATATGTGATTAGGCTTATGCATGTGTTTGAGTGCTCCGATGAACAGGTGTCTCAATGGATGGCATTGTTCTATCTAGGGGCTTACGTGGCCCTTTGTCATTGTACTATCCACTTGTCTCACAGTAGTGGATTTTTATCCTCAAACACCCCTGGGAGGTAGGAAACTCCTATCCCCATTCAAGGAGGCACAAGGACAATAAGTGACTTGCACACAACTCAAAGGAGAGTCTGTGGCCAGGAATTTAACTGAGTCCTAGCCCAGTGCGCTACCCACTCTACCATCCTTCCTATCCCTATATTGAGTGCTTAGCCACTTCACGTCCCCAGCTCCTATTATCAACATGTTTCTTAGCATCTATTTTTCTTTCTTTCAAGCTCTGGAAAGAAGCACTCTCGTGCAGCTTCCCATAAACCAGTGACTCCTGCCAATATTTGCATCAGGGTCTCCAACAAAAAAAAGTCTCCCTGGAGAACGGTAGCCATTTACTACATACCCCCTCATGGCCTGGGGTTGCTTTGTAGGCACTGCCCCCTTTAGCCCCATCTTTTGGGCTCCTTAAGAACAATACACAGGCTTTCCCATGCATAATACCACCCCGTGCCTGGGGCTGGCTTAATCACAGAAACAATTCTTACCAATCCCCAGGAGTGCATCACTACACAACAGTCTACGCTTAGCTCTGGTATTTTAGCTCTTCTGTCCCACTCTGTTCTCACAGCCTGTCTTCCCAGCTCTTCCTAGCTAGAGCTTAACATTCTGGCACTAGCTTGTAGGCCCCCAAGCTTGTAGACCCAGCCTCCATCCAGGTTGCCCTAAAGAGAGCAGTAAAAGGCTTCCAATGAAGCTGGGGGGGGGGAACTCAGGAAAGAGTACAGCGGTTATGAAGGGCTCCTGCTGGGGAGACTGTGAGATTAAGGAGTTGTTATACTGAGGAGCCCAGGAAGCAGGTGGCTCCCGTGTGGAAATCACTGATCTCTCCCAGGTGTGGCTCATTCTGTAATTGGGATTTGCTAGCCCCAGCCCTCCTTGCTCCATTCCCCTTAACCTGTGAAAACCCCCATGTGCCAGGATGCCCCTGCTTGCACAGAGGAAAATGAGAAACAGGGGAATCTGTTCGTTTGTTTTCCCCTGAAAAGAAAAACACCAACTCTCTCATACCTTTACCAAGAACAGAGGTCACTTCACTTGGCAAAAACAACCTCCTTTGGATGCACATTTTCCTGGCAAGAGTCCTCATTTGTGCCTGAAAATATATACACTGCATAGGGTGGGATTTTCAAAAGTGCACAGTGCTGGCCTAGCCTGTGGTTTGGTCAACACTGGGCGCTTTTGAACCCCCTCCCCCCCCCCCCCGTATTTCTAGTAGAGTGCAATGTTCCCCTAGTATAATGCAAAGTGGGAAATGATGACCTTATAGGCAGTTGAGGGTTCTCTCTCTGGGAAATGTTTCCATTTGATGAAATTTGGCCCAGGCCAAAAGCACAGCGTTTGCTCTTCAGAAGTGTTTTTATGACCCCCATGGATAAGTCACGTCTGGAGGAGATTACTGAGCAGGGGGCAATTTTCCACACAGCCAGGGAAATCATCCCAACCTTCCTTTCTGTTTACCAGTAGTATTTTAATTAGTTTTCCCCAAGATTTACTGTCCAGCGCTTCAGTGCCATACACAATCGGGATTCACTATCATGCTTCTGGACACTTCCCGAAGCTCAGTGGTATAATGCACAGAGGGAAGAAATGATTGCAGCTGCCCGCCACTAATGAGTGTTAACTTCCATAGGGGCAAAGGCAAACTCTGAAAATACCAATCAGATTGAAGCAGGGTATTGAGATTTGCCGGCTCCTTTAAGCAGTGCTGGCACTTTTGGTAATATTTAAAACCTATCTTCTTACACAATCTAGTGCTGCTCTGGCACTTTTCAACAAGCCCCATCTGGTTTTTTTTTTTTTTTTTTTTTTTTGAATCATTGTCATCAGGAAACCTGGAAAAACCCAAGAAAGAGCTGATTGATCATAAGTCCTATCAAATGTCAAAGCTGGCCCTTGCTGACCTCCCATCTATTCAGAACTGCTTTGATTTAATCTACAGACTGGCTGCCTCTCTTGCCTGTGAGTTCTATCTGTAACCCATGTGTCAGTGCTTGAGATATGACCCGCTTCACGCTCCATTCATCTCCTGTGAAGGACGGAAATTAAACTGGAGGGTCGGGAGGGGGCACAGCTCAAAATACACACACATTAAACCAAAGTCTTTTGTTTGGATCCATTAGAAGAGTTAGAACAACCATTCAAAATGATGTTAAATTGGAACTGATCATTTTTTCCTACTGCAACTATTAACACACTAATACACACAAGGCAGTAAGCTTTGCTGTGATCAAAGTAAAAAATAATCTCGGTTAATTTCCTAAGAAATGTGTGTTATGTACTGTAACTGTGTGCCTGTGTGCTGTCATCTGCAGGTTGAAGTGTGTCAGCATTTCCATTCGAAATCTCAATTCAAGACTTTTTACCCTGATCATATTTCAGGCTACGCTGAAACTTGGTTTTTAAAGTTGCAGAGCAGAATTGCTTAAATCCTCTTTTTTGTTTGTTTGCTTGTTTGTTTTAATTTGCACAAATATTAGTTGTCAATGAACGTTCTTGCCTGGTGGAACTCAGCTGCATCACATTAGTGGGATATCAATGGAGAGTGACCACAGCTTTTCAGAATGATTTTCCTAATGGTTTTTATTTGGGGTCCCATATCATCACACCAGCTCTCAAACACTTCTGTTTAGCATATAGTATTTTGGTGTGAACTGCGCTGATTCAGGTTATTCCAATCCCAAGTCTCCTTCCCTTAGGCAAACACCAGGGGGCAGCTGCACCGTTGAGAGTCCTGCTTTGCCATCACCCATATGAGGCTTGGTCTACAATACCAATTTATAACTATGTCACTCAGGAGTGTGGAAAACCCCTGAGCAATGCAGTTATACCTTCCTAACATTGACTCTACTTAGGGGCCTGCACTACCACTGTGAGCCATTGTCCCAGGTGCTGAAATCATTCTCCCTTCCCCCAGTACTTTTAGCCAATAAAATCCACGCCCCCTCCTCTACCCTCCCCCACACACCTACCTTCCCCTCTCCCCCATCTAAAACCAGTCTCCTTCCCTGTAGTGACAGACAGCTGTGGAATGACTATAGAGCTCCTGTTCCTCCACAGTTACCAGAGAGGATCAGGATGTGTTGTCAGGGGAGCTTAATACAAAATGAACTTCCTGATCAGTGAGTTCCCTAGCTGCTGCTTAAGGCAAATCTCTGTATTTATCTCCTCACACACCCAGCTGTCAAACCCACCCACCCCAGATATGCAAACAATAAGTCTCTCTGAACCTCTGCACTTCTCCCTTTGTACACACACTGCCATACCAACCCTAGGGCTGTCTCTAGTCTCTGCAGATAAAAGTTTAATACACTCACCTATTGACTCACTTAGCTCCTGACTCGCATATACTTTTATGAGGGATTGTTAAGTATCATTATATCTCCCTTCCAGAAATTAGCACCCAGGCTATGCTGTGGCTTCTCAGACACCATCCATTGTATAGGGTGAGCTAACAGGGGGGAGAAAAAGGAAAGGAAATGTTTTCAGCAGTTACCAGAGAGACCTTTCCACTGGGGATAGGTACGCCATATAGGTATGAAGCACTGGAATGCGTTACCTAGGGAGGTGGAGGAGTCTCCTTCCTTGGAGGTTTTTAAGACCCAGCTTGACAAAGCCCTGGCTGGGATGATTTAGTTGGGAATTGGTCCTGCTTTGAGCAGGGGGTTGGACTAGATGACCTCTTGAGGTCCCTTCCAACCCTGATATTCTATGATTCTATGAAGCAATGAGGATCTCACCTCATCTGAATCCTCTTGGCCATAAGGTCCTTCATCCCACCCCCTGCCACCTTTCCAGTCAAGAAAAAAGAAACTCCCTTTGAGCCCTGAAAAGCACTTTACGCACATTTTATTAATCTGGGAAAGAGGGGTCACTACTCAATGAAGGGAGGGGCCAACTCCACCTCAGAGTTGAGTGTACCTCATTCACAGCAGTCCCTGTCCTTGCTAACACAGGGAGCAAATTGTTATGTTTATGGCACTCAAACCAAGAAGTTAAGTAAAAATCTAGGCTACTTGTTTTGGAAGTATCTTATTTCTTAAATTCCAGAACCCTAACACACAAGAACCAAAACCCGAGAGAGACAAAGCAGGCTGCTCCGAAAGGCAGAGCGGCATGATTCAACTCATCTTGTTCTGGATTGGCTCTTTGCAGACTGCTGAAAGACCCAGATCACATGCTTCCCTACACAGCCTGCTAATCTTCAAGCAGGACCAGGAAAACCTCTGAGAATTTAAAGTGACATCTTATCATTTTAACACAATTTTCACTACACTACACAAATAAAGGACACTCAAAACTCAGGTCCCTCACATGGGAAGTCCTGAGCACTAGCATTTCTGAAGGCCATTCTCAACTCTAACAAGCTTAGATCTCAGTAAGCTGTTAGGATTCACTCTCCTGGCAAGAGCTGATTGTCCTATTGTTACATACCTTTCTTCTAGACTTCACTATTAAAATTGCATGAACTATTGAACTTAAAAGCTAACAGAGGACATTGTGTGTGATAATTAATATTCTCCAGTTTGCAAATCTATCTAGCTTTTCTTCATAGGCTTTCCTTTGATCTCAAAGTCTGCATGCTTCTGGTCTGCTTTAAACTACAATTGGCTAATTCTCTTCTCGCTTACACTAGTGTAAATTGGGACTAAAACCACTGAATGCAATGGGGTCACCAATGGGAAACTGTTGTGAATGCAAAAATAAGGCCCCGAGTGTAGCCAACTCATAGCAGAGAAAATGGAAAGACTTTTAAAAAGATTACCCTTTTGAATGAGAAACGCTGAGACACTTCCCTTGCATCTAAAATAGGAAAGCATGGAAATGTGCTAGAATTCTTTTTAGATCTAGGAGATCCCATTTTGCCCAGGTTTAACTGCAAAATGAAAATCAGGTACAAGTGCATGCATATTAGTGGATGTGTTAACATAGACATTAATTGGTTAGGAATAAATTAATGGCAGCTTGCAATATTTCTGGTCATTTGTTATAAGCTATGTACATTTTAAAGAGGGTTCTCAAAGAGACTGGATGAAATCCTTTAGTTCAGATGCTGCTTGGGGAATTGATTTGGGAGATTATAAAGCATCATGAAATATTTCACCTTGGTGATGGATCTCAGTTCTGTGACACTGCAGTTTTTTAGAGTCTCATGTAAATAATGTCAATAATGTTTCTAAGAATAATCTAGTTGGAAAAAGTGTCAATCTCTTAATTAATACCATCTTTTTCCCATGTAAAAGGAATACCATTTCTAATTCTATATTCTCCACTTGCCTAGTGAGCAAAGCCATCTCTGCTGGAGTTAGCTTTGACTTCACTGCAAGGAGCTGAAACTCAGCTGTAACCTGCTCCTGCTGTATAGAATGCAATGGGAATATTGCTATTGAATTCAGTGGCAGCATGGTCAGGAAATGTAGGTCCTGATTCTGTTTTCACTAACACCGATTTGACACCAGTTTAACTCTGGTTACTCCAACAGGATAACTCTTAATTGATGTTGCTATATCTGAGATCAGAATCAAGCCCTCAGCATTCACGTTTCAGTCTAAAATAAAGGTAGCATGACAGTTTCCTCTTCTTTATTAAATCAAATATTTTTCCTGTTTGATCTTTGAGCCCAATAAGAATTTTCTGGCTGGACAGTTTAAGCCAAATGGAACAAGTCTCTGGGTTTGCAAAAGTCCAAATGGCACATCAATTCATTCCCACAGAGCCAGTGCATTCCCAGGGGATGGGATGTCAGCTTGAACTAAATCTTATGCGTCTCAGGCTTTACAAGGATCAGGACAGATGAATCCCAGCTGGGGTAGATAGCTGAGACAAAAGGAAAAGGCCACTTAGGTTTAGGACAGAGAGCCAGGCCTGCCCGTATCTATCTCTTCATATTAGACTATGTGTCTTCTTTTTTACCCAGACCCCCAACCCCACTCCCCATCCTCCTATTCAAACAAAAGTAGCCCCAATGTTTGCAAGTAAGTGAAGAGTAATAGGGGAAGCAAAAGGTGTGATTCCTTGCTAATGATGTCACAACTCTTCCTGGTGTGTGACTGGAGCAGCCACCATCCCTGAAGGAGGGAACAGGAGCCAGTTTCAAAAGTTTTAACCTGTTTTTTCCATTCAAAAATGGCTTTTTTTACAAAAATGAAAATTTCATAACATTTCATTTTTCAAAATGTTCTGGTTCTTTTTCCCCAATTAAAAACTGAAAAAAAAGTTCAATTTTTTCATTACTTCTCCTCTTTCAGTGGGGAAATATAAGAAGGAGGTGGAGATGGTGGGAAAATCAGGAAAAATTCAAACCCAAAAATATTTGGTTAAAAAAAAAAATCAGAAACATTTTCTAAATCAGTTTGTTTCAAAAACCTATGAGATTTTTAAGCTTATCGGCAAATTTTGTTTCTCTTTATTTCACCAGGTAGAAAAGGCAATTGCCTCCACACAGAAGAGGGATTCTTTCCCAAAATATTCTCAAGAGCTACAGGGTTCAAAGGAGACATGGTCCCCAAAATCCACATTCTCCCCAAGGCTGGGGGCAGTGGAAGGAACACAGTTTTCCACCCCACTTTGATCCCACTGTCACAATTGTTTGGATAGATTCATGAATAGTGTTGATAGCAAACTGATAAATAATACATTAATCACAAATATATTCCTTACCGTTCAATCACCTCTAGAAAAAGTTGAATAATGTTTGTCAAATAAGTGATGGGAAAAACTAATGCATTAATTGGCCATTCAATTATTCACATATAATTGTTTTGTTCATCATTTGACCAGCTCTAATGGCTGTTAACTGGGGCTGGTTCTGTTGACCCCTGGTCCAGACTGTGGCTGACAAACTTTTAAAAGACCAAAATAAATTTTACAAGAATGTGGAGTGACACTGACCGGTCCCAAATCCTTGTGCGTAGTTTGAGCAACAAAATAGGGGGAAATGCAGGTATTCTGGACGAGAGGCTAGGAGGAATATTTTCATAGGCATCAGTGAGAGTTGGATGCCATTTGTGCCTTTGAAAATCTCCCCCCGGATGATCATAATGGTCTCTTCTGTCCTTAAATCTATACATTAATTGGTTGTGGTTGCAAAAACAGATACCTGCTACAGAAAAGTGGCTCCCACCCAGAGAAATAGAAGATTTACTATCTATATTGGGCAAACAACTGAAAGTCTTTGCGGAACAATGGACACTGAGGTGAACTGACTAAAGGCAAATTACTGTTATAACTTTTATTACGGCAGCTTTTATAGTTACTATAATGTATAACATATATGCCACCTCAGTTCTGCTCTTCTCGTGTATATCTGACTCTCTCCTTTTTACTGCTTACTGCATTGTAAGAAAGTGTCTTGTATTCTGTCAATAATACAGTTACCCCTTAATAAAAAATTAGACTCTACAAAAAAAAAAAAAAGAGAGAGAGAGAGAGGAGAACTATGAAAGATTATGGCTTGATGCCTAGAAAAGTTCAATATGTTGTAAAAAGAAAAGATTAATAATTAAGCTCTTGCACCACATATTCTGGTTCCAGTGTGCTGCATGAAATCTAACCCAGGTCATTCCTCTGATTGCTGGACAAGTGGGAATGCAATTTGAGAGCTCTGGGAACCTAATTATTAAGACCATATATGAAGTAATGATCCAGTGAATGAATATTGCTGGATCATAGGATTTTCCTGTTGGGTTGTAGGCCTATGTTAAACAGAGGGCTGCTTCACGCAGCTTGTTACTCTGTTGTGCTGTATTTAAAAAAAAAAAAGCCCAGACTGCTGCTTGTGCAATGGATGATACAATTCAAGGAAACTCATTTTGGAGAAACTGACTGCCAGTCTAAATGACATGAGAGACCAACACTGCAAAAAAGAGATTACTTTGGGACCATCTCAAGGAGCGGAATTAGAGCACTTTTGGGCAGTACCCTTACAAAACACACTCTGTGATGAGACCCTGTTGGTGAACTGCCTGTTAATAATACCTGGGATTCAGTACTAATGTGGGATGCCAACCAAGGCAGGATTGGAAACCCAATGCCTGAAACCAGAAAAAACAATAAGGATAGTAAAATATTTTAATAAGCTGTAGTCTCCCCCGGTATGTTTATCGCGCTCCCAATGAAAAGTGAAGGTTTAAGACACTAAGGTCTACCCATTTCATGCCCGGGGCATGAAAAAAATATGCGTCGTAGGCTATGTCTGCACTTACAGCAGCGTATAGAGAGCAGGCACTACATGTGTGGCTATGTGCTACAGTGAAAGGCAGACTGTGTCCACGCTTCTCACTGCGGTGCGTAGCTACATGCTGCAGTGAAAGGCTCTGGCAGTGGTGAGACAGCAGGAAAAGGCATCAGGGAGGAAAAGGCACTAGACACTGTGCTATATGTCCACCCCAGTTTATGTAAACATCTGAACATTCAGATTATTATCCAGACTCTGAAGTGTGCCTATCACTCAGAGGTTGCTTTGACAAGGCATATACATTCCCACCTTCCCTGAGAAATTCAGGCACACTACCTCCACAGAAGGTTTCCAAAACTGGGAGTCTCCCAGGGAAAATGGGACACTTAACAGGTGGCATACACATGAACATATACTCAACACCACAGTTAGGTTCCTTTCTCTAGCTTCCAGCACTTACAGTATCTAAGCAATAATACAACAATCACATTAGATTGTCAGATGTCAGTTAGGACTGATTTCTGGATCAGCCCTTATAGGAAGTCAAAAATCAGAAGTTTCATGTAGACCTTTTATTCAGTGGATTGGATTGATTTTCACAACTTCTGCTTCCCCTTCCTTTAGGCCTCACCCTCAGGAAAGAGAATTTGAGACGTTTCCTCTATTGTACTGATATGTTGACTTGCAGTATATTATTCAACTTTGAATGCTTTACAGAGTTCCAGACTTGGTGTGATCCCTGCTAAACAAAAGAGACAAAACTCGAACTCACGCCCCGTGGACGCCTGTTTCAAACCAAAACTAAGCTGAACTCCACCAGCCATCCCTCTGACAAAATTTCAAAAGACTGAAAGAAAATTGAAGACAAACAGATCTCTTAAGCTAAGGATAGGAAAACTTGTAAAGCAATGAGCAATTGATTTCAAACTCTGATTAAGAAACACAATATTGGTCATGGTTTCCAAAGTTATGGAGACAGCAGTACATTCTATTTTTCTTTCAGTAAACTGTAAGAGTCCTGGAGGATGGATAATTTCAACCTCCCTCTGAAAGATGATATGAGGTATCATATCCCTGGGAAACAATCAGGAAACAGCCCTCACTTGGAATTTGACACTAACATGTGCAACAGCGAGTCAGGATTTAAGAATTTTGTTCTATTTGGATTACAATCCCTGACTACAGCTGGTCAGAACAGTTACATCAGAGCCAAAACTTGTGGAAGCTGTGACAGGGTTGGGACTCACCACCGCGGTGTTCCTGGGCAGCCTTCTTATAGGGCTGAGCCTGGCCCTGATTGGCTGCCTCCAATCTGGGCCCTGATTGGCTGCCAATAAGCCCTTCTCTGATTGGCTGTGCGTCTGCGCAGGCCCACTGGCCTGCCACAGCCCATACTCTCAGGGAGTGGGGCAGCCACCCCACTACACACCCTCCCCCCTAAGAACCCTCTCAGGGGGGAATTCCCTATCGCCCCTGTGCTCCTCGCAGCTGGGCCCTAAGGGAATTTTGCTCGTAGCCCCTTCTCTTTGGGGGCCTCGGCCTGGACTACCACCCCTTGTTGGCTAGCCCCAGACCGAGCCTCTTTCTCAGGCACTCCCCCTTTCTGCCTCAGGGGACAATGCCTTTTTATGTGGCCCTTTGTGTGGCAGTGGAAGCACCCTTGGCGCCTTCCCCCTGCCACAGCCCTATCCCTACTTGTTTGGGCCCTAGCCATTCCTTCTGGGCTGGCCCGGGCCTTGGGAGCCCTGTAGGGGTACTCCCTCTTTAGGTGTCCC
Source organism: Chrysemys picta bellii (assembly GCF_011386835.1). Lineage (NCBI taxonomy): Eukaryota > Metazoa > Chordata > Testudines > Emydidae > Chrysemys > Chrysemys picta. Next base: position 11,898,715 of record NC_088799.1, on the reverse strand, counting down.
TGCTCCCCACAGACCCAACAAGCTGGGGGGCCCCCTGTTACCCTCACAGGGGGCACCTTGTCTGGGTGGGGCCTCTCTGCCCCCTACCAGTAGGGACACTCCCGCCTGAAGTGACCCTTTCGCCCACAGGCGTAACAGTTCCTGAGCCAAGGCCCTGGCCTCTCGCCCTTGGCACCTGGTCTCCTATACGGTCTGGGTGCCCACCCCCGCAGCAGCCAGCGCACCTCTCTCTGCTGCTCGGCAAGCCGAGCCACCCAGGCCCTCCAGTAAAAGTCTTTGTTCTCCACCATCTCCATCTCTCAGTCTCGCAATGTGGCACAAACTGCCTAGTCCTTTGCTCTGCCCCTTGTGTCTGGGGCAGACCGCTATGCCCACATTCTCCACCACATGTGACAGGGTTGGGACTCTCCACTGTGGCATTCCTGGGCAGCCTTCTTATAGGGCTGAGCCTGGCCCTGATTGGCTCCCAATAAGCCCTTCTCTGATTGGCTGTGCATCTGCACAGGCCCACTGGCCTGCCACAGCCCATACTCTCAGGGAGTGGGGCAACCGCCCCACTACAGAGGCCTACTGGTTTTGGTGATATTTTCACTGGGAACAATTTTGACCAGAAAGGAGACCCAAATCAAAAAGTTCAGGTTTTTTATCTGAAAACAGCCATTTCCACACAAAATCCCGTTGTCCAAAAACTTTGGAACTAAAGCAAAACATTTCCAATTGTGAAACCTCGGAAGTTGGCACAAAGTGGAATTATCATCTTCCGGCCAGCCCTATCCATTACCTCAGACAGAGCTGTTTTTATGACTGTTAAACTGATAATGGACAAAATTTGATCTGAGATGATCCTCAGCGAATGTAAATGGATTGCAGTGAAGCTGCAGACAGTCAGTCTATGGTGTTTACAATCACTGGTAGCATCTAGGTGCCAATTCACTGCTGATCTACTAGCAGCAAGAACTGATTGGATGCTGAAGCAATATCACATGTTTTTGCCCCTTCCCCCCTCAGATGGCTTTACAGTGATTCTGAATATGAAAGGGGACATTCACAATGAAACAGTCAGAGGATCCCAGACTGGAGAGAACTTTTGTCTCATATCGCAGTTGGCTTTCTTTTTAGTTTTGTTTGTCTATTCATGGACCAGAGGTTGTTGAACAGGAGTGATATGATTTCATAAAGACTATTACTGACTGTGAATATTGCAGTTATAAATTAAAGATGCTCTTTCACTAAGGTGTATTTCCTTTTATTGCAGGATGTGCCTTTAAATTCTGCTGTTATGTTGAAAGGAACCAAACTGAAAGTGAGAGATATGGGAAAGTGTCTGCATGAAGGTTTGTTTTTTGTTCTTGGTTTAATTTCAACCAAAGGATTGGCTGGAAGTGTTTTGGTCTTACCACCCTTAGGGTGAAAGTCAAGATTGAGGGACTTGATGATAGGCCTGGGGCCTGGAGAGGACTGACATTGTGTTACATAAGAGAGCCTGATAGAAGCGTGGACTTTGGAAGGCAGCTTGTAGTGTTTGGATTTCGCACTGGGGGAACTCACATGCCCAGTGGAGCATTATCAGGAGACGCTACAGCATTGTTTAATGGAAAAAAACACCTCATGAAAAGTACATTTAAGACCACGGTGTCCACTCTGTTGGAGTATCCACATCATTTGGGGCCACATCATTCCCCTTTATTCAGTGCCAGTAACAACTTGTTTACATCTTTCTTTCATGTTACCATCAATAGTCTTCCTTCTTGCCAAATTCCTCTGTGCCCTCTCCAATGAACCAGGAAACTCACTTTTTACTAACTCTCTGACCCTACAAAAGAGCATCACATCCTTAAAAGGTTTATCCTTATTATTGGTTTGGATTTCATTAGCCCAGCAAGGTCCTTTAAGTGACCAGAGCCCTGGACCTAAATGATTTGAAAGACAGCCCGAAGAGCTAGTTTTAACCAGATAGCCATAGAGAGTAAGGAATACCTTGATGAAATTAAATCTCTTTTCCACACAAAGCTCTGACCCAGCAACAGTGATCTTATTAATACAAATCACCATTATGTTGACAATATATAATGCATATGCTCCTCTTGGGTTCAATTTGGCATTGCTTGAAGGAAACAAGCAGTATTATTGAAAAGGGAAAAGTCATTTCCATTTTTCTGAAGTGAATTAAGTTGCAGGTAGGGGCTTCTTTCTGAGAAAGGAATTACACCTACGTAGCAAATGCTAAGTGAATTGTAGTCCTTTCAGCACCCACTCCATGCCATTTCGGTTAAGAAGCCTCCTGCCTGGCCCTGCAACTTTCATGATGATAAAATAAGTTCCAGCTCTTTGTCATGCTAAGTGGGAATGACAGTAAAAATGCAAAATATGTATTTAAACTTTAAAAATTAACGTTGACATTTATTTAAAAATTTAAGTTGGCAGCTGTCCAATTGTTCACTGCTTACATTAACTTAGGCAAATGCCCATTACTTTCTTCGCTGCTGTCAGACAAGAATGTTTTTAAAAAAGAGAGCTTTGCAAAATTTAAAGAGTACAGCCTCTTTTGTCAGACAGGTTGCTGAGTGCACAGCCCACTTAAATACACTGGATCAGAGACAGGCCTGAACCAAAACCCTCAAAGTTTGGAAGGACAGTCTCATGGTTAAGGTGGTTGACCAGGAATATGGAGACCTGAATTCAGTTCCTAACTCTTCTGCATATAACTCTGGGATAGTCATTTAATCCCTTTATGCCTCAGTTCTCCATCTGTGAAATGGAGTGCTCCTTTTCATCTGCCCTGTCTCTAATGGTTGTGAGATCTTTGGGGCAGAGATTGTCCCTTACTATGTAGAGCTCTGATCTGTGGGACCTGTAAGTGCTACAGTTAATACCTGTAATTATTCGGGGAAATTCATACCAAACATGCACCCTGGTTACTATCTCTATAGTGCATTAGTCCTGAATGTTGAATTCAAACATCACCAAACTTTAGGAAAGTTCAGATCAGTTCTAACTCCTACTCATCTCTATAAAGAGCCAAATTCTTCCTGTGTATCTACTCCAAATAGAATCTGAGTAGCCAGAAAACTCACAAGAAACCCAATGGCTGTTCTAGGCAGACATTTTAGGTGAAGCCCCACAACACACTTTTCAGTAAATGTACATGTACCTGATAGTGAAGCAGAAGTTTGAAAGTGTTTGTTACTGCTCTGCTGTGGCAACCAGCTTGATCAATGAAATCCTGCAACACTTGTATCTGGTATAGTCTGGAGTTACCCTAACTCTGCCCCATATAGATCCTTTGGATTAAAAAATGCGAGTTCCACACCGAGTTGGGATGAAGGTAAATTTTATTCTATCCTGGATTTATTTTCTAATCTTTCTGAAAGGATCAGTGTGTCCAGATGCCCCGATGACAGAATCATCTTCCAAGAAATCATGTTCTTACTAGTGATGTGGCTCCATCACTAATTAGATTCATAGAGTCTGAGGCAGGAAGGGACCATTAGATCCTCTAGTCTCACCTCCTGCATCTCACAGGCCATTAAAATTCACCCAGTTACCCCTGTATTGAGACCAATAACTTATGTTTGGCTAAGTAAATTAGAACACAGAGCAAAAATCCTTCACGATGTAAGGGCTTAATCCTGCAAACCCTCTGTGAGTGCAGTACTCAATGGAATTTCCATGTGGTGAGCACACGGAGGATTAAGCCCCGGGTTTATTAATTTTCAGCATGAGGAGCAGAAAGTTGCACTCACTCCTAGCCCATTCTTGTTAACAAGTGCCACTGCATTCAGATACAACCCTTGCGGTCACACAAAATTTGCAGGCACTATGCTACATAGGTTCTTATGCCACACTCATCACCATAGTATCGGAGCACCTTCCAGCAGTGCAGTAAGCAGCATGACTACACGTGTCAAGGTTTGTTTTCGCCTCCTTTCCCCAGGGTAAAAAATTTGTGCAGAGGAATGTCTTTTTTTGGTAGGGTATGGGGAGGGAAGGTTGTTGGTTTTTTTAAATATACATGTTACCCTGTAACTATGTTAGAGAAGGTAAGGTCATAGAAATGAGCCTTATACTTGGAGCCAAAGTAGTGAGGTTTTTGATGCTCCTTAGTTCCTCGGGGAGTTCATTCCCCTGTGCAATCATAGGTGCTGACTCCATGGGTGCTCCGGGGTTGGAGCACCCACGGGGAAAAATTAGTGGGTGCTCTGCCCGCCCCCTCGCCTCACCTCCTCCTCCGCCTCCTCCCCTGAGCGCGCCACGTCCCCACTCCTCCCCCTCCGTCCCAGTGCTTGCCACCACCAAACAGCTGTTTGGCGGCATAGCAAGCTCCAAGAGGGAAGGGGGAGGAGCAGGAACGTGGCACGCTCAGGGGAAGAGGTGGGCCCGGGGCAGGGATTTGGGGAAGGAGTTGGCATAGAGCCAGGGAGGGGGCGGAGTTGGGCCAGGGACTTTGGGGAAGCGGTTGGAATGGGGGTGGGGCAGGGGGAAGAGGGCGTGGGGCAGGGGTGGAGTTGGGGCGGGGCCAGGGGCAGAGTGGGGTTGAGCACCCACCGGCCCCAGTAGAAGTCGCGCCTATGTGTGCAATTATCTGCTTGCATAAAATCATGCATTTGCAGATATAGTTTCAAGATCTCTTTTGGGAATTGGGACTATATCTGCAGCTCTATTTTGGGCATTTCTACTGTACCTTCCATCATAGCATTTAAGCATTAACCCAGATAAATGAGCTGACACATTTTGTGGCTTACTAAGAATTTGTGCACTAATGTGTACAACGTGAACTCTCTCTTAAAGAGAAAGGCCATGAAAAATATACGTTTTTCCAGACAGTTTTTCATGCATGCTGGAAAGCCTGCAGCTGCTTCATGGCAATAGTGTCATTCCAATATTGTCGGCTCCCATAAGGACTTTAAGCACTGATTAGTGTATTAGATATTGGTTCAGCAGCTGCTCTTGTTAGCCAATAGAAACAGGTAGGTTTTAGCCTGCAGAAATGAAATGAGAAAGGAATGCCCTTAAATCTTTTATGATTACAGCCATTTCTTTAATGGGACTTTAGAATTCCAGATCTGCTAACGGCAAAAGAGCCAATTAAGTAGCAGAAAGAAAAAATGAAATTACTGTAGATTATGTGTTGATCACTAGATAATGGGCCAGATTCTTATCAAAGTGTAAATCTGGAGTAACTGCACTGGCTCCAGTCCAGTAGAGTTACTCTGGATTTATGCTAGGGTAGTGGAGATCAGAATCTGGCCACATGCCATCTTTGATTTTTCCATATAAATGTGTTATCTAAAATTTATTTCAGAAAAGGGTTGTTGTATTCCTTCTTTGTACGTTCCCTTCTGGAGGGAAACGTATCAAAGGACATAATGATCCAAATGCTACCATCCCCAAAGACAAGTCTATGGAAAATTGTCAAGGGCTCAGAAGCAAGGAGGGGCTTGAAGGGGGGTAAGAGGGACATCCCCTGCCCCCCGATGGGTCAAGCCATCTGCACTGCTCTCCTGATCTCCTTTGTAAGTCATGCTGCCATTAGCTAACCCTCAAAATGCCTGCACCCTACCCCTCCTGAAGAGGCAGAAGGACAATACTGTTGCTCACACTGTAACCATCCAGTGAATTTCCACTTATAAATTGGCCAGTTAGCCAGGGATTCTGCAGACACCTACATGTGTAACACTTCCAAGACATTATTAAGACTTCTTAAATAACATTATCCTCAAAAGCGAAAGAGAGCAATAAAATTTAATTCTGATTTGCCTGATAGCTCATTGCTACAGCATAATGGATGCAAGATGGGTTTGGAGAGATAACCTCTCACAGAGGGCAAAACGCACCCCGCCTTAGCTAGTAGGAGTCCAGGAAGCCTCCTGCCCTCCCCCAGGGTTGTAGTCTTACTGCACATAGGCAATGGTGGTTATGGAGCAGGAGCTCAGGGGACTCGGTGCTCCCCGGGTGTTGTAGTGCAGGATTATTACACTGCTTCCATCTAGGCCAACACAGAGGATGGGTTTGCAAGGGTTGGGCGGGTGAGGAAGTAGGAGGAAGAAGAGACAATCATTATTAGGTGCTCCAAGATCAAGGATCAGGGCCTCAATGTGCTAGTCTCTGCACAAACAAGTAATAAGAAGCCAATTTCTGCCCCCACAAAGCTCACATTTTAGGATCATGCCAATCCAGTTGCCACCAATCCCCAGCATAAGCACACACGTGGGCTATGGCCTCTATTCCAACACAAAGGCCAGAGCAGCAACTACAGGGCAGCTCTTTGCCTCCAAGTCAGTGGAAGGGCATGTTCTGTCCCTGCATATTTCTCCTGCACATAACCTCTTGACTTTGCCTTTGAGAGAAGAGATTGAATTTCACCCAGACAGCAAGAACAAAAGGTTAGAGATAACTACTATCGAAAGCCCTGCTAGAATCTTCGGCTGCGCAGTCTCTGTTGTGTTCTTTACCAAAATATCCACATTCTTCCCCAAAATCTCATGAAGGAACAAAATTTAAATGGAAATATTCACACACACCCCTTCCTACCTCATAATGTGTGTGTTATGTGTGGGTGGTGATCATGCTAGCTATAATTTAGAGCATAATTTCCTTAGAAGCAAAATGTCATCCAAAAAGTGGATTGTGAATAATGAAATTTTGAAAGGAACGTGTGAACTTTGGGGGAAATTAGATGAATCGGGTACATGAAAAGTTTTCATCGTGTATGTTCTCATCGCCCAATGTCCCATTCTCAGAATGAGGACATGTCCTGTGCCCATTCATGTCAATGGGAATCCTTCAACAGAATTGAAGACATTGTTGGATCAGGCCTAAGAGTGTCTACACTGCAAAAAAAGACCCGCGACAGTGAGTTTCAGAGCCTGGGTTAATTGATTCAGGATCACACTAGAGGGCCAAAAAAAGCAGTGGAGATGTTCTTGCTTGAGTCTGAGACTGGGCTCTGAAACCAGGAGAGGCAGGAGAGTCTCAAAGCCCAGGCCCCAGCCCCAGCCTGTAAAGATACACCTCTACCTCAATATAACGCTGTCCTCGGGAGCCAAAAAAATCTTACCGCGTTATAGGTGAAACCACATTATGTGGAACTTGCTTTGATCCACCGGAGTGCACAGCCCCCCGGAGCACTGCTTTACCGCATTATAGCCGAATTCATGTTATATCGGGTTGAGTTATATCGAGGTAGTGGTGTATATCCTAAATCACCAGTTGCTGTTTATTAAGAGTAACTTCTATGGAGACTAGAACTTAGAAATGAAAATGACCTGTTAGGTCAAGTCCACCCCCAAACCTGGGAGGAAGGCTCCTGAGAGTACCTTATAGTGTACTCACCTTGGCAGAAGGAGGATTTCAAAAAGCATCTTGCCTCTGTTTCAAATCTCTCCTAAAAACTCATCTTTGTTGCCACTAAGCTCTCCTTTGGAGCTGTCTGCTCCTCTCATCTATGGCTGGAATCTTATAATATATATTATACACACCCAAGCTTAGAATGAAAAGGAGAAAAAAAAGCACAGGACTGCTGCACACCATCTTGTAAATAATGCATCTCCCAGAACATATTTCCCATACATACCTTTCATGTTCTGTTTTCTTCCCGCCACCCCTTGTCTGCATCAAAATCATCTGTCAGCTGGTTGATGATTCTCTGTCTGAATTAGATTGTAAAGTCATTGTGGCAATAGCCTTGTCTTATTTGCCTGAAAAGCTTGGAACGTCTAGGTGCTCTGCGAAATCCGGAACGAATCGTCTCTCTCAATGGAGCTCTGCTGATTTACCCATCTGGGAATCTGGCTGCCTGAAAAGTAATGAGCATGGGCATTGGCCCCTGGTTTCAATGAGCGATACAAGTGGTCAGTACATTTCAGGAGAGGGCCCGATAATAATAATCACAGTAAAAAGTACCATGGACTTGTCCTGGCTTTGAAATGTCCACATGAAAGCAGCAGGTTTTAAAAGCAGACTTGAGAACGAGCCCAGGACACTAACAGATTTTAAAGGCCAATTAAAAAAAAAAAAAAATCTTTGGCCCCATAGCATGTGCCACAGAAGGTCGACATCAGAAGCAGAGGAAAAGTTGTCCACAAAAGTGCTTGTGTGGTGGGGACTTGAGTGTTGAAGGAATGAAGAGGTGGGAGATGTCTAATGGCATTACTGGGTTTCTTTTTTTGTTTGTTTTATATGAATTATACTTTGAAAGACATTAGTATAGGTCTAGCTCTCATCTTTTACAGATCACCTTTATGCAGCTGCCTAGAGATCTCATTTGATGGGCCTCGGCTATGGATGGAACTCACTTCTCTGTTAGTGCAGCCCTCACTGGGCGTCACGCTCCCAGCCTGTTGCTAAGCAACCCAGCAAGCTCAGCTGGGCCCAGTGAGCCCCATCCAAAAGGTTGCTTGGTCTGGGGGAGCCAGTGGCCTGTTACTTGAGCCTTGCAGCTGCAGCGGCACAGTGGCTGCTCAGTATGTGCCATGCCAGCACATCGCTTCGGCTGCCTGCTCCCAATCCTTGCTCCCAGCCCCAGGCTTTATCTGCACCTGCTCCTGCTTCATTCTGGTTTCTGGCTCCAACTCTTGGCTACTTCCCCGACGATGCTTCCAGCTTACCTTTCGGCTGAGAGTTTGACTTCTGACTCAGGTGCTGACCTCTGGCGTGGCTCCTTGACCCTAACTCTGGCTTCACCCTTGGAATGGTGCCTGATCCTTAGATGTACACTTGTCATTACCCAAATTGCCATCCCAACCACCAGGTAAGGCCCTGCTCCAACCACTAGGTAGGCTGCCTGTGCTCCAGCAGCTTACAGAGTGCTCTAAAGCTACTCATTGTAAGCACATTCTTCACTGGGTGGTGTCCCCTCCACTGGTTTTTGTGCCCCCGCCCCCATCCTTTTGTACTGGGTGGGAACAGGTCCTTTCGTTGGTGGATGGTTTGTCTTAAAGGATACCGGGCTACTCCTTGTGTGAGATATTGCAGCATTGACTGGTTGAGCATTTGATCTAGTTCATTCTCTAACTGATGCTGAATACTTTTAAATAAGGTGGGCTGAAAACTGGGAGTCAGAAAAGAATTCTGACCTCTGCTGATGAGGGACAAGATTGGAAACCATTAGCCTCATTAATTCCTCTCCATCCACCCAAGAAACAAATAGTAATTCATTGAGAGGAGCACCTTCTCCACCAGGATTTGGAGCAAACGATAACATCCAGGGCATCAGTGGAATTTAAATGATGCGTAAGTTTTATGCCAGCACTTGGCACAGGGGTGAAATTGACCCTCCAGGGAAGCGTAACCACTAATGTGATAACAAAGGAGAGATCAGACACTTCCTAACAAGGGAGAGCATGACTTTCTTGAACAATACAAAGTTATGATGGGTAATTTTTTTAAATAACTGCATATACTTTATGATCTTGGATTCTTTATTTCCTTCACATCTTTAATTGTGGCAGCAATTATTAGCTCAGTAAATGAAAGCTTTGGAAGCATGATTACGTGGGAGTATTTCAAGTCATAAATTAGGTTTTTTTAACTCAGTAATTGCCAACGACTAATTCGTTATTTAAGACCTGAAAAGTTGAAATATGATTTCCTTGAATTGTAAGTGCAGGCAGGTTCTGAGTTAATTACTACCTAGCAAGCACCTTAAAATCAAATTCAGAGATTTCAAGGTGTACGTATCACGAGGCACTGGTAAATCCTTCAACATCTGCCTGGGAAAGGATGGCTGTATTTGATAGATGAGGCTGTTCTTCTGAAGGTCTATCTATTATGTAGCTACAGTCATTAAAGGCATTACAAGTGCACTGGCAGTAAAGAGTTTAGGCTTCTGGAGGTTCTCACATAAATTAAGATTATATTCATGAATGTCTGGTTTGGAAATTACCAACCCTAATTTCACCAGCTGGAGACAAGGTCTTGGTCAGAGTTCTGGAAAAAACACAAGCATGTGTGTAAATCATGAGTTGTTAGCTGCAGTTCACAATCTACTATTGGCAACAGAAGCTACTTCTCCACAAGGGACCGTAATAATTGCAGTAAACTGGTAAGGTAAATTAGCCTGGGGGATCAGAGGGCTGATAGGGCCTGTTTACACAGTTTCAGATCCACATATGGTTCTTTTACTTGGGCAGGCTAAACTGAAATAGTGCATAAAATAAAGGGAAAGAAATATGAACTTATGTAAAGAAAGGGCAATGGAGGCAGGCATATAGCAGCTGTCACAATGCTGGCTTGCCACAGTTCTTCAGTACCAGGGGAAAATGGGAACTGTAGCTAGCCTGGCACCAAGGCAGTAGTCTGAATTGGTCTCAAACTCTCCTGCCTTCCCAAGTTTACCTCCTCTTCCCTGCTATCACCACACCCCTGTGTCCTCTCTCAAATGGAGACTCAAGCTTTCAGACGGGCCGACTGAAAAATTACTCCCTGCTGCAGGAGGAAAGCAGACTTTTGAACCCCTTCTCATTCCCTGGGAGAGAAGAGAGAGTGCATCTTTAAACAGAACAAGAAGTCCACTATTTCCTTCTGTGTGTCAGCTTGTGCCTTTATCTGCTCCTAGTAGCAGATTTCCTCTGCCTTAAAAAATGCCCCAGAAGGCTAATAAGGTTCTGCCTGCTTCCTGGCCATGGTTAACCTTTGCTGTCTTGGTGCAGAGCTCCAGGACTTTCTGACCTAGTGTTCCTTCTGTCCGCCTGAGGATCACTCTATGGTAGCACCTTTCAGTAAGCATTGGCCATTCAGTGTTAAACGTCAAAGATGAATCAGTGGTGTAACACACTGTCCTCCCATCAGGAAATAAACTAAGTCCTGTTTAAGAAATTTACATATTTTATACAATTATTATAAAATAAATGTTACAATCTATAACAACCATTGCAGCATTCTCTAGAGTCATGAAACACCCTGATATCGACGTAGTGCCATGGGTGCTGGGTTAGGCCTTTGGGAACAACGAAACATAGGCACGCTCATATCAGCTCACATTTCGTCTCCAGCAGTAACCAATACCTTATGCTTACAAAGAAGGTGCAAGAAACTCCAAGGTGGATAATTTGGATACCCATAGGAGAATTTCTTCTGAACCCTCTCAGTTGGAAGTTGGGTTATGACCCACACGCAGCCCTGCTTTTTCAGGTTAATGTCTCAACTGGAGTGTAATTCTCAACTCCTTTGTTGCGCTCATTGTGGTATTTAATGAATATTTATTTTGAACAGGAGACAGGATACCTGTTTAGCTGCTGATGGGACAAGTCTTGATGCCCTTCCTTAGTCTGTATTAATTCTTACACTGAAGTAAATGGGAGTTTTGCCTGAGTGAGCTTTGCCCTAGCAAAACACAGACTGAGACCTGAGTAAGAACCTTAGCTGCTGGCACACGGGGGGTTTTGTCTGATTAATGACTTCTGGACTGGGCTAATATTTCCCTGTGGTATAGTAGGCCTGATTTTGGCCTTACACCAGTATAAATCATCAGTAACTCTGCTGAAGCCAAACAACTAGCTTTGACTCCTGCTTTTCTGCTAAGCTCGGTTTTCTTTTACCCACTTGTCCATTTTGTTGATTTGTTGCATCCTGACTGACAGATTGTGAACTCGCTGAGGCAAAGACTTTTCCTAATCTGTGCAGCACCTGGCTCAGTGGGGACCTGCTCCTCGTATGGCATTCCAAGGTGCTACTGTAATACATGTCATAATAAATAATACACCAGCGTAAAACTCACATACATGACATTAGAGTCAGGCCTAGTATTTTTAGGAGGTACAGCATGCAACTCAATGTCTACTTTCCATTGCCCCTGAGATGGCAGTATTAGGTCACTACTGAGAAGTAAAGCTCTCAACAAGTACCTAATTTTCACAGATCATAGAGTGTAAGGTGAGAAGGGACTATTAGATCACCTCGTCTGACCTCCTGCATATCACAGGCTATTACATTTCACCCTGTATTGAGTCCAATAATTTGTGTATGGCCAAAACATATATTCCAGAAAGGCATCCAACCTTTGGTTTGAGGACAACATACACCACTTCCCTTGATAATTTGTTAAAACAATTGTGCCTAATTTCTAATTCGAATGTCTGGTGTCAGCTTGCAGCCACTGGTCCTTGTTATGCCTCGCTCCATTAAATTAAAGAGCTCTTTAGAAGTTGGTATTTTTCTCCTGGTGAAGGTACTTGGACATTGTAATCAAGTCACCTTTTTTTTTGTCTTTTTTTTTTTTTTATAAACTAATGAGATTGAGCCATAAGTCTCTCAGTGTAAGGCATTTTCTCCAACGCTTGAATCATTTTTGTCTCTCTTTTCTGTCCCCTCTCCAACTTTGCAGCATCCTCTTTCATGGATTCATAGATTTCAAAGCCAGAGGAGACCATTGTTATCTAGTCTGCAACACAGTCCATAGAACTTCCCCAAAATCATTCCTAGAGCAGATCTTTTAGAAAAACATCCAATCTTGATTTTAAAATGGCCAGTGATGGAGATTTCAACACAACCCTTGGAAAATTGTTCCAATGGTTAATTATCTTCATGAGTTATTAAATTTATGCTTTGTTTCCAATCTAGCTTCAACTTCCAGTCATTAGATCATGTTATACTATTCTCTGCCAAATTGAAGAGCCTGTTATCAAATATTTCTTCCCAGATAGACTATAATCAAGTTACCCCTCAACCTTCTCTTTGTTAAACTAAGTAGATTCGAAGACAGTCTAACACTATAAGCCATGTTTTCTAATGCTTTAATCATGCATGTTGTTCTTCTCTGAACCTTCTCCAATTTATCAACATACTTCTTAAATTGTGGACACAAGAACCGGACGCAGTATTCCAGATTCCCCGGTTTATGCCTTTTGGCCACAGCGTCACACTAGGAGCTCATGTTCAGCTGATTATCCACCACAACCACCAAATCTTTGTTAGTCACTGCTTCCTAGGATAGAGACACCTATTGGGTAAGTATGGCCTACATTCTTTATTCCGAGGTATATACATTTAGCCATATTAAAATGCATATTGTTTGCTTGTGTGCAGCGTACTAAGCAATCCAAATCGCTCTGTAGTTGTCCTCTTCATTATTTACCCTTTCCCCCATTTTTGTATTATCTGCAAACGTTATCAGTGATTTTAAGTTTCTTCCAGATCACTAATAAAAAAAAAGTTTAATAGTGTAGAGCCAAGAACCAATTACTGCCATTACCATTAGAAACACAGTCATTCGATGATGATTCCCCACTTGCATTTACATTTTGAGACCTATCAGCTAGCCAGCTTTGAATCCATTTAATGTGTGCCACTTTAACTTTATCGTTCTCGTTTTTTAGTCAAAATATCATGTGATGCCAAGTCAAACTCTGGAACAGGATGCAGTATCCCAGTATTGGTCTCACCAAAGCTGTACATAGAGGTAAAATAAGATCTCTACTACTCACTCCTCCCCTGCTTATATATCCAATGATGATTAGCCCCTCTTGCCACAGCATTGCACTGAAAGCTTATTTTGAGTTGTTTGTCAACTATTGCTCCTAAATTCTTTTCACTGATTTCCAGGATACAGTCACCCAGTTCAGTAGGCGTGGCCTGAATTCCTTCTTTCCAGTTATATAAAACTTTGTATTTAGCTGTATTAAACTGCATTTTGTTCGAATAGGACCAGGTTACTAAGTGATCCATATTGCTATGCATGACTGCCCTGTCATCTGCAGTGTTGTGGCTGCGTTGGTCCCAGGATACCAAAGAGACAAGGGGGGTGAGGTAATATCTTTCATTGAATCAACTTCTGTTGGTATGAGAGACAAGCTTATGAGCTTGCAAAGAGCTCTTCTTCAGGTTTGTCATCATTCACTCCTCTAATCTTTGTGTCATCTTTAAGTTTTCATAGCAATGAATTTATATTTACTTCCAGATCACTTTTGAAAATTTTGAATAGCATCAGGTTTAGTACCAATACCTGCAAAACCTTTCTAAAAACACCCCCATTTGATGATGATTTCCCATTGTCAACAATTTTTGAAATCTGTCAGTTACCTAGTTTTTAATTGTATAGTGATCATTTTTAGTTAGTTTAGATACTTGATATTGTATAGTGATAATTTTTAATCAGAATGTTTTGTGCTGGTAAGCCAAATGCCTTACATAAAAGTAACTGTGCTGATGTAATATAGACTTATCAACCAAACTTGTAATTTCATGAAACAATGAAATCAGGTTTGTTTGACAGGATCTGTTTTCCATAAAATCATGATGAATGGCATTAATTATATTCCTATCTTTTAATCATTTATCATTTGGAATCCCGCATCTGCCTTTCCATTATTTTCCTTAGGATTCATGTCAAGCTAACCAGCCTATAGTTACCCAGGTCATCCCGCTTTCCCTTTTTGAATATTAGCACATTAGCTGTCTTACAGAATTTGCCCAGTATTCCAAGATGCATTAAAAATTATCATCAGCAGGCCAGAGATCTGCTCAGCCTACTCTTTTAGGACTCTTGGGTGCAAATTATCCAGGTCTGGAGATATAAAAATGTTATCTAACATCCTCCTCAGTTACTAATGGAATGGAAGTACTTCATCATCCTCATGTGAAATGAGTACCTCATCCTGCTTCTTCCCAAATACAAAACAGAAATATTTATTGAACACTTCTGCCTTTTCGGCATCATTAAATTAAAGCAATCATTTTCAAGGGGTGTCCAAGATTTTTCATTGATAGTTCTTAATGCCTAAGTCTTATCTTATTAGAACTGAAATTTAAACAGCAGAAATCCATGTTCGAATGTATGGTAATGGATGAGCCTACTTTTAAACTGTTTTCTTTATTATTCATGTTTTCTGAGTGCTGTTCCTGATTGCTATGTCAGAGGGTTGGCAAGTTTATAAGTGGCACAATTAAAAATAGCTCATTTTAGTAATAACAGTACCATTTGTGATATTTTATTCAGCATTTGATGGTCCACAGAAGACTCTCTTGCTTTTTCATATGCCAGACTGTCTCTAGAGTCTAGGAGAACCTCTCTTAAATGCCATTGTCAGCCAGTCACATACAGTTCATCCCCTTGCATGAAATGAACCAGAGTAAATAAACAAATACATGACACACTGCATGAGTGCAATTCCTGGAATTTAAAAAGTAATTGCACCCCCTAAAGTGATTACATTCCTGCATAATAATAGCATAAAATATAATAATTACCAAAGCAATGAAACAATTCACTCAGCAGTTGAAATGAACAAGATTTGCTACCTGCTTCTTCGGACACTTATCAGGGGGAAAGTTTGCTTTTTGTTTTTCTGCTTAATATCCAAGAAAAAAAAAAGGTTGAGTATTGTTACTACAGAATACTGTGGATCTAATCCTGAAGCCTTTATACCGTCCTCATTCAAGGAAAACTCCCATTAACTCTGATGAGATGTTTCTACATCAGGCTATTACTAGGGTACATTGATGCTAGTATAACCCTAGTTCTTTTATGGACATGGAAGAGTTAACATACAGTCACAGAAAGCTTGATCTTGGAAAGTGTTGAGCACTCTGTCCCCAAGCCATCACAATTTTAAGTACATGAATAATCTCCTTGACTTCAGTGGGGCTACTTATGTGCTTGAAGTTAAGCACGTGATTTAGTGACATGCTGGATCAGGACCAGAGTACTTATCACTTTGGATGATCAAGCCCAGAGATCAGAAGCCCTAGCTCAGAGCAGTTCTAGAATATAAAGAAAGAGCAAGAATAGATAAGAGCATATTTAGACTGGCTTGGGCAGAATCTGCCTCTTCAAAACAGTTTCAAGTTAATCAGTTCCCCACGGCAATTCTTTATCTAGTTTAAATAAAGCCAATTACCAAATTCAGTACCGAATTCTCAGAAAACAGCTTCTTGAATGTCTCAATGTGACAAATCATTGCTGGCCTGTGATACATTATACCCAGTGACATTTCATTCTCACCAAGATATGATTGAAGACGCCGGACATGGCTGTTTTCAAAGCAATGTGTGGGACGCCAACTCGTACTCTCTGTTATCTGTTAACAAGATCCCTGTGCCTAACTCCTACCAGCACTTTGAAATTTTAACCTCCCTGTGTCATAACAGGGATGCGTCATTATCCACATGGGAACTGGAAAGAAAAGACCAGGGAGAAAAATAACAGATAAAAACTGTGTATTTTAAAGAGATTTTAAACATTATGGTTCTCATGGAAATATGGGCCCAATCTGCTCCCTGGGACACAAGTGATTCTTTTCAGGGTTACAGAATTGATCCGTTTTAATTATATTAATGTAATGGCTTTTTAAAGTGTTGAATTGGGAGAATGCAGGTATCACGCTGAATAGCCATATCAAAATATGAGTAATAATGGAACATGATAAGGAAAATCAATCATTAATATTAATCATTTCAGGGTGAACTGCCTGTATTGAAGTCAATGGGAGCTGTTTGGGGTTTTTAGTGTACTGGATATAGTGTGTTTAGATTTTCAGAAAGCCTTTGACAAGGTCTCTCACAAAAGGCTCTTAAGTGAAGTAAGCCCCTCATGGGATAAGGGGGAAGGGACTCTCATGGATCAGTAACTGGTTAAAAGATAAGAAACAAAGGGTAGGAATAAATGGTCAGTTTTCAGAATGGAGAGAAGTAAATAGTGGTGTCCCTCAGGGGTGTGTACTGGGACCAGTGCTGTTCAACATATTCATAAATGATCTGGAAAAAGGGGTAAACAGTGAGGTGGCAAAATTTGCAGCTGATACAAAACTACTCAAGATAGTTAAGTCCCAGGCAGATTGTGAGGAGCTACAAAAGGATCTCTCAGAACTGGGTAACTGGGCAACAAAATGGCAGATGACATTCAGTACTGATAAATGCAAAGTAATGCACATTGGAAAACATAATCCGAACTATACATATAAATGATGGGGTCTAAATTAGCTGTTGCCACTCAAGAAAGAGATCTTGGCGTCTATATCTGAAAACATCCATTGAATGTGCAGTGTCAGTCCAAAAAGATAACAGAATGTTAGGAATCATTAGGAAAGGTATATATAAGATAGAAAATATCATATTGCCTCTATATAAATACATGGTACACCCACATCTTGAATACTGTGTACAGATCTGGTTGTTCCATCTCAAAAATATATATTGAAATTGAAAAAGGTACAGAAAGAAGGGCAACAAAAATGATTAGAGGTATGGAACAGCTTCGATATGAGAAAAGATTAATAAGACTGGGACTTGTCAGTTTGGAAAAGAGACGACTAAGGGGGGGATATGATAGAGGTCTATAAAATCATGACTGGTGTGGAGAAAGCAAATAAGGAAGTGTTATTTACTCCTTTTCATAACACAAGAACTTGGGGTCACCAAATGAAATTAATAGGCAGCAGGTTTAAAAAAAACAAAAGGAAGTATTTCTTCACACAACGCGCATCAACCTGTGGAACTCTTTGCCAGAGGAAGTTGTGAAGGCCAAGACTATAACAGGGCTCAAAAAAGAACTAGATAAATTCATGGAGGATAGGTCCATCAATGGCTATTAGACAGGATGGGCAGGGATTCAAAACCATGCTCTGAAGTGTCCCTAGCCTCTGTTTGCCAGAAGCTGGGAATGGATGACAGAGGATGGATCACTTGATTACCTGTTATATTCCCTCTGGGGCACCTGGAATTGGTCACTGTCGGAAGATAGGATACTGGAATAGATGGACCATTGCTCTAACCCAGTATGGCTGTTCTTAGGTTCTTTTTTATAAAGTGGCCCCAGCCAAGCTATTGGAAGAGATATAAGCCCCCAAACTCCATGGTTGAAGCCAACCTCTAAGTATTGGATGTTACGTGAGAAAATATTTCCTGAGGAAAGTTATTCCATGACTGTCTACTGCCCGTCTACTGTAGGGTTTCCTACACCTTTCATTGAGAACATCTGGTAATGGCCACTGGATACGGGATGAGTTGGACCACTGATCTGATTCAGTGTGGTAATTCCCGTGTTTGTAAGGTACTCTGAGTACTAAACAGTTAAAGAAGAATACTGAACAGCTAACCCAATGTAAAGACATTAGAAAACCACCCATCAAATAAAATACTAAAAGTCAAAACAAAGCAATTTATTTTAAAAAGGGGGTGATTACACTCAGGGACCCACCATTGGTAGGACAGCAAATACCCATGATAAAGAAACACTTGCTGTAGCTTTTAAAAAGTGGACAGAGATGTACTGAGGTAAATACATTAGGAGCAGGTTCTCACCCAAGATGCCACCAGAGCAAAGGCCGAGTCACCTATTTACCTAAGGCACAATCAAACCCTGAAACGCAAAGTGTTAAAGCAGGGTGAGGTTCAAATAGAGCCAGATTCCTTATTGTAGAGGGCTTTTGACATTAAACAAAGCCCAGTTAGAGTTGAGTTTAAGCTGCAAAATTTAGATCCAGACCTGGATTTCAAAACTCCCCAAAGACTGAGGTGCTTGAATCCAGAATTTTGTTCAACCCTTTACTAGAGACAGCCATCAACTGTAACATGTGTATCTGGAAACTGGGTTCAGAGTCCAACACCCTTTCTCCAGAACGTGTGTTCAGATCTGGGCTTTGGGTCTGAGTCCAAACTCCATACCAGTAGTCCTCTTTTTGTAGACAGTCATTGTACAGAATGCAGTGTGAGCGTAGTGTACCCACCATTGCCCAGCCTCTGAGCAAACCTACCACCACATTGTATACAACATGTCCTGGTGCAAAAGCCCTCCCGGGAGCCCTACCTAATAACCAAGTCTTCTGGTTATGGGGTGGGGGAGGAATTGCTCTTGCTAGGACCAAAATGGCACAAATTAAGGTGCAGCCATTGCAGCTTGCTCTTCTAGAAAACAAACCATAACAAAAACCCAATACCACCTCTCCACATCACATCTAACTCAAGTTTATGAAAGGCCTGGTTGAAATTATCACCTTTTCCTGACTCACCACTTCAGAGCGTACATTCTCAGAAAGTGGGGACCCAAACGTGGAGAGAAATATCTAATCTGCCAGTACAGATAGATGTTGAAAGCCTGAGCCTGGCAAAACTGAATGAACCTAGAATCATGGAGGTTAGAAACGGAAGAGACCTGAGTTTCCTACAAATCTCCCCTGTTAGTTCCAATGTCAGAGCAGGGTTCTTAGGAAATCATTAGTGTATGATAATGGGGCAAATTCTGTCTTTAAATAGGAGTGTGTATCTTCCAGTGGTGCCAATGGGAGTCAAAAGTGAATTTGTGAAAGCAGAATTTGGCCTCCTCTGCTTACTAATTAATAGTACTTGGTATATTTTCAAGTGTATATATGTATATACAGTAAGCCCCTTCGGCTCAGTTTGTGCTTTCCCTCAAGCCAGACCCTTTAGCATGATTGTTTCTGCTTGCCATTTCCTGGCTTAGCCTGAGAGCTACCATCACTCGTATGCTGGTGCTCGAAGAACCAGGTTTGGAAACTTGCTCACAGCTTGAAAACTACTCAATATGTTCGTGCCCGGGGAGCAGGGAGCGCAGTGCATCAGTCTCTAGAAATCATTCGGGCCACATCAGTAGGCTCTGAAAAGCTTTATGGATTTTACATAAATCTTGTTTCTCTTCTTGCGTGCCAAAATCCTCACTGCTAAAAAGGTGGTGGTGTTGCTGACGGTGCCTGAATTCCCCTAAGATAACTGAAAAGACACAGTTTCTTCATTTCACTTTCTGGTAGAGAAGAGCCAAAGACATGCAATTCTGACCCAGATTTTGAACAGCTCAGAGATCAGGAGTCTGTCCGGTCTCTACTTTATCGTACATGTTGTTACATCTTTACTCTCTCCTATAATTCCTACTTTCATCTCTAGGGGGTCTCATGCTAAAACATAAGGCAGAATACAACCAGTATGTATGTGACATTATTCGTATTGTGCTGGTGGTAAAACTAACCCTCGCCTGCCCACAATCCAATCATATGTCCCGGACAGATCAGCTTTCTTTTCCTTTCTATATACTCTGAGCCCTCCCTCTGTATCGCCCTGGACCTACCATGGGATGTTTTGTTCTTCACACATCATCTAGGCTTTTCTGTAGTATGTTCTCTCCATCTAAGTCCTGCCTTCTTGTTTTTGTTGCGATTTCCAAATAGAAAAAAAACCATGATTTATAGGCAACATGTTATTTACATGTGTAATATCGTAGCAGGGTAAATGCTTTTTGAATTCCAGTATGATGAGAGTTCTGTAGCATTCTCTGGATGATTCCCTCTTACATATGCATTGATGTGCTGCTTTACTTTCAATGTACAATACATTCAAAAAATATGGGAGCAAACAGACCCTTAGAACAAAGTAGGACACAGGGTTTAGCATAGAGCAATTTGTAAAACAAGCTTTGTTGAGGTGGGCAGTGACTGTAGGGAGATGGAGTACAGTTCTGTCCTAACAACACAATCAGCCTTGAGGATATTACTCTTACTGCCTGCTAGAGACAGGTGGTGGGTGGGGTGCTCCAATAAAAGCCACACCCTTGGCATGAGGTGATGTTCCCTAGGGAAGTGGTTTGGTTGCACAATTACTTCAGCAGGTTTCCACTTGCAGGGATACAAAGGAAAAAAATGAATGGTCAACTTTGTTTTTCACAAAGCCAGGGCTATTATTTCCCATCCCCACTCCAACCCAGCACACACACTGGGGTTGCCATTTGTGAAACAGTTGCTTGATGTCAGATGACTTTCATCCTCTACTTCCTTGGACTCCCTGGGCTCCTCTGCATTCAACCCTCTTTCTTTTCGTCTCCAGGTCTCTGTCCTCTCCTCCTGTATGCAACCCTCTTGCTTGAAATAGCTTCCTACTTGTCATGCACCTAGCACCGTCTCTCTCCCTCTGCAGATCCCTCCATGAGAGGGGCTTCTTTTACAAAGCATTCCCTCAGTGCTCTTCGCACTGCACCTGCCCACACCTGAACCCTTGTCCCATGTAGTACATTTGCCTGTGACTTTTTATGCATTCTCTACAGAGCCATGTATATTTACTGCTCTGTGAGGAAAATTCCACCCATCAGCTTGCCTGTCTTCCAGGCACCCTCCACCATCATTTGTGCCACCACAGGACATCAGAATGGAATCAGCTTGGTGCAACGAGGGGACAGCGACAATAGTTGTTAATCACTCTTGTCACTGCCCCAACCATCTGTCCACCAGGTTTTGATCTGCCAAGACACCTGTGGTCATTTCTTAACTGGTTTCCAACAGGACAGGGACACTGTGCAGCCAATTTTTTTAAATGGGTTTTTTCTAATGACCCGCAACGCAGTTGGGGTCAACTTCAGACTATGTCACATATCCCCGAGGAGTGTCCACTGACTTGTTTCAACAGTGGGCTACAAGCTCTCTACCTGGCTGATGATAATGCCATCAAATGGCTGGGCACATTGCGTATCTGCTGATATGTGACAAAAAATGCCCAAATGTTAGTGTCCAAAGTTAGGCAAATACAGACGTATTTAGGCACCTAAATATTGCCCTGGCTTTTATTGGTGCTGAATGCTCCTTCAGACCACTTAATTCAATGCCTAAATACCTCTCTACTTACATGATCCTCATCACTGTCATACTGGGCCTCACAGTCTTTAAGGCATTTTTCCCCCACGACACTGCATCAGGCAAAGAAATATTTCCCCCATTTTACATATAGGAAAGCGTAAACATGGGGTAGATTAGGTTATGCAGGGAGTCAGAAGTTAACCTGGGAGTTGAATCTAGGTCTCCTGAGCCCTAGTCCAGCACCTATTCACTAGACTAGCCCATCCTTTCTTATCACAGCCGCTAGGTGCCCAACTTGGAAAACGTTGGCCTACATAATAGTTGCTGCTCAGATATCCTGAATATAGTGCCCCGCAAGTGATATTTCTAAGTCTTAATCTAACACGTTGTTGATTAACCACAGTTGTTAAATGCTTCTCTAAAAGTCACTTAATTTTATTCTCTTTAAACATTTTATTCATTGAACTATTTTCAGCCATTTACATGATTCACCAAGAGAGACAAGATTTGAATGCTGCCAAAGTGCTAAGAGTGTTGTGATCTGCTGAGACACAGTTAAGTTATCCCTTGCATCCATGGGCATAACACCATCTTCATTCAGGTGACACTTTTATACCATCTGAGCTGAGAAATCTAAAAATGCTTTCTAAACTGCCTGGTGGCTGGGATACACAATTCTCTATCAGCCTTTGGGCTGGTCTACACTACCGCTTAAGTCGTTGTAACTTATGCCAATGCAACGCGGTGGTGTAGACTTGCCCTTAGTGTGTAATGAAGATTCTTCCACTCTCTTCAAGACAGGGACTGCTCCCTACTATGTGTTTATAATAATATAATATATGGAGATATACCTGTCTCATAGAACTGGAAGGGACCTTGAAAGGTCATTGAGTTGAGTCCAGTCCAGTCCCAGTCCCCTGCCTTCACTAGCAGGACCAAGTACTGATTTTTGCCCCAGATGGCCCCCTCAAGGATTGAACTCACAACCCTGGGTTTAGCAGGCCAATGCTCAAACCACTGAGCTACCCATGCCCCCGTGCTGTTGGTACAGCACTTAGCTTAATGGGGACCCCTGTTTGGGTCACTGTAATATAAATGATAGATCTGCAATACGCAAATATCTTATTTAGTCACATTGTTGCATTCAAGGTTAAGAGAATAAAAATGGATGAGTTTGGTGTGTTTTTAAGGTTCTTTTAAAAGTATAAGACCTGCAACCTACGATATTAATCTTATCATTATATTTATACCGTGTCTTTGCAAAAGGTCTCAAAGCTCTTCCGAAACTATATGCATACGCCACCACTGAAATGTGACCGTCTCTAGGGTGAGACCATGACAGGTGTTTCACAGCCCACAGCAACACTAGTAATAATAATACTTGCAGCACTTACATAGCATTTTATACTGTCAAAGCGCTTAAACAAATTAATTACAGCACTACAGAAGAGATTCGGACAGGATATGAAGAAAAAATTTTATCAATTTGAAACTACAAGGGGAATTTAGAGAGACATAATGTAATTACTGAATTTGGAATCTAGCCAGGATACCACTGTTAAAAATGCCATGGGATCTTTAATGACCACAAGCGGTCAGGACCCTGGCTTTTTATCTCCTCTGAAATCTGAGGAAACCCCCATCAAAATGTGTTCAATCATCAGCCACCTGAAAGGGATGATTAGAACCAATTAAATTTCATTCCCAGGTCCCTCACAGCTATATCCTATGGGCTAGGCTTAAAAGCCCTGGCAGAGCTCATTTGATTCAGAATTCAAGAACTTCAAACTTCCTTCCAATTAAAACAGTTCCAATTTTTGGTGATATTTACAAATGATTCACCTCTTAAGTGAATTAACGGATCTTAATTGGATTAAAATGCCCAAGCAATCCACCATCTCAACCATTCTCCCTTCTCCTTTTGCTACAATAAGCACTTCAAGTGCAGGTATTGCTGAACTAGAGAATTACTTCATGCCAATTTAGAAGTGTTATTGCTATATAGAAATACAATGTCACAAGAGCCAAATTTTATGACGCACAAAAGAGGAACCACTAACTGTAGAGGGCTGTAAGAGAGATGGAGAAAAATCACAATCCCCCACCCCATCTCCACGGCCACCATAGGAGGGCAGGAGAAGGTGTAAGGTGCTGTAATAAGTACTAGAGCTCCCTCTAATGGTGTTTTTATAGATACAGCAAGTTGGGAAACAGAATTTCAGTTCCATGAACATTTTTGAGTTCGGGTAAATTTTTTTCATCCAAATGAGATAAAAAGCCAAAACTTCTAAATTATTCACAGAACTGAAATTCCACAATTCTGTGTCTTGGAAACGAAACAGAAATATTTCAGTAGTGGAAACATTTTGGTGCTTCTGAAACAAAATTTGCTCCCTAGAATCCCTGGCAGCTGGGGAATTGGCTGCCTGGGAGCTGGACAGCCCAGGGAAGCTGGTTCAGCCCACCAGGCAGGATGTAGGGGAATCGGGAATCCTTGGGAGTCGAGCAACATGCCTGGCAGACTACCGAGGAGCTGGGAGCCCAGAAGAGCTGAGAGTCCCAGTTCCACAGCAACCCACCTGGTGGGAAGCCCGGGCTTCCAGGTTCCCTGACTCTATGGCACAGCCAGATCTTTCCAGTAGCCTGTAGCAAAGGTGGAGAGCCTGGAATCCAAGAAGCCATGGAGCTAGAAATGGTTTTCCTGCAGAAAATGTCAATGTTGTGGAAATTTGGAAAATTCCCAACCAAGTCTAATAGCAAGTTATTTTGTCCTCTAAGTCAAATAGGCCATTTCCATCTCTCTTATGGCCACAGTGCACAATTTTCTCACAGAAGACTTGCCTTCAGACTTGGTTTGCTCTCTGCCCTTATTGTTCCAGACTCAGCAAGACTGCTTACGATTTCTGTCTTTTTCATCAGTGCTCCCTCTGACAATATCATCTAACTAGCGCTGAGTTCCCAGGATTGCTTGCAACACTCGTCCCATCGCTCTTTGCCAAATCACAGGAGCTGATGCTACTTCAAGGAGCAGTCTGTTTATTAAACTGAAGCAGTCCCTTATGAGTATTCATTGTACAACATTTAGGGCCCACCTCCATTTGTAAATAAGCATGAGTTAAGTCCAACTTTTGTGAATTTCTGCCCTCCAATAGGGTAGTGACAATATCTTATCTCCAGGATAAGGGCTACTTGTTTACTTTGAAAAAAAAAAAGATTAATTGTTCATTTGAAACCATCCCAGATCCTTAAACCCCATTCTTCTCTAACACATATACAACCAGCCCAGCCCGTACACCATGTAGTACCTTATATTCATAACTCCATTATGTTCTAACCTCCAGTTCGACTGAAAGCATAAGGAATTACATGTGCCTTAGTATCCACCTTCCAGCATTAGTGTGGCTTGAATACCGGTTAGTTTACCCACACCACTACTGAAAACTGTGTCATGCCTTTCCATGGCTTTACTATCCTGCCAATCTAGCTCGATATTCTGTTCTATCATGGTTCTTGTCCTGCCCACATCACTATAGTATCTGAGTGCCTTCCAGTAGTGCATTAAAAGATGTGATTAACATCTGTCACATGAGGTTTGCTCGTTTGCTCATTCTCTCATCCTCTCCTCTGGGGGAGAAATGGAAGAATTTCTCCATTCCCAAATGGACCTGTTCTGCTCTACAAATAGTCATACATGACATTTCTGATCTTTGTATTCAGCTTCATCATGCAGAATCCATGCTGCCTTTATTTCTGTGTGTGCATGACTGAAGACAGGCAATAGAACACACAAAAGGGACAGCTCTCAGTAACCTTTCGCCATCATCCAAGAGACTATTGAAGTTGGAGGCACTGGACCGGATTCTCTGCCCAATTACACCAGTGCAATTCCATTGACATCAGTGGATTTACTCCTGATTTACACCACTGTAAATGAGATCAAGATCAGACCCCCTTTAGCCAGTTCCAACATGAAGGGATTCCCTGCCACTTGCAGTTCTTTCCGATCAATAGCTGAGCTTTTCTAAGGGTTTTTTAAGGTTTCCATGTATATTCATCTGTTTACATCTACAAAACACTGCCAGAGAACCGGCAGACAATTTTTCCTGTGGAGTCAACAAGAATGTGTCACAGTTGCATGTACTTTTGTACATGCCCTGGATATGCCCTTTTAACAACAAATTCAATGCAACTCCCCTTTGAAACAACAAGCATCCGCTTCACAGATGTGGATACGTCTATACTTACCTCCGGGTCCGGCGGTAAGCAATCGATCTTCTGGGTTCGATTTATCGCGTCTTGTCTAGATACGATAAATCGATCCCGGATCGATCCCGGAAGTGCTCGCCGTCAACACCGGTACTCCTGCTCTGCGAGAGGAGTACGCGGAGTCGACGGAGGAGCCTGCCTGCCGCGTCTGGACCCGCGGTAAGTTCAAACTAAGGTACTTCGACTTCAGCTACGTTATTCACGTAGCTGAAGTTGCATATCTTAGTTCGAAGTGGGGGGTTAGCGTGGACCAGGCCACAGTCTACTCAGCCATTTATAATCAGTTACTCACTCAGTACTTGGCTACTGTGGCATACCTTTGGCATACACCACTCTTAGCTTGGGCCATTTCTTCTGTCTCTTTTGCTGCACCCCCACTCCAAAGGAGTTTACAGGGGATGCTTCAGTGAGTCAGTTGCAGTCCTCTGATCTAGAGCCACGCAGCTCCAGAGTACGTTAGAGCTTCACAGGAGCAGCTCTAAATTTACACTACTGGAGGAACAGGTGTAGCTGAGCCCATCAATACCCCAGCCCCCGGAATGCCTCCTCCCATCCCTTCTGGCGTGGGGAGGGGTGGCTGGTGTTGGAGGTGGCTATCCCAATGGAGAATTCCCCTACCCAGGGGGAATTCTGCACTGGTGGCCATTAAAGCTACCAGCACAAAGTGGCCCCGGCAGACTGGATAATCTTGCTCGAGGTGGATGGAAGTGGGTCCAGCGATATCCCTTCCTGCACAGAGCCAGCCTGATTCTCCAGTGCCCTGCACCTTGTACAGTCATGTACACTTTGGCAAAGCAAATACAAACTGGATGCTAAATGTTACCAAATCAGAACAGTAGCATCTGTGCACAGGGGTAAGAGACTGAACAAGTGCAGACTCGAGTCCAGTGTTACCTGTGCCACCCACAGCCCTTTCATATATGAAAAATTCCTGTCCTCAATCAACTCAAGCAGCAATGCACAGTTAAAGAGTTCCAGGCACTACTATATCCATTATATTTTCTTCCACTTGCAGTCGGGACCACCCCACATGCCAACTATCAAAGTCTGATACCGCCATCAATCAAATGCCTTTTGATAAACCAGGAGGAAATAATCAGACTAGTTCTAGTGTATCCAACGAAAACTTTCGTTGAATTAAACCTCATTGTGCCTTGCACTGGAGACTGGAGCCCAGAACTAAGGCAACAGTAGGGAGCTCAGAGAAGAGAAAGAAACAATTATTAGGGAGCTGCCGGGATGGTCCAATGAAGAGACACTATATTTGTAGGGTGGAAATATGAAATCCGAAGATAAATAATTGTGGGTTTCACAATGAGGTATAACTAGGAGGAGATGGGTCTAAACAGAGCAGGGTTGGTTCAGTCAGTTCTGTCAAACCTGCAGCTGCAGCACGATCCCAGGTCATGATCCCAGGCAGGGAATGAGCAGCTTTATGTTGACTCAAGTCTGTGGTGAGGATGACTTGAGGAAATGTGGATGTCTGTCACTATTGAGACCTTGACTTGTGGGGGATGTTGCAAGTTCTTTCCTTCTTTGCCTTTAGTTTAACAGTACGTATGAATTCACTAGTCCCTTAATACTCTGCATACACACAGCAAATCAGTCCTGTATCTGAGGACATCTTGCCTATCCTTCTCTTTCCATTCCCACCCACTTCCCTTCACCTGCAATGTTGTAATGGGATAAGAGCTTGGAGTGTGATGGAGGGAGAAAGTTGCATGCTGAATCCTGGGTTTTTCATTACGGAGTGGGTGAAGGGAAACAAATGGCTTTGCAGATGGGTTTAAGGTTTGGTGAATTGCTGCAGGAAGCTGAGAAAAGGAAAATATAGGCTAAATAAAAGAAACCAAACCATCCAACCTCTTCCTGAGAGTGTAGGCGCAAGTGTAAGACATGATCATTAAGAGTAAGTTTCAAAACCAATTTTAAAGGCTCTTTTCCCATACAAGAACATAGATAGCTCATCTGCATCTTGTGCTCCGTTGATCAGAGGACATCAGCATGACCTGACTGTCACCTTTCAATCCCCAAAGCCTTGTGAATGATTCAATCCATGATTTTGGACTCTCTATAGGAAAAGACTGCAATGCAAACTTTGTGGATTTTTATCTGTCACAACTTAAGTCCATACAGCATATGTTCTATATTTTCCATAATATAAAGGAGAGGTTGCTCTTCAGATCTGGATTTGAACCAGGTCTGGGTAGGCCAGAATTCATATTCATATTCATATTCTCCAACTTAGCTGAGTAAAACAAGAGCACAGTCTAGCCCTTAGGTATAATTTTATTATGCAAGTATGAAGAATAGTTTTTTATTTGTCAAAAGAAGTCTCACTATCCTCAGGTTGTGGTGGATGAATGAAATATAATCATGCAGGACATTTTCCCTGGGAGGTATCAAACACCAGTCAGAACAAAGGAAGTGATGCATTGACTCCCTCCACAACAGAATTGACTGTATATTTCCCCACAACCTTCTGTTGTATGATCCAATTTCTTCTTTGCCAGGTGAGATCTTTTAGTGAAAAGAAAGGAATCCAGTTTCACCAGGAAGCCTTTGAACAAGTTGTCACCATATTGATGATTTATGGCAGTGTAGGGGAAACACCTTATATCACCATTTGTCCTTGGACCACTCCTTGCTGCCAGTCAGTGTGAGAACTTGACCCTATATGGCAGCTAGAACGGTCAAAGTTGAAGTGTTCATGAAGAGATAATCAAGCCACAAGAAAAAACCTCTCCTGGGAAAGGAATGTCAGCTCCTGGATGAGGATTGAATTGTTCAGGACATTTCTTTACCTAAAAGAAGCAAGTTAATATAGATTACATGTTCGTATTTATCATTTTATATAATGTGAAAATTCCAGTGTAATCTCTACTCTGCTCACAACAGTGTATGTGGAAATTAACTGGGAGATTAGGGAATCTTTGCTTCTTTCCAAATTCTCCAGAACAAAGCCAAAAATAAATGTCAAAAGCCACAGTAAATGAAAAAGACCATGTTATGTGGTTAAAGAATGAATGATTTCAAACTTACTCCAGTTTGGAGGTGACAAGTTTGGAAAATGCCAACCCCACTCAAACTTTGCAAGTTCAAAATTTAAAAACATCACATAACCTTTTGTGGCTTATCTGAGAGAGCCTTGAAGCAGAGTATGGGGAGGGCTTCCCGCAGAGAGGGCAAAAGGAGAGCCAGAACAAAAGGCCCTAGATCAGGGAGTTAGCCAGAAGCACAAAAAAATAAAAATAAAAACATGTCGTGGAAGTACCAGTTACAGATGTACAGGATGCAAAATCATGAAGAATGATAGATGAGACACCTGGAAGTAGAGCAAAAGAGATAGGAGTTCCTGGAAGATGAAAAAGATAAGGGATAATACAGTAAGAGCGAGAAAGAGGTAGAACCCAGGACACTAGAATTGTGAGGGGGAAAATGGGACACGGACATCAAGAGGGGTCTCTCTGAGGGGATAATGTCAAGTACACTGTAAAGAGCCCAACTTTGGGAGACAGGTATAGCAGCTCTGAACACAAGACTCATGTTGTATAATGAAAAGTAATTTTCTAGTAAACAAACATGAGCTGGTCAAAATAATTTCAACCAGATATAGCTTTTGAACCAAAATGAAAATGGAAACTGTGGAAATTTTTTATCTTGTTCCAAATATCCTAGTTTTTCAAAGAAAAAGAGAAAATACAGAAATGTTCTGGTTTATGAAAGCTGACCATGTTTTGAGTTTTCTTTGTAACATTTTTATAGGATACCTATAAAAAAAATTTTAAAACCACAAATATATAATTAGCATTTTTGACCAGCTCTAAAAAGAAACCTTCTAAATATTCCCCAAATCGTTAAGACTCAACCTCCCCACTTAAGATTCTCTGATCCCAGCTCCGAATGCAGTTGGACAGTGGGAAACGCTATATAGCGGTGGGCTAAAGACAGTGGCCACCATTCAAGTAATTTACCTAGAATTTCTGCACTGTGTTGCTTGTGGGTAAACATTGACTTTTGCCCTGCTTCTGAAATGATCTGGGAATGAAAAGATAAAAAAAAAAATAAAGCAACTGCCCTGAATCATAATTTAGAACCCAATGTAACTAAAACCACAACATTTTTGAGTACTCTTAAAATCTAGAACCACCAGTTTTTAAGGTCCTCCTCTCCTACATTCCTTACCCATCCATGGGAATTTTAGGAATACCAGGAGCTCTAAAACTATATAAAGGAGGATAAAATTGGATCTGTCCTTTTCTCAGCAACCTCACAAAGTCATTCCAGGCACTAAAATGTATTCTTTTGCTGACAAGAGCTTTCTTTTTTTAGAACCCATTACAGTCCCCACCCCTCATCTCCAATAATAGTTGCACTTTACAATTTTCAAAAGCTGTCAACATCACCCATTCTCCACACTAAACATACACTTTTTCTATTATGTGTGTCGAATTACTTGTGCCACA
Source organism: Chrysemys picta bellii (assembly GCF_011386835.1). Classification (NCBI taxonomy): domain Eukaryota; kingdom Metazoa; phylum Chordata; order Testudines; family Emydidae; genus Chrysemys; species Chrysemys picta. Next base: position 11,868,477 of record NC_088799.1, on the reverse strand, counting down.
ATTAAATCTTTATTTAGCTGATGGCAGATTACCCCTGTGGCAGATTCTCATTTTTCCCCTACTAGAATGGTAATCTAATCAAATAATGGTGTGCATCTATGAAAAAAAAAAGACTGCAGCAATGTTTCATAAGATGGACACACTCAGCATGTTAAACTATGTCTATTAAGATAATTGGTTTTGTTTGATCAAAATTGCAGACTCTTACAGGATTTCATGACTGATGATACTTAGCCCAACATTAAAAAAATAAAGATTGTCTTTGTTTGTGAGCCTGATAATGGAATGAGATGTCTGAAACAGAAGAGACAAATCCTGGTTCTACTGGGCCAAATTCAGCACTGGAAAAAGCAGTAAACTTCCTCAGAACATAATAGAAAATATCCCTGTTTGCCCTGATGCAGTGAAATAACACACCATCAGCACCACTAATTGGAAAATGCATTCTGTTTTACTACCCTCTAGGAACATATTCCTAGGTCTAAAACTCACACTCCAGATTCATAGATTATAAAGCCAGAAAGGACCATTGTGATAATCCAGTCTGACCTCCTGCATAACACAGGGCCTTGGACTTCCCTGAATGAATGCCTGTTTGAACAAGAGCATATATTTTAGAAAAATATCCAATATCAATTGCCAATGATGGAGAATCCACCGTAACCCTTAGTAAATGGTACTAATGGTTAATTATTCACACTGTTCAAAATGTGCACCTTATTTCCAGTCTGAATTTGTCATGGTTCTGTTTCAAGCTATTGTATTGTTTTATATCCTTGTCTGATTGAAGAGCTCCCTGTTATCGAATTTCTGTTCCCCATGTAGGTTCTTATAGCCACCTTTTAACTTTCTCACTGATAAGGTGAAAAAGATAGGGCTCCTTGACCCTCTCACTACAAAGAAAGTTTTCCAATCCTTTAATCATTCTCATAGCTCTCCTCTGAATCTTCTCCAATTTCCCCCACATCCTCCTTGAATTGTGGACACCAGATTCAGACAGTATTCCAGCAGTGGTCACCTCAGTGCCAAATACTGAGGTAATAACTTCTCTATCCCTCACTATTCTCCTATTTATATATTCAAGGATGAATTGCATTAGCCCTTTGGGCCACAGCATCTCACTGGCAGCTCATGGTCAGCTGATTATCCACCATCTCCCTCCCAAGTCTTTTTCAGAGTCACTTCTTCCCAAAATAGAGTCTGCCATCCTGTATGGCCTTCATTTTTGTTTCCTAGAGGTATGATTTTACAATTAGCTATTGACTTCCAAGCAGGGACGGCTCCAGGCACCAGCACAGCAAGTGCATGCCTGGGGTGGCAAGCCGCAGGGGGCAGCCTCCTGGTCGCTGTAAGGGCGGCAGGCAGGCGGCTTTCGGCTGCACGCCTGTGGGAGGTCCGCTGGTCCCGCGGTTTCGGCCGAAAATTTGGCGGCGGGGACGCTGATGGCGCGGCACCGGCGGACCTCCCGCGGGCATGCCGCTGAATCTGCGTGACCAGCAGACCGCCTGCAGGCGCGCCGCTGAATCGCGTGACCAGCGGACCACCCGCAGTCGTGCCGCCGAAAGCCGCCTGCCTGCCATGCTTGGGGCGGCAAAAAACATAGAGCTGCCCCTGCTTTCAAGTAACTATAGATGCTATAGAATATAAATGCTGATGTTATAATTCAGCTGGACAATAATATGGACAATCTATGCTGGGGAGAATATGCTAGAGGACTACACATCCCTGGAAAAACAAGTGGAACTCAGTAGTGTTGAATAAACTGAGTCCCTTGCAGTTTAGCGGATGGGGGCCTTTCAGATGAGTCCTTGAACACTGATATCCTCTCTGCATAGATATTAAGGTTTTGTTCCTGAGAATCTGCAGCTCCCATTACTAGCTTGTGGTGCTACTGATCCACCGGCCCTCTGCTAACAGTAAATTTTGTGCCAGAGTCCTGGCCAATATACATGTAAATTATACATGTAGTCTGGTTCCTATGATAAATGACACAGCTATTAGTATGTACATTTTCTCAGAGCATTTAATCTCGGTCTAATCCATCCATCCATAGCAGAAGAGATGAGAGATAGGCAGATATGCAGGCATATAGCAATGTTTTTGTAACATGTAATGTTCTTATTTGCTTGCATGGGTATAGCTATAGGCAGTAGATTGTTACCGAAAATAAAACAATCAGAAAGAGAATGGGACTAAGGTAGAACAGACTTCACTGGTGATATGCTTAGCCTCTAAAGGGAATTGTATCACAGTTGACAATAAGCATCTCTAACTCCTATACACATTCGGATATACAGCACTAGCAAAATTGTCTGGAATTGCACCATCTGACAACTCCCCATTATGCTGCATGTAATATATATATAACTGAGTCTCACAACACCCCTGTGAGATAGGCATCACCACCTCCATTTTATAGACAAGTCTGTTGAGGAACAGAAGGGTTAAGTTACTTGGCTAACGTCATTCAGCAAGTCAGTGGCATAGTTAGGAAGAGTAGAGTCAGAAATGAAACCCCAAAGTCCTGAACTGTTAGTCTTCTGTTTAACCTTGAAACAATACTGCCACCCAGATAGTTAAGGGTTTTTTGTTTGTTTTGTTTTAAAATGCTCTCCCTATTAAATTACTGTAAGATACAACAGAAGAAAATCAGTTTCTCAGAGACATCATGTCTAATTCTCTATAGCATTTCACAGAGAATGTATTCTCATCTTGACACATGGAGATTTATGTATTTATGCTCCGTGCAATGAAATGGGAATAAAAGAGTAGAAATGAATCAGCACATACCCCCATTCCAACCCCATACATTTCTGTTAGTGCATTTAGATTAGGGAGTTTAATAATGTCTTTAAATAAAACCAAAAAAATCTCAAACCGTATGAACAATGGCAGACCCTTTGGAGGCCTTGTGAAAGATTAAATTTCCAACTGGGATAACAAGACAAGGTCAAAACACAGCTGATTAATGTGTGTGTGTGGCGGGGGAAGTTTCCATATGGGCTCACAACTGTTGGCTGCCTCTTTGCTTATAAATGAACCACCAAATAATCAGCGTTGCTGTTTTCTCAGGATTTCTAATTATATAACTTCACTGCTGGGGAGTGAACTTTGTAGGAATGAAGCATTTTTTCATAAGGGTAGATGTATCCAATAATACAGTCTACATGCCCTTTGAATATGCGATGCAGGTAGGACTTCCAGGCACCAGGCCAGTTGTGATAGCCCATCCTCCTTGCACCATGCAAATCAGATTGCCCTATTGTCCATGCACGGCACCGGCTGGGACAGCCCCCTCCCCCCCACACATTGCCAGTTTTCTCTCTTTCTTAAAATATAAATGTAACATGCACCGTGCTCACAGGCTTGGAACATCTGGGTAACTAGCTAGTGTGACACATTTAGGCCCTACTTATGCTCATAATGTCTGTGTGAAACCATCAATTTTCTCTGTGTGAATTTTCGCAGGAGAGACTGAAAAATTCTGCATGAAAACACATGAGTTTCAGCAAAGGCAACGTTTCTAATTTGTCACTAGAAAACCAAGTTTTGTGAGGCATAAGGCTGATGAGGGATAAGGAATTAGTTATAAAGCACTCACGCGCACACACACACACACACACACACACATACAAAATTACTAAATTGAATTAACTGCTGATGAGACTTCAGAGGATGCACTTAATGATGGGTTTCATGATGGGCAGATGCCGGCGCACAGCTTTAATGCACACTAGAGCACGCAGCACTCATTCCACTCTATGGCATATCTGAGCTAGTTTTTTATATTCATTAGGACATACATATGTAGCAGCTGGGGAGCACTCAGGAAGGATGTGGGGGGACACACATACAGAAGTGGCTTTAAGCCACCAATGTATTCCTCCCTGCCCCCAATCCTATGCCTGCTCTGCATTAGACCAGTCCCCTACCACAAACTGGAGCAATTTCAGGGGCCATTATGGCAGCGTGGGCTCATCGGAGTACAGGGATGCCCATAGCCATCTCCTTTCCCTTCCCAGCCCTCCCCCTTCTGTGTGGTGGCATAGGAACTGTTGGGCCACCCCAGGATTCTGCTACAGTTTGGGAACAGATCCACTGGCTTTCAGGAAGTTTAGCACCATGGTGCAGCACAAAGGAAAGGATCTGGCCCTTAGTTTCTTATTATGAACAGAATGAGGGTTTGCAAACCAGAAATACAGCTCCCCTTTCCAGTACTTCCTTCCCTTGGTGTTAATAACACCCCCCACCCACCCACCCAGTACTGGCAGAGCTCTCTCTGCTAGGCGCAAACCTTGTGTCCCAGCACCAGAGATCTGTATGGCTGAAATGGTTCAGTGGAGCCGTTTCTGTCAACACACATATCATTGATGAGGGTGGGGGTGTGTATGTGATTTACACACTTCTGCACTTTTCCACTGTTCCTACTCAGCCAGGGGCGGCTCCAGGCACCAGCGCAGCAAGTGTGTGCCTGGGGCAGCAGTCAGGCAGCCTTCAGCGGCATACCTGCGGCGGGTATGCTGAGGGACCGGCAGATCACCCGCAGAAACACCGCCGAATCCACGTGACCAGTGGACCACCTGCAGGCACGCCGCCAAAGGCCGCCTGACTGCTGTGCTTGGGGCGGCAACAAACGAAGAGCCGCCCCTGTACTCAGCAAGCCTGTAACTGTTTTAGAAGGTAGCACTGTTTCCAGTCAGAGGCAGTGTTAAGGAATTATAGTTATGACAGGCAGTTGTTCACATTGCAGTCATGCTGGCAGGTATTGTACAATCATATTGCTTTAGCTTTCATCTCTACACACTGTATATCAGGAAGCAAGTGTCATACTAAGGGAAAATTCTTGGAAAAGAATCATACCTGCACCCATTCTGAGGGAGCAAGTGAAAACTAAAGCCATTTGAAATGTGCCCAGTTTTAGTATTTGTTACAAACAAAAACTCAAACCTTGTTTTCTGAAGGATTTGCTAAGGGTCATAAACCTTCCCAGGGAACCTATCTGTGGTACCTATATGGCTCCCATTAACATACTATTGGAATGCCTCATAATCTTTAATGTATTTATCCTCACAACACCCTGTGAGGTAGGGCAGTGCTATTATCCTCATTTTACAGGTGGAGACCTGAAGCAGAGAGAGACTAAGTGACTTGCCCAGGGTTACAGAGGAAGTCAGTGGTACAGCAGGGAATTGAACCTAGGTTGTCCCAACTCTGGGATAGATCCCTAACCATGGGACCATACTTCCTCTCCACTGGACCAATCTTTCCTCTGCCTGTTCCTACAACCTGTGCCAAATTTCTAGTAAACAAGGCCCAATTGTGAAAAAACATGGTTCATTTTATAGCTTGGCATCACACTCCAGTGAAAGTCACCATTTTGCATGTTTCATTGATAAGCCAGGAGAAACTCAGATGTTGTGACTGAGATTATGGCTCATCCAAATCTGGACCTTGATTCCTCAGCTGCGAACCCTTGTGGATCAAAACCACGTGGACATGACCCTCTTGGAATCAAATTTCACAGATTTAGATACAAAAGCAGAGCCTTTATTTTTTCCCTGGAGGGGAGTTGTTTTTATATCTTTGGGCCTCCTTTTCTTTACCCAGTTTATGGTGTATAGATAATACAGCGACAAGTGTCTGTAATTAGAGAGAGAGACAGACACACAAACTTTCCTTTCACCCCAGCTATACACTGCCATAACTCCAGTGGAGTCAGAGGTGAAAGTAAGCCGGTACGTCTCAGTATGGCGTACTGGCAAGAGCCGGTTTGCCGTACCGGGGCGGCCTGGCTTCCCCAGGGGGCAATTTAAAGGGCTTGTGGCTCCCAGCAGGGGCTGGAACCCCAGGCCCTTTAAATTGCCACCAGAGCCTCACTTCTGGAGTCCTGTGGTAGGATTGCGGGGCTCTGGGGAATATTTAAAATGTCCGGGGCGCCCACTGCTTCTACCACCCCAGCCCTTTCAATAGCAGGACTCCAGCGGCTATTGAAAGGGCGGGGCGGCACAAGCAGGGGAGCCCCGGGCCCTTTAAATAGCCCCCGGAGCCCCAGACTGCTACTGCTATCCCGGTGGGGAGGGCACTTACCTTACAGGGTCTGCTGGGGCTGGCTCTAATTCCCTCAGCCATGCCCCTTCCACCCCAGGCCCCGCCCCTTCTGGGTGCCAGAGCTGGCCCTAGCGTACCGGTAAGTCACCGGACTTACTTTCACCCCTGAGTGGAGTTGCTCTTGATTTACACCAGCATAGCAGAGAAGAATCAAGCGCATAGCTTCCAACTGAGATTGAGACTGACTGATGCGAAATCCTCCAGGGGACACAAACGTGACTTGGTTACGACTTCGGTTGTGTGCCCTTCACTAGGCTCAGCCTCAAAGATTTTCAACTGGTGCAAATCAGCATGTTGCTCCATTGGCATCAGTGGAGCAGTGCCAACTTACAGCAGCTAAGGATCTGGCCCAAGATTTTTGGTTTGGATAAACCAAGGCATATGAGTGGTGGAAATACACATGATATTATGGACAGCTGAGTTGTCAATCAAGCAGACCCCAGGGTCTGCCTCTCCACTGGATATCAAGTGGTAAGAAAAATACACAGCTAAGACAGACATTTTACCATCACCCCAGAGTCAGCAGATACTACTGTTTTTCTCCTATTTTGCGCCCAGTGCATTGAGGGAGGGAGAAAGGGTGTAGGTTACAGTTTCCCAAGAAATATCAGATTGCATCCTCTCCCTCCCTTTCCCCACAACAGAGTATTTGTTATAATACAGCTCTCTCCCAAAGGTGTTGTCATTTACACTGGAGATGTACAGAGTCTTGCCCTATGGGGAAGGCTGGTGCTATTACTAGCAGCTAAGCGAGCTTGCTAGCAACCACCACACTTCTTGGAAGCACCTTTTTACATTCAGCTCCATTTGCTAATGTCCATATTTCCATTCCTGCTCACAGGCTTGTTACAGTAAATACTGCGGGTGATGACAGATGAGGGAAACACAGGAAAAGAAAATTGCTCATGCTGGTCCTCTCAATAAGGAGTGACCAAAAGAAAATGAAGTATAAAAATGACAACAAATTAGCTCAACTTTACCATCCTGGAGATGTTTAGATGAAAATCACTCTAGAACTGCAACATTGTCATCTTTGTTATTCACACACTGGCTATGATGGACATCTCATTGCCAAAATGCAGGGCCCATTTCTGCAATCTGCTGAGTGCTATCCATTTCCACAGAGGTCAATGGGGCAAATGCTGAGTTCCTAACTCAGTATCTTCACAGTCCTTTCACAAACGCCTATTAAATTCAAGATGCTGCACTATCAGAGAGAAAATAGCAGACATTACCTTTTTAGACATACAACATCTGTTCCTGAAAGCAGAGGTTATGTACCTTTGGATGTGCATTCTGCAACATTGGTGGTCAGCTTTATGGCCACTCATTATTTCTATGGCACACAGTAGCAGAGATGGGCGTGGGCCACAATATATGGATCCCAAAAACCTCTGGAAAATGTATGGAGACAGAGTTTAGGTACAGCTCTGTGTGTGTGTGTGTGTGTGTGTGTGTGTGTGTGTGTGTGTGTGAGTGTGTGTGTGTGTGTGAGAGAGAGAGAGAGAGAGAGAGCGCGAGCAAAGAGAGGCACCCTGAAGTAATCATAGTTACCTCTATAAATGATTATACAGAGAGTGTAAGGGCCATGTGAATGATAAGCAAGGATGAGAAAAACACCCAGATCTACTGGAGATTAGTGGATGGAGTTTGAATGGGAACCCTGCTAATGGCCAAGCCTACCTTGGGAACTAGCAAATTAATTTAACTAATAAATCTAACTTTAACTCCACCCCACAGAATATACCAGGATAGAGTTGAATTTTTTTTTTTTTTTTTAGGTACAAGGAGCATTAGGTGCCTATGGAGATTCTCTGAGGATTCATATAACTGGATTCATATGCTCTGATCCATATAAAAGCCACCATCCCCTCCCACTTTAGCCTGGTGGGATGTAATAACTTACTAAGAATAAACAGCATATGAAAATAATCAAGAATTTTTGTTCCTCTAAATCTTTAGAATTATCCCACTCCAGGCAACATATTTTGCAATTACCACACTACAGCGAGTCAACCAGCTAAACAAGCATAGAGGTTCAATTTATCTTCAGCTTACTGCTTAATAGCTACCACAATTTTTTTTTTGTATTACAGTATTCCCAGATGATCTCCCCTGAGCTGGCAAGCAGTAGCTGGTACATAATCTTTTTGGGATGGATGTCTTTCCTTTATTTGCAGGAAGAAGAAGAAAGTGTAGAACGTAAAAAGAAAATTGTATTTGTTGTGGAAGACGAGAAGTTATACACACCCTTGAGTCAATACATCCTGTAGCTCAGAAGTATACAAAATGGAGGATCCTGGAGTTACCATTGTAGCCCTGATTAAAGTTAAAATGCCCCTGTGCTGGAAGGGCTGACCCAAATCAATGGGAATATCTCCACTGACTTCATTGGGCTTTCAATCAGGCTACCAGCAATGCATACAGCTGGTTGGGGGGGAAATTGTAAAATTTCCTGGTTGAAAACAAAGGGGGTGATTTTTTTCATGAAAATATTTGCAAAAAATGTCCACACTTCTCTACTAACTCTAGTGATGTGTCTTTTGTGCTTCAAGCTGAAACCAAAGAGTGTGACAAGGTGCATGAAGGCCCTGATTCAGGAAAGCTTTTCTAGTCAGGATAACACTTCAGCATATGAAGTCAATGGGAGGAAAGCATTGGGCTTGGCCCTTGTTGGTACCTGTATTTTTTTAAGCACCTGTGCGGGTTTAGGTATCTACATTTGAAAATGAGACCCACAGTAGGTGTGTTTTATGAAGGAGTGACATCCAGTCACAGAAAGTATTGATGTCAGTGGAAATGAAAGGAGTTCCCTATTTATACTACTTTCTTTTGATTTATTGGAACCAGCAGGCAGCTTGGAGAAAAGGCAGATGAAAGATCTTTCTTTCTCTCACATGCACACACACCTCCTCAGATCATCTTCAGCTAATTCAGAACAAACTGAATTAACTCTAACCAGCTTTGCTTAAGCAAAAACGTGTTCCCATAGTTACGATGAAGGCTTTCTAAATATGGTGGCCCATGATGCAAGAAGCTAGAATGACTGGTAAATAGGAAATGTATCCCCTGTTAAAACCTAATGACCCACTGGCTAGATTTTAACAGCTTGCACCCAGACAGAATTATCATGTCTAGTGTGTTTGGGGAGAGGAATTGCAATAGCTAGAGAGCTCATGAGTTCTGGTTTGATCATTTCAATGGAGCACATGAAAGCATTCCCCCTCATGCTATTGGTAGCTACACCTACAGCTCACTTTCACTGGGACACCAAACACATTCTGTTTACTCTTCATAGGTTAGGTGAAGCCCAGAAGTTAAAATGACACCCAGAGACAGAACACAGAATATTTCCCTTTTCAAAAGCAAACTCCTAGTGTCGACGTCGTGGATTATGGCATCTATCAAACAATCCAATGGGCCCAGTAAATTTGATAATGTGAAAAGTTCGGACAGGGCAAGGCTCTTCCTGAATGACAGACAGCGGCTGTCTGTTATGAAAACCCAGCAGGAATCCAAGTTGAGACTTGAGAAAGATAGAGCTGTTTAAAATTTCAATTGCAGGCACTCAGAAGGAATTTAAAGTTCCCTGTGGAAAAACTGTGATGTCACAGGCTGGAAAGCAATACACAGTTGCTGAACAAACCTAGTAAAACACCACCACGGTCCTTTCAGGCTCCCAACTTGTAATTCACTACATGTTGAATTGGGATATACTGTTGCACGGAGGAGTGCGTTGGGAAATGATATTTTTCCCCTATAAAGTTTTTGACAAAAATAAAACAGAGAAAAAAATCCACACCTTTTTGGTGAAAAAAAAATGTAGACTGGTGGTACTTATAAATCTGAATGATCCTTCGGGGTCTCCAAGTTTCCCACTGTCAACAGAAATGGTTTAGTTGCCATTACCAAGTGATCAACGACTAAACTCTGGTACCTTTACTCACCCTGAGTAATATTTCACTCTGTGGGAAGTCCCATTGAAGTGAAGGGGCTGCTTTAGGAGTAAGGTGCTACTACAAATAAGAGTCTGGCCCGATGAAAATACACCCACAATATAACAAATACAAAAAGTCAAGCCAGGCAATGAGGCTCTAGTGAAACTTGGATATTTTCCACTATCTGAATAGTCCACTAAATAGTATAATTTTAAATTATAGAGCCAAGGTAGACGAAGTAATATCTTTTATTGGACCAACATCTGTTAGAGAAAGAGACAAGCTTTCAAGCTACACAGAGCTCTTCATCTTGAAAGCTTGCCTCTTTCATCAACAGACATTGGTCCAATAAAAGATATTACCTCTCCTACCTTGCCTCTCTAGTATCTTGGGACCAATATGACTATGACACTGCAAAACGTCTCAAATTATGTCACTCATCTAAGAACAAATGGCTCTAACTTTATTGCTCAAAAATATTTTTCCAAAGGCCTGTTGTTTTCAACAAGAAGCTCTTGGTTTTGGGGTTTTTTTTGGTTTGTTTTTTGTTTTGTTTTTTAAAGCCGTTCGATGAGGAAAAACACTTTTGCATTAGCACACACAACCTATTCCTTCCAAAGATCAATTCCTATAAGTGAGTCAGTTTCCATTTTCTTCTAGGTTTGTACCGAAGGACGAGTGGTTACAGAAACCAGGACCTGTTGGGCTATTCCAAAAATCTAGCTGTAATCTGGAACCAGAAGAAATTTTTTTTCTACTGGAAAATCCACAAGGGATTTTACTTTATCTGGTTCACATACCCAAGTTTAAATAAATGCATTCATTCTGGGAGCGTTCACATTCTTTATACATAAACAAAAGTTCCGCAGTGGCATCTAGAAAAGCTGTGCAGGAAGCAGCCAGTTTTACCTGAGAGTATTACAAACCCCATTCCCCTGCCTACATTGTTCCTGGCAGAGTTGCTGCTGAAAGCTTTCGTTTCTGGGAATGACATGGTTGCTGTGTTGGCTAATTATTCTTCAACACCATGTTGTCATTACTAGAGTTAGAGCTTTGGGGGTAGGGTTGTACTTCCTAAAAGAACAAAATTCAAGATAGTGTTTTGTGTTTGTACAGCACAACAGGGTCCTGGGTCCATAACTGGGGTACCTTGGTGATACGAATAATAAATAGTATGTACCCACCAATTCAGAGCGTAGGGGGCCATGACCTAAACACAAGGGGTCTGCTTTGTTCAGAAGTATCCACATGCCTTTGTATTACATGATTGTGCAACTAGAGATGGTAAGATCCAGATACCTGCTCTGTCCAGCCATTAACACTTCTTTTTACCTACTGTAACTAATCTGTCACTGCATAGAGGTAATGGTCAGCTATTCCACTTTCCATGGCCACACAGAGTCATTAATCAATCCCCTATGCCTGAGCCAGTTACGCTCAATTTTAATATTTTAAGGCTGATTTTGTTTGTTTGTACATACTTTTAAATAGTGTCTTTGTTAATTGTAGTTGTGATTTTATTTGTATTTTTCTTCAGGCGCTCCCAGACCATCAGATAAAAAAAAATCTGAATTAAACAAAAAATGTAACAGTTTAGAACTCAATAGATTAGGATAAAAACAATATCAGGACATTAGTTACATTACAAAGCAATATGAACAGAAGAGAATGCTGGGAAGGAAAAGGCTAAGACTCCCCCCTATAGGTTCATTAAGAACTCACCTTGCTTTATCTGGAAATTCTCCCTAGCCCTCTGTTTCCATGATCATGTTTATCTGTCTAAAGCTCATTGGTACTACAGTATTTGATTTAAAGGTTTTACTTGCCAATTTATTGTAGACGCTTATTCTTATCTGAGGAAAATAATCCACCTGACCTATGGGTTTTGAACTCACCAGCCCCCCCCCAAATCTATCCCAACTCAATTTTATCACAATCTTCTTGACTCAAGAACTGCAAACAATGACCTGGAACCTTTCAGGTTAAGGAGCTTAAGGTTTACAGCTTTTAATCCGAATGTCAGAAAGCATTACAAATAATCTCAATATTGTTTAATACCTGTGATACAGCAGAAAATACTATAGGCTTGATTCTCTAGCAGGCCTACAGTTCCTTTGCTGAAATCCATCTGCAAAGGCCCAGCAGAAAAGTCCCTGGCATAGGGGAACTCCCTCCTGGTATATTTGGGCCTGTGTCACTGCCCTCTTGGCATAGTGAAGGGGCATAGCAGGAGCAGTGCTATGCTATATGGCACAAAGTTTATTGAGGCAGCAACTGTAAATTCTGTCAGACCACGGCTGTCCCTGTGAATCAGGGAGCTGGAATCAGTCACCCGACAAGCCTATCCCTCCTACCCATTCTTGCCCACTGGGCCCAAATCTCGATTACCCTGCACCGCATGTAGACATACTCATTGCACAAAGTGGTATAAAATGATACCATGCTGATTTAGTAGTGATTTACACCTACTTTGCACTCATTCTGCATGGTTGTAATTAAACACCTCCATAAGGTACAGGCCAATGAAGATTCAGGGCCTTAGTTTGTGAATTGGTACTTTCTATGACAGGGTGATGCTTATTGCTTTTAAAATGCAATCTGTGCACTCTTTTTCTCTCATCTGTTCTTAGATAGTGGCCCATTTAATATTCTTGATGACCAGATGACTTTATTTTGACAACTGTATATATAAAGTACAGCTGCTAAATTTATTTATTTGACAAACTGAAGCTCGTCGGTGTTTGTGAATTGTCCATGAGCAATTTCCGATTTCCCTGAGTGTATTTGCTATTCATTTGAATGGTTTCTATGAAAAATTGTTGGTCTGTATTTATAAGCAGATTGTTGCAAGTGTTTGATACTCTAAATGTGGGCTTTGCTCATGAGTTTTGAGAAGCTATATTGATCATGTAGTATTGTTTCTGCTTCCTGGCTGGAATTAAAGGTTTCCAATATGAATACACTCTCTAATGTTAATTTACAGTTCCCTGCTTATGTGAACATCTTTCCCAATAAACTTGTTTGCCAGAATCATTTCAGAAACCAAGCACAAGAAGGGTTCAAAGGCAGGCAAAGCAAATTCAAGGTTTTACTTAAGTATTTACAGATAACTTGTTGAGAGATTTTTCCCTACTTGAATTAACAGCTGTCGTGATTTTTTTCTGTAGCAAACATGACACCCTTTTTCAGTATTTCTGTATCAATGAAATGAAAATGCAGAAATGAAATGAGGGAAAATAATAAAGTCTAACAAATAAATTATTAGTCAACACCACAGTCTGTGTCTCAAAGAGCAGCTCAGGCAGCTGGTGAAAGATATACTTAACCTAAATAGCCACTTTTCCAATCCACATCCAGGTTCAGCTCAGTTCATACACCTGTTCACTTACACTCTTAAAAAATAATTCGACACCATATAGATGGATTGTTTTAATATAAATTCTCTCAGTATCCAGATCATGAGCCTTTCATATTGGAGGCTGCATTTACCATCTCTTGCTACATTAGCGTACTTCTGCGAGTGTTAATGTCCTCAAAGAATGGAAAGGGTTAATTTTTCCAAGACAGTCATCACAGGATTCAAATACAATAGCCCATGCAGAATAAAAAGCTAGAGATGCATTTAAATGCCCCAAAGTAATTTGGTTAGTCAATGAACCACAGTATCTTCTCCCCACTCACTGTTCACTCAGCATCCACCACTTATATTTTGGATCAGATGCTCATTGTCTGAAGTAATAATACATAAGTGATCCAAAGAGCGGAGCATTGCTTTGAATTGCTGACACACTGAATAGCACTATATTATGCAGCACTGTATTGCAAGCCAAAATGCCCAGTTTTAACATGAAGTTCTCTGCAGAGAAATTACTTCCCCCACAACTCTCTAATAGATATTCTCTGGGAGAGATAAAAATGGTAGACTGGTACTTTTGTTCCATCTTGAGTGCATTGGCATGTGATGCTTTTAATTTTAATCATCTAATTCCTCAGACACAAATGTACATGACCTGCCTCTGACCCCTCAATTTAGTTTTCCAGATTAATATATTAAGAAAGATGAAAACAGAGTTTGTACAGCCGGGGGGAGGAGGGGGGAGAGGGGGAGCTGTGAGTGCAGCTTTTGCTACTGAAAACATTTGCAGCAAAGTCCACATTTCTAAGGTATGAAATTTAACAATGATTTTCTGGGGAAATGAGTAAAGATTCCTTTCTCCCAGCAAAACTGCTTTTTGCTCATGGCAAGATGCACAAAATGCACCAGGAGAAGTGGGTTTTTTGTTTGTTTGTTTTTTGTTTTTGTTTTTTTTAAAACACTATTTTCTGGAATTCTGAGTTTGACCAGTCTTTTCTTACATTTCCCTTATACAGGCTCATCCTTCCTCTGCACTCAGGTGGCCATTCCAATCCCAAGTCAATTCCGTTATGACTAGATGTTATATAGTACTCTGTGGAGAAACAATGCTGTCAGGTACTATGACAATGTTTTGCTTTCCAAAACTGACAGTATTCTTGATCTTCACCCACTTTTACCATCCAGTGCTAATGCTACCCCTTTTTCCAACACCAGTGTCCTCCTCTGATGCTAGATCACCCCTCTGGGAAGCAGTAGCAGATGCAGAGGGCCTTGTACTTAGGCTTCCCAGAGGAGGATAAATTAGTGATGTACTGTTTACATAAATACCACTTGGAACAGAGATGGTCCAACAGTATGCAGGTCAATCCCTTCTTTCAGGAATCTCAATCCGACACCAGTGCCTGCTTTCTAGGGAGCAAATCTGTCTCAGGAATTGACTGTAATCACTAACCAGGGCAGAGAGCAAAGTTTTCTGCTGCTCATAAAAGTTCCTCTGTCCAGAAAATGATATAAAACAAAACTAACAATGACTATTTCTTCCAACACGAAAAACTTGCTTGCACACTAAGGAAAAGAACAAGAAAGACTATGTGTAACAGCTCCACAAAGTAGATGGCACTGTAATGTACCAACTTTGGTGCTGATCCTGCAGTTCGATCCATGAGGGTAGACCGCCCCAGAATGATGTTACCCTCTAGTGACCCATTACAGTTGTTAGCCATAGGAGTTCTCCTTTGAATCAAGTGGCGGTATATCTCACTCGTCGGTGTGCTACATCTGTGCCTGGATCCACAGAGGATGTGAGTATTTTATAGCCCCATCTATAGAGCCTGGCTCTTTAGCTGAAGCTATGGGAACTGAGCTTTGAGCTCTGGAGGTCATTGTTTTAGAA
This sequence comes from Chrysemys picta bellii, assembly GCF_011386835.1. Taxonomy (NCBI): domain Eukaryota; kingdom Metazoa; phylum Chordata; order Testudines; family Emydidae; genus Chrysemys; species Chrysemys picta. Next base: position 11,853,182 of record NC_088799.1, on the reverse strand, counting down.
CTCTTATTTGCAGTGGAAAGGCCAGAATTCTAGTTGCAGCTCCGCATGCATGTGATTTATATAGGGATTTATCTGTTGTAGGTAGCAGATGAATTCACCACTGTTGCTGCTGAAGGTGTTTAAATGATTCAGCAGGGAAGGGGCAGATACAGACAGTAATGAGCCCCAAATGCTCAAATGAACCACTTTTAGAAGGGTGAGTTTTAGGACGCACTGCAGGAGGAGGAAAATTGCTTTTCTATGCTGTTGATCTTATTACACAGTGGAAATATAACACTAATGTGAAAACCTGTCTCCTCAGCGAGGGTTCCAGTGGACTGGAGTGAAAAAGGACTGGACAACACTTGATCCCACTCCAGAATACCCCATTAGCTTTCAAACTTGAAAGCAGGAAAAAAAAATGGAAAAAGCAGCAATAACAGAGAATAAGAGCTGGATGAATAATGGCTTTTTTGATGCACTGGGAAACATTTTTCACTGAAAACAATTTTTGGCCAAAAAATTTCACCCAGCTCTACATAGAACACGGTTTATCTCCTGCCATCCACATCTGGGTAATATAATAAATCAAAAAACGAATAAGCAACAAAATGACCTTTCAGTTCTGAATCCGGTGCCTTCCCCAGCACGGCAGCTTGGTCGTCGATAGAGGACTGAGATGCAGATTACACAGTGTTTGCTACACAGCCTGATTTATTCACTACTAGGAAAAAAAACAACACAAATAAATAAGAGCGTCTGGGGGGGGTAAAGAAAGGCAAGTTCAAACTGTTTTGGTTTGCTGGCTCCTAGCCTGCCCAACACATAAAATGGGTAGGTTAAGTGAAAACAGAAACCAAAGCAGAGGGGTATTCTCCTAGGTTTAAAGCAGGGTCAGGGAGCACTGGTTTCTACCAGCGCTCTGGAAAAGGAAGAAAAACAAATAAAACACACATGCACTAAGCTGATATCCCAGTCTCTCATTTCATTTGGTTCAGGATACCTGATGGCCTCTGCTACAAGGTAATTAATCCTAGGTTTTGCTTTTTTTTTAATTTACTCAACAGTTACATTGTCACCTGGCACAAAACACTGGGGTCTCTAGCTTGTCCAGTTAACCCATTAAGATTGAGTGGGGAAAAAGCCTTTTCACTAAGGAATTAACCCTTCATGGTGAATAGGTTAATCAATGGCTATTAGTCAAGATGGTCAGGGATGCAACCCCGTCCTCGGGGAACCTTAATCCCTTGACTGCCAGAAATTGGGTGGGGAAGACAGAGGCGGATCACTTCAGCGGTCCTGTTCTATTCATTCCCCCTGAAGCTCTGCTGTTGGACGCTGTCTGAGACAGGATCTTGGGCTAGATAGACCATTGCTCTAACCCAGTCTGGCCATTCTTATGTTCTTCATCAGCCCTCATGTGCAGAGTTGTATCCTAGCTAATATTAGACTGTAGCTAAAGAAACCACATTCCTTTCCACACACACCCAGAATCAGGTCCAATGTTGTATTCCTTTATGTGAGGCAGCTGATTGCCTGTAGTGTCACACAGACTCCTGTAAAACTGACCTACAGATTGATATTAACTGAGTTTAATGACAGTGATGAGGAGTTTATTTTTCATTCTCACTGTTACTGAACACATTTTGCAACAAGTAACTTTGCAACATTACATTAAATCCCCAAATCCCAGCCATTGACAAGGAGCATTGTTTACCCATGTTAAATCAGCCAAAAATATGACCTATGGCAAGACTCTGTTCTGGGAAAAAGCATAATAGCTTTGCTGTACATTCCATACAACTCTCAGCAGGGTCTGGATGTCATTCATATGATCCACATCCCATCCTCATCACTAGTATTGTTGTGTAAGCTGGGAAGCAGATCCAGGTTTGAGACACAACAACTTCTTGTTTATGAATAGGGCCCTACCAAATTCACGGTCCATTTTGGTCAATTTCACAGTCAGAGGATTTTAAAAAGCATAAAGGTCATCATTTCAGCTATTTAAATCTGAAATTTCACAGTGGTGTAATTGTAGTGTCCTGACCCAAAAAGGAGTTGTGGGGGTGTTGCAAGGTTATTGTTGGGGAGCTTGTGGTATGGCTACCCTTACTTCTACGCTGTTCGCAGCAGCGCTGCCTTCAGAGCTGAGCAGCTGGAGGGAGGCAGCTGCTGGCTGGGAGCCCAGCTCCGAAGGCAGAGCCGCCACCAGCCGCAGTGCAGAAGTAAGGGTGGCATGGTATGGTATTGCCACCTTTACTTCTGCGCTGCTGCCTGCGCCCTCAGCCAGCAGTCGCCACTCTCTGGCCACCGAGCTCTGAAGGCAGCAGCGCAGAAGTAAGGGTAGCAATACCATACCATGCCACCCTTACTTCTGCGCTGCAGCTGGTGGGGCACTACCTTCAGAGCTGGGTGCCCACCCAACAGCCACTACTTTCTGGCTGCCCAGGTCTGAAGTCAGCACAGAAGTAAGGCTGACAATACCATGACCCCCCTAAAATAACGTTGTGACCTCCCCCCTGCAACTCCCTTTTTGGTCAGGACCCCCAATTTGAGGAACGCTGGTCTCCCCCGTGAAATCTGTATAGTATAGGGTAAAAGCACATGAAAGACCATTTCACGGTGGGAGACTAGATTTCACAGTCCGTGATGCGTTTCCCATGGCCATGAATTTGGTAGGGCCCTATTTATGAAGGTATAATAATTACATGTTGGATGAGAGACTCTGTGCCTAGCTCATGGCTGTCCAGAAGGTGCTGCTAAGATCCACAGAGTGAGAGAAAGGCAAATAGGAAATTCACAGAAGGGCTTTAAAAGAGACAGATACCCAAGAGTTTACACAAATAGACTTTCACTACTGCAATATTGCCACCCAAGTGCTCAGAAATCATAAGATTAGCTTTACAATTGTTTTTTTTTAAAGCTGGGTCTTTTTATTCACCTTCTGAGTTTTGAGCCTTCAGGGTTCATATTTTCCATTTTTTCCCCACAAACACGAGAACTAGAGGCTGGCTTATCTTTTTATGGAAGCAGAGTTCCTTCCGTATTCACGTGACTCCAGGAGCTGGTGCTTTAAGAAAAACACCAAATATGATGAGATTTGTGATAAAATTGTGAGCGTTAGCACCACAGCCCTTATTTGATTGCCCCCAAAACGTGACTTACAGTGATTTCACCAGGTGAAATCCATGAGAAGGGGAGACTTGAAAATCTTGATTAAAATACAGTAATTGCAAAATGTGAAAGTCTCCATCCAGATGTGTGAGACTTGGCAGGCTGGGTCTGAATATGAGAAAAATAGCCATCATCAACTAAAATCCCATATAAAACGTTTACTTAGCCTGTAAAGCCTTTGGGTCGGGGACCAATTTTCTGTTCAGTGTTTGTAGAGCACCTATCACAATGGCTTTCTGGTGCATGTCTGGGGCTCCTACATGCTATGGCAATATAAATAAATATTCATAATAAGCCATGACAACATTCCAGAGGACCACTCCAAAACACAACCGTTTATAAAAGGGATGCGTGGGGTTTGAAACTATTGCTGGAGGACACAGTCGTGTGTGTGTGTGTGTGTGTGTGTGTGTGTGTGTGTGTGTGTGTGTACTAAACCCTTAGAGAAAAATCCTACAGATTAAAGCAATTGGGTTCTGTGATGTTGGGTTTGGGAAATTACTCTAAACAACTTCTAGACATCCCCAGTAGAGAACACCTGCAAACTACTTTTGGAAGATTCAGATCCAGCTTTGCTGTTGGAACCTGTCTCTGTTCTGGACACTCCCCCAGGCCAGGTACGGTGTGGCCTAGGTGCAGTAACACAAGGCGACTGTCCATGTGTTTCTTTGCTTTCAGAAACTTGTGTCACAACCTTATTTCAGTGGGGATTTTTATTTATTCATTTTCGTAGGTGTTTATTCCCCAATTGCAGTCCTCTGAGTCCTTATGACATCGCCTACGGTGCCGTTGCTAGGCAGCACAGTGTACTGCAGCAAACCCTGGAAGATGGCAGGGTGGAGGTGGGGGAAGCCAGTTGGGGGCTGGGTACTGGCAAGTGCTGAGACAGAGTTTCCTCTCCTTGTCAGCCTTTCAGCTTTCATGGCCCAGTCACATAATGAGCCAACAAGCCAGCTCCTTTGGAGAGAAAAGGAAACATGATGCTGTTATTAAATGGAAAATTGTTTTATTTCATGGCAAAATTGTTCTGATCTGCTTTCTGGGCGTCATGGCTGCACTCCAAGCCAGTAAATCAAGTGACACAGAATTGACAAATTCACCAAGTTCTCATTGGACCTGCTTTGGTTTCATGCTTCAGCCAATGCTGAGTCACGTTCTCTCTCCCACACAGCAACACAGCACGGGACAGTGGGACTTACCCACCACCGCTGCCTGCAAAGGAATCAGTTTTACTGTTCGTGCTGGTGCCTTTACTCTGCATATGGCACAAGCTAAGAGTCCCAAGAATGTTCTTTACCATCAGATTGGGGAGTGGGTAAAAGGGGGTAGGCAGAAAGAATTAGGGACACCTCTAAAATGTGCAGGATATCATCAAAACGGAATCGTGCCATTTGCCAGCTGTTCAAGCCCCTTGTGAATAGCTTGGCACATATCCAGCAGAAACAGAGACTGCTTTTTACATAGATGTTTGATTGTTAATCATATGGACTAGGAATGGAGAAGTTCTTCAAAACAAACAACCTATTTATCACTTGGCTTATTTGACTGATGCACATTTTAAGGCCGAGGGTGAAATCCTGATCCCACTGTTGTCAATGGACTTGACTTTAGTGGATCTATGCTGATTCACACCAGCTGAGGATCTTCCCCAAGGCACATAAATGTCTCCATCATCAGGGAAAGTTGGTACTTAATTGGATTTCCTGGTCTCAGAGGAGGAGTTGCTACTCAAGGTGGATGAACAGGATTCATGAAGAGTTTGACACATTGTTGATTCACAGTTTTTTTTCCCCATCATTTGGCCAGCACTGTAGATAGCCGAAGCATCAGATAAATAATTCAGGAATTTTCCCGCATCACTCAGTAACATTCTATTGGGGAATAATGTCCCCACTGTCTGACCATGCAGCAGGAGGGTGTGCTGATTGATCAGAAGAGGTAAAGCCTGGTGAAAGATATAAACTCCAGACCAGCCGAGTACAAAGAGATACACACGTACCCTTCATTTAGGACATAAGACTACACACATTTCATGCAGTTCACTCTATTAACAACAATATACCAGGGCTTCCCATAATACATACAGCCCAAACCGGTGGTGTGCACAGACTGTTCATCCTGATACACAGCGGGGTGTTGCCATGGTGCTGTCTACGCTCTACTTTGGGGAGGAGGAGAGAGGTTGCCCCAGAGCACAGCAGCAGCAGTTCTGCCTGACTATTACACCACCAGTGCCAGGGTTGGGAGGAGCCCACACACACAAGGGACCAGGTAGAGATCTGACCCTCAGTGCATAAATGGACCCGGTTTCCTTTCCTCGGGGTGTGTGCTGGGAATTAGGAGCTTGTGTTGTTGTTCCTGGTTCAGGGCCTGATAGTTCCAGCCTCCCTAATACCGAGTAGTATTTTACTGCATGAGTGGTGCTATGGCAGCAAGTCTGTAGCACGGCCAGGGATACAGACTCAGCACAGACTATTGTTATTAGCTGTTTGTATTACTGTAGCACTCTAGAGAACTACATGTATCAAGATTGGGGCCCTGCTCTATAAACACAAAGCAAGACACAGTCCCTCTCAAAACAAGCAAGCCAAAGGCACAAAGTGCGGAAGTGACTTGCTCAAGGTCATACAGCAGGTCAGTAGCAGAGCTGGGACTAGACCCTCATGCACCTGAGAAGGAGGCTGGGGCCCTACCCACTTGACCACACTGGCTTTCTAAGTAGTACATGGCAGACTCAACTTCTGAAGAACAATGCTGACCTTTGCTGGCCAATGATCTGAACTATTATGCTCAAATAACACTATTTTCGAACAGCCGGATATGACTTAAAACATATAAGAACAAGGAGAATTCAGAGCTATGACTGAAATGCCATCTGTAACATGCTCCAAAATGCCTATGTATTGTGGCATCTCTCTCTCAGACAATTACAGCAACAGCACATACCATACATCTTTGTAGATAAGGCACGGTTTGGAGAGTCAGAAGTTCTGGTCATTGACTTCAGTGGAGCCAGGATTTTACCCCAGGTCCTGTTCCAGACTTACTGTGTGACTTTCCTGCCTCCATTTGCCCATCTGTAAAATGGAGACAGTATTTTCCATATCTACATCAGGGCAGGATTATGTGATGCTTAATTCATTAATACATATGAATCATTAGGAGATCCTCAAATGGAAGGCATTACAGAAGTGCACAGGGATGAATGTCCGATATCGTTTCAGCTTTAATTCCGATCTGCCTTACTGTTACTTTTTTTAAGATGGGTATTTAAGGCTGGTTTAATTCTTGTCACTTTTTCCCCCAAAAAAGGTTCCCCCCCATCACACATTATATAACAATCTGTGTGACAGCCAATTAAGCAAATGAAAGCAGTTTTAATTGGAATTTAGAAGGTGCTTACAAATTAATGTGTGTAGATGGCATTTTGGTTAATAATATCTGACATCAAATTCTAACACTTCCCTCCTCCTCACTTTTGCATATAGGAACAGAATTTCAGTTGGATTTTGGTTACCTACCTTAACTGTGAGAAATCTATGCCACTACTATTTAATATAACCAACCCCTAAAATACACACGAAACACTGTTACATTGGAAATGGATCATCAGAGCACTTGTTGCAGATCTAGTTCATGGTTCATAGACTGGAGTGGTTCTAGAATGAAATTATTATTGAAATCGTTTCCTTTAAAAAGGTAGCTCAGGAGATTAGGAGTTAATACTATTACTAATCGCTCTATAGCGCTACAGATTAACAAAGTGTTAATGTAAGGTTCTTGTGTCATTTTAGAAAAGGTGACAATTGGTTTTTTTTTTCTGCTCAGGTGGTTTCTTTAAAGGATCATTTAGAGGGACTAGAGACAAACCTGGCTTTATGCTTAGCTTCCATTTCTGGTGGTGGATCCTGCCTCCTGCCTGTGATCTGCAGCGTTACACTGTATGTGGTGAAGTCTGTGCATACACCTTCTATAATTTGCAAACCCTAGTGCAATCAACCCCAAGGACTGCAGTTTTCTTGTTGCAAGCTGTAGTATTTTACACCATTACTATAGAATACTGTAGTACTTACTTATATTGGGTTCTGTTTAGCAGCACTAAAACTGTGATTGCAAGAGAGATTCAAGCGTACTCTAGCAGTATGATTGTAACATGATGGCTGTGCCACAGATAGAAGTTGAAGAAGCTAACAAAGTAGGGTATTTTAGCTCAAGCAGTAAAGGCTCATGCATTTAGATCCAGACATAGCAGGCTCAATCCCAGCTATCAACAACCTGCCCTCAGGTGCAATGTTACATTTGCATACACATAACACCTCAATGATCCAGGCTGTACACACACACTATCCCACCAGTAGAGCTGAGTGAATTGTAGCTTGTGTGCTTGAATACTCATGGGAAACAAACCTGCCCTCTGTGAGCATTCACACAAGCAAACTGATTTGAAGGGTTATTTCAATCAATGAGAAGGCACTATAGCACATGACTCACGTGACCAATCACAAGTGAACGCCAATGGTGATAAGTTTGAATATCAATCCACAGGGTAAATCTTATTTGTGAGCAATTCTGACTAATGTGTGATCTCTGTTCCCAGATGTTCCTCACAGGGAAAAAAAATATTGTATTGATTGTTACAAACTATTCACTGTGTATTACCCCACAGCAATGGTGCACAGGGCCTATTGCAGGTGGGAGGGGAGCTGAATGGAATCTACACATCTTATCTTATACACAGATCTGCAAAAGGTACAGCGAGCCCTGCAGGATAACAAAGAAAGGCTTAACCAACATTATTTATTATTATTAATAATAATGATATTGTTTGATTTTTGGATTGCGGTAGTACCTCAGAGCCCCAGTCACGGACTAGGACTCCACTGGGATAGGTGCTGTACAAACACAGAACAAAAGATGGTCCTGGCCCATAATGTGGAACTGAGCACTTTTCTGACAGGAATGGGGGAAGTGTTGGCCAGATCTTTAGCTGGTATAAGTCACTATTGCTCTCTGGGGCTACATTAATTTACACTAGTTGAGGAGATGACCCTCTTTCAGGAGGCAGTGTGGTCGGATAGAGCACTCGACTAGCACTCAGGAGACTGGGTTCTATTCCTGGCTCTGCCACTGGCCTGCAAGGTGACCCTGGGCAAGTCACTTTCCTCCTTGTGTCTCAATTTCTCCATCTATAAAATGGGGATAATGATATTGACCTCCTTCGTAGAATGCTTTGAGATATCAAAAAGTGTTATTTAAGAGCTAGGTATCAATTATGATTATTAGCCTACATGCAGTGTAAGACCAGCACAGCATAACCAAAGAAGTGACATTTGAATCTATCTCAACTCTTATGTAACACACACTGCAATTTAGGTGCTTCCAAGCAGCCCACTGGCAAAGACAGACATAGTATTAGCCAAGAAACTACTCAAGTTTTGCCTTACCACCTAATGTTCAGGTACTAATTCATGCATGTGAATTGCAGCATGATTCTTCCTCGCATCGTCGCCTTCTTCAGCAGCATGGAGAAAACCAGCCGCTGGCTGGGCAACAGCACATTTAACATTTGGCATTCTCTCATGGAGTCTGGAGTGTGGGAAGGCAGGTGCGGGAAGTACCAAAGCACAGCCTAGCAAACAGACACAAGGAACCCATGCAGGCAATAACATTATCAGGCAGGCACAACATTTATCAGGCATTAACATTTTCACGGGACTGGAGCACCCACAGTACAAAAAATAGTGGGTGCTCAGCACCCACCGGCAGCCCCACAGATCAACTCCTCCTCCATCCCAGCACCTCCTACCCACCGGTGGGCCAACCAATCAGCTCCTCCCAGTGCTTCCCACCTGCCATGGATCAGCTGGTTAGCAGCGTGCAGGAGGCGCTGGCGGGGAGGGGAAGTTGCGACGGTGGGGCATGCTCAGGAAAGGGGGCATAATGGGGTGCAGCAGGAGAGGCTGGCAGGGGCAGGACAGGGGCGGGAAGAGGCGGGCAGGGTGGGCTGGGTGCTTGGGGGAAGGGGTGGAGTGGGGGTGGGGCCTGAGGCAGAGCAGGGAGGTCAAGCATCCCCCTGCAACTCAAAGACAGTGCCTATGAGGTGACCATTATACTGCACAAGCAGAGCTGAAGTATTGATCACAGCCCTGTCTTCCAAACCCTCCTCCCCAGCTATTTCATTATAAACTTGGCTCTACTATAGAAAAAACACTTAGGGCCAGATCCCCAGCTGGCATAAAGTTGCATGGCTCTATTGATTTCAGTGGAGTTACACCAGTTGAGAATCTGACCCTTATTTTTCTAAAAGAAAGTAATAATTTCTGCAAACATTGCACATGCTGTCAAAAAGGCAGATGGGGGTATGGGGGTGTGGTGGGAATCCAACTGGAAACCAGTTAAATTTGTTCCGTATTAGGCTGGATGGTTTCTATAATGGAAAGAATGCAGTTTCCCCCTCCAAAATAGAATGAATCAGATGCACTGGTGGCAATAACTTCATTGACTTCTATGGAGTTACTCTGATTTACACCAACTGAGGATCTGGCCTGCTATTCTCATTTGCAATTTTCACAGGTAGCAGCAAAGGGTGAATGAATTCATGCTGAGGCTTGCAGACCTTTTTCTTTATGTTGTAGCATATGGATTATGATGGCACTTTTAAACCTCCACATCTGAAGCACAAAATCAATTTTTAAGAACGCACCAACTTTGGAAGCTTTTTTTTTTTTTAAATCTACAAATTAGTAAAAGAATAAAGCTTGAACACTGGCTGTTTTCCAATGTGCTTCCACCCACCATGTCTATTTCAGATCTGATAGAGTGTCTGAAATGACAGAAGGTTTCTGTTCTTTCTGAAGGGATGTTTTTGAAATGTCTGATGTAATATGTTAGCTCTTCGGCACTATGGGAATAACTTGAGAAGTTTAAGATTTCAGTTACAAAAATCCCCAAAATCATTATTTTGGGCTTAATCCTGCAATCATTCCTTCTGAGCCAAATTATGCTCATTGTTATACCACCATAAACCTGCAGTAACTTCATGGACATAAATAACAAAAGCATTGTCTTTAGGGGAACTAAGGGCGTGTCTTCACTGCCACGCTACATCGGCACAGCTGCATTGTTTGGTGTAGACACGCTATGTTGGTGGGAGAGCACTCTCCCATCACCGTAATTACTTCACCCCAATGAGAGGTGGAAGCTATGTCAGCAGGAGAGTGTCTTCTACGGACTTAGTGCAGTGTAGACAGCGCTTTAAGTCAATGTAACTTACTTAATTCCAAGGCCCCGAATTTCAATAAAATATACATTTGGAAGGATGCAACCCCTTCCACTCTGTTTGTCCCATCTGTGCATAGATACCATGCTGATATCTATATATCTTATAGGCAAAATATGTTACGAAAATTCTTAGGCTCCGTTGGGTAACGGTGCACAGGGCTCTGCTAGAGATTAAAATAGTGTATGTTATTATGTGGTATAAATGCTTATATTTTTAGCCTAGCATCTCAAAAGTTTTTCCATGCCATGTGTTTCTTTCTTATTGACCTAGATGTTTTGGATTCCCTGAATCTTGTAAAAGCCTTGGCCCGTGGAGTTTGTTTCCACTGATGAACCACAAGTGTAGGTATTTCCACATGTCTCTGCTACTAATAAGAGACATGCAACTACCGGATAGCTGTATCTTTAGCTTAAAACTCATTTCCACTCAGCCTGTCTTACTGGAGGTAACAGATTTTAAAATGTGTATATTTATTGTATTCTTACAATAATCATAATTAGTAACATAAGGGCATTAACAACTAGCAACACAATAAGAATATAAGCTTGGATACTCATTAAAATGGCACCTATCATGGGCATATTTACACATATGTGCGCACACATCTTTTTAAGATTGTTTGGTATGAGGAATAAGACATAATGACAGATGATGAATTTCTTAAGAGCAACTCCATTCCTCCTACCTACTCCGTAATTCTAACAGAACTATCCTTTTTATAATTCCTAGTAATTTCATATTACATTCTGGAAACACAGCTAAAATGAGCAGAAAGAATTGCAATATGGGGACACAAGGAATGAGGAGGAAAGGTGTTAGCAAAATGTGACAACTTCTCTGCAACTTCAGAGACGTTTCAAGCGATGGATATTTGATGGATTTAGCTCAGTCACATCAGGCAGACTGGCCTGTAATCCACTTTGTAACTGTCACACATTAGTTGATAATGCTTAGGAGAGGATTGGCAAGACAGAACAACATGATAACAGAATTACCTCTGTCATCTACTTTATACACACAGTTTATTAAACTGGGATCATCACTGGTGAGCTAGTGCTAAGGACCCTTGTTACGTCACGGCATTTTCAGGAACTATATCTGGAATGGGGTGGAAAAGACGTCATCCCTCCCGCCCGATACCAGATATGGTGCAGCATATAGCACTGCGGGGATTTTATGCCTTTCCATGAAACACCCAGCACTATCCAGTGTTGGAGACAAGATCCTGGCCATGATGGATCATTGCCATGCAGCAATATGGAAAAAACTATGTGTGTTCCTATAGGAACACATATTTCCACCATACCTTGGCACACAGGTTTGTGACAAAGGGAATTCCCCTCCTCCTTCCACCGACGTATGGGGAGGAGAAGCTGATGCCAGTATGCTACTAGGGACAGAAGAGTCCAGTTCTGCATGCCCTGCACCCAGTCTTACCACTGAGAAATCTGGTCCACACCTACAGACGCGTAGTCATGTGCTGCCATGAGCAGATTGACCTATGGCCTGGTGTCTGGAAGAACTCTTTGCCCTTGGACACTCCAGACTTTTGTGGGGCTCATCTGATTAGCCATGTCCTCTTTCACTCTTCACAGGCCAGATCTTAAGCTGGTGTGAGTGACACAGCCCTATTGACTTCAATGAAGCTGATCCCATTTACACCAGCTGAAGATCTGGCTCCATACATGCAATTGTTACTCCAAAGCCACATGCAGAGTGGCGGAAGGGGGGGAAAGGAGATGAAAGGACTGATGACATGATGCAGCATGTGGGGGCTGAGCTCACTGGGGCAAAAGGGAAGGGCAGGAGTGACTTCAGTATTTTTTTAGGAAGCATGGCACTGGCATGATGCTTGTTAAACCCAATGGCTCAGTCACTTTGATTCCATGCAGCCCTTTCCCTACACCCTTCATCTGTATTGCGTCTATTTAGACTAAGCTTTTCCCAGTGGGGAACTTTGGGCTAGGTTCTGGTTTCCACCTAAATCCGGAGTTACTTCAATAAAGCAAATGTGGATTTTCACCCATTCCAGCAAGCAAAATCTGACCTCTTTGTCTATATCTGTGAAGCACCCAGAACATGGATGCCATATAAAATAATAAAGATAGCCATACTTAATAAACAGATGAGTACATTTTCAGTCCTCTGAGCTCTTCGTTTTCTCTCAGCATAAGCACATTTTTTATAGCAGGCTGCTGTGATCTTCCAAGGGATAATATGGTGTGGTCTGAGCCAAGTTAATTTGCTTCCTTTTCTTTTTTTAGGATTGCAGATATCATCAAAAACAAACAGTACAAAGAAGTGGGGCGGGGAGGAGGGAGAACAGGCAGAGCAGAAATTGATTCAGAAACTAATTAAAATAAAGCATAGTCCTCAAATCCTCTTTAAATTATTCAGATGTCCCAATACTGAAGAAAGCAATGGCTCCTCTTAGCTGTTCTTCACTAAGTGTTCTGTTTTGGTTTCCAGAAATAACTAGTTTAATTAAATGTTCAAGACCTACTCACGTGAATTCAGACTCTGACAGCTAGGGATTTTGAAGACTCCCAAAGGACGTGCCTTTTTGGTGGCTCTGAATATTTAAAATGGAGGTACTTTTTTTAAAGGAGACAGAGGTCAGGATTTGAAATTGAGAGACGGAATCCTAGTCCTGAGTAAGCCACTAGCTCTCTTTGGACTAGGTTGTAGTCTTACGGATCATCGATGTACGGGGCAATGTATAACTGCACCACTCCAGAAGCAGAGCAGAGAATTAATTTTGGCTCAGAGAATCACGAAGGATTCCTTCCCTGCTCCTGCACTTGCTCTTTGGAGGGAGTAACTAACTTTATACTTTTTCATGGAACAAGTTAGTCCTCACTGCGCACCTGGCCATCAAGTAGGGGATGGAGCAGGATCTAGGGCTCTTCCCACTTGGCCTTCAGCTCACAACAGAGGACCCTGCTCTCCCTACTGCAGCCACAATCACAGTCCTCTCAGGGAACTAGGTGAGGGTTCTTTCTCCCTCACACAGCTCAGTAAGGGCTGTGATAATTTAATCCTCGGTGACTGTGGACAAGCATCTTGATCTTCATGCCTCAGTTTCCTCAATTGTGGAATATGGATAATCAAACTTATCCCATTTTCTTTCTTTGCAAAGCACTTGGAGAACTGCAGATGAAAAGTGCCAAGTGTTACTTTAACAGAGTAACAAAATAATAATAATAATAATAATATGGTGAGGTCCTTAGCGTCAATCGTCATCCTCTGTCCATTTGTTCCAAGAGAACTGATCTCCAGAGGCTGAGTACAGAACTTTCCTTACGGAACAAAGCAATCCCCCATGGCAGTGGGGCAGTCGTGCACTAGCCACCACAATAGGGCTCCTCCTTCCTTGAAATTTCAGACTGCTGGAAAAGTTCTGATCCTCTTCCACCACTACTGGGAAATTGAGCCTTCCCATTTCACGTGGTGGAACAATAAGAATATCTTTAGAGTGCCCAACGCCCCCTCCCCCCACCCGATGAGAAATTGCTTAGGGAAACATTCTAGAACATGTCTATTTCAAGCCAGGTTCCTGGGACATTTATGTTGGGAGAACATGCTAATAGTAATTAAACATGCCTTGTAATAACTCTTGTGGCTGTAGCCCTGACCAACAAAACACCACCTTGGTAAGCCTGTCATTCTAGTACAGATCCTGACCTTGCACTGGAGAACTGGAGGCCAGCCTAGTCACACAGCTGCTGCTCTCATCACTGAGATTATTCAAAGCTTGCACAACTGGAGGTTCCACTTAGCAACTGCATTGAAAGCCTGGAGTTCTCCAGGACTTCTGAAATTACTGATGAATGACTGATGAAAGAACTTCATCATGGGACAGTGAGCACACCCCTATGATGCACCATGATCTGTTCCCAGAGCTCCCAGAGGCAGGGGTGGTGAGTTACATAGTGGGATAGCTACTAATGATGCAAAGCTCTTTCTATGAATGCAAGAGCACCGACTGTGGATGCGCTCTGCTGACACAAGGAGTGTTGTGTGGACGTGCACAACCGATGTAATTAAAGCAGCTTATGATCGTCAACGTGACTTAAGTCAACTTAACTCTGTAGTGTAGACATGGCCTAATTCTTATTGCACTGGCATGTTCTTCCCCAGGTTAAAGAAAATATAGTCCCAATTACTTTGCACTGGAATCTGCTTGATTTCAATGGGTCTAAGAATTAACAGAGCTTATGGTCTGACTTTGCGAGCAACTACAAGCTTAGAACTTTGCACTGTTCTTCCGCCCACCATAACCTCTTCTTTTCAAATCCCAATGCATCCTTCTTAAGGTGGTCTGTGTTGATGTGTAACCTTGCATGAATTCTCCACCCACTTTTCTTCTCGAATCCATCCCCTGTCTCTGGGCCTTAAGCTTAATTCATTTAAGGAGGCTTCTCAGAAAGATCTCCCCTCTTGCAGCTTGTTAAATCTGTCATTAGCATACCATAAACGCACCAGATACACTGCACCATTGCAAAACCACAGAGTGGAAAAAATGGTTTGCTTTACTATCAATGTAAACTTTCATCTTCTTCTACAGTCTTATTCAAAAACCTCTGCTATATTTTAATTTGAACTTAATGATGGCTTTCAGAAAGTCATTTCTGTAAGTAAATGTTTAGCACAATGGCAGCTGTTATTTGCCCCCCCCCCCCGGTTTTGATTAAAAAATGTTTTGCAGACATGCTGCATTGTACTGCTGGTGACACAGTTAATCAGTTAATTTTGGAGGGCTACTAATACATACAATTTGCACTATCGGATCATCAGCATTTAAGTGAAGAAAAGGTCATTTAAAAAAATCTTTTACCCCTGTGGAATATCTAAAGTATACTTCCCAAACAACATGCCTCACAGTTCAGAGCAATGGTGTTACAGGCTGCATTACCATGGCTAACAGCTATCACACATCACCATAACAAAAACAATGACTTGGAATGCAGTCAAGATGCAGTGGATAATAAAATAGCTTTTTTATCTCTGATTTCACTGAGAACAGCAGGGTTGATACTGAATGCAGAGGTACCACTAACGGTGTGAAGCCATATTTTTTGGAGTTAAGGAAATTAGAGTACAATCATTGTTCCAGCTAAACTTTTGAGCTCATTCTCTTTTTAACTGCAGTAGCATTAGTCACCTTTTTCCTTGACAAGCCTGTAATGAATTCATGCATGTGGAGAGTACATAAACCTTAGCAACCAGAGCTCCCCACTTGGCCAAAACAGACCTACATTCCAGAAAATAGTTCATTTGGAAATGACTAAACTTCTCCACATATCATACCACCCAGGTTAAGCGCTGTAATTTTGTAAGCTGAAGTTAATGAAGATCTATGGGCCAGATCCTCAGCTAGTGTAAAATGGTGCAGTTCTACTGAAGCTAATGGTGTGACTGATTTACACTGGTTGAGTTTCTGGCTCCAAATGTATTAAGAATAATAGAGTATCTACAATATGCCTATATTTTGGATATATCATCAACCATCCACACCCAACAGATGCAAGTGCAATGCCAAATCCTAAGGTCCATTTATTCAGTCAAAACTGTCATTGACACCCATAATGAGGGCATTCAATACTTCTCAGGATTGGGTCTGTGTGACACAGAGGCCCATTGATGGTTTACTACCCTGTGTGTCAAGCAACTCTTGTCAGGCCTGACATACTCACTTCACCTAACGCACTGTTGTCATAGTCTGTCTCTAAAAAATATCATGTATTATATACCAACCGATAACATGCTGGTCTTGAAAATCATTGTGTGCTGTATGTACGGGGCGAGTATAAGGAATTATAACTATGTACTAGAATTATGTTCTTAGCATGTGTTTGGCAAGGCATGCATAAACCCACTCTGCCCTAGACAAAGGAATATGTATTAACGATGAAGGTACAAATGCATATAAGGTAAAAATGCTAACAAGCAAGGGAGAAGATAGCATGACGTCTATACCCCAAGCAGGAGAATGAAAAGTAAGTCTGGGCAGAGTTTCATTTCACACATTTCAAAGGTTTATTGGACTATAAAAAGAACAGGAGAGAACCCCCTGATTATCCTTCACCTAAGGAGTCAAAGAATCCAAATGCTTTGAGCTCTGTGTGTTGGGTCCTGGCTAAAGGTCTAGCCAGCCACGGTGGAAGAAAGACTGTGGTGAGAAAAACTTCTTTGAAGGAAAGACTCTAGTTTGTTAAGCTGAGTTTTAGTCTTAGAAGTGTATTTTTACTTTTGTTTGTTAGTAACCATTTCTATCCTTATTCATTATACTTGGTATCACTTAACCCTATGTCCTTTTGTTAATAATCTTGTTTTGCTTTTACCATAAATGAATTTAGCTTAGATTGAAGTGGAATTAGAGTAACAAGTTGCTGTGCATTATCTCTTTAAAGAAGCAGTGAACTTGATAAGGTTTTGTGAGAGTTACAGTAAGAAGGAACTGAATTGTGGAAAGAGGTCTTTGAGGAACTCGGAAACTGGGGGTTCACTGACTTACTTGTTAGACAAGGTTTGGAGTAGCAGAGTCCTGAAGAATTTGCTGGCAAGGCAGACAAGCTGATGACTCAGGGAGCTCACATATAGCTTAGCAACAGAAAAGCTCTCATTTGCTAAGGCTGAGAGGGGTAGCACAGTGGCTCACAGATCTGGGAACCCCAGCAGAACTTCACAGTCTGTTACCATGGTGATGAGCTCAATATAAGAATCTCTGCAATCAAACAGGGTCCAATATAATCCTCCTTTTAAAAAGACCTGTGAGATACAGCATTCTCTGAATGTGACCTTTGAAAAAACACTACCACAACATGAGTGTTAAATAACATTCAAGATGAATTATGGTGGTTTCTGAGTAGAAAATCAGCTATAAAATCAGAACTTTTGCAGAATATGTTTTTATTTGTTTTACTTTACACTGTAACAATATGAGACTGATCTTCCAAAACACTTTTCTTTTTCTTTGTTTTTCTTTTAAAAACCCCAGAGCAAGAAATTTGTGCAAGGGAAGAAAAGCCTCACAGATGAATGGCTTTGTACATACATGGATAAAACTGCCTCAAATAGCTTTGTTTTGAAACAATCATTGTCTCTTAGGAATTTTAGTTATTCTGTTGGAAGATAACGCTCAACATTTTTCTGTGCCTTTTAAAGTAGTTATTTACTTAGGAAGTGAAGAGGAAAAGAAAAGATGTTTCTTCACAAAATTGATTTTGCAGCTGTGAGCATCTCAATCCGGAAAAGGGATGAAAGCGGGTGAAAGACAGGATTACATTCCATCCCAACTCCAAATTGACATTAAGAAATCGTCCCTAGATTATCTGCATATGGAAAGATTTTATTTGGAGATTCCTGATTGTTAAAAAGCTGGCTAGAGTCTAATGGTATATGTACACTTTAGATGTAATTTTCAGACTGGGTAGACTACACTAGATAGTTTTGATTGAGCTAGCATGTTCCCAGTGGGTGGGAGGCAGTACCGGTTAGCTACCAGAGTACAATCCAGTCCAAGACCCCTGTTTGTACCTGAGTGTTGACTGTCTAACAGTAAAACAACAATATTATGTAGATGAATCCAGGAATTCACAATAAACAAATATAGTTTCAGGAAAGACCATTTTGTATACTGAAATATGGTACACTATATTTTCTTGGAGTTTTAACTTGTGTTTAGTGCCTGCATCTCCCATTTATTTACACACACACACACACACACACACACACACACACAGAAGCTTTCTTCTAGAAAACAGCCCAGGCTGTGATGTTTGGATCTGGAGCCCGAACCAAATGGCCCCAAAGTCTGAAGGGGCCTGATTTGGTGCCTTGGTTAATCTTATCTCTATAAAAGGTCCAAGCAGCAAAATTCAGATTACTTTTCTACAGTCCAACAGGGTCTGGGTCTGGTATGCTGGTTTGGATCCATCTTAGACTGTTTCAAAATTGTAGTTTAATTTCCCCACGTTCCCATCTGGCCTGCTCTCTACTTGCTATAGTAACTATATTACATAGTGCCATAGAATGAAAAAAAGATGCAAAATTAGCAAGTGCACAGAGACCTTACTATTTCTAGTATGGTTATGCAACACCCTTCCTCTCCCCACCCCCATTGTGCTATTTCACTCTATGGTGTGCACATGGTCAGAACAATATCTTGCATGTGTGCATGGTTACACCTCTGCTTTCTTTCCACTAGGTGCTGTAGTCGTTGACTTACTGCTCTTTCCTTTATGCATCTCTTCTGAAGAAAGTTCCATGGTAGGTACATCATTACTAACTCTCTATTCTATTTCCAGCATAAATTTAAAATCACCTCTTTGTCCCTTTTGCAGCCCACATACTGACACAGCATCTTCTCACAGTTCTCTCCCACACACACAGCTCATGAAATTACACTCCTAACCAATATGGGTATGATGAATGGTTGGTATTCACCTCTGACTTGCTCGAGGGTTTGTAGTGGGTGATAGAGTGGCCGCTTTTTCACGGGTTCAAATGTCATTTAGGGTGGCAAGGACTGAAGATTGTTACGCAATGTTTATTCTTTGTTTGCCTAAATGAGTCAACGGTATCACAAAAATGGCCAGGATTGACCGTCTTAGCAGAGAGGTCAAGAATCAGGAGGTGGCTGGACTACTCTAGAGAGATGTTGATTAGGGTGGTGTGTGTGTCCAAAATGAGCATTTGGGCATCTATGTAAGACTAAGATGTACTGATGGGCAGCCTCTAAATGACGGCTAGAGAGATAGGACAGACACACCTAAATGTAGGATTTGTGCCTACTTTAGAAAATTATATCTTGCTAGAATGGAAAGCCAGCCCCCAAAAGCTGCTTTTTGTGGGCCTTTTTGCTTCAGTAATTAACCCCCAAAACACCCTCTCTGCAGACACACTAGTGAAATACATTCCTAACAAGCCTCGCTTTGGCCCTTTTTCCTCTCCAAGGTGTTGAACATGAGGTCAGTCATTCCCCTTAGAACAAACATTAGTCTAGTGGAGCTGCTTTCTCGGAGGAAAAAGAAAAGAAAAAAAGCTCCTGTTCATCATCTTCCTTCAGCTTTTCTCTAACAGTCACTGTGGCAATATCCGTTTAAGTTTAGAAAGCATATTGTTACAGGATGTGTGGGAACCGCAAATACCATCTGAGGCCAAGTTACAGTAAATCCTATTCTTAGTGTCGCTAATGGAAGTACTTCCTTCTCATCAGAAAAGTAAAAGAAAGTAGGCCCATTAATTTTTCACTCACTGCTGCAATAAAAAGGCACTTTACAGGGGAAAAAATGACTCCAATACGTTACCTGAGGCATTCTCTGCTTCAATATATTTCAGTGTCAGGAGGATTGAAATTAGCTCCGTCTATAAATGGTCAATGCCCAAGCTCTGCATAGTGTTTTAAGGATACCATAAATATGACTTCCATTTTTTGTCTGTATTTATGTTCATGTTTTCACATTATTTGTTACTAAGGACACACATTGCAATAAAAGGCTAATCATTTACTACTGTCGTCCCTGGGCATTGTGTATAATACAGTAGAATAAATCAGAAGGAACACATTTGCCCTTAATGTGAATTTAATATGCCAAGGGATATTATATGTTTCACTTAATCTGACTATTTACACTTCCTGTGCCTGGTTCTCCTGACCTACACCAGAACAAAGCAGGAGTAAATCCTTTGAAGTCAATGGATTTAAGCTAATGTAAATGAAGTGTAAGTCAGAAGAGAATCAAGCCTTCTGTATCATGAATTCATTCTCTATTCATTGTAATAGCATTAATTTTTAAAACTGGTTTGATATTCTTATGGCTATTATATACACGTGTAATTTATTCCATGTTTTCTAGTGCTTGGAGCAGGAGACTGTTAGTCAGGACTCCTGGATCCAATCCTTGTTCTGCCCGATTGTGAGCTACTGACGACGCGGAAGTCCCACAATCCCCTTTTGGTGTCATGAAGAGTTATGGCTGCTCAGATATCTCAGGATCAGTAAGTCACTTTGTATTTCAGGTTTCAGAGTAACAACCGTGTTAGTCTGTATCCGCAAAAAGAAGAACAGGAGTACTTGTGGCACCTTAGAGACTAACAAATTTATTAGAGCATATGCATCCGAAGAAGTGGGCTGTAGTCCACGAAAGCTTATGCTCTAATAAATTTGTTAGTCTCTAAGGTGCCACAAGTACTCCTGTTCTTCTTTTTGTATTTCAGTTTCCTCAGGATAATCCGGGGCTTTCTTTTTTAAATGGGATAATATTAGAGCATCTTTAGGATTAAGCCAGACTGTGCTCAGTACCAAACGAGAGAAGCATATTTTGTAAATGCAAAGTGAATTCAGTGCTCATGAAAGGTGCCAGCTTGTCAGCCCTGGAAGTTAACATCCGGTCTTTGTCACCAGGACAAGTGCAGCAGGTGGCGTGGTTACCCCAGAATTTGACATTCCTGCATGCACCCCAGAATTTGATAATACCACAGTCAGCAGTTTTGTATGTTCAACCACTGCCAGCTGAAAACCAAACATATACCTAGGAAAATCTTAGGGGAGGAGACAAGGTCAGACAGCTGCATACTTGCAGTTTGTTAATCAGAATGGGAGGATGGCACAGAAAGTTAACAAGTATGGAGGAGAGCGAGTAAACAGCGGCCTTGGTTTTAAATGCCCCTGACACATTGTTGTTATGACTAGAAATGTTTTGATGATCAGAGATGAGTAGTTTTGCTGAAATTAGGAGAACTGGTGACCCACTAGAAGTCACTATAGGTTATGTGCTTTGTTTGAATAAAAGATTAGGCAAAAGAATATGCTTTGGAGTAGTCCAAGGAAGCTTTCTTTGGGCAAGGATCTGATAGCTAAGTTCCCCAGCAGCAGCCCCCGGAACGCTGGCCGCTGATTCCTTGAAACCATTTTTTAACTCTAGATAAATATACTTGTTTTAACATGCGCTAACCCTGCTGCAACAGCATGTGTGTGCGCGCACCTGAAATCTAATAAAAAAGTAGTTTTAGGTGAAAGCACGCTTGCTTGTATCCATTATTTATCAGGCGGATTGATTTATTGATTTATTCCTGACACCGCCTGGAGAGAAACAGTTAAGTTACCAACATGTTGGGGTTCTGAGAAACCCCGGGTAACAGCATCCGTGCAAGCTTCTACTCATGTGCCTCAGCCTTAACATGGAGGGATCACTTCTAGAGGAAAGAGTAATTCTGTTTCCGTGTCCATTCAATCCTGGGTCTCTCTCAGAGATCTCCAACCCATCCAATAGAAATTAGAGAGAGACTAGCCCTCCATTTCAAAGACCACCCCTCAGACAATGGTGACTTTCTGTCTCTACTGATTGGAAGAATATCAGCAGCCTACAAGTGAAGGTTTGGTAGCCTGTTACCAATCATTTGAGCCATTCAATGCCACGTATATACATTTCTGATCCATGTCGTAATTTGTATGACAGCATAGAAACACACAGTTCCAAATAGCCAAAGCTCTTGTAGCTTAGCCTTGGATGGATTTCTTTCCTATCAAAAAGGATGGGAGATATTATTAAGCATTACGAATAGTGATAACAAATCATAGTAAAAAAAACATTTAGGGCCAAATTGTGCCTAGCCACTGCATGAGTAATTGCCTGGGGTTATTGGCATGAGCAGCGGGCCTGTCAACACTGGCCTAACTCTGATCCCATTGAAGTCAATGGGAACAATAAGGTGAGTACTAAATTTTGAAAATATCACCAAAAGAGACTCCGACCTGCACAAGGGCCAGGTCTGCTAGCAGTATCTGCACTTGAAGCACAGAGGCTACTCTCTCATGGTGCCCACCAATGGTCCAAATACCCCCAAAGCATGACAGAAGGAGACAGGGCCATGGCGCTTTTACACAAAGGTAACAAATGGAAAGAAATATGTCCAGAGAAAAACAACAACTCTAGAGCCACCTTGTACGGATTAGTGATAAAACCCTAGAATTTAGGACTGTGGTGGAATTATATGACCCACATGAGTTTCTCCAAAAGAGGTGGCCCACTGCAGAGTATAGAGATTTGACCGATAAACTAAGTCACTGACATGAATAAATAGTACATTTAGATCCCAGGGAACCCTGTTTCTTGTTGCCTCATAATATTGTAGTGAAGACTGAAAGTCATCATAAAAAAAACTTTGGTATGTCTGCATTTTCTTACATAGGTCAAGTAGGTTAGTAGGAAACTACCAGCAAAAGTGCTATAAACAGAAATAAATTGTGGTTTATGCATTTGGCAAGCTGTTGGTGTTAAATGTCGCAATATTTCACCTGACACAAATTCTCCTTTACATTTCCTCTCTTCAGTGAATAAGAAGAACATAAGACTAAGAAAAAAGAGAAGGAAAGGCACACATGAAAGGACAAAAAAGATTTCTTTCTGACCCTGTACTACAGAGCTCTCTGCTTCACTTGTTTTGGCCAGAGACACAAGTCTTGGAAGACTTCTGGTGAGTACAAGAAATAGGCTCTCCAAGTTCATATGCTCCAGAAGAGTTTAATTGTTGTCAATTTAAATTCAAGACAGCCTTGCGCAGCTCCATCTAAACCATTCATTCACTGTTAAAATGAGCTTTCTCCTTCCCATTCATCAAGGTACTGGAACAGGATATTCAAGTGATTTCACAGAGGTACCCAGTTCCTAGTCTCCAAAAGGACCCTCACGGGCCAAAAATCTTGAACTGTATTAGTTCTTATACTGGCCTGTCTTACAGAAGCTGAGCAAGAGGGATTCAGTCATGATATCTTCACAGAAACAGAATTACAGAGTAATTATCCCTTTCTGATATAAATAAATTAGCGTGATAAAAGGGGAAGATCATAGCTAAATCTAGTTGAAATTTTCCAACATTTCAAATATGCATCAACTTCCCCCACCTGAAAACCAAAAAAATTTAACCAATATTTATGGGGTATTTTATTCTGTTCCAATCATAGCAAGACTGGAGAACAGCAGATGTTTGCATCTGGAATGAAGGACACTTGAATTGTCTGATTAAACCAAACAGGTCTTATATGTTTTTTTCTATGTGGAATGCCATTATTTAAATATTTTTATTAAAAAAGAAAACAAATGAGCCATGCAATGCAGTGAGCACAGTCTAATTAAAATAATATATAGCGTCACCTTTCTTTTGGCATTCAACCTGAGAAAACGATTCAGCTTTTTAATCTCCATCGTTTTGGCATTTTCAGATGCTTTGTTTTAAAGATGACAATCAGCCACAGAACTAACGTTTTCCTCCAGTCATTCAGTCACTTGTTTCTTTCGTGTGGGTTTTTGTTTATTTGTTTTTGTGTTTAAAAGGGGCCAGCTGCTTTGTGATCAGTCAAATGTCAAAAATAATTCTTACCATAACAAAGAAGAAAATAAAATATTCCAGGAAGCCTATTGCCATGGAGATGCTTTAAAACCATAAAGGAGTAAGATCCTCATCTCCATTCACATGGGTTAACTTTCATTAAAGTTAATGGGAATTACACCTCTGCATCAAAGAAAATACACTGTGTGCTCCGCCTCTTCTTTTTAGCATTAGCCTTATGGAATGAGCATACAAATAACTTATCATCCAAGGAAGAAACTATATAAAGGTGAACTTATTTAGTGGTCATCAGCTTCCTCTGGAACACAGGAGTGATTTTGGAGGTCCAGAGGTATTTTCTCATTGGCATTACTCATGTGCTTAAAATGAAGCATGTGCTTAAGTGCTTTTATAAATCAGGCACTTACATTCGAACACATTAGCCAAAATGTCCAGTTTGCAAAGGAAATACCGAAAGCCCAGTAAGGATTTCAATTTGGAAATCTAGAGGTTAATTGACATCTCCGTGACCTCATATCCACAGTAAAAACTTTCAGCATGAAAAATGTAATCTCTGTAAATATTGTAATTAAAGACAAAGTTGTTTTCACAATTGTCAGGGAAAGAGTGCAAAATTACCCGGGAGGAAAGAAATTAAAGTAAACAGATCTGTAGGAAAATAGTCTCATGTTAAATATCAAACT
Organism: Chrysemys picta bellii; assembly: GCF_011386835.1. Classification (NCBI taxonomy): domain Eukaryota; kingdom Metazoa; phylum Chordata; order Testudines; family Emydidae; genus Chrysemys; species Chrysemys picta. The sequence goes on along the minus strand of NC_088799.1, from coordinate 11,828,708 downwards.
AAAATAAAAACTGCCTATGAAAAATTCACAAATAAAGACTCATAATGCATTTGCAAATGCATTATCCTCTCAGGTTTCATAATTCTGTGAGAGTACGATTAGTTAACAGTGGTGTTGTTATAAAATTACATATAGTGGCTGGCAGGTTTTGAAACTACTCCAGAAACCAAAGTCTGCCATTACACAACTATTGTATTTGGGTATTTGGCAACAGGAAATCTGGCTGATGATAACTGAGTTGTACCGAGCCCTGCAGCAGGCTCTGAGAAACTGTGTCCATTAAATCTGCAGATGGCAAAGTAGATTTGCAATTACAGCTGCACACATGAGGATATGACATCTATGCCTATATTCATCTCATGGCTGGTTTCACATGACTCATTCAGCCTTTCTTCTGTTACATGAAAGGGAAGCTAAGTAGCAAGACCTCTGGTGATTTTTAAATGGGTCCAAACCTGCCATGGTCTACAATTAAGGTAACAGAGTAAAAAGATAGTCATCGCATTCTTAAAGTTGTCATGTCATGGAGTTGTATAAGCCCATGGGCAAATCCTATGTATTTTTCATTATATGTGTTTCCTATGCAATCCTGTTAAAACATATTCTGGGCACTTCTACCTGTATAACAAGCAGATCAAATGCATTTACTTACATACATACACACACACACACACACAGAGGAGACAACATCAGCAGATGTTATTCCAGCTATTGGTAATGAAATAGAATACTTAAGTAAATAAATTAACACAAACCTGCAGCACTGTCTGTTTTACAAAGATAAGCTGACAATTTCAGCAAAATTCAAATGTGCCCACAGGTGGCGGAGGATATGGGAGAAATGTCCTGGTTCTCTGCTGCACAGGGAGAGTATTCACATAGTAGGGTTGTGTAAGTTACACTGGGTATGGGTCAGAGTGGTTCACAAGAGTCTTTCCTTTGGATATGAATCATCACTGTTCAGGAATCAGGCCCCTTGTGTTTTGCTCTTAGTCAGAGATTCAGATAAATGCTCAAAGTGGAACTCTGTTCAAGACGAAGTTTTTCATCCTGTTCTCTGGAGAAAGCACAAGACGTTTCATAGGATTTTGATGCAAAAGAGTAGAGTAGCATCTAGAGGCCCTAACAGAGGTAGATAAAGGCCCCATTTTGCTAGACTCCATAAAACACAGAGCAAGAGACAGTCCCTGCTCTGAAGAGCTTGCAATCTAAACAGACAAGACAGACAATGAGCGGGGGCAGAAAAAGCGGCAGAGAGGTGTAATGTGACTTGCACTAAGACATATGACCCATAAGTGGCAGAGCCGGGTATAGAATCCAAAATAAAAATGAAAGCTGAAAAAGTTTTGCAAAGCATTTGGAGGGAAAATGTGGGTTTTGGTAAACTTTCGGGGCGGGGGGGGGAGAGTTTGGAATCAAAACAACTTTTTAATCAAAACTCCATTTTTTGTTCATTTTGTTCAAAAAGCCATTTTTCATAAAAAAATGTTTCTGTGAAAATATTTTGACCAGATCTAACATCGGCCGTTTGGAGATATTCTCATTTGGGTCTATGCTCCACATTAACTAATGTTTGGGAGATGAGAGCTAAAGCATATATACCAACAACTAACAACGGGAGGATAAATTCATTTTAGCTAGTAAGTAGTAATCCATGCAGAGCCAAGAACCTGGAGGAAAAGTCCAAGCCCTCCAGGGCTGGCCCAACAAGCTTGATACCTGATTCATTCAGTTCACCACCTTTTCTGTCTGGTGATGTTCAGGTTCTTTAATTAAGATTTGTTGATGATCAGCAAAAAGTTCAGCACTGCCCTTTTAACCCCCTCCCCCACTTTCTGATGAGCTCTCTGTGGCACACAAAGTAGCTGAGAAGACTTTTAACTTCAACGATCAGACCATTTGAGGGACAGTAGAAAAGCAAGATTTAATTTTTAAAAAGGAGGACAAGAGACACTTTGATCCACTACTCTGTCTATGGGAGCAGTCTCGACAACTGTACCTGTAAATTATAATGAGTTTGAAACACAGACAAGCCTCAAGACACTGAACATACACTTTCACCAATAGGGAAATTATTACATTTCTATGGACTGTGTGGGACTGTGATAAATGATGGAGGGTAGCTCCCTTTTATGGACACCCAGTCAGTCAGTAGCTATAGAATCCTCCTTAGCAGCTGTACCCTAATTGCCTTAACTGTAAAAGGTTAAGAGAAGCTTAACCTGAGTTGGCATCTGCTGGGGGGAGGGCAGGGTTTCTTTGTCTCTCGGGCTGGAGAGAGGGGAAGGCAGCAACAAGCTGTAAGCTTTAAGCCAGGTATGGGAAATCATCAGCACCATACTTAGAAACTCCTCATTTGGAACCCCAGATATGTCAGTAGCACAGGAAAAGTTAAGACAGTTGCGATTAGGAACCTTTTTGGTTGTTCTGGTTTGTGGATTCCTCTGTGTTAACCCCAGGTGCTTTTGTTTTGCTTGTAACCTCTAAGATGAACCCCAAGAAAGTTATTTTGGTGTATAATCCCTAAAGCCTGAGTTTTCAAATGTGTTTCTTTCTTTTTTAATAAAATTTACCTTTTTTTAAAGAATCCTTTGATTCCAAAGTCCTTAGACAAGGAGCTGGTCTGTGCTTATATTGCTAAGGCAACTGGTTGGTATTTTATTCTCAAGCCTCCCCAGGAAAAGGGGTGAAAAAGCTTGGGGGGATATTTTGGGGGATAGGGATTCCAAGTGACCCTTCCCTGAATATTTGTGAAAATCACTTGGTGGTGGCAGCAATATCTGTCCAAGGCAGAAGACTATACATTGGAAGAGTTTTAACCTAAGCTGGTAGAAAATAAGCTTAGGGAGTATTTCATGAGGGTCCCCACATCTGTACCCAGAGTTCAGATTTGGGGAGGTATACCCTGACAGGGACACAAGAAAACAATGTTAGATGCTGGTAGGTAAAATGCTTCCCTCTCACATAGCTGCCAAGCAGGTCCCCTAAATAATACACTACTTGCTGTATTTAGATCCTAATCTTTACTCATGGGAGTTCCTCATGTTTAAGACATAGAAGGCCATGTGACTATTTGAAATAGGAAGTCTGAGATTAACATTATAATGTGGACTTCTGTTACAGAAGAGGTCACACTAGATGATCACACTGGCTCCTTATGGCCTTATAATTTGTGAATTTATAATGTATGCATATCAATTCATCTGTGTGATACCATTCCATCCACCCATAAATAAATCACTCACAAAGTAGTACTGTATTTCTGATCAACTGCTATATGCCAGGTTGATGCATTGCCATGGGACGCTGTCCCTCATTGTAGCCTACGCTCCCACCAAGGAAGCTGCAGACACTAATGAAGATGAATTCTATCAGCAGCTAACAGCAGTGACACAATCAGTTCTTCCACACGATTAACTTATTATACTTGGAGATATGAATGTTGCACCAAGTTGTCCGAGAAATGGCATCGAGACTACTCTTGGATCATTTTGCTCTGGAACAATAAATTACAATTCTCTGAGATTTCTCTCCTTTTGCACTTCTTACAACATTGCTGCCCTGGCAGTTGGTTCAGGTGCATAGATCTCCATCAGGAAGCCAAGATATCCAATGATGTCTGGACCAGGAAGGAGCTGGACCATATATTGGTCCTGAATCACGGTATAGTAAAGTCACATTGGGTTTTCAGATGTGCAGAAGCCCCAACAAATAGTGACCATCATCTCCTTGTTGCTAAGATAGCAATTACTCTCCTAGAACATGCCTGTTATGCAACACAAGGCACAAGGCAGCTATAAAATTCAGCCCTTGCTAACAAATACTCTGTCACAGTGAATAACAAATTTGACACACTTGGCTCTCCCCTGGATAAATCAGCTTGGGCAGCCATAAGCACAGTCACCTGAGAAACTGTAGATGCCATCCCAAATTTTGAATGTTACCCGTGATGCCCTTGGCTATCTGATGAGATATTTCAAATTTTGCAAAACAAATTTGAGGCCAGACAGCACCAAGATGAAGCTGAATGTAAATGTTTACAAGGCATTTTTCAGGTGACAGCAAAAATAGATCACGATTTTGAAAACTTGGCAGAGGAGAGAATAAAGGTCTAATAAATTACAGCCTCCACTCAAAGCTATTAAATCACTTCAGTCCAGAACTGGACTTTGTTCCAGGTTTATGCAGACAAATAAGGCTGATGGTAAAAACATGCTCAACCCAAGAAGTCCTGCAAAGATGGAAAGAATATTATGAGGTTTCAATTAACCATCCTGAAGTAATCCATGCCCTGATCTGCATGTGTTAGTAGTAGATGCAATCCCTGATCCAAAAACCTGTGCAGTCATTCCTACATTGGAAGAGTACCACTCTGCTATAAAGAACCAGCAAAAATGCTGGACCCATTGGCATAATGCCCAAACTGCTCAGGTGCACCATAGAGCCCATAAATGTAACATTACCCCAATTTTTTGTCCAGGCTTGAACTACTAGGAAGGTACCAGCAGAGTGGAAGGAAGGATCATCATCCCGCTTTGTAAGTAGAAAAGCCCGCACAGTAATTGCGGAAGCCAATAACTCTTTTTTCTGTTCCTGGAAAAAATGCATACATGTCCTTCTAGCCCAGCTCCAGCCTCTCCTTATGAAACATCATCACCCAGAACAAACAGGCTTCACTGCTGGGCGATCTACAATGGACACCATGCTTGCTCTTCATCGTTTATCTGAGAGCCATCACAAATTGAATCATCCTTTGACAGCAGCAGTGACTGACTAGCCACTGGGCCAATGGAACCTGGGGGTCCTGGCCAACTGGGGGGCTCCTGGAAAATGGGCACCCCTACACCCCGCCTCGTTCCACCTACCCAGCACTCCTGCTGGGGAGTGGAGTTGGGGTGCAGGAGCTTGCCCCGCTCCACCCAGCACTCTTGGAAGGGAGCAGTGGAAGCCACCGTACCCCGACCCCCTCCCCAGGAGGAGCACGGAGGGGTGACTGCAGGCAGAAGGGGTGGGGAGAGGCCCCCACTTGCTCTGGCCCAGGGTCCCACAAACCCCTAATCCACCATTGGGCAGCAGCATATGTAGACCTGAAGGCAGCCTTCTATTCTGTTCATAGAGCTGCTGTATGAAGCACTGGCATTCCCAACATTATCCTGAGGTTAATTCAAAAGCTACGTAATCACTCAGGGGTATGGGTGCAAATGGAAATCCATAGTCTAACAGGGTTTAGACTAGATCAGGGGTGAAGCAGGGATGTATCCTGGTCCCAGCCCTATTCTACCACACAATGGATTGGCTCCTTGAACATGTCTCTGCAAATACCAGTATAACTGTTGTTTCAACTTTTTACCAGTTGAATTATGTGGATGATGTTGTCCTCTTTGGACCAGGTCACAAACGATCTTAAAGATGCATTAGAGAGCTTCCAGCATGTGGCAGCTGCCCTTGGGCTAAGAATGTCTTGGGCAAAAACAAAAATCCCCAGAGTTGGTGCAAAAGTTGTGACACAAGATATCTGTTGCTGTTGGACAAACTGAGGTTGTAGTGAATTATTTCATCTATCTAGGCATAAAGTATCCTCAAATGGGTGCAGCCAGCCAAACATCCTAAGGAGAATTGGTTTAGCAGCCTCAGCCATGCCGGATCTGCATGGAGTCTGGAGCCCAAAGAAGGTGAAACTATATACAAAAAGTATGGATTTATCAAACCTGTGCATTTCCAATCCTATTAAACAGATCTGAAACATGGACATTGCTTAAAAAAGACATCAGGAGACCGGAAGCATTTTGTATGCAATGCCAGCAGCAACTGCTAGACATAAGATGGTTTGATATTATCAGTAATTGGGATGTATTATTGAGAACTGACATTGAGTGGATTGAAGTCAATATCAGTCACTGCTGGTTGGCACTTTTTGGTCATACAGCCCACCTTGAAGATAAAGTCCCTGCACATCAAGCTCTGAAGATCAGACTTGAGGTGAGGAGGAGACATTGCCTGGCCATAGACTGGCAGCAGCCACATGGTCGTCCATGCTTAACCTGGCTGCACTAGATCAGTAATAATCGTGTGGTGATTTTAGATGCCTGGGTTAAAGCCCTACAATGTGGCCATGGACATTCAGCACTATGGACCCTCGCTGTGTAAGTACATTATTGTTGTTAATGTCATTCATGGATATGCAGTGCCTATATAAATAATAGCATTCAAAATGGTGGCACCTTCCAGGGAGGAAGTATCATAAAAAAATGCTCAGTGTGTGTTCAGAACCACCTGAAGTTTACAAAACAGATCAGACTCCCCTCTATATGTTAAGAGGAGTCCAGGTTCCTTTAGATCGCCGGTTCTTATGGGATCATGACCAACAGGAGGGTCACAAACAAGTTTCAGAGGATCATGCCAACCATCCCTTTCTTTATGGCTATTTGGAACGAGGGTCCCAAAACTTTTTTCTGTTGTAACATGCAGTCACAATATGGAAAAGGTGGAAAATCAGAGCACTAGATGGTCTGAGTAGTTTCTAACCAGACATCTCCATATTGGATGGTTCTGCGCTGAAATACATGAATTTGGATTGATTGGAAAATCTTTTTTTTTTCCCTCCTTGAAAAAAAAAATTCAACAAAGCCTTTTTTACTCTCATAAAAATTTGCTATGAAATGTTTCAGGTTTTAGTTTTAAAAACAATACATTTGGGGTTTGGATTGGCAAAAACTGAAACATTTTCAACGTATTTTTGGTGAAAATCTCTGACATTAAAGCCATTTTCCATTGCAAAATCATTTTACTCATGTCTATCATTGCTATTGTCATATGTATATCAAGTTGAACTTATGCTGAATTTTGTAAATCTTGAGTTCTGCTCTACAATAGAATTTCAAAATATAGGCCAGATGACTGGCAGGTAGCTAATGTAATGCCAATTTTTAAAAAAGGCTCCAGAGGGGATTCCCGCAATTACAGGCCAAACTTCAGCACCAGGCAAACTGGTTGAAAATATAGCAAAGCACAGAATTATCAGACAAATAGATGAACACAATAGGTTGGGGGAAGAGTCAACATAGTTTTTGTAAAGGGAAATCATGCCTCACCCAATTATTAGAAGTCTTTGAGCATGTCAAGAAACATGGACAAGAGTGATCCAGTGCATATAGTGTACTTGGACTTTCAAAAAGCCTTTGACAAGGTCCCTCACTGAAGGCTCTTAAGCAAAGTAAACAGTCATGGGATAAGAGGGAAGGTTCTCTCATGGATCAGTAACTCGTTAAAAGATCGGAAACAAAGGGGAGGAATAAATTGTCAGTTTTCACAGTGGAGAGAGATAAATAACTGGGTCCCCCAGAGGTCTGTACTGGGACCAGTGCTGTTCGACATATTCATAAATGATCTGAAAAAAAGTGGTCAAACGCCAAAGTTTGCAGACTATACAATATTACTCAAGATAATTAAGGGTACGTCTATACTTACCTCCAGGTTCGGCGGTAAGCAATCGATCTTCTGGGATCGATTTATCGCGTCTAGACAAGACGCGATAAATCGATCCCAGAAGTGCTCACCATCGACACCGGTACTCCTGCTCTGTGAGAGGAGTACGCGCAGTCGACGGGGGAGCCTGCCTGCCGCGTGTGGACCTGCGGTAAGTACCTTGTATTTCGAACTAAGGGACTTCGACTTCAGCTACGTTATTCACGTAGCTGAAGTTGCGTATCTTAGTTCGAACTGGGGGGTTAGTGTGGACCAGCCCTAAGTTCAAAGTTGACTGTGAAGAGTTACAAAGGCATCTCACAAAACTGGGTGATTGGGCTACAACATGGCAAATATAATTTAGTGGTGATAAATGTAAAGTAATGCACATTCGAGAAAATGAATAAGGAAGTGTTATTTACTCTTCATATAACATACAACCCAGGAGTCACCCAATGAAATTAATAGGCTATAGGTTTAAAACTAAGATAAGCAAGTACTTTGTCACACAACACACAGTCAACCTGTGGAACTTGTTGTCAGTGAATGTTGTGAAGGCCAAAGGTATAACTGGGTTCAAAAAATAATTAAATAAGTTCTTGGCTTTTAGCCAAGATGATCAGAACCACAATTCTGTGCTCTGGGAGTCCCTAAATCTCTGATTCTTAGAAGCAGGACTAGATGGCAGGAGATGATCACTCGGTAATTACCCTGTTCTGTTCATTCCCTCTGAAGCATTTGGCACTGGCTACTGTCAGAAGGGGGGATACTGGGCAAGATGGACCACGGGTTTGACCCAGTATGGCCATTCTTATGTTCTGGAACTGAAAATTTGTTAAAAACATTGAATAAATGCTATTTTTGTATTTGTTTTTTATACAGTTTCAGTCCTTTTTTCCCTGTATTTTCATGTCAGAATATATTATTGCCCCAACAACTATGTTATTATTATATAAAGCAGCTCACAGCAGAAATATGAACATCTATTTCTCAAATATCTTTTCAAATAATTTTTGCCGCAAGTGTATATATTTGTTATTTTTAACTTTAAAAATATGGTCAGTAACCTTTTTCCCTGAAAAAATACAGAAGCTTGTGTTTTGTACTTTTGGGAGAGAGTATGGTTGGAGCAGAGTGGTGGAAAACAAGAGCCGTGAGTTCTATTCCCAGGTATGCTAACAACTCTGTAACCGTGGGCTAGTAACTTAATCTTCTATAATTCAATTAACCATCTGCAGTAATATCTACCTTACCAGTTTTTGTGAGGGTTGTATAATTAATGTTAGTAAAGCAGTCCTAAACAGTGTTTTATTCCTTAGTAAAAAAAAGTACTTGCACTGAAAAATATAATATGGACATCATAAAAATATACAGTGTCTCACGATATAGTAGTTTAACTGAAGTCTTTATGGAATATCTTATCTATAATCTGCTGAGATAAGATATATTACAAAAGCTGTATCTTTTCTCTTTAGAACAAAAGCAATTCACTTCTTATGAACTTGCCCCTACTCTGACCACAGGGAAGAAAAAGTCCTCTAGATCACATCATATTCTGTGTCTTATGCTTAGCAGGGTCCTTCTAGTACTAATTACCAGAGCTGTTAATTCAGCTGTTGAGTTTTTGACAGGTGAGAGATAGCAGCTATAAATGTCCATTTCCTCTACCGATGGAGCGAAGAGTTAAGAGTAGGATTATAAAAAGATAAAAAGCTATTTCAAAAGCATTTCCTGCTGTTCCCACTGCGAGATCACAAGATTTCATGTACATTCAAATACTGAAGGAAAGATCAGTTCCTATTTACTGAATATCCCTGCAGAGGAAAGCAACCAGCAGATTGGAAGCCTTCCTGAAGTGGTGACAGGTTATTTATTGAGTTATTACCTAAAAACACTGCACAGCAATTTACAAGGACTTTGTGGTAACTACACAACTCCTCCCTGGAAAAACAAGAGTAATTGCATGGTTATCTTGTGGCAATGTTATTACGTCATCTTGTGATAATGTGATAAATAACTAAGCCATAATTCCAGAAAGTGAAATTAATCACGGGCTAACCTGGTGCTAGACATTAAATTCTGGGCTTGACTAGAATACCTTTGGCTTTGGGGGATACTTAGTAGAAAAGTGCAATAAATGAAATAGTCACATGGGTATCCAAATATTCTGCAATATTTCACCCTAAAATCATTGACGAGAGCAAGATATTTTTCTTTTGCTATTGTCTCCTTCACTGTTTTCTAAACCCCTTTCCTTTACAATAGGTGCAAAATCTACTATCAACATCTTATTCTATCATTACTGGGTGTGTAAGTAGGAGGCTACTTAAATAATGAAATGTGCTATTTAGTGTACCAGTGTCCTTTGCTGGATACAATCAGTACTGCTCGGCTGTGTGCCGTAGGCCTTATGCTGTGGAAAAGTAAAGGCGATTCTCCTTAGTCCAAGTGATAGGTGCCTATGCCTTCAGAGGAGGAGAATATGAGTTCTATTCCCCTTGTCACCAATAAATTGAAAATGGTGACTTTTATATCATAAAGATACCCAGGAGACCATAGGTACCCATAAATTTGCTACATTAGTGTACACAAGACACTTAATATGTCAAGCATCCACCAAAATAGGGCAGATAGTGGCTTCTACTGCTGGACATTATGGCAACCAAAACTTTGAGAATTTTCGTTCCTAGAATGTCCCACAGGAAGCTCTAGCCCTTCCTCAGAGGAAACTGAAGGGTGTTGAGATGAGAGATGCAGTATATTCCAAGGGTGTTCAATATGTTAAGGCACAACAAAGATGAAAGCTATGCTGGAGCAACCAGTGAGAATCTTTCAGAGTAACAGCCGTGTTAGTCTGTATCCGCAAAAAGAAGAACAGGAGTACTTGTGGCACCTTAGAGACTAACAAATTTATTAGAGCATAAGCTTTCGTGGACTACAGCCCACTTCTTCAGATGCATATAGAATGGAACATATATTGAGGAGATATATATACACACACATACAGAGAGCATAAACAGGTGGGAGTTGTCTTACCAACTCTGAGAGGCCAATTAATTAAGAGAAAAAAAACTTTTGAAGTGATAATCAAGCTAATCAGTGAGAATCTGTTCAGTTACTGGGCTTCAGTGCTCTCACATGGTATTGCACCATCCTGTCATCAACAATGGGAGGAAATGATTTGCAAAGGGCTCATCTGACCTTGATGTTTTTTAATACTCAATGACTTATCCTCTGAGTTCATCCACCTTGATCAGCAAGAAGCTCCAGTCACACCAACCCAGAACCCCACACCCTCTCCTCCCTATCAATGCACACTGCACCGTAATTATTACTAGGGCCACTAAAGAGGTGTTTTACAGTAGCACAAAGGACTGAAATAGTTATGTAGCTTTGTCACAGATATCATAGCGAGGCGAATTCATTTAAGACACCTTAATGCTACCTATGTAATGCAGCAAAAATTCACCTAGTTATATAGTAATTAGTTCTGGGTAAAAACTGCAAATTATCAATATCTAAAAACATTTTTAAACAAATTTGCTTTGGCTGCATTTGCAACTGTCTCTTATTATTTGTTATTTAAGGTAGAATAATAACTGCAAGCCCCAACTGAGATCAGGACCCTAACGTGCAAGGCACTGTAGATACACAGTCAGAGACAACCCCTACCTTTAAGTGATTACAATCAAAATAAACAAGACAGGCAAAGCATGAGAGAAAGGAAATTTCATTATCCCTATTTTCAAGGCACAGAATTAAGGCACAGAACCTGAAATTGAACAAAGATCTCAGGAGTCCCAGTCTTTCATGTTTACTTTCTACAAATATTCTGAAAACCAAGTTTGCTGGCATAATTGTTTGTGGAATCAATGGATTTTAAGTGAATCCTGCAGAATATTCACAGAAATTGAATTTTGAATCTGCACTTTAGAATCAAATCATCAGCAGATATTTTGCAGCGAGATGTAGAATGGAGGGAGGATTCTTTGCCAAGCTAGCCTCAGAAAGGCATAAAAGGAAAATGATGACAAAAGGAAATGGAATAAAAGAACCTAAAATCTAAGAGAAGTAGAATGCAAATAACATTATGAATTTTGAGTGTGGACAAACAAATCATGTGCTTCCTTGCAGTTAAGTGCTTCCTGATGTTTTGTCTGGTGCCCTCAACTCTGTGCCTGGAAAAAAAATCATTGTCTCTAAACCATCATGAGTAGTTTGGCACTCATCTAAGACAACACCAAATTTAAGTCACAGCTTAGCAATGTAAGTGCAGACAGACAAAACCATTGCAATATGAATTTACAATTGTGATATTTAGGCAGCAGGAGAAAATAAACAGCACAGAGGGACAGAAAATATCATATTGCCTCTATATAAATCCATGGTACGTCCACACCTTGAATACTGCGTGCAGATGTGGTCGCCCCATCTCAAAAAATATATTGAGGTTCAGAAAAGGGCAACAAAAATGATTAGGGGTATAGAACAGCTTCCGTATGAGGAGAGATTAATAAGACTGGGACTTTTCAGCTTGGAAAAGAGGAGACTAAGGGGGGATATGATAGAGGTCTATAAAATCATGAGTGGTATAGAGAAAGTAAATAAGGAAGTGTTATTTACTCCTTCTCATAATACAAAAACGAGGGGCCACCAAATGAAATTAATAGCAAGAACGTATTTTTTCACGCAATGCACTATCACCCTCTGGAACTCCTTGCCAGAGGGTGTTGTGAAGGCCAATACTATACCAGGGATCAAAAGGGAGCTAGATAGATTCATGGAAGATAGGTCCATCAATGGCTATTAGCCAGGATGGGCAGGAACGGTGTCCCTAGCCTCTGTTTGCCAGAATCTGGGATTGGGTGACAGGGCATGGATCACTTGATGATAACCTGTCTGTTCATTCCCTCTGGGGCACCTGCCATTGGCCACTGTCAGAGGACAGGATACTGGGCTTGATGGACCTTTGGTCTGACCCAGTATGGCCATTCTTATGTTCTTATGTTGGGCTTTTGCTGATGAAGAATTGGTGTAAATTCTGCAGGCTGTATTCTGAAATAAAGATCAAATGAGGCCCCACTCCTGCAATCAGATAAGTACAGGAAAGCTTTACACCTGCTGGCACCCCACTGAAGTCAATGCAATGCCAGCCTCCCATGGAGATGCAATTACAGGGTTGGTGTTTAAGGGTATGTCTACATAGCAATCAAACACCCATGGCTGGCCCAGGTCATCTGACTTGGGTTTGCGGGCTCAGGCTGTAATATTGCAGTGTAGACATTGTGTTTGAACTGGAGCAAGAGAGGGGGAAGGTCACAAGCCCAGGCTCTTGCCTGAGCCCAAGTGTCTACACAGCAATGTTTAGCCTCTCAGCCCATGCCCTGTGATCCTGTGTCAGCTGACTCAGGCCAGCCAGGGGTCATCTTCCACTTATACTCTAAGTGTATTGAAGTTTTTGTTACAAGAGAAAGGAAAATCTAGACTGAGCGCATTAGGCTTCAGCCAAAATATTAATATAGTTTGAGGTGACCTCTGGTAAGAGAAAAATACACTGCATTTGATTCCAACCTTCCGATTTGGTCTAAATAAATCTAATTTGTTATGAGTGATTGGGTTAAGTACAGTACTTAAACATGTATCTCAAAGGATTACTCATCCACAATTCGTTTATGTTCATGGGATACTAATAGAGGTGGATTTGCAATTAGGGTTGCATTTTCATAAGATTTGAAACAGAAGACTAATATTTATATGCAACAAGTACAGCTCCTTCTTTTAGTATAGTAATTAGATTTTCATTAAGCAGCTGAGTTGCTGTGGTCATCCTATAATTTGTCACATTTAACAATCATGGGTAAATGGCTTCAAGAGGTAACTATGAGTCCATATATTATATATAAACTTGTAAAATGCTTTGCAAAGAAGCAGGTTCTCAGCTTTTAATAGCAGGGAAGGGGTGACTGATTTCTGCAAAATTCCATGTATTGCTCATAGTGCTGCACAGAAACACAAGGTTTTATTCCCCCCAGCCAAAACTTCAACTAGTACTGCTGTAATAAGGGGTAGCAGTGATGTTCTTGTTAGGCAGGGATTCTGTAGTCAAACTCAGATGCTGCTCATTATGGAAACCTGTCAGACTAACTCAAATCAGTCCAGGATTGTGCCACCAGACATCAGTATGACAAAAAAGTCTTACCAGCTGCAGAATGAGAAGTAAAACTTTTTTTTTTCCCCAGGAAGGGCTGAAGAGACAAAAAGATTCAAGCGTACACAACAGCACACAACAGGAAGGGTCAAGAATATATTCTTTTTGACAGTTTGCATGGTCATGTAATTTTGTTAGTGTTCAGCTAGCGTAATGATGGGCACATGATACCTTGACCAATCATGAGACCTAGACCATGGATTAAATAGAGAAACAAATGCAGGAGAATGGTACTATTATCAGCTCTTCTGTAGAAGAACACGTAAAACCTGACAAATGTAGCATTGTGCCCTTTAAAAGGATATGGTTAAGGTTAAAATTCAGTTCTCCCCCGTCACATTTAAGACCTCCCTTTAGCACATGGATGATTGGGTTGCCTAGCCACTCAAGGCGATAAATCACATCTAACGTTTCCAGGGATCTGTAGGAATATCAATGTTTGAATAAGCTATATGTACGTATACGCTTCATCACTAGCAAATATCATTAGGTTCAATACTATATTCCTCTCTACCTACATTTTTGATTGGATACTTCTTTCATTCCAGTAGATTATTATGGCAGTGGTGAATTTTACAGTTTCTGGGCCTGACTCTGATCTTACTTGCACTTGTTTTACCAAGTCCTTTGGCTTCAGTGGAGTTGCTCCCACTTTATAGCAGTGTAAGCAACATCAGAATGAGGCCTGCTATGGCTTGTGGCTAAAATATTATTTCCTATTTGGGAATTGCTAATTTATCACATGTTAATTAGTCTCTAGAATGTAGCTGGAAAATGGTTGAATAAATACAGCAAAGAGAATAGTATGAACCAGTAGTTTCCACAGGGCATCTCACAGTGCTGCCTTCTGTACTGGAAAATGTCATTCTTCTAAAATAGATTTTGCATCTCTGAAAGATGACGGTAGGGAAGAGCTTTAATCTGGAAAACAGTTTCAGGCAGAATAGTAAGGTGGGGGGTTCATTTTTGATTAATTTTTTTATTGTAATATCTAGTGTACGCCTATAAGTGTTCTTTGTTATTTTGTGCAGAGCGCCTTAATCCCTGCGTGATGCTGTGGGACGGCAGGAGCATTTGCAGTTAAGAGGTAGGCGTTACATGCATTTTAATGATTGTTATTTTTCTGTATGCCACCTACAAAGGATCAAATTTCTCTATTATAGAATTTCCAGAACTCCAGGGTACTTAAATTAAATCAAGTTTAGCACATCCATTTCTCAAGAGCAAAGGAAAGCTAGATCTAAGTACAAAGTAATTAAGTTATGATTTTCTCATAATCAATAAGTATAACCAGTAAGAAACAGCAAACATAAGTGAAGGTCAGTGGGCATGAGAACACTCCATAAAGTTCTATCCCAATTTGAACATTCTGGTTTGGTCTCACCCCTATAAATATCTATAGTAACTAGTTCTGGTTCTAAACATCAGTTTGCTAATTGTTTCCTGCTACTAACTTTGTGAGCGTACTTCAAAAGCTCACTGTCCCCTCAATGAAGGTGTTCGACCTGCCTTTTGTTTCTAACCATGTCTTGGGTTCTTAGCCCTAACCTCCATTCCCAAATGGAGAAGCCAGTCAGCATTAAAAAATATTCTCCTTTTTAATTAGAGCATGGTATATATTAAGCTGACAGCCCTGGAAACAGAGGCTCCCTATAAACAGGCACACTAAACTATGCTTTCTTCTGCTCCTCTCCCAAACTGCTTCACCTTAGAAATAAAAGAAAGAATTGCAAAACAGCCACCTATAAACAAGAGGGTGAATGAAGGCAGCTGGATCCAATTATAAGGGCTCTTGTTGAATCTAATTGGGGCGGGGTAATGGGAGAGCATAGTTTACCTGTAGGCTGTTAAGGCTCTGTCTGCAACTATAAAAGCCTCAGTTAGCCAGCTTCTAAGACAGAAGGGAGGGTTAGAAAAAGTGTTGGCTGGGAGGCTTGTTCTATAAATATTTTCTCTGCCAGAGGGTACTGTCTAGAGAGCAATTCCCCTCAGTAGAGGATTTTTTTTTGGTGTATAATATGATATATTTTAGAGATACATTCTGTATCTGAAAGGAATAAGCACTTCAGTAAACAATGGCTGTAGCTTTGGGACTGTTAATTCACCTTGCCCCACAAAGAAGAGTAGGTTAGTATGTGTGCTTATTGAGTTCTTAACCCCTGCTAAGTGAACCATTAGTTCTCTTTGTGAGAATCACTTTATTCATGTGGGCACTTGCTCACTGCGAAATGGACTGAGACCTGCCAAATGGCCACTGGATACTAATGACTTCTTTACTAGTGATTTAGAATTCTCTTGAACCAGTCACCTCCAAGAGAAAAGAACAGGAGTACTTGTGGCACCTTAGAGACTCTGAAACCTCCAAGAGAAAGGCTTTTCTGTTTTATTGCTGAGAGTCATCCAGTCCTGTTTCATGGGGAAAACTATCAAGCTTGTCTGATAGCAGGATTCTTGTCAGGAACAGAGTTTTTCAAATCTCCTGTACAGCAGTGAGCAGTTTCCTGTACCCAACACTATTCAGAGGATTCTGTGTGTTCCTGATTATTTATCTAACTGATTTGTAGAGTGTCTAGCAGTCATGCAGGTTGAAAAGGTGGTACTAGAATAAAGCTGTTAATCACTGACTGGTGGATATGTTGACATACCTAAATACAGGCAATTATTAGTGGCCAAGAAATTCACTTACAAAATGTTAGCCTTCATGTTCATCTAAGCTAATCATTGTCTGGAACCGGAGCCAAAGCCCAGAAGAAGGGTCTGATAAATCTGTGAGATGGAACAGTGTATCAGCAGCCTAGCTGTTGAGGAGAAATACTAGATAGCTAAGTTCCTTTTCTATCGTGAAGAGAATGCAAAAAGACAAGCAAGCAAGAGTAGGCACCAGATAAAATGATCTAAAGATCTGGAAGCAAGAAACACCAACATTTATTGTGGATATGTGGGTTTAAAAACAGCTGCAGAATCAATGTAAACAGCAAGTGAGAATTTCCTCCTTTATCTCCCAAAATAGGACTACCTGACATAAAAGGAGGGGGGGGGTGAAATGTTAATGATGGAAGCTACAGTTTTTGCCTCCCATGGGGAGTAAGTATAGACAAAGGATACGTTTCAATTTTTGTAACTGAAGACTCCAGCTGCCCTGGTGACAGGTGCTTTTGGAAAGTAATTAAACAGCAGTGACTTGTGCATGCAGCTGGACGTGCAGTCAGGGAGTGGGACATGATAGTTTGTGTGTATATAAAAAATATACCTTTGTGGGTGTTGATAGGCAACTATTCTGCATCTAATCAGGGTCACTGAGACCCAGAGCTCAAGTTCTGTACAAAGTTTGATTTCTGAATTAAGTTTACATTTCACAAAACATACTAGCCATGTGCTCCAAACTACACCACTCAGAATTTTGTCTAAACAGATCTGTAACAGGGTATATTAGCTCTTAAAGAGTAGAGGGGGTAGAAGACCCTGTTCCAGGGAGTTGGGATAAAGAAAGATGTAGGAAATGGCCTGGCAGTGAAAGAGAAGAAGACGTCCTGGGGAATTTGGAGTTGATAGGGAGAAACCACAGGACACTGTTATTTTTACAGTCTGGGATCAGGACCCATTTAGTGTAGGGTGGGGCTGGGGTCCCCTCTCTCCCAGAAAATTGGGAGGAGCTGTCTGGAGGATGGCAGTATATAGACTGGCTTCTCTCTCAGAATAAAGGAGACCATAACAAGATAGAGGGCTAGGGCTGAGCTCCAGCCAGAAAAGGCTGGGACTGGTGGCTTCAGGTGGAGCAGACTAGCAGAAGAACCAGTGCTCCGTGTGAAATTTTGTATTGATGGACTTTATTTTGGGAACTCCAAGGGTTGTTTGAACCATTACTATTATTAAACCAACCCCAGATGGGGGTGCTCTTAGCAACCACACTATCTCTGTTGTGGTTTAAGGGGTCTTTAAGAGAGGGCTAACTGGGGCAGGGTGCCTGCAAAGCAACCCCTGACCATGAGCTGTGCTCAATAAGCAAACAGCCATCTACAAATCTCACCTTCATTTATTTATTTATTTATTTTTATAAATGCCAGAGCAACCACAGAAACAAGGCATTGCATCATTTCAGAGTAAAATTAAAGATGCTAAAACCTGGTTCTATCAATCTATTACCTCTCAGGAAACTTGTTTATAGGGTAAGTATGGCCATAAATTGGAACACAGAGCTAGGCACAAGGGGGCCTTAATCTGACTGGGGCTTCTGGGCAGTACTCTAAAACACATAATAAATGGCCTTAGTGGAGGTGGCTGAATACTGCAAAAATCAGTGTCCTCCGCATTTGTTCAAATTCCAAATGGCTGCTCGGTTTGCCCATTTTCACACCGTTTCTTGTTCACTAAAGGCCAGTCTTTGAATGAACAGTTTGTGGAGTGTCTGTTCTGCATTTGAATACCTGTCTCAATATTTAAACTAGGGTTGTCATGCAAGAACAAAAAGATCTGTTTATTGTTTCTAAATCATTGCTGTGATGGATGAAGATCTGCTAAGTAACAATGGAAGCATACTGGTTATGTAATAATTCTATGAGTATTGCATGTGACCTGGTCAGTGGGGTAAAGTTCCTGAATAAATGTATTGTCCTAATGTAGTAGGGAGCTGATGGAAAAAGAAGCAGGATAGCAACATAACCGGTCTAGATAAACAACCCCCTAGCAAACATTTGAGGGGAAATTACAGGACAGTGGCCTATTTCCTGGCTTCAGTCCAAATCTGCACAACTCTTTTTTTTGCCAGTGCTGAGAGCTAATAATTCAAGGGGTATAAAGAGTTAGAGTGAGA
The DNA here is from genome assembly GCF_011386835.1 of Chrysemys picta bellii. Lineage (NCBI taxonomy): Eukaryota > Metazoa > Chordata > Testudines > Emydidae > Chrysemys > Chrysemys picta. The sequence goes on along the minus strand of NC_088799.1, from coordinate 11,810,226 downwards.
TGGGAGGTGATCCAAAAGGCTTGAGTGGCTTTTAAAGGTGTCACAGGAGAGAGAAATGGCTTGTGAGTTAAGAAGAAACCAACACCCTGACCCTAGAGGACTTGGAGTGCACGCCGAAAGCTTAGACCTCCCAAGATCCCCATGTATCAGGCTAGACACCTGATAAAACAGACACGCATAGAGTTTGTTTACTTTTAAGACCTGTTGTCTCTGAGATACACTTGTTTTAAACAACTATTCTGCTTTAGGAAGGTTGTTGTGGTCACAAAGCTCCCAGCATGTACAGAACTGCAGATACTGAACAGAAATCAGACCTGCTCGGCTAAACAGAATTCTAATGTCTCTGAAGAAGATAATGTTAATAACAAAACATGTAAGCTTTGTATATAAAATTTAATTTTAGCTCCAACAGGGCCTGGTAAATTGATAGTCCTAGTATAAGGCTGGTACCAGACCCTACGGGGTGGGGGGGGGGGCAAGGGGACCAGTGGTGGCAACATACCTAACTGGCTTCAAGACAGAGCTTATTAGTTTATTGTGGGGGATAATAAGTTTAAGAAGTTTTATTGAGGGTATGATATGATGGGACTGCCTACAATGGCATGTAGCTGATCTACAACTGCTAGCAGTAAATATCTCCAATGGCTGGTGATGGGACACTAGATGGGAAGGGCTCTGAGTTACTACAGAGAATTCTTTCCCAGGTCGGGTGTCTGGTTGAAGGGTCTTGCCCACATGCTCAGGTTCTAACTGATCACCATATTTGGGGTTGGGAAGGAATTTCCCCCAGGTCAGATTAGTAGAGACCTTAGGTGGGTTTCGCCTTCCTCTGCAGCATGGGGCATGGGTCACTCACAGGGTTAAACTAGTGTAAATGGTGGATTCTCCATAACTTGAAGTCTTTTATATAATGATTTGAGGGCTTCAGTAACTCAGCGAGAGGTTATGGGTCTGTTACAGGAATGAGTGGGTGAGATTCTGTGGCCTGCAATGTGCAGGAGGTCAGACCAAATGATCACAATGGGCCCTTCTGGCTTTAAAGCCTCTGTGTCTCTCTGAGATCAGCCTTTTCATTTTTTTCCCCATTTGTCCATTTCTCAGCAAGTCCTATCCCAGAAGAAATAAAATTTGCTTTGCAAAGGGGACATTGCAAAATTGTCCCCTTAAGTTTTGCAAGGCCCTGGCCTGATACCTCCATTTGTCTGTGTCCAAAAGATTGCTTTCATTGGAGAAAAGCACATCCCTTTGCCTGTGTCTAGGGGCCTGCACCTGGGAATATAAGGACTCGCTGCCTATTAAAGATTGTCTGTCTTTCTAGCAGTGGCAAGGATCTTTTCTTTGTGAAATATCAAACATAAGAGCTGCAGTTTGCTCTCCACAGAAAGGCTAACTTCTTGACTGTTGGATGCCCCACAAGTCTTACCTAAGAGATCCTGCGGAGAGGCAGAAGAGACACATTCCTGCTGCAGGGAAACGTCACCTTCTTTTCACCAAAATGCGTGATAGGTTGAGAGAGAGGCAGGTCTAGGACAGAAGATAGTTCTAGCCCTTCTACATTACCAGCTCACCTTCTTAGAACAGACTGAGGGGTGATGTCGATAGTTCTCCACAGCAGAGTTATATCGATATAAGTGATCATCCTCTGTATTAACATTCTGGCAGCCATTTCTCAGAAAGATGACATGGTGCACTTTCGCCCTCTGTTTCCTGCACCACACTCAGAACGCAAACACTGTGGGATGATCTCATTTGATTTCCCAGAAACTATGTAAGCTTCTATTGTCCCCCTCAAACACAGCTTGGAAGTCAGTAGGCTGCAGTGAAGAATAGGTTTATACCGTTGCATGTCTAATGGTGTTTCTACATTATATAGTAAACTTGGGTCTGTGAGACCGAAGCTTATAGACTCAGTGTTTCTAAGCATTGTAAACCTGGGCTTACAATTGCTGGATCCTGGTTAATGCGTCAGTACTACAGACTTCTGACTTGGTTCTGTGGCTTGAGCTGCATCCACATTGGGGGGAAAAATGACAGGGCTTGGTCCCAAGTCACAGCAGGACTCTAGTTCTGACCCAACCCTTGAGCAAGGCTCTAGGATCCAGGTCCTGAGTTCTTGCAGACACAAGTCAGACTGATATGTGTGCGGACAGAACCGGGACTTGGGCTCAAACCCAAGTCAGAGCCCCAGCTTAGTGTGCAGTGCAGACATACCCAGCTAAACACTGCTCCAGTTTATTAGTTTGTTTCGTTATAGCATCCATTTTGCCATCACTGTCACCTGGCAGTTGTATGAAGACACTTATGGATCCATTTCGCTCACTCTCCTCAAATGAGAATTTTTTCCTTTCTTCCTCTTACTCCAAGCCCAGTAGTCTGAGCTGGCCTCCAGCCTTCAGAAGTATCCTTCTATTTGTCATTTAGTTTGTTTTTATTAGTTTTATTTGTCTGCTCAGCTGCCTGTGTTAATAAACTTGTGGACTAGAGCATGAACCTTTTTTAGTCCTGCTATGTTTATTATTCTATCTATATCAAGATCATTGATATCTCTGCGGGCTTGACCATGTTAAGTCTCTGGTATGCCCAAACAATTTTTTTCTAAAATCTGTCTCCTGTTAAACACATTTCTCTCTTGCACTTGTTCTCTTTACCACTTCAATCAAAACTATCTCCACAGAAGTCATTCTGCAGATTTAATTTCTTCCCTTAAACATAAAATCTATCCTCAGTCATATTGCCTCCCTCCTCCCATTCGTTTAAATGGGCTGTTTTATCATGGTAGATTAATGTCAGAGACCTTTCCCCTGATTCAAATGATTCATGATTATATCAGACAGAATATATTTCTTTTTAAATACATGTGCTTGTTATTCAGCTACACTTCACTCTTTGAGATGTGTATGTATTTTTCTGGGCCATCTATTGGCGTAGCGAAAGCAAGGCTCTTCATGTAATGTGTGTTTATTTATTTATTAAATTATCACCTTTTCGTGGGCCAGATTCTACTGTCATTGGAGCCAGTGGCAAAATGCTTGTGGCCTTCAGTGGTGTAGGACTGGGTCGCTTATCTTAGTCTTCTCTTTGTCCTTGCTGGTATATTATAACATAAGAAGGGCCATACTGGGTCAGACCAAAGGTCCATGTAGCCCAGTATCGTGTCTTCTGACAGTGGCTGAAGCCTGATGCTTCAGAGGGAATGAAGAGAACAGGTAATCCTCAAATGATCCATCCCATCTCCCGTTCCCAGCTTCGGGCAAACAGAGGCTAGGGATACTGTCCCTGCCCATCATAGTTCATAGCCATTGATGGACCTACCATCCATGAATTTATCTAGTTCTTGTTTGAACCCTGCTATAGCCTTGGCCTTCACCACATCGTCTGGCAAAGAGTTCCACAGGTTGACTGTGCCTTGTGTGACTTTTCAGCAAAGTTTCCTTTACATTTTTGGTCATTTTATGTGTCCTTATAACACAAGGTCTGTAAATCCAAGAACATTCTGTTTTCCTAAGGGCCTCAATGCTAGGCTGATCCAAGTCTTGGTGAAGTCACTAGAAAGACTCCCATTTCTTAGGGAGTTCCTCAATCAAGTTTTTCAATGAAGATACCACTTTCTTCCCAACAGAACGGAAGAAAAGTAAAGCCTATGTGGGACCCAGAATTTCTGTTTTGTGAAAAATTCTGCAATGTTTGAAACTTTTGTTCCAGTATAGAACTAATTTTTTTTTAAAGCCACAAAGTGAATTGTTTGTTTCATTAAAATATTTCGTTTCAATAAAATAAAACCATCTAGTTTAGATTTGGACTTTTAAAAACTTTTATAATAAATGCAAAAATTCAGTCATTTAAAAATGACAAATCAAAATGTTTCATTCTGAAAATGTTTCTATGTCAAAACCTCATTGAAACACTATTTGCTATTTTGTCAAAATTGATACATTCCCGCAGAGAGTTTTGGTGTCAATGAAATGGTATTTTTCAGTGGAAAAATGTTTCTTTGGAAAAATTTCAACCAACTCTACTCCCAGAAGGTGTCATTCCTTTTGAGGCCACACCACTGCAACATTACTTCAACACCGTCTCTAGGCCTCATCTCATAATAAATCTTGATGTTTTTAAGAAGAAAAAGCCAGGATTAAGTTAAAACCAAAGAAATACTCTTCACAACTGTCTTATTTTACCATCAATGAGGGAAAAGCTGGCTTGGTTATTTTGGCTTTCTTGTAGTAAAGTCCTTATCTTGGGGCTTGTCTACATAGTGTGTCAGTCCGCACCAGAGGAGATGTGAATTCTAATTCATCAATGTGTCACATACTACTGGGCCTGTATGAATCCTGCTGGCATGCATTAAAGTTTCCTAGTCCCCATGTATGTAGTAAGGGACTATGTTAGTACATACTAGAGAACTTTAATGCGTGCCTGCAGGGTCCACCTGGGCCAGTTATTGTGCAACATGTTGGTCTTCATTACAATTCACATCCCCATTAGTGTGCACTCCTGCAGCAAGATAAGCCCTCAGGTTTCTGCATTACTCTTTTCTGACCCCCTCAGACTTGTCAGAGACACATTCTTCCCCCAACCCTGTTACTTTGCAGGCTTCTTTGATGTGCCTGGCTTATTGGCATACCACACACACTCCTGCCCCTTCCGTTTGTCCCGAGATTCATTCAGGATTGTGTTCATACAGGAAATCAGTGGCACATCTGGGAACTGGGCTGAGGTTACCTGAGTCCCAGTCCAGGGTTCTACCCGTTACACAATCCTTCCTTTGTCACCTCTGCCTTAGAAGCATCACTTTTCACTTTCAGGAAAAAAAAAAAAAAGTAGGCAAACGAGGGAAACAATTAGAGCAACCATCCCCCCCAAATATCTCAAAAGCTGAATATGAAGGTCATTCTAGAAGAGTGGATTATTTCACACAATAACCTAGGATTGTGGTATGCTATACACGAGAAATCAAAAGGAAATGCTGAACAAATAGATGTTGACGTTATGAAGGCTTCCCATTAATGGTAGATGTACTAATTTTCTCTTAGCGGCTATTTTATGACTAAGCATAACACTTCCTATGAGTGATAGTAGCAAAGAACCATAAAACTGACAGCATAATGTATGACTGTGATCAAAAAGACCTGGAGGTAGATGCATAAGGGAGGGAAGAGAACACAAGATGGGAAAGAATTGTTCTAGAGTGCTATGATTAAGGACTTCTTAAACTGCAATTAGGCCATTGTGCCCAGTATTGGACTCTATTATAAAAGTGATTATAATGGCCTCATATTTATATAGCACCTTTTTTCTAGATGGATTAATCATTTATATAACAACCAAATGTGGGCTAAGAGCTTTACAGAACAAATGCCTGGAAGAGATTACAATCTCATTTTATTCATGATGCTAATATATTATGGTGATGAGGGCCCTACTATAAGTACACAGATTGAAAGACAGACACAGTCAGTAAGAATAACAAACAGCAGGGGGAATCTGGAGAAGTGAGAACGAGAGTTACGGCAGTAATTTGGATCCCAAAGCTAGTACTCACTGATTATGTTGGAATCTCTTTATCTGCTACTGGAACATGGCTACCCTGAGATGGTATGTTACATGTCTTTAAGAACCATACACTTCAGCATCAATGGGAGTCTTTCCATTGAGTTCAATGGTTGTTGAGCAGGTCTCACAGGTAGACTGCAAACCTATCAGGCCTCAAAGGTAGAGAGGATCAGGCCTTATAGGTAGAGGGAAAGACCCACAACATTTCAGGCCAGGAAGTGAAGAAGGTGGCCTCACACAGTAGTTCTCACAACACTTCCTGGAGGTATGCAGAATTAAACATTTTGAGGACCGAGCAGTGCAGGCCTGGGAGGGCATATGGGTCCAGGAATGAAATTATAATAAAGTAGTCTGCAGGATGGAAATATTAAAGATGCCCTGCCATATCCAATTGAAATTGCATAGGGAATTTTAGGTAGGAAGAATGCAATAGTTACCAAAAATGGAATTTGGGTAGGAAATTAGGATTGCCATATCTTCTGCCTGACCATCACCTAACAATCTTCAACATATTTATCCTCACACCACCCTTGTGAGGCAGGACAGTGCTACTATCCCCATTGTACAGACTGAGAACTGAAGCGCATAGACCAAATGACTTGCCCAAGACAGCACAGGAAATGTGTGACAAAACAGAGAAGTGGACCCAACTCTTCCGCGTCCCTGGTTAACACCTGAACCTCTAAGCCATATTTCCTCCCATCCTTGCTCTTGTGAAGAGTGCCTTGATTTGTTTAATGGCAACAAATGATCAATGGTTAGGCTAATTAAAGGCTAGAAACAACGTCTGCTGCTGCTTTGTCTAGTACTCCCCCAAAAACATCTTCTCCAGAACTAGTGTTGACTTCTAGTAGATGACAATCACTTCCCTCATTGGAGAACTCTAAATCTGACATTGGATGCAAGTCTCCCATCTCCACCGGATGAACTGTTAAAGACACACGCCCACATGAAATGTGAAAATAAAGAAAATGCAGTGGACAGTGCTTCTTATCTTGCTGGTCTAATTCTATTCTAAACTACCAGCTGGTTATTGTACTGGAGGTTAAAGAATCTGATCTTGGCTCAGAATGGAAAAGTGTAAGTACATCTGGATGAAGCTCTGAGATTGTTATGGAGAAAGGTAATTAATACAATTCATGAAAAGGGGCATGGAAATGATCACAAGGCAGGTTGGGTTTTTTTTGGGGTGGGTGTGGAACAGCTGTGAACAATCTGTTCCCTTCCTATCAACCACAGACAGACAAATCTGGTTAATACCTGGCTGGTTAACACTGAAAACACACCACAAATACTTACTCACCAGTTATGGTTAGCTGTACTGTGGCTGTTCAGTGGCTGTCAGTCTGCAGAATATTATTTATTTATATGTATTATGGTAGCACCTAGAATCCCTAAAATGAGATCAGTGCCCCATTCTGCGAGGCACCGTACATACACCTAATAAGAGACATTCCTTGGCCTCAAGGGTTTGCTGTCTAACTAGACCAGCCAGACAAAGGGTGGAAGGGAACACAGTGGCACAGGGAGATGAAGTGACTTCCCCAAGATCACACAGAAGGTCAGCGGCTGAGTCAAGGACAGAGTGCAGATATCCTAAGTTGAAGGTCAATGCTCTATCCCACGAATCTCAATGACTCTCCAGAATACGTTGTATGGAAGTTGCTTGACTTAAAAAGGTCCACACTGGTGGAAAGTCAGGTCACTGCTCTCCTTTTAATCCTCCCTTCCTAATAGGTAATGTACAGAGGAGTAATTTAATAGCATGGGCTCAATGAATCCCAGCCATCCAGTTGGCTTTCCAACATGTGACATTTTTGATCACTCTGTTTATCAACATACCTGATGTGCAGAACCGAACAAATTGGGGTGTGAATTATTCAGAGCATTGTACCTGATGAATCATTGATCTTGTTTCCTGTTTGAGCTATTGATATGCTACATAAATGCCATGTAGGATATAACTATGGACTGTATGCCTGGTTTATAAATACACCTTACCATCGCTGTGCAAAACTGCAGTCTTGTAAAATTGATTATGCATTATAAAATGTGAGCTTCTTGCCTGTAGAAACTATATTAATCAAATATTTCAAAAGGAAATGAAGTCATATCGGCAAGTTGTGTTGTTTGTGTGCTTTAATATAGGTGGCTCTGTTGTGTGTCAGGTTTTTTTTCCCCAAGCAAATCTGAGCTATATGTTCCTTCATCTTTGATTTGTAGTCGCTTCATTCTCCTGGCAATCTCTTTCCAGTTCGTTGTGTCTGTAGCTGCTAGGCTTTTCCGTCCAATCAAAAGATTGAGATTCACATCCTTTCCGAGACTGGCATTGCATCCGTTCCATGCAATGGCTGGCGAGAGGAACAGTGTTGTTTGCTCTCCCTCTGGGCTAGTGCATGATTGGCATGATGCATCCCATCTACCACTGCCAAGTGAGCTTATTACTTTCAGTAATAAATGAAAAGAAAATTAAGTATAATCTGCTTCAGAAGCTGGCCTTTACTGAATGAGCAGGCTGAAAAATCTGTCTACGTGCCTCCACCTCTCCACTGAAGTAATTGTGGATAAGATATTGGCATGTGAATGGCAAGGCAATGATCTAGCCAAGTGAGTCTTTTCCTGAATAAAATTTCCTCTCTCTTGCCCTCAGTAGAAAGCTAATGGCATCTCTCATGATCAAAGCAGGATGTTTCATCACCTAAAGGGAGTGATGCACAAACCTGGAAGGTAGAGCTGGTCAGAAACATTCCAACTAAACATTTTTCCTTTGGAAAAAAGCCAATTTGTTGAAATTGAACCAGGGAACAATGCTTCTTTCAATGAAATTGTAAGAGAAACCATGCAAGAATCCAAAGCCTGCCTGGTTTCCTGCCAGCTTGCCTACTCGGTGGGCTGCTGGGAAGTCCTGGCTCCAAATCTCCCAGGCTCACACTTGTTTGGTAGCCCATGCTCTGTTGGCTTCCTGAGTCCCCGGATTCCTGTCAGGTGGACTATACTGCAGCTAGCAACAGAGGGTCCTGTGGCACCTTTAAGACTAACAGAAGTATTGGAGCATAAGCTTTCGTGGGTGAATGCCCACTTCATCAGACGCAAGTAATGAAAATTTCCAGAGGCAGGTATAAATCAGTATGGAGATAACTAGGTTAGTTCAATCAGTGAGGGTGGTTAGTTCAATCAGGGAAGGTGAGGTGCTCTGCTAGCAGTTGAGGTGTGAACACCAAGGGAGGAGAAACTGCTTCTGTAGTTGGATAGCCATTCAGTCTTTGTTTAATCCTGATCTGATGGTGTCAAGTTTGCAAATGAACTGGAGCTCAGCAGTTTCTCTTTCTGTCTGGTCCTGAAGTTTTTTTACTGTAAGATGGCTACCTTTACATCTGTTATTGTGTGGCCAGGGAGGTTGAAGTGTTCTCCTACAGGTTTTTGTATATTGCCATTCCTGATATCTGACTTGTGTCCATTTATCCTCTTGCGTAGTGACTGTCCTGTTTGGCCAATGTACATAGCAGAGGGGCATTGCTGGCACATGATGGCATATATAACATTGGTGGATGTGCAGGTGAATGAGCCGGTGATGATGTAGCTGATCTGGTTAGGACCTGTGATGGTGTTGCTGGTGTAGATGTGGGCAGAGGCGGCATCGAGGTTTGTTGCATGGGTTGGTTCCTGAGTTAGAGTTGTTATGGTGCGGTGCGTGGTTGCTGGTGAGAATATGCTTAAGGTTGGCGGGTTGTCTGTGGGCGAGGACTGGCCTGCCTCCCAAGGTCTGAGAAAGTGAGGGATCATTGTCCAGGATGGGTTGTAGATCACTGATGATGCATTGGAGAGGTTTAAGCTGAGGACTGTAGGTGATGGCCAGTGGAGTTCTGTTGGTTTCTTTTTTGGGCCTGTCTTGTAGCAGGAGGCTTCTGGGTACACATCTGGCTCTGTTGATTTGTTTCTTTATTTCCTTGTGTGGGTATCGTAGTTTTGAGAATGCTTGGTGAAGATCTTGTAGGTGTTGGTCTCTGTCTGAGGGATTGGAGCAGATGCGGTTGTACCTCAGCGCTTGGCTGTAGATGATGGATCATGTGGTGTGTCCAGGGTAGAAGCTGGAGGCATGAAGGTAGGCGTAGTGGTCGGTGGGTTTTCGGTATAGAGTAGTGTTAACGTGGCTATCGCTTATTTGTACTGTGGTGTCTAGGAAGTGGACCTCCCGTGTAGATTGGTCCAGGCTGAGGTTGATGGTGGGGTGGAAGCTGTTGAAATCATGGTGGAATTCTTCCAGGGTCTCCTTCCCATGGGTCCAGCTGATGAAGTTGTCCTCAATGTAGCATAGGTAGAGAAGCGGCATGAGTGGACAAGAGCTGAGGAAGCATTGTTCCAGGTCAGCCATATTGTTGGGCCATGCAGGTGCCCATGGCGGTGCCACTGGTCTGGAGGTATATATTGTCACCAATATATACCTGGGGCTCCAGTATTCCCAGGCTCCTGGCTTCTCAATAGACAGGAGCCCTGGCTCCCCAGCTCCCATACTACCCAGCTCAAAAATGTTTCCAAAAAGTCAAAACAAAATGTCATGTCTTCTAAAACAAAATTTCGGAATTTCCATTCCACAGGGAATGTTAGAATCTCATTTCTTGGTTCTGGTTCAGAATGATCTTTTTTTCAATGTTGGAATTTCCTACAGAACAGGAATTCCACTTTGCTGCTAGCTCTACTCAAAAGGTTAAGAGCCAGATCTTCACCTGGTATCAACTGGTGATGCTCCACTGAAGGCAATGGAGCTATGCAAGCTAACACCAGATTATGGCCTAAGGAATTTTGGCTTAGGTTGGTGGGAGCCTATATGAACATAGGCACATATTTAAATATATATTACTTTCTTTGGAATCTGGATCCCAGAACCGTATTTCCAAATGTCCTTTTCTTTGTGGGAGTTCTCCTATTTTACCCATAGCTCTCTAGGTAAATCTAAAAGCTTGTGGACTGTATACTTCTCATTTGACACATATCCCTGCAAGCTGTTCAGTCTGAATCTGTGCAGCCGCAGATCAGATGGTGCTACCACAAAGGCAAGTTAGCACGGACCTACACAAGCATTTCAGGCTGTATCTGGTCCCAACCCAAGTCCCACTGACGTGAATGGAAAAACTCCAATTGGCTTGAGTAGAAGCTGGATCAGGCTAGATTCAGGTTTGGTTTAGCCATCCAAAAGTTCAGAGAGTTCTCCAAACAATTCAGATCTCTTGAGTCTGCAAAATTGGCCCGGGTATTGTGTTTTGCAAGATCAAGCTTTACTTTAAGTTTTCTGCCACTATTATTTCCAATCAAAACTGTGAATACTGCAAGGACAGCCTCTCTCAGGGTATTCCAGCACTGCCAGCCCTGCCAGCCCCAGACGGTAACTGGAAATAGGAAAAAAAAAACCAAATGTTTTTAAAAAGTTTGAGCGTAGAAGTAGATAAAGGTTGCAAGGAGGGGGATTCTTTTTTCTTACTGTCCACTCTAATCTGTCTTTTTGAGAGAGGAATAATCAGGCATTTTACCTGCTAGCACAATCACTGTATTGTATTTGTCATATGGAACAATGGCTCATAGTTACTTCTTACTCAGTTGAAACTACACTCCATCTTCACCATATACATTAATAGTTATGTCTATTGCAATCAACTCCTCTTCCACGGCAGTGCTGCTGCTCTGTTATTAACACTATTTCATCCCACATCTCTCTGTAGGGCTATGATGTAGACATAAAATAATGGTCTAGTGAAGGCCAGCTGCATGTTCCTAGTCTTACCATAGAGCACAAGAATGAGGAGAACTCTGATACATCTAAAAAGGCTGCAAAACTGATCTGGACTGAAGGAAGCACTTTGTCTCATTTAACAGTTTCTAATCAGACTGTGGTGTTAAGGGCTGCATCTGCAGAGCGGTGGAAGAATGAGGTCATTTTCAGCACTGGTATTTTTATGTAGGGTGTGGTGACATTCATATCCTAAAAGCATGTTTAAAATAACATTACATGGGAGTGTTTTGTTCAAAAGGAAAGTGGAGATGGGAGGTATAGTTCCAAATGAGGCATTGACAGAGCTGTTCATTGTGGTTCCTGTAGCAAAGCAAAAGCTCACTGGTGCAGCGTCTCCTGCTGGTCATCTTGGGAATTAGCTCAACTCCAGCTCCAGAGCGCCTCCTGGTAGCTGATGACTCACCGGCCTCAGGCCCCATGTCCCTCCCAGACCCCAGTGCCCCTTTACCTCAGGGTTCTGCCCCTGTAGTACCCCCACACACTGGGTCTCCCCTCCCACGGGAACCCCCAACCCTCTAAACCCACCTTGCCTCAGTGGCTACTGCCAGTCATCATCTAGCTCCCGCTCACTGAGGCAGACTGCAGTCTGTCATGGCCACTTGTCATTGGCAAGGGGTTAGGACCAGCTGTCTTTACCTATTCCTAGGCTGTATCTCTGCAGCCCCAATACCTCTGCAGGCCTTCAAGGCTCCCTAGCGCTGCTCAAGTTCAGGTACCTTCCTCTCAGGCAGCTAGTCCTTCTCCCTCAGGGCTGTAGAGACTCCTTCAGCTCCTCGACCACAGCCCTCTTATAAGGGCTAGCTGGACCCTGATTGGCATGGCCCCAGCTGTGGCTGCTTCCCCAATCAGCCTAGCTTGGCTGCTTTTAACCCCTGTTCTCCAGGAGTGGGGCAGCTGCCCAACTACAGTTCCTAACCTGGCAGGCCAACAGTGCTGCTCTGGGAAGGATGAATGGGCTTTGAGGCCCTAAAAAAAAATGGATGGGGCAAGAAAGCTGACCCAGGAAGAAGAATTCAAAACTGATACAATCTCACGAAGAGGGGAGGTATAGCTCAGTGGTTTGAGCATGGGTCTGCTAAACCCAGGGTTGTGAGCTCAATCCTTGAGGGGGCCACTTAGGGATCTGGGGCAAAATCAGTACTTCGTCCTCCTAGTGAAGGCTGGGGGCAGGACTCAATGACTTTTCAGGGTCCCTTCCAATTCTAGGAGATAGGCATATCTCCATATATTAAAAAAGTATCTGCAGTTCCACCAGCTAACCTGATATAAGAGATCTTTTAATCGTCAAGTTTCAAGGCATAAACTATTTACTGTCTGGAGTCAGGAAGGAGTTTTCCTTCTGGTACAGCCTTTCACAATTGTCTAGGCAAATACTGAGCGTGGAGCTGGATGCATAAGCTCCATTGTCAAAGGCAGGATCCTGGACTATGTGGCCCAACGGTCTGTTCTGGGATGATGTTTCTTGTGTTTCTATATTATATTCCATTCAAATGCAGCCATTTCATTTAATTTCCATTAGCAAGGTAATGCAGGAGAGCCTGGTACTTTTCAAACAGTTTATTTACCCTTTTTCCCCCTGAGATTAGTGCACTCACATGCAAAATGCAAGTAAACATGTCCACTGCTAGGCAACCTGCCTTTTTATCTGAAAGGTTAGCATTCCCATCTGCCTTTTTGGGGGTAATAATGATGACAATGGCCTGGATCTAAGCCTTTTATCAATGAACAGCATGGCAGGTCTATTTGTTTGAGCCCTCACTGAACCCCCAGTCTCTCTAATTCAGTCTGACAGATTCAGGCCATGCTCCAGATCTCACAAAAGAGACAGAGGCGGGTATTGATCCTCCTGTTATTGTTGGTGATTTACTGCTTCATTCCTTTAGCAAATGTTAAAAAAAAAAAAAACCCAGGGAGGTCACAGCTGCGGGCTGGCAAAGTGCAGAGTAATATATTTCTTCCCCTTCTGCCCCACTCTTCATCTCTTACTTTATGATTTGATGGGCGTGCTCTGCACAGCTTTGGAAACAAAAATCAGAAACATATGAAGTGGTGATGATCCAAAAGGACCTAAAGGAATTTGGTTCCAAACATGCTTCACATTCCGATTTTGAGCAAAATCTCCTGAAACATGGTTCAAAGAAACAGCTGATTTTTATAAGGCTTTTACTGAACAACTGCTGGCATGTTAGTAACCTAACAGAGGTATTGCTACCTATGGGTTAAACCAAAAGACTGTGAGTCATCAGATCTGTTTTCCCTACCTAAGTCTGCCACTGACTCACTTGAGACCTGGAGTCAAATCACTTGACCTGAGGCACTGGGGGCTAGTGGATAGGGCACTGGGCTGGGAATCAGGAGACCTAGATTCTATTTCTGGTTCAGCCACTGCCCAGCTGTGTGACTCTGGGCAAGTCATGTCATATCTCTGTGCCTCTGTTTCCCTTCCCATCCTTTGTCTGGTTCAACTGGAAGCTCTTCAGCATGGGGCTCACCGCCCACTGTGTGTGTGTGTGGGGGGGGCTGCAATACCCAACACAATGGGGCACCTCAAGGTGTAGCTGTAATACAAATGATGATAAACTCCATCCTCCAGCCAACGCATTTTTCCTCAGGAGAGGAGGGGGAAGGAGGGAGCAGAAAAAGTGCAGCTGCTGACAGGACATGCTCTGTTCCCCCCCTTCCCCCATCCACTTGTGTCAGTTCCTCAGGGACCTCTCTTCTCCTTGGAGGGGCAAGAAGGAGCTGGGGGCCTAGAGCTGTTAGAGCGTGTAGTGCAGGCCTGGGGAGGCTGACAACTCCAGTGCAGTAGAGTTCAGAGCTCCTCAGAGAAGGGCAGAAGCATAGACAGTCACCCCCTTTCATGGGCTCTAGCATTGCTAGCAGTATGTCAATGCCCTGTTTGCTTGTAGAATCATAGATGATCAGGGTTGGAAGAGACCTCAGGAGGTCATCTAGTCCAATGCCCTGCTCAAAGCAGGACCAACCCCAACTAAATCGTCCCAGCCAGAGCTTTGTCAAAAACATAATTTTCCATCAAAAACTTTATTTTTATGGAAACATTTTGACCACCCCAAATGTGCTAATAGAGCCAGGTGAAAAGTGGGCCCCTATTTCCAAATGTATTCGAAACATGACAATCAATTATTCACAAATATTATTTTATTATTATTCACCCATCTCTACTCATCCTCCCTGCTGCTGGTGAAAGAGTTTCATCCTGATTGCTTGGAGAAGCATGAACTCCCACTAGGGATAGGTCTACATTGCAATTAAAATTCCACGGCTGGTCTATTCCAGCTGACTTGGGCTCACGGGGCTCGGGCTACAGGGTTGTTTCATTGCAGTGTAGACTTCCGGGCTCGGGCTGAGCTCTGAGATCCTCCGACCTCACAGAGTCCCAGATCCAGGGCTCCAACCCGAGCCTGGAAGTCTACACTGCAATGAAACAGCCCCTTAGCCCAAGCCAGCTAGCACAGGCCAGATGCAGGTGTCTAATTGCAGTGTAGATATACCCCTAGGACATCCTCAGGATCTGCACTGAGAAAATGCTATGGAGAATGTTCCCTGATTCCACCTCTCCTGACCATGACCCAGCTGCTGAACTGATGCAAGGTCCAGATCTACAATGGACTGTGTGTATAGAGCCAGTAAGCAGGAAAAAGCATAGCTGTCTCTTCTCCCTCGGCTCATGGCAAGTTCTTCCAGCTTTACCTCTTCTTGCATGAGGGGCAGGGAGAATAAGGGAGTAGCAGTTCTGTAGCTATGGCACATAGGTAGGTTGCCTCACATAATTTCTCTGGCATTCTAACCCCAAAATATAATAAAATAAGCAAAAGCTAAGCCTTTTGTGGGTTTTTATTAGCCCTTATTTTAAAACACTGCATATGCTTTTATTATTATTATTATTATGGCTACTTTTGAATAAAACAGCTGAAGTATTTTCAGCGTTGGAGTCCTGGAGAGATTGTGTTTCCACTGAAGTTAATTATCTGAAGCCTTCCGTGTCAGCACCAGAGTAAACACCTTGAATTTATTACCACGGGCTTCAGAATGCTTAAAAATATACTTAACACTTGTTTGGTTGTGGATCCGTTACTTTAAAGAATGAAGTTATAGTCACACATGTTTTCATTTGCTTCTTTTAGGGAAAAAATGCTCTCATATATTCTGGCAAGAACAGCAGAAACGAAATGTCATGCACTTAACTAGTATGCTCATGCCTATAATGTAAATATGAAATATATAAAGGATTTTTACAGCATTTCAAACTGTAAGAGAGATAAGTAATATCTTTGTAATGTGAACAGAGCCATTTTCATTATCACAGGGCTTTGACAACCAGCTTCCTACGCAGTTTGTCATGTTGAATGTCACTAATACTGTCTGAATGCTGATTTTGTTCACTCCTTTTGTTATGTCTCAAGTAAAGATCTGATGTGTTTAATTTAGCAAATGCATTGAAAAACAGATATAAATCTTTGGAAAGGCTATTGATAAACACCTCTAATATCTCACTGATGTCTATACTATGTTAGGCTTCAATACCATTTACATTTTATCCTTTTTATGAGCTCTGTGTTAATGCAGCATTCATCCTGCAGGGATGATTGAAAAACATAGCATGTTGTTAAGTGCGCTGGCATACATCCAGAGTAGCCCAGCTGGTTCTAATGGAGTTACTCCAGTGCATCTTAGAGCAGTATTTGGCCCAGCGACTGTCTTACCTGCAGTTATTGTTATTGATGTAATATGTGCTTGACTCGTATATGTCCTTGTCTTTTTTTGAAATCCTTGGCTCATTTGCCAAAATTAATATTTTTTTCCACCATGGATCTGATACCAGGAGGAGTAGAGAGTCTTCCATAAACATCAACTTCAGCAGGAGCTTTTCTGCCATCCTATATGTAATGGGATAGTCACCCACTGTACCCCAGCATGGTTCAAAGTGCCCTCTGCTGTGCCAGCATAGATAGCTGTTTCCATGTAAAGAGTTACTCCTAACTGAGGGAAAGGGAGCTTGTACCTGGGTTACTCCTGGCTTTAGCAGCCTCACATCTCTTCTGCAACCCACGCTTGCCTCCGGAGTCACCCCAGCTGGCTTCAGACCCATTATGGGGTTGCAGGTACCTCATATTGTTGGGGCCCCAGCTTCTGACAGATCCCCCCCATTATGGGGGGTCTGCCGCTGTTGCTTACAGGAGCTGGCATAGCCCAGGACTTAGTGAACACAGGTGGTTGTTTCCTAGCTGAAGTATATTGCCAGCTTAGCATTGCTTTTTGCAATTGCAGTCACAGGCATATCTGTTGAACTCCCATTTTGTTTTTAGAGACACCCCCAGGCTTGAGAGCCCAAGCTCCAGCCTGAGCTGCAGTGTCTACATAGCTATTTTTAGCACACTAGCCCAAACCCCACTCGCACAAGTCCAGCTACCCAGGCTGGGAGGCTTGCTCCCAGGTGCCATGTAGACATGCCCATTGTGGTAGGCGTTGCAGAAGCACGCAGTCAGAGACGGTCCCTGCACTGATGAGCTAACTAAACAAGATAGCGGAAGGGGAAATATTGGCATTAGAAAGATGAAGTGATTGCCCAAGGTCAACCACAACGTCAAGAATCGGAATCAGAAGCCAGGTCTACTGAGGCCCTCTCCAACTGTGCTGCCTCTCAAAAAGAGAGCTGCTTTTCCATAAGGAAAATAATACCATTTGAACATTATTACTTTTTGTGTAATGTATGCCATCATATCACGGATACACTGATCTGTAAAATCTGATCTTACTTGGCACATTATGTCTGTTCCATATCCAAGGACACTGCTAAAAATGTCTCTCAGACTTTATTCATTTTATACTGCAGGAGCAAAATAAATAGAATATACGTTGTATGAATCCACAGGCACTTTAACAGGAAAGTCTACGCAACTTCAACTACCCTCTGCAATTTTCCATTTTTCCCCACAGAAATTGTTTCTGTTGATATTTTGATATAAATTTGTCTGAAAGGGAGGAAGAAGGAAAGTTTAATCAGAAGCTTGTCAACGAACTGCATTCACTTAAGAATTAGTGGAGAACTACAGTCTATGCAGCCTGGTATATTCCCAGGAGAGAGATCTCACAGGGGGCTATTTGAAACAAATACTTTATTTTTTGTTTCAGGAAAATTATTTAGGCTGAATATTTGGAGTGTGCATGAAAGCACCAAAAGAGAAGCCAACCCTAAAGAATATTTAATGTGCATTGCTCCTAATCATCATCATGCAACTACCTTATTAATTTTCTAAACATCGTGTAACCTCTGGGTCAGCAGTTAAAACAGCCAGACTAATTGAGATGAGAAGAGTAATGGAAACATTCCCCCTCTGGTGTGATACCTACAAATGACTTCCATCCCATTACTTAAGCAACTAATTGGCTATCAATTCTGCTTTTCTGATCAACTCTGTTATCTTAGCTCAACCTCCCACCCCTCCCCACCTGATTTCTCCCCTTTCTCCAGTTGCATTCAGTCCATAGTTTATACTGTGAGCTCTCTGGGGCAGAGACTGTCCTCTTTGTTGCATGTCTGAGCATTGCCTAATACAATGGGGTCCTAAACTTTGTACCTAGGCACTACTGTAATAATATAATAAATGATATAGTAATAAAAGCTGGTACACATAACACCACACTTGAGTGAATAATATGCAACAAAATATTTACCCTAATGCTGCCCAGTGCTCTGATAGCAAAGTATTTATCACATCTGAAAATTCACCATTACTTCATCTAGAATCTAGTAGTGGTTCACAAATTCATATCATTTAAGAGCAGGAGGGACTATTAGATCATGTAATCAGATAGCTTAGGGCATTACATTTCAAGTTACCCCTGCATTTAACTCAATTCTTTGTGATCTGAGGTATAGATTGCTAGTTTTTATAATTTATTTGGGCCCTGATCCTGCATGGGGAACCACATAGGGAGACCCCTGTGATTCTCTTTGCATAGTTCATAGAATATCAGGGTTGGAAGGGACCTCAGGAGGTCATCTAGTCCAACCCCCTGCTCAAAGCAGGACCAATCCCCAGATAGGGATCTGGGGCAAAAAACTAAGTTGCCCCCTCAAGGATTGAACTCACAACCCTGGGTTTAGCAGGCCAATGCGCAAACCACTGAGCTATCCCTCCCCCAACTGGAATGAGGAAACCGTGAAAAAACATTCCTTGACATTGAGGAATACTCCTACCTTTGTGCCTTATGATATCGAAGTCCAAGCTGTAAACAATTTTGGATCTGGTCCTGAACCAAATGTTACCACTGGATATTCAGGAGAGGATATTCCAGATGCTGCTCCTTCAAGTGTAATGGTGGCAGTGATGAATAGTTGGGGCCTTATTTATTATTTGGATCATAACTGAGCTTAAAGACACCAGCCAGGAGGATCAGAAGATTAACTCTTCGAGGTGCTGTAGAACCCTTTCCTTCCCAAAAGAGCTTACTAACTAATGCCAAGAAACAACAGGGGGACAATACAAAAATGGGGAGGAAAGCAGAGGATGACAAGAGAACCAGGAAACAATGGAGCTAGCAGTAGTCATTGCTTGCCAGCTGCCTATGCATCTTGATAGGACAACAAGAGGCCTGCAATAGGAACTCAGACCAGCTTAGGTCAGTATTGATAAAAGTCTCTGGCCTCTCTGCTGCTGCTGTCAGTCTGGTTGCTAAAGGACAAGTATCCTGAGCTCCACCTCTTGTTGGCAGCTTCAGCAGAGAGGCCAGGAACTGATTGACCTGAATTATTTTCTTCTGCCCAGAGCATGGACCCTCAAGGTCCAGTGTGAAGGAAATTGGGACACTGCCCATGCTCTGTCTGTTCTGTGCATTAATAAAGTACTTCAAGTAATATTATTATGATAACATAGGATCTGATGTACTGGATCAGATCAGAGGTCCATCTAGTCCCTGTTTCTAAAAGGAACCAATATCCTAGAGCTGTCAATTCAGCACTTTTCATGAGTACTAAAAATCTTTGCTGCATCTTCACAGGAGAGAATTTATACCTAGAATACTTGAGCTATTGTTAGCCAATGTCAAATGATTACATTGTGAAGGACATGAGATGCATGCCAGTCAGACGTCATTACCTCAC
Source organism: Chrysemys picta bellii (assembly GCF_011386835.1). Lineage (NCBI taxonomy): Eukaryota > Metazoa > Chordata > Testudines > Emydidae > Chrysemys > Chrysemys picta. The sequence goes on along the minus strand of NC_088799.1, from coordinate 11,790,766 downwards.
TGCTGAGGCAGTGATTTAACAAGCAGAAGATTGTTAGGCACATCTGATTGGTCTTCCTACCTCAGAGCAACAGTGTCAGGGCTGTTGCTAGGACATCAGAAGTTTAGAGACAAAAGATGCCAGAGCTTTGATGGTTACACGGTGTACAACTGTTCCAATGTTATGAGGACCACACGGTTTCTTTTTACTTAGCGTTTTTTAATAAAACACTCATTCAAGGTCAATGACAAATGTCTGTAACATTATAAGAGGCAAGGCACAAATGGAAAACCAGTCCAGAATGCAAGACATTAATACAGGAAGCAAATTTAAAAGTGCTTATAAACTGATTATTATTATTATTATAGCTGGAGGAACAGTAAATGAGGAACACTCCAGTCAGATACAGAAAGACAGATCATTTAGAAGCTAATGAACAAAGACAGTTCAGAGCTGACAATAGAGAGTAATGAGGACTTTTAAGTGTCTTGTATTCTCTGTGCATCTTAAAATATGTAGAATGAAAAAAAAAAACCTCTAAAAGGCAAGCCTGTTTTGTGTGTTTGTGTTTATAGGGAATAGAGAGTTAAAAGGGTCAGATTTACTCCTGGGTGTAATCTGTTGAAGTCAATGCAGTTACACTATTTTGGCCAAATTCTTTCCTGGTGTAAGTTGTATAAGGTACATTAAAATAAAATAAAAATAAAGACAAAGGGAGAGGGAGACACTGGCAAGAACAGCCTTAGAAAAGAAAGTGTTTGAAATAAGTGGGAGTTAGATGCCTAACCTGCTTAGGTTCTTTTAAAAATCCCCCTAGCCACCTGTTTGCATCTTTAGATGTCTAAATACCTTTGATAATCTGGCCCTTAAGTATTTAAGAGGCTCATCTCATCGAAAGTCAATAGAACTTAGACTCCTTTGGGCCTAAAAACTTTTAAAAATGAGACTTAGGCACCTAAACCACTTAGGTCCTTTTGGTAATTTTGCCCTATGTCCTACCCACACAAAACTCCTCCATAGGGTGACCAGATGTCCTAATTTCATAGGGACAGTCTGGATATTTGGGGGCTTTTTCTTATATAGGTACCTATTACCCTCCACCCCCTGTCCCAGTTTTTCACACTTGTTATTTTGTCACCCTAACTCCCCACTTAATTTAGTTTTGCTCAGCTACACAAACTGTAGTTCTCCATTAATTTAAATAACTCCTATATGAATGTCAAGAGTTAACATTTTGAGGTTTACAACTGTATAATAGATAAGTACTTTGCTATATTAAACATGGAGCAACGCAAATATACTTTTATCCACCTGGTATTTAATTAAGGTGCAATTTCATCTTATTAAAACTAAAGCAATGCACCTAGTGATAAGAGTTATCGTATATTAAATAATGTTAATTAATAACGTTTACTCAGGTTCCACAACAAACTGTAACAATTCCTTGGCCAACAAATGTCATTAAACTTTTTTTTTAATGATCATGTGGCATTTGGCTGACACGTAAAATAAATGCCTTATTAAATTTAAATTAAATCCTTATTTGAGAGACGCAAGTGAAATGGTGACCATGTATTATAAAACGGGAAAAATCAAAGAGTGTTTGAAAGTATTTAAATGATTTAAAAAATTAAAGAAAAACAAAGAAAAAGAAAAGAATAAATCGAGCAGAGCTACTTGAAAACTCTGGAAAAGAATGCTGAAAATTGCATGGATTTAGAGTTATTACCCAACTTCTTTTTTCTGAAAAACAGCACTGAGTTTGCAACAAGACTCACATATGTACGTACGTACGTGTGTGTGGTGAGTGAGTGAGAGAAGACCCACATGTGTGGTGTGTGCATTGCAGCCGTAAAATATAAACATCTCCAAATGAAAAATATAATACAGCTTTTACCAGTAACTTGAGTGTAAATGTTTGGAGGTTTGAAGTTATGCAGGTGAGCAATTTCCATTCTTGTTCTTGACTAAGCTTCATGGAGGAGATAATTTAATTAACCACCCAATTTTCAGAAGTACATATTAATAGGAGAAGGGTTGTAGTAATGAATTTAAAGACTGACTGACCAAATGGTATTTTGATGGACTTAAAATAAACGATGAAAGAAAGGGCCTGATTATTAAAAAAGGAAAATGCCGTTCTTATCCAGGTTTTAAATCCACCAAGCAACACAATGTAGCTATAAATAAACACAATACCTCACTCCAATTTAAAAGTGAGTCACTGGAGAATGGATTAAAATATTAAAATGTGCGTATACTGGAGGTGTAAAAAAGAGAACAGTGATACATTCTCATGAATGTGTTCAAACAAGGGTGGGAACGACACTAAAAAAATGCAAAGGATTGTAAGTCTATAACCTGTTATCATTCCTGTCAGAACTCTCACTTGAACCCAACAGGTGTTTTCATGGAAAATCTGATGGCAGGATACAGGGATAATGAGCCAGATCTCCAGCTGGTGTAAATTAGCATAGCTTCACTGCCTTTACACCAGCTGAGGATCTGGCCCAATAACTTTACGTACAGCAGCATTTTACATCCCAATGCATTCTTAAGTGTTTTACATATTAGTTGTGTAAGGAAAACACTTCACTGAAATGCAGCCACCTTTGGGGAAATGGGCAAATGCCAGCCAAAGAACTCTTTCTTAATAGAGCTGGCCAGAAAACCAACATTTTTGCCACAAGAAATTTCAAACAAAAAATCTTCATTTGAAAATTTTCAGTCATAGAAGTTTGGTTTTCCTATGGGAAGATTTGAACGGATTTGAAACCAAAGGAAGTTGTTTTTAATCAACATTTTCTCTTGCATCAAAAAACTGGAAACAAAGTGACATTTTAAGTTGATTTAAAAATGAAAAAAAATTTCATTTAAAAATGTCACAGAAAAACTAAAATTTTTCTTTGTAATTAACATGCTCCCCTCTCACCCCTCACCCCCCCCAAAAAAAAATTGGTTTAGATTAAACCACTTTTTGGCGGGAAAGCTTTTTCAATAAGCTCTACTCTCTAACAATAAGTAGATGGGATGCTTAAGTTCAAAGCATTAGAGTAAGCACCGGTCATACAAAAAGTGGTATGGGATTAATAATAACCATGCCAAGGAGAAGGGACACCGGTTCTTAAGATCTTGTCCAAAAGACCCACATACTGCACCACATGAAACTTTAGTTTATCAGCATTGGAAGGGATGATGCTGTAAACCAAATCCCTCCCTAGTGTACATCTACAGAAATCAATGTCATTGTACCTACTTACTAGAAGGCTGAATTCCAGCCAGTTCTGACAGGATTAGACTCTGGAGTTCCAGTGGCTCTAAGGTTTAGATAAATTAATTATCCCCTCTGACGTGTTCCTCTAATGGGGAGGGAAAACAGATAATAATGTGACTTGCCCAAAGTCACACACACCATGTGAGTGGTAGAGTGGGGCTCAGAACTCTCAAGTCCCAGGCCAATCCCCTATTCGCTGACCCACACTTCCTCACTCAGCTGAAAAAAATAAGTCTCTCTTCAAACTGAAATAATTCTAGGGCAAAAGCCTGAAATTTCTGACTGACAAAATACTGGATCTAGGCCAGATATGGAGGGTAAATCCAATCCAATGTATAGAATGATTACTCCAACCAGGGCCGGCTCCAGGCACCAGCTTACCAAGCAGGTGCTTGGGGCGGCCACTTCGGAGAGGGGCGGCACGTCCAGCTGTTCGGCGGCAATTCAGCGGATGGTCCCTCACTCCTGCTCGGAGCGAAGAACCTCCCGCCGAATTGCCGCCGCAGATCGCGACTGCGATTGCGGCTTTTTTGTTTTGTTTGTTTGGCTGCTTGGGGCAGCCAAAACCCTGGAGCCGGTCCTGACTCCAACATCACTGCTCCAACATTCCTCAGAACGATCATGTTTTGTCCTGATTTTTTAAAGGCTATTTGTCTGTGTAAAGAGGAAAATGTGGTTCAACTGGGCAGATTATAGGGTTACAAATGGATTAAAATTTAAAGCAAGTTTTATCTTTTATTAGCTGTAACATAAGAGCATGATGGTAAGTATAAATTGTGTCTTTGCCAAATAGCATCAGATTTCTCTCTTTTTAGCATTAGTGTCATTTTCTTGCTGGAACATGTACAGGTTTAAAAGTTAAATAACGTAATTATAACAACTGCATGAGCTTCATCTACACTCCATGGTCAGAGGCATGTACACATTTCCCAACCTGGTTTGAGTTTCCACGTGCTGATAATTTTATAAAAGAAACATAGTGTATCAGTTATCGGGGCCACTCTGTATTTTCCCCTTTCCCTTAAAAATACTCCTAGCAACCTCAAATTTGAAGTCTAGCTTTTCTTCTCCTCCTGGGATGCCTGGTCTCTCCTGCCCCAGATATCAAACTAGACATTGCACTTCTATAGCACCTCTCATCTAAGGATCTCAAACCCCTGGGAGGTTACCCCTATTTCACAGATGGGTAAGTTGAGAACGGCAAAATGAATTACTCAAGGTCACACAATGAGTCAGCAGCAGAGCCAGGAAATGAAGCCCAAATTTTAACTTCCAGGCACCTTCTCTAATCATAAACAACCAGCCTTCCCCACAGTTAGATGCATTGAGGAGTGCTTGGATAGGAACTGTCACAGTTCAAGGCAACTGCACCTGTATTGCCCCTCAGTGGTCCAGCAAGAGCACCCATTCTCAGGCTTCCAGCTCCCCAGCCATTGCCCTTCTGGGTGAGACAGGTGTAATTGGTACAGTTATAAGGTAGCACACAACACTTCCTATACAATGTCAGCTTGGAAAAGAGGAGACTAAGGGGGGATATGATAGAGGTATATAAACTCATGAGTGGTGTGGAGAAAGTGAATAAGGAAAAGTTATTTACTTATTCCCATAATACAAGAACTAGGGGTCACCAAATGAAATTAATAGGCAGCAGGTTTAAAACAAATAAAAGGAAGTTCTTCTTCATGCAGCGCACAGTCAACTTGTGGAACTCCTTACCAGAGGAAGTTGTGAAGGCTAGGACTATAACAGCGTTTAAAAGAGAACTGGATAAATTCATGGTGGTTAAGTCCATTAATGGCTATTAGCCAGGATGGGTAAGGAATGGAGTCCCTAGCCTCTGTTTGTCAGAGGATGGAGATGGATGGCAGGAGAGAGATCACTTGATCATTGCCTGTTAGGTTCACTCCCTCTGGGGCACCTGGCATTGGCCACTGTTGGTAGACAGGATACTGGGCTAGATGGACCTTTGGTCTGACCCGGTACGGCCATTCTTATGTTCTTAAGCCTGCTTTATTCTTAAGGTAAAAAGCACTACATTTAGAACAATAAAAGAACTTATATGTGTACTAATAAATTTACCAGAGTTAACCCCTAACATGGATTCTGGCAGAAGCAGTCCTTCAAACCCCACGCAAAGGGGATTCCTTGTAGTCAGGGGCAGCTCCAGGCACCAGCACTCCAAGCGCATGCCTGGGACGGCAAGCCGCGGGGGGGCGGCGTGCCGGTCGCCGTGAGGGCGGCAGTCAGGCTGCCTTCGGCGGCATGCCTGCAGGAGGTCCACAGGCATGCTGCCGAATCTGCGTTACCAGTGGATCTCCCACAGGCGCGCTGCCGAAAGCCGCCTGACTGCCGTGCTTGGGGCGGCAAAAAACATAGAGCTGCCCCTGTTTGTAGTGACAAGTTCATCACAGCTTCAGCTCAGAACAACTACACTGATAACATGGAGTACTCGTGGCACCTTAGACACTAACAAATTTATTTGGGCATAAGCTTTCGTGGGCTAGAACCCACTTCATCAGATGCATGGAGTGGAAAATGTAGAAGCAGGTATAAATACATTGGTCACTCAATAACAGACCTAAAAGTGGCAATCCTTCAACAATAAAAAACCTTCAGAAACAGACTCCAACGTGAAGCTGCAGAACTGAAATTAATTTGCAAACTGGATACCATCAGATTAGGCCTGAATAAAGACTGGTTGGGTCATTACAAAACCTAAACCTAATTTCCCCAATACTAATTTCTCCCTACTGTTACTCACACCTTCTTGTCAACTGTCTGTAATGGACCACTCATTACTACTTCAAAAGTTATTTTTCCTCCCCTGGTACTCTACTGTTAATTGATTTATCTTGTTAGACTGACCTCACACTTGGTAAGGCAACCCCCATCCTTTCATGTATTTATACCTGCTCCTATATTTTCCACTCCATGCATCTGATGAAGTGGGTTCTAGCCCACAAAAGCTTATGCCCAAATAAATTTGTTAGTCTCTGAAGTGCCACAAGTACTCCTCATTCTTTTTGCTGATACAGACTAACAGGCTACCAGTCTGAAAACTGATAACATGGTTAGTCTATCCTTTATAAAGTTTAGGGTTCTTTGATTTGGAGTTTGCAGAACCTGGTGGTAATTAGTAGACAATGGGTTTTCCTTCCCAGGGAATAGCTTCAAAAGGATGGATACAAAGTGTGTCATTTGCATTCCCCCCCCCCGCCCCCCGGCAGTACTTAGGAAATCCACTGTACAGGTATTGTTCCAAGAAGTCCTTTGAAGTTTCTAATACCTTCCAGAAATTGCAGTCTCTTAAAGAAGGTACATACATATAGTTTCACAGTAATGTATACACAATTGTGCTATTAATACAATGGACTCCAAAGATGTTAAACTTAATTCAGTAAAGACATGGTGTTGTGAGGTAACATCTTTTATTAGACCAACTTCTGTTAGCGAAAGAGACAAGCTTTGGAGCTTCACAGAACACTTCTTCAGGCCGGGATATTGCAAGATATTGTCAGTCTGCCTACATTTTCTCCTTTGACTTGCTTTTTTTTTTTTTTTTTTTAAATGCTTGCCACTCAAAGTCTCCCCACATCTAGGTACCCAAATAATTTTCAAACCATCCTGTACATCTCTCTAAACGAAGGAGGGGCTCTCCTCTGGCTTACATTGATACAAATCAGCCATAACTCCACCTCCAACCGTTTTTACAATGATGAAAAACTGGAAGAAGAATCAGGCCCTTATGCCCGAAGCCAAGAACACTATGGGACAGATCCTCAGCTGCTGTACATCAGACTTCCCTGGAGTTACATGGCTGTTCACCATCGGAGGATCCCTGTATAGTCATTTTCAGAAAACTCAGCAATTCGTATGTCTATTTACATAATAAAAAGCCAAATGAAAATCTGCATTCTGTACCATGCTGTGCATATGGAACCCTTTCGGAAACATGCTTCCATGCACCATCCCCAGCTACTGCATTTACAACTCTGCAGACAATGATCACAATGAGTTTGCCCAATAATTAAAGCACTTGTAAAAACAGCAGGTGGTGCCTGATTATAAGGGGCAGAACTCTGAAAGTGACTAAATTCTCTTTGTAGATTTTCTACAGAGAAATATGTTGGTCATTTCTTTCCAGGCCATTTTTCAACTTAGGAAATACCAACTGATGTAAATACCAGCAATTTACAGAAAATGGCCATTTTTCACAGGGACAATATGAATTTTGGCATGTTTCCAATGCAAATTGATTCTTGTCTGCAAAGAATTTTCAACCATATTCTCAGCTGGTGAAATTAAGTGCAGCTCTACTGAATTTCAAAGTAGAAATTTTGTGAAACATGTGGGTTTTTACTTACAAATGGTTTTAAATTAGAATGAAAAGCCACAAAATGTCATTTGAGCTTCCCCAACATGGGCCCATTCTGGATTTTTTTAAAGTGCAAACCTCTGTTTGGGAGAGAGGCTGATGTTCATGAAATTTGCTTGTATAGGCTGATTCTTTAGCCCATATGACTATAAAAAGGTGGGTCCAATTGGTCTCTCCCGCAAAAAAAATCTACGGAAAGGAGCCAAGAGGGAGGAAATCTCTGCAACGTTCAAAAACAGTCTATGGGGCCTCCCATAAAACCCATCAGTCTCAAGGGTCAGTAGAAGGCCAGGATAATAAGCATGGATTCCTCCATCTGGTTCTATATGGGTCTCATCCAAACCCTAATGAAATAAATGGAAATCTTTCCATTAACTTCTCTGGGTTTGGGATCATGTGCCATTTCTGCATATTTCTGGGGCACAACTGGGCCCTGTATTATTACAGACATCAGTCACAACTAGGGATGTAAGATCATACAAGACTGCAGATAAATCAGACTGTCTGCACCGTAGAAGATTACAGAGTGTGCAGTAATATAAATTTCTTCTGAATCATCTCTTCCATAGCTTCATTTCTGGCTAAGTCTTTCTGCTGTAATGTAATTACTTCTAAAACAAGAATGTACACATCTCTCAGTAAGTTTATTTTAATGCTTTTAGGTTTCTTCAGACACTTTATTATTTTAATTTACAACATCTTATTGCGGTTGTTTATCAGGAATTAGTGGTACAGTAGCTTGCCTAATCCTCTGTTACCTGCAAATGATGGCCTCTCTTTTATTACTTTTCAGCTGAAAGTAGATGAGTTCTGGATAATACCCACTGATATCACTTCTGTTTTAATAAAGCTTCACCATGTTGGAAATTCCTGTTATGTTTGTTTCTGCCCTTTCAGCTTGACAAATTCTGGTTATAAAATGAAGGGTGAAAATACAATAGCAGCAAATAAATAAAATAATAATCTATTCTTAAATCTGTCTGTATGTCTGCCTCTTTGTCTGATTATGTTGGGCTTAGATATATTTCCAAAACATACACCAAAGCAGGAATTGTTCCATGTTTAATTGACTTACAATACAATGAAATTAGGGCATGGTAACTAGGTGTGGAGTGAAATACATCAATGAACCCCAAATGTTCACAGTTTAGATGGTGTTTGCATAAGCATCTGAACGGTAAAACTCCCATTGGGAATGTACCCGGCATTCTTGGTTCAGATTCTGGTTTCAGTTACATTGGTCACATCTAGAGCTACTCTGTTGACTTCAGTGGAGTTGTTCCAAATGTACACTGGTAGAAGTAAGAGCAAACCCTAGCCTCATAGTCCTCCAAACCTGGGCTGAAAATAAAGATGAGATTCAACTCAAAACCCAGATCTGAAATCCTCTAAACTTTGAAAGGGAGGGAGCAATTGGAAGCCAATGCAGACCTGAATCTAAATGTCATAGTTATGGCATATCTCTATATTGGCTGAGTTAAAAGCTTGGATCCAAACACTGGAACTTTGCAGGTTTGAAATCCAGACCTGAAGTTTGCAGTAAAGTCCATCTTTTACTGGAAGTATCATGAGAAGAGGGTTTCTGCTACTGCCAAGAACTACTATGAAAATAGCTTATCTTATAACATTTCAGCTTTTCACCTTCTACCCCTAGGGTAAATATTCATTTGGTTCCAGTTAGCAAACTAGGTTTTAGAACAAAGCAATGGGGCTACTGGTTCCTAGAGCTATATGGGTTCTTGAGCTACTGGTCCTCTGACTGAAACCAATACAGGCCAGTAGAAACCTACAGTGACCAGGGTTCCAATGAAGTCTCCTGGAATTCCCACTAGGGGGCCCTGGTCAGAACTCAGAAATTCAGAGTGAGCAGATGAATCACAGAATCATAGAAATGTAGGGCTGTAAAGGACCTTGAAAAGAATGATATTCGCCTTTTTCACAACTGCATCACATTGTTCGCTCATATTCAATTTGTGATCTGCTAAAACCCCCAGATCCTTTTCAGCAGTACTACCACTTAGCCTGTTATTCCTATTATGTAGTTATCAGGGCCGGCTCCAGGCACCAGCTGAGCAAGCTGGTGCTTGGGGCGGCAGATTGTTCAAGGTGGCATTCTGCCCAATCCTAGGGCGGCACGGCCGCTTTTTTTGTTTTGTTTTGTTTTGTTTTGTTCTGCTCCGGCCGCCCTGTTTGCTTTGCCGTTCTGGCCGCCCCATTTTTTGTTTGTTTGTTTGTTTTGCTTGGGGCGGCCAAAAAGCCAGAGCCGGCCCTGGTAGTTATGCATTTGATTTTTCCTTCCTAAGTGAAGTACTTTCCACTTGTCTTTATTCAATGTCATCTTGTTGGTTTCAGACCAATTCTCCAATTTGTGAAGGTCATTTTTAATTCTAATCCTGTCCTCCAAAGGGCTTAAAAATTAATGTTTTAACACTTGAGGATCCTGAAAATAGTTTACTTTGAATTTAAATCTAGACATGGACAAACGATCAGTATGTGCATTCTCACTAAACTGGTTCACCAGTTGCTCCAGTTGGCCTTACTCAAAATGCTAAAGGAAGCCCACAAATACCATAATTACCTGCTTCGGCAGGAACGAACTGATCCAAAGCCCCATGAAGTCTTTGGAAAGGGCTTCCTTGATTTCAATAGGCTTTGAATCAACCATTAAGGGATGTGCCTGTTCCAGGAAAAGAGAACAGTGATTCTCACATGCCGCAGCATTAGAGCCAATTTTTCCTCTGGATTAGACTGGCATTAGACTTGGGAATTTTACTCATCTTCTTCATCATTGGGGTTTGGATCGCCTGCTACAATCATCTGAGCAAGTCTCACCTGATCATTTCCCTGCCATTGCCTGGGCATTCGTGGCACCTCGGTGTGTGGCATCCAACACGTCAGTCTCCTGTGGACTGGAAATACTTCAGTGTAACTTGAGTGACTGGGCCCATTATAGTGATATCAGGGTGAGCTTTACCCTGAGGCTAGCCAGTGATATACAGGAGGTCAGACTAAATGATGTCATGGTCCCTTTTGGGCACAAACTCTATGAAACTTTGCCAGCAGGGGGCTAGGTGACTCCACAGGCAGGCAGAGGAGCGATCATGCAGTACAGTACACCCAACTGCTGCTCAAAAATGGGACAGCCTGTTCCATGGCTGGGTGTGCCACTGATGCAGCATTCGTGCAGGAAGCTGTGACCCTCACCAGAGTCGTCTTGTGGTAGCAGAGTGCTAGCAGGCTGAGCCCTGCGTTAGAATCCTGATGGCCTACTGAGAGACTACACTATGGAGTTAGGTGTGTTTGCTGTTGTGTTTCATCAGTATGGTAGCTAGTTACCATGAAATTCTAACGTTAAAGCTCTTGATACCCTAGAGAACATCACTTCCTTCCATGGACCAAAATATGAAGTCATTGCCCAGTCATCACTCAGGCAAAACTGCTGAGGACAATAATTAGTTTACAGAATCAACAGGCAGTGGTGGATTAAGGCAAAATGGAATGGACTGACCAACCTGCACCATTTGATGTCAAGGGGTTCCACCCCCAACCCTTAAAAAAAAAAACCCTATTTGAGCAGCACCTCCCTGGGTATATATTTTTTTCCTAACTCCCAAGCATGCCATGTGGTTTTGATCAATATAGAATAGTTTTCACTTTAAGCCAGCCTTGCTTGTGGGCCTCTAAACATCCCCAAATTTACAGATGTTTGAATCATGAGCCTTAGCCAACCTGATTACCTAGGCCAAGCTCTACTGAAGGGGCAGGGAAGGAGGGCTTGTATTTTAGTGCTTGCAGCTAGGAACAAATATTGCCCTTGTATAACCCCTTTGCTTTACAAATGCTGCCTCAGTGCTGTTGGAATTTGGGGATGTGACAGATCCTCCAGGATCTTGACAGTAATTAAACCTACCTTTAAGCAAAATACATTTCTCCCGAGTCCCTCCTTTCCACCACCAACACAACTTGTTATTCAGCAAAGCAATTACAAACATTGGAAGTGACAGTCTGGAATGGTCACGTTAATTTCTGTAGCCATTCTGCTACAATAGAGGGGGGAAATTAGCCATAATTACAATCTGAATGAATTGCATAATGCTGTGTGCCTGCTCATCAGTGGAATGTGTTTTGATTACAAGCACAGAGACTTGAGCTGCATGGAAATTATAGACTTACATTCAGGTGTCTTCTTACTGGTATATGGGATGTAAAGGGAAAAAAACATTCTCTAAAGTTGATTAAAAATGGATATGGAGGAGCTTAGGGGCAAATTGGCTTTAGTTCTGTTTGCCTGTTGTTCAGATCCCCACTATGCTCTTTATTAAAATGTTTACTTTCAGGTGATTCTCTCATGAGGAAGCCATTCTCTCAGTTATCCCAGGGGATCAGGAAAGCCACTTTAGTTGGCCTCAATCTGTGAGAGAAGAAATATCCGATCATGGCAGCAAGAGAAGAAGGGACTAAACAAAAGTGAAGGGAAGAGACAGCACCTGCTCTCTCAATATTTTTCCCAGTCCTAGCCAATTGGTTACAATGCATTTGTGTTACTCAATAGACTTCAAAGTCCACATTTTTCTTCCTAAACCCAAGGAATTGTGCATAAGAGAGGGTCATTGGTTTGAGCCAACCGAATATTTTGTTACAAATGAATTATCCAGTCAATGTCACCCCTTTTTCTGCTTGAAAATAATTTGTGAACCAATCCTGGTTTTCTTCTGAAATATTACTTTTTGCACCTCAGTTTGGATGAACAATTTTCAGCCCATCTGCAAACTGATCACTTCTGAGTATTCACTGTTTGATATTCACTATTCATTACTTCTAGTGTGTGATTGGGCAATGAAGTCACAGGGTATTGTTTCCGTTCTCTGATGGAATGACCCTCCAAATGACAGTCCCTCAAAAAAGAGATTCAAGATAGCCCCAGGAACAATTCTGGTGCAGAGATTAGAATGTGTGTATATTCACATGAACATGTGCACAAGTATTCTTGATACCTTTGCTTTCCACGGACATTCTTGCAAACAAAAATTTGCTCGTGGGAATGTTCACAAAGCATGAAATTTATTCCTATGAAGAGGGCCTCCATAATGCTTACCTAGTAATCCTGACAGTGATGCACGGGTCTTGTGCTGACTCTCAGAATTTCACCAAGAAAGAAACCCAAATGGGTCATGGATACTGGTTACTTGAATGTGCAGTTCTTATGCAAATAAATAAATAAATAAATACAGTTTTGCTCTACTCACTTCTTACTCATTTATGTTTTGGTATTTTGCCCTTGTGAAATTTCCAGTATTTCTTATCTTGGGTCAGTGTGAATGTGGATTGCACTGACATAAGAATTCTCATTATTTTGGCACGTCTGTCTCTGGTCCTCATTGAAATAAGGAAGAGTAGAAGATGATGAAAATGATTTTTTTATCCTATTTGAAGAGAACTATTAGTGAACCAGGAACCTTTAAGTTCGCACCTGCAGCATCCACACAGGGTCGTTACAGCGCAGCACTCTGGTGCATACTGCTATTCATGCCCCCCAGTCTGAAGTGCCAGGCAGTGTAGGCATGCCTTAAGATAACAGAGCTAAGGTATCCATAAATCAGCACTCTAAACTGAAATAATTCAGGAACTTGTGCCACTGCATATCTCTAAAGCAAACAGTGGCACAGTTGTCATGGTAAACATCAGTCTGCAGTGAATAAAGTACCTTTCAGTCTGGTTCAGCATATAGGCCTAGCTAATGAAACAGGATTTTGGCTTTTATTATTTAGGGAACAGACACATTCGCTTGGTCAGTTTGCCTCTTAGTTTTTCCTGGGATGGGGAGCCCCACAGGAGGGAATGTGAAATCAGTCACTTGAGCATGAGGAAAAATTCATGGTTTAATAACCTTGACTTGATAGACTTTGTTCATTGTGCCACAAAAAAACTATGTGAAATATGCTTGGATCTTTAGCCAAATGAGCTCTTGAATTATCAATCTGACCCCTGCTGCTTATCAAATATATTTCCATAAAGGAGAATGTTACAGGGGGATTCTAGTTTGCTTTAAAAAAAAAAAACTTTAAGTGACATATATACAGAAGTTCAGTTTAATATTATACAATTCTGAATTTTCCCAAAATAAACCACATAGTTCATAGAAAAGATACATAGACGCTAATACAAGGAATTTCACTGAGATACTGAGACAGAGTCCAATACCCTTAGAAGTTAAATAGTGTCTGACCCTGCAAATAGTTCCAGTGGCTGAAACTGGATTGCTTGTGGAGGTGCTACCCACCATGAGTAAGGCTACTACAATCTGCACCATTATGGCCTGGTGTACACACAAAGTTGCACTGGTTTAACTGAAATTTACAGATGTAAGCTAACACAAGATTATCAGTTGTAATCCAGTACAAGTGTGTCCACACAGAGGTTTGCACTGATTTAGCTCAATTTATTTTTTAGTTAAACTGGTGCAACATAGACAAGGACTAAATGTTGGAGCCTATGAGAGCAACAGTACAGGCCTTATTACATCATGAGACTACAGCTTCAACATCACACTGCTTTTGTACCACGGTTTTCTATGTTCCTTAATGATTATTAAAGGAAAAGGTTTAATTTAGGATGGATAAACAGATATCAACACACACACCTCCCTCCCTAAGATATAGAGTAAAATTCAAGGGGGTTTTGGAGTGTATATATTAAATATCATATTCCCAGTTGTTTACACTGAAATGAATACAGGTTAATTCTAAAAATTATCAAAACTCTTCCCAACTCCTGAACTACATAATGCAGTATAAATATAAACTAAATTTCCTTGTTATATAGTACGGTAGTATACATTTGTATGCATGTGTATATACTATATTTATAGTAACATATGTAATTAGCTGTTGATAATATTTTGAGGTTTTGGCCATTTAATATTAATGTGTATTCATTTCAATATAGATGATCATAATGAATGTATGATATTCAGGGTAATTATATTATATATACACACACACACATATATATATATATATATACACACTCCATAGAATTTTAATTTTCATTCTGCATTACTTAAAAATTAATTAATGAGCACTCGCAATGTTACTCAACTGTTGAATCCCCATTTCCCTCTAAGGAAGGCAATAGCAGAATTCGCTCACGCTCTAAGTACTACAATTAGCACAACTACATGAAAAGCATGAAGAGTTCAGCCACATTAGAGAATATTATTGTACTGAGACTTAGTTTAAAATGGTTTGAAGTCATACAAAAATCTCATCCACGGCAAAAATCTCATCCATTTCATTCTATCTATATTGTACTAGAGCTTCAGTTACCCAGGGTTCCTTCCACTTCAACCACTAATGTCATATATTATCATATTTTGAAGGTAGGGATGGGCTTATTCTTTTAATACCCTTCCCCCACTCCCCCCAATGCAAGAGAGTAGACATACCCCAAGGCATGTCAAACCTTGTAGTTGTCATCTTAATTTCCTACTAGACTTCCTGCTTTTTTTCTTTTTCTTGCTAAGGGAGCAATTAAGACAGTTTACAATGAAGCCACGCAGCACAACAGGGAGCGCACTTCTGGATGGTTATTGCTCATACTTGCCAGAAGTATGAGGTGGCGGCCATTTCAGAAGTACCATAATCCCTTGGAAGTGTACTCCATGGAGTCTCAACTGGCTATTGTGAAATGGGATTTTTAACTGCGGTAGAAGACCCTACGTTGGCACACACCCACGGGGCAGACATTCTTTCCAATAGGTTGATTAGGAGAAGGGGCTATTTACATGGAAGTCTGAAAAGTCGAGAGATCAATAATGCATTAAATAAAAACACCAGAAACAAAACGCTATCCATTTCCAAATGCCAAGAAACAAGATTCTAGTGTATGCTAGTGAGAATTTGATAGAAAAATCAAAACACAGGTAGAACTTCTGCAAAAGTCTCTTAAAAGCAAGCTCACCACGCCTGAAAAACTCACTAAGACCCTGATTCAGCAAGGTGAAGCCAATGAGACTACTCACATGCTTAAAACTAGGCATGTGCTCATATACTTTGCTGAACTGGGGCTTAAATTTGCTGGGGCTCAGACATGGGCAAATATAATTTAAGACAGTGGAGAATTTAAAAACTGAGTGGCAGAAGGGGGGAAACAAGGGCAGCAAGATATAATGATGTGTTGGGCACTGTCCAGGAGAAGAGCAGATGATGCCAGTTCTCAGTGGTACAAAGGGACGGATGAGGTTTTATAGGGGGAGCCAGCATTTTCAGCACTCCAACTAAACAAAGCCCCAAACTTGCTTACCATGCATTAATGTTTATTAAGTAGCAGAGAGGTACAAAGAAAAGCAAGGAAATGATGTTTTCTTCAGGTTGTGCTCCTAAGGAGAGAAGATGAAATGGTTTAATATCCTCTAATAAACACTGAATCATCGCGCCTCTGCTCAGCTTCATGGCCTTCACACCAGGACAATAGGGATGCCCTGAGCGGAGCAGATTCAAGGGTATATATGCTATTGAAGCTTTCAATTATGTTAGCTGAGCATCAGCGTTCCAGCGCCTTCTAGTTATAAATCCAACTGAAATATTTTCAGTTCTCAAGTTTATTGTCTGACGTTTGCTGTAGAAGAAAACTTGATTCTTTATCATACTATTCATTGGGAAGCTAAAAAGTAGCCTTGTCCAAAATGACACTTCTTGTATCCCACCCCTCTAGCTCTGTTATAACATTCCCCGTACCAAAACTATCTAAGCCTAACTAGAAAGGTGAAGTTCAAAGTAAAGTTTAGGGTCAAGTTGCGAAGCCCTTCACCACACAGGGGAGCCATTACAACTGACCAAAGAGGGACTAATCCTGTGAAACACTACTCACCGGGGTTAGTATGAGGTTCCGAGTCTGGCTCATAATCAATAATTCACTATTCCATCTCATTCAGTCATCTCCTGGGGCCTGATCAAAACCCCACTGAAATCAGTGAAAAGACTCTCATTGACTTCACTGTGATTAGCACTCAAAAGTTAGCAAATGCCTGTGCAATCTTAGTTCAGCCCCCATTGTGCTTATGCATTAGGATAGTCTTTAATTATATGACCACATACTATTTTTTCTAAAGGACCCCTGCCTGCCTCATTCAGTGCACGGGATGGACAGTGCTCAGTGTGTATGGCCCCATGATTTATTTACAGCACACAGTTCAAACTCTGCTCTGAAGACAGAATTATTAATTTCCTCATAGGTTTTTCTATGGATTGCAGCATTATAGTATCTGAGTGTTTCACAAACATTAATTGATCTTCACAACACCCCTCTGAGATGAGAGAGTGGGAATTATATTAAGGTATTCTGCTGCCTTAGCTATAAGAGCATTCTTTGTCTTCCTGCAATCCCCTTCCTCCTTCAGTACACCCCTTCTGCAATGAGGGAGGCAGGGATCCTTCAGACAGCAGCCGCCTTTATTAAATAAAAATACTATGTGATCATGTAATTAAAGACTGCATCATAATGCGCACACACACAAGGGGGTTGAATTAAGATTGCACAGGACTCCCTAATTTTTGGCATTTCCTAATTTCTTGACTTTACATCTTATGTTCTTTTAACATGCGGGGCAGGGGAGGGGGGAGAGTGTGTACATACAATTTCCTAGGTTTTAAAAAAGCACACTAAAAAAACCAAATTCCATTATAGAATCATAGGGTTAGAAGAGACTACAAGGGTCATCTAGTCTACCCCCCTACCCAAGATGCAGGATTTGTTGTCTAAACCATCCAAGACAGATGGCTTTCCAGCCTTTCTTTTGAAAACCAGTGGAAGAGCTTCCACAACCTCCTTAGGCAATATGTTCCGTTGTCCTATTGTTCTTACAGTTTGGAAGTTTTTCCTGAGATTTAACCTAATTCTTCTATGCTGTAGTTTGAACCCATGGCCTCTTGTTCTGCCTTCTGTGGCAAGAAAGAACAACTTTTCTCCATCTTTTTTATGACGACCTTTCAAGTATTTGAAGACTGTTATCATGTCCCCCCTTCATCTCCTCTTTTCCAAACTAACCATACTTAGTTCCTTCAGCCTTTGCTCATATGGCTTGCATTCCATCCCATCTTTGTCACTTGCCTCTGGATCCTTTCCAGTTTCTCCATATCCTTTCGATATATTGGTGACCTAAATTGGACAGAGTACTCTAGCTGAGGCCAAACCAGGGCTAAGTAGAGTGGTACTATCACTTCCCGTGATTTGCATGCCATGCCTCTGTTAATGCAATCTAAAACTGCATTTGCCTTTTTTTTTTTTTTTTTTTTTTTTTTTTTTTGCAACTGCATTGCAGTTGAGGTTGTGATCCACCACAACTCCCAGATCCTTCTTAGCAGGGCTGCTATGAAGTCAGTTATCCCCCATTCTGTATTTGGTTTCTCTTCCCTAAGTGTAGCACCTTTGTTGAATTTCATTTTGTCGTCTATAGTCCCGTTCTCCAATTTATCAAGATCCCTCTGAATTTTAGCTCTATCCTCCAAAGTGTTGGCAGCCCCTCCTAGCTTTGTGTCATCTTCAGATTGGATCAGTATTTTCTCGATTCCTACATCCAGGTCATTAATAAAGATGTTAAACAATATCACACCCAGAACATGACACCCACCTGAGTCATCAGCAGGTCTGGAACCTGTAGATCCACCACACACTTGAACTAACACTGTAACTGGTAGCATTAGTAGGTTGTCATCCTCTATGTGGATTAGCACTAGAAGGTTCCATTCCAGACTCTGGAGGGCAGTGTGTTCTAACAGGCACAGACTCTATCGGTTCCCCTCAAGCTTAATTCTTTATGCGCTGTCCTAGCCAACCTATCCTTGTCCCAGTCTTGTCTCTTCCCCACACCTGTCTCCTTGTCCTAGTCCCAGTCCCATTCTCCATGTCCCAATCTCTACTCCTCAGGCTTCTAATCCCCGTCCCCTTGTCCATCTAGTCCCAATGTCCCCATTCCCCCAGTTCCTCTGATTCCAGTTTCACCTCCCCCCCCAACTAACTTGCTTAACCTCTGCCCCCTTCCCTCACCTGTTACCATCCCAATCGTCTTTCAAAACCTGTTGCAGTCTTGCCGCACCTCCCAGTCCAGGGCTTCTTGCCCAGCAACTCCAGATCTCACCAGACTCCTTATCCCATCTACTCCTTCTCCTTACCCCGGTCTAGCTCTTGTCCCCTCTGCTTTCAGATCAGACCGTTTAATCCTCCACACTGTCTGGGTGCCAGGAACAGTCTCCCTGCTCTTAGTTCCACTGCCTAGCCTCATCCCACTCTGAAGCAGCCACTACAGCAACAGGGAAAGTTCAGCTTTGCCCCTGTATTCCTCAGCTGGAGGGAACATGCTCAGATGTTTTGTGGAGATTAATGATCAGTCCTGTAAAATGTAGGAGCTGTGAGGGGATGGAGCATGCTCAGTGTGGATGGAATCTGGAGATTTTTTGCTGCTAAAATCAAAGTCTCTACTGAGCATGTGAACTGGGATTTTTTTCAAAGAGTTTATAAGTTGGCCAAATTTGGGCAGATTTTCTCAGGGATGGCAAAAGATACATCTTTGACACAAAGGCCACCATCCTGCTAAATTTCAAGGCCCTGTTCCAAAGCACGGGGGCACTAGAGCTGGCCAAAGAAAAGATCGCTAGAATCTTTTAACATGGGCAAAACAATGTATTTTCCCCTAGTCTCATTCTCAGAAACAACTGCACCATTTTGGCTGAAATTTTCCAAAATAATTCAGCTTGAGGCAGACACCTGCCATGTAAAATATCAGCCCAAATGGTTAAAAATTGGGAATGCTATAAGCCACTCAAACCAGAGTCTTATAATGGGAAGTGTCAGGCAACCTTAATAATAAGTGGTGCTACCAGCCCCACCTATAATATGGAACGGTAGTAACGGCAGCAGCCTCATTATGAAAAGGTGCCATGTTTACTGCTAAGACTGTCACTCATTCTGAATTTCTGTATTCAGACCGAGTCATTGGTGAATGACAGAACACATTTTCAATGTTGCTGGAAGCAACCATACGCTAAGTAACACTGTTAAGCTTGTGGAGATTTACTGCTAGGTTCTGGTGACAACAGCAATTCTGTATTTCTCATCCCTGAAGAAGCAGAGGATGATCTGCTAGAAATGGTAGAAGGAATAGATATAAGAGGCAGGGGATGGCTGGTTTGGGCTGCTCTACCTCTCTCATGTCAAAAAAAAAAAAATCAAACTAGGGTGCCTCAGAATGAATATGAAAGCAAACCCAGGTCTGTATACAGGGTGAGATTTTTAGCTGGTCTAAATAGGCAGGGATCCATTGATTTCAACAGAGCTATGCCAATTTATATCAGCTGAAGCTGCGTCCCACACTCTTATTCCAATTAATGCCCGTATTCGTGTTCTGTGAACCTCACTTTAAATAAATGGGCCTGAAGTTCCTATTATTTAAAATGAGGAATAACTCCACTGAATCCAATGGCTTACACTGGTGTAAAACTGAAGTGAGAGAAGAATCAGGCTTAATATCTTTAAGATGTAAAAGAGGCAGCAAACTTAACCTGTTGCTCTGTCTTTTTAACACAGCCATCACTATTAGAGCCCTACAACCCAGCCCGAACCCAACGGGTCTCAACTACAAGTGTTGGGTCTTGCTTGGTCGCGTCAGGTGGAAATGAAAACAGACCTTCTCGGGCTGGGTCAGCTCTCCTCCTGCTGCCTAGGGGGTTGTGCTGCAGCAGCTTGTGTGTCCTGCTCCTGCCAGCAGCCGGCACCTCGCTGCGCTGTGTCTGATGCAAAGTGAGAGTGCCCAGGAGTCACAGCGCGCCTCACTCCACAACACAGACAGCGCAGTGGATGGCAGGAGCAGGACACATGACCACCACTGCCACACCGACCCCATGGGCAGGAGCGGGAGAACTGGCACCTCAGGAGAAGGGGGCACAGGTGCTGACTCAGGTTCAGGAAAAAGGTCAGGGTCACATTGGAAAATGGCATTACCCTCAGGCTTGTGTCAGGTGGGCTTGTGTCCAGTTCAGGTCTACAAATTAGGCCTAAGCAGTCATCTAGTCACCATGATACCTATGTTTCTGGTGCAGGAATAAGTGATGCATTAATTTGTCCACAAAGGACTCTAGTCTCCTCTAGCTTCTTAATCTGGAATGTGATGTGATTTATTTAAAGAGGCAGATGCTTAAGAGGTGTAAATTAGAATAGTTCCCTTGATTTCCATGGAGCTATGACAATTTACACAAGCTAAGTTTTGGCCCATAATAATACTGCCAGTTCTGACTATTTTAACACAAGCCTTGTGATATTTGGTGCTTTTCTTAAAAACTCAGCTCCTGGAGGCATGTTATATGAAAACCTGTGTGTACTTGTAAGTGTTTTAAAGTAAGCTTAGTCCTTAAGATTGAGGAGAAAAGCTTGGAAACATGACTTCTAAAGACTCAAAAATCAGAAAGCAAATAAAAAGAATCCCAACTTTAAAAAAAAAAAATCTTTTGGGGGACTTGATTCATGATTTTTTGAATGCTTAGAGTTGAAAATACTGGCATAATCTTTTCAATGAGACACAGTCAACTAA
This sequence comes from Chrysemys picta bellii, assembly GCF_011386835.1. Classification (NCBI taxonomy): domain Eukaryota; kingdom Metazoa; phylum Chordata; order Testudines; family Emydidae; genus Chrysemys; species Chrysemys picta. Next base: position 11,769,559 of record NC_088799.1, on the reverse strand, counting down.
AATTTAGCTCCAATTTTACATTTTGGTAAAAACAAGCTTTTTTAAAAAAAAAATCTAGGACCAATAAAAATGTTTATTTTATTTTATTTATTCCAGTGGCTGCAACTAAATCACTGCAAAGCTAAAAGTGAAACGGGCTACAGAGAAAAGGGAAGCTGAGAGAAATGTAAGTAAACAAACAATGCAATCATTGAAAAGAACACTGGATTTTAAAAATCCTCTTAGGTTTCAGTTATCTAAACTGTTAGTACCATAAGCACTGACACTTGTAACTTATAATGTGTGATTTTTAAACTAGTAGCTCTCCTTATAAATCTTGTATTTTGGAGTATGGCTTTTTAATAAATGTTTTAAAATCATGTATATTGATCAATACACACACAGATTAATACAACATATTATTTTATTGATATGGAGGCTGAGAGCTTTTCTATTGATGTCTGTTTTACAGGACCTTAGGTTTATAGTAACACTAGTAACTCAGATACCTCACTACCAGTTTTTCATAGAATTATGAAAACTGCAAATATAATTCAGGAAAGAGCTTTCATTCATTTGGAGAAAAACTGGTTATGCATCATAACTGTAAACACACACACACACACACACACACCTAAACATCTCTGAACTTCCAGGAAGTTTCAATCCAGGTCTGAATTTGAGGGCTTGAACCCATCTCTGATTTTATTTATTTATATCTATATCTATCTATATATATGTATATAGTGACACAGCTCTGTCCTTGCCTCCATGGATCCCACGCTTCCTGGCAGATTTCACTAGCCTCAGAGGCTTATTGTGACCCTCCACGTCGCTCTTCTCTCTCTAGAGGCAAGGGTCACAGCCTACTGAGCCGTTTTCATCATAAGCCAGCAAGGGAGGTAAGGAGAAGCTACTCTCCCTTGCACAGTCTCTGTTGTCTCCCGGTCTCAGTGATTAATTTGGGGGAGGAAGAGGGGAGCCCAGGCCCGCCCTCTACTCCAGGCTCCGGCCCAGGGACCCTAATAATATCACCTATGGTAGCTGACCTTTTGGAAACAGGATGCATACAATTCCCTGGGCCACTTCCCCACAGCAGCCCCCACTTCCACAATATCTACTTCATCCTTACTTCAGAGCCTCCTTCCTTGTGCCTGATATGGTTTGTACTGCTCAGTTTCTCCAACAGCATGGCTTCGTCCTACAGCTCCTGACATGCACACCCACCTGACTAACAGGGAGGCTTTTAACTAGTTTCAGCCAGCCCCTGATTGGCTTCGGGTGTCCCAAGCAACCTCACTGTCTTCCCTGCCTTTGGGAAAGATCTTAATTGGCCCCAGGCGTCTTAATTGACCTGGAGCAGCTGCCATTTGCTTATCCTGGTAACAGGGATTTGTTTAGTCTGTGGCTAATATATCTGTCTCCCACTACTTTACTATAGCCATCTAGCCTTGCTCTGTTACAATATTATATATATATATACACACACACACACACCAATTCTCCTCTCACACAAGGCAAATCAGGACTGGACTCACTGAAGTCAGTGGATTTGCACCAGCATAAAGGAGATCAGAATCAGGCCTACTGACTTACAAAAAATGTCACGCATGTCAGTACCTTCCTTGTTGTCATGGAAAAATACTTCTTCTCCCTTCTGCCCCATTTCCTTTTATCCTTTTCCAACCCCTCTTCTTTATCAGATAACACAGACAAGGCTGCCCTCCCCCTTCTCTTATTGCATCACTGGAATGGAGACTCCCAAGTACTATGAAGGTTGCTTCCTCAGCCTTATCTGCATCCCAGATCCAGGATTGAGATTCCTTTCCAATACAGTTCAACATTAGTCTGTGCAATTCCCTCGGACTGTGCTTTATGTGAGTTAGTTAGTGGTTCCATTACTTATTTAATTTCAGTTGAATAAGGGGGATAGTATGGACCAGATTCTAATCTCAGTTACACGGGTGTTCTGCTGGATTTCAGTGAGATCGGATAGGGAATAAATATTGGTCAGCTGTTAAAAACAGACTGCCAATCAGTGCTTTAGAAGAACCCCAATCAATTTGAAAGAGTTCTGCTTAAAATGGATGTTATGATATGACTCAGATTTAATAAACAATGTAATCCATTTATTTACCAATATAAGGGTCCAATCTGGTGTGAGTCTGAGCATCTTCTGAAAGTGTAAGACCTTCCTTCACGCTGGAGCCAGGGAGTTGATATTCTAGCCCTAAATTACCAGCCAGAGACAGCTATTATATCTTGTCTGGCCTTGAATTTCTTCCAGCTGCATTATACAGGCAACATAAGCAATGATGAAACAGACAAAAGCATTGCCTGCATTCAATTCCACTTGCAGTTTTCTATTATTTTCTCAGGTGCCCTCAATGTACATCAGTAGGTTGGATTGTCCTGTTCTCATTTGAAGACTACTTTATGATGCAATATTAGCACCAAACTTTCAATTTATGCTGATGGTTATGATGTACAAAAATGGGCCAGATTTTCAGCTGTTGTACATCATCACGGCCTGGTTAGTCAATAAAAATGCCGATTTACACCTGCTGAGAATCTGGCCCAAATGACCAGCAGCAATTAGAAAACAGAACAATGGAAATGCTATCACACTTTGTTAGAGTTCTTCCATGGCTTATTCTCTACTCAGAAAATCTTTGTTCCATCCATTATAGCAAGTTGCTGGAATAGTTTTGAAGGAGTGGGGCTTGTCTCCAGATCAGCTGCCTATTTCTAATATATATACCAAACTACCTTAGTTACATTTTGCAGCGCTCCCACCTCCCACACAGCAATCTACAGCTCAATTTCTTTGTGTGAATCCAAATCAGCTGTTGCTGTGTCACCTCATATTTAAAAGCTAGGTACCCAAAATTAGAGTAGGAGATAGGCAGGTATAGAAAGGGTGCAATCTTTTCACAATCATATTGAATGGCTCCCTTTCTTAAGGAGAACCCTGAACACTGTCACCAAATAAGGGCTGTGAAGAGAGATGCCTGTTAATAGAACAGGCACTAAAATGAACGCAGTGTCGTTCAGCATGCAGTTTTCATGCCTCGTACTTTGCCAAACCAGTGGAAGAAAGCAGAGAAAGTAGTAGGAATTGCATATTTTAAAGAAAGATGGAAATCCCTCATATACAGACTGCAGTTGAATGATCATCTGAGCCCTGAAAAGCTGTAAAGCATCCCCCCCAGTTAAAGGTGCTGTTGGTTATTTTTGACACAGGGTTATGGAACTTCATGCCACATCTCTAACTTTTACAACCTATTAAGAAACTGCTTCCTTGAGGTCTTTGTCAGGTGCTTCCCACTGATTCATATTCTCAGTGACTTCTGCTTATATCACAGTTACACTGGTTAATAACCTGTCCCTGAGAAGCTGAGAATATGCCACAAATCACCTGCCTGGAAGAGTTTACATCTCTGCTTCCCTGTTGGATTCGAAGTTCAAATGACAAACTCATCAGGGACATACTGCATTCTGACTGGTGGAAAATCTGTTACCACTGGAGACCTTGTCATCTTCTGAAAAGAGATGCCATGCCTTGATGCAGATGCTGGCTTTGCAATGGGAAAGGTGCGGGGAATGGCTATTGTCACTACCATGGGCCCTTGCCGTTAAAATGCTAATTGACTTACCCCCCTGCAAAAACAGGGCAGAACAATCCAGTCGGTAGGACACCAACAAGATCAAACTCAATGGGCATTTTGCCTGAGGAAGGAGTATAGATGGATCAAGCCCGCAAAGGGCTCTTATCCAGATGCATCTTCCTTATTCTGCATGTGGAAACTCCACTGATGTCAACAGAAGTACCGTGTGCACAGAAAGAGTGCAGAATACGCACAGTGTGCATTAGGGAAGAGAATTTTACCTATAATGTTTCTAAATCATAATTTAATAATATCTTACAATTATATAGCACAAGGACTCCAGAATGCTTTAAAAAGAAGGTTAAAAGTGTTGTATGCAGGACTCACCTCACCCACCACTGTCATGCTCCCAGATTGAAATAGGACTGCCATTACATACGTTTAACTTAGGAAGTGAAGAAAACTGTATCTGGTTGATCCTGCAGGGAACTGTAAAGAGAATTGCCCAGGTGTTATTGAATCTGTTAATTGATTGAATGTGCATGCAGCCGCTAGGTTGCAAATGTTTGCACGTGCAAATGTAAAATTTGATTTCTATTTCATAGCCATCCAAAGGAATATAAGCATTGCTCTCTGTGAACATCCATGCCACTAAATCTTAAATGTTTGCATACAGGAGACACAAAAGGGGCATAAACGTTGCTGAAGCATTTACAAATTGGAAGAAGAATTTGCAGAACATTTTTAGCACTATTCACGTCTCTCTAAAATGAACTAGGTTACCTGACTGTCCTTGGGCATTTTGGTGGGTTAGCTTTCCTGTTTGCTGATAGGTATTATCAGGGCACCTCAGTGGGCTACTGTCAGTGTATAGATGCTATGGTGAAAGGTGCATTCGACAGATATGGTGTTAACCTCAGAAGAAATATCACAGATAGGCCTCTGTTCAGCTCTGCTCCTAATACAGAGCATACTTTGCCCCAGAGAAACGCACTTTAAAAAAGATTTAGAATAATCTTCTATATTATTCATATTATTAATTCATCCAGGAGCAAAGACCAAAGCACAGGACCAGCACAAGGCCTAAACACTAGAGTCCCACTTAAGCCTTTAGAAATAGGCCTGCAGTGAGGCATGGACCCTTGTGACAGCCTTCTGAATTTCACCCTAGGAGATTTCTTCCCCCCCACATCTCCATTCACATTATGCTGTTGTCTATGACTTCAGAAAATGACTAGGACATTCACAACCTCCATTCAGCAAACAGCCTCAATGATCATTTTCTTTAACTTCCTCTGAGCTTCCCATATTGGAGGTTATACTTTCACAAGTACATTTCCCCAGTACGAGATTTCTCTGCCATCTTACATTGGATACAGTCTAATTTAGAGTTCCTTTTGGAAGATCTCATCGTGGGAAAAGAAATGTATGTATCAGTCCTTTCTATTCTTAACATTATACTGACCTCTAGAGTAGAAAGAGCTGAACATCTGGCAATAAAGCTAGATAACTAAAGAAGCACGGAAAGTGAATGTAGAAAGTCTTAAGCAAGTTTTGATTAATGCAATTTGTGTTTTATGTTGCAGGGGGTAACCACTAGCCCACCAACGAGATGGAAGTGTGAGTTTGAGGATCAATGTATTATTTATGCTGATCCGCCTTAATTCATGGAGTATCCTATACTGACTTTCATAATTTCCTCTTTAAAAACAAACAAACAAAAACAGTTTTGAACGGTGTAGTAACTGTGTAGAGGGCTTAAGTTCTGAGCCTATTAGGGGTTATTTGTCTTTTGCCTTGAAACAATTGCCGCAAACATCCACATGGCTTATAGGTAGGATATCGTGTTTTTATGATTCTCTGTCTAAGTTTGTTGATGTCCTCCCTTGTTTTCTGTGTTATTTTAGCTGTGAATCTGTCAGTGGACCAAAACTAGCAACTAAAAAGATCTTAGATACCAGTGTACTTTTTATTTTAAAAAATGCTTTTAACATTCATTTTTCTTTTTCAGGGATAAAGCAAAGGCATAACAATATTTTAACCTGTGACAGTTCTTGGAATATTTTGGGGAAAAGTGCTCAAAACTGTCGAAATTTGAATGTTTCTAGTGGCACCAAGTACTCTGTGTCAGGACCCTATACAAGACTCAGCATGAAAATAGCCTCTACGTATTAGCATCTGGGTATCCCTAAAATACTCGCCTGGCCTCTGATAGTAATTCACCTAAATTGTGACATCATTCCCAGGCGCAGAGCAGAAAAACTCTCTTTTAGGCACAAACTGGCCTTCGATGTGTAAAACAGAGATGCACTGGGGTAGAGGAAGCTTTCGGAGGCACAGTTCATCCCAGTTCTCTCCACGGTGCAAGACAGTGCAGCATAAATGGTGAGACAACTCTTAGGAGGATATGGCCTGTACTCCTTTCTGAGGCTGGCTGGGTCAGAGAGGCCAGGGCTATGGCGAGAACTTTTCAGCAGTGACTCCATCTGTGGCTTGGCTCTGCAGAGGAAGGGGAGCAGGAATGCACAATATGAGACAAAGGCTCTTTGCACTTTCCCCTCTCCTTGTTCACCTCTAACAACTCCACACTTGGACAGTGGGTGGGGTTCGAACCTATAACCTTCATTGTTCAAGGCCTGAGTTTCTATCCCTTGAGCTAAAGGAATAATGCTGTTAGATGTAGTAGACTTTTATCCTTTTATGGATGATCCATTAGAAGGCAACAAAGACCTACCCTCTCATAGTATATTTTACACACCCATGCAGGGGACTGCCACAATCTGGCCAAAATGAAAGTGATGAATGCTAGCCCTTTGCCAGTGCATTTTACTGTGCACCCCATAAATGAAATGCAGTTTGTATTAGACCTATGACATTTAAAGGGTTAATTCCACTTGTAGCATCAAATGAGGCTTCCCCTTTCCCTGCATGATGAGCAGTTTTTTGAATATGGAGACCTTAAAGCAGCGGAGAGAGGGGATCCCAAGAACTGTACTGGAAATGCTGTAGAAAAATAAATACAACCCCCCCACACACACACACCAAAACGATCTGCTCAGGGTTAAAAATCAATATGTGCATCTCCGCTATTTTTATCTCTTTATTCCTGGACTTGGGAGAAACAAAACATTCTTTTTATTTTTATTTTTATTTTTTTGGATGCCTCTTGTTCGAGCAAGGGAATTGATGCTGGTAGCCCAAGAGACTGCGGCTGGAATTCCAAAATGATCAAAACAAGGAGAGAAGCAAAGGCCATTGTGTGGGAGGATGGGGAACAGAGGATGAGAGGGGTTATCAAGAGATGCAGTGAAGAGCCGGACGCTTTCACCAACTGAGCATTTTCATTTACGTGCCAGTAGAGCCTGCAGGATCAGGGCCCCGTTGTGGTAGGTTCTGTACAAACATATAGTAAGAGCCACTCGCCACCCTGAAGACCAGACAGACCACGGGTGGAGGAAAGGAAAAGAGGTGCTACTATCCCCATTTTACAGGGATAGAAAGTTTAAGTGACTCAGCCAAGGTCACACGGGAAGTTTGTTGCAGAGCCAGCAACTGATCCTGATCTTCTGAGTCCCACTCCTGTGCCTTAACCATGAGGCCCTTCTTCCTCCAGAGCACCCATTACCCTAGTAGTAATCCACAGAATTAGTCTAAACAATTCAGGGCAAATTTTGCCCTAGATCACTCATGTCACAACCTCATTTTTCTAAGTCATTAGCTTAGACTTGCTGGGCTCCTGCTGGGGTATCCTGGGTTGCAGGGCCCCTGGCTGCAGAAAGTCCAGCTGAAGCAGGGCTGTGGTAGTGCAAGGAGCCCATGATTTTCAAAACAGCATAACCCCCAAATTAGGCAGCATGAGAAAGGAGGAAGCCTGGGCAAGGCACCTTGAATTAGTGGCAGGGCCCTTACAGAGCCCCAGCAACAGTTTAAAGCTACTCAACCTAGCAAAATGCCTGAGAGAGGGCAATAGGGCAGGTACTGGCTTTCCATTCTCAGAGTTGAATTTCATAGCCCCATGTCTTCCACCACCAAGCTAACAACAAAAGCCCGGATTAGGCATGATGCTTCGTGGTGCTCCCACTTAGATGAAACCTCCTCTGAACCAGCCCCAATCTAGGGCTCTGACTTATGGGCTTGATGGTGCAGTTTTTGAATTGCAATAGCCGCGTGATGAAGCGTTAAAGGCACTGTATGGCATTAGCTAGTCCTTCAGGAAAAGTCTTGAAAGACTTACTTTTCCCCTTGTGTATTCTGTCTGTCCTAACAATACAGCAGGGTGTTTATATGCTACATGATGGACGTTTTCCATGTTAAAAACCATAAGTAATCTCGACAGTGTGGAAAATGAAAAACATTCTCACTTACGATCTAGTAATATTTCCCATTAGTTGCAGCACCATTCGCTGAAGGAAATCCTTTGGATGAGGCATATACACATTTTTTTTTTTAATCTGGACTCAGCATTGTCATTTGAAGCATGGGGCCAGGTTATCTCTGTTTCACGGGCATCTCAGCTGGCCATCCATCGTAGTTACTGTACAAGTCTTCCCTCTTTAGGATCTTCAGGGTCTTTCTTTTAATAAAATAACTGTCACTATTTTTGTGCTTTGAATTTTTTTTTTTTGTCTGCTTCTATCTTTCACCTTCCCTCTTGTAAAGTGTTAGTGTTCTGAGTCTTCCTAACCTCCAGGTGGGAAAAGAAACCTCTTACTGTTCATTCTTTTCTACTCTTTCCTTTGTTTAACCAGGTCTTGGATCTTGTGATGGGAAGCAGAAGGCAATGCTTTTGGATTTCTGTAAGCCAATCTGGGGAAAATTCCCACTAATATATTGTAATTAAGGATACAGAGGAGTAATGCACTGGATGTTAGATTTCTGCTTTTATAACAGTACATAGGAGTAGTGATGTGCGCTGGGTTTGTCCTGAAGTTTATTCAGTACTTTGTACATGTAAACACTGAACTACACTCCCTGATACTCCTCATTACACAGTCACCTGTCCTTTGAAAGCATGGTGATGAGTATTTCTCTGCTGTCAGTGAGGAACAAAAGAAGCTCGCTGTACCAACCAACACTTTAGATGAGCATTTGGCTGCAGGTATACATGGTTAGATTGAACAGTGCCTGGTGGACAAATGCTGGAGGTAAAAGAGGGGAGAACATTTCCCTTGTGCCAAGGGAGAGAAGTGCACAGATGAAGTTGTTGCATGGTTTTGGAAACATGAAACTAGAGTTGAGCAGGACTAATTAAGTGTGGCAAGTAAATTATCCAATGAATTTAGCCCTTTTATCTGGCTATAAGGTATCTGCAAACTGACTCCACTTTTCTGCTGTTTGTGAAAATTCAGCCTATGGGTCATTTGCAAATTATTCACTTTGATGACTCGCTAGTCTTTGTGATATGTGATTGGTCATCTAAGTCACATGGTGTTGTTTCTGCTACCTGATTTGATGACCGAGGCTACTTAGACCAGGAAATAATATATCTGACAAATAATGACTAAACAGTGAATAATGCATGATGAAGAGTAAATACTCTTTTCTGAGCACAAATACCTAAATAGCTGTTTGCATGAAGGACAGCCATTCCCAAAACAGTCACGGAAACAAAAAAGTCTGCTGGGATGAACACTGGAGAATAGTTAATAATAAGGGGTAAGAAAGTGGTTAAACCAAACAGCCATTTGGAACTCAGACAAATGTTTTGTGACATGAACATTATTTTTGCCGCATTCAACCAGCTCCAGGAAGACTTTATGAAGCACAAAACTTAGCCTTGTGAGACATCTAAATCTGTTCTCTTGGAAGGATTTAATGAACTTTGATATGCTAAAAAAGTGTCCCAGAGGGAAAAAAAAAAAACCCTTGGTACCTTTCTTCCACCTTGAAAAACATCTTTGAAAAAAGAATGGCACTCTTCCCATTACATCTGGACCCCTGGCTGAAGGAAACACAAGTTGTGGAACCAAAAGTTCCCTCACACAATGTTCTGTGAAACAGGAAGGAGGGTAGAAATGTCCCTGGGTGATTACTGTGTGTGTAAATTGCCTTGATTACTGTTTTTGACATATGTTGTTGGACACTTCTCTCTTCCTCCCTGCAAAAGAGGAAAGTATCTGAGCTAAGCTTCTCTAGAGATACGTTTTTAAACTGCACAACTTTAAAAATTCCATTCATTTCAACATCTATGATCTTAGTTCCTACCTGCTTTCTATCCAAAACATCGAGCTGTATTTGCAATTCAAATTTAGTACAGTCTGATCCAAAACCCACTGAATTGAAGCTAATGGGAATCTTTCCATTGGATTAAATAAGATTTGGACCAGACTTAGGAGTCAGATTGTCAAAAAACCTCAGTTTCAAGTGCTCAGCAATCATAACTGCAGCTGTATTTCCAAATGAGCGTAGAGCCCTTTGAGGCACCTAAATAAAGGGCCAGATTTTCATAGGTGCTCACTCCAGCTGCTCACTCCCAGCACTTCTCTCTGGAAATAGTGGCTAGATTTTTATAGAGTCCTGAGTTCTTTTGAAATTCTGGCCACTTATTTTGAACATCTTGTCCCATATGCCTCAAGCATGTATTATTATTTTCAGCCTTTGAAAGAAAAAAGTATTAACTGGCATCTAAGCTCGGATTGGTTCCAAAGCATGTAAAACAACCACTAAACTCAGTGGAAAAGAAATAAGTAAATGTTAAAACAAAATGATGCTCTAATAATATTTTTATTATACTAAAACTTGCATCAAACTGCTAAAATAATAGGCCTTTCATATTTACTTGCTGTGTTCAAAATAGTGCTATCAACTCAATAAATGGATGATCAGTGTGTACGTACAAAAGGCGATCCCAGATAACTACGGTATTTCCAATGGCAACCAGTCATATTAATGCCTAGAAAAATGTAAGTCAGGACTTTGTCATGTTATTGTGAACAAAAATTCCTACAGGCCAGACCCCTCACAGGTCTGAGCTTTGTAATAATCTATCCACCTATTAGCCTAGATTAGAGTTATTTTCAACACTGCCTTTTTGTTTCTTTTATGTCTGAAAATGTTTTCCTTTATTTCATAGTTCATATTTTATTCTAGTGCTTGTTCGTGCAAAGGAGACAGGGCTCTTGCTGCAATTGGGAGTCAAGCAGTGTTTCTTATATACTCTATCAGCATGAACCACACTTACTCTTCTAACCAGTTTTTAATGCTATTCAACAAGATCAATCTCTTAATAATACCTGGCACTTATATAGCACTTATATTCGCAAAGTAATGAACAAACTCCAGGACAAACTGTATCTCTGGTATCTCTCTACTGAATTAACATGAATGACACCAGGATGAATTTGGCTCATTGACAAATCAGTTTACTCCCACAACGCCCTGTGAGGCAGGTCTGACCCTGATTTTTGCAGATGGGAAAATGGAGGGAGAGAGGTAAAGGGACTTACCCAAGGACACACACTAAGTCAATGCCAAGTCCGGGGCCAGGGGGAGGCAACAGATTGCCAGCTAAACGAACAAGCTCTGTCCCCTCTTTCTGCAGCCCTCTGTGAACCATCACACTTTTGCATTCACTGTGCAATACACCTGTGTTTTTAACACAGATATATAGAATCAAATATTTGCGGGGGGGCCCTCTCCATGCCAGGAGCTCACTTCACATCCCCATTGCAGGATCCTGTTCCCACCCACAGAAAGATCTCTCACACCCTTTCTGGATTCAGTTCTTTAAGTGCCCCACCATGATGCAGGCTTGATGGTGGGGGTGCAGCATTTTGAAAGCAGGGCTCCACCTCCCTCTGGCTCCCCCTGCTGGCTGAGAGTAATACAGCTGAGCTGAGCTTATTTCATTCACCAGCTGCTAGATGGTTCGCATGGGGAGTTGGCAGCAGTTATACAATGCTGTTGCCGAGGGAAGTGCTTTGGGCTCTGGGGCTGACCTCTCCTTTCCCTCGATCCCTTCAAACAAGCTGGGAGAAGTAGAAAAGCACTATTGTCGCTACCTACTGAATCCTAAATATCCCTACATCATTGTATATGGAGGGATAATTCTTGCATTTGGAGGGGATCTTCTGGATGGTTTACAAGGGGACCTGCCTCGTGAGCCAGGCTTACTGCTCTGAAACTCTAGTTGCTCTTTCGGTGCATGTGGGAGCCACTCTAAAGATTAGGACAATGAAAAGAAGTAGATCTTCAGGATAGGGACTCTCTCTTTGTTATGTGTGTCTACAGCGCCTTGCACAATGGGGCCCTGCTCCATGTCTGGGGGCCCTAAGTACAAATGCACGGCACTGTCTGGAGCACTTGGATAACGTACAATGCACGTCTGACTCCTGTGAGGTTCTGGATGCCTCCTGTAAGCTGTGCTGAGTGCCTGCAGCTCCAAATGAGATCTGCCAGAGTTGAGGGTGCTCAGTACATTGAAGAATTGGCCCTTTGATTGCTCCATATTACAAGATGGAATAAATTATCTTTTGTTACTTATTTCCAAAGGATTAGAAAGATAATTGCCAAAAAAACCGCAACCAACCCTTAATTACATCTTTCCTAAGCTGGACGCTTTCTAACATTTTCCAGAAGATATTTTTATTGCTTTTATTAGCTTCTTGGAAAAAACAAGTTTGCAGGCCAAAGAGTGCACGCTATTCATGTTTCATTTGTTTGGAATTCTTTATCTGCTTCTCTTTACTGAGAGCCACTCCTGGAAGATTAGTCGAAAATACTGTATAAGCACTGACTATTGTTGCATTGGCCAGTAATTAAAGGCTGAAACATCATGTGTGTGTGTGTGTGTGTGTGTGTGTGTGTGTGTATTACACATAAAATATATGTTAAAAGAATATTATTAAGAAGTTAGGAAATGTACGGTTGCCTGTGCATTCTTAATTTGGCCCCCTTGAGTCTGTGCATTATGATAGTCTTTTATTACATGTGTTAGGATATAGATTTTCAGGCCTGTCTGTAAAGGCCTATACTTTAAGAATTTAGATCTATGTTTATCATTTAGCTAGTTATAGAAGTATAAAAGAAAAAATCTATGTAGGGCCTTCTCTCCCTGTGATAGTCTGAGGCCCTGTTCTTAAGTGAAGGCCTTTGGCTAAGCAGTGGGAGTAGCCATATGGTTACATCCTCACATTCTAAACTAGTCACATTGAAATGAGGTGCAATTGGGCTGTTAGGAATACAATCCTGTCCTGATATTCCTATCACCTCCAGAGAAAGGGAAGAGCCTAGAAGATGTAAAAGGAAATTTAATTTGATAGTTTTCTGTTTGGTAAGAACTCACTTATCAATAGACATAGTTGGGAAACCCTTATGTCTTTATAGATGTAGTTGTGAAATCCTCACTTCTGTATTGTTTGGTCATTATAGTTCCCATTTTGCTATTGTTTATTTGCATGGTCTCTGTCTGGTTCTGTGATTGTTTCTGTCTGCTGTATAATTAATGTTGCTGGGTGTAAACTAATTAAGGTGGTGGGATATAATTGGTTAGCTAATCATGTTACAATATGTTAGGATTGGTTAGGTAAATTTCTGTAGAATGATTGGTTAAGGTATAGCTAAGAATATTACTATATAAATTAGGGGCAAACAGGAAGTAAGTTGGGATTTGAAAATAAGGAAAAAAGAACTTGGATTTAAGCTTGCTGGAAGTTCACCCCAATAAACATCGAATTGTTTGCACATTCGGACTTGGGGTATTGTTGTTCTCTGTTCATGTGAGAAGGACCAGGGAAGTGAGAAGGTGAAGGAATAAGCTCTTTAACATGATCACATACTATATTTTCCCCAGCTCCCACACATACTGGTTCTTAGTCCTAGTCTTTTTACCCAACCAATCCCAGCCTCCTCTCTCAACGACTCAGTTCCCAAAATCTGACTCCCAGATCCAGTCTCCTTGCCCAGCCAGTCACAGTCTCCCTCCTCAACTACCAGTTAGTTTATCTCCCGATCTCACCAAACTCCTTGTCCCAGTCTATTCCTTTCCCCCCCCTCCTGATCTATCCCATCTGCATTGGAATCAGGCAGGTTCCTCCTCCATGCCTGGGTGCTAGGATAGGGTTGGTCATTGAGAGGACAGGAGAGAGAGAGGCTCCCTGCTGTAAGTTCTGGAGCCCAGCCCAATCCTACCCTGCACCAGCTATAACAGGGAAGTCTTTCTAAGCCCCCTTATCCCTGGGCTGGAGCATGCTCAGTCACTCTGTGAGGTGACACATGCGCAGTCTGGTCATACGTAGGAGCTGTGAGGGAATGGAGTATGCTCAGTTGCTCTGTGGGAATGGTACATGTGCACTCTGGCCAGCATGAGGAGCCGTGAGAGGCTCAAGCATGCTCAGTAAAGACAGAATCATTGGAGATTTTAACTGTTAAGCGCTAGCAAGTATGCATTGAGCATATGCTAACTGAGATTTTTTCCAAAATTTGTAATCTGGCCAAATCTGGGCAGATTTTTCATAGGGATGGCAAAAGACACATCCCCGATGTAAAGGCTACACCCATGCCCATTTTCAAGTCAGGCAGGCAGATGCTACAGCTTTTCAACAAAATGGTTGCCAGAATTTTTTAACGTGAGCAAAATCATGTCTTTTTCTCTAACCTTGTTCTCAGAAATGGCTGAACTGTTCTGACTGAAATTAAAAAAAAAAAAAAATCTTGAGGAAGACACCTAGCATGAAAAGTACAACCTCAATAGCTAAACTTTAGCTATATGTTTTATAAGCAACTGAAAATAGAGTCCTGTAATGGAAAGTGTTGGGCAACTTCAATAACAGGCAGTGCTACCAGCCTCTCCTAAAATGTTTGAGTGTTACTCTATAGTTATTCATGTTGCATCACTACTATTGACCAACCAAGAATTTGTACATCCTATTAGAATTGCTACACCATCTCCAACCCATCCCAGCCTGCTTGTTTATTTAATCTTTGCTTTTAAACTGTTAGCCTTTTGGGGAAGGAACTGTCATTTATTAGATGTTTGTACAGCACCTACTTGAAGCCTTTAGAATCTACGGCAATGCAAATGTTTAAATCCACCACCACCACCACCAACCCTTAGTAAGGCCCCAATCCAGCAAAGCACATGCTTAAATGCTTTGCTTGGTGGTGGTCTAAATAGATACTAGTCTCAAAGATTTTGATTATCTTGATTAAGCACAACTCGAATCCAATAACTCACTACCATGCAAGGAGGATGTAAGGGCTTTTAGTCAGATACCAAGTGACGTTTACATGTAAACAAAAAGAAAACAAGAAATTCTTACACATTGTGTTAAATTGGAGGAGGGTACAACTGGCAAAACTGGGTAGGGTGACCAGATGTCCCGATTTTATAGGGACAGTCCGATTTTGGGGTCTTTTTTTTATATAGGCTCCTATTACCTCCCACTCCCATCCCAATTTTTCACACTTGCTGTCTGGTCACCCTAAAATTGGGGCTGTATCCATCAAAAATTAGAGACCTTTGAATGAAGAAGCGATTTCCATGACTTAATCCTGGCCCAAATCCTGATTCCATAACTCCCAAGATAGTCAGAGGAAGATGCCGTGTAAATATTAAAAAAAAAAAAAATAAGCAGTTTAGTGGTGACAAGATAATAGTGTCCATTAAAAAGCCAACAGTTCCCAACAGTTAATACACTATGGTGTATCTGCCTCTCTTCCTATCTTGCACTGCCTCATCATTGTGCTGTCTGAGCACTTAGAAGATGAAACAACTCTGATACCTTGGTTCAGCTGAAGTTGAGAAGTAAGAAGGAAAGAGCCACAGGGAATGAGGAGGCAGCAGGGAGATAAAGGGCCTTCATGAAGATAGCCCTGCTCTCTAACAGATGCCCTGAGATCTGTGCTATCGAGAGGACCAAAACCTCTGCTTCTTACCTGGGTCCTATTGAAGAATTTGAAGAAAATGCCATGAGGGGTACCTCACCGAGATTACCTCCCCAATTCACTTCAGTCCCCTCCTGAGGGTTTTCTCGCAGAAGGGTAGAACACTGAAGAACTCAGGCAGAACACTGAAAAGAACAGAAGTTGGTTTAATTAAGTAGGGACCTAAGGAGTTGAGCCTCATTACACTCCTGCTCTCAGGCACACAGAGGTTAAGTGACTCTCGGGTTCACAGAATAACTTGATGGCACTAAGCAATACAATGCAGATCTTATGATCTCTCAGCTTTCGGCATAATACCATCCTGTACTTCCAGCATGTGAGTATTGTACTGTATTTTCCAGCTAGGCTGAAGTAGTTGGGTGGGGAACACCCAATTCCCCTGATCTTCTTTACCTCAGTAATTAATGTGTTGACTCATCCTTCTTCTTGGTACAGAAAGCATTTTCTCCATTCTCCAAGCTGCCTGTGCCAATAGGGCCTTACTGATTTATCACTAGGGGTCTGAGCTAGCAAATTGCTGGAAAATCTCTGAAATTAGGGGCAATGTTCTTCTGATATGAGCTTACTCATCTGTTTAGTTACAAAGGGCATTAAGGCAATTGAAACTCCCACAGGTATCAGTGTATGTACAAAGGAGGGGGATCTCTTGGCCAGCAGCAATTTTCATCCCCACCTAAAAGATCTCTGAATGGCACTGAAAGCAGCAAAAACACCATCAATCTGCTGTCGGACTGTTGACGGTCTGAGACACTGTATTGGCACTTTGGGGACTGTACTTTGTTCGAGATTTACAATAGCTAGGCAGAGGGGTTCATGCAGCATTTCGTTCTAAATGACCCATTCACAGAAGACAAACCAAATAAGTGTTATGTTTTTGGCAAGGCATTTTACAGTGCAGCATGAGTTTAACAGATTGGAAATTACAGCAGCCTGTAACACTCTTTAGCACAAGTCTGACACAAAAACGAATGCTGTATTTTATATATCCCATATCCGCGTCTGCTGCAATTTAAAGAACATTTTCTCTAACTATATGGGATACACAAGGAGATGGAATGAAATATTTTTCCGCACTTCAGGGATGAAGAAAGACGCAGTAACTTAGAGTCCGTGTATTGTAAATCATAGAATCATAGAACTGGAAGGGACCTCAAGAGACCATCTAGTCCAGTCCCCTGCACAAGTGGCAGGACTAAATATCTAGGCCATTCCTAACAGCATTTATCTAACCTGCTCTTAAAAATCTCCTGTGATGGAGAATCCACAACCTCCCTTGGCTATTTATTCTAGTGCTTAACCACCCTGACAGTTAGCAAGTTTTTCCTAATGTCCAACCTAAACCTCCCTTGCTGCAATTTAATCCCATTGCTTCTTATCCTATCCTTAGAGGTTACGAAAAATCGTGCCATAACAGAGCTGGGAACCATGTTGTGAGACCTTAGGGTCATATACCTTGGGTTTTTTAACTCTTGTTTGATACAGCTTGGTACCCTTGAATGGTACAGCCGAGCCTGATAGTCTACTGGCCATTGCATGTAACCCCCAACTATATAAATGCTGCCCTCTGAATATTTGTTCATTTCATTGGATCAAGCAGAAGGTGAAGCTCCCAAACAGAAAAGGTCACTTCAGGGTAATCGACACAAAGTACAAAAGGTGCCCCAGGGGAAATTTGAAAAAACAAGTGTGTGTGAGGGGGGAGACGGAGAAACAATTCCCAAGAAGGAAACCTCCAAACTTCGAATGACTATCCTGCAAGATAATTTAGTTAGAGAAGCAGACTTGTATTTCTCACAAGCGAAGTAGCATAGGGATTGGGAAGTACAGAGATGGGAGACTTCCAAGAAAAGCCTATTTACCACATGGTGAGAAAGAGCCATGGAATGCTGCCTTTCAAATGAGACAATCTGACCTCCTGATTGCTCATGGTCATTTAGGAACTTAGAGAAGGAGCGTTAGACCCAGTGTCCTGCCTAAATGACAGTATGGGAAATTACATTCGGCATATCTGAACTGTCCCCCTGTGATTTTAATTCGATAATTTAAAATAACTAAATAAGAAAAAAAAAATATACAGCTTTTTCAGGCATATTTACTAGCATTTATACTTCTACGCACAGTCTCTGGATCATACATGCAATCAGTTATTCTGACACCTTAATGCTACAAGATATGTCAATAATTATTTTCACTTCTAACATTGCACCTGCAATTATTTGAGGGCTCAAAAATCCAGATGTAAAATCAAAGATCACTTCATTTTGACTTGGTATTTTTCATACGTTCCATCCACAGCTTTAACTGTGCCTTAATAAAGAAGGTGTACTTCTACTGTATTAATATAGACCTTTGGGGAATCGCTCATAGGGTAGTGTTTGTTTTTATTTATAAGGAAATTAAAAACAGCTGAAATTGTTTTCCGGTTTATCTGGTCTCCTGTGAAAGCTGAAGGTATTTAAGTTCTGGAGTTTGCCTTGGAGTTTTGGTGCCTTGGAGCAAGAGTACACTTTGAGCAACTCCATACAGGATCAGAATGGGAAGGATTTTTAGCAGGGTTTTTTACTAAGAGAAAGCTTGAGGATTTCACTTCCCATCAGACAAGGATGGCAAGCCCAACTTCTCCTTGGTGCATTGGTTGCAGAAACATTGTCACCACCTCAGCATACCACAAGTGCTCAGATGCTGCAGTAATGGAGGTGACATATACCTAGAAGCACAGGAGAGGAGTCAGATACCGGGAACAGTTAAAATATAAACAGTAGCCATCAGATGCTTTAAATGTAAGGATGTGTAAGTGACTGGTTACTTTTTGGGACACAAATTATTTGTGCTTCATCTCGCTAGGGCTGATCCTGCAAGGTGACGATTACTTCCTGGAAGAGGCTAACAGCACTCCACTCCCATTGATAAATACATATGACGTCAGTGGAAGTTGATTTAGTTGGGGTTGGTCCTGCTTTGATCAGGGGGGTGGGCTAGATGACTTCCTGAGGTCTCTTCCAACCCTAATCTTCTATGATTCTATGACTCCTTCCAGGTGCTAAGCACTTTGTAGGATTGAGCCCTTTGTAGGGTTTTACTGCTGGAAGTAAGCTACAACAGGAGACTAATACATACAATAATATAGCCTCATTTATGGCAACTATACTTGGAAATATGTGGATAACAACATGTCCACTACCAATGGGTAATGCTTCAGTAAAATGACTATGTCCTGAAGTAATGCCTCCAGAAACTGGTACAGTACTATGGAACCTGACAAGAAAATATCTATTGCTGAAATATTCTTTCCAGAAGTACCGCATTGTCCAGACACCTTCTAGAAATAATGATGGATACTGAAACATTCATCATCACTCCACAAAAAGTGAGTCAGGTGAACGGCTTAATATCTCACCTAACTTCCAGCCACCTAGATGCCTACTGTTCAGAGTTAGTATACCTGAATTATTGTAGGAGAGCTACCAATGTAATCTCAGCACATTACATTTATAGCATTTGGACAAGTTGTGAGGAAACAGCTCACAGCCATTTCCAGTCCCAGAAAAGGGCAGATCCAGAGTTTATGCAAGCTAAGCTTTTCATCCATCATTCTGCACTGCTAGAGTTTGCAGACATTCAAAGCAGTAGCTCTGTAAACCTGCCCTGCCTGTGTCATCTCTCTGGATATGATAAATGTTCCACCTTGTACATGCATATGTTGCACAGATTTATAGACTAGAGCTAGGGGAATAATTGATTTTTTTGATTCAGTGGCCATGCTGAGAAATCCAAAAATTAAATTTCATTTTGTTTCAACCCAAAATGACAATTTTTCCATTTCTCACCAAAATGAACAACTGAAGAATATAAAATTGTTTGGATCAAATGAAACATTGTGTTCATGATTTGAATCCTTTTGGTTTTTTTAGTTAAATCTATCCACATTTCTGAGTGAAGTGTCGTTTTGAAATGAAAAGTTAAAATGTTTCATTGCAAAAATGTTGAAACTAAATGTTTGAACTTTTTCAAATAAACTTCACTCCAATTTTTTTCAGCTGAAACTATTTCACCTGATTTGACCCAAATTCATGAACAGTTTCAGCTGACCAGAAACTGCATTTTTTGGTGAATTGAAAAAAAAAGAAAAAAAAACCTTCACTATCCTTCATTATAGACCACCAGTACATTCCACAGAGTCAGAAAGAAAGCAAGTTCCAGTTGTGTCAGGCAGAAGGGAGTCTAATTATCTCAAAACTGAACAATTGAGATGGAGAAACACAATGGAGTAGGACAAAACATCATAGAAAGCAAACCCCAAACTCTGAGACATTAGAAAATAGCAATAAAGAGTGAGGGGAAAACAGAGTGTCAGATCCAGGAGAAAAGCAAACTGTAGAGAACGTGATCACAGAAAATCCTAAAAAAAAAAAAAAGAGTGAGAAAATCACAAACAAAACTCAAAGCAGAATGAATGAGTAGACCTGGGTGCACTGCAAGCCCCAAACTAACTTTGAGTTCCTGAGAGAGCACACCAACAAAAGGGCCTCTGGTAAACCTTGCTATGGCATTGGCAAGGACCCTATTGCAGCCATCCAAATTTGAACACAAGATACAGGGGAAAGGCTGGACCTCCATAAGAAACTATAGAGAATTAATAATTAGGCTTGGAAATATGTGATCATCCCTCCACCTCCATTTCCATAATACACCTGTAAACTGACCAGAGCCTATTGTTCTTCTGCAAGTCCCCACTCTCAGGAAAGATGTATGTTTCATTTCCCCTGCAAAGAATGCGTGTCTTAAATCAACAACTGATAGCTCACCATGAAAGAGTGTACGGTGAAAAACGTGTACTGCTCCTTTAAAGGGCAGGTTGGAGCCAACAGCCTGGGAATAACCAAAAAGGCCCTGAGTTATTTAAATACAGAAACAGGCAGCTGAGGGGCGAGAGGGGGAGTAGAAAGCAGACAAATGGGCCTGGGTGAATGGTGGTGTTTACTCTCTCCGGCACCTGGAGAGAAGCCTAACCTAACCCTTGGGTGTGTGTATTGTAAGTTTTGGATCCAGGATCATGATGAACTTTTTGTTTCAATGATTTCTATTCTGAAACCTGATTAAAAAGGTTTCAGAGTGGTAGCCATGTTAGTCTGTATCCGCAAAAAGAACAGGAGTACTTGTGGCACCTGAGAGACTAACAAATTTATTAGAACATAAGCTTTCGTGGGCTACTGCCCACTTCTTCGGATGCATATAGAGTGGAACATATATTGAGGAGATATATATACACACATACAGAGAGCATGAACAGGTGGGAGTTGTCTTACTTAATTGGCCTCTCAGAGTTGGTAAGAGAAAAATTTTTTTGAAGTGATAATCAAGCTAGCCCAGTACAGACAGTTTGATAAGAAGTGTGAGAACACTTACAAGGGGAGATAGATTCAATGTTTGTAATGGCTCAGCCATTCCCAGTCCTTATTCAATCCTGAGTTGATTGTATCTAGTTTGCATATCAATTCCAGCTCAGCAGTCTCTCGTTGGAGTCTGTTTTTGAAGTTTTTCTGTTGTAAGATAGCCACCCGCAGGTCTGTCATTGAATGGCCAGACAGGTTAAAGTGTTCTCCCACTGGTTTTTGAGTATTATGATTCCTGATGTCAGATTTGTGTCCATTAATTTTTTTGCGTAGAGACTGTCCGGTTTGGCCAATGTACATGGCAGAGGGGCATTGCTGGCACATGATGGCATATATCACATTGGTAGATGTGCAGGTGAACGAGCCCCTGATGGCATAGCTGATGTGATTAGCTCCTATGATGATGTCACTTGAATAGATATGTGGACAGAGTTGGCATTGGGCTTTGTTATAAGGATAGGTTCCTGGGTCAGTGGTTTTGTTCAGTGATGTGTGGTTGCTGGTGAGTATTTGCTTTAGGTTGCGGGGGTTGTCTGTAAGCGAGGACAGGTCTGTCTCCCAAGATCTGTGAGAGTAAAGGATCATCTTTCAGGATAGGTTGCAGATCTCTGATGATGCGCTGGAGAGATTTTAGTTGGGGGCTGAAGGTGACAGCTAGTGGTGTTCTGTTATTTTCTTTGTTGGGCCTGTCTTGTAGGAGGTGACTTCTGGGTACTCGTCTGGCTCTGTCAATCTGTTTTTTTCACTTCAGCAGGTGGGTATTGTAGTTTTAAGAATGCTTGATAGAGATCTTGTAGGTGCTTGTCCCTATCTGAGGGATTGGAGCAAATGCGGTTATATCTTAGAGCTTGGCTGTAGACAATGGATCGTGTGGTGTGTCCTGGATGGAAGCTGGAGGCATGTAGGTAAGTGTAGCGGTCAGTAGGTTTCCGGTATAGGGTGGTATTTATGTGACTATCGCTTATTAGCACAGTGCCCCCTCAGACCTGTGGGTGGCTATCTTACAACAGAAAAACTTCAAAAACAGACTCCAACGAGAGACTGCTGAGCTGGAATCGATATGCAAACTAGATACAATCAACTCAGGCTTGACTAAGGACTGGGAATGGCTGAGCCATTACAAACATTGAATCTATCTCCCCTTGTAAGTATTCTCACACTTCTTATCAAACTGTTTGTACTGGGCTAGCTTGATTATCACTTCAAAAAAAAAAAATTCTCTTACTTAATTGGCCTCTCAGAGTTGGTAAGACAACTCCCACCTGTTCATGCTCTCTGTATGTGTGTATATATATCTCCTCAATATATGTTCCACTCTATATGCATCCGAAGAAGTGGGCAGTAGCCCACGAAAGCTTATGCTCTAATAAATTTGTTAGTCTCTAAGGTGCCACAAGTACTCCTGTTCTTTTTGCTGATTAAAAAGGGGACATGTTGCTTGGGTAAAGTCTGTTGGGTTCTCCTTGCCCTGGCTGGGTGGTTAAAGAGAACCTATAGCTGCCCCTGTTGGGGGAAATTAAGTTGGGGCACACTTGGAGCACCACACTTGGCCCTAAGAGATGCTCAGGGACTGTCCACACCTTTACACTCACACATAACATGAACGCCTTCAATGGGGAATTTGGCGGCATTAAAAATCATCCAGTATCTTGTGATGCAGGCCTTCTGGCTCAGGGTGACTGCTTTGATCCCAGCTATTATAAAAATAGGTTCCACATGACTGGACCCTGCCTTGTTTTCCTGTTATCTGGAAGAGTTCTACACTGGACATATGGGGATAAGTTATAGTCATAGAATTCTTGATACACCAGTTACCAGAGAGGGCCAGGATATGTTGTAGGAAGAACTTAATAAGGTGAGGGAATTTCAGATAAAAGGTCATTCTCTAGGGCCAGGATTATAGTGTAAGAATGTTAGTTAGGAGTGTGATTCTTTATAAAATATTTATACGGATAAAAAGCCCTGTATACCAGCACAAAAGTCCTTTTCCTAGTATAGCTCATTTTGTTCAGGGAGCTGGTATATGCTACATCTATACCCCGATATAACACGACCTGATATAACGTGGTAAAGCAGCGCTCTGGGGGGGCGCACTCCGATGGATCAAAGCAAGTTCGATATAACGCAGTAAGATTTTTTGGCTCCCGAGGACAGCGTTATATCGAGGTAGAGGTGTATATCGG
Source organism: Chrysemys picta bellii (assembly GCF_011386835.1). NCBI lineage: Eukaryota > Metazoa > Chordata > Testudines > Emydidae > Chrysemys > Chrysemys picta. Next base: position 11,746,513 of record NC_088799.1, on the reverse strand, counting down.
TTTATAAAAGCACTGTGTTGGCTGCATAAGCTTTATCTCCACTGGGAGGGTTGTCTGTCTATATACCAGCAAACTCTTTCTAGAGTACAGATGGCCTAGTTCTCTGTTTAAACACAGGGAGTGAAATCCTGGCCCCATTAAGTCAATGGGAGTTTTGGTTCAGACAACATGAAAAATCATGATATTTTGTTTTAAATAATAAATTGGGGATGTATTTGCTTTCTGGTGTCTTAGCCTTTAGGATGCACGTGGGTCATGTTTTAAAGCTTCTCTCTGCAACCACAAAGGCTAGAAACTTTTTTTTTTAATAAAACCTGAGATTTATATAAATTCTCACAAGATCATTTATCTCCAGGAGCTGGGACTTTAAGATATCAAGTACAGCAAGACTCTCAACAAAATCATATGAGTTGGCAGCACCACTCTCCATATATATCTTTTCAAATAGAATCAACTGTATTATTTTTTCCCCATATTTCAAACCTCACTTCTAAGAATGTCAATAGCACAAAAGAAACTATTCATCCCATAGGGAATATGGCAAGAAATACAGCTATACTGACAGGGCAGGTTGAAGTCACTGAAGTCCACTGAATAGGCCACTAAAACCTAACAGTTTTTTAGATAAGAATTAAATAAAAATAGGGACATTGGTAAGAATAAAAAACTAAAAACTATATATCAATCTGCGAAGCTTAAAAGCCAAAATAGTTGCCCTAGAATGCCTGGCAATAGAAGAGGATTTAGCTATAAAAAGTCATTTTTGCTATATTTGGAGACATTGTGGTAAGAAAATAATCAGAGGCATGCTTGTAATACCTGGGTATAGAGTATAGATTAGTGCAGAGAGGTGAGGAATAGCACTATACAGTTAGTCAAGATTAGAGAAAATTGTGAGAAATAACAGGGCTATACAACCCGGCAACACAGTGGCAGATAAAATTCAGTGTAGACAAGTACAAGGTAATGCACATCAGAAGGGTCAGTTTGAAGCACTCATACACACTGATGGATTGTAAAATAACTGTTACCACTCAGGAAAAATATCCAGGCATCATTGTGGGAAACTCAGTGAAAATGACTGCTTGATGTGCACTAGTGGTCAAATAAAGCAGACACAATGCTAGAATGTATTAAGAAAGGCATAGAGTGGGATTTTCAAAACTGCCTAAATGACTTAGACGCACAAGGTCCATTGACTTTCAATGGGACTTGGGCTCCCAAATCAGCTAACATTTTTGAAAATTTCACCATAGAAAATAAAATTGAAAATATTCTTCATAGAATCATAGAATATAAAATGAGAAGGGACCACGGTGGTCATCTAATCTGACCTCCTTCATAACACAGGTCATAGGATTTTCCTGCTTGAATTAGAGAATTTGAGAACCAAAGTTTTATTGGTTCACATACCATCTTTTTTTAAAACCTGATGATTGAAGTACCACATGCAAATTTCTCCTTTTTGTGCACATTTATTTTAGGCCTTAATAGGCTTAACTTCAAATAGTAAAATAAAGTTTGAATTTGCCGGAAGGAAATTAGATAAGAAGGGAGTTTGGATGGGGGGAGTCTGGGTGCGAGGGTTAGAGGACATGAGATTTAGAGCTGGTTGGGAATTTAGCGACAAAACTTTTTTTTTTTTTATGACAATTCGTCAAAATTCAGCGTTTTCATGGGAATATATAATTTTCCACAACATTTTTGTCAGGAAATGTTTCTCGGGCCAGGATGTAATTTCTGGTAAAATGAGAGGAGGAGAAAGAAAGGCAGACCCATCGCAGAATAGCCTGGTGGTCAGGGTACTCATTTGGGATGTGGGAGACCTCAATAAAAGTGCTTTCTCTCCCTGAGTAAAAGACCAGATGCTTGACCCTGGGTGCCCTACTTGCTAGCTATTTGCTATTCTGGATTGCATGGGCATCTCCCCATCTGGTTTTTTTGCTAAAAATTTCAAAAGGTCCCAGTTTCATCTTGATGCCGAATGGGAAAATTCTTGAAACCATGAAAACCATCGTGGGATGGGAAAACCATTTCCAGCCATGCTTTGAGGTTAGACTTAGGGTGTGGGTTTGGCTGGAGTGCAGGGCCTCTGGTGAAGAGTGTGCACCTGGAATGGCTCAGAGGGGAAGGGTAGAGAAGTTGGAGGAGTGTTGGCTGAAAGTGAAGGGCTTTACTTGGGCACGTGGCAATTTCAATTCACCCTTCTTCTCAGGGTACATCCACATTGCAGCTGGGAGCATGCTTCTCCGCTCGAGCAGACAAATGCAACAGGTCTGCTCAAGCTAGCATGCTCATCAGTCAGCAGACAGCCAGGTTGGAAAGAGCCAGCTTACAGCAAAGAGGGTAGGATTGTGCCTTGCTGCATTAGGGAGCAGCCTGTTTTCTCTCACTCCGTTTTTGGGTTCTTGTGCATTATCATTTTGCATTATAAGAAATAAAGGATTGTTATGTTGCAACCTTCTAGCAAGCGTATTTGTTTTTATCTAACTTCTCCCTGTGTGTGCTGTGAACACAATACTCTTCCCCTCCAGTTCCTGCTGAGCTAGGGAACACTACAGCCTCTGGCCCTTCTGGAGAGACTTTCCCACAGAGCTTCTCCTGCCCTGGACTCTCAAATCCTCCTTCTTGGTTAATTGATTCCAAAAACCCTCCTTCCTGGGATGAGTTATGATTCAGGCAGGCTTCCTCAGCTCACCATTACTCAGGTTCCAGTCCCATTCCATGGAGCCTTGCTTGATCCTTGGACTCATACACTCTTTCCCCTTGGTTCCAGTTCCCCCAGCCTTCCCTTCACTGGCCTATGCTATGATTCAGGTAGGCTTCCACAACCCACCAATCCCCCTTCTGGTTCCCATCCCAGGGAGCCTCTCTCCTGATTTTGATGCTCCCTTCTAATTCTGCCTTTTTTCTCTTCCTGGGAGTCATCTAAGTGCTGGGTTTTGTCATGTTAAGGATGTAGGTACCTGATTAAAACCTAGTCCCATTCATTAGCGAGGCTGCTGCTCTTGTCAATACCTGTTTCCTTAAATGGGCCATGGCATGGAATCGGTGGTGGCTGACCCAGCCCTCCCTACTTCTTAAAGAGGCCAGACCATCCTATTACAGTGTACTACTTTCAACAAAGTCTCATACCACATGTATCAAATTTTGGGAACCCCTGAACTGGGACACATGTTTTAGAAAAACTTCCAGTCTTGATTTAAAATTTTCCAGTGAAGGGGAATCCACTACATCTCTTGGTAAGTTGTTCCAATGGTTAATTACTTTCACTGTTAAAACTATAGGCCTCATTTGTAATCTAAATGTGTCTAGCTTCAACTTCCAGTCATTAGATCTCATTATACCTTTTTCTGTTAGATTGAAGAGACCTCTACTATTGATTTTCTGTTCCCCACGTAGGGCCTTACAGACTGTGACCAGGTCATCCTTTAACAGTCTCTATGATAAGCTAAATAGCTAGACTCAAGGAGCCCCCCAGTCACTACAAGGTATATATTTTCTAATCCTTTAATCATTCTTCTGACTGTTCTCTGAACCTTCTCCAATTTTGCAATATCTTTATTGAATGGTGGACACCAGAACTAGACAGTATTCCAGCAGTGGTCACACCAGTGCCAAATACAGAGGTAATATAACCTCTCTATTCCTACTCAAGATTCCCCTGTTTCAACATCCATGGATCACATTTGCCCTTTTGGCTATCCTACATTCTCCCTTTGTGTTCAGATCTGGTGACCCCATCTCAAAAATCATAAAACAAGAATGGGAAAGCTTCTGAGAAGGGTAACAAAAATTAATAAAATGCAAGAGGTTTTCCATAAGAAGACAGATCAAATAATATTTAGTATAAGGAGCTCAATTAGAGATGACCGGATAGCTTCATACAAAAATAAATGGAATAGAGACAAGAAAAGATTTATTATCTGATAATGCATCAAGAGACCAGATAATGAAATTAAGACAACAACTTTCAGAATTGAGGAAAGCACGTCTTCATTTTCCCACAGCACATAATTCACCTGTGGAACACATTACCATAAGAGATCATAAAAATCAAAAGCTTAGAAGGATTCAGTGTTTATGTCAACAAGACTATCTAGTTATAGTTAACTGGGAATAAAATGTTTATGGAATAGCAATCCTCAATAAAACAGCAAGTGCCTGGAGTTAGGAAAAAACTGCCCTAAAGTACTTGATGTTGGATAAACATGGGAATTTTATAACTTCCTCTGGAACAGCTGGTATTGCCCATTGTTGGAGACAAGATGCTGGACTCGATGGACAATTAGTATAGCAATTCTTATATTCCTATGTATCTAACCTGGGATTATCTATACAAAAATACCATATATCTCCCTTATTTTTTGTCAAAAGTTCAAATGTACCCAGAATACCCAAATCCACCTCTCAGGCCTTTTCAGCTTTAAGTGTATGCTTCCTTTGTATATCATTAATCAATTATCTAGAGATTATTACAGTAAAATGGAAAGTCTTTACCCTATATAGGTCTGCAAACTCCATCAAATTATTCTTTCAATATCCATTCTTATCTTTGCCCAAATACTTTGTGGGCCACAAGCCATTACAATTAATGTGTTTTCCTGTTTTAAAGGTATGTTTATTATAACCCATAGGGTCCACTAGAAACTTAGCTACTGTTAATTGTGTTGACATGGAAGGCTCTCATATAATATGGGGACGGGCAGTAATGATAGATGAGAGATAGAGACCCTACCTCACTGTACCTGAAGGAAAGAAAAAAATGAAAGAACCTTGATAGACCAAAAGGGGTAAACGCTCTTATTTGGTTTACATCATATCCAATACGTTTAGTGACCCAGTCAGAAAGCTAGCATCCTCTCCCAATTCTGATCCACTGCCAGTGACCACTTACGTACATGCCACATACCCATATAGACATTCATGACAATTACCAGGAATGAATCTGGAAACTCAGGAACATTCCTTGACCTAAATGCAGAAATTCAACCAAAATCGTGGTGGTCATTGTTAAGAATCCCAGTCCCGTACACAATCCATCATTAGAGAGATGGGAAAACTGTCTTACCAGTTGATGGAAGTTAGAAATCCAGGAGTTTAAGACTGAGTTTTTTCACAAGTCATACACTGAACAAATAGAAGCTGTCCTTATATGACCTTCCTCATATTTATTATATAGTGTTTATTAAAGAAATATGCCTAGGGGGTATGTGCATTGAATGGTGAGGCCTACACAAAGGAACTAAATTATGACAAAGGAGATCATCTTATTCTTCCTCAAACTCACGGTTTGAAAGGTAAGGATAATATTAATCAATCTGATTGAACTTTGTATGGTGATTTTCAATTAATCCAGCATTACAGGGATGACAATATTTCAAAAGGGCTCTAGAGGTGATCCCGGCAATTACAGACCGGTAAGTCTAACGTCGGTACCGGGCAAATTAGTCGAAACAATAGTTAAGAATAAAATTGTCAGACACATAGAAAAACCTAAATTGTTGAGCAATAGTCAACATGGTTTCTGTAAAGGGAAATCGTGTCTTACTAATCTATTAGAGTTCTTTGAAGGGGTCAACAAACATGTGGACAAGGGGGATCCAGTGGACATAGTGTACTTAGATTTCCAGAAAGCCTTTGACAAGGTCCCTCACCAAAGGCTCTTAAGTAAAGTAAGTTGTCATGGGATAAAAGGGAAGGTCCTTTCATGGATTGAGAACCGGTTAAAAGACCGGGAACAAAGGGTAGGAATTAATGGTAAATTCTCAGAATGGAGAGGGTTAACTAGTGGTGTTCCTCAAGGGTCAGTCCTCGGACCAATCCTATTCAATTTATTTATAAATGATCTGGAGAAAGGGGTAAACAGTGAGATGGCAAAGTTTGCAGATGATACTAAACTGCTCAAGATAGTTAAGACCAAAGCAGACTGTGATGAACTTCAAAAAGATCTCACAAAACTAAGTGATTGGGCAACAAAATGGCAAATGAAATTTAATGTGGATAAATGTAAAGTAATGCACATCGGAAAAAATAACCCCAACTATACATACAATATGATGCAGGCTAATTTAGCTACAACAAGTCAGGAAAAAGATCTTGGAGTCATCGTGGATAGTTCTCTGAAGATGTCCGTGCAGTGTGGAGAGGCAGTCAAAAAAGCAAACAGTATGTTAGGGATCATTAAAAAGGGGATAGAGAATGAGACTGAGAATATATTATTGCCCTTATATAAATCGATGGTACACCCACATCTTGAATACTGCGTACAGATGTGGTCTCCTCATCTAAAAGAAGATATACTAGCACTAGAAAAGGTTCAGAAAAGGGCAACTAAAATGATTAGGGGTTTGGAACGGGTCCCATATGAGGAGAGATTAAAGGGGCTAGGACTCTTCAGCTTGGAAAAGAGGAGACTAAGGGGGGATATGATAGAGGTATATAAAATCATGAGTGATGTGGAGAAAGTGAATAAGGAAAAGTTATTTACTTATTCCCATAATACAAGAACTAGGGGTCACCAAATGAAATTAATAGGCAGCAGGTTTAAAACGAGTACAAGGAAGTTCTTCTTCACGCAGCGCACAGTCAACTTGTGGAACTCCTTACCTGAGGAGGTTGTGAAGGCTAGGACTATAACAGCGTTTAAAAGAGAACTGGATAAATTCATGGTGGTTAAGTCATTAATGGCTATTAGCCAGGATGGGTAAGGAATGGTGTCCCTAGCCTCTGTTTGTCAGAGGATGGAGATGGATGTCAGGAGAGAGATCACTTGATCATTGCCTGTTGGTCAACTCCCTCTGGGGCACCTGGCATTGGCCACTGTCGGTAGACAGGATACTGGGCTAGATGGACCTTTGGTCTGACCCGGTACAGCCGTTCTTATGTTCTTATGACAACAGCTGAAGCCTGTTCATATCAATGGGAACATTGACATCTAGTGGAGTGACACATTAATGCAAGACTGCAGAAGAACCTAGAGAAATTAAAAGATGAATGACATATAGGGGTTTGCCAGAGTGGATCAGAAGGTTAGGCTATTATCCCACTATCCTGGCATCATCCTTTTCATCAGCAATAACCAGAGGAAGGCCTTAAATCTCATAATTGTGGAATATTCTGCGCGGAGCAAAAATAATTCTCCATTATTCTTGGAGGGATTAGTTCATTGCTTGAGTCATAAGATTACAGTATCCTTGTTTTAGCTTTCATAGTTACATTTTGTTGCCAGTGGTTACAAAATTATCCAACTCTGGTGTCTGACACCTTCTACCTTCCAGATCAGCAATTGATCTAATTCAGTTCAGGCAAAATTTTCTAAAAGGAGGACCTTCTTAAACTGGGATGTTAGAAGGGACCTAAGGGATTTATGTGCCCAGCTCCCACTGAATTTCCAGTTCCAAATGTCCTTACTCCCTTAGGCTTCTTTCAAAATCCCAGCCTTAAATCCATATTTAGCTCCTGATTTTCCTGATTCAGGAAAAGGGATCCTGATTTTTCCATAGTGCTGAGCCACCCAGCAGCTTCCATTAGTTTATTTAAGTATCCAAATATGGATTTAGGAGCCCACCTTTAGGCAGCCATTTTTTAAAATATTGGCCTACATTTTTAAAGGGGTCTAAATTTGCATTTCAATTTTATGGGTGCCCCTTTGCTCCGACAAGTAATCAAGGGGGAAATGCTAGTATTTAGATATCTGTCTGATCTGAAACCAGGGAGTTGTACATTTCAGTACTGACATTTGCACTGACAAGCTAAGAACCCTTTTATTTCCCTTTATAGTGCCATTCTCACCTATAGCACTTTACCCTTGGTGTATTTCTAATCCAGCTGAAACAAGGAAATACTGGAAGTCTCAAGGGCCTTGTATGGTAGGATTCAGTAGTTATAAGCAGTTACTATTATGGGAGAGGGTAGGAATGAGACAATATGCAGTACTGGTATTTCCTTGGTAATTTTTGAATCCTTTAATTCAATCCTCATTACCTGTTCTATTTTCTAGGTTATTCAGCATCTGAGTTTCTTGTAGCTACTGCATCCCACTGGGCAGACATTTCAACTGAACTGTCTGAGATTTTTCCTAAGTCTCTTTCCCCCAAGGGATCCTATAAGTTCATAGCCTCTCTGCATAAGTGAAAGGTTTAGACTATATTTTTGCCAGTGTCCAATACTTTATGCCTTCCACTGATCTCAGTTAAATTTCACCTACAGTTGTGCTCTGTAATTAATTCTCTAGTGGTCTTAAATCCATCAGAGGTTGCCCCAGTGCTCTATAATTGGTTGGTGCTTGGTGTTTTGTTTTGTTATTTCCCTCTCTATCTCCCCAGAGCAGGCCCAGAAGCGGAAGAGATAGAGGCGGCAGCATGAGAAGATGGTGGCCCAGGGTTCCAGGAAGTGGGGAGCCAGGTCTGGGAGATCCTGGGGGCTGGAATCCCCGGAGGAGCTGCTGCTCCTATTCTGGCCAATCACTGACAGCTTCAATCGCCTCTTCTTCCCCATCTCTAAGGAGAAGCCCAAGTGAAAGAGACCAGCTGGGACCTCTTCCCCGCCTTGCACCAGAGAAACCAGGACCAGCTGAGGTCTTTCCCTCTTCACATCCCCCCACTGGAGAGACTGTGATCTGGATAGGGGCCCACTAACCCGTTTGTTCATGCAGAACCCAATATTGCAGTACCTATATCCTGACACACTGGATGTGAGCAGTGACTTCTGGATACTGAGATGAAGTGACAATATTTAACAGCTCTTTAGAATGGATTCCATCAGGAAAATGACCACTCCATACTGTTTCATGTACTGCATGTTGGATAGTAACATGAAAGGAATCCATGTTTGTAAAGTTAAACTGGTTCTTTATTAAGAGAACTTGTGTGGTGTGACGCACATTCAAGTACCCCTGTTCTGCACCATTCCCAATGTGGGGTCATACCATTTTCTTCCTCCTTACCCCCTAATCTTGGGACTCGCCGTGACCTTGTTTGGCTCTTGATATAATTTAGAGCAGCCTTAAGGCTGTTCTAAGTTACACCAGTTTGCAATGCCCTATTACGGGACATTAGGCCTGCCAGGAGTCACTGAAGTGCAGCACATTTCAGTCGTGTCCCATCCCCTCCACCTGCACTATATCTCCTATGGGAGTCTCGAAGATCCAGCTACATGGCTCTACACAGGCCAAAGATTCCACCGTAGCCAAATAAATCCTCTGCTATCAATTCAAGGCTACATTAAGGTCCCTTTGCATAAAAGGAGCAGTGATTTCAATAGGGCTGCTCCCAGATTCTAATACTGCTGCGTGAGCTGGATCCAGAACTCCTTGTAATCAACAGAGAGACTCCCACTGACATCAGTGGGGTTTGAACTGGCCCCATGTGAGTAAGGGTGGCAGAACTGATCAGTTAATTTCTATATTTCTTCCCATGAGTAGGCAAACCATCTGTGCCTCTTTTATGATATTGTTGAATAGCCTCCAGGCTGGTTCTATGGTTATTTATATTTTAATTTGCCCATTAGCCTTCTGTTAGCCATTTTCCTCACCGGTTTTTTTAATTGCCCTTTTAAAGTTTACCTCTGTTTTACTCCTAGGTGGCTCTGGTTCCAAATGGAGCTGAGTACGAAGAAGTCCAGTATTAGATGGGGTTGAAATGTACTATGATGTATCAAACTCCACCTTGGACAATACATAGCTGTGCTTTACCCTCCATAAAACACATCTACTGGATATCATAATGTGTATGTTAACATCTGCAAGAAATAGGATTAGAAACTCATTCACTCTGTGCTCAGTGGACAAATTAAATACGAATCGGCACTTTGACAGCTTTTGATTGAGCTGTCAGCTGTCCAGGAAAAGGCTAGCTATGCTGCCTTTAAGTGCTGCTGGTGGTGTTTTTATTGACTCTCACACATCATCATTTCCAGCTCAATGACATTACTCTGCATTTCTAGCGTCCCTGCTCAGCTGAGGAACTCAGAGTTCTTCACAAACATGACTCACAGTGTTGTGGCTTTGCTGTCTACACAACAATTAAGACTAACGAGAAACCACACTGGCACTGCTGGATTTCATATCATGATGTTTATTAACTATGCACAAACGCACAACGTATGCGCTCCTCTGGCAGGATGCGGATGGCTTTTTGCAACAGAAGAGAGGAAGGCTCACTGGCATACATTTACACAGCCAGCAGCGGCAAGTCTCTGAGCCCGGGGCACCAGATGGATTAGCAGGGCTCACGCTACCACGCCAAAACCAGCTGTGTAGACAGTGCTTTGAAGTTGTGGCGCGGGCTCTGAAGCCTATTGCCCATCCTAGGGATCAGAGCCCGAACTTCAGCCCAGCCACAGTGTCCACATAGCTATTTCTAGTGTGGTACCATGAGCTCTGCAAGCTTGAGTCTGTTGACCCAGGTTCGGAGGCTCACTGCTCCGGGCTGTGTAGAGACCCCCTAGAGGGCTCCCAAACTATATATTGAATGCCTACACACTACATACTGCATCCTCACAGCACTCCTGTAAGCAGAGCCGGCTCCAGGCACCAGCAGAGCAAGCTCGTGCTTGGGACTGCAGATTCCAAGGGGCATTCTGGCCGCCCTTTTTTTTCTTTTTGGTTTGCCACTCCGGCTGCCCTGTAGGGGGCGGCGGCGCGGAGGAGGGGAGTGCCCTGCAGCAAACTCGGCAGGGCAACCGCGTCCTTCCCTTCCAGCCAACCGGAGCGGCACAGAGCCCTCCTGGCAGGCAGTGCGGTGGGAGGGGCCGCGTGGCGAGCGCCCCGCTGAAACCCTGGCCGCCCCCTTCTCTCTCTTCCCCCGGCTCCCTCCTCCTTCCTCCCCGCTACACCGGGCGCGCACTCCGCTGCACGTCTGCAGCACAGGGAGTCCCCCTACACCCTGGCTCCGGCCGCCCTGCAGGTTTTTGGGGTTTTTTTCTGCTTTGCCACTCCGGCCGCCCGCGGTTTGTTTGGTTTTTTTTCTTCCTGCTTTGCCACTCTGGCTGCCCCGGCCGCCCCGCAGATGTTTTGTGTGTGTGCTTCGCCGCTCCGCCCCTCTCCCCCCCCTCACAGTTTTTTTTTGTTTGTTTTTTTGTGTTTTGTTGTGTTGTTGCTGGCAAAAAAGCCAGAGCTGGCCCTGCCTGTGAGGTAGGGAAAAGTTATTATATTGCACAGAAAAAACGGAGACAAGGAGAGGTTAAGGACTAAGATAGATCAAGCCCTCAGTAAGGGGCACCGCATAGCTACTTTGAGCCCAGAAAGGAGCCGGGACCAAACTCTGACTTGGGTTAGGAGGGGAGTAGTAACATACCAGCCTTTTACCTGGTGGATGTTTCTTGCCCTTCTGCACCAGCTCAGCGATTCTGGGACCAGTAGTAGCAGCCACAAGAAGGCTGCACTCCCCTCACACTGTGACCCAAAATGCACACAAACCAGAGATCATAATTTGGGCCTACCAGACTTGCCCAGGATCCTGAAGTTATCCAGCAATGCAGACAAGGTGAAGGAAATGAGATCTCTTGACAGCGGGAAGGAAGATGAAGGTCAACAGGCCTAAAACTGAGTCTAAAACCTGACATGTTGCAACCTAAATCGCCTGTCGTTTAAATCTAGTCTGCACTAGAAATAGAAAATAGGGATAATGTCTTAGAAGCAGCATGATCAGTGGACAAAGTGTACACTACAAAGTGGGAAATCCTCATTTCTTTCACTGATTCATTTGGTGACCTTGGGCTAGTCACTTAGGGCCAGGTTTTCAAAAATGCTCACCACCGAACTTGTTGAAAATCTGGCCCTAAGTTTGACTGGGAGCTGACTTGTGATGAGCATTTGAAATTCTGGCCCTACAACTCTGTGTGTCAGTTTCCCCTTCTGGGTAATGATGATACTTACTCAACCAAGAGCAATGATGTAAGGATTTATTAGTTTTCTACAGTTCTGTGAGAATGTAAAGTGCTTAATCGGTATTTTTAATCCTGAATTGGCAGAGCAATGGAACAGATGATCCTGTAGTCCTTTTCCATCTCGTCCTAAATGCTGGGCTTGAAAGGTACGACCATCAACAATATAGCTATATTAATCAGAAGGGTGCAGTGCGGGGGACAAGATAGCTACAAGTAGGCATAATGAGCCAAATATCATTAGAAACTTCCAGAGAGCAAGGACTATTGAGCTGTAGAATAGGCTTTAATATTTAATTTAATACATGGAGATATCCTATCTCTTAGAACTGGAAGAGACCCTGAAAGGTCATCGAGTCCAGCCCCCTGCCTTCACTAGCAGGACCAAGTACTGATTTTTAGCCCCATCATTTAAGACATTTAAAACCAGAGTGAACATATCACTCAAAAATTTGTAACAAGGAACAATTGTGCATTGACCCTGGGGGATGCACTAGATGAACTAACACAACTTTTCCCTTCTCCAGCTTCTGTGACTCTCTGATTCTGGGATAAGTACATGCAGATGGAAGAAAAATGTGTTGACATTTCAGCAAAAAGCTCCTTCCAAATGCACCAACAAAATTCCCATGCAAAATTTACCAGAGTACCACATTTCCAGCCGTACAGATTCCCTGGTGCCCAAAGGCCCACACACAATGAATACGGTCACCAGTTGATGTGTTAGTAACACAGGTATAACTAATCAGTAATGACCATGGCCCAGGGAATTTCCTGAGAATGAAACATTGGCTGGAAATGTTGCTGGCCTGCGGCAGTCCTGAGTTCCTCAGAAATTGCCTTGGGATAAGGTCAACATCAATAAAATGTGTGTCAGTTTAAGATCAGAAGAAAGTAAGCTCCCTTTTTCCAGCGATGTGGAATAAGCATTTAAGGACAGCCTGGTGCCGCTCTGTCGAATACAGCACCAAGGTAGTCGCTAGCTAGATAAATTTTAACTTCAACATTCCATCTGGGTTACTATGAAAGATATATACTGACATCACCTTGCAGGCTTGTACCTTGTTTAATATCTTGCTGGTTCAAACCTGGACTGAAGTATCTCTGCTACCACTGTGTCTTGGTGCATGGGTGGGTGTCTTTTTGCTGATGACCATTCTGTGTCAATAAACAAGCAGAAAAACAGAAGATTCTATTACAAGGAACACATGGTCTATTCAAAACACAGTAGGTCAAATATAATCATTCTCTGCTGGCATAACTCCATTGACTTCACTGGAGTTATTGCAGCAAAGGAATCACCCCTATAACCAGGGAGGGAAGTAACAAATCAAATTGAGCCATGACTGGGGTGAACTATGCGGCACACCTGCAGTGACCAGGCTCATTAAAAGTAATTGAAAGGCATGTGAATTGATGTCCTGTTGTTATCCCAGCTCAGTAAAGAAAAGTAGTTCCTACGTGTGCTGTATCACAGCAATTGACCAGGCCAGTATATAGTTTTCTGATGGTATTTCCAAATGTGAATGATATGAGGGGAGAGAGTAGCTGTGATCCAGTTCCCTGTTGCAGTGAGAAAGGTGGGGAATTCTTAAAGGATGAATCCAAACAATCTTGGAAATCAAGAGTTAGCTGCTATGTTCTTCCCCCAGGTACAACTGTCTGGTTTTACCCCTGTGAACTTCAGAACTGAAACTGAACTGTCTCTAACTGAACATAGCTCTTCCATTTTATAATGCTGTAATATCACAGAGTATAGTTCTTAGGCCAAATTCTGCCCTCAGCTGCTCATGCAGGACTCCCAATGGATACTAGTTTATATCCAACTCCAGGTGGTAGTCTCCCAAAGTCTTCACCAACTGAGTGATGGCTGTTTGGTAATCTGGATGAAAAGACTTGACGGTGCACTCCAAGTAGAAATGGGTCCACTTAACACCTTCATTTGAAAAAGTGTGTTGACTGTCTGAAAGAAAGTAGACTGAGGAAATGGTGGTTGGGATTTTCAAAAGAACACAAAGGAATTAGGCACTCATCTCCTATTGTACTCAATGGGATTTGGGCACCTAACTCCTTTAGGCTCTTTTGAAAATCCCAGCTGTGGAATCATAGAATATTAGAGTTGGAAGAGACCTCAGGAGGTCATCTAGTCTAATCCCCTGCTCAAAGCAGGAACAACACCAACTAAATCATCCCAGCCAGGGCATTGTCAAGCCAGTACTTGTCTTAGGCCCTCAGCTAGGCCCGCAGCCTGGACGTTTTCCAGGATGGAGCTCCCCAGCTCCTCTAGCGTTCCTCCAGCCCTGCTCCACTCCCAGTACCCTGCTCGGCTCCCTAGCAGTCAGGCCTTTCTCTCTCTACAAGCATAGAGAGAGTTTGGGCTCCTGGCTCGCAGCCTCTTATAGGGATCAGCTGGGCCTGATTGAGGCATGGCCCCAGCTGTTACTGCCTTCCCTAATCAGCCCAGGCTTTCCTTCGCAGTCTCAGCCCTCTCCCAGGGCTGGCTTTAACCCTTCCAGGGCTGCAGTGGGCAACCGCCCCGCTACGGTCCCCCACTGCAACTTGAGACCATTGTCTTGTTCTGTCATCTGCCACCACTGAGAAAAAGCCCAGCTCCATCCTCTTTAGAACCCCCCTTCAGGTAGTTGAAGGCTACTATCAAATCTCCCCTCAATCTTCTCTTCTGGAGACTAAATAACCCCAGTTCCCTCAGCCTCTCCTCATAAGTCATGTGCCCCAGCCCCCTAATCATTTTTGTTGCCCTCCGCTGGACTCTCTCCAATTTGTCCACATCACTTCTGTAGTGCGGGGACCAAAACTGGACACAGTACTCCAGCTGTGGCTCACCAGTGTCGAATAGAGGGGAATAATCACTTCACTCCTTTTCTGCAGAACTGCTGCTTAGCCAGTCAGTCCCCAGCCTGTAGCAGTACATGGGATTCCTCCTTCCTAAGTGTGGCACCCAGATCTGGATGCGGTACTCCAGGTTAGGGCAAGGCACATTGGCAGGGCAATGTGGACAATATTGAACTGCTGTTGCCTATGCTGCCCTCATTCTGGGCATCAACAGAGGACTTAATTCTCTAGAACTTAATCTGGCACCTTTCACAAGCACTAAATTATTTAATCTGTCTGTCTACTCATGTCACCGTTAAGAAATCTTTGCTGTGCATTACCACGTAGCAACCCTCTGCAGTACCAAGGTGCTATGCATGGCGATCAGGGAGCAGACACTGTACCTTTACGACATGCAAGAATAAGAAGTCACTGGATACCAATTATAACTTTATAATTGTGAATTGCTTTCCATGGCTGAACACTGGTACAGAAACACTTTAATAACCAAATTCTTTTTGTCTGGATTGGCTACTAAGTGTATGTGGCAATAGATAAGTGACACTGACTTCATTTAGACTGGTAAGTGAATGACTTAATTACTTTCAGTATCACTCTACTGACTTCACCGAAGTTACTCCAGATTTATAGCAATGTGAGAAGAGAATTTGGCCCTATGTCCTTAAAGATAAAAGATCCTACTAAAGGATCAACCATTCCGGGCATTATCAAATATGATTCAGCCTTTAGTTTTCCTCCTGAATCTGAGCAAGTGTGTGGCAAAAATTTGACTGTCAAAGGCATTTATTTCATCTGAAGGAAAATTATTTGTATTTTTTCCCAGATGTATATTAAATATCAATACTTAATGTTTCTATTCAAGAAATATGTACACACACATGCACAATGGATCTGCTTCTCCTCTCACCCCAGGGTAAATCAAGAAAAACAGCACTGGAGTCAACAGGGCTTATGCCAGTGTAAAAATCAACGAGGGAGTAGAATCACGCCCAGTGACTTTAAGCACTGCAAAAAATCCCACAGCAAGGGGCGTTTTTAGAGGTGAAATCATGAAATCTCCTTCTTTAGTGCGGTTGCCTTTTGGTGCTAGAAATACTGAGGAGGCAAAAATAGCAAGGCCAGTGTAGCATATTTTCCCTGCCTGCCCATCAATCTTTTAAAAATCAAGCCATAACTTGCCTTCATAGTCTCCCATACCTGCTCTGTCCAGCAAGAAACTATCCTGTAGATGGATATTTAAAATATCATTCTGTTTTCAGGTAGGGCTTTCAAATACAACATTATGGAAGAATGCACCTTTAATAATTACTTCCTCCCTGAGAGTATGCTCTTAAAGATGTCAACTGGCTTCGATACAGCCTCTGAGTTATATTTTGCTTTAATTTGCTTATTTGGGTACCAAAAAAAACTTGCATCAGATAGTTTATTCTGGGTCAATACTAACTGTCCAGAATTGTTTGCAATGGGAATGAGGAAAAGTTACAACAGAAATTGCATCATAAAGAATTTAATTTCCAAAAGAACTGCAGAGGCACCACTGGAAAAAGTTAGCAACGAGGAGGAGTGCTCTCTCTTGGTTCCTATTAGTGCTGGTCTTTGGGGTGTAGCTTTCCTCCTGGGCTTCTGCGTTTGTTTTACGTGTTGTTTTCCACTTCCTTCTGGTCAGGATACTTTTTATGACTAGGTGAGACAATACAAAGCAGCAGCACAGAATCTGTTCTGCTGCAGGACAAAATGAACCTTTGCTTCAAACATCCAAGAGACAAATGGGGGTAAGTGGAAAAAATTAAGCTGTTCTGGGTGGAGGGTGCATTACTTGAAACTAATTGACAAATAATAAACAGCTGTTTTTTCCTAGCTGACCACAATTTAAGAATTCCAAGGGAGGAGCAGCCCTGAAATATACCAAGGAAGGAATTGAATGTAGGCCTTTGCTAAAGTCTATTACTTAGAGGTTATGGGAATGGTAATCCTTTAAACAAGGTTCACTAGGCCTCCATGGTAGAGTTTAAATACATTTTCCCTTTTTTCCTACTTGCAAAGAACTTCTATATTTTTCCTTCACTGTGTACACTATAAATAATCAGAGTTTATCCTGGTATTATTATCTTCTTGTATTTAGTGCATATTACAGTAGTTATATTTGCTCAGCTGTACTGAATCCTATAATGAAGACATGGTGCAAAGGGCATTTTCAAGATGTGCAATGAATCTCTGTAGCTAATAAAATAAGCAGCTGCTCCGTTGGAAATATCAATGTGAAGCTATAATGGTAGTACAAAGTGGACAGCGTAAATGATCCTATTTTATAATCCTATAATGTCAATACAGTTTGGTTCTACATGCATGCAGGAAATACAAGATTTGGCGACACAAACTTTTGCCCCAAAGATTTCCTGTCTGCCTATGTCAGTGGTTTGTTGTTGTTTTTTTAAGGTAGACTCACTCTGTTGGTCAGGTTTGCTGTGATCTGCATAGATACAGTACAGCCAAGTTTTCAGTTATGATAGCAAAGGGATTCACAAACAAATCTGTGTATATGTGTATGTATTAGCAGCAAATAATCTATTTCAAAAACTTCACCTCTTTTCTTTTTCAACAGTATCTGCAAACAATTTAAAACTTTCTCAGATTTATTATTTATTCCATGTTGTTCACCAAATAATTCTGCCAAATCCTTCTCTGTAGATTATTGTGTTGCATGTATTTGATATTCAAAATGTCACCCATATTTGTTAGTTTTGATTGGCTACATAGATTGCATAGTATGTTTCTGGTCTCTGACTGGATTAGCATAATGCTTAGAATCAGATTTCTCGTGTGAATACTAACAGTAACACTTTCAAAATTCACTTTCCATGAATATTCTCCACTATTTGCTCATAATCCATTGGTGCTGCAAATATTCCTGCTAGTAAATGTTTTCACTAGAGCATTTGTGGAAAGCAGTTACAGGTGTGTGAGCACAATCAGAATTAATTAATATAAGAAAGTGAATGGATAGCTCTCAAAAATATTTTGAAGTCTTTGTGCTAATATAATGAACTAAATTTTTCTCCCATTCACACTGTTGCAATGATAGGAATGGAGTTACTACAGGCTTATGCTGCTGTAACAGAGGGCAGAATTTTTCCCCAGTGTTTAAAGTTAACTGCTTGCAAGAGAACCCTAAATTACTTGTTCAGCAATGTGGCCTAGTGAATATGGCATTCAGGAAACCTAAATTCTATTCCTGTCTGTCACTGCACCTCTCTGTGCCGTTTACCCTCCCACCCTGGTCTGTCTTGTCCATTTACATTGTGAGATCTTTGGGGAAGGGAATGTCTCTTACTATGTGCTTGGCCAGTGCCTGAAACAATGGGTCCCCAATCTCAGCTGGGTCCTCTTAAATACCAGTAATAATGCCCATTGAAGTTGATGGAAGTTCTACCTAAGGATTGCAGCATCAGCCCTCAAACTTTAGCTGTAAACCGACCAATTGCATGGGGGGATTAAGAGGTTAAACTGTATTTAACTTGGCAAATCCATGTGTGAAGAGGAGTCAGTCTGCCCAGTGCAGCAGCCAACGCTGGCGTTGAACACTTGCTTTACTTTCCATCACACGTCTTCCCTCTGCCACTGAGGCCTCCAATATGCTTCTTGCTCCAGCGGTTTGCCTTTTCTAAATTGCACTGAGACAGAAGCAGTCAACGCCAATGCTATCAGCCGTCAGTGGCAGCCAAGAAAGAGTGTGTAAGATGGGTGTATGGACATTATTAATAAAAACAGCAAGAGGGAAAGAGAAGTTACTATGTTAGTTAAAAGTGGGATACTTTTATAACCTTGAGCCAGTGATCTAGACAATCAAACTGTAAGTTAGCACTGCCACTAACACACAGATAATAGCTTGTGCTGAGAACATGGAGCCTGATTCTGATCTCATTCACACAAGTTTTATACCAAAATATTTCCACTGACTTCGGTGGAATTACTCCCGTTCAATAGATTAGAATCAAACCCACAGTCTGTATAAAAGATAAAGGGTCAGATTCTGATCTCACACACGCAGGCATAAACCGGGACGAACTCCACTGAAGTCAACAGAGTTTCAGCTGTATAAATAGGAGTAGAATCAGGTCCTTTGTATTTAATCTTTTCCTTTCTTCTATATTTCCAACTGGAGCAAAGAGCTCAGATTTCCACTATTGTAAGTGTCTAGCGTGACTTAATTCATGTTCTCTTATGTCCTGCACCTGAACTTTCAACAATCCAGCTGTATTTGTATAGTAAAATGGAGAAATCGTGTCAATCATATAAACTCAGGGTTACAAAAAATAATTTACCAGCTTGCTAGATGGTATCTATGGAGAAGACTATACAAAAAAAAAATAACCACCTGTAAAATAAAGGTACTTTGGAACTCAGCAGGAAGCAAAGAAGAACAAACCGAGAAGCCACCTGGAAAAAAAATACTAGATGCACACAAAAGGATCAAAATAATAATAATATTTTAAACTGCCTTCATCAGAATATGCCACATGAGAAGATTTAACTGGTCACCATGAAAACAATAAAGTGGGTTATTAAAGTCAGGAGGGAAATAAGAACAGAAAATATCTTAAAAGGGGAAGAAATGAATCAGATAGTAAAAACAGCATCTGAAATATTAAAGAGAAATCCACCTTCCAAAGCAAAGCAATGGTAATTGTCAAAAATTGAATTTGATAACCCTCCATCCCATGTGATTGTCTAATAATCGATTGCAGTTACTTGACAATGTTTTTGTTATTTTCCAAACTTATCTGCAGATAATGCAGTTCCCCCCTCCCCAATAAGCATCATGTGCTTTTATGTCTGAGTTGTAAAGTGTCATTTGCATGATGTCAAACATGTTGACACATGCCATTTCACACATTACTGTTTCTCCACCTGACATGTCAAAGCAAGAGATTTTCAAAGGCACGTGTCTTTGAACTGAAAATTCTGTTTAACAAAGGTATGTCAAGAGTTATTTTAGTAAAATATCTCCTCATGTGGCATCCTGCCTCCCAGATTGTCTACACATGAGTTGAGCCAGAATGATTATTACTTATATATTGCAAGCTGTGTGCATGGTGCTGTATAGGCAAGTAAGTAAGAACAGGTGGCGTATTCTGTATTCCTCGCCTATCCAAAGCATAGCTACGTGAAGAGTATACGTTTTTTGTCCCAGATCCTTTGCTGGTGTAAACCAGCATAGAGTCAATGGACCCGATTCTCATTTCTATAAAGGCCCTGGCAGTGTGAATGAGCCTGAGGGTCAATGAGAATCAGGTCCATTGACTTTAATGGACCAATGCTAATTTACACCAATAGAAATCCAGCCCATTTCCATGTATCCATTTGCACCCCTTCTTCCGTTCCTTGTTTCCCTGTTGTGACGTGCAGCTCCTCTCTGCATATCTGGAAAGATCTTTGAGATGCAGATAATTTTATCTATAGTAAAATTCTGATATTGCATCACTGACACCATTGAGGAGTAAATTGCTGCTCTAGTGTGACACTGGATCTGACACTCAGAGACACACTCCAGAGCAGTAGAGACTCTTGCATAGAGTTCTAAATGTGCCTTTATCTTACATTTTTATCCTAAATATGCAGTTGTTGTAAGAGTATTTAGGAGTTTAGGTATTTTGACTTGTATTAAGAAATGTGTGTTGTCTTGCTGAGGAAAAAAAAGCAATGTAATTTGATACACAGCAGAAACTACGCTGCATACATGTGTCTATTAATCTGGTATTTAAAGCTGATGGGGAATTTTTTGATGAAACATTTTTTCCCTTGGAAAACGCTGAATTATCACAATTGCAACTTGTCAGTTTCAACAATTTTTCAACTCAAACATTTTTGGGGGGAAAAAATTGAAATTGTGAAAAGGTTTTATTTTGACATTTTTGAAACAAAATATTCCTGTTTTCCAGTTCAAAATGACTTCATTTCAAAATATAAGCTAATTATACTTGGGTTTTTTTAATAAATTAAAAATGTAAATGCTTGAAATCAAAACAAAGTATTTTGATTAGCCCAATACATTTTGTTTTCTTTTTATTTTGGTGAAACTTTTCATCCGGATTCACAACATTTTTCATTAGCTCAAAAATTTTCATGGGACAGGAAAACCATTTCCTGCCCAGCTCTGCTGGTATTGACTAGTTTGAAGTCGGTGCGGGGATTTAGACTTATAGCACTTAACATTTTCATACCAGATGATTGCTTTAATACAGTCCTGTGTGATTTTAATTTGCAGAAAACTGTTTCCTACTATATCCAATAGGTGGCAGCACTTCATCCACAACTAACTAAGCAATGAGCTGTAAACGGAAAGTCTAACAATGTAGATGGTTCGCAGGTCAGAAGACAGTTACAGCAAACCCTAATTTAATGTATTGTGGCATTAGGGTTAGGGATGTACCAATGCTAGAGTTGTTCAAAACTCATTCATTAAAATTTGCTCAGTGACAAAACAAAATATGTTTGGAACAAACTACCCAATGCTGGAGAAGGAGAAACAGGTGCACTCCATGCTACATGGAGTGGGTGTGTGCCCTGTGGTCACACCCAGGCTAGGTAGTTGGCCTTAGAAGACTGGCACATTGAGGCAATGTGGTTTAGCGCATAGGGCTCTAGATTGGAATCCAGGAGACCTGTCGTGTATTCCTGGCTCTGCCCCTGAGCTGCTATGTGATCCATGGGCATGTTTCTTCATCTCTGTTTCCTCTCCCACCTTTCATCTGTCTTTTGCACATAAAATCCAAGTTCTTTGGGATAGGCAGCTGTCTCTAATTATGTGTTTGTACAGTGCCTAATACAATTGGGTCTTGATCTTGGTTTGGGCCCATGGTTGCCACTGAAATCCAACTAAACAACAACAGTACCAACCCTAAAAGAAATATACTATAAGAATAGCTAGTAGGTAGGAGAAAGCTGAAGGTGATGGGGTTGCTTACCTGGAAGATCTGAAATTACATATCTCTGAAGAACTAAGCTGGAGAGTAAAAAGGACTTCATGCAGATGGGCTATATACAATAATAGTTGATATTGCCTAGTCACTGTACAGAGCTGAGCAAAGGAAGCCATTTGCTATGCACAGCAAGAAGTTGTATTGGTCCTACAGACCCCAGGAGTATATGTGAAAAGCCTAGGACAGGGCAAGGTAGGAAATGGTCCAGGAAGGAGCAAGGGATCTGCCTAATCAGGCCTTAGCTGCTCATGAAAGGGACCCTGGACTAGCGCCCAGAGCAGAGGGAAGGCCTGAGATCCCCTACTGGCCCACCGAGGAAATACCTCACATGAGGCATAAGGATTATCAAAATTCCCTGATGCCAGGGGCAAGGATTAGTGAGTGCAGAGTCAGCCTGAGGACCCAGTGTGAGGTCAGTGGACTATTTGCTGGACTCTTGGTTTACCCAGGAAGGTATGGGACTATTTATGACCTGACTTGAGGGCCATGTCACAAGAAGTTGTGGGCTACCAGGAGGCCTGAATGGCAATTTGACAGAAATAACTGAGGGGAAGGCCCTGCAACACCCTGCCTGGCCACAAGGGGGAGAACCAGTGATGAGTCACACTCTTACAGCCCAAAAATTGTGTCTTCTCAGACCCTAAATATAGATTTCCTTTAAAGGTCATAAAGATAATTGTTAACATTAAATAAAAGGACACATACTAAGATGTGTGAATACCCAATGGGCCAGCATGCTTCCTTAGAGCTCAGACTGGTACAGCAAATATAGCATGTATTGCATGTACCCTGATGAATGTTACTAATATAATGTCCAGATCCTACAGTAACAGATGCTCTATAAATTAGAATAGAAGAGCTGCATAGAGAAGTAGAGCAGAACGGATTGAGCACTATTAGCTGAACCCATTATTTTGCCAATGTTTTTTATTAAATACATTATTTGACTAAATGTGTTTGAGTATCTTGCCAGCTAAATAACTGGCAAAGTATTTGGCAAATACATAATTTGGCAAACACCAGAAAAAATGATTGAATAAATGTATATTCTACTGGTAGGTGGGTGGGTTGGTTGGTTTTTAAGGATTTGGCTCGGATGCATAGATGGATGGATGGAAGGATCAAAATACATAGACTGGCTTTGTCTACATTTCTGTCTGCCCAAAAAGCTGAAACCGCTCCAGATTATAAAAATTACTGTAGGTAAACAAAACACTTATCACTTTCCAGGAAATGTTCATACTGCAAAGATTATTTTTAATGATTCTGAAGTTTAACTGATGTTCAATCAGCCTCTTTAAGTTACCTAGTCCCATTACTGCAGCAGAGGATGTTGTGAAGGTCCAGACTATAACAGGGTTCAAAAAAAGAACTGGATAAGTTCATGGAGGATTGGTCCATCCATGGCTATTAGCCAGGATGAGCAGCGATGCAAAACCATGCTCGGAAGTGTCCCTAGCCTCTGTTTGCCAAAAGCTGGGATTGGGTGATGGGGGAATGAATCACTTGATGATTACCTGTTCTGTTCATTCCTTCTGAAGCACCTGGCATTAGCCACTGTCGGAAGACAGGATACTGGGCTAGATGGCCAGTATGTCCGTTCTTCTGTACTGTGACCCTATCTTTCAGAGGGCACTGCCTTCATTAGTATGTTTGCAGGCAGGAGCTGTAAAAACTGTATAAGAACAAACAGTCACTGATCGCAGTTACCTGAGCACTTTGATTCCCCCATTAAACACTGGTCTGAGCACTTTACACCATGACCAAGGTTAATGCCCTTGTTAACCCATCTCTATTGATGGTATCCTTGACCTGCTTTTTTCAGTCTACTTAAGTCCCTGAGTTTCAGGCACATTAGGACTTGTCTGAACAGTGAGCACAGCAAGCCACGTGTGAATCTACAGCACGGTGAAAGTCCCAGAGTGCGGCTCAGTGTACTGTGCTTTCAAGCAGTTGTGTCATTGTTAGGGCCCTACCAAATTCACGGCCATGAAAAACACATCATGGACCGTGAAATCTGGTGTTTTGTGTGTTTTTACTCTATACTATACAGATTTCACGGGGGCGACCAGCGTTTCTCAAATTGGGGGTTTGGACCCAAAAGGGAGTTGCAGGGGGGGTCACAAGGTTATTTTAGGGGAGTTGTTGTATTGCCACCCTTAATTCTGTGCTGCCTTCAGAGCTGGGCAGCCGGAGAACAGTGGCTGTTGGCCCGGCACCCAGCTCTGAAGGCAGTGCCCCGCCAACAGCAGTGCAGAAGTAAGGGTTGTGACGGGTTGGATCACAGAAACCCCCTTGGGAGCTGCCACCCGATGTGAAAAGACTACCCCTGCTTCTGTTTTCCCTGCCAGCTCAGGACTCCAGCACCCTGTCTTGCTGAGCCAGGCACTCCCGTCTGCTCCAACACAGACCCAGGGTCTGAATCACTTGCCCCAAAGCTGCAAGTTTACCTGAAAACAGCTCACAGAAGTGTGCTTGTCTTTAGCACTCAGATGCCCAACTCCCAATGGGGTCTAAACCCAGATAAATCCGTTTTATCCTGCATAAAGCTGCATAAAGCAAACTCATACATTGTTCTCCCTCTAGAACACTGATAGAGAGATATGCACAGTTGTTTTCTCCCCCAGGTATTAATACATACTCTGAGTAAATTACTAAATAAAAAATGATTTTATTAAATACAGAAAATAGGATTTAAGTGGTTCCAAGTGGTAACAGGCAGAACAAAGTAAGTCACCAAGCAAAATAAAATAAAATGCGCAAATCTATGTCTAATCAAACTAAATACAGATAAGTTCCTCACCAGTTCCAGAATTCTCCCTTTTACAGGCTAATCTCCTTTTAACCTGGGTCCAGCAATCACTCACACCCCCTGTAGTTACTGTCCTTTGTTCTAGTTTCCTTCAAGTATCCTGGTGGGATGGAGAGGCTCCTTCTTTAGCCAACTGAAGACCACAAATGGAGGGGTCTCCCGCGGGTTTAAATAGACTCTCTCTTGTGGGTGGAGACCCCCCTCCTCCCTCCTATGCAAAGTCCAGCTCCAAGATGGAGTTCTGGAGTCACCTGGGCAAGTCACATGTCCCTGCATGACTCAGTCTTTACAGGCCAAAGCCATTGTCCACATGGTATCTTGCATGTCTCCAGGAAGACTTCTTATGTAGATTGGAGCATTCCAAGCTGCATTGTTCCCCAAGTGTTTCCTGATCAGGTACTTAACCTGACAAATTCCTTCCTAAAGAAACTGATCAAATGCCTCACAAAGCTTACTTAGAAACCAAGCAAGTATACAGCCCATATTCTTAACCTCAAGTAGAAAATGATATATGTGTACAGATAGGATGAATAGATATAGTAGACCATAACCTTTACGGAGATATATTTTATGGCACAGGCAGCACAAAACATATTCCAGTTATGTCATACATACATTTATAAGCACCCACCCCATAAAGCCTTATGGGGTACACTGTCACAAGGGTAGCAATAGCATACCATGCCACTCTTACTTCTGCGCTGCTGCCTTCAGAGCTGGGCGGCCAGAGTGTGGTGGCTGCTGACTGACGGCCTAGCTCTGCAAGCAGCAATGCAGAAGTGAGGGTGGCAATACCATACCATGACATCCTTAATTCTGCACTGCTGCTGGCGGTGGCTCTGCCTTCAGAGCTGGGCAGCTGGAAAGCGGCAGCTGCTGGCTGGGAGCACCAGTCCAGAAGCAAGGGTAGTAATACTGCAATCCCCCCCCCCCACACACACACACAATAACCTTGTGATTCCCCCCCCCACACACACACACAACACTTTTTTGGATCAGGACCCCTACAATTATAACGTAGTGAAATTTCAAATTTAAATAGCTGAAATCATTACATTTATGATTTTTAAAATCCTATAACCGTGCAATTGACCAAAATGGACCATGAATTTGGTAGGGTTCTAGTCATTAGGTATTGTTGGTAGACAAATCTGGACCAATGGGACATCAAGTGATGTCAGTAGAGTGCTAGAGATGTAACTCCATTACTTCACTGATGAAGTGGGCTGTAGCCCACGAAAGCTTATGCTCAAATAAATTTGTTAGTCTCTAAGGTGCCACAAGTACTCCTGTTCTTTTTACTTCACCCCAGTGAATGTGAGAGGAATCAACCCCGAATATGTGAGATGAGAATCAGTCACAGTAGCAAGACTCCCATTGACTTCATAGGGAGCAGAATCAGTCCCCTACAGACCCATCTTTTGGAGGAGACATTAAACTATCAAATATTTATTGACTATGTCCAAGCCCACCTGAACTACTGCTTTCACTGTATCCTGTCTTCTCCATTCAGTCCCAGATGCATGGAATAGTCTGTCTTCTAACATAGAGAGACAAGGTAGGTGATCTTTTATTGGACCAACTTTTGCTGGTGAAAGAGACAAGCTTTCAAGCCACACAGAGCTCATCTAACATGTCTTGTAATATCGCAGTCACACTCTTTCTTCACTCAAATCCCTGCTTCAAACTCACTTCTGCTGTGATAATCCACCAAGAAGGAGAAGGGGAGAAAATTATTTTAAAAGCTTCACCGTTTTGAGATGGGATCTTATTGGTCCACCACTTTGTGTCTGATCAGTATAGTTTGTTTAACTTAGGCCCCATCCAGCAAATTTCTTAAGCACCTGCTTAACTTCATGCACCTGAGTAGTCATAAGTGTAGCCAGTGGATAAAGGTAAGCAGGTGCTCATATGTTTTGCTGGATCAGGGATTTAGACTGAAAGCACTTTGGCTTCCTTATTTATTTAGAGTGTGCATAGTCGTCTAGCCAAGTGATGGCATCTTCAGTGGTGTGATGCAGTTCTTCTACGCCACCGCTGAACCTAGTCAGCAGGCATTCCTCGACAATGTGCATCATCATCTGTGTCGTGCCACAGCTGTACAAAGGGCTGTCACGAAGGCCCCAGCGATACTGGTTGGCTGCACAGAGACCTTGCCCGGTCCAGAAGCTGTTCAACAGGGACCATTGGAAACTGGGCAGGTCAAAACCAGGTGGGCAAATTGTGGGGTCGGTGATGAGGGACTGGTTGGGGATTATAACAAATATCCATTCCTGTCGCCAGAGTGTTTCCACCTGAACATCCTGGCGTGGCGGATGAGACCATAATGGGCGACGTGACAGCAAACATGCAGCTGGTGGTTTTAAAAGGTCATTGTGCAGCGACAGGCTTGAGTTGGCGCATACTTTCTCCAGTAACTTGCCAGTGGCAACCTCTCATCTGATATGAGAAGGAGCAATATTGCACAGAACTGGAAGCCATGGGAGTGGAGTTGGATGCAGGGAGCCGGAGATGATACGCGTGGCGGCATGTAACTGCATATCCACCAGTTTGGTGTGTGACGATCAACTCCAAACTGGTGCACAGTACTCCGCCACCGAATATGAGGTGGCAAGAGCTGGCGTCCGCAAAGTTGGAGCATCAACACCCCATGATGAACCTGCCAGTTTTCTAAGAAGATTATTGCGCATCTTAACTTTAGCTGCTGTCTTCTTCAGGTGGGCATGGTAGCTCACTGTGCGGTCTAAGGTCACACCTAGATAGACTGGTTCTACTTCATGCTTCACCTTCTGACCATTCTGATCAACATTCAGTTCTCGGGTTGTGCTGGCATGATGAAGATGGAACAAACTGGAGATTGTTTTTATGACGCTTGGCTGGAGGCGCCAAGTCTTACAGTAGTCAGCCAACTTTGTCATGTACAGGTTTAAGGTGGCATCAAGCTAGTGAAACAGCTGGGCCTGGGCACCGCAACAGATATCGTCAGCATAAATTAATTTTCGTGACTCCGTTGTTAGCAGGTCATTGATGTAAAGGTTGAACAAAGTTGGTGAAAGCACAGAGTAAACCATTGCTCTGTCATTCCAAGCACTTGTCTTCTCCCCTATATGGACTCTGAACTGCCTATCGCAGAGGAACAGTTCAACGACGCCTGTGACCCAAGGTAGCAGGACCCGTGATACTTTCACAAGCAGGCCAGTGTGCCAGCCATACTGTACGCTGCTGTTAGTTCGAAGAGAACAGCGCCTGTTTTTAAGTTTCTCTGGAAGCCATTTTCAACAAATGTGGTCAGCGCGAGTACTTGGTTGCATGTGCTATGGCCTTGGCGAAAGCCGGCTTGGTCAGGGCTCAAAATTCTCTCCAGGTTGGTTAATAGGCGCTGTAGGACCAACTGCTCCAGTGCCTTGAAGCACACCAACAATAATGATATGGGACGATAGCTTGATGCTTGACTTGTCTTCCTTAATGAATTGTGTAATGATAAACAACTTTCAGTGCTTAATGAAAAAATAACAATAATAATAATAGTAACACCGAGAACCAAAGGCAACTTCTACAAGTCAGAACATTTTACAGGGGGAAGAATCAGGGATAAACCTGATGCTTTGGCCAACACTCCCTCAGTCAAAACTGGCTCTAATAAGAACTGGTCAGCATTTTGTTTGTGGAAAGTTTTCCCCACAGAAATAGATAATTTTGTCGAAACCAAATTTCTTGGCAGCAAAATTAGAGAGACAGGGTAGGTGAAGTAATATCTTTTATTGGACCAACTTCTGTTGGTGAGAGAGACAAGCTTTCGAGCTTACACAGAGCTCTTCTTCAGAGACTGACACAGCTACAATAACATTGGCAGAAACATGTCAGTTCTGATGGAAAATTTCAGTTTTCCCATGGGAAATTTCTAAATGAACATTTCTGTTTCAAATCGACATTTTGAAATGAAACCTTTTGTTCCATTTTGATTTCAAACATTGTTTCATTTGAGCCCCGGATTGTTTTGTTTCAGAATGTTGGTTTGAAATAAAAATCATTTGAATTGATTCAAAACGTCCCATGGGAAAACTAATATTTTTCAACAGAAAGTTTTCAAATAAAGGTTTTTTTGAACAAAAGTTTCTTGAGGTGAAAAATTTTGGTTTTCTGACCAGTTCTAGTTCTGATGTAAAGACTCTGTCTAGGACATTGCTGAGTGCTTAAAAAATGCCATGGGGACTTATAGAATGCCTATGTTGTGATCTAATGCAGTTTTACCAAATATGTGAGGTTCTATGTGCAAATATTAGCCAAGGGTGGGGGCGGGGAATAGACAGATGTCTCAGTTGTTCTTCAGTCTCAGCTTCCCTTCAGACAAAAGCATTCCTGGCTGTTATGGACATAGAAAAAAAATCAAAGCATAGTGAATGTAAACAATGAAGAGACTTCTGCCTGAGGTTGCAAAGAGCCTGAAACTCTGAGGGATGAACAGGTTCATTCATCTGAATGGCTGCTAACTCAGATCCCAATGATATTTTAAATGACTCAGCATTGCTAACTATTTCACTTTTCATTGAAACGTAAGAAAGGAGGGGGGAAATATCATTGTTGTCCCTTTGCTAACTCAGTGGCTAGTCAAAGTGCAGGACCTTGAGGGGCTGTTCCAGTTGGGAGTAAAAACCAACGATAGAGTTGGGTATTCTCTGTGATACAAAGTCCTGCTTCTCTGAACTCAGCAGGAACCAAAAACAAAAGGAGCAGTTTCTTTGCTGATAAGCTTCTCTCAGCCCGGCCCCAGAACCCAGAATCTCTCTCTAGGTTTCTTTCAGGGTCACACAGGCCGCTGCTTTGCTTTCTTGCTCTGCCCCAAATCTCTCCTTTTTTTGTGTGCACACCAACCCTCCACCCATTTGGTGCTAGTTTGGGGCAGACTCCATTAGGCCTTGTTTGATTTTAGATTCTAAAGGATTGGCAACAGCGAGATTTGTGGGTAAGATCTGATTTGTATATTGACCTGAGTCTGGGGCTTGGTCCTTTGGGATCAGGAGAACCCTTTTTCTTTTATTAGGGCATTGGTTTTCATAACCATTTGTCCCCATAACGAGTGGCACTGGTGGTGATACTGGGAAACTGGAGTGTCTAAGGGAATTGCTTGTGTGACTTATGGTTAGCCAGTGGGGCAAAACCAAAGTCCTCTCTGTCTGGCTGGTTTGGTTTGCCTTAGAGGTGGAAAAACCCCAGCCTTGGGCTGTAACTGCCCTGCTTTAAGCAATTACTCCTGAATGGGCACTGTCAGTTGACTCCTGCCAGAACCAGCATCGTTTCACAAGGTTGACCACTAGCCCCTCCATGCAGACCCAGAGGTGCTGCAGGCAGCCCAGCACAGCCTCGGCTACCCCCAGCACCTCGGGCCGTAGGTTGGGGGAGAACAGGGTGGCACCTCAGCCAAATTGGTGGTGAGGTGGCTAAAGTAAACCCTGTCCCCCCACTCCAGCCGCCAGCTAGCTTCGGCAGCCGGATCCGTATGGGTCTCCTGCAGAAAAACCACAGAGTACCCCCACTCCTGAAGGAAGGAGAGCACCTGGCACCTGCAGAGACCCATCCTACAGCCCCGGGTGTTCAATGTTGCGAAGATGACAGGTGCCATGAGGAGGGCTGGGGGGGATCCTCGCTGGCAGGGACGCTCACAGCCCTCATTGGGCTGTGCAGCAAACCATGACCTACCCCGTAGGTGAGCAAGGAGTCACGGAAGCCGCGGACCCGCTGGTTGAAGTGAGGCCCCTTTGCAGTTCCTTATAGCAAACATGAGTGAAGACACATTCACACCCATCAGTTTCAACTCAGCCCATGACAGGGTTTAACCAAGCTCGTAACAATGCTATGAAGATTGACACCAACAGTTCCCTAAGTGGGGGGGAAAGAAAGTAGAAAACATATAACTGAAGATGTGTAGGCCTTTAACAACACTTGTGTCAGGGCTGGATCCCCACTTTGAACTTTAGGGTACAAATGTAGGGGCCTGCATGAAAACTTCTAAGCTTAACTACCAGCTTAGCTCTGGTTCGGCTGCCACCATTTCAATGGATTCCCTCCCTGGGAAGCCTTGAAAAACCTTCACCAAATCCCTGGTGAAAACAAATCCAAACCCCTTGGATCTTAAAACAAGGGGAAATTAACCATTCCCCTCCTTCCTCCCACCAACTCCTGGTGAATCAGTTCCAACCCCCCTGGGATCTACAACAGGGAGAAATTAACCATCCCCCCTCCTTCCTCCCACCAACTCCTGGTAAATCAAGATCCAAAACCCTTTTGGATCTAAAACAAGGAAAAATCAATCAGGTTCTTAAAAAGAAGGTTTTTAATTAAAGAAAAAGGTAAAAATCATCTCTGTAAAATCAGTATGGAAATTAACCTTACAGGGTAATCAAACTTAAAGAGCTCAGAGGACTCCCCTCTAGTCTCAGGTTCAAAGTACAGCAAACAAAGATAAACACTCTAGTAAAAGGTACATTTACAAGTTGAGAAAACAAAGGAAAACTAACACGCCTTGCCTGGCTATTTACTTACAAGTTTGAAATAGGAGAGTCTTGCTTAGAAAGATGTGGAGAACCTGGATTGATGTCTGGTCCCTCTCAGTCCCGAGAAAGAACACACACACAAACAAAGAACACAAACAACAGCCTTCCCCCCCTAAGATTTGAAAGTATCTTGTCCCCTTATTGGTCCTTTAGGTCAGATGACAGCCAGGTTACCTGAGCTTCTTAACCCTTTACAGGGAAAAGGATTTTGGAGTCTCTGGCCAGGAGGGATTTATAGTACTGTACACGGGACAGCTATTACCCTTCCCTTTATAGTTATGACATGCCCCCCAAATCACAGATAGTGTTGGATGTTTGGTTCCACACTGGCTGTGATTTCTTCCTGGAGTTCTGTGTCAATGGAGCGGTATGCCCTTTCGGTCCATCCTGGAGTGGCTGAGAAAATTGGTGCAAAGCTTGTGCACAGCTCCTTGATCTGCTGTCGCTGCAGACGTCCAAGGGTTGTGGAGAGGTTCACCTCTTCCACGCCACCATCCTTTTTTCCTTCGTAGTAGACACCTTCAGGCCACTCCGCGTCATCTGTTTTCTGGGCTGTAAACTGGCAAACGTTTAATTTTCTGGAATAAAAGGGCTTAAGAGAATTAACATGGTATACCTTAGGCTTTATGTTGGAGGTGGGGGAGGCTATGAGATAGTTAACAGCTCCTAGGCGCTCCTGGACCGTGAATGGTCCTTCCCACGACGCTTCCATTTTATGGGCCTGGAGCGCCTTTAAGACCATGACTTGGTCTCCTACTTTGAAGGACCGTTCTCTGGAATGTTTATCATACCAGGCCTTTTGCTCTTCCTGAGCATTCTTTAGGTTTTCTTTAGCAAGGGCCAAAGAATGTCGGAGGGTGTTTTGTAGGTTGCTTACAAAGTCTAGAATGTTAGTTCCTGGAGAAGGCGTAAACCCCTCCCACTGCTGCTTCACCAACTGTAATGACCCCTTAACCTCACGGCCATACACAAGTTCAAATGGTGAAAACCCTAAACTGGGATGTGGTACAGCCCTGTAGGCAAAAAGCAACTGCTGCAACACGAGGTCCCAATCATTGGAGTGTTCATTTACAAATTTACGTATCATGGCCCCCAAAGTTCCATTAAATCTCTCCACCAAGCCATTGGTTTCATGGTGGTAAGGGGTGGCAACCAAGTGATTCACCCCATGAGCTTCCCACAGGTTTTCCATGGTTCCTGCCAGGAAGTTAGTTCCCGAATCTGTAAGGATGTCGGAGGGCCAACCTACCCTGGCAAAAATGTCTGTTAATGCCTGGCACACACTTTTAGCCCTGGTGTTGCTTAAGGGTACTGCTTCCGGCCATCGGGTAGCAAAATCCATGAAAGTCAGTACGTACTGCTTTCCTCTGGGTGTCTTCTTTGGGAAAGGACCCAGAATATCCACAGCTACGCGCTGAAATGGGACCTCAATTATGGGTAGTGGCTGGAGAGGGGCTTTAACCTGGTCTTGGGGCTTTCCCACTCGTTGGCACACCTCACAAGACCGGACATATTTAGCAACGTCCTTGCCCATTCCCTCCCAGTGGAAGGACTTCCCCAACCGGTCTTTGGTTCTGTTCACCCCAGAATGGCCACTGGGATGATCATGGGCTAAGCTCAAGAGCTTTACCCGATACTTAGTGGGAACTACCAACTGTCTTTGAGGATGCCAGTCTTCCTGGTGCCCACCAGAAATAGTCTCCTTGTATAAAAGTCCTTGTTCTACAACAAACCGGGATCGGTTAGAAGAGCTGAGAGGCGGTGGGGTGCTCCGCGCCGCCGCCCAAGCTTTTTGAAGGCTGTCATCTGCTTCCTGCTCGGCCTGGAACTGTTCCCTTGATGCTGGAGACATTAGTTCCTCCTTGGACTGTGGACTGGGGCTTGGCCCCTCTGGAAGCGATGCAGGTGCTGGGGCTGTTTCCATTGACTGTGAACCGCTGTCCGCTGGTGCACTATGTGGTATTTCAGGCTCTGGCTGAGCCTCTTGGGTAGGGTTATCTGCTGCTTCTGCCAGTTCAGGCTCGCTGGTGCCCTCTGGCGTTGGAGTTGTAGATGGGTTTGCAAGCGCTGGACTCAGGGCTGGCAATGGTTCTGGTGCTGGTTGCGTTGCCAGTTCCGGTTCTGGGACTGGCTTTGGCTGGGTCTCTGGGATTGGATCCACTACGGCTGTTGCAGTCGTTGGCAGGGGATCCAGTTCCACCACCTTTGTCTGGGTCTCCGGTAACACAGACGGGGCCCTGGTGGACGGCTCAGGAACAGGGATGGGGGTGAAAGCTTGCTTAGCCTGGCTGCGGGTGACTATTCCCACCCTCTTGGCTAGCTTCACATGGTTGGCCAAGTCTTCCCCCAGCAGCATGGGAATGGGATAATTGTCATAGACTGCAAAAGTCCACATTCCTGACCAGCCCTTATACTGGACATGCAACGTGGCGGTAGGCAAGGTTACAGACTGTGACACGAAGGGTTGAATTGTCACTGTAGCCTCTGGGTTGATGAGTTTGGGGTCCACTAGGGATTGGTGGATAGTTGACACTTGAGTCCCAGTGTCCCTCCAAGCGGTAACCTTCTTTCCGCCCACTCTCAAGGTTTCCCTTCGCTCTGAGGGTATGAGAGAGGCATCTGGGTTTGGGGATCTTTGGTGTGATTGGGGTGTAATGAACTGTAATCGGTTGGGGTTCTTGGGGCAGTGAGCCTTTATATGTCCCAGTTCATTACATTTAAAACATCGCCCTGCTAAGGTATCACCGGGACGATGTTGGTTGGTGGAGACTGGTGTGGTGGGGTGAGAAGGCGTCTGGGGTTTCCCTTGGGATGTGGGTGGGGCCTTGGGTTGTCCCCGGTGGTAAGGTTTTGTTTCGGCTTGCCCCTTCTGATATTCGCTCCAACTGCTACTAGTTTTTTTCTTTTCTGCCACCTCCACCCATTGGGCTCCAATCTCCCCCGCCTCAGTTACAGTTTTGGGCTTCCTATCTAGGATGTACCTTTTTATTTCCTCAGGAACACCCTCTAAAAACTGCTCCATTTTTACTAGGGAAAGTAGATCTTCCAGAGATTGAACATTTGCTCCTGATACCCAGGCATCACAATTTTTGTCAATGTGGTAGGCATGACGGGTAAATGATACATCGGGTTTTCACTTTAGGGCTCTGAACCGCCGACGGGCATGCTCGGGTGTTAGCCCCATTCTGAGTCTGGCCTTGTTTTTAAAAAGTTCATAACTGTTCATGTGTTCCTTAGGCATTTCAGCCGCCACCTCTGCTAAGGGTCCACTGAGCTGCGGCCTCAGCTCTACCATGTACTGGTCTGCAGTGATGCTGTATCCAAGGCAGGCCCTTTCAAAATTTTCTAAGAAGGCCTCAGTATCATCGCCTGCCTTGTAGATGGGGAATTTTCTGGGATGGGAAGTGGTACCTGGAGGGGGGTTGTTAGCATTGGCTGTTGCATCCTGCTTAGCCTTTGCTACTTCCAGTTTATGCTTCCTTTCTTTTTCTCTCTCCTCCATCTCTTTTTCTTTCATCTCCATCTCTTTTTCTTTTATCTTCATCTCTTTTTCTTTCAGCTCCATCTCTCTTTCATGGGCCTCCTTTTTGGCTTTTTCTTCTCTTTCTTTTAGCTCCATCTCTCTCTTGTGGGCCCCCTCTTTGGCTTTCTCCTCTCTGTCTCTCAGCTCTATCTCTCTCTTGTGGGCCTCCTCTTTGGCTTTTTCTTCTTTGGTAGTCATTTTCCTGTTTTCTTGTGCTGGGTCTGCAGTTGACTGAAACTGGGAAGCTCTCAGCTCTGGCTGCTGCTGAGTTAACAGAAACTTTCTAACTAGCTACTCCCGAGGATGTAAAAAGAAAAAAAAAACAATTCAGCTTGTAAAGTCCTTTTAGCTTTGTTTGCTCATTTGAACACTTCTCTTAACAAAGGACCTGTTAAAAAAACTTAACACCTCTGCCTTCAGGCAAGGAGAGATAAGATATGCATCTATCTACTTCCAGCTTGGCTTTCCAAGCAGCTAGAAGGAAAAAAAAAATCTCACTGGCTTTTGGGTTTAAAATGATCCCACCGCTATCCACCATGTCAGGGCTGGATCCCCACTTTGAACTTTAGGGTACAAATGTAGGGGCCTGCGTGAAAACTTCTAAGCTTAACTACCAGCTTAGCTCTGGTTCGGCTGCCACCATTTCAATGGATTCCCTCCCTGGGAAGCCTTGAAAAACCTTCACCAAATCCCTGGTGAAAACAAATCCAAACCCCTTGGATCTTAAAACAAGGGGAAATTAACCATTCCCCTCCTTCCTCCCACCAACTCCTGGTAAATCAAGATCCAAAACCCTTTTGGATCTAAAACAAGGAAAAATCAATCAGGTTCTTAAAAAGAAGGTTTTTAATTAAAGAAAAAGGTAAAAATCATCTCTGTAAAATCAGTATGGAAATTAACCTTACAGGGTAATCAAACTTAAAGAGCTCAGAGGACTCCCCTCTAGTCTCAGGTTCAAAGTACAGCAAACAAAGATAAACACTCTAGTAAAAGGTACATTTACAAGTTGAGAAAACAAAGGAAAACTAACACGCCTTGCCTGGCTATTTACTTACAAGTTTGAAATAGGAGAGACTTGCTTAGAAAGATGTGGAGAACCTGGATTGATGTCTGGTCCCTCTCAGTCCCGAGAAAGAACACACACACAAACAAAGAACACAAACAACAGCCTTCCCCCCCTAAGATTTGAAAGTATCTTGTCCCCTTATTGGTCCTTTAGGTCAGATGCCAGCCGGGTTACCTGAGCTTCTTAACCCTTTACAGGGAAAAGGATTTTGGAGTCTCTGGCCAGGAGGGATTTATAGTACTGTACACGGGACAGCTATTACCCTTCCCTTTATAGTTATGACAACTTGGCAGAGTTACATTGGGTGGGGAGGCCAAAATGGGGGTATCATTTGGCTGAATTGGAGGGTCAGCCTTCCACAGTTTGGACAACGCTGATCTAATTAATCATTTTGAATCGTGTCTTGAGACAGCTCGATGATGGAAGGACGTGTATAAAATCAAAGTCTAGTCTGACTTCTACTCTACAGCTTTCCCAAAGAGCAAGCAAGGGTCTAACTGAAACATCTGACCCACTTCTCTCCACCACCCCACACCCCATATTACTTTGGGAGGGATTCAGGGTTAATTAAACTTTCCTTCCCGTTCTTCATCCATTGTCCAGCAACGACCCTTTGAACAAATGTCATTTTGAAAAACAAATATCTTTAGCGCAGAAAGCTTTGCTTTGGCTAGGGCTGGGCAAATACTTCAAAAAAATTACTGCAGATATTAACTCAAGGTGAAATTCATCCCAAGGTAAAACTTAGATACAATTTAAGTCCTAATTTGCACCTACTTAGGTTGATCCTCTATAGAGGAGTGAATTTCATCCTAAATGTTTTTCAGCAGATTGATGCTAATAATAGTTTTGCCCCTTTTGTGATAACTGTCCGAAAACATTCACCTGGTGGCTTCACTAGCATAGCTACTCGAAAGAAAGCCACATTTAAGCTTGTGCTCATGACTAATTGTGAAACGTGAATCTTAACCAGCTAAAAACTCACTTCTCCTTGAAAATACTTTACAGCTACTATTGCTTTGTAACTTGTACTTGTGTAACACTCTAGCTAACTATAACTGAAAGCAATTAGAGAAAAATATCTCTTTTTTTCTTTTTCACTTTGTTTACTTTGGGTAACATTTTCAAGAGCTCCTGAAAGCCTAAGGGTTAGTCTATACTGAAAACTGCTATCAGCAGGGCTATGTCTCTCAGGGATGTGAACAATCCGCACCCCAGAGGGACATTGCTATGCCACGCTAGCCCGCAGTGTAGACCGAGCTAAGTCAATGGAAGAATTGTTCCATCAGCCCAGCTAGTGCCTCTCAGGGAGGTGGGTTAACTACTGCAATGGCTGTGCCGCTGTAGCATTTGAAGTGGAGATATAGCCTAAATCTCACTGATTTTCAGTGATTTCTGTTCCTAGGTCCTTACAGTGCTTTTGAAAATGTCACCCTTTGTGCATTTGACTGCATTTTGAGTATAGTCATTTTCACCCCTTGTCACATCAACTCGGGTTCTCTGTTGTGTGTGTCCTTCACACTGCAGCAGGGAGTAATTTAAAAATAGGAGAATCTCATCAAAAAACCCACAAAGGATTAGAGCTCATTGAAATATTTTCCATCAATTTTTATTTTTATTTTTTACGGAGGCGGTGTTTGTTTATTTTTAATGGATGCTGGCTTTTCAGCTAAACTGAAACTTAAGAACAAATTGCAATTGTTTTCTTGAAAACTGAAATCTAAAATTTTGGGGTAAGCTGAAAACCTAACACATTTAACATTTTCAGGTTTTTTTGTAATGAAAATCGAAAACATATTGAAGAAAAACTTTGACAAAAGAGAGGGGGGAAACTGGTTTTGTCTACATTTTTCATCGGAGAGAAAACATAATTTCCTGACAAACTTTATTTTTAACTGATTTTTTTTAGACTGACTGTAGTTTAAGTTCCTGTATTCCTTTAAACTCTTTGAGAGCATTCACAGAAGAAAACGAATTTCAAGCATTATGCTTATTCAAAAGAGAACAGAAAGAACACCCTTGGCCAAGTCTTCATAAGTGCTCAGTGCTTACAAACAGGCTTTTCCAGATTTTTTTAAGCACTTAGCTGCTATTTAGGCTGCAAAATAAGTAGTTAAATTTTCAAAAGAGCTCAGTATGGTGGGTGTTGAGGTCATCTAAAATCTGCCCCTAATTGTGCATGCTGAAAATCTGCCCTGAGCTCTTAAAAATATGCCCCATGAGATTTTTGTGACCAGTCACAACTGAGCAAACGCAGCTTGAATTTCAAATTTTAAGGACCAAGATATAAATTAAATTCATGGCAAAGTTCATTGAACAATTTCAAGTAGTGAATAAGTTCAAGCAAAATGGCCTGTTTGTGGACTCCATGAACAGAGGCAAGATTATTCATTATAAATTATGTGCACATCTCTAGCTTTTACCCTCTATCTCCAACATGAAATGCTCTGAGAATAGTTGAAGTCCTGCCTAATGCAAGGGCTTAAACGTCTTAGTTTTGTGTTTGTTTTGTAGACATAGTCGGTTTCAGTTTCACTGAATCCCTACTGCACATGCATTAAGTGCTTTGTAGAGTACAATTAAAATAATGAGAAACTGGAGGTTAGATATGACGAGCTGCGTATCACAGAGAAAATCTTCTTGACAATATGCCAGTATTTGAGCAAAAATAGTCAAGTCCTCCTTTGGTGAGAGACTTCCCCAGAAGTCTGTCTGCAGACCTACAATTCTCCCCATACACATGGGAGACTTATAATTTTTCTAACTCATAAAATGCCTGGATTTTGGTTCCCTCCCTGCTAAACAATATACAATTGTTTCCATTATTTCAAGGGATATTTTATCAGACCCATGTGCCTTCCTTGCTTTAAAAAAATTCCTAAAGGCTGTTTATTGTTTGAGTAGAAATGAGCGGGAACCAAGCCCCCCCCGGATACGAACACGCCCAAATCCAAATCCACATTTGCTTGTTGTGCCACAGGGTCATTACTAGGCGAATTATATCCTGATAGGCGTGATGATTGATAATAGCTTTAGCAAGATCCTCTTCCCCATTCTGTGCTCATAAGCAAATGGTATTTTCTCACACTGCTACCACAAAGGTTGGGGTCATCTGAGGATCTCATTAGCCATCCTTCAATTAGGAGGGGGTGGGGGGGTGAGGCTAGACTCTGGAATGTACTAATCCCAGCTGGTCTGACAGAACCCAAGTCTGTTGCCCTGTTCTTTTCTCCCAGGTATTTGCCTGAGGAGCGTGTGTGGCATTGAGTTCATTAGGAGAGGCAAAAAGAAGAACAGGAGTACTTGTGGCACCTTAGAGACTAACAAATTTATTAGAGCATAAGCTTTCGTGGACTACAGCCCACTTCTTCGGATGCATATAGAATGGAACATATATTGAGGAGATATATATACACACATACAGAGAGCATAAACAGGTGGGAGTTGTCTTACCAACTCTGAGAGGCCAATTAATTAAGAGAAAAAAAACTTTTGAAGTGATAATCAAGCTAGGCCAGTACAGACAGTTTGATAATAGGTGTGAGAGTACTTACAAGGGGAGATAGAGTCAATGTTTGTAATGGCTCAGCCATTCCCAGTCCTTATTCAAACCAGAGTTGATTGTGTCTAGTTTGCATATCAATTCTAGCTCTGCAGTCTCTCTTTGGAGTCTGTTTTTGAAGTTTTTCTGTTGTAATATAGCCACCCGCAGGTCTGTCACTGAATGACCAGACAGGTTAAAGTGTTCTCCCACTGGTTTTTGAGTATTTTGATTCCTGATGTCAGATTTGTGTCCATTAATTCTTTTGCGTAGAGACTGTCCGGTTTGGCCAATGTACATGGCAGAGGGGCATTGCTGGCACATGATGGCATATATCACATTGGTAGATGTGCAGGTGAACAAGCCCCTGATGGTATGGCTGATGTGATTAGGTCCTATGATGATGTCACTTGAATAGATATGTGGACAGAGGCAGTATTTCTGTTCACTCACAAGATGTCAGACGTTTTTAAAACGTGTCCAAATACCCAGCAAAAAGAGAGCTGTGAGAACTGTGGCCCTAGTTACCCAATTTCATGCACAAATGGTGGTTTGTGATCACAAACCTTGTAATTAAACACATAATGTGAAAGGCCACTTTTTGAAAGAAAAAAAACAGCAGTGTTTCTCGGAGCACATGAGATTAAATTTCACATGCTAGCAAAGGGCTGTGTGCTGATGGCATATGAAATCTCACCCTCAATTGTCTTGTGTGTACTGTAGCTAACAGCTGCATGTTTGAAGGCTGTCAGACTGCACCTAGCCACACTTCAGATTTGTTTTCACAGGTAGGAGAAGGTAAGCAGGGAGGCTGGTCTTATAGTTAAGGCAGACTAGGTTATAGACTTCCTGTGTGACCTTGAGCTAGCTAGTTCCCCATGTGTGAAAAAAGCCATGTGGTGCCCAGGAACCCTGAAACAAGGGACTTGGGCTGTGAGGTAGAGTCCTGTTAAACAACTATTCACTATTAGGGTAAGACAATACTCCAGCTAATATCAGTGCTAGGCACTGTACAAACACATAGTAAGATAGTCTGTTCCCCGAAGAGTTTACAGTCTAACTAGACAAGACAGGTTGGAAGAAAGGAAGAGTTACTATCCCCAGTTTCATGCTGTTATCCATTCATAGTAAAGGCTGCACATGGCAGAGAATTTGCACTTAAACCAACTGAACAAAGCAGAATGGATGGTTTATGTACTTTTGACCCACCATAAACCCCAGATGATAAAGTACTCTGAGATGAGTTATAAACGGGAAATTCACCTTTGGCTCTTTGTAGGATTTTGAAAGGCTCACTCATTTGTTTTGTTTTTGTTTTCTTGCTGTTATACCAATGCAGTTAGTTTTTAAAATCAATGTTAATATGTTGTGGGTTACCATTAAATTGTTGAATGATGCTCTTAACCCCTTAAGTGCCATATTGGATGTGTTCGTTGGAGTCTTATACTTCAGACAATACTAGTCAGTTTATATGAAAATGAATGGTGGACTGGTTCAGACTAAATAAATAAAACCCCATGAACCTTCACCCTATTCCAGACCCAAGTCAGTGGTATAGGAACAGCCTGATCCAGTGGATAGGCTATGGGCCTGATATTCTGGAGACCTCAGTTCTAATCACAGCTTCCCCACTGACCTATTATGGGCCACTCACTGGCCCTCTGTTTTCCAACCACCATTTGCCTGTTTTATCTATATAGACTGTAAATTCTCTGGGGCCTATACTGCGTCTTACTATGTATTTGTACAGCCCATAGTACAATGGGGCGGGCCCTGATCTTGATATCAGGGCCTCTAGGATCTATACTGTAATACTAATGATACTATAGAGATTAAGAAATACTCAAATAAAACAGGTTTCAGAGTAGCAGCAAATAAAACAATTTGCTGTTTTCAAAGCCCTTTGCACTTCCAGGTTCTAGTCAGGAAAATGTGTTGAGCAACCACTTCAAATCCTATCCCAGACCAAGTTCGCAGACTCTGAACATTCAGATAAACATCTTTTGTTGATTCGCCCCAGTCCTCCGCTCTGAACCATTGGTGTTCAGCCGTCATTACAGAGAAGTCTATCGAATCTAGATACATATGGCAAATGGCCATAGAGCTGTTCACGGGTCACTTTGATGGTTGCATAGGAATGCCCTTTGGGCAGAAAAGGGATTAATGATACCAATTTGAAGCCCCAAGTGCATCATTTTAGAGCAGAGCTTGCTATGTTAGCAGATTTCTACCTTCAGTTTTCACTTTGTTCTTAAAGATTGACTGTTCACTTATATCCTATGGAAGCTCCTAGCAAGATGGATGTATCATCACACTTTCAGAAGAAAAGGAATTGTGCACCTCAGATTAAAAAAAAAGTTGAATCCCATTCAATAATCCCCCAAATTTATATCCCTCAGTAGCATCTCAGTAATCTCTCCCAACATTAGTTCAGAAAACAGCTTTTCATTTATAGCTATATCACTGCAGTAATCCAGATAGCATGGGCTTTATTTCTGCTGTGATGTTCTAACACTAATTTGCAGGAGTGGAAGGCAATTTGCTATCCTAACCAATTACTTTTGTCCTTGGATAAAGCAGACAGCGAAGACCGTGCCTCTGGTTAATTGGAAACACCAGAAAGATATCCCTGATGCTCTGTATATTTCTCTATGAAGTACAGTACTAAGGACGTTGTTAACATTCAATTTAACTTGCTCAGAATTAAAACAAAGGCAGTACACTGAGATCTAAGCATGAGGCTTCTGTTTTGATGTTATGGTTTGAATGGTGGCAAAAGATAATCTGTGTTCTTATCAGGGAGGTGCACATCCAAATAATGACTTCTAGATGTTTATATAACTGAGCTTCAGAACTTTTTTCAGGATTGCCCTTCACTACTAGCTATTGGTGTTGCACACCCAGTGTGAAAAGTCAAACAATATTCCATCCGATTGTGCATCCCAAAGAGTGTGTCTTTAGAATATGAAGGTAAATATGAACTGTCAGCAAAAGTACTTCTGCTAATACTCTGTATACTGACCTTTCAACCTCTGTTTCCACCTACTTTTCAGAGAACAGCCTGAGACCCCATGTTGTTAAAGTCACTAGAGCAGCCCATTCAGCTACTACTACCACCACATTCACCCCTTCCCAAGGAAGGATGGTTTTGGGATTAGGTTTTAGGAGTGGGAGTCAGAAGGTCTGGGTTCAATTCCTGACTCAGATACAGATCATCCTGGGGCTATGTCACCTTAAGACTAGATTTCAATACCCTTATTCATGCTGAGTTGAACCTAATTCTGGGGGTAGCCCTATTCATTCCAATCTCTACTGACACGTATACATTGAGCTATAGATATGCTGTCTCACAAGGGTGTGGTGTGGCTTTATTCAGTAATACATGTTGATGCACACAGATAATACAGTGATGGATGCTTTCTCTAAGAAACTACACAGAGAGTCCTTGAGAGAAAAAAGTGAGACAGTCAGAAGGGAGGGGAAAACGTAGAAAGGGTCTCTCTAGAGCTTGACAAGGAGATTTATCTTCAAATCATGTCTGATGTGAGTGCTATTGAAGCAGTCCTGTCAAATAATGATCAGGTGGGGGGATGGGACCTCAAGAACTGCTGCTGGTTCTGCCAAGGTTTTTAACACTTGCTCGTGGCATTCCACCCAAAACAAACAAACAAACCACCCTGCCTTTTGCTTTCGCTGCTGGGAATCTCATCGCATGTCCGGCAGCGAACAGGACTGCAGTCAGCTCTAGGCCAAAGCGGGGAAGGAGTGTCTGCTAGCATTTCTGTGGTTCTCAAAATGGACACAACCAGGGCTGTGTTGGGCACAAACATTATTTGTGGGGGATGCGAATGTAACAACCGGAGTCACCTTCAGACTAGACAGGCACATTCCTAGCTAATCTGACTACCTCCGCTTTCAGCGCACTGATCACCACAGTATCTATGTATCATCACATACACCAGTTTCTCATTTGAATACTGCCAACAATCTTGTGACTAGCA
Source organism: Chrysemys picta bellii (assembly GCF_011386835.1). Taxonomy (NCBI): domain Eukaryota; kingdom Metazoa; phylum Chordata; order Testudines; family Emydidae; genus Chrysemys; species Chrysemys picta. The sequence continues at coordinate 11,703,300 of NC_088799.1, read as the reverse complement.
CGGACCCCTCCCTCGCTCTCCTTCCACCTCTTGTTCTACAGTTGCTAGCAAAGAGAAGAAAAGTGGCCGTGTCGTTAGCAGAACTGGCAGCATAATCATTGCTGGGCCTTCCCCTTTCCTACCTCTCAGTCGCTTCTCTTTGAGTCCTTACTGGCAAATGGCCTATAAATATACAATAATGTCCAGTCAGGCAAAAATATAGTTCACTTACCAGCAGGCCACGATGCTTTCAATATCCTAAACACCCAGAGGCACACTGTCCCCTTTTAGGAGACTTGTGGGTGCTACCAACAGGGTTAGACCCATCAACACCATACACACAACTCCCTTTGATCAACAGGAGTAGCTCTATGAGCTGAGTGCGACAGTAGCAGGCTGTTATCCTTTAGTCAGACCAACCAGTAAAGAGAACATGCCAGTCCCTTGAAAAGTGTATGAAATGCAGATGAAATCACTTGGAAGACGGGGCACTTTGTGAGACTTTTCCATGACAGAGGGCAACTGTATAAAATGTGGGAAGAAGAAATCCATGTTGAAAAGTTGTCCAGATCTTTGGAATCTTGGGACACAATTAAATAATAATCATCATCCCTAATCTTCCTTCCCCCACCCCGGTTAAGATTTATCTTTTCAATTAAAAACATGCCAACCTCCACTTGAGGTCTTTGCCGTGATCAGTCCTCTCCTCTCCAGTCTGGCACGCAGCAAGGCAGTAGCTAGGAGAAAGCAAGGAGCAGCATAATCTGCAGAGCCAAGCCGAGACACAGATTCCATTTCATCATGTGAAATGAAGGGGATTCTCTGTGACATGCGATCCTCCTGGACTCCAGGTGCCACATTAAGACAGTAAGACTTGGCAGGCAGGCAGGGATACTGGCGGGGTACAGAGCAGCAGCTGCCTTTTGTCATCATCAGGACTTTGGTGGGAAATGAAATAAAATTAAAAACACTTCCCTCCCCCCTTGTCTTTTGCTAATACAATTTACAAGTAATTTTTTTGAAAAAATCAATTTCAGAAAACTGGATCACTTTTTCAATTACTCAGGCAGACATGCTAATTTGTGACTTGCCATGTCTGATGGATTAGGTCAGTCAGATTGCAGTAGATTATAAATTTCACATAACAGAGCATTAATAATGTAATTAGCGAGGACGCAAACTGGCAATGATTGATATGCTTGGAAAACTGGATCTCAAAAAAGTTTCAGCATCCAGAATCTTCCAACTCTGTCTCCTTGTTCCTCTCCGTGTGTGCGTGTGTCCTAATGTCTCACTATATGTCTCTCTCTGAGTATATAATATTGTGGAGCCTTGGGTGACACAGATGGCTTTCCTTGTCTCTCTCCCTGTTTGCAAAGTAAAGCAAACTGCATTGTATACAGGCTTCCCTAAGACTTAGCGTCAGAAGAGAGGTTTGTTCTTCCTCCCTCATACAAAAATACTAAAAGGTTACTGAGCATTTCAGGAGGAACAATTCCACCTACTCAATATTCTGATCTGAACTGGTTCTGAGAGCAGAGTATTTAGCATCTGTAGATTCTACAGTGATATGAAACTAATCAACTCTCCAGCTCTGTTTTCCAATCTCATTGGAAACCATATCTTGTCTTCCAGTTTAATTTTCCTCTCCAACTCAGCTATTATTTAATTCTCCGATGGTATATAACACTGAGAGGCATATAGACTAGGAGACTAAATTGGGACTGGGAGCTAGATTTCTGAGTTCTAATCTCAATACTCACAATGACCTGCAGGGCAAGCATGACCTTGGACAAGTCTCTGCCTCGGTTTCCCCAGCTTTAATGGGGATAATTTTACCTCCTGGGGTGTGGGAAGGATTATGCTTTGAAAATAATAAATTTTAAGTATTTTACCTAATTGTATTTAATGCTCTTAAGAGGGTTTTTTTGTGTTAAAGCTGTTTTTATAGAAATGATTCTACACAAAATTAATGTGTTAGAGGGCGGTGGTGTGGTCTGCACATCGGATGGGAACTCAGAGTCCTACTTCAGTTCTGGCTCTGTCACAGACTTCCCAAGTGACCTTGGGCAAATTACTTTCTATCTCTCAGTGCTTCAGTTCTCCATGCGTGCAATCGGATTAATGATACTTCTCTACCCCAAGGGGTTTGGTGAGGGGAAATTCATTGTTTGTGAGGTGCTCAGACTCTCCAGCGACCAGGAGCTATATAAGCTGATAGAAAGCATTGTATTATATTGTTATACTAGGCTAAGAAAGTAATGGCTGATATTATCATGCAATATGCAGTCAGCAGGTTTTCTGTATTCCTGTGTTTCATTAAGAAATCTGGTACACGAACATGAATGCAATGATGTAAGTAGCTCTATCTGCAGATGCTACCACCCGGAATTTGATCTCACTTGCATCACTGATTTCAGTAGTGTTACTCATGATATAGGGCCAGATTGATGAGTGTGTGTAACTATGAGTAAGGAGATCGCCATCTGACCCATAAGGACTGTAAGATCCAAACTGGGTCTTCTGACACTCTCAGTACTTGTTCTTCCTGGAAAAGCAGCATTAAAACATTTCAAAGTGAAGACTGTGAATGATTTTAACAGCATTCCCTGCAGAACTTTTTTAAAGGAGCATGCAGAATTTCAACAAGTGTCATTAACATCAAGTAATGAGTGTAGCAATAGCCACTCATGATTGCCTCCCGCTGCCCTGCCCACCTGCTGGCCACCAGCTGCTCTTCTTCTGCTACCTTATCTACTGTGCTTATTTACAATGGTGCCCAAAATTCTCCACTTTGTTTCTTTCAATGTTTTCCCAAGGGATCATTCCATTCCAACAGCTTATCTGTGTCCCAGCTTTCAAACTCCGTTGTGATGCTCCTGTTTCTATGCAATTTATGGGCTCTGTGACAGAATCACTGGCTGGAACTCTATATGGCCCTTGTTATGCAGAAGGGCAGCTGTCACAATGGTCCCTTCTGGCCTCAGAATCTGATGTGCCAGATCCTCAGCTACTGTAAGTCAGCTACACTTACCCCAAGCTATGAAACTACATCAGGCCTGATTCTCATCCATGATCGGTTTAAACTGGTATAAGTTGATTAGCACCAGTAGAGTTGCTCCAGATTTACACCAATGTACATGAGAGTCGAACCAGGCCCACGAAGAACATATTTTTACTGCAGTTACCCTTTCCCCCCACTCCCCATAATCCCCCACCAGCCATCTAAATCCAAGTTCTAGAGGTTCTTTAAAAGGTTTAGAACAACTGCACTGCTCACCCCCAAAAGCACAGATTAGTGCGTTGAACGGCTCTGAAATACCAGCTGTGTATCTGCAGTGGAGGTACAGCTGGAAGCGGGGTGTCTGGGTGGAAATCTTTCTTAATGCTCTAGACTTTATTTTTTGGGGTGGGAGTGAGAAGCCTCTTCATGAAGGGCCACCTGTTTTCCTCTCTTCAACCCCCACCACGCTGTTCCCTCAGGAGCCCCCACCGCTGACAAGTCTCTTTCCAGAGCAACACTTGGACAAAGGGGTCACTGAGCAAGCCACAGTATGGCGCCTGGTTCCTCACTTGCTCCAGGGGGGAAGTAATCAGCACCAGCCCTATCCCTGGGCTGGATCACTTCCCCTCCACGCTGGCTCAGCTGGTATGTGCATTGGGTGGAGAAGTGGAGCCCAGGCTGTGCAGCGTGCTCGCCCATTCCCCACCACAGGAAGGAGAGCAGTTGCCCTGCAGAAGCTGCACTCCCTGTGCTCCACACCACCGCTTACAACCTAGGTAGCCCATGCAGGGGAATAAGGATGCTCCTTATATCCCTGAACAGGGAAATACAGGGTGAGTGACAACCTCACTCAGTTGTACTTTCTCTCATTCACACCCCCCTTCGCACACAGTGTCTTACTCATTATTATTATTAGCGATATGTTGGCCCACTGAACTGTTTTAATTACTCTGTTAATCCTGTTCAGTTCCACATGCTGCTTTCTGTTGACAAATCAGCTTTGAACTAAGTCAAGATGTATTTGTAGATTTACATGCCGTTTCCACTCATCAGATCAGAGTGCAGCGAGTTGCTAGGAGATAGCATTGATACATAATACCCCAGCGACTTAAGCCAGAGGAGTGGCTTAGTGGGCTAAGATTCAGGACTGAAACACCTACGCTCCCTCAAGTCACTGATTCAACTCCCAGCCGTGTCAATTTAGCCTTTCATTCCTTCCAAGGTAGATCAATGTGCGTTAGTGTGTGGGAGTCTTTCTGACAAGACCTTAAAAACTGACCTCCTCAAAATGAAAGCTGTGATGGTGCTGCTTGTAAGAACAGGGGGGTGTCCTTGCCCAAAGTTCCCCTCTCTTTACTGTGGTACAGGGAGCTGATCTCTGCCTCTCTCCCACCCCCAGCCATGGCTGTGTTACAGTGGGGCTGATCAGCTGTGGTTTGAGGCCCTTTAGGATCCTCCAGGATGAAATGGGCCCTTGGAGTTTAGTTCAGTTTTATTGTTTATCCTTTGTGTCTCCCAGTTTAGGGCCAGATTATGGCAATGAGACAATGGCCCTCGCTGTGGGGAGGGGCAGTGCAGAGCCACACCGCCCCTGTGGGAACTCCAGCGGGGGACTGTGCCTCAGGCAGAGAGTCCCTCCCAGAGCTCAGGAAAGCATGCGGGATGGCAGGAGCAACCTGCCCCTGCTCGGCTGGCTCAATGGACCAGAGTGGAGGGGAAGAGTGGCCAGAGTCCCACCTATTTCTTCCCTTTTGAGGGGGGATTTGAATCCCTCAGGGCATTGTGGGAGAGCAGTCCCTTGCAAGGAGGGAAGAAGGCTGCTCCTGGGGTAGGGTCAGAGACAAGTGGACCCTTTGATAATGGACCGGGGTGTACCATCTTCTAACTGCTCAGGTGTGAACACACAACAGCAGCATGTGAAAGTTCCAAAGGCTCTGCCAGCATCTAACATTGAACATTTTTAACTTTAGTGAAGAAATAAGAAGTCCAAGTTCCAGGTCTGTTTGTAAGAGGCACTTTATGCTGAGAGACGTTGCAGCAGAGACTTTTCATCCTCAGCCTTTGGGAATGATGCCCTAGGCCCACTCAGAGAGCTGCGCCATTCATCAGTGAAGTCTATCGCAAGTCTCTGGCTGCCAGTTGGCAGACACAATAATTACATCTTCATCTTCCTGTCTGTCTTTGCTTTCCAAGCATTTCCTAATTCTGCAGTGGAACCTGGTCACAGACTGTGTGGCCCCACAGGCCATTGTGTGAGTGAGAGTTTCCAACACAGAGCAACCTAAAGCATTAGAGGAGGTCGTTTTATCATTCAGGGCTAGCTGCTGAAGCTAGAAATGGCTTGTGCTTATTCTGGAGTTAGTGACCAGCAAAGTTATGAATCAGTCTGACACCTTTGAACATACAGCCACCTTTATGAGCACAAACATCTAGAGGGCTGGACCTTGTGACCTTTCTGGACACGAGAAGAATAATGATGCACTTGTTTGCTAGTGAGCTGATAAATAAGATTGCAAGCACACATAAAAATATAAGGTTTCGGTGATTTCAGCATAGCATAAAAGCTTTACTACAGGGCCAATAACTCATTGAGAGGCATTTTGACTGATAAGGGAGTTTTAGGGCAGAAAGAGGATGAAACATCCAGTTTGATGAACAACGGATATGAAACAGTGAAGAATAGACATAGCAGAAGTGTGTTTGACTGGTTAGGGCACAACACTGGGAGTCAGGAGAGATCAAGGTGCTAGTCTTGGCTCTGCCACATATCTACTCTGTGACCCGGGACAAGTTACTTTACCTCTCTCTGCTTCCCGGTTGTCTGCCTTGTTTAGTTAGTCTGCATGCTCTTCAGGGAAAGGACTGTGTCTTACTATGTATTTGTACCGTGCCTAACAATGGGACCTTGCTCTCCATTGGCGCTTCTACGTGTTACCGTAATATCCAATTTACAAGCTAGGGCTCTGATCCCATGGGTCTACTCATGTAAAGTTAGTCACGCCTAAGAGTTTGCAGGATTGGGTCTAATTTAAAATAGCATGCAACAAATGGATGTGACAATAGCATACCAGCCAATATTTGCATACAAAAACCCCATGGGTTTTAATTTTCATCAGTTCCCAAACACATTGCCTATTTGTACTATTCAGACCTACTCCATCCATTCATTTTATATATTGCACTTAACATTCATTCCGCACCCATTTTCATTCCATCCCACCTTTCCATCCACATGTTCATAACACACATAGGCCTTTTACTCCATCACCTTCCCCCATTCAGTCCTCATTCACCCAGACACTCATTCTGCACACACACACACACACACACACACACACACACACACACACACACACACACACACACACACACAGAAAATACATACAGCCACGCATTCAGTACACCCATCTCCATGCTACATGCACTCATAACCACCCCCCACACCCATTCTGAACCCGTCTCACCATTCATTATATGCACACATCCCATCAACCCCAGGAGCTGTTCAAGCTATAGGAGGAGAGGGAAAGCCCAGCCATAGGCCCTACAAGTTACAGGCAAAACCCAGGATAAGGTTGGGGTTCCCACGTGTTCAGTGGAAGTCTCCTCCATCCCAGTGAACACTCAGCTCCATGCCCCCCATTCTTATTCCTGTCTCCACTTTCCCTGAGGAAGGGAGTGCTGTAGTCCTAATCTCCATGCAATCAGCGTACCCCGATATCTGTTCTCCTAATGCTAATGTTTGGCTTTTCTTTCCTGTGACAGTGATGAAGAATCCACCACAACCCTTAATATGTTGTTCCAATGATTAATTACCCTCACTATTAAAAATGTATGCCTTATTTCCAGTCTGAATTTGTATAGCTTCAGCTGCCAGCCACTGGATCGTGTTATGCTTTTCACTGCTAGACTGAAGAGCCCATTATCAAATACTTGTTCACAATGTAGATACTTATAGACTGTAACCAAGTCATTCCTTGTCAACTTTCTCCTTGTTAAGCTGAATAGATTGAGCTCCTTCAGTCTATCACTATAAGGCACGTTTTCTAACTCTGTAATCATTCTCATGGCTCCTCTCTGAACCCTCTCCAATTTATCAACATCCTGTTTGAATTGTGGACACTAGAATTGGACACAGTATTCCAGCAATGGTCACCACAGTGACGAATACTGAGGTAAAATAATCTCCTTACTCCTACTCCAGGTTCCCCTGTTTATGCATCCAAGGACTGCATTCGCCCTTTTGGCCAAGTGTCACACGTTCAACTAACTATCCCTCACAACCGCCCCCCCCCCAAATTTTTTCAGAATCACTGCTTCCCAAAATAGGGTCCCTCATGCTGTATGGATAGTCAACATTCTTTGTTCCTAGACTTATATGTTTCCATTGAGCTATATTAAAACACATTATTTACTATTGCCCAGCTTACTTGATTGGTATGGAAAGACAGCGCCTCCATTAGCGCTGGGTTCTCCAGCCCAATACAGGGGCATTTGATCAGCACAGACACAAAGGGCATGGAAAAGGTGTCTTTTAAATAGTTAGCTACCTCAAGGTAACGTGAGATAACATGATTGTAAAGGAGTTAATGGGCCTAGCTAGTCAGAAATGACCCTAGGAGAGGACCTTTTTTCCTAGTCTAGATGCGACTAATGGAAAAAGTGCCTCCTACTGACTCTACAATGCCACAGTCTACAGTACCACTCTCCGCGTAGTTGGTAAGCACAGAGTCACAGTGCCAGGTGGCATGGATTCAGGGTCTACACTACGCTCCACGGTAGACTGAGTAATTGCGTCATCGTGGTCTGATTTTAAAACCTATTAGCTCAACCAAAATAAGATGATTCGTCAGGGAAAATGGCAGCAACAGCATACAGAGCATCAATGCTTGAAGGTGAGGTTGAATGCCTGAGGCATTATTAAATTAACATAATACATAATTAGATATTGATTGATACCACAAAGCATGGACTACAGTTTACACAGACATGACCAACCACATCAATTTACCACTATGCTCTAACTGATGTAGCAAAGCTAGAACGTGTACCTGAAATTATAGTAATTGCTTTTCTTCTAGAAACTGCCCTACAGACTTTTAGCAAATCTATGTGTCTAATCCTGCTCCCGCTGAAATCAATGGCAAATAGCCTTGTCTCAACTGGGGACAATAGCACAGGCTTTGTTTAACCTTATGATGAATTTTTAGCTTACTTTTAGATAACATACTATTTATGTACTGGAACCAGTCAATATCTTCCTTCCTCCCCCTTTATGAGCTGAAACCTAAAGGCACCCACTACCCAACTTATTCTGGAGCACTGGGGAAGATACCTTGGCTCAGGCCTTGGGAAAAGATGCTGTAAAATACTGACTAGCTTGTAAAAAGAAGAACAGGAGTACTTGTGGCACCTTAGAGACTAACAAATTTATTAGAGCATAAGCTTTCGTGGACTACAGCCCACTTCTTCGGATGCATATATATATATGTATATGCATCCGAAGAAGTGGGCTGTAGTCCACGAAAGCTTATGCTCTAATAAATTTGTTAGTCTCTAAGGTGCCACAAGTACTCCTGTTCTTCTTTTTGCGGATACAGACTAACACGGCTGCTACTCTGAAACCTGACTAGCTTGTGTATGCATTCCACAGCCCATTGCTGCATAGGATCTGACCTCTTCTGTTGCCTTTTAGTGGCTACATCCGAAGAGGATATAAGCCTTGATTCTACAAAGAGTTGATGGAGATTTGCTGTTAGCTAAATTGATATATGACAATAAGTCCCAACTTCTGTTCCCCATAACATGTGGTTAGTGGGTGATCATAGCATCTGTATATAATATATGCAGCCCTGGGATTATGACTATATATGTGTCCAAGAGAGAGACAAAGAAGTGGGAAAATCTATACACAATAATTAGTTCCACTGTTTTAGCTGAGTCACATGGCCCCTCTCTCATTAAGTGGCCATAGAGACTGTTTTTCTTTTGAAATGTTAATGCAGCTCTGAGAAGGAATGGTGGATGATCAAGCGCCCATTCTCGGAAAGAATGATTCTTTAATTGTCCCCATCTGGGAATGCACACTTGACAAAAGTATCTAAGGCACATACGTGATCTCCTGGTTGCTGTCACATGCCATGCTGCCCTGTGCTGATTGGTTGTTTCCACCAACCCTCCCCCTCGCACTCTCTTCATCCCACACTTACCCCTCCTGACTCTCTTCTTCCCTGCCCTATCCCCTTCATCCTGCCTTTGCTTCCCTTTTCTTGCCATTTAGCTGCCCCCCTCCTAAGTAAACCCACCCCTACAAAAAAAAATCATGGAAGTAACATGATGTTGGCTGCCATCACACCATTCACTCTGCTTATGCCTTGTCTGTTTAGAGTGTGAGCTGTCTGGGGCAGAGACCAGCTTCTACTGTCTGTCCAGCGCCTAGCACAATGGGGTCCCACCCTTGGTTGTCCCTTAGGCACTACCATAATACATGATGCCTACTCATGGAATGGTTGGGCTCTTGTCATGGGTTTGGAAGGTATAGTGTAGAGCAAGGCAAGTGCCAGCTCTTCTGCAGGATAGCCCTCTTCTCCAGTGATCCCGCTGCACAGAACTCAGATGCCTCTTTAACCTTGGTCAGTCTGGCCGCCTTTGGGGAAAAAATCTGAACAGCAGAAGGAGGTGCAGAGTGCCTGGACACTTCTAAAGGGCGAGAGCTTGGGCTGCAGCTGGAGCCCTCTAGCACACCCTTGAAGACCAGCTAGCGTATCTCAGTGTAGATAAGAACACCTGAGCGATTAACGACAATGACACCCAGATAGACGCTAAACCACAAAGGCAGGGGATCCATCTGAGGCTGCAGAACATTGAGCAACTCACTGAATGGCAATGACTCTCTTTGGGGAAGCAGCCGGGATTTGAGATACTGGATGCCGCATAGCAAAGGCAAAAAGAGAGACTGCCCGAGAAGTGTTTCATTGTGAAAGCTAAGAGCACAGAGGAGGTATCTCGACTCACTCAGCCCACAGAGCCACATTCAACCATCCTGAGCAAGGGCCAGTAAATACTTCTTAGTGGAACACACAGTCTGTTGCTCCCTTTAACAGCAAACTGCTGCAGGGGACAAGCCTGGCCTTAGGTTTCTATGGGTCCTACACAAGTAGCATTGGTGTAGCCCAGTGCACCTTCTCTCCAAGCTGAGACCGTTTCCCTATTGGTAGCCCTCCCGCCGATGATGCACACAGGCTGCAGCAAGCTATGTAGCCTCTGGACAAGCAAGTCAGCAGGTGGAGCCTAAGGACAGGTTTCCTCTTGGGAAGCAGAAAAGGCAGTTAGAGAATCTAATCTCGATGCCAGCCTGTGTGCAGCGACCCACGGCTGCCATTGGAAGTCCGGCCATCTGATCAGGTGGATATTGCTGTTCTCCCTGAGCACGGTGAGTCATTCTGTTGCCATCGCCCTCAGGGCAGAAAGCAGAGTACAGTAGACAGACAGACAGACAAAGCACCACTTGTCAAAAACACTTTGACCTTTCGCTTCTCCAAAGGTGGTGTGGAATACAACCAGTTTTGACGGTGTATTTATTCTCCAACCCCATACACCTCCCCCACTTCTCATTCTTGCCCGGAGAACCCCTTGTCTGAACTTTCCAGAGCACTCTTTGATGCTGTCCTTTCTGTACCACACGTGCCTTGACAATGTGCAGGCAGGGAGGGGGCAATTTATAAATTAAACGGGGATTATTTTAGCACACGTTGTGGGGGGAGGGAGATATTCTGGGCCCAGCATTGCACCATTGATGTCAATAGGAATTTTGCCGCGGAGCAGGAGCAGGCCCTATATTTTCTGTGCCTTGAGAGCTAGAGGAGTCATTTCTTGCAGTAGCTAGATTTTGTGCTAGAGCTGAGAATTCAGTCTCTGCGTAGGAAATGCCTGAGTGGATTTTGGCTAAAGATTGAGGATTAGGAGCTGTGGGAGTCAAGGCAGGGCTTACAGCAGAAACGCGGATTGAATTTTTCACTGAATTGTATCATAACTAATGATGGGAAATATCAAGGAGTGTGATAATTACCTGTTGGACAGGATATTTTTATCCATCATGTAATTCGTTCCAAAACAGTGTTGCTAGCAATTTTCCGTGAATTTGTTCATGACGACACAGTGTTACCCCTCTTAGACAAGGGTTCTCCCCCGCAACCTTCACTGTGGGGGAAATGAACCCATGTGCGCTACAATAGAAGTCCAATAAAGCCTCTACACCATTAAAGCCCCAGGCTGGGGTTATTGGGTGGAACCTTGTATGGGCTGGTGTGGAAGGATGTGAGCAGAGGCCTGGGGGGGCCAGGGGCAGCTCAGAAGGGGGGAAATGGATCCACCCTTAGGCAGATACAATGGCTGTGACACCCTGGACCAGTGGCACAGAGGGTCTGCAGCCACTGTTCCATCTCGTAGGCTGGCATGGCAGCTCAGAATCCTGGCTCCAGTGTGGGAGGAAAGGGTTCTGTTCACCGGTGTTTCTCATGCTTCACAGGAGGTGCCTTTCCCCTTGTGAGAACAGTTTCACTAACAGTAAGGATTCTCTATGTCTTTACTCAAGAGTGGCAGCATGGGCTTCACCCCTTGTAGCTGTAGGAGCATCACCATGAAGGGCCAGGGTATACTTTATAGAGGCCACAGCTTCTCACCCAGTCGGGAGCAGCTGCAGCAAGCACAGGAGACATAACTTCCTCCTTACCACTCTTCAGTGCTGTTACAGCACCCCTCTTTAACTCTCCTCTTCTGGTACAGCCTGATGGCCGCTGGTGATAACTGTTGAATTCCAAAGGCATTAGCGGACTGCAACCTGCTTCGATGGGGGTGGAAGTTTGCTGTCATTGGAGCTAAGCTTCCATATTAAAAGAAAATTAACTGAAAAGAATTGACCCAATCCAGGACTTTCACTCCACATCACTACAGGTAGAGCCTTCAAAGAACTTTCTACCCTTTTGTCTGGAACTTCTCTGCCGTATGCTGATTGTCTGTTTCCTCCAAACTCCTCCGTCACAATTTCTTCACCTCCAGTTTCACACGTGCTCCGCTCACCCTCTTCCCCCTACCCTGTTCCCCTCAGCCACCTCCCCTCCAATGTCCCTCTCCCTTCCCCTTTCTATCTGTTTAGCTTATCCTCTCCTAAGAAACATCCACCCCAAAAATGGAACTAACATGATGTTTGCTACCATCCCATTGTCCACTCTAGACGGACCATTGGTCTCACCAGTATGGCCATTTTTATGTTCTTACACCCACAATTTGCCAGTTCAGTCCATAGTCTAGGAGTGCTCCTGGATTCCTCGCTGCCACCGAGTCCTCACAAAGCAGCATCCATGAATAATATTTTCTATCATCTCTGGTTGGCTAGGAAACTTTGTCCCACCCTGATGGACTATGACCAGGTCTCCGTTATTTACCTGTTGGCTGAGCTGCAGCAATGCAACATACCTAGGCTTGAAACCTTCAGCACTTAGGAGACTCTGGCTTTTATATGCAGAAAACCAGTTGTTGTGGCACAAGGGGGCTGTGGAGTTTTTATAGGATGTTTGGGGCAGGGAGGGGGCTCAGAAAGAAAAAGGTTGAGAATCCCTGATATAAAGCCCTGTCATGATAACACATTGGCTGGGGTGCTGGCCTAATCTGCCAAGGCAATTCTTATAAGACTGACCTAATGGGAAGAACGTGTCACCCACTGAATCATTGTCATTTTCAGCACCTGAGATTAATATCTAATTAATATTTGGGGTGATTAGACTCAGGCATGTGCTACAATGGTGGTACAATAAAGTGGTAAAATATAGGCACGCTAATAAAATGTGAAGGAGCAATGACAATTCCATTGTGTGTATCTAGACCCATAACACACTGGAATAGACAAGGTAATGAGAGTATAAAATGGATAAGCATCAGCATCCCTAATAGCCAAAATAAATTCTAAAACAGTGGAAAGACACAGCAACATCAACAATCAAAGAACAGCTCATAACTCTAATGGAAACTGCCTCATACAAAAGCTAATATTCAGATTGCCAGATAGTAGAGAGGAAAAAAAAATCCTAAAATATGGAAACCATCTGGGGACCAAATAAAATCAATAGATTCAACAAATAAAAACATGAAAACAGTCAGAACAAATCTCCTCCAGCTTTCCCTCCTACACTTCTCGGCCTATGTTGTCTATCCCTTGAATAGCATCCTTTGCTCTCCTAATTTCACCATGGTATGTGAAACAAGAATTACATATTTATCACGATAAGTGACTTTTATACTTATTGGTTGGCAAATGCTGTCCAGACTTCCCCAGTAATGACTGGGAGGGGAAGCTTTAACAGCAGCGTACAATATAAAACATATCTAATAGATCATCTTGTTCATATTAGCCAAAAGATGTAACTAATCATTGTATTAAGGGTGGGCACTCAGCACTCGTGCCCCTGTTCCTGGATATGATCAGAAGCATCAACTCGCATGCCAGTACTAGTTTCACGCCACCTTATGCCCCATCTCCTGACATAGACATGTTCAGTGACTATGATATGACAGCACGGGTGAGCGGGGACAGCAAATTAAATAGGAGTGTCTAATGTGATATAATATCAAAAGATAACCAGTGCAATTGAGGCTACATATGCAGAGGCATCCCGTCCCAGAGCAGGGAAGTAATAGTCATGCGCCGCAAAGCTGTTTTGTGAACGCTTCAGGAACATTGTGCCATTCAGCCCTGATTCTGCATCCATCGACGTCAAAGGGAAGTGAAGAGAATGGAGCAATGCCATTTTTTTTTAACCAAATTAATCCCGTTTGGCCAAATTTTACCCCCAAACACAAAACTCTACAGGAGGTGTGATTACCTGACACAATATTAGGAATGTTTTGCAAAAGCAGTGTAATATTTTGCCTACCTGTAGTTACTCTTGTGTTGTATATGGAGACAAAAGAATGGACCCAGAAATCTACCTGCTGTTTCCTAACAGTACTAATAGTATGACAGCTGGTGCACATGTGCAACATATATGGAGCACTCCAGGTGCTTAGATAGCCCCACTCCCTGTACGGTCTGTCTCATCCCCATTTTACAGATTGGGAACAGTGAGATTAGGTGGCTTCCCCAAGGGCTATGGGAGAGCTGGGAAATGAAACCCTGGCCCAATGCCTTAGCCAAAAGACCATCCTTGGTGCAGCAGCTGTCTCGTATACAAAGAAGCCACTTACACCAGTGCTACCATAACACCATTAAAAGAGACACAGCCTTAAAAACAATCATAATCCTAAAACCTCCAATGAACATACTCCAATGCTGCATATAGCCTCCTTTCTGCATGTTTGCCAGTGAGTTTGCATTCCCAGCCATTGTTTTTCATTGACTGAAATTAATTTCTTAGCTAAAAATAATCAACATTCCGTTCTATTTGCCATGAAGTTGGAAAGCCCCCACCCTCCAAAATAGGCAGAATGATGGTGCCTGCCAGGAAAACAATTCATGAATTATCTTATAATTTCATTTACAATATCATTTTTCCAAGACAGCCACAGAAACATAAACACCCACATTTCTCTTCTTTTTCAAGTTGACTGCAGCAGATTGTGTAAGTTTGGGAAAATTGATTTTTATCATTTTAATCATCTAATCTTCATCAACCTTTTAGCACAAAATTAAACTTCTTAAAGTGCTGTGAGATAATTAATATAGAAAATAGACTCTGCGGGGGAACTGTAATACCTGCTGCCTATATGAGACTGCCGGAGAAATGAACTAGCTGGGAGCTTTAAATAAGTTCATGGGAATGATAATGCTGAAGTTACTTCAGTTTCCCTCAAGTATACTGCATGACTTGATTAACATAATAGGTCAGACTTTAATTATTGTCTTGGGAAGAACAGTTTCACTCAGATCCCCACTCAAATGTTGATTATTTTTATTTTTATTTTTTGAGGAAATGGTCTTCGCTTTCAAAATTGCTGTTTGATGATTTGCCAGTGAAAAGCTTAAATGTCTTAACTGGCCTGGCCAAAGGGATCCTGCCCCCTTTCTAAAGACTCCAAGGGCCAGCAGCTAGGCCCGGCTCTAACTTTTTTGCCGCCTCTTTTGCCGTCCTGCCGTAACAATCCCCACAACGCCGCGCCACCGAATCCCCCCCCAAAGTTCCGCGCCGGGCCGCCCAACCACTCCCCCCCTCCAAGCGCCACGCCGGGCCGCCCAATCTCCCCCCCCCCCCCCGAGTGCCATGCCGGGCCGCCCAAACCCCCACCCAAACCCCGAGCGCCGGGCCGTCCAAACCCCAAGCGCCGCACCGCGCCGCCCAAACCCCCGCCGCCCCCCGAGTGCCGGGCCTCGCCAGGCCGCCCAAACCCCGAGCACCGGGCCGCCCAAACCCCCGCAAGCGCTGGGCCACCCAAACCCTGAGTGCCGGGCTGGGCCAGGCCGCCCAAACCCCCATCCCGAGCGCCGGGCCTCGCCGGGCAGCCCAAACCCCGAGCACCGCACTGCCCAAACCCCCGCGCCCCCCCAAGCGCCGGGCCGCCCAAACTCTGAGCGCCACGCCATGCTAGCCCCCGCCCCCCAGTGCTGCGCCGCTGAAACAAAAACAAACAAAAAATCTCGAGCCAAAAAAAACCCCACCGAACCAAAAAAAAACAAAAAATACAAAAAACCCCGAGCGCCCCCCCGCCACCGCAAGATTGGCCGCCCCTTCCAAGGTGCCACCCCAAGTACATGCTTGGTCAGCTGGTGCCTGGAGCTGGCCCTGCCAGCAGCTGTGGCTTGTTAGGGGGGCAGCCATACTAAGGGTGGGAGTCATCTAGGTTGCAGCTATTTTCTTACTTTCAGGATGGAAGTGTTTAACTGGACTTTGGGGTGGGAAAAGCAGAAATAGAATTGCTTAATTGCCCACCAAGAAGGGAAGCGCTCGAGAATCACTGCATGGTGAGGGGAGTGAGTGACCCTTCTCTAGTGAGTTTATTCTCCGGTAGCAGTGCCTCATAACTTATTAATGCTGAGAGCTATGTAAGTGCCCATGGAGGGCTGACCAGACCCCTTAATACAGAAAATATGTGCACTCACATAGCACTTGACATTTTTAAAGCACTGTCAAATATTAACTAGTTAAACAACTAATTAATGATGGAAAGATACCCACTGCTTGTGCTACTCATGAGCATAGGTGCTAGGCATATGCTATGTATGCTTTTTTACTTCCTGGGGGCAATATTTCTTAGGCGGAAGTGGAGGCTGGTTTTGTACACCCTTAATCTGTTTTATTAACTTGTGCTGAACCTCTCTCTTCAGCTGAACCCCCTGTGCTAGTGATCAGATTGCACCTATTCTGCTCCTAGCTGTGCCCATCCAAGTCCCAGTGGGCTCTTTCCAGATTTGCACCCTGCAGATTTCTACTGAAGTCATGTACGAATAAATTTGCATGACTAATAAGCATGCATGAATAAGTTTGTTATATGCAGCAATTACAGTGACTGCACAAGGGACTGCTCAAAGATCTGACGTCTAAAAAAACCCCTGGATTGGAACTGGACAATGGGGGGAAAGAAATCAAAGAATGCCAAATCATTTAACGCTCAGCAGGGAATGGATAAGAGTAGCAAAAATATCAGTTAGTTAATGCTGCCAAAGGAGCTAAAGGGACTAAGAAGGGCACTTATGAGTATAGCGGGGGAAAGGAAGTAAAAGTATTAGAGAGAAAATATGTCCATTAATTAATAAAGAGGATGGGCATGAAAATAATGATGACCCAGAATCTGTCTTTAATGAAACAGATAAAGAAAGGAAGTTTGAACCTTTAAGAAATGAGGAAAAAGCCAGTAAAAGTAATTTCTGCTAGGCGCCTGTGAGGAAATAGTTGGGGGAAATGAGTGCATATAAATTAGCTGGCCCCGATCATCCTGGGATAATTAAGGGAACCAGTGAACTCATTTCTCTGCTTACAATTATTTCCGATCAGGCCTGGACCCCTGAGGACTTCTCAGCTGATTGAAGAAAAGCAAATGTAGTGCCAATATTCAAAAAAGGAAAGACACATGATCCTGCCAATCATGCACCCAGAAATCTACCTTTTACCCGAAGAAAAAGAAAGGACCATAAAGTGGGGTGGGGGGATTATTAAGGGTCACATCATGGTTTTGTTCCTGTGAGGAGCACTGGAAGGGGATTGGGAGGAGTGCTCAGGTGAGGTGATGCAAAATGGCTCAGGGGATGCATGCTGCTACAGAATGGTGCTTCATGAATTCTCTCACGTACCTGCCTTCAGAGTCCTTTCAGACCATGCTGTCAAAACACAAGAAGCCAGCTGTCCTGGTCATTTGCTTGATGCCTTTCCACACTAACAGGCACCTAGAGGGAGAACGAACATTGACCACAATGCCTTTGGGCCAAGTAGAACCGCTATGCATGCTAGCTAGCACCCCCTTGTGGATAGGGACCCCGGACTTGCAAAGGTGCATTGGTAGCAAAGAAAGAGGCACCTTGTGTCGTCTTTCCTGCCCAGCATCCAATGTGGGACTAACCCAGCTGTGACCCTAAACATCAGTTTATAGAGGTGTTGAACACCCACATTTCCCACTGAATTCAACTGGAGCTCTGAGCGCTCAGCACGTCTGACAGCCCAGTCCCTGGAGCTCTGCAGGCTAGTCATGAGCAATAAGCAGCATGGGTCTATAAAGGATAAATCTTGCCAGACAAACTTGATTGCTTTTTTTTGCTAGAAATAGAAAATTAGTGGGTGAGGAGAACGCAGCAGGTGTAATATATTTGCATTTGAGTAAAGCATTTAATACTGTGTCTCAGGAAATCTTGCTTGAAAAATTAATTGGAATTGACTCGGTAGGAACACTGTCTTGTTGACTGAAAACAGGCTGAAAGGCTATAAACAAAGGTTAATGGTGAACTGCAAAGTTATCGAGTTCAAGGGTAGAGTAGTCTACTGGGTACTACAAGGTTCAGTGTTAGAATAGGTCTCATTTAACATCACTACGGATCTGGAAGAGAAGGAGGAAACAGCATGTCAATGAAATATGCACATGATTCTAAATTGGAAGGAGTTGGAAACACCCCGGACAGACAATACAAAGGGCCCTAAAGAGAAAAGACAACTGCAAACTGAGGGTCAGGTTGGCAAAATTCAAGCTCTGATGTATCTGGAGAAATACAGGGCTACGTTCTCTTCTGACAAAACTCCATGTAAGTCAACAGAGTTACAATAGTAATAATAAATCTTAGAACATAAATATCAATGGAAGGTAAAAACTGGGGAGCAGTAATGCTCAAAGACACATGGACTGGGGAAAGACAGCTGAGCAATTAGAAAGGAAAAGATCCACAAATATTCATTTAAATTGGAAAGTGAGTTCCAATTTGACCACATTCACAACCCTTTCATGTTCACTTTCCCCAAACACGAGAGCACTCAAGTTTTACTAGCCTGAGTACTTGTGAAAAGCCGAGGGTAGCTGGGAATATTTGCTAAATGTGTATTTTGAATTATGCTTCCAATTGGAGAATTTGGAATTTTCCCTAAACTGTGAATTTGCATAAGTCATAGCATCATTTTTGATCCCTGGCTGGATCACTAAGGTTGCTAAACAACAGAGTGATAATTGGGTGTGTTCCTAACCAATGCATAGACCAGAAATAATTTGCTGAAGAAATTCAGTTGAGTGTTTTGTGATCTATTTGCCAACAATTTTCAACCAGAATAATAGGTGAAATGCCATCTAAATATTAGCTGTAAATTATTCTCTCAGCTCTCTGGGCAGTGAACTAGACAGGTGTTTGCCAGGTGATATGGCAGCAAAAAGGCCAATGCAGTTTTTGGCAGCATATGCAGAGGTGCCATGTCCCAGACCATGGGATGAAATTGCCCATCTCTGTTGAACTCTGCTGTTCCTGCACCTGGAACATTATGTTCAGTTCTGGGAAGCTCATTAGCAAGGAGATATTGAAAAATTGTAGGGAGTTCAGAAAAGAGCAACACAAATTATCAGGGGGCTGGAAGGATTCATTTATAATGAAAGATTAAAAGAGCTAAATCTGTACTGTAAGAACTAAGTAGGTAATACACTGTTGCTTGGTGCAGAGATGACTAAGGAGAGACATAACAATCAATGGAGTTTTGAAAGGTGTAAACACCAAAGATAGAGAAGAATTATTTAGCGTTCAAGGGGGTAAAACAGAGCATAATGGGATGGAATTGAGAGAGGGCAAATTTAGACTGACTATAAAGGCACATTTCCTGACGCTGGAAGTCTCAAGGATTGCAACATTTAAACACAAAGCCAGAAAATGTAGTATAAGATTAATCCCATATTGCCAAAGAGATCAGGTAGATGACCTAAGAGATCACTACGGTATCATACTGTTTGCTTCAGGAATAACACAGATTTCTAACTGTGGGTTTATATGGCACCCAAGAAAAAGTTAAAATGTGTAAGGCGTGTAACCACAAGCTGGTAGTGACAATCATCCAATGAGAATTTGTTCTGATGAAGCAATGCCTGAAACGTGTTTCCCTATGGATTCGTTTTTATGGGTGTCTCTACTGCAGAACCAGACAAACCTGGAATTTTCCCTTTCCAGTTTGCTGGTGCCATTGGAATTACGCTTTCCTCAGTCTCTTACCCTTAAAGTCAGGTGTTTTTTTCCTACTGACACTCACCTTCACAGTCTTAAATACGTGTACCCCAATCACAATAGCCACACGATGAGATCAGGCAATCCTTAGACCTTTCCCAAGCAGAATCCCACTTGGCTTCCGTAGGAATTTTGCCCAAGTAACGACTTCAGGATTTGAATCTCTGTCACTAACAATCTGACTGTCGCTTGAAAGTACCCGTGTGATGGCATCCCAGGCTGCTTTATTTACTGGAAACTGGGACTAGTCCAGAGTGAAAGCATTCTTGACTGGGTTCCTCCATTCCTGGAACTTGTTGGTACTGCACCTTTGCTAATAAAATCCCCCATCCCCTCTAGTTTTCAGGTTACTTGGTGATCCATGTGAAGCAACATGGTATGTGGGTTTCCCCATTTATTTTGTTTTACTTAAGAATAACTTACATAGTGTCAATTTCGCCTCTTGACTATTGACAACACACTGTACTTTGAGCCAGACAGCTGACAAACTGCCTTACAGAAAATCACTTCCAGAAGTGGCTGGCAGAGACCTGTTTAGCCCTGTTCAGAATTCAGGCATCCAGTGTTGCCTAAGTTCTGTTCAACTCACGTCGTTATTGTAGTAATTTCCTGTGCATTAAAATCATGGGGATTGGTTCTCCTCTCTCTTTCATGGTGTTAATTAGAACAATTCTGTTGAAGTCAATAGAGTTACACGGGTGCTTAAAAAATAATCAGGCCCCTAGTATCTACATCAGAGACAGGCCCATGTCATAAAGGTCAGAGCAGGATCTGAACTTCCTCAGCGCTAAGGGGTATTTGAATCCAGAGTGCTGGGTCAGGCTTACCTCTAATTCACACTCCATTATACATTTAGCAGAGTTAAAATGACCATGAAAAATATAATAGACCAGCATAATCAGAAAAAAGGTGAAAAGTAAAGCCATCAAACATCCATACCATGGTACTGCATTCAAGGAGTAACGATGCTACATCAGGTGAGCATTTCCCTTATCTTGAGGGCTAAATCCTGCTTTCATTTGGACCCAGTACAACTTCTTCACAGTGAACAGGCAAAGAGCTTAACAAGGCAGAACGTGGATCTTTCTCTCCAAGTTGCTGCCCTTGGAGAGGCAAGTTCTTTTCATATTGTCCATGGTGGTTGCTGAATGTGAAGCAATGCAGTCAAAGAATGACTTTGTATCACTATGAGCTGCTTTCAATTTGTATTCTACCTTCAGATAGTTTCATTTCTTTTGCTTGTAAGTAATTTTTTTAGGTTTATATATATATAAATATATATATTTGCATCCTTGTCTTCTCATTAAAATTTCCTCTTCATTATATTGCATTTCAATAACATTTCCTCCGTACCGGAGCTCACAGAGTACATCCCAACTAATAAGAATTGCACACTCTGCACACGTAACCAATTATAATTGAATCTTATTAAGTTTTAATTGCATATGTTGACAAACGTTGCATTTGCCACAACAGATTATGTATTTTAGTCTGATTGTATCATTAATTAATGAAAAGCTGGTACCATTTTGCATGAAATCCATTTTTGGTTTGCATAACAACGATTGACATAACATAAAACTGTTATGGGGAGTCACAAGATAAAACTTCTTACTTTCTTTTTGTTTCTTTTTAACTGTTTAGAAAAGTTATATATATTATTGTCACAGTAAACTGGCTGACCAAGTATTATTATTTTATCCACTACAATTGGTTAATAACATAGTAAAAGCATCCTGATTGGTTAATAACTTAGATTGGTTAATAATTAAGACAGATGGTGTTTTAATATCATGTGCTGGAAAGAGCTGCAGGAGACACTTAAAGAGCCACTTGCAGCTCACGAGACAGTCTGAGTATCTATCACTGGGCTACAGTTTGATTTTATACAGAACTTTTCTAAACATATTTATATATATAAACTAAATATTTCCCATCATACTATTTAAATCTGAATATATAGTACTGTAGTAAATGAAACAATGAATTCACACTACTGTGGCTCTTTTGGGTAATGTTGATCGCTAATGTGGCTCCTGAACTACTGAGGTCGGCCTATCATTGCTCTAGCCTCTTCTGCAGTCGGATGCCTGTGACAGGCAACAAGTCTCAAAGCTACCACAGGGTGGCAGACTTTTAGACTAGCACAGTGGTTCTCAAACTGTGGGTTGGGACCCCAAAGTGGGTCGTGAATGGTGTTGCCAGGGCTGGCTTAGACTTGCTGCGGCCTGGGGCTGAAGCCTGAGCCCCACTGCCCAGGGCCGAAACCGAAGCCCGAGGGCTTCAACCCTGGGCGGCAGGGCTCAGGTTGCAGGCCCCCTGCCTGGGGCTGAAGACTTTGAGCTTCAGCTTTGGCCCCCCTGCCCAGAGCAGTGGGGATCGGGCTTTGGGCCCCACACCCAGGGAAGTGGGGCTTGGGCAGGCTCAGGCTTCAGTCCCCCGTCCTGGGGTCATGAAGTATTTTTTGTTGTCAGAAGGGGTCGCGGTGCAATGAAGTCTGAGAACCCCTGGACTAGCACTATGCTCTTAGCTAAACTTTCCAGGCCAAATTAATTTCAGTGGTCAACACCAATGTTATGCCTCCAAATTTTCTGCCCAGTTCCCGTGTAAACCAGTGTTTGCATTCACGAAGGAGTACTTATGAATTTGACTACCCCTTTTGTGCATATGCTTAGGTGCCTACCATTGGCTATGTGGCCACTTTAGTTACTGGGCAATTAGATGAGATCAGCAGATGCTAAATAATTTGAGGAATGGAACTTCTGGGACTTGGGGTATTACAGGGGACTGGAAAATCTGGCAGCACATTGCATTGTTTTGGTGCAATGTCATTTGGGCAATAAGTGTTAAATCTAGCAGCTGCCTCGTTTGTCATCCGGTGTTATAACAGAAACAAGAGAGTCTAAATACTATAAAAACAGTATATTCCCCCCAAAATTATAGAAATTTTAAATCATTTTACTTGCCTATCCAGTAGCTGAATATATTTACCCTATGTAGTGATAGCTGATAGAGGTTTTTTCCACATAATATAGATACATACTGTGTTTAGGGCTTTATTCTGCTTTTTCTTGACATGTATTCAACTTGCAGCCCCTAAGCAGCTAGGCAGGGTATATGGTTACCCTAAAATGTTGTCCTTCAGAATCAGTATTGTACTGGGACATATACTGACAAAGCCACAGATCACGTGTGTCAGTCGAAAGATCCTTAAGCTGTTCATGCTTTGTTCTCCCACAAGGTGAGGGGTTTCCCCAACATAGAAGTCTCACATACTGTGGAGGCCCATCCATTTACAGATGATCCCACAATATGCATTTTGCCTCAACAAATATAATTTTCCTTGGCTCTGAATCCAGAGTGCAGCCACACTCTGGATCTGGTGAAGGGGAAGGAAAGGATTTGTGACAAAGAGGCTTTGTCAGACAAATCAAAGTGCAGGTGATGTGTCCAGTTGGTGGGGGGAATTGCTCATAGCTTTGATAATAAATAATACAGCACAAGCATTGACAAGCCTCGCAGTAACCCTGTGAATTAAGTCAGTACTGTTATCCAGAACAGATGCAAAAATTAAGGCACAGCAAGGTAAAGCCCCTTTCCCAAGAAAGCCTGTGGTGAAGCCAGGAATAGAATACATATCTCCTGACACCCAGGCTTGTGCTTTTAGCCACAAAACTATGCTCCATCCCTTCAGGCCTCCGGAAGAGAACTTTAGCTTTTATCAGCAGTCAAAAAGGGGCCTTGGTAATGGACTTAGATACCAAGTTATTGGACGATCCTGGAGCCAGCTGATAGATTAATGGCTTTTATGTTCTCTGACGGATTTACAGAGAATCTCAGAGGACAACATTTGAACAGTCTGGGTTCCTCCATGCCATTTTGGTCTGATACATTGAATTTTTGATAACTATAAAACTCTCCAATGGGAATGAGGAGCTGTGGTGTTGTTGTGTGGAATTAAGCACTTCCGCCTGGTTCTCTGTTTACAGCAAGAAGATTTATGTTTTTATGCTTCAAGGATTTGTGTAGGGATTTTATTCCCGTTATTAATTATTGTTGTTCGTGATGACTCATGGTAAATGTATTTTAAAGTGTTCTATGCTTTCTGGGAATAATAAATGGTTGAGATGCGTCTTACCTTTTGAACCCAGAAGGGCTTAAGGTTTACTCTAGCCTTACCTTACCTCTAAGGGATGGTTGTAAGACTATATATCTAACAGGGCTGCTGATAATGTGGAGGTGGTTATGCTGGATTTTACATTTACTGTGATTTATGGCAATTGCCTGTGACTTGAAACCAATTTTGACTGAACTATTTTGATGTGCACAGGTCTAAACCGAGGAACGGTGCGATATCATTCCTGTAACTCTCAACTCTCCCCTCACATCTTTTCCCTGCTAAGTGTTACCCCCACTTATCATGTCTAAAACTAGGCCCTGATCCTGTAACTGGATCAGCACGGGCAGACCCCTGCAGCTGCAGGCAGCTGTATTCAACGTTTGCTAGAGGGAGAGCTGGTACAAAGTCAGGTCCTGTAGAAAGGGCAAAGAGGAAACAAAAGCATGTGGGTGTGGGTGTGTTTGGGGGCATATTGACTACTGGGTTCCTGACAGGATTTGAAGAGAACAAAAAAAAACACCAAACCAGAATGTGCACAGAATCTGCATTAACCTTAAAGGAAGAAGAGGGAGGGTTTCAGACCAGTGCAAGCAATGAGATTGTTAATGAACCCCTTGCCAAATGTCTTGTTTTAAATCAAAGCTGTTTTAATTAAATAAGCTCATAAATCTCCTAAATCCAACAAACTACAATTTTTGCATCTGCACCATTGAAAAATGGCCAAACATATTATCTTTTTTTTTCGTATGTTGTATATTTGTTCCTGGCCTGAGACCTTGTCTGCCAAGCTTCAGGGCTGAAGCAAATTTTTATGTTTGAAGCTTAGTAGACACAAACCGCAGAAAAGAGAGGAGTTTATCGCTGAGGTGCTGGCACAACCTTAACTAGTGCCGAACAGCTGGAGAATCTGGAAAACACATCTGCCTTGGAGGCAGTGGGGAGAAGAGGGAATGCTGCGAAGAGCCAACAGAACCTTGCAACAGAAAGGAACAAACTGAAATTGGATGGACCAATTTAAAGGCAGGAGATCTGTTAGTTTAAAGGCAGGAGAACACAAAGCACATAGATGGCAAACAGGATTGTTGGCAGGACTGTGCGATGCTTGCTTGCAAAGGGATTAATGAAGTAGAACAGCAGTTTGGTTCTCAGGAACTGAAAGCCAATCACATCCAGAAGGGTCACTTGAACATTTGAGTCCATGAGTCAAGCCTCCATTGAAACCCATTCTGCAGCCAGTCCTTTCTTCCCTTCCCTCCCAGCCACCTCCTCTCCCAACAAGCATTGAGGATCCCATGGATACCAGGAGGCTTTATTGGATTTCTGGAGAGATGGCGGGAAGGAGCAAATCAGTTGGGATGGGGAGTTAGGAAGGTTGCCTGTTTGGAGGAACTTTCATCTGGTTCCCAGCCCTGACGGCACCTTAGCTCATATTCACTGAAATTTCATGAACCTGGGCAGAGGTTAGGGGAATGCTTGGAATCTTAAATCCCAGGCTCATTTCTGGGAGGTCTGGAACTTGGTTTGAATGTTTTATACTAGTTGTAATAGTCTACTGTACCAGGAGACTCTGGTTATTGAGTGGTTTGCTGCTTTTATCCACAGTTCTGTGATAATCTTCTGGTCTTTCAAATGGCAGAAATCCCAGAAGATTATCACAGAACTGTGGATAAAACAAAATAAGTGTTCTGCATGGAAGAATATTTGGCATATTTCCAGACCTTAATAAATACAAAGCCCCATCAGCCTAAAGAAGCATTAGGAGTTTATGATGCAGAAATAACTGGCTGCATGTGACGCATTTCCAGCTGATGGTAGCCATCCATTAGAAGAGAATATTTCAGATATTATGTGGCTGGATTTGATTTCATTGCTGCAGGCCAAATGCCATGGACATGAGGCAAGTGCTTCAGAAGCATAACTGTGCCACATGCAAACAGGACAGATATCAGAAAGCAGTAGGAATAATTATCCCTCAGCCATTTAGTAGACAAATGGGGTGATGGAAAATATCTTCTGTAATAGCTGAGTTTGTGTAGCTTGTATGTGCTATGGTGTCATCTCTGCTCTGGCTTCATCGAGCTCCAAGGCATCTCCCCAAATGGATGTAAACCTTTTATGAGCTGACTGTTTGATTTGAAACAGTCTCTCGGAGGTCAAGTGAATCAGTTGAAAGGCAAGAGAGGATGAAACATTTTCATAGCCATTTTAACAAAAGGGGAAGGAAGCTTTCTCATTCTCCAGCAAACAAAGTGGGCACACCAGGGTTTAGAATGGCAGCATTTGACCCAGTAATAATAAAATGGAGTCATTCTACAGGGTCAAGGATATCAAAGCACTTTACAGATACTAATCCCCCGAACTCATTCTGAGATAGCTAAGCATTTATTTTACAGATGGACAAACAGGCGCAGAGAAGTTAACTTGCCCAAGGCTAACACAAGGAGTCATTGGCAGACCCAGTGATAGAGCCCAAGAATCAGCACTCCTAGCCCCTCATTTTAATCACTAGCCACACTCCCACCCTGAAGTTAATTAATCCAAGAAAAGGAAAATATTGTTCTCCACATCCATGTGTGTGGTGCAGATGACAATACATTATTGTACCGTGAGATTGGTTCCCGAATACACTTTATTCACACGATCATTATTCATTCATATTGTGGCCCAGTGGATTTGAAGAGAGTTTATTTTCTCTGTAAACTTTAAGGTACCCCACCATTCGGATGGACACCCTGAATAGCTTGAATATAGTGAGCAGGTTTCATCCCAAGCTCCATCCTATCCCATGCTGTTACTTCCCAGAAAAGGCTTCACTTTGACTGGATGAGAAATGCACCAGCCACTCCTCTAATTCTGAAAGTTCCTGGCATTTGTCAGATTGTAAGTAAGGGTGAGCCAAAAGCCAATCAAACTGAATAAAGGGCCCTATGGCCTTAGATACTGAATTTCCTATCCTCAGGGTTCCATTCATTCTTCTGTTTACTACTTTTGGTGAAACAGAAGCGTCGAGCCCTTACTGACATAGACTTTTAGATTTCTCTGATAAAGCAAATCTGTAGAAATGTCAACGCCAGTTGTGGAGGACTTAAACCCATTTGAAGGAGCAGTTCACTGCTGAGATCTCTTTGCTGGAGAGACTCTAATGGGCTTGTGCCAACACGAAATTGAAAGGAGGTTTGTGGTGATCTCTACTCCCCTCATTAACTACTACAGACAGGATAGAATTCCCATCTTTGTCCCTGAGGCACATTGAAATACCTTTGGAGAGCAATTTGTTTGCCTTTAGGATGCATCAGAATTCACTCAAGTGTCAGGTATTTTCCAAACGCTTTCTGCGTGAGGGATATCTCTGGACCCTTCTGCAGGGTCTTCACAGCTCCACCCCACCCCTATCCTTATTTCAAATGCTACCAGTTGAATACTATGCTATATTGCCAATATACTCTACATGTTCTTCATGGACAAACCATAAACATTTCCAGAAAATTGCGCTTGTTTGCCAAGCCTCTTTGCTTCCTTCCTTGGTTGTGCTCATGGTCCTCAGATGTAGGATCTGTTGCTGGCTAAAGTGGCGGGGTTATTTTGGGAGATCCATGCTCAATTGTGGACAGCTCATCACTGAGTGACATTGTTGGCATGGCGATCATTCCCATCAGAGTGAGCCAAGAAATACTTCAGCTGGATGTGACATTTCAGCCAAGCCGTTACTCTTGGCTGGGACTTCTTACATGAGAAAATGGGGTGTCCAGGATGATACTTGATGCCTGTGGAATTGCACGGTGTCCTTTGCTGCAGTCCAAGAAAATTATGCCACTCTTCTAATGCTGTCACCTCAGCCCCAGCATGCCCCTCTGAGAAGAACAACTTTAGGAGTCGAATGCTGCAGCAGAACTACAGCCTTCTCTGGAGCAGTGCTTCTTTCTGCTCTGGAATGTCAGGGTCTTTGTTTATTGCTGATTCTTCTGTAAAGCTGGGGTTGGCTGGAGATCAAGCACCCTAATGTAATTGAAAACAGGAGTCTGGGAAGTGAAACAGAAAAAGGGGCTGCTGTTGAGGTTAGGCTCATGGCCTGCTGCTCCCTCCCCCTGCTGTTTTCTATTGTTTTCCCAAGAGTTTAGGATCAGATCAGTTATATTTTATGAGAGTTGGATGACGGGATTTGTCAATCATAGATTGAGTCCCTCGTTTGTGAAATACCAAGCCCCTTTTCTGTGAGGTGTAGGTTATAATACAAGAGCCTTTTTGCTGTGGCTGCCAAACCAAATACGGTTTGGACGGAGTGCTGCGTTCTGTAAAGGCTGATTCTTTCATTCTGAGGTCACAAAGTTGCTGACACCCTCTAACATGCACACCCGGGATATTCAGACACACACTGTTGGAGCTGACCTTGAGCTGATGTTTTCTATTATACTGAATGATGATAAGACTTCCTCACCGGGATCTCTTCAAGTGCTAAACTGCAAGGGAAGAACTTTACAAAATCCAGGCTAATCCAAAAGATGACACTATGCCCAATCATGGGAGGGAGACTAGAAACAGAGACCCTTCTGCAGATAGATTCCCTGCTCCTGTGCTCCAACAAAGTCAACAACAGACAAGCCAGCTAACCTCTATTCTCTACCTTTTCTTGTTCTCTACATGCTTTAAAAGAGATGGAGTGTGCCACAGTCTTTTGTTTAGAAGGTCCCTATGGTCTGGCATTTGTAGTTACAGAGTATATAGTCAGGATCTAGTGTAATCTGTTTCAGAAAACTGTTTTAGGACAATAACATAAGGAACATGTTTGTTTCCAGATGAAAAAAGCTGGAGATGTATTAGGAAAGAAAATGCTGCATCCATTTCCTTTAGGTATTCACAGCACCATCTCCCAGCTCTTTCAATGCCTGGCCAAAATCAACAAATGGATAAAGAGCAGCTGGCTAATGCTGAACCCAGGCAGGACTGCAGCAATGCTAATGGAAAGAGGAGAGTGCTTGAAAGAACTTGCTTCCTCTGTGACACAACTCAGTATCATGGGCATCTGTTCTTAGGTGGTTACATTGGCCTGGAGCCCTGAGTACTCCTCAGTACTGTTAGCTGTCCAAATACCCAGGACAATCAGAAAGCCACTCACTTTCTTCAGGTAGTGACCAGAAGATGGTGCTCTATCCTATCAGACACAGCGATTCACACTTCAGCCCTCACCCTATTGACCATGTTGATTCATGCATTCCGGGCCTCCTGGACTGATTTTTGCAACTCTTCATATCTAAGAATGAAGCCCATCTCCTGAGAAAGTTCCAGCTGATCTTCCACTTCCTGAACTGCTAGAACATCGCTCTCCCCCTCCCACTCTTAGTAGACGATTCTGGTGATATTCCCAATCTACTGTTCCTGACTTGACTACGAGGGAGATCGCAGTTGCCCTTGCCCATAAAAATGCCCACAGGACAGTGCCCTAAACTCTGTTAGGTTCCCCTCATGATGCTTCCTTGAAATCTTCCATTGGATGGCTACTGCAAAGCCCTTTTGAATCCCCAAGATGCATGTTCATCCCAGGGACCTGCTGGAGGTACAGGGCTGTTGGGACTGAGGCCTCTGTATTGACCCTAACACACCTTCCACTCCTCTTCCCACTCCATTTCCTGGGCAGCGTGGTTCCAACAGAGCTGCACTGCCAGGAAATTCTGCTGTGGCATCTGCCTCTAAGGCCCAATAGTGTATTACCTTGTGCACACAGAGCACCTGTGGGTTTGTATGCGACTCATACACTAGCATTTATTCTTTCTGCCCTTAGCTCGCTCCTTCCCTGCCCACCCCCTGCCCCATCCTGCACCCAGGGGAGAACTATCGGTGGGGTTCCTCAGGAGCTAGGGACAGTGCAGCAAAGACAGCTGACTCCTTCCCCTATCTCCCACCCATGCAGACCAGGAAAATTCCTTCATGAATTTGGGGAAACGCTCAAGCCTGTCACATTACATCTCCAGTGGATTTCTCTGGCCTGAGAGCTGTGCATGTGTATCGGTACGGTGTACAGTTACTTAAAATACAAGGGAGTGGGAAGCGGAAAGTACCTTTATAAAACCATGTATTTGTTTAACAAGTGGGGATCACACACTTCCTAGCGTGTGTAAGCTGAGCTTGGTGCATGCCAGGGGCCCTTGACTTCCCTCCATTCCCCCTCACAAACTCGCTGTGTGTCACCCACACCTTGGCAAGGGCCCTCTGGGCCTCACATTCCCCCCACCTCCAATACCAGGGTCCCCTATCCTCCCCTTGCCAGTGGTTCGGTGTACCCCCTTTCCCACTTCCCCCATGGCAGGGACTCTGTGTGCCCCTTCTTCCCCCACATCAGGATCCCCCAAATTTCTCCTCACCAGGGGTTCTGTGGGCTTCCCTGTACCCCTCCCCCATTCCATGGTCTCCCAATCTTCTCCCCACCATGGCAGGGGTTCTGTCTGAGCCCCCATTCCTGTGTCTCCCATTCCCCCTCTCCCATTTCAGGGTCCCCCCAATCTCTCCCCACTATGGCATGGGCTCTCTATGTGCCCCTATTCTTCTTGTCCCCTATTCCAGCATCCCCCATTCACCTCCCCGCCCCATGGCAGGAGCTGTGCGCCCCCTTCCTCCCTGCAGGGTTCTCCATTCTTATCCGCATGCCAGGGGCTGTGTGCATTCTCCCAGTCTCCCCTTTTCTCCCTATGCCTTCCCCCACACCATTCTTCTTTATGTCTGGGTGATACGACATTCAGGGTGTCAACTAATTAAACTCTGTTGGGAGGATGAGCAGAGATAATGTAGATGTATTGTTATGCTGGGTGATCTTACTGGATGCCATGAAGCAGATGTTTGATCACTAAACCATTACAGAGGTACTTAAAGCTGTGGCTGTGCTAAAGAGCTGGCAGAAGCTTTGTGTCCCCCCCTATTTCTCCATTTTGATTTTCCAATTTCCCCCCAAATCAATAGGATTCTTGCCCTTGATGCCTAGAAAATTCCATGAAGTTTTGGAATTGATCGGATGTGGCATTCAAAAGTTACCATGTGACAGACAGACAAACAAACAAACAGAGAAATGCCTTGGAGTTTGTGTAAAGTCTTTGCAAGCTGGGCTTAAAAAATGGACTGTCCTGGCCAAAATAGGACATATGGTCACCCTACCACTGCAGGATTTAATAGTTATATGTGACAACTGGCAGGGCAGCGACTGGTCATACATACCACTTGAGTAAAACACCCCATCGGGATGGAATATGTCCTTCCTAGAAATCAGTCACCAAGTCTGAACCACTCTGAATTAGCTCAAGATGACTGGATATGTCTACACTGCAATATAAGGTTAGTGG
Organism: Chrysemys picta bellii; assembly: GCF_011386835.1. Taxonomy (NCBI): domain Eukaryota; kingdom Metazoa; phylum Chordata; order Testudines; family Emydidae; genus Chrysemys; species Chrysemys picta. The sequence continues at coordinate 11,672,209 of NC_088799.1, read as the reverse complement.
GACTGGAGTCAGCTGTCCGGTATTAGGGAATCCTGGGCTTGAGCATGTACTGTGTTTTTTAACCCAATGTTAAGACTATTCTAACCCATGCTCAAACTTGGAGCTCTGGTGTCCACACTGCAGCATCGAGACCTGAGTCAAACCAACCATATCCCAGAGTTCCTAGTGCCCTCCTAAAATGTGGCCTCTCTAGCCCTATGACCATGATGCACTGTGGGAAAACTTTACTGCCTGCCCTGCACATTGCAGGAAGTTTGAACAGCCCGCCAACACAGCCTGATGAGCAGTCATTTTGGTCTGTGCAATCCCAGCTACTGCAGCCAGCAATATAGAGAAGGTATCTTTTTTGAAGAACTTCTCTTACTTGTGCTTTCACGCCTGTATCAGGAAACTGGCAGAGCATCCATGAGGCACTGGTGGACATCTCGGTGGCATTTTCTGTCCCAAGGACCTGATGGATTTCCTGATGGAGCAGCAGGAGGAGGAGTACCCTAGCATGGGAGACTCGCACTGGCAAATGCGGCTTAGTACAGTTGGCATAGCTGCTGATGCCCCCTATGTAAACCAGCCTTTCTGGTGTAAGGCCAGAAGCACAGACTGGTGGGATCACAGCGTCATGCAGACCTGGGTTGACCAGCAGTAGGCCCAGAACTTTCACATGAGGAAAGCTACATTTCTGTAGCTTTGTGAGCAGCTTGCCCTCACCCTCCAGTGTAAAGAGACACAATTGAGGTCATCCTTGCCGGTCCAGAGGTGGGTTGCTATAACTGTCTGGCAGGTGCCTACCCCAGACTGTTACAGGTCCATTGCCAACCAGTTTGGGGTTGGAAAGTCAACTGTGGGTAAAGTGATGGTGGAGGCATCGGAGGCGGTCAGGTGTTTGGTTTGCCCCAAGGTGGCAGGCATTAAAGATATTCCAGGAGTAATTGCTGGCTTTGGGAGAATGGAGTTTCCTAATGGTGCCAGAGACATTGATGGGATTCAAGAGCCCATAGTTTGCCCTCCTCAAGAAGCACATGAGTGCATCAACTGGAAAGGGTACTACTCCATTGTTATGCAGGCCCTCGTGGACCATAGAAGCCGATTTATGAATGTCAGTGTGGGCTGTATTGGAAAAGTTCAAAATGCCAGAGTTTTTCACCACCCAGGAGTCTATATTCATGGACAGGTTGGGACACTATTCCCACCAAATGACATTTAAAAAACAGAGGTGTTATTCTGCGGGACTTCATGTACCCGCTTTTGCCTTGGTTTATGAAACTGTACCCTGATTTCAGAGTCCTGGCAAAAGACAGTTTAATTGGACTCTCAGCAGGTGTAGAATGGTTGTTGAATGTGCTTTTGGCAGATTAAAATTATGTTGGACATGTCTACAGAACCATTTTGATGCCAGTGTCATCAATGCTGTCCGTGTTACAGTGGCTTGCTGTGCTCTTCACAACCTTTGTGAAGCCAGAGGTCAGCCAATTGCCCCCAATTCTGCCCAGTACACAGGTGTAACTCTGTGGACTTTGTTGGTGTTAAATCTGGATTTATGCTGGTGTAACTGAGAGCTCAGTTTAGTCCTCACTGTCTTTATCAAGTTGAGAAATGAAATTTGGATTTCCCCTACCTTGAGAGTTGATCTTGACAAATATGCTTGAGTTTCTCATTACTGACCTCATCTAAGAAAGCAGCAGCCGTCTTGGCTTTCCTGGGATTTCCTGAAGAAGAAGGATGGAAGCTATAGGTTGTGCATTAATTTTAGAGGAGCCACTGCAAATGCTCACTGCTGTTCATCTCTTTTGCAACATAGAGATCAAACATTACAGTACACACCAGGGGCCAAATTCCACTGCCAGCTGGGGACGGGGGGCACGTTGGTTCATTTCTAACTGGCTGACTGATATCTACCTGCAGATATTTTTAAAAACTGTTGTCCATGTGTCAAGCATTCACCCATTGATAAGCCAGGAATTAAAGCCTCAAGCATAGGTACAGTATTAGAGCAAAGGTTTTAGTGTATTGTTGCTTTAAGTGTAAGTCCTGGGATGGGATGCTGCTTTCGTGTCAGAGCGAGTACTGGAGGAACAAAGCAGCAGCGGAGTCTCTGATTTGATTCTGCATTCTGCTGTAAAGGTTTGTCACAGTGCCGCCCAGCAATCTCAAGAAGACAAACTTCAACAGCAAACTTATATACTATCATAAGCTGGCTTTCCAGACGTATGTTAAAGGTGAGCTGGTTTTCCTTAAATAAGCTAGCCGAAGTGTGGACTAAATTAGCTCCTATTTGGAAAAGGACAATATCATTCCTAAGGCAACTGATAAAGACAGGGAACCTAGAAAATCAAAGCTCCACTGTGTGCCGCCTGAGAGAGATCTTCACGCACTAAGTCCAGGATAGCATTCACAAGGCAGCAGTCCCCTCCACATTGATTGTGGCTTGTGAGTAATGTTATGGAGTCCAAGCTGCAGTGAGCATCAGACAGAAGAGACTAGAACTTGATTTGATTTTATCCAGGGTAGCACCTTTCATACTTGACAAATCCCAGAGCGCTTTACAGATTAAGAGACCTTTCTGCCCACAAGGACTTTGTGCTATTTTAATACAGGCCAGCAATTAAACCTGATTATAGTAGAGGCTTTGCGTTTGGCCCAGAGGGATAGAGATGTTGTATTGTATGTTAGAATCACTACTGCTAATATTAGTGAGACAGCTGAATGCCCGTTGTTCTATTATAGTTATTTATTGCCTTGGTCTGCAGAGTGTGTGATATTTCTAGGGAATCAAGCAATCGCTGTGATGAGTTGTGTTGCCTTTGCTGAGGGATTACATTATGGCATAGCGTTAGGGGGTGAGAGCTGTTTAAGCACACTGTGCCTTTAAGAGTTAATTGAGCTATTTGACCATAATGCCTGTCAAGGAGAGTAGAAAGAGGGTGAGCAACAGTGGCAAAGAGGGGAGACAACAATTCTAGTCCTCTGTGCAGAAATAATGGCAACACTGTTGAAAGAGAAAATAAGTAAATAGACGTGCTGTGCGAGATAAATGGTGCCCTGGGGATATTTGTTCCTGCACTCTCAGATCCCTCTCGCTTTGCCCAAAGGGTAGAGCATTGGGTTTTTACTGGCTTACTTTACCAAGGGCTATATGGAGCATAAACAAGGGAACTAAATAAAGAAAATACCTCTTTCTTTGGATGACCATGGGGGGTTCAGGGGAGTGAGTCAAGGGTTAGAAATGAAATTTTGTGTATGTGTGTGTGTGGCACTGTGTGTTTATTTATACATTGGAACCCAGACACTGTGTACCGAGATAAGAACCAGTTCCATAGAGCCTGGTCCTGCCACCCCTAACTCAGGCAACACGTAGAGTGACCAGATGTGCACATTTTATAGGGACAGTCCCAATATTCAGGGCTTTGTCTTATATAGGCGACTATTACCTCTGACCCCCATCCTGATTTTTCACACTTGCTATCTGGTCACATTAGCAACATGTCGCACTGAAGTCAAAGGCATGACTTGCCGTGTTAACAACTAGCTGTGGGATTGGATCCTTGGATTGTTTTGTTTTATTTACTCAACATTTTTAAAAAGTGCAATTGTTTAAGGACTAAACCCCATCCTGGGAAACTTCACAATGGATCAGTAGTATTTGTGTGCTCAAGGACTACATGCATGAGCAAATGTTTCCAGGATCAGGGCCCTAATTCAGATCTCAGATGTACTACATAAATTGCAGTCCAGCTTCTAAACTCCATTCCTATACTACAATCCAGAACTGGGAAGCATTGAGATAAAAACCAGAGCATCTGTTATAAACTGCTCAGAATGGAGACAAGTTCAGACTGGGCTGGAGAACCCCCGGATAATGTTTTTATATTTTCTTTCATTTTTAGAAAAAAAGGGCCACTGTGTATACAGTTATTTTTAAATGGGGGGGAACTTATTTTGTTTAAAATAAAAGGAACTCTTAGTCACAAAAATCGAAATACAAAATAAAAAAATATTTAAAATAAATACAACTTCACAGTGTTATATAAATTAAGATACAGCTACCTAGATAGATAGATTCATATATGTCCCCCTTCACGGTGGTATTAGATGCTGTTTTTCATATTTTTGTATAGGATAGGTTTGTAAAGATATCATTGTAAATGGATATATAGAGAGAGGGATTTTTCAACAGGAACTGTCTGCATGGGCCCATTGTGGGTCCATCTAGTCTGGGCTAAGTGCAGGATCTTGTCATTCTGCCTTCTGTTGAAGGTTCCTCTTTGAAAATGTCCACCAGAGTTGCGTTCCTTTGTGCCTGTTTCCAAACTCCTCTTTTCTTTTTTTTGCTTGAGTCATTTACCCATAACTCCCTCTGTTCTCACTTGCACTGTCTGGTAGGTGTGTTTGTGTTTGGGGGTGGTAGCAAAGCAGCTGGCACTTTATAGCTGGGCTATTGGGACACATTTTTGATGAATTAATATTCTGTACAGCACCAGATGTCTTTTGAAGATAGGTGCTTAGGACTACGTACTGCTTTCAGTTACACCAGTATAAATCCTGTATTACACTACTGTAGTAAGGGGTCACTTCAGCTTTACATCAGTATAACTGAAAGTAGAATTGGAACCTTGATAAATGCTTTACATAAATGTTTCATAAATCCGTTGCAGCTCTGCCATTCATGTGAAGGGCTAAATTCTGCCCTGTCTCCCATTGATTTCAATGGAGGCCATGAACCCACATTCCTCAGAAGAATCGCAGGTGAGAGTTTGACCTCTCCTTGTTGCACACTAAAGATGCCAGCTCTGTAAAATTACAAATCAAGGGTTATTTAAAATGTGATATCATTTGTGTGGGCTCCTCTTGCAGTGGCAACTCCTCGTTTTCTTTCCTGAGACCTGCTCCGGGGTTAGTCAACTTGCCAGACCTCTGACTACCCAGCTACCAGGAACCCACACGTGAAGACTTGCTCTAGTTGTTGTCCAGTGGTGCACTGTCATCAACAGACCAGACAGGAAACTTGAGATCATTCTGGAAACAAGATAAGAGTTAAGAAAGTGTTGGGGACAGAAGTATTGGTATGTCACACTGAGCTATCCCAACAGAGTCTGCTCTCTGCGGTTCAGCTCTCTTCCACTTCCCGAGCCCAGTGCTGCAGTCCTTAGTCAGAATTCCCAAAGACTTCCATGGGAGTTTTGCCCAAGTGATTTTTCTGTGTAAATATACTGCCAATGGCTCCACCGCTAAAGCTACTCTAGTTTTCAGAACTCCCCTATAGACCCCCTCCGTAGGGCAAGTGGTGCAGAAGGCCCCATGCATGTCCCCTCCAACTGCACCCTGTTCCATTTTTCTCCCTGGACACTGCTACCAAAGGACAAATGTTCCATTGCAGAGAATCTCACTGAATCAGGACAGCTACCTCCTGAGCGACCCCTTGTGGCCAGAATGGTTTTGCAGCACCCTGTCTGCTTTCTTTCCTCTGGGCCCCTTAAGAACTCCATACAGTCCTTCTTGTGAATAACACCTCCCCACCCACCCCCGCCCTGGGGCTAGTTAAAGAACAGAAACAGTTCAAAACAGTCCTCAAGGTCCCAAAATAAAGTCTATCACTACAATACAAAAGTTGATACTCAGCTCTGGCTCTTCAATCATGCTTGCAGCTCTTCTGCCCAGTCTGCGCCTCACTACCACCCCCAGCCCTTTCTAGCTGGAACTCTGGCTTTCTTCTCCTGTCAGCCTGCCCCTGTTCTGAGTGGGAAAGACAGCACATATATATATTCTGTCCTCCTGGTTGGCTGGGAGAGAGAGGAACCCTGCCACACCGCACACTACCGGACTCCTGGTCCTGGGCCCTTAAAGGGATAGTGTCCTAGGTTTTTCCCATCTCACTGCTAATTCCCTGGCACTGCTGTAGCTCTTCTAGCTTCAGCCATTTCCTGAGCTTTGTTCATTCCAATGTTCCTGGAACGGAGTCTTCTGGCCCCACTCTAGGCTTAAAGGGCCGGCATATCCCATTATATTTACCCCATGTGCACAGATTCTACATTTCATTCAAACAAACCAAAAAGGAAATTAACATTAGGTAAAATCCAATTTATATTCAGGCTGAGACAGATATATTCCTTATTTTAAAGTATTAACCACTTTCCACCCAAGAATCTCCGTTTAATTCCTCACACCTATAAACTGTAGTCTGTCAAACATATCTCATGCAAATATTATTATTAGCTATGTTTATTACAATGGTGATTAGGGACGAACCAAGTTCAGGGCTCCATCGTGCCAGGTGCTGTACAAACACACAGTCCCTGCCCTGAAGAGCTTACAATCTAAATAGACAGGATAGACATGGGGTAGGGAAAAGGGATAGGACACAGGGTCGGCTCCAGGCACCAGCCCAGCAAGCAGGTGCTTGGGGCGGCCAAGGGGAAGGGAAGGCACATCGGGCTTTTCGGCGGCAATTCGGTGGCGGGTCCCTCGGTCCCTCTCCGAGGGAAGGACCTGCCGCCGAATTGCCGCTGAAGAAGAAAGCGGAGCGGTGGAGCTCCCGCCGATCACGATCGCAGCTTTTTTTTTTTTTCCGCCGCTTGGGGCGGCAAAAACCCTGGAGCCAGCCCTGATAGGACATAAAAGAACCTATTCTTCAAGAAAAGCTTTTAAAAGGGGAACCTAAAGTCAGTACTTTCCTCTAACTGGATTAAAGGTCTTTCTTCTCAATCATTTTAATATGTCTGGTGAGCACATAGGAGAATGCTGGGAATTTTTTAGTCAGACTGACCCAATAGAAGCCATCAAAATAATAATAAATTGTGTGTTTTCCTATTTGGCGGGACTGATGGATTTTAAGAGAGAATTTAAATGTGGTTCTTTCTCTGTATGCTGGATCCTTCAAGGTGCTGAGCACCTCCTGCTGATGCCAGCAAGATTCACCGCTGCTTGGCACACTCCCAACTTCAAAGCATCACCACTGTGAACCCTCAGAGATCCAGAGAAAAGAAAAAGCACAAAGTGGCCCGGAGTGTGCTATTCCCTCCTTCCAACAAATCTAATTACTACAATGCACAGGGTTTGAGTCTGACATTATTGTGAACTTATGAAATCTTCTTGGTATTACACCATTCAAAAAAGCAGCAACCAAATACCTTTACCCATCAAAAACAACAAGGAGTCTGGTGGCACCTTGTTGTTTTTGTAGATACAGACTAACGCGGCTACCCCCGATACTTTACCCATCAAGACACTCAGGCTGCTAACGACATTTGTTTATAAGGCCATGGTTTATAAGGCCATGGCAGGGCACCTGGTATGATCTTATTAACTTCAGCCTTTGACAATATAGTGCCATGTCCTGAATTGATATGAGACTTAAAGCTTTACCCTCCTTTGTCAACCACAGACACATGCTGATGCAAATTCATTGCTATGGTTTGGGGGCCTGTTTTAGGCATCTATGTCTTAACTATGTTGAACATGCACATGTGTGCTTAAAGAGGTGGCTGTGCCCAGGGCCGCCGAGAGTGGGTTCGGGCCCCGGTGAAAAAAAATTTTTGGGACCCCTAGCAAGGGCGGACTGGCTAAACAGGGCTGACGAGAGTGGGGGGAGCCGGGGAAGCTGGGCCCTGGGCCCCCTTCCGGACCGCCGGGCCCCAGTAATTTGTTCCGGCTTCCCCCCCTCTCGTCAGCCCTGGTTGTGTCCACAGGGCCGGCTGCCCATTTATTTCTATGCTCTCCTTCACCCGGTTGAGATCTTTAGGTTGCCATGACACTTTTTATGCCCTCTAGCCCCACCTGCTGAATGTGGCAGCATGTGTGCCCAGTTATTGCCCAATTGCCAGATTAAAGTTTGTGGCAAAGGTGCCTTTTTTCAGACTTAGTCCCAGATAGTCAGAAATAAAAACTGGCTCTGAGCAGGGCAGCCCCACAGGGTGGAATCCTTTACTCCTTGGCTGTGTTGTGACCAGTATTGCAGCCAATGAAGTACAATAACCTCCAAGACCAGCTGTTTGGCCAGTGGGTCTGTTTTCTTATGGATTCAATGGTCCTATCCCCAGCTGTTTCCTGGCCTGCACGTGTTGGGGCAGATCCTTAGCTAATGTCAACAGACATAGAGAAATCAGTGGAACTCTATCAATTTACACAGGCGGAACATGTGGCCTTGTATGCTTTTCCCATACAAAGAATAAAATTGCTCCTGCTCTCTGGATGTCCCTTATTTTAGACGAAGGAAAAGAGCCAAAGTAAAACATCTGAGAGAGAGAGCGCACTCTTTGTGTGTGCATGCATGCACTCTGTAATATCCTGCATCGGTTTTACCTCAAAAACTGGGAGCTACCTTTGCAGATGGCAGAGCCTTAGAAATCTCAGTTACGGTACACAGAAAGCAAAATCATAACTGTTGCGTGGCTGCGGTAGGTCAGCTCTCTTTATCCATAAATCCCAAAGCACTTTACGAAGGTAGGTATCATTATCCCTTTTTTAGGGTGACCAGATCACCAAAGACAAATATCGGGACGCGGGGGGGGGTGTGACGTGGGGGGGGCGTGGTGGGGGGCGGGGCCAAAAAAAAAAAAACCCTTCCTCCGCAAGCGCTGGAGGGAGGCCCGGGAGACTCAGGGGAAGCGCGGGGCCGGGGTAGTGAGAGTCCGGCCTGGCCCCGAGCAGGCAGGACTCAGTTGGGTGGTAGGGCGAGGAGGGGGGCGGCCCGCGGGGCCAGGCGGTGGCTGTTCTCACCCCCGGCCAGCGGGACTCGGGAGCAGCCGCTGCTGCAGCTCCCACTGCCGCGGGGGAGGAAGCAGCCATGGCGCTCCGCGGCTCTGGCGCCTCCGAAGCCCCCGAGCCCGGGCCTCCTGCGGGAACCCAGCAGCGCGCACGCTGGGCCCAGCCCCTGGCCAGTCGCGTCTGGGCTGCTGCCCAGCTGGTGCTATCGCGCGGCGGCCCCGGAGTGGGGGCAGCAGGCCCCAGCCCCCCCGTCCCGCTCGGGTTCCGCAGGGGAACGAACGGGGCTGGGCTGCCGATGCCTCCGCGGGATAGCACCAGCTGGGCAGCAGCCCAGACGCGACTGGCCAGGGGCTGGGCCCAGCGTGCGCGCTGCTGGGTCCCCGCAGCAGGCCCCGGCTCGGGGGGTTCGGGGGCGCCGCAGCCGCCGAGCGCCATGGCCGCTTCCTCCCCCGCGGCAGTGGGAGCTGCAGCAGCGGCTGCTCCCAAGTCCCGCTGCCCGGGGGGGGAGAACAACAGCCGCCGCTTGGCCCCGCGGGCCGCCCCCCTCCTCTCCCTACCACCCGACTGAGTCCTGCCTGTTCGGGGCCAGGCCGGACTCTTACTCACCCTGGTCCCGCGCTTCCCCTGAGTCTCCCGGGCCTCCCTCCAGCGCTTGCGTAGGGGGGAGGAATGGTGAGCCCGGGGAAGAGGCGGGGATTCGGGGAGGGAGCCAATCGGGGGAGGAGGGGGCGGAGTCGGGACGGGGGGGGTGCGAGCACTTCCGGGCTCCAGGCTCCGGGGCATTTCCTTGTTTGTCCGGTTGTCCCGACCGCATGTCGGTCGGGACGCGGGACAAACAAGGAAATATCGGGACGGTCCCGATAAAATCGGGACGTCTGGTCACCCTATCCCTTTTTACAGAAGGGGAAACTGAGGCACAGCACTGTGAAATGACATCTCCAAGATCACAGAGCAGGTCAGAGGCAGAGACAGGACTAGAACCTAGGTAGCTTGACTCTCAATTCAATTACTGTTCCACTCCCCACTGACATCACCTCACCTTAATTCCCTCTCAGTAAGCTAGCTGCAGAGGTCACTGCAGTCCTGTGCTCTTTAGCAAGGAGCTCCTTCCTCTCTTTTCAGCCTGACCTCCTTACAACCCGAGCTTCCACATTCAGTAATACCATGCTAGCATCACCACACTCAAGGCATCTTTCATGGCCCCTACTCAGGCTCAAGGCTTTAGTCCAAGATGACCAAGCTCCCAAATAGACAAAACAGAGCAGCCATTTTAGGTATGCAAAAGGTATTAAAAGGAGAATAGAAAACAAAAAAAGAATGAGCTTCATCAAAGAGTGAGAGTTCCACTAAAGCAAAGCAACGGCTGAGTAAAGAATAAGAGGAAAAATACATTAATGGAGATACCTGAGTCCTGCAGAAAGGAGAGCATTGTACATCAAGTGATTTGGGGAAGAAAGAAGAGGACACAATTAGCTAGCAATATCTCCATAAGGGTTGCTAGGTGAAATGCAATTAATGTAGGAGTAAGAGGAAATGGGTTGAAAAAGATGTCAGACCTGATTGAGAAAACAATTAAGACACCATGTACAAAATCAGAAAGCATCTAAATAACCAATTCGGCTTCCGGGAAAGGTGAAGCGTAATATGCATTATCCATCACAAAGAAAAGAATCACAATAGCAATGATTGGGGCAGCACTTCAGAGAATTATTGAACAAGCAAGAAGCACCTCTGATCACGGCATTCCAATATGACAGTAAATATGAGGAATTGCCTGCAGAGTTTAGGCTAACCTGGTTGCAAATGTTTGAACAGTAATCCATTGCTTAACAAACGGGGAAGAACCAGGCAGCAGAAATGTTCAGAGTAGGAAACCGTGGACTCTTTGCACAGTGGTCACACACAATCAAGCTTCGAAAGCACCTGTATTAAGACCCAAATGAAGGAAAGTGGAAGCACAAAACTCCAATGGGATTATCCAACACAAGCTTTTAGGCTACCAGCAGCAAGCTGGGAGTCATCCGTACTACCAACATACTTTGCATAGTCATTAAACAGAGAAATGTAGAGGAGCAGGCAATAAACAATTATGAGAATAGTTTTGTTTACTTGGGATTCTTTTTGTTGTTCAAACGTTTCTGCAGTGTTCAATGATTTACTGAGCAGTGTCTGTCACACCAGAACTCATTTAATTTCACCATCTCTGCCCCAGAAGTCAATAGTTTACACTACCCATCATTGTGAAAGCGGCTGTATGAGTTTGGATTTCCCCTACAGCTAATCAAAAATAATATATGACCTGTACCCAGGCTAAAGATATTATGAAGTCAGCGAAGTGGCACCTCCATATACCACTGGTGAATTTTGAGCAAATGAATAGAAGGGATTTGGAGGTTCATTTGAAATCTTTGCTGCTATCTGTCTAGGCTATTTCTTGTCAGGGCTCTCTTCAGTATAATTAAAGGCTTGATATTGTTGAAATATGTGGAAGTTCTGAGACTTCTGGAAATTAACTGTGCTTTGTGATGTATACACTTTTGCTCAACAATGCCAGTGGTAAGCAGAGCTACATTAATTAACTGAGCTATCCATAAGTGTACTAAATTAGTCAGAACTTGGAATGTGATTGTAAGGAGAAGAAAGAGATAACTGATCTTTACTTTTGCAAACATGTGTATGTAGTCTGCAGGGCCGGCTCCAGCTTTTTTGCCGATCAGCGGTACTTTGGCAGCAGCTCAGTTGCGCCGCTTGATTCTTTGCCGGCAATTCAGCGGCCACTCAAAGGGGAAGAAAGGGACTGAGGGACCTGCCGCTGAAGACCCAGACGTGCCGCCCCTTCCTATTGGCCACTCCAAGCACCTGCTTCCTTCGCTAGTGCCTGGAGCCAGCCCTGAGAGTCTGTTTCCCATCCACCACCATAAAGTACAAAATATAGCAGATGTTTGGAGAACAGCTAGCCAAATCCATGAGACTGTATATAAATAAAGGTTAGGTTAGTAAAGAAGAAGACAGAATAATGTTTACAGGAGATGAGTGAGAAGATTTCTGACACCTGGGCAATTTAAGGAAGGTTAAAAACGGAAGGAAAAGAGACAGAGCAACACAGTCTAGAAATGGTGAAGAAATGGGGCAGTAGAAAGACCTCCATTAAAACTGCTCAAGACCAATTTAGTCTAGACATTTCTAGAGAGATACTAGCTTAAAGAGAGGAGACTGCTGCTTTGTAACTCTACAGACAACTATTGTCTAAAGTACCTAATGAGTTGTCAACCAAGAAGATTTTCACAGCAAGCAACTATCCATTTGCATCAAATATTGGTTTGGGACTTCTGGGTCACTTAACAAGGATCTAAATACAATTGGTTTCTCTCAGACAAGTGGGTCAAGAAGGGAGAGGTGAGGAAAAAAGCAGAAGAGTGACATAGGGAGGACAATCAGGCAGAAAGTGGAAGAGATTAGCAGCTCACCCAGTGGAATACAAATCAGGTGCACGAACACATCTGTGAGCGTTTGGGTGTCTCATTAGTCTGAAGACAAAAGAGACTTTTAGAATAAATCCAAACCCGGGTGCCTTCCACCATCAATGCATGGAATTCTTTTGGACATGGATAACTTCCGTTGGTGTCAATGAGAGTTGCATATGTAATTCCCTCTCCCCCACCCTCCATAGAACATAAACCACTAACGATGTAGTTTATGACTATTCACCCATCACATCATGGCTTTGTCTTCACTGTGAAAAACTGGTGTGTTTTTACCATGGAATAACTAATGCATGTTAGCTATCCTGCTGTGAAACCCTAGTGGAGACAAGGCACTGTAGCTTTACCATGAGGTAAACTAGGCATGATCAGCCACCGAGTGGGGGGGAAAAGACTGGGGTGGGAGGGGGTTATAGGACTAGCCCCTGAAGGGAACCAGATCCCAGCCTACCTGTGATTCTCACACCTTCTTGTCAACTGTTGGGAATGGGCCACATCCACCATGATTGAATTGGCCTCATTAGCACTGCCCCCCACTTGGTATGGCAACTCCCATCTTTTCATGTGCTGTATATTTATACCTGCTTACTGTATTTTTCACTCCATGCATCTGATGAAGTGGGTTATAGCCCACAAAAGCTTATGCCCAAATAAATTTGTTAGCCTCTAAGGTGCCACAAGGACTCCTTGTTGTTTTTGCTGATATAGACTAACATGGCTACCCCTCTGAAACCAGCCTACCTGTGACAGGCTCCACCAAAGGAAATGAGCCAAGCCAGGTCCACCTGGGTGTAGTTAACAGCCTAAGTAGCTGGAAGGCAGTTAGCTGAGTAAGGAACACCTGGGTCCAATAAAAGCTTAGGTGATCTCAGTTGCTAAAAAGCTCTAGAAGAGAAAGGAAGCTGTAGAGGAGGGTGAGTGCCTAGGGAGCCTGAACTAGGAAAAAAAGCTCTCCGGGTAGGGAGAGACCCAGAGCAAACCAGGGGAAGAGTGTAGTACTCTTCAGAGACCGGAGAAGACTTACAGCAGAAAGACCTGTGGCTAGAACCTTGAGACTTTTGGTTTGGGGTTTCTAAGTTTTATCTGGGCTCTGAGGTAAAAAGCCTTTAAACCCTCTACAAATGCTCCTTTTAGAAGGCTTTATCAAAGGGAGAGAGATAATGCTGTAAAATAGAGTATATGGCTTCTCCTTGTCTGGGCTTAGTGACCCCCTTGTTATCTCATTAAGGAGAGGAAACTGAGTCAGGCCACAGCAGAGTCACACTCAGTCACACAGGGGTGTTTGGGAAGTGATAGTGTTCCATTTGCCATGGATATAATTGTACCTGGTTATCTCATGGTAAAAACTACAGATGCATTGTCTCCAGTAGGATTTTACAGTGGGATAGTTAATGTGCATGACTTACTTTGTTGTAATTTAAAAAAAACAAAACAAAACTTTCTGGCAGTGAAGGCTTAGCTGTGTTAGTTTCCTGTAATATTCAAGTCTGAGTTCAGAATCATGTTCTAGTTTCAACATTCATAGAAATTGAACCTAATTTTCTGTCATGCAAAGGAGTTTGTTGCAACATTAAGACACACCATGAGAATGTAAATGTTCCTACATCATGAAGCCAGCCCAGGAAAGCCTATATTCTAGGAATGGAACATAGAGAGGCACAAGGCCAGATAGTTCTGCCCTTACTCTATAGATGGACAGCTATGTCCATAGACCTCTCTCTCAGCTGTGAGAGTTATGTTTGATACAGAAGTAATGTATATGTTATCACCATGAGGTTCCTGCAAGGCTCTTCTACCACCCTGTGTGGTCAGATCACTCTTGTCAGTGATACTCTATTATTATTGAGGTAGCACCTAGGAATCTCAGTCATGCACCAATGTGCTAGTTGCTGTACAAACATATAACAAAAAGACAGTCCCTGCCTGAAAAAGGTTACAATCCAGGTATGCCCATGAAAGACTCCTGGAAAGTTTGCTCTTTTAGCCAGGTGTCATGATCATTTGAGTCTGCTAAAGCTCATGCTCTTGATGTTCAAGTTTGGTGCAAAAGACTCAAACTGGGCTTGGTCAAATAAACTCAGATTATTTTCTGAACTTTTTATCCTGCTTTCAGTAATATCCCATACAGAAATGGAAAATTAAATCCTAAATAAGTAGAGATGGGGCCAAACCACCATATTGAGATCTCAATCCAGAGTCAAACTTCTTGTGTTTGAACATGGGGTTTCACATTAGTCAATCACAGGAACAGGTGCAAAACAAAACATTCAGTTCTGGATTTCGGTTCAAATTTCCTCAAAATCCAGATTGGGATTAGGTTTGGACCAGTCTCCTTTAAGGATCCCACTGACTATTTAAATCTAATTCTCTTTTACAATTAATTTCACACTCTTGATACAACATGCAGCGGTACTTGCAATGTATGTAATGTCTGTACCCAGACTGTAGCTACTTTATATACTGTTAGTCTCAGTTGCTGAACAGATCCAACCTTGACTGGCTATCAGTGGATTATTTCTGCATTCTCTTTCATAGCTGATTCACACCAGGCCATCTACTGGATTACTGAAAAGCTCCCCACTGTTGGTTCAGATGTGGCTACCCTTTGAAAGTGACACAGCATGGGAGTGGAAAGAATAGTTTACTAATAAATATATAACTTCAAACCAAATTCCTATGGCTCCTAGAGAATTTTGTCCCCGATGGAGAAGAGGTTACAGTGTGCATAACCTGCAACATTAATTATATTGTGTACTTCCATATTCAATTAGCATATGTATTTGTATCATATATAACTAGAAAGTATAACTATCAAATTTTCATTATAATTAGGATGACTCATAACGAAATTATGCATAAATTGTTCCATTCATTACACTGTTTAACTGACAGCATGCAAACTACAGATCCTCTGAATTCCTTATCTCCATCTCTCCTAGACCATTTCCCAAGCTAATATTGGTCAAAAACTAATATTGATCAAAGAAAGAAGAGTCAAAACCAATTTACATTGGTGCATCCTCATTGTATCTCAATAAGATATCTCATTAAGATATTACTCTTGCAAGATGCTGAGTAACCTCCACTCCCATTAAAATCAATGTGACTTTACTGATGGTACCAAACTGAGAGCATAAGTAAGCAATTACTGGGGGGAGGGGACATTCAGAAAGCATATGCATTACCTAGGAACATAGGAATTGCCAAGTTAGGTCAGATCAGTGGTCCATGTAGTCTAGCTCTTGAATATGTATTATCAGGAAGGAGAAACAGGGGCTAATTATTTCTAATTAAGGAGTTGTTGGTTTTTTAAATAATTTTCTAGCATCAACAGAAAATGTTAGTAGTGTATTGAGGTTGTTCCTTTCATCTTTAGGGCCCTGGGGATGAGTTTAGGAGTCTTGGCTCTCCACTGAGGCACCCAAGATGAGAAGACTTATTTTCAATCCCACATCCTTTTCATTCCCTTCTGCCTCCTCCCCCAGCAGGAGCTCCTCCTCATGCCTGCTCTCTCGCTCTGTGACCAAAGGAGATCCTACTCACCTCATTACAACTCCTCGAGCTACCTACTGCCAGGAGTATCCCCAGTCCCCATGAGATAGAGGTATCTCCCAACTTCACTTTCCACCTGCATGTCAGATCAGCCTCCACACGTAGGCCCACTCTTGGCTTTTTTCCACTTGTTCACCCCTATCCTGCCTTGGCAATGTATGCCACTTCCTCTTACTGGCCCCTGACCCCAAAGAGTGGTCAGGAACCAGCACACAATAAGAAGATAGCCCTGGTCATGGGGCTGGGGGTTCCTCTATGGTGGAACAGGGGAGGAAATGACTCATTCTAAAGAATCCCTTTGGAGGGCTTGTCTACACAAACGATTCGAAGCCAGGCCCTGGATAATATCTACAAAACTTCTGAATAGTAATTACAGTATTAACTCCTATGTAGGCTGTTTGAGTGTCATCCACTCTGAATAGGTTCCTAGATAGTTCATGATGTTTCTCTGCAGACAATCAGTCAAGGAAGTGTGTCTGTGTCTTCCATTTGAATCTGCCTGATGCCTCTAGAGCTGTTATCACATCCCATATACAAATCATTTCTACATTGAGCCTTTAGTGAATCGGGAATATATTGTTCAGGACAAGAAGCTCTTTTTTTTCCGTTAAGGTGAATTTAGTGCTCATGAAACATGCTGGATGGACAGTACAAAAGGAAGTTCTTAAATTATCCATCAAACAGGTATTGCACTGGCACTTGCTTCTCTTCATTCTGAACTCCTTAAGGAGAAATCTGTGCTGTCTCTCAGTGCAGTCGTTGGGTATACTCTCAGTACTGATTTTCATGATCTCTCTGTTCTTATTATTTAAAAGAAATTGGTTTACTTGCATCCTCCACTGTTATAAGTTATGAAATGGCTTTCCCTCTTCTGAAAGGTGTGTTTGTGATCACCAAGACCAGTGCCAGACAAGCCTGTAGGACCATTTCCCTCTTGGCATTTCTGGTTCCAATGCCGTGCCCTCAATGGACAGCTTTCACAGTTCCAACATGTGCATTTAAATCTGCTTTGATCATTACTTGCTCATTGAGTAATATAATATAAGCTCATTATAATAAAATATAAGCTCATTGCTTATTTCCAGTAAGTCACAACAACTTATCAAAAAACTCCTCTTTTACTTTTTGATCCTCTCCTAATTGTGGTGCATACCCACCTACCTCTGTTACCTCTTCCCAACACAGTTTAACACTTGTCAGTCAGTCCAACCTTCTGGTAACCTCTATCCCATGCCTCTACATGGTTTTATCCAGAATACCTCCAATGTCATTTCAGGAGGTTGAACTCCCTGATAAAGAAATTTTGTTACTCTCCACCAGCATTTGGCTTTACAACTTTCCATCTGGTCTCTTGTACACAAGCTATATTTACTATTCTCCTTTTTAAGGCCTCACAAAGCTCCAAACTTCTTTAGTCAGCGTTCTGACATTCCAGCTTGCACATTTCAGCTTATTCACTCATTTGAGAATGGGAATGAAAGATGAGAATGAAAAAAAAAAACTTAAAACAAAGAGTAATCCATAAACATCCTGACTACACATAGGGGCATATAGAGGACAACTGGTTCAAACTAAAGCAACATTGCTAGAAACAGCACATGAAGTCCTAGGAGTGATGAAACTAGTGCTGAAAAGGATAAGAAGGGAGACTTGGGGGTGGAATGCAGAAGTTAAATAATCGGTTGGGAAACTTGAAGACTGATAAAATGGCATACATGGAGGCTAAAAAGGAGGCCAAAAAAAGAGTTGCAACAACTAAAAATATGGCGTGTGACAAGCTATATAACCAGTTAGGAGGACATGAGGTACAGTAGACCAACTATAGACTTGCCAAGGCAAGTGAGACAATGCCAACAAACTTGCTTACATTGGAAATGAAGATGGTATATTGCCAATAAATGGTGAATCAATTAACCATGTTTAGGGTGATTGTTTTGAAAGAGAGATGAATGAGGAGAACCCAGTGGAGGAATTAAGAACATGTAAAACCAACCAGGGCATGATAGATTACATATAGAAGAAGGAGGCTGTAGGGGCGCTTAGGAAAATGAAAAAGGAGAAAGCACCTGGACTAGATGAAGTCATTGGGAATGGAAGGCATAAAGTATTTTACAAGTTTGTTCAGTGATATTCTTAAAATAGAAAAAATGCTGAATGAATGGTATAAAAGCTTTGTAGTGCCTATTTTTAAGCATAAAATAGACATTACACTGTGTGCTAATTATCATTCAATTAAGCTAATATCACATGCTGTGAAAGTATAGGAGAAGATTATTGAAAAGCATCTCCATGGAATGGTGGAAATTTGGAAGGGTCATTTTGGATACATACCAGAAAGGAGAAGTTAATGCCATATTTGTGCTACAAACTTTCAAGGCAAATTTAGAGGTATGGTCTTTGTGAATCTGGGAAAAGCATATGATTGTGTACCAAGAAGAGATTAAGGGAGGACATGATAGCAGTTTTCAACTACTTGAAAGGCTGCCATAAAAAAGATGGAGAAAAGTTGTTCTCTCTTGCCAGAGGGCAGGACAAGAGGCAATGGGTTCAAACTACAGTATAGCAGATTTAGATTATCTCAGGAAAAACTTCCTACTGAAAGAACAGTAGGGCAATAGAACATATGGCCAAGAGAGGTTGTAGAAGTTCCTTCACTGGAGGTTTTCAAAAGGAAGCTAGATGGCCATCTGTCTTGGATGGTTTAGACATAACAAATCCTGCATCTTGGCAGGGGATTAGACTAGATGACCCTTGCAGTCCCTTCTAACCCATATTCTATTATTCTAACTAGTTTGGTGGAGTTTGTAATAGAGAAGTGTGCCAGAAGAATATGTCTGTCTTATTCAGGAGATATGTATGATGGAGACTCTACCATAGTGAAAATCCAATGGGGCTACAATAGAGAACTTCCAGTAAGTATTGGCCTGCATCAGGAGTCAGCATTGAGCCTCTTTTTTGTCTGCAGTCCTCATAGATGTGATACATGAGAATATACAAAGGAAGCCACCTTGAAACATGCTGTTCGGTGAAGACTTAGTGATTTGTGAAGAAGATTATGAGATCTTGCCAGCCAACCTGGAACAGGGGCAACATAGTTTTGTGCAGGCTGAACTTAGAGGGTATGTCTACACTGCACGCTAAGCCCAAGCACTAACTCAAATTGGAGCCCAAGCCCCACTTCCAGCCACACACACAAATCAGTCTGACTCAGATCTGTAAGCAATCAGGACCCAGTCACAGGATCCTGCTAGGGGGTGGAGGGTCAGGGCCCAAGTCCTGCTGTAACTGAGGTCCAAGCCCTGTCATTTTGCAGAGTGGATGCAAATCAAACCACAGACCTGAGTCAGAAGGTCTGCATAATGCAGGATGGATGCATTAGCACAGCTGTGAGACATGGTCCAGTAACTATAAACCCAGGTTTACAATGCAGTGTGGATGTTCAAGCACAGGCTTGGAAACACTGAGTCTACAAGCCTGAGTGTGCAGTGTAGACATACTGTTAGGAATCAGGACTTGAGCAGAGCCAGTCGGGTTCAAGATCAGAAACAACATACCCTGCTTCCCAAGTCTGGGAGTCCCCAGAAAGCTTCCACATCCTGGCGTCCACCTAATGGCTTCTGAAACCTGATGGGCTGGACGCTACTAGGGTTATTGCCCCAGTCAAGCACCACCCATGGCAGATCTGACTGGAGGATTGCCCAGCTCCACCAATTGGTCCAACAACACTATTTAAATCAGGAGGAGGAACAGGAAGTTTGTCTGAGCAAAAAGGTGGCTTTGGACCCTGCTTGTGCCTGCCCTCCTGCACCCAATCCTATTCCAGCAATGTTCCTAGCTACTGCCTTGCCCCTGCCTTCACTCTTGTTCCAATTATGCTCCTGCTCCGTGCTTGAGTCTTGCTTCTCCTCCTGCCCTTACACCTCGCCTTCAATCCTCAGTGACCAGTCCTGGCTCTCACCCCAGCCCACGACTTCTGTCCCTTACTCCAGCTTGACCCTTGGCTCTGCCATCTGACCTTGGTTCTGACCCTCAGCTTGCTGGATGCCTGCTCCACCCACTAGACCTGACTCTTGCTCTGACTACTAGGGCAGACTACCTATATCTCGGTCCCTAACACAGGGGCCATAGCAGAGTCAGTCTCTGGGCAACCTAATGAGTGCAGCTGGCCTGCAGTAGGCTGCTTGACTGGTTGGAAGGGTCAGCAGACTGGCTTTTAATCTTAGCAGCAGTGCCTCCAGTTGGACAGGGAACCATTGAGTACAGGTTTTCAACCAGCTATGTATCCACTTTATAGCAAGTTCACTTATGAGAATATCAGGTGGACTATGTCAAAAGCCTTACTAAAATCAAGATATATCATGCCACCAGCTCTCACCCACTCCCCCCCATCCACTAGCTAGTAACCCTGTCAAAGAAGGATATTAGGTTGGTTTGGCATGATTTGTTCTTGACAAATCCATGTTGGCGATTCCTTATCATCCTGTTATCTTCCAGGTGCTTTCAAATTGATTGTTTAATCATTTGTTCCAGTACATTTCCAGGTATCGAAGATAGGCTGACTGGTCTATAATTCCCTGTGTCCTTTGTTCCCCTTTTTTTAAAAGATAAATACTATGTTTGCCCTTCTCCAGTCCTCTGGGACTTCACCCATCCTCCATGAATTCTCATGATGGTATACAATGAGGGGGTTGTTTTAAAAACCTAGATAAATTAGATGGATATTGGACCAAATTCTGCACTCCACAAATCTGGAGTAACTCCATCAATTTCAGTAAATTTACACTGGTGCAAATGAGCTCAGAATTTCACCCAGTGTATGCTTAAAAGGCCCGTCTCTGAGGGGAGAAAATAATTCACCTCTAAATGCCCACTCAGTCCTTGGCTCTCTGGCAAAAATCTCAGCAAAGTAGGCAACTGGTGCTAAATGTGGTAGTGGCTTTTGCAGCATGGACACATGCTCCCTAGGAATTGGACTGAAGCTATCTATTGGTTTAACATAGGCCCATGATCTCCTCTCCAACAATATTGAGCTTCAGCTATACAGAAGTGACTCACCAGTCCAAATTCAAACCAATGACGCTAAAGGAAAAGTTTCACATCCCATAACCAATCCCCTGTGCCACCTAGTACCCATTAATGATAAAAACGAATACACATTTTCTCTTTGTTACTGGTTTATTAACCTCTTCATTGTGGATTTTTTTTTCAGGAATGAAGGAGGATGGGTTATTATGCCATCAAATCCCACACCTTAATACAGCTGAATCTATTTTTTAACCATCGCTACATTGATCCGCCTTGCTCCCTAATTGCTCGGATCATGATTCATTTCCCTGCTTGCTCACTGTGATTTTTTTCATTGTAAATTAATGCTTGTGAAATGTGCTGGATTGCGAGCCCTGGACACTGTAGTCCACTTTTTACCCATTGAACTGTACTGTGTGGACACCAGAAGTAGTAGCTTCCCCACCCATTCCTACCAGTCTGTCTCGGCATTGATCCGCACGTTCAGTCCTCTGGCCTCTCGGCTGCTACTGCCAGCAAAGATGTTTTTGTGCTGGTGGCTTTTGAAAAGTGGATGTTTATATGCTCGGAACCAGACCAGAAACACTGAATAGCCAACCTTTGATCTTTACTGACCTGGGCTTATATTGAACCAGTCACCTAGAAGTGAAAGTCTCCAGAGTCTAATATTCTACATTTAAGCATTTGAAGTTTTGGATTTATATTTACACATAAATCATACCTAAAACAGATGTAGGAAAGAACTCTCCCAAAACCCCACCTTTTCTACAAATCATTGAGACTATAAAGACCATAAAGGCACTTTGTTTATTCTGCTCATTATCATTCTGTTTGTTCTGTAGTGTAGCAACTCGTGCATTAAGACTGTAAACTGAGATGCTGCTATCTGTGAATCATCTTCTAATTTTGGTTAAACCTCACACACACCTATGGCACTAAATAAGCAACTGAAAATAAGATAGTGTAGATGCTTCATCCTTACTGACTTAATACTACATCTGCCTTAGAGAACATTGGGAAGTTTCAGATTTTGATCAATACTTTCACTAACTCTGTAGCACAGGATTGGGGTGGATAGGGATTTTGTGGCATGAAGATTAATCTTTTCATGTACATTAGTCCTGGGAGCTACTGTACCTTCCATTTCAAGAAGTGAATTTCTCTATAGTTTCAAAATAATGTGTGAAACTCCTTTCTGCAGAAACGGTACCCTTAGTAAGTTTAAGGATGTCTGATTTTTTTCTCCTCTAACGTGAGGATTTAAAAGCAGTGGGGGGAAAGGGGTTAGACCTATCACTGCATTTCTAACAGACATCCTGCTACAGCGTTTAATGAAAACAGAAATAGCATGCCTATGATAGGTTAATAAATCCTACCTAATGCATGCTTTAAAACACTACGAAACAGCCTTAGCAGAGCTTCAGATAACTAATTTCAAGCATGGCTGTCTAGTGTGCCTGTCATTTCTATTGTCCTTCCAAACTATTTCAGACATTTTGAGCAGGGAGTCTTAAGCTATGAGTTAGCAGGGGTTGTGACATTAATGGTCCAAAAAGGCTCAGGCACCAGGAGGTAATGATGACAGCGTTTAACAACTGGTGGCAGTTTGGAGGATTCCACTGGATCTCTGTTTGCTAATAATTAGGCTTTGCTCCTGAGGAAGATGTGACAACTACCAGAGGTAGGATTTGCATGTAAAACAAAGGAATCTGTTGCTGTTTGATGCTTATTGTTTATGCTTTGCTCTGTGGGTTTCCAAATGCAGCCAGGTGCAGAGTGAGAAGCAGTAAGCAGAGAGGGGGTGGGGGTAAGGGAAGCCAGGCTGCTTATAATAAAAATACTGTTGATAGGACTATGTTTTATGGCAGAAATGCCTTGAGGACAAGCTGGTTCGAATCTCATAGCCTGCTGACTGTGCGTTCCACGTTGCTTTTCCCATGGAGTACGATGCATAGAGGTCATGAAGAAAACACTTTACCTCTTATCTACTATGCCAGCTGGGTTGTTTCTAAGGTTGGGGGGGGGTGTCCTAAAATAGGAGGGGGAAGATGTGAGAGTCTTGAAACCTGTTTGATAAGGAATATATGCTATTAACATGTAAAATGTGCCTGGAGTGTCCCTGCTGTCATGTGAAAAGGGGAAGTGAAGCATTAAGGGGTGATTTTCCTGATAAAGAAGTATTTAAAATATAACCTATTGCCATGGACAGCATAATGTGTCCATCCATTTTGCATAATGAAAGCCTCAACTGCACTGTTTACATTTAATTGTTTTGCTAGACAAGAACTCTAGTTTCAGACAGAAAAGGTTCTGCCTCTTCCCACCCCCACCCCTCCAACTGTTGTGGCTAGAGATGGAAATTATGTTTAGTTAGTTCGATGTTGAATGATTTGGGAGGGGGTAGGAGGGGAATTAAAAATAAGCAGCATAAAAAGAAATATTCTCCTTGAAAGGGCTTTTTTTTTTCTTTGAGAGAGAGAGTCCAGAGGAATATGAGGTGATATGCAAAGTTATAAGCCTTATACACTTCATTATGTGCTTGGTTTAGCATAACTAGACAGGGAAATGTCAGAAAATCACAAGTTGGGGTTTTTGAGGCAAAACAAGGCAATGTGGATTATGCATCTTCCTTGTTTGGAGACAGGTTGCAAGTTTGGGTATTTGTCATTGCATATGACCCTCACCAAGATAAGTAGCAGGAACTTAATGAATGAATACCTTATGTACATGCATATGCAGCATCATTATCACTGGATCTTTCAGTGTGTTTGATCTAAAGATATTGCTTCCTATTTTGATAAATTGCTCTTGCTAATGCATTAAAGTTTCATATCCAAACAATAATGCAGAGACTTTGGAATGAGCAGTAGTTAGTGACAATAGATATTCTGTTTGTGGAAATGCTTCTCAAGGGGCTATTAAAAATGCACTTAAAGGAACAGAGAGTCGCATTTTGCAGTGAGAGGTACAGTACCACTTCCTCTGCTAAATAATAAAATTAGGGTTATGATAATGCTTTAAATCTACTTTGATGTGGTTGTCGTTAGATGTACTTTACAGTCCTGTTGTCAAAAGTTCACAACTCAGAGAACTGATTGTTTTCATTAAATCTTCATTAGGAGAAAAATTTCAATGTATCAGGAACTTATCAAAGTAATTTGCTTTCAGTCGTCATATCAAATGTTTCCTTTATGGAGAATTTCATTACATGAGAGTACATTATAAGTGGTCATGATGCAATTCATTTGACAGCGCTACTCCGATGACATTTTAATGACAAAAGTACTAAACTTGTTCGGTGACAGTAAATGCCATCTTTGCTAAGGAGATGCAATAGTAGATCTAGCATATTAAGAATCCTATTTCTCTATATCTGTATCATCTTTTCTGAAATCTAAATGATAAATATTTGGCATCTGAACCAAACAGGCATATTTTCAGCTCAATGTGTTGCTTTTAAGTTACAAATTGGGCAAAGGATTATTTTTACTTGTGTCATGGATAGCAGTCAGAAAATAAAAATAATAGGGGAAACTTTCTTCTGAAAAACATTTTCCAGGATTTTCTGACAGGCATCAAAGGCCTCATTCATAGATGAGAAACGCCACATAAATGTTAGGGATGGGCAGATATTTATGGAAATAAAGTGTTTGGGTTTTTTCCCCCTACCCAACTCTTCTCGAACAAAACCAAACCTTTTGGCAGGGTTCAGAAATGTTCAGTTAACTTTATTTCCAATTTTGCTTTGGTGCACTTTGTGGGGAAGGATGGTTGAGTGGTTAGAACACTCTCTCAGGAGTTGGGAGACCTGGATTAAATTCCCTACTCTGTCACAGCATTCCTGTGGGAGCTTGGGCTGTAAAATGGGGATAATAGCACATCCCTACCTCACAGGAGGATAAATACACTAAAAGATTGTGAGGGGATCAGATACTGTGGTGATGGGGGGAGGCATACAAGTACCCAATATTTGAGGTTTGAAATGGGAACAAAAAGAAAATACTGTACAAAAGATGGTTCAGCCTTTCCAACCACAAGCAAGAATTACTGGACATCTCACGGGCCAGTCTGTTCTCAGAAGTATTCCAGCCAAATTCTCCCCTTTCAAGAGGTTCAGCTAGCAAGAAGTATCCAGACTTCTGAGTGCTTGTCAGAACTGATCCCCAAACCCCTCAAGGTTCAAGATTCCCCCCATCATCATTCAAACATAGCTTATTATTAGGAAAATTACATCACACAACTCTACCTCACAACTTGTCTGAATACTGAATAATGTATTTAATTAATTTCACCTGCTTTTCTGTTCATGAGTTGTCTACACAAGGATCATCACATCAGGTTCATATGAAGTTTCATGGGGAAATTGTTTAATTTTTGCAGCTCTATTAAAATTAATTTTCAGCATCATACATCGTATGGAATCCTCTCTTTGGCCACATGTGCCAAGTCCCCACCCTTCCTCCATTCAGTCCCTTTTATAAATCCAGGAGGCCCACAATAAGTGTGTGCATGTGTAACTGAAATAAAAACCACACTGTCATCTCCACTGCTATATTTCACATTGCATCCCATCTTCTTTGTGTCTATCTTGTACATTGGAAGAAGGAAAGCTTGGGGCTGGGAGAGGAGCATCTGGGGAGGAGATTGGGAGAACATCATCAACCGTACAGAGGAGACTGTGAGGGAGGACATCAATAGTGGTAAGGAGAAGGGGTAGAGAAGGTAACAATAAAGGGAGCTGGGAGGAAATGCATGGATTGGGGATCTGGATCAATTATGTATATTCAATAAAAGACCTGGACAGTTTTGAATTATGGATCAATATTCTAACTTGAGGTTCTGGTGATATTAGAGATTTTCCCTGATGATTTATGGTATCACCACACCCTGTCCGTGGAAATAGAACTCCATAATTCACAACTTCCTAGCCCTGTTCTTTATTCTCTATGTAATACATGGACACGTTTTAAGTACAGTGCAAGCAGGGGTGTTATATGGCTCAGCCCTCATAATCCATGGGAGTAACCTTGTACTTGGGAAATATGAAAATCTTGTGACAGTAACATACTAAAAGGAAAAAAGAACACTGGCATGTGGTTAAAAGGCAGTGAGAAACGACTTTGAGTAAGAACTTCTGTCAAGTGGCTTCTCTCCTGGAAAACAATTCAGCTGTCAAAATGTCAAACTGTTTTGACTTTGTAACAAATGAGGAAAATAAGTTTATAAAACAGGAGGCCAGGAATATATTTGACTTTGATTTACATTTGCTCTATGCTTATACCAAGTAGGAGGAAAACTTAAATTTCATAGAGACTGGATTTTATTGTCCAACCCACCTTCTGCTCAGGGTAAAATAAAAATCAAGGCTGCTGTGAATTAACGGGGTTCTTGTGGCTATACAAACCAGCAATGCTGCGCTGTCAGTTGATAGAACCTTCAGGATAAAAGATCCATCAACTCTCTTGATGGAGTTTGGATCCAGTCATTCATAGATGCCCCTTATTTGTCCTATGGGCCAAAGATGTCAAAGATCAGTGCAATAAATGGGCTTCACGGTGCCATGATGGCAGTTGCCCAGTTTGCACACACACACTTGCAGGAAATTGTACAATCAGTAGTGGTGTGAGCATATTTCGCCAGTGCACTCATTGTGCTAAATCTTTAGATATTGTATTGAGAGAGTGTAAAAAGAAAACAACCTAGAAGAATTAGCAGAACTGAAAAAAACAGAGGATGTGACTAGAAAAAGGACTGAATCATTTTACATGGGTATGAAATTCTGGATCCAAACTCCCCCTTTATTAAAGTTCAGATCCTATTGGCCCATTTTTTTTCAAATACAACTATCAGGCTCTCAATGTAAAGCTCCCCGCTATCGACCAATATTTAAATTATGAATAATCTAGGTGGACACCAATACTGGTTGTCTCTTGCGGGGTAATTTTGCGTGGGCCGTTTTGGCTTAAAAAAAAAAACTTAGTCATTTTTTTTAAAACTGGAAAATACAAAAAAGGTCAAACTGACTCAAATATCTCACACTGTCTGCTGCAGGGATAGGCCATCTGGTCAGTGCTTTGCTACTTCTGATGCCTGGGGTAGTACAGAGAATTACAGAGCTGAACACCCACTATCAAACTCAGCACAAACACCCAGGAGCATTTTGGAGCTGCTGCGCCTTCTTCTGCCTAGATGGGAGGTCACAGCAAGGTTCTTAAAATGCTTGAAGATCTGGAACCTGTTTATTAATTAAGGGCTTATTTCTCTGCAAGAAGAGAGTATCCATCCAAAGCTCCACGAGTGCTCAACAACCTTTGAAAACTATACTCATCATTTGCTCCAAGATCAAATAAGCCAGCAACAACATAGAGTATAGCAAAAGTCAGTTAGCCCAACCTTCCCTCCAAATCCCCTCCATAGTATTGCACCTCAGCTACCCATTACTCAACTCCCTATGAGCAAGGGAGAAAAGCTGGCCTCTGCAGAGCAATGTGAAGGTTGGCAAACTACTTCTGTTACAGACAAAAAAGGGAGGAGAGTCCCAAAGGTGTGGGGAACTCACTCATCCAAGATCGACATTCTAGAATGTCAAGATTATTGTAGTCCATTTCCAGTCACAAATAGATCCTTTGTTGACAATACTTTCCTTTTATAGATGCTGAGAAGACCTTACCAGCTAGGGTGGCTGGAACAAATCACCCAGCCTGCAGAATACTTTCTGCAACATATATTTGGTTTCATCCCATCCTTACCAACCGGCAAACCATTTCCCACATCAGTGTAGTGACAGCCACTGCTGACCCCCGTTTATTATCTGCAAGTGGAGCTGCGGCTTATAAATGTCACACCTCCCATACACTAGACAGGCTCTAGAAATGAGTAAATAATGTTCCAGAGAAATAACCTGGAAAAGACCAAATTGGGAATGGTGGGAAGACTGAGAATGTGCCTTTTGGGGCATATTCTCTGCTGTCTCCAATTACTGTCTGGTGCTTAAATACCACAGACTATGATATAATCAAAGGCACGAAGAAGAAAAAAATGTAACATGCTTTTTTGTCTGGGGTTTTCCTCTTTATACACAGAAGAAAAGAGCCTTCTGTATCTACTAGGTAATAGTTGTTCTTTCAGCTCAGATAATAGAGACCTGTGCTTTTGATGCTGAAGGTCCACAGTTCTGTCCCCTTGCTGACCTGTAGCGGGGATTGCTACAGAAATGCAGTTGAAATAACTCCATCCTGAAACTGGGAGAGTCTTGCTGAGCCGCAAACATGAGCACAGACAGAAAATATAGAAGGCCACAGAATTTCTGAGCTTTGGTTTTCAGTCATCTTGACCTATCTATCCATTGATGATGCACTGACTTGAAAACTGCTTAAGTGGAAGAGCTATTGGTGGTGATGTCATAGAGGCGAGTAGGAAACTGATGCTGTTGTGAAAAATAGTCTCTGTAGTGCACATTGGCACAGAAGGTGTAATGATATCTGTTGGGATTTACTAAGGATTGCTAGTGTAGGAAGTTAGCATTTCAGATACATCAATGAAACTAGGCAACCTTTCAATCCATTTAACAAAGCCCAAGCAGTTCAAGGCATGGGAAACAATCATTGAAACACTCAGTAAAAAAAATAAAATGCTACGGTTACAGATGAACTAACTTAAGAGTCAGCAAATGAAAAGGATAGACCTGTTGACTTGTTGCAAACCCTGGTTAATAACACGTCTGGGCAGAGCACAGACTTCTGACAACTTTTTCTCTGCATGCATCCGATGAAGTGGGTTTTAGCCCACAAAAGCTTATGCTCAAATAAATTTGTTAGTCTCTAAGGTGCCACAAGGACTCCTCGTTCTTTTTTCTCTTTGTGTTTGCTGCTTTATCTTGAGTTGATCTGTCTGACATTCCACTCTTTCGTACCTGTTGTTGCTCTCCCAATAGTTAATCTTATCAGATATATATTTTCCCCCACCAAAGAGTGTCACTTGCACCTATCTGTCTTGTCATGATATTTTTCAGGACGTCCATGACCAAATCTTTTTCAGGTCTTAATTAAGAAGATCCAATCATTTTGTATGAAGCTGATTTTGAAGAATTTTGTTACAGGTAAATAGCCTTGAAGAAATTGCATTTATCTATTTTTGGTTTCTGTCTTAGATATTTCAAGTACTTTAGTATAATACTCCCCCACACATCCCCCATCCCACCGCTACCAAAACCATCCACAGCCAGTCCTTTCTATAACTATTCCAATTTTACATAAGGAAAATGACTGGAAGCAATTAATTAAAACTTTTTGACTGGGAAGCACATGTGGCTGCTTCTATTCAATGAGAACTCACAAAGGAACCCTGGTATTTGTGAGCAACGTATCTAATGTATTAGGTGTGCATAGGATTTCTTTTTCAGGTATGCATGCCTTTGTGTTCTCCTGAGTGAATACTTTTATTAGTAGACATATTTAGAGTGTTCCAAGTCAAGCAGAGGAGATCTCACTTAGAAACGCAAACTTGATATAAGTGTGTCTCTCTTTTCTCTCTCGCTCATAGTTTGATGGATTTAGCTGGGACCTGAACTGTCAAAAGCCCTCCAAAAACTTGCAAAGTTCTGTCTAATTCTACAGTTTGATCACTTGACTTGAAGGAAAATCTCCATTAATCGACTTTAGCTGTATTAGTAACAGTGATATTTCATCAGGCATAACATTCTTCCTTTAGCACTGAATTAGCTCCTGTATACAAACACAGAACTAAATTTGAGTCCCATTATAGGGGGCTTCCAATTTGGGACCAGTTGACAAATCAACTGTATGCCCCCACCTAGAATTCGGTGTTCATTTCTGGTAATCCAAACTCATAAAAGGCGATAGCAAAAATAAAACTCCATTGACAACCATGAGCTTGGATTTGATCTAGAATGCACAGTGGCACTTCACATACATATAGATATATGTAAACTAAAATCCTGGATCCAAACACCCCTAAACTTGAGGGTTGTTCAAAAAACAAACCTAGATCCAAATTTTGCAGATGTCATTTTGATTTCTGATGGATGAAGCCAACATCATTGAACTTTGGTGCTTCAAAATTCAGATCTGGATCTCAATGTTGTAGCTTGTGCCCATTCCTAATATAATTTCAACTGACGCATATTAAGAATACAAACTAGAACCAGGGACCATCATAACTAAAAGCAGAATTTTTTTCACCTGCCAGCAATAGTACTGATAACCCTTTTACAGCTTCCAGCCATTAAACAGTTTTACTCTTTATCTGTCTATGGATTTTGTATTGCACTTATCCCTCTAACATCTACGCACACTTCCCATGTGAATTACATCAGCATAGCAAGATCCCTAGTGGACTTCATGGAGTCTTCTGCTCTTCTCCATCCCTTGCCTGGGAAATTGTCCTACTCTTCATGGGCAGGTGGACAAATAGATTTCTCAAGCCCTCTTGCTCACTGGATGACTTGCAATTTCTTCAGGCTGCATTAAGATTTGTGATGTTTTCTTATATTTCTGAATATACAGAATCTCTGTTCCGATTGGCTCTTTTTAAAAGTCAGTCTCTCTCATTCTCTCTCTCTCTCTCATACACACACACACACACACACACACACACACACACACACACACACACACACACATATATCAAGCCACTGGTCACAGGGCAAATATCCAGATGGCACTTATGTCCAACAATAATAGGCAAGAAATACCACTGCACAATTGAAACTTTCAGATTTTTTTTTTGATTAATGGAAATAGAGTAAGCTAATTTTCCTATTCTCTCCTATGAAAAATCTGTGGGGTTGAATTAGAGAAAGTAACAATAGATACAGTTACGTAGATAAAATATTTGAGAACATGTCCCCTATTGTCATGTTTTCTCTTTCCATTTAAAATAATGTCAAATTGATACTCATTCTAGAAGTCAGAAAACTACTGTATTACCTGTCTAACTGTCTCCCTGTCAATGGGTTTTCCATAGTGCCCATCACCATAACATCAAGTACAGTGTGTATATTCTGTAGTCTGGTTCTGTGTATATTATTGGTTACTATAATAAGGATCAAACCCTGCTCATCTTAATCATATGAATATCCCTGTGACGATAATCAAGCTAATTGCTGCAGTAAGGCAAGCAGGATTTGGTTCTAAATCAGCTACCAAAAGGATCTACGTGCTGATAGGTCATGAGTTCTTTTATCATTCTAACGCCTATACACACACACACACACACACACACAGTAGACACTATTTTTATCCCAATAAAAGACATTGTCTCTTTTGTTGTTGTTCTCCTGAAAAAAGTAAGCATGAGATTTTTAAAAGCACCTACATGAATTTGAATCACAAGCCACCTTTCACTTAAGTGCATCTGCAAATCCTACCCAAAAAATGGGCACATGGGAATCTCATGCCCAGCCACTGGCTCATCTGGTCCAGTATCCTGTCTCTAACTGACCAGTACCAGATGATTCAGAAGAAGGTGCAAGAAAGGCTGTTGTGTAATTGTCCAGTGTGGGCTAAAGGAATTTTTTTCCTAACTCCCCAAGGGAGTGTTTGATTCATGCCCTCTGAAGCATGAGGGATTATATGCATTTTAAAAAGTTTATCGTGTCTAATATATGGACGTTCTCTTTAGCGATATACATTTCTATTTTTTTTAAATCCCACTTGGATTTAAAGCACTTGGCTTCCATCATATCCTGTGGCAATGAGTTCCATGTGCTATGTAAAAAAGCATTGCCTTGAATGAGTTTACGTGTTGCTTTCCAATTTCACTGAATTTTCTCTTGTACTATGACAGAGGCCCAGTTTGCCTTCTCAATACTACTATTTTGTATTCCCCTGTCATATTCCTTCTTCTTCGTCTCATCTCTAACCAGTCTCAATCTTTTTAGTCCCTCCTCTTATCGAAGTCCCCCTTCATTCTCTTCCAATCATTTTTGTTATCAATCTCTGAATCCCTTTTTATTTTTGCTATCGCCTTTTATGAGTTTGGATTACCAGAAGTGAACACCGAATTCTAGGTGGGGGCATACAGTTGATTTACATAATGTCATAATAATTGTTTTCTATTCCATTCTATGTCCTACTATTTTGATTGCTTTTTCATGTGCTGATGCGTGTTGAACAAACGTTTTCATTGGATTCCCCACAATTACACCCAGGTCTTGTTCCTGAGTTGTTACAGTACAATCAGTTTAGAGCTGAATTTGCACTCTGCAAATCATGCCATAAGTAATTAACCAGCAATGTGTGCATGTGGTTCAAATGATTTCTTCCAATAAACATTACCTAGCTTTTGTCAGTAATGAATTTCATCTGCCATCATGCTGCCCATTCACCTAACTTGCTAGGTACTCTCTGAAGTTCTCCACAGTCTTCTCTAGTCTTGGCATACTTATATAATTCTAATAGCAAAAAAGATTCCTATCATTTATATTCAAATGTGGTGACCTAGTGAGTTACTCTGTAAGCCTCAGCAGTCTCCAAGATGTCTGTGAATGAATAAATATCACAGTCACATCTAACTGCATCTTTAATGATCTTTAGATTTCTTTTTAATGTGATGATTTCCATCTCTTACATGTATGTCAGACAGTGTAACAACTAAGCATGCCTAGTTGTGCTAATACTTTATTAAAGATAATCAAGCACTAAACTTTACTGCTTTAAAATACCATATCTTGAATTCTGCCATCAAATGTGAAACTGCCTTACCCTAAGAAGATCATATGTTAATGAATAGTGTCCTTCAGCTAAGAGGAGCAAACTGCTTTGAATAAAAACCACTGTGAGCCTTCGCCTAGCATTCAGAAAAATCAAACTCAAACACTTCTCCACAGTTCTGAAGTGTTAACTTTCTCTGGTTAACTTTCTCCTTTTGGCTGGTAGGGAGCAAAAGTATGAGATCACACATTCTGGGTCAGCTACAATCTGGAAATACTAGAAATAATAACACTTTTACTCTTCAGGGTTCTCTACCCATATTAACGCCCTCATTTTCAAAGGGGCACTTGCAGCTCAAGTTGACTTTAGTGAGAGCTGAATTTGCACTCTGCAAATCATGCCATAAGTAATTAATCTTCACAAGAGCCCTCCAAGGTAGGTAATGCATTCTTTTTATCATCCCCATTTTGCCGGTGAGAAATTTGAGATACAAAGACACTATGGCCAATTATTTTTAAGCGTCTATTCATTGAGATTTCCTCAGTTTCCCAGATCAGTCACACAATCCCATGTTTTTAAAAAGTGTCCACTAATTTTGGGTGCCTCCATTTTTTTAACTGAAGCATCCAAAATTGATGGACACTTTTTTAAATCACAGGTCTGAGTGACAGAGGGACTCAAATTCAGTCCACTAGACCATGCATATAACGTGCCAAGTTTTGTGTAGCTTCATGTGTGACACAATAGCCCATTAATTACTTTGCATATTTGCCCCTAACTGGCGCATATATCTATATAAATTAACATTTATATTGCAGTAACAGCTAAAGGCCTCAGCCTGGTTAGACCTCATTGTGCCAGAGTCTGAACAAACCGCAGACTTCAGTTTAAAAAAAGTTGTGTGGATATAATGCTTATGAAAGGCATTGGATTGACAACAGATTCCTTTCACCGGGCTCCCCTGAGTCATGGGAGGCAGAATCTTATTTTTTGCATTCCGAATTGGTTGGTGGGAGGGTTTGTGGAAACCCAGAAGTAACCAGATGAGCAAAGATGCTGGTTAAGAGGGATTCTGCTACAGGGTAGCATTAGTCCTCTTCCCCACTAGGGTTGCCAGGTGTCCTATTTTCGACCAGAACATCCGGTTGAAAAGGGACCCTGGCAGTTCGTCAGCACCGCTGACTGGACCATTAAAAGTCCAGTTGGCCTAGGGCTGGCAGGCTCCGCGCGACTCCCAGGAAGTGGCCATTGTGTCCCTCTAGCTCCTAGGGATAGGGGCAGCCACCGGGGCTCCATGTGCTGTCCCCACCCTGAGCGCTGACTCCACAGCTCCCATTGGCTGGAAACCACGGGCAGAGCCCCCGTGGCCACCCCCTCCCCCTAGAAGCCGGAGAGACATGCCAGCCACTTCTTGGAAGCTGCGTGACATAAGTGCTGCCCGGGGTGCCCACACCCTGAACCCCCTAGGCCCCATCCTGGAGCCCCTTCCTGCACCCCAACTCCCTGCCCCAGCCCTTAGCCCCCTCCTGCACTCTGAACCCTTAGGCCCCATCCTGGAGCCTCCTCCCATACCCAAACTCCCTCCTGGAGCCCGCACCCCAGTCCAGAGCCCCCTCCTGCACCCCAAACCCCTCATCCCTGGCCCCACCCCAGAGCCTGCACCCCCAGCTGGAACCCTCACCCCCCGACTCACTTCTCACCCTCCTGTCCCATCCCAGAGCCCCCTCCCGCAGCCAAACTCCCTCACAGAGCCCTCACCCCATCCTGCACCCCAACCCCTCATCCCTGGCCCCAGCCAAGAGCCCCCTCCCGCATCCCAACGCCTTGCCCCAGCCCGGTGAAAATGTGCGAGGGTGAGGGAGAGCAAGCGACGGGAAGGGGTGGAATGAGTGGGGGTGAAACCTCAGAGAAGGGGCGGGGCAGGGGCAGAGCCTCAGAGAAGAGGTGGGATCAGGCGGGGCCTTGAGGAAGGAACCGGGCAAGGGTATTCATTTTTCTGCAATTAGAAAGTTGGAAACCCTACTCCCCACTGTGGCCCCCATTAGTCCCACAGCAACTCCTGTTCCACCAAGCTCCTTTCCTCCAACAGCTCTCGCTCCCCCTTGATCCCCATGAGCTACTCATGTCTCCAGAGTGCTGGAACCTTTGCTGCTGCTTCCTTCCTTCATGGCTGACGGAACAGATAGCGGCCAGAGTCAGAGGCAAAGAGGACAGGCTGCTTGTTCACTAGGCACCACAGCAGCTTTTCGTGGTGGCCCAGACGAACTGCAGCATCAATATTCCTGTATTCCCAGAGCTCAGCTGAATGCATGCAGAAATGGGACAGGGACAGGGCCTACATGCATTAGCAACATGTGAGATGCATGACGCTTAGCAAACCTGCATGCAGCTACTCAATATTCATATCGCAGTATTCGAACGAACACGCTGAGACCATGCTGTGATCCTTTAATGCAGCAAGAGCCCTGGCACAGAACAGCCTATCTTCCCTGGAACTGGCTACAGGCGGTGTTAAGATCACTTCGTCTTTCACTTTCTATTCCTCCAGCCCCTGTCTGACCCCATCACCCTCCACCCCACTAGTCGGGGAAGGAAATCCCATTGTAACCCTCACTTTACAGATGGGGACCCAAAGGCAGAGAAGTTTGATGACCTGTCCTAGGTCAGGTCACAAAGGGAGTCTGTGTCAGAGCCAGAATTAGAACTCAGGAGACCCAAGCTGCTAGCTATGGGGTCACACAGCTTTGTAAAATCTTGTGTCCTGGCCTGAACCTGTCCAATTCCCAGACTAAAGCGGTCTAGAGACACTGGCATAAATTGTAGACAACTATGCAATACCTTTGAAGGACTTGCCCAAGTTGCCCCTTAGATAGTGGGAGAAAAACAGAAAAGAAAGAGAGCTTTATTTAGTTTGCCACAGGAGAGCCTTCCTCACTCCTGCTAGAACCTAGAGCTTCCCCCACAGCATGAGTGTTCCCGGCCCGCATCAAAGTTCCACGTAGCACCCACGTTCCTCCCACTTGTGGGGAATGAGATGGGACTCACTCCAGGCTAGACTGTGACTGTCAGCAGAGCCCTGGGAAAGGGTTGGTGCATATGCTGCACCACTCCAGGAGTTGGCTGCTGAAACCATTATGACTCAGAGACATTCCTCCTAGGCATTCCCCTCCCTGCCCCCGCCGCATCCCCTTTGTTCAGGAGGGTAGCAGTTTGCTTCTGGCTCATATCACAGCAGCTTCTATGCCAGGTGAGCATAATGAAGGGACAAAGCCAAGGCTCACCTGCTCCCACCCCCCACTTCCTGCCACCTGCTCCTAGACGGGAATAGGTGAACATTCAACACCTGCTTTAACCTGCTCAGCCAGTCCCACATCCAGATACCCCAGATGGGGAAACGGGGATTCTTGCTCCCCCGAGCATGCATGTAGACAACGTCGCAATCCCATTTTAGGCTGACAGACTTGATTATATATTTGAAAGCCGGAATGTAACTCCACGTGTGTGTGTGTGTGTGTATGTACTGTATGTTTGCAGTTTGCAGTGTGCATTATGTTAGTAGTGTGTTGGAAACACCTAAGATGAGCAGAAAACACAATAGGGCAATAATTACTAGGCAGTATTTTATGAATAATTCTGCTGACAGCACCAGAATTTCTTAGAAAACAAAACAGACATGGTAAGAGGAGATAGTACTGGAGAGATCTGGCAGTGTGCAGTATATGAAATCCTGTATGCAGTTATGAAAACACTAACCTCTTAGCCATGTTTTTTTTGGTCCTTTGCTCTAGGCAGGCTGTTGTTTAGTTTGCAGAGTCAAGTGCTTTGACCCAGCACCATGTATATCCTAAGAGTATGCTGACCAATGAGCAATCTTTGTGTCTTTCAACAACATACACACTGTCACACGCTGCTTCAGTTTCCTGGAGGCTTTCTCCATATTTCTAAACTGTTTAGAATGAGCAGCAGCAAGTGATGGAAGAGTAGGACAGTAGAAGCTCCAAATAAACTGGCATATCAAAGATACTGAATGTTTATTTGGCAGCTATCTGATAAGTTTTTTGTGTGATAACTAATATCCTAGAGGTAAACAGACCAATATTAGTCTGGCTGGGTAACCGAAAAGGTAGAGGGGGCAATTAGATACCTTAGTGTTTCCTAGCTCTTTCTCTCTTGCTTTCTTTTGGGGTGGAGGAAGGATATATTTACAGAGTCACTGGAGTTGACTAGAGAGATTGTTACTTGCAGTTAGGATGCAGTGTATAATATTACAAATCCCAAGGTATGACATTTTCATTAATACATATTCATGCTAACTACTGAAAAATCTTCATTCTCAAGCTGCTTGTGCCTTTCAGACCCTCAGATATATATTTCCCAGGATAGATTTTTGTTCCCTCCAGTATGCAAGATTAGATTTGATATTCTAACACTTTCACATGGATAGTTAGACATTGCTATTTATCAGAATAGAGTTCTTTTTCCTTTATAACCCATCTTTTATTTTCCGACATAAGAAAACAGTTACAAATTGTATCTGACAGCAGCTCACCAACTCCTGAGATTCGGATGCTTCCCGCTTCATGTTATCTTTTCTGACAAATCAATATGAAGAGGACAACCACATAGCTGGTGAAAGAAGCATTTCATCGTAAATTAACCCTATCAGATTACGGTGACATTATCCAAATGCCACACCGTAAAGTAATTCCACATTCTCCTCACTATCCATCCTCTTGGTTTAAAAATAATACCAGGGCACAAAGATTCATTATTTAAAAGGCAAGAAAAATAAACATTTAAAAAAAGTTAAAAATGCCAGAAACCAACAAAATGCAGGAAATTTAAAGGTAAGGCTGACATTCTCTTCATCACCAGTGGCAGCAGAGTTATGGTAAGATTGTAGAGCCCGTACCAGAGAGTAGGGCTCCAGTGAGTGAGGCACTGTGCAAACACATAGTAAGAGACAGTCCCTGCTCAGAAAGGTTCACAGACAAAGCTTGGGAGAAAGGAAATGCTGTTATCCTTATTTGTATGCCTACATATGTGTTGGGGCAGTATGGACTGGCTGATAAAGTACTGGATTAGGAATCAGGTGAGTTGGGTAGTATTCCTCGTTCTGCTACTGCCCTGCTCTGTGACCTTGAGCAAGTCACTTTGTGCCTCTGTTTTCATCTGTAAAATGGGGATAATGATACTTACTTTCCTGTCCAAGGTGCTTTGAGATTTCTGAGTGAAAAGTGCTATGTGAAAATTTAAGTATTATTTTATTCTGTACATCCACCCTAGTTCAAGGACTGCACTGTAAAAGCTCGTGACTGTCAATTGGCCTACTGCAGTGGTTCTCAACCAGGGGTATGTGTACCCCTGGGGGTACGCAGAGGTCTTCCAGGGGGTACATCAACACATCTAGATATTTGCCTGGTTTTACAAGAGGCTACATAAAAAGCACTAGTGAAGGCGGTACAAACTAAAATTTCATACAGACAATGGCTTGTTTATACTGCTCTATATACTATATTCTGAAATGTAAGTACAATATTTATATTTCAATCCATTTATTTGATAGTTGTATGGTAAAATGAGAAAGTCCGAACTTTTTCAGTAATAGTGTGCTGTGGCATGTTTGTATTTTTAAGTCTGATTTTGTAAGCAAGTCGTTCTTAAGTGAGGTGCAACTTGAGGTACACAAGACAAGTCAGACTCCTGAAAGAGGTACAGTAGTCTGGAAAGACTGAGAACCACTGGGCTGTTGTGTCTGGGCAAAAACAACAAGCTTTAATTTAAAAGAATAAAGGTGGCCCAGACTCACTCCACAGAGGCAGTAACCTGACTGCTCATTCACGCCATGCCATGCGGTACGTTAAAGGGGGGGAAAAACAAACCCTCACCCGCTCTCTCCAGCTTTCATTTCAGTGTTGGGCATCTTGGCAGCAGCTGCCTGATGGCAGTGAAGCCTGACTGAGATTTCCACCCACCGCTGAGCTAGTCAGCACAGAGGCAGTTTGGATTCAGTGCATGGCTCCTGTTCTGCCTGTTTGCTTTGAAGCCCAGATGTGAGGCAATCAGCGCTGTGTTCCAAACTCATCTGAGTGCATTCTCTCGTGCCCTGGACAGTATATTTTATTCCTCACGGTTGGGGAAGGGGCTATTATTAGAATATATTTGCAGAAGCACGAAGGTGGTGTAAATACTGTCTCTTTTCCTGCTATCCAAGCCATGCTTTTTCGTTGTTGTCTTTGTTTTATGTTTAATGATATATTTAAAGCACTAGCTCAGAGGTCAATTGCTGTAGGAACTAGCCAAAGGGGGAGGGAGTTCTCCTTCTGGCACCTCATCCAGCTGGTGATATAAACACGACCAGGCTCAGTAAACTCTCCTTTAATTCCTCCCTTTAATTCTCTCCCCCAGTGGCGGATAGTGTGGCCGTTCTGCACAAACCAAATCACGAAATGCAAGGAGGGTTGAGTAAGTCTGCCCCAAGGTGCTCTTCGCTGATGTGCTAATCAGTTCTATATGATTCTGCCGTCGTAATTACTCAGCAGTTCAAGAGCTAGTGAGCTAGATAGATAGAGCTGCAGAGAGCTGTTCATCAGAGCCGCAAGTAACGCTCGTAGCACTTCCGCTGCAATGTGGGTCCAGGTTGTCAGTCTGAGGGAAACCATGGACCCTTGCCAGCTGCCTGCCAGCATGGGATTGTTCCTGGCTTTGTCCGGTCTGGTTGCAAATGACTTACAGCAAGGGGTCCCACCATTTGTCTTGGAAGAGTCTAGCAGATGTCACTGTTAGGGGGCCGTGTCAGATATTCAGATGGAATTATTCTTCACTCCGTTTCATCCGATTCTTCCTCATTATGTCCTTTCCCCAGACCACCCTAAACAGTTGCTCTTACTTTTTGGCATACTTGAAGATGGTTATCCTGTCCTCCTCAGCGGTCAGTTCAAGCTGAATACATTTAGTTGTTTTCATCTTTCTTTACAACTTGGCCTCACAAGCTGTCAGCCATCTTTGTTGCTCATCTCTGAACCCCCTCCAATTTGTCAAGATCCTTTAGTGCAAATGTATGTAGGAATCTGAAATGTAGCGTCACCAATTCCCAGTACTCTGAAGGGACATCTCTACATATGCAGCCCCAAATTCTGTACTCACAGTCAAAACCAAGAGCTGTGGAACATATCAGAACCTTTTAAAGAGCTTGCAGCAAATGCAGTACGTGGAGGGAGGAGGCTCTGAATAGTATGAGACTATCTTGGCTCTTCAGATTTCCTTCAGGACAATTTCCTCCAAAAATTTAGAGAAGTGTGGCAAGTCCAGCCATGACTCAGAGCTCTAAGCGTGTGGTAGAAGCAAGTTCTAGAGTTGGCCACTGCCTATCACAATATTGTCTCCTTGTACTCCCTCATATATCTATGTCCATCTCTTGTCTTAGATTGTAAGCTCCTTGGGACAGGCACCATCTTTGTGTTCACTCTCTGAACAGCCCCCAGCACAGTGGCTTTCTGGTCCATGACTAGGGCTGCGAGGTGCTACAGTAAAATAATAATAATAATTAATAATAAATCATGTTTGGGAAATTTTGAAAGCTTTGCATTTTCAAAGAAAAATGGGAGGGGGGGAAATCAGTGAAATGTTCGTTAACTTTTTACCTTTTTGACAAGCTCTAGAAATGACTAACCACCAGTCAAGCAACTCCAGTAGATTTACTCTGGATTTATATTGCTGTAACTGACAAATTTGGACCACTGACTCTCCCTCTCCAGTTTCCAAATATTGTGGACATTGTTTCCCAAAAGCTGTGTGTGGCTGGCTAGCTAGCAATGTAAAATCAAGCACTCTTACACTGTACTATAATTTGGACAGATTTTTGCACAGCAGGGTCCCACATGAAGTCCAAGTACACAGGTCAGACTGCAGGATCACGGCTGTACCAGTATATTCCTTAACTGTATCCCTGTTGATGTATAGTGTAACCAATAAAGTCATCAACTACTGTTTCCAAGAGTAACAGCAGGAAGATCCCAGACCTCAATCCAGTGAGAAATGTAAGCCTATACTCCGCGGTGAAAGTAAGCCAGTACGCCCAGTACGGCGTACCGGCAAGAGCCAGTACGCCGTACCTGGGTGGCCCGGCTTTCCCAGGCAGCAATTTAAAGGGCCTGGGGCTCCCAGCAGCGGCTGGAGCACCAGGCCTTTTGAATTGCCACCAGAGCCCCACTGCTGGAGCCCTGGGGTATCGGCGGGGCTCCGGGGGCTATTTAAAGGGCCCTGGGCTCCCGCTGCCTCTAGGGCCCTGGCCCTTTAAATAGCCACTGGAGCCCCGCTGCCGGAGCCCTGGGGTAGCAGCGGCAGCCAGGGGCTCCAGCAGTGGTTTAAAGGGCCCGGGGCAGTAGTGGCAGCTGAGCCCTGGGCCCTTTAAACTGCTGCCGGAGCCCACTGCTGCCGCTGCTACCCCAGCGGGGGAGGGCACTTACCGGTACAGGGCGGCCGGGGCTGGCTCTGACCCACACATCCCCGCCCCTTCCGCCTGAGGCCCCGCCCCTTCCGGGGGCCAGAGCTGGCCCCAACCCAGCCCCGTACTGGTAAGTCCCTATTTCTACTTTCACCCCTGCCTATAGGTAACTTTAAGCATGTAAGCAGTCCCATTGCAGTCAATGGAACTAGTCATGTATTTGAAATTAAGTTCATGCCTGAATGAATCTCTGGATTGGGACCCCACTTAGCAGAGTAGCGATGGCAGGATGGGTTAGTTCCCCTGAGTATATGCCTAGGGTTTCAGGCAGGATTGTCCTTGGGCAAGTAGCCTGTCACCTCAGCAGCCCCAGGTACACTGTTATTTTTAGTGTATTAGCTCAGTCAGAGTCTACCTGTGCTGGCCATTACACTTCCAGCTCCAGTGTAGACATACCCTTAGGTCATCTTGTCCATCCCCTTGTGGGTACAGAATTTAATCCCAATAGTATATTTTCTCTTGCTTTAATCAACTCATTGCAGACTAGGGTCCCATTAGAGGAAAGTCTGCAGCATAATTAAGAACCATTTAATTATCCTTCTTCCTATTCCCCTTTGATCTCATCTTGCTGGGAGAAATGAAGTTGTTAGCCTCACTTTTTCACAGTTATAATTTCTTCCACTGACTTTAAAGAAGTTATCACTTGGTTTAGCCTTTGGCTTTGGGCTTGATTTAAAAAACATCATCTTGGCAACTTTATTATCTTCCTTGGCAATATTTCATAGATATTGCCCTCCCAACCAGGCCCTGGGTGTATTGATATTTTAACTAGCTCCTGGTTGGCAGGACAATAGCTGTAAAATATTGCCAGTGAGATAAAACTGTGTTAAAGTAACTGATAAATGATGGGCCTTAATGTTTAGCTAGTTGTGTTCTTTCGGCAGGGCCATACGATGTTTGTTGTTCATGGGTGATCCACTTCCACTAGATAGAGTGAAATGGAAAGTATTCCTAAATGCATTAGATAAATCCTATGGAGAGTAGCTGAGTAACAGTTTCCTTCTGAACTGAAGTTTTTCACGTGCTTCCTTGAATTATCTAGTTTGCAGAAGTGAGTGAATGCTTCTGAGGGTCTGAGATAACTGATAATACACTCTGGAGTCATTTAAGGTTTATCATGTAAATCTTTGAGTACTTTTAAAATGCATATTACTTTCTTGATAAACTGTGATGGCTCCTTTGGAGCCATTAATATGAATTAGGGCACATACTATGCGTAGTAGAAAGCATTAAGAAAAGTATTATACATGCAGAGTAATCGGCTTTTAAAAATATTCATACTATGGCTTTAAGTTTCTCTTCCAAACACCCTCAGTGATCAGATTACCTTTGTATATTAATCATTTGCCAAATTTCATTTTCTTAAATAAAAAAGGGTTATGAGTTACACAATGGGGGGAAAGTCAGCAATTGATACACTTGGTTTTTTTCCTCCTTCATTTATACAAGTTTAAAATTCCCAAACTTATTTATTAAAAATTATTTGCAATATCAAAAAATGCTGCATTTGAGCAGAGACTTACTAGGCATGTGATGAGTTGAGACTGTTGCATATTAGGCAAAACATGCTCGTCTTATTGTTGATCTCATCTTCCATTCCCTCCCACGTTTGGCTGTGTCTTCCACCTGCTGTATAGTGTCTTTATCACAGGGCTTGTCTATACTTACCGCGCTGGTTCGGCGGCAGGCAATCGAACTTCTGGGTTCGATTTATCGTGTCTTATCTGGACGCGATAAATCGAACCCAGAAGTCCTCGCTGTCGACTCCGGTAATCCTGCTCGGTGCGAGGAGTACGCAGAGTCGACGGGGGAGCCTGCCTGCTGCGTCTGGACCGCGGTAAGTTCAAACTAAGGTACGGCGACTTCAGCTACGTTATTCATGTAGCTGAAGTTGCGTACCTTAGTTCGAATTGGGGGGTTATTGAGCTCTCTGGGACAGGGAATGCCTTTTTAAACCTTGTTTGTACAGTGCCTAGCACAATGGAGCACTGATGCAATCATCATCATATTATGTAAAGGTTCTAGCCTGAAGCATATTTTCATAGCTGAGGTATAAAAAGTACAAAGGGCAAAAGTCCCATTGACTTCAATTGGCTGCAGCTCTGGCACATAGGTATTCTGATTGGACTATCCCTAACCTATGCATTGGTGAATGCCATGTTTAAAATTAAGAAAAAAGAACACTTGAGTAATTTGCATACTTTGTCAAATAAGGCAAACTGACAATGAAACAGGGGAAATGGTATAAACACAACCCTATATATAATACACATGTATGCTTTGAAATAGCCATTGGATTAAATGGGATTTTAACTCAGTTTTTATTCAGATAACCTCACAACTGCAGTCAAGAACTGACTCGAAACTATGTTCATACTGAGATGGTTCCTCAGGATTTGATCCATTGTGCTTTCAACTAGAAGGATCTCCAAGCACCTCACAAACTGATTTACAAACTACATGCCACATATATAGGAATCAGTTCAGCCATTACCAGCACGCAGTCACCTCTAGCATGAAAGGGAGCAGCTGTTGAAGAATGGCCGCTGTGCCTTAGGATAGTGCGTGAAGAATACCACTGAAACTAAAGGCAAATTCTCAGTAGGCAGAATAGATTTATCCAACTGAGACCACCTTTATTGTTGCCCAAATGCCATAAGACAGGGGTTCTCAAACTGGGGGTCGGGACCCCTCAGGGGGTCTCGAAGTTATTACATGGGGGTTGCGAGCTGTCAGCCTCCACCCCAAACCCTGCTTTGCCTCCAGCATTTATAATGGTGTTAAATATATAAAAAGTGTTTTTAATTTATAAGGGGGGTCGCACTCAGAGGCTTGCTATGTGAAAGGGGTCACCAATACAAAAGTTTGAGAGCCACTATAAGATTTTCAATCGTCACAAGTCATCGGGGATTGTGTTTTTATATCTCTTCCGAAAAAATAATGGTCTCAACCTAGAACTTAGTGTTATCCCAAAACCTTTTGGGGTGATTGTGAAATATGCTGATGATTGAAATGGCTGCAAAGGGGGGCCAAAGGAAAGGAGGGGACACAAATAGCGTAAGGTCCTTTAGATACGGAGAGCTGTTTGGAAAAGCATGCACAGCACCTGTTTCTATCTAGCACTGTCAGTCTCTCACTATCTAAAGATAAAGTAACTAAACAATGTTTGTAACACCATGGATGTGAAAAAACCACCCTCATGTAAGAACTGCTTTCCAATCATTAGTTACATTTTCTCCCATATTTATATTAACTTAGTATCTTCCATGTAACTGCGGATACCCTATTGACAAAGGGCTGTTTGTTTTCAGTGCCTGTTATTTTTCTTTGTTGAAAGATTGCACCAGGAAGCAAAATAATACACATTAATACAACAAGCAATAGGTTTTGTTTGTGTATTATATCCATGCGTATCTATCCTACAGAGTTCTTTATTCGCTGGTGATATGTCTCTCTGCCAATACTTTTTGCATCAGGCACATATATTTTCTCGAC
The DNA here is from genome assembly GCF_011386835.1 of Chrysemys picta bellii. Classification (NCBI taxonomy): domain Eukaryota; kingdom Metazoa; phylum Chordata; order Testudines; family Emydidae; genus Chrysemys; species Chrysemys picta. Next base: position 11,627,780 of record NC_088799.1, on the reverse strand, counting down.
AGACTAAGGAAGAGGGAGGATTCAGAGAGAGCCATTGTTTTTCAAAACAACATCACCAGCAAACAGCAAACTCCCCATCTCAAAGCCACTTTCCGTCACTTGTATTTCTACAAACAGAAAATGGATGATTCCCCTTTGCGCAATTATAAAGTTTAAAAAGGCTTGTGGTTTTTACACTCTGGCAAGACCTGTTGAAAGCAACATCATCATAATTGAGATGCACTAAAACCTTTTCCAATGGCTCTTTTGTCCCACATGATCTATGATGAAATTTCTAATTGGGTTTTCCTCCCCTAAGGCTCTTACCATTTTTTAAAAGAGAGTCAGTATAAACTTCTGCATTCTCCCGCCCCTTTCGTGGGAGAAGTTTGTTTGTACTATGGCAACCATGCATCAAAGGTAGGATCTTTTTTACTTTGTTTTTCCTTTCTTCTAAACAAGAGATTTAAATATCTGTATCAGAGATGCTTGTAAAAACCAGTTTCTGCATATGTCAGTCTGAAATGTTTCTTTATTTGTGACATGCATTGGACATAGAGAAAGACAGATGTACAGTTAGATTAGGTCTGCTTGTCTCCCAGGTGCAGGACAGTGCTGGATATATATTGGGAAATCAAACACAAAAGCTGCTACAATCATGTGGCATTTTGCTTATATGAAAAGCACTGGATAGTTCTGTTTCTCTGTGTTGCAACAAACTTATACAGCTAGCAATGGTTTGATTTAAAAATGGGACTATGGGAAGGTTTAATGAAAGTGATAGCATATATGATAATGTAAGGTGATAAGGTATAGGTAATTCATTCACATCAATGTTGGAACACTCTGTTGTACTTTATCACTTTTATACAGTATAGAAGCTCTATGCAATCGCACACAGTAAAGCCTTCAGTATTCAGCATTTACTGGAATAGTAATTTAAAAAAAAAATCACTGAGCAGCTGTCTGGTTTTCTGTTAAACCAAACTTAGCAGGTGTTTGGGGGGGGGCGTGGTGCTCTGGTTAATCCCATTTCCAGTGCCTTCTAGCCATTGGCTACTCACCTGAGTCTGATGTGAAACAGACACGGGTTGTATGAGACAGACACTCACAAGCAAACAGATTGGGGGGACCAGTGAAATTGACATGAGTGTCAGGGAGAGTTAAAGCAAAAAATACCTTCCATGTCTTTATTGCCACGGTCATCATTTCCATTGGGCAGACTTTTTCTGACATACTTCAATTTCAGCTAAGGGCCATTTCTACCTCAGCATCAACCAAGGCAGGGCAACATAGTCCCCACAGATGCGTGTTGTCCCCCAACCTCCTGAGAAGGTGGTTCCATTCTGAAGGACATTACGATGTTGTCTACACTGAGTTGTTTGTGAGAATCATTTCTTGTTGCTTTAACACCAGTGCAACTCCACAGGCGCTAGCAACCATAAGATCACTAGTGTAGATCATGTCTGAGCACGTCTGGATGGTAAGGCAATAAAAAGACATGAGCCCTGTCTACACTAGCATGTCTACTACTCCTAACACTGATGGCGCCGCATCTGATCTAGACTAAGAATGGGAGATTTACCCCCAAAATGTCTGAGATATTCACACCCTACCTGCACAAGGATTTATTTCAGATAACAGTGCTAGTTGAATCTATGCCATAGTACAGAATGAGCTACAATCTTTCTGAGAATGATTTCTTTACATGTTTGTAATGTGGATTTTGTAACCACGTAACGGTGTGGATGCAAGTGTGTCACAACTGTCGTGGGCTGTGACTGCGTTTGAAAACAGGTTGGTGAGGACTGCAAACTAGCAGGGATGGAGTGCAGAAGCAGAGTAAAGCTGACTCCAGCAGGATAACTCTATGAGGAAGGGACATGCACGTCCAGCATTGCAGGGGAAGCATTTTGGTTCCCCTCTCTGCCGAGTGTATTCTCTGTGACGTTCATTTCAAGTTGTTGTTCAGAGAGAGAATGAATTTCGCCAGCAACAGGGGCACAGAAAAAGTCAATAGTAACCTCAGGCTCAATCTATAGGGACATATTGTGCCGGAAATTGAATTGTCTTCCATTAGAGCAGCTGCTAGCCATCTAGTATGCTCAAGTTAACCCTTGAGTACTGGTTGGCTAGAATTTCCCACTCCACACTCGCCTCCTGCCCAATACCAATGGACTTTGCATTAGGACTTGTCAGCAGAAAAAGTCCTATCCTTGGTGGCAAGAGGTTTAACTTCTTTGAATATTGGCGCAATCTTGTGCGCTAGTCAAGTGGATGCAGAGTTCCTCCAGCTGATCGTGTTGTGGTGACTGCAGGATCCCTAGGTGGGAACATGAGGCCAGTACCAACAGTCTTTCCCAAGGCACCAGAAGCTATCTCAACACTCCCAGGGAATCTGGCGCCCAGCAGCCTGGAACTTGATTTTCCTGGGCTTAGTGATTCTCTCTATTTCCAGAAATACATAAAACAAATAGGGCTTCAGAGGCAACTGCTTAAGATGATCTCTCTTCAAGGAGGAAAAGAACTCGGCACCATATACTGTACACTGTTGTTATCTCCTCTCTCTGAAAGTAGGGCTGTTGAGCGATTAAAAAATTAATCGTGATTAATCGTGTTGTTAAACAATAATAGAATACTATTTATATAAATATTTTTGGATGTTTTCCACATTTTCAAATATATTTATTTCAGTTATAACACAGAATACTAAGTGTACAGTGCTCACTTTGTATTTATTTTTATTACAAATATTTGCACTGTAAAACACACAAAAAATTGTATTTCAATTCACCTCATACAAGTACTGTAGTGCATCTCTTTATCGTGAAAATTGAACTTACAAATGTAGAATTATGTAGAAAAAATAACTTATTTTATTCAAAAATAAAACTGTGTAAAACTTTAGAGCCTACAAGTCCATTCAGTCCTACTTCTTGTTCCGCCAATTGCTAAGACAAACAAGTTTGCTTACATTTGCAGCAGATAACACTGCCTGCTTCTTGTTTACAGTGTCACCTGAAAGTGAGAACAGGTGTTCGCATGGCACTGTTGTAGCTGGCGTTGCAAGATATTTACATGCCAAATGCGCTAAACATTCATATGTCCCTTCATGCTTCAACCACCATTCCAGAGGACATGCTTCCATGCTGATGACGGATTCTGCTCGATAACGATCCAAAGCAGTGCAGACCAACGCATGTTCATTTTCATCATCTGAATCAGATGCCACCAGCAGAAGGTTGATTTTCTTTTTTGGTGCTTCAGGGTCTGTAGTTTCCGCATCGGAGTGGTGCTTTCAGAAGTCTTAAAAAGCATGCTCCACATGCCATCCTGATCAGATTTTGGAAGGCACTTCAAATTCTTAAACCTTGGGTTAAGTGCTGCAGCTATCTTTAGAAATCTCACATTGGTACCTTCTTTGCGTTTTGTCAGATCTGCAGTGAAAGTGTTCTTAAAACAATCAACATGCTGGGTCATCATCTGAGACTGCTATAACATTAAATATATGGCGGAATGAGGGTAAAACACAGAACAGGAGACACACAATTCTTCCCCACAAGGAATTTAATCACAAATTTAATTAAGGAATTATTTTTTAATGGGCGTCATCAGCAGGGAAGCATGTCTTCTTCAATGGTGGCAAAAGCATGAATGGTCATACGAATGTTTAGCACATATGGCACGTAAATAGCTTGCAATGCTGGCTACAAAAGTGCCATGTGAACATCTGTTCTCACTTTCATGTGACATTGTAAATAAGAAGCAGGCAGCATTATCTCCCGTAAATGTAAGCAACCTTGTTTCTCTTCGCGATTGGCTGAACAAGAAGCAGGACTGAGTGGACTTGTAGGCTAAAAGATTTACATTGTTTTGTTTTTAAGTGCAGTTATGTAGCAAAAAAATCTACATTTGTAAGTTGTGCTTTCATGATAAAGAGATTGCACTATGGTACTTGTATGAGGTGAATTGAAAAATACTATTTCTTTTGTTTATCATTTTGCAGTGCAAATATTTGTAATAAAAATAATATAAAGTGAGCACTGCACACTTTGTATTCTGTGTTGTAATTGAAATCAATATATTTGAAAATGTAGAAAAACATCCAAAACATTTAATACATTTCAGTTGATATTCTATTGTTTAACAATGCAATTCAAACTGTGATTAATCGCGATTAATTTTTTTGAGTTAACTGCGTTTAATCAACAGCCCTACCTGAAAGCTCTCCAGCCTGCATCCCTCTCTCTGAAAACAATTTGGGCTCTCTACCAGCTCCACTTGAGGAATTTCACCCTCTCTCTCTGACCCACTAGCAATCAATTAACTAATTAATGGGATTTCTCCTGAAGCTAAAATCAAATGTTAAACATTTGTTGGTTATTCTTAAAAAAAAAAAAGGAAACAAACCTCATGCAACCTTTTAAAACTTCCCCTAGGTTTCAAAAAACCTTGTGTATAGATAAAGCTCATTAGGAATAGTGTTTATAATGGGCTTTGAAGGGACGCTTTCTGCTGATTTATCTCACAACAGCCACTGTAAAAGAAAAAAGTGTGCAGTGTTCTTCCAGAGAGAGGGAGTGACCTTGATCTCAGACACATGCATGCATGATTGCATAGCTTGTAAAATCAGCAGCTACACACACTAAGGAGGACTGGTGATGGCACTGATGGGATAGGGAGCTTTTCATCCAGATTGCTGGTTCAAATCCAGCCCTAGCTGGCAGTGACCAAAGGTGGACCTTGCTTTCCAAACACATAGTTATCCTCCACATTTTAGCGGTGCGTGGGAAACACAGCTTTGGTTTGAGAATTAAGACACAGCTGCCAAGTTTTGATTCTGTCTGTCCTTCTTCCCCTGCAGCATTCATGGGTGGTGGAATCTGGAGGTTTTGTGCAGACCTCTCCTGTAGTGATTGAAATCATCACCAGCTGATGCCTGTTCAGTATCAGAAATGATAGCAAAATGAGTAGCTGGTCTCAGTCCAGGTCTTGGTGGATGTGTCCTCCTCACATAGATTTCAAGGTCAGAAGGGACCTTTGTGAGCATCCAGTCTGACCTGTATAACACTGGCCAGAGAATTTCCCCCAAAATAATTCCTGGAGCAAATCCTTCAGACAAACATCCAATCTTGATTTTAAAATTGCCAGTGATGGAGAATCCACCACAACCTTTGGTAAACTGTTCCAATGGTTAGTTACTCTCACTATTAAAAACATATGCTTTATTTCTAAGTCTGAATTTGGCTAGCTTCAATTTCCAGTCATTGGATTATACCTTTCGCTGCTAGATTGAAGAGCACATTATTAAATATTTGTTCCCATGTAGGTACATATAAACTGTAATCAAGTCACCCCTTAACCCTCTCAATCAGTTTAGTTTATCACGATAAGGCACGTTTTCTAATCCTTTAATCATTCTCAAGGCTATTCTCTGAACACTCTCCAATCCTTCCTAAACTGTAGACACAAGAACTGGACAGAGTATTCCTGCAGTGGTCACACCAGTGCTAAATACATAGATAAAATAACCTCTTTGCTCCTATTCAAGATTTCCCTGTTTATGTATCCAAGAATTGCATTAGCCCTTTCGGTCACAGCATTGCACTGAGAGCTCATGTTCAGCTGCTTATCCACCACGACCCCCAAATCTTTTTTCAGTCACTGCTTCCCAGGATAGAGTCCCCTATCAGGTAAGTATGGCTGACATTTTTTGTTCCTAGACGTATACATTTACATTTAGCTGTATTAAAACACATATTATTTGCTTGCGCCCTGTTTTCCAAGCTATCCAGATCCCTCTGACTCAGCAGCCTGTCCTCTTCATTATTTACCACTGTCAGGAGCGCCGCCAGCTTTTTTGCCGCCCTAGGCGGCGGAAGGTCCCGCCCCCGAAATGCTGACAACGACCGGGGCGGCCGAAGATCCGGTCGCCGCTTCCCAAATGTTAGCGCCCGAGGCGACCACCTAGGTCGCCTAATGGGTTGTGCCGGCCCTGACCACTGTTTCCAATTTTTGTGTCACTTCCAAACTTTATCAGTGATGATTTTGTTTTCTTCCAGGTCATTGATAAAAATGTTAAATAGTGTAGGGCCAAGAACGGATCCCTGCAGGGCCCCACTGGAAACAAGCCCACTTCATGATGATTCCCCATGTACAGTTACATTTTGAGACCGATCATTTAGACCGTTTTTAATCCATTTAAAGTGTTCCAGGTTCATTTTATATCATTCTAGTTTTTTAATTGAAATGCCATGTGGTGCCAAGTCAAATGCCTCACAGAAATCTAAGTTCGTTGTGTTACCTTTTGTGACGTCTTGCTCAGGCCAATCAGAACTGGGAGCCACCGTGTAACCACTCTGCCTCAGCGAGAGCGAGCTTTGCTGCTGCTAAGCTACAAGTCTGCTCCCTGACACAACAGCTTGTCTGCTTTGCCAACAAACTCCTCAGGTCTCTGCCAGTCCCAACATGGCCTTGCAGGTAACAATCAGTGAATCCCAGTTCCCCAGACATGTGTCTCTGCTGCATCCAGTCCCTCTCACTTCACCAGTCTGTCTAATACACAGCACTGAGATGATGTTGTAATAAAACAAGAGCAAGTTTATTAACAAAGAATAGATATTTAAGTGATAATAAGTAGAATAGAAGACACGGATATGGTTAAAGTAAAACAAACCAAAGCACACTTGCTAGTGACTAAATCTTAATTTCAGCAAGTGACAATCTTTGTCTAAGCAGATTTCTCACCTATAGTCAGTTGCAGTTACTCTTGGTTTTCTGGCCAAGAGGATCCACTTCTCATGAGCTCAAAGGGTGCTGCTCCCCCTTTGTGACCTAGGTAATGCATTCCAAAATGGCTTTGTCTTTCTGCTTGTATTTCCCAAAGTCCATTGTCTCTGTTTCAAGAACCAGGAAGGCTTCCTGGTGGTGCAGACTCCATCCCCTGTCGTGATCACTGAGCAGTCTCCCCCGCCCCCACCCCCACCCAGTTAGCTTGATGGCTTTGTTTACCTTATATATAGATGTACTTTTCATTGGCCTCTGAGATATTAAATAGCTCTGGCTCAATTTACACTGGAGACATGTGAAAACTGGCAAAACAACATTCTATTATCTAGGACAAGCTGGGTTTATGCACTGCTTGCAAAACACCTTTTAAAAGCATATTTCCAGCACACATCTATAATTCTTTATACACTACCCACACATATATCACGCAATAATATTAATGACCAGCATGTTACCAGGTTGCAAGATACCTTAAATGACATCTTTAGACACATATTGTGACAACAGTGTTTTGGGGCAATGAGTATGTCAATCCTGATATGAGTTATGGTATCATGTCCCCTCTGGGAACTCACTAGCTCACACCTTACCAACCAAACTTGTAATCGCGTCAAAAAAGGATAACAAGTTAGTTTGACAAGATCTGTTTTCCATAAACCCATGTTGATTTGCATTAATTACATTACCCTCCTTTTATTCTTTATTAATTGAATCCCACATCTGCCACACCATTATCACGTCCCTGATCCATGTCAGGCTAGCAGGTCTTTAACTGTTCAGGTCATCCCATTTACCCTTTTTAAAAATTGGAACACCATTAGCTTTCTTCCAATCTTCTGGAACTTCCCCAGTGCTCCAAGACATATTGAAAACCAGCAGTAATGGTCCAGCAAGCTCCGCAGCCAGCTCTTTTAAAACTCTTGGTTGCATATTATCTGGACCTGCTGATTTAAAAATTTCTATCTTTAGTAGCATCTGTTTAACATCCTTCAGAGACAGTAGTGGAATGGAAAGAGTATTATCATGACCAGAGCTGGTATCTGATAGTACTCTTGCTGGCAGTCTTAGTAGAGATACCAAGGACTGAATGGGCATGGGAAGCAACCTTTCTTCTCAAGGTGCTCCCTCCAGAACAGGGTTGATTCATATTGATGTAAAGGAAACTGTGGATGCTTTGTTCCAAACATACAGCACATGCACAGGTAATAGGAGCAAGGTGAGAAGAAAGACCCATTTGGTAAACCAGTAAGTTTGTGGTATCTAGCCTAACGTTGGGGTTACCATATGCACCATTATGTCTAAATATAGTAGTAATTTTAGGACAGGTCAGCAATGTCTGAAAGGTGTCATGTTTTCACATGGGTTTGATGGTCTATGTGAAATGATATGATGGTCTTGGTCCAGTTCTTAGTGACACATCACAAAAAATCAATTACCAGAACTAACTATTTTTGACACTTTTTTGTCGGTCTTACTAGAGACCACTAAGAAATGAATGGACAAATAAAGTGACCTACCCTTTAATACCTGCTGCTAGTTCTTCCAAAACATGATAGTGCAGTTGTCTGGAAGAAGCTTGCACAGTCATCGCCTGTGCTGAAGAAAATTATTATTATATTACATTAAAATACAATATAAGTATTATTATAACTAAGTATTATAATGAATACTTAATGAATAAATAATGTGTGTTATTGTCTCTCAATGCCCCAAGATCCTTGGGCACCTTAACAGAAAATAATTAAAACAATAGATTACAAATAGGTTAGCAAGTCCCCAGTAGAATGGCGAAGATAAAACCATAACAGTGCTAAATAACACAAAGGAACTCACACAAGATTCAGAAGGAAGCTAAAAATTCTTGAGCTTTGCCCTGCAGGATGCAAGAGCTGGCCTTTCGGCCCTACAGCATCTGACTTTTGGGTCCCATGAAACTGACAGAAACTAGAACTCAAGAAGAATTGTGGATTTAATTTCTAAAAAGGTTTCTAAACCTTTTCCTTGCAAAGATAGTCTACAAAATTTAAACCAATGAAAACTGAATACTATGGTTAAAGCGAACATACATCTGGGTTCCAGTGGTGAAACCGAAGGGACCTAAAGTTTGTGTATAGTTGTTGCAACTGCAACAAGAGGTAGGGTAAAGGCAGTCCTTTATGTAAACTTATCCTATATTACATACAGATTTAAATACTAAAGGTAAAAACCACTCCTATAATACATAACACAATCACACAAATTTCAGGTGTCATTTCTTTCCAGGTCCTTGATCCAGCTTTGAGGTCATGGAGGGGCAGATCACTGTGACACAGTGCCTCTGAAGGAAAAAAAATCACCCTTTGAATATTTTGGCAATGCAAAAACCATTCCTGAGCATGTCCAGAACCGGCGCTCCTAAACAAAACTGACCACATACTTCAAACAATCATTAATAATATTTGGCCATCCCTGTTGAGACAGACATCATCAAGGGAAGGCAGTCAAAGAGCAGGTGAAATAAACAGAAGACTTCAATCTTCCAGACAGTCTGTCACCTTTCCTAAGCACAAAATTTATTTGGAATGAAAGCAAAAATAATGAGCAAACTTGGTAAAGCGTATTAACCTCCGCCAACTACATGCATGCACACAAAATAAATTGCTTAGCAAACACCTTTAAGACATACTTGTTCTTGGACAACTCCGTCTCCTTAGCAAAACAAAATGGTTTTGAGACCTTTTTTCTAAATGATGCATTTTTCCAGTGGCAATTTAACAACCTTAAAGAAACTACATTTAAAAGAAGCCAACGACCTAAATGTTTATGAGTAAGAATGCAGAATTACCACTGGGGTTGCAGACACTTCCCTCATTTCTTCCAAGGAGTAGACCTGGGTAGTGGCCTTTAACAGTCTGGAATGTTTCCATCCCTTCTGTACAGATGCACCAAAAAACTCTCTTTGAGTTCTTAATTTCTTTCTTGATAGTGCCGTACATAGGTCCCTGGAGATTGATAGTCTGTTCTGTACTTTGCTTCTGAATATGATGGGCTTGATTCATCCCTACTAGCACAGGAGGGTGTAACTGGCACACATACACCCAAGTGCCAGTGGGGGCTACTGCATCTGGGGCAGGACATTCACTTCTGGGGGAGAGTAGAAGAATTTAGGGGCTCCTGCAGGAGAGGCCAGCTTTAAATTGTGAGTGGGGCTTTTTTGGGGTGTTTGACCAGCAGGGACTATATGGCAGATGGAGATATTCTATCTCCTAGAACTGGAAGGGACCTTGAAAGGTCATCGAGTCCAGCCCCCTGCCTTCACTAGCAGGACCAAGTACTGATTTTGCCCCAGATCCCCAAGTGGCCCCCTCAAGGATTGAACTCACAACCCTGGGTTTAGTAGGCCAATGCTCAAACCACTGAGCTATCCCTCCCCCCTATTGAATCACTTGCATTGAACCAATTTGTCTCTTGTACACCTCAGCCATGCCCCAGGCCTGGCCCCTAACACCCTCTTTTAGGCCTGTGATGGCGATCTCTGAGCCTTTCGCCACTGAAACCCATATAGCCTCACCCTCGTTAGACAGTCCATCACAGGGGTCTGCACCCTGGATTCTGCAGGTGAAAGCTGGCAGATACCTGGGATTAAGCCCCTTGTCTGTATCATAAATTTACAACTTTGTGTCCCACTGAGTGAGGCCACACTTAATTTCCACCCTTGTCCATGGAATGGTTTCCATACTAGAGATCTAGGGCAACTAATTGATTGTCCTGTGACTTCAGAACTGTACTCTAAGAGCATCAAGAAGATCTGGATGGCTCTTTAGAGTCTGTATGCACAGTAAAACCTGTTTGTAACAGCCACTTACATTTTTGGATATGTGTGTTTGTTGGGAGATTGGGACGGGAGCCACCTCCAACAGATGGGCCCTTAAATGCAGCGTGAGAAGAAAACAGACTACTTTCCCTTAGGCATTGCTATTACCCTTTCAGTTATGGAAAGAGTTTAAAATTTTTTTTACTAACCTGCTTCGCATTTGGGAATCCTGCAATGGTTTCCATTTGCAGATGCTGTAGCAAGTTGATTAAAAGGACTTTCCATTGTGATGCACATCTTAAGCATTGTTGCCACCAACCATAGTGTGAGGGGGTATGGAAGAGACAAAAACTAAGATTTTGCCAGCCATTAAAGTGTGGGTTTTTTAGTCTGAAAAGTGACTGTGGGAACAATACACATTTGAGGACGTAAATGGCAGGTAGACCTACTGCCAGACCTTTGCACATGGGTGAATTTCACCTATAGAGCTTAGGGAGCAATAGGCCTGACTTTGAACCCTACCTTGGAGCACCATTAGATCACTAGGCATTAGATCATTGCTGTGCAGCCATTAGATCACCAGGCTGACCAAAACGTCCAGAGTGCATTAATGATTTCTTGTCTGATTTGCTGTCAGTCAACCCATTTTGTAGTCATATGACAGTGTTCTGAGAATCTCATTACGCTTAGTTTTCAGTTAAGTGCCCATACAGGAACTTGGCAAAAATTTCCTAACATTGAAGATTAGACCTGAACAATATTTTTTTTGTTTTGGTTTGATTTGGTTTATTTGTTTTGGTTTTTTAGTTGTTTGGTTTTTTTTGTTAATTTTGAAATTTTGACAAAAAAGTGAAAGGAAAAATTAAATTTTTTCCTGTTTCTATGTTTCAAACAGTTCTATCTAAGACAGTAGTTCCCAAACGTGGTTTGCAGCTTGTTCAGGATAAGCCCCTGGTGGGCCGCAAGACACTTTGTTTACCTGAACGTCTGCAGGTACGGCCGCTCGCAGCTCCCAGTGGCTGCGGTTCGCCGTTCCCGGCCAATGGGAGCTGCAGGAAGCGGTGGCCCGGCCCGCGCCACTTCCCGCAGCTCCCATTAACCGGGAATAGCAACTGGGAGCTGCGAGCGGCCGTACCTGCAGACGCTCAGGTAAACAAATCGTCTCGCGGCCTGCCGGGTCTTACACTGAACAAGCCACAAACCAAGTTTGGAAACCACTGATCTAGTATACGCTAGCATTAGGTCAAATTCTACCTTCATTCACAGAACTCAATTAAGGCTAGTGGAATTACTGCAGATTTACACCGATTTTAATGAGGGCAGACATTGGCCCATTGCCTTCAATGGAGTTTGTCTTGCTTTTCACCACCGTAGGTCTTATCTACACACCAGGCTGCTTTAATCAATACAATTAAAGCAGTATGCCCCTGCCCCAGCCTAACATGAATGCAGTTATAGTGGTATAAAGGTGCTTTTATACTGGTATAGTTATTGCCATATGGGAAGGGGAATAAGCTATCCCAGAATGAGTTATTTTTATACTGGTATAACTGTGTCCACTCTCTAGGGGTTGTACTGATAATTATTTGGTAAAAAAAAATGACACTCCTAGCAGATGTAGTTATACTGGTATACCGCCTCTCAACTCCCATCTTTTCATGTGCTGTATATTTATACCTGCCTACTGTATTTTTCACTCCATGCATCTGATGAAGTGGGTTCTAGCCCACGAAAGCTTATGTTCAAATAAATTTGTTAGTCTCTAAGGTGCCCCAAGGACACCTCATTGTTTTTTCAGGGAGGTAGATTACCTGTGCTGAGGGGAGAAGTATCTACATTGAAGCACTAAGTGTACACAAGCCCTACACTTGTAATTGCCTATCATTAGGTTTCTCTTTTGTGTATGAGCCTGCTCCCTAGGGCTGAAAGCAATAACAAAAGCATACGTGTGAATTTCCTCATTCATTAGCAGAATGGGGTGTCAACCACACAGCCTATTTGCGACTTCTGAAATGGTAAGACTTGTAAACCAGAAGAGAAACCAGAAGCAGCCAATTTGAGCCACTTTGTCTGAAGCTATGTCTACACTAGCACTTTTGTTGGTAAAACTTTTGTCAAAAACACCCCCCTGATCCACACAAGTTTCACCAACAAAAGTGCCGGTGTGGACAGCGCTATGTCGGTGGGAGATATTCTCCTGCTCACATAGCTACTGCTGCTTGTTAGGGGTGATTTAATTATGCCAACAAGAGAACTCTCTCCTGCCGGCAAAGAGTTGCTACACAGGAGACCTTACAGCGGCACGGCTGTGCCGCTGTAAAGTCCGTAGTGTAGGCATAGTCTAACTGTTAGGGGTGAACCAGTACAAAATTAGCTTTGATTCAAATCCCATTAAAGAAACAAACCAAAAAATCTAACATATATCTAACATAAATTTAAGGGGGAAAGCCACTTAAAGGCTGCACCTGACCTTTTTGTAGGATTCAGCTAGAATATTACAATCATATCCTCTGTGGGGTTAGCTCATCACCTTCTCTTATTTGAAGTAAGGACTCCCAGTTGCTCCCAGTGGTACTGTGTGAGGAGATGTATACTTATTCTACTTATCGGTAGCAGGAAGTAAAGCAGGGGCTGGCGAAGATTCTAGACTGAACCTCTAGCAGTGGCAGGCAAAGAAAACAGTTTTAGGGATAATATTGTTTTCCTTATTCTAATAAAGCTCCTCATTCAATATTAGGATATGGCAACTCTTTCTGGGTTAGCCTCAGATTAATGGAACCAGTTAGGTTCCAGGGCGCTTCTAATCAGAATACTTTCCAGCCAAATAGTCTAATGGGACACTGTAGACTGCTAGAAGTGTCCAGCACCCCTATCTGAAGCAGAACACTCTGAGAGCTACAGGTGGTCAACACCATGGAAAAATCAGTTCCTATAATTTTATCCTTTGTCCCCAACTATCCAGGATGGCTTAGAACTTCAAGAAGAGCAGAATAGACCTGACTGCTTATTTAGGGCCTGATCCAAACCACATTGAAATCAACAGGAAGACTCTCATTGACTTCAGTAGGCTCCAGGTCAGACTTTTAGGGTCATATCCCAATATCCTTACTTGTGTCAGGTAGCATTGTTCGCTACAAATAGTCCCATTGACTTCCTTGGAACTATTCGTGGAGTAAGGTGATACACAACATTAATAAGGGCTTGTCTACTCTACAGAGCCTTCACAAGTATTGTGATGGTTGCAGAGCCCCCTAGTGTAGACACAGTGAGGTTCGCTATGACCACAGAAGCACTCTTCTGTCAGCGTAGTTGCGTCTGCACCAGGGAGGTAATTTTCTCACACTCCTAGCCAACATAGCATAGTCTAGGCCAAAGAGTATCAGAATCTGGTCCATAGCACTGTTTCATAAAGTTTGTTTTGGGTGCAGTTTAAGATGTTGGTTTTGTCCTATGAAGCCTTTTAAGATTTGGATCTTGGGTATCTAGCAATCACCTATCTCTTTCTGTGCTTTACTGTGACTGTAGGCATCATCTGGGATATCCAGGTTGGAAGTCCCTCAATTAAAACAGAGCAGAGGATCTTCCATTGGAATTCACTCCCCACCCGACTTGGACTAATAGAGCCCGAGTCTGCTAATCTTACAGGCAACTGGGGGCCCACAGGTATCAGTTCTTGGTCTGGTTCTGTTCAATATCTTCATTAATGATTTATATAAAGGCATAGAGCAGGGGTCTCAAACACGCGGCCCGCGGGGTGTTTTTCTGCGGCCCGCAAGCCCCTCACAGCCCCCCCCCCCCTCCCGCCCTCCCTCAGTGTTTACCAGAGCGGCGGCCCGATGTGCACCGGGAGGAGGGCAGGCTCTCTGCCTGCCTGCCCTGCCCTGCGCAGCTCCGGGAAGAGGCTGGAATGTGGGGAAGGGGGGGCGGAGGGGCTGTGTGTGGCTGTTACTTTAGGCAGCGCCCCCAGCAGCTCCCATTGTCCGGGAACGGGGATCCGCGGCCAATGGGAGCTGCTGGAGACAGTGCCTCAAACAACAGAAACACACAGCCCCTCCGCCCCCCCTTCCCCACATTCCAGCCTCTTACCGGGGGCAGCCTGCTCTGCCCTGCCACCGGTACGCGCTGGGCCAGATCCTGCCCCCCGATCCCCTCCTGCAGCCAAACCCCTTGCCCTGAGCCCCCTGCCGCACCCTGCACCCCGACCCCCTGCCATACCCTGAACCCCTCCTGCACCCGACCCCCTGCCTCACCCCTCCTGCATCCCAACCCACTGCCCTGAGCCCCATGCCACACCCCTCCTGTACCCCGACCCCCTGCTGTACCCTGCACCCCTCCTGCACCCTGACCCCTGCCCTGAGCCTCCTGCTGCACCCCGCACCCCGACCCCCTGCCAGACCCTGAACCCCTCCTGCACCCAGACCCCCTGCCTCACCCCGCACCCCTCCTGCATTCCAACCCACTGCCCTGAGCCCCATGCCGCACCCCTCCTGTGCCCTGAGCCCCACCGTACCCTGCACCCCTCCTGCACCCTGACCCCTGCCCTGAGCCCCTTGCCGCACCCTGCACCCCGACCCCCTGCCTCACCCCGCACACCTCCTGCACCCCAACCCCCTGCCCTGAGTCCCCTGCTGCTCCCTGCACCCCGACCCTGAACCCCCTGCCACACCTCGCACTCCTCTTGCACCCCAGCCCCCTGCCCTGAGCCCCCTGCCACACCCCACACTCCTCTTGCACCCCAACCCACTGCCCTGATCCCCCTGCTGCACCCTGCACCCCTCTTGCACCCCAACCCCCTGCCCTGAGCCCCTGCCGCACCCTGCACCCTGACCCCTTGCTGTACCCCTCATCCCTCCTGCACCCCAAACCCCAACTCCCTGCCCTGAGCCCCCACCATACTCCACACCCCTCCTGCACCCCCTGGGGGCAGGGAGGGGGCAGAGTTGGGGTGGAAATTTTGGGGAAGGGGTTGGAATGGTGGAAGGGGTGGGAAGAGGCGGGGCAGGGGCGGGGCCTCATGGAAGGGGTGGAGTGGGGGCTGAGGGGGGAGGTGTCAGTAATGCGGCCCTCGGGCCAATGTACTATTCCTCATGTGGCCCTCATGGTCATTTGAGTTTGAGACCCCTGGCATAGAGAGTACACTTATAAAGTTTGCGGATGATACCAAGCTGGGAGAGGTTGCAAGTGCTTTGGAGGATAGGATTATAATTCAAAATGATCTGGACAAACTGGAGAAATGGACTAAACTAAATAGGATGAAATTCAATAAGGACAAATGTAAAGTACTCCGCTAGGAAGAAACAATCAGTTGCACACATACAAAATGGGAAATGACTGCCTAGAAACCAGTACTTCAGAAAGGGATCTGGGGGTCATAGTGGACCACAAGCTAAATATGAGTCAACCGTGTAACACTGCTGCAAAAAAAGCGAACATCATTCTCGGATGTATTAGCAGGAGTGTTATAAGCAAGACACGAGAAGTAATTCTTCCGCTCTATTCCGTGCTGATTCGGCCTCAACTGGAGTATTGTGTCCAGTTCTGGGCCCCACATTTCAGGAAAGATGTGGAGAAATTGGAGAAAGTCCAGAGAAGAGCAACAAAAATGATTAAGGGCCTAGAAAACATGGCCTATGAGGGAATATTGAAAAAATTGGGTTTGTTTAGTCTAAAAAGAAAAGACTGAGGGGACATGATAACAATTTTCAAGTACATAAAAGATTGTCTCAAGGAGGAGGGAGAAAAATTGTTTTTCATAACCACTGAGGGTAGGACAAGAAGCAATGGGCTTAAATTGCAGCAAGGGAGGTTTAGGTTGGACATTAGGAAAAACTTCCTGTCAGGGTGGTTAAGCACTGGAATAAATTGTCAAGGGAGGTTGTGGAATCTCCATCATTGTCAGGGATGGTTTAGATCAGGGGTGGGCAAACTATGGCCCATGGCCTGCTTCTGGCATGTCAGATGTTTTTATCCAGCCTTTGAGCTCCCGCCGGGGAGCAGGGTCGGGGGCTTGCTCCGCCCTGCCCGCCCAGTGCTCCCCAGCTCCTGACTCACAATTCCACCATCTTCCGGCACGCGCAGGGCCATGCTGCGCAGGCGTGACTTCACCGTGCTGTTTCCGGGATCGGAACCCTACCCCTATGCAGCAGCCCCCGCCCCCATGCACCCAATCCCCTCCCAGTCTCCTACGGCTCCACCCTTGAGAGCCTCAAACCCGCCCAGGGACCACACCCATCCCAGCTAGGGTTCCTGCACCCATGGCGATGCCTGGTATGGCCGCCTTGGTGTCACTGCCAGCAGGGCCCTTAGGAGTCCCCGATACCGCCCCTGTAGCGCTCCCCCCCGCCATACCCCATGAGTCCCCTCTCCCCCACCTCGGTAACATCCCTTATAGAGTTTCCCATGCTACACCCCATAGAGTCCTCCTCCCCCATCGGGCATTCATGGCCCACCATACAATTTCCATACCCAGATGCGGCCCTCAAGCCAAAAAGTTTGCCCACCCCTGGTCTAGATAGTGATAGTCCTGCCATGAGTGCAGGGGACTGGACTCTCGAGGTCCCTTGCAGTCCTATGATTCTATGAATCAAAGTTGCCAGGTCCACGTATTCCCTCAGGCTGAGGCAGTGGGTTGAATATGAAGCACTCCGTGTTTTACATTAGATTATTGTTATGATGTATGTTTTTAAATCAATGTTTTATTGCCCATGTGCCTGGAGAATGGAGATAGGCACATCATATAAATCTGAAAGTGTATAAATAAGTATAACTCTAACAATGCAGTTCAGCCAGTCTGTCTCAAATTAATTTTATTTTTTTACAAGTAGCGGAATGATGGGTTCTTTCTGTAGATGAGAGGGAGCGAGACATCTCAGTAATACTGAAAATGAAGTGTCCTAAATCTATGCACAGGAATGCATTTCATGCACTAGTTACTGAATGATGAATTAATAACACTATCTCAGATACATCTCCCATCAATATGTTTCGTTGGATTCCATCAGCATTCAATTAACATAAATTATATGACATGGGGAGGATTCAGACAATAGCAGTCCGGAAAAAAATCAAACTATTTTCTCACATATGACACTGAAACCCTCACTGACTCAGTTTGGTTATGTATCCTGACACTGATTTATACTAGATATGGACCTCATCAGGTTCTAGGTTTGGACCTAGATTCTGCTGAGAACTTCTCCAAAGTTTGGTGAGGGCAGAAGATTGGGTTTTGGTTCAGGCCCATCTCTAAACTTTACGCCAAACTCTGATTGATTTCCTGCAAGTTCTGCAGGGGGAATGGTGGCAACATATAGCAGTCTGAGCCCAATTCGCCTCTCATGCCAATGTAAATCAGCAGAGTTAGGCTAGTGCAAGTGAGGAGGAGAATCTGGCTCCATGTGTCCAATTACACTGTTCCATTGAGTACAGTCCATTCCATATTGTTTACTATTTCACCCACAAACCTTTATCCATTTGTGCTGCTGTTACTGTGGTTTGCATTACAGTAGCTGTGCTAGGCACCGCACAAAGATGTACAAAGAGACTGTCCCTGCTCCAGAGAGCTTGCAATCTAACGAAACAAAGCAGACAAAGGGTATGAGAAGAAATAGAAGTGAAATGAGTTGCCCACAAGTGGCAGAGCCAAGATAGAACCGCTGTCTCCTAAGCACCAGTCCCTGGCCCAATCCAATATTGTTTGCTAGCTTCTTTTGGTGCCATGCAGAGCTTCTTCACCAGCACCCTACCATTACAGGCTCAGCCAGAGCTGTAGGTGTCAACTGAGGGTATGTCTACGTGCAATGAAAAATCCATGGCCGGCCCATGCCAGCTGACTCAGGCTCGCAGGACTCGGGCTGCAGGGCTGTTATACTGCCGTGTAGACTTCCGGGCATGGGTTGTAGTCAGGGCTCCAGCACAAGCCTGGAAGTCTACACTGCAATGAAACATCTCCACACCCTAAGCTTTGTAAGTCTGAGTTGGCTGGCACAGGCCAGCCACAGGTGCCTAGTTTCAGTGTTGACATATCCCTAGCCCAGGCAGAATGGGCATTGATAACAAAGTATACTTTAAAGTAGGGATAAGCTAATGATGGTCTGTAAACAGTGCTTAAAGTGCGATGGGCCACAGACATCAGAAACAACATTTCTAAAAAGCGGCTGGTCACTGAGGCTGGACACTATTCTGAGAGGTGGGAATGAGGAGCCAGAAATAGCCTGGCACCTTAGCAGAGTTCCATTCCCTCATTCCCTCTCCCCTCCTGTGGGCAACAGGACAGCTTCTCTGCTGCTCCCCTCTTCTCCTTTCCTCCTTGCAACACCCGCCTAGGAAGGGGCAGAAAAGGACCTCTACAGGCCTGGTAGAGGGGGATAAAGAACCCCAGGAGCTACCGGAAGAGTAGAGATGAGACTGGGGTGCAGGAGAAAGAGAACTGATATGGGAAGGGGGTTGGAGGGAGAAGAATTGATAAGGAGCCCGGGGGCCAGCAAGATGTGGGGCCAGAAGTGATGGCAGGATTTGGGGGACAGGATGAATGTGGGAGTTAGGAGACAGAATTAATTGCTGTGCAGGGAGGTGAGCAGATGTGTGGGTAATGACAGACCCCCACCCCCACTTTTTTCAGATCACTTTAAGCACGTTATGTAGACAAGTCTGGGTAGCCAACTGGGGTTCTGGAATGGTTCCTTAAATCAAGGCAAATCCCAAAGGCGAGTCTCAGCATGTCCTACGCTTGGTGTAGAACCTGGGGTGGATCCAGTCCAGTCAGTCAGTACTTGAGTTCATCCAAAGTTCTTGTGAGACATCAGGCGAGGAAGTCTCTTAAAAAAGATTCTAAGGTCACCAGAAGTGGCCCATGGAGAGTCCCAGCATCCCTCTTCCTACCACAAAAGAGACTGTGAGGGAGTCTCTATTGAGCTTTATTGTGGCAGTTCTCTACTGAAATGTGACGTGCTCTAGCACACAACGGAATCTAGCATGAGAAATTGTGAAGCCCAACCCGAATATTGGTCAGAGCGCAGTAATCATGATGGCTGTTTTCAACACATCTATTTAAATGTGTTTGTGAACACTTCTGAAGGGTCTGGATTAAAGTCCCAGAAAGACATAGATCACCATTCTATATGTAGAGCCATTTATTTTTATATTGTCATTTCTAATCCTATCTTTTCCATATGCAAAGTTGCATTACATTTCATTGATTCTACAGAAGGAACAAAAGGGTTCTCAAAAATTCTGGGTGACAGTAGAGTTAGTCTTGATGATGAGTATGTTGTTTTGACCCCAAGTCTTTTTCCAGAAGTGATCTAACAATGGAAAGTTAAGGTAATCTGCAACCCACAACACACCAACCCAGCATTCTTTCTTGATCGACATCTTACCAAGAACATGACTTTATTTTGTCTACCTGTTGATCTTTCTAAGGCCATGGGGGGAAAGAATTCCCACCAGAATTGGTGATAACACCAATGCAAGCTCTGGTCCAGGTGCTGCCATTTTTACAATGATGGCTGGGATTATCAAAAGGGATTATTTAGGGGAGTTAGGTGTCCAGATCCCATTGAAGATCCATGGGAATTAAGCACCTAGACCATCAGGAATCTTTGAAATCACAGCCAGTGTTAATTAAACCTTGATCCTTATTTATTTTATTTTTGCAAATCACTTGGCAGGATATAAATGAAAGTGGTGTTGTTGTTATAGTAAGAGCAGTCTCCAAAGTTAAGATTGAAATGCAACTTCCAATATAGTCCTTTTTTTTTTCAGCTGCTCACTACCCTACTAATATTGGGTAGGGACACTCGTAGGTCTTTTCCATCTTTAATTTATATGTAGGATTTTTTTCCTGAGATTTCTCTCGCTTATATTCCCCCCCGCCCCCAAGAAAAGTGGTATTTCCAGTAATTAAGATTTAATCTCTGCTAATTTGATTGTGTACTCCACTCTTGACAAACCACCTTCATTGCCATAAAACCTTCATTATTGTTGATATATTGCGTCATTCTTCTTATATTGGTGCTGTTTTAACTCAAGACCTGACTACATACTGCTGGTAGAGCTCTCTGGAATAAAAGAGTGGTGATGACTTTAATTGCCTGATAAATTATTAAGGGCATTCCTTTAATTGGGTAGTATGGAGTTCACATCTTCATAGAAAACACTTAAGGAAGCTGGTGTGGGTGCAGAGATTCTGGCTAAATACACAGCTATAAGCAGTGATTTTCCCCCTGAAAATATTAGTCTGTTTAGGCTATTAGATTAAATTCTGTGCAGGATAAATTGTACCAGGCACTGGGACAGATCCTCATCTAGAATGAAGCTTCACTGAGGTCAATGAGGCTACATCCATTTACATCAGCTAAGGAACTGGTCCTCTGTGTACAATGAACTTTTAATATTTAACTTTTCTCTTAGTACACCTCTACCCCGATATAACGCGGCCCGATATACAGGGGCTGCTCTAGTTTTTTTGCCGCCCTAAGCATGGCAAGCAGGCTGCCTTCGGCGGCACGCCTGCGGGAGGTCCGCTGGTAACACAGATTCAGCGGCATGCCTGCCAGAGGTCCGCCAGTCCCGCAGCTTCGGCGTACCCGCCGCTGAATTGCCACCAAGTCCGCGGGACCGGCGGACCTCCCACAGGCAAGCTGCCGAAGGCTGCCTAACTGCCGCCCTCGCAGGTACTGGCAGGGTGCCCCCCGTGGCTTGCCGCCCCAGGCACACGCTTGGAGCGCTGGTGCCTGGAGCTGCCACTGCCGATATAACACGAATTCGGATATAACGCGGTAAAGCAGCGCTCCGGGGGGGGCAGGGTTGCACACTCCAGCAGACCAAAGCAACACGGTTTCACCTATAACGCAGTAAGATTTTTTGGGTCCCGAGGACAGCGTTATATCAGGGTAGAGGTGTATTTAAAATTTTCATTGATTTCAAACGCGATAAATTTCAAGCACAAATTATATAGGACCAGTTTCTGCCACCTTTATGTTGATTAGTAACTTACTCAGCAAGTTGTCCTATTGATTTACAATGGATCTACTCACAGAATAAGTTACCACCTACCTTGATTGAGTTTGGTGGAGTCTGGCCCGTTAACAGTAGTTGTTTGATAGTCAAACAGCAGATAGTGGGAGAAAAAACAAATAACAGAAAGATAGAAATAAGAGCTATAAACAAAGATACATTGATACGTTCCTAGGACTGGAGTGTGGCTTTAGTAGCCATTTCCACATTAGTGAGGATGCACTGTACTGGTGCGGGTGGTTGGAGACCTTCTGCTTGCAAGATGCAAGACTTTACGCCATGCTGATAAGGCCTCAACTGGAGTATTGTGTCCAGTTCTGGATGCCACATTTCAGGCACGTGGGGACCTACTGGACAGAGTCCAGAAGAGAGCAACAAAAACGATTAAAGGTCTAGCAAACATGACCTATGGGGAAAGATTTAAAAAATTGGGCTTGTTTAGTCTGGAGAAGAGAAGACTGGGGCGGGGGGGAAGAGGGGAACATGATCACAGTTGTCAAGTATGTAGTAGTTTGTTACAAAGGGGAGGGTGAAAATTTGTTTTCCTTAACTCTGAGGCTAGGACAAGAAACAATGGACTTAAATTGCAGCAAGGGAAGTTTAGGCTGGACATTAGGAAAAACTGGAATAAATTACCTAGGGAGGTTGAGGAGTCTCCGTCATTGGAGGTTTTTAAGAGCAGGTTAGACAAACACCTGTCAGAGATGGTCTAGTTATTACTTAGTCCTGCCTTGAGTGCAGGGGACTTGTCTAGATGACTTGTCTAGATGACCTATTCCTTCCAATCCTATACTTCTATGATTCTATGATGGCACAGGCAAAGAATGCCCCTGTATACAGTGGGAAAATGCAATTGGGAATAACAACTGCTTTATTATGTTTGTACAGGGGCTAGCACAATGGGGTCCTGTTCTATCATGGGGGACCTTACAAATAAATAATAATAATAATTAATAATGCATCCTTTGGAAGGATGCAGCATATGCTCCCCAAGGGCCAGTCCCAGGCTGCCAGCAAGTGTGGAAGAGAAGGAACAATGGTCCCACGCAGCCGCACCCCCTTTGCTGAGGACCTCCCTTTCCTAAGGGTGTCAATACAGGAGTGCATGGGAGGAAAGCACTCCCACGATCTTCTCCCCTTGTGTATGCACTGAAGAGAACCCAAAATATGGCCTTTCCCACAACACACTGTGAATTACTTGCTTGCTTGTATATGTACTTTGGCAGCTGGAGTTTCTTGAAGTTTTGCAACATAGCTGGTTTTCTGAGCCTGTGAATATGAAAATAGTTGTCACAGCCTTTGTTCCATATTTTCCATCCATAGCAGTATGTTTTCTGCTTGTTAAAAAGAAAAGGAAGATGCCTGTCAGGGAAAGAGCTTTGTGTCACTGAGAGGTCTTTCTAGAAAGAGGCCTCTGATGATGATAAAAAATCATTCCAGACTGTTTCTCGACTATTAATTACCATCATTTGTAGCACCCCTTTTTTCCACCTAGACACTAATCCTGCATTCCTTGCGCACCCAAAACTCCCACTAAACTCAGCTGCACTCACTACCCTACTTGTAATTTGGCCCTTGTCTGCTATACATGTAACTTCAAACAGGGCCGGCTCTAGGATTTTTGCCGCCCAAAGCAAAAACAATTTTGGCTGTCCCCTCCCCCCCCGTTCTTTAATTACCCCACCCCCCGGCCCCGCCTCAACTCTGCCCCTTCCCCAAATCCCCAGCCCTGCCTCCTCCCCCTAGGCTCTCAAGCCTAGGAGGGAGGGAGGGGGAGAAGCGGGGCCTGCGCCGTGGCCGCTCGGGATCTCCCCCTCCCTCCCAGGTTTGAGAGCCTGGGAGGGAGGGGGAGACTCCGAGTGGCCGCGGCGCGGGCGCCGCTTCTCCCCCTCCCTCCCTCCCAGGCTCCCAAGCCTGGGAGGGAGGGGGAGCAGCGGCGCGCGAAACGGCTGCTCGGGATCTCCTCCCCCCCCCCCAGGTTTGAGAGCCTGGGAGGGAGGGCGAGCAGCAGCGCGCGAATCAGCTGTTTCGTGCGCCGTGGCAGCAGCAGCGGAGGTGAGCTAGGGCGGCCGGGGCACATTTTTAGGGGCGGCATTCTGGCGCCGGCCATGCCGCCCCTAAAAATGTGCCGCCCCAAGCACCAGCTTGTTTTGCTGGTGCCTAGAGCCGGCCCTGACTTCAAAGGGATGTAACTAAAGCTGTGCCAGATAGAAAATAAGTGCTAGAAAGGCACAAATACCCCCAATATTTAGACACATATGTCATGGTCCTGTTTTTTAGATGATATATGGGAATATTCTCATTCAGATTCAGGACTTTTGTCATGGAAATAATAGGGCTAAATACGAACTGCAAGGGGCAAGGGAGTGAGGACAGCAGCAGAATCCTCAGAGGGGAAGGGAACTGAAAACATATTAATATAAATATTAGACTTAGAGTTCTGGAAACCCATTCCCATCATTAAACAGTCATGGCAGCATAGGCAGAGACACAGGGCCAGCTCTAGGCACCAGCAAAACAAACTGGTGCTTGGGGCGGCACATTTTTAGGGGCGGCATGGCCGGCGCCAGAATGCCGCCCCTAAAAATGTGCCCTGGACACCCTAGCTCACCTCCGCTGCTGCCACTCGTGCGCGAAACAGCTGATTCGCGCACCACTGCTTCCCCTCCCTCCCAGGCTTGGGGGGAGGAGGCAGGGCTGGGGATTTGGGGAAGGGGCGGAGCTGAGGCGGGGCCGGGGGTGGTGTAAGTAAAAACGGGGGGGGGGGGCGGCCAAAATTGTTTCTGCTTGAGGCGGCAAAAATCCTACAGCCGGCCCTGCAGAGACATACAGGGTGAGCGGGGAATAGCAGCAACCAAATGAGATTAGCTGGAAGATGGGCAGAAGCATCACAAGAACCGACATATATGTGTATCAAAGAATATCATCTCATTGAGAGCTTCTTTCCCTCTGTCCCCAAATTCTCATACACCAGAACTGCACTGTGTTTCGAGCCCTGGCTGTCTCCTTGTGTGCTACCCTCCAACTCCTCTTCCAGGGCCACAACACATAAGAATGTTTATAGAAGAATTTATATAGAGAAATTTGACAATAGTGAGCACCTTTGTCTCCAGGAGAAGCAAAGGGCTCCCAGCCACTTCCAAATGAATGAAGAATGATTGCAGCTCTTACAGCATGGAATATCAGTCACTGGTTGGCTGACATACTCTTTTGGGATTGGAAATATCCTTCTAACCCCTAATCTCATTTTGTCACTCCTGCATGTCGGGCTGCTGTGTGTTTTCCAGTTGTCATTCAGAAACATTTGGCTCAACCACAGAGGGCTGATATTTACACTGTTTGGCAATTAATACTTTGTGCTTACACAGTGCCTTCCATGAAAGGATCAAAACGTGCTTTGTTGTAAAGCATCCAGCCTCATACAAAATACCTGCTCAGCAAGTAGCAGTATCTTCATTTTGTAGATGGGGACATTGAAGTGCAGAGAGATTAAAGTGGCTTCCACACGGTCACAGAGGGAGCCTGTGGCTGAACCTGGAACAAAAAGAACAGCTCCCTGATTCCCAGCTCTGCCCTTTCCTCTCTATTTATTACTCAATTTACTAATGTACTCTTGGGAGGCACTCAGGTAGTAGAGAGATAAGCACCAGAATAAGAATGTAGAGAGATCCCCAGCTGCCACCCTGTGGTACCCACAGGAATCTGGGCAATGAAATACCCATGTATTTCAATGTCTGTACTACTTGTTAATGTGTTGGGGTAGAAAATAGCCACTATCTTTTGGTAGGTTACAGGTTCAAGCCATGGTTTATACCAGTGAAACCACACTGAAGCCAAGGGGCGTGCATAGATATAACTGGAGGTCAAGTTTGCCCTTCAGAGTCAGAGTGTGGTCAACCCTGGAATGCAGTCCCCTCTGATAAAGGACCTCCTTGTCATTCACTCTGAACGTTTTTTCCTTCAGGGCTTTCTGGGGAAAAGGTAGTTACAAACTATTGCTGCTGATGGTGAATCTCAGTTACAACATCTCAGATTAGGCGAAATCCCAGAAGATGCCTCTTTACATAAGGCAAGTCAAAGGAATGCACCGTGCATCCAGAAAACATCCACTTTAATTTAGAGGTCCCGAAAAGTCAATCTCTATGAACTTCCATACAAATCAAAACAAGTGTAGATGGAGCAATTCCTCAGATTAATGCTTCCAAACAAATCCAGTTCTTTTGAATGCCTGGGGATTGATTTCTTGAAACTGTACTTTAACCCTTAGGTCCCTAAAGATGATTATAATCAGCTTTGTGTCTATAATGGGAGGGAGTGAGGTCAAATTAGCTTACCTTCCTTCTCTCTCCTCCACCCTCAGCCTGCCCCTGGAATTATCCTCCCCTCCCCTCTGCTCCTACTCCCTTCCACCTCCCTCATATTTTGCTCACCTCTCCCATCTCAGCAGGCAAGGAGCCACCTTCTCCTTCTCCCTCCAGCACAAAGCTGCTTTTGACTATGTGTCAGGAAGCTCCAACCCCTGGTAACTGCCACCTCTGTAAACTGCAGGTATTTTGCAGAGGGCAAGACCCACAGTATGGGGAGGTTGGACCGTGCAAGAAGGGGAGGTTGCTGACATGGGAGTGGAGAGTGGATGGGAGTGGCTCCATTTTGGAATCTTAAACTGGCCTGTTCTAACCCTTAGTCATAGACACTCCTTCTTCCCTAACCTAATGTAGTTACCACTACCACCCAAACCAAGGCACTGGCCAGTCCCTATGGTGTCAATATGCCTCCAGGACCCATCAGTATCCTAAGGGTTAAGCTGGAGGCAATAAAGAAGATATACCTCTACCTCGATATAACGCTGTCCTCGGGAGCCAAAAAATCTTACCGCGTTATAGGTGAAACCACATTATATCGAACTTGCTTTGATCCGCCGGAGTGCGCAGGCCCCCCTCTCCCCCCGGAGCACTGCTTTACCGCATTATATCCAAATTCATGTTATATCGGGTCACGTTATATTGGGATAGAGGTGTAGTAAAAAATTTCCAAGCCTGGACTTGATTTCCAGATGTGCAAAAAGAATAATTCCCCATCCAGATGTAGCATAGCTCTGCATATGCACCCGATTATGTCATCTGAGCTTACACAGTGTCATGGAAATGGCTCGTGGAGAGACTACAACCTAACTGTCCCGCCCCCGTCCCCTCCTGCCCCGTGTTTATTGGATCTATCCTCATTATGCCTTTCACTGATAACATATTTTTATCACGTCTTGAAAGGGCTCTTCTGCCAGTTAGAACATCATTGTCTCGCTGATTCATTATAATTGTGGGGCAGCTTAGCAGTGTTATGTTGATTACGTTGTTAATGGGTGCAAAGACACTCAGTGTACAACTCAATAACCATTACATTAATGTCTAGTTAAAGTTTACCTCCAATGCCATCACTATCAAAGGAGAATATGGTCCAGAGAACACAGTAATGAAGAAAAATAAAGCAGCTTTACATATGGGGGTTGGGTTGGTTGTTGTTTTTTTAAAGTGACTTTACAGCCTTGACACTTTTTTCAGGTGAAATTGGAAAGTCAAATACCAAGCACGTGTCATGATGAGCAGAGAAACCACAGGAAAGGGTTCTTTCATAGGGCAATTGACATGCAAAGCAACCTGGAGAGAGAATTGTGATCTTCCTTCACCAACCCCCCTGCCATGACACACATTAGGGCTCCTGAAGCAGAAAACAATGTAGGTGCTGGAATGCCATTTCTGACAGTGATTTCTAACAAATGTGCTCTGGTCATTCTCCTGTCAGAGCCTTGCACATTTTAGGTGTGCCCCTTCTTACTGTAATTGACAAACATCCTGGATCTTATTCTGCCTTTGGATGCATCCAGGCAACTCCCAAATGCTTCAGTGGGTAGAATTGGACCCTCTTTAGCTAATGTTTTATTCTCCCTAGGGTTACAAGCCTCATTTCAGTATGATCTTTGCCACCATCCTCTTTTATTTGGTACCAGGAACCTATACAGTGAGATTCTTTCAGCCTGGTGATCTCCTGTTTGAAGTACGAAATGTAACTAGAAAAAGCAACAAATGAATGATGACCCTGCAAACAAGGCTTTGTTCAAGTAACAAGGCAAAGTAACACTCCATCATGTGCAGCATGATACTTGCAGTTGATCTCCCCGGTTTCTGGTCCTTAGCATCCAAGATCAGATAGGTTTGTGACACTAGTCTCATGGACCAGGGTAACTGTGTGTGGAAAAAGAACTTTACTGTCAATAGAATTAATGGTGCTAACCTACTGATGCTAATCCACTGGTTCCACTCTTAGAATTCTATGGGCCACAGTGGTGGAAAGTGTACCCAGGTTGTGCAAGATGCCTGGAACTCCTGGCTGGCCAGCAGCCAGCACAACACCATATGTGGGCAGCACTGGTCAGGGAGGGGCATAGCCATGGCATTCAGGACACATTGAATCAGCAGTCTCCACCAGTGGGCATAGGGTGACCAGATATCAACTGTGAAAAATTGAGATACTTTATTTTGGTGGGCCTGGGGTGGGGGGGGGGGGTAATTAATAATTGCCTATATAAGACAAAGCCCCTAATATCAGGACAGTCCTTATAACATCGGGACATCTGGTCACCCTAAGTGGGAGCCTGTGGAGCCCAGCCATACAGTAAAGTTGTCCTCCCCTAGTGGAACCCCTGAGGGAGGTAAACATGCCAATATCCCTCCCCTCCCCAAGAGTGAATAGCCCTGGGGTGCAACTCCACCATCTGGCACAGGGAGGAGCAATTTTCACACACAACTGTGCACTAGTCTCATCTGCAAACTCTGCAGACTTTACTGCAGTGTCTATAGATAAGGCTGTAGTCATGATCAAGCTGGAATTCTTTGTTTTATGTATATTATGTTAGCAGTTTCACAGTACTCAAGTCTAACATATCTGGGCCCTGCACTGTGGCTTTCCAGGCAACTAGTCCCACATTGCTAGGTGCCAAACTTTCTCTGCAATGATATCAAAATTATAACATTCAGTTAACATTATAACAGTTTTGGCCAGGGACAGAATTTGGCTGGTCCCCCTACAAAGGTAGAACTTGTCAGCGAGAGTAATGACATTTTGCCTAAGCATGATTTTGTGACTATTCACAGAGCAAAACATGTTGGATGTTGATCACAGCTCTAGACTCTTGTCAGCTCTTTCTAGCCATTAGATTTTCTATTTGCCTGTGATTGTTCCTGGAGGGTCTGGATTGTAATCACAGGGAAGCAAATCTTGAGCTAATTGTAGAGCATTTTATAGCCATCTCAGAACAGATGCTTTTCATTTCCAAAGTGTCCTTATAATGTTTTCTACAAATGGACCCAGAGGATTCTCTAAATTTCTCGCTTAAACGAAAATCTGTGATGAAATTCCAACCACCAGTGATGAAATTCCAACCTTTTTCAGGAACAACCTAGAAGAGGAGAGTTGGGATCATTTGTAACCCAAATGCCTCACAGACTCCCAGTATTTCTTTGTACAAAATGCGCCACTGCACTCACTTTGACCATAATGGGACTACTTATTACTGAGTGAGGCTTTGGGGATCAGATCCTATTCAGAATAACTTTTAGCACATTAATTCTCAGAAATTCTTAACAGTCTAGTTCAAAATCTCAGAAGGAGTTTAGTTATATTATTCTTCCCAACAATTACAACATATGTGTTTATGTGTATGTGTGTATTATGTGTATATAGAGAGAGTTACACACGCACATGCATATAGATACACGCATAAATATTCTGGGGTGTGATTTAGGCCATAATCCTTCTAAGACTTATGAACACACTTACTGTTGCATCAATGGGACTACTCGCATGTCTGAAATGAAGCACATGCATAAGTCTTTGCAGGATCAGGACTATAGTGGTGCAAGCATCTTGTTTAGAATCTTCCAAGCTCTCTGGGGCTTCACGTTCAGATCTCATCAGGGGTTACTCAACCTTCCTTCTTCCAAGGTAGATAAACTGAGAACCATAGTAGGAGAGAGGGTTGTCTTTTGCATAAAACATTCAAAACTGAAGTCCTGGTTGGACATTAAAGATCCTAATTGCATTTTTCATAAATTTTCCCTGAGCAGAAATTTGCATTCTCCCACCACTGCTGCTCACTGATTGGTTGTTCACAATGTGCAAAATAATGCACATTGGAAAACATAATCCCAAGTATCCATACGAAACGATGAGGAGTAAATTAGCTGATACCATTCAAGAAAGAGATCTTGGAGTCATCGTGGATAGGTCTCTGCAAACATCTGCTCAATGTGCAGCGGCAGTCAAAAAAGCTAATCGAATGTTAGGAACCATTAGGAAAGGGATAGATAATAAGTCAGAAAACATCATAATGCCACTATAAAAGTTCATTGTACATCCACATTTTGAATACTGCATGCAATTCTGGTCACCCTATCTCAAAAAAGATATATTAGAATTGGAGGAACGTAATCCCATGCTTTGGGTGTCCCTAAATCTCTGATTGCCAGAAGCTGGGACTGGGATGGACAGGGAATGGATCACTCAATAATTGCCCTGTTCTGTTTATTCTCTCTGAAACATCTGGCACTGGCCACTGTTGGAAGAGAGGAAACTGGGCTAAATGGACCATTGGTCTGACCCAGTATGGCTGTTCTTATGTTCTTTTGTTCTGCACTCCAGAGGCAGCTATACCTCAGGGGTGTTTTATGTCTATAGCGGTGAAATGATTTGGGATGAAAGGCACTGTAGAAATACAAAATGTTATTAAGTAACATTCACGGTACTTGCAGTCATAAGTGTCATAGGCAGGCAGTACAGTGTGCTGAAAAAAATAAGTGTGGAGGGTATTTTAGAACACTGAGCATACTGCTAAAATTGGGGGTAGGAAATAGTTTCCTATTTTCTTCCCTTTACCTTAAGGCATTTTCTTATCTGTCTTTGCCATGGTGACTATCTATCTGATCTCTTCTTATGTGCCGGAAAAAACAGGTGTGTTGCATCTGATCGTACCACTGTATCTTTGCCTATATTTTATGGGCTATTTCCTCTTTGATTATGCTAATCTGATAACATTATATTTGAACAGGTTGTCGCAGCAGAGACCAAGAGCTGTGTAATGGAGGCAGAACCCAGTGTAATAAAATATGCTGCTCTTGTATTTCAGGCATTGATTTGAAAAAAAGGATACAATTGGTGGGCAAAGGTATGAATTTTTATGGCACCAGAGGGAAAAGTGAAGTCTGAACTTCCAGCAAAATGTTAAAGAGGCAATCTGTAAACATGTGAAATGGGGATTTTGTAAATCTCCCATATGATGCAAAATAGTGTGGAAAAATAACCAAGAGAAAATTGTATTAACAGCGTCTTCATTGGCCAGAAACCTCCTCTTAAAATACACCTCACATCATTTTAAAAAAAGAGGGACTGGCTGTCTAACTGTATCTCTTTAAGCCTGTTTTCCTTCCTGATAGAGACGCTCCTCTGTCATTACAAAGCTAGCTATTAGAACGTTCGGTCTGAGACAAAGAAAGCTATTTTATCTTGGAGCCTAATACATTAACCACCGCCT
Source organism: Chrysemys picta bellii (assembly GCF_011386835.1). Lineage (NCBI taxonomy): Eukaryota > Metazoa > Chordata > Testudines > Emydidae > Chrysemys > Chrysemys picta. The sequence continues at coordinate 11,596,623 of NC_088799.1, read as the reverse complement.
ATTACAATCCTCCTTCTTGTTAACAGATTGCATTTTTATACTGCTCAAAAAATGTTTCGCTCTGCCAGATGGGGTTATAATGGGAGTCGAGTATATTTTGCTTTTTATATGCAGGAGCCTTGCTCTTGCACAAATTAATTTTTTCAAATAAACATCTTGGAGAGTTAAAGAGTGTCATCTTAGCAAAAAAAAGGAAACCGAGAAAGGCAAGATAATGGCTCCGATATCCTCAACTATAGAGCATTTAATTTACCATTAAGGTTTCTATAATGCAGAGCATGAACTATAGCACAGAAGTACTCAGAATGCTGGGCAGTGCAGCTAAGGCAACAGTTTCAGAATACAAAGTGGGCTGTGCTCGTTATGGTCTGGAACACTCTCGCTGAAATGGACGCTAATAATCATAAATGGTTAAACAACTAAAGAAGCTACAGAAAATCATCAGGAGTGCAGTTTGCATCAACAAAAGCAAGGAAATTGAAGGAAATATCCTGCGTCAGAATTGCAGCTCACAAACTACACACGGACCACACAGTTTGGGCTCTACTCCTCTGGCTTTAACAATTTTATTTAAAATAAATGTAATGTAATTATACCTCTGAAACGTCGAAACTTTCTGCCCAAAAAAAACTACTTGGGGAAGCCTTGTTCCATGAGGCATGACAGAACGTAACAGCCTAGTGAACTATTGATTTGACTGAATGTTTCTTCTTTTTGTGTCTAGGTCTCGTTATAGTCTTCCTGAAAGTGCTTGTGAAAGGTTTCAGATGCACTGCACTGGAGACTGAATTTCGCTGTTTAGTCACAGTCACAGTAGAAGTGCATGCTGCTTTTTTCAGCCTTCTTTTTGTGTCCCTTCTTACCATGTTCTAGGATGACTTCCTCTGTGTGAGAAAAGGTATCTCAGTCTTTGGGCCTGTTCAGTAGGTGACATCTCTGCTGAGACTGCAGTTGGGGGTATCATTTGCAATGGTGGATTTTTGGAACTTGAACATCTGTCTGCTGAGAACTGGACTGAGGTCACCTAATCAGTTTGCACATAGGCCAACAAACAAGCTGCCAGCTAATGACTTTAAGCCACTACCAGCTTGTGTAGGATTGCAACTGTTATTTATTTGCTATTTATTTGGAGTTATACAAGAATAAAAAGGATTACCTAGCCAAGGCCCCCAGCATCCCTGATACAAGCTACAAGAACAAAACTCCTAGTAAATAGCAGCTTCCCCCTGACAGTAAGCAGAACTCTCAGCTCCCTACAAAACATAGCACTCTCCTCCCCCCCATACAGCTCCTTACCCCACTGTAGGCTGCAGCCCATGCAAACAGATGTGGCTTGTGCGCTTCGAAGGCCAGCAAACTAGGGCTTAGTTTGGGCTTGGGGTGAGTGTTCCAGATCTGAGGAAAGCTCGGAGAGAATGGGCCACTCATAGCCTCTTTTAAACCAGTCAACTAGAGTGGAAAGGCTCCTGATCCAATTGTTGGACATCTTTAAATTTTACTTCGTAGACAACCCTGGCCATCATCTCCAGGGGTAGGTTCAGCAATGGCTTGAGTCTGCAGCATTCCATCGCTTGCTGTGATATTGCATAACGATGTGTATTGGAAAAAATACACACTGTACCACTAGATGCTTCAAGGACTGAAAAGGAGATTGGAATTCCAACCATAAAGCCAGCCAGAACTCTAAAGGAGCCAGCAAAGCCTCCCATTGTGGGTGCCACGCTTGGCTGCTGACTTGGTACACAAAACAGGCTCAAAAAGAAAAGCAGCTGCTAGAGTTGTGTGGAGAGAGAGGAAATTTCAGCTGAAAACTTGCAATTGTTTTTCTGTAGTCTGGCCAGCTGTCATATATAAAGCCCCAGATTCAACGAGTCAGGGACCTACAACAGAAATGTGCACTGTCATCAGCATTATCTGGAGGTAATGCCTAGGCTGTGTGGAAAGCTGATATGAATTGTCCTTTCCACTAGTTACTTTCATTTCCAGTGGAAACCAGGACTCCTAGTTGCCATGGAAAGTTTGCACACAGAGGCTTGCAAGACAAGACCGTCACTACAACAGCATGTTGTACTTTGAATGGGTAATGATACTGCTCCATCCTCAACAGAGTACCAGACCCCGAGTATCCAAATCTGGGGCTTGGCTTTATTGGTAACTCATAAACAATAATTCAACATAAATCTCAGCCTAAGCTCGTCGGTCCTTGGAGATTTCCCTGCATGACCTCCTCTGTTCTGTCTCCCTACTGTCCAGTCTGTAGAGCTACTCCCATCTCCTTTGTGCCCCAGAGGGCGTCAACAGGGCACACTTACCACATTGACTCAGCAGAATCTCAGCAGCTTTATTTAGGTTTCTAAATATCTGTCAGAATATCCCAGCTGAAGGGCCCTGCTGCCCTGTTCTATGGACCTCTTGCTTTCCATGATGCTCTTGGAAAATGCAGTTTTGATTTTTAAAAAAGACAAAACCTAAAGTGTTCAAAATCCCTCCCACCGCCAGTGTGTTGCTTATGTAAACCTCTGGAAGATGGCAAGTGTGCTGTTCAACTTGTCAGACCAAACTGATTGTAAGAGAAAAGTTTAAAACTGCATTGTAAAGGAGGCATTATAAATGACCTCAGGCAAACTCAAAGGGATGGAAAGAATATGACTTTTTATATTTAAAATCAATTTTTCAGCATAAACTCAATTGTTACTTATCTTCAATAGCAAAATTAACATTCAATTAGCTTTGCTAACTAATTCATGGGAATACAGTTGATGTGGTAGTGAATTCTGGCAGTGTTTTGTACTCTATTATTGCAACAGCCAGGATTATGACTAGAGCTAAGAGTCTCTTCACTGTTTCCACTGTCCCACCTCGATTATGCTAGGGTTTGAAACCTCACCATCTCCAGTTGCCTAGGGCTGAAACTTGGAGGGATCAGATGGATCATTCGCATTCAGATTTTGAGTCTAAAGCCATTTAACAATACATAGTATTTTGAGTTGCTGTTTGTTTTCTGCAGAAATGCAACATATTCAGAGCTGTATAAACCTTTTGTAATGACACCATGTGAAATTCCTGTTTAGTCATGGAAATGAAATGAGAGTTAAAGGAAAAACATCCTGGGGACTATGAACATTTTGCTGAAACTCAAAGGAAGACTTCTGCTGCTTGCAAAGAGGCACAAACTTTTCCAGATTGATTTGTGGGAAGGGGGGGAGGGTTTCCAGATTTACATCAATATAACTGTGGAAAGAATGGTTCCCTGTACTTGTAGGTTTAAGAGCTTTCTCTTTTTAATTTAATGCTTTTTACATAATTTACAACTGTATTTTATTATACAGGAAAACCAGAAACAAATATCATATATAGAAGGTTTGGAAATCAAGAGACTTTTTTTCTGACTGAACCTCTCACTAACTGTATCTTTTTCTGTGTTGTTGATTTCTCCATTTGATTTTTCACCCTATATTGCAATGGAGGTGTAATTAAAGCCATCTGGGGATTTTAAATGGCTTTTACTTAAACAGCTAGCTTTTTAGCTCAATGTAAAGTCAATTACTACAATCATGCAGGATAATGTACAGTAACTTCCTCTAACATTAATTTGAGAAAAACATGTTTGGCTCAATGTGTTCTCCCCAAAGATAGGTGATTCGATAAACGAGTGATGTACATTAGAGTTCAGCCAGTCGCTCTGAAAATATTAAGTGCCTGATACAGCAAGGTTCTGAGCACTCATAACTCCTACTGCGCTACTTAGCTCATGAAGCACTCAGCACCTTGCAGGATCAGACCTGTAAGCCAGTGAGCATGTATATTTAAATCAACAAGAGAGAGGAACAATAAAGAGGAGACTATAAGGTGGCGAGGAAGGACGGTGACTCTGAGCTACACATATACAGCACTATAGCCTTCCCACTGCCCTCACACATTTTAGTTAGAGTTTGCATTGCACATATTAGATGCACAGCTCTTGTTAATATTTAGTACTTCTCAGTAATCTTCTGAGGTTGCCGCACACATTAACTAATTCGTGCCAACATTGATCTCCTTCCTATATATGGGAATTTCTTTGCAAGGACTAACATCAATAAAGAATAGATATTTAAAAAAATCCAGTTGCTGACCTGAGTATCGCATATAGTTACTATGATCTCAAATACAGAAGACAGTATTTAGACTTTGCTCTGGAAATAGCTGTGGACATGTCAGAAACAGCCCGGGGGAAACGTCATCACCACAACAAGCAGGGATCACAGATGTGAGCTCATATTCCAAGGCCTATAGGTTTCTTGATAAAACAGTAGGCTGTGAGCATGTTTAGAAGATCTACATCTGCCTGGCAATGGCTCAACGAAGAGTGACATCACTGGTAATGAATGAATTGGCAATACTAGTTTATTCACAATATTATAAAGCTTATCTCTAGGCTGTAATTTGGCCCAGAGCTACAGCAACCTGGCTGTGAAAGCCAGAAAGGATGTCTGATCTGGAGCCTTTTGAAAAGAGATGGCATCTGTTCTGCGGGTTTAAAGAAAAAAAATCCTACAGCCACTATAAGACCAATGTGCTAATGCCACCTATGGAAAAACTGCTGTTTCTCAAGAAATTCAGTAATCCAGCAGGGTAAACTGGAGTATGTTGATCACGTTTCACAGTGAAAATAGGTAGCATCAATCATAAAAAGGTGAGCAGTAGGGGTCAGGGAAGGCACTAGCAGAGGCCCCTCTAACAATATAAAAAGACTTGTGAATTAGTCACAGGCAGATTAACAAAAGACAGGAAAGGTTGGAGAACACTTGCGCATGATGCCAAAAACCACAAGCTATTGAATTAGATCCAGTGCTTAGCAAGCTAAGTGACTATTCATGCTATTAAGACTGAGACTGACAGCAGTTACAAAATTTATTATAGAACATTGACTCTGGACTCAATCAAAAATTGCTCCAGTATAAACAGTGTCAGCTCCATTGACATATATTATCTTTATTAAAAAAGACATCTTTGATAGCAGAATTCATTAGGTGTTATAACAATTAATATCTTTGTATAAACTTGCTAATACAAATTCACTTTAGACAGTTGCAAGGAAGCTTTGGAGAAAAATTATTATATTAAGCAGTGCTGTAATTGCTAATGGGTGTAACAAAGAGGAAGGTATAAAATATGTTTATTTTTTGTTCTGCAAAGCCCATTTATAATCCATAGGGTATACTACTAACTTAAGGGCTCACTCTGCCTTTGATGAATATGGTTAGCTCTCATTAGCACTAATGAGAATTAGACAGGCACATTGTGGGGAGATACACCCTTTAGGCAGATGGCATTAGTTATTCATGTTTCTCTTCATCATTCACATTTTACTTGCTAGAAATGCATGTAGATTTTCAATTTTGACATTGGAAGAAATTGACATGAGTAACTTAACTAACATAGACTGGAGCAGGATTCACCGTGGGAGCCACTCCCCCCATTCTTTCTGGAAACAGAGTGAATTTGAATGTTAAAAGCTGAGAAGAGTCAGAGGGGTGGCCTGCTTGATAGCAGGGTTAAAGCTGAATCTCCTTGCTCCACTCTCAAGAGAAACAGATGCCAGCAGAAAACTAGCAACCAAACGAGAGATGCAGCAGTGAGTTTCACCTTTAATTTCCATCTGTGTGTTAGTTTGAATGAGTGAAAGGAAGACTTTGACCGCCTGTCAACCCTTCAGGGGAGCAGACCTCAAAGAACAAGGCACTGCGTGTTTCTCAGCAGATCTTTATTGTAGAACTCTAGGAGAAACTGTACTTAAGGTTGGCAAAGTATTTCCACGCTCAGACCCTGTCCTTACCTACTCATAACTTTCAAGTGTTGACCTTGTAAGCTGTTGCTTTCCAGGGTCAGTCTCTGATTGAAGGTGATATTTTTTTCCTGGAGAGTTTGAGCCAAAACAGTTGAGCCATTTTTGAATGCAGAGAGTGGAGCAAATAGCTCTTTTCAACACTCACAAAGGTCACAGGAGATTTTTGTTATAATGAGTAAAGTCTATCTGGAAGCGTCTCAGGGTATTAAGTTGATGCTTGGCAGGGAGATAGTCCTCATTGAGGAAGAAGAACTAAGAGTGTTCTGATTCAGTATTCAGCTTTGATTTGTGCGCGCTATGAGCCTTTGAACCTGCACTTTGTGGATGGGGCTGGGCAGCGTGCAGTATTAAGCAACATGCAGCGTGAAGGCAGACTTCATTGCCCTTGGAAGTGAGGCTGGAGCCTTAGCTAATTCTCTGAACAGCTCGTAAGCGTGCACCAGGACATACATGCTTTATAGTGTATGAATCTTTCCAATTCATTAAAGTGTGCACAGCACAAGACCCTGCGTTACTGAATGTGCATTTTGTATGGTACCCCAGGCCTTGCCTCAGTCTCTGAACATCTGGTGTGGTAAACTCTGGCCTGATTCAAAGAAGTGCAGGAAAGAGATTCCTTCCTGTGGATTTCTTATATTGCATGGAAAATGGAGGTGCGGACCCATTTGGAAATCTTAGACATAGTCTGAGGATCCCCATGGGTCCGTGGACCACAGACTGAAAATCACTGTTCTATGGAAATGACAACCTTTCGCGGACCCCTTGGCCATTGTCTGCAGACCCCTAGGGGTCCACAGACCCCAGGTTGAAAGCCACTGTTATGGGCTATCACAGGTGCACAGGCTCAGGGCTTTGGAACAGCTCTGAATCAAACCCAGGCAGGACCCCCTTCAGTGTGACACTCCCCCAGAGCACACTTTCACTAGGATAAGCCTCCTTGGCTTCAGCGCCTCCTGGGATGGACCTTGGAGCTTTCAGAACCCGTTCCATGCTATGAGCATCCCACAGTGAGTCCAACTGAATGGGACACCCAAAGGGGAGTCATGCACCCCCAACTTCCGCAGTCAGCAGTGACTCTCAGCCAGCATTGTAAAATAGAAAGGTTTATTAGTTGTCTGGAACACAGTGTAGGAAAGTTCTTTGTTACTACAGGAACCAGAAAGTGACAGCTAAGTCCATCTTGGTCAGACCCAGAGCTCAGAGCCCTGGCTCTCCCCCCGAGACTCAAACTCCAGCTTCCAACAGCCCCACCCCAAGTCACACCCATTTGCCCCTCCTCCTTCCTTTGTTGTCTTTCCCAGGCAAACCAGTCACCTGGCCTCCACCTCAACTCTGTTCTCCAACTCATGGAAGCCGGCTGGCTTCTTGCAGAGGTTAGGCCCCCCAGTCATCAGTTGCTAGGTGACAAAGTACCCGGCCATTGTCCTGGCCCAGGCAGCCAAGCAACAGTCCAACATGTTTCTACAAATATTAAACCACTTTTCCTCCACTGAGGTAAACATGCATAACATAGGGGAAACTGAGGCACACACAGTACTCATACAAAATGTTAAGAAAATTCCCACTTCATCACATCGGGCATTCTAGTGATTTCATAGATTTTAAGGCCAGAAGGGAGATCATTATGGTAATCCAGTATGATTTACTGGTAACACCAACCATTGAATTTTCTGTCTTTAACAAACAAATGAGGAAATTCTATCTAAAAATCTATACCCAGAGCCTATTAAATTTGCATAACTGAGAACTCAAAAGTCAGGGAATGCCAAAGTTACGGTGGCACACAATTGTAGCTCTAGTCCCTTGTGCATGTGTATTAAAATACAGTTTTAATGACATGGTCGCATACTGTTTCTCGAACAATGCAGTGTAATATCATTCAGATTTCATACAGCTGTTACCCCTGTGGAGCTTACCCTGGGTCCTGGATGTGTCTGCAGGTAACTCAGGGAGAGGCGTGCTGTCCCTGAAAGAAGCAGGGGGGGTTGGCAAAGGCAGACTCAGAGTCCAGTTGCTAGGCAACTGATAGGGACAGAGGAGAGACACTAGTTTGAGTGATAGGGCCTCTGCTAGCTTAGGGGAGTTAGGTGCACCTGGTGGCCACCAGCATGCGTGCTCAGAGGAGGAGCAGCCAGTGTCTGAGAGAAAGGGGGGTAAGAATTCAAATGACTGATAGGAAAAAGCCTGGGAAAGTAGCACTAGCCTAATGAATAAGGAAGATCCTCAGTGAGATGCTCAACCCTGGGAGCACTGTCAAAGGAGAGAAGCCATTTGAGGGGGTGTCTGGAGCCAGACACTGAAAATACGTCTACATGGCAAAAAAATACCTGCAGAAGGGAGTCTCAGAGCCCAGGTCAACTGCCTCAGGCTCGTGGGGCTCATGCTATGGGACTTAAAATAGCAATGTAGATGATCCCACTCGGGCTGGAGCCTGGGATCTGGGACTTGGCAAGCGGGGAGGATCTCAGAGCCTGAATGGGACTGTCTACACTGTAATTTTTAGTCCCGTAGCACGAGCCTGAGTCAGTTGACCTGGGCTCTGAGACTCACTGTTGCAGGGTTTTTTGGCAATATAGATGTACCCTGAAAGGGTAGCATCTGCTGTTGGTGAGTTTGTGAGTCCCAGGCCTGTATGCAGGGTTCCCCCTGAGAACTTGTGTCTCGATACATGGAAGCAATATCCCTAAACGTGTTCCTTTCCCTGTTCAAGGTGACTTACAGTTCATAGAATTTTGTTGGGCAAATACCCTCCCCGGTCAGGCTGAGTTAGTCCTTCATTTCCCCAATAAATCAGTTACCACATGGCAGCTAACTACACTTGCTGCTAGTTTAGGGTTGCCGTGCCCATCAGTTGTGATTGTATCTGAGCACTAAGGTAGGAGATTAGGAGTTAAGATATTTTAGGATAGTTATTATAATTAGTACCTGACCCCTGCGTCCCTTTACGGTGAGGAGTCATCTCGAAAAAAGTCATCTGACGTGTATGAAGAGGATGCCTGCCAACTGCAGCTGCTGAGGAGTCTGAATTCAGCTCTGAGCCGGAGGATCATTTGTGGAGTTTTGAGTGCACCATCTTTTAGTTAGTCAGTCCGGGGGATTATTTGGGAGACCTTTATTCCCCCAACTGTGTCCTCAAGCCACGGGGTAAGGATTTGGGGATTTTATTACCTACGATCTATTAAACCTGGTGGAGGGACTTACCATCTTATCCCATGTGAGAGCCTTTGGGGCTGTACTGAACCAAGTCAGCCAAATTGCTTATTGCGTCTACAGAAGATATAGCTTTCTTACATTGTCAAGGGCCCCCACAGCGTACACGTACCAACAGGACACTAAATTTTATTCCTGCTGCATTTAGTCACATGACTAGGAGTTTTGGGGAAATTTGTAATTATTATTGGTGTGGGGAGGGCATCAGTAATCTTGAACGTATTGGTTTACCCTGCTATGTCATATTTACTTCCTGTTTAATGCAATTACTCTGTTGACTATTGTCAAGCTGTTTGGAGTGGCTCACGACCATGAGTGCCAACCTCAGGGCAGACTGTCAAGAAGCAGGGTGCATATGCCAAGTTGGTTGTGTGCTGTATAATTAGATTTCACCAACTGAATACCAAGTGTGAACTCCTCAAACACTATAACAGCCTTAACATGGAGTCACAGACAGTCCCTTTGGGTACTCCAGTCTGTCTCACCACCCAGGCAAACCTGCCCTTGTGACAGAAGGTCCCTTACACCAAAAATCACGTCAATATTCAGGTATCAGAGGGGTAGCCGTGTTAGTCTGAATCTGTAAAAAGCAACAGAGGGTCCTGTGGCACTTTGAGACTAACAGAAGTATTGGGAGCATAAGCTTTCATGGGTAAGAACCTCACTTCTTCAGATGCAAGAAGACTCCTTGCATCTGAAGAAGTGAGGTTCTTACCCACGAAAGCTTATGCTCCCAATACTTCTGTTAGTCTCAAAGGTGCCACAGGACCCTCTGTTGTCAATATTCAGGTTACTCCCAGTCCCAAAGGACCAGTCACTTACCCCAGGTAAAGTGCACCCTCGATCTCTCACCAAAGACAACAATTGTAGCCAGTCCTATAATAAACTAACTAAAGGTTTATTAACTAAGAAAAAGGACAAAAAATATGGTTATTTACAAGGTTAAAGGAGGTAAACATACACACACAATTGAGATACAGTCCTAGGTTCCAAAAGGTAATAGTAGCTTCTGTAATATGCAAACTCTATATATCCTTTAGGGCTAACCCAAGTCATGCAGCTTGCGGATCCCTTTGTCTTTGTCCTTTGATGTTTCACAATGGCTCATTTGGATTCAATGGGCCTTCTTCTTGTGTGCAGACCCAGTACTTTACACTAATGAATGCTGCTTTCCTGTTTGGTGAGTTACAGAATTAGAGGTTTACAGTGCAACCACTCAATATACCATAGGCTACAGATGTTATAATTGAGATCAATACAACCAGCATCCTACAAGCCTTTCATCATGACTAAACACATTTTTATCAACTAAATATCTATTTTAACAATGCTAACAGACTGATTTCCAGCTACGCATTTGTCAGTGTTCAGTGAGGCCAAGGGGCGTTGGCATGAGCTGGCACCTGGGGTGCTTGTGTTATTCCTTGGAAATCACCAACTATCTGGCAAGTAACTCAGAGTTACCCTGTGATTAGAATTATCCTTCTCAGCTGCCCTGGTGATCCTGTCAGGAAGGAGTGAGGGGGTGGAGGCACTGCCATGTAAATGTACCTGGGAAGAGAATAAGGAAGTTATAGCCTGCTGAGCTGAAGGCAGGATCCAGATGAACCCAGGCTCATCCATCAAAACCCATAAGGAGGAGACTGATGTTAAAAGAAGTAGCCAGGTGGACTGGGCACTGCACAACATTTAAAGGTGCTCAGAGAAGGGGCAGGAGCTCTTGCTTTAATCCCTGTGTACTTTTACCTATTAATTAATTTCACGGAACTCCCTTTGTCTGGTATACATGTGCCACACTTGCTAAGGGTGTTTTGTGTCTGCCTTTAGTCCACATAGAGGAAAATAACCTGCTGCCAGCTAATGGAGCTACTCCTTTAGCTCTCATGGTAGAGATCTGTGCTTTGTTGCTGAAGGTCCTAGTTTCAACCCTAGCTGGTGACCCATGGCATATGGGGTTGTTAAATACACAGAGTAGTGTGCAATTTTCATAAAGTGCCCATTTCTACCTTTAATCAACTGCCTCCCAGGCCTGCACCTCAGGAGTTCCTGGCTTCCAATCCTTGTTCTAATCTCTCCTTTCTCACAAAGAGGACTGGCTAAGTTCTGCTAGAAATTGTAGCCATATATGGAGGCCCTGGACATATAGCAAACCTGCAACGTAGACCACTAAGATCATTCCCACTAGGCTTTAAAGACATGGGTTTTTCCTGATTGATGAAGTCAAGGTGAGTCTCTTAATGCACAGTACAGAGTGACTTGAATGTGAATGCACTATCCTTAGTACTCGGTAGCCAGTTTTGCTAAACAGCATATCTAATTCTCCAGAGGATGTTAGAGCCATAAAACTTGCAGTAAGTTCTTATTGCAATGGACAGATGCAGAAAAACCCCTTACAGATGTTGACTTTCAAAAGCTGCCTTAGGAATAGAATTCCCTCCGATGGTGAGCAGGGAAAACAGAAGTATAAATGTTGGCAAGTGACATGGTGCGTTTAACTAAGTCTCTAACTGGAATAAGATGAATGGGGATTGACAGACCTGTTGTTCTAACACAAAGTTTATCATTGTCTCTCTGGAAATGAGGTGTTCTTTCCTATGTAGACTTGCAAACATGAAAAGACAAGAACTGGAATCTCAATTATACAGAGTACAGCAGGACAAGGGCACTATGTTTAATGTCTGCCAACGCTTCAAAACCCTCAAGACACAATTTTGACTAAAAATCTAAAATGCAAATTGAACTGTACTTTCGACAACTCAGCAGCTCAAAAAGAATAAAAGAAAAGAGTTTCCCACAATGGTTTCTGAAAGATCAGGCATGTTATTGTTAACACTAGGTAAGAAGTGGACATTAATTAATGCTAAATTGCAAGGAAATTCCTACAGTATAACATATTTCACCCCCGCAGCCCACCAAGGAATTCATTATGAACAAAGGAATTAAAAACATATATCAAAAGGCAAAGTTAATGATTTTCCCCTTATTCAGTGTGAGCAAATATCCCACTAGACTAAACTGTGAGGATGAGCATATCTTAGTTTTTGTTGTAGGATAAGACCATAGCCCTAACAATGCCGTGTGCTGGGGATGAAAGATTTATCAGGAGATTAATAGGGACGGGCTCTGTGTCCTTGAGCAAATCACTTAAACTCTTTTCTGCTCCTTGGTTTTTCCATCTGCAAAATGGTGATAATAATACTTACCTCACAGGGACCTAGGTTGTAAGCACTTTATGACAGGGACCATCATTTTGTTCTGTGTTTGTACAGCGCCTAGCACGATAGGGTCCAGGTCCAGGGCTGAGGCTCCTAAGCACAACCACAATGCAAAAATAAAGAATAATAATAATGTTGCGAGCAATAATTACTTATGTTAGTTAAGCACTTGGAACATGAAGCCCTAAATACTGATAGATACTAAGTAGTATAGGCAGGACTGGTAATGCATATTATAAAGATTGCCTGACACCATTGTAACACCCAATTTTCTTTTACTTATAACTTTGTCAAATTTTAATTGTTTGGGCTGAAATGTTTCATGCCAATTTTTCTGCCTCAGGATTTTTGGAAAACTTCAGCCAAAATGGTTTGACCGTTGCTGAGAATGAGACTAGGGGGAAATACGTTGTTTTGCCCACGTTAAAAACAATCCTGGCAAGCTTTCCTTTAAACAGCCCCCTCTCCTCCCATTGTACTTTGGAGCAGGAACTTGACATGTGCCGGGGGTGTGCCCTTTGCCATCCCTGTGAAAATCCGCCTTTATCTGGCCCAGCTATAAGCCTTTGAAAAACATGGTTCACACATGCTCAGTAGACTTCTTAGATTTTATCAGCTAAAATTCCCAAAGATTCCATGTACTCTGAGAATGCTCCCGGCCAGGGCTAAGAAGGATTTTCCCTACAATTGCAGCTCTGCTCTGCTGCGGGCCATGCCAGGTCTGGGTGTTTGAACTGAGAACAGGGAGACTATCTTTCCTGTGCTCTCAGTGACCGCCCGCTGCTGGGCCCAGGCAATGTGGGGGAGGAAGCTGTGTGATTCAAATACAAGGGGACAAGAGTTGGACCTGCAGGGAGAGTAGATTGGGACAAGGACAGTGGAGGTTTGTGGGAGTGGGGGAGAGAAGGAAACTAGGACTGGGAGTTGGAGGAAGATTGGGACCAGTTAGATAAGGTGACCAGGACAGGGAGCTAGTGGTTGAGGGGAAGAATAAGATCAGATTAAGAGCCCGGGGAGACGGTGACTGGGATGATAAGCCTGAGGAGTGGAGACTGTTACTGGCTAGGTGAGGAGAATTGGACTCTGGGAGAATGAAGCAGGGATGGGGAAGAGATAGGACTAAGATAAGGATGGGTTGGAGGAGATGGGGCAGAAGGGGTAACTCTTAGGGACAGAAAAGTCTATACCCACTAGAGCACACAACCTTCAAGAGCCTGAAATGGAACCCAAGATTCCCGAGTCTCACCCTTCCTTTGCTGCCAGTAAATATGTGTGAAACCATCTGGCAAAGTGTCCCATCTCCCTCTAGTGCCGGTCCACATAGAAAATGACAACCTGCTATTGCTATCAGTTACCATGCTAGCTCATGTGGCAGAGGTCTGTGCAGTGGAGCTAAAGGCTCCAGACCTGCTGTTAAACCTATGGGTGTCAATATGATGTTAGGGAATTTCTAGTTTTTCAATTATTTTTTTTTAAACCTAGGAAATTGCACACACAAAACTACCTTAAAATAACATTATTAAGTTTGCAAAGTCAAGCACTCAAATGTTAGGAAATATCAGAATTAAGGTTGCCTGTGCAATCTTAATTTGTCCCCCTTGTTCATTTTTTCCACAGGACCCCTGTCTATTTCAGTGCACAGAAAGGACAGGCTCCCTGAATGAGCAACTCAGGTGCCCCATACTTGTGGGGGCAGGTCTCACATGGATTCACAACTCAATGATGGGACCAGAACATGAGGAAATTCCCTGCCTGACCCCTGGGTCCAGCAATAGGAATGGTGGTGCTGCTCATTTGGCAGCTTTGGGTCTCAAAAGCTTAAATTAAGGGCAAGCACAATTATAAGATAAGATGAGAAAATGGTTCAACAAACAACAAAGAGATGATGAAATTGTTCTGGTGAGTTTTTGTGCTGCTGATGTCACTTTGGGGGTATAGCTTAGATGAATTTTGAATGCTGCTTGTGTGTAATATCTTCATCCCAAACTCATGCTGATTAAACCTATTAACCACACCATGCCATCATATAGCTCTTTCTCTTTCTCAGACATCAATATTTGTGTGTGCTTATGTATGAATTGACCTAGCTTCTGAGCAATCAGAAATTGTTGGATTCAGGAGAAGTTTTATTCCTTTAGGAGAGCAATGAGTTGCGACTGACATAGGCTACTCTGTCCGAGTCTAATGGATTTAGTGTGTGTAAATACAGCTTTTGTCTCATAGATGTTACAAACTACTTTCAATCATAGCAGATCTTTGTTCAAATTTGCACCTGACTGTTACTGTCACCAACAGTGGCCCAGCTACTGTCACTCTCTGTATTTAACCTCCACCACACAGACATTAAAGGTGGAATAATCAAAAGCACTCTGTTGCTAATTCCATTCCCATTGAAGTCAATGATAAAACTCCCCTTGCCTTCAACGGGAGCAGGATTAGGCCAACGCTGAGCACTTTTGGAAATCCTGCAATAAATCCTTTATGCCTGTTGCCCTTTTTTGACCCAAGTGACAAGTCAAAGTGTGGGGCCCTGGGGATGTTGCAGCTGGGAGTAGAAATTGATGGAGTCTGGTATTTTCTTTGATGGAATCTTGTGTATTTACAAGGAATGTACAAAGTCCTGCTTCTCCGTACGCAGGAGGAACCAAGAACAAACAGAGCAGTTTCTCAGCTTACAGTCCCAAGCCTCTAGCCAACACCAGATGCAAAACCTCACTCACAGGGTCACTGTGTTCACAGGCTACAGCTTGGCTTTCTTGCTTTTTGACTCTGTCTCTCCCTCCATTCTTGCCTGTTCTCAGTTTTTGTGTGTTCTCTCTTCTGTCTCTCAGCACTACTCACATACTACTCAGCAAAATCCCTCTGCCTACTCAGTCTAAATGCCTGGGTGGGTTCACAACCCTTTAGTCCTATGTGTGGGGCTTGTGATTAACTTATCCTCAGAGTTATGTTATTTGAGGAGTGCATTCACCTGCACTCTTAAAGAGACCCATGAAGTCACCAGTACCTGTCAGCATAACAGTGCCCATGTAGCGATGGACGTCAATCAAAATCACATTGGTAACAGGGGATGGAAAAGCATCTGGGTTTGTCCTGGGTTAGGACAGCTGTGTTTCCAGTTGTTTTTCATCACAAAAGGAAGTCTATTAGGATTTCATAATCTTCCTTACACAAGGGGCCAAACCCTCAGCTTCTGTTAATCAGTACAGCTCCGTGGACTTCTATGGAGCTACACTAATTTACCCCAGCTGAGGATACAGCCCAAAGACTAGTGTCTTCTCTTAACCACTCATCAATTTCAAAGACATCCATTGCCCTTGCAAATTAACCCAATTCAACACTCAGCTAGATGTATCTGCAACGGCTGTTGACCTCTTTTGTGGGTTCCCATCTCAGAAATTTATTTCAGTAAAGTTCTTATTTTCAGAGCTTTACCACTTCTGCTATTCATGCTTCCATTTGTCTTTGCAGCTTAGACTGAACAATACGCCCTCACATTATTTCTGTCATCGCCCTGCATGTACCCTGTGTGTATATCCCTGAAGGTAAAATTCCATGTGACTAAGAGAAACCTATGTTGTTATGTAAATAATAACAGGTAGTTTCCCTGTTCAGAGAAGATAATTGGGGGGAATTAATGTAGCATCAGATGAATTTCCATTGTTACAATTATGCATTGAATTTAAAAAAAAAAGATGTCATGCAGACAATCTTTATAGTCCTTATGGACAATCAGTACAAAAGAACAAAGAAAAACAATTTCAATAAAACAGTTTGCCCCAAGCAAGAAATATGCTTAATGCATCATACATGAGAAAAGAGATAGTTACTTGATGTAAAATGGAATTTGACCTTGCTGCAGGAACGTTCATTACCTAACACCACAGAAACCAAACTAATGGACTTCTGAATGGTGCAAAAAAATATATATATATATCATTCTGCTTCATGGCATTTGTTTGCTGACAGCGAGGTTTGGGAAGGGACATTTTTTGTTATTGGTTATAAAATGGATTGCAAAAGGAATTCGGTATGACCTTTAAGATGTTACAGAAAATGAAGGTAAATACTGGGAGTCAAGCCTTTGGAAATATTTATTGGCTCAGCAGAGGTAGCCCAGAAACAAAACACTCAGTGGCTTAATATAGTAATAAATGCTTTATATTGGTTGTATGTATGTGTATATATATATATGAAAGTAAACCTATCAATTATGCATCTAGCGATACTGCATACTCAAATGCCTAAGCTATAAATGTGCAAATTAGTAACAAGATTTCATGAGCATTTTTGCATATGCAATAACTACCTGTTTGCAGATCAGGTCCACAGTGTGCTTTTGAAGTAAATGTAATGCCAGTGAAAGGTAGTGAATTCACAACTCTGGAAACTGAAGTCCTTTCTCATTTATACAGTGAACAGAAGGAGCCTGCGCCACAGCAAAGGAAGCTTCTCTATGCTAATGTATAAAGATTAGCTGAAATGATTAGTTTTTTTCAGTTTCCATGGCCCATTCGGTCCCTGGCTTGTCCTGCTGAGACTGCTTAAAAAAAGGTGCCAGTTGTGGTGCTAGATTTCCTGATAGGCCTGGCAACTTCTCTAGGAAATGGACTGGGACCACCACATCTTTTTTCAGAAGCTACTGAGCAGTTGTCTGGTAGTAATAACTTTTTGGTTTTAAAGAGTTAGCGCCATCATGCAGCTGTGGAGAGAACTCTGTCTGGAGAATGACCTCAGGACTCATGTGCTCCTGGACGTTAACTCCTGCAAGGCACTGAGCACCTTCAACTCCCACTTTCTCTGATGGGAGGTGAGGATGTTCTAGCACAACACAAGAGGTTCTTAGAACCTCACACATGGCCTGATCCTAAGCCTATTGAATCAAGCCTAGGATCAGCAAATAGATAGCCTGTGGCTTGCAGTCAAATTCTCTGCTGGTGTTATTTGGTGCCACTCCACTGAATTCAACTGATCTGCACCAGCAGAGGATTTGATGCTTGGGTTTCTGAAGAAATTAAAAGAAAGGAGTTAAAACTACCTCCATCCTGACCCCCTCCACTAGACTATCCATGGAAAAACAGAAACAGCCTCTGACAATGATATATGTAGCATTTTGGAAGAAGTAATACTGCAGGGGTGGATCCTGCTCCTGAAGGGTATAAATTGATTGTAAAGGAGGTGATGAACTCACAACGATATAAAGCAACAGAGGGTCCTGTGGCACCTTTAAGACTAACAAAAGTATTGGGAGCATAAGCTTTCGTGGGTAAGAACCTCACTTCTTCAGATGCAAGTAATGGAAATTTCCAGATAGCAATGGCTATCCAATTATAGAAGCAGTTTCTCCTCCCTTGGTGTTCACACCTCAACTGCTAGCAGAGCACCTCACTCTCCCTGATTGAACTAACCTCGTTATCTCCATACTGATTTATACCTGCCTCTGGAAATTTCCATTACTTGCATCTGAAGAAGTGAGGTTCTTACCCATGAAAGCTTATGCTCCCAATACTTCTGTTAGTCTTAAAGGTGCCACAGGACCCTCTGTTGCTTTTTACAGATTCAGACTAACACGGCTACCCCTCTGATACTTGTCACAATGATATAGAATGCGATGATCTACTCTCTCACAGCTGGAGGATCTGCTGTCAAACATGTATATGGGGAAAGATTATAAATGTGAGCTCACCCATCATGTTTTGAGCAAATGTAACTGAGTAATGGCTATAAGTAATCATGGCTCCAATGGAGTAAAAGTGTGCTCTAATGGAGTAAATATTCTTTCTGGAGTTTGTTGTTGTTGTTCTTTTTTAACAAAGATCACACATGGGAGGGTTGTAAAATACCTAAGGTATCTAAAAAGTTAAAGTTATTAGGCAAGTAGGTGCAGTAAAAGAAATATTTCTGCAAATGGAAAACCCAAGGCATCTATGCCTTCAAAATGTTATTGGCATTTTAAACCATGATAATTGCTTCATAATGTAAGCAATTTCATTGTGAATATGAACATTGCAGGCAATGTACAATGTATCAGCTGTAGCTGCTACTTTGACTTTAATAATTTCCCTGAACAAAATAAATTATCATTTCAACATACTTAAATATAATTTATGACTAACAGATTGCCTGTTTTAAAAAATGAGTTCAATTAATGGTCAAACACAGGCTCACTAAAGATATATGGTTATGTCTGGGAATGTCTACGTGTGTAAATGTATATACACTGGGTCAGATTTCAGTCTTGCTTACCTTGGTGAAGTCAATAGAATTACTTCAGTGTGAATCTGATGCAAGTGGGAATAGAATAAAGGTCTGATTTCCAGAAACAGTGGAGCAATGAAAGTCAATACTGTAGTGATTAGCACTTCTGAAAATCAGGCACTCAGTATGTGTGTTGGTGTGTGTGTTTTATAGGCAGAGCTGGTAGCACCACCCAGAGTTAAGATTGACTTTCTATTATAAAACCCTATTTTAAGTTGCTTATATCTTTACCAAATTCACCATCCAGGCTGAAATTGTCCATGCTGATTGTCTGCCTCAGGCTGAACTTTCGGGGAAAGTTTCAGCAAAAATGGTGCAGCTGTTTCCAAGAACAGGATTAGGGGAAAATAAGTTGTTTTGTCCATTTTAAATTCTTACACCCATTTAATTGAATACCTCTAGCACTTCCATGCTTTGGAGCAGGGACAAGGAGTCTGGGAAGGAGACTGGGACTTGGAGCTGACGGAAGGGTGGGGGAACGGGGGAGACTGGGTCTTGCTAGACAAGGAGACTGGGATTGGGTGTTGGGGAGGAGAAACTGAGTGAGGAACATTGAGATTGCACAAGGAGCTGTGGAGGAGACTGTAACTGGCTGAGCAAGAAGACTGGGACAAGAAGTGGGGGTGGGGACTGGGAAGATGAGCTGGAAAGGGGCAGGAGACTGGATCTCACACAGGGAGCCCCCTAGGAAGAGACAGGCACTTGGATGAGGAGCCAGAGAGGAGAATTCAGGAAGAGACAGGACCAGGGTGGAGGGTTGACGGGAAGAAGGGAACAGGGGTAAAAGGGTTTGTGATCACTAGAGAATACTCCGTCCAGAACCTGAATCCAAGATTCCTGGGTCTTGCATTCCTCTTTTGTCAGCAGATATCTGTGAAACCCACTGACTACAGAATGTGTGTTTCATCTCCCTCTAGTGGCTGGTCTAAATAGAGGATGATAACCTACTACAGTTATCCATGACTCCATTAGCTCAAGTGGCAGAGGTCTGTGCTGATGACCCATGTGGGTGTCAATACAATGCCATAGGATGGAATTTCTGGGAGGGTGGTTCACTTTACATTTTTTAAAATCTAGGAAATTACACATAAAAACTAACTAGGTTAAAAGAATATTAAGGTTGTAAAGTCAAGCACCCAAAAGTTAGCTTTTTGTGTACAATATATATAGTTTACACACAATTTAAGTTTGTGTTCGTGGTATATAATATGTAAGGGACAGATCCTCACTCGGGGTAAATTGGTGTAGTGCCAGTAACCTCAATGAAGCTTAGTTGCTTTACATCATCTGAGGATCTAGCCCATAATATGCTGAGATGAGCTTAAACCATATACTTTAGATCCAAGATCAGGCCTGGATTTTGAAGCACCGCAAATTCAGGGTTTCAGTTCAGCTCATTCTAGAAAGAGACCGTAGTAGTAAAATACAGATCCAAATTTGGAGCATATTTATTTTTAAGATTGGAGGGTTCATATTTGGGAGTCTAGATCAGGCTCATCTTTAGCATGACCCATTCACTGCAATCCTTATTCAGGCATAACTCCAATTACACTGAATGGGAGTCATGCCTGACTAAGAGCTGGATAAGCCCTGTAGGAATTAATCCTATGTGTGTATGTATTTCTATCTGGACCTATAACTATACTATATACAGCCTTTAGAGCATTCATTAATATTACATTTGTAGCTATTCTCACCCCTATTAGCTTCTTACAATTTTCTGTACTTTCAGTTTTTCAATTACATTGATTATCACATTAAACTTTCCTTATGCTATACGAACAGGCTAAAAATAATAAGCTTGTATCTTTATAATACAAATGGGCCATTCTCATTTATAATATCGACAGCACGGTGGGCTCATTTTTCAGCGGTAATGAAACTCTCATCTCAAGAGGTCCAATTCATAAAAACACTTACACAAGCTGTGCACATTTCCTTTTACTCCCACTGATGTTCCTTTGGGTTGAAATCAGATTGCAGATTCGACCTGAGATTGAAATAAAATGGAAGAACCTCATTGTGTGTTGTACTGAGCAAGTGCAGGGAATCAGGTATAATTGCAGGAAACACCCCTTTCTATTGCTTAAAAAAAACCACGCACACACACAAACACACGCACACGTGCACGCACATGTGGTCAACAGCATGAATTCACACAGCTTCACCATTTGGTTGATTTCCCCAAAAAGCAACAAGCTGCCAGAAGAGAAATGAAGTTGTGCTTAAGCTCATTTTTATTAAAAATATTAACTTTTACCCAAAAGGACCCAGGAAAGGAAATAAGAAAGTAGAGGAACGTTTAAGTATTAACTCCCGTGTTAACAAATGAAAGGCAGCAAGGAGATTTCATGACTTATTTTGATTCCTCCCAGTGCCCATTCTAAGCCCTAACTCATATCCCAATGATTAAAATGCGAAATAAAAAATTAAATCTCCCTCCAAAATACTGCTGCAGATCTTCAGCTGGTGTAAATCAGTATAGCTCCAGGATCTAGCCTACTAATTAAACTCCCAAATAGTCTAACAATCACTCTGCTGCTCTACTGCAGCAATAGCTATACCAGCCCCAACTCTGCCTGGTCTCTATGGGCTGTATTGAGCAGGGAAGGTCCTGGCCTGGTTAGGGCAGTGTGCTTACAGAAAGCATGCAAGCTCTGCCATTCCCAGTACATGATGCAGCCTGTTCCCCCACCACAGAGCACCTGGCCATCTCTCCAGGACAGAGTGAAATAGCTACAGTGTCATTTGCCCATAGGCACCCAGCTCTTCGGAATGGTTTGAGCCCCAGGGAGCAGACCCTGCACTCCCCTAAACACAGAGACTGCAATTGTGTCCTCTCATTTTTTAGGGGTGGGTGTGGGTGGGTGGGCCGGGGGTCCTTGTGCACTCCTCCTCCTTTATTTACCCACTCAGGGAAAGGCCCCTACATGGCCGCCTGCTTCCAACCTCCCGCTCCCCAAACTGTCTGAGAAGAGAGTCACTGCTGTGAGTTCAATTCTTACTGAATAAAAGAGTTCATGGGTGTGTGGTGTGGACAAGGAATGTGAAGATGGCCAGGAGTGTCGGAGCAGTCGGAAAGCATGGGGAGCTTGTGAGCATGGGGGTACGTGCGGCTGCCTACCTGCAGATAAGGACAGTGATTGTCAGGCTCTTAACTTCCATAGAGGTCCAGGAGAACTGTTCTATCAGATGAATCAGGCAGAGTTTGGGGCTCCTCGGGGGACCTGGAAACATGGAGGTCTTGTCTCAGGATGGTGCATACTGTGTGACATTCAAGGTTTTGAAGCATCTATATAACCAGGGCTGGGTAAACCTGAAAATGTTCAAGTTCTGCTTCTAGCCCGAAGTTCAGTAAACCTGGCCCCAACCTAGCCATGCACTGCACTGTGATGACAGTCAAGAACTCACCACCTCTTCCTGCAAACCATCACAAGCCCGGAAGGGTCAATTGCCCAGAACTAGGAGACGGAAAGACACTAGAAATCTCCCATTGGATCTAGCCCTCTCCTTCCACCTGGGGCTGAGGGCATAGAACATGTTTTCAGTGGATGGGCATCTGATTCCACTGCACCTAAACTTGTGACACTTCGGATTCCCTTTGGCAGACACCTTGACACTCATGCTGCCAGTGTAGACCAGCTCAGATTATTACTGTTTTTTGCTCAGCCCAAGATATAAGCACCTTGTTTCTGATTTCTCAACTCTGACCTGCTGTCATAGTTCCTGACCAATTGGTCATCTTTCCACCATGCTGCTTTGTGGAACAGTGAAGAGGCTGGTTTGCTGGGACAACAGATTGTTGGTCTTGGAAGCGAACGCAGAGCCAGTGCTATCCAAACGGAAACCTGCCTCAGATGGTTCTATTAATAGGATATCTGTGGCTTTAATATAAGGTCTGGAAGTGAAAGGTTAAAATGTGGGTGGGTGACTGGAACCCTCCTTAACTGCACGTGTGCTCATTAATGAAGAGTGTTTCTAAAAGTGCCCATTGTTCTGTGGGTACCAGGCCATTCAGTGAAGTGTGTGTGATCCTGCTACAGCTTTGGAGCCTTCTTCCTGTTCAATCTGCACTACACATCTGTCCATAGCTGGACGGGAGTTCTTTTATTCTTCCCTCACGTTTCTAAATAGTGTCCAACCCCCTAGGGCAGCACAGCTGTTGGGCATGGAGGAGAGAATGCCCACCCGTTTCTAGTGCAGACACACAAAACTGGACTTGCTCCCTTGGCAGTCATTTTTTTTGACTGGTGAGTTAAATATCATTTGCTTTTCGATTCTCACCTTGCGCCCCATTGTGGGGCCATAGCCTGAGAGGTACTCAGCTCATGGTGATGAGCCTAGAACAAATGCCCGGAGTGACAGATCAGCTAGATGTGCCAAGTTCCATCCCACTGCTTGCAGAGAGAACTAAAGGGGCTCTGTACCGTTTGGGACATGGCCCATGGCAGTGGTGGGTGTACTAGTCTGGTACAGTTTGAAGGGCTGTACTAATGGGAAAGTGTACAACTCACCAAGGATATTGTTTCTTTAGCCGATTACCAGTGTAATAGCTGAAGGCCAGAGTATCTGAGCTGAGGAAGGCAGCAGTTTGCTGACTGGGCACCACCATCTTATCAGAACAATGCATTTTTCCTGCCATCAAATGCATGTTCTTTTACTTCTCTCAAATTGCCATTTAACATGTGCCAGAGGAAATCCAGGTGACATTGGGGAAGGTCAGTCAGACGCAGGCAGGTGTAATATCCTCCAAGCAGGCAAATCACAATAAAGGTTAGTTAAAAGAAACATAATTAGGGCCAATGTTGGCTCCCGGGGTGGAGGTGGAGGGTGAATGGGTGCCTAGGGGAGCCAGAGCTACTCCCTAAGAGTGTTGACACTCCAAACCTTGGCACTGTTCAGCCTGCCTCCCTCTCCATCTAGGGGAAACTGTGGGAAACAACATAAATAAATCACTTGGAAAAATGAAAACCCTCCTGATTTTTCCGGTGGGCATGAAAAAGGCAGAGTCAGAGGCACACCGAGGCAGGTCATGCTCACCCCCTTCATTCTCACTGTCAGGGGCGGCTCTAGCTTTTTTGTCGCCCCAAGCACAGCAGGCAGGCGGCCTTCGGCGGCATGCCTGCGGGAGGTCCGCCAGTCCCACAGCTTTGGTGTACCCGCCGCCGAACTGCCGCCGAATCCGCGGGACCGGCAGACCTCCTGCAGGTATGCCACCGAAGGCAGCCTGACTGCTGCCCCTGCAGGGACCAGCAGGGCGCCCCCCGTGGCTTGCCGCCCCAGGCATGCACTTGGAGCGCTGGTGCCTGGAGCCACCGCTGCTCACTGAGATGGGGCATCAGTCCCACTCATCCACGTTCCTTTCCTCTTCCTTCTCATCAGGGACTCATCTTTGCTTCTCCGGCTCCCCCCAGCTCCACTGAGGGACACAGACACATATGTGAGGCGAATAAAGGCTTTACTTTCTTGCAGCCCAAAAGACATGGTAGAGTAGGGTGAGAAAAGAAGGTGGAGGGGAGAAGCTTCCCTTTCCCTCCCCTTCAGCCCTGCAATTGTAGCCCCAGCAGCACTGTGAGAGCTGAGGATTGTTGTCCAATTCAGAAAGCATTTGAGGGATGTCTCTAGGTGTCTGTTTGGGGCTTGTGTGTCTTAGTGCACACACAAGACTGGCCACCTGCACCAGCAACAGCATCGGGCCACTCAGCCCAGACAGACAGGAAGCAGAAAAGAGAAAAGATAATTAGCTCACCCCATCACTTTCTCTCCCCTTCTCCTTGGCTGTGCTGGGCTGACTGGGGTTCTCCAGTCATTCCGGGAGTCCAGTCAGATCTTGATTAGCCCAACTGTGGTTATCCAAAGTGAGGTCATGTCCCCAACATGTATTAATTGCATTGAGAATCATCTCGACTGTCTGAACACTGAATTGATTCTGATAAATGAACGTCCATCATGCTATTTCGTAATGGAGGTTTGAGTGTACCAGGCTCTTGCTGGAGGGGATGGCACAGTTGTCTAAGCTTCCAGTTGAAATTCCTACTTTCTCTGGAACTGCAGGTCTGAAGCCCCACAGCATTGATTCAGCCCTTCCTCCTTCAAACATAGATAATTTGATCCTGTTTGTTCTGCCAGGACATTAAAAATCCCATGGCACATTTTGCAGGAATAGAGAGCCAGGCCCATGCCTTACCCAAAATGCCCATTCCTCACATCATACAGTAAGCAGTGTGCGGGCTGCCTACTGGATTACCGGATTCAACCCCAGAGGTGCTTACAAACAGTTAACCCACCACTAGCATTCAAAGTGCTTTGGCTTCCTTTGGGATAGAAGCCATTATGGAAATATGGCTTGTTCTTTTATTTATTTGTGGGAGCAGCAGGAATCTTGGACACCATACAGAAATGGCGTAAGAACCCACTGAGAGAAAGAGAGAGAGGCTCATGAAGAGAGACTTGAGATGTGAGCCGATTGGCACCAGCTGAGGATCTGGCCCAGAGTTTTGGTCACCTATTTATCAGAAACTACAAAAAGTTTGTTGAGGGCTTTTTATATGAAAGTGAAATGTGATTTTCTGCTTCTTATTTATTTATTTTAGAAAAGTGGAGTGAAAGCAGTTTTCCCAGCCTCTCACCACCTTCGAGTTGTTGGCCTCCTGGGAGGAATTAATCCCTACCATGTCTTGTTTAACTTGGCCTCATAAAGAGCTAACCTTCTTGTAAGTTGGAAGATCTGCAGATATTATGCATTATACAAAGTGGGAGTCATTAAGGCATAAGACATGGTATCAAAAGATCGGAGTTCTAGGTCTGATTCTGTCACAGATGCCCTCTGTAGCCCTGGACAAATCTCTTAAGCCAAAATGTTCAAAGATTCTGACTATCTGGCTACATATTTGTTTCTAAATGTAGATTTAGGTGCTTAATTTTAGGCACCCAAATTTGAAAACGTTGGCCTCAGTGTGTGACTCAGTTTCCCTTTCTGTAAAATGGGAATAATATTTACCTAACTCAGCTTAAGGTCTGTAAAGCGCTTTGAGATCTTCAGATGGAATGTACTAGAGAAATGTAAGCTGTAGTTACCACTGTACATTTTTCCAGCTTGGTTATTATTCTGCGTGCTAAATGGTTTTGAGTGGATTGTTAACTATAAACACACAACTATAATCAAAACAGAGTGTGTTTTAACCTCACCCTGAACTAACTTTCTCATATAACATGAGCTCGCAGAGAAAAATAGTCTTTAAAAAGCAGCATGCTTTCAACTTCAGCAACCTGAAAGCACACATAATAGCATCTTATTATGCATCTAAGGGAGAGCAGCCACTATTCTAATGACTAAAGCAGGGATCACTAAGTAGTATCCAATAATCTGGCTGTTATTCCTAGAGTAAATTGTTGTGTTTCTGAATCTTTACAACTGGTGATCAGTCTCACACAAGGCTAAACATTTGGCTTGCTAAAGTATAAACTGCAAGCCTCTCATTAAATGCCAGTAACAGCAACACCCTTTCTTCTGAGATTATTTACATGGCAAAGACAGTGACCACTGCAAGGGTTTCTAGCAAAAATACAATAATTTGTGTGGGTATATTTCCCCCTGCAAATAATATGCCTTTGTTTTACAGAAAGAGTGTTTCCTCCCCTCACATACACATGCATGTAGAAAATGCACAGTATAGATATATACACATTATGCATGTTTGTCTTTCTAATGCATATGTTGTATAGTTCCTCTTTCTCCTTTCACTGTATTTTATCTTTAAATTGAGAGAGCTTTTTTATAACACGAATCATCAGAGAGGAACAGCTAGTTACCAAGGAGACTCCCTGATGAATCAGAGACTGACTGGTATAAGATCTAGACACATTGTATCTTCTTAATTCATGAGCCCTTACATTTTAAACAGGGGGGGAAAGATCCTATCACAACCAACTGTGGACCATGCATTTCTCCTGCCAATGAGGACAGTTTTTATTTTTGCCACAGAAGCAAATTAGCAAGTGCATCTTGTGTGGAATCAGTTAACAGATTTAGACAAATGGGGGAATTTCTCTGGAGCACTCTTGATTCAGAAAAACAAATACCATCCAAGGACGAAGGGCTCCAGATGGAGGCGACAGAAGAAAAGACTTAAAAGCCCCTATTTCCATACAGGAATGAACAAGAAGATGCAGTGTCAAGTGAGTACTGGAGAAGCATCTGCATATCTGCTTTGCTGCAGCCTTGGTATTTCTAAAAGTAAAGGTTGTGTCAGAAGAAAAGGTGTTTTCTTCCTATTTATCTCTGCATGTCTGGCATTGAACTGAATGGATCAGGATTCTAACTTCCACAAAACCAGTTCAAAATTGGCTGAATGCAGAAGCTAGACTATATTCAGCATCAACAGCTTTCGTCAATAATCCTAATGCGTCAATACCATTGTCCAAAGTATTGTCAATAAGCCTTGGTTTTGTTTCTGACTTGTCCACAGTTTTTCTCCAAGTACCAGGCGAATGTGATGAATTTTGCAAAGTGACATAAAATGCACTTATCCAGTACAAACCTGAAGTTTCCTGCTGTTAATGGGAATTACCATAATGTCCATGAAACATGTGAACAGTTCAGTCAGCCGAAGATGTGTAAACAGAGCAGATGAGAAGAGGAGTTTTAAAAAACGTGGCAAAAATAAGGAGCTCTGTAAAATAAAGTTTACATGTGGGAAGCTCAGCTCTTTTAGACTTACTTTATTCAACAGAGGGTCTCCTTACCCCGCGACTTCTGACTGCTCATTTTAGGAAAATTACTGAACACGTCGGTATTTTTCCTTTCCACTTAAAAAAAATAATAATTAAACACCTTTGGAACTGTAAGAAAAGTGAAAAATATTCCAAGACAGACATCGAGAGACAAGATTTATGGAAATCTCCCTCTTGAAAATAAGCTATTTTCTCAAAGGTGAAAACTACAGAAGTATGTAAATTAAAGGAAAAATCTTTTTTTCGGATCCAGTTGAAATCTCCATACTGGGAACAGAGAGTCCACTGTTGCTAAGGTAACTTGATCAATCAAAAGTTGGCTTATATTGCAGGATATATTGAAATGTATGAAATAAGCAATGTATCTGAGAGTTAGACTGGCCAGCAAGACGTATCTGGGAATGAAGATTAAAGAGTGTTAGAACAAATGTAGGCTTTACTGTTAAGTGTGTTTTGGAAGAAGAATTCCTGGAGTGTTAACATTTGAGAAGAGGCTAATGCTAGCCAGGTTGTTAGTCAGGGATTCAAGTGAAGGACCTTTTATCGGCAAATAATTTCAAGTACCATTTTATTACATAAATTACACTCTCTCATCTCTCGAATGAAATTAGCTGGTGGCAGTATTTATGGGCTGAAACGAAAAGCTTAAGGTAATAATATTTTAGTAATGCAGATTGTAAGGTTTATCGCCACTTAAAAAAAGGTCTTAGTAGAATAGATTATAGAACTCCCATTTGAAGAGAGTATTATCCAAAATAATGTAGATTGATAGTGATTGAAAACAGCACATGGAATAATGAAGTGTTATGACAAGCACTTATAGACAAAAAGCTGGTTTGGGCATCATGAGACAAACTCAAGGAAATTCTAGGATTTGGCTGAAAGCCCATCATTTATTCACTTCTTAACTTGATATTTTGTGTCTAGGTATGCTGAAAGACTCTGAGATCAGTGCAGGGATTATACAGAGTGATTTGCTGCACTTCTCAGGTACATTAGGGCAAGGTAATGGTGTCGGGGCAGCAAGTTAAGAGACTTTCAGCATTTCAGTTTCATGGGTATTGTGGGTTACTGGAGCTTGCTTGCTTGAGTTTTTATGTTCTTTATAATTTTTAATGGGTGCGGCCTATGGTGAACATTAACACTTACTAAAGAAAGAAGGCTGAGAGAGCAATAGCTAGAGACAGACTTACTACGAACAAAGCAAAAACTTCCGTGCCCACATCTGCTACTAAACCTCAGTCCTATCCTGCAAGAGCTTTGCTATTCCATACTTAGCTGTGTCCTGGAGATTGGTTATTCTTCCAAATGCTTTCAATTCTTTTTTTAAATGTGGATGAACATCTTGTAGGGACATAAATAATACCTTGCCCCTATACAGTGCTTTTATCTGAGAATATAAAAGCACATTAGGTGAGGAAACTTTCTTTTACATATGGGGGAACTGAGGCACAGAGAGGTTAAGTGCCTTGCCCAAATTCATTTGCCTAGTCAGGGTCAGAGTTAGGTTTAGAATCCAGGTCTCTAGACTCTCAACATCATGCCTTTTTATCCAGGATACCTGGCCTACTCATTGGCTCATTGGGACATTTACCAGGGAAAAACTCAAGTCTCCATGGCTGAAAGACTAGTATCTAAAACCACCTTGCTTCATGGTCTTTATATCTTAACATTATCTGAATGCTGGTTTTGCTTGTGAATTTTGGAGTGCAGAGTGGGGGTTGTGGGGTGGTTAGCAGTGG
Organism: Chrysemys picta bellii; assembly: GCF_011386835.1. NCBI lineage: Eukaryota > Metazoa > Chordata > Testudines > Emydidae > Chrysemys > Chrysemys picta. The sequence continues at coordinate 11,567,635 of NC_088799.1, read as the reverse complement.
TCTAAAATTTGTTTTTTGCCGATAGTGAAAGTTGATGCCACTAGAGTCTGGTCTGCTGTGTAAGTCCCTAGGGTAGGGTTAATACAAATAACGGTGGGGGCGGGGGGAACTGTTAAGAGAATCAGTTGCCAATTAAAGATTGCAGCTTCTTCTGAGCCATTGAGGTCTATCAGGGAAATGTGTGTTGTTAGAAAGTGTACTGATTCTGGAATGGCAGATTAGTATTTTTTACCTGATAGATTATTGCAGCACAACTACATAAATCCATTATGGTGTTTTGTGTAAATATAAATCTAGATCCTGTTTAAAAATGGAATTTCTGAGAAATGTGGCTATTCTGTGCTTATTCGGCTTCTGTCGCTGTGCCCTGAGTCGAGCTGCTGGGGAAACTTATGGAACGGCCATAAAAATGATCTTCCGATCATATTCCCTACAGTCCCACTGCAGAATTCCACCTGTCCTGCAGGAAGGGAGTGTGACTTTTAGAAGAACTCTAGTATTTGGTGGCAGTCACCTTGCCAGGCAGATGGCATTGACAGGACTTTGATAACCTTCAGAGCTTTCTTTCCTGCCCTAACAACTGGTTAAGTGGATCTCACTAGAATTTACACCATGCTCATCACTATGGTGCCTCAGCCCCTTACACAACTGCATTGCTTCACCAACTAATCTGAATCCTTGTACAAAATGGTCACGCTGCACATTTCAGTTTAATAGGAAATTAACCCCAAATAAAAATCATTTGAGACTGATCAAGTGGCAGGGTCATCCCCATTAGTCCAGAGGATGCAGCATGTTGGATACCCATGCTGGCGATCTGAATTTGGGACCAAACTCATTCTCTCGCCTGTTCTGGAAGGCAGCACACTCAATGCTGGGCATGGTTTGGGGGTGCAAGTCCATTCTTGAACAACCTCCTCTGGCTGACCCAGGAATTGCGTCAATGGGCTGTGGAGGGAGACCAAAGCCAGTGCTCTTCCAGTGGAAGGATGGGTTGTTTCAACACGTGGCCCAGGAGAGGAAAGGAACAAGGGAATGGGAAAGGCAACAGGATAGCCCCAGAGCCCCTACTCCCCCAAATCTGGTAAAAGTCTCTATTTCCTTGTATACTTTTTCAATTGGTCAAAGAGGAATTGCTCTTTCTCTGTGTGACTCTACAGGCCAAGATCCAGGACCATGGAGAGAATCTGTGCAGCTCAGTATTAAACTTTGCCTTGCAGATTTATTCTTAGAAGCCCTGATGCAACCTCCTTTTCAACAGAGTGTTGTGTGTTGCTGGAATGTTCCATGTAAAAATGCCGAGTGAATGATGTCAACATTCCATCCTTTTTTTCTTATATCAGCCGGTCAACTGACAGATAAATATATTAAGGGTCAGATTGTGCTTGGATCCTTCAAAATTGGGCAAGCAGGAGGGTGAGACACAAAGGACTTTCCCTCCCCTGAACTCCTGGCCAGAGGCCAGGTACAAATGAGTTCAAGGATGGCATACTGCTAATGCCCCTTTGGTTGCCAGACTCCCGAAGTGGGGTGGGGAGGAGTGGGGAGGAGGCAGGGCCACCTCAACCAGTAGAAAGGGGAGCATGGTGGTCATGGTCAGGCTGCCCCTGTGCACTGGAAAGCTCACAGGGGTACCCCTCACAATGTTTCTGGTGCTCCCACTGGGGCAGTACAGCTGCGCATCACCTCTCACTCAGAGCAGTTTGAATTGTGCCAGGTAGCTCGTGAATCTTCTTGACATGCAGCTAGCATTCTCTGCTATGCAGCTGCAAGCGCTGAAAGCTATTAATCAAGGGATATGAGCTACTCTTAACAACACTACTCTACCCTCAAAACTGTTAGTGGAGGCAAACTCAGTGCACCTTGTTGCTACATTGTGGACCACTTATATTGACTGCTAAGTAGATTGACCCTACACTTCACTGTGCATTAAACTAAAGGTATACAGCAGAGATATTATTATAGTAAACACAAAGGTAAAAATGCATTTTTACTGGGATCTCTTTAGTCTTAGAAATCTAGAGTGAAATCCTGGCTTCATTGAAGTCGATGGCAAAACACCCATTGTCTTCCATGCACGTGAGTGTTACCCATAAGTGTCCATTAAATATTGCTGGGTTTAGTAATAGGTTGGTTACAAGACTGTCTCAACTACTGTAAGTAGAGTGTAGATTTAATATTCGTTTGTAAACAAAACACAACATTGGGAAATAGTTCAGGTGGGAAGTGTGTGTCAGTGGAGCCACCAGAAAGTGTCTTTTAATTTCCACTGAATAATTCTCGGACTTCAGTGAAAATCGAAAGTATGAAAATGTCTAATACTCCCATCCAACAAAGCACTTCGGAATGTGCTTCACTTTAAGTAGAAGAGTCATGCCATTGACTTTAATAGGACTGCTCGTGGGCTTAAAGTTAAGCACCAGCTTAAGTTTTTTTACTGGATCAGGGTCTAAACAAACACCGAAAGGATGCATCCACTTCACTCGTGCCATTTACCCCTCCTTCCCTCCACTTACCCTAGGCAAGTTAATCCCTCCCCACTTGGCCTTAATGTTGTCCCCTTAATGTGCTTTGGATATATACAGTAAGTCAATGGAGCTATGCTGATTTACCTCAACTGAGGAGCTGGTCTGTAAGGTTTAATATTTATGAGAGTATAGAGCAGTGTTTCTCAAACTGGGGTCGCCGCTTGTGTAGGGAAAGCCCCTGGCGGGCCGGGCCAGGCCGGTTTGTTTACCTGCCCCGTCCACAGGTCCGGCCAATCGCGGCTCCCACTGGCCGTGGTTCGCTGCTCTGGGCCAATGGGAGCTGCTGGAAGTGGCGCAGGCCGAGGGACGTACTGGCCGCTGCTTCCAGCAGCTCCCATTGGCCTGCAGCGGCGAACCGAGGCCAGTGGGAGCCGCGATCGGCCAGACCTGCGGATGGGGCAGGTAAACAAACCGTCCCGTCCCGCCAGGGGCTTTCCCTACACAAGCGGTGACCCCAGTTTGAGAAACAATGGTATAGAGGACTGTGCTAACTGGCACTTAGGGTGAGGTTTAACTCTGCTCCCATTTAAGTCAATGGGAGCTTTACAATTGACTTTAATCTGAGAAGAGTTGGGCTGAGAACTTTTGAAAATATGACCCATAATGTTTACCAATTAATATATGCGCCAGTTTTGTTTTAGTTAAAATGGGATTTTACAACATTATTTCTTCAGGTGTGTAATTTGTTCTTATAGAATCATAGAAATCTAGGCCTTCTCATGGAAGGGACCATGAGAAGCTAGCAAGTCCAACCCCCTGTGCTTAGGCAGGACCTAGTAAATCTAGACCATCCCAGTCAGATGTTTGTCTAACCTGTTCTTACAAACCTCCAATGATGGGGATTCCACAACCTCCCTTGGAAGCTTATTCCAGAGCTTAAATTCCCTTAGAGTTTTCTCTAATGTCTAACCTAAATCTCCCTTGCTGCAGACTAAGCCCATTACTTCTTGCCCTACCTTCAGTGGACACGGAGAACAATTGATCTCCATCCTTTTTATAACAGAATTAACGTATCTGAAGACTATCAAGTGTCCCCCCCGTCAATCTTCTTTTCTCAAGACTGAACGTGTCCCTTTTTTAACCTTTACTCATAGTTCAGGTTTTCTAAACATGTTATCATTTTTGTTGTTTTACTCTGGATTCTTCCAAATTTGTCCACATTTTTCCTAAAAAGTGGCACCCAGAACTGTACGTAGTCCTCCAGCTGAGCCCTGACCTGTCCTGAGTAGAGCAGGACAATTACCTCCTATGTCTTACATACAACAAGCCTAGTAATACACCCCAGAATGATAGTAGCCTTTTTCACAGCTGTGCCACATGGTTGACTCAAATTCAATTTGTGATCCACTATAACCCCCAGACCCTTTTCAGAAGTACTACCACCTAGCCAGTATTCCCCATTTTGTCATGCTGGCTGGTATGTAAATTATAAAGGATCAAGTGGGGAGATATAATGTGAATGGGGTGAGAATAAAGGAAGGAAAATTATATAGTATGAGAGAAGTGGCTGCATCACTTCAATCCTCATTTCCAGATTTTCATGTTTTTGAAGTAGAAGAATTATTCTATGGAAATTATAAGACACTTTCTGGCCATTAGGTGGTTTCCATTGATACACGCTTTCCACCTTAATTATTCCTTAATGAAATTTTGGGTTTATGAATTTCCCTTTTTTCATGAGTGCTGGAAGTTTTAATTGGGGTGGGATGTGCTGTCTGGAAAAGAGGAACCCTGCTGCTCCCAGCAGATCTCATGATTCCCACCAAAACAGGGCTCCCCTCCTGCAGATGTTAGCAGGACAAGGAAGAGAATAGAGGTGAAAAGATCCATATGTATAAATGTGAGCACTTTGCCTTTCCCTGTCCCCTCAAATGGCTCAGCAGATTGCAGCACTCCCTTCTATGCCCTCTCTCAACCTGCCCCATTCTATGCCTCATCTACCCCTCTATGCTCCTGCAATCCCCTCCTGTTCCCCATTCCTTGCTCCACTAGTGTCCTGCTCCCACCTCCTGAAATCTCCTTCTCTTGTCCCCTAAAGCTTTCTCATTCAGAGACCAGGAAGTAAGGCTCCATGCCATCCTTCCAGGTGCCTCCCCCAGTCCATCACCCCTAATCCATGTACTCCCTTGCCCCTTACTTCCCTTTCCATACACCTTACTGGACTCCTGCCCTTCCACATATCCTCTTGGTCTCCTATCCTCCAATCCATGCATCCAGCCTCTAGTTCAGCCAAGAAGCTGGAGTCAGATTAAGGTTAGTTTATTTTTATAAATGATGCTCCCTGTATACACTTAAAAACAATGCAATGTGCATTTTAACCCTTTCCCCTCTCCTCCCAAAGGGAACTTCTCCTCCACAACATCAACAAAACCAAACAAAGTTGGTGTTTCTTGGGCAAGCTATTAGCAGTAGAACGTATTTGTAAAAAGTGTATCAGAGTGGCTTGTCCCTCAAGGGCTCGAGAGCCTGGGGCTAGCCAACCCTGATTACTAAAGAGGCACTCCTGGGTTGGATCAGTTAAGTCCCTCTAAAGGGCAGCAGATGGCTGTAGTGAAAGGGGAAGTTCAGGAAACTGCAACAACTAAGAAAGGTTCCTGTGGGGAAGACCCTGGTACTAGGGGGTTTGGAAGCTGTAGGCTGTGGTTGGAAGGAGAAGGAAACTGAGGGCTGTGCTCCAGCTAGCAAGAGCCTGGACTGGTGGCTTTGAATGGAGCAGATTAGATTAGAGGAAGAACTCTGTGTGATTGAAGAACTAGGGTGGAGTATGAACTTTTGGTTTTTATGGTGAGAGACTTTATTGGGGGAGATCCTGATAACTGATCGAACCATTTCTGTTATGAAGGACCCTGAGGATCTTTTGACCCATTTCTGTTGTTTAACCAGCCCTGGGAGGAGGGGTGCTGTTAGCCATAAGACAGACTGTGTGGAGTTCTTGAGGCGGCTCAGTGGGGCAGGGTGCCTGCATAGCCACCTCTGGCCACAAGGGGGTGCTCAATAAGCAGGCACTCTGCTACAGTGACCTACAGTCATGTTTTCAAAACACTTTTAACTTTAAAACTCTGACTTTTCCCAAGATTGCTATAACATCTCTACCCTGAGGGAGTTACAACTCACAGGTTTTCAGAAAGATCCATTTCTTTTTTTATTTTTGGAGAGGCTGTGGGGGCTGACGACCAGATCTCAAATGGAGAGCAAGCTTCAACTTTAACTGTGGTGTGACTACTGCTGTTCCCTTTTCCAATCTGATTAAATGGCTTACAAAATGATTAAATTCCCCATTAAAATAGGCCTATCTTTAATCATGAAAACATGCACATCAGGATATTATCAGCTATTAGTAGACTCATACGTGTAATAATATCCCTAAGGCCAAAAGCTTTAACTCATAAATGTTCTTGGGGCCCATAAGTTAAAAAGCTTGAAACAGCTGTGCAAATGTCAAGCCACATGACACCACTATCCATTACTATTATACCTACTCTACAGAAGGGTAAAGTGAGGCAGAGACAGGTTGTGATTTCCCTACAATCATACAGTGAGCTAGTGAAAGAGGTGAAAATAGAACCCAGCTGTTCTGAGTCCTAGATCAGAACGAGTAGAAAACATTACTTCATGCCATCCCTTAGGATGGTTATAAAATGGGTACTACTTTTAAAAGGCTATCTTTCTTTTTCTCAGCATTTGGTTCAAAGTATCTATCCCCTCATAACTGGGCCACCATGCTAAAAATTTAATCAACTCTAACAATAATAGTGAAAAGCAAAATCTCCTGTTCCATAAAAAATAACCATCCACCCCTACGAAACAAGGGCTTCAGTTTTGTTGAAATGGGAACTGCTTCAGAGCATTTGAAGCCACAACAATAGACCAGGGCACATAAGTGTGGGAGCACATCTGTATAAAGTTTGCCTGCTTCCACTATCCAATCCTGCAAGAGGCAGAGCACCCTCCATTCAGGGATTGAAATGTAGGATGATCTAGCTCTTGGAGGTACAGACAGGCCTGCTGTCATGTGTAATAAACAAGCACTTACGCTTTAGGTTTGTCAGGAGAAAAGACTTAGTACTTTTGGTTAACCTGCATAATTTACAGCTTATTCTGAATCTGTTTGAAGCTCTGTGACTTACAGCCGTCAGTAGTATAGTCATGCCCACTATAGCATTACATCATCTCATTTGCATAGCAAATCCTATACCTGTTATCCATGTTTATACCTGTGACCTAAACTGTTTGGTTTCATTGTAGGCTGATGGAGCTTGAAAGATGCAAGTAAATACACCTCTACCCCGATATAACACGACCCGATATAACACAAAGTCAGATACAATGCAGTAAAGCAGCGCTCCGGGGGGGCAGGGCTGCGCACTCCGGTGGATCAAAGCAAGTTCAATATAATGCGGTTTCACCTATAACGCGGTAAGATTTGTTGGCTCCCGAGGACAGCGTTATATCGGGGTAGAGGTGTAACTGGTATCAAGATGAGGGGCAGTGTATAATAAAGCCTGTCTGACGCAGGAAGCCACAGAACAGGCAGAATATGAACAGACGAGCTGTCTAGAGCCCAATGCACAGAATCGGATCAGATTTCAGATTATAAGGGTGTCCCGATTCCCCCCACATAAACAGACCCACAAAACTAGCAGCAGCAAACTCCAGCCAGGAAAACAGATCAAAATTTCTCCCCAGTGATACGTGAACACTGCTTCTACCAGCATGGCTGGCCAGTAAGGCACCTCTAACACCTGGCAAAAAGGTCACCAAAAAAGCATGATTATTTGCTAGTCTTGTGAGCACTGGGTTTAAATATCTGGTCACACTCAAGTGTCTACAGCTTTCATGTGCATGCTTCTCATGAGGAATGAATTATACAGGATAGTGGGGGGAACGGACAGTGGGTATTTTCACCACACTTAATGCGGTTCACTTTATGAAAATTGAAATTTCAGTTCATTATTACAGAATGTAATATTCTGCAGTGGATTCAAGCCACAAATAACCAGAGAGGTTATGACCTGTGTGTGGGATCACAGATAAATGAAAGGCATCCTTCTTTTCATTTCAGTGGTTCCTAGTCTTCTCATAGCCAGGAAATTGGTTTCTGTGGGTTATAGTTAATAAACATTGGTATAGAGTAATCCAGAACTCATCTAGTGATATGTCATCGTATCTGCTGTGTATTAGTATGAGTAGCTGCTCTAATTCAATAAAGCTTATTAGAACACATTTGTATTCAAGTAGAGGATTAGTGGTTTGAGCATCAGTCTGAATACAACTAGACAGTGAGGTACCACCTGCGCACATCCTGATAGGCTTATCTCTTCAGATAAACCCAGGATTAAACTGTTTGCTGTTGAGGGCTTTGGGATGATGTCCCGTTACTTATCCTAAGAGCATGGTCTAAGTTCTGTGCTCCTTTTGTTCAGGGTTCCCTGGCTGCAATCTTATACCCTAGAAAACACTACCTACTGGAGGTTTTTTATATCCTGGCTTGTGAAGCACTTTGGGGATAGATGTTTAAATGTAGAACATTATTCATTATCACTGGTGATGCTAAACGATTAAAATATAAGCTGGTCTGGTAGGGGCACAATGCATGGTTGTGGCTCCCATGTTGCCCAGCCTGACAAGGTATAGGAATGTGACAAACCCTGGGGTGGTATTGAGGTTTTCTGTGTGGCCAGTGCTTTCAGTGGCACTCATGGGCCTCACAAAGACCCACATCCAAGCCTTCTCAAGTGGGGGTGAAGTCTGGGAGAGAAAATGGAGGGCTCTCAGAGGGGCCCCTCACCACCATCACTTCTTCCTTCACAATGTCTCCCAAATCTGCCCTTTCCTCCCCGTACCCCCTTGGTCACCTCGTGCCTCAGCAAATGTCCTCCTTGCTGATTGCCAGGCTTTTCACCCTTCCACCCGCTGCTCTCCATACAAAACACAACTGCTAAAATGATCTTTCCCGCCTGCCGTTCTGACTGTCACTCTCTCCCTCTTTGAATCTGCTCACACTACTCTGACCCTGTGCATACCTCGGTTCTATCCTATCTACCCTCCTGAGCTGCAATGGTGGTGTCCTCTGGTTTCTTCATGCTGTCCGGGGGTGTAGCTGGCTGGGGATTGCTCTTCTCTCTGCCTGAGTCTGCTGAGCAGCTCTCAATTTTTCCTCCTGTATGCCCTGTCTTTCTCTGATGTTCCATCTCATTCCAATAGGCAAGGTCTCATTGCTAACTTTGGGTTGTTCCAAATATTGCCTCATTTCACCCCAAATATGCTCAGCTTGTTGCACTGTCATAACTGACTGTAAAAACTGGCTCTGGACCCAGGGCCGGTGCTACCATTTAGGCAAACTAGGTGGTTGTGTAGGGCGCCAAGATTTGGGGGCGCCAAAAAGCGGTGCCCCCAATTTTTTTTTACATCATTCCTACGCCCCCTCCCCGAGCGTGCGGTCACCGCTCCACTTCTCCCGCCTCCCAGGCTTGCAGCGCCAATCAGCTGTTTGGCGCCGCAAGCCTGGGAGGGAGGAGAATTGGAGCGGGGGCGGCGTGCTCGGGGAGGAGGCGGAGCAGAGGTGAGCTGGGGTGGGGAGCTGCCACATGGCTCCTCGGGGGAGGAGCTGCCATGGGGGGGGCGCCTCAGAGCGAGGGGGGGAGCTGCCGCAGGGCTGAGGGGTGGGGCACAAGGTGGAAGTTTTGCCTAGGGCGCGAAACTTCCTTGCACCAGCCCTGTCTGCACCAGCTTCTGGTAATACTTCAGACCTGATTTGGCTGGCTCAGCTGCAGAGAATAATTCACATCTCATAGCCTGCAGAACTGGTTTGTTTAATAAGCTCTATCAGGTGAATTTACCTATCCAGAGGTCTGGGCCCTCTGGTCATATACTGACAGGTTGAAATCAGTGGCATCCTTTTCTGCACAATTCTTCTATGGCCTTACATGTGCACAAAGGGCAAAGCACAATATGTTCAGTATGATGGCCTTATTCTAAAATAAAAGTGAAACAACAATATGGAACAAGAGTGCAGTCAGCATGGAGGAGCACAGCATATGTGTTTCCTCCATAGTAGACTGCAGCAACTCTGTACAAAATGGCTGCTGTGTTAATGGACAGGGACATTTAAAAATGCAGTACATAGATAAAAATGGCATAAAACTTTCAAGTTACAGTACACGTTATTTTACACATTGACCTTGTGCTTTGCCTAATGACTGAAAATGCCTCTCTTCTCATGTGCTAAATGACTTCCTGCTCCTTCCAATTCCTCCTTAAAACATGATCTTCTTGGAAGTGTTTCAACAATGAGTACTGCAAGAATTTCCCACCACTCCAAGGCTGTGCCATCACTTGGTGAGCTGTGTCGCCACTATTTATCTAGTCTAGATTGTAAGTGCCTTGGATCATAGACCAAGGGCCAGATCCTCAGGTAGTATAAATCACCATAGCTCCATTAATTTCAGTTTATACCAGCCAAGGATCTGCCCCATGTCTTCATTTATGGGCACTGTCAGTATTCAGTAACAATACAATTGAAGTAACTTTATTTCAGCAAATGGGAGGTAGCAGCAGGTAATGAGTTTGCAAACGAGGCTATTTCTGCTTTTCACTACACCACATTGTGCCTTAAAAATTCAAGGAGGAGCCTTAACATCTGCTGCTTGTAGCAGCAACTGCAAGGGACAGTGAGCAGGGGACAGAAGATGTTCTGGATGTTTTCCTAGGGTTCCTGTTGCTAAGGAAACTACCTCCTTGATATCTGTGTTCACTACATCTGGGTCACTTGGGCTTTTGCTCTCAGAGTAAAGAATGAGTTAGTGTTTGGGGACTCATGGGGAAAGGAGAAATGATTAAAGTATATACTTAATGCACAATCTCCCTCACTCTCACACACTATATAATAGCCATGGGACAAATTCAGTTTTTAGTGATTATGAGTATTGCTAAAAGAAACCCCCGTCATCATATTACATGCAATGCTGTACATGACTTAAATTAAGGCAAAGCTTGCCAAAAATATACCAAAGAAAATGTCCAGTGCTGCAAGGTTCTGAACACCTTCTTTATATTGCAGCTGTGCTTAAAGGCCCCAGTTAGGATCTCATGGTGCTAAGAGCTGTGCAAACACATGGAAAAAACCCACAAACCCTACCCCAAAGCATTTATAATCTAATTGTCAATCACTCACCCATTAGAACTCCTTCTGAAGTCAATGGGGCTCCAGGCAGGCACAGAGTGGCCACCTACCTAGGGCTCATGGTAGGATCAAGGCACAGATATCATAAGAAGTGTCAGGGGAGGAGGAGGGAAAACAAAAGTAACTATTATGAGATCACAGTTATACATACCAACGATGTGCACAACGTGATTCTACCAAATTATTGGTGGGTGCTTTGGACGGATGGCAAGGAGCAAAGATGGGGTTTATTTTAAAAAAAACCTCTGCCTTGTTTGTATTTTTACTTTTTAAAATATTCAAACCTCTGCCCTTTTCTCTGCTTTAACTATATTTTTAGGTGTGTTTGTGTGTGTAAAAGTAATAAAGTAGAGACACACTTCAAAACCTCGATGAAGTCTCTAAAAATATAGAGACATGTAGGGGTTTTGAAATATGTCTTTGTATCATTACATACACACACACACACACACACAGAGCACCTGCCTTCTGAAAATCAGGCCCCTTTAAGTTGTGTCCCAAGCTGGGCACCCAAAACTGAGGCACCTAAAATTTTTAGAAATATATGGGTGTGCATATGAAGGTGAGCCTATTCAGAGGTGATACCCATGTAATAAATTACAAACCTTCTCCTCTTGTGAGTTACACACCATTATGTATTGTGTCTATATAAAGCAGTAAGCTAAATGATTGTATCTTGGTCTTTCAGTTGCTTTTGGAAGTGGTGATGGATTTTGTATCACACTATGGTCTTCTAGGCTAGCGTATAAATAAAAAAATGGCTATTTCACAGAGTTTGTACTTAATGCTCAGTTTGGACTATCCCGCAAAAGGCTGATTGAATTCTCAGAACCTCATGTGTCTGTGCATGGCACTGGAGCACTCATGATTCACGCCTTTCTATTGGCTCCAGTGGGCTTTGGGTGACGCCATAGTTCTACTCTTTCTTAAAGTTCAGGTCGAAATTTTGAAAAGGGCACTGGCAACTGAGACTCCTTCCGGTAACTGAGACACTATCTCCCTTGTTTTGCACTGGAAGCTCAATGAGCCCCTAATTATGGGTCAACTTTTGTTCTCTTACCCTGATGTCAATCTGGACTAACTCCTGGGAAACGAGTGGAGTTTCTATTGATACAAAATGAGATGACGTCAATGAGAGCAGAATTTGAAGAAATGGGATTATAAATGTCTTGTTCAATGCTTCCACACCTCCCACTAATGTATTTTCTGAGTGGATTTGGACTTCCAAGGCTTGTAGGAAAATCTGGTGTCCACAAAAGAAAATATCTAATAGATGAGAAATGACCTCCATTATTTAAATCCTTAACCGTCTGCTACTGGATTGCACTGCACAGGCTGAAAATATTGGCTACCTCTTCCTACATAAATAACCCCAACTCCCCATTTAGAGGTTTTATTTTAGTTCAGTGTTTTAGGCTGCTATCCCTGTTTCAGTGTGAGGCTGAGTTGCTTATTTTTCTGTTTTGGCATCAGCAAATTTTGCATGTGCCAGAAAAAGAAAAAACAATGAAGACCAAGGTCTCTCTGGGGTATCTGGCAAATGGAACAAACCACCAACTGGTGCCTGCCCAGAGTTCTCGGCTTGGGACTTTGTGTGTGGAACATTACTACATCTGTGTGTAATTGGTTCAGCAATGCTACCCGACTGCTATTAGAGAGATAAGGGGTGAGTTAATATCTTTTATTGGACCAACTTCTGTTGGTGAGAGAGAGACGCTTTCAAGCTTCCACCCTCCGTGTAAGCTCGAAAGCTTGTCTCGCTCACCAACAAAAGTTGGTCCAATAAAAGATATTACCTCATCCACCTTGCATTTCTAACATCCTGGGACCAGCACAGCTACAACAACACTGCATCCTTCTGCTATGGCATTTGAGGGACTCTGGTGAGACACACTGAACAGTTTTTGTTGTATGAAGCTAAATTACTGTGGAAGGATTTGGACACAGCAGCCTGACCTCTCTGCTGTGGAGTTATTAAAAGCAGTCAGGGTTTATTTTCTTCACCTTCATTTCTCAATTCCTGCTTAAGCAGCCGGTCTGATTATTGCCTCATGATTTTCTGAAGCAGCTGTCTGTCTCCTTTTAAAGCTTTATCATAGAGGTTTGCAAGTATCAAAAGTAAGTATTTAACTCGGGAGATCTTGCACACTAGTTGAAGGCACCATCAGACAATCTAGTGCAGGATGCCAGTTGCATGGTACTACCGTTTTACCTGATAGGTAATGATGACTGGGTCTTGAACGCAACCTTTGGTGCTGTTTCTGAGTGACTTTGCATGCTGTTCCTCCGGACTACAGCGTCATGAGCATTTTGATATATAACTGGATGTTTCTTTCAGTCGGCCTGCCTGTCAGCAAGTCTTCATCATTTATTTCAAAGATCAGTCAGGACCTGCATTAGCAGCAAGGTTTCAGTGTCTTGTGGGTCCTTGTGCCCGTGTAGTTTGTTGTGTCTCCCCTTTTCTGGTCTTGTGGCACTCACTGAGGCATGCATTATTATCATGCGTGGATATTGCTTTAAAATGATGATGATGATGGCTCATTATTCATATAGCACAAAAAAGGGGGACAGGTACTTTAGAGGCAGGTAAATACACATGGACCATGCCCTGAAATGATTCACAATCTTAGCAGTCTGTTCAAGACTCTCTTAATTAGTAGACATTTTATTTTCATATTTTCCATGTCCACAGGCTGTTTTATGCTGTAGGTATTGTACTTCCATTAACCCCCTTTAGTCCAGTTGTCTGTCATGGCTTCTTTGCCTTCTAATGTATGAGTCCTGGGGAGGTGGGAGAGGATTGTGTTTTGAGAGTTTTTTTTGGCATGTATGCTATGGTTTGGTGCTTCCTGTTGTTCATTCATCACACAAGCTGCCATTTATCCCTATTATTAATTCTGATTTTAAAATATTAATGGGGATCTGTAGAAATATCTCAGTAGTAAGGAGGTGTGAGATTAATATTGTCTCTTCCCCGGTCTAACGGGAGGTATGTTTTCTCTTTTGCAGTAAAATCATAATTGTTGCAATTTATCAGTCATGTAAATGTAAGAAACTTTCTGCAGCTGGGATTGCAGACCTGTTATCCAGCCTCATTGTAAAACTTCCTTAGATACACAGACCCCGATCTCTGGCAATGTACGGTTTTTCTTGCTCTAAGACAGGGGTCGGCAACCTTTCAGAAGTGGTGTGCCAAGTCTTCATTTATTCACTCTAATTTAAGGTTTCGCGTGCCAGTCATACATTTTAACATTTTTAGAAGGTCTCTTTCTATAATACATAACTAAGCTATTGTTTATGCTTATGTAAAGTAAATAAGGTTTTTAAAATGCTTAAGAAGCTTCATTTAAAATTAAATTAAAATGCAGAGCCCCCCGGACTGGTGGCCAGGACCCGGGCAGTGTGAGTGCCACTGAAAATCAGCTCGCGTGCCGCCTTTGACACGCGTGCCATAGGCTGCCTACTCCTGCTCTAATACATCTTACTCCACATATTCAGGGCTGTTTTCATCTATCTATTTAAAGTCATCGCCTTCTGACTTTAAAATGTTACCAGACTGTTCTCTGTGCCTACATAGTCTTAGGTGACGTTTCTATTTTGCTCCATTGATGACCACAGCTCTTGGGCGTGAGTTACAAAATTCAGATCTAGATACTGAATCAAGTATTCCAAAGTTTGGGGTGTTCCAGGCCAGGATTTTGGTTCAGCTTTGGATCTCAAGCTTTCCAAACTTTCTCCCTAATCCAAAATATGGGAAGTGTTATTAATACCTAAAGTTTTATTTTGCATCTTATCTCTACTATTGACACTGCATCTAGTTGAGCAGCACACTGCAAAGCATGGGATTCCAGCTAGTGAATCTTCATGCAAAGGACCGCATGTTTTGAAAATGTGTATATATTTTTGTCTTGTGTACTAAGTTGTTGGGCACCATGGATAAATCATTGAAATATGCCAGCATCAGCCAGAGAGATGGTGTTTGTATCTAGCTCTGGATAAGGTTGAGTCAGGGTTTAAGAGCTTAGGTTTGAAGTTGAATCAGGGCTAGGGGTGAGCAGCACCAAGATATCACAAGCTAATTTAATGAGATTTCTGTCTGAGATATCAGAAACCTTAAGGATCAGCTGCTTTTGTGCGATTCCCGCCATCTTGGGCCAAAGCTTCATGAGAGAAGAAAAACGATCCTCTGGTTAGGGCACGAGTTTCGGGTTTGCAAGACCTGAGTTCCCTTCCCTGTTCTGACAAAGACTTGCTGTGACACCTCAGGCAAATCATTAAGCAGCTCCGTGCCTCAGTTTCCCCTCTGCAAAATAGGGATAATAGCATTTCCCTACATTACAGGGGTGTTAGGAGTATAAATACATGAAAGATTTTGAGGTGCTCAGACATGACGGTGATGGGGGGCAGATAAGTACATAAGATAGAATAGTTGGTTGACCTCGAGGGATTTCAGTCACATCTCAGTGGGCACCCATAAGCAGACCCCTTTGGCTTCAGATCCAACCCACAATCAAAATTCTAAGTGTACATTTCAATGAAGGGATTCAAAGCCAAATCTTTGTACCCCACGCCACCAAAATCTCAACTGGCTCCAAATCAGTGATCTGACATTGGCCTATATCCTAGGGTGACCAGATGTCCCGTTTTTATAGGGACAGTCCCATTTTGGGGGACTTTTTTCTTATATAGGCACCTATTACCCCCCACCCCCGTCCGTTTTATCACAGTTGCTATCTGGTCACCCTATATATCTACCAATTAATTAGTTAATCATTAAATAAAAGGGAGGACTGATTTGGGCACTAAAATTTATTGAAGACACCAATTTAACAGCTGGACCATTTTGGCATCAGTGGCTTTCCTAGTGTGAGTTTTCCCATTGATTTTCCTATGTAAATGTGAGATCCTGTCTCGTTTATTCAAGTCTAGCTTTGCCTTACAGGCAGTAACCTATGGCAGCAAACTGTCAAAGAGGCAACAAACTATTTAGTGTTGTTTGGCTAGTGACTGCAGGTGTGTAAGGAGTGAATGTTTGTCTGGATGGTAAAACCCCTAGAGCAGGCCCTGTGTGTATTTCATCATCTGCATTACAATATCACCACAGCATGTGCTGGCTTGCCAGGCAACCAAACCCCAGAACCAATCATGGCCAGTTGAGTTTCTGATGTAGTTTGCAAGGTGCATGTTACCATTCTCTGTACCCAGACTGACCAGCTTGGCTCCTTAAGGAGTCTCATTGAGCTCTACAGTATAGCTAGCTTGAAGATGCTTCATTATAAGTAAGTCTCTCTCTCTCTCTCTCTCTCTCTCTCTCCCCCCCTCCCCCCTCCCCCCACTACCTTACAAACCCTCAGCCTACCTTTGATCTCAAATCCTTGTACTCTAGCCAGCATAGGGAGAATGCTGTTTCGTGAGACTTCGGCAATACTTAAAGAGATTACTCCAATCCCTTAAACAAATTTCAGTCTAGTTTAAGTTTAAGTACTGCCACTGAGATGTCCTTGTTGATTAAATCAGCATGCTCTAACCTCACAGCTGGGGACTGGGGGCCAGAAGTCCTTAGTTTTATACTGACTCAGTTGTGTGCGATCTTGACCAAGTCACTCTAATGGCTCTCTGCCTCAGTTTACCTGTCAGCCCCAATGTAAAAAACCTTTCAGATTCTCGGATGAAGGGTAATATAAGTGCAAAGTAGTGTTGAGTCTATGTACAACATCATTTTCTTTTATGAATGTTGGCATGCTTATTGCTTTCCATACTTGTATTTAATATTTCAGATTCATTTAATATCTGTATGAGATTGATTGATTAACATAGGACTTGGGATGGTTTTAAAAAAAAATCCAACTTTGTCTTTGTTCGTGGCTGGTTTCACCTTATATAGCTTAGTGATTTTTGACTTTGGTGCCCCTGGTACAGGGACTTGTGCATTTTAGCATACTCCAGGGTTCCATTCTGGATGCAGTCTTCAATGTGCAGCTGTTAAGTGATTTCCCTGCTATGCAGTTAGTACCCAGCTTTCTATTTGAATTATATACATTGGTATGGCTTTCTTTGTGTCTCTCTGATGTTTCAGAAACGATTAACCCTAGAATTGACTATGGGTTAGCCTTGGCTTTATCACTCCAGGGTTCTTTAGAGCTATGAGAAAAGTGACCCCCCCTTTTTTTTTTTCAGAGTTTGATGTGAATTTTTTCATCATTCTGTTGTGGCCCAAGGTGTAACCCAGAAATTTAGTTTTGGATGAAAAATCCCCCAAATGGTCAGTTTTTCATCAAAAATGTGCCAAATTCAAAATTCCTGCCTCCTCTTTTATTTTAACATGAACTGACTTCCCTCAAAGTTTTTAAGATTCTTCCATTTGAACAGGATCATGTTCAAGTCCAGATGGAAATTTCATGTTTTTTTTTGTTTTGTTTTGTTTTGTTTTTTGTGTGAAAATTAAAAATAAAAGATGAACATCACGATTAGTGAGGATTATGCCTTTGATTCGCCTTTTTTTTTTTTTGGCCCACCTTTCAGTTAGTGCAATTTGTTTGCTTCAGTTCTCAATATCCCAGTTCTGGTACTTAGCTTGATTAGCTTCCATCTGGTACCAATGTTAAGATTATGGTACTAAACCAAAGCTTTATAATAACATCAAAAAATTGTTAAGTTGATGCCTCGGCTTCTCAGTTCCTGCCGTGCTATGTTCATTACTGCTTAATTTCTGAAGCTGAAAGTACATCTAGAGGTAGAGAGATTTAAACTTTGTTCTAGCTCCTGCTCCCCCTTCTCCCCTCGGGGTGCTGTATTTCTGTGAGCTAATTTAAAGAGATAATCCTTTCTAATCCGATTTATTACTTCAATCAAAATCTGAGTATGCTTTATTTTGAATCACATATGAATATTTAGCTCTTTGAGGCAGGAACTTGGTCAACCTACATGTCTGTAAAGCACTTAGTACATTCCTGGCATTATAGGAGTAAATAATACAAATAATTTAATATAACGAAGTTCTTAGGGACCCATTTCATTTAAAAAAAATTTTTTGCAATATACAGCCAAGTGCTAACACATGAAAGTCTCACTTTAACATATGAGGCAGAACGGTCCAGTGTTTAGGGAATTAGCCTAGGACTGGAGAAACATGGGTTTTAGTCCCTGCTCTGAGGCATACTTTCTGTATAACCTTGGGCAAGTCAGTGTCTGTCTGTGCCTTAGTTCCCCATTTATAAAATGAGGATAATAGCACTTTCTTACTTCACAGGGATATTGTAAGGGTAAATACATTAAAGACTGTGATGTGCTTAGATACTATGTGATGGGGGGAGGGGCATATAAGTACCACAGACAAATAGGTATGTTTCAAAGAACAGAGAATCAACGGATATTTAGTAATTCATATCTGAATAATAATTTACAATCATGTGGTGCTTTCTAAGGCATTCACTTAAAATGTGCCCCAAAATTGGAATAACAAAGCATGTGTATGGGCCAGAACCACCATTTATTTCCATGGAGCTGGGCCAATTTATACCACCTGAAGATATGACCCAGCATTCAGTTTCTCATAGGGTGACCAGATGTCCCAATTTTATAGGGAGAGTCCCGATATTTGGGGCTTTGTCATATAAAGGCGCCTAATATCCCCCACCCCCATCCCAATTTTTCACACTTGCTGTCTGGTCCCCCTAGTTTCTCATTCTCCCTGGGCACTTACTAATTTATGTGCACACAAATACAAACATAAACAGATACAGTTGCAGGATCTCAGAGTCCTGTTGAGGTTTCTCCTTTGAAAAATTGGCTCACTATACATAGGAATCATTTCACCCACTCAGCAGTGAGATGTAGCCCATCATGTGGGTAGAACAAGGCCACAGTTTAACAGCTCACGGTAACACTATATAGCAGTTCAAGACAGAAAGTGAAGATGAATTTTTTATCCAGTTGAAACCAAACAGGTAAGAGGTTTTAAGACAAAAATCCTTAGAAAAAAGAACAAATTACCATATATACTTGTTCATTAGCCCATTCGTTTAGAAGCCGACCCCCCAAGATGGATAAGTAAAAATAGCAAAAGCTGTATGACCCTTTCACAAGCCAACCCTATCTTTCAGAGGTGGGAAAACGAGCCACATGCCAAAGGTTGCCGATCCTTGCCATAGAGTTTTAAATCATCAAATTTTGGTGTAGACCCGTTTATAAGTTGACCCCTGCTCTTTGATGCGTCACTTTTTTACCAAAAATATTCAGCTTATGAACGAGTATATACGGTATTAGCTTGAAAAGTAATTTAACAGAATAGTAATGCTCTAATACTATCTCTGCAAATCTAATACCATTTCTGCAAAAGCAGAATACTTCAACCAGTGACATAATACATGTTGGATGGGGCCCCAAAAGAGTAAGTCAATGGAAAGACTCCCTCCGCTTCAATGGCAGTTGGATCAATCCCTTGAGGTTTTTGGTTTGTCAGTTGCTTTTATCGTAACATTATTGTTTTCACAAAATATGCCACTGTAACTTGTCATGGTGATTAAGCTAATTTGTTAATTTCCAGAATGATACAGTTTCTGAATATGTACAGCATTTTAGTTCTTAAAAGCAGAATGTTGAATGCATTGCTGTATTAGTGTCACATTCATTATGTTCTGCAATATATTAAACCATAATCAATTTGGCCAAAACATTTACAAGTCTGTAGAAAGAAAATGTCATGCGTGCTTAAAGTATAAGTGATGACACGCAGTGCAGGCCACTATAAAGATGAGCTATACAGGAACCCCAGTCCCTTTATCTGAAGGGTCCGTGACCCACAGTCTGTTTTAAACTAATGGTGTTGCCAGCCATTGTATTGCTCATTTCACTAATGGCCAGTTCATTGTGCTCAATCTACTTGTTTATTACACACACCTGTTTGGAATGATCAGCTTCATTACACATGTCTCTGACATTCCAGTGCCATAATCCACATGGAATTAAGTAGGCTTCTGTGCATATGGAATAGATTAGGCATATAATGTTCTTTTACAGGGGGTAGCTGATAAGCACTGAACTATCTCAGTCTATCGTTCTGCGCAAGTCCTAGCAATGTCTCCCAGCCAAGCATTCCATTAACTCTTTCACGTCTTATTTCTTACAAGGCCACACATAACCCTAATCTTTTTATTTTGCTGAGCTATTATCTCTCTCTGTTCCTGGTGGCCTAGCACTGAGATTTCATGGTACCACATTTTTCACTTGGTCCAAAATTGGGTTGGAAGAAGTCAGGGCAAAGGGGGCTTTCGCTGAGCAGGCTGAAAGAAACTGTCTTGTCTAAAACTAAATCTTTGTTTGTAGCTACTTTTAATTCGGTGTCCGTTTAGAAGATGGCTTGTTTTACGGCAAGCAGGAATAATGAAAAACCTGATTTTGCCACCTGTAAGCCTGTCAAGTAGTACTTTATTCCATGTGGGTGCCCAGTGGCGCAGATCATGGCCCAGGCTATGCATCTGTGCACAACCATAGGAGAAATTAAACTTTCCCACACGCATGCCTCTGTGCAGCATCCCGAAACTCTGGGGCCAAGAGCACAGGAACAAGGAGAAACTGCCCACCTCCTACTCCCCTCCACTGCATAAGAGGGCAGGGATTGGGCAAGGAGTAGGCAGAGCCTTGGTTCCACCCAAAATGTGCCAGTCATCACCTTTCTGGTAAGGGACAATTGTACATTGCTACCCCACTGGAGCAAGGTGGGGGAACAGGGGAGGAATTGTTCTGAGAAGCCCCGTTCCTTCCCCGTGCTGCTCCTGGGGCAGCATCGCTATTCACTAAACCTCACAGGGCAAATTGTACAGGGAGTACTTGTGGTGGAAGGTACTTTTCAGCAAGGGCTAGGATGGCAGATTCAGGCTAAGAATCCCTACCAGAGCCCCCACTCCGCTAGGATCAAGCCCCAGAACCATTCCTCTCCCCATCATAGCATGGGTACTGGCTGATCTCCCCTTTCCTTGGAAGGACCCGCTATTAACACAACTCATCGTCAACTTCTGGAAAGTGTTTCTTTGTTAGACCAAAAACTTCCTTCCTACCTCTGAGCCAAGTATTTCTGCATTAAAAAGGGAAAGCAGAAGACTGGCAACAACCACCCCTTCCCCCTGCCCCCCCAAAAAAGGGTTGAAACTCATTTACTCTTAAACAGGATTAAAGCCATTTTATGATCAGACATTTTTGCTGGCCGGCTATATTAATCAATTAGGTGCACAAGCTTTCAAGTCAAAAGCAAGCCTCTTAGGCTACTTCTTGAGAAGTTTGGATTCCAGAAGCTTTTGATCTATTGATACAGATAAGCACCATAGGGAGAGATTAGAATCAACGCAAACACCCAGGAGAAGATTAAATAAAAATAATAACAATGATGAAATAGGCCTGGGAATGGAAATGTGCAATCTGAAATTAATTGAAATGCCAACTCCAACAATAGCTGCTTATGTGTGGCTCCAAAAAGGCAATTTTGAGAAAGAGAGCCCACAAAAAAAAGCATTGATGATTCAGAGAGGGGAAAACAAGGAAATAGGCAAGTATCATCCATCTCAAAGGAGACAGGCGAGAGTGGTAGAAATGGAAGAAAAAACATGAGGCCTTTTTAAAAAATTGTTCCCCAAAGTGTTTTAGAACAAAACAATTGGCAGGAGTAACTCTCCAGGACCTGAGCACTGCTACAGAATTGAAGCCAATTAGAAAGCCCACAGGATCAACATGTAGCAATTTTCCATAGTTGGACAATCTAACCCTGCGCCCGTTGATGTCAATGAGAATTTTAACATGATTATAAATAGGAGCTGGATTGGGCCCCAGTGATGAAATTCACCACTGTGAAGAGGGCCACAGCAAGGTCTATGGCCCACTTATGTCCCACTCAAGCTCTATTTTGAGGGCGTAAGCGACACACTGCCTCTGTGCTGGCCCTTGGCCCAGGGGTGAATTGCACCCTATAGGAGAATCCTGCCTACTGCTGCATGGAACTCGGTGGTTTGGGCTCACAACGGCTCATACAATCCTTTTTTTGGCTTCGGTTCATGCATATCTCACATCTTAGGGTTTGCACCTCATTAGTTATTATTTATTTATGTATGTATTTGAATTGCAGTAGCACTTAGAGGCCCAATCATGAATCAGGGTCCCGATGTGCCAGGAGCTGAACGCACACAATGAAAAGACAGTCCCTGCCCCAAAGAGCGTCCAGTTGTGTTCGTTTCATTTTGAGTTTTAGCTTCAAATCCAGACTTAGACCAGGTGCTACCTATTGACTTCAGTGGCTGTATCTTCTTATACTGGGTCAAAATTTGTCTCTCACAGCAAAATTCAACCAATACAGCCACATTTTGCTTGGTTTCAAGAGAAAACTAGATTTGTGTAAAATTGTGGGGAAATTTTCACACAACTTTCCACAAGGTTCTTTTTGTCTCATTTTGAGCCCCTAGGAATGCTGAGATTTTGCAACAAACATTATGAAAATTACATGTCAGAGAAATATTCAAAATCATCAGTTTCTCACATTTCTGTAGTGCAAAAGTTTAGGTTGAATATATATCATGTTGTAATGTTTTAGATTGAAAGGGTGAGTCCTGTCTGTCAACAAACAATGTCACAAAAATTTTGCAGGCACCAGCACGAAGTGTGAACTTGTCATAATATGTGAAAATACTCCTGGGGGCCTTAATCCAGTAAAGCATTTAAGCACATGCTTAACTTTAACACTACTCTCATGAGCATCTGATTTCAATGGGACCACTCATATGCTTTAAGTTACGCTCATGCCTTAAGTGATTTCCTGCATCTGGGCTATAAACTAGTGCAACAACTCAACATAAAAACCAAACATGGTCACAGTCTGCAGGATTTTTTTTCCATTAATTTGATTTCTTGTAAGGATTAATCTTATCATAATAAATATTAGCTAGTGTTTTTCAACAGTAGATCTCAAAGCAGTTTACAAAGGATCCTCATTTCAATGATGAAGCAATTGAGGTGCAGAGAGGTGAATTGACTTGCCCAAGATCACTGTTGGCAGAACTGGGAATAGAACGCTGCTCTCCTGACTCCCTTGCCAATTCTCTATCTGCTAGGGCATGATGCTGCCTCTTCAGAGAGAGTCCCAGTTTGGTCTTCACTCACATTTTAGCATACGATCCCTGAGTATAGAATTCAGCCTTCCAAAGGCAGTGGCCTCCCCTCTTTGTGTCTCTCACATCTGCTCTTCCAGACCATCTCGATAGCAGGTGTTCAAGGGTGCCGAGCTGTTGTTAACCACTGTTCACTGAGGAGAATGTCATAACACTTTCACAGCTCAAATTTCTTGCAAATGTTTCACATATTTCTAACGGACACAATGCAAAGCAAGTTTTGTATGGTTTCCACTCTGCTAGGTCTACACTACCCGCCTGAATCGGCGGGTAGAAATCGACCTCTCGGGGATCGATTTATCGCGTCCCATCGGGACGCGACAATCAATCCCCGAATCGACGCTCTTACTCCACCAGCGGAGGTGGGAGTAAGCGCCGTCGACAGGAAGCCGCAGAAGTCGATTTTGCCGCCGTCCTCACAGCGGGGTAAGTCGGCTGCGATACGTCAAATTCAGCTACGCTATTCACGTAGCTGAATTTGCGTATCTTAAATCGACTCCCCCCTGTAGTGTAGATGTACCCTCAAAATCAACCCAGGCTCTGATTCTACTGGGACTTGGCCCAAGTTTGCCATGTTGTTGAATCTGGACCGATTTTCAGTTTGTAACCAAAGTTTTCCACAGCTCTGTGATCCTGTCGTCTGGTGGCAACACAATGTGCAGCCCCAGAAGGGATCTAAACCAGGTCCCTTGCTCCCAGGCTGCCAGGAGCTGCAAAAAGGCTGTGTGGCCTTTTTCATGGGTGACAAGGAGCTGCTTGTGTCTCTTACTGTGGCCTACCTCAGGTGGAGGCAATGAGCAGCACTGATGGAGTATAGAAGGAGTCATACTCAGCCATCCTCTACCTAAAGCAGGATCTCAGCAAGGTGGGGCTTTTGAGGGAAGAAGGGAGTGTAGATAAGGGGGAAAGTGGCAATGAACTACATGGCTCACAAGGGAGAGGACTGAAAGAGAAGGGACCGTCAGTTATGGAGTTTTAATGTAGCTAGAGCCATCCCTGTTGCTTCTATGCACACTGATTTTTGCATTTAAATAATGTGAATCCCTGTATAACAGCCAAATATCCGCAGTAGTATTAAAGACCCCGGGACAGCTGTTCAGCTGGGGTAAATCCGCATAACACTATTGAAATCCGCAGAGTTATGCCATCTAACCCTGCTGAAGATCTGGGTCACATGGTCTAGTGGAAAATACTAGCAGAAGTGGTCAGCATGGTGAGGGGAGGGAAAGAAAGCAGCAGGCAGGTGGGAAAGGAGAGGAAGATGAGTTAGAAAAGAAGGAAACGGAGGGCCAAAGAGGAGGAAAAAGCACCATTTCTGACCAATCTCCGTAAGCACGATCATTCCATAAAGATCAGTCTGGAGCATTTGGCCCAATAGAGGCACATTGTTTCCTCCTAGCATTTGTATTTTACTTTTACCTCTTGCCACAATGGAAATTCAAGTCCCACATTCAGTCAAAGCTGAGCATTTTATTGCTTTTCCAGTCAACTGCCGGAGCCAGATGTTTAAAATTTATCACCAGTAGCTCTGTGAGTACCGGATATGTAAGTAAATGAAAAATCAACCTTTTGCACTATGTCCCAGAGAAGTTTTTTTTTCCTTTGGCCTGCTGAAGCAGTTGGCTATCAGAATATGCAGCTTTCAAAAGTGGCCTGCTATCGACAATGTTATAGCTGCAATATTCATTTTCCAATAGCTGTCAGAGAGCACTGTTCTGTCAAGCCAGTTTGCTATTGCAAAATTCTGTATTTGCAGCGCGGGTCTCTGGCTTGCTACCAAATAGGTTTGCCAACCTTTTGTTACCTCTTTTTTGATACTGTGAAGAGAAAATCTTATTTAATCTGGAAATTAAAAAGCTACAGAAGAATGGGAATGATTAGTCCAGCACATTAACTTTTCTCTGTACCTCTAAGAATCTTGTGTCATTCCTTGAAAACCCCTTTATTCCCTAGCACTACTATAACCACAACACTTCCACTGGACAGGGAGCAGACAGCATTACCTTTGAAGCTTGTTAATGCCACACCTGAACTGATGGCAGACTCAGCATTGGGTGATGGAAAATGCTCTTCTACCCAGGGGCTCTGCAGAATTCTTAGTCATATAGGACTAAGGAGCAAACACTATTATTAGAGGCCGTGTGATCCAATTAACTGGGTTCTAGTCCTGGCTTTGCCACTGATCTGTTGCATGACCCTAGGCAAGTTATTTCACCTCTATCCCACCCCATCTGTGACTGATCCTGCCTTAACAGGAAAGAGGAGGTCTGTGCCCAGAGAGTCCACTCCATGTGGATCCTGGGGTATGATATTGGCCCATTATGTTCACGTGCACAGAGGAATAGCTTCACTTGCTGTTAAAGTAAAGCCACCTCAGGAGTAGAACGCAGCCGCTATTGTAACAGTGCCAAAGGAACCATGCCACAGGGGTCAAAGATGAGACGTGAAATGCAATTAAAAGTAGAGGTGCAATTTGACCAGGAGACTGGGGCTAACATGGAAAATATGGGACTGATGGAAAATAGCATGGGATCACAAGTAGTTAGGACCCTAGTTATTTATATTCTACCTGCAAAATGGCATCTACAGTAGCACCATGCCCTGTAGCACCTTGCTAAGGCAATGACTCAGCCAAGATTTAGCAAAGAGTGTCAGCTACTGTGAGACCAGTATTACTTCCTGCAGCTTATATATTTTCACTATGTTCTGAGGTTTCCCATTTAAAAAAAGACTGACCAGGCCCAAACCTTCATAGTTTGGAAAATCGGACAAGGTTACAGTGAAAAGTGGTATTTAAAGACCTGATCCAAAACCCATTGAAGTCAATGGAAGTCAATTCACTCCAGTGGGCATTAGATCAGACCCTGAACCGCTAAACTAAATGTCATCACACTTTACACATCTGTCAATTTCAGCTTTGCTTATTTGAATGTGAAGAAGACACTATAGCTCTGACTTAAACAGCTGAATGATGACTATTTATGCAGCACCATACTGATGCACAGGTGTGAGCTGAATTCTGTTTATTGCACAGGACCTTGCCTTCTCATTCATACAAAAGGTAGCATTTACTTGCTTTACTATGTACATTTATTCAAAGCAATGGCATTGGCGGATCTGGCTGGATTATGAAACCTATTTTTCAGGGAAGTAGGGAGCACATCAGAGAAATGTCTTTATTATAAAATTTCTGATCTTCCCCCTTTAATCCAGAGGGTTTATGAGTTCTATTTTAATGGCCTTTTAAAAGAAACTGAGTTATTCCCATGCTTGTTTAAACCCCAGCAGCTCTTAATGACTGCGCTGGCACCTTCTAGTAAGGGCAGAACAATAGTTACCTTCCGAGTTTAGCCAACAAGCCGCTAATGACTAGCAAAGACATGTCTGCTTTAATGGAAGTTTTATGGGCATTTTCCCCTCTCTTAGGAGGAGTAAACATAGCAAAGGTTTGAAATTTTCTTTTCTTTATCTCTCTGGCAAAAGATCATATTGTTCCCATGGACATGCTCACGATAGTTTACAGCCGCAGGTAGGCGTAAAGCTAAGGAGCCTTCATGAGGCAGAGCTTACGGCATTAGCTGGTTTTGCCACCGCTAACGACGGCGGAAGTACAGTAAGCCTCAGCTTCGACATATTTTATTACCCCAAATACTTCGGTGCATGGATGCAAAGTGCTCTGAAAAGGCAGAATGTTAGGGTGAATACTAAACGGTTACGGGCCTGATTCTTCCTGCGTTAGGCTCTGCACTCAGTTTTTGTACCAGTATAACTGTCAATTAGGAGTGTGATTTCTTACCAGTATAGTTATCCTGTATAACCTCTAGGGCAGACACAGTTCTACCATTATACTAGTGCCTTATACAGCTTATTGCCCTTCCAGTATGGGACTAGCTATACCAATCATGTATGTTGATATAGATATAACTTTGTCCACAGTAGGGGGTATACTGGTATAGTTAAAATGATACACCCTTTCTAGCATGGGCAACACCTTTGCACAGGGGTGAATTTCATCCAAACTGACTAAGAGCAGGGATAAGCCCTTTTGAAAGGAGCACTTAGGTGGCATACAGGCCTAGTGCTGTCTTTCAGCACAGGGGCTAATTTCATCCTTTGAATATTACCTTAAAAGCAATGGGGCTGCTCATGGCATATGATACTGTTCACTCTATGCAGCACTGAAGTCCCACTCATACCCTATTTTGAGGCCTTCAGTGCTGCATAGGCCCTCCACACAGGGACAAATTTCACCCAAGGCAAGGAAAGTTGGGCTGGCATAATCAGGCTCTCACTTAGCATGTGAGAGGCGTTCTGATATACCAAATGGGTTGTGCTTTCTTTTCCCGGTGACTTATTGTAAAATTATTCATAATCATTTTATTACATGAAGTACGTACCAGCAGCCGAATTGCCCTTACTCAGGAGTTGGGTGCGTTTTGTTGATGTGATTCTGTAGCCAAGTGTAATGCCATTAAATGATTGGATTTTACTGTATATATTGACATGGTGTCACAGACAATTTTCATTCCCCCTATTATGCTTATAAATAAAAGCATCTGCCATAATTAGAAAATATGAACATGTTAAAACCTCCATTAATTTCCCCCTATTAATCTAAGAGCTGGGCAGATGTTTATTAATATCTTTTTACATTACATTCATCAACTGTTGCCTAGAGTAAAAAGGTTGAGCTGCGATACTGCACCTGAGTTAAACAAGAAAAGATCTGGCTGAATCCAGGTTTCTGTTTAACGCAAGGAGGAATTTTGGTTTTCAGTCTAAGTGCTCCTTAAAATTTTAAATCTCTCCTGGCACAGAGTGTGCAAAGATCTGCAGCTGGTCCTTCCTTTATGTGAAGGTCAAAATTCAGCATGGACTTGCTATATCCATTGAAATCAATTCTGGTTTTAAATGTTAACAAGGTTAGAACAAAGGGCATTTCCTTCCACATCGTACCCGTCTTGAGGTCTGTTTTTAGAGTCTTTCTCCAGAAATCAGCTTCAGCTTTTGGGAACTTTTCTCAATTTAATTAATAGAAATTAAAAAATACCCACATAGTTGTAGTCCAAATGCTAAAATCTCCAAAGGGACTACAATAAAAAAGGGTAAAGAGTATTTCAGTCTGTCACTTCATGGTTCTATGGCAGAACCAAATCCAAGTGTTTCTGTTCTATTCTATATCGGTTCTTATACCACACTCATGACCATAATATCTGAGTCCTTCCAGTAGTACATTAAGCAATGTGACTTCACATCTCTTCCATATTGTTTGTTCTCTCATCCTCCCCCCACCCCAGGGTAGAAGCATATGTAGTGGCGTGTCTTGGTTTGGTAGGGCTTTAGGTTTTCTATGTGTTCGAGAAGGCAAGGTCAAAGAAATGTACTTTCACTTAGAGTGAAAGGTGATGAGGTTTGTGATGATCCTTAGTTCCTGGGGGAGCTCAGTCCACAGCCTCAGACTAGCCCCTGAGAAAGTTCTGTCTCCCACACAGATAATTTTTTCTCTTACTGTGAACAGTTCCATTGGGCCAAAGGAACATAGTTGTTGACCATGGTCTTTATCACAGCACCGTTGGCTATCTTCATCTCCTAAGCCAAGGCCATGGAGCACTTTGAAGATAAAGACCGAGACCTTGAACTTGATTTGAAATTGTATGAGAAGCCAATTCACAGCGTGAAGGACAGGTCTGATGTATTCATCAGCCCTTGTTGCTGAGGAGATGCTCTGAACACTCGTGTAGTAAGATGTAGACCAGGGGTCGGCAACCTTTCAGAAGTGGCGTGCCGAGTCTTCATTTATTCACTCTAATTTAAGGTTTCGCGTGCCAGTAATACATTTTAACGTTTTTAGAAGGTCTCTTTCTATAAGTCTATAATATATAACTAAACTATTGTTATATGTAAAGTAAATAAGGTTTTTAAAATGTTTAAGAAGCTTCATTTAAAATTAAATTAAAATGCAGCTCCCCGGACTGGTGGCCAGGACCTGGGCAGCGTGAGTGCCACTGAAAATCAGCTCGCGTGCCGCCTTTGGCACGCGTGCCATAGGTTGCCTACCCCTGATGTAGACTAACACCTTTAGATACTTTGAGTTACTTATATTGTACTCTGCGAGGAGCCTGGAATACAACAGGACCAGCATAAATGATCTAAAAGATGTTAGCTATTGTCTTAACTAACTTTAAGAGGGCTTTTCAATCAGGTTAAGCTAACTCAATTGAATGAGCACAATTGCAGAAAAGAACCATTTGGCCTATCAAGATGGGGCCTAAAGAATAGCAACATTTCTAGTAAATCTATCTTCTCCTTCTATTTGTTTTTTTGGTGGGAAAAATGGTGATATCTCCCAGGAGCAGCTTTGCAATGAGAGAACTGTAATGTGTGTGTATCCCGGTGGAAGTAACCTTCAAGGTCAGTGTTGAAAAACAGCATCACTTGGGTTTGATTTGAACATTCCCTGTGTGATTACCAGAGCTCAAGGGAGTATTAGAGAGGCATGGGCAAGGGAGGAAGGTTGCATACAGAGAGCAGAAAGGTAAAAAATTAAGAGGAGACTGTTACACTTCCCTAAAATATACAGCAGACAAAATTAACTCACTTTTCTCTGCTTCCTAATGTCCAACTCCTCATTTAATCAATAGCAATACTAAATTCATTGTAGAAGCTTTTTGTTGTTGGAGAGAAAGATGGACGAGCGCCTGCCGGGGGGAATACTGGGAGTGTGGAGTAAAAGATTAAAAAGGACGGACAGGATTTGTCAGATGAAGTTCCTCTGAACCAGTTCCAGTTGGAACTTGAGGGCAGGCCCAGGCTCTCACAGTACTGCATGTTCTGTGGCAGTAGATGTGAGTTTCCGCAGTTCTGAGTTGGTTGTAATTTCCCGCATAACATTTGGCAGGTTTGGATGGTGAACTTTTCCCTTGATCCTGATCATTCCTGTCATTCCACAACTGTTGGATGGCAGCTGGCCTATGCGATGTTTCAGGACCCAGTAAGCAAACTATTCTGATTCCCCACACACACACACACACACACACCTCTCTCTCTGTTTCTCAGCCTGAAGGGCCATGGAATATTCAGAGCAGCAGATACATACACAAGACACATTGCTTCAAACGCTGTGTGAGTCAGTGGGAATAGTGAGCACGATAAAACCCTGCAAACACATGAAGCCTCGGGCATCAGTGGTGCAATCCTGCAGCCTAGAATAAAGCCATCAGAATACTGAGATGATCAAGTCCAATGAGAGGCCAGGTGGCTCTCCAACTTGGAAGTGCCCCATACGATAAGCAGTAAAGGGACATTTATCTGTGTGTCATTCCTTGATCATGAGTACTCGTTGCCTATAGCTGATTAACTAGCTGCCTGCTTTGTGAGTTCCCCATAGTTCTCCAACATTCAGCACCCAAGAAGAAAGAGTGGCAAATGCAGGTGCCATTTGTTGCTGGCCAATAAAGCATCGCCGCTTTCATAACCTTGTGTCTGTGGGAGGGATGGACAAAGCTTGTCCCATGTTTGGCCAGGGAAGCGTTAAAGTCATATTCCAGACCAAGAAGTTAAGAGGTGTCTTTCCTCAGCAGAGGCACTGCGTGGGAGCTAATGTGAGAGGGAGTGGACTGGGCTTCGCTGGTGATGTTTCTCTAAGAAAAGTACCAGGAAGGGAGCCTGAGTGGGGCTATGAATAGGGACTGCCTGGAACTATTGTAGATCCTTGCAGCCAAGAGGGGTAAATAGCCTATTCACAAACCCTAGTGGGAGGGCAGATGAGGTGTGGAAGGACTGTAGCAAACTCCAATATAAGGGCAGAAGGTCTATATGCAGTTTCTAGAAAGAAGGCTATGGAAGTCTGAGGCTAAAGCATAGATGGGAGGGAATTTCCAGAGCAAATAATGGAATTTAACTGGTATATTTACAAACCAGATCTCAGGAGGGGAGATTCTAACGTTAGTTGTGTGGAATGTGAGTCTCCTGCTTCTGGGGTGTCTGAGACAGAGGCATGCACCTGATGAGGGACCAGATAAATGCATCCTGTAACAGACCTGAACCAAAACTCTGGATCCAACCTCTAACATACACACAGCTGTTTCATATTATTCTTAGATCATGTGGTTGTAATGGCAGTCCAGGGGATCAATTTTAGGTAACCAGTCACCACATATATGTCCATTGAACAGCTACTGATTCAGTAAAATATTTTGCCCCACTTTATACCAGGCCGCAAACAGATGGCAAACGTTTCCCTTCAGCTTTGCCTCTCCTCAGATAGGAACAGAACTCACTTGTCCACACTAAACAGGGGCACAATGTAGAATCTTGGTGTATTTCCAAATACGGGCTGCACTATATGACCACACACTAGTGGTAAGCAGTGTGATCTAGTGGATAGAACACTGAACTGGTACTCAGAAGACCTGGGTGCTAGTCCCAGCTTGGCCTCTGGCCTGCTGGGTGACCTTGGGCAAGTCATTTCCCTGGTCTGTGCCTCTGTGTAAAAAGGGGCAAATGACACTGACGTGACCTCCTTTGTAAAGCACTTTGCAAGCTCCTGATGAAAAGTTATAGGTAAGAGCCAGGTGTTATTACTGTATGACTATGATTGTTATGGTGGGACCAAATTCTGTGGTGCTGTATAGCCTGTGCAGGTCTCTTGATGTTAGGGATAGTGCTGCATATAAGGAATTTGGATGGGCTTTAGGAGATCTGGGTTTGCCACAGACTTCCTGTGTAATCATGGCCAACCATGCTAATCTTGCTGTGCCTCGATTCCCCCTCTGTTACATGGGAACAATGAGGTGCTCAACTATTGTAAACAACTGAAGCAACATTAAGTTTAACCCATTATGATCAAAATTTTCACCACTGAGTGTTCCTGCTCCTCCAACAAACAAGCTGATGTGGAAGTGGCTAGGCAGGGACATCAAGAACATGGCACAGATACATTAACATGGTACAATTTTTCATAATTCTTCACTGAGCAGCTGTCATATGCATAGTCCCCTAGCCCTTGGTATCACCGTTTTGCAGCACTGCATTGGCAAAGCCAATAACTCAAACTGCTTTCAATAGTACACCTGACTAAGACACACTCACCATGCCACTGATATTGGGAAGAGTCTGGTATTGTGTATCCTGTGATTCCACTCAGTTCCTAGCAAGCACCTAAAGAGTTAATGGCTTTGTACTAGTGCACGTGTTCTCCAAGCATGTCCCTGTATGGCAACAATTTAAATTTCTATCGCTTTGGTGCTGCCTAATTGAGAGAGGGCAGGGCTGAGAGACAGGTTGTTTTATGTTTGCGGCTCTTACAAAACAGAATGGGCCATAAGGAAAAAGCTCAAACTACTGCAGCGTTTGTGTGTCCTGGTCAGTCTCAGTGTATCAGGATTAACGCAGCGTGCATGCAACAAGCACATAGCCTCCACTTTTATTTGTAGGAACTACATCTCCCCCGTTATCAGGAGTGATAAACGCAGGGGAGAGACAGGAAGGAAGAACCAGGTCATTCAGTGATCATGTCACAGCTTCTTCCCACACTCAGTACAGCAAGGGGATTCTAGAGATGCACATTTATAGTGCGGCAGTTCCCAGCACACCCTGGTCAGAGGCAGTGAGAAATCCAGCTGCCTCCTAATTGATCCAACTGCCTCTGTAGACTCAGACCCCTCAACAAGTATCTCTTTTGAGTCTAAGGGCTGATCACCGGACGATATTGTGGTCAGATGTAACTCTTTCACATCAGAGCTTTGCTCTTTGGATAATATCATTCACCCACAGATCTTCTCCTTTCCTTGATGGAAAGGAAATTTCTGCTGGGCATTTTGCACTTGAACTTCACTACCTGGACATGTCTTCCATGAGCTACTGGAAAATAATCTCCTAAAAATGAAATAGGTGTTACATGTCTAGTCTGGCATCCAGAGCATCATGGTGAGTTTCTACTGCAACCAATTTTGCTGCCACAGGTTCCTTAAGGCATTCTTGCCCAGCACTATTTAAAAGGGGAACATTTCAGTGTTCCCTGAGGGAAGTGAAGCATGAAAGTCCTGTTATCACTGATAGAAGTTTTGCCTCCAGTTCCCCATCTGCTGTGCTGAATGTTAACTTCTAATATTGGCACTTTAGCTGAAATGATAAATATCAAACAACATATTAGTCAGATCCTTGGTCAGTGCCAGGCCTTGGTCTGAAAGGATTTGGCACAGACATTCTTGTTTCAGGAGAGTGAAAAGACCAAATAAAATCACATTGTTACATTTTGCTGATCATGGGGAAATG
Organism: Chrysemys picta bellii; assembly: GCF_011386835.1. Taxonomy (NCBI): domain Eukaryota; kingdom Metazoa; phylum Chordata; order Testudines; family Emydidae; genus Chrysemys; species Chrysemys picta. The sequence continues at coordinate 11,534,501 of NC_088799.1, read as the reverse complement.
CAAGCATAGAACAGTAGTAAATAATGGGTCAAAACCAGAACCATTTATTCCTAGACTCTGTCGGATTTGGGGGATGGAATGAAATGGGAGCTGGCTAGGAATCACCTTCAGGGTTTTTTAAAACCCAAGCCACCCCCAAATTTTGCCTGTCTTCACAGGGTTCTGCAAAGCTCCTTCTTGAAATTCCTATCTAGAAACAGCCTAAACTAACACGGAAAGCAAGAAAACAATCTGGAAAGAGGATTAATAGTGTAGTGCACGGCTTTAACTAGTGTCCGTGCAACACATGGAGGTTGGAAATGTCCATTTATCTCAGCTAAACCAAGGCTGAACCTTTAGATTCTAATCCAAGGAATCATGATTAGGGGAAAAAATCTACCTCCTTATATAAAAAAAACCCCACCATTGTCCAACAGTAATAGTACTGCAGCATCATTCTGATAAACTGTACGCTTACTGTAATTAATAGAGATTACAGCTATAGCAGAAATTGAAGTTCCTGTGCCAGCTCCTAGCATTGTTGGCATTTCTGTATTGGGGTAGTTAGCCTGAAACTGTTGTGCTTTTTGTTTTGGTTTTTTTGCTGCATCTTTACATGTCTAAGAACCCTGCTAAAACAGCAAGTGTTTTGTTCTCATTGCTTCTGTCGCCTGGTATAGAAGGGAGATGCACATTGTGGTCTCTCAAGGAGACTTGACTTTTGTTCTTTCTTGTTATTGGCTTTTCTGAATCTGTGCTAAGATTGGTTTTGGCCTAAAAGTCTGTTATGATAACATAATGTACCCAAGTTTTGGCTCACCAGCAAACAGGCAGCTCCATTTAGTAAATGATGAAAGTTTTTTCGGGGTACTATAATTTGACCCAAGCAGTCACATTCTCTGTAAAAAAACTGCAATAAATATATATGAAAAAATATCTCTGGTGCCTTTCTAAAGCAGCTTTTTAAGCCATGAGACTGTGTTTTGGACATTGACCTAGTGGCTGGTGAATTTCAAATAGCAAAGTTCTGCATGTGGACAGGCGGTAGGCTGGAATGATAAGATGCCACCCCTGAGAAGTGCTCTTCTGTGAAATGTACTGTATTGTAACCTGGAGGAAAGATGGTCTTGAGGTTATAGCACTGGACTTGGCTGTGGGAGGTTCAAGTTCTGCTTCTGCTACCAACTTCCTATGTGACCTTGATCAGCTCACTTTGTTTTTCTGTGCCTCTATTCCCTATCTGTAAGGTGGGAGTAATAATACTTCCTTTTTATCTCTCTAGTCTATTTAGATTTTAAGTTCTCTGCAGCAGGGGCTCTCTCTTAGTAGGTGTACATACAGCCCCTAGTACAATGCTGTAATTGGTTTGGTCTTGCAAGCATGGTTAGGACTGGGTTATGGGATCTTTACTGCAACCCTGGACTTTACAGGCGGTAGCACAATTCTATAACATGTTTGTAACACACAGTGGCCCCATAAGCAAGACAAAACTGTGTTCTAATACAATGCCCCAAAGAGGCTTTCACTGTAATTATTTTATTTAACTAGAACTACCAGAGGGAATGGTGGCTTTCTTCCAAAGTACCCAATTTAACCAAGTGGAAAAAAAGGAAGCCAGAGGCAAGTTCAGTCCTCTTGTGCCCTGATCCCACTGGCTATTCATGAATGAATGATTACTCCAGATCAGGCCTATCCACTGTCTGCCAGCCAGGACTGTGTCTATGTTGCAAGATAATATCATTCAAATCCACCCATTTCTTAGTTCCTACAGTGACAACTAATTTCCGCTCAAAAGTCCTTGTCGGATTCCAGAAGAGGGACTGTTCATAGCTTAAAGAAGAACAGGAGTACTTGTGGCACCTTAGAGACTAACAAATTTATTAGAGCATAAGCTTTCGTGGACTACAGCCCACTTCTTCGGATGCATATAGAATGGAACATATATTGAGGAGATATATATACACACATACAGAGAGCATAAACAGGTGGGAGTTGTCTTACCAACTCTGAGAGGCCAATTAATTAAGAGAAAAAAAACTTTTGAAGTGATAATCAAGATAGCCCAGTACAGACAGTTTGATAAGAAGTGTGAGCATATTTACAAGTATGCTCACACTTATAAGTAAGTATACTTACTCTGAAACCTGTTCATAGCTTGTATTTGTGTACATCCCTCCTGAATGCAGAATTGTATCATTCTGTGGCAGGGACAAAGAGGAGACTGATTGCTGATGGAATTGTGACAGCCATTGAGCACACAAAACAAGATGGCACTTGCTCTAAGATCCTTGGATGAAAGGAACTTTGCATCTTCCAAACATCAATTAATTGTTCCTCACCATAGCCCAGTGTGTTGAGAAAGTGCTACATGTTCAATTTTACAGATGAGGAAGCTGAACATAAGAATGGCATCACTGGGTCAGACCAATGGTCCATCTAGGCCAATATCCTGTCTTCTGACAGTGGCCAATGGCAGGTGCTTCAGAAGGAATGAATAGAAGAGGGAATCATCGAGTGATCCATCCCCTGTCGTCCACATCCAGTTTCTGGTAATCAGAGACTAGAAACACCAGAGCATAAGGTTGCATCCCTAACCATCTTGGCAAATAGCCACTGAGGGATCTATCCTCCATGAATTTACCTAGTTCTTTTTTTTTAACCCTGTTATAGTTCACAACATCCCCAAGCAATGAGTTCCACAAGTTGACTGCGCACTATATGAAGAAGTACTTGCTTTTGTATGCTTTAAACCTGCTGCTTATTAATTTCATTGGATGACCTCTGATTCTTGTGTCATGTTTAGGAGTAAATAACAATTCCCTATTCGCTTTCTCCACACCAGTCACGGTTTTATAGACCTCTGTCATATCCCCCTTGAAGTTGTCTCTTTTCAAAGCTGAAAAGTCCCAGTCTTGTTAATCTTTCCTCAAACAGAAGCTGTTCCATACCCTTAATCATATTTGTTGCCCTTCTCTGTACCTTTTCCAATTCTAATATATCTTTTTTTGGAGATGGGATGGCCAGAACTCCATGCAGTATTCAAGGTTTGGGTATATCGTGGATTTATATAGTGGCATTGATATTTTCTGTCTTTTTATCTATTCCTTTCCTAATGCTTCCTAACATTCTATTAACGTTTTTGACTGCAGCTGCACATTGAGCAGATGTTTGTCAGAGAATTATCCACAATGACTCTCAGATCTCTTTCTTGAGTGCTAACAGCTAATTTAGACCCCATCATTTTGTATGTATAGCTGGGATTATGTTTTCCAATGTGCATTACTTTGCATTTATCAACATTGAATTTCATCTGCCATTTTGTTACCCAGTCGCCCCGTTTTGTGAGATCCCTTTGTAACTCTTAGCTGATGCAAAGAGAGGGTAAGTGACTTGCCTGAAATCACACCCCAAGCCAGTGGCAGAGCTAAGAATAAAGCCCAAAAGTCCAGACTCCCTGTCCTCTGCTCTGATCATTCATTAGATCACAGGTTTTATGGACCCCCGGCAGTTACTCAATAGAAAGAGAAGTTGCCTGCAGTGATAATATGTCTTTAAACTAAACTTGAAGTAAGAACTCCACTTGCTTATTAGGATGGTAGCATGGTCTTAGCTCTATGACACCAAAGATCTGGGTTCTATTCCCAACTCTGTCTCTGGGTAACATTGGCCAAGACACTTCAGCTTGTTGTCCCTGAATTTTCCCCATCTGTATAATGGCGATTCTGGTCTCCATTGTAAATAGTTTTGAGATCACCTGATGAAAAGTGCTATAGAAGAGCTATTTATTATTATTCATGTCTAACTGTGTCCCCCCCAAAAATCAACGGATATCTGGCACTATAGGTGTTTGTCAGTGATGTATTTTGAGCTCCTCATGCAATTTACTGACCGGCTAAAATTGAACTGCTGTATTTCTCTGAGCAGAAATGAAACCCAACGACAAAATTAAAAGACTAAAAAAAGGCAGGCCTGAGGCAACACACAGTTGTATTTATTTTTTAATTCCGTCTCCTATAGCATCCATGATGAATGGGGTGACAAAAGGAACCTAACTGAATTAGAGTTTCAGTATGGCCCACCTAGACTGTAGCTCTTTCCATTCATGAAAAATTACATCTGGGCTGTAATTGCCTGCTTGCTTATCTGCACGTCTCTTTTTAAAGCTAATCCAAATGCCGGACTCAAAAATAAGTAATTCCACAGTGTTCAATCCCCACTGTGCGGTAGTTTTAGCATCGCCTCTGCCTTTGCTTTGCTCCAGCTGCTGTCCTCTGTGGCACAGGGACTGAAACAGAGGAGATAAGAGATGATTGGCCCCCTGAAGGAATTAGGTGGGTGCAGTGGGAAAAGGAGCTGTTTCTGCCATATCTGCCCCTGCTGTTTGCTCTTTTCCTTTGGGGTTTGTTTTGCTGCTGTTTATCTCCTTCCTTCCGCCGCTTCCCTGGTGTATCTCTGCTCCTCCTTTGTCATTTCCATTAGGGTGGGGGGCCCTCTTTTTTTTCTATAAAATCCTCTCCCTCACACACATCACATCACAAATTCTCCTCCTGACTCCCACCCACAAACACAGCCACTATCAGTTTTTTAATCTTAGCTTTCCCCGGGTGACACGTGCCGTCGGTTGACATTTCAAAGCCAGGTATTGCTCAGTTAATGCAAATCTCCATTCTGTTTTCACAAGGCACAAGCAAGTATGTACACTTAGAAATGCGGGAAACTAAGAGCTATAGAAATACACAGGGCCAAAGCCTGCTCCTACTGAAGTCAATGGCAGAACTCTCACCAACTTCATTAGAGCCAGGATTTGGCGCATGGTCCTTTTAACTTTATCATGGGTCCCAAAGCAGCAGTGAGCTCTCCCCACAATTCTCTGACTTGGGTAAACAGCACTCCCCCTGGCTCCCCTACTCCTTGGCTGGTATTGTCAGCACACCGTTGGCTTCCCCCCATGTTTCAGTCTATTTTAACCACTAAACCTAGTCCAAGGGTAATTATGCCATTGTTTCTACCTTCTCAATCAGAGTGCTGGCTTCTCAGAGAGGCAGGAGGGTCCCGTGGTTAGCCCCCTAGCCTAGGATGTGTCAGAACTGTGTTCAAGTCCCTGCTCTGACACAGACTTCCTGTGTGACCTTGAGCAAGTCACCTAGCCTCTCTTGGCCTCAATTCCCCATCTGTAAAAGGGAGATAATAGTACTTCCTTATTTTGCTGCACTGTTTGAGGATAAATGCATGAAAGTTTGAGTGGCTCAGATATTTACAGTAATGGGGACCAGAGATAGATCCAACTGCACATTCCTGTATATAGTAACAAGCTAACCATTTATACGGTCAAAGAGAATCTCCTTTTAGCATATCACTTCAGAGTTACACAGTATAGACAGAAAAATCATGGAGCAGTTCCTCAAGGAATCAATTCTGATGCACTTAGAGGAGAAGAAAGTGATCAGGAACAGTCAGCATGGATTCACCAAAGGCAAGTCATGCCTGACTAACCTAATTGCCTTCTATGACGAGATAACTGGCTCTGTGGATGAGGGGAAAGCAGTGGACATGTTATTCCTTGACTTTAGCAAAGCTTTTGATACAGTCTCCCACAGTATTCTTGCTGGCAAGTTAAAGAAGTATGGGCTGGATGAATGGACTATAAGGTGAATAGAAAGCTGGCTAGATCATCGGGCTCAATGGGTAGTGATCAATGACTCTATGTCTAGATGGCAGCCGGTATCAAGCGGAGTGTCCCAAGGGTCAGTCCTGGGGCCAGTTTTGTTCAATATCTTCATTAATGATCTGGAGGATGGCCTGGATTGCACCCTCAGCAAGTTTGCGGATGACACTAACCTGGGAGGAGTGGTAGATACGCTGGAGGGTAGGGATAGGATACAGAGGGACCTAGACAAATTAAAGGATTGGGCCAAAAGAAATCTGATGAGGTTCAACAAGGACAAGTGCAGAGTCCTGCATTTAGGATGGAAGACTCCCATGCACTGCTACAGTCTAGGGACCGAGTGGCTAGGCAGCAGTTCTGCAGAAAAGGATCTAGGGCAGTGTTACAGTGGACGAGAAGCTGGGTATGAGTCAACAGTGTGCCAGTGTTACCAAGAAGGCGAACGACCACCAGTCTATGTTCTATGGTTTAAGAGGGAAATGGAGGGCTAATGCCAGAGAGAACCACCGTTTTTATTTTTCATGTCCTATGTTCCCTCCTTTCCATGCAGTTCCTGTTTACATGTGACAATGCTGGTCATGCCGGTAAGATTCAAATGGGGACTGTGTGACTCAAACAGTTAGACATGAACTTCCACCATTGTTGCCTTCAACATCCTTCCTCCTTAATGTAGTCTCCTGAGATCTCTGTTAGGGCTAGATTCCAAACCTCACACTTCTCCACTCAAGTCCCAGTGGGGTTCTGTGTGCTATGAAGACAGTGGAAACTCATGTCTTCCGGCCTTTTGCTGCTGCCATTGCTGCTGCTGGACATGCCACACAAGCTGGACCATTTTACATATAGTCCCTGCCCTCCCCAGCACCCTGGAAGCATTTGAAATGATGAATATAGTGCTTGTCCAACATCTCATTTCTTACGTAAATGCAAATGCGTTTACAATTGACAGGGCACAGAAAGCTTTAAAATGTTTACTGAGTTTTGACAGGCAGAGGTGACAATTATCCCTGGCTGTTCCCCAGGGACAACGCTCCCCGTTGACTGCAGTGCGCCAAGAGATGTGATTGCCACGTGCTGGGACTGCAAACTCATCATCACCAGATGATGAGGAGAATAATAAAGGCCGGATTTTCTTCAGTCATTCAGTCATCTCAAGGTGCCATACAAATAGCCCCCACAAGTACAGAGGGGGAATATTATCTCCATTCTACTGAGGAGTAAACTGAGGCCTGGAGACATTCAATGACTGGCTAGAGGTCACTCAGCAAGTCAGTGGGTATGTCCATACCGTATTCACAGGGTGTGACAGCAGCTTGTGTAGATATAACCAAGCTAACTTGAATATAGTTAGCTCAGGTACTGGAGTAGTGAAGCTGTGGCAGAATGTACTTCAGCATGGCCTAGCCACATGATCAGTTACGTAGGGTCCCGGGAAGGCTTGTACAAACCGCTGTAGCTTTACTGTTCCAGTACCTGAAATAGCTAGCTCAGCCAAGTCAACTGGAGCTGCAGTCACATCCCATAATTACAGCACAGACATACCCAAAGGCAGAGCCAAGGATAAAACCCAGGATTCCTCAGTGCCTAGTCACAGGTAGTAACCACTGCACAGCAGTCCCTCCCTTATCGGTAATCTAGGGAACATATGGTAGTTGATTCAAGAACTCACTATCACTAATCTAAGAAGTAATAGTGACCAGTATAATTCAGTTCAGCATCCTCAGGCGAGGGATCATACTAAAAACTAGCTAGTGACACTAACATTCTGGGCCATGTTTGAGGGATATCAACACAAATGAGGAAGCTGGTCCAAAAAGCCCTCAAGTCAAAAGTGAGGAATTTAAATTCTGTACACTCAGCACAGAGGCTTTTAAACAGGTTCACAGTAAGCATGTTTCCCTAAACAAGAGAGGGAGCAGGAAGGCAAAAAGTTACATAGCAGAGTTAAATGGCAAGACTCAAGAGATTATTCAGATGTGTCTCTTCTCTCCCCACCCCATCCCTCCTCCCCCCACAACATGGAAATCCAGCATTAGAGAAGGAGCATAAACTCGGTAAGTAAAAAGTGAGATGGGAACTGGGAGGTTAAGAGAACTTAGGTGTGGGGAAAGTGACATGTAGCCTTATGTAGGTTGAATGCAGGCTTGCAGCACAGAGGTATAAATGTGTCACCCTTTCTGCATAGGTCTGTTTTATTCTTGCAAACACTCGGAGAAATATTAATAATGAAATACTCTGAGAAAAAAATCATAGGCAGTAACCTCAAGTCAAGACATTTTGCCTTTTTAAAAAACAAAATCCTCTTGTTTTCTGTAGCTAGCTAACTCCACCCTTATGATGGTGACCCCTCATGCCATATGAACCGCACATTTCAAACAGAGGGTGCCTTTGACCCTGTGGAGTTCCCCATTTGGGGACTACATCTTAGGAAGGTGCAGGAGGAGGGCAGAGAACAGGCAGAAATCATAGGGCAGCAACATCCTCCATCAACCTTCTTAAGCTTTTCTCAGAGGCAGCATTAGCTTACTGATAGCACCCATCTTTCTCCTCCACAATGCTGACCACCTCCCACACTTTAGAGGTGGGATTTACAGGGTTTAATGACTGACAGGAATGCTTGCTAGCATGGCACTTGTTGGTGCCAGTGGTCATGGGATGTGCTGGAGAGGGAATCCCAGCTACTTCAACAAAAGGACAAATCGGACAGCTGAAAAATGTATAAGTATCTGTGAGGGGCATTCTACATGGGAGTAATCCATGAGATCTCTTACAAGCATATACCAATGGAGTTCTGTACGCCGTCATTTGCCGATTGCTTTAATCAGCATTCAGCACTGTGGCTCATAAAATTTTGCAGATAAATAAGATCTGTTTATGTAGGTCATTGTCTTGCACTGAGGTCTGTTGTTCCTATTTTGTACCATTTGGTTGCCCTACAGTAAATGCCAGCACTGAAGTAGAGTCACGCCATTTGATACTGCCTGCGCCACTGCACGATTTAATGTGGCTGCTACCGGGGCGTTAAATGTTCCCTAAGTGGTAGCTGTCTTCCACTAATGCAGATGCATTTCCTTTAGCTAGTTGCTTTATAGCTGTTCTTCTTAGATCACGCTGGCTTTACTTCTGTTCCTCTGCATCCCTGATTTGCAGTAGTATTTATTTTCGGTTATGGCCTCAAGTAGAATCAGCTCTTCAAATGTTGGCATTTGTGTAAAGACCTGCAGGAAGAGCAGGTATTTTGACTCACGTAACTTGGGGGGGATTTTCCAAGAAATACCATCTCCTGAAGCCTTTCTTCCTGTGAACACTATCATAACAGCATGAATGCCACTGGTTTTATATGCTCACAGACTGGATATTTGTTCTTGCTGCTCTTGTATACGATGCAATAGTTTCTCTATTACAGTACTTTAGCGTGCTTTGTATACAGGTGAGTCTGATCCTGCCGTCCTTATGTAACGCCAACAGACCTCGGTCGTCAGCGGGTGGGATCGAACCTGGGGCCTCTGGAGTTTAGTTCCCGAGCCTCTACTGCACGAGCTAAAAGCCAACTGGCTGTTAGCCAAGGCTGTAGAGCAGATTCGTTTTATCTCTCTCTCTAAGTGGTCTCGGTGCCACTAGATGGGACAGAGCACCACACCCAGGAGGTGTGTGGGTTACACTTACACAGGCAAAACTGTCAGGTCGGTCTTGTGTTTAAGGAGCAGGACTGGGAGGCAGAAAATGTGATTTCCATTCTCAGCTTTGTTATTGACCTGCTGTGTGGCCTTAGAATCATTAATGCTAGGCTTAGAAAACTCCTTTTGGGCCGTCCCTTGAATCAAGCAGGCAAGATCTTAATTAACAGTAATTCCACCACTCTGTTTGGGAGATGGTTCCACACTCTAGCAAACCTCATAGCTAAGAAACTTTTCCTGATATTCAGTCTATATTTTCCTCTAAAATTTATCCCATTATCACTCTTATTTATACCCCATCCTGAACAATCTTCCTCCCTGCTTGGCGTCTCAGAACTGAGCACAGCCACAAGTGAATGTCCCTGCCTCTTCAATTAATACACCTAAAAGCTTGTGTTTGTGGGAGGGCGGGATTTGACTCCTGGTTCCAGGTTCCTGCTTTTTCTCTGGGTACCTGTGGCTAGGAACACTGCAAAAGCCAACTAGGAATACTGAATACCTCACATCACTTAATAGTAACAATTCTGTCCAAGTAATAAGTGGTATTGATGGTCTCTTCATCTGGAAGGATCATGATTGCAGTGCACAAAGTGAAGGGCAGGGAAGAGTAGCAGATTAAATTGAGGGCTAGTGGGGAATCCTCAAGGCTTGAGGGACAGAGAAGACTCCCTTTGGGAGGAAAATGACTTGTTCAGTTGGGAAATATTAGGACTGTGCATCCAAATACTTCATAACCTGGATAATGAAGGAAATGGCCATATTCAGGCAAACCCAAACAGTTCAGTGATTATATCTTTATGCGGATGCATGGTTTTCATAGGCCTTTTAATACCTCAAGGAGCCATTTATGGTGTCAAATGAACACAAGTGCTGATCTTTTTGCAGATTCCCCACTATCCAAGATGTGAAATGCCTTAAGGAGAATTTATCTCATTATTTTGGTGCCATAAATAGCCCACTGAGGCCTCAAAAGAGCCTATTGTTGTCAGAAACCTGAACACAGGCAAACCTCAGACAAACATCAGCCTCTCGCGCCTTCCTAAAACATTACCCGCACTATCCTTCTCAGGCTCTATACAAAGGTGAAGAATTAAAGGCAATGGGCATTAGAAGCCCATCCAGACACTTAAATCTAGCCTTGAGAAGCAATGTGGCATGAATATAGTGCCCTGTGTAATATGCCAGTGAGTTATCTAATGATTTTTCAGGGCTGCTCCCTAGAATCACAGTGGGAAGGGCATTGGCCTTGCAGCAACAAAATGATTCTTAGGAATACTCAAGCAGTGCGATTGTTCTTTATAAACTGTTTGTGGCGGGGGGAGGAAGCGTCAGAGATCTCTGAATCTTGTTTGACTCCTTGTCACCTTCCCAGTGTATGCCATATGCTAAGGAGACCCTCGTGACCTTGAGTCCATGCAAATACACACACAAATAGCATTTTGGGACCACATCCTCCACTATGGCAGTGAAGCCAAGAAGAGGGAAAACAAAAGTACCCTTTTTTGGCTGCCTGATCCTTAAGCCCTCCAGACACCAGGTCAGTCCCCAATATAAATTAGAGCAGTCATCAGCTACCATTCCCTCTCCTACACTTAGCATAATGAAGCTCACTGTTCAGGAGCTACAGAGATGGTAATTGATGTGAGGTAATTGATGAACGGGTTCAAATCAAATCAGAACAGCTTCCAATCTTCATTGTAGTTATAGCTTGAACCGTGGGCAGGGTTTCTAGTGAGAAATGAGCCTGTGTGATTCTACAGGAAGTAATAGGATGGAAATGACTCCTAAGATCACTGAGTCTGTCTCCATTGCAGTCCCATATGGAGGACAGGACAGAGCACATATTAAACTGACACCACACTACGTTTATTCTTAGCCACAGGGCCGGCTTTAGGCCAATTCAACCAATTCCCCTGAATCGGGCCCCGCCCCTAAGAGGGCCCCGCGCCCAAGCCCCGGTACGGCGTACTGGCAAGAGCCAGTGTGCTGTACCCGGGTGGCCCGGCTTCCCCAGGGAGCCCTAGGCCCTTTAAATTGCCACCAGAGCCCCACTGCTGGAGCCCTGGGGTAGGGCTGCGGGCCTCTGGGGGCTATTTAAAAAGTCCGGGGGTTCCGTTGTTTCTACCGCCCCGGCCCTTTAAATAGCCATTGGAGCCCCGCCGCTTCCCCAGGGCTCCCGCGGCTATTGAAAGGGCTGGGGCGGTGGAAGCAGGGGATCCCCGGGCCCTTTAAATAGCCCCCGAACCCCGGGCTGCTGCTACCCCGGTGTGGGAGGGAGGAGGAGGAGGGGGCACTTACCATACAGGGTGGGCTGTACCCACACCCTCTGCCCGCACCAGCCCCGCATCCCCTGCCTTGCCCGCAGCCAGCTCCTGTCTCCAGCCAGCCCTGCACCCCCTGCCTGCAGCCAGCTCCTGCCACACCCCCTGCCCTGCACCCCCGTCTTGCCTGCAGCAGCCCTGCACCCCCTGTCCTGCCCGCACCAGCCCTGCACCCCCGTCTTGCCTGCAGCAGCCCCACACCCCCTACCCTGCTGCTGCCCGCAGCCAGCCCCTCACCCCCTGCCCACAATCAGCCCCTGCCGCACCCCCCTGTGGCCCTGTCTCCAGCCAACCCCTGCCGCACCCCCCTGTGGCCCTGCCCAAAGCCAGCCAGCCCAACAGACACCCCTTCCCGCAGCAGCTCTGCACCCCCTGCCCTGCCTGTAGCCAACCCCGCACCCCCTGCCCTGTCTCCAGCCAACCCCTGCCGCACCCCCCTGCCTGAAGCCAGCCAGCCCACCCCACACACCCCTGTCTCCAGCCAGACTCGCACCCCTTGCCCTGCCTGCAGCCAGACCCTACCTCCAGTCAGCCCTGCCCTGCCTCCAGCCAGCCCCATGTCCAGTGGTGCCCTGCAGTTCCCAGGGCATAACCCTGCACACCTACTTCAATGAGGGGGGCAGGGAGCAGCTGGGACCCACACATGTGCACACCCCCCAGGGATTGTGAAACGGAGCTCATTTCTAGTTCAGGCCCATCTTTTTAAAAAAGAACTTTAGGTAGGGTTAACATACATCCGTATTTTCCCGGACATGTCAGACTTTTTGGTTCTTAAATTGCCATCCGGGAGGAAATACGGACGTATGGTAACCCTACTGGTATAAAAAATACATACTGTGGCACATCCCTTAAATCAGAACTTTTTATAGGGAACCGGTTGCTAAGTAATGAAAGGCTTTTTTTACATGTTTTTTTTTTTTTAGTCATCCCTGCCGGGGCCCCGCCGAAAATGTTCGAATTGGGCCCCGCATTTCCTAAAGCCGGCCCTGCTTAGCCAAGAGGCTTAGAAGAAGCCATGGCAATTCTGAAAGGAACTGAATGGAACATTAGTTGGGTTTAAACATTTGAAAAATGTGTTCAGAAACTGAATCCCTCCCCCACCTTTCTGTCTTTTACCACATCCAGTTGAACTCTCTCAGCCTCACTCAGTGGCCGCTCCTACCTCTCTGATCTCATTTCCTCATTCTTCCTTTCACTCCCTGCATTCCCTCTCTCTTTACTGTTTCCTTCCACTCCCGCTCCCATTCTCAGCACGAAACACTTCCCCCATCCATTCCGCCAAACACATTCTTTCTCCCACCTCAAACCCTGTTCTCCCAGGAATCTTTCGTACCTTGTTCTCCTTGCTATCTCTTCCCCTGAACTGTGCTACCACATCTTTTCTTGTCTTTGGCTGTCTCATATTAAACTCTTTTTGCCTGATCATCAAAAGCACCGTTAAATTTGCAGCACTGTACCCTGTTATTATTGGTTGTAATGATGACTTGCGTGCTGTTGAATTGATTTGGGCTGTAGTGGGAGTGTATTTCCAGTTACTGTCATGGTAAATGACAGAAGTTTTAGGACTGTTTAAAGTTTAAATGACATTAAAGTTCATGGGAGTTTTGCCATTGACTTCAGCAGGAGTGGGGACTTAGTGCATAAATGCTATCATGACATGATTACAATGTATGTCCATTTCCCTCTAATGGATTAATTCAGAGCTGCTCAGCTATGTGTCACAGACCCTATACTGGTGAGAAAGATTCTCCTTTCGCTGTGCTTCTGAGGCAGGAGGATCTGAGTTCCATCCCTGACACTAGCTGGAAGTGCCAAAGGACTATTGTATGCAGCGTAGTGGCAACAATGAAGTTCTAGGCAGCTACCGATGTTTCACACTATATTTATACCAAGGGTGTACAAATGTGAGCTGAAGTTATTTTCTACTTCTGAGGTGCGTTTGCATGTTGCTACCTGTGCACACCATTTAAATGGAGATAGAAACTGCTGAAGTCAACATAATATTTCCCTTGAAGTGTGAGTATATAATAATTACAGCCCTGTGACATCACAACTGTGAGGATAATACCCACAGTGGGTGCGTGTAACTGCTGTATTGCCTCCCCCATGTTCAGCAGTAGCCAAATTTTCCATGGATAGTTTGCTGCCTCCCTAGGACAACAAACAGATCTGAAAGACGTGAACTAAAAAGTTAATGTTCTTGATATTAATCACTTGATAGAAAGCAAACATTACTCCTCCGTGCTTTGTTTCCTCTTTCTAGAGGAGCTAATGACAGCACAGAGCAATTTTGTTTCATAGTCAAATTTGCAGTAAGATACTTTATTTACATAGCTGCTGACCAAAATTGAAACCATTTATCTGAAACATTTTCTCCACAGCTAACTGAAGAGCAGAGGCCCAGTTCTTCCACCCTTACTCATGTTAAGCAGTACCTTAAGACTAGCGCTGAGCAAATAATTAATTTTTTTTCGCTTCAGTGGCCAAAAAAAAAAATATTTGTTTCATTTCAAAATGAAATTGATTTTTTTCGTTTGTTTGTTTCTCTCATCAAATGAAAAACCAAAAAAATTTGTTCAGGTTGAATGAACCATTTGCACATAATTTTGAAATGACATTTTCTAAATGTCATGTTGATTCAAAACAAAATGTTGAAACAGTTCATTTCAAAAATGGTGAAACAAACCATTAACATTTCTGATTCCCCCCACCTTATTATTTTTTTTTTTTTGGCTGAAACTTATTTACCCAAAATCAACCCAAAGTCATGAATAGTTTTGGTGACTCTCAAAATGCATTTTTGGCGCATCTCAAAATACATTTTTTTGGCAAATTTGCTACTTGCCAAAAAACATTTCGCCCAGATCTACTTATGCCACGGTAGTGCCATTGAAAGCAGCAGGACTGCTCCTGGAGAATACTGCTACTCATTCTGCATGAGGGTACCAAAATCTACCCCTAAACAAATGCACAGGAAAGGGAGTAAATGTAACACGTACTTGAAAACACTAGTGGGAGTTGGACTCCATTTTAATGCTGTTGATAGATTGCTTACTTTGGTACACCTTGAGCTCCCCCAGACCCTGCCCTGGAACAGTGGTGATTTAAATAAAATGGAACCCTGATCCCAAGGACCAGTTGGATTTTGCAAAAACCAAAACACGGCCTCCCTTTCCAATCTCCATATTAACCCCATTGAAATAGGAACATAAGAATCGCCATACTGGATCAGACCAAAGTCCTTCTAATCCTGTCTCTGAGAGTAGCCAGCAGCAAGTACAAGATACTGCTTCAGTAGGCAGATGTTGGATAATCTTCCCCACAGAAAGTCTCTCCTAACTCCTAATAATCAGAGATTGTTTTAAGACATGATCTTGATGGTTTATATCCATTTGAAAGCTCATTTTCTTCTTAGTAGATACTATTTTATAAATTTGGAGATGGCTGTCATTCATACAAATGTCCAGTCCCTCTCTGAATCTTGCTAAATTCTAAGCCTCCATAGCATCATTTGGCAATGAGTTCCACAGTCTCATTACGTGTTGTGTGAAAAAGTATTTCCTTTTATCAGTGGGGCTGCTCCAATACTATGGGGACATTATTTTGCAGCTTTGGGTGATAAGGACTGGGATTCACAGTCCAATTTGGGGGGGGAGGGACGTTTAGTGCAAGGGAAACAAACGTGTTGTCTAACCAAACCACTGAACCAGCATATATTAACTTAGTTTCAGATTCCTCCATGTGAAATGTTTCTTTTCCCCTAAAGGCCTTCAGAAGAAGGATCCTGGAGATTTCACACTCCATTGTTCCTGTGAAAGGATTATAACTTATAGGTGACCCTTATAGCTAAAGAAAACACTGAACCAAGTCACTTACATCTGACCTTTGGAGTGGCTGCTGTGATGTCATTACTGTAACAATTTTACACAAGATTAGGCATGTAATTATCTGTTAAATAGTGAAGGGTGGCTTGGATTGCCCAGCTAATGAAGCAGGCAGCATTAATGATATCACATATGGGTAGCTCCAAGGCACTGGCATTCTGAAACATTCTGAAATCCTTCAAACTCTTCCAGAGAAAAAGACCTCTCCTTCCTTCCCATACACCCTTCTGTGCATTGCAGCCACCCCCCTCCACTTTGAAGGCTGCCATCACAAAGCCTTCACTCGGACTAGGTGAGTCAGGAGATGTCTAGCTACCTGTGGTGATGCTGCTACTGTTCATCCTACCGGAGAAGGACTGTATAACGAATGCAGGCAGCATGAGCTGTGTATCACCTCGACTGTATGCTCAGCTGTGTTTAGTTTAGAGCAAAGTCTGTGATAACCAAGCTCCTCCAGGTCTCCTAATGACTATGGCAGTGGTTTAGGCTATATCAGCACAGCGTCCAGTAGGTCCAGCTGCGTCACTCAGCTGCCCTATTACAGTACTTTTAGTTTTAGCCGTTCACACACCATGTGTAAGTTTACCTTTCAGTAAGTGACACCAACAGGAGTGATAGGACTGTGTGTGAACAGAACCTTAGAGGCCTTCCTCCTGAAGATTTCAATAAGTCCTCACAACTGCTTCATATGAACAGACTGAGTAAACCGATGCGCAGAGGGCCAGACCTCAGTTTATAACAGTGGACACTAAATATGGTACTGGATGCCACAATTTTCTGTTTGCTAGCTGATGTCCCCAATGTTAGAGGCCATTTTAGTCAACCTGAGTGTTATAGGGCTTGTCCACACTTAAAACGCTACAGCAGCACAGCGGCACCATTTTAGTGCGTCAGTGTAGACACTACCTACACCAATGGGAGGGGTTCCCCATCAGCGTAGGTAATCCACCTCCCAGAGAGGCGGTAGCTGCATTGACAGAAGAATTCTTCCATCGGCCTAGCAGTGTCTACACAGGGACTTAGGTCAGCTTAACACCACCACTGAGGGGTGTGGATTTTTCACATCCCTGAGCGACGTATTTATGTTGGCCTAATTTTCTAGTGTAGACCATGGCTTACCCAAGGCTGCACAGTGAGTCACTAGTAGAAGAGCCAGGAATAGGACTCAGGAGTCCTGTATCCCAAATTCTCTACTCTGATGGCCAGGGGCACTGGAACAATTTGTACAGTGCGGGTGCTGAGAGCCATTGAACCAAACTGTAAACCCTGTATATAATGGAAACCACTTCAAGCCAGGGGGTGGGGTAGCACCCCCAGCACCTCTAGTTCCAGCACCTATGCTGACTGCTTGAAAATTCTCCTTATTGGGTCATCATATCGATTAGATGCTGGTAGCTACTATTTTGTCCTCCAAGCCATAGTTATTTTAGTCACAAATGCCTTTTCTTATACATTGTTCCCCTAATACTTGACTATGGTTTTTTGCTCAGGTGAAAAGGAAAGAAAAGACTGTTTAGGTGTTCAGATACCACAGTGACAAGCGTCAGGGGTTAAAGTAAGGAGACTGGGAAAACACAGCTTCCTTTCTTCTTCCTTGCTTGTTTAAGCAGTGCTGTCCCTCCTCTTTGGCTGGTGCAAAGAGCTCCCCTTCCTGCCTAATCTGTGTCCACCCATGAGTGTGATACAAAGACTTAGATTATTTATTTATTTTTTGGTAGCGCCAAGGAGCCCCAGTGATGGACCATGATCCTAGTGTGCCAGGCACTGTACAAACACAGAACAAAAAGATGGTCCCTGCCCCAGAGGAACAGATGGATTTTATTCATTTCAATGTGATTTTGAGGGTGCTCAGTGCCAAAAGGCCAACTCACTGGTATATATTGTAGCTTTTTATGATGTCACCCAAGGCCTAAATAGGCAGAATGTTTCGGTGGTGGTTTTTAGAGAAGGGCCTCCTTCTCTCTAAATTTCAAGCCTCCTTCCCACTCCTCTGCAAAGTTTGGGGTGAAAAGACCCAGAATTTTGGTTTGCCCCATTCCAGGGATAGGGGTCCAGCTGTGAAATTCTGATCCAAATCCAGATTTGGATTCCAGCCCTCTCACCCTTCAAGCTGAATTTCAGCTCAGATCCAGCACTGTTTTTCCCCCTCCAAATCCATCTCCATTAGTTCTAAGCATTCACCCAAGTTCACAGCTATGCAAATACATGAATCAGCCCTTTGTGAGACTTTGTAGATGGTGGCGTGACAGCATTTTTTTTTACACAAACAGCGCTCTGGAATGCATGCGCCCCCTCACTGGAAACCACAAACAGCCGAGTTTATTTCTCAGTGAGCTAGGGAATGGCCACTGTGATACAAAAAGGTTCTACATTAAGGCACTTAGAATCCAGACTATTTCATTTTTATTATTGAATCCTGCTCCATAGTGCGATAAATGCACACAGTGCTTTACAAATCATAGAATGAGATATGGCCTCTGCCCAAAGGGACTTCACAATCGAGGGCCCGATCTGGTGAGATGCTGAGCATCATTAAGTCACCTGTTTGTAAGGATGAGCGTTCAGAACCAATTGAGATATAGTTAGGCTGGGAAGGATTCGCTTTTTATCCGTGAATGTTGGTAAGCATTAATTTTACCATATGCACACAAAGCGACAAAAAATATTTCCGTTGATAAATAATATAGGCAAATTAAGAAAAATTCTTCTTGAGAACTTATTAGGGATTGATTAAAGGATATTTACTTTGTATACTTTGACAGGTGAGGTTGACAATTTGTGCTTTAACAGAGGGATAACAGGGGGGAGGGATAGCCCAGTGGTTTGAGCATTGGCCTGCTAAACCAAAGGGTTGTGAGTTTAATCCTTGAGGGGGCCATTTAGGGACCTGGGGTAAAAATCTGTCTGGGCATTGGTCCTTCTTTGAGCAGGGGGTTGGGCTAGATGACCTCCTGAGGTCCCTTCCACCCCTGACATTCTATGAACTGTTAAAAAGCTTTAACTCTTTAAATCTTAACATCTACTGTCATTAAATAATTGTCTAACTCCCACCACCACCACAATTTCCTACAACTGTGAAAATTTAAACCAATAAAAAATGTTAAATGCATAAAACCCATAATTTGGTGAAACTGTGAAAATTCAAATAGATAAAAAAAAATGCTTAAAAATAAACATCCATCAAAATGATAAAGAAGTAAATTGGATCCTGGCAAACCTCGGTATAGATGAATTAAAAAAGAGAGAAGTGAGTCCAAACCAAATCCCTAGATCAAAACTTCTTTACATTTCTCCCCTCTTTAAATCTTAAGCTCTGAAAATGAAATGCTACTGGTATCATGCCCTGCTGTAGAAAAGAGAAAGCCCTGTGCAGCAGTTGTGCTCTGGGAGTGTTTAGGGAAATCACTGATTAGAAGGCAGTAGGAAGAAGCTATGGCAGGAGGAGGACAGAGAGCCTGCTTGGCAGACATGAAGTGGGAGGTTGTGCCAGGCTGGCAGTGGGTTGGGGGTATGAACGAAAGCACAAATCTTAGAGTGGGAGCATTTGCTGAAGGGAGTGTAGATTAAGGGGACAGTAGGAGGAAATTAATTGGAGCCCATTTAAAAAACAAAGTCCTTGTTCTGCTTCTAAGACAACCATGACTGTATCAGCTAAGCAGGTTTGGAACAATAAAGCCTTTTAAAGCCTGTAGTGATATCAGATACACTTCCAAAAGAATAAATAGCTCCAGGTGCTGGAACTCTGTCTTTACTCAGGCGAAGTACCCACTGGGAGTTTTGACTGATTTAGGGTTGCAGGACTGAAATCTAGTATCAGAGGGGTAGCCGTGTTAGTCTGAATCTGTAAAAAGCAACAGAGGGTCCTGTGGCACCTTTGAGACTAACAGAAGTATTGGGAGCATAAGCTTTCGTGGGTAAGAACCTCACTTCTTCAGATGCAAGTAATGGAAATCTCTAGAGGCAGGTATATATCAGTGTGGAGATAACCTCGTTATCTCCACACTGATATATACCTGCCTCTAGAGATTTCCATTACTTGCATCTGAAGAAGTGAGGTTCTTACCCACGAAAGCTTATGCTCCCAATACTTCTGTTAGTCTCAAAGGTGCCACAGGACCCTCTGTTGCTTTTTACAGGACTGAAATCTGTTTGTCTTTAAGGTGCCACCGGACTCCTTGTTGTTTTTGTGGATACAGACTAACACGGCGACCCCCTGATACTTGTAACAGATTCATAACCTCTTAATTAACATACATCATGTTGACGTGCTGGGGAAAAGGTATAATGCTGGCAGAGACTCTCACCAGAAAGATCAGCCTGTGGATGGTCTTCGCCTGATCTTATTAATCATGTTTGTTACATTAGTGCCTAAGAGCCAGCTAAGAATCCTGGCGATCAAAGAGTTAATCCATTACATGAGCAATAGAAAAAGGAAAACAAACTGTCCTCAACATTTATTCTGCATGCATCAATGGAGCACCTAGTCAAGTTGCTATGATTCTCTCAAGCAGCGCCAATCAGAATGCCAGCCGGGAGAGGGACTGTAACTGCAGTTAGATTTAACTACGAGTTTGGTGACAGATCAATGCATTCTGAATACACCATGGGCTCACGTAATTATTTAAAATCTATGGCTGCTTCGAACAAATGTATCAAGAGGTCTTGGGCCAGGGAGGAGAGCAGGCAAAAGTGATGGGAACAACAAAAGATTCCAGCCTATTGTTTAGCCAACGCTTGGAGTTCACTCCAAGGTGAAGTTTTCATTTTCAAGAGTGTGTGCAAGGGTGATCCAACAGCAAAGCAAGCGTTTGTCCAGGCAGTAAAGCACAGGCAAGGAAACGACATCTTATCTCTGATGTGAGCCAGTGCTAGCAAAACAAATGAGAGAGAAAAAAAAGTAGAAGATAAAGCTCCTGGAAGGGAACAGAGAGGGCATCTCTGTTACTTTACATATCGCCTCGAATAATCAGAAGGTCCACCTCCTCGGACCAGAGCCCACTGAACACTGCCAAGTGGGTAGGAATCCAGGCCCGGGAACTTAGCATGATGGACACAACATGGTTTGGTGTGTTTCAAATGAATACTGACAGAGACTATCCCTCTCCTTCTAGGTCCTTCCGTCATCCCTCCAAGACCTCCACAGTAAGGAAAGGCACCACTGGGCAATCCTCTAAGATGTTTATTTGGACCAGTGGCCGGACCTCCACATCTTACAGACATGACGAGAAAAGGTAAACTGCAATGGCACTTACTGTGTTTTGTGGTTTTTAAACTGGGGTCTCTCTGAAGCGTCAGACCCTGGCTTTCCCAAGGTGGTTGTGAAGTGGGAGGAGGGAAGGATGCAGGAGGCCATTGCCCCCGAGTGTTCCCCTGCCGGAGACTTCTTGATAAATGGAGGGTGTTTCTGATACAGCACCCCAAAAGGGGTCTGATCAGACATGTTGGAGGTGTGTTTAAGGTCCTTCTTGCCCCCACCCCCACCCCGTCACTAGCACTTGGAGTTCAGTTCTGAGGCTGGCACACCCTGAACCTTTTTACAGATATGCTAGTCACCACACATGAGCACAACCCCACCACCACCACCAAGGCTAGCAATGACATTCTGTTTTCTGCAAGCAGCATGCTTCCAGTTACCATTGCTCGAGCAACACTCTCCCCCAACACTTTGGCTGTCCAGCCCAGAATGCCCCCCTAAATAAATTCCATGCATCTCACTGGTATGATGCACATGCTGAAATTAGAGAGTTGTCATAGACTCTGTGTGTGTGTGTGTGTGTGTGTGTGTGTGTGTGTGTGTGTGTGTGTGTGTAAATAGAGAGGACATGCAGTACAGTATTAGATTTTTGTTTTGTAATTTTGACAATAACAGTGTTAATTTTTAAGCATTTTTTCAATTTTTATTTCCAATTTAAATGTTCACAGTTAAGCATTTTTTCAGTTTTTATCAATTTAAATTTTCACAGAAATTATGGGGGGTAGTCAGACAATAATCACGTAATGGCAATAGCTGAGATTCAAAAAGGTAAAGCTTTATAACCATTAATACACAGATCGTCAACATCACATGTCAAAATATACAAAGTAAATATCCTGAAATCAAACTGTAATAAGTTCTCAAGCAGAATTTTTCTTACTTGCCTATCTGTAAATTTGGATAGAAATATTTGTGTTAGTTAGTGCATGTGCAGGAAAATCAATATTTGCCGACATTTACCAATACAAATCTAATCCTTCCAAGCCTATATGTATTGCACAATCACTTAGGGCATGAGAGTGAGCTAATTATTATGAAAAGGCCAGCTCATTTGAGTGGTGCTGGTGGAGGGGATTAGTTGAAGGAGACAAAGGAATAGCGCAAGTTACTAGAGTTCCGTCAGCAGCTAGGAATTACGTACAAGAGAATGAAAGGGAAGGAGGGGAGAGGTTTAAAGTCCATAGACAAAGGCAGTGCTCAGTTGAGAATGAAAGAAGTTAAATATCACTGATGAGAGAACAATTGTCTGCTAGTGCCCAACCTCATCCATCCAAAACCTCTCCATTTGTAGTGAGATTTGCCAGGCGACCTGTCTCGGCAGGCATTTCCCTTTTTCCTCTCTCCTCCATCGCCCTTGCACTAAAAATGTTAAATGTATTCACAAAACTATTAAATGTAATCACAAAAAATCAGCCCTTGCTTAAGCAAAAACAGAGGTAAATGCATCCACAACCCCAGTGGGTTCTACTGGGATATTATTGTGGCTGGCCGGCCTCTGCTTTGGAAAATGTGCGTGTGGGGTAAGGTGCTCAACCTGCACCAAACCTACTGAGCTCTTATTTTGGTGCTTAAGTGGGAGCTGAGCTCGTCTGAAAATCTGGCCCCATGTGGATCCTGTGCTGTTTTGAAAATCTGGTCCTATATAGCTGTATTTTTGTAAAATATTTAGGGGGAAATTTTCAAAGGCAAAGAGGCCAGTATTGCACCCAATTCCCATTGACTACCAGTGGGATTATGGCATTTTCAAAGACACTGCCCTTTGTGCCTTTGAAAATGTCCCCCTTAAATACTTATTGGTCTGAAAAAATACATTCTTCTGTATTTATACCCAGAACTGGAAAGGGCTGTCCAAGGTTAGCCTTGTTAGAGACATTTACAGGAGATCTGATTTAATGAGCCCCACACAACTCCGACGGGCTCTTACTGATGTTGTCAGTGCTCAGTGATTTTGACAATCAGACCCTTCGTACCATGCTGCAAAGAGACACAAACAGCCAGTTCTTTCCGGCACTAGGTAGTTATTCAGCAGTCAATGCCGCCTGCATCCAGGGTCGGATATATGCTGTAACACAGCAGCACAGATAATCCAGGAGTCTGAGGGAGTGAGACACCGTCTACAGTACGCCTTGGTTACATTCATTATATTCTGCTTCATAAGGAAACAGCAGCAATATGGGCCCAATGCTATTTCTATTCAGTTCAATGGGCAGGGTGACCAGACGTCCCATTTGTAAGCTCGTCTACAGGTGTCTTGAATTATTTTTTAAAAATGGGCAAATGTTTCCATATTTTCTGTCTCTCCGCCCTGCATCAGTATTGGTGGGTCCTGCTGCTGGCTGGATCCCTGCTTGCCAGCTGCCCACCCACCAGCGATGAGTGGGGAGGGGGGTCCAGTGGCCGATAATGGGGGTGGGTGTGCAAGGCTGGTGGCGGGACAAAGCTGGCCACTCCTCCTGCTGGTCCATCAGCACAGCCCCTGCTGCATGTCGGCTCTTGGCCAGCAGGACCCTGCCCCCCATCCCATTTCCAGACAGCACTGGCTGCGCACTGTGAGCTGCAGTGGCTGGTGAGTGCAGGCAGGTGCCAGGGGTCAGCCAGTTACGTGTCACATCGGCTGCACACCCATCAGCCCTTTACATGCTCCCCCTCTCGCTGTCCCCTCCCTGCTTTGCCCCTTCACACACGCCTGAGCCCTACTGCTCCTCCATATCCCTCCCCCTCAGCGGGGCACATCCGGCTCCCAGTGCTGTGCAGAGAACCAGCCCCCAGCTGGAGTGCTTAGCTCACCAACAGCTTGGCTGGCAGGTTCCTTCGTAGAATCATAGAATATTAAGGTTGGAAGAGACCTCAGGAGGTCATCTAGTCCAATCTCCTGCTCAAAGCAGGACCAACGCCAACTAAATCATCCCAGCCAGGGCTTTGTCAAGCCGGGCCTTAAAAACCTCTAAGGATGGGCCAGCGCCCCGGGAAAGCCCAAGATCCTCTGGCCCAGGGAACTGGCCAGGAGGAGCCAAGCCCTGCATGTGCCAAAGCCCCACACAGCAGTAGCACGGGGAAGCCTCCCCCCCCTTCAGCTAAGCTCTGGAGTGGTGGTGGGGGGAAGTGATTTCCAGCCTGGTCATGCCCCGAACCTGCAGGCTCCACAGCTGTTCTCCGAGCAGGGGCTTAGCACCCTGTTCTCCCACACGCTCTGATTCCTTCTCCCAGGGAGTGCGGGGCTGCGCCGTCCTCTAGGCACCCTCCCCTGCTGAGACACCTCTCTGGCCGGGTTTGCTGAAGCCTTTGCAGTCAGGTTCCTTGGGCCCTGGTGCACAATGCATCCTTAGGGCTTAACCCCTTCTTGCCTGCTGTGTAGCCGGGGGACAGGAGGCGGCTGGGTTATGTCAGTGGCCAGCAGCAGCCTGGAGGTGTTATCTGCCTTGCGACTCAGTGCGGGCAGGAAGGGACAAGCTGCTTCCAGCTGTGGGAGTGGGGGCAAGGGGAGAGAGAGATGAGCTCTGCAAAGACATGGGCCAGGTCATCCCTTCCCCCACACACACACTCCCCTGTGGCTGGAAGCAGCTCCCTTCCCTTCCCTCCCACACAGTGCCGAAAGGCTGCTGTTGGCTACATTCTGGTGTGAACCCTGGCAGAAATCTGGGGTAGGGGGGCCTTGTGAACCTGCATGCCCCCCCCATATGTTGCCTCGGGAAGACGTTGCACCAGGTACCAGGAACAGCGGGTCCGTCCCAGAAGCCCAGCCAGATATGGAGGGCGGAGAGCACCGGCCAGAGAGGGTCAGGTCGGTCATCCCCACGTGTGAGAGAGGTGTATGGGAGTGTGTGTGTGTGTCACCTCTCCCTGTGTGAACCCTAAAGCCTTAAAGATAAGAAAGTAAGTAAAAAGAATCCCACTACACAGTATTTCTTTTTAACAGGGGCTCAGTCAACTTGATGTTAATTTGAATGTTTATACTGCATAGTTCTGATTGATTGTCATTGAACCCACTTGAATACGAGTAATTTTACCAAGTGCCCTGTATTTAGCATAGGGAAATATGTTCACCCTATCAATGGGAGTTTTGCCATTGGCTTCAGTGGGAGCAATTAATGGCCTTCTGTGATCAGCAGCTGCCATTACACATACAACAGTACCCTTCCTCTCTCTCGTTGCACTGGCAATACTGTAATTACCATTGCTGCTTTTGACACAACTGATCTGGGTTAATTTCCCAGTCATCTCTGTACACCCATATCTAAGGTGCTGTTAGAGCCATGAAAGTAATAAATGATATTCTGTGAGAGTGAATGGGACGAAATAGAAAACCGAAATCAGAGCATCTCAACTATGGTCTCAGAAATACAAAAGGAGAGGAGTTAATGGAGTGCTAGCAGGAGGAACTCTGTGCTTTGCAGTGATTTTAGTGCATACCAGGTCACCTGCAAAATCACCATCTCAAATAAGGAGTGAACTATAGAGAAACAACCCCCAAACAACCCCCTTCATATGAATTTGTTTTTTCAGGCATCATACAGGGAGATTATGGGATGGAGCAATAAGATGCTCACATAACAAAACCCCACAACCACAGACTTTTGAGGGGGCATATCTTCAAAAATAAGCACCTAACGCTCTGATCCTGCAAACATTTTTATGCACCTGAGCAACTTTACATACGAGTAGGCTACTCTCATGTAAAGTTACTCACAGGCTTAAGTATTTGAAGGATTAAAGCCTGAAACTGCATATAATGCATGCTCATTTAGATATTGTTGTTGTTGTTGTTGTTGTTTTTCAAATGTCACCCTCTAAGTTTTGGGAGCCCTAAAGAAGGCTGTTTAAGCCTTCGCTCATTTCTCAATTGTCTTCTGTTATTTTTAGCACAAGTTCCTTTGCTTGGCAAACCTGAAGAATGTCTTTTTGGAGGGTTTTATGTGACCTTGTTTGGCCTGATCTAAAGCCCATTGAATTCAATGGGAGCCATTCTGTAGACTTCAATGGGCTTTGGATCAGGCCCCCAGATGAGTTTGCTTGTGTTACTACAGTTCTCGTTACAACAAACCTGATGCAACCACATACAGGTGGTGGTGTTTTTTTAAAATAAATGAGCCCAAAAGGTCCCTGAGCGTTTAGCACCGGGACCCTTGCAGGTGATAAGGAGGTTTGGATTTGACCTCTACGTTCAAGGATTTCAGGTACTAAAGACGCCTGGCATGAGGTAATTTGAATGATATCTGCATAACAACTGTGATGTCAGAGAACTGAATCGGGATTCAAAGTCATTTGGAATAATACAAGCACGTGTGTATTCCCATCTGACCATGACCATGCTGTCAGATTAGGAAGTCTCAGAATTAACTAACCCATTAAACCCATTAAGGATGAGATTTCTTGGGCTGATTTGTGGTTGTTTTCAAAATCCAAAGTATGTCCCTCTAGCTCGGCTGGTAGATTATTGTAGATTTTGTATGGGAGACTTGAATTAGGGGGGCAATCCTGAGAGTCCTATTCCTCACATCTTCAGTGCGCCCAGACCCTGCCAATTTGGGACCTATTTGGGACCATCCACAGCTCCTAATGACTGTGTTGGGTGTTGTAGAAGATCAACACCTCTTGGGATGGGATCTTGAGTTCTCAGCTGCCAGAGAGAATGTAGGAATTAGCACATACATTTTATATGCAAAATCTTGCCCTTACTCATTGTGGCCATGTAAGATGGGTGGAGAGGAGTAATGCTGGCTGTTTAGAGGGTCTCTGAGCCATTCATCCCTCTAGCACACCATGCTACGCCTTTTAAAAAGGTATAATATGAACCCCTCTCTAATGTATGTGACAAATTCAGCATATGCATAGGAGCACTAATACAACCACACCCTCAAGTCAGAAGACCAGACCCCTCAGACTTTAGTGTGTAGAAGGGTGCATTTGGCAGGTCCCCTCCTATCACTGAGGCTGGTGCTAAGAGGATGTAATGTCCTTTGTGATGGAGAAAGAACAGTTCTTGACTGTAATGAATATAAACAGGATTCTTTATTCAAGCCACTAGATTCCGACTTGTCTCTCTAGTTCCCAGACTGCCAAAACATAGCCTGTGCTGCCTAGTGTCATTGCATAGGGTCTCCCTAAGCTCTTGCCTGGACTCAGATATCATATAAGGAACTGCTAACTACACTGCAGAGATACTGGGAATTGAGAGGAAGAGATTCCCTCTGCTCTACCCCCATCCTACACAACACAGCCATGTGTAATTTTCCTCTCGTAGCAGTCACGTCAGAGTGTGCAGTCATCCAAGCTGCATCAGATGAGAGCCATTTGACAGGAGAACCTGGGGATTTATCAGGGGGAAATGGCAACTCAGAAACAGTAGGAGGAGCAAAGACCTTTTGTCCACCTGGGCTCATTTACATTAAGTTCCTTTGTACATGGGGAGCGAGAGGACCTGGGAGAACTCATGCTCTCATGTCTAGGACTTTAAAAAAAACAATTAGACATATGGGGACTTATCACATGAGCTCAGTTAT
This sequence comes from Chrysemys picta bellii, assembly GCF_011386835.1. Taxonomy (NCBI): domain Eukaryota; kingdom Metazoa; phylum Chordata; order Testudines; family Emydidae; genus Chrysemys; species Chrysemys picta. The sequence goes on along the minus strand of NC_088799.1, from coordinate 11,507,224 downwards.
TAGAATGAATCATCAAGATGTAATGGCCGGGATTCATTGATCTATGACTCCATTTGTACACACCGCAGTAGTGAGTTCATTGTGTCCAGGCTGCAACAGGACAGGTCTCGCCTTACCATGAGGCAAACTGAGGCGGACGCCTCAGGTGCCAGACTGTGGGGGGGCGCCACTAGGACCCAGAGTGTAGAAAATTGTGTCTGCTGCTGGTGCATATGTATTCTCTCTGCTCTAGATGCACAGAGATGGTGGAGTGCTGTGCTGGAGGAAGGAGGGCACAAGAGACATAACAGGCAGGCAGGAGAAAAGGTGAGAGGGAATAACAGAAAGCAGCAGGAGCTACAGGGAGAGAGAGGAGGAGGAGGAGCCTTTTATGTACCTCTCTAGCACCCCCAGGAGCCTGGACTGATTAACACCAGCTTCTCAGGGAGCTTCTGGTTTCCTGCTGCTTCCCTGAACCCACTTGAGGAAAACAGGCAGTCAACTGAAGTTGTTGGAGCCAGTTAGGCCCTTAAGACGCTGATATCTTCCCTCATTCAGGCCCTCCTACCAGTCTGCTTATCACCTTCAACTGAGTGTTGAGAACCACTATAGCTGGCACAGAACAGTCATGAGTGAAAGAAGAAAACTCCCCTCTGGGGCAGCATTCAGAAAAAGAAAGAAAGCAAAGGAAGCTTTTCTATCTAAGCAGGAAGGAGCTCTCCTGAGATACATAGACACAAATGTTCAAGGTGAGCCTTCCGGCCCCAGGGAGGATGTGAGTGGTGAGGAGACGCCTGATCTTCCAGTTAGTCAGAGTGCAGGTGACCTGGCAGCTACTGCAGCATCCATATCTCCATCTCTAATGGATGTAACCATGCACATTCCTGAAGAAAAGTGTAGATCAGAGAAGAGTGTAATGGAGGCGCAAGAAACAGCTGCTGCTGAGTTTAGTTCCTTAAGTCTAGATGATCCAGGACTGTGGACCCACTTGAGCAGTAGCCTGAGGGACTTCCTTGTACTGCCTGGGCCACAGCAAGTGAAAAATTTCATGTTCCCCAAAGACAATGAAAATAGAAGTTTCCATTCAACACATTACTGGCGTGAAATCCCCAATGGTGACAAAGTGGAGAGGCCATGGCTTATGTACTCAAAAACCCAGAATGCTGCATACTGTTTTTGTTGCAAACTCTTCCAGTCTAATGTTCCAGCCACATTGGGTTCTATAGGAACAAAGGACTGGAAAAATCTGGCTAGACATCTGGCATGCCGTGAGAAGGCAGCAAATCACCAGAGAGCATTCCATAGGTGGAAAGAGCTTAAGATGAGACTAAGGTTAAAGGCCACCATAGATGATCAGCATCAAGAGAAGATTGCACCAGAGTCTCTTTACTGGCAAAATGTTCTGAAAAGGCTCATTGCCTTTGTGAGAATGCTTGTTACCCAAAACCTAGCACTGCATGGCACTTCAGATCAGCTGTATGTGCCAAACAATGGAAACTTCCTTAAAATTGTGGAGCTGATGGCTGAGTTTGATGCTGTACTCCAGGAGCATCTCAGAAGAGTCACCACCCAAGAAATGTACACAGGGTGACCAGAGAGAAAATTTGAATAATTGGGACAAGGGGTGGTGGGTAATAGGAGCCTATATAAGAAAAAGACCCAAAAATTGGGACTGTCCCTATAAAATCAGGACATCTGGTCACCCTAACCACCACTACCTTGGAAAAACAATTTAAAATGAGATCATACAGTTACTGGCAACAAAAGTCAAACAGGAGGTTGTGGCAGATCTGAAGTCAGCAAGACATTACTCTGTTATTCTGGACTGTACACCTGACATCAGCCATACTGAATAAATTACTTTAATGGTGCGTTTTGTAACAACAACAGAACCTACTGAAAATGTCCCTGCAATGGTGACTGTCAGAGAGCATTTTCTAAAATTTATTGACATTGATGATACTACAGGAGCTGGTATGACAAATGTGCTTCTTAAAACGCTGGAAGATATGGGAATTGCGATAGCTGACATGAGAGGTCAGGGCTACAATAATGGTGCCAACATGAGAGGAAAGAACAGAGGAGTATAAACACGGATCCGAGAGTTAAACCCTTGAGCTTTTTTTTCCCATGCAGTTCTCATTCATTGAACTTGGTGGTCAGTGATGCAGCATCAGCTTCTAGTGAGGCTGCTGAATTTTTTAATGTAATTCAAAGCATCTATGTATTTTTCTCTGCATCAACTCATTGATGGCAAATTTTGAAGCAACATCTGGGAACATCCTCTCTGACACTGAAACCACTGAGTGCCACACGATGGGAAAGTCAAGTGGAGGCGATAAAGCTTATCAAACACCAAATTGGGAAGATAGATGATGCCATAGTTGTCATTATGGAGGATAATGCTATGACAGGAACTGTTCATGGGAGAACAGTGGCAGAGGGAAATGGAATCACCAGAAATATACATAACTTCAAATTTATGTGTGGCTTTGTGTTGTGGTATGACATACTGTTTGAAATAAATGTTGTAAGCAAGAGACTCCAAGGTGTTGACCTTGATATATCTGGAGCAGTGGAACAACTGGATAAAGCAAAGTCATACCTACAGTCTTACCGGTCAGATGAGGGATTTCAAAATGTTCTGATTTTAGTAGAATCATCTACTGTGTTGACCTGAAGGACAGTTGTCCCCGTAAAATAACTGTGCTACTCCAGCTGAAATGAGGGAGTGGTGCTTCTGCTGGTGGCAGGACATGCTGCTTATGGGTTAGATTGTGATTTGGGCTACCCACCTACACAGGGGAGTCAGATGGGGGTAAGATCTCCCATTACTCCACTGCGCAGGCTACCCAGGCATCAAGTGAGGGTTCATAGACGTAAACAGGTGCTACATACCATCTGACTGCTTCCACTGCAAAAGGTGGGCAGGGAATGTAGTGCAGGGAGTGCACAGATTCGTGGCTTCACCCCTTCCTACTCTTTCTGGTTGGTGCAGGGAGAGCATCAGAATTTTCTGCTGGTATTGACCAGCAGCAAGTTCCCCCATGAGCCCCCTGGTGCAAGGGGGAAGCAGGGGAGGAATTGTGACTTAGTGCTGTATCTCCTGGAGCTGCTGCGTGAGATGGGGCATCTGACACACCACCACATTCTCAGATCCGTGCCTCAAGTCATCATCTAACCATATATTTGCAGTGTTCAACTGTTACCCAGACTCACTTATAGCAGCAGTTCAGGGGATGAAGACATCACATAAAATGCATCAAATTCCATCTTTTTTTAGGGCTTTTCATCAACAATGGCAACAGAAAAATAGTTGTCAATACTCCTGGCATGACCTCATCAGCAGATGCTTATTCTTTGTGGCCTTGGGGTCTTGAAAAAAACTGGCAGACTTTCCCCACACACTGCTCAGTTTTCCAATCACCGTGTAGGTAGATTGTTTCTACAACATAGCTTGTAGTCCATCTTTTTACCTTTCATTGCACACTTCTTGGCTACAGGCCACATGGGAAACATTTGTAACTATTTTCAATTAGCTGTTTGTTTTTAAATCGTCCATTTAAATCACTTTTATGTTCTGGTGACATTAGAGACTGATTGCACTGTGTCTGGTTTACATCTACAGACTGACATAAGTCATGCTGTGTGATTGGCTAATGTTCTGGAACTGTATGACTATTGGTACCTTACTGCCTGCTTTCATTTGGAAGCAATGCATATCTTAATAGCAGCTATCAGAGTTAAATACATTTTGATAAATAATAAAAGGAGTGTAACATTTGACTGTTATTTTACATCAGTTCTTTGAAGGCAACTGCATCCAATAAAATCACAAAAGATTCCCCACAACACCACAGAAAATCTCAATAGGCTGAATTACTGTTTAGTTTCCAATGAAGGAAATAGTAGCAAGTCTTTAAGGAACCAGGTTTTATAGAGAAACCCTGGAAATCTAAGGAAGTAAATTAGAAGTGAACTCATCAACTTGGGAAAGAAAATTGTTATCTGGAGAAGGTAATGACTAGAAAAGCCCCCATATCAGTAGTAACAGAAGAAACTTTGAGAGATGCAGTGAAAACCTAGCCCTGTTGAAGTCAATGGCAAAACACCCATTGATTTCAGTGGAACCAGAATTTCACTCATTGTATTTTAGGTATGTTGAAATGTTTGAGAGTTTCTAGCAAGATCTGAGCAAAACTTTTGCTACAAAACACCAACCGCATGTGCCTTTTCTGGTTTTGGTTCTCACTATAAACTCAAATTCAGTTTAGATTCATCAAAAGTATTGCAAAGGTTTGGGAACCTGTGGTCAAACTTATTGTTCTGTTTCTAGTGGACGTGGGAGTCCCATTTATGATTTTTCCATCAAAACCATTCTTTTTTAAATGACTGCAGTGTTATCCCTATATGTAGTAGTAACTCTGTTGGAAATTGCAGTGTTTGATGTATTAATGTAGATTACATGCTACTGTTTTTTTTAATAAGAACAAGTGAAACTTGATAGTTTCAGCTTAGATGAGTTGTGGGTTTGTTAGAACCCAAAATAATGCTCATTCTGATGTTGCTCACCTGCCATTTTGCAGATTGTAGAAGACGAACTACTTCTGGGTGGTACTACTGTGGCCATTTTATGGTGATGCCAGGGCTCAAAGGTATGCAGCTTACATGCATCAGGTGCTGTCTGGAAGATTCAAAAGAATCTTAACAGAAAACACAGAAGCTTATGATCAGCTTCAGGTCTGTAAGTACATTTTAAACCCACAAAGTTTGAGTGTGTTTGAAATGTACTCAAGTACATCCCTCCCTTGTCACTGTGTCCCTGTGACCTTTGAATCATCAAAGGCCTGGAGATGAAAGGACGTAGGAAGTGAAAAGGACCCTCTCAGCTGGAGGGGAGAATCATTTGTATTTTTCTTAATTGCAGGGGAAAAGTAGCTTTGGTGGATAATTTTCAGATAATTCTTATGTAATGCATAAGATGTATTCCCATGAGTTTCATTTTAAAAATAGAAAATAAGGGCCTGATCCAAAGACCATGAAAGTCAATGGAAAGACTTCCATTGTCATCCATGTGCTTTGAATCAGACTCCTCTACTAACCCATAGGCAAATGAGAAAGAATGTGTTATGAGGTCTCCTCAGATATTTTTGGGTGGATATTGTCTTCTGGCCTGGCTATTATAATGAACTTAGGCCTGAAGAAAACACCCAGCAAAATGCCTAATAACGTTCAAGGGACTGGGGCAAGAGTTGGAGTTAATAGGTCAAAATTCAACTGTGGAGTAACTCCATTGGAGTCAATGATACATCAGAGATAGATTTACTGAGCTGGCCCAAGTGTCTAAATGTTTATATTTGCAATACAAGGATTTTACCTTTTCAGGAATGACTGTAAAATATTTTGGAAGTGAATTAATTCCCTGCCAGGTCAGAATGAATCCATTGAAAAGGACATCTGAGGAACCCTTCTCTCCCATGAGATGGAAGTGGTGGTGGAACTACCCACCCTTTAGAGGGTTCACTGATTAAATATGAACTTCACATAAGCATGTATTATTTTCAACCTCAGAAATATTTACCAAAAAATCAGGGATCACGATCTACTGGACAAAAGGAAAACAGTCACAGCTCTGAAAGCAGGAGAAGATCGGGCCATACTCCTAGGACTGACTATGATGGTGTGCTCCATTATGATGTACTTCCTCCTGGGAATTACGCTGCTGCGGTCATACATGCAGAGGTACGCTTATTATGGTTACACTGTTCCTGGAATGTCCGGCTCAGCTGATTTCATTTCCCTCCCTGCTTTGACCTTTTAATGATTTGTCTTCTCCTCATGCTGCTCTTTGATCAGGATGGCCTGATTCTCCTCTAACTTACACCAATATAAATCAGGAATAACTCCACTGCAGACAAGTGAGTTGTACTAGTAAGCAAGAGCAGAATCAGAGCTACGGTATCTGACAAAACACAGATCACCAGTTTTAGCGTTGTCACTGTTTAATTAGAGAGGGAGGAGAATGATCAGTTTTGGATTCTGAAAACACCTTCTCCCTCACAATATAGATTTTGTGTAATATCTTTAACAGCTGGTCTGTGGCCTCCTAGAGTCCATAAACTATGGAGTGGCTATCGCTGTAAAACAGAGCCCCTGTCTAATTCAGCGGGGAGCAGCAGTAATATTCAGTGGCCTAGAGAAACAATACCCTTTCAAACGAAAAATGGAAGTTTAATTTGGAAAAGGGATCATGCTATTTTATAGCATTTAGTTCTCATGTAAGCTAATTCCTTCATTTTAACAAGTGAAATCTTGTTGAAATATAGTAATTTGCTAGAAGTGAGACATCATCTTTCATAGTTATTATACTGCACTTAATTTTTCTGATGTCCTTCCACAGCTTCCCTTCTTAGCTAAGGACCAGAAAGTTTGCCCTCTGATTCACTGGCTGTGCTTCAGAGTAACTTTCAAGCATGAGCCCTACTTAGACTCCATCCTAGACTTGTAATGGGGTTGTCAGCAATTCTTTTCTATTCTGATCCATGAAGACATGGGAACAAATAATGTGCCATTCTGGATTGGACCATTAGTCCATCAAGCCCAATATCCTGCCTCTGGCAGTGGCCAATACCTGATTCTGCAGAGAAAGCAGGGGAAACATCCATTGTGTAATGCTGTACCTGTAGGAAACTATCCCTTCCTGACCTCTGCAATGCTCAGGTGGGCACTGATGCATGAGGATTAGTTGCCCTGCATCTTATCCCAGGCATAAAATTATTCATCCCTTTTTAAATCCAGACAGATCTTAAACTTTAGAGACAGAGATCAAGCCTGTTTAAACATCCAAGAGTGTTTACATTTCAAAATCACTCTCTCTCCCAGACCTCCTTAGCAATATAATTGTCAATTATGGCGGCTGTTAATGTCAACATTGCTTTTTTGGAAAGATCAGTTATGTTATGAGCTATAGGACATATTGTCCAAGGATATCAAAACACTTTGAAGATATTAATTAACTAAGCCTCAAAACTCAGCTGTCAGATAGGTGCAATTATAACCCTTTATACATGGGTAAAATAAGGTACAGAGAAATAAAAGTGAAGGCATCAGGAATAGATCCCAGGAGTCTCTGTCATTTCTCCTGCAATAGCCATTAGGCCACAGAGAACAATTCCCCACCACCAAAATACATCTTGCCCTGATGGGCAAAAATCCTACACTTTTTTCATAATCATTAACAGAATTATCATGCCATAATTGAACTTTAATTATCAACCATTTTTAATACATGGAACCTACAACTATAATTATTACCAGAGCAAAATACTTGGTCAGAGAATTATCCAGGAGATCATCTAAATCACTTAGCATATAATCTTGTCACACTTTTAGTTAATTCAGATTAACTTTCCTGAGTATCCCTATGTAGACAAACCCTGATTCATACTTGGTCCACAGTTTGCAGAGGTTGGGAATACTTTGCTATAGCAGGAAGAAGGGTTGACATGCTCTGGAAGGAGCTATGTCCCAGCCCTTCTGTGGCAGAAAGATAGGACAGCCTTTGCAATGTAAGCGCAAAAGGCGCCAGAACATCTTGGGGCTCCCATAGGGGTTCAGAGGAAGACCAATGGGAGAGGGAGACCCCCTCTGGACACTTATGGAATTTCCTGAATAGCTGTCAGTTGCGACATTCCAGTGACCTTTGTCCCTAAGAAAAACCTAGTCATAGATTATATTTTCTTATTTCCATCTCAGTAGAAATAAGGTTCATGACACAGTACCTATCTGTGGGGTTCAAATGGATACATTGCTCCCTTTTAGGCTCTTATGTACCCAAGATAGGCTAGAAATTCTCCAGAATGATTTCTCAAAGTGATTTATCTTCTTCAAAACCTGTACCAGAAGAAAAAGTATTCTGACAAGTAGCATTCCGTATGCTGGTGGAGGGCCATATGGTACAATGTGTCTATGTAACTGTGAAGGTATTTTCTAAGTACTTCACCTTTAAGAGTGAATTGGTCCTCCTACTCTGCCTTCAGGAGCCCACTCTCAGAGTTAATTCAAGATGACTGCCATTAATGAGTGAGCCATGCAGACCATGGTCTCTCCCAGGCATGTTTTACATTTGATCTTAGCTTTCTTTGTTTCCTTTAATCTCAAATGTTCTCCAAACAAAAAGTTCCTGTCTGCTTTTTGTCTATGGAAGAACATAACACGTGCCCATGTCCAGTCAGTGTGATGCTCTGTCTCCCTCTAGTGGTGGCTAGGCCAACTAGAGATTGATTAATCTGCTAGAGCCTTGGTTAAGAGACCAGGTTAAATCCCTACTGCCAACAACCCACCCAAGTGTGTTGCCATTTCATGCATATGTAGCCACTATATTTGTATTCCTTCACATGCTACAGAATAATAATCCATTCTATGATGGATGAGCTGTACTGAGAATGTAAGTCCACCCTGTAAGCAACAGTCTCGTGAAAGCGCTTCTCCCCTAAAGACTTACAGTATCATATCCCTGAAGGTAACACCCAGCTCTGTTTGCTACTTTGCTGCCCGTTTTTGCTGTGATTTGTCTAACCTGTCTCTTTTCTACCTAGTGTTTGGACAGAAGAGGCTCAGTGCACACTCCTCAATGCATCGATCACAGAAGCATTTAACTGCTCATTTAGCTGTGGTCCAGACTGCTGGAAAATCTCTCAGTACCCCTGTCTACAGGTGTACGTTAACTTAACTTCTTCTGGGCAAAAGCTCCTACTTTACCACACTGAAGAGACGATGAAAATTAATTCTGAGGTAGGAACATGGAACAAATTCCATCTCAAATGGATTTCTAGAGGGCTGTTCATTTTGCTGTCTCCATTTTCTAAGTTAAAGTAACCAGGTTTCCAGCCCCTGCCTTATGTCTCCCAGTAGATCTGTATTCCTCCTTCGTAAATGTTCAGCAGAGGCAGCAGAATCAGCTGTGTTAGCTGAACTCTTTTGTTGAATTGCTGTGGGATGGATTGTGCCTCATTCTGCACAAACATTCCCTCCTAACCCTCTTGTGAAAGAGCCAGGTATGCACAGACACGGTGCTAGAAACCCCAGAGAGGAGTGATGGGGTAGAGTAGAATCAGTACCTAGGGTGGGGTATGTAGGGTCTCTCACGGTAGAGAACAGGTTGTAATGATTATAGAGGATTTTTTCCTGAGGCTCCTAGATACAGACAGACCCTGTGGTTCTCCCTGGGGCTGCCTTAGCCTGGCAACTTAAGATATGTCTACACTGCGTTTTGAAGTCCGTGGGAGCAAGCCTCCCATGCCGGCTTGATAGACCTTTGAAGGCTCTGAAGCTTAGGTGGGGAGGGAGGTGGGCTTCAAAGGTCTGTCTGCACAGCTGTTTTTAGAGTCTTAGTGTGAACCCCGCTCACTGTCGAACCAGGCTGAGAGGCTCGCTCCCACAGGCTCCAAAATGCAGTATAGACAAAAGGTTAGTGTCACCATGCAGGGTCTCCCCAGATCCTGGCCTGGAGTGAATAGTTATGGAGTGGATTGATGACTGCCAGAGGGACTACATGTTACACCCTGTTAGAATTGTATAGCACATACCACTGTTGTGTGTCTCTCCTGCAGAGTTTGGACCTGCCGGAGGCAAAGTGTCTCCTGGAAGATGTTGCTGGTCTGCTGTCAGTCCTCCCCTTCTTCTGCCGATGCGGGCAGTGACTTAGGCTAGGTCTACACTACCCGCCTGAATCGGCGGGTAGAAATCGACCTCTCGGGGATCGATTTATCACATCCCGTCGGGATGCGACAATCGATCCCCGAATCGACGCTCTTACTCCACCAGTGGAGGTGGGAGTAAGCGCCGTCGACGGGAAGCCGCAGAGGTCGATTTTGCCGCCGTCCCTACAGCGGGGTAAGTCGGCTGCGATACGTCGAATTCAGCTACGCTATTCGCGTAGCTGAATTTGCGTATCTTAAATCGACCCCCCCCCGTAGTGAAGACCTGCCCTAAGAGACACAATCTCACCCTGAGTATCTGTCAGATTGATATTCCAAGTGAGCTGTGCACAAGTCAATGCACCTTTTTCGTATGGTTGTGCTTTATACTCTAACACCTCTAGCAAAGTAAATACAGCGTCCATGGCAGTGAGAATAGAAGTGGCCTTCTCGATGTGGAGCTAAGTCTAGCCAGCATGGCAACAGAGGTAGGTGACAGTTCTATATCTGACAGTAGATATGTCTCCATCTTGGACAGGGCAGCCAAATTCTTCTCTCTCTCTTACACCGCTGCAGCCCAGTTGAGGTCAGGAGAGTGTTACCCATGGACCAAGGAGAGCAATTTGGTCCCCTGGGTACCATGAAGATGCTGAAAGTATATCAAAGGGATATTGTCATGAAAAAATCATATAAAAATAACAGCCCAGATTCTCAGCTGGTGTAAACATAGCTCCATTTACTCACCTGTTTTACTAATACCTGAAATTATTTCAAAATCATGAGCAAAAAATTGTTCTCTGCACCACTATAAATCCAGAGTAAACTTAATACTGGGACTGAGCCAGATCAAATATCTTCAGAAGACTATAACGAATGTCTCTCTGAGATTACAAGTGCATTTGTGCTGGTGATTCATTACTATGTGTATCAGGGCTTGTTAATGTTCATGACTGTGGTGAGTGACTATCTGCAGATGGCTGTTCGTATTCTTTTATGTAGCAGGGCATTGAGGTCAGAGCTTTAGGAGCTGCCTTTCATCTTGGCATCCACAATTATTTGCCCAAATTATTGCAAGCCCAATTTTGCACCTGCAGTTACTTGAGGATGCAGCTAAAATCATCCCAGGGCCCTCCATTACACCCCAGATTATATGCATCTGGACACAATAACAGAGGCCCAGTTCAAACTGAGCTGCAAATACATCTCATTCAGTTACACCAGGCTGAATTTGACCCATTGTGTTTCTATTTAAGGTAGCACTTCAGCTGACCAAATTACCTTCATGTATTAAGATGAAGTGATATTGAAATTAGTCAAAGCATTTAATGGTTTCACAAGGCCAGTTATTCGGTTGGATAATTTACTCTTGTAGCTGGGATACTAGTTTCTATGAAATCAAATTGTAAAACAAAGGATAATGCCCCAGCCTTCTTTCTGTTGTAATGTTCAGCAGCTTCCAATTCTCTATCCAGTATTACTTTAGAAATATGGTTCTTGGAGATCAGTTTAGCCAGTAAACAGCAGAGACTTGGTTTGCTGGTGATGTATAAGCAAATTCCAGTGAAATCCATGCTGTATTTTGATTACAGCAACTCAAATAAATTTTGGTCCTACAATGCGTATAAACAAATCAAAGGATTCTGTATAAATTTCCAAACTCTGCTGTTTGAAGATTTTTGTTTGTCTAAATCTATTCTTAAATTCTCCCAAACACAGCCTCCCCTTAATCTAATGTAGGCACAGTTAATACTTCCCAAGCCCAAGATTGTTTTACCGGTTAAACTTTGCTCTCAAGAGGATTCCTAGGTTTTTTTTCTGATATGCTGGTGGTTCTGTGATCTGAATCCAAATCCAATATTAAATGGGACTTGGCCCTCAATAGCAATACCTGACTTCTTTAACCTTGATGGAATTAACATAGACCAAGTTTCAGCACACTCAAATCAGCACAACAAATCTCTGCTCCTAGTCTAGCAGTCCTCTCCTCATCACAGCTCTGTGGCTACATTATTTGGGCCACAACCAAGGCATGCACCCACCCCGCTGTGCTGACAGCTGTGCGGTCATAGCAGTTACAGTTGAGGTCAGGGTCACACTGACACATCCTGTTAGTATATAACTGTGACTCTTATCTAGTGATCAGTAACCACTTAATTTTCTTCTCTCCTTTGTCATCTGTCTGTGCTGGGAAGCCACAATGAAGTACAAAAACAAGAGTCTGGTCCTGTAGTGGCCAGACTGGTACATTTAGGAAAGTCTGAGTCATTATGGTACTGAGCTGCACTATAGGGAGGGGTGTCTGGGTCACAAGGCACAATGCTAGGCTACAACCACAGGCCACAGTAGACGTGCTGGCAATGTCTGCACTGCGGGGGCTATGCCAGCATTGCCCTGTAGTAAGGATGCAGCCTACTTTGACAGAAGGGGTTTTTCCATCACTGTGGGAACATCACCTCCCCAGGCAACAGTAAGTAGGCCGATGGAAGCATTCTTCTGTCAACCCACTTGCATCTATGCTGGGGGTTAGGTCGGCATAGCTACATCTCTCAGGGGAGTGATTATGTCGACCTACATTTTAGGTGTAGACCTGGCTGTCCTCTCATAAGAACATAAGGATAGTCATATTGGGTCAGACCAATGGTCCATCTAGCTCAGTATCCTGTCTTCTGACAGTGGCCAATGCCCGATGCTTCAGAGGGAATGAACAGAACAGGGCAATTATCGAGTGATCTACGCCTGTCATCAAATCCCAGCATCTGGCAGTCAGAGGCTTTGGGACATCCAGAGCATGGGATTGTGTCCTGACCATCTTGGCTAATAGCCATCGATGGGCCTATCCTCCATTAATTTATCTAATCCTTTTTTGAACCCACTTATTCTTTTGGCCTTCACAACTTCTCCAGCAATGAGTTCCATTGGTTGACTATGCATTGTGTGAAGAAATACTTCCTTATGTTTGTTATAAATCTGCTACCTATTAATTTCATCAGGTGACCCCCAGTTCTTGTGTTACATGAAGGGGTAAATAATACTTTTTCTCTATACCATTCATGATTTTATAGGTTTCAGAGTAGCAGCCGTGTTAGTCTGTATCCGCAAAAAGAAGAACAGGAGTACTTGTGGCACCTTAGAGACTAACAAATTTATTAGAGCATAAGCTTTCGTGGACTACAGCAAGTGGGCTGTAGTCCACGAAAGCTTATGCTCTAATAAATTTGTTAGTCTCTAAGGTGCCACAAGTACTCCTGTTCTTCTTTTTGCATGATTTTATAGACTTCTATCACATCCCCTTAGTCATCTCTTTTCGAAGCTGAACAGTCTTCTTCTCATGGAAGCTGTTCCATACCCCTAATCATTTTTGTTGTCCTTTTCTGTACCTTTTCCAATTCTAATATATTGTTTTTGAGATGGGGTGACCAGAACTGCACGCAGCATTCAAGGTGTGGGTGTAACATAGAATCATAGAATATCAGGGTCGGAAGGGACCTCAGGAGGTCATCTAGTCCAACCCCCTGCTCAAAGCAGGACCAAGCCCCAACTAAAAACATCCCAGCCAGGGCTTTGTCAAGCCTGACCTTAAAAACCTCTAGTGAAGGAGATTCCACCACCTCCCTAGGTAACCCATTCCAGGGCTTCACCACCCTCCTAGTGAAAAAGTTTTTCCTAATATCCAACCTAAACCGACCCAACTGCAACTTGAGACCATTACTCCTTGTTCTGTCATCTGGTACCACTGAGAACAGTCTAGATCCATCCTCTTTGGAACCCCCTTTCAGGTAGTTGAAAGCAGCTATCAAATTCCCCCTCATTCTTCTCTTCTGCAGACTAAACAATCCCAGTTCCCTCAGCCTCTCCTCATAAGTCATGTGCTCCAGCCCCCTAATCATTTTTGTTGCCCTCCGCTGGACTCTTTCCAATTTTTCCACATCCTTCTTGTAGAGTGGGGCCCAAAACTGGGCACAGTACTCCAAATGAGACCTCACCGATGCCGAATAGAGGGGAATGATCATGTCCCTTGATCTGCTGGCAATGCTCCTACTTATACAGCCCAAAATGCCATTAGCCTTCTTGGCAACAAGGGCACACTGTTGACTCATATCCAGCTTCTTGTCCACTGTAACCCCTAGTTCCTTTTCTGCAGAACTGCTGCCTAGCCACTCAATCCCTAGTCTGTAGCAGTGCATGGGATTCTTCCGTCCTAAGTGCACTTGTCCTTGTTGAACTTCATCAGATTTCTTTTGGCCCAATCCTCTAATTTTGGTCTCTTTGTATCCTATCCCTACCCTCCAGCGTATCTACCTCTCCTCCCAGTTTAGTGTCATCTGCAAACTTGCTGAGAGTGCAATCCATGCCATCTTCCAGATCATTAATGAAGATATTGAACAACCCTTGGGGCACTCCGCTTGATACCGCTGCCAACTAGACATGAAGCCATTGATCACTACCCGTTGAGCCCGATGATCTAGCCAGCTTTCTATCCACCTTATAGTCCATTCATCCAGCCCATACTTCTTTAACTTTCTGGCAAGAATACAGTGGGAGACCATATCAAAAGCTTTGTTAAAGTCAAGGAATAACAGGTCCACTGCTTTCCCCTCATCCACAGACCCAGTTATCTCGTCATAGAAGGCAATTAGGTTAGTCAGGCATGACTTGCCCTTGGTGAATCCATGCTGACTGTTCCTGATTACTTTCCTCTCCTCTAAGTGCTTCAAAATTGATTCCTTGAGGACCTGCTCCATAATTTTTCCAGGGACTGAGGTGAGGCTGACTGGCCTGTAGTTCCCCAAATCCTCCTCCTTCCATTTTTTAAAGATGGGCACTACATTAGCCTTTTTCCAGTCATCTGGGACCTCTTCTGATCGCCATGAGTTTTCAGAGATAATGGCCAATGGCTCTGCAATCACATCTGCCAACTCCTTTAGCACCCTCGGATGCAGTGCATCCGGCCCCATGGACTTGTACTCATCCAGCTTTTCTAAATAGTCCCGAACCACTTCTTTCTCCACAGAGGGCTGGTCACCTCCTCCCCATGCTGTGCTGCCCAGTGCAGCAGTCTGGGAGCTGACCTTGTTCGTGAACACAGAGGCAAAAAAAGCATTGAGTACATTAGCTTTTTCCACATCCTCTGTCACTAGGTTGCCTCCCCCATTCAGTAAGGGGCCCACACTTTCCTTGACCTTCTTCTTGTTGCCAACATACCTGTAGAAACTCTTCTTGTTACTCTTAACATCCTTTGATAGCTGCAACTCCAAGTGTGATTGGGCCTTCCTGATTTCACTCCTGCATGCCTGAGCAATATTTTTATACTCCTCCCTGGTCATTTGTCCAATCTTCCACTTTTTGTAAGCTGCTTTTTTGTGTTTAAGATCAGCAAGGATTTCACTGTTAAGCCAAGCTGGTCGCCTGCCATATTTACTCTTCTTTCTACACATCGGGATGGTTTGTTCTGCAACCTTAATAAGGATTCTTTAAAATACAGCCAGCTCTCCTGGTTTCAGAGTAGCAGCCGTGTTAGTCTGTATCCGCAAAAAGAACAGGAGTACTTGTGGCACCTTAGAGACTAATTATTATTAGTCTCTAATAAATTTGTTAGTCTCTAAGGTGCCACAAGTACTCCTGTTCTTTTTCCAGCTCTCCTGGACTCCTTTCACCCTCATGTTATTCTCCCAGGGGATCCTGCCCTGAGGGAGTCAAAGTCTGCTTTTCTGAAGTCCAGGGTCCATATTCTGCTGTTCTCCTTTCTTCCTTGTGTCAGAATCCTGAACTCGACCATCTCATGGTCACTGCCTCCCAGGTTCCCATCCACTTTTGCTTCCCCTACTAATTCTTCCCTGTTTGTGAGCAGCAGGTCAAGAAGAGCTCTGCCCTTAGTTGGTTCCTCCAGCACTTGCACCAGGAAATTGTCTCCTACACTTTCCAAAAACTTCCTGGATTGTCTGTGCACTGCTATATAGTGGCATTATGGTATTTTCTGTCTTATTATCTATCACTTTCCTAACGCTTCCTAACATTGTTAACTTTTTTGACTGTCACTGCACATTGAGCAGATGTTTTCAGAGAACTATCAATTATCCAAGATCTCTTTCTTGAGTGGTAACAGCTAATTCAGAGCCCATAATTTTGTATATATAGTTGGGATTATATTTTCCAATGTGCATAGCTCTGCATTTATCAACACTGAATTTCATCTGCCATTTTGCTGCTCAGTCATTCAGTTTTGTAAGATCCCTTTGTAACTCCTCACAATCTGCTTTGGACTTAACTATCTTGAGTAGTGCTGGAAGAAACCTGCATTAAGTAATATTAATACTTAGCATTGCATCCCTTGGATTTCAAAGCATCATTATCCCCATGTTACAGCTGGAGAAGTTAAGTGACTTGCCCAAGGTCACACAGGAAATCAATGCTAAAGCCCAGTTTTCTGATTCCCAGACTGATGCCCTCTATATTGGAGCACGCTACCTCCTCAGTGTTGGTCTTGGGTGCCGACTGGCCCAGTGGAGAGCCATTCTCTTATGGACCACCAGGGCTAGAAGACCCTGCTGTACACTCCAGGGAAGCTGGCATGACCAGCTTTCCATTGGCAAACAGCATTAATTTCCATCACTGTGGTTTAAGACATCCCATAATTTTAACTGGATACTGGTCCCTCAAACTAGGAAAAATACAAGCCAACGTGCTTTCAGGATCCCAAGCATCCTAAGCCAGTTCATCCCATGTGCAATATTCCTTGTGTTTCTGATACTAGTTTTGGTTCTGAAATGAAGGGGCATGCCCCTTTCTTGTTATCTCTAATTCCTGTACCCTTCTCACCTTGTTTTTCCTCTGTATTTATAACCTCATCTGCAGACACCTAGCAAGCAATAATATATACTGCTGCTGTGAGAGACAGGCTAGGAATAGCTGATGGGAATTCCCCGCTGCTAGACCTGACAAGCTGCCATCCATTCAACAGGTTGGAGAGGGGCTTCATGCACAGGAGAGAGGAAGTGTGCATGAGAGTGCTTGGTTTTCTATGCGCCAACCTGGTGCTGGTGGTCAATTTCCTTCCACATCATCATATGGCTAAGATCTACCTCCACTACTCACCCACAAAAAAAAGCACGCAGCTGCCTGCCTGATTCCAAACATTACTGACAACACTATGAAAAGAGCTGCACTTACATTCCAGAAGGTCAACACAAGTGACCTTCCAAAGGTCAGCCTAAACCTGCATAATCTTTCCAGCTCACTGCACACCCCCACCACAGTCTCACACACACACACACGCCCACACTGCAGTGTCTGCAGCCACGCGCTCCCCTTCTCTCACTAGCTCAGACTGAGGAAAATGCACTTTGATTTTAAATAATGATTACTCTATAAGACTCACTATCTAAAATAGCTGTCTTCCCAAAAGGTTAAGGGAAGGAGTAGATGCAATTTATATTGAGATATATAATGCACTCCTGTCGGTTTCTGATCAGAATCAACAGGAAGTAAATGGGTGTCGACTGAGCTATTTTAATCTCCCCAGAAGTGCACACAAGATTTTTCATTCCTCTCCCTGTGCTTATTTTATTTCTAGCCTTTTAAGACTAGTGCCTAGCCCCTTGTCAATCCTACAACCATAGCAGCTTAGCTGCTCCACTCTCTTCTCGACTGTCAGCTGCGAGCAGCCTCTGGGGAAAGTAAATAGGATCAGCAGTCTCCTCTATTCAAACTACTGAGTCATTCTGTTCTGCCTTGGAAGTGTTGCAGTACTTCAAGTAGTTGGAAAGGCCTGATTCTGATCTCTCTCTACATCAGTTTAATTCTTTTTCTCCACTGGGGTTACTCCTGATTTATATCCACAAAGCATAAGTGGTGACAGGAACAGACACTATGAATCAGTAATCACTGTTATACCGCACTGTAATCAAAGCCCGTCCGAGCCCAGAACAAACCATTGTGACTGTCTAGTTGGACCTCCTGTATAACAGAGGCCATAGAACTTCCCAAAATTTCCTAGGAATAATTCAAGAAAGAAAAGTCCAAACTGAACCAGCTGCAGTAAAGGATGATCAGAAGAATGGCCAGCTAAACTTATGAGAAAATTTTGCCCATGGAGAGTTGAGTGGTAAAGCTGGGATTCTAACTCAAATCTGCCATTCCCTTGTCTTACACATCCTTCCCTTCTCCCTGGTAGACCACCCCTCTTCCCTTAGGGGCCATCTGGCTAAGAGCTGAATGTGACTGGTAGAGCTATAGGGGAGCAAAAAGTCCACTCACAGTTGTGAAGTTTCTCCGAGTTCTGCTGCAGCCCAAGGTTGCTGTGCTGATCCAAGGCCCCAAAGTTCTGAATCAACTGTTATTCAGAAATGATAATGTATAGTACCACTTGTTCTTGGCAGGCTTGGTATTTGAAAATCATCTTGCCATGACTAGCCTAGGCTGGGTTGGTATGCCTACTGTCCCTGGTGTCAAAAGACTTAAAAGAGTTGGAGGTCTGGTGTTGTAATTCATACGAATAGTCTGGGCTTACTGGAATATATAAGCACCTAGGCATTACTAAAGCAAAAAGTAAACAAAGCTAAGCCCCGAACCCTCTCATTCCTTTCCATGACCAAAATCCAGTCCAGCCAATTCAATTCACAGTTATTCCCAGGCTGAGCGTTTATACACTGTCTATGACCAACACTGGATGGAAACTAAGAGCTAGATTATGGCCCATGTTGTCTGGCTATGTAGGGCCTCTGAGCTGCTTCCCTGGACCTTGGGTCCAGAAGGCTGTAGTCAAGGGGGCACTATTGCCCAGATCCTCCCAATGGGAGATAGGCCCAGATCCTCACAGGTGTTTAGGAGCCTATGTTCCTGCTATTTCTTGCCCTGAGCAAGTGGATGGGGAGTGGCTGAAGAAGGGTAGAGAATGGGCAGAACCTTGTTTAATCTCATCCTCTCTCCCCCACAGCTCAGAAGTAGTAAGCAGTTACCTGAGGACAAAGGCCATAGCAGGGAAGGAATTGTGACTCTCTGGGGCGTTGTTACATCCTAGAGATTTTCCAGGTGTGTTGGGGCAGCTATATACCACCCCTCCCACAGGGCACATTGGAAAAGACCAATTGAGTCCTAAATAACTACACAGAATTGGCCTATGATTAGAGGGACTGATAACATTAAAAAGGCTGAATATGTACCATATGGCTTGGCTCCATTTGCAGCTAGGGGGAGGACATGCTAACACAACACTGAAAGGCTGTAAACACCAAGCATGCAAAGGAATTACTGAGAGCGATATAAAGAGATTACAGTATTGCCAACCTCAAATATTCAAAAATCATGAGTCAGGCCCCTAAAAACATCAGACTGGTTTAAAAATCATGAGATTTTAAATAATAATACATTTGGGGTTCTCTTTATTTGCCATCTGCTTTTTGAGCCTTTAGGCTGCACTTGGGTCATACCTTCAGGCTTTTCTCCACAACCAGAAACTTATTTTTTTTTTTTAAATGAAAGCTCAGATGCTCACCTACTCACAGGAATCCAGCACAGGGGCTTTAAGAACAAAACCTGAATATCAAGACTCATAATAAAATCACAAGGGGTTACAATTGCCACTTGAAGCAATGGGATATAAAGGAAAACTCAGGCTGACCTGGATGAAACATTTCCTTACAGTGCAGTCTATCAGGCTGTGATCTCTTAGGTTCTACTGGGAAGTTGGAGAAACCTCATGGCGGGCAAAGAACTAGAGAATATGCTGGAGGGAACAATCCTTCTCTAGCAGGAAGATGGATGAGATGCGACCTCTCTGGTCTTTTCCATCTCTAATTTCTATTGCTCTATGAAATATTCATAAAAGAAGTGCTGACATGCTGTACCCTTAATGCTGCAGTCTGCTAATGCCATCCAGCATCTCTGCTGCACTTGAAATCAGATTCTCAGCTAATAAACTCACCAATGAATCAATCAAATCCTGTTACAAGGTTAATCTATGGATTGTTATTAGGGCAGCAGGTTTGTCGCAGTACGTTATGAAAAGTCATGGCATAGTCATAAAAGAGAGCAGGGGAAATTTATGAAGTTTATATATTTTTAAAAAATCAAAAGGCACAGGTCACATTATTTTAATCAAAATGTCTATTTCCTTTGCAAATCTCACTTGATAAAATTAAATTAATAACCAAAAACCACTGACAGCTGTTCTCCCAATGCAGGCAGATTCAGCAAGGCAACAATGCTGAGAGGGGTCTGAGAGAGAGAGAGAGAACGAGAGAGAGAGCTACCCACAGACCAAATCAATCACGGAACCCAGGATCACCCTGTGGCCATGTGACGAACCACTGGCCCTAATTACAGGACACATTCTGCATGGATGTGCAAAAAGGAAACGTACAAGGAGTTTCCGCCTGTTCCCAGTTTGGGCTCATGTAGAGGGTTTGTCCACTATCTCACTGGGGAATGTAATACCTGCTTGCTCCATTCTAGTGCTTCTCCCTCCCCTGGGGCTAAGTGTCTGTAAGAGGATAGGGTGAGGATTACTCCATTAATATTTGTACAGACCTTTGAGTTCCTCAAATGTAATTGTGACCATGACTATGACTATTTTATTATTCTTACTATTCGTTTAATTGTTCTGTGGTCTTATGAAAGGGACAGTCTGCCGGAGATTTTCCTGTTTGTCATCCGAAATAGTATTTGTTTAGAGACATTTATTTTCCTTTTAATTTCTTCGCCAGTGTTCCTACATCCCCAAGTGTGGCAAGAACTACGAAGAGTCCATGTCACTTGTGAGTGTTGTAATGGAAAATTTCAGGAAGTACCAGCGCTTCTCATGCTTTTACGACCCAGAAGGCATTCAGAAGAATGTGATATTAACCAAACTTTACAGTTCCAACGTGCTGTTCCACTCACTTTTCTGGCCAACATGCATGATGATTGGGGGGGTTGCCATCGTTGCCATGGTAAAGCTGACTCAGTACCTCTCCCTCCTCTGTGAGAGAATCCAAAGGATCAACAGATAAAAGCAAAAACTTCTCTGAGATGTATTTCAGCTAAAATACTGTTTTTTCATTCTTCACCAAAGAACCTTAAGTTTGTAACGTGCAAGTCTGTTATAAGTTCCTTACTATATTCTTATAAGTAGAGCAATAATGCAAAAGCTGTTCTATATGCAAACATGATGTTATTATTATGCAGACAACAGGAAAAAAAATACTGTTTGTGTTGGTTGTCTAATCTGATCTCATTTTATGCTGGAACTAGTACTTCTTTCTTTTCTACAGCCAAAATAGGGCTCGGTGTGACCATTTGCCAAGCTTTGTCAATGAACACATCAACATTTCAGTGTAACATTCTGGGAGAAATTCACCCCTGTGCAGAGGGCTAGCAAAAGGCCTGGGCATCATTTATGTCCCATTTAATCCTCAGGGCATGCAACGGGTGGCTTTGGAGGGAATGAGGGGAACAAAAGTATAGAACCAATGTCTTTTTATGGTAAGAGGGTATAGAATGGATGCATATACGATTGACAGCTTAAGTGGGACTTGCATGTTACTTGTGCTGGCTCTCCCTGCAAAGGGGAAAATTTCACCCTTTGGTGTTTTAGGTCTTTTGTAAAACACCTTGGAGATGGATATTTGCAATATGTTTTCCTCACATCACATCATCTACAGAAGCTACAGCCAAAAACAAAGAAAATTCAACCAATTTCATTTTCTACTCCAAGCTGAGCCCTATTGCTGGAGATGGGACCAGACACCTTATGTAAAGGTTTATTACACATTTGTCTTGTATTTGCTACCATATCACTGTAAAGAAAAACAAAAACACAATCAGCTATTTTTTCATTTTTTACTTCCAACTATTTTAACTTTTTTTACTTGATTATATAGATATATAAAAAGAAAAAGCTATATTATATCTAATTGTGTATTGTAACTTGATTGTTATTTTTTTTTTCCTTTTGACTAACTGGAAAGTGAGCAGTATAACTCCTGTATTTATCACATTCAAAGCCTGGAAAAGACCATAACATCAAGGAGCAGCAACGTGGGATCTTATCCAATATTCACACTGACATTTCAATCAGATGGAGGTCTCTCTTGCTGTGACATTTGGATTGAAAAAAATCTCCTCCACTTCGCTAGATCTATTAATTGAATTGTTATACAATAATCATAATATTTCTGGAAATTATTATTGTTATGCAGTGCTGGCTGAAGTGACTTGCATTCTAAAATGTCCAGGTGTAATATGAGGTATTGGAAAAATTGAGATTCAAACTAATATGTAGTCCTAGCTGTCATGTATGTTCCATGGGGGCTTTACCCATATAATTCCATGCACACTATGTGCACATCTTTGGCATAATTTATTTTCCATGTTGTTATACTCTACAGACAATCTCAACATTTTTTATCTTGCACCTAAGCTGAAGGACAAATTTGAGGCAGTCTCTCTGCTTACCCCATGAACTTACTATAGAATATTTATAGGAAATTATTTACAGGTACATTCAAAAAAAGGAGATTCCACCTTTTTTTTTCTTTTTTGCCAAAAAGATAGCAGAAGGAAAAAATCCAGAGTCTTCTGTCTAGCTCATCCATATATAAGTACCTTCTTCCATGATGTAGTATTGAAAACTTTAAGGTGTTACAAGATTTTACAAATTGTACAAGTGTAGTCGGAGCTGTAAAAATAAGTTCACGGCAGTGGATTTAACCTGCAATCTTGTAATCCATGGTATGATTTTTCTTAGGCAAATAAATTCCTGGGGGTGGCGGGGTGTAATCAGGGCTCCAAAAATGTGTAATAAAAATATTAAATTAAATCTTCAGGATTTCAATACCTTTTCCATTCAGAACTGGTTTGTTTCAACAACCTTTTTTTAAAAAAAAAAAAAGATTATTTTGCCATAAAACCAGGATTGCCAACCATCTGTAACATGAGAAGGAGTTTGTAAAAGTTTCTTTGTAAAAGCTATCTATCTATCTACCCATTTTAGGGCTTTGTACAGCCCTTCACCATGGTATCTGAGCAACTTCCACATTATTTAGATTGACAGTGGAGAAGCCCCTAGTGGACTTCAAGAAGTTGCCGTTTAAATTCAAAAGAACTCACTACCCACATTATTTTGTCCATGGCCAGAAAATCTGATTGATGCCTTATTGTCTCCCGCTGGAGAGTTCCAACATAGAATAGATGGAGATAGACGTCTGTAGAGAAGAAGAATCCTAATGCTCCGGTGCAAAGGGATTAATCAAGATGAAGGGCAGCAGGGTGAACGTTTCTGCTGGTACATTGCCTGGCTTTTACTAAAGATACCCTAAGAGCAAAAAGGTATGATATGTGCCCCCCAAATGGAGGAGGAAAATCCTCAGTGTTACAATCAGAATTTTGTAAGCAGGAAAACCACAAGAAGAGCTATCGAGAGCTCCATTGCATCTGAATTACAGGAGCTGCCACAGGTAAGAGCCAGTTGTGCCCAACAATATCACAACAGATGGAAGAAGAGTGAACACAACTGCTAATCCAAGTAAGTGTAAGTGCATTAGTTGGAGGCAGAAGACTCTGCAGGACAAGCAGAGGTTCCTCCAGTTACAGAAGATGCTGAAGGAGAGCTGAGGCACTTGCTTGGCCCAGTCTGGTAGGAAGTCCTTGGCAGTTCATTTTCTAAGCAGGTTGGGAGGTAGAGTGGCCAAGGACTGAGCCCAAAGTTGGAAGTCAAGAAATCCCGAGCTCTGGTCCTGGTTCTCCCGCTGACCTGTGTGACCTTGAACAAGTCACTTCACCTCTCTGCTGCAGTTTCCTTATCAAATAAGGATAATATTTGCTGAACCTACCTTATGGGGATGGTGCAAGGATTCATTGACTAGTATTTGTGCAGTAGTTTAAATATATAAAGGACTACACAGTGTAAGAGCTAATGATTATTATTAAAGCATATCAGAAGAGGGTCCAAAAACAAAGGAGGTAGCCAGGCTAGGACCACCCCTGTGGCATTTAGCAAAGGCTTCCTGGCAGGTGTCTAAAATGCACCATGTCATGGGAGACTTGTATTGTCATTCATTTGAAAGTCGATGCTTGCTCCACAAGTAAAAGAGGCTGATTTGTGTTCAAATTTGCTATCTTAAATTGCCCCTTTTCTTATATAAAAGCCTCACTGTCTTCAGCAGCACTACATACACCAGAGGAAGAACTCAGCACTCTCCACTGAAATTGTTCCAAATCAAACATTCGGCCCAACGCTATCTAGCAAATAGCTATAATAACAGAGAGGATTCTTCAGGAAATTACTGACACAAACGCTGACCATTTACATGATGATTTACGTGGCCGGCAATAAAGTAGCTCTTGAGTTCCATGTGTGACATTTTAGGGGCAGTGATTGTGCCACTTTGTTTCTAGTGATAGGAAGCTGATTATGCTTGACATTTACACATCAAATGCACTTTTCAACATGTTGTGCCGTAAACATTTTACCAGCGTTCCTGTGGGTGAAACATCTTGACGCTGTTGCAGCCTATAATCATTTTGTTGACATTAACAGACAGATCTGTGGGATAGCAAAATAACTTGAGTAATTGGATGGAGTGAGGTAAAACAATAATTTAAAAGGAATTATCAGTCTGATCACTGGCACAGTTAGCCCCCTACTGAAGTATCAGCATTTCAAATACAGTTTAGGCAACTCCTGCTGCCCCGGAGAGATTAATTTCAGTCAGAATATTTGCCTGAGCTATTTCTTTCTCTACCTCATTTTTTCCTCATTTTACCCCCTCTTGCTCATTTCCCATGAACAGGAACTGAGATCACTGTGGGCAGATCAGTTGGAGCAGAACGTCCCCATTGACCTTCTACACAGCTTCATCAACATTATCTAGTGGGAAGAGGCGACAACTGGGATTCACAGGTTCTGTTCCTGGCTCTTCCACTGACCATGACCAAGTCAATTAATCCCTTTGTGCCCCAGTTTGACTGCCTCTGAGGCATGTGGTGAACATTTAATGCTCATAAGGCACCTGAGATCCTCTACTGGAAGGATGCTATTGCTATATAAAGACAAAGGGCCGGATTTACAAATGTATTTAGATGCTGTAAAATATAGGTAGGTGTCAATTGGAATTCACAAATATGTCTATGCTACAGAGTTAGGTCAATAGTGCTCCCTTAGCCCTACATAGACCTTACTCTTTGGATTTCTGCTTAAAAGGAGACTTATATTATTTAAGAATGTAAGAATGGCATACTGGGTCAGACCAAAGGTCCATCTAGCCCAGTATCCTGTCTTCCGACAGTGGCCAATTGCCAGGTGCCCCAGAGGGAATGAATAGAACAGGTAATCATCAAGTGATCCATCCCGTCACCCATTCCGAGCTTCTGGGAAACAGAGGCTAGGCACACCATCCTTGCCCGTCTCGGCTAATACTCATTGATGGACCTATCCTCCATGAATTTATCTAGTTTTTTTTTTAACCCTATTATAGTCTTGGCCTTCACAACAGCCTCTGGCAAGGAGTTCCGCAGCTTGACTGTGCGTTATGTGAAAAAAATACTTCCTTTTTTTGTTTTAAACCTGCTGCCTATTAATTTCATTTGGTGGCCCCTAGTTCTTGTGTTACAGATTATGTTGACCTAATACTGTAAGCGTCTACACTAAAATGTTGCTCCCGCCCATGTAACTCACCCACTACACCCACTTAATAACTCCATCTCCGTGAGAGGCGTAGCACTTAGGTCAATGCAGTTAGTTTGATACAGTGTTAGTGTAGACCCTTCATTACTTTCGTCAACTGTCTCTCTGCCTTTCAGATGCCATCCCACAATGCCCTACACTAACAGCTAAATCAGCGCAAGCACTCCTGGTGAGGACATGCACTGCTGACCCAAGAAGCATAGTGTGGACATGCAAAAGTGATTTAATTATTGCGGTAACTTAGGTTGACATAACTTAGGTAACTCGACGTAACTTAGGTTGACATAATTTTGTAGTGTAGACGTACCTTAAGTGAGTTAGGCACCTAATTCCCATTGACGTTCAATGGTTTTGATTAGGTTATTTAATTAAGGTATAACTTCCTTGCTATAACACCCAACCTTCCAAATATGCTGCAAACCTTTCTGCAGTATTTTGCCAGAAGACTACTGCTTACAGCAGGTTTACTAGAGTGTTACAAGCCACCACAGTAGAACACTAGAGTATTTATTAATAAGGAGCAAGACAAAGTCAGACTCTGTCTGAATGACTTTTTACCTTGAAAATGTCACGGAGTTTCAGGGGGTGGGTGTTTGGGGTATGTAAGGAAGGCAGCGATCAGGCCCTTGTAAGTGAGTGAACCTGTATACCCCAGTGGGTGACAAATGTGAGGAAATGAAGTAGAACAATTCCAAAATCTCAGCGAGGGAATGGCAGTTAAAACCCAAAGCACAAGTGCTGGAAGGCAGCATGGGCCTTTGTCTGGAAGGCAAGAGACCTGCATTCTGTTCCCAGATCTGCCACTGACCTGCTGTAATCTTGAGCAGGTCACTTGGCCTCTGTTTCCCCTCCCATCCTTTGTCCATCTTGTCTATTTAGGTTGTAAGTTTCTCAGAGCAGGGACTATCTCTTAATGTGTGTTTTTACATTGCCCAGCACAACAGTGCCCTGATCTTGGTTGTGCCCTCTATGCGCTACTGTAATAAAAATGATAGTGACAATGAGCTAGACAAAGTCCTTCTCCTCTGGCTTCCTATTTCCCAGGCTGTATTGTAAGAAGGGTGGCCTCATCCCCTGGAAATAACTACGCACACATACCCCAGTATGGGGACCATGTATTAAATACTCGCTCTGATACCCACTGAGGGTTCTCAGGACAAATACATAATAGTCACTAGCTAATAAAGGAGTCTATCTGAACCAGACAACTTTGATTTACACCCTGTGCAAACCCGTTGGTTTCAACCAGGTTGCACGAGGATGCAGGATTTGGCCCACTGGCTGGTAGAGCTAACCAAGCCCCACCAATACAATTCCAATTGCCCATTAATACTGCATTTTTGTGGGGGAAGCCCCCAAAAGCGGAGATAAGCTGTAAAGTCAACTGAAAAAATACCCGCCCTGCTGAAAAAGCAGTAAGCACTATTCCAAACGTGTCCAAGGTTATGGTAACAACACGAACCTGGACAGGCATTTCCTTTCGCAACTCTAGAGGTAGCTAGCCACCAGCCATAGTCCTAGCCTCTGCTACCCAGTGTGGTAAACAAACAGCCAGAGTCAACTCTGCAAACATACTAACATTTCCTAATTGGTTCCATAAACAAAAGACACATTTATGAAACAGCAGACTATGTACAGTACATTGGTACACTACAAACTAAGTACTGTTCCCATGGTTCCCAGGGCATGTCCACACAAGGGTTCACGGGGCTCCAGCTGTGGGGCTACAAAATTACAGTGCAGACGTTCAGGCTCGGGCTGGAGCCCGGGCTCTGAGATCCTCCACCTCCACCTGCCAGGTTCCCAGAACCCAGCTCCAGCCTGAGCCCAAACATCTACACTTCAATTTTATAGCCCCCGCAGCCTGAGCCCCAGGCACTTGAGTCAGCTGACACAGGCCAGCAGCAGGTGTTCTATTGTAGCGTAGAAATTACTCTTCAGTGGGAGATACTACCCCTGGCTTCAGTGCAACCAGGATACTGCTCTTAATAATAAAAATAATCCCTAGTTCTTGCATAGCACTTTTCATCAATAGATCTCAAAGTGCTATATGAAGGAGGTCAGTATCACTATCCCCATTTTACAGATGGGAAAACTGAGGCAAAGGGAGGTGAAGTGACTTGCCTCAGGTCATGCAGCAGGCTAGTGGCAGAGCACGTAATGGTGGTCCTAGTGTATTATACACTATGCTATACCAAGATGGCTCAGCTGTCCCTGGGGAATAGGGATTCCTAAGGATTTTAATATTTGGGCTGAGCCAGTATTGCAAATCCTAAACTCCTATGTGTTTTTCTATAGGACCATATGTCTGAGGATCACAAAATATTTTGCAAACATGAATTAATCAAGCTTTACAACCCACCTGTGAAATAGGGGAGCATTAACTGTGCCTGCATTTCACATAGGTAAGTTGAGGCACAGAGCATTTTAGCAATGTGGCCAAGGTCACATAGGGCAGGTCTACACTAACCCCCCAATTCGAACTAAGGTACGCAACTTCAGCTACGTGAATAACGTAGCTGAAGTTCGAAGTACCTTAGTTCGAACTTACCTCGGTCCAGACGCGGCAGGCAGGCTCCCCCGTCGACTTCGCGGTACTCCTCTCGCCGAGCTGGAGTACCGCAGTCGATGGCGAGCACTTTCGGGTTCGACTTATCTTGTCCAGACAAGACGCAATAAGTCGAACCCAGAAGTTCGATTTGCTTGCTGCCGAACTACCGGGTAGTGTAGACCTACCCATAGGCCTTGGCTACACTTACCCGCAAGTTCGACGGCTGGAAATCGAACTTCTGGGTTCGACTTATCGCGTCTAGTCTGGACGCGATAAGTCGAACCCGGAAGTGCTCGCCGTCGACTGCGGTACTCCAGCTCGCCGAGAGGAGTACCGCGGAGTCGACGGGGGAGCCTGCCTGCCGAGTGTGGACCAAGGTAAGTTTGAACTAATTCGAACTAAGGTACTTCGAACTTCAGCTACGTTATTCACGTAGCTGAAGTTGCGTACCTTAGTTCGAATTAGGGGGGGTAGTGTAGACCAAGCCATAGAGACCGAAGGTCACACATAATTTACCTAGGGCATGGTGAGGTCGCAATCATGTGAAGTCAAGACTGGATACCTTTCTAAAACTGATGCTGTAGTTCAAACAGACGTTATTGGTTTGATTCAGGAATTACTGGGTGAGTTTCGATGGCCTTTGTATAGTGCAGGAGGTCAGACAAGATTATCATAATTCCTTTAGGCCTTAACAATGGCGGAGATTGGAATCTACCAGTTTGGATTTCTGGTTCCCTGCTCCAACCATCTTGACCCCCCCCCCCCCTTTATTCCCAGCCACCGCTTTTGGCTAGTGTTCTGTCTGTCAGAGTCACTAGTGAATGCCACGGCTGATACACGACCCCATTCAAAATCTCTTCATGAGTCTACATCTGAATTCCCCAATTCCTTCTAGTCTCCTCCCAGTTCAAGAACAGCACAAAGACAGACATTTTTTAATCTGCCACATTTAAAATCCAGCCAATGGCGCAAGGCAGCTGAAGGCCCCTTTACACGCTGAGCAAACATGTCAGGGAGGTACCTCAAGTAGCATAGAAATCATTTTGTCACAATTAAGTGCACCTCCGTGAACTGAACGTTTTAGCTGCTGCTTCCAATGCACAAGCCACAGAGGAAGACAAATCAAATGTAAGAGGCAGGTGAGAAAAGCCATGTTTAGCATATGGCTTCATCCAAACACACTTTGGGGCAAAACACACTTCTGTATCCTACGGAAACCCCAAGAGAACATTGCCAGTGCTGCATTGAGGAGCCGGTGATCAGCACTGTTATTATTTGTATCACCGGAGCACGTCTGAGGTTCAAAAGAGACAGTTCTAGAAGCCAGAGGGGCAAGGTGTGTGATGCCTCCACTCTGCTACCCATTAGTCATGGTAGGGCTGCATGAGTTACCTCATACACACAGCGAAGATAAACACCACAGGAAGTACTACTGTGGAAGGCCAGACTGACAGCTTTCCTCGTGGCCCTTGATTGGTATAGGTATTGGTATCGCCCAGGTGTACACCCAGGAAGTGTCTATGCAATGAAGTGGGCTTCCCTCTCAGTTTGCTCTTGGACGCCTGACCCCAGTTTGGACCCTTGGCTTCCAGCCTTGAACTCTAACTCCAACCCCTGGCTTTGATACCAGGGCTCTGACTCCGGCTCTGCCCTCTGGCTTCAGTACTTGGACTACAACACTGGCTTTGACGCCTGGTTTTGGTAGTTGGGGTCTGACTCTAGGCTTTGGGGCTTGAACTCTGACTCTAACTATGGATCCTGGCTTTGCCCCTTGAATCCTGGCTCTGTTCCTGCCTCCTGGCTTTGGTACTAGGGCCATGATGCCTAAGCCCTGGTCATGACAGCACCTCCAGGATCTAACGCAGATTAAGGCCGTACTGTGTTAGGTGCTGTACGAACACATAGCAAAAGACCATCCCTGCCCTGAAAACTGTACAATCTAACTAGACAAGAATGATAAAAGGAAGTAGAAAAGACATTATGTATTGTTTGTATTATAGTGGCACCTAGAACGGATCCGGACCCCATTGTGCTAGGTGCTGTACAAACAGTCCCCGCCCGAAAGAACTTACAGTCTAAGTATCAGCTCCATTTTACAGCTAGGGGAGTCAGTCACAGTGAGATTAAATGATTTGCCCCAGGTCACAATTGTGGCAAAGCTGGGAATTGAATCTAGTTCTCCTGCTTCCCATTCTACTGCTGTAACTGCAAGACCATCCTTTTTTTACACTGATCTCCTGCTACAGGCTCCAGCAGCAAAGGAGTGAACTATTTGCCTGGTTAGGTTCTGGTGTCTGAAAGAGAGACACAGCGTCAGCTGATAGCTATGCTTCCATTTGTGCTAATGTTCTTAGAAATTTATTTACTACTTTTCGGAAACATCCAAACAACCATCTCCTCAATATTAAACAGAAGTCCCAGCATTTCTATATCCTTAATGCCTTGCTCCTCATGATAACAAGCCATTCATTACTCCACTAAATCGCCGGTACAGTGCTAAATATGCCAATATGTGCACATAGCAGGGTGTGCATTGATTAAAAGCAAACAAAGCAAAACAGGAAGTGTTCTCTCTCTGCCTCTTTTCAGACAGCTCAGTTTTGACAGTTCTCCAGCCATTTGAGAGCCCTTCTCTGAATGGTTCTTCAGCCAGGATCTGAGGCTGCTGAATTGTAAAACAAAACTAATTTCAGGGGAAAAGCCTCTCTAGAATGAATAAAGAGAACCATTTATTTTAAGGAGGTAAATGTGGCCAATTTCATTTGCAGCTTGTTTAAGATTTATCAGATTTCTCTGAATGCTGAGTAATGGATGACATTCAAGCGCCTTCTTTATAAGTTTATATACTTTTTATGTTACGTTTTTCCATTCTCATATGCAGAGCTGGCAGCTACGTGTATACTTTTGATGTGTCCCACGCTGTTTTATGTAACTTTTCTTCTCACCCTTTAAGGGTTGTGGGACCTAGGGGTTAGCCCACCCGTCCCGTGGCACAGCCCTTTAAGATTTTGGGAGGTCTGAGGTGTGCCAGGACTAGGAAATAGGAGCTATTGGAAGAGAGGAAGAGGTCCTGGGAATAGGTAGTGTTTTTGGAAACAAAACCCATTACTGTCTCTTTAAGGGCCCACGATCAGGAGCCTTGCAGTGTCCCCCTCTCTCCCAGCCAGCTGGGATAAGCTTTGGGAACAGGACCAGCGTATATGTCGCCTTTTCTGGCATAGCAGGGGGCCAGGAGCAGGAGAAGGCTGTCTGTTGAACAATCCAAGCTAGAGGACTAATTGAGGGAAAGAGGCAGCTGAAGGTGAAGCTACTAGAGCCCTACAGCTGGGCTAAATTACAACCGCCGCTCCAAGGAGGAGAGCTGGGGGGGCTTCTGTCTTGAGGACAGAGAGGGAGAGAATGCCTGCAGTATGACCCAGCTGCTGCCGAAGAGGTTGGGAAGGGCCTTGGGGAAGCTCCTCCGTAGTTGGTTGGGAAGAAGCAACATGAGGAGACAGAACTTCAGAGCAGGACTAGTGGAGTTCACAGCCATGGGAGGGACACTGACAAACAGGGAAAAGCTAGGAGCAGCCCAAGGACAGGGCAAGAGATTGGAACAAGCGGTCCCTGGCTGGCTAACACAGGGTTCTTGGACTGGAACCGAGAGGAGAGGGCAGGCCTGCGTTCCCTTATCTCTCCTGCAGCAAGAGTGGACGTACAAGTCTAAGGACTTAAAGAGGCAAAGACAGATGAGTCCCAAATGGGGGCTGAAGGTCTGGCATGAAGACTCTGGGTTTCTGTTTGTACTTTTTCTGTTATCCCGGAAGGGGACTGAACTGAAAGGTGGCCTGTCCGGAGGCTCAGGTCACAGAAGCAGCCGTCTGCTACAACTGCAGAATGACAGATGACAGGGGGTGCTAGAGCAGACCAGCAACGCCGTGTCTTGGCATGAGAGAGCACTCTGGCGGTGAGTATGCCCTGTGACGATTGGCTAGTAATGATATTTTAAATGTCCATAAAGCTTTTCATCCCAAAATGCTTTGCAAATGCTATGCACCCAGCACCTCTGAAATGCAATCACCACGGCAGTGGAGAGCAGTAGTCAGCTCACATGCCACAGCACACAGGGGGGAAACTAGACAGGCAAAACCCAATAGGAGGGCCTCATCCAGTCAGCTGGAATTATTTATCACATCCTCATTTACGAAGAAAGGGGTCTGTCTACCTCGTAAATTGCACGGAAAACAGATGAGAACTGGGCTCATCCACAAGAGAGGCTGACACAACCATAAGCCAGCAATGGAGCGTTTATAGGAAAATGGAATTTATAGCGGCAGATAGATCATTAGTCCATTCAGCCTGGTATCCTGTGTTAATCAGTAGCCAATATCAGCAGTGGTTGAGAATTTCTTGATTCAACTTTTTTCATCTGCAAATACAGATTCGTTAAAACCGAAACTGTTCTCAGGAAAGGGTCAGGTTGGGTGAATTTCCTGTTTCGAAATTGTTCTGAAAGGGGCAAAACAGGATGTTTTAATCAAGTTCCAGTTTTTGGCTCAAAATTACTTTTTTGTTTCAAAATGTTAGTTAAATTTATAGGGAAACTTTTAATTTAAAAAGTAAGCATCGGAACACCTGACAAGGCTTCAACACTGCATACAACATTGAAATAAAACGTTTTGAAATTATTGACACAAAATGTTTTGCTTTGACCTGATCAGAAATCTTTTTGGATTTTCAGTTCTCAAAAACTTTCAAGATTTTGACTTTTCATCTTGTTTTGGGACAGGACAAATTTTTGAAATCATGGAAATTCTTGCAGGACAGGAAAATCATACCGTACCCAGCTCTAGCCAATATCTTCAAAGGAAAGTGATAATTTCCTAGAACGTATTTAGCAGTATATTGAGTGATATGTATATGTGGGGAGATGGCAGGTATGATCAATTTATACCCCAAAGCATGACACTGGATTAGCCTTATGATAATTACAAATATTACAAGTATATTGCATTTCATTACAAAATACTGCTCAATAAATTATAAAGCACGCTGCAATATCCAGCCACCCAAGTACGTTCCTTTACTTTCACAAAAGGAAAAACCTACTCTAGCTAAATGTAGGCTGATCTGAGGGCAGGCAGGCCACTTCAGCCTTGAAATAGAGTGGTGCAGAAGAAGTGCCCTTTGCAGCATCTCCATGTGGAAGGCACTCGTGATTGTAATCACCGTGCACTGCACATAAACTCCCTTATATTCATCACAGATTAAGTGTAGGAAGCAAAATATGGTGACTAAGCAGGCACAATCCTATTCAGCCCCACTACAAACACGACTTCAATGCCATTAATATGCTGAGACAGCTGTACGGTATAATGGGAATTAGTTAAAACTGCAGAATGCTGCAAAACACAAGACAGAGGGGGCCCTGGTGTAATCTGATGTCGCTTCCTCTGCACCACTTTACCATATGCTTAAAGACTGGTGGGAAAGCAAGTTAGCAACAGAACATTTCCCACCACCGGCTGCTCTTATTGCTCCTTGGTTCGCACCTGCTGTCACTGCTGCAGCAGTGGAGACTGCTTGTCTCCCTTTCAAAGTATTAATGTTATCCCCATTTTCAGTACGGGTGGGGTGGGGGAGACACCAATCATTGGTAACATGTGCGATCGCGTGCCATGTCAGCTAGCGTTGTGAAATCCTATTACTCTGGGGTTTCTGAGTTTTAAATGTCCCCCGCCTAGAAAAGAGAGAGAATGAAAAAGACAGAAAGTTACATTTGTTCTACTTCACTTGGAAGAGACCAGGTTTGTCTATTTCCATGCCAGTCTTTTTGTGTCCATGAATGATCCAGCTGCTTTTGGGAAACTCTTTCTAGATATCCCAGTTGTACAGCGGAGACTCTTATAGCTAGAACCAAAATAGCTGAGCTAGGGTTACGCACTTACGACTTGATCCACCTCCCGATGGATCTATTACTAATGGATCAGTCCCCTACAGACAGATTTTCAAAGGAAGAATCAATAGGAAGGAAGCGTATATATCCAGGTGCGTGCACACAACCTGCCTGTTGTGGGAATGAAGGGTGGGGGTTAGTTTTGTAGGCGTCATGGTGTGTGATGGGGCATACAGGCCCCATGCTGGAGAGGAAGGGGTTAATGGGGGCCCACTATAGCTACAGAGGAGGTCAGATGCGAGGAGAAGGAAGTTAAAAAGAGGGAGCCTAGCTCAGCTGGGGTCTGACCAGGAGGGAAAGTAGAGCCATGCTTCTCCATTGGTGAGAAAAGCCTGGCTTCAGCAAAGCATCTGAGACTGCTGGCTGGCTGGATAAGCTGTCCCAGTGGATGGGATGACTGGGTCCTGGGAGCCTGATCAAAGGAATGGCTGTGGAAAACGGGCCCTGAGTAGAAGGGTGGGGGCTTGTTGAAGACTAGTTGGATGAATCTGTTTTGAGTTCTTGGTTTTCTCTTATTTTTGGACTTTAATACTGTGAAAGGGATGGGACTCAAGTGTTCCTTAGCCAGAGGGCTAAAACACCACTGCACTGGACCGTGTAAGAGATGGTGACCAACCCCAGGAGTATTATAATTAGTACTGCCACCAGAGGGAATTCAGTACCCTCTCTCAAATCCTGGAAGTCTTTGCTGGGTCAAAATTCCCACTGAAGTCAAAGGGAGCACTACTGGAGTAAAGTCCATAGGATTTTGCCTTATGTGTGGATAATAATCCATTACAAACGGTTGGGTAATAGATGTCCAGGCCAGAAGGGATCACTGTGACCATCTAGTCTGACATCCTGTGTAACACAGGCCATAGAACCTCCCCAAAACAATTCCTACAACATATCTTTGAGAAAAGCATCTAATCTTAATTTAAAAATTTCCAGTGATGGAGAATCCATCATGACCCTTGGTAAGTTGTTCCAGTGGTGAATTACTCTCAGTTAACAAGTGTGCATTTTTTCCAGTCTAAATTTGTCTAACTTCAACTTCAAGCCATCGGAGCATGTTGGACCTTTCTCTGCTAGACTGAAGAGCCCATTATTAAATATTTGTTCCCCATGTAGGTATGTAAAGACTATAATCAAGTCACGCCTTCTCTTTGTTAAACTAAATAGACTGAGCTACTTGAATCTATCAACGTAAGCCATGTTGTCTAATATTTAATCATTCCCATAGCTCTTCTCTGAATCCTTTCCAATTTATTAACATCCTTCTTGAATTGTGGACTCCAGAACTGGACACAGTATTCCAGCAGTGGTCACACCAGTGCCGAATGCAGAGGTAAAATAACCTCTCTACTACTCGAGATTCTCCTGTTTATGAATTCAATTGTTGCATTAGTTCTTTTGGCCAGTGTCACACAGGGAGCTCGTGTTCAGCTGATTATCCACCACAACCCCCTAATCTCTTTCAGAGTCACTGCTTCCCAGGAGAGAGTCCCCCCTCAGGTAAATATGGTCTACATTCTTTGTTCCTAGATGTATACCTTTACATCTAGCCATATAAATGCACGTTGTTTGCTTGGACCCACCTAATTATGCAACCCAAATTGTTCTGTAGCGGTGACCTGTCCTCATCATTTACCACTTGCTCAATTTTTTTGTGTCTTCTGCAAACTTTATCAGTGATGATTTTAAATCATCAGTCTAGCGGTCATCTAGGTACTTGCATGATTCCCATCCCTGTAGTAGTATGAATGCTACATGAACTTTGCAGTTCCCAGGGTTATCTGTCTCTTATTTTACTAAAATTAGTTTTCCCATCTCTAATCTCATTACCTTTTGTCACTTCTACTGTGACTTTGCCTTGGCACAGGGTGAGCAGTGGCAGAACCTGATGCTGATGCATGGCATGGCAGGGAGAGAAGGATATAATATGACAGAGCGACATTGCTGGGAAGAAAGCATTCCATTTGCAAATCACACACTGTATCCACGATCTGTCAGTGGTCAGGCCATGCTTATTGAGATGGATAGAAGCAGAGTGAACAAAAGCTATTTCCATGAACTGGCAGACCTCATGTTGCACAGAAACATAGAAATGACACATAGGCAGTTCAATGTGCAGGGGTTGAAGTGGGTTGGCTCTTGGCATCTCAGAGAGCTGGTACTTTTATTGGGAAGCTGCCATCTGGTGCACTGGAAGCTTTCATTATAAATAAATAAATTGTCATTATGGTTGCAAAGGTGACCTTCCAAACATGAGACAAGTGTAAACTGATGCAGCTGACTCTGCAGATAGCCTGACATAAGAGCGCTGCGAGATGAGACCTGCTGATACTCGCTTTGAGGGTGAACTCTGTGCCCTAACAACGGCCACTTAAATGTCAATATAGTGAACTGTTTCACTGCTGCTCAAACATGTACGAGAGAGACAAGTCAGACTGATGGGCTGATGTCCCAGGCACAGTGTGTAAGAAAGAAGAGGATCAATGGCTCTGAAGGTCTGTACAATCGAGTGGAGTCTTAGTCTGGCACTTCTTGTGGGTGTTTCAAATAAGCAGAGCACAATTTGTGAGTGGAGCCTGGGAGGAACCCACTGCTTTGTATTCTCCATTTTCCTGCCACTAACCTGAGGCTATCAAGTGTCTATCTTAAGGAGGCAAAACTCTTGAGCCTATCTGAATCCATGGACTTCTGATGGCAACGTTGCTTGAGTCTGGGTCACCCGCTTGCAAGTTCTTTATCTCAAGCAAATGAGGTTCTGACCACAATTGCAAAATTAATCACGAAGGGCTAGACGGTCATCCTGCGATCTGCCCTGAATCACAATTCATTCCCTGATTCTCCCAGCACAGTGGCTCAGCTGCATTGGTCAGCACACGGGAGGAGGGGAAACAGGTTCCAAGGTTCCACCCACTTCCTGCTCCTGCATACTAACTCCCCACCCATCTGCACAGGAGATGAAGGAGCAACCGAGTGATGGCTGCTCCAGTCATTGTAACTCACAAAGTGGGTTACTCATGCAAGGGTGTAATGGGGTACTTTACACCCTATGGCTGCCTTACATGGGCATGTAGGCATCAATTGTGAGCCAGCTTAAGTGAAAGTAACATCACAGGTGTTTTGCCTGACTAAGGAGTGCCAAACAGGACTTTAAATTCTGCCTTGAGTTACACCAGTGTAGGTCCGTTGACTTAATTAAGTTACTAGAGCTACACTGGATGACATTGGGGGCTTGTCTACACAGTAGTTAACTTGCCAGTAGTATAAGACCATTGGTCTACAGGAGTGTTTCCAAAGTGCAGCTTGACAAAGGGACCCTTCAGGGCTCAGATGTGAAAATGTTGTCGTCCACTAGCCCCTTTGCTAAAGGACCCCTCACAACTTGCCTCCACGTGCCTCTGACCTGCTCATAAGCTCATCCACGTGGGCCTGTAATCTCTTCTTTCTCTTTTAAACCATAGGATGGGAGCTTCATGCAGAGAATAAGATGGAAGGCTCTGTCTACACCCACCTGCCCAGCAGGAAACACTAAACACAATTCAACAGGGCCAGATATTTATTTCACAGCCATAAAATCAGATTTTTAAAAGTGTATTTTGGGTGGTGACTGTAGCCAAGACCTGGAATATTAATTGGATATCCCTCTCACCATAGACAGCTGTCCTTGGGACAGACTGCTTGAATATCTCTGCCTGTGATTCGTGCCCTCAATTAATGTATTTGATCCTCATCTGGTCTCTTGGCTGCCTGCATTCCCACATGTATGGGCAAGTGTTCGAATCACACTCGACCGGCAATGCCAGAGGAAACCAGGGCTTTCTTGGGTTTCAAGGAAGGGTGAAGATACTGTAGGTAACCCTGCTGCCAGTGAAGGTTTGCAATGTTGGCTTTAAGAGAGAAGACAGTTTTGCTTTTGCAAGGTGCTCCTTGCATAGCTAATCCTGCTAGGCTCCATGTAGTGACAGCAATTTACATTTAGATAACACTTTTCATCCAACATAAAGGGCACTAGGTCAGCTACTGGGGATGAACCTCAATGAACTGCCTCTTTATTAGATTTTCCAGTTCCAAATTGTCTCCCAGGACACATCAGCATCTCTTGCTCAAAGCCCTCTCTGGTACTACTATAGCTCACATACAGTGGCTCCCATGGACTGTGTTCTCTTTCCTGCGTCTCTCTCCAGCAAGTTGATCGAAAGGCTGGTTGGTTTGTGATAGGCAAACCAGTTTGTGTGATGTGACAGCTGGCCCAAGTTGTGGGATCTCCAACCAAACATGAAGTGTTATGCTGGGTTCACAAGCATTTCCTTCTACTGCAGGGGCTCAGAGTGTGTGTTGCTCCAGCTTTTGGATTTCGGTGTGAAAATGTGCACAGAGACCATTCCTCTTTTCTTGTGCTGTTTCAGCTGCTGACAAAGCTATTCTGACAACTATTTCAAGCCTTGGATAAAAATCCACTGCCCTGATGCTGTTAAATTGTGTCGAGCGGGATTATAATTACTGACCAAAAAAAACTGCATCTGAAGAAGTGAGGTTCTTACCCATGAAAGCTTATGCTCCCAATACTTCTGTTAGTCTTAAAGGTGCCACAGGACCCTCTGTTGCTTTTTACAAAAAAAAAAAAACTGTGTTAAACGAACATTATTAGGGTTGCAAAATCAAGCACTCAAAAGTTAGGAAATGCCAGTCTTAATGTGCAGTCTTAATTCGGCCCCCTTGTGCATGTGCATTCTGATACAATCTTCAATTACATGATCACGTACCATTTTATCCATAGGACCCTTGCCTTATTCAGTGCACGGATTGCACAGTCCTCACTTACCAAGCAGCTATTCAATATTTCATTGTTCAGTGAATGGCTCCATGACTCAGTTACCTCACACTATTCAAAGCCTGAAGACAAAATTATCAATTTCCTCTTGGGTTTTTCTATGACACTCATCATTAAGGTATCTGCACGCTAGTCAAATATTAATGAATTTATCTGCACAACACTTGTGAAATGAATGGGTATTACCCCCACTTTACAGATGGGGAACTGAGGCACAGAGGGATAAAGGTTAAAAATATCCACTAATTTGGGATGCCCAGTTTGAGAGAGCTAGGACCACCTGATTTTTTCAGAGTACTTAACATTAGATAGCACTTCATATGTTCAAAGCACAGCTCCCATTGTCCTCAGTCCTCGCTGTGAGTGCTCGGCACCTCTGCAAATCAGACCCAGAGTCTCAAATTGGACACCTGATGAGGAGCAAACCATTCTTTTTGCGGATACAGACTAACACGGCTGCTACTCTGAAACCTTTCATTAGTGACAAAGTTTGGTTTCAGTGACTTGCTTAGCATCACATAGGGACTCTGAGAGAGAGGCAGGGAGAGAATCCAGTTCTCTGGGGCAGCTTTCAGCTGACTTAACCATGAGACCCTCCTCTCTTTTCCTACAACCCCCTGCCTCAGATATGCTACACCATCCAACTTCTGCAACAAATGAAGCAGGGGTTTAAAGGTAACAACCTCCTTCACGCCACAACCCTGACCAGGTCCATCCTGTGCACAGAATGAGGCTGAGTCCTGTGACACACACTCTTTTGCCCATTTGCCCCCAAGCACAAGTCTTTCTGCTCTGTCCCCTCTAACCTGTCCCAATTTTGTCTTTTCTCCACCTCGGCTCTTTGGCCCAGTCCCAGGCTCCTCACCTAGCCAGCCCCAATCTCCACTTCTCAGATTTCTCATCCCAGTCTCTTTACCCAGCCAGTCCTAATCTCTCCCTCAAAGCTCCTCATGGGATCTGTCACTCTCTCCAACCAAGGCCTCCAGATGCCCTCCCCGCCCACATTTCCCCATCTCCATTGGCTCCTGGTCCCAATCTCCTTCCTCAGATTCCTTGTCCAATCTCACTGACTCCCCAGCACCTGGTCTGTTCCCACTCCCACCCCCCACCCTGGCTCCTCATCAGCTCTTCCTCCCCTCCCCCCATCACCTGCTCCAACCTGCCGCACTGGTTCCCAGTCCCAGGATGCTGAGGAGCGGATAAAAGGGGAGATATGGAGACACAGGCACCCTGCACACATCCATTAATATGGGAGTGAACATAATGCTGGTTCAGGCGAAGTAGAGTGTGGGGCAGGCAGACATTGGGCAAGGCTCCCTGTACATCTCTGCCAAACCAGGTTGGCGCAATGCTGAACTGAGCCCAAATGATGGGTGCCACAAAGCCACCAGAAGAGCCCAGTGGGGAAGTTCTCTGATGTAGATGGAGTCGTTGGCCGATGCAGGGTCATCACAGGAGACTTTGCATGGCTGGGGCATCGTCACAGCCCAGCTATACCTGGCTGCTGAAACAGTCTATATGGGCTGGCGCACATGTTAGAGCAACTTCCAGGGCTGCTCTCTCCTGCAACAGGACCTTTCCCTGCCCCTGACAGCCCCATCACAGGGGAGGTACACAGCCACCTTTCCACTTCTGCTTTGATCCCCGAACAAAGCTCAGCTCAGATACGCCCCCACATGCCACAATGATGGGTGCAATATAAACAGACTAGCAACCCCTTTTTCATTCCAGTCCAGAAGCTCTCTCGAGAACTGATTGCCAAGCTGTGTGCTACTGGTTTTGTGACAGATAAACAAAGAGCTGAGGCCACCAAATAGATTTTCTAGCTCCAGCCCCACATAGTGTAAGCTCAGAGATTCATCGATATCCAAAGCCAGGAAGGACATTTTATTAACATCTAGTCTGACTTCCTGCATCACACAGACCAAAGCTCATATGCACTAGAAAAAGCCATATTTGACTAAATCAGACGTCAGCACTGACAACCACATTTTTCCTTCCCCACCCCACCCCCTTTGGACAAGGAAAGTCATTTCCAGAAAATTCCTTAAAACGAGCTATAGGTGGCCACCCGGGATTTACAGAGCCAGTTCTCAACTGACGGTAACTTAATCTGAGCCTCCGTATTCCAGCAAAATGTGGTAAAACATGATAAGGTGAAGCATCAATCAAGAGGAGATGAAGCACAACTAATTGACTTACCTAGATTATTTCAAAAGGGGTGTTTTGTTTTGTTTTTCCCGCATTGGTGACTTTGCAGGAGCTGAAAATGCATCTGTCTCTCTCACTCTTGCTCTTGTTTTGAATGTCTTCACCTAATTTTTTTAAACATATGGTTTGAAGCTGGGAGACTTCATGCTCAGTGACTCAAAAATATATTGAGCATATGAAAAATAGGGAATTAGTGAAATCTCAATGCATAACACATTGTTACTGTGTAGGATTTCCTGTTTGTCAGTGGGGAAAAATAGACACGCAAGATGCAAAACTTGAATGAATGAATAAAAAAAAAAGTCATGAATAACATTTACCTACTAAACACCACAAAGTTTTACAAAGGTACAAACTTCAGCATATAAGGCACAATCTAGCAATGGGAAAGGGGGTATGATTTGTCTTCCAGTGCCCTCTCCATTTCTCTGCTGGTGAATTTCAAGTTGGACCTGAGCCCCACAGTTAATGTGTAATTGCATCCAGGTATTGGCTGAGACCCTTCTCCAGTAAAAATCCCCCCATTGGACCAGCTGTTTAGAGGTTAG
This sequence comes from Chrysemys picta bellii, assembly GCF_011386835.1. Lineage (NCBI taxonomy): Eukaryota > Metazoa > Chordata > Testudines > Emydidae > Chrysemys > Chrysemys picta. Next base: position 11,465,822 of record NC_088799.1, on the reverse strand, counting down.
CTGCAGAGAGGAAAGAGGGGGAGAATGAGAACCCCCAAGTCATAAAGCACTTGTGAGACAGAGCATTCATAGGACAACATGGCTACCTGTGAGGCTTTAAGAGCTACCAGCTAGCAGTAAATACTTTAGCAACAAGTAACATGGGGAGGGAAGGAGGGCAAGGATATTGAAGCATTCAATATTTTCTGGTTTAACAACTGGTGCTCTTAGGAGCCATCCCACTGGTCTAGAGTAGTACCATGCACTGGGATCTGAGCTGGAGATTCAGCCTCCTCTTACAACAGTTGGGCCATTTCAGATTACGATTGCTATAGAGGCAGTTCTTTAAAGCATTGGAGGGAAATTGAGGGGAGCACCCACAGGGCTCATAGCATTGGAGGCTATGGAGTAAACTATGCCCAGTCTTCCTTAGCCAGCAGGACAGCCAGGCAAAAAAGGTTTCTTTATTTAGTAATGAGGGAGCCCACAGGAGCGTTTTGTTTCTTTTCTCTACCCTTTCAAACCAATACGAAGGGCAAAAAGAAAGGTCAGTGCTTTGCTGGATAAATTTTGACCACTACTATACAGAGGTCTATAAAATCATGAATGGTGTGGAGACGGTGAATAGGGAAGTGTTTATTCCTTCATATAAAGCACAAACCAGGGATCACCCTATGAATTTAATAGGCAGCAGGTGTAAAACTAACTTGACATACTTCTTCACACAACACACAGAACTTGTTGCAAAGGGATGTTGTGAAGGCCAAAAGTATAATTGGGTTCTAAAAAAAGTAGATAAGTTCATCGGGCATAGGTCCACCAATGTCTAATAGCCAAGATGGTCTGAGATGCAACCCCCATGCTCTTGCTGTCCCTAAACCTCTGATTGCCAGAAGATGGGACTGGACAACAGGAGCTGGATCACTCAATAATTACCCTGTTCTGTTCATTCCTTCTGCAGCATCTGGTATTGGCCATTGCTGGAAGACAGGATACTGGGCTACATGGAGTTTTGGTCTGACCCAGCATGGCCATTCTTATGTTCTTATATAATACACCTGTTTGTTACATCCACCAACCTATTTATGTAGTCCTTGCAACTTGTTCTTATATGGTTAATTTTCTAGCAAGCAATTGCTTTGCCAACTAGGAGCAAGCAGTTATTGCCGTGGGTAGCCTGAAGCTCGGCCTCTGAATGGTTTTGACTCAGGGCTGAATTCCTTCAGAGTAGGAAACTGCACAGAGCAGTGTTTTGAAACCTCTTTATAATATATTAACAAGACTGGTGTGTCAGGTGAAAAGGCATATAAATTACTATTTGTCAGGCTTAATTGGACTGACGTAACAGGTAGAGAAGGGTTGGATATTTCCACGGTTTTCTTTTTAATTTTTCTTTTCTGTTTTACATGTCACCTTTTATTTTAATTGGTATGTGTCTTATCTCTATAATTTATTTGTATGACGTTCATCTTTTTGTCAGTGATGAAGTACCAGCATAGTACACCACTCATGAAAACTGAATGGATGGCCTTTTAATTGATCGCTAAGCTTTTTTTAAATAGGAGATTTATCTAGGAAAAAATTAAATAAAATAAACCCTATCTAGAAGGAGTGCTGATTTTATACAGCACTTCCCACTGAGCACTTTCTGAAATGTTTGTGAAAGCCAAAGGAAATAATGGGAGGTATTACCACCGAAACAAAATGTCAAAACATTTAAAAATTTTCCACACGGAACATTTGAAGATGAAAAAGTCAAAATGAAACATTTTGAAATAGTCAAAGCAAAATGTTCCAACTCTTTCTATGTTGTTGTTTTTTTCCACTTTTTTCAGCTGAAATCATTTTTCAAGTTTGATCCAAATTCACAAATAGTTTTGGTGCCCCCCAAAATGTTTTTTTCCTGCTAAAGCACTACTCATCAAAAATAGTTTGCCCAACTCTACTTCAGGTCTCAAAATATAATTGTAAATGAAGAATCATCATCAAATAGGGGTTTTTCTAGTGAGCCCCACAGGGATTGATTCTTGGTTCTATGCTATTTTGACGTTTTTATTAATTACCTGGAAGAAAACATAAAATTGTCACTGATAAAGTTGCAGATGACATAAAAATTGGGGAAATGTAAATAAAGAAGAGGACAGGTCACTGAAACAGAGCCATCTGGATCTCATGATAAGCTGGGCACAAGCAAACAATACGGATTTTAATATGACTAAATGTATATATCTAGAAACAAAGAATGCAGACCATACTTCCATGGTAGGGGCCCAATCCAGGAAATTAGCGACTCTGAAAAGACTTGGGGGTTCTGATGGATAATCAGCTAAACATGAGCTCCCTGTGCAACAATGTGGCCAAAAGGACTACTGCAGGCCTTGAATACATAAATGGGGGAATTTTGAATAGGAGTAGGGAGGTTATTTTACCTCTGTATTTGGCACTGGTGCGACCACTGTTGGAATATTGTGTCCAGTTCTGATCTCTACAATTCAAGAAGGATGTTGATAAATTGGAGATGGTTTAGTGAAGAACCACAAGAATGATTAAAGGATTAAAAAACATGGCTAAAGTAATAGAGGCAAGGAGCTCAATATATTTAGCTTAGCAAAAAGAAGTTTAAAAGTTGACTTGATTACAGTCTCTAAAGTCCGAACAGGGGGAACAAATATTCAATAATGGGCTCTTCAGTCTATCAGAGAAAGGTATAACGAGATCCAATGGCTGGAAGTTGAAGCTAGCCAAATTCAGAATGGAAATAAGGCATACATTTTTAACAGTGAGAATAATTCACCACTAGAACAACTTAAAAAGGGTTGTGGTGGATTCGCCATCACTGACAATTTTTAAATCAAGATTGGATGTTTTTCTAAAAGATATGTGTTCTAGGAATTATTTTGTAGAAGTTATGGCCTGCATTATTCAGGAGGTGAGAATAGATGGTGACAATGGTCCCTTCTGGCCTTGGAATCTATGAAGGGTACACCCTCTGCAAACTGTTCTTACTAGAGATAAGTCTCAAAATTCTGGATTTTTGCAAACCTCTCAAACTCAGGTCTTGTCCAGTAAGGTGCTGAGTAGTTTATGGGAAATGAACATACAACTTAGAGTGTCTGTTTTTTGGGTCTGGGACTCTCTTTTTGTTGTGTGTTTGTACAGCACCTAGCACAACAGGGTCTAGGTCCATGACTAGAAATAGTAATTAATAATTACAGTGGGGGTGAGAGTGCTCAACAATGCCCAGGAGGCTCTGAGCACCTTGTAGGATCAGTCCCTATTGATGGGGTTCACAAAACTATTTCCAGTTCATGAACTTTGTTTTTGGCATGTGTATAACTGAAGTCCTGGCTTTTGTAACCACGTTTCTCTAGCTAAAGGAAAGTAAGTCTTATATTTGGGATAGAAGAAATCACCCAAGCATGGGCTGGCACAAGTCATTGCACTACAGAATATTAACCTACTCTATAACGCAGCAGAATTTATAATGTAGTATCATTAGATGTATCGTTAATGTAGATATCAGTGATGCATCAAGTGTCCAGCATTCAGGACTCTAAAAGGTGTTTTATTTTTTTCATTTATAGTTTTCCATCTGCTCCATTTTTCATTTGACTTTTTTGCCATTTGATTTTGTTCCCTGGTCTCTTCCCTACTTCTTTTTTCCACATTCTCCCCTAAGAGGAATTGGGAATCCAACAGCATCCTATATCAAGTCAAATTTTCAAATGGAGTCTGACTTCCATGGAGTGACACTGATTTACATTGGCTGAGAATTGGCCATTTATACTCAGATTTGCAATTATATGGTTGATTGGAATTCACATACTTAAATATTTTATGACTCCCCCATCAGTATGAAATTGAAAATTAATTCCAATGGGAGCAGTACAGTACCCACATAGAAGAGCTTCTGATTTGCAAGGTAAATTTTATATCAACCCCCTGTGTTTGATTTGCTCAAATGAATTTGTCTCCACCGTTCCCAGTACTTAACAAGCTCCAACAATAACCCTGCCCGGTAGTATCCCTGCTTTCCTGGGGTGTCTCCAAAACACATGCAGGCACCTAAAGGCGCTAGCTCTGCCAGGTTGAATTTTGGATTTCTGATTAGGATAACGGTCCATAGCTGATCAGCCTACTCATTTTATTAATGACCTAAGCTTCATTCACACCTGTGCCTTCAGAGGTAACTGACTGCTATGCTGCTCTCCTAGTGAAGTGAAACAGAAGGTTAACGCTATTAACAAGAGTAGACTTGTGCCGGTGCAGTACTGGAGTGTTGGTATACTGGATTAAATAAAACCCTGCATATTTATAACCACAGAGATACTGCATGCCTGACTGCAGAAAAACAGCTTTAAACCCATCTAGTGTTTCTGAGCAGTGCTTTGGCACTGGAAGAGGAAATGGTTTTCTGTTTATGTTTTATGACTGCATTTTAAAGGTTGTTCAGGCCCAGGAAATTAGTTTTATAATACTACATAACTGAGACTCATCTAGGAGCCAGGATTTGTCTGCGGTGGGGCAAATGGCGGTCCTGACCCAAGCGCCTCCTACTCATGATACCAAACTGGGATTGAGCAGATCTTTACAACTTCGATGCCTCTCCTTTTTTCATGTGTGCTTTGAGCAGCAGGTCAGTTGTTCGCAATGTTAGCGTTTGTGCGATCATTATTAAGCTTCTGCGTTCGCCCACTCCTTAAGATGAATGAGAGCATTTTACATGTCTCTCAGAGCTAGAGCTGGTCTTTTTAAGGGAATGTTAGTCCATCAGAAAATGCCACTTCATCAAAGTCAAAATTTTCCACAAGACTGTGTCCATTTTGAGGAAATTTCATTTTGAAAAACAAATTGGAAAAAAGAGTTTTGATAAGGAAAATGGTTTGGTTTTACCTTTTTATCAGATGGGACCATTTCAATTTCTTGTTTTGAAATGATTCATTTTGAAATTCTATGATAAAATGTGTAAAATGTAAAAATCGGAATGAAACATTTCAGTGTTATTGAAACAAAGTTTCGATTGACCTGAAATGAAATCACATTTGGTGGCAAATTTCAAAATGTCAGAATTTCACACAGAACAGAAATTCTGAGTTTCAACCAACTCTGCTCAGAGCTACAGTTTTGGGCTCCCTGCAGATGCAGACAGCCATCACTGCATTGATTTACATTTGGTTCACTTTGTTTAAAGTTATCTGTGCACCAATAAGAGCTAGAGACTTCATTCTTTTAAATAATATTTTTTTAAATTCTGTAGCATAACATGTAGGCATTAGAGGATACCTGCTCACCCTGTCCAGTGCGTGGACTTGTCCTATGGAGCAGGATCATTTAATATTTCCATTTGAAGTCTTCAACTCAAAGTCTAAGAAATGCTTGTAGCTGGTTTTTTGGTTGGCTTTTGATACAACATTTAAGGGCTCTAAGAATGTACTGGCCCTGTAAGGGTCTACCTGGGTATAGCACATTACTGTTACTGGTTTCTGACCAGAATAATGGGATGTAGGAGTTGCAACTTGGAGGGACCCTAGACTTTATAGATGCAGCAAAGCATTCTGGGAAGGTTGCTAGGGGAATATTAAGAGCAGCCTTTCCTCAGAAACAATGAGAAACTGGAAGGGAATAAGGTTAAACCAAGCAAAGGGCCCAGAATGGGGTTTAGAAGAGTCTGGAAGAAGACATAGAGGAAGTACCCAAAGGAGGGGTGATGTTTTGGGCTTGAAAGTCAGAGATTGGGGGGAGACCTAGAGTTGCTTGTGGGTCTCAACAGGAGTTGAAGTCTAGGGGGTAAAAGACTGCTTGTGAGTACTGGACTGAGGGTTTTGGTGATGACACTGAATTTTTGTTTCCCTGGAAGAGCACGAGTTGACTTGTTTTGGCTAGAGGGCTAAACTAACCTATACAGAAAAGAGGAAACTAGATATATTCATGGAGGTTAAGTCCATTAATGGCTATTAGCCAGGATGGGTAAGGAATGGTGTTTCTAGCCTCTGTTTGTCAGAGGGTGGAGATGGATGGCAGGAGAGAGATCACTTGATCATTACCTGTTAGGTTCACTCCCCCTGGGACATCTGGCATTGGTCTCTGTCGGTAGACAGGATACTGGGCTGGATGGACCTTTGGTCTGACCCAGTATGGCCATTCTTATGTTCTTATGAAAGTGAGGCAGTGACCACACGTGTCCAAAGAAGGAGACATAAATCACTCTTACAGGGGCTAATTTCCAAAAGCAGCCTCTAAATATGTGACCTCAAAATTATGTGCCAACTTGCCTATGCAACTTTGGACAGTCGTGTTTTATGAGTGTTCCAAAATGTGAATTGCAGTGTGCAAATGGTATTTCAGTACACAGCTTAGGTAGTGAGCCCTCTAAGTACCCATTTGGTCTCATGGATATGTTATTGCCACATAAACAAAAATCTGGCTTTTGGGGGGAAGACCAAAATAGCATGGCTGAATATTAAAGCCAAATAGAGGCTGGGCCAAAGCCACTTTGCAGATTTGGTCATGACTGTTTCATGGACACGTTAGTATTAGAGAAACAGTTTCTAAAAATGGTTGAGTTGTTAGGGCTGCTGCATCTGCCAACCAGCAACTAGCTATTACACTGGAATTAACCAATCCCAGTCATTAGCAGCATTCCCCAGCAGGGGTCTGGACGCAGCGCACAGGCATCTAGCATGTTACTGCAATTGAGGCACTAACCAGAATCCTTGCAGCACCATTAAGTGAGCTGTAAAGGGAGCCTCCACCCAGCTGATCAGATAAAAACTGTGCCAACCTAGTCCCAGGCAGAAGCTGCTCTTCCAATGTCTTCTGACTCAAAGCCTGAGACAAGGAGGTGAGCAGTGAGTATCCTGCGGGGTGGGAATCATTTTTAAAATTTTACAGAGTGCAAAATAGGGTTGTCAAATTTGGTTGGACGTGTTCCTGGAGGTTTCATCATGTGACATAATCTTTAATTAAAGACTCCAGGATAATCCTACGTGCAAAGGCAAAGCGAAACAAAGAGTAAAAGGGAAAGAGTTAGTTTTGATGCACTATTTAGCTCATTTACATCTAGATCAAACCCTAGAAAGACACTACTTATTGGAAAGAAGAGATCCAAAATCTCATGCAGTGTTATTATGAGGCTGGAAGCAGAGCGTTCCTGGTGCAGGGTCCCTAACTGTGGAACTTGCTTCCTCAGGGGGCCTATCGGAGTCAGAGTTTGTTAGCTCTGACAGTGTGGTGCAAGGTTCATCTTTACAGGTATCCCTTTGGCTAATCCAAGTCACTCCGTCTTCTTTCTGCATCGCTTTATATTGACATTTATCCCAGACGCTAAAGCAATGGGTGCTACCGAGCTATTAAACAAGAAATCTCAGCAGTGTTCATGAAGCAGAACTTCTTCCAGGTGAAATGTTCTTTAGTTTGTTCCCCGTTCTGCTGCAGCGCATCCCAGGCACCGAAAGCTGCAAATTACTTGCGTCAGTGCTCATCAGTAAGAGCCCTTCACAAAAGAAACTCGAGAAATTAAATCAATACACCTCAGCCAACTTATCAAAAGTGCTCAAGATGTTTAGGTCATTAAGCAGCAATAGAGAGTAATGAGAAAAACAAGATCGCACGTCATTCGTATTAACTGCAGTATGTTGTATCGGTTTTGGTTTCCAAATGAAAAGCTGCATAGCAAACAGGGAAGCTGATTGAGGTGTAAAATGTGAACCTACTAAGGTCACGGAGAGGGCAGGAGGAGAACAAGGAGCTAAAATTTGTCCCTCAGAGCAAATGAGAATGCAGGAACTCTGCATCAGCTTCTGTGTTCGTTAATTTAACAAACAATCATGGATGAATTTAGTGCTCATGAATGCAAAGCCCTAATAAATGGATGGAGCCAGAACCACTGCTGGGTGGGAGCTGGGCAAGCTTCCCAGACATAGCTGTGCCAATGTACCTCAGTCTTGACCTGCTGCAGCCTGGGGTCTCTCTTCACCACAGGTTGCCAATCACTGTAGATAAATGGAGTCCATCTGAAGAGACTACCAAATTCATTTCCATTTGTAACTTAAACCCAGGCCTTTAACGGCAAAAAGGTAGCATACTAATTCACTGTCGTCCACTTTGAAGACCCTTGGCTTCTTTAATAATACGAAGCTTCACTAAAGAACTGTAAAAAACTATTTCACAATACTCCTGAGTGAAAGGTAATTGTTATTTCCCCCCATGTTACAACTGAAGAAACTTAGATGTAGAGAGGTGATGCCATTACAACACAGGAGATCGTGGCTCACAGAATCAGTTCTGTACTGATTCATCCAGAACATGCTGCCTTATCATGGTGACACTGAAGGGCTGCCTCACCCCTTATTTAACTCCATAGCAAAACTATGCCTGTTTTAAATGGGAACAGAATTAAATGTTAGTGGAACATTGTTAACTATCCAGGTTTTGTCTGCAGCTAAACATCTATCCAGCTTTCGCACCATAAAAGCCCTCAAACCTGGCTTCTCCGTACAGCTGGCTGGAAAATGGGAACAATCTGTCCCATATCTTTGTCAAAACATTTTGAAAATTTTCAACCAGTTCTATTTCTCTGTCTAGGAAAGAACTTGGGAGATACTGCAGTACACTGTGGTCTAGATTTGTCTGTCATCTGTAGAACTTCCAAACTCATCTGTGACACCATTTGTTTTCTTCCTTCATGTTAAAGATCATTAATTGTTTCCTGGAGAGCTTGTTTGCTCAGGGATTTGTAAGGAGAAAGAGACTTTAACCACTAGGTTTCCAAAACAGATCTGTAGATGGCTGAACATCACGTCAGCACCATCTGGTCTGGTAGCCGAGGTGACTAACCCAGGATAACCCACGGATGATACTTTGCAACAAAGCACAAAACCAGACAAGTTTCATTAGAAACCCAAGATTCAGACAAGGGTTGTCAGGTATGCCCAACTAGGGTGCCCAAGAGGAAGGATAGTCCTGTGGTTAGGGTGCCAGCCTGGGAAGTGGGAAACCAAGGCTCCATCCCCTGCTCTGCCTCAGACTTCCTGTGTGACCTTGGGCAAGTCTCTTAGTCTCTCAGTGCTTCAGTTTCCCACCTGTATGTCGAGAATAATAGCATTTCCCTGCCTCTGAGGGGTGTTGTAGGGATAAAGCATTGTGAGATGCTCAAATGCTGCAGTAATGGGGACCATACAAATAAAGGGGATTCTTGGTGGGGGCAGAAAGGGTGATTCCTATTCCATGATGCATTCTGGGATGCAGAAGGCCTCAGTATGAGGTGAAAGAGCAACAGCAGGTCTGCATGGAACCTTTTGGGTTCCATTAATACTGAATGGACTGAGGGGTGGGGACGGGCAGCAAGCAGCCTACCTGCCCCCAATTAACTTCTCCTGAATTGTGGCAAAGGGGTACACACTTTCTGGGCACCCCAAAGGTTGTAAGAAGGAGTCAGAGCCAGCTAGATGATCTCCCTCCACAAGACATATGAACAAGCCACACACCCAGGGAAGGACACTGGCTCAGGGCATCCAAAGGGAAAGTGATGAAACTCTCTCAGGTCACTGGCGAATGGGTATAGAGACTGAATGAACTACGCCAGCATTCCTAGATACAAGCCAGAGCTCAGCCACATAGGCAAAGTGGAGAAGGTTGCACCAATGCTGCTAATGCTGAGTCACTCTATGGATAAGGAGATGGTGCCCCGTTCAAGTTCTCTCTATCAGAGATTTGGCTTCAAAAGCAGCTCCCAGCAAAATGATTAGAAATGAGCTGCGTAAAGTCCTGGTGGTCCCTGTCCATACCAGAAACACATACTATACTGTGTTCAATCCCATACAACGGGTGTTGGCCAGCACTTGACATGGATGCAGGTTCACAGCTGGTTGGGAAAGGATTTTAATTGTGAAAGAACACAAAACAACAATTCATTTTCACTGATACCTTTCTGTAAAATATGTCAAGTTTTTGTCAAAAAAAAACAACAACCCTGTTTTCAGCAACCAAAAATCAAAAAATTATGGCTAGTCCAGGCAAAAATTTAATTTTCCTGAAAATATTTGATGGAAAAATAAGACAAACTTTCTCAAAACTGGACATTTCCCCTGGAAATTTCCATGTTGATGCAAAAGCCATTTTTCACTGGGACACAACATTTTGAATGACAGGGCCGCCCAGAGGGGGGGCACGTGGGGCAATTTGCCCCAGACCTTGGGCCCCGCAGGGGCCCCCACAAGAGGAGTTTTTCGGGGGCCTTGGAGGGGGGTCCTTCACTCACTCCGGGGGCCCCGGAAAACTCTCGCAGGGCCGGGCCCCCAGAGCTTCTTCCGCTCCGGGTCTTCGGCAGCAATTCGGTGGCGGGGGGTCCTTCCGCTCCGGGACCTGCCTCCAAAGTGCCCCAAAGACCCGCGGCGGGAGGTCCTTCCGCCCCGGGACCCGCCGCTGAAGTGCCGGGTCTTTGGCAGCAATTCGGCAGCGGGGGCCCCCCACCATAGAAGACCCCAGGCCCCTGAATCCTCTGGGAGGCCCTGTTGAATGAAAGCTTTGGACCAGTTCCACCTGAAATGCTATGAAATCTATCAAGGGAAGGCAGACATCACTGGAACATGTTACACCCATAAAGTTCTACAGCCAACCCTTGGTCTGACATACACCGGGGAGGGCAAGAAGCTCACTAATTTGAGCACAGTGCTGAGTATCGAGAACTGCTGAGTTCTAATCCCAGCCTTGACACCCATAACCCCTGTGATCCCAGGCAAGTCACTTAACTCCTCTATTTCCCCGTTCGCAGAGTGGGGATTGCTCTCCTTCCCTCCTCCATGGGCTGTTGTGAGAAAGTGCCGTGTGTTGTTGCATCAGTAGGTGCTGCAGGGGTTAACTTGAGTGCCTGGATGATTATTTTAAGAAGAGCATAAAAACCTGACAAGCAATAATTACAGTGTTGATAACCAGGGAAGGAATATTTGATGTTTCAAAGCTCACATGACTAATTGGCCCTGAAACAGCTGTGCATGCAATTTCTGTGATGTTTACTGTGTGTAACACAGAAAGGGTAGGAGGGGGAATTTTATATCGGTGTTGGAGAAACTCTCCTTCCTGAAGCACGGTTCTTCTGTGCCATGCATCACCCTGACATGGCAGTAATCTGGGGTGACCTTTCCCTTATTATATTGTCAAGCAGAATGAATTGGAGAGTGAAGAAATAAATGTCCATCTCTATTCCTTAATCACCTGCTTGGACTGGGATTTCTAACCACAGCATTATTGTTACCCAACATAAAGGATGCTGATGCTTATCAGCCACTGAGAATGGGCAGACACTGTTCACACCAGCACTGAGAGGAACACTTGGTTCCATCGGGGAGGGAGAGAGACTGGGGGAATACAATGCAGAAGGCAAGTTTCTCCTCTGACTGTATCCAGCCTTGTTTCTTCTTTCAGCACAGCTTCTTTTTTTTCCCCCCTCACTAAAAATGGTATCTGAGGATGTCAGTTGCAGGGTCTCCTGCTCCCTTTCATGCCCTTCCGGAAAGGAGCTTTTGAAAAATATCAGCCGTCTCTTCCTAACGGATGCAAGGGTTTCCTCCTCCTGCGGATATGGGAGATGCTGCTTTCTCTTTCCTAGCTCTTTGGAATGGGTTACTACTAGCAATCTAAATGAGATTTTTGTTCCCCATTCACACTGACTATCTGTGCTTCTTTATATCCACACTTCCTTTTCCCCTTGTGTTGTGGGTGTCTTCCTACCCATAGCCAGCTTAAATTCTAGGTGAAGGTAAAAGGATCCAGATGGTGTTTTGGGGGGATGTTTATGTTGTTTGTTTGTTTTTTCCTTTTTCTTTTTCTCACTCTCAGTCCCTTCCCCCACCCCCCTTCCTCTTCAGACTCCTTTTCTTTTCTCTTTTCATATGAGGCCACGCCGCCTGGGTTTCAGAAGCAGGGCATCCAATGTTGTGTAAGCAGGGTTATAACTTCTCTGTGGTCTGTGGAGAATTGAGGGCTATTTTTAAAATGGTGCTGGGTGTGATAAGAGGCTTTAATTACAAGGTAAAATGTGTGGAGGTGTGTGTGTGTGCAAGGGCAAGGAATTTTTTTTAAAGGTTCTTAAAAAGTAGTGAGAGTATCAGGTCCGGTTCCCGTGGGGTGGGAGACCCCGGGATGGGGTGTTGTTGGAGACCGAGCATTCCCTACACTCACCTCTTAATGACTCCTGTCCTGTGGGGCTGGCCTGGCTCCCCACTCCGGCCCACTGGCCCTCGCAACAGCATGCAAGCAGGCCGTCCCTCTGCCACACCCCATCCGACCCCCTTCCTGGCCCTGGGTTGGGGTTCTGGGGGAGGAGAGGAGAGGCTGTTCCCCCTGTGCTCGGGGCTCCCTTGAGATGGGGGCATTGTGCAAGTGCACCGAATGCATATTGGTTAATTGGGCCTGCACAGCCCCGTCATAGTAGGCACATACAAATAAAGAGCAAGAGGCCGAAAGAACTTACAATCCAAATAGACAAGACAGAGTAGGTGGGAGGGGAATCAGAGGCCCAGAGGGTACAGCTACACGGCAGATATTTCCCAGCTCTGCTCAAGCCAGCATCTAAAATCAGCAGCGTGGCCACAGTGACACAGGCTGGCCATCCAAGTACGTACCCAGGGGGTTATGTAGCATTGTGTTCAGCTACTAGCCTATGCCACTGTGGGCGCACCTCTATCTTTAGCATGCCAGCTCAAGCAGAGCTAGCCTGTGTACATCTACCCGAGCTGGGAATCACACTTCCCAGCTGCTATGTAGATACTCAGAGTGACTTGCTCAGGGTCACACAGCAATGGAGCCCAGAACAGACTCAGCGAGTGCCCTAGCCCCTGAAGGAGTTCGGTTCCTACATACCGCTGGGCCAGAGAGGTCACATTAATCGCTAATTAGTCTGTTTGGTGCTTCCTTACTCAAATAGGGCCAGTGCTGTTGAAGTGTTTCAAGGAAAGATGCAGCCACCGCTCTCCAAACTATCTGCAGACTTTGCAGAAGACACACCCAAAGTACTCTCAGTCAGTCTCATAATGGTTTAGATTGTGCCTGCAAGCAAAGTGCAGTGCTTTTTGGACATCATTGATGATCCTTCTGTATTAGAGCCCTGTGTCCTTAATCATTGGCAATGGACGTAGAATAATGAATCCATTATTAAATACAAGGAGTGGATAAAGAACAGGAGTACTTGTGGCACCTTAGAGACTAACAAATTTATTAGAGCATAAGCTTTCGTGGACTACAGCCCACTTCTTCGGATGCATATAGAGTGAAACATATATTGAGGAGCATATTATATATTATATATTGAGAAACATATATTCTCCTCAATATATGTTTCACTCTATATGCATCCGAAGAAGTGGGCTGTAGTCCACGAAAGCTTATGCTCTAATAAATTTGTTAGTCTCTAAGGTGCCACAAGTACTCCTGTTCTTTCTGCGGATACAGACTAACATGGCTGCTACTCTGAAAGGAGTGGATAGTGATCCACATACGTAAAAGGCAAACCAAATCCATATAATTTAGCGAGAAAAGCTTGTGCTTTCCTGACTGAAAGGGCCTGTGTGGTGCTGAGTACCTACAATCCCTACTGGTGTCATGGTTCAAGTAATATTTAGAAGGAGTGGCAGGTTCCGTATGTGAACACGAAGTCCTTCTATTCAGTCACCCTGAACTCAGGTGCCTATTGAGTTGTGAAGTGCCTTGAAGAAGAAGATGAGAAGCTTGAACTTAATTTGCAAAAGACAAGAGAAACTCATTGAGGAGATCCAAAGAAGGCAGTATCAGCAGCAGCAGCGGTGGAAGATTTGGGGATGTTATCATTTTTGATGGATAAAAGAACAAAGCAAGGGAGAGGAAGGTGTTAAAGTAGCAAAAGCATGAAATGAGCCTGTTGCATCATCGCTGGGTAGCCAAGCTAAGTAGTCAGCCAGAGAAAGGGGAATAGGATGGGGAAGCCTGTGGTGTCAAGATATATGGAATCACAGTCCTTCTTGAATAGGAGGTTTTTCTTTTAAATAAATAAACAGCTGCAGCTTCAAACAGGCTTCCTCACAGCTTGAATTCCAATTTTGTTTCTCTTGTTTACCAGGGACCCCACTGACTCTGGAATTCTACAGTGTACACAGGGAATTTACTGGCTGAAATATATACTGCACTAAATATGGTTGGGCATAGGCTCAAGACAGTGAATAATGTAGGGTAGGAGCAGTGCTCTTTCTGTACTTTGGTTAATTTCTTTAGTTTCATGATAGACTTAGGGGCCAATTCCTGAATAGTCAAGTGGAAAACAAGTCTGTTGGCAGGACCCAAAGATGCACATTTTAAAAGCAGAATAACATTTAACTACATCTGTTTCCCCTCACATTTCAGTATGTAAATTGCTTAGCAGAGAGACTGGTTCAACCAAGCCCCTTTCTTCTCCCACTCTCTTTTGATGCCCAGCATTATTCCCCTTGGCATTAATGACATTTGTGCTTCTGTAATAGTCTTTTCAAGTTCAGGGAACTAAAATTATCTTCTTTATTAAACAAAGACCTAAGTTCAAATGGAGGTGCGTACTATTTGGTCCATTTACTTATTCCCAAAAACATTTCAACCAAAGATGCTTTTTAGGTTCATTGCAAAATCCTGAGTGCAAAAATTAGTAAAATAGGTACCCAGATTAAAACCTTTTCCCCCCACCCAGTGATTAATTAATTTCAGTGTGGCCCCATTTTCCTTGTTGACCTTGATTAGAGACCCATTTTAAATGTTTGTATGTGGGCTTTTCAATTTGGCAGCGGTTTCTGTTTCTTAAGCCATACTGAGCTCTACAGATACGTAGAGACTTTAAAAAAAATCACACCATTGAAATTAATCTTTACAGAGACAGGGTGAAACCATTTTTGCACCTGTTTTCCAAAGGTAGTTGACATAACTTTGGTTTTCCTCAGAGATCTTCCAGCAGTGGGGAGGGCCAGCACCCTGTATTGTACTCCACCCAAAGACCCCCCCTCCCCCATCCCATATGCCAATACACACAAACTCAGGAAACATGAGCAATTTCAAATATGGTCCATTGTTGGAGCCTAAAAGCTAACAGCTTTCTGTCTGCAGTACAGGCCTTCATGTTTTGCTTCTGCTGCAGTTTCTCTGAATTCAGTGTTCTTCTGTCAATATGGGCCCAGGACACCTATTCACTGAAGAGTGAAAGTATTTAAATGTAAAAATAAAAAAAAGCAGAATGTTTAATAATCCCACAGTACCTACTTAGATTTCCTGACTTCAATGCTTCACTCCTATTAAGATTTCTAAGGCATCTCTCACTAATGTGTCTAGGCAGCAATATTAAGGTCTACGCTGCCAGGTGTAATTTCCAGCTAAAGTAAGCATACGCACGCTAGTTTTGATCAAACGAGTGCACTACAAATAGCAATAGAACCAGGGCCGTGTGGGTGGTGGCTCGGGCTAGCAGTCCTGAATACATACCTAGAGTTCCAGGTGGGTTGTACTCAGGCCAGCTAGCCTGAGGTGCCACCCACATTGCTGTTTTTAGCACACTAGCTCAATCAAAGCTATCACCTGTACATCTACCCAAGATGGAAATTACACCTTCAGCTACAGTGGTGGTACCATTATGCCCTTAGTGACTTGCCATCTGAAATGTTCTTCAGGATCTACGGGTATGTCTTCACTGCATTCATAGCTCAAGTGTTACCGCGAACTAGAAATTCTGGGGTGTGGTGCGGAGTCAGGTTAGGGGTAACAGGACTTCAAGCTGGAGGTAGCCAGCTCATCAGGAGAGAGGGTGGTTGGAGCCTGAGTGCCCCTGAAACTCAAGCTACTAAGAGAGTGAGTCACTTGCCATGGTGGGACCAAGGAGAGAATATGAGTGGAAAACAAAAGATTCCACGGCTGCCTGTTTTCCATTCAAGTACTGACCTAGCTCAACCATAATTACTAACTTATATAAGAACTGACCAGATCATATCTTAGCACTAGACAGCTGCAGGCTAGTGGCTTTGTTGTTCTATTCACCAAAGCTCTCAGCAATAAGATAACAGGAACCTAGTAGGCCCCCAAGCCCTGTCTCCTCTATAGACCTGTGGAACATTATCATTATGATCATGTGTGTGGCCCCATAAAGGTACTAGGCTCCATTCAAAGACCTAAATGTGCCATCATACAATACAGAACAAATGCGGAGTGGGATTACGATCTTTCTGCAGGAGTTGAAATACTTTGCAGAACAGAAGCAAGACCTCAGCCTGGGTGTATACAACCTTTCCAAACAATGGGCCTGATTCTCCATGGCCTTGTACTTGTGTGTCATTGACATATGAGCAAAGCACTAGCGTTCTGATTGCAAACCACTTTACACAGGTGGAAATGACTGCATGTTGTCCAAGGTAAGGAAGAATCTGACCCAATATCTTTAAGAACAGCCGTTCCTATTACAGAAGATTAACAAGCTTAGAAAGCCAGTATTCTCGAGCAGTTCATCATTCAACTGCTAAGCAGGCTCAGACCCGCTCAAATCTGAAAATTAGGTAAGATCAAGTGGATTCATGCCAGTAAGGCTATATATTTTCATTCCAGCCTCTGGTCCTTCAATGGCAACTAATAATGACAACCATGATGTTTCCATCCCATCATTAGCAGAGGATCTAATACCATTAACTTTAATAAACTGCGGCACTGTATATAACGGAATGAGCTGTTACACTGACTACAAATTGAACTATGAAATTAAAGGGGACTGTAGTCATAAGAAAAAGGAGCTGCTGAGCCTGAAGAGAAGACACACAGTAGTCAACTGATAAACGTGTTGCTCCTGATACTAAAAGGTCCTCTCACTTCATTGAGATCCTATTTAGGTGCCTAACTGTTTAGAAATCTGGCCCCAGGTCTTCACTACAAAAGGTGTATTTTGACATCAAGATAATAATATCTAGCTCTTGTGTAGCATTTTTCATCAGTAGATTTTAAAGTGCTTTACAAAGGAGGTCAGTATCGCTACCCCCTTTTATAGATGGGGAAACTGAGGTCACACATCAGACCAGGAACAGAACCAGATTCCCTGTGTCCCAGTCCAGTGCTCTGTCTACTAGGCCACACTGTCTACTGGCACTGAGATGGCTAATCTCTGTAAAATCCTAGTGGAGACAAGGTAGTTTTTAACCTCACTGTAGCTACTCAAGGATGGTTTGTGCTTAAAACATAGGTTGACATAGCTATGGCATGTGAAAAATCCACGTGTATGCTGTAGATACCAACCTAACCCCTGGGTAGACAGAGCGAGGTCAACAGAAGAATGCTAGCTACTGTCACTCAGGTAGTGTTCCTACAGCAATGGAAAACCCCCTTCTGCTGGGAGATAGTGCCTACACTACAGTGTTATGCTGTAGCTATGCTGCTGTATTCCCACTAGTGTAGACATGGCCAAGGTCAACCCTACATCCCCCACCCAGGTTTGACCCTGACTAGCTATATGGAGGTAAAAACTCCCTGTGCCCAGTTAGAGGTTTAAGACACCAAGAGCATGGGGTTGCATCCCTGATAATCCTGGCTAAAAGCCATTGATAGACCTATACTCCATGAACTTATCTAATTCTTTTTGGAACCTTGTTATAGTTTTGGCCTTCACAACATCCCTTGGCAACAGGTTCCACAGGTTGACTGTGCATTGCATGAAGGAGTATTTCGTTATGTTTGTTTTAAACCTGCTGCCTATTAATTTCATTGGGTGACCCCAGGTTCTTGTGTTAAATCTTGTAACTAACACTTCCCTATTCATTTTCTCCATATTGTTCATGATTTTATAGACCTCTATCATATCATCTCTTAGTCATCTCTTTTCTAAAATGAACAGTCCTAGTCTTTTTAATCTCTCTTCATGTGGAAGCTGTTCCATACCCCTAATTATTTTATTGCCCTTCTCTGTACTTTTTCCAATTCTAATATATCTTTTTTGAGATGGGGTAACCAGAATTGCATGCGGTGTTCAAGTTGTGGGCATACCGTGGATTTATTTAGCGGCATAATGATGTTTTCTGTCTTATTAGCTATTCTTTTCCTAATGCTTCCTAACATTGTGTTAGTTTTTTTGACCGTCACTGCACATTGAGCAGATATTTTCAGAGAAGACATAATCACTGGTGTATCTTTGGTGTATTTCTGATATGTCTAAACTAGACCTTTTTACCTCAAATTAATTGATTCCTAGTTAACTTAATGTAATTAACATTGCAAAGTGTACAGACTATCCTTTACAAATGTGTTAACTACCTTTACTTAATTGGAAATTAATTAACTCCTAGTGTGGACAAACCCAGAGGAAATGAATTGACCGTGCATGCTCTATATGCTAATTTAAAATATCTGTAACATGTAACTGCAAACCAAGTTCTTTTCAACATGACTGAGCATTAATCTTCATTCACATTCAGTGGCTCTAAGTACCAAGCTATTAAATTAAGCTATTTTTCAGTTTTCCAAGCTCAAAAACATTATGATATGATTTTTTGTCAGAAGATACATCATAATTTTATTTTCAAAAAAACTCTTCTTTCAGCTTCTCCTTGAGATACTTTCCACCCCACTTTCTGATGCAACTGTTTTATCACATTTTAGCTTTTGATTAACTGGAAGCCACATTCAATATCTGGATCTGTTCTCCCCCCATACCTGTGAGAGGCAGACAGTATGAATTACACAAGGTTAGATACAAAACTCTTTTCTGCTAAGTAAGACTGCTTCTGTTTCTGAGCATGAAGCAAAGAGATTTCATTTTCTCATTTTGCTCAGAAAATTGAAAAAGTCAACAGATAAAAAAGTGTGAAATAAGAATTAACAGCCAAAGAGTGGGACCTGTCTACTTTTTATCACAAGAACTTTCATTTGGTCATTAAGGGTATTTGCTTCACTGCAAATTGTCATTAGGTACAATATATGGATTTATTTTAGACTCTTTTTCATTCTTTACCTCAAAAAATAGACAGTTAACAATGCTCAGTTATTCGGGAATCAGTCTTTGGTGTGTGAGAGTAATGTAAATTGAAATCTGTAGTTCAGATGCTGAGGTGAAGTTCTGAAGTATGCTATGGTGTGGCTGCAGTAAAAGAATTGATGTATAAAAGTTTGACATCCAAAAAGGTCCATTTTAGTTATGACGATACTAATGCTTTTAAACTATTGTGTTGAAAGGTCATCTTAAAAGCTAAGAAAAAATGCTGCATTCTGGCTCATCTAGATAAATTAAACCCAGCTACAAAGTATGGATGAGAAATCTGGTACAGTAACACAGGTCTGGCATAGTAACATGAAAGACATGTTGAAATCAAAATGACCTCAGGTTGCTAGTGCCATCTGGCTTTTTGCTGCACAGAACTGTCCAGAATTTTTAATGAATAAAGCAGTCACCTCATTCGAATATCAGATATTGCTAATATTTAATGAAAAGTCATGATAGAGCAGGTAATATTTTATGGCACAAGGAAAGGCCCTTGTTCTACATTTACATTTATTTGACATTGACATCCAGCAGCAGTATCATAACCTCGGTTTTGCTGTAGTATTTGGCAGTAGACAGGCTAGTAAGTGAGGTTGAGCATCACCTCCAAAATGCAGGAACAGCTCTCCCCAATCCATTTTAATTTCTAAGGTTTCAAATTTAATGGTAATATACCAGATCAAAAGTTCCAAACTCAGGTCTCCAGAGACTTGCTAGTGGTCCATGCAGAGACAGCAGATGAGATGCACTTCTGGCTGTCATCTTTGCTCTAACTACTAACTTGCATTAAAAGAAGCTAAATGTATACTGAATAATTTTCCATGTAAGCAATGGTGGTACTTGCCACAGGGAGCTTATGTAAGTGCAAATGAGAAGAGAGGAAGGATGGTGCAGTGGTTAGGGCCGTAACATGGGATACCTAAGTTCAATTCCCTGGTCCACCACAGCCTGCTTGAATGACCTTAGACAAGTCACTTTGTTCTCTGTGACTCAGTTTCCCATAGGGATAATAGCACTTTCCTACCTCACAGTGGTATTGTGAGGTTATGCACTTTAAAGACTGTGAGGTGCCCTCAGAGTCCTATGGTACCATTACTCCTATGGTAATGGTGGCCATATAAATATCATAGATAAGAGGTGGTCTGTGTTTTCATGAATGGGAGGGGAAGTGTCCATGAGATGATCTCTCTATGAAAAAGGTCTGAGAACCCTTTCCTAGATGATCCTCCTTACTAAGGCACCGGAGGGTTATAACAGCCCCCACATGCCAAGGCTTTATTTTAGTCCATCTTGCTGGCAAATACCAGTATGTGCCTATCATCTGAACTTTAGCAAATCTCTCATGTAGTCAGGTGGGAGCATGGTGGCTTTGATACTTTAACTTCATCAAAGTACGTTTTGGTTATTTTTTTAATCTAAAATACTGCAAATATCAGGTCAAAATCATAGTCAATAATCCAGCACAGCAAACACAGCCTACAGCACCTGCTTCTTGCACCGCACTCTTATGCGTACTGCATGTCAGATTTGATGGAGTAATGATGACACATCAATCATTGCACAGGTCAAATTCTCTAGCCCCCCGCCTCAGTATTGATATCAATTTCTTGATGCACTGTACATGTGAAAGAGTAAATCCAACACTATCATGCACCAGCTTGTAGCTTTCTAAGCTGTGGCATTTGAGCCACTTATCATTCACTCCCATGTGCTGCTGTTGGCCTTAGAACCTCCGCATCTTAATTTTTGGGCCCCGATCCAGATCTTGGCAAGTGGGACTGGCTTGCCAAGGTCACTACGGCTATTGCCAATGGAACCCTACAGGAATAAGAAGGAAGGCTCTCTGAGCTGCCCCTCTCTGCTTTCAGTGGATAAACAATATTTCTGATGCTTTCAAGTTATTCATCTGACTAAGGCTGTGACTAAACTGTACCTGGCAGCCGGTTCACTTAGCTTAGGCCGTGCCGCACAGTTGTGCTCAGTTTGATTGTTTTTAAAAGGGCCTCCACAGTCAAAATAAAAGATAAACCCAACAGAAAAAAATGACATACAGTTTGAGACGGACCCAGACCAAAACCTGGTACCCCCAAAGTTGGGGGAAGTTTGGATCCCAATTCCTTCTGCATCTTGGGCCTATCTCGGTAAGGAATACAAGAAGGAATTAAAATGAATAGCGGTACAAGAATGTTTCCATTCTACCCCTAATTGATGATAATGTTGAGAGACTGATAGTCATTTAAATTCTAATTAAGGGAGATTCATATTGACTTTAATGGCGATCAATAAGGCTACGTTTTAGTCATGGGTATTTTTAGTAAAAGTCACAGACAGGTCACGGGCAGTAAACAAAAATTCATGGCCCATGACCTGTCCGTGACTTTTACTATATACCACTGACTAAAACTTGGGAGGGGGGGCCCCGGGGGGCACCACGGGTGCTGGGGGGTGGGCATGGCCCAGAGGAGGGACGTGGGTGCTCGGGAGCGGGGGACTGGGTAGCAGCTTAATTCTGAGCAAGATATACCCCAGATGTGTTCAGGATAAGATCCTTTACTGTTCCGCTGGTATGGCTGTTAGTATAAATAAGGTATATTACACTCAGCACCTCCTAGTGACTAACCAGTATAGTACAGTTTAGCATTCCATTATGCTTCCTGCGTAATGCATTATTTTACTCCATTTTTTTCATCTTGCAGGACAGTAGGTTTTGCTATGGTTCCAAACTCTGCTTTCAGTTACATAGGCTCCAGGCCACTGACTTCTTTGTGATTACACATGTATGGAACTGAGTGTATGCATAGATATGTAATGTGTATGCTCACACATGTAAGTCTGTGTGTGTTTACAACTAAGAGCAAAGTTTAGCCCAGGGGTAGGCAACCTATGGCACGTGTGCGCTGATTTTCAGTGGCACTCACACTGCCTGGGTCCTGACCACCAGTCCAGGGGGCTCCGCATTTTAATTTAATTTTAAATGAGGCTTCTTAAACATTTTTAAAACCTTATTTACTTTACATACAACAATAGTTTAGTTATATGTTATAGACTTATAGAAAGAGACCTTCTAAGAATGTTAAAATGTATTACTGGCTCATAAAACTTTAAATTAGAGTGAATAAAAGAAGACTCGGCACACCACTTCTGAAAGGTTGCCGACCCCTGGTTTAGCCCAAACTCATTCACTGTTGGATTACTACACTGTATGCCAGTGCTACTTTTAAAACGTATATTATCATTATTTATTGTGTATATTGTGGTAGCACTTAGGAGCCCAAGGCATGGGCCAGGACCCCATTGTGCTAGTCTGTGATGGAGCATCTGCCCCACACTAGCCCACAAAGGGTTAATAGAACCCTAGGGAGACTGCGCAACAGGCAGCCAATTGGAGAGGGGCTGCAAGGAGCAGCCAATCAGGACCAGGCAGGCCCATATAAGAGCCGCAAGGCAGAGCAGGTGAGTCACTCCCTGGAGCTCAAGGAGGGAGGAGGACTGGCTGCTTTGCAGGCGGAGGGCAGCTAGCACCTTGGACAGAGCAGTGCTAGGCAGGATCAGGGGAGCGAGAGCAAGCGCCCAGCTGACTGCTGGAGCCCTGAGATAAGGGCAGAGAAGGTGCTGGGGCTGTGGGGAAGTGGCCCAGGGAAGTAGACTGCAGGGTTGGAGGGGACACAGCATGTGGCTGCCATCTACAGGGTCCCTGGGCCAGAACCCGGAGTAGTGGGCAGGTCCAGGTCCTCCCTTCTGTCCCCACTCGCCACTGAGGAAGTGGCGGGGCAGTGGATTATGGTTCCCCTGGAAGGAGGAAGAACAGAGTGTGACACAGCCAGAGGGCTGTGTCCTGAAAAGGACACCATGTTCTTTGGGACAATTTACTTCCTGAAGCAGAAGTGAGGGCAGTGAGACGTCACCAGACGAGGGCGCACTGGCGAACTAAGCTAATTCCCAGGACAGCCAGCTGGAGGTGCCACAGCGGTGAGTCGAACCCTGTCACATAGGCACAATACGAACACAAAGCAAAAAGATTGTCCCTGCTCCAAAGAGTTTACAATCTAAGTATAACACAAGAAACAATAGGAGGATACAGACAGAGACAGGGCAGCACAAAGAAACAATGAGACCAACCCACTAATGTCAACAGGCCTGATTCTCTGTTGACCTGTGCCTTGAAGTAGTCATCCATACCCAGGCAAAGTGAGTGTAAAATGCTGTGTTTCTGATTTGGCAGCTGCACCCTGGACCCTTGCACTGGTGTAAATGACTACTCTGCATGCAGGGAATCAGCCCCAGTGGGTGTAACAGATGGGGGTAGCTGAGGGCAGAATAAGGGTATGTCTACACTACACTCACTACAGCAACAGCTATGCTGCTGTAGCACCATGGCATAGACACCTAGTACCGCAACAGAAGAGGTTTTTCCATTGCTGTTGTAAATCCACCACGTTGAGAGGTGGTAGCTAGGTTGATGGAAGAATTCTTCTCTCGACCTAGCTGCAGCTACATTGGAGATTAGGTCGACCTAATTACATTGCACAAGCATGAAACTTTTCACAGCCCTAAGCAATGTAGCTAAGTCAACCTAAATTTTAGGTGTACAACAAGCCTTAGATTGACTGTTACAACATGCTCCTCCAGAGCATTCACAAATTGTGATCTATGGTTTGTGCGAAGCAAGAAGAGAATAGAATTGTTTTAATAATATTTGGAACTGAGCACTAAGTATAACAGAGATGCTTCTTGCCTTCCCCATACAATTAAGGACACCGGGTGCCATGTGGGTGTCTTGGTTTTGCTTTCATTAACATGTTAGATCAGTTTCCCAGCTGTCTCAATAACAAAGCAATGGGAGGTTACAGTGAAATGAAAGTGCTCAAAAGCATATCTCAAACGGGTCATCATCTTTCCATTGCAAAATCAATATTGCATGCCCAGCATCACTCTGTATACAATAATAAAAAGCCTTCCGTCATTATTGCCATGGAGCATTTTGATTCCGTTTAAATATTTCCTGGGAACATTTTCAGCATTATGCATGTGAATCTATAATCACTGACCAGATACATGGAAAATCTCCAAGTCACCTAGTTGTCTGAATGAGCTTTCCAGCCATCTCACTGAGAATGACACTTAGATCTGTAATGCTAGTGTGCAAAAGAAGAAGGTTGTCATTTTTATTATCTTGACTTTTTGGCTATTAGCACACCATAAAGTAACCATCTCGCCTGCTCACTGTTTTTCTGCTTCTTCCTCTCATCATTTTTCCTTAGAATAAATTGATGCAGCCTATGAGGGAGGCAGAGAACCAAGACTGGGTGGTTTCTGCTTTATGTACCATCTCAAACGGAACTGAGAGCTGGGTCAGAATCACAGTAACTTCATTCACTAGGGCTGCACAGATACAGGATCACAGAAGGACGCCTGGAGCAAATGATGTTTCTGTGTCCCTTACATCTGTGACCTACTCTAGGAGGAAGCTTGCAAACAGTATCATTTGTCGCGTTAGTCAAAGAGATGGGCCAGATCCAAAGCTCAGATCTGAATGCCACTAAGAATGGGAATTTGGATCAGATTCCAAACTTTACAGCTGGCATTTTAACAGCCAGCACAAAATAACCCAGATCTGAATGTCCTTGAACTTTGGGAAAGATCCAGATTCAAATACAAGCTTTGTGGCTCGAGTCCCTCTCTAGTTAGCAGTCTTAGGGCTTGTCTATACTTACGCGCTGGTTCGGCGGCAGGCAATTGAACTTCTGGGTTCGATTTATCGCGTCTTGTCTGGACGCGATAAATCGAACCCAGAAGTGCTCCCCATCGACTCCGGTAATCCTGCTCGGTGCGAGGAGTATGCGGAGTCAACGGGGGAGTCTGCCTGCCGCGTCTGGACCGCGGTAAGTTAGAACTAAGGTACGTCGACCACAGCTACGTTATTCACTACGTTATTCACGTAGCTGAAGTTGCGTACCTTAGTTCGAATTGGGGGGTTAGTGTAGACCAGGCCTTAGACATATGTCCTGCTTTGGATGCCTTTATACTTACTGGTGTCTGTACGTCCTTAGTCCCTGGTCCTCAAGTCCATGTGGAGCCACAGGGCCACCTCCTCTCTGCCAGTGAGGACAGCAATTTGCTTGGCAGCTCCCTAGGGACACAAAGTGCCTTATCCTTACCCCACTGAAATCAAGGGGAGTTTTTCGATTGACTTCAATGGGCTTTGCATCAGGCCCACATGAGGAGAGGCTCTTTGCATGATCCCTGGCTGTATCCATCCTGAGGCTGGGCACAAACTAGCCCACTGTTAGTGGCAAGTCTCTTTTCCATAAAACCCACGAGTCTTGGAAAAGCGTGGATCCAAGCCTGACAGCCCAAGTCTGTTCCAGTCATTAGTAATCAGGGAACTAAGGGGAGTGTGACAGGGTAGAGTTACCCTCCCCAGTGGAAGGATTACAGAGCAAGAGAAAATCCTCATTGAGGGCCTGATTCTTTGTAAGATGTTGAGCAACCTCAATACCCATTGGAGTCAATGGGAGACGAGGTGCAGCCTCAGAGCTAGGTGCGATATCTAAAAAATGTTTCCATCCTAACTCGGGATGAAAAGTCAAAATGTTGCAAACCAAAACATTTTGTTCTGATCATCTCAGTAATTTCAAAACTTCTCATTTCAATTTCAACCACTTTTTATTTTATTTTTATTTTTTATAACAACTAGCTTAATCTTTTTCAACAAAACGTTGTTTTGAAAACTGCAAAACTGGAATTTTTCATTTCAAAGATGCCAAAACAAAAGGTTTAGACCATGTTAGAAACTTTTTTCCAAATATTTACGCAGAAAAAGTCATTGAAACCAACAATTTCCCCACACATTTTTGATGAATCAGCATTTTCTGGTGGGGGGAGTTTTGTCAAAAAATTGCCAACCAGCTCAAGTACTCAGCACCTTGCAGGATGAACTCTGCATCTGGTATGTAAAGCAAGAGTCACTTTTTCACAGCAATCTTCATAGAAATTAGATGACCACCCATCCGTGCTGGGAGTTTCTCCAGATCACAGGTTTTGCAGTAGAATAATTCCAGCATCTGTAATTAGAGTTTCCATTAAAGTCTCATTGCTCGTATGTTAATTTAGGGAGTGCTATATTGTCAAGAATGTTATTAAGGAATGCCAAGAGTTGCAAAGAAACGCTGAGTTTTGTTTATTTTGTGTAGTAGAGGAGAAGTCTTTTTTTTGGTTAGCCCTGCGATTGTTACTGTTTCACTGAAGGTCTCTGTTTCTAAAAGCAGGCTAAAAAACTAGTGCTCACTTTCAGCATGCCCTTCCTTGGTGCTGGGTATAAGGATGTCATTACTCATGCCTGGGAACCCAGTGGCAAGACTACTATGGGAAGTAGCTGAAAGGAATCAGGATGCAGTTTTCCAAAGCATCTAAGCAGAGGCGGCTCTAGGCACCAGCAAAACAAGCAGGTGCTTGGGGCGGCAAATTACCAGGGGCGGCATAATGCTGGAGCCCCAGCTCCAACCTGAGGCAGTGTCCTGGGCTGGATCCTAACCGCCCTGTTGTTCCCTGCGGCGGGGCAGGGGGAGCCAGCTCAGTGGGGAGTGTGTCCCTGCCGCTCTCCCACGGGTAGTGGCCAGCCCCCCTCAGACAGGAGCTGGTAGCGTGGCCCTGCCCCGGTTGCGGAGCACAGGGGGTGGCGGCGGAACATAGCGGCCGAGCGGGCTGTTCCTCCAGCGCCGGCTGCGGGCTCCTCCTCGGCTTGTCCCCGCCTCCACCTCCTCCTCCCCCCTGCGCCGCCTCCTGCCCGGGGAGGGGAGCGGCAGCCCGGGCTGAACTGAACTTGTGCCGCTGCGCAGGCCGAGCCCGCGGCTGGCTCGCGGGGGTCCTGGGGAGCTGAAGGCCTGGGCACACTGCCCTGCAATCACTAGCCACCGGCTGCTATGCCCCGGACCCCGGCAGCCGAACCCCGCAGCCGCCCCAGCTCGCTACACGTGAAAGCTATAGGCGGTTGCCCCCCCTACCCCCCAACCTGCTGGCTCTGTCCCCGGCCACACCGCAGGGTGACCGCCCAGGACTCTGGGGTGTTGCTGAGGCTGCCCCAAGCCAGGCTCCCCAGGATCCAGTGCCCCTCCAGCCACAGGGGCCCTAGGCCATTGTGGGAGCCGGGATGCAGCCCTGCTCTCAGAGCCTCCTCCCCTCCCCGCGCTGCATAGCAAGACAAGAGACCGTGGGCAGGGCTGCTACAGCCATTTCAGGCTAGGATTGGCTCCAGGGGAGCGGAGGTGATTGTGCTCTGGCTGGAGAGACCAAGCAGCCCCCCAATGCCTGCTGCTTGCTCCTGCCGGCACGGGGCTGCGACGCCCAGCTTCGGAGGGCAGTGCCAAGCCCCTGGGCATGCTCGCGGGGAAGGAGAGACAGGAGGCAGAGCTGTTCGGTGTCTCCCACGCAGCTCCAGGCCCCTCTGGCTACTCGGCAGCGACAGCCAGGCTGGATAGCCACCAGCAGCATGACTTGGTCTGACCCCCACAGACCACATGAGCCTTGGGGTCGGTGCTGACATCCTGCCTATGCCAAGGCCTCCGGCGCAGGCACAGCCCTAGCTCTGCCCAGGCAGACACAGCCCAGGTCCCTCCATGGTCGGCCCAGTGAGTAAATGAGTACACTAGTAGGAAATTGTTTTATTTCACTAACAAAAAAAATGAAAACAGAGAATTTGTAATTTTAAACAGTCAAAAACAAAACAAACAAACAAACCATTGCAAAGTGCAAAAGTGTAAAAGCCAAAAAAAAAAAGGGGGCGGGGGGCAGCCAATTTTTTTTTTTTTTTGCTTGGGGCGGCAAAAAACCTAGAGCCAGCCCAGCATCTATGGCCTTGTTTACTACTATAGTTTACTACTACTACAAGTTGCACTACTATAACTATACCAGTAGAGTTAAAACAGTACAACACCCCCAGTGTGGATGTAGTGATGCCAGTATAAAAGTGCTTATACCAGTATAGCTTCCAATACACAAAGGTGAATTAGCTATACCGGTATATGGCACCTCTGTGCCAGTATAACTGCATCCACATGAGGCATTCTACTGGTATAACTATAACAGAAAAAAAATAATAATAATCACACCCCTACCTGACATAGTTATACAGGTGCAATTCTATGCATAGACCAGGCCTGAAAGATGTAAGTGTTTTTGAAATTTTCACTCATAGCTTACAAGTCTTGGTGCTCCCAAGCAATTTAGGAGCCAACATCCCATTGACATTGGTGCCTAAATGTTCCAGTGTTCCTTAGTGATTTAGGAGCCAATGTCCCATTGACTTTGGCTCCTAAGTCACTTGAATGTTTTTTTTTAATGTTGTCTTATGGCTACACTAAGAAAAATGTGTATTTGAATGTGTGTTAGAATCCTTGTGTGAACAAGGCAGGTTGTAGTTCTAATGCCTGGTAGCAATATATCTTTTTCCTAGAGACGAGAAGGTCTCCAGGGGACTTGTGCTCCTAAATCACTTAGACCCTGTTGAAAATTCCACCCTCATTGTTTAATTTCCAGGTGAAAATGAGTCAGATTACTTCAGAGATTGCATTGAAATTAATCAGATAGAATTTAGCCTAAGGATTAACTATACTGTAATCGGACACTTCAGTGCCCCAGATTATATGGAAGCAATTTTCATTGTTTACCAGTGGTTTATATTTGCATTTCCTGTATGTTCTGTATAGATAATACATTTCCCTCATCCCATTTAAACAAGTTAAAATACTAGAATGCAATTTCTCACACCCATTTCATAGATTTGCTGGACCAAATTCAGAGGTGATGTATAGGGGGTGCTATGTAAACCATAGATTAGTCAGTGGGTGAGAGAAGAAGTAATTGTAAGTGTCCAAGGGACTGAATACTGGATTGGAAGAACAGGTGAGCTACATCAAGTTAGGCTCTACTCCTGGATTGAGCTCGGTGCAGGTATACTCTTTAGAATTACTTAGACTTACACCCACTGAATAACACACAATTTACACACACACACCTTTCCACATCGCCTCTGAATTTGGCCCTAAGGGTACGTCTACACTACGAAATTAGTTCGAATTTATAGAAGCCGGTTTTATTGAAATCGGTTGTATACAGCCGATTGTGTGTGTCCACACAATAAAATGCTCTAGGTGCTCTAGTCGGCGGACCGCGTCCACAGTACAAGGCTAGCGTCGACTTCCAGAGCATTGCACTATGGGTAGCTATCCCACAGCTATCCCACAGTTCCCGCAGTCTCCGCCGCCCCTTTGAATTCTGGGTTGAGATCCCAATGCCCGGATGATGCAAAACAGTGTCGCGGGCGGTTCTGGGTACATGTCGTCAGGCCCCTCCCTCCCCCGTCACAGCAACGGCAGACAATAGATTCGCGCCTCTTTACCTGGGTTACCTGAGTTACCTGTGCAGACAACATGGAGCCCGCTCAGCTGAGCTCACCGTCACCATATGTCCTCTGGGTGTCGGCAGACGTGGGACTGCATTGCTGCACAGCAGCAGCTGCTAACTGCCTTTTGGCGGTAGACGGTGCAGTAGACTGGTAGCCTTCATCGGCGATCTGGGTGCTGGCAGCCGTGGGGCTTGCCTTTTGGCAGTAAATGGTGTATTACGACTATTAGCCGTCCTATTACAAGTCGGGTCATCGCACATTAGCAGAGTCTTCCCCGAGCAGCCGATTGTGCAATAGGCCTGAAGACCATCGTCATACGCCGCCCCGTATTTGCTGCCAAGCACCCAGAAAGATGCCGAGGGCTATCAGTCACGCTGCACCGTCGTCTTAAGATGTAAAAAATAGATTTGCTCTGTATTCATTTGCTTCCCCCTCCCTCCGTCAAATCAACGGCCTGCTAAGCCCAGGGTTTTCAGTTTAATCTTTGGGGGGAACATTCTGTGTGACAGTTGTTTGTGTTTCTCCCTGATGCACAGCCACCGTTCTTGATTTTAATTCCCTGTGCCTGTACGCCATGTCGTCACTCGGCCCCCCTCCCTCCTTCCCCTAGTCCGTCAGATACTACGTTTGCGCCACAGCTCAGAGAGCCGAGAAGCGGTTCGCGCCTTTTCTTTGAATTCTGGGTTGAGATCCCAATGCCCGGATGATGCAAAACAGTGTCGCGGGCGGTTCTGGGTACATGTCGTCAGGCCCCTCCCCCCTCGTCACAGCAACGCAGACAATAGATTCGCGCCTTTTTACCTGGGTTACCTGTGCAGACAACATATCACGGCAAGCATGGAGCCCGCTCAGCTCAGCTGAGCTCACCGTCACCATATGTCCTCTGGGTGCTGGCAGACGTGGGACTGCATTGCTACACAGCAGCAGCTGCTAACTGCCTTTTGGCGGTAGACGGTGTAGCATGAGTGATAGCCATGGGGCTGGCAGCCGTAGGGCTGCATTGCACCAGCCCCTTGCCAGGCGATGGTATATTATGACTGGTATCCGTCGTCATCGTATTGGTGTGGCTGTCAATCATGGCCACCTGGGCAGACATGCTACTGTTTCGATGATGATGGCTACCAGTCGTAATATACTATTTTCTGCCAATTGCCCAGTATTGTCTGCTAAGCACCCAGAAGAGGCCGAGGGCGATGCTGGGTGCTGGCGGACGTGGGGCTGGCAGACGTGGGGCTGCATTGCTACACAGCAGCAGCCCCTTGCCTTTTGGCAGATGATGGTATTTTATGATTGGTATCCGTCATCGTCGTACTGGTATGGCTGTCACTCATGCTGCACCGTCGGCTGCCACCTTAAGATGTAAAAAATAGATTTGTTCTGTATTCATATGCTTCCCCTTCCTCCGTGAAATCAATGGCCTGCTAAGCCCAGGGTTTTCATTTTAATCTTTGGGGGGACCATTCTGTGTGACAGTTGTTTGTGTTTCTCCCTGTTCCTGTACCTGTACGCCATGTCGTCACTCGGCCCTCCCTCCCTCCCGCCCTCCCTCCTTCTCCTGGTCCATCAGATACTACTTTCGCGCCTTTTTTCTGACCAGGCGCCATAGCTAGCACTGGGATCATGGAGCCCGCTCAGATCACCGTGGCAATTATGAGCACTATGAACACCACGCGCATTGTCCTGGAGTATATGCAGAGCCAGGACATGCCAAGGCGAAACCCGGACCAGGCGAGGAGGCGATTGCAGCGCGGCGACGAGAGTGATGAGGAAATTGACATGGACATAGACCTCTCACAAGGCACAGGCACCAGCAATGTGGAAATCATGGTGTCACTGGGGCAGGTTGATGCCGTGGAACGCCGATTCTGGGCCCGGGAAACAAGCACAGACTGGTGGGACCGCATCGTGCTGCAGGTATGGGACGATTCCCAGTGGCTGCGAAACTTTCGCATGCGTAAGGGCACTTTCATGGAACTTTGTGACTTGCTGTCCCCTGCCCTGAAACGCCAGGATACCAAGATGAGAGCAGCCCTCACAGTTGAGAAGCGAGTGGCGATAGCCCTGTGGAAGCTTGCAACGCCAGACAGCTACCGGTCAGTCGGGAATCAATTTGGAGTGGGCAAATCTACAGTGGGGGCTGCTGTGATCCAATTTGCCAGGGCAATGAAAGACCTGGTGATAGCAAGGGTAGTGACTCTGGGCAACGTGCAGTCAATAGTGGATGGTTTTGCTGAAATGGGATTCCCAAACTGTGGCGGGGCCATAGACGGAACCCATATCCCTATCTTGTCACCGGAGCACCAAGCCACCGACTACATAAACCGCAAGGGGTACTTTTCAATGCTGCTGCAAGCCCTGGTGGATCACAAGGGACGTTTCACCAACATCAACGTGGGATGGCCGGGAAAGGTACATGATGCTCGCGTCTTCAGGAACTCTGCTCTGTTTCGAAAGCTGGAGGAAGGGACTTTCTTCCCGGACCAGAAAGTGACCATTGGGGATGTTGAAATGCCTATCGTGATCCTTGGGGACCCAGCCTACCCCTTAATGCCATGGCTCATGAAGCCGTACACAGGCAGCCTGGACAGGAGTCAGGACCTGTTCAACTACAGGCTGAGCAAGTGCCGAATGGTGGTGGAATGTGCATTTGGACGTTTAAAAGCGCGCTGGCGCAGCTTACTGACTCGCTCAGACCTCAGCGAAAAGAATATCCCCATTGTTATTGCTACTTGCTGTGCGCTCCACAATATCTGTGAGAGTAAGGGGGAGACCTTTATGGCGGGGTGGGAGGTTGAGGCAACTCGCCTGGCCGCTGATTACGCGCAGCCAGACACCAGGGCGGTTAGAGGAGCACAGCAGGGCGCGGTGCGCATCAGAGAAGCTTTGAAAACGAGTTTTGTGACTGGCCAGGCTACTGTGTGAAACTTCTGTTTGTTTCTCCTTGATGAACCCTCCAAACCCCCCCCACCGACCCGGTTCACTCTACTTCCCTGTAAACCAACCACCCCACCCCACCCTCCCCTCCCGCTTGCAGAGGCAATAAAGTCATTTTTTTTTAACATTCATGCATTCTTTATTAGTTCCTTACAGAGGTAGGGGGATAATTGCCAAGGTAGCCTGGGATGGGTGGGGGAGGAGGGATGGAAAAGGACACACTGCATTTTAAAACTTTAACTCTTATTGAAGGCCAGCCTTCTGATGCTTGGGCGATCATCTGGGGTGGAGTGACTGGGTGGACGGAGGCCCCCCCACCGTGTTCTTGGGCGTCTGGGTGAGGAGGCTATGGAACTTGGGGAGGAGGGCTGTTGGTTACACAGGGGCTGTAGCGGCGGTCTCTGCTCCTGCTGCCTTTCCTGCAACTCAACCATACGCTCGAGCATATCAGTTTGATGCTCCAGCAGACGGAGCATTGCCTCTTGCCGTCTGTCTGCAAGCTGACGCCACCTATCGTCTTCAGCCCGCCACTTGCTCTGTTCTTCCCGCGATTCAGCCCGCCACCTCTCCTCTCGTTCATATTGGGCTTTTCTCATCTCCGTCATTGACTGCCTCCACGCATTCTGCTGTGCTCTATCAGCCTGGGCGGACATCTGCAGCTCCGTGAACATCTCGTCCCTCGTCCTACGTTTTCTCTTTCTAATGTTCACGAGCCTCTGCGAAGGAGAAACATTTGCAGCTGGCGGAGGAGAAGGGAGAGGTGGTTAAAAAAGACACATTTTAGAGAACAATGGGTACACTCTTTCATTACAAGGTCGCATATTTCGGCTTGCAGGCAGCCATCGTAGGCCACAGTGTTTTGGCTTTTTTAACCTTCTTAACATGCGGGAAAGGTTGCAAACAGCAGCGCATTTCCCATATCAAGGATGAATTGGGTTGTCCATTTAAAATGGGGTTTCAATGTAAAAGGAGTGGCTGCGGTTTCCCGGTTAACATGCGGCACAAACACAAGTAAACCCCCCCGCCCCACACACACACACGATTCTCTGGGATGATCACTTCACCCCTCCCCCCACCGCGTGGTTAACAGCGGGGAACATTTCTGGTCAGAAGAGCAGGAACGGGCGCCTCTGAATGTCCCCTTAATAAAATCACCCCATTTCAACCAGGAGAGCTTTCTGGAGATGTCCCTGGAGGATTTCCGCTCCATCCCCATACACGTTAACAGACTTTTCCAGTAGATGTACTGGCCGCGATTGCCAGGGCAAAGTAATCATTAAACACGCTTGCTTTTTTTTTGTAATGTTTACAAATAGTTACAAAGTTACACTCACCAGAGGTCTCCTGTGTGCCCTGAGGGTCTTGGGTGAGTTCGGGGGTTACTGGTTCCAGGTCCAGGGTCACAAACATATCCTGGCTGTTGGGGAAACCGGTTTCTCCGCTTCCTTGCTGCTGTGAGCTACCTACAGTACCTCCATCGTCATCATCCTCCTCGTTCCCCGAACCGTCTTCCCTGTGTGTTTCTCCAGTGAGAGAGTCATAGCACACGGTTGGGGTAGTGGTGGCTGCACCCCCTAGGATCGCATGCAGCTCCGCGTAGTAGCGGCAAGTTTGCGGCTCTGCCCCGGACCTTCCGTTTGCTTCTCTGGCTTTGTGGTAAGCTTGCCGTAGCTCCTTAATTTTCACGCGGCACTGCTGTGTGTCCCTGTTATGGCCTCGGTCCTTCATGGCCTTGGAGATCTTTTCTAATACTTTTCCATTTCTTTTACTGCTACGGAGTTCAGCTATCACTGCTTCATCTCCCCATATGGCGAGCAGATCTCGTACCTCCCGTTCGGTCCATGCTGGAGCTCTTTTGCGATCCTGGGAGGACTCCATCACGGTTACCTGTGCTGATGAGCTCTGCGGGGTCACCTGTGCTCTCCACGCTGGGCAAACAGGAAATGAAATTCAAACCTTCGCGGGTCTTTTCCTGTCTACCTGGTCAGTGCATCTGAGTTGAGAGTGCTGTCCAGAGCGGTCACAATGAAGCACTGTGGGATAGCTCCCGGAGGCCAATAACGTCGAATTCCGTCCACACTACCCCAATTCCGACCCGCAAAGACCGGTTTTATCGCTAATCCCCTCGTCAGAGGTGGTGTAAAGAAACCGGTTTAAAGGACCCTTTAAGTCGAAAGAAAGGGCTTCGTTGTGTGGACGTGTCCAGGCTTAATTCGGTTTAACGCCGCTAAAGTCGACCTAAACCCGTAGTGTAGACCAGGCCTAAGAAAGGACCTATTGGGACCTACAGTACTTGGATTTAGAGGGTCCTGTGCAGGCATATTGATCCACAAGCATGGAGAACATTGCAGGAACAGAGCCATTGACTCCCCAGACTTTTCTGAACACACTTACATTCTCTCTGACGTTGGCCAAATTCTACCACCCTGAGTAGTACCATACTTCATAAGTAGGTCCATTGATATCAATGGGACTACTCATGGAACAGCTGCCATTTGGAAAAGCAAACTTCATCAGAGGTGTTATGCCTCCAGTATTATTATTATTTGTAGTATAAGTGTTCGGTTCTCAGGGTAATATACTGCCTGCATATCACTATACACAAACCATTATCTGTGGAAGAGACTTTGGATGGTCTCTAGTTCTTACAGAAGTTCCACATCCTAACAACACCACCACCACCCCACCAGGCACTGATGGACCATGGACCCCTTTGTTGTCTG
This sequence comes from Chrysemys picta bellii, assembly GCF_011386835.1. Lineage (NCBI taxonomy): Eukaryota > Metazoa > Chordata > Testudines > Emydidae > Chrysemys > Chrysemys picta. Next base: position 11,430,793 of record NC_088799.1, on the reverse strand, counting down.
TCATAGCAGAGAGGCCCTCAGGAGGTAAATGAGCCTCCTGTCCCTGGGGGTGGTTTTCTTGGTGAAGACTGAAACCTGAAAGCAAAGCTCTACCAAAACAAAACCCTCCACTGCCCACACAATTCTCTCCCTGGGGAGGGGATGAGAGAGAAAACAAACCACAAGTGACAGATGTTAGTCACGTTACTTAACACGCTACAGGAAGGTACTCAGATAATACAGAGATCAAGGTGACATAAAAACCTGAATAAAACAGAATAAAGGCACATTGGCAGGGTAGCGTATAGAAGGCTGGTACTGCTGTTGCCTATGCAGGGGCTGTTCTATGGCTAAAAAGAGGACTCCAGTCTACAGGACCATCAATTTGCCAGCTGTTTCAACATTAATGACCCAATCCTGTGAGGTACTGAGCGTCCTCCACTTCAGCTGAAGCTCAGCACCTCATAGGATCTGGTGCTAAATTCCCTTGACTAATCTGTAATTGCATTGCAGCGAAATTGCAATGAATCTAATTTTTAAGGAGAATACATTGCCAGCTGAAGAATTGAGAACTCTGTGGAAAGTGGCAGGGTCTACCCAGCTTTATTTTATACACTAATTAAACCAATACTGGTCCTGGACTCCTGTTATCTTTATTCATTCATAAAAAAGTTATTTTGTCTAGACTTGAGCGGCTGCAGTTTCATTCTTAAAAATACAGTTGATGCAGTTTGCTTGTAAAAAACAGCTGCCCTCTTCTGTTTCCAAAGGGATATTGCCAGTTTTTGAAATTCCAGCATTTGTGGCATTGAAATTGAAATAAGATACCAGCACTTCGCCCACTCCACAAAAGCTAACGCATGTCAATAAAACACCATCACCTCTCTTAACACCTCCTTAGATTTTGGAGCCTCAATATGGAGTTGGGGGTAAAATTTTCAAAACTATCTAAGTCACTTAGGACCCTAAATCCCACTGAAAGTCAATGAGACTTAGGGTCCAAAGTGACAGATATTTTTGAAAATTTAGGCTTTTAAGTTACTTCGGTCCTTTTACTTTACCCTAGAAGCCTAATTTTAAGCACCTAGGTTTGAAAATTTGTATCTGTGTCTTTTACAAGTTTGAGACTGTCGATGCTTAATGAATCATACCTAATGATCATTAGAAAGCGGAATCCAGAAATGTTTTACAGGTGTGCAAGAGAACAATTGGAGTCCACATGAGCTGCCATGTTTCTGTTGGCTAGACACACCTGCGAATAGCCAAAAGATTGTACACTGTTGCAATTAATATTCTACAGTGTGCTTGTGTTTCATAGAATTCATTGATTCCAGGTCAGAGGGGACTACTGTGATCATCTAGTCTGACCTCCTGTGTATCACAGACCACAGAACTTCCCCAGTGAGAAAGAGCAACTTGATAGCAGGCAGAGCAGTGTGCTGGCTTTTTACAGGTTACAGGCAAGGCTCCGTGTTTGTCACGGAAAGTCACGGATTCTGTGACTTTCCATGACTTCTGCAGCAGCTGGTGTGCCTGGCCTGGGAGCCGCCTGAGCAGCTCAGGCAGCCCATGGGCCAGTCCTACTGGCTGCTGTGGGGCAGGCTCCCCCTCACCAGCAGCAGGAGTTTGGGGGGGGAGCACTGGGGGTTGGGGTGCGGGGCGATGCTTACCTGGGGGGGGCTCCCCAGAAGGGCGACAGGAACTCCCCTCCCTGAGCTCCTAGTTCCACATGCTGCCTCTGCCCACAGGCACCGCCCCCGCAGCTCCCATTGGCTGTGGTTTCCAGCCACTGGGAACTGCAGAACTGGGGCTTGGGGCAGAGCAGAGGCAGCACTTGGAGCTCAGGAGCCAGGTAGGGAGCCTGCCCCAGCCCCCCCAACTATCCCCCCCCATCACCCATGGCAACCCCCCCCAGGCCACACACCCCTGGGCCACACCTCCCCTGCGGCATCCCCAGGCCCGTCCTCCCGAGCTGCCACCCCCCCAAAGTTTTAGTCAGGGGTATATAGTAAAAGTCCCGAACGGGTCATGGGCTGTAAACAAAAATGAATGGCCCGTGACCTGTCCATGACTTTTACTAAAAATGCCTGTGACTAAAACGTAGCCTTAGTTATAGGGCCTGATCAAAGCCCATTTGAGTCAATTGAAAGATTCCCCTTGGCTTCAATAAGTTTTGGATCAGGCCATATTGCACTTTTTAAACTGTTTTTATTGAAACTGTCACAAGAATGTATGTGTGTGTAATATTCTGCCTTTGTTTTCAATAACATCTTTAAATCTAGGCGAGAGTGGCACTATACCTAGATAATAATATACCTCTACCCCTATATAACGCGACCCGATATAACACAAATTCGGATATAACGCGAAAAAGCAGCACTCCGGGGGGCGGGGCTGCGCACTCCGGCGGATCAAAGCAAGTTCGATATAACGCGGTTTCACCTATAACGCGGTAAGATTTTTTGGCTCCCAAGGACAGCGTTATATCGGGGTAGAGGTGTACCAATTGGATACAAACAATATGTTAGGGGTGAGTCTATATTTTTTATTTTGAAATAATTAATTGTTGATTCCCATTTATTTTCAGAGCGGCCTACGTTCTCTTCTGTACTTGACCTCTCACTCCTTGGAACCTTTCCTACGGGGAATGCTGATTCATTAAAAAGCTCCAGGTGACTGATTTGCAATCCTTCAAGGTGATGGTCAAATTGCTCCCTCTCATAAAATCTATTTTAAAAAAACAGCTTTACCAAGTCAATGTCTTTATAAGCAGTGTCCCTTCTCTTAACATGAATCCTTGCACCAATAAGATTAACAGATATTGCACCTTATGTATTCAAATTGCTGTAAAACATTAACTAATCTATCTGCACAGCACTCTCATTCTCCCATGAGAGATAGGCAAGATTATCTCCATTGTACTGTCAGGTAAACTGAGGCAAGGTAAATTTTTTTGGCTAAGGTCAGCAAGCCAGTGGCGGAGACAGAGCTAGAACACAGGCACTCATAGTTCCTATTCCACTCATCTGTCTTGTGCAATACACTTTCCTCCAGCTTGTAACCCGGATCAGTAATTCACTTTCACTATCAAACACTGGTTTTATTAATGCCATAGATGAAATGATGATGATTAATGTTTTGTTGGCAGGGGACTGAGGGCCAAGTTCTATTAGCAAATTAAATTCTCAGCAAGGTTATGTCTCTTTCTGTGAGTGACATTCATTCAGACTGAAACCAAATTCTGCCAGTGTTCTCCATCCCCACTGCTGAAGGTGAACTGGAGAAGATTTTGAAAAATATTAAAAACTTGCTTGCAAGATCCCATAAGAGGGTAAGGGAAAGTATGTGTGTTTGAACATATTAGGTCCTCTGCAGCCTAAACTTGACATGGCCTCTGCTACTTGCATGCACTACGGTACTTCTCTTGCACCCAAAGTCTGCAGCTTCTCTATGGTTTGTTCCTTTCTTTTATTCCTTGAGCACCCCCAAATGCTAGCCTATTTTTAAAAGTAAAAATTGATACATATTTAGGCCAAATTCAGAGGGTCGTTTAAGCTAGGGTAATTTACACCTTCTTTCAGGCCTCCCCAGCCTGTGCTTACAACACCGGTGATTCCCTGTAGACTCTCCAGGACTGATTCTAAGTTGCATGTGGAAAGCAAATGCTGCAGCTCCAGGGGCAAGAAATTCTTGTGTCACTCCGTTGCACACTCCTGAAGCGCACAAATGCAGACAGGCACTGATTTGTGTAAAGGAGAGGAGTCAAAGGTATGGGCCACACTCTCAATCCCCTCAGTTCATTCCCTTGTCTCTGCACAGTACAACAGCTCCTTGCCGTGCTTGTCAGGTCACTGCTGCTTCAGGAAGAACACCACAATGGTGACAGTTGCAGGTATGTGAGACTAAGGACAAGCTCAACCATACTCTGGAGACTCCTGACCCCACCAAGCCCAAGGTGCTCTTAGGTAACAGCCAAGCACCTTGAAGCACAGTCATTCCAGACAACGAGGAAAGCCCCTCTGCTGTGAGCCCAGGGGACCCACAGAGTGAGGACCAGGACAGGGAGCTAACGCATACATTGCTGGGAGCACAGGATCTCTGTAGGGGAACCTGGGATCCCAGTAAAGCTGTGAACTCGACAATGGACACAGCAGCTGAACTGGTTGTGTGCCAAGGAAAGGAGGAGGGATTGGGAGACAAGGGACCCACTTTCTGCAGCAAGCCAGCATCTTTGTATTGTAACGTATGCTGTTGGGAATTGATTTTCCCATGCTTGGGTCTGGGAGAAGAAATTTCTGTGTCCTTCTGAAAGCTGCCATTACTATTTCTAAAAGGGCAATACACTCACCCTCATCTGACGCTGTATTTGACTCCCATGGCCTGCTAGTCCCTGTTCCCTCTCCTTCCCTGCACAGCCTAAGCAGCAACGGCTGAGCCACTCCTCTGCCCTCCTGGTTCAGTCCCACCTCAGGTCTCAGAATCCCTCTCATGCCCCTTTCAGCTACATGGTCCCCTGTTCCTGGCCAGGATGGAAACACACAGCTGTCTGAACCAAGCCATGTGGCTCATCTCAGAATAGAGGATGAGGGTGGGGGGAATGTAGAAGAGTTAGAGAAGCCACGGTTTTCAACGGCTGAATAAAAGGCTCAAATATTGATCTTGTATTGTACCTGTTGGCCCATGTGCCATTCCCTGACACATAAAGCATGCAAGCATGGGCCCATCTGTAGAGAGGATAGAGAGAAGCATCAGGTGCCTGTCAGTCAAAAAGAACAGGATATGAGCTATCATCAGGAGGAGAAAATCATCAGGAGATAGCTCATCTCAATTGATTAGCCTCTTACAGTTGGTATGGCTACTTCCACCATTTCATGTTCTTTGTATGTATAAATATCTTCTTGCTGTATGTTCCACAAGTACTCCTGTTCTTTTTGTGGCTACAGACTAACACGGCTGCTACTCTGAAACCTGTCAGTCAAAAGTCATCTCCCATTTAGACTCCTAATTATGGGCCCAATTTTCAGAAGGGCTTAACTCCCATTTTAATATAAAAAAAAAAGAACAAGGAGTACTTCTGGCACCTTAGGGACTAACAAATTTATTTGAGCATAAGCTTTCGTGGGCTAAAACCCACTTCATTGGATGCATGCTGTGGAAGATACAGTAGGAAAATATATATACACAGATAACCTGAAAAAATGGGTGTTGCCATACCAACTGTAATGAGGGTAATTAATTAAGGTGAGCTATTTGGTGAGCTATTATCAGCAGAAGAAAAAAAAACGTTTGTAGGGATAATCAGGATGGCCCATTTCCAACAGTTGACAAAGTAAGTGGCCAGATTTTCAGAACAGGTCCTGCTGAGTTGTTTAAAAATCTGGCCGTAAGTGTCCCAACGGGAGCCGCTGGGAGCTGAGCTCTTTTGAACACCTGACCCCAACAGGGTTGCCAACTTTATACTCGCACAAAACCGAACACCCTTGCTCTGTCCCCTGCCCCGCCCCTTCTCTGAGACCCCGCCCCTTTGCCGAGGCTCCACTCCCAATCACTCCATCCCCACTCGCTCTCTCCACCCTCACTTACTCGCTTATTTTCACCAGGCTGGCTCAGGGGGTTCAGGTGCAGGGGGTGTGAGGGCTGCAGCTGGGGGGGGCGGGCTCTGGGTGAGTCTGGGGATGAGGGGCTTGGGGTGTGGGAGGGTGCTCTGGGCTGGGATCGAGGGGGGTCATAGAGTGGGAGGGGGATCAGGGCTGGGGCAGGGAGTTGGGGCGTAGGAGGGGGTGCAGGGTCTGGGCAGTGCTTACTTCAGGTAGCTCCCAGAAGCAGCAGCATGTCCCCCCTCTGGCTCCTACACAGAGGCATGACCAGGAGGCTCTGCGCACTGTCCCGTCTGCAGGCGCCACTGCCGCAGCTCCCAGTGGCCATGGTTCCTAGCCAATGGGAGCTGCGAAGCTGGCTCTTGGGGCGGGGGCTGCATGTGGAGCCCCCTGGCTGCCCCTACGCCTAGGAGCCGGAGGGGGGACATGCCACTGCTACTGGGAGCCACGCGGAGCCAAGGCAGGCAGGGAGCCTGCCTTAGCCCCGCTGCGCCTCCGACCAGACTTTTAACAGCCTGGTCAGCGGTGCTGATTGGAGCCGTCAGGGTCCCTTTTCGACCTGATAGTGTAACTCTAGCACTTTACAGCTTTCTAAGGCTTTTTATTTCACCAAATTCTCTGTGAGGATAGAGTCATAGAAATTTAGGGCTGGAAGGGCCCTCAAGAGGTTACCAAGTCCAGCCCACTGCACTGAGGCAGGATCAAGTAAACCTAGACCATCCCTGACAGGTGTTTATCTGACCAGTCCTTAAAACCCTCCAATCATGGGGATTCGACCACCACCCTTGGAAGCCTATTCCAGAGCTTAACTACCCTGACAGTTAGAAAGTTTTTCCTACTATGTAACCTAAATCTCCCTTGCTGCAGATAAGCCCCATTACGTCTTGTCCTACCTTCAATGGACATTGAAGACAATTGATCACTGTCCTCTTTCTAACAGCCCTTAACATATTTAAAGATTCTTATCAGATACCCCCCTCGGTTTCTCAAGACTAAACATGCCCAATTTTTTTAACCTTTCCTCAGAGGTCATCATTTTGTCGCTCTTCTTTGGACTCTCTCCAATTTATTCACGTCTATCCTAAAGTGTGACCCCCAGAACGGGAAACAGTCATCCAGCTGAGGCCTCACCAGTGCCAAGTAGAATGGGACAATTACTTCCCATACCTTACCTGTGACACTCCTCTTAATACTGATGTGATGAAGTGGGAATGTTCTTGATGTGTTATTTGAATACTGAGAGGGGAGTATTGACCTGGGAAGGTTGCAGGGGAGTTTTGCTGGGACTGCCTGCATTGGGGAAGGGAGGATACCTGAGCATGTAACATGAGAACCCAGGAGGGGAGTTGGAGGCCAGGTAACACCTCTGCCCGGGAAACTGGACAAAGGACACAAAGGCTGGGGGAGGAGCCAGGGGAAGGCCAGCAAGGAGACGGCTGGAGGGAGTTTCAGTTTGGAGCTGGCTGGGAAATGGAGAGGGGTGCCCCGACAGGGCTTGGGCTTCCCAACGGGGCTGTGGCCTCCCTGGGGGCCCCAGATGGACCTAACTAAAGGGGTCCTGTTGTCTGTACCGGCAAGACCTGTTTTGGACTGTGTTCCTGTCGTCTAAATAAACCTTCTGTTTTACTGGCTGGCTGAGAGTCATGGTGAATCGCAGGAAGCCAGGGGTGCAGGGCCTGGTCTCCCCCACACTCTGTGACAGCTAGAATGATATTAACCTTTTTCGCAACTGCAAAATTGTTGGCTCATATTCAATTATTCAGTTTGTGATGGCAGGACTCTTTCAACATCTGTTTTGCAGCCTCAGAAATGGATTTAAACCCTTTGAGGGATGTGGAAAGGATACTATTTGGAAGGGGCCTCTTAGAGGCAAGGTAGATAAAAGAATAAACTAAGTTTAGCCGTTCAAAGGAAACAGTTTACTTCAAGCATACAGCAAGTCCACAAATGAGAGAGACAGCAGTTGTGATGCTTCTGTGGTGCACTAGATGGCACTGGCACTAGATATATAGTATTGGCCGAAGATTTTCTAGTCATTTCTAGCAAACAAGAATTGGAAGAGCCCCCGGCACCAGAAAAAGATTAAAGATTGAAGCCCAGTAGGAAAGACGTCCTGTACTTGTCTGGCAGAACCGCTGCCAGCAAGAAGAAATCTGCAGCTATAATTGTTTTATCACAAATGTCAAACATAACTGATGCCCGTGTATGATACAGCCTCATAACTGGGGTAGGTCTAGATTCTCTCCCTGGGACATGCTTCGAACAGCCACATCCCACATTCACTTAAACAGCAAGTGCGAATGACCTTTTAAAAAGCAAGCACTGCCCCAGCTATTTACAATTTATGGCTCTGTCTTCTTTGCAAAAAAAGTATGTTTTTAGATTGAAATAGCTAACTTAATCTTGATGTTAAATCCAAGTGGAGATAAGTGACTGTTGTTTTTACCTCTATGTCACTAATCAAGGTCAATTCCAGGTGGAGGTATAGGCTTGATATATAGGTACAGGTAAAAAAAATCACCTGTACCTTGTCTGCACTGGGACCTTACATTGAGATAACCATCTCGAGTTAGCTATCTCCTTGTAAAAACACACCCCTTTTTGCAGTGAAGTCATAGGGTAGAATTTTCAAAGGCACCTAAGTCATTTAGAAGCCTAAGCCCCATTTTCTAAAGTGATGTATGCACTTGGAGACAGACTTACAAAGGTATTTAGGTGCCTAAAGGATACAGATAGGCGCCTGGTGAGATTTACAAAAGCATCTAAGCAAGCTAGGTGCCTAATTTCCATTGACTTCAACTGTGCCATTGACATCAAAGTGCCTAAATTAAGTCACTTTAATTAAGCTCCTAAGTCACATATACTTAGATTTATAGACTTTAAGGCCAGATGGGACAATACATGATCATCTAGTCCAGGGGTCGGCAACCTTTCAGAAGTGGTGTGCCGAGTCTTCATTTATTCACTCTAATTTAAGGGTTTGCATGCCAGGAATACATTTTAACGTTTTTAGAAGGTCTCTTTCTATAAGTCTATAATATATAACTAAACTATTGTTGTATGTAAAGTAAATAAGATTTTTAAAATGTTTAAGAAGTTTCAGTTAAAATTAAATTAAAATGCAGAGCCCCCTGGACTGGTGGCCAGGATCTGGGCAGCATGAGTGCCACTGAAAATCAACTCATGTGCCGCCTTTGGCACGCGTGCCATAGGTTGCCCACCCTGATCTAGTCTGACCCCCTGCACATTACAGGCCTCAGAACCTCACCCACTCACTCCTATAATAGGCCCATAATCTCTAGCTAAGTTACTGAAGTCCCCAAATCTTGATTTAAAGACTTCATTTTACAGAGAATTTTACTGTAGTTCAAACAAGCAAGTGACCTATGCCCCACATTGCAGAAGAAGGTGAAAAAAACCCAAAGTCTCTGCCAATCTGACATTTTGAAATTTTTACCCATGGTCTAGAAGAGCAACACTGTCACATCCCTGGAGTTCAAATTGTGTTTCCTCCATTTTTATTATAAACCCCACTGCCATTTTTATAATAAAGCCCAGTCAAGTCCCAGCTATTTTAATATCTAGTATAGATATGTTGTTCCCATCTGAAACGCCACTTCATACTGGATGTACCCATATCTGGGGGGAGGAAATATTTAATTGTTTGAGTTCTAATTTCCTAAGCTATGCAGTGTACATTATTGCTTATATCCAAGGGAGCAATGGGGCTAGAGCACGGCACTGGAAATAGGAACCACTGGGCTCTGCGCTCATCTCTGCCACTGACTCACACTGCAACCTTGGACAAGTCACTTGGCCTCTCTGTACCTCAGTTTACCCATGTGTAACATGCACCATAATCATTCATACTTCAAGAGGTTAAGCTGGCTCTCCCTGCAGACACCATAAAATCAGTTGTTGCAAGCCAACTGGGAGACTCTCCACCCTGGCATGGGGATGTGCAAGGACACAACCTCTGAATTGAGCCATAAGAATCAATTTCCAATTGACTTCTTTTTTCCCTCTGTTGTTTTTCTTTTTCTTTGGTCTTTTTTTTTTTTTGGCTCGGACTGAGTGAGTTTCCAGGGAGGGCGCTGCAAAAAGGCTCGTGTTAATCTGAAGGTGCAAAGAAACCTTTCTGAGGCTGTTGAGGAGAATGAGGCCTGTGGGTGATGGAGGAGGTTGATCCTTTCCTTCTCCCACTCCTTGGTGTCTGTTTTTAGATGGTGTCAGCTTTCCAAGGTGGGGATCTGCCATATTTTAGAAGCATGAAGCCTCTAGCACACTTTTGGGTACAATAGAAATAATATGTTCCTGCAACGAGGCAGCAAAGCCTTTTGAGAAAAATATATTATAGCTACGACATTAAAAGCAATTTAATAGAGACAGAGGGGCTAGAGAACCTGCCAATTTTCCCTCTGAGACTTTCTCTTTTAAGTGTTATGGCCTGTGATTCAGACCCAGGATCTCTCTTTGGGTCCCATTGTTTTGGGGAAGTGAGCTTTATATTCTGGAGACCTGAGCTTTGGACTCATTGTGATTTTTGTATGCCACTGACAATAAATGTTGGCTAGCATTTTATGCGACCCATGGTCTCCTGTGAATTGTTTCTGTGAGCTTGGGCACTCATCCATTTCCCAGCCAGGTTGTTAAGTAGACAGCCTGACAGCGCCCTGTAACACAGCTTCAGTTTTCAAAACAAACAGTTTGAGGACATGGTTTCCTAAGTTAGGCTAAGGCCTGTGAATTTGGTGGGAAGCAGAAAACACAAAGCAAAGCTGGCTTGGTTGTTGCATTCAGAAGCTGGGGCTTGGGGCATGCATGCGAAGTGTCAAAGCCATTACTGTATCATAAATTGTTTTGCCACAGTGTGCTCTGCACTCAGATTATAATGCATCTGAGAAGTTGCTGTGGTCTAACTGCATTTTAATAAGTGCCTGCCATGTACATATACATACCTATGGCCTGATTCTGCAATGAAGAGCTCCACTCAGGCAGCAGACCTCTGTGCCCATGTGGAGCTCAGTGCAAGATCTGGGCCTCAATATGTCAGATGGCTACTGGAGACATTACTGCTAAAGTAGGTTTACAATGTGCCTTTAGAATCTCAGACTATGGGCCCAGTCCTATACTCCTTGGGACACCAAAACTCCTATTGAAATCAATGGGAGTCTGGAATGTGCAAGGAATGCTGGATCAGGCCAGTTGTGCTTACAGCACTCTTTCTGAAAAATTATATTTTATAGAATGTGCTGCCTTTTGCCTGCAGAGACCTTGCTGGAGGGATCTCCGTGGCAGAAAGCCCTCCCAGAGGGATAATGGAGGGATAAGGACACGCTTCCTAGCCCCCAGGATGCCCATTTCCAGCAGCTCAGCCCAAAAGGAAGGCAGTGCTGGCCAGTTGGAGAGTGTGCTCCAGGTAGCTGGGATATGTGTTGATTTACCCAGGGTAGCATTTATGGAACCCTGCATAGACAGGAAAGCTATCCTCTCCCAAAAGAATACCATTCCCAGAACTGGATTCTCCCCTTTCCCCAGCGCAGTCATGATTTGCATTAACAGGGCAGAATCTGGTCCCTGTATAATAGACTTTTAAGAAAAGTGACAACAAAAAGGCCACGTTCAGATTAATAATGGGATGGCAAGAGAATCAAAAATTAAGACTGATTTTTCAGAGTAAACTTTCAAAGTCTAGCTTGGGGATTTAGCCTTGGGATTCAAAATACCCACATAAGACTGGGTAAAACTTGCATTCTCTGACATTTATTTCTTCTCTCATTAGCTGGAACTAAGAATGAAACAGCCTGACATCATCTTCTTTTTTAAATGTTGGTCCTTTTTTCTCTCATAATTTTCAATAACTTTCATTACAAAGGATTTGTTTTTAAATGTAATAATAATCCATGTTTCTCCTAAGCAAACAGACTTTAAATCAATCAAATAAGATGTTAAAACAAATATAATAAAAGCTGTCCTACTAATTACATTTATCCGAGCGTCCGTGTGACCATTTCCAATCTTACTGGAAAGCAAAAAAGAAATCCTTAGGCACAAGTAAAGTAACACCTTCAAAGGCACAGTCACAGGTTAGATGCCCAGTTCCTGATGCCTAGATACCAAGGTGACAGGCATCAGATAGATAGAATGCACAAGGGGTCAAACTCAAACCTGGCATAAATGGGTGCAGCATCACTGAGCTGAATGGTGTTGCATCCTCTTACATTTGGACCATCATAAACCCTGGTTGATCCTGAGCGCCATTCATTGCAACACGAATTGAGGGGGCTCAGCAACTTGCACCAGCAGAGCTCACTTATCTTTTAACCCACAGCCCAGCCAGAATTCAATACTTTTGCCATTTCCAAGTTACAGCCCAACATGCTGCTGATGGGACACTGAGACAGGCAGTATAGATGCTTTTATTATATAGCAACATAAAAAAATATATATATATTTTTTTTGCTTTGCTGAAGTATTTGGTCCATAAGTGTGTAGACACAGCAGCGTCAAAATGAGCCATCCTCCTGATGAAATGTGTACAAGCTATATATTATATTATTATTATTTATTATTAGCAATGATCTTCATAATTTTTGTAGCCGCCTCCAAGGACCAGCGGTTAACACTTGCGTTTTCATAGCAGGGTGCCTGGGGATTTTGCTATGTGCCCTCCCCTGGATTCTAAATCCCTGTGCATCACCTTTTTAAATCTACGGGTAAACACAGGCTAATGTAACAATTTTGGATACTGTTGGTCTGATTCATTTAGCTAATCCATGGTCTGATTTGTTTACATTATTCCTGCATAAACTGATTCTGCAGAGGCAGCATAACCAGTTTATTATATTGTCATATTAGTTTTTCGTTTAAAAAAAATCACCTTATCCAAACATAGACCTTCTGTTCAAAATATCCCTTTGTGAAAAATGAGACCCTGATCACGAGAAACAGAACTTAAATGAATACAGTACCCTTAGCACCTTTGTATGTACACCAAATACCTACCAAAGAGAGTTTGTAGTCCCAGGTAATTTACTGGGGATGGTCCTCCCATCTCCCTTTATACTGGTGTAGATCCATTTTAAGTAGATATATTCTTGCTTTACACCAGCACGGAAAGAGAATTGGGCCCAGTGGAGTTATGCTGTTGTAAAAGAGGTGTAATTCCAAGAAGGACTAGGCCCATTGCATGATACTGTTAGAATAGTTTTATAACTACCATAAAATAGACAAGTCACCATCCTAACACCTTGGAATAACTAATAATATGGGTAGGGACAATTTATATGAAGTGAACATAACCTAATACAGAAGACCCTGCATTTTGCTAATCCGAACATAAAAATTGGCAGTTTCTCTCCACTTTTCAGCTAAGATTTAACCGCAGAGACACTGCCAGGATGAAGTTTGACATTGCCAAGACCTCGTTCTTTTTAAAACTCATGCCACAGTCCAGTTACTAAAACATTGTGAAGTCATGTAAGTATTGAAAATTAAACAATTGTTAAAATACTTTAGCGTTCAGTGAATTGGGAAGGAGCTTAGCCCAGTGATTTGGGTGAAAACATTGGAGACCTGGGTTCAGTTCCTGGCTCTGCCACAGACTTCCTATGTGAAGTTGGGTGAGTTAATTAGGGCAAAAGCCTTGAAGGTATTTAGGAACCTAACTCCCATCGAAATCACTGAAAGGATCTGGGCCTTAGTCTCTCTGTAAAATATGAGGATAAATTAATGGGAGCCACGTAAGTACCTAAGACATAGCATTAGTCCCTGGTTTTGAGTCATTTATTTTTTATTCACTTGCTAATTCACCAAATTCAGCATTTGGGGTCTTTTTCCCACTGTTTCTCAAGTGCAATTTACTGATATTTGACTGTGCTGAATTGCTGTGGGCTTTCTACAGAATGCCATTAACCGATGTGAATGCTGAAGAACACCATGTCATTCATTTGACTACCATGATTGGTAATATCAGGCAGGGCCGGATTAAGGCAGGGGCTTGAGGGGCTGCAGCCCAGGGCCCCGGCACAAGGGGGGGCCCGCATAAATGAATCACAGGCAGCGATCTCTGAGCCGCTAAAAGGGGTGCTCAGGAAGGCTGCCTGCATGCTGTTGCCCCACGCCACTCCCGGAAGCGGCTGGCTGCTGGCACGTCTCTGTGGCTCCTGGTTGTGGGGGAGGCAGCTCCCCGTGCTGCGGGCGCGGGCAGCGCATGGCGACACACTGTCCCCCTCCCCCCAGGGGCCGCAGAGACGTGCTAGCAGCCAGCTGCTTCCGGGAGCGGCATGGGGCCACAACATGCAGGCAGCCTGCCTGAGCCCTGCCGTGTCGCCCGCCGGGAGCAGCCTGTGGTAAGCATCTCCCAGCCAGAGCCTGCACCTTGCACCCCCTCCTGTACCCCAACCCCCTGCCCCAGATCAGAATTCCCCTCCTGCACAAAACTCCCTCCCAGGAAAAAGACTTGTATACAGGGGCCCCACAAAATCTAATAGCCCTGGGCCCACAGGAGAGTTAATCTGGCCCTGATATCAGGTAATGAGGGCTTTCCACTCTTCGTAGAGCTTTGTCCTAACTGGTGCTTCAGATGAATCACGGTAGCAATTCCTGCCTCAGCTCAGGTCGCCGTAGGATTTGTGCTAAATCAATAACCTAAATCTCTACTTGCAAGGCTTCTTAACGTTATTAGCTTGGTAGCTTCTCTAATGAGAGGGTGATCTATGCATTTAGTCATAACTTCCGGGCTCTAGAGGGGACAAAGTGCAGCAACAGGGGATGTTCATTTCACTCTTAGAATGGAAGAGTTGTATGTGAATTCTAAAGGTCTGTGACACTGAATGCATTCTGTAAGTTACCCACTATTATGTATTACACTCCACCTTCGTGTTCGATGTTCTGGCTGCCGGGGAATTTGTTCTTTAATATCTAGCAATGATATCGAGACAATTGTCTGAATTAGAAGTCTGCTAGTCTAAACACCTGATCCCGTATAGAGCTTCCACCAAAGGCAGTGGGAGTTGAGAGCACTCAGCACCCCACAGGATCAGGTCCTGAGACCAGTAAGTGTAAAGCTTTGTAAAGTGTATTGATTAAGACAGCTTGGCTCTCATTACTTGCATTATTATTTTTCTCCTTTTCTCAAGGGTGTGTGTAAGTAAAAGTAAGAGCTTCAGGACAATTTTAGAAAGGTCACTGGGAACAGGACTGAGAACAGCAACTCATATAGGCACTGAACAGCCATCATCATTGTAAAAACTTTAAGGCCCCTGTTCAGGAAACATCCCCATTCAGGAAATCTCTTAAGTTCATGCTTAACTTTTAATAAGTGCTTTCCTGAATCAGGGCCGTAAAGTGATGTAAATGAAAGGGGAATCTGGCTCCCTGGAGTTATACCAGGGCATATGTGATAATCAGGTATGCACCAGTCTCTTGAGCCTTTTAAAAAAACCTTTTATAAAGTTAAATGCCCGTATGATTTTTCACTCTACCTTTTTCAATCTGGAGATGCAAGTGAGCTTGTGGTATCCATTCTGCAAGAAAATACAATGTGATGCAAAGCCCTTCACAGTGATTTCGGCTCCTATCCTGCCAGGTGCTGAGCACCCTCAACTTCTTGTGAAGCCAAGGAGTCTTGTGGGGAGATTCAAGTCTAAAATGGACTTCAGTAGGAGTTGGAGGCAGTCAGCGCCACACAGGATTGGACCCTTTACCTGTGCACTAATACATATTAGGCAGCTAGTCGCAATCACCTGTAACTCTTCTGCTAAGCGGATGACTGTTTAGAGCCATGCACTCACCAGCAGCAGTAAAGCCAAAACACTGAAGTTGTGGAATGGTGAGAGCAAGACGATTTATTGTAGAGTGGAGAAAAGGTTCATTTTCATCATCTCAACTATTCCCCTACAGAGTTCAATGCAATAAAAAGAGGGACAAGTGTACAAAACGAACCTGACAAGAAGGCTCTAGATGACGTACATTCAAAGCATTTGCAAATGATGCTATTATACAGATGCAGATACAAATTAAATCAATTTCTTCCAAAGTGGACTGAACCAATTCTGTATCCACATTCACTATTTTGTGTTTTGTTTCAGAAACATCCATAATCCTCCCTTTCACTACAGATGCCTTATTCATTTTTTATATAACTCCACTGGCCTTTTCTCATCACTGGGAAAAGGATTCCAGCTATTATTGTCTAACAATTTATTTAAAAGCAGCTTTTATTTTTACTTCCAATTTGATGCAGGTGGCAACTGATCCTGCTCCAGTGAAGTCAATGGGAGGTTCACCATGACTGAAATGAAAGCAGGATCAGGTCCACGATTGTTCAATCCCGCATGCTAATTTATTCCTGGGAACACGTGGACTTTGCCAGTTGTAAAAATTGTTCCTTTTGGATCCATCTTGAAATTTGCTCTTCTTAAGGGGCAAAAGGTTTCTTCCTCATCCAGAGCATCCTTGTGGATACAGACATAAAAACATGTACATGACAAGGCATCAGCACTACAGAGTTCCTGGAGTGGTTTAGGGCTTGACCCTGTTCCACTGAAATCAATGGGAGCTTCAACGCCAATTTCAGTGGGAGCAAGTTCATGCCCTTACAGAGCAAGAGAAATATTCTTTAAAAAGCCAAGCCAGCCTAGATCGTTGTAACAAAATCTACGATTGAGAGAACATTTAGCACCCTGCTTTGTTTTGGCATGGCCAATTTAAGTATACAGTGCAGCCATGTCATTCACTTTGTACTCAGGCAACAACCCTCTTGCTGTCAATGGGAGTCTTGCCTGAGTAATGTGACGACAGGATTTTGCTCATGTTATTAACAGCATGTTAGTAAGCCAAAATAAGAATCAATGCTTACAGATAGATTCTCTCTATAATGTTCATGTAGTAAGGGGAAAAAAAATCTCCTGGACTAAATTTTGCTCTTGGTAACACTGGTGTAAATCCAGAGTAACTCCACTGAAGTTAGAAGGGTTACTTCAGATTTGCACCAGAATAACTATAAGCAGAACTGAGCCCCATGTTAGGTAATGATATAACACGTTTATTTGTTAATGCGTAATGACATCTAATGCTTAATAAAACAAAACAGTACCTCTTTCGTACTCCATATAAATTATATGGATCCCATGTATTGGTCTCATTGCCTTAAAATAAAAGCTACAGCTGGAATGAAATGCATATGTATTTAAAGTTAACATTGAGATGTGCTCAATTTAAAGCGTCCACCATTTAGACAAAGGTTGCAATTGTGACTTAAGAAAAAATCTGGAGGCAAACCCTGAATTTGTTTGCCATGAAAACATAAAGGAACATTTTTTTATTTTATGTGAAGAAAAAAAACACATACGTGGGGAGAGGGGGAAGAGCCACATTTTCACAAAAAATAAATATCTAGTCTGATTCGAAATCAAAGTGCGCTGAAGATTTTTCTATTTAAACAAAAACAACCCATAGGATAAAGCCATAAATATTCACAAGACTGTCAGTGGTCAGCATAATAAAATAAATATGAATGCAATGATTTTTTTTTTAGCAGCAAAGGTCATTAATCTACTGGCCAATGTGATAGCTTCACAAAAGTCCATTTTATTTTTCCAGTCAAGAAATAAACTATTCAAGGGTGGGGCGGGGTGTCTCTAAAAAGGTGCCACACCTGTATTCTTAATGGGTATGGTGCCTCTCCTGCCCCCTGCCGTGCCCCCACCTCACCCCCTGTTTCTGAATGTAGATATAGCAGGATATGTTTTCCCCAAGCATTCTGAATCCTCATGTACAGAATTACTTTAATATGCATATAGTCAAGTTCTGACCTTCTCCTCTTGCTGAAGAGCCTTTGGGTTGACTTTAACCCATAAAACATAGGGGCATAGGACTGGAAGGGCCCTCCTGGGTCATTGAGTCCAGTCCCCTGCTATCGCAGGAACACTAATGAAATCTAAGTTTTTTTTTTCACACCTTCATGATTAGCCATTTTCTAGGTCAAGGAGAAACCACTGTGGGTGCTGTGACGGGAGGGGCAGTCTTTGGTTCCCTTGTGCTCACATCAGATCTTCTGGACAGAGCAAGTCCCCGCATGTCCCACATCCTTCTAGCCATGGATGCCTTTTCTCCTGCCTGGGAGACTTGTCAACAGGTGCTGCGGAGTCCCACTCCCTGCTTCACACAACGGAACAGCAAGGGCAGAGGAGAGATGGAATTCTGGAGGTGACAACCCTCATCCCTGATGTTCAGACTGAGACTGGATGGCGGGAAGGTCTACCTGCCTGTTGGGCAGCCTCCCAAGGAAAACTGTGAGAGCCCCATTGCTGGGGCATTTCAACTAGACACTGTTTTGTGAGGGGAAATTCCTCCTTGGCTAGACACCGAGCTAGACACTACGTATAACAGGGCTTTCCCCAGGTCTCATTTTATTCAGTGTTGCATGAAACAATGGAAACACCATGCCGTGGTTTATGGCAAATGGACATTTAAACATGATGCAGATATCGTTGTGGGGAGACACGACTGGACAACTATCGTCCACCATCCTCCGTCCTTACACGGGGGCGTACAGCCAGGAAAATAGAGGAAAGGCCACAGTTCCACTGTGTGGAATGGGGAGCAGGTCATACCCGAGGACTGCACTCTCTATGGCAGCACAGGAAGGTTGGGAATCGGGCAGGCCAGTGGGCATGGCCAGGGGACCAGCCAGGAAGAGCACAGGGGAAGGTGCTTGTGCTTGTGCTCTGCAACCCGGGATTCTGTTCTCCCAACCAATGGAGCTCCTCTGTGCAAAGACTGTTTACTCAGGCTTTGCGCAGAGGACCAGCATTAGGCGCTATAGACACTGGAGTCTGTTACCATGCATATAAACATGGATCAGCAGGGAGCATGTGATGATTGCTGTGACCGCCATCACAGTTTAACCTCATCGAGTATAGGAGTGCTATATAAAAGACAGGGCAGTGCTCGCTGGAGGTGGCCGATGATACAGATTACTCAAAGTCTGAAGAACAGCTTTTACTTTTGAGCACGCAAGTGATACAAGCCTTTCTGTGGTGGACTGAGAAGATGAACAGAAACTGTTGTTTAAAGCTGAAAAAGGCTGGTGGAATGCAGGAAACTAAAGAGCAGAGACCGATGAAGGATGGTGAAAAACAAGGCTGTCTGCCACATGATACGCACTGGGCCAAATTCATCCCCGGTGTGGCCCCACTGAAGTCAATGGGATTACACCAAGGCAGATGTTGACTCGCTGTCTCCAGGAGGACAGGACAAGCTACAAAGCACCTTTTCACTTCTAGTACCCTCCCACCTGAGAAACAAAGGAGCTACACCAGCATAAAACCAGAACAGTAAAGCAGGCCTGGAAGGGAGATATCCACAGCACCTGCCTGGCTCTGATCCTACTTAAAAAAAAAAAAAAGATCAGGATCATTAAATTCACCACAACTGCGTGAATGATCAGAGGAGAGCACAGCAGCCCCGCTCAGAGATCACCAGGGGACCAGTCTGGACTCAGCCCGAATATCACACAGGGGAGAACACAGCAGCCCAGCCCGGAGATTGCATGAGGGACAGCACAGCAGCCTAGCCTGGAGATAATACATGGGAGAACATGACAGCCCAACCCGGAGATTACACTCACGCTCGTTATCCCTTCCTAAAAAAAAAAGACTGTAAAACGCTGATGTTCAGAGAGAAGCAAGATAAAGGAAAACCCAGTCTGAGACTTAGAGTAAAGGGAAGAAAGGAAATATGCCCAACACGGGCAGCTCTCCTCCAAGGGTGAAATTCACTTGGCACATATAATGCCTGTCAGGTTTAGAGCAGCTGAATGGAGTGGCGATTGAGGCAGTTGAAATCCAATAATCCCCAATTTCCAGGGAATTTTACTACATCACAGACCCACCCCCTCTACAGTTACTACAGGCTGGAGAACAGCATTTGACCCCCGTCAGCACCAATTTGATAGGGTGTTTGGACCCACGATTCCTCCCCAGCCCATCCTCATTGCACCATCCATGCTGTCCTGTAGAGGGCCAAGGCTCAGTACAGAGCCTCCATCAGATTATATTAGCTTCTGTTGCCCTCTGGGCCCTGCACAGGCCCCGCTCCCATAGGTGAATTTCACCCATGCTGCATAAAGATGCCTACTGGCTCCAGTGTGGTAAAAATCCATTGCCAAGAGCAGACCAGAATCTATCCTCCTTGACAGAAGAGAATATCTGCTGATGTGGCAGATCAGCTACTCTCCTATTGCAGATGTTAGGTTGAAATCCTCACCAGCCACTTGAAGTCCAAACATTGGGGGGTGGCCTACATGAGGGTGAGGGAGATAGGATCCTCCTTAGGGTATGTGCACAGCCTCTGTGCCGTACCGACAGGAATGCAGGAGGCACCTGCTGTAAGTTGTATTTGAGGCTATAGCCTCTCACACTTCTGCTAGCAGGGATGTGTGACCAGCAATGCCATTCACACGTCCGCTGGCTCTGTTACCTCCTCTTCTCTAGCCTGCCCATAAAGTCCCCCTGCTGCGGAGTGATGCTGTGGAGCACAGCTCCAGGACACACCAAAAGGGGTGTTGTGTCTCCACATACCCTGCCTGCGTGGCAGAACCATGGTGGTCCCGGTGCTTCTTGGGCCTTGCACATTCATGCAATAGGGCATGGGGGAGGACAGGGCTCCCCCAAAATGCAATGAAGAGCTTTAGATAACAAGCAAACAAACATTAAAACCACTTCACATCCTGCAGAGCATATTCCTGCCAACAGTGATATAAAAAAACCCTAACCATACCATTAAGTTTGCAGGTGTTACATGTATAGCTAGAGAGCATACTCCTATCAAATGGAGCACAAAGCAGGGCATGTGGCAAACAGCAGGCGAGACAAGCTGCTCTATCTGCAAACTACTACCAAGGGATAGCGTGTCATTGTACATAGCCAAGATTCTCCATCTCATTCCTATACCGCTGTTCAGACACCTTGCTTTTGTGCTGTTTGCTTTCTAAATGTTGTCGGAACTCCATCTCTTCGCTAGCCCCGGCATTGCACATGGAACAGTAGTACTGGCCACTTGGGGTGACACACATGGCGAGATCACGAGGAATTCGCTGGCGGGAGCGTGGATTGAAGTAGGGACCTGCAGAGAAAACAAAGGCATCCATTTATCTGTAAGCAAGAGGAGCCCTGTGTTTCGAGCCTTACTTCACAATCGCTAAGGTCTATGAGTAAAATGGTCAAAAGCACCTAAGTGACTTGGAAGCCTAAATCCTACTTTCAAAAGTGACTTAAGCACTTAGGCCTAGATTTACAAAGGTATTTAGGCACCTACAGATACAGACAGGATCCTAGAGAATTTTCAAAGGCACCTAACCGGCTTTGATGCTTAACGCTCACCTAAGTCAATGGGACTTAGGTCAATTTAATTTTGTAGTGCAGACTTGCCCTAAGTTACGTCGATGTACAGGCACCGCAGTAATTGAATCGCTTTTGCATGTCCACACTATGCTCCTTGTGTCGGCGATGCGCGTCCTCACCAGAAGTGCTTGCACTGATTTAACTGCCAATGCTGGGCACTGATTTAACTGCCAATGCGGGGCATTGAAAGGCAGCAATAGTCCATGTAAGCAATGCAGCATCTACGCTGACACTCTGTTGCCCTAACTACATCGACATAAGTGCTACGCCTCTTGTGGAGAAGGAGTTATTAAGTCGGTGCAGTGGACCAGTTACATTGGCGGGAGCTACATTTTACTGTAGACAGAGTTAGGTCGATGTAAGCTGCCTAACGGTGTATTGTACACCAGGCTTTAGGCTCCTAAGTGCTTAAGTCACTTTTGAAAAGGGGAGTTTGGAGCCTAAGTCACTTAGGAGTTTTTGAAAATCGGACCCTGTATCACTGCTCCCTCTATTTCAGAATTAGAATCAGCTTTCTCATCAGAGTAAGTTTCCTGCTTGCTTAATTAAAAATAATTACGATAAGATCATATTTAATGTAATTTTAGAAGAACCGTTATATTAACTAATACCATGCTGAAAACACAAAATTAAACTAACACTCATCAGAGGGCTGTCTGCGCTAACGAGCACTCATTACAAGACTTGCAAAGAAAAAAAATAAAACCGCTGATCCAGACACTATTAAATATACTTCAAATTAAATGGTATAGAATTAAGCACTTGGACGGGAAGCTGCAAATCAGGAACACCTCTGGTTAGGGTGACCAGACAGCAAGTGTGAAAAATCGGGATGGGGTGGGGGTAATAGGAGCCTATATAAGAAAAAGACCCCAAAATCGGGACTGTCCCTATAAAATCGGGACATCTGGTCACCCTACCTCTGGTGTGCTCTGTGGAGTTACACAGATATAAAATTGCAGTAAATGAGTCTGTCTAGCCAGGCCGGGAGGCTTGCTCCTAGCTGCAGTGCAGACATAACCAGTGGGAGTCATCAGCGCTGAGGTCCACCCTAGCCACACCTCCTCCTGCTCCCAATCCACCCCTTCCCTCCTCCAGTCTGTCAACCTTCAACACCACCACCCCTCCCCGCTATGTCCCAACCCACCACTCCTCCACATCACTCTGTCCTGCCCTAGAATGCTCCCAGCTTCTGCAGAGGCAACGCATCACTGGCAGACGAAGCCCTGCCCTGGCCAGAGGCTACTCTGAACTGGAGGAATTGACTGGACACAGGGCTGGGCACAAGAGCAAAGTGACTGTCACTCAGGGGGGAATTTCCCCCATGCGCTTTTCTCTGCTTATTCCTAGATCAAAGTTCTTTTTAAAGGATTTTGCAGTAAATCAAAGTGCTTTTCTCTCCCCCCCGACTGCCAAAATAAGAGAACAGAATCTGTCTTTCCCGTATTGGGTTTGTTCAAAGGGTGGCAGAGTCAGAGTGTGAAACACCAGAGAAACTGATTCAGGGAACAGATGGCCTTGGAGGGTGGCAAACCTGCTTTATCATTCTGGACAGCAAGAATGCGAGCATGGGTTGACGTGGTACAGTCGGAGTCAAAAGCTCAGGCCCCTTGCCAAGAAAACACCAGGAAATAGCCACCACTTAGAGCAGCAATAGAGAAAGGCAGATGGGAAATTAAGTTACGAAATGAGAAACCAACCAACCAAAGAGGCTGACAAACTGAAGTAACTTTAACTGCTGAGAGGATCACCGAGAGCCAGACAAAGCCTTGGCACCACAAATAGCTTCTTTCTTTGCAAAGCTTCCTTGACTGAGGGGCTCTCTCAGCACCTGCACAAAGCTTGGGTAAACAGACAGTGCGGGGACAAAGGAGTGGGGAATGGAATGCTCCCAGCTTGGGCATGGAGCACCCGTGCAGACCCTGCACAGCCTCTGAGGCTGCAGCAATACAGGGTGTGGTATCACAGCTTGCTGTATCGCTCCTAGACAGAGGCTTTGGCCAATGGGACTGCATAATCATAGACCCACTGACTGTCTTCAAATGCCCCCTGTGAGGTGCACACACAGCCAGGGTAGGGCTGCTCACTCAGCTGCCATGACTGACCCCAACCCCCAGCTCAGTGAAGACCTCCTGGATTATGATCGGGAGGACGTAGTGGATCCCCTGGCACTTGGTCGGTGCATGGGGCTCTCCATCCCTCGTGTCCCTCGGGGTGTACTCCGGGAGATGAGGGCAGCCTTATCGCCTGTCTCTCGGGCCTTTCTCGAGCAGGCCCTGCTGGAGGGTGCTCCCTGCCCGCCCCTCACCTCTGGTCCTCCAGACCTCGCCATCAGGCCCCTGCTCCGCAAGCCCCCTCCCCCGCACCACCCAAGCCAGTTGCGTGACCTACACTCGCTTTGTTTCTGAATCAAGCCTAGGAAGTGGCTGTACGTTCTCATACTCCATAGCCTTCACTTCCTCACCCTCTTGTCTCACCCTGACGCCAAGAGGCTGGCAGGGACCTGTGGATGACTCCAGGTAGGAAGGCCAAGGAGTGCCTGCTTGGGAAAGACCAGGGAGCAACCCAAAGGAACCCAGGGGAGTGATGGAAAGGAACCTGGGAAGGGCTGAAAGCTGAGCCCAGAGGGTGAGCAGAAGAATAGAGGACAGAAGAAAGGCCCATTAGGAAGAAGGGGTTGGGCCTAGTTTGAGACTGGGGCAAAGGCTCTGTTTTGTTTGGCTTTAACTTGGATGAGGAACTCGGATTCCCTGGATAGTTGTACTTTTGTTAAGGGCTTAGCTGGAGGGCCAAGGTAGCAGCAAGGCACTACAGCAGCCAAAGGAGGCTGTGGAGTTTTGAAGAGCTGTGAGAAGGGGGCAAAATGAGGCAGGGCTGCTGCAGAGCTACCCCATGCCACCCTGTTACAGTCCCTCATGCTGGAGTCAGAACCAGTGCAGACCAGCCCACAGAACAAGAGCTCCCTAATGCACCCTTCTGTGTCAAGCAGAACCCATTAAGCAATTGTCACTGTGCGACCCCTGGAGCATGTAAGTGGTGACACAAGCACTCAAGTACCTGTACTGTTCTGAACCGCATACACATTTCTTCTATTCTGCATCATCTTATAGTCGTTCCCTTCTTTCCGTGCCCTCCGTTTGCCCAGTTCTGATGTATCCCTGAAGGTTAAATAAATACATACAGCTCTGTTTTAAAGCTCTCTGAGATACATTAATAGAGACCGCTGGAGACATGGCTGCACACGTTCAGGACAGCCTTAATGTAAAGGTTGAACAATACCTACGAGAATGAGTTGTTCTGTGCTTCTGCCAGGCGTAGCCTCTTGGCGTGATTCTTTCCTTGGTAGTGAGCCTGGGCCACGGCCGGGGAACTAAATGAGGCATCACAAAGCTTGCAGTAATCATTCTCTGTGGCCATGATCACTCGACCTCCTGGTTTAGAGGCGCCCATCTATCAGCAAAAAGGAGGGAAAGGATCATATACAAGGATCATAGGAGAGTTCATTCTTTGAAATAACTGAGCCAGGCTCAATGAAGTTGACCCCTCTCAGCAAGCTGGTGGTAAGAGTGGGGATTAGAACTCCGGGTTCTCTGCACAGTGTTCCCCAAATTCTTTCCCTTGTGGGAGGAGGGTTTGCCTCTCCATGGCTCCTGCTGGGAGTTTGGCCCCTGAACCTGCACATCCCCTAAGATCCACGCAGATCTCTGCGGATCAGATGGAGATCAAAACTATCTGTGCAGAGGCCCTGTATCTCTGCACCGGCTCTGGCGCCTCCTGCTCCCCCTTCCAGCTTCCTCGCAGGCTTGACTCCTCTGCCTACCACTGCCCCTGGGAGCCCCCTGAAAGGAGATTCCACAGCACTGAGGAAGGCCTGTGTCCAGACTACCCGCCCCCAAACTGGATCTCCAACCCAGCAAAGAACCTTCCACAGGTTGCAGAGAAACAACTGACCCCTCCCCACACCTTGCCTATGGACAGCGGGAGTTCCATATGCAGATTTTAGAGGAATGATCCCGTCCCGAGTAAGCCCCGTCCTCAGGATCTCCCAGTGCATTATGGGGCATGATCTTGTCTGTCTACTTAGAATATAAGCTGATTGGGGCAGTGACTGAGTCTTTTTGGTGTTTTGTACATCACCAACGAACCAGTATTTCCCAAATAGTGTGACTAACAATGATTTACTCATTGGCTTTGCTAGTGCTACACTTTCTAAGGTGCAGTTTCTTTGGCCCCCGTTTTGATACTTCATATGCTCCTCCCCAACAAAACCCTAGAATTCTGGCGTGCCTGGTACAATATGAACACCTTCTATGTAGCTGGCTCAAACTTGGCTTTCTTTTTTTCTGAGAATTAGTTCCTCAAACAAGGCAGAGCAGCCACCCCAGCTGTTGTAAGCAGCATAGTGCATGTGTAACATACAATGGCTTGGGGGAGGGCCTGCTCTAATGCCCACTGAAACTAATGGAAAGACTCCCATTCACTTCTGTAAGCTTTGGATTAGGTTCTTTTTGTATGTGAACAGGTCTCCCCCCTAGTGGCTGGCCCCAGCAACCATATAACAACCTGCTATTTACTCACAGCTAAGGGGTTCGGTCTCCTTTAGTTCAAGTGGTAGAGGCCCATGTTTTTGGTGCTGAAGGCCCCAGCTTTGATCCCTGCTGACCAACACGCAATGACATGCAAGTCTCGGGTGTGGAGAACATTTGATTTACTCCTTGAGCTAATGGGGCATGCATTCTGCTCTACATGTGCCTGCCATTGGGCAGTTCATGGTACAGCATTAATCTGGATCACAGAGGGGGCCATTCACTCATGCAGCGATTGGAGAATGAGTGCCACAAGAGTAGCTATTTAGGGTGGGAAATGATGGCCCAGTGCTGTTGGTGCTAGACTCTAAACACCTTTTCTACATAGGCACCCAGGTGCAGTCTCACTTTGATGCACAGGAGATGGCTAGGCAAGGGGAGGATATAACACCCCCCCCCACACACACACACACACACACAGAGGAAGGACATGACAACGAGTGATTTCCATGGCTTTAAACAGCCATAATTGGCAGAGCATCTGATTCATACAGGTATCATAGGATTTGCCACACAGGATTAGATCAGTGGCTCAGTGAGTCAAGTCCCCTGTATCCGGGAGTGGTCAATACCTGATGCTTCAGAAGAATGTAAAGGCACACACCGGGCCAATTGCACCATGCTGGACATAGTGAGGAAAATTCCTCTGACCCCTGCAGCAATCCCACCCCAAAGCATGAGACCTAGTTACCCTGGTCATGGGGGGTACTAACATGTAAGCAGCACAGCCTCGGTCACCTCCCCAGGCCTTACCTGAGCTGAATGGGAGACAATCTGAGGCACGGCAGGCTCCACTGAATTGCTCATTCTGGCGGGAGCTGGGCAACTATTTGCAGCATAGTAATTCCGAAGTTTCTTACTATGGTTTTTACCCTGGAAACAGAACTTGAATTAATCACTGTCCAGGTGGTAGAGTCCCACCTGTATCTAGCAGCCAGAGGACTCAGCTAAGAGGCTGAAATGTAAACGTGGTCATGACAACAACAGCTCAGATACAGGCTCTGATCCTGAGAGGGGCTGAGTAATCTCAACTTCCATTGATTGCAATGGGAGATTAGAGTGCTTGACATGCCTCATGAGATGCTCAGTACCTGGCAGGGCTGGGTCTTGGGATGGGGTATGTACCCCCCACACTAACAGTGAAAGGGTGAAGGGGAGCCCAATTAGCCCATTCTGTAGCATCTGAAGTGAAGACAGGTAATTGAGGATTAGACCCAGCTATGAAGAACCAACCTGGGTGGCTTCTATAAAGAAAGGCTGCAAGGCAATAGGGAGAGGAGACCTAGGAGAGAGGTAGTTGGGTGTTTCCTCTCTGGGAAACAAAACACAGAGGGGCCTGCACCTTGGGACTATCCCTGAAGGGAGAAGGAGGCTGGGGAGGAGACTCCTGAAGCAGACCTGGGAAAAGAGGCTCAGGGAGATAGAATGGGACATGCTTTCCAGGCCAGCCAGCAAACCTAAGGGATGAACCTACAAAATTCTGCCTGGAAAAATTAGAAGCTTCTTTGAAAATCCATCACAATAATCTAGAAAGACACTCAGGTCTCCCCATCTCACTAAAGCTCTCCCTGTTCAGTACACTCCCCTGGAAAAACCAAAGTGAAAACTATTGCAACATAGCCAGAAGGTCAGCAAACTGGCACTCTGTTGGACTTGGGAAGGGGGAGTGAATTGAAGACTCTTAGACCACCCACTCCAGATGATCATATCTAGAAGTTGTCAGAAGTTGAGGGTCTAATAAGATGGTGTTCTCACCAGGTAGAAGCACAAAGTGAGAGATGATCTCTGAGGATCCATATCATGAACCATATCAAAAGAAATGTACATTGGGGTAGAGAAGCTGGCTAATCCAATGGTGTCTGTCATATACTACACCCCCGTTTGTGTAATGAAGCCCCACTCAGAGACAAGACCAGTTCAAGTGAACCATATAAATGGTGTTTGGTCTAAGAGCAAAGGTAGTGACTTCATTCTTATAGCACAGGGGCGGGCAAACTTTTTGGCCGGAGGGCCACATCGGGTTTCCGAAATTGTATGGAGGGCTAGCTAGGGGAGCATGTGCCTCCCCAAACGGCCAGGTGTGGCTCAGCCCCCGCCCCCATCTGACCCCCCATGCTTCTCTGCCCCTGACGGCCCCCGCGGGACTCCTGCCCCATCCAACCCCCCCTGTTCCCTGTCCCCTGACCGCCCCCAGACCTCCCACCCTCTGACTCCCCCTCCTTCCTGACTGCCCCCCTGGGATCCCTGCCCCCATTCAACCCCCCTGTTCCCCACCCTCTCACCGCCCTGACCCCATCCACACCCCCGCCCCCTAACCATCACTCCAAACTCCCCTGCCCTCTATCCAACCCCCCCTGCTCCCTGCCCCCTTACTGTGCTGCCTGGAGCACCGGTGGCTGGCAGTGCTACAGCCACACTGCCCAAAGCACCAGGACAGGCAGCCGCGCCGCCTGGCTGCAGCCAGCCGCGCCATCAGACAGCACAGAGCACCGGGTGAGGCTGCGGTTCTGCAGCGGCGCTGCCCGGCAAGAACTCGCAGCCCCGCCGCCCAGAGCATTGCGCCGGCAGCACAGTGAGCTGAGGCTGCAGGGCCGGGGGCTAGCCTCCCGGGCCAGGAGCTCAGGGGCTGGACAGGACGGTCCTGCGGGCCAGATGTGGCTCGCAGGCCATAGTTTGCCCACCTCTGTTATAGCACCTGCTGTCTGAGTTACAAAGAGCATACTCCTCCATCTCAACAGAGCCTGCTCAATCCGTCACCCAGGGGACATAAACCTGCTAAACTGGCATCCACTGATAAAAGCAGCAAAGCTGGGAGAAAAGATAGGTAATCAACATTTTTAAAATATATTTTTAAATTAGAACTGGAAGGAAAATCAGAACTTTCTGTTGGCCTTAGTTGAACTGGGGAATCTGGTTAAATTCCCGCTGCCTCTCCCCCTTTATTTTAAATTGGGGGGGTTCAACTAAGGACCAAAGTGCATGGGGTTTTGCTTTCTCATTCTCCTGTGGTGGGGGAGGAATGAAAAACTTTGACTTAAATACATTTTCCATTATTTTGGTCAAAAGGGCAACCTTTTTTCATGACGGAAGAAAAGTTTTGATGAAAAAATTGTGATGAGCTCCAGCCTAAATCACAAAGAGGACAAGCAACTCATTAGGACCCCTCTCTTAAACCCTGTGTAGCCTCAATAACCCTCCTTCAGGCATGGGAGCAAAAAGGGGGCTTCATCTGCCCTCCTACCCCACCTGCCTCTGGCAGTGGGACCAGAAGGGGAGGAAGCTCCTGGCACATGACTCCCTCACTTATGGCAGGTTGGGGCCCCACAATTCATAAGGCCTGCCCTACATCTCATATTGAAAGAGTGGTAGGCACCTCACAGGAACAACTAATCTGAACATCTTTCTTCTTTTGCTTCTCCTTACCTGGTAATGCGCCTGGGCTTGCTGTGCTGAATTCAGAGTGACATTGCAAAGTTTACAACACAGGGGCTTACATAGTTCCTCCAGCACAGGATCCTTTGCAAGCTCCTCTTCTTGCGAGTGCTGCAAGGAAGGCCCCAGTCCAAACGGTTTCTGTGGGGACAGTGGTGAGTTGGCTCTTGGCCTTGTGGCCACTGACATAGGAGGAGATGAAGGCTTCTCAGGACGAGGATGAGGAGGAAGTCCTGCCTGCTGCAAAAGAATCATTGGCTGGGAGGACTGCTGGCATGTTACTATTGAAGGAGGAAGACTCTTCTTCAGCTCTGAACCAGAAAAAGACACAGGCTCAAATAAACGGCATCCTTTTCACAATGTGAATGTCCAAGATTGGGGCCAACTTGGCCAGTTTCACTCCAGCGGCTCTGTGTCCCTCCAACAATGCAAAGCAGTTATAAACCCAGTTTAACGAGCCAGTTAAGGTGAGTTGATAGCTTCTGCTTCACTGGAGCAGGGCAACGCTGCTGCAGTCAGCCTGTTAATCCAGCCCCAGATATTTTTTTAGGCAAAACGACACGGATTAAAATCTGAGTTTAGCTATTAATAAAGGCTATGGCACCCTCCTGGAAATTTAAGTGGACTACTAAGAACTTATAATATCTGGACAACAAACAAAATGAGAACTCACCAGACATAAGCTTTCAGATGCAAGAAAATATCATTCTGCCTTGTTTGTGTTATCCTAGGAGGCCCTGAGCCTACATTTGTTGGTGGAGTGACTCACTGCTGAGCTCATGCAGAGGCCCATTGAACCAGTGCTCCCAAGGGTAAACACGTGCAGTATTGGGGCCTTAGGCCCTTTCCCAAATCCAAGAAGGGGTGGGCTCTATGCCAACGAGTTCACAATCTAAGAAATAAACTAATACTGCAATATGTGTTGTTGCTTGGTACCTTGTCAATCATTTGGAAGTAGTTGTGTATGTTGTGAATCGTAAACCCCATACAAAGCCTTCGTAAATATCAACTTCAGGAAAAAAGGTCAAAATTAACTTTTCTCCAGTAAATAAAAGCACTGAGGGAGACACTGTTGTCTATTGGTTAGAACAAGGTACCAGGAGTCACTTCTTCTGGGTTCCATTCCACACTCTGCCACTGTCTTGTGGCATGACCTTGGGCAATTTCTCCATGCCTTCACTTACTAAGTATCTGAATCCTTCTCACACTATCAAACATCACTTAAAGCATGAATAAGACTCTGCCATCCCTGTCTATCCTGGGCTGCTCTTTGCGTGTCCTCTATGTTAAGTCCAATAGTCTTCCCTCTCTAGTGTTCAATGAAGAGATTAGTTCACTCTGCCTCTCTTACATGTCCTCCAGTTGCCCAATGGTACGCCTCCCATGGCAGATGTTCTGGTTACATTCTTAATAAATCCCAGATACTTACATTGTCTTCTCTGGATAACTTTGGAGTTAAAAAGTTGTGGAACTTTGACAAATCTCCTCATTTGTTACAACTTCATTCCATTTAATACCTACCATTTTCCTAAGGCATTTGCTACTGAAAGCATTTGGATATCTGCCTCTACTTCTGGCAGATTTTACTAAGTACAATGCAATATTTAAAAATATTTCATATTTTCTTAGGTTTGGAAGATTATCTCATATTAGCACTTATTCAGTTTATTTCTCAATCAGTTCAAGTTCTTAGGAACCCCCTTAAATTGCCAACAAAAAGCTTTGAGAGGCTTAATTAATTTATGTTTGCAAGTTGTGTTGAAACCCTGGGATGAACATTGCTAGGTTAATGCAAAGTGGAAGTATTAGTGTAAATCAAGACAGAGCCACTTTTTTAAAGATTATAATAGCTTCTCATCGTAGCCCCGCTTACCAATAAACAGGATTTGATATTTTGGCCATTTCAAATCACATCAAGCTAAAATTGCATTCTGGGGTGCCAGATTTGTACTATCTTTAAGCAGAAGTGTTTTAAATACAGGGACCTACCTTTACTTTTCTAAATAGCCAATCCTTAATTTAGATGGCAGGTAACGATTTCAGAAGTATCTTAGGTGTCTAAGTCCCATTTTCAAAAGTGACTTTGGTTCTTAGGCCCACATCCTCTGAGGGCCAGATTTCAAAAATGCACATAGGTGCCTCCTGGGATTTCCAAAAGCACCTAAACAGATTAGGCACCTAACTCCCATTCAAATCAATATGAGATTGGCATCTAACCTAATTAGGCACTTCTGAAAAATCTCATGAAGCACTTATCTACATCTTTAGGTGCCTAAGTACATGCCACATCATGTGTCCAGATCAAAGTCTGGGCTGTGAGAACCTAAATGAATGGTCCTTAGGTATTTGGAAGCCTAAGTCACTTTTGAAAATGGGATTTAGGAGCCTAAGCCACTTAGGCACTTTTGAAAATGTTACCCGAATGAATCTGTGTTGTTTTTGCACACACCAGACCCCAGTTCTGCAATTGGCTCCCTGAGACTGTACAGGACCAGCTGCAGAACAGAAGCTCAAGTTCCAGCCAACAATATTGCTTTAAAGTTTTCTGAGTATTGCTAGGGACTAAAGGGGGGCGGGAACCCACAAAAAATGAAGCACACATATACATGCCTTTGGAAATGGACGGATAATAAAGCTTTTGGAACATTTTATTTCTCCAGTGCACCTCCCTTGTCAAGGTGCTGTGCTCTCTACTAAAATCAATTTCTAAATATTAATTCAAATGCAATCCAAAAAACCCCCAAAGAACCTCACTAAAATTAACAACTGAAACAAATTTGAGGATGTTCAATGCAGAAGCTAAAGAGGAAAGAAGGGAATGGATGGAAAAGTAGAAATTAGAGGGAAGTGGTTGTTCTAAAAAACACCGTGGAAGGAGGAGTGTTTAATGATAGGGTGAGAGATGGACTGCTGGATTATATGGTGAAGTGAATCCCACACCCTAAGACCCACCACGACAAAGACACTAATTCCTTTTTCTGAGTATGATGGTGGGATTCCTAAAAGGAACTGAGGTCCCTTCCAACCCTGATATTCTATGATTCTATGGTCATGTCATAACAGAGATCCTCTTCAAGATGAAGTCCAAGGAAGATGTTTCAAATATAGTCAGGGAGCCTACCTTGTTGCAGCCTTTAAAAACCAACAGTACCAGCTAACAATTAGAGTGCCACTGCACAGGGCAGCCAGTGCAAAGTGGGCATAACGTGAACGTGGCTGTTAGACCAGTGAGAAAAGGGATGCTGGATTCTGAACAAGTGGCTAATAGTGGAGCAGCTCTGCTGTTAGCCCTAACAAGAGGGAATTTCATCAGCTGAGCGTATGAGACACAAAGGCAGGGATTGCTATTGTGAGGTTACCCTGAGATAAATCACCTATGCAAATTGTGAAGTGCACATGCAAAAAAAAGTTCCTATCACATGGAGGGTGGGGATGGGACTTCCTAGAGAGGGCATGATTGACTCACTGCTTCTAATCACATCCTCTCAACTAGAATGAACCTTCTTGTAGGAACGAACTCTATCCAGCAGCAAGACTTCATAACTAATCCTGAGTTTTAATGTGTCCAGACAAGATAGTTCAAACATCCCTCCAGGCCAGAGACTTGAACTGTGCTGTCCACAGGGCAACAGATGTACAGCTGTGCCTACATCCCATAATAAGAAATGATCTGGCTAAAAGAGCTCAGTATATACATTGAATAACATGGGTGATAAAGGGACCTTTGAAGGACACAGCGTTTCAAATCCCATATTACCACCATGGACTGACTCCTCTCTTCTAGGTAAGACTTCAGAGCAGCTCCAAACACACTAGCTATGTTCCTTAGCTGTCAAAGCAGTAACCATGGTCACTCATATTAAAAGATGTTAAGAAATCCACCATGACCAAAATGACAAGCTGACCCTGATTTAAAACCAGCGAGAGGTCATTCGTGAGCCTGACAAGTGCGATCTCAAATCCAAAAAATGACAGTCCTAAAATGGGAACTATCCAGGATGCCACTAATGTCCAAATGCTCCTGGACTGGAATAGCCACCGCCTTCTCAATCTTGTTCCCTGAAAGTGGGGGATTCTTAAGGAAGAGGGTGGACATCTGCATGTCTAAGGATAATTAACATCTTTCTCTTGTTAAGTGAGGCATTGATGACATCTCTCAATGATGGTGGCACAGTCACATCATTGTCAAGATGGACAGAAGTCAAAACTGCAGGCCGTGTGCCACAGGGAATTCCAGAGGACAAGGAAATCAGAGATCAGGTGAGATAGTCTATTGGGAACCCATGGCTTTACTAGTCAAAAGATACAGAGACCAGCCTAGAACCACATTGTCCCATCTGTGTAAAAAGGTAACTCACTCAGCATTATAATCAGTTGAAGGAACTGCTAATTGGACAAGGCCATCTGAAGTAATCTGATTGCACACTATCCAAAAGAGTTCAGCTGGAATTTTCATTACAGAAGGTCTAAGCCTGAGGACAAGTAACATCTCCTAGCCTCACTGTCAGTGATTCTATATGCCTGTATAAAATCCTTTAACAGAAAAAGATCAGACACCAGGTAATTATCCCAGTGACCTTATTGCCAACATATGCTCCAGGTGCTTCAACACCTGGAGATCACCATGGTCTCCATATTCAGCAAATTGTGATGCTACAGCAAGGGGAAAGGGAGTCAAGGTATGACCCAGCACCAATATGGAGATCTCAGAAAAGCCACAGAATTCAATAGCCTCCAAGGCCATGAATCTGTAGCACCTGTATGGTGTCTGCATTGATATAGATAAGGTGATGATTGAACTACCCAACATAAAGATGTAGTCTACCATCTGTGGGTGTTCTCTTTGACCTTCAGGGTAAAACCCAGAAGGTGAAATCCTTGTCCCATTAAAGTCAAAGGCAAAACTTCCATTGATTTTAATTAGGCCAGCATTTCTCCCAGGGAGTCCTTTCACTTCCACTCAAGAGAGCATTTGAAAATGGACTATCTTAAGAAACTGACCATTTTTTTGATATTATCATATTGACACGGCAAGCCAATAATAATCAGATTATAGTGTTACAATGTGATTGGTAAAACAATGTCAGTACAAGTCTATGAATGCCTGAGAACATCATCAGATCATATTAAATGTCTGTAACAGCAATGACTTTAGGAAATGAAAGGAAATCATATCACTGTAAGCCAGTGAAAACCATAAATGCATCAAGCTTTGAAACCTCTGCTCAGGAATGCTTTTTCTCCAGGAATAAAGATTGCTCAAAGCTCACAGAGCTGAAGATTCATTAACATTTCTTCCCTTATCAGCACAGTGTCTGGATTTTAATATAATTGCCTCTAAAACTATGTTAAGAGAACAGTAAGCACTCAAAGCCAGGAAATGATATAGTTAAGGTTGCTCTCGCAGCCTTAAACATTGCCCTTTGGCTTGTATCCTTTTACAACACAATCTTTAATGACATGCTTTCATAGTGTTTCTCAATACTACAATATACTACCATACAATTTTTCTGTACAATCTTAGGAGCAGATTGTGACCCCTTTATTCACACTATTAAGCTGTTACTCACATGAGTAATCGCATGTACATGTGCCGCTTCTTCTCATTTTTAAAATTTGTTTATACTTACTCTTTTCATTAACTCAATTATTAGAACAATCTTTATTGTTTTAGGGTACAGTCCTGCAAAGTGTTGCACACTCTGGTACTGATCCAGCAAAGAACTTGTGTGTGTTTCACTTTAAGCATGTGAGATGTTCCATTAAAGTCCATGGGATAATGCTCTTTCACTTTTTAGAAATAAATTATCTTCTCTCTATAAGTATCTTAATCATTGAATCAACAATTATGTACTATATAATATTTTTTCTAACCATCAATATAGTTTACCATGGGTTCAGCTCAGGGCATAACTGTTAACCCTGAGACAGATTTAGCCCCCCTTACTCACATTGAGTAGTATTGTACTCTGCAGGTAGTCCCTTTAATTTCAATGGAATAACAGGTGGAAGAAAGAGTTATTCATTTGTGATCATGGGTATCATAATTTGGACCTATACAGTTAATTTAGCGACACATTTAGGTGACCTAGACATGCCAGCAAATTTGTATTATTACTCTTTTATACATAATGGAGTGGTTTTCATTTGCAGTAAAAGCACTTTACAGCATTCAAGCAATGGAAAGCAGCCTTAAATTAGATGTAAATATGGTTTACTCTCACCTTAAGCCTACTTTACAAAGCAAGCACTGTCTAAAGTAGTGTTAAAGTAAACGAGAACCAGGC
Organism: Chrysemys picta bellii; assembly: GCF_011386835.1. Taxonomy (NCBI): domain Eukaryota; kingdom Metazoa; phylum Chordata; order Testudines; family Emydidae; genus Chrysemys; species Chrysemys picta. Next base: position 11,395,505 of record NC_088799.1, on the reverse strand, counting down.
CCAATCTGCTGTATCTTGTCTAAGAAGTGTTTGCTATTACTTTCATGAACTCTAACTCTGGCTATCATTCATAGTGCAGTATACAGCACTACAATGTGTAGGCGGAAAAAATTATGACATGACCTTATTTGAGAAACGGTATGTAACTAAAGATTTTTTGAAATGGATTAACGGTACAGAGGCAGGATTAAGGTTACATAGGCAATCTTAACATTATCGTTTCCTGACGTTTGACAGGAATGTTGATTTTTCTTTAAAGGCAGTGCTAGGATGTTTTTAGTTAGTTGGTTTAGAGAAATACGTAAGAAAAAGAAGATCCATAATCTAGAACTATTTGTCTAGGCCCCACTGTAACACCCCATCCCATTTACCTTACTAGGTCCACAATGGACTCCATCCCCACACTGTAGGAAGTTAGCAGGAGAGATTCCCTCTCCCTGTGCACTTTAGAAGCCATGCCATTTTTACCTTACGAGATGACCAATGATCCCTGCATTATTCTCTGCCCAACTTCAGTAAAGGCTCAGATGTGCTTTTAAGACACAGCCTGGAGCGGAGAGCCTGGAGCTGCAGTTCCCCAGGGCGAGTTCCAGGAGGCATTCTGCCTCAGGAAGACAGGATGCCTCCTGGGTCTCACTGTCATGCCCATTGCTACACATCGTTATGGGCTACAACCTACTTCCTCCTGTGTATTCCACAGGACACTGCAGAGGGATTCAGCCAGCTAAGTCAATCTACTTCCTATCCCTTTGGAGTGCTGTGTGCCCCTGGGAGAGTAAGGAAGGAGCTGATCCTGCACTTCCCTGAACACAGAGACCACAATTGTACCTGGCCTTTGTGTGTGCCATACAAGAGGGGAGGAAGGTTCTATATGTTCACTACCCTATGCAACCCTGGGAGAAATGTCAGGCACAATCTAGGCCCAAAAGCTTTTCACTGCACAGCTAAGTTCGTCAAGCATGTACACACAGTACAGCCTTCCTTAGCAGCAGATTTTATGAACATAGTGGGAAAATTCCTTATGAAGTGCACTATTCAAAGGCAGAGTGCAATTTTTAAAAAGGTCATAACTCAGTCAAATCAAATTTCTGTGCCAAGTTTTCCTGACTGTTTCCAGCTGTTTCAGTGATGGAGTTATTCAAACAGTCACTATTTATTTATTTTTTAAATCAGAAAGTGTATTTTTTTCTCCACGCTCCTCATACTCCAGAATGAATGTACTTGTTTTTACCGAAACTTTCCCGATACATTCACCTTTGGTCAGAGACCAAGCCTGACAAATTTCAGCCTGAAAGCTGAAGGCTTCATACAGTACTAAGTGATTGAACACAGGCATTAGAATGGAAACAACTTTCATGACAGTGGTCACTGACACTGACTCTAGACTGCTGTAGATGCAAAACAGGTAATGCAAAGGGCAAGGGAACATTTTGTTACCTAATACATCATTATGGGACTATACAGCATGATGCAAAAACTGACATTTTAGAAATTTTATTTATGCAAAATTGAAAGATTTACACTCCCCATGACTTAAATTCTAATTAAAATCGGAGGCATCTGTTGTTAGGTTGAAATGGTGGCAATTCAAAAGAGAATTCAAGATGCAATTTGGGAAACATAAACGCAAAACATAGCATCCAAAAACTGATGCAATATGTAGACATTCAAAACATACATGCAACATAAATACCCACATGCAAAACAAACATGTAAAATCCCACAAACTAACAAGTGGAACATGTACATAACACTGCTTGTGGTGCGATTTACCTCCCTGTTATGGACAATGTCCTGACTACTCTAATAAATGCATACACCCAAGTATAATGCACTTACTAGAATCCCCTGATTCTGGGAGGAGGGACTCAGAGAAGCAATCTGCAGGCAATCCCCTGTACCTGGAGCAGGCCAGTCCTGCACATCCCCAGCTGAGATCTTCACCTCCTCCTTTCTTCCTTTTTCATGACAACTTAAGTCGGGTTGCTCCCCACTAGATCTGAGGGGCCGGCAGTCAGAAAAGTCAGTACAACCGGACACAGAGGGAAACAGCTGCAGGAAGTGACTGCAGAACAGGGGGGAGGAATAGGGGAGGAGACTCGGGAAAACTGCCTGTAGTATCTCTGCCAAGGCGCATGAGCCTCGGAGAGGAGCAAATATTGCTACTGTATACCAAGTGATGCTGCCGCTAAACCCCCAGGCTCACCGGAAAGCCCCGTGAAGGCAGATCTGTGACAGACACTAAGGGGTCGCTTTGCCAGGATGCCAATACAGTACTATGGATTTGAACTGAATTCGTAGGAGGCGAGCAACTAGAGAGAGGAGGGGCTGGGGAAATCATGAGTGAGAGGAGCCATTACCAAGGGCGGGGATGAAAAGGAGGATACGAGTGGGGAGTCACTGATGTGGGGGAGAGGACAGAGTGAGGAGGAGACATTAGTGCAGGGATGGAGAGGAGGAGATGGAGGGGAGGGAGGTGGTTTGGGATGTGGGTTAAGAGCATGGAGCTGGAGATTTCTGCCCAAATGACCAACGGTGAAATAGCAACAACAACAAAATGTTGCTATTTTAAATGCCACTTTCCGGTTTCAGAGTCCACAGCCCATTGAGCTGGACTGGGCAGTTTGCCTCTCTTAAGAGCTATTGCTTCAGGAGGCCTGCAGAAGAAAACACAGAAATGGTTTCATGACATTTTTAAAGCTTTCTCCACAGTCATATTTAGGGGAAACGGTATGGATTGGAATGTGCATACCATTCGAGGAGTTACATTGTGCCCGACGGCCTCGTTTATTTTGTGTCATTTTACAGAATTCGTTTTATTGTGTACACTTTTTTCCCCCAAGTAAAATATAATTTTTAAAACCAAGAGAAGAAAATACATGTTGATTTTCAAACTGTTCACTTCTCCTCTGCAAATGGAGGATTCAAAGCATTCTTATTCTCGTCCAGGCTGCAGTTATTGTTATTTAACATTTTTAAGAACATAAGAACAGCCATACTGGATCAGACCAATGGTCCAGGTCATAGGCGCCGACTTCCACTGTTCCCGGTGGGTACTCAACCCTCCCTGACCCTGACCCCACACCACCTTCGCCCTGCCCCCATTCCACCCCTTCCCCAATGTTCCCGCCCCTTCCCGCCCCCATTTCACCCCCTTCCCCCAAGTCCCCGCCTCTTCTCCGCTTCCTCCCCTGAGCACCCCGCATCTCCGCTCCTCCCCCTCCCTCCTGGAAAGCCCTAAGTGCCACCCAACAGTTGTTTGGCAGCAGGAAGTGTTGGGAGGTAGGCGGAGGAGCAGGGACGCCCTGCACACTCAGGGGAGGGGGAGGAGGTGGGGCGGGGGGTGAGGGGAGCTTGGCTGCCAGTGGGTGCAGAGTACCCACTAATTTTTCCCCCGGGTGCTCCAGCCCCGGGGCACCCACGGAGTCGGTGCCTATGGTCCAGCTAGCCCAGTATCCTGTCTTCCAACAAGGGCCAGTGTCAGATGCCTCAGAGGGAATGAACAGAACAGGGCAATTTATCACAAAATCTATCCCCTGTCATCCAGAGGTTTAGGGACACTCAGAGCATGGAGTTGCATCCCTGACCATCTTAGCTAATAGTCACCAATATACCTGTCCTCCATGAACTTATCTAATTCTATTGCAGAAGTACCTATAGGCTGACCTGGGCAGGCTCCTCTCTCTTTTCTTAGGTTGTAAGCTTTTTGAGGCAGAGACTGCCTTTTTGTTCTATGTTTGTACAGTGCCTAGCACAATGAGGTCCTAGTCCATGACTGGGGCTCCTAGGCATTATGACAATAAGATAATAATTAATAATTATTAATAATTGTGCTATGTGCTGTATAAACATATGGTAAATGACTGTTCCTGCCCCAAAGAGCTAACAAGCTAAAAAAGCAAGACATATCAGGTGAGTGAGACAAACAAGTGAGTCAGGGTGTGGTGCAATTATAGCATGTGTGCAATTCTTAGCCAGTCAGAAGTAGATGAAAGCTGGAGTTTACAAGAAGATGATTGTTCAGTACCATAAAGGAGAGTTTTGTAGACTCTAAGCAACATACTGAAAGAGGATTAATCCTCAGATCTCTTTTGCACCTTTTACAAACTGTGTAGAAAATCAGATTATGAGGGATCCATGTGGGGGAAGAGTTATGCCAGTTTTCTGGAATCTTTTTATCTATTTAATATGGCTATTTTGCCATCTGCTAGTTCTCTTGATTCCTGCTCACATTCTTTGTAAAGTAACCCACAGTATCATCTTCCCTGGTGTCTTCTTCTTTACCTTGCTGATAATTCACTTTGTCTTTTCTCTAGGGACTGGGGAGTGAGTTTATTCTTCTCTTCCATGTATTTATAAGATGCCATAGGTCCAGAACCTCAGCTAGTGTAACCTGGCAGAGTTCCACTAAAGTTAACAGAGCTATTTTGATTTACACCAGTTGAGGATCTGTCCCCATATTGTTTCTTGTAAAACTGCTGTTAAAACTAATCTATTCTTAGTTCACAGAGTACATTGCCCTTGCCATTATCACTTATCAGCTTCTTATTTCCTTACATAGAAAAACTTCCCACTAACTTTTCCTACCATGTCTTCTACTGCCCTGGTCCTCGCAGTTCTTCAACTCACATCCCAGTTTCTCTTGATTAGTCTTCTGTTTTTCTTTGGATTATTTGCCTAGTTAGATATTGGTTTATCTACCTAACAGATGTCTTCTTTTTTATCTTATCTTCTTCTATCAGCGCTTTAGATAGCTAAAAGTAAAATTAAATTATCAATCATTGAACTTTTCAGTGTTTTTTTCTTCCTGTTAATTGTAGGAACATACCGAAACAAGCCAATAGTCCATCTAGTGCACTCAGCTGTCTCCAATGCTATATTGCTTCAGAGGAAGGCATAAAATACCTATAGTACACCTCATTGTGCAATATTATGCCATAAGGAGAAATTTCTCTCCAACTCCAGTAGTGATCACTTTATACTCTGTTTTTTTGGACGCGCTTGCCAAAATTATTATTAATTATTATTGAAATATTACACTCAGCTTCTCTTTCTTTACTAACTCTTATTCTAAATTGGCACTGATTCTTTTTACTTACCTGTTCATTCAGATCCTCAGTTGTGATGCTGAACTGGTAATTGCATCTGTTTTACAGTTGTTCCTCCTTTTTTCCAACAGTAGAAATTATGAATATTTTGTCAGTGTAGAAATACACTTATCCACCTTACCCAAACCACTTCAGATCCAAGATGGCCTAATTTCCCTCAGAGCGTTTGGGGATGACAAAGCAAAGCCTTCTGTCTAAGGACAGGACCCACAGCTCCAATGGATTTTTAGTGTGAATAGTGGAATAGATTTCCTCTCACTTCTGAGGTCCTTGAGGCAATGGGAAAGAAGATATTCATTTCGGGGCAGGAGGGAGGTTAGAATTTGTGCTGTCCATGTAACCGTGGCTGGAACTCATTTGGCCATTGTAGAGATTGTGCGTGCCTTCTTGATGGAATTCATCTTGTACCTCACTGATCACAGTGTTTATAAAACACCTAACTAACTAGCGCTGAGGAAGGATCTTTACCAAGGAGAGAGAGAAAATTCTTTGATGGGAGTTATCTCCCTCACCACATTCAAACCTCACTTAAAACCTTGCTTCTGCTAGCTTGCCTGTGAAGAGGAGGAAAGGTATCAACAACAACAAAAGGAAGTGACTCATTAAGATGTAAACATACATACTTTATGCATAACCATGTGATATTTTTCTGTCAGCTTCATCTTACTCTTGTCAGTTTATGTCCCTCACTTGTTGTATCTTGTTGACAGTATTGCCAACCCCAGGCATTCAAAAGTCATGGGATTGGCTTTAAAAGATGACGGTTTTTTAACTAATACAATTTGGAGTCTTTGTCTGCTGGTTTCTTGGCACTCGCTTCATATTTTCAAGTTTTCTTGGCAACGATTAGAGCTAGAAACGTACGATTTTTAAAATGAAAGATGAGATTCTCATGAAATTGCTGGATTCCAGCAGCTAGAGCTGTAAGAAAAACTCCAAATATTGTGAGACTTGTGACAAAATAATAATTGACAATAATGTTGAATTAGACACCTGTCAGGGCAGGGATCATCTCCTTAGATGTTTGATGAATTGTGCCTAGTATAGCTGAGGCCTAGCCTGACATGAAAAATTAACATATGGAGGGATGCCTCATCTCTTGGAAAATGGAATTAGGGAGGCGTGATGGGGTTTACAAACCCCACGCTGGAGAGCAAGGAGTACAGAGCAGCTCTGGGCCCAGGCGTCCCACCCAGCCACACCTGCAGGGCTTGCACAAGCTGGAGGCAGGGCTTTAAAAGGGGGAGCAGAGCAGCTCAGTGGGAGGCAGGTATTGGAAGCGAGCAGATGGCTGGTCTGAACTCTGAGGGGAAAGTACTGCCCAGGAGCTCCTTGCCTGAGGCCTCACTACACAGACTAGTGAAGAACCTACAAAACAGAGAAAAGACACAACAAATCCTGCATCTTGGCAGGGGGTTACATGAGATGACCCTTGCAGTCCCTTCTCACCCTATGATTCTAAGTGACTAAGCATTGCAGGTTAGAGACTTGAGAGAAGTGGCTTACTCTATGCAATTGAAAGAGATGGGGGTAGGAAGTGGCCCAGGGAGGGTGGCGACTTAGCACTCCAAGAGTCTAAGTGTAGCCACCCACTGTAGGGTCCTGAACCAGAGCTCAGTGGAGAGAGTGGGCCTAGGCTCCCCTATCCGCTCCCAGAAAACAGTGCAACACCAAGACCCTTCACCTAAGTCGAGAGGCCTGTTGGAATAAGCCTTGACTACTCAAAGACCCAGACCCTGCTATGCCTGTTCAGGAGAGGAGGACTGGAAAACCTTTGGGTGGGGGATGCTGTAGGGCAGGACCGAATTTCTAATGGAATAGTATCAGAGGGGTAGCCGTGTTAGTCTGGATCTGTGAAAAGCAACAGATGTATTGGAGCATAAGCTTTCATGGGTGAATACCCACTTCGTCAGATGCATGTAATGGAAATTTCCAAAGGCAGGTATAAATATGCAGGCAAGAATCAGTATGGAGATAACAAGGTTAGTTCAATCAAGACTAACAGATGTATTGGAGCATAAGCTTTCGTGGGTGAATACCCACTTCGTCAGATGCATGTAATGGAAATTTCCAAAGGCAGGTATAAATATGCAGGCAAGAATCAGTATGGAGATAACGAGGTTAGTTCAATCAAGGAGGGTGAGGTCCTCTGCTAGCAGTTGAGGTGTGAACACCAAGGGAGGAGAAACTGCTTCTGTAGTTGGATAGCCATTCACAGTCTTTGTTTAATCCTGATCTGATGGTGTCAAATTTACAAATGAACTGAAGCTCAGCAGTTTCTCTTTGGAGTCTGGTCCTGAAGTTTTTTTGCTGTAAGATGGCTACCTTTACATCTGCTATTGTGTGGCGAGGGCGGTTGAAGTGTTCTCCTACGGGTTTTTGTATATTGCCATTCCTGATATCTGACTTGTGTCCATTTATCCTTTTACGTAGTGACTGTCCAGTTTGGCCAATGTACATAGCAGAGGGGCATTGCTGGCACATGATGGCATATATAACATTTGTGGACGTGCAGGTGAATGAACCGGTGATGTTGTAGCTGATCTGGTTAGGTCCTGTGATGGTGTTGCTGGTGTAGATATGTGGGCAGAGTTGGCATCAAGGTTTGTTGCATGGATTGGTCCCTGAGTTAGAGTTGTTATGGTGCGGTGCGTGGTCGCTGGTGAGAATATGCTTAAGATTGGCAGGTTGTCTGTGGGCGAGGACTGGCCTGCCTCCCAAGGCCTGTGAAAGCAAGGGACCATTGTCCAGGATGGATTGTAGATCACTGATGATGCGTTGGAGAGGTTTAAGCTGAGGACTGTAGGTGATGGCCAGTGGAGTTCTGTTGGTTTCTTTCTTGGGATTGTCTTGCAGCAGGAGGCTTCTGGGTACAGGTCTGGCTCTGTTGATTTGTTTCCTTATTTCCTTGTGTGGGTATCGTAGTTTTGAGAATGCTTCGTGAAGATCTGGTATGTGTTGGTCTCTGTCTGAGGGGTTGGAGCAGATGCGGTTGTACCTCAGTGCTTGGCTGTAGATGATGGATCGTGTGGTGTGTCCGGGGTGGAAGCGGGAGGCATGAAGGTAGGCATAACGGTCGGTGAGTTTTCGGTATAGCCGAGCTTCAGTTCATTTGTAAATTTGACACCATCAGATCAGGATTAAACAAAGACTGTGAATGGCTATCCAACTACAGAAGCAGTTTCTCTTCCGTTGATGTTCACACCTCAACTGCTAGCAGAGGACCTCACCCTCCCTGATTGAACTAACCTCGTTATCTCCATTCTGATTCTTGCCAGCATATTTATACCTGCCTCTGGAAATTTCCATTACATGCGTCTGACGAAGTGGGTAGTCACCCACGAAAGCTTATGCTCCAACACATCTGTTAGTCTTAAAGGTGCCACAGGACTCTCTGTTGCTTGAGTCAGCTAAGATAAGAAGGAGAACTCCCAGGGAACCATGTACTAGGGAGGAAAACATTGAGCGTGGACAGAGCATGCTGCACAAGGATTGGTTCCTGCAAAGTGACTGAGCTAATCCAAAAATGTGTGATGTAATGTATAGTAAATGCAATGAGAAATGTATATGAAGGGAGAGGGTTTCTCTGTAACTTTGAATTTGTGGTACATCCTATGCCCACGCCCTGTGCTTGAGTCTGATCAATTCAGCGTAGCTTTGCTGTATGCCAAATAAGGAAGCTGAATGATGAAATCTCGAGTTGCACTGAGTTTTTTGGATCCCAGAGAACTGGATGAAGTGTTCTCCCATAACTGGACAAGGTGTTGTGGAGAAGCCGAGTGGAAAAGGTCTCGGAGGAAATTCAATAGTACAATATCTGGATTCTCAAAAGTGATACGTAAATAATAACAATAAGTAATTGACCTTCCTATGATTCTATGACTCACTTGAGCAGGGCTCTGCTTGGGCAGAGGCAGGAAATAGCAACAGTCATTCATGAGGCAGAAAATTCGAAAGTCTTTATTAATTCTTCATAAATGCTCTTATAAATAGTGCCTCAAAGAAATGTTGTCCTCTATGGGCAAGGAGGATTGGCAGGCCCGAGAAGCAACTACTGGATCAATTTTAGTAGGTATCCTTCTCCTCCTTACTTACCTTAAGTCTGCTTGCTATTGAGGAGAATGGTCATTTTAATTTGGGGACTGATTCTACTCTCATTTACACTGGCCGGACATCTGTCAACTCCACTCACTTCAGTGGAGTTCCTCTTGATTTACATCAGTGGGGGGAAGAAAATTGGACCCTGTCCAGAGGAGGAAACCTTGGAGTACAGGCTCCTTCAGTGGGAATCCATAAGTGCATCCACCATCAAGTGGACAGGAAGCACTTCTCGCTCAGTGGCTACCTACAGAATCACAGCACTGGGAACCATTTTTTTTCTGTAACATATACTTAGCTTGAAAGACCCAAATGAGATATCAACCTTAGCTATACAGTGTTTCTTTCATGATTCACCACCACTGGTGGTAGCAACCAGGGAGACTACACTGTTGACAAGACTCAGGGTATTTTTTACCACTGTGTGGTCTAACCTATTCTGAGATGGTAAAAACAACTGAATTCTGTGCATGCTACAGCCTTCACTTTTGTTTTCACTATTGAAGCTCTGACAGCGGTGGACTGGGGATCCTAATTATGGGCCAAAGTCTGTCATGAATTAAAACATACAGTGTGACTTCATGAAAAGTTTCAGAGTAGCAGCCGTGTTAGTCTGTATCCGCAAAAAGAAGAACAGGAGGACTTGTGGCACCTTAGAGACTAACAAATTTATTAGAGCATAAGCTTTCGTGGACTACAGCCCACTTCTGTGACTTCAGTAACTGAAGGATTGTTTGACTTCACTGGGATAGCATGGTGTATAAAACAAACCAACAATATTCTGTGTAAATCATGATTAAGGCTGTGAGTTGGTCATGGAGATCACAGATTCTGTGACTTTCCGTGAGCTCCGTGATTTCTGCAGCGGCCGGTGTACCTGGCTCGGGGCAGCTCAGGCAGCCCCTGTGCCAGTCACACCAGCCACTGCTGAGGCAGTCTTGGGCCACTCCCCCACATCCCCCGCAGCAGCAGAGTTTGGATGTGGGAGGGGGCAGGGAGGTTGGGCACAGGATGGGGAGGGGCTGTGGGTGGCACTTACCTGGACGGCTCCCCGGAAGTGGCGACATCCCCCTCGTTCAGCTGCTAGGCAGAGGCATGGCCAGGCAGCTCTGCGCGCTGCCTCTGCCCAGAGCACTGGCTTTGCAGCTCCCATTGCCCCCGCACCCAAACTCTGCTGCTGCTGGGGGGGGGCAGCAACACCCGCCAACATCCTGCCCCAACACCAGCCAGGGTTCCGGGCCATGCTGCCGTCCTCCCCCAACCCCCAAGTTTTAGTCAGGGGTATATAGTAAAAGTCATGGACAGGTCACAGGCCATTAATTTCTGTTTACTGCCTGTGTCTTTTACTAAAAATACCTGTCACTAAAATGTAGCCTTAATCATCGTTAATCTATTTTGTTCCTTCTGGTTTTCATTCTCCCAGTATCATTTCTTCTAAAGTTCATCCTGAAAATATAAATGCCTTTAATATCATGACAAAAATAAATATCATACAGTATAAGCATGATTGCACTAGATGGCAGCAAGCAATCAGAACCACAAAAGAAGAAGAAACTTCAAAATATCAAAGCAATTTCAAAGCATTTCTTTCCAAGTGCAAAAAAGATATGTGGGTTGACAACATTCTTAGCACAGTAGATGTAGTTTTTGTTAGGTTATAAATCAAAAAGCAAAATACAAGTGAGATGTTATAAATTACTAAAGAGAGAGAAATGACTTTTAAGCAGTGAGGACCTTGTGATTTTACCACAAGCGTTTTATAAATGAACAGGATAGCAAATGGTGATTCATGAGGTCACCACTACTTTGAAGTGGCCAGGACTATACATCTCAGAGATAGTGAAGATTCTTTTTGTATAATGGAAATAATCACATTAGGCAAACAGATAAAATCTATCACATAGATCAGAGGCTGAAAAGACCTATCCGATCAATCAGTTTATCATGTGGCAAATGCATACAATGTGGCATTCACTATAACAGAGTCAGCAGGGCGAAGCCCCTACCAGCAATGAAATCCATCTACAGCACAGCCATGTGAGCAATCCCATTTCCTCTGCTGACTATATCATCAGGCTACGACATCACTGGGAGGGCTGATGATGCAGTGAGGTGTTACTGTATTTAGTTCAGTGGTTCTCAAACTTTTGTACTGGTGACTCCTTTCACACAGCAAGCCTATGAGTGCAATCCCCTTATGAATTAAAAACACGTTTTACATTGAACACCATTATAAATGCTGGAGGCAAAGCAGGGTTTGGGGGTGGAGGCTGACAGCTCCCGAGCCCCCCATGTAATGTGACCCCCTGTTTGAGACCCCCCTGGTTTACTACGTGTCCTGTCTCTGCCCTCCCTCCAGGATTCAGACAAAGGAGATGCTGGCACAAAGTCAATGGAAGGGACGTGTTGTGTAGCCTCCAGCTGCGTGCTCGCCCCTTGGCTAGAGACCACGGGAGGATGGGGGGGGGGGGGAAAGACCAGCGACACCATCCCGGTGCCCCTTCAGCGCATGCGCACTGAACATTCCTCGTTCGCTCGCTCACTCCTTCCCTCCCCTCTCTCTCTCTAATCACTTCCGGTGAGTCCGAGCGCGCCCGGGGTCACCCCCGCTCCCTTCCTGTTATTCCCTGTGTGGGGAAGCGGCTCTCCCAGGCGCGGAGGGGCTCGGCGAGCCCGGGGTAGCGCTGGGGCCGGCGGCTCGCTTTCCGCTGCTCTGAGGAAGCTCCGGAGACCCGAGGACGGGCTCTGGTGGCTTGAAGGGGCGTCGGGGGGCGCTGCCCGTCGGGGAGGCGGAGGCTCCGGGCGGGGGGAGCTTCAGGGCCGGGGCGGGGGGGCCGTGTGGTTCGTTCCCCCTCGGCTCCCGGTCTTGGCCGCCTCCCCCGGTGCGGGGCTGCTTCTCCCGTCCCCCAGCTGGCCCGGCCTCGGGCCTCGGCGCTGGAACCGAACGCACCGGGGAGCGAGAGGTGAGTCACCCGGGGAAAGGGGCTGGGCTGGGCTGGGGAGTGGGGACCCCGAGCCATGCAGGAGCCCCCGCCCTATTCCGGGAGCCCCCGCAGCTTCCCCCGAATGAGGCAGGGCTGCTGTCCTGTGTCCCCCCCGATAACCCCACAGGGGGGATAGATCTGCCTCCTAGCCCAGGGGCTGGTAAACGTGTCCGGCTCCTGCGCTAGGAAATGAAGACACGGGGGGTTAATTGGTCGCTAATTTTGAGCGTTCCTAATAATGCTGTTTTTTCTTGTCACCACACGATGCCTCTTGATTTTCTGATGACTGCTCCTGTGGGGCTGGTATTAACGCCAGGGTGCCCAGAGCTTTCAGTCAGCATCGGGCTCTGTTGTGCAAACACAGACCCAGTCCCTGCTCTGAAGCGTTTACAAGCGAACTTAAAAAAAAAAAAAAATCCCAGTGTGAAAATATTGCCTTCTGCTTTATAGGCGAATAGAGAAATAAAACATCATCACCAGCTGATGCTACACTGGGTGGCACTTCAGTCTGGTGAGCTCAGGTTATTGCTCTTTGAAAAGTGTCTCCTGTGTTGTTTCTAAGCAACACACAAATAAATTCAATCAACTTTCTCAGTTTAAATTTTATGCCTTTCCTTGTGTATATACACACAGGACCTGAACAATAAATAGCGCAATTGCTGAGTTAATAGTCCCCTTCAGATATTTCGTTAATACATTGACTAATGTGTAGTGTTTTTATGTGCCTCATGGCAAAGGTTGGTGGCTAACAAGGTGGTAATAAAAAGAACAGGAGTACTTGTGGCACCTTAGAGACTAACAAATTTATTAGAGCATAAGCTTTCGTGGGCTACAGCCCACTCCAACTGGGAAGAAAAAAAACAGTGGAAAAACAGATTTTATTAAATGAAACACAAAGCCCGTACTGTGTTATTTGCTTTATAAAATGTATTTATTCTTCAAACGTAAAAATGCATACATTATCCACAATGATGCGCTTCTAGTTCTAGTAGTGGAGTGCAACTGAATTCTTAGTCTGTTAACTAGATAAGCCTAATCAGGGCAGGAAATGTCTTTCGGTTATGCATGATGTCTAGCACTGGGCTTCTGGTCTGTAACAGGGGCTCCTAGGTGCTACTACAATGCAAGTAATCGTGCCTCAGTTTCCCCACTTGTAAAATTGGGGTAATGATACTTACCTAATTTGTAATGTGCTTTGACGTCTACTGATGAAAAGCACTATATAAGAGCTAGGTATTGCTGTTAATAACGTTCTCATATCTGCTTTTAGAAACCATGTACTTAGTTTTTCAGCATTGACTCTGTTATGAAACTTGGATCAAACCAGTCCAAATGAGCTTTAAAACATTCTGAACTGTCTAAATGAGAATGAAGGTCTCTTAAAAACAGACAACACTAGATTAACGGCCCTGGCTGTGGTTTAGTTCCACATTTTTCCCCACTGTTTTGATACAACATGCTCCTTTGTAAACAGATTTGGGTACAAATCTGGATTTCGTAGCATTTAAAATCAAAGAGAATGAACTCAGGTTCATGTTCTGTTAGCTGCTTTTCAACTTCCTATTCTGGGTTCAACCAGTAGGGGTTGTAGGGGGGTTCCAGATGGGGACACCAAGCAAAGAACCCTGGACAGTCCCATGGCTCTTCAAAGGAATCGGTGAACATTGCCCAGAGGAACTCCGCCTAGAGACATGAAGCAACATGGGAGCGAAAACACAATCCACAGTCAGAGCATCTCTGAGCTTCCTTTTCCTTGCCTGGCAGATAGCAATCATGGCTGGTGCCAGGAGGAAGTCTTGCAACTGTGTGGGGCCACAGATGGGGTGTGCAAATATGAGAAGATGGGGTGAATACAGCCAGGCCCTGGAAGAGCCAGAAAAAGAGCTGCAGCCTGATGCGCACCACTTAGATGTTCCCTCTTGCTGCAGAAGGCGCCATCCTGGCTAAATAATGGAAAAATTCTTCGTGTGTGTGTCCTTGTATGGGTCTAGTTTGTTCATTAGATCAAGCTAAATTTCCACTGAGACTGTCAGTGTCACTAGCCTCTGATCTGAAACTCCTTCAGTTGCTTTTGTAAACTTAGTGTGTCCTTTTAGAATCTTTGCATGTAATGTGATGTTTTGATCAAAGTTCTCTGTCTCAGTGCAGATTTCATCAGTTGGATGTAGACTTCCTGAGAGTACGCAGACTGTCTCTGGGAAGATGAGCTATCAGTTCTAAGGGTTTATCTACATGGGGAAATTGACCAGAATAAAACAAATCACTTTATTGTGGAATAATTAGGATGTTTCCAAACTGGTGTAATTATTCTGGAATAAAAGTGATTTTTATTTGAGAATAGTGCCAAAATGGGGAGCGGTTGTGGCATAGCTTATTTTGCAATAGGTATTATGGTCAATGTCTCCATGTGAACAAGCCCTAATACAACCAACTGTGAAGCTGATGGTGGCTATGGAAGAATTTTTGAAATTATGCAATATGTCTTAGTTCTGCTGGGTATTTTGCTTTCTCAATAAGGCTTAAATAGTGTGCCGAACACTATATGACAAGTTCAAGATGAATGGACCTGAGATGTTCTCTAGTCTTTATTTTAGTTGTCTGTGCAATTAGCAAAGATCTCTGCATTCTTAGCAACTTACATGCAGCATTTCATCCTTTTTCTTTTCAGATTAGAATCAGTAGCTTTAAGTAGAATACATTTGTCCCTTTGCAGATGCTTCTAGTCATTGTCAGTTCTCTTGTTTAATTCAGGATAGGGCGTTAGTGTCAATGTCGTTTCATTTAATTTTTCCTGTTCTTCACTTCTGTATCTAATAGTGGACCTGTGAATTTGAATCTGTCCAGCATATCTAGGAGAAAGCTGTATCTGCTTCTTAAGTTGCTCAGTTGTGCTATATTAAAGGTGTTGATAACATTTTTAAAAAATCAAGTCTTCAGTTATGGTTGTCTCCATGGTTTAGGCCTAGATTAATCATTGCCATTTTTTGGATGTTGAAGAGAAACAGACTCTTCCTGGATGAACATGATGCTGAAAAGTTGCTGGAAGGCCTAACATAGGAATATAAACCATTCTGGCTATGTTTTAATGTTGACGGTGGTGTCAAATGTCTCTCTTGCAGGGTCATCCAATTCATCAGCTTTTTGTTCCATTTAACTGAAGAAAATCACCTTTTTGAGGTGGGGTCGGGGGTGGAGGGATTGGACTTCTTTCCTGATGTTAACTCCTCCACAAACTCAACTGTGTAGTCTAATGAAGTCTGTGCTATAATAATACAGCTTCTAATACTACTGCTGTAGTTATCTGTTAATGTTTCTGTTTTTAAACCCTATTTTCAGAGGTTTTATACATCTGTCAGACAACTTGCTTCATTTTTTCATTAATTAAGCTGATACTTTGCATGCAAGACTCACATTTTTCCGAAACAATTCTCACAGAAATAATCAGTTCAGCTTCTTCCAGTTTTCTATCTGGTACTTATAGGGCCTGTGTTATAGTAATAATTAAACACCTTATAAACCTTAATAAACTTATCTTCACAACACAACTGAAAGGAAGGGAAAATTACCACAACTTTGTGGATGGAGATTTGAGGCACAAAAAGATGAAGTAACTAGCCCAGGGTCACAGGCTCAAGTCTGTGGGAGAGCTGGGGATCAAATGTAGATTTGCTCTGTCTAATTCAGTACCTTAACTGTAAGGCTTTCCTTCATTCCAAACAACTAATAGGCTTTATATCAGTGTCCCAAGTATTGACTACATAATTCTAGAAAAAAGGGCTGGTAAAAACTAAATTTTATAATTAATACATGCTCCTGAACTTGTTGGGGAGGAAAAACACTTCAAAGGCATAAGTTAAAGACATCAGCAGCGTTAAACATAAATCTTCCAGCTTTTGTCTTATTATTTAATTTGAAAGTACTGTTTAAATTTTGTAACTTTGAACATTTGGGAAATAAAAAGTCAAAGTTCAGAATTGTAGTACTATTAATGTGTTTTGAGATTCAGGAGGTTTATCTTCCCTTTGATACAAGGATGTCTATAGCTCACAAACTTTTATTGTGGTGGCGGGGATGGATGTGTTCAATAGTTGGTAGAAAAAAGCCAGTATGGTGTATAAGGTCAGTCATGTGCTGAATGTGTATCTTGTGTAAGCAATATGAGTTCTTGACCAGAATAAAATAAATTTAGCATTTGACATAACAGTGTCCATGCCTGTAGGAGTCAAATATAATGTAGCCACAGACAATACAGATGCACCAGACAGTGTTGCAGGTTGAAGCTTTGGTAATGACCGGAAGAGATGATAGAAATACTTTCTCTGAAGGAAAAAAAAAAACTGGTGGGAGATCACTTTTCTTCTCCCCATCCCTCAAGTTGTGAGTAAGTAAGGCAAAAAAAAAAACTTCACAAAAAAGCATAAGAAGACAGTGTCATATTTAAAAAATTGGGGAAAAACAGACTAATGCCTCTGCTTCTGCCAGTATGTTTTCTGGGATAGAAGATAGTGATGTGTGCACTCTACTTTAAAATTTGTGAAGTACTCCTGGATGTTACGAAAGTTAGATGAACTCAGAATATAGCTTTCTGAAATTTTGTTTGTATTTCTATTTTGAATCTCTTTATGATGTCTTACAAAGAGCCTAAAACAGCTGCTATAAGTCTATTGTGTTAAATTTTGAACAGCTTCTATAAAACCAGAACTGCCAGTAAAATGGGAGTTAATAGATAAGTAGGAGCAATCAAAACATACAGATTCAGGGTATTTGAGGATATAGTAATATCCATATAAACTCATTTAAAAAACAAAAAAAACCCTTCTGTCATGCTGATTACAAAGAGCTTTCAATACATGTAGTGATGTTTCTTGTGGGCAGAACACAGGTTAATCTAGAAGATTATTGCTCTGTTCTCTTGTTTTTAACATTGACACTTTCAGAAAACTTGCTCCCCCACAGTTCTGCTGCATCTTTTATTTTTTATTTCCCCCCCTCCCTTTTTCCCCCTCCATGTGCTTTCTCATTTTCCTAGTCCAGGAAGGAGCAAAACCACTTCACAGGTAAACTTGCATTAAGTGTATTTGTTGGAAATGTTTATACTCAGTATATCAAGATATCCTAAAAGAGTGTTCAAATCATATAATTCAAAATGGGGCATGATGGGTATATTTGTAGGTAACCTTCCCTAGGAATAGTGTGACCAGACAGCAAGTGTGAAAAATTGGGACGGAGGTGGTGGGTAATAGGAGCCTATATGAGAAAAAGCCCCAAATATTGGGACTGTCCCTATAAAATCGGGACATCTGGTCGCCCTACCTAGGAAGCTCTTTGAAAACACATTAATTTGGCATAATCCTATCTCTTCAAAACTTGCTTCTGTCTCATTTGCCACAGAGATGATTTAGCATCTAGAGAGGAGGAGAACCTCTACCAAAGACATTCAGATTAAGAACATCTGGGTCAAGCACTGACTATGGATTCATCCAGTTTTTTCATGTCCACCTTCCTTATGCCACCACAAAGTTGGAGCCAGCTCAGGGAAGCCAGGCAGAAATACACACACATATTTTGAACTGCTTAATCTCTTTGAGATACAATAGGAATACGCTGTGTCAAAGCAAGCACTTACACAGGAAAAACAGACACTTGTACAAAACAGATGTCTAAAGACAACTTATATGCAGAAGAAAACCTACTCTGGCATTTTTCCTTTTCTATGTGTGAAGGCGTTCTTTTAATGAAGGGCTGTAATTATCACTGGTGACTTTGTAAAATCACAACTCTTGTTAACACTTCTTTCAAATACAGAAGTCTTGATGAATTGACTAAGACTTAAGCTATGTCTGCACTGTGCACCTTTTAGTGACACAGCTGTGCTGCTACAGCCATGCTGCTAAAAGGCATGCAGTGTAGCTGCTGTTTGTCGGTGGGAGAGAGCTCTCCTGCCAACAACTTCCACCCTTAATGAGCGGCGGTAGCTTTGTCAACAGGAGAGCTCTCCTGCTGACAAAGCGCTGTTCTCTCTCTCTTCCCCCCCCCCCCCCGGACAAAAGTTTTGCTGACGAAAAGCGCTGGTGTGATTGATTTTTTTTTTTCACACCTCTGAATGACACAACTTTTGTCATTCAGGTTCCAGTTTAGACAAAGCCTTACCGTAAAATACACTGAAACATTGAGCCAATTGGTTGTAATATTTAGCCAACAGAATGACTCCTCTTCCAGGGAGAAGAAAGATTTCTTCTACAGAGTAGTGTCCAACGGATGTTTCCATAGTCACTCTCCAGAATGGAGAAATATTGAGTCTTTTATATGTTTCGTATTCTAATGTTTACACCTCTTAAAACTGACTTTTTTTCATAATTGTTCCTAGTCGTGTCCTTTGTACTATAGTGTCAGTTTGGACAAGACAAGACAAGCCAGTCTGCTTTATCTCGTAGTGCTCAAATAATGTACTTGCAACAGTCGCAGCATTAAGATGTTTTAGAAGTCTTAATTAATCTAATGTTCAGTATTAGCCCGTAATAGCTCTGGGCTGCTCCCTCCACACAGGAGACATTGGGAGGAAACACTAATCTAATTCAGATTTCCTTTCAGATAGAATTGTCTTTCTCCACGCAGAGGCTTTTCAAAGTCAGCTTGACTACAAATGTCAAGGCATTGATAAAGATTGGTGCTAAAATTAGTTTATTGTATACTTTTCTCCCTAGAATGGATGGAAAGCCTGAACTATGTCAGCTCAATCTATTTAGCTAGTTTTCCTAACTTCCATTTTTCCTGAGACTAGTAGTCCTGCAGTGCAATGTATCATAAATTAGAATTATGCATCCATAAAACACAGGTACCTGCATGGTATAAGAACTAGTTCCTTATAAATAAATGGGAAGTTCTGTGCTAGTATATATAGCCATGGTGAATGCCTTAATTGATTGATCATGTGTGCCTTGGTCCAAGCAGCTGAGGATTCTCTTTGCACACCAGGAACAAAAGTGAATTCAGTCTGAACTTGATTCCCTCTTTCAGCAGTTGGCAATCAGTAGACTGTGCACAACGTCAAGAAGCATCTAGCAGTGTTGAGAGAAGATGGAAGCAATGAAGGTGTGGCATGATAGTCTGAGGGTAACTGTGGTCATGGGTGGAAAGGCCTGTCACTTCTGTGATGAATTTAATCTAATGTTGGCATGTCAAAACACTGAAGTTTCTGATGCTTTTTGAAAGCAATTCACCTTCACCTTGCAACAAGAATGAGGCCAGCTACTACAAAGATGAAAATGAACTAAAGACTGAGGACATGAAGCTTCAGGCACAAGGAGAGCAACAATAAGTAGTGGATAAATGTTGATTATCAAACAGATGATTGGAGATGAGGAGCCTTCTTTGTAAGGTATTAAACAGCACTGTTTGTTCTTGTGAAAATTATTGCATAAGCTTTTATGGTGAGGTAAATCAGCATTTAACTCAGAGCCTATACCGTTATTATTAGTGTGTTTGTGATTTTTAATTGCAAACTTAACATTGTTTAATGACAAAGCACTAACCCCACTCTTGACCACAAACTTTTTAATAACAGATTTCTATTTATACCATTATTGCTGAATGTGGAAATTCCCTGATGCTGAGATAGTCATGGGAGGATGAAAATATGAGTTTTTAAATCTGCTTTGCGTGGTCATTAAATTGTTATAATGCAAAACACACAACCCTATTTCTGATCTACAAACTGTTTCTATAAGCAAATTCTCAGTTCAGTTGGGAACCTCAAAGCCAGGTGCCACAACTGTAGTCCTCATGAAAGTGTGCATGGTTGCTAGTGAGGCTGGAAGCTTCTCTCTGAATCTGTCAAGCTTTTAACTGAGACACTAAAAAAATACTTAAACTGAGTAATAGGTTTCACTGACATCTATGCATGGCCCAGGCACTAATAAAACTAATTGGTGTATTGAGGAAGTTCCCATTAATAGGGTAGTCAAAACAAATTCTTGAAATGGTTGATCTCTCTTGTATTTCATCTTTTTGTAGTCACTTGCTGTCACCTTAATAAAATCTCTTCCAGTTTTGCCACCAAATAGAAAAATGCTCTTCCATTCTATTTGTACCAAGAGAACATACCAACCTTTTCCACTGAATGAGAGTATCAATCAAATAATTACAGCTATTGGATAGGCCTTGGGCTTGCTCATAAATTAATTCTGGAGCTCAGAGGGGGCATATGTTCAAGTGAAATATCTGCTAGAGCTGTGATGCCACTTGCAATGGCATAGTTACAAAGATTAGTGTGTAATTTTTGAGTACCTATTGGTATAAAACAGTAATATTTAGAATTGAGGTGTTATGCATATTTGTAACGGTCAAAGAACCTAGTGATACATGCATTCACAAATGCCTAAAACTAAGCTGCTAGGTGAATTTGTTTAAGAGAATAGATTTGGCTTTCTTAAAATAGTTCCACTTCAGTGTTTCAAAAAACAAAACAAAAACTCTAAATTAAAAGTCATAGCTTGCATAAAAGTTTAGTTTGTCTTGTGATGCAGCTTCTTCTTAGCATATGTGCAACATGCCTCAGGTGGCACGTGACCAGGATTCATCACTGAATTTGGTCCGCTGGTTGGATCATTGGTTCCCCAGGCCAGATATTGATGGGGAGTGCAACGTGAACGCTGATCCATGCTCCCCTGTGATGCAGCTACTCAGTCCTAATGTAGCAAAATTATTCTAACAACGTTTTTGTTTTTCTCTTAAACATGGATTAGAAATGGTGGATAAAGTACTGGTGTAGTTATCCTCTCTCATCAAGCCTTTGTCCAGGTAAATCCAGAGGTCAACCATGGAGCACTTTGACCTACAGACAGGCAGCATAACTTCCAGCAGGAGACAAAGGTTGAAAATGAGAACTAGTAGAAATGAGATTATTCTTGTTTTCCTCATGCATGAGCTATGCAATCTATTCCTAACTCTGGAGTGTTTCACTGCTGCTATCTAAAGAAACTACTATTAGATGGGAATGCCTTACCAGCAGATACCTGCATAAATGTATTGTCAAATGATTTGGCACAACTGTGACTCAACTCATCTTTCACCACATCTACTTTGCATGCCCTTTCTCGTACCATCATATCTCATGTATTACTAATGTACAACTGAAAGTTGTTAGAATGTGGATCTTCTCCATTACACAATCTTAATCTTTCGCCCCTTCCTTGCTATTCTAGTACATGTATATGGCTTTTTTAAACAGCTTGCGGTGAGACTTGGTCACAATGAGAATCTTCCATAAGCAGTATTCTAACTCACTTAAGTCCACAGAGCTAGTAGAATTTGATTTTCATAGTTTTCTTAGGCACTCTGTGAGTGTGCTAAATTTCACCCAGTTGGGAATTGTCAGTGGTTTCTTATTTTACCTTTAGTCTAGTTTTTTAAAGATTTCTGTAACAAACTGCTTGCAAAGGATGTCCTACATTGAGGCTTCCTTGTATTTTAAGACTCGCAAAAGTCCCTTAATAGCAATGGTTGCCTACTGAAAGGCATTTTTTTTTTTTTTAGTACCCATATTTTCTGTAAAAAGGCAAATTTATGAGGGGAAGCATCTTTAATGATAGAGCCCTAGTTATTCTTCTTCTGGGGAACATGCTACTAGATTATGTAGCACAGCCTAAGAGTTTTATCCATTATGATTGTGAATCATGCCTTCTAGACATGGAAGCTTACACTCACCTAAACCAGTGTAAAGTTGGTGTGTAGCTCTAAATGACTGTCACCCTCCCCGGCTCCCAATTTGTTTTCACTAGGAAGCCTGCTGTCACTTGAAATTTGAATGCTATCTATACTAATGTGAACTTTGGTTGGATACAGTGGAGATTTATGACTTTAAACTCCTATCCCATATTCAGTTTCCCCTCTTTAAGGTACGGAAAGAAGATGTACCTGTCCTGCTTACATGCTAAAAGCCCCAACTGCTGAGGCAGAAAACACTACCCTTTAGCTAGCTGCCCAGTTGTGTAGCTTTTGCTGAAAACTACATTTATAGTTACGCATTATCATAAGAATGGCCACCCTGGGTCAGAGCAAAGGTCCATTTATCCCAGTATCCTGTCTTCCAACAGTGGCCAATGCCAGGTGCCCTAAAGGGAATGAAAAGAACAGGTAATCATTAAGGCTGCGAGTCTGTCACAGAGGTCATGGAAAGCATGGGTTCTGTGTCTTTCTGGGACCTCAGCAACTTCTGCAGCTGGCAGGTGTGACTGACCCCAGGGGCCCCCGGGACCAGCCGCATCACCCCCCCACACACACACACAACAGCAGTGGTCTTGGGCTGTCCCCCACTTCATGAGCAGCAGCAGCAGTCCAGGGCTGCCACCTCCCTCTTCCAGCAGCGGCAGCTCCTGGAGCATGGGCGGGAGCCCTGGAGGCCTCCCCTCCCCCGAACACAACTGCATTTTGACAGGTGTGGGCAGTATTAAACTGAACTTCATATAAAATAACAATACTTTTCAGTGACTTGTTAGGTTTAAAAAAAAAACAACAAAACTTACCTGACCATGCTGAAGAACGCTAAGGCAGTCTGTGACAGAGGGAATTAATTATATTTATTAATTAGCACTCTTGTGCAAGTGCCATCTCCAACTTTACCTTTCAGTGGCACATTCTACCATCTTCTGACTTGTTTTGAGGTAATAGTTAAAGCACAGCTTGTTTCTCAGTGCTTGTGTGTGAAGGAAAAGTAGTTCTATTAAGCAGGGCCCCTGCTGAGTCATCTGCTTTGACAAAGTAGAAGTACAATTCAGTTCTTTTGCATATGGGGGTGACTCTGACATTCTACCCTTTGTATGCAAATCTGTCTACTTCTGTCATGACTTCTGCCCAGCCAACAGCCTTTGACAGCAGGAAACTGGCTTTTGGGTGATCAATACTATCTATTGCAGAATAACAGCATCACATGGTGGACATGTTAGGTCTGTAACTCCACCACAGTTGTTAAATTCCCCCTTCATGCTCCTTCCATTATCTCTGAGACCCCAATACCAATGACCTCTTCTAATCAGATTTTTTTAAGTGCCAGCTGTTGATTTAACCACACCAACCACATGTTCCAATGAGTAATACTCTATTTTTAGCCAGTGTCCACAAAGCAATAGCACTTGTCCATAGTGATTGCAGTCTACATACACATAGGCAATTACTGTAATAATGGGCCAAGCGCCTCACAAAGAAAAGTAGTCTTATTCATTTGCTGTCCCATTTCACAAATGTAGAGTAAAATTGGTTCAAAACTCTGAACTTCATCTGGTCATAGGTCTTGTTTGTATATAGGGGAGTCTCAACATTTAGATCCTGCTGGTTAAACAGGTAGCTGTAGGTGCCATCTATGATAGATAACCTCTCTGCTACTTCACTGTCAACAGCACTCTTCTTTCAAAGTATTGGTATAAATTAGGGTAAATGGCTCCTCCATAGAAGCATCGACATTGAAAATAGCATATAGTGTGATTGATAGCCAATACTGTGCTGACAAACGTCTAGCGGTCTGGACATGTTGAAAGCCTCTAAAATTCAGTGCCTCAGCATGTTTTGCTGAGGCACTGCCCAGGAATGCACATGCACAAACGAGGTTGTGTGGAGTTGCATGGGATCATACCTCCATCTTATGCCAATAAATAACTCTTGTGGACCCACTGAACTCTATTAGGGGTAGCCAGCTAGTCCTCAACTTTTACAAATGATATTTGATGCTTCCGGAAAGCGGTGTTGGAGGGGTGTGTGGAAGGTTATTAGCAATAATTGGACTAAAGGAAAAAATATTAACTGCACCTTCCTGTACTGTTCTGTCAGAGTTCTTGTTTTTATGCCTGGTTTTAAATAAACGTCCCTCTCCACCCCCAAATATTTTAAACAATTTGCATATGTCAGTTTAGAAGACAACATCCCCTTATAATGGATCCAGAACCTTGGGGAGCACTCTTCCCCTGGGGAAAATACATTTATCCTGTTTAATGTCTGTCTCAAACTTAATTTTATGAAGTGTAGGGCAGGAAGGTAGATAAAGTCCAATTCAAGAAGTCTCAAATATTGGTTAGCTTTTTGGCTTTGGTTTGGTTATGTAGTGAGAGGGAAGATGTCTCAGGGTTTATCATCCATACAGAGTTAATGTAGGCTCTTATTCAGGTGTTGCGCCTTACCCCCTCTCTGAGGCTTTGTCTACACTGGCAACTGAACAACAAAGTTTTGTCCTTCAGAGGTGTTAAACTCTCCCCTCCCCCCACCCCGAAAGACACATGTTTTGTCAAGGAAAAGCACCGCTGTGAACAGCACTTAGTCAGCAGGAGCGCTCTCCTGCTGACAAAACTACTGCCGCTCGTTGGGGGTGGAAGTCTTTTTTTTGTTGGCGGGAGAGCTCTCCTGCCAACAAACAGCAGCTACGCTGCGTGCCTTTTAGTGGCACGGCTGTAGTGGGACACACACAACTCTCTCATCTGACTTTAGTGGTGCTTTCAACCAGGGCTAGCTTGCTTATCTGGGGCTGTAGGCTAAAGCCCAAGGGAGGCTTCCATTTAGAATGGTAACCTTCCTACTTTGCAGGCTAAGTGACTTGACTGCTGATAGTCCTCCGGTGCCTTCCCACAATTCCTCCTATGTTCCCAGGATAGCCAGTTCACCAGGAAAGAATCAGAGTGGCTCGGCTTACTCAAAAAAAAAAAAAAAAAAATTGTTTTCATCTAGTTTGATCTCTTTTGTAACAGAAGCAATAGAATTTCACCTAGTAATCTGTATATCAAGTCCATATCTTCTGGTTAAGATAGAGCATATTTTTTAGCAAGACAACCAGTCTTGATTTTAAGTGATACAAAATCCACCACAGCTGTTGGTAAATTATTGCAATGATTAATTACACTTAGGCTACAGATAAGGTGAAAAATTACCTAGCTTCAACTTCTAGCCATTGGATCATGTTATGCCTTTGATAAATTAAAGAATCCTTTACTGTCTGAAATATCCCCATTTAGGATTCTTTTCAGTTTAGCTCACTGCTTGCCTATCTCTTCCCTTTTGGGGACTGCTACTCAAAGCTCCCTGCCACTGTGCTGATGACCCAGTCACAGGAAGGCTGTTACTTCAGAATATGAATTCCTTGAGGGCCTGGAACTCCCCTGACACCATGGGAACCCTTTGAGTGCAGAGCATGTTTTGTAATTTGCTAGAACTGCTTGAGAACATTTCTGAAAATGCCAGTTGAGTCTTGTCAGCTTTTGTTTCCATTCATAGCAAAGGACAGTCCCTCAGCAGAACCTACGGTACCATGAAGAAACTGAAAGCATATAAGAAGAAATAATTGCTTGGTGCTTCCGTTTCTGTGGCCCTTCACTTATTGCAGAGCACCCTTGTAATGAGAAGTCCCACCCTTTCTCTTTCTCCAGTTACCAGTAGCTAGGATTGGAGACGCAACATATGCACAAATATAAATGTCTGCACTTTATTCATTAGTCCTTGCATGCAGGCTAAGTCTTGTATTTCTTAATCTTTTTGCATAGCATCTAAGACAGCCTTTGCTATTCATCTACACAACCAAAACCCTTGTCCAGGCTCTCATCTCGTGTCTCTATTACTGCAGTAACCTTTTCTCTGTCCTTGACGTATGCGGCCTTGCCCTGCTCACATCCATTCACATGCTGCTGTAAAGATGATTTTCTGAGCCCATTGCTTTGACCATGCTACTGCTCTCATTGCATCCGTCCAAAGCCGCCTCCCTTCTCTATTGCATCAAATATAAGCGGCTTATCTTCACTTTCAAGGCCTTTACAGCCTATCCCCACCCTACCTATCATCTCTTATTCACTGTCAGCTTGTGTTGCCAGCCTCCATCATCCACTTGTGCTTGTTTGAAAAAGTTAACTTTTATGCTTTCCTCCTATGCTCCTATTCCTCACGCTTTGGAATAGCTCCTCATAAACAATCTTAGAACTACCTTATCCTCCTCTGAGTTCCTTCTTAAAACTCTCCCCTTTTCTGTGATGCCAACAAAAAAAACTTGACAACTGTTGTTCACCAATGTGCTGATACCATTGGCTATCATGTTGACCAATGTTGTCTGTCTTCTACTCTCATGTTTGTAACCACGTTGTTGTCTTTTGTTTTATACTTAGATTGTGAGCTTTTTGGGTCAGGGACCTTCTTGTTCTGTGTTTGTACAGCACCTAGCACAATGGGGTTTTGCTCCATGGCAGGGTCTCTGACATGCTACAGTAATACTATCATTAATAAAAATAATCCGGATACAGATTGCTCTTTATTCAATGATTATAGTACCTCCCAGTGCCGGCTTGTGAGAGTTGTGCACCAGCAGCGGGTCAGTACGTGCCAATTTGGGAAAAGCCACAACACTGCTAGTTAAGCTTTGTTACTTTTATTACCCCTTCCCCTACTCACAGCTTTTCATCCATGTTAAATCTTCTACTATTGCAGTTAACGTTGGGGACTGGATCTTAGTTCTGTCAGTGCCTGAGGCAGGCATTTAATGAGAAGTCACCAAGTTCATGTGGTGAGGGCTTTAGACTGGGTGTGCAGATACCAATCTTCTGTTCTTCATCAGTGATTTAGATAATGGCATAAAGAGTACATTTATAAAGTTTGCATACAATACCAAGCTGGGAGGGGTTGCAAGTGTTTTGGAAGATGGGATTAAAATTCAAAATGATCTGGACAAACTGGAGAAATGATCTGAAGTAAATAGGATGAAATTCAATAATGATAAATGCGAAGTAGTCCACTTAGGAAGGAGCAATCAGTTGCACACATACAAAATGGGAAATGACTGCCTAGAAAGGAGTACTGTGGAAAGGGATCGGGGGTTAGAGTGGATTATAAGCTAAATATGAGTGAACAGTGTAGCACTGTTACAAAAAAGCAAACCTCATTCTAGGATGTATTAGCAGGAGAAGTAGTTCTTCCGCTCTACTCTACACTGATTAGGCCTCAACTGGAATATTATGTGCCACAATTTAAGGAAAGATGTGGACAAATTGGAGAAAGTCCAGAGAAGAGCCACAAAAATGATTAAAGGTCTTAAAAAACATGACCTATGAGGAAAGATTGAAAAAAATTGGGTTTGTTTAGTCTGGAGAAGAGGATACTGAGAGGGGACATAACAGTTTTCAAGTACATAAAAGGTTGTTACAAGGAGGAGGGAGAAAAATTTGTTCTCCTTAACCTCTGAAGATAAAACAAGAAGCAATGGGCTTAAATTGCAGCAAGGGCGGTTTAGGTTGGACATTAGGAAAAACTTCCTAACTGGCAGTTAAGCACTGGAATAAATTGTCTAGGGAGGTTGTGTAATCTCCATCATTAGAGTTTTTAAGAGCAGGTTAGACAAACACCTGTCAGGGCTGGTCTAGATAATACTAAGTTTCAGAGTAACAGCCGTGTTTTAGTCTGTATCCGCAAAAAGAAGAACAGGAGTACTTGTGGCACCTTAGAGACTAACAAATGTATTAGAGCATAAGCTTTCGTGGACTACAGCCCACTTCTGCATCCGAAGAAGTGGGCTGTAGTCCACGAAAGCTTATGCTCTAATACATTTGTTAGTCTCTAAGGTGCCACAAGTACTCCTGTTCTTCTTTTTGCTAGATAATACTTAGTCCCACCTGGAGTGCAGGGGACTGGACTATGTCCTCTTGAAGTCTCTTCTAGTCCTATGATTCTCAAGAGCAGGGGCCTGCTGAGAGTTTCTGTCTCTGAACTCCCCATGACACTGAACCCAGCTGCAGTGAGTAGGTAAAAGTGGCAGTAGCTACTAACACTCTGCTGAGGAGAAATGTCAGCCAGCACTCCCCTCCCGCTGCAGCACAAAGCATCGAGGGCTGTGCCCCCAAGTGTCCTAAGGACACCAGTGCAGCACCAGGGAGGACACAGGGAATTTGGCTTTGCAGCATGGCTACCCACACCCAGGCTAAGTTAACCTGAGTACTGACCACCAAGCTAACTGCAATTCATGCGTACCCCTCCCAGTGCATACACATGGGACAAAAATACCTGGGTTAGTGTTTTTCCCCAACTTAATTTTGGAGTACTCCTGTTTATAGATACTGCATAAAGGTGCAGAATGGAATAAAATCCACAAAATGCCTATATCTGAACTTTCTACTCTGACTTTTTTTTTTCTTGCCCGTGTGTGTGTGTGTGTGTGTGTGCCAGCATTTCCTGTTTTGAAAGATTCTGTTTACTGTCTGGGTTTCAAAATCTCAGGAAGAGTAGAGAATTGGAAATAAATTTAGAAGGAAAAATATAAGCAAATAACTTAATCATAGCTGGAGATTATATTTTAGTTACATTTTTGGCTATCAATCCAAATCATTTTATACAAAAGAAACTCAAAAATAAACCCTCATTCCCATCACCATGCCTTACTCTTTCAAAAAGGGCAGAAGATTCCTTTTTTTTTTTCTGTATACAAAAATGAAATTAAAGCTCTCTGCTTTATCACTGAGGTCTCTTCTGTGCTCTGTTATTAAATGTTCATGTCACCAATATAAAATACACTTAGTGTAAAAACTCTGAGACCCATAAGCAGGCAGGAAACCTGACAGTTTTATTTTTACATCTGCAAAGGTGGTTGCTATTGTTTCCCCTGCGTTTCTTCAGTACCGCAAACCTACCTTAACAATTTGAAAAAACTCCAGTGTTTGCTCACTCCACTTCACAACATGCTTGTAGATCAGTGGTTCCCAAACTGGGGTTTGTGAACCCCTGGGGATTAACAAAATGTTACAGGGAGTTCTCTGGGGGAAAAATTCCCTAATGGCAGACAGAGCTAGATAAGTTTATGGAGGGAATGGTGTAATGGGATAACATGATTTTAGTCCAAGGAACAGCGTGCCATGGCAGGTAAATAGTATAATGGCTAATGAGGGTTAGGCTGGAGAATCTTGCCTACGTGCTCGGGGTTTTACTAATCGCCATATTTGGGGTCGGGAAGGAATTTTCCTCCAGGGTAGATTGGCAGAGGCCCTGGAGGTTTTTCGCCTTCCTCCGCAGCATGGGGCAGGGATCGCTAGCAGGAGAATTCTCTGCTAATTGAAGTCTCTAAGCCACAGGATTTGGGGACTTCAACAGCAGAGTCAAGGGAAAGGGTAGGAACGGCTTTGTGGCCTGCATCATGCGGGAGGTCAGACCAGATGATCATAATGGTCCCTTCTGACCTTAAAGTCTATGAGTCTATGAGCTGTCCCTAGGGACCCTGGGCAGCACGGGCCCAGCAGCCCGGAGCCCCTGGACTTCCAAGAGCTAATCAGATCAAAGCAAGCATATTTATCACACTGAGGAGATTTAAACTTCAAGACTCCATATAAGAAATGGAAAGGGAGGTGGATATATTTTTTTGCTGTTTTAAAATTAAATAGGCAGCTAGTATTGTTTTTAAAATTATTATGAAGAACAAGTTTAAACTTGTTGTAATGTGCGTTGTTTGCCTGGACTGCTCAAGACCTAAATGCTTGTGTAGAAGGAACTCTTTGAGTTGGCTTCTTAAATACCTTCTTGCTGTTTCACATCTGATACTCCTTGATGAAACCTAGGAGCCTTGTCTTATAACAGGCTTATTCAAAGTGATACAAGCTATGAAAGTGAGATCTTGGAAGTGTGTTGCTGTTTTCATAATGTAATAAAAATACTGTAATGATAAATAATAATTTAATTATAAATAGTGTGTAATAAGCTTGTCATCAAAAGAAATTTTATATTTCCAAGAGCACTGCTTTTATAATTTATAGTCAGGTAAAGGAGAAAATCTCTGGAAATATTCATTTTTAGGAGGGGGTTCGTGAGACTTGACATTTTAGTGAAAGGGGTTCACAGGTTGTTAAAGTTTAGAAACCACTGTTGTAGTTGTAGCAGAGAACTTTCAGCCAGTGTAGAGCCACTATGGAGCAGGGCTCTTGAACTATGAATGGGAAACTTTTTCCATATAGAGGCCAGAATTCCTGACTGGAATAATAGGATTTAGCAGATATATGGAAGTTCAAGGAAGGAAGACACACTGGCCTTCCGAGGCCTCAAAATGCAATTTTAGTGTTTAACAGTGCATCACTGCTTACAAACAAACAAACAACCCAACACATTCTATCTCATCTGAAGAGGCTACTAGTTGAGAAACACTGCATCACTGTGGAATTCTCACTGTTGTATTACGCATGCACACAGCATGATGGAAAGGAGAGCGAAATTGTAAACTAGAAGAAAATGTCCGAGGAAAAAGAACAGGAGTTCCCACCTTCTCCATGTTCTTACTCCTTAGGGTCCTTTAAGGAAAAGCATGGTTACAGAGGTGGTGGTGGAGGTCATCTAAAATTCCAAGTGCCTCTCCTTCCCAGGATCCTCCTCCTTCTGTCCCTGAAACAGTGCATAGTGACAAAAATTTAAGTGCCTTTTAAAAAACAAACAAACAAAAAAACAACAACCCCAAAACACTTGAGCAGGCCAGTACGTCCCTCGGCCCGCGCCGCTTCCAGCAGCTCCCATTGGCCTGGAGCAGCGAACCACAGCCAGTGGAAGCTGCGATCGGCCAGACCTGCAGACGCGGCAGGTAAACAAACCAGCCCGGCCCGCCAGGGGCTTTCCATACACAAGCGGCATCCCAAGTTTGGGAAACACTGCTCTAGTCCATGGAGTTTGAAATTTCTAGGCTGACATACTGTCACCAGTGGATAAAAGCTTTATATTCTGAAGAGAGAGAGAGATTAATATTTTTCCCCTGGGAAAGCGACTTCTGTTCCTCCCAGAATTTTGCTTTTGGGGAATCGATTGAAGTCATAACAATCTTATGTTGGAAAAATTCAGTTGGTGTTGAGAGTGGGATAATGAGAAATAAAGTCAATCTGGTGGTCTAAGCCTGAGAACAGTGTATACATTTTTGGAGTTTGTTTCATGTGGGGTGTGAGGGGTCAGTCAGTTATGAATCTAGGAGTTTTTTGTGTGTGGATTGTGAAGTGAATTTCTAACTGGGAAGACTAATCAAATCTGTACAAAAGTCCTAGTGGGATGCATATGAAACAGAATAATTGTTACAGGAAGCAGTTTAATGAGACTTTTTTCTTGCAATAAGAGAAGCTAACTGACTGAATATTTGGAAATAAAATGTGGCATGTTTATTGAATGGCTCATTCAGTTGTAAGGATAACTTAATGGAAGTGAAATGAGTGATTACAGTTTATGCATTGAATTGAAGAGGATTAGGAAACTTACTTATTTTTTCAGTGATGTTGCAGTTTTATTCAGTTTGATTTATAATTATTAAGGTGTATGCATTATGATCTTACAAAGGGAAATACTGTTTGTTTAATTTAGTGGTTCAGTACATCAACAGTTAATGTATGGAGCTGCTTTTGTCTTTCCTGGTTAGTTCCTACTGCTTGTTTCCTTTTGCAAGAGAGAAACTTAAAGGAAGGATGTTAGCTGAACTTTGGTGCCTACAAGGTAGTATGCTAGTCAGTGAATAATAGTGAACATTGTAGGACTTCTCTGCAGGCTTTGCAACAGTGGAGTGGAGCTTTTTTTTCACCACTGATGACAAACAACTCTGAGGATAAAGGAAGGCTGATAAGGAGGATACAGTTATTCCCCCCCCTCCCCACCCCCCAAGCTTGTCAGTGGGTCTTTAGCCTGCTTTTGGGGAGACACTAATATGTTGATTCTAGATGCAAGTCTAGCTCCTGCCAATAAAGAGTCCGCTACTTTGATAACATCCAGTGTTGAAAAAATTCCAGTTAATAACTGCTAACAGTAATTATATTCCTTGGTTACCAACACTAACAACTTTATACTACAGATCATGCAGAGAAGAGAATTTTCATGAATAATCGTGATGTAGGGTGGATTGAATCTGTGGATCTGCTCCATCTGCAAAAGGAAATATGCCATTGAGAACAAGTGTGTTCCTCCTCGGGCAGATTCATGGAAGAGCATGTTTATCTCTGGGACTAAGGCTGCATCCATTCTTTAGAATCATTTTGTCTTGGTGGCACAGTCAAAACACAGATTAATAGATAGTCTCTGGGGCAGCTGCCCCAGAGCTGCAGACCCTGGGAACTGGTCTGAGGATTCAGATTCTCAACTCCATAACAGAGCCCGAGAGCCCTGGTTTGAGCTGGGATTCTCAGGACTTCCAGGGTCCCTGCTGCAGATCTGAGAGCCAAACTGCAGCTGGAGCCAGGGCACCTGGGTCTTTCAGGCTTCTGTCTAGAAGCAAGGAGCCTAGAAGCCCTTATGTGGCAGGGCTGCCCCAGAGCCCCAGCAGGAACCTGGGCTCTGAGTTTTAGGCTCCCTGCTCTGTGGCAGGGAGGCTGGTAACACTGCAGCGTAGTGGAGAGCCTAGCAGTAAGAGCCCGAGCAGGTTCTGTACCGTGGTGCTGTGGAGCCTGGAACACAGGCCCCCTGGCATGTTTTCATTGACAAAAGTTAGGTCAAATCTGTAATAGGTTCACCAAAGCATTTTTCTTCATCAAAATCGGTATTTTCTGATGAAACAATGTTTAATTGGACAACATTTGTCTAGCTCCACTATTGATCTTGTTCCCCATTGCTTGTTTAAATGTTCTATGGCAATCGGGTAGCCAGTATATTATCTGCATTTTATCTTTTGGCAGAGATTCCTGCAAGTTTCAGAAAGTTATGGCTTCTTCTGATCAGATGATCACTTCTCCTGGATGATGACAGTTTGAGTGGGTTGCTGCAGGAATTCTTACTTTCAGGAAAGAAGTGGTTGAGGAAAAAATAACATTAAACTTTGTAAAGACCTCAGATGAATGTTCATGACAAAAGTAACAGGAGTACTTGTGCTTTAGGTTGGGGGGTTGTCTGTAAGCGAGGACAGGTCTGTAGTGTGCCCAGTAGCCTTGGCTAATTGTATACAGCTGTTTATGACTAAAGCCGGGCAAATAACTGATTTTTCTATTTGCTGACAATTCTGAAAAGTGCAAAAAAAATTTTTTTTCTGGTCAGATGAAATGTTTCATTTAGATGTTGAGCATTTTTTAATGTTTACTTTTTATAAGAAGACTGAAGTACGTTTCTAAATGAAAGGTTGTTCAGAATAGAAAAATGAAATGTTTAGGCAGGTGGGAGGTTAGGTTCTCTTCTCCCACCCCCCAAAAAAACACCCCTCCCCCAACAAAAAACAGTTCAGCAAAATTAACAGGAATTAATATGTTTTGGTGTTGCCAAATCTGCAATTTTCACCAAAAAAAGTTTCAGTTGAAAAATTTCATCCAGCTCTGCTTATAATGAAACGTTTTATTGAATGGAAGTTCAGTTAAGGTAGCCAAACTACCTTAATTCTGCCCTCATTGCAATGCCATGAGAAAATGAGACTACCTTATCTATCCAGAACAGGGTTAGTCTTATACAGTAGAACCTCAGAGTTATGAACACCTCGGGAATGGAGGTTGTTCATAACTCTGAAATGTACGTAACTGAACAAAACGTTATGATTTTTCTTTCAAAAGTTTACTAGTGAACAGTGACTTAATACAGCTTTGAAACTTTACTATGCAGAAGAAAAATGCTGCTTTTAACCATCTTAATGTAAATGAAACAAGCACAGAAAGCTTCCTTACCTTGTCAAATCTTCTTTTAAACTTTATTTTTCTACTTTTTTTAGTATACGTTTAATACAATGCTGTTTTGTATATGCTTTTTTTCTCTAATGCTGCTTGATTACGTACTTCCAGTTCCAAATGAGGTGTGTGGTTGACCAGTCAGTTTGTAACTCTGAGGTTCTACTGTATGACAGCAAAAGCTAGAAAGCTTTGCTCTTGATCTTGGGCCTTCTTTACGGTCACTTCTTGTTCACCAGAAAGTGGATGATACAGATGACTGATTTAGACAAATACTGTATGTCTTCAGACAGCATAGCTCTTAGTAGGGAAAAAGGTATGTACCCAACCAAATAGGAAAATGGTCTGCAAAGCGTGTGTGTGGCTTTTTGTTTGTTTGTTTTTTTTTTTAACTACTCCACATGCAGAGGAATGAAGATAGAAGTTAAATATGTTACATGCATACTCTTTTGTCACAATCTAAAATATAGTTGTGCATTAGCAATAATTGCAACAGGTGGTTAGTGGGGTTGGGAAAAGAGAATGCAATTACACGGTAGTTCAGGAAGACACTGTGACCAGCCCAAAGAGTTGGTAGTTTAGTCAATAAGGGGGCTGTGAGTTTGGTCTTGCTGGCTACTTATGGTGTCTCAAAATTCTGGTGGTCTGGAGGGGTGATTGTAACCATGATTTGGAAGTGCTCATCCCTGCCCTTATCTCTGTCTATGTAATATCTATTCCAAAATAATTTGTTACAGTAATATTCCTTGAGCTGTTTAAGAACAGAATTGATTCACTTTATTCCAGACAGCCTTCCAGTTTTCTCAAAACAAGACAAAAACACTAATTATACTTTGAAAATGTAAACAGAAATCCTTTTACTTTCCAAATACAAACCATGATGGTATCTTTACATGCAAAAGTGGAGTGAATGTGCACATAGAATTAATGTGCACACAGTTCCAGCATACGCTTCTAGCCCCTACTTTGTCAGAAGAGGAAACATAAGCCGCTGTTTTAGTGTAATTGTTCTAAAATAGTGACTTGCCCATTGGCCTATTTGCAGCCAACACACACTCTTTTAGAAAACAAACACATTGACTATTTTAAGATTTGTACTTCATAAACATCATTGGCTTTTTTATTTTGAAAAATTATTTTGGGTCTGCTAAGACTTGCTGAATTGTTTGATATTATAATCTAAAATTAAATAGTTTTTTAAAAATGCATACACTTTTCAGCAGCCTAATGTTACAGAACTAGGCCACAGTCTGCACTACAAAAATTAACAGGCTTAATCATGGAGGTTAGGATGATTTGGACACAGCCATGTTTATCACTTGTTTTGCATATGTGGACAGAAAACGTTCTGAATATGAGACCCAAATTTTAACAGTGGTAGATATCTAGGTTTGTGACATGGTTCCCCTATATCTCTCTCCTGACCATACTGGTGGTAATAAAAATAAAAAAACCACACAAAACACTTTTTGGAATATGATTTAACTATACATTTGTTAGACAACCATAATTTTGGTAGTGTAGACTGGAGTCTTGTTCTTGTCTTGGTTGACTAGGAACAAAAGCAGTGAAGGGGAAAATGTTGCCAGCCTGTCATTTCTTCATTGGTTGTACGACAAACACTTCCAGAAACGATTGGCTTGTATCCTTCTATTAATAAGTACAACTTCTTCTCTTTTTTTGGCTTGACACTTTTCTCATAATATATTTTTCCACCATCCTTTTGGGACATCAGAATTTCTGCATCGTTATCTCTTGTCATAAGAGACTGAAATACATTCTATATAATGGCTTTTGACATTGAAGAATGGGAGAGAGGGAGACATGGATATAATAAATGCAGTTGTGACATGTGTATGAAAAAATAAAATATATAGAAAATTTGATTTCTGCATATGATTTCTAGAAAATTGCAAGATCAGGCTTGTTTAAATAGATTTACAGTAATTGTGTATTAATACATGGATTTGTTAACATAGTAATACAGACAATTGTGGGTTATTTTCCTTGCCTCATTTAGTTTTGTTTTAAAAATCAGTGGAATGGGGATGTTAATGTAAACAATAAAGAAAACAATAGATGCTATATAGTCAGTAGAGCAAAGGACTGACTGAGTCATAGGGTCTCTCTCTCTCTCTCTCTCTCTCTCTCTCCGCCAAAGACCTGTTTTGATATCTTTGGCAAGTTATTTAACCATGTGCACCTTATTTCCCCATCTGTAAGAATCCCCATTTTACCTACTTTAGTTCTTTGAAATACTCAGCTTAAAGGATTATATAATTTCAGTTTCACTCCTACTCTTTTTTGTTATTAACACCATATACAGAAGATGATTTTAATTTAAATCTCAAATTAAACTCTTATTTACGATCTAGTTGAGCGGTCAATAGGTCTGAGTGTATGTATGTAGAACTTAAAATATCCAAATCTACATTGCCTTCCTATGGGTCAAATAGAGAAATTTTTTTAACGTCTGCAGAATCTAAGCTTTCATTAAAAAAACAAAAGAAAAATTAGCCTTTATGGTGATAAAGGACCTTCTAAACATGAACAGACTGTAAATCAATGTAGCATTTTACTAAAACTGCAATGGAGAGTTCCAATGCTTATATTGCTATTTGTAGAATTTCCAAAGCTGCAGCAGAGAAGACTGATCACAATCTTATTGCGATTCAGAATTTTGTGGACTTGCAGTGAAACTGAAAAGAATTGTCACTTTCACTCTGCTGCTCCTTGAGAAAACTGAACAGTGGCAGTTTTCAACACAAAAAAAAGAGGGCAGAGTAGTGGAAATATGCTCCTTGCAGCAGCTGAAAAGCTGAGAGATCTATAGGATAGCAGAAACTTTCTAACCAACCCTCAGAGCAGCCAGGAGGCTTTGGGGTGGAAGGGAGGAGGTCTGAGTAGAAAGAGAACGAGCGTACCTTCTCCCTTCCAGCAACCATGGGGAATTTGGGATAGAGGGGTTATTAGACACATATTAACCAAAGACTTCTACCAAACAGAATGGAGGGACAGCACCCTGACTGGCATCCCAGCTCATTACTTTCCGAACATTTGGGATGGGGACTATTGACTTGATTGAGTGTTGCATGCGAACATTGAAGCTCCTATCTTTCAAATTAGTCTTTCCCTAGCAGAGGACAAAACCTAGCGTTTAGCTGTTAGATAGAAGAACTTCAAAGCCTTGTGTGTCAGTGATTGGAGATGTGTATGTGGGTTGGCAAGACCACTGATGAGAATTTGGGAAATGTTTCAGTAGCAAATTACTGTACAGATTCAGTGTGCAGACCTGAAAGTGATTATTTAGCACAATTGCATACCTTCCCAATTTCTATTTTTAATACAAATTGAAATGGTAAAGCATAGTCATCTGTGAGGTTAAGCTATTTATAATTTACAGGTGAGCATTTTAATTATTGGGGGTAATGTAGTGGGGAATTACGAGAATTGTTTAAATGTGTTTCAAGCATAAGTGTGCAAATCATTTTTAATGGAAAAATTAATCCACTTTATTTTTTTTGCAAATCACTATATGCATATTGTTATAAGTTTGCAACAAGTATGAATAACATCTGTGTTGCTATTAATTGTGCCATTTGAGGGATTTAATCCATATTAAAAATATGGATTTTCCCCAGAACTTCCTTTGACATACAACTTTGGGTTTGCCTCCCCCCACCCTCCTTGGTAAAATGCAATAATTTGTATGTCCTACCCCAATTTCATGTCAGAAGTGCTCAGATACTATGTCAGTTGGGGTTATATAAGAGTCTAGATAAAGCTGCTCTATCAGTTCTAATTTGTGAGGTTTATATCTTTCATTATAATATGTTTTACATTTATTTAGGTCTCTCCTGTAGGAAGCTGTGCTTAAACTGGTTTCTGTTGTAAGTTTACCAAAAGATTAAGAAGATGCCTCCAAGACCATCATCTGGTGAACTATGGGGCATCCATTTGATGCCACCAAGGATCCTTGTAGAGTGTCTTCTACCTAATGGAATGATAGTGACTCTAGAATGCCTCCGTGAGGCCACACTACTGACTATCAAGCATGAACTCTTCAAAGAAGCAAGAAAATACCCTCTTTATCAGCTCCTTCAAGATGAATCTTCTTACATTTTCGTAAGTGTTACACAAGAAGCTGAAAGAGAAGAATTTTTTGATGAAACACGGCGACTGTGCGACCTGCGGCTCTTTCAGCCTTTTTTAAAAGTCATTGAACCAGTAGGCAACAGAGAAGAAAAGATTCTTAATCGGGAAATTGGTAAGATGTTCTGTGTTTTAAAGCTTCTCTGATTTACCTAGTTAATAAACTTAATCAGCTTGTCCTCTTCAAAATACTGAAAGAGGAGTTGAGATGGGCATGTGATTCTCATCAATTGTAACTTGCTGCCACCTTCAAAAACTGCAGCTGTCTGGCAGAGATTAAGGGTGGGGTTATGAGCTATATAGCGAAGACAGTTATCACAATAAAACCAGCACTCTTTTATTGTGTTGTGCAAATAAAAAGTTGGGATTCTAACTGCTGCAGTTCTCATTTTGGAGAGCGAGTAGGTTTTCACTAGCAGTGGAGGGATTTTTTTTTTTTTTAAAGCAAAATGTCAGTGGAAAGTGTTTATATAAAAGTGGAAAGTGGTGGGGTTGGTTTATTTATTTATTTTTGGTTTTGTCTTTATACAGTTCACCAGAAATGGTTGTGGAATACTATTTATTACTAATTTTAAAACAGTATAAATTGTCCTCTTAAAATGGGTAACATTATTGTACAAGTTTCAGAGTAGCAGCCGTGTTAGTCTGTATCCGCAAAAAGAAGAACAGGAGTACTTGTGGCACCTTAGAGACTAACAAATTTATTAGAGCATAAGCTTTCGTGGACTACAGCCCACTTCTTCGGATGCATCCGAAGAAGTGGGCTGTAGTCCACGAAAGCTTATGCTCTAATAAATTTGTTAGTCTCTAAGGTGCCACAAGTACTCCTGTTCTTCTTCTTCTTGTACAAATGGGTTCTGAACCCTGAAGTCATTCCTGTTATTGATTGTCTCGATTGTTTCAGGGAGTAGCATGTAGGGAGGTAGGGAGCTTTTGGTGTAGCCGTGTCAAAATATAAAACAGATATTTCCTACTGTGGGGTGGAGAAGAGGCTTGAAAAATCCACTTAATTATGGTGAATGTGAAGTTGTCCCTAATAAGTCATCAACTTTTGCAGACTCAAAACATTTGTTTAAAAGGAAAAGTGTGTAGCCATTAAGGCTAGAAGATAAATTTCCAGCCATGAACCAAGTACAAGTCAATATCTTTCTAAGTCTGTAAACCGATAGGTGCAATGTCTTTCTTTTTGCCTGGTTTATCTGCAGTTTTTGTACTGGTATAACTATTTTTGTTAGGGATATTTTTTTTTTAAGTGAAATAGTTATATCAGTACAATTCCTAGTGTGGACACAGTTATAAACGTATTTTGTACCAGAATGGTTTCTTCATCTTCCTGTATGGGTATAAGCCATACTAATATAACTGTGACGCACTTGTGGGATTGTACTGTTTTTATCACTCTCAGTATAGTGAAAGCAATACAACTTTTGTCTGTAGACACAGATTTAGTTGCTTTGGAAAATTCCACCGTAGTTCCTTTCACTTGCTTTCCATGGTAATTTTGCCATATGGTCCCAAGCATGAGCAATGAATGCCAAGGAAGAGCACACTGTAACTGGATACTGATTGTATTTATTACCTTACAGTCAGAAACAATTTGAGATCTTCTGTGAAACAGTAATGATTGAAGAGCTAACGGATGTTAGGGTTGTACCTTGTATTTCTGAATAGGTAAAACGGTACAGCTTTTGTGTGTAAACAAGCCTGTCGCTACTCAAAGCCTTCCCAATCTGCAGCACAGTAATAGGGAACCCTGTAAGCAACAGTGAAGCTGACCAAGAATCTGATCTATTTCACTTTGTTGCTTATGACTTTTC
This sequence comes from Chrysemys picta bellii, assembly GCF_011386835.1. Classification (NCBI taxonomy): domain Eukaryota; kingdom Metazoa; phylum Chordata; order Testudines; family Emydidae; genus Chrysemys; species Chrysemys picta. Next base: position 11,355,756 of record NC_088799.1, on the reverse strand, counting down.
TAGGTGGCAGCACAGAGGTAGGCACTGGAGGTATGCACTAGGGAGGAGGACCCCAAATGGAGGCTGGGAAAGGGTTGACCAGTGCAGACAACTGCTATTCTTGCAGCAATTAGGAGAATCAAGGAGCAGTGCCGAGAGAGAGAGTGCCTCCATCCAGTGTGTTTGGGGAATTCACATTTTAGGCACTTGAAGGCTGGTGGTTACAAAAGATGGAGCTCCTGGGTGTAGGGTCTGTGGACAGCACCCTGTTAGGAATCCAGAACCTTCCTCTTCATCCTAAAGTGAGTGTAGGGGAAAGAATAAATGGTAATTTTTCCAGGTTCTGCCCACATGTAATAGCAGAATAAAATTAAACTCATTGTAACTACTTTTGCATTCTTAAAGATTAGAGACTGGTTAGAGATTTAAAAAATCTTAAATTCTGAAGCACTTAAATTCTGATGCAGCCACTGGGCAAGTAGTTGTGATCTGGTCTAAGTCTACTCCACTCTTTCCTAGCAGATTGTTCAAAGGGGGTGAGAGGGCCTTGGGTTCTCAACAAAGCATTGTCTCTGTGGCTCCATATCTTTGGTGCTGTTTAGTTTAGCTGGCTATTAGGGCTTGAAAAGTGTATGAAGGGGTGGGTATAAGTAGATAGGGTGAGTTTGTGGGTGTGAAGGGGAGAGTGGAGGAAACAAGACAGTGGATAAAAAAAAATCATGATTTTAAAATATCAAGTAATATTTATCATTCAAATCAGATTTTTTTTTTTATTTATATGTTGCTAATTCTTTCTCTTCCTATTTTATATTCTTGTATGGCTAAAGTGGATATTTTCTACTTGTTTCTTTAATTAGTTTCCTGCTTGTTAGTATAATTTCAGATTACTAGAGGTTTTTTCTGCTAAGAAGTTTCAAACTTAAAATGAAAAAGACAAGTCCAGGATTTCATTAACATCCATACTGTGTGTCTTAAGAGCCTAACTTTTAGGTTCCTGCTTCTAAAAACTTTGGTTTGAGTGATTTTTTTTTAATAAAGTTTGCAATAACTTTGTTTAATGTATTGAAATAATTTTCTTTAACACTGAAGCAGTTTTGTTTTGAAATGACAAAGATTTTATGCTACTGAGAGAAGTTTTTAATAAAATACAATTTTAGCCCCCAGTGCAGCAAACACTTATGCATGCACTTAGCTTTTAGTAAATGAGTAATCCTGTTGAAGTTAGTGGCGCTATTCCTGTGAGCAGAGTTATGTACCTGCTTACATGTTTACAAGATCAGAGCCTTAATTTTTGATATTTTTTCTTTTCCCTATATATAGCAATTTTGGAAAATTCAAATAGGCTAGTTCATTATAAATTTTAATGTAATGTGTTAACACAGAGTGTCTAATTGGTTTTACGTAGCCTCAATCTGATTTAAGTCAATTGTTTAAAAAGATTTAAATAATGATTTTAAATAGCCTTGTTTTTGTTTTGTTTTTTTTAAAGCATGCTTAGAAAAGAAGACTTCACAGAGAGAATGAGATGGGGGGAGAGGAGGGAGCAGAACTTTTTCAAACCTGGGTGGGAATGTTTGGTTTAATAATGCAAATTATGGTAGTATGCTTTTGTATTTATCTATCCTGCACTGATCGCCAATATGTTTTACAATTATAACCACATCACAGTATAAAACAAGTTGGCTCACCCCTTCTTTTCTTTTACAATGTTGAGTGAGTATTCTCACTACTTGGCGTATTTGATTGACTAAGAACTGTTTGGAATAATCACTACAGCAAACCAGTTTTGTATAAATGCTTTCTTCTTATCCTGCTCTAGTCTATCAGTCTGAAAAGTCAGATAACTATATTTTATATCAGGCTCAATACCTGCCATCTGCCAGCCGTCAGTGAGGACACACTCTCCCCTGCCCCCCCTCCTCCCCCCCCCCCAGTCCCTCGGATGGGAGTGGCCGAATAACCATTCACAAGCAACTGTGGCCTCAGCAGGAGGCGGGAATGGGGATGCTCATACAACTTTGCATGGCTCCTCAATCCCCATAGCATGTTTCTGAAGTGACGCCCAGAATTTGCAGGATTGGTCCCTTGCTGAATCTTCCAGAGCTAAGTTAAGTGCCTAATGTGACAGTCAAAGCTTAAATCTTGTAGCTATTCTAGAATATTGAAAAGTTGACGTGCAGTAAAGTAGATTTTGAAGTTATAGAAGGAAGCTGATGAGGGCTCTGAGCACTCTGTGAAACCCAGGCAAGGTCTGGGGAGGGTCCTGTAAACAGCAACTCCTCTGGCTAATTTAAGGAGCTTCATTGACTGACTTCAGAGGAAGTCTCATTAGTCCTGTTCTTATTGGAGGATGTTGGCTGTGATGAGGGTAGGGAGAGGCACCCAATAATGACCCAGAAGCTCCCAGGTTACTTCAGTGAGTGTATGCCATTCTAACCCTTTCATGTGCTCCTGAATCAGTGCAGCCAGATTTACCAGGTACACTGTTACATTATAAGGTTGATTTCATTATACAGCATAACTGCAGGAGTGGAGGACTAGTGGCTAATACAGGGGTAGGCAACCTATGGCATGTGTGCCGAAGGCGGCACGCGAGCTGATTTTCAGTGGCACTCACATTACCCGGGTCCTGGCCACCGGTCTGGGGAGCTCTGCATTTTAATTTAATTTTAAATGAAGCTGCTTAAACATTTTAAAAACCTCATTTACTTTACATACAACAATAGTTTAGTTATATGTTATAGACTTATAGAAAAAGACCTTCTAAAAACATTAAAATGTATTACTGGCACGCGAAACTTTGAATAAATGAAGACTCGCACCCCACTTCTGAAAGGTTGCCGATCCCTGGGCTAATATAAAGTGTGAACAAATATTTTGAATTGCTTTTATATGCTGCTTAAATACAGGATGTTTATTCTGTAAGCAATAGAAAAATAGTATTTCTATGAAAAGTGTACTATGATATATTTATTAGTCACGGACTATTTAATTAAGTATTTTTTCAATATCTTAGGTTTTGCTATTGGCATGCCTGTCTGTGAATTTGATATGGTTAAGGATCCAGAAGTACAGGACTTCCGAAGAAATATTCTTAATGTTTGTAAAGAAGCAGTGGATCTTCGAGATGTGAATGCACCCCATAGTAGAGCATTATATGTCTGTCCGCCAAATGTTGAATCTTCACCTGAACTCCCCAAGCACATATACAGTAAACTAGATAAAGGTAAAACAAATGTTTGCTATAATAACTTAATGGTACTTATTTCTATTAACAAAAATTTCAGTTGGTACAATTCATGATGGCCGACAGGTGAATCGTTATTTATGTAGTGTATTTAATGCACTGTAGCAACACTGGTTACACGCTTTGTCTTCAGTCAGGATAACCTGCTTAGTAGGAGTTGAACTCAAAAGAAATGCCACGTTTGATCAAGCACATAGAATATAGAAAATTGAACTAGGAAAACTTTTACAGCTTGAGTTATCCAGTTATTGCACTGATTGATGCAACTGTTTCAGTGATTATGAGACAGGGTGAACTGATTTGCCAGCTGCTATTAGCATTTTTGTCTGAGTTCAGAAGTGTCTCTAATAATATTTAGAACATGTAGAATTAAATGATCCTGGAAACATAAACTGTCTTTTAGTCCTTAGTTATAGAATAGTCATATTGTCTGGAAAAAGATTGGCTGAATAAGTACTAGTTGTTTAGAAATAGTTTTGTAGTTAAATGACAGTTTGAATGTACATGTACTTGGACAGTAAGACCAGAATGGCTTTTTCAGAAGTCAATGTAAGTGGAGTCCACTGAGCACTTTTGCAGAAGGTTCTCTGCACTTTGGGCTGTGAATTGTGGCTGCATGTTCTTTCAGTAAGGATTATGACAAGCAATTCCGAGTCTGACCAGTTTCTTTAGAAGACTATGTATGGGCAATAATAGAATCTGATGTTATTTCACATTATTCCAGGGCAAATAATAGTGGTGATATGGGTAATAGTGTCCCCGAACAATGACAAGCAGAAATATACCTTAAAAATCAACCATGACTGTGTTCCTGAGCAAGTTATTGCTGAAGCAATCAGGAAAAAAACACGAAGTATGTTGCTGTCATCTGAACAACTAAAACTCTGCGTTTTAGAGTACCAGGGCAAGTATATTTTAAAAGTGTGCGGCTGTGATGAATACTTGCTAGAAAAATATCCTCTGAGCCAGTATAAGGTGAGTTACTTGTTGTAAATTAATGGATTTATTTAAAAATACACTAGAAGAATTAAAACTGGGAGGGCAGTAAGGGACAGATGTATTAAGATTATGTGACTGACTTAAGTTTCATTTCTTAAACTAATTCAGAAGGCAGAAAATGAAAATTCATATTAGCCAACTAGCTTACATTGTTGTGCAGTTGACTTTACTGTGTACAGTTAATTGCCATATAAATAAAAATGCAACGGAAGTGCTCAGCTTTGGTCTACCCAGGCTCCCATTGAAGCCTGTGGGAATTTATTCTGATCGAGTAAAGGTCAGTGCTGAGCACTTTTGACAATACCACCCTACGTTTCTGAGAGAGAGAATGCTGAATTACAAAATAGACATTACTACTGTAAATGACATTTTTATTTAGAAATAGATATTCTAACTCCTGTTTGCTTTGTGGTTATTGAAATAACAATACTGAGTATCCCTCCACTGCAGACATTATAGGCAAGTCGTTTTTAATTTTTCTTTGTCCCTGGGTTTATCTCTTTTTCTCCCCGCCTTGTGGTTTTTTGTCTAAGTAATAGCTATTACTTTGACAGGGAACCACTGGATGGAAGAGTGGGTGAGCTGCTCCCTTTGGAGCAGACATCAATGTTACTCAATAGACCTGGTGACAGAAACTGACTGAGTTGTGTTGCTTTCTCTTTAGAGACTGTACCACTATTGTAACACGACACCTCCTGCCCTTTACCGCTAGCTGGAAACATGGAATTCAGAGAGAATGTGCTACTGCTGCAGACATGGATTTTTTTTTTTTTCTTAAAATTTGTATATCCTGCTGCCTGCTTGGTCATGTGCAATAAGCTAGTTAAAAGCATAGGTGTTGTAACTGAAAACAATGTAAAGGATGCTATAAAGATAACTGCTACAAGAGCTCATTAAATGTAATTTTTTTAGTCTTCTGGATTGTATATACACTTTCCTTTAATATTTTTAAGTGTTGACTACAAAGAAAATACAGCAAAACAGTCTTTTTTTTCTTTTTCTTTTTTTCTACCAACTATTGCAGTACATAAGAAGTTGTATAATGCTTGGCCGAATGCCCAACCTGATGCTGATGGCTAAGGAAAGCCTTTATACCCAGCTGCCACTGGATACCTTTACAATGCCATCTTATTCCAGGCGGATCTCTACAGCTACACCATACATGAATGGCGAAGCTTCAGCCAAATCTCTCTGGGTCATAAACAGTGCTCTCAGGATAAGAATTCTCTGTGCCACCTATGTAAATGTAAACATTCGAGACATTGACAAGGTAAGTGAAATTCTGAATGCATAGATGTTAAATTATTGCCTAGAATCAGAATGAAAACACTGAGCCACACTCAGTTCAATAGGCCTCTCTAACAAAATTAGGGAATCAGTTGATCAACAATATATGCTGATACCAGCTACTAGTGTTGATTAGGGGCCTAACTCACACTTCAAGTCAGTGGAAGGACTCTCACTGACCAGTGAGTATTGGACAGGGCCTTGGCGCATACAGAGCACACAGACAACTAGCAAAGTTTATATTTTCAAAGCACATTTTCTAACTAAAAGTACATGATAGACCAGGGCTGGGCAAACTACAGGCTGTTTTAAGCCGGCCCTTGAGCTACTGCTGGGGAGCGCGGGATCTGGGGCTTGCCCTGCTCCAGCACTCCAGTCGGGGCACAGGGTCGGGGGCCACTCCACACGGCTCCCAGAAGCAGAGCCATGGCACCCCCCTTCGGCTCCTATACGGTCCAATGGTCCCCTCTGGCGCTCCAATGGGAGCTGCAGGGGTGGGGTCTGCGGACGGGGCAGCGTGCAGAGCCACTTGGCTGCACCTCAGCGTAGGAGTCGGAGGAGGGACATGCTGCTGCTTCCAGGAGCCGCTTGAGGGAAGCGCCACCCGGAGCCTGCACCCCTGAGCCTGTCCCCACGCCCCTACCCCAGCCCTGATCCCCCTCCCACCCTCTGAACCTCTCGATTCCAGCCTGGAGCACCCTCTTGAACCCAAACTCCTCATTCTGAGCCCGCACCCGCAGCCAGAGTCCTCACCCACGCCTGGAGCCCCCTCCCACACCCTGAACTTCTCATTTCTGGCCCCACCCCAGAGCCCACACCCCCCAAACACAGCCCTCACCCACTCCTGCACCCCAACCCCAATTTTGTAAGCATTCATGGTCTGCCATACAATTTCTATTCCCAGATGTGGCCCTTGGGCCAAAAAGTTTGCCCACCCCTGTGATAGACCATCAAATAAGGAAAAAAATATGGTTAAGCTGCAGTATATTTGAAAAGGCCATATAAATGCCTCTTTAAAAAAACAAAACAAAATTGAAAGTATCTTCCAGAAGTTAAAAGTGGTGTGCGCACATGCTGCTCCCAATGCCACCATTTTTTCTTTTGACATACATAGAAGTCAGTACATAAATTCAGGCACATGCTTTCAAACTTGGCTGCCTAAAGTACCTAAGTCTATCTTTAGGTATCCAAATACATTACCTGATTTTTTCAGAGTTTTTTAGCACCCTCAGCTGACATTGATTTCAGTGGGTACTAGGAATTACATGACATATTAGAAAATTAGGCCACTTTGGTCTTCTTCATTTAATAAGAAGCATCATAAAACTTCTAAAATTTTCCCTTTTACATATTACTGTAATTTACAGTCTGTGCAACCCAAAGCATCGAGGTTGAATGCTTAGCAATTTGTAGTATCAGGTCTTAATTTGGTGATTTATCTAAAATAAACTTGGGGAGAAGCAGGAAAAAATAAGTAAAGATTTTTCTTGTGTATCTTAAAACAACAAATACTATGCTTAAAGAGCCATTACTGTAAGAACTGGGACAAGTTTACTACCCTTACTTGAAAGAAAGAAAGATTCAGCATAAACTGTTACCACCCTAGCTCTTTTGCATGCTTGGAAGTTGCCCAGTTTATCTTCCATCCCCGTGGCTTGCCCTGGTAATCAAGAATAAATTCCAGTTATGTTACTACTTAGTTATTTGAAATGCAGTCATAACTAACTTTGAAATGGTGATGCAGAGATAGTAAACTAAAATTTTGTACTAGAAGCACAGTAAGAATACTTTACAGTATGTGAACTCATTTATGCCATCTAGCTTTCTCAAATTGATAGAAATTAAAGTGTGACACATGGTTCTAATCAGCATCTAATAGTGTTGGTGTTTACAGTAAAACCTTTGTTCAGACTAGGGTCTAGCATTCAAATGGGCTATAACAGGTGATAATGCTTAAACACGTTATTTTCAGATCTATGTCCGAACTGGTATCTACCATGGAGGAGAACCATTATGTGACAATGTGAATACTCAAAGGGTACCTTGTTCCAATCCCAGGTAAATAATGTTACTGTAACAATTCAGGGAAATCTGATTTCCAGAGTTTTCTAAAGCAGAAATAGATTGTCAGTACCAATTTTTACCATCAAGCAGGGGAGTATCATTAAGATAGTAGGCCCCACCAAGAGAAAAAGCAAGCCTTATTTTCTAAAAGGAGGTACTGAAAATCAATTATCATAAACTAAAAACGTTCTTATTTAACGTGTATAGCTGTCGAAGAATTATAATTAATCACTGGAGTTTTCCTTTTAAATTGATTACTCATTTCCGTTTACAAATTTGTTTAATTGGATTAATTTAGGCTTTGCAGATCTTCATTTTGGCTTGTAAAATATTATGTAAAAGCAGCAACCCTTTTACTCAACAGGTCTGTTCTGTGTATTCAGAGTTTTGTCTGTGACCCAAAAATTTGCTACATTTCCCCTTTTTGTTTTACAATACAGAACCAGCATAGCTACTGGAAATTGAACTAGATTCTGTTCTGGCTTGTGACTTGTTAGCAAAGCTCCAATTGCAAGTTCACATTCTGCTTGTAACATGCAACAGTTCTTTTCAGAGGGTTGCACAAGTGTTTGCCCTGCAGAATCTATCACTATGACAAAAAGACAAACATAGCTTGACTTTCAGATCCCAAGGTGTGTTTGCAGAGCTGGCTGCTTAACATATTGTCTTCTACCACTTGTTCTGTTGATCTCACACTAGAATCTGGGTACATGACTGGGGTTCCTAGGCAATATCACAATACAAACAATCTGTTTGGGCAATTGTTTTTCAATGAGTGAGGCATAATAAACAGGGAACCTCACAATACAGTTTAATAGAATCACTTCTCAAAATAAAACCACACTTTGTCAGGGGTCTCAAACACGATGCGGCCCGCGGAGTTATTTCCTGCAGCCTGCCATAGGCGCCAACTGCACCGGCAGCCAAGCTACCCTCACTCCCCTCGTCCCCCCTCGTTCTCCCCTCCGAGCGCACCGCGTCTCCGCTCCTCTGCCTACTTCCCAGCGCTTCCTGATTCTAAACAGCTGTTTGGCGGCGCTTAGGACTTTCCAGGAGGGAGGGGGGAGGAGCATGGAGGGGGCGGCATGCTTGGGGAGGAGGTGGAAAAGAGGTAGGGCTGGGGCAGGGATTTGGGGAAGGGGTTGGAAAGGGGGTGGGGAAGGGGTGGGAAGAGGCGGGGCAGAGGCAGAGCCTCATGGACTAGATGAGCAGTCTGAGGTATGACATTCAGTATGTACGATTCTTTGCTGTGAGTAGTTGGGAAGAATATTTGTTAAAAGTGGCAATGTATTTTGTAAGAATAGTTACTTTAAAAAGTTCCTGCCATTACAGCTATGTTGATAGACTGTTAGTGTAGATCATCATCAGTGTTACTGACCACATAAGGAATAGTTACAGGTGTTTATATTTTACTAAAACCCCTTTTTGCATTACAGTTTTTAAAAAGTTGTTAAATTTTCTTTTAATAGCATAGTATATTACTCTTCATTTTTTACTATACTTTTATATCTTTATATGAAAAGGTTTCAGTGATGCGGCCCTTGGGCCAACGAACTAGTCCACATTTGTGATTTGGTGATTTGAGTTTGAGATCCCTGCTTTAAGTGGAAACCTTTTTCACTATCAACATGTTGGACTGTGATTTAATCAATGTCCACCAACCCAACACAAGCCATTAGGGAGGGGAAAATGCTGTTAGGGCTTCAGGGCAACTGGAAGTCTGGAATTAGGATGCCCCTGAAATATAGCAGGGAATAGAAAGAGCTTTAAAAAATATAGGAATAGATACTGTTAGGGGAAAAGAGTTTTGTAAGCGAGAAGAGAAAAGTTTATAAATAAAAATACAGAGGAAAAGGTGGAATTGACATACACTGTGGCCCATGTAAAGAAGAGCTACGAGGCAAAGAGAAATTCAGAGAGCAGTTCACTAGAATGGAAATTAATTGATTTGAAAACCTAAATAGATTAGATCTACTCTGGTTTGTGTCTAAAAACGAAATGTGGAAATTCAAATGGTGGTGATGTAAATACAAAATGTGTGTGGTACAAATGTATGCCAGTGAATTTAAAACAAAGGTCTTAATCTCTAAAAAGTACTTTGCAATTTCTTCAGTGTTCGCTCTCTGGCTCTAATGATAGTTGTGGGGTCTCAGTATCTGCTTGGATCAGCCCCAGAATGTATTAAAAAATAATTCCAAATTCACATTTTCTGTCTGATTGACCTTGCATGTCTTTAGAAAAGTTTATTAGTTGGTACTTAAATTTTGCTTGCAAACACTACTACTCTCCAAGGGAATGAATAGATATTCTATTAGGCCTGTTAATTATATACTATATGGTTATTGAAAAATAATTTCTCTCCCCCAGTAGCTGTGGTTCAGTTTATCTGCAGTGTTAATATAGTGTATGGATGTTTGGGGAGGAAGTCTCTCTTTAGGGAAAGAGTGATGAAAGGTGTTAGTCCAGAACATTATCATATTCATTAAAAAAGTTTTTCCATTCTTTGTCTTCAGCCACTGGCTCTTCTCCAAAGCTCTTGAGGCTGCAGGGTAGCCATTTCCCCCCTGTATTGTAATTTCAGGGGAAGGAACTTTCAGAAAAAGTTGCCCCTCCATATCCCTAGTCTTCTGATAGCAGGTACTAGCAGCCAACAACAGGGATTTCAGCTGTATTGGGGGTTCTGAGTTGTGTAGTTCTGTAGTGACTGCAGCATGAATCCACTTAAAAGGAATCTTTTCAACCATGCTGTACTTTAGCTCCCTACTATGTGAGAGGCTGTGCGCACTTTTGTTTTTCCATCCCGGAGAAGACCATGTGGATGGAAATGAAGGTGGCTTATACCGACAGCCGCTGCCTCTAAAGTTTACGCTCATCAGAAGCTTCATGATAGGCCACCCTTTTCTCTTGGTGGAGGATTATATCACTTGATGTAGCTCATTTGCGTTCCAGAATCTGCATCCATATCCCTTCTGCATTAGCCTCTTGCAGGGGAGCTTCATCCACCCAAGACAAGAAACCAAACATAGCAGCACTATACTGGTTCATGAGAACCAGAAGGTGAATTGACTCTAAACAGACTGGTCTAGTTTCACTATCCATGCTGAGTAAACAATACAAATGGTAAAAAAAATAATCTAATGTGACCTACATTTTGTTAATAGGAAAATGAATGATCTTGTTAGCCTTGGTTCAACTCTCCCATTCACCAAAAGAGCTGTTGATGTGGAAATTCACCAAGCGCTGTTCTCTCTGATCTCTCTGTTGCTGAGTTCCCCCTCTCAGACTCACTTGGTCTTTTTCAGTATCGCTTATTGGCAAACTCCCCCTGTCACTTGACCTTTCCATATGTTGAATGGAAAGAATCTATTGGAATTCTTTTGAGGGGGTCAACAAGCATCTGGGTAAGGGTGATCCAGTGCATATAGTGTACTTGGACTTTCAGAAAGCCTTTGACAAGGTCCCTCACCAAAGGCTCTTAAGCAAAGTAAACAGTCATGGGATAAGAAGGAAGGTTCTCTCATGGATCAGCAACTGGTAAAAGGATAGAAAACAAAGAGTCAGTTTTCACAATGAGAGAGGTAAATAGTGGTGTCCCTCAAGAGCTTATACTGGGACCAGTGCTGTTCAACATATTCATAAATGATCTGGAAAAGGGGTAAACAGTGAAGTAGAAAAGTTTGCAGACAATACAAAATTACTCAAGATAGCTAGGTCCAAAGCAGACTCTGAAGAATGACAAAACTGGGTAACTGGGCAGCAAAATGGCAGACGAAATTCAACTCTACATACAAACTGATGGGGTCTAAATTAGTTATCACTCAAAAAAGAGATCTTGGAGCCATTGTGGATAGTTCTCTGCAAGTATCTGCTTAATGTGCAGCTGCAGTCAAAAAAGCTAACAATGTTAGGAACCATTAGGAAAGGGTTAGATAATAAGACAGAAAATATCATAATGCCACTATATAAAGCCATGATATGACCACAGTTTGAATACTGCATTCAGTTTTGGTTGCCCCATCTCAAAAAAAGATATATTAGAAATGGAAAAGGTACAGAGAAGGGCAACAAAAATGATTAGGGGTATGAAACAGCTTCCATGTGAGGAGCGAGAGAGAAGGACTGGGACTGTTCAGCTTGGAAAAAGACACAACTGAGTGGGGATAGGATAGAAGTCTATAAAATCATGAATGGTGTGGAGGAAATGAATAAGGGTGTGTTATTTGTCCCTTCATGTAACACAAGAACCAGGGGTCACAGGATGAAATTAAAAGGCAGCAAGTTTAAAACAAAGAAAAGGAAGCACTTCTTCACACAATGCACAGTCAGCCTTTGGAACTCCATTGCCAGAAGATGTTATGAAGGCCAAACTAGGTTCAAAAAAGAATTAGATAAGTTCATAGAGGATAGGTCCATCAGTGGCTATTAGCCAAGATGATCAGGGATGCAATCCTATACTCTGGGTGTCCCTAAGCCTCTGGCTTCCAGGAGCTGGGACTGGATGGCAGGGGATGGATCACTCAATAATTGCCCTGTTCTGTTCACTCCCGCTGAAGCATCTGGCACCAGCTACTGTCGTAAGACAGAATACTGGCCTAGATGGACTCTTGGTATGTCCCAGTATGGCCATTTTGACATTCTTATTTCCAATCCAATGCTAACAACTTGTCTGCTTTCAGCCTTCTCTTCTACTGTTATGGTGGTTGATTCTCTTTTTCTCCTCTCCTCTATCCTTACTCTTTTGCCCGTCTCTCCCATTGCAAGGTCCGCCCTACCATCCCCCCAGTCCTGGATCACTCTCAATAGCTGCTTCCTCTGTTTCTGCTCTCATGCCATGGAGCATCTCTGGCAGAAATTCTGTGACCAGGCTGACCTTCCTCCACTACAGATTTGTTCTTTCCTCTGTAAGTTCTGCCATCTTCCTAGCTAAACAACTCTACTTCTCCAACTTAATTACATCTCAACTACCACCTTATCTCCCTTTTCCCTTTTATTTCTAAGGTTATTGAACACATTGTTTACAATTACTGTCTGGAGTTCCTCCCCTCTAGTTCCATCTTAGACCCTCTCCAGTCCAGCTTCTGTCTCTTGCTTTCAACTGAAACTGCTCTTGCCAATCGTCTCTTCTTAGCCATATCTCGGAACTAGTACTCTATCCTCATCCTCATTGACCTGATAGTTGACCATTCTCTTCTTCTTGAAATCTTATCCTCCCTTAGCTTCCATAACTGTTTTCTCCCTCCCCTAGTTCTCCTCCTAACTCTCTTATTGCTCCTTCAGCGTGTCCTTTGGAGGATCTTCATCATGCCATCTCCCAATTTGGGGGCGGGGAGGGAGGATTCTGCAGGGCTCTGTCCCTGGTCCCCTTCTCTTCTCCCTCTGCACCTCTTTCTCTGGGTAATCTCCTCCACAAACACAAATTCAACTCTATGGGGCCAACTCATAGATCTACCTCTCTACTCCAGTCTCCTTCTGTCCAAACTAATATCTTAGCGTATCTCTCTGAAATCTCTTTTTGGTTGTCTTGCTGTCAGCTCAAGTGCAACATGGCTACAAGAGAGCTCTTTATCTTCCCCTTGAAGGCCTCCCAGCTGCCTCCTTTCTTTTTCCTGTGGACAACCCCACTTGCCTCCCAGTTGCTCATACTCATAATCTGGTGTCATCTTTGACTTGGACTTCTCTCTAGATCCTCACATCCAACCTAGATCAAAGTCTTGTTGATTCTTTCTGCATGACAACTCCAAGATATAACCTTTCCCATCCATTCACACAACTAAAACTCTTGTCCAACCTTTCATCAATGCATATCTCAAATACTGCAATATCCTTTTCTCTGGCCTTGGTTAATTCAGTCTTGCCATTCAGAATGCTGCTGCAAAAATCATTTTCCTAGCCTGTCGCTTTAACCATGTCACCCCTTTCTTTATGGCCCTCCACTGACTTCCCCTTCTGTCTTGCATCAAACCTGTTTACTCGTCTTCACTTTCAGAGCCCCTTGCAGCCTGCACTACCTATCATCTCTCATTCACTACCAAGATAGTGACTCTTGCCTCCGATTGGTCAATGATGACCGCATCCATCCTCTAATTGTTAAGTTTTCAAACATCTTTGTGCTTTCTCCCATGCTGCCCCTCACACATTAGAGGAGTTCCGAGTAAATAGTTGCAAAGCTACATCAATATCCTCCTTCAAACTCTTTACTTTTCTGTGATGGCTCCAAAAAACTGAACAAAAACTAGGCCACTGGTGCACAGAGGCCACAGCCTGTCATTCTGACCATTGTTGTCTCGTGTCCTTATATTCCCCCATCTATCTGTATCCATCTGTTTTGTCTCTTGTTTTATACTTAGATTACAAGCTGTTTGTGGAAGGAACTGTCCTTCTGTTCTGTTTGTACAGCACTTAGCATAGTGGGTTTCTGATCCATGACTTAAGACTCCTAGGTGCTACGATAATACAGGTAACACAAGAACTAGGGGCCACCAAATGAAATTAATAGGCAGCAGGTTTAAAACAAACACAAGCAAGTATTTTTTCACACAACACAGTCAAGCTGTGGAACTCCTTGCCAGAGGATGTTGTGAAGGCCAAGACTATAACAGGGTTCAAAAAAGAACTAGATAAATTCATGGAGGATAGGTCCATCAATGGCTGTTTGCCAGGATGGGCAGGGATGGTGTCCCTAGCACTGTTTCCCAGAAGCTGGGAGGGGGTGACTGGGGATGGATCACTTGATGGTTCCCTGTTCTGTTCATTCCCTCTGGGGCATCTGGTATTGGCCACTGTCGGAAGACAGGATACAGGGCTAGATGGACCTTACTCTGACCCAGTATGGCCATTCTTATGTTCTTAAATAATATCAGTCTCCTTTTAAGCAGAAATCCAAAGAGTAAGGTCTATGTAGAGCTAAGGGAGCACTATTGATACACTTGCAACTTTTAAGAACTTAATGTTCGCTTTTAAAATGCTCCTTTTTAGCATTTTGAGTTAGCTTTTCAGTTCTTCCATGAGCATAGTCAATTTTAAAAGCTGGTGCCCTCTTCGAACAGAGGAAATCTAACTTGGCAACCCAACAAAGAAAATATAATTATGCATCTTTGCTTTTGTAGGGTAATAGCCAAACATATAAGTTGATATATTCAACATGTTTTAAGAAGTCTATAACAACAATAATAATGATAATACTTGGTAGTTCTGTAGAGCCAAATTCTGCTCTTTGACACCCAAGTGTAAATTTGAAGTAACTCCATTAACTTCAGTGGAGTAATCCCAGAATTAGTGTTTGTAGCAGAGAGCAGAGTATGTGCCTGTTTGTTATTTATATGGAGGTTAAAAGGTGATGGAACTCCAAAAATTGCCTTCATGTGAAGAGTATGTAATGCTAGGGAGCTATTGAGATGAAAATCCCTACTGTCACTTATAGAAGACTGTAAAATTTCAATCCTGCTGCTCTGTAAAATGGAGCATTTGAAGAAACCATTTGTAATTATAACAATCTTTATCTTTACAGCCTTATTTTATTAGTTACAGTGCAGTAATTGGTTGCACTCACTGTTCTTCAGGCTTCTCTGACTTTCATTGGCTAAGAGACATCCTGTACTAAATTCAAGTATTCTTCTCCAGTGTTGTTAATTGTTTCCTGTGCAGCTCACAGGCTGGGACCCCCGCTAGTGTTGGGGTGGGGGGGGTTGGCAGGCCCGGTAGGCTCCCTACCTGGCTCCACGCCTCCCCCGCCCCCCGCAACGGCAGAGTTTGGGTGTGGAAGGGGGCAGGGGGTTGAGGCATGGGAAGGGGTGAGGCAGGCTCTGGGCGGCGTTTTCCTGGGGGGGCTCCTTGGAAGCGCCGACACCCCCCTCGCTCAGCTGCTAGGCAGAGGCGTGGCCAGGCACCCAGCTCCCATGGGCCGTGGTTCCTGGACAATGGGAGCTGCAAAGCTAGCGCTCTGGACGGAGGCAGCATGCAGAGCTGCCTGGCCACGCATCCACCTAGTAGCTGAGGAAGGGGGATGTCGCTGCTTCCAAAGGGCCCCCCCAGGTAAGCGCCGCCCAGAGCCCGCCTCACCCCATCCCGTGCCCCAGCCGCCTGCCCCCTCCCACACCCAAACTCTGCTGCTGGCGAGGGTCCAAGACTGCCCCAGCAGCAGCACAGGGGCTGCCTGAGCTGCCCCTGAGCCAGGTGCACCGTCCGCTGCAGAAGTCATGAAGGTCACAGAAAGTCACGGAATCCCGTGACCTCCATGACAAACCCGCAGCCTGACATATTAGTTATATCCTGTTCTGACGTGCTTAGATTTTTTTGCTCGACTTAAGCCTACTAAAGTGCTTAAAAATGCGTGGCCCTATATTGTAATGTAACTATAAATATGGCATTGTTTCCGAATGATCCCAATACTGAGTTTACAAGTAGAAACACATATTTCCAACTAACTAGTTCTTGTAACTCAAACTGGGCTCTGAGAGTCAAGCCAACTTCTTTACTTTGTATGCATCTTCATGAATAGTTAAAGATTTTGCAGGCCAAATTTAAATCCTCAATAACAACCATGCAAGCCCATGTCTTCAGACTAGGCCTACGTTGACAATTACAGTCAGGGAGTCTGCGCAAATGTGGATTAAATTTGGTAAACAATTCTATTGATGAGATGCCCAAGAAGGAATAAAATCCAGCTCGCTTTCTCTGAGCGACATTGGTTCTGCAGGGCTAACCAGAGTAAAAAGCAATAAGGACTTTGGTGACTAAAAGCAGTAGACATGACTGAATACATACAGGAGGGTGATCTGCTCAATCAGAAAGTGCCATTTTGATGATGATGCTCTTCTAGAGTAGAAATATATATTTAATATCCTTGGAGGAGGAACAAACTCTGATTTTTCCATATCATTTTGTGCCTATTTACTAACTAAAGTGTACTGAGTTTTATCTGTTTTAATCTGGTTTTTATTTTACTTTTAAAATCCCACAGATGGAATGAATGGCTGTCATATGACATGTACATTCCTGATCTCCCACGTGCTGCTCGGCTTTGCCTTTCCATCTGCTCTGTTAAGGGCAGAAAGGGTGCTAAGGAGGTAAAATATTTAATAATTTTAATAGTTCTAATGTGTTGTAAGATAAAACTCCAGGTAGCCAAGTTGGGGAAGAACAGTTGGCCAACACTTCAGTAGAAGTTGGTCTTACCAAAATCTTTTATTTTCTTGAATTTTTTTTGATTAAAATATCACCCAAGATGTATAGAAACTTCTCTTAACTTTGACTACAAATTAATTTTTTTGTTACCTGATATATTTGTTGTATATTATCCATGCAGCACTAATTGTGGTCTGTATTGTTGAACAGAAAGGGTTAGGCCAAAATTTTCAAACATGGGTGCCTAAAGTTAGGTTCCTCAAGCCATTCTTAGGTGCCTAAAAAATACAGGTGTGTGAGAAGGTGCTGAGCATTTGTATCTCCTTTTGACTTAAATGGGAGTTGGGGTTGCTAAGCAATTTGAAAAAAATCATCAAGCTTTACAGAGGTGCCTAAAATGTGGGTTTTGGATCCTAACGTTAAGCATCCAGGCTCAAAAACTTTGGTCTTAAGTGGGTGTGTGGGTGTGTTCTGATGCACTATCCATTTTTTTGTTAGTTTGTGAGTATATAAGACTGCAGTTTTGTGCAGTTTAAAATCCTTGAAAGACTTACTTGAGGAAAAAATCCTGGTAGGCAGCTGTAGCTGTTTAGATTGTGTTCTTTGAAATGATTGTCACAGCAGCTGACAAGACAGAGGTTTGAAGTCTCACAGGGAAAATATGCTACAGCTGTCATAATTTGCTCTCTGCTAACCTACATATTTGATAATCCATACTTTCACATACACTGTCTCTCCACATTTGACAGTAAGGGTTTAATACCAGAGACATAGTGCTGTAATGATGTCTCATGACAAATCTTATATGTTCTGTAATATATTGTGTAAATTAAGTATTCTCACAAATAATTAAAACTAGATTTGTCAAAATGAACAGTACAACTTACGATGTAATTCTTGCCTTTTAATTGTTTGCTTTGCTCTTTTTGCTAACTTAAAAAATTGATTAATTACGGTAATACATCATTTATTCTTAATAGCAAGGTTCTACTACACTATTTTCCTTAATCCAGCTGACACCTGATATCCAAACAAGATTGCCTGAAAAAAGTATTGAGAAATATCTGATTCAGCGTGCATGCACATGACTTTCATGCGCATGTGGTGTTGTTGCTGTTTTCTTGGTTAGAAAACTTAGAAATCAAGATATAACAAACAAGCAAGTCAAAAATGTAGGAAAAATAGTGGCTGTTAACTATGCTGGCTTTCATTTTGATAAATTATATTATTTCTGGTTCCCCATAGTGTCAATGCACTACAATACAAATAGTGTTTTGATCTACTTTATAATTGTGTGATTCCATAGTTCAGTTTTTCAAAAATCTTTTTCCTCCTCCCTTTATTCCTTGAAATCCAATATTGTACTATAACTTGATCACTCTTCACTCTCATTTATTAATGATCATTTGATCTTTTTAAGGAACACTGCCCATTGGCTTGGGGAAATATAAACATGTTTGATTATACAGACACTCTTGTGTCTGGGAAAATGGCTTTGAATCTGTGGCCTGTGCCTCATGGGCTGGAAGATCTCCTAAATCCTATTGGCGTTACTGGGTCAAATCCAAATAAGGTAAATTGATGCTTATATTCTAATTTCAGCCTTAGTAACACACATCTACTTGTTCAGATTATAGTGATTTCTAATTTATAATTTGTTTGAGAACAATCATGAAAATTCTTTTTTCCTCAGGAAACTCCATGTTTAGAGCTGGAATTTGATTGGTTTAGCAGCCCTGTAAAGTTTCCAGACATGACAGTGATTGAAGAACATGCCAATTGGACTATATCTCGAGAACTAGGGTTTAACTACAGCCATGCGGGGCTGGTAAGGAGAATTTATTTTCCAGGATTAGATACTAAAACTTTAAAATATTTGCACATTTTGAAGTGCTTTATTTGTGGGGGGAAATATATTTTATATCAAAATACATGAAGCCAAATTTTTTTGATAAACACCAGACAAAAAATGGCCAACAGGTTCTGTCTCTTGCAGTAAAACATCTTGATGCTTCACTGATCAACCAAAATCTTTTAAGGATATAACTGTGTCTTACTGTGCAAACCGTTCTGGACTTTTTTCCAGCTTATATAAACAATTTGTCTAGATGTCTGAACGTTACATTTTTTGCAAAATTAACTTAATAGGGTTAGATTCTCCATCAGTGGCACTATTTCTTTTAATTTTTCCCTCTCTCCCCTCCCTCCCACAATTTCTTGTCTGTTGTATATACGTTTAATCTTTGAAAAAATCTTTCTTTTATAGTCTGTAATATGCTCGTAACTTCTTTGGCAATGCTGATCTCTAAGTTCTATGTTCTACCAAACTGCCAAAAGTTAACTTTACTAGTAGTCAGAGATTCAGTGTCTTGAGCTGAGCCCCATGCATTCTGCGATTCGGTGGCCTTGAAATTTACCACCAAATCTATCTATTGCTTCAAATGCTGAGCTTCCTTTTTTTATTAAATTATATTTCTAGCCCTGATGATTACGTAGAAAACCTAAAAAATGTGAATGAAAACCAATTCAATGTTTTCTTCCTGAAACAATAGCTCTTATATGTAAACTCATTCATGTCAAAAGACTGGCACTGAAACCTAAAAATGGTAGTTTAGGTCCAGTTTACTTCAGAATCCCATGGGGCCATGAGTATATGCTATAACCTTAGAAGACAGACGCTAAGTGCTTTTCCAAACCATTCAGACTGTTTGTTTTTATTTTGTACATCCGTTTTGTTCTGGCTGGGCCAAACATGAGTGGCGCTGTCACCCCAAGAGCCACGTCGCAATGCCACTCAGTCAAATTTGGCCTGGCTGCCTCCACAAACCTCCCTGAAATTAATTTGAAAATGTTGGTCAGTATGGACTGCACTGTGTCTGCAAACTCTTCAAAATGCTTTCTCCTGCCCATGAGTGCAACCTCGGTCTTGGTTGGGTTCAGCTTCAGTCAGCTGTTCTTTGTCCTTGAGCTGATCTTTTCCAACCACTGGGGCGCCCTAATGGTAGTGGCATGGCCATGGGTGGTGAATGATAAGTAGGGCTCTGTGTTGTCTAGATATTGCAGTCTCCTTCTGTTACCATTACTGGCCAAAGTTTCAAACATAGATGCCTAGAGTTATGTCCGCTTCACCTTCTTTAAAACACGCACACACAATTCAGACTTGGGTGTCCTATTTTGCACATAAATAAGGAATAAATTGTCTTTAAGACGCAGCCCTGAATAAGAGGGGAAAGGGTAATATAGGCACACTGCCCGTGGGAGCATCAAGTTCAGGGTGAATAGAAATCTGTGATTTCTTTTGGAAAAACTAAAACATTATTTTTATTTAAATCAGATATTTTTTTATTTTATTTAAATTGTTTTTTAAAAATAACTCTTTAAAATGAAATCTGAATGTAATACAAAATATGTTAAATCCTAAACTTCTTATAATCTCTTAAAACATTTTAAATGAGAAATAAATATGCTGAATCCATGAGCCTCTACCAAAAAAGCTGCTTTTTTTTTTTTAATGAAGAATGAAAATGGGAAAAAAATCTAACTTTTGAGATCAAGCTTTATGAATATGGCACATTAGGTCATGTACTGTATTAAAAGCTTATTTTGTTTAATAAAAATAAATTGTATATGCTGTTGTGTGTTTAATTAAATTCTAGTTGCTATCCTAATGCAGCTTGACACAAATCATGAGCAAAAATTAATTAGCTAGTAAATAGGCAATATATCATTCACCATTTTCTAACATGCTAAACATGTACAATTAATCAGAATCTGAAAATATTAAGTTATATAATTGCTTAAATAAAACTGTTATAATGTACCAAATCTAGTTCTATTTAGTTGTAAATCAGCATGTTTTAATGGGTATATCAACCAATGAGAATGCACCTTTCTTTAGAAAATAGTTGAAGTACAAATGGAAAAGTTGATTAAAATTGATTATTTAAATTGCCTTGATTTAAATCATTCCACTCTGATCAGGTGTCACTGAAGCTGAGGGTATGTCTTCACTACCGGCAGCGATCGATCCAGCAGGGATCGATTTATCGCGTCTAGTCTAGACACGATAAATCGATCCCCGAGCGCTCTCCCGTCGACTCCTGTACTCCAGCTCAGCGAGAGGCGCAGGCAGAGTCGATGGGAGCAGCAGCAGTCTACTCACCGTAGTGAAGACACGGTAAGTCGATCTAAGTACGTCGACTTCAGCTACGTTATACATAGCTGAAGTTGCGTAACTTAGATTGATTCCCCTCCCCCCAGTGTAGACCAGGCCTCAATATTTCCTCTAAGAGCCACAATACCTTCTTTTCTATCTGGAGGAGGAGTAAGTTATGATACCCCTTTATGTGAGACAGCATATATGCATCCCAGCTTGGCTTGTAGCCCTATTGTGGCCTCACAAAGTGGGTAGGAAGCCTCCCACCCCAATTCCTTTGTGCGGCCATGTTAGTGCTAGGTATGATCTAACCCTAAGTGGCCTGATTTTCAGAGAGGTTGAGAAGTTTGAATCTGATTGGAGCAGTGGGTGCTCAGTACCTCTGAGTCAGTTCATTTTATTAGGTGCCTAAATGTGAATTTAGCTGCCTAACTATACAATATTGGCTATCATCATCACTGTTGTAACTTACATGAAAGAAATAAGTATACAAAGAAATAAAGACACAGTCCCTTCCTTGAAGAGCTTCCTGTTTTTAAATTGTGATCAGAAAGAGGAACGCGAAAGGGAAAGGAGGGACAAAGTTGACAAAAAAAATTAGGGTAACCTGATTGATGTTACTTTATGAACCAAAAGGCATAGCAGTGGGAATAAGAGACAGATTTTGGTGGTAACATAGGACGAGATGTGACAAGGTTTGATAAGGGCCTGCATGTGAAAGGAGAAGGAAAGGGACAACTTTAAGAGAATACCAGAGTTGTGAGCTTGAGTACCCAAGGGATAGTGGAGTTGTCTGAAACTGGGGAAGAAAGGGTGAAGAAAAAAAGACAAAGTTTACATGTTTGGCAGCCTAGGATTGAGGAAGCAGTAGACGATACTGAAGAAATAGGAAGAGATGCAATCCTTAATAGATGAGGGGTAGATCTGAGAGTCACTGGCATAGTGGTGATAAGAGATCAGCCTTATGTATGAGGTTGTACAAGGAAAAGAGAAGGGGTATGAGGCAGACTCTGAAAAACTGTAAAAAAGTTGAAGAAGTGCGATAAGTCAAAGGCAACACTGAAGGAGGTTACATGCAGGTGAAGAACCAGGAAAGAAAGGGCTGTAAGTCCACATAAGATGAAGATAGTTTTGAGAGCTGGGTGGTCAACAGTATTAAAGGTAGCAAAGACTGAAGAGAATGCATATGGTCCTTAGGATTGGCAAGGAAGAGATCAGTAGTGACTATAATGAGGGTTTGTAAATTAGTGGTTTCTAAAGTGTTCATCTCTACAGTAGCTGAAACCTGTCTAGGTTCTTACTTTGAGCCCATGACTGTGGTACCTTTAAAAATTACAAAGCACTCTCCTGAATGTCCCTATTTCTCTTTCTTCAACGTGAAAGTAATAGTATGCACTAGGTGAGAGTTATGCTTTCAGAATGCTGTAGTTTTCTCCCACCTATAGGACAGATTAGTAGCGGGGGTCCTCTGATAATCACAGATGGACACATCTGCTCATTAATTACTAGTCCAATTCGTCTCAGCTGCAGAAGCTGCTTTAAAGTAGGAATGAGGCAGAGTTGCAGGATGGTCATGTGAGAATCTAGAAGTTGGGGGGGTGCATATCTGATGCATATTTGTATCTTCTTGATTGAGTGTAAATCTTGAAAGAACAGATGCTTTTTAGTTTTCTAGAGGCTTTCTGGTTTCTTTAAGGCTCAAATATAGCCACCTCAGTACTGTTTCTTCTATCCTTAGCTGAAACTAGAAAATGCAGAGAGGTATAAATTCTGATAGGTTTTTAAAGGCACAACAAAGATGATGTGATACTTTTTGAACTTCAGAAATATTCAGGGTTTGTTTTTCAAGGTTAGGTGGGTGTTTATTTCCTATTGAACCAGCTTGCTCATCCCTATAATACTCAGGAGCGAGATCATTGCAGTTAGAGGTGGAGAAAGGTGTATTAGCATCCATTTACATGTCAATCCAGTAATGCATCGTGCTACTCATACTCTCTCCTTTTTCTTTTCTTTTTTCACACTGCTACCTACTAAAACTATAATCTCCTACTTTGTGTCTGCCAAGTATCCTCTTGCTGCTCCTTCTAATCCCTATTTAAAACATTTTTCATAAAATCTTCCTAAATTTGTCTCATCTCTATTGGTATCTCCACATCATACCTGTTGTTCCTTTATATTGTCTTAACTGTTTTTATCTTGTAAGCTCTTTGGGGCAGGAGCTGTGTATTCTGTAAAGTACCACGTGTGTTTATGGCTGTATAATAGTAATAATGCCAAGTAACTTGAAAAGAAAACTTTGGACAAGACAATGCATGCTACACAGTCAAGATCTGACACAGGCTTAGAGTTTACCAGTTACCAATATACTTGTCAAAAATTTTAAACAAGTTAGTCCCAAATGCTGTGGAAATCACCAGGCCAAGTTACCATAATGGTGGTCTATAAAACATCTTCTGTTAACATACAAAACAATAGACATGTTTTTTTGTTTAATTTTGAAATGTTTTCACCCCCCCCCATTGCACTTTTAACCAATACATTAGTAGAAATATTTAAGATCAGGCATAGATACTGTTATAATGGAGCATTTATAGATCCATTGTTACTTCAAATATTTCAGAAGCTTTCTCAAATATTAAATGTATATATTATCTACTTTACTGTCCCATACTTCATAGAATTTCAAGTTTTTGATGTTGACCTCAACAGGATAAATGCATTTTCCCACTGGGCTTGACCTAAACCATGAACTTTCTGACCTAATATACAGGTACATTTTGTCTTATGATCCAACATGTGCAAATAGTTTTAAATAATCTTATTTTACAGTGGTATTAAGTGAAGGTCAAGAAAATGTAGGGATTTTTCCAAATTAGTGAAATAAAAGCAAATCTAGATTTGAACTGAGCTTCCTGATTCCTAGTCACTTTCTGAAACTTTTAGGCTACATTGAATTTACAGGGGGAACTGTCAACTTGAAATCTAGTCCGTTTTGAAAAATGAGTTTCCAGTGCTACCCTTAGGGTTACCATATTTAAAAAAATAAAAAAGAGGACACTCCACGGGCCCTTGCCCCGCCCCAACTCCGCCCATTCCCCAAAGTCCCCGCCCTAACTCCCCCTCCTCCCTCCCAGCCACGCGAAAAGGGCTGCCTGAGCGCTACTGGCTTCACGGTTTGCCGGGCAGCCTCCAGACCCTGCGCCCCCGGCTGGGCGCTTCCCCAGCGCAGCTGGAGCCCGGGAGGGGAAGCGCCCAGCCGGGGGCGCAGGGTCTGGAGGCTGCCCGGCAAACCGTGAAGCCGGTAGCGCTAGGGCTTCGGGTAGCCCCCATGCCTCCGGACCCTGCGCCCCCGGCCAGGCACTTCCCCTCCTGGGCTCTGGCTGCTCTGCTCCTCCCCTGACTCTTCGGCTCTGTTTAAGAGCCGAGCTGCCCGAGCGCTCCGGCTTCGGGCAGTCCCCATGCCTCCGGACCCTGCGCCGCCGGGGCAGAGCAGCTGGAGCCCAGGAAGGGAAGTGCCCGGCCGGCGGCTCGGGGCCCGGAGGCATGGGGGCTGCCCGAAGCCGGAGCGCTCGGCTCTTAAACAGAGCCAAAGAGTCAGGGGAGGAGCAGAGCAGTTGGAGCCCGGGAGGGGAAGAGCCCGGCTGGTATTTTTCCCGGACATGTTCGGCTTTTTGGCAATTCCCCCCCAGACGGGGGTTTGATTACCAAAAAGCCGGACGTGTCCGGGAAAAACCGGACGTATGGTAACCCTAGCTACCCTTGATCCCCTAAATCCACTTACCAATGTGTATAGTATGTAAACAAATTTCCTTTTTCCCATTTTCTTTTTTCCCTGCCTGGTTGCTTTTCAACAAATACCCACACAAACAAGAAGGAAAACTGAATAACTTGTATAGGAAAAAGAGTGAACTAAAGAAACAAACTGAAAAATCATTTTTCTGTAATCACTTTAAGTTACAGTAATCTTCATTGTTTATAACAGCTGCAGCTATAAAAAGAATTTCAGAAGTGTGGTTTGTCTTTTAGTTGATGATGCTTTAACTCTAGACCGTAGCACGTATGCTAGTTCTATTTCCTTATTTTTAATTTGGCTTTGTTCTACTTGCGACGAGCCTCTACCGGAAGCTAGATAAATACATGCTTTTAAAAAGTTTTTAATCCTATTTTATAAATAGTACATAAATGTGTGACTTTTTATAGGATGGAGTATATAGCTTCCCCACTCCTGGCATGAATCCTTTATCCACCAATTTACCTCCCATAATTCTCTCTTGTCTTAGGCTTTTTTTTTCATATCATCTCTTGCCATAACATCAAGTATATATCCCAGTTTTTGATGTCTCTGAGACATTTGGAATAGACATTATTGTGATTTATCTATTACATGTTCTTTTAAAAAAACATTTCCACTGGTGGTAGTTCTAAAGAATTCGCCTCTTCCCATATCTGACTCCAATTCACTTGCTTCAGAAGCTGCACGCATTAAAGTGAACAGGCTAGAGTGGCTGGATTATTAATCAGGTGAGAGATGGGTGGGGAACAAGTCAAGGAGGGATTTTCAGTAGATATGTGCTGCAAGGGAGTGTGGTATGTTCATTCCCTTTGGAAATGCTCATAACTTAAATTAATCCATTTTTAAATGTCCCCATGTAACACCGTGATCCATGCTTTGTGTGAGTAACTATAATAATACAGTAAACAAAAAAATGACATAACTAAAACTGAAGGCAAAGCATAGTACTTCCAGTCTTAAGTATCTATTATGTACCTTTTTTTAAAAGGCAGTAGGTAGCAGTAGGCTATAATCTGTCAGCTCCTTCTGCATTAAA
Organism: Chrysemys picta bellii; assembly: GCF_011386835.1. Taxonomy (NCBI): domain Eukaryota; kingdom Metazoa; phylum Chordata; order Testudines; family Emydidae; genus Chrysemys; species Chrysemys picta. The sequence continues at coordinate 11,330,072 of NC_088799.1, read as the reverse complement.
ATATTTTATGTACATTTTAAGTCATAATACTCTTTAAAAGACAAAACAATATGTCTGTCTGTCTCTGGGTGATTCTAGTTTGCCTTGTTTCTCAAATGAGAACCAGCCACACTTACAGAAAAATCTTCTTACCAAGATGTTGTAGGTCAGGGGTAGGCAACCTATGGCCCGCGTGCCGAAGGCAGCACACGAGCTGATTTTCAGTGGCACTCACGCTGCCAGGGTCCTGGCCACCGGTCCGGGGGGCTCTGCATTTTAATTTCATTTTAAAAGAAGCTTCTTAAACCTTTTAAAAACCTTATTTACTTTACATACAACAGTAGTTTAGTTATATATTATAGACTTATAGAAAGAGACCTTCTAAAAATGTTAAAATGTATTACTGGCACGTGAAACCTTAAATTAGAGTGAATAAATGAAGACTTGGTACACCACTTCTGAAAGGTTGCCGACCCCTGTTCTAGGTAGTTCCACAATGATGTTACCCAGTAATCTAGATCTGAAAGAAGGTTTCTGTCAACAAAATGGGAACTTCGGACAAAATTTAGTTTTTAATGCACGTTTCACATGGCAAAGAGGCTTACTCTTCACTTTTTTTTTTGCCACATTTTATAACTATGTATCCTGAAGATCTCAAAATGTGAATTCATATTTAAAAATGTGTGCAGCTGAATAAAATTAGATGTTTCTGGAGCATTTCAGCTTCTGACAAATCAATGGCAAAAATGATAGCACTTAGAAATAGAGTTGGATGAATATCTGATTTTTCAGTTTGCTGGTTGTACCAAAAAAATTGGGAGAAATTTTGTTCTGAGTTGACCCAAAACTTTTTTAGACAAAGTTCAAAATAAAAAAAAATGTGGCTTTTTTTTTTTCTTTTAAACTTAATTGTTGAGGTTTATTTAATCAGTTGTTTTGAATCCAAAAATCAATCAATCCAAAATCTTTTATTTTTAAAATGTCATAATAAAACGTATTATTTTTAATTTTTTGGATGTTTTTTTCATCTGAAACAATTCAGCAAATTTAACACAGACAAATCTGTGGTTTTTGGTGGAAACAAGTTTAAGATGAAAAATTTCACTATGCTCTGTGAATTGTGGCTTATGCTAAAGAGCATACCAAAGCTCTACATCACTGAAACCCCTTAGGAATTCTGTTTTTACCCTGCAAACCATTCCACACAAAAAAATCAGAAGCTCCATTACCCTGGCATCATGATGTAAAACGAAGAAGTTGTACACCAACCATAGACTAAAAGTTACTAAATTATAGGAGAAAGAAAGAAGGGGCCAAGGAGTCATGAATGACCAAGCTGGTTTATTTTATTTTGAATCTATAAAATGCATCTATGTAACAGGCTCTGAGCACATGAAATGACACTAAATGAACTCAATCACAGGATCCACCAGCTCCCCAGGGGGTTACTTTGAGTGTCCCTATCCCTTTGGGGAATCTGTTCAGCATTAACGGACACTGGCTTTACAGTCACATTGGAAATCAATTTGAACCTCTCCCTCTGATTTTCAAAGCTTCCTGGACATGTTCCACATTTCCTCTCAGACCTCATATTCACCTATTTTTTTCCCCACATTCTGCTTCTCCAGTCTTGGCTTTTTCTCTGCCCCCTTGCAGCAGATTTCCTGAATAGTTTGATAAATGGGGATGGGGTTGTCGCTTTCATCTTGTGGTTTATGGGGCTCTTGCTAGAATCTCATTTGATGGTAGTGTGCCAACTGCTATTGTCCCTTCATCCAACTAATTTCTTTGGAATGATATCCCTGCCCAAGGTGGTAAGCAGTTACAAAAATCAAAACATTATAAAGCTAGTACCTCTTCATCTTTTTTTAAATCTAATACAGAGCTGCACTCAGATTGAAAGAAACAACCAACAGATTTTTAATAATAGAGTGTAAATGATGCTACACTATATAAAAATACTTTGTTTACATCAGATATGTAGCTTGCATGAGAGCAGAAAAAAGTGTGTGGAAGGATAATGTACCATTTTCTTTTACAGAGTAACAGGCTAGCTAGAGATAATGAATTAAGAGAAAGTGACAAAGAGCAACTCCGTGCAATTTGTACTCGAGACCCGCTGTCTGAAATTACTGAGCAAGAGAAGGACTTCCTTTGGAGCCACAGGTATAAAGAATCATAAAGATGGGGTTCTGGAATTCTCTAAAACACATAATTGACTTGAATTCTGACCTGTTGTTCACTATGTTCCTTGCTATGGTTAGCATTTTAGGAAAGTATATATTAGTTTTATACGTCTATGTAGGAAAGCTGGTGATAGAAGTAATCATTATGTGCCTCAGTTCTGCAAACTTGCGTGCCTGGACAGATACCTGTGCCATGCAGAGCCCTGCTGACTTCAGTGGGGCTCTGCAGGCATAAAGGTAGATAATATTTCAGGATTGAGGACCATAGTCTGCTGTGATCAAAGTAAATCTACTTACTGTTTACCTCTAGTTTGTATATGCAAGTTACATTTTTTCTCTTTTACAGACACTACTGTGTAAATACCCCAGAAATTCTACCAAAATTACTTTTGTCTGTTAAATGGAACTCGAGAGATGAAGTAGCCCAGGTAATATACTGCAATCAAGAAACTTCGCTAAAAGACATCATTTTAAACACAGTATTTTGATTTTTAAAAATGATTTTCTTCAACTTGCATGAAAGTGAGCAATCGTTAGTTAGAATATGTTCTGCTCGTGCAACCCATTGGTTGGTGTGTGTTCTGTCCCCCTCTGTGCCTGATCCACAGATGATATGGGTCTGTTACAGCTAATGGCTCCAGAGCCAGGCTATTTAGTTCAAGAGACTTATGCTTTTCCCTCTAGAGGTCCCTGGTTCAATCCCTGATGTATTGCTGACCAGTGAGTTACACTGGGTTGACATTACTGACTATGGAATGACTGAGGTGGTAATTCTTACTATAGCCTTTTTAATAGTAGATAAAATGTTTAGCAGGTTGTAGTTTACATCAAGTTAGTCATTTGTGAGATCAAAGAGTAAATTCAATTTTTAAACAGGAAAATGCTTGCTGGTCTTACATGGGTTGTCCATGCAACTGCTTAAAATGTCTGGATTATGTTGGGTTGCTGTTTTTGTTCCACACAGATGTACTGCTTGGTAAAAGACTGGCCTCCAATCAAGCCAGAACAGGCAATGGAGCTTTTGGACTGTAATTACCCTGACCCAATGGTGCGAGCATTTGCAGTTCGGTGTCTGGAGAAGTATTTGACAGATGACAAACTGTCTCAATACTTAATCCAACTAGTACAGGTACCCTAGCTTGTTCTGTTAAATTAGAGGTTATGTATATTTGTTGTTGACAATTTGTTTTTAATTGTTGCTTCTTAAATCTGATGTAGCAAGAAGAAAGAGAAGAAATCTTGACAAACAGTAATTCCCTAGTGATTCTGGGGAATAGATAATAAATACAGTAGTTGCAACCTTGAAAGATCAAACCTGGTTTATTTTACTGTAAATAGGATATGAGATGTTAGGACCCTGCAAGGAGATACAGAGCTGTACTGCTGATTCACATTGGCAGCCAGACCATTTGTCTTTCTGCAGCATGGACTGGGCAGGTTCCCTGAAGAGGCAATTCTAGAAACCTTAGCAAAATGAGGCTAAAATTTGGTTGGTGTCAGTTAAGTTAACAATAAAGGAAATGTCAGATAGGTGGTAAGTTTGGATTTTATCCAGTGTGTGTACTGTTAAGCAGGGTTGGAACAATACCTGCTAACATTTACAAACTCTAAAATATGAGGGCCAGACATTCTTGAGTTATAAAATCCTTTTCCAGAATGTGGCTCTTTTTTTATATAGTATGTTGTCTGGATGTGTATTATCCATGGGAATATTTGCAAAATGAAAGCTACAGTTCCAAATTCTCATTTCTTCTTACCCATAAATAGGTTCTGAAATATGAGCAATATTTGGATAATCTGCTGGTGAGATTTTTACTCAAGAAGGCATTGACCAATCAAAGGATAGGACACTTTTTCTTTTGGCACTTAAAGTAAGTTTGTTTGGGAAGTTTTTGGGGTAATGGTGGGTTTCCACCAAGCTATACCACAGTAGTTAGAGGTATGAAATGTCAGACTAAAATGTCCTTTTTTCTTAAGCTATTACCTACCATAAGTTTTTTTTTTTTGTTTTGTTTTTGTATTTTGTTTTTTGTTTCCTATATAAGCAGCATGACTCCCCAAACAAAATTAGTTCTCAAATCTGTAGTCAGTTTAGGTGTCTAGAAGTTTGGAAAGATACAGAAGATAATAAACTACCTCTTTTTTGGTAGTAGCCAGCATTGTATCTAAGGTAGGAATGTTATGCTCAGTCACTGAAGAGAACTGAATTCCTTCTCTGATCGGCTGAGGGTATAAATTTAGGGCCCCATACTCCCTCAATCCACAATAGATCTCCTACTGTTCCCAGTGGAAGGTTTATACAAAGATCAATAACTTTTAATTATTTATTTATTCAAGACCCCGTTATTGCATTTAGTATCACTAAGAAAGTATGCTCCCCTTTAAGAGCACCATTCTTCATTGGTCTTCCTCCTCTTCTGTTTCTTTCACTCTTTCCTGTCCTCCAGTTAATGTTTACTGAAGCAGTCACTCTGGCTTTACTGTATACTTATTCTGTTCCTATAGTTAGACCTTTGTTGTTGCATTATATCATACTTATTCCTGCCATGAGTGCAGGGGACTGGACTAGATGACTCTCAAGGTCCCTTCCAGTCCTGTGATGCTATGTCATGATCATTGTTCCACTTTGTCTTTCTACTTAAATCACTGCTGAAAGTGTAATGAAAAGTTTTAAAAAAAAAATAGGTGGTGTATGATGTTGAAATTTAAATTAAGATTGCTGAGGAGTTAGTAACCGGATATGTACAGTGTGATTATCAGCAAATTCCACATGAACATAGCCACTGTAGATAATTAGCTCATATCCGTTGCTTGCTTTCTAAATTTAAGATATTTCAAATTACTTTTATATGCAAGAGCCTTTTAAAATTGCCTGTTGTGAAGAATGTAGGAATTATATGTATTTTATGAATATTTTTTATATATATATACACACCATGTGGGTTTTGAAGTTACTGTGCTGCTGGCGAAAGAGTAACTACGTTAAATCAGCCATAATTAACTAACTTCTCTAGGAACCAAAAGTTAATGGTTGAGTGTAGACAATCCCGATGGACAGTTCTCAAATGGACAGTGGAGCTGATAATTCCTTGGAGGTTTCCCTCCACTAATGTGGAATTGGGTTGACAGGCCCCATTGCAGGGGAGTGCAAGAGCTCCACTTGACACCCTTAGAGTTTCAATGCAGGAACTTTCAAACAGAGAGATTGAATGTAGTTGAAAAGCTGTAGCTTCTGAGTCATAGAGATAGAGGGTCTGCAGAGAAGCAGGCAGTAACTCGGTCCCTGGGAAAACAGGAAGGGTGTCAAGGCTAAATTAGGCCTACTTGGTTGCATGAGGTAAATGCTATGTTTGGGCAAGACTGTATGCTTTTGTTATTTTTAAACGTTTTCTCTCTGCTTGTTATGTTCCTGTGGATGGATAAATCATACTGTTTTGAACAAGCTGTTCTGTCCCTGTGTTTAGCAGGGGATCACAGCTCCCAGAGTGGGGTCTATAGCAGAGACCAAAACCAGTTGGACCTGCTGAGGTAATATGGGGGGTAAGCAGGAGGCGCTGTTGCCTGGTCCGTTCAGCCTAAAAGTGGGCTGAATTGTGGAATTCACTTCTGAGAGAAGTGCAACTGTAGGCCTGTCTCTTGGAAATGGTGCCCACTGAGAGAGAGGGCACAGGGACAGCATCAGCCCTAAAAAGTAATACCTGTAAATGTTCTTCTTTTACCTGAAAATGTTCTCTTTTGATAGGTCTGAAATGCACAATAAAAATGTAAGCCAGAGATTTGGTTTACTTTTGGAGTCCTACTGTCGAGCATGTGGGATGTACCTAAAACATTTGAGCAGGCAGGTGGAGGCTATGGAGAAACTGATAAACCTCACAGATATTCTCAAGCAGGAGAAGAAGGATGAGACACAAAAGGTATTACTGTTATCAGAATACAAGAATTAAATATGTTTAAAAGTAGTTTAATAAGAATTGGGTCTTTATTTGGTTAGTTAAAACAGTGTGGTATTGTTTACTCCAGTAAATAATAAAATTCCTTACCAGGTGTTGGAGATATTTTTACCGTACCCACTGTTGTTGGCCAGTTGAATAGGTCATTTAGATAGAAGTTATGTCATACAACTATTCTCAGGTAATATAAAAATAATGCTTCAGTTCTGGTGATATGTGGCTAATGTGGGATTGTTGTGTGTGTTTTTATTTTTTTTTTAAACACTTGCATTACACAAAATTACAGCTTAAATCAAAATTAAAACTCAGCATGTATGTACATCTTTCTCATATAATCAAAAAGCTCTCAAATTAAATGTGATTACCGTTCAGGTACAGATGAAGTTTCTTGTTGAACAAATGAGGCGGCCAGATTTCATGGATGCTTTACAAGGTTTTATTTCTCCTCTTAACCCTGCTCATCAGCTGGGAAATCTCAGGTATGTTCTTCGCTTTTGGAATTTATCAAAATATTTAATTAGACCATTTTTCTGAAATTAGTGCGTCTTGAAAAATATTTTAAAATTTGCAAATGTACTAAGAAAATTGTATAGTGGATACTTTTTTTTTAACCTTAAGCCAGTAGCATCAATAAAACAACTTTAAATGACCACAGAATAATGCTTGCAATTTTTGTGAGGAACCTTATTATGTGGCCAGAAGTGATGCTGCCTGAAGATTATATACAGCCAGTTTCCTTCTCAGGCAGCACAAGTTAGTGCACTTCTTGCTTTAAGTTTAAGGCTCATGAATGAAAATTGGTTGTTAACTGTCCATCTCGGCCCATCCAGTGTCATATCAGCCATAATTGTTGGGGGAAGGAAAGGTGAAGAGAGCAGGAATATTACAAAAACGCCATTCACTAATGTCAACAATATACTTATTTAGAAGAAATCTTATCTTTTTGTAGGCTCGAGGAGTGCAGGATTATGTCCTCTGCAAAAAGGCCACTGTGGTTGAACTGGGAAAACCCAGATATTATGTCTGAACTGTTGTTTCAAAACAATGAGATCATCTTTAAAAATGGAGATGGTAAGGGCACAAAATACATACATATCCTGGTTAACATATTCCAGAGAGTTGTGTGTTTATACATAAACTTCTCTTCTCTTCTCATACCTTGCCTGTTGACTTTAATTTTTTTTCTAAATAATTTGTAGAATACATGTTAAAGAAATAAACATACCTTGTTTGGCTTTGCTAATTAGAGTTTCTAAAGAAATAAGCATGTAAAAAATGAACAGACAAACACATGCACAGTATTTTTGTAGCTGTGCTCCTAGGCTATTCCTTTTTCAAACACTCATTCTCTCTTATAACAATATTTTGAACTGTTTTTTCCTCTTAGAACATGACTCGTGTATGCACTGTACTTTCCGTAGTATTGAAACTGATTTGTCTAATATTTTCGTACGCTTACCACAGTATTATTTAACTGGAATACTATTCAAATTTTAAAATGCTTTAGAATATTTGCTCTAATTTGTAAAGCCATGTTTGATATCTATCTCATTAATCCAGGCAGACTTTAAAGTTGTATCTTAATAATCGGTCTTGAAACTACCCCAACTCTTTTACATTAATTCTTAAACGTTAAAGGTTGCTTTTGACTTCTGCATAATGATAATACATTTTAGAGAACATAACTTTAGTGAAATACACAACCTACTGTCCCGGTCTAAAATATATTGGAAAAAAATAAATAAAATGGCATGTTACAAAAAGCTTTCGTGCTCATCTTATAAAATCCACAACATCTGTATGTACTTGAATATTTCAGATTTACGCCAGGACATGCTGACACTTCAGATCATTCGAATTATGGAAAACATCTGGCAAAATCAGGGTCTTGATCTACGGTAAGCAACAGAGTATTCTCAAGTGCCATTCTTAATGTTTTCTGTTTAACATATTCACTACAGCTGGTTCCCTTCCTTTTCCATGAAAAACAATTGTAATACTTAAAATGATTAGTAAGCATGTTTCTGTATGTTATACTGTAACTTTTATAGCTTCAAGATATCCAAAATATTGGGGTCTATAAACTGATCAGTGCTTTATGTGAAAATTTATTTTGGTGGCCTCAGTCCAGTTCCAAGGAAAGGCCATCAGTAAGACTAGCTTAAGACCAGCATTGCTGCAGTTCATGGGTTTCCATTACAATTTTATAATATTGTCAGGTAATAGCTCTGGAAATGTATTTTTAAAATTGCATGTGGGAGGTTTCTTAAAGTAGGCTTTACTTAAGCATTATTCTGTATTATGCGTTTCTGGTAGCACTCAGGTTGTGCTGAATGTTCCCTTTCTGAAAGTCTGAAGACTGTCCTGCCCTTAGTATTAAAGTCTGAAGATCTGTACAGAAATCGGTCTTGATAAATCCACCTACATTCTGAAAGTTCCATTAATGATTATTGATAATATTCAGAGGTATTGGGGAAACCATTAGTAATTTTCAGTTTAAATTTTTTCCCAGTATAAAACTAGGAAATAACCTGCCAGATGCAGTGGCCACAGAATCAGGCACATTATTGAACTCTAACATTCTTGCACACTTTTTTCTCTCAACACTTCTGATGATACAGCTGTAGGGTTTTCAAATGTATTTTCAGCAGAACCCTATGAAGTAAATCCAATAATAGATGGTATTGATCTGACTAAGGTTACTAACCAAAACATGTATATTTTGTACTGATTAAAATGCTTTCTGTCTGAAAACTTGCTCTTTATAAAAAAAAATATTTTTTTTTCTTCCAGGATGTTGCCTTATGGCTGTTTGTCTATTGGTGATTGTGTGGGACTTATTGAGGTGGTGAGAAGCTCTCACACAATTATGCAGATTCAGTGTAAAGGTGGTCTAAAGGGCGCATTGCAATTCAACAGTCACACATTACATCAGTGGCTCAAGGACAAAAACAAAGGAGAAATGTGAGGTTTTTACTTTTCATTTACTTATTCTCCTTTTTAATTTACCTGTTTGTTTTTGTTTTTTTGATGGAGGCCTCAAAACAGAAATATTTCATGCCCCCCTTCTTGAATGGGAAACTAAGTCATACAGCGATACTCTACACCTGGTATTTTTGCTATCCATAGTTCTCCTCTTGAGGTTAAGGCATTGTGTGATATTGTTGTGACAGTGCAGCAGTTGGCAAAAAATTGTCAATTTAAGATATACACTTGCACAAATATATGGTTTAAATCTGAATTTGCATTGGTAGCTTATCAGTGAAAATTTCTTTTCTATGTCTTTAAAAAAGTTGCTCTAATGGTAAGTTTATTATTATTATTTTATCTTACTACAGATATTATTGTATTCCAAGAATGCTGAATCTCTCCCTAGCTTTTTGATTCAGTTCAATGATAAAATCCAAGTACTCTTGATTTGCGTGGCTTCGTTAAGCTAGTATACACATATCCTTCGTTACATGCATGTTATTTCTGCACTTCTGTGGTGTTAGAACTTCAGAAGAATAATGCCTCCAGTGTTTGTTTTCAACAGGTACGATGCAGCTATTGATTTGTTTACACGCTCTTGCGCTGGCTATTGTGTTGCTACCTTCATATTGGGAATTGGTGATCGTCACAATAGTAACATCATGGTGAAAGATGACGGACAAGTAAGATACTATTTTGCAAAAACCTCTCTTTAAAAATATTCACTTATGTAATATGTCATCTTCCATTTGTCTGATGTATAGACACTAATTGTATGGCATATTATAGACTCATAGACTCTAAGGTCAGAAGGGACCATTATGATCATCTAGTTTTTGATGTTTGGATCACAAAATCCATGCAAAAACTAGATGAACTGATGTTACTATGAAAGCTGTTTAAATAAGCAAAATAATTTTAAAATGTGTAACCATTTTCTCCCTCTTTAAAGCTGTTTCACATTGATTTTGGACACTTCCTGGATCACAAGAAGAAAAAATTTGGTTACAAACGAGAGCGTGTGCCATTTGTCTTAACGCAAGATTTCTTAATAGTGATTAGTAAAGGAGCCCAAGAATGTACCAAAACAAGGGAATTTGAAAGGTAAGCCATTTCTTTAATTGAGCAGTTATTTCACATAAATGAAAATATTTAATCAGTTTTTGTATATATTTGGGTATATCTTGTAGCAAAATATCTTTTAGATATAATAAAGAACCAATGATCTTTAATACTTTGGCCTATTACCTGAATCAAGCTATGTGCTATAAGACCCTATATAGGTAAATGTAGAGCTTAATGTAACAAAGAAACATAATGTAGGCATCCAATTTTACATTAATTTCAGTTGTGGGACACAAATCTCTTTCAAATTGTCCACCTAGGGTAGATCTTTGTCTGGTTCTCAGCACTCAAGTCCTGTGGGCCTGATCCTTCAAGGTGCTGATCCACAATTCCCACTGACTTTGCTGGATCAGGCACATACATAACCACTTAAGGATACTGGATTTAAAAATGTAATTTTACTCGTATTAGAACCTTGGTAAATTTTACTGGTGATGAGCAATTTTGTTTTAATGCTTAAAATATGTATTCTTCTTAGACTTGCGTAACTCAAATGGCTCAGTGGATTTCCTTAAACATCCCTAAATAATTCACCTTTTGAGACAGCTTATGAACTGAAAATAGGGCTTTATAAGCGAAGGCCTGTCTCCAATTTACCTGGTATCAATTAGTCACTGAAAAATCACTTGAAAATTAACCTAATCTAAGGGCAAATCTAATCTACAGCGCTATATCGGCGCAGCTGCACCGATATAGATGCACCACTATAGCGACTCTCCCGTCGGAATAGCACTGGTGTGGACAGTGCAAAACTTGCGTTGCTGGGGCAGAGGTGCTTTTTCACACCTCTGAGCAACGTAAGTTAGATTGACTTAACCAGTAGCATAAACTTTCCCTAAGTGGAGGACATTTAGGAAGATGATACAATGAAGAATTTTTTTCAGTGCCATTGTGGCATTTACATTATATTAAAAAAAAATAAAAATAAAAACACCCCACAGAGTTGGCCTCTCAAACTTTTTATAGTGGCCTACTTGCCTCTCATCTTCTGTTTCCTCCAAAAAATGAAAGTTGTTGTGGTTCCAATAGCACCTATCTTGAACCAACCAACTCTTGTCTTTCTTTTCAAGGTTTCAGGAGATGTGTTATAAGGCTTACTTAGCAATTCGGCAGCATGCCAATCTCTTCATAAATCTCTTCTCCATGATGCTTGGCTCAGGAATGCCAGAATTACAGTCTTTTGATGATATTGCGTACATTCGAAAGACACTTGCACTGGACAAAAGTGAACAAGAAGCTTTAGAATATTTCATGAAGCAGATGAATGATGCTCATCATGGTGGCTGGACAACGAAAATGGACTGGATCTTCCACACAATAAAGCAACATGCCTTGAACTGAAATGAAAGTGAAGAATTTAAAAAACTGATAGCCCACTTATGGGTGCTACACTGCACTGTTAATATTTGTCAGCAGCAAAGACTGGTTGCATTGGAATTGCACAAACCACAGACGGCATTAGAATTTACAGCAAGAGCAGAGATGAAATATCCAGACGTTCAAAAAAAAAAGGGGGGGGGAGCGGTTCGGATAGCACTAAAACTGTACACTTCAAAATTAAGCTTTCGTGTGATGTGCAATTTCATATTATGCCTTAAACCCAAAAAGGTAAACTTGGAAGATTGGCAGGGTTTTTTTGTTTGCTTTTAATTCAGATAATTTGGGAAAAGGAAAATCATGCTATCATCAAAAATAAACCATCACATATTACAGTAGGTCTAGTATCACTTTAAAGATTATGTAGGGTTTCAAAGAGTTGAAAAGGAAGAAAATTTAGTGTTTTCATGGTTATTTAAATAGTAGGTATAGTGTTGAAACTGAAGGCGTTTTCAGCTCAAAGATTTAAAAGATTAAAGTGAGGGGACAGTTCCTTTTAAATTTAGTCAGAGGCATAATATATTTTGGTTTTAATTGAACCTTTGACTTCTGGATCTGTCATCTGCGCCATTTTGAAAGAAGTAGGAAACAAGCCTACTATGTATGGTATTCTCCTGGACAGTATTTGTAGGGATAAAATTTATAGCTTCACAAAGAAACTCTGGTCCCCACCATCCCAAATGACTGGCTTAGAAATTGAATGGGCAGGATAGGGTTTAGTGCAACAAAACATTGTAGTGTTCACTTTGGGGTTTGATTTAATCTAACTTGAACACAATAGATTTTTTCACACATGTTTTCCAGAGCCAAGCGAAGGGTTAGTTATTAAAATTATTGAAAGATTATTTTTATAAAGGCTATTTATATAATAGGAACTATTAATATATATTCTTTATTTACATGATTTGTCCCATATTCACTCATTTAATTTTGCAACCCAGTTCTCTGTCCAAGACTCTCATTGTCCATCATGTGACTGATGGTGTTCAGCTGTACTCATAGGACCAAATTCAACCCTGGTGAAAAAGTACACAAGTACCACTGAAATCAGTGGGAGATATACCCACTTGTGCCAGAGGTGAACTTGGCCCAAGTCTCTTCAAAGAATCTCAGGCAATATTCTTAACATTACTTTGGGCTGGTCTATAATACCATGGTAAGTTGACCTACGTTACGCTACTTTAGTTACGTGAATAACGTAACTGAAGTTGACATAGATTAGGTCAACTTATTGCGGTGTCTACACCACGTTGTGTTGATGGGAGATGCCCTCCCGCCGATGTACCTTGCTCTTCTCAGGGAGCTGGAATACAGGAATCAATGGGAGAGCACTCTGCCAGCAACTTAGTGGGTCTTCACCAGACCCATTAAATCAGCACCGCTACATCAATTGCAGCATTGCTGATCTACCAGTAAGTGTAGACATGGCCTAAGTGATATGCTGGCTGTTCAAGGAATGTATGGTTAAACTCTCAGCCTCTGGGTCCACCTTTTTTCTCTCTTTCTAGCTGCTTAATCCCTATAACCAACACATGAGAAATAAGTTTGGATTTTCAAAATGATCACCAGCTACTTACAGCAAACACTTTGGAAAGCTCACAGCATATAGAGCTGCAAAACAAACATTTTATAGCATGCATGCACTTGCACACGCGCTCTGGCTTTTTCATATGCTCTGTGTGAGAATATGAGAGAAAAATCTAATTGTTGGGCACCAGTTTTTGCAAGTATCAAGACTACCAGAGGTTTTTAGATAGTCCTTATGCTCAGTTGCAGGCAGAACTTGGGATTCTGAAACACTTTTTTATAAACTCTTAAATATTTTTGCCAATAACTTGCTAAACCCAGGATTCTGAGGATGACATTTACTCCAGTGTTTTAAACTTGTTAGATTCACAGCATTTGAAGTGAATTCCAAAAGTCCAGGAGTTTGAGGCGGATGGGTTTATTCACATGCATGCACACAGACAGAGACACGTGTGTGTAGGTGCCCTTCAAAAGAAGTGCAATACCAGATGTAATATAAATGTGCTGACAGTTGGTATTAGAGTATAACTTTATAAATAAACTGTACTTTGTACAGGCTGTATTTATGAAGTATTGAGTGATTGGATTCATTTAGCAAATTGTAATACGTTAAAAATGTGCAATCAATTATATTCTAGAAGACAGGGATAGCAGTGAATTGGGGATTGTAAAGCCAAGGCTTTTATTTGGTCTTTTAAGACAATTTTGTAGTCATTTGATTCCTAGTTAGTTATTAAACACAGAGGTACTAAATCATGTGGTAAAACACTTCATGAAAAATACAAAGATTTGTATGGGGAAATATGGCTAGTCTTATCTCTACTGAACATTTTAGAGCAATCCAGCAGAATTCACATGTTGCTTTGCTCAGATGTGAGTGTTTTCACTAAGTTGTAGTTATAGAACATAACTACCCTTATGTGTATTTATTATTAGTCAACCCACTCTAATGTTCTAGAGTTTTTAAAATTGGGGATTAGTTACAGCAAGAAATTCAGTTAAATTATACAAATCTGAAACCCTGAGTGCGGTAATTCATGATTTAACAGAGAGATGCGTGTTACTCAAGTGCCACATTAAGTGCTACATTAATTACCCTTATGATTCCCCTTGTATTGAGACAACATATTGCCCTGTAGAGAGATGCCTTTTAGGACCTGAATTAAAAAGTCCAATCAAGCTTATTGGATTTTATGGGCCAGATTCTCCATATTTTGCACCTTGTGTTAAATGCTGCCATATTAGAATGGTAGTGTTTGCACCCACTTTGCACCTGTTGTAGGGCTGTGAAGAATCAGGCCCAATATCTTCAAGAGTTACTGCAACCAACCACTGCACAAACTATAAAAGAGTTTCTTATGTGCATGCTAAAAGAAAGCAAACTGAGTAGCCAACCCAGGTATACTAGGGCTTGGGGTAACTTTAGAATTAAACAAAATGGAAGCATGGGAAGATAATGGATGGAGGTGTGGGGTTTGAAACAGTTGTTCACAGTAACAAGAAAGTATATTTAAAGAAAAAAAGTTGACCCTAAATATACTAAGCCCTATTCTCCTCTCAATTACACCAGTTTTATATTGATATGAGTCCATTGACTTTAATGAGGTTACTCCTAATTTAGAATGGGGTGTGTGAGAGAATTAAATCCACTATCTCAGCTACAGAAAAAGGATCCTGAATTCATAGGTGACTGAGCTGTAGATTTTGTTAGACTGTTTGGAATTTGATTTTTTTTTTAAATAGTTTTTTTTTTTTACAGTTGACATTTAACCTGAATAGAGGTTTGAAAATCTTCCCTTTGTTCTGAATAGCTGTGCAAACACTAAAATAGTTGATTTTGTGCTTGGACTGAATCTAAGCATCTTGCTCCAGCAAAACTCCCATAGAAGCCTATTGTAGTAGGAGTCTGATCAGAGTCAGGAGCCCAGGATTTGTCCTTACATTTTATTACAAAGCCATTAGAAAAAAGTGACTTAAAGAATATGTATTGAATTGTAAAACAATGTAACTATTTTTTTTTCCCAACTGTGAAACTACACATTTGTTTCAATGACAAAACAGGCTGCTGCTGATTTTATTTTTTCCGTTGAAATATATTTGTTTTCCAAAAAGTTGCAGAAGAAACTCCTGTACTGACTTACATATGCATACTTTTCTGTTCTTAAGGAGTGCATCAGTAGTTTCTTCATGGGTAAAATACCGTCTAACAGTATAATTTAATTTTATAAAAAGCATTTAAACAAAACCAAAATTGTAAGTGGTTTGGCATCTTGTGGAAAAAATATAAAACGCCTAGATATTAAGGGCACTGTCAGAATTATGCAGCATGTAAAGAACTTTGTATTTGATGACCTCTGTGGTTATTTTTTCTCTTGTAAAGTCATCTAAGCCCCATACTGGTCAGTAGCCCATGTTTGTTAATTTTGGGGACATTTTATTTGCTTTGTCATTTTATAACTGACATGCTCAATATTTGTGCTGAACAATAATTGTGATTTCCTCCTGTTTTTCATGTCTGTACAGGTTACAGACCTAGGCTGGACCAGTTTAAAAACAAAAAAGCCACTTGAAATTATGATGTATTGTGAGGTCAGACATCTTTAAAATGCTTCAATTTAAAGAAAACTGTGTGGTATTGGAGAGGATTGTGATATACTGCTTCTAAGGTTTTTTGTTTAAAAATACAACTTCCATATTTCATTTTTTAAAGGTTTTACTTGAATGAAGAACCACATTTTTTTTATACAAATACTATACAGCTGTGGACACTGTGGCAGATGATTGAAGCCCAATTAATGTTGCAATATATTTCATACCAATAGTGAATTTGTATTTATTTTTTCTTTGGTCAAAGTTGTCTCAGTTTATATAAGGCTCTATCTGTCCAAAATGTTTTGCACTCTTCCATGCTGCAGATGTCCTGTTTTTAGGTCTCCACTGATCAGACGAACTAATCAGAAATTGAGCCTACGTGTAGAAACATTTTGTTTGTGTGCAAGAGCCAGACCTAGCAGAGACTTTGGGCTTCCAGTAATTCTGATGTCCCTTTACACTGGTATAACTCTGATTTCAATGGAGTTACTCTTAATTCACAGCAGCATATGAGCTATCAGAATTAAGCCCTTCATCTGAAAAAGATTCTTCCGTCTTTGTTTGCCTGTCCATGTGACACATGAAAATTAATTTATTATCTTGCTGAGGCCTGGTCTACGCTAGAAAATTGAGTCATCTTAACTATATCATTCAGGGATGTGAAAAATCCACACCCTGAGCAGCATAGTTAAGTCAACCTAACCCCAGCATAGACAGCACTTGGTGGATGGAAGAATTATTTTGTTGACTTAGGCACCGCCTCTCAGGGAGATGGAGTACCTACACTGACAGGAGAATCCCTCCTGTCAGCATAGGTAATGTCTACACTGAAGCTCTACAGTGGCGCAACTGTGCCTCTATAGCATTCCAAGCGTAGACAAGCCCTGTGAACGTTCCTGATTGCAAGCTGGTGACACTGACTGGCTGGTAAAACACATAATTCTAAATACACCTCTACCCCGATATAACGCTGTCCTTGGGAGCCAAAAAATATTACCGCGTTATATGTGAAACCGCGTTATATCGGACTCGCTTTGATCCGCCGGAGTGCGCAGCCCCTCCCCCCCAGAGAGCACTGCTTTACCACGTTCTATCCGAATTCGTGTTATATCGGGTCGCGTTATATCGGGGTAGAGGTGTACTTGTTTTCTATTAACCAGCTTCATTCAGTTCTCAATTTCAGGAGTGCTATGGCCTTGCTTTTTTTTTTTTGCTTCTGTTTTTAAGGCTTCAAGGATCTCTGCAGCTCACTAGTTTAAAGAAAGCTGTCCTCTTAAAAAGAGTTTCTCTCCCTACTTCATGATGACAGTTGGGTGCTTTATGAAATCTGATCTCAGAAAAGATGGCTGTGCTCTTCACATGGCATTGGGAGTAGAACATTCATCTGACTTCTGAGTATCTGGGTTACAGAATTCTAAAGGCATGTGTTAGTCATTTAGCCCTTGTGGCCAAAAATAAGAGCATATACAAAACAAAGAATTTTTTTAAAAATACCATAGTTTACAAATTTAAACCATTTGTTCAGGAATTAGGCAAAATGTTGATAGGAGAGGTACCACCATGGGAACATTACTTGAGATAGTTCATTTTGCTTTTATAACACAACCACTTGTGCCAATGCTCACAAAACTTGATGCTCAAACACGCTTCAAAACACATACACCTTACATTTTAAGTGTCCTTATTTTCACTGTGTGGTGTGTTGTTCATTAGAGGTAATAAGTTTAAAATAATAATAATTCACATGCCAAATGGATCCTATTAAATAATCTGGCCCAGATCTCCAGCTGAGGTAAATTATGGTAGCACCATTTATTTCAGTGGAGCTATGCTGATTTACAGTATCTGAGAATCTGGCCCACTATCTGAAATTATCTAATCCGTGGTCATACACAGCAGCCCTGTTTTATTGAATAGCTCAGGCGTGGAGAGACAAGGTGGGCAAGACTTGATCTTTAATCATCTTTCTAATCCTATCCTGTTCTCCTAGTTCATGAGGGCCCAAACCTGATTCTTCATAGCAGCAAATACATTTAATCCATCTCTAGGCTTGATTTTAATTTTCTTGGATCCCTTGAGATTATCAACTGGCCAAAATTGTCTTAATGTTGTATTTTTAGTGTAAAAGGTCTAATCCTCTTTTTCTGCCTTAAGGCCACCATGGTCTCAAAACTGCTTTAATTTCTTGTAAAGTTTCCCCTTTCCCTTTCTACTAGTGATAACTCAATATCCAGAGCATGACTGTCAAAGTCCACTGACTTAAGAGATGGATATTTCCTGTGTGCCCATCAACAGGGGGAAGAATTCTATGCCTCCATCTTTGGTAAAGAATGGAACAAACTGACTTCCAATGCTCTTGTGCTTGGAATTTTGAAAGTCGATTTCATGTTCTCCTCATAACTGGTACTCACAGCTGCAATACTTTTGGATGAATAGAGCCCAAGAGGGTGTATTCTGCTCTTGTTGCCCACATGTTATTCCCTTAAAACTAATGGAAATTACGTGCCTGCATCAAGAGGAGAACATAGAAATACTCCCAAAGTATTTACTTGAAATCTCTTAAAATGGAGACAATTCCTAGCCTTTAAAGTAACTATTAGCTAGAGAAAAAATATGGCCCTGTAATTAGTTTGTCATTCTATGGATAAAGGTTCTGTGGTATAATACATTGTTCAACATGGGGGGGGGGAGTGGGAGGGGATTTTAGTATTGGGCCAAAAGAGTATTTAAGACACAGCAAGATGCACGTGTTGTTGTATTGAGAATATAGTCTTGCAGTATCATTTTAAAATGTTCATTTTTTTTTCCTTTTTGCTGTGCTACTCAAATAGCAAGAAATGTTTGGCCTATGCACTTATTGTAGTTTATGTTCATCTGAAACTGTAAAAAGTCCACTTTTTATTTAACTTTGCAGTCTGTATCTCATCATGATGTGTATTTGTTTTTCATCACATTTTTGAGTGTTAATGTATATACTAAAAAGTAAATTTAAAATAATATGGTTGGTACAGTTTTGTATTCTGAAACATGCATATTCATGGAGGAGTTACTGCTGTAGAACTGAAAGAACTTCTGCTCATTTAGAGCACTTTTTGTGTTTCATCTCGGACGCATTCCAAACAGTAAGAAGAAAGGAGCTACAGAGAAAATGTGTACACCTGTTCATCCAAAAAAATAATAATTTTTTTTTAGAAATAAGAATTACAAGCACAATAGCCGCTCCATAGTTAAAGTTGAGACTTGATTCCCATTTATGTCTGATTTTTATCCTCAAAATAGGTCACTTGTACTTCAAATGTATGTGTTGTCTGTAACAACAGGACAGATGTTTGTCCAAATTTGAGGCGTTTCAACCAAACTGTTTCTCAGAGGGCTTTAGATGTTTAGGCGTTGATTATGTACTGAAAATTCTCCTAATGCTTTGCTACAACTACCGCAAAAAAAGGCATGTCCTAGCAACATCAAGTGAGGTTTATTTGAAAGGTCTCGGTGATGTCTGCAAGACTAAGTGGGAGAACAGGAAAAGCAAATTTGAGAAGTAAGAACATCAGAAAGGCTCCTTCGGCTCCAGTCCTACTGATAACTCTTGTAATGGTAGGGTTTCATTTTTTTAAAAGTAAGCCTTTGCGGTGATAGCAGCTGCTTTATATTTCAAAGGGAGGTCTATTAAAAGGATTTTTAAAAAGGGGGAGGGAGTAAGAAGACTGAGGGGAGATCACAGCCTAACCTATAACAAGGTTCAGGCTCATCAAGGGGTTCTGTACAAAGCTGACAATGCTACTTGTTTTCTATCTCCATGCTTGTTTTAGTTGCTGCATGACCCTAGTAACAAAGTGCTTACATCATGGCCTTTGTGAAGGGAGATATTCCTGTTAAGATATTACACCTATTAAACGGTAATCTAGACCTTGAGGAATTTGATAATCTAA
Organism: Chrysemys picta bellii; assembly: GCF_011386835.1. NCBI lineage: Eukaryota > Metazoa > Chordata > Testudines > Emydidae > Chrysemys > Chrysemys picta. The sequence goes on along the minus strand of NC_088799.1, from coordinate 11,310,437 downwards.
GTGAAACAACTGGACAAGACCCTACTCCAGCTCACATGATGACCAGACTCTAACAAGTAGTGAACCCACTGACCCATCTGGATATATAATTTGCTGTTTAATTTGTTTAAAACCTCTTGTAAAGAAAAATAAGAGGGAAAAGATGTGAGATTATGTATTATTTTTCTTTAACCTACAGCAGGAAGCTAGACATGAAGGGAGGGCTGGAGAAGTTCCAGAATAGCTTTAGCAGTATTACTGTTTTCTTTATCACATGATGCTCTCAGCCTAGCTTCAACTTTGTCTTGTTGCTCAGAGCTCAGGTAGAACTGAGGTCTATAGAAAATGAGTGTCCCCCTCCATTTATAGCTCTTGCCATGCCCAGTGGAAACAGGGCCAGCTCCAGCTTTTGTACCGCCCCAAGTGGAGGGGGGGGGGAAGAAAAAAGAAAAGGGAAAAAAAAAGCCACTTGACCTGCCGCCAAAGCGCCACCGAGGACTACAAGTGGAGTGATTGAGTTGCCGCCGAAGAGAGGGACCTGAAGGACTTGCCGCCGCAGACCGGGATGTGCCGTCCCAGTAACATATGGAGTGCCACACCTTTCTATTGGCTGCCCCAGGAACCTGCTTCCTTCACTGGTGCTTGGTGCCGGCCCTGAGTGGAAAACAGTTCCATTGGCCAGGACCCTTGTGTGGCCTTGCAGTGGGAGAAAGCTGCCTTGAGTTAATGAGATTTTTTCAAAGATGCATAAGGGATTTGGCTACTCAATTCCTATTAAAATTAATAGGACTAGTGTGTCCAAATCCCTTGGGTGTATTTGAAGAGCTCAGCCAAATGCATAAATTATGTAACTTTTAAAATACATAAATTACTTATCCTATCATGTGGCTAAAATATGGAACACTTAAACACCTCTACAGCCACCTGTGGGTTGAAACTAGGCAGCTATTTCTCACCCTAGCGTGACTATGCATGATATTTGAGAAGAGGTGCAGAATATCCTATTCAGTTGCTGGAATGTAGATAGTTAAATGCACTTATCAGAATAAAAGTGCCATTGGATATTCAGTGACCACCCAGTAGACTAACATCTTCTATAAGAGAGAGGTTGTCCTTCATCAGCTGTAGCTTCTGCTCATGAGAAACAAACTAAAGCTTTAAAACAGAAATCCATAAAATACTTTAACCTCACAATGCTGCCCATATTGGTTAGCACCTCTAGGGACTATTGGAATACAAATAGTGGTCATACTTCATAGTAAGGTTCCATTTATAAATTGTTAGTAAATGATTAATATTTTAGTAAAGGGTTAATCATTATTAGTCTAACAGCCCCCACTGTTCTTAGCACCTGAAGGAGCTATGATTCCCCTCCCCCTACCTCCTCCCACTCCCCCTCCCCTAAGTTGCATACCATCCTAGGCCCACAATGATACATAAACTTAATACAATATAGTCCCCAAAAATATTGTATGCAGTTGCAGTATCTGTCACAGGTTATTTTATAAGCATCTATAACACTTTCCACAGATGTACACATACATGTCTATAGCATCTATTAACCATTTATTACCCTTTATAAAACATTTAGAAATGAAACATTTATTATTTGATCACACTTTATATTAATTTTCTGGTAATTTCTGTTGTGCACACAAGTTAAGCAAAGTTTGCCGGGGCAATGTAGTTCACGCAAGGGTACAAACAAAGGAAGACCCTTTCTTTCAGATTGAGTGGATAGATGCATGATCCTCATCTTTTTTGCACCCTCAGATGATCAGGTTATTACTACCACTGGGTAGCTGGAATTTTTGTCTCCTTGTAAATTACCTACTAGTCTCTCTTCCACCCACCTAAGACGAAGGTTTTTGTGAATAATTTATAAATGTGGTTTTTGACCTGGGCTAAATAGGCTAAAATTGTCCGTGATTTGGTTTTATACCAAAGAGTAAAGGAAGCTTTAGCTGCTTCATCATTGATGCATATAAATTAGTGGCATCTGGTTTTGCTTTCCCCACCAGCAATTTAAAGGGTCAAAGACACTCCGGTTGGGTCTGGTAACTACCCTGTGCAGACAAGAAGAATATTAATATTCTGAGAAAAAGCTGATTACCTTTTTTTAAAGATTTCTCTATATAGGTTTCCCCAGTTTTATAATCTCTGCCATAACTCACATTCTTGCTAAGTGTCTGCTCCAGTCCCTATGGAGTCTTTCCATTGATTTCAATGGCAGCTGAATCCAGCCCAAATCAGGGGTGCATAAATTAAATGATTACTCAGGCACTCATAATTTAGTCAAGAACCTGTAAACTCTGTGGAGTAGTTAAACAGTACCATCTAATATGTTCTCTAACCCTCAATAGAGACCTATAACAGTAAGTCCCAGTGTAATACAGAGGATGGATAGAGAGGTCCATCAATGGCTATTAGCCAAGATGGACAGGGATGCAACCCTATGCTGTGGGCAGCCCTAGCCTCTAACTGCCTGAAGCTGGGAGTGAATGATGGGATGGATTACTCGATAATTGCCCTCCTCTTTTAATTCCCTATGAAGCAGCTTGTTGAAAGACAGGATACTAGGCTAGATGGACCATTGGTCTGACCAGTATGGCTGCTCTTAATAGAGGATTCCCAATAAAAATTGAACCAAAAAAGAAAATATTCCATTCATTTATGCTCTTGGTATTTTCATCATCTCAGGAAATTTCTGTGTATAAAAATTAAGCAGACAAGAATGGAATAAAGCTTTCTTGAAACATGGGGACTGTATCCTAAAGCAGTGAAAATGATCATACGAGCCTACAATCCATTTCAGTTGCAAAGGCAAGTCCAACAAATATAGGGATAGTGCTGTGGTGGAAAAAAAACTCATCTAAGACATAAATAGTGCAAACTGGGCTCATTCCACAATTTACAGGCCAGGAGAAAGCTATGGTACTTGGAAATCTTCCGAATGTCACGGCTTAGTAGCTATAATTCAAAACATAACATTCTATAGCCATTATCCGTACATTGAGCCATCCAGCTCTCCGTATATTGCTATAGCACACTGTGGCTCTTAGATATTTGTGATGTCACAATGCAGATATCTAAAGTGGTTTTGTTTTGCAACAAATATTAAGCAATAACTATTTTCAAAATTAAAAGAAGCACACCGATAACTGGGACAAAATCGGAATTGATTTTCCATTGATAATTGAGATCTTCAGTTGTAATACAGGAGCTGTAAAGAAAAGAGACAGCATCTTAAGGGAGATATTAACAAGTTTAGAACAAAACTGTAATGAATCAGACTTAATCCAGAAAGAACTACACAATTTGCTCCAAAATTCTCAAGTTAAAAATGAAATCAATAGCAAAACTCCCCTTACTTAAATAGGGCTAGGGTTTCACCTTAGGTGGGGCTGATTCAGGCCCATTTTGGAGGGCTAATCCTGAGATGTGTTGAGCACCTTGAATTTCCATTATTGACCTAATGGGAGGCAATGGCACTTAGCAACTCCCAGAGGGTGCAGAGCACCTGAAATAATTGGGTTCTAAATTATACCCTGGTAAATAGCAGATAAAAGCGCCTAGATCAGAGGTGGCCAAACTACGGCCCACGGGCCACATCTGACCCACGGGACCGTCCTGCCTGGACCCCGAGCTCCTGCTGTCCACCCTCCCCCGCAGCCTCAGCTCTGCAGCCGGCACATGGGCGGCAGGGCTGAGAGCTCCTGGGGCAGCGCAGTTGCAGAGCCTGGCCTGACCTGGTCACTGTGCTGCGTGGTGGCGGCATGGTCTGGCTCCAGCAGGGTGGTGCAGCTGTAGCGCCGCCAGCAACAAGTGGTCCAGGCAGCGCGGTAAGGGGGCAGGGAGTGGAGGGAGGGGGTTGATAGAAGGCAGGGAGTTTGGGGTGGTGGTCAGGGCAGTCGGGGGGGAGAACAAGGGGTTGAATAAGGGCAGGGATCCTGGGAGGGCAGTCAGGAAGGAGGGGGGTTGGATGGGGGTGGTGGGGGACGGGCAGGGTTCGGGGGGCAGTCAGGGGACTGGGAGAAGGGGTGGTTGGATGGGGCAGGAGGCCCGGGGGGGCATCAGGAATGAGAGGGGTTGGATGGGGCAGCGGGTGTCCGGGGGCAGTCAGGGGACAGGGGTGTGTGGATGAGGTGGGGGTAATGGATGGGGCAGGGCCCCTGCTAAACTCTCATGAATTGATTGCAAGTCCTCCTGCAGGATTTTGGCACATTCAGGAGAATCTGTCATGATAAGAACAACTCCTCCACCCGATGAAGTGGGTTTTAGCCCACGTAAGCTTATGCCCAAATAAATTTGTTAGTCTCTAAGTCTCTACTCATTCTTTTTCCTCCAGTCTTGTGATTTTCAGGGCTGTGCACATGAGGAAGCTATGCGTGAGAGCCTGTGGGCTGACTTCACAGATGTCCCTGGTGCAGAGAAAGAGTCCCAGAGCAGTGGGAAGGAGGAGTCAGGGAAATGGTGTGGCTGGTCCCAGACCTAGAAAGCTCAGGGGAGCAGGAGACAGAGAAGTGTTGCTGCTAGGTTGAGACAGTACATGGGGAACTGCCTTCCATTTCCTCTGTTAGGGATGAGATTAGGGTAACTGGAATCTCCCTCTGAGCAACTAAGGAGATATGTGTATTAAAGGTTGACTTTTCAGCCTGAAATTATCTCCCTCACATTCACAGATGAATAAAGCGAGTTTAAAAGTCCAAAGCCAGACTATAGTGAACACATACTTCAGCAACGAGTATGGTATTGGTAAAGCAGTATACCAAGATTGGTGAAACATACCTTGGTAATAAGTTTCATATTCAAATAAATATAGCACTCAAGTTAGCAACCATTTGTCTGACACACAATGAAAACAACTACATGCTTTCAATAGTCATAAAATGTGTGGTTCAAAATTGTATGAAAACATGGATAAACATCCTAAGTAATTTTACCAATGGGAAGGAGATGGGTCTGTTTGAGTTAGGTGGTATAAGCCAAAGTTGTTATATGAGCATACATTGTCAAACTGCAATGTGCATGTTTTGGATTTGTATTCCTTCTCTGTTTAATATTTTCTTGCAGCAGTCAGTCACACATGACTTTACAAATTACACCCATCCAAATAGCATGTCCTTTCTGTTAGTTAAGCAAACATTGTACTAGTCAATGCATTGCCATGAAATTGAATTTCACACTACACACACACCTATTGATTATATATAAAGTTTTCACTGTTTTAAAAGAGCTAAACAGGAGCCTATTTAGAATAGAGATAAGCTCCTGACACAGGCAAACCACAATTGGGTCATAAGCCTCAAAGCTGTAAAAAACAGGATGAACTGTCTGAATTTGCTGGGTCTTTTCTATGCTTTTTCTGAAAGGTGTGAAAATATATGACTCAAGCTACAGAAGATGGTAAAGTGAAATGTTCAGCTGATAAATTGTGCTTTGCAACTAACCAAAGGAGTTAATGGCAGACTTCAGGCAGTTACATTTTACCCACAAAAGACATGACGTTAGATATGGAAACCATCCTGAAGTACTCTAGTTATAAATAATAACATACATTTATCCTCTCAGTAGACTAAAATATGAAAAAATAATGCAGTGAAGCCATTGCATACTTTGTGATCAAATTGGCAAGACAGTTTATTGGGGGGAGGGGGTACACTGAGGTGGGGAGCTCCATTAACATTAAAGCATTAATTTTAAGTTTCCCCTCAAAATATTCAAAACAACCCTTGCCTGGCTTCCATTACATTTTGGGCCCAATTCCAAGTGCAATGAGTGTTTCCCATTCCCCCTACCCAGCTCTTGGATGAAAGGAGCATGGAGTGAGGATGTCACAAGCATTCATGCTCCATCTCCTGCAGAGCCTGCCTTATCCACGTACAGCAACACTGTTCCCATGTACTCTTCCCCACCTGCCTATACTCTGCTCCCATGGCTTTTTCCCCAATTCCAACTCCTGTGTATTGTAACTATGTGCCACTTCCCCAGACCCAGAATGCCATATTTCTATTCTTCCATCTCTGTTCTGTTCCCATGCCGCCTTCACCCAACTCTTCTCCTCTTCAGCCAACTCCCATATGTAGCTCTTGTGCTCCATGCCACTTATGTGCTCCATGCTTAGACTTACCCATTGTAATCCTGATGCACCTCACATGTTGCCCGTTCAGAACTTCAGGGCCGCTCGTATTGCCTGGCAGGCTGCTCTCTTAACCTCTAGAGCCCGCTGAGGCCAGCCTGACTGGTAGACAGCCACCTGAACCTGCACCTCTTGTTCTGTCCCCTCATGGCCTGGCAACAAATCACAACAGAAGACTCCATCCAGCAGGCACTTCAGCCACCGCAGTGCCTTCACCTCCTGCTCCAGATCCAGCTCTGGGTCTGCTTGCACAATCACTCCAACCAGGGCCACTGGAATATAGTCGATACAGCGCTTCAGCTGTTGTAGCATCTCCAGCAATCGGTCTAGCCCCACCCAGTGTGTCAAGGAGGAGGCACTGCACAGGAAAAAGATAAGCTGTGAGTAGATTCTGTCCTGTTGCCCGGAGCAGCCAAGTTCATGGAGTGAGAGGCCTCTCTCAGCCCTGCGGCTGGTCGCTTGATTACAGGCCACTGTGCTAGTCACACGGAATGCTGGTATGGGGAACCTAGCAAACACTTCCTGTTGGAACTCTTCCACTGTGTGTTGGCTCTGCAATTCCCCGACCAGGTGTACATTACCCCCCATCATAAACTGCAGGGTCACAAACTCCAATTCTGTCTTCTCATCTTGGGGAAGAGCAGAAGTGGCAACCACTGCCAAAAGGTCCTTCACCAGCTTCATGCCCACTTCCTGGCCTTCCCGAGCCTGCTCCGTGACCTCTGCCTGGGCTCCTCCATCCAGCTCTGTGACTTCCACCTGGGCTCCTCCATCCAGCTCCATCATCTTCCCTTTGTCTCCTCTAGCCTGCTTCATGACCTCCACCCAGGCTCTTTCATCCAACTCCATGATCTTCCCTTGGGCCCCCACAGTCTGCTCTGTGACCACTTCCTGGGCTCTTCCACCCAACTCCATGATCTTCCCTCGGGTTCCCCCAGCCTGCTCCATGACCTCTGCCTGGGCTCTTCCACCCAACTCCATGATCTTCCTTCGGGTTCCCCCAGCCTGTTCTGTGACTTCCACCCAGGCTCTTCCATCCAGCTCCATGATCTTCCCTTGAGCTCCCATAGCCTGCTCTGTGATTTCCTCCTGGAGTCTTCCATCCAGCTCCATGATCTGCCCTCGGGTTCCCCCAGCCTGCTGCATGACCTCCTCCCAAGCTCCCACTTCTTGCTCCATACACCTCTCCTGAGTTCCTCCATTCATCTCCATAATGGCCACTCGGACTCTTCCCTCCTGTTCTGCTTTTTTCTGGTCCCTTTCTCCTCTCTCCATTTCTCCATGTCCTCCCACCTCTGACTCTTGATTACTTGTTGCTAGCCATGTGGACCCTTTTGTGTCACAATACACAGCCACCTGACTCACTCCTCTGGTGAGGCTGAAGTTACACATCCTCATTCTCCTTCATAGGCTTACACTGGCTTGTTCCCAAAAGCCTTTTTCAGATCAATAAATAGGCAAAGGTAGATAATGTAAAACCTTTTCCTGACCAAAAAAATCAGTTACATCCTTTGGATTAAAAACAAGAAATAGGCCCACTCTACAAAAAGGAACTGAAGGATCCACCTTGACACACAGTCCTGCCAATGTGATATCTGAGAGAACAGGAAAAATTAAACAAGGAAAATACTTTTGGAGAAAGGAAAGCGACTCTAGTACAGCCTCACAATATCTGGCCTCCATCTTGCTACCAAATCAGAAATGGATAGCATTAAAAAATGGGCACGTGTAGTCTAAAATCCATCTTGATTAATTTTGGCTACACTTTTATACCATCACATACAAACAATGTAATTGATGTTGATTAGCATTTCATAATAGGCAGCTGCTGTCTGTGTTCAAAGGGGATATGCTGGGAATGGGTGTGTAAGCAGGAACCGATGTCTCATCACCAGGAGAGAATGTAGGAATAACACAATGTGAATGTCAAACAGATTGTCCCGGAACAAGCCCTCAGCTAATCCAATGGTTTGACTGGGACAAATGTTTTCTCCTCAATTTTCTGCCACTGAGAAATATTTCTTGGCTAGTCTCAACTGTTTGTTTCTCCATCTCCTGCTCTCATTTCATGTGCTCTTGAATGACAGATTTTCTCTACAGTCAGTAGCCGACATTGATACTATGAAGAAAGGAGCATCAGAAATATCCAAAATAGATTGATTAGATTATGAATGTATAAACACACATTCTGGTTTATTCATCCAACCTGAATGTGAGAATCCCAACCAGATCTCTGAATGAACATTGTAGTATACACTTAAATTAGTACTTAAAAGCAAACTGCAAACACACACAACATACACGCTTTACTTGCACTATTGAAGTAAATGAGATTTTTGACACTGACTGCACTTGACACAGGAATAGGCCTAAAGAATAGACAACACTTGCAGATTTACAGAAGGAAAGAGAAGACATGACACAGGTGTAAAATCAATGCAAAATGAGAATTAGGACAAGACATAAATATTCTCATATAGCACTGTTAACATCTTTAATATCTATATGTTGGCTTCTTGACAGTGACTCTCTCAACATCATTATTACATAGCCATTGTTTTCAAGGTATCCCTCAGACTGCACAAGACTTGCCACCATGGAATCCCACCCCAGCAAACCTTGGTTTGGTTCTAGGTGAGCTCCCATAGCAACATTCTAGTGCTAGTAACATTCCAGTGGGGACTGCTGCTTAAAGTAACAATCCTTTCCCTAACCCTGGCACATAAAAATATAAGACACATCCATACAAATGAACACACATAAATATACTATTCTGTGAAGTGAAAGGAGGCACTTCTAGCAGTGTAGTGCCCCCCAATGGTGAACTGAGGCCTGAGCTCAGCATTGACCCAGATGGAAGAGTAGCACCAACTATGTGACTCACCACCACCACCTGTAACAGCACCTTTAAGCAGCAATCAGTTCGGGGAAAGATTTTTTTTTTAAGATCAAAAATTAATAGGATGAGAATTTAAAAAGAAGAGAAAATAAAATGCAGCCTCAGAGGAAAAGTAAACCCAGGGGCTACCAGGCTGGGGATGGGAGTTTGGTTGGGTTCCTCAACCACTGGGTCCATCTCTAAGGGCTATGTGGGCGAACAGCTCCCTTGGGTGGTGTCCAGATGAGGGTGGGATCCCTTAGTTCTCCTGAGGAGTCCATATGTAAGAGTGCTATGGGGAAAGGGTGCCCTTAATTTCCTTCTTGGGTTGTTCCCCCCCAAGGAGATATGGGGTTGGGTTCCTTTGTTCCCCTGTGGGGATGATGGTATGGCTATGGGCATGGGTTCCTTAAGTTTACCTGGAGAAGGTGGTTCTCGGGACGGGGGGGGCAGTAGTTACCTGGGGTTAGTGGCATGGCTGTGGGGGTGGTTCTCCTGAGGGGAGGATCCTCTCGGGGGGTGGGGGGTGAATAGTTATAAGGGTGGTTTTCCTGGGGGGTGGTATGGCTATGTGACTGCACTTGGTCCCCAGTGAGGGTATGCTATGGGGCCGGGTCCCCAGAGAGGGATAGGTATGGGACAACATGGCTACGGGGCTAGAGCCCTGGATGTACGGCTATGGGGCAGCATGGCACTAGGGCTGGGCCCCCGGGGGGCATATGGCAATGGGGTTAGGGCCGCGGGGGAGGGGAGTGGCTGGGGGGGGTATGGCTATACGGCTGTGCCCCAGGGCGGGTATAGCTATGGGGCTGTGGCCCCGACACGGATGGCGCTGGGGCTGGCGGTTACCTGGGAGGGGGGGGTCCGCTCCACAGCAGCCCGCGCCGCTTTCCTCCCGCCGGGTGCGATAAGGCGGCGCTGCCGGCAGGGGGCGCAGGGGGCTCGCCTACAGGGTGGCTGCGCCTAGGCCCGCCCCTTCCCCCGCGGCCACAGTCGGTTCCGGCGGCGGCTGGGGCCTGCAGCGGGGCGCGGAGCGGAAGGTGAGCACGGGGGGTGCGGGCTGCCGGCCTGGCCCGGCTCGCCTGGAGTAACCGCGGACTCCCCCCTTCCAGCCCCTCTTCTCAGCTTCTGGCCCCATCGCTCTCCCCCTGGGCCCCCGTTCCCGGCCCCCCAGGCCGCGTTTGCGCTAAAAGTCCCGCTGAGCCGCACAGGGCCGCGCGCCGGCCATCCCCGGCGGCCCAGGCTGGGGCCATGGCTTCCCTGGAGGGAGACTTGGGAAAGCGGGAGCCTCCGGCTTCGGTGACGTTCACCGCCTCCCGGCCTCGGGGGGTTGGCCGGGGTTTGCCGTGTGGCAGCCCCTTGGCAAGCTTCCCCCACGCCCCCCCAAAAAAATCCCCACTCGCTGGGGGGCTGTGCCTGGTGCGTGTTCCCAGGGTGGCGGGCAGCTCCTGGGTTAGCTCTGGGGAAAGGCTCCTAGCAAAGTTCTCTGCGAGTCGGTACAATCATGTCAAAGAAAACCTCTCGTTAGGTGGTAACTTGACAGAACAAGGAGCAATGGTCTCAAGTTGCAGTGGGGGAGGTCCAGGTTGGATATTAGGAAACACTATTTCACTAGGAGGGTGGTGAAGCACTGGAATGCGTTACCTAGGGAGGTGGTGGAGTCTCCTTCCTGGGAGGTTTGTAAGGCCCGGCTTGACAAAGCCCTGGCTGGGATGATTTGGGAATTGGTCCTGCTTTGAGCAGGGGGTTGGACTAGATGATCTCTTGAGGTCCCTTCCAACCCTGATATTCTATGATTCACAATGCCAGTTAAGGCTTAGACTCCCAACACCCCCAAAAAAGCCTTGACCTCCCCTCTCCAGCCACCTTTCCCAAAAACCTGCGGAAATAGGCCCTGGGAGGCCCACAAACGCTGGCTGTGTCAGGCCAGCAGAATGGAGTTGGACGCGAAGTGGGTTTTCATTAAAAATACCCTACCTGATCCCTCCTATTTACATCTGGAGCTGTTAGCTCTAGTGATCCCAACTTTTTGAGGCAGAATATGAGGAGCTGTTTGTTTCTTTCCCCCTTTATCTGTTCTCAGAATCCACTTCTGTGGCTCTCCTCTTCCTCCTGACTAGTGAGGCCACAATTAGTGTCACTGCTTAGAAAGGGAAAAATTGTATTTTGAGTCAGGCCCTGTATATGTATGTTGAGGCTGAGGAAGAACCAGAATATGATGTATTCTGAGATTTCACCTCAAAGGATGGCCAATATATCTTAGCTATTTCTAGAATCATCTCCACCTGTCTGTTGTAGGCTAATAAGGGGCAACAAAAGGCAACAAGTTTCTGCAGAAGTTGAAATAAGTTCCTTTGATAAACATATCTTGTATGACTCCCAACTTTTTATATTGTTTTCTAATTGATCTCTGATTTCCCGAGAAGCCTTTGTCGGTATTTGTGATACTTCTTACGCTGATATTTTGCACTCGGTGCTTCCAGGATTTTAAAATGTTACAGCTGCATAACTTACGTTTTTCTCTTGCAGATACTTTCTCCACATTTGGATGTTGTATAGCAATCAATTTCTTAGCTATTAGTCCTCTTGCTGATATTGAAGATTACCTCTAGTAAGTTGGGTGGGCCAGGGCTCTTTCTAGTATTTTTCAACATGTAAACATTTTATGCATTTTGGGGAGAAGTCCTCCAGAGTCTCCCCCAAAAAGCCCACTTCAGGGGTAATCTCCAACAAAAGATGGCAGGATTTGGCTCTAGAAATGCCACTTCCTGTGTCATGTCGACCACTTGACAGTGACTCAAAGTGCTGATCGTCCCTCCTTATGGGGTGAACTCCATTACTCTTCTATCCCAAGGAATGAGGTATGAAACCAGAGTGTAGTGTTTGTGTGTGCTTAGCAGTTGTTTCCATCACAATATTAGAAAACTATTCGGGATGGCGGGAGGCAGAAAATGGTAACTTAAGAGACATGGGGGTTTTCAAAAATGCCTGTGTCGTTAAGAAGCACAAGTCAATGGGACTAGTGCTTCGGGCTTGTCTACACTACTACTCTTGTCGGTATAACTTATGCTGCTCAGGGATGTGTGAAAAAACACACTTCTGAGTGACATAAATTACACCAACAGAAGCGCCAGTGTGGACAGCGCTATGTCAGCAGGAGAGCTGCTCCCACCAACATCGCTACTGCTGCTTGTGGAGGTGGTTTTATTATGTTGACCAGAGAACTCTCTCCCATTGGCATAGAGCGGCTACATGAGCGATCTCGGAATGGCACAGCGGTATCGGTACAGCTGTGCCACTGTAAGCTCACTAGTGTAGATGTGGCCTAAGTCACTTAGGCACTTTTGAAACCCATTAAGTATAATGTAGTCACCCTTGGTTGATATAGATGACTGCCACTTACAGAAGGCAACACCATGTAAGAGTACCAGTGAATATATCTAAAAAGAAAACTATGGCCCTGACCCTTTTGGTAGCTCCATATGGGCAGATGTCAGTACCCATATGGAGCCTCACTGAAGCCAAGCCCTCTGGTCATACCTAGGTGTCTGAACCCACAAAATGGTAAACTCTGCTCTGATCTCAGGTATAGCTTGGGAATCTGCAGTACAGGCTTCTTCACTCTGCCGTACTGATGTGTCTGTGCCTTGATTGGATGCATCCACCTCTACAAATGAGAGGGTAGTTCAGTCTCCATGCTCATTCAACTTAAACCAAAAAAAAAAAAAAAAATTGGGACAGAACATGAGGTTTTATCCTGCAGATTAGTATCACAGAATTGGACGTTAGTTTCATTTTTGTGGTGAGGAATTTATTTTTTAGGGGAATCTATTTCTGTGCTTTGCTGGTGTACTGAGATTCATAATTAATCTTTAAGTGCTGATCCATGATTGCAAACCAGCAGAAAATAGGTGTAACCAATTCTTGGATGTTGTCATTTTTAATTGATTTAGGCTGAAGCAAAATGAATGAACATCCTAAAAAGAGGAAAAGGAAGACTTTACATCCTTCACGTTACTCAGGTGAGTCTAGAGCTTCGACTGTTGACACTTCAGTGTGTAAGTTACTGTAACTTTCCTGGAAATAAACCTCTCTTGTTTCCTGGAAAACTAAAATGCAAGAATTTATGAAGGACTCATAAACCAAGAAGCAAATTCAAACACATTCATGTAAACGTACGCTGTCCCCTTTGAGTGCTCCACTGTTAAACAATTTTAAAACTGTTCCATTTAAGCCAGCCATTGTTAATGTTTCTCGAATCATTTGCTGTTCCCCCTTTCCTCCATGGCTTTCCTACTTAACTTCTGATTCCCCATGTGTAAAATCGGGGCAAAACTACTAACATACACAGGTGTTTTGAGGTTTAGGGGAGATTATCAGAAGTGTTGGTCTATCTCTGTTCCCATTGAAGTCAGAGGGAGTTTTACTGTTGATTTCAGTGGGAGCAGAGTTAGACTAATGTTGAGTGCTTTTGAAAACCATTAATGTCTGTACAGTGCATTGAAGATGTAAATCATTACATAAATGCTAAATATTTTTAGAATCAGGCCATCCATTGTCTTTTAAATTTGGATGCTGTCTAAAAAACAAAGATGTTACCACTGAGGTAAACGTGCATGTATTTTAAAGGTATGTGTTGCTATATCAACTTGTGGTTTAAACACTTTTTTCTTTCTGTCTAGATTCTTCAGGTGTCAGCAAATATATAGACAACAATGGAATATTTTCTGACCACTGCTATAGTGTCTGTTCTATGAAACAGCCAGACATAAAAATTTCTGAAAACAGAGGTAAGATTACCTTCCTATTATATTATTAATCTCCTCTCTGATAAACATTTATCTAGGTGTATCAAAGTTCTGTCCAGAAAAGTAGCAACATAATGCAAAAAAATACAACAACTTTACTGTGTAAGTACATTTAATTTTCCACTCTCCAAGACTGGCAGAATGCTATTAAATAATTTTATTTGAAATTCTATTTCTCAATAAGGTATAACATTTTAATAAAAATATAGAAATATTGGAGGCCCAGCAGTTCCTGGTATTTATGACAACTTCACAATCTAAAACATTTGTTGAATGGTGTCAAAATAATGTAAACAAAGATTGGTGTCAGATGGAACAGGGTATTTTATTAGAAATTTCCTTTTACTTATTTGATTTGGGCTTCTAAAGACCCAGTGCTTAGTATTACCCTTGAAGTGTGGGATGGAGTGAATGTAAGGATACACTTCCTTTCTCTCTCCAATAAAATTAACAATGAATCTCCAGCATTATAATTAAAGTATTGGAATAGGAAGGACTGTGCAGTTGGAAGCGTTTATGGAATAACTTTTGTTCTGCCTCTTTAGAAATTTAAAATTTCCTCTAAGGATTGTAAAAGATTTTTCAGCATAATCAGCTATCGCTATTTACTGCTAAAACTTGTTTACAGAGAGAGAAACTTACCAGCTTTTGAATCTCTTGGTCAACTTTAATCTGGGCATAAATAATTTCTAGAGCTCTAGCATTGGTCTTTGTACATATTTTATATATAAAGAGAAAACAGTGGATCTCTGGAATAAATAATTAGAAACTCCATTATCAGACATTTAGTGGACAGCTGTGTAGTGTAGAGCAAACAATTCAGTTTATACCTCAATACAGCAAAACCTCAGTAAAATTATGTATTAATGTTATTTAACTCCATCCAGATTATACAGACTACAGTATATGGCACAGTCTCGAATGTTGAGATGACTATTTTTAATGTGAAGTTAGACTCACTTTTTAATGTATAACAAGTTCAACTTCCTTGGTACCCAGCTGTTGTAGAATGTTTTTACCAGCTGACAAAAGTTACCCTATTAGAGGAGGACAATTAATTTGGCACTTTTATTGGAAGTCAGGTGTGCTGTTTTTACCTACTGAGGAGAAGAGTGAGCATCCACTCTATTAAGATTAACAAACATGAAATGTAAACACAGGTTAAACATCAGGAATTTTTAAAAATGTTTAAATGTCCCTGGTTTTCTTTTTTGAATTGTGCTGGCAAATCAAGATTCAATTTTCAAACCTAGAGGACTCTATGCTATTTTCATTATTGGATAATATTAACCCTGGGTGCACTTGTAGTATTTTTGGACACTAAGGACTGATCCGCATGACAAAAAACAAAAATAATGTGAATATAGTTTGATCAGGATTGACATAGAGTTGATTGTAGCTGTCCTTCTCCTGAATGTGAGGAAGCAGCCTACAGAGATTACCAGGTCCCAGTACAATATGCTTTATTTTGATTTCAGCAGCCTTACATCAGAATCAGGATAAAGCATTGCAGGTCTGGCTACCTGTGCGCATAGAAGATGAAGGCCATAATGTTGTAGTGGTGGGTATTTTGATTGTAGAATTTGGTGGGTTACATTGTGACCGCAATGCCATCATATCTGAGGTTATTACAAAGAAATTTTTAGAGAACATTGGGATATTGAGAAGAAAACAAGACTTCCCTTATCCTCATAGGTAGATTCCATGCTCCTGCACAGACCCTAGATACTGATGATGATGGCAGCCCAGTGCATGCCGGGACATCTCATTGGAGTGGGGCACAGTCGAATGTCATGGGGTTGCACTTTACAGACCCAAAAAAGAAAGGTAATTGTAAAGGTATATTTGCAGAAATCATGCATGCTTGGGTATTGAAAAACTTTCTTTGAAGGTGGGGAAGTGTGTGTTGTCTTTTAATGTAACTATGATAGATAATGTTGATCATGAAGAATTATAGATTGATATAAACGTTTAAGGGTGTTTCATTTAGCTGGTCTCCTTATTGAAAAGAAATTTGATTTAGGTGGTTTGAGGAAAATATTAGCATTTTACTTTTGTGAACTGCTACAGGTGATGAAAAGCAATATATCGACCCATCTGCAACTTTTAGTTTTGGGTTTTTTTTTTAAACTGTTGCTCGTATCTTCTATTTTCTCTTGTAGAGAAAAGTGCTAATAATGGAATTTATAAAGACATGTGCGAGTCTCCTATATTCGGAGACAGTCCAGCTGAAGAGGAGAAACCCATAGATATTCAAACCATAGAAATTTCGACTACAGAAGTTAATGCTGTAGAAGTTCATGATATAGAGACGCAAACTGTTTCACCTGAAAAGCTAGAAGTCGAAGACATTGAAGAAATGCCTGTTGAAAGCTGTAAACTTTTTGAGAAGAACCAGGCTTTGAATATCACTGCTCAGCAGAAGTGGCCTTTGCTGAGAGCCAACAGTAGTGGCCTATACAAGTGTGAGCTGTGCGAGTTTAATAGCAAGTACTTCTCTGATTTAAAGCAGCATATGATCCTGAAGCATAAGACATGTACAGATACCAATGTCTGCAGAGTATGTAAAGAGAGTTTCTCCAGCAAAGTTCTGCTGATTGAACATGTAAAAATACATGAGGAAGATCCCTACATCTGTAAATACTGTGACTACAAAACAGTGATATTTGAGAACCTCAGTCAGCACATAGCAGATACTCATTTCAATGACCATCTTTATTGGTGTGAGCAGTGTGACGTACAGTTCTCCTCGAGCAGTGAGCTGTACCTACACTTCCAGGAACACAGCTGTGATGAACAGTATCTGTGTCAGTTTTGTGAGCATGAAACCAATGATCCAGAAGACTTGCATAGCCATGTGGTGAATGAGCATGCATGTAGATTAATAGAGTTAAGTGATAGCTATAGCAACAAGGAGCGTGGACAGTACAGCCTCATAAACAAAATTAGCTTTGACAAATGCAAAAACTTCTTTGTATGTCAAGTGTGTGGCTTTAGGAGTAGGCTGCATACGAATGTCAACAGACATGTAGCTATTGAACACACCAAAATATTCCCCCATGTTTGTGATGACTGTGGGAAAGGCTTTTCAGGTATGTTGGAATATTGCAAGCATTTAAATTCTCATTTATCTGAAGGGATTTATTTGTGTCAATATTGTGAATATTCAACAGGACAGATTGAAGACCTTAAAACTCATTTGGACTTCAGGCATTCAGCAGACTTGCCTCATAAGTGTACCAATTGCTTAATGAGGTTTGGAAATGAAAAAGATCTTATAAGTCACCTTCAGATACATGAGACAGCTTGATGTTTTTTCTTCTGTAGTCAATTTATTAGAATTAAAATGTATTTTCCAATGTGTCATATGGTAATATTAAATACAGTTGTAATAGAGATTCTACAGTGGATAATTGTAATGCCAGTTGACTGATTTTTTTTTTTTATCAACAAAACACATTTAATGACTGGTATGTTTGTTTTTGGGAATTTCCTGGCGTTTGAGCTTGGGTGGACAGGGAACAACTATATTTAAAAGATGATTGTTCAGTCACGTGGCGAGAGTTGCATGTTATAGTAGCCATTTTAAAGGTCATTCCATCTGCTAACATGTAGTGATATGTGTGTTTGACATGAAGAACAGGAAGGCAGCTCTTTCTGGATAAGAAAAATAGAAATTTGTTGTCTCTTCCATTTTCACTCTTTTAAATCTACTTAATTTACTGTTATACCTTAGCAAATAGGGCTGTTTGTTCTCAACTGGATTCCCCAACTCACATTAACCTCCTCAGCAGCTAAGTGAGTATACTCATCCTCAGTAAAGTTCACTGGGCTACTGAAGACATGTATTCTCTAAAAAGTGGCCTCTCTGGAGGCACCCATCTAGCACTTCCCTTCACAAGCCTCCAACTCTATATTCCTCCTGCTACACTGACAAGCCCTCCCTCTTCCTCCACCATGACAAATTCCTAAATTTGTCCTCTCTTGGCCAATGTTTTTGCCCTAGCCCCACATTCATGCTGTGCTGTCCTTTCCCAGTCAACTGTTTGGTCCCAGCTTTGCTTTTAGCTGTGGAACTGTCCCACAGCTATCCCTTTCCCCTGACAAGTGTCACTTTTCCCCATAACTGTCACAGATCTCCCACTTTTTTCCTGTCTCTTTCCCATCTATCTGCCCGTTTGCCATCCCATCTTTCTATTCCTTATGAAGCACGCAGCTGACAAATGTTGCCTATCGAGATTATATAACTTTCTAAGGGATAGTGACAAAGGAAGCTGCTTAGGGATCCACCTAAGAATATACCCAAAGGAGTGATTTGTTTGGAGGTACTGTGGCGCTAATTAAGCTCTTATTAAAAGGGGGTATGCCGTTGATTTCAGTTATAGCAAGACTGAACCATAGATTTATAATTAGCTTTACACTGCAGATAGGGTTGAGGGAATGTACTCTAATTCCATAAATTCTAAAATTCCCCTCCCATGTGTGTATCTAAATCTTTATTATGGTACATTATAAAAACAGTCATTTTGAAAACTTCTCATAAACCTTTTCAGATTGCACACTGCCATCCTCATGTTATCTTCCTTATAAATTCATTCCGATTCCTTAAGTCCATAGTCATATTTCTGACCTAAACAATATTTAGATGTAGCATAAGAGGAGAGAGCTTAGACTGTGAAAGCTATAAGGGTAAAATAGCCAGCAACTAAGTGGTTGACTTTACGTTTCTGTCTGTATTGATTGTAAATTTGTAATGTAAGAAATTGTCCAGTGTAAGTTTGTATAAATACAGTCCATGTATAAAAAATTTCTTTGCAGTGGTAAGAATGAGATCCTTGTTACTAGTTCTGCACAAAGTTGTGCAAGATTTATGTGCTGAATTCATATAGCTAAAAGATAAAAATTGGCCCTCTTCAATCTACAGAACTTATTTGTCTCAAATACATGTCATTCCAGAAATATTTCTAGAAGTTTTTCTTTAACTAGGTACCATTCCTAAAAAACAAAACAAACAAAAAAGACAAACACTAACTAGCTATTCAGAAGGTATATTTGCATGTATTTAGACACTAAATACCTTAAATTCACATTCAAAGCTTGTTAAAATAATATTGATTTCTATTACACAGTTATGATTGGATTCCCTGGAAAAAACAAGTACTCCATAATAAATTTCCCCTTATATACTATTGTTTCAACTAGAAATTACAAAATATGCTTGAGAATGCAACTTCTTTTCAAATATCTTGTTAGTGGCAGGGAGTTGGCATAACTAGAAGGAATGTGCTTGGTAATTTGAGTAGCGATAGACATTAGTAAATAGTCAGGGTGTCCATCACAGATCTTTATTTTTTGTATCAAATTCTTTAACCGGTTTTAATTCAGGATACACTGGGGTTTTGGGGTGGGTTTTTTATTTATTTTAAAGTCAGGTGCCTAACTTGCTCCTACAATCTCTGTTAAGAATAAATTGGACCTGTGCTGACTTTATTGTATTAACATGGTTTTATTAGAGTGTATGACAGAAATCCCGTTTCATGTTTTAATGGGCTTGCTTAAATCCATTTCAATACAGTGATATTTTTATGGACTATTGAGGTATTTTAGATACCACTCACCTTGCTGGTAGCATAAAGAGAAATGGTTGCATTTGTACAGAGCAACCCAGGAAAGATAGTCTAGTGGATGGAGCACTGTAGTGGGGCACGGGAGTCAATATATGGGTTCAATAATTCCTGACTCCTGGATGATCTTTGGCAAGTTACCTGAGCTGCCCTGTGTATCAGTTTCCCATTTGTAAAATGGGGATAAAGTTTACCTGCCTCACAGAGGCGAAGTTCTTGGATACTACTGATGAGGATTATATGCTTACTAGATAGGTAGATCCAAGCTCTTGTTAGGTGGAAATTTTATAAGCAAGGGAATAAAATAGAGGTAAAAGATTTGACTCTGATCTCAATATTTTTCAGAAGATGAAAAGAAGTTAACATGAACAGGTGACGTGCTATTAGGTCAACAGGAGCAGAAACTAGGATAGTTGCTTCCTGCTGACTCAGCAAGCAGAAATGAGTGAGTGGATTTACTGGGCTGCATCGAGAATAAGTTTCAGAGTGGTAGCCGTATCAGCAAAAACAACGAGGAGTCCTTGTGGCACCTTAGAGACTAACAAATTTATTTGGGCATAAGCTTTTGTGGGCTAGAACCCACTTTGAAGATAGTAAGATAAATAGACTAGAATCTGCAGGGAAGTCAAAAGGCTAAGTAGTATGTTGCAGCTGTTGAGGAAAGTATTCTAGTTTATTCCTCTTCAGATAGAATATATCTGTAGCTGTCTTGTTATGACAAGATAGTTACGGATTGAAAAGGAGCTGTTTGATATATCAAATGCGAAGTGCATTAAGAAGTGGAGTCTAGAGTTTTGAAAAAGTGAATAAATTTAGTGTGTTAAGTGACGTTAGTGCTCATGGAAGCTGCTAGCTTAGTGGTACTGGGGACTGATAGTCCTCGTTACTCACAGTTTACCTCAACCCTGGTTGAGAGAAACCATCTGTAGGAGTGAGATGGGAATTAAATTTGCATTAGTCTTTGGTGTTTTTGAGACTGCAAACCAGAGTGCCAAATGCAGTTGTGATTTTTTTTTTTTTAATGTGGTCACGTGTCTACTAGAGTAAAACCTCTGGGATGTGTTTGTGTCTATGAGTAATGGTATTGCCAAACCAAAACATTCAAAAACCCTCAGTTGAGCTCCCCAAAATTGAGATTGGCTTAAAAATAATACATTATCTGTTTCTTATCCCCTTCTTTCTGGTTACATATGAGTCATGTATTCCAACTCCTCAACTATGAGGACTAGAAATATTTTTTTTTAAGTGAAAACTCATAACTCCAGGACTGGGGCTTTAAGAAAAACACTAGTTATTACAAGACTCTCAATAAAATACGTCCATGTTGGCAATATTGCAGTAAACAGTATATGTTCTCCATGAACACCCTCAGTGCTGGTTGTTTGCGTTCCAGTCTGTGAGATGATGTATAGAATGTAAAGACCTGTCAGTGTTCTTGAGTCTTTGAGAAGATTGTTTTTGGTATTTGTCATTCATGTGTATGGCTGACTTTGATTATGTTATGGCTGGTGCTGATAGTATGTAGAATTCCAAAGGGGTGGCTTGTTTTACATGTTGTATTATAGTTCCATTTAGCTCTCTCTCTAAGATTTCCGGGACTGGGAGTTTGGAAGAGTCGGAGTAGGTGAAATGAAATCTAAACAGCACAAAATTCAGTGATACCTGGATGAAGACTTCTAGTTAGGATATACAGTTTGTCATTGATACAAGTCCATTTGAAAGGTGGAAAATAGCAACTTTAAGGGGATTATCATATTGTCAGCAGGACAGATACAGAACAAATGAAACCAGTATGCTAAGAAAGATGGACAGTGATGTAATTTTTTGAAAATAATTTGTTTAATTTGTATGGTAATACTAGAGTATAAAAACTGAGGCCTAGTCTACATTAGAAAAGGATTGCTGATATAACTATAACATTCTAGCTATACTGTCAAACCTTCCTAGTGTAGATGCAGCGTATACTGGTAGAAGAGTGCTTTTGCTGGTATTGGTTATACCTTATTTTGCTCAGGAAAATGGTATACTGGGAAAAGCATTTTTATCCCAGTATAACTGTGACTGCACTAGAGCTTTTGCTGATATAGAAATGTCACAGGATTTCCCCTCCATACACACATGTAAACTCCTAACCAACGTTACTGAATACAGGTTTCCATCTTCTCAGAACTGTAGGAAATAACAAAGCTAAATGTCAGTTATTGAAAATACATGAAGTAAACAATCTTGTGCCACATGAAGTAAACAATTAATGAAGAAATTTTGCTTTTTACTTTTTATGATGAAAAAAATTATTTGTATTACCATGGCACCTAGGAGCCCTAGTTATGGACCAGTAACCCATTGTGCTAGGCATTGTACATACAGAACAAAAAGATGGTCCCTGCCCCCAAAGAGTTCACAATCTTAAGTATTAATCAAGAGACAACAAGTGGATACAGACAGGCAGACTGGGGAGTACAAGGAATCAATGAAACAATATTGGTCGATATTGTAGGCTACGGGTGGGCAAACTTTTTGGCCTGAGGGCTACGTTGGGTTTCGTAAATTGTATGGAGGGCCAGTTAGGGCCTGGCCCCCACCTCCTATCTGCCCCATCCAACCCCCCCGTTCCCTGACTGCCCCCCCGGGACCTCTGCCTCATCCAACCACACCTTCTCCTTGTCCCCTGACTGCCCCCTGCCACCCCATCCAACCCCTGCTCCTTTCTGACTGCCCTCCTGGGACACCTGCTCCGATTCAACCCTCTGCTCCCCCCCAACCACCCCGACCCCTATCCACACCCCCGCCCCCTGACCACCACCCCGAACTCCCCTGCGCTCTATCCAACCCCCTCTGCTCCCCGCCCCCTTACTGCGCTGCCTGGAGCACCGGTGGCTGGCGGTGCTACAGCTGTGCCACCC
This sequence comes from Chrysemys picta bellii, assembly GCF_011386835.1. Taxonomy (NCBI): domain Eukaryota; kingdom Metazoa; phylum Chordata; order Testudines; family Emydidae; genus Chrysemys; species Chrysemys picta. The sequence continues at coordinate 11,288,106 of NC_088799.1, read as the reverse complement.
GGCTGGAGCCAGGCCACAGTGCTGCCGCCGCCACCACACAGCTCAGAGCACCGGGTCAAGCCAGGCTCTGCAGCTGCGCTGCCCCAGGTGCTCACAGCCCCGCCGCCCAGAGCATTGCACCAGTGGTGCAGTGAGCTGAGGCAGCGGGGGTGGGCCGGGGGGGGGGGCTAGCCTCCCGGGCAGGACGGTCCCACGGGCCGTAGTTTGCCCACTCCTGTGGTAGGCAATGGTCTCAACACGCCCAGCCAGCTTTTGAGTGCTGTCTTGCATTTTGCATTATAAATAACACCCCACCGCCCCAAACAACATTGTTACAAACACAATTGCGTGGATTGCATAGTAATTTGGGCTCATTCAAACAAAATGCATTTTAATGCAGTCAAATACAAATTTATACCCCTAGGAACAATGAATGCAGACCATACCTACAGAATGGGGGACTGTATTTTGGTAGGCAGGGACTGAAAAGGGTTTAGGGATCATAGTGGAGAAACATCTTATCATGAGCTAGTGAGATGCTGTGGCAAAAAGGGCTAATGTGATCATTGGAGGTAAAATCGGGAGTAATGAGCGGGAAGATTTTTACCTCTGCATATGGCATCGGTATGGTCGATAGTGGAATCCTGCATCCAGTTTTGGTATCCATATTTTTAGAAGGATGTTGAAAAATTGGAGAGGCTCAAAATAGAAAAGAGCCACAAAAATTTGAAGACTGGAAAAAATAACAGTGGGAGATTTAAAGAGCTCAATCAGTTTAATTGATCAAAAGGAAGATTGAGGTGACTTGATGAGTGTATAAGTATCTTCAGGGGGAAGAAAGATCTTCAGGATCTTTAATCTAGCAGAGAAAAGCAGCACAAGAACTAATGGCTGGAAGCTGAAGCCAGACATATTTATATTAGAAATTAGACACTTTTTTAATAGTGAGGAGGTGATTAATGATTGAAACAAATGGCAAATCCACCATTTCTCTTTGTAATCTTCTTGATATCTTCAGATGCCTTTCTGGAAGATGTGCTTTAGTCAGACAAGTTATCAGGGGTAACTGGGTGAAATGTAATGGCCTGTGATATATAGGTGATTAGATTAGGTCATCTAATTAATGATCTTTTCTCGCCTTAAACTCTATGAATAGTGTTACCAGCTCCCATAATTTCTTCAAGTAAAACGATTTCTTCTGGGGCTGGAGCCAATCTCCTGATGACACCAGAAGGTCCAGCCCTCTCCTGGAGTTCAGTTCTGCCTATGGGAAGCCCCCTCTGTCTGTCTTCCCCAGTCCCCACTTGTTGGCCTCCTAGGGAAGTCAGGGAAATATTTGGGAAGGGCAGCAGGGAGAGGGCGCAACTGACAACATTCTCAAAGGAATAGAGTGGGGAGGGAGCAGAAGGAACCCAATATCTCCAGGGCAGGGCACCTATGTTCTCCTCTCTTTCCACCATGCTCTGCTCTCTCCTTTACTGTCTTCTCTATCTCTGCAGTGCCTGGCCTGGGAAGTGGGGAGGGGATGAAGAACTCCCTGGAGTTATGCACCCACTCCAAAGGCCTATGAAGGGAGAGAAGAGGATGCTTCTGCAGGCCTTGGGGGGGCGGGTGGCAAGGAGAAAGAACCCTAGGTGCTGCATGAGGTGAGGCTGAGGTCGAATTTAAATGGGGGATTGCATAATTAATTGCTTGGCAGAGGGACTTGGAGGTGGGGAAGAGAGGCAGATTAATCAAAATGTTGGGGAAGAAGCTGGAAGCTTTGCACTGTCAGGCAGCCAGCGAGTGCCAGAATTGCTTGGCTCAATACATTTGCAAAGGTTGACAACGCTGTCACATAAACTCAGGGTGTGCTGAGAGGATTCAAAAAATCAAAAGACCAAAAATGACCATTTAAAAAAAAATTTTTTTTTTTTTGGGAGTCTGACTGATGAGTGTTGAACTTTTGGGGCTGGCAATACTGCAGTTATGCAGACAACTTATGGTCTAGAACAGAGGTTCTGAAACTGTGGTCCGTGGAGCATCATTCAAGTGGTCCGCAGATAAGTTCCCTCTAAGGTGTGTGCCTGGGCAGCTGCACATGAGGGAATGAAGGGCCACCCACCTAATTAGTGGAGCTGCACAGGTGTGGCTCCACTAATTAGGGGCCTGGACCTTGGAGAAGACACACATGTAAGGTGAAGTGGTGGCCTTGGAGGGAAGAAGGAGTAGGTGGGAGCGGGCAGTGGGGTGAGAAGAGGGGGTGGGGGGAATTTGGGATGTGCAGGGCTGTGGTAGCCAGAGAGAGAGGCGATTTTCCCCAGCCTCAGGGCTGTGGCAGTGAAGAGACCCCCCACTTCTTTCCAGCCCCATCTCGGGGGCTGTTGCGGCAGGGGAGAGAGGGCACATCCATCACATTAGAAAGGTAAGACTACTGATATTAAAATATGAGTTGTGTGCTTTTATTTGTAGGGGGAAAATGTTAATTATTAAGGCTTTTTTATATAGCAGTCTTATCCAAAGCGCTTTACAATAGTTAGCTAACAGTAGAAATAACATTTGGCAAGATCATTACGTGTCCACCGAGACCCTCAGCAATTTTCAAGTGGTCCATGGAGGGAAAACAAAAGTTTGAGAACCACTGGTCTAGAATCAAAGATAGTCTTTTTGCGTGGGACTGAATGGCCTAACCTGGGCAACGTGTATGGCCTGCTGGGTCCAGCATGCAGTGATCACCCTGGATCTGGTCAGCAGCAGGTGGCTTGGTGTGCAGAGCCACTGCTGGGGGAGGGATGGAGCTGGGGCCTTTCAGCCCCACAACCACCCTCTGTCATTGGAGTACAGGTAGGGCTTCTGGCTGGGCAAGTCTGTTACAGCCCCGGGGGAGAGCTAGGGGCCTGGGCAAGACTGCTGTGAGAAGGATGGAGTGAGACAGCCCAGGGGATGGGTGGGTGTGGGGGAGGGTGAAAGGGGGGTTATGGTGCTAAAACCTCCTCCCCTGGGGGGAGTTAGGTGGGGGATGGGGTAACTAGCCTCCATTTTAAATAAAGAAAGGCGCCTCCATCTCCTTCTGTGACCCTTAGTAAAGATGGTGCTGAGGCCGAGAGTTCTGGCATGGGATTTTTCACGTGCCCTCCGTGAAGACAGCGGCTGCCTCGTCGCATGTATTACTCTTTCTCGCAGGCTGTGTGCCTTCAATAAAGATGGCGACTGCCTTCGGCGTCACTTCCGGTCGTCCTCAGCCGGCTGCCCTTGGTCAAGATGGCGGCCCTTGCCTACGGCGGGGGCACGCTAAGGGCAGAGGAAGCGGAAGTGATGTCCACCGCCCCCGCGCACGGGGTGAGGAGGAAGGAGGTGCGGCGGGCCCCCCAGCCGCAGCGGTTGCTGGGTAACGGGGGAGCGAGCGAACCTGGGGCGCTGTAAGTGGGCCTGAGGGAGCAGGAGGTGGTAGGGACATGGGGCAGCGCGACCTCCCCTCATGCCCCCGCGAGGCAGGGAGCGGCTCTGGCCGGGCGCCAGGCCCCATGCGAACCGCCAGGGAGCCCCTGGGGGCTGCGCCTTAGGACACCCCCTAGCCAGTCAGTCACTTGCCTGTTGGGAACCCTGCCCCCCGTCACCCACCTTTTTCTGCTCTCCCGGTACTGGGGTCGGCTGCGTCCGTGGCTCCCTGCCCCGGGCTCGTAGCCTGGTGTGACTCGCTCCTAGCCGAGCGACCCTCTTTCGGGGCCAGCAGCGAGCGGATTATTCGTGCCCCGGCCTGTCCCGCTGTGCATTCCCCCTCCACGGGCAGACGGGAGAAGCTGGTTACTTACCCTGCTGTTTCTAGTCATTTTCATCAAGTGGCTGTCCTGCCCTTTGCACAGAGCAGCAAACCCTGCAGAGGAAAGTTTAAATCTACATAGCTGATAACAAAGCAGGAGAAACGTGAGTTTGAAGCTTTGTAAAGCCTTTCTCGTTTGTTTTTTGTTTTTTTTTAAAGTCCTAAAACGTCACTGTTGGTTTTTAAATTGTCTGACGCTGGCCCATTAAAGAGACAAGGTGAGAGTGAGGTAATATCAGTTATGGGCCCATGAATTAATTTATAGTTTTGAGAATAGGGAAGAAAGGAGCTGGGGAAATGTCTTGAAGATGTGGTCTGATTTTTTTTCAGCTCTTTGCTCGTGCAGCTACGTTGCTGGGGGGAAAAGCGTACAAGTTCTTGCGTACATGCACCTAGGAGGCTAGATGGCTTGGTGACGAGATAGAGAGTCATTTGTAGGGCTCTAGCTACAAGGTCTCAGAACAAAGTTAAGGTACCGTAATTAAATGCAGTTCCAGCTAAACCTGTTTCTAGATAACCTGGTCACTGGGGATGGAACCAAACCGGGTGTTTAAAAAAGTGTGTTCCAGCTGACATCCTAAAATAATTTGTTGAGCTGACTAAATATCCAAACCAAATCTAATAACTTCTTTCTGGCATGTATGTAAATAAGCTTTTATGTAAACAAATAAAGTAGATTAATCTATGTATTTGTAGGACAGGAGAGAGGATATATTTTAAAAATCACAATTTTCTCTCTCTTCGTAATCTGCAATTTCTATTGCTAGATTAGAAAGCCTAAAGAACAGTAAAACCAAATTCAACTAACAGCGAAGATGATGTATTTATTTTTAAAACTCACGTTTCAATTACTTTCATTGAGAGGGAACTTGATGTGTTTCCTACTTGTAATTTCTAGAGAGATTCTCAGTTATTTGTACGTAATTTCTCTTACAGTTGCGTAATGGCAGAAACTACTGCCTCCCCCCTGAAACACTTTGTGCTGGCTAAAAAGACAATTACTACTATCTTTAACCAATTGCTGGATTATGTCACTGAAGGATCAAGTTTTGTTGAAGGTTAGTTTTCATCTTTGGGGCATTGACCTTGCGTCTTTGTACTTGTATAGAAATTAGCACAATGCGTCCCTGCTCCTTATCGGGTCTTTGGGTACTATGGTAACACATACATTAATTGTAATCATGCATTCTTCAATTAAATGTAATCATACATTCTTCAATGCCAGAATCTTAGGATATATACAGGTATTGTAAGGGGAGGTGGTATGGTGCAGCAAGTTGGGAAACCTAGAGTTTATTCTCTGCTCTGCTTGATTTGTTGTATAATCTTGGGAAAGTCACTTAAACCTACACTTTCAAACTTGGATGCCTAAAGACGCACCTAAATAAAAGCTGATTTTCAGAACTGCTAAGCACCTTTGGCTCCATTGACTTTAATGAAACTACTTGTGCTAGCCAACACTAAGGGTATGTCATCACTGTAGAGTTAATCTGGGTTTTTACTCAAGTGTTTCCCCTAACCTCCCGCCTGTTCCCATCTACGAACCTCTGAGCAGAGTTTGATGGTGATTTCAGTCCAGGATAGCTGGCTGTTCTGGGACTGTAGGCAAAAGCCAGAGTGAGCCTTTCACTCGGGCTGGTATCCAGTCAGTTGGCAGTGAGGATGCATGCTAAACCACTTGAAGTGTTGATAGTCTTCCAGGGCTGTAACAGTTTCCCCCCTTATGCCCAGAAAGAGAAACAAGTTCTCCCACAATTCACTGGGAAAGAATCATTGCACAGCTCAACGTGCTGCAGAACAAAGAACTATGGGATATGCCCCCCAAAAGTCCTAGCAACACATAGGAGTGCGTGTAGCACCAGTGTGGACCCAGTAACTCAAGGGTGGCTACTCACAACTGGGCTGGGCTAAGCTATTCTGAGTGCCAATCACCCAAGTTAACTCTGCAGTGAAGACATGCTCTAAAATCAATAGTGTTTATGGAATGGGGTTGATTCCTCCTCATCCCACGCCCCCTCCCCGCCTGAAGGAGAGGGGATGACAAGGAATGGTCAAAAAAGCAGGAGACAAGTGATACCAATGACTTAGCAAATTTAGTCCAGTGTGTTGCTGTGGCTTATTCCAATTCCAAAATTCTTATGTTTTAGTTAAGAGATATACTGTAGGTATATGACATGCAGTTAGCAACTTTGTGTTTTACTAATGCCTGTCTCAACCTGTTAAATGACCATGACTAATATCAGAGTTTGTAGATAGCTCTTTGATGGCATATATTAAATAATATAGTGTTGATCCACAGCTAATGCCTTAGAACATAAATTGGTCTCATGATTTCTTTTGTAATAATCTTTTCTTATGTATAGCAACATATAGGAACCCAGAACTTGAATATGTAGCAACTAAAGAAGAACTGGTGAAAATACAGGCATATAAAAACAAATTGGCAGACATCGGTGAGGTGCTTTCACGGAGACACATGAAAGTTGCATTTTTTGGAAGGTAATGAACTTAATTACCAAAATAAATTGGATTTTCTATTTCAAGGTTTAGTGTTTATCTCTTCAAGTTATATGCACTTGGATTTTGCATAACACCTTGTAACAATTTGTTCCCAATGTAATCACAAAAATGTAGGACTGGAAGGAACCTTGATAGGTCATCTAGTGAGTCCCCTGCACTGAGGCAGGACTAAGTAATAACTAGATCATCCCTGATATCTGTTTGTCTAACTTATTCTTAAAAACCTCAAGTGACACAGATTCCACAACTTCCCTAGGTAATTTTGTTCTACTGCTTAACTACCTTTACAGTTAGGAATTTTTTTTCCTGATGTCTAACCTAAATCTCCTTATTGCAAGTTAAGCCCATTACTTCTTGTCCTGTCCTTATTGGTTAAGGAGAACAATTTATCACCCGCCTCTTTTTATAACATACTGGAAGACTGTTGTCATGTTCCCCCCTCCTTCTTCTCTTCTCCAGATTAAACTGGTTTTGTTTTTTCAATCTTTCTTTGTAGATCATGTTTTCTAGACCTTTAATCATTTTTATTGCTCTTCTCTGGACTTTCTCCTATTTGTTCACATCTTTCCTGAAGTGTGGAGCCCAGAACTGGATATAGTGAGGCCTTCTAAGTGCTAAGCAGAGTGAAAGAATTACTTCTCATGTCTTGCTTTTAACAATCCTGCTAACACATCCCAAAATGATGTTTGCTTTTTTGGCCATAGTAATATATTCTTGACTCATTCTGTTTGTGATCCAGTATAACCCCTAGATCCTTTTCTGCAGTACTCCTTCCTAGGCACTCATTTCCCATTTTGTATTTGTACAATTGAATGTTCCTTCCTAAGTGTAGCACTTTGCATTTGTCCTTATTGAATTTCATCCTATTTACTTCAGACCATTTTTTCCAGTTTGGTACGAATTCTAATCCTGTCCTCCACAGCACTTGCAACCTCTCTAAGCTTGATATTGTCTGCAGATTTTATAAATGTACTCCCTATGCTGTTATCCAAATCATTTTATGACTATATTGAATAGAACGGGACTCAGGACAGATCCTTGTGAGATCCCACTCGATATGCCTTTCTAGCTTGACTGTGAACCATTGATAACTACTCTGAGTATAGTTTTCCAGCCAATTGTGCACCCACCTTATAGTAGTTCCTCTAGGCCAGTGGGTCTCTCAACAAATTTTTTGGTGGCCTCAGAGTGCGGCCACCAACTCTTGCTGGTGGCCGCACTGACAATTTTTCCTAAAATATTTAATTAACTTTAGGGAAAACAAATAAATATGCACATATACATGTCCAAATATTGTAATTTATTTATGTAGGGTTTTTTTCAGACTCAGTAATAAAAATAATTTATAGTTGTCTTTATTCTTTACAGGACCTAAACAGACTAGAAACACAAATAAGGCACTTTGCATGTTCTTGTCTTTTGTTGTTGTTTCTTTTGCTTTTTTTAGTTGCGCTCCCCGCCCCTCCCCCCCAAGACTTGCTAGCTAGTAAGTCTTCTGTTGTGAAAAGTGATGTTTGTTAATATCACTTTTCACAGCAGATTTACTCAGCCTCAGGAAGCCCTGCGATAAACTAAGCCCTGGATGGGGACGTGGGCAGTTAGGCAGTGGGGTCCAGGGATGATGGCAGGGGTAGTGAGCCTGGGGCTGGAGCCTGGAACCAGAGCCTGCCACCGTCTGGACGGAGCCCAAAGCCCCATGGCCGAAGCCTGCCTCCTCTACCCCCGGGAAAGTGGGGAATTCACCAGGTGCCTGCACCTCCAGCGTTTGTTTTTCTGGAAGGGGGCAGGGCCCAACTGCTGCTGGCAGCCCTGTGAGAGGGTCCACTGCTTTGCATCCCTCCCTTCCCCCCCCAATCACAGACCAGATGGCTGTGGCCACAAGAAAAGGCCCTGGTGGCCGCATTTGAGAAACATTGCTCTAGGCTATATTGTTTGTTTATGAGATGGTCATGTGAAACAGTATCAAAGGACTTACTAAAATTGAGAGATATCACATCTACTGCTTTCCCTCATCCACAAGGCTTGTTACCCTGTCAAGGCAGGATATTCAGTTGGTTTGATATTTGTTCTTGACAAATCCTTGTTGACTGTTACTTAACATCTTCTAGGAGCTTACAAATTGATTGTTTAATTATTTGCTCCATTATCTTTCTGGGTACCAAAGTTAAGTTGACTATCTATAATTCTCTGGGCTGTCCTTAGTCCCCCTTTTATAGATAGGTACTACGTTTGCCCTTTCCTGTCTTCCGGGATCTCTCCTGTCCTCCATGAGTTCTCAAAGATAATTGCTAATGGTTCAGAGATCTCCTCAGCCAGTTCCTTAAGTGTTGTAGAATGTATTTCATCAGGTCCTGCCAATTTGAAGACATCTAACTCGTCTAAGGACACGTCTACCCTGGAGACCTTGCAGCGGCACAGCTCCTTTTGACATAATTAAACCGCCCCCATCGAGCAGCATAGCGATGTTGTCGGGAGTGAGTCTCCTGCCGATATAGCGTTGTCCACACCGAAGCTTCTGGTAGTGTCACTTATGTCGCTCAGAGGGGTGGTTTTTTTTCAAACCCCCAAGTGACATAAGTTATACCGACAAAAGTGCTAGTGTAGACATAGCCTAAGTAATTCTTAACTTGTTGTTTCCCTATTATAGCTTTAGATCCTATCCCATTTACATTGATAGTCACTATGTTAGTAGTCCGATTGGTTCTAACCTTTTTGGTGAAAACTAAAACAAAAAAGGCATTTAACATAGGCATTAATGTTGTATAACGACACCTTCACACTTGTCTATTCACTGTTGAATCTTCCTTTGATGCCATCCTGCTCTATAACTGCAGCTTAATTACGTACATAATGTCACATGCTTTCCACTGGCAAAATTCAATGGAATGATAAATTATTTCCATGAAACTTTTCATAGTGTGATTCTCTGTGTAGCGCCATTGTTTAACTGAAGAGTATCTTTGGATTGCCAGCATCCACTTACCACAGTTTTGCTTTAACTTTGTGGTGTTCTTGTTTGTTTAATTTCCTCTCTCTTTTAAGGATTCTGGTTTGTGTTGAATGTTAATGACCCTGAAAAACAAAGAAATGTTTGCCTGTGTTTCTGTACATAAGCAACTGAGAGAAACCAGTAGAAAACGGGCAGATATTTTTAAAATAAAGTTTCTAGCTAGTGTGACGTTAGTCATGATTATTTGTTATAACACTAACTGTGCTATGTGATTTACAAGCAAGTATGAATATTTGAAATTACTTAGGGTCCTGTGAAATTCATAGTTAACTCACACTTAATTTGGAAGAATGCTGGTTACAAATCTTGGTTGCAGAACATTCTCCCCATTTAGGTAACATTCCCAAAATATTGGAAGAAAATGCTCTTTTAGAACTCTTCTCCTGTTCTAAAAATAACATTTTCAAGTGTTGGGAAATACTTAATAATGAGCAGTTAGTGATCATCTCAATTTTACTTTTTTAATACATACTGCAGTAGGCAGGTAACTGCAACAACAGGCTCTATAAGTGTTGCAATTGAAATAGTTCAGTTCCTCAATTTAACATACTGAGGAAAATATTAAACATTATTTTAAGGGATACTTTCAGGTATTTAAGTACAAATGTTGGTTATGTGTTGCTAGGGGTTGGGGGGGTTGAAAAACTTAATATTAATAGAAAAGTTTTAATGACTTTTTAAAAAAACTTTCACTAAAAATTTTATTTTGATTGAAGCATTCCCATTCAATGTTTGTAAGCCAAATTTTGCCGCTTCATGTTAGTGCACGACTACTAGAAACTGGATCTGAGCAGAGATGAAGGTGAAGTTCATAAGACTTATTTTCACTGTATGCTGTGAGTGAAATGTAGAATAGTAAGTCACTATAAATGGTGAAGAGCAATCTTAAGGTCCTGATTCCTGCAGATGCTTTGCTTTGTTTACATGAGTAGTTCTTCTGAAGCAAATGGGACTTACTCGTGGGTAAAGTGAAGCATATGTGTAAGACTTTCTGGAATTCAGTATTACTGCATTTGGAATACTTAACTGACTAGGTAGAAAAAATAGCTTTTTCAAGGTATTGAAATTTCACAGAATTACAACTTGAAGAAATATATAGGTATGGTGCCTGACAGAAAGTTGCCATTGCAAAGGGTTGGAGGGGTTACGGCATGGGGAGTGACAGACTGGTTAAAATTTGACTTTAGTGCTGTATTTTGAATGAATTCTGTAAATGTTGGCAAATAGGCGTGTTCTAATAAATGTTCAGACTACTGTCTATTGCATGTTAAACCACTCTTTAAGGCATGATATCTAAAAGAAACTGATTAGCATGAGCAACAGAGGGTCCTGTGGCACCTTTAAGACTAACAGAAGTATTGGGAAAGCTTATGCTCCCAATACTTCTGTTAGTCTTAAAGGTGCCACAGGACCCTCTGTTGCTTTTTACAGATTCAGACTAACACGGCTACCCCTCTGATACTTGATTAGCATGAGTGTCTACACAGGTTTCCTTCCGTTGCTTAATAGTTAAGCCCCAAATCCTTATGCGTGATGAGTGGAAGGCTAGTGTAAAGTAGGACATAGCTGAGAATGCGTTTTGAATCCCTTTAGTGTACTGAGTTAACAAACAGACCTGTTAGCCAAGTTAACTAAATGTCTGTGTTATGTCTTTCATCCAAAATAAGGTTAGATCATCTAACAAAGAGGAATTTTGCATTAAAATAAACTGGAATTACTGTTAGAGAAATGCATTTTACAATTTAAAAAAGAAAAGATGAGTTAGATCTTCCACAATAAAATGTGGAAGATCTTCCTCCAGTTGAGACGGTTATCTTACATTAAGGAGATCTGAGTGGTCATATTTGACTGTAAGACTTTACCTTGGAATGAAAATTGTTTTTGAAAAGTAGCTGAATTTATTATTTTTATCAAGTTATTTGTATTAGGGTAGTGCCTGGACGTTTCAGTCAGGATTAGGGTGCTATTGTGATAGGCACACAACAAACACAGAATAAAAGGCGGTCTCCGTTTTGACGTCTAGGACCAGGATTACACTAAAACTTTTGCTGGTATAGTAATGTTGGTTAAGGTTGTGACTTTTTGTGTGGTGTTGGGGGGGGGGGGGGTGTCTTTTTTTTTTTTTTTTTTTTTTTTTTTTCTGACAAAAGTCCTACTGTAGATTCAGTTATACTAAAATAAGTGCTTTTGCCAATGTAGTTTATTTTGTGTGCCACACCAGTATACGCTATACTGTCAAAAGGGCTTTTTTGTTGGTATAAGCTATATCTACACTAGAAGGGTTTGCCAGTATACCTATACTGGGAAACTTTGTGTGTGTGTGTGTGTGTATGTATGTATGTATGTATATATAGAGACCTGTCCTTAGGCTCTATTCCTGCAAGCTGTGCTGTATGGACACAAGGGTATGCCATGAGGAACAACTTGAAGAATCTGGGCCTAATTAAGTAGGGAGAATACAATCTAAAGCAAAGGTGTGTTTGGTTTTCTGTATGCCTTGCTTTAAATACTTTTATATTCTCTCTTCCTCTAGAACAAGCAGTGGAAAGAGTTCTGTCATTAATGCAATGTTGTGGGATAAGGTCCTTCCTAGTGGGATTGGTCACACAACGAATTGCTTTCTCAGTGTAGAAGGAACAGATGGTGATAAGGCTTATCTCATGACTGAAGGATCAGATGAAAAGAAGAGTGTCAAGGTATAGTTTTTTCAATGGTTAAGAAGCAGGTGCTTGGAAACCTAGTATTAAAAGGGCCATTTTGTTAGGTGCAATATTTAACACTTACCATTTTTAAGTATGGGGAACATAAACCAAATTTATTTAGTATTTCAAAGTCATTCTTCCAGCACTGAAATAACAAAATAAAACTAAAACAAAGTCCATAGCACTTTCTTAGGCCTTGCATGTAAACAGCTCATTTGTACCTTACTCTATTGAGTGGTTGTGTATGTAGGACCACCACTAAGTTCTATAACTTCTTTTCAAAGCTCTAGAAGGCTCACATTTGAAAAATACACATGGACCATTTTCTTCCAAAAACTTACTATGTAAATTCAGAAAAATATGCCTCTGGTTTACTTTTTAAACATTTTGCGTACTTAAACATTTATTTTGATTTATTAAACCCATGTTAAAGGATGATGGAGAGCTAATTATAATCTCGCCTTGGGTTCCCATACTTCAGTTATTACCAACTGTTGTTTGTTTTGTTTTGTTTTTTTAAACCAGTCTGGCTTGTTCGGCATGAAGTTCAGAAATGCTCATTTTAATCCATAAAGTGTATTTAAAATAATTACCCTTTAAATACAGTGAGAGGTAGTGTGCTGGCCTCGTAGCATTTGAAGAAGTACATTAACACTCAGTGGTAACCCTCCAGCCATATAAGGAATACCACCACTCCAAGGAGAGTCCTGTCTTTTTCTCAAAGTGTAGAAAAATGATTGTTTAGACACTAAGGGATGTTAAAGGCCCTGGATGGAAAGAAGGCATTTGAAAAAATGATTCACAGTATTTAAGCTATAAATTGAAACCTTTTATCAATGATCTATTCAAAAAGTCTTGGCTTTAGTTTTATTTTTTTAAGGCTGTTATTGCAAACCTAAGTATCTTTCTTTTTCTGATGCTTTGCATTCTTCACAGACTGTTAATCAACTTGCCCATGCGCTTCATATGGATAAAGATTTGGAAGCTGGCTGTCTTGTCCATGTCTTTTGGCCCAAGGCAAAGTGTGCTCTCCTGAGAGATGACTTGGTTTTGGTGGACAGGTAAAAGTATTATTTTATTAAACCAGTTATCTAAAGAGTCTTCCGCATTATCTGATCCACACTAATTTTGTTAACCTAAGTTAAATGTATTGTTGATTTAATGTTGTGGTTTTTAGATATGTCATAAATAAGTTAACAAGAACAATTTTAAGTGCTTGAAGTTTGTTCCTTTGTGTAGACACTCTGGTCTGTCCTCATCAAACCACTGTACATATTTTGGCCGAGCCACAGTTGGTATGAGAGTGTGTCCCATCATTGAGCTCAGCAGGTCTCTAGTTTTTGGCTGAGTTAGGCTTATACTTTAAAAAACAAACTAATATGGTGATACAGTTAAGGTCATCCTACCAACTGTAACTCTTTCCCTGTCCCTCAGGAGCCTGGTTATCCTGTGAACCCCTCCTGCTTATGTAAAATATAGATAATCTGGACTTTTGATGGAAAAGATTTTTGATAAGGACTTCAGTGCTGAGATAATACAGAGATGGCATTCTAGAAATGCCTAAAAAAGAGACTTTTTGAAGGCCCCAGCCTGTGGCTGTGGAGCTGTTAAATTCACATTATGTGGCTTATTTGTGGAATGAAAGAATTCTGGACTGTAGTGTCTGTTTTTCTACAAACATGTTGAATACATAAGGATTCCCCTGCCATCCTGGATATAAACTACCTATTTATTTTTTTTCACCTCTTAAGTGGTACATAGAAACTACAATATGGTTTTGCTCTGATGAGGGATTTTGTAACAAAGGCACTTTATTACTCAGCAGCTGACAACTTGTCTCCACTTGAAATGCTACAGCAACACAGTTGCAGTGGTAACAAGTTCTCCCATTGGCGTAGGTAGTCCACCTCCCTGAGAGGTGGTAGATAGGTCAATGCAAAAATTCTTCTGTCAACCAAGCACTGTCTATACTGGGGATTAGGTCAGTTTAACTATGTTGCTTAGGGGTGTGGATTTTTCATGCCCCCCACCCCTCACAGTGACATAGCTGGGTTGACCTAACTTTTCAGTACAGGCCAGGCTTGAGTGTATTCACCGTACACATTGCTCACTACCCATGGAGGGGGAAAAAAGTACTACTACTGATTATTGTGCTTCTGATCTTATATCCTTGAAATCAGAGGGAGCATTGTTATTTTCTTCCTCGAATGCCGGATCTGTCCACGTGTAAGCAGTATAGAGCAACCCAGTTGGCAGAGTGAGCTGGCTTCTGTTTTTCTTGCACATCATCAATGGAATTGTAATTAAGTGGCAGCTCTGTATTATGCCCTCAGTGACGCCTGTGCAACCCCACTGAACACATTGGGAGTACACGGTGGTCTTTGAGGACACAATTTGAAGACAATAGGGTTGCATAGGGGTAATTTAGGTTATGATTGCCTATCAGAATCCTTGTTGCTAGTGCGGAAGTCTGAGAAGGAGAACTTAGTTTGTTTCTTAAATTCCAGATTGAATTTGCAAAGCTTCTGGGGGTGGGTGGAGAATCTTTTTATTAGTAAATTGAGCGAATTTGAATGGGAAATGATTGAGAGATAACAAACAAGGGACTTCACAATGCTATTTCTAGTTACATTGTACAGTAGAATTGTGCTTTAAGTATTCTTCCTTTTTAAGAAACTGCTAGAAATTTACTATCTTAACTTGTGTTTAATGAAGGTTTTTGCCTGGGAACTTTTTTTTTTTCTCTCCAGAGTAGAAGGAATGCTTACCTCCAAGTCGTTATGGCATTTGCAAGCTACAAAGAGATTCTAGAACTTGGTAGTGTAGCTGGTTGAAAAAGTGGAAAAATATTTAGCAAAAACCAGGCTCTATTTTTTTTGGTTGAAATCTGAAATATCAACAATTTTTGTTGTTGAAACTTTGGAATTTTCCACCAGTACTATAACTGTTTGAAAAATTTATCACATTTTATGTGGGGGAGAAATTTTGGGGGGGAAAAAATCATTTTTTTTTCTTAAATTTTAAAGAAATTTTCCAAAAAATTTTAATGAAACATGGGAAATTTTGACCAGCTTTACTTGCAAGCCATGCTGGTCCATGGAGCTTACGGATTGCTCAGCCCTGAATCCTACACATACATACAATTCTTCATCCTTCCCTGGACCTTTTGCTTCAGGTCAAGTTAAGACCTCTGCAGAGCCCTTTCTGTGTGCAAAAGCTACTTCTAATAACTAAATAATTAAGGCCCTACTTTAATCGCAGGATGATTGTCTCAAAATTGCAGCTGAGTTGCGGACAAGCCATGGACAATCATGTAAAAGTAATAATGGATCTTATTATTTGTGATAATATGGTCCCTTATTACTTTCCTGCAATTTTCCACGGGGCTGGGAGCGGGGGCTCCTGCTGTGAAAATTGCGGTGGAAGCCTAATATTGCAGGATCTGCAATATTGTGAATTAAGTAGGGCTTTATAAATATTTAATTACTTGACACGGTTCAGAAACTTTCCGTTTCTCTTGGCCAATACGTTTAGTAGTTCTGATAAACCAAAAAATAATGTTCAGAAAATGTTCAAGAAATAAGATTGACCTACTTTTTGAACTTTCATCCATCAAATAAGTCTTATATAATTTCACACTTACCAGATAAATTCCACCCTACGCTTGAGATTATACCTGTAAGATTTGAGGCAGATGGGTTTAATTTTGGCTGGAATGTGGGAGTAAAAATCAAATTTACAATGGGTACTTTCAACCTTAACTATGGAGAGAGACTATCTTCCAAATGTCTCTCCAGAATCATGGGAAAGTACATTTTGTTAGGAACACTAGTGGCAGGATATTTTTTGTTTTGCAATTTATAGAGATGACTTTTTAAAATTTGTAAGTGAGGTTAATGCTAATTTTTTTTAAGCTATTTTGGCAACTCTGAAGATTTGATGTGTTCACAAAACTTTCTCAATATTCTCTTACCAGTGCACCTCAACCTGCCCTTGGAGGGACTGTTCATAGGGATGAAAGAATAATTGATGCTTCTAGCCCATTCAGCACTTGGCTTCTCTGCTGAGATTTGCAACAGTCTTTCATTTGTATTAGTGGCTTTTATGATGTGGATATGTGTCTGTTAGAAACTGAATGGAGACAACCAACTGGTTTTACATAAGTGACTGAACAGCTGCCAGATGTTTGTTACTTTCTGTCATGACCAGCTTGTGCTGCATTTCATCAGGGTTTCACATCCCAATATGAAGCCCCAGAACCATCCAGTCCTCTTCAGTTTCTAAAAATGAAGAACTTTATTTTTCTCAATATTGATAAATATGTTTTTCTCCAACAGCCCTGGTACAGATGTCACTACAGAGCTAGACACCTGGATTGACAAATTTTGTTTAGATGCTGATGTCTTTGTCTTGGTTGCTAATTCAGAATCAACTCTCATGAATACGGTAGGACATTCTCTTGTTAATTAAAATTGTTAGGCTTTCGCTTAAATGCACAAGGATCCAGTAGGATGACTTCCCAAGGTCTGTTGGTATGTGGGAGCTTCTGCTTTCCTCCTAGAATTTATACTGTGAATTTTCCATGATTATTGGGGGCTAAGGGCACAGTGTGTTATAATGGTTAAAGCATCAGCATTCTGTTCTCAGCTTTATTGCTGATTTGCTCTGACTCTAGGCAAAGTCATTTATGCTTTCTGCCTCCATTTCCCCCATCTATAAAATGGCAGTAATACTTTTCCAACTTTATAGGAGACTCAAGATTCTCTGATGAAAAAGACTAACAATAAGAGTGTTCTCATCAAGGAAACAGACTGCACTAAAGTACTTTATACACAAAATTGAAAGAAGATATAAAAGACGATGGCATTTAAGGACAGAAGGGACAACCAGATCATGTAGTCTGACCTTCTGTATGTCACAGGCCACCAACACCATGCAGCATCCATACACTAAACCTAACCAAAAGAGGTGTGGAGTAAATCCTGCATCTCTGTTCAATTCTTCTGTATGTTCTCAGCACTGAAGAGGGGGTAAATTTCCCTTGTAAGAATACATGTCATCAGTTTATCTAATCTGTCTTTCTGAAGGACAGTGCTAAGAAGGTAAGCTTTCTCTTCCCCTTACTACTACCCTATCAGCTATTAATGAAATAAAGAAATGAATTCAAAAAGAAAATCTTCCCCAGCATTCCAGTAGGTTGGAATAGCTGAATGGGAATCTGAAGAGAGCAAAAGCTGATCTTAAAACACTGCATACTATTTTCTGAGTTCCAACCATGGAGACTCCTTTACAAATGAGTTTTTCTGACAAAAGAGGTATCTTCTGACATCATCTGAGGCAGAGAGAGAGGATTTGATACAACTGTGGCTTCACTATTCTATCCTCTTGCAGGACATGTTGGCTCTTCGTGTGGAGGGAGACTAGAAATCAATAACCTGAATGTTCAGTTGGTTTAAAAAAGTTGTTGGATTTTTGTCAAGAATCCATTACCACTTAGAAATATGGAAACAATGAGGACCTGTGTGCCTGGGAATGGTAATGAAGTAACACAGGCCAAAGTTGATTTGGTTCTCTCATTAATTCAGGAAAATAGCTTATTTTTTAATGGTCAAACTTGGATTGTAACCATGCAGGAACCATGTGTGGGCTGTAAATCTGTAGGAAAATTCTTGTTAAGTTTGTGTTTGATTTTTAGCATCCTGGCTAATAAGCAATTTTGTGCTTATTTAATATGATTTCGCTGAATGATTTTTTTTCCAACCAGGCCCAGAAGAAAAATATGAAACCTAAAATTGGGTCATTGTCCTACAACTTGTCAGAGTGTAAAAGTCATGTAATCTTTGAGTTACCATACACGTAATTCCTTGTTTATTAATGAGCGCAGCACATAGGTAATGGGGTCTGAAGACAATTAGCAGCGGAAGCTTATTTCAGTTGGAAGAGGCAATTTAAAAATATATATATATTTAGTAGTGATCTAGAGATTTTTATCCCAATACAAAGTCTTCATAAAATCTTGGTTTATGTCCCATCTTCTTTAGGAATAAAATCTCCTGTCCTGTTTACATTTTTGTTATCGTTGCAGGTGCAATGAGATGAAAGACTTTGTTAAACAAATTTTAATTGTTCTAATGCGATCAAATATCTTGCCTCACCCAGTGTGGCAAATGCTGACTTTTTTTGCCCCCCATTTGCACATCTCTCCTGTTCAAGTAGAGAATGCAGTTACATGATATTCCTGTCGTTGTGTGTGCATTATCTTCACTTTATACAATTATAGTATGTGGGGGAATAGTTTTGTTTAGTGGCCTGCTGCAAAACCAGTGGAGGGACCACAAAACATTTTTTTGTATAGCTCCCTCCTAAGGGAGGAGTATAAAAATATTGCTCGAGCGTGCAGGGGTGTAATCAGGAAGGCCAAAGCACAATTGGAGTTGCAGCTAGCAAGGGATGTGAAGGGTAACAAGAAGGGTTTCTGCAGGTATGTTAACAACAAGAAGTAAGTCAGGGAAAGTGTGGGACCCTTACTGAATGGGGAAGGCAACCTAGTGACATGATGTAGAAAAAGCTGAAGTACTCAATGCTTTTTTTGCCTCGGTCTTCACAGACAAGGCCAGCTCCCAGACTGCTGCACTGGACAGCACAGTATGGGGAGCAGGTGAGCAGCCCTCGGTGGTGAAAGAACAAGTTAAGGACTATTTAGAAAAGCTGGACATGCCCAAGTCAATGGGGCCGGATCTAATGCATCCGAGGGTGCTGAAGGAGTTAGCTGATGTGATTGCAGAGCCATTGGCCTTTATCTTTGAAAACTCATGGTGATTGGGGAAGGTCCCAGACGATTGGAAAAAGACAAATATATAGTGTCCATCTTTAAAAAAGTGAAGAAGGCGAATCCGGGGAACTACAAACCGGTCAGCCTCACCTCAGTCCCTGGAAATATCATGGAGCAGGTCCTCAAGGAATCCATTTTGAAGCACTTGGAGGAGAGGAAGGTGATCAGGAACAGTCAACATGGATTCACCAAGGGCAAGTCATGCCTGACCAACCTGATTGCTTTCTATGATGAGATAACTGACTCTGTGGATATGGGGAAAGCGGTGAACGTGATGTATCTTGACTTGAGGAAAGCTTTTGTTACAGTCTCCCACAGTATTCTTGCCAGCAAGTTAAAGAAGTATGGATTGGATGAATGGACTATAAGGAGGATAGAAAGTTGGCTAGATCGGCGGGCTCGATGGGTAGTGATCAACGTCTCGATGTCTAGTTAGCAGCCGGTATCAAGCAGAGGGCTCCAGGGGTCAGTCATGGGGCCGGTCTTGTTCAACATCTTCAATAATGATCTGGATGATGCGATGGATTGCACCCTCAGCAAGTTTGCGGATGACACTAAGCTGTGGGGACAGGTAGATATGCTGGAGGGTAGGGATAGGGTCCAGAGTGACCTAGACAAATTGGAGGATTGGGCCAAAAGAAATCTGGTGAGGTTCAACAAGGACAAGTGCAGAGTCCTGCACTTAGGATGGAAGAATCCCATGCACTGCTACAGGCTCGGGACCGACTGACTAAGCGGCAGTTCTGCAGAAAAGGACCTGGGGATTACAGTGGACGAGAATCTGGATATGAGTCTACAGTGTACCCTTTTTGCCAAGAATGCTAACAGCATATTGGGCTGCATTAGTAGGAGCATTGCCAGCGGATCGAGGGAAGTGATTATTCCCCTCTATTCAGCACTGGTGAGGCCACATACGGAGTATTGCGTCCAGTTTTGGGCCCCCCACTACAGAAAGGATTTGGACAAATTAGAGTCCAGTGGAGGGCAACAAAAATGATTAGGGGGCTGGGGCACATGACTTATGAGGAGAGACTGAGGGAATTGGGCTTATTTAGTCTTGAGAAGAGACGGATGAGGGGGCATTTGATAGCAGCCTTCAACTGCCTGAAGGGGGTTCCAAAGGGGATGGAGCTCAGCTGTTCTCCGTGATGGCAGATGACAGAACAAGGAGCAATGGTCTCAAGTTGCAGTGGGAGAGATCTAGGTTGGATATTAGGAAAAACTATTTCACTAGGAGGGTGGTGAAGCACTGGAATGGGTTACCTAGGGAGGTGGTGGAATCTCCATCCTTATTGGTTTTTAAGGCCTCGCTTGACAAAGCCCTACCTGGGATGATTTAGTTGGGGTTGGTCCTGCTTTGAGCAGGGGGTTGGACTAGATGATCTCCTGAAGTCTCTTCCAACCCTAATCTTCTATGATTCTATGAAAAAGGAGGCCACTGGATTCTGTTGGAAGGAGTTCTTATTGTTGTAATAGTGCCTTATTTGCAGATTTACAATTTTGTATTGGAACATAGCTATTTAAGTATTTCAAATGTTTTATCTAAGGCCTGGTCTACACTGGGGCTAGGTTGGCATAGCTACTGTGCTTATGAGCTACATAAGCCTAACACCCAGTGTAGATGCAGTGAGGTTGACAGAGGAATGCTCTGTCAAACAAGCTACCATCACTCAGGGTGGTGGAGTTCATATAGAGATGGCGAATCCTTTCCATTGCTGTAAGAAGCGTTTACGCTATGGCACTACATAGTCACACAACTGCGGGGCCAGAGATGTGCTGCTTTAGCGCCCATAGTGTAGACATAGCTTAATGGCGTAGACCGTGTTCTGTTTAAGTCCAGAGAATCTGAAGATGGCCAGGTCATCTTTCACTCTTCAGTTGTGCTAACTGATGTGGCCACTCTGTTTTGATTAATTCATTATGACTGTTGAAAAGTAGCAGGGGCTTGCAAGATAACTTGAAGATGTTTTCGGGCACATGTGCGTATTATTCATTTTCCCATGGAAAATTCAGCAGTTATTCAGGAGGTTCAGGTTAAGTTTTCAGTGGTTCGTTATGCCCCCTGAACAGGCACTGGAGAATCTAGTTTGATATGAACAGTAGTTCTGGATGTAGCATCGGAATTCTGTTGGATGTGCAAGAGTAAAAGGACAGTTCAAATAAGGGAGACTTTGCCTTTTTAAATTATGAAGTAGTTTTATCTTAGGTCTGTTTTTCAGAGAAGAATTAGTGCCACTTTTTATAGCTTGTGAAACTCTTGGATAAGATTTTACCAACAATAAAATCTAAATGTAATTCATGATCTTTGGACTAATATACAATGCTAAATTTGAAAGAAGGAGGAAAGCATCCGTGTTTTGTTTTTTTTAACCAATAAAATAATAAATTGATAATCCAGAATCTGCCATCCTCTTCAAAAGATGGCATTATTCTTTATTTTTGTTTTTGTTTTCTTTCCTCAATTCTTAGGAAAAGCACTTTTTTCACAAAGTAAATGAACGACTTTCCAAGCCGAACATCTTCATCCTGAATAATCGTTGGGATGCGTCTGCATCAGAGCCTGAATATATGGAAGATGTGAGTTACTTTTTCATCCTTTGGTAATAACAAATGTCAGATAACTATAGCAGAAACAATGGCTTATTTAAACTATAGGGGAAAATATTGCCAAACATGTAAATGTATCTAGATACTATGGGATTGGGCACATTATAATACATAAAACAAATCAGGGGATGGAGTGTGTTCAGTGTTTTTAAAAAAAAAAAAAAAAAAAGTGGAAGGAGGATATGTGATCAGCATGCAAAAGCATTTTACCACCTGCTTCAAATGTAATTACCAAACTAAAACCTTCATTCAATGATGGCTTTTTAAAATGACTTTCAAGGTGTGTAGGTTTTTTTTAAATCCCCATTTCCACATGTAACTTGCATGCAATATATCATACTCTGTGTTTGGGTAATAAAGCAATTGTTGTTTCAGTACCTCTGAGTGCATCAGCTTTTGGTTGAATACTCAAAAAATTCTTCTTGGCAAGTGGGGAAATCCAAAATGGCTAATTAGGAGCAGCTGCTGCCTCTTTAGAACTAGAGGGCATCTTATTACATGAGGGTTTTTCAGGGCTTCTGGGATTAGTGGGATTATTTATTGCTCTAAGGTTTTGATTTCTTTTTCTCAGAAATGTTTGTTTTCCGTTTGACTGGCTTTTTGCATCTGCTTTTCTGCCTCGTCTAACAGGTGCGCAGGCAGCACATGGAGCGCTGTCTGACCTTCCTAGTTGATGAGCTCAAAGTCGTTGATCTCTCAGAAGCACAGAACCGCATCTTTTTTGTTTCAGCCAAGGAAGTTCTTAGTGCTAGAAAGCAGAAGGCCCAAGGGATGCCAGAGAGTGGTATGTATAGAACCCTACTTCCCCTTCATGTGTACATAAAACATCTGAGTATAGTTTAGAAGTTAAAATACAGTAACTTACTGTGAGATTTTATAATCTACCTTAAATCAATATTATGCTTTGCAGGTGGTGCACTAGCTGAAGGATTTCAGACAAGATTTCAGGAATTCCAGAATTTTGAGCAAATATTTGAGGTAGATGTCATGGGCTTTTTAAAACTGTATGTTTTCAGAACGTTGTGGTGCCAAAATGACATTTTTCCCATCTTGGCATCATTTCATTGCATATTGTAAATACATGCACACAGTGCCAGTCTTGAACTAACTTAAGGTCCCAGTCATCCTTGCTCACATTGAGTAGTGTGTATTTGCTTGAATAGGTATTACTCTGTGAGGAAGGGTGGCAGAATCAGGCCTTTTGTTTTTATATAATAACTTAACACCAGTACAACCTATAATATATAAAGATACCAATAGGTATTACTCATCAGTTACTGTACCAAAATCTTACATGATGTGAAAACATGGAAACAGTATAGTTAAGCTTTCAATATTTTAGAGCCAATATGCCCCGTTTCTGTATTTTGTCCTCTCAACCTTGACATTCCAGACTTACTCTCTTGTGACTGCAGACCTTTTTTTATTTAAAGTAGGGGGGAAAAGGAAGTTGTTCTGAAGCTGGTGACTTCCAAGCAGTTTTGAGTCCTTGGTGGCTCAGCTCCAAGGTTCTTCTGCCATGAAACATTTAACCCCCATATTGCAGGTGGCGTCTTGGAGACCCTGAAGGGCAGGGCTGAAAATTCTCTGACATGTATATAAGTAAGGCAGTGTCTTCAACATATTCTTGGTCATTTTTGACCAATCTTGATTCTGAATTGTGGAGCAGCAAATCCTAATATCCAGTGGATAGCTCAACAGAATAGTGCTGGGGGGAGAGTATATCTGTGCTGTACATCTAAGATTGTGTAGAAAAGTGATAAAAGCAGTGCATCAATGCACACACTATCAGTGTGAGGATCACATACCAGATTTAGCAGAACAGAATCATAGGTAGGGCCCTACCGATTTCACGGCCATGAAAAACGTGTCACAGATGATGAAATAAGCCCTCACTCTTTGAAATCGGATTTCCACCCCCCACCCCCCATGCTGCTGGGAGCGCCTCAGCCGGGAACTCCCAGCTGCTAGTACTGCCCGGGCTGGAGAGGGACAGGACTTGTTCTTTCCCTGCATGTCCACTCTTCGGGGGAGATCAGACCCACCTCCAGGAACCTCCTGTGTCTGCAAGAAGCTCCGTGGCTGCCACCTTCAGAGCCCAGCTCTGAAGACAGCACAGAACTGAGGGTGGCAATCCTGCAACCCCCCTTCCCGCCACAACAGGTTTGCGACCCACCCACAGTTAAAATACCCTGACATTTCAGATGTAAACATCTGAAAATGTGAAATTGACTAATTTTCAAAATTTATGGCCGTGAAATTGACCAGAATGGACTGTGAATTTTGTAGGACTCTAATCATAGGACTGGAAGGGACCTCAAGAGTCATCTAATCCAGTCCCCTACACTCATGACAGGACTAAATATCTAGACCATTCCTGACAGGTGTTTGTCTTACCTGCTCTTAAAAATCTCCAATGGTGGAGATTCCACAACCTCCCTAGGCAATTTATTCCAGTGCTTAATCACCCTGACAGTTAGGAAGTTTTTCCTAATGTCCAACCTAAACCACCCTTTTTTCAATTTAAGCCCATTGCTTATTGTGCTAGCCTCAGAAGTTAAGTAGAACAATTTTTCTGCCTCCTCCTTGTAACAACCTTTTATGTACTTGAAAACTGTTATCATGTTTTCTTCTCTTCTTCAGACTAAACAGTCCCAATTTTTTCAGTCTTCCCTCATAGGTCATGTTTTCTAGACCATTAATCATTGTTGCTGTTCTCTGGACTTTCTCCAGTTTCTCCACATCTTTCCTGAAATATGGTGCCCCCAGAACTGAACACAGTACTCCAGTTGAGGCCTAATCAGTGCAAAGTAGAGCAGAAGAATTACTTCTTGTGTCTTGCTTACAAAACTCCTGCTAATACATCCCAGAATGTTTGCCTTTTTTGCAGCAGTGTTACACTATTGACTCATATTTAGCTTTGATCCACTCTGACCCGCAGATCCCTTTCTGCAGTACTCCGTCATAGGCAGTCGTTTCCCATTTTGTATGTGTACAACTGGTTGTTCCTTCCTAAGTTGAGTACTTTGCATTTGTTCTTATTGAATTTCATCCTGTTTACTTCAGACCATTTTTCCAGTTTGTCCAGATCATTTTGAATTTTAATCCTGTCCTCCAAAGCACTTACAACCCCTCCCAGCTTGGTATCATCCGCAAACATCTGAAATGCCAATTCTTTTCAATGTGAGCCAAAGTGCTGACTTGTTGACCAGATCAAAAGCTGCTTTGATATTGATTATATGCCACATGAAACAGGCAGTTCAATTTTCAGTGCAGCTCATGCAGAGGGTAAGGATCATGTCTGTTGTTGACTGCCCAAATAGCTCAGTGGTTTGAGCATTGGCCTGCTAAACCCAGGGTTGTGAGTTCAATCCTTGAGGGGGGCCAATTAGGGATCTGGGGCAAAATCAGTACTTGGTCCTGCTAGTGAAGGCAGGGGGCTGGACTCGATGACCTTTCAAGGTCCCTTCCAGTTCTAGGAGATGGGATATCTCCATTAATTTAATTTAATTTAATTTAACACTGAAACCTGATTGCTGTGGATTACAATGTCTGTTAAGGAGCAGCTGCATCCTATTAAACAGAACAAGTGAAAACCTTTCCAGGGACCGATAACAATGAGATTGGCCTGTAGTTGCCACGCTCTGAGATCTTTTGCCTTTGCACTGGGACCATATGATGCTCTTTCCATTCTGTTGGTACTTTGCTTGATGCACGTACTTTTAACAACAATTTATGCAGATTGATGCTCACTGGTTCCAAGGCACCTTTGAGCAGCCCAGGTGGAATACCATCAGGTCCAGCAGCATATCCATTCTGTAATTTTGCGATGGCCTTTCTTTCTTCCTGATTAACAGAAGATCAGTGTTTGTCCCCAGGTCTGCAGTTGTGTGGTTTGCCAGGTTGTGTAGCTCTGGACAGTCGTTAGCAGATCCAAGGTTCAAAAGATGGCTCAGAAGGAGCGCCATCTGACTTTGTGATGAGGATTTTAGAAGGCTATTTATGGCTGCCAGCCAAGTGTGTGATGGCTCTGTAGGCAGGATGCAGGTTGTTGTACTTTAAGCCATCATCTGATTTGTCAGCCA
Organism: Chrysemys picta bellii; assembly: GCF_011386835.1. NCBI lineage: Eukaryota > Metazoa > Chordata > Testudines > Emydidae > Chrysemys > Chrysemys picta. Next base: position 11,262,572 of record NC_088799.1, on the reverse strand, counting down.
GGGAGCTGTAGCTGTCACAGTCATGTTTTTCGATGGCCCAGAAAATGCCTTTCAGTCATTTACATTCTTGGACATTTCCCTGCTTGCCTCCTCTTCTGCCTTTTTTGATAATATATCAAAGGCCTCTTCAGAAATACAAGGTTTCTTGTGAACCGTCTGAAGCTGGTTCTGTCTGTGGAGGCATGTGATATAGTGTTACACATACTACTCCAGGTGATCTCCACATCTTCTGAGAGGGTACCGAGGGTACATGTGTGATCAATGATAGCCTGTGTGTATTTCACAGCTTCAACAGGATCTTCAAATAGACACTAGACTTTGTACTGTTGGTGGACATCTGGCTTGCAAGGAGTTGGAAAATGCAGTGTGCGCAGCGCCAACTAGTCTATGGTCTGAGGTTTATGGTGTTCTAGCACCACTGAAGACTCAGTGAAATTTCATTATGGAGCAGTTTCTGATGAGGATGTGGTCAGTTTCTCTCATGGTATGCCCAGTGATGGTTTTTAAAGTGCCTGCACTATGAGTCCATAACAGATAAGCTCTCAATGGCATAAAATGCCAAAAAGCTCGGTGGTGATATCATTTGAGAAACCCAAACTGAAGGATCGTCTCTGTTTCATACCCAGTTCGATCGCACCCAGTTTGATCGCACCCAGTCACAGCATTGAAATTTCTAAGTGCTAGTAGTGTGTCATGTGGCAGAGTTGACTGGATTTTTGCTGCTAGCTGTTGATAGAATGTGTCATTTTTCATAGGTGATGCATCTTCTGTTGGTGTGTAGGGTACAACAGATAAGTGTCCATAATGATGTCGGAGCCAAGCATGGAGATATGATGTGCCATGTGGTTATAGTCTGGGCTAGAATTGTCTAATAACAAGTGCCATACTTTGAGTTCAGTGTGGACCACCAGAGAGGAGGCAGGTTGCTCCTTCCACAGTAGCTTGATGACTTTGTGACAGGTGATGCTTTTGATGCTGGTGATTACAGTCTTGTAGCAGATGAGCTCTTTGACAAGAGCTGTCTTGTATCCATGCCATTTGATGTTAACACATTCCATGTGCTTCTGAGGTCTGATTTGGACTTCCAGGAAGTTGGGGAACTGAATGGTTTTGTGTGTTTGTGTGCATGTGCATGCAATTTCTTTGCTTTTGGAAAAACGCATACTGGAAAAAATAAATTCCATCATGTGGAATCATACTGATGCCCCCATATTGAAGCAGGGGTGGAACCTTTACACCCACTACAAAACCTCCTACTACATGAGCTAAGGGAGTGAGTAACTCATGGCAGTAGTAGGTTATCATCCTCTCTGTGGACCAGCATCTAGATGGGAATGTGACAGTTTCCCTGTGTGTTTCATAGATATTTGCTGATGAGGAATAATGAAATTTGAGAATCTTGTATTCCATTCCAGACTTTGGAGGGTTGTGTACTCTAGTGGGCACAGACTCTTCTGTATGTTCCCCTCAAACTTGATCCCTTCTACCCTGCCCCGTCTCTTCCCCATCCCTGATTCCTTGTTTCAGTCCTATTCTCCTCACCTAGTCACTCCCAGGCTCCACACCTCAGTCTTTTCATCCAGGCTCCTTGCCCAGTCAGTCCTAGTCTCCTCTTCTGGACTCTCAATCCCAGTCTCCCCCATTAACTCCCAGGCATTCCTTCTTTTTTCCCCCCCATTCCTATGGCTCGTCATCTGATTTGCATCTTTTCCCCTAGCCTCTAATCACTCACCCACATATCCTGTCCCCACTGACTACCAGGTTCTTTGTCCCTGTTTCTTTACCCAGCCAGTTCAGTTCTCCCATCTCCAAGGCTCCTTGTCTCACTCTATTCCCTGCCCCCTAGATCCAGCTCTTATCTGTTCTGCATTCAGATCAGGCAGCTTTCTTCTCCACACTGCCTTGGTTCAGCAGGGGAGGCATTGAGAGCACATGCAAGACAGTTACCCTGCTTTCAGGTCTGATGCCTAGCCCCAGCACACAAGAACCCAGAGCTGCAATTGCAGGGAAAGCAGTTCCATGCAGACAAAATCTTTGGAGAATTCAGCTGTGAAGCTCTAGCTAGTCTCTAATGAGCATGTGCAAATTGCAGGGTTTTTTTTTTCCAAAGGGTTATCACTTGCCTGATTTGGGGGGATTTTCACAAGCATGGTGAAACGCACATCTCAGACACAAAGTTCACCCCACTGACAAATATCTAGTTCCTACTCCAAAGCATGGGGACGCTTGAACGTCTCAAAAAAGGTTGGTATGATTTTTTTAGCATGGGCAGAACAATATATTTTCCTCAGACCTTATTCTTGGAAACAAGTGAACTGTTTTGGCTGAATTTTTCCCAGAAAATTCAGCCTGAGGCAGACACCGAGCATGAGAAAATTCAACCTGAACAATTAGTTTTTTGTGTAGTTATAAGTAGTTGAAAACAGGAGCCCAACATTCCCATTATAAGACCATTTTAATAATAGGCCGCATTTGTTGCCTGATCTATTCACTGTGTATTGGTTATTTAAGAATTCCCAGTTTAGCAAATTAACACTCTGAGGTTTGACCAGGTTCTAGTTCCAAGACAAGCCCAACAGTTGTTAGAATTATTGTTAAATTGGAAAACCAATGTGCATGTTTGCAACAGTCACACTTAAGAAAAAGTTCTGAGCTTTCAGTAGTTTTATTAACAAGGTTAGTAAACACAAATGTTATGATCCAAACAAGAATGTAACAGTAATGCAATATTAACTTTACATCCCGTGTCATTTCATATGCATACTCACACAATCCTTGCAAAGACCTAAGAGAAGGGAGACGGGTGGTGATCAATGAGGATCCCATTCTATCTCAGGTGTGCCGAACGATTCCAGTGATCGAGGTCTCAACGGTCTAGGCTATGAGTTAGCGCTGCTATGGCTGCCATGAATATTCATAAGTGTTTAGCTTCCTTTGCCTGTAACTAACTTCTTCACCCTAATAACGTTGGTGTGCCCTTATTCTATAGGTTACTATACTAATTACCTATCAAATGTATTAGCATATGCGTAAGCCCCTATGTTTTCAATTTAAACCGATTTTTACTGAAAAAATCCTGGATTTTACAAAAAGTATTTTTTTCTGATTTTTCACCCTACTTTTGTAACATTCAAATATATTAAAAAATAACTTGTTTTATGAGGAAAATATAATACATTGCATGAGATATATGTATTACGATAATACATTAGTCTATGTGTATATGCAAAACTGCCTGTTGAAGTAAGGCTATGTATTAGTCTAGAAGATACACACAATAAACAGACACACATGCAAGCTCTGATCAGAATACGTTTCAGAACACAATGAAGTATCTGAAAGTTTAAAAAAAAAAAAAAGAGAAATGGATGAAGTTGAGGGTATTGGCTGCAAATGGTGTGGCCCAATTATTAAATGTAAATATTTATAGGCTAATAGTTCTAAGTCTACAACAGTAAACTGTTGATTCAAATGAAAAATTTTATTTGGGGATTAGAGATGTATTGTTTTCTTAAACTCAGAGATGTCATGTTTTGAGTTCTGTTTTAGTTCTGCAGCAAACCACATTGAATTTCATTCATCAGAAATTAATCTCCTGAATACTTCTTCCCCGTCCTTCCGTCCACCAAAATAAACATCAATATTTACCCAGAAAAATTAATAATTTTTTCACCAATTTTCCCCCTGTTTTGGTTGTTGTAGTAATAAAAACCGATAAATTTCTGGGAAAAATTAAATAAAATGAAAACTGAAAATGAAGGGCCTTATATAGACATCAGTCAGTTACCAGAGCAATCCTGTGGTTAAGCATTAGTTTTCCTATCCTAAAATACTCAAATGGTATTTCAGCAGAACTGTTTATTGCAAAAATTATATCTTATACCATCTTATGAATTAGGGACACTGTTGATCAACTTACCAATGCTAAATAAGCCTATCTTATGCTAAATGCTTAAATTAATGTCTTACAGGGTTGGGCCTGTAGGCTTCTTGCACTGCTGTCTTATACCTACATTTTATCCTTATACTTAAAAATTGCCTTAATACCGCTAGTTTAACCTAGAGATTACACACTACGCGCCTCACTTACAATATGTGCACACCCAGAATATATACACCTATCATGACAAGAGAAAAGCTAGTTGATGTGGTCTTTAATCCATGGAGCCTTTAGTGGGCTAACTATGGGGATTGGGGGGGGGGGTGTTTTTTCAGTCTCATGGAATGTGGAAGAGAGTTTTAATTGTTTCCTCTGAGATTTTTATAATAGATTAATTTGAAATTATATTTTTGACATGATCGAGCATCAGCACTTAGTGTGCTATGTCAAAAAGACACCCCTCATGCTTGGGTCACTGTTTGCCACGCTGCTTCATGAAATAGGTGGGGAGGGGGGAGTTTGAGTTATAAACACTGTCACATCCTTAATTAATAGAGCTGTGCACTTACAGGCAAATTAACCAGCTATATTTGAAGTGCAGTTTGACGTAACTGTTCTGAGTTACATTACGGAAGCACAGCAGCTTTTATCTTCCTTTTGATAAATGTTTATAAACTTTAAAAGCAAACTTATTCCCCCCCCCCCTTTCCCTCTCTCTCTCTCTCTCTCTCTCTCCATATAACTAATGCTTGTGTTTTTCCTAGTGCTTTAACTGGATTTTCTGATTGTGTAGTGAACGACTATAAGCCCTTTATCTACTACCTACTAATATTTGAAAGATTCTCGTCTTTCCTACATGTCTAGTCTAGCTCTAACAATGTGCTGATAACTATGACCCTCTGGCTTTTCATTGCTGATTTCTAGATCTACTTCATCGAGGAACAAAGAAAACCTTTTACCCATTCTGTTTCTTTTCGTTTAGTGTTTTGTTTACATCTTGTCACAAACTATTATTGAGGGGTAGATGAGAGCAGAATTTTCAAAGGCACACATGGCAATTAGGCGCCCAACTATTATTGAAAGTCAATGGGAGTTAGGCACTTAACTGCCAGTTGTATCTTTTAAAAAGCTCCTTTATAATTAGCTATATCTGATAAAAGGAAACTAGATGCTTTAACTCTTAGTCGTACACCTCTACCTCGATATAACGCTGTCCTGGGGAGCCAAAAAATCTTACCACGTTATAGGTGAAGCCACATTATATCAAACTTGCTTTGATCCACCGGAGTGCGGAGCCCCGCCCCCCCGGAGCACTGCTTTACCGCGTTATATCTGAATTCGTGTTGTATCGGGTCGCATTATATCAAGGTAGCGGTGTATTTCTAAAACACATGTACGATACTGATAGTGTTTGCTCAGTCTGTAAATTAAACATTAGCACAGCGTGAAACCAGTTAGTTAAGTAGATGGTCTGCACTGTATGAAATGGCTTAATTTCAAAGTCTTACATATGGCCATAAATTCAGTTTGCCAAAACAGATCATCTGTATCTTCTTTTAGTTTGAGTTTCAGTAACGTCTGTTTTAATACAGCCAAATGTAAAGTCAAACCTCTAGGAACGAGCTTGTAGGCCTTGCATACAGAATGGGGGACTATATCCTGGGAAGCAATGACTCTGAAAATATCTGGGAGGTCATGATGGATAATCAGTTGAACATGAGCTTCCAGATGTGAGGCCTCATCTGGAGTATTGCATCTAGTTTTGGGCCCCGTACAGAAAGGATGTGGACAAATTAGAGTCCAGCGGAGGGCAACAAAAACGATTAGGGGGCTGAGGAACATGACTTATGAGAGGCTGAGGGAACTCGGCTTATTTAGTCTTGAGAAGAGAAGGATGAGGGGACATTTGATAGCAGCCTTCAACTTCCTGAAGGGGGTTCCAAAGAGGATGGAGCTCAGCTGTTCTCAGTGGTGGCAGATGACAGAACATTGAGTAATGGTCTCAAGTTGCAGTGGGGGAGATCTAGGTTGGATATTAGGAAAAACTATTTCACTAGGAGGGTGGTGAAGCACTGGAATGGGTTACCTAGGGAGGTGGTAGAATCTCCATCCTTAGAGGTTTTTAAGGCCCAGCTTGACAAAGCCCTGGCTGGGATGATTTAGTTGGGGTTAGTCCTGCTTTGAGCAGGGGTTGGACTAGATGACCTCCTGAGGTCTCTTCCAACCCTAATCTTCTGTGATTCTAATGTGATGCTGTGGCCAAAAGCGTTGGCGTGGTCCTTAGATATATAAACAGGGTAATAATGAGTAAGAGCAAGGAAATTATGTTAAGTCTGTGTTTGGCACTGGTGTGACCACCACTGGAATCCTGTTTCCAATTCTGGCGTCCACAATTCAAGGAGAATGTTGCTAAATTGGAAAGGGTTCAGAGAAGAGAGACAAGAATGATAAAGGATTGGAAAACATGCCTTCTCTTGAGGACCTTCAGTCTATCAACCTGTTTAGTTTAACAAAATGATGGCTATGGAGTGACTTGTTCGCAGTTCGTAAGAAACTACATAGGGAACAAATATTTGATAATGAATTCCTCAGTCTAACTGACAAAGGTATAACAAGATGAAGTGGCTGGAAGTCGAAGCTAGATGAATTCAGACTGGAAACCAAGGCATAATTTTTTAACAGTGAGGAAGGGTTGTGTGGATTCTCCATCACTTTTAAAACCAGATTTAGTGTTTTTCTAAAAGATGCGCTCTAGTTCAAACAGGACTTTAATTCCAGGAAGTTCAGTGACCTGTGCAGAGCAGGAGATTAGATTACATAATCACAGTGGTCCTTTCTGGCCTTATACTCCATTATTTCTAACCATTCAGTATCATTAGATTTAACACATGAATATTCAGCAGGAGGGGAAAATATTTTAAAGAATGCTTGCCAGCTGTTGCACCTTCCAAGTTAATACTTGTTTTGGAATGCCCTATAGGGTGGCCAAATTGCATATTTGGCTGGTAGTCATGTCAATATCAACGTAAGTTTGCAATCTTGTTGGGGGTAAAAACAGTTAAACCGTGAAACCTTCAGAAAAGTTAATGTGACAATTAAAACCATAACAAACTAGTTAATGCTGTAAGAATCAGCGCTAAACATTGAGCACTACCAAAAGCTAGTGTGGAAAATTTTTTAAATGCTTAATACCATTGAGAAAGGAGCAGATTTATCTTCATACTTATACATCAGATTTTCCTTTTATGGTGTTTCTTTTATGCTATTAATTTACAAGAACAATTCACATTACTGTGGACACTGTGGACTGAAGATACAGTCTTGCTGCTATAGAGCCATTTGAATTTTCAGTTCTGTGTCTTTGATTTCTGTACACTTCCTCCTTTCTTTATTTTCCTTTGGGTTTAAGTTTGATAATAGCAGCAAGTGCTTTCTGACATTGAAATTCCTGAGCGCGTTGGTATGGAATTACAGTAATGTGTTGTGGCTTGGGCCCCTCGCAGGAGTGTATCTCGCAGTCAGCCGTGAAAACCAAGTTTGAACAGCACACTATCAGAGCTAAACAGATAATAGATACTGTGAAAAACATTATGGACGCCATAAATGTGGCAGCAGCAGAAAAAAGGTAGGAGTCTTTTGTTTTTGGTATATCCAGATCATAGAGAGAGAACCATTTCCATTGCATTAATTTCCCTGTACTAGTCTAGACTTTAAAGTTCACTTATTCCTACTAGCAAGAGGTGGGTAGGGAATTTCTCTCACTGTTCAGTTTTAATACTGCTCACTCGCACCATTTCCTTATGTTTACTTGTTCTGTGTGAGGAGAAGCAAAACAGTTTTGAGGTGTGTCCAAGGATCACTGCATTCATGTTGTTGCTTTCTTCATTGTGAATGGATTATGAAGGTGGTTAGTTGACCCTATGAGCTTGTTTTTTGTCTTCATTTTAGAACTGTAAGGAGTCTTTCTTGTTGTAACCACCATTTTAGAAGCAATACTGAAGCCCATCTCATCTATAACGTCCTGTAAAGGGAAAAGGGTGAATGAGCAGGAGAGTGTGAGGGAAAGTGACAGCCAGGCAGTTTGCCAGTGGTTAAAATATCACTTTGGGTGGACTGCGCTCATGTGAGCAATCTGGTCTGTGTCACCTTTGCTCCTAGTAATATTTCTTTCCTCCTTTTGCTTATCTAATACTTTCACAATTGTATTGATTTTTTTTTTGCTTCTGAGACGGTCACATACGCTTCGCACTTTGAGTAAAGAAATTTCTCCTAACTGCCCTTGATGCCTGGTCTTTTCTTACCTCCAGCTAATGTGCTGTTGTATATTAACCTCTCCAGTTTCCCTCCTTTCTACCTGTGCTCCTCATTCAGTGGACTACACAATCCCCCCACTAAATCTCAGACCCTTCCTGAATGCACCAGCTTCTGAGAGTTTTGCATTTACATCCCTAATCTGATGCATTTTGTCAGATCTTCGATTAATTCTAAGAATGCCACTCTTGAAGTCCTCCTCTTGCATCCATTGCTTCGTTCTCTAACTCTGCTCTGCCCCTCCCTAGATCATTTGAATCAGCATGTGGCGTGGCCACTGGCTGTTCAGCTTATGTAACTTAAGCCTTTAAACTATCCTCATTTAAGCTATGGGGGCCCAGCACTTCTTGAGAGAGTAATATGTGGTGCAGTTTGGGTGTTTTTATTTTTCCTGGTCTTCAAGATGAGAAATACAGTTTCATTGTTAAGCAGCAATCAAATGGTGCCAGTGAGCAGTAATAGGGCAGTCTGGTCAGAGGAATTGTCTCCACTAATTTGTAGAGATAAGTTAAGACTTAGAGGGCCAGTTTCACAAACAAGATTCTTCCCCTACCGCCCTTTCTTTTTCTTTAGTAATGATACATACAACAATTGGTACCCGAATTCCAAACGCACTCTTTGTAACAGAGATTCTGTATGAAAAGCTAACTGTAATCAGTTACATTAAGAAATAGCTGTAAACTCAATGTGTATTATACTTGCATTCTGACAAGTAGGACATTTGCTTATGTCAGTTGATAGCTTTGTCAGCCCAATATGACTTCCAATTCTTTTGACTGCTTAATAAACCCTCCTGTATTAATATTACATTTCTTTGTACTCTTATGTTTCTGGGAGAACGGCTAGTGATGGTGATTTCTTTTCTGTTACTTTAGAGTTCATTCAATGGAAGAGCGAGAGGACCAGAAAGATAGGTTGGAATTTGTTCGAAACCAACTGAACATTTTAACAGAGGATATTAAGAAAAAAATCAAACAGGTTACTGAGGAAGTAGAGAACAAGGTGGGTTGCATACAAAGAGCAAATGTCTTAGATCCAAACAAAGAAGGGAATATTTTCCATCTTTAAATTCACAGTTTGGTGGCTCACCCTGGTTTTCTTTGAGTAGTGTCCCTACGGGTGCTCCAGTTCAGATGCGCCTTCAATTGGAGACTTTTACTAGCAAAGCCCATGTGGCCCATGCACACATCCTCATGTACCCCCCCAAGGCTATATAGGGCTGAACAGGTGAACTGTCTTCAGTTCCTTCTCAGTTGCCTTGGCCTGAGAGAGCAGCTTAGCATGTCCACCTTGAGTGTGCCTCATCCAATTAGAATTGTTTTCTTAAGTACTCGTTTAGCTTAATATAGTTGTTAGTTTAGTTTTACTAGTGAGATGAGTGCCTTTTTTCCTCTCTCCTCTCTTTGGGGAGACTTGCCTTCCTTGGGAGGGTATGCCAAGCTCTCTGGGTTTCAACATTGCCTTACTTGCTGGGAGGCCATCCCAGTTAGCAATGGCCATTCCAAGTGTTTTAGCTGCCTAGGAGAGTCACACATTCCACAGAAATGTAACTTCTGTTCAGCCCTTAGATCCAGGGCAAGGAAGAATTAGGAGATCAAGCTCTCTTTGTCCTGCTTCAGAGCCAGATTGGGAGAATCCCTTGTACCTCAGTCTCTGGGCAGATCTAGTGCCCCTTCGACCTCGGCTCAATACCCCACAGAAAGGGGATGGTTCCAGAGACCTCCAGAGGCCCCAGGAAGCTTGCTCCGAAAAGACCTTGGTTTCCCACTAGGTCAACGGTCTCAGAATCATGGACCTCTTTGCCTGGTACCATAGAGGCTACAGTTTCCTTTGGCACTGACGGGGCTGGGAAGACCCCCATTTGAACTAATGGTGACCTGTTCCTTTCTGAACCAGTCTATGAAGATGGCCTTTTTTATTAGTCGTTATATTGGCTTGAAGAGGTGGAGAAATCAGGACCTTGATGCTGGATCCTCCTTTTACAGTATTCTTCAAAAACAAGGTTTCCCCTATGTCCACGCTGTAAATTCTTACGTAAGGTGTCATTCGAGTTTGATCTGAACCAGTCCTATCCGTTTAACTTTTCCCCCCACCCCACCCTCCAACCATATAACTCAGGACAGGAAGCTACCTTAGACATCAGATGAACATTGGACTTCTATCTAGATAGGACCAAACCATTTTGGAAACCTCTTAGACTATTTATCTCCATTGTGAACAGATCTAAGAGATCCACTGTTTCTATCCAGAGGCTACTGAGGTGGATTTCAGCGTGTCTTCTCACTTGCTATGATGCTGCCAATGCCGAACTTCCTGCTAGGGTATTGGCCCACTGTACAAGGTCACAATCAATGTTGCTGGCCCTACTGAAGGATGTTTCAGTAATTGAGATCTGCACAGTTACCACATTGTTTTCAATATGTACTTTCTCCAAACACTGTCTTGGTCCAGGCCTCTAGATCTGATGCAGCAGTTAGCAGTGCAGTTCTGTCTTCAGTTCAGGACTCTATTCCGAAGCGCCCACCTCCTCCTGGGTATACTGCTCCAAAGTGCGGGAAATGGAGCACCAATAGGGACACTACTTGAAGAAGGAGGAAAGGTTACTCACCCTGTGAAGTAACTGCGTTCTTCAAAGTGTATTTCTTTCTCCTCTGCTTTGGAGTTTCCTCTGTGGGACTTTGCGGTAGAGAAGGAACTGAGGGTGGTTCACCTGTGCAGCCCTATGAAGCCTCAGCAAGTCTAAGCCCTGCCTCTGCTGCTGTGCTCCCTGTGCTCGTGTGGCTACACTGCTGTCTGGCTACACTGCTACATTTATACACACTAGTTGGAAGAGTGCTAGCATGAGTACATAGATGTGATTTTCCCCCTGCACACATACATAGCTTTTAGCGTAGACATAACTAGTTCTTTGAGATGTGTTGTCCACATGTATTCCACAACCCGCCATCCTTCTCTGCTACTCTGGAAGCCTACATCAACTGGATTCTGCTTCAGTGAAGGAATTGAAGGTAGGTTTCACTCGATTCACCCTTTGTCTTCAGCTGTCAGGTGCCAGAAGGCAATGTCCCAATTGGCCACTACTATTTAAATCGATTCTGATCTCCCATGAATGGGGTGAATGTGCACCAGAAGTGGAATACATGTGGATAATGCATCTCAAAAGACTGCGGTTACTGTAGGAGGAGAAGTAGCCATTCTTAAATTACTTCTGGAATCTTCTTTAACGGAGATGTCTGGAAAAATAAGGTCGGAGGCTGCAGATGGTGGCCCCCTTTATCTGTCAGAACTAGCTAATTCATGAGGTGCTCTTTACATTGGAGGGGGATTTTAACAACAGACTAACTGTTCACATTTTTTGATTAATCATCAGAATGAGCAAAATGTTTTTAAGCTAAATAATCTAGTGTTGCAGTTAGCATTTTAATAATTTCCTCCTTTGCACTCTGTTTTTTTGTTTTGTTTTAATGGAAATCTTCTATTGCCATGTCTACATTTTAACATTTTCAGGTTTCTTCTGCGATGACTGATGAGATTTGTCGACTCTCTGTTTTGGTTGATGAATTTTATTCTGATTTTCACCCTTCTTCACAAGTATTGAAGCTGTATAAAAGTGTAAGTAGTACCTGAGTGGTTTCATGAAAATAATTTGTCATTCACCTTGGCTCCTAGTTCTACCTTTTAGTATGTTAGTTTTAATAATTCATGCACTGTATACTCTTTGGGGAATTCTGTGCCGCTGCACAATGTAGAATTTGCGCAGAATTAATGTTCTGTGGAGAATTTCATTTCCCCCCCCACACACAGAATTGGTGCTGCTGGCTGCCATTAGGGGCTGCTGGACCCAGCAGAGCCCAGCTCTCCAGCTCACAAATACAAGACACTGCCAGGGACGGGGAGGAGGGGAAGCTGGAGAGTTCTGGGCAGCTTCAGTTCCCAGCAGGCAGTGTGCAGAAAACTCCATAAAGTCCAGGACCCAGCATCAGGCTGTTTCTCTCCCTGGGCTCTGAGGGGGAGGCGGTCCTGCGGAGCTGCTGGCTGCCATTAGGGGCTGCTGGACCCAGCAGAGCCCAGCTCTTCAACTTGCAAATTTTGCATTGTGCAGTGGTGCAGAATTCCCCCAGGAGTATATAGTATGTGAATTATTAAAAGTAACATAGTAAAAGCTATGAACTAGGAGCAGGTGTCTGGGCTGGGGAGGCATCCCCCAGAGCCCAGCCATGGGGAGGTAGGGAGTGCAGGTGTCTGGGCTGGGGTGGTGCCCTGCGGCTGGGCTCTGGGAGGATAGGTGGCATTGCTGTCTCGGGGGCGGGGGGCGCGGGCGGGCGTAAGGGGGTGTGTGTCTGGGCTGGGGGAGGGGAGGGTGTCCCGGCTGGGCTCTGGGGACTAGGGGGTGCAGGTATCTCGGGCAGGGTGCCCCGTGGCTGAGCTCTGGGAGTGGGGGTGTCTGAGATGGGAGCGGCAGAGCTTTCCCCCAATATGTGCCCAGTTGACACATGTGACACACCCAGATTGAGGTGCCCAACAAAAGCATAACAGAGAAACAGGAAGTGGGTTGTCGTAGGGTTTTCTTTAACTCTCTGCTCCTGGGGGAACGGGGGACAGACTCTTTTTTGTTGTCTGTATTGTTACAGACATACTTGCTGATAGGTATTTTGAAATAAAGTACCAAAATAATTGAAACTGGTGTGATTATATTGTTGTTTTGACAAATAAAAGATACAGAATTTTAAATTCCCCCAAGAATAACTGTACATTGTTTTGTGTAGGTAGTGTTCTTTCTTAGCAGTTTTATTATCCAATGTATCTGTGTATTTCTGTTATTAAATTAGATTACAATAACTAAATGATGGGGAGAAAGTTGCAAAAGATTTTGGAATTGTTTCCATTTTAGAGTTCGGGGGGAGAGGGAATTCAAGTTTTTTAATTAATTGAAATTTTTATCAGAATGGTCACTAAAATTTTTAGTTTGGTTTATATTTACTGGTTTTTCATAGATGAATCATTTTGCTAACCACTTTGAGAATACTTTTGATATAAATGTCAATTACAAAAAGTCACAAATTCACTGGACAAAATATTTCGGAGTCAACAATTCATGGAAATTTTCATTTTAAAAAAAGGCCATTTTTTGTTGTTTGAATTTCTACCAACTTTAACAGTAACTTTTAAAAGGAGCATACATTCCAAGATCGTCTCGTGAGCCTGGTACTCAGAGGCCCTGATCACGCTCCCATTAAAGTGCATGTCAAAATTTCCATTGACTTTAATGGTGTGGAATCAGTCTCCTATTGAGCAAGTAATCTACATTTCTAGGATTGAATGAGTATTCTACCTACCATCACTGCTCCCAAAGCATTTATACTTTGACTTCCACCAATATTGTTGATTGGTTTCTCTTTGTTCAGGCCAGTGAGGTGGTTGCCATCAGACCAAGACAATTCTGACTTTCCAAAGTAATATAGTGGCATTATGCCAGGGGTGGGTAAATTTTTTGGCCCGAGGGCCACATCTGGGTATGAGAATCATATGACAGGCCATGAATGCTCATGGAAATTAACAATTCAGAGATATTTAAATAAACTTTATTTAATAAATAATTTAATTTGAGTGGAAATAAACATAAAACCTTACTTACTATTATAAATATACTGTCATAATTAAACCAAACTTACCCCCTTTCCATACCCTCTTTGATTAATGTGAACAATGCAGCTGGTCACCCTTAACAATGGAAAATTAACACTACTAAAACATTAGTGTCACGTAAGCCAACAAGTAGCAGGCATGTGGACTTGCATGTTCCAGGCTCTGATGGCACGTGAAGCGCATTTGGGTTGTGCAGCTGGAGTAACATGCATGCCCTCACGCCCGTCATGCAGGTCCTGAACATGCAGGAGCGCCGGGCGGGGCAGGGCAACCCCGTGACCCTGCTCCCTGGCAGGAGAGGGGCAATGAGCTTGAGTGCCAGATTAAAAGGTCTGATGGGCCAGATGAGGCCGGTGAGCCGTAGTTTGCCCACCCCTGCATTATTCTCTCTGAAACAGTTGTGCTGAAAACTGAGACACATTTTTCAGCTACCTTTTTAATGATCGCAATGTTACAGATATCAGCCCTTTTTAAAATTCTAGTTACCGTATATACTCAATCATAAACTGGTTCGTTTATAAGCCACCCCCCCCCCCCCAAGATGGATAAGTAAAAATGGAAATTTTTTATGACCCATTCATAAGCCGACCCTATAATTCAGGGGTCAGCAAACTTTGGCTCCCGGGCCATCAGGATAAGCCGCTGGCGGGCCGAGACAGTTTGTTCACGTCGAGCGTCCGCAGGCACAGAGGTAAACCTAAGTAAACAAAGTGTCCCGGTGCGCCAGCGGCTCACCCTGATGGGCTGGGACAGCAACTGGTGGGGAAATTTGGTGGGGGAGAAGCTGGGGGTCAGGGGAGTAACCCCTGTGACCACCTCCCATATGACCCCACTAGCCCGGGACTCCCACACTCTCCCCATCCCATCCCTTCCCACCTTAGCTGGGGTGGGCCAGGTGAGGATGTCTCTGACCTGGCCGGACAGGCGGTGTGGCCGCAGCCTGCTCCGGTGGGCCAGGCCGGGTGGCGCAGCTGCTTCGGAGGCTGGGGGGAGAGCAGCGTGACCAGAAGCGGAGACACTCTGGCCCCGCCTCTTCCCTTCTGGCTCTGCTGGCTGTGCAGCCTCTCTTTGCCCCCTCTGTTGGGGGCGGGAGGGGCTGTGTCCCACCTCTCCCTCTCTATACCCGTTCATAAGCCGACCCCCTTCTCCGGTGCTTCCCTTTTTTACTAAAATAATTTGTCTTATAAACGAGTATATACGGTAGTTTACCATGAGAATTTATAATTTGAATGCATGATCATTCTCCAAGTTCTCCTCCTCCCCCCCATGGATAACAATATGTTCAAAGATTATAGGGATTTCTTGCTTTCAGCATATTTCAAAATTGTTCTAAGATAGCTGGCTTGTTGATATTAACTTATGTACATGCTTTCTTCATGAAACATTAGGAGCTCAACAAGCACATAGAAGATGGTTTGGGAAAAAACCTGGCTGACCGTTGCTCCGCTGAAGTCAATCAGTCAATGCATCAGTCACAGCAGGAAATGATTGGTAATATTTATACAGAGTAATGTTACTTTCACACAAATATGAGTCTGAACATGGGCAGTCTCCAGCTTAACCCAAAAAGGACTTTGTCTGCGTAGAGTTGTTGTTTGTATTGGGGCAGCATCAAGAAGTCCCAATCATAGGTCACAGCCTCATATGCTAAGCACTGTACACATGAATAATGGAGAAACAGTTCCTCCCTTAACAATGTTTAATCCAAGTAAATTCCTACTTTTACTTGTTCCTGTCTAGACAATTACATACTGTGACTGGGATTTACTGAGTTATAATCTTATAACGCTTTACAGATCCAAAGTGCTATGCAACTGTTACTTCCCACAGGGCTTGTGGGGATTGGGTAGGAGTAATTATTATCCCGATTTGGAGAAGCTGTGAAACAGAGATTAAGTGATTTATTTGCCTGAGGTGATACACTGAGTTAGTGGTAGAACTGAGATTAGAACACAGGACTTCCCCACTGACTCTAGATCTGCTACCTTTCTTCCCTTCCTGTCTGTCTTTAACCTCTGTATGGCTAGCTTAGGGAAGGGAACTGAGTAAAATAACTTGAATTAACAGTGGCAATGTTAAAATATAGGCAGTACCTGATTGTCAGATATTTCTTCAGTGTAAGCCTTATCCTAGTTCACTCAGTGCAAACTAGGATTCTATCCTGAAGCTCACGTTTTGGTGCAGTCTCCTGTTTCTCTACTCCTTTTGTTAAACGCCTGTCCAACCACCCAATCTGAACTGATTCCTGCTAATGAAACAGTCAGGTCTTGAGGAAATATATGAAGCCTTTAGTGACCTATTCCTGAGATCTTGAGAAGTCACCTCTTTTTTATTTCTACCCAAGGCTATTGGGATTGGCCAAGTAGTCCTTTGTCCATCCTGGACTTCAGGACTCTAGCTAGAGATCTTTCTGATTGGTTCAGTTAATCTCTGACCATTTTTCCCCTTCTTGTCACCACTGCCTTTCTGGATGGCTTTTTCTTTTTCCATTTTGTTTCGCTGGAATGATCAATAGTTGATCCTAATGGGACAAACAACGTTTAAACTGTGCAGTGCACAGAGCTGAGCACTCTCTTAATTATAATGGAAATTGCTAAGTAGACAAACTGGTAGGTTAGGCCTCAGTTAATACTGTTGCTTAGGTGTTTGTATCTGGCTTTTTGAATTTCAGAATTAGTGCATCATATGACCATCCCAAGATGGAGTAAAATTTTGCATAGTAATTAAATTTTGCTCATCCACTTTGTTTTTAGAAAATCTGACGCCATTATTACCTTCTGGTGTTCAGAATCAGCTTCAGTTGCTAATTCCATGCAGGAAGTTTGACCTCAGTTACGATTTGAACTGTCACAGTCTGTGTTCAGATTTTCAAGAGGATATCACGTTCCGCTTTTCCCTGGGGTGGACCACCCTTGTAAACCGCTTCCTAGGCCCAAAGAATGCTCATAGAGTGCTACTCGGGCTGGCAGATCCAACCTCACAGGTGAGTGCTTCCCAGGTCTTTCAGAATGGATTGGGTTGATATCTGATGTTTTCTATACATTATTTTACATGTGTATTAATAACTTGGTGTGTTGTCTGCTCACCATGTTCCCTTTGTCTGAAACTTGTTTTGGTGAGGGTTGTTATTACTGGGTTATATTCATGGATGAAATGGAGCCAGAACATCTTTCTAGTACTTCCTGCAGCTACTGTGTGTTCTTGAGGACTCTGATTTTTGTTTTACCTCTGTATCTAACCTTGTGGTCACCTCTTCATTTACAGTTTTTGTATAATTAAAGTGGAGCAAAGCCAGTCCTACTTCCCTCAACCTTATGGACTGTCTGACTAGTTGGGGCAATGGAGTTTTTAAATGTCAACACTAACAAGTGGAAAGAAACTATGGTTTCCTGCTGTTGTGATAAATGTAGCAATAGCCGCTAGGGCTCCAGATGTTATCCCTCCCTGCTCCCCTTATAAAGCTGGAGAGGCTGTTCAGATCTGGGATTTTGGTTCAGCCCATCATGAGGTCACCATGAAATTTGGCTCTAGGGTCCACTTAGAACTTTGCCCTAGCTTCAAAGTAAAAAAAAAAATCATGGGTGGATGGGTCCATTTGTAGGGGAGTGAAGGGCTGAAAGAACTGCCAGATGGGCACAGGGCTGCTAGAATAGTGGAGAGTGGCTAGGAGTTGATGAGGCATAGTGGGAATCGAACAGAACTAACTACAGTCCAGTCTAGAAGCCTTAATTATATTTCAGGAATTTGGGGCAGCTCTTCGCTTCTTGACCTACCCCTGTCTGGGTTGATGAGGAGATTTTCAGGAAAGACCCATCTCTTGTTAAGTTACTAATCAGTTTGCTGAACAACTAATACTCCATTACTGCTGTTCAGGGTTAAACAAATGAAGAGCATTTTTGAATCTTCGATGATCTTATCCACTTAAAAAAAAAAAAAAAAAAAGTTCAATTTTTAACCCTGCTTATGGGAAAGCAAAATAAATAATAAAACCAAGCAGTTTGTTCTAGAGTTCCATAATGCTTATCACTCCGTTTGCCTTATTCTGCTCTTCTAGATCCCTCGTCCTTTAGCTTCCACCCCCTCTGCCACCTGTCTTCCTGCCGTAACTCCAGAGAACATATCACAGGAGGAACTCATGGTTTCTTTGGTAACGAGTTTAGCTTCACTAACATCACGGACATCTATGAGCATCATCATCGTTGGAGGAGTGGCAAGTAGCATTAGCAACCACCTCTATAAATGGAAAGCATGGCAGAGACTATTCCAAATGTACTCTTTTGACTGTTTGGGATGCCATCACTGCTGCATAGAATTGATGCTTGCTCTTTAGAATCAGTCTAATTAGCAATGGGCCTAGTCCTCAGATGGCATGAATCAGCATAGCTCCATTCAACTCATGACTTAAAAAGAACTATGTCGAATGAAGTTAGTCTTACTAAACAATAGGTGCACTTTCCTTTCATGCGCTTGATAAGCCCCTTGCAATCACAGGTGAAATCTAAAAATTAGTATTTAGCACAGTAAAGAATTGTTTGCTAATCAGTTTAGCCAAGGTTTCTTTGTAAATGGCTACAGAATAGTTAATTTAAAATACTTAAACTGAGTGATCAGTTTATTAGATTTCTTTGGTCTCCATTGTGGGTTTTTTTAAATTTACTCGTCATAGGCAAAGGCTCCAGGAATCAGTCATGCTGTACTCTAACCTATATGACTCTACACCATGGTTCCAATCCTGCAACCCTTACTTAGGTGAATAAGGGATGCAAGATCTGTGGCATCAGAACCACTTTGCAAACTAGATGGGGTATCTGGGATAAATACTTTTTGTCTAATGCAGCAAAATCTTTACATCTTCATGGCTAAATAGCACTGCAGTAAAGGGTATAAGATGCATTAAATGCTCGTAGTAAGTATGTAATAAGAAAACTGGCTGAGTAGGGTCATGTTGGAGCCTATATTTATTCCATACAAATGTGCTCAGTTTTTAAATTATAAAATGATTTGATTTTTTTTGTCAGACTCAATTTGGAATTTCTGCCTCTTACTTTATCACTAGCAATAAAGATTCTGTAATCTGAATCTAGCTAACAGTTCTGCAGCTGATGCACAAGGCAGATGTAGCTGAGTTGCTCTGCAGTGCTACCTGGATGAAAAACATGTTTTGTTAATCCAGTCGGACAGAAAGGTACAAAGAGAGCAAAAACCTTAAACAGGAAGTTGACACTTTTCTATCTTCTTCTAATTCTGACCGTACTCTGACAAAATACATTCCATAGAGCGACTGTCACATAACTCAGCTCAGGTCATGAAAAGATGCTTCTTTTTCAGGTTTGGAGAACTGTAGGCTGGAAACTCATCTGTCTTTCCCTAAGCATGTATGGAGTATTGTATCTCTATGAGAGACTAACCTGGACAACTAAGGCAAAAGAGAGAGCCTTTAAACAGCAGTTTGTAAACTATGCTACTGAAAAATTGCAGATGATTGTCAGTTTTACTAGTGCAAATTGCAGCCATCAAGTGCAACAGTAAGTATTATACTTATCACTGTAGTCACTAATACAGGAAATACATTTCAGTGGATAATCTATGTGCATGTATTTATCAATGAAAGTTACAATAGAGACTTGAAAAGATGCTAAGTAAGAAGGTTTAAAGGTCAACTTAAAATCGATTCAATTTAAAAAAATGAGCTAAAGTTGGGTCAATTACTATGGTGGCAAAGAATCCCCCTTTCATATTTTGTATGGTGTTACAGTCCTGTTTTGCACTTCACTGTTCGTGTAAAGACCTCACATAGCCACGATTACCTTTCTGACTGTACCGAGGGAGAGAGAAAACAAAGTGGAGGGAAAAAATATTCTTTCAGTTATAGTAGCCTTAGGTGGTGGTTGAACAAGGGGGAAGGGGAACTTCTCAGAAGCGTGGCTTTTAAGTTGATTGAGCCCCTTTAACAAAATGCTTATTTTTAATGAAGGAATTTTATGGACATTGTTTCACAGAAAAAGCATCACTTTTCTGGAGCTGTAGTTTTGTTAACCTTGGTTTGCGCATTCTTACTCTTTACTTGACTTTAAACTAGTCCAGTTCATGTTTAAGAGCAGTCGCCAGCAAGCTTCCTTAGTGCCTAAGCACTTACATTATGCAATTTTTCATTAGCACTTAGCAGCAAAAAATATTCATGCTGTTGCCGAGAGATGAAAATAATGCCCTTCTTTTCCCATCATTCAGAGACGTTTTGACTTGTACAATAAAAAGCACTTATGGAAAAAGGATGGTGGGACAGATTCATGCCTAGCGTAATTCCATCTAAATCGGGCTGAAGTGGATTAAGTTATGCCAGGGATGAACTTGGCCTGTAACATTTAAGCCTTTTATCTTGTGTTTAAGATGCCCTTTTAAATGGTCTGTTTCTTTTGGATAAATGGGGGATTTACACAATAACAAAAGAGACAACTCATATGGGTATTACAGCATAATTATTTGAAATCATACAGTTAATTTGTGCCTGATAACTGTGCTTACCCTGGCAAAACAGCAGAATGTGAAATTCTTACCCCAACTTGTATCCATCTGAGGATCTAGAATGATTCTCAATCTCTATGTGCAGTTTCTCTGCCAAGCAGCTTATTATATAAATATGAGAGTACGCCTCTGTTCTAATAGGCAGCCATAGTCGCATCCTTTTCACTAACACTGAATCACTTAAGACTCAGGATGATGGCTTGGCTTTTAGAACCTTCACCAGTTTCACTATATTCAGTGTTCTGAAAGGACTGCTTCCCTCACTCCTCGAGTGACCAGACATCTCCGTTCTATCGGGACAGTCCTGGAGGTTTTGTAAGATGTCTCGGTGTCCCAGGAACATTTTCTGAGCCAGTTTGAATTGTCCTGGTTTTTCATTTAATCTATCAAAATGTTTGTTTGGTATTGTTGTTCCAAACAGAACTGGCTCTGTATTTACCAGGGACAGTCAGTTAGTGGAAGGAGCGTTCAATGTGGTGAACACGGTTTGAAGCGATGAGAAAAGTCAAATGAATGTAGACTCTATCAAAGCTGTCAGTTTGCTCAATTTGAATGTTGGTGACACTTGTTCCGTGTTTCACGATAAACTCATTCAGATGCTAAGGGCTAGATTGAGAAAGCTACTTAGGCCTAAGAGCTTAAGTCCAACAGCTTTGCACATGCCTAGTGGTGGGAACCGTGCCTAAAGGCTTGATGCTGCTAACTAGTTGCTCACAGCCCTCACTCATAGCAAAGTCCCTGTGGTTTTCTCAAACGAGGTATTCTCCCACCTGTTGTCCTGATCCAGGAAGTGTGCTCAGAGTATGCCTATCGGATCATGCCTCACACATAACAGACAGCTGGTGGGTGTCCCCAGAATACCCCATAGTCTGGCAACTAAGGCACTCATGTGGGACATGGGAGATCCAAGTTTGAATCCCTCCTCTGCCTGATTTGGAGGTGGGAGAGTTGGGTTCAAGTGAAAACCCTAACCACCAAGCTATCGAGTCACTCCCTTTATCTCTTGTCCAATGGCTATTTAATTATTTATACGAAATGGACCATCTCCAACAGGAGAGATGGAGAGACATTCCAGAGTAATCAATAACCTGAGAGACACCTGAGGAGTGAGGGAAGCAGTCCTTTCAGAACACTGCCTATAGTTAAACTGGTTAAGGTTCTAAAACCCAAGCGGTCAGGGCACTCACCTGGCAGGTAAGAGACCTAAATACTAGGGATTGTAATCTGGGTTTCCACATCCCAGGTGAGTGCTCTAATCTCTGGGATATCAGATATAGAGCCCCCCTCTTTCTGCCCTCCTGCCCCCAGCCCCAGAGCTGATTTGACCTAGGTGCCCAACTCCAGGAGAGGCTTCACAGCTGAGAATCCCAAACATAGATAGGCCCCTCCCTTCAGCCTGTCAGGCACCCAAATTCCCTTGTGAACCCAGGCCTAAGCCTGAACCCAGTCCACTGCATTTCATTCTTAGCGAATTTAGGTGGCTCCCTACTCAGCAACTTGATTCTGAGAATCCCTTTCTTAGGCATCTAACTCTTCTCATGCATTGTTTGGGAAGCCTGGCACCTAACTTGGAGCTGAGAATTCCACTAAGCAGCAGGACACCTAGGAGTCAGGCATTGCAACACCTACATCCCTTTGTGAATCTACCCCCAAGTTAATAGCAAAAATCCACTACTCTGAGAACAGTCTCCAGCTTCGGAGTCAGAAGCCGGCAGTAGCAACATCAGCATATATTTAAAACAAGGTCTATTTTGTATTATTTTTTCATGACCCTAAAAATGCCACCACCACAGTGTGTCTGTTCTATTGATGTTTCAAGAGATCATCCCTTTGCTCATTCTTCCTCGTGCTGTCTGTCTTTATGCAATTGTGTATAGCAGTTGGTGGCTGATTGCATTGTTCTGCTCGTGGACTCTGAAGTGCAGTGTAACACAAAGTATGATAAACTGTGATTACAAACTTGTTTTCCTTTAGAGAAATGGCCACTACCTTTGCTAGACTGTGTCAGCAAGTCGACGTTACTCAGAAAAACCTGGAAGAAGAAATTGCTAGGCTGTCCAAAGAAATAGATCAGTTAGAGAAAATACAGAGTAACTCAAAGCACCTAAGGTAATGATCCTTTTGTATTGACTCAGCCAGTTGCTTGAGAGAGAAATCTTGAACTAGCCAGCTGGAGAGAAACTGAAATCCTGGCTCCACTGAAGTTTGTGAGCTTTGCCATTGACTTCAGTGGGACCGAGATTTCACCCCCATGTCTGTAGTCATGGCAGTACTGTATCATAAAATGTGTGTGTGTGTGTGTGTGTGTTTGCTGCTGTTTTTAGCTGTTAATGAGCATTCTGACATGTGCCTTGAAACTGTGGTGCAGGGTAAAGTATGGTAATATATGTATCTTGTACACAGTGGCACTGAAACACTTTTAATAGTGGGGTGCTGGAAGCCAGCCCCCCTTACGCCTGTCTGCCCCCAAGCTGGAGCCAGGAGCAGGGCCGTGTCTCGGGGGGGGCCAAGGCTGGGGCCACAGCTGGGAACTGGGAGGGGGGGGGGGGCGTGCGGATTCCTGCACCTATGCTCGTACACCAGTAGCAGCAGTTGTGTTCTTTTAAAGTTATGTTCGCCAGTTGTGTTTTCTCTGGGGGAAGTGGGGAAAGTCTAACAAAATATCACCCCATCCTCATGTTGATCTTTTTCTCCCTCTGTGCCTGGTTCCTTTTCTCTGCCCAGTAAAAATGGATTTCTCAAGAATACTTTATCAAGCTCTAACAATACATGTCACTTCCCTGCCTGAGCAACTTTTTTCCCCTTGGAGATGGGGCATGAGATCCTAAGCAGGGCTTGGGTACAAAGCTCTCTCCATAGGAATACTCTTAGCTGGGAGTAGGGTAAATTCAGCTCCTGTATTTCATCCCACCTCTTCTCGCTCATCCAAGCAGGACCCCTTTCTCTTTTGGAGATGCCTTCCCAGTGCCAGTGGACCCCGACCCCTTCCAGCAGGCCGACAATGCACCCTTTTGTCTCCTCACCTAACAGCCAGTGGGGCAACAGTTGGCTTTGTGTCCGTTTTCTCTCCACCCTTGGCTTGCCATTGGGTGCTGCACACTGTCCTCAGGCTGAGTCCCTTGCTCTGCTAAAAATGTCAGTTAAAAGGGGTTTATCTCAACCAGCATTAACTACAGGAGCCCTCGTGTAAACAATTTCGGTGTGTTTTTAACCCTTTGTTGTGTAACCCTACATGGGCTTCTCGGATTGAATGGCGTTGAAAGCATTGCCAGTAGTCCATATATCCCAGGACTCCCAGTGGTGCCAGCAGAGATGCTGAAGGGTGGTAGCAACGGTGAGACGTTCTTAGAAAGTTTTGCTAATGTAGACAGGAACTGGGAGAGCAGAGCTACAAGGAATGGTGGCGGGGGAGGGGCTGTTCTTGCTCCCAGCACCAAGAAATCCACGGTCCCTTCTAGCACAGTGATTCCTCGTGCCTTTGTGAAACACTTAGGAACTAGCCCCTCGCTAAGGTGTTACATACTCAGATTAGCCAGCATCCTGAGGTTTAAAGGTATGTCTACACCGCAAAAAAACCACAACACTGCAGCAAGTCTCAGAGCCTGAGTCAACTGATGCAGGGTCATGGGGCTCATGCTACAGGACTAAAAATAATAGTGGAGATGTTCCTGCTAGAGTCTGAGCTCTGAGGCCCCTCCCCCCTCACTGGGCTCCAGCCTGAGTGGAAACTACACTGCTACCCCAAGTCAGTTGCTCTGGGCTTTGAGATTTGTGTGTGGTTTGGTTTGGTTTGGTTTGCAGTGTAGATGGACTCTGAATCTCAAACCCTGACTGGGCAGAGCACATAAGCACTTGTTACAGTGCTCTTCTGAGTCAGGTGGTCTAAGTAAGATTTCTCATGTCCTGAATTTCATTACTAAAAAGTAAAGAGGCTGAAGGCTCGTGTGAGAGTTTGGATGCATGCAAATAAGCCTGGGGTATTGTATTGCTACATGTGGATCAATCACTTTTCTCTTGTTTGTTTTACAGAAACAAAGCCCTTCACCTTGAAAACGAGCTGGATGTTTTTACAAAGCATTTTCTTCAGCAGAATAAATAGACCAATTTCTTTTCAGTGCTGGCTTCCTTGGGTAACTGCCTGTAGGACACAATTATAGAATGACACATTGCTCCCCTGTGGAGTCACATGAAATGACTTATATTTTTAAAAGTACCTTGATTATACTTGTCAGATACTGTAACGTCCAGTTCACATTTTTGCAATGAACTGTATCTCAAAGCTCTGGTAAAGAGAAATTTTGCAAGAGCAAAATGATAATTTATATTTACTGACAGATACTGAATTTATTCTTCTGGAGACTTAAAATAAAAAAAATAAACCCTGTATTATTTTGTTTTAGTATTTACCAGTGGCAAATCCCACCTTCCTGGCATCCGGGAGTTATGCAGGGAGAGAATCCATCATTTCTTCTCTCCCTCACATCAGTATCAATGTCTCCCAGTTCTCTAGAAATAGCTGGTGGTGCTGCTTTTTCATATTTGTTTTATGAATGAGAATATTAGGTGAACAGCTCTAGCAGCCTAAAAGTGCTTCTTTAGATTATTTGAATTCAGATAAAATCAGTTGGGCTGGACTGTTACCCTGCTTCTGTTTATTTATAGATAGACCTGCCATTTTTACTTGTAGACATGATGCTTTCAAGTAAACTTGATTCCTTGTAGGGATTTTGGAAAGCTTTAAAAATTCAAGCATGCTGCAATGATGGAATGGCAGTGTTCATCAAACAGGAATAGTGAAAACCAAAGTAAGTTAATGTGTATAAAGTTCAGGTGAATCTATCCTGTGCAGCATGCAAGCCTCTACCTACAACAAAGAGGGGGCTTCTGCTATACAATTGATCTACACATCCCAAACTATGCAAAAATTCAGCTTCAGTATCAAAGTTTTTATCTAAGCACACTTGGGAGGGCATGCTATTTTCTTGTCACCTGGGCAAGTGATGTAGCCAAGCCTTCAAATATTTCTCACTACATCATGAATACCTGCCATGTTCTGGTGTGAGCATTATAAATTGAATTTCTCTTCAGACTGTATACATTTGGGAAACAATATTGCATTTACCTGTGGATACTTTCCATATTGTTTGCTTCCTTCCCCAACCACTTGGTTAGGCACTGTCTTAAGTCCCTGAATTATTTAGCTGCCAACTGCAGGTATGCCTTTTTGGTTTTTTTAAATGTTGGCCACTAGCTCCCTCTGTTCTAGCTTTGTGAGAAGTGTGTGGATGTTTCCATCTTAATCAGCTTTTAAAGAGTGGTAGTAGGCCAGGGACTGTCAATAGATGTTAGCACTGATACCCAAGTGCTTCCTGATGCAGACCATGTGCAATTTCACCTGTATTTTATAAACAGGCTTTTAAAAAATATTTTAGGTGGTGAAAGCCTTCTGAATATTTATATATCCTTTATGAAAGTGCTTAATGCTGCGAAATCAGGTTTAAAACCAAACTTGAGTGACTGGTGGCTTAAGGCACATTTTTATGGTTGCGTGAGTACTTGCTGGGATTTTCCACTAATTTTACAAAAAAGGGCTAATTAAATGCACTGTTTTTTAAGAACAGGAGTACTTGTGGCACCTTAGTTAATTTGTTAGTCTCTAAGGTGCCACAAGTACTCCTGTTCTTTTTGCGGATACAGACTAACACGGCTGCTACTCTGAAACCTGTTTTTTAAGACTTACTCAATACTTTATTTTACAAGCAGGAAGTGATCACTGAGAAGCTGAGTATGCTGCATGCTAACTCTCTCCCTTTGAAGTGTTTCAGGGTCATAATTTTCCTTAGTGTTGTGGACATTTGAGTATGCTACTGGTTAAAGATGTTAAGATGGGCTGCAGCCCAGCTGGTTAAATGTACAGAAATTATGCAAGGGGAAGAGTTGCAAATGTATTTATAAGAAGTTTATTCTTTGAGAGCATTTCTAGACTGGTTTAATTGGGGGGGGGGGGGAGAGGAAGAGAATGCTGCCCCTTTAACTTATTGAATTTAGTTTGGCAGATGAGTTGGTAACTTAGACGATGCACTATTCCTCATTTTAAACTTAGCACCTTCTGGTACACATGGCTTGTGAATGGGGTTGTCTTATTTGCATCTTGTACTCCTGGGAAGAGGGTAAAAGTCTCCTTCAGTAGCGTATGGCTCACAGCCAGATTTTTATTACAAAAACTGTTCTAAAGCATGAGACTTGTGTAATTCAAGGTTGCTTTAGTTTCCACTTTGTCATGAAGTGTCAGAATTTCCAGTCACTTACTGGTGTTTCCTATAGTTTTGTTGAAAGATGTCAAGTGAATGACCAAGATGGTAGCTGTGGAAATAAAATTCAGAATTCTTTCTATTGGAAGTAAAGTGTTAGTGTGGTTCTTCAGAAGAGTATGTCCTATAAAAGGAAGGAGACTGTTCCTTCATTGCTTGATGTGACAGCAGCTTCCTACAGATTCATAGAATATCAGAGTTGGAAGGGACCTCAAGAGGTCATCTAGTCCAACCCCCTGCTCAAAGCAGGACCAATTCCCAGCTAAATCATCCCAGCCAGGGCTTTGTCAAGCCGGGCCTTAAAAACCTCCAAGGAAGGAGACTCCACCACCTCCCTAGGTAACGCATTCCAGTGTTTCACCACCCTCCTAGTGAAATAGTTTTTCCTGATATCCAACCTGGACCTCCCCCACTGCAACTTGAGACCATTGCTCCTTGTTCTGTCATCTGCCACCACTGAGAACAGCCGAGCTCCATCCTCTTTAGAACCCCCCTTCAGGTAGTTGAAGGCTGCTATCAAATCCCCCCTCATTCGTCTCTTCTGGAGACTAAACAATCCCAGTTCCCTCAGCCTCTCCTCATAAGTCATGTGCTCCAGACCCCTAATCATTTTTGTTGCCCTCCGCTGGACTCTTTCCAATTTTTCCACATCCTTCTTGTAGTGTGGGGCCCAAAACTGGACACAGTATTCCAGATGAGGCCTCACCAATGTCGAATAAAGGGGAACGATCACGTTCCTCGATCTGCTGGCAATGCCCCTACTTATACAGCCCAAAATGCCGTTAGCCTTCTTGGCAACAAGAGCACACTGTTGACTCATATCCAGCTTCTCGTCCACTGTGACCCCTAGGTCCTTTTCTGCAGAACTGCTACCTAGCCATTTGGTCCCTAGTCTGTAGCAGTGCATGGGATTCTTCCGTCCTAAGTGCAGGACTCTGCACTTGTCCTTGTTGAACCTCATCAGGTTTTTTTCGGCCCAATCCTCTAATTTGTCTAGGTCCCTCTGTATCCGATCCCTACCCTCTAGTGTATCTACCATGCCTCCTAGTTTAGTGTCATCTGCAAACTTGCTGAGAGTGCAGTCCACACCATCCTCCAGATAATTAATAAAGATATTAAACAAAACCTGCCCCAGGACCGACCCTTGGGGCACTCCGCTTGAAACTGGCTGCCAACTAGACATGGAGCCATTGATCACTACCCGTTGAGCCCAACGATCTAGCCAGCTTTCTATCCACCTTACAGTCCATTCATCCAGCCCATACTACTTTAACTTGGCGGCAAGAATACTGTGGGAGACCGTATCAAAAGCTTTGCTAAAGTCAAGGAATAACACATCCACTGCTTTCCCCTCATCCACAGAGCCAGTTATCTCATCATAGAAGGCAATTAGGTTAGTCAGGCACGACTTCCCCTTCATGAATCCATGCTGACTGTTCCTGATCACTTTCCTCTCCTCTAAATGTTTCATAATTGATTCCTTGAGGACCTGCTCCATGATTTTTCCAGGGACTGAGGTGAGGCTGACTGGCCTGTAGTTCCCCAGATCCTCCTCCTTCCCTTTTTTAAAGATGGGCACTACATTAGCCTTTTTCCAGTCATCTGGGACCTCCCCCGATCGCCACGAGTTTTCAAAAATAATGGCTAATGGCTCTGCAATCTCACCCACCAACTCCTTTAGCACCCTCGGATGCAGCGCATCCAGCCCCATGGACTTGTGCACGTCCAGTTTTTCTAAATAGTCCCGAACCACTTCTTTCTCCACAGAGGGTTGGTAACCTTCTCCCCATGCTGTACTGCCCAGTGCAGCAATCTGGGAGCTGACCTTGTGCGTGAAGACAGAGGCAAAAAAAATCATTGAGTACATTAGCTTTTTCCACATCCTCGGTCACTAGGTTGCCTCCCTCATTCAGTAAGGGGCCCACACTTTCCTTGATTTTCTTCTTGTTGCTAACATACCTGAAGAAACCCTTATTGTTACTCTTAACATCTCTTGCTAACTGCAACTCCAAGTGTGATTTGGCCTTCCTGATTTCACTCCTGCACGCCTGAGCAATATTTTTATACTCCTCCCTGGTCATTTGTCCAATCTTCCGCTTCTTTTTTGTGTTTAAGATCAGCAAGGATTTCACTGTTTAGCCAAGCTGGTCTCCTGCCATATTTACTATTCTTTCTACACATCGGGATGGTTTGTTCCTGCAACCTCAATAAGGATTCTTTAAAATACAGCCAGCTCTCCTGGACCCCTTTGCCCTTCATGTTATTCTCCCAGGGGATCCTGCCCTTCTGTTCCCTGAGGGAGTCAAAGTCTGCTTTTCTGAAGTCCAGGGTCCGTATTCTGCTGCTCTCCTTTCTTCCTTGTGTCAGATTACCTAGGTGTGCGCCCCCCCCCCCCCTCATTTAAAGGGATATGCATGGCTGAGGATATCCTGCTCCCAGAGAGTAAGGCCACTATTTGCATTATTTTAAATCAACAGGGGAAAAACATTGGAGTTTAACTTAGGGTGACCAGATTACCACTATAAAATATCGGGACGGGGGGCAGAGCCAAAAAAGGGGGGCGGAGCAAAAAAAAGTTTTAAGGGGCCTGGGGCATTAGCAGGCCCCGCACGCTGCCCTCCCCGAGTCCCCGCGGAGCCTCCCGCCCCCTGGCCTGCCACGGGCATATGCGGGGCGCAGTGGGTCTGGGCGGTGGCAGCGCGGAACGGGCAGGAGTGGGGGGGGGGCGGCAGGTGCCGAATCCCCGCTGCTGCCAGGGAGCCCCGTGCCTCTCCCTCCCGCTCGCGGCTGTGGCTCCTTCCCGGCGGGACGCGCCTCCCGCTGCCCCGGGCATATGCAGCGCGTGTCCCCCGTGCCTAGTCTCCCTCCCGCCGGGAAGGAGCAGCTGGACGCGCGCCGCATGTGAGTGGGGCAGGCCGGGGGGCGCGTCCCGCCGGGAAGGAGCCACAGCCGCGAGCGGGAGGGAGAGGCGCGGGGCTCCCCGGCAGCAGCAGGGATTCGGCCCAGGCCCCTGCGCCGCCCACATGGCCCCTGCCCGCTCCGCGCTGCCCCCCGACCGGACCCACCGCGCTGCAGGGCTGGAGCAGCCTTCAGGCTGCGCTCCCGGCCCCGGGTGCAGCAGCCCGGGCAGAAGCCCTCTGGTGCGGCGGGGGGGCTCACAGCTGAGCCCCCCATCTCCCTCCCTTGCCCGGGTGCTGGAGCTGACTTACCAGCTCCAGGATCCAGCACCGCCGCCGCCCCCCCCCTCCCTCCAGGCTTGCACCGCCATGCTGCAAGCCTGGGAGGGAGGAGGAATGCTGGGGAAGAGGCGGGGCCAGGGCGGGGATTTGGGGAGGGAGCCAATGGGGGAAGGAGAGGGCAGAGCCGGGGCGGGGGGGGGGGGGGCGAGCACCGGAGCGGAAGGGAAAATTTCTTCTTTGTCCAGTGTCCCGACCAAACAATCTTTAGAAGATTGCCATGGTAGAAGGAAGGTTGTAAAATAAATACACACACTACAGCAAGTCTGGTTAAAAGCACTTGTTTATTGGTTACAATATCAATTCATGGCAACATCTTTCACTGAGCCACTGTACAAATACAAAGAAAAGATCCATTGGGGGGGAGGGGGAGAAGCTATAAACAGAGTTCATAGCAAGTGATTTTTTTTCAACAGGGAAGTCTATACAACAGCCCTGTTATAGAACAAGTGGCACAAGTCCTTGTTTTGAATTAGCTTAAATAAAAGCTTTAAGACTGTTTCTGAATACATACACAATCCAAAGGCAGTGCAGAATCACTTCATAATTGGTAACATTACTGAAGTTTTCCATCAAAGTAGTCAGCAACAAGTGAAAGTAAAATTAAAACCATTAGATGAGAAATGCTGGGCAATCAGAGTTAAGTGCCAAATTAAGAGTCAAGCATGTTTAAAAGAAATTAGTTTTGGACTCCTTTGGATGTAATATGTAGTACAAGTGTTCAGATGCTTTTTTTTAAAAAAGGAGAAACAAATAGAGCACCATTGTGTAAGTAAAACAAAGGCTTGAAATATCTAAGACTATTCCACTGAAGTCCATATTAGTCAAAACCTAAACATACTGTGTGGTATAAGAATGTCAGGCACATTTAATCTGTTATCAGTTATAATCAATTATTAACACTGTTCACACATTTACCATAACAACACTGCATTAACATTCTGCATGTATTTTACACAACCAGCAATTGGATAAAAAGGCTTGTGGTGCCTCTGAAGTGTAGGAAGTAGTTTTACCAGCATGCATGCCAGATTACTGTATACAAAGTGCACCATCAACCCATGCTTAATTACTTTTA
Source organism: Chrysemys picta bellii (assembly GCF_011386835.1). NCBI lineage: Eukaryota > Metazoa > Chordata > Testudines > Emydidae > Chrysemys > Chrysemys picta. Next base: position 11,231,588 of record NC_088799.1, on the reverse strand, counting down.
CAGGAAATGCTATCTCAAAATCTGTCATTCTGCTACACAACCATTTCATACCAACTATTTGAATTAGCCAATACCTATTCTCACCAACATTTTAAAGCACAGCACTAAATCTAGTGGAGGTGACAGTGTCCTCAACGAGGAAAGACTAAGCACTCTTGGAATGTTTTTCACAATATCATCATTTCACCCTAAAGTAATGTGAACTTCATGATAGGACAAGTGGTTACATTAACTGAATTAAAGAGTTATCTATTTCCAATCCATGCATTATAGTATGCACATAAGGACTAGCTGGTATGTCAATTCAGCACTGCCAAATCAGGGTCAACCTCTCTCCTCAGAAGAAAGCAGTTCAAATGAGTTTTTCTACTCCAAAAGGACTACTGGACCAGCAGTTCTGTTAGAAACTTATGTGACATTCAGCAAGGCAGATGGTAATGACATTTAGGAGGAAAAGAGTCTACAGAGGGTTGAAAGGAGATACACACATTACCCATACTAAGTGATCTCGAGGTCCCTTCCAGTCCTAGCATCTATGAATCTATGAATCTATGAATGTACATTAGCACAATGCCATATCAAAGCTTTTTGTGGTTTCTAGAATCTCACCCAGTATTTTTACTAATAAAGTGATAAAGGCTGAGTATACCTGGGAGCAAGTTCAAACTGGAAGTTTGCTTGATCAGTATCCTTCACCATAAAGCTAATCAGCCTTATAAAAAAAAAAGTGGACGACAGCAGCTGTACCTGAATTAATCTGTAATTTCATCTGAGGCACATAGTTCCAGTTTCCAAGTGACAGCTTCAACCCATTACATTTTTGCTAGGCCATTTCTTTTAAAGTACATTTAAACACTGATTTAATATTAGAACAAAGCCTGGAAAGAGGTTACTTTCCTATCCATTACAACTTTTTGGCACAATAGTCATAACTGGTTTTAGTACTAAGTATTACTAATTCCAAAATCTCGTAAATATTTTTGTAACCACATAACATATTTGAAATTAAGATCGCTCTACAGTTTGGCAGTGGTAAACTTTTCACAATAGTTTAATGTGTACCCCATTGTGCTGTAAAATCCACTACCTGTATTAAACTAGTTCACCTGCATATCTGAGCTTATATTAAGCTACAGGTATAGATCTTTTAGTCTAAAAATACCCATGGAGACCTTTTCTTTGAGATGCAGGAGTCTGGATGAAAGCTTTCAAGTAAAACCTGCAAATGGTGGCTTATAGCAGAAGATGGGATTTGGTGCTTGGTTTAAAATTAAGCTGCAATTAACCTCTATCTTAATGAGTGTACCATCTTGAAAATTCACCCATAAGCAATGCTTAAAAAAAACTGAAATTGCTCATATAGGCCCATTATAGGACCTCAGTTTAAGATGTAATAAATGTCCTACTACTATACATGCTTTAAAAAAGGCAAACAATCCAAACAGACTTATACCAGGACTCCAACAGTAGCCACTATTTTGGTGTACATTCGCCCCAGGAGTTAAATATTTCCTCAGCTGTTGACATCCCGTTACCCTTTTAAAACCTGATTTACTTACAAGTTAGACAGCAAACATCTATACTGCAGTATAAAGGGAAATAGTTTATGATATTTAATTGCAAGTATGGGAAGTCACTTTACAACACTGGCAACTAGGAGGTCACTTCAAGATGCACCTTTAATGAGAAACTATTTAGTAATTTAAATTTTTCCTCTAAGAGTTTACTAGCAAATTTTCAGAATGATTCACTCAAACCAGAAGCAGCTACAAGTTTAAAAATCAAAGGCACCATTAAAAAATATCAAGTGTTCTGCCTGACCTCAAAGAGCTGCCCTCTTGGAAAAAGATACAAATATTCCATAAATAATTCTGTTAATGCAAACAGATCAGAAAACAAAATAATCTTGCTGAAAAGAAAATGCAAATGAGTTTCTGTGATCTACAGCATAACATGATTTTGGTCCTACACCATAATCTGCCTTTAGTAAGTGTATACTGCTCCAGCACGGGATGTGCTTTTTAACGGATACTTAATTTACTACAGTTGGCACATTTATTGGCACCTCCACCGTTGTAAACATGGCATATTTACAGGCACAGTCCGGAAGTACTGAAATTAGAATTACAAGTGGTAGAAACTTCACAAACAGTGGTCTCAGCAACAATCTCTTTTCATATTACAGAATGCTGGGCACTTATGTTCACAAACTGACCCAAGGACATTTGGATACATCGCACCTTCAGGTGGGGGCAGCAGATTAACATTAACTTTCAGCTTTAGGGTAATTTGTTTAAATACACACATTTAAAATAAATCACTTTCGAGAAGCCAACAGAGAATGGCCCTTTCCTGAAAGTATCAGGTACTTTCATGCCCAACTCAGATTCCCCCAGGGACATCCATCACAAACATGGACACGCTGCCAGCACCAGAGTTAAGTGATCTTCATGGGTAGTTTCAAATGGGTTTGAGTCACATGATTGGTCATATACCTACACAATAAGAAAATGCTTACTAGCTCAAGTGCTCTCAGTGCCTTCCATTTTATAAGTGAATCATATTAAGATCAGGCATATAAAAGGAAATGACTATTTACTGTCAGTTTGCAGATTGGCATCTTATTAGATGCCAAAGCATAGACCACTGCGGTTGTAAATGAACTAGCAGGATTTTAAATTTAGAGTGCAACGTTTTTAGAGGGATCATAGAGATTATCAAAAAGGTTATTGTTCATTGTAGATAACATGGTCACTTCAACCATTACACAAGACAAGCATGTTCTTTTGTGAAATGTTAGGGTGAACCTCTAACTTTGCAGTTCTAGTAAGGGATTCACTGTACTTCCTAAGCCATCCGTAGGAAGCCTTCATAGAGAAACCCTCTTAAATCTCTTCATTTGCTGTAGTAGTTGAACAGCAACTTTGAAGAAATGGTAAAAGTGTACACAATTTATTCAGTCAACTCCATGCTAGAATATCACCTTGCTAGTGCATGGCAGCTGGAGTTTGCAGTGGATCAGAATCCTCTCATTTACAACTCCACTGTCAAAAGGAAAAAGCACTCACCCACTTAGTGACAGTAATGTGTTACTTGACTTATGTACTCTGTTCTTCTGATGCCAGCGTGTTAAAACCTTATTTTTTTATATTACATATATATGTACCTAATGGCATTAACATTCTCTTGGTGCTTGGAGGCCATGGCTGCTGATGGATGAACCAGGAACCACTGGCTGGAAGGAGTAATCCCCATGCTTAAATAGACAAATAGGTCTAGAAGTGAATAAGTAAGGCGCTAGGTATTACCACGGTCATCAGGGCCTTTTTAAAAAAAAAAAAAAAAAAAAAAAGGTAGTAATTCAAATGCCTTCCATTATAAAAACACATACATACCATTGGCTTCACTTTATCTACAGTAAATTCACAAAAGCGTTTAAAACAGCAATCTAGTTCATCCACTACAGAACTCAGAAGTGACATCTCAGGTTAAATGCAAAGCTATAAATGTAGTTCCTTAAAAAATGCAAACATATTTCTTTACATACAGACAAATGTTACATGATTGGCTGCTATAATGTGTATATTCTGTTATGTACAAAAAAAGTACAGAATTAGCAGACTTTGAGCACAAGCAGAAATCCCTCGAGGACAATCTAACCAAACCACCAAAAACAAAAAAGACTGGCTCTTAGTTTCTCAGTCACCATGATTATGTGTGCTGGCCTGGCCCCTTTTTAAAAGTCAGTGATTTCTCCACCCCCACCCCTATTTCTTCACTTGATTTTTTTCTAGTTTACAGAAAGCCTTTTTGTGTAATAATCAGTGAATAGAAAAACTTCACCTGCAAATACAAGGTAGAAATGTTATTTCACAGCTATAGGCTGCAGCATTGATCTCTCCAGATCTCAATGGAGAATGTACATGTTTGTCTCCCAGTTAATTCCAGATTCTGAGAAAACTGTCCCAAGACCCTGTAGCTACAGCCATGCCATCATCAGTAACACCTAAACAGCTGACACGGTTGTCATGGCCTGCAAGGACACCTGGAAGAGAAGATGGAGGAGGTTAACAGCGGAAGCTTTTCAAGTTTTGTACATTACTTTTCAGGTTAAATTCACCTCAAGACATCCTGGAAGAGGTTTTTGTTTGTTTTTAAGAGTGGTTAAGTGACAGAAGAAGTCTCCTCCGCTATGTTTTATCTTAAAAGCAATATTAGCTCCTCAACATTATGAGTTCGCTCCTATCTTGGGAAGTCCTGAACCCTTGAACCAAATATTTTAACTATTTTGCATTTGGATTTTCCCATTATATAATAAAGTAAATAAATAAATCAGAGGTGCTGACAATGTCTATAACCAAAACCAGACACGAAACCACTTACTGTACACAACAGAAAACCTCACATCTCTTTTCTAAACATCACTATTACCAGATCTGAAATTATGAAAAAATAAAATGCAAGAAAATAGGGATACAAATCCAAAAGTAAACCTTTACGTTGAGTAAAGGAAGAAGAGAAGATTTCACAATTCAACAGCAGCCGCAGGTATCATCACTGACTACCAGTGAACTAGTTTTACGTTTAGAAGTTACAGTAAGTGTTCCATGTTGAGATCCTGCTAAAGAAAAAGAACTGCAACTCACTGCAGATACCATTTACCAACCTGCTCTTTCCCCCTTCAGAGTATCCCACACATTGCAGTTGAAGTCATCATAGCCGGCTAGCAAGAGACGACCACTTTTTGAGAAGGCTACAGAAGTGATTCCACAGATGATATTGTCATGGGAGTACATCATTAACTCCTGATCTGCACGCAGGTCAAAGAGTCGACAAGTGGCGTCATCAGAACCAGTCGCAAATGCATGTCCATTGGGGAAGAACTGAAAATGAAAATGAGACAGGAGTTTGACACCAGAGAAAAAAGTGTTGCTCATGCACGGTTTCAAAAACAGCATGTAGAGATTGTCTTTACTGAGATATTCAGATACAGCACAATTTCATGAGCAAAAAGAAAAAAAGACAAAAATGGATGGTCAATAAAATGCAACTGTTGTGCACACACAATTGTGTTTAACACTTGTAGCATAGTACTGACCGAAAGGCAGGTGCATTCAAACTTTGCCCAGCCAAAGGCTTCATTGGCAAATTTCAAGAGACAGAGGGATGCAACTAATTAACCACACATCTCATGGAGTGGAGCATAGCCATTTTTTTCTTTGGCATGAGCCATGGAGACTGGCCTGTACACAATGTTCCACCTTGAGCTGGTCAGTCAGGTTGCTTGGATCACAACAGAGGACTGCAAGCAGGCACTTCAGCCTCCAAAATTCACACCTACTAAATAATCCGTATTAAGCACCTCATTGATTTAAATGTCAGTGAAAGGTACCAAGCACATTTCAGGATTAGACCCAAGCGTATGGGCTGCATTTCTCCACAGATCATGCTGCTGGTATTCCAGAGACGTAAGAATTTGCAGTGTTTATAAAAAAGATGCAATGTAGGTTTAGATTTTTTTTTTTTTTAATTAGTGGAGATATCCCATCTCCTAGAACCGGAAGGGACCTTGAAAGGTCATCGAGTCCAGCCCCCTGCCTTCACTAGCAGAGCCAAGTACTGATTTTTGCCCCAGATCCCTAAGTGGCCCCCCTCAAGGATTGAACTCACAACCCTGGGTTTAGCAGGCCAATGTTCAAACCACTGAGCTATCCCTCTCCCCAACCCATTTCATCACCTATTAAACAGAATTTGTGTCCTGTGGATCAGAACATAAAATGTGGCTGTGACAAACAAAGGAAATACACTCCAGTTTAGAAATATTACAAAGCTATTCCAAGGGTAAACATATTCAGCATTTTTAAGCACTAGTTTCACCATTGGTTTCCAGAGTTTAAAGATGCCCTTTTCTACAGGAAATCCAAATACACACTGGTTAACATAAAAGTAAGAGAACTGACTCCATCTTGAAGTTTTATTCTTTACTACTTAAAAAAAAAAACAGTTACTTACCTTCTTGTAACTGTTGTTTTGATATATTTTGCATATGTCCATTACACTAGGTGCGTACACATCTCATGCATCAGTGCCAGAGTTTTCCCTAGAGATACCCACAGGGGTGGCCACACCTGCACCCTCGCATGCTGTGTGCCCTGAGCAGAGGGTTTACCAGGGTGGAGCCACCGCAGCCTACCTTCAGTACCTTCACACTGTATCTTCTTCCGTCTGGTGTACACCAAAGAGTGAGGTCAACCGAGCTATGTCGCTCAGTGATGTGAAAAATCCCAACCCCTGAGCAACGTAGTTAAGCCAACCTAACCCCCAGTGTAGACAGTGCTAGGTTGAGGGAAGCCTAGTTATTGCCTCTCATGGAGATGGATTACCTGTGCTGATGGGAGAACCCCGCCCACTGGCATAGGTAGTATCTATACTTGAAGTGCATCTGCAGCTGTGCCACTGTAGCGTTTCAAGTGCAGACAAGCCCTCAGATGAGACGCTCCAATGCACTGGGGAAGGAGGGTGGGTCACGTAAAGAACATATGCAAGACATCTCAAAAGAGCAGCTGCAAGGAGTAACCATTTTTTCAAGCGATTGCACATGCCCATTATACTAGGAGACTCCCTTGTAGTTTCCAACAGAGCTGGGACTAGGATTCTCATCAGAAGAGGGACTGCGGAACTGCTTTCCCCACATTTGTGTCTTCTCTTGACGTGGTAGTAATCACATAATATCTAGCAAAGATGTGGACTGAAGACCACGTTGCCTCTCTGCAGATGTTCACAATATCGATGCTTCCCAGAAATACTGCAGAAGCTGCGTGTGCTCTGGCTGAATGCAGAGAGCTCTTTTGAGAAGATGTTAGGCCCTTGATCTTGTAGCACATGAAAACACAGCTGGTGATCCACTTGGATAGTCACTACACCGTTACAGGACACTCTCATTCGTTCTGCCCAGGAGATGAATAGCTGAAAATAGACCCAAAAGTGCTTTGCTCTATCTAGATAAAAAACCAGTGACCAGCAAACATCCCAAGCGTGGAACTGTTGTTCATCATTATGAGCACATGGCTTTGGAAAGAAGACCAATATATAGATTAGTCAAGGTGGAAATCAAATACTACCATGATGAAAAATTAAAGGTGCAGCCTAACCTGTACTTTGTCCCCCCCAATCGCCTCCCCTTTTTTTTTTTTTAAGGTTGTGTGACACACTACACTCCAGAGGAGCGCCCTATAACCCCCATATTCATCATTTGTATATAGTTGTGATATTGCATACAAAGCATGCCTTGTAAGGTATCATGGGAAAGGTTATGATCTGCTGAAACCCATTGTTCCATCTAAATATATGTATCATTAATGCATATGAAGTTATGAGAATTGTGTTATATGGCTGTCACTAAAATATGCTGTGGGAAGCGCCCAGATACTAGCTCCCCAAAGACAATAACCAAGGGGATAAACTACCCGGGCGGGTGTCGAACCACCATCAGTCATTGTCCAGATAAGAACAGATTTAAAATTTTTATTCAAGTTAATGTTTAAAATTAAATATACACAAGTTAAGAGGGAAGGTACTGTACATCTGGGGTCAGGCTTGAGTTATGAGGGATTACAGGTAACTGTTGCAAGGATGAAGTGATACATACATATCACATAACCGGCATAGACCCAGATTGGGGTGCAAGAGTTTTTTTAAAGTGTCAGTGGATAGGTGGGCTCAGGTACGCCACCCATGGGATTTATAAGGAGTCCAAGTCAGTATCAGTGCAGCAAATGAGTACATGGGTGGGGTGCGTCCCTTGGTTTGTCAGGGAAGGAAGTGGGCTATTTCCCTGGTCGGCGGTCTCAATTACTCAATGTGGTATTGACTGTGTCCTGTGACGTGTTCCATATAAATGTCTCTCGACCACCTGATGGTGTCGGACACCATGAGCTGTATCATGAGCCGGGCGTAGCGTCGACCGACTCCGCACGCTCTCAGTACCGGCTTGTTGTCGGGGTCCCACGAGTCCAGGGCTCCCACGATCAGGGCGTGTATCTGCATCTCATAGCCCTGGGCTCTCAGGGTCTCGGCCAGTGGGGTGTACTTCGACACCTTCCGTGCTCGGGCCCCGTGGAAGGCCGGTGACCGGTTTTCAAATGGCACCGTGACGTCTACCACGAGGACCTTCTTTTCTGCGTCCGTCACGACGATGTTGGGTCACAGTCTGCTGTCTGTCCCGGGGATGGCGGAGTCGAGGGAGTCTTCCCCAGGGACGGCAGGATGGCTTTCACCAGCCAGTTCTGGATGGTGTTGTGGCGGTGCCGCCAGGCTCCGGAGTGGGGCAGGGTCTCGTTTGCGTAGCTGCACTTCCTGCAGCACTTGTCCCAGTTGCCGTGGCAGATGGCTCCGTTGAGGGGAACGCAGTTGAGTCGGGTCCTGTGGTCGAACCACCAGTTGGCGAACCTGGTGAAGCTGCCCCCGGGGAGGAAGTGGTTGCTGGCATCCCACTTGCTGGACACCTCGAACATCTTGCCCTGGTCCGGATTCCGCTTGAGGTTCTCGGCATAGTGGCAGCGGATGGCGTCTTTCAGGGTCCTTTCTAGCATAGCTCTGGCGGTCAGGGGGTTAATGGTGGTGTGGTCCAGGGTCTTTATTCGTGGCACCAGTATTCCCAGCACTCCTTGCACCACTTCCAGCTGCAGCCGATCCTCTTTCCCAGGAGTCTCGAGGCGTTGCGGGTGCGGGACCAGAGAGGGGACAGGTCTCCCCCCTCTCTCCCGAACTCAGCCTCCAGGGAGCCACTGAGGTAAGTGGCGACGTCCTGCTCGGAGGGGGCCCTGCTGAATGACCTGCTTGGTGAGTTTGCTAAGGCATTCTGAATCCCTGGTAGGTGTGATGCTCCCCTCAGGGATATGTTTCCATAGTAGTGGTTGCCTGACTTCTGATGGCATCTCAGTAATAGGCAGGGACATTTCCCTTCTCTGGGATTAATTTTTGTACTGCAGTGGAGACAAAGATCTAGATGCCGTAGGCATCCCCCACTGTACCCAGTAGGGCCAATGATAGAGCTGGTATGGTACTGGAGGCCACTTATGCCTAGATCAGGCCCTCCCATTCCTTTGATCTACTCTTGGCAGGATGACTCCTATGAGAGTGGGAACAATCCCTGGTTTTCCTGAAGTGGGAGACATCAGAACCCACTTCAGACTGAGGAGAAGTAGGAGTACTCCAAAGGCCAGGGTGGAGCGGTACCAGTCAGAGATGGGGAAAGTGATCTACAACAAGCCTTCAGCACCAGCAGCCATCCTGGGGCTTCCTGGCTATCAGGACAATGCACTGAGGCAGAGCAGTTACCATTGGTCTTGGAGCTGGCATTGGGGTTAATGGAAGCAGCACCAAACCTGAAGTTGCTGGCACCGTAACAGACCCCCAATGTGGAAGCCAACATGTGCACCATGTGCAACAGCCCCAGCAAGGTGCTGTCGGTCTAAATGATCAGTGAGGGTGGTACAGAGAGGCTCAGCAGATCCTATGAAGCTGTGTAGGCCTCCAGGGTGGCTGGTATGGGCCTTTGCCCTACTGTAAGCAAGGGCGGTAGCTCCATTGTTTGTGCTGAGGAAGCAGCCGCCCCCACCAGTCCTGGCACACGAACTGAAGTCAACACTTCTGCTCTGAGAGAACCACTAAAATGAGATAGAGGGAAGCAAGGGGCCAAAGTAGGTACTCTACCTTTGATACCGAAGTGGCTAGCCTCTGAGGCTGAGGAATCCCATACCGAGTACTTTGACATGAAGTTGTCCTCCTCTTCAGCTTCAGAGGCTGAGGGCACTCCAAGCACTGTTACCTCTTTGAGGACTGCCCGGTGAGGGGGATCTCCTCCTGTCTGTCCACAGGTAAGACTGGGGAACACTCGTGGATGGAGTGATTGAGGAACTCCCTCTATCCACAGAAGTAGTTCTGATGCTGGGCGAAGGGCGGCCTCCATGAGGAGGCACCCGAGATGTTCTTCTCTTTGCTTCTTAGTTCTTATCTTGAAGCCCAGGCAAATCAGACACACATTCCTGATGTGACCTCATTCAAACACTTCAAACAGTGAGTGAGGATCGCTCACGGGCACTAGCTTGGACACGTGGAGCAGGGCTTGATGCTGAGGGACACTGACTCTCTCTCTCTCTCTCTCTCCTCTCCCCCCACCCCCCACTCTACCTAGTATCAGGCAGAGCTCAAAGTCCACTGAGAGTCTGAACAATAGATAAATAATGAAAAAGTAAAAGGGGTCCAAGAGATCCAAAAATGAGAACCACTAACAGCTCATTTAGAGTCACAGACTTTAAGGTCAGAAGGGACCATTATAATAGTCTAGTCTGACCTCCTGCACAATGCAGGCTGCAGAATCTCACCCACCCACTCCCGCAACAAACCCCTAACCTACGTCTGAGCCTCTGAAGTCCTCAAATCATGGTTTAAAAACTTCAAGGTGCAGAGAATCCTCCAGCAAGTGACCCATGCTCCACGCTGCAGAGGAAGGTGAAAAACCCCCAGGCCTCTGCCAATCTGCCCTGGAGGAAAATTCCTTCCTGACCCCAAATATGGCAATCAGCTAAACCCTGAGCATGTAGGCAAGACTCACCAGTCAGACACCCAGGAAAGAATTCTCTGTAGTAACTCAGATCCCACCCCATCTAACATCCCATCACAGGCCATTGGGCATATTTACCGCTAATAGTCAAAGATCAATTAATTGCCAAAATTAGGCTATCCCATTATACCATCCTTTCCATAAACTTATCAAGCTTAGTCTTGAAGCCAGATATGGCTTTTGCCCCAACTGCTCCCCTTGGAAGGCTGTTCCAGAACTTCACTCCTCTGATGGTTAGAATCCTTCATCTAATTTCAAGTCTAAACTTCCTGATGGCCAGTATATATCTATTTGTTCTTGTGTCCACATTGGTACTGAGCTTAAGTAACTCCTCTCCCTCCCTGGTATTTATCCCTCTGATATAGTTATAGAGAGGGATCATATCTCCCCTCAGCCTTCTTCTGGTTAGGCTAAACAAGACGAGCTCTTTGAGTCTCCTTTCATAAGACAGGTTTTCCATTCCTCAGATCATCTAGTAGCCCTTCTCCGTATCTGTTCCAGTTTGAATTCATCCTTCTTAAACATGGGAGACCAGAACTGCACACAGTATTCCAGATGAGGTCTCACCAGTGCTTTGTATAACAGTACTAACACCTCCTTTTCTCTACTGGAAATATCTCGCCTAATGCATCCCAAGACTGCTTTAGCTTTTTTCACGGCCATATCACATTGGCAGCTCATAGTCATCTTGTGATCAACCAATACTCGGAGGTCCTTCTCCTTCTCAGTTAATTCCAACTGATGAGTCCCCAGCTTATAACAAAAATTCTTCTTATTCATCCCTAAATGCATGACCTTGCACTTTTCACTATTAAATTTCATCCTATTACTATTACTCCAGTTTACAAGGTCATCCAGATCTTCCTGTATGATATCCTGGTCCTTCTCTGTATTGGCAATACCTCCCAGCTTTGTGTCATCCGCAAACTTTATTAGCGCATTCCAACTTTTTGTGCCAAGGTCAGTAATAAAAAGATTAAATAAGATTGGTCCCAAAACCGATCCCTGAGGAACTCCACTGGTAACCTCCCTCCAGCCTGACCGTTCACCTTTCAGTAGAACCCATTGTAGTCTCCCCCCTTTAACCAGTTCCTTATCCACTTTTCAATTTTCATATTGATCCCCATCTTTTCCAATTTAACTAATAATTCCCCATGTGGAACCATATCAAATGCCTTACTGAAATAGAGGTAAATTACAACCACTGCATTCCTTTATCTAAAAAAGGATGTTACCTTCTCAAAGAAGGAGATCAGAAGGAACAAGATTATTTGCAGAAGGAACAAGCTGACCGCATGCTCTGACCAACCGCACTAAGGAACTGAACGAAGGGCAGGGCAGCTCTGCCACTTCATACTCCGCTCGGAACATGAGGGACATCATAGCACAGGAGTGGCCGCCTCTACTGGTGCTGCTAGGGAAAATTCTCCACCATTGGTGCACAAGATGTACATACACCTACTGTAAATGGACATATCCAATCAAGCAAAGATAAAGTATTATGAAGCAAAAGGAGGTCAAGCAGGTAAAGATGGACAGAGCAGCAAACCATTATGACAACTTAGACTAAAGGAGGACAGTCTGAATTGTTCCAAGATCACTTAAACATATCTAGAGGATATGTATGATTAATAGTCATGGACTAGATTGCAGGTGGTTGGTCTTATCAAGATCTCAGATTCTAAGAAATTACATTCATTGTAAGTGGCCAAATCAGAGACTTGACGACTTTCCACCCTGTTTCGAAAACTAGATTATAAATTGAAATCTTACAGCTACACTTATTGTCTCCTCACTCTCCATTTGTAAATAGAAATGCTCACTTACACAAACTGCGTTAATATCAGACACATGCCCTGTGAAAGACTGCCTGCACATTCCATCGCGAATATCCCAAAGCTTGGAGGAGGCATCACAGGCACCAGAAACAAAAGTCCTCATGTCTGGACTTAGGGATAAACTCATCACATCTCCGGTATGCCCAGTGAAGGTGGTGGTCTGTTGACCAGTTTCAATGTCCCAAAGAGCACTGCAGATAAAACAGATGTATTTCAGCAATATAATGGGGTTTCTGCAAGTTTAGCTTAAAAACAATCGAAGCACTGAAAAAAAAAAAAAAAAAACCACCAACTACCCCCCACCTCCAAAACTCACCAGGTGGTGTCCCCTGAACTTGTAACAATTTGGTTGTCATCTAGAAAACGACAGCAGGACAAGTATCCTAGGAACAGAATAATGGCAGATGTCAATTTCATACCCCACTGTCGCAGTAAAAGTTATTCAAAAAACCTTCTCAGTATGTCACACAACCACCACTTGATGCTACTTGTATTTTAAAAATAGCAGTACAGAAGCCAAATTCACCGAAGTATGTACTGCTCCATTTGCTCAGATAGCTACTGGTAGCATCTCACTGATAGAACTAAACCAACACAGAATTTAGCATTAAGACTGATAAAGGCAAAATGAGTGACATACAAAAAGTGATTCCTAAATCTGATCAAAACCAAGATTAGACTATATTCCATTTTGCAAATTGTTAACACTTGTTTTCACTTTAGGGCATGCTGTGAACATGCTTGTGACTGTTTTACTTTGACTAACAGTAAAGAAAAATAAATGTAGTAAAATGCAGCTGACCTGTATGCCCTGGTAACTCTCTGCTCACTCTCACATTGCCCTCTCTGGTTTTCAAATTATATATGGAACAGATGTTGTCCAATCCACCACAAGCGACATAGTTGCCAGAAGGAGCATATGCACAGGTCATCACCCAGGAAGATCTCAAAGGAATGGCATGCATCTACAGAGAGACAAGGCATATTAGAACTACACCACATTTTAGGCAGTCACACTCAACCATAGCCATTCTTGTCCAACCTTCTGCATCTAGTTATCTGTAATACTGCTTTAGCATTGTAGCAGATGCTACTAAATAAGATAGTGGGATATACAAGTAATAAAGAATCTGATTTTAAACACGCTTCAATTTGTGCTGAATATTTACTTAAGGGATGGAAAAAATGGTCGCCTGGTTAGATGTGTGCAAGTTCAATACAATCGTTTTTATAGTATCAGAGCTATTCTGAAATTAAGGATTACTAGTTAAACATGCAACAGGTTTCGTTCTATTCAAATTCCTCCCTCCAGTTGGTCTTCCTGAGCCAGAACCTCAACTGGAGTCGATTGGCATAGCTCCACCAATGAAGCTATGCCAATTGCCATTAGCAGAGGAGCTGCACCCCAGTCCTTCCTCGTTTGATCAAGATTTCTCACTCTCTCTGTCCCAAGGAGCTAAACATCTATTATAATGGATTTATATCAATTCTCTGTAAACCCTGGGATTGTGTGCTTCTGCAACAGAATAGCAGAGCATGTGCCACAGAAACAACAGCACAAGTAGGATGGACAGTTGCAAAAACAACAGTAACAAGGAGTTAGTTATTAAAACTCCTTAGAAAGATTCCCCACCCACCCACGCCCGACACACACAAATGCTTGGCCAATGAACACCAGGAGCACTGCTAAGCTTCCAAGGGATCCCATGCTAACCACATTACTTCTGCAGCACACCTTACCAGTGATCTCAGAGATAGTTATCAGAGGGTTATAAAAAACCTAAATATTCTTTTCTCCCAGCAAGCAAGCTACAGTGAATAGAAGCAAAGGCTCAACATATAGAAATAGGAATTACCCAAGCTAAAATGCACTTTGAATAAAAAGCTGGACATAAAAAATAATGAAAGCAAGCTAGTTAAAACTTCAACAGGAAAAAGTGATGGAGCCAATCCAACTAAAAGAAAAGTGGTACAGAAAGAAGGAACTAAAACAAAAAAGTGTCACTTGTGTACAGATTACAAATATGGATTATAAACAACTCTACCTTGTTTGTTGTATAACTATCCCAAATAATTAATTTTCCATCTTGGGAAGCGCTGACTAGTAGCCTAAAGATAACCACAAAACAGAAATATTAACATGTTAACTTCTTGTCTCATACTTAATTTCAAAATAGACAAGATGCATGAATGTCAAGTAATTCAGAAAAGCCTTTTCATTTTCTCCTTTTGTCTATTTTTAAACTTTCTAGGGCCAAAAGTTGGTGGACAGCTGCAAAGAACAATGTGTTGCTTGCTAGAAAATCTTACCTGAATCCATGGATAAACTTCCACTATTAAAACAAGCTAGAATAACTGACATTTAAAACTGCTCAAGCTATTTACAAATTTTATAACCTCTCCCTACTGGTTGTTTGTATCCTTCAGATTCAGTGTTTTAGTATCATAAATGTAGTATAGATACTCCTGGTCTAGACAAGCCAGAACAAAGTATCACCAGGTACAATTAGCCTCTGGAATGCCTACCATATGTTGAGATGGCTATTGTTTGTTCAAAAAACTTTGGAAGGAGTTATTTTACATTTAAGAAGCCTTTTGTTCCACCAGAACTAATGAACAAGTTGCATCTGTTTTCTTCATTTACATATACCTTTTGGTAGTGGGGAAGGCACTATAGACATTTTGAAGAGTTTTTGATAAAAACTTCCAATGAATCAATCTAACACATTATGCATGTATTTAATTCTTATTTGGCTTATTTGTCAATTCTTTTGATGAATTGCTTATACTAATAATCAGAACTATACTGAATTAGCTGCAGCACAACAAGGCAGACTACATTTATTGTTGTGATTTAGAAAACACACATTTTAATTCACTGAAAAATATCGTTATTCCATGTCTTTACAGTGTTCTATTAACTTAAAATACATTTGCACTAAATCAACTATTTCAAGCTACATGACCTTTCATAGCTTAAGGGAAAATGTAATACAAAGAATTCTGAAGTTAAGTGCCACCCTAAACCAGGCTCTCAGATTTGAAGAATCTGTAATAGACCATCTGAAAGACCAGACAAAATGCTTGTGGAAAATAAAAGTGAAGCACATATCCTTATAATGGAATGATTTCCCTTTTCATTATTTCTGTATGATTATAACTGGCTTTAAAAAGGAGAGCTGTAGTATAAACATTTCTCAAAATTTGCTATGATCTATGGCCCTCAAAAGTGTCTGAAGACTGAAAGTATGTCTAGACTGCAATTAGACACCCGCAGCTGGCTTGTGCCAACTGACTCAGGCTAAGGGGCTGTTTAATTGTGGCGTAGACTTTCGGGCTCGCGCACATCTACAGTGCAATTAAATAGCCCTTTAGCCCGAGCCAGCTGGCACGGACCAGCTGTGGGTTTTTAACTGGAGTGTAGACATACCCAGAGTGGTCCCACAAGATGTCTGGATTTTCTTGTAATAGACAAACTCAATAAAGACAATGGATTTATGGCTCATTACAACAATCTTTGACCGAATAACCCTTCTTTGTCCTATAACTGCAGACGTGTTAACTGCCAACTTCATTGTGGTCTCTTACAATGTGATAACTCCTTATGCTTAACAATCTGTTCCAACTTGTATTTAGCTGTGACAATCTAGCCAGATCTACGCTGCAGATTTATACTGGTAAAACTACATTGACCTAATCCTCGGTGTAGACACAGGTAGATTAACTACGCCGACAGGAAAAGCTCTCCCATTGGCATAGCAGCATCTTCACGGAAGTGCTACAGCAGTGCAGCTGTGCCATTGTAGCTTGGTACGTGAAGACAAGCCCTTTAAGTACCTTTCCCAGACCTGAAGAGCTCTGAAAAAGCTTGAAAGCTTGTCTCTTTCACCAACCAAAGTTGGTCCAACAAAAGATATTACCTCACCCACCTTGTCTCTCTAGTAAGCCTACAATTCTTTCAAGAGCTAGAAAAGGGATCCCTCTGCCTCCAAGTTCAAGAACCACTTGTACAAACCTTGAATCAGATCCCCAGTGCATAGCATAAATTTTAGCTAAGTGACCTCTCAGTGTACGTCTTGTTCGCATTTGGATTCGACCCACTGAGTCCAGACTTGTGGTGATCTGAACAGGAAAAAAACCACAAACCAAACAATTATTCTGTATCTCCGAGATGGTCATAAATGTGTACAACACGCAAACTGCCAGGAACATAAAAATTTTGCACCACTAGAATTTAGACATACAACAGGGACTACGGCTTCCACAGAAACAGTGCACAATGATGCGATAGTGTAGCCAGTCAAAAGGTTTTGCAAGAAAATCAGGGTATCCGTGACAGTGAACGGAATGATGGTCGCTACTCTAAATGTTTCAGACTGTTTCAGGCACTTTGTAGATGGAGCTTCTGTATGTATTAGGTGTGAACTTTATTTTTACATTAAAGCTTTATGGAAGTTGACAATTCACACCCTCAAAATAATAGCCCCAGAGGAAAATCATCATTTAAGTATTTATTCCAGTGTCATTTTTTGGTAGTCTGACAACTGCCACCTAAGAGCCCAGACCTGGATTTTAAATGAAAAACGTCAGTTTCCAAATAAAATGGACAGCTTATACATAGCTAAGTGGGAGCAACTCAAAGCTAAACCGTTATGCCATACAGTTTCATGAAATATTTAAAAAGGTGAATTATGGAAAATATGTATAATATTTAATATAATATATAATAAAGAAATCTATCCAAGGTATTTCTGATGTATGTAGGTGTCTCATGGCTTTAGAGCTTTTTGACTGGCTGCAAATAATACCTGTAAAGGCCTTAGCTTTTTTTTCCCCCCATCCTCTGTAATTATTGCTTCAATTTCATAATTGTAAATAGTGCACTAAGCAATGTACTTCAAGAGTTGTTGCACTTCATCTTTTTCAGCCACCATACCAGGCATGTTATAATCATTCAAGAAACCTATTGCCTTGTAGGGGCTACTTCCCAATATAAAAATAATGACATACCTGAGCAAGAGTTGTATCACTACATGCTTTTCTGGCATCCTGAAACAGAGAAAGGAACTATTAATATGACTCTTGAACACAGTAACAGTGTACATCAACTGAAAAGGTTACCTATAGAAAAGTTATTTTACACCAAGACTTTTTCAAAATCTGTTGGAAAACAAAGATTCATTGTTCAAAAAAAGTATGCAAGAATCCTTATGTTCAGTATTCCCATCCCATTCATGTGGGCAAGTTATGGTGTCTAAGAAATCTGAAGTATTGCAACAGAATACAGCTGCCATACTTGCTTACATATAATTTATACCTAAACAAGTTCCAAGTCAACCTCTTTGCAATCTTGTGGGTCGGCCTCTTGTTTTTATGCTGTACTACTCTGCCTATGTGTCAAGGGCTAAGTGGTAAATCCAAAAACACTTTAGAGTAGTCCCTTCATTATGAAGTATTTCGGTAAGAATCTAAAATGTGGGCTGAATAAGATAAGAACAGGGGAGAACACAAAATGCTGGCAAAGGTGAAAAAGTGATTAGGGCCAGCACAAGTGTGTCAGTCAAGGATCACACCTCCTTGCACCCCTGACTAACATAGCTGTGCTGGTAGAAGGCTCTGGTGCAGACAGTTATACTAGCAAAACTGCGCTTTTGCTGGTATAGACTTATTTCATTTGGCCTGGGTAGATAAGGGAATTGGGAGCCTGGAATAAGATGCATTGGAAAAGCATAGCTATACTGTTATAAGCTGCATCCAAACTACGTGTGTTTTGCCAGTACCACACACTAGAATAGCCATACTGGCAAAGCACTCCTAGTCTGGATGCAGCTTGTCCTAGTAAAGGTAGTGCTTTGTACCAGTACAGTAATCCCACCCCTCAATGAGCAAAATCGCCATGTGTGTATGCACCATATCTTCAATTACATGAGCACAAACTACTTTTTCCACACCACCCCTGCTTCATTCAGTGCACAATGAATGAGGAAGCTATTCAAATTTTGTTTTCTCCTCACTGTTCTATGTGTGGCCCCATGTCTTATTTATTGCACACTATTCAACCCTTGATCTGAAGACATAATTATCAGTTTCCTTGTGGGTTTTTCCTTTGGTGTTCATCATTATAATGAATTAATTTTTACAAAATCCACATGAGGTGAGAGGGTATTACTCCATTTTACACATGGGGAGCTGAGGCAGAGAAATTAAGGTCAAAGTGCCCACTGTTTTGGGGTGCCCAATTTGAGAAGCATAGGATCAGATTTTTCAGAGAATTTAGCATTATATAGCACTTCATATGTTCAAAGCACAGCTCCCACTGACTTCAGTTGCAGCTGTGAGTGCTCAGCACTTCTGCAAATCAGATCCCAGGGTCTCACTTTAGGAACCCAGAAAATGATGAACGCACAATTAGAGACCATGTGTGAAAAGTCTAGTTTAAATGACTAGTCCAGTATCAGATAGGAACTCAGTGGCCAAGGCAGGGATAGAATCCAATTCTCCAGAGCAGCATGCAACTGCATTAAGGACCCTCTCCTTTCCTGCACCCCCCCTCCTCCCCGCCCCACCTTATTCACTAGACACCTTCCAACTTCCACAATAAATAAAGTAGGAACAATACAGACAGACAGTTGCTTTCACTGCACAACCCTGATTCATCTCCAGGACAGGGTGGACTGAATGAGGGGAAAGAAAGTATGTGGTCATGTAATTAGAGATCGTGTCAGTGCCTACCTTAATTCTGGCATTTTCTAGCTTCTCAGTTGTTTACTTTGCAACCTTAATAATGTTCTTTTAAATTTAGTTGGTATATTTTAACTTCCTACTTTAAAAACAAAACAAAGTAAGGTAATGGACACTAGCTGCTCTTAATAGTTTTCTTTCCAAAAATAAGCTCAAGAGCTGATTAGGTCACCTCAATCCATTTCTTACAGTGTCTGAACTGCAGAAATATTTACAAAATGTTGACATCTTGAATCAGAAACAGTTTAAAATACCAAACACCAAATCTCTTAGTGTTCAGGAATCCTTTCACTCACAAGAAGAAATACACTGGATATTAAAGCTGAGCAATTAAATTCATTGTTTAGTTACAACAGCTGAAGAGGCCCAACACTAAATTTATTTCAGATGCGATCTTTTAACTAGGCCAGAACTGTTTTTTATTATTAATATAATAGCAAAATTTGACAGCACCACCTATAACTATAATGGGATGTGTCAGACAACTTTAAGACTTTGTTCTTCCGTTGCTTATAACTTTGGTGAATTTTAACAGCTCATGCTGAAGATTTCCAGACTGCTTCAGGCTGAATTTTATTTATCTATCTTTCAGCAAAAAGGTCCAGCTGTTTGAGAACAAGGTTAGGGAAAAAATTAAATTTAAGTTTTGCCCATGTTAAATAAATTCTTACAACCATTTCATTGAGAAGTTCTAAAACCTCCATACTTTGGAGCAAGGGTTTGAAATCTGATGGTGGTTTCCCCCCACACACACACACTCCTAACCCACAAAAGTTTTGTCAACAAAGGTACTAAGGCAGACAAAGCCAAGGACTAGGCGGTGGAGGGGGGTGATAGTAGGAGGGAACTGACAAGATAGATTGGAGATGGCTGGGTGAGGCCACCAGGGGAGATTGGGGTGAGGAGTATGAACTGGAAATCAGATAGGAAGCACTGAAATAGAGACTGGGGTCGGCTATGTGAAGAGACTGGGAAGAAGAGACTGGGTCAGAAAGGGGGGCAGGTCAATACAGGGACAGAAGGGGGTCAGGCTTGTGGAGAACACTGTAGAAAGGTCTGTGACCATTAGAGAACTCTTCAGAACCTGCAATGGAACCCACGATTCCCAAGTCAACAACCTCTGCTGTCAGCAAGTTACACTGCTATGTGTTACTTTTGTTACTCAAGAAGCAGAGACCTGTGCTATGAATCTAAAGGCTCAAATCCTGTTGGTGACCCATGGGGATGTCAATATGATTTCACGTACCAAACATAAAAATATAAATTCCACTTTTAAAAACTTAAGCAATTATAGATAAAAGCTATTAAAAGTTAAAGTTGCAAAGTAAGGCACTCAAAAATTAGGAAGTGTCAGAATTAAGGTTGTCTGTCCTTGTGTGTACATATTATGACACAGTCTTTAATGACATGATCACATACTATTTTTTCCCCCACAAGATCCCTGCCTCGTTCAGTGCATAGTGATCACTGAATGAGACGCTATTCCATTTGTTGTTCTCTTCAGTGTTCAATGGGTTGTCCTGTGCCTTATTTACTGCACACTATTCAGAAAAAGAGTATGAATACAGAATTATTAATTTTCTCATGGACTTTTCTATGGCGCTCATCACTATAGTATCTGAATGCTTCACAGATATTAATTTATTTTCACAACACCCATAAAGTGAAGTGAAGGTATAATGTCCATTTTACAGATGGGGAACTGAGGCACAGAGAGATTAAACTCACAAGGGTCCATTAATTTTTGGGTGCCCAATTTGCAGTACCTAGGGCTTGTTTTCTCAGAGTAATTAGCATTATATAGCACAGTGGTTCTCAAACCTTTGTACTGGTGACCCCTTTCACAGAGCAAGCCTCTGAGTGCGACCCCCCCCCCCTTATACATTAAAAACACTTTTAACCCCCATTATAAATGCTGGATGCAAAGTGAGGTTTGGGGTGGAGGCTGACAGCTCGCAAACCCCCCATGTAATAACCTTGCAACCTCCTGAAGGATCCTAAGCCCCAGTTTGAGAACCCCTGATATAGCACCTTACATGTTCAAAGCATAGCTTCTATTGAGTGCAGTTGTAGCTGTGACTGCTTAGCACATCTGCCAATCAGACCCCAGGGTCTCACTTTGGGTTCTTAGAAAATAAGTAACAACTAGTGACCACCAGTGAAAATTTTGGTTTAAGTGACTAGGCCAGTATCAGATAGTAATTCTATGGTGCAGTGTGCAGGTATAGAATCCAATTCTCTAGGGCAGTATTCAACTGCCATAAGACACTCCCTTCTGTTCCTTCAACCCCCTCCCTCATTCACTACACACCTTCCAAATTTCTACAACAAATGAGGTAGGCATCCTGCAGACAACAGCTGCTTTCACTACCACAAACCTAATTCATCCCCAAAGCGCACACAGTCCTATGCACTAAATAAGGCAAGGATCTTGTGAAAAAGCTAGTCTAATTATATGATCTCCTATTATTATGATGCATACACACAGGGACAGGCAACCTTAATTCTGATATTTCCCAGGGTTTGATTGCTAGACTTTGAAACCCTAACACTGTTTTGTGTGTGCAAATATATACATCTTGGTAGTGCCCAAATGCCCCAATTAGCACCAAGACCCCCATTATAGATTTAACGTCAAGGTTGAACCCTATGTACTACAATTTATTCTAATTTAGGATGCTGCTAATTTAAATATCTTTAATCCACTGATTTAGAATACAAGACTGGTATAACATTTTTAAAGAATCTCAGATATCCCAAAACATAAAAAGGTTTGTAAGTAACCAAGACAGCCAGCAGCTACCAAGAAAAAGAGGAAGATTTGGAATAGCTAGAATACACTAGGAATTTTCCAAGACAGCTTTCATTATAATTAAACCAATGAGAACCGTAAAAGATTTGGAGAAATAAGTATCACCAATATTTACATATCTAGGATGTTTATATGTAAAATAAATGTGATGCTGGAGAAGCCCAAATTACAGCTACACATAGTAAATCCATTTGTTTCAACAGTCCCGTACATCCTATGGACCAGTTTTTTGAGGGAGGTGGTTTAGCATTTATAACAAAAAAAACCTATGGGGGGAGAGATAGCTCAGTGCTTTGAGCACTGGCCTGCTAAACCCAGGGTTGAGAGTTCAATCCTTGAGGGGGCCACTTAGGAATCTGGGGCAAAAATCAGTACTTGGTCCTGCTAGTGAAGGCAGGGGGCTGGACTCAATGACCTTTCGGGGTCCCTTCCAGTTCTAGGAGATGTATATAAATAAAATATATGGAGATATACCTATTTTAGAAAATGTAAGAGCCTCATGTTTGAAACACTTTGCAATGCACCTCATCTAAATCTACACCTACATTTTGGTTTATTTGGAGAAGGTTGAAGAACAACTAATGAAAATGTGTATTTGTTATTCTCTTACTAGAAACACAAACTATGTGAGCAATCAAAAAATGGTCATTTAGAATTAGGACATTATATCATGTTTACTGTCAACAGTACATCAAAATAAGAATTGTGTCCTACTCTCCCAAGCCAAAATTCAGAGCAAGAAATTAGAAAGAAAAATTTGAATTGATTTAACAAGTAAGCAAGATTGACCCCTCACCTAACTAAAATATTAGTCTAATTATTTTCTTAAAAACTGACCAGATTGTGCAATGTGACCTGAACTGGACACATTGCAAGCTACTAACTAGGCCAGAAGAAATGTTTCAAGGACTCTCTCAAGTTATCTTTGAGGCGTTTCAACATTGACCCAGACTTTTGGGAAGATCTCGCTCATGATCATTCTACCCGGTGAAGCCTCATTCCATACTAGAGCTACAGTCTATGAGCAGAGTAGAACTGCTGAGGCAGAGGAGAAGCGCCAGCAGCATAAATATGGCAACAGCAGCATGTCTGCTGTTAATCAAGTAACGCATAGCAGCATTGTGTGTTCAGTGTGCCACAGACAGTTCAAAGCTCAAACTGGCCTAGCCAGCCACTCACGTGTTCACAGAAACCAAACCAATCAGTGATATCATGCTCATCTTTGAACTCAAAGGACGAACAACAGTGTATAGTAATACTAAGTTAGTTTTTTTTTTCCTTCTTTAATATATTGTGACTAATTTTATAAGGCTCCCCAATCCTGCAATTTGAGCCATGCAAGCGAACACCAATGCCAATATAGAGCCCTACTGACTTCAGTGGTGCTTGTCATGGATGCAGAAGTACATCTGCCAGGCTCCAATTGCAGATGTGGGGCCCAACAGATACATAGGTCTTACTAAATCCATTTTACCTAATTCAGTAAAGTTACGTCTCCATATAAAAAAATCCTGCTGACTCCCTAGCTCCACAGGACATTCTTGCAAGGACATTCCTGGGAGGTCTACCTGTTCCACTGGCCAAGTAGCTGCTCAGTAGGTATTCTGCACCACACCAGTCTCACTCCTCACCCAATGCCATTTCCTATAAGATGAGACTGACTACATCAGGCCCAATTGCAATGTGGCAGATACTTCCAAGGCATATCATTTGGGGAAGAAATTGAAACATTATATTTACATCAACATTTGTGCAGCACTTAGTACACTGTAGTGCTAATGTAACATTAAATTAAAATAATGGCTAAATTTAACCAAATTGCTGAGGTCAGCTAGGGAGAGTCCTTACTGCTGTAACTCTCCTGACATTAACTGGCCTTGACCTTACTTTTGAATACATACTGAGAAAGTTAAAGGACATGTGACACAGAACTCTCCCCCAGATAACCTTGAACAATCAGTCTCAAAAGAGCCCTAAATGTGCTACAAGCAGCCTTCCCCCCCCCAAAAAAATTAATGCATGGCAAATGCACAGCACATGGACAATATCTTCATCAGTAGTTCAATGCCCAAAACACTGAGTAGGCAGCAGATTATCACAAGACAACTGATGTCAGGCTGAAAGTACCATATATATTCATTCATAAGCCAAATTTTTTTTAGTAAAAAAGGGAAGCACCAGAGAAGGGGGTCGGCTTATGAACGGGTACAGAGACAGAGAGGTGGAACACAACCCCTCCCTCCAACAGAGGGAGCAAGGAGAGGCAGCACAGCCAGAAGGGAAGAGGCGGGGCCAGTGTCTCTTCGCTTCTGGCCACACTGCTGCGAAGCAGCTGCAGCTCCGGTGCTGGCAGGCTGCCGCCGCGCCGCCCGGCCTGGCCCACCAGAGCAGGCTGCGGCCGCACCGCCCAGCTCGGCCCACCGGAGCAGCTCCAGCTAGGTCAGAGACATCCTCCCCTGGCCCTCCCTAGATAAGGTGGAAAGGGATGGGATGGGGGGAGAGTGTGGGTGTCTCAGGCTAGGGCTGGGGTCATGTGGGGGGTGGTCACAGGGGTTACTCCTCTGACTCCCAGCTTCTCCCCTCCAAAAAATTTCCCCACCAGTTGCTGTCCCGGCCCATCAAGGTAAGCAGCTGACCCCTGAATTATAGGGTTGGCTTATGAATGGGTTATTAAAATTTTCCATTTTTACTTATTCATCTTGGGGGGGGGGGGTGACTTATAAATGAACCGGCTTATGATCAAGTATATATGGTAATTACATGTAGCATCACCACATAATGAAATTGACTAGGACAAAAACTTCCTTTGTGTATCTCCAGGTAAAGCATTCCTACATAGCCTGAGCCCACTCAACCCCCCCTGCCCAGGTACTGGGGGTATGAGAAGCAATGCCAAAGGGCTTCAGCCCTGGGCAGGGGGGCCTATAACCTGAGCCCGCCGCCCAGGGCTGAAGCCCTCAGGCTTTGCCTTCAGCCCAAGGCGGTGGGGCTCGGGCTTCCGTCCCGGGCACCAACAAGTATAACACCAGCCCTGGTGACCCCATTAAAATGGGGTCCCAACCCACAGTCTGAGAACCGCTGATCTAGTCTGTAGATGCTGCATGCTTAGAAAGAAAACACAGATAAGACTGGTATCCTACATATATTGCATTGAAAACGGTCACTGAATTTTTGATGTATTCTGCAATAGCTTCTTGAAAGGGAAGATACGCATTTGAAAAATAATTTCAATGGGAAGAGAAGGAAAAGGAGCACAGGCATGATTCCTGACCTTGGATATTTTCTTTCAGTCAGTGCTCAAGCATTTTACCTAACCATCAGGAACAATAGTAGTGGGAAAGCCAGTAGTAGTCCAAAAAAGTTAAATTTTCATGATCAGTATCCTTAACTAGTTCTCGTTGTTCCTGGGTTTTGGAAGCTATATAACTCCTTACCACAGGACTCCAAAATATTGGGTTATACTCCATATCATACTAAATTGCAATACTAGACATAACTGTATGAAAATTAGGGGTGGAGTTTCAAGCTTTTTGAACCTTTTATTGACTTAATCAAATGTGAAAAGATTTTAAGTGTTGCACGATTTAAACATCAGTGACATATGTACCTGCTCATTTTTTCCACCAAGTTTTTCCTCCAAGGTAACTAAGGGCTGGGGAAATAAAAATTCTTACTCTGATTTGACTCCGCAGTTGCTCCGCTTCTTGCCGTAACTGTTCCAGTTCACTCATCCTCTTGAAGCTGTTTCTCTCTCACTGTTACAGTGCAGGCAAAGAAAATCTGCCAATTTAAAAGAAGAAGGGGGGGGGGAATTAATTTCCATTGTCTAGACCCCATTTCCTAGCATTGTACATAAGTTAAGTCTATTTTCCAGAACTGGCTTGTCTGAGGGAGATTCCCACTACTAGATATTATTATAAGACATTTTGCAGGACTCCGCTTGGTTGCAATAAGCACCATTGTTAAATGTGCTATATCAGGGGTGGCTGAACTGTGGCTCGTGAGCCATATTACCATTAAAGTGCAGCTTGCAGAGCCCCCCTCTGCCCCTCCCCATTCTCCACCTACCAGACTGGAGGGGGAGGCTCAGGATCTCTGCCTTGAAGCAAGGCGATGGGGTAGGGGCTTCTGCCCAGCCGGGGGAGGAGGGGTGGAGGGAGGAGGGGTTTAGAGCTTCAGCAGGAGCAGGGCAGAAATCCCAAGCCCCATCAGATGCCTCCTGTGGGGCTGAAGCACCGAGCCCTGGCCCCTGTCAAGCGTGCCCCAGTTCTCGAATTTCTGAAGATTGTTAGATGCGACTCGGAGGGCCAGTAAGTTTGGCCACCCCATGCCATATCATGAACAAAGCAATTGCGAACAGAAACACCAGCTGCAATTTAGAAAGACCTATTAATGAATACATGTAGATTTTTAGCTTTGTTTTTCACTTGCAGACCTCTCTAAGTATAGAAGTTTCAGCCTCTTCAACCCAATATGGCAATAATAAGCAGTGACACTGCTCTAGACCCTATTTTTACACTAAACACTTCTATAATGCAGAAGTCTGTACAAGAGAAATTCATAGGAAGACATTTTTGAGTAGAGGTGAGAGTTGTCTTAATAGTCAATGCACAGAATTTGGAGTCAGTAACTCAAGTTCAGATATCAGATTTTTCCACTGGAGCAGGATGTTCTTGGTGAAGTCACTTAACCTGTGTCTCTTTCCACCATCAAAGTTATCTGTATTGTGATAGCACATAAAGGCCTTAATCAGGATCAGCATCCCTATGTGCTAAGCACTGTGCAACCAGAGCGTATAAAGTGGTCCTGCCTTGGAGAGATTGCAATCTAAACAGACAATGCATGCAAACAGTAGTAGATGTGAACAAATAACTATCAGGTTTTGCAACTTTTAACATTTTGCTTGTATTATTTTTGTTTACTAGTTTCCCTAATCATTTTTCTATCCCAGCCCCAGTCAGTGACACCACGATTGCTGACTCAGAGCTCTCAATCCAACCTGCCCACAGAAAAACAACCCCCACCCTGCCATAAACACAATGAGCATAGATCTGGTGACATCTGAATGCTTTTTAGAATGAGACTGGGTTTGTGAAGCACTAGGCAAGAGTACTGTTACCACAGAAGAGCACATTTAGATGGTTACAAATATTAAAGATAAAGATGTGGCCAGTTAAGGAAACTTATTAAGTATCTTATCTGAAACACCTAGATGTGGAATCTCTAAATTCTTACTGGGAAGAAATGTACAACATCTTTTGCAAACTATAATTAGCTACACATGATTACTATAAGCACTTCATTAAAAATGGAAGATTGAGCAATATTCACCCTGTTTATAACACTGAAATCTAAAATAATCAGCCATAAATATGAGCAAGTCTGATAAAGCAGCAAATCTAGCTATCATCCCGCATCCCTCACCCCAAATTCCCAGGACACTGCATCCAGCGCTTATTCTAGTTACCATGTCCTTCAATCTCACCTAATGACACATCTGTTCTACTAGACCAGGGATCGGAACGTTTGGCATCCTGGTGGGCCGGGCCAGTTTGTTTACCTGCCACAAGGTTTGGCCGATCGCAGCTCCCACTGGCCGCGGTTCGCAGTCCCAGGCCAATGGGGGTTGCGGGAAGCAGCGCGGGCCAAGGGATGTGCTGGCCACCGCTTCCTGCTGCCCCCATTGGCCTGGAGCGGTGAACCACGGCCAGTGGGAGCCACGATCGGCCGAACCTGCGGACACGGCAGGTAAACAAACCGGCCTGCCCCACCAGGGTGCTTACCTTAGCGGGCCACGTGCCAAAGGTTGCTGACCCCTGTCTTAGACCTTGTCTACATGGGAAAGTTTCACCTGTATAACCTAAAATGAATTTTAATTGATTTAACTAAATCAGTGCCTACTTGTGTGGATGAGGCTCTTACTTGAGTTTAAAAATGGCTTTTCCTTATTTTTAGCTTAAACCCCATTCCCAATCAACTTAAGTTATACCAGAAAAAAGCCAAAATTGTACTAGACAGACTCTAGGCATTTCATATGGCCTTGAAGGGCTTGTCTTGACTGCAACAACGAGCTAGCTACCTGGAGTGAGAGCAACCACAACTCAAAAACAACACTGGGGTTTCAGAGTGATTTCATTAGCAGCACAGAGGATTAGATTAGTTGATGATGAGTGGTATCTTGACTTGATCTTCTGCATCCCCCTGAGCTTCAAGCCACCTAACACACACACCCCTCACCTCACCACACAGAACAGCTAGCAGAAAGTTAAAGCACTACTTACTTGAGCTAGAAATTGTGTGTGTGTGTGGAGGGGAGTTAGGGATAACAATGGAGTTATAACCTAAGGCTATGTCTACACTGTGCACCTTACAGCGGCATGGCTGTGCTGCTGCAGCCGCACCATTGTGAGGTATGCTGTGTAGATGCTCTTCATCACCAGGCGAGACAAAATAAAACCACCTCCAATGAGGGGCAGTAGCTTCGTCGATGGGAGAGCGGCTCCCGCAAATGAAGCGCTGTCCACACTGGTGCTTTTCGTCGTTCAGGGAGATGCTTTTTCACACCCCCGAGACTCAAAAACGTTTTAATGATTAAAGTGCCTTTGTAGACAAAGCCGAAGAGTGAGCACGGTGCTGTACAAGCTAAGAATGGGAGGTCATGGCTCCAAGTAGTTTACAAACAAATTAATGCATCACCTCAGGGTGTTCTTAGGAAAGGACATTAAAGTGCCTTTTGAGAAGTTTAAATCAGCTACTATAAGTTATGAGATTTCCCTCTCACTTCTCCAGCCCAGATATAAACATGTACGAGAAGGTCTATCAATATCTATTTAATCTTTCAAACACTTTGATCTTCTCTTGCTTCCAATAGGTATCAAAGTCAACTTGATACTTGAGTTACTTATCCTTGAAATAAAGATAGGAGAGAATACAGGTATAGTTACAAAGAATCAAAGTACTTTATGTTTACCAGGAAGATTGTAAATAATCTAAATAAATTTTCAACTGGATATCATACCATTGTCTCTACCACTCATTACATTCACAGGTTTGACTTTCCTACTTTAAATGTATAAATTCTGTGTCATAATTATAAAACATTACAAGCACTATGAAACTTTTCTAGGCAATTATTATTTTAATTTACCATCAGTTTCCTACTTTACTCTCCCAGTGTACTGAATACAATAATACTAGGCATTATTAGTGAAAGATGAAAAATAGTGAACACTAGTATGATGTGCATTCTTTCTGAAAATAAATAAAATCAAATATTAAAAACTGCAATCACTAGAATGTGTGCTTATATGGCTGCCCTGGTCCCTGTGGTTATTTCCTCTTAGGAACAGTCAATTTAAAGCCTAAGCAACTTAAAAAAGTTAACTGCAACTTTTATCAGGTACTATACTTGAGTCAGAGTCTCACTGTCAACTGATGGTTTTACTATTAAATTTTCCTATTTTAAAAATGTTTTCCCTCCCATTCCAGAACCCTGAACCCACACAAAAGAAAAGGGAAAATAGCTACATAGATACAAAATACTGTCAAATGCACAAACTAAAAAAGATATTTGGCTAATGTTTCAGTTACAGTAATCTTATGTGCTTATTTTTAAGAGGAGGTTAAAACATTTCAGAGAAGCTCTATTTAAGTTGATGGTGTCCCTGTAACTGGATGCAAGGTCTTCTGGGCAGGAAATCAGTTTTTGTTCTATGATGTGCCATGCAGATCAATAGTTCACTGTAAATAGTATCAATATAATAAATTATACTCTAAGACTGGCTGAACTATTCATTAAACTTTAGGCACATTTTTGTCAGCCAAATAGCTAGTAGCAGGCACCTTTTCTGTGTAGGTAAAAATCAGGATGCTATTCTGAAAAAGACTTCAATAATAAGGTCTGAACTCCACAAGTATACTATTGTTACATAGAAATATGAAGAGGTTGAGAGCATGCTCTATATATGCTTCATATTTGAAGTCAGGTAGAACATTAAGCTAGATGTCAGTAACTAAAGGTCTGGTCTACACTACAGACCTATATCGGTCTAACTACATTGCTCAGAGATGTGAAAAATCCATACCCCGAGTCATGTAGTCATTGTGACGTTGCAGTCTATATGATTTCATGAAAATATATGCACGGTAAAAAAGACAAACAAAAGAAATAGTATTTTTCAAGTCACCTCATAAGTACAGTAGTGCAATCTCTATCATGAAAATGCAACTTACAAATGTAGATTTTTGTTACATAACTGTGTAGATAAATCTCTGATAATTTTCATATGACTTTACATTGTGCTTTCTTTTTGCTAGGAGTAGAATAAGATATCCCCGCCCCCCCCCCCAACTCCCTTAATTAATTGCCCTGTTGAATGAACGAGGTGTGAATGAGCAAGGCATGGAAGGCAGCACCTCCAAACAGCTGCAACAGTTGGAGATGGGCTGGGAGCCAGACCCAAGGACAATAAAACGTGTCAAGTGGGCTCACTAAAGAGCAGACATACTGAAGGCCTCAGGGGTTAGAAGCAGGCACTTTCTTTTGGAAACACCCTCTTTGAAGCATTGGGACAACACCCAGAGGAAGCAGCACAAAGGACCAATGGAAACAGACACAGATTTTGAATCTGGTTCAGATTTGCATGAGAGGGAGGTGGCTATAAAAGTGAGGTGTCTTGCAGAGAACCCCGGGTCTCGTCTTGTCAACATGGGAGCATCGATCCGGATCGGCAGAAGCCCGGCTCCACCCCCTCCCCATCTAACTCAGCTGGCCAGTGCAATTAAGGGGAGCAACTAATTGGTAACAACAAGACTGAGCGCGCGCGTAATATAGATCATATGCATATGATACAATATTAATTAATACATGTATTACTAATAAATGTGGCATTTTGCCTTATTCCCCCTGAAAAGATCCTGTGCAGTGCTTTAAATACAACCTTTTGGTGGAAAATTGCAAAAGGGGGAAAGGTATCATGAGCATTTATTGAGTAATGAAACAAACTTTAAGAAGTATGGAAAAGTAATCAATCATTAAGGTGTGCACACCCCCGGTGGTAGAAACCCAGGTAAAGAGAGGAGGAGAAGTAGCTTTCTCGCTCCAGAAAAAGAGGTATTGGTAAATAAGAGCAAAGAGGATAAACATTGCTAATTTTAGTCCCAATAGAAGGTTGGGTACACTAGAAAATGTTTAAACGTAAACAGTCTTTTAAGAAGGCTCCCAGAGAGGAGACTGAGAAATTGGCATTTGTAAGAGATGTTACCCCTTTTGAACAAATCTTGCAAAAATTCGGACACAGCCCTTGGTCTGATCAAGTGTTAGCTGATGTCCATACAATTTCAGACTTAGAAGATAAATTGGCTCGGTACACATTGATATATAAACCCTCAACTCCAATTAAAAAAAAGAAGCAGCTGCAGTTTGGCTTCTATGGAAAACCTGTAATGAGGGATTCCTTCAATTGGCTGAATGTAAAAATGAAAACAAGAAATTGCACCAAGATTTACAAGCCTCTGCTGCAGAAGCAGAGAAATGGAAATGTATGTCCATTAGTACCCAAACCCAGTTAGACGCCCTTAAGGTTGGGTACAGAGAGTTAAAACAGCACTCTCAAATCTTATAGCAGCAGTAACATCAGAAGAAGGGACATTTAAGACCCCAGAAGGGGCAGACTTTTAGGACCCCTCTGGAGATTGGGAAGAGGGATATCTGGGTAGATTCCTCCTCCCAGGGCCAAAATGCCATTGCAACAGTAACAAGAGTGCCTGCTTCTGCCTCAGACCTCCAGGCCATGGCAAAGTGGCTGGGAATTTTAAAACAAAAAAATGTTTTTTTTCCCCTAGATGAAGTGTTAATGCCCTTTTACTGGGAGAAAGGGAACATTTAAACTGACAAAAAAATGCACCATTTAACAAACATTTGTGCAGCCCCAAGTTCCAGACACACTGTGGCAGAGACCGAGTAGGGTCTGCAACATTTTAGCAACTGAATGTTAGTTTAAGTCCAAATCAGCTTACCCTTGCATAACAACTGTACTCCTACAAAATCTTATTTGTTGTGTCTGCTTAAGGAGGTCCTGACCTCAGTGACGTTTATTGTTTGATAGCTATTGCAGCATCAAACTTTGGCCTCATTTTATTTGTCAATGTACCCAATTATTGTAATGGTGATGGTTTTACTGTATTCCCAATTATTATAATTATTTGCATTTACGTTTATGTTATATCTGGTGTTTAGTCAATTTTAATTATTTTAGTTATATTCACCTGGTTATAATTGTTTGGTTTGTTTGCAACAGATCACCTGTGTCCTACAATGACAACAACTACTGTAATAATCATAGATCAAGGGGCAGAGTGTTGTAGGAGCAGCCCACCTGGTCAGCACTTCTAAATATAATTTTTCATCCCATCATTGTTCTATTAGTAATCCTGACTTATGTTGGTTCTAATGCTCTGCATGTGCTGCTGGATAAAACAGATGTATTCCAAATTGAAACTACAGGCTGGGATCATAACCCAATATATAGCTTTAAAACAGATACAGAAGATTTATATGGTGACCACTCACAAATTGTTCTTGAGAGGTCAAAAGGGGGACAATGTAGATAAATGTCTGATAATTTTCACATGACTTTACATTGTGCCTCTTCATATAACCTTGTAGTGGGTCTACCCACGTGTGACTTCTGTTTTCATGAAACTTTGTATCAAAGCCTAATATAGAAATCTTGTACTGATGAGCCTTGGTATATGGAAACTTTATATCAAAGCCTCATGTAGAAACTTTGTGTTAAGCCTTGGTATAATGTTTTAGCCCCTAAGGATAGTTAAAGTAGAAGAAGAACAGGTGTACTTGTGGCACCTTAGAGACTAAGGCCTTGGCTACACTTACCCGGTAGTTCGGCGGCGAGCGATCGAACTTCTGGGTTCGACTTATCGCATCTAGTCTGGACGCGATAAGTCGAACCTGGAAGTGCTTGCCATCGACTGCGGTACTCCAGCTCGGCGAGAGAAGTACCGCGGAGTCGACGGGGGAGCCTGCCTGCCGAGTGTGGACCAAGGTAAGTTCGAACTAAGGTACTTCGAACTTCAGCTACATTATTCACGTAGCTGAAGTTCCGTACCTTAGTTCGAATTAGGGGATTAGTGTAGACCTGGCCTAACAAATTTATTAGAGCATAAGCTTTCGTGGACTACAGCCCACTTCTTCGGATGCATATAACATGCATATAACATGCATCCGAAGAAGTGGGCTGTAGTCCACGAAAGCTTATGCTCTAATAAATTTGTTAGTCTCTAAGGTGCCACAAGTACTCCTGTTCTTCTTTTTGCGGATACAGACTAACACGGCTGCTACTCTGAAACTTAAAGTAGAAGAAAAATCTCCCCCCCCCCCCCCCCCCCCAAGCTCCCTTAATCAATTGCCCTGTTGAATGAATGAGGCGTGAATGAGCAAGGCATGGAAGGCAGCACCTCCAGACAGCTGCAACAGTTGGAGAGGGGCTGGGAGCCAGACCCAAAGACAATAAAACGTGTCAAGTGGGCTCACTAAAGAAAAGCAGACATATTGCTGGCCTTGGGGGTTAGAAGCAAGCACCTTCTTTTGAAAACACCCTCTTTGAACAGCATTGGGACAACACCCAGAGGAAGCAGCACAAAGGACCAACGGACACAGACACAGATTTTGAATCTGGTACAGATTTGCATGCGAGGGAAGCTGCACTCAAAAACAAAACAATGCAAAACTGTAGAGCAGGGGTCGGCAACCTTTCAGAAGTGGTGTGCCGAGTCTTCATTTATTCACTCTAATTTAAGGTTTCGTGTGCCAGTAATACATTTTAACATTTTTAGAAGTTCTCTTTCTATAAGTCTATAATATATAACTAAATGATTGTTGTATGTAAAGTATATAAGGTTTTTAAAATGTTTAAGAAACTTCATTTAAAATTAAATTAAAATGCAGAGCCCCCTGGAATGGTGGCCAGGACCCGGGCAGTGTAAGTGCCACTGAAAATCAGCTCGCATGCCGCCTTCGGCACGTGTGCCATAGGTTACCTACCCCTGCTGTAGAGCCTACAAGTGCACTCAGTCCTACTTCTTGTACAGCCAATTGCTAAGACAAGTTTGTTTACATTTATGGGAGATGCTGCTTCTTATTTACAATGTCACCTGAAAGTGAGAACAGGCGTTTGCATGGCATTTTTGTAGCCGGAGTTGCAAGTATTTACATGCCAGATATGCTAAACATTGGTATGCCCCTCCATGCTTCGGCCACCATTCCCAAAAGACATGTTTCCATGCTGATGATGCTCATTGAAAAATATAATGCATTAATTAAATTTATAACTGAACTCCTTGGGGAAGAATTGTATGTCTCTTGCTTTTTGGTTTTACCCACATTCTGCCATATACTTTGTGATATGGCAATCTCGAATGATGACCCAGGAGATGATGTTTGATTTAAGAACCAACGTCAGATTTCTAAAGATAGCTACAGCACTTGACCTAAGGTTTAAGAATCTGAAGTGCCTCCCAAGGTGTGGAACATGCTGTCAGAAGTCTTCAAAGAGCAACACTCCGATTTGGAAACTACGTAACCAGAACCACCAAAAAAGAAAATCAACCTTCTGTTGGTGGCATCTGACTCAGATGATGAAAATGAACGTCCAGAGGTCCGCAATGCTTTGGATCATTATCGAGCAGAACTCATCAGCACAGAAGCATGTCCTCTGGGATGATGGTTGAAGCATAAAGGGTCATACAAATGTTTAGCATATCTGGCAAGTAAATATCTTGCGACATCGGCTACAACAGTGCCATGCAAATGCCTGTTCTCATTTTCAGGTGACGTAAATAAGAAACGGGCAGCATTATCTCCCATAAAAGTAAACAAACTTGTTGGTCTTAGTGATTGGAGAAGTAGGACTGAGTGAACTTGTAGGCTTTAAAGATTTACATTGTTTTGTTTTTGAGTGCAGTTATGTAAAAAAATTCTACATTTGTAAGTTGCATTTCACGATAAAGAGATTGCACTACAGTACTTGTATGAGGTGAATTGAAAATACTATTTCTTTTATCTTTTTTACAGCGCAAATATTTGTAATAAAAACAGAAAGTGAGCACTGTACACTTTGAATTCTGTGTTGTAATTGAAATCAATATATTTGAAAACGTAGAGAACATCCAAAACTATTTAAATAAATGGTATTCTATTATTGTCCCGTTCCCTAAATGGCCCCCTCAAGGATTGAACTCACAACCCTGGGTTTAGCAGGCCAATGCTCAAACCACTGAGCTATATTGTTGTACAGTACGATTAAAACTGCAATTAATGGCAATTATTTTTTAATCTCTCAATTTTTTTAATTATTTGACAGCCCTAATAGATACTAATGATTAATACTTTTCAGAATAAGAGGATTGACAATTCACTTATACAAATTCAGGCTCCAATCCTGCAGACACATATGCATGTGTAATTTTACTCACATAAGTAGTTCCATTTAAGCTACTGAGGATACTCACATGAGTAATATTGTGTCTAAACATATGGAGGACTGAGCCACGCCTTGTGTGTGCAAACATGCTCAATGTACATTAAAATACTATTCTGAAACACCACCATATTATACATTTTGTAACAGTTTGATTTTGATAAAACGAATGTTATAGTGAAGTGGTAGTTTACATGCTCATCTTCAATAAACTTTTATTTAAATTGGACAAGGCAAATAGGTTTCTGTTCTCTGAGAAGGGATTAGAAGGAAAGGAAAGTCAGTACTGCAAAGCAGCAACTCAGAATGAATAGTTGAGTTGTTTACATATTTAGGATGTGCTGCAGCACTATGGTGAAATGCTTCCTAGCTTAGTGAAACTATGCATGACCTAAGCACTGTTAGCATAGTTGTTTTTGATTCCTTAAAATCACAAATATTGAAAGATCATTTACTTGCCACTCAGGAATCCATATTTATATTTGGTTTATATTTTGATCCTCTTTCGGGCTGAATAGATTTAAGATTCTAAAAAATAGATCAAAAAGGGTAGCAAGTTTAACAAATCTTTAAAAAAATTAAGTCTTATTGAGCTTTCTTGATTTTATGTATGACAACTGAATGACCAAAGCCACAGAAATCAAAATCTCTGGCTGAGTTAGGACCAATGTTCCCTCTAATTTTTGATAGGCCGTGTGCGCAAAAAATTTATTCTGTGCAAATTTTTGTACGTGCCGTGTTTCTCCGTGTGCACGGGATTTAGGATCTGTGTGCACATGCACACAGATCAGAGGGAACAGTGGTTAGGACTTGTTTAAAGTAAATATCTTGATGATCTAGAGTAGCTATACAAATTTGTACTACAAAGTAATCATTATTTTGATTTTTAAAAACAGTCTTCTCCAGTTCTGCAACAGCTCTCTGCTAAAATAAAGTCATGCCAACTCAGAGTTACACTGCACTGATATACTTCCACTGCCCAGAGATTTTTGGAAAAGAAGCTTGCCACTCCCAAGGCACTGAACAAGGCTAGCGTGGGGGTACTTTTTGCATTTCTAATTTTACTTGTATTGCAAGTTTGATTCTCTTTTCTCTCTCTCTCTTTTTTTAAATAAAGATCTGCAAACATAAAGCTTACACTGCACAAGCAAACAGAGAACATGATCCCAACCATAAGGGCTTCAGACACTTCTGTCTCTGTACACACCACACACAAGCACACCCTACCCTTTTCATCCCCCAAAACTTAATTCAACATTATGTAGTTTTGAGAGGTGCAGTTCTACATTATTGGAAATTCCTGCCATATTTATTCACAAATAAAGAAAACCCAGAGCCTATTCAAGCACTGTATATACTCTGAAAAGAATTAACAGATATAAAAACAAGTTTAGAAGGAAAATTTCAAATCCTAAACTGTGTGATTTTTTAACACTGCAGATCGAAACTTTTAAATAGTATTTACTTTACATAACTTCCTCCACCACCACCCCCCACCAACATTTGCAGAATAAATGGTTCCTTAGTTTTATCCAGTATTTAGTGAAACCTTTGGTTTCCCCAAGAACAAAACAGGAAATGGGCCTGGGTGTGACCTTGCTCTCTAAGGTCACAGCTATTGTTGCACTTCTGTACATTTTGGAAGTGTTTTAAAATAATGTGCCTCCATTATAGCTCTGGTACAAAAACAGGAAACAATTAACCAACGCCTTTTAAGAGGAAGGATATTAACAGAACATATTTAAAATTAATATCAATTTCTTATGCAGATTTATGTATAAAATATTTTAAGGAAGAGCAGGAAGAAGGTATTCTGCACAAAATGTTTATTACATTTAATATGTACTCAGAGGAGGAAAACACAGGACAAGACCAGCTTTACTTATTTTTCCGGTCCCACAACATCCAGCCCTTCATTGCGTTGCTTCCCACTAACACAACTCCAGCGTGTACAGTATTGGTACATTTTTAGTACCACAAAACCCCACTAGAGTTTGGAACAGATTCACAGAGACTCTGGTAAGTCACTAAATAATGATTTTTTTCCCCAAAAAAACCTGCTTCATTCTGTTTAAGGGTACAAAAGCTTGAATTATATTTTAAAAAATTACAATCATGCTGAAAAAACTGATTGTGTAATTTGTTTCCAACAAATAACACTGAAACAGCTAGACACTGGAACGTTTGTATTGTGTTGCAATAGCTGCAGAGGTACTAAGATAGTAATTTGAACCAGATCCCCACCAAGAGATTAAAAGTACCTAGTTCTCCTTAGGACTTAGGTTTTAAATGTGTCTCTAAATCTTCAATATGCTTTTCATCAGCACACCAGAC
This sequence comes from Chrysemys picta bellii, assembly GCF_011386835.1. NCBI lineage: Eukaryota > Metazoa > Chordata > Testudines > Emydidae > Chrysemys > Chrysemys picta. The sequence continues at coordinate 11,193,743 of NC_088799.1, read as the reverse complement.
AGATACTCTGGTGACTAAGAAACTGTAGCTAATAGAGGCCTTTCAGCTGGACAGTTATATCAGACTCAGAACTCAACACAGATATAATCAGAATATGATTTTGCAGGATTCCTAATATATATGTGCAACTTGCAAAGTACAAGATAGTATATGCATAGATAACCTTCTGGTTTGATCCAGTTTTAGAGGAATACTGCACTACTTTCCAAGTCTGGACTTTGGTTTGGGAAAGGATTTTCCATGGAAGACAGATTAAATATGGCATAAAAAGTGACTAACAGCAGTCTGAAACATTAGCCAGACAGAATTATACTATTTTTATATATACAAACTATGGAAAAGTGATAAAACAAAATCCGAGCTAATCTTTGTCACATGCATAGTGGAAATATATTTAAGAATAGAAAAATTAGTAGCTGAATATTTTATGCACAAGAGGAGGGATATTTGAGTTTACTTTTAAAATGAAATTTGCTATCCTAAACCAAGTACATACATACATAAGAAGTCCTAGAAATTAATGTCTAAAGAAGGCTTTATTTCTAATCTATTTGCCTATTTATATTTGATTTGGGAAAGAATACTAGAAAATGGTAAACAATTTCAATATTAGAGTCTTACATAAAGTCCTGTATAAAAGTGTACTCTGAGAGGTGCCTTTAAAAACTGACATTTTAGCATTAGGTGTCTATCACCTTCATTTCAATTGTTAAGTAAAAAAAAGTGTGTTTTTTTTCCTCTCCTTACTGGCATCACTGCAAACTCAACTTGTGATCTAAAATTCAATTCTTCCTTCTTGTTTGCTCATCACCACATGTAATAACGTTTCTCCAGCGGAATTTAACAATCGTGTTGGTTACAGCAAGACAACCCAGCTCACTCACAGAGCAAGTTTAGTAGAAAGGTAGCAAAGAATGTTAGCAAACAGAAACAACTCACAACTCTGAAAACAGAGATGTTGATAAAGGTGGTGCTATTCAGTCACTTTTCTGAGCAAAACCTCAATTACAAGCCACATAATTAACTACTTGTATACTAGAACATTCAGATAGAGCTGGAAGTGACTCCAACAAATTTATGCTACTTAACAGAATAGAGCACTGCATCTGAAGTGACACTTAAATTATGACAGAAGCCATTTTGGTTTGAACTGATTTTCAACAGTAACAAATTAGGTTTGGGGTTTTTTTGTTTTTGTTTTTTTTTAAACACAAAAATGTAACCAATCCTGTGAGATTGTGGAGAACTATTCTCAAGCAAGTCTGGGGTTTGCATGCACACACAGCTAGCCAAGCAGCTCTTTAACCATGTATGCATGAGCATGCACTATAGAATGAGTGCAAAACAAACGTGCAAACAGGTATGCAATTTAAAACTGGAAGTCAGTTTCTACATTTTTTGCATATTGTACACAATATTAGAACAAAAATACATGTTTCATGTCAATAAAGTGACTGTTCACTTGCATATATGCAATTTCTGATATGACCATTTAATTTTGAAGAATAGTGACCTTCTTGTTTAGTCAAAGGGCAACTATAACATAGCCCAGCAGTACCAGCTACATGCATTTCACTGAAAGCAATGTACTACTATACAACAGTCATTTATAAAAAGAGAATTAGATGTTTAATACAAGTACTCTTCTACAACATCATCCCTCCCCGCCCTCCCGCACTCCCACTTCTATGGTACTGCTGTTAAAGCGAGGCATTATGCCGTTTGCATAATTATGCAGCTGGGAATTTTAGTATACAACTGTACCATCTGATACTGAAACAAGGGGATATAAACATTTGTCTTTTTACATATTACTGATTATCCAAATATATTGCCCTAAGTACCAACACTGATTTTGTTATGGGTTACAAAATAAAAAATACCTTTTTGGTCAATTATTTTCAAGGTTAAATCCACCAAAAGATTTTCGTAAATTAGACATTAGGCTTTTTGTTTTGACAAGTAAGTTTTTTCCTACATATTTTTCATCCCCCTTTTGTTTATGCAAATACATTACTAAATACAAGGATGCTGTAACTATTACAGCTATCATTTATAATTATTAAGCATTCCGATAGCTTCTCATCTGTCTTCTAGAATTATGTTTGCTCAAGCAGCATCACATCCTTTTCAAAAGGTCACTTAATTTTTCTAGTGTTAACAGAAGCTTTTCTGAAGGATAAAGGCTCTTCAGTGGTTTGCAAAAAATACTTCAGTATCACCTCTACTAAAATAAATCAGCAAAATCCCTTAAAGCAAGATGCTACACTACGTTTCAGAACTAGCATGGCACTGGCAGAGTGTTCTGGAAAATAAAGGTTGTGTTTATATAAGAAGAACCTGTACAATACTGTCAATTGTTAGCCTGAAGTGCAGGCAACCTTCTTGCCGAAAAATAAGGAGTCAGTTTCCTAATAGAAATTCTCTGAATAAAGCTTGTATTATGCTAAAAGGAAGTTTTAACTGAAGCTTCCTTACAGTACTAATTTATTTTACATGTATTGATGAAACTCTAGAAAGAAAAATTGTGATTTTAAATGTATTCCTGTTTCATTAATTTCTGAAATAGTTATTCAAATTCTATTTTAGCATTACTTGCCTGGTTATGGGAGAGAAGAGAGTCCATTTAAAATTTCAACCGGGGGGGGGGGGGGGGGAAGAGAAGAGAAATTCCATATATTGTATGCATCTTTCATTCCTTCAATATCTCAACAAAATTAAATAATGCATCACTTTCACCTAAGGCCTTGATTATATGAGAAAGTTACACCAGTTTAATCTTTACCTAATGTATGCAGACTCCTGTATGGCTGATGCTTTTATTTAGGTTTTAAAATGGCTTTTTTCTTTTCTTTTTTTTTATTTTTAAAGCTTTAAACCTATTCCTGATCAATTTTGGCTTTTATCTGGTATAAGTTAAGTTGATTGGGAACAGGTTTAAGCTAAAAATAAGGAAAAGCCATTTTTAAACTCAAGTAAGAGCATCATCCACACTAGTAGGCACTGATTTAGTTAAATCAATTTAAATTCATGTTAGGTTATACTGGCGAAACTTTCCCATGTAGACAAGGCCTAAGACGGGGTCGGCAACCTTTGGCACGCGGCTCGCCAGGGTAAGCACCCTGGCGGGCCGGGATGGTTTGTTTACCTGCCGCGTCCGCAGGTTTGGCCGATCACGGCTCCCACTAGCCGCAGTTTGCAGTCCCAGGCCAATGGGGGCTGCGGGAAGCGGCGCAGGCCGAGGGATGTGCTGGCCGCTGCTTCCCGCAGCCCCTATAGGCCTGGGACTGCGATCGGCCGAACCAGCGGGAGCCGCAATCGGCCGAACCAGCGGACACACCAGGTAAACAAACCAGCCCAGCCCACCAGGGTGCTTACCCTGGCGAACCACGTGCCAAAGGTTGCCGACCCCGGTCTAAGAGTTAAATCCTGTGACCAGACAGTAAGGGTGTTCCAGCCTACTTCAGATGTCACAATTAAATGCAAAAAGAGAGGATCTAGATTCTTGTTCCAAACATCTTAAGTCATACCAAACTGAATCATTTATACATAAAAAGGTTGGGAAAACGCTTATTATAAAAACATAACATGACTCAGTTCTTCAGTTGCAGCATGAGACAACTAACTTAACCATAAGTTTGAAACTTGCATTTTGAAAGAGTCACGTATGCCGGATCTCTTCTCTTTACTAAACTGTGAATCATACCCTATCATATGAGGGGGAAAAACGAAGCAGTTACCACATCTGTGGCCATCCTCTGTAGTTTCTATCCCAAGTGAAGGATCCGCTATGGCACAATAGACTATTTTTAAAAAAAAATCACCTGTGAACGGTTTTTGGTTCTGACAAGAATAGATAAATGAAAAAAAGGGAAGAGGGATAGAAGTTAAACTAGTACATGTACCCTGGGGTGCTTTTAAAGGTGTCACATCCTAATATCTTTTTTAAAACTTCAGGTTTTTCACCCATGAAAGCTTATGCCCAAATAAAGCGGTTAGTCTTCAAGGTGCCACCGTACTCCTTGTTGTTTTTGTGGATACAGACTAACACGGCTACCCCTCTGATACTTAATATCTAACAGGCAGGCACAGCTCACCCTGGTCTCATCTTAGCCCCTTCAGAAGAGACAGGGTGAGCTATCCAGTTGTTTGGGAGGGATCTGAGAGCCAGGCATTCAGGATGGTCAAGGAGCTCTAGACTCTGACAAGCAAACATACCAGTTTGAGAGGGAGAACCTGATGCCATTTTAAAAGCTAATTTCAGAGTTGAAAACCTAAATAGTGGCTCAAAGCTATTTAGTCTCTCCTTATGAAAGCGAGCATTTCCTTGCGGCTGTGTAGCCCACTAAAACCACCTCTCCCCTACAGCTATACATCTGAACTTCCCAATCCATTATTCCTCAAATCAAGTACTAAATCACAAAACAAGGAAAACAAAATATGAACTTCTTACAAAGAATATTCCCCCCCCCAGCCACATTTCATACATCTACAATAGAGCAATTCACTGTGTACTTGAAAACACTAATCAATTTTAGCTAAATTCAAACTATGAAAGATAAAATATATTTACACACTACAAATATATTAATACCAATATGCAACACAGACAGTTATATATCAACACTTAGAGCTACGAAATATGTCCAAGTCCCTTTGGCCCATAACTTTATGACGCAAATAAGTATTTCTGTGCTATTTCAGCTTTTACCAGCTGGCTTTTTTCTATTAGTGAGCATAAGAGGTATTTCTTCATACATCAAGACTCAAAATACATCATGGGTACGGTTTCTGAGGAATAATGTTTTGTGCAAAGTTAATTTCTAAATTAAAATCAAAATAGATTGAGACAAACTATAAAGATTGAATCATGGATGGAAGCTAATGCAGTACTGCCAACCTCAAGTGTTCAAAAATCATGAAATTGGCTTAAAAAGAATAAATGTATTATTTGTCTTCTGGTTTGAGCTTTCAGGGTACATTTGCTTTGCATTTTTCAGCTTTTCTCGGCAACCATTAGGGTGAGACTCGCAATCTCACAATTCCAGCCACTGGAGCTTTAATGCACACCAAACTATTGAAGAACTCATGATAAAACGGTGAGAATTGCCAACACTGGAAATTCCTTGATTAATTTAGCTATTTGCTTGGAACTCTGGACTTTCCACTTCCATCTTTTAAAGAGTTTTATTACCTTAGCTTACAAGCTGGCATGAAGTTTTTCCCTACAGTTTTTGGGAATGGAAATTTGTTCAAACTCTTAGATGAACAGCATTATCAAAAAAGTTGCAAATTTTTTTATTTATTTTTTTAAACTTTTATAGATATCTTGTGTACAGTTTTGGTCTGCTGCTACCAACCATCTACATCCATATAGCTGACTATCCCTGGTCAGGAATCATAGAATTGTAGCACTGGAAGGGACCTCGAGATGTCATCTAGTCCAGTCCCCTGCACTCATGGCAGGACTAAGTATTATCTAGACCAGGGGTCGGCAACTTTTGGCACGCGGTTCGCCAGGGTAAGCACCCTGGCGGGCCGGGCTGTTTACCTGCCGCATCTGCAGGTTCGGCCGATTGCGGCTCCCACTGGCTGCAGTTCGCAGTCCCAGGCCAATGGGGGCTGTGGGAAGCAGCGCGGGCCGAGGGATATGCTGGCAGCCGTTTTCCGCAGCCCCCATTGGCCTGGGACTGTGAACTGCAGCCAGAGGGAGCCGCAACTGGCCGAACCTGCGGACGCGGCAGGTAAACAAACTGGCCTGGCCCACCAGGGTGCTTATCCTGGCGAGCTGCGTGCCAAAGGTTGCCGACCCCTGATCTAGACCATCCCTTTAATGACTTCCCTTCCTTGTCTTCAACCACCTTAACTTTTACTGAAGTCTGGGGAATAGCACCATTTAGAGACTAACAGTATCCTCATCCACACAGGTGGACTTTTCCTGCTCACACAAAGCAGGAGAAGACACAATGCAATATTCCTCCATCCCACTTTGAATTTACCTGCTATATCATAGGCAGAAGTTTCTCCTCCTATAGTCCTGCCCATGTCTTGCTAGTAATATCTCTGTGACCTAGATTTTATTTTGGTGGGTTCAGAGCAGTAGGGTTTTTTTCTGGTCATTTTAGTCAGTGCTCAGTGGATTGATATTTGTTTTTTGTTTTAAAAACCAAGGAGTTCAGAAGAGGCAGACAATTTCTTGCCACAGATTCCTAAGTGACAGCTGGGATGGAGGTATGAAAGAGGTACTCAGCATCGACAGCTTTACACATCAACCCTCAAACTCTGATACTCAAAAGTAGGGCTGACAAATAAGTTCTGCTCCATCTTCTGCAGGGTCATGAGGAAAAATGAAATTTATTTGAAATCCATCCTGTAGGCTCCTCATACACTGGAAATTAAAATAGACTTATACAAAGCTAGAGGCAAAAACAGACAATGAAGGTTGAACTTAAAGCCTCAAGAAAAAAAAAAATCTGCAAAATCTTTATCTGAACTAAATAGTTCAAAAACATGGTTTGAGGTTTTGGTACAAGAATATTCTAGTGTGCAGGAAACAAAAAAAAGCTTTCAAAAATAAATAAGAACTCAAACACACAGGTATTTGGCCTCTAAAGTGGTGTAGAGGGAAATTTCATAAACTAAGGAAGACCACTGTGACTCAGAAATATGAGCCTACCCTTTAAATTAGTCAATTTTTCTGTGTTAATCTTATTTGGTACCTCTAGAAGTTTTGCCTGTGAGGAAAGTTCTCATACCTTGAGTAAAGGTCTAATTTCTTTAAACAAAGTTTTCAAAATTGAGACTTGACACACAAAGCATTCCTGCCATGAGAAAAGAAGTTTTACAAGAAGTTTATACCCCTAATTAGGCCAGGCAAAGAAAGCTAGAATTACCACTGCCGATGAACAAGATAACTTAATTGAAGACTTATTTCAGAACTATCGCTCCAGACTTTTAGACTGTGTCTCCACTAGCCTTTTCTCTGCCTACATTTGCCCAACATTGCTCCCACAGGCGGCAGCACTAGTGCAAACCAACCAATTTTAACCTTTGTCTCAGCTAAACATATCCAGAGCAGCCCCAGACTATCTAGTAGTTGAAGTGTTAAGCAGCCACCTGCCTTTATTGCGACAATAGTAGACCTTAACCAATGGTAGCAGGAAAAGGAAATTTTAGGAAGATGTTAGTGTAGACACAGGCTTACTTTATAAGATTATTATTACTGTTTCTCTTCTCATGTATGTTTTGTATACTTTTTACTGGTCAAGATTTATAGGCTAGGGAATGCTAAAGAGGTTTCACTGTGAAATTTTTAGATTTAAATAGGTTATTCACACTTCTTGTTCTAGTTATGTCAATATGCAGGGATCCAAACATCCATTCACCCACACTCAAGCGGGAAACTCTCTAGTGAGCATGATGACATCAATTTCTGCAGATGTTCAATTTCATGCAGCTGCTGTTTGGGAAAACTATGAGCAACAGCAAACTTATTCACATGGGAGAACGAGGATGAACTTATTCACAGAGGAGAATGACCCAAAAAAACAGAGGCTGGGAATGGGTGGAATAGCAGACATATCTTTCTTCCCTATATCTTTGCAGCAGCCAGGAGGTTCTGAGGGAAGGAGTAGAGTATTGCTGGGAGAAGCAAGAGCTCTGTTACTCAGGAAGCTGTGTAGCTGGAGGAAAGGAGACAAAAGTTTCTTTTACTTTCCACCAGCTAGAGGAAACTCAGATCTGGAAGCTTCCTGAAGGAAGCTTCAGATCTCTCAGGCCTTGGCTACACTTGGAATTCACAGCGCTGCTGCGGCAGCGCTGTGAAGCGCAAGTGTAGTCGCGCCGCCAGCGCTGCGAGAGAGGTCTCGCAGCGCTGTATGTACTCTACCTCTCCGAGGGGAGTAGCCTGCAGCGCTGCAGGCTCTGATCACACTGGCGCTTTACAGCGCTGCACTCGCTGCGCTCGGGAGGGGGGGGGGGGGGGGGGGGGGAGGGGGCGTTGTCACACCCCTGAGCGCAGCAAGTTGCAGCGCTGTACAGCGCCAGCGTAGCCAAGGTCTCAGACACTTACTACACAGATACTGTTATGGAAGTCAAAGACCCCAAGCAGGTTCTAGGAATTCCCAGAGCCTTCCAAGCAGCTGGGATGGGGAATCTCTCTCCTGGAATTCCCCTTAAAATTTGACAGTACCCCCCACCCCATCTTGAACTGTACCTTTGGACAGTAGGTATCTGGTAAAAAGAGAAATTATATAAATTTATATATTCTAACCTTGTATCTAAACACTTTCAATTGCAGAAAAGTAGCTATTAGCCTAACTTTTTCTAAGATGGGTGCACTACCATTTCACTAAGATTGTCGGTAACATCCAATTTCCCCTCAACTCAACTACTGTGTACAACTAACTCACTTGATAGGCCACAAATTAGCATGATTGCTTGCATAAAGATGACAGGAAGGATGGCCTTGTGGTTAAGATACTCCAATCTGAGACTCAGGTGATCTGGGTTCTATTTTAGATGTGCCAAAGATTTCTGGTGCAATCTTGAGTAAACCATTTAATCTCTGTGCCCCACTCCCTATCACAAAGGGCTGCTTTAGGAGTTTAAATTTGTTAATGTTTAAGATATTCTCAGGTCTTATGGCAATGAGCTTCATAGAAATGCTTATTAATTACAAATATTTTGAAAAAAGGCTGCAGAAAACAAAACAGTCCTTTCACAACATTCCTTGCATCATCTAAACAAAGTATGAATGGACATAGTAAAACGTTACATGCAATTTTTAATGTTTGAATGGGTAACAGTCATCTGAGAATAAAAAAAGAATAAAAACCATTTAGATAGTATTCTAAGTTTTAGTAGACCAACAACTTTTTAAAAGGAAGTGTTATGGTTTCTTGTTTCAGAAAAGAGTCACATTACAAGTATGATTACTATTTTACATTCTAAAAGGAGACCTTTTGGGTTTGATGCTGCAAACCTTTAATCACACAAGAAAAGAACTCATAAGGAGTCACCAGACTGGACACGTAAAGACTGTAAATTCCAAGGATTCTGTCTTTGACATGACAGAGCTCACCATCAGTTCTTAAATAATATAATAAAGTATTGTTCTGTAAAGATAAATAAAGCTAGCTACAGTGTACTCCAATCGATTTCAAAGAAGATTACTTCCACCTTGAAGAAGCTAAGTTGAAATGTCATGTTCCTAACTTATAAAGCAAGAAAAATCATGAAGTTGTAGTAAACTGGTTTTTGAACTTCTGCATTTAGGACACGTCACACGTTTAGGGAAAACATGCATCGTATCCATATAATCTTTGCTCACACTAGTTTTGATTTACATTAGCTTCTCAAGCATTTTGTGGGCCGTGATTTTAGGAAGTCTTGAGCACCCAAAACTCCAACTGAAATCAATGGGGTCTGTTAGTGCTCAGCACCTCAGAAAAATCAGGCTCAGCACATTATTTATTAAAATAAATGTTATTATGGTTCATACAGGAACTGTATTAGAATAAAACAACGTCCTTGCATCCTGCCTGCAGCAGTGGTTTGTACATAATGCTTCAGAACGTGTAGGACTCTCAAACCACTTACTATAATAATATTATAAAGTCAACCATAACACCCATCTAGTTCTCCCACTCAAACACCACAGTAAATGAATTCTGGGCTCTCCCCCTAATCCCTAAATTATTTACTTTTGGTATTTTACTCACATGCCCATTAATGAATTTGAGATCCCCCACTTCAAATGAAAAAAAAAAAAAAAAACTACCCATCAAATGAATATTGGGACCTGCTGCCTCTTTGCAGGGCTCTGGGATATGCAGGATGCCCTTAGCCTCCCAGCAACACTTCTCCCACATACACCATTGCTTTCCCTCTCCTTCAAGAAAGGCATTAAGGACTCCACTTCTCTGGTCTTCCCTTATCTCCTCTCCAGAGGAGATGCTGCATCAGCACTACTCCTTCTCTCTTGTTCTGCAAAAGGACAGTAGCTCTTCATGCTCCACTCTCTCCCACCTCTCCTGAAAAAAAAGTAAGCAGCTCAGAGACTGCTCGGCTTCCTACCCCCAAATATTATTCCTAAAATATTAAAGGAGCAGCAATACTTGGACTGCTCCACTGCTTGTTCCCCACCCCCAACACACAGAGCAAAGGAGCCAGGAGCCCCTATTCTAGTAGGGCATGAGGCAAAATACGTACTCCCTCTGGACAAATGAGTTTTTCCATGCCATGACTGACCCTTCTTGAATCCTGACAGTTACCTAGGCATTCATAGCACTGTCACACTGGTCTCTGAGAGCTACAGTTTTAAAATGCAAAATATTTTGTTTTTAAATTAGGGCTCAGCTATTGTTGTTGAATTGTTTCAAAATTCTTGGATTAATCCCACCAGTCTTAGTGACTTACTGCTGTTGAAGATTTCCACAAGTTTTATACCTCTGACAGCAGCAACTCACTGCCACTATCCTCATGATATACATTTTCCCACAAACTTCTGTGATAAGGGCAAAAATCATTTAGATTCTCCGCAATTTCCTCAATCTCTTTGCTAAATTATGATGTATAGAGTAACAAGAGTCACTCTGACTTCCTGATGTACTTAAAATTACAAATAATCCTTAAATTCTATTTTGCAATAAAAATGCCCTTTTATAAATAAAGCAACCATCACTACAGAATAAGAAGCTCCATGGATACGTCATCTTCAATGAGGGTGGAGGCAGCGCAGCCACAGAGCTTCCTGCAGTCAGGGGAGGTTCCCAGAGCAGTGTTGCGTTTACAATGGTGCCAGTGGCGCCATGCCCATGCTCAGAAGGGGCCCTGGCCAGCTTGCACCCCAAGGCCCTGTCTGCCCACTGGCTCCTCTCCGCCCCTCACCCACCCACCGCACGCTCCTCTAGGCCCGCCCACCAGCCAACCAAGGGCTCCTCTCCGCTCCCTGGCTGGACCCCAGTGCAGCTCCAGAAAGGATCCCAGCAGTGTCTGCTGCCTGCCACCTGTGGGGCCCCGCCTGCCTCCCCAGAGCCAAGCCGCCTGGGAGTAGGGTAGAAGCCGACCCAGTCTCAGTCAGGAGGGAGAGGGTACAGTGTGAGGGGCATGGCTGGGCCTCTCCAGGCAAGTAGGTCCTGAGGGAACCCAGCTCAGGCAGGCCCTGCTTCTCTGCCTGGCTGATTGCGCTGCTCCCGAGGGGCTGGACCGGAGTGATTTCCTGCCCCAGGACCAGCCCAGGCCATACTGCCAGCTCAGTCCACCAGACACAGTCACCTCCCAGCAGGGCTGATGAGTGCGGCTGGGGCAGAGGGCAAGGCACAGGGGGGTCTCTGAGGGGATGGGGGGACGCTGGGCAGTAAAGGATGTTTGTGTTTTGGGGTGCCAGACAGTGGGGGTCTGTTGGTGCATCACTGGGCAGTGGGGAAGGTCTGTGTGTGTGTTGATGTGCTGGACAGTGGGGGGGGGGGGGGTCTGCGTGGAGCGCTTTGTAGTTGTGGTGGTGAGGTTGTGGGGAAGGACACTAGGCGGTGTGGGAGAGGTGTGTTTAGGGGTGCTAGTAAGTGGGGGCTCTGTGCGGAGTTCGGAGCAGTTGCAATGGGGGTATGGGGTGGTGCTGGGCATTTGTGGTGGTGGGGTGCTGGGCATAGGGGTCTCTATGAGGTCTCTGAGCAATGGGCGCTGGGGATAGGGAGTCAGGGAGTATTGGGCAGCGGGGTCTGTGTGGCACAGCATGGGCCCGCCCCCAAGGAGTAAGGGCACACTGGCAGCACAGGGCCGGCCGGGCTGGTGTGCATCTGGCAGCTGACGGTTTGTAAACAGTGCCCTCGCACAGGGCTGCACCGAGCTCCATTGCCCCAAATCAGCCCCTTGCTCTAGGTACCGACCTCCCCACACCATGCTCCATTGCCCCTCTGGGGGCCCACATATATGTTTGGTGCTGGGCCCACAAAAGGTTAATCCGGTCCTGTCCCAGAGTTGCGTCTGACCCAGGCCCAGCCCATGCAGGGGAAGAGGAAGTCCCAACCCTCCCTAGCCCTACTGGGACTAGCAGCTGGAGCCCAGCTCACAGTAGGAGGCCCCCAGCTGGTGTGGCCCCCTGCCCTTCCCCAGCTTCAGGCTTGGGATTAAAGGGGTCTGGGGCTGGCTGGAAAGGGAACCATGGTGCTCCCTGACCATGGGTGGTCATCCACTTATAAGGCTGGCCCTGCCCCGCCAAAAAGTGACGACCCTCCCCCCCGCCCAGGCCAGGCTACCCTCACTTCTGCACTACTGCTGGCGGTGACACTGGCTTTAGAGCTAGGCGTTGCCCAGCTCTGAAGGCAACATCCCTGCCAGCAGCAGTTCAGAAGTGAGGGTGGCAATCCCATGACCCCCCTAAAATAGCTTTGTGATCCCCCACAACTCCCTTTTGGGGCAGGATCCCCACATGTAAACATCTGAAACAAACTATTTTTAAAATCCTATGACTGTGAAATTAACCAAAATGGACCATGAATTTGTTAGGGACTTACTCATATCATATGTCTGTCTATACCGCAATTAAAAACCTAGGGCCAGCTCATACCAGCTGACTAGGACTTGGGCTAAGGGCTGTTTAATTACAGTGTAGATGTTTAGGCGCAGCCTGGAGCCCAGGATCTAGGGCCCTGCAAGGTGGGAGAGTCTTAAACCTCAGGCTGTAGCCTCAACATCTACACCACAATTAAACAGCCCCTTCGCCCAAGCCCTATGAACCTGAGTCAGCTGGCACAGGCTAGCCATGGATTTTTAATTGAAGCGCAGACATAGTCACAGAGCACATTATAGTAGCCAAGACTTAAGGAAGTTAAAACAGGTGGCACCTGGTAAGGCCTACATCCTAAAGGACAAATGTACTACATTCTAATATGGCATCACTTGGGCTGAATTTCTATTTTGTAAAGGATATTTTTCAGCTGAATAAATCCTACATTCTAAAGAACACATACAGAAGACAGATCTCTACGCAAAAGAGCTTACGTTCTAAGGCCCTGGTTTTGCCTCCTCCTATAGGAGGCACCAAAGTGGAACTTAACAAAAGAAATTTCCATGAGATTCTATGCAAAATTCAATCCCAAGTTGTTTGTGACCTCCTGCACTGTGGACAAGACAGAACAGGCCACATGGGGTACCTGTAAACCCTGTGAATCAAAGGTTCTATAGTAGGCCAGAATCACCCATGCAGAGATTCTGTTTCTAGTATGTTCTGGAGCCCTGAAGCCTGCCTACTCCTTGAGAGCAGAGCTCAATCTGAACTGCACTGACAGGACCATTCCCCACCATGGAGGCTGTCCATGGAAAAATAATACAGCTGCCAGTTTTATGACTTTACACTGGGAACTCTACAGACCTGGTATAGATGGAGGGGGAAGGATAATTCATATCCCCATGGCCCTCCTCTCATTATTCTTGTGAGAATCACAAGAGAATCATCCACTGGGTCCAAAGATGGTGGATGGAGTAGTGGGAAAATGCTGCTGCAGAGGCAGCTGACGTCTCCTTTCTGTGTAGGAGGAGCATGATCAGTATGCAGAGGGTCCTGTCCACATATAGATCAAGGGGTACAATATGGGCCTTAATGTCTGAAAGTTAGAACACGATTTTAATTGCTTTGGGTCAGAATGCCATGAGGTACTGGTAAACAGAAAGCAGTGGTAAACATTTTAAAAGATATATGCAATTGTGAACTATTTAATGCACTCTCTTCAGTAGTAGCTCAAGACTTGGGGAAACATATCTAGCTGCACAGATTTGAATCTGTCATAACATGATTGAGAGTTTTTAGTCCAGGAGGTTTTTAAAACAGCATGGCAGCCAATTTTTGCTTTTTTAATATGGAGTATCTTGTATTTAGATTGCACTTTTTAGTCCCAAAACTTCTATATACACAAGTTATATCACTTATAATTCATGTCTTGGTTGGTATTTTTAAGGGGCAAACTGTTGAAGTAAATGTTACTCTTTGTCTGCAAATTAGGTTTCCTGTAATTTTATACCCTACTATGGACACCTGGGCAAGAGGAAAAAGATATGCATGCTACCAGCTACTCGATAAAAACTATTCTTTCTATCCTCTGAGGATCCTGAATCTTCCTCCTCTTTGTGGGATGAGAAAGAGTCCAGTGGCTCCTGCATTTTATCATGATGGGCCTATTTGCCCATTGAAAATATAGAAGTAGAAGGTGACCATCAGGAGTTGCTCCTGGTTCCTCAACCTCATTTAAGAAGCATGTTAAAACTAACCTCAATTTTTATTTGTAAGGGATCATATTAAATGGAAATTTAAACTTAAAATTATAGTTTTTGATACTACTTTAGAATCGCAGTGCTGAACTCTGCATAATTAGCCTGAAGCAGTTGCCTTGTGCAAAACGTTTATGATTAAGACTTGTCTGAGATCCAATATCTGAAGTAGGTGGGGGGAAGCAATGGCTTCTTCAAATTGGTGAACAAAGTTTGCCTGAGACTAAATTCATGCTCTAGATAGGGCAAAAGAATCTCAATCTTTTAATTGGGACATTTAACTGAGCCATAAATAATACTTGTCCTGCCATGAGTGCAGAGGACTGGACAAGATAACTTCTCGAGGTCCCTTCCATCCTACGATTCTAGGATTCGTCCCTCTCCTTTCTAACTCTTCGCAGACATTTCACCCAGTGACACACAGCAGGTATATTAATAATTGAATTAGGGCTTGTCTACATTGGCACTTTGAAAAAACACATCCCTGAGCGCTGCAAGTTTCAGCGCTGTAATGTGCCAGTATAGACAGTGCACCAATACTGGTAGCTGCGCCCCTCGTGGAGGTGGGTGTTTTTGTTTGTTTTGTTTTGTTTCTTTTTTTTTTTTTAAAAGCGCTGGGAGAGCTCTCTCCCAGCACTATGCTGCAACTACAAAAGGCGTGTTGCCAGTGAAGATATGGCCCTAAGATATGTTAACATTTCTCAAACTTTTGAAAGTCAAGTCCCTCTTCAGAAAAATGAAACCAATCCCTTCCCCTGCCCCAAAAATCCTACCATCTGTGATTAAAGGCCTGCCCATATTAATTTTTAGTTCTGTTCTTCTACCTCCATCCCCAGTCCTTCTAGTCTCATACTTCGGCAAATGTTAGTGTAGATCTTCATAATGTGATGCTTACTATCTCTGATGAGCTGTAAAATAACACTCACATTTAAAGTATCACTGACATCTGACTTAGCACTCAATGAAATGAACAGGGCAGTTCAAACTTCAAAGCATTTGTTTCAGGCTCTCTGCAAACTCAAGACACTGCAGCATGGTTTACATTCAGAGCACCTTTTGAAAGTTCTCCATAACAGAAGAGATTTTTTTTTTTAAATGAAAACTGAGACTTTATAGAACAGCACTGCTGTATGTAATCTGGAAAGTTTTATTATACTCTCTACCATACTCAATATCAGATATCACAAAATTTCATTTTCCCTTAAACAGTATACATTTATGTGTTCATGATTATTCAATTAGTTCGGTTTAGCATCTTTCACACAAATCTTATCACAAAACATTAGGTTGCAAAACACAGAAGTTTCACACACACGAACACACACAGATAAGTATACCAAACTACACCGCTACCTCGATATAACGCGACCTGATATAACACAAATTTGGATATAACGCGGTAAAGCAGTGCTCTGTGGAGCAGGGCTGCGCACTCCGGTGGATTAAAGCAAGTTCAATACAACTCGGTTTCACCTATAATGCAGTAAGATTTTTTGGCTCCCAAGGACAGTGTTATATCGAGGTAGAGGTGTATATATTTGAAAAAGATGATATAAGGGACTCAAACCTAATCTGCCGTATGAAGAAGAGGGGATTCATTTTTTGGTGGGCTCTAAAGAGAGAATTTCTAAATTGTCCAAGATCACTGTAGTGTTATCCATGCTTTATAAAAAAAATAAATTAAATTCATTCAGGGTTTGCATTAACCTGTCCACTGATATTAACAAGATTAAGTGTTCTGAAGCACACACACAAAAAAAGCTCTGCATTAGCATTGTACCTCTCTAGGTAAATGTTTATGCTGCACAATAATGAACGCGTCAAATGTCACTTCACCACAGACACTGGATTTACCACCAATTTGACAAGGCTTTTTGAACTGACTTCTAAAATTAGAAGCATCAAATCAACTGACCCTGCCTTGGGACTTATTTAAGGGCCTGCCAGATTTACGGTTTTGGCAGAGAAGACCGTAACAACTGAGTAAGATTTACAATATGGTGTACAGGTTTTACATTTATTTCCAATATCACCTTTACAATTTTTACAGTCATACAGCTTTGTAGCATTCCTTAAAGATGTAACAACCTTTCTTACAATAGTGCTACCCAATGTACACAGCTCTACAGACCAAACATATTTTTTAAGTTTTTCCAGGGAGACTTCTAAGAATCACAATAACAATCCCAGTTTTTCAGAATTCAGGAGAATGTGACAGACAATCAGACAAATTAAACAGCAGATAAAGCTATCTAAGGAACATGAAGAAAGTTTGGATAATGAAAAGGCTAAAACTAAGTATACATAATTAAATGTATTTAAACACTGTGGCCAATAATCTAGTATTTAATGACCTGATCATTACTCAAGAAAACATCCCAAGTCCCGAAAATCGTGCTAAACAGGAAATTTGGTAGCGTGCTCTGGACCTCTGACATAAGGATAGGATTTTCAATATACAGCTAATTTTGAATCTCAAATCAAGGCTTTCATAATTTGCATGTGTAATTATACAAAATGTGTGTACTTCAAATATGTATTTATGAGAACTGGGGCAATACTTTCACTGGTTTAAAAACAACATATTATACACCTTAGGGCTTTTTTCAATTTAAATTTAAATTTTGTCATACTACTAGTCTCATATTAAAGAAATACTAAAACATTTCTACATAGATTTTCACCATTTGTTTTTAGTCTGTTCACATACTTTCCCCCCAAATAAAGAAAAGGTAACCTTGTAGAAATATAAACTGACTGGCAAATAGCATTGTAGAGTTAGGTTGTGCATAAGCCTCCCACATGAACTGATTGCAACAAACACTAAAAATGTACGTCTCGTTAAAAGGATTTACCCAACTAAAAGTGCACCTTTTATCAAGATTTTTTTCTTACTGCAGGCCAGGACTGCATATGCAATTCCTAGTGAGCCAACTGGGTACACCAGCATTAACTAATAGCACTACTAACATATGGCTATATATCTTTTTGCATCACTCTCAACATATCTAATGGAATTCTGTGAGCAGACTTTCCTTTTTCCACTCTCCCACTGTGAACCTAAGTAACTCTTCAGGAGACTGCCCTATCACAGCAGGGCAGGCAAGAAACCTCTTTTGGATTAACACAAGTAGCACTAAAGCAGCATAACTTTCAATTTGCGGATGCTCAACCACATGGCAGGTTTTTGACAATTTTTTTTTCCAATTTAGACCAAACCAAAATTTCCTATGACCTTTTTACAAGATTCAAAATCTTGGGCATCTATATTTACTTTTATCCCTAAGAGAAGACCAAGTTTCTGTGGAAGAAAGGAATTCGGTTCTAAAATTTAACAACATATCTCAATAGCATTGATAAGTATAATACACACATGCCATTTAATTAACCAAAAGGAGCTGCAAGCACTTTTCCTGGAGACATGAAATGATACTTCAAGATTTAGCACTATGTTATAATCCCCCCACAGAAAAAAAAAAAAGTATGGGGTTCCATTAGCAGATTATACTTTTGCTAAATGCAAAAACACAAATATAAGTCACTGTCTTACATTTCAGGCAGAAAGAAGATTTCCCTATCTATTCCAGACATCTAAAAATAGAAATTGGGTAATAGGAAATTGATCTGTTACTGACAATGAAATGGGTAGGCTTAGCTGCTACTATTGATGTGACAAAGCCATTTTCAGTACCATTACTCAAAGGGTGCTATACCCCATCTGCATCAGCAGTCACATCATTATCAATACTGAACCCATTATTGATAACCATGGTCAGCAACATGGCAATGACTTCCTAGTACAGAGTGGGTCCCCAAGCCAGAGGATATTTTGTTCCTCCAATCTACGTGTTTCTCTGATTAACATTAACGTTAAATATAACACACCATAACACTTCAGTCTGCAGTTCTGAAACCTTTCCTACCCAAGGATGTCAACAACAAACCAGTTATTGCAAGGAGCATGAAACGCTCTGCTTATGCTTCAGGGAGAGGAGCTTCAGGCTGCCTGTTCTAGAGAAAAGGAAGGCCTTGTACAGTTCAGCCCCACTTCCTACCCCACAGAAATACAGGGTAAGGTCTGGAACACTTGGGGTCTCTCACATTGATGGGGTTTGAGTAACCCCGCTCACCTGCCTTGAAACGTGTCAATTGCTTTAGTGGCATTTGGCTTGAAAGACCCAGAGACCACACGATCCTTCTTAAAAAACACCCTCGCCGGGGCTGGGCTTCCCCAGCGCCACGGATCCACTTCGCTCCTCCAGGAAAATGAGTAATTCAATACAACCACAACCGCAGCCTCCCTGGACACCGGAGGCAGTCAGCGCTTCGGCCCCCAGCTCCCCGGGGCGGAGGAGGGGGGAGGGTAGCCTGCTGCCCTTTGGGTCACAAGACAGGAGGGCGCCGCGCCTGTCTCTCGAGACAAGGAGACTCCCCACTCCCTGCCCACCCCTGGAGGGAGGCTGCCCGCCAGTCGCCCCCCGCCCACCAGCCTCCTCCACATATTATTCAGAGGAGCAGCCCCAGCGGCCGCATCACCCCCAGCATCAAGGGGATCCTCCGCCCGCCCCCCGCCCGCCTAGGGGCCACACCCAACCCCCCCCCCCCACACACACACACACACTCACTCTCCCCTTAGGGGCCGCCACATCAGCCCCCCCTCCCAGCTCGGGGCGCCGCAGCCCCTCCGCAGGCCTCTGCGCGCGCACCACACCAGGCCCGGCCACCGCTGGGGGGAGAGGGGGGACAGCAGCCGCCACCACCGCCCCGCCCCAGCTGGCAGCCCCCCTTGGGTCCTTGCGTGGGGAGAGTCGCTGCCCAGGCCCGGCGGCGGGCAGGGGAGGCCGCGGGTCCCGCTTACCTGAGGGAGCTGCCTGCCAGCCAGCCAACCGCGCTCCGGGCCGCTCCTAACGCCGGGCGGGACCGCGCATGGCCCAGCGGGCGGGGGGAAAGGAGGAGGGAAGACGAGAGACGGGGGAGCCGCGCCTTCCGAGCTGGGCGCCGACAAACCAGCAGCGCCTGCTGCGCCTGCCTCCGCTAATTCCGCCCGGGCTGCAGCAGCCGTTCCGCCCCCCCGCGCCGCTGCCGCAGGATGGTACGGCCCAAGGTGGAATAGTACAGTCCAAGGGGCGGGGCAGCTGCGGGGCACGGAGAGCGGGCTTTCTACTGGCAGTGGGCAGCCGCCGCCGCGTGGCCCGGCCGTGCGCGCGCGAAGCTGCGCCATGTGGCTGGGGGCTACTGCTGCAGGCGTGTGTAATGCAGCCCCTGCGGGCGTGACGGCGGGCCCCGCACCCGCGCGACACGTTTAATCCGGAGCGCCTCTCTCCCCCGTTTACAGTGGGGCGCGTCCCTCCCTGCACGTCACCCCTCCGGGGCTTCATTAATGCAGAGCGTCTACATGCGTGTTTAACGTGCCTCATGGCACAAACGGTTCAACGTTCAGCCCCACGGATAGTAACGGGCCTAGCAGCTCCGGGAGCATTCAATTAGGTAGAAGGGAGCTGGGGCCATGTTTATTCCACGCAGAGCACCTAGGGTGTTGTTGAAGGCATTCTACCACTGCGGGCAGTAAGTGTGGTGTGATGCTACACTCTTAATTTCATGCATAATTTACCATGCATATATTGGGCATGTTGAGGGTGATGACATTCATACAGCTCTTTAATAAGTTTAGGAGAGCTGTAGCAACTATATGCATGGGGGTGTAGACATGTCACTCCTAGGCTCTTAGCAAGACAAGGTGAGGTAAATATTTAGTGGACCAATTTCTGGGAGTAAGAGATATACTTTTGAGCCACACGGCACTCTCCTTCAGGTTAGGGAAAAGGTACCATATGCATGCATACACATTCAGTATATAGTAGGGAACCTCTCTAAAGGCTTTCTTTAGTGCACCATATCGGTCTTCTTTCATAGGGCTGGTGAAGAACAGCAACTACAATTTCACCTGTGCATCTAATGCATAACATCTACATGCAAGTTAAATTGGGTGGCTAACACTGAGCTGTAAACGTGTAAACAGATGCAGGTGAGCCAATAAATTATTTTCTGGCTCAGCACCCCATATAAATTTAATTTGCTACCTGGCATGTCTACTAAAGTACACCACAGCTGTATGCATTTGTAATTTTGGACACCATTCTAATATCTCATGAAAAATCCAAGTAAACACTTTATTCTGGGGGGGGGGGGGGACTC
This sequence comes from Chrysemys picta bellii, assembly GCF_011386835.1. NCBI lineage: Eukaryota > Metazoa > Chordata > Testudines > Emydidae > Chrysemys > Chrysemys picta. The sequence goes on along the minus strand of NC_088799.1, from coordinate 11,173,283 downwards.
AGAAAACAGGGTGGAGTTGGTAGGAGTAGAATCCTCACTTCAACCAGAAATTAAGGCCTGGGGCATCCTCACAGCCCAGCCATATCTATCTACTGCTAGGTAATTCAAGGCGCAGCAACGTATGCCATGGTCACGCCCACATTCCTCCTCTCTGCGCTGATCTGCAGACATGGACCACAGACTTCCATGGCACCCAGGAGGCTGGGGAGTACCCATATGCAGATTTTACACCACTTTTGCCTATAGCAACTCTGTTTAAAGCTGTTTTGGCCATTGCATTGGCACATAAGCATCTCCAGCTTCACCCCTTAGCGTGAGAGATGCACCTAGATACATGTTAAGTGTGGTGCATATCTTATTAACAGTTGCATGCTTTTATTTCAGTGGGTATGACAATTTTTAAGGGCCATCATCAAACTGGTGACAGCCCCTCTAAATCTCTACATAAACGGTTAAGGAAATTCTATACAAAAGAAGTATTTACATATTGGCTGGGTTTGTAGATAGTTTGTTAATACTGACTGCACCATTTAACATTATCAAGAAAACTGCCAGGCACTGAGACTTTGTCTCCAGTCTGGGTTTCTGATGCATCATGGCAGTATATAATCTGAGCTTCCCTCTTGCCTTTAAAATATTCCCTCTGAACAGCAGCTGCAGCAACCACTGACCTAGCTTATTAAATGCAATCACTACATAAAATATTATGCACATTACAGGAGATTTAATACTTGCAGTTTCCTTTTGCTGCTGCCGATATTGCTTTAAAAATCCATCCAGAATGTCACAAAATAAATGCATCCCTTGTATTTACTCACACTGAAGCCTTGATTGCACAGGAGCAATTTCTTTCCCACTTTCCACTTCCCTCATGGACTGATCCAATGTGACAGACAGTTGCTATGGATTCGCATCTCTGACGTCAGAAGATTTAAAGAGAAAGAGCTCTTGGGATAACTCCAGAAAGGAGTATAATTAAGGATGGGATTTGAGAAAAGGATGTGACTAGAATAGGGTTTCTCATCCTTTTTCAAACCATGTCATCCCATTTATACACTTACAGCTGAGTTTTACAAAGATTTGGTATTGTTTTGCATCAAAACTGGTTGTTATGGGTTTGCAGGCCCTGAAGCTTGTAAAGTTTCAGATTCAATTGTAATGCACTTTGGCATGCTTGAATTTTGCATGAACTCATAGGCAAGGATGGGTTTGATGGGTTCATGTTTGCATGAAGTTCACACAAGTTGAGCAACCAGATGTGGCCATATGAGACAGTACTACGCATGTGACTTGTCCTGATGAACTTGAGAATTTGAAGTACAACACAAAGAACAGATTCAGAAATTTAATAGCTGTCCAGAGAGAGCAAAAATGCCTTTTAAAAAAAAACATTGCTGAACAGTTTTTGTGCCTGTCAACTGTTCACATGAACCAGTGTTGGTTCACAGACAAGCCCAAGTGTTATAGCCAACTCACTCTAATTTATATTCTCCTCTTAAAAGTTACTTAGGTTTAGAGGCAGCCCCATCTCCTTTACAAAAGGGAGAGCAGCGTTTTGTTGCCCGTAGTACTGTATTAGTGGGGAAATAATGCTCAGCAGTCTATTGAATTGTTTCTAACATGAATTATGTTTGCATAAAGCCTACGTGAGGTGGATATAAACAGTAAAACTGAATGAACTCCATTGCAAATACCAAAGGGAGAAGCTTAATTATCACCAGAACTGTTCTGTTACATCTGATGCCCTCCCATTAGCAAATAATACCTGTTGGGCAATAATCCCGCAATGTGAAACTAAAAATGGAGTTTATTTACAGAATTTTGAGACACAAATAGATTTGCTAAACACATGACACTGCATTTAAATTATTTTCTTGTATATTGATGATTATTTTGTTTCCCTAGAACAGGCCTTGATAGAGACTCTGGATATTAAGTGAGTCACAGAGCAAGAGGGAAACAAAAACAGGAGAAAAAGGAAGAGTAACGATTCTGTGATGTGACATGTATGATCTCAGGACAATTGCCACCACAACTGCTCCTAATTGGCACCCTCTTTGACACTCTCAGGAGAGAAGCCAACATTTTTCACTCACACCCAGCCAAGTGGAACCAATATAGACTACAAAGCCTTTGCATTCCTGAATGCCTGCAGCCAAATTATGGCCTGCTCCCAAGTTCCCTCTCTTTCCTGTTCCTGATATGATATGAGTGATATGTTACTTACAACTGCTTCACTGGAATGGAGAGCTTGCAAGAAAGCCCCCGCATGAGTGCTCCCGAGCAGGGGGGCAGCCATCATTTTTCTGCTGGTGCCCAGCAGTGTAGTACCTGGGGTGGCCCACAGCCAGGGAAGCAGCATGTATGCACAGGGTGAGGGGTCTGCAGTTGGCCCCATGTTCTGAATGCCAAGGTATTACATTGGCAGGAACACTGGCTGCTCCCATTGCACATGTGTAGCTAGGGGCACCTCTCCCCATTAGCACCCAAAGGCACTGGGGCTGATTTTTCTCTCACATTGGTAAGAATCACTAGTAATTTCACTGAAGTTAGTGGATTTGCACCAGTGTAAAACTGGTATATGAGAGAGGAGAAAATAGGTTGCACCTCCCCTATTCAGCAGCTGCCAAGTACCATGTCAGTTTCAAAGGGCACCTATGAGAGCTGCTCTAACTCATACCCTCCATTATCATAGCCTGTACTGAGCTTATGGCAGTGGTGAACAGTGGGATGAAAGGCTGCTTATTAGGTCATATCTCCTGCCACTCTATGCTGTGCCAACATGCTGACTGAGCCAGGAGTTCTTCAGTGGAGTACACAGAACCTGTTTAGCTACTATAAAGTGATTATAGGGCAATCCTGAGTAGGACCATAATCCTTGGGTGGTGCACCTGCCTCTTTCCTCTTTCCAGCACAGTTCTGCCTCATAATAAGCATAACTGAGTCTTAGGTATTTAGTAAGAGGATTTCACAGAGTCATAGGCTAGGTCTACACTACCCGCCTGAATTGGCGGGTAGAAATCGATCTCTCGGGGATCGAATTATCGCATCTCGTCAGGACGCGACAATCGATCCCCAAATCGACGCTCTCACTCCACCAGCAGAGGTGGGAGTAAGTGCCGTCGACGGGGGAGCCGCGGAGGTTGATTTTGCCGCCGTCCTCACAGCGGGGTAAGTCGGCTCCGATACGTCGAATTCAGCTACGCTATTCGCGTAGCTGAATTTGCGTATCTTAAATCGACCCGCCCCATAGTGAAGACCTGCCCATAGTATCTGGGCCAGTCTTTGGGGTTAGGCAACCCTCATATTTTTCTGACATGATACTACCGTGTTATATCAAGTCATTTATCAATACTACAATATACACTGTAAAAAAGCAGTTCATTGCTTACATTGCATTGAGTCATAACAACGGAAATGTTTATGCACATCCCTTACTTCACCAACTGACTCAGCTAACAAGCCTGATATTTTAATAACTTTGTCCTGGTTCTAAAGAATACACTTGTGCTTCTCAGTTGAAGACATCTGTCCTTCATTTATTCAATGGACAGGTGTCATTCAGGAACATGTTTACCTTGCATTTAATGAGTGATCCCCATTGCAAACTTCAAAGGTAACAGATCAAGACTGGATTCAACTTTGTTGTTCTTCACCAGAAAAGAAAAAAACTCGTTCAGAGAGTCACTAGACGGCTGCAGAAGAAATTGCTTAATCACCTTTCATAAAGGGGGAAATTGTCACAAGGACGAAAAATTTCTGCAGATAAGGCAACTCTGCCCATCCAAGCTGGTTCCCTTAAAGTTTCTCTCAACTCCACCTCCTGATGGTAAACTTCAGTTGTGGGTGGGGCTCACTAACAGGATATGGGCCTCAAATGAACACAGCCCTTTTAATCCTCTTTCAAAATGGAGCTTTGCGGAACACTAAACTAGCATATTGGTAAATAAAAAGGAAAAAAGTGTATGAAAGTTTAACATGGATAAAGCCCTGGAAAGTTCCATTTTCATTTTAACTGATTACATAATATGCCTCAGATCCTCAAAGGTATTAAAGTGCCTAATTATTCTTTGTCCTTCCACCTAAGAATCTCAAAACATCTTACAAAAAAAAAAAAAAAAGTATCCTCAACTCCTCTGTGAGTCAGGAAAGTATCTTCATTTGCAGACGGGGAAAGTGAAACATGCAGAGCTTGATTCTCTGTTACCTTGTAGTTTGTTTAGTCATTGGAATCCATGCAAAAGGAGTATGAAATGCTACTAAATCAGAATTCTCCACCCATACCAGTGATAATATTTTACAAGCATTTTCATCCAACTCCATGTAAGATCAGTGGCTTCAGATACTGGGGCCTTGTCGACACAAGCAAATTACAGATTTAATTCAATAGGCCTTAGATTGGTTTAGCATGTCAGTAAGAAAAAACGGTTACCTACCTTTCGTAACTGTTGTTCTTCAAGATGTGTTGCCCATATCCATTCTATTCTAGGTGTGCATGCCCATTGTCAGAATTTTTTGCCTTAGCGGTATCTGTAGGGCTGGCTCTGGCGTCCTCTGGAGTCTCGCGTTCATGTGCCGGTATATGAGGCACAGCTGGCCCTATGCCCTCTCACTTCCTTCTTGCCGGTAACTCTAACAGAGGGGTAGGAGGGCGGGTAATGGAATGGACATGAGCAGCACATCTCGAAGAACAACAATTATGAACGTCAGGTAACTGTTTTTTCTTCAAGTGCTTGCTCATGTCAATTCCATTATAAGTGACTCACAAGCAATATCCCTGGAGGTGGGCTCAGAGTTCATGGTTGTGCAGTTTCCAATACTGCTCTACTGAAGCCAGCATCGTCCTGGGCCTGCTGCACGATCGTGTAATGGGATGTGAACGTATGGATGGATGACCAGGTAGCGGCCCTGCAGATATCTCGAATCGGCATCTGGGCCAGGAAGGCTGCCGATGAGACTTGCGCTCCGGTTGAATGGGCAGTGACAATCACCGGCGGTGGCACCTTTGCCTGTTCCTAGCAAAACCTTATGCAGGCAGTGATCCACAATGAAATTCTCTGAGCAGATGCAGGAAGGCCCTTCCTTCTGTATGCCACCACGACGAAGAGCTGCGTCGACGTATGGAACAACTTAGTCTTTGGGTCCTTGGCCTAAAATTTTTGCAGATCCTGCACTTTTCTTTCATGTGTGACTCCCCCAAATACTTTAGGCAACTGCTGTAGGGGTCACTAACCGGCATAGGCTTATTACAAGCTGAGTACGGTTTGCAACCCAGAAACAGGCATGCCCCACCGCAGGGTAAAGTAATTGCTGAGATTCTAACTAACTAACCTAACACTTAATTACTAACTAACTATTGTCAACTATATACAAAGAGAACAGCCAGTAGCTAATAAACCGCTATCATACCTGCAAAGCAAGAGGAAGGCACTTCAAGCAACCATCAGGGGTGGTAATAAGGAACTGAGAGGGCACCAGAGTCAGCCCTACGGATACCGCTAAGGCAAAATTTCTGACAACAGTACACGTGGGCATGCACACACCTAGAATGGAATCGACATGAACAAGTATGTGGCCTACGGGCCGCAGGTTGCCTCCACTGCTCTAAGTCCCCACATCCAGGCTTTATCTAAACTCTGCTGATTCTTTCTGCATAACATCTCTAAGATGCAGCCTTTCCTATCCATTTACCACAACTAAAACGATCATCCAGGCTTTCATCACCTCATGCCTCGATTACTGCAACATCCTTCTCTCCGGCCTTGACAAACAATCTTGCTTTGCTCACATCCATTCACAATGCTGCTGCAAAGGTCATTTTCCTAGCCCGTCACTTTTCCCATGTCACCCATCACTTTGCATCCCTCCACTGGCTCCCCCTTCTTGATCACAAACACAAGCTGTTTGTATTCATTTTCAAGGCCCTTCAGAGTCAGTCCCTCACCTTACCAATCACCTCGCAGTCACTATCTAGCTGTCTATGCTTGTCTCCAATCTCCACTCAGAGGCAGATTAGGAGTTTGTGGGGCCCCGGGCAAGTCTATCCCCCCGCTCTCCTCTGGTGCTCCTGCAGGGGAAGTGGAGTCGGGGTGTGGGGGTTTGCCCCGCCTGCCGCTCCTGTTGGGGAGCAGGGTAGGGGTGCTGGGGGCTTCCCCCACTCCCCAGTAGGAGCACCAGGCGGGCGGGGGGAGCGGGAAAAGCCCCCATGCCCCAACCCCGCTCCCCGGCAGGAGCGCCGGGCAGGCAGGCGGAGTGGGTCAGGGCACAGTGGTGCCCATTTTTCTGGGGGCCCCCCAATTGGCCTACTGGCTAATCCGCCACTGCCCACTTGTTAAATTTTCAAACACCTTCATGCTTTCTCCCATGTTGTCCCAACACTTGGAAGGCAGTCCCTGTATGATCTGCAAATTTACCTCATTATTCACCTTCAAATCCCTCCTCTAAGCTTTTCTTAGGTAACTTGCCTATAAAAAGTTTGACTACCCTTAGGCTGCTAGTGGTCTAAAGAAACTGATTTAGAAACAATTTTGTAAAATCAGTGCAACCTGCTTGTGTGCACGTTATTTCTGTTTAGGAGTGCCTTATGCTAACCGATATTCTCATTGTTTCCTTATACTCACTCATCTGTCTGGTCTTTTACTGAGATTGTAAGCCCCTTGGGGAAGAGACCATCTTTTGATTCTGTGTTTGTGCAGAGCCTAGCACAATGGGATCCTGGTATAATACAAATAGATAATACTAGTAAAGGTTGAAAAGCTGCTGGTTCAACAGGGCGCTGAGAACTCCTGCCAGCACAATTCTGCCAGTTTTTAAAGCTGCCTTCATCCCCCCTGGAAGGAAACTCTATGGAAGGCCATGTCAGTTAGATCTACTCTGAGTTGAACTGGTGTTAGCGGTCATAGGAGATTTTTTGAAAATTTCCCTAGTCTGGACAGCGCATGAGACAGCTCATCCAACCAGCCTCAGAAAATCTAAAAATATCAGTTAAATCTCTGCAAATTCTTACCTCACTTCCTAAGAAATGCATAGTTCATCATTAGCATGGTACTTTCCACTCTTCCAAACTGCCCACTATTTCACCAGCTCCATTGTTAACAGCCCATTATTTAACTTATTTCCAAACCATCTCACAATATAGATGGTTAGCTGTGTTTCTCCAGGAGGCAAAGATTTTAAAGCAAAGAAACACACACACACACACACAAATCTATAAAGGATCTCATCTATTGATCTTACCAAAGAAAAACCAGGGCAGAGAATCACAATATCTTCAGCAAATCTTACGAAATCAGAGGAAAGAGTAGGCTGTTTTTTAGACTTCAGAATTAGTTTGGCCATTTAGCAATCCATTTTGGTTATTCTGAAGGAAAAAAAAACTGTCTGATAGTGACTTTGGTTTCTCAACAGCATTCACAAAGGAACTGTCCTGTTGATTAGTTAGCTTAATCAGGTTTTCTTTGCAATACATATACTCCTTCCCTTTTATAGAATCATAGGACTGGAAGGGACCTCGAGAGGTCATCTAATCTAGTCCCCTGCATTCACGGCAGGACTATATTATCTAGACCATTCCTGACAGGTGTTTGTCTAACCTGCTCTTAAAAATCTCCAATGATGGCAATTCCACAACCTCCCTAGGCAATTTATTCCAGTGCTTATCCACCCTGACAGTTAGGAAGTTTTTCCTAATGTCCAGCCTAAACCTACCTTGCTGCAATTTAAGCCTATTGCTTCTTGTCCTATCCTCAGAAGTTAAGAAGAACAATTTTTCTCCCTCCTCCTTGTAACAACCTTTTATGAACTTGAAAACTGTTATCATGTCCCCTCTCAATCTTCTCTTTCCCAGACTAAACAAACCCATTTTTTTCAATCTTCCCTCATAGGTCATGTTTTCTAGACCTTTAATCATTTTTGTTTCTCTTCTCTGGACTTTCTCCAATTTGTCCACATCTTTCCTGAAATGTGGCATCCTGAATTGGACACAATACTCCAGTTGAGGTCTAATCAGCATGGAGTATAATGGAAGAATTACTTCTCGTGTCTTACTTACAAGACTCCTGCTAATACATCCCAGAATGATGATGGTTTTTTTATGCAACAGTGTTACACTGTTGACTCATATTTAGCTTATGGTCCACTATGACCCCCAGATCCCTTTCCGCAGTACTCCTTCCTTGGCAATCAATCATTTTGTTTTGTCCTCACCCTTTGTTTTGACTCTGATTGACAGAACCTCTTACCACTACAATCTAGACAGTTAGTTAGATGAGAAACTTTGATCCACACCTATGCCAGCCTTTATATTTACTTTTCCCCCCCATTACATTCAGATTAACTGCTTCCTGATAAGTGATACAGCCCTTGCTCTGTTTTCCCAGAGACCAATGAAGAAACTGGGATTATTAAAAGCTTGCTTGCTTTACTGTTAAATGTACTCAATCTACTAAATGGGGTTACATATACACCTCTACCCCAATATAACGCTGTCCTTAGGAGCCAAAAAATCTTACTGCGTTATAGGTGAAACTGCATTATATCGAACTTGCTTTGATCCACTGGAGTGCGCAGCCCCGCCCCCCCGAAGCACTGCTTTACCGCGTTATATCCGAATTCGTGTTATATCGGGTCGTGTTATATAAAGGTGTACCACCTTTGCTACCATACAGGAAAGCACATGCTATATCTTCAGGCTTTGCTTCCATGTTTGCCTGTTTCCTCCTAAACATGCTATCTCTTTATCCTCGAGCTCTGGTTTTCATTCTTGCTACTGTCTCACATCGATTTATTTCCAGAACACTTCAGTGGTTCAGCAGTGCAACTGAAGCAAGACGGAGCTTTTACTATTCTGTCAGCAGCTCTGCTTGTACATAGGTGACCTTTCACAGTACCCAGTAATGGTAATCTTCCACCAGACAAGGCGGTGTCTTACATGAAATGTATCTGTGGTCTCAGTCTAATTCTTAACAGACAAGGGTCCAACCAGCATCACAAGAGACACTACCAATGACTTAACTGGCACCCTTGTTGTCAGCCTCAGCAGAAATTAAAGATGGAATGGCCAAGGGGCCCACATTTCCACACGCCCCCAAAGGAAGACTCTAGGTCAGGGTTTAGTCAGGCTGGTGGGGGAAGAGTGCACTTTCTGTGCTTTATCAGCTGAACTTGTTCTGTTAAGAAACACCAGGCTTTGGTTTCCAGGGCTGTCAATACAGCGTCTTTCAGGCATCTTTAAATCCAAATGATTTAAAATAGAAAAATCAAGGCAGAGAAAATGTAATAAAAGTAAAAGAATAAAACAAGGAAACTATCATTTGAAATCTGAAGAATCAGTGGCTGGAATGGAAAGTGAGAGACAAACTGATTGGCTTTGGAGGTCCAGTGTAATCACGGATTATGCAATGAAGTCAGTTCACTCTGCAGTTCGGTCTTGGAGTCTCGACTCCAGACTCTCTGGAGGGAGCCAGGTGACTCACTGTGTGAGGAGAACAACTGAGCAACCATTGCAGTGCCACTTGAGTGGAAGGAAGGAAGGAGTGAGAATATTATAAAATCTTTGTTCTGCAAGTAGTTCTGTGTGACAAAGGTATAGGACTGATGCAAATAAGGAAAATGCTCCAAGAGCAGCTACAAAAAAAAAAAAAAAAAAAAGCCATTTGAGTATTTTTGCTCTCTTCAGAGAATGGAGATGAGCGGCAGCACAGAGTGATTATTACTGGGCCTCCCATTTTGAATATAACTTGCTAGTTCACAACACTGATTCTGAAGTTCTCTTTGTGGATTTTCCTTTGGATTCTTGTCTCCAGATAGGAATTTGGGTTTAATACACACATGGGAGATTACGAGAGTCTGGCCTACGAATCCTGAAGATGCCCTCAGGGTTCTTGGGGTACCACACAGGGGCCCCACTTTTTCAGGCTGCAAATCTATTCCCAATTATTAATAACAATTTCTGTGTGTTACTGGTCTTTGGGGCATACATGGCATGTTACCATACGCCCAACAGGATCCCTATTCCAAGGATTTTGCAGATTGTAGGCATGAGTGAGTACAATATTGTGCAAACAAGAACCACATCCATCAACACAGAGCAGTGGGTGATCATTTCAGGCGAGTTCTTGGGTGCTTCTTAAAGAAGAGCGGGCATAATATATGTTAATGGAAAATTCTGTTCTAGGCATATGGGGTGAACTGAATGAAGAAGACAATGCAGACAATCATCAAAGACTTACCAAATCAGAGGTAATAAACAAACAATAATAATATCATCACCTAGTTCTTATATGGCACTTTTTATCAATAGATCTCAAAGCATTTTGCAAAAGGATCCCCATTATACACCTAGGGAAATGGAAGCATTGGGAGGTGAGATGACTTACCCAAAGTCACCTAGCAGACTAGTGGCAGAGCTGGGAATAAAATCAAGGCCTTGTGAGTCCCAGTCCAGTGCTTTATCCACTAGGAAACACTTCCATAGAAGGGGTAGTGCAGAAATTGACATGGACAGAGTTATCAGAGGGTGTAGAATTATGAAGTACCATGAAGGTGAAGAGGAGAAATTTATTAGTCAAATGTTGACACCATGTTTATATATCACATTTAGTTTGTGCAAGCTGTGTACATTTCAATTGGCCTCTCATCTTCTTCCACTTGCAATGGTAGAAGCATGGAGAGCAGTATGCTTGTAATGTTTAGAAATTACAGTACTACCAACAACGGTTGTCCAAGCACAGTAAAAATGTATCAAGGTACATTCTACATATTTTAAATGGAAGATTGTTTAATTCAGCTACTGGCCAATATATTAGAAAAACGTCAATTCTTTATAAGCATATAAATTTGTACACTATCATCAGAGCACACAAATGAACAAATTTACACATCCAAAACCTATTTCTCGCACAAACTGAATGTGATTTATGTTTAGCCTGTGGAACTCCAAGCTACAAGATGTTACAGAGACAAATATGATTTAGTGAGATTCAAAAAGAAATTAGACATTTAAATGAATGAGAACAGCAGGTGCAGTTGCATTAACTAGGATAACAATGACAAAAACTATGAATCCTCACGCTTTGGGATATAAACTAATCTCCAGCTGGGCTTGGGAAGACATTTTCCCTATGGCACACTACTGCATAAGAGATGCATTATAGAAGTGTTTTGATTCCTCTGAGGTATCCAGTTATTAGCAAGTGTAAAAGACAGGATACTGAACTACAGGGTTCATTATTCAGCCTAGTATAGCAATTCAGGTTTTGCCACTTAAGAGATTTTATTTCTCTTAATTGAAAGGATTTTTGGTACAAGGGTTGAATTTTAGGATTCATGAATGAGAAAGTCCAATACCAGAGGCTAATTCCTCCAGAGCTAGAGAGAAACAAAGGCTGCTCTTAGCAAACTTTTCAACATGCTCTGCCACTGACACTCAGCTTTGACCTCTATCAACCTTGTTCCTATGGCCTTGATCCTTCCTGAGAGTAAGGCTGCCAGTCGCAATGAATTAGGGATGTTGGAAATGACATTGTGGCCTAGATTGCGCTAATACATCATTTCAAATGTGATCGGAGACAGATTTAAAAGCAGGCTGTGAGCAATGAAAATGAATTCACTACTGTGCCCTCAATTAGGTGATCAAGTCCTTTATAAGGAGTCATCTGGGAAAAGCGGGGGGGAGGGAAGACCCATTTTGCAGTGCTGGTCTAGGTTTACCTCTTAATGGTTTCCCTTTAGCCAAAATAAATGCATATGCTGTCCATTAAATGGGCTGGATGTCACCTAGATCTTTTTGAAACTCTGATACACTAGAGGTTCAGAGCTCCTAAAAGAAGCCTGGACTTGTACAACAGTTAAGACCCAACATTTAGGGATTATTTTAAGAGGGGGATAAAGAGGTGGAGGTCTCACATTCTAGTCAAATGATATGATTTAAAAGACAAATGAAATAGTTTGTAGAACATAATTGTAAAACAGGGTTGCACTTAAATAATACTTGCACACACACAGTGCTATTTATTCAAAGATCTCAAACTGTTTACAATGGTGAATACCTTTCATTATCCACATTTTACATATGGGAAAGTGAGGAATAAAGTTCTGTAAGTGACTTGCCAAGGGTGACCCAGTGAATCCATGGCAGAGTTGACTGAAATCAAATCCAGGTCACCTGCCTACCCTACTCTTAAGACTAAATACACTATATAACATACCAGCATTGCACTAGTCATGATAGGGTGCATGAGAAACAAAAAAAATTGAAACTGAGTATGAGAAACGTGAAAGTGACCAATCTTGTTCAGTCTCTGAATGAATGAAATGCAAAAAGTAAAACAGCAAAAATATTACACAGATTAAAAAAAAAAAATCTTTCCTTTTTAATAAGCTACACTACCAATACTGAAAAGGAGTTTTATTAGTATTTGATTTTCTTCTGAACAGCACTTTCTAGCTTTTAGTCCAGAGGTCCCCAAAGTGTGGGGCACACCCCCCTGGGGGCACAGAGGACTGTCCAGGGGGACGTGGTGGGGGCCTGGGCCAGCCCCCACGAGGGCAGAGAGGGAGCATCACCCAGGCCCTCTCTGCTCCATTCCAGCCCCCAGTTGCATCCCCAGCTCCTGGCCCCATGCCTGGCTCCGCTCCTGACCCTGTACCAGGCCCCCAGCCTGGGCCACTGGCTGCGGCTCCATTCCCGTCACGGGGCTGAGGCTGGGGACAAGGCCAGGAGTGAAGTAGCACCTGGCCGCGGGACCCGCTGCCAGCCCCCACCACAGCCTGGCTGTGGCTCCACTCCTGCCCCCACCCTCAGCTGCAGCCCCACTCCCAGCTGCGATCCCAGCCTCAGCCCCTTTACCCCCGTCCGCATCCACTCCCACACTCCAGCCATGGCCCCACTCCTGGCCACAGGGAGACAGGGGGGCGCGGACGGGGTAAGGAGGGCGTGACCCTCAAAAGTTTGGGGACTGCTGTTTTAGTCAATTCATTGCATGAGTTCAGGGTGTGAAATGCAAGCGAAAATATTGCACCCTTTCTAATCCTTCACATATTCAGTATGTGTCATAAATCGGGAATCATCAGACTTAAGGTGTATATTTTTATTGTCATAGACAGGCAACCTGAGGGATACAAACCTGATTTCCACTCCACAAATGCTCTGTCCCAGGGAAGACATTTGAAATATAGTACAGCCAACTGTCCCTTGACAGGCCCTATGTCTATGGGGTGTGGGGAACCACTATGGATGGAATAATTCGTGGTCTCCTCCAGCTCTTTCACCAAAAGAATGTGTTTCATGGCAAAGTAGGTTTGGGATTTTTTACATCATGTATCAGTTCAGCGCTGGTGAAAGGTACCACTTGGACAGCCCTAGAATACCAAAGGCCTCCATCTACAGAGCAGACAGGGCATGCGCAGCGGCAGCAGCAGCTTAAGCTTCCCACAAACACCCTCAACATCAGGACCAGCTCTAGGCACCAGCAAAGCAAGCACGTGCTTGGGGCGGCACATTTCCAGGGGCGGCATTCCGGCCATCCTTTTTTGGGGGGGCAGTTACGCTCTCGGAGCTGCGCCACTTAGACGGGGCGAGGGCACTGCGCCCCCGTCCGCAGCGGGAAGGGGAAGTCCCAGCCCCGGGATGCTGAGCTGCCAGGGCCCAGCCGCTACCTGAGGAGGAGAGGGCGAGTCCTGCCAGGGAACTGGAGCTGCGCCACCTCATCTGCCCACTGGCTGCTGCACTGCCTTGTGCCACCCCTTATATCGGGGCTTCTCTGCGTGACCAGGCGGGGGGAGGGGGTAAAGCCCCTGCAGGCGCTGGGAGAAGGTGACATCAGTCCCTCCGCTTCCAGCGCGGCCTGCAAGCTCCAGCCCCACCTGAGCTTGGGGTGGCACATTTTTTGCTTGGAGCGGCAAAAAACCTAGAACCGGCCCTGCTCAACATTGTGTCTCAACCTTGACCTGAAGGAACCTCTTTGAACCAGTCACCTTGGCTCTGGGCTAAGGCTGCAAAAAAGAAAGTCAATTAGAGCCAACTGTAGTGGAGTTTTTGTATTGTGAATATGCATGCACTAGGAAATGGAGTGAGGCCATCAAGCATACTTCACATAATCCACCAAACAGCCTTAACATGGTAACAGTTTACAGTCACTATATATGACCTGGGCTGGATGGGCATCATTCCAGAGAGGAGGAGGGTTCTATAAACTATTACCAATGCCTCTGAGCCATTCAAATCCCCATAACGTTGGCAAAGTAGAGGAATTTTTCACCCAGGTTTCTCTCAGTTGCCATGGGAGCACCTGCCCACCCTTCACTCTGAATGTGCATTTCCTCGGTCATGGAGAGGGATCCAGGTTCTGATTCAAGAGCATTTTAAACCACAAGCACAAAGTAGTGTGATTTTTGTGACTTTTTGGCTTGTTGCTTCCTGCATTGGCCCACCTCAACCTGACCACATCCAACTTGCTACACACAGCCGCGGTGCGTTTGCATAGCAATCCAAATAATCTTGGCAGATGTAATAAGAAAAATCAAGATTTCCAAGCAGGATAAAAGTCCAATTGAAAATTAAAGCTTCTTAATGATGGAGAGTGAGTAACAGACAAAGATGAGTGATCAGAAACCAATGACGTTATACAATGTTGTCTGAAGTGTGGTACATACTGTGTATATATTTTATGGGAAAGCTTAATGGTTCTGCCAGCACATCCATAATCTATTTCCAGACGCATTCACTGATGCCCATTGAAAAAATTCCAATTGATAAATTGCCAGAATCAGTTGCTCTCTTCACTTCGTGGGTACTATAAACATAAGAATGTTTCAAGCAGAAGTATTTTTAATATACCCAAAACATTCACAGAAGCAGCAATTCCCTCTTTGTTGCAGACAGCCATCTAGTAATTGGCATCCATTCGATGTTCAGTGCCATCTTGGGGCAGGTAACTGCCCTGTAAATTAACTATTAGATAGCAGAGCCAGCAGTGACTGGGACTATATGGCCATGGGTGAAGAAAGTCAGAGGAGAGGTAAACTGAAAATATCGAGTCTTCATATATGGTGGGCTGTTGAAACTGGAGCTTCTTAATCTCGTTTAAATTCCGAGTAGCTGAAAATCTTTTCCTTTTAAAT
Organism: Chrysemys picta bellii; assembly: GCF_011386835.1. Lineage (NCBI taxonomy): Eukaryota > Metazoa > Chordata > Testudines > Emydidae > Chrysemys > Chrysemys picta. The sequence goes on along the minus strand of NC_088799.1, from coordinate 11,158,163 downwards.
CCCATCAGCTTGACAGCTATGTTAAAAAAAAATGCTTTTTTCCTGACAACTTGATTACCATATGAAGCACTAAAGGACAGCACTTCTAATCTTTCCATTTAGCAGGGAAACTTAATATTTACCATATTTCATGACATTTCCAAGGTCAATACAACAGCATATTTTCTCCTTAGAACTGTTAAAATGATTAATGTAGTGTTTTCAGTCTGAAACAAAATTTCAATTTTAAGATGCCAGATCAAATTCAACTCAGTTACACTGGTTTAAATCCAGAACTACTCCACTGAGAGCTGGATTTGGTTAGCTGTTTGCCTCACTGAAGTGAAGAGCATTAGGTTTGATCCTACCTCATCAAGGACCTTTGCCACTGATTTCAGTGGGAGCAGGGACAATGTTAAAGAAAAATGTATATTTAAACTTGCTCACCTTACCCAGTTACAACTGCAGTGTGGGCCTTTGACAGTGAAAAGAGTACTTGGCTACTGCCCAGAATTGTTGCTTGTTCTCATCCAAGCAGGAAGCTAGAAACTTGAGCAGTAGCCCAGGCACAATACCCTCATCAACCTCTCCATTATTCCAGCTACAAGAATTACCAATAAAGAGTGCAACCAAAGTCAGAGACATCAAAGAGCCTTGGCTTATGTGCACACCTCCCCACTCTTAGTCATTCCCTTGACGCCTGAGAGAGGGGGTAAGCTAATGTCCCTATCTTATATTCTTCCTAGTCCATTCTGGTTAGTGACCTATAATAGAAGATCAGAAATCTATACAAATGTCATTAGACAAAGGGTGGTAATGTGGCATTGTAACACAGTCAGGGCACTGTTGTACTAGAATAGTCACCCAGCACAATCATTTAGCCTGTACAGGTAGGCCCTACGGACTTGATTCTCCTCTCACACCAATGTTAATCTGGAGTAACTTCAGATAAATCAGTGGCATTTACCTCCCTAGGCAAGACTAGTGAGCAGAATCAGGCCCCAAGACAAGATGTAGAATCAAGCCACCAGCTGTCAACTCTGGGGCCCAGCCCCAGAAAACCTCTTCACCCCACTATGGAGATTCCAATTTCCGAGAAGCCCCTTCCTTAGTTTTTTTCCCACTCCTCCCTTCCCTGCTTTCTCCCATTAGTTCCAGTCCTCTTTTTTTCTACCTCTGTGCCTCATTTTTGCTTTCCATCCATTTTCTTAGCAGATCTAGAGGTCTCGGGTTAACTGAGGGTTTTCAGTTTTCTTTGCCAAGAGCTGGTTCTGCTGTGTGGTCTCCCAGTGTCCTCAGACAGCACCTCCTGCTGGTTGCTCTCTGCACATTTCCATTACATGAGGTCACCAGGCGTAGTCCCATCCCTTGAGCCCAGGCCAGGACAATTAAAAAATTAATGGAGATATCCCATCTCCTAGAACTGGAAGGGACCTTGAAAGGTCATCGAGTCCAGCCCCCTGCCTTCACTAGCAGGACCAAGTACTGATTTTGCCCCAGATCCCTAAGTGGCCCCCTCAAGGATTGAACTCACAACCCTGGGTTTAGCAGGTCAATGCTCAAACCACTGAGCTATCCCTCCCCCCTCGCATTGCACCTACTTAATTAGCAGCCCTGATTCTACAAAGAGTAGGACTCTTTTCACCCTTTCCTCAGTGAAGCGACAGGAAGCAAAAATCTTCTTTTTTCCCCTTTCTTTAGAAGGGAGAACATGTTTCTTAGCTCTGCATCTCCTGGCTTTTTGTGGTTTTAATCATATGCTGATTGTTTTAATTTATGTGAGCTGTATGCCATAGTAGCTTCCCATCTGCCTCTTGATGTCATTCAGGGTAGCTCAATAAAGAGTTACATGGAGTGGGACCCGTCTGTGCAGGAGACTGCCTCTCTCTCTGTGCACTCTGCAGACAGGTGATATCAGCTGGGCCTCACACCCTGCATTTTAATGCTGGCGAATGGATGGCAGGTCATTTTCTGTCATGGAGCATCCTAAACACATCCACAAATACATGGATTTTTGATCTTGTGTTTTATAAGTAACTCTACCTGAACATAATTAATTACTCCCAAATAACCCATCATTGCCAAATCACCACAAAGATAAATCACTAGTGGGCATCTGAGACAGAATCAAGTTAACTATTTGCAATACTGATTGTTGAATTGATATTGGGTATTAACTTTTTTATAGGATGATTTCACTTAACATCCCGCTACATGTCCGACATCGCCAAGTTATCACAAACATCAATTACGTTTTCTGTAGAGTTCCACTGTTTTACAGTCCTGATTAAAATCCACTTGCAAGGCCTATGAAACAATCTAGCAGTGCTGTAACTGGTGGCTGAGGCCCTGAAGCACCGTGCAAGGAAAATATCCCTACTAGTTTGTGTCTGTCTCCTGCAGGACACAGTGCAGTTATTGTTTGTCTTCTTTCATGGTCAAATAGTTCAGATCAATGGGAGGATGTTGCCGCATTGCACGTGACTGGCAAAATATCAATGTGCATTGACAACTGCTACTCTGCAACACACTTCTGAAGAAGCCACTCCCACATACAATCTTAGAGTAGCATAGATGGTCAGATGAACTGAATGAAGTATTCTCAGTATAAGGGGAAGATTTTCCACAGTGCTTGAGAATTTCAATTAAGTCCTTTATGATATAAGTAATAAATTATGTGACTGATGACCTTGACCCCACTCAAAACAAAAAAACAAGGGCCTCAGCCAACAGTTCTGAGCTGTCATTTAACATGGCACTCTTACTATTATCTTTTCCCTCTGCCCAATATTGTAAATTCATACGGTAGAGAGAGATTCTCTGCACAGAGGTTTCCCGTACTCTTGTGCTTTTAGTTTATTCTGGGCACAAACTCATCTCTGAATCTTCCTCTAGGTTGGCAACCAGGAACTGACAACTGTCTCTGACCCCATGATGAATTTTTTAAGGTCTGTTTTTCAGTTTCCCCTCTGAAATCAGGGGAAAATTCATTAACTTCCTTAACAACATCCCTGTGAGTTAATGTTTATAAACAGATTGAAAGATGAAGGACTTGATTCACCTGTGCCCCAGGAAACATTCTCCTCTCCTAGGCAGGCCAGAGAATTGGCAGCTTCCAGGAAGCCTTCACTTGGATCAAGCCTCCTCTTTGTCCGACTCAGGGCTTGAGCCAGAGTCATTACTTCTATAGTCTGTCAGACTCATGCACATTTCCCAGTGTTCTTAAATAGTGCAGCTTAGAAAGCAAAACATGCTTTGTTTTAATAGTCCAAATCCCACTTGCTTCTTGTCTTTATGTGCATCACAATATATTCTCTCAGAGCCGGATCCTCTGGTCCTTACACGTGAAGCAAAACTCCCACTGAAGCCATGAAGCTGCAGGATCAGCATCTTACAAGTTTATTTGTTTAACAGGTTTCTCCAGGCTTACAGGAAAGAGGAGGACTACAGACAAACACTCCATTGCAAGGTTTCATCTTTACAAAAAGGAAGTTTAGAGAGGAAGGAAGTTAAGTTAACTAAAAGAAAAGCAACACCCTTTCCTGCCAGGCTGGTAGTTGTGGCTGTAGACACTTTTACAGAGGACACTGAATGAAAGTGTCTCTTGAAAAATATATGAGAATTGTTAATTTCTTTGCTGTGCTGGCATACTGTCGAAATAATTGCTAATTCTGGCAAACTAACACCAGAATGATATATATCTGTATGGATACATTTGGGCCAACATTTCAAATGTAAGTCTCTAGAGCAGGGGTGGGCAAAGTTTTTGGCCCGAGGGCCACATGGGGTTGCAAAACTGTATGGAGGGCCGGGTAGGGAAGGCTGTGCCTCCCGAAAGAGCCTGGCCCCTGCCCTCTATCCACCCCCTCCCATTTTCTGCCCCCTGACTGCCCCCCTCACTCCTTGTCCCCTAACCATCCCTTTCCGGGACCCCCTGCTCCCAGTCCCCTGACTGCCCTGACCCCTATCCACACCCCAGCCCCCTGAGGCCCCACGCCTATCCAACCCCCCTGTTCGCCATCCCCTGACCCCTATCCACACCCCTGCCCCCTGAGACATCCATGCTTATCCAACCCCCCCCCACACACATGTTCCCCGTCCCCTGACCACCCCCTAGAACCTCTGCCCCATCCAACCGCCCCCTGACTTCCCCCCGCCCCTTATCCAACCCCCAAGCCCTGGCCCCCTTATCGTGCTGCTCAGAGCAGCATGTCTGGCCGCCGTGCCGCCTGGCAGGAGCGTACAGCCCCGCCGCCCAGAGTGCTGCCTGCGCAACGGCGGGGAGGGAGGACAGCGGGGGAGGGGCCACAGTGGGGGAGAGGCCAGGGGCTAGCCTCCCCAGCCAGGAGCTCAAGGGTCAGGCAGGACAGTCCTGTGAACCGTAGTTTGCCCACCTCTGCTCTAGAGTTAGGCACTTAGATCTATATTTAGGGCACCTAACATTCCTACTGGCCCAATAGCAAGAGTTGCTGAGCGCCAGCTGCTCCCATTCACTTCAGCTTTGCTATCATAGGCTGAAAATGTTAGCCTCGCATTCGAGGGAATTTAATGTATTCAATTTACATCTTGTATAAAAGCCAGATGCAACACAGGGCAGCAGATCCAATCCTGGGGTCTTTACTCACATGCATAGACTCACTGACTACAACAGAACTACTTCAGTAACTAAGGTTTTCAGGATCCTCATCCACAAATCCTGGCTCTGAGCCCAGAAATCAGCTTTTTTTAAAAGTGACATTTTTCATCCTGTTAAATCTTTGTTTCAGCCAGTACCAGTGAAGGAGCCAAGACTTGACTAATTTCTACAGCACATTGAAAAATCATATGAAAAAATAGCAGACAAGATTTTCACTAAGGGGTTCCAGAATCAAGCCAAATAACTTGTTGCTGAACCAGACAATCTCTCTTAGAAAGACTTACAATCTTGATTTAGAGATTGTGTGCAATGGAGATCTACCACATTCCTTGGCAAGATGTTCCAATGATTCATTACCCTTATTGTTAAATATTTGTACCTTATTCCCAGTTTGAGTTTGTCTTGCTTCAACTTCCAGCCATTAGATCAGGGGTCGGCAACCTTTCAGAAGTGGTGTGTGGAGTCTTCATTTATTCACTCTAATTTAAGGTTTCGCGTGCCAGTAATACATTTTAACATTTTTAGAACGTCTCTTTCTATAAGTCTCTAATATATAACTAAACTATTGTTTTAGGTAAAGTAAATAAGGTTTTTAAAATGTTTAAGAAGCTTCATTTAAAATTAAATTAAAATGCAGAGCCCACCAGACCGGTAGCCAGGACTTGAGCTGATTTTCAGTGGCACTCACGCTGCCCATGTGCCGCCTTTGACACGCGTGCCATAGGTTGCCTACCCCTGCATTAGATCTTGTTATGCTACAGGAAAGATGGTCAGTTGACTTGTTAATAACTTCACTGTAGTTTCACTAGTGCTGTGTGAAACCAGTGAATGTTCTTCCACAAACATTTAACTCAAGTTTTTTATTTTTTTGTCATTTGGTTTTAGGTGACTTGTGCCTCTCAGGTTTAGCTTTTCAACAACATTCAGGAAAATCACTACGTTCACAATCACTATATTCAGATTTCAAACTTTAAAATTTCTACATAATTTCTGCTTAGAATTGAGTTCACTTTCACTGATAAACTGGCCAGTTTTCCACACAAAAAACTGGAAAAGTGTCAAGTGTTCAGAAAAACTAAAGCCCGAGTTCCAGATAGTTCTACCTCCTGTTGAGAGTATTTTGAATAGCTCTTTAACATTCTCGGCACTAGGAACAGAGTTCCAATGGAATAGTAATGCTTCTAATGGTGTTCTACTACCATTATTACCAGTATCAGCCATGAGTGAAAGTGTTAAGCAGCCAGAGAGAAATCAGCCAAAAAACCCTCACCTGTTTGTGTAAGTGCACATGTTCTAATCCCTGATAAGGTCCCCTAAACTGTGAGAAAGTATTTTTTGTTGGAAGTAGGATAAAGATATGAGATGCTGTGAAATTGTTGCAGCTTGTGAATGATGTAGTCAATGTTATGGAAAAAAAAATCTTTGCCTAGTAGAGAATAAGGGCGTTGCTGCATTGTCTGCAGTGCTGTGTGCTAGAAGACAGCAGTGTGAAGCCTTCAGGGAGATGCAGCTGGAAAAACCTATCATATGATGGACTCTTTCTAAAAAAGATAAACTAGCTACATGCTCCAAGTTTTATTTTGTAAAACGTTTCTCCCCCACCTCCCTTTCATATGATCATAGTTCCTCCGCTGCCAGTGGGTTGGAAAAAGCTATTTTCCAGCGCTCCTCACCTAAACTAAATATCCACCCCCAAACATAAAATGGAGGGAGAGGAAATCCCACGCTAAACATGTGCTTTGCACCCTAACTGTTCCCAATGGGTACAAATTTGATCCATCACTGTTTTCAGACTTAGTAAGAGATCCCTGCATTGATTCACATTTGGAAGGTTATATCTGCAGCTATAAGGGCTAGAACATTCCATTTAAAAAAATTGAAGGGATGAGAGCCTCTGGCTCCCTCCTGACGAGTAGGATCAGCAGCCCAGAGGTAGCAGCCTGGGAACAAGGGAGCCAGCAGTAGCTGTGTGAGAGCTGGATACTTGGGAACGGTTGGCAAACAAAGGGCTACATGGATGGATTTGAACAAGATAGACAGAAGGACTGAGGATCCAGGATCGGCAATGCCCATCAGTGTGTGACTGCCTCTGGAAGAGGCGGGGTCTAGAGTATCCTTGGCACTAGCTCCAACTTCTGCCTTGCCCTTATGGGCTGGGTTAGGAGCTGCTGGTTTGTCTTTTGTTTGTAACATTAAGTTATTGTGACCAGAGCAATTGAACGGTTTTATTTTGGCCAACCCCAATAAAGCGATCCTTTGTTATTGCGACTGAGTGCTGGTGGAAATGCCACCTCCCCCCCCCCCGCCCCCAAGGGCTAGAGCTAGTCCACAGAGCATCTGCAACAATTGGCTTGGCATGTGTGGTATACCCAGCATGCTACCAAACATCTAGGGACTGGTGTCCCACAGCACTCACAGCCACAATTTGCAGTTGGGTTTAGTTACAATGCTACTTCATTTTTCTGATGGAGGCTAAGGGCATGTCTCCACTGAAGAAGAAAAAAAAGACAACCCATGGCAGTAGGTCTCAGAGCTCAGGTCAGCTGACTTGGGCTTGCACTACGGAGCTAAAAATAACACTGTAGATGTTCCTGTTTGGACTGGAGAAACCCAGCAACCCCAGGGGAGGAGTCTCGTAGCCCAGGCTCCAGCCCGAGTCCAAACTTCTACACTGCTATTTTTAGCCCAAAAGCCTGAGTCAGTTGACCCAGACTCAGAGACTCACTGCCATGATTTTTTCATTTTTGCTGTACAGATGTACCCTAAGGGTAAGAGAAGAACAGTGCCACACAGCAAGGCAGTATCAGCAAAGTTTGCAGAGCATTAGTTCATAAAGGTATAGGCTGGAACGTTCGAATCTTAGGTCACTCAGGGGTGTGAATATTCCACCCCCTGAGCAACATAAGTTATGCCGACATAAGTGCTATTGTGCACAGTGCTGTTGGTGGGAGAGCTTCTCCCTCCAACATAGAGTCTTCACCACAAATGCTGTAAGCGTCGACATGCCCTTAGAGTATGAAAGTTGAAACACTGTTTTATCAGATCAATTGAAGTTGGAGCACTTTAGAGCATTGTGCCATCTGAAATTTTTCAACCACCACAAGGCCATATCAAACCTGATGTTGCTTTAGTTTGGGCCATTACAAAATTGGGTTAGTTTTAAAACTTGAGAACCTAATACTTGGGACTATCTCAAATCCTCAGATATTTAAAAAGTTAAGATTACTCATTTAATGTTCTTCAAACTTCTCTCTCTCTCGTTGAGACTTAAAAATCGTAACATATCTAGGGCCCTGATTCAGCAAAGCACTTTGGAACACGCTTAAGCATTTTCCTGAATCATGGCCTGAGACTGTATGTACTGTACGTCTCCTATTTAAAGCTTCATAAAAGCATCAATTTGTACTGTATTTGATAATTAAAGTTCTAATTTCCTAACATCTGAATACATGATTTCACAAGATTGATATTGCATTATTTTTAGTTCTGTTTGCATGGAATCCCTATTACACTGACATTAACACTGAAATTGTGATAATTCTATAAATCCCCTAGTTATAACTTCATGAATAAACCTCATAAAGCAGACTATTCTGATCACGCAGCCTAAGCAATTGGCAACACACAAAAAACATTCACATACCATTAAAATTCTGGACTTGGCCCTAAAATTTTTTTCAATTCAGGCATCCTAAAACTCTATTTACCATGATTGCATCCTGATGTTGTTGGGTTTGGATTTAAATCAAAAGCCCTTCTGCTCACCTCTGTCTCTTTACCTTCCCATTCTATCAGTGATTTAAACAGACATTTGATTTTTCTATTCTGTTTGCTGCTATTTTTAGCAGCTAATAATTAACACCATAGGGAGCATGATGTCACTGCACTTCGTGCTTATGTAGCTCTAGAAAGACAGAACCAGACAGAAGCAGCTGTCACCATGGTGGGGTTGCTCATTATCCCAGTGTTAGGGAGCGACAGTGCTACAGCCGAGTTCAAAAGACTGAATTAGAGAATAATCTATAAGATACTAAATAAATCACAAGAATTTCTCTTTTTAAAAATTTATCTGCAGCCAAGTTCTGAAAAATTATAACTGGCCGTTCAGGCTACTGAATTCTGCTTATAGGATTAATAACAATGCTAATGATCCTTTTGGCTGTTGAGTGTTTTATGTGGAATGGGGGTGGTCACCTGTTGAATTTCCCTTGGACAAGTAACCACATCACAAAATAAACCCACCACCACAACTAGCCCCAACTGAGATCTTTGTTGGTGTTCTCAGCAGTGTCTTCAAGGACTGAATCTGACCTGTCCTTGCACTCACAGAAGCAGGGTTTCTGCAGGGCCTGGTTCAGGCATTTGGGTGGGGGGCCAAAAGGCAGAGTGTGTGTAAGCTTGCTCTGTTGTAGCCTATGCAGGCTTGCAGCACCTGTTGTGTGAATAGAAGACTGCAATCTCCTGGGCTGTCAGTCTGGAACGCTAAAGTGAAACTAAACCAATTAGCGTTATTGAGTTGTTGATTCCTCAAAAATTTGGACACATTCATTTGAAAAGATAGGTAGGAAAAAACCTGGAGTATAACACAGCTTCCTTTTAACAGGACAACCTGATTAATGTATGGGTCATCCCTCCTTACGGTCATGTTTGAGAAAGTAGTTTGTCTGCACGTAGCATCACTTACTTCTTCCATTACAACTTCTCAATTCCATTGACCATTACAATCTCCTCAAAACCATTAAAGCTTGGCACAGCTACAACCTTTAATATTATTCTTCACGCCCAGGCATTCCTAGCCTTGAAAACCTCTTCTCACTTTTAACTTAAAAAAAATAGTTAAAGCTTCCAAACACACAGTTCTGTAGTGACCCTGATGATTGGGCTTGTGTATCATTTCCCTCTAATAGATAGAATCAGAACTGTTCAACTGTTTATCGTCACCCCTGAATTGCTAACAGCTAATGGATATTTGTTTTTAGCTCAGGTTTTAGGCCTTTGGATCAGCGAGTCTTCTGTGAAGTTCCCAATGATCACAGTGACAACTGTGGAGTCCTAGTTGGCCACATATTTCCTACCATCATCTCTCACAAAACACATGTAGGTTTTGGTGACTTGCCCCCACTTTCAGACAACCTTTGAGGAAACTCTGTGGCCCACACTTTAAATGGGTCCAGCCACCATTTCCTTGGCCTATCATTCCTTGTCTGCCCTGCTGCTCTTTGGTGTAGACTTCTCTAGAATGGCCTCCCCTTCTCATTGATAATCCATTTCCCTCGGTTTGTTGCCTTTCTCCAACAGCAGCTGCTTCTGTTGCACTGCTCATGTAATTACATCTCTGTTCATCATATCTTTCCATATATGGCAGTCAATTTCATATTTTAAAATATTTTATTAATTTCTCCTCTGCCACCTTGAGGGTTCAGCTTTTACAGCTATAACAGAGTCCACTCACCACTAGGTGCCCCCTCATAGCAAGGAGCAGCATCTCCTCTCTTTTGTAGGGCTAGCATCCCTTGCCCGCTATCACTCCAGCGCTGTGGTGGAGTCTCTACTAGTAACTCAAACTGCCAAACTGCTAGTTAGGTCACTTTCTGAAATCCACCCCCTTCAAGGTCACAACTGTCCAAACTGAAAAGTCCCCAAAGTGTCTTAATACAAAAGAAATCTTTCTGCCCTCTCTGGGGCTGTTCCTCAGCCTGTAACCCCTCACACTGGAGCTGTAGAGGAACCCAGTCCCACCCATGACTCTAGGTTACAGTCCAGGGGCCAAACAGAACAGCTGGATCTGCACCCTTTACCTGTGCTACAGTTTTTCCTAGGCCACTTCCTACCTCAAAGCTTTATGCTTCCCCTCTGGGTCCTCCAATCTCTTCCCTGGTTAGTCAAGTCTTCCCCAGACCTCCCTGCCTGGAGATCTTTTCTCTGAACTTCCTTTCCTATTCTAACTCTCCTTTCAACTTTTTCCCCAGCTGAACTCTATCAGTGCTAAACCTGCCTCCTTTTATTCAGGAATCACCTGATTCTTCTCAGGTGGGGCCCAGCCTGTAATCATAATGAGCTTTGCCCCAGGCTCTCCAGACCAGTGGTTCTCAACCAGGGTACGCAGAAGTCTTCCAGAGGATACATCAACTCACATAAATATTTGCCTAGTTTTACAATAGGCTACATAAAATGCACTAATGAAGTTGGAAAACTTTCATACAATGACTTGTTTATACTGCTCTCTGTACTATACACTGAAATGTAAGTACAATATTTATATTCCCATTGATTTACTTTATAATTATATGGTAAAAATGAGAAGCAATTTTTCAGTAATAGTGTGCTGTGACAGTTTTGTATTTTTATGTCTGATTTTGTAAGCAAGTAGTTTTTAAATGAGATGAAACTTGGGAATATGCAAGACAAATAAGACTCCTGAAAGGGGTACAGTAGCGTGGAAAGGCTGAGAGCCACTGACCTAAGCCACAGGGCAAGCTACTCTGTTATAATGGTCATAAGCTTCAACAGCACTCACAGCAAGCTGCCCTTTGTGCCTGCCAAAGAAGCCTTTTTCATCTGTGTTCTCCGTTATGGGAATTGCTGAATGTTTAATAAACGACCTCTTCCAGTTAACACTGGAACAGCCTCTCCGTTATATTAGTCAATGTGACATTCAGGTGAAGTACCAGAACTCTTCAATTAATTGACTACCCCATAAAGTCAACGGAAGGACTGATGACTTCACGGGGAACTGTATCAGATTTATAGCCTCCAAGCACAATGGCTATTAGTGCTTCTGAAGGGTTGGGTTTAAGCTGCAAAGTTTAGGTCCAGATCTGAACTCTTCCAATGTTTGGAGGTTTGTAGATTGGGAATTTTGATTTGGACTCATCTCTAGTCTAAAGGCTGGACAGATTCAGTGAAACACAATACAACCCCAAATGTCTTCTGTGATGTTCAAACCAAGTTTGTCATGATCTTTTGCCTCAGCTACTCTTGATAAATGGTAAGGCTGACCAAATGTAAAGGAAAAGTCAGTTTGTGAAAATATGGAGAATATTGCACTTACCAAGTTGTGAATTTGGGGGAAGACATGATTTAGAATAGTTTTAGATCATTATTTTAACTTAAGAGGAAAAATGGTCTCCAGGATATTCCCCATGATGATTATATTTGGCGAAGAAGAAGGAGGGAAGAAGAAGGTAATTGAATACAGAGGCTTTCAAACTCTAGGTCATTGGTCGAAATCTAGTTCAGCTGGTAAGTGACTGAAAGTTACTGCCACATGATGGCATCTGAAATAAGTTAGTGGATCTTGAATCCAGTTCCTAGGTGTATACATCACATACAGAAACAAAAGCTATCACAACTGGCACTATCATCCCTGCTAGCAAATCAGGGAAGCTAAAGACTGAATAGGAAAAGAAACTGAGCTACTTGCTCAGGCCCCACTGAAGTCAATGGGAGTTTTGCCATTCTCTTTAGTGAGGTCAGAATTTCATCTATGGTCCTTGGAATTCATAGCTGAGGCAGTGTGGGGAAGGGTACACTACTGTAGTGTTCCTGAACTACGGTAGATAAACAGGGGACTTCAATCTCCCAGGTCAATCTGGCACTTTTCATGTGCACTGAGGTCTTTATTTATTATTTAAAAAAAAAAAAAAAAAAAAAAGTATATATAAGCAGCAAAGAGTCCTGTGGCACCTTGTAGACTAACAGACGTATAGGAGCATGAGCTTTCGTGGGTGAATACATGCATCCGAAGAAGTGGGTATTCACCCAGGAAAGCTCATGCTCCTATACGTCTGTTAGTCTATAAGGTGCCACAGGACTCTTTGCTGCTTTTAAAGATCCAGACTAACACAGCTACACCTCTGATACTTAAAGTATATATGCTTTCTTTACATTCTGGTTTGTGCCAGTATAAAGTATATATGATTTAGATATACTTAAGCGTACACACACATGCTTGCAATATAATACCTATGATGTTACTGACAAACCTGTATGAAAATTGTGATAGATTCCACAGTAAATGATCTTCTGTACATAATTAATAAAAATGAGCCAAAGGCACAAAATCTCCATATATTGACAATCTACTCTCTCTCTATTTTTTTGTTTTAAATAAAGTTATTGCCTTGAGGACCTGGAAATATGCACAAATAGCTGAGCTGAACTATTCATGGGGAAAGGGTTTAGTTCACATGAAATCTATATTTTTAGTTCACGTGAAACCTTGCAATTTGTTCATTCTAAACTTTCCGAAAGTAAACTCTCCAGGCAACACCCTACAGAGGGATGTTATGGATCTCCTTAGGATCTCAGGGCTTAAAATGGTGCACAATCCCTCTAAGCCCAATTTCAAGATGAAAAGGTTTCTTTCAACTATCAAAGGTGATGTCCCCTAGAGAGTCATGCTGTGCTTCTCTTGCCCACTCCTTTGAGAAGCTATATCAGGAAACCTCATATCAGTCACATGAAAAATAACAAATACTCCCCAAAGCTGTATTGACGTCAAAGAGCAAATTTTAAAGGGTCTGTCTAGCATAGCTGAAAGGCTTGCTACAAGCCACGATGTAGGAGCACCCACATCAGACAAGTACAGAAGAATAGCTGGCACCAAAAATAAAGGGAAGAACACAGTAGTAGGCCTAGGGGTGTGGAAGCATGCTGCTTACCAAGGCTTCTGCTTAGGGAACGAGTTTGGAATTATTATAGTCTATGCTCTCTTCACAGTCAACAAGGGCATCAAAACAGGGCTGAAAGGGCATGAAAGTACAAATTAAACACTCAACAATGGTGTATTTATTAGAATTTGTATTAATTTTGGCATAAAAAGAGAATTTGGCTGTTTTAAAAAATATAGATTTTTTTTTTTTTAAAGAGGATTAATTCAGTGTTCATGGGAGACTGAAGTCCTTGATCCACAGAACAGACACACGTGGGCCAGCTCAGGCCATCCATCCTTCCTTCAACAGACCTGCCAGTGTGCCTCAAGAGTACAGCTGAGTGTGCAGCATGTGTATGTATGGGAAATCTGTGACTATTTATCTGAAGTTAAAAATGCATTTTAATTAATCTACCATTTCATGATCACTCTCTGCAAATGTTTGAGTGGTCCAGTGGACCCAATAATTCCTTTCTTTATGTATTTAAAGAATGTTTTGTTATTTGTTTTTATCTTCTTAGAATTTGAAGAGCAATTCTCTATCTTAGCCTTCCTGATTCTCATAATATATATATTTTTTTCTGTTTAACATAATTTCAGTTCCTTTCTTTTGGCTTCACTAGGATTGAATTTCATTCTGAAAGAATGCCTATTTGGCTTCAATGACCTCTTGAGGCTTTCCATTTAACCATGCTGACTCTTGTCTTGCCTTCCTGCTTCTTCTCCTGTTCAAGGGTATACATACATAATGTAATTCAGTTATGCCATGCTTAAGTTGCTGAGTCTAAGGATTTTAAATTCCTCTTTTTAAAAATTTATTTGTTTGTTTTAGTGTCATTTTTTAATAGCTCCTTCATTTAATTTTTTTTTTTTTAATTATTTGGTCTGCTCTACTCAACATATGGGAGTGAGAAGATAGTCCTGCTTACAAGTTCATATACTCTTTGGTCTTTCCACTGAGGCTACCTTCAAGGTTGTCAGTGAAACAGCACCTGCTTACAACAGAGCTTAATTTGAACCAAAGAAGTAAATGAAACCTAATATGCCATCTAGTCCATCCTCCTGCCAGTGCACGATTGATTGTTCCTTACAGTATATTATGCACTTTTGTCCTACCTAGTTTTAAATGTCCCAAGCAATTGGGCTTTCATTATTTCTTGAGAGATTAAATCAGTCTAACAGTTCTCTGCATCAGGAGGATTTTTTTTCTGATATTCAGACTAAATTTTCCTTATTTAAATTTCATCCAAATGCTCCTAATGATATTTTTGGATGATAAAATAAGACTCCTGTGACTGGGCCACAGGCCTGGTGTGAATTCTAGCATGAGGCCAACCTGAGTTGCACTGTCTCAGCTGCAGATCAGGTGGTCTCTTTTTTTTCTTCTGCCACAGTAGTTAGACTATCACCCTTATTTTAACTTTTGCACATAGTAGAACCAGCTCACATTTATTTGCCTACTGACACTACAGGCTGAATTTGGTCATCTATAAATGCTGAATCACTCACTAGAAGGAGGACCATTCTTCTTAATATCTTTACTTTACAGCAAATATGGATAAAATTAGGATGACTGGAGATGAAAGTTACCAGAAAGGCTCTCAAAGGAAGTAATGCTGTCCCTTTCATCGTGAAATGAACTAATGCACTTCTCTCTCTCCCTATTTCGCCCAGAGAACAGGTTTCCCATTGATACCAAGTTACACCAAATGGGGGCACATTTTGCATGGGTTGATTTAATGGACAGAAGTTGATTCAAGGCTAGGATACATAAGGTAAAATTCCAGTTAACAGGTTTGTGCTGAAGTTTAAATTCACTAAAATATGATAAATAGTAATGAGTTTAGTTATAACTTCTATGTAGGAGGCAACGGCATCTGTGCATACAGTGGGTTAGACAAGTATGAGGAAAACTCTTTGCTTGGGATATTTGTCTTTGCAGAACTAGACTGCACCTAAAAAAATTGTGTGTGAGAGAGGGAGAGTGGTGTGTTCTGTTCATATAATCAAGTTCTGAATGTGTATGTATGCATCTCATATTTCAAAAATGCCTTGTCTGATTACCTTCAAATTTTCCACAGCAACAAAATCTCATCTGGAAGGATACCTGAGAAAGATCAACATTAATGTGTCAATAATTCATATTTGCCAGAGGGTAGAATTAATATTGAGAGAAATATAAGCCACTCTTTAAGCTCAGAAGCAAGGCACACAAGGAGCTTGGTTCAGGTTGACACTTCGCTCCAGAATCATTACCATGCAAAAGCATAGCACTGGAAAGAGCAGGCAGCCCTGAGGAAGTGGTAGGGAGATGCTCGTTTGGACATAAGATATAAAAGGGGTACAGACAAAACAAGAACCTAATTTTTTATCCAAAGCCCCAGTTGCAACAGTGAATGAGTTTGGAAAATATACAATGGATGTGAGAGTCAAACTAACACATCTCTCTTCAGAGATACTGGGGTGTGCTCTGTGTTGGGTGAGGGTGGGGTGCCTGGTGCTATAACCAGTCAAGCATAGCAAAGAAACATGAAAAGTGTAACAGTGCTGTGATCCAACAGGGAAGTGATAAGTGCCTGGAAATCAGGCTGGATCTCAGACATGTTGGTCAAAAGGACAAACCCGGGAGAAGCTCTCTGCAAATGCAAGACGTGGTGTTTTTGCACTGTAACAAACCCCTATGGAGGTTAGCTATTAGAACTGGATGAAAAATGCCATTTTTTGTGAGAGAGATACAGAATTGTTTTTGTTAAAATTTTCTGCATTTTTTTTTTTTTGTGGGGGATGGCAATGAAGAAACAGAAGTGAATAATTGAAGTTTGAAATCTATCAGTAAATTAAAAAAAATTAAACTAAAAATTTTACGAAAATGTTTTTTGTTTGAGAAAAACAGAATTTCATCCATGTTGATGAAAACCCATTTTTTTCATTGCAATTGCTTTTCAACTAAAACATCCAACAAGCTTTCACAGTAGGGTGACCAGACAGCAAATGTGAAAAATCAGGACGGGGGTTGGGGGTAATAGGAGCCTATAGAAAAAGACCCAAAAATCAAGACTGTCCCTATAAAATCGAGACCTCTGGTCACCCTATTTCACATGCACACATTATTTCTTTCTATTTTTACCTCTTCTGATTTCTTAATACATTTTGTTGAACTACAACAAAGGTGATTTTATACTGTTGTCTGGGTACTGGGTTTCTCATACAGACCAATCCAAAGCAGAGAAATAACCTTCCAGCTCTAAGAAGAGGTAATGAAGGAAGAGATTCTGGAACCTATGCCACTTGGGATATTTTGTCACAAATACAAGGTGTGTTGCGGTCAAAGAGCTGTGGACTTCCTAATGCCTATGGAAGAGAAATAAGCTGGCCAAAACATAGGGGAAATTTTGAGGGAGAATGGGTATCTTTTAGGAATGGTGGGGTGGGAGGAGAGAGCTGTTTCAAAATTAGGCTTATAATACTAGCCATGGAGTTGCCTTTGCAGTGACACAGCATGTATATACCATACATGCAGTGTCTCTTTCCTTGTGTTTCTGCACCCTATTACTATGGTTTACCACAGTTTTGCTTAAGCCAGAAGGATCACACTTTTATCACCACACATTCTGCACATTGCTTCCCCCTCTCTCCTTTTCCCCCCAAGGTGTTTTGTTTTTGTTTTTCTGTGGTTTTTCTTTTTTTCTTTTTTTTTTTTAAACAGCCTCTCAGTCTGTTTAGAGCTTCATCCCTTCCACAGACTAAGAGCTCTTAAATCCCACAGCTCTTTTAGAGCTTCATCTGTGAAGGCCCCATCTGAACCTAAAGTTTTCCAAGTGCCTCTAGCACTTCCACAGATGAAAACCTATTGGTAAGAATGAGGCAAAGATTAGAGCGGAAAATGAGACGATAAGGGGCTGGCAGATGTTATATATCCATTCCTATTACAATACTTGATACCCATAGAACCATTAACTGACGACAGTAGTAGACTCAAACGTCCTATGTTTTTCAACCACTAGAGGGGAACAGAGAACCACCCTGGGTTAAGAGGGATACATGAACTTGAGGCAGCAGCATGTCTCAGTGCATAGGACCCAGGACTATTCAGGGACTTCCATCAACTCACTGCATGACTTTGAGCACATCAATGAACCTGTCCGTACCCCATTTTCTCCATCTGTAATTTGGCAAGATTCCTACACACTTTTGTAAAATGCTTGAACTCTATGGGTGAAAATCCCTAAATCAATGTTGAGTATTATTCCTTTGTTATTAGTCACCGCCACACTACAGATATTAGTTTCCCATACACAAACTAGCTATCAGTTCAATCCCTTCCTGCAATTTGTTGCTCTTTATTAAATGCATCTTCCAAAGTTTGAACATATTCATATCCTATTTCTAAAAACACTCTGCCTACTGTCATTGGAGTCCTCCTACCACTCTTCGATGGGGAAGGTATTGATGGATTTCCCTTTCTGAGATACAGGTTCTGAAACAACACCTACAAATCTTTCTCAAAAGGATTTTGAATAGGAATTCTTTTAAAGGATTTTCTGGTTTATCTGTTGTGCACCCTGAAGGAAGTACAGGCTTGATCATCTTGAAACCTTTATGCACAAAAACAGTGCTAAAAATGCATGTGGAAGGCTGAGTGCACTATGTATGTGATCCCTCCCCTCTTGAAATGGTAACACTGGTGAGGGGCACAGGCAGCGGAGATGAGTAGAGAGCACCGTGGTGTAATGTCCCCCGTTTGGAATCAGACAAACACACACAACCCGGGAGGTCCCAACAAATAGACCTTTACTGTAGTTTACTCAGCGATCACAGTGGACGAACCTTATCTGGATCCAACCTGCACTTCCTAGTGTGGAGTGCTACCAAGTCTCTTAAAGTCACAGTCCACTACAATAACCATAGATGGGTAGAAAAAAGGGAGAGAAAGGTCACAAGAGTGACCCTATACATGACAGCTGGTAGCAACCCAGTGGGGAAAAGACACAAACACTGGGTAACCAGGCTTCCACCACTATGGAGCAGATGGCGGTATCTGACAGGGAGGTCAAAAAGATGCAAACAGCTGCCGAAACAATTCCCAGCTCCACAGCAGACAGCCTACAGAGGAGAGACAGGGAGTCTGCCAAGCTGAGCATGTACAAATGTATCCGCCTGAAGACCCAAACATCTAAGGCAAAAATTCACAGGGCAGGTCACTCACAGTATCCAGCATAGTAGATACACACACATTCAGAGATAACCAAGCCCCAGGCCAGTTCAAGGCAGGAAGGGGAGTAGAGAAGTCTTGTGTGTGCTAAACAGGTCCTGACTGGCTGCTCTTGGAATCCCTGGAATATCTATCCATCTTCTTATTTAGGCATTATACCATGCTTATCAGTGTGGTACCTGAGCGCCTACTCTGATTACTCATGCTTCTGGGACAAGTACTCTGTGTGGGTGGCTGTGCAGGGGTTTTGCAGAAATCCTCAGACAGAATAAGGATGGATTAACACTGTGAAACAGTGAAATGAGACAGATTTGGGCCCAATGTGTTTTTTAAAATGTCTTCATTTGTATTACAAACAGCACCATGTGAGCCAATACCAGAAATTCAAATCTATATCACTTTTGAATTTTAGGGAGATTTGGTTTCAATTCCCCAGACCAAACTCACCCTTATAGTTCTGGTTCTAGGTTGGATCCAAAACCAGAAGAAGCCTATTATTGAGTTTAGGTTCAGACCTGGCTGAACTCTTATGGGAAGAGTTTGGCCTTAAATGGCAAAATAATAATTCAAAATATTTTGGTGCTGTTGAATCAGAACCTTTGCCCTGGTTCAACCTCAAACCCAAATCTCAAGTCTAGCCTTAACTTAATCTCTATCTGGATGTCACCATCACCTCCTCACCCTCTTTCTGTTATTAAGACTGAAATAAAGTTCCAAATGGATCAATTACCATTTTAAGCTGAAAAGCTCTACAGTTATTCAGCCAATTGTTTCAAATATCTCCTGTCTTTCTCTAAGAACAGAAATATCATCGTCAGTTCCGTAAGATTTCACTTCTCTCTTGACACTTCCGCAGCACCTCTGAGATGACTTTTAATCTTTTTTTTTTTTAACCTGTCTTTTAAAAAGACAAATAAATAGAATCCTGCCTCCCAACAACATACCTTTGTGCCTAAAATGAGAAGACATAAGCACTGAAGATTTCTCCTACTATCAGTTTCAGATAAAGCCTTTGATGAGAGAAATGTTATCTCTGAAACAGCTCTTTCAACAATCAGAGGGGTAGCCGTGTTAGTCTGAATCTGTAAAAAGCAACAGAGGGTCCTGTGGCACCTTTAAGACTAACAGAAGTATTGGGAGCATAAGCTTTCATGGGTAAGAACCTCTTGCAAGACTTGCATCTGAAGAAGTGAGGTTCTTACCCACGAAAGCTTATGCTCCCAATATTTCTGTTAGTCTTAAAGGTGCCACAGGACCCTCATGCTGCACCAATGTTTTGTTGAAAGAGCAACAATCTGGTTTAAAATAAGGAAAATCCCTTTTTAGAAAAGGACCTCAACTAAAACTCCAGATCCAAATCTCGGGCCACAATCTGAACTTCCTGGGTTGGATTCTTTGTTCCAGTAAGGGACAAAAAACAGCCTTAAATCTGATTTCCTTAGGCATGGAACATTCTTCATTGACCAGTAAATCGTCAATGGAGAATTTTCCACACCTAAGGAAATCCTTTGGCAGTGTAAGACTACTATAATAGCTCCTATGTTAACGCTGTCCTCTGTCCTCTCAGCATAGGGTGAGTGCCCAAAGAGGAACATAGCCGGAGTGCCAAATGCAAGAATCTCCATCCACCGATAGTGGACAATTTTTGCATAACTTGGCTGCAGGGGAAGTTTCTTTCTAACCTCTGTCAGGTAGTGGTTGACTTACACTCTGGAAGAAAAAAAAAAGGTTTATAGCACTTTTTTTTAACCTATCTACAGAGATACCAAGGGTTGGCTGTCCTTAAGAGTGAGATTTAGGGCTCCAAAGAGTGAGACTTTCCAGGTGTTGTGTTAAATCATTGCTTAAGACAGGGATTCTCATCTTTGGTCCTTGGCGACATCCAATAGTCCAGGTTCTTAATCCAACCAGCACTTAATAGCTTGTTTTAAAATGTACACTTCTTAATATTGCATATGAAACACTTAAATGTCCTAATTCATACTAAAGTCTAGGGCACCTGAGAATTCTATATGCAATGCAAACCAGTGGATTTAAATACCTGTAAAAACAATTATTTGCTGGTTGGAACAAAAACCTGGATGGTTGGAGATCCCTGAGGACATGAATTTGTGGTTTAAATTTTGAACTGTATTTCGCAGAACCCGCAAACTTTTGATCAAGTTCTGCTTATTTTTTTGGGTGAACTCATATATTTTTTTTTTGACCATCAAGTAGTCACAAACACAACTTCCTCCCCCTTCTCCGTGTAGCCTCCTTTCTCCTCTTGTGCGTGCATAGAATGCAGGCCTGTAGTCTCCATGATTACCACAGTACATTAGCTTGGAAATCGGCTTTCCAAGCTCTAAGCCGCATGCCGCAGGACCCAGATGTATTGTTGTCTCTTGCAGGGTCTGAGTAAAAATATTTTAAATCTTTATATATTTACTCCAAATGAGTGAGATAAGCTTAGGAATGTGTGTGAGAGTGAGATAGCATGCTAATGAGTGAGTCTTACACCCAATGAGTGAGCCTTGACATGTCTGTATCTAATACTATTATGATGATGATGATCTCACCCCTGGGCTGAGGCAGGACCAAGTATACATAGACCATCCCTGATTAGATGTTTGTCTAACCTGTCCTTTAAAACCTCCAGTGGCGGGGACTCTACAGCCTCCCTCAGTAACCTACTTCAGTGCTTAATTGTCCTTATAGTTAGATTTCAGAGTAACGGCCGTGTTAGTCTGTATCCGCAAAAAGAAGAACAGGAGTACTTGTGGCACCTTAGAGACTAACAAATTTATTAGAGCATAAGCTTTCGTGGACTACAGCCCACTTCTTCGGATGGGCTCTAATAAATTTGTTAGTCTCTAAGGTGCCACAAGTACTCCTGTTCTTCTTTTTGCTTATAGTTAGAAACTTTTCCCTAATATCTAACCTAAATCTCCCTTGCTGCAGATTAAGCGGATTACTTTTTGTCCTACCTTTAGTGAACATGGAGAACAACTGATCACCATCCACCTCCTCATAAAAGCCTTTAACATATTTGAAGACTTATTAGGTTTGCCTTCAATCTTTTCTCAAGACTAAACATGCCCAGTTTTTTTTTTTTTTAAACCTTTCCTCATCCCAACTTTAAAAGCAGCGGAGTGGAAGCCTTTACTTTCAGCTGTCATAATAGTGAAATAGCAAAGGGAAGCAGAAACCTCCACTTGCAACTGTAAGATTTTTTCATAGACAGCTTCAGCAAAATTATCTTTCCCACTTTCCAACAAATGCTCAAGCAGTCTCAAAAAGTACATGTGTGAAAGTCAGCACTCTGCTGAATGGATCAAAAGATTCAAGAATCATTAGTTAAAACTTCAGAGACTTTAAAAAGAGATTTTGTTTGTGTGCTGCAGGGCATGTGAAGAATTAATGCTGAAAGTTTCATTCACTACACTCAGAACTAGGGCTGGGCAATATTTTTCACCCAAAACTTTTTGTGACAAAAAAAACAAACAAAAAAACCCAGATAAAAACAAAAACAAAGCAGATTCAGTGACACTGCAACATTTCAAAAATTTGTGTCAATTTTACTACATTGGTCATGTTGGGGGGGAAAAATTAAGTCCAAACATTACATTTTGACATTTCAAAATGAAACATTTCAATTTGAAATGAGTTTTTGTTTTGAAATATCCTTCAATTTTATTTAAAAAAAAAAACACTTAAAATGCTTGAAATTGAAACAAAACATTTTATTTGACCCCCCCAAATTTTTTTTTTACTTTTCAGTTCACAAAAAGAAAAAAGAAAAATTAGTTTCAGATTCACCCAAAAGATTTTTTTTGGGGGTGTTTTTAATGTTTTTTGAACAGCCAGCAAACTGAAATATCAGTGGTTCACACAGCTTTATTAAGAACAAGGCTGACTCTTCCATATTACTTTAAAGTTATTAATAATATAATTATTTCTGTTGCAACCATTCATGCTCCTGTGTTCCTTGCTATTGCACCACACCACAGCACTTTGCAGGCCCATTTTTTTGCTGAATTTGAACAAGTGGAGCCTAAAATTTAGCTAGATCCAAGTTTTACGATAGAATAATATTGAATTTCTATAGATGAGTTCTGAGTGACACCGGGGATGCAATTTTAAGATGACTGCTGTTTACACAAGCCTTCTTGGAATTACTTGGAATTATGAGCAGACTTTTTTTAATTTAAGAATTGTAATGCATTCAAACATTGCAATCACCTAACAGATTCAAATCTGCATTTCTTGGTGTTGAGCTTCATTTCTGAAGAACTGAGCCTCTGAATGCCTGTGGCCACCTCATAAACAAAGCCAAATATCAAGAAGCTGATTTGGAAAATCGGTGCACAGAATCAGTACGCTTCTCATAAATACTCCTCCTCCTCCTTCTGGAAGCCCTTAGAGCATATTTTTTCTTTCTTTGTGTGTTGTAGAGGGTTGTATACAATTACAGCACCCTGTACATAAAAAAGAAATGATCTGTATAAGATATTGCATAAATGTATACAACATTAGGTGCAGTCTGCAAGCTGGCAAATTAGCGCTTGATGCTCAAAAGATTGTACATCAGTGTAATTTAATTTCTGTCTGTATGTATATATTTCTATAAATCTGCTTTATTTAGCTGTACATTCATGACCTTGAAGCTCAGGATACACCACTTTTATTCTATTCAGTAGCCTCACGCATGGATATCTAAAGTCATTATAAAAGAAAAATCCAGTCTGTGGGGGGGGAAAGGACCTCAACTGCTCAGTTTCTAAATTAAGCTACAAGTGAAGATAAAAATAGCTTTTCAGCCTGGAGATGCTACACTGCCTGAATTTAAATGGCCTGTTTCTTTCCCTGGCATATACTGTGCAGTCTGCAGCAAAAAAAAATTGCTTTGTGAAAGCAGGCTACATTTTTCTCAGTTCAATTTCTTTGTAGTAAAAGAAGACAGAATTAAATAAATGTAAGTGTTCCAGCCACTACATGCATCAATTGTTCAGTGCAGGAACACATTTCTTGCATTTTAATAGATAGATCTAAAGAAAGAGAAAGAGAGAGAGAAATTTTTCCTCCTTCTGTCTGTAGATATTGCTAGTGGCAAATAATCTATATTGTCTAAGAATATATTAACTGAAATGCAACTGGCTTTTCTGTAGTAAATCTCCTAGGTGCGAGTGCCTTCCATCCTCTTTTGTTCTATGATTTTTCAAA
The DNA here is from genome assembly GCF_011386835.1 of Chrysemys picta bellii. NCBI lineage: Eukaryota > Metazoa > Chordata > Testudines > Emydidae > Chrysemys > Chrysemys picta. The sequence goes on along the minus strand of NC_088799.1, from coordinate 11,134,481 downwards.
GATTCTCTCCTTATATTTCAGAGCATATATGGTTGGTTGGTTGATTTTTTTTTTAATTCAAATTAGAAATTCCACCTATCCACACACAAACACTCTGGGATGATTTTATTCAGTACTTTGGAAAAGACAATGGAAACAACAGACAATAACCCAGATTTTCCTCTGTGCCATTGTAGGGGGATTCTCTAGTGATGCAGAGCCCGCATCCCACCCTCATCCCTGCTGCTTGTGTAGGGGCGGGACTAGGGGAAACAAAAGACTGGCTGGTTGTATGCAGAGGTTTACTTAGAACAGATCGTGTTACCCTTGCTTGAGCTGGTGCTTTCAATTATAAATATTATGCAAATTACAGACAAAAACTCTGTTAGGTCACCAAGCCCATCCTCCTCCTGTCAATGCAGGATAATTCTCCATAGTAAGTTTTTTGCAGTGTTTTGTGCTTTATGCAGTCTAGCTTTAAATATCTGAAGCAATAGGGCTTCCACTCCTACCCTTGGGAAGGGAAACTACTTCCCCCCCCTGTCCCTATTCATTCTAAATTTACCTTTTCTTAATTTCATCCTAATCAGACTTGTGAGCCCTTAAATTAATCAAATTCACTTCCTCATTTAGAAGAGAAAAGCAGAAAGAAATTATTTTAATCTGCAGAAATTCAACCTGAAGTTTCTCTCTGCTGAGACCAAGCATCTTTTCCTCTTTTGCATTGTACTCTGTATTTTATATAAATACCCTCAGAGGAGTACCATAGCAATGTTCATAAAAAAATAAATGAAAGATGAGTATAAGTTCTTTTCTTTTTTTTCAAAGCAAGCCTTTCCTATGGCAGTCAATTTGTGGACTAAAGCATGAAAGTTCACTGAAAGCTTTATAACATCTATAACATTTGCAGCCATGTAAGCCAAAGACAATGAGCTGAATTCTGCAGTCCCTAATTCAACAAAACTCCCATTGAAGTGGGAGTTTTGTTCAATTAAGCACTGAAGAATTTGGCTCAATATTATTGTTGTGTCCAAAACATCCAAGAAGGGATTTATGTATATGTGGCAATGCTTGTAACTTATATATCAAGTGTCTGTGGAACTTGACAGAACTGGAATTCTCCATCTTCAGCTTGATTGTGCAGTTTCAGGTAAACTCAATTGAGTTTATCTCCTATTCTTAATAAACATGCTGGCACCCCTCTAATAACTGTTACTCCAAATACAACAATTGTAAAGTAGATTTCTATCTTCAGTAAAGAACAACAGAAGCCAGATGGAATCTACAGGTGAAGCAGTAAGACCAAGATGATTTCTGAGCTTGACACACTAAAGTGAAGGATATTACAGCAATATTGAATGTGGCCCAAAGTGTCTGTATGTAATAAAAATCAGTGAAACAAAATTAAGCTCTAGTGAAAGTCTGCTGACATGGTGCATGAATATGGCCCATAAACTGTCAAGCTAATTAATACTAAATAATCCCTCTGGAGAGGTCTGCCTGAACTGCAGTTCTAGCTGTTAGTGGACAATTGAGTTCACATGTGTGGGACACATTGCATGCTGTAGGAGTATTTAATTAAAGTGAATCTGTGACAGGGTGTACTGGTCCTCGGGACCATTAATATATGGAGACATACCTATCTCATAGAACTAGAAGGGACCCTGAAAGGTCATTGAGTCCAGCCCCCTGCCTTCACTAGCAGGGCCAAGTACTGATTTTGCCCCAAATCCCTAAGTAGTCCCCTCAAGGATTGAACTCACAATCCTGGGTTTAGCAGGCCAATGCTCAAACTACTGAGCTATCCCTCCCTCCATTACAGCAGTGACACCCACCTCTGCCTCAGTTTCACCACCAAGCAGAAAAGCTTTTGATATAGATCGTAGTACAGGTTGACTTTGGTTCTCATTTCCTTTCCCATTCCCCAATCTTCTCCATTGCCTGGCTGCTTGAAACTGTAGATCCCTTCACAACACCACAAAATAATGCAGGGGTCAGCAACCTTTCAGAAGTGGTGTGCCGAGTCTTCATTTATTCACTCTAATTTAAGGTTTTGCGTGCCAGTAATACATTTTAACGTTTTTAGAAGGTCTCTTTCTATAAGTATATAATATATAACTAAACTATTGTTGTATATAAAGTAAATAAGGTTTTTAAAATGTTTAAGAAGCTTCATTTAAAATTAAATTAAAATACAGAGCCCCCCGGACAGGTGGGCAGGACCCAGGCAGCGTGAGTGCCACTGAAAATCAGCTTGCGTGCCGCCTTCGGTACGCGTGCCGCAGGTTGCCTACCCCTGAAATAATGTATGTTGTGAGTCTCCAGCACTATTTGTGGCACCTACAGAATATTGTTTCTATTTCCAAATGAGCTTGCTGGGTCATGTGATTCATTCCATGAGATTGACTGTGGTTTCTTTCCAGGAAGCCACCCCTTTGTTTGAATCACTATTATCACCAGATAACAGATGTTGCTCTCCAGGAAACTTTTTCATATGAGCCTTCATAATCATATGGAAGATTTCAACATGACCTTGTTACCATAATGGAAAACAAGATGAACTGGGGCATCTCTGTGGGTTGTTCGAAACAACATTTACATCTGTAGCAGTCAGAACTCAGCTGACATTGTACATTCTCAAACACACACACACAAAGGACTAACTAAAGCCTACCAATACCTTTATGAGGTAAGTATTACTAATTCCCAATGCACACATGGAGACAACTCCGACACAAAGAGGTTAACTGACTTGTCCAAAGCTACGCTGCAAATCTTGGAACGTTTTCAAAGCACCTAAGTGTCTCAGGACCCTAAATCCCATTGACTTACTTAGGTTTATAATCAGAGGGGTAGCCGTGTTAGTCTGGATCTGTAAAAAGCAACAGAGAGTCCTTGGCACCTTGAAGACTAACAGATGTATTGGAGCATAAGCTTTTGTGGGTGAATACTTTTGAAAATGGGACTAAGGCTACTAAGTCAGAGCTTTCCTACACTACCAAATTAAGTAGACTTTATCTAATTTGACCTCAAGCTCCGAATTAAGTCGATTGTGCGTGGCCACACCATGCTCATTGTCTCGATGGAGTGCGTCCTCACTAGCAGTGCCTGCATCGATGCACAAAGCAGTGCATTGTGGGTAGCAATCCTAAAGTGCAACTTGCCGCAGTGTGTTTTGGGAAGTTTGTGCAATGCCTCTTGGGACCAAAACATTGTCGCAGGGGAGAATGGGACCGTTGCGCCAGCATCCCATGATGCACTGTGCTCAACGTCAAACAACCCAGTGGTTTTCATGCTTTAAAACTGCTATGCGTACACCATAACCCCAGAAGTATGGAGCCTGCTCAGATGTGCACTCCTGCTGTGATCGTCTCAAACACTTTTTGTTCCTTCTCCTGCAGTATTAGCAGAGCCGAAGTAGGGTCAACCACGTGGAACATAGCGATGTCCTGCAAGCAGCCCTGCTGCAAGCCATTGAAAAAAACAATTCACAGTTGCTGCTGGCAGTCACAGAGCAGTTGCACTCTGTTGAGTGCCATTTCTGGTCCCATGAAACAAGCACTGACTGGTGGGACTAGCATCATTTTGCAGGTATGGGATGACGAGCAGTGGCTGCAGAACTATCGAATGTGGAAGGCCACCTTCCAGGAACTTTGTGCAGAGCTTTCCCCTGCCCTGCCGTTCAGCAACACAAAAATGAGAGCTGCTCTGACAGTGGAGAAGCGAGTGGCGATCGCTATGTGGAAGCTTGCAATGCCAGACAGTTACTGGTCAGTGGGGAATCAATTTTGAGTAGGTAAATCAACCATGGAAGCTGCTGCGCTCTAAGTGTGCAGGGCCATTAATTGACTTCTGCTGCAAAGGGTAGTGAGTCTGGGAAATGTGCAGGATATAGTGGATGGTTTTGCCACAATGGAGTTCCCTAATTGTGGTGGGGTGATAGATGGCAGGCATATCCCCATCTTGGCACCAGACCACCTTGCCAAAGAGTACATAAACCAAAAGGGACACTTTTCAATGGTGTTGCAAGTGCTGGTGGATCACAGGAGGCGTTTCAACACCATCAATGTAAGATGGTCAGGAAAGGTTCATGACGCGCACATCTTTAGGAACTCGGGTCTGTTCAAAAGGCTGCAATCTAGGACTTTCCAGACCACAAAATGATCATTGACGACATTGAGATGCCTGTAGTTATCCTGGGGGACCCAGTCTACCCCTTCTTCCCAGGGCTCTTGAAGCCATACACCGGCCGTCTGGACAACAGTAAGGAACGGTTCAACTATAGGCTCAGCAAGTGCACAATGGTGGATGAATGTGCCTTTGGTCATTTTAAAGGGTGCTGGAGAAGTTTACTAACAAGGTTAGACCTTAGTGAAGAGAACATCCCCATGGTTATAGCTACCTGCTGCGTGCTCCATAATATCTGTGGAAAAAAAGGGGTGGAAATTTTCCGCAGGGGTGGGCAGTTGAGACAGATCGCGTGGCAGCCATTTTTGAGCAGCCAGACACCAGGGCAATAAGAAGAGCACAGCAAGTATCCGCGAGGCTTTGAAAAGCCGTTTCAATAATGAGTCACACTAATGTGAGCTGCTTGTCTGCATTGTGCTTTCCAAAATGTCACCTGGCTTGTATCACTGTCCCTGTAAAGCCAACCCTCACCCAAGCCCACTGCTTCTACTCAATAAAGAACATTTATTTCTCAAATCCATTTACTTTATTTAACAAACATAAGTAAAGAGGGAAAACAGGAAAAAAAGGTAACCTTGGGGAAAAGGGGTTGTAAAGTTGGAACGGGAGAAACATTTTCAGCTGTGTAACCCATAATACCGCATTCCAGACCATCAAAGGTCTGTGAATGGATGCCTTCTGTTCCTTGTGCCCTCCCCCTGAGTTAAGTGAAAGGGATAATGGACTTTTTGCCCATGCCTCAGGGAACGCTTGGGGGGGGGGAGGAGGGGGCGTGCTTCTGCACCAGGCAATGCTGGCTGGCTGTCCACTAGGGTCTGCAGAGGGACTCTACCCTCCTGCCTCTGTTCCTGCAGTTGAACCAGACACCTCAACATGTCTGTTTGGTCTCTGATAATCCGAAGCATCTCATCCTGCGCCACACGCTCTTGCTCATTGGAAGCTTTCCTTCTCTCCATGTCCATGTCTAACTTCTCAGACAGTGAAATCCTCCACGCTCTCAGCTGTCCCGGAGGCATTAATTATCTCGGTGAACATGTCCTCCTGCATTCTCTTTCTCCTCCTTCTAATCGGTGAAAGTTTGCTTTCAGGTGTTGATGACATGCCGAAGGACACATTTGTAGCTGTCAGTCATGGGGAAAAAATAAAGGAGCCATTGTACATGAATAAAATATTTCTATAGCAAGGCCATTTTCATAAAAAAAACCACTCTTATTACACTAGGTGCAAGCCATAACATAATCAGAATCCGTAACCGTTCACTGTGCTGATTTTCTGCTCCAGCCATGGTGAGTAGGCCCGCCCAGGTCATAGGTGACCGCACTTTTAATGAAGTTTATGGCAGGAGCAGAGGTGGCTAGACAAACAATGGCCCTTCCCCATAGCACCATGGGAAGCTGTTTATGAACAGGGCGGGGAGGAACATTTTCCCTCCCAAATTGCGGAATCTCTCATGTGGGGCCCCAGTCCCCTATCAACCACTTTAAACTACTTGCCGACCCATGCTGAGCACAGTAAAGGCACATTAGCGGCTGTGTGGTTTGACGATCCGGAATGTGGGGGGGTGGGGTGGGTCTACATGCCCTTTTTTTTTCTTGTAAGAGCACTTTTAATGAGAACTTCCTCTGTTTCCCCTAGGCAACCCTATGTGATATCAGTCTCCTGAGGGAAGGAGATGCTGCAAGTGTCTGGGTATAGACCCAGTCCTTATGCTGCTATCCTGTGTACCGCAATGATTCCAGCAGAATTAATTCGGGAGTTGCGTGTGAAAGTGTCCTACCATGGTGGAAGAAAGAAGACTGCCCTGCCCAGAAACCTCCTGCAAAGGATTGCAGAGTACCTCCATGAAAGTTTCCTAGAGATATCCGTCGAGGATTCCCGGGCTATCCCAGCCAACATAAACCGTCTTTTCCGGGGGCCACCCTCTGCATAACTGGAGCGACCTCTTGTAAGCAGAGAACCACAGCATCTCGCTTTTTCTTCACAGTAAACATGCAATACCACTGAATGTGTGTGCCCGCTAAAGTTTAACTGGACTTTGATTGTAATTGTATACTCACCAGAGGTGCCTTCTCTGGCATCACAATCAGCCACCATGATGTCCTACAACCCACAGGACTCCAGGGTTAAAAAATTTTTCTGGCTCTCAGGGAGAATGGATCCACCGCTCGCCTGTCTCCCATTCTCCTCCTCTTCCTCATCCACCATATCGTCCTCCTTGTTGTCCCTAGAATCACACACCTCTGAGGTGTTCATGTTGCTTGTGGGGGTGCTGGTAGGGTCACCCCCGAAAATTGCATGCAGCTCGTTGTAGAACCGGCATGTGAGGGGTTCAGCACCAGAACGACTGTTCGTCTCCCTTGCCTTCTGGTATGCTTGGCGAAGTTCTTTGATTTTTCACACGGCACTGCTGTGTGTGCCTCGTGTAGCCCTTCTCCCCCCTTCCACAAGCGATCTTTGTATAGATGTCAGCATTTCTTCTGCTGGATCGGAGCTCTGCCTGCACAGACTCTTCTCCCCACACAGTGAGGAGATCCACCACCTCCTGTGCAGACCAGGCTGGAGCGCGTTTGGGGCGTGTAGGCTCCATGATCAGCTGTGCTCAAGATAGCATGCTCCCAATGCTGATCAAACAGGAAATGGGAAATCAAAAATTCCCGGGCCTTTAGCAGGGGAGGGGCTGTTTCCTGTGTACCTGGCTGCAGTGCAGCGGAGTTGAGAATGATCTCCAGAGCAGTCACAGATGAGCATTGTGGGACACCACCTGGAGGCCAATTAAGTCAAATTACACAACACTGCATGTGCACTACCTCACAGTCAACCCTTCAAAATCGAATTCAACGCTGTGCCTCTCACAGAAGTGGATCAAAGAAGTCGACATTAGAGGCGACTTAGATCAATGTAAAGGACCCAGTAGTGTAGACACATACATTAACAGGTCGACTTAAGGCGGCTTTCTTCGACCTAACTTTTTAGTGTAGACCAGGCCTTAGGCACTTTGGAAAATACTACCCAAAAATCTCTATCTCCTGACTCCAAGTCATGTGTGTTAAACCACAAGACCATCTTCTTTCTAAATTATCCACTCAGAACATACATTAGAACATAGGAGCTGCCATACTGGGTCAGAATATGGTCCATCTTACCCAGTATCTTGTGCATGACAGTGCCCTGTACCAGAACTTCAGGGAATCTACAGAAGAGGGAAATTATGCAGTGATCAATTCTTTCTTCCACTCCCACCACCTGGGAGCTAGAGGTTTAGGGTCACCCCAAGCATTGGGCTGCATTCCTGACCATCATGGCTAATAGCCATTGATGAATCTCTCCTCCATGAACTTATCCAGTTCTTTTTTAAAACCAGTCATACTTTTGGCCATCACAACATCCCATGGCAGTGAGTTCCACAGGTTAATTGTCCATTATGTGAAAAGGTATTTACTCTTTTTTTATATTGAACCTGCTGCCTATTCATTTTATTAGGTGACCTCTGATTTTGTATATTGTGTGAAAGCGTAAATAGCACTTCTCTATTCACTTTTTCTGCACCATTCATGATTTTATAGACCTCTACCATATGTCCCCTTGGTAGTCCCTTTTCTAAGATGAACAACCCTAATCTTTTTAGTCTCTCCTCATATGGAAGCTGTTCCATACCCCTTCATCCTCTTCGCTGCCCTTTTCTGAACTTTTTCCAGTTCCACTATATCCTTCAAGGTGTGGACATACCATGGATTTATATAGCGGCATTATGACATTTTCTCTTATTTTTTCCCTTTCCTAATAGTTCCTAGTGTACTGTTAGCTTTTTTGACTGCTGCTGTGATTTGAGCAGAAGTTTTCAGAGAACTATTCACAGTAACTCCAAAATCTCCTTCTTGAGTGGTAACAGCTCATTTAAAACCCATCATTGTGTATGTATATCTTAGATTCATAGATATTAAGGCCAGATCATCTAATATGGCCTCAGATATATCAGAGGCCACTAAATTTCACACAGTTACCTCTGTATTGAGCTTAATAACTTGTGTTTGACTAAGGCATGCCTTGTAGAAAGCCATCCAAGTCTTAGTTTGGAGACATCAAGAGATGGAAAATCTACCACTTTCCTTGGCAGTTTGTTCCAATAGTTAATCATCCTCACTGTTACAAATGGATGCCTTACTTCTAATTTGAATTTGTCTGGCTTCAGATTCCAGCCATTTTTGGTTCTTGTTCTGCCTTTCTTCACTACATTAAAGAGCCCTTTAGTGCCTGGCATTTCCTCCTTGTGAAGATGCATTGTAATTAAGTCACCTCTCAGTCTTCTGTTTGATAATCTAAATCAGGGGTCGGCAACCTTTCAGAACTGGTGTGCCGAGTCTTTATTTATTCACTCTAATTTAAGGTTTCGCGTGCCAGTAATACAGTTTAACGTTTTTAGAAGGTCTCTTTCTCTAAGTCTATAATATATAACTAAACTATTGTTGTATGTAAAGTAAATAAGGTTTTTAAAATGTTTAAGAAGCTTCATTTAAAATTAAATTAAAATGCAGAGCCCCCCGGACTGGTGGCCAGGACCCAGGCAGTGTGAATGCCACTGAAAATCAGCTCACGTGCCATAGGTTGCCTACCCCTGATCTAAATAGTCGGAGTCTTTTAAGTCTCTCACTGTAAGGCATTTTCTACAGCCTTTGAATCATTTTTGTGGCTCTTTTCTGCACCCTCCTAAAATTTTCAACATCCTTTTTTTAAAATGTGGACACCAGAACTGGATGCAGTATTCTAATACTAGTCTCACCAATGCCCTACAGAGGTAAAATCACCTCTCAATTGCTCATTACTCATTCCTGTTTGGGCCACACTCTAGTGGAGAGGGGGGTGTAAAATGTTCCAAAAAATCCACAAAGCCTTCTGCTTCACACCAGTCTTGTAGCCTAGGCTCACCTCCAGTATTTTCTGCTGCCTTCTTTCACTTGAGGGACTAGAAGAATCTCAGACATGATTATTTGGACTTTTGGATGTTTTCAAGTGTCCCTGTTCCAGCTGACATACCTTATCCAGTTATCACCAGATGATTTTTTTTTCTGTCTTAAGGATTCCACCTAAAGTAATACAAAATGACCCACTCTCTGTTTCCTGAAGCACCAACAAAAAGGGAAATCAAAGACTATAAAGAAACTGAGCACAGCCTAACTGTTCTTTGTAATCACTGCTTTTCTTTCCCAAATACAACGACTGAGCCATTAAGCACACACAAAACCATTCATGTGACATCAAGAAAAGAGAAGTAAAATGGCACTATCAACTGTTAAAAGCAGAGAAATTCATCTGCTTATTGTAAAACACATTTTCCTTGAAGCATGATAAAAAGAGCAAAACCTCAGACTAAAGTGGTGATTCATTCTCTCTCTCTCCCCCTCCTCCCCCCAAACACACACAGTCCAGGCTTGCCAGTGTGCTCCAATTGCTTTGTATGACTCTGGCAATGCAAAGCAACCATAAACATACTTTAATATACGGTAGCATCCAAAAATTGTGTGAAGTGAAACCTGTTATGCTAAATAAAATGTCCTGATTGCAGACATCTGTTTGGGAAAAAAGTGAATAAAACCCTTTTATAGTTCTGACTTGTTTTGTTCTCGGTATATTTATGATCAGCTGAAATTAGAAGTGCAACAGAGCTCTCTATATGCTTGAAAACCTTTACCCTGGAAGCCTGTATGTTGTGCAAGGTGGTTGTGATCCAATGCACTTGGAAGCTCTGTGTGGACACAAAAAACATTAAGCAATACATAACCAACGTTGATGAGTCAGTTACTAATTTGAACTATGAAACCGTAGTAATTTTACAGAGCAACTGCACTATATCAGCATTCCATTTTATGTATAGTTATGAATCCATATACCCCTTCCCACTAAACAAACACACACACACACACACACACACACACACACTCATCCCAAAAACATTTTCAAAGGATTAAGAGTAGCAGCCGTGTTAGTCTGTATCCGCAAAAAGAAGAACAGGAGGACTTGTGGCACCTTAGAGACTAACAAATTTATTAGAGCATAAGCTTTCGTGGACTACAGCCCACATCCGAAGAAGTGGGCTGTAGTCCACGAAAGCTTATGCTCTAATAAATTTGTTAGTCTCTAAGGTGCCACAAGTACTCCTGTTCTTCTATTTTCAAAGGAGTTAATTAAAACAAATAATTAAACGTGTCATAATGCTGCTTATGCAGAGATACTTTATGGCTGCCTCTGAGATAACTGGGAACTTCTGAATAGTCTTCATTATATTTTTGCATACATTGGCCAGATAATGCCTTCCCATGTGAAAAGCCATTGGAGGTCTAAAGCTGGGTCCCACCCTCTGAGGCTCTGAGCACCCTCAACTTACGTTGACTTTCAAGAGAGTTGAGGGCACTCGGTATCCCACAGGATACAGCACAGAAAACTCCAATGTCCTTGGAGCCCATGGGTTTCCATCCTGCAAAAGTCTATCCTGCAGGCCAAATTCTGCCCTGCTGAAGTGGAGTGAACTCAACATCTCACAGAATAGGGCTCAACTTTGGACATCCTATGGTTTTCCACCTGATGTGGCCCATTGTGTACATACAGTACAGTGAAGACTATTCAAAAATTCCCAGTTACCTCAGAGGCAACCATGATGCAGTGCTGCATAATCTGCATTTCAACAAATTGTGGGATTTTGTTTTTAATCTATTGCTCTGAAAATATGTTTGGGATGAGTGGCCATACTTGGTGCATGTGTGTTGGTGGGAAATGATATATACACCTCTACCCCGATATAATGCTGTCCTCGGGAGCCAAAAAATCCTACTGCGTTATAGGTAAAACCGCGTTATATCGAACTTGCTTTGATCCGCCAGAGTGCGCAGCCCTGCCCCCCCAGCGCACTGCTTTACCGGGTTATATCCGAATTCGTGTTATATTGGGTCACATTATATTGGGGTAGAGGTGTAGATTCATACCTACAAACAGAATGGCATCCTGACATGTTGATGTTTACACAGAATTACTAGTATTTCTTTGTTCAGGGTAGTTTCAACCTCCTTACTGTTGGTTATTTAGTTCATCATCAGTTATGCATGTATGATAAAAAGTAAATAGCAAGTTGTAAATATCAAAGAAAGGGGAAGCTCACTGGGACTGGATCCACTTACTGCAGGGCTGAATTTGGCCCAATGTGTCTGAATAAAACAAAACAAATAAAAACTTACCCTCCATGCTTGTAAGATGCTATTTCATACTCTGTAAACTTTCACCTTCTGCTAACTAAACAGAAATCTGCAATCCTGATCCTATAACAACTCTTAAATACATACTGCAGAATACTGAAAAGAAGAAAGCCTATGTTGTCCCCACTAGCAGGCAGTTCTCCCAAGATGATTGGTCATTACCCTGGCAACCTTCACAAATGGCAAGTGACGTAAAGAAAGTCGGAAAAATGCCACTGAATGCAGAAAGTGCCATGCATTATAGATAATTCTGAGAACCCACACTCCTATAGGCACTAACTGGTTTCAAAAGAGCACAAGGGAGCCTCCATTTTACAAAGATGCCTGCAGAGGTGAATAAGAAACTTTTTTTTTCAAATGGATGGTGGGGAGGATCCTTGAGGCTTTAATTGTAGCAATTTGGGCTCTCTGGATTTCAATTAATAATTCAGGCAACTATGGCTTTTGTGCTCTCTTCTCTCAGTTCTGTCAAAGAATCCCAATATAATAGTTCAAACTGTAACTCAGGCAAAAGAGTGGGCATTTTTTCCCACAGTTCCTTTTTATTTAATTTTATTTATTGTTATATGACTATTCATATCAACTCTCTAACTCCAAATTCTTTTTTCATTACTAATACATCCGGGGCAAGGTGGACAAAGGATAGTGTATTTATGTCCTTGCAAACAAAAACACCAGCAGTCATATGTGGTGTGAATGATGTTACCTGCCTAGAAAAGATCTAGTTCTGACCAAGCTAGGGTGACCAGACAGCAAGTGTGAAAAATCGGGACGGGGGTGGGGGTAATAGGAGCCTGTATAAGAAAAAGACCCCAAAATCTGGATTGTCCCTATAAATCGGGACATCTGGTCACCCTAGACCCAGCCGAGAGAACTGTGCAAACAAAAGACAAAAGGAAGCTCCACTAACTTAGGGGTTTTATTTATTTACATACACAGAGACACAGAAAGAATGATCTCAGTAAACTTACTTCCGAATACATTTCACATCATTCCGAGTTAGTGAAATTCAGGCGCGAATAGTTCGCATAGCAATAGGGTAGGGTAAATAAACAGGGGAAATAAACTGGAATAGAATAATTGTTTCTGATATTTTTTGAGCACCAGTACCAATGTTTCTTTGAACACATCCTTTCTTTGTGTTCGTCCAGACCTATACAGCAGAAAGTATCCCAATTTGCTATTAGTTCATTATCTTATTCATTGTTTTAAAAAAATCTAACTTGAAAGTGTTGCATTTCTTCATAAGGTCAGATAACTTGGCCCATCAGGTTTAATATGCCAAGTCCTCAAGATTCATAGCTCCATTGGACACACAACACTTTAAACAGTGATTTAATCCTGTGCAAAGCAAGTGTAAAGTGAGCATTAAATATTACCCCTGGTGTACAGAGCAAAGAATTCCAATTTTACACCCACTTTGTAAAGGAGAAAATAAATATGCAAGGTAGGAGGCAGGAGAGTGTCAAACCCTGTGTGTCCAGCTTTGGTTCTTAAAGAATCAGCATGTTAAACCTATTGAGCTAAGTCCCGCCCTCATGTTCACCTGTCCAATTCCATTATTCAATTATTATCAAATGAGGTATCTGAAGGCTGAATTTGACCTGCTACCTTTACCTATACCATCACACGTGACTTCCCCAAATTGTGAAGCAGATATAAAGGAAGTGGCAAGCCTGCTTAACCAGCCAATCGAGAATGACTGCCCCTAACACAGGGGTTTCCCTGAGTGACACAGAACCCTTCTTGTAGGCACCACTGTCAGGATATGGCAGGGGCATGGCAGGAGCACTGCTGCACCTTTAACTATTCTTGGCTGCAAAAACAGTCCATTGCTGCTGAACATAAATTAGGGCAACCCTTTGGCTGCTCCATGTTAAGCTGCAGACTAGACTGTCCCTGGGCAGCTCCATAACTGGGGGGGACATGGATGCATAGGGGGAATACAAACACCTTTACTCCTCCTCTATTCAATCATTCTCATCCAAAACCAGTGTTAGCAGCATACAAAGCCTATAGCATGCATCCTAAAGACAGACAGCGTGACTAAAGCAATGAAGCAGTGTGGCCGCGTGGATAGGGCACTGGGCTCGGATTCAGGAGACTTCATTCAACTCCTAGTTCTGCCACTAGTTTCCTGGGTGACCTTGGGAAAGCCACTTCTCCTCTCAGTGCCTCCATTTCCCAATCTGTAAAATGGATATAGTGAAACTATCTCCTTTGGAAAGTGCTTTAAGATCTATGGATGAAAAGGGCTACATGTTTTTATTACTACATCCATTGCCTTTAGGATCTACTATTATCAATAACACAATAAAATAATACTCTTGACTGAGGCTAATTTTCACATAAGTCTCTCTGAGTCTTTGCAGATGACTGAATTTTGCAATTTAGCAAGTAATGGACAAACATAATATACAAGAAAGGATAATGCACCATTAGATGTACTTTGTTTATTGGCAACATAGCTCACTTTTAATTATTTATAACACTATACTCTGACAACACCATACTAGCAAATGTCCTGGTGTAATGTATGTTGTAGCAGTAATTTGGTCTTAGCAAAATGAGGCATTCTTACAGTATTATATTTGCTACTAAATCTTTTTTTAGAAGTAGGAGGAGATTATTATTTTGCATGTGTAAATCATAAAGGACAAAAATCACTCCTGTTCAGACTGCCAACGCAAGGCCTATGCACTCCTTGGGTCCTATTTTGAGGTCCCAAACCTCCAGATTCAAACACCACTCCACTTTACAGAAATCTAGATCTACACACAAACTTTGGTACTGGCCTCCATTCGCTATCACAGGGCAAACATAAAACCTGGCTCTTATCCTCCCCAAACTCTGAATCAGTATTTGCTGCAGAGTATGTGAGGGAGATGCCCACACCTGAGTCATTCTTTTTAGGCAACAACACAGATTGAGGTGTCAATAGAAGAGGTTTTGGAACAAAATGATAAATTAAACCAGGGTCGGCAACCTTTCAGAAGTGTTGTGCCGAGTCTTCATTTATTCACTCTAATTTAAGGTGTCGCGTGCCAGTAATATATTTTAACATTTTTAGAAGGTCTCTTTCTATAAGTCTATAATATATAACTAAACTATTGTTGTATGTAAAGTAAATAAGGTTTTTAAAATGTTTAAGAAGCTTCATTTAAAATTAAATTAAAATGCAGAGCCCCCTGGACCGGTGGCCAGGACCCTGGCAGTGTGAGTGCCACGGAAAATCAGCAGGTGTGCCGCCTTTGGCACACGTGCCATAGGTTGCCTACCCCTGAATTAAACAGTAATAAGTCACCAGGACCACATTGTATTCACCCAAGAGTTCTGAAATAACTCAAATATGAAATTGCAGAATTACTAACTGTGGTACATAACGTATCACTTTAACAGGGATGAAAGTAGAAATAGGGACTTACCGGTACGGGGCTGGGTTGGGCAAATTGGTTGAAATTATAGAATCACAGGACTGGAAGGGACCTCGAGAGGTCATCTGGTCCAGTCCCCTGCACTCAAGGCAGGTCTAAGTATTATTTAGACCACCCCTTATAGGTGTTTGTCTAACCTGCTCTTAAAAACCTCCAATGACGAAGAATCCACAACCTCCCTAGGCAATTTAGGGAGGTTGCCCTTAGTAAAGAACAGAATTATCAGATACATAGATGAACATGATGTGTTGGGGAAGAGTCAACACAGCTTTTGTAAAGTGAAATCATGCCTCACCAATCTATTAGAATTCTTTAAGGGTGTCAACAAACATGGACAAAGGTGGATATAGTGTACTTGGTCTTTCAGAAAGCTTTTGACAAGGTCCCTCACCAAAGGCTCTTAAGCAAAGTAAGCAATCATGAGATGAGAGAGGGAATGTCCTCTGATGGATCACTAACTGGCTAAAAGATAGGGGAAAACGGTAAGAATAAACAGTCCATTTTCAGTGGAGAGAGGTAAATTGCACGGTCCCCCAAGGCTCTGTACTGGGACCACTGATGTTCAACATATTCATAAATGATCTGGAAAAAAGGGTAAACAGTGAAGTGGCAAAGTTTGCAGATGATACGAAAGTACTCAAAATAGTTAAGTCCAAAGCTGACTGCAAAGAGTTACAAAGGGATCTCACAAAACTGGGTGACTAGGCAACAAAATGGCAGATGAAATTCAATGTTGACAAATGCAAAGTAGTGCACACTGTAAAACATAATTTCAACTACACATACAAAATTATGGGGTCTAAATCAGCTGTTACCACTCAAGAAAGAGATCTTGGAGTTATCATGGATAGTTCTCTGAAAACATCTGCTCAATGTGCAGCTGCAGTCAACAAAGTTAACAATGCTAGGAACCATTAGGAAAGGGCTGGATAATAAAACAGAAAATATCATAATGCCACTAAATGAATCCATGGTATGTCTACACCTTGAATACTGCATGCAGTTCTGGTCACCCCATCTCAAAAAAGATATATTGGAATTGGAAACGGTACAGAGAAGGGCAACACAGTGATGGAACAGCTTCCATATGAGGAGAGATTAAAAAGATTGTGACTGTTCAGCTTTGAAAAGAGACAATTAATGGGGGATAAGACAGAGGTTTATAAAATCATGAATGGTGTGGAGAAAGTGAATAAGGAAGTCTTATTTCTCTTTCACATAACACATAAACCAATGTTATTCAATTAAATTAATAGGACGCAGGTTTAAAACAAACAAAAGGAAGTACTTCTTCACACAACACACAGTCAACCTGTGGAACTCATTGCCAGGGGATGTTGTAAAGGCCAAAAGTATAACTGGGTTAAAAAAAGAATTAGATACATTCCTGGAGGATAGTTCCACCAATGGCTATTCGCCAAGATAGTCAGGGACACAACACCATGATCTAGGTGTCCCTAAACCTCTGACCGCTAGAAGTTGGGACTGGATGACAGGGGATGAATCACTTGATAAACTGCCCTGTTCTGTTCACTACCTCTGAAGCACCAGGCATTGGCAACCATCAGAAGACTGGATACTGGGCTAGATGGACCATTGGTCAGACTTAGTAGGCCATTTTATGTATATTGCATACATATAAATAATGGAAGTATTATTCAGTGTACAGAAAGCCTCCTGTTTGGGATGGCAGCATTCTGCAAAGGCTGATCTCTGTTACGTGAACTGCATCCTCATGGATGACTCCAGTCATTTCTTCTCTATGCCAGTGATTCTCAACTTTTCCAGATTACTGAATCCCTGTACTGTACTGACAAGGACTGATTTGTCTTGCATACCCCAAGTTTCACCTCACTTAAAAACTATTTGCTTACAAAATCAGACAGAAAAATACAAAAGTGTCACAGCACGCTATTACTGAAAAATTGCTTAGTTCGTCTGTATGAAACTTTAGTTTGTAGTGACTTCGCTAGTGCTTTTTATCTAGCTTGTTGTAAAACTAGGCAAATATCTAGATAAGTTGATGTATCCCCAGGAAGACCTCTGCCCTGGTTGAGAATCACTGCTCTATGCCTCCTCATTGTCATTTTCGAAGAATGCCCTTCATGTAGGTAGACCAGGCCTTAGACAACTCCAGCTGAAAAGGAATATGTTCTTTCTTGCAGGTGAGTGATGTTTCATGGGTCATTGGGGATGAAAAACAAATTCAAAATTAGCCACTCTGGAGAAATGAACCAAGCGCCTAATACCAAGAGATGATGAGCTTGATCAGTTCCCATGGAAGTCACTGGCAGTTAAAAGTATTCAGCACCTTCCAGGATCAGGCTCTTAAAAGTCTGGAAAGTATTACATGTTGCAAAATCCAAACAGGCTTAATGTCTTTCTGGTGCTGACTGGTATAAAGGACAGTCATGTAGGGTTGCCATGCCTTTGAAGTTTAGTCTTTCATCTTCTGCCTTTCTATCCTGACCTGATTTCTATTTGGAGGAGACAGTGCTAGTATCAAGGGGTTTTGCAGCCCTGGTGCACTTTGTGCCAGAGGGTGGCAGGAAGTAAACTTCAGAAACCTATCAGAACATATTACTCTTTCTATATAGGCTGTTAGACTGTCGACTCATTTAAACACAGAAAGGGGCAAATGCCAATTTTCCTTTCATCAGCTATAAATGTGATTCTGGGAGATATGTTGTTGAGTAAGCGAAAAAAAATCCTTTCTTCTTCTGTGTCCTTCTAGGGGACAGATATTCAGCTGGTCAAATGAATCCAAACCCATCATTAGTGTCCTTTCACTTCTCCATTAGCAATATTACAGCTGGACTGGCTGATGCCAAGGACACACTGGTGATGAGGAACAATAACATTCCTCAGTATCAGAAACTATTGGCTTTTTAGCATTCTCCTGCTTTCCCATGTTTTAGCTTCCAAATGGGAAAGCTGCTGCAGTGAAAGTCAATGAGCCAGATCTAGCAAGGAAAGAACAGGGAGTTCTATCATTTGTACAATTCCAGCATTTCTATTCAGTATGTCTTAACTTTCAATTCTTAATTGAATGTTTAGGGGCAGATTCTGCTTTCAGACACATATGCATCCAAAAAAAACGAGGCCTTTTCTGCACTGGTAATTTTCCCCTCACCTTTTGTCTCACACCAGCACAGCTCCCACCTGTGCTAGCAACCACGGGAACCCCTATGTAGACCACGAGCAGATGTTTTTACCACCCTGCCCAAAACAGATCTAGATGACATGATGGCACAAAGCCCTGATCCTCTGTCTACACTAGTGCTTCCACCAGTGCTAATACCAGTGCTAGACACAGCTGCCAATTCTAAGTAGCTTCTTGGCTGTTTGAGGAAAATAAAGATTAGTGGTGGCAATGAACTGTTTCTCTTTGCTCGTCTATAGTCAAAAATAAATAGCTAGTTTCTAAAAATAAACAAACATGAAATATTTATTGTGGATTATTGTGGCCTGGTGCCTTTTTTATATATTTTTTATATGCTGATAAAAATAACATCCCCCCACCACCCTCCTGTTTTTAGCCAGCAGGCCTGTGTCACATAGCTAATTTTCATCATAACTTATATCTCAGTGCAAGTAGTACATACTGAAGTTTCCCCACAGGCATAAGCTGACATCTCATTGGCTCAAAAGGAGCTCACCATCTGCAGATCTTGTCAGCTTCTCCATTATACCACATAGTCCCCTGACAGTATTTGGAAGCACCGACTTCTGTCAATTTCACTTTCAGGGGAAATTGTCAGTACTCAGGGGGCCTGATGCTCTTCTCATTTACTCTGGTGCAAATCAAGAATAGCTCTGTTGAAGTCAAAACTGTATAACTGCTTTGAGAGGAGAATCAGATCCTCTCTGAACACAACTATGCAATGGAAAAACTAAGAATTTACATAATCAAGATTCTGACCATAGACTCAGACTGACCATCTGACTAAGAATTTCCATAATCAAGCAAATCAAGATTCTCACCATAGCCATTAAAAAAACTATTTGTACCAACTATCTTAATAAGCAGTATCAAATATTGTACAGATCTTATCTAACACCCCCAAAGACTTTTAATATGGTGCATACTGATACAGATCTATGCTGCCACTGTAATTTAGCAGCTGGCACTTTTGAATGCTAGTAGTGGAACTCCTCTAGAATATAGATTTTCTGAGTACAAGTATTCAGAGAGAGAAGATTGATTCTATGCTTCCCTGTATACATTAAGGTCTCCTGCTTTACTTGGTGTGGATAATATCTATCCAGCAAGAAAAGTTTGTCCTGTTCTTGTTGCAGCCCAATGAGGTAGTCCTACATACTCACAATGGAAAACTGGTACTGTAAAGAGGAGGATATGGTGGCCATTGGAAAGTGCCCTTAATTGAAACGCGATAAGACCAACCAAGATTTTACAATTTGGCTGATTTTTCTCAACCATGCTGATACAGAGACACAGGTGGCCAAATGTACTCTTCTTTGTACCTTACTAACCCAGTTTTATTATGAAGTTCATAACAATCTTTCCATTGTTATGTGATTATAAACATCTTATTTATGTTCAGTGATTGATCTGTATAATGTGCACTACACATCCTCAGATGTGGCTGCGATATGCTTGGTGCAGCTAAGGTGAGGGGGTTGGGGGAAAGGTGGCTTTAAGCCACTTCTGTAACTCCCCTATCCTGGGGTCAACCCATTCTCTGGCATAATTTAAAACAGCCAATAGTGTGATGGCTGTCCATAGCATCAAGGGGCTTTCCCAGCAATGGGAGATTGCTGAGACACTGTAGCTACACTCCTGCCTCCCCAGAAACGTCTTCTACACTGGGGGCCAGGATGTTGGGTGCAGCAGAGAGACAGCTACATCAACTCTTTGCCACCCAAGGATTTCTCCCACGCCAGGGGAATTCTCATCTGGGCAGATCTGGCAGATTTCTAGCTACTTTTTTGTCATTATTATTATGGCATAAAACAGGTGGGAATGGAGGTGAAGATCTGGTTCTCTGTTTCTTTTTCTTCTATAAATAGAGATCATAGAGAAATGATGGAGGTTTGAGCAGGTTCTTTTCTGGTGGAGAGGGGCAGAGCTTAGGTTACTGGATACTGAAGCCAATGTCAAGACTTTTTATTTTGAAACATAGTGGAAAAGGTGCTGCTCTGATTTGCATCCCACAGAATTCTTACATTGATGTTGATCACCAGAGTGGCCCATGAGTATTCACTCACCTGATGTCTTTGCCAGGTTAGCGTAGAACAGGCATACCTGGCTCAAAATGTTAGCAGACCAATTAAGGCAGCTTTCCACAGTACAGAGTGCCCTAAAGGGGACCAAAGATCTGGCCTTAATTGCCTCAAAAAAAAAAAAAGTGTTGAACTTCCAGATCGGGGTTCCCAAACTTTTTATCCCTGAGGCCCACCTGTGCAACTGCAATAGGCACTGCGGTCCACTATTAACACTTCCCGCTGCTTTCTGGAAGGGGAGACTGAGGGTAAGGAGGGTGCCTGCCCAGGGCAGGCAGTGACTCAAGCTGTCTGCGAGGTGGCCGAACCTTTACATTGTGACCCCCGCACTATCAATGTATACAGTTTGATAGTGCCCCCTCCCACCTCGCCCACCAGGCAGGTGAGCCGTCGAAATCAGGCCAGGGGCTGCTGAGCATGTAGCCTGGCCTTCCCGGGTTGCCACACATTTGTCAGGGAGGGGACACCGCGGGGCGCCTCATTTCAGCCGGGATCAGGGCCAGCAAAAGGATAAAGGGGCCAGGCAGGTGCCACAGCCAGTCCCCGCTGACACCCTCTGCCTCAGCAGCCTGAGTGCCTTGAGCTTGGCACCTGACAGTCCTACCCCACCTGACAGTCACCCAGCCAGCACCTGGCGTGCCTCACAGGCAACCCCTGCCTGGAATGAGGGAAGGGCTTGGGGGCTGCCAGTGCCAGGCAGAGGCAGGTGCTCGGGCCGGGCCTGGCTGTTACCTATGACAGTCCTGATCAGGGTATTGTCCAGGCGGAAATAGAGCAGCATCACCAAGCCTCAGTCCCTGGGGAGGGCTGTGAGGCCAATACTCAAGGGAGCCCGACAGCCACGGATCACAGGGTGTGGCAGTTCGGAGCAGGAATGGCTGTGAACCCTCCAGCCACTCTGGGGTCCACAGCCTCTCGGGGCCAGCCCCTTCTCCTTGCTCACTGCCTCCGTTTTGCCCTCTGCCACCAACCACAGAGTCGCTGGGCTCCTCCAGCCCTGGGCGGGCACCATCGCCAGCTGCCACTCTGTCACTGTCCACTTCACAATGCTCCCCCACATACCCTTCCGAAACTCCACCCATGGCTGCACCAGTGGCCCACCCGGGACTGTATATCGTGGCCCACAGTTTGGGAACCCCTACTTTAGATGAGACATAAAGCAGTCTATAGAAGAGAGCACAAAACCAAGAACCAGGAACTCCTGAGCTGTAATCCCCGTTTTGTCAATATCTTGCTGTGTGACCTTGGGTAAATCACTCAATTTCAGTATCTGTGTTTCCCTCTCTGTAAAATGGGCATAACAAACCTTCAAAGTGCATTTGTGAAGGTTAATGTTTGTATGGTGCAGTGAAGATATACAGCTGAATGGCAGGATGGTCCAGTGGTTGGGGCAATAGCCTATGATTTGAGATACCTGTGTCCAATTTCCTCTTCTGCCACAGACTTCCTATATGATCTTGGACAAGTCACTTAGCCACTCTGCCGCAGTTCCCCATTTGCAAAATGTAGATCATAGTATTTCCTTGCCACAGAGGGCTGTTGTGAGGATATATACTTTAAATTAGAGTGTGAGGCGCTCAGAGACTACAGTGATGGGGTCCATATAAATGCCTTACATAGACAGCATTATATATGTACTAAGGATTTAGATTGGCTAGTGTAACCACAGACACTATTTTGATTCATGTAAAAATCTAAATCCTTTTCTGAATGTCACAAAGCGGTGAAACAGGCTGGGATGGAGGAAGAGGAGAGACACTGTCAGTGACCCATTGTCACCGTTGGTCTGCTGCCATGATTTTAAAGCCGGCACTGCTAGCTGGGGGAGGAAGTGGAGTGACGTTACTGGCACTAGTGTAGTGTTGCAAGGAGAACAGAAGACCACTGATCCAGTGAGGCAAAGCAGTTTGCTGAACAGCAAAAACAAAAGAACTAATCATACTGTTCAGATATAAAGTGTAGTATTTGCTACACGATTTTGTTTTAGTAGAGTGCTGACTGCCCTGATCTACAAAAAAAGCATCTTGTTGGCGGTTTTAAGAAATCGGTAAATAATAACTCAAGATAATGATCAAGGTCTCTGAGACTTACAGACCTTAGTGGGAAAGAGTCCTTTCTTAATTATCCTGGTGTGAACCGAGAGTAACTTCAGAAGTTGCCTTGTACTTTGTGTAGCCATTTACAATTATGTCAAGTGAGTGCAAATCTGGGTAAAATGCTACCAAATCAGAAAGGCAGCACTCTACACCCTCTTTCCACAGTGCAAATGACTACACAAAATGCAAGGCAATGTCGAACCAGACTCTATGACTCTGACCTAAAGAATTTACAATCTAAATACACACATCCAGGCTGCAGAGCATTCGATTCAGGTCCCAAATTGCAGGCTTTTTATCTGTGTTCCCCCAATCCTGGGGCTGCCAAGGACCAGCCTCATCTCCAGGGCAAATAAAAGCAGTGTTAAATCTGTTCTATCGTGCCCATACTGCTAGCAGTTTTCAGTGGCCATTTCGACAGCCAGGGATCAGCTGGACACAGACACACCCCAGCCACACGCCTTTTTCTTCTGCCACACCTCTTCAGCCTGCGGGGGGGGGGGGGGGGTGAGTGAGTGACATAGGAGCCATTTTGGTGGCTCTTCACCATCTAAGGATTCCCCTATGATGGAGCAATAATCTGGGTATCACTAAACTGGCGTTATAGTTGCTTGGCACCGCCAGAGCAGCACAAGCAGCTCCTGTGCAGAACAGGATCTAGCCCAAAATACTGTATGCTTTCCACAAAGCATTATTTCAGTAATAACCTGAAAGATATAACATCTAAGAATAAATCCTTTGCCATTACAATTCCACATTTTCTGAATTATTCTCTTTATTGCAATGATCTCTTCTTCCAACAACCCTCTCTTGTGTACTAGTGCCCCGTGCTGGAAATCATGATAATACACCGTCAACAAAAGGTTTCATAAGACACATAAGGGGTGCCCGGTAAACCGGCTTTTCGTCCTACCTCTAATACAAAAATAGGATTTACATTTATCTCCCTCATCCCAGTATCTTGTACAGTTTGCACTTTTGTTAAACTTTACAGTGATCCATATAAACTATGCATTTCTTCTCAATGAACAACAGGATAAGCTGAAATTCTGAAAGAATTTTCCCTATTAAAGAAACAGAGAAAGAGAACCAGAGTACATGTTAGATGAAATTAAAGGAATCACTTACCGTTAAAATCTAATACATCCAACCATCTCCTGGTTCTCTTGCAACTGTGGGTTGTTGTTTTTTGTCCTGGTTGTCTCCTATTGCTCAGTTTTAATATTTCCTCTGCATTTCAGTGTCGCTGGTGTAGGAGGAGACTTAAATTGAGGCCATCAATCACCAGCCCACTCTTAGTGTGCAGGAGGCTGGGAGTTGTAGTCCAAAATGCAAACATCTAGCGTACTTCTTTTCTGACTTACACTAGTATAAATTGGGAGTAACTCTACTGAAGTCAATAGAACTACAACTTTGAAAACTAAGTGAAAGGAGAATCTGGCCCATTACAATTAGATTCTTTTTGTTCTTTTTCTTGCTTCACTGATTACAAATAACATGTTGTTGAATTAGAACATCTTTAATACAATAAGAATTCCAGATAAAGGGGTTTAAGAGAAAGTTTGGACAGGCAGCCGCTTGAAAAAAAAATGGATAACTTCTTATGTATTTTGATAGAAAGCTTTAATACTAAGTAGTCTATGATAATTAGGTCTCATGCCACTCTGGATACAACTATACAGGGATAAAACACCTGTGGCTGGCCTGGGTCAGCTAACTTGGGCTGTGGGGCTCAAATCGCTATGTAGATGTTGGGGATCAGAGTCCCAGAGCTGGAGCTCCAGCCCAAACATCTATGCAGCTATTTTTAGCCCTGCAACTGGAGGCCCACAAGCCCAAGACAGCTGACCCCAGCCAAGCTGTGGCTGTGCCGTGGGTCTTCTATCTCTGAATACATGTACCCTCTAATGTTTTCCTCGGGGCAAAAAGGCAAGAGATGCATTTTAAAACATTAAACAGTTATGTTTCTGTATAAGTAAACTATGACTTATTTATACAGTGCAAGTAACATACACAGCACTTTACAGATAAATATAAAGATGATGGGGTAAGTCCTGTTCTCAGTTATACTGGTGTAATTTCTAAGTAACCCCACTGACTAGAGTGAAGTTACTCTGAGTTTACACTAATGTAAATGAGATTTGAATCAGATCCAAGATCCTTACCCCCAGGCACTTACAATCCAAAATTAGACAGAAAACATAACCAAGTGACAGTGTGTGTACACTGAGAGGGTGGGATAAACAAAAGAAGAGCCAACAGCATCCTGTGAGGCTCAGTTTCCTGTAGAAAGTAAGAGTAAAAGCTTACTGTTTTCTTGGATCTCTCACTTTCTTATTATTATGTAAAAAATGTAAAAATTAATTCTCATTCTGTGAAGGAATAGCCTTGATAGGCTTTGCAAAGGAAGTGACTTTTAAGGAGGGATTTAAACATGATGAGACAAATTTCACCCTCAGATACTTTTACAGAACTTCCACCAAAGTCAATGAGCTTAGGGGGAACTTGGGTGATAGGGAAGTGCAAGTTGACAGGGTTTTATGCAGATTTTATTCTCAGTTGGAAAAGGAGGCTTATGGGAAAAATAACTACAGCAGGGAAGAAGCAAGGGAACAGGAGAAGAGGCATGGGGGAGCACAGACAGTCCTAGGAGCAGAAGTGGTGGAGAACGGGAACAGGGAGCAATAGAAGAAAATAAATTCAGTAAGGAGGTAAACTGGATTGAGAGGGGTAATTGAGAAACTATGGATACTAATGGTGGGGTGGAGGGCAGTGACCTCCTTAAAATGTCATGCACGTTTTATTAACAAGACAAGGTGGGTGAGGTAATATCTTCTATTAAACCAACTTCAGTTGGTGAAAACGACATTCTTTCAAGCTTACACGGAGCTAGTCTCCAGACCTGGGAAAGGCACTTGGAGGAGCTGGAGATGATAGCTTGATGTAAGTAAGAAAACTGCTTAGGCAAAAATTGTAGCTTGCTAAAGTTAGGTTTTACTAGAAAGCATGTTATTTTGTTTTGTTTGTAACTATACCATACCAGTCTCTTTTTCTCTTGGTTACTATCACTTACCTCTCTTCTTAATAAACTTATTTTATTATCAATTCATCTCAGTACTGTTATACTAAAGTAAACCATGCATCCTCAGCTGCACCGACTGGCTGGTGTGAGTGCATTCTATCACTCTGAAGAAAGCAAACTTGGTAATTTTTGTGAATGGAGAACACTGCAGAAAAACATCTATGGGGAACTTGAGAACTGGGTTTCAGTGAATGTTACCTGCAAGATAAAGGAAAGGTAAGCAGAGTCTCAATGAGTTTGCTGATGACGCAGATAGACTGGTGTGGCAACTGGCACGGAGTTGACTCATGCCGTTTAAGCTCCAGCAAAGCTGTCTTTGGCAGAGGGGTAACACAGTAGCTTACTGTCAGGGCATCACAACACTGCAAAAGCACTTTTTTTTTTTTGCAATTTTTTCCTCAGGCCTTTTGCTTCCCTGATGTAGACAGGTTTGGTCAGTTATCAACCCCTCACTCAAGCCAGCCCCCAAATACCCTTCTCTAGCCCCCAGCCTGCCCCAAGATACCCCTCCTAGCCTCCCAACCTCATCCCACCCCAAAATGCTTCTCCCTAACCCCCAACTACACCCCTAAAACACCCCTCCCTAGCCCCTCAACCCCATCCTGACCCAAAACACCCCTCCCTAGCCCCATAATCCCATCTTGCCCCAAAATATCCCTCCTACCCTCCCAATCCCATCCTGTCACAAAATGCCTCTCCCTAATCTCCAACTACACCCCCAAACACACCTTTCCCTAGCCCCTCAACCCCATCCTGCCCCAAAATACCCCTCCTAGTCTCCCAACACATCCCACCACAAAATGCCTCTCCCTAATCCCCAACTACATCCCCCAAACACCCCTCCCTAGCCCACAAATCCCAGCTCCAGCATACCTTTTCCTAGCCCTCAACCAGTCCCAAAGCACCCCTCCCTATCCCGCCAATCCCACCCCTAGCCAGCCTCAAAACACCCCTCCCTAGTCCCAGTCTCCACCCCCTCAGACTCCCCCTAACCTCCCTGTCTATCAATGCCTCTCCGTCCCCCCATTCTCTGGGCCCAGTCCTATTTAACATATTCATAAACAATCTGGAAAAAGGGGTAAACAGTGAGGTGGCAAAATTTGCAGATGATACAAAACTACTCAAGATAGTTAAGTCCCAGGCAGACTGCGAAGAGCTACAAAAGGATCTCACAGAACTGGGTGACTGGGCAAAAAAATGGCAGATGAAATTTAATGTTGATAAATACAAAGTAAGGCATGTTGGAAAACATAATCCATTAGAAAACATAATCCTAACCATACATATACAATGATGGGGTCTAAATTAGCTGTTACCACTCAAGAAAGAAATCTTGGAGTCATCGTGGATAGTTCTCTGAAATCATCCACTCAATGTGCAGCGGCAGTCAAAAAAGCGAACAGAATGTTGGGAATCATCAAGAAAGGGATAGTCAATAAGACAGAAAATATCATATTGCCTCTATATAAATCCATGGTACGCCCACACCTTGAATACTACGTACAGATGTGGTTGCCCCATCTCAAAAAAATTATATTGGAATTGGAAAAGGTTCAGTAAAGGGCAACAAAAATGATTAGGGGTATAGAACGGATTCCGTATGAGGAAAGATTAATAAGACTGGGACTTTTCACCTTGGAAAAGAGGCGACTAAGGGGGAATATGATAGAGAGCGAGATCTATAAAATCATGAGTGGTATAGAGAACGTAAATAAGGAAGTGTTATTTACTCCTCATAATACAAGAACAAGGAGCCACCAAATGAAATTAATAGGTAGCAGGTTTAAAACAAACACGAGAAAGTATTTTTTCACGCAATGCACTGTCAACCTCTGGAACGCCTTGCCAGAGGGTGCTGTGAAGGCCAATACTATAATGAGGTTCAAAAGGGAGCAAGGTAAGTTCATGGAGGATAGGTCCATCAATGGCTATTAGCCAGGATGAGCAGGAACGGTGTCCCTAGCCTCTGTTTGCTGGAAACTGGGATTGGGCGACAGGGGATGGATCACTTGATGATAACCTGTCTGTTCATTCTCTCTGGGGCACCTGCCATTGGCCACTGTCAGAGGACAGGATACTGGGCTTCATGGACCTTTGGCCTGACCCAGCATGGCCGCTCTCATGTTCTGATGCTCTCCCTTTGCCCCCCAAGCCACGCCCAGTCTCTCTGCTGACCCCTCCCGCACACTGTAACCATACTTGCTTCCTTCCCGCTTTTTCCTGACTGGGATAGGCCTCCCGCCTGTTCGGCCCGCCCCTTGCTAGCCACGATTGGTCGTTCGCTCTCGGGGTTGCTCGGCAAGCTGGCGCTGCGGTAGGTGCTTTGGCAGGCGAGGCGCGCTCCATTGGCTGGAGGGGAGAAAGTAGCAGGTTAGGTTCAGCCGGCGGGGTGAGTGAGCGCGGGCCAGACTCGCACTCGGCTATTGTTGCCAGGACAGCTAGTTACCGGGGGCTGCCGGGACCGCGGCGAGAGACAGGCCCAGCGGCAGCCATGAGCGGCGGGGTGTACGGGGGAGGTGAGTGCCCGCCCCCTCCCGCCCATGGAGCTCCACCTCCGAGCCCTTGTCTCCTGCTGCACCCCAGGGCTGTTCCCCACGAGCCTCCTCCCGCCCCCCTCCGAGCCCCTGCCTCCTGCTGCACCCCCAGAGCTGATCCTCGCGAGCCTCCCCCGCCCTCCCTCCGAGCCCCTGCCTCCCGCTGCACCCCAGGCCCCCCTCTGAACCCCTGTCTGCTGCTGCTGCTCCCCCAGGTCCCCCTCTGAGCCCCAATCTGCTGCACCTACAGCTGTTCCCCATGAGCCTCCCCCAGGCCCCCCACCAGCCCCTGCCTGCTGCACCCCCAAGCCCCCACGAGCCCGTGATCTAGTTTGTCCGTTACATTTGCTGACACTTCCCACAAAGGTCTGGGCTGTCTGCAGCTTCCCCCCCATCCATGAACCTTTCTGTTCCACTCTTCCCATGCAGCTGTTCCCCACTTAATGCTGCTGTAGTTTCCCAAACCATGAGCCTTCTTGCAGTCTTTCTGCTGCATCTCCCCACTTCCTGCAGCTCTTTCCATTCCCAGTGATTTGTGGCTGCTCTGATCCATGAAGTGACAGCTTTGCTCTAAGCAGTTCTCTCAGCTGAAATATAGCTGAATTGCTCCACCTATGAACACCTCTCTGTCTCTCTCTCTGCTGCAGCTCTCCTTTATTAAAACTTCATTTTCCCCACATAGTTCTTCCCATCAGAGATATAACTCCACTTTCCATTCAGCTTTCTCTGCTGCAGAAAGGCACAATGCTTCAATATACGTTGCAAGTTTTCATTAAAATGGAAAGTCTAGCTAATCTGAAGGCCTTCTTAGTTTCTATCTTTGGTCAATTTCATTGAAGCTTTTCCCACTTGTTAGAACTGTCAGACAGCCAGATTAGTGGTGTCAGGCAACATTTGGTGCTGCTACGTTGGTGGTGGGAAATTCAGGTTAGCACTACAAGAATAAAGATTTATTTGTAAGCCAAGGTATTACAGTCTTGCACCAGAGCTACAAGATTAAAGATTTAATTTTGCCAAACAGGACCCCAATCTCGAGCCTATACAGAGCCTCTTTGGGGATCGGTGTTTAAATTAAGAAATACATTCATTCTTTTAAGCATCAGTGTCTATAGACTGTTACATCTAATTTTAACTTTTTTTTTCTGTTTACTTCCTTGGATTATTAGAAATTAGGGGCCCACGTAACTTGCTGTTTGAGTAAATCATAACATATTCTGAAAATCTCTTCCAGAAGATGGTTCAATTTTTTTTCCTCTCTGCAAAAATTGCCTTTTTTTGCTTATTCTGAACGAAAGTACTGTTATTTAGTTAAAATACAATGGCTTTTTTGGATCACTCTTGTGCAACTTAAATTCCTGATAGAAAATGTTCTATTGTTCTTTGTCAACTTTAAATCCTGGTTAAAAGTTGTGATGGTGGTTTGCACTCGTGTTTTACAAAAAGTATCTTGGCTTGTATGTTTTTGCTGGTAAGCACAATGTTTTTAGTTTTTGTTATATGACTACTAATTACTGACTGCCTGTTTACTAATAATTCTTACAGATGAAGTTGGGGCTCTTGTTTTCGATATTGGTTCCTATACAGTGAGAGCTGGCTATGCTGGTGAGGACTGTCCAAAGGTAAGAGTCATTGTGACCGTATAAGATTAAAATGTAAACCAGTATTATACGACCCAGCAAACAAGTTCTGAGTTTGTAGAAAATGTTTTGTTTTTTTAAACGTATAGCTGAAATGAAAACAGTACGTTGAGTGAGTAAACAAATACACACTGTGTAATTGCCATACCCTGTCTACATTTTCATTGCAGGTTGACTTTCCCACTGCTATTGGTGTGGTACTGGAAAGGGACGATGGCAGCACCCTGATGGAAATAGATGGTGACAAAGGCAAACAAGGGGGCCCTACTTACTACATAGACACCAATGCACTGCGAGTTCCAAGGGAAAACATGGAGGCTATTTCACCCTTAAAAAATGGAATGAGTATGGTGCTCTGTCTTTTTCCTCTTGTTCTTAAAATCTGATCACTAACTTTATATTCAGCTGCAAAGTTAAAAATATGAACATTTCATTTGCATTAATATTCTTGATCTAAAAGTGAAAAACATTTTATCCTAAAGTTATTTTAATTATGAGGCTGTGAACATTTGCTTGATCTGAGGAAAAACTATAGAGGTTTCCCCCATGTAATGAGTTGGAATAGGTCCCATCTGATGATGGTGGTGGGGGAAAAGAAGGGGATGAATGTTATTGGTACCGTAAGCAGTATAGACCTTTGTGAAGCTGCTGAAGTGTGTGAATTTTTAAGACTGTTGCTCAGGAGAAAGTTGGTTGGTTGGTTGATCTGTGTGTTTTAAAGTTATGTTTTTAAGATGACTCACTTAACTGTGTCTTTCTGAAAACGCAATAACATTGTCTAAACTGCTGCAACTGCTTTAACATTTTTACAGTTGAGGACTGGGATAGTTTCCAGGCAATTTTGGATCACACATACAAGATGCATATTAAATCTGAAGCAAGTTTGCACCCTGTCCTAATGTCTGAAGCACCAGTGAGTAAAAGCATATTTCCTGTTTTGAAATGTCATAATGAACAAATTGTCATTGGGATTTAGGAATGTTTTAATCTTGTTTGTACAAATCTTATACAGAATTGTAAGTTAGGAATTTTGAAATTTTTAGAAAATTAAGAGGAGGTAACTAGACCCTGCGCGGATACAAAATTTGTATCCACATCCAATCCGCGATCTGCAAACATGGATATAAAGCGGATATCTGCAGATTTGCAGGACTCTAGAGGTAACAATTTAAAAATACTCTGCTGGATTAGTCTCTGCATTTTATTTTTTGTTAGTTTATTTTTTTGTCAGTAACTTGAAATAACCATTCTTTAGCACATACTGCCCACTCTCTATTCAAATGGAGATTCATAGATTCTAGGACTGGAAGGGACCTTGAGAGGTCATCGAGTCCAGACCCCTGCCCTCATGGCAGGACCAAATACTGTCTAGACCATCCCTGATAGACATTTATTTAACCCACTCTTAAATATCTCTAGAGATGGAGATTCCACAACCTCCCTAGGCAATTTATTCCAGTGTTTAGGAAGTTTTTCCTAATGTCCAACCTAAACCTCCCTTGCTGCAGTTTAAGCCCATTGCTTCTTGTTCTGTCCTTAGAGACTAAGGTGAACAAGTTTTCTCCCTCCTCCTTATGACACCCTTTTAGAGACCTGAAAACTGCTATCATGTCCCCTCTCAGTCTTCTCTTTTCCAAACTAAACAAACCCAATTCTTTCAGCCTTCCTTCATAGGTCATGTTCTCAAGACCTTTAATCATTCTTGTTGCTCTTCTCTGGACCCTCTCCAATTTCTCCACATCTTTCTTGATATGCGGTGCCCAGAACAGGACACAATACTCCAGTTGAGGCCTAACCAGCGCAGAGTAGAGCGGAAGAATGACTTCTCGTGTCTTGCTCACAACACACCTGTTAATACATCCCAGAATCATGTTTGCTTTTTTTACAACAGCATCACACTGTTGACTCGTATTTAGCTTGTGGTCCACTATAACCTCTAGATCCCTTTCTGCCGTACTCCTTCCTAGACAGTCTCTTCCCATTCTGTCTGTGTGAAACTGAATTTTCCTTCCTAAGTAGAGCACTTTGCATTTGTCTTTGTTAAACTTCATCCTGTTTACCTCAGACCATTTCTCCAATTTGTCCAGATCATTTTGAATTATGACCCTGTCCTCCAAAGCAGTTGCAATCCCTCCCAGTTTGGTATCATCTGCAAACTTAAGTGTACTTTCTATGCCAATATCTAAGTCGCTAATGAAGATATTGAACAGAGCCAGTCCCAAAACAGACCCCTGCGTAACTCCACTTGTTATGCCTTTCCAGCGGGATTGGGAACCATTAATAACAACTCTCTACGGTTATCCACCCAGTTATGCACCCACCTTATAGTAGCCCCATCTAAATTGTATTTGCCTAGTTTATCTATAAGAATATCATGCGAGACCGTATCAAATGCCTTACTAAAGTCTAGGTATACCACATCCACAGCTTCTCCCTTATCCACAAGACTCGTTATCCTATCAAAGAAAGCTATCGGATTGGTTCGACACGATTTGTTCTTTACAAATCCATGCTGGCTATTCCCTATCACCTTACCACCTTCCAAGTGTTTGCAGATGATTTCCTTAATTACTTGCTCCATTATCTTTCCTGGCACAGAAGTTAAACTAACTGGTCTGTAGTTTCCTGGGTTGTTTTTATTTCCCTTTTTATAGATGAGCACTATATTTGCCCTTTTCCAGTCTTCTGGAATCTCTCCCGTCTCCCATGATTTTCCAAAGATAATAGCTAGAGGCTCAGATACCTCCTCTATTAGCTCCTTGAGTATTCTAGGATCCATTTCATCAGGCCCTGGTGACTTGCAGGCATCTAACTTTTTAAAGTGTTTTTTAACTTGTTCTTTTTTTATTTTATCTACTAAACCTACCCCCTTCCCATTAGCATTCACTATGTTAGGCATTCCTTCAGACTTCTCGGTGAAGACCAAAACAAAGAAGTCATTAAGCATCTCTGCCATTTCCAAGTTTCCTGTTACTGTTTCTCCCTCTTCACTGAGCAGTGGGCCTACCCTGTCTTTGGTCTTCCTCTTGCTTCTAATGTATTGATAAAAAGTCTTCTTGTTTCCCTTTATTCCCATAGCTAGGTCTTCACATATTTCAAGCTGGATTTCCTCTTAGAGCCTTTGTTTTGTAATAGCTTTCTCTTGTTTCTTGGGGAGGGTGGGAGAAATGTAAAATTGTAGATGATCTTTTATTATACTAACTAAAAATAGAGATGTTTTTGAAAATCTTTCATTACATCAAGCCCTTCAAAACAGAACCAGGGAGAGTAATACGTATAATGGCAAAGCTTTAACTTGGTTCTCTGGATTACTCAGTGGCCTGATAGATCAAATAAAAATGTAGGAGTAAGAATGTAAGTAGACACGTAGGCTGCAGTTCCCCACCTTACTGTGCTCTAGATTAGAAGGCGCAATACAGGAGTCTGAATATAAACCACAGAGGATGCATACAATGAAGATAAAGCCTCCTTTACATACAATTATTGTAAATAATTTTTTTCCACATTAGTGTGTCGAAAGTGGTGACTTGAAAGGGTCTGGATAGGCTCAGGTAGGGAAGGGTATGAGGGATTGAATTGAGAATGGATGCCTTTCGCTTTTCAGCTAGCAGTTCAAAGGCACTTGGATATTACAGAGAAAGCATACTGTAGAAGTATCCATAAACAAAAATTAAATTCACCCAAGGCTGGTAGTAAATTCAAGTTGGTGGTGTTTGAAGGCTGTGAAATGAGTTCTTGGTTTCGTTCTAGTTCTCTGTGTATAGATGTCCACGTAACAGAACATACCATCACAGTTGTTCTACCTGAAACTGTCGAGAGGGCAGCTACTAAATGCATAGGGAGACTATGCTACCCTCTCACTCCTAAACATGATCCCTCTAGAAGGGTTGAGGTACAGTGATGGAGTATGGAGCAATCTGCATTGGGGGTTGCCTGTTCAATAGCTAAATAAAGGTCTTCAGTCTGACTCCTAACATGAGGGCTAAACTCACTTAACAATTGACTTAGAAGAAGTTCACAATAAAATGAGACTTGCAATCCACAGGTGTGTCTTAGCACATTGTCTTTGCCTTTGCTTCAGTAAGTAAGTGCTTCAGTGGTAAGATCTGAATTCAGTTTTCTCCCTTGGGCAAGCCACTTTACATCTGTGTACATGTACATTTCCTCCAGTAAAACAGGAGTAACACTTATTTCACAGGGGTGGTTTGGGCTCTTTCATAAAGATCTTTGAGATTCCGATATGGAAGGGGTTCTAGAAGTGTAAAGTATTAACAACAGAAATAATTTATTATTTTAATAGTTTAAAGTTGAACCTCCTGGAAATGCATGTAAACATCCTTTAAAATTTCAGAAAGGCCTCCTGTGTTTGTGTACGAGTCTGGAATGAAATGCTTGTTGCACAAAAAGTGAATTTTCATCTAAGGAAATAAAGTTCCAAGATATATATATTTGTTTTGCTTTATGTAACTTTGCAACTGTTCTTAAAGTACAACTTTAATAATCCTAACTTTCTTTTTATATCCTGCTGGCATCCTGTGAGCATACAGTAATAAATATAATGGATCTTGAGGTAAAAATAATATTTCTGTTTTGCCTATTTACCTATTTTTTTTCTCTTTTGTAGTGGAATACCAGAGCAAAGCGTGAGAAATTGACAGAACTGATGTTTGAACATTACAATATCCCTGCTTTTTTCTTGTGTAAAACTGCAGTTCTTACAGCGTATCCTTGAAATGTTGATACATGTATTTTTCCAAGAAATAAAGCAAGCTTCTTCAAAGTGGTATTATTAGAATAAGATAACTTACTCTTTTCTTTCTAACCAAAATGAATATTTCTGTAACCATCCATACAGCTATGTGAACAGAATAGCTTCCACTTCTGTGCTTTCTCCTTAATGATCAACTTTGAAAACCCCTTGGTGTGATTCCTATCCTGGGAGACAACTTTTTCTAGTGTATATTTACACCCTATGCTGTTTGTCAGAGCTCAGCATGCCTAAAATGGCTTTGCTCAGATTACTAAAATGCAGTAATTTTGGTCTTCTGCAACAGAAATCTTCTGAGATCACTGATTAAGCCTTACACTGCATTATGTAAATATCTTAAACTAACATGTATGTTTTAATAGGCAGTTCAGAATCTAAATAAATGGGAAATATTTTATTTAGAGATTGCTGCAGAACATTTCTTTGAATTTTATATCATTTCTCATCCAAGGAGCTCAAAAATCAGTTTGCAAACATAAATAAATTAAAGCCTAACATGTATGCAAGGTTGGTACTTATTACCCTTATGTAGAAGGGTAAATGGATGAACATTTCAGGTCACTTGTGAGGCTAGGAATAGAACTCTTAGGGTCCTCGTTGCTAGTTGTGCTCTAACTATTTGACAAAATTCTCTCCCAAGTGTAAATTCTGTCATTCTCCCTAATCCTTCTGATTAGCTTTGCTAATGGTCGATCCACAGGCCTAATTTTGGATAGTGGAGCAACTCACACCACTGCTATTCCAGTGCATGATGGATATGTACTTCAACAAGGTAAAAAGTTTCAGATGTATAATTTATATACTGTGTTCATTACATTAAGAAATGAGTTTTATTACTAATATTAAAAGAAAATGTGGTATCTTTGAATAGGGAGAAGCTTGTGTTTTTTGTGGAGGGTGGGAGATGGGCTTTTTTTTTTTTTTGTTTCAAATGAACAATTTATTGCAGACATCTTGTTCTGTAAGGATTTGAACGTAGTCCAAAATTCTATTTATATTTTGTAGGCATTGTAAAATCACCCCTTGCTGGAGACTTTATTACTATGCAGTGCAGAGAACTGTTTCAGGAAATGAACATAGAGCTAATCCCTCCATATATGATTGCATCAAAGGTGGGAAAATTAACTGGATTTAAAAAGTGTTTATTTTTCAGAGTGTAGATTGTTGACTGACTGTACTCTTCTACAATTGCAGGAAGCAGTTCGCGAAGGATCACCAGCAAATTGGAAGAGAAAAGAGAAGTTACCTCAGGTCACGAGATCTTGGCACAACTATATGTGTAATGTAAGTAAATCCTTTCTTCTCCCTTGGCCCACAAAGAAATACCATATGCTAGTGTATATTACAGGAAGCTTTTTGTGTGAGGGAAAAATAGAAAACTTTCTGTCTAAAAAAATAGGAAAGATCATTTTTCTTTTTGGAGTGGAGCTAGGACAAATTTTTAAAATCGGTTTAGCTGCTCTTTCATCTTTAGAATATAATTCCATTAGATAAGCTAATTTTTGTCTCCTGTTTGAAACTTGCAAGCACTGAAAATTCTGGGCATTATGGCTTTACTTCCTGGATAGGCTTGTAGGAGTGGTTTTAGTTCGTGCTGATGTTTATAGTTAAATCAGAATATTTTTTTTTAATTTGTGTGTCACAATAAAATAGTTACAAGGGTAAAAGCATGGAAAGTGCTTGTGTGTGTGTGTGTGTGTGTGTGTGTGTGTAGCAAGTCTTGGGCACTCTCATACTTGCCATCACCTTTAATGTTCCATTTTTTAATGCAATACAGAAGATCATTGCATGTGATGGGATAAATTCCTAACAAAGGAGTTACCATACTGGGGTGCACCTTTGTAATCCTAAATCAGATTTCTCCTCCCACAATTCCTTTGTGGGAAACTGAAGCTCTGTCTTGAGTCTGCAGGTCTGGTCTTTTGTGTTGTTGCAGTGATATTGCTGAGCTCTTGGTTCTCCATTAGTTAAATCTTCAGCTCTCAATTAGGCTTTTATCATCCGATCATATTCCCAGACAGACACCGCCAAATGGATATATTATTGAATATGAAAATCCATGATAACTGTGATCAAGTCCAGCCTTGATTAAAAATTCCTGAGGGGAAATACTCCGCTGTCATTATGGGATGTGCCCTAGCTTTTGACTTCTTTAAAACCTATTGTGCTTGAAACAATACCTCTTATAGTTGTTTCTAGGGATTTAGCACAGCAAATTACTTATGTACTGAAATGCATTCTTAGCTTTTTAAAGAAGCTTTGCACATATTTTGTGCACTCAGTTTTGTGATTCCAAATTCCAAATTTGGTTTAAGGCTTTTGTCCAGTTTCACATTTATGTAATTATAACATAATACTGAATTCTGAACTGGAATCCTTATAACACACCTTTTTCTTTTATTCTTCTCTCCATAGTGTGTAATTCAGGATTTCCAAGCCTCCGTCCTCCAAGTGTCAGATTCAACCTATGATGAACAGTATGTCATTGTATCTTTGTAAAACTAGCAGTGTGTGTATGTCAAATGTATTTATCAGAGTAGGAGTCCATGGTTTCTATTCTTAAGCTTATTGGAAAAGTATGATGATATACAAAATCATTTACTTTTGGTGTTAGGAATACCTTGAATAGCTGGATTAGAGATTACGCTTGCCATGCCAATGTGCATAAATTCTAATGACAATCAGAAAGATTGCCCAAAGCACAGGTCATATTAAAATTTGTTCTTTACAATTCTTTGTTTATGATGCTGTTTAGACTATTCACTGCATTATGTGCATTGTGATTTAGCATCTTTACTTTCTGACCAATGTTCTGATCAATATCAATCTCCAGGGTGGCTGCACAGATGCCGACCGTTCATTATGAATTCCCCAATGGTTATAATTGTGACTTTGGTGCAGAACGTCTAAAAATTCCCGAAGGACTATTTGACCCTTCTAATGTAAAGGTAAAATAATGAAAGTAGTACATTAAAATTTGCAGAAATATAGTTTATTATGAAGCCCTTCTATGCAGCCTTTCCCTTTATATGTGGGTACAGTATGTTATGATGGCACAAAGATTGAAACTATGAAGGTCTGTTTGTATTTACACTGTATGCTTTCCGGGGCTACCTATGTTGGGGGTGGAGTAGTAGAAATGCAATTCAGGATATCAAGCCCTCTCTCCCAATACATCTGTTAGTCTTAAAGATATCTTTAGTCTTAAAGGTGCCACAGGACTCTCTGTTGCTTAATTCAAGATATGTGGTTCTTTCTTTAAAAAAAACTCATGTGGTGCTGAGATCATGGTGATGTGTGAAATAAAAATTTAGATAAATTAAAAGATTTTTGTCTGCAGAGCTTTTAGACCCTTGTTCATTCACTGCTTTAATGTGCCTTGCCGTTTTGAAGCACTGATTTGTGATTTACTAATTTTGTTCCAGGGCTTATCTGGCAACACAATGCTGGGTGTTAGCCATGTTGTTACCACAAGCGTTGGAATGTGTGATATAGACATCAGACCAGTAAGTGCTAGTCAGACATGAATTATCTAAAGCATAGATGTTTTTCTGCATGGTTACAATATATTTTAGCTATGAAATTTACTGAAGAGGCATGGACACTTGCCATCAGTTAAAATGGAGAGCTTGACCTCTTGAGGTGCCTATACATTATCATCTACATGTTGTGTAGCTATTAGGGGAATATGCAGATAAAACATATCTGAAGATAACTGTTCCCATGGTTTGAGAAACACTAAGTCAGATTCTGACCTCTGTTGCACTGATGGAAATGCAGAGACTCCATTGAAATCCTGCGTTACTCTTGTTTCACACTGGTGTAATGAAACGGATAAATAAAATGGCATGTTAAATATCCAGAGTTTGATGATTCTACAATGTGCAGTGGGTAGCTTCAAACTGTCATTTTAGGTGCATAGCTTTTTGTGACTATTCAGCCCCAAATATCTGAAGATTAAATAGTTTGATATTAATTCACTGTATGGTGCAGGTGGAAAAAGAAAGCATAAAATTAAAATTCTCCTTTTTTGCTTCCACCAACACCATCTGTTAAAGAGCATGCAACATTCAGCTGTGTGCAGTTCTCATGTTGGCTGCACATGGGTTGGTCCATCCATTGCACTTCCTTAATTGCAAAGTCAACCTGGCTGGGTAGGCTGTGTTCCGTCTTTGGCAACTGTCATATTAGTCAATGTAAATATAATATTGACACACCATTTTTTTTTCTAATGGGGAAAAAATCCTTCCTTCCTTGTGTTCTTTGTGGATGGTACATCTAGTTGTGCGTTCTTGTATCTCAGTGTGTGTGTGGGGGCGGAGGAACAGGGGGAGTATGAAAACAAGCTGATCTAGAAGTACTAAAGGTTAAAACAGTAAATAAAAGCCATTTAGAATCAATCATCAAACTGCCTGTCCCCCAATGTATCTTTTATAAGAATTATTTTTCACGTGGTAGAAATGATTGTACTAATAATGGTGTAACTTTGTCTAGATGTCAAGTGTACTTTTACTGCTGATCATATGTACTCCTGGCATTTTCTTTTCTCTGTATTATGAAAACAAACGTTTCCAAAATACATTCAGAATGAACTCTTGTGTGTCACATTTTTCTCTTTCCAGGGCCTCTATGGCAGTGTGATCGTAGCAGGAGGAAACACTTTAATACAGAGTTTTACAGACAGACTGAACAGAGAGCTCTCTCAGAAAACTCCACCAGTAAGACAGCTTATTAAATTGCTGCTTTGGGTCATTTTTTGGTCTGTGTTTTTCCTTGTACATGCTGTTGCATGGTGTGCATGCCCTGTTCTCCTTAGGGTAGGTCGGGGTAGTGACACCACCACAGTTAAGTCTATCAGACAGTCCCTAGGCTGAGAGCAGCACAGCCCAGACGCCAGAGTTGTCATGGCAGCCCTGGAATACAGGACTGCGTGGCCTAGTGGCCAGAGTCTATGCGGCTGCCCTTGGAGTCAGGGCTGTGTGGCCTAGTGGCCAGAGTCAGGGAAGTGGGCCGCCACCTAATGGTGGGTGGCAGCTGGGTAGGGGGACCCAAGCCCCCCTCTCCACTGGGTCCCAGCCAGGGCCGGCTCCAGGCACCAGCTTAACAAGCAGGTGCTTGGGGCGGCCAAGGGAGAGGGGCGGCACCTGCGGCAATTCGGGGGCGGCAGGTCCCTCACTCCCTCTAGGAGCGAAGGACCTGCCGCTGAACTGCCGCCGCCAATCACTGCTTTTTTTTGTTGTTGTTTTTTTTTTTTGCTTGGTATGGCAGAAAGGCTGGAGCCGGGCCTGGGAACTATTGGTGACAGGAGTGGCCCTCACCCAGTCAGCAGGGAATCCTATCGCAACACACTGACCTTGCTCGGGTGTTAGATACCACTCCCTTTGCCTTCCTGGGCCATTTCCTACTGCATCTCCCATGGGTAGCAACCTGGGTCTTCAGCTTCCCTGGTGGGGGTAACTCCCTGGAAGTCCAACTCCCGGAGGTCTGCTGGAGATAGCAGTTCACCAGTCTGGTCCCTGGGTTCTCCAGTTCACGCAGTCTCTAGCTGTAGCAGCTCCTAGCCTGGAGCCTCTATCAAGCATCTTCTCCCCTCAGTCGTCAGTCTAGAACGAGCTGGGCTGCTTCCTTTTATACTACGGCAGCAGTTAGAGCATCTCCAGCACGGTCTGAGAGGCAGGACTTCTGCCACCCTTAATGTGGGGTTAACCTTTTCTTCTCCAGTGTGGGCTATCACACATGCCTATACAGGCACTGACTGTGTATTGCAGCTTTGATTTCATTAGGATGGTTTTTTTGCAAATGTAACTAATCTCGTAAAGTAGGTAGTATTACCCAATTAGTATGTATTGGGACAACTGAAGAAAAGATGTCACAATTATGAAGGCTACAAAGGTAATCGATGTCATCGTCAGGATTGGAACATTGGGGCTTGCAGGCAATCCAGTCTTGTGCTTAGACTGCTTGACCCAGCCCCTTTTTAGCTTTAATGACTAAAGCGGGGCCACAAGTTGCAGACTGTTGAAAAAACTTATCCTGTTTCAAAGAAACTCAATGCAATTTGGAAACAAGTAACAGCATAAAACAGACTTCTGCAAATACTTCGCTAGTTTTAAAATACTGCCTGTCTATCCCTACTTTCAGATAACGATTGTGGCAATTCTGGGCTGTGTAACTATTCCGGAGCCATAGTGATAATTTCCCCTAATCATCTCTCTCTTCTGTTGTGTTGCTGCTAACCCATTTCCAAGGCTATTTCACTGATTCAGTTTAAGCTCATGTTAATATAGAAGATTTGTTCTCCGTGGATTGCACACACAAGTCAGACAGGCTACCAATAAACTGCAACCTGCTTCTTCATTTAACCTGTAATTTTTGGAGCACTGGACTCGAAAGTGCAAATCAGGCAAGCTCCACATTACAGAAAATGTAATAGAATTAGTATCTTTGACTTGTGTGTCAACAGATGAATTAAACACTTGGAATATTTGTCTGTAACGCAGTCCTGAGACCTCTTCCTCCTCATCCCCTTCAGGGGAAATAGTTTTGAACCTTCAGTTGAGCTACCTATCAGTTTGACCTTGCTAATGTGTTTTTTTTTTTTCTCTGTTCAGAGTATGCGGCTGAAGTTGATAGCAAACAACACAACAGTGGAGCGGAGGTTCAGTTCATGGATTGGTGGTTCAATTTTGGCTTCTCTGGTTAGTAAACATACATAGCTTTGGGAAGGGATGCTGAGCAGCATCATTAGTTGAAAACCTAATTCCATAGGAGGCTTTTTTGTGATTGAGTTTCATAGCAGCTGCTGCTCCTGTAGTAGCTCTGCTGAGCATGGTGTGGGAGGGGAGAAACCTGATGATAAAGTAATGAATACTCTATGCATAAACCTAAAGAATCTTAATTAAGCTCCTTTCCTTGCCTCCAAAGGGGAAGGAGGTGGGGCTCCTGAGGTAGTCTCTTGCTGGATCTTTAGAAAACGACATGCCATCTAGAGCATTCTAAAAGTACTAAACTTGCAGGATCAGGCCCCAAAATACATCTGAAAAGCAAGTTGCTGAGCACACGAGAGACGAGAATAGCAGGGAGTAGTTTAGTAATATCCAGAGAGGGGGTGGAAGCAACAGTTGATGTGACAATCTTCCCTAGTTGCTTAACATGCAGACCCCAGTTTAAAGATACGTTTAGCTAGCTGGAGCCATGGTCCTGTGCTGCAGCCTGAAAAATATAAAGGCTGGTTTGCTTTTCATGCTGTCAGAGCTAATGATACCCTGGGTACAGCACTGAGTTGTTGTTGTTTTCCTGTTTTGCAGGGTACCTTTCAACAAATGTGGATCTCTAAACAAGAGTATGAAGAAGGAGGGAAGCAGTGTGTAGAAAGGAAATGCCCATAGACCTCACCCTATGAGAAACTGCTGCCTTCCCAATGCTCCTTATGTTTCATAGCTTTAGTGTACTCAGGAATGGGATGGAATCTTTTGTAGAAAGTTTATACTGTTTTGTTTTTTTGCATACTTCAAGATCCATTTTTACAAACCTTAGACATTGTTTAAAAGGCCTAACTGGTCCCGTCACAGAAAATGGATGTTTCATCCCTTGAAATGCAATAACTCTTATTATAAGTATTTTATAATTTTGTATAAATGTCTATTTTCTCTAAAAATCTTTTCCTGTGGGTAGCTTTACAGGTTAGCTGGTAGATGCAATACTTTGAAATGCCCTTGCATCAAATTTATTTAAAAAAAAAATCTTGTCTACTTTTACAGATTAGTCTTCCCTGTTGATATGCTGTCCTTAACAAATTACTCTAATTTGTCTTTTAAAAAAATAAAATGGTCCCGTTTTCACATTTTGAGCAACACTGGTTTTCAGCAAGCATTCATACTCTTCTGTAATTAATAAACAATCCAGATGGAAAACTATTTTTTATACTTATATCTATCTGAGGCAGCCCATTTCAACCTAAACTGTGAAGCTGCTGCGATAGCACTAGCCTTGTAGTGGAAAATGTTCTCTTGATATTCTCCTCTTTCATGGTGTACTATGAAGTAGTTAAGGCCCAGAATATAGGCTATGTATAAATTTGGTTCTAAAACTATTATGAATAGAAGTGAGTTCACTTCAGTGAATATTTGGCATATACCGTACTTTCCACCTTCAGAGGTATGAGAATGCACTTAGCTTGGACAACGTGTGTGATCTAGGTTAGTAGCGTATTCATTTTACAGATTGGGAACCTGAGGCAGTGACTGCCTAAAGCCACAAAGGAAATTTTGTGTCCAAGCTTGGTTTACAACTCAAGACCACCTGGCTCTGTTTTGTATTTAGATTCCACCCCTGCCATAATGAAGTTTTGGTTGGGAATTTTAAAATTCCCCTGTTAGAAAAGCAGTGCCCATTTGTTCTTTAAACCAGTGATCTCCCCCGCAGTTCGGCCAGGAGTCCGAGCGGCTTTTTTTTGTTATTGTTGCTTCGATGGTTTGGCTGGGAGCAGGGGGTGCGCGCTCAAAAATTTTTTACTGATGGGGTGCACGATCAAAAGAGTTTGGAGTCCACTGCTTTAAACAATTAAAAATGGCCACATGAAAGTTCTTGACACCTTAACAATTAGGTTTACAATCTAATAACGATAAACCAATACCAATGATAAACTGTATAAAACTGTCATATAGGAAATAAGTGAACAGAGCTAGCCAATAACTTAAAATCGAAATGCTCCTTCATCTCCCAGGAATAGACCCCTTAACCTCTCTACATGCCTCATCAACTAAATGACTTTAACAGCATGCCTTGATGGTCATCAGTTTGGGCTATTTTGGATCAAAGGCGAGACCAAGTTCCAGATTCTCAGGGCTGTTGGCTGCTAGCACCGGCCCCTCTCAAAACAAGGCAGGATCCAACTCAAGTGTCTCTGACTGCAACTGCAGTATGGCATACAGAGAGGGGTGATCATTGTGGTAGGGTAGGACAAATAAACTGATTAGGAGAAACTTAAATGGTGAAAGTAAACAAGACTCTTATAACTGTACAACCACATTCAAGTGCCATTAGTGAAATGTCAGGATGTATCGAATATATGTTGACAACTGGGCAAGGAGAAAATAAAGTTGACTTTTATTATTACTCCCTAAACTTAAGAAGGAAAACGCTATGATGCAGAATGCCAGAGCCTGTTTATGTGTATAAATAATGGAATAATTTATACCCCTCTATCAATTATAGAGTGAGGGAAAGCACACTATACTTTCTTCTAGGACAAAAAAAATTATAGTATGACTAAAAAAATCACTCATCTGTGACAGTTAACTAGTGCCTTTCCCAGAGCAAAAACAACTTCATCTACTTAAAAACAAACCCCTCCCCACATTTTTTGCTGTTTATCCTTTATGCTGCAGGGGAATATTTAGGAAGGCTAATATTTTCTCAGGTATTTGATTCCATCACAGCTTGTCCTATTTGATTACTTTTGTAGGTGGTAGTGTTAAATGTAGCTAGTTTTATGGAAGGTTATCATGTTTGTAAACAGTGATTCTACTTTAATTTTGTAAAAGATTCAATGAGTGGTTATTGGTATGCAACTCAACTCCTGTTCACCATGAAATAGAGTACTAAAGATGAGTAAGCTCTTATGTCTTACCTACTCTATCTAGGTAAAAGTAGAATTTCACTTAGAGACAGGAAAAAGTTCTCTTCTGCATTGACTAGGACAATTAATTGAATCCAAGGTGGTGGTTGCTGCATATAGCATGGTTGAATCTAGCCACATCTGTCCTTTCCTTCAAAGCTACTTCTTTCAAACAGGTACTGCTAACTGTACTCTTAATTTTTAATTTATTTCTTAACTAAACATTCTGGAAGACCAAAAATGTTCTACAAGTGCAAGTCAGGTGCATTGAATGGTTTTGTAATGGAATAATTGCCTTCTGTACAGAGATAGCTTTTAGGCAGCTCAAGTTACATACACAGTTTCAGTGTTGCAGAATTATAGAATTCAGTTGTCCCGTTGATTAAGTCTCCATAGTAGATCTCAGCACCAGTTGCATTCAATTAATTATCAATTGACAGCTAAATATCTTTATTAATAGGGAAGAGCTGGGTGCTGCTATGTACATCTTAGTATACATCATACATGAAACTACCTAAACTTTAATTGCAAATAGCAAAGTTGTCCTTAACTTGTTACTTAGGTATCTAGTGTTGTGCTACTACTAATGCAAATATTTATTTCTGAAGAATATTTGAAAGCTTTCCCCTGCCAGGAACATAATTAGGCTGCAGGCTCTAATGTGATAAAGCAAAGAGCCAGTGACTTACAAAAATAAGTGTAGGGCTATGTTAGAAAATGTGAACATTTCCACTGAATCTACCAAAGATAACCAGGAATTTAGCCTGTGCTATCTTCAAGCTACTCCCTCCTTACTAAGAAAACTGGGAGACAGCTATCAAGCCAGATTTAAAATTAATTTGACTGAGATGTGCCCTATCTAATTTACCATTGCTTTCTGTAGAGATGTTGCTCTTGAACTTTCTATTCCTTTCCCTTACCTACTTGATTTTACAACTAGGTGGTCAGTTTGCTGGTGTAATTTGCTGCCTAATGCATTTGTTATTTTGTTGTACTTAAATAGAGCAGTCCAGTGCATTGGACAGCTGCTATAGTTTGTATAA
Organism: Chrysemys picta bellii; assembly: GCF_011386835.1. Classification (NCBI taxonomy): domain Eukaryota; kingdom Metazoa; phylum Chordata; order Testudines; family Emydidae; genus Chrysemys; species Chrysemys picta. Next base: position 11,089,616 of record NC_088799.1, on the reverse strand, counting down.
TGTGCTACGCTAAGTGTTAAGTGCAAAAAAGAAAAAGGGAGAGAAGACCTCTTTATTTAAAGCTAAAGCAGACATGTCTACAACTGCCTTGATTGCAATCTGTCTTGCAGATGCCTTTTTACCGTTAAGCATATACAATTCAGCTTTATAGTAAATGACACGTAATATTAAAACATTAATTTTCAGCACCTGGTTTCTGGAAAAGTAGTATTTTATCAATCACTTAAATGACTCAGTACAAATTGTTATTGTTTTGCTCTGAAGATCTCTCAACCCAGATATGAATTTTATTTTTAGGGTTGAGGAGCTTTATTTGGGCAGGGAAAAAGAAAGAACAAAAAACCCTCACAGGCAGCCCTGTTCTTTATCTGCTGCCCACTGAAAATATGTTCACACTACATGCCAGTCACATGTAGCATCTTAAGACTACTGCAATAAAACTATTACTTGCATCACGCTGCCAGCTTGATATTAATTCTGTGATTGTGCAGCAAGGTGAGGGAATTTCTCTTGTAAAAGGAGCTGTTTCTTTTTTTCTAAGCTTTTCATCCTTGCTTGTTTTTTCAAGTGTTGTTCTATTCTGAGTCTGTAATGAAGAAAAAGAAGCATTAATTGTTAAATTTCATTATAGTCCAACACGTTCTCCAAGTCATATCACTTATGCAAAAATTTTAAAGATTTTTTTGAATCACTTTATTGAATTTTCTAAGACTTTCAAACTGGGCAATTAGTTTAACTGGGTAAGCTGGCTTCTATTAACAAGAGTTCACTTAACCTTGGAGACTCAAGTTCAGCAATCAACATGAATTTATATCAGAGGCTTGTGCTGGCTTCAAGACCTGGGCCCAGCTAATACTGATAACAGTTGCTATGATGAGTAGAAGCTGGAACTAAAGAGGAGAAAGGGCACCTACTTTATATTAGCAATAATGCACTACGCCAGTTCCCCACTGCTCCAAGTTTTATGAACACACCTTTTATTCATGCTTTTCCCCTGCTATTCACAGGGAAAGGGCAGTTCTGCCATAGTTCCAAGAGGAGAAGTATATTTTATGCAAATTGTATCCTCAAATGCTTTACAGTAATACAAGTTATATAAGATGCCTGGCATATGTATGAAGTATAAATGTCTGAAGTGAACAAATTAAGAGGGCAGCAATGAAAAATAAAAGGAGAAAATAGGCTGCTAGGGGGAAATACCCAAAGTTGTTTTTAGTTTACAGAAGCTGCAGAGATGATGTTTCTCCAGTTAATCACCCCTCTGAACCAGGAAACATACCAGTTGCTGACAATGGTTTTCAGTAACTGGTGTCCCTGAACTGCTAGCGGAAATAGAACAGTTTAACACTAGTGCAGAACTCATCTCTTAACCATGATTTCTGTAACAGTGCTCAAGACAGTTTTGTCCCATCTTCACTAGCAGATGAGCAATTTAACAGGAGTACAGGGGGCCATTGCTGACAACACTCAGTTTTCCAGTGTAAACAGGTCTTGAGTGGAAGACTCTAGAGGGGCAACAAGATGTATGATGGATTCCTACATGTGAATTTTAGAACTGTACCAATAATTCTTTACTGCTCCTTTGACTCTTGTCCTCTAGCAGAAAATTAGAGACACATCCAAACCACCAAGTCTCTGCTGTCATGCACTGGGATCTCTCCAAACATGCTTTTCAATGCAAAATTAAGGGGAAGTGCCAGCATGGATTTGTGGGAGAAAGTTAGTAAATTTGGTCAACTGGAGTACATTCCCTACACGGTGTTTAATAATGAAACAATGGACATAACTAGTTTATTTCAAACAAGCACTTGATACTGTAAATACAACAGATTAACAGTTCAAGATGAAGTAGCAACAGTGAAAGGAGTTGTTTTAGGAAAACAGAGGTTGCCAGTAGAGAGATAGTCCCAGGTCAAAGTAGTAAGCAGGAACTGGGTTAAGTTGCTTTGTAGTAGTATGCAATGGGAGATCTTTTCTAGTGACTAGACTGGAGGATGTTTAGATAGATACTAGGAAAGGCCAGAGAAGAGGCAGCTGGAGTAGTCCAGACAGGAGCATTATCAAGGTATGGACAATGGATAGGGTCGTCAAGACAGAATTTTGTATAGGAAGTGAAAGGATTTAGCAATAGCCTGAATGCAAAAGAGTTAGAAGTCCAGTAACACTGAGGTTGATAGGCTGGTGCAAGGGAAGGACCACAGAATTGACCATGAGAAAGAAATGAGGCCATAGGTCAGGTGCAGAGGAAGTTCAGTCTTTGCCATCCTGAGTTTGTCAAACAGTTGAAAGTTTGACTAGAGGGGCAGCAGTTGGGATGGAGATAGCATAAGGTTGAGTGAGAAGAGAAGGGACCAAGAATGGAACTCTGGAGTAATGTAAGAGTGAAAAGGAGAGGAGATGAAGCCACCAAGGGAGATGCTGAAGAACTAGTCAAGCAAGGAGTCATCAAAGCATAGAGGAGAGAAGTGAGGAGGAGGGGGTGGGTGACAGTGGCAAAAGGAGCAGAAAAATAGGATGAATTCAAGCCCTTATAATACATGGTCAGAAAGAGGCCACTGGTTACGTTAGTATTAACTTTCACTGCTTTTAGCAGAAATATTCAGCAATTATAGGTAAAGTAGCACAGTTTTTTCCTCCACTTTGAATCCTACAGGTAACAAGTGTGGTGTGTGTGTGTTTGGGGGGGGGAGGGGGAGAGGAGTGTTAATAGGAGAAAATACCTTGGTTGCTTTGCACATAAAATAACTTGGGAGTACAGAACGATTTTGCAGGTGGATAAATTTGACTGAAAACTGGACCAGAAAGGAGTAGAGCAAGCTGTAATTCAGAATGACTGACAGATGAGGCTTAAAAATGGCTAAATAACCCATGCAGCTTAATCTGCAGAAGTATAACAAGGAAAAAACATTTTGTAATCTACATGCAAACAATACTAATTACAGATGAGTGAGAGACATAGGAGTGATTATGCATCAGAACCATCTGCATAATATCTGGCAGCAGTAAAAAGGCAAATGATCTCAGGATTTTACCAGAGATGCTGAGCATAATTAAGCAGCTGGTGTTGTGGAACTGTTATAAATAAGATAACATTCAGAATATTATATTTGATTCTGGGTCAGTAGGGTATGGCTGAGATGGGACGGGTGCCACTGAAATCAACCAAAATACCATACAACTTAGTTTGTATGAAAGAAGCTGCACAAAATTTCAAAGTGATCAGATTATGGGTTTTGATTATACAAACTATGGCCAGACTGAAGTTTATTAGGAGACTAGAGGAATGCTCCTAAGCATTTTATCATAATTAATATGCATAGCATCAAATGTAGGGCAGGTGCTTTGTGCAAATCATCATCTTTGGAATTCTAACACTGCATGGAACTATAAATTAGAATGCAGGCAGGGTGACTCATTCCTTCATCTTTCCAAGAGAAGTAAGCTCGAGTTCCATGCAGTATGCTATGTGGGCGGTCTTTGAAATTGGTCTTATCTTTGCTCTGTGTATATTAGAGAGCCAGGGCACTCTCAAAAGAATAAAGATTTGGCCTGGTATACAGGGCTCAGATTTTACCTTCACACAGTTAGTGTGCTACACACCAACCCTGGAAGGGATTCATTCATATTATTGGTAAAGTCCTTGGGATTAAAAGTGCTCTGTAAAATATTACCAGTCAGAATTTCTGTAAGCAAAGTCAGACCCAGAAGATAAGTGGTGACAACTTCAAAAAAGCTGGGATACAGCATGACACCATGTCATCGTCAACAGTTATTTAGCTGTACCCAGAACCAATTATATACTAGGAATGTGACTTAGTGACTTTGTTCACAGAACTGGGACCTCTTACAGGTGTGCTGAGCTTTAAACAGATAAGTAACCCCATTGGTTTCAAGGGGACTACTCACATGCCTAAAGTTAAGCACGTGCCTAAGTGCTTGCAGGATCAGGGTCAAACAGTTTTTGTTCAGTGTCACCTCTTCTCCATCATGTAAAGGAAAAAAACAATCTACAAGCTAGAGAAAGCAGTAAGACTGTCCTCTACAAGGTGGGAAGCACTAGACTAGTGCACAACAAACAGGGTTAGAGAATTTTCCTTTCCATTTCAAATTACCTGATGAAATGTTTCACACGTGGCGAGTAGAAGAATTTCCTCCTGTTGTATTTTTTGTTTAGGTACCAAGGTATTGGCCACTCTTTGGAATTGTACCTGTCAATGACATACAAATTGGTTACAATATTATCCATCATTTAGATTGCTGCATCTCAGTTAATGGATTGTAACGAAGCTGCTCTTTTTTGTTCAAGTTGGCAGGTACTATGGTCTAGTCAAGGGGTTCTCAACCTTTTTCTTTGAGGCCCCCCCAACATGCTAGAAAAACTCCACAGCGGTGGGGGGTGTCTCAAAGCTCTGGACTTCAGCCGCTGGGCGTGGGGGAGCTCGGGGCACCTGGCTCCTGCCCCATGGGGTGCCGGGTGGCCCTCCATAAGCATAGCTTGACTTCCATTTTAGGGAGTCAGCTCTGCAAGGCAGGGCCCGGGGAGGGAGCACCACCTCCACCCCCTGACTCACCTCAGCACGCCACCCAGCTATCTGGGTTGCAGGGGAGGGGTGTGCAACCAAAAATTATAACTCAAAGAAGGGGAGAGGAGGGATCAGCTCAAAAAGTTTGAAAACTGCTCAGGGTGTAGGGAGGGGGTAGCTAGGCGCTGTGTGCAGGCAGGGGGGATAGCTCAGGGTGCAGGGAAAGGAGTAGCAAGAAGCTAGGTGCTGGGAAAGGCCCCCTCACTGCAGTCGCTGCTCCCTGAGGGCTCTGCCGGCCCCGTAGCCGGGTCCCCCTGCCCGGGCAGTTCTTACAGACTGTTCGAGTTGTCAAAGGGGGCTGGGAGCTGAGGAGCAGCTGCCTTGCACACTGCACTGCCTGGCTGTGGCTCCCGACCTGGCAGGGAGTAGCGTAGCGGGGGGGGGGGGGGGGGAGAAGCGGCCGCTCCCCCACTGAGCACAAATGGCGCCTTGTCAATTTCTTGGCGCCTTTTTACTCAACCAGGGGAGCGATTAAAAAAAAAAAAAAAAAAAAAAACCACCCTCACAAAAATTCCATAGCAAGCCTGTTTGCAATTTTAGATAAATCAATTTGAGTATGGTGTCCAGGCACTTTAAAAGCAAGCTGCAGCAGGAGCAAAAGGGCTGAATAACACAACTACACTTTTTTTTTTAAATACCAATGTTGCACAGGGATGCATCAGATACAATACAGCTTGCAGGAGTGGAAGAGAATTTTGCTCCATATACCTAGTACAATACAAGTTTAAGCACAATGATTAATGTACTCAGTACTCTACCGAACAGCCACAGAAATGATAAATGAGTCCAAGATTCAATATTCACTGCTGTATTGTCTCCACGTGAGCTTCCCTTTCTTTCTCCATCTCCTCCACACTCCTGTCACTCCAGTGCAGAATACAGAAACTGTTCCTCAAAATGCTATTACACTGAAGGTAAAATTCTGGCCCTATTAAAGTTAGTGGGAGTTTTGCCATTGACTTCGATAGGGCCAGGATTTCACCCTGAATCTAAGTTTACTGGAGTTTATTGGATATAGTCAACTTTAATTTACAGAGATTACAAACAACAACTTAAAATACCTGTCAACAATGATAGGATATCCTAAATCCATCTACATGTAGTCCCATCTACACTGTAAATCAGGGATCGGCAACCTTTGGCACGCAGCCTGTCAGGGAAAGCCCCTGGAGGGCCGGGCCAGTTTGTTTACCTGCTGCGTCCGCGGTGGGTTCAGCTGATCGCAGCTCCCACTGGCCGCAGTTCACTGTTTCAGGTCAATGGGGGCTGCAGGAACTGGCACAGGCCGAGGCTTTTCCTGACAGGCCACGTGCCAAAGGTTGCTGATCCCTGCTATAAGTGCTATAGTTTTTGGAAGACCAGGTTACATAGTTGCCCCTGAACACTAGGGTGGCCACTGGCCAGGTCCCAGTTTTTAACTGGGAAGTCTGGTCAAAAAGGGGATCTTACACTTTCTGGTTACTAAGGGCGTGGGAGGCGTCCTAATCAGCCAGGGCTGCTTCCTACCTGTGTCAGGCGGCTGCAGCTCCCAGCCCTGGCTCTGCAAGAAAGTCCCTCCTGACCCGGGCAGGAGGGGGAGGCGGAGCAGGGGAGCAAGCGACGGGGGGAAGAGGAGTGAATGAGGGGCAGAGCCTCAGGGGTAGGGAAGGGGAGGTTCCAACGCTCCTGCTGGAGTGTCCGGTTTTTAAATAATACAAAATTGGCAATCCTACTCAATCAGTGGTCTTGCAATACAGCTGAGAAAAGTCCAAGTCCATAGCACAACTTGGAAACACTGTGAACTCATCGACACAGCAAGACTAAACCATATTTCAACCACATCAGGGGACTACCATGTTGTAACCAGGTCCCCCAATACTGTAAAACTTTGAATCTAAATGGGAACAAGTTCTGTTTGCTGTTTATCTGGTGATTTATCCATGGAATTGCTAGAGAGTGTTTACCACCACCCCAGCCCAGCTAACTGCTTAGCAAAGTTGCCAGTGATGAAACATCCCCAAAGGTATTAATGTTGTTTAACAAATACTGCTTTTCTCTTCTAGATGGTAGATATATCTTGCTCTTGATAAGGTTAAAAAGATGTTTTTTCCACAATAGACATGTTATCTGACTCTTTTTCTGTAAGCTGTTTCTGTTTTTGATAGTACTGATACCGCCTACAGCTCTGCACATATAGAACAGTAATCCTCTTTCCCATACCAGTAGGTGCGTCCTAAGAAGTCATTTCTCCACTCGCCAGGTCGCGGGTTTTCGTGGCCTGTTTGTAACAGCCGCAGAGCAACTTCTCTTTCTTTAATAACTAAGTCTATTCTTCCCATAGACTTTTCCACCTGAAAACAGAATAACCATTTCAACATGACACTGAAGCCGCAATGCCGGTTATTGATCTGTGGTTAAACTGAGGATCTTTTAGTTAAGGTGCCAGCTGGCTAAGGCTCAAGCCAGACAGTGAATTGATGCTGGTAGGTTGTGGAAAACAACTGGAAATATGCAGATTTTATCTGCATTTCTGACAGTTCATGGCAGTGGTTTGTGATGCTGGTTGGCAACTTGGGGTCTCAGTTCCTATTAGATGATCAGAGAGCAGCAATGGCCAAACTATAACATTTGACCAGAAGCTTCTCAACACTTTTCCAGCTAGAAACTTTGTTACCATGATTCATGTGTGAGTAGATGAAGTCTGCAAAGTTAAGGTAGGGACAGAAATGAGTAGGGAAACAAGGTCAGAATGTTAGAGAAGAAGACACTGAAAGAGGGTCAGAAAAATGGGAAAAGAACCAAGAGGTCACAGGTTCGTAGAAGACCAGGGAAGATAGAGAACGAAGGAGTTGAAGGCAGCAGAAAGTTCAAGGATAAGAATATGGGCGGGCTGCAACTTGGGCCAGGAAAAGATACCAGAAATGACTGTGAAATCAGTTTCAGTGGAATGAAAGAGGTTTTAATATGAATTTGATTAAACATAGAATCATAGAAGTGGAAGGGACCTTGAGAGGTCATCTAGTCCAGTCCCCTGCACTCACGGCAGGACTAAGTATTATCTAGACATCCCTGACAGGTGTTTGTCTAACCTGCTCTTAAAAACCTCCAATGATGGAGATTCCACAACCTCCCTAGGCAATTTATTCCAGTGTTTAACCACCTTGACAATTAGGAAGTATAGGAAGTGAGAAAGGCTTTGGAACAAGTTAACTTTTACATTGCTACCCTAAGCAAAATGAATCAGGAACATAATTCTGAGAAACTGTCTTTTACAGGTTTGCAAACATTGCATCTTTCACACACAAAGTTTACCTGCAGTGATGTTTTTAGCTTATATGAAAAAGTTACCTTTTCTAATCGTTCCGGACTTGGCATAGGTAAACTTTGTCGCTTTGCTTCTTGCTCTAGAGTTAAAAGCATGTTTTTCTCTTTCAATAGGACATACCTGAATCAATGAACGTAATAGTACAATAAGGTCAGAAATTAGATGCAAGTTTTAGTAGTAACATGCTTGTAAATTATTCACTTAAATAGTGATTCTCAACCGCTGGGATTACATGATTTTGTGTCTGGTACTCTGGGCTCCCAGTTAAAAAGATTTTTTTTTTTTTATTCCTCGCCTATGCTACTTAAGTTGTATTTTTAAAGATCTTGCAATTCTAACAATCTGATTTACTTTTAACAGGGCTTTTTCTTCTGTGATTTCACAGCACTTTACAAAGGATGGGTAAACACCATTATTTCCTGTTTTACTTATTGGAGAAACTGAGGGACACAGGACTAAAGTCATTTATCCCAAGCTCACATAGTCAGTGGCAAAGGTGGGAATTAGAACCCCATGTGTCTTAACCCCTAGTCCCATCCTCTGTCCATGAGACCACACATTTTTATATAAACCTTTTAAAGAACATCCTTAACTGATGGGCCAAGTTGGACTCTTCTGCACTGGAGCCCAATTTACCACTTCTACCAATACACTGTACATACTCTGACCAGAATTAGAGTCCCAATACAGGTTAGAGTGTGCTCAACTGAGTTCACTGACTAATACAGCCATGTCTTTCATATGAAAACTGGCACAAGTGCCCCAAAAGGATAGGAAACACTGCACTAAAACACTTACCAAAGTTTGTGCAAATCTTCATTACTCTTGTTTCTTAGGTGTTTTGCATGCCACTCATCCCCTGTAAAAACAACAGCAACAAAAAACAGTGATTTCATCTAAAAACGATCCATTTTCTGAAAAAATATTTCCACCTGCACACCATGTTGATTCCCTGGAAAGAATGTCAAATTACAATCACCAATTTTTGAAGGTTTTTCCTTGTAGATGACACTGAAATACTGACCAGACCCAACCCTGCTTAGAAAACAAGACCATGCTCAAATGTGAAAGAAACTATGTACTGTTCCCTAATATTTGTAGGGGGAGTTCAGAGCCAGGGACAGTTGTAGGCAGAAGCAGGCAGGCAGGGGCAGAAACGGGGGGGGGCGCAGGCGGGGGGGGGGAGAGAGAGAGAGAGAGAGAGAGAAGTAGCTCTATTAGAATAAGGAAAACAGTATTATCCCTAAAGTTCCTTGTTCAGTGTTAGAAGTGCAACCCTTTCTGTGATCTCTCGTCACATGACAATATGGCTAAAGACTATATGCTGGGCTATAGGGTTTAGACATTTTGCCTCTGCTCTGCATGATAAATGTTCCACTCGTATTAACACAGAATTAAAATAGAAAAGCAAATGAATATACAAGAAGTGACATGACATATTGCCACAAAATACCTTCTAAATTATTATTTTTATTAATTTGCATATTTTTAACAGCAGAGGTATATCAAAGACACCAAATCTAAAAGGTTAAAAATAACTCACCAGATTTAACTACAGTTTCTCCCCAGTTTTTTGGGTCATCAAAAAACTCCTCCAGTCCTCTCCGTGACAAAATAGTATGGAGAAACTTACACTGATAGAAGGGCTCTACTTTTGTAGTTTTCTTATGGAGCAGGTTCGAGGTTAATCTGCAACAAAGGGAAGAAAAATATATATTTGATTAGGGGGAAAAAAGGAATCTGCTAAATATGAACTTTACCCTCCTTTCCATTCTCATGGACACCTTCCTATTCTGATTGTAACAAGTTTTCTATTTGCAGATTCTCCAACACTGCAGGTTGCAGAGTCCACTGGAGAGAGAGTCGAAAGACATGGGTTCTATTCCCGGCTCTGTCAATGTCACACATCATCTCTATTTTCATTTCCCCTCTCAATCTTTGTATGGCTTGTTCTCATTTGTTTATAAGCTTCCTGAGCAAGGGATTGTCTCTTATTATGCATTTGAGTAGTGCTGAGCACAAAGAGGCCCTGATCATGGTTGAGACTTCTAGGCACTACTATGAAAAAAATAATAACTGGTAAAAACAGCATTTATGAAAAACAAGAATGACATGCAGAAACAAGTACTGCATTTCATAACACTAAAATTATGTGCAGGAAGACGCCGTTATTACAAACAAATGCCAAAGGGCCTTTAACATCCACATGGAGCTTCTGTCTTTAAGGTATCACCAGGAGAAAACACTAATATTATTTGGAAATAACTACTTCAAACTCTGTCAAGAACCTATTTTTCAAGGGAGTATAGCTACCGCAAACCTAATGTTTAGACCAGAGGTTCTCAAACTGTGGTCTGTGAGCTCCATTCAGGGAGTCTGTGGATAGTTCCCTCTAAGGTGCGCGCCTGGGGTGGCCGTACATGAGAGAATTAAGGGCCACCCACCTAATTAGTGGAACCATGCAGGCATAGCTTCACTGATTAGGTGCCTGGACCCTGGAGAAGACGCACATGTAAGGTGAGGTGGTGGCCTTGGGGGGGGGAATAGGGGATAGGTGGGAGGGGACAGTGAGGTGAGAAGAGGGGGTGAGGAGAATTTGGGACGTGCAGGAATGCGGTGGCCAGAGAAAGAGGCGACTCTTCCCAGCTCCAGAGCTGTGGCTGTCAGGGAAAGACGGCCCTCCTTCCCAGCCCCAGCTCGGGGGCTGCCACGGCAGGGGAGAGAGGGAGAGACCGCCCCCCCCCCTTTCCAGCCCCAGCTCAGGGGCTGCTGCGGAGGGGGAGAGAGGGCACATCCATCACATTAGAAAGGTAAGACTACTGATATTAAAATATGAGTTGTGTGCTTTTATTTGTATAACAAAAAAAGTTAATTATTATTAAGGTTTTATTAATATAGCACTTTTATCCAAAGTGCTTTACAATAGTTAGCTAATGGTACAAACAACATTTGGAAAGATCATTAAGTGGTCCGCCGAGACCCTCAGCAATTTTCAAGTGGTCCGTGAAAAAAAACAACTGAAAACCACTGGTTTAGACTATCAAGATATCCTTCTCGTAGTGACTAAATTTCATTATGCCCTAAACTGATATTGAGGGGCCTGTGTGAAATGAGTTGGTAATATGTCTAGTTCTAGTGAGCAAGTTCCATCACAGCTGGCACTCTTGTTGGCACTCTCAGCAGCAACTGTGGTAAAGAAACCAGACCTTTCTGATTTTATCTGCTGAACAATAAAGTAATGCCTCTGGCTACTAGCATGGAGAAAATGTTTGTTACAAACTTCATTATCCTGAAATGCAAGCTTCTAATTTACATGCCCAAATGTGCACTAGCCTGCAAAACCCCAAATTGGCAGATATCAATAGCAAATCAGGGAGTCCCATATATTGACGGATTAATTTCTTTAGCCTATATATTTTTTAAATATAATCTCAATTTTCAAGATTTGTTATTTCTGATGTCAGTTTACAATAATAAAGAGAACACCTATTTTGTGTGGAATGGAAGTAAATGCGGGTCAAAAAATTAATGTAATCCCTTTTGGCAAGGTACAGCTGAGACATATTCCAGTTTTTCTGTAGCATAACTCCGATTCCATTACAACCAGCTGTACTAAAATCTAAATGTGAAATTTCAAAACATTGAGAAACGGAAGAATGTTACTCAGATATTAATCATTGTGGAATCTCACTAAGTACCAATCTGGGGTTAGTCAGAGCTTCATCCTTCTAAAGAGAGGGACAAATTATCTGAAAGAATAAATGCATACATAGTCTTGCTTGCTGTGTGTGGATATTAAAGACTGTATAACTTATTATTCAAGTGGAGGACTTTGCCCAATGGCAGTTTCACGCTTGATTGTCCCCAGGAGGAGAATGAATTTCATTAGCACTGGGTGAAACTATTCCTTCATTACACAGCTGATAAACCAGATGTTGAAATATTATGGGGCTAGGCACCGTAAGGACCTGAACAGGATTACTGAGGGACAATCTTCACTCAATATATTTTGCTTTCTGCCACCAACTCTCTCTATAACTTTTTTCATGAGTAACGTACTCAAATGCACGGATGCTAAATATCTAAACTGTAATCTTAAATTCACTCACCTAAATTTGGGTTATTGCTGATTATGCACTATATGTAAATTATGACTTTAAAAACAAACTTTGTATTTGTGAATAATCTAAGCAGTAGACTCAGATGGACAGACACTCTTTTCTCAACCTATGTATTATATCATTTTTTTAACATTAGCTTTAATACAAATTTTAAAGCTCTTTGCAAACAAATACAGACTTAAGATTGAGCTGATATTTTGACAGTGGTTTTAGAGACAGGGGCATTAGGAGCTGGAGTCTAGCTGGGATGCTGGGCTCACCCCAATGTAAGGGCAATAACCCCATGCCCTGCAGGCTACATCAGAATGGCCCCAGGTCTGCCACAAAGCGGTGCTACTTCGAACGAACCCACTTTGGCCCAACAGGCCCTTCAGCCGCCCAACGGCCCCTTTCCCTCAGCCGCCCAACGGCCCCTTTCCCTCAGCCGGCCCACGCATACAATGGCCGGGCCGGGCCAACCCAACTCAACAGCCCGAGACGCCCGCCCAACGCAGCCCCCCTGCCACGGCCGGGGGGTCACCACATGCTCCACATCCCCTTCCCAGGTCACCTCATCTCCCCCGCCCCACGGGAACCAGTTACCCCGCTCAGCGGGCCCCTACCCGGAAAGGCCGGCGCCTGGCGGGGCCTGTAAGACTCCCGAGACCCTCACCGCGCTGAAGAAGCGCCGGCAAAGGGCAGCCGCCATGATCCCCACAATGCCTTGCGCCACGGGCCACTTCCGGCGGGGAGACCGGAAGGCGAGGACTACGGGTCGAATTACTGAACAGGACAACGTGCCCGATTCCAAGATGGTGGCGCCACGGCTTCGATCTCGTGGGGGGTAAATAGCCAGCGGCCCCGCCCCTTGCCAGTTTCACAGATGGCCGCCATGAGTCTCCTGCTCCGGGCAGCGGCCGCTTTGGGGACTCGCAAGGTCCTGTTCAGGGCGGCAGGCGGGGGACGTGTCTCCTTGCTGGGCAGAAATGTCGTGTCCTCCGGCATCATCGGTATGGAGCCTCCGGGCGGGGGCGGGGAGTTCGGTGTCCTCTGTAGCGGGGTGACCTTGGGGAGCGAGGAGGGGGCTCGGTGTCTGCGGAGCTGGTGGGTGGGGCGGGGGGTTGGGTAGTTGGGTTTCCTCTGGGGAACGGGGTACTGTAGGAAGAGAGAGGTGTGGTCTCCATTGGTGGACGGTCGAGGGGCGCCTGTGGGGGGGGGGGGAGTAGTCTGGAGGACTTGGGTTTTATTCCTGATTCTGCCACTCTCGTTGTGTGATTGATTGTGAGACCGGGGCCCATTGATACCAGCTGGCAAAGGGTTCCCTGTTCTGTAACACTAACTCCTGTCAGGCCTGATAAACTCACTGCACCTAATGCACTGCTTTCATAGTATTTGTCTATGAAGACTTTCATGTGAGGCTTTACATGAAAGCCAGGATCATGCTGATCATTAATCTTGTTGTAAAATGTATGGTACAAACACTATATAAAACGTTATGTATGTGTAATGAAAATGTTTTAAAGTCTGTGTCCAAGGCAGTTCTGACAAACAGGTTTTGGTTCAGACAAAGGATGTTGATTGGGATTCACATGGTCTGTCTGTTGGCCATGTAGATTAAGCACTGTAAAGCAATATAGTGAAAGCTCTGTTTACATATGGAATCAATAGGAAAGGTGCGTACAGGAAAAGAAAACAAGCCATAAGGCTTAGCCTGGCCATGTGCAAAGACAGTGAACTTTGGGATTATTAGTAGAAGGCAAAAAAACATCCCTTGATTCTTCACCGAGGAAGCAAAAGGGCAGTGCTTTTGACATTTATGAAAGCGGGATCACAGTCTTGTTGGTTGGAAATGCTGAAAGAAGGCTTTGGTTGAGAATAGACTGTTTTAGACAGGAGGGTAGCCTGTTAGATTAATTTATAAGTGTAATCTCTAAAACCTGTTATGATTTTGTTTTATATGTAACTTTTCTGTTTCTATTGTCCTTACTTGCTATCTCTTAAATCTTAGCCTTTGATAATAATCTGATTATTGTTTTCACTGTAAATATATTTCAGTGCTAAGATGTTATACAGGAGCTGACTTTCAGTTAAATCAAACTTGTGTATACACTCTCCTCTTGGGGATAGTGAACCTGGTATTTCTGTGAGTGTCCAGTGGTTAAGGGCTGGACACTACAAGGAGATGATTCAAAGAGGACTGCAATGCAAAGTAGAAGCTAGTATAAGCCCAGAGAAGTGATGTTGGGTGGCTGAAGGGCTGGCAGTGTCAAAGACACTCCCTGCCTCTGTGAGGGGAAAACAAGGTGACACAATCCTGGGCACCCTGAGAAAGGGTCACAGTGACCTTGGGCAAAATACTCATTTTTGGTTTCCCTTTGTGAAAAGGAGATAACATGATCCTATGTTACGGGGTGGTCTTTGAGATCTGTAGATGGGAGCTGAAAGCTGTAAAGTTTTTTTTCTTGAAACAGCTAATTAGTAGCCTTCCAGTAGCCTTCTGGAACATCTTGAATTCAGGTTGGTTGTGTTGTATGCTGCTGCTACTTTTCCCCCATGCATGTTTTGTTGCTAAAGATATTTACTTGAAAATGGAGAATTTTCTCATTACCATGATCTTATAATGTGCACCGTTTGAGAAGGTCCTTGAACTGAGCCACATTGAACTCACTGGGATTCTTTGCTGGTGCAGAGATCTGCCCATGCTAAGCTAGTTGCAGGATTGGAACCTAAATGTCCAGCAGGCCCCCACACTTAATGTGTGGTACAGCCAGATATAAACTTCCTTTTCAGTATCTCAGTCATTGCTTCTAGCTATTGATTTCATTTCTGTTCATAATGCAGTGCAAAAGTGAGAGCTTATAGTCATATGCACAAGTGTCCACTTAGGGGCCAATATGTCACCTTCACTCCTGTTCCACAATAGACCTGGGGTCAAAATTTTGGCCACCCTAGTCAAAACCTAGTAGCATGCTAGTGTGTGAACTTACCTAACTGTAGAAATTTTATATGGAGGATTCCTGTGCAAATTACATTTTCTTCAACTCATCTATTTTTCCTCTATGACTTGCTCCATAGAGAGAGTTTTATCTTGAAATACCACCACTTCTGTAGCATACAATTGGGGTTAGCTTTAGGAGTCCTGCTGTCCTAGGCAAAACAACAAATACCTTTACCAGCCTGCAGTAACCCACCTGTTACTGAATGTTTTACTACTTTTTTTTTGGTCCGCATCGCAGAGTTTCTCCTGTACATAATCACTGCAGATGGGAAAAGGACATAATAATATCCTGGTTTAATTTCGCAGCTCCAGTACGACATGGAAGCCATGGAAAAAGAATGTTTGTCATCAAGCCAACAGATTTCTATGATCAACGATTTCTGCACTTACTGGTAAGTTAATTTTTTGTTGTTGCAACTCTTAGTATAACTTAAATAATTTGTAAATGATGGACTGTGTTTAAGGCATTAATTCATTTTGGATGCTATTGCATTGTAAACAATAGGAATGAATGTATTGGGCACTAGCTACACAAACAAGATTTCCTAGTCCCTATCCTGAAGAACTTGCCATTTATAAAGACAAAGATAGATGGGGCAAAGGGATATGTCATACCAGCCAAGTGCTCAGGGTGGTGATTGACATCTATTATGTTAGTGACCTTTTTTTTTAATTGTGTGTATGTGTGAGATATATAAATGAACAGTTTCTCCTTTTTAAGCTATTTTTAGTTAACTGCTACTTTTTTATTGTTGCTGTTTTAAATCCTTTCTTGTTGTCTTTTTAAATGTTAACTGTCATCTGTTTTGCAGGTTTAGTAATGTTTTAGCTGTTGGCTGTTTAAGTTGTGTAAAACTTGGCTCCAAGTCCAGGAGCCCTTCATTACTACCCCATAATAAGTGTATCTTCCTTCCATCCAGCCCACCCACACCAGAGATTTAGGCTCTGTAGGCCTGATCCAAAGCCCATTCAAGTCAGTGAAAAGATGGGCTTCTGATCAGATCAATTATGTGGGGAAAATAGTCAGCCAGGTGGGACTCCTTGGAGTGAGGGCCCTGCAATCACTGGACATTGTTGTATCTTTTTAACAGATTTTGTATAAAATATTAATTCTTAGCTTGCAATGGGTTTTTTAAAAATTGCATTTTGACTCAAGTTCAGTCAAAGGTAGTTTTAGTGCTCAATGATAGTTAATCAACTCCAGGCTTTGAGTAATATTGTTTTACATAGCAACAGTATTGCCTAGTAGTTAGAACAAGAGACTGGGATGGAGAACTTATATGTTGCATTCCCAACTCTGAAACTGATTCAACTTTATAACTTAGTCAAGTCACTTATTTTCTCTGTGCCTCAATTTGCTGTGTTGTAAAAATGGGATCAATACGTGTATCACCTGGGTTTTGAGACATGTTTATTGTTTTCTGAAATGCTTTGAGATCCTTAGCTGGAAACATTAAGTATTCCAGTTGCAGCAATAATCCATATTTGATGGTATACAGAAGAAATATTGTGGAAGTTCAGATTTTGGTGTTCTAATACAGGAGAGATAATGTAAGAGTAACTGAGATTTGCAGAAGAAGTGGTATATTTTTCTGTCAGACTAATCTGGTGTCTTTTTCCCTCCTCCTGCTAAACAGAGATTCTATATTTTATTGACTGGGATACCATTAGCAATAATTATAACGTCTGTCAACATCTTCATTGGTAAGCACTTCTGTGATGTTTAACTAAACTACATTGTTAAAGGTGGATAAAGAAAATGAAATAGGTCTGATAGTATTTCAGACCCTTATCTCTAAAGCTGGCTTGGTAACTATGGGTCATATTTAAGGCTGCATGTCTGTCATGGAAGTCACAGATTCTGTGACTTTCCATGACCTCGGTGATTTCTGCAGCAGCTGGTGCGGTTGGCTTTGGCAGCCCCTGGGCCAGCCGCACCAGCCTCTGCTGGGGCAGTCTCTGGCCGCCACCCCCTCTCCCCCAGCAGCAGTAGTTTGGGTGTGGGAGGGGGCTCAGGGCTAGGGCTGGGGCAGGGTGTTGGGGTGTGGGGCAGCGCTTACCTTGGGGGGCTCGAGGGGGAGGCCAGGAGGGTTCCGTGCGCTGCCCCCACCAAGAGCGCTGGCTCTGCAGCTCCCATTGGCTAGGAACTGCAGCCAATGGGAGCTGCGGGGGTGGTGCCTGCAGGCAGGGACAGCGCGCAGAGCCCCCTGGCCCTTCCACCTAGGAACTGCAGGGACATGCTAGCCGCTTCCAGGGAGCCATGCAGAGCCTGGTAGGGAGCCTGCCAGTCCTGCCAGCTCCCCCCACAGCCCCCAGCACCAGCGGGGGTCCCGGGCTTTTTGCTGCTGCCCTCCACCCCACACCAGCGGGGGTCCCAGGCTGCCCCCCCCCTCAGCACCCGTGGCTCCCCCCAGCACCCGCAAAGCTCCCCGGGACCATGCCCCCCCAGGCAGCACCCATGGCGTCCCGGCCCAAGTTTTAGTTAGAGGTATGTAGTACAAGTCATGGACAGGTCACAGGCCATGAATTTTTGTTTACTGCCCGTGACCTGTCCATGACTTACTAAAAATACCGGTGACTAAAACGTAGTCTTAGTCATGTTGTGTAAAAATATACTGAAGGTGAGAATCCCGTAGCTGACCTAACATCTCTTCCTTCTCATCCTGTTTTATAAAATGCAGGGACGCTTCAGAGAATTGATCAGGAGTTATACATGTGTCTATTCTCCATTTGATATTCTTGTGCCAATCATATTTGCCTCAGTGATGTTTATGTACGTGCACAGTAGAGCTGCCCACATAATGAAGAGGATAATGTTTTCTGTCTGGATTTAAACATATACCTTGTGTATATTCCAAGATAGGTGTACAGAATATACATTTAACAGGACATTGCCAATTTAAAATCAAAATTCTTCCTGACTTTTTTTTTTAACCTACAATGTAATTAACCTTAGATTGCATTAATTGAATGATCAGAGAAAAATGTATTTAATTTTTTTTCTAGCTTGTTTACTTTGTGATGGCGCTTTGGGTACAGTCAGTTTCACTCTTTCCTCTGTATAGTCAGTCATTTCCCCTTTTTGTTGTGTGGGTTAAAATATAGGCACATGTAACTGTAGAACAGAATTGGCGGGAGGACTCAGAAGCAGGTATAGTACCTGAAACTACTTCCAGGCTGTGCCAGCTCCCTTTTTTTGAAACCGAATAGAATCAAATTGATGGTGTCTCTTTAAATACTTTGTGTGTGAAATGCTCTTTAATTGGTCTTTATTTGTATGAGGAAAGTAAAGTGTGTTTCTAAAATGTCAGTAGTATTGAACATCCCTGCGTTTTCTCTTGGCAGGTGAAGCTGAACTTGCAGAGATTCCAGAAGGTTATGTTCCAGAGCACTGGGAGTATTACAAAGTGAGTACAAAATTATGAAAGGGATATGGCATTTCCAGCGCACTCCTTCTCATCATACGTCAATGTTGGGAGGAAAATATTTAAAATGTGTTGGATATATTAATGAGGATATCTGCTACTTTATGTGATTGGGTCTTCATGCAAATGTACAGTTTTCAAATTAAATACATGTTATTTTATTAGACCTGTTTATGGTATTCTAACAGTAACAGATGCAACTGACCTGTAATGTAAATAGTAAGAACACTGTACGTGAAGTTGTGAACATAAAATCCATAAATAACAAAAGCGCTCTGACCAAGTCAAGATCTAAATCTCTTTTCTGGTCACCAGTCCATCAGGGGTTTTTTTGTTTTGTTTTTTGAACACTCCTCTGAGCTCCAGGTCTTGAGATACTAGACTTTAAAATTATGTTGTTTATCCCATCTGAATGACTTTCAATGAATACCAGGAAATTCATACTTTTATAGTAGGTCTGTCAATCACAGTTAATACCTGTGATTAAGTGAAAACAAAATTAATGCATTACTTTTTTTAATGGCGTTAATCACATACCTCTGGGTGAGGAGGGAGGCATCAGCTGTGGAGGGACCTGACAGTGTCCGGTCAGGCACAGTAATGCCAATCCGCCTCCGGAGGGCAGGGAGAGGAGAGGAGAAGCAGTGGCTCCCATCCCAGCTCCAGTGGAGAGGTAGGTATCCTGACCCTGCCATGCCCCACTACTCCAAGCTGGCCCCTTGCTCCAGAGATGGCCCCACCCCTCCCCGCACTGTGCCCCAATGTCCCTAGCCAGCCCTTCACTCCAGGGACCAACCTCCCCAGACGCTATGCTCCATTGCCTCCAGCTGGCCCCTTGCTTCAGGGACCAATCCCCTCTCCCCCCATTTTCCCCCATGCCGTGCCCCATTGCCCCCAGCCAGCCCCTTGCTCCAGGGACCAACACCCTCCCCCCAGTGCTCCCCATTGCTCCCAGCTGGCCTCTCACTCTGGGGGGTACCCCATAGAGAACCGGGGCCTGCTGAGCTCAGCCTCCCTGTACTAGCCTCTCCTCCCATGCTGCATGCTGAGTCCCTGAGGTAAAATATACACTCCCTTGCAAACAAGGGCTCACTCAGCTGAAGGGAGCCCACCTCGCTCAGTAAAAGGAGGAGAGCCTAGTGAGCCCAGTACCAGAAACCACCCTTCCAGAAGCAGTAACAAGTCACCTCCCTCACCCTCCTCCTGCATAAGTCACTGCTTGCTTCCCCTCCCCCCGACATCATCACCCCCGTCCTCCCAGAACCTCCTCCTGCACAAGTCATTGTTTCTCCCCCCCTTCACCCATCCTCCTCCAACACTGACTGCAGATTTCTAAGATGAAATTCTCTTCCTCTTTGGATTGGGAACGAGCCTGGCAAGCTCAAAAACCCAACCCAACAGGAGCAACATCAAGAATTCACCCTTCTGCACAACTCACACCCCTCCCATCTCCACAAAACTGACTTTCTGAGATTAAAAAAAATCTTACCCCTTCAGTAAGCCAAGACTCCTCTCAAGGAGACACACACCAAATAGTATACATAATAAAGGCTAACCCAGCAGCACCAGGGAAAAAAAGCCTCCTGCATATTTCACTCCCCTACTGAATGCTACAATCCTGAGGTAAAATCATTCCCTATCCACAGCAAGGACTGAGTGGACTTGTAGGCTCTAAAGTTTTACATTGTTTTATTTTTGAGTGCAGTTATTAAAATAATAATACCTGTAATTCTGCATTTGTAAGTTAAACTTTCATGATAAAGAGATTGCACTACAGTACTTGTATGAGGTGAATTGAAATACTATTTCTTTATCTTATAGTGCAAATATTTGTAATAAAAAAGTGAGCACTGTACACTTTGTGTTCAGTGTTGTGATTGAAATTAATATATTTGAAAATGTAGAAACACCCCAAAATATTTAAATAACTGATATTCTATTATTGTTTAACAATGCGATTAAAACTGCAGTTATTCGCTATTAATTTTTTTAATCTCATGATTAATCATGATTAATTTTTTGAATCGCTTGACAGCTCTATTTTATAGTATTTGTCAGCAGTGAATCAAAGTCCAATTTCTCACAACTTTTCAGAGCTAAAAACAAAGATTTTGGTGAGAATCACAGCCCTGGTGGCTCATGAGATGTTACTTTACAACTGTCACTGATTTTTTGATGTAGCTATATTTTTCTTTTTGTTTTTAACTGGCTAATGATTGTACGTAGCAATACACAGACCTCTATCTGACTAGTTCAATTTACACTCGGATTGAAAGATTAGATAAAAGCTTCCATGTGCAAGCAGCACTTAATATAAAGATTACTGAATCTTTACAGTAATAGGTTTGGAGTCCATTTTATGGAGATTATGGTAGCAATTTTTGATTAACTCTATTTCAGAAATTGTCTTACTTTGTTCTTAAAATATCAAACACAGATTTTCCCCCATGGTAACTGTGTTTTTTTTTTTTTTTTTTTTTTTTTTTTTAATTCCACAACAGCCTATTCTATTGTGTGTTATCTTGGATAATGTCAAAAATGGCAAATGGGTAACTTTTTTCATAGGCCCCGATCCTGCAAACATTTACTCATGTGCTAAACTGTGTAACTGTGAGTAATCCTGCTTAAATTAGTGGTACTCATGATAGTAAAGTTAAGCACATAAGTATTTGCAGAATTAGGGGTATGCAGCCTAACATAATTTTTAATTGCACTTTATCACGGTAAGTGGTACTAGAAAGGGAAATTTGATCACATTAAATATTCTATCATTATTATTTGTGGAGGGTTCTTGTGTGGAAATTATATGAATAATCTAATATTCTTATTTTCATCTCTTCCAGCATCCTATAACTAGGTGGATTGCTCGTTATCTCCTTGATTCTCCTGAAAAGGAATATGAAAAAATGTTGGCCTTAATTGATATTGAAGCTAAAAAAGCTGACCTAAGGTAAAGATAGGATGGGTTTGCTGAAGCTTTTAAAAGCCAATATATACTGTACTAAACCATTTCAATTATAATACAATAGTATAATTTTTCTCTTAAATTGGACATCTGATCAGGGCTTGAAAAAATCACCTGGCCCTTGGTGAGTGAGAAGCTTTTTGTGGCAAATATTGGTTCTAAACCATCAGTTTCTACAGAATGTAACTTTAGTTTAAAAAAAATAATAATTGTAACAATAACTCTTCAAACACAAACCAAGTGTACACCAATGCAGTTTTATCTTCCTGAGTCAGGGACAGACAACTCCTGTGCCTCTGCTAATGCTTATAGATTTGGTCTGGTTCATTGCTTCTGTCCAGAAAACCATGGGCACCAGTGACATTGTCCATTATCATGTTAGTGTCATGCTGCTGTTGCTTGGGTAAATTGAGCACTAACAGAGGAGGTGCTAAGCTTCTTGGAATGTTGCCCCTAGACTTTCTTGGTGGAACCCCTCCCACCTTCATCTTTCCTGGTTATTTCTGACTGGAAGGAATCTGGTAAAGATTTCAGTTCATGATTATGAAGGAGACTACTGTCTATGTTTAGAAATCTCATCAGGTTTTTTATTGTTGTTATTTTATTATTTCTTCAGCTAGTTTACTGAAAAAACAAGTAAATACACCTCTATCCCAATATAACACGACCCGATATAACACATACAATGCGGTAAAGCAGCGCTCCCGCAGATCAGCACATCAGCTCCAAGCTGGGGTGCTCCGCTTCCTGCCGCCGGTGAGTGCAGGGAGGTTGGGGAAAGGACACCCCCCTGTACTCACCTGCAACGGGAAGCGGAGTGCTGCAGCTGGGAGCTGGCAGAGTGGAGCGGGCTGGGGACCGGCTGCTCTGCTTCCCGCTGCCGGTGAGTGCTGGACCTTTCCCCAACATCCCCCACCCCCCACCTCGACACAGCTGGGGCCAGGGCAAGGAAAGCGGAGCGGGCTGGGGCTGCATTGCTCCACTTCCCGCCACAGGTGAGTACGGGGGGCTTCCTTTCCCCAATCTCCCTGCACTCAGCGGCAGAAGCGGAGTGCCGTGGCTGGGAGCTGGCGGAGTGGAGCGGGCTGGGGCCGGGCTGCTCCGCTTCCCGCCGCTGCCAGTGAGTGCCTGTCAGGGGGTAGGGGATGTGGATAGGGGTCGGGGCAGTCAGGGGACAGGGAGCAGGGACTTTGGGTAGGGGGTGGGGTCCTGGGGGTGATTAGGGACAGGGTCTCTGGAGGGGGCAGTCAGGGGACAAGGAGCAGGGGGGCCAAAGCAAGTTCGATATAACGCGGTCTCACCTATAGCGTGGTAAGATTTTTTGGCTCCAGAGGACCGCGTTATATCGGGGTAGAGGTGTATAATGAAACACAATGATGGAATATTTAACACCATGGATAATTCTTCATATTTGTAGTATTGTTCCCATGGACATCGTAGAATGTATAGGACCAAATGCAATGCTGGTGTAAGAGGGTATGACTCCTTTGATATCAGTGTTAAATGTGGCCCATGGAAGATGATAAATTACATGCTAAATTTGACTTTCATTTTCCATTTCTTACAGGCTGAAGGAATTGGAGGCACGTCGACTAATGAGACAGAGGGGAGATGGGCCCTGGTATTACTATGAGACCCCTGATAAAAATCTTATTGATCATTCTGCTAAAGCATCTCCTGACAATTAAGCAGTTAGTCCACTGTTCCAAAAGAGCACCCACAAATAGCGACTGAATAATGTAATGTGTATCCTGTTGTTACTTGCTGACTTAAATAAAAGTTTCTATTTCAGTATTTTTCAGTGTTGATTCTAGTAAGTTTTTAAATAGACAAACTTGTTGCTAATCATGTACAGCTGCAAAATGTGTACAGATGGAGAGAATGGCTCTCATGTCAGTTGCTAATAGTTTGTCTGTTTCCCAAGGGTGTCAGTAGGTGATACTGGTTTTGTAACACATTTTCCCCCCCAGAGGACAGTGGTCACCAGCAGGGCCGGCTCTAGGATTTTTGCCGCCCCAAGCAAAAACAATTTTGGCTGCCCCCCCCCCTCCCGTTTTTTTCTTAACCCACCCCCGGCCCCGCCTCAACTCCGCCCCTTCCCCAAATTCCCAGCCCTGCCTCCTCCCCCCAGGCTCTCAAGCCTAGGAGGGAGGGGGAGAAGCAGCGCGCGCGCCGCGGCCACTTGGGGTGTCCCCCTCCCTCCCAGGCTCTCAAACCTGGGAGGAAGGGTTAGCAGCGGTGCGCCAATCAGGTGTTTCACGCGCTGCGGACGCTCGGGATCTCCCCCTCCCTCCCAGGCTCTCAAACCTGGGAGGGAGAGGGAGAGGCGGCGCGCGAATCAGCTGTTTCACGAGCCATGGTGCGCGAGCGGCAGCAGCGGAGGTGAGCTAGGGCGGCCGGGGCACATTTTTAGGGGCGGCCAGAATGCCGCCCCTAGAAATGTGCTGCCCCAAGCACCAGCTTGTTTTGCTGGTGCCTAGAGCCGGCCCTGGTCACCAGCTCATTTCACACAGGCCATCAAACAGCCAGGCTGACCTGAGCTAGATTGGAACAAGTATCTGAGAGGTGAAAGACTCTATTCCATTACCAAACCATCTGATTTGTCTCTTATATATTCCCATACCTAACTTTAAATGAAATGTATGAGAAAATAAATCATAACTTTATTTTTTATGGATAGTAATAAATGAAATATAAGTCAAAGCACTTTTTAATTGTGAAATATTTCATAGAATGTAAATTAAGTGATTTTTTTTTTAATTAAATCTTCAGTTCTTTGGAACCTCTCAGATTCAAAAGCCCCATCTCTATCACTATAGACAACTCCACTATCTTCCCGCCAGTCAGGCTCACAACCTTGTTATAATAGTCTTCACTCTCATTGTTTCGTATCCAAACTCTGCCCATAGCCTTTCACTGCTTCCTCTACATCCCTACGAATAACCTTCCTTCCTCACCACTCAGGCCATGCTACTCTCCTGTATGAATCTCTTAATTAGCTTCTTGCCTTCCTCCTCAGTTTCAAACCTCCCACCATAGTCTTTAAGGCTCTGCATAACTCAATGACAGTCTGCTCTCATTTCCTCCTATCGCCAACCATTTCCATATCGCCTATGGTCTTCCTAAATGCCTCTTTTATCTCTTTCTTCCACTTGTGTCTAACCTCTGAGGTTAGACACTCCCTCCCTGTAAAGCCAATTCCTCTGAAAGATACTCCTTCCACAAAGCTTTTTAACAATGCGGTGTGGCCTTTTTTTTTTTCTTTAAACAAGGTTTAAAAAAATCTGCAACCTCTGTTATGTTCTTTACTATAATGTATCTGAACTAGACTGTACGCTCTGTTGGGGCAGGAAGTGTCTTCATCCATACAGGGCTGAAGACACTGTCGGTGCTCAATAAATGCATTCATATTTAAGAAACTCCTACTACAGAGTGATACCTTTATAATGAAAAATATCTGGGGTAGATAAGGTTATAGTTTCAGGTAACTGAGTATAACACACAACTAATACTTTTTGTCGTCAAAGTGATTTTTAAACCCAGCTAATACTCTCACTAATCCTGGGAAGTTACATATTATCCATGTTTTACAGATGGTGTAATTAAGGTAGAAGTTGGGTGACTTGCCCAAATCCACAGAATTTACAGTATTAACAGGCTACATACTATTTGCATTATATATTAGATGCTCTTTTGCCTTGTGACACATGAGGCAACTCAGTCTTTCCACCTCCATCTGTCTAGTGCCACATTTCTTGCCCCATTTTAGTCTTTTTCCATGACAGCAGTATTTTTCCTCATTGGTTTTGTTATGTCATCTGTTATCCTCCTCTTTTCCGTCTTCCACCAGGTAATATCCAGTCAAGAATTTGACTAGGAGCATAGTTTTTTTTGACATCCATACAACATGTCCAAACCACTTCAGCCTTCTTTCTTGAATCATTGTCTGTACGGTATGCTGGTCAGTCCTTTGTAACAGATCAGCGTTGTTTACTTTATCACACCAGCAGACACCAATTACTCTCTGCAAGAGTCTCTGATGGAATGCCTTAAGTTTCCTGTTGTGGTTTTCTAGCATTTACGAAGTTTCAGAGGCATATGACAAGGTTGGCATCACAATGGCATTGTCTACGTTTATCTTGGTTTGTGTGTGAATCTCATATTTTCCAGATATTCATCAGTCTCAGGCTCCATCTACCTTCCCAGTTCTTGCTTCCACCTTATGGAGTTGGCCACGGGCGCTAATTGTATTTCCAAGAATGACAAACCGGTTAACCATGCTGTATTATTGATTACTGATCATATACACACCATCATTCCTGTCTCCTCTTTCAACAATCCTAACTTTTTTGGGGGGAGGGGAGAGAGTTCAGAACTCAAAGGGGAAGGCTTTCAAAAGCATCTAAAGGATTTAGGAACATAAATCCTGGGGCTTGTGCTCCTATCCCATGTGTGCTTTTGAAAATCTCCCCCATGGCAGGCTTATGCTCTATCGTGAAACTATATATATTTTTTCATGCATGGGAAGGACTTGAATGGACAAATATTAAAAACTTAATTTACTCCACAACTGATATATAATTCAGCATTTATTAATAGAAAAAAAAGTTAAGTATTAACATTCTGATCTCAAAAGGGAGAAGCTTTCTGATTCTATCAAACACTTGGTGAAAGAGAAAGGTAGACAATTGGTTAATGAAAGCTTTCTAAATAGATGTCTGAAGAGCAAGAAACAAGGTAAAAGGAACTGTATTGATAAACATCAGGTTAATAGTACACATTGAATCAATGTCAAAAGAATTGATTGTCTTCAACTGTCTGATTATGCAGCTATTTGAGGGTATAAATTTAAACATTAAATAGGAATGACTGAAGAGGAACAATAGTTTTCTTTAAGAACATAATGTAAGAACGACCATATTGCATCAGACCAATGGTCCATCTAGGCTAGTATCCTGTTTTCTGACAAAGGCTGGTGCCAGATACTTCAGAGGAAGTAAACAGAACAGGACAATTTATCAAGTTATCCATCCCCTGTCCTCCAGGCCAGCTTCTAGCAGTCAGAGATTTAGGGAGAACCAGAGCATGGGGCTGTGTCCTAGACTCTCTTGGTTAATAGCCATTGATGGACCTATCCTCTATGAACTTATCTAATTCTTTTTTGAGAATGCGTTATACTTTCGGCCTTCACAACATCCCAAAGTAACGAGTTCCACAGGTTGTGTGTTGTGTAAACCCACTGCCTATTATTCTTGCCACTAGGGGGAGGTATTTCCTCAAAGTCTGATACCACACATTTTAGTTTACTGTACATGTATTCCCCTAGTTTTTAAACCCCTTATCAGCAGTGAATTTTTTTTAAAAGTGCCTGTCTCTCTCATTTTGGCATCTTGAAGCCATCTGCCATTAGCCACTCTGAAGTCTCCACTTTTCTAAACAGAATAAGCCCAGCTCCCTTAGCCCTGTCTTATATTTTCATACTACTGATCATCTTTGGCAGAGTCTGCTGCAGCCTTCCTGAGACAATAACCATCTGAATTTGTACAGCTGACCAACACTGCATAGAGTATTCCAGATAAGTACAACCTTGTTTGCCATTTTATATCCTTGCAGAGTATTGGAAAGGTTCCCATTGGCTTTAGTGACCTTTGGATCAGGCACTTTTTGCTCTGCCAGTTTTATCACCTTAGGGTTAATAAGTAATAATTCAAATACCTAACTCTGATGTAGCGCTTGTCATCAGTAGATCTCAAAGTGTTTTATAAAGGTTAGAAGGCTTATCCTCATTCATATCACTTATATTTATTGTATTATGAGTAACAGAGGTCCTAAGACTGACCCCTGAGGCACTGTGCTCATAAGCCTTTTCTAGTTTGAAACACATCCATCTATGGTGACTCTCTGTTCTTGGTTTTGAGTGAGGCCTGGTCTATACTACAGAAGTTATGTCAACGTAAGGCAGCTTTACATCAATCTAAATCTAAGCATCTACACCAAAATGTAGCTACCACTGATGTAACTCGCCCGCTGCACCGACTTAATAACTCCACCTCCTCAAGAGGCGTAGCACTTAGGGCAACTTAGGCCTTGGCTACACTTACCCGCTAGTTCGGCGGCTGGCAATCAAACTTCTGGGTTCGACTTATCGCGTCTAGTCTGGACGCGGTAAGTCGAACCCGGAAGTGCTCGCCGTTGACTGCGGTACTCCAGCTCGGCGAGAGGAGTACCGCGGAGTCGACGGGGGAGCCCGCCTGCCGAGTGTGGACCAAGGTAAGTTCGAACTAAGGTACTTCGACTTCAGCTACGTTATTCACGTAGCTGAAGTTGCGTACCTTAGTTCGAATTAGGGGGGTAGTGTAGACCAAGCCTTAGTTAGGGCAACACAGTGTTAGTGTACACACTGCATTACTTACATTTAATTTAGGGGTCTCAAGGTGTCCTACAATGCCCCACCATGTCCGCTGTGGTCAGCGTTTTGAACTCCATTGCCCAGTGACCAGGTATGCAGGAACATACCCTTCCCCTTTTAAAGCCTCTTGAATTTTTTAATTTCTATTTCCTGTTTGCTCAGTGTGGAGAGCTCACCTAGCAACTCTCAAGCATGCCTAGCAACCACCCAGCTGACCAGGCCGGCTCCAGATTGCGGACAAGCTCCTGCCTGGAGTACACCGGAGGTGGTGGATCTCCTGGGTCTGTGAGAAGAAAAGGCTGTGCAGACACAACTCTGATCCAGCCATTAAAACGTTGATATTTATGAGCAGATCGCTTGTGGCATGGCAGAGAAGGGCTACAAGAGGGACATGCAGCGGTGCCGTGTGAAAGTTAAGGAGCTGTGGCAGGCATTCCAGAAGGCCAGGAAGACTAACAGTCACTCTGGTGCAGAGCCACAGACATGCCACTTTTATAAAGAGTTACATGCCATCCTTGGCATAGACCCCATGACCACTTCCAAGAATCCTGTGGATACTTTGGGGGAGCTGGAGTCAGAGGACCCTGAAGTGAATAGTGAGAAGTAGGTGTTGGACAAGGAAGAGGAGGAGGAATACAGGGGCCAGGAGACTGAGGCATCCAATGGCACAGCGAGACAGGACCTATTCTTGACTCCAGAGCAGTCTAGCCAGTCCCTACAGTCCAGCACGGGGAGAGCCTGACACAGGGAAAGGAACCTCTAGTAAGTATGCAGTTTGCTTTGATATTGCAGAAACATATCTGTTCGTTTGCTCTTTTTTACTCATTTAATCTTTTTAATCATGAAGAGGTAGTGAAATAAAACAAGAGAGGTAGAATCGCTATCTGCTTCTCATTTCCCCCGTAGAGTTAGGCAGAGGGGGCCCTGTAGAACACTTTGTTTATGTCCTGGGGTGTCCTGTGAATCCTCCTTAAAGATCTAGAGGAAAGCGGGGAGGGCTGCCTTATTTCTTCCGTTGCAATAGGATATTTCCCCCATGCCACTGAGCAATTGCTTCAGCAGGCACTATTGCAGCATCAGGTGTGCTGTGCTTGCAGTATTAATCACAATAGTGCAGAGCTGCGCGCAGGACCCATGCTTCTCACAGAGATGGCAGATGCATGGGTTAGCAGGGCTTTTGAAAAAAGGCATGAAACATTATGGGATGCAGATAAAATTATGCGATGGAGAAAACTGCATCATGGGACATTGAAACCATGTTCCTAGTCACCCCACATGACTTGATTGCCCCTATAAGGCATTGCAAACCTTTTCCAAAACACCCTGCTGCTAGGTGGTGGTGAATTGCACAGTGGGATAGCTACCCATGGGACACTGCTCTCTGCATCGCTGCAAGCACTGGTAGTGAGATTGTGCACCGCCAACACACAGAGCGCAGTGTCGACATGCAAAAGTGATTTAATTACTGTGACAGCTGTATGTTGACGTAACTTATGTCAACTTATTTTTGTAGTGTAGACTTGCCCTCAGCTTCTTATCTAACATCCAGTGGGCTTGTCTATACACAGAACGCTACAGTGGCACACCTGCGCCACTGTAGTGCTTCAGTGTAGACCACTACCTATGCCAGTAGCTAGGTTGATGGAGTAATTCTACCATCAACCTTGCACTGTCTACAAGGGGACTTATGTCAGCTTAACTATACCACTCAGAGGGGTGGATTTTTCATACCCCTGAGCAACGTAGTTATGCCAACCTAGTTTTCTAGTGTAGACCAGGCCAATAGTTCCTCTAACTACAAGATTATTTGAGACAGATTCTGATTTCAGGCCTGGTCTACGCTAGAAAGTTAGATTGGTTTAACTATGTAGGTCAGGGGTGTGAAAAATCCACGCCCCTGTGCGTCGTAGTTAAGTCAACCTAAGTCCCTGTGTAGACAGTGCTAGGTTGACGGAAGAATTCTTCCATCAATCTAGCTACTGCCTTTCAGGGAAGTGGATTACCTACACCGACGGGAGCATCTGTATCATTGGAGTAGGTAGTGTCTACTCTGAAGAGCTGCAGCAGCGCAACTGTGCCACTGTAGTGTCTTAAGTGTAGACAAGCATTCAGGTACCTCACTATAAATCTAGAGTAATTCTGTGCACCCATTCTGCCATAAGTATTTTACACACAGTTCCCAACATCACCAATGGATCCTTTGTTGAAAAAAGGACCACATACAAACTATAGCAGTTAGCCCACACTAACCATGTCACAGCTCTATTTCTTTATCCTTTGATCTAAATGCTCTGATTTCACTTGAAGAGGCTCAGTGGTTTCTTTTCTTTTGCTGTTGATGGGTGTATTTAATGGTTTATTGTGTGTACCTTAGAAAAATGAATTATTTCAAATGTTTTCTGCAATTTGCTGCTACTCATCTTTCTGCTCCTGTTCTCCAATCTTTATAGCATCCTTGCTGCCTTTCTCTACCTTATCAATATCCCTTTCAAAATGAAAAAAAAGCAGAAATGAAGTGAAAGAGAAGAAGGATAGTCTTGTGGTTAAGGATCTGGACTGGGATTCAAGGAGGTCTTCCTGCGTGACCTCAGGCAACTCATTTAAATTCTCGGTGCCACACCTGCCCCTATGTCAAATGGAGATCATACTACTTCCTCGTCCCTACCCTTTGTCTGTCTTGTCTATTTAGATGGTAAGATCTTACATATAGGTACAGTCCAGCCCTGATTTCTGCACCCTTTATTCAACTTTGCAGTGTTTGCAGGGTAGGTGGCACCAGCTTGTTCAGTAAAGAGTCAGGACGGCAGCATCAGTCAGAGTCAGCAGAATCAGCTGCATTAGTGAGAGGGCCATTTCAAGATGCTCCTCAATTGTCCATCCCTTGAAGTCCCTCTTCCATCTGAAGGGGGTCAGGAAGTTCCTCTACAGCCTGCTTCCTTCAACCCAGAAGAGATCCCGTATCACAATCCATAAACTGAAGCCTGAGAAGGCATCCGGGGTTTGTTGCATCACTTTTGAGTTGCTGAAGACAGGGGAGAGCATTGCTGTACCATAAGCTCTTCTAGGCCATTTGGCATATTAATATCATCCCCAATGACTGGAAGAAGGGGATTACTCTGTTCAGAAAGGGTGATAAGGTGAATGTAGCAACTGTAGCGGTATGATGCTGTTGTCTGTTCCAGGGAAAGTCTTTGCTTCCATGTTAATGTCTCAACTCAACAATGCACTTTGTGGCAAAGCCCAAGATACTCAGTGCAGCTTTAGATCTGGTCAGTCCACTGTTAACCAGCTCTTTACCTTGAGACAGCTTTTTGAGAAGATGGCTGAATTTAATAAGCCATGCACAGCACTTTCTATAGACTTCTATAATGCCCCTGATGAAGTAAATCAAGCAAGTTTGTGGGATCCAATGAGGTGACTTGGCATCCCTGGGACAACAGCATCATTGATAGGAGAGCTCCATAATGGAATGGAAAGATGCATTCGAGTCAATGGCAAAAACATAGCATGGTTTCCTGTCTCCATAGGAGTTCGGCAAGGTTGTGTTCTGTCACCATCATCGTTCAATATCAGCACTGACTGGATGATGGATAAACTTGAAGAGGCAGCAGTTGGGGGTTAAAGATGAATGCCATTCTGCTTTGAGATCTCTAATATGCCAATGACATTGTCTTGCTGGCTCACTGCAGCTGATGGCCAGTCTGGTGAGGCAAGAAGCAGCGCACGTAGGTCTGGTTATTAATCCAGATAAAACCAAGTCCCTGGTCAGGACCATCAAGCAGCCTCCAGCTCCAGGTTACAATCTGCTCCGTATTAAACTGTCTGGGTGAGGCATCGTAATAGACAGTGCCGGAGGGTGCTCTAAAAAATGTGGACACTTGTCTATCAACAGCGGCTGACCTGTTTCGGCTCCTTTAGCGGCCTCTGTGGGGATGTTGTGATTTCAAGCTTGCTACGAAGCTGCAGATAGAACCCCAGTTATCCCAACTCTATTGTACAGACGTGAAATGTGGGCACCGAGGAAGGCTGAAGAACACAGGATTGATGTTTTCAATTCCCACCGTTGTTGCCAGCTGCTCCTTATTAAGTGGCAAGACAACAACAGAAATCAGGATATTTGATGCCAAATCCACCAACTGCCTCCATCCGCACTGCCTCATCACAGAACAGGGTACTCAGCTCTGTACAAGGCACAAAATGAAGCCCGTTCCTGGGCTTGCAGTCAGACGTAGAGGAGGCAGGATGCCTGGCCCAACCTCCAGGTGGGAGTAAATTGAAAAAAAATGGTCAGCACTAAGTTCTTTAACCTATGATATTTGGTTGCCAGAGTCAGCCCTTCCTCTGCGGCTGACGTTTTACAGCAGGGCTAACAGCGTGGAAGAGCCTTGTCTTTTCCAGAGTTTAAAGCCAGAGGGGACCACTACAACGAACATCTAGTTTGACCTCCTGCAGAACATGGCCTGAGAGTCTGGGATGTTCT
Source organism: Chrysemys picta bellii (assembly GCF_011386835.1). Lineage (NCBI taxonomy): Eukaryota > Metazoa > Chordata > Testudines > Emydidae > Chrysemys > Chrysemys picta. Next base: position 11,057,352 of record NC_088799.1, on the reverse strand, counting down.
AAGGATTTCCCAGCCCAGCTGGCTGGCTTCTAGGGAGGAGCCTGGGGTTGGGGAGTGACGGGGGACAGTTTTTCTAAGCCCCCAGGAAAGAATTAGATAGAATTGATCTAATGTCAATGTCCCCAACTTCCCCTCCGGGCAGAATGAGGGTGCAACAGCTCAGGGGATGGGAGCTGAGGGATTCCCCATCCCCTGCCCCAGCCTGCTTCCCATGCCCCACCCCTCCTTGCTGTCCACCCTCCCCTCCCTTCACAGCCTATTCTGGCGCTGCCCTCCATCCATCCTCCCCGGGGCTCCTCCTCTCCCCCGCCCCCGGGCTCCCCCCTCGCCAGGACCCCGGGGCTTTGCAGCTGGGGCCGCTCCTGCTGCCCTTGGATTAAAAATAGCATCTTCCCCGCTCCTCCCCCGGGCCCGGCTCAGGCCGCCTCTCTGTGCCCCGGGCCCGGCTGCGCTCGCTCTGCCTTCCCCTCGCTCGCGGTGCGGCCGGCCGGGGAGCATGCAGCGGGCCGCGCTGTTCGGGAGCGGCAGGGATGCGCAGATGGCTGCGGGGGACCTGGGGGAGCTGCTGGTCCCCTACATGCCCACGATCCGCGTGCCCAAGTCAGGGGACCGGGTCTACAAGACGGAATGTGCCTTCTCCTACGAGTCCCCGGTGAGTGCAGCAGCCCCGCCGGCTGCACCCCCCCCCCGGCAGACAGCAAACCTTCCCCCCCCGGCTTCCCCCCCGGCAGACAGCAAACCTTCCCCCCCAGGCAGGCAGCAAACCTTCCCACCGGGCAGACGACAAACCTTTTCCCCCCCGCCTACCCCCCAGGCAACAAACCTCTCCCCGCCCCCCCCCCCCCCCGCGCCTTTCCCCCGGGGCAGGCAGCAAACTTCTCCTCCCCCCTCCTCTTCCCCCCCGGCAATAAACCTCCCACCTCCCCCCCCCCCGGGGGTAGGCAGTAAACCTTTCCCCCCGTGCCGGCAATAAACCTCTTCCCTCTGCCTTTCCTCCGGGGCAGGCAGCAAACCTCTCCCCCCCACCTTCTCCCCTGGGCAGGCAGCAAACCTCCCCGCTCCCGCCCCCCCCCCCGGGGCAGGCAGCAAACCTCTCCCACCTTTCCCCCCCAGGCAGCAAACCTCCCCCTTCCCTCCACCCTCCCCCCCGCAGGCAGCAAACCTCTCCCCCATCCTGCCTTCCCTCCCCCCTCTCCCCCCGCAACAAACCTCCCCCACCCCAGGGCAGGCAACAAACTTCCCCCCTCCCGCCTTTCCCCTCGGGCAGGCAACAAACCTCTCCCCACCCCTGCCTTCCCCCACCCGGGCAGGCAGCAAACCTCTTTCCCCCCTGGGCAGGCAGCAAACCTCTCCCACCTCCCCCCAGCAGGCAATAAACCTCCCCCGTCTTGCTTTCCCCCCTGGGCAGGCAGCAAACCTCTCCCACCTGCCCCCAGCAGGCAGTAACCCCCCACCCCCTCTCCTCTTTCCCCCCAGGCAGGCAACAGACCTCCTTCCTTTCCCGCTCAGGCGGGCAGCAAACCTCCCCCATTCCCTTCCTCCCAGGCAGCAAACCTCCCCCATTTCCCTTCTTCAACCCCCTCCCCCTTCACACTCACCCACCCTGCTTCATTTCCCTTCTGCTGCAACCTCCTTACTGCCTTTACCCCACCTACAAATCTCCCCTTTTCCCCTGCTTCCTCTACCCCTTGCCTTCACTGCAAATCTGTGGCAGCCTCTACTGCATCTTCCCTAGGCTGGAAACCTACCCCCTTCCCAGTTGCAAACCCGCCACCCCCCAGCTCTCTCACTCTTTTCCAACCCCAAGCAGCAAACCTCCCACTGTTGCATGGTTATCATCCTCCCCCTTCTCCCACTCCACCTGCTGCATTTCCCTCTCCTTGACTGCAAGCCCCTCAGGATCCCCCTTGGGTAGCCCCCCAGGCTCCCACTGCCTCCCCAGTGCTGTAACCCGGGCTCTTAACCATCCCCTTGGGCTGTTAACTTCCTCCTCATCCCCAAGTGCAAATCTGCTTCCCGGCTGCCTGGAGGGGTGGGGGAAGGGATGGGGTTGTCTGTCTTGGGAGCAGCTGAGCTCAGCAACATTTGAATTGCGTGGGTGGGTGGGGAATAGATGGGAAGGTGCCAGCTAGGGTCTCCCTGCTGCATGATTTCAGAGGCATTGCAAAGTGCAAGGGCTTTGAGATGCATGTATTATTTTAAGTAGAAAATTAGTTTTAACCATCTCTATTTCCAGAGCAGGGTTTCTGGCTGCTGAATGTGGGCTTCCTTCTTTGCAATCCGGCTTCTCTCAGTCCTTGTGCTTCCCAGGCTGGGGTTTGTTTTATTTTCCAATCACAGGCCTGTCCTGATTTATAACTGGTCTGTTGCAGCTGAATAGATTCTTCAGCACAAATCAGTGGCAGATTGTGTGAGGTGCTAGAATTTCCTTCCCTTCCCCCCAAAGGGAATTTGACGTAATTGATTAGACCCAGATTTTTTTTTTCCTGGGTGATTTTGCTATTTTCTGGACCATCCAGTCTGTGCAGGTCACTTGCAGGGGTTATCTGGGTACATCTCACTTAATCAATTCCCTGCTATTGCAGGGGCCACAGGCTTTATTGTACCTTGGTCCTTCCTATTCATAGCCTCTAGCACATAATCATTTAGTCTCCTCTGGGCTGTAATACTTCGGTCTAATTTTTGTTGTTGGGCTTAGTGTGTTGGTGCTGGGGAGTATTGGTGGTCTGTGATATACAGGAAGTCAGACATGATCTAGTGGTTCCTTCTGGCCTTAAACTTTGAGGCCCTTAGCAATTTTCTAGGGTCTATGTTCTCTTTGCTGAGTTGTTTTAGCTTTCACACACATAACGAAAGGGGCAGCGAATGTTCTCATTCACATATGTTAGTTGGCAAATGCACATGGATGGCTCTGTTTTCCTGCTGGATCTCTACTTATTCTATTGTTCAGGGCAGGGGTCGGCAACCTTTCAGAAGTGGTGTGCCGAATCTTCATTTATTCACTCTAATTTAAGGTTTTGCATGCCAGTAATACAGTTTAATATTTTTAGAAGGTCTCTTTCTATAAGTCTATAATATCTAACTAAACTATGGTTGTATGTAAAGTAAATAAGGTTTCTAAAATGTTTAAGAAGCTTCATTTAAAATGCAGAGCCCCCTGGACTGGAGGCCAGGACCCAGGCAGTGTGAGTGCCACTGAAAATCAGCTCGCGTGCCGCCTTCGGCACAAGTGCCATAGGTTGCCTACCCCTGGTTTAGGGCATCTTTAAGAAGACCTCAGTGTAAAGGGTCCCAGTCAACTTGAAAATCACAGTTTGGCTTGAAATTTGTTTATCTCCAATAGTTGCAATTAGTCTAAAATCACTAATACTGAAAGAAGTTAGTAAAGTGTCCCTCTCGCCCCCAGCTGGTTTGGTTTGGTGTCAAATGAACACTGGATGTATGGTCACTTTCACTCTTTACCATGTGTTAGTCAGACCCTGATCCTGTAGTTGGATCCTTGCAGGTGATGACTTGAGCCCTTGCAGAGCACCAGACTCTCAAGGGTGCAGTTGTTCAATTGCAGGATGGGATCCTTAATCATTTTGGCCCAGATCCCCAAAGATATTTATGTAAAACCCTAAATATGATTTCAATGGGAAATAGGTGCCTAAATACCTTTTAAAGATCTGGACCTTTCTCCCTTGCTGAAAAATACCCTTATAAACATTAACAGTGGAGCAGAAAATCCCTTAATTCTCAGTACACGCTGTATTGGAAATGAAACTTTTTTTGAAATTGCCTGATATAAAAGATAAATTAAAGTTGACTGTGTCCCTTTAAATGTCATTACCCATAGATGGAGTGAGTACTAGCTACTGAAATAAAGTTGCAGCCTGCGATGAGAGAGAGAGAAATCTAAAGGACATATGGAATCTGAACTGCGGGGTTTTCAGTTTGTGCTGCTCTGATTTTTGGATGTTTAATCCTTCTCTCTTTGATATTTTTTTTTAATTTGGAAAATCAAAAGGGGCTTGAAAGGTGACTCAGCTGTCTGGTGTTCATCATGTCTAGTGGAAGGCAGGTTATTTTTACTCACATACTTCAGATCTCAAGTGTCACCCAGCAGCCTTCCCAGTGCTGGGATGTGTACTGATTAAAAGGGCCAAATCAGACTCTACTACAAAGATATTAAATATTATATGGTCATTGGGATGGAGTGAGGGGAAGAGAGACGCAAAACCAATGTGTCTTAAAATTTACTGCTTCAGCTAGTACCTAACTAGCATTGAACCTGTGGGACATTATTGCTTGTAAGAAGTTTCTGTTAAATGGGAAAACCTGGCAAATATCATTATAAATTGAATGGAAAATTCAAATACAACCTCATGTTGCACAGAAAATATATTTAATTATCACCTACAGGGAGGATTTTCAAAGGTGCTGCACTCAGGTGTCTTCAGTGGGAACAGAGTTAGGCCCAGGCTTTTGAAAATTTCACCTGATACCATTACAAGACTTCTTGTTTAAACAAGTTTGTAGGTATCCAGTGGGCCAAATTGTCTGCACCTGGGCAACCCCAGTGATTGCAGAATCAAGCCCAATATCTTTTGTCCAATGTTCCAAAAGTTCTAGAAACCTTTTCAAATCATACCAGTCCTCGTACTTCTTTGGGTAGAAGATTTATTTCAGAATCCTATGCCTTACCCGTAAAATGACTAGCATGGTGCTAACTGGATTTAATTTCGAGACAACTAATGCAAGATACTATGAGAGGTAAAGCAACCCAATAGTCACTTACAAATTTTGAAAATGGCAAAACTTCATTCTCCCTGTTTCCTTTTTGAAATAGGAGTGTGGGCGGTAATTGTAGCTCAGTGTACAAACAGGTTATTGTCTTGGTTAATGGAAGACATTTGCCATGGTGTGCTTTGTGTTGGGTTAGTTTGCTAACTTGGTTTTGTGTGTGGGAATGTATAAACTCCAGACATCCAGCTTTTTGTTGGTGTATATCTAGCTTAGAAAGAAGAATGTAGGGTTGCTTCTGTAGTTTAAAAAAAAGATAAATATTAACAAAATATCCCTATCAGTTGTGTTACCTGCTGGCATTTTTGCTACTGGTTATATTTTCAACCCAGGCAACAATTATTTCCCCCTATAATTTTTAATCCCAGTTAATATTCCCACATGTCCTTTCATTTTTTTCTAACTCCATTTGCTTCATTTGTAACTATTCAACAATTCACACACGTTCTATATGGAATCAGCTCTTGTAAGATTCCTTGTTCTGGCACTTTTCTTCAATACAAGATTTTCTTCCCAGGGTTTGTCTCATTAACACCGTAAACCCATCACTCATAAACTGCACCGTGGATTTTTTCTCGCCCAAGAAAGTAAATTTCCTGGGTATTTTGAGAGCTTGTCTTGATGTCAATTTATTCATGATTTCTGTCACTGGGAATGAGAATGGTCTAATGGTTGAAGCTCAGGACTGGGAGTCAGGAAGTACCAGCTCTGCCACAGACTTGCTGTGTGATATTGGGCAAGTTACGTAACTCTCTGACCCATCTGTAAAATTGAAATAATATTGCCCAACTTCACCGGGGGTAATTTGAGGATTAACCTGCTGAAGTCTGCAGAGCACCATGAACTCTAGAAGGTAGAAAGTATTATTGTTCTAGTGGACACAGGACACTGGTTAATTATTGGAAACAGCAGTAGGTTTTGCTAGCTGTCTCAAGAAATATGGCGCCTCATGATCTTTTCCAGTTTTTAGTCTGATTTTCTGTGGTGAAAATCTGAGCAAAATTATTTTTTTATTATTTTACAAAGAGTGCTGTTTCTTTAGTGATTTCAGAGGTGTGAGCATATGAAAGGAGACATTTAAGATATCTTCCCATGCAGTATTAACCCATATCAAATAATTTGTCATACGGGTGACGTTTTCAGAGGGGGTGATCAGATAGGCTTCAGTGGTTCTGTTAAACAGCTCTCGGGTCTGAAATCTACAGTCTTCTTCCTTAAAGTAGGATCACATTCCAACAAAATCTGCTACTTAGAATTGAAGAAACATTTCCACGTTTTTGACAGCCATGGTGACGTTCTGTAGGCATGTTAGCTGCAAAAGAAATTACTGGCTGCTCTAAAGGTAACTGAATAGAAAATGACCTTTGTAATGTCTTATTTTTTAACTAATTTTTATCTGCTAACAAACTTGGCAAATCCACCTCTGATGCTTTGCCTTTCATTCATTTCACTGGGATTCTTAAGGAAAGGCAGACTGTCTACAAAATGCTAGTTGCCTAGTGTGAGTATGTATGATTGTGTCTCCCTCTAGTGGCTGGCCCTGGCAAGTATAATAGCCTACTGCTTTTTCATAGCCCAAACAGTAGCAGCCTGTAGTTTTCACTCTCAAGGTCTGATACTGAGTTCACTGTAATGACTGTGGTCTCTGTATGTATGCAGCTGTGGTGTGTTATGCTCGGTTTCCTACTTCCATCAATTTGTCAGTTGTGACTTCTCTTCCTTTGTTGGGAGCTGAACTTGATATTCCATTATTTAGGGGAGTAGGAAAAGCTATATTTAAACAATCTTTAATTCTCTGCAGCACATGTATTCAGCGAGGCACCAGACCCTGCCATAACAACAGATGCAAAACCTGCAGCCATATCTCCACTGCTATGATGATCAATATCCCCCACAATACACCTTTCAAGATCTATGGGTCCTTCACATGCTTATCACAACATGTAGTGTACCTCATCCCATGCAGTAATTGCCCCAGTAATAACTATGTGGATGAGATGAGACAATCACTACACATTCAAATGAACACTCATAAAAATGATAAAAGACAAAAACACCACATCACCCATGAGTGGACACTTTTCACACATAAGGGGGACATGTGGGGTCAAGTGACCCCCCCCCCCCCCCCGATTTCTGCTTGGCATGCTGGGGGAGAGGGAGAAGGCTCTTCTCCTGCTGTGCCTACAGCCCCCCTCCCCCCCCTCCCCCCCCGCATGTTCAGCCCCTGTCCCTGGCAGCCGGGAAGGGAGCAGACGGGGTGGGACCAGTCGCTTCTCATGCTGGCCGCTCTGGGTCCCTGCTCTGTGCAGTGTGGTGGCTGCCTGCAAGATTCCAAGTGGGGAGGCAGGGGCTTCCACTCCCCTCCTGGGCCCGGCTGCCGCAGACAGGGGCCGAGCGAGCTGGAGCCCCCTCTCCCCACGACACATTTCGCTCAGCCCCTGAGCCGAGCCAGGCCATGTCCCCAGCCGAGCTCTCTCAGGCAGCCACCTTCAGTTGCATGAGAAGCGGCTCTTTCTCTCTCCCCCTCCGGACCCGGCTGCCAGGGGACAGGGGCTGAACATACCCAGGGGGCAGGTGGAGCAGGAGAAGGACAAAGTCCCCGCTCCCCACAGGTAACTGGTGGGGTGGGGAGAGCATGGCGGTCCCTGCGCTGTGTGCAGATTGGGGGGTTGCTGGGGAAGGTTCTGGGAGCAGGTTCCCTGGCGTCTGCTCAGCCAGGGCTGGCCCCAGCTGGGCCCAGAGGCATGTGGTCCCTGATCCTGGCTCCCAGCCCCCCCCAGGAGCTGGTGGGATTTTCTGCCCTGGCCCAGGGAAGTGGGGCTGGAAGTTCTTCCCAAAGGAGACACATGGGGTGGTCACATTCCTCCCCTTTACACTGTGCCCTCCCCCTCTCCCTCCCCCCACCCCCCGTATCAGGAGGCACACGTTGTCGATCACTCCGTATCTGATCTCTCGGTGCTCATCCTGAAAGGAAACCTGCACAACTCCTTCAAAAGGTATGCCTGGGAGCTTAAATTCATAATTTTGCTAGACTCTAAAAATCATGGACTCAATAAAGACACTGGATTTATGTCTCCTGACAACAAGCCTTCTTTGCCCTATGGCTGCTGAAGTACTGCCCACTTAAACTTGAATGGTCTCTTGCAACATGTGTTAACTCTTTATGCTTAACAATCTGTTTTACCTTGTGTTTAATTGTAATACAGTAACTCCTCGCTTAACGTTGTAGTTATGTTCTTGAAAAATGTGACTTTAAGCTAAACGATGTTAAGCGAATCCAATTACCCCATAAGAATTAATGTAAATGAGGGGGTTAGGTTCCACTGAAATTTTTTTGCACCAGACAAAATACTATATATATATATACACACACACACACACAATACGTTTTAAATAAACAATTTAATACTGATACATAGTGATGATGATTGTGAAGCTTGGTTGAGGTGGAGGAGTCAGAGGGTGGGATATTTCCCTTACTGCTAAATGATGAACTAGCAATTGGCTGAGCCCTCAAGGTTAACTCTCTCACTCTACGAGGCAGCAGGAATGGAGGGAGATATGCGCATTTCCCCTTTAAGTACACTGCCTTGTTAATTTGATCAGCTTGCTGAGACCTCAGCTGCTGCAAGCTCCCTCCCTCCTGAGCCCTGGTGTGTCCCCCCTGCTCTATGGAAGATGGGGTAAGCGGGGTGCAGGAGCAGGGGAGAGAGGGACACCCTGACATTACTCCCCTCTTCCTCCCCTCCCCCCCCCCCCCCCCCGCACAGCAAGCAGGAGACTCGGGGAGCAGCTCCAAGGCAGAGGGCAGGAGCAGCACATGGCAGTGGGGGGAGGGACAGCTGCAATTGTTAGCCTGCTGGGCAGCTGCAGCACAGGGAACTTAGGGGAGCGGGAGCTGATAGAGGGAGCTGATAGGGGGCTGACGGTCCACTCTGGTTCCAAGCCCCCACCAGCTAGCTGCAACGGGCTGCTCTTCCTGCAAGCAGTAGACAAATCAGGTGGCTGTCAAATGAGGTTAGAAGGGAGCATTACACAACTTTAAACGAGCATGTTAACCGGGACGCCTTTAAGTGAGGAGTTACTGTACTCGGAGTACATTTTCCAGATCTGAAGAAGAGCTCTGTGTAGGCTCGGAAGCTGGTTTCTTTCACCAACAAAAGTTGGTCCAATAAACATATTACATCACCCACTTTTTCTCTCTACATAAGTATTGTTATGATCTGGGAGAAGCCTTGCTATGGGTTATGTTAACACCTGGTTCAAGCTGATGTGTGAGTGAGTCCTCCATTTAAGGTAGCTGTAAGAGACAGTTACGGGACCACACCTAAAACAAAACCCAAGCGCTTGTCTATACTTAAAAGGTTGCAGCGGCGCCACTGTTGTGCTTAGGTGAAGATGATACGTACACTGAGGGGAAGGCTTTTTGCATCAGGGTAGGTACTCCACCTTCCCGAGAGGCAGTACCTATGTTGATGGGAAAAGCCCTTCCATCAATATGGTGCTGTCTACACCAGGAGTTAGGTTGGTATAACTGTGTTGCTCAGGGGAATGGATTTTCCACACCCCTGAGCGATGTTGTTATACTGACATAAGTTGCTAGGGTAGACCAAGCCTAACAGAGTCTGCCCAGAAACTAGCGCTAGGCCCTGAAGGGGTGGAGGGTTCGACTGGCTGTTGTGACCAGGTGGGACTGGGTGTAGATGTGTGAGAGAACACATAGAAAGAAACTGGGAAGAGATAAGACTGTCTGGGAGTAGGGAAAAAGCAAGAAAGCCAAGCAGTAGCCTCCGCCTATGAGCGCAATTGTGACCCTGGAAAAAGCTAGAGAGAGCCTTTGGTTCTGGTATTGGCTAAAAGGGCTTGGGGGCCTGTAAGCAAGAAACTTCTTTTTGTTCTTGGTTCCTTCTGCATTCAGAGGCACAGGATTTTGTACATTCTTTGTAAATAAACAAGATTGCATCAAAGAAGTATCTGGCTGCCACCAATTTCTGTTCCCAACTGAATCACCCACAGAGCCCTGAATTTTGATTACCCATTCAAGTCAAAAAGGGCAACAGTGTTATTTATATAGAGCAGGGGTTCTCAAACTGGAGGTTGCAAGGTGGTTACATGGGGGTCGTGAGCTGTCAGCTCTGTGGGGCTGACAGCCCCGAGCTCCCATTAAATTAAATTACCCCCCATTTTTAACTTGTAAGGGGGGTCAAACTAAGATGCTTGGTGTGTGAAAGGGGTCACCAGTACAAAAAGTGTGAAAACCACTGATCTAGAGCTATAAGTATGTCTTGTGGACTACATAAAAGACAGGTTCCCTGCCCTGAAGAACTTGCAAACTTGGTTAGGCAAAACGTGACGCAGGGAGAGATGACATCCGAAAAAGGGCTGGAAATTGGAGTATCAATGTGTGATGTTCAGATTTTGCATATCTTAGACATATCTGCTCTGAACATTAGATCTTGCATGTGAAATATTGCAACTGCAGTGCAGCTGGAAAATCTTGCTGCTGCTGACAGCTTCTAATGTAGATCTTGCTGACTTGGTTTTGTGAGCGGGGAGCTCAGTAATGGTTATATTAGGAGAATTCCCAAAGGGTTCGACTGCCGTATGCTTTGCTGTTTATCAGACAGTACAATGCAGACTGAAGTCTTTTAGTGAGTGTGTAATTGGCATCAGTGATCCTGTTGCATGTAACTTTCTAGTAATAACTGTGTTCTAGTCACTGGCTCTCCCTTAGGTGACAGTATCCCAACACAGATATGAAAACCATTATCTCTTTTTAATGATAGGGGGCTGTAAAGCAGAGCAAAAGGTGACAAGAATTTAATAAATCTGGACATTGCTCCAGACAGATGATTTTGGCTGAACTGCAAAGTGGCTTGTTTTTCCTGTGCTGGAATTACTGATGTGGTGCATTGCTTGGTTGCGTGTGTCAGATTGCAAAGTATGAGCAGCGATCCTTGTTTAGATATGGCTGAAGGTCTTTAGTTAGGTGGTGGGGCACATCAGGGACCACATTTTTATTTCCATTGCGCTCTAGGAAGATATTGTAGCTTACACCTCTCTGATGGATGAGTTCTTTGCTGCCTGGCAGTGCACTTTGATACTAAAGCTAACCAGATCGTTACTGCTACACCAAGTCTCTAAAATAGCCAAGTATGAGTAGAATTTGCAGGGGTGACGCACGCAGCAGCTCCCATAAGAGAAACAGCCATGCTGCTTTGGCTATCCACCAGGCTGGGGTTTTCCTTACATAGCTACACAAGGATATTATAAACACAGGCAACGGTGTAAATCTGGGTATTACCAGCCATCAGCACCATTACTATTATTGATTGAACTGCAAGTGAGCTTCATGTACCATGTGGTTATTCAAAGGCCTTCAAATGTCCTTTGGACAGTGGTCCCCAAATTGTGGGGCGTGCCCCCCTAACCAGGGCTGGCGCTTCCACTAGGCGACCCTAGGCAGTTGCCTAGGGTGGCAGGATTTGGGGGGCGGCATTTTGCCGCTCTCAGCGGAAATTCGGCGGCTGGGGGGTCCTTCCACTTCGTATCTTCAGCGGAAATTCGGTGGCGGGTCCTTCACTCGCTCCGGGACCCGCCGCTGAAGTTCCCCGAAGACGTGGAGTGGAAGGACCCCCGCCGCCGAAGACCCCAGGCCCCCTGAATGCTCAGAGGAGGAGCGCTGCCGCCTAGGGTGGCAAAAACCCTGGCGCCGCTCCTGCCCCTAACGGTGCCTGGCAGGACCTGAGCCAGCCCCAGACGGTGGGCAGGGAGGGAGCACCACCCAGCCCTACTCTGCCCCCAACTCTGCTCTGGCCCTGCCCCAACCCCTGGCTGCAGCTGTGGCTCCAGCTCTGCTCCAGGCCCCCGGCTGCGGCCTCACTCCTAACTGCCGACTTTGGCTCCAGCCCCGTGCTCTAGTCCCGGCCCCCAGCCCCGATTCTGGGCCCAGGGGAGCACGTACACATTCCATTACTGGGGCGGGTGGGGCGCAAGAGGAAAAGTTTGGGCACCGTTGCCTTAGGAGGGCTAATATCTGCTGGATCCTGTGGCAGAATATAATTTCTGTTCCTGTGTCACAAGTCATGAGTGCTCCATGAGCCTCCTTTGTCTTGCCATCAGAACTACAATAATATAGAGGCCATGTTCTGGCTTGTGAACATGCCTAAACAGATTGCTTCAGAATGGTGAGTTCTCTAGTTCCATGAGAGGAACTGCTTTGACTTACAGAAGTGTGCAATCTTTAGAATGGTGGTTAGGTTTCATTTTAGTGTCTCTGTGTAGATGCCCTCTATCAAATAGAACATAGGAATTTCCACGCTGGATCTGACCAACAGTCCATCTAGCCCAGTATCATGTCCCCAATGGTGGCCAGTACCAGGTACATCAGAGGTGGTGCAAGAAACCCTCAACATGCAGTTATGGGGTAATCTGTCCCAAGGAAAAGTTTCTTCCTAACCCATAATACCTAAAAGTTGATTTAAGCTGGAAACATGAGGGTTTATACCCTTTCCAAACCTCTTGTTTATATTAGTAATATGTACCATTGTAACTGGATATTCTATCAATAGAAATGTCTGATCCTTCGTTGAATCCTGCTAAGATCTTAGTCTCAAAGATCTTTTGTGGCAATGAGTTCCCCTGGCTAACTGTATTGTGAGTGGGAATGTATTTCCTTTTAACAGCTTACGATTTGCCACCTTTCAACAGAGTTGAATGTCGTCTTGTTCCTGTGTTAAGAGACCTGATGAATAGAAGTTCCTGATCTCCCTTCTCTCCATTTGTTATTTTGTATACACTGATCACAAGACATAATAAAATAAAATAGTGACTGTTTAAAAAAAAGCAGGTGGGAAGTTCTAGTTTGGACTAGTCCAGATGCTAGCAGCCTTGCTCTTATTCTCCTCCTGTCTTTCATCTTCCCCTTCCCCACTCATTTGTTCTTGTGTCCCTCTTGTGCTGCCTTTTATTTTTATATCTCTTTTTTCCTACCCCCACCCCCCCGTAGTTTGCTTGTCTTCTCCCCACTCTGCATTTCCATATGTTTTTCCTTTCATCCCTCATTTGTGTGTGGTGTTCTTTACTACTTCATTTGTTTGTGTCTGCATCTTGATTAATCAAGTTGCAGGCTTGTGTCTGTGTTCTTGCCCAATAGCACTTTGACTAGATTCCAGCACCCAATGCACAGTTTAAATACTGGTAAATTAATGCAAGTTACTGTATCTGGTATACTTTGTGGCTGGGATGTGTGTTTTTTTAATTGTGCCGGGGCAATCTTCATGTGCTGTTGTATTCATTCACCTTGACATGATTTACTTTTATTGTTCCACTGTCAGTAGCAATGGAGAATGTGAGACACCTGCTTTCTTTTTGTTCCCCATTGTAAGCTATTACGTATTGTTCAGATGATTATTAAATGCTGAAGCTTCTGCTATCTTTGGACCTTTTAAACATTTATGAAATAAGAAGGCTATCACTAGCTACTGTCAGGTTCCTACATTCTGGATATTATAGAAATTCTCTTTTAACCCTTCCAAATACAGTAAAGATTGATTTATAGCTGTACTCTTTTACAGCAGGAGATTTTTGGTTGGCCACAACCAGACTTGTGATGGTGATCACAGATGATCTATCTCTCTCAGGAGGACTCTAAAATGTTTCACTGGCTCATCATTTCTGTAGGGATAAATCTTAGTTTCACTGAAGACTATGGTAAAACTCCCATCGATTCCATTGACTTTAGGATTTGTGTCTTAATGCAAGAAATCTCAATTAGAGATTAGTTGTTGGTGGATAATCCCCTGGTAACTACTATTATCTCATAACATCTGAGGTAATTATTGAGGATTGTGAGATTTAATGTATCCTTTTTCCTCTTTCCTGTGGTACATACTGGTATGTTTTACTATGTGACTGTTCACCATGTTAGCGGCGCTGTAACAGCCACATGTCCTTATACATTGTTATCCTAGTCATGTCAGGAAATGAAAATGTTAAACCGTAGATTTCCCTAGGGGACTGGATGGCTCAAGGATTGGTAATAGGATACAGGTCACCGGTTCAAATCCAAATCAGGTTGGTAGAGACTGAAGCCATTAGCATCTGATAGCTGTTGGTGTCCTGTGTGCTTGAAATGAGATGGTGAACTCATGCTGGTTCCTTGTGGTTTGATATTTGTGTTCCCAAGCCCTCCCATCACCAGCATTCTTGCTCCATCTCCCGCCTCTCTCCCCAAAGTTTGAAGGGAGGTGGACCCTATCATGCTTTAACTTTATACCTCCATGGAGTCCCTTCCGTGAAAGCCTTTTCCAGCCTTTATTTTAATACAAAGTACTGTCTAAATGATGATATAAGATAATCTTTCTAGACTGTCTGCTTTTTGGAGCAGGGACCGTGCCTTCCTCTGTGTTTGGAAAGTACTTAGCACACTGTGGTTACTCCTGCAATGTAAATGATGAAGAATTGTAAGCAGGGTTGCAAGGAAAACTTGCATTTACTCCCACTTTGTGGGTGCATGTTGTTACAAAGCCTTCCCTGAATCTTTAGGGGAAGATTCTGCTTGTTTGCCAGGATTGAATGGGTGAGAAGTCTCTTACTAGAAGATCCTTCTCGGTTAGGATCAAGGCCCACTGTCAGAGCAGTGGGTAGAAGCTTCCACCTTAACACTGTCTTAGGACTTTGAAAAAGTAAAAGAAAACACTGTCTCTAGATGCTCCATCCCAGAGTTTACACTGATCCAAGTGCATGTTGGGACAGGACTTCGGTTCTTTAGTTCAGGCTGAGTGGATACTACAGTAGCGTGGGCATGATCAATAAAATTCCTCTTTATGCACCTCACTACTGAACCTTTGTGGTTTTGGTTGTAGAGAGCTCCCAGCCCCTGGGAACAGTATATTGTTCTTGTTTGCAGATAAATAGTGTGCTTGAGTCTCTGGCACCTTTCACCAAAACAAAAATGCACTCACATTTGAAAAAAAAAAATCAGTGAAAAAGATTTTCCACCATAGCCACTTAGAAGTCTAGGATGAATGTTGCCTCCTTCCAGGCCATATGGTATTCCCTATAGGTGAAATTCACCAGCACAAGGTCAAGGGCCCCAGTGAGGCCCTCGGAATAGGGCTTGAATGTAGGCCCTCAGAATAGGGCTTGAATGGGTGTTAAGTGGAGCAAGGGCCTGGCTCTCTGCATAGGGATGAATTTCATATATCAGAGAGCTCTAGTCCTTACCATTAACGCTGTTTTACCATGACTGTGTTAGACTTTTGAACACAATGTTTTCTTCTGTCCAGGTTGTGTGAGAGAACATAGAGAAATAACTCTCCTGTTAGTAATCACCAGCTAACTTACGCAGCTTCCACATTTAGCATATGTCCTGAAAATGTCAAATAGTTGCCATAGCCTTCTTACCAAAAGAGCTGAGTGCTCGCATGGAGTCGCTCCGGGAAAAAAGAGAACAAAGTGTCTCAGAGAAAACAGAATTGTAAACAAAGTTCCCGAAACACCTATCCATTGACAATGGGATATATTTTTATTTAGGCTGAGCATCCACAGGCTTCCTTTAACTGGGATGCAGTCTTGACTTTTTGTGAGAATGCTTAGCTGTGGAGATAATAAAGGATGTAAAAGAAAAGGGACAAGGAATGACTGCATATGTCAGGTGGCTTCCATGTTTCGTATACTAAAGATCTATGTGTGTATTTGTCTGCAAAACTCTATGCTAGAGGTCAAACAAGACTATCATAATGGTCCCTTCTGACCTTAAACTGTGTGAATCTATGAAAACATATATTGGGGATGATTTTAAAATAAATTATTATTACTATTTTATGTCAATGATGTCCTGGGTGGTTTATAATGGTAGATGCAGCCCTTGCTTCAAAGGTCTTGATCGTTTAAAGTTCAGGGGGGTTGATGTTAAATAGAATCAGGGCCGTCCTTAGGCATACGTAGGGCACCCGAAAATTTGGGGCACCACTGGAACCATAGGTGCTGACTTCTCATCTTGCCGGGGGGTGCTCGACCCCCCTGCTTCTGCTCCAGGCCCCGCCCCCACTCCACGCCTTCCCCAAGCCCTTGCCCCAGCCCTGCCTCTTCCCACTCCTGCTCCACCCCGCCCCTCCTCTTCTCCACCTCCTCCCCCGAGCGCGCCCCGTCCCCACTCCTTCTCCTCCTTCCCAGAGCTTGAATGCCGCAAATCAGCTGTTCGCAGTGCTCCGAAAGTGCTGGGAGGAAGGGGGAGGAGCTGGTAAGCGCAGGGCTGCTGGTGTGCGAGGGGAGTGTGTGGGGGAGCTTGGTGCTGGTGGGTGCTCCACACCCACTAAATTTTCCCCGGAGCATCCACCCACAGAGTCCACACCTATAACCGGGACAGCAGGTAAGAGCGGGTCAGCTTCTGCACACCCAGGGCACTCTGCAGTCGCCTTACTAGGCAGAAGGCAGGGGCCGTATTCACAGAGCCGAATGCGCCGGCGTAGGGGCACCAGTTTAACAATACTGCATAGGGCCCCATAAATCCTAAGGACGGCCATGAATAGAATGCATAAATAATTTTTCCCCCCAAGTGGATCATGAATAAAATAGAGATGAGTTAGCTGAATAGTTTAAAGACATGACTTCTGGCTGTAGCACACCCATCATTGTAGTTTCTAGGCACTGGAGTTCTGAATGGTTGGGTGGGCTGATCTGGGTTTGAAAAACCTAGACAACCCTACCTCTAACTCCACACACTTCTGACGGATCCCAGCAGGGTCAATTCAGCCTTGTGAGACAGAACTGTGCAGGAGAAGTGCAAACCATGCAGTTTGCTATTGCGGATCTTTCAGGTGAACCTAAAAAACCGAAGGTGCGTCTGTTTTGGTTCATGTTAAAGAAACCACATTACTTTCCATAAAAGGAAAGTGTTTGCCCAAGAGTCTTGAGATAAAATGTCATTCTCTCTTCTCTCCTCCCTCCGCTTGCTCATCTCCACCATTGCTACTGTGTAGTGTTCTATTCAGCAGTTTTTTGACTCCTGCTCTCCATCACAGAAGCAGCAGCATTTCACTGGTACTGTATGTGTATAAGATCCAATCCTGCAGCCCTTTCCAATGCCTGCAATTCCTGCATAAGTAGCCATATTGACAAGAATGGGAACACGTGTAAATAAGGACTACTTGTATGAAAGAGAGTTGCATGATCAAGCCATGACACGCTTTGGGACCTTGTAAAGAGAGATTTGGGATAAGTGGTGGAGCAGTGTATAGCTACCTTTGAGGGGAGGATATGAAGTAGCTGACTTTCAGCAAACAGCTAGGATTGTGCTCTGTGTATGCATCTGTAATATTAAAATCTGTTTTAGTCCAACTTCATCTTGCATACGTAAAGTTCACAGCAGTAACCGTGGGATGTTCATCACAGATCAGCGTCTACAACAAAGCCACTGAGATGACAATATGAAATTATAAACTACCCTGGCTGTCTGTGCCCACCTCCTCTCTCTAATTTAGCAAGGGTACCCTGCAGTTTGGGCATGACTCTGTATTTTCTTTTCATACATACAAACTCCCATGTAGAAGACACATGCCACCCCCCAACAGAAACACTGGCTCAGTGGATACATGGCTTGTATTAGTGAGCATCTATGGTGATCTGCATGGTGCAATACCAGTAACAGCAAGTGTATAAATGATACTTGGTTACCTGAGGGAATGCTCCCTGGAGAGGAAGAGTGAACTTGTGCTTCACTGGACTGGGACTTGTGAGACCTGGTCCAATTCCTGACTCTGCTACAGATTCATTAAGTGACTTTAGGCAAGTTACTTAAGCTAAATCTGCATAAGTTCCCCATGTGTAACATAAAAATACATCTGTATGCATCTGAAGAAGTGGGCTGTAGTCCACGAAAGCTTATGCTCTAATAAATTTGTTAGTCTCTAAGGTGCCACAAGTACTCCTGTTCTTTTTGCGGATACAGACTAACACGGCTGCTACTCTGAAACCTGTCAATAAAAATACAGATACCTTCTTGCTCCCACCATCTGTCCAACTTGTCTATTCAGACAGCATGTTCTTTGGAGCAGGTACTGTCTCTTTTGTGGTTAAGTGCCTAGCAAAAGGAATCTTGGTTGAAGCTTCTAGACACTGTTGGGATACTGCTGCTTCTGAAGTCTAAACTGTGGATAGTGCTTGTCATGTCCAGGTTAGTCTTTTAACCAAGGTTTTTGTGAGTGTTAGGCTGATGGATTTCCTTTTAGAAAATCAGGAATTGGGGGCAGTCCCAAAAAAGTGGGGGAAGGGAGTCACGATTTACCATAAGGATGCAGGGATCATCACAGGAAGGCAAAAACAGGGTGAAATCCTGGCCCCATGGAAACGAATGGAAGTTCTGCCATTGACTTCACCAGGATTTCACT
Organism: Chrysemys picta bellii; assembly: GCF_011386835.1. NCBI lineage: Eukaryota > Metazoa > Chordata > Testudines > Emydidae > Chrysemys > Chrysemys picta. The sequence continues at coordinate 11,039,173 of NC_088799.1, read as the reverse complement.
GACAGTGTCTGGGAGGAGGGGGCCATGCGCAGAAAACAGTATTAATGCAAAATTGAGCTTGGTTGACAAACACTAGTTGCTTAAATTGTGTTATAGACGAGACATCAAAATGTTTTTTTCCTCCTTAAGGGGTTCCTGTACTGAGGAAATGGTTGAGGGATAGATAGTGTTGATATTGTCTCCATTTGATTATTGTTCTCCAACTTCGGAGAGCTTGACTAGTAAATTTTTGAATTTTGGTTTGAATTTTGTATTTTTAGCCTAGAAGTTTGCATGTTTAAGGTGAACTGGATTAATAGGCCCAATGCTTGGGGAGGAATTTAGTCAGGCACTAAATAACACAGGCAGGTTTAGCACTATGAGCCATTCAGAGTGTTCTTTCAGCACCTCAGGTGACTTTGGATAAAATAATGACTCCGAACTTGGGAGAGTACATTTAGTCCTGTTTCCTGTCCATAGTTTTTATGTCTGGGTTTTTCACATACAAGAGATACAAAAACACACCTATCCCTGTAGCAATTCGTGATCAAGAATGATGTGTATGTTCCTTATGTGTAACATTTTGAAGCCATTGGTGACTCTTGTTGCTCGATACACTAGCACAGGGGTCGGCAACGTTTGGCACGCGGCTCGCCAGGTAAGCACCCTGGTGGGCCGGGCCAGTTTATTTACCTGCTGACGCAGCAGGTTCGGCCGATCGCAGCCCCCACTGGCTGCGGTTCACCGTCCCGGGCCAATGGGGGCGGCTGGAAGTGGCGCGGGCAAGCGATGTGTTGGCCGCGGCTTCTCGCCGCCCCCATTGGCCCGGGACGGCGAACCGCGGCCAGTGGGGGCCGCGATCAGCCGAACCTGCCGCATCAGCAGGTAAATAAACTGGTCCGGCCCGCCAGGGTGCTTACCCTGGCGAGCCGCGTGCCAAACATTGCCGACCCCTGCACTAGCACTATCTAAGCTAGCTATGGGTGACTTCCGCTAGTGGTGTTTCCAGAGAATCAGAAGTGAGATGTTTTGTCATCCGCAGTTCAGAATGCAAGGAAGGTCAAAGTGCTTTTAAAAGGACCTCCTTTTGTTCTGCACCACCTCCGTGGAACAATAGATATATTTTTCAAGCCCTTTCTAGTAGTCTGATGCCTACTAACCAGGTGACCAGACCTATTAGCAGCCCAGTTTGAATGATTTGGGAGGAAGCTGGTGGCAGTGGGATTCTGGGGCAATTCCCTGGTCAGTGAGCCAGCCTCAACACCCAGCTACTGGGAAAGAGAAAAGTATGGGGTTGCTTTACCTGGACCTTACTGGGGATTTCAGTCTTTCTAATCAATCTAAAGGGGGTGTAACTCATGATTCTCCTCTGCTATCCTTGTTTTAAGTTTCCTTACTCTATGATTAGGGCCAATGCCTGCCTCTGTTCATGGATGTCTCAAACAGAAGCAGAGCAAAACCGAGATGATTCTTACCAATTTCACTTTGCCCAGTGGTGTTCTAGACAGGAGCTGTGAAACAGACCAGAATTTCGTGAGTAACTCTTTACAGATTGGGAAAGCAATGATCAAGAGAAGGGGCACTGAAGCAGTCAGCCAGTTTTTCACCCTTAGGAGGACAGCTCTACACCAGTTCCCATTCAGAAGGTATCTTTGTAACCATAGGGCTAGAGATGTTATATTATTTAAAATGAAAGCTTAGATTCTGCTGATATTGATGGCTTAGCAGCCTCCCCCTTCCCCCAAAGTGCTCACATTCGCCAAGGAATACCTTCCTCTTGCAAAGGATGAATAGTCAAAGGGATTTTTCAAGGCCTGCTACTAGACATCAGGTCTTGACACACTTAGGCTATATGTTTACACTACCACTTATGTCGGTATAACTTAGGTCACTTAGGGGTGTGAATAAGCCACCCCCCTGGCCGACAGTAGTTATACCAACCTAACTGTCGGTGTGGACAGCGCTATATCGGCGGGAGAGCTTCTCCTGACGACATGGCTGCCACTGCTTGTGGGGATGGATTAATTAAGTCAATGGGAGAGCTCTCTCCCGTCGGCTTAGAGTGGCTCCATTAGAGAGCTTAGCTGCACCGTTGCAGTTGCGTTGCTGTAAACTCTTTAGTGGTGCCATAACCTGGTTAACCTTCAGTGTTACAGTCACTGTGGTCCAATCAGCTGCTGATATACATTGTCACATGGTGTGGAAGATTCTTAAAAGGAAGACAATTCTCTGTGCTCTATAACCTGATATGTAAGCGTATGATGTGCTAATGTGATAAGGGGAGGGTGCAAAAGGTTGTGGTTCGTAACTGTCTCTGCTTGCTGGTGTCTCTCTGTCCCATTCAGTTCCTTCTATACTGTAACTGTTTTCTATGATTACTTTCAGGATTCGGAAGGAGGTCTCTATGTGTGCATGAACACGTTTCTGGGATTTGGAAGGGAACACGTTGAAAGGCACTATCGAAAAACAGGACAGTGTGTATATATGCATCTGAAACGACATGTGATAGAGGTGAGATTTCTAGCTTCCAGACCCGCTGTTTGGATGGTTCTTATACCTCCGATGCAAGTTCAGATAAAGTGTCTGGGAGATGGGCCAAACCTGAAATGTCAAATCTGACTCCCTTTGAATTTTGGGCTGGGTAGAGGTCAGATTCAGATCCTTGGGTTCAAACTCAACTGTGCAGTTTTTATTCAAACCACCAGGGGCCAGATTTTTAAAGGTACTTAGTTACCTAAAGATGCACATTGGTGTGTATGGTGATTTCCCCCCGCCCCCCCCCCAAGCACCTAGGTGTTTAATTCCCATTAATTTTACTAGGCACCTATGCTCATCTTTAGGTGCCTAAGTAGCTTTAAAAATCTGGACTAGGAGGCCTGTACACTGGTTCTGGTTCAGATATATTTGGAATCTTCTGAGAACAAGGGTTTTCATGAGAATTTGGCTCAAGCTGGCAGAAATTTACTCAGAAGAGTGAACCTTAGTCCTCATTTGGGCTGTAATCCAAACTGTAGCCTGAAATGGACCCTAGATCCAAACACTGCTTCCCAGATCAATCTCTTATAATACAGAGAAGCTTCCTATTAGTTATACTTCCCTACTGTTACTGGATTACTATTGATATCAAATGTTAAGGTCAACTGTGCGTTTGCGCATGTGCATGTATTTGTTTGGTGTTTGTATTCTAATACAATGGGCTGTTAATGAACTCTGACCCAAACAGAGCGGAAGGGACTTGGTGTGGTTTGCTTTGATGTGCCACTCAGTTTACTTTCCAATGTAGCTTTGAATCTTTGGGCCAATTACTGGGACTGAGATAGTTACGTAGGGTGGGACAAAGAGTGCTTCCTGTTGCTCCACAGCAGTGATCTCTTTGTCTGATCAAGGATCTCCCTTGAACTTGGAAAAATGTCCTGTCCATTCTTACTTTATCAGAAGAGTGGTGCCTGCAAGTTGGGGTGAGTGGGTGTATGCTAAAAATTAGGGAAATCCTCTGTCCCTGGGCAGTTGGGAAATAGCTGCATTTCCATCACACTGTTACTATAAACTGGTGGTAGACTGGGCAGGTTCTAGCAAATGTTCTTTTGATGAGTGGATTTAGTGCTTATGAAAGGTAATTGCACTACTAGAGCCAGGTGGGCAGAAGTCCTATTCAGGCTTACTCACCCCCTAGCCTCCAATGTCCTTGTTATTCTAGTTGTGAGAGAGTCTGCTAGGGTACGTCTACACTACCCGCTGATCTGGCGGGTAGCAATCGATCTATCGGGGATCGATGTATTGCGTGTAGTGTAGACGTGATAAATCGATCCCCAATCGTTCTCCCGTCGACTGCTGAACTCCATCTCGGCGAGAGGCGGAAGCAAAGTCGACAGGGGAGCGGTGGCTGTCGATCCCGCGCCGCGAGGACACAACGTAAGTGATTCTAAGTCGATCTAAAATACGTCGACTTCAGCTACGCTGTTCTCATAGCTGAAGTTGCATATCTTAGATCGATCCCCCTCCAGTGTAGACCAGGCCCCAGTCTTGCCAAAGTATATGGGAGGTTTTTGTATAAAGCCAAATTGGGGTTAAAATGGGATCTCCAAAATCCCTTTGCTTGTTGTGTTGACAAGGATTTGAACCAAGATCTCTAGAGATGAAAAGCAAGTACACTGATGTTCACCTCTGTGTCAAAGTAAACATAAGCGGCTAGATCACTGCAAAGACACTCTTCCCCTACTGAGGAATCTTGAGGCTTCTTTGCGGGTTGCAGCTGTACCATCTTGCATAGGACATTGGGAGAACTCAGCTGCCAGGTTCAGCAAGATTGGGGTAGTACTTGGCTAGTGGATGATACAGTGGTAATTGATTAGGCAGTACTCTTCTGTCCACCTGGAGCCTGTTGTGTAATATTAATGGCTGCAGCGTTCCACCCCAGAGGTGGCTGAATGTCCATAACTTCTAGAGTTTGTAACCCACATTGGGATCCTTCTGGATGAGAGGGGACGTATAAACTCAAAATACAATAGTATTACTATTTCTCTGAGAAACAAGGGATGTCTAGCACAATGCCCCTATGTTAATTGCCTGTGTGTATGTACATGTGTTTGGATATGTCTCCAAAGGTTTAGATACAGTGGGGCGAAAATGAAAACTACTTCTCTGCTTCACTTTTGCTGGACAACATCATAAATTTATACATGTCTTCATGTTACCGTACTAGATGTTCGGCCTTAGAACATTAGCATTAATTAAATGAGTTAATTGGAACTATAAAAATATAATTGAATGGGCTCTACTGATCCACACAAGTTTGCAGATGTGTTGTCTCAAAGTCTGAAATGACCCCACATTTTGTCTATTCTCAGGAAGACCAATGTCCATGTTTTCTGATGAATGCTTGTACCTTAGTGCAGATGGGCAGGCATTTGTGAGTTGCCCCTGGAAAGAGTAGTTCAGCTCATTCGGGTACTCAGAGATATCAGCAAGGTTGGCTAAACCTGCCGCCCAGACTGAATGATTGAAGGTATCAGTAAGGAGAAACTTGCGATCCTTTGTGAGGACCTGTACTTCTGCTCTTAAAGCAGCTTGTTGGGATATTGCTATCTTGTGGGAGCCACCTCCCTCCTGTGGAGTTGCTAGTGATGGAGCCCCGTGTCATAGCAAAACAATGCCAAATGTTGAGAATCCGTTAGATTGCCTCTAATGAGGTTCACCTGCTTGACAGCTTCATGATGGACCCAGCGCAGGTTCTCGGATGCTTACTAAGCACTAGGGCTGTATGAGACAGAGAAGCCATGCGGCACTGGGTGCAGTGACTTTGGATGGATGTGACCAGCTTGCTATGCTTGTCTCTCATTGCCTTGGGATCATCCCTGCAGAATGTGGACGTCTTTGTCGCTTCCTGAAGTGTCTGGGATAAGTATCAGCTGTGTGTCCTGGCACAGCTTTACAAAAGAGCAAGGGGCAGGTCCTCCGCTTGTGTAAATTGTCATAGTTCCATTGATTTCAGTGGCACTATGGCAGCTTATACTCGGGAAGGATCTGTTCCCAAGTCATCTTCCATAGAATCAATGGGAAACATATGTCACTGGCACTGCAAGCTGTGCAGCACCCCCGCGGTAGCAATGTCAGTCGACTCATCAAATTGAATTTTTGCGTAGTCATTTTTTTCTGAGATTTAAAAACCCAGGTACTCTTCTGCAGCCTCAATGGCTGTGTTGCCAGTATTGTGCACAGCAGGGATATAACACAGGCAGTGTTCAGTTGGGTGCTCTCTCTGCCTTAGGCCCCGTAACTTTTGAAACCATTGCGCTGCATTGGGAAGGGTAAGATTTGCTACATGGCAGGTGCTCAGAGAGCGATGGGCCCTCTTGTGAGAACATAGGTAACATGGTGGTTCATTACACAGATCTGCAATTTATACAGCTGCCAAATTAGGTTCCTGACAGTACAAGTAACATGGAGAGACCGACATAGCACTCCTATTACTATTTATACCTGCTCCTGTATTTTTTACTTCATACATCCGATGAAGTGGGCTGTAGCCCACGAAAGCTTATGCCCAAATAAATTTGTTAGTCTCTAAGGTGCCACAAGTACTCCTCATTTTTTTTACTTGACACTGACTCTGCCTTTTATTGGAGGATCTTAAAATGCTTTACAAATATTAATTAATGTTTGTAATAGCCTGTGAGGGAGGAAAGTTATCGTCTCCGGCTTACAGATAGGGAAAGCAAGGCACAAACTGCCTGGACCTGCTTTTTCAGAAGTGCTGTGCATCCAGCACTTCAGTTGAAGCCGGTGGGAGCGGCCGGTGTTTGGCACCTCTGAAAATCAGTCTGAGATATTTAAAGGGAGGCAGCCAAAAATGGAGGCACCCAAAGTGAGTGGTCACTCTTGAAAATTTTGGTCTTAATGTCTTGCTCCAGGTCACACATGGAGTGGTGGGAATTCAATCCCAGCTTTCCAGTGTGGCAGTTGAACCACTGAGATAATGTGGGGTGTGTGGGGTGGGTGGGGTGGGGGGGCAACCATCTGTTTTGTATATTGCTGCTGTTGCTGCTTTTTATAGTAGATTCATAGATTCTAGGACTGGAAGGGACCTCGAGAGGTCATCGATCAGGGATTTTTTTTAAGAGTGAGAAAAGAGGCTACATAATTCTGTTTGTCATTTACATTTCATTGAGAAAATGAGTGAGTTTTTAATACTAGTGGCCATTCCCCCTGCCTACAGGGTGAATAAATAAAAAATCAGTATGATAAATCTGAACAGTAGGTTTTGTTGTTTTGATAAGTGTAGCCGAGAAACATTAGTTGGTGTCTGTTCTTTCTGATAACGGAAAACTTTTCTATGGGGTGTGAAAGCTTGTTGATGATTCTAGCCAATCTCTTTGGCCGAAGCTTTATTTACATGGCAGAAAGAATCACCGAAAATATGTGAACTCTTCACCGCCCTGTCAGCAGAGACAAACACATGAACTCTTCCTAGGTTGACAGATTCTGGGCCTGTCTCTTTCCACCTGTTGTATCCTAATTTTAATATTTAAAAAAATAATAATAAAAAAGCAACCAACAAACCCCACTTAAAGAGCATGACATTATGTTACATGCTGTAAAAGATATGCTGGTGGCACAATAGCCACACAAAAAATAATCACTAAAGAAGTTTTAACAGTGCATGGTTCTGAATAGCTTGGAAAGAGTGGTTGCATTTGCTTTTACGCTTATGGTGCTGCCGGTATTCTTCCCATTGCTTTGTAAAGCACTTTGAATTGGCAAAAGCACTACCTGAAATTGAAATGAGCTCTATCGCTGGAATACCTGGCACACAGCTGTGCTCTGCTCATAGGTTTTTGCCATCTTAAAACTAAACCAGTCTGCCATAGGTTTTCTGCATAGCCCCTAATGCTTACAGACCATTGTGATTACTTTCATTCACTTCAATGGGAGCAGGCTCAGGCCTTCATTGAAGAGGCATTTATTTTAGATTATTTACTTTAGATAACAGTCTGTTATAACAGCCAGGAGGGCCCTGCTGGCCCATCTGGATTGATAATGGGAGGCAGAGTCTTTCACCTCTGGGTCATCGTGTCCAGTCTACGTCCAGTCATTAAGCACTGTTGACGTCTGATGGTGTGGGAGTATGTGTGAAATGACATGATGGTTCCATCCAGTTCTTAAGGGGTATGTGTGTGTGTGTGTGTGTGTGTGTGTGTGTGTGTGTGTGTGACAGTGCTATCACAATAAACTACTCTGACTTCCGAAGGTGGTCCCACTGGATCAGGGTCGAGTTCCATTGGCGAGGGATATGAAGGAAGCGTACGTTTCTGCTGCCCCTGCTGTATGCGTTCTATGGTTAAACAGAGGCCTTTGCTGTTCAGGGATGTGAGTCTGGCACCTTTTACCAGCACTAAATTTGTACCTGTGCATCCCTCCCCCGAAAACACACCGAACGCACACTGGCCCCTCTACCTGTCAGGGGAAGCTCCGACATGAGGCTGTTGTTTGCTTATTGCAGTTTCACAGGTTTGATTTTTAACTGTATATTTTCTTTTTTTCTTTCCAGAAGGTACCAGGTGCATCTGGTGGAGCTTTACCAAAAAGGAGGAACGCAATGCTATTTTTAGGTATTGTAAATAGCTGCTCTCACACAGTCCTTGTGTCTAATCCCAGTGCATGTGCATTTGGGTACACCTGCCACTCCAGCATGTCTGCCTTATTTTGTTTTGTTTTTAAAACTGTTCAAAGTAGAAAGATTACAAATTTGTAAGTGTCTTCCTTTTAAAAAATATTGGCAAAAAGAACAGGAGTACTTGTGGCACCTTAGAGACTAACAAATTTATTAGAGCATAAGCTTTCGTGGACTACAACCCACTTCTTCGGATGCATACTGAAGTGGGCTGTAGTCCACGAAAGCTTATGCTCTAATAAATTTGTTAGTCTCTAAGGTGCCACAAGTACTCCTGTTCTTTTTGCGGAATACAGACTAACACGGCTGCTACTCTGAAACCTTAAAAAATATTATTAATGATCATCCCAAAACAGCCTCACAGGTATTCTCAAACTGCTTAGGGTTTGTTAGACACCTGTCTACTTACATGTGCGCCATCACCATAGTATATTGCTTTTATAAAATGCTAATTTGGAATAAGTGCTTCTATAGGGCCAGTCTGGGGATCCCTGATTCCTGCTTGTTGCTCTCAGGAGTAGTCCCATTAACTTCTGTGGAACTATTGGTAACTGCTTATGAGTGTGAGTAAGGGGTCCCCATTCTGGTCCAAAGTAAATATAACTGTACATGTATACTGAACCTCTTTTAATAACACTTACACAATTCTATCTGCCTAACATGTCTCCCTGCTCTACGAAAGCTAGGAAGTGAGGGAAAGAACGGGAAATCCACAATGAGTTTCCTTCATCTGCCTCTAATCATCTTTCCATCAAACCCCAATTTTCCTTGATAGCAGTTGATTTATGCACCAACCAAGAAACTTTAGGACCCCATAAACTCATGCATTGGGACCCTACAGTATCAGCTCCAATCTGCCCATTTCTGGGGCTTTTCTGGTGCATTTTCTGTGTATTTTTTTTCCTTTTCATGCCTTTCATGGGGTGGGGAGAGAATAGAAGCCATAATCACTACTGAAAGTAGCTAAGTAATTCTTCCTGAGGTGAAGGGGTTAAACGTTTTCATAGCAAAAGCCAGCTCTCTCACAGTGGAAGGGGGAACAATAGCTTGGCATCCTACTGGAGCTGCTTTGGTCTGTGGAATGTGTTGCTGAGAGGATCGTGATGGATTCAGTAATTTTTATGTCAGGAGTCAGTTCTGAAAAAGACGCCTGGAGAAAAGACAGGGAAAGTTAGTGAGAGGAGAGTAAACAAGCGAAGTCCCCTTTTCCCTCGCAGATTCAAGAGGAAGGGGCTGTTAATGAGGAGTTGGCAGGCACTGGTTTAAATGCTAGTTGCTAGCAGTTCATATTCAGAATAATTTTCAATTAACACTAAACGATTACAGAGTGGCTGCATAAGCTTCCGAAAGAAAGCAGACTGCCAAGCAGGGGTGCCTTGCAGTGTTAGTAATGCACATGTGAATGAGATGCACACAACAAAGGATCATAGAAACACAAGACCAAATTTTGTTATTGCTAATTTACTGCATGTGCATTTTATATGGCTTAAAGAGGGGCAGGAGTGATGCACCATTGCTCCTCTGCAGTTTGTTGCTAGAAGAGGGGCTTGAATGGTCTAGGATTTGTGCCCTTTCTTTAAATTGTGCCCTTGCATTTGACTATTCTGCTCCCATGCTGTTAGAGCTGTCCAGAGGTTCCAACAGTCTTGGTTCCAATTAATCCTTGAAGGCAGGGGAGTTATGCCAGTGATGAATTTGGCCCATTGAATTGTCACTGTTTACCCCAGCATCTTATGGATCTGAGACATCTGTGGAGATTCTGCTCTCCTCTGGGCTGTGTGCTCCTTCATAGTCCTCTGCACAGCTGTTGCTGCTTGGGGATGAACTGAAACTCTCTTGCTACTGTCTCATTTTAATCATTTAAGTGGTGTTTTTACAGCAGTGGTTAACACCTGTATAGCCCTCTGTAAAGTGCTTTGAGATCTATGGATGCAAAGGTGAGTAAATAAATATGATTATCCCCATTCACAAATGGGGGAACTGAAGCACTGAGAGGTTAAGTGAATTGTGTGAGATTGCACAATGAGTCAGTAGCAGAGATGATAAGAGAACCCAGGTCTCCTGACTCCAAGTCTGGTCCCCTATCCGCTAGGCCATGTTGCCGCTAGATGCTCTCTCATAGCTGGTGTTGAGTTGCCAGACTTTCCATCTTTACAGAACTTTATGTGCTGCTTTTGCTTGCTCATCTGGAGCCAGAATTCCATGATAGAGGCTGACACCAAACTGGCAGTGATTGGTCAGCCAATGCATATACCTAGCCAGTCCTGGCTCACACAGGTACTGGGCTGCAATAGGTGATCAAGTGACCTTCTGAGATAGGTTTTGGATGTCTTGATCTGAGTGATTCCAAGCAGCCCCAGTGAAGCTGGTTTTCTGTACGGTCAGGCTAGTTTGGGCACCTGTTGCACTGCTAGTTAGACTCCTCTTTGATATACGGCTATTAAGACTATTAAACCCCTTCTGGTCTCCTTTATTAGAAACACATCTTTACAATTCTCATAGAATGGCTTCCAGAACTGCTGCTCTCATGAGAATAGAATGGAAATGAAGAAATCTGAAAAATTAGTAGGATCAAACCATTATGAGATTCTCTTTCCCAAAACACTGAAAAGAGCCATGGTAGAGGGTGTGCTGCCAGTTGTCTAAGTTAGAAACAAAAAATAGCCTAGGAAGGGAAGAAAGAATCTTTACTTTGAGTTTGCAAAAATGTCCTTGTGTGAACTGTGTGTGAACGTCTCAAGCTTTCCCTGATGACATCTGGTTAATTGCTTCGGTGAACTCATTTGGAGCCAATGTGGCTAGTCTTCCAGACCATAGACCTTGCAGGCAATATGTGCTTGTGCCCTGTTTTCAGTGAGGATATCTTTTAACTTGTCTATGTATTTTGCAATGTTACCACCTTCTTAAAAGGGTTCAGTCAGCTAGCTTGTGGCTCAATATTTAGATTTTGTGTTCATGTAAACGTGATTGTACAAAATACAGACACCATTCTATGAATAGAAATGGTGATTTGAGGATTTAAACATTCCCCTGTAGCATTGTGAACCTAAGTACAATAGAGTTGTGCCAGCACATGAGAACCAAAAGCGAAATGGGGTAAGAAGTGAGTGAAATGGTCACTTTCTGGTTTCATTACCCAAGCTTGAGTGAAATTCAGAAAAGTGGACAGACAGCATATATAATGAAAAGAAAATAAGAGTTTACAAATATTGCAATTTTAATAATTTGTTGTTTTAGAGCCATAGGAAGGGAGCCCTGACTGCAAAACATGTTAACAACCATACTTACATTAAATCAGTATAACTAACCCTAACGTTATTAGGAATATAACTAGAGATTTTAATTTTGTTAGCTTAGTTTTCTTTGCCTATTTAACTTGTAATGTTGAAGAAAATCCACAGTACAGTGGGAGTGGAAGTAATGATTATATTAACCGCTATGGTGTTAAACTGAGGTAAATACCTCCTAGTAAAAATAGTATTTAATGCTTTACATCTTCAAAGCACTGTGCAAATATTATCCAATTTATAGTTAATGATTTAGTGGATCCTAGTGAGAAGCATTGTAAAGTCTCAGCTGGGCTGCAGTTTGGTTTCCTTTCACCAGCCAGGATGAAATGGTTGTAGAGTATATTTATTATTTATCTATTTATTTTATAGCTTTGCTAGTGAGCTTGGTTCTTTACAGACATGTCTGAGGACAGAATCCTTGTTCCAAATGGCTTGCTATCTGAATAGACAGATGCTGCATTCATGATAATTTGGGGGCAGCTGGAAGGAATGATTTGAGGTTCAAGGGCTTGAGCCTCTGCCATTCAAGGTAATGGGATCAGGACTGAGTCCTCAATGAGACTTGATTTTCAAGACCCCTTTGTAGGGCCTCAGTATTGGTTGCAGACTCATTGATCTGTGTTATGAGGGAGCTGTCTGTCTCACACACAGGCTCACCACACACACGGTGGATATCCTGTTTGGGGGTCCTGCCTGGGATCTAATTATGCCACTATTATTAGTGTGTTCAGTTGGTAACTCATCTAAATCTAATCTGGGCATGTCCAGTCAAGTGTTTCTCCCTTCTTTTCCCTCTAGTAGCTTAGTTTACAGCACTCTCTGCCACCAACTGCCCACTCAGCTGCTGTTTTCAGTCAGCCAGCGGCAGTGCACTTCTCGCTATCACTAGAGTGATGCTTATGAGCTGGGCCAGATGATAGCTGAGGTAAATTTACCCTGCTGACTGTTTGCCCAAAATAACAACCCCAGCCTGGCCTCCACTCAGAGCATTGGTTATTTTGCCTTCTCTTTCGTCCTCTCCCTCAGCATGCTCTTTGTGACCTGTGGGTGCTCTGTTTTGATGACCACAATGTTTAATTGTGCCTATGACAGCCTCATAAAACTCCTGGTCCCTTAGAAGGGAAATAGATTGCCCTGTGTGGGTTCAGCATCAATGTGTCAGCCTTTCAGAATTGCTATAAACCAGTTGTCTGGTGGTTGTGTGAGACCTCAGAGCTAAAGTAAACTCATTACTACACAGGGGTTCCTGGGCTCATGGTATTCAGACATCTTGAAGTGCTGTCTTCACCTGGGAAGGGACTGTGTGGGAAAGGGGCTTCCCAGCACTCCTTGCCACTCATGTCACATTGATTCTAAATCAAATTTGCTCAATTTACAAGTAAAAATAGATTTTTTTCCCCCTAATTGCTGGCTCACCAAACCTAACCTGAGTTCTGAAATTCAAGTGGCTTCTTCCCTGCTCACGCATAATCCCCAGTAACAATTGTGGAAGGCAAATTCTACCCGCAGTTACTCCAGGGCAGCCCCGTTCTCTCATAATAGAACATAGTTAATAGTTCTGTTGATCAAATACGAATTCACAGTCTCTCAGCTTTGTTGGCTCTGCGGGGTTACTGGAAATAAAAAGGAAGGAGAATTTATTTTTGTCATTGAACTAAACACCTCTGAACGTGCACAGGCCAGGGTTTTCCAAAATGGCTAGTGATTTTGAGGTGCTCAACTTGACAGCTTTTAAAGGGGCCTGGCTTGAAGTGCTGAGAACTCACTCTCTGAAAATCAGGTCCCTTTAAGGTGTTAGTCCCCCAAAGTTAGGCACCCAGAATGGCTAGTCACTTTTGCAAATCTTGGCCACATGGAGCAGAAGTGTTTAGTGAGATGGTGCTGGTTTTGCATACTCCCTTTTCAAAGAACCACAAATTAAATCTTTATTCTTTCGCTAGCACTGATGCAACAATGTATGTCTTTTTTTGTCATGCTGCCTTGAAATCAGTACGTCAGGCTTCTGAGGTGATTGTACGGAGAGAATGTAATTCCCTGGTCTTGTAGCAATCTGAATGGCATGAAGCCTTAAAAGATCAATTAAACTTCCCCTTTTCCCCTTCTTCACTGCAGCTAAAATGGTGGATAGTTTTAAGTGTGTCATTACCCTCATTGTCAAGGGATTGATTGCTAATGGGACACGGAGCCTTTCACCTCTAGGTCACCGGTTCAAATCCAGGTCAGGTCAGTGTTACTGAGTTTGGTCAAAATGAGCTGCTAGGAGTGGCGGTTTCAGTCTGGTTCTTACACCCAGAAGAGCCAGCCGTTGCTATTTGTATATAGCAGATCATTAACGCTAGAGCAACTGATCATCCTTAATGTCTGTAAAGTGAAGAAATAAAAAATATCAAAGGTCTTTACAGATGTCTAAAGGTATTGGCAATGGTCAGAGCAAGCCAGTGGCTCTCAACTTTTCCAGACGACTGTACCCCTTTCAGGAGTCTGATTTGTCTTGCGGACCCCAAGTTTCACCTCACTTAAAATTTTGCTTACAAAATCAGACAAAAATACAAAAATGCCACAGCACACTGTTACTGAAAAATTGCTTCCTTTCTCATTTTTACCATATAATTATAAAATAAATCAATTGGAATATAAATATTGTACTTACATTACCGTGTATAGTATGTAAAGCAGTATAAACAAGTCATTGTCTATATGAAATGTTAGTTTGTACTGACTTCGCTAGTGCTTTTTATAAAGCCTGTTGTAAAACTAGGCAAATGTCTAGATGAGTTGATGTACCCCCCAGAAGAACTCTGTGTACCCCCCAGGGGTACATGTACTGCTGGTTGAGAACCACTGGAGTAAGCCATCCTCCAGTGCCCTCTGGTGGCTGATTGAAATGTATCGTTACAGGCTCCAAATGGGACGACTCGCCTTCTCCACACCTGTGTTGATATATGCTGGATATTTTAGCTGCTTTGGGGAACAGGAGCATAACACTTCTGGAATTACCTAGAGACACTTTGTGTTTAAACTGGTTAGCCTTATGGATGGGGGCCACTGTCAGTATCTTGGGCATTACTGAACTTCAGCATGGTTTGGTGCCACACACCTTAGTGGCTTGAGCTTGTTTGGTTTGATTTCTCTTTAAGAACAGATAAGTTATTTTTAGGTGCATTCTGGAAAAAATTAGCATTGTGGTTGGATCCATAGAATTCCTTCAAAATCAAGGGTTGAAATGGGAAATGTTAAAGAAGCGCTGGCTGTAGTGGAGTTATTGGGTGATCCATATTAGACTGCTGTGAAAGTGATTTGTAAGGAAAAGGATTATGGAGAGAATTGGCTAGCCAGGAAGTTGGTAATGGCTTAGTCTCTCCTCTCTAGAGCATCTGTTTTAATCTCGCCCAGGTTGCTAGTGGCTAAAGGTTGCTACTTTCTGTTGGCTGTCTTTTCAGCCTATGTGCAATGGGTTGGTGGGATTGGGCCAGTTGTTATTAGACAAGTGGTCAGATTATTAAAACCCCAGTTGGCACTAGCTGATCCTTGCTTGGCAGCCTTAACAGAGAGCCAAGGACTCAGTGGAGCCTGGATTATTGTTGTCCCTAGAGGTGATCCCTCCAGGTCTGATTAAGGTGTATTAGTGTGAGAGTTTGGGAGAAGCTCCTAGTGATACTGTTTATTCTGTGACTGTTCTGTGGATAAGTAGAGGGTGTAATTTAACCTGGGCACCTTCCATCTTCACCTTACCCTACGTTTCATACATTCCACGTGTGCAGTGGTTGCTACCAGTGCCTGTTCAACATTTAAGTAGATCAGTAAAAGTTATGTATGTGCCTGGAGAACAAATAAGGGCCAACCTGGGTCAGCTATCCACCATCTTAGGCCAGATGTTCTCTTCTCCTGTGACAGTATCTGATCTGTAGAAACCTCATGTCTAGATGGATCCTGCTTCCATCATGCTGATGGGAAAATGTCCATTGATTGCCATGAAAACTACAACACAGCCATGCTTTTACGTGTCACACTCCTTACGCTGCTCCTTTTTATGGCTTCATCTTATAAAATCTGCATAGCATAAAGGAAGGGAAATGAAAGCTGATACAAAAAGCACCCAGATGTCATGTAAATATTACTACGGGTTAACCCAGTTAATCTTGGGCATTTGGTTTCCTATAATAATAATACTTGGGACTTTTTAGCTGTGGATCTCAGTGTATCATCTTATGTATTTATATGTGTTCCAGAAGGCACCAGGAGAGCAGGGAAATGGTCACTGCAACACCCATCAGCTGCTTTTACCCTACGTTTATCCATTATTGGTTAGGAAGGGACGTTACTTCACTGTACCCAAATTGCTCGGTATTATTAAGTTGGCCACCCACCGATGGGCAAATCACAGCCAATATTTCCCCAAGAGGCCCTCTGTTTTTGTGCACTTCCATTTTGGGGCATGCGTCATAATGTGAGACATGTGGGTCTTGATTTTCAGAGCTGCTGAGCAACCACAACTCCAGGGCAGAGGTGCGGGAGTGAATAAGAGGTTCATGTTCTCAACACCTCTGAAAATCTGGGTGGCTCAAGTTGGGGCCCCCAAAAATGAGGCATCAAAGTTAAAAACCACTTTTGAAAACGTTGGCCTCAGCTTCTCCGTTCTTCACCTTCCTGATTTGTTTGTTATACTTCATGGGGAATGATGTGAGACTTTGATTATTCTTGTCTACAGGGAAAAGTGTTTTTGCTAAAATCTAAGGTGTGAATTTAAATTATATAGCGATACAGATATAAACCCCAGTGTACACACTTTTATTACAGTACACGTGCCTTTTTTGGTTTAGTTCATGTTGCATGGGAAGGGGTTTAAGCTAAACCAAAGAAAGCCACTCTGTACTGGAAAAAGTGTGTCCACGTGGAGGGTCACATTGGTATGACTATATTGATATAATGGGTAAAACTTTCCAATACAGACAAAGCCTCAGTGTTTGTAAAGTGCTTCGAGACCTAGACGAAAGGTGCTACCAGAATGCATTATGTTCTTGTTCTTAATGAGTAACCCAAAAGAATACCAGGATCTTATCTACTTCCCAAAGTGCAATGTCCATAACAACACAACGATGGCTGTTGTACTCAGTGGCCAGCGCAGCTGTGATTGTGAATGAGTATTAACTCAAGATGGATACTTTGGTCCTCAGCTTTTCACCCCAGAGAAGTTGTCAGATTTCAGTCTAAAATTTTTTTTAGTTTCCTTAACAGTTTATCATCTCCTTACGTTCTCTCTCTCTCTTTTGCAGATCTAGAAACAAATGGCGATTTAAACAATGATGATTTTGAGTATGAAGATGAAGCCAAACTCGTTATATTTCCAGATCACTATGAAATTCCATTACCAAATATAGAGGAGTTGCCAGCACTGGTCAGTGAGTGTGTGCTACTGGTGGCAGAGTAGGAATTGACTCCAAGTTCATTTTTATGGATACAGGGATTTGTTTGCTCATGTGTATGTTGGTTATTTTTACTGTTAGGGTCTCCCTCATCCCCTGCACGGGGAAATTAGGCAAAGGGGAGGCATTTGAAAAAATGTGACTTACTGCATCTGTCTCTTGCTTCTGTTTTACCTTCTTCCTTGTTCACTACACTTATTCTGTCCTGTTCTTTGGCCAGTGGTTTATCTCTTAGAATCATAGAAATGTAGGACTGAGACAGGACTAAGTATTATCTAGACCATCCATGACAGGTGTTTGTTTAACCTGTTCTTAAAAGTCTCCAATGATGTGGATTCCACAGCCTCCCTAGGTCATTTGTTCCAGTGCTTAACCACCCTGACAGTTAGAAAGTTTTTCCTAACGTCTAACCTAATTTCCCCTTGCTGCAGTTTAAGCCCATTATGTTTGTCCTGAGTGGTTAAGGAGAGCAATTTATCACCCTCCTCTTTATAACAACCTTTTACATACTTGAAGACTGTTATCATGTCTTCTTGCTTTGTCTTGATTATCTGTTTTTGACCCCTCTCTTCCTTCCTGGAGCACTTATATGGCCCTCATCACTGTAGTATCTCAGAACCTCACAATTAATATATTTATCCTCACATCACCCCAATATGGTAAGGAAGTGCCCCATTTAACAGATTGGGACCTGAGGCACAGAGAGACTAATATGGTAACTGTGTCCCAGGCTAGTGTCTTAATCTCTAGACCATCCTTCTCCTTTTGCTTCCCACACCCTTTCTCTCTACTGTATTCTCTACCTCTTCCCCTGTATGTTCTGTCTCTCCTTTCTTCTCCCCCCTAAAGCTATTCTAGTGGAGGGATTTCAACAGGGAGAGGATAGTGGCCTTACAGATCACCTCTGGGTGGTGGAAGAAAGGGTAAAGACTGTGCTGGGAGAACTGGACCCATGGTGTGTGGAAACTAGCTCTTTGACAATGTTGAGGAGGTTGGAGAGGGGTGAAGCAAAAGAGACCAGGGCAGTTAAGAAGAGATGGCAGAGTTATGCAGGGTCTTGCAGGCAAGAGCGAGAAGCTTGAACTTCGAGATGGAGAAGTGGGAGCCGGTGGAGGGATTCAGAGGGGCGAGGTTAGATGGTGATGGGCAAGGAAGAGGATCTTAACAGCTGTCTTGTTGGACTGGAGAGAGGCAAAAACCTGGGGAGGCAAAAATGTTGAAGGGGAGCGTATGAGACAGTCCAAAGCCGCAGAGAGAATGAAGCTGGTGTTGAGACCCTGAGATCTGGCCAGGATGCGGTTGCTAGAGACCTCAGGGAGTGCAGGTTGAGTGGTATGGAAAGCGGAGGCAGCAGGATGAAGCTGGAGGAGCAATAGAGTCTGCATGTGTAGATAAGCATTCAATGAGATTGGAGGAGATGGGGCTTGGGGTGGTAGTTGGAGAGGTCAGGGGCCTGATTGCTGCGGCAGGGGGAAAGAAGGCCTGCTGGTATTGAGAGAGGAAGTGAGAGGTGAGTGTGTGGGTGGGTGAAGGCAGTTGGTGGTGGGGTTGCTGAGGCAGATTGAGGGATTAGAACATGCTACAGAATTTGGCACCAATGATGGGGAGAAGGTGGAGGGTGTTTACGAAGGGAGGAGGGAGATCATGGCCATCCCAAGTGGAGAGAGAAGAGAGTTTAAGGAAGCTGCAAACAGGTGATGGGGATTGAAGGCTTGGGAATTCCCCTTCAGCAGATGTGAGGTTTGGCAGTGCTTTGTACAGAAGTACTGAGTCATGTCGAGAATTGACTCCTGCATCTGTTTTTCCATTTTTGTTGTTCTGTTATCTGCACTATCAAAAGAAGGCTCATGTTTTCCAAAGGAGACCCTCGGTTTTGGATATACTATTTGAGGCACCAAAGGGCTTGATATTCAGAGAATATCAAGAGAGAAACCCCAGTTCCCATTGACTTTAGTTGATGTTGTGGGTGCTCAGCATTTCTGAAAATCAGGAACAAGATGTCTCAAGATGGGTACCCAAAATCAGAGGCCATTTTGGAAAGTTTGGGCCAAATAAAAGCCCCCAAACCTGCAGGCACTTACCCACCTGCTGAACTTTAATCACATGAGTAGTTCTATTGGATTGGGGCCTAAGAATGTAACACATACATTGGAAGATAATCTGTTTTCATTAGCTTGGTTCAAGGGTTGCCACAGGCAAAAAATAAAATATTTATTTACAAAAACCCACATGTCCTTAGATAATGTATTAGGTATTGTTTCAGTTATAATAATTTAATTTACACTTTCAAGTTAATGCTGTTGGTTTGTCTTTTGTATGCCTCTGTGCTGGGACAATGAAACCAGACTTGTGAGTTTCACTTTCTGGTTCCTATAAGTTATCACAATGCTGCTGCAATGGTTGGGTTACAAACTCTGCATGGAAATGTTTAAAACCCAAGCGAACTGGTTTCGTTAAAATAAAAACGCAAAATTTAAAAGCATTTCTCTTAATATTCGGGTTTGTGTTTAAAAAGAAAAGGATACGCAATCTACATTTGGGCTCTAAGCTATTTCACAGTGTGTCTTTATGGAGAAACATGTGGAGTTACGGGTTAAAGGAAAGCATTCTTATGTGATGTATAGACTCATTAAAAAACCCACACTACACAGGTATGCTGTGTTTATTGGGGTAAGAGTTGACAGCTTGCAAACACCTAAGCTAGTTTAGAGAGTGTAAGAAAATGTCCTGCTTTAAGAATATGCGATATCTGCTGTTGAAGGGAAAACACACGGTTTATTTTTAAAGCAGCATATTTTATTATGGTCCCTGCCCTGTTATAGTAATGATGGTAATGGCTGTCATTCAGTAAAGAACTTATGTGCATATTGACGTCATGTTATGCATTTGCTTAAATATCTTGCTGAGTCGGGTCCTTAGTTCTAGCCAGATCCTTGAACTGGGCATAAACATTGACTCTGAGTTCCTTTAGGTTTGTTGCTACCAACTCTCACACCCAGCTAGCATTAGCCCCATCCGGACAATGGGCCACTCAGTTCTTTCACGGGAAACAAAGAACCATCAAGATTTTTTCCCTTGGGAAAGAAAGGAAACTTTTGCTTGTTTTTCCAAATACCCTTTTCAGTTGGAAACGTATTTGTTATTTTTTGAGCCAGAACATAGAGGTCCTGATTCTGCCTTCAGTGATACCCAGGTGATGGACTTTACTGGGGCTGCACAGATGCAGCTAAGGGTAGAATGTGCCTTGGTTTATTTAGTGGCTTGGGAACATGAAGAGAGTTTATTTACAAAGGGGGAGACTTTCAAAGGCACCATCGGCAGCTAGGTGCCTTACTCCCTATGGCTTTCAATTGTACCTAGCACCCCTTTCACAGAGGCTTTTCAGTTTTGCCTTCTAAGAACTGTTGGATGGGTTAGTTTTTGAGTTTGACCTCCCTGCTTTATTTGGCTTCATTTTACAGGTAACAATAGCTTGTGACGCAGTCCTCAGTTCAAAATCTCCCTACCGAAAGCAGGACCCGGACTCGTGGGAAGAAGAGCTACAAGTATCCAAACACGCCAAAACCCTTGTACAGATGGACAACGGTGTTAGGATTCCCCCCAGGTAGGGCGCCAGGGTTTGTTTGTTTGTATGGTGACCAGTGCGCTTCAGAAAAAGGCTCACTGACGGAGCTGTCCTTGTTTTGTGACTTTGGAGGTCCATATGGGCAACTCAAGGAGCTGGTCCTAAGCCAAATGACCAGCTGTGAGACTTCCTTGTACTCCACGTTGGTAGATGGTGGGCTTTTGTTTATGGACTCGAACGTCAGGATTTTGGGTTGTAGCACTGATTTCTTTCTTTTGCTTTACTTTCAATGTTCCCCATGGCAGTGGCTGGAAGTGCTCGAAGTGTGACCTGCGGGAGAACCTCTGGCTGAACCTGACGGATGGCTCGGTGCTGTGCGGGAAATGGTTCTTCGATGGCAGTGGGGGAAACGGACATGCACTGGAACACTACAAAGAGATGGGCTATCCCTTAGCAGTGAAGCTGGGAACCATCACTCCCGATGGTGCAGGTTAGTTGCCAGGTGATTTGTGCTCAGCTGCAAAGAAACCAAAATATACAACATACATCACAGCCTCTTTTATAGCCCAGAATAGCTGTATTTGTTAATAAACCTCTGTACACATCACACATTTTGGAGCAGCTGTGAGAGATGCAGATTTCATGGAGCAGATCCTCAACTGGTGTAAATTAACATAGCTTTATTGGTGCGTCACCAATTTACACGAGCTGGAATAGCCAAATCTTGTGTTATGTAGAGCTGATTTCCATGTCTGACAGCTTTTCTGTGCCTATGTTTCTTGCATAGCTCAGCTGTTAGCTTGTGTGAACTAGAATGAGTGAGATATATATGTGGGAACACGTATTGTATGTTGGTTTGTGGCTTTACATCTTCATGCTCTTTTAGTGCCTGTATATAGTCTGAATGTGGGTAGGAAATATCCTATAAATGTACTATCCATAGTAAATTGAGACACAAATGTATGTGTATTGGGAGAGAAGGAACCAGGCTCTTGAAGAATGAAAGGTACACAATGTATTGCCATTTGTGTCCCTCTATGTGGTGACTAACATAATTTTTCCATATTGGATAGCAGTAGGTTTAAGAAACGGATTTGTTACAGTTTCTTAAAAATTGTATAACTTTTGTAAATGTTCCCTAGTAAGATGCAGGATTGATTTATAATACATATGATTTGAGTATACTGGAAACTTGGTTTGCTTGAAATGAAAAGGAAAACCTAAGAATCTGTGAACCTTGGAAAAAATTCTAGTTTGAAGAAAACTCTAGTTTTGCACCATTTCTTCTTGCATTTCCTAGCTGTGTTTTTACTGCTGGGGAAACGTGATGAAAGCAGGATCTTTGTTTAGAAGTTTACTAGATTATAAGGTCAGAAGGAACCATAATAATCATCTGGTCTGACCCTTGCCTAGCGCAGGACATAGAATTTCGTCCAGTGATTCCTGCATTGATCCCAGACCTGATGTGATGTTTGTTAATTTTTGTAAAGTGCTTCAAGATCCTCACAGAAAAGGGGCTATATAAGTGGTGGTGTTCAATGTCAATCCTCTGACATTCCACTGTGTTGCTGTGGAGAGGATTATGAACTGGGGGGATTAGACAGGATAGAGGCATGAGGAGCCGCAATTCCTAAGCAAAGAGATTCTGTTTTCATACGACTATCAGGAGGAAGTATGAACAAAGAATATCATTATGCACTAGAATTTGGTTTTTAGTGCTCATGGTTGTATGGATGAAAAATGACTTTCCAAAAGCCATTTCCTGTTAAAGCTGGTGTATTTGCCCCTTGTATTTGCAATCCACATCAGTGAGGATTTGGTTGTAAGACGTTTACCATACATTTGAATTATCAGCTTTTCCTTGATTCCATCAAAGCAGGAAAGAATTTCCCTGCTTGAATACCACTCAGCTGCAGGGAAAGGACACTACAGCCCGCGGGAGTGCCTGATTCAACCTGCTGTTGTATTAGAATGCCTAGCAAAATTCACTCCCCATTCCCAGATGGAGAATTTGATTCCTTATGCATGTCTGATCTTGGAAGTTCAGTTTTTTAACGACATGAATGTAGAGGTCGGTCTTGACCTGTCCCCATAGCAGGATTCTACGGGGTCTGCAAAAGAATCTCTAAAGAGAATGTTTTTCACTGGTTGTCGGGTGCTCTTTAAACAACAATACTAGTTTCCTGTCGCTGTTGTCCTTCCGCCCTCACCCTATCATCCACCTCCTCTCTCTGGCCTCTCTGGTAACAAAGGGCAGACTGTCATCCTTCCTCTCTGAATGAGGAGCAGCAGCTGTTCTGCGTGGGTCTTTGTTCCTGTTCTGTCTGAAGTCAACTCTGCTTCCCTTCAGAAAAGATTCTCTCCCTCCCCACTTGCTCACTTATTAATAAAACACTTCTCTTTATATACAAATGACAGTGGTAAATGTAATATTTTCTGTAGGGCTGGACTGTAACCCTACAATCCAGCCTGAGTAAGGGGCAGCATGTAGTTGCATTGCCCCACTTTGTTCCAGGGAAGGAGTAATCTATCAGCCCTTTTGCTGGCACAGATTGCTTCTCCTCTGCACCAACTCAGGTGTGCCAAGGCTCCACCTACACTCTGCCCACCTCCCCAGGATGAGAGTAGTAGCCCACAGATGGTCCATTTCCCCTCCTCCTTCCCCGCAGGCTCCAGTTCTGCAGGTACCACATGCAGCGAAGTATGGGAGCTCCTTGCCCCGTTATTCTCCGCTGCATGGATGCACAGGAGGTCTCACAACTGAACCCATAGTGTCTTCTGGGGATTTCAAAGCACTGTACAAATAGCAACGAATTATATGAGACACCCACAAAACAGGTGGTATCACCCCACTTTACAGCCCAAGGTCAGATGGCCGGTCTGTGGCTGAGACAGGAATTGAACCCAAGTCTTCTGATTCCCAGCCCAGGGCCTCAAATGTAGCATGTTCCCAGATCCTTGTTTGTCTGTGCCTTTCAAACTCCTCCAAGATTCTGCCACCTCCTTCAGCTCTCATAACAACATAGTTGTGTCCCATTTGCTCCACTCTGGTGCCACATCTTTTAAACTGGCTGCAGGGCTAGAGATGGTAATGGCTGAAAGCAGCATGCCCTGTTTAGCACAGACACAGATGTTGAATGAGCTGCTTCACGGATCCTTTGCATTGGCTGTCTCTGTCATGTAGTTCTCTAGGGCCTCCCTATGCAGCCAGCTCTCTAGGGTGAAACAGAGAGTCCCGCCCCCTGTGCCTCTGACACTCTACCATGGAATCGACTGCTGCATCTGGTGCTTGATTTAGCTGCAGAATTTAAGACTCCAACAGAAAAGAATATTGGGATAGCAGTGTTCATCTTTCCATTTCTTCCTGCAAGCACTTCTGTTTTTGCTTCCCTTTAATTTCCACCCCAATTTTTTCTCATCTTCTCTTGTTTCCAGTGTTTCTGTGGGGATCATCAGGGTGTCTTTTCTTCCACTCCCCTCCACCATTTCCCACCACTGTGAGCCTCGCTTTTCCTTGCCACCATAATTATTTCTTTTCTGACCCACCTCTGTTCTGAATCTACTGTGATCTGCTATACCAATGTGCTTCAGGCTCAGCCACGGGGGCCCTCTTCTCCCCGCTCTGGGATTTGCTGCTCTTGATTTTAAATAAATGAATTCCTTCTCTCTCCTCTTCTTCCTCTCTTCTCTAAAAGTCACTGTGATATTTTGTAGTATATTTAGCTGCACAGTTGAAGGTGTTGAACCCATGAAATGAGAGCTGGGCTTGAGCAAAGATTAATGGCTCACGTGTCCAGGTTCCATTTCTACTACTCCGTTGATCTGTGGTTTCAGGTAACGCCACTCTCTCTTGATCACAGAAAAATTGTCTGAACTAGGGAAAATAAACTCCCAGCTTCCATGTTGATAAAGGTAGTCACCCTAGATGTGTGTGTGTAATTTCACTCTGAGAAGCATTCTGAACTTTACAGTCTGTTTGGCTGCTCATGACTTAACCATCAGAGTATGGGAATGTGGTGAGCTCCTGTATATGGATGAAAACATAATGTCTTCTGGGACGCTAACACTCTCACAATGGAATTCCGGCAGAGGGACATGCTATAGCCACACAAATACCAGCAGGGTCACCCATGACTAATGTTAATGGAGGGAATGCTGGACTAATCAGCGTAACTTAAGGACCACTCCCTGGCTTAGGAGGCTTAATTTTTACAGGCCAGTAACTTGACTAACCTTTTTAAAAGCTGCATTAACTCTTAGGGTACTGGCTAATCCCCAGCATGAAGGGAAAAGTTGCAGTGAGGTCAACACGGGACCAGGACCCAGGTATCTAAGCTCTTGGGGGGCAGACCAGTTGCTAAGATTTTATTCAAGTTGCCTGGTGATTTTTTTTGCTGATGAGGGGAGAAGATCTCTAGCTGCTAGGAGATGGGGCATGCTGAGGACTCTTGGGAAGGGGTACACCTGTCCTGAACTGCCTTCCCCTGTGCTGGCATCTCCCCTAACTTGTGCATCTAACAGGACCTCTCTCTCCCTGCAGCTTGTTCCTGTCCCTCCCTCAGGCAGGAATCTGGCAAGGGGGGAGTAGTCACCGAGGGAGGTCTGGCATGGAGAAGTGCGGGGAAGTGGGTAGACAGCATGAGGCTGTCAGTGGAGGGCAGGGGGTATTCTCCTGGTTGGGTGTAAAGATGGGCCAGGGAACTGTGCTGGGTCCTGTCAGGTTCTGGGGAGGGCTTGGGAGAGGGTAAATAGGCCTCTTGCTTGGGGCAGGAGAGAGAGATGATGAGGGGGCTGCTGACTGCAGTGTGTCTCATCAGTGTGTCCTTCACAATAGAAGGGCTGCAAACATCATTTACTTGATCAGAAAGACAAAATCTGCACTGGACTGAACTCTGGGATGGGGCTCGCCTGGTAAATACTGAACAGTGGGACCTTCCCTTCCTTTCTGTCCTCTCCTCAGATTTATTAAACTCCATTTCCTTGGGAAAATATTATCACTGGAGAAACAGTGCTTCCCCCGTCAGCTCGAGCTCTGCCCTGAGATAACAAACAAGCAGAGTGTTCTCTCTCTGCCAGGGCAGACTCAAGCCCACATGACCCACACTAGCATGCCTGGGCCCTGGATTTCCCTGCTGCACCTGTTTTTGTAGGGGGGCCATGGGGTCGGCAAAGGAGATTCCTGTGAAATCCTGTTCAGAGCCCAGGAAGCCCAAACTGTTACAGCAAGACAAAGCATTAGGGACTCTGTCTAGCTTAGACAATGCAGAGATGGGGTCCATAAAGTACCTGACCGTTGTTAGTGGAAATGAGGCTCGTCTACATGGGAAAGTTGTATTGGTATGAGCAAAGGTATGAATTTAAACCAATATAGTTACACCAGAATAACTCTTATTCCAGCATAAGTGTCCACAGGGTGAGTGAGTACATTGAGTTAACTGGTAAAACTTTCCCATGTAGACAGGCCCAAGGCATAGAGAAGTTAAGTGA
This sequence comes from Chrysemys picta bellii, assembly GCF_011386835.1. NCBI lineage: Eukaryota > Metazoa > Chordata > Testudines > Emydidae > Chrysemys > Chrysemys picta. The sequence continues at coordinate 11,013,259 of NC_088799.1, read as the reverse complement.
CTCTTGCACAAGGTCTCACTGTCAGTCTGTGGCAGAGCAGGGATTTGAACATAGGTCTCCCACCTCCCAAGTTTTGTCTGATCAAGGAATATTGGTCCAATGTTCTTACTAGTTTTTTAGTAGTTATCCTATTCAATCTAGCTTTAGTCATTGCTGAGTAGTTCTTTAGAGGGTTTGATGGAGCTTCATACATTAAAACTAATATTCTTACTATGGGTATTCTCTAAGTAAAATGAAGATTGCTTGCCATGTGTGTAAAAAGCACATTTTAAGTGTGAATTCTCTCTGTCACACATTCTCACACTGGTATCCTGCAATCAATTATTTTGAGAACTAATGCAGTCTTGGGATCAGGCTCATGCAACTTTTACCAGTATAATGTATGGGTTTATATAAATCTGGCATTCCATAATAGCATAGTATACCTTAGGCCTGTCATATCAGTCCCAAGGCTGACATCCAACAATCCTCACCCACCAGGAAACTAAAATAACAACCCTGAAATGCAGGTTGGAAGGTTTTATTCCTATTTATCTAAGGAGATCTATTTATGAGATATAGATCTATTTTTAAGAAGTTCTATGAACCAGATGTGATCTATGCAGTTAAGGATAGGAATTGTGTTGGCAGACATTTAAGTAATGTAGGTCTCACTAACCCTGGAAGTATCTAAGATATTTCTGTGGCCCCCCATTATCTCACAGTCTTACAGATGTATAGATTCAAAGCCAAAAGGGACTGCTATGATCGTCTAGTGTCTGACCTCCTGTATAGCACAGGCCAGAGCATGTCCCCAAAATAAATCCGAGAGCATATCTTGTAGAAAAAAACATCCAGTCTTGAGTTAAAAATTGTCAGTGATGGAGCCACCATGATCCATAGTAAATTGTTCTTATATGTATCCTCATTGACACTCATGTGAGGTAGGGCACTGCTATTATCCACATTTTACACACAGAGAACGGATTGATTAAGTGACTTGCACAAGTCCACACAGGGAGTCTGTAGCAGAGCTGGGACTTGAACCTGGATTTCCTGCAAGCTAGGCTAGTGCCCTAACCCCTGGACAGTCATTCTTTTATTAAATATAATGCTGATTTTCTGAGGCCCTCCTGGGTTATTTATTACTAAAACGTTTACCTTTGTTTGTCATTGGATGGATTTCTCTGTGCTCCTCAATCATTCCCGCGCCACATTAGGAATAAGGGCAAAGATGTTCTCCTTGTGCCTTTAGCAGCAATTGATGACTGATGTAATATCATTAGTAGTCAATCAGCTGTTGATGTCCATAGTTCTAGTGCCTCTGTCTGTATCTAATGTCTGCACATGCATATATACAGGTTCACAAAGTTTCAAATGATCACACAATTTGAAAAGGATCTCTATGTTGAAAATGTAGATTTGCTGCATAACTGATGTTTGTGTGTGGTTTTGCTTCTTGCATTTAGTACACCTCACATGTTTGTATTGCTTTTCTTTTGAAATCACAGTAAACTTTGATATTTTTTTAGGAAACTTTAAATTCTGTGAAAATATAAACTTTGTTTTAAGAGCACTTAATAATGTGATTGTATTGTGGAGGGTAAGATACCTTCCAACCTGTATAACTCTGTATATACTTTTGCAGGTCATACATAAATGTTGGTACTATCAATAGCCCGGTCTGTAAAGGCAGTACCGTTCTTAGAATGTTTTGTTGCCATTCCTAAATAAAGCCAATAGGTAACATTCTTTGCATCATCACCTTTGCTTCTCTCTGTTTTGTAGATGTCTATTCTTTTGATGAAGAGGAGGCAGTTTTAGATCCACATATAGCAAAACACTTGGCGCACTTTGGGATTGATATGCTCCAGATGCATGTGGTAGGAAACTCATCTTTTATTTAGAGTCTCTCACATTCTTCTAACCAGAAAACAATAATTTATCAGTGGAAAATAAAATATGATTCCTAAAGCCAACTGCCTGAGATTGTAATGATTGTATTTAGCTTGGTGAAGAATACTGTCAGCTAGTACATGTTGATTCTCTGGGCTCTAAGTCAGTATGGGTATGTCTACACTGCATTGTTAACTCAGATCTGTGGGATCCAGGCTTGTGGACTCAGTGTTCCCAAGCCTGTACTTGAACATTCACACTGCATTTTAAACCTGGGTTTACAATTGCTGGACCAGGGTCTCTCAGCCATAGAATCATAGGACCGGAGAGCACCTCAAGAGGTCATCTAGTCCAGTCTCCTGCACTCACAGCAAGATTAAGTATTACCTAGACCATCCCTGACAGGTGTTTGTCTAACCTGCTCTTAAAAATCTACAGTGATGGAGATTCCACGACCTCCCTAGGCAATTTATTCCAGTGCTTAACCACCCTGACAGGAAGTTTTTCCTAATGTCCAGCCTAAACCGCCCTTGCTGCAATTTAAGCCCATTGCTTCTCGTCCTATCCTCAGAGGTTAAGAAGAACAATTTTTTCCCCTCCTCCTCGTAACAACCTTTTGTGTACGTAAAAACTGTTATCATGTCCCCTCTATCTTCTCTTCTACAGACTAAACAATCACAATTTTTTCAATCTTCCCTCATTGGTCATGTTTTCTAGACCTTTAATCATTTTGTTGCTCTTCTCTGGACTTTCTCCAATTTGTCCACATCTTTCCTGAAATGTGGCGCTCAGAACTAACCCAACCCAGAACTGGACACAATACTCCAGTTAGGGTGTAATCAGCGTGGAGTAGAGTGGAAGAATTGCTTCTTGTGTCTTGGTTACAACATTCCTGCTAATACATCCCAGAATGTTTGCTTTTTTTGCAACAGAGATCGACTCTGACCCCCAGATCCCGTTCTGCATTACTCCTTCCTAGGCACTCCTTTCCCATTTTGTATGTGTTTACAGTTGCTGGATCTGGGTCTCTCAGACATGCTCATGTGTCCATGCTGCATTAAACAGACCTGACTTGGATCTGCAGCTTGAGCTGCGTCCACACTGCAAAATTACAGGGCTTGGACCCAAATCACAGCAGGACTCAGTCTTGGAACCAACCCCCTAGCAGGGATTTTGGACCCTAGTCAGATTGATTTGTGTGTGGACAGAAATGGGGGGTTGAATTCAAACCTGAGTCAGAGCCCAGGCTTAGTGTGCTGTGTAGACATATGCCCTATGGTTTCAGGAGCTGAAAATTGCCTTCCAATAGGATTCCTTCCTTGTCTGAAGTTTACATGCTTAACTTTCAGAGGTTAGAGTGTCACTACCCACAAAGATAAGAAAATCCTCTAAATAAAAAAGAGAAGAATATTGAGGTTTTTTAATTATGATGAGTAATTTTTTTAATTTCACGAATAAAAAAAACCTGTTGCACATTTAAATGTAAGAGTAAAAAGTCAAAAGCCACCAAAGATAAGTGGAGCAAGTAACTAACGATCAAATAAAAAAATAATTAAAGGGACAGTTTGGTCAAATGTGGCCCCAAATTTAATGTGTGTGTGTGTGTATATATATATATATATATAATATTATATTTACCTTCAGCCTTGGAGGCAGTACTGTATAGCCTAAATGATAGAGCACTAGATTGGGACTTGGGAGAATTACATGCTATTCTTGGCTTTGCTACTGACCTGCTGGGTGACCTTGGGCAAGTCACTTCCCCTCTCTGTGCCTCACTTTCCCCATATGTAAAATGGGGATAATGATACCTACCTCATTTGTAAAGCACTTATCGCTCCATGAATGAAAAGTGCTATATGAAAGGTAGGTGGTGGTATTATTATTTATTTGCAACCTGAGCATTGCAGTCTTGTGTCAGTGAATGAGAACCTGAAAATGAAATGGGTCTGAGTTCATAGTCTGTTTTCATTGTCTGAGCTGAGAGAAAGCAAACAATAAACTGCAAAAATAACAGTTAAATTTAAAAAGTTAAATTTCACTTTTGAAAAATTCTCTCAGTTCTAATTATCAAAATATGCTGTTAATATTGGTGTGGAAACTAGTTTATTTTAATAAAAAGAATAGGAGTACTTGTGGCACCTTAGAGACTAACAAATTTATTAGAGCATAAGCTTTCGTGGACTACAGCCCACTTCTTGGGATGCATATAGAGTGGAATAAATATTGAGGAGATATATATATACACACATACAGAGAGCATAAACAGGTGGGAGTTGTCTTACTAACTCTGAGAGGCCAATTAAGTAAGAGGGAAAAAAACTTTTGAAGTGATAATCAAGATAGCCCAGTACAGACAGTTTGATAAGAAGTGTGAGAATACTTACAAGGGGAGATAGATTCAATGTTTGTAATGGCTCAGCCATTCCCAGTCCTTATTCAATCCTGAGTTGATTGTGTCTAGACAATCTATCTCCCCTTGTAAGTATTCTCACACTTCTTATCAAACTGTCTGTACTGGGCTATCTTGATTATCACTTCAGAAGTTTTTTTTCTCTTACTTAATTGGCCTCTCAGAGTTGGTAAGACAACTCCCACCTGTTTATGCTCTCTGTATGTGTGTATATATATCTCCTCAATATTTATTCCACTCTATATGCATCCCAAGAAGTGGGCTGTAGTCCACGAAAGCTTATGCTCTAATAAATTTGTTAGTCTCTAAGGTGCCACAAGTACTCCTGTTCTTTTTGCGGATACAGACTAACACGGCTGCTACTCTGAAACCTGTCTTTATTTTAATAATCACTTTTAGTAATGGAAAATGCCTCTTTTACTGAGGAAGCATGAAAATTTTGACTTCAGTGGGACCTGGATTTCACCCAATGACAAAACTCCCATTGACTTTAGTGGATCCAGAATTTTACCCTTTGCCTTCAGACCTGCCAGTAAAATGCCTAACACACTGGTGATCTATGGCTATTAATATATAATGGTGTTGTGAATGGTGGCTGCAAATGTAGAGACACCAGAGCTGTGAGCAGGAGAACCTTCACCACCACCAACTGAGGTCTCTTTCATTTGAGCTAAAGGCAGAGGTGAAAGTAAGCTGGTCCAGTCTGGTGTACCGGCAAGAGCCGGTACGCCATGCCGGACCGGATCAGCTTCCCCAGGCCGGCGATCTAAAGGGTCTGGGGCTCCCAGCAGCGGCCGGAACCCTGGGCTGTTTAAACTGCCACCGGAGCCCTGCTGCCAGAGCCCCTGGGTGGTGGAGGCAGCTCAGGTGGTGATTTAAAGGACCCTTTAAATAACCCCTGGAGCCCCCGGCTGCCGCCGTTACCCCTGGGGCTCGGGCAGCGAGGCTCGGGCAGAGATTTAAAGGGCCTGGGGCTCCGGCTGCTGCAGGGAGCCCGGGCCCTTTAAATCGCTGCCGAACCTCACTGCCCGAGTCCTGGGGTAGCGGCAGCGGGGCTCCGGGGGTGATTTAAAGGGCCAGGGGCTCCCGGCCGCCGCCACCGCAACAGAGCCTTGGGGCCCTTTAAATCTCCGCCAGAGCCCAGGGTAGCGGTGGCATCTGAGAGCCCCTGGGGCTCCATCAGCGAACTAAAGGGCCTGGGGCACCGCTGCGGTACTGGCAGCTGGAGCCCCGGGCGCTTTAAATCGCCCCCTAGCCCCGGGGCTCCCAGCCGCCTCTGCAGCTGGTAGCTCAGGGGCCTGGGGATTTAAAGGCCCTGCCTCTTCCAGTTGAAGCCCCGACCCCTGCTCAGGACTCCGGTGTACTGATAAGTCCTTTAAGTTACTTTCACCCCTGGCTAAAGGAGCAGTCTTTTGGCTGTGAGGAGCAGGCAGTCGATTCACTGGGACCAGCCTCTAGAGGAAGAGATGTTCACACATACTTAGCCAGTGTATTGCAATAGCAAGAAGCTGTTGATGTTTTGATTTTAAACTTTCTTCCCTTGGATTGGAACTTTTTTACTTTCATTTTGAGTTGGGTTCTTCCATTTTATAACATGGACAACTAAGTTGGTTTATAATTAATGCATCATAATTGCAGATATATTTAAAAAAAAAACCCTCCTTTGCATTCAGACAGAGAACGGCCTAAGAGATAACAACATAAAACCAAGAGTCTCTGAGTGGGAAGTGATTCAGGAATCTGGTGTGAAGCTAAAGCCCATGTATGGCCCAGGATACACTGGCATGAAGAACTTGGGAAATAGCTGCTACCTCAGTGCTGTCCTGCAGGCCATTTTCAGCATCCCAGAGTTTCAGCGAGCGTAAGTAATTCTCAGCAGTGCTTTGCACAGGCTCTGATGTCACAAATCTATTATTTATGTAATCCATATAGTATACTCTTATTGTAAATGGCTGTCTTCCAGCCAATTCAATGGCTTGACAGAGAGTGTTTGCAGACTAGGGACGAGGAGGTCCAATCCCTTATGACTTCATTGATGTAGGATTGATCCCAGGCTCATAAACTTCAGCCTGGTCTGCACACAGTTTCTGTACTGGCATCTATTTATCTGTGGTACTTGAATGGCTCCCATCCCCCTAGTATCAAAGTGCTTTACCATCTTTAATGTATTCATTCTCTCAATACCTTTGTGAGCGAAGGAAGTGCTGTTATCCCCATTTTACAGATAGGGAACTTAGGCACAGGGTCTTCCTGAGGCTTAGTGACTTGCTCAGGATCACAGAGGAAGCCTGTGGCAAAACTGCTGAGTGAGAAACAAATGCTGTTGTTTTCAGTTCATTTAGGATATTTCTCTTTCTTATTTTATATCTCAGAGTTTTTCTAGACAGTCAAAGTTGAACACTCAGCACTCCCAGGTGAGCAGCTCTTTATAGTTGTTCGTGATGAATTGCACATAGTTGAAGATAAAACTCAGCATGTTCCTTTATATCCCAACGGAAGTAGTGTATGTCTTGAAAGTGACACTCTGAGATCTTGGACATCTTCCAAGATTTTCATGTAGCACTTGCCTTCTGGAAAAGAAGGCGGCTTACCTGTATAGAGTGGTGTCTGCAGATTCATTAACTCCTTCACTGCAGGACCCTTGTGCCAACTTCCCTGACTCAGTTTTCAATGTAATATCCGGATTGACTTTGCCAAGTGCGGCTGCTTTCAGCAGCATGATTGTTGGACCTGTCTGGAGTGTTTGGCATCACTGATATAGTGAAGATTTTTAATGACTGAAGACGTACCAGGCTTAACTTGGACATATTCTTTCAATGTGGCCCTACCTCCCTGGCAGATCTTCGTTGTGTTCTGATAAAAACTGCTTGCCAAGCACTGCACACTGTGGCAGCACTGAATGGACTCACATACTCTTCAATGCCCGTTGAAAAGGCACAAATTAGTCTATCTCTCTCTTTGAAACTGGGCATCAGAAACTTGTTTTCAGACTGCAGACCTTACCATTTGTATGATGTATATCCAGAAGTCAGTTAAAGAGCCATTGATTAGGAGCCAGGAACTCATTAGTTCTAATCTTGACTCTGTGCACATGGGCAAATCACTTATTGTCTCATAGAGGTTACTTATCTCAAATCACTTATTGTCTCATAGAGGTTACTTATCTCATAGAGATATTGTGAGACTTAATTAGTGAACATCCATGCAGTACTCTGATGAGAGTAAGTGCTACTGTTCGTAAATTTGCTGTCTACCTGTCCATGGTGCTTATATGGCCCCCTTCTCTGTATTTGAATGCCTCACAATCTTTAATGTATTTATCCTCACAGCACCTTCTGATGTAGTGCAATGCTACAATTTTACAGATGGAGATCTGAGATACAGAGAGACTAAGTGACTCTCTCAAGGTCACACAGGAGGTCAGTGGCAGAGCAGGGAATAGAATCCAGATCTCCCAAGTCCCAGTCTAGCACCCTAACCATTGATCTATCCTTTCCCTCATGTTAGGCGCTTCTAAAGCAGTGGGGGATTGTTTGTTTGCATCACGGTGGTGGCTTAAGCTTGTCACTATAGAACTCTTCCAAGACATGAAGCTTACTTAAGTATCACTGCAGCACAAACTGCTAGGGTATCCAGGCGTCTTAGCAAAGGACCCAGATAAACTCACCTATAATCTTTGACCATTTCTCCTTTATTCTCACTGCCCAGGTATGTGGGAAACCTTCCGAGAATATTCGACTATTCCCCTCTAGATCCAACACAAGATTTCAACACGCAGATGTAAGTGCCAGGTTCCTATTATTAAGCATATTGAGCCAAGGATGCTACGGCAAACTAGCTGTAAATAGTAAGAGAGTATCTTGACATGGGTTGGGGGAAGGACAGGGGAGGAAGAATTATAGGTATATGTTCCAGCCTAGCTAATTGTAGACAGTAAAGAGATTTCAAGGAGTTAAAATTACTGTCAGTTTCTTTGCTCCAAACCTGCAGGAAAATCTTTGTCTTTCTGTTTGTTTTTCTTCCCCTTCTCCCTACAGGGCTAAATTAGGACACGGCCTCCTTTCGGGCCAGTACTCTAAACCACCAATGAAATCTGAGCTTATTGAACAGGTGATGAAGGAAGAACACAAGGTATTTGCCTGAGCATTCGCAGCCTGATAACTAGGTAAAAGTGACGTCCTGAGAAAAGGGAACAGGTGCTGGCTATTGGAGAGCGTGGGGGTGCAGTTGATCCCATGCGGCATGTTTAGCAAGGTGTAATGTGCAAGATTCCCCTCAGGAATCTATTAGTCAGCTGCTACTCGTGCAAAGTTTTAAAGGGACCGGTTTTTTTGCTAATAGGGTATTCCGTTGCTCCAGCTGTGCCATGAACTCTTGTGCACATACGTAAAGGGACAACGGAAGGCTATTTTAGAGAGCCCTAAATATTTGGGATTGAACTCCTCAACCTGGCTAAAGCTCAAAATGAAGGATAATGACCCAAAGGACCTGATCCTGTCACCAGTGAAATCCAGGGCAAAACTCCTGTTGATGTCAGTGCCATCGGGATAGGTTCCAGTATGGCGAACAGAAGAATATTTAATGGTGCAGGAGACTTTTGTCTCTGTAGGACTGACTTCTTTATTGTAAATAATGCAATTTTATGGCCTCTGTTTCATAATTCACCACTTCTGATTAGCGATGGGCCAGCCTAGGAGGTGGCGTTCAGATCCCTGTCTAATCTGGAGTTAAGATGGGGCGTAGTTCATATCTGATGGTGTGGACAACTTGTCCAGCTGTCTCTACCCTGGAAACACAAGAGTAAAGGTGGGTTTCGATACCCTCCATCCTGCTGCCACTGGAGTTTCAAGGAGGTACAATTGTGGCCCATGTCTATTTTATGACATAATACAAGTGTGGCCCATGTCTATTTTATGACATAAATCATTTACAGTAAGAAAAGCTGACAGCTGCTTTGTGTGGAGTGGAGATCAGTTTGGGTCTAAAATAAAGGCAGTCATAGAGAGGCACAGTGTATTACAGTCAAACATCTGTAATATAGAAATGAGGAAAGGGGAGAGAAGGATTTTTCCCCTAGCCTGTCTCATATAGGATCTCATCCATCCATAATAATGAGCACTCGTAGTGTGAAACTGACCTTTTATTGCAAACAGTAGAGCCATACATGGGCAGTAATTTTGCAGTAGCAGAGACATTTTGTAGTTCCTGAAAGTCCAATATTGTCCTTGTTTCTAATCTCTGGTTTGCTGTTGCATCTTTCCCTTGTGGCATGAATGTTAGATCTTTTTCTAATGCTGCATAAACCACTGCTCCTTTTTCAGTTTGCTTACCAGATATCCAGAGCCAGCCATGGCTGGTATTGCCGCATCCACCTACCTCCATATTAACTTATCTGCACACTCTTCTCTTTAAACAGTGGGTACCTTATGCTTTTATTCACACAACAGTCAAGCAGCCTATCAAGCCTCCTGTATATCCTACTATCTTTTGATCCTTATCACATCAGTCATTTTTGAACAAGACATACTAGGCTCAATTCTTGTGTGATGCTGTCTGGTCCCTGGTAAATAAGGGGTGCCAGCTAATCTCCTATCTCCTCTTGCACAAGTGCTCAAGGGAAGGTTTACGGGCGCTGGTGAGGCAGGCGGTGAGGTGGAGGAGGAAGAATGACTTTGGGGACATCATTTGCTATGGGGCAAGAAGTGCAGTTGCCGCCTCCCCCCCCGATCTTGTTACACTCCTCCCCCTCGACTTTGGACAGGGTCTTTATGAAAGAAAATCTCCCCCCCTCCCCCCAAATTTTTCTGAAATGATGCCCATGTTTGGGAAAATCATGTTCCTTGCCCAAAGCTGTAAGGGGGTAGGTTGAACCCCCAAACTGTGGGAATTTGCCTGTTTACTTTCTGATGGTTAAATTATTTTACTTTCTTGTTACAAATACTAACCCACAGGGATTCATAGAATCATGGATTTTAAGACCAGAAGTTGTCCTCCTGCATAACACAGGCCATAGATTTTTATCCAGGGTGGGCCCTGGCTGGCTGTCGTGGTTATTTTCTGCTGAATCATTCCACCAGTTTACACTTTATTAGCAGCCAAGGAGGAATCCAGGATGGGGTTCCATCAGCAGTTATTCCCAGGGCAACCTCCGGCTGCTTGCCACCCTTCCCCCCAAAGGGTGGTGCTCCGAGCAGAAGTGAGGAAGCCCTATGCGAGTGGTGTGGACTTGCAAAATGGGGCATTGCATGGTGTGTTCTAAGGAGGGAGCCCAAGAGGGGAAGTTTGGATTTAAATCTCAGCTTTCCCAGGGCTCAGTTGGGGGCGTGAAGTTGTGAGGCTCTTGGTTGGGCCCATTACAGTATACGGTGTGAGCTCTGAAACGTGGATCCAAGTCTGGGGAAGGAGGGTGCTAGGCACATGTTTGGGGCTCCAGCTCAGTCCCATGTTAACCGCCATGTTCTCTTGCGTTATGCGGCAGCGTTGTTTTTGGGGCCCCTCATTGACCACTGGGCAGAGACGTTCCCTCTCCTCTCCAGGAGCTTCTCCACAATAAATTGGGGCGAGGATCATCTGGGCATATCTCACCTAATCAGTTCCCTGCCACTAGAGGGGCTTCAGACATTGGTGGCACCTTGATCTCTCCTATTCTCAGCCTGCGGCTCACAGCAGTTTAATCTAACTAGTCATTGGGCCATAGGTGCTGACTCTGTGAGTGCTCTGGGGCTGGAGAACCCACAGGGAAAAATTAGTGGGTGCTCTGCACCCACCGGCAGCCAAGCTCCCCTCCCCCCCGCCCCACCTCCTCCCCCCATGAGTGCTCCACATCCCTGCCTACCACCCAGCGCTTCCCACCTGGGCGCTGCCAAATAGCTGTTTGGCAACATCAGCATGGTCCGGGAGGGACGGGGAGGAATAGCAACGTGGTGCGCTCAAGAGGAGGCGGGGAAGAGGTGGGGCTGGGGTGGGGATTTGGGGAAGGGGTTGGAATGGGGGCGGGGCAGGGTTGGGAAGAGGCAGGGCAGGGGCGGGGCCACATGGAAGGGGGTGGGGGTGGGGCCGGGGGCAGAGGGGGGGTCGAGCACCCACGGAAAAGAGGGGAACTCGGCGCCTATGCATTGGGTTCAATATAGGGGGACCTTGGTGAACTTTAATGGTGTGTGTTATACAGCAGGTCAGGCTTAGAAGATCTAGTGCAGAGATTCTCAAACTTCATTGCACCGCGACCCCCTTCTGACAACAAAAATTATTACATAACCGCAAGAGGTGGGACCAAAGCCTGAGCCTGCCCGAGGCCTGTGGCTCTGGTAGGGGGGCCGAAGCCTGAGCCCCACCACCCTGGGCGGGGGGGCCAAAGCCCAAAGGCTTCATCCCTGGGGGGGAGGAAAGGGGCCTGTAACTTGAGCCCCACTGCCCAGGGCTGAAGCCAAAGCCTGAGCCCCGGGTGGTGGGGCTTGCGTTTGGGCTTGGGCTTGGGCTTAGACTGGCTGGGTCCTGGGGCCAAACACCAGCCCTGGCGACCCCACTAAAACTTTGTGGTCCCGACCCACAGCTTGAAAACCACTGATCTAGTGGTTTCTTCTGGCCTTAAACTTTATGAAACCATGGACCACAGTTCATCTTTCCTCTGTCTGCAGGAGGTTTCATTATCTCATGTTTTTCTCACCCCTTCCCCTCCGCTTTCAATTAAAATGCTAGTGCTTCTAGGCTTCCCTTATTTTCTTCCGGCAATCCCTGTTGGTGGGGTGACTTTGTAGTATCCTGGAAGCAAGCCCTTAGTTACCATGAAAATACAGTGTTGTCTTGCCAGGCGCATGCTATAGAGGTTTATATCTGTGTAACTGTATAACCTCAATTTACTTTGATGCTGTTTTGGCAGTAAAATTTTGGATCTAGTTTGTATTTGTGTCCCTGCCAACCTTTGTTACCCTGAGCCCAATACAGAACATGAAATTTAACCAGAGACCAACCCTCCCTCCCACCAAGGTGGGATGTTTGGAAACAAAAGGTCAACTTGTAATAGATACTGAAGATACTGTGTCTGGAGGGGAACTTTCTTGGAAGAAGCATCTATGATAAATTCCAAGATGTATTTTTAGATATAACAGAAGCTGGACATGCTTTTGTCACAGAAACAGAGTGATAGTTGCTGTAGTTACCTATATTATACCCCTCACCACCCTCACTTTCTTTCTGATGCTACAGAAATTTCACCCGACCTGATATTCTTATTTAAAAGGGAATTTGTCAGTAGACAGATTTTGAACAAAGGTGGAATCTCTGGTTTGCAACTGTGGTTTGCGTCATCTAAAATCACATCTCAGTGAACGCTTCTCCTGAACGATTGCTTTGCCAGTGGTTTAGTCCTAGGTTTACAGAAGCTTTGGTGAATCTGCTTGCGTTTCATTTATTAAAAGTTAAGAACTAACGTTAATTCATCATTAACACTGAGAAATGGAGGATACAATTTTCAAGAAGTTCAACACCTCCGTGTTAAGGTGTCTACAGCGACTAACTTGTTGCATATCCTACGGATGTTTAACAAAACAAGGGGCAATGTCTTAACTTTCACATTTAATGGGATGAGGGGGATTAGAATGAAAACTGCATCTCCACCTTAGCTACAGCATTTGCTACTGTGAATGTTGTAGTAAACTATCCAGAGCTTTCTGCAGAGTAACATTTGGGGCTAATCTCTGCCAGTTAATTAAATAGAAAGAGCGCCATCCATGGGCACAAAAGAATATGCATTGTTCATAATTTAGTAGATTCAAATGTCTTCAAATGTCTTTCTGTTTAAGCAGTTTTTAACATGGTGTCAGGAGTGAAACAGTTTTTACTGTTTTAATTCTTTGTTGTACTAGGGCCTTGTTTAGAAAGTTGCTGGGGTAGACATTTCCCACTCTCGCTCCCTCTGGTGGAGTTGCACTGGTGGCATTGCAACGGTGGGAATTTTGTAGATAAATGCTACTGTAGACCTAGTGCACATTTTGCCCTCCAAGATGTTTGCTCTGGCATTTGCAATGAATGAGTACAATTGTGTAGGGATTTTTGGCCAAACCTGTAAGACTGTTTCCTTGACTCCTGTTTTTTGTGTGTGTGACATGAATTTCACATCTTACTCATTAGCATTTTTCACCAAGTTCAAATGGGCCTTTAACATCCTGGGTCTTTGGAATCCAGCCATAAACTGTCAGTGGGTGCCGCCTGTCAAAGCATTTGTGTGAGATTTTGAGTGGTTCAGTCTGCTCTATATATAGCTAAAGTGTTTTGCAACTGTTGATGAGGAAAGTATGCCTGGTAGTCTATAAATATTCCTGGTTCTGTGGTGTTAGAACCTTCTTTCCACTACGGTAAAGCAGTTTAGGAAGAGCAGTGGGCTACTTGGAGCCATTTCAACATAAAAAAGAGCCCCAAGGTCTATAGAGTCACCAGGACCTGATTTTTCATTCAGGACTTTGCCACTGATCTTGTTTTTTGGCTTAAATTGATCAAGTTTCCCTCTGGTGGAAAGGGCTTGCTGTGTGTGTAAGATCCTAGTCTCGAGAATACGGCACCTTTGCACATTTTTCTTGTCGCTACTCAGATGGTCGAATAAAAGTTGCATTTAAATGGCAATGGGGCTTAATTCCAAATTCAGTGCACCAAAAATCTGGGCAAACCTGGTTGGGGGCCAGGCAGTTTGCTTGCTTCTAAGTCCTTCTGTCTTAGAAGGAAGCAGGGTATACAGTTTCTCCTTTGATGCAGGGCAGTTGAGGACACCAATATGATATACAACCCAGTATTCAGAAATTCCCAGCACTCTTAAGTCTCTAGATGTTTACAGAAGCCCTTAAAGAGCATCTTAGTGTAATGATATTACTGATGTACTGCCAGCAGCTGAGCAAGCATTGTAAACTAAGGGCCTGATTCTGATCTCCATTGATCTAAAAGGAGTTAGTCCTTGTTTATACTGGTGACACTGAGATCAGAATTGGGCCTTCTGAGTGAAAGTTTCCTTTAAAAATGTGGTTTACCTGTGTCATATTTCATGCTGCTTCTCCTATATTATAATGGGGTGGTAGCACCACTCTACTTACTTGTTTACTAGCCTGTTTTTCCAAGTGCTCTAAAATACACACGCTTGCTTGGATTGTCTTGAAAACTATTGTGCCTCGTGGGGGCCCAATCTAGGATTAGTGGTCAAGTGGTAGAGAGGAAGCCTCCTTGAGCCCCTCCCCCACAGATGGTCCCCACTCATGCACTATTCTTTACCATAATTTCCTCAAAATACCACCACTTCCTTAAAAAACAAGGGAAATTCACTGTCCAAAAACTTTAACACAGAATTAGGATTGACTGGCAGTGCCTCATACCCTTCCCGAATGCAGTATGCACCTGTGCTTAAACCTCTGTAAACCAGGAATTACACAATTAAGGTTCACACCATCCCCAGCCTGCATCCTTTACTCTGCCCTCTTTGAGTGAGGCCCCAACTTGCCCTTGTCAGACATCCTAGCACGTTTTCCTTCTGGAGGATATGGGGCGCTGTGGGGACAGAACCCACAGGGGCTGCAGGAGAAACTGTCAACCATGTTCTTTCACTAAGGTGAAGTCACATTTTGGGCAGGCTTAATGAACACTAGCTAGCTGCATCTGGCCTAGATTTGGCCTCCTCTGCACAAACCACCCCTGAGTTGCCAGTTGTTACCACCTCTGGACCCTTGTCCTAAGGATTCCCTCTGGAACAACACCTGCACTTGCTTCTGTCATGTAGCGTGCTGTCTCGTGTAAGTACTGTTGTAAGCACTCCCCGCACCAATCTATGCAGCTGTGCTGAGCGCAGTGACGGGCAGTTGGAGTGTGCAGATAAATGAGAGTTCTGTCGGTTAAACACATAACTTAGTTATTCTTCATGTCTTCTTATTATAAGGCAGCCCTCGCTGAAGCATAATTACAAAGGCCAGCTTTAGGGGACACAGAGGTGGGGTGCAGCTGATGTATACAGTAGTTCTTTGTTTCCTGGTTTTCAGAGATATAAGTATAGGTGCATTTGCCGTTCTGGAAGGATACGAATCAATGCTGGTCAATCCGAATGCTGCATTTACAAAGCTTTTAGGCAGTGGATTATGAATCACATTCAATGGCATGGCTTCATTTCCTGTGGCACTTTGATCATGAAACCTAACTTTTAAGATTCGGGCCAGTGTATAATTCAGACCAATGTGCACAGAAGTGCTTTTCAAAAATATTTCTCTCTTCATTTGTTTTTAGCCTCAACACAATGGAATTTCTCCTCGAATGTTTAAGGCCTTTGTAAGCAAAGGGCACCCAGAATTCTCCTCCAATAGACAGCAAGATGCACAGGAGTTTTTCCTGCACCTTATAAACCTAGTAGAGGTGAGAAAGTGTTCACTACTTCTTCTCTTTATCTCTGCTTGACATGTTAGGAGATGAGGAACAGGACAGTATGTGATCTCATCATGTTTTTACAAACCCTTTAAGGCCTTGGCTACACGAGAATTGCACTGATCTAACTAAATCAGTTTCTAAACCAGTATAGTCCCTTTCAACAGCTACCCAGTATACAATTACAAGTATACCGGTATACAATTACAAGTTGTCAATATATTTATAATTATGAAGACTGTGAATGTTAAATGGAACAGGTATTATTATTATTCCACATATTTAGATCTTCCTCTGAAGCAGATAAATCACCCTGTCTAGCTCCCTGACAAATCTCAGCTGTATGTTATTGAATCATTATGGGGAAGATGGATTCCCATACTGAAAGCAAAGTGTCTGTTGTATGAAATGTTACTTCCATTAAGCTGCAGCTCAGTGCTACAATGCAAAAGAGTCAACACTGTGAATGCTAATGCTTTCTTTAAGGCATTGAAAAGGAAATTTACAAAGGAGACGAGCAATTACAATTTAAAGCATACCTCCCCCTCTCCCCCGCCCTCCGGGATTAAGGGTGTTTGTTCATGTGTTACGCTCTGTATGAAGTTATTCAGATCTGTGTGCATAATGTTCCATGTCCCAAACCACGTGCACTGATTATGGGGGTGGTGAGTAAATCTTTTCCTGCAAGTGCCTGATAACAGACATTAACTTGCATAACAAAGAGAAGGTGTATTATTTGAGTGGCATTCCAGCTGGATAATTAACTAAAATTTGCTTGTTCTGTTTCAATGCAGTTCTCAGAGCATAAGAGTAATAATCTGGTTGCTGAAAGGATTCTGTAAGGCACATTCTACCCAACATATTTACTGTAACCTGCCTTCTTCCTGCTCCCTACTGTTTCTTTCACTCCATGCAGCATATCTCTGTTAAGGCCCCCATTCAGCAAGTTACACTGTGTGGGCAGACATCACACAGGGGGGAGGGATAGCTCAGTGGTTTGAGCATTGGCCTGCTAAACCCAGGGTTGTGAGTTCAATCCTTGAGGGGGACACTTAGGGATCTGGGACAAAATCAGTACTTGGTCCTGCTAGTGAAGGCAGGGGGCTGGACTCCATGACCTTTCAAGGTCCCTTCCAGTTCTAGGAGATGGGATATCTCCATTAATTAAATCTGTCTCTCCTCACGGATGTCAGTGGCAACTTCCAGGCTCATGCAGGGCTCTTCCGGCATGGACTAACATGTGGCCCTTAGGGCGTGAGCTCCTTGGGGCAAGGGTGGTATCTTTTGATGTCTGAAAAGCAGTTTGCATACTCTGGGCTCTGGATGCTACTCAGGTGATCAGGTCTGATCTTCCCTTCAGAGAAACCGCATTGGCTCAGAAAACCCAAGTGATGTTTTCCGGTTCCTGGTGGAAGAACGCACACAGTGCTGCCAGTCTAGGAAAGTCCGATACACAGAAAGGGTAGACTATCTCATGCAGTTACCTGTGGCCATGGAGGCAGCAACAAACAAAGGTAAAGTCAAAAGGGTGCTGGTGGGCTGGCTTGTTGGTGCTGTCTGTCTAAAATCAATAAAGGAAGGCTGATAGGGGATGGGCTAGGCTGATAGGGGATGGGCTTTGTGTCCCTGGGTTGGTTGGCAGCAACCTGGATCGATCCTGGGATCTCTGAATCTTGGAACATGAGCATCTACTACTTGAGCTAAAAGACCCAGTTCTGTTAGCCAGGGCTGTAGCACCTTCATAAGTGGCCCATCCACATTGAGTTGGTGGTGAGCTACATAGAAGCTAATCAAGAACACAACATTCCAAATCGGCTTGCATGCCTACAGGGTGTGCATATGTGTAGTAGAGTCAGGGCCCCAGGTCTGCCTGAGTATTTCCAGAGTATGGGGAAAGTGCTGCAAAATGAAGAGGACTCCTCTTTCAGAAAGCCTTTGACAAACTTCCACAGCAAAGGCTTTTAAACAAAGTAAGCAGCCATGAGATAAGAGGGAAGGTGCTCTCATAGATCAGTAACTGGTTAAAAGATAGGAAACAATGAATAGGGATAAATGGTCAGTTTCCACAGTGGAGATGGGTAAATAGCATGGTTGCCCAAGGATCTGTACTGGGACCAGTGCAGTTTAACATATTCATAAATGATCTGGAAAAGGGGTAAACAGGGAAGAGGCAAAATTTTCCGACAAAATTACTCAAGATAGTGAAGTCTAAAGATGACTGCAAAGAATTACAAAGGGATCTCATAAAACTGGGTGACTGGGCAACAAAATGGCAGATGAAATTCACTGTTCATAAATGCAAAGTAATGCACAGGAAAACATAATCCCAACTCTATTTTCCAAATGATGGGGTTTAAATTAGCTGTTACCACTCAAGAAAGAGATCTTGGAATCATCATGGATAGTTCTCTGAAAACATCCACTCAATGTGCAGCGGCAGTCAAAAAACCTAACAATATGTTGGGAGCTATTATGAAAGGGATGGAAAATAAGACAGGATATAGCATAATGCCACTATATAGATCCATGGTATGTCCAAAGCTTTAATACTGCATGCAGTTCTGGTCACCCCATCTCAAAAAAGATCTATTAGAATTGGAAAAGGTACAGAGAAGGGCAATGAAAATGATCAAGGGGTATGGAATGGCTTCCATATGAGGAGAGACTAAAAATATTAGGTTGTTTGGTTTAGAAAGGGATGATCAAGGGGAGATAGGATAGTGGTCTATAAAATCAGGAATGGTGTGGAAAAAGTGAATAAAGAAGTTTTATTAACACTTTCACACAATACAAAAAAACAGAGGTCACCTAATGAAATTAATAGGCAGTAGGTTTAATATAAAGAAGAGGAAGTACTTTTTCACAACTAACTATTATTTCACAATAATGCACAACTAACCTGTGGAACTCAGTGCCGTGGGATGTTGTGATGGCCAGAAGTATAACTGGGTTAAAAAAAGGACTGGATACGTTCATGGAGGATAGGTTCATCAATGGCTATTAGCCATGATGGTCAGGGATGCAGCCCCATGCTCGGGGCTACTTAAACCTCTGACTGCCAGATGCCGGGAGTGGAAGATGGAATGGATCACTCCATAATTTCCCTGTTCTGTTCTCTCCTTGAAGCTCTGGTATGGGCCACTGTCAGAGACAGGATACTGGGCAAGCTGGACCATTGGTCTGACCTAGTATGTCCTCTCTTTTATTCGTATGTTCTCCGGCATGCTTGGCTCAGTTTGCTGTGTTCAGTCCTGCTTTAATCTGCCACCTAGGCAGATAAAATGCAAATTTTTTAACCATGAGCGTAATTAACTATTGGAACAGATTACCACAGGAGGTGCTAAATTCTTTGTCACATGGAGCTTGGCTATCTCCTAACAGACCTGCTCTTGTTGAGCCACAATGTGATGCAGAAATCACTGGGTGTGATTCTCAGGTCTGTGTTATGCAGGAGGTCAGACTAGATGATCATAATGATCCTTTTGGGCCTTAAAATCCATGAATCTATAACCACGTTCGTTCTTTTCTGGAATAAGAGACTGATGAACATTAGGAGACACAATTGAACTTTTGTGATACTGTAGGCCTGGGGGTCTGGATTTCCTAATTGCAACCCATAAGGCAGACTTCAAATGCCATGGTGACCCCTTGTGAGAAATATCCCATGTCTTGGCATCATAAAGGGTTGAGGCTCCTTTCATGGATGTAATACACATAGAGGAGGGGGCTTTCCATTAAGGGAGGCTGATATGAGCCTAATCTTTGAAAAATATTGCAGAACTAGTGACCATGGCTGCATAGATCTACTTCTCAATATTTTAAATATTCCCACAACAGCTCAGTGTTCAGAATCTTCTCTTTTACCTGGGCCTTTCTTGGGTCAGATACTGCAGTTAGGTGTGACAGCTCTTCACCAGGGTTTGTTATGGTTCCTTCAGAGTCATCTAGTCCAAGCATTCTGCTTAAATTTATTAGGAAACAGAGGAATGCTGTTGACTGTTATAGAAAAGTGTCATCACTTTCTTTTTAATTGCAGAACAACAGAAATTGCTTAATAAAAAAACAGCAAAACTTACATTTTTAAAGACTTGTTTGGCATTTCTGTGACAAAGCCACTTTGAAAACATGAACACAGATTTTCCTCTTGCAGTGTAACTTATGTGTGGGGGTTATCTGCACAGTCAAACTGATGGCTCTTAATAGTCAATATTTATTTATGGTAGTGCCACATTTGGGATCAGGGCCTAATTGTGCTGGGCAGTGTGCAGATATATAAAGCAGAAAATCCTTGCTCTGAAGGGCTTACAATCTAAAGACACAAACAGTGAAAGAACAGAGCATAGGCTACAACATAAAAGCAAATGAATGTGGGGAAGAATTGGCCCAGCTTTTTTAGTTACATGTATTGTAGAGGTTGTTGTTGGGTTTTTTTTTTTTCTGGATTTTAATGAGGTGGGGAGTGAGGGAGAAGGGAAAAGAAAAGAAAAAAGAGGAATAGTTGCAGCTTATCTCCTGTCAAGCTACACCAGCGGGCTGGGTTTTGTTGACATCATGGTAGAGGCGAGTCTGAAGGAGGGAGTATAAGGTGGTGGCTGTTTGTATCTTATCAGGGTGTTTTCCCCATGCATGAGGAGCAGTAGGAGAGAAAGCGCAGTGGTATGTAAGGGAGAGGGTGGTTAGGAATGGCTGGGAGCATTGGTAGGATGAGGATGGGGGTTGATATAATGGTAGGCTGCGGTGAAGTTGTGAGGGGCCCTAAAGGGAAAGACAAGAAGTGTTTGTTTGATGTAGAGGTGAAGAGGGAAGCCGGTGGAGGGACTCAAAGAGGGGCCCTGTTGTGGTCAGTAAATTGTCCTTGGTTTTGCTGTTCTCCACTGTTTCTTTCACATCAAGATTTAATAGATTTTAAGGTCATAAGAGTCTATTTGAAAACCTAGTCTGTCCTCCTGCATAACAGGCCGTAACATTTCAGCCAGTGGTTCCTGCATGGAGCCCATAACTTGTGGTTGAATTAGAACATGTCTTTTAGAAAGACATCCAGTCTTGATTTGAAGACTCCAAGGGAGGATTTACCACATTCCTTGGTAATCTGTTCCAACAGTAAATATGTTCTGTTAAAAATTTGCATCTTATTTCCAGGAGTTTATAGCTCAGGAGCTTTTAGTTTTGACAATTTCTGGTACGTCTGGCCATCACTGGCAAGGTAAGCACTATAGTCCTGCCCAATATGTAGCCCTGACCAGTCAAGAAAGCACAATGGAGGGGTAGACCAGCAATGGTTTTCAGAGTCTAATTGAGCTGATGAAGTTGGCAGAGAGGCATAGCCATTTGTTCAGAAATAAAAACCTTGCCATGAAGAATTTAATCCTTTGTTTCCAAGTGTTCACACTGCCCTGTCCTCCGTGTGATCAGAACCCTGTTAACCAGAAATGTGTTTAAAACATGGCTGTGATCCTGATGCAGACAGGATCTTGATGTCTCCTGGACATATTTAGACCCATATAAAAGCTCCCCCCCCCCCCCCAAAAAAAAAAAAAAAAAGCTGGCGAGAAGTAAGACTGCAGTGGAAGATACTGTGGCAGATGCATTGTTCATGTAGCCTTCAGTGTCATGTCTGCTTCTGATCAGATGAATTAATTGCCTACGAACTGAAGAGGAGAGAAGCAGAAGCTGCTAGGAGACCTCTGCCAGAGCTCATCCGTGCCAAGATCCCATTTAGTGCGTGTCTGCAGGCCTTTTCTGAACCAGAAAACGTAGACGACTTCTGGAGCAGTGCCCTTCAAGCAAAATCTGCAGGAGTTAAGTAAGTGTGTGGTTCCATATTAAAAGCACGATGTGTTCATAATATAGTTTATTTTACCACTTGGCTATGACACAGCAAGAAATAGACAGTGATGCAGAGTCCGTTATGGATCAGGATTGGTGATGAGACTCATGAATGTAAAAGGTGCAGATTAAAAACGTTAAAATGTATTACTGGCACGCGAAACCTTACATCAGAGTGGATAAATGAAGACTCGGCACACTACTTCTGAAAGGTTGCCAACCCCTGATATAGTCCTTTTCATCTGTAGATCTCATTTAGAAACAGCATTGGGGTCTTTGGGTTCTTGTAGATAGATTACCTAATAGCCAATGTTCCTATTTGTAAAAAGATAATGTCATATATATAAAAATCACAGTGTCATCTTTAGATCCTATGTAACCTATATTTTCAACCTAATGCCCTAAAATTCTAGCCACATGATTCATATTATTATTTGGAGCTATTTGGGTGAACACATAGCACTGAATATGTATCCCCGCAAGGGGGAGGTTCCCAGAGCTTGGGCTCCGGTCCAAGAGCTCAGGCTGTGGCCTGAGCCTGAACGTCTACACCACAATAAAATGACCCCTTAGCCTGAGCCCCATGAGCTTGAGTCAGCTGATATGGGCCAGCCACGGGTGTTTAATTCCAGTGTAGACATACCCACAGGTGTAAAACTTTTCATATTAATGTGGCTTAGACCGTGGTCTGAGACATGGCAATCTGTGTTCTGTAATCTTGTTGCCCTGTTTTATTGACATAACTTCCTTGTGTTTTCCAGAACATCTCGCTTTTCTTCATTTCCTGAGTATCTGGTAGTGCAGATAAAGAAGTTCACCTTTGGCCTTGACTGGATACCCCAAAAGCTTGGTATGTATCTTGCATGCTTTCCTCTCCCTCGTTTGGTCCAGGTTCTCTTGGAAGGCGTATGTACATTGGCGAGGCTTGAGTTTGTAACAAAATCCAGTGGGCTCCTCTTTTCATAAAGGGCCAGACCAGAACCCTAGATCTGGGGAATAAGAAGCCAATTTTACATAGTCACTTTTCATTGTAAAAGTGTCCTTTAAAAAGTGTCCTGAACTTCTCATTGGTGACTCCGACTAACAGTGTAAGGGAAGAGAATCGTGGCCGTGTTTGTAGCGTGTTTACTGAGTTCCACTCGCTATAGCATGTAAATTGCAATACAATGTACATTTGCTAGAATGCATCAATAATCTTTTCCTCTCTGGGTTTGCAGATGTTTCCGTAGACATGCCAGACCTACTAGACATCAATCATCTCCGTGCCACGGGACTACAACCAGGAGAAGAGGAACTTCCCGACATTGCTCCACCCATTATCATTCCTGATGACCCCAAAGGTACTGTCCTCTACCTCCAGGATCTCTCCTTCCATCCCGCCTTCCTCTGCTTGGATAGTTAGTCTCTTTTTCTTCACCTCTCTGCTGGTTCATGTGAAGCCTCTTTTTGGCTGTTATACTCCACCTGTGCAGGCCCAGAAGCATGACTCTGTGAATGAGAATAGAGCGTAGATAGGATTGGGACAGACTGATAAGAGGTGCTGAGCACCCGCAGCTCCTATTGGTCGAAAATCATGCCATGGATGCTGCTGTCACACCTCTTAAGAAGCCTTGAATTAACTTAATCCTGTTGATAGTATAAGGAATTCACACTGTTCTCTGCAAGAGGATAACTGAATATTTTAATTCCCTTTTTCACCCTGTCCCCAGCTTGTGCTCTCATTCCCTCTAGAATCTTTACAGGTGTCTAGAACCTAAGTACATCTAGGAGAGTCTGTAGGGCTTGACTCTAGGACTTTCAGTGGCATCACTCAGAGAGCACTTACTTCCTAGTACCCCTCATTATTGTATTGGTGTTATTTGTGTCGTAATAGCACCTTAGAAGCAATCAAGGATTAGGCCCCATTGTACACATGCATAATGAAAAAACAATCCCTGTTCTGAAGAGCTCGCAGTCATTGGTGTGTAGTAGATATAGAGGGGCCAGATTCAGCCTTTGAGTACAGGCTTGAGTACAGGTTCCCATGTAGTCTCATGGAATTATCATGCTTACTTATTCCAGCCCATAGGGAATGTAACTTGAGCTCGGATGCCTACTGTGGAATCAGTGGTGGGTGCCAAAAGTGGAGTGGAAATTCAGCCCAGTCATTTCTTGCTTTTGGGGGCATATATATTTGAACCTACTTACCATGGTTTTTGTGCTAACTGCCATATAAAAACCAATGATAAATTAACCTTGACGTGACTGTGGCTGAATAATAATCATCATCTAATGTGTGTTCACTGGGGTACAAGGCATGGTCCTTGCTCTCAGGAACCTTAAGTCGGACAATAAGGTTCTTGCCTTAGGATCTCGACATCATCTTATCCAGTCCCAGCACCATCTATTAGCATGTATCAGACCAAACATTGCTTGTTGGTGGTGTACTTGAAGGGGAACAGTGCACTTCTTCAAACCAGATTCCTTAATCTGCAGCACAACTGTGTTTAACACACAAGGGGTTATGTAGATTAATAGATTCCAAGACCAGAAGGGACCATTGTGATCATCTAATCTGACTTCCTTTATAACACAGGACATAGAACTTCTCCAAAATAAAACTTGGAAAGACACTAAATGTCCTTCCATAGGTTAAGTCTGAAAGTCTGCCACTTCTTCATTGTAAAGAGCAAGAATCATATTTATTATTTGTATTGCAGTACACTAAGGAGCCCCAGTCATGGGCCAGGATCCCTTTGTGCTAGACACTACTACAAATGTGACATCTTCTTGAAATAATCCATTTCTAGATCAAGCCTGTCCAGTAAAAGCAATATTAGAGCTTGCGTCCTCCCCACTTCGCCCTGATAGTGAAATGTTTTGTAGCTAGTAAATTCTCTTTATTATCCTATGACCTTAGACACAGATTATTGAAATTTGCTTTAGGATGACTCGGGTTTTGGTGTTTAAATATTTAATGTGATACTAGAAGGGATGATGCTACTCACATTACAGGATTGTCTCATTTATTTACTTGGGTACTAATAGTGCTGTTACTGGAGTGAGCTTTCCAAACATGGAAGAACGCCAATCTCTAAAATGTATTTTGGTGTTAGAGTAGAGGAATACACAGACGTATAGTGATTTCAATTTTGTTTCCCCTCTCCAGACTACTCCCCATAGTTTACCATGGCTTTCTGGGCATCTCGGCCTCCTTGAAACTTGCATTTTCACTTGTAAAAGCTAAAAAAATTGGCGCTTTACCTTTTATAAATGCAAATAAAACTTCAGACAGCTTTTGCTGCCTCACTTCATCCATATTGGTCTTCCTGCATCATGGCCTCTTGCTATGAGGTTTACTTACTGATTCAGCTACCAGAGACATTGCATTCTAATGAAACAAGCAACTTGCAAAAGGTGCTGGGAGAGGGGTTCACTCAAATCTTAATACAGACAGTTTGTATGTGCCTTTCTATATGTAACATGTACCTCAACTAGACTGACTGACCCCTTTACCCAGCCATACCTATTTGGCCAATTTCTTGTAGGTATAACCCACGGGTCAGTGTATGTGTAACAAGTCTAGTTCTATCACTGATGTGTCGGCCTAGATAGTGGCTGTCACATAAGCATCAAAGAACAAATGGGCTTTGAGGAGGGCTAGGAAAGGGATGAGGGTTACTAGCATTATGGCTAAGTTCAAGGAAGGAATAAATGCTAAATTAGGAACTGTTAATCACTCCTGGTTTTAACGTCCTCGGGTGCAAGTAAAACTTCTCAATGTGTCCACTACCTCATTTTGTTAGTCTTGTGCCCTCTCAATTCCAGCCTCTTGCTTTACATAAAGAATCAGCTAACCATGCCCATCCTGTAATGTCTGGGTGTGCAGATTGTATTTTGGGGAAAGAAGCAATTCAGTTTGGTGGTAGGATATTCATAGCATCCTGGCCTTCCTGGTTTAAATGGGGTTAGGCCAGTAATTATCCCATTTATTATTGGATTACAACACCAGTGATGCTCTACTTTAATAAGCATGAGATGATCTTTGTGAGCTTCCGTCAGCACAGTGCACGCTGCCCTTAGGGCACCAGACTTTTTTATTACCCACAAAATTGGCCCTCTTTCTTTCCAATGTAGAGCGTAACTGACTGTCATGCAAACTCACTTCTCCTTATTTTTCTTTCTCAATTTCCAGATCGCATGATGAACCATTTCATGGAGCGTATGTATCTCATTTTTCTCCCCAGCACATTGTGCTGACGTTTTGGCTGTTCAAACACATCCATGTGCGATAGTCAATTAATGGTAGTTCTGTCTACACAGATATGCATGGCGCTTTTCTCTGTGTGCATTTACGTAACACTTCAGTGTTGTACTTGTTCCAGCGTTGACTTGCACACATTTGGGTATCTGAAGGACCCATTGTAGCAGTGTGGTGTCCAACACATGAGCAGCCACAATTTCTGGTGTGAAGTCCGATTTTTATAACTTGGGGTTAATTCACTTTGGACTAAATCTTGGTGTAAAAGATTTGAGCCAGATGCACTTTGTTGTCATTGTTTAACTGAAAAAACAGTTAATTGGATTGGAAGAGGTGCTCTGAAATTACATATGTGATTTTTTTTTTGGAGTTTTATTAGTAGCAATTTAGGATAGTTTTAGATTAAAAAGCTCAATTTTTAAAGTGTATGTGGGGCATGATCCAAAGTGCATTGAAATTAATGCCAATGTCAATGGGCTTTGGTGAGGCCCCAGTTTAGGAGGTTGTTGGTATGTTTTTCAGAGATGTCACTTCGTATTCTTTAAACATTGATATTGCCCATGCAGGGCTCATCTAAACTGCAAATGGGGAAGGGAATTGAGGGGGCTGGTTATAAAATTGTTGTCCCTGATCTTGCTACATCACAGTTGTAATTTGTATGCCATGATCTGATCCAACACCTTAGATCTTTGCTAGAACACTGAGGATACACCTATATTTGAGTGGGAGGTCTGAGTCCCAGCTCACATAGACATATCCTCGCTAGCTCTGCTTGAGCTAAAAACAGCAGTGTAACTTGAGCAGCAGCTCGGGCTTGCTGCCAGAGTACATACCCAGGTGCTAGCTTCATGTGAAATACTGAACAATAGTGATGCTTAGTTGGAACATTTTGGGGGGGATTATATTTTTTGTCTGCATATCACAGTGTTGTTCTGTGCTCCGCTGTTAAAATGCAACCCCACCACCAAAAAGAAATACATTATATTTATATTTGAAAAGTAGCTACAGAGCAGATGCAGTAGCTGCTTTTCATAGAAGGTGAAATTCACACCAGTACAGAGGGTTTACATAAAGCTGTCCCTGTGATTTATGCCCCAGGTCTTACGTGATATGGGAGGCCTTAACGAAACTCTGAACAAAGTGAGGAGCAGTCCTCCTCCTATTGACATCGATGGGAGTTTTGCTACAGTCCTCAAAGGGACTAGATTGGTCCTATCATGTGTCTTTTATAATTTGCTGGTCTGGAGGATTTTAGCCAATGTCTCACTATGGAGACAACTTGACAAAAAAATTAGAATGATTTCTAAACAGAATGTCACAGGTGCTTGTAAAAGCCGTTATAGTCAGAGAGAGAGAGCTACAGTATTCAGAGTATTGAGGTGTCTTCACTAAGTGTCACTGCTGCAGATAAGTTACTTGTGCTCCACTATATCAGACGTGGTGTCATTACAGAACTGACTGTCCATGTACCATTAGTGGCAGATCTAGTACTCTTAGAAACTGCAAATCTCTGACGGGCCTGCACTTCAGTGGTGGGTGACTTGTTTCCTATAAATGCTTTCTGTAAAACACTTAGGGAATTACTCAGGGTGAAAGATGCTCTGTGTAAATCATTAAGATAAAAAGCTACAAATTGTAATTAAACTAATTGCCATTATAGTGATTTGCATAAAGCTGCTTTTTTTTTAATGGATGTTTGTTCCCTACAGTGTTAAAACAAACCCAGTGATACAATATATAGGAAGTAGCATCCTATACAATAACAAATATTACAGGAATGGGCTGATTGTGACGCTACTTATTAGAGTATCCTCTCTTGTAGCTCCGGATATTGATGAATCTTCAGTGATGCAGCTAGCAGAGATGGGTTTCCCCTTGGAAGCCTGTCGGAAAGCTGTATACTATACAGGCAACATGGGTGCTGAAGTGGCTTTCAACTGGATCATTGCACACATGGAAGAACCGGGTCAGTAGTCTCAAGGGTTTGAATGAGACCTCGCTCTGCTGTGCATCTTACTTGGGTCAATATGAATTGTAACACCATGCATGGCAACCAAATCGTATCATATCCCTTTGAAAACTAGAGAACACAGACTTGTCATTCTCCTGATGTGCCATAGTGTTGGTAGGACTAGTACTCATTACTATAAACCTGATACAGAATCCAATCCAATCCTCTGAACACACACCGGGCACCCATTGCCCGGAGAAGGCACAGCACACCCATGTTGCACCAAAAGAGGTATCCTGTCCCCAGTGACAAAGTAGCTGGTGCTGAAAAGCAATGGTGGATCTACAGCCCCTTGCTGCTGGTCTTGGGATCAGAGTTGGGTATGCAGCTATATGCCTACCAAGTATGGGTTGTCTGGTACTTGGGTTTCATGTTGGGCCTTGCTATGATAAACCTGGCTTCTTTATTCCCTGGATGTGCCACCATGTAGCCTTGCTGCATTGGTTTCACCCCTGTAGCACACTGAGCTGTTCCAGACAGCACAGTGTGAAAGAATCCACATACATGCCTCTCTCATGTGCATACTCCTCTTCCTGCTTTTTTGGGCCTTCTATGCCCCCTCCTGTCCAGATTTGGCCCATAGAAATGAACTTTATACAGGTATTGTTGCTATTCTTGAGCTTCCATTCATTGTTTGGGTATGTATTGATGGGGTAAAAAAGTGAACTGTTTGTCTTTTCCAGATTTTGCAGAGCCATTAGCTATACCTGGCTATGGGGGAGTTGCTTCTGCCGGAGCAGCTGGTCTAGGGGCTATTGGGTTAGATAACCAGCCTCCAGAAGAGATGGTAGCTCTCATCACCTCCATGGGATTCCAGAGGAATGTAGCTATTCAAGCACTCAAAGCAACAGTGAGTCCCCAGAGAAATTTTGGATATATTTTTTTTTTTTAAGGCTGAAAAGACACATGTGCAAGGAAACTCATGAGATGTGCTCATGAAGAAATTCATAATTTGCTGGTGGATGTAGGGAAGCGAGGAGAATGGGGTCCTGAGGCCAGGTTGGCCCCCAAGATAGATTGTGACAGGGGTGAGGAGCAAGGGTATATGGATTTCAGGTGAGTATTAAGTTGGATGTGACAAAGAAGGGGAAGATAAGAAGAACTTGACTCCCCTTCCTATCTGTTCTGAAGTATTCTGGGTGCATGAGAGCAGTGTGTCCTGAGGATGGGGTGCTCTCCAATTACTTTCTTTGGGGTGTTTGTTGAAGAGTTGCAATCCCATCTCACATGACAGTGTTCTGACTCACCACCCACAGTTATCCAGGTACAGCGATCTTGTGGCCCCTAAGAGACACCCACCACGAGAGAGGAAAGGCCTCTTTCTGGGGGCTGGAGAGACGGGAGTCTTTACCTTTGTTTCTCTTTACATCTGTTCTGTGCCTCTCCAAAGCCCACCTCCATGTGGGATGATAACCAGGGAGGAGGGGGAGTTAACATTGGGCTCTTCTGCCTTCTTTTCTATGCTGTAATTTCCCATTTCCCATTAATACTAATACTTCCTCAGACAGCAACTCCTGGGCTGCACTGCCTCTTCCCAGCTATGTTGCTGGGCTCCCATCCAGTGTGATGTGCAGGAGCGCTCCAAGAAGCGTAGTCACTCACAGACAGCAGTTTCCCTTTCATGTGTAGTTCTGTGGCTTCCATAATATTTGTGATCTGAATGCAGAAACCATAGGACTAGGGCACTGGCTTTCACTTTTATTCCTGTATGCTGGTTGGGATGCTAGCATGGGTGGCTGGCAGTGTCTGTTGAAGAACAGTGCAATTCAGGCCTTTCCTAGCCAAATCACTTACTCTTTCCTGTCTGACTTCTCAGGACCTGTTGGTTGCATTGTCATGGTACCTAGGAGTCCCAGTCGTAGACTAGGACCCCATTGTGCTAGGTGCTGTACAAAAACAGCACAAAAGGACTACCCCTGTCCCAAAGAGCTTACAACATAAGTAGTGGTAAGCAAACCTTCTGTTCCAACAAGGGAATATGCTTATCAAATTAGGTAGAGGGCAATTACAAATGTCACTATTCCTGCATTTTGTGTGTATTGTAAACTACTATTTTGATTTAATAGGGATTGAAAGATTTAAACTGGCTTCACTTTAAGCCATTTATTAGAACCAAAATCCGAATCCCAGCCATTTTTTTATCCAGCATGGTGGGGGAGGGAAGAAGCATTGGAAATTACAGCTTTGGAAACCAAATTCTGAATGCTGGCTCCATCTAAATCATTGTGATTATTTATAGGACTGATACAGCCACTTTTCACATCAAATATAACTTTAAAAGCCCGTGTGCTTAAATTAATACTGTTATCCTGTGTAATCCAGCACCCTATCATTATTGGCAACGGCATATAGAACACTGAGCAAAGAACCATTCAGTCCGTGTGGTGCTGAAAATGCTGCAGGGAATCATTTAGTACTAAACAAATCCAATTATAGTCCTAGGTCAGGAGACTTGCACAGTGCCTGCTGAATACTCATGTTCATAGAGGCAGTGTGTCTAGCTCAAATGTACTGAAGGCTGTTGATCTCAGTCCTTGTTCTGCTTATTTAAAGATCAGTGTTTGTATGGCAGCTACAGTGTTGGTGAACGCGCTAATGGCTGGTGTTTTGCTCATTTGACTGCCAGAATAATAATTTGGAGCATGCACTGGACTGGATCTTCAGCCACCCTGAGCCCGAAGAGGAAAGCGAGTCTGCTTCAGATGTGATGGATATGGAAAATAATGCTAATGCCAACATCCTGGCAGAAGCAGGTTCAGAGGGGCCCAGGATCAAAGATGGGTCTGGAAGTAAGTTTCCCTCGAGTAGTGGCTTTAGCTATCATGCTGCAATGTTGCACCCTCATGTCCATCTTATATTTTATATCTAGAGCTCTTCTCTCTCTCTCTCTCTCTCTCTCAAAAAATGAGCTTCACTGAGTGTTTGGAGTGAAGTCCAAACAATTTGTTTTTAATCCTGTCTGTGCCACTGTGTGTGTGTGTGTGAGAGAGAGAGAGAGAGAGAGAAAGACCTTGGGCAAGTCATGTGACTTATTTGGGCCTCAGCTTCCCCATATGTAAAATGAGGATGATTCCAGTTTCTCAAGGCTGTTGAGAGGCTTACGGTTTGCAAAGTGCTTTGGCGTTCCTGGATGAAATGTGCTCTAGAACTGCACAGTATTAGGATTCCCATTCTTATTTCCAGACCATGTGATGAGTCACTTCTTTCTTCACTACTGCTTCTGTGAGAGGAGAATCTGTGCCCCACTTACAATAGCTGAAAATCTCTCTTAGGCCTTGTCTTCACTAAAGAAATGTAACGGATTTACATTGGCTATCTAGTCACTCTAGTGCGTATCCCTAACATGGGCACGTGAAACCAGTACACAGCATGATTTACATTGGTATAAAATACTTTGGTAAATTACCAGATTAAACTGGACTGGTGCAACCAGCCTACATTAGAGGTTGCACTGATGTAACTCCATTGATATTTGGCTCTCATTTCCTTAATGTAGGCAGAGCCTTGGAAAAGGTTGATTTTTGCCTGCAAAAAGGGTAGGCAAATTCAGGCAAAACCTCCCAGAATCCTGTTGCCCTCATGTCTGCATCTTGGCAGGGGGTTAGACTAGATGACCCTTGTGGTTCCTTCTAACCCTGTGATTCTATGTCGCAGTGCAATAATCCTCATGCTCTTGTGTTGGCATTGATATATCTGCTTTCACGGTGCATCGCCGCCTGGAAATCTTGTTGTCCCCAGCGTCATTGGGTATCCTTTACTCGTTTACTCTGCATAAAATATAATTTCCTTCTTTCATTATGAGGGGGGAAAATACGAAAATTCCCTGAAAGCTAATCAACCTAAGGATTCTGATGTTATTACAAACCACTTGAGCTCTAGGCCTTTTAGTTGATATGTAATCTGATAATCCATTTAATAGGAATCATTATCCTACATATCCATGCATGACTTCATTGATTTCTCTACTGGTTTTCCTCTGAGGATCTCATTGTCAGAAGTAATAGAGCTAAGTAAACCACAAGATGGGGCTATTGTACAGCAGCCGAGGAATGTAAAAAAGGCAAAGAATGATCATAAATCTAAATTTGTTAGTCTCTAAGGTGCCACAAGTACTCCTGTTCTTTTTGCATAAATCTAAAGGCACTGGGTCACTGCAGCACAATGGTCCTCTTAGGAAAGTGAGTAGCATTTAACATTGCCTTTCTAAAGAACTTTAATACCCGCTGTAACAGTCCGGACTCACCGCTGCGGCGCCTCTTGCTGGTCGTCCATGGGAATTAGCTCTTCCAGAGTCCGGGACCGCCCCCTGCAGGCTGGTGATCAGCCTTGCCACTGGCCCCGTGGGCCTCCCAGGACCCCGGTGCCCCTTTCTCTGGGTGCTGCCCCCTGGCAGTACCCCCACAGTTCTGGGTCTCCCCCTCCTAGGGGAAAAGGCAAAGAATGATCATAATGCCTAGGGGAACCCCCGCCCACTACCCCCACTTCACCTCAATCTTGGCTACTGCCCAATCTCCATCTAGCCCCGTTCCCTGGGGCAGACTGCAGTATCAGCCACTCATCACAGGCAAAGGGGTTCGGACCTGCTGCCTCTGCCTACCCGTGGGCTGCCCCCTGCAACCCAGTATCTAATAGGCCTTACCGGGCCTCGGGCTTTCCTAGGCCAGAGCTCCCTGGCTCCCTTGGCCTTTCCCCAGCCCTGCTCCACTCCAGATACTCTGCTCAGGTCCCTGCAGCCAGGTCCCTCCCTCTCAGAAGCTAGAGAGAGTCTGCTTGGGTTTCTGGCTCATAGCCTCTTATAGGGACCAGCCTGGCGTGATTGGGGCATGGCCCCAGCTGTTACTGCCTTCCCCAATCAGCTCAGGCTTTCCTTCCCAGCCTCAGCCCTCTCCCAGGGCTGGCTTTAACCCTTTTGGGCTAGAGCGAGTGACCACCCTGCTACACCCCCACATCAGTAACAGCAGTGTGTATGCTCACTCCACCTGTCTATTTCTGTTCCCCAGGTTATCGTCACTGTAATATTCTTACAAAAATAGTCTAAAGACCACATCAAATAATTGTTTGATTTTGTTTCTCTTGTAGCTTTTTAATAAGCTTTTAATAATAACTTTTAAATAATACTTCACTGTAACTATTACCAGTGTTACCTAGTAAAGGCCAAGCTGGGGACCGTGAATATATTTAGAGTGGGGGTTTACAATGAAGAGCATGGGAATTAGATACGTGTAATCAGACTTTGGAGGATGTGACCCTATTTTGATTATCTGAGATTCCGAGAATATACTCAGATGAAGTAAAATGGCCTCAGAACTCCCTCTCTGGGTCGAAACCCAAGTCATTCCCATTATCCAGTTGTTTGAAGGAGTGTAATCTGTTTAATTTTGGTCATGGCTGTATTTAGGCTTGGCAGAATTCCATTTTTTTAAATAATTTCACTGGATAATTAATACTGATGGCTATGGTTAAGCTCCCCACTCCCTGATTTTTGTCAATTTAAATTTTCACAGTTGTTGGAAATTTTGGGGGAAGGAGTGTGTGTCATTATTTAACGACAGTAGATGTTGAGTTTCAAAAAGTTAAATCAAATAGTTAAAATACAAATTGTCAACATCACATGTCAAAATATATGAAGTAAATATCCTTACATTGACAAATCATACCTGTTTTTACTATTGATTTGCTAGTCCACTCGTAACAAGCCTAATTCAAAAGTCTAAATCTGTGGATTTTGACCCTAGTAAGTTCTCAAACAGCATTTTTCTTCCTTTTGCCCATTTGTAAATTTAAATGATTATCAATGTAAATATATGTTCATCAGTTTGTGTGCATATGGTGAAATCAATATTTACCAATACAAATCTAATCATTCCAAGTCTAGTTATACTGTGTGGCATAAACAAATACAGAGTAAGATCTCCATCCCTGCTGTGCACAAAAGCCTTCTCTTCAGTTGTCCTAACAATGAACTCTTCATGGTTTTCTTCCTGTTGAGAAGCCATGCTTGCATAATATGCTGAAGCTGTTGAAATTATTATCCAAGGGCTTCCCCAAAATTTTAAAAATTATGTATGTTTGTGCGGGTGATGGTGTTAGAAGCCATACGGAGGACTCAGTGTGTCCTCTGACCATAGGCTACTCTAGGGTATAGTCCCTGTCTTTTTCATTTGATTTAAAGGAGTTCAAACATTCATATCCATGAACTCAACTAATTTGTGTGCAGAGCCAATTTTCACCACCCTTCGACTGGGCTGTATCTAAATAGTGTATCTTACATTTCAGTGATGTCTTGTGTGCATCAAGGTTGAAATCCATACCCTTGTCCTATCCGTTTTGTCTTTCATAGATTTGGTCATATGTTCATAGGTATAAGCTGATTCAGACAGTGTTGTTTGTACCCAGACATGTGTTGGTTTGTGCTGCATTCATGTTTGGTGAAGGTAAGTGCTACACGTGAAAGGGGACACCTACTGCTGGGTTAATAGAAAGTGTTTTTTGGGATGTGAGGTCTGAATCAAAGGTGCTTATATATCTGAAAATGCTTTTCTGTTTAAAAAAAAAAATTGTCCCTTGGCTCTGTGCTGCGGTTGTCAGCAATGGAGGAGTGACATTCATCACCTCTGATATTTCTTATGCAGGGTATGAGCTCTTTGGATTCATCAGCCACATGGGAACATCCACAATGAGTGGCCACTATGTTTCCCACCTCAAAAAGGAAGGAAGGTGAGTGGCTTTGGGAAAGGAAGGAAAGATTTGGTTTCTGGATGGCAGGCAGCTTCTGCATAGCATGTCCCCATACAAAAATATACGCGTGTTTGTTATCACGCAATACATTTCTGTTATCTCACTCAATCAGTGGAATGAAGGCTACAAATGTTATATAGAACTGCGCTTGGTTTTCCTTGTAAGCGTGTGTGTGCAAGTGTGTGTGTGTGTGTGTGTGTGTGTGTGTGTGTGTGTGTGTGTGTGTGTGTGTGTGCATGCTGAGGCTACTGTAATCTATACTAGGGACTGGGCTGGTATAGAACCTGGTTTTCTTTGTAGAGGGATATGTGTGCTCGCTGAGGCTGCTCTAATCTGTACCAGGGACCTGGCTGATGCAGAACTTGGATTCTGTTGCGCTTGCCACCCACCCCCTCCTCCCTAGCTGTGCGTCGAGCACTCTAATTTCTGGCAACTGGAAACCATCTCTGGTTTGCCTCCATGCCCTTCTCCTTTCTTAATTACTTAATTAACAAGAAGCCTGCTTCACCAATCACTTTGATTTTCATTGTGCCTCTTGTTTGTAAGTTGTCTGATTAGATTTTAAGCTTTTAAGGGTAGAGAGCTGGGAAGTCCTTAGTGTCTTGTTGGTGCCCTATTAAAGGAATAAATTACAGCACTTTAATCCTCTGGATACTCACCTTCCTATTTTCATTTCAGATGGGTGATCTACAACGACCTTAAAGTCTGTGCCTCAGAACGACCTCCCAGAGACCTGGGCTATATTTACTTCTACCGTAGGATACCAAGTTAGGCCTCAAATACGTTATTTGGCCTTAAGAAGCCATAAGCCTTTTTAATCTGCCAAAAAAAAAAGAGTATAAAAAATTAAAACAAAAAAACCTTGGACTGCCAAAAAAGCAAAGGAAAACATGGGATATTTATAGTTTATTTAAAAACACAGTCATTTGATGCCTTCTTAAGTGTTAGCAGGGAAATTTCTATTAGGTGGTGATGTACTGCAGGATATTTTAAATTGATATACATTAAAGGATACCTTAAAACTGTGCAGATTACTAATGGAGTTTGCAAATAGCTCATGGAGAATATGCATTTGTTTCATAACTACACTACAACCCAATTACTGCCCTGTGGTTCAGCTATGTTCTCGGAAGACCTTTGGGGAATGTACAGTTCTACAATAGTAGCTGCCCACTGCTTCCAACTGGAGAGTCCACACTGGTTCTGGATGTCACAAATTTGCCTGTGCTTCATGTATAATTGAAGGGGGAGAAACTGTTTTCCATCACAGAATATGCCTCAGTCACGATATTATTTTCAGTACAATAAGGAATGACTTATATAGCTATGTATATTAAAATGTAGTGATACAGAATGTTTTGTTTTGCCTCCTTGATGCTTGAAATCGAAACACACCAATGCAAAATTTGGAAGCTGTTAATCCCTTGTCAGTGCCCTATGCATTATGCCAAATAGAAATGGTGGGTTTTATTTTATGTATTTAA
Source organism: Chrysemys picta bellii (assembly GCF_011386835.1). Taxonomy (NCBI): domain Eukaryota; kingdom Metazoa; phylum Chordata; order Testudines; family Emydidae; genus Chrysemys; species Chrysemys picta. Next base: position 10,977,287 of record NC_088799.1, on the reverse strand, counting down.
TGTGCGTTTTTTTAAACACTTCTTGAAATCCTGTTATGTTTTTTAAATTATCCCAAGAGATTCAGGATTGCAAGTGGCTGAAGGAAACAGATATGCTGATTTGATAAGTAACTCTACCACTCAGGAATAACCACCACCATTTTCCTCCAAAGGCGTTAAAAAAAGAGGAGCAATGTCCCTTTAATTGTTGCAAAGAATTTTGTGCCCAGACCAGCTGAAACCGGCTCCATGACAAAGTGCTTGCAGTACAAATCTGCTTTTTTTGCCAAAGGTTGTTTAATTATTTAAGTTTCTTCAATGGATGGAGGAAATTGCTTGGTAAAATTGCTGATTTATTGATTTTTTTTTTTAAATTCATAACGTATCAACTTTCTAGAAACTTGCAAACACACTGATAATCTGATCTGCACAATACACCCCTTATACATGGGCTTCTGGGGTTTTTTGGCCTCTTGTTGTCCCATTTTCCCCCCATATTGTTTCCTTACTTCAATTTGAGTCATAAACAAGAAGGGGCCTGCGAGTGGGGGTGGGGTGTTAATTTGTAGTTGTTGAATAGTTCTGTTTTTAAAAAAATTACAATGGTGAATGTGTAATCTTTTTTGTTTCCAAAAAAAAAAAAAAAAATTCACAGTACGTTGGCTTCTGCTGAGAGACGGTTGGTAAAATTGCCTCTTATAATATTACTGATCCCTCAAAATAAGTTGGAACAGTCAAAAGAATCCATGCAGAGTGCAGGAGAGGCAGGGAGTTGTGATTATGTCATTCTGGTTACAACTAGGGCTTTTCTTAAATGTCTGACTAAAAACTGTTCCCGTAGTGTAACAAAGCCTGGTATAGATCACTAAGCATGGTAATACAGGCCTAGTTTTCCTGATCAGTATTTGATCTGAAAAGTGGTACTAGATGTAGAGAGAAATTCTAGTCCAATAATTCTGTAGTAATGTATGTGATGCGTAATCACTGGGAAAGCTTCCTCTATTTAACACCCTTCCAGGAACACTAGAATGGTGGTGTTTCACATTAGAAAGTGGCTCCCATAAGATTCATCTGCCTTGTCATTCTTAAGTAGTTTATTGTAGACAAAATAAAAATTGCCAGCAAATCTACTTGTTCCTACAGTATTTTGGCTGTTTGTGTCTTTCATTAGCAGTTGCCTATTCTGAAAATTGAATCAGGAAAGTACGCAGTGGCACATCCTGTATTTAAAGTGAAGGAGCTGAACTTTCAGATAGTTTTTATTTTTTTTTTATTTTTGCTTTTGGCAGTAAAAAAGGAAAAGATAATTTTCTTGCCCAGTTATATTTCAAAGAAGTGCAACAACAGCTTTCTCCTCTGCCTCATGAACTTAAAGGGCTATTTATAAACTGGAAAGGTCTGATATGCATAACCTTTTTATTTAGAGACCTTGGCTAAGTTACAGATCATGGGGTCTTTGCCATGCTCATTGTTAAACTGGAAACATGGCAAAGCTTCTAGGAATAAAGATGGAGCATGAACTCTCACAAACCATTTACTTGTATATAGAGACATCTAAAACTGGAACGACCGTGTGTGTGTGATATTAGTATTATATATTTAACATCAGGCACACTTAAAAATCTAGCAGGTGAGAAGCTGGAAAGTGATAGTTAAAAGAAAAAAAATTAGCTGGCTGTAATAGGTGCATTTTTAGTGTCTGCATTTCTGAAATCCTTTTAGTGCAAGTATTGTTCAGCCCTTTGTGCTGCGTAAGCTATAAGTGGGCAAACCTGCAGGGTGCAATATAGGGGAAAGGCTGAATGATCTTTCATGAAAATATAGCATTTGAAAATACCTTGAAGTTCTCCAGCTGTTTGTGCATTTTGTCCCCTCATCACTGTTTTCGCCTTCAAATATTCAATGTACTGTAAATTCTTTTTTCTTCTCTCTTTTTTCTTCAAAGATATGACTAAAGGTGAACAATGACATTGGTACATTAGGATGCAATCACCTGACTCTAGAACCTAGAGGGAGAGGTACACCTGTTTGATCCATTTAAGTCCTGATTTAGCAAAGCACTTAAGCGCATGCTCAGTTTCAAGAAGGGGGGTAATCCTATTGATGTCAATACGACTACTCCCTATGCTTAAGTACCTTGCTGGATCAGGGCAATAGGGAGTGACTTGAGCAATGGGTGATGGGAGGACTTGTGGTTCAGCTGGATTCCAGTAACTGTTTCAAGTTATTTTTTTTTATTTGTGTTGTGAACTTCTTGGGAGTAAAGGTTGAGAAAAAGAATCACTTTGGGCCAGATCCTCAAAGGTGTTTGAGCTCCTAATTCCCGTTGATATCAATGGGATTAAGGTCGCTAAATGCCTTTGATGATCTGGGTCTTTGAACCTAAAAAAGCAAGTTATTGAATCAGCTGAATACCATGAATCAAGAGGCACAAAGCAAACAGCTGTTTTATTGTTAGAGTTGGTTATAAATTTCTGAATTATGAAACTTTTGGGAGGAAGGGAAAATGTTTGACAATTCCCCATCCCCCCCCCCTTTTTTAAATCCTGCTTTATTTCTGATGGACTTTAGAACCCATTATGATTCACGGTGTCTGTCTTCAAAGCAGAAGTAGAATGTGATTCTTAAAATCCTTTTATCTTGTTGATTAAAATGTAATTAGGATATAATCTTAATTAAAAAATAATAAAGCCTTCCGACAGTCTGGGAGTCTTTGGACCTGATTCTCCTTTCCCTTTTATCAGTTCCACACTGGAGTACCTCTGCTGAGTTATTCCTAATTTACACTGGTGTAAATGAAATCTGAAGCAGGCCCTGTTTTTAGGAACTTTCAGCCTCATGGAGGTGCAGTAAAACTTGTGACATGGATGCATTAGGTCTTCATTGTAGCTTTTAGAGACAGACCTCCAGCTAATATCTTTGTTTTCCATCCCAGTGGCAGTCACCTCTGTTTTCTCTGCTATCTGACTTCAGATGCATTGAACGACTATGCAAAACATGTTGTAACTGGAAATGCCTTCTTATTCCCCTCCCATTCCCGCCGCCCCCCATTAACGGATCAGATCAATTTCTGATTCCTGCCACATCTTTTGAGGTTTTCTGTTGTGTCCTGGAAGTGTTTGTAATAGTTTATTTTGCACCATTCGGCATTGTTTGCTTGAAGCACTGGTAACATTTTGGAGAGTATTTGTTTGAGATGGGAAGGGATATGAATGATATATTGTTGCAATTGTTTTAAATTAAAAAATATTCTCACATCTTTGGGATTGTGTTGTCTTTTTTGCCTCTTTTTTTTCTTTGAAACTTCACGTTAACTGAGCAGCTTTTGGTGGTGCCAGTTCTCACAGTTGTGAACCTTCTGATATCTGGTGTTTTCCTTAAAGCCCCAACAACTGGAGCAGAGGAGGTACATGAGAATCTTCACTCTCAACTAAAAAAAGAAAAGAAAGAAAAAGGTAATTTCTAGCCTTGATAGTTGCAGAGAAAAGATTGAAAACCTGACCCTAGGCCTCCCTGAAGATTCAAAAAGCAAACAAGGAGAACCTTAAATGTATTATTTTTAAAAAAATCTCATGATTTTTAGAGACCTGACCTGATTTTTGAATGCTTGGGGCTGGCAATATTGATCTGTGCAAGCTCCTTCCATTCATACATAGGTTTCTACTGTTTTCTTCTAGGTTAGGCCTTTCTAAGTGTTTGTCTGTAACCTCTCAAATCCGTCTTTGGATATTAGACCTGCTTTTCATCAAATTACAAATGCTTTTTTGAGGATTCTGCTGCTCAATGTGGGGCTAGGCCATAAAAAGATATGTTCCACTCTATATGCATCCGAAGAAGTGGGCAGTAGCCCATGAAAGCTTATGCTCTAATAAATTTGTTAGTCTCTAAGGTGCCACAAGTACTCCTGTTCTTAATGCAGGAGGAGATAGCATTCCAAACATGACTCTGACGTGGCTTTCTCTACAGAAGCACAGGGGTTGAGGGCAAGTTAGGGCATGGCCATGGCCAATGGGTCTATAATATTGTGGACAGACTGGCCATAGCCCCTTAAGTATGTGGGGAGTTCAGGATGGCTGTCATTACTATAAAAAGGAGGATGGTTCAGGGGTTAGGGTGCTACTCTGGGAATTGGAAGACCTGCGTTCAGTTCCTTGCTCTATCACAGATTTCTTGTGTGACCATGGATAAATCCCTCTGGCCATGTCTATGCTACTTCCTATGCGCACGGACGGATTTTTTTTCTGTCAATGTAGTTAATCCATCTCTCTGAGATGGTAGCTAGATGGACAGAATAATTATTTTGTCAGTCCAGCTGTCTATATGCTGGGGGTTAGGTTGAGCTAACTACAGTCCTCAGGGTGCAAAATTTTTCACAGCCTTGAGCAACATAGCTATTTGAGCTAATTTTTTAAATGTAGACCCAGACCAGAGTGTCTCTGTGCCTCAGTTCCCCACCTCTAAAATGGGATCATAGCACTTTGCCTTTCACAAGGATGACGTGAGGATAAATACGTTAATGCCTCCTGCAGCGATTAGGATCTGAAATCTGAGTAGCTGAGAAAGGATGTAACAAGACCTTGATCTGTGCTTTTAAAGTATTAGAGGGGGTAAGGACACATCCTGAGCATTTCATAAAAGTGATATAGCGGTTGCTGTGGTGATGGCACGAGGTACTTTAACCTCTAGAAATAAACCTCTGATTCCTTTGTTATGGTCGGGTTTTGGTGTCGGAAGGAGACAACGGACACAAACAGAGTCTTGTTTTTTGACAGCCTGGCTAACAAAGAGCAAAAGGTTTGACATACATAACTATGGTCCACACAGAGCCTTACTGAGTGTACCTTACACAGCATTGGAATTTGGGCCTGTGATGGGGTGTGTAAACTCCAACCTGGCAGTGACAGGATTAAGGGGAGCCGGAGAACCCTATTAGCCCATTATGTGGCACCTAGAGGGGAGAAAGATTAGACCCAGGTGGAGAGAACCAGACCTGGTAGTTCATATAAAGAAAGGACTGCAAGGCCAATAGGGGGCTGAGAGAAGAGAGTGCCAGAGAGCTTATCCCTGGGTCTGCCCCTTACGGGAGAATCAGCAAGAGGGAAGGGTTCCAGGCAGCTGCCAGAGAGGGTAGGAACCACCCTGAGAAAGCTCCTCGGCAACAGACTGGGACAAGCCGCAGGGAGAGACGAAACTTCAGGGAGAGAGGACTGGAGAGCACAGCTCCATGACTGACTCCTGCAAAGAGGCAAAGGTAGGAATCAGCCCAGGGAATCAGCGAGGGATCATAAGAAACAGGCCCTAACAGTTTATCAGAGGGGCCTTGGGCTGGAACCCAGAGGAGCAGGCAGGCTGGGGTTCCGCTACTGGAGTGGAGGTGTAGGCCCTGGGAGTAAAGGAGTCAGGCCTATTGAACCTAGAGGTGCCAGATACCAGTTTTCGACTGGAACGTCCGTCAAAAAGGGACCCTGGCAGCTCCGGTCAGTACCAGTGACCAAGCCATTAAAAGTCTGGGCAGGGAGGCTAAGGCAGGCTCCCTGGCTCCGTGCGGCTCCTGGAAGCAGCTGGCATTGCCCTGCGGCCCCTAGGCTCAGGGGCAGTCAGGGAGGCTCCGCGTGCTGCTCCCCTCTGAGCGCCGGTTCCGCAGCTCCCATTGGCTGGGAACCACGGCCAGTGGGAGCTGCGGGGATGGTGCCTAGAGGCATGGGCAGTGTACAGAGCTCCCTGGCCCCTCCACCTAGAACAGTGGTTCTTAAACTTTTGTACTGGTGACCCCTTTAACACGGCAAACCTCTAAGTGTGACCCCCCCTTATAAATTCAAAACACTTCTTTTTATATTTAACACTATTATAAATGGTGGAGGTGAATCAGGGTTTGGGGTGGAGGCTGACAGCTCGTGACCCCCCATGTAATAACCTCGCAACCCCTGAAGGGTCCCGACCCCCCGTTTGAGAACCCCTGACCTAGGAGCTGGACATGGCGGCCACCTCTGGGAGCCGCCTGAGGTAAGTGCCACCTGGAGCCTGCACCCCACACTCCCTCCTGTGCCCCAACCCCCTGCCATAGCCCTGAGCCCTCTCCTGCACTCCAAATCCCTCAGTCCAGAGCCCCTTTCTGCAACCCAAACCCCTCATCCCCTGCCCCATCCCAGAGCCTGCACCCCCACCTGGACCCTCACCCCCTCCTGCACCCCAACCCCCTGCCCCAGCTCAGAGCTCCTGCACCCTGAACCCCTCATTTCTGGCCCCACCATGGAGCCCGCACCCTCAACCGGAGCCCCACCCCCTCCTGCACCTCAACACCCTGCCCCAGCCTGCTGAAAGTGAGTGAGGGTGGGGGAGAACGAGCGGCGGAGGGAGGGGGATGGAGTGGGGGCGTGGGTCCTTGGAGAAGGGGCAGGAGTGGTGCCTCGGGGCAGGGGTGGGGTAGGGGGTGGGGCAAGGGTGTTCGGTTTTGTCTAATTAGAAAGTTGGCAACCCTAATTGAACCCAGACTGGGGCTGAAGGTCTGGTACATGGTCACTAAGATGCTGGGATTTTTGTCTGGACTTTTTTACCCTGGAAGGGGTGAGGCTCTAAGCCAGAGGGGCTGAGTTCCACGAAGGAGCAGACCACCAAATTGTCCGAGTAGCTGGCGATGGGGCATTAGACAAAATTCCATCTAGATTGAAGTCCTGACTTTGACAGTGTCTGGTATAAGATGATGCAGCCCAAGGTGCAAGAAACCTGTAGCAGGCAATTGTGAAATAACTTTTCCTTAGGAACAGTTCCTTTTTAACACCCAGTCACTTAGGGCCAGATTTTTACAAGAGCTCAGCATTTTGGGAGCTGAGCATATTTTAAAATCTGGCTCCAAATGTGGGTTGCCGAGGGCTTGAAAATCTGGCTCTTATTGGGCGGCTTATGCCCCAAACTATGAATGTTTTTTATATCCCTTCATTATAACAGTTATGTTAGCCTGTCTAATATAACTGCAAATCAAATTGCAACAAGAGAAAATTATTTAAATTCATAGATGCAGGTTTCTTTGATAAATGGCAAAGTACAAAAGTAATAGAGAATGCAGTGGCTGCTGAGATTCATTAAAGGATGGCACTGCTGAAGTAACTGGTCAGTTCAATAAAAAACAGGCCGTAGCTTCCTATTGGAGCAAAAAGGCTAAAAGAAAGGAATCCATTTGTTAGTCAAACCGTAATGTATTTCAGTATTGGCTGGGCACGTGCTGGAGGAGAAGTGGAAGGAAGTGTGGACGGAAAAGTAGCTTAGGTGCCTTATGGCATAACATTTTATTTAGTGAAATAACTCATGAAAAAGAGATTTGTTAGAGAAGTTAACATTGCTGCACTGGAGCTGTGTTAGCTAAAATGACAACAATGTCCCTCACTTCTGTTGTGGCACCTGTAACATGGAGTGGCTAAAGGAAGCTACAGGTTGTGACTTGGTTCACTTGGCTTCCTGTAAATGCACTTTGTTAGAGGGCTCTGTAACCATAAACGCAGTGTGGCTTCAATTTTTTACATTTTAGGGCCAAACCTATAAGTCTACTGGGATTTCTGCCCGAGTAAGGACTGTAGGATCCAGCCCTTAGTTCCTTCATGACAAGTGTCTTTAACATGTGACTCATCCAAACTTTGGCTGAAATAGGTGGGAGGCTGTATTAATGTCAATTCTAAGTCTCACCCTCTTGCAGATCATGTTCGGTTCCTGTTTACAGTGTTACAAACATAGATTCTATCCCTTATCTAATTTTAGTGTTCACAGGGCCATGTAGTGGTTGTGCTATGAGGATGCATCTTTATTCAACGTCAGATCTATTCTCCAGCAACTGTTTGCTGGGTTCACATCAAGGCTAAATCCTGAGGTCACTGCTCTGGCAAGCTCCCATTGAGGTCTATGACGGTTTGCTTGAGTGAAAACATAGGAAAAACTGAGTATCTCCAGAATGAGGTTAATGTTCTTTTTGGCTTTTCCCTTCAGATCATAGGCTTCTCAATGCTACCATGCACTGAGCAATTTACAGTGTACAAGGAAAAAGGAAAAGCCTTCCCAAAGCCTTCTCTGCATATTATTATGATGACAATCAGTTGTTAATGTCTCAAACAGGGACATTTTGAAGAACAGAACTCTGAAATCTGAATTTCCCGCACCTGTATTTTACAGTTTGTTTGACAAATTTATTCTAAATATATATGCATCTTCCTAGTGAAAGACTTTTAATCACTAAAACCCCAACCGATTTCTTTTCCAAAGACCCTGTGACATAATATTCTTAATTCGTTAGAGTTTCCTGAAGATACAACTTCCATGATTCCAATGGAAAACTCAGAGAATATTTCAATACACCTGCAATTCTGAGGGGACAGAAAATGCCTCAGAACAGATGTTCAGCTGGTGTGAATGTCACTGTTCTATTAACTTCAGTGGAGCTATAACAGTTTACATCAACTGAGGATCTGCCCCCTAATTACTAAGTAGATGTGGCCCAATTCCCCTGTCACTTAAAATGGCCCTGCACTATTTAATTCCATGGACTTTAATGGAGTTACTCCTGATATACAGCAAGAAAAATGGGAGGAGAATCAGGGCCTTTATCTTTATTTTAATGATATTTTATAGTTGCATTGTAAGTATTACGGGTTTCATGTTTTAAAGCATTGTTCAATTGTGTTTGTTTTTCTAACCATATGGGAGCTGGTCGAAAGGCTAATGAATCAGTTGGAGAAACTTCCATTGACTTCAGTGGACTTTGGCTCAGATCTGTGATGAACAAAACCACCTTGTCATGTCTGAACTTTAACCACAGAAACACATCTCTGCTTCCAAATAGCTAGGAATGAAAACCTCAGATTTAAAAGAAAAAAAAAAGTCATTTATGAATATGCTCTGAGAAGTAAGTTCCCTATTTAATTTTAAGCAGAAACAACCAAAGCCCATCTTCAACTGCACAAGAAATCTGTCAAGTATTTGAAGCCACAGACAAAGTTTATTTTAAAACATATTTAAAAATTGCACAGTTATAAATACAATTTAATATGTGGAAAAGAATCACAGGAAGGCATGCTTCCAATACAGTACAAAAATACTACATTAACTGTGGTGCTCTGCAAATTGAAATCTATAAGCTTAATAAATTAAACACATCAATATACATACAGTTCATTTGTAAGGAAGTAGTTTATTTTAAAGAGCAGTGCAAGAGAACGTCAAACTGAAGCATCAGTCAACTGCAGCTCTGTGTTTTAATATTTATTCGCAGCTAGTAATGCACTGAGTATACAGAGGCAAAGTTACCTATTGTGAGAGACTAACCTGCCACCCCATTGTTATGTATAAATGCAGATTGCTCAGTCTGGGTCAATTTGAAACAGAATGTAAATATTCAAATATAGGGTTAAATTTGGCTTTAGTTCACACCTTTGCATCCTTAGGCCCCGATCCTTCTAAGGCTTACATCTGTACTTAACCATGGGTCTACAGTGTATAAAGTTGAGTAGGCATGTAAGTCTTTGCTGGATCATGGCATTTGTGAAATCATTGTGGTTGTCCATTGTGGGCGTAACTATGAACAGACCTTATAATCTCTTCTTTCCTGTCTGCCGTAAATTGGCTTAAAAATAAAGTCCAAACCTGGTGCAAGATGTAAGGACTTTTTAAAACAGTATGCAGCATATGGCAGAAGAAGCACAGAATGTCTTTCAAAACAATATATTTTTAGTTTAGTCTAGATATGTTGCACTCAGATATATAAAATATATATAAATATTTTGATTTTTCTAAATTTACAATAGAGTACTGATATTAAAAAGGCTGCTAACTTAAAGATATTTTTCGGCCAATGTAAACAACAAATTCTGCAAAAGGGGTGGGGAGCGGGAGAGATCAAAGCATATGAAAGTCCTCACCTGGCAAGCTCGCTCAATGGGACTGCTTATATGTGAGAGCTTTTGCAGGATCAGGGCCTACCTTAGTAAACTTCAGATTCCTTCTGATTCTTCCTCCATCCCCTCTCCCCCAGCAGTTATTGCTATTCCGTGTTCAGACCCTGTAATCTTCCTCCTTTTTAATATTGTCACATGTTCTTTTTTCCTATTGTCCATATTTGATCCGCTAACTAAGAAGGTAACTAACTTGCATTTCTTCTAGAATGTTTTCTCTGAGAGCGTGCAGCTCTCTGTCCCCAATATATTTTCCCTTTCCAATGAAAGAGAGAGTAGAAGAGGGCTATAATAAGGTATTTTATTTCCAGCCTAGATGTTAATACTGTATGATGTATCCACAAGAATCTTTGTTCCTATGTGACTCGTTTATATTTTATAAACATTTCTTGAATGGGCCTGGAGTGAGATTGCTCCAGGGCCACTTTATGGTCCAATCCAGTTCTCATTGGCTCCAATGGGGATTGGACTGGTCCCTTAATTATTTACACCTCTATTGTGGCTGCCAGTCAGGCAGTCAGTTAGTGCCAGTTGTGTTGTGGTATGGATATCTGTGTACTATGAATGGTAGTGAGATCACCTATCTAATCAGTCAGTGTTAGTCACTGTCTTTCTGTGTGACATATAGGCCCAGTTTTTCCAAAGGGGCCATTATTTCTGAGTGCCCAGCTTTGAGGTTTGAGATTTCAATAATGCTGAGTGCCCACAACTCTACTTGAAGTCAATGGCAGCTGCAGAAACTCTGCACCTCTGAAATTCAGGGCCTATGTCTTTCAAACTGTGTACCTGAAAATTAACTTCCACGGATTTAAGTGGACACATTTGAAAATTATGGCCACAATAGCAGTAAGCCATGATGGTTACTGTCTGCTTTGAGATGGTTCTGGGAATCAGATGCTCTGGTTTGGTGGCATCTGTCCTAAGTCTGTCAAGAAAAGCTTAAAATCTGAATCTGAAAATCCAAACTGCCAGTTTTCAAGAGGGGTAGGCCATCCCCCAGTCTCACGGCTCCTTAATGCTTGTAAAGATCAATATCCCAAAGAAGCGGCTGCAAAAACCTTATACCAAGGATTTCTGCAATTAATATAATTAAACATTAAAAGCAAATGTGAAATCGACAGCGCAAAGTAAGCTATAAGGATGGGATTTTCAAAAATGGTCAGCATTGGTCTAATTTTGCCCCCACTGATGTCAACAGTACATCTCCCATTTTAGAGCTGGACCAGTACTTTTTAAAATCCCATTCAAAATAGCCCATTACAGAAATTAATAGTTAAAAACCACCCATGTTTGAGCTTTAGTCATGCAATCTGTAAATTTACATTCAAATTATGTATCTTGCATGCTTTGGGTTAATATGTTGGTATGTTCATATGTGAATACTGTTCCATGCAATATTTTTGTACCTGAGGCTATGTATTTCTTTAAAAGAAAATAAAATTCACATTTTTACAAACCTTGTATCTAAGCCCATCTTAAGAAAACACTATTAATTAAGAGAGAGAGAGAGAGATTTGTTTGAAACCTCAATTTAATTTTAACTGGACATAAAAATAGTTTCTTGACTGGGAGAGAGGATAAAAGAAACAGGAAAAAATGGGGTTGGTTCAAAAACAAGTATTAATAACTTTTTACATCATAAAATACTAGGTTTGCTTTTCTCCTGAGAAAGGGCATCCACTGAAGATAACTGCACATCAACTTAAGTACACAAGAGACCCTGTTCAAAGTGTGTTGGAGTCATTGCAATGTATAGACATAACAAGAAAGGAGCCCCTTACTCTCACTGAGTAATTGTACTCCACAATATTCCCATTGACTCCAGTGGGGCTACTCATGGTGTAACATAGGCTGATCAAGGGTATGACAATCCAGCCTTGGATCAGTACCTGAATACATGCACTAGATCTGATCCTGCAAAATACTGAGCACCCTTGACTCCCATTGAAGACAACAGGATTTGAGGGTGTTCAGCATCTTGTCAGAGCAGATCTGTGGTAAGATCACCAATACCCTAAAGCAGCGGTTCTCAACCTTTTTCTTTCCGAGGACCCCCAACATGCTATAAAAGTTCCATGGCCACCTGTGTCAGAACAACTGTTTTTTTGCACATAAAAGCCAGGACAGGTATTAAGGGGTATGAAGTTGGGCAATTGCCCGGTGCCCCATGCCACAGGGAGCCCCACAAAGCTAAGTTGCTCAGGCTTCAGCTTCAACCCCAGGTGGTGGGGGCTTCGGATTTCTGCCCTGGGCCCCAGCAGGTCTAATGCCAGCCCTGCTTGGCAGACCCCCTGAAACCTGCTTGCGGGCCCCCAGTGCATCCCAGACTCTGGTTGAGAACCACTGCCCTAAAGGCTCTGCAACTGGGAATGTGGTTTAAATGGCACGAAATACATATTATATAGAAAAGACTCCAAACCTTAGAATAAATTAATTACCTAGATAGGTAACGAATCTCTTCTGGAGCAACAGGAGAGTAATGAGAATGGAAAGCAGAAAAGTGGGATTAAGAAAAACCAAAGCAGCACTGCCATTTTGGGTCAGACGACAGTTTCTTGACCCTGTCCCTAAGGTGACTTCTCCATCCTGCTGAGAGAGGCAACGGTCACAATGTGAAATTGCTATTTTGTGTTGCAGCTGAGCTCACTGCACTCTCAACAATTATTTTTAGCTTTCTCACAATTGACCCAACTGTTGACCTGCCCCACAACAGACCAAATAGGCAGCAAGATAACGGAATACTTTGCACTCCTTGTGCTTTTCATCTAGTGATATCACAAAGGTGGATGAGAATTATTTCCCCCTTTTCACACCTGGGGGTAAATGAAGGACCCAAGGAGGCTGTGATTTGCCTAAACTCTGTGTATATTTCTGTGTATCTTTTTTCCCCATTCCCTTTCTTACTCCTTTATTTGATCTCTTATATGTTTTCTGTGGAGCTTCCCTTTGTTTTCTGGTCGTTCCAGTTTCCCCCTCTATTTCCCTACTCACCATGTTCTGTGGTATTAAGGCCCAAATGCAAAATCTGATAAACAGCCTGAATATTCTTTGTGTCCCTTCCCCCAAACACTCTATTAGCAGGGCATGGAGCGCCAATTCTACTGCTCTGTGGCTACGACTACAATCCATGTGCTGTTATAGCATTTATTCCTGCTTCAACTTAACCCCTAACACCTACACAGTTTTGGACAGTGAATCTATGCAGTTGGGCATCCACTGGCCATACACAACTGGACAGCAAGCATAGGGTTGAGCCTCTTAGGAGCAGCTCAGTTGGCCATTCAGTTCCCTTAGCTGGTCACTCCTGTAACCCCCATGTACTGCAGAACTGCAGTGCTTCTGCTAATTTGGCATCCTTACATGCCTATGGGAGGCAGGTTTGGTTTCTCTAGCTTTGTGCATGCAACTCTCAATGTCAATTGTATGTGTATATGACCAGGGGAATACAGATTTGAGCTAGGTCTCCCCTGTTAAATCAGTAGACATCTGCTTTCCCCCCTCCTTGTTCAGTGGTGGTGATCATGGGGTGTAACCAGAACCCTACATTTAAAAACAAGGTAATAAAGTAGCCACTCTACTAATAGATGGTCCAAAACCAGAGGTATTGTGAACTACTGTCAGTCTTGAAAACGAACCTTGTTATTTTATCTGCAAAAATTCAGGCAGTTAAATTGTTGTTTTGGACGGCATAAAAATAAAACTTCAGCAGGGCTAGACTTGCCAGATTTGTAGTAATATAATTATCCGTACAGAGATGTTCTGAACGAACTTGTGTGATGGGAGAGCAAAAAGCTAGATCTGAGCTTTTATGCCTTTGCTCTATTGCCTCTATCCAGAACTGCCTCCTTCCTTTATTACCACCCAAAAAAACACTCTTTCCAGATTTCAATTGCAGGACACCCTCTGCTCTGCCTCATTGAGAGCTGAGAATTGTCATCATACATCACTGTCAAAGCAAAAGAGAAAACTGTTGTCAGCTGATATGAATTTAGCAAGCTTGCTTCAGCTAAAATGAAAAAAGATTTCCCAGCCAGTATTTGGTATTCACTGCTTAAAGGAAAACTGTAGTTGTCCGTTATTATACCCATATTTATTTACAAATACCTGCCACTGTTTCAGCATTTCTCCATTCTGTGGTGCACCTCTGTGTGGGGCTGTTATTTTAATGATACATTCTTAACTGATGATTTTTAGTTACTGTCTTACTCTTTGTGATTACAATATTGGATAATGATCTCACTGCACATGAAGGGGTGGGGGCTGTTGTCTGGCTTGTTGGAAAAGGTGTGTGCCCCTTTAAGCACTAGAAAGCCAGCGAGTTATTTTCAGCTGCTGCTGCAGACCAGGTCAGCTAACTTATTCCCTCTCCCCCCAGTGACTGAAAGCGGTGGGGGACTATATAGGTCCATGCCAGTGCAAGAAAAGCCCTCTTTTATCTGAACCAAGCAGAGCAACACCTACCCTCCCACCCATGGAAGTAGTGAAATACTGGGTTTTGTCAGGATCCACTGTGGGTATTGCGCTAGTCATGCCTTTCTCGGGGGGGTGTCTGCAAAGGAACTTGCCCCTCACTGCCAGATTGGCCAAGGTGAAGTGGTTTTTTTACCATTCCCATAGCAGGTGGTACCCCAACTTTTCCTCTTGCCCCCCACTTACCAGTAATGGAATGTGCCACGCTCCCCCGGCCAGGAGCAGGAACAGGGCCAAAGCGGAGCTGGGGGCAGAGCAGGGCTGGGTAGTGCTCCTTCCCTCCCCCCCAGGGCCAGGGCCCCGCCACACCCCCGGATGTTCCTCTGTGCCCCTCTAGGGGACACGCCCCACAGTTTGTGGACCACTGCCATTGCAGGTTCAGGGGGTCTTAGCTGGGCAAACATGAAAGGAGAATGGTGTTGCAACTCATTGTGTAAACATTGGGCAGATGTCCAGTGCAAGTACTCCATAGGCAAGGGATACAGTGATTAGATAAAATGGATTAGTCAGGGATTTATAGGAGGTATTCCTTAAAGGAGCAGAAACAGGATGGGGGTTTCGGGGATCCTATGACTGAAACATCAGGGAGCTGACCTCTCCTCCTCCATAGCCTCCCCCCACCCTCATTCGAGGTGTGGGGGGGGAATGGTGAGGTCTCAGCAGCAGCTTGGGTGGGGACCAGGAAGCAGGGCTGATGGAAACCCCCTGGGGTATACACCTCTACCCCAATATAATGCTGTCCTCAGGAGCCAAAAAATCTTACTGTGTTATAGGTGAAACCACGTTATATCGAACTTGCTTTGATCCACTGGCGTGTGCAGCCCCGCCCCCCTGGAGCGCTGCTTTACCGTGTTATATCTGAATTCATGTTATATTGGGTCGCGTTATATCGGGGTAGAGGTGTATATTGAAATGATTATGGAATCATGTGCACTGTACACTTTTATCTGCTGGCTATTCCCAGACATTTAAGAATAAAATTGTGCTCTGATTAAACCACATCCAATGTCCTCCTTCTGGCATAGCTAAACAAGGAGTTTTCCTTTAAGTGGTTGCTCAAAATAAGAAACAACTGCAAGAAACTTTTTATTTGTACTAGTGAAATAGACCCCCTTGCCCTACAATCTGTGCAGTGGCTTTTTTGATACAGCTCTTTGGGGGCGGCGGGGGGGAGGGGAGGTTAAAATGTCATTTATAGGGAATGTGTTACTTTCCCTGCTTTCACCTGCAATAGCTACTCTGTCCTGTCCATTCCTGAACACAAACCAACACAGTATATTTTTAATGTAAAAATGGTTTTCACTATTTAGAGAAAGTACTAAAAAAAAAAAAAACCCAACCCACAATGCTTGAAAATTAACTCAGTACAACTCTATAAATCTGTCTTGGATGGATGGATGCCCCCTGTGCTATACATATGCATTGTACCCAATCCCTAATATGTGCTGAAAAACTCATGTTGAAGTCGGACTTGAAAGTGCTCAGCACTTCATAGGAAGCATTTGGAACCTTGTCGATTCAGGCTGTATTGTAGGAGCTTTAAACGCTGATGAAAACTAAGGTCTTGATTCTGCAACCATTGAGGTCAATCAGAGTTTTGCCATTGATTTCAGTGAGAGCAGGATCAACCTCTATAGCCCCTGTCCTGCAGTCCTTATTCAAGCAAATCTTTACACTTCAGTGGAAGTTTCCCCCCAGAGTATGGTCTGTAGACATCCGCTCCTAAACGGGTTCTTCTTTAGTTCCTGCGGAAAGCTGAAGGAAGAGATTCATTTTTTTTTGACATTTACCTCCAGTTAATCTGTATTTTTGTGTGTGTGTGAAACTACTGGTACGTGCATAATAAATATTCTATTCACTTGAGATTATAACTGATACCCTATTTGCATTTTTAACACTAGGATTTGGAAAGCTATCTAGTGTCAAGAAGTTATATTTGGTCCTTTATGCCAACATGGCTATATATATCTATATATCGCCTTAAATCTTTTGTTCCTACTTTAAAAATAAATAAAAGCACAGCATACATTTACAAAAAGATTAAAGTGCTTATGCACATACACAGGCCTGAAACCTACCAGGACCTCCACATAGGCAGAGTCCTGCTCTTTGCAGGATTGGGGCCGTAATTGGTACAAACAACATTTCTAGTGCAAATTACTGCTTCTGCTTACAAAGCTCATCCTTCTAGTAAAGAAAGAGCCCAACCCTGTAAATCCTCCATGTGCAGAATTCCTCTTGAATTCCATCTCCGAGGGCCTGTGAATTAGGTCCAAAAATAAAATTGAATCAAGGTACCTTTACAAACAAAGCCCTTATTGATTGCCAGCGAATCTATTCATCACAAAATATGTCTACCATACATGTACCTCCTGTCAGAGCTATGTGGAAGTAGGACCTTGAAGAGAGTGGCCAACAAACAAACAAAAGTATAGGGACTCCACATTGTAGGGGCGTGCGGTGTCAATTTAGTGCACTGGGCAATAAGGTTCCTTCAATGTGCTGCTTCCCACTCTAATGTGCAACAATGATTATTAGGTTTTGTCTTAAATATATTTTCTCTGTATAGGTGTGAGTGTATATATATGCATATCTTGCATGGGATGAAGGTTCTTCGGGTATGACTGCTTCATCTAGGTCAGGTCTTTGTCAGATTAGCTGCTGTTCATTTTAATCCTTCATTTGAGTTCAATAGTATTTACAAAGTTTTGTGCTTTTGAAGATTTCCAGGAATTGGGTGATGTCTGGTAGAACTTCCCCTAGTGTTCTACGGCCCACGCTCTTTTGGAAAGTGTCCTTGGTCATTTTGAAACTGGTAACGAAAGAGTTTTGTATTTCCTAATACATCTTAGTGACTTGGCTGCTTTTGTTTTTTTATGGCTCTAGGTTAAAAGCTCTTAACAGAACATCCAGATCACCCAAATTAGCGGCTTGAAATAGTTCTGGCTGGTCCATCATAGACAGAGCGATTCTGAGAGCTGCCCAGATATTGCCTGAAATTTCCGGCTGGGGAACCTGCTGTTGATTCCTGCTTTTTCTTTGCAAACTGAGAGCAGTGAGAAAATTGCTGACAGCCTCTCTGTGGGGGAGGAAAGAAAGGCAACATCCGCATATTACAACATAATCTCTTTTGTTTAAAAAATAAAGTATATTTTGTCTTCCTTCTAAGGCATTACAGTAAAATCAAACACATTATCTGACAACATGGGAGACCACAATCTCTTTGTAGTATTCTTGCTTGATCTGCCTTTAACAATTCCGGACAAAAGTGTTGCTGCAAGACTTCATTGTTATGTATCAAAAAGGCTGCACTTGTGTAGTGATGCAGAGATGAACCTACTCAAGTGCCTGGGGAAATTCTCCTTAGTGTGGCTATGAATTCCATTATACATGTGCCTTGTTATCTTAATTGTATTGTTGACACTTGGGACTCTTTTTACACAGACCTGGATTTTACCCTTGATTCACACAGAGAACCTGGTCTGTGTATGAAATGTATATTGAGCCATAGACTTACAGGAAAGGGATTTATGGAGAGAGACCATCTTGTTTTATGATCTGATAGGCGTGTATGGATGGTCCAGTCGTTTGAGTACTGACTTGGGAGACACAGGTTCAATTCCCTGCTCCATCACAGATTTTCTGGATGAGTCACTTAATCTCTCTGGACCTCAGTTGCCCTTCTGTAAAATGGGATAATAGCACTTCCCCATTTCACAGGGGTGTTGTGAGGATAAATACTTAATGACTGTGAGGTGCTTGGAGACTGCACTGATGGGGCCAGATAAAAACCTAAGATAGAAGCGAACAAGGCTGCTGGCACACCTGTTCACTGGCTAGGCATTTTGATGGCAAGCATCAGCCCAGCCCCTTCCAGGTCCCCACCCAAGCCACTAAAGGGCAAAATCCCCACTTTCAAATAAACCAAGTGCCTGGAATATGCATTTAATGGTAAATGGGTATGTGGGACTTTATTTCCAGGAAATAAACCAAACTGTTTGGCTGCCTCCTGAAATAATTACAAAAAGGAACATAGTAGTCCTAAAGGTTCAAAAACCAGAAGACAAACAAATAGAACCCAACATCTTTTTTTTTTAATCTCCTGATTTTTCTTGGCATCTGACTCATGATTTTTGAATGGTTGGGTTTGGTTTGGCAATATACTATGAGCAGGGCCGGCTCCAGGGTTTTGGCCGCCCCAAGCAGCCAAAACAAAAAACAAAACAAAAAAAGCCGCAATCGCGATCACGATCGCGATCTGCGGCAGCAATTCGGCGGGAGGTCCTTCACTCCCAGGCGGAGTGAGGGACCGTCCGCCGAATACCTGGACGTGCCGCCCCTCTCCGGAGCAGCCGCCCCAAGCACCTGCTTGAGAAGCTGGTGCCTGGAGCCGGCCCTGTCTATGAGTTTTGCTTTTGAACATACGCCAGGATCTGGCCCGAAATCACTGTTTTGAAAGCTGTCTGTACTGAGTGTGTAAGTGTTACAGAAAATTAGGTACTGTACCGTTCTGTTAAGACACCCCTTCCCTAGTAAGGGCTTGTCTAGATGGGGAGTTATTCTGGAATAATTATTCCTGATTAATTGCATGTGTGGATGCTCTTATTCTGGAATAAGAGAGTCTTATTCCAAATTAGATAATCCACTTTGGAATTAGGCACTATTATTCTGGAATAAGAGTGTCCATATATGGAGTTAATCAGGAATAGTTAATCCCCTACTTTATCTGGTTTAATTTTCATGTATAGACAAGACTTCAAACTAACATGTAGATTGAACTATTTCAAGTGGGCATCTGCATTTCTTTGTTTTTTTTAATTTCATCTTTGTGGGTAGAGGAACAGTGTTGCTAGCTATTGGAATCACCCAGTTTGTCTGCTTGATACAGCATGTTATGCCTCATTAGTGACGAAAATGAAGTAATTATAATAATTGTTACTTCACATTTTGTTCAGTTTGGGCGATGCAAATCAATATTCGTTTTCATTTTCACTTTCAAATTCACGGTGCTGCATTATTAGTGTTGCAAAGAAACATTTAATGTTTTAAAATCAACTGTTTTCATTTGATTTTTTAAATTACAGAAATATTTCTATTGATTTTAAGTTTCATGGAAGATAAAATCACTTGCACTGTTTTGAAAATCTCAACTGACACTTAGTGCTTTTCATCCATAGATTGCAAAACGTTCTGCAAAGGAAGGTAAGTAATATTGTTCTCATTTTAAATGGTAAAATGAGTCTGAGAGATCAAGGGATTTGCCCAAGGAAACACAGAAGGTCAGTGGAAGAGCCAGGAATGACCTCAGGAGAGATGGTCAAAATTTTTCCATTAAAGTTTTTCCAGTGAAAATGGCTACTTGTTAGAACGAAAATTTCCAAGTGAAATGTCAGTTTTTGATTAATATTTTCTACTTTCTGCAACTGAAGAACATTTTCCCCCCAAACTTTCATTTTTTTTGACAAAAACTCCAAAAAAGTAGTAGAAAAATTTAGATGAAAAACAATTTTTTTCATTTTTGTTGAAATTATTCATTGGGAACTTCCCCCCCAAATCAGCTCTGAAACCAAGGTCTCCTGACTCCCAGCCCAGTGCTCTGTCTTTGTTGCCTCCTGTTGCCTTATAAAATTTGTTCTGACAAAATGAGATATTTGGATCGTAGGCCCTGATTCAGCAAAGCACTTAAGCACATGATTAGTCCCATTGAGTCTACTGGGACTACTCATGTGCTTAAGTACCTTGCTGAACTGGGGCCTTAACTTTTTATAACATACTCTTCAATTGTTTTATTATATTGTACAATGAATATTATCCTATAGTCCAAAGTGCTTTACATTCATCCAAAGAGTATAACAATATCTTAAATTAAACAAAGATTAGAATACATGTTATAGACTTTTAGCTCAAAAATAAATTTTCAGTTTTTAGAAGCCACCTTACTTTTGGCTTTAAATGTTGATATTCTTTTCATAACTCACCTGTAAGCTCCTAGGTTGATGCAGCTTATTCCCAAATTGTATCTGGACCTAATGAAGCCTGGCTGAATTTCTAAAGCTCTAGTATATGCCTCCACAGCTTCCTCACTTCGATCCCCATTTGCCAAGGTTGCTCCAAGGCGGTTCCATAATGAATAGTCCTGATAACAAAATGAGAGTTTTCTACTATTGGTTTAAGACAAAAGGATATGAGACCTTCCCCTCCCCCCACAAAAGTAATGATCAGTACAGAAAATACTTGTACCCTCTGTTAATTGGTGTGGAATGTGAGGTTCTGACACATGATTCTAGACAACTTCATAAAATTACTCCAATTAATCAGTGTGCAGCCAAAAATTGGACATGCATAAATCTGTTTCTCATTAGGGCTCTCTTGCAATTAACATTTCTATTTCAGGTATTAAAATTTTAATGGCTGAAGAGACATCTCATTAATACTGGTCAGCTTCAAATGGGAAAGGAAGAGAGTGGCTTGTAAAATGATGATTTTGCATTACAAAAAAAGTTTAATAGGTACCTCTGGCCGAACAGTTAAGGCAGCATTAAATGCGTCTATTGCTCTGTTAAATTCTCTGTTCAGATGGAAAAGCACTCCAAGTCCTGTTTGCAAGTCAGGGTCTATCATCTCACCATTCTGGTGAGCTGCCTCCAGGTACACTTCCTTTACTTCTTCGAGTAATGAACTAGAAAAGGGTGAAAAATAACACCAAGCTGCATTTACCGTTCTCTGTAAATGCTGCACCATCTACTGCACAGCCTGCAATTCAAGTCTTTATACTCCTCTAAAACATGTGCAAATAGACAGTTTCAGCTCGATTGTTGTAATGACTTATTCCGACTTAGGGTGACCAGATGTCCCGATTTTATAGGGACAGTCCCGATTTTTGGGTCTTTTTCTTATATAGGTTTCTATTACCCCCCCACACACACACACCACCTGTCCCGATTTTTCACACTTGCTGTCTGGTCACCCTATTCCGACTCTGGTTGAGAACTGGCCATTAGAGTTCAAAGGTTTACCAGCACTAAGCCAAAGTGCTGCTGAAAACTTAGGCATATCTAAAATATGGGCTATAAGAGCTGTTGAAGCTGGATCAATTCTCTCTGGCACCCTAAAAAATGGATTACGGGCTGCTCTCAAGGTTAAAGCAAGGAAACCAGGTTGGCAAAAATGGTAATCAATCCTCAAGAGTCTTAGATAAAGATTTTGAAATCTACAGCCAAGATTTCAAAGACAGATGCCAAAATTTAGATTCCTATATTCACAGACTTTGGATTAAGCCCAATATAACGCACTTCATCATTCAGTAGAAGTTCCCTATTTTATTGTTGCTTAGTCAAAATGATCTTGCTAGCACAAGATAACAATAATAAATATAACGCCCCATTTCTAAATGGCACTAAATGGAATCCTCCCAGCATTTTGGGTCTATGAAGAAGTTGCTGAAGGTTTTTAAAAAGTTCAGAAATAGATACCTTTCACCACTAATGTAAGTGGAAATCTAACGTTTAGACCAACTAGCAAAATAACAATAGGAACTGGTGGTAAAGGGTCTACTGCAGAACAACTTTTAAATGTTCTCAAAAAAGAAGAACAGGAGTACTTGTGGCACCTTAGAGACTAACAAATTTATTAGAGCATAAGCTTTCGTGGACTACAGCCCACTTCTTCGGATGCATATAGAATGGAACATATATTGAGGAGATATATATATACACACATACAGAGAGCATAAACAGGTGGGAGTTGTCTTACCAACTCTGAGAGGCCAATAATGGACTATGTGCTTGTGTGTGTTCACACGGATACTACACCATATTTAAAAAAGATTTTCCTGATCCAATGATTTAATCACTTTAATTGGAATTGTTTTTCTTACTCTTTCTGGACAGTAATGTGGAGAATATCATAATGTCTATAAACCAGTGGTACAGCCTAATCTGGAATACTGTGTGCGGTACTGGTCACCCCGTCTCAAAAAAAGATACTGCAAGATTAGAGGGGTTCAGAGAAGGGCTATGATCAAGGGTCTGGAAAAACTCTCATATGAAGAGAGATTTAAAAGCTTGGGATTGTTTAGGAAGCAGGGGCGGCTCTATGTATTTTGCCGCCCCAAGCACGGCAGTCAGGCGGCTTTCAGCGGTGCGCCTGCGGGAGGTCCGGCTGGTAACATGGATTTGGCGGCATGCCTGCGGGAGGTCCTCCGGTCCCGTGGCTTCAGCGTACCCGCCGCCGAATTGCCACTGAAGCCGCGGGACCGGCGGACCTCCCGCAGGCGCACCGCCGAAGGCTCCCTGACTGCCGCCCCCACAGCGACTGGCAGGCCGCCCCCCGCGACTTGCCGCCCCAGGCACGTGCTTGGTGCGCTGGGGCCTGGAGCCGCCCCTGTTAGGAAATCACCGGGGAGTCATTGTGGCCAAGAATTTAGCAAGATTCCCCAAGAGGAATTGGTCATTTATGTGGATATCAAGAACACCCAGAGTTATAATTAATTATAAATGTTGTTGGAGGGATAGTAAATCTCATGCTTCAGGGCTTAAACTAATCTCCAACTATTAGACACCAGAATGAGACCCAATAAGGGGAAGAGTATCCCACGTATGCTTACTGGAGGACTGTAGGAATGTGTTCCTCCCTAATCACAAGCCTTGAAGAACGGCAAACTGTTCCCTTGGCAATGAGGCAGGAGTGACCTTGTTCTAGCGCCTATGTTTGGGAAACTTATTTGGCTGATTTGATTGTTCCCTCGCAGCTGGTGTTCACGCGCTCAAGAGATGGGTTCGTTATCTTATGTGCATGCATACTGCCTGGCTTTCCTATGCGCAAGATTTGTACCAATGAGAAGCGTTGTAAGCAGGGAAGTGTAAAGAATAAAAGCCCCAGGAAAAGTTCCTGGAGGTAGAGGGGCTTTTCGGCTACCACAGACCTGGTGTTCTGTTTCCTTTCCTGCGTCGTCACCACAGAGGACTCTTACACTTTCCTCAGAGACAGGATAATGGCCTGTCAGATCCCATACTGTTTTCTCACAGGTGAGTTATTGCACATTCTAAATGGATGCTGATGTTTCAAGCTTTTATCTGAAAATGCAGAAGAAAATAATCTCACCCCTACGGTGTGAGGGGGATTCTACAGCATCATTTTGTTGGGTCTTATCAGGGATCAAAATTCGTATGTTCCTATGTAACTTAAAAAATCTGAGCAGCGCACTGTACATTTGAGAAACTCCATTGAAATCAATGGAAGTTAGAAGCCAAAATACCTTAGGGAATCTGGGCCTAATTTCTTCAGGATGTTAATCCAGGTTTACCTTTCTTTTGATGGCTCAGACTTTCTCCTGGTAAGTGCTGGAGACCCTCTTTTGCTCTTCATGATATACTTGTATTTTGGGTTTTGCTTTATCCAGTTTCTTAAAGCTTCACAGGCTTCCTGTTGATGGCCAGTATTAGTGTAGCTCACAGCCAAGGCCATCAGAGCTTTTAAATTGTTTGGCTGTAGCTGCAAGCACCTAAACAGAGAAGAAAAATATCTTAGTTTCTTTTAGCAAAATGCAGTGCATCAATGCTTCCAACATAGGGCCTGATCCTGCAACCCTTACTCACAAAAGTAGTGCTACTGGCTTCCAGAGGACTGCTGGTGTGTGTAAAGAGCCACTCACATTAATAAGGATAGCAGGATCTTGGAGCAGGGAACTTGCCTTGTTTTTGTGTGTTATGTGCCATCTGCGACTATGGTGTTATATAAATAAAAAGCTAATACTCCCCACACTTTCTGTTATCAGCATGGCATAGCAAATGTGGGAGGAAGCCTTTTTTTAATAGCACCTGCCTAGTAAACAAATAGAAGACTTTTGCGTTATCTAGAAGTGGGCAGTTGTAGAAGGCATTTGGCTATGTAAAAAGATATTTTGAAGATTGAAACCAAAGCCCATCCTTTTCAATAGAATTGTTGGGCCAGATTCTGCTCTCAGCTACACCTTTGTAAAGCCAGAGTCAGCCCACGGACTTCCATAGACTTTCTCCAGCTTTACACCAGGATAATGCACAGGGGAATCTGGTCTGCTGTATCTGTGAGTGGCATTGCTGAATGTTTCAACCTATCAGGGACAAACAAACTTGTCAGGGAACCCTTTGGATTTCTGTGCAGATAAGGAAAAGATGACATTACATATGAATGAGTTACAGTAATTGAAGTATCCTTAGGTAAATTGGCTTGAATGTTAACATAGCTAATGCAATTAAGTTTGGAGTGTATACTTGGCTACAAGTGGAAACAGAATATAGTGCAGCAACACTCGCTACTGATAAAGGCAGAATAATAACTCTGATATTTAGGAATAGGCATTTACTTAACAGGTATAGTGTGATCATTATATTCCCATCAACCTAGCAAAGTTCTCCATCAATTAGTATTCAGTGGCTGAGGATCTCCATCCAATTAAGGAAACATTTTCATTAAGACAGAAACCTTTAGAAAATATATCAAGTGTCTAGAATATTGAAAAGACATTTTAGTTGCGTTGTGCCTAATTCAGGTTTGTTGTGACATGTAGGTTTTCTTTTGTGTTTCCATTTATTTAATTAAATATGAGATTTAATATTGCCATTAACTCCATAGGAATGCAAAATCACGCCTCCGGAGTTACTATGGAGACTAGAGGTAGCATATCACTTCTGTATGCCAGTCATTCCCCCTCCCCCCCAATTAAATGTAAAAGGTCAGAACACAAGTGTGAGATGAAATACACACAGGCATCCATTAACTAATATTGATGGGATCCATTATTTTGCAAATATCTTCATCTACCTTTGGAGGGCGACAATAGCTCCCTGCTCATTTTCATTCTCTGCCTGTGTTATACCAAGAAACTGCCAGGCCTGCAAAATAATAACTGTTATTTTATGATATGTCCCCAAGTGCAATTGGAATCACAGAACAATATCCCTATGCTTACTTAAATAAATGGATACATATAGACAGAAGCATGTATCCAACACTGGCCTGACTACAGTACTTCTATTGCCAATATACCAACAGTACAAAGCAAAGTGATTTTGGATATCTTTAGGCCAAGTTTATCCATGGGAAGTTCCCATTTAAGTCCATGGTAATTCTACACTGTCAGATCCCATACTGTTTTCTCACAGGTGAGTTATTACACATTCTAAATGGATTCTGATGTTTCAAGCTTTTATCTGAAAATGCGGAAGAAAATAATCTCACCCCTACAGCGTGAGGGGGATTCTACAGCATCATTTTGTTGCATCAGGTACATACAGCAGTAGACACAGTGGGACTCAGATGCACATACACAACCACTCCTGTTGATTTTAGGTGCAGTGGCCCGTGCATATCTGAAGACAGACTTTAGAGTACTATGTTGAATCCTACTCTTTCTCTTTCTTTTCCACTGGTTTCAGGGAAGCTATAGCAAGTTATGCCAGCTGAGTATCTGGTCCCCTAATATTTTGCCCCATACACCCTTGCACCATGAAAGGAATACCCTTCTCCCAAAAAAGTCATAGCTTTTAAGTACTGGGATGAGGTGTACTCCCCATGCCTGCCCTGGAAGAGCTGAATTAAGTGGGGTGGTCCCAATCAGCCAATTAAGCTGCAAATGCATAAGATTTAGGCTGTGGGGTAGGAGCTAATTAGAAGGAAGCTCACCTCTGAGGGAACAGGTGGGGCTTCTATAAAGCCAGGAGGCTGTCAGCAATATGGGAGGGTGCAGGGAGGAAATCTGCAATCTCTCCCCCTGAGGTAAGGGAGAAGGATGGGGCATAGGAACCCAGGAAGAACCTTAGTAGGCCTGAGAGAGGCAAGTCTGACTAGGAAGGCTGAAGAATGAAAAGCTTGGAGAAGCACAGTAGAAATAGTGAAGGGTTGAAGCAGTAAGGTTAGTGTAGCTGCAGACCTTAACTGCTCGCTATAGGGCCCTGGACTGGAGCCCAGTGTAGAGGATGGGTCTGGGTTCCCCTAGCATCCACTGCAGAATGGGATTGCTAGTGGCAGTGAAGAGGAAGACTGCCTGAGATGCTGTGGGAGTGATGTAGTCAGTGCAGTGGGCGTGTGGATGCCAGTGCAGGACTCTGAAAAAACGTGCCTGGAAGGGGAAAATAGAGAGTGATTTGGCCGGAGGGCTGCTGAGTCATGAGGCAGCCGTACTGTGAGAAGGAAGGGGGCACTGAACTGGGCGGAGCTAAGCACCAGAAGGACACATCACACAGCAGTGAGTAGACCACCCTGTGACAAATATACAGGCTGAAATTGTGCTTGTAACACAGCCTTTAATGCAAATAATAAACATTCAGTGGGCCTATTAAATTCTTGACATTCCATTATCTTTATGATTTCTAAGTATGACAAATACTGCAGTATAGGAAACATCAGTACCCGAGGTAAGTGGCTTATTTCTGCTTCATGTTGCTCCTAAGACAGTTTCATGTAAATTGCATCATGTCAGTCAGGTACATTGTGAAATCCTTTCTCTTGCTGCCCTATAGGACTCGGTCTTTGGCTCCTCCTTTCTACCACTCCTAGGCTATTTTTTGTTGCTCCCACATCCCACACATCAATTTCAGCTCTAAAATTCAAATAATTCACACTGCCTTTTAACATTAGATACCTGAAACACACAGCAGATGGAGCACTTTCAGCCATGTAGCCTTGAAATATATCACAGTCCTAGCTTTTGCTGTATGCTAGTATCAACTACAATTAACTTTCTCCGGCATATCTCAGAATCTTCCATTTCCTTACTCATTAACCAGTATTCCTATGTATTTCTGAGATTACTGTTTACAAATAAAAATGCTGTAATGTTTGCTAGGAACCTGCAATACAGATTTGAAGAATACCTTAATTCTAGAGCGGGGTCGAAATTTTTTTGAATTGAAAAAAATGGTCTTTTTCTACAATGGAATTTTTTGTGAAAAACTGTTGAAATGTTCCCTCCCCCCCCAAAATAGAAACAAAACAAAATAAATACTTTAAAATATATATCTATATTGACTGAATATATATTTGATTAAAAATGGTTATAAACATTGTTTTATTTGCCAGAATTTTTGGTAACTGAAAATTTTTGATGGTTATGTCAAATAATTTTTAATAAACTGATTAACATCTTCAAGTAACAGCTTTAAAGTTTTGAAACTGCAAAAATAAGTTTTCATTGTTTGATCAGCTCTGCTTAATTCATTTCAAAGTATATGATGCTCCTTACACATTGTTACCTTCCATTTTATTTCACATAAAAACCACTGCCAAAAGTTTTGACCTTGAATCCTCCCATCCTTGCTATGCTAGGTGAAGTGAGACACTTGTAGCTGCTTCCCCTCCCTAGATAAAGGCAGGGGAGTGAATACCTCTGCATCACTGGGATCTTGTAGAATGGCAGCCTCCATGTATAAGATAGTGAGGGGCAGGTCTCCTTCTTTCAGTTTTTTCAGTCCTTCCTCAAATGCACCAGGCCAGTCTCTGAAAGGGTTTTCGGTATGAAAATAATAGCCCTGGAGTAGACAGTTAATGGTCCAGTGATGAAACACAGTATCAAGGAATGTTAAGCACATACAGTTAAATAGCTTATTATTTCCCAGCGAGGTGTAAAACTTCTTTGCTGCATGAAAATGGTACGAGTTCCCTTGTAAAGTTTCAATAAAAAAAGTGTAAAACGATGTGGTTCACATCCAACAGACCAGGGCACTTGTTACTGGCCCTTTATATTTACCCTAGTTTCCAAGAAAGTTGTGACACCCTGGCATTCCCTTATTCACCACTGCATAATTAGGATATGTTTTGCACAAAGTATGCCTTGTGAGGTATCATTCTAAAAGTCTTGATCTGCTAGACATTAATATCTTGTTGGATTGTATGTGCTATCATATGTGAAGTTATGCAGTTTGGCTATGTATGTGTTACTGAAACATGTTGTGAGGTTGAAAACACCCACAAGCAGCCTTTCAGGTACAACAGTAAAAAGTCCAAACAATGTTAATGGCTTATTGAGGAAATGGACACAAGCACAAGGATTTCCCCAGGTATTGTATACAACAGAAACCTCTCAGAGATAGCACTACACAATGGGAACTGTTTGACCCAGATCACAGCAAAAGAGCTTTCCAGGAAGTGGGAAGAAGATATAAAAGGGGGAAATGACATCATGACGGTACCTCACTCTCCCTACAACAACACACTTGGAAACACCTGAGGAACAAAGACTGAACTGGGGGAAGTGATGGCCCCAGGCTAAAGAGACTTCTAGCCTGTGTATGGAAACCCACGCTGCAAAGCAAATGCAGCTTGTGCCTTAATCTGCCAGCCTATTTATCACTCAGGATGAGAATTTTAGTTCATATCCTATCTTTCTAGTATCTTAGACTTAGTTTGCATTTTATTTATTTACTAGGTAATCTGCTTTGATCTGTTTGCTATCACTTATAATCACTTAAAATCTATCTTTTGTTAAGTTACTACATTAAAATATGTTTTAATCCAAACCAGCGAGCTTTGACTGGAGTGCTTGGGGAAAATCTTGGCTTGATTATCACAAGTATGCATTGGTCTCTTCACATGGAGGAAGAGGCAAACCAGGTATTAAACCCATATACTGGACAGATTTGACTAGGGGAGGATGGTACTGCCCTGGGGTCCTAGGCTGGGAAGCTGGTGGTTAGAGAGCCTGCATGTAACTACAGCTGGGTGTGTCCCTACCTGTGTTAATGCTGGTGAAAGTGTTGGCTTGCAGGGTGTTGCAGCTTGTCACAGTAGCACAGTGTGAGAGGGAGCCCAGGCTGGTGGGTCAAAGGTCTCGTGGTACCCCAGTTCCGGGTGGCACCCCAGGGGGAACCCTTCACAAAAGTATTATACTTAGGAGATAGTCACTTCCTACTCAGTGGACCCCATCCATTTCAATGGGAGCAGGATTGGTCCCAGTGTGCACCAAATATATCAGACTTTGGCATAAAGAGCATGTCTCGCATGGACTAGCCTCCCCCAGTGCTTTCAACTCCATGTCGGTTCAGTGCTTGCACATATGAAATAGCATAAAACCTTCAATGAACACCCAAGGGGCAACTCTGTAGTGCAAGCACTTGAGCTTGTTTTAGGTTTGAAACAGGGTTTGCCTCACCCTGCGACTCAGCTTGTGTCAGCCAATGAAGCCTGGTCATCTCTGCCTGGAGTGGATGTGCTCTCAGGCAACGTGCTTTTGAGGGAGATAAATGAATGCCTGAATAAGGACTATAGAAACTGGGTCATAAATCATAGGGATCAGAACTTTAGAGTTGTCCAATCCACCTTCCTGCCAATGCAAGGTAAAGAGTGTTTTAATATATGGAGAAAGTGAGAATATAAATCAAAGAAAAATACATAAAGGAGATGGGGAGTGAGAAATTCATTCCTAGGATGGGAAGTTGTTGAACACATAGGGCCACATTTTCAAATGCCCAACACTCTTAATTTAGGGCCTGGTTTCAGAAGTGCTCAGCACCTAGCCGCTCCTATTGTGACACTTATAGCCAGATTTTCCAAAGAGTTCAGATCCCAATATGCTCTCAGAGTGCTGCACTCTTGTGAAAATATGACTCTTACTCAAGTGCCTACATGGGAGCTGAGCTCTTTTGAGAAATTCTCGCCTTAGTGGCAAGTAGTGTGTAGTTGTGAGGAGGAATTTCCTTGTTTCACTCTCATAGACACCAAGGAGAGTGACTCTAAAACCTGCACAGAAACGATGTGCTGTGTTAGCGGGTTATTGATGTTACCTTCTCACTGGTCGAGACAGTTACTTGGCCACGCGCTTCTTGGTTCTCTGAAATCCAGTTTCTCTGAGCCATTTCTTCCCATTCAGCTTGCATCTTATCCCAAAACTCTGTGTCTGACTAGGAAAAAAAGAAAAGGGGCAAGGGGAACAAAGAGAGAGAAATTAAAGAAACTTTCTAAGAAAATGCAACCTGCTTTTGATCCTCCAAATATGAAAACTTGTATACAGGGTCATCTTCAAATGACTTCAGTTGGTATTAAATTTTCAAGGTTGTAAGTTTAAGTGACAAAAGGTGAAAGGCAACAATGACAGATTTGAGGAGTAACTCATGTTTTCTGAACATCTTGGGGCCCGTTTGGTGTAAAATCCTTTTTGGATTAGGCAAGGCTCCCGTGTCATCCTTAGTTACACATTTCAGTGACATTTTAGAAGTACTGTATGATCTAGGTGTTAGCACCCATGACTAGGAGCTCTTCCCCTAATTTACTGTATGATTTTAGGCAAATCACAAATTTTCATCTCTAAAGAAGAGTTCAGTGGAGCTTGAAAGCTTGTTTCTTTCATCAACAGACGCTAGTCCAATAAAAGTTACTACCTCCCCCTTGTCTGTCTAGTCTAAATCCTGATATTCTGAGCTATATAATCCTTGCCTACCTCAGATCAGGGTTGTGAATCTTAACCTCACTGCACTTAGACAAACATTATCAGCTGAAAGAATAAAATGTTGTTAAGAAAATCCTTCCGTTAAGGTTCTTCTCTGAGATTGATTTCCATGCACCTAGTGTTAGAAACTAGCTCACAGTATCTAAAGGACACTGCTAAATCAGTCTCAAGTGTAAAACCAAACCAGAGATTACCAGCAGATAAGAATTTTAAGGGAGGTCAGATTTTTGGCTTTGAACTACTTGACATTATCCCTTTAAATCTAAAGTCATAATAGTGCATATGATAGACTGGTGAATGATGCCATGTTTCTGTAGGAAAAAAAATCGGGGTCTTATCACTTCATTCCTAATAAAGCCCATACAATCCAGCTCAATGCAGTGGAAGTGGTGGGAGCTTTGGAGAGGTGATAAAAGATGCTATATAAACTCAAGATTATTATATTCAGAACATGTTTCCTGTCTGTGGCTCTGCTTGCCATATTGCTTCTTGATGAAAATAAAAATAGGTGAGTCAGAAACAGGTGTTTATAGCACTAAATCATCAACTGCAGCGCTGGTGATAATCCATCAGCACTTGGAATGCTTAAAATTCTTAGCTACTTACTAATTTAAATTTGGAAATTACTTTCACAATCCGCACTTACAATTTTTAAGGCACTTCATTGGTGTGGCTAAGACCCAGTGTTTCAGGACATCCCCAAAACGTTAAGGAGCTGTATAGTCATTGTCTGCCTCTTCACTCCCACTACCCGGGAGAACTTAGGAACTCAGTGGAGGCAATGAGCATGTTTAGCTCCGAAGTTTTGGGAAGTTGAGGCTCTGTAATTGATAGTTGAGCTACTCAAGCGCTCATGTGTTATAAATGTTAAGCACTTGAAACATTTATTCATTAAATTTTTAGTGGCTTAGCCATAAATGGGTTTCCTTTCACTCCACTGCACATCAAGAAGATGCCTGACCCCAGCTCCCATTGCCATGGGGAGCTTGGGAGTTAACGTTGTGTGGGCAGTGCAGCCAGTTGGAGTGATTACGAATGATTGGTGATTATATGGCTATGAAGAAGTGGCTGGATGTGTCAGCTGTTCATTTGCAGACTTTCTAACATTTAGGCCCAGCTCCACAGGAGCGAGGCAGAGGTTTTGTACCATATTCCTAGCAGAATTTGGACATGGAGACATCATAACTCACCATGGGAGGATCATGGTGTAGAGCCAGCATTGGAATTCCTCTGCAGCCCATGAGGAGGAATGTCTGGGAATAAGGGGCATGGACTGGATGGTGCTATGCCCCAGTCATCTCTAGTTGTAGTATTGGCCTCTTGTGGCCATTGGCAGTGGGTATAATTTGCAGCAGCCCTCAGCCTGCTCCAAATTATGCCAGGGGATCATCTTGGTGTGCAGCAAGGACAGGATTCGGAAAGCACAAAAGCTACGTTTGAAGCTCCCATCCTGAGCTATGGAGTGCACTTTATGGTTGTAGCAGAGGATCTGAACCATTGCTTTGTTCTTTGTAAAGAGGTGAAATCTGGTGAGAAGGTGTAATATATTTTCCCTTGTGGTAGCTGGATTCCATTCAGACACAATTTTGACCTTCTCTCTTAGGATAAAGAGAGATATTGTATTTAATTTAGATTTATAAAATTCCCACAGCACCCACCCTAATCTCTTTGGCTGTTGATGTAACTTCAAATACATAATAAACATTCAGTTCCTTTCCGTCACAGGTCTGATTCTGCCACTCTCTCACACTGAACAGTACTTCTCTCCATGAATAATCCCACTACTTGGAGTGAATGAGGATGGCAGGTTTGGACCCTGATGTAATTAAATTTCATCTCTCATAGGTGTGTTCCTTTAACATGAAACCCTTATCACATAGGTAGCATATGTTCTCTGTGACGCAAGATTTGCTGTAGCTTAGGCTGCATCTTGTTGGCAATAGAAGCAAATTGTTACATAAAATGAATGCAGTAAAGTTTGTCCCTTCCAAAAAACCAACTGAGCACATATGATGCTAAAGAATGCAGACAAAACAGCTCAGAAGAGGATCATTATCTCATGCCTTTTGGTGTATTGAGCATTAATTCTCAAATTCATAGAGGAAGAGGTAGAAAGTTTAGGTACGTCCATACTGCAAATAAAAACCTGTGGCAGCGAGTCTCAGAGCCTGGGTCAACTGACTCAAGCTTGCTGTACAGGGCTAAAAATAGTGTAGATGAGCTGGAGCCCAGGCTCTGAAACCCAGCAAGGGGGAAAGAGGGTCTGTCTCTGAGCCTAGGCTCTAGCGTAAGCAGGCATGTCTACACTGCTATTATTAGCCCTGTAGCGAGAGCCCCGCAAGCCCAAGTCAGTTGATGCAGGCTCTGAGATATGCTGTGGTGGGGCTGGTTTTTGGGGGGGAGGGGTTGTTTTGTTTTGCAGTGTAGACATACCCTTAGAGTCAGGATGTTTACTCAAGTGGAATAATGTAAATGAGGCTGTGTGATACAGGAAGAGAAATCCTAACATTGCATCATATGCTGTATCAGAGAGAGACCTGTAGTAGCTGGTTAAATATTATAGCAATGAGAACAGTGAGAAGTTCAAAGGAAAGGAAAAGAAGCAACTACAGAACAAACACATTAAGAGTCTGAAATGAGACTGAGATTTAGTGGCTGTAATAAACAGAGTGAAGCAATGACTGTGGTTGCCACAAATCATGCTGAGAAATACAAGCACCTCCGCAGAAAAAAAGAGTCTCCAAGTTAAGGTGCCACATTTTCACCATTAGGAGAAAATGGGGACAAGTAATCCCAAAGAAGAGTGCATCTCTAAGCCTTTGGAGATATGCTCCAGTTCCTTCTGCTGGGAAAATTCACTGGATGGCCAGATCTTTTTTTTTTTTTAATGGAGATATCTCCTAGAACTGGAAGGGACCTTGAAAGGTCATCGAGTCCAGCCCCCTGCCTTCACAAGCAGGACCAAGTACTCAATGCACTGAAATTACTAAATGCTCAGTAACTGAGTTTGCTGTGGCAGTAAGGTGTTAGTGTGACTAATCTCAATGATTTTGATAGGACTATTTGAGGAGAGAGGTACTAAAGGTCTTGTAAAGACTGGAAGGCTCATCCTTATATGCACTCCTGATATGCACAGAGGTATCGTGATCGAAGTATTGAGTCTGGCCAAAGCTCATCTGTACTAATGTGACTTGCAACAACACGTCTTCTCAAAGGAGTTTAGTGACAGAGGAACGTGCAGACTAAATCCAGGTTGAGTCAGCAGTGCAAGAATTTGACACTAGATATAAAGGGATAGGAAGGCTTGTGCTCATAGACAAGTGATTGTTACAACTTACAGGACTGTTTATATAGTCTATAGGAAGATGCACTATCTAGAGGGCTAACAAGGCATTGCTTATGTGCTCGTCACTGCAGTATCTGGATGCCAATATCTGGTATTTTTCTCCATAATCATAAGCAACAGCTTCAGACCTGACAGAACTGTGCAATTATTGGTCATTGATGGTACATGCCATATTTCTTTGTGAATCAGGATTCCCATGTGTGTCATCCACTCAAGGAGAGAGAAGACACACATCTCTTTTGGTAAAAATTCTGAGTTTAATTCAGGGGTTGTGTAAAAATGTCCTTTATATAGGTAAATTTTAATACAGCCATTATAGAAGCTGTCATTTGAACAACAGGTAATTCAGGGTACCAGTGACAAACGTTGATCTTCAGTATTTATAGCTGTGAAATTCTGCTTTTAGTATTATTTCTTGCAAAATCATTCATATGACCAATGATGGGGGGAAAAACTTATTAAAAATCCACTGTATTTTTAAAATCTAAGTCATGGGCCAAATTCTGCTCTCTTTACATGTTTGTAACTCCCAATGAAGTTCACATATTGATATGAAATATGGTATAATTTATTTATCCTTTGTAGTATTGCTGTGGGATATTAATGCTCCACTCCAGAGCTAGCTGCAATTTTGAGGTAGGTAAAGTGATCCCTATGTATCCCTGCATTACCTCCCAAGAGTTTTGATAATTGTTTTTTGTAATGTACTTTGAAATCCTTGGATGAATAGAAAGTGCAGAATATTTTTAAAGATTACATAACACCAGCTAATGTATTTCAGATATTAGCAGATTCTGTATCATACATACTGTGCTGACATTAACCCTGTTAGTCTCATAGACTTTAATGGGCCATCATGATAATCTAGCTTGACATGCACATCACAGGCCTTAGAACCTCACTGACCCACTCCTGTAGTAAGTCCCTAACCTCTGGGTAAATTACTGAAGCTCTCAAATCTTGATTTAAAGATGTCAAGTTACAAGGAATCCACCACTTAATCTAGTTCAAACCAGCAAGTGACCCGTGCCCCATACTGCAGAGGAAGGCAAAAAAACTTCAATCTGACCTGGGAGCACGGGTGGCTCTAGCTTTTTTGCTGCCCCAAGCACAGCAGGCAGGCTGCCTTCGGCGGCTTGCCTGCGGGAGGTCCCCGGTCCCACGGATTCGGCGGCATGCCTGTGGGAGGTCTGCCGGTCCTGCAGCTTCGGCGTACCCGCCGCCGAATTGCTGCCGAATCCGCGGGACCGGCAGACCTCCCGCAGGCAAGCCACCGAAGGCTGCCTGACTGCTGTCCTCGCAGGGACCGGCAGGGTGCCCCCCATGGCTTGCCGCCCCAGGCATGTGCTTGGAGCTCTGGTGCCTGGAGCCGCCGCTGCTTGGGAGAAAACTCCTTCCCAACCCCAAATATGGCAATCGATGAGCATGTTGGCAAGACCCACCAGCCAGACCCCTGGGAAAGAATTCTGTGTAATAAACCAGTGACATCCCCATCTAGTGTCCCATCTCTGGCCACTGCAGATATTTGCTAATCTTTCTCCCTTTCTTTTTCTTGCTGCTGCTGTGTTTCTAGGGGAACTGAAAAATAATAGAGCTTTTGGGATTCTTATGGGTCCCCTCAGCTGCTGCTCACAGAGGGAAGTCAGATTGGAGGTATCTAGGATGAAGCGGTGCAGAAGTGCACCATGCTACCCACTTTGCCCTGAAAACCTCCATGGATACCCCATGAGTTTCATGGGGAGCCAGGCTGGAGTACTGGGGGAATAGACATGTTATTTGATGTTGGCAATATCAGCACTGTGACCTGCACAGAATCCACTCTGGCCTGTGAGTGGGATCTCTGCTGGTGTTAAGGGGGAATGGATGTCCCAGTGTGTGGAGGGCTCTGTGGAGAAAATTACCAGACAAACAAATAAGTCCCCAGGCCTACGATGGTGCCAGTAAATGGGTGCATGAGAAGAAGTGTGTGGCGGGGTATACTACCCCTTGAAGGAGCAGTCTACAGTTGGCAGCTGAAGTAAGCTCCTGTGTATTCAAGGATCCCCCAGCCTGCCCTGGGGTGGGGCTCTTTCCACAGGAAGGAGCTGAGCAGAAGTGAGGGCCCTAGAAGCCAGGCAAACTGTGGTCTCTCTCAGGCTCCAGGGGACTAGCCTGTTTGGATCCAGAGACTTTATTTGCTGACACTAAATTTGGGGAGCTCTGAACTGGGGCCCTGAGGTAAGGCCCTTAGGAACCTGACGACTGCTCTTTCCCAGAGACCTTCTTAAAGGAGACATCTTTGTTTTGTTTTGGTTCCCCTTGCTTGATCCTTTACCAAGAAACAATGTTTCAGGGCAAGCAGGGCATGGCAATACCAAATATATGGCCCAGGCTCATTTTATCAGGTACTGCGTACACGGGAAGCTGGCCATGACACTGCAATAGATCTGACTGTTAATAATATCAATGGCAAGAAATGACGGTGAAGAAATGTACCACGCACTTTTTCATCTGCATTACAATGACATCAGAGGTGCTTGCCTGAAGTCATTAAAATGTCAAGGGGATTATATAAAGATGCTTGCACTCCTTTGGATATCTACAGCAATGGCTCTCAATCTTTTCAGACTAGTGTACCTCTTTCAGGAGTCTGATTTTGTCTTGTGTACCCTAAGTTTCACCTCACTTAAAAACGACTTGCTTTAAAATCCGATCTAAAACTACAAAAGTGTTACAGCACAGTAGTACTGAAAAATTGCTGACATTCTCATTTTTACCATTACAATTATAAAATAAATCAACTGGAATATAAATATTGTACTTACATTTCAGTGTATAGTATATAGAGCAGTATAAACAAGTCTTTGTCGGTATGAAATTTTAGTTTGTACTGACTTTGCTAGTGCTTTTTTATGTAGCCTATTGTAAAACTAGGTAAATATCTAGATGAGTTGATATACCCCTTGGAAGACCTCTGCGTACCCATACAGGTTTGCGTATCCCTGGCTGAGAACCACTGATCTACAGCATGAGAGAGGTCCACTGGCAAGAGGAAAATTGTATTTGGAACAGTTCTGCAACATCCTGGAAATGTTAAATCCATGCTGCTAATCACAGCATGTTGCAAAATCTCTTATTGCTCAGGACATGTAAAGATCTGCTGCTCAACAGGAATCAAATAGAGTGGATACTTTCTAAATGTAGATTTTTTTTTATAGCTATAGCTGTTCAAAACCACTCTAATCTACTTAAATTCGTTGTTTTAAACATTCTCTATTATATACTAAAAGCACCCTAGCCAGTTTACAGCTACATAGCCAACACACTGTTGTTATGCCATGCATTACAGTTTAGGGCACTGCTGGGTGACATGCTGAACCCTGAGAAACACCATTCACTGGCAGTGACTCGACTCTAATGATGTGGATCAATATTTAATAGGTGTTCTAGGGATAGCGGTTTCAAAAGCATTCAGCATTGAATTAACTCTGCTCCTATTGATGTCAATGGGAGCAGAGTTAGGGTATGTCTACAATGCCAAAATAGTTGTGTTCTTACTTCAGGTTGGCTAACTCACATTAAAATAGCAGTGAAGACATGCTAACTTGGCTTTTAACTTGGATTAGCAGCTGCAGTTCAAGCATGGAGTTGAACTCAAGCCGAGTTGCCCCATCTTCACTGATATTTTAACCCAAGTTTGCTAATGGGGGTTAGCTAACCTGAACTAAGAATGCACTGACTTTTTGCAGTGTAGACATACCCCAAGGCTAATGCTAAGTGCTTTTGAAAATCTCACCCCTAACATCAGGGCTCCTGGGCTTAGTTCCATTCCCTGCTACTGACTTGCTGTGTGATCTCATGCACATCACTTAACCTTTCTGTCTGGTACCCCATGAACTGGGGGGAAACAAAACCTATCTCACAGGGGCATTGCCAGAGTTAATGCTGGGGAAGATCTTTGTATGAAAGATGAACAGAAGCTTTCATAGAAATATCATGGGTGATGTGTTACTACATTAACATTCTCAAACCATTTGGAGCATTTATGTAGCGTTACAAAAAATCATGAAGTATGTATTTTATCATTTGGCTCTTTACATGTACATGGTATTCCATCTAAGAGGCTATTATTATTGCTGTTAATTCTAAAAAAAACACTGAAACAGTTACATTAACTGACAGCAAAAATATTCCTCTGGTTCTCTATTTCCTGATGTATAATTACCAAAAAAAAAACGCACCCAAAACCCTGAAAGCAGCCTGCTTATTGACAGATGTCTAAACTTGCTTCTGTTAACCTTTCATGCTTTCTGAGATAAGAATTTTGACTGTACTGCTATGCCTGAAGAAATAGCTAATCAGAATGAAATCGATTTGTGAAGATTCTTCTTGACCAGTGCTTTAAAAAAAAAATGAAGTGGGTTTGCTTTTTTTAAAAAAAAATTACTGCTTCAAAATACTATGAGATTTTTTTTTCTTTAAAGGCACAAAAATAATTATCATACGGTCATCTTAGCTTGATAATTTGCTGAAAGAAAAAGGGAGGTGTCTGTCTTTTTAGTAAAACTTACAGCTATTAATTTAAATAAAGGCAAATATAGGATTCCCACCAGGCATTTACAGGGAATATTAGGTAAAATTTTCAAAAGTACCTAAATATTTTAGGCTCCTAAATCCCATTTTCAAAAGTGATTTAGGCATGTAGGGCCAGATTTTCAAAAGTATTTAGACACCTATAGATACAACTAGGCACCTAATGGGATTTTCAAAAGTGCCTAAGCAGGTGAGGTGCCTAAGTGCTATTGAAATCAATTGCAGTTAGGAGTCTAACCTGTTCAGGTGCTTTTGAAAATCCCAGTAGGTGCCTATCTGCATCTTTAGGTGACTAAATATCTTTGTAAAACTGGCCCTTAGAAGCCTGAGTCCCGTTACCTTTCACTGAGACTTAGGACTGATCTAACCTGGAAAATGACATCGATCCAGATACATTGCTCAGACGTGAAAAATCCACCTCCCAACCCCTGAACAACATAGTTAAGGCAACCTAAGTCCCCATGTAGCCAGTGCTAAGTTGACGGAGGAATTGTTCTGCCAACCTATCTACTGCCTCTTAGGGAGGTGTATTATCTATGCTGAGGTGAGAACCCCTCCCATCATCGTAAGTAGGCTACCCTGAAGCATTACAGCAGTGTTGCAGCTGCACTGCTGTAACATTTTAAGTGTAGACAAGCTCTTTAGGTGCTTTTGAGAATTGTACCCATTCGGTTTAAATGAGGGTGTTTCCCCAAAGGATACCCACTCATTCTCAACTGGGAATGCATAGTATGAAGTAGGGGAAAGGAGGGACTAAGGAATTAAAGTCTATGGAAATGATCTAAAGCCGCCAGTTCTGTCATTCTCATCAATCTTTATTATAGTCCCTTTGTGGCTATGAATTGTGGGATAGGGCATAAAGTTACCACCTGACTTAATATTTCCAGACTCAGGCTTATTTTCTCAGTGATCCCACATCCTGCATGAGTGTCACATGTTGTTATGATGTCACATATTGGTACTCCACTGTCATAGTGTTTTGCAACTACTAACTAATTTTTGATGCCTCGTCACTGCCATGTTGCACTGGAATATGCTAATGTAACACTGATGCAAACAGAATGATACCAAGGTGCACAATTTGAATGTTCTCTTTAAGCTTGTGAAGCAATATGACAAGTGACCTAATGTCCACCCTACTGTAAACTAGTGAATGTGCTATGCCATAGCCTCAGTGTTGCTTTTCAGTTCTGAGAAGTTTCTCACAAGCTGTAAATGTTTGCACTTTCCTGGATTCACTTTGTTAGCCAGTTGGGATAAATCATACTGGACGATAAAACTGCCATTGTAACAAATTGCAAATACATAAAGCCGCCTGATGGTGGGAATTTGCCTCAGGCCCACTGTTTTGAGAGGGCCCCCAAAATGATAGAGGGGTGGCCAGGCCAAATTTGAGTGAGTGGTGTTGCAACCTGGCTGTGGAGTTGCAGTGCCACTCAGATTTGGAAACTGCCAACAATAGTGTGAGAAGCAACTTGACTGGCCCAGATCTCACCATTGCCATCACTGACATCATTGCACTGGGCCTGAAGTGACCTACCAGGCCAAGAACCTGTATGTGTAGTAGCGTGGTCTGAGCTCTGGGAGAGGCAGGAATAGGAGCAGCCCCCTGGCTGCACACAGGGCAAAGCCCCCGCAAAAGGGAGGCCAGAGATCCCACAGACCTGGGTCCTCTCTGACCCCCATCTCTTCCCTGGCCCCCCATTCCTTCAGAGAGGACAGCAACCCCACAGACCTGGGCCCCCTCTAACCCCTCCACCCCCTTCTTAAACTCTTTAATCTCCATGGTAATTTTTTTGGAAGGATGTTGCCAACTTTCTAGTTGCACAAAACTGAACACCCTAGCCCTGCCTCTTCCCAAGGCCCCACCCCCGCTCACTACATTCCCCCTCCCTGAGTGTCTCACTCTCCTCCACCCTCACTCACTTTCACTGGGCTGGGGCAGGGGGTTGGGAGGGCTCTACCTGAGGGTGTGGGCTCCAGGGTGGGGCCAGGGATGAAGGGCTCAGGGTGTGGAAGGGGGCTCTGGGCTGGGGCAGAAGGTTGGGGTGTGGGAAGGGGTGAGGCTGTGGGCTGGGGGGTGCAGGCTCTGGGGTGGGGCTGGGGATGAGGGGCTTGGGGTGCAGGAGGGTGCTCTGGGTTGGGGGGGATGAGGGGATGGGGCAGGGGTTTAGGGGGTGGGTTTACCTTGGGTGGTTCCTGGTCAGTGACGCAATACGGCGGCTAAGGCAGGGTGCCTGCCTGTCCTGGCACCGCGCTGCACACGCCCTGGAAGCAGCCAACAGGTCCGGGTACTAGGCAGGGGGGCTAGGAGGCTCCACGCGCCACTCTTGCCCACAGGCACTGCCCCATTGGCCGGGAGTGCAGAGCCAGTGCTCGGGGCAGGGGCAGCGTGCAGGGACCCCCTGCCTAGAAGCTAGATCAGCTGGCCACTTCCGGGGCACAGTCCGGTGCCAGCCAAGACAGGTAGGGACTAGCCTACCTTAGTGCTGCAGCACCACTGACCGAACTTTTAATGGCCTGGTCGGCGGTGCTGACCGGAATTGACAGGGTCCCTTTTCAACCAGGTGTTCTGGTCGAAAACGGGACACCTGGTCACCCTAATGGAAGGCTTCAGTTTCAGATTAGATTCAAATCTAATTTCCAAAGAGACAGGAAAAGTAGCCAAGCCTGCAAGCACCCAAGTTACTGCAAGCGTATCCCTAACATCTCTATAAAGGTAATTCACTCCAATCTTTTATTATCTAAAGATTCTCTGAGGGTATGATTCTCTTTACCCCTCTTTAAGAAGAAATTACCTCACAGACCTAATTTCATCGCAAGGTTGGACAACCTGAGATGATTCCCAAGGTGATCCATGGGTAGGAGATGGTTTGGCATCTTCACTCTCTAGATTATTAATTAAATCCTTTTCACAAAGGTAACAAAGATCCTGAAATTTGCTTTCCCTCCATGATCAGTTCTGTAACTAATCTCGCCATTTCAAGCTTTCTCACTTGAAAAGTATTATAGAAACACCAAGAGCATAAAAAATGAATTTTTGGACAGTGTCTAGCTTCGCCCTATAAATGTGCTAATGTTTCTGAGCTGGGCTGGAAAATGATTCTCAACCACTCTAGCTTCCTTATTGCTTTGTTCTGGCTAGAATGGCAATTCAACCTTTCAAAAAACCTCTTCAGATGAAAATGTGCCTTGTAAGGTCCTGAAGCATATTTTCCTTTACATTTTAAACACCTGGTCCAACTTGGTATATTAAACAGAAAAAGTTTACTTTGCCAGTTACACAGTTAGAGTCTTTTAATTAGATTCCCTTTTAATACCTGTTTTCCAGAATACATTAAGGCATTTTAATAATCTGTCCTTGTTGCCTCAGAATGACCTTGTTAATATGCAGGTGCATTTTACAATATATTCCTCTCTGTATCTTGTAACCTATTTCAGTAATGTTGCAAGTAGTGTCTTGCAATTTATTTGCCTCAAACCATTGCTCTTGGTCTTTATGCTGAATGTCACCATGCTTAGCTTCTACCAGTTGCAAGAGCAGTACCACTGTTAGCCAGAACACTGACTTTACAACAGTGACTTTAACACTGATGGCATCACTGAGCACTCTATCATCCGATTCCACGCTGCTAACTCACCGACTACAGCATAAGTGTCCCAAGTGAAGTGACTGAAAATATAGAGAGAATTTTGAGCAGGTGAGGTTTGAAAACACCTCTTGCATGATGTGGAATGCACGGAAAACCTTTCATGCATGACCAACAGTTCTTGATAAACAATCTTTGATCAGGAATAAAGAATCAATGGGTTTAGGGGGTAAAAGAGAAATGTATTCAGTGTATGGTTTGTAGCATCTCTATGTTCTTAGTGGGGGAGGAATAGCCTACTAAACCTAGGATTGTGAGTTCAATCCTTGAGGGGGCCACTTAGGGATCTGGGGCAAAACTGGTCCTGCTAGTGAAGGCAGGGGGCTGGACTCAATGACCTTTCAAGGTCCCTTCCAGCTCTATGAGATAGGTATATCTCAATATATAAACTGAACTCTAGTTAATTCTTTCTGTTTATCTAGTCTTGTAAGCTGAGGCAAGAATTTTTCCTATATGCATTAAAACACTGTGAAACAAATTGCCATATCCTATTATAAACAATAAAAAGCACCAATGAAATGTATCTGTGTATGAGGAGCTCCATTTCTAGTTAGAGACCAGACTCCGCCATAAGGCCTGAGTCTGTCCTCGTGTAAACCAATGTAAACCCAGAATAACTCCACTGAAGTCACTGGAATTACACAGGCATAAGACAGGTGTGAGAGCCGAATTGGGACCTATATGGTAACACTTAGATCTGCTTCCAAACATCCCCAAAGTTCAGATGTGTTTGCAGAGGTGATTTCAGTCTCTGGAAGCTTGCTTCACAGCCAAACTTCCTCAACCAAGATCACTTTATCTGTGGCTCTCACACATTTCATCCTGGGCTTTGTCCCAGAGGAATGATGGATCATGGCTGTAGGGGTTTGAAAGGCTGTTGAGGGACCCCGTTGAGAGGTTTAAAGCTTAGGAATCAATGATACCATCCAAATCCTTTTTGGTTCATATCACAAAACACGTCATTTGGTAAAGAGCTGTCTTTGTCCAGCAAGGCTCAGGACTGCATTAGTCAAGTGTTCCTGGTCAGCACTGGAAAGGCAAAGATGTTACAGGACAGGATTGAGGTACATTGAGGAAACTTGCACATCACTTGCCTGCAGTTTTCTGGACTGAAGCCATTAGTAAAACCACCCTGGAGAAAACAGAGAATCCTCTATATGGTAAAGTGCAATCACTGATTTTTATTAACTTGCTTTAGAACAGGGTTACTGTTGTAAGTTCATCTCTACCCCAATATAACGCGACCCGATATAACACTAATTCGGATATAACGCGGTAAGCAGTGGTCCGGAGAGGCGGGGCTGCACACTCCGGTGGATCAAAGCAAGTTCGATATAACGCGGTTTCACCTATAACACAGTAAGATTTTTTGGCTCCCGAGGAGAGCGTGTTATCGGGGTAGAGGTGTACATATAATTACCCATTCAGTGTCTAGCAGCAAGTTATCCTTCTGTACAGAGATGGCTCTGAACAAACTCCACCAGATTCTAACCCTGGATCTGGTCTAGGTTTGGATGTGAATTCAGAGCACAGACCTGCCTATAATGGACTGAACACGCATGTAAGTTGCAAATACCCGATCCCTGGGGAAAATCTGCATTTCGTTTTCATACTCACAAGTTTTTGAAGTGTTTAAATCCACGGGAATTTTTCTCGGCCCATTATGGGGAGAGACCATTTGGATTGTGAGTTGTGATTCAGGCCCATCTCCATGTATAGCTAAGCTTTTATTTTCCCAAGGCAGATAATGGTACTTTAAATGAGTAATTTCATGAAATGTATCTCTCCCCTGCCTTGAGTAATCGAATTTTAAGGTGTTCCTTTAATTGTGCTATGGATTGAATTTGGAATGCATTGGCCCATTACAGGAACAGGTTTGTTTCATAGGTGAATGTCAGCCTTATGCCAAGATACAGCAGAAAATAAAATGATACCTCAACAGCTGCCTTTGCTCTTTCAAATTCCTCCTCCAAGGAATGATTTCTGGAGAGGAGTGAACCTCCCCAACGCTGCTCTTTGGTTGATCGTGCCTTAAAGAAATAAAGAATAAATAAGAAAGGATGACACGCTTTGTCATAAACTTTCAAGTTCCTTCTCTTTCTTTCTTCACTAGTGTTGAAAGTGACCTTCATCTGGTGCGATGCTGTGTGTTTCCCTATGTGAAACCCCACCAACACTGGACACAGCTTTAGCAGTGTCCCCTGCCTCAGTGGAGCAAAGTAACGTCTCATTCCCTAGAGTTTCCTTTTCACTCGGGATTTAGACATGATGAACAATCCCAGCTTTGGTTGTGAAAGTAGATCCAAAATAGTCCCTTGAAGCTTCAGAGAAAATGAACTTCAGAATGGTTAAAAACACTGTGTAACATTAAAAGCTTGTGCCTTGAATAAGCTATCATCACACCTCCCCTTCCTCC
The DNA here is from genome assembly GCF_011386835.1 of Chrysemys picta bellii. Taxonomy (NCBI): domain Eukaryota; kingdom Metazoa; phylum Chordata; order Testudines; family Emydidae; genus Chrysemys; species Chrysemys picta. Next base: position 10,932,505 of record NC_088799.1, on the reverse strand, counting down.
CGCCCCCCTCCCCCCCCCCCCGCCCTGCAGGTTCATTTTGCTTCATTCTGCAAGACAGAAATGTAGCTGTTGAAATTCCTAATAGGAGAGCTGTCACACAGGTACCATTTCATTTTTTAATGGACTGTATTCAACATGATTAATACTTCGTTTAAGTAGTTGAAAGTTTATATTTGAGAACTGGATCCTGTACAGTTCAGCCTCTATTACCTGAACCCCTTGTGTTATCACCCCAAACTCCCCGTTATCTAAAACAGGGTCACATTCTCTGGTACCTGTTAGTTACACTAACAATCCCCTTGACTGTCTGAAAGCTTCATTTTCTGAATGTATGCCATGTTCCCTGAAATTATCATGTAATCTCACTGTAGCCATTTCTGTAAATTACAATCTACTTGAAGAGACATTCAAGTGGATTTGTATTTTATTTTTTTTCAAATAGACATTAATTTAAAAGACACAAGGTGGGTGATATATTATCTTTTATCTTCTCCAATAAACAATATTACCTGCCCCAACTTGTCTCTCTAATATCCTGGGACCGACATGGCTACAATACCACTACATACATTTTTTTAAAGAGACCCAAAATACACAGTACACCCCTGCCTCTGTCTGCAAGTCTTTTACAATGAAAAATCAGTGCGTGAGAGGTCTGAGTTGTAAATATATGTGGAGAGGACTTTCCTTATGATGATAAAAGGATGTGGGATTGGTTGGCACACAGGAAATGCATGGGACAGATAAACAAACCTCACAATCGGCAGTTTTCTCACTCTTATCTAAGTGATTCAGAATGGGCAGAAGAGGATTTCTAGACAGTTCTTGGATTTTGGGTGGGGACTACAAAGAGAGTAGGGAGACATCTTGAAGGGGAAAAGTGAGAAAGTTAGGCTACGGAAGGAGTATTTGGCTGCTATTTTGTTTGCTTCTACTATTGTTCTTTCATAATGGAGGTGCATTTAATTCCCTATCCTCTGCAGGAGAAAGTTGTACCTGTTTTCTCTGCACTTGCTGTATCTGTTTGTCAGGCTGTGTCCTGAGGTTCAGGAACACTAGTACAAATACCTCCTTTGTATTGATTTTCTCTAAGCCTTGAGTACCTTGAAGACTTCAGTTATAATAAGAGATGACTCCGAAATGCAGGGCTCAGACCTAAATCCAGGTCTAGGCTTTCCCAAAGGCTCGGGGAATAAGCTCTGGGGTGTTCTTCCAGCTCTACAGATAATGGACCTGAGTCACCAATGTGTGAAACTGGAAGACCGCAATGGTGAATTGGGTTCAGTGACCAGTCATGGATTTTTGGATCCAGATGTGAACTTTCCCAAAGTTGGGGGGGGGGGGGGGGGGGGAGAATTTGGATTGTAGGATTAGGTTTGGGGTATCTTTAATATCAACATCCTGTCCCATGTTTTATGTTCAACAGGTACAATCTCTATTGCCTGACCATCCTGCATACTTTAATTCTCCTCCTCCCTTCATTGTTCTTCCCCTGAAGACCCTTTCCGCTAGTCCTGCCTATAGCATATGCCACCCTAATTTTAAATAGATTATTCTTTGTGTGTCTTAACAACACATTAGAAAACATCTCTCTCTCTTTGTCTCTACTTGCACATTGGGGAAGGATACTGACAAACAGGGCCGGCTCTAGGCACCAGCAAAACAAGCTGGTGCTTGGGGCAGCACATTTCTAGGGGCAGCCTTCTGGCCGCCCCTAAAAATGTGCCCCGGCCGCCCTAGCTCACCTCCGCTGCTGCCGCTTGCACACCACGGCTCGTGAAACAGCTGATTCGTGCGCCACTGCTTGCCCTCCCTCCCAGGCTCTCAAACCTGGGAGGGAGGGGGAGATCCCGAGTGGCCGTGGCGCACGGAACAGCTGATTGGCGCACCACTGCTAACCCTTCCTCCCAGGTTTGAGAGCCTGGGAGGGAGGGGGAGACCCCAAGTGGCCGCGGCGTGCGCGCTGCTTCACCCCCTCCCTCCCAGGCTTGAGAGCCTGGGGGGAGGAGGCAGGGCTGGGGATTTGGGGAAAGGGCGGAGTTGAGGCGGGGCCGGGGGTGGGGTAAGAAAAAAACGGGAGAGGAGGGTGGCCAAAATTGTTTTTGCTTGGGGCGGCAAAAATCCTAGAGCCGGCCCTGCTGACAAAGGGTCAGATTCTAATCTTATGTGTGGAATGTTTCTTTGCCTCCCTTAAATCTATTCCTGCGCTTGTGACTACATGTTCAGAAGGATTTTTTTTAAAAAACTGGAATCATGACATACATTTGAGATTCCAGTCTGCTCCAACTGTGTGTATATTCTTCATGTGTCTTTGTGCCAGCGAGGTTAGTTTACTGCAATGAAATCTGTATTGGGCTACCGAACACTGAACCAACACCTGCTGTTAGTGTAGAACAAGATGGCACGATTGCTGTTAGAAGTGGGCAGTAGGGATTCTGCCTAACCGCTGTTTCATGCTGTGCACTGGATACCTTTGGCATCTGGATTGAGTTTAAGATTTAGCTCTCAATGACCAGACACCTGGGGGTTATAGTCCTCTCCCCATTATCCTCTATGGCAGGGGTAGGCAACCTATGGCACGCGTGCCGAAGGCGGCTTGCGAGCTGATTTTCAGTGGTACTCACACTGCCGGGTCCTGGCCACCGGTCTGGGGGCCTCTGCATTTTAATTTAATTTTAAATGAAGCTTCTTTAAACATTTTAAAAACCTTGTTTACTTTACATACAATAATAGTTTAGTTCTATATTATAGACTTATAGAAAGAGACCTTCTAAAAATGTTAAAATGTATTACTGGCACGTGAAACCTTAAATCAGAGTGAATAAATGAAGACTCGGCACAGCACTTCTGAAAGGTTGCCGACCCCTGCTCTATGGTGACCCATGGCTGGGCTGGGATCTCAATGGCTGCTGCAGTATTAAGGCAAAGGATAAGGACCCAGGACATCTGGCTTCTGCTTCCACTTTTGGCACCAACCTCCCATGTTGAGCTAGTTGGAAAATCTTATATTTTTTCCAGAAATTTCCAAACCTGCATTTCATTAGTGATGGGGGGGAAAGGGACCAGGAATGGAGAGCTGGCAGACATACGAAGGAGCAGAGTTCTGCTGTGGCTTTCTCTAACAGGGGAATGGGCATACTGGAGAAGTGGCCAGTGGGGCTGCACACAATGTGGTCCATAAAGTCAATACTCTATGTTGGGAGGTAGGTGCAATAGTTGCCCACTATCTACTGCCTTTGGGGTAGAACATCTTATTCCCCCGTACCAGTCATTTTGTGCACATTTTTCTGCACTTGCTCTCTGTTTACATGGGGTATGTGCTGTTGGTGAGAGGAGTAAATAATAGACTAATTTTGTGGTCTCTCTTCAAAGTAATGGGCCTGTTCCATTCCTGGTGTAACTTTCCTGATCTCATTAGAGTTACTGGCACACCAAATATGGATCCACCTGCCCCATTTTTCTTACTGGTAGACACCAGACCACCTTATGCAGTCCCTGACAAACATTCTAAATAGCAATGCACAGAACTCCTGATGTGAATTGTGAGTTATAAATGTTTTAGGTTTAATTCTGATCTCCCTTACGTCAGTGTAAATCAGTAGTAATTCCAATGAGGCCCACGGAATTTCAATAGTAAGAGTGGTGTGATTAGGGTGACCAGATGTCCTGATTTTATAGGGACAGCCCCGATTTTTGGGTCTTTTTCTTATATAGGTTCCTATTCCCCTCCCACCCCCGTCCCGATTTTTCACATTTGCTGTCTGGTCATCCTAGGTGTCAGAATCAGACCCAATTTCCAAGAGTGGGCACTTATGTCCAGGGCTGGCTCCAGCTTTTCTGCCGCCCCAAGCAGCAAAAAAAAAAAAAAATTCATTCTTCTGCAGCAATTCGGCAGCGGGTCCTTCACTCCCTCTCTTCCTCTTCGGCAGCACTTCGGTGGCAGCTCAAAGAGGAAGAGAGGGACTGAGGGACCCGCCGCTGAATTGCTGCCGAAGACCCGGAGGTGCTGCCCCGATACCGGACAGAGTGCCGCCCCTTTCTATTGGCCGCCCCAAGCACCTGCTTCCTTCGCTGGTGCCTGGAGCTGGCCCTGCTTATGTCAGAGTTTCGCTAGTCAGTCTTTGGATGAGTAAATCAGCACATAGAGAGCTCCAATATCCAATGTTTAGGGCAGGCGAGACTAAAGTTTGAAAACTGAGTTTATTGGGTTATTGAATAAGCAGACCATGTACCATTTGAAATTAAATATATTAAAAATATTCTGTTTGCAGTTCTCATCATTGAGGAGAAAACTAAATTGTAAAAAGACCAAATTCTGTAGAACATTTCCAGGCAGATAAATTCACAAGTGGGAATCTGCTAAGGTAGCTGGCACCAAAAAAATTTGGCGCTACAGAGCTTCAAAAGGTAAAATTGGGTAGCATCTGACAGGAGTAGAATACTGAGAAGGAAGAAGTTCACAAACCATGACTGCCCCAATGTTGTTGTGTATTCTGACCTTCAGATACATTTAAAAAAACAAAACAATAAACCTCCCAAAAGGTGCCATTGTGACTTCTATTAACATTGCTCTGTTAATTGAAATTCTGCTATATGCAGGACTTTCTGTTTGTAAAGAAAATGGAATAGCTCTACAATAACTTCAAGTACAAAAAACACGAGCTGTTCTTTTAGAGAGCATCTGCTCCACACTGGGGATGGAAGCTAGCATGCTTGGAACTGTCAGAGATGGACAGTGAAGTGCATTAAGGTGATTCTCTCAGGAGTTGCAGATGGCGAACAGTAGCAAATTTGACAAGTTGAAACCTCCAGTGTATGGCTGGACCATGTTGCATATGCATGGGGTGACCTTTAATATGAAGGTCAAGATCTGTGGTGGATAAACATTGGCAAGTGTATCATCTAGTAAAAGCCACAATAAGGTTTATTTTACTACAAGAGTATTCAGACCTTTGTGATGGTAGAGGGGTGGGGCTGTTAGGGGACCTGCAAGGAGGTAGAGAACTTTTCACCTACTGGTGGCAACCTGACCCATGTTGGCACTGACTGAAACTAATTAATGTTTGGTAGACTCAGTCCAGTTCTTTGTAGAACACTGTTTGCATCACACACACAGAAACTGACACAGTGCACTTCTTGTCAGTGTCAACTGAGAAACTCAGGACTGAATGTGTAGTGTCCTGCTTGGAGAGATGAGCACAGGTTGCAGGAGGGAAATTTGGAGGAGGCAGCAGGACCCCTGTCTGTGAGCATACGGCTCCAGCTGCAGCATCTGTAAATAGTTCTCTTAATAAAGAGCCAATCTAGTTTTACAAACATGGAGTCCTTTCATGTTATTACCCAGCACATGGGACACGAAACAGAATGGGCCAGGGAGATTAAACTATTCTGAGTGGTCCCTCCACTAGGACCTCAAATAGGTCCTTTGGTGCTATTATAAAGTATTGGAGCTCTTAATTGTTTCAGAAAAAGAGCAGCCACAGAAAGGGCTAAAATGCCTTTCCACAATATCTTCTTTTATTGGGGATAATTTTCCACATGTGAATATGATGAGACTTTTTGCAACACTTACGGAAATATGATTTGTAACAAAGCTCCGTGGCTGTCACTGGCCATCAGTACAGTAATGTTTCTTGACCACACTAGAGTATGACTCAAGATGAAAAAAATTCCACTTATCAGGAATAATAAACACAGGGCATTGGGTCAGCAACTCTAGTTTTATCTCCCTTTTACGTTGGCAAAGTCAATTCAACCTTTTCTTATTTTGATGTTACAGCCATTTTACTTTTATGGAAACTAGTCTAACTGAACATGTGCAGCATAAAAAAATGGATTTTTTTTTTGCTTCTGCAGGTACTCTGCTTGAAGATTAATAGGAAACAGATGCAAAACTACAGCCTCTGTAAACTAAATTTGCAACTGTTCTTACAGAATGCCACACATTACAAATTCTGTGAATGTCTGCTTGATTTATACACACCCAGGATACACATAAGCTTCCTGCCAGTGAAACTTGCTAAACTGAAGAATACTCTCCTAAAAGAGGGCATGGATGCACTTAAAGCTAGACTGGCCAAAGCATGAGACAACATACGGTACTATGCAGGGAAATGAACTACACAACCTAGCAGGTCTTCTCCATCGCTAACGTGTCAATCTAGCATATAAAATATAAAGAAGAGGAAGGTGTCATTCTATTAGAATTAGTGCTAATTTAAACAGGAGAATAATTTCAGATTTTGTAGTTAGGTGAAAATTGGTAAGGAAAAGAAGGATCATCTGAAGAGTAAAGCACAGAATAGGTGACAGGGTTCTATTTTCTGCTCTGCCACATATGTCTTGTGTGACCTGGGACAAGTCACTCAGTGGCTCTGTGCCTCATCTGTGAAATGCAGATATTAATACCCACCTGACACGGGTGTTGCAAAGCATTTTGAGATCCCGGGATAGAAAGTGCTATATAAGGGGAAATTATTGCTATTAACTGTATTATCTGTGTCCTTGAACCCCCACCCATGCTCTGACCTGGATAGAATAGTGAAATTGCGCAATTGAGAGCTCAAAAACCAGCAAATGCCAAATGAAGGTTGTATGTTCAACCTCTCCTCTGTCCCTTTGCATGTATGCATTACAGTATAACATTTAATTAAGCATTGCCAGAAAGCCCTGTCCAACACACCTTACAAGGGTCCTTCTCCGAGGAGGTGCAGAGCCTAAATTTAGAACTAAGTCCACTATTGCTGAGTTCTTTCTCCAGTACAACTTATTGTTCCACTGGAGAGGCTGCTACACACATCTGTGGATATGCTTATAAGCACTGAAGTACGGATTCCTCCTTATATTCCTTAGAAGTTCTTCAGCTATGGAGACTCCAGTTTGGACAGGAGAGTTTGGGAAAAGGAAGCTTTTTAGGATCCTCATCGCACCTCCTCATTATCAATAATAATAGGAAGCTAATAGGAAAAGGAAGCTTGAGGGGGCAAAGGAATCATTAGGGGAAGGGGACTTATAGGGCCCAGGAACTAAAGGAGATTAGGGCGAGGGACACTACAGCTACAATGTACAACAGCAGTCTCTCTCTCTCTCTCTCTCCCTCTGCACTACAAGGTGTCATGGCCAAACCCCTGCCTTAAGCTACGACAGTGCAATCTCCTTGAAATCAAGGGGTTACATCTACCCAGATTCTGCCCTCAACTACACCCATACAACCCTGTTGCTTTCCAAGCTATTGAATAAGTGGATATGAGGACAGAATTTGATTCTAAGCATCCAATTCATTTTTAAAGTAAAAAATCTGTTCACCTGCTCGGTCAACAAATTTCTCACCGTTTTTTCATTATTATTAGGTACTGAGTGAACTGTATAGGATTCCAGAATGCTGAAAAGATCAGAATTGAGTATCCGAGTTTGGCTCCTTTTCATGTTTGCTGGGCTGGGCATTAGCTGGGTTAGGAAATGGCTTGGCTGCATGTCTTTTGAGACGCTCAGCACTGTATTTAGAAGCATGATTTAGGCTAGAGGTCTGAAGTGTTCTGACATCATTTCTCTGCACATTGGAATTTTCCGTCCTTCTCTTCCCCCTTCTCCTTTGCTTTCATTATCTCTCTCCAACCTGCTTCTGCACATTCATTTCTGCTTTAAAAAAACAGCTCCATCTGGAATGGGCGTACTGCCTTTAAGGGGCTAGAAATACTATACTAGGCTCCCAGATTGACAACGAAGATGGTATAAGGATCCTAAAATGAGGATTCCATTTCCTTAAATCATAAGCAGTAAGAGAAGTAAAATATAAATTAATGGATCCTTGCAGCACAGCGACATTGAGCGTTTCTTCAGCAGTAATTTAGCGGGGGACGTAAAGAATATAATTTGCACTGATGTCTTTGAGCAACTCATTGGGGGAGGAGATTCTTGGGGCAGCGGTATGAAGGAGATAAATGGACTCATTCTTGTGAATGATGTTAGTTATTTTAAATCCGTCTGTTCTGTGGAACAGGACAGGAGCTTTCTTCTTTCTGTATGACTCAATTCTTTTCTTCTCCCATGTCAGTGAGTTTCCCTCATTCTGTCTCTTCCCATTCTCCCAGTCACTGTCATTCTGCCTGTTGACTACTCTTCCAGTCACTTACTTTTCAAATCTTGTGGTCTGATTCTCAGGGCCATTAGGCCCTTTGTGCTGCTCCCCACTTCTTTGGAAATGTCAGAGTAGATCCAAACTAAGCTTGCCTACCTGGAGGATGGGTGGTCACAAACTGAATCATATGAACTACTGGTGATTATTGTTATTGTTTGTTTTCACTAGCACCCACAATATGCTAGGCAACCTCCAAACACAGAAGAAGGCCCAGTCCATCTCCAAAGACCTTACAAGATGAAAGGCAAACAGCCAGATGAAGCATAGGGGAGCAGGGCATAATATATAACTAAAGAAATCCAGGTGGTAATTGGCCTTTTTAGGCAAGATGTTATAATAACCCTACAGAATAGAAATGCTGGGGCAGATCCTCAGTTGGTGTAAATTGCCACAGCTCCACTGACTTCCGCTGAACTCTGACAATTACACCAGCCAGTGATGTGCCCAGCTGTATGCAGTGTTCATGTTTAGCCCGAAGGTCTAAAATTGCCTCTCTCTCTCACTTCAGGCCTTATTGGAAATACACCTCTACCCCAATAGAACGCTGTCCTCGGGAGCCAAAAAATCTTACCGCGTTATAGGTGAAACCGCGTGATATCGAACTTGCTTTGATCCGCCGGAGTGCGCAGTCCCGCCCCCCCGGAGCACTGCTTACCGTGTTATATCCGAATTCGTGTTCTATCGGTTTGTGTTATATCGGGGTAGAGGTGTCGTTTTGTTTTGTTTTTTAAATAGGCCTCTTTCACTTATTCATGTTCTTGAGCTTATGGCTGATTCTGAATGTTCCTCACTGTGTTAGCAAATCCAGTGTAATTCTTTTATTTTTATTTTTTATGTTTGTAAAGGAAAAATGATTCACTTATTGGATTATATTAAGTGTGAGAGGTTTAAAGTGCTCACAAAGGATAAAATGGCTGAATTTTATCCACAGGCTATTACCAGCGACAAAAATGATTTAAGTAAAAGAACCTAAAATCATACAATTTAAGAAAAGGGTTGGCAATATGTGGTTTGATTGTAACACATAACAACTCTACTGTGCTATTGATTTTTTTTTTTTTTAGTGTGCCAACAAATACTCAGCAATGTCTGGCTTTTTGCAGAATATTAATGGAAAGTCACTGTGTTGAAATAACTAGTGTTTTTCCAAAGGCCCCTTTTCTTGATATGCCAACAATTTTCCTAATAATGTTCAAGGAGCTTTACTTGAAGTACAATGAATGTTTAAAAAAAAAAGGGAGAGAGAGAAAGCAACAGCAGATCCCACAGAACAAGAACAAAAAGTCAACTCTTTGAAGAGCAGCTCTAACAAAATACCTTCTCCAAAACTCTCCAAAAAACACATTCATCCCTAAGTCCTCTGTTCAGATAGATAGGCCTTTGCAACATAGTTAAAAGCAAAAAACTGGGGCTGTTTCAATCCAAAAGAGAGAGAATTCTGAATTTGCTGCTATATTTCATAAGAGCATGATCAGAAACAAGGAAAAGTTAAGTTAGAAACCTACCCCACCACTCGTTACTTATTTTGGTTTATGCTTTTAACGTAAATGATTGATTCTTGAAATCTGTTGATTCTCCCCAAATCACTTTTAATTATTGCACTCTATTTGCTGCTCCTTAGCAGAATGTTATAAGATGATGATGGTTATTTTGTAACTATGAAATTCCCCAATCCATAGGGAATGGTGCATTTTTATTGGAGTTTCAATCGTAATTATTTATCTAATTATTTTTCTTATTTATCAGCACCATTATCATTATTCAGAAGGTAAGAGTCATAGCTTGGATGATAGTCATGCATCAATACTCCACTTCTACTGGAATATACTTCTGAGGAGATTTATAAATTAAGAAGCATTAGCCCCAGGCTACCATGCTCATTCACTGAAGTAATGAACACTGAGATGCTAATGTATTTCAAATGCTTTTGTAATGTAATGCAGTATGTAAAGATTTAGCTGCATAATTCTCATTGAGTTAACTGATGACATTGAAAACACCCCATTTACAGTTCTCTTGATAGTGAAGAGTAACACAATGAAACAATACCTGCTTGGCTTATTTGTGTAACTGGACCTAATAAAATCACTTACCTGTGTTGCAGGTACTAATTCTAAATCTGATGCTGAATTGGACTCCAAGGCACTTTTGACACTAGTCAGCTCAGACTGCGATCTGTTCTCTGTAGACCTATAAATAACGCATTTACATATTCATTATTGTACACCAAGAAACTATATCTAACAGTTTAATAAATACATCATGACTAATTGGGTTAATTCTGTTAGCTGAGTAGTTTTTAATTGGTGGATACTGATGGTGCACTGACTCGTCTTCCTTCTTGGTTCTGTCCGTTACACATTTCAGCTCCATGCAAACAATGATCAACACAACCTGTCCTCATAGAAGAGATCTGGGATATGATTTGCCATTATACAGGTTAAGCCAATGAAGTTACATTGTCATGGACCTAATATAATGAAGTGGAGAATCAGGCGCACAGCAGTGTTCTCTCTATTTTATAGCAAGGTAAACAGAGGCACAGAAAGCCACTGAGGGAGTCAAAGTGTGAGTAAGGATCAGCACTCCAGAGCACCAGGCTCCCAGTCCCTTATTCAGACCATGCCTGTCTCCCCTTGCCCAGAAACCTAATTTTCTTCCTTTCTAAGTTCTACAAGTGATAATGCAGAAATGAAACACACTGGGCCAAATTCAGCCCTTGTGTCAGTGAGTGAAACTCAAGTGGAAATCTCCGAGCAAAGTTGGCAGTGATGTAAACGGTGGTGTAAAATTGGTGTGGGTGCATGTTTTACCATAAAAGCTCTTTTGATGGAGCTCTAGATGATGAAGATTTTCGTTCTGTAGCTGAATGACCCTTGCCGTTCCTCTCTCCATGAAACTTCACTTCATCCCATTTCTCAAGCTGTGTCTGAATATTTACTGGAAAAAGATGAATCTTTTAGGAAACCTAATTCAGAAAACATTATGTCTACAGCTCCATGTAATGGTGGTGAGGAAACTGCACCTCTCAACCACTAAAATCCTATGATGATTGGAAAGCATATGTTTTAGATGGGGCCCAATCCTTTAGGGCAGTTGAAATTCCTGGGGAAAATTGACATATTCGAGAACCAGCAATAAGTTACCTAAATCTTGATTTTCATCGTCACTAAAATTTTAAGATCCTTCAGGAAATAAGTGGGACTGTGCTTGAACTCAGTTATTTCTAAGGCGGTGATTCTTTCACGGAGTTTGCGGAAGTCACGGATTCCGTGACTTTCCGTGACCTCTGTGACTTCTGCAGCGGCTGGTGTGGCTGAGTTTAGGGCCGCCCAAGCTGCTGGCTCCAGGGCCCGCTGCTTGGGTGCCCTTCAGCTAGCTGCAATGGCCGCTGCTGGAGCGACCTGGGGCCAGCTGCTCTTGCAGTCTCCAGGGCCAGCCACACCAGATGCTGCTGCTCAGGAGGCCCTAGGCAGCTGACTCCGGGGACTGCGCAAGCGGCGGCTGGTGCAGCTGGTCCCGGAGACCGCCCAAACTGTGGCCCTGGGGGCACCTCCAGGGAGTGTCTGAGCAGTGGTCCCCGGGTCTGCCCCGGGGCCAGCTGCATCAGCTGCTGCTCGGGCGGCCCCGGGCAGCTGGCTCCAGGGACTGTGGGAACAGCGGCTGGTGTGGCTGACTCCAGGGGGGGCGCCCAAGCAACAGTCCTGGGGGTGCCCTGGGGACCGCCCAAGCAGCAGCAGTCTCAGGGTGGCTGGACGCCATCTGGAGAACAGTCCCTGGGAGCAGCGGTTGGGGGGCAGTCAACCCCCAGCACTGGAGCAGTGGGGGGCACTGGGGACCCAGAAGTAGAGATTTAGTCATGGGTATTTTTTGGTAAAAGTCATGGACAGGTCACGGACGGTGAATTTTTATTTATTGTCTGAGACCTGTCCATGACTTTTACTAAAAATACCCGTGACTAAATCAGCCTGAGTTATTTCAATGTAAATTATATACATTGGAGGGATTGTGGCAGCTTCTTGGCTGTTTTGGTTATTTTTAACCTGTAGATTGTGGGCCAGATTTTGAAAATCCAGCCTACCTTTAAGCACCTGCAATTTATGGGTACAAATGGTTATGGAGGCAATTAAATCATTTAGTCACACGTCTGAAATGATTTTCAAGTTTATTAAGGTCCTCAGGCATCCAGATAACAACGTGAACTAACCTAGACAAATTACCGGGGTAATAAATAAAAAAACAATAAAATATAAGATTGGAGGCTGAAAGCCTCTTGAACATCAGGGTCTTTTAAAGATCTACCCGGATGGAAAGAAACGCTGTTATCTTCGGACAGATAACATTCCCCTTGTCAATTTTTCTCTTGTGGTTGGAAAGGATTCAGGTTTGGGACAGTTTGGAAGGAAATGACCTGAATTTAACTTTAAAAAAAATCATTATCCTGCCAAATGTTATCCAGTGATGAGATTTTGATAATCTATATGAATACTGTGCTTGGGCCAAGAATGGAACGCTCACTTGCCACTGCTTTTCTGGGACTGATGTGTTTAGGCAAAGTAGGGTGACCAGACAGCAAATGTGAAAAATCTGGACAGGGGGTGAGGGGTAATAGGAGCCTATATAAGAAAAAATCGGGACTGTCCCTATAAAATCGGGACATCTGGTCACTCTAAGGCAAAGCAGTGTGTTACAAGTACAGTAGGCATTTGTAATATTTGCTGATTTTAAAGGAAGGTCTAAAATGGGCCTGGCTGGTTTGAGAGCTGTGTCTTGCTCTAACTTCTAATAATACCCCCAGGTGATGACCTGGTTGTTTTGTAATTAGGATTTTTTTTCTAACTTCTATTCATCGATTTTCAAAACCTTTCTTGAGAGAGTTCAGTGATCCAGGATGCACACTTATGGTTACTCTTTTGCACATACATTGACCCATTACTAGGAGTGGCTTACATTACCCAGCACAGAAGAAGTATTTAAGATAATATTTTTAAAGACACTGTCCTCTTCCTATCCTTTACCAGTATTTAACATGTATTGCTCCAGTCCTTCACCTGAATCCCTTTCCTCTTTAGTGTAATGTCTTTTCCACCGCACACACTAGTCTCTCTGTATATAATCCTGGGAGACCACACCTAGAATTCAATTTTGGCAATTCATTACCAGAAAACAAGAGGGTGGGATTTTCAAAAATATCTAAGTGAGTTAGAGAGTGTTAACTAGGCACCTATCAATAGGAGTTAGGCACCTAACTCATTCAGGTGCTTTGGAAGATCCCACCCAGAGACAATCTGGAAAGAGTTTTGAGAAAGTTGCCCCCCAATGATTTTACTTAAGTTCTGACAGCTTATCTCACAAGAAGCATTGCTCACCATTTATAAGTTATTGGTTTATATTTAATTAAAACTTGGCATTTGTAAGCCTCTCTCTGGTAGCTACCCTCTTGTTGATTAAAAGCGAACATGAAATGTTTAGTGAGAGAGAGTATGCCAGAGATGATAAATTACTTTCAGACCAGCCCAGCTTGGAAATGTATTATCCTAATGGCCGTCTGATCAACATTGCAAAATGAGTTTGTGGACAGAGCCCAGCTCCTAATAGATAAGTGTCCACATCATAAAAGTGACCTCACAATTGACACCGAGGGTATGTCTAAACTGCAATTAAAAACCCGCGGCTGGCCTGTGCCAGCTGACTTGGGCTCGTGGGGCTCAGGCTCAGCGGCTGTTTAATTGCGGTGTAGACATTTGGGCTTGGGTTGGGGACTGGGCTCTAGAACCTGTGAGTTTGGAGGCTGCAGCCTTAGCCTGAATGTCTACACCTGAGTTAAACATCCCCTTATCCTGAGCCCCGCGAACCTGAGTCATCTGGCATGGGTCAGCTGCAGATGTCTAATGGCAGTGTAGACATACCCTGAGTGGCACCTTGGAAAAAGAATGATTGATTTTATTTGCATTTAACAGCTCCCCTCCACTATAAAAACACTTTACCCTCTTACCAAGACATTCCATTGTACGGGCCAGCTTTTCCATTGCCCTGCACCCCGTGTAGTCATTTACACCAGCGTACATCGAGAGTAAAGTGGGTATAAAATGCTACTAAATCACAATTTACTTGCACTATGCAGTGGTGTAACGGTTTACGGAAGGTGCATGGCGATGAGAAGATGGCCCGGGGTGCTATTCTGTGATAGCAGCAAGAAGCAATTGGTAAAGTTAAGCATGGCTGAGTGGCACTGATGAAATAACCAGCTCTTACCTAAATCTAATGATGACTTCTCTGGCGCTCTCCCAATCTGGACCTTCTGCTCAGCATCCACGTTTATAAGGTCTGAGTTGTCTGTCTTCTTTCTGTGGGTTGAAGCCTTTAAGTTTTCACCTCTTGATGCATTCTCTGACTTCTTTGTCTTGCTTTGGGTTTGTAAGACAGGTTCACTCAGATCCAAGAGATCCAGACCGGTTGATAATACTATCAGAGATGCAAAATGTTAGAACTCAGTATTGAGCTCAGTTTTAATTTATTTGATTCGATTTTTCTTTTAAATTTGTTTTAATTGACTAAGGCAAAATTGAGTTAAATTAAACAGATTTGTATTTGACACAGTAGATGTTACATGGTTACTGGGTAAGGACCATGACCAAGATTTTGAAAAGTGACTAGTGATTTTTGGGTGCCTTGTTTTTTTGGATGCTGGTCTTGAGTCACCTTTAAAAGGGCCTGATTTTCAGAAAGGCCCTTTTAAGTTGTTTCAAGTTGGCAGCAGAAATCACTAGTAATTTTTGAAAGTCTTAGCCCAGAGTTTCCCACATGAGCTGGTTGTCCCAGTATTATGCAATTTGGCTCTGAGAGAGGATTAGGACCAGTCTCACCAGTTTAAAGTACTGAAAGCAATTAAAACCCATCTGAGTACCAGCTATTTATGAGATTACTACTGTGTTGTGCTCTATTAGGGAGATGATTATAGACTACATCAGCTTTACCTGACAGCTTGCAATCATTTTGTGTTCAGAGGTAGGTTTTCAAAGACGCATGTGAGGAGTTAGCGGAATGATTCACACTGACTCTAGCCAATCGCTTTGACAACATTCCCTTCACAATTCTCCCAGTGAAAAATAACACTCTGAGACAACCCATGCTTGCCTTACTCATGCAGCTCATCCTAATGAGGTCTCTGGGACTGTTCATATGGGTAAGGCAAGGAGGATTTGGCCCTCCATATTTACAGTGTTTTAGGGAGGATATTTCAAAACAATCTGAGATTCGGATGCTCAGTTCCCACTAAACTTTAACAAGAGATTGGCATAGAAATCCTTTAGGCACCTCTGAAAATATCAGTCTAAAATGTGTTAAATACCGTAATTAGTTTTTTGGACACTGCAAGAAACACACACCAAGCTAAACTGTTAATGATATTCTTATTAAAGGGCCATTGCCAATATACAAATCACAGTTGTCTGAAATTTTTTTTACCTACTCATTGATACAAGTAACACATAAGATTATTTTAACAGACATTAAAAAACATATTTTTCTCTCTTTTCCAGTTTTCTTAGTTGGTTTATTTGACAGCACTCTCTTTATATTCAGTTGCACTGTTTTCCTTTGGAGTCGCTCAATTTCCCCTTGTGTTTATGTGAATCTTCCACATAAGAGGAGAGAGAATTTTTTTTTTCAGAAATAGATAAATGTGATTGTAAAGCAACAAAAACTGGCAGTGGTATTTTGGGGCAGGCATAGCACCTATAATTACTTTACTTTTTTTTTTTAATGAATGCTGCCCCTTTAACTACCTGCAGTACCTACAGTCATTCCTGTAACATATTTGTCTGTGCTAAAAGAAAAACTATTATTCAGTTTCATTTAATTCAACGTTTCATTTTCTATTGAAAGCTGCATACTGCTTGGGTTACACATTAATTAGAACTGAAAATAATTATCCTCAGCTCTAATAAAGGAATTAGGGATTCTAACAGTTTGAGTTTATATGAATTTTAATCTTTCATTTCACTGAAATCTTGAAGCTGCTAATTTTTATGTATTTTCCTGCAATTTAAATTTTTTTAAAAAACTTTTTTTTATCAATTTAACAATTCCATGCAGATAAAATACACCTAACAACTGACATCAGTGCAAAAAGAAATACAACAATAAATCCTCTGTTTGCAGTAGAATAATGGGAAGGGACAGCACCATAAATCACGAAAAAAACAACATATCATGTGAAAGCAGTCCAATATTTTCAAAAAGGTCTCAAAAGATGTTATCTGCAATTATAATTATTTTAATTGTTGACTACTTATTACATATTAAGCACCCTTTACTTTTCTTCAATGTACAAGGATGATACAAGCAGATATATTTCAGATTTCCAAAAGTCCATATGCTAAACTGACTGCATTCAAGGTATCACTTTTAATCCTCTAATTGCACATAATGAATTCCAAGGTTAAAGGAGGAAAGGAATAAACAAACAGCTTCCCAGAAGTTCACCAGGTGCATGAAAGCATGGGTTGATAATTGAAGACACTTATAGTTCCTACAGGTCAGAGTTGCTTCTGGTGTATGTTTTACTGCTGCTGACCAAGGTTCTTTTGTTACACCTGTTAGTTGTCTGTAAATTTTCAGGCATTCCTTGTCTGTTGGC
Source organism: Chrysemys picta bellii (assembly GCF_011386835.1). Classification (NCBI taxonomy): domain Eukaryota; kingdom Metazoa; phylum Chordata; order Testudines; family Emydidae; genus Chrysemys; species Chrysemys picta. The sequence goes on along the minus strand of NC_088799.1, from coordinate 10,915,727 downwards.
TTTGACACATCGTGGAAGGCAGCTCATATTAGATCAGTTTCCCATTTGTCTCAAAATATTCATTAATTTATAGTCACTACTGTAGCATTCACCACCATGGTTTTCTACTGCATCATACATGGTAACACGGCACCTCCTATTCATACAACGCACTACAAACATTACTATGTTGAAACCTTGGGTGGGGTTTCTGCCTTCTTCTTAACTGCATTTGTTTTTTTAGTAGGGACATTTGTACAAGCATGAGCTTCGATTTGGCTAATGTTTTCTTGAGCATGTGTAAGAAGCAGAAGTGTGGGTCGGCTGGGAAGTCAACATGAATTATGTATGATCATTGTCAATATTTTCAAAGGCATTACAAAGACTTGAATCCCCTTCCTAATATGCAGGATTTCCTGCACAGCTTACTGGGCTTGGAAGGGTTCATATAGCCCAACAGCACATGTTGCAGCGTAGCTTTTTGGGGGGATACCCATGAGATGTAGTCTTAACCAGTGAATTAAGAAAGATTCTTTGTAATTTATTATGTTTGTACATTACCTAGCATAGTAGGGCCCAACCTGGTGGTGTCTTTTCAGTGCTAGAATTTTAAATAATAATCCTGCCTTAATTCTGAACGTCCTTGCTTTTGATGGCTTAGTTTCAGACTCAGCGTTATTTCAGCAACCTTTACAATTCAGTTTTCCAAAGCCCAGGATGAAGTCTTAAGTTGTTGCTTTTTCATCTTCTAAGTCTTGACTCAGTGAATTCGGTTTTGACTTTGAAATTCTAAAAGTATTTGGGGTACGGTGTGTTTGATATCATAACTGAGTAGGGAAGTACCAACTAAGGAAAGGGTGAGGTAATGAAAACAAGAAATATCTTGGAAGAAGCCAAACATTCATTGCTGGTGATTGGTTGAGGGAATCTGCCATGATGAATGAGGACACCTCCATAGTCTTGCAGTGGCCTGCTCTTATGGTGCATTAGTGTAATATCGCTGCCAGTCCTGCTTATGGTGAGCATTTTTTTCCCTCACAGCTCTGAAGCTGTTAAAACATACTGAAGCAAATTGTCAGCCCAGTTAGCATATGAATATATGTACAGTTGTGTGCCTAATCTGTAGGCACAATTGCCCTCATTGCCTTTGAAAATTAGATAACTGCAAACACAAATATATCAGGTACCTGATTTGGACATACAGATGCAGTATTGTGCACACAAATTATGTGCACGTTTCACATGGCAACTGGCAAGTGCCATCTGTCTGAAACTCTTTCTCAATGTGAAAAATTCATTCATAAGTGGAATCCAAAGCAAGATGTATGAACACAAATTAGAATTCTCCACTTGGCCATTCCAATGGCTTGTAACAAGGCAAGCTGTTTTATGAAATATTTATAAAATATAGTAGTTGTGTTGACTACATTGTCCCTCAACTGATTGATTAATTTACTTTGATTAACCTTTATACATTGCAAGTGGCATATTACCTCTGAACATACCACTGAACAGCAACACTAAAATATTAAAAACCAATCCTGCAAGACAGTATACTTTTCTTAATTTTGAGTGCTTTCAGGATTGCCATATCATTTTTATTACTTGCTCTATCTTATTGAAACACAAGGCAACCAAGAAATTTATTACATTCTTTCAATAGCAAAGCCCCTGAGCTCAGCTTCAGGTTTTCTCTTCTTTTCCCAGTGGGAAGGGGATAACATTTTAGTATCTCTTTTTTTCTCCCCAAGTTTTCAGTAAAGCAAGTCTGTACGTAATAAAGAATTAGTGGCAGGAAGACCAGTGTGGTTTTGACAAGCAGAAATGGAGTAATATTTGGCTCATGTTTTTCATAAAGGAACTTTTTTCATTTACAGAAACACCTAATGCTCCATTATGTCCAATAAAGTAGGGAAGTAAAACCCAGTTCTATAATTTAGGTCAGTGTAAATGCCAGGGTAAGAAAAAACTATACAAGAAGCGGTTTCAATGATAATGAGCCTTCGAAACAAACTTGGCAGTAGTAGCACTGGTATTAGAATACTGTTCATCAGGAGTTTTGTCACAATTTAGATGAACATATATATATTTTTGTCATTAACTGAAATTCACTCCAGCCTAGCATAATTGGTGGAGAGATTTTTGTGGGGATGTGATGGCCATGAACTGCTACAGCTTGAACTAGGACAGTAACAGACTCATATCTTCCATTGATCAGACACAGAGGGGGATCTGTAACATACACTCACCAATGGGATTATAAAGGTACTCTGTACTTGGGAAGAATCTTACTTCACAACTGGAATGGCCATATTCATTACACAAGCCCAGTGGTGAAGATTGCATTGTAGACTAAATGAACTTTATAGAAGTAAGATAATATCTAGACAAGGCCATGAACCATTACTTAAGCCTTTATCAAAAACCATTAACTCCAAACTTAGGAAGTTTCGATAAAACAAGAGCTAGATGCAACCCACCCATGGTTAAGTTTTTGCAAAAGAAAAGCCAGGCTGAGGAGTTACCAAACCAAAATCACTTTCCCAGTGGACTAAAATCAGAGCTGCGTATCTCAGCCCCTAACTCTGAAGCTTTGGTATAATTTGAGACCTGGATCCTAACAACCCCAGGTTTAAGTTTTGATTTTACAAAACCAAAGCGTGACCAACAAGGTTTTGCTACTCCCAGATTAATCGATTTGTAATTTACTACAACTCAGTTTTGTAAAAGTAATTAATAATGAATCTTGTTTGATTTAAAAAAAAACTAATATGTTATCTGGCAAAAAGTACAATAAATAAGCTAAAATTAAAATTAATTATCTTCCTTTAATGAGTGATGATAAAGAAAATTAGTTACCAGCTGTATTTGATGTTACTGGTCTGGCAATGGCTTCTGGTTTGGTTTCACAGAGAAAGTCATCAATGGAGGGGCTCAAGAGGGGTCTGCTTTCTTGTTGCTCATTCACCAGCTGGCAACAGAAAAACACAAGGGTCAAAGAACTTTGTTGAGATGTAAAATCTAAAGAAATTAAATTCATCCTTACAACAGAATGTGGCTAGTTTCTGCTTGTGGGAGAAGAGAGACTCCAGTGATTGTCACCTTTTTCTAAGGTACAGGCAGCTTTGGGGTTAAACATAGACTTTTAACGGCTCTTTCTGAACGTCTTAAAATTATGCTCAGATTTCATAAGCCATCTGTCTTGGTAAAGTACCAAGATGGTTCTTCTATAGCAATGGTTACATGCTATTGATTATAGGCCTAATTAATGAATACCTGGTGGCATGAATGCATGAATTTCACTTTTATATCATCTGGGTGGGAATGACCAGTCAATGTTGATTCATTGAGGTGCATGGGAGGCATCCCTTTTCCACTAATAACTCACACATGCAGAACTTTAACACAATTTATATTAGAAAATACGCATTAGCCCCTTCAATGTAACCTGTTACGTGAGACACTTCTGTGGAATGCAAGAACATATGAATGACATAGCGCGAACTCTGTGAAGTTTATGAACTTTTGAATTGGTTTTTGGCTGTGTAGGGATTATAAATCTACTCTGCAGTTTGAACTCTTTGCTCCTGTAATTTTCATTGCATGAGTTTGGTGTTTTTTAAGGAAGATTCAATTCAGATTTTCTGCCAGCTAAAGGCAAACCTGTGGTACTGCACAAATTAGGGATAAAAGAATCCAATTATTGTCCCTGTGCTGCAGTTGACTCTCTGCTGTTCTCTTTGCGGCATCAGGGCCTCTGCAGACACAACTGGGTGCCCTTTTGATGGTATGGTTTGACTTTATTTTATCTTTAAGAATGTTTTTTCCTCTGTTCCTTTTATCTCAGTCTCTTTCTTCCCCATTTTCACCCTTGCTTTCACCCCCCCTTGTTTTCTCCCTCTTCTATTCTCCCTTTTTCAAAAGTTTTTATTAAGTGGCACATGAACCCCACCATATTTTTAACATGAGATAACCTTTCAAGCCCAGGATGTTTGGATGGTTCAGAATTGGCTAAAAGGCATTTTCTCATTCTTGTATGACCTCTGTCAACAGCCGCCCTGAAAGTTAGTGACTATTAGATAATGCATTAAAAACCCTCTGATGTGCGTCAGCACTTACCCGGACAACAGAATCTCAAATTATTAAGAGTAGCAGAACCACTCAGCTTCACCGTTCCTATAAGGCTTGATTCTACACCCCTAAAGTGCTCAGCATTTTGCAAGTCACAGTACTTCACAAAGTGATAGGTTGGAGCTGATGAGATATGGGGGAGCATGCCCATTTCTGTGAAGAGTCGAATTTTCAAAGTGGCCCCCACATGTGAGCATGTATGTTTGGCGTGTGCACCCGCTCATATGCTCAGGATCCTACATTTGTGCACTCAAAGTAGACGTACATAATGAAAAAGGTTAGTGAGATAAGTGCCCAATTTGTGTGTGCCAATGGGTGCATGGGGAAATTTAGATGCTGGTTTGAAGATTTGGCAATAACAGATTCCCATGCACTAGAATCCTGATATTTGTATAGTCAAATTACAAGTGCACCTTACAAGAGAAGTAATCATACGGTTTTCATCAATGTTTTCCAAATTATTCACTCAATGGAATTTAGGGATCAAAGTCTAATGCCACATTCTTCTTTTTTGAACACATATACAAGTAATTTCCTAATTTAGGTGAATGTCTGCACTTGATCTGGAAACTGCATTTATTCCAGATGCTGATCTTTGATCTTCATTACTGCTGGATCTGTCTGTACACATATTTTCTAGAGCTACATTTCTAGCAAATATTGTTAGTGTGTCAGACATGTCTCTACATAACTGCACGTTCCACTTATGTGATTTTAAGTTTACCAGGTATAATATACTCCTAGCCATTTCTAGTGGGGGGGAAACCAGCTTGGATGCTGTGAATATTTTAAGGCTCTCCTTCTTCTTTTTAATGATTTAACAGCCTCCAGAAATCATCTGTCATGATCATCAAGTAGGCCTCTATCCTTTCTTCCCTCTTGCATTTATGGATCCCATTGTAGGATCACCAAGAGCTTTTCTGCAGGGCTTTTGCAATGCTGAAGATCTGTGCCCTAGGAAACAAAAAGCCCAACCAGAAGATTGTCAGAGCTCCCAGGTCAATGGGATCTTCCAAGGTGTATTTATGATATGCTAGGGTTCTCAGAAAAGTCCTATAGAATTTGATAGGAATGAAACTATAGGTTTCTAAAAAATCTATAGGATTTAATAGTAAATGCTAATATTTCTGTAATTTTTTTAACCATCCTATAGAATAGGATTATAATACACCATTAAATTATATAGGATGGTTTAAAAATGTTATTACATTCTCTGGAACTTTACCTTTAAGGGAAATATGGAAGTTGGGGATTAAGGAAGGGGATATTGAGAGTCATGGGAATGGAGACAGTCAAAATTGCCAGTTGGGAGGGGCATAGGTTGATAGGAGAGGAGCTTAATGCTGAGGAGTTGGGAAGGAAGGATGGCAGTGGAAATTTGGGGAAGCAGCTATGGCAATGTTGAGAATCAGAATGGGGAGAAAAGAGAGGATTCTAATCCAAATGGATCCGAGTCTCTCAAAAGGTTCAGGTGTGGTTTGGGGACGATTAAGAGTTGAGACATATTGTTCCCTCCCCCCCCCCCACAGTTGGCTGGTTCCCACATTCCAAGTCATTTCTTTGTTATTCTTACAACAAGGCAACTGTCATTCACTAGGATGATATTAGTGATGTGATGGAGGGGCAGCTCAGAAGCTCCTTGTTAAAATTCTGCTACCAAAATGAAGGAAAACTGAGGATTATCTCTCCTACCCCTGTCCTCTGCAATTAGTATATTTCCAGCAAATGCACTTGATCTAACTGTTTGCCAAGTTGTGTTGCCTCTCTCCTGAGTTTTGGGCATTTTTGTTTAGTTGGAAAAACAAATAGGTCCCTCATCTTTTTGCTCTTTCCCTCTGTGACACATACACTGATTTCCTTAAGGGTTAAAATCTTGTGGGAGCTTCTTATAATAAAGATTGCTCACTGGATCAACCCTCAACTGAAAGATCTGGGCTCAAAACAGTCTAGCTAACACAACCATGATAAGTGTCTACTAATTCTTGCAGCTTAATAAACACAGACTACGTATGGCCCAGTAATACAACATATCAGCAACACAGCAATTATTTAGCAGTGGGGAAGTTATTTCATGACATATCAGACTCTTCAATTATAAGGAATCCCACATGCTGACTCTTTTGCCCTTGATAAGCTGGTATAGGAATAGACTTCTGACTACACTGAGAAGTATGCCATGCAATTTGGTAAGGCCCCCTCTCTCACATCTTGTTTATATAATTTGCATTCCATTGCTGCCACATGTGTTGGGCCAAATTCATGCCTGATCTAATTCCACTGACTTCAGAGTTACACCAGTGTTCTGAAACATTCATATCCATAGTTTAGTATTAATGATGATTTATGGTTCACAGGCACCTTCCATCGAGGCTCTCAGAATACTTTAAAACATTAATGAACAAAGCCTCATAACACCACTGAGGTAGAGCTAGAGAAGTATTGCCCCTACAATATATATATGAGAAAAGTGAGGAAAAGAGAAATTGAGTGAGTTGACCAAGGTCATGCAATAATTTATGTGGCAGAACTGGAAGTATAACCAGATCTTCTGAATTCCATTCCTATGCTTTAACTACTAGACAACATACTCTTATTATACTGTAGTATTATAGGATAATAGGGGACAGTATAATACGCTCCAGTATTAGGTATTTGCCAGTAATGCAAAAACTACATTTATAGAGCGGTGTGTAATCATTAATTGATTTATGAATCCCAACTCAACTAGTGGGTGCCACAAATTCAGTGCCCTGACAGCTACATTTTGCTTTCCAAAATCTCATTTAATTGAAACATAGTCTCAATTGAAAGATGTCTATAAACTTGTCTAGTATGCTACTTCCTTATTGACTTCACATCTGAGGAGGCTCCACAATAACATAAAATATTCCTTCTAAATTGAAATGAATTTCATGCACATTTATCTGACTTATGCTATCAGACACCAGACTAGAAAAACTTGTGTTTTTCCCCCACAAGGAATTCTTTTCTCCAAAACGTGCTTGCTTTTGTTATTCCACTGTCATAATCATGACTGAGGGTTTGGGTATTCATATTTTTGGGAAGGTAGTGGGTGGTACAAGTATCTGTCTGGAGGCAGACATCAGCCCCTCTAATGTACTGTATAACTCACTTATCTTTAGCTCTGATCCGAGATGAGAAATTAGTCCTTTATAAAGAGAGTCTAGGTTCCTGATGTGGCGCTTTTGCCTTTCTTTGTCCCATTTTGTACTGGCAACTGTATATGCCCCCATTCAGTATACAACATATGCAGTTTCATAGTGCACAGATGAATCCACTGATTTCCATGTTACGACTCGCTATCATTCACCACATTCAGATACTCTTGCCAATCTTGCTATACTAACTGCCATAATGTCCAGCAGGACTCTGGCTTGTGGGGCTTGGAGAACTGCTATGGTTTGTGCCATCATTCCCAGCTGCAAGTGTACGGTAATATTTTATATAGCTACCAAGTGCTTTTATTGAATTTACTGGTTTTCTGTCACTTGTCAAGGAGCGATAGTGCTCCTTGAGTCTAGACTCTCTCGCTTCCTGACTTCCTATATTTTCCCCTCTGATCACTTTCTTCACCCTTAACTTCAGCTTTACTCTCTCTGACACAGGGACAACTTGGTGCCACCTGGCAGAGGGCATGGGGTGCATAGGCTTGTACAGGGATCCCTTGGGTTAGATATATGCATAATAGTTCACCAAAGGGTGGTATGTCAAGTCTCTACCGAGAGCCAGTAGCCCACTTGTCATCGTAATCATTGCAAAATGTGTATGCAGGTAATATTTAAGAGTTGTGTCTCTATACTGATATAGGCTCTTAAGGTCTTGGAGTTGACAGGTCACCAGGAGGTGATGTACTTCAGAAAAATTCCTTTTATCTATCTCCCTGTCTGCCCGTTTGTGTATTGTATGTCTCACAATGTATGCCTATTTGCAAAGTTAGCCAAGGCTAAATAAGAGACTGTGAAGTCTACGAGAAAGGAAATCTACAGGATGAAACAAACAGTAGGAGGTGATCTGTTTATGAATAAAGACATACATCTGGTATATCTTGGGGTTCAAGAAAACACACAGGATCCTTCACTTAGGAGGCAACTGACACTTGCTTGTCTCATTAAAAGAGTGTCACAGCCAACCTGTAAAGCATAGCAAGAATTTTGGGTAAGCAATATTCTAATGTCTGCTAGAGTATCTGCTTAATTAAGTTTAGGCTCCTGAATGCATATTATAATTTTTTTATATGTTACCATTTGTTTCCAATACTTCTACTTGCTACTACTTGAATCTCTGTTTTGTTAAATAAACAAATACATTTATAGTGAACCTAACTATAAGTGCTGTGTGTTAAGTGGAGCAGTGACCTGAGGCGGAACTGGTAAGCTGTGTTTCTTTGGAAGCAGTGAATCTGGAAACAGTGAATCTGTGAATACTGCAAGTGTCGTGTGGACCAGGTGGATGCTTGGAGGGCCCGAGGGTTGAGGTGTGCCAAACTGCAGAGTAACAGTGGGGTCTGAGATTCTTATAGGAGAGTGCTTGTGTTGCCAGTGGCGGGTGGAGCTGAGGAACTGACTGATGGCAGGCACAGACAAGGCTTCCTCGTGCTCAGGGCAGGCAGCAGTGAGGTGTCTCTCAACCCTGGGAAGTGACACACTCTCCTTGTACCATATTTCCCTGCAATTACTCCTCCCTGCCAACGGGAGCTGCTTTGGGCTGCGGTTACAAGAGCAGCCAGGCGGCCCCTCGGCCTCCACCCTGACTGCTCTGGCCCACACTCCTGCTCGCTTGCAGCCTGCGTGGCACTCTGAGCTGTGGTGAGGGCGGGCTGAGGAGCAAGAGGATGCACTGGCCGCCTCAGTGCCGTGCCACCAGGGTAGGTGTGAGGCCAGTGGAGGGTGACAGGGTGGGGTTGAGGGCTGGGATGGGGCTCAGGGGGAACCGGGTCTAGTGACAATGGGCAGGGGTTGAAAGGATGGATAGGATGGGGTCAGAGGCTAAACTGGGTGGGATAGGACCTGACCATGGCTAGCTGAATGGAGAGGGGGGCTAATGTGGAGGAGGGGCAGGACAAGGGACTTTGCCGTAACTCTCTCACCTAACGCTAGCCACCACCAGGCTCCCTCACTCACCCAGAGAACCCCCAGGCTGCTCTAGGCTCTACCCCCACCACCAATCCTGGCTTTTCCATCCACACTCAACCACATCTCTCTCACCTTGTAGTGGTGCCCAGCCCAGATTCACTCCAGTACTCCTGCCTGGACTGCTCCAGCTCTCCCACTCCCAACAAAGCCCCCTCCACAGGCCCATCCCATCCTGTAAAGACACCCCCTTAGATACACATTCCACTATCCCCCGCCACGCTCCATCCTTCCCAGCAAGCTCCCTGCAGGCTCCTCCAGTTACTCCTGGCTCCTCCCCAAACCCAGGGAATACTGGCTGTCACCACTCCTGGGGACCTCATGAGGGGAATTGGTGAAGCATCATCACTGACTGGAAATGTCACATACTGAGCTATATAAAACTGGCAGCTATGCTGCCCTCTAAAAATATTCCCAGTTTTGTTCTTTCTGTAGCCTTTGGTTCTTGCTTTTGATATAGGATCCTCTTGTGAGTCTAGTGGCATCAGACTTATATTGTACAGTGCCTGATGAGAATGTAAAGGTGGCAGGATCTTGTATATCAAAACAATTGGCTGTGCCTTGCTGACAACGTACAGTTTACTGAAACTGCAATAAAAAGAGTTTTAAAACATCCAGGCAGCAACCAATCAAAAATATAGGTATAATAAGGTCCTGCTTGTTGAGGAAATGCTCAAATCTGAGAGTGCCAGAAGGCCTGTAGGTAGATGAACCCAGGGAATTTCCCATATCCACAGGTAAATTACCAGTGTGAAGACCAGCTTCTTATCAATAGTCAGACGTTTGCAGGTAAAAATGACATTTAGCCTGCACAATCTGCCTTTGGATCAATGGCTACTACTATCTTATTTACCTTGTTCCCAAAACAACCAGAATTACATCACAGGTGAAATGGTGGCCACCAATAATTTAGAGCTGACAGCAGATAGGTGTGTGTGTGTGTGTGTTTAGGATTCCAACAGATACAATAATGGGCATTTAAATTCACATGTCTAATGTAGTGTGTAACGCATCTACTGTGCAAAGGTATTTTGTTTCCGCTCTACAGTATCTCCTAACTCTTTCTTCTTTTCCAGACCTTGAAACTTTTATATTCAAAGTCAATGTGCAGTGACAGTGAGTTGTCGGTTATGTTATAATCTTTAAATGTTGAGATGTGTCCCCTTTCTAGTTATATTGGCCATTTGCTTTAGATTCTTTCTACAGTGGAGTTTTTTTCTTCCAGATGAATAGATGCGTTCTGCTTCCTTTCAAACTGTTTTATATCAATATGAATTACACATTCTTTCATTTCTTCTCTTTTTATTCAGTGCTGTGTCTTAATTGCAGAGCTTTGCATTTTCCGTAGAAGAAATCAAAACTCCGGAGGAGGTGGTTTTCTTCTTTATAATGAGTTTATACAGCCCAGAGAACATTTACTGAAATATCCGGTACATTTCTTTGGGAACTCTTAACTATGCTGTTGACAAAGACCAAGTGCTTTCTTTGTTTGCACCATGTACCTTTCTTCAAACCTTCCGGTACTCACTTATCTAAACTCAGCATAGATGAAGCCAGCTTCCTTTCATAGTTCCTTTAATTTCCTAAGCTATTGGAGCTTATTTCTTATGCCAGCAATCGTGTTTAGAACCTATGTTTGTAAACTTTACATTACAACTATTCTGTTTGGAGACCACCCTCATTAAAGGAGATGAGTAGCTTTGTGGATTAGAGCAGGGGTTCTCATACGTTTTCATAGCCTGAACCACATTAAATAGAGATCAATTCCCCTCCCATTCGCAACTGCACAGATTTACCCCTTCCCTTTAGTAATTCTAGAGCAGCCCAGAGGCAATTACAGCAATTCCTTACAAAATATTAGGGAAGTATTTAATTTATTTAGACTCTTTTGATGTGACTCAGCAGCTGAAAATGTGAGATCCAGCACCATGGGGCCAGCCAGCTTTCTACAAACCACCAGCAAATGCTCAGTGGCTCACCAGTGGTACACGGATGAGTTTGAGAACCTTTGTGCTAGAGGCTTATATATTTCTACGGACTATCTCAGATGGACAGGAGATATAATCGCATCTCAATTTGGAGGAATGATACACTGGCACTGGAGAATTTTTCTTGGAGCTAATCCTCCTACTCTTCAGCCTAAAGGTCCATGTTATGTCTAACCACCGAATCAGTATGAAGAATGTGAAGATGGAGAAGAGAGGACTAAACCGTGGCAAAAATACCTTGTCCTATTGTAGAATGTACCTTTTTGTAAAGAACAGACAATACTGGCCAATCTTCAGCTGTGCTGAAAACTCTCGAAAGTCAAGGTCCCAAATAACAAAAATCTCTTTAAACCATACCCTTGCAGTATTTTGGCTGTGCAAATGTATGGATATAAGAGAGACTGTCCACTCGTAGTATTTACATACATGGGTTTAGTTACATTTTTAGAAGCTAAAGAGATATTTATTCACTTCTATTTTTGTTTATACACACACACCAAAGCAGTTGATAGTTTGTGGGCACATTAAGCCTAATGACACAGCTAAATATCCATACAGGATGTCTTTGAAACAAGTAGTTTGTGTCTAAACACTACAACAACCTTGCAGCTCATCAAAGGATAGACTGTTTTTCCTACCAAAAAAACTGTTTTCCTGTAAATCTTTTTCTAAAACAATTACATTTCCTTAATTTCTATTTTCTGCAAATTAGAGTATATACTAAGGCTACTTTACACTGCTCTGGCTGTATAAAATCACCTTAAAATGGATGCAAATTATACCGCTTTAAGACCACTGAACACAGCCTGAGTGGCGTAAAGGGGCTTTGATGTAAATGAAAATCTGGCATATGTTGCTTAGGGAGCCCTTGCGGCAAAAAAGCACAGTTAATATAGTCTTAATTGAAATCTGATTCAACAATTGTCATTGTCTCAGAATTGTCTATGGAATGGATCATCTCATCCGCTCTACTTTTTGCAGTGCAGGGTCAGAAAGAAGCCGAGGAGCTCAGTTCACCATTTCCCTGAACCTTGTGTAGTCAGTTACACCAGTGAAAAGTGGGTGGTAAACACTACTGTTCTGATTTGGGGCCATTTTACACCCATTTTTCACTGTGGTCTGGTGTAAATAACTACACAAGGTACAGACTGGCAGTGAATCTAGCCCATGGATGTTATGCTTCCATGGGGAATGAGATGCCATAGAAATAACAAAAGGGTCCAGTTCCTCCATCTGAATATCACTGTTTACAGTGGATGCCATGAAATCGTAGGGCTTTCAGGACCTGACCCAAAGCCTATTGAAATCACTGAGAGCCTTTCCATTGACTCCAATGTGCCTTGCATCAAGCCCTCATTGCAGATGTCACAGAGATTCGTAACCCTACCAAAGTTCAGGAATATTAGGATACAGTTTTTTTTTTTTTTTAATTCAGGTTTATTTGCAACTGTGGGGTTTATTTTGGAGAAGTAAGGAGGCTGGTCTGTGTAGCAGACTGCACATTAATTTGAAGTCTTTGTGTTATGGAGTCAACATTCATAGATTTCCAGCTGTTGTAATGCTCTAAAAGGCTGCAGATTTTTTTTCTTCTGGATCTTTCACAATGTTGCTAATACTGCAAGTGCATTCCTTAAACACAGGCACTTTTATCCTGTACTCATTCTAGCCCATATTCAGTATTTATAATCATGTACCTATCACTATAATTTCACCATTGGTGGAATAGCTGGTTCCTTCCTCCACCTGCAGGGCTGGAGTAGCCCCCACAGCATAGGGGCTGGAACTAAGGGTGCTGGGGGTGCTGACATACCCCGTAGCTTGAAGTGGTTTCCATTACATACAGCGTTTACAGTTTTGTTCAATGGCTTTCAGCACCCCCGCTATAAAAATTGTGGGGCAGGGGGCCTGGAACAGTGTGGTCCTAAAAAAAAAAAAAAAAAAAAAAAAAAAGACAGGTCTTGTTTAAATTGGTTTCTATAATAATGTAATAGCATCTATAGAAATTACTATGTACTTTTGGGGGAGGTCTAGGTTGGATATTAGGAAACACTACTTCACTAGGAGGGTGGTGAAGCACTGGAATGCGTTACCTAGGGTGATGGTGAAATCTCCTTCCTTGGAGGTTTTTAAGGCCCGGCTTGACAAAGCCCTGGCTGGGATGATTTAGTTGGGGATTGGTCCTGCTTTGAGCAGGGGGTTGGACTAGATGACCTCCTGAGGTCTCTTCCAGCCCTGATATTCTATGATTCTATGATTCTACTGTAAAAACCCATTGGGCTTGATTTTCCATTTTCTTGCGCCTTGTGTTGTCATCTACACCTGAGCAAAGTGAGTGTAAAGTCTGGCATTTATAAAAATGTTGACCACAGAATGAATAGAGACTATCCTTTTTATGGGTTTTCTTTTTAACCATCCTATAGAATTCTATAGCAGGAATATACTTTTCTGTTAAATTTTGTAGGGTTGTCATAGAAACTGATGGAAGGTTTGTCATTTTCTATTAAATTGTACAGACCTTCTCCATAGGGGGTATGGCTTTGCACAGGTATTGGCACTGGAAATGGTCATATGGCTAACTTGAAAGTTCTCTGTGGGTCTTGCTAGTTGCACCATGCAACTCAGGTGACCTGTAGCACAATGCAAATAGCAAGTTAGAAATAAGAAATACTCAAAGCAATAGCCATCATAAATAGTTTGCAATATCCCAGAGACTGAATTATGTTTGCATAAAGTATTTATTTAAAATAAATCAACAACCAAATCTGTAAAAATTGATTCCTATTCACAGATAATTCATGAACAGAAAAAGGGGCTAAATTAATCTAATATATTATTTGCTGCATATAGCTTTCTCAGATCTTTTTATGACCATAGAATAATAGCCAGGACATTTTTAAACGTAATTATATTGTTTCATATCATTCTATTTTTATCTCTTCCTTTTTTGTTAAATGGAGTCCCATACAAAGATATATTATAAATGATTTTAAACTCTCATTATTTCCCTTGGTAATGTACAATTAAGTTATGTGACAGAAAAGTCTGTTTAATTTGTGATGGAAAAGTCTGTTTAACTTTAGGCAGGCAGCCAATTTATGAGTTTTAAACGATGTTGTCAAGGCAACATTTTTTTATTATTCTCATGAGAATGTTCGTGCTGAAATCATACAAACTTGTCTAAAAACAATAATACTAAAATAAGTTTAATAGTATTTAACTTAGAAATACAAAGTTGGCTAACATACACTTGCATATTTTGTTTTCACAACATTTTAAAGTTATATAGCTTATGCTATGTGGCTAATATTAGATGAAACAATATAAAGGGGAAAATTAATTTAATTAATTTTAATGTGTTGCTACTGGTAGATAACTTAAAAAAGATGAGACTACATAGCTTTGAAGTACTAAATTCATTAATAGTATCTTCTATATGTCAGTAGTCCATTAAAACACAGTATACAAATAAGTATTCAGCATATTGCAAAGGTCTGTTGTATGAGTCCAATGCTACTCCCATTGAAATAGTGGCAAAATTACCATTGACTTTAAAGAGAACAGATTTGGCCGTTTCAAGACAACTTTTGTACTGTATGTTTATGTGAAATGGGCCTGATTGTAGTGTGAAAACAATCCCAGTACTGTAATGCTATTAATTTCAATGGCGTTATTCCTGATTTACACCAAAGTAAGAGAAGAGACTCCACCCAAATATAACTAGTCTTACTGACTTTAATTTTTGCCATTCTACATAGTGCCTGCTAATAATGTATATTAATTAAATACTTCCATAGTGGTATGGTTTCCTTCGTACAAGGGATGCTACAAATCATTCTGCAAATTTAAAAGCTAAGAAGCTCATAAGAGGTTTTGAGTCAACCAGAACAGCGGGGATTGCTCAGATTTTAAATAGGAAACTATGATTATGAGCCAGATTTTTCCTGGTGAGCCATGTACACACGCCAGAAAATCTGTCAGTAGCAGTTTGAGCCTATAGTTGAAACTGGCAACCCTAATTCCGTTTCCTCCATAAAGACACACACAAACCATATGGCAAGTCACCTGTGAGTGACTACATGGAAAGTGACAGCCACAGAGAAAGTGGTGTGGTCTACATATAAATTCAAGGACATATACAAATATGACTAGACCAGCAATGATGTCTATGTGTGGTTTCGTCCAAAAACTTATTGCTACTCTTAGGTCTGGTCTATACTACCCCCCTGAATCGGCGGGTAGAAATCGACCTCTCGGGGATCGATTTATCGCGTCCCGTTGGGACGCGACAATCAATCCCCGAATCAGCGCTCTAACTCCACCAGCGGAGGTGGTAGTAAGCGCCGCCGACAAAAAGCCGCAGAAGTCGATTTTGCCGCCGTCCTCACAACGGGGTAAGTCGGCTGTGATACGTCGAATTCAGCTACGCTATTCACGTAGCTGAATTTGCGTATCTTAAATCGACTCCCCCCTGTAGTGTAGATGTACCCTTAGTGGTAATAGAATGCCCCAGGAAAGGATGGTGCACAGGGCTATTCTCAGGAGAAATAAGGAAATCGCATACTAATGCGGCTTACAGAGTATGCATAATATGTAGTGCGTGCCCTTTTAAGAAATGGGGAAGGATATTTCACTTTCCTCATCTGAATGTAGCCTTCTGGGTGTTATTCAGCAAAAATTCAGAAATCTGTGATTTTGTTGTTCCAGGATCAACCTGTCCTCCGGAAGACAAAATTTCCTCCCCTTCTTGTGCATTGTGATAACAATGGAAAGGTTCAGCTCTGCACAGCATGTATCAGCGAGAGTCTCTTCAAGGCTCTGTATGGGCTCAATCTCGCACCCATTTGAAGTCCATGGAAGTGTTGCCTGTGAGTTCCCAGGAACAGGATCATACCTTATATGAACAGCTGACAGGGGACAGTGGGGGAACCACTAAGGCTTTCCTTGGTTATACAGGTTAGTTTTGGGCCTTTTGGCATTAGATATTATGTTATATCTGATTTTATGCTGAACTTCCATAGGTTTATTTGTGCAAAAATCTGTGTATGTGTTTCAGCTGTATGTTGCCCTCTGACATTAAAATGATACAGAGCCGGGTCTCTGTAAAACTTGCATGAACTACATATGCATACCTCGTGTGTATTAGTTATGAACACAATGGAGTGATTATTTTTCAACAAATGATTTGCAAATGTTTTCTTGTTGGCAAATTGTTCACAAAGAGTCTGTGATATAAACAAACTAGGGAAATACATCCTAGATGGAGCTACTATAAGGTGGGTGCATAACTGGTTGGAAAATTGTTCCCAGAGAGTAATCATCAGTGGTTCACAGTCATGCTGGAAAGGCATAATGAGTGGGGTTCCGCAGGGATCGGTTCTGGGTCCGGTTCTGTTCAATATCTTCCTCAATGATTTAGATAATGGCATAGAGAGTACATGTATAAAGTTTGTGGATGATACCAAGCTGGGAGGGGTTGCAAGTGCTTTGGAGGATAGGATTAAAATTCAAAATGATCTGGACAAACTGCAGAAATGGTCTGAAGTAAATAGGATGAAATTCAATAAGGACAAATGCAAAGTACTGCATTTAGGAAGGAACAATCAGTTGCACACATACAAAATAGGAACTGATTGCCTAGGAAGGAGTACCGCAGAAAGAGATCTGGGGGTCATAGTGGATCACAAGCTAAATATGGGTCAACAGTATAGCACTGTTGCAAAAAAAGCAAACATCATTCTGGGATCTATTAGCAGGAGTATTGTAAACAAAATGCGAAAAGTAATTCTTCCGCTCTACTCCACGCTGATTAGGCCTGAACTGGAGTAATGTGTCCAGTTCTGGATGCCACATTTCAGGAAAGATGTGGACAAACTGGAGAAAGTCCAGAGAAAAGCAACAAAAATGATTAAAGGTCTAGACAACATGGCCTATAAGGGGACATTGAAAAAATTGGGTTTGTTAGTTTAGAAGAGAAGACTGAGAGGGGACACGATAAAAGTTTTCAAGTACATAAAAGGTTGTTACAAGGAGGAGGGAGAAGAATTGTTCTTCTTAACCTCTGAGGATAGGATAAGAAGCAATGGGCTTAAATTGCAGCAAGGGTAGTTTAGGTTGGACATTAGGAAAAACTTCCTAACTGTCAGAGTGGTTAAGCACTGGACTAAATTGCCTACGGAGGCTGTGGAATCTTCATCATTGGGGATTTTTAAGAGCAGGTTGGACAAACACCTGTCAGGGATGGTCTAGATAATACTTAGTCCTGGAGGGCAGGGGACTGGACTAGATGACCTCTCAAGGTCCCTTCCAATTCTATGATTCTATGATTGTTACATTTATTCACTGTTCAAAATCATTAGTGAATTTCTTCAACAAATAATTCTAGATCTGTAGAGTGTTCATAAACATTTGACTGTGACTATTCAAAAATGGCATTGTATTGATTAGTTAATCATGTGGTATTGATTCAGTTCCTTTATCGGGTGAATTAAGCTGCCAATTCAGTAAGGCACTTAGGGTAAGCCTCAAAGCCCTTAAGCATGTGTTTAACTTCTTCCCTATACAGCAAAACACTTCATCACATTCTTAACATTAAGCACATGTTGAAGTGCTTTGCTGAATCAGGGCCTAAATCTCTAACTGACCTAGAGTGAATTGTGAATCTGACTGTTGATTGTACAATTCAAAATGTGTCTTCAATGAATATTTGAGTGTAAACTGAACTTTTCATGGTTATTCCTGCTAGTAAATAATTCTCAAGTGCTCAAATGTTTCTAAAAAGTGAACACACAAAACTTGCAAAGAGGGTCAAATAGAAATTTACTTTTGAATTCACATGAATATTCATAAATAATTTTCTCCATTAGTCACTCAGCTGCAGTCAGTAATATATGATTTTCTGTAAATAGATTACATCTCTCTCTCCCGTTTTCTAGCTTCCATGAATAACAAATGCACTTTAAAAAATTTGTCTTCTCTCTCTGTTTGAACCTTCTTACCAAGAGACAGGGAGACAGTAATATAAAATGGAGACACATTGTACCAAATCCCATTAACACTAAAACCCTGCTTTCTGCACAGATACTTGATATACAGTATTAAATTTGGATACATCTGAATGCCTTCTTATGCCAATAAAGAGACTTTCACTGACAAAATTGAGATAGACTCACAGAAAGTAGAGACTGAAAAGACCTGTTAAATCATGGTGTATCTTGCTGCTAGTGTAGTATGTTCCTTAATGTTGATACAATGGGCCAGATTTGCAGGTGGTGTGAATCAGCAAAGCTATGCTAATTCATAGCAGCTGAGGATCTGTGATTATATTTGATCATGTAACTTATGGTAAAGTAATATTTGCTATATTCATGAATTTGAAAAAAATATTTCAAATATACAGTGATTATTTCTCTCAACAAATAAGTGTCACCTCTTCTCAGGAGAGGCTGGATAGGAGCATAAAAATAATTGAATGTGAATATGTGTCCAGCTTGTGCTCCAGTGAATGTATATGGTATTTTCCAGGGAGAAGAGGAGAGAGGGAGCTTCCTTGAAGCTTTACTTAAAGCACCTTCACACGTTATAACTGGCAATTTCTCACAAAATCCAGGGACTGTATGTCTCATACCTATACTGTAGACGCCACTGATCTCATCTGAGTTTTCTTTCCCAATCAAGCATGGTAAGTCCTAGTTTCACTGAGCACTTTGTGTGTGTGTGTGTCATGTTTTGTCCATTATGAAAACAAATGGGTCTATTTAAGTAGGAATTGCATGTATTCTGGAAGCCACTTCACATGCAAAATTCCCACTGAGTTCAATGGGAGTTGCACAGGCGAGGGGCTGCAAGACCAGGCTCTTAATGAGAATTTGAGATAACCATTACAGTTACAAAAAATACACAGCTACACAGTATTCTTCAATGCTGATTCTGTGTGACTAGTAGATGACCTTTGAAAGACTAGACCTTACTCTTTTGACCTAAATTTGATTTGACTTGGAAAGTTTGGCCAGTGGTAATTAGTAATTATTTCCATTTGATATACATATTATACCCTGTGAGTGGCAGCCACATCCATCTCTCTCATCATGTGAAGAATCAGGACAAATATACCATTAGTAAAGGCCGAATGTATATTGCCATATAGCAACACAGTATTCTGAATGAATGACCTGAACAAGAGGTTTGCACAGAGACATTAAAGGCATAAGAATCTTAATACAGCAACACATCCAGAAAGTTAGGATACAAATGATAAATATGATATGATCATATACCATACATAACACATACATGATGCAGAGGTGGCTATGGAAAATACTCACTTTTTCACTTGATTCTGCTTCCTTTTGGCTTGTGCACCCCATTGGTGCATAGCAGGGAAATAGGTACTTGTGTGTAGTGGAAAAAATTACACTGACTAATAAACACGAGCATTTTACTTAGAAAAACTGTCACAAACTATTGCTGAATGAAATTGACAAACAACCAATACAAATAGTGCATCAAACATGTTATGAACCTGGGATGAAGTCCTGGCCCATTGAAGTCAATAGGAGTTTTGCCATTCACTTCAAGGGGCCCAGGATTTCACCCCTCGTTTCAATATTTGTGATTCTTAAACTGGTTAGTGTAAAATTGGAATGTGATGCATTAAACAAAGCATCCCATTCCCTCATGCAATCGTGTTTTAACTAATACAGTATATCACAGGTATAATACAACATTTGACAGAGGTTTAGGAGGAAATTGACAAATGTTTTCCAATGTATAGGAAAATGTCAATGATCAAAAATTCTATTATTAATTAATTGACTTAGTGTAATACATTTTATACAGGCTATAAGGTAAGCTTGTACTGGCATTTTATAAGTCGCATATTATTTTTAAACATAAATATCTATTACCCTACAGTAGAAAAAAGGTTTTGGGATTTTGTTGAAGATTATTTTTATGTAAGAAAAGCCATATAATGTATGACATCAAACCTATTGTTGAATATGAATAACCTTGTGTACTTTAATGTTAAATATTAAGCATCAAATCAAGTAATTGTATTAAATTCTGTTACTAGTATGTTGCTGGGGAAAATATTGCTAAATTTAAGCCAAAGTTGCTGGTTAGCCACGTGATTTTTTTTTAAATTATCCAATTCAGATGTATTATACATTTGTGTCATTTTCATTACCTATAGTCTACCACCTATCAAGTTTCAGGTAATGGACCTGTCTTCTTGCATTTACTGGCTTAACAAAGATGAAAACAATGAAGTATGTAAAATAATCTAATTTGAAATATGAGTTAAATGCTAGTGAAAACTTAAGGGATTTTATGTATTTATAAATGATACCACTACCAAGTGGTTGTTATATATGATTTTATATATACATATTGTACATATGAATAGGTGTGTGTATATATATATATATTATGATAGGTTAATACTGACAGCATGAATAATATTTGACCTTTTAAAATCAATTTTAAATACTCTACTGGTAACTGACATATGTATATTGTGCTTACTACAAATCATTTGATCAGAAAATTTGCATTTTTTTGTTCAAAAGCTCAAAGCACAAGCAGTTAATTTATTTACCATAGGCTATTATCTTCTATAGTATGTTATGATGACACAACATTTAATTTTGTATAAAATATTTTCTGAAGGGTCAAGCTCAAGCAGAATCACTAAAACTAATATACACCAATTGAAAACCTAAACAATGAATGAAGTTCTCCTCATTCCCCTTGTTTTATGTGTGGCATTTTATAATAGCTTTTTCTTTTGGGAAAACTATAATTGCCTGTTAAGTTTTGACTCGAGAATGTTAATGCTTATCTGCTAGTTAAATTACATTCTTCATTAGATTAACATATGTCAGCTGCCTACTGGAATCCTAACATTCTGCCCACCTGTGATGTCATAGTAAGGAGGGGCTTTTCCTCTGCAGACTCCTCCCTCGGTATCTCCTTCATCACCATGGCAACAGCCTTATCTGCCGCCCTAGAGCCTTTCCCCTACAACAGTGAAATCAACAATGGCTTGTGTCAGGAGGAATCTTTGTTACTGGTTACAAAAAATACACCCCAGAACAATCCAGTAATTAAATGACGGTGTTACGCTGGAAGTAAAAGTATGTTGTTGTTGAAAATAAAATACACACATACTGTTAAAAACAAAATACCAAAACCAAACAAGTAAACAACCCTCCCCCCCCAAACTTAATTGATAACAGAGTTGGGGCCCCGTCC
The DNA here is from genome assembly GCF_011386835.1 of Chrysemys picta bellii. NCBI lineage: Eukaryota > Metazoa > Chordata > Testudines > Emydidae > Chrysemys > Chrysemys picta. Next base: position 10,894,228 of record NC_088799.1, on the reverse strand, counting down.
TGCAGCTTTTACTCATATGAATCACTCCATTGACGTCAATAGGACTACAAACTGCCTTGCTTTTGTGAGGCCTCGTGGGAGTACATCAGCAGGAGTGAAGGAAGTTGAAAATCTCACAGAACTTGGCCCTCATATGAGTAATATCTGGAGGATCAGGCCCTTAATTTCTTCACCACTAGTTAATTGTAGTTATTTGCAACTTTACAGCGGAAATATACATGCTTTCTACTCAAATCAGATTATAGACAAAAAGAAATCAGACTGTTATGAAGATTTACAGCTTACGTAAAATGAAAGTTAAATTCTCCTTTAAATACTCTAAATTTAAGGGCAAAATTCTCCTCTTGGATCTACATTGTAGATCGTGAGTCTCTGATACTCTGCTCTCCCTGTATGTATAGAACTTCTGTAAGTATCAGTGAATGTCTGAGGGTGTAGGGAGAGAAGAGTAGTGGAGCTTGATTAGACTTTTCTTACACTCACAAAACTCCATTGAAGTCCATGGGAGTTTGGGGTGTACAAAGACTGAAGGATCTGGCTCCATGACTTCAGAATTTTGCCCTAAGCTTACATACATTTCATTAACGAATGTATTTCTTAACTACAGTACAGTATAATAAGAATGATTTAAAATAGCATTGTATACTGTGTCCTAAGAAGGATACTATTTATTGATACCAAACAATGTGATGTAATTTTTATATCACAAATACCATATAATCGTTCACAGCTCAAAAACATGTGCATAATATTGCAATTTTAAAACAATGTTTATGAAAAAACAAGGTCAAATTTAACTTATTTGTGCAACGCATTGCAGTTAACCTAGAGAGAGTTCTTTGCATGCTGCAAGAAGTTCTCAGACCATAAGTGTCATAAAACATAGGCATGCTCAATTTGTAATTCCTTTGATATCCAAAGAACTGCAAAAGGCCTTGTAAAGTTTACTTCAGATTAGGATATTCTCTCTTATTTGGTGAGAAGAGAGTTCTAAGTGCAAAGCATATCAAAGGTTCTTGTCCAAACATTTATTTATTCACGATTCATTTGATATGTTACAAATCCATGAAAATATTTTCTTTAATATGTGGAGCTACTATTTAGCTAGCATTAGTAACATGCTGTTTGACTTTCAGAAACCTAATCCTTTTGTGTTGAATGCTATAGAGAAGTAGTTTATTAGCTAAAAAAGGATGCATCAGAAAGCATGCAGTGCTTTTATTTCTTGCACAGTAGAAACCCACCAAAGCAAAGGTCAGGTCACTTTTTTGAAGACAGAGCCACTTTTTCTTCAAGGTTTCACCTACTGCCTGAAAAGAGTCATGATACTCACATTAGTGCCTGCTATCAACTTTTTAAAAAAATAGCCCTGTGAATGGCTGATATCATACACCACATATCTCATCACTTTAAAAGTGTGGCTATAGTCAGAATAGAAACTCAGTAAAAATGACATCGTAGGATACTGTATTGCTTTTCCTTCAGTGACTTTCATCTCACATTTGCTATGTTTGGAAGTCAAAACACAATTGAACTGCAACCCCACAAAAGCGTGGGTGAACCATGTTGATTTATTTCTGACTGGTACACTCATGACATACTGGAATCAGAACTTAGCTTTGCAACATATTTGATGATAGGAGAGGCAGAGCAGAATACAGCAGCTGTAGTTCCCAGTGATTTCAATGGAGGGAGATGCAGGTGCTCAATACCTCTGAAAATCTGGCCACATATTTATGTGCTTAAATATGGATTTCAGTGCCTAATGTTAGGTGTCCAAGTTTAAATGTTTTGGCCACTTCAGGGTACTCTTGTATATACTTGAAATTTTGCCTGTCTGTAAATTTTTGGCATCAGTACCTCTGGCAGCTTGCATGAGCGAGTTTGATTATGTCTTGTGGGACACAATCAAGTATTTCCCCCTTTCAAACCTTGAATAATAGAATATCAGGGTTGAAAGGGACCTCAGGAGGTTATCTAGTCCAAACCCCTGCTCAAAGCAGGACTAATCCCCAGACAGATTTTTACCCCACTTCCCTAAATGGCCCCCTCAAGGATTGAACCCCCTGGGTTTAGCAGGCCAATGCGCAAACCACTGAGCTATCCCTCCCCCCAGCTATCCCTTCCTGTAGAAAGGAGGGGGAAAACAAATCTAGGGCACAGAAATGGTTAATACACTACCGTTAGTTAGCTACAATTGAAATGATAATCTGTTGGGTTCTAATTACAATATTTTAAACACAGAGATTACTATATACATAATCATGCAAGAATTGCTTTAAAATGTGTATTTATTTATTTGGCTGCCTCCATTGTTAAGTTGTTCTCCATTGTTAAGTGTTATTTCTTAGCAATATTGGATTGCTGTACATATTGTCTGTTACAGTAGCTTGGTGTTGAGCACTATAGTTCTTCTGGAACAGCTAATTTTACACTTGCAAGCTCCTCATAATGAACAGTTCATCATAACTCAGAGACCTGGGGTAAATTATTTTCTCATATATGCATCATTTTGATCACTGAGTGAATGAGTTTCACAAATACCTCTTTTGTCAGCAATGTGCAGATTTAAAGAATTATGATGCACAGCATGCAAACCTGCATATAAAGCAAGGATACTGTCTTGAGTGAATTGGTGCAGGGAAAAGGTATGATTTGCTTTCATACAATATACTGTAGCAGTAAAACTGAGGAGTATATCAGTATTTTGTTGTCTGGTACACTTAAGACTAAACCACTCCTTTTTAGGAAATATCTCCAAAACAAGATAAACAATACAATAGAGTATTTCCACAGCACTTTGAATATTGTAATAGGGTCAGCTAAAAACTTGCTAACGATTTCTGCAGGTTCTCCCAGGATGAGAGAATGGATGGTAATAGACATTTCCACAGGAGTGTGCAGATTTTGCAAACCCACTCTGTAGGGAAATACACTGGTTTAGCAGCTGGTGTTTCTGAATAGCGCCAAATTAAATTCAGTACAAGTCACACTACTTACAAAGAATGTGATACTTGTTAATGAGGATTTAATTAAGCTACTGTAAAAGAATATTAATTTAAGGTTCAGGACAGCATGAGCATTTTTTAGTGAGTGAAAACATATAATTTAGCAACTTTGTTCACGTTGTATAAAACTTCTTTCCAGCATTTAATATTTGAGCACATGATCATTTTCTGCTACAGAGCATTTGTAAGGCCTGAGTGCCTGGGACAGCTGTATGATTCTTACAGATACGTGACCATCTCGTAAAGGCCTTACCGTTTGTGAGAAGACAGTGAAATTTATAAATTGATTTGTTTGAAATTTGAAAAAAAAATTGTGTCTGAAGAGTTTATGATTAGTTCATTGCAAATATCTGATAGTCTAACTTCAACAAAGCCTGAACTTTCTTGTCTACTCCCCAATTGGATGTTGAATGTAACACAGTAAGAACTTTAATCTAATATGGGCTTTGAAATTCACTTATGGCAAATATTGAAGCATTTGAGCTTAAAATTCACCTTTTTCATGAATATTCATGCTGTTAAAGTTGGAGTGTGAGAATTTTCATAAAAATGAGCATGAGAGAATTGTTAGCATGGTCAAATTGACATTTATTTTCAAAGTCAACTAGTGTTCATAGACATTTTCCACACTATTGTCTATGTTCTAATACATACACACACATAGCCAGCATTGTGTTAGACTTGTGCAATTCCATTTGAAGTCAGGGAGGCTCTACTAGTCTCTTTGAGAGAAGTATTTGGTCCACAGTGAATGGTGTAGGGAGGTAGTTTTATATTTTTCAGGTGTAACTGTGTGCTGTTTCATTGATATATTAGGAATATTCACAACCTGCCTGTGTCCATACACCCTAAACTCATTTCTTGTGCAACAGCTATAATCTAAAGCAGTTTCACTAAGGTAAAGTACAGACATAGCCAATACAAGCACATATAATACCTGCCTAGCAATTTCTTACAGCATTTTTCCTTGCCTATTGAGGAGAAAAGAAATAACTTTTTTCCCATACTTGTGAAGATAAATGTGAAAGGAGTGATTAACCATACAGTACTCTTCAAACAGTGCCACTGCATTAAAATGTAATGGCCCCATAGGACAAAGTGCCAATGTTTTAGGGGTCCCAAGGGAGCTAAAAAAAAATGAACTGGCATTTTGGATTCACTTCTCTGAGGATGTAGTCCCCCTGGCTGCATTTAAACACCAAAAATGTTTTTGTCTTAAACTGAAAAAGCATGTTTGTGTATCGGCAATGCTAGAAACATACTTTCTCATTCCAAAATGAAGTTTTAAAGGCACTAGAAGGGGCTACAGGTACTCGTTCCTCACAAAGACTGAATCCAAAATGTCTGGTGGTGAATGCCTGCATTCATTGTCAGACTTTTTGTATTGAAAAACCGATGCTCTGTATTTTATAAATTCATTGGCCTATATTGAGGCTTAGGCTACGTCCTCACTACGGGGGGCGGGGGGGGGGGGCGGAGGCGGGGTCAATTTAAGATACGCAAATTCAGCTACGTGAATAGCGTAGCTGAATTCGACATATCGGAGCCGATTTACCCCGCTGTGAGGACGGCGGCAAATCGACCTCCGCGGCTCCCCCGTAGACAGCGCTTACTCCTACCTCCGCTGGTGGAGTAGAAGCATTGATTCGGGGATCAATTGTCGCGTCCCGACGAGACGCGATAATTCGATCCCTGAGAGATCGATTTCTACCCGCTGATTCAGGCGGGTAGTGTAGACCTGCCCTTAGAGTTGCTGTCTGACACTTGAAGACATCCATGAATCACCACAGGGACAGAACTGGAGGCTTCCAGCACCCAAAATACTTACCTCTACTATTTGAGATAAAGTAGCAACTCCATTGCTAGCAGCAGTTGCAGACTCTTAACTTCTGTGTGGCTCAGCCACTAGAGAAGGATGTATGAATATTTCGGTTACTTCAGTCTCCACGTCCACTCAATGCTTGATTTCTCTGAGTTGCTTATTTTGGTAGTGGTGGGTTGTAAGTAGAGAGGCCAGAGGATGACAGTACCTTTTGCAACAACTTTTGAAATTTTGTTTTGTTCAACACTGGAATGATAACAAAGCCTTTTGAATATTTTTGAATGCTCGGAGAGTAATTAACCATTGGACTAATTTACCAAGGGTTGTGGTGGATTTTTCCATCACTGACAATTTTAAAATCAAGACTGGATTATTTTTAAAAAAGATGCCCTCGGAATTATTTTGGGGATGTTCTGTGGTTTGGGTTATACAGAAGTTCACAATGGTCCCTTCTGGCCACCTATATATTTCTTTTCACAACATGGACTTGTGTTGAAATTGCTGTATTCAAATTGAAAACCCAAATATTTTGATTAGGGTCTCTCTCTCTCTAATCAGAAGTGACCAGAGAGCCCTGGATCTCAGAAAACTTCTGGACAAAAACTTCATGGAAACAAGTATCAGAGGGGTAGCCGTGTTAGTCTGAATCTGTAAAAAGCAACAGAGGGTCCTGTGGCACATTTGAGACTAACAGAAGTACTGGGAGCATAAGCTTTCGTGGGTAAGAACCTCACTTCTTCTTGCATCTGAAGAAGTGAGGTTCTTACCCACGAAAGCTTATGCTCCCAGTACTTCTGTTAGTCTCAAAGGTGCCACAGGACCCTCTGTTGCTTTTTTCATGGAAACAGTTATGTCTCTGTGAAACATTTCGCCTTTGAAACAGTATATTTCAATTAAATTACATTTAAACAAAAAAGTTCTGACTTAGAATCAGTTGTGAGCTTAGACCTGTTAAATCTTCTGGGAGTCTCTCAATTTCAGGCACTCTCTTCTGGGTGCTTGAGCGACTGCCTGAATCTCCTGTTTTTGGGCAGCTTTTTAGGAACCCAGGCAGGGCACCTGAAATCAGCTCAAATTCTGCACTCCTGCAGTGGCCTGGTCGTCGCTTCCCTTACCACTGAAGAGATGTTCAGAAGCTTTGGCTATTCAGAAGAAAGAGCAAGTGCTGAAGGCAGCAGTCAGTGAGGGGATCTGCAGATTGCAGCCCGGAGCAGAAGGGAGACAAGAAACCTTCCACAGGAGGCTAGGAAAGCAAGCAAGATTCTGGCACTCACTTCTCAGCACATACCCTTAGGGAGGAGGGAGGAAGAGACTTGGAGCTTAGAAGGATGGGTACTGCTGCACCAGGGGTGACCAGAAACTTGAGTGGGAATGAAGAGAAACTCAGAGGGCAGGGGACAAGGGCTGGGGGGTGATTCAGCGATAATGAGGCAGAGAGAAGGAGAAGAAGGTGAAATTTGAGGGAGGAAAGAGGAGCCAGAGAGAGGGTGAGAAGAGGGAAAAAATGAGGGTGGAATTGATAGGTTTGTTGGTGGAGGGAGGGAAATCGATGAATTTGATAGATGGGGGATGCTAATAAAGTCATGCATATGCATCAATTATGCATGTTAGGATATTTGCTCATTTGTATACTACCTCCAGATTTTCAGACATACAGCCTTGACAGGTATGTAAGCCAAAAGAAAGACTCAAACAGATACAGTTTTATTCGTCCAATGTCTTTCCTTGGTGGAGTAATGATATAAAGCACAATGATGCCATTACACACAGAAAGTGTTACACAGAAATACAAAGGTATGTTTTAATGCAGAAAGGGCTGTTAGATTTCCTCCAAGATATTTCAAATTGTTTCCCAAGGCTTCTTTCAATTAGTAAGCTGGGGAGTCTGCTAATTTACAATTATAGATCCTGTTCCTAGCCATTCCTCCGCCCCATGGCTCCACAGTCTGCTGACAAACCACTTATTTCAGAAAGCCTTTACAGCATGTAATTAAGTTCATCACCAAAAGGGTGGACATAATTACCTACATATTTCACCTGGAAAATATTTTCCTATTGCAGGTCTGTCTCAAAGTTCTAAGCAGGCAGAATAATTGATATAGAAAATATTTGTTTCCAGTTACATTGTGAAAGTTCACCAAATAGCCACCTAAGAAACTGACTCAGCATTAACCCCCATGCTTCCATTTTTATAACCTTCAGAAATGCATTTGAGTACATTTCAGGCTGAGTTTCTTTTAAATGTTAATGAACTCATTTAAAGCTGCTAAATAATGAATTGTGTCCTTTTAGTTGCTAAGAGAAAGGCAACAATTTGATTCTGATAGTCTATTAGATTGACACTGATTCTTGATTGGGTTAGGGAATGGGAAAAGAATGACTATTATCAGCTATAGGAACCCAGTAGCCAACAGATCAATGCTTCTATATCTTTTTAAATAAAACCTTTACCAGGTCCATAGTCTGTGATCTCTATGTACAGAACCTGTGTCCTTTCATGCTATTAAATACAATGAATCTCTTGCAGTGGGAAATCATATACTTTGGGCTTATTTTGAAATATAGTTTCAACTCCACCTCATCTGAATTCTGCAACGTGAGCCATATCTCTTCCCAACCATAATAAGCTCCCTGGCATTGTAACCAACATGACCAAGTACTCCTGCATGGCACAGAACCCAGCTAAGCTATGGCTCTTTGCATGACAGCATGCTAGTGCTATGTAGGGGTGAGCTGGGTTGTCAGAGTTCTACTATGAGAGGGATATTCCCATCATGGTCCTCTGTGGAGGGTGCACACTAGGGGGGCAGAGTCTATTCTAGCCATTCCTGAAACCCTGCCTCCTCCCTCACTGCGTTTCCCCAATGCCCAGCCAAGAGAATGTAAAAGTAACTGTGCCCTCCCAGCTGCAAAGAGGGATGGATCAAATTCTGTCCTCAGACATGCATGTACAACCCCAATTGACTTAATTAAGATCAGATGATATGTCAGTGGCAGTCATGCATACTTAGAATTTGGCACTGTATAAGCAGGTCAAGATAGAGAAGGGATGCACTGTCTATAGAAGACCATTACATAGAAATGCAAAAGAAACAAAAGCCCTGGCATGATGTGCTAAAGCACATTGGGACCAGGGCAGGAATACAACTGGCCTCAGAAAGTGGGAGCAATAGAGAATCTGATGCATAATCTACAAACACATTCTTCAAAAAACTACTTATAGATGTAAAAATTAATGAGGAAGAGCAAATACAACCTATCTTTCCAAAAAATGTACGTGAGATGTGTAATTACTTACAATCAGGCATGCCGAACCTTATTCTAAAAAAGCACAGCAGATACACATTTTCAGTTAATGGGAGAAAGATTTATCAAGGGCCAAATTCTGCCCTCACCTATATCTGTACTGCCTCATTGAAACTGGTGGGGATACATGGGTGTTACTGAGGGCAGAACCTGGCCCCGAGAGCACCGTTTAGCAAAGCAGAGAGGTTACTCATATAATATGTGATGTCTATTAGAAAAGTCTGTTCTCAGCTGAGAACAATGTCAATCATGAAGCACAAACTAGATATACTGGATCCAAAGCTCTTGAATATTGTAGAACTTCCTGTATAGATACCAGTATGAAGTTCCAAAAATTTTGGTGACTTTGCATCTGGTGTTCTGGTTTGGGTTCATCTGTGGCACACACTTCTACCCATCCCATAGATCATATTTTATATATTTTAATTAGAGATGTATGAAACTCAGTGCTTTTCGGTTCCCAGGACTCTGGGCAAATGCTTTTCCTACTTTAAGTCCACATGGCTCCATGCCTACTAAGTTTTGCATTTGAACCAACTCCAAAACTCAAGAGTGGCTTTGCATGGTTAATACCTGAAACCACAACTCAGCCTGGGTCTCCTGAAAAAATGTGGCAAAGATTTGCCCAAAGGTTAGTGAGCATCTGCAAACCTTGCCCAAGTTTCAAGTTTGAAACAAACGCAAACAACTAGGCAAGTTTCACCTAGTTTGGGATTTTTAAGGATGGTTTTGCACAGATCCTCCTTTCATCTCATCTGCCACTATAATGTGGTTACTTCAGTAAAGGTCAAAAACTCTCCTGAGCTCTTGCAAATTTTTGATAGGAAAAGTCAGGCTCAGGAAACTTTTAGTGACATCTTTCCTATGCATGAGCAGAAAGTCCAGCCAGACTTACTCCAGCTTAAAATAGGTCTTTCATTAGGTATTCAACTCATGCTCTTTGCTTTGAAAGGTGACTGACTGTGATGCATATTTCATTTTTCAGACTAAAATGTCTCAACATTGTTCAGGTCTGTAGAATACTACACCATTTTCTGAAAAGAAAATCAGTTTTAAATGGCAACACAGAACGTAGAGGGGTTTATTGCTTTTTTTTAAAGGCAAATTTTATGGAAAATGTATTTAATTGATGGAAAGCTTAACATAATTGTAGCTTTAAGTTATAGCAACTCAGGTCGTTTGTGCTAAGAAAGAGAACAGACCAAGCTACCGTACATGTTGCACTCTGGCTGCTTGGCTGCTCTCCAGATCCCCAAGCAGCTGATGTATTAGACTTACAGTACCAATTAAATAGACTATTCAAAATGGATTTATGTGCCACAAATCATTGTATTTTGCAGAATTTAAAAATAAGAGATGAGCCATGCATGGCTCTATTGTTTAAATTATGCAGTGCTAACATTTTCCCTCCTCAAAATGAGTGCACAACTGGACAGTAATGCCAACAGAATTCCTGTGGCTATGGAACATTAGAAACATCTTGAGTTCTCTTATAAAGTCTAAATGTACTTTCTCCCCTGCAGCCCTTCTCAGTCCTTTCTGTTCCGTTTTGCCCCCTTCCCCTTTTCTTTCCATTATCTACCTGTTCCCCAGTTACTTTCTTCTTGTACTGTTTTCTGGTCCAGCATCTCTTAAAAAAATAAGAATATCCCTGCTGGCAGGCAGAGTTGTGAGCCAATTCAAGATAGCTGCTTAAAGCAAGTATCATCCTGTGGATTCTCTTTCTCTGGGAGACTTGAGCTAGGATTTTTAGAAAAGCCCAAGGGGTTTAGATACCTAAATCCAATTTCAGTGGCACCTGGGCCTCTCTTTTGAAACTTCCAGACTTTGTTTGGTCTGTTTCTCCATGATACTTATATGGCCCCATTATTGGGGCCTTGCCCGAGGTAACAGAGGAAGAAGTCTTTGACAGTGCCATGAATTGAACACACATCTCCCAAGTCTCAGGCTAGTTTCTTAACCATCCTTCTCTCTTTCTAATATTTGCCTAAATAAATCCATTTCATCCTGACTGCAAGGACACATTTTTTGCTCCTCGTGTATGGAACGTCAGCAAAGAAAATTGGCGATGAGAATAGTAATGAAATAGCACAAACTTTTCCACTGAAGTATGTGTTTTGTGTGTATGTATATGTAACTATCCAATAGCACAGAAAAAGTGCAGTTCTACTCTGAAAAGTGACTTTGTCAACGTGGTACTTTGAAGTTACATGTTTATTATCTCAGTGATTGCTGTCTCAAATGTGCTGCCCTTACAGATTTCCTAACTGCTATCAAAGCAGATTCATCCTGAACTTGGAGAGTCAAGCTAGGTTAATATATGGAGATATGCTCATCTCATAGAGCTGGAAGGGACCCTGAAAGGTCATTGAGTCCAGCCCCCTGCCTTCATTAGCAGGACCAAGTACTGATTTTGCCCCAGATCCCTAAGTGGCCCCCTCAAGGATTGAATTCACAACCCTGGGTTTAGCAGGCCAATGCTCAGGCCAATGCTCAAACCCTGAGCTATCCTTCCCCCTGCCCTTTTCACATCACCAGTAATAAAAACTCTGTAGGTCAAATTCTGACTTCATTGATCCTTGCGCAATCCCGTTGTCTGACACCTGTGAAAATATATTTAACTGACTGAAACTTAGTAAACAATTCTGTTGTTGATGAACATATAGACTCTAGCTCATTCCCTAAGGTGTGCTGGCTGCTGCAGGGCTAACAGGAGAATGGAGTAAAAACTTATTTTTGTTTCTCAAGTCAGCAGATTTGAGTCTGAATACACACAGGGAAGAAATGTATTGAGTACAATGGTGCCATTTTTTATGTAATTAGGAGTTGGAGTAGAACCACACTTTAAATCACCATTTTATAAAACTGTTAGGAAGTATGGGGAAACTAGTCAAGTTTGTCTCCAGCAATCTTATTTGCTGCTTTCATTTCCTGATTATTTTAAGCTGGATACTCAAAGAGCAAAGTATCTTTTGCTAGCCCAGTCTCTGACTGATGGATTATAAACAGTTTCAAGGAATAGCCGTAGAACTGCTCTCTTTACATCTCTGTGTAGTTTGTTTCAAAGGAACACTGTCTGGCCAGTATGGTTTAGCAGATGACCACTTAACATTTATTAGATGCTTATCAGAACAAAGAATTGATGATAATAATATTTTGCTGCTTTAATGAAGTCACTGACTAGAAGGGTTCCATGTGCCTAGGCTAGAAAGTCATAGGTTCTAGTCCCAACCATGATTTGAACTCATGCCATTACGGTATAGTACTTGGATGATGCATTCGTTGGAACTAATATCCTTCAGATAAGACATCAAACTGAGGTCTATGGTGCCTGCCAGGTAGAAGTTAAGAACTCATACCACTTTTCAATCGGTTTAATATTCTTGGCTATCATTCCTTCTCTTGGTTAAATATTAAAATGGTGCATGTGCTATTTCTGAATGCATAACAATGCATTTGCCTGTATCTGCTGCTCTTCTAAAGGGTAAGTCAGTGTCCTCTATTGCTGTAGGATACCTTGCATATGAAAACTGCTATACTAAAATCTATGCTATTCGTTCATAAAATATTTATAGAGAGTAAATGAATCATATACAGAAAACACGATAGAAAAGTACTGTACATTAAGAGTATGTTTTACTATTTTGGTATGCACAATATAACTGAGGAGGAGGACTCTTAAAGGAGTTAGTTCCAGTGTTTTGCATTTACAGTGTGTAAATTTGCTTCAGTGGAATTGCATGGGATGTAAATTAGGACAAAATTTGGCCCTTTGGATTGCTCAGTCCTGTAGTTATACAAAACTCCTGGACCAAATATCTTGGAGCTCGTTCTGCCCTTGGATATATGAATACAACATTCACTGACTTCAATGTTTTGCTGCATGCATGTGTCTGAAGGGTGAATATGTTCCACTGATTCCAGTCAGAGTTATTTCCATGTAAGGACTGCCAGTTAGATTCCAAAGTCAATCTCAGGGAAAGGTGCATGTATGTAGTTTTAAACAGTATCTTATTCTGCTCTCTATAACAAAAAATAAATAAAATAAAAATCCTCTAGGGTTTGCATAGGTGAATGGGACTGTGATACTCTGCTAAAAGTCGACATCAGTGCGATACCAATAGAATCCTGCACAATAACACACCTACACTCTGCTTAATAAGTTGCAGATTCCCAGCATGGATAGCTCTGGGCAGGAATATTTGTGATATGTCCTGTCACTGCTCCATGTGCCTTCTTCGGATGGGAACTGGAATCTCAGAAGAGGGAACTTTCAGCAGCAGAACAGGTTCCCCTCGTCAGCACTGCATTATAGGAAGTCCTGCTTTCCCCCACTGGTTCCCTCTCAGTTCTCCTGCTCTGTCAGCCCTGATGTGTGTATCTGCTGGAAGACCAGTCAGTGGGACTTTAAATGCTGCATATGGGAATTTTTCCAGCTTAGGTCTGGTATGAGAAACTCCAAAGGCTTTGATGTGCTGAGTACGCAGATTGGAGGACCAGCATGCACAAGAATGTGTACGTGGAAAAATGTGACCTCTTTCTCCCTGACCATTCTTCTGTGTGTGTCTAGAACAATGGAAGCCAGTCAGAACTGGTTGCTTGCTGTTCTTCATGTCCCCTGGGATTTAGATGAAGGAACATGGGGGAGGGAAGGGCATGTTTGCCATTTTAGTAAGTAAATTAGGTACATTTTCCAGCTACATTGAGGATCAAAATTTGGCCCTCAGTAACAATCAATGGCAATTTTGCCTGGGTAAACACTCACTATTTCAGGATTTGGCTTTATATGTATCTTGACATTCTTTAAAACCATGAAACATATTTGTTCCCTTTATTAAAAGACATTAAATGCAGTTTGCTGTTTTTTAGCCACAAATCAGAATTAAACTGTAGTGCTTTTACACATGCAGGCCATTAACCAGAATTATGAGTAAACCATTTAATGCTGCTAAAATCAATTTGGATTATATGTAATCTGTGGAGATTTGGAACCTTGTATTAGTGCTAATGCTGTTCAAGATGTAATGCCATAGCTAGATTAAGCACTGAATTGATGCTATAGTGAGTAACTATGACAGTGAAAACAGAGAGAGTATGAATATATTTTATTTTCAGGCATGCATTTGCTATGAATGAAAATGAGCAGAAAAAGATGGCATTTTTCAGTTTCTTTGTTAAGATCAGACAGGTTTATCAAAGAGCCAGAATATAAAATAGCCTTGTTAAGGGTTTATAGAGCACCCACATCATTCTGATTGACTTGATGACTATAAGGGTAACTATACTTTTCAAGTCTGTCTTATATGACATGTCTGTAAATTAGAAATTCATTGGTATGTCAGGATAGCCATTTTCAATTGCAGTGAATACATTTTCCAGCTTATTTTACATTAGAGAATGGCCTGAGTTGCAAAGTTCAGTACTTTTATGGGGGTTAAACTTCAAAGTTCAGGGAGAGGTGGGTGGGGAGGGGAATGCTGTATCTGGGTTTTGGTTTGGCTCCATCTTTATTTTATATCAATATAACTTTCTTACTCTGCTTTCTGCACTGTGGGCATCATATGCACCAAGGTTTGGGAGTCCTGACAAGTGAAGCAACTTGTTATAAAACTGGCCTCTCACTGCTATGGACTATCTGTTGCTTGCGATGGCTGCCATAACAAGCGATAACACACACAGGCCAATCCTGAGCAGAAGATCTAGCAATACCACAAAACACATGTCTAATCTACAGTGATGTGGACGGGAAGTCAATGAACAACTTAAGTACCACATAGGTTACCCTGGAAAAGATAAAGCCAGCTGCTACAGAAAATGGATAGTATGTGAGTGGTGCTCTTAGCTATTGGCAAAAATATTCACGTTGGCGTGGCAATACAGAAATGTTCCAGTGGCTGTCTGTGCACAGAGGGGCTATCTTCAAATAACTGGGGGGTACTGGCTTCAATCTCAAGCTCTTGTCCCTTTAGGAAGGAAAAGAGCTAGTATTTATGGGAAGGGTGGCTTGCTGTTTGGTTTTGTTATTATTTCCTAATTATGAAGCAAGAGGACTCTGCTGGGTTTATTGTTCTTTGACCTACTTTTAAATCTGTGTCAAAGATGCCTAGAGTCTGGGATATACTCTTTCAAGTAGAGTATGTTGTAAATGGAAATATACTTTTAAAAAGAATAAAGTGATGTACACTCCTAAGCTGTTAAAATCACAAGCCCTAACTCCCTACGATGTGTAGGAGATGTATTTACCTTATTATCAACTTTTACAAATCTAAACTCTTTGCTCTGACTCCAACTTGACACCTGTGTAGCTCCATTCACTTCACGCTCGAGCACTTGGGTAGGGGAGAGGAGAATCAGGTCCTATTATTTCTTATTTCTTTTGTGGTGACTGCTCAAATTAAGCAGAACAGGAAAAGTGTACCCAGTTTTGGCCATCTGAGTCATCAAACATTTAGAACAAGGGGAAAGGAGAACTAAAGGGGCCTGGCACAGTGAGAAATCATTACTGGTTTTTAAAAGTACCATTTTAGTACCTTTCTTGCTCATCTTTGGCTGCTCTCCCTGGCTGTTCCTGGAAATGGGTGTTAAAGTACAATTAGCTCCTGCATCCAGTTTAATTGTTCCATCGCCAACTGCATTTTTCCCACCTGCACTGAGGCTGCTACCCCAAAGGACCATAAGTAAAACAGAATAAAATCAAAGGGCCCAAAATATTAAACAAAGCTGGGGATGCCTTCTAATCTAATCAGATAGCGTATGCACAGTTTCGTTTGTAGTTAGGACCTACAATAAGTGTCTTTTAAAAAAATGTCAGTCCTAAATATGTAGCATCCCTCATTGTAGAGAAGGAGCCAGACCTCAAGTGTAGTGAATAGAAAAGGAATTCTTTACTGAAGCTGTTGGACATAGACAGATCCTGAAGCTCTTTCTCTAGTTCTCTTATTTACAGATTAACTACCACAGCATGTGCTACCTAGGTCTCCCTAAATCTTGTTTTATACTAAACAATCATGGAAGGGATTGCAGATTAAACTATGGGAGAGAGAAACTTAACACTGATTAAGCACATTTCACACTAGAGCACGGTGCTTCAAAAGCTAGTTAAATATGGGCCCTAAAACCTTGCAGCATTGGCTAGAATATCTGTATATTCCTCGAGAGACAAGGTGGGGGAGGTAATATATTTTATTAGACCAACTTCTGTTGGTGAGAGAGACAAGTTTTCAAGCCTTGACCTAAATAGAATTATATATGGCTTTTGCTAGATACCTAATTTCAAAACCAGTTAAGAGAGACACAACTTCTAGAGTATCAGAGGGGTAGCTGTGTTAGTCTGAATCTGTAAAAAGCAACAGAGGCTTTTTTCAGATGCATCTGAAGAAGTGAGGTTCTTACCCACGAAAGCTTATGCTCCCAATACTTCTGTTAGTCTCAAAGGTGCCACAGGACCCTCTGTTGCTTTTTACAACTTCTAGAGTAATTGTGATCTCTTTCAGTTGTTGTACACTATTGTTACACTGGAAGACAGGATAGTTAAGTAATATATTGTCATTGGTATTTACTAACACTTATTGAAGAGAAATAGGGCCAGACTCTGATCTCAGTTATGTGAAGCCAGAGTAACTGATCAGAATCTTAGCCCATGACATTTAGTGGTAATTTCAGGACAAGAATCTCAGAGAATGGTTTAATCTAGTTTAGTTTATTTTTTTATATTTGCCATAATGATGATTTAATAATTCCCCCCAGATTTTTTTTTATTAAAAGGTTCCTTCAAATACTATGCACAAATAATGGAAAATATTCCTGGTATCAAAACATAAAACAGCTTAATCACAAAATAAGAGTGTAATACCAGTAAATTGCATAGCGGGACAGAAAGATGGGCAAGGAGAATGGATGGAAGAAAAGAACAGGTGTGCAGAGTGAGTGGAGGGGGTGGCCCTGAGTTTGCTTTAAAGTTCTCTTATTTTCTCAAGGCAGGCAAGCAACGTTGCATTCATAGGAGAAGTTTAAAGGCTTGTCTAGATGAACAGCTGGAATCACATGTTTGCATCCCGCCAGGGTAGAATTAGCCATTCAACTTTGCATGGTGGATAAATCTGGTTCCATGCAATGTAATTGTCAGCCAAAGCCTTAAAATGTAAAGTTCTTTCTACTTTGCATGGACACTAAAGATCCTGCACTTTTTGAAAGTGTAGGGGTTTGCTTCAGTGCCCTTGACGTAAAATCTCCCCTTATCTCTCTTCTGCAGTGTTTGCTTTTCTGTAAAGTTGTCTGAGTCTTAGTGTGTGTTACGTATATTCTGGAACACAACACTCAGTTTCAACACCACACAATGGCAGATGTCTACTCCAATATTACCTTTCCCTGAAAAACAGCAGACTGCCATTCTACAGACAACAGCTATCACAGAGGGGGTATTTGGGAATAAGGGGCAAGGGAATATTGTCTGCATGTTAATGCAAGTTTGGTTCTTGACCCGGAAATGGCCTCTCTGCTCAGCTTCTTGAATTTGGAATGATCTTATCTGAAACACTGGTGTATACTCATGCTGTTTTTTTACAGCATATGTGTACGCCAATCTGGTAGATGGTAACTGGCCAGCCTCTGGCCCTTGGTTTATTACATATTTTTTGAACCATTCAGAAAGTGCTTAAAAGTGAGCTATTATAATGACTCTACTGTTTAAAAACATCATAAACACATTTTAAAAAACTACTATCTCATAGCTACCTACCAGGGTACAGGATTTATTTTTCTATTCTAATATGACACTGAAAATTTGATTATAAAAGTGCAAAAAACAAACATTCACTTCTAGATGATACCTTCCAGATCTATAGAGAGGTTTACTTCTATCCCAGGTAACACAAAAAACTGTTTTTATAGTTTTATATGTTTTATAGTTAATAAATTAAAGTAATAATTAAACACAAAGGGCCAGGTTTCCAGATTTACACTAAGTGAGATTACAACCTGGCCCATAGTTTCTGAAACTGAAATTATGATCCAAATTTCTTTCAGCCAGCACAGCACTAAACACCAGCCTGGTTTTTGTTAAAATCAGTTTAAGTAAGGTGATGTAATGCAATAAGCACAAAGAAAATCTTTTTTGGCAAATCAGTTTGACTTTTTCCCAAGTACACTTATTTTTTTGCATTCTTAAAAAGTCACCAGGTTATCAATAAAAATGTCCTGGTGAGGCTAGGCTTTTAAAAATGTGCACAAAAATATGCAATTACTCACTCCATTTTGGTCCATACTGCTGAAATTTAGTCTTATGTGTAAATAATTGTTGAGATTTTTTTTACAATTAGAGCACCTAGAAGCTCTGAGTCAGGAACAAGGATAATTTTTCTAATTTTTACTCTTGTCTTTGCAGGACCAAAATGCACGCAGTTCCCTGCCAAAGAGAGAGAATTTACATTCTTTTTTATAAGCAGCAATATCACTAAATTTCAAAAGTTAGCTGATAGTTTGGTGATTAATATCTCTCCTAGACATATTTTAGTCTATAAAACAAAAGCTCTTTAAAATTAGACATTCAGTTGAAATCCTAAGAGAGTCCTCTTGTGTGATTAAATCAGAATGATAAATCCACACTACTAAACCAGCCTTAAATAAACCATTCTAGTTTGGCTGGTAAAAGTTATGCTTTTGTTCAATAAGAATGCATTAATGAATCAGTATCTGCAGCATGAGATTTTTGATCTGGTAATGAAAAATGAGGATGACTGGGAAAATAATTAAGTGCCTCAAATACAAAATGGTGTGAACTTAGTAAAGATTTCTGCATGGATTTGTTCTGGAGTCTCAAGGCTTCTTGAATATGATCATCTCATATGCGCAAGTTTGTTAAATCAGCAATTACATATGCTGAGAAGCTTCTTTAGCGCTTACTTTCTTGGGATGTAAATGATATTGCTTATATTTCAAAATTGGCTTATGGTACATGGAAAATCCCTCGGATGTACTGTAGCTCCAATTAGCGGAATTTGCTGTCTTCAGCTAGGATGTCAAATCTGGCACTTTCCTGTCCTGTGTAGTTAAGACCAAACTAAAATCTTCTTTGTAGCTCAAGGCACAGTCACCTAGAGCTTGGGAGGTTAAGCTGTGTGACAGCTATTGTCAGAACTGTTTCTCTTCAGGGGCTCATAAAACATAAAAAAAAAATCCCATTAATATATCTTAGTAGTCATGCATTACATACTCTGCTTGTGAGGCCTTCTGCAAGAGCAGGTTTGTTTAGAATGGATTGGTCTTGTACATCAAAATAAATCTTTATCAAATGGAAGACAAGCCAGAGATGAAGTAACCACTTTCCAAATAGCCTGCAGACACCCCCTTGTTATTTGCTTGTTATGAGAGACTCTAGTAGCTAATTATCTGGGGAGAAAACTTGTTTGACTGTTTATTACTCATCCTAAGGGCTAGATTGTAAGTCCATGTGCGAGGTAAGAACACTGCTTACACCCATCACCCTTAGCTGGGCTACCTAAACCTTGGCTCTGGGTGTATAGGAACAAGCAGGGCTGTTCACCTGTAGGTGGATATGGAATGGGTGAAATCTTGGCTTCTGCCTGCTCGCTGGGGAGAGTGGCTGAGTGAGCACAGGAGGGGGAGTAGTAATTTACCCCTGCCCCCCCCCCCCCATGTAAGGACGATGGTTTATGGCCTTGGAGATGTGCATCAGTCACACCCTCCTGGGGCTACTGTTCACGTAATGTGGGACTACAGGAAGCATAAACCCAGCATAAAGCCTTTCTCTGTTTGTGGTGTTTGGATTTTTCTCAGAAGTGAAACTCCCAAGGGCAGAGGTGAAAGACGACATTGTTAGCTCTGACACAGAGAAGCTATGTGAACGACTCTTGAGGCGTGTGCTTGGACCACCTCGACATTGCTTGGAAGTTTTTTCAATCCTATCATGGTGAAAAGTGAACCAAAAGGGGAGCTGTCACAGATGCTGACTGCCATGAGAGGCTAACAGACATGCATTTCATGCCCAAATTTGTTACAGGAGAGAAACCTAGTTAGAATAACACTCCAGAGCAACTGCCTACCTCACAAACTCCAAGAAACATACCTATTAATTAATCCTTCTTGCATGTTTGTAAATACAATGAGCCAAATCCTCTCTTCCCCTGGAGAAATGTGCATGAGGAACGAAGTTAACTAGGAAAGGCAATGACAACTCACGGAGCTCCCCAAGGTAGTGTTCTGTCAGGGACAGACAGGGGAGGGTGTGTGGATCTCCCAGTGTGATGCTGCACTGGTGTTTGAATGAAAAATCATCTGCAATATCCATGGAAAGCAGACATGTTTATAAACTTGTTAACCATCAAATGCCTAAGAGGAAAGCACTAGAGTTTTTCTATAAGGGAAGATGCATCTTCAGTTACACGGGGGCTGCTTTGCACCAGTCTACCATAGCCACCTATGGGAAGATCACATCAACATAGAGAGATCAATTGGTAGTAGAGAGGGCAAGGCCAGGACTTACCTATTCCCTAGTGACACCCCATGTAATGGTCCCTTTGAGTTATTGGCAGCCAACATAAAGTTAAAGCAGCCAGACCAAGATCAGAGGACCAAAAGATTTGGCTTAAAGCCACCTTTGCACACCTCTCCCTGAATTGTGCTGTGCATGGCTCAGTTGGGTCAGCGTTTTGAAGATCCATGTGAGGGCTTTATTTTTAAAGTAGACTCTACATTTCCTGCACAGAGTAGACTTCTTTGGCCAATAACAATGCTAATGATTGAAGGCAACTTGGCCAAGGCAGGCTCAGAGCTTATTCTCATTTCCTAGCACATCAAGGAGCATTCCCTTCAAACCACAGTCCATTATCCTGAAAATGTTGGAAAAGATTTGCTGTCTTTCATGCCCCTGTTCACTCACAGATGGAGGAGTAACACTTTGTGTGCCTGCTGAGTCTGTTGCTATCTTTTTAGTATAGAAGCTTTCCTTCCTGGCCGCCCCTGCCCCCAGCACGTGTTCAGATTCCGGGTGAAAAGTTGATTTTTTGTTTCCCTGTCAAAATGTTACTAAGAAACTACAGATGAAAGAGGGCGAGGGAAAGGAGAACATAACCTATTGAAATAGTTTGTTTTACTCTTGAATAGCAGGGATTCAAAAGTATTATTAAGAATATTTCTTATTGCTGTCTAATCCTTTTACTTATACTGAAGTTTGCAAACACCCTGAAAATGCCTGCAGCTATCATGGATTTTTAAAATATTTTGCAAGACTAAATGTACACAGGAAAAATCCATGTTCATTAGTTCCCATTATTTGTAGGCAGAGTTTGAGTATCTGTGAATGGGAACTGTACACAAATTACCTTAGTTGTAAGAGCAAAAGTGGGCTATGTGAGTGCAAATGTGGCTTAGACCCATGTGTGCAATTTGTGGGAGCAGACTTCTTTTACCATGTTTCTAAAACTTGACCCTCGAGGTTTCCTTGTTGATTTGCAAATCTAAGTCCACGGCAGGCTCCAGTGTTTTTGCCACCCCAAGCAGCGAAGAAAGAAAAAAACAAAACAAAAAAACAATGGCGGCAATTCGGTCCTTCCCTCTGAGAGGGACTGAGGGACCCGCCGCCAAATTGCCGCCGAAGACCCGGACGTGCCGCCCCCTTCCATAGGCTGCCCCAAGCACCAGCTTGCTGTGCTGGTGCCCGGAGCTGACCCTGTCTAAGTCCATACTTAACTTTTTGTCTACATACACAACTGCCATTCATAAGCATGCAGGATAAAACACTGGTTATAGTATTTGTATCATGTAGCTACTTAACTAGAACCTACTCAAATGCACATTACCAGGACTGACTTGCTTCATGACTACCTCAGACTAGCCACTAGTGTCTAATAGCAGCATTACAGTACATCATTTGATCAACATGTACCACTTTAGAGAACAAGATGGCTTTCTCTTTTTCCTGGTATCCTGCAGCCAAAACTAAGCGAGGCAGGGCCTTTCTCACAGGATTTATCAGACTAATCTGGTGCTTTCCTAACTTTTGCAAAGTGGCTTTGAATTTTCCCATCATGTATGGGCATATGACAGTCTCCCTGATGAATTCATAGATTTTAAAGCAAGAAGGGACCAACTTTTAGATCATCTGGTCTGAACTCCTGTATAACACAGGCCATAGAATTTCACCCAATTACTCCTGTGTTGAGCCCAATAACTTTCTGTTTGACTAAAGTATATCACCCAGCATATCTTGTAAAGAGAAAAGTGAATTCATGAATCCTGCAAGGGTCACATCATGGGGTTTCTGCCTTGTGCTCTCCTCCAGGTGGAAAGCAGTTTGTTGACTTACTGAGTGACCTGCCAATCCATGGGGACATCAAGCTCCAACAGTGGGTCTGCAGAGAACCTGCCCTGCTCCTCCTACTTCTGTCCTAGCAGCACATTTCCATAAGGAACCCTACTGCCATTGACATCCATCTATCATCTCTATGCTTCACCTTCTCTTCAAGGGGAGCAGGGGGTCACAAACAGCAAGGTAATGCTACTCCTAAAAGTACTAACTTTCATTGCCTGTTGAAGTGGAAATACTTGGTGGGGAGCACTTTTGTTGCACAGATGTTACTTGTCTAACCATCTGCCAGCCTCAGCACCCCTAGAGATAGGTGGGAAATTGGTGCAAAGGGTTTTCCTTGGGCTTCGGATAGAGCCTGAAATCCCAATCACGCTCTGCTTCCCCCTCCAGTGGCTTTGGGGCTTTTAGCATCCACCACCCTTTCCCCCCCCGCTGCTTTGCTCCTCTTCACAGTGCAGAATGGCAGAGAGCATAGAGCCTATACACATTATTATAGCAGCATTACATTTTATAGGTGAGTGAGCTGGTAATTCGTTGCATTATGAATTGCTTTTAGTTTCCGGTTATGTTTCTTAGATAAAGGCTCTTAGTGAGTAAGCTGAACAATGGTAATAAGTTGAGAACTGGTTTATATTTTAATATGCAACAATGTTTGAAAAGCATTATCCTCTGAGGTGAAAAATTTATGGTCTGTTAGTCACAACCCCCTGGCTACAATGCTCAAATCAGGAATTTTCATTTCAGTTAATCAGTAGGAATTTTGGGGTTGTGTTCACTGCAGCCTGTACTGCACTTTCTATGTTATGTTTGTCATGCAGAAAATCACTCTGAGATTAGAATAGGAGGTCTGAGTAATGCAGGGCACTGGAGATCATTTAATGCATATGTGAGGTTAAAATTTTATCTGATAGAACAAACACGGGGTAAACTCCTGGATAGATAAACCATAGCTACAACTTCTTATGTGTCTAGACGGAAGAGTAATGGTAATGATCCTTCTAGCACTATGGTGTTGGCTTTCCCCACCTAACATGATCTGATAGCAAGTGTGAAAAATCAGGAACCTTTTTTTTGCAGGTAGGGGTATAGTTTCCTATGTAAGACAAAGCCCCTAATATATCGGAACATCTGGTCACCCTATCCCCATCCCTTCATCCTGGCTTGTTCATGTAATGATTAGATATCATTATTTGGGGCGGGGGAAATCACAGTGGCTCTATCCTGTGAGGTATTGAGCTCCTTCTGAGATATGCTGAGTGCCTGTGCTCCCAGAGGATGCTCAATGGGAACTCTGCACATATTGTGAAGTAGATTTTTCAGCAAAACTCTTAAATGATTTCAGTGGGGATTCCTAAAAATTGATGGCACGATATAGCCCAGGTGTACTGACATAAGGCATGTAACAGGCAGGACACAATGAATATCAAAGGCACTACAGTTATTAAGTATCTCCATGAGACTCACCAGAACCAGAATAATATCACCCCGAGAGGCATCTAAGTTTTGAAAGCAAGGCTAATGTGTCAAATGCTGCCATATCTCTGTATAAAGAGAACTGTTTCCCCAGCTCAAGACTCAGGTATTCAACTACATTAGCCACTTCAAAGGGACGTGCTTTTATTTCAGTCAGTGGATATGACACATCAAAAACCATGATACATCAGTCCTCTGTCCACAATTCAGTGACATGCACCATAACTTGCAGTATTTTATGCTGAGAAAACAACTTAATTCATAGTACAGTCAATAGCTGTCTTCCAGGCTGAAATGAAGAGACAGACTTCAGCATCTAAATTGCACACGAGTCTGATGTGAGAACTGACAGCGGGAGGAAAGTCTATCTTTGACTTATCTCTTTATTTATTTTTAGTTTCAAGTTTTGTGCTGCTTTATATTGTTTATATGGACTTAATGGAACACACAGAGCTACCCGTGCAATTAAAAGAATGTGAACAATTAAAATAAATAATTCATGTATGAATTCTTCAATTCATAGATTTTGATGGTATTGTTTTTCTTTCCTGATACCCTGTTTCAAAGCTTTCTGCATCAGAGATGTGTTTATCTTGATCCCACGGTTACCAGGGGGATTAATTCTGAGGAAAGAAGTCTTCAAAGCTTCTCTCCTTTCTCATGGCTCATTTTGTCCGGTACAGAGTACCAAATGTAGACAGCGAGTGCAATAGAACAGCAGGGCCATGGAGATGTAAAAGAACCTTTGTATTTTACAGGTAGGCAAAGCACTTCACAGGAAATCTTCGCTAAGCAATTGTGTCAACTCTGCAGGAGAAGAGAACAATTTCTAAGAGTTTGACAGCTTTTTCCATGGAGGATTTGGTGGGTAGATGGTTATGAGGAAACACTTCTGTATGGAATCTTCTCGTCTCTTCTTTCGTTGTTCAGACTCTTGAGACAAAGCTGGAGGCCACATGGGAGTGTACTAGCTAAGAGGACACCAGAGTAAAAGACAAATGAAAGAGATGAGGAAAAGTAGGCCAAGGGGAAATATAAAATGGATGAAGCACTGCTTGCTTCTGAGCACTCAGAGGAGAAAATACTTTTAAGGGAGAGAGAATACACAGTAACATGATTTTTGAACTGATGGTCAGAGATATTATAGCTCTGGTACTATGGAGTACCGTGGAAAGGGATCTGGGAGTTATAATGGATTACAAACTAAATATAAGTCAACAGTGTAACACTGTTGCAAAAAAAGCGAACATCATTCTGGGATATATTACATAAGAACGGCCCTACTGGGTTAGACCAAAGGTCCATCTAGCCCAATATCCTGTCTTCCAACAGTGGGCAATGCCAGGTGCCCCAGAGGGAATGAACAGAACAGGGAATCATCAAGTGATCCATCCCCTGTCGCTCATTCCCAGCTTCTGGAAAACAGAGGGTAGGGACACCATTCCTACCCATCCTGGCTAAGAGCCATATTAGCAGGAGTGTGCAAGACACAAGACGTAATCTGTCCATTCTATTCTGCTCAGATAAGGCCTTGGCTGGAGTATTGTGTCCAGGTCTGGATGCCACATTTCGGAAAAGATGTGGAGAAACTGGAGAAAGTCCAAAGGAGAGCAACAAAAATGATTAAAGGTCTAGAAAACATGACTAAGGCTGCGAGTCTGTCACAGAGGAAATGGAAGTCACGGATTCAATGATTTTCCGGGACCTCCGTAACTTCTGCAGCTGCCAGTGCGGCTGGCCCTGGGGCCACCTAAGCAGCTTGGGAAGCTCCTGGGCCAGCCACACTGGCTGCTGCTGGGGCAAACTCAGGCCATCGCACCTCCACCTGCCCAGCAGCAGCAGGAGTTTGGGTGTGGGAGGGGGCTCAGGGCTGGGGCAGGGGGTTGGGGTGTGGGAGAGGGTGAGGGCTCTGGGTGGCACTTACCTTGGGGGGCACCCTGGAAGCGGCTACATGTCCCTCGGCTCCTAGGTGGAGGCATGGCGAGGAGGCTCTGCATGCTGCCTCTGCCCGCAGGCGCTACCCCTGCATCTCCCATTGGCCAGGAAGCTGTGGAGCCAACTCTTGTATCGGGGCAGCGCGCAAAGCCCCACTGGCCATACTTCCGCCTGGGACATGTCGCAACTTCTGGGAAGCCACGCAGAGCCAGGTAGGGAGCATGCCAGCCCTGCCAAACTCCCCCCCAGCAACTGCGGGGGTCCCAGGATATCATAGCCCTCTCCAGCACCAGTGGGGTACCGGGCTGCCCCACAAGCACCTGTGGCACCCCTGGGCCACCCCCTGTAGCGCACCCGTGGCGCCCCTGTGCCATCCTCTGCCCCAGAGCACCCAAGATTTAGTCAGGGGTATATAGCATAAGTCATGGACAGGTCGCGGGCTGTGAATTTTTGTTTACTGTCCATGAGCTGTGTGACTTTTACTAAAAATACCCGTGACTAAAACGTAGCCTTAAACATGACCCATGAGGAAAGACTGAAAAAATTTGGATTTGTTTAGTCTAGAGAAGAGAAGACTGAGAGGGGACATGATCACAATTTTCAAGTATGTAGAAGGTTGGTACCAGGAGGAGGGTGAAAAATTGTTCTTGTTAACCTCTGAGGCCAGGACAAGAAGCAATGGGCTTAAATTGCAGCAAGGGAGGTTTAAATTGGACATTAGGAAAAGCTTCCTGGGAGGGTAGTTAAGCACTAGAACAGGTTAGACAAGCATCTGTCAGGAATGGTCTAGTTCAGGGGTTCTCAAACTGGGAGTCGGGACCCCTCAGGGGTCACGAGGTTATTACATGGGTAGGTTGCGAGCTGTCAGCCTCAACCCCAAACCCCGCTTTGCCTCCAGCATTTATAATGGTGTTAAATATATTAAAAAGTGTTTTAGTTTATAAGGGCAAGGGTTGCACTCAGAGGCTTGCTATGTGAAAGGGGTCACCAGTACAAAAGTTTGAGAACCACTGGGAGTTATTACATAGTCCTGCCTTTAGTGCAGGGGACTAGGTAATCTATTGAGGTCCTTCCAGTCCTACACTTCTGTGATTCTATGGTGATAGGTGCTAATGCAAAATCTAAGGCTGGTTATTTTCTTCAATTTAAATTTAATACATTGAAAAAGTGCATATTCCTTTACTTTGTCCACGTGCAAAATTCCCAGTGAGTTGTGAGTGCAGAGCAATGACTGCCCCAGACTGGTGCTGTTTTTTCCCACACTGTTGGAAAATTACTCTATAATACAAGCATCTGTAAATCATATCAGTGGTTTTGCTCTGAGAGTTCCAGAACAATCATTAATTGCCATCGCAGGAACCTACCAGTGAATGTCTCCATTATCATTTATTAGAAGGCATTTGTATCATAGTACAATAACTCAGAGTGGGCAGTGAAGCAGCCATCCCTGCTCATACCCTTGCTTCTGCTGTGCTGGGATTGGTTCCAACTCCTGCTGTGGCCCAAGGGAGCATGTGCAGAGGGGCTGCACATATCTGGAAGGAAAGTGAAACCCCGGGAAAGCTGTTACCCTTGTTCTGCCCTTAGCCCTGAGCGTCCGTGAGACTCAGCACAAAGTTTAAGGTAGCGAAGTTAATGCTTCAACTGGGCCATGGCGGTTTGGAGGGCAAAGAAGGACAATCCCGCAAAACCTGGGACTATTGGGAGCTATGCTGCTGCAATGCAAAGCCACCAAAATTTAGCCAATTTACAAGCCCCTAAAAAATCTCAGTTTGCACATCCTCAGAAGAGACTTCTTTGAGTTCAGCAACTAAAATCTCCAAAGAATCCATCATCCCTGAGCATGCTCCATCCCTAACAGTGCCCACATGTGACCAGACTGCATGCACCAACCCCACAGAGTGACTGTGCATGTTCCACCGGAGTGTTATGGGGGCTCAGAAGTAGGGTTACCATATTTAAAAAATAAAAAAAGAGGACACTCCACAGGGCCCTGGCCCCACCCCTTTCCCACCCCCGGCCCCACCCCAACTCCGCCCCTTCCCCGCCCAACTCCGCCCATTCCCCAAAGTCCCCGCCCTAACTCCCCCTCCTCCCTCCCAGCCACGCGAAAAGGGCTGCCCAAGCGCTACCGGCTTCACTGTTTGCCGGGCAGCCTCCAGACCCTGCGCCCCTGGCCGGCGCTTCCCCAGCACAGCTGGAGCCCAGGAGGGGAAGCGCCCAGCTGGGGGCGCAGGGTCTGGAGGCTGCCCGGCAAACCATGAAGCCGGTAGTGCTCGGGCTTTGGTTAGCCCCTATGCCTCCGGACCCTGCACCCCCGGCCGGGCACTTCCTCTCCCAGGCTCCGGCTGCTCTGCTCCTCCCCTGACTCTTCGGCTCTGTTTAAGAGCCAAGCTGCCCGAGCCAGCACTACCGGCTTCAGGCAGCCCCCTTGCTTCCGGACCCTGCGCTGCTGGAGCAGAGCAGCTGGAGCCCGGAAAGGGAAGTGCCCGGCCGGCGTCTCGGGGTCCGGAGGCACAGGGGCTGCCCAAAGCCGGTAGCGCTGGCTCGGGCAGCTTGGCTGTGGGGACAGAAAGGGATAGTTAGGGACAGGGACTGGAGGGAGGGGGGGAAGGTGAGAGTGGGGAGAGATGCTCTGACTGGGAGCTGGGGGAGGATTAGGAGCTGGGTGGGGGGGGGGGTGGAGAGAGTACGAATGCCTGGGCAAGGAGGATGAGACAGGCTGGGTAAAGAGACTGGCAGTGGGAGCTGGTGAGAGAAATGTATATAGGGGGCTGGGGCTGGGAGCCAGCTGGTGTGGGGAACACTGAGCTAGGACCGGGAGCTGGGGGCCAGGGAGGCGATTAGGACAGTTGGACATGGAGACTGGGGATAAGGAGCCATGGAGAGAGAGAGAGGGGAGAAACTGGGATTGGATGAGGAGCCTAGGCAGGGAGACTGGGATTCAGACTGGGAGTAACTGGGTGCAGGAGGGAGAGAAAGATTGGATGAGGAGAAGGGGGCGCAGGGACTGGCTGGAGAAGGAGACTGGGGACAAGGAATTAGAATGGTGGGTGGAAATGGGACATACTGGGCAAGGATGGGATGGGAAGCCTGAAGCGTGGAGCTGAGAGTGGGTAGACAAAGAGTAAGGGACTAGGAGTAGCCAGTGGCGTAGCCAGCTTCTAAGAGGAGGGGGAGCAAACATAAAAAAGGTGCCCCCCGCCTGGGCTCCTCCTCTGGCCACGTCCCCCTTGGCTCCTCCTCTGGCCGTTCCGTGCTCCCCTCCCCCCTTGGCTGGCTCCTCCAGCCGCACCGCCCCTCCCCCCTATGGCTCCTCTGGCCCTGTCATGACACCCCCACGCCTCTGGCCGCGCACCCACCCATGGCTGTTGGCCACGCTGTGGGCGCCAGCCTGCGCCCCCCCTTGCTCCTCCAGCTGCGGCTGCCTGCGGGCTGCATGCCGTGCCCCCCCGCTCCTCTGGCCGTGCGCCCGCGCTTGCCGCCCCCACCCCGCATGGCTGCCGGACGTGTTGTGGCCTGCGGGCGGCCAGCCTGCGCCCCCTCCCTCCGGCTGCGGCTTCGGGTCGCAGGCTGCGCCCCCCGTTCTGCCAGGTGCGCGCCCGGCTCGCCGCCCCCCCATGGCTGCCGGCCGCGCTACGGGTGGCCAGCCTGCGCCCCCCCTCATTCCTCCGGTCACCTTTGGAAAGGCGCCGCTTTTGGTAAATTTGCTGAGGGGAAGCGGCTGCTTCCCCTGCACCCCGCTAGCTACACTACTGGGAGTAGCAGCCAGGGATGGGGAAGAGACAGGGCTGGGACAGGGACAGATTGGATGGGACAGAGCAGAGGGGGTCACTCTTTGGGGGAAATGAACAGAAGGGTCTGTGCTCACTGCAGCAGACTCCCCTCCAGCAGCTGGAATGGACCCTAAGATTCCTGACTCTCACCATTCCTCTGCTGTCAGAAAATAGCTGTGAAACCCACTGGCCAAGTGGAGTATGACAACTGACTATTGCAATCAATTGCTCCATTAGCTCCAGTGACAAAGGTCTGTGTTTGGATCTAAAGGTTCCAATCCTGCTGATGAACCACATGGGTGTCAATATGATACCATGTAATGGAATTCTTGTTTTTTCAGTTTGCCTTTTTTCAAACCTAGGAAATTATACTCCAACTATGTTAAAAGAACATTGTTAAGGTTGCAAAGTCAAGCACTCACAAAGGAAATGCCAGAATTAATTCAGAGTTTGGTATGATACAGTCTTTCATTACATGGTCACATACAAATTTTTCCACAGGAGCCCTGTGCATAGATTGGACCTACTCTGGGGATGAATCAGGATTGTTTACTGAAGGAGTCTGGTGTTTGTAGGATACTTACTTTATGCGTTGCAGAAGTTGGAAAGTGTGTAGTGAATAAGGCAGGGGTGTACAGGAAGAGAAAGGACAGTCTCATGGTTAAGGCAGTTGAATGCTACTCTGGAGAACTGGAGTCTATTCCTGCCTCTGCTACAGAGTTCCCATGTGATGCTGGGCAAGTCACTTAAGCCAGACTTTTCATAGGTGTCCACTGGCCGTGTGTTCCTTATTTTCTGAGTACCAAAATTGAGACCTTGGGGTCTGATTTATGAAAGTGCTCAGGTCTCTCAGCTACAACTGAAGTCAATGGGGACTGTGCTTTGAATATGCAAAGTGCTATATAATGCTAAATTCCCTGGAAAATCAGGCCATAAGCCTCTCAAATGGGGCACCCAAAATTAGTGGACACTTTTGACCTTAATCTTTCTGTGCCTCAACTCCCCATCTTAAAATGGGGATAATATCCCCCAGGTCACATGGGAGTTGTGAAGATTATTTAATGTTTGTGAAACAAGTCAAATTCTATAGTGATGAGCCCCATAGAAAAATCCAGGGGGGAACCAGTAACTCTGTATTCATAGCAGAGTATGCAGTAAATAAGGCATGGGGCCACATGAACAACAAGGATAAGACAAAATATTGAATAGCTGCTTATGGATTAAGCACTGTCCATCCTGTGTACTGAGTGAGACAGGGGTCCTGTAGAAAAAATAGTATGTGATTTAATTAAAAACTGTATTATAATACATTTGCACAAGGGATTTGTATTATAACATATATTCACAGGCCACCTTAATTCTGTTATTTCCTAACTTTTGAGTGCTTCACTTTGCAATCTTAATATTAATTTAGTATATTTAAAGTCATATTATAATATAGTAATAATACTAATCACCAAGTTGTGCCGATAGCTAGCCATTGTGTTACTGTTTATCTTATCCTCCCCTATCCCTCCCATTGTTTGGTGCAGTCACTTTTAGCATATATTCTTAAATTGTATTGTAAATACTTAAGGGACAGGGAGTGAGTCTTCTTGTGTATTTGTACGGCACCTAGCACAGTGGAGTCCTTCTCCTCATTGGGGACTTATTTCATGTTGAGCTGTGAAGCTCTGATAGCATCTAAGAATTAAACTCGGTGGACTCCAGGCCCAGAAATAGTTTGCACAAACAGAATCCACTGCAAGCTGAAAGCAGCCCATCTCCCAAATAAGAGTCTGAACTTCATCTGATTAAGAATTAATTTATCTAGCTGCTGCCCGTACAAAACATTCTCAAGTTTCCAGCAGCAAAATTTTTCCGAGGGATACATTAGCTGGAGCGTCTTCATATCCTCTGTGTGTAAAGCTTAACAGTCAGAATCCTGAGAATTAAAGTTTTAAAAATGAGTGATTCAGCTTAGATAATGAAGCTTTTTTGCCACTCAGGTTAGCGAAAAGGCTCAGGAAGTGTGACATTTTATTTCTCCAGAGCATTTTTTTTATTTAAAAGGCCAGTTAGGAGTGAGATGCAAAAACTGAAGAAAATAAGAATCTGGAAACTTAAAAGCCTCTTTCTATTGTAATGCCACACTTCAGCAATATACACTCAGTTTCCTTTAATTATCTTACCCATTTTGCTTTCCTAAATATACAGAAGGTTGTGAATCCATTGGAAGACTTCAGTTGCAAAGTGACATTCCTAACTCTCATAGTGTGTGGGATTTATGCTGCAGGGTTATTTCACCCAATCACATAAGTAAATCATTAAATCGTGGGTAAAACTTTTACAGAGCAAACAGGACCTTGCTTTTTAGGGCCAAAGGACCCCCACAGAGTCAAATATGGAATTCAATATATTTACCTCTAGGTTCCCCCTGCATAAAGGAATCCTCCTATGTTGCCACCCTAGCTCTCAAGAGTATGAGGTATAGCTGGGGGAACTGGGGAATGGCCTGCACCCTGGTGATCCCTGGTTGTTGGAATGGTCCCTTGGGCGCCATTGGCAACAGTTCTGAGGTTGTGTTGCCGGCACAGGGGCCCGAGGACAGCAACAGTGGGGTTCGTTGCCCGGAGTGCTTCGCGCCAATAAACATACCGGGGTGGAGAAACAATCAAAGTTTATTTGAGATCTCAAAGTGGTGCAAGGAGACAGGCAAGTCTCAAATCAAGCACACCAGCAAAAACAGTTTCTCTCTTCTTTATACATTTTACAACTAAGCCCCCCCTCTACTCCCCCTCCCCTCTCTACCGAAGGCATGTTTATACATTTAAGCAATTAAATCATTCTAGGGCTATAAATCTAGCTTGTTAGTAACTTCTCCCTAAACAGTTATTTGGTTCTGTTTGCCCTTAGTTTATTACCCCTTCCCCAGCTAGAAACATGCAAACCTCATCATTATTGTTTGGTACCTGGTATGAACAAGGTTGGGAGAAGGGATAGCTCAGTGGTTTGAGCATTGGCCTGCTAAACCCAGGGTTGTGAGTTCAATCCTTGAGGGGGCCACTTACAGAGCTGGGGCAAAATCAGTACTTGGTCCTGCTAGTGAAGGCAGGGGGCTGGACTCGATGACCTTTCAAGGTCCCTTCCAGTTCTAGGAGATAGGATATCTCCATTATAAAAAAAAAAAGTAATTGCTAACTGGCTATTTACACATTCCTATCCTTGGCTTTTGAGGTCGATTAGAGTTAAACATGGAAGGACAGAGTTTAAACATGGAAGAACTTTGGCTCAGGCAGGCCTAGTAACCCCAACAGTTGCTTTAATCTACTTCAGAGACTGGATCAGAACAGAAATGACCTCAGAAAGGTGGGCTAATACTCCCTGATCTAGTCTTGGGTATAAAACAGTACTGTTGGCGTGAGTGGAGAGTTCTGATTTGGTAATGCTTTACATGCACATTGCATAGATGTAAATGACCCCATGAAATGCAAGGGTGTAGAGAATCAGGCCCACAGTCTGAAACTTTATGCTTACACCATAAAGCCATCTCCCCCAAGAAGTGTACATTTTATCTGTTCTCCAGGTGATCAATTCTTGTGCAAACAAAACAGGAAAATTCCCCCCCTTTAGCCATTAGGAATTTTTCCTCCTTTGTGTAATGAGGTGCAACTACTTGACTGTATATAGATCAGTGCTATGGTCTGGAAGTGGATCTTTCAGGCCGGCTGGATACTATGCCTCCTTCTCTGACATCCTGCCAGTGAGTGCTGACACTGTCTTTTTAAAGCTCTTTGCAGAGATCTGTATATTGACAGAGATTAAAGTTCATTTTGGAGCTAGACAGATATAGTTTAAAATGCCAAGGGCTCTTTTTTTCCTCCCCCACAACCTATGCCTGGCTTTATCCAGTTCTTTGGCACCTTTTGAAACTAATTGGGTCTCTTGGCACATCACGTTGTGTGGCTCTGCAGCTTCATGCTCATTATAAATTCAGCTGACCCTTTTTGGAGGACTTAGGTGTTAAGAGAACTCACCTGGGAATCTGCTTCTTCCTTTGGAAGGCCAGGTGCCTTATTCCTTCTAATTCTGTCTGTGTAATTTCAAACAAACTGTATTTTGTTGAGCAGGTGAGACTCATGTATCTGCTGTTTGATCAAAGGAAGTTTCTTTTCAAGGAGAATTAAATTGTACTTTTCCTACATTATACTTTAAATGACTTTTAATATGTAAGGCCCTGATCCAGCCATAGAGTCCCACTGAAGTCAGTGGGAGGATTAGGGCCTAAAACTTCACAGCGAGGCTTAGGCAGATTCCTGAGAAGCGGAAAGCTAAAATACAGCCCTTGTCTTCTAGAACCATGCTTGGGTGTGACAGTGGAGCCATATCAGCTGCACGTTGTTCACCAGAGTCATTTTCCCATTGCAACAGCTGGCTGCTGCAGACCTGCGTATGGTCATAGCCCTGTGTCACCTTCACCCCCAAGGGATGGCTAGTACAGGAGATTATAGGGAACACAAAAATTGCTGGTCCCTTGTACCCCCTACCTTTTGAGCACCTACCCCATGCCCAGCCACAATCTGGCCCGTAATACTGTGGTGCAGGTTTGTATTTGGTAACAGGAAGTACCAGACTGGTGCCAAAATCAAAACAGTGAATATTCTAAGCCAGCCAGACTTTATGGACTCCTGCCTATAGGCCACACAACCCCTCTGGAGATGGGTTCTGTGAACTCTGGCCATTGGGCCACACCGTCCTGTAAAGGTGGGCCACTCCGAGGTGTGTCTCACTCTTCATGGGGGGCAATAAGCTGGTAGCTACTCTAACACTGTTGGAGTTCATCTCCCTCTCTGGATGCGCCTAAACCTTCCTTGCCAAAGAGGGCTTCTGTCCCTGGCTCAGAAAGATGCATCTGAAGAGAACAGCTTTTCTCTTTGCTACCGAGTGGCACGTATTTCATGGGAGGAGGATGGCCCAGACCACCTCTCTAAGGGCTTAATTTCTCATAGTGTTCCCTTTGAAATTACTGCAATCAAACACGATGCATTTTAAACATGATGTGTTGCACTTTAGTGTCTAAACTTTTGATGTAATGTGGGTGATTTGCAGACACAGGGACTGAAGCTGTTTGCCATTAGCTAAAGTGCCCTGATTCTGATCTCTCTTACACTGGTTTTAAACTCCTTTGATTTCACTCCTGATTGACACCAGTCAGTGAGTGCAGGTTCTGGGTCTTGGTCTCTGCATTGCATTTGATGGGTTTTGTGAGATTTTCATCAGGATTTTGCCAATTGTCTATTGACTACTACATAGAAGTAAATTCCTGAAAGTTCACATGCTGTTCAAATGATGATTAACCTTTTTTTTTTTGGCTATCAATTTGTCCTTCTCTGTCTTTAAGCTTTTCTGTATCAGTGTCACTAAAAACAATTATTTTAAAAAATGATAATTATTACAGGGTACTTCAAAAGTTTCTTATTCTTACAGGGTACTGCAAAAGTTTCTTATTTCCAAGAAGCATCAGAAACAGCTCATTGATCCTCTTGTCAGTAAGCTCCACAATGCAAAGTAATTATCATTTCCTTTTTATGTGGGAGAATTTATTTCAGTGGAAATGTTCAAAGTTTAGAAGAACCGACTTCAGTCAGAGTTTTAATTAGTGACTTTTGCATTTGGCTCCCTGCTTCCATTTGCAAAACTGCTGGATGAGACTGCCTCTTGATCACTCTTGCTGTGTCAGGATGTTACTGAATGCCTATTTGCATTTTTAAGAAGAAAGCCAAAAGAGAAAATCTACCAGCAGTGTACTTGTAGCATAGTCAGCAGTCCTTTCCATGACTGGGATAGGCCAGCACACAGGGTGACCCCCCTTTGTGATGACACAGAAGCATCCCTATTCAGGAAAGCACATAAACATGTGATTAATTTTAAGCACATGCTTAAGTCCCACTGACATCAAGGGGACTCAATAGAATCATAGAATATCAGGGTTGGAAGGGACCTCAGGAGGTCATCTAGTCCAACCCCCTGCTCAAAGGGGGACCAATCCCCAGACAGATTTTTGCCCTAGACGGCCCCCTTAAGGATTAAACTCACAACGCTGGGTTTAGCAGGCCAATACTCAAACCACTGAGCTAGCCCTCCCCCATCCTAATAGTTAAGCATGTGCTTAAGGACTTTCCTGACTTGGGGGGGTCTATGTTAATAAGTCAGCTACAGAGCCCAGGAGAAACACAGGGTTTGTCAAGATACAATAACCCAAGTAAAAAATCCTGTTTATATTCATAATAGCTAAGTCCTGTCTCAGTGATACTCAGACCTCAGTGGTTCAGGAGCCAAATTAGCGATCAACATTACCCAAAAAAGCCACACTAGAGTGAATTCATTGTTTCATTTACTGCAGTGCTATATATTCAGATTTAAACAGTATGATGGAAAATATTTATTATTCCCACAGCAAAATGACTGACCAAGCATTATTATGTATCAACTGCAATTGGTTAATAACATAACAAAAGCATCCTGATTGGTTAATAACTTAGATTGGTTAATAATTAAATCACGCAGCATTTTAATATCATTTGCTGCAAAGAGCCAGACACATTAGAGAGACACTTGTGGCTGGCAAGCCTCAGTCTGAGTACGACTGTCCTATCTCTTCTTTACTATGATGGACATTATAGCATGGTAGATTCT
The DNA here is from genome assembly GCF_011386835.1 of Chrysemys picta bellii. Lineage (NCBI taxonomy): Eukaryota > Metazoa > Chordata > Testudines > Emydidae > Chrysemys > Chrysemys picta. Next base: position 10,858,909 of record NC_088799.1, on the reverse strand, counting down.
ATAAGGTAGACTCCTCTACCTTCTGCAGACCTATACAATGTGCCCTGCCCCTCATTATATTTCAGATTTAATAATGGCATTGGATGAAGTCCCTGCTCTTTCTTCCTTTTATCCTGGCAGACCTAGGATTGCCTTCTGAATCCCTGAACTGCCACCCAGGAAACTATGCTTGACAGAGCCCTAAGAAAATCTTTGAATAGTTTTTAATGTGGGTGAGAGGGGTAGGAGAGTATTTATGCAGTTTCCCTGAGTCCTTACCTTGAAGGTGCATTCTGGCAAGTTGCCTTCTTTTAAAATAGCCAGTGCTAACAGCAATGGGCCAAAACATTTAAACAGTTTGGGAACATGGCACTGGAAGCATGGAATATAAAGCCCATACTGCATGACTGCCCTAAAGAAGTGAGCTGCTGCATATTAGGTCTGGACTCAGAGGAAAAACAGCTGTGTAGGAACATAAATGCATTCACCTTGAGAGGCTGAGTAATTGGTATCTGAAAGGGAAATGGTGTAAGAACCTGCTCCTTCTGGCTGAGCTCATATGCACACCCTGAGCACAGCCATACACTGCGAACTGCAAGAAGAAGAGCTTTTATTATGCTTGCCTGTCCTTCTGCCCAGCCCCTCTCTTTGTGTAGCAAAACCGTACCAGTCCTACTATGGTCAGAGGCCTTTGTCCCCATGGAGGGCAGGGTTTGCTTATGCACTAGCCTCTGAAAATGTTCCCTTAATTGCTGACAGTTGCTCTGCTGTCTGAAGCTTTGCTCTGTACTAGTCTGTCACTTTGATTAATATTTCAGAGGATGTTCTCCAGAATCAAGGCTAATGATCTAAGATCAGTCTGGGTTACCAAACAAAGATCTTTGACACATTCGGAGATTGATGTCAAAAGAGGATGTTGGTACAATGGCATGACTCTTTAATGGAAGGAAATGCTCTGTGGCCTGGGTTTTAATACACATGCCAATTATATATAAATTATAAGCATGAAAGATCATTTCACTGTTACATAAGTAAGAAAATTACTTGGTTAATAATAGTTTGGCCAAAAGTGGATTTATCACCATAAAGGTTAAAAAAGCAAAACAAAACCACCATCTGGGGAACCTGCCAAACAAATACAAGGGACTTTTCTGCTGGCGATGTAGTGATGTGTGAAAATGTGAGTAGTTGTGCTTGACCTTTAGATTCTTGTTTGAATTAATACATGAATATTTGCACTAAAGAGAGAGATCAGTATGAGAAGAAACGTGGAGAGCATTGCTCTGAAGGCTAAGAAATGTAATCTAGGTATGGAAATTACAGGGTGGTAGGAGATGACCGAAGAGATATGTGTCCTTACACAGATAATGCAGTGTGCCAGGAGACAAAGAATGAATGGGGGTGGTTGTCCCCCCACCCCCAATTAATTCTGTCTTACTCTTGTCTTACTATTAAAAGTAATTGAAAAGTTCACATCCAAATCTCTGCTTCAGAAACATTTTTAAGCCTGCTATAACTATTAATGCTGTATTTATAACAGCCTGATCCAGCAGAGTTGTTGAGCTTCTTTAGGAAAGTGTTCCAGTGGCTTTCTAGCGTCTTCTAGGAGATGCCAGGCACCCTTGGTTCCCATTAGAGCCCTCCCAGAAGATGCTTAGCACCTCACAGGACAATACCTTAAGACAGTAATTTCCATTACAACCACCAGAGCAAAACCACCTCCTGAGTCACTGCTTTCCTCCCAGTGCTGGCCTTCATACCAGTCCTTATTCCTGCCATACATTAAAAAAAGACCTACCAAGATGCGTATGAAAGAATAATTTTATCTCATGACCTCACTTTCACTACCCTTGTCTTCCTATTTTGTTTTCATTCATTGTCATCCCCTACTGAGTTGTGTCTATTTTAGGTTGTAAACTCCTCAGGGCATTGCCCATTATTGATATTTTGTCTTTTAAGAGCTCTATCAGTTTTCTTATGCACCTGCCTCTGTTCTGCTGAATACCATGCAAAAGTGCACAGTCAAGGTTAACACATGCGCTGTTCCTTGCTTTGCTTTCTTACTTGAAAACAGTGATTAAGCACATTCTAAATTCTAAAACCTAACCAGCTGCCAGTGTTTGGCTGCAAATTTTGGATGATCTTTTTGCTGAACACTGTAACGCCTACATATCCATCAAGCTGAACAAAAAAGTCTGGAAGACCAAGAAGATGTGCATAAAATGTTTAAAAAGTCTGAGTGGAAGCCTTTATCCCTAGTGTGTATTTGAGGTGGCCAATGAATATTTTATTACATCCAAAATGATGCTTACCAGAGCTGGATGAACTATTCATCCTTTTTTCAGTTCAGGAATTGCTTGTGAGCTGATCTTCACTTCTACTAATATGTTATTTAGAATTATTAGACAAATGTTTCATGCACACCAATTTCAGACTAGGGATTGCTTATGTACTGTGTTCACAATGTATTGTTTGACATTCATTATAACTGCTGTGTGGTTGGTCACCTTAGTGGTGGTGGTTCTGTTCCCTGATTGGATGGGTATAACTGTAATAAAGAATGGGGAGAATGTGATCAAGTCACTGGGACTTTAATTCTCACACAGAGAGAGGATATAAGCAGTTTTAGAGTTCCAAGCAGCAAGGCTGGTAGCATAAAGGCCACTTACGCCTTTTCCTTTCTGATCCACTTGAATCAGGCCTTGCTTGAGGCATTATTGCAAGAAAAATCAGGCTATTATAATCTCATATGTTGCAGTGAGATTTAAAGGTAATTTTCTCTCAAAAAGTAATTGTGTGTGTGCATGGGAGCCTCTAGGTCAGGGCTCTGACCAAGGACATGGGGAACATTTCAGCAAGTTCCTCTGTTATATTCATTAAGCATTGCACTATTTGTAACTTCATTTACTGGTCACTGGCATACACCATAAACAAGCCAAGTAACAGTGGAGGAAGAAAAGGGCTTGGCAGTGGGCAGTCCTAACATGGATACCTCCTGCATAATATTATCCTTATAACCTGGCTCTTTCTCTGGTAGTGGCAGCCCATGGAGAAAAGTTGGATAGGGATATTATTCTAATATGGCTGGGAAAGAAGACAGAGATGGGGACAGGGAGTAGATGCTTTTGAGTATAGAGGATATGGTGAATGCACTCACAAGAGATGGCTGTAGAGGAGGGCAATGAACTTGCCTTTGATTAAATTTACAATATATCACAAGAAATGAATTCTCCGGATTTTGTATGCTATCCATCCACCCACCACTTTACAATTGTTTTTCTGAAACATCTTATTTTATTGAGGTAATTGTTAAATTTTGCCTACTACTGTGCCTACAGTAAATTCCTCTTACAGTTTCGATTAATTTTCTTATCTAAACTGTTGTATAGCATTGCTATGCATTGTGTAAAACAGTCTCTAGATTCCACTCTAGAGATGGCCGCATTCCAGCACATGGTGTCCTGTAGTTACGGTTGCCTGCACCTTTTTCCATTCAAAAAGGCCCTTTTCACTTGCTCATAACTTTCTAAAACAATTTTCTATGTCTAGTCTGCCTCAGAGAGACTTTTGGGGGGGAAGAATTCTGTATCTGCTGCATAAGATCAGCCATTTCCCTTGACCTCTGGTACTGCTGCTGTGCCCACCGCCTGGCCATGCAGGCTCCTTCTGGAAAAAAAATCATCCATAGCAGTGACCAAACTTGGACAATTTTCTGAGAATCTTATAAGTAACTGCTAAAGGCCTATTAGAATTGAACTATTTGTGCAACTTTATTTAAAGGAGTCACTCACTCCACCTATAATTATATTATACAAGAATCACTCATCACTGAAATGCAGCCGCCACTGAAGTAGAATGCGGTAGCTGTTTTACAGTGCTCTGAACTGTTGTGTAACATTGCAGGACAGGAAATAAAAGACAGTAAGCCCCTCCTAAATTTAAATTAAATATACTGTTTGTACAATAGGAGGAAGTATATGTAATAATTATCCACATAAAATGTTTTAGAGAAAGAGTTGTATAGTGTATACAGAATATATGAAATCAATGACAATTATTTTTCTGTGCTAGAATAAAGTTTTTATCACCTATTACAAACTACTGGAGATATACATAATACATCAAATATAGATCTGTAAACACGTCATGGGTAGAATTTAGGTTTTTAGGATGGTGTAAGAGATTAAAGTAATGATTTTGTAAGAATGAAAGCAATTTGCAGCCATTTGGTAGCAAATGTTTACATCTTACATTATATTGATTTTTAGTTATGAGAGGCTCCTTGGATTACATAAGCATTAGGGCTGAGTGAATAGTGGGAGAAAGTTCAGTGAATTAGAAAATGAATCTTGATTTACCATATATGTAACCCTTAAGTATTCACTTTTCATTCACATACGTATGTATCTTTTAATACAATCACGCTTGGGCAGACACAAGCACTGTAGCCAAACCCAAATGTTCACAAATCATTTTGTCCCACTCATCTCCCTTGCCACCCCCCCAAAAATCATAAGATTTTATAAATGTTACTTTGGGGTTCATTTTAATTGCCTTCTGGTTTTGTAGGCTTTACTTTTTGCCAGCTTTTCTCAGCAACCATGAAGATTAGAAACTTTCTTTTATTAAAAAAAATAAAAGCAGAGATTCTCGTGTGCCATGAATCTGGGAGCTGCGGCTTTAATAAAAACACCAAATATCCCAAGATGTGTGATAAAATTGCAAGAGTTGACAGTGCTGCTCAAGGCATGGCAAAGTGTTTGGGAAATCTATCAGCAATTGGAAAAGGCCTTTTTAAATGGAAAGGATTGGGAAACATTAAGTGAAGTAGTCCCCATATATCTCACTTATACTATGAGCCCACAGAGCATATAAGTTAGCTGCAAAGAGCTCTGAGCTATTTCTAGATAGAAGGTGCTATGTGCATGTGAGATACTGTTATATTTTATTTTACCAGCACAAAATTGAATTTTTGATTGTGTTAAGAATGAGTTTTAAGGAAACAGATCATTTAAAAATCATCATTAGAGTAAGTCATGGTAATGTTTAACAAGATTTCTGTGACTTCCAGGGCACTTTTTGGAGTGAATGATAAAATATTTTCCTCGTGATCTTTATAATTGTGCTCATCACCGTAGTATTTGAGTGAAACATCAGTGAATTTATCTTCACAGTACACCTGTGAAGTAGAGAGGATTTTCACAGTTAGGGAAATGAGACACATGAAATTAAATCCAAATTTGGACATTATTTCCAGTGTATGTTTTGCCTTAGCTTGTTATTGCCAGTTAATATTCTGTTCATTTGTTATTTAAGTCTTTCCTTCATCTCTTTGGGAGGAGGATCTAATAAAAAAAACAATGTATACTATATATAGTGGTGCATTTACCTATCAACAGCATCTGTATACAGTCCCCATTTGAACCCCATGTCTTTAATATTGTGACAGAGTGCTGAGCAACAACAGCTGAGGCCTCACTCTGGTCACTGCAGCTCCAATTAAACACTGCAGAAGAGACCTTGTTAGCAAGAACTGTGTCTAATTGGTGGGAGGAGGAGAACTAGCAGGCTAATTAAGCCATTAGGCAGAGGATACAAAAAGGCACAGGAAGGAAGTAGGAAGAGGAGAAGCAGACAGAGAGGGAGAGATTGCTCTTCCCTCAAGAGCTGAGGGTCACCCAAGATGGGAGGAGTAAGGCTGTATAGCAGTGATTCCCAAACTTTTTACCTCACACCCCCCTTTAGCCCTGTCCACACCTCCCTCCCCCGCTGCTCCCTAAGCCAGGGCTGGGAGCAGGGCTGCGCCTCCAGTAAGTGGGGATGCGGGCAGGAGTAAGGGGGCTGAGGCTGGAGCCACAGTTGGGAGTGGCGCTGGGGCTGGGAATGGAACTTGGTGGTACTCCCTCCCCACTGCCTGTGGGGATTGGCCCAGGCCCCAGCCACCATGCCTGAATGTTCCTCCACACACCCCTAAGGGGGTATGCTCCTCAGATTGGGAACCTCTGCTGTATAGTGTATAAGGGTGGTGGGAACCAATATGGTAAATAAACAGCACTGGGTGTTTTACTAGCATAAAGGTCTCTGAGCTGTTTGGGAACTTGTGCAGAGGCAGGAGTGAGTGGGTCCTGCCACAAATATATTTATCCTTCTAACACCTCGTAAAGTAGGGAAGTGAAATTAGGCGCAGAGAGGCTAAGTGACTTGTCCAAGGTCACCCAGGAAGCATGTGGCAGAGCAGGGACATGAACCTGGGTCCTAGGCTAGTGGCCTTACCATTGGATCATTTTTCTTGTTTAAGGTAGATTAGACCAAGGCGTGTGAGGGGGTTAGAGGAGAGAAGTGGATGAGGGAGCAACATTCTGCAGACAAATGAGGGGAAAAGATTAAACCAGTCGTTCTATTTTTGTCTTTGTGGTTTATTTTGCTATGGCTCACTGGATCGTTCTCTAATCATTTGGACATTGAAGGTTAGATTCTGGCTCTCATCTCTGCGTTATTAAGTGATTACCTGGGAATTCTGCTCCAGGGTTAATCCCCAGTCGTCACATTGGTCTTACTCCACCCCCTTGCAATGAAGTTCTTTTGCATGGACTTTGTCCAGTCACCCACTTCTGTAAATCTGATCTTTGTGCAAACAACAACAAAAAAACCACCCTGTTTATCAGTAAAATCTTTATTTGCAACTAGGGTAGCTTATTGAAAGTAGCAGAAGATGCACTGGTCTATTTCTTCACACTCATCACGTTTTGCTCCCTCTCCTTTGTGGGTCTCTGCAGAGGCGCCCACAGAAAGCTGGTGATGAAGGGCATAATGAGTTTTAATCAGTGGCAGGAATGTGTGATAATTACAACAACATTTCCTACTTACACTACATAAACTGGATGAGCAGCGATTAATAGTCTGCCACTATGCAGGGCTTCCAGTCTAATTCAACAGCCCATTTTGGCGGCCTTTCGGTTGACCATCTTTCCACTGCTTTTGTCTCAGTATGCGATCCCTGAATCTGAGTGTTCTGTCTTGGCTAGACGTCCTAGTCTGAGCAACCAAGTAAGAAGGAGAAAAGCAAGCCAATGTCTTCTTTCTTGCTAGCCCTTGTCTTCTCTGATTCTTGTTGCTGTTGCAGCCTCCTATAGCAGTTTGCACTGTACCTCTGAACCAGACAAATGTTGGAGTGAGAAGCATAAGCTATAAGAGTGGAGTGGGAGAGAATTGGCAAAGACAGGGAAAAGGGAAACGGCAGCAAGGGGGAGTTCTAGGGCAAAGTGCAGACGTTATTTGAATAATAAAAAAAGATCCCACTTTGTCCTCTATGTGAAGTGAGAAGAAGATCCTGTGCCTTCTCTCTAAGGAGATTTACCATATTCCCAGTTGCTCTACCTCAAGTCATTTTCAAAAAGGAGGAAGGTTGGTTTTGTAGTTAAGGCACTGTAGGTAGATCTGGGTTCAATTCCTGGCCCTATCACAGATTTTTAATGTGACCTTCGGCAAGTCACCTAATCTTTGTTTGCCGCAGTTCCCTGCCTATGAAGTGATGATAATACTTCCTTTCTATCTTGTCTATTTCGGATATAAGGGCAAAAAATGTTCAAAAGCACCTACATGAGTTAGGAACTTAAGTCTCATTTCACTGCTCTACAGCCAAAATGCTTCTGAAATAAATGTAGTCAAACTTTACTAATTCTGGGTCACTGAGAATGAAAATGATGCTTAAAATTGTTGATAGGCTCTAGTTTTCAAGATATGCTATTGGGTCAGTATATACGACCCTTGACTTGGGAATGGCGGAGGATAAGTGAGTTATAAAGGGAAGGGATCTCAATTTAAACCAGAAATAACTAAAATACATCTTTGACTGGATCTATGAATAAATCTATGACTGGGTTTGGCCAGTACTTGCTTTTTAGGCAAAACAATGAATGATGCAATCTGAAGCTGGTATTGCGTCATACATGATATGAATTGCATCATGTTATTCCTAGAAGTCATGGATGATGCAATCATAATGAAGCTTACATCACTCTGCTGAACAAATTGCCCTATATCAGCTGTAGAAATCATACAGTGTTGTGCTCTCTTATTTGTCAGTGTTTGATTTTGCAAAGGGACACATTTCTGTTTAGCCAAAGTGATCAGAGATGCCTCGTACTTGGGTGAACAGTGCAGATAACTTCTGCTATGTTTGTGGTGAAGTGACTTTTGCATCCCAAAAGCGCAGTATAACCACTATGTTTAAGAAGGCCTATCACCTTTATTTTGGCTGCAAAATTGGAGATCAGGACAAGAGGTGGGCCCCACACATATGCTGCAACACTTGTGCAACAAATCTTTGCCAGTGGTTGAACAGGAAAAGGAAATCTATGCCTTTTGCAGTGCCAATGATTTGGAGAGAGCCAACAGATCATACCAGCAATTGTTACTTCTGCATAGTGCCTCCAGTTGGGAAAGGTGTGTCAAAGAAGAAAAAGTGGACTGTGCATTATCCAAACATTCCATCAGCTATACGCCCAGTACCCCACGGAGAAGGACTGCCGGTTCCTGATGCACCAGAATCATTCTCACTTGAGTCAGACGAGGAAGAGGAAGAGGATGAAACTTCTGGTCCTGAACCATCAATGTCACAGGACCCACATTTTCTCCCATCCTCCTCCTCTGAACCACACCTCATAACACAAGGTGAACTGAATGACCTCGTCAGGGATTTGGAACTACCCAAGAGTAAGGCAGACCTGTTGGGCTCCAGACTACAGCAGTGGAATCTCCTGGCAGGTGATGTTAGGGTTTCCATGTTCCGTGACCGTCAAAAGGATCTTGTCCCATTCTTCTTCATGGAAGGTGATCTTGTAGCCTGCAACAACAACGATGGTGTGATGGCAGCCCTCAACATCGTTCACGATCCAGATGAGTGGAGATTGTTCATTGATTCATCGAAGACGAGTCTTAAAGCTGTTTTACTGCATAATGGCAATGTTTTGCTATCAATTCCAGTTGGTCACGCAGTCCATATGAAGGAAACCTATGACAACATGAAACAACTTTTGAGGTGCATAAACTATGACCAACATCAGTGGCAGCTTTGTGGCGATTTGAAGGTTATTGCTCTCTTGCTTGGTCTGCAGACTGGATACACAAAGTACTGCTGTTTTCTCTGCGAATGGGATAGTCGTGCAGGAGATTCCCACTACATCAAGAAAGATTGGCCACTCCGACAGTCATTGGAGCCTGGGAGGAAAAGTGTTCAGCATCCACCACTTGTTGAATCAAGGAAGATTTTGTTAACACCCTTACACATCAAGCTGGGTCCGATGAAGAACTTTGTCAAGGCCATTAACAAAACACAAGCAGCTTGCAAGTACCTCCATGGAAAATTTCCAAGGTTAAGTGAAGCTAAGATAAAGGAAGGTGTCTTTGTTGGTCCTCAGATTTGTGAACTTCTTCGAGATGATGCATTTGACCATGCACTGCGTGGCAAGGAAAAGACGGCATGGAAAGCCTTCCAGTTAGTGGCAATAAATTTTCTCAGAAACAACAAGGCAGACAACTACAGGTTGTTGGTGGAAAACCTCCTCAATGCATACAAAAACCTTGGTTTCAACATGTCACTAAAGATACATTTTTTGCACTCTCATCTAGATTTTTTTCCACCGAACTGCGGAGCAGTGAGCGACGAGCACGGCGAGCGATTTCACCAGGACATTGCAACAATGGAGAAACGCTATCAGGGCAAATGGAGCCCATCAGTGCTTGCAGACTATTGCTGGACAGTGACAAGAGATGCTCCATTTAATGAATACAAGAGACAAGCCAAGAAGCGCCGAGTAGACACCGAATAGGACTAAACTATGTACATAATAGTTTTTTGCCTTTTGTTTCATAATAAATTTTATTTATATAACCCATTTGCTGATTTTTAAAGTGTTACATAAACAGGACAGGTGAAATATTATCATGTAAAGCAACCATAAACACATGAAAAGACCTAGGTTTACAATTTATGATTAAAACTCTATTATCTACACAATATACATAGACATAAAATGTAAAAACTTAAATATCTTAGAAACAGTAGCCAATCAGTTGTTTTAATTGTCATGTTTGAATTTAGCACATCAAAATACATAATAAATAGCACATTTTATCTCTGAAGCAGACGACTTCTCAAAAATTGTAGACCAGTGAATTTTCAAAAGAGATTTAGGCATTCAGGAGCATAAATCCCATTCACTTTCTAATTGCCAAAGTCACTTTTAAAAATGGGATCTACACTCCTACATGTTCATTTTACCTTAAACTCTTTAAGAACATAAGAATGGCCATACTGGCTCTGACCAAAGTTCCATCTAGCCCACTATCCTGTCTTCCGACAGTGGCCAATGCCAGGTGCTTCAGAGGGAATGAACAGAACAGGTAATCATCAAGTGATCCATCCCCTTTCAAGAACTGCTTCTTACTGCATGTGTTTCCACAGTGGAGATCTGATCTTGGTTGTGCACACGTCAGAACTTGGATTCACAAAACCCACTGATCTTAATGTGTTTTGCAGGTGTGAATCCTAACACTTCATTTGTTTTGAAAGTTTGCATTCAGGCATTTGAAGTTTTAAAGCAGATGTGCAATCTTTGCATGTGTATGTGTGCATAAATGAAAGCTGTGCAGAGGCCCTTTAAGAAAAATACCCTTAGATCTCTCTGGGCCTCTATTTCCCCATCTGAGAGTGAAGGCTATAACATTTACCTCTCTCTCACCCACTCTTGTAAGGCTTAGTCAATGTTTGCACAATGTATTGAGTGTCTCAGATGGAAAGTGAAACAGAGGTACAAAGTGTCATCATTACGTTATATTTATGCTTAAGCCACAGGGCTCCCAAGAAATGAGGATCAGAACTGCATTTTTTTCCAAAAGTATTTCACTTTTCTAGATTGTTGGGTTTCTTTTACTCCCTGAATGTTTAGCTGGCCCTGCTGTATAATTGCAGCTGCAGAGGATATAAAAAAAATAATTGCTCCTTGAGCTGCATGTTGAGAGTATCACAAGCAGATGCTGAATTCACAGCTGGCTGCAACACAGTTAGCCCCTTCACAGATCTCTTTTTCAGAGGCACTGCAAGAACTTGCTGCGTCTGTACATTATTCTGTTGAAGAAGGCATAACAGAATATTTATATTTTTACTTTCCACAACTGCAAATCTGATTGTCCTAAACCAGCTATAACCTATCATATTGTTAAGAATCTTCACACACCTAAATAAAACTTGCTGTTCAAAATATTAAACCCATGATTCTAATTGATCTTCAGTTTTCAACTAAACACACCTCTACCTCGATATAACGCTGTCCTCGGGAGCCAAAAAATCTTACCGCGTTATAGGTGAAACCGCGTTATATCGATCTTGCTTTGATCCACCGGTGTGTGCAGCCCCCCTCACCCCTCCGGAGCACTGCTTTACTGCGTTATATCCGAATTCATGTTATATCGGGTTGCGTTATATCAGGGTAGAGATGTAGCTGTTACATGGAATGTGGGTATTAATTTGCTCATGGAGTGCAAAATTATGCCCTCACACTATTATAAACCTGGACTAATTCTGTTAAAGGGAATGAAGTTGCTCCAGACTTGCAGACATGTAACTGGGAGCATCATTTATCCCACACTAAGGAAAAATGAATATTTTCAACTATAATTAAAGCCAATTGCTGACTAAGGATAAACTTCTGTTCTCAGATTGCCACAGCAGACCCTGACTCCACTATTCTGCTCTCCAGACATTTGAAGATCTCAACAGAATATTGAAGCAAAATGTCTGACTATGGCCCAGTCCTGCATTGAGATCCCCTACAGCTTGAAGCCAATGGGACTCCAGGAGCGCAGGGGTCTGTATTTGTGGATCCTGATACAGGATTGAGGCCTTTATAAGCAGAATATTGAAGTGGAGATTCACTGAGTGAATCTGAAAGGGCCATTTGTCCCTAAATGCTGGAAACACCATTTTAAAAGGAGCTGGGGCTTTAGGAAAAGCAGCAAATACGGTGAAACTCAATATAAAAATCACAAGAATGGAAATGCTGAAATAATAATAAGAAAACAAGCATGGAACGAATGATCTTTTTTCCCCCACATATATACAGTTGTTGGGAATGAAATCCATTAAGGCTCAGGGTACATAACTTATTTAATTTATTAAGCAGGATGCTTGTGGACAGGGAAAAAGCAGGCTATGCAAATTGTATGGCTGCTGTGATGACATTCTTGTGTGTGTTGCACTGGATTTGAATTTTACTGAAAAGGCCTGATTGAGTCACAGTGTGATTATTTAATAAGATTAAATTCTTCCATCACACATATATAATCTTATAGAGAGCCTGGGTGGTATATACTGCAGAGCTAATATCATCTACTGAACTTGTAAGGGAACTTACAAAATGATGAACATCTTTTTCCAACTACTAGTGAACATGTATTAGAAAAATGCCTTCTTCTTGCATCTGAAGAAGTGAGGTTCTTACCCATGAAAGCTTATGCTCCCAGTACTTCTGTTAGTCTCAAAGGTGCCACAGGACCCTCTGTTGCGTTTTACAGATTCAGACTAACACGGCTACCCCTCTGATACATGTATTAGAAAGACAAGGTGCGTGAGGTAATATCTTTTATGGTTATTGAAATAGAAAGGAAGAAAAAGCAGCTAACTACCTGAACTATAATTTAACAGGTTATTTTATTCCATATTTTATATGTTAAACGATGATAAATGAAGACAAATCATTATGATAATGTGCAAGAATAGGGGGTACCTTCTCCCTCTTTCTTCTGTCTCATACTCTTTCTCTCATTGTGTTGACTTCCTTTACATGAAGTGTCATCTTTTCCTACAAAGACAAGTATCCAAGTAGAGATTCTTGCAAATATTTTGCCTCTTTTCTCATGGTTGCAGATTTCCTTAGCTTCAGTATCAACACTATTAAAATATTATGGTCGCTCAAATGACTAATCCCACTGCCAACACTATGTGAAAAGGCAAACTGCGTTTATAATTATGTGATTTGAAAAACATATGTCAAAACACAAATGAATCAGCTCAGTGAGGAGGATTCTGCCAGCTAGCTTAGCAAAGCAGAGTGCTGTAGGATGAAAGGCAATGAATAGGATAAAGAGCTGACTTCTGTCTTCCTGGTTAAATCTAATTCACAGTAGCACTTTATTTTGAACTTCTCTAGCGCTTTCCATTCACAGATTGCAAAACCACAATAATCTTAAACTATACAGCAGGGAACTGTTTTGACTCCATTTTACAGATGGGGAAACTTGAAGCAAAGAGAGGTGAAGGGTCATGTGGGGACTAACCTAAGCAGCCTTCCTCCCCTGTCACTCACCCTGCAGAGGCTAGTCACAATTCCAGTCTGCCTGCTATTTGAGATTCAAACTGCTATGGAGAGTGCAGGTATCCAAAAGGGGCAGGGAGTAGATGGCAATGGTGAGGGTTATTGTGAATGGGAGTGGCCCGTTCACTGTCTAACCATCAGAGGGGTGAAATTTTGGAACAGCCTTCTGAGGGCAACAGTGGGGGCGAAAGACCTCTCTGGCTTTAAGATTAAGCTAGATAAGTTTATGGAGGGAATGGTTTGATGGGATAACGTGATTTTAGTCAAATCAATAACGTGCCATCCCTGGTAAATAGTATCAATGGTCGATGAGGGTCTGGCTGGAGAATCTTGCCTACATGCTCGGGATTCTACTGATTGCCATATTTGGGGTCGGGAAGGAATTTTCCTCCAGGATAGATTGGCAGAGGCCCTGGAGGTTTTCCGCCTTCCTCCGCAGCATGGGGCGGGGGTCACTAGCTGGAGGATTCTCTGCGACTTGAAGTCTTTAAATCACAGGATTTGGGGACTTCAACAGCTGAGTCAAGGGAAAGGGGGTGGGTCAGCTTTTGTGGCCTGCATCATGCGGGAGGTCAGACTAGATGATCATAATGGTCCCTTCTGACCTTAAAGTCTATGAGTCTATGAGTCTAGTCAAAGGATGTAGCAGGGATCACTCACAGTCACTGTGCCTGAAATCTTGTGCTTCTCTACCTCTCTGCGGTGGGCAGTGACTTATGTGCCACAATATGGTGTTTGACTTGTCTGTGACTTCCCCTGGGTTCCTGTAACAAGTCAGTAGCAGAGATAGCAACAGAACCCAGATCTTCTGACTGTCCTAGGCCATGCTTCCTCATTGTGAAGGAAGTGTGATGATATACAAGTGTGATGATATACTTAATTCTGCCTCAGTGTGGGGGGATGGACTACATGTCCTCTTGAGGTCCTTGCCAGCCCTACATTTCTGATTCTGGGGAAGCTGTAGTCTACAGAGAGGAAAAGATGCAGAAAACAGCATCACCCCCTACACACACACAAAGCCCATCCCCTTCTGAGCCAGTGGTGCCAGCTCTAATGCCCTCATTTGTCCATTTCTCCAGCACTCTATCTGTGTTTTCTCCCCCTGAAGCTCCCTACACATTGGATGCACTTTCTAAGCAAGTTCCCAAGGTCCCGAGCCTCTCCTTGTTAACACCCACAGCTTCCAACTCTTGCCAAGAAATTGGTGGGTTGTGAGTGAAGACGTCATTTGCACTGAGGGAAGGGGCTGAATGTTGAGCAGGAGTGGCATAAGGCCAACACCACACTCAGTTTTCTTTGCTGCAGTCTTCTGGCATCTGCCTGTTTCTCCAGAACTTTCACATTTAATTGTGTACAAATTCATTAGCTAACTCCCCATTTCTACTGGCAATGTTCATTTGTAGATTATTCATTTTTCCAAGTAGTCACTTTCCTGCAGTTTTATAAATGGTATCAATAAGGTCTGCAGTGGTACCGAGTTACCCAGACCCCTTTTCTTGTGAAACTGATTTCAAGCAACTCAGTAACACTGTCATGGATTCATCATGGAAGCAAGTCTCCCTTACTTATTAATAGGCTTCCTTTCTAGTCTTTCCTTTCTTCTCATTAATTTGTAAAAATCATTCTTCCTCCTAGTGTTCAGTCTTTCTGCCTTTCTTCTCTCCTTATCATTTCCCTTCCAGCCTTCACTGACTCTCTCGCTGTTCTTGTTTGGTCCCCTCCCCCCTTCTTCATTTTCAATGCAGGTTCATTCTTACCCTCAGATCTTAAAATAGTTCTTGGTGAAGCTACATTGGCTGCCTCTCATTCCCAGCACTTCCTTTCTCAGTCTGTCTTCATGCTGCAGTCACACTAACTACTCATACTTAGGCAGCTTTTATGTTCTATTTTTATATATTTTACCTCCCAGGAGTTAGGAGAGAAAAAAGACTCAGCGCCAAGACTATGGCTATGTCTACACTATCGCGGTAAGTCGACCTACGCTGCACAACTCTAGCTATGTGAATAATGTAGCTGGAGTCGACGTACCTTAGGTCAAGTTACCATGGGGTCTACACTGTGGGGGTCAACGGGAGAAACTCTCCCATTGACTTACCTTACTCTTCTCATCAGGGGTAGAGTACAGGGGTCAACTGGAGAGCGATCTGCTGTCGATTTGGTGGGTCTTCACTAGACCCGCTAAATCGACTGCCGATGGATCAATCTCAGAACGTCGATCCCGGCTGTAGTGCAGACATAGCCTCAGTAATTTTTCTTTTCTGTGGGGTTTTTTTTTTTTGGTAATAAATGATGCTCCTCTTAATTTTGTATATGATGTCTTAATATTGCACAGATAGATGCATTAGAAATGCATAGGCAGATTATTTACCTGTGAGGTATCATTAGCAAGAATATCACTAGCAAGAGTGTCTTTTATGTTGTGCTGGAAACCGGAATCATTAGAATGTATTCTACACTCTAGCTTCAAGGGCTGACGGGCTATGGTAGCAGCCACAACCAGGCTCTTAGTTAGGAGGGAAGATTCTGTGTCCCTCTCTCCTCTGTAATTCTTCTACCCATAGCCCTTTACTCGGTCTTTACGTGCAGCATTGAAATTTCATGATAAATGAATAGTCTTGTACTTCTCCCCAGCCCCACCGTTATTTGAGTTACTTCTAGGATTCTCATACTTCAATGAATAAAGTTAAAGGGTGCTGTAAATAAAAAACCTGGCTTGATTTAGCTTCTTCCATGGGTCTTTGTTTTGGAAATCCCATCTTGTGGCTTTAAACTAGGCATACGCCTGTGTTGATCACCACTTTTAGATCGTGCACGTTATATTGGCAGTAAATAAATCATTAAAACTGATTCCAGAAAATCATCTAGTAACACTAAATTTGATTTACAAATATAACAGCCTTCTAATATCAGCCTTTTATTTTAAGCTATGTACACAAAAGGATCATGCAATATGGGACAGTCAAAATGGATTTCCATTCCAATCACATTTGTGTAATTAATGTATAGCCTTTACCGTCATATAGAAGTAGCCACCTGATAACTAGGAGGCTAAGGGTTCCACCTAAAGGAAGGATGGAAAGAAATATATTTTGTGTTCTACCTTACATATTCTACTAAAATAAATATATGGAGATATACCTATCTCATAGAACTGGAAGGGACCCTGAAAGTCATCAAGTCCAGCCCCCTACCTTCACTAACAGGACCAACTACTGATTTTGCTCCAGATCCCTAAGTGGCCCCCTCAAGGACTGAACTCACAACGCTGGGTTTAGCAGGCCAATGCTCTAACCACTGAGTTATCCCTCCCTCTATCCGTGCCATTGTAGCAACAGATGTATTACATGGAGATGCTGCGTCTGATGGTCTCCTGGGTGACACTCTTGGGGAGTAGGGACAGGACATGCTTGGTAAAAGGCCTTCTGTTCCAGAGTACCCTCTAACTAGAGGTAAGGCTGAGCCCAAGTCTTACCACTTTTAGGGGGTTAGGGTGCAACCAAAAATTGTAACTCAAATAGGGGGCTCAGTTCAAAGAGTTTAAAAACCGCTGCTTTAGAGCACAACTGCTTGGGTCACTGCATGGCCAGTCAAGAACTGCTGGCTCTGAAGCATCGGTTTTCACCTAGTCTGATGTAAATCAAAAAGATCCTATCAGACACTTTGGCAGTGTTATACATGAGTGAAACCTCTCTCTTTGGCAGGTAAAGAAAGCATAGGCACATTTTCTTGGGTATGGGCTGGAGAGGAGTATGAACTTCGCAGAGTGTTTTATGCAAGTATTCTTTAATTAAGTTTCTGCTATACTTTTGGAGTACTTCTCCAGTTAATAATGCAAACCTCTGAATTTACTGAAGCAAACTTAATGAGAACACTTAGATTGTACAGATTAGCCCCCCAGAAAGAAAGAGCTTTCCAGAGTCTTAGTTATAAACTAGCAAAATCTAAAATTCCCTTGGAGCAATGCAACGTATTTTGATTGATTCTAATTGTTCACATGGAGAAGAAATCATGAGTTTAGACACTGGTTTTTCCACTTAATCAGTTTCTTAACTTAAGTGGAACTACCTAAAGAAATGTCAGAAGTGATCTCTATCTTTGAAATGCTTTGTGTCTTCATACTGACTTAAAAGGTAATGAAAAGTACCTGGGGGTAAAAGGACTGTGATGGTGCCATAGCAAACTACAGGGCCTAATACATGTGGTAGAGAGTGAATCTGGATAAAAACCTCACCTCACTGTTAATCAATATATTGTAATTAACAGCAGGGTTTGAAGATCCAACCCTTTGCTTATAGAGGGGCTGCTTCTAAGAAGGATGGAAGGGAAAGGACTTTGCACTTTATTTGGCCAGTATATGCAACTACATTAACAGAGAAACTGTTGGGTAGTCGGCAGTGTTGGTCTTGCAGAAACAAGCTAGTCTTTCCAGTACTGACCTTGTGAGGTGCTGAGTACCTCCTGAGATTTGCTGAGCATCTACAAGTCCCCATGTGAGTAGGAAGCAATCAGTATTTCATAGACAATACTCAGCACTTCCCAGGATTGTGCCCGCTATGCTTATTATATCAGAACAAACTAAGTTAAATGTAAACACAGTTAAATATTCTGGATTTTCTTTCTTCACAATGTGATACTGAAATCTGTTTACCCAGTTATTTAGAGTTTCATAAATCATATCTGATAACTGAAATCACATTGATCTTGGATAAACACATTTTAATTGTATTCACTTAACACAGCATATGTACACCGCTACCTCGATATAACGCGACTCGATGTAACACGAATTCGGATATAACGCGGTAAAGCAGTGCTCCGGGGGGGCGGGGCTGCGCACTCCAGTGGATCAAAGCAAGTTCGATATAACGCGATTTCAACTATAACGCGGTAAGATTTTTTGGCTCCTGAGGACAGCTTTATATCGAGGTAGAGGTGTATTAGACTTAATATGGGGCTCCAAATTTCTTGTCTTTCCAAAACTTCCATATCAGATGTGCAGAATTTACAAGTATAATGATGTTTTTCTAATTGCCAGAGTTGCACATTCAACCAGGGATATGAGTCAAGCTGGGCTTCCCCATAAGCAGGGCTTCTGGTTTTCATTTTTAAACAATAAATATGGATAAAACAGCGCCAATACAAAAAAAAATTGTGTTTATCTAATAACACTGGAAAAACACCAGAAATGGTTACATGTATCTAAGGGGTAAATGCATGGAGGAGTAATACAGATTACAGCACTGTGAATGTAGACCCTGATGGTGTGCACTAAAGGTTCTGCAGTGTTGTTTGAAACAGTACTATGTTAAAGAGCACTACGGAACATTATAAAGAGATTACCCATTACAGCCTATACTACGTATATACAAAGAGAGAACCCAGAAAAACCCTGATTTTTGGACATCTACATAAAACTCAAAAATTACTAACATATTAAATTAATAGACCCCGAAAAACAGAAGCCTTACCCCAAAGTGGTAAAGATTCTTAGATTGTGCCTGAAGTTCCACCTGTTCAATCCAATCGTCTCCAAATTTTGCCTGCATTCACACCCGTGCTATTCCCATTGCACTACACTGGAATTTAGGGCTTGATTTTCAGAGGGGCTGAGCAACCCCAGCTTTCATTTCAATTGGAGATGTGCACTCTCACCACTTCACAAAACCAACCTCTTAGTAAGCAATTCTCTAGAAGATGTGCAAAAAGGAATAGAATCCCATGTGTGCACTCTCTCCCCCAACTGTGTTGACTCTACAAGGCTAACTGAAGTCAACAGCAGTAAAGTCATTTGCAGAAGTCAGCAGACCTCACAAGTTAGAAGCTGCCATCCTTATATAGTCCCTTCCATAGGAGAGCATCATTTAAAAACATATGTATTACGGGTGTTCTCCTTTGGTCCTGCCTTGACAGAGAGCCGGTTTGATTTCAGAATTTGATCTCTAGCTTCCTGGATTGGCAGTTGTCCCTAAAGGGGTTTGCTTGGTGGATTTCAGGAGCTGCACTGAGAGCCTCCGAAGTGACAAATCAATTCTCCTTGGTTGAAGTGTCAGTCTGGGTTGTGGGTAAATGAGGGGATAGAAAACAGTGGGAATCCTCAGCACACTTCAGGCATTGAAAGAGCTGCATCTGGGGAAGGTAAATTTGTTGACTGCAGTAACTATTTTATAGGTAAATGATACCCGTCTATGGAATGTTAAATTTCAGCACGCTTAAGTAATTGATTTAAGGCTAAACGATACAGCCTTTACTCTGCTTTACCTCAGCAAAACTCCTCATATTAATGGGAGATATTTTCCCAAGTGTCAGTGTGGACTTCATCATTTATTTTGTTGACATAAAATGAATATTTTAATTAAATCTAAATTAAATGTGCAGCTGGTAATATGAAATGACAAATACTGGGTGAAAACCTGTCCCCATGGAAGTCAGTGGAAGTTTTTCTGTTGACTTCAATGGGGCCCAATGTTTCTAAAGGGCCAGTCCCTCAAGGGGTTGAGAACTCCTGGAGCAGTTAAGACCCGAGGTGAGCAAACCACTTAAACATAATGCTTAAACTTCAGTGCAAGAGTTAGTGTTCTGCTGACTAGGGGAAATGTAAGAATCTGCTTACGTGCTTTTCTGAATTGGAATTTAAGGACTGAGCTCCAAAATATGTCTGGGAGAAGAGACTCTTTATCAGGACGAAGGGATATCTAGCTAATTGGTACTGTTACGTATGTAGCAAGTTGCAGCTACTGGAAGAGCTATGAACCTCCTTGATTGATTTTTATACAAGTAGCCCAGTTACAATAAGGATTATGTGCTGACATGGGATGCAAGCGAAGCAAAAGCTGCATGTTCATGGTGGTTCAAATCCTGCAATCCTTACTCAGCATTTATTCAGTCAAATAATTAGTCAATGGGAGTTTTGCTTGAGTCGGAAGTGCAGGATTTAATTCAGTATTTATGAGGAAATGTCATCCTGATTTTCATGTATGCTGGTCACTGAGACAGTCCATTGGTAAAAGTTTAAAAAAAGCCTTTTCTTCTTGGCTTAAAGAGGTGCTGAGCCGTCACAGCCCGGAACCATGTTCACAGTACGGGAGAAGAATCCCTTACAAAACAATTCCCTACAGGAAATTGCTTGTGTATTATTTCTTTTGCACACATCCAGAGATAATCAAACTTCTCTCAGATGGCAGGATATCACCTCTCCCCAAGAACTGACTAATTTCAGGTCTTTAATCTCACCTGCCTGTATGAAAACCAGGCATCCTAGAGGGAAAAATGACATGCCTTTACCAGTGTCAGAATCAATCACTTACACTGGAGATAGCTAGGGCTGTGATCTTCTACCAGGTTTTTTATCTCCCTAAAGAATTCAGACTTTGTCAAAGTAGAATGAGCACATTTGGTGGGGGGAAGTGGGAAGAGGAGAACTAACTAGTAATGATGTCCATTTTGCCATGTCTTGTTAACACAGATACACAATGTTCAAATCAGTGGAGAGAAATCCAGTCCAGAAAATATATAATAATGAAAAGGAAATAAACAGAAAAATACAATTTTTGAATAGACTCTGAAATTAAAATATTCCCCCCTTTCTCAGAGATTTAGCTAGCTGGAAGCTTTGAGAAAGACGCTAAGGATCAGATTCTCAACTGGTGTAAATTGGAGTAATGTTGACTTATACCAGCTGGGAAACTGACCTTCAGCTTCTCTCTCTTCCTTCTAGATGACTGTAAACAGGGTGCTGATTCTGAGTGACCAACCTCTTCAAAGACTGATGCCAATAACATTCTAAGGATCCTCCATCGGGTGGTGATTGTATAAGGCCTGATTCTAAACTCACTATGGAGTAAATCAAGAACAACTCAAGTCAGTGGTGATTAAGAGGTGTAAAATTGATGTAAGTGAGCTATGAATATGGCCCATTTTGAGCAGCATGGCCAGTTTCTGAAGTCCATATCTGTTGCACGTGACCTGCACAATGTATGTGAATTTCACCATGTTAGGAATCATAGGACTGGAAGGGACCTCGAGAGGTCATCTAGTCCAGTCCCCTGCACTCATGGCAGGATTAAATATTATCTTGACCATTCCTGACAGGTGTTTGTCTAACCTGCTCTTAAAAATCTCCAATGATGGAGATGACACAACCTCCTTAGGCAATTTATTCCAGTGCTTAACCACCCTGATAGTTAGGAAGTTTTTCCTAATGTCCAACCTAAACCGTCCTTGCTGCAATTTAAGCCCATTGCTTCTTGTCCTATCCTCAGAGGTTAAGAAGAACAATTCTTCTCCCTCCTCCTTGTAACAACACGCAAGAAGCTTCTCCAAAGGTTTTGATCCTGCCATTGTTTGCATGGTGCACTGCTCCCATTCAACTGGGGTAGGCATGGGAAGTCCTTTGCACAAACAACCAGTTCATAGATGGGTGGCTGTATATATTTATAAGGAAACAATACTACTAGTTACTGTCCCATTAAACAGACAAAACAAGGCAATTCCTCTTTAATGAGAAATGATGGTTAAAGCATCCTCTATATTGTAAATACATTACTAAAAGTTTAGGATTCAATAGGGTTTGCACCTTTATACTTGCTTTTTTATTTAATGCATCATTTAGGATGGTGGGGTATGAGCTAAACACCAGCTGCTGGGACTTGCAAATGCTGATGAAGTCATGTAATCAGGATTATGCAAAGTGAGTTCTGAGCAAAGTGAATTTTTCTTTTTCTGCAAAAAAGTGAGTTCTGGTAAAAAAAAAAAAACAACAAGTGATCAAACAACACTGATCTGTGAACCAATTCCATGGCATCATAAACAGTTAGAGCTGATACTAGGCATTGCATGTGGAACCTCACATCCTTTGATCAATGTATTTTCAACATACTTGGATTCCCGAGCAAGGCAAATGACTTCATTATACTGTTGTATATAAGGGAGGCTAAAAAAAGTGAAGCTCACAATGGAAACGGAAGAATAAGGGATGTAAATGGCTTGAAGGTTGATTAACAATATGACATCTGAGATTTCGAGTGTGGTGCAGAGTAGGCTTATTTGGAAGGCAATTGGATTTGTACCATCCCTCCCATTAGAAATGTCAATAAGTTGTGCTGGAGAGAAAACTATAACTGAGAAACTAGAGTTGGAGTCTCTGTGTGGATATATATGCTGCTCTATCAGAATAATTTCCCTTTAGGGGACAAGAGGTCAACAAGGCACAGGAATACTCATGTGCTTGCTCATTGACTGGTATTGTCTGTCTGGGATGTTTTAGTAAGGGACAATACCAGTCAATGAGCAAGCACATGAGTGGGCCACAGGAGCACAAGGCCAGTTCCTTGAATAGGATAAAGGGCTCATCTGTTATCTTCTTGTGCATGCTGCAGCTCCCTCTGCCTGTGCTAGGCTGCTGCATAAGTGCTCCCTGTGGTGGCTTATTGAAATTAATTCCTCCGGTCCAGCAGCAGATCTCTTCACTGCCACCCCCTTCTACAGAGCTAGAATAGCTGCTGTTTGGGCCCTTAAGCCCCCCGACTGCTAGATGTGAGTAGAAAAGTGTGTGGCTATGACTTGATGGCTGTGGGTAGATCCACCAGCCATTGGAGTGCAGGCAAACAGGGACTACTGCAGCCTCAGGCTTGCAGAACCACTTGTGTTCTGGTATAGAATTCCTTTCACCTCCCATTGTCCCAAGCAGTTCATCAATGGAGGGCCCACCACTCGGGCTTGACTCTAGTTCCTAGGATCTGAGCCTTATAGCAGTATTAATTCAGATGCTGCAAGCACTGAAAGCATCATGAGTAAGGTTAAGATTCTGTCATGGGTATTTTTTGTAAAAGTCAGGGACTGGTCATGGGTAATAAACAAAAATTCACAGAAGCCCATGACTTGTTCCTGATTTTTACTAAAAATACCCTGGGGTGGGGGATGGGAGAGAAACCCACTGCTGCTCCTGTGGCCAGGTCTGACCACTGCTACTCCAATCCCAGAGGGACTGACCCAACTCTGGCCGCTGCTCTGACAGGCTGGGGACCACTGCTTTGGTGGCCCCAGGTTTGACCGCTGGCCAGCTGCTCTGGTGGCCCCCGGGCTGACCCAACCCCAGCCGCTGCTTCAGCCCTGGGACCGCTGCTCCATCCCTGGCCCAGAAGTTGTCACAGAGGTTCCGGAAAGTCACAGAATCTGTGACCTCTGTGATAGAATTGTATCCTTAATCATGAACCTATGCAGTATACATTGAAACCTTTCTTAAATGACCACTTAAGGGACTGACAAAAATGGTCGATTAATGAAGTTGGGACTGAGGTGTAACAGAACTCGACTTCGTAGATTTGGGTATTCTTTGGGGTGGTCTCTTAAGGCAAGAGACTGACTAATAAAGATGATCTCTTGTATGGGTTCCCCTGCATATCATGACTGATCTGCCTAGGCAACAAATCATCAGCCCTCTGATCCTGCAGTAAATGCAGTTTCAAGTGACAAATATCTCAGCTTGATGGATTCTGTGGCATGCAGTGTCAAATTTGGTGACATGCCCTGCACTGGAGTAGAATGAGGTTGTTATGCTATCTCACATTGATTGCATCCAGAGAAAACAAGACTAATCCTTCAGCCCTTTATCATATAAGTAGAGTATGGACATTGGTGGGACTGCTCCCCAGAGTACATGCTAAACATTTGGGCCACAATGGTCCATACAATGTAAAATGACACCACAGGCAGCTGAATTTTTGGGAAGGAGAAGCGGGGAAGAGACAGGTTTAGGATTAGCGTAAACTAGTCCTGTTATCATTATACAAAAAAGGGGAAATTCACCTTTATGCTGGGGCATCACCAGCCATTTTCCCCATGTAATCTTTCAAAATAGGGTTTAAGAGGCAAAAAGGAAGAATTTCATCTTAATAGATTAGAGAGGTGCTTTTGACTCAGTCAACCAATGTAGTTTATGTAGAATTTCAAAATGCTTGTTTCCTCGAGCAGCAGTTCTCTGTGTATACAGCATGGTGTATTACAGATATACCAGGATAAAAATGACCACATCTCAGGCCACTACTATTAATATCTGTGTTTTCTATGGTATAGGACCCAATTACCCTCTAACTAGAGGGAAGAATAAACTCTCACTGAACCCTGGGCTTTGTAGGATTAAGTCAGTAAAGTTATATGATACTGCCTGCAAATAAGCAACAAGCGTTAGATTGACTGTGAGACTTTGCAAGCAGCATCATTTATTTTCCTGAAGAAAGAAATTGCTGAGGGTGGCAAAGATGGCACATACAATATTATCCAAAGATTCCAGAGTGCTGAACCTGCCCTTGCTGACTGCTCATTTTTGGATAATTCTGCCTATCTTTGCATAGTGTGCATGTCGTAATTTCTATTAATACACTTGTAACTTGAAGACTTTAATGCAAAGTGTCTGTTTCTCTCTTGGCTATGAAATGCTTCCTCCTAAGTGATTATTACATTTAGAGCTGGGACATACAATTAGGATAAACAATAATTAGCCTAGTAGTATAATGGTACTGAGAAAATCTAGTGTGTATTCACGTAGAACTGCTGCAAATTGTTTACCGTGGCGGTAATTCACCACTGGAATAACTTACAAAGGGCTGTGGTGGAGTCTCCATCACTGGCAATCTTTCAGTCAGGCTTGGATAACTTTTTAAAAGACCTGCTCAGCTCAGCCACATGTGATTGGGCTTTATGCAGGGATCACAGGGTAAAATTCTATGGCCTTTGTTATGCAGCAGATCAGATAATCACAACGGTCCTTTCTGACCTTAAAAGCTATGGATCTGTGACATAGAGGAAATACTTGTAAACTCATAATGCAAGAATTTGTGTTTGTACAGCTGACCACACAGGGACAGAATGAGACACTGCCCCAGGAGGAGTCTTTATCCATTTGCCTAGCCCATCTGAGCAGCAAAGTGGTCAGGCCAGAATTGCAAATCATGTGTTCTCTGTGGGCATTTACCTTTCCAAGAGGGAAGAAGGTGAGTGAAAGGAAGGGTAGCACTGTAAACCAAGATGCTAGAGACTTTGGTTCTATTTCCGCTCTGCCACAGACATGCAGTTTGACTTTGGGCAAGTCACTTATCTCTCTGCGTCGCAGTTCGCCATTCCCAACATGGAGATAATAGCACTGCCCTACCTCACAGGGGTGTTGTGGGGATAAATACATTCATAATTGTGAAGTGCTCAGATACTGTAGCGATGAAGGCCATATAAGTACCCCAGGTAGATAGTGGATGCAGTAGCTGTGATTTCTAGAGCACCCCCTTGATTGACCGCCAGCTGTGTCTTAATGGCCCATCTATTTTTAGAGCTCTGAGCTTCTCCTGGCTGAGCCTCTTCACTTCCTCAGCTATATATGGCTTCCTGTCTTGACCTGACCTGTTTTTCTTTTTTTAAAGTGAATTAATGTTATTAGGGTGCTGGTACAAGATTACCAATTGAAAGCACCGGAAATGGATGTCCTTTGTTTATCCACGAAACTGGTGAAACAGAAAGTAGTGAGAGCTTCTCTCCCATTGTCCTGTGATTTGAACCTCAACCTAAACTTGGAGGGACCACATATAAAAGTGAAACTCACAATAACTAATACAGTTCAGCACCTATGCCTTTGGCCTCCCTCTGCTGAGACTGTCTATAAAAGCCCCACCTGTGAAACAGTTGGTTATTCACCAGGAACTGGACTGGGACTGTGTGGCAGTCTGGAGGCATTGGTGCCCGGACACACCCTGCTATAGGAGAACCCACTTGGGCTGGGTTGCCAGTGAGATTTAGTCCTCTGGAGATCTAGAAGAGTGAGGTGACATGGACGAATAGGGAGCCATCAGGCCAATTAAGAAGGCTTGCCTGCTTCCTCTCAGAGTATTGCTGGGTGAGACTGGGACAGTGGAGGAGCTCCTCAGTGCTAACCCCAAACCCCAGAACCAGGCCAGGCCAGGCCCTGGGCTTAAAGTTCTGCACCTTCCTTTTAGGGTTTTTTTAAAGACGGATTCTGAGCTGGTTATTATTTAACTGTTTAAAGGCTGTATGCTAAGGTTATGGCATGGGCTGCCCTGCTCCAGATCGGCTGCCACCTCTTGTAAACTGAGGCAGGAAGCCTCTGCAACACCACACCCTGACATAAGGGGGCACAATGGCAGTGAGTGGAACAATTACAGACACCCCCCCCCAGTTCATTTCTCAATGGCCACTAAACCTTGCTCACCTTAACTCAGTGGGAGCTTTGCATGATAAAGGTGAGCAGGATTTGGACCTGCAATGATAGGTGATTGCCTCCCTGGGACAAACCAATGAGATGGAGGAGAGATTCCCTTTTCCAGTTTTCTCAGACCAGTGTCTCTTATCCCCTCCTTGCTTCGGTCTCTGTCTGTTAACCAGCCAACTGCCAGCCAACTGAATGTAGTAAAGTTTAATGAGATGAAATAACTAGGTCATGATGCAGAAAGAGCTGAAATGAACTGCTTATTCCAACACATTATGTATCATGAGCTGTTTTTCCGCAATTCCCTTTGGAAGTGTTGAAATAATAGATCTTATCAATACATACATTCTATTCTGCTTGTGTCAATCTAGAGTTCTGTTTGTATGTATAGAGCCATTTTTACTGGTGCAGCTCTGAATGTTGCCTGTCCTGGGTCTCAGGAACATGTTACTTGAAGACAAAATTGCACACTTGGAGGAATACAATTTTCTTCCATCACCCAGATTCCATCTCCCAAAGCCCAAGATGTGCAATAATCAGTCCTATACTTTACATAAAAATCCAACCTAGAGAGGCTAGATATGGGAGCTTTCTTCCATTTGTAAGGGGGAGATTCCCAGCACTTGCGTCTAGCCCTAGAAAGTGCCCAAGATATCAGACATGAAAGACAAAGGAAGGTTCTGTTACATTAATTTTGAAGTTTTTATGGGCTCCACATCCTTGGACTCATGATATCTAAGACACCAGACTTTGTGGAGTTTGTTTTATTTATTTGTATTATCATAGTGCTTAGGAATTCTAGTTATGGACCAAGACCTCAATGTGCTAGGTACAGTACAAACACAGAACAAAAAGACCTTTCCCTGCCCCTAGAGCTTACAAATCAGTCCCACTAAAATTTTAAAAAATCTTTAAAAATTCCTAATAGTGTTCCTGTAACATGTGTGGCATTTACAGAACACACGGTGGTATGGTATGGTTTAAAGGTTTTATCAGTATGATCATGGGGTGATCAGCAGAACTCATTGGTGGCTTTATACTCACCCCAAACTCATGTAGCTAAAATAGCTGATAAGCAGGGCGGGGCAGAGTCAGGAAGGACTTCAAGGAACTTGCACTTGATATGGTGGAGGGATTCAAAGAGAGGTGTGATGTGGTTAGAACAATGAACAGGAAAGGTGATCCCAGAAGCTGAAGTTAGTATGGACTGGGGCAGCAGGATGATGTGGGCTCCTGGGAGGCCAGAGAGCTGGAAGTTGCAACAGTCAAGGTAGGACATGCTGAGGGCATGCCCAGTAGTTTTAATAGTCTGGACAGAAAGGGCTGGAACTTAGAGATGTTCTGGAGAAAGCTGTGGCAGGAGTTGGACAGAGTCTGAATGTGCGGGGAAAGGGAATCGTAGGAGACAAAGGTAAACCTAGACAATGGGCTTGAGTGATGGAGAAAACTGGTGTTGACAACAGTGGCAGAAAAGGGGAGTGGCAGAAAAATAGAGAGCTCAGTTTTAGCTATGTTAAGTTTTGCTATAACTTTAATCAGCAATTTAGCATATGCCTCAGTAAGACAAATACCAGCTCTGTATCAACAGCCAGTGGATAATGCCATTTCTCCCATACACACACATTTTGGGGCGTTTACCACATTTCTGCCTTACAGTTTACCACATCTCGCTTGCAAGTAATGACTGTACTTTTTTGGTGCATCAATTTTTTAATCCAACGATCTCAAAGCATTTCACAAACATTAATGAATTTAGCCTCACATCAGAACCCTGTATTATCCACATAGTATCATTAGTCCCTAATTTACAGATAAGGAAACTGAGGCATACACAGCTTCACATCTAAGTGGACAGAGTTTAGAGAGACAGTTTACATTACCACTGACAGTGCTTTTCCTATTAGGTGGATATACAGCAGACTTTAGTTCCCAATGCTGTGAATCTTTCATGAGCACTACAAAAAAAAAGGTCTCTCTTTAGAAGGTCAGCTTTTTATAAGGCATTGAACAGACAGACTTATTTCCAATAATATCTTTGTTTGGTGGCCACTTCCTTGTATAGTAAAAACCTTGAAATGCCAATTAAAAACATACAGAATTACTGTCACAGGCTGACAAACCAGTGAAGATCAATTTGAAATATTTGTTGCTTATTCCCCAGTTTTGTGGCATACATTTTAGCCATGATGCTTGGGTTTATGTCCACGGCAAAGATCTTAATAGGAAAACATTAAAGTTGAAACACACAGAAAAATCATTTGTGTGTTGCAGATGCTATGCTAGAAATAGGGTGTGGACACAAATCTGTTTACTAGAGCTTCACTATTTTAACAATTTTAGCCTGAAAAGCGCTTAGCTTGAAGGAAGAGATAGTAGTGACTCTTTAGGATAAGAGTTTAATATAGTGCCTTTGTCATAGTCAGTTTGTAGTTTTACTAGTTTGGACAGTGTCCCTTAAAACATTTTCTGGTTGTTAATTTAGTATGCATTTAGGATGGAAACTGGTTTGCAGTCACTTGCAATGAGCTCCCACATTTATTAGCCCAAATGTACGAAGAGCCCTTAATCTGTATTGTATTTCTCTGCTTGCAACATTAAACATACAGATCACTTGCATGTGCAATTATTGATCATCACTTCTGCACTCAAATGATAGGATTTACACTCTTGTGTGCTCTACTTGTGTTTGATTTGCACACACACTGGTTTGTGTTGTAAATAATGCTATCATTTGTGAGCACTAGTGATAGTGTTCAAACACAAAATGTGCAAGTGAATATGCACGCATAATCGAATGTGCACTAATGGAGATAATGTTAGGAAAATGTTGACCCTGGCCTCACAAATGACGCCATTTTTTAACAAGGTATCTACCATCACTTGCAGTAGGAGAGCTGGAAATGTTTTGCATTAAATCTTCATTTTTAAATACATTTCATAGCTTAGGTACAGTGAGAAGTGATTCTAACTGCCTGAATTTTGCTTTACTGATCAAAATTCATAAAGCTTTATTTTAAGAACCTACAGAATGGCATAATCTGTGCAGCCTGCACTGCAGTAGCTGCAGTCTTGCCTGCTAATTTTTAGTGACCCTGGAACAATGCACCCTTGAGAGTTGAAGATTGACAACTACTGGGTAGCGCTGACCTGATAGGCATCCACAGCTAATATAGAAGATTCTTTGTCAAATGTTTACAAATTGAGATAATGGTTAACTTGCTTTCAGCACCAAATGAGTTTTTTAACGTTTCAGAGCATTAAATATAAAGGATCTAGCATTTAAAGCCAAAAGGTATAAGGTGCTAACATCTGCCAGGATGTTCAAACTATTCTTATTCCTTTCAGCAGCTGGAAGGTTTCTGTGTCTTTGTACCATATTATCATCTCTGGATATATTGATAAGGGCTAGCCACTAAATTAACCTCAGGTCCCTATCAGAGCTTCATGAAGAAAACACTTCAGAACTCCTCTCTTTTGTTGCAGCAAAACAATTAAGATAGTGCACCACTGCTTGGTAAAATGATCTGATAATCTCTCTGCCGGTCTGTCTCGCTTACATTAAGAGTGCTTATTAAAGTAATGACTGTTATTCTGCTTTCAGTTAGAGATGGGCCCCAAACCAAAATCCCACATCCAAACACACCAGAATATTGGCAGTTTCAAAATGTGGATCTTCATAATCGGGCTACATTTTAGAATGTTCACAACCTAGAGCCAGATTTTGCGGCCCATCTTTATATTTTCTGAAGCATGCTTGCTTATCTACCAGAAAAAGAAAACTGCATCTTTTTTTGTATTGCATTGAGAACAAGTTTTCAGCCTGTAAAATTTATGCAGTTCATTACGTAACCCCTCCCCAGTATGAACTCGGTAAATTAAAAAGAACCCTGGTTGGGGCTGGTTGAAAATTTCCATCAAAACCATCTTTCAGTGGAAAAGTAGCTTTTTGACAAAGTTAATATTTCCATGAAGACTGTCTGCTTCCTGTGGAAAATTTGAACTTTTCATAAAAGAAACCCCAACATCCAAAAAATGAAAGATTTCGATTTGGAGATGCTGCCATAGTGTCTCATGGGAGCTGTAGTTTGGGCCCTTCATGTCCCCATTCTCCTCTATGGGCCAGGTTTCCCAGACAGACCACGTCTCCCATGATGCACCACGGCCAGACATTCCCCTGATGAACTGCAGCAGCTCAGCAATAGGGGAGACCATGGGGCATCATGGTAGTTGCAATCTGACAAGAGAGGACAATGGGTGCATAAAGCACCCAAACTTCATCTTGGTGAGGCACTGCACCAGCATTTCCAAATAAAAAATTTCAGTTTTCTGCTGAAAGTTCTCCAGTTTTGAGAAAATTTTCAGAGGGGGGGGTGGGGGGGGGGAGGGGACATTTTATAATCAGCTGTAACCCTTCTAACCCAGAGCTGTTGAGCACTGAGGTCGGAGGAGAGCTTAAGGTGCACTTGTATGTACAGATCAAGCATGTTGTAGACATGTCTGTCACGACTGAGGGCTAGTTGTACCTTTGATTTCTGACCTTTGTCTCTGAGTTGCACCCACTCAGCTAGTAGGCCCATCACCTTCACCTCTCCTTTGATTCTCCTACTGTCAGACTGAGTCCTGGGGTACAGGACCCTGTGTACCAGCTGTGTCACTCAGCAGACCAGATTTGGTTCAACTACCAGCAAGTCTTTGCTTCTGGAGCTGAGCACTGTAGTGGGTGTGGAGGAAAGCAAGCGGAGAATGAGTGTGGCCCACAATATATGGATGTGCTCTGCTCCTCTCCATGGCACAATGTATGTGTGTTTATTCATCTCTTTTTAGAAAACACAGCTGAGAAATGGACAGTTATCTAAAAACAAGGCGAGGTTTAGAGAATCTATAAAAAACAAAATTAATGCAGTATGGGAGCAATATAGGCTCTTCCCCACCATAAATGTTGTGATTCTTACATACAGATCTGTTATATATTCATACTGCACCAAACCTCCATAATAGGTGCAGATGACAATGGCAGCTCAAAGTGCTCAGCACATCCCAGAACACAGGCTGATGTACTTTATTCCAGGAACTTCTAAGTAGCAACCAAGGCTGTACTCCAAATAGCTTTAATAATAATATGAAGTCAATGGGACAACTCATGTGTAAGTACTACTCACTGTGAGTAACCATTGCAGTTTCAGGCTCTAAGTAATTCCAGTATACCACAAAGATGTAAGCCTAGGGTTTTTATTTAATAGAATGTTACACTAGGAACAGCTTCCCCATCAACAACATTTGATCACAAATACACCAGAAATGTTTTATTTATGATGAAAATGAATGGGTCAGCTAACAACTGCAGTTTAGAAATATTAAGAAACTTGCTCTTTTTAAAGGGTAATTTGAATCCTGTCTTTGTGAGTTTAATTAACTAAGCAGCAGCTGGGAAAGCTAAGGTTAATTATACGGATGTTAATAAGTCCATGAAATTGCATTTTGATTAAGTTTCAGTTTGATTAACTGAAGCACTTTTTGACTTATTTTCAAAGATTCATATGTTATGTGCACTGAACCATGCTAAAATACAATGACCTATAGTCCAATTAGTATGATCTATCTGTGTGTGTTTATACATACATGATATGCTGATAAAACCTTTATACCACCCCAGTCTAAGTTTGGAATGGTCCCATTATGCATGAATGGAGAAGCCACAAGTAAGTTATGCATGTTATTTTAAGCAAGTGCTAATGAAACCTTTAAATTTCACGATCATGTATTCTGTATGTGGCATGTACGTTACAGAAAACCTGTTTTAAAAATGTTTTAGTGAGTTTTAAAAATAAGTATTGGAGATTATTTCTTGTATCCTGTGGTCTGTAAAGCCAACTGGGTGGAGCTCAGAGGGAGTGAAAATTAAACTAATAAATGTAAAACACCTCTAAAAATGGCATAAATTAGCTTTTGTTTGCATAAAAGTGTTATGAATTTGAAGTCCACTTGGACTTCCAAGGCTAAAAACAAGTACTGTGTCTCACTGAGAAGCTGGGTGTACCACCTTTCCAGTGGTACAAAACTCCATTGCAGGGTCACAAGGTATCAGTCCTGAAACCTGGCCCTGGTCTAGGCTTTAATATTGCTCACACAAAGGGGGAAGTGGGTCCTATGTTCCACTGACCTTGGTACTGTAGCAGATCAGATTGGGCCACGGAGGATGAATGAGATACGAAGAACCTAAGTACTTTCCAAGTGCGGGGAGCTGCATGTGCTGGTTTATTCTATCTGAGAAAAATCGTAAAGATATGAAATAAGAGTTTCAATAGCGAGACCCTGAGATTTCTGCCTTGTCACAATCCCACTATTAGAAGAAAATATATCAGAAACATACACAGTGGTGTTCTCATAAGTAGAAAATGAACAGTTAGTGATTACAACCAGGGACATTTCCCCTCTTTCCAGTCACAAAACCCTGGGATTTCTAGATTGTCTAATTAGCATATTCTGATCCTTCCCCCATTGAGTAGTGAAGTCTTTCCACTAACCCTCTGTCTGCTAACCTGCCAACTCTGTCTCAGTTTTAAATTCTACTTAATAAATAAAAAGGATTTTATTTAGAATAATCCTGATGCCCAACCAAAAGCTTTACTCTGTTCTCTGGAAGAGGTGGTTCCTAATTCACATGACTCCTGATGCAGGCACGATAGGAGAATCCTTACTTCTGTGTATTTACAGAGTGCCCTCCTTGTAAAAGCGAGGTAGTGTCATGGACTAGCATGCCTGTTTTAACACTACTACAAGAGCTACTGTATTGTGTGAACATTGATTCCATATGTGCAGAAGAAAGGGTGCACTTTTTGGCCTTAATACTGCGGGAACCCCAATGACTTTTAAATCAGCTAATTGTGACAACCTAGCAGCCCATTACAATTGACCAAATTTGCCATGCTGATCACTTAGATGATTTTCGATCCCAGCATTTATATTCCCTGTTGAAGATAGTTGGATGCATTTACTGAAACATTATACAGTAGAATGACATGTCTTGATAAAGATTTATTTGAATGGCTTTTTTTGTGTGTGTAAGTACAACCTGAAGCAGAGCACAGGAGAGGTGCAGAAACATAATATTGTTGGTGTACTGTTATGTATCAACTTCTGCTGCAGGATTAGGATAAACAGGGTGAAAGTGCTTCTCTTCTCAAGGAGAGAGAAAATAACAGGGAAAACCATGGTATGAATTCAAGGTACGTATCTATTTTAACAGAAAGTGAAGCCGGCAGCAGACTGGTAAAGGTTCATTGCACTACCTCAAATCTACTGAGACTGCTCTAAATAAAACTAATAGGCTTTGCTTCACAAACAAGTTGATTCAGCTACCTAAGTCCCTACAGAGAGCTTTGCTGCCTTTGTTTTATCATCAGGGGACAGTGGAAACATCTCTCCAATTTGATTCCATTATTAAAATAATACATGTATACCTGGTACATGTACCTTTGCTTGACTTAGTGATATCCTACAATCTGCGTCAGAGAGGGCACATATCACAGACTTAATATAAAACAAAATATCCAAGACCTATTAACTTCTGTAACTTCAGGTTATCTAACTGTCCCAAGATCTGGAAAATGTTTTTTTACTCATTATAACATACTTCATATACAAGGTCACTCTTATGATATTGTCCCTACCTATGCACCGTATAAGTTTACAGTGTTCTACCATATACCCTAAAACCACACAATGAAACTAGTTCTGGTCACATTTATACAGGAATGACTCCCACTGAAGTCAGTATACAGAGGGGAGAGGGATATTAATATAGTAAAATTTAATACTATACTTGTCTAAATACTTGTCTAAAAGACAAGCTTTTGAGCTATGCAGAACTCTTCTTCAGGTCACTTTCTATGTAGCTTGATAGCTTGTCTCTTTCACCAACAAAATTTAGTCCAATAAAAGACATATCTCACCCATCTTGTCTCTCTCATATCCTGAGACCAACATGGCTACAACAACACTAAACATTTAATACTAACATTTAAGTGAATAGGTGTTGCCCCTGTATAGTTTAGGACAGAAATTGGTCCAATGAATCTAACTGGAAACTGTTTGAAAAAAATGTTGATATTTACTTTCTTGCATACTTGTGAAAGTGAAGATACAGTTGGTCTGGGTAACATAAATGGGTCTTCTGGGATAGTGGTGATGGTTAAGGTGCAAATTTTCCCTCAGAAAATTAGGGATAAAATCCTGGCCCCATTGAAGTCAATGGGAGTTTTGCCCTTGACTTCAGTGGGCTAAGATTTCACATAAAGACACTGAAATTATGGACAAATTCTCCAGTCCATTAAAGCTACTTTGTACTATGCATGGAAGCTATGCGTGGAAGAATACAGCTGGTGGAGGTGTTTCTATCACTTTCTAAATCAGCCATCCCATCTCCTTCAGTATAAGTAAAATGAGAAGAGGTTGTGGCTGGGGCAGGGAGAGGAGAGGTTGTGTCCCTGCCCGTGCTGCCCTATTACTGTGTGGCTCTGAATTGATTATATGAATTAGGGAGGCATTTAGGGCCTATATATTATCATTTAAAAATACTTTCATAATAACACTTAATGGATGATTAAAAGAAATAGTTCTTTTTAATGTTTTATTGTAGGATAAGTTATAATGCACAGAAAAGATGCATCAAATAGATTTAATAATAAAATAGTAGTTGACAAAATTAAGACACAATTAAATTTCTAAAAAAATTTAAAAAGCGGTTTCTACTATTCTCTTGTAAATTCTTAATAAATGATTTTATTGTATTATGTTAGGAGCACAGAGGTTTATGGGCATGGGGCATCTTAAATGCACACATTTATTATTACAGAGCCAATCCTGCAAATGCTTTGACATATGGGTAGCTCTATATAGGTGAGTAGCCCCTAATTCATTATATAATAAATTAGGCTTCATTACTATTTTTTAAATGGCTGGAAGCTGAAGCTAAACAAATTCAGTCTAGGAATATTTCTAACCGTGCTAGGAATTAACCACTGGACCAATTTAGCAAGGGATGCAGGAGATTCTCCAGCCTTTGAAATAGTTAAATCAAGGCTGAATGCCTTTTTAAATGACATGCTCTGGCTCAGCCAAGTTTTGGCCTAGACGCCAGAATTAGTGGGTGAAATTCTGTGGCCTCTGTTAAACTGGAGATCAGACTAGATGATCATAAATGGTCCCTTCTAGCCTTAAAATCAATGAATGTGTGACTCTGAGAAGTTATTGTTATAATCAATTAACATGTTACCCAAATATCAAAAGTAATCATGAATTTTATCATGAATCACATGCTTCAAGTTTAAATAAACTTGTAGGATTCATATTTTTCAGGCCCCAATCCTGCACTCATTCATATTAACAGGAATTTTGCCATTGCCCAAATAGGAGCAGGATTGGATTCCTACCTGTTTTGTCTGTAGTCAATCATATACACTTGAAGAGTTGAACTAGTTAAAATTTCTGGATGGTTCATTTCATTTTCCATGGTTCCTCAGGTCTGATGTTCCATGGCAACTGTATTCTTCCCCCATTTACTTTAAGGCTATTGTTAAATTTGATTAGAATGTAATTTTGGGGTCTTTTTATACTTCTACTTAGACGTTCATCAAACAAAATGCCTTTCTCAAGACAATGCAATAACTTTACATAAAAGGCAAAATATGGAAATAACTTTAATAAGTGATTGAAATTATTAAATGAATTACAAATGCTAGCTAAATGAGACAACGGCTAAAAAAATGCATTGTGAAAAGCTCTACCCGTTTACTAATTAGAGACCAATAGTTCTTTCACTGTACTATGTGTCAAACCACTCAGAGAGAAATGCCCTCAGTCAGGTAAACTGTGTGAAAAGAAAATTGCATTTCCCACAGGTTAAAATACTTAAGTAATCTCTATAACAAGCAAAAGTTTTAAGTGAAAGAGATGTGAGTCCTCTACTGAGAGATGCCAACAGGGAGTAAATAGGAAACTGTGATTGAGGCTAGTTTCTGATACCCTCATGCTGAATAGTACCTTAGACCATGTGTAGTCCCATTAAATTCATTTTATTGCTATTTTTAGAGTAGTGATATTTTTAGAGTAAGGAAATATTTCATATTAGCCAGACTATAGCAGTCTGATCCTAAATGTGTGGAGCTTACGAGCCTATGCTAAAATATTGCCCAATGGTTGCTCTTTGGTATGTTCAGAATGCATCAGAAATATATTTCTTTACACTAATATATTCATGGGTGTGATATTTTTATACAGAACATCCTGCTCCTGATTCTTTTTTCCCGTTTCCCTCCAGTGATACCCTTTGTGATAGTACTGTCTATATGTAACATTTCTTTTCATAGGGCCAAATGCTGATTCAGGCGAAAAGCCTGAGTAGGGGCTTTCCAAAAAGGTTCAGATCCTCCCCAGGGCACCAGTAGCAGCCATGGAACTTACACTCCCCTTCCGTGGTAAGGTCTGACAGTGGGTCTGCATATTCAAACTGGTAGTCATGCTACTTGTACTCCCCTGCTGTGTCCCCAGAGTCTGGTTGCTCTGGAGAGAACTGCTGTTCTGTTATGAACAATAAGAGCCTGATACTCCTGTTTAGCCTCTCAGTACCTGGGAATGCCCCTCTTCTCCCAAAGCAGTGGACCCATGCTGATTCCACTGCTATGACTCCCTTCCACAGGATGCAGGATTTGGCAGTTAAGAATCAGGGTTGTTTCTGGTTTGCTTTCACTCTTAGTCTCTCTGTCACAAAATACAAACTGCTTCTAGCATTCTTTAGTTTCAGAACTTACCTTGCAGTATTTTGGAAGCATGGTAGTGAACTAGGCTGTAATGGCCCTTTTCCTCTGGAGCCTGGGATCAAATCCTAAATGAGGTCACCAGTG
Organism: Chrysemys picta bellii; assembly: GCF_011386835.1. Lineage (NCBI taxonomy): Eukaryota > Metazoa > Chordata > Testudines > Emydidae > Chrysemys > Chrysemys picta. Next base: position 10,821,449 of record NC_088799.1, on the reverse strand, counting down.
CAAATGAGGGTAGTGGTCTCATCCTAGCCTCTTCTAATGGACGTTTGTCCACACCACACAAGCCCGGTTTAGTTCAGCGTGCCCTGCAGTCTGTGCTTGAGAGAGAGGCTCAGGGCTTCAATAATGGTGCTGCTAACGGTCAGGACTGCGCTGCATGGGCAGTCCTGTGTCCATGTCAGGAAGCTTTTACTGTGTCTAGGTTCCTGTCAGTGCTGCTAATTCAATCACTTTCATGAGCAATACATTCACATAAAAAATTAACAAATATCTAGCCAGCAGCAGTTCCCTCTGTTCCTTTTTCCAAAATTATGTAGCTTTCTCTTAAAATGATTGGGTTTAATGGCTCCTTAATGCTAGCAGCATGTTCTATATTTCAGCATTCAGTGAAAAGGAATTCTGCCTTTATTGCTTAACAGCTTCTCAACTTCAGTCCATGACATTTTTTTATTTAGCTACTGTCTCCAACATTTTGTGCTAGATTGTCTCCTAACTACGTCTATGTAACCCCACTGAATTCACGGAGATTGTTGGGGGCATAGCAGAGGGCAGAATTAGGCATCTGTGACAGGGTATACAAACTCCACGTATGTCACGAAAGGGTTAGTGGGCTGTTAGTCAACCCCACCCTGCAACACCGGAAGCAGATGTCAGGCTTTGAAGGAGGAGCTAAAAGGGGAGAACCCAGCTGAGTTGGCGCCTGGCTGGGAGGAAAAGTAGACCTTTGGTTCTGACTGTGGGAGAGAAGGCTGTTGGGGCCAGGAACTGAGAAAGACAGTTGTCTACCCGATCCTTCCTGAGGGAAGGTAGGGCTGGCCTGGGAGGATTGCCTTGTTTGGCTGATAGTTACCAATTTAGGCTTGCAGGTAGGGCTGAAGTATTTGTTTCCTAGTATGCTGCAGAGCCTGGGAGAAGCGAAGAGTTTGCTGAGGATACTGCCCAGGAGTGGTGGAAGAGTTTGTTTCTTTGTGTTCATTTTGGACTTTGGGTACCCTGGAAGGGGTAGGATTTTTATAGGACCTAGCTGGAGGGCTAAGTTGCCTCAACCTGGAAAGTGTTGGAGGCTTCTGCATTGTGCCATGACATAAGGGGATGTGTAAGGAGGGCATGTGGTGACAGTACCTTACTTTCATTAGGCTGCTCAATTTATCTCAAGAGCTCACATGATTCTATGCAACCTTACTTTATTCTCCAACCCCTAAGATACACTGCATGTGGGTATCATCTTATGCTCCTTAAATTCAGGGCTTGGTTGTGGTCATTAAGTGTTCCTGCATGTCTGTTGGACTACAGCCCTGCACACAGCACAACTTAAGGAGAAAGCAACAGAGGGTCCTGTGGCACCTTTGAGACTAACAGAAGTATTGGGAGCATAAGCTTTCGTGGGTAAGAACCTCACTTCTTCAGATGCAAGTCTTCTTACCCACGAAAGCTTATGCTCCCAATACTTCTGTTAGTCTCAAAGGTGCCACAGGACCCTCTGTTGCTTTTTACAGATTCAGACTAACACGGCTACCCCTCTGATACTTAAGGAGAAAGGACTCCTTCCCTCTTTTGAATAAGAATCTTGGGGCGGGGAAGAATCCAGATACCTTCCCTTCACTACCTCTTCTGAGAGGATGGAGGTTTCACCTCTCCAGGAGAAAAGATATAGAATTTCCAAGCACCAGCCTAAGACTCAAGTGGTCTAATTAAGAATAGAGAGAAACGATCCACTTAAAACAAACAACATGGGTCCTGTTGTGGACTGTATCCAAACTGTCCCTGGCACTGTTCAGGAGGTGAGGGAGAAAGTGTTTTTTCCCCCTTATGCCCCCAAATGGGACTGGCTGGGATCCTCACCCAGTCCTAGTGTAAGTTAGAGTAGCATGAGGCCACTTGAGCAGCCAGGGATCACTGGGGTACAGAGACAACCCTGCCACACCCTCTCCTCTGGCCATGCTCCTGCTCCTGAGGCCTGTATGCCACGTGAGAATAGATCGTTAAACCCGCATTATGGCTGTTTTGGTCTCTCAGATCTGTGGAAAGTAGATATCATATGGTCCATGATGTTCATAGTAAATCTAGTTTGAAACTCTGCAAAAGCTCATCCAGAAGATTCACCCAGCCTATCAGAGATTGTCTTTGGTATCAGATCTCTTGTGTTTCGCTTCCCCCTGACCTGACTCTCAGCTTAGTCAGACTTTCAGGTTTCTCTGATGTGCTTCTCTCATCATCCTACCAGACACCCCCTCCCCCCCACACAGAGTCCCCTAGTGTCTCTAATGCCATGTCCATATCCTGTGTCCCAAATCCATCCAGGACTGAATTCACTGGTTTGGCTAAACCGTTTCAGTTTGTTTTTTCTTCCAAAGCATCACAACTTGACAAGTCCCTTTGAAGATGTATCTGCACAGTAGTTGTTTTGCATCCTATTACTCTGACACCAAAGGCTTGTCTGCCCTTTATTCTCTTCTATCATACTTTTGTATGGTATTAGTCTTGGCTTGGGGGAAGGGGGGGTTAGTCTGAAACCAGCTCAGTCTACTCGGATAAGCCCAGTGTATCTTTTTAAAAATGATATTTCATTCTTAACATTCCATATTAAATACGAACCACAGATTAAAACAGTCCTGCCACATATGGATAATCTTTCCTAATAACCCAGACCTTCAAAGGAGGGAGACATTCTGGCTCATTTCTGCAGTACCAATTCATTTGTTGCAGTGTCTCTCTCTGACAGAATAATGGTTGAATGTAACAAGGCAATCAAAACCTGAGCATGCCACGTTATTCCATTTGTGGTCTCTTTTTCTTTGTCATAGGAGTTTAAGGCCAGAAGAGACTATCAGCTCATCAAGCATGACCTCCTCTATATCGCAAGCCATTAAAGTTCACATAGATACCTACATTGAGCCCGAACACTTTAGTTAGACCCAAACATTTCAGTTCTCAGGAAACTAAACTGTATGCCACAGGCAGAGAACAGGAGAGACCAAGGTGCCACCAATGCCTGAGGCCCCAGCAATGGTAGGGAACTGATTATGTGAGATGTGTGCCCAGATGATCCCAGGTGAACTGCGCCCCATGCTACAGAGGAAGGCAAAAACAACCCAAAGGTCTCTGCTCTGGCACTCAGTTGGATTGTGAGCATGTGAGTAAGACACACTAGCCAGGCATCTAGAAAGGATTCTATGTACCACCTCCAAGCACCAGTCCACTCCACCCAGTGTCCTGCCTCCAGAAGGGACCAAGCTCTGATGCTTCAGAGGAAGCTGCCCTCCCTGCCCAACCAACACATCATTGGTGTATTTTTTGATGAATTTTCTGCAGGTTTATACTCCAGTCCTCAAAACAGACAGTGAATCAATAACATAGGTACAACCCCACTTATTGTACTGGGCTTGGTTAACCACTGAACCGAGCTGGACCCATACTCTACACCCCACAATCTATTTCACTTCTGCTAAACATTCTGCAGATTGTTTTTCTGTGAATTTGTCTCACTCCCTCTCTTTGTTACTTTATTCTATTTTATTCTATTCTATCCTTGATTATTGTCATCTGCCTCTATTTCCATGATAAAAGAAGAACAGGAGTACTTGTGGCACCTTAGAGACTAACAAATTTATTAGAGCATAAGCTTTCGTGGACTACAGCCCACTTCTTCGGATGCTGTTATCTACTTCTGTGCCCCTACATGAATCATAATTCCATATATCTCTTAGCTGCAGTATTTCTGAAAGTAGTGTTGAATCTACTTGGCTAGGTTCTATTGTTTTGAATGTTAGCTTTCCCATTTTTGAGACACCATTATATATAGTCTCCTTGGCCACCCCCACTAAGTCATTTGTTTACAAGAGACTCAATCCTATGAGGCACTGCATGCGTTTAGCACCTCTGAAGTCTGGGGAAAGTTTAGATTAAAATCTGAACTTCATGGTTCAGGCTCACTTCTTATGTTGATCTCTTATTTAGATATTAATTGGTAATCAATATGGTCCCTGCTTCCATAACATCTACAGTCTTTTTAATGTATTTATCCTCATCCTTGTGATCTAGCGAAGTACAATCTTCTCCAGTGTTACTACTGGGGAACTGAGGCCCTAAGTAACTTGTCCAAGGTCACACAGGAAGTCTGTGGCAGAAAAGGGATTTGAACCCAGGTCTGACTAGGCTAGAGCCTTAACCACTGGACCATCCTTCCTATCTGTCTGAGATATAGATCCTCAAGCTAAAAGGAAGGGACATTTATTTAAAGTAAGACAGAAACCCACATACCAACTGGGCTTGGTGCCAGGTGTCAATGGCTTCTCTTCCTTGTACAATAATAAAGACATTTAACATTTCACACACATCCCCTTCTCTAGAAAAATAATGAATCCCAAGCTAGGAAATGTGACCTTCAGCTTCTTTTAAAATTACTGATGCAAAGTGTTCATTGAGTAACATCTGCTCATCTGTCACTAACTTCCTCCTCCTGCCTCTAATGGCCTTTAAAAATGCATGTTTATCATTAGATTTATTTTATTGATGGCCAAATACTTTTACCATTACTAGTGTAAAAATTTGGCCCTAAATTTACTCCATTTACTTCAACATTCCTTTCCAATTTTACTTTCTTTCATTATGCAATAATCATGCCAGTGCACAGTTTTATTTTCATTAATTACTTTGCATCCAGTTCTGTAACATGTACTCATCCTACATGCCACTTATTCATGCAAACAGTCCCACTGAAGTCTTCTGTGAGCCTCTTTTCCCATCTCTTAGGGCTGGTTTATACACTGTTTTTGTATCAGTATTACTATATTGGTTTAGAAACTGGTAATTGAGCTGATACAACCTCCTAGTGTGGACAGAGTTATACTGGTAACAAAGTGCATATATTATTACAGCTTATACAATAAGTTAATAAGCTATACTGGTACAAGCATCTTTACATGGTCTAACTATGTCCATACTAGAGGCTTGTACCACTTTACCTATACCATTTTCTAAACTGATATAGTTATAGAAGTATGAAAATGGTGCATAGACCAGCCCTTAGGCCACTGAACCCCCACCAGTTGGCACATATAACTAGATGGTGGGCTCAGTCCAATTCCTAACAGACATGTATCGACACCACCCAAAACCACTGTCATAACTGGTACCCTTGATGGCACTTACAGCAGAGAGGACAAGGGTTCTATGGGCCATGCTGACTGGAAAAACCTCTCCCCTAGAGGTGGTCCCTTTAAATTAGGGTGAGGTTCACATGTGTGACATCTTTCACTACCACTCTCTGTGCCTAGGCTAAATGTTCTTTTTAATCTTCCTGGGTTAAATTCATTCCATCCACATGAAGCTGGATGATTCAGGTCCTATGTTGGTGAAGTGTTGGATGGTTGGAGAGGTGAGTTCCCCCACTCCCACTAAACCCAATGCCATAGTTCAGCCTATGGGTTGGAATAGTGGTTGCAATGCCTTTGTACCAGTTGCATTTTTTACTAGGAACACTGAATCTGTGTACATGCAGATCCATGGCCCTTCTCCTTTGACCCACACCTGGACCACCTTAACCTGCCTCCAGCATGGCCTTCCATGCTAACCTCCACAGAACTGGAATGGAGACCCATCCCACTGCATGTTTGGAACATGCTGTGCAGCTACTTAGTAAGCAGTACCTATGTGCAGTTCCTTTGCAGAGCTTAAGGGGTGTGGAGGTCTTGCTCTGCACAACTAGGGTGAGTTTCACTCTCTTTGAATGAACAGATATCAGTCTCCACACTGTTCTGTGCTGCACCTTTCAAAGCACTACATTTTTACTCAGACATTGAAAAGGAGAGATAGGGAGAACCCCTCCAGTGCCACACAACAGACCTGGCCTTACAGTTCAGTCTTCACACTCTCTTTTCTTCTCTACACCCAAGCCAGAATGCCATACCTTGTATTGGGCAAATCAGATCAATAAATACCAGTTTCACATCAATTGCATAATAGAGATTATGTGTATCTCCCAACTAAGTTATAAGGATAAACTACCTTAGACATCACCTAGGATGCATCTCTCACACAGAGATTGCTGACTGGATAGATCATTTTTAAAAGACCCCAAATCATTGTCTATTATCAGTATTTTATTCCTATGCCTCTTCATACTGTTTATATAGAAAGCAGCTAATGGACCAAATATGGTCAGATATGGTCTGAGCAGGCACAAATCCTCATGCCTGATTTTGGCCCAGTGATGTACTATTTATTCCTATACAACAGAAGCCATCCGTCACTGCTTAGCATCAGTAATCTTAAACCCTCATACTTTATAGCTGCGGAAATATATACGTTTTTTTAATTTGTGCATCTAGTAGTCTAGAGAGAGAAAATTAGAAGTCCCTTGTAGCCCTGGATGCTTTCACTTATGTATACTCATGCAGAGAATTTTCCTCTTTACCAAATGGGTTTCAAGCAAAGCATGATGCCACATGTCACAGGCACTGTGATGGGTCCATATAAAAATCTAGTTAGAGGATTTTTGAAAAGAGGTTAATTCAAAGCAATTTAATCTTAGTTTGTCAAGAAAGGGGAATGCCAAACTGCACAACATGAAGGTGTTCTGTATGGACTGTCTCTTAAAAAAAAATCTCTAGAGAAAAGAAAACTGGAGTGTTTTATATCCATGCTATGAAAAATTCTAGGGTGAAATCCTGGCTCCACTGATGTCAATGGGAACTTTGCCACTGATTTCAGTGAGGCCAGGTTTTTACCCGAGAGCACAATGGAATCTTTTCCAAAGGAATCTTGAAGCACACGGTCACAGGTTGCTGCTAGCTGAGTCAGCATTAAGCAGCTGACACAAGGCAGAAAGCTGTGATCAATAACCTGTTTTGAAACCCATACTTCAGAAAATGGGCCAAATTTTATTTTCAGCTACACCACAGCATTCTCACAAAGTCCAGCTGTGACCTAATGGAAGTGAGTGAAACTCTGCAAGTGAATTGAATGGCATCTGCTCAGAATTTAGCCCACTGATCAGTGGGGCTGTACGCGTGTAAATGAGAGCAGGATTTAGCTCATTTTCTGTTATTTATTTCTCTTTTTTATCAAGAGGATTTCGTGGCGTAAGGAGAAGAAACAAGTGGCAGGAGCAGATGAACTCTCAAGAAGCAGTCTTGGTAATACATTCAGGAAAGAGAAATACAAACAATATATGCTATATAAGCAGAATTGCCTCTAAGTAGCGAGGTTTTCAAAGACTTCCACGAAATGGCAGGAGTTCTCTAAGAGATATGTTTTTAAAAGGCTGTCAGTTGAAATGGGAATGGTATTCCAGCTATCATCTGTCTGGTTCTCAAGACAGAGCATAAAGCATAACCTAGTATATAAATGTCACAATGAAACAACTGGTGCTAATTTTCCAGTTATAAATGAGTGTGACTGTACTGCTTTTGCACTCCCTGATGACTACTACCCAAAAGACATGTTAATGCAGTTGAAGCAACTATTTTCTCTCCTGCTGTTCTGACAACTAGGAACTTAACTTTTGAGAACTGATGATCTTGCAAGGAAGTAAAGAAACTAAAGAATGCGTGTCAGCAGTGATAGATGCAAAGTACTGTACAGGAGCTTAAATAGTTTTTGGAGTTAGTATGTCTAAAAAAGCCTGGATTGTTTCAATGAGCCTTAGTGTAAGCTACGCATTCCAGTGCATTCTGCGTGGATCTGTGCAGCCATTCAGAGCAAACCATTTTTTCCCGTTCGTGAATTCTCAGTTTTTCATAATTGTTCACTTTTTGACTGCATTTCAGCCTATGGGTTGTTCACAAACTACTTGTTTTGACTATATCCTTGACTATTTCTCCTTGTATTCATAATCTGTGGTGTGTGATTGGTTGCCTAAATAACATGATATCGTTTCTGTTGCCTAATTGGATTATTGAAGTGTTATAAAGGATGTGAACATAGAGGAATAGCATAGAATGAATACTCCCACTTGTATGTTAATACCTGTGTTCACATGAGAATCTCTGCATCTGCATGAAGTACAACTATTTCCCAAAAGTGTGTGAACAAAACCCTGCTTGCACCAACGTTCTCATGACACTGACTGTGGCTAAACCAAACAGCTATTTGGGAGTTGATCTGAAACTTGTTTTGTAGTATTTGTCCAGCTCGAACTAGGAACATAAGAGGAAAAAGTTGGACAGCAAATCTTCAAGCAGGGAAATTCTGCTGTTCTTTGATAACTGTAGAGCACATGTGACTCAAAATCATTCTTCTCCCACCAAACTGTACAAGGTGAATTTGTCTAGTATATCAATGCTTGATCCACAACTGCAACCTACATAATTAAAAACAATTACATAATCATTCACACTGCTCATACTGATCAGAAGGGAACTGTTAATCCTTCAAGAACCATCCTGGGCACTTGCTAAATGAAGCTTGTTAGACAGCAAACCAGAGACTCTTTAGCACTATGCTTTTCCCCAGACCTTGAACAGCCAATAGATAATGATCTCACATATTTGGAACCCCTTTGCTGGTATGACTCCTGAACTTCTGAGACATGAACAGCAGAACAATGCTTCAGTGAACCATAATACAGCAACCACTGGCAACTAAAATATGCAAGGATGTAATGCAGTAGCTGTTCTCAAGAGGTGGTGGCATGACGATGAACACAGTCATTCTGTCTGATACTCGAGGGGATGCAAAATATGATCAACAAGATCTGATACTGTACAGAAAACGGAGAGACTGAAAACTAGGTAGTTTTTATGAATCTGAATCATGCCTGGAGTTCTGTCTGACACCGCTGGAAAGTAAATGGAAATGACTTTGAGAAATACTCCTCTGATCCCTTCAAAGAAAAGATTCCAGCTGAGTTCAATTGGAGACTTTCCTGGGAAAAGGTTGCAAGACACAGCAGTTTGAGTTCTCTTATTCAAGATAACATGCTTTAGATAATAATCATCATACTCTGCTTTTATTATTATGACTCTGATAAAATAATGAATAAATCATTTACACAAAGCCACAAATGTACTCTGCACACTATGGGCTAAAATCTGCTCTCATCAGACCAGTATAAATCCCTACCACCACTGACCCCATTACGTTTTTATTACTGCTTGGCTTCTTTCTTATTCTAGCTCTTGTTATGCACGTACAGAAGATTTATTATAAGAATATTATGGGCTAGAAAATGGCTTTAAGCCACTATCCTCATTAGAGGGGTTGCAGAGATGAGAAGGGACTGTGCACCAACAGCAGCTCCTAGGGCAAAACGTCGCCAGGAGCTCTGGAAGTGTGTGTACAACAGCAGCCTCTGCTAGAGCCTTTAATAACATCCATTGTGCACTTCCCATTCCCCAGCCCATTTTTCCTTTCCACTCTTTCTCCTCCTTTCTACTTCTCCTGTTGGCACTAGGTTCCTGAAGCTTTTGAGCACCAAGTGCAAAAGGATTAAGATTGTGCCTTGTTCCTGTGCAGGGGTCAAGAAGGATGAGGAAAGGCTCACTGTGCCTTCCCCTCCCACTTCCCTTTTGGGCCTGATCCAGATGTTATTGAACTCAATGGAAAGACTCCGACTGATATCAATGGGCTTTGGATCAGGCCCTTTGTACACCCACATCTTTGCTGCTATTAAAATAAATTTGTGTGCATATACACGCACAAACATACACACAAGTTTAAAGGTGCACTAAGAATTTTCTAAACTGTTTTGGAATTTACTGATGTGATATAAGCACTTTCCTTCATGATCGTCTCATAGTAGTGTTGTATGATCAGGGACGGCTCTAGGTTTTTTGCTGCCCCAAGCAAAAAATTTTTTGGCTGCCACCCGCAGCCCTACTCTCTCTCTCTCTCTCTCTCTTTCTCCCCCTCCCCCAACTGCACCCTCCTGCCGCCCCAGCCCGGGGTCACTGGTAACTCGCTCCCAGGGCGGGTCATTAAGCAAGAATTTTGGATGTGCACAGAACACAGACAGGATTGGTTTCCATATAGTTCCATATTGGTTCCCAACTGCAGTAAAGTGGAACAATTTTCAGCTTGTGTGATTGAAGGATATCTGGATGCATATTATAAGACTGTCCTACATAACAAAGGAAAAGTTGAGGTGCCTTTATTATTCTTTTGTTCCATTCTTTGTTTCTATGGGGAATTTGCCAATGCAATATTACTGTCTTCCTTTTTAACAAATAAAATTAGAACTAAAAAAAAGCAATGGCTGTTGAAAATAGCAATTCCAGTTCTAATAACCACTGGGAAGCATTTCTTGCTCAATTTAGTCTACTTTTTCTACAGCAAGTTACAGTGGATCAGTATATTTGATTTGGGAGAAATGAAGTAACAGCTGCCCAAATTGCGCCTGAGCACTCCTGAATTTTGAGGGTGTTCAAATCTGGAAGGCAGGTGCTAGATTCCTTTTCTGAATATTAGCTAAATCTGGAAAGGAAAAGTCAATTTCTGCTTCCATGGCTCAGAAGTGTAAATCCTCCTACGTGCCTGGTACTGTATCTAAAGCTGCCCAGTCTAGTAGAACCTCCCCTCCCTTTTCATTTTAAATTCTAGTGGGATCTCCCTTACTAGGCTTCAGATAGAGAGGTGCACTGTCCATTTAGTCCACCCAATTCTTTCTTTGGGGGAGAGCCCAGGGCTGGGGCGGCAGGAGGTGCGGGGGGAGGGGGGAGAGCCCAGGGCTGAGGCGGCAGGAGGTGCAGGTGGGGGCCAGAGCTGGGGCAGCAGAGGGTTCAGGTGGAGGGAGAGCCTAGGGCTGGGGCAGCAGGAGGGTGCAGGTGGGGGCCAGAGCTGGGGCGGAAGGGGGTGTGGGCAGGGGAGAGTCCAGGGCTGGAGCAACATGGGTGTGTGGGGGGAGCCCAGGGCTGGGGTGGGGGGTGGCAAAAAACCTAGAGCTGGCTCCGACCCTACCATTCACAGCAAGCTGCAGCATGAGGTTTCAGTGCCACACTCCTTCCCCCTTCCTTTCCTGTTAATTGCGGCCAAAGGAATCCTGGGAAATGTAGTTCTTTCCCTGCTCCAGGGCTGGCTCTATAGGCAGGGAGCTAATCAAGGAACTACAGCTCCCAGGGCCCCCTGTTGGTTCTCCGCTCCCATGCTGGATTCTTGCACCCCTGCAAATTTGCCACCCCAAGCAACTGCTTGCTTTGCTGGTGCCTAGAGCCGGCCCTGTGTATGATCATTTACTGAAAACAGTATGAAACACTCTCTTCCTAACTTCAGTGAAATATGGGCCTTTGCAATTATTTGGCAGAGATCCAGCAGGCCACATCTTTAAAGGTCGTTAGACACCTAAAGATGCAGATACGTGTCTAATGGGATTTTCACCATGGAACTCAATGGGGCATAGGCGCTTTAGGTGCCTAAATACCTTTGAAAATCTGGCCCTGCAACATTTTGTAAGTAATTATGATCTGTTAAAAGCATCAGTGCAATAACATATTGGAACCTCAGATTCTTGACCAGAAAAAAATGTTATTAGCATTTGTCAAGGGGTGATTTAAAACCCCAAATTTCCCATATGCCCCACTTGGCTGATGCTGACTTCCTTATGGGGGAAAGCTCTGATTGACTTAACTTCTCAAATAAGAACCATTGGGGCTAGCCCTCAAGGGAAAATTCTTCTCCCTTTCCCACTAACATAGGTCCCGCTAAAAGTAGCTAGGTTCAGTTAAGTGGGAGAGAGGAGAGAATGGGGGGATTCTCCAGAGGGGAGTCAGCATTGCAGAGATCAGCTCCTAGGAGGACACACAAGGAGGTTTTGGAGTGGGGCTAGTGGATCAGCTGCCCCACGGATCCATCAATTATTGTCTTCTTCGCAGAGGGTGTGCAAGCTTTATGGAGGCTACTCTAGCCCTGAAGCGAGGACCATAGCTGTGAAGGGGCTTCACCTCTGCTTCATGGCCTCAGTGGGAAGATTCTTCTCATCCAGCTCTTGAAGACTGAGCCAGGATTTTGGCCTTATTGAACAGTGTAAGGATGTTTTTCAGAGCCACTAACCAGGCCTAGAGGTTACCTTACAAACCTAGCAAACCAGAGAACCACTGTTGGTTATTGCAGACAAAACCACTGCTAATTCTAGAGTTCAGATCCAAGAAACAGGTTTATGTCAGCATAAGTACAAAGTGCCACACCCCAGTGATCTGTTGAAGGTGACCGGCCATTGATCTAGCTGAGTATATACACACAAGGCTGTACACAAACAAGGCTCTACACAAAGGTAAAAATTTAAGTCTCAGTACTCTCTTTTATACCTAGGATGACACCTTACTTCTATCAACACCCCTCTCCTCTGATTCATTACATAATAACTAATAAAGTTTTATGAGCTAATATGAGATTCTGCATTACACCCTAAATTATCTAACTTATAAGCAATAACAAAACTGTCAATCTTAATATTTGACAGTGACTTTGGGGACTTTGGAAATTTTCTTTGTTTACCCTGGCTATATTTGGCTGGATCATCGTAACCTCTCTTCGTTACATCAGACTTGGAACATCATACCCAATGTAGGGACATTCCAAGAAGTGAAATAACAGAATATTAAGAAAGCCAAAAACATTGTTTTTCACTCCTTACCGAAAAAGGGTTATTCTAAGGTCTGATGAATGAAACTAAACTAGGCCTACATTTATATTGATTGTGTACTTGTTTTATATCACATATTAGCTAGTAAAATATACATGAGCCATTAAATTCACTGAGGCCCTTACTATTTAATATGAGGTAAGTTCACCTAATCGTTGTCTCATCCCCTAAAAAGCAGGCGTCAGGGTCTGCTGTTTCCACTGAAGTTAGTAAGAGTTCTTCAGTTCACTTAAATGCAAGCAGAATCAGGTCTCAGGTAACTGGTAGAGCATTTCTTCTACAATGGAAACCTATAAGTGGAAAAGTTACCTTCACTGCCAAACTTCAGTGAATTGCAACAGAAATAACTCATCACTCTGGTACACATGTAGAGCAACCTTACTGTTGATATTTTATTAATCGTTTCTATGCAGTAACACCCAAAAGTCCCAGTTGGGATTAAGGCCCCATTATTGTGGGCACTCTTCAAACCTAGTACTCTTCAGTTCTTCTGTTTAAAATCCTACAAACAACTTTCTTTCAGGGTTTTTTGTTTTTTAACTGGTGTCACCCTTGAGTTTAAAAGGAACTGATAAATAGGTCCACTGTGCAAAATGTGATGCTTTCTATCAATTTTATTTAATGCCCCCTACAATGCTGCAGTCTGTCTTTATCCCATGCTTATTACCATGCTTATGTTAGTAAAATTGAGCTGTGTAAACTCAGTGTTTTTAACTCTAATCTGCAAAGATAGTATGTTATTTATATCTTCTTGATACATTGATCTGAGCATTTGAGGGTAGGTTTTAGCAGGGAAAAATTCTCTCTCAATCCACTTATAATGAACAGTGAATGTGTGTTCACTAACCTCTTTTCTTGATACAAGTACCAGTTGAAAACTCTGTTGGCTTAGAAAAAGCAATTCACAAAAGCTTTGCTGTTGCCACACAGGACAGTTGGTAACTTAGAACCAGGCTGGTGACAAGAAGAAAGCACGGTTAAAGGCAAAAAGGACCAAGGTGCCAATGCTGTCCTTACATATATCGGTGCAACTCCCACTGATACCAGTGGGAGTTCAGTTTGTGTAAATGAGAGCAAATTTGGGCCCGTTGTTATTCAGACCTAATTACCATGCTCTTCACTGGTTTGATTAGAGGATCACATAATTAACAAGGCAAATGCTAATGTTTCCCTCTGCAGCTTTTTGGAGCTAACTCAAGGAAACCAGAATTATCAATATGAAGAAAAACGAAATAGATGGGCCAAATTCTGGCTGGTGCTGCACAAAGGTGCTGCATATTTTTAGCATGCAGTTGCCTGCTCCAAAGTCAGGTGAAGTTAATGGACGGGTTCCCACTGATTTCAGTGGGCTTTGGATCAGGCCCTGTGCGAGCAAGGCAAAAGATTATCACCCCTTTTCTGGCCTCACTAGAATGTTGCAGGGAAGCTTTTCCACAGGACAGGAGATTTTCATTACAGGACATAACCTACTGATCAGGGGACATAATCCATCCACTGATGTACATACATCCTTAAATTGGCTATGGCTTATATGCACGTATCTTGAACAGACTGTACCTGCTCTTAGCAGGAATCGATTATGTGAGGATGTTGGTCTTGGCCAAGATACAGGCAAATATTAATGTTGCTTTTATGTGCGCCTATTTGGGAGTCCACTATGCCCATTTCCAAGTACCAGTCAGAATTCGGACTGTTAGTGTTTCCTTAGTTCTGGATAACTGTACTTTACACAACATCTGTTACTTAGCTCAAAACAATGAAAACATGATGACAGGCATTTCACTCCACTACAAGAGCAACATGCCTAACTATTTTAACAGAGCTGCTGAAATTGAACGCCCATAGCAACTATTTCTTTTCGTTAGCCTACCAGATTAAATGTCTTTAAAGCCCATGGGGCAACTGGAACAGTTGTCTATAGGTCTGAATTAATTACACAGAATTTTTACTAGCACAATCTGTCTTTATTATGATATTGGTATGGATTAGAAACTCATGGCTGGTATTTTATATAATAATTGAATACTATGATGCAAAGCAATCAGAATTCTACATATGGCTGTATTTATGGTCCTAATCCATATTGGGTCTGGATGAAGTCAGAAATGGCAAGTTTTCAGAAGACTGTAGATCTGTTTACAAAGAGGATAATGTAAACGTGCGTTTGTACAGAGGCCCTAGATTTAACATGGTGAATTGCAGTGACTGGAGTGGAATGCTTCCCAGCCTGGGGAAAAACTAGCCCTGAGGGATTATGAGAGAAGAGCTGCGTGGCTCTGAATCCACGCTATGAACATGATCCAATGGCCATGAGTAAAGTGGCAGGTGGGTTCCCTGAAAGACACTTTCTCTCCATTCTCCCACTCTGGCCTCGAATGCAGATTTAGCTCATGTTTATGGGGCTGTAGCTTCAGGCAGCAGGAAGCTCACTGGTCCAGGCTCTGCGTCTTTCCACATGTGGCCCTGAGCTCCATTAAGGAACACTGGTGGCATCACATGGCAGGGCCACCTTTGGCACATAGCCATGAGAGTGTTAAGCTGGCAGCCCCGTTAGAGGGCAGAAAAAATTAAACCGGGGGTGTGGGGGGGGAAAGTAGAGAAAAATCATAGAATAAATTGGATGAGGAGGAGAAAATAGAAGGACAAGAGGAGAGAAAACAGGCAATGGCACCTGTGCCAAGTTGTGGCTCAAGGGACACGAAGGGTTTAGGGGAACAAGATTGGGACTTAAGTCCACCAGTTCAACACAAGAAAGAATTGGAAATCACTGTTATAATGTTAACATGCTCCACTAGTCATGCAAAGCCTCTGTTGTTAATTTAAGGAAATTCATATAGTATAAAGAGAGAAACATTACTCTCCAAATGAGGATGGTGACAAAGACGAGTCTTCCAGCCAGTGCAGTACATTTCAATTGATTAATATTTTTTGGAATCTCACTTAATTTTTCTCTATGCCAGTAAACTGGTGTAACCATGAACCAGAATTTCAAGTCCTTGAGAAGAACAGCAGTAAAATATCACAGTTCTCACTAGGACTTGTATCAATGTAGCAGGCTTTGCTGATTATGGTCTTTATGACCCTTGGGCATTTTGGTTTGTAATGTTACAGGACAATGATGAAAATTTGTGACTACAGAAAGCAACCTCTTTATGTACCTTTTACGTCACCTGATATGGAAGGCATCTACTCTAGTATGTTTTGTTATATCAACTGCTTCCAAAATGGACCAGGCAGACTTGTGTCCTGTGATATAATCAACTTGTAGAGACTCCTCAACTGGATAGATAAGCTAGACAACCTGATTAAATTCATATTAGAAAATAACAATTCTATCATATTTCATTTACTGTTACAAAAATGTATTGGATTAAATTCAGTCACACCTGTTTTACATATCACATAACATGGACTTTCAGCAATCTTAATTTATTTGGAAACAATATTTTCCTAGTTTAGTCAATGTCTTGTAGGGCTGAATCTTCTAAAGTGCCTCTAAAATTGTGGATATGGCATTCTGTGTATAAGCTTTTTGGGCATGCAAAACCTCAGACGTGTTAGCCCAAGTAGCATTTTTGCATGGAACTCAAGTAGCTATGTGTCTGACAATAAGATCTGTGAATGCAAACGCAAACTGCACTTGTGTATCAGAGTTTTGCATGTTAAAAGCACAAGGCTTGCTTCTGCAAAAGTCTACGCATGAGAGTAACTTTACACACATGAACTGTCTCATTGAAATTACTACTTACGTCTTTGCAGGACCGAGCCTTTTGTTGTGGATCATTATACCCATTGCTTTTGTGGTTGGGTTGAGGTCTGTTCTGAACATGTGACCACTAAAACATTTCATCTTATTTTAACACTGAACTGTATAAAAGAAACAGTGCCATCCTCAAATTTAGTCAGTTTCACAAAGTAAGTTAAGAGCAGTTTCAGATACCACAGCAGCACCAGTCTTCTTGCCAATTTTTTTTTTGGGGGGGGGGAGGGGGTTATTTTGAAATGTTTTCTCTCCAGTTACTATGTGAAAAGACACTGGAGACAAGAGGGAAAACTGACTGTAGTGAAACCGACTGTAATGAAACTGACTAGATACAGGTGCTATCAAGTGCGCAAAATAAGCAACAGAGAAAACTGACTACACACAAAGGGCTGTTAAATGCAGATAGAAAACAAGCTAAGAAAGAAAGAAAGAATCTCAGTTATTTCTTTGTTACTATTATGATTCCTTGTCTTAGGGCTGGTCCACACTAAGTCCCCAGTTCGAACTAAGGTACGCAACTTCAGCTACGTGGATAACGTAGCTGAAGTCGAAGTATCTTAGTTCGAACTTAAAGGCACTTACCGCGGGTCCACACGCGGCAGGCAGGCTCCCCCGTCGATTCCGCCTACTCCTCTCGCGGAGCAGGATTACCAGCGTCGACGGCGAGCACTTCCGGGATCGATTTATCGCGTCTAGACAAGACGCGATAAATCGATCCCAGAAGATAGATTGCTTGCTGCCGAACCAGCGGGTAAGTATAGACGTACCCTTAGCGTTGTGCAAAGAGACCTCAACCAGGAATGGAGCCCCATTAGGCTAGCCACTGTCCAAACATGTAGCAGGAGACATTCCCTGACCTGAAGAGTTTACAAGCTAAGTAATCAAAGCAGACAATGAGCTAGTCTACACTACCATGCTGCATCAGCATCAATGCAGCTGTAGCACATCTGGTGAGGACATGCTATGCCAAGGGTAGGCAGCCACTCTAATTTAAGGTTTCGTGTGCCAGTAATACATTTAAACGTTTTTAGGTCTCTTTCTATAAGGCTACAATAGATAACTAAACTATTGTTGTATGTAAAGTAAATAAGATTTTTAAAATGTTTAAGAAGCTTCATTTAAAATTAAATTAAAATGCAGAGCCCCCTGGACCGGTGGCCAGGACCCGGGCAGTGTGAGTGCCACTGAAAATCAGCTCCCATGCCGCCTTTTCACGCGTGCCATAGGTTGCCTACTCATGTGCTATGCCAACAGGAGAACATCTCCCACCGACATAGCATGGTCGGACACCACTTTAAGTCAATGTAACTTACGTCGCCCGGGGGGTAGCTTTTTCAGTGTAGACAAGTCCTATGTGTGGGAGGTGAAACACAAGCATAAAGAGGAGAACTGACTTGCCCAAGGTCAGTGGCAGAACTGGAAGTATAACCCAGGTCTCCTGACTACCTAGCCACCAGACTACACTGCCTCACTTGTTATTATAATGGTAGGTAAAAAAGATTTAGGCAGAAATGTGATGATTTTTTAAAAGTAAACAATGCCCCTTTCACAAAAACTGTTTCTTGCAATCGAATCAATTTGTTGTTTTTAAAAATGTAAGTTAGGGGATGGTTTTGTTTGTCTGTCTTTGTTTTTGAATGTCAGTAATTCCTAAAGGGCTGGATGACTCCTTGTTTGCATGGAACTCCTCTTAATGCACAGTACTTCAACTACCGTCAGCGAATATGTGCTGGAACTTTGTAGTAAAATCATGGGATTCTCTGAGCTTTTGCAGGATTCCTTGCAAGGTTTCCATAAAGTTACTTAGCTGTTTTGAGGAGCACTTTGCAGAGTCTGTATTGCAGATACCCACAATTTGCACACATTAAGCACTATTCTTAGCCAACGACGTCCTACCACCTACTTCCCTTGAATGGAATGGGAGAGTAATGAGTCTCCTTCAATGGAAATGAGCTCATTTTTAATGTGTGCAGTTTATAACCAGCTCATAATCTACTATTCAAAATTTGAAAAACTGTTTATGAATAATAGGAAAACACACCATCGTATATACCACCCAGCCATCCTGAGTACTGTTCACAGATGAGCTGTAATAATGATAATTATCAGCTTATCAAAATGGAATTTCAGTATGGCTGGGAGTCACCATACATCACTTTCATTTACGGTTACTCAACACTCCAGTTACAAACTCAGATTTTCAGGGTTTCATAACTAAAGCTATACATTTCTCTTGGTCTTCAGCTTGCTGAGCAAAGGTTCAACTTAGCATTGAGTTTAACTGTATTTGTTCTGTGCAGCTTGTTTGTAAGATGGACAGTGTATATATATAATGTCCCGTTTTGGTATATCCCTTTGCAGTCATAACTCAGGAATGGCTTGTTTTCCTGTGTTTTTCAAATCACTAACCATGCAGCTAGTGAGGCTGTAGTATTTTAAAAAGAGTAACAAAACAACAAAGATGGGATTTGCAAAATCACTCAGCGTTGACATAACTCTGATCCCACTGAAGTCAATGAGAATTTTACCATTGATTTCAGTAGGAGAAGTCAGGCCAATGCTGAGAGCTTTTGAAAATCCCATCTTAAATGTTGGAAAATCAGGGCACATATGCAAAAATATTTGTCCTAACTTGTTTTAATATATGCGGCTAATAGTGATGTGAATTGGTACAATATCTCTCACCAGTTCCTTCAAGTTCTTTAGCGTGTCTTACAAATATTTAGCATTTTCCAGTCAGAAGGCCCCCAAAGCACTTCACCCATTTAGAGCCTGATCCTGAAAGCACTTTTACACATAGATAACTCTGTTCACATCAGTAGACCCACAGAAGTCCTATGTGTATGTATTTGCAGAACAGGATCCTTCAATTGAAATGCAAATGATGCACATGGATCATTTAATCCATAACTGAAATTCAGCCACCTCTAGGGTAAAACACAGCAACTCTTCAGCAGCGCACAACAACACTGTCTACCAGGGACAGGAAGTGGATAACCTATGCAATTATCAGTTCAGGGAAAAACTAGAGAGACTGAATGTAATTATCTGATTTGGAACTTGGCCAGAACATCAGAGCTAATACCCTGTTCTTGCAAAATTGCCAGTGGAACGTTAATAACCACAAGTGGTCAGGATCTCTGCTTTACCTGACATGTGGCACCTCCAAACACAGCAGTGCCCCTTAGCTACACACATGAAATACCATGTTAACATTCTGCAAAATAGCTCCTTACTTGTTCAAAAATCTATTTTGTGGAAAGATGAGTGAGTAAAGGCATAAGAGTGGGATTTTCAAAAGCATTCACACTGGCCTAACTTCACTCCCACTGATGTGGGACTTCCACCACTGATTTCGATGCGAGCTGAGTTAAGCCAATACAGCACACTGTTAAAAGTCCTACCCCACAATCATAATTTACCCTCACTCCATGCCTGGAACTCCCATGAAGCTCAGAGAGAGGTCTGCACCAAGGGCAGTGGCACACACAGCGTCCGATAAAATGTAAAAGCTTTGCAACAGATTTTAAGTGCTGTTGTTAAAACGATGCAGATTTTAGAAGGTGACTAAAGCCTGCAACCACCCATGCACGGTTTTAACTCTACTCATGTGAGTAAATTTATACACTTGTGTAAATGTTTGCAGGATTGGGACCTAAGTTAATGGTCCATGGGTCTATCCTGAAGTTCCCTTCCTCCTGCAGAAGTCCCCACCAAAGGATCAGGCCTCAGAAAGGTAGCTAATATCTATCTTAGAAAATATGTCAATACATTCTACATTGTGGACAGCACACTGTTGAAAAGGAGTGGTTTGATCTGGTAAATAATATGGGCCTTAAAAATTGCTTCAATAATACTAAGATGTGTTTGCTTATTTAAATTATAGTGAAATGGCTTTGAAGGAGCTAGGTCATGCACTTCTCTGAGTATTGTCCCTGTGTGTCTTTCTGACTGCCTTGAAAGGTTCAGTTCTGCTTTCTTCTCACTCTTTGATTGGGGCGCACAAGTAACATAGAATTCTGCCCTAAAAATGTGATGTAACAGTGGAAAGTGGATTACACCTATAATATGCCTTTCTTTCAAAACTACATTTCCCTTCCTAATTTGTTTAGGATTTCCCTAATATTTCTTTGTTGAAATAATAAATGAAGTGGCATGAAATTAAGAAAAAAACAGTAGTGGGAAAATCCAGCCCTGATGTAAGCACCGGCTACACTGGAACTGCACTTGCATATACCAAGGCAGAAGTGGCCCTGCATCTTCCTTATTTTGCCCACAAACAAAGCTGTGCATGTGAGCACTAAGAGAGAACACATACACAGCTTGTTATTTGAGGGATCAGTTCTAAAAAGAATGAGAGAGGAATCTAAATCTAAGACCTACAAGAAAAGAAGAACTTTTTAAAAACGGAGTCATTTTCTGGAATTCCTTGTAACATTTCAAATACTTTATGTACTACAAAGTAATAATTCAAAAAGTAGACACTAATATGTTATGGCTCTGATTTAGCAAATCACTTAAGTATGTGCTTGACTTCAGTGGGGCATGAGCACATGCTTAAAGTTCAGCATGTGCTTAAGTGCTTTTCTGAATCACGGCCTATTTAAGCTAGTCTTGGAGTGTTTATTGCATTCAAAGGGAGACTACAGGTTGGGGCTCAGTGTGAATATGCAAAATGGGTAAATTCTCAATCTATATAATAAACAAATGGCATTCCTTATATTGTTGTATGTCTAAATGTTTTCATCTTGCAAAAGTCTTCCAAGAAAATAACTGAATCGCAACAATTGATTAATAAAACATTGCATTTGTAAACATTCATATTGAAGTAATTGGACTTGGGAAATTTTTCTGTAAATTCTAGTTTTATGTAGAAGGGCAAGACCTAGGGGAAAAGGAAAATGAGTATTAGCATGCTGGAGTTTATGCATAAGGATGGACGAAATCCTGCATTCTTCTACCATCAGTGACTTCAGTGGGAGTTTTGTCTGAGTAAGGAGTAAGTTATATAGAATGGCCAATATTTTCAAATACAGGTGCCTAAAATTAGCTACTTAAATCCATATTTAGGCACCAGTTTAACAAAACACTTAGGTGTATATTTCCCTTTAAACCAATACGCGCTACGAGTGCTCAGAAACTCTTAAAACTTGACTGGTTTTATTTAGGTGCCTACTTTTAAGCAATTTTATATACCACATAATTTGTAGATGATGAACCAGTGACAGAGAGATGTAAGCATTTCCAATTATCATAGCTTTCCCCAAAGTTAGCAGAACTGTTACCATATTTCACTGACTAGTTCACTTTGTAGAAGAACAAAGTAGAACCAAAAGGACTTGAGGTGCCTATGATGCTTCTGCATTTTTTGTTAGTACCTGGGTGGATAGTATAGTTGCATAAAACTGGTAGTTTGCCTTCCAAGGTGGTTTAAATAAACTTTATAGGAGAGCAGCCCATTATAGATTAATTCGTTCTGTATTTTTCTTTGTCTGACTCACTTAAAAACTCAATAATTAAGCAGTTACCAAACATGAAGATGCTTTATAAAAGCTTTTTTAAGTCTTTTTACTGGTACTCTTAAGGATCTTAATGATTCCTGTTGGGATAGCAGCAGAACAAAATTGCATTGAAGAGCTTAATTGGACAAGTTGTTTCTTTGTTACATTTGACAAATATACTGAATAGAATTTTTAAATCAGTCAGCTTTGTAAGTGAGGTTGGTTAGAGTTTAGTTAAATTTTGATTAGTGACATTAGTCTACCAGCAACTATTTTTGTGTTACTGTAAAACAATACACACTTTAACCTACTTCTAACCTAAATAAGTAGCAGTATGCTTATTTCCACCAATTACTTTTCTTGTTAAAACCTATTTATTCTTTAATCACAAATAATAGTATGACACAACAGTTATCATTTGCAGAGATTAAGTAATACAATTAAATGGAAGGCAGCAACTGCTCTACATTCAATTTTGGAACGCAGAGGGTGCTGAATCAGGGTAGTTATTTAACTTGTATGTTATACAAAGTTTGACATTGACTTAAGTCTGTAGTAACTGTTCCGCATGTCTTGAAACACTGCATTCAGAACCACACAAAACAGTACTTACTAGTATTGCAGTTTCTATGTGGACATCCTTGACACTCACACATGTTACATGCCAGACTGGTGCCACTGTAACTGATAAATGTGTTTGATCGTTTAACTCAATGAATTGGGATTGGGTCCCAATGCAAAGAAACAGCTTTGTGAGGTCAGTGTCAACTTCTATGCTGTTTTACTATTTCCTTCTGTTCTCCAGCATACAGCCGGCTTTTTAAGAAAGAGCCACGTGAAGGAGAATGAGAGTCAAGGTTACAGTAATCACGTCCAAAGCACTAGTGAGTTAGCAGCAGGGAGCGGCATCTTCAGTGATGTAGCTCGATAGCACCAGAAGCCAAGATTTCTACCTAAAATGTTGAAGTCGCTTAGACACGTGTTTGAAATTCCACCCTACAGAGTCATCCTGGTACTTAGCGAGATGAATCCCCGTCCCATAATATGGGGGGGGGGGGAGAGGGACAGAAACCGACCACTTCTGAACACGACGCGTCTGTGCAATAAGAGGAAAGCAATGCATGGCTTTAGTGTCGAATGAAATATATGCCGAGTTTGCAAAGCATTTAGTCTGCCTCTCCCCTTATTGTTTGCCCTTCACATGACATACATGGAGGGATGCATCAAGAGGGTGGCAAGAGACGCGGGTCAGCTGAAAACGCACCACGAACGTTTGCCCTGAAATGATTACTTGAACCTATCCGAATGATCATAAATTAACATACATGTTTGAGCGAAATCAATGAACAAATAAACATCAAACTTCACCTAGTTATAAAGTTGGCAGATTTCCACATCCCTCCTTTTTTTTAGCTAACCCCGGTCGAGTTTTTCCCCTCAACTCCGAATGCCACGATCATATTGCACCAATTCACCTGTTGCATAGTGCGAAAGCAGAATCCCCCTCCCCTCCTACACACATCCCACAGAAACTTAACAGAATCACCTTTCTGCAGCGCCAACTACGCGTGCTTCCCATAGGGTAGCCTACTAGCACCCTCTTACCTGCATGTGTCCTTGGTACATTCTGCTTTGCCTGGTTCGGATCCCTCTGAGGCCGACACGTTGTGGAAGGTTTTTTTTACAGTGCACTTGCAAAAAAAAATAATAAAGAAAGAAAGAAAGAAAAAAAGGGTGGGGGCAAGACTTAATGATTGTTTTTGCAAAGGGCTCAGTTTGTGCTGGAAGCTGCTGCTTTGTTGCTTTCAGCTGCCCCGGGTGACCCGAACTGCTTCCTTTTAATGCAGTGCTGCAAACTGCAAAGGAGCTGTTCCTTCTTGGGGTGCTGAGAGGGAAGGCAGGCAGGACTGAGGCACAAGGAGAGCAGGGAGCTTGCAATGCAAAGAGAGCACGAGGGGGAGGGAATGCAAACTCTTGCTCTCGCTGGAGCCTCTACAACTCTCCTCTCCTTTTCAGCCGAACTCTTTCTGGCTTTCTGCTTGGCTCCTTCATTGCTCTCCCTGTCCAAAGCGTCCCCTCCCGTACATCCTCCTCCTGGAGGGAACCACAGCCTCCCTCCCCTCCCCCTGCAGAGAAGGGAGCGCGCGGCATCCGGGGAACGTTCTCAAGAGCAGCGCGCGCGGCCAGTGAAGTGCCAGCGTTCTGCCTGCAAACCCAGAGAGGGAGAGAGGGAAAAGCTGGATCTAGGGGGATCCCGAGGGATCTCGCCGATTCCTGACGGTCTTTGGCCCCAAGCGCCCAAACTACTGCATCAAAAGAGCGAGTAAGTCTATCGGCTTGGACTGCACCAGAAAATATCCGGGCCCCGGAGTATCCTGGAGCACGAGCATCGCAAAAACCTGGAACTGGCACCAGGTTTCTGCTGGATCCAAGCACATTTTAGTCCCGAAAGCCCTTACAAGTATTCGGAAACCTAGCGGGAGAATGAGTGGACCCAGCTGCTCCCGTTGCACTGCAAAAGTCTAGATCAGAGGTTCCCAAAGTGGGCGATACCGCCCCCTGGGGGGCGCTGGAACGATCCAGGGGGGCAGTAGTAGCCTCGGGTGCAATTGGGGGGCGTTGAATAAAAATAAGGGGGCAGTGGAAGCATAAAGAAAGAATATAAGAAAATTTTGAAAAACCGTTCGTACATGTTTCATCTGTTGTGTAACATAGAGTTAAAGTTGTAGTGATTACTTTATTTTCCAAATAAATTCACAAATTATAACCGATCAGGTGTCAAGTCCGCCAACAGCTCTTAACAAGCAAGTGTTGGCAGGCGAGCGTGTCGCGCATTGTCGGGAAGTCCAGCATGCATCGGCAGGAATATGTGCGTGTAATGACTTGTTTACAATACGATACTATAAATAGGCGACATGTATGAAATCTAATTTAGATTGTTTCTTAATTGTGTAAAAAGCAGTTAACAATAGTGCAATAAGTATTTAAAATTTTTTATTCATATTCAATACCTTCGATCTTTACGGATTACGGATCACATACAAAGCAAATTGTATTATTGTTGTTTCAATAAAACAGCAATTTACACGTGAGTATTTTTATACATTTTCTTACATATCTACCATACGTTTCTGTGTCTCTAGTGCTTACTAATAATAAAATCGTAGCAGGCTTGTGTCGGTACAGTACTATTTGAAGTGTACAGTCAATATATTTGTCATATTTTTTATTACAATATTAACGAAAACGGGAATGAAATCGTAAAAAAACTGTTAACTATTAACATTTATTTATATCTATCGAATCATCTGTGTTAATTGGTAAATAAGGCGTGTGTTAATAAGGAACAATTATTTAAATAAGGGCAAACTAAATTAAAACTATTAACTGATTTTTAATTGCATATTGATTATTTTTAATTAATTATTTCTTGATAAATTTAGTTTGATATTTGACAGTTTAATATCAAATACATATATCTAATGCTGAGCAAAGAACAAAACCCAGTTTATTAGTTTCATTAGTATTTTAGTTTGGTTGTCTTTTGCCATCTTACGCAAAAACCACTGTATACCTGATGTCGTGGGCAATATTCTAATAACACATCTTCCTTTACTATATTGTAGGACGTAGGTAGAAATATAGATACATAAAAGAACACAAATTTGTCACTGCATCTTTCTGTTTGTTCGCTTAAAGAAGGTAGATTTCCAGGGGGGCGCTGAGTAATTTTTTTTCTGAAAAGGGGGGCGCTGAGTAATTTTTTTTCTGAAAAGGGGGCGGTAGGCCAAATAAGTTTGGGAACCTCTGGTCTAGATCCTGGTGCATTCAGAAGCATGAGCGTCACAAAAACCCGAGTATGGTGCATGGATCCTGCCAGAGCCAGCCAAGTTTTGGCCCTCACCCCCAAATACCATAGCCTGAATAGGGAACAAGGCCACTCACTCTTGCTGCAGCAAAACTAAATAAAGTAATTCAAGATCCCAGGACAGGAGTAATGCAAAAACCCCATCCAGCATATTGATGCAGGTGCAGTCTGCCAATTTTTGGTCCCAAGCCCCAAACTGTGCACTCTAAATGGAAAACAAGTGTAATCACTCTTATCCCACAGGAAAAATCTGGACCATAAATATATATCGGGCACCTGAATCCTGCCAATTTTTAAACCCAATCTCTCAAATTCTACTGTCTAAAGAAACAAAAAAAAAATGTAACCACAGTTATGAAAAAAATAAATACAGGCCCTCTGGCAAACTGGCTCAGAAAAACCACAACAAACATGTATTGGGCAGCTGGAGCTAGCAATGATTTGGCCATAAATCTCTACATTCTATGATAAAAATACAGAACATAAGAATGGTCATACTGGGTCAGACCAATGATCCATCTATCCCAGTATCCTGTTTTCTGACAGTGGCCAATGACAGATGCTTCCGTGGGAATGAACAGATCAGGGCAATTATCAAGTGATCCATCCCCTGTTGTCCACTCCCAGTTTCTGGCAGTTAGAGGTTTAGGACACCCATACTATGGGATTGAATCCCTGATCATCTTGGCTAATAGCCATTGATGGACATATCCTCCATGACATTATCTAATTATTTTTTTAACCCTGTTATAGATTTGGCCTTCACAACGTCCCCTGGCAACAAGTTCCACAGTACACCCCTACCCCGATATAACGCGACCCGATATAACACGAATTCGGATATAACGCTCCAGGGGGAGAAGGGGGCTGCGCACTCCAGTGGATCAAAGCAAGTTTGATATAACGCGGTTTCACCTATAACGCGCTAAGATTTTTTGGCTCCTGAGGACAGCATTATATCGGGGTAGAGGTGTACTTCTTTTTGTTTGTATTAAACCTGCTGCCTATTAATCTCATTGGGTGATCCCTGGTTCATGTGTTATGTGAAGGGGTAAATAACACTCCCCTATTCACTTTCTCCACACCAGTCACGATTTTATAGACCTCTATCATATCCCCCCCTTAGTCGTCTTTTTTCCAAGCTGAACAGTCCCAGTCTTTTTAATCTCTCCTCATATGGAAGCTGTTCCATACCCCTCATCATTGTTGTTGTATCTTTTCCAATTCTAATAGATCTTTTTTGAGATGGGGTGACCAGACTTGCACACAATATTCAAGATGTGGGCATACCATGGATTTATATAGAGGCATTATGATATTTTCTGTCTTATTATTTATCCCTTTCCTAATGGTTCCTAACGTTCTGTTTGCTTTTTTTACTGCTGCTGCACATTGAGTGGATGTTTTCAGAGAACTGTCCACAATGACCAAGTAGCTCCCAACCCACTGTACAAATCTGGTCCTTGAGCACATGAGCACTTGAAAAATCCAAATATGGACCTGGATCCAGCAAGGTCTAGCCCATTTTTTCACATAGACCTCCATAATTTTACCTTCTAGATAGACAGCAAAGGTAGAATCCTGTTACATCAGATAAACTTGTATCCAATACGCTAAGATTTTCAAAGGAATCTAACGGATTTAGACACACATTTTCTATTAAAAGGTGTTTAAAAATTAACAAAGGCGTTTGTTTAAATCAGCTTTGAAAATATCAAAAAGTCAAGGGTTGATGAGTTTAAACCACTTCTAAAGTGATCATCAAGACCTGCTAAGCAAATCTGACTGCCAATTTTCAGTGTTATAGTATGGAATTTGGCTGTATCTATAAAGCTCAAGATAAAAGATTTAGGTTATTATAGCTTCTCTTGAAATATAATGCATTGGATATAAGTATCTCTGATGGAAAAAGTTAGCTACACTTGCTCTAAATCTGGAAGGAAATATTGGGGAATACAGTATAGGTGAAAAAATGGACTAAACCTTTCAGTATCCAGGTCCAAGTGCTAGATGTATGTCTTTGAAATTATATTGAGCAGAGAAGTATTGAGGGGCTGTATTTTTTTGCAATGGAATTGGAGCAGCTGCACTCCTTCTCTGTTTAACTGGTGGAATTTTAGGGAGTAGGATATAAACTAGCTGGATGGAGTAGGGATCCAGGTGCCAGAAACGTTTTTTGCAGTGTTGCTGTGCAAATTTGCTGCAGGGTCTGGATTTTGTTGAGGCATAGGAAATTGCTACTTTTTTGCCAATTTGAAAAAATGCTGGAGATTGGGGTTAAAAATTGGCAGGATCCAGCTAACAGCTATGCATTTTTCCAATGCAATTAGGCCAGAATACATCAGGAGCCAGATTTTTCCTGTAGAGTAGGAGCAGCTACACTTATTTTCTATTTAGAGCACAGTTTTTGGTCCCAAACCCTAAATTGTGCTAAGATCCAGTTGGATCCATTTGTCAGATTTGAGTTTTTACAGTGCTCGTGGGCCAGTATTCCAGGGTCATGACTTTTTGGTGCAGTTCATAGAATCATAGAATATCAGTGTTGGAAGGGACCTCAGGAGGTCATCTAGTCCAACCTCCTGCTCAAAGCAGGACCAATCCCCAGACAGATTTTTGCCCCCGATCCTTAAATGGCCCCTCAAGGATTGAACTCACAATTAGCAGGCTAATGCTCAAACCACTGAACTATCCCTCCCCCTACAGTTGGAGGGACTGTATTTGTTCTCTAGTCATAGCATGGCATTTGGGGGTTCGGTCCAAAAATTGAACTAATCTGGTGAGATCCATGTGCCAGATCTAGGTTTCTGTGGCACTCATGCATAGGGGTATGTTGGGATATAGAGTTTTTGGTGCAGCAGGCCTGGGTAGATTTTTTCCCTATTTTGACGGTACAACTTGAGTGTTGGTGCCAGAAGTTGGCAAGATGTGGCAAATCAGCAGGATCCAGGTTGTTCCAGCTTTTATCTTTTTCCCTGGGTTGGGAGCTTAAACACTTGGCACCAGCTGGCAAGGAGGCTGAGAAAGCAGCAGTCAGTGGTGTGCAGTGGAGAGACTGAGGGAGATCAAGATGCATGCAAAGATAGATGGATGGTTGTAGTTTCTTGCTGGGGAGCTGTTCTCTAAATGTCTTTTCGTGCGAAGGCAAAATATAAAACACACACACACACACACACACACACACACACACACACACACACACTGCTCTACCAGTTTAAACTCTGTCACTGCTCTATCTCTTTGCAAGTACTTATTTCATCAGAAGTAGCAGCAACAGAAAGGCTGTTTCTCTCTCCATCTGTTCGTAACCCAAAACCAAAGCATGATATTTATTGCTCAGTCACTGTGGTTGTAAAAATGCATGAAGGGTGGAGGAACGGATAGCATTACTGTACTATGCAATTTTGAACTGTAAAAATAAAGGCAGGGCTCTTTGCAGCAAAGGAAAAGGTGAGTGCTGCAATACATGCTGTTCTGTGCTCCTGCTCTACATGTGAATGTAAGGGATTGATTTGTCTTGTGAAGTTTTTATCGCAAATGGTTCTGTTTGTAGAAAAGTGCTGTTGGTTCCCCGTTTGGTCTCTGTGTGTGGCATCACTGTTGTTTGAAGCAGTGATGTCTGTGTGCTCTGATGTTCTCTCTAAGGCTGGTTGTTATGGCAAAAAAAAAGTCATGGTAAAAATAATGCAAAAGTCATAATGCTTGTTAAAAAAGGGAAAAGTCACCACATGGCTCACCATATTTTAATTCATACTAAATTGTCATGAAAAATTATACAAAATGTCAAGTAAAAATCCTTTCTTTTACAATAAAATGCTCAGGATAAGATTTTCAAAAACACCTAAGGAAGTTAAGAACTCAGAGCCAGATTTTTAAAGGTATTAGATGCCTAAAGATGCAGATAAGTTCCTTGTGTGATTTTCAAAAGCATCTAGACACCTCTCTGCATCTTTAGGCGTCTAAATATCTTTAAAATCTGTCCCTCGGCCTCTAATGAAAGTCCCATTGACTTTGACTGAGAGTTGGATACCTAATTCCTTTAGGCCTCTTTAAATATCCCAGCCTTAACATTTAACTAGTAGTTTAAAATCATTAAAATCTGAACCTTCACTACAGTGGAGGACCAAATTAGTAACAATTAATGGAGTTTTGCTCAGTCAAGAGCTGTCTGGGGTGACAAAACCCATGGCTTCTACAAAAAAAAATTGACAAGTCATGATTTTTCTTGTGGAAGTCAGAGCCATGACAAACAGAGACATAAGCTCTGATTAAGAAAAGGACTTACAAATGCTTCATTTTAAATATGTGCTTAAGTGTCCTTTTCTAAGTTGGGGCCTTTAGTTAACTGTGAATGCCATGAGTACCCAAAGCAGTAACATTATTTCCCACAACAAGTGGTCAACCAGAAATTTCCTTTATGTAAATTGATGGTGATACTTATCCAAACAGAAATCAACCATTGATCATACAGTGCTGTGCTCTAAGAATCTCAGAAGCAAGGGCTGGACAAAACCTTTTATAATGCAGGTCCAAGCCCTGCACCTACTGCAGATTATTCCCTACATCATTCCTCTGAGTTTTGTATCTGATCGCTGTGAATCTTTTGACACTTCTCGTATTGGACATTGTATTAAATTGTTGACATCCCAAGATAACATACATCTAGCCAGTGATTTGTGGATCATGGTTAGCTTGGCAATAGATACTGATCTATTGATTTGTTAAATCGTAAATGAAAGATCTGGCACTTATACTTTATATAAAACATCAGTCTGTGAACAAATGTAACCATGGATATAAGAATTTAATTTGCTTAAATGGAGATTCTGTAGGTTCACTTAGGCCCAGCATATAAAGTTTGTTGGGAAAGACCTTTAAAAACACTAATATAAATAAACACTTGCATGTTTTTTTTTAATTCAGTGAAAATCAGATGTTTTGTTTGGATGTAAACAATTTCTCATTTGCAAACCAAAGGATTCATCATTGGCCCAGTTTGTGAGAACTCGAAAATGAAACTGACTCAAAACAAGTTTGAAATTAATGAGTCTGTTTTCAAAGTCTAGCCCAGTGCAAACATTAAAAAGCACAAATCATTAATAAATCAAAATTTTAAATTTTTAACAGTTGTAGGGGTTATTAATAACATAGGGAATAAACCTGACAAAGTCCCTTTAAATTTAACATTAATTATATAATTTGCTTTATAATAGGTATTGGTATTTATAATATTCATTGGTCTATATTATAAGTGTTACAGGTATGGATCAAGTTCTAATTAGATCATATATAGATATTCACACATTGATCACTTATGTTTACATGGTCTTTGTGTGTTCGTGAGATGTGTACAAGAACTGCTGTTCTTGTAAAATTTACAGAATATAGTGAATGGGTAACTCTGAACCATACCTGGTCTTCACATAATTTTAAAATATAAATATTATTAAGGATGCAGATACTACTTTTAACAAACATGGCTTGAAGTAGAAACCGCAAATCATAACGAGAAACAGGATTTACATGAGAAACAGTCTCTGGATAAAATATTAAGGGATTGTTTCTCCATTCTATGGCACCATTTGTGTACTGGTGTAACTCCACTTAAATCAATGGATATTGGCATAGAACTGGTGCAGCAGACTGGAGAATCCAGCCCCGATTAAGTTAGTAACCAGTATAATTACCAGCTCCACAGTCCTGATTCAGGCAAAGCTTCCATTGACTTCAGTAGGAATTCTCTGCATAGGAACTGTGGGGTAGAATTCATGATGATACATGGTACTGGTGAGAAGTTGTAACTCACTTGCTAATTGTGGGGCCCTGAGTCAAGGGCTAGTGCCTACTCAGGCAAAGCTCCACTGAATTCAATGGCAGAGTTGCCTAAATAAGGACTGCAGGACCTGGCCTATGCTCTCTGTTCAAGCCTTTAAAAATAATCAGTTGAGAGGAAGGAAGAATCACTTCCATATAGTCTGTTAAATGTTCCAGCCCACATCGAAGCATAGCAATTGAAGACAAGAAAACTCTTTTAAGATGTCTACTGAGACCATCCTCCTAGCAACGCAGGACTGTTCTCTACAATAACACCATATTTACTATTGTTTATCTAGCCTTGTATTTAATTTCTTACCAGATGGGCTTTCTTCCCGTGGGAGCTGTTTTCACAAATTAATGCGTACCAGGATTCCTTGTAACAACAGAAAAAAGTTTTGAGACGCCCCCCACCCCTTCCTATCCAGCCATAAAGAAAGGAAGTGCGATTGCAAACTTTCCTTCCCCATAAACCTGTTTGTGACCCCAAGGAAGTTATGATCCCAATGGCGACAGCCGAAAGCAGCTCACTGTCAGGAAGCTTTTCCTGATATTGGGCCCAGTCCCGCTTCCATTGAAATCAATGGTACAACTTCTATTTACTCCAATGATTGAGGAATACTCATATGAGTAAGGATTGCGGGATCAGACCCTAAATCAGGCACTCCTTCTACACAACACTTTTTACATGCATTTGCAAAATGTTTTTCACAAGGCATTTATGACATGACTTGATTTCCCCCTCTTAATTCCATGTGAAACAGAGGACCTTCACCTCTGCCTTCCATCTTGGCAGTCTCTTGCTGCAGTCTCAGTTTCTTCCCATGTCATCTTGATAGCTTTCAGTTCTGCTCCTGTGATGTGTTTACAAGTTCTCTTTGGTCTACCCTGCTTCCTCTTGTCCTTGGGATTCCAGTCCAATGCCTGTCTTGTTATGTTATTCAGTTCTGTCCTCTATGTGTATCCTAGCCATCTCCATTTTCGTTCCATAATTTCCTGTGATATCCTCCTACTTAATTTAGTTTGGCATTAGGGAAATTATTTAAATAGCAAGACTTATTTAGAGAAAGCACTAATGAAAATCTCCTTTTAATGATTGTTGGGAATGTTATCATCATGTTTACATAAGTTATAATT
Organism: Chrysemys picta bellii; assembly: GCF_011386835.1. NCBI lineage: Eukaryota > Metazoa > Chordata > Testudines > Emydidae > Chrysemys > Chrysemys picta. The sequence goes on along the minus strand of NC_088799.1, from coordinate 10,788,795 downwards.
ACAAAATATTGCTAAAAATATGCCATGTAGCGCCAGCAGCTGAAATGTACTGGATTCCCAAACAGTGCCGAGAAACAGCCTCACATGATTACTTAAGTTTTTTTTTGCTCTGATTATTACTTTTGTAGAATTACAGAGATGCTTTGCATTCTTGCAGTTTAATGAGATCTCATCCCCTGATGGTGTCTGATAATACAGATGATCTGTATCCCTCTTACAAACATTAACAGCTTCATCATTTGTTACACTTGGCTAAGCCTGAGAATCCATTGGTTACAATAAAGCATCCATATATAACCACTGTACAAAAATACATAAGGGATTGCAGCAGCGAGGGGTTTAATGTTACATAAATTGTAGGTAGCACAAATAAGAAGGTTATGGGAAATAGTTTGTATGACACTCAGTTTAGGATGAAGGAGGTAGACTATATCTGACAACTTAGAAATATTTTTCTTGCAATGTGAATATCCAAGTAATTTCTGAAGTATTCCAATAATACAGAACAAAAGAATAATATCTAGCTCTTATATAGCACTTTTCATCTGTACATCTCAAAACACTATACAAAGGAGATAAGTATCATTATTCCCATTTTACAGCTGGGGAAACTGAGACACAGAAAGTTGAGTTCCATTCCAACAGTAGTGCAGGAGGATGTTAAACAGCAGCTACTAATGTTAGACATTTTAAAATCAGCATCGATCCAGATAACTTTTGCAGCCAAGAATTTTAGAAGAGGTGGCCAAGGAGCTCTCTGGACCATTAATATTGATTTTCAATACATCTTGGAATACTGGAGGAGTTCCAGAGGACTGGAAGAAAGTTAATGTTTGTGCCAATATTTTAAAAAGGTAAATGGGATGACCGAATAATTACACACTGGTTAGTCTGACATCAGTCCTTGGCAAAATAATGAAATGGCTGATATGGGACTCAATTAATAAAGAATTAAAGAGGGTAATGTAATTAATGGCAATCAACATGGGTTTATGGAAAAATAGATCTTGTCAAACTAACTTGATATCTTTTTTTTTGGATGACATTACAAGTTTGATAAAGGTAACAGTGTTGATGTAATATACTTAGACTTCTGGAAGGCTGACTTACTTCACATGGTATCATACAACATTTTGATTAAGAAACTAGAACTATACTAATTCATCCTGGTACACATTAAATGGATTAAAAACTGGCTAACTCATAGGTCTCAAAATGTAATTGTGAATGGGGAATCATCACTGAACAGGTATGTCGCTAATGGGGTCCTGCAGAGATTGATTCTTGGCCCTACACAAGTTAAAGTTTTTATCAATGACCTGGAATAAAACACAAAATCATCACTGGTGAAGTTTACAGATAAACACAAAGATTGGGAGACTGGTAAGTAATGAAGAGGTTAGGTCACTGATACAGTAATCTGGATTTTTTTGATAAATTGGGTGCATGAAAACAGTATGTGTTTTAATATATGACTTAAATGTGTTTCAGAGTCATATATCTGAGAACAAAGAAAGCATGTCATACTCAGGGCCGGTGCAAGGATGTTTCACGCCCTAGGCGAAACTTCCACCTTGCGCCCTCTCCCCTCCCCGAGCCCTGCGGCAGCTCCCCGCCCTGAGGTGCCCCCCTGCAGCAGCTCCCCCCCCCCCCCCGGCCCGGGGAGCCGTGTGGCAGCTCCCTACCCCAGCTCACCTCTGCTCCGCCTCCTCCCCGAGCACGCCGTCACTGCTCCACTTTTCCTGCCTCTCAGGCTTGCGGTGCCAATAAGCTGTTTGGCGCTGCAAGCCTGGGAGGGAGAGAAGCAGAGTGGGGCGGCGTGCTCAGGGGAGGAGGTGGAGCAGAGGTGAGCTGGGGCAGGGAGTTCCCCTGCGGGCCGCCTCCCCCCCCTTACTTGCTGCAGGCGGCCCTCCCCGCGCCCACCTACCCCCAGCTCCCTCCGCCTAAATGCCGCCGACGACCGGGGTGGCTGAAGATCCGGCTGCTGTGGTTGCCGCTGAAGAAAATGCCGCCCCCCAAATGCTAGTGCCCTAGGCGACTGCCTAGGTGGCCTAATAGGTTGCACTGGCCCTGGTCATACTCATAGGATGGGGGACTCTATCCTGCGAAGCAGTGACTCTGAAAATGACTTGGGGATTCATGGTGTATAATCAGCAGAACATGAGTTCCATGTTCCACAGTATGAAGCTGTGACCAAATGAGCTAATGTGATCCTTGGATAAATAAATAGGAATATCAAGTAGGAGCAGGGAGGTTATATTACCTCTGTATTTGGCACTGGTGTGATTGCTACTAGGGTATTGTGTCCAATTCTGGTGTCTAAAATGGTCCCCACTGGCTCTTGGAGCCTTCAGTATTGAGCTAGGGGTTTGTACTTAAATTGCTGAGTTTACATCTTGCTAGGGTGACCATATTTCCAAAGGGAAAATGGGACACAGCGTGGGGCTAGCCCAAGCACCTCCTCTCCCCTTCCTGTGCCCGAGCCACTCACCCACACACCCCTACCCACGCGGGGCTGGCTTTGCTGCTCACCCAAGCCTTGCCTGCCCCCACCATGCCAGGCTGGGGCTGCTCCCTTGAGCCCTGCCTCCCCCCCGCCCCGCCGTGCAGGACTGGCATTGCTGCTTGCCCCCCACCACGTTCCTCTGCACCCCACTTTTTGACAAAAGTGGGCATTTGTCCCATTTGTTCTTGCCAAATGAGCAAGTTGACAAGAGCAAACAACACAAATGCCCACTTTTGCCAAAAGAATCAGGACAACCGGGACAGGTCTTAAAAGGAACTGTCCCGGCCAAAATGGGACGGATGGTCACGCTACATCATGCATATTCAATTCTATTCTACATGGGAGAAATTCTTAATGATGGATTCTTTCTTTTTGCCCTGAAGCAACCCAAAGCATCTCAACTGGGGATGTAATAAAATCCCTGTCATAGAGAGTTCGGGACAGAGACAATGGTAATTGATATCAGGAAAATATGCATCCTTGAAAGGGAGGAGCATAATGAAAGATGTTCTGGGATCTGATCCAAAAAAATCCTGAGCATTGGCAACTTTCAGCACATTAATGGGCCAAATCCTAATCGCCTTACTCAGTTGCCTGATCCTGAGAGGTGCGGTCAGGCATAGGTCCAAGTGGGTCAAATCCTGAGTGACTCAGTTTTTATCCAGACCAACTCCCATTATTGGGTAACCTTTATATAGTGTGAAATACACCCCAGTGCTGTGGTGTGGAGATCCAGCACCAGGACCTCTGTACTATTTATTTCTGCTTTGAAGCTGGACAGGGAGCCATCAGTGAACCAACCACACAGGGGTACATGGATACTTTTCATGCTGAATATTGGGTATCTCCATGCCATCCTCACATAAGCTGGCGTGGATGACTTAGAAGGAGGCCAACCAAGGGAAGAACAACTGGATTACCATTTATATGGTTCCAGTAGCTCTAGCACCCCCACAAGTAGTGCAGACGGGCTGTGGCTTCCATTCCAGGTTGGAGCAGCAGCCTGTGAGGCCGGTGGAGGATTGTGTGGCAGCTCTGTACTGAACCAAGGTTTGAAGGGCATGAATTTCATTTCCACAGCTCACCTGTGCAGAGCCAGATCAGGAATTACCTTTTAGGGGTGAAATTTGCTCATGCGCAAAAAGGCCTTTCCACAACTTAAGTCCTAAAATTGGACTAAAGTGGGACTTAATGGTGCATTAGACTGGTGTTAGCCCCCTGCACAGGGGTGAATTTCACCCCAGTGAATCATAGCACAGGCTAAACATGCCAGACTAGATTACCCCAAAGTAAACACATGGTTTACTCATCTTATGTCTCTTCTGCCATTCAGCTCATGGTTTTATGGCTACAGTGGTGCCCCTTAAGTGACTGTATTTATTCCAAAGCCACTCATTTTTCCTATATGGAAGAATGCTCTATCGCTTGGCTATTCATAAGACATCAACAAAATAGCTGTTCTGAAGTCTTGGGATATGTTAATTGCAACAGTGATGGTAGCTATGCAAGCTTTTGCATACAGCAGTGTCTGTGAAGTTTTCCCTGGTTCCTAAGGATTTTTCACCAACTGGGTTGGATTATCAATAGTCATTTTATTTTTTTAACACATTAAGATAGGCATAAGTGTAACTTATCCTTTCTGTGTGTTGGAAATGTCTCCAATTTTTGACAGCTTGGAAACAAATGATTAAAGTGCACAGTAGGGCTGTGAAATCTGTCTTTTGATACATTAATGATTTGAAAGTTCACCCCTGGCTTATTTCAGTGTTTCAGGTATTACAAGACTCCTTTAGGACTGACTTCATTTACATATGAAAATGAAAGACCTTCATACTTAAAAAGAGCTGGAGAAAGTGTTAAGTTTTGGCTTTGGGCTAGCTTTACGACCTCTGCCACCATCACCAACAAAAAGAGAGGGAGATTCAGAGGGGGAGATTTTCAAAGGCACCTAAGGGATTTAGGAGTCCAAGTCCTATGGAAAGCTATGGACTTATGCTTCTGAGTGCATGATTTTCAGAGGGATTTGGCATCTAACACTCACTGATTTCAATGAGAGTTAGGGGCCTGAACACCATTAAAATCTGGTTGTGAGTATCTCAGGTGAAAAGGCTCCCACACAGTCTATTGAAAGTCTCCCACACAATCTCTAAAAAACCTGCTCATTATTTCAAATAGCCTGTTTGAAAGTGATTCTGTGGTGTCTGTGTTGTTGAGGGCAAATAAGGCACCAGAGCAAACCTTTAAAAGAAAACTCTTCAGATGAGCTTGTTACTAACATCTCCTCTGTTTCCGTTTTCACTGTTCACTTTCTATGCACTTTTTAAAGTGAAATGTTGACCCTTTCTGTCATTTTCAGAAAGAAAAAGTGTCTCACAGAGAAGTGTGTTATAGCGAGGAACGCCTGGGTTCTAATCTAACACTGATCCTGTATGGCTTTGATCAAATGACTCAATCTCTCTGTCAGTTTCCCCAACTGTAAAATGGGGGTTTAGTTGTTTGTGTCACAGGGATGTTGTTAATTGCTAGTGATCATTATTGTTTGACATATCATCTGGCTATGTGTAAGGGGACTTTTGTCCCCTTACTAAAACTCAGTAAGGGTGTTTTGGTTGGCTAGCTCCCAGTACCAAAAGTAAGGGGAAGGGTCAATGGGAAATCAGGACCCTGAGACTGACAGTCCCCAGGAACAATGGGGAGAGGCCAGTGCTCCAGGTCAGCCTGACTGACAGGGCGGGCAGGCTAATCAGGGAGTCAGGAGGCCAGGGGGGTCCCGTCCTCTGTGTGAGCTGGAATTGCCTGGGTCAGTCAGAGTGGGGCCGAGCTAAGGAGAAAGCAGGGGCCCGAGCTGAGCTGGGGAGCAGGGCCGTGCCAGCCAGAGGGGCCAGACAAGCAGCCCAGGAAGCAGGTCAGTGCTGGGAGCGGAGTCACAGAAGCAGCCCAGAGAGCAGACCTATGCTGGGAGCAGAGCTGCAGCAACCAGAGCCAGAGGGGCCAGACAAGCAGCCCAGGGAGCTGAAGACAGAGCAGCAGCAGCAGCCGTGCCGAGGCCGAGTGGTGGAGCTGGAGCTGAGGCAGAGTAGAGCTGGGCCTGGAGCAGTCCAGAGCCAGGTGCGGTGAGCAGCTGTGGGGAGAGAGAGAGAGACCCTGGGCAGTGGGCCCAGCACAGGAAAATGCCCCCAGTCAAGACACCCTGCAGGCCAGAGTTGGAGGGGGATCGTAACCCAAATGGGGAGGGGGTGACGCTGGGAAGAAGGGTCCTGCCACCTAGATCCTGAGAGCATGTGGCCACCGCCAGAGCAAGTGTCCGACCCGCAGCATCCCTGCAGGACAGCCAGGGCCTGAGAAGGAGGCCTGGGCCATGTGAGGAACAGACTGAACTTCACTTACATTCCAGAGACGCTGGTTGTGATGTCCCCATGCCACAGAGCGAGGTGATGTGTTTTCCTTTAACTTTTCCCATTTTTCCCTTATTTTTTAAATTGATTGCTGTTTAATAAATTGTATTTGCTTTGAACTGTATGTAACGATCAGTGGGTCAGGAAAGCATCCAGTGCAGAAAGAGCACCCCGGAATGGGGACACCCTAGCCCCTTCCCTAAGTGACCATGACAAGGTTGGGAGTCAAGCCCCCCAGGAATCCTGGGCCCAGCCTTGTTGGGGTTAAGAGGATTCTGCCACACAGGAGAGTGAAAGGGAAGCCCCCCAAGGTCAGGCAGGCCTCTGGGTAAAGGAAGTGGGAGCAAGGACTCAGATCCTTTCGCTAGCCCATTTCACCGGGGTAGTGTATAAGCCAGGAAAGTTCCCCACAATAGCAGGATATGGTTAGTAGTGGACTCCTGATTCAGAAGCTTGCAAAGCAGTCGTTATTAGAAAGGAGGAATATTTACAAATGGAAGCATATATAGTTGAAAGGCTAAAAGAGCAAAGGGTTCTAAGCACAAACACGTCATCTTCCAATAAGTATTTCTGATAGCGTAACATTTTACCACTACAACAATTGTGAATATCCAGGGCAGATCTTCAGCTGGTGTAAATTGTCATCACCCCATTTAAATAAATGGACAACAATTTTCCCTAGCTCAGGATCTGATCCCTAGCGAATAGCTCTGCCTCATTATAGGAAATTAATCCCTTTGCAGAGTGCTATTCACCACTAAAACCCATTTAAGCCTTATTTGGAGGGCTTAAAGTGGTGAGTAGGCCTGGGGCTGAGGTGAATTTCACCCACTGTGATTCTGGACACTTTAAGGTAAAGACAAACAACATATGGTCCAAACAGAAATGGAAAAGTCTTTACTAAACAGTGTGAAAGAAGACTCGTATAGCTTGAGGCACTATGATTAAGACATAACACTACAATTCCTCTGAGGGGAAATAATACGTGGAAAGTATCGGTGATGAAGACATCATTTGTGGCAGATGCACCCATTGACTGGCACAGGGAACAGGAGAAAGGTGAAGATGAGGACAGAGGTAGCAAGGGAGAGGAGAAGAGTGCAATGCGTAATGGGTGTGGGAGATTTGGTTAGAGCAGTACATGGGGGTAACCAGTGATGGAGGGGTCAAATAGATGAATGAAAAATGCAGAGCTGATGTCTGAAGCCTGGTGGGCATGTGGAGGACTTCTGTTGTCTAGGTCTGCTTTTGCTTATGCTAACAACAAGAGCCCCCGAGGAGCCTCCTAGCGGTATGGGGGGTTAGGGTTGAATTTTTTACTCTTCTCTTCCTCCCTTCTTTTTACCTGCTACACCAACCTTGCTTGATTAAGCTGATTACTATCATGCTGGAGACAATTTGCAGAGAGGTTCAACTATTCTCTTTGACCAAGATGCTCTAAACATCCTGATCCTTCTATCTGAAGTAGGGAGTGATTTCAAACAAAACGCATGCATTATGACAGACAGGGATGGGCAATCTCTGGTTGCTAAGGGAAACCTTCCTTCCTTCCTTATGTGTATACCTGGGGCAGACAAGGTACAGAATTCCTATTTGCTGTGTAAGCCCATTCTCCCAACAGCTGGTGCTGGGATGCTTCTATCCTAGACTTGGAGTCTCTTCATAAATAATAGCAAGCACATTACTGCTCAGGCATTGTTCTTTGCAACTCATGCAAACCTGCACTTGAAAACCCATTCATACAAAACTTAATTTCTCAATGTTTTTGTTAAGGAGTCATAAAAAAAAACATTTCCACTCTCTACAATACAGAAATCTTTGCTCTGGTTATGCCTGTGAAACCCCTAATGGGTTCAATTCAGACTTTGTGATTCTTTTCATGGTAACAGATTGTGTTATCACTATACAAAAACTGTGAAGTAAGAAGTTGACAGGGATCAAAATACCTATTGTACCAGTATCTGGCTCCTCTTGCATTACAGGGATGTTAGGTCTAGTGTCCAGGCCAAATTCCACCTTAGGGCAAGTCTACACTGCAAAATTAAGTCAACCTAAGTGATGTCGATGTACAGCCACCACAGTAATTAAACTGCTTTTGCAGGTCCACACTATGCTGCTTGTGTCAGCGATGCACATCCTCACCAGGAGTGCTTGCACTGATTTAACTGCCAGTGTGGGGCATTGTGGGATGGCTTCTGAAAGGCAGCAACAGTTGATGTAAGTAATAAAGTGTCTATGCTGACACTGCATCAACCTAACTACATCGACCTAAGCGCTACGCCTCTCGCGGAGGTGGAGCTATTAAGTCGGCATAGCGGGTGAGTTACATTGGTGGGAACTACATTTTAGTGTAGACGCTTACAGAGTTAGGTCGACATAAGCTGCCTTTTGTTGACCTAACTCTGTGGTGTAGAGCAGGCCTTAAAGTAATTATATTCTGCCCATCTAAATTCCACCTCCTTCCCAGCACTTCAGCTGGGTACAGTACTTTTCACTACCTGTCATAAACCATTGTGTCGTTATTGTGTGCTGTTAAACAACTATTGAATTCCACCCAGAGCTTCTAACTCCATTTCAGTGTAGGCTAAATGATCCCTATTATATAATCTGTATATCCATTTGCACAGCACTTTAGGATCTGTTGGGATCAGGGCCGGCTCCAGGCACCAGCGCAGCAAGCAGGTGCCTGGGGCGGCCAATGAAGAGGGGGGTGGCACGTCCGGCTGTTCGGTGGCAATTCGGCAGCGGGGCCGTCACTCCCTCTCAGAGCGAAGGACCTGCCGCCGTAGAATGAAGCGGCGGTATAGCTGCTGCCAATCGCGGCTTTTTTTTTTTTTTTTTTTGCTGCTTGGGGCGGCAAAAACGCTAGAGCCGGCCCTGGTTGGGATAAAGTGTATATACATGTAAGTTACTGTTACATTATCCGCTCCTGATAGTTATATAATTCCAGGTACAAACATGAAGAAATAATCAAATTTATTTAATGCTTTCTTTATGGGCACTGTACATTCAATATGTTTTTACATGTGTTTCTATTGCAGTATGTAAGTGAAAAATGTGTTTCAGACTTTAAAATGTCCTCATGATCCTAAACAAATCTAAAACCCCACCAAGGCAGGAGTTGCAGATCTATAAAGATCCCAGCTCTTTAGCTAAGTAATACAATACAAATACTTTGTATTTCTGAGACATTTTGTCTCAGCGTCTCAAAACATTTTATACATATTAATGAATTTAGCCTTGCATTATTGTTGTGAGGTGGGTAATAATCAACATCTCCATTTACAGAGAAATATACTAAGCCACCAAGAGAACTTAAATGATGTGCTCTAGGTCATACAGTCAGACAGAGCTTTGAACTTCTGGTATCCTATCTGTGTCTGAAGTACAAGGCCATTCTTTTTTCCTAAAAGTAATTACATAACCCAGCAACATCACTTACAGGGGTGGAAGGTGGCTAATAGAGAAGAATTGTCCAGTGCCTACAGCACTAGCTTAGGACTTGGGAGATCTGTGTTCAAGTCTCTGCTGTGCTACAGACTTCCTGTGTGACCTTGGGCAAGTCATCTAGCTTCTTTGCACCTTAGTTCCCCATCTTTAAAATGGGGATAATAGCACTGACTATGTCACAGGGCTGTTGAGGATAAATACATTAAAGATTGTGAGGCACTCAGATGCTACCGTGATGGGGGTGCCATATAAGCACGGGGTTTGTTTCATTCATGGACACATAGGTGCATGTTGCACTTTCTCCAGCGGTTAATATAAGGAGGTTGCTTTTGCATTTCTGTCTCTTTCCTGCCTACAAGAACAACACTGTGGGTGAGCACACAAACACTGTCAAACCAAACCAAAGCTGGTTCTGTAGGTCCCATTTAATGCTGAGAAGCCTTAATTGGGCTTGATTCTGCAAGATCTTGAGCACTCTGGCTCCAACCCAGCAAAGCACGTAAGCCATGAATAGTCCCACTGAATTCAGTGGGGCTACTCACACTGGTGCTTAACTTTAAGCGCATGCTTAAGTGCTTTGCTGGCTCAGGGCCAGAGTACTCAGCACAATATAGAATAAATCTATATAGAATGGGAATCTAATGACCCTTTAAATGCCAAAAAGAGCTGGACACCATACAATGTAGCTCGAAACTAATGTGGAATTATTAGAGATTTGTATAACACAGAACAGAAAGATGGTCACTTCCCCAAAAAGCTTACAATCTGAGCTTGTGTGAAAGAGGTGATCAAAGATGTCCTTCACATACAGCAGGGTTCAGAGCACAACACCGATTGAGGAGGTTAGCTGGGAGCACTATTCAAACATTCTCTAATTCACTCCAGGTTAATATAGCATGGCGAGATAGAAAAGCGATGGTTAGGGTTTAATTAAATACTTTGTTCTTGATCCTTTGGGTAATACTTATTCCTTCTAGTTTGGTCAGAGAGGTTTGCATTGGTGTAAATGACGGCAGACTTTGGCCCCAAAGCTCAGATTACTTACAGTAATCTATCTACCTATCCATATGACTCCCGTCACTGTTACCTGAGTATCCCGCCATCCTCTTAGCCACATTCTTCTGTCAATCTGAATAATTGTTCTCTCTCTTTCTGCTATGTTAGCAGTCTTCGATTCATCCCTCTATTTGCCTTGCTCACATCCAGGATCTTGCTATATCCTGTCAATACTTCCCTTAAGATATTTCAAAATTAGTCTTTTCCTCTCCTGGTGAAAACACTTGGACCTTTCTTGTCATGGCACCTGCAGCCTCATTCTCTCTGATCTACTTGCATCTGCTTACTTCCCCATTAAGTCTATCCAAAGCACCATCATTCTGGTAATTCTCTTCTCCCTCTGGCTGCATTTCTTTCCTTTCTGAGCTCTCATGGCTAAGTTGCTCTTTCCTTTTTGTAAATATTTGAGGCTTATCATCGTCAGTCCATGCTCAATCCATGCCAGCACCATTTATCATACTTCAGCACGCTGCTAAAATTTTCTTCTTTCCCTTGACCTTGCCTCAGTGTGCAGCTGCAGTCCAGCAAACAAGATGTTGGGCTGCATAAGGAATGGGAGGGAGACTAATAAGGAAAATATTATAATGCTCTTCTATAAAACAATGTTGTAGCTTCACCTAGAATACTGTGTGGTATTGGTCAGCCCATCGCAAAAAAAAGGGTACTTCAAAATTAGTTGGGATTCAGAAAAGAGTGGGAAAATGATTAAGGGTCTGGAAAAAAATTCCCATATAAAAAGATTGGATTGTTTACTTTAGAAAGGAGATGAATAAGGGGTATGATAAAAGCCTGTAAAATAACAAATGGTCTGCAGTATGTACACTAGGAGTTTCTTGCTTCTGCTCTCCCTGTCTCACAAGAACAAGGGGACATGCAATGAAATTAAAAGATGGCAAATTCAAAACCAATAAAAAGAAATACTTTCACGCAACAGATAATTAGACTGTGGAACTCATTGCCCTAGGATGTAACTGAGTCCACAAATGAATAGGATGAGACATTTTATATGGATAACAAGAATATCAGGGTTATAATAACTTATGCTAAGAAAAGCTTTGAAAGAGATATTAAAAGTCATGTTTCAGGGCTTAAGCCAATCTCTAATATTAAGGCATTACACAGAAGCCCAATGTGGGGAGGTAAATCATTCCCAATACAAAGTGTCTTGCACCTTCCTTGGAAGTTTCTGGTGCTGGCAATTGTCTGAGACAGGATACCAGACTAGATGGAACACAGATCTGATGCAGTATAGCAATCCCTATGTTCCCATGGATGCAAAACCCAGTATTTCTACAGTCTTTCCTTGCACCTGTTTGGGGAAGCAAAAAGTAAAGGGACCCAGAATGTGGCCCATATTGGTACCACACTAAAATTTCCATTGTAGGTAGATTTCTAATTCTTATTATTTTTATAGCATGTGCTAGTGTGGTGGGCAATGTACAGTACAAATGGACATATATGGTCTCTACCTCAAAGAGATTCTAGTTTAATCTTAGACATGGCATGATAAGAAGGGGTAACAAACAATAGGGAGAGGATGGACTGAGAGAGACTGAGGGTTACAATGAGATTGTATAGTTACTCAGTTTAGGTTTGAGCACATCTCTGTGATTCAGTTACAAATGGGGTATGTGTTTATTATAATAATGATTGTGGTTGATTCACTTTTTATGGGCAGCATGGAAGAAGTGAGTCTTAAGAAAGGATTTGACTGAAGAGTTTAAGTCTGGTGGTAGTTGATCCTTTCAATGCGTAGGAAGCAGCATAGGAAAAAAGGATGGAGATCTCTGGGAAAATCAGAGAAACGCTGCATCCAATAATTCCCCATAGACTCGGTAATGTTCATTTTCCTAGGTAAGTGGCTATAGTGAAAGACCACAAAAGGACATAAATCTAGTCCTATGTAATTCTGTAGGTAAGTGGCAAGATACAGTTAAAAATGGTGCTATTTCTTGCAAGCAATGCATGCTACGTTTTGTAAAAATGTTATTTGCTCCTACTAAAATCTTGTAATAGAATTTGCTAAATTAAGGGGGGGAAAGTTGATGCTTAAGGTGTTCCACAGGGATTGTCATTGTATATCTTTTTGCTTTATTCAATGACCTTAGAGTACAATAGGAGTTTGATTGACTTTCTCAGGGAATTAAATCTGAATGCACACACAGCCTGATCATGAAACCTAAAAAAACCAGATAGAGCCAGTAATCTTCAGTAATTGCTTACTTGCCCAATTCAGTGAGGACTGTAAGGATTTACTATTTTACAAAACTACAACAAAATAATAATTGCTTTTTTATCTAAACTCTGAAAGAAACATTTGAAGACTCCTACCACGTCAGCAGGAAGGAGCCGGTAATCAGCACACTTGTCCTTGAGTGGTAAGAAATGGATGCTGTGAAACCTACAGGTGATATATTTCAATCCTTGTATACTGATCATATCTCCTGTACCAAACAAAATCCTGATTCTCAAATATTTGTCTTTCAAACTACAACAACCTTTGGGCCCCAATTCAGCAGAGCACCTAAGCATGTACTTACCGTTAAGCAGGTGACTAGCCCCACTGAAGTCAAGGGAGTTACTTGCATGCTGAAAATTAAGCATGTGTTTAAGTGCTTTGCTGAATCAGGGCCTAAATGAAGAGATGGTATTAATCTGAATGTTGGCGGAAGGGGTGGTGGTTAATATTCAAATATGGCTCCAGATCAGAATTAGGCAAATCACTTCTCTATTTATAAAGAGCCTAACCAAATACCCAAGATCCATACACCTGCAAATCGTGAAGCTTTCAGTCTGGATTTGAATGTGCAGGTTGCGCCCAACTCTGCTTAAATATGAAAATAATCCAAATGTGTAATGCTTTATAGAACAACCCATTCAGTCGTTTTCACTGTTCTCCGGCTCAAAGCAATGTGCAATTGTTGACATGTTTGTGCACGTTATCCATCTGGTAGGCTACAAGAATGACTCAGTCTTTGTTTAAAAAGTCTGAAAAGCCGCCACAAAGGACAGGATAGATCAAGATTTTGGCAATGGGATGCAGAATCTTTCACATCCATGTTTGCCTCTTTGAGTGCAGCCCAAATTGCTAGTGAAGAAAGTTATCAAAGGCTGGGCTATTCATTAGCCAGTGTAAAATGAGTGATGCGTCTCTACGAGGAGTGATTTTTATTGTGAAAAGAAAAGAAGTTAAACTTCAACAGGGGTGTTCTGCATCTTAGCCACGTAACTGATTTCATTTTCAGGCACTTTATTCGTGTGTCAAGAAACAGTACTCAGTACTCAACAGTACTCCATCGTCTACAGCCAAGCACTGAGGTACAATCGCATCTGCTCCAACCCCTCAGACAGAGACCAACACCTACAAGATCTTCACCAAGCATTCTCAAAACTACGATACCCACACAAGGAAATAAAGAAACAAATCAACAGAGCCAGACGTGTACCCAGAAGCCTCCTGCTACAAGATAGGCCCAGAAGAGAAACCAACAGAACTCCACTGGCCATCACCTACAGTCCTCAGCTTAAACCTCTCCAACGCATCATCAGTGATCTACAACCCATCCTGGACAATGATCCCTCACTTTCACAGACCTTGGGAGGCAGGCCAGTCCTCGCCCACAGACAACCTGCCAACCTTAAGCATATTCTCACCAGCAACCATGCACCGCACCATAACAACTCTGACTCAGGAACCAACCCATGCAACAAACCTCGATGCCAACTCTGCCCACATATCTACACCAGCAACACCATCACTGGACCTAACCAGATCAGCTACAACATCACCGGCTCATTCACCTGCACGTCCACCAATGTTATATATGCCATCATATGCCAGCAATGCCCCTCTGCTATGTACATTGGCCAAACTGGACAGTCACTATGCAAGAGGATAAATGGACACAGGTCAGATATCAGGAATGGCAATATACAAAAACCCGTAGGAGAACACTTCAACCTCCCTGGCCACACAATAGCAGATGTAAAGGTAGCCATCTTACAGCAAAAAAACTTCAGGACCAGACTCCAAAGAGAAACTGCTGAGCTCCAGTTCATTTGCAAATTTGACACCATCAGATCAGGATTAAACAAAGACTGTGAATGGCTATCCAACTACAGAAACAGTTTCTCCTCCCTTGGTGTTCACACCTCAACTGCTAGCAGAGCACCTCACCCTCCCTGATTGAACTAACCTCGTTATCTCCACACTGATATATACCTGCCTCTGGAGATTTCCATTACTTGCATCTGAAGAAGTGAGGTTCTTACCCACGAAAGCTTATGCTCCCAGTACTTCTGTTAGTCTCAAATGTGCCACAGGACCCTCTGTTGCTTTTTAAAGATTCAGACTAACACGGCTACCCCTCTGATACTAGTACTCATATTGGCACCCATGTGGTCTCAGGAGACACTCCAAGCATTGAATGGATATGAAGAAAAGGTTCTGCTCTCAGCCCCACAGGTTTTGGTTCCTCCAAGCGAGGTGTGATGACTTGGGGACTCCAACTGTATAACATGAATTTGATGTAAGAGTATAACCTCTCTGTGTGTATTTTTATCAAGCTATGAACTCCATTTTGATTTTGAAGCACTTTGCCTTTTCTGTTGTCCTTTTGCCTCCATGTTGGACTGAAATTCCAAGAGGCAGTGATACAGAGCTGACAACAGAGGGTCTGGATCATATTCAATACAAGCATCATAGACAATAGGCTGGCTACCACCCAGGAGAACTAGTTCTGTCAGGGAGAGGTCTCCTGGCAACAAAGTCACCTGATAGAGGTCTGTGATCTCCTGAGGTGGCTGATCAGGGAGTTATCCAACAAAGGAGACTGGAAAGCTATATTCGGGGGTCTTTGGCCATTTTCACTAGCTGAAGATGAAGGAAGCCGCTGCAGGAGCCTATGGAGTGGGGAAAACCCTGCTTACCTGAACACAGATGGTCCCCCCCCAAGGACTCCCAAGGGATAGGTGAGCTAGAGTGAGGGGCATTGCATTCCGGATATTTGTTGTTTTCTAAATGATCTGTACTGTCTGTGGATTATCTCATAAATAAAGATCAATGGTGTTCTAGAATCCTGTGCAAAGTACGAGTGTGTGTTAAGTGCTACACCTATCACAGGCCCCTAAAGAGTTAACCTGTGAACCCAGGGTGCCCACGCGGCTGGCGTTCTGGGTGTATTTAAGCTACAGAGGAGACTGAGGGGTCAGCACCGGTCCCAGGGGCTAGGCAATTGGAATTGGGTACTACAGCTCCCAGAAAGGTGTGCTAGAGGGGATCTGCACCCCAAGAACATACCTACAGAGTCCAAGTCAGAGGCCGCGCCTGGACTTTGTTCAGACTCTGGAGCTTAAAAGCACAAGGGATTCAGAGGTTGGATCCTTCCAGCAGTCTGAGTGGCCAAGAGGGGAAGCTCTATATGTGACACCAGGGATGAGGCACATAAGTCTGGCAGCATGGAAGGAACTTGCACTGTTGCTCCCATGCTTTTCCATTAGCAGAGGGCTGTCAGTCTGTCACCTTGCATAGGCATGACATTGGTTTAAAAAAGAATACAAATCTACGGGAGAAATTCATGCGCCTGCAAAGGGTCCACACACTTCTTAAATCTCATAGAAGCCCTTTTTAGAGTGGTGCGCAGGTCTAATGAAGCTCCTCTACACAGCGGTGAATTTCACCTTAAAAGAACAGAAAAGGTTAGTAAGACATTGGTGTTCAGCATCTCAGCCTTGTGCCTGATTTGCTCTTCATGCAATTTATCTATTCATATTTCACTGAGCAGTTATAATGGCAGATCAGCACCAAAACTTACAAATAACTGTGTAGCAAAAAATAACCTCGGCACCACCCCACTTGTGTGCCAGTAATGGAATGTGCTAAGATGCACAGGGAAATCGGGCGAAGAAGTGAATTTAGAACTCTCGCAATAGCTAATGAGATTTTAATGTAGTCTATGACCTCGTTGGTCAGTAGTGGAACTGGATGCTCTATTAACATTCCCAGGCGCTATTCTGTAATGTAACATTCATGAAGGTTTCATAAAGATCAGAAAAACCCACGTCATTTTGACGATAAATTGCAAGCTCCTCTGGGCAGGGACCTGCCATATTTGCTGGTCTGTAAAGAACCATGAAAACCCCGGCACTAGATAAATAATAAATGATAACAATAATAGATGAGAAGCCATGATGCAAAAAGAGAGCAAGAGGGAGAATGCACTGAGCAATATAAACTGAGAGGGCAAAGCTACTTAACAAAAGCTTTAATTAATAATTCATAATTTGGCTTTATAGTTAGAACTCCTAAAGGACAGGAATTGTTGAAAATTTTACAAAAATAAATTGAGACATACAATGCAAACACATAGGCTTCTGCAAGACCTAAAGGCTCTTAGGAAAAAAGAGGGAGCAAAATGTAAACACCAACAAATGAAAAAGCCATCTGGAAACTGAGGTAAAATTAGGCATGCCTCATCTTCCTGTATGATCTATGGGCAAAAGGAATGATTTTTAGGGGGATGGAAGTGGTGCATTCGGCCTTGTGCTGCTTCTCTGGAGTGAATGTGACCCTGCTGGAAAACTTCCCTATCTTTGACCAAAGATATTGCAGAAATTTCTGTACAAGGGAGGGGTAAAAACTGATGAAAATTTTGCCAAAAAATAAAATGGGAAAACATTTTGTAATAGATGTAAAGCTGGTCAAGAAATGTTAAGTTGTCATTTCTTTTCAATGAGAGTCTTCATCAGTATTTTACGTATTGAAGACAAAAAATATGGAATGGTGGGAAATTTGAATGAAATGTTTGTTATTTGATTCTTGCCCTGTGTTGAAATTGTTTGATTTTTCAAAATTTCAGTGAAATTTCCATGAATTTTATTTTCCCTGTCTTTTAACCAACTCTCATTTATAATTGCATTTCATGATATTTCATAACCCAGGAGACGAGATTTGTATGAAATTATCAATGGGTCAGTCTTGCATCAAGCCAGGGAAATTTCAAATGTATGTCTTCTAAGTGAAATTTTGAATTTTTATCTTGAAAACAGAACCATTTTGCCTACCTCTTCTCTCCCCTACACAAAGAAATCACAAAGGCTTTTCATGAAATTGGACAATTTTGTGACTTTAAGATGAAATGCAAAACCATCTCATTTTGAGGTTTTCAGTTGTTGCTGTAAATATTTCTCATAGCTGATGGACCTGATTCTGCTGACACTTAACAAGGGTAGTATTACTAGTGTGAGTAGCCCCATTAAAACTCATGTTCTACTCATGGTGGTAAACATTAACTAGTAAGTACTTGCAGTATCAGACCCTAATGTTGTACTGAGCAGATCAGTGCATCTGAATAATTTTTCATTATACTAAGGGTTAGATTGTGCCTTTAGGCATAGCTCTGAGCACCAACCCAGGAATAGCTGCAGGAGGCACTGGGATTTCTAGATAACCCTCTGAGAGCCTTTGGTGAGTCACTCTAATCTCTTTGCTGTTTATTGCTCTTCTTTTTAGAAAAATATTGTACTGTCTGTTCTAGTCTGAATGACTATCTGCTCTGTTGATAACTTCTAATCTGGCTTACTGATTTCTAGTGATCTCCACATGTATGCTTTTCTTCATCAGATACTCTACTGAGAAGCAACTTATAGCAGTGCATGTTTTATATTCTGCCACATCCACCTGGCACGTCTTATCTTTATCTTCAAAGCATGGTGACATAGTTCACTCTATGCATAGAGGGATGTCATCTCTGGAAGGATATATACTTGAAATCGTAGAGACAAAGGGGAAAGAAGGGAGGAAAGAGAATGATTGGCACTGAAAGTCATTACATTTTTGTGACAAGGCTTTGGCATGTTGTTTGTAGGCAAATGTACCTTATTAAATTTCATAAGCCACCTGCATTTCCCAAGACTCTTTGATGCTCTTTGGTGCAGAGACTTCATAGCATCTGAAGTTATTGAAAGGATGTAAGACAGTAGATAGACTTGCTGGGTTTTTCTGTAGATGTTCTATATGCAACTTTAAAGTTATGGCACTCATATAATGGTGCACAAACGTACTGTACCCCCTTTGACTTCTTCTTATGTACTACCTCCCACCCAGACTTGATTCTGCTAATAAGGAGTTGCTTTGTTCCTTGCAAAGTACATCCAGAGTATGGCCTTACTCTAAACAATTGATAATTGCAAGAATCCAGAAATAATTTGTGGCATCAATAAAAGTGTCTCAACAACTAGTCTGCAGTTGCTGGAGCCAAGAAAGACCTCCAACAAGGAGCAACATGAGAGAGCAAAACTGAGTGAGTGAGCAGGGAGTAAGAAAATAGAAAGGAGGAAGGAACGGATCATAGATTGGGGAGGATGAGCGTTGAGCATGAGGTCTGTGATACCACATTCCTTGAGGAAAGCAGGCTTTTCATCACACAGCTTCCTGCATTCCAGAGCAAGACGCTTTTTATTATTTTTCTGTCACTGCTTGTAAATGCTCTGTCCTAGTTCTTGTTGAGGAGATCTCAACTCTCACTGAAGTTGAGGGCACGCAGTAGCCTCCCAGGAAGCACTCAGCTCCTTGCAGGAGTGGCCCTTTAATACAGGTTTTGATGGCTCTAGCTGTCTGAGGGCTGGGTTGTTCAGCTGCTTTCTTAAACACTGTTCTTGAATAATTTTGTGTTACCTTTAGAGATGGGCCTTGTCACAGAGTGAGCTGGGCCATTAAGGGATTCATATCCCCGTTCTTACCCTCCCCTGATTCTCCTCAGTTCTGTTGATTGTGCGACTGAGGGAGCAAGTGAGTGGGAGCTAAGCCTGTTGGGAAATATGAAGCAGCCTGTTCTGAGTACTGGGGAGTTGGCAGGAAGGTTTTCCAGGAACAAGGAAAGGAGGGCAGAGAGGGCCAGAGAGGAGGCCTAGCGATGGGCTACAGAAGAACCCGAGAAGGGGAGATATTTATGTGCTGAGGAGCCAGAGAAGACCTGACCAACAATAGGCACTATAAGAGGTGACCTTGGGGAGCAAGTGGACTGAGGCTTAGAGCAGACTGCTGCCTGTAACTTAGAGTCACAGGGCTGGTGCCTGTAATAGTAATATGGAGACCCACCCTCTAAAGGGGTAAGGGCTATTGAGCCTGCGAGTGAACTGATGGGACTGCCTTGTTTATGTTTTGTTTCTGATTTTGCCCAGGAAGAGGAGGATTCTTGCTTGGCTTACGGGGCCAAGTCACCCAACTTGCTAAAGTCTCAAATTGGCTGATGTGACAAACTCGGAGCTGACAGTTAAGAGAGAGTGGGGGAAGGCAGATATATCAGCCCTAGAATGGTAAAGGCCCTTTACCCAATGAACTGAAAAGAGTTTACCTCAGGTTAACTAGGGACACCTGAGTCCAATTAAGGGCCACTGGTATCCTTTATAAACCCCTCTTCTGGTCAGAGAGAAAAAAGAGGGATGAGAAATAAGCTGCAGGAGGGAGAAAAGGCTTCTCCCGGGTGGAAGGCTGCTTTCTTCTGTGTAAGGGAAACAACCCAGTTAGCGGCTGTTTGTGGAAGGACTGGCAATCAGAACCCAGTGTAATAAGGCAAAACCCTGGAGAGGGGGCAGGGAGAGGTATTTATTTTTGTGTTATGAGTTTGGGTTTTGTGTGGCTTAAGAGAACTACTTGGGCCTACTCTGCGGCCCAGTGAAAAATAAACCAGAGTGCAGAATTAAAACCCTTTGGAGTAGGACTGATTTCCTCACCACCAGAGGGAGAAACGCTGAAGCTGAGGGAGCAAAGGAGGGTGCCTTGCCATGCATACCATTGGTCAAGAGACTGCTGACCTCTGATGGGAAACTGAGCTACAGAGAAAAGGGAAATTGAGGCACAGAAGAACTGACACTGTACTGGGTAAGTGACCCTATTATGGGCCTAATCAAAGGTCCAGATATGAATACATGGAGAGCTTTGAGGCCATTCTGTTCCTGTATTGCTCTGGTACCATCCTCATTGCTGGTGTATGAGCACAGAATTCCAATCTGAAGTTTGGTGCTAAAGCTCTAGTTAAAATCAAAGCCAGTTGGTTTTGTCTGTTTGGGTTTGTGTGCATTCAGCTAATGGGCCTTCATTATTATTTTCCCCATTTTCCTTCCGGGTTTTCTTTGTGATACAGGGTGTTAGGGACCCTACGTTTTAGGAATTTGGGGCCTATAGGGATCCTGTGCTTGTTCCCCAAACAGTATAAAGATGTGGTCGTGGTTTCTGAAAGCAAACTTATGAGAGGGGTTTGTGCATGTAAAGTTGAAGGGAGTTCAGTATGTAAGTCAAGAGAAATGTAGTAGTTGATGAGAACAAAACTGCTATGTACAGTCATGAGAAGAGACTTTTAGAAGGGTAAATGTCAATAATGGAAAGATCTTGCCTCTACCATGTGCTAAATACAAGGATAAAACAGAGTACCAATAATACTACTCAAAAGTAGTATCCGATCGGAGAAGTCGGAGCATACCTCTGCATGGAAAAATAATTGTCACTATTTTAACTTCAAGTTGTAAGAACAATAAAGGCCATATGGCATCATGAACAATGGGAGATAAAAGGAGAATTCAACCATGAAAGCCAGAAAAGAGAAGTGAAGATGAACCAGAACCAAATGCAAGATCGTGTAACAGACACATAAGAGCACAGCTGACTTGTGAGAACAATTAAGAATAGCTGATAAAATAGCTCAAAACTAAACAAAATCAGAAAAGAATGAGACTAATCATGGATCTTAGCAGTAGATGCCCTAGCAGCCCCCCAAGTCCACTGCTCCATGCAGTGTGCAAGGTGGGACATTTTCAAGAGTTTCAAGATGATTTAGAAGCCTAAATCTCAAATCTGTTTGGTAAATGTGACTTGGGCATTCTTGAAAATGTTACCCCAATAAACTTTTTCTTGATTTTTTTTTTTTTCCAAGAGACAAAAAAACATTAAATGTCATGAGTAAGATACTTAAATGCCTACAGCCATCATTGTTTTCAACACTGGGCCAAAGGAATGCAGATTTATACATAAGAATTGACATCCTGTATTAGACCAGACCTCTATCTACTCCTGAATCTGACAAGTCAGTACCAGATGCTTCAGGGAGGTGCAAGAAACCCTATAGTGGATAACTATGGAATAACCTGCCCATAGGGAAACTTGTTCCTAATCCCCTCAATTAGGGATGATCTTGTGTCTGAAGCATGAGGATTTATAGACACAAAGAT
Organism: Chrysemys picta bellii; assembly: GCF_011386835.1. Taxonomy (NCBI): domain Eukaryota; kingdom Metazoa; phylum Chordata; order Testudines; family Emydidae; genus Chrysemys; species Chrysemys picta. The sequence continues at coordinate 10,767,165 of NC_088799.1, read as the reverse complement.
GTGAAGGCCAGAAGGCACCATTATGATAATAAAGTCTGGCCTCCTGCACAACAGAAGTCACAGGAATTAATGAAATTCTATATTTTCAAGCCCATAACTTCTTGTTGAGATAGAGGATAATCTCTGTTTCAAGGGAGAGAATCCACTAAACCCTATCTTATAGCCCGTTATCTACTACTTTATACTTGTTCATTTGTTACTAAAAATATTCTGTATGAAAGATACTATATCACAAGCACATGTAATACATCCTATTTGTTAAGCCGTGACAATGTGAGACTGTTGTGCATAGCAAAAAATTACTATAAGCCCCACTTGCAAATATCATGGATACTATTAACAATAGCCATGGAAAATCTGATCCGAAGCATAATGGATTTGGGCAGTTTGAGGCCACCACCTACTGGCTGGGTGGAAGGTGTTTGGCTTTGTGGGAGTGAGAGAGACCTCAGTAAAAATCGCTGGCAGGTAGACCATGAAAGCACCAATTATATTGATTTTTGTAGTACAAACTGGTGCGCAAGACAGTGGTTCACCATTAGGTTCTATGCTGCGTGCTGTCTCTGGGTGCACGGAGGTTTGGGATCAGCATGGAAATCCTGGTCCAGGAGCAAAAGACTCCACATGACTTGCTCTGATACAGGGGTCGGCAAACTTTTGGGCCCGAGGGCCACATCAGGGTTGCGCAACTGTATGGAGGGCCGGGTAGGGAAAGCTGTGCCCCCCAAACAGCCTGGCCTCTGCCCCCATCCGCCCCCTCCCACTTCCCGCTCCCTGACTGCCCCCCTCAGAACCTCCAACCCATCCAACCCCCCCACTCCCTGTCCCCTGACTGCCCTCCTGACCCCTATCCACATCCCCGCCCCCAACAGGCTCCCTGGGACTCCCACTCCCAACCGCCCCCTCCTCCCTGACTGCTCCCTTAACCCCGCTGTTGCCTGCCCCCTTACCAGCAGCAGGAGCTCGCAGCCGCAACACCCGGTCAGAGCCAGCTGCGCTCCCCACGCTGCCCAGCGGGAGCGGCGGGCCAGAGTGCGGCCCGCGTGGCTGTGGGGGAGGAGCCGGGGACTAGGCTCCCCGGCCGGGAGCTCAGGAGTTGGGCAGGACGGTCCCGCGACCTGGATGTGGTCCACGAGCCGTAGTTTGCCCACATCTGCTCTAATATCAGCCCAATTTGGCTTGCAGGTGGTGCTGGTAACAAAGGCCAAGCAAAGTAGGTGCAGGACAGAAAGTGAAGCAGTATATGGGGATCTGGATCAGGTCTAGGGGCAATTGGGAAATTCGGCTCATACTGTTTTATTACCTCTAACTTATAGATGAGACTCTTCAGTATCAGCTAGACTCAGCCACTGTAGTGCAAAGGCCTTGTCAGCATTGCTAATGATAAAATACTGAATAAAACTTTCAAGCCCATGGTATTTGAAACACATGACTGACTCTTAACCAATTGTCTCTCCTTATTTTAACTGAACCTGCCATGAACTGCTGTCAACAATAATGTTACAGGCAAGACAGGAACTGCTGTCTTCTCCTAAACTCTCTCATTCCTAACAGGTTATATAAATAACGTTGAATCACATTTTTCTGGGGTGCTTTCCACTTCATGGTAGATATGCAAGTCATTGTTAATTACCTTTCTCTTCTGAATTAATGATATACCTACAACCCTTTCCACATAGTGTCACAGACTTCTCATGTGAGTGAATACACACAAGACTAAGAACTTCCAGGATCTAACCCATAAAGTGGGTGGGACTATGAGTTGAAAGACTTGGGCGTGGAGAGGGTCAGGAAGACTTTCAAAATAGTTTAGCACTCAACCGCTCCTATTCTTGGGGACAGAAATGTAACCTTGCCCTTATAGCAATCCCAAGTCGCTTGAGTTTCTATATAACCCTGGGCAAGTCACTTAACGTGTCTGATCCCTAGTTTCCTTTTCGGTCAAATGGGGATAATACTTGACCTACCTACGTAATAGGGTGTTCTGAGGCTTAATAACTTAGACTTCATTTCAATGGGACTATTCATGCTTAAAATTAGGCACATGCTGAAATACCTTTCTGAATGTGGGCCATGATGATCACGGAGATCCTCAGAAGGCCTGCAGTATGTATAATGCTAAGGTTTATGATTCTAATTCCTCCGCACGCTATTTCTGGTTAGCATTACCATATTGCTGAGGTGAGCAAGAATTGTCCACAGATGCAAAGTGAAACGAGGGTTACTAAACCAGTAAGTCACCATATGTTAAATACACTTTTTAAATATTTTTATATGCAAAAACCTTACAGAAGTAAGAGTGACTCTATACTATATATGCACATAGATCTCCTTAATGTGTGCAAATTACTTGCATGTGCTAAATGTTATTTTTAAAGACAGTCTTACAAAAAAAAATGTAAAACAAAATGAAAGATAATTACCTTAAAACTACCCTGTTCCAGGCTCATTTACAGGAAAAAGAACTTAAAGTAAATGGAGGCACAAAAGAGCCTGAAGCATCAGCAAAACTTTTCATGATAACAACTAAATGTTCCAACTGTTTGCGTTATAAACTCAAATTCTGAAGCAAATCAATGAGCATTGACAAAAATCTCTCCTAACAAGGTTGGAATGTCTATTACTGAGCTCTGGTATCTTCCTAAGGGTCCAATCCTGCACACACTGAAGTCACTGAGAGATTTGCTAGTGACTTCACTAGGAACAAGATCAAACCTCAAGAGTGTAATTTGGAAACGTATTAGCTTCTCAAGTGTCTAATACAAGTTCAAATGAGCTGCACCAGGTTATGGAATAAAAAATCTCTACTTGCTATTGTCTCCTGCTATCTATGAGAAACTATAGAAATACAGGAACATTTCTCTCTCCCTTCATAAAAACCACACATGGTTTCCAAGAAATACAAATGTGAAGAGATAATGCATTTCGAGTAGCCAAGGGAACTAGGTTAGGCAATCAGTTAAGCTCTCTGTTGGTGCCTGCTAGTTGTTATTTTTAGCAGGTAGATTGGCCACTGCTGAGCTAACACATCTTCAGCTCTGCACCACAGTTTACCTTTTTTTTATTTTATTTTTTTTAATGTAATATCTCCATGTATACAGCTCAAGTTCTCTCTGACTTTTTCCTATTATAAACCCTGACTTTTATGGCATTGGATATATTGACCATCTGAAATATTTTTTCAAAGAGCCTGATCTCCCATCCTTTTATCATCTGCATTAGGCACTTCCTCCTTGTCTCTGTCTGCAGTGCCCTCCACAATGTAGCTCCCACTTACCTGTCTGCTGTCTTCTGTTTCAATCATCTCACCCTCTTTGCTTTGTCCAAGCTAGATAGCCAACCACCTCCTTCTGCTTTCATCTCTGTATCTGCTTTCATCTCTGTATCTTCTTTCATACTGACCCCATGGCTGGAACCCCCCTGCTGACCCTATCATGCTTCCAAGCCCCTTTTCCTTCATGTCCCTGCATAAAGCACGCTTCTGCCATGAGGCCTGTAAAACCTAATTTTCCTCTTCAAGAAACTGTATCTTGAATAAAGTCTGTGTAACCTTCATGACATAGGGCCTGATTCAGTGGCATACACCTGGTGTAGTCATTCAGTGATTTTTCCCCAATCAGCTGGAATCTGTGTTCACGATGCTTCCATGTGCTGTGCAAACATCCTGTGAGGTCTAAGAGCGAAGGGGCCTGATTTTCCACTGCCTGGCACCTTTAAGTAGTATGGGATGTATTAGCAGGGCATAACGTAAGCAAGACACGAGAAGTCATTCTTCCACTCTACTGCGCATTGATTAGGCCTCAACTGGAGTATTGTGTCCAGTTCTGGGTGCCACATTTCAGGAAAGATGTGGACAAATTGGAGAGAGTCCAGAGAAGAGCGACAAAAATGATTAAAGGTCTAGAAAACCTGACCTATGAGGGAAGGTTGAAAAAATTGGGTTTGTTTAGGTTGGAAAAGAGAAGACTGAGAGGGGACATAACAATTTTCAAGTATGTAAAAGGAGGAGGGAGAAAAAATGTTTTTCTTTATCTCTGAGGATAGGACAGAAGCAATGGGCTTAAATTGCAGCAAGGAAGGTTTAAGTTGGACATTAGGAAAAACTTCCTAACTGGGTGGTTAAGCACTGGAATAAATTGCCTAAGGAGGTTGTGGAATCTCCATCATTGGAGATTTTTAAGAGCAGGTTAGACAAACACCTGTCAGGAATGGTCTAGGTAATACTTAGTCCTGCCGTGAGTGCAGGTGACTAGATTAGATGACCTCTCGAGGTCCCTTCCAGTCCTATGATTCTATGATTCACCCCTGAGGAAAGTGTCTAAAACGCAACCAAATCAGCATGATGGCATTTTATATCCACTCTACGCAGATGTAAATGAATGTGCAAGGCAGTGAAAAATCCGGCCCTTGGAGTGAAGATCTTGATGATGCTATACATTACACAAGTATATAAACTGATTTTGTAAAGTTATATATGAAAAGAAGTGGCTCCTCAGGAGACTGCTAATGGGAAACAAAGCTTTTCACCATCTACGATTCAGTTTTGGCACAAGTTAGTAGAGGCCAAGATTCGTTACATGACGTTAATGAGAAATATCTTAGTCCAGTTGTTTGGAGCGTTCACATCTTCTCTTGGGACCCAATTCAACAACGCGCTTAAGCACATGCCTAATTTTTAAGCACATTGAAGTTGGCACAAAAGAATGCAGATACATGGAGCTCAAGCTGGCAAGGTTCTGTTCCCAGTCTAGCAAGCAGGTGCTTAACTTGGACTTGAGTGGGACTATTCACATGCTTAAAATTAAGCATCTGTGTAAGCACATTGCTCAGTTGAGGCCTTGGTGAGAAATGAGCCGTTTGAACTTCTGCCCATGCGGTCAGAATGCTCCAATGGTGAAAATGTGCTGGTTAGGAGATGTGATGACTGTTCTGTAACCAAACGTATATTATGCATTTTTTTCTTTCCTTCAGCATTAATTTTAGAAATACTAAAGTTTTTTAGAAGATTAATATTTTAAAACACAAACTTCATTGAAGAAAATGTCCCTTGTATACACAGAAGCATCGTCTAGCTCTCTCCCTATGTGAGTTGCTACAGTCCTTAGTGTTGGGCAATCTTTATATTTCACGTTCACTTCAAAATAAACTTAACATGCAATTAACTCATGATAACTTTTTAAACATTGAAGAAATAACTTAAAAAACCTGAAGGGGAAAAACTGCATCAATGATTAAAAATCACTCTTTTCTGAATGAAACATGAATATCATAAAGGACTGTTATATATTAAAAATAATTGCATAAATGAGAAGTTCACATAGGAGGAAAGTACAGTAGCTTTTGGGTCTCCATTTGACAGATTCTCTGTATTTCCCATGTGCAGTGGTGGGCAACCTGCAGCCCATGGGCAATGAAGGTAATCCACTGGCAGGCCACCAGACAGTTTGTTTACATTTGCACGGCCGCCCGAAGCTCCCAGTAGCTGCAGTTCTCCGTTCCCAGCCAATGGGAGCTGCGGGAAGCGGTGGCCAGCATATCCCCGTAGCCCATGTTGCTTCCCACAGCTCCCATTGGCTGAGAATGGCAAACTGCAGCCACTGGGAGATGTGGGTGGCAGTGCAAATGTAAACAAACTGTCTCGCAGCCTGCCAGCGGATTATCTTGACGGGCTGCAGGTTGCCCACCACTGCCTTAGTGTGATTAGAGCCATGTAGACTTATTTGGAATAGATTATGAGCTTTTTTTGCAGTACATCAGTGACTTTAGCTGTGGGTACTATGGGCTAGCTGTGAATGAGCAGTGCTTGGTGCAGTTGAAGGCGTGGAACATATATGCCCAGATGGCTATTTCTTGGCATAAAGTCTCAAGGCTGCTCATTTTATACTGGCTTCCATTGGCTTGAAGGAGCCCCACTGGCACCTGGGTATCGCTGGGTGGGATACCCTGGCTGCATCCCCTTATTCCAAGTTGCAGCCCCTGAATCACAAAGGGGTGTGGGAGTGGGGTTGAGTGGCTAAGAACTGCTCCAATAGCTCTCTGCCATCCTAGATTTTTCTCTACGCTGGGGGACTGTGGCCAGAATAACCAGATTTAGGGCTGATTTGTTTCACCAGAACAATTTAAAGCAGCCACATCCTGCTAGAGGATTTCTGCATTCCTCCAGCTTAAAGAAACAAAGGACAAGGGCGTCTCAGGTGGGACAAGTGTTACTGAATGTCTCATCCCAAACCACAGCAGTGAGTACGCTGGGACATGAAAGGACGGTTTATACATATAAGCCTTATCAAGGGCAGCTACAGTCTAGGTAGTGACCCACATATGCACAGTAACTGCTTACTCTGGTACAACATGCTTGCTTGCAGTAGCTTAGCAACGAATGAAAAATTATGGGTCATGCTGTCTCTTCTGAGAAGAGGAGAGTAACTTAAAATCTGCACTCACCAGTTTCATAGGGAGTGTGGGCTTCTGGTTTCTAAGTAATGCAATATACAGTCATTGAGTAATATGCATGCTTGGGACTCGTCAATGGGAGTTGTTGTGTTGAAGGCAGGTCATGAGTGGGAGGTCAGAGTTACAAATATGGCTTTTTACCTTAAATTTCCTTCTATCCTGGGACAAAGTTCACTCGTGGTTCTATCCGCTTCAGCAGGTGGAAGTGACACTGTTCAGTATCCATCAGGCTGGAAGTCCGGAGATTTGGTTCTGTTCCCAGCTCTGCAACTGCCTTGCTGCTCTGTGACCTTGGGAAAGCCAGTTTTCTGTGCTTCAGTTTCCTCATCTGTAAAATTGGGATAATAGTGCTTACGTACATATGTAAAGCATCCTGAAAAATGCTATGTTAGGCCTGGGAAGTGGCCTTGGACAGCAATAAGTTTATCGGGGGGGCGGGAGTGGGAGGTGTTGTGGCTGCACAGTTGGATGAAAGCCATGGAGGGCCAGCATAGCACAGGGCAGATGTACTGATTAAAGCACTTCTCCCTACCAGTCTCCAGCAGTGGAGCTCCAGTAGAGCCACCTACTGAAGCTAAGTGGCCACCCCACTGTGGGCTCCTCCTCACAACTCCAAGTGAGACTGTGGATTCAGTTCTGCCTACCATTGTTCTGGGTGAATCCCCCTGGAGAGGAAGAGGATCACCTGCCATGGTGTAATATAACATATAATTTAGTGAACCCACTTCTGGAAATCTGGCCCTATGAGAATAAAGCAGACTGAAATTAGTTGCAATCTGGGCATGAAAGGGTCTAGTTTTAATTAACTCCCCAACAAACAATTTTTCCAAGATTATTTTATTTCTTGTGGTTAAATGATTGCATATTTCAAATCTGAAAATAAAAATTAATGTGACGGAACCAACGAACAATATCCAGTTGTCTCAAATATTTTATTCCAGATGAATAGGCACCTTTTTTTTTCTTTTTCATTTTATCGGTGAAAGCAATTACCAAGATAAGCGATAGGGAAGGAGAAATAGGGGTGGTTATAGTTGTGAGCAGTGTATTGGCAGGGAGCAGCCTAAATAAGAGGAAAGGGTGATATAGTGGTGAGGGCACAAACCCAGGACTTGAGATTTCTGGGTTCAAGTTCCAGCTTTCCCACAGAGGCCCTGTGACTTTGGACAAGTCACTTAGATTCTCTGTGCCATAACTCCCTATCTGTACAACTGGGGACAGTAACTCACAGCATGTTGAGGATAAATTCATTAAAGAGTGTGAGGTTTTCAGATACTCTGGTAATGTGGGGCATATATGTACTATAGATAACATGTGTGCTCCGTTTCACTTCAGTGCCACCATTCATTTCTAGCTTTAAATACCCATAAATATTGGGTTTTGTTGATGGCTCTTTTCCCTAAACAGCTATATAAACAGCTGTGTTAAGCAAGATTTGTATATCTCCCTCCACATGACCTGACTATTTAAAAAGTGTGTATTGATTTTTCTGGTAAGAGTAAGAAACAACTGAAGAAAATAAGCAACTTCAAATGCAAGATACAGATGTCTTCTCAAAATGGAAGAACAAAGACCCAGATTCAGCAAGCTATTTAAGCACATGCCCAACTCTGGGGACATGAGAGTCCCTTCCATCAATGTTCTTCCGTTTTGGGGAAACATCAGTACCTTGCATTTGAAGCAGCTTAAGTAGCCAAATGTGTGTCTGTATTTTGTCTGCAGATTGTTAAAGTTAGGGGAGAAAGGAATATAGGACACCAAGAGATCATGAAAGTACGTTCATTACACAAATTGCATGCCTGGTATGTACGTGGACATGTCACATAATTTTAACTTTAATAGATGCAATACACCTTCTAAAACCCTCATGAGGGACCTACAGATAAACACTGTACACCCTGGTAAATTATTTTCTAATGTTAATCTAGCCGTTTTCATGTTAGCAAGCTGGGTATGTCATATTTTGCCTGGAGGGGCATTGTTCTTGTCAGGGAATCTCCATTCATCACGTTCATCAGCATGGTTTCTCTTACCACTTGTATTTAATCTTCCCAGATACACATGCTGTGCTGGTTCTCTTCATATGGAAGAACTATTTTTTTTTTTTATTTGTCCGGCTCTTTCAGGGAATTTTACATTTGTGAATGCATCGGACAAGAATTGATTGCTACAGGTTCTTTTTTCTTTCTACTTTATTTCAAAGACTGGATTCAACCCAAGTAACACTGATTGCAAGAACCAAGCTAGAGTGTTTTGAGTCACATCAATTTCAAAGCTCATGTGGGAGTTGTTTGGTGTACAGCTCCATTAGCTGCTCCTGGGATTAGAAGCATCGAGGGTAAATGCCTCTAGTCTGTGTAGGGTTACCATACGTCCGGATTTTCCCGGACATGTCCGGCTTTTTGGCCTCAAATCCCCGTCCGGGGGGAAATCCCAAAAAGCTGGACATGTCCGGGAAAACAGGGAGGGAGGGCCTGGCGGTGCTTGGCCTGGGCCGCTGGGGCTGGGGCCAGCGGTGCAGGCCTGGGCCGCTGGGTCTGGCGGTGCTCGGCAGGGGCTGGGGCCGGGAGTGCGGGGCCGGGGGCGGCGCGGTGCTCAGCCGGGGGCCGGGCCGGGGGCCGGCGCGGGCACTGGGCCAGGGGCCGGCGCGGGCACGGGGTCGGCGGTGCTCGGCCGGGGGTCGGCGGTGCTCGGCCGGGGGTCGGCGGTGCTCGGCCGGGCGGCGCGGTGCTCGGCCGGGCGGCGCGGTGCTCGGCCGGGCGGCCGGGGGGCGCGGTGCTCGGCCGGGGGCGCAGACATTTGGCCGGAGGCCGGCGCCCCAGGGCCCGAGCCGGGCGGGAGACGCCGGGGCCAGAGCCTCTTGGCCTGGGCCGGCCGGCCGCTGAAGGGAGCCGCTCGGCCAAGGGGGCCAGACTGGGCCGCACCGCACCCCGCCCCAGCCCCAGCTTACCTGCTGCCTCCCTGTTTCAGGCTTCCCGCGAACATTTGATTCACGGGAAGCAGGGGAGGGGGAGGAGCAGGGGGTGGAGCGTTCAGGGGAGGAGGCAGAGTTGGGGCGGGGCTGTGGGCGGGGAAGGGACGGAGTTGGGGCGGGACCGGGGCCCCATGGAGTGTCCTCCTTTTTAAAAATTAAAATATGGTAACCCTAAGTCTGTGTCCTTTTCAAATGAAATAGAAACATTTGTAGAGGGGGAATGAATGAACAATACCACATCTTTCTTCAATTTTAGGGACATGTAAACATGATAGCAGGTGATCTGGGCAGAGAGTAGTTCTGATCGAATGGGAGTGTTGTTAAATGGTTAGAGCTGGGCATTGAGACTCAGGACTCCTGGGCTCTATCTCTAAAACTGCCACTGATTTGATTTGTCGCTGAACCTCTCTGCATTTGTCTATGTACAAAATGCAGAAGATGGCTCAGATCCTGCTTTGTGATGTTGCCTTGAGCCTGTTTAAAGCAGCTCTAAATCCAGCATAGCCAACCACAAGAGACTTGTCTGAGTTAAAGGGTGTGCTCTGATGGTGAAGAGCTGACATGGCAGCTCCTGTACTACTCCCACACCTTGCTGATTGCATAGGGGGCATGGTGTGGTGTGTCCGGATGATTTCTTCCAGCTTCATTTCTGACCCCTTGTGGCCCTTTGCACCCACAGCTGCTCTAAGATTTGCCAACCCAGCATTCCACTGGTCCAGGATTAGGACAGCAAGAAGACCTTTGCACCTCATTCCTAAGCTGTGCTAGGCTCTCCTGTGTGATAGCTGAGGAACATGGATAAAAACATTTCCCTCTCGTTGGGAACCTTGGCACTCTCCAAAGAAAATTCCTCTTAAAGGCCCACTCCTATTATGCTGCTTATAGTGAATCAAGATGACTTAAAGATGCAATTTATGTAGCCCTTCACCTGAAATCTGTCTGTCTCCTTCAGTTATGTCTTCAGAGCAGGGACCCTTCCTTTCTATTTGGAAAGCACCTAGCCTGCAGTGGGCACTACTGGAAATAAGAAGAAGAATGACAAAGTCATGGCAAAAAACCTCATTTAGTAATCATCCCTACTGGCAGCAATCCATCACTTTTTCCTAGTCTTGCCCACTTTATAGTTACATGTCTATATAGAAACAAGCAAAGGATTAATTGGTTTCCTCTGCATCTTGGAAGATAGATGTTAGAGCTAGTAATTTAAAACAACATCCATTTTATTAAAATGCAGTCGATAAGTTCTAAGACCCAGTGTTTTGGACTGGAATGCTCAGGCAACCATCAGGAGATGAGGGTGATTATTGCTAAGAGCTGGAGCCAATCTGTAAAGAGCTAGCGGAACACAAAATACCATAAACCAATTTAAAGCATATTTGAATTCATATAAAACAACATTTATATTCTAAATTACTTGCTTAACACCTTTTTGCAAGCTTCGGAGATCATCACTTTTAGGATTTAAAAAAAAAATATCAGAGAGCTTTAGCTTTCCCTGGTATATTCATATCTAGCTTTATCTCTGGGCAGATTGTGATACCCTTACTCAAAATGGGCCTGATTAGCATTAACACTGAGGTCCATTTGCACAGTCACAATAGGGTAAGGGGCTTTTGTGTAAATGATTAAGCCCGTTGAGTAGTAACTTAGGCCACGTCTACACTAGCGAACTTACAGCGGCACAGCTGTATCGACGCAGCTGCATCGCTGTAAGATTGCTCGTGTAGCTGCTCTAATAAAACCATCCAAATGAGTGGCGATGTATCTATGTCGGCGGGAGAAAGTTTCCCGCTAATGTAGTGGTGTGCACACGAGCACTTATGCCAGCAAAACTTATGTTGATCAGGGGTGTGGGTTTTTTTCATACAATGCCAGGTGCCCCAACATAAGTTTGCCAACATAAGTGGTAGTATGGATATGGCCTTAGTCCATAGATAGTCCTATAGTCTGCCCTTGAGTTATGTTACATCTACCTAAATATTCTTCACAAGAAGAAATAGTTTGATTCAAAGCATGAACTTATGACATTAATGAAAACTAGGATAGATTGCACCCTGGTGAGGCATGTAATTGAAATATTCTGCTTTGTTTCGCTCAGCAGTCAATACATGTAACAAACTAATGGCTGAGAGCATATGGCCTTTTGTAGTGCAGGAGGTCAGACTAGATGCTATGAGAAAATAATTAGGTATTATCACCTTTTTGGGAAACTGAAGCACAGAGGCTCAACAATTTGCCCTTTGTGCCTTCTCCCATGCTGCCCCACGTGCTTGGAAGGACCTCCCTATAAATATCTGCAAAGCTGCCTCATTCTCCATCTTGAAATGCCTCCTTAAAACTCTCCCTAGGCGTGATGCCTACAAAACACTTGACAACCGTTAGATTGCTAGTGTGCAAAGACCACCGCCTGTCATTCTGACCAGTATTTTTTCACTGTTTCCTTGTGCCTCCCTGTCAGTCTGTATCTGTTTCTTGTCTCTTACTTAGAATGTAAGCTCCTTGGGGCAGGGACCACCTTTTTGTTCCGAGTTTGTACAGCACCTAGCACAATGGGGTCCTGGTCAATGACTAGGGCTCCTAGGCAGTACAGTCATACAAATAATTCAGGAAATAGAAGTCAGGAGATCTGGATTCTATTCATAGTACTGCTTCCTATCTATAGTTTTAGTATCTCTATTGCAGTAGTGCTTAGAGGGCCCAGCCAAGATCGGGACCCCTTTGTGCTAGGTACTGTTCCTGCACACAATAAGACAATCTAGTCCTTGAACAGCTTATCTAAATAGCCTACCCCACCCTTTCTCTTCTCTAACTCAAGTATTTTCTCCATTTTTAGATGGGGAACTGAGGCACACAAATTAAGGGACTTATCCAAGATCACACAGGGAGTCTGGCAGAGCCAGATCTCCTGAGTCCCAGTCCAGTGCCTTAACCATGAGACCATCCTTCCTCTTGATTAGTAGGGCTAATGTTCCTATCATAGTAGTATCCAGGCACCAGATTCTCAGGCCTGTGCTTCATTCATAAGATCATTTTTCCCCCTTTTGCCCACTGCTAAGTGGACAACAGAACTTCTAAGGAACCTATGGAACTGGCAAGGCTCCACTAAGACACCACGCTTGTTTGGATTCTTTTGCTAATAGTAAATAATACTTTAGCGAATACTTTCTTTAGCTTTTCCAAAATTGACCCTTCCTTTATGGATCAGATTCTATTTTTTGTCTCCAAAACAGGAGAAAGAGAATGTGTGCTGATCCTGAAGTTGAGCACAGTCTCCTCTGCAAACTGTACCAGGAGTGTGACCAATATGCATGGGTCAGAGAGGAAGGTGCAGATGAACTTTTGTTGGATTTAGGGGTGGCTAAACTAAAGTACAGAGACCTTACCTTTGATCTCCAAACCCTGCCCTCCACTCCATGGCTCCAGTCTTTTGAACAGTGCAGCAGAAGATTTATTCCCAGCATTGGACTGTGGCTTATGTGGTATGTATAGGGCCCTACCAAATTCATGGTCCATTTGGGTCAATTTCACGGTCATAGGAATTTAAAAATAATAAATGTCATGATTTCAGCTATCTAAATCTGAGATGTCAGTGTTGTAATTGTAGGGGTCCTGACCCAAAAAGGAGTTGGGGGGAGGGGGGGCGGGAGGTCGCAAGGTTATTGTAGGGGGTGTTGTGGTACGCCTACCCTTACTTCTACGCTGCTGCTGCTGCAGTGGTGTTGCCTTCAGAGCTGGGCAGCTGGAGAGCAGTGGATGCTGGCTGGGAGCCCAGCTCTGAAGGCAGAGCTGCTGCCAGCAGCAGCTCAGAGGTAAGGATCGCATGGTATGGTATTGCCCCTCATACTTCTGTGCTGCTGCTGGCGGAGCGCTGCCTTCAGAGTTGGGCGCTGGGCCAACAGCCACAGCTCTCTGGATGCCCAGCTCTGAAGGCAGCACAGAAGTAAGGGTGGGAATACCATGACCCCTCTCAAATAACCTTGTGACACCCTTTTGAGTCAGGACCCCCAATTTGAGAAATGCTGGTCTCCCCTGTGAAATCTGTATAGTGTATAGGGTAAAAGCAAACAAAAGACGTAGACCAGATTTCACAGGGGTAGACCAGATTTCACCGTTTGTGATGTGTTTTTCATGGCCATGAATTTGATAGGGCCCTAGGTGTGGGCAGTATCTAGCCAGAATGTCCTCTCTATGGCAAGAATACTAAGAATTTAATTTTCGGGATCCATAAACTCCAACAATTCCTATGGAATTGTGTGATTTAATTGGGAATTTCAGCAAGTCAAAAACAAACCTTCACGCAGGTTAGATTCAAATGAGCCTATAGCTTCTTCTGAGGAGCGAGACAGATGAGCATTTTGATCTTGATTCTCCACAGTCTTGCTTCTGGTGTAAAATGCCAATAGCCTGATTCTGTAATGTTTTCCACCCATTTTGCTGGAAACTAAGTGACTAGACAAGGTGCAAGTGGAGAATTGGGCCCTTTTAGGCCTTCCCAGTTGCTGAGGAGTCATTCTCCATTACCTTAAACTTTGTGGTGTCACTTCTGCTGGTGCACAGTGAGTGAAAAATGCTGCCAAATCAGAATGGTTGCGCTTTTCACTTGTGTGGGCATAAATGACCGTAGAAGATGCAGGGCAACAGACAATCATGCCCAGAGTGTTTACTGAACATAGAAGCATTGTGAAAACAGCTTCCATGCTGATCATGGAGTCACTGTGAAATGGTCCGTAATCTTCTATATCTGACTGATTTCTGGGCTCCTTTCCCAACCTGAATTCCTACTTGTTCTAGGGGAAACTGTTTCAAGTAAAGAGATTGATTCAAAGACTCCAGTCTCTTCCATAGATCTTCTATTCTGGAAGCATGTCTTGTATCCGCAAATCCCTCTGACAGCGGCTTTTCTCATAAGACTGGAAGTGTTATACAAATGCAAATGCAGAAAGTTTCCACAGTCTCTTCATACTCCTGAGTTTATAGGGACTTTATCAACTGGATGGCAAATGAATATTCAGGTCCCTTTTCAGATGTGTCAGGATAAGTTATGAATTATTTATCATTTTTAGATTGAAGTCTTGTCCTTCAATTTCTGCTTTAGAAACGTAAGCATCAGCAGTGGCTTTTCTATTTTCTGAGATTAAAGCTGTATCCTAAATATTCTTTGCTCTGCAGGCATCTAAACTGAGCAAACTGAAGACTCTGAAGTATAATAGTTAGGGGATATTATAACACTGAATTTTCTAAGGAAATCTAACAGTACTTTGTCCTATAAAATTATCTGCAAAACCGTAATCCTTCCTATGCTTGTTCTGTGCAGCAAAGAGTAGCAGAGCAGTAATTTATCAGACATGCTGAAACCTGATTGTAAAGCACATTGTCCTGGCTGTGAAATATTGCTGTGTTCCAGATGTAATAATTCCATCAGTTGATTCTATATGATCAGGCATGAAAAGAGACACTGCAGAATTGTCCCATTCATTTCTGGAGGTTTAAGTACAGTGGATACGGTGAAGAAAAGATTCTGAGCAGTCCTCTCTTCTTAAAAAAAGGTCATAAACCTTCTAAATTAAATACAATTAGAACCTATTGCAAGTTGCTCTCAATGATGGTGGTGTTGATAAAGTATTATTTATTGATGGCTGGCATGGTGCTTTTCTCTGTACAAAAACTGGGATATAAAAAGAGATTTCTGGAGAGGAATAGCTGTAAACAATGCATTATACAAAAAGAGGTTCTTTAGCACCTAAAAACTATGATCTATAGGCTGTAAACTCCGATTTTAAAGGTGGCCTGCAAAGGAGGTTGGTGGAAATAGACTGGTGCCCTTTTTTGTTGCTGCTTTAATGGATAAAGGCCTGTTGCAAATCTACCGAGCTTTGTGAAGTGCTTCAGGAGTGGCTCTGTCCTTGGCACTGCTTGTTGCTATTAGAGTATGGATCATCATCTTACATCTGTGTGTCTTTTAATCCTTATTTCAGAGGAGTTTCCAGTAGATCTTTGCACTAGGAAAAATAGCTTGTAGTGGAGGAATGGAACAAGAGAACCTTAGAGTACAAGTTTGAAATCCTTCCCTCAACCCACGTCTCTAGTATTTGGAGTACAATTGATTATTAAGATTATCTGAAATATTGAGCCCTTTCCTCTTTTCCCTGGTGACCCCCGCTCCACTTTCAACAGCAAGTTCAGACCTAATGGCATTCTCTTACTTTCAGAATCTCTCTCAGCCTCCGATAGATTTTGGGCAAGATTTTTCTTTCCATTTTCATCTCAAAGCAGAAGTGATGAACTCTTGCAAGTGGAAACATGAGCAAGCCCAACACGTCTGGACTTCAGCATTCGAAACCAGAGTTAATGACTCTTCACACACTGGGAGTGCCTTGCATTCCAAATCAGAATGAATAGAACTAGCCTGAGAAGAACTAAGCTGTGTACATTATTTGTCCAGTGTATGCTAGACCATTTACAAAGAGGTTTGAGGACAAGCTTCCTGCCACAAAGACCTTATAATCAAAGAGGGAGCGTGTCCTTAGGTGCCTTGGAGAGGGTGAAGAAGCTGGTGACACAGCTGGTGTCCCCAGGAGGAATTCTGGCTGAGTCAGCCACTGTTGATCCAGGGAGAGGAGGGAGAAGGGACTCGTGGGTAGCAGCTACATTGACCTTGGGAGTAAGTACAGCATGTTTTACATTGTGCAGCTGGCTACTGTGCAGTTCAGGGGTGGACCATGATCACCTCTTTTTTTCCATCTTCCCTCCTGCCTTCAGTTAGGTTATGCCTGTGGAGGTACTAGAAAGGAGCAAGGTCTACATTTTCCACACCATACCGTAGCTGACCCTTGCTCAGGAGTACAAAAATAGGGGACAGCCTCCTCTGGCATTCACTGTGGGTTCTATTCTGAAATGAGAAGTGAGCGCAGCAGTGGAGAGAGTCAGAGTGGGAAGGTTCTGAACCATACCCAAACTTTTGCCAGGCAAAAGGAGTAGGAAGAGTTTGGGTCTGGAGTTGTAGTGGGGGCCCATCTCCTATAGAAGGGAAAGGTAATATCAGATATTCAACATGTTTCATTTGTTTGAAAGGAACACTTGCAAATGAGCCATGAAGCACCTTGATGCAAATGTTAGGTGGGGTGGGGAAGCCATTCTTCCGGGGATTATTCTGAAGAAGCTGAAGACTGGCTCTTTGTATTCATGCATGCTGTTTTGTTAGGAACTGAGATTTGCAAATTCTATTGTTATCTCTTTGCTCCCGACTTTGTGTGTCTGTCTCTCTCTCTCTCTCTCTTTTTTCTTTTTTTTTTTTTTCCCTCATGCAGACCCCTAGGTTTGCAGCAGCTCCTCTCTTCCTGGGCACTAAGCCTAATTAAGGTAAAAAATGTTGAATTTTCATTCATGTTTTTGAAAACCTAGTGCAAGCGTGAGGTACGGGTATGGTTATAGGAGCTATACAATGAGACAACTATAGTGGGGTGGAGAGCAGTGTGAGAATCAAGCATCTAGTCTGAAACTATTGCAACTGGGGGTCTGAAATAAATTTATCTCCACTTTTAAGGGTATATCTATACTGCATGGGAGAGGGGTGATAACAGCACATGTAGACATATCCAGGGCCGGCTCCAGGCACCAGTTTACCAAGCAGGTGCTTGGGGTGGCCACTTTGGAGAGGGGCGGCACGTCCAGCTGTTCGGCAGCAATTCGGCAGACGGTCCCTCACTCCTGCTCCGAGCGAAGGACCTCCTGCCAAATTGCCGCCGCAGATTGTGATCGCGACTTCTTTTGTTGTTGTTGTTGTTTTTTGTTTGGCTGCTTGGGGCGGCAAAAACCCCGGAGCCGGCCCTGGACATATCAAGCTAGCTTTAATCCAATTAGCGTGATTACCAACAGCATAAAGCTGTGGCAGCTCAGGCTAGATGCCTGAGTACATACCCAGGGTCCATGCACTGAAGCCTGTGCTGTGTGGCTTCACTACTATTGGTACTCAGGTGAGCTCACATGGTTGCAATCACACCTCTGACTGCAGTACAGACATACCCTAAGGGACCCTGTATGTCACCAAAGCTGTATAAAGGGGACTTATTGTAAATGAGAATTCTCCATTAGTGGACTTGTTCTTCTTTGTCTTCAAATCCATAATTGGCTGTTCCTGTTCATAGACCAGTCGAGGTTGTCTGCATTTCACTCACCCTGCCTGCATAGCGTAGGCTTGTACTCCATTTTCATTATCTCTCTCACACGTACATGTTCATTTTTCCCTACACGGCATGATGCTTCAACAACTGTAAGACCTTTCGAAAGGTGTGTAATCTGTGTAGATCTGCTGAGTTATGAATGGAAAAAAAACCCACTTATTCCATTTCCCTTTTATTTTGTGCACTAGACAAGGAAGTCCATTTAAATCAACCGGGTGGAACTAACCTCTCAGTTCCAATGAAAAGATGGCTTTCCTGATGGGAGAGGTACTCTAGGTTGAAGATCAGTCTGTCAGTTCATAGGATCAAGGTTTTGAGAAGGATCAGAAGCACCATCCTTTGAGACCCTTGACATTTTCAATGATGCACTTGTCTACCTTCCTTACAGTCGGACATGTGCTGCTGCGGGCATTGGTAACCTGTAGTGGGGTCTGGTGACATTTGGAAATGGGTAGGCAAAACTGACACAAAACAATATGCTCCAAGCCAGCTCATAGCAGTGGGGAAAGATAATGCTGTATCTGCCTCAAAACACAGCAATGTACCTACCCTAAGGAGCCTCCTGTACTAACCTACTTATACCAAGAGCCAGTAAAGAAAACAAGCTCATGTCACTACAGTCCCTCTTCTCCCGGAGGGATGTGTATTTCATAGATATTTCATTGACAAATAGAATCAGGACTCTAGCATTCTAGTCCCTATGGTCATAAAACAAACATGTTTGATTGGGACAGAAAGCCATTAATTTAAATACTTATAAATATAACATCAACTATGTGTGTGTGTGGCTTATAAAGAGGAAAAATGCTGAAAAACCCAGATAACAAGTGATTTGTTATCTGCAGAATTTGACTTTCAAATTCTGGTTTTTAGAACCAGACACTTTTGGCATCTTTCTGAAATAATTTGACATTTAAATTCATTAATGGGGAGAGAGTTATTTGTGCACAGCAAAGTTCATGCTTTTCTGCTTATGGCCAAGGAATAATCTCTCTCATATCTCTAAGGGCGATATATTTTTGTATTTAAATTACACTATTTTTTGTACATTATTTTTAGCTAAGTATTTACTTCTACAATATCACTGAGGATTAGATTCAGCCTTCTGGAGTTAAGGCCTTGTCTACGCTTAAAAAGGTTTGCCACTATAGCAATACGAGGAAATCCTCCTAGTGTAGACACAGTTTATGCTGGCAAAAAAAAGTCCTGCCAACATAACTGTCTGTATCAGAACTTTTGCAGGCATGGCTACTCCGTAGTGTATACCAAGCCTAAGTTTTCTTTTTGATTTTTATAGTGCGCTTAACACAGCTCTGTAGGAGTAGTAAGATCTGAGAAAGCAAACCACTTATGCCCTAAGGGCTGGATTCTGCCAGTTTCTGAACAATCTGGTCTCAATCCAGCAAAATTAAACATGTGCTTGATTTTAAGCATGTGAGTAGTTCTGTTGCCTTCACTGATTCTACTCACATGCTTAAAGTTAAATGTGCTTATTTTGTTGTATCAGTGGCCTTAATGAAATTAAAAATGCAAACCTGACATGAAACAAATGACAATAAACCTCTTCTGAACCCATAAATAGGAAAAAAGAACCTCTCTACTGACCTCTCCCAACACTGTTCCATCGATCAGACCCAGTAGCTGCTATGGTAGAGGAGAAGAATCTCTTTACCTCCATCAAAGCCAGGACATTAAACTCTTTATGGCATGGTAGATCAGATTCAGAGCATAATTTCCACTGCTAGTTTTCTAGCTTTCTCCCTTCCAGCTTCATCTACCACAGGTCACATGCGAGGATGATGCAAAAGGAGGGAGCATGTGGGAGGTGTGGACAAAAGGCAATTGTGAGTATGTAAAGGTTTTTTTTTTTTTTTTTTTTTTTTTTTTTTGAGTGAATTACAATGCACCACTGAAATCAATGGTGCCTCATATAACTGAAAAGGGAGCATTGCCACTGATGTCAATGGGAGTATGATCCGGCTGGAAGGAGCTGAAGGAAACATAATAATACACCACATGCCCAGCAGAGGTCAAAGTGGGCCTTTGATAACTTATATCAGCTGAGGATCTTCCCCCCAGAAAACTTCATTGCCATTACATTTCTTCTGCAAAGGAAATTCCCTTTAATGCTCCAATTTGTTCTGAAAACTCTTGGGAAGTTTAACTTTTCAGAACTTCAGCCATATTCTATTCCACATGAAAAGAATGCTTCTTTTTTTAAAGTCCTCTACAGGCATGTACAGCTTAATAGCATATTGCGTGCAGCCAGGTTGAGTGGCTTTTATGAAATCCATTCAGAAAAATGGGCTGAATCCTGCTCTCTGTTACACCCTGAGTATCTCAACTTAAGTTGAATGGCATTACTCCAAGTTTTCACTGGTATAACTGAGACCAGAATGCATCCCAAATGTTTCTTGGTCTCTTGTGGGCCTCTTTGTACTAGCAAGAAGTGAGAACAAAATGATGAAATGAAGGCAAATATTCCCGTCTGTCAAATTAATGATAGATGCCATCGAAACTTGAGAACAAAACCTGAAGTGCTAGTTCCATGCACAGCCAGTGCCTTTAATGATGATGGTTTGACAGATGGAAAGATCATTGTGTAGGTTTTATTTAAGAGGCTCATGCAACTGTAGCTTTTCTGCCAAGGGTAATCAGTCATGATAAAGAATTTGCCAGAAAGTACAAATCTGCCTTATTTATAACTAGCTACGTCCTAATTATTTTTCTTAAATGCATAGTCAAATAATAACATGTAAACAAAACATCCATAGAGCTGTAATTACCACACAGTGGATGGCCTCCCCCAAGGCATATGATGCTTTCAAACCTTACCGTGTCACCAAGCAACACCACTGGAACAGGGCAGTCAAATAACATATAATCATTTTAAATGGGTGATTTCCTTCTTGCTCTGTAACCACAAGCCATTCTACAAGCTTAAAATGAAGTCCTTTTTCATGCTAATAGCAGGAAAAAGGACTTTGGGGTTAATAACCCCATCAAGCCTCTTGCATCATGTTGAATTGGACACCTGAAGTTTGACATCTTCCCTATTTCCATAGGTCTTCCCATTCTTGCAGAACAAATAGTCATGACTTGTTCAGCGACCCAGTGTCATGGTGCACTAAACAACATGGCAATTTCAGGTCATGACGTTGATGCTGCCGCCCCCAAGTGGTGATGTAAGCATCTGAACATCATGATGGAGATTACTTGCCATTCCTTTGTCCCTCAGGCCACCTACAGAAAGTTGCTGTTCCAAATGAGGTTGATCCTGATATTTTATTGCATGCAGTGGTGTAGTAGCCATGTCTGTCCCAGAATTGGAAAGACAAGGTGGGTGTGGTAATCTTTTATTGAGCCAACTTCTGTTGAGAGAGAGAAGCTTTTGAGATTACACTGAGCACTTCTTCAGGGCTAGGAAACTTACTCAAAATGTCACAGCAATAAAAGGTTGAATAGATTGTTTAGCATAAATAGCTAACATGTTTTTTAGGACTACTCAGGGTGAAGTGGCCCGTTAACACCCCTCCAGTCCTAGGAGGGAAAGGAAGAGGGGAGAGGCAGCTAGGTGGGGTTGTTAGTGGGTTATATGTTGTTGTAATAAGCCATGAAACTAGTGTCTCTATTCAGTCCATGATTTTTAATGTCTAGCAAAGTTATGAATTTAAGCTCTTGGGGTCATCTTTTGCAAATGTTGTGCAGGTTTCCCTTGAAGATGAGGACTAATAGATCAGATATAAAGTGATAGCTTTGTGAAATGTGTTCACCCCTCAGGCGATATGTTTTTGTCGTATCATTTTCCTGTGTGAGCATGGATGGCAGGTGACCCGCCGGTTAGGGGACTGACCCCCGCTCCTCTTCCCCTGCCAGAGCCCAGAGCCCCAACCCCCCACCCCAGTGCGCTGAGTGGTCATGTGGCCCCTGAGCGCCGGGTGGGCGATGAGTGGGCCCCCACAACCCCGGAGTACATCTTGAGTTCCTGGGAGGATTACAGCGATGCACCAAACACAGGGGCAACCACATCTTAACAGCACGGACATATTTCTAGTTACCAAAGCCAGCTACAATATCCCATTTACCCTCTGTGCCAAGCTCTTCTGATGATCTGGTTATAAGTATTGCAATGGGAATTGCTGGGTGCAGAACTCTTTCGAAATCTGGTCCTGATTATGGGCCCTGAGCTGTTTTGAAAATCTGGCCCGGTTTCACCACTAGGCAGAGGTGCGTGGCTAATGGGGAGGCTAAAGGTCATCCTAGATTTCACATGGATGGGAAAGTAGCTAAAACTAACTCCCATCCTAGTGTTTTAATAGCAATAGGCTAAATAAAGGGATTTAAAGACACGGCTATTAAGGGTCAGACTATGAGTTTCCCCATGCAGGTGTGCAAAAGTAGAGAGAAGATGCAAGGAGCCCTCTGGTCTGCACTGGCATCTCTATGGCACCTTTGCGCTCCTGGCAGGCAAGGGATTGGGGAATTTAGCAACAGCACTGGCAGTACCAGGCTCTTCACAGGGGACAAACAGCAGCTGAAGTGAGGTGGAAGAGACTCCCCCATACCCGTCCTTACCCCTATGCAAAGTACGCAGCTGCGTAGGGCACCAGGAAATTTGGGGCACCACATTTCGCAGTGCCCTGCGCAGCTGCGTGCTGTTCCAGCCCCTGCTCCGCCACTTCCCCATGGCCTCGGCCCCAGCCCTGCCTCTTCCCACCCCTGCTCCACCCTGCCCCTTCCTCACTCCCCTGAGGACTGCAGCAGGGCTGGGCCTGCACTCACGGGCGGCGGGAAGTGCAGTGACCCAGCCCCAGTCGTGCCGCCGGTGAGTGCTGGGGGGTGGTTCCCCTCTGTCCCCCAAGCCAGCCCCGCCCCACCTGCAGAGGCCTGGGGCCAGCCTCCCCCCCCCGTGGGGGGAGGGCTGCGTAGGGCCCCAGAATAGCTAGGGACGACCCTGGGTGTAGCCACTGCTGTGCATGCTCACCAAGCACTCCCCACACCTCTATTGCTCCCCAAGCTTCAAGTAAACAACTGACTGCAAGGAGAGAGTGGGAAACCCTTTCTCTAGCCTTCCCCAGACATGATGATGATTCACACCCCCACATGCACAAACAAAGAAACAGACTTCCAAATGGCTGTCTGGTTCGTTACCCTTACAGCTATGAAAGCTCTTGAAATCAGCCCCCTTCATCTGATACAGTGGAAGACCTAGCCCTGAAAGGAAAAGACACTTTCTTGTTGGGTGCACACATTTAAATTCCTGTTGGAGTGGGTGGATAGGGTGTGAATGGCAATGCCTTATTAATATCAATACGATCACTTATTTTCATCAGAAACGATGACATAAATAAACCTCTTCAAAGGATATACTGCAGGTATCAGGGAAATGGCACTGTCATTGGTCTTTGATGGGAACTTCAAAGGAAATAATAAATGAGCAGATAAAACTTTCTCCAGAAAGTTCTATTTTCAAACATGTCTATATCACAGCCTCAGTTCTTGGTGAGGTTACAATGACACACTCAAAACATGGGCAACCGAATACGCTGTCAGCTGTTCTAGTTCTAAAAAGCTGGCTACAAAATCCTAATAGTATCTCTCTCTCAAAAAAAAAAAAATCACTACTTAATACAGTAAATTAGCTCCGTAAGGTTTCTAAACTTACACATTGAGTGTAAGAGGAGACCAAAAGAATACAGCTTTAAGTGCCTTACAACTTTGTTCCATGCAAACTCTATCCCCAAAGAGAGTTAAATAAGATCATTAGAGAGCCAAATAATAGCATAGCAAGACGAAATAAGAGGCATATGTGAGGAACAATAAACATAGGGTGAAATCCTGGTCCCATTGAAGTCCATGCCAAAACTCTCATTGACTTGACTGAGACCAGAATGTCACCTCAAACATTTGAGATTTGAAAATGAACAATGAGTCCGATACGTGAAAGCTGTTTCAAAAGCCAAGAGCTATAGAGGGGAGACAAGTGTCTTGGCAACAGTGTCCAGATTCTGTGATTGAATTAAGAGAAGACACCAATACTAGGTAATGGAGAGGGAGTCAGGAGGGAGTAGAGGGAGACAAGGATCCTGTTGGTTAGGGATTTTTAAAAGGAAGGCAACTTGAACTAGATCCTGACGTGAATGGGGGATTGTTTAATGGGGGTGACATGATTGCCCTTGTATATGTGAGAAATGAGCTTGTGGCATTTGGTTCACACTAGAATCTGGAGCACTGTGACTTGGGAGAGTCAGAGAGAAGAGAGCAACAGAGGGTCCTGTGGCACCTTTAAGACTAACAGAAGTATTAGGAGCATAAGCTTTCGTGGGTAAGAACCTCACTTCTTCAGATGCAAGTAATGGAAATTTCCAGAGGCACTGCATCTGAAGAAGTGAGGTTCTTACCCACGAAAGCTTATGCTCCTAATACTTCTGTTAGTCTTAAAGGTGCCACAGGACCCTCTGTTGCTTTTTACAGATTCAGACTAACATGGCTACCCCTCAGAGAGAAGAGAGTTGCAGTTATCAAGATGAGAGAGGATCAAGGCCTAGAAGAGGTGGATCAGTCAAAGTCCTCAACTGAAGTTGCAAATCCCTTAACAAAAACACCTCTCCTTCCCCAAAACACAGGCACAAGCAAAGGACACTCAACAAACTAGAATAACGTTGGCCTCTGTTGCTTAAATCAGACTGTAATCTACTAAGGGGCTTGTTACACTAGAACACATGTATAGAGCCCTGCGCAGGTACAAAACATGTATCTGCATCCAATCCGCAAACATGGTATGCAGATATCTAACGATCTGCAGGACTGTACACATGTCATGCAGTCAGACCCAAAAGTGAAGGATATCAGCTCGTATAAGGAATTCCTTCATATGGGCTGAGAAGGGGAAAGTTCTGCCTAAATAATCATCTGAGGTGACATCCTCACCCCCACTTTGGCCCCTTGACACCATGTAGAGGGGCCAGCGTGGGATAATGTAGCTACAAAAGACCCAGACTGGCCATGTGGAGAATTCTCCTAGTGCAGGACCTGCAGATGACAGCCATCAGGCCATCTTTTGAGGGACCCCTCACAAGCCTTGGCTTAGGGGCTGTGCCTGGAGGTATGTTGGGGGCATGGCTGCAGGACACTGCATTGCAGTGATACTGAGAAGTGCTGCCTCAAAGCTGTCTAAATTATGCCAGGGGCTGCAGGGCATCTCAGGAGGGTGCAAAGGTGGCTTAAATATTAATTCCTAGCTCTTATCAATAGATTTAAAAGTGCTGTACAAAGGAGGTAAGTATCATTAGTCCCATTTTACAGAGGAGGAAATGGAGGCACAGAGAGAGTAAGTGATTTATTCAAGGTAGGGTTGCCTCTGAGGTACAAAAACCTCAGGACATCCAGTATGATCCTCAACAGAGCCTATAAAACTGGACAGCTGGCAGGGTATACTGAGCACCCTTACAAATATTCCAAGATGGCTACCCCCAAAAAAGGAGGATCACAGGTGACCTTAAAGTGAACTGCCATTGCACCTGTACAGGTTTTTCTATCCGGCAAGTGGCAAAGTTAGGCACAGAACCTAGCTCTTGTGAGTCCTATGCCAGCACGTTTATCCACCAAGCCATGCTGCCTCTCTCTGTTAGACCCCTCTCCTTGGCCTATG
Organism: Chrysemys picta bellii; assembly: GCF_011386835.1. Lineage (NCBI taxonomy): Eukaryota > Metazoa > Chordata > Testudines > Emydidae > Chrysemys > Chrysemys picta. Next base: position 10,741,910 of record NC_088799.1, on the reverse strand, counting down.
ATTCTTACTGCGGAAGTATTGGAAGATTACAGGAAAGACTGAGCCGCTGGATATTTTTTTCATTGGGGTGTATTTTAATCATCCGCGAGAGTACTCTAACATACCGTTAGCACATGGAGTTAATAAAGAAATAGTCAGAAAAATAGAAGATAGGAAATATTTTAAAGAGAAGCAGTTTCTAAGTAAGGGATGTCATTGTTTGAGCCATTGCTATATTAAAAATATATCTGATGCAGACTGAAGCAGCTACTTGAACTAATTACTTTGCTAATGATTCCATAAAAATGAATGGAAAGGTAATTATGAGGACAGCAAGTTAAATTCAAAAGGATCTGAATGTGACTCTACCTAATAAAAGGGCTCAAGAGGCCACGTGAAAAAGCATGTACATTTGGGCTGAAAAATAATGACTTCAAATAAGGGAATGAGAAATTGTACTTGAGCACATGCCAAACTTTAAGTACATGAGTAATCTCATTGACTACAATGGGATTACTCATGTGCTTGAAGTAAGGCATGTGTTTAAGTACCATGCTGAAAAAGGCCTAAAGGAGGCTGTATTAAAGACAATCTTCAAAATATATAAACTTTAATGACTCCAAGTTTGATTAATAGCAATTAATCATGCCAAAAGAAGGGCAAAGATTCTAGGGAGAACAGTATATTCCAAGGGACAGCAAGGTTTTGTCATTACAAAGTTTGGGCCTGATCCGGCAGATTGTATTCAGAAAATGTTCCCACGAAAGGCAAAGGTTGTTTCCTTTGAGTAATGACAAAAGTGTTAGCCCCTGAGTTTGACTTGATCATGGGAAACTCTGAGAGCTTGTTTCTTGGTTTGTTTGTTCAGCTCTGTCTTCAGGTACCAGATATTGTTTTTACAAGCTTTGAAATTTCTACCCACATAATGGGTCATGTTATGATTGTAGTTACCCTGGTGTAAATTCAGAGTAATCTCTTTGAAATCACAGGACAAATTGAGAGCTGAATATGTCCCAATATATTATTAAAATATGTAGGAGCAGATCTTCAGCGGGTGTCAATTATCCTAATTCCAATTACTTTGTTAGAGCTAAATCAAATTACACCAGATGAGGATCTGGCCAGGAGCGCCGCCAGGTTTTCTGCTGCCCTAGGCGGCAGAAGGTCCCGTCCCGAAATGCCACCCCCACAGAGGTGGCGGAAGGTCCTGCCGCTAAAATACCACCGCGGTTGCCGCCCCCCAAACTGTAGCACCCTAGGCTACCGCTTAGGTTGCCTAATGGGTTGTGCCGGCCCTGGATCTGACCCATGGCTTCTGAATTATAACTGAAGCAAAAGAATTGGAGTAACCTGTCTTAAATTTGTTTCCTTTTTAAATAAGTCTGTTAGAAGCACTAGAACAAATTCATCCTTGATATGACTCTAATGAAGTCCAAGGCATTATGTATGAGATGTGTGTGGATCTCATAACACCCTTTGTTTTATTGAATTTTGCCATACTTCCAGTTGATATTGTAAGGTGTACACTGGAGCGTCTCAGTAGGACTGCTAGCCCAGTGACATTTAGCATCCTCAAGAATAGTATTTTATGGTGTTGAATGCAGCATTTGTGAAACTATATAAGAAAGGTTGGACACTAAGGTACTGGGTGAAAACCTTCAGTTCTTTTCATAAGAAAATACATGAATTTCAGACAAACGTTGTGCCTCTGTGTGATGGGGTATAATCCCTCTCATCCCAGCACTTAAGAGGTTAAGAGGAGCTGGCGAGCAGGTGCATCCAATTACACCTGGAGGCAGGGTCAGGACCAATTTGGAATGAGACTGAGATGGGGATGTCTAGGTGGCACTATAAGGGAAAGGTTTCAGGGTAGAGAGGACGAGGTGCTCTAATGGGGTTCTGGGATTGTCTCCTGAGAGGAAATATAGGAAAAGGGTAAGGAAAGGTAGGCTGTAAAGGAAGGTAACTTTCCTGGACAGTGGGTCCTGAGAGAAGGGCAAGACTAGAAGAAAGCCTGGGCTATTGGGGAGGCAGGATAGCAGGGCCTGAAAGAAGGATGGGCCTCAGTGAGATCTTTGACAATGGAGTTAAGTCCTGAAAGAGACTTGGCAAGCTGGGCTTTGGAAGAAGGTATAGATTAAAGGGGAAAGGAACAATTGAGGGGCCTGCAGGAAGGAGCTTATACCCTGAGACCCTCCTTAAAGGGAGAGGGCAGCTGGGATAAGGAGATTTCTAAAGCAGGGTTGGGCGAAGATACTGCAGGGAAAAAGCTCTAAGGGCCAGTAGCTTGGAAGGATCTGGACTTCCATGGAGAAAGCTGTGGGAGGCAATGCTTGGTGACAGAGTGATGAGGAACTCTAAAGAGCCCAGGAGAGGGGTGACGTCTGTGGAGGATTCCTTCTGGGAAGGATAGACGCATATTTTTTATTCCTCTGAATTTAGAGGTTATTACCCTGGAAAGGGTGGACTTAATTGTCACCTGGCTGGTGGGCCAAGTTATGGAAAGAAATGGACCACAGCGACTGTTGGCAGAGGGCATGAGATGGGGAGAGCTGGTATGCCATGCCCAGCCATGAGTTCATTCCTTTCATACTCTGGTTAGAGGTTCATGTAACAAAAAACTTTGGTTGAGATTTTCAGTTCAGTGTAGAGAATTTAGACACAGCTTTCAGACATCTTTGAAAATCTCAACCTATGTTTAAAGGAAATCTAATATAGCATGTTCTTCCCTCCTTCACATGCAAATAAATGATGCCTGGTCAAGAAGTCTCATAAATTTTAAAGCCAAAGGGGATCACAACAATTTAGTCTGACCTCCAATATAACACAAGCATGACTGGGCATCAGGACATCTGGGTTCTTTTCCCAGCTCTACCACAGGACTGCAGTATGACCTTGGGGAAGTCTATAGAGGCCTATGCGTTCATTTCTCCACCTAGTTTGGATGCTTTTGTTTTTAAATGGCAAACTTGAGAGACTGGGAGCCTGATTTCTCCCCCCCCCCCCAGAGTTGCAGAGTCCCCTGGAGGCACCCAAAAGTTAGTGGGCAAATTGAAAGTTTTATGAAAGATTTCTCTCCCCTTCTTCTCTAAAATGGGTACAATTGTACCTGCAACAGAGAGTTGTTAGGCTTAACCAATTAGACTCCAATTCAGCAAAACATTGAAGCAGATACTTCGCTTCAAGCATATGAGTAGTTCCATTGACTTATAGGACTACTCACAGGCATAAATTTAAACCTATGCATAAGTGTTTTGCTGAATCTGAGATTTAATGTTAGACCAGAATGTTGTGGTCCTTGCATAGAAGGTGCTACAAGGGTGTGAAGTATTAGTGACACCTAGATACCACAGAGACAAGTGTATTATAGAGTTGGCGGAGCATAATTTGATAATGTTTTTTCCATTGGAAAACACTGACTTGTTGAAACAGAAACTTTTAACAGAATTACATTGGTTTCAACAATTTTTTCTGGGTCAGTGATTGGGGAGGGGAACACCATTTCAGCCCAGAGAATAGCTAATAGTCCAATGGTTAGGGCTCTCACCTAGGACATGAGCAACCCAGATTTGAGTCCTTGCTCTGAATCCGGCAGAGTGACTGCCCTAATTGTTGGCTGGTGATATCAGTCAATCACTCTCCACTTTAATTGAGCCAGAGAGAGACTGACACCGTATTCTGATAGCGGCCTCGTGGGTGACCCAGGTTCAAATACCTGTTCAGAAACCAACAACTTAAAATCTTGATTGTTTTGTGAAATGGAATTCTTATTTTCTGGCCAGTCCTAGTGTATTAGAAACTTATAAAATCCGTGGATGAAATTTTGGCCCCATTGAAATCAGTGGAAGTTTAGCTATTGACTTGAATGGGATCAGGATTCGATTCTATATACGGCCCAATCTACACACATACATGTACTCCATTGATCTTTATAGGGGTGGAATTGAAAGGACAAACAGTTAATCATTTCAGGACTAACAAAATGTACTCTGCTTTCTAAAAACGACTTCCCATTCTACCACTCATTTTCTATTTTTAGTGCAGAGATATGTTTTATTTCCACATACAGATGGGTGTATTTTTATAGCTTATGCAGTTGCTTATGTAGCTCTTTTAGGCTCCGAGCATTGCTGTGAATGATTACTCTTATTAGTATGCGAGCTCCAAATTTCCTTTGAGCATAAGTGCAGCTTTTGCAAGAAAGATCTCCCTGCTTCCCTGAACACCTATTTCACAGAGAAGGCACTAGTCCAGTTTTCTTGCTCCTATATGAAATCTTGGTGGATTTACAGGCTGATATATAAAAGAGACTAATACCTTTGTTAGTGTAGAAGATCAGAAAGCAGCCCCAGACTGTTTAACTCAACTGATAACAGATTGAATATATAGAGCAAAACAGCATCTTTCCTTAATGAGTCCATGTTTGGTGCAACATGCAGATGGTCATCTTTGGATTCCAGCTTGTATCCTGCACTGGGATCTACAATGACTAAAAAGATGTCAGTACTGCAGTCCGTGTAGTCACTGTATGCCGCTGCTAAGATCCAGCCAAATGAATGCACTGGCTGTTTTCAAGCCCTGAGAGATGCAGCTAATGATTGACTGTCCTCAGTGTTGGGGTCTGGACATCTTAGAATATTTGAATGGAGTTGTTCTTCTGTCACAGCTGTAGTGCTATGTTTTTTGCAATCATAAGGGTATTATAGATTCAGCGGTAACTCCGGGAGAGGTCTCTTTCTGCTGTGCGTGTCTCCTCCCCTGGCTAGTGGAGTGTAGAATGCCCATGGAAGAAGTAATAGCGCACACCGATCCCTTTAGTGCACCACTGACCACTTACTCATGCCTTTCCTTCCTGAAGTGAACTTATTGCTTGGTATAGGGGACAGAAGGACATACAAAGACCTCCCGAAAAGATAGATCCTGAAGACCTATCCATAAAATAAGTATGGTGCATGGACAGAATTGGTGCAAGTTTCCTTGTACTATCCTTCTACAATGCCACCCGCCTGACTTGGAGGGACCAATGCCAGTGCTAAGAGAGCAGGTCTCTCTCCACATCCGCCAGTCAGATTTCTGCTCTTCTGCTTGAAACCTCCATTTAGGGTGCTAATTACTCCTCGTGGTGGTTGTTTTGGGGGTATGGGAACTTGGGCATGAGACAACTGGACTAATCTCCACTTATTTTGCATAGCTAACAAAAGCCTACCGATAATAATAAAAATATCTTATTCCTATAGCACTGTCCATGCAAATGTCTCAAAGGCCTTTTCAGTTCTTAAGAATTAAGCCTCACAGTGCAGCCATGAGGTAGGCAAATATTATTATCCCTATCAGATGAGGAAACTGAAGCACAGGTTAAATGGGTTAACCAAAATCATGCTGGAAGTCTGTGGCAGAGATCAGGAATAGAACTCAGGGCTTGTAGGTCTGTGCATTGACCAAAAGACCATTCTTCCTCACATCAGACCTAAAGGTTTTCAGTTATTATTGACTTTTCTTGATTTGAACCAGCGACTTAGAGGTTAAATTTACTGGGGGTTTCTTAGGATAAAATATGTAGCTTATTCCAGCCCTTCCATGGTCAGGAACTGGCGGGGTGCTCCCTAAAAAACATAGATAGCGGAGTCAAAAGTTTTCTCCGTTAAAATATTATTCTCTTCCCCATCCTCCCCACCAATTGCCCATATTTCTTCCCTGGCCTATGGTATGTGACAGTAGCTGTGCAAAGGAGTTTGTGTTCTGACATGTAAGCACTTTGCTGGAAAATTAGATGTTGGGGAGATTTCTGAATCTAGCATTATGGCTCCATGCCCTTTGCTGCTTTTCTGGTAGCTGCTGAGGCTTAACTGATAGATTTCTCAGCAACTGATCAAGCATTTGTGGACAAGGCATTGATCTCCCTAAAGCTGGTGCACATTATGTCCTAGGACAATAAGCTGCTTAATTCATGTTTCCAGAGTGTTGGGCTGTCTGTGGGCTAGGTCAAGGGGACCCTCCCGAAAGATCTCCTGCCATTGTTGAGAGGAGCAGAGCATGGGTTTGTCAGATTTCTCTTATCTCTGAAACGTTGACATATCTTGGAAAAACAGACAATGCCATCTAGGGACCTTAGGAGAAGCTGGGGCCTTTCGTTTATTTTTAGCTGATCAGACAAGGGGTTTCTTTGCAGGGCATCTTTTTTGTGCTTTTTGCTGTAGAACTGCCACCTGTATCTATGTGTGAGATGATGCCAAATGCTCGTCCCCTTACCACCACAGGGTACATTGCTGCCAGGAAAATGCCTAGTTAAAGCTTCTGTCTCTGAGTCCAAGCACAACTGGAGTCAGATGGGTATAATTAAGAATGTCAATTGATTATGAATATTTAGAAATGCTAAAAGGGCACCTTGTCCTCTGTTTTAGTCTCCTTTGATCAGTCTTGAAAATATATCACAAATACCCTAAGTGCAGCAGTACAATTTAATATAATCCCTACCAGTAAGACAGATATCTTAAATTGACATACTCCCTTCCCCATTTTCAATAGGGTTTTGATACTTAAGCCTAAATTTTACACGTGGGTACAGGGACATATTTTCTTCTGGCTCTCTCTGATGTGATAATGACATGTCTGTGTGGGAAGTATGCTGTACTACTAAACAGAGGCCCAGCTCTTGAATCCTTACTCAGGCAGAACTCCAACTGACTTAAAGATGGAGAACTGCCAGCATCTGCTAACCACCCAATGTTATATGATGATTCTCTCCCAAGAGAACCCCAGGTGCCTTGGCATCATTAGTAAGACTGGAAGAGGAGCTCTGTCGCTCGAAAGCATGTATCGTTCACTGACAGAAGTTGGTCTAATAAAAGAGATTACCTCACCCACCTTGTCTCTCATGGTATCATTGGCCACTTTCCTTTTGAGTGGGGGACTCCCTCTCCTTTTTGGCGTGTGAGAAAGCAATTTCAGCCCAAATCAGAGGGGAAGGCCCTTGAAAGTAATATTTATAACTTGACCAAAAACTCAGATGCTGACCCCAAAGTGTGTCTGGGTGTGAAACACAAAGAAAACTCGTATGGAACTTAATTCAACATATCAGGCAATATTAGGTGGGATAAGAGCGGTCCAGGTATTGATGACATTATGATGGACCTGTGTCCTGGTCTGAGTGTTATGTTGACAGCATACACACAGAAAAGATAAGAGGAAAAACATAAATACTCTTGCTGAAAGGCTACAATGTGAATAACATACAAGAATTCAAAAAAGGAGCAAGACACAGCAGGCTTCTCCCTGAAACTGAAGGCACAACTCACCCCCACCTTACAATAGACTGTCTGCAGACTGCCCACTTCTAAGCCCATATCACAGATTTCCCCATAGGGCCCCTTGGCCTGCAAGCAGGACCAGGAAGTCTTCCCTGAAATTTGAAGTGACGGTTGACAGTTTCAGGAATTTAATACACTACACTACTGTGCCTTTAAGGCTTCCCACTGCCTGTTGGTACTATGTATTAAATTGAGGTGCCTATTCTACAGCCTCATTCTGTTTCTTCTTTTCAAGATGAGGTTCTCTGATCAGTGAACATCAAAATAGGGAGGAAATTCAACCCTGGGAATCAAGCTGAATTTTCTTTGTATTTACCACAATGACTGTGCTTTCAAAAGAGAGCACGGGGGCTGGGAAAAGACAGTTACAGATGATATTAAAGGAAATCACATTTGTTTAAACACAGTGGGAGATGATGCTGAAGATAACTCTGAAAGAGGAAAATATAGGGATTTGCCCAGCAGCTGCATAAGAACTGGCCAATCAAATTAAACCTCTCCTGAGGCTGATATACCTCATGCACCTGACTTTAGGAAATGTTTACTACATATGTGGCTACTGCCATCATTGTGAGGTAGAAGCATAATTGCCGCCTTCTATATTTGATGACAAGTCACTGTGGTTTCTGCTTCCTAATCGTGTGATGCCCCTACATCTCCTGTTCCTGTTGTTCCCTCTTCCACATGCTTTAAAGCATTTGGTTAGGTGAAGATTTGAAAGGCCTGTTAAATGTGTCCATGTACATTACATGAATATAGAGGAAAAAGAACAGGAGTACTTGTGGCACCTTAGAGACTAGCAAATTTATTTGAGCATAAGCTTTCGTGGGCTAAAACCCACTTCATGCGCTGATACAGACTAACACGGCTACCACTCTGAAACCATGAATATAGAGAATAATTTGGATGCAATTACGAATAAAAGCCCCTTTTAAGTACAGCCATCAGACCAATGGTCCATCTAGCCCAGTATCCTGGCTTCTGGCAGTGGCCACTGCCAGGTGCTTCTGAGGGAATGAACAGAACAGGCAATCAACAAGTGATACATCTCCTGTTGTCCACTCCCAGCTTCTGGCAAACAGAGACTAGGGACACTCAGAGCATGGTGTTGCATCCCTGCCCATCCTGGCTAATAGCCATTGATGGGCCTATCCTTCATGAACTTATCTAGTTCTTTTCTGAACTCTGTTATACTTTTGGCCTTCATAACCTCCTCTGGCAATGAGTTCCACAGGTTGATTATGTGTTGTGTGGAAAAAAGACTTCCTTTTGTTTGTTTAAACCTGCTGCCCATTAATTTAATTGGGTGACTCCTACTTGTGTTATGTGAATGAGTAATAACACTTCCTTAATCACTTTTTCCACACCAGTCAAGATTTTTATATACCTCTATGATATCCCCCCTTAGTCATCTCTTTTCCAAGATGAAAAGTCCCAATCTTTTTAATCGTTCCTCATAGGGAAGCTGTTCCATACCCCTAATAATTTTTGTTGACCTTCTCTGTACCTTTTCCAATTCTAATATTTTGAGATGGGGGCGACCAGATCTGCACACGGTTTTCAGATGTGGCGTACCATGGATTTAGAGGCATTATATTTTCTGTCTCATTATCTATCCCTTCCCTAATGGTTCCTAACATTCTGCTGCTGCACACTGAGCAATTGGATGCAATTATGAATAAAGCCCTTTTTGTTTCTCTACATCATATGTTACTAATAGATACATATTCATTGTGATTATACAAGCAAGGTCCCTAAAGGATTTTGGGGCCCAGAGAGCCTCTGCATTTGCTTGAGTAAGGAGTACATTAGATTAAATGAGAAAATGGTGAAACTGGGAGAATAATGGTAGGGAGACACAAAGCAGAGTGACTTCAAGGAAGCAAGTGGGAATAAGCAGTTTGTGGCTGGATGATCCCCAGAGAATTAGTTGGGAGGGCAGCTAAGAGAAGCAGTGAGCAGGGAACCAAACAAGCAGGTTAGAGGACTGCAGAGAGAGACCACTCACAGTGAGTGACAGCTTCACAAGTGAAAAGTGAACCCAAAAGTTCATCATTTGATGTATAGATCAAATATGCTATGAAAGGACTGCACCTTCCCTTGAAAGGGACAACTTTACCTCTGCTCACATGTGTTTGGCTACTTATGAGTAGGGTTACCAATCATAATCCTAAAATAAATTCTCAATCCCGTTATTGGTGGCACACCATCTGTTTAGTTAGCTCTTCATAGACATCAAGGCCTGATCTACTCTACAACTATAATTGTATCCCCTGACCAGCTTATGCAGAGTTAAGTTGTGTGGCAGGGACTGACCCATGTCCTGATAATTAGGCTGAAGCTTCCTGTGATGATTTAGGGGATCTGCCCATGTACAACTTATGAATTCTGATTTTATGAACCTTATGTATAACTCCACCCCTCAATGTCTAGTAAATCGCCTATGGGCTGACAAGGACCCTGTTGTGGATCACACACCCTGTCTGGAAGAAGCTACAGAACAAACAAAAAAAGTTAACATTTTAATGACCCTGCTCTGGCAAGACAATGGGCACACTAAGGAAAGTACCTGAACTGGAAGAATCCAGTTGTTCCAGGTGATCTATAGGAAGCAGGTTTGGAGCAGTAGGTTTTCCACAGAAGGAGAAACAAAGACATCAGGTGCTAGTGCTAGCAATAAAAACTTAGAGGGACTAGTAGAGACAAAAGAAGCATGGGGCAGGAGAGAGGTACAAAAGGGCAAACACTTGTAGAAGAGGGGACGTTTTTGACTCAAGAACCAACCAGCAAAGAAGGAAATTGGGTGCACAGGAGAGAGACCACATGCTTTGGAGGAGAAGCCATGAGCTGCAGGAGGGAGATTCTGGGTACCAAAGAGACCAACTCTGAGAGATCGCTTGAGGGGATAGGTGTAGCTTTGTTTTGCCTGGATCTGTATATCTCTTGTGCTGGCTGAAGTAAAGAGTAACTGTGGTTAGAAACCTTTGCAAACCTGTGTCTCTTTGCTTCAGCAGTCATGTCCTGGAAGAGATGAACTTTAAACCAGCATGCCCGCAAGGCTGGAGCTCTGGGAAAAGGTATGCTTAAACAACTGGAAGTGTGAGGGGGCAGGCACTAATCTAAAGGTCTAGGCAGTTGACCTGTGAAGCCTCAGCTCTCAGAAGGGGTTGCTAGAAAGGGAATCTGCATTCTGAGTGTGTGCCTAGATACCCAGAGGCATTGCTGGACTGTGCTCAGAGTCAGGAAAGCTTAAAAACATGAGGGTCCAGTATGTGGGACTCAAGCACAGTCGAGAATGGGGAACTTGACCAGGATTTGCAACACTGTCAGTATAGCCAGGTCTTTAGAGCTGGTTTCAGCCTCCCAGTAAAAAGGTGGGAAATCTGTCTTGTTTTTGTTTTCAAATTCAAAATTTTGAAAATCAAAAACAATGTCAACCAACTAGTAGTATCCTAGACCCTCTCTATATTGCCCTGGTTATAGGGACATGCCGGGTTTCTATCTACCCTATGTCATTTAACTGTGTGTGTAAGGAGAGCCCCTGCCTTGGTTATGGGTGTGATAAACATGCTTTTGTGGTCAGAGTATTGACTGCAGACATGCTGTTCCTATCCAAGGAGGAGAGGTGTAGCCTGATGATTTCAGCACAGGGGCATTCCTGAGTTTTAATCCTACCTATCATACTAACTCTCGCTATGACCTGGGTTAGGTGCCCTACTTTTACAGTCTGTAAAATGGTGAGGTTTCCCTGCTTCTACTTACAACCCTTGTGTGAGGGGGAATTCATACAGAAATGAGGAAGAAGGAAGATCTGTATCTGTTACTTGTGTTTAAATGTACAACAATCTAGTAGGTTAGATGCTAATGTGCTATCTGAACGGCTTTTATTCCTTGCTGCTTTAGACAATTGAGCTTTAATATATACACACCTGCTCTTGGCAACATGACTCTTTCTATTGTCAGCTGCACCACAGGCCAGATGAGAGGACTGACTCAGATGCAGCGCTGAGTTGCGTTGCCTGAGCTGTGGTGAAAAGGGCCTTTTAATGCAAAGAGGCAATCTACAGTGTGTTTGAACATAAAATAAAGAACTGGAACACTTAAGGAATATTTCTCAGTGAGGAGATGCTTTTATTTCACAAACAATGAGAAGAAGGATGTTTGAATTCCCCTCCTTATCGCTCTCTTTCAGATAGCAAAGCAAACAAATAGAACAACCCATTATCCTGGGTTCCTACTATGCATGGGTGATTTGGCTCAGGAAAAACTGGTGCCTAGACAATGTGCTAATAGATGCACTCAAAATCCAGAGAGAGAGAGAGAGAGAAGCAAACCCCTGAAACTCGGTCTCTGTTGGAACCAAGCTTTTTCAGGCTCAGAATCTGGCCTCCTGTTTTCCTATTCGCGTAGCTAAAGTCGAAGTATCTAGTTCGACCTACCTGGCCGTGAGGACGGCGGCAAGTTGACCGCCACGGCTCCCCCATCGACTTCACTTACTCCTCCTGCCGAGGTGGAGTACGGGTGTTGATTCGGGGATCGATTTATCACGTCTAGATGAGACGTGATAAATCGATCCCCGATAGATCGATTACTACCCGTTGATCCGGGTGGGTAGTGTAGACGTGGCCTTGGAAAATCTCTTCCCATTAAATTTTAAGCCCAATTTTGCAAACTCAAACGGGTCAAGCAAACTTTAGATAAATGAATTTTGAGATGCTTATCACATCTCAGCTCAAAATCAGACCCATTTGAGGGCCCTGCTTCCATAGCTCTTAAAACAGAGGAATGTATCTTATACATCTCTTACCAAAGAGGCCAAATCCCGCTCAGCTTATCTCCTGATCCAGCACCATGTAAGTCAATGGGAGTTTTGCCACTGACTTTAGTGGGAGCAGGATCAAGCTCTTAGATTTCAATCCTGCAGACTTATGCAAATACTTAAAACACATGTAAGTCTTTGCTTGATGAGGGCCTTTCAGGGGAAAGATGGTCTTGCGGCCAAGGCACTGGACACAGCACTTGGGAAACTGGGGTTTAATGCCTGCCTTTGCCATATACTTACTATGTGACTTGGAGCAAGTTACTTCAATTCATTTTGCCTCCGCTCCCCATCCATAAACTGAGAACAATAGTTCTTCTCTCATTCTTTTCTTGTCTGTTTAGATTGGTGTAGAAAATGTCTCTGAATATACAGTGCCTAGCACAGTGGGGCCCCATTACTAGTTGGTGCTTCCAGGCACTACAGTAATACAACCAATTAATAATGGAAATTTTGTGTCATTCCTAACTGCAGTGGGACGCTTTCTGAAGTAAGACAAGCAGGATTTGGCTGAAAAAGTTCTGCTCTGTGCTCTGCGTGCAAGGATGATTAGCCGAAGTGCTATATAAAACATATCTTTGACATCTGCATTATTTTTCCACTTTCAGGGTGAAAGCTTCTGGTTTAAATGCTCTACTGCTCATCATAAGTGGGAACAAAAAGCTTAATCTTACTGGAGTCACTGTCTTTGTTAGTTTGAATTGGTTTATATCAAATTAATATCTCACCACCACTACAGCAAACATTGCCAGCCAGTTCTTGTACAGCTCATTTGGGAAGAGAGCTTTCATACCGCTGACTGATCAGTTTTGTTTGTTTTTTTTTAACTCCATATGTGAGATCCTCACCCTCATTCTCTCTCCTTGATGACAGGCTAAAAAAAGGGCCCTCAGAGCCTTGGGTTTTGGCTTGAGGAGAATTCCTCCAGCACAGGAACTGAACAAGACAGCTGTAAGGCTGCCTTCTCAGGACCCCTTTATAATCCTAGGTCAATATAGGAGGTGTACCAGGGTGAGGGCTGGGGACTTACATAAGAATGGCCGTCCTGGGTCAGACCAAAGGTCCATCTAGCCCAGTATCCTGTCTACAGACAGTGGCCAATGCCAGGTGCCCCAGAGGGAGTGAATCTAACAGGCAATGATCAAATGATCTCTCTCCTGCCATCCATCTCCACCCTCTGACAAACAGAGGCTAGGGACACCCTTCCTTACCCTTCCTGGCTAATATTCATTAATGGACTTAACCTCCCATGAATTTATCCAGTTCTCTTTTAAACACTGTTATAGTCCTAGCCTTCATAACCTCCTCAGGCAAGGAGTTCCACAAGTTGACTGTGTGCTGTGTGAAGAAGAACTTCCTTTTATTTGTTTTAAACCTGCTGCCCATTAATTTCATTTGGTGGCCCCTAGTTCTTGTATTATGGGAACAAGTAAATAACTTTTCCTTATTTACTTTCTCCAAGTCATTCATGATTTTATATACCTCTATCACAGGGGTAGGCAACCTCTGGCACGTGTGCCAAAGGCGGCACGCAAGTTGATTTTCAGTGGCACTCACACTGCCAGGGTCCTGGCCACCGGTCCGGGGGGCTCTGCATTTTAATTTAATTTTAAATGAAGTTTCGTGAACATTTTAAAAACCTTATTTACTTTACATAGAACAATAGTTGAGGTATACATTATAGACTTATAGAAAGAGACCTTCTAAAAATGTTAAAATGTATTACTGGCACGTGAAACCTTAAATTAGAGTGAATAAGTGAAGACTTGGCACACCACTTCTGAAAGATTGCCGATCCCTGCTCTATTATATCCCCCCTTAGTTTCCTCTTTTCCAAGCTGAAAAGTCCTAGCCTCTTTAATCTCTCCTCATATGGGACCCGTTCCAAACCCCTAATCATATTAGTTGCCCTTCTCTGAACCTTTTCTAATACCAGTATATCTTTTTTGAGATGAGGAGACCACATCTGTACGCAGTATTCAAGATGTGGGAGTACCATGGATTTATATAAGGGCAATAAGATACTCTCAGTCTTATTTTCTATCCCCTTTTTAATGATTCCTAACATCCTGTTTGCTTTTTTGACTGCTGCTGCACACTGCCTGGACGTCTTCAGAGAACTATCCACGATGACTCCAAGATCTTTTTCCTGATTCGTTGTAGCTAAATTAGCCCCCATCATATTGTATGTATAGTTGGGGTTATTTCTTCCAATGTGCATTACTTTACATTAAATTTCATTTGCCATTTTGTTGCCCAATCACTTAGTTTTGTGAGATCTTTTTGAAGTTCTTCACAGTCTGTTTTGGTCTTAACTATCTTGAGCAGTTTAGTATCATCGGCAAACTTTGCCACCTCACTTTTTACCCCTTTCCCCAGATCATTTATGAATAAGTTGAATAGGATTGGTCCTAGGACTGACCCTTGAAGGACACCACTTGTTACCCCTCTCCATTCTGAGAATTTACCATTTATTCCTACCCTTTGTTCCCTGTCTTTTAACCAGTTCTCAATCCATGAAAGGACCTTCCCTTTTATCCCATGACAACTTAATTTATGTAAGAGCCTTTGGTGAGGGACTTTGTCAAAGGCTTTCTGGAAATCTAAGTACACTATGTCCACTGGTTCCCCCTTGTCCACATGTTTGTTGACCCCTTCAAAGAACTCTAAGGGCTGGTCCACACTAAGCCCCCAGTTTGAACTAAGATACGCAACTTCAGCTACGTGAATAACGTAGCTGAAGTTGAAGTATCTTAGTTCGAACTTAAAGGTACTTACCGCGGGTCCACACGCGGCAGGCAGGCTCCCCCATCGACTTCGCCTACTCCTTTCATGGAGCAGGATTACCGGTGTCGACGGCGAGCACTTCTGGGATCGATTTATCGCGTCTTGTCTAGACGCGATAAATTGATCCCAGAAGATCGATTGCTTGCCGCCGAACCAGCGGGTAAGTATAGACGTACCCTAATAGATTAGTAAAACACGATTTCCCTTTACACTGTGGGGCTGCGGCACATAGTGCTGTGGGGATTTTGGGCAGTGCAGTGGCTCGTGGAGCAGCCTGGGGAGGTTGCCATAATTTAGACAGGTCCCCATGGCTGGCTGTCTATGCTGGGGACCATGAAGCAGCCCAGAAGCAGGCAGGCACACAGGTGGCTTAAGGGCACTGTAGCCTGCCACCTCTCTGAGCTGTGAGTTCTTTGCTTCACTTCTAAGGGTACAACTGCACTGCAGTTGGGAGCATGCTTCCCAGCGCAAGTAGACACACGCACTGGTTCTGTTCAAACAGCAGTGTAAAGAGCAGCGTAGCATCACTAAAAATAGCAGTGTCGCCAGAGGTAGCGTGAACGGCTGCCCAGGCGAGCGGCCAGAGTATGTACCCAGAGGGTCTGGATGAGTTTGTACTCAAGCAGCTGGCCTGAGCTGCTGTCTGTGGCACCCCTGGCTATCCTGCTACTTTTAGCACACCAGCATGAGCAGAGCTAGCATGGCTACTCGCCCTGAAAAGCATGCTCCCAGCTGCAGGGCAGACATGCCCTGAAAGGTGAAGCACAAAATCTAACCCTATATTTAAAAAACAAAACAACTTATTGCTATTGAGAGGTGCCAGGGTGGCATCCCAGAAGACCCAAGTCGTCTTTCAGCAGCAAGGTGAGCAAGGGCAAGTGGCACTGCAAATTAATCCCCACGCCACTCAAGTATCCCCCCTCCCCACAGAGACGATGACACTTACCTCCTTCCTAAGGTCTATGGATAAAAAGTGCTATATGAGGAGAGTTGGTTGGAAAACCAAAACTTTTCCCATGAGAAATTTATGTGAAAAAAAAAATCTTCATTTTATTTAAACCAGAGAGCTGAAAGGAAACAACACTTTAAGTGGAGATAAAAATTTTCATTTCCAAATGCTGATTCACAACACAAAATGTTCAATTTGACACTTCACATGGGGAAAATGGAGATTTTTCATAAGAATAGACATTTTCCCATTAAAAAATTTAGGTTTTGACAAAAACATATTTTTCAGCAAGAAAACCTTCTGCATGAAAATCTTTTATCAACTCTCAATAAGAATTAGCTGGGGGGGGGAGGGGGTCTCTGTGCCCATTTAGTGCTTGGCTTCTTAATGGATACTGCCAGGTAGAGCCAATTATGAAGATACCTTTTGTCATGAGGACACCAATGTACTGAGAATTGAATGGAAACCACTTGCTCATTTCACATAGGTCTCCAGACAGCAATGAGTTTTGGCCATTGCTAACCTGGGCCAGATCTTACTGACTGGAGTTCCATGCCATATCCCACTACTAATTTCTTGAGCATGCAGTCTCCTGTTTAGAATAGATATAAAAAATCATCTGTGTCTAACTCTTCCTATTTCATTTTTTTACACTGATGCGGTATCTAATATCGTCACACTGATATTTAAGTGATATTTTAAATGTTTAATTACTACTTAAGTGCTAATAAATCTGTGCCATCTTTTTCTGGCTCCCATATATCTCCCATACAGCTGATGGATGTTGCCATATATAATCCAAGATTAAAAGGCAGAGGCCGCAGCAGAGAAATTAGCTCATTTATCTGGACTCTGAATAGCAAGAGATTTTACATATTCTTATGGTTTTTGCTCTGCTGGGAAACAAAGTCCTGAAATCAAGATACCGCATTTATCTTGCCAAATTAGATTGTTTTCAGCATAGCCCAGTAAAGAACAGCTGTGACTATACACAATATGCCATTATGCCATCAACCAAATGAAGGGCCTGTACATTGCATTTAATTTGAGAGATGCCTATGGTGCAACTATATTTTTTTTTCTTGTGATCACTAAATAAAATCAAGGAATAATTACAACTATTTAAAGTATGCACTTAAGTACATTCTTGCTATAATGTCAACAGGTAGATACACCGTTCTGTGGCTGGTAGAGCGCTTGGCAAGTTCTGGTTGTTTTTGTACCTCTGAGTGTTTTTGTACCTCTGAGTGTATCTCACTTAGAGAAGTTTTCCATCTAATTCTATGGATAAGGTTGCTTAGATTTAGACTGGGTTGATTTCTTCTGGGGTTGTGCAGCCCGGTCAAGAAAAGACCAACATGAATTCCTGCCAGTCTTGCTCACTTGAGGTTCAAAGGTAATAGGGGAACTTTGATCTGTGCCACTTTTGCCTGGCAACAAACATGTTGGGGGTCATTCATCCCATTGTTAGTGGAGGTTATCAATGAATCCTTCTAAGAGGGCAGGGTGCCAGTTCTTAAAAAAGGATTGGTAGACCTGTGCTCAAGTAATCAACTGGCAATCTTACCAATTATTGCCCTCTCTCTCTAATTTTTCATGGAGGGGGGGTAGAGTGAAAAGGCTGGGGATGCTAGCTCTGCCCCTGGACTCCTCAGTTTCTTGACTCCTTTCAGCTTATCTTTAGACTGGTGATGGTGCGAAGATTATGGAGTTGATCCAAAGACCACTGAAATCAGTGGAGGCCTTCCCATTGACTTCAGTGAGTTTTGGATAGGGCTGTATCCAGAGGATAGTATTTGACACTATTGGATTCTCTAAATTGAAGTGTCAGAGTTCTTTTCTGGCATGTCTACTGTTGATCTTTATGTGAAGCCATCAAAGAAGATAGTAAGATAGTTTTCAGTGTCATCAGTTTCACCATGTGATGGCTTTGCTTTTATAATGCATTTGATTCCTCTCCCCCACCCTCAACTACAATATTACGTCAAGAGTGGAGCTTTAAGAAGGTGGAAAGTGAAAAGATGGGATACCATTGTTCAGGCATAGGGAGTGGATTGAAAAAAGGTCCATCAACATAAATTAGGAGGCGCTAGCAGAGAGTAGAGGGAGAGGAAGGGATATTTTAGGAGACAAGATGAGAGAGAGGCCCTGATTGCCCAATAACAATTGAACTTGTGAGGAATTCCATTCCCGCTGAGCAAGGACCTGACATAAAGCCAATTGAAAGGTTCCCTTTGACTTCAGTAGGTTTGGATCAGGATCCAAAGCTCTTGCATGTAAAGCTGGTCAGGAATTTTTCTTCAGTATTTTTATGTGGGGAAAATCCTTCTTTAAAAAAACCGAACACCCTCCACCCCAGCCCCAAACTTTCCATGGGAACATGTTGGTTTTGAGTAACTTTTTGTTTTTGTGCTGCTTTTTGTTTTTTTGGGGGTTTTTTTAAACAACATTTTTAATATGTCCTATTTTGACACTTTAGGGAAAAGGTTTACATTGCGGTTCAAAATGATTTTCATTTCAAAATTTGTTTGATATATATTTTAAATGAACAAAGACTTAAAACACTGTTTCAAATTCATCAAAACAAAATGATTTGATTGACATGAAACACACTTTTTGGCAGAGGATTGGTTCATGACCATTTTTGAGATTGTTGGCTCTTTTTCCTGATTCAGGACAGGAACAAATTTAAAAATCTCAAGATTTTTCATGGGGCAGGGAATCAATTTTCCAGCTACTTTTGATTAAATGTTCAGGTCCTGTTGACTTCAGTGGGACACAAGGATGTGCTTAACTGCTTTGTTGATTGGCACCATAGAGAAGAGTGGCTCCATGCAGAACTCTGAGCAGGAGAGGGGACTGGACCTTATTTTAGAATGAGATAAGAAGCCAGTGGAGGGATTCTAGCACAGTTGTGTGCATAATTGTAGCTTTAGCGTATTGTATGGATTGTAGAAGGAAAGCGGGTGGGAGTAGTTCTAGCATAAGACAACCAGAGCATATATGAGTGTTTTAATAGGGAAGGGACAGATTTTGGAGATGATAAAGGGAGCATTTGGAGACAGTGAGGAAATAAGGAAAGAGGGATCAAAAATGGCCTTGAGTTGGTGGGTTTGAGTGACCACGGGAAAGATGGGGAGAAGAGGAGGAGACAACGGGAGGAACAATGAGAAGTTCAGTGTTAGGGCGGGCAGGTCTATTCTTAAAATGCTGCATCAGCACTGTGGCATTGATGCAGCTGCGCTGCTGTAGTGCTTAGGTGAAGACGCTCCTAGCTCTCCCCTCGACACAGCGCTGTCTGCATGGAGAGGTTAGGTCAGTATAACTACATCACCCAGAGGTGTGGAACAATGTATTTATACTGATATAGGTCTGTAGTGTACTACCTGGCCTTAGATGTTTAATTTGGGTGGATGTCTCACATGCTTAGTATGCTTAACAGGCTGTGTTAAAATGAGGACAAAATGTTGGCTCTGATGCCACTCCTGGAACGTTGAAAGCAATGTTGAATGTTTCAAAAGCCAAGATGGGAAGATGAGGCGATATATGGCCATTGCTGATACAGAGAAAGGCATAAATGAAGACTAGTCATTGGGAAGGATTAAATGAAATGTAAGAAAGGAGTTCATTGTGAAGAAGAACTTAAACTTATGCTGGAAAAGATATGTACCTTGGTGACACATTCTGGCAGGGACACTGAAATAATCTGAAAAACAGGTCAAGAAACCTTGGCTACTCATTACAAGTGACAGAACAGCAAAACAGTTAGGATGCTGTAACCTGCTAAATTGAGTGGTTTGGGTAATATGTATTCTGTGGCTATGGGTAATATGTCATATATAAACTGCAATAGCTCATTCAGTGGGCTGGAAAGAATAAATTGCTCTAGAGAAAGTTCGGTCTCATAGTGCACTTAGATCTGAAACTAAGCAGTAAAATAGAGAAGAGGAGGGGATAATGTATAAATTGTGCAATTGAAAGTTCATTGTGTTGAGAATTGGCTTGTAATAGTCTGAAAATAGGTGACCGTGTCTTTCCACTATATATGTCAGTAGCTACTGTACTCGCCTTAGACGAAGAATATCCTTAAGAGTCTGACTAAAATCAGTTACTTACTAGGCAACTTGCCATCTGAGGTGGGGGTGGGATGGAAATCCTTTCTCTCTGAACTAGTGCATCTAACTTCTTAATTGCTGGATACGTTTAAAAGATGTGAGAAACCCAGGAAAGACTTTTCCATCCTACGGTGCGAAAACAAAATATTAGTGCTAGAACATATAGTGCAACAAGTCATCAACATAGCTGTGACAATTCTGAATCCCAAAAGCTGCAGGTGGATTAGAGAGACTGTCACACCATTGAAAGTGGTGAAGTGTGATTAGAAGTCTTCAGACATCTCAAAGCATAACTGAAAAGGGGAGAGGCTGAGATGGCAGTGGCTAGCAGCATCCCATCCTATGTAGGGATTGATCAGCTTGCAATAGGTGAAAGGTGCATTATGTTACCATAGGTGACTGTCTTACTACAGTGACTTTTATTAAAAATTAGGGATGGGCCCCGGCGGGGACGGTTCTGAATCTGGATCAGAGCTGTTGAGTTTGGAGCCACACTGTTGGATCAAGGACCTCTTTATTTAAATGGCAATATAATAACAATCCTGTGTGGGTGGTAACAACTGTTTGTTTTTCAAAGCTAAAACTAGAGGTTTTGTTTTATCCCAACTTCCACATTAAATCAGTTTATAGAACACTTCATTTTGGGAGTCCGGACGGGTGTTTCAGGAAAAGGTTCAGTTTGTTGCCCCACTCATCTGAAGAGAGAAGTATTTTCATTGAATAGTGGTATCTTGGTTTTGAAAATACAGGAAATGCAGCCATTCCGATGACCAGTAGTGTTGCACATGCTATGGTAATAAGCATGCATAGATCCAAATTCATCCGTAGGGTCCCTCCACTAAATATAGAAAGAGATAATATAAATTAGGCTCCTAATTCTATCCCCTCTACCTATCCTTTTCATATTTGAATGGTTTGTAAGTAACCTGGACCTGGGAATGGGTCTACTTATGTGTTTGTAAAGGACTATACTTACTGCTGTGTAAATCACTATATGTTAAAGTATCAGAGGGGTAGCCGTGTTAGTCTGAATCTGTAAAAAGCAACAGAGGGTCCTGTGGCACCTTTGAGACTAACAGAAGTACTGGGAGCATAAGCTTTCGTGGGTAAGAACCTCACTTCTTCAGATGCAAGTGAAGAAGTGCATCTGAAGAAGTGAGGTTCTTACCCACGAAAGCTTATGCTCCCAGTACTTCTGTTAGTCTCAAAGGTGCACAGGACCCTCTGTTGCTTTTTATATGTTAAAGAGTTGAAAAGGCAGTGTCTTGGTCGGGTTAGGGTTAGGCTTTAGTTTGGTGTTCAAGTTTAAGGACTAACCTACATGAGAGTTCAGGTCTGCTGGAACCTTTACATCAATTGTGGTAAGATTTTTTTAATTTATTTATTTGGTTGGTTGTTCCAAAATTGAGAAAAACCACAGAAGATCAGCAGTTTCTTATGATTTCATCTTGTGCCACATCTGAAGTGAGTCTGGAATACATGCCCTTTCAAGCCTGGTTTGGTTTGGTTTGAAGTTTACATCTGGAGAATTGAATCTACATTCCCAAACCAAAACATGAAGGGATTTGGTCTGAAGTTGTAGTTCAAATCCATCTCTAACCTATGAAGTCACGTGCTAGTGAAGCTGAATATAGAGATTTGCTGTTGATGGAATTTGGGGCCTATGCCCATAAATGATCTTATTAAAATATTATTCTGGTTTAGGTGTGTGTAAAATATAGAAATATGGTATAAAAATAGCATAGATTAGATAAATCTTCTACTGCTTTAACTCCGTCAATGCTGAGTTTATCTTCCAACCCTGCTCCTATTATTGCAATAATAATATCTCAACAACAAAACAAAGCAATCTCATTAATTTTTCCTCCTTTTATTAAAGACAAGTGGCAATTAAATATGAATAAAATTAGATCTATTTTGACATCAGTACTTCTGAGAAATACTGAATTGAACTTTCAGAGCCAATTAAACCTCTGTTTCAGAGGTAGCTGTATACACATTTAGACTGTTTATTTCCTTATAACTAGTACTATTGCTGTTAGATGATACAACTATTAATATCTATGCCAGTCATCGTAAGGTAATTTCTGTAATGTAAATAACAGAATAGTTTATTCAATTTAATATCGAAGAGTAACTTTCTCTGAACAAATGTAATCAATATTTTTACCCACATGTTTGACAAAGCTGAATTATAAGGTACTGACTGGGCTCATTTCAGAATGGGGAGGGAGGACATAGGGGAATACTTTCCTCAAGAGACAAGATAGTCAAGCACAAAACTATGGATTCGAAATTGGGAGATCAGAATTGTATTGCTGTTTTCTTATGTGAATTTGAGCAAGTCACTTAACTGCTCTGTATCTCAATTTCCCCTTCTATAAAATGGGGCTAATATTTACCTACCTCATAGTTTGTACAGCACCTAGCATAATATGGGACCCTGACACAAGGCAACACAGTATGAATGTTAACAGGTTGCCAATTATTACCAGTTTTTATGAGATTAACATCTTTCCCATGGAGTTGGGCTGGGTTTTCAGTCACTACCATGCAGAATTAGATTTGAACTGAAAGGTGAAAGGATTTATAGCTCATTACTGTCTGGTGAGCCATACAATCCTACAGGTTTTCCTGTTTTGTTTTTGCAATTCCATATATATACATTCACCTGGCCCCCAAGGTGTGCTTCCCATTACTCATATAGTCTTACATGCCCATTGATGCTGTTGTACAGCTCAGCATTAATTGCTATTTTGCATTGCAGGCCATTGCCCTCCCTGTTCCTGATCTGATGCACTCTTCCTGAACTCTTAAATCTTAAAATGCTAAGCTGGTAAACCCTCTTGTTGCTTTAAATTGAAATTGGGCTGTGCTTATCCTGTTCTGTTCTCTTTACCCTGGTTAGCCCTAATTTTTTATTATTATTTCTAAATTTGAATGAAAAATTATCCCTTAATCTCCCTAAAAACTTTCTAAACCACAGTGTGGCTTTTTTTTTTTCATTTTTCAGATTCCAACTGGCCCCTTACAACTGTAAGATTAAAGAATGTGTCCTTAAATGGCTTGTGCCAGGCAAAAGGCATATCCTCCTGTAAATTACTCTGCTGTGTTGTGTACTCAAACTGGGTATTCATCAACATGGATTTATTCACTGTGGTTGCCCAGAAGAAAATTATAGGGTTATGAGCAGGGCAGGAAAGAATGACCTAAGTGAGCAAGGAATAATCATGCAAGAGCCAGACCCATCAGCCTTCCTGCTCACCCATGTAGGGGAGTAATGGAAAATAGGTAGCCTTCTTATTCTCCTGCATGGGCTACCCAGATCACCACTGCACAACTACAAGAAAAGCTGCTGCCAGACTGCTACTCTCCTTCCCACGCAGATGGATAAGGTGTGAATGATCAGGAGTGGGTGGAGTCTTGTGGGGGGGTGGGCTGGAAGTGTTCATACTTCCATACTAGCATACACAGCTGAGCCACAGCAAAGAGGGAGTAAACTGAACCAGAAAAAGGGCTGGTGCATCTTTATTCCCCCAGGGACCAATGGGACGGCAGGGACTGAATGATGGCGGAGTCATAATTTGGTGCCTGCCTTGTTTGGGCTGGATTGTAAAATTATAATCAGAGGTACTTTGTGGACAGAGGTTTCATAGCAGATAATCCACATGATACTGCTGCTGCCAGCACACGGGGATTACATTTACACCAACTGTTCTTGAAAAGTATCTCCAGTTTTCTGTATTAGCTGGAAACAAGCTTTTAAGCACTAATAATTTTATTATGTGCCAGTATGAGTTATGAACTTATATCAAGGAGAGACCAGGTCCTTAAATCACCTCCATTGAAAAGACAGGGGAAAGAGTGTCTAAATTTACTTTATTTTGGGGCTCATTTCTTATCTTTTTCACATTCCTACCAGTGGGACCTCTCTTCCATATACAGTATGGAGCTATCAGGACTCCTTGTTCCAAACTCTGTTAGACACCATACTAGCTCTCTGACAAGTTTAGTGTAGCAGTTCTGTTACCTCCAAAGTAATTCTAGTCTCTTGTATCTAATATATTAATGCTAGACACATTCTGGATCCAATGAACATGGTGTTTTTTATCCTCAAGAACTTTTCAGTTAACATATTTAAAAGCCTGCACAACTGGCTTTTGAGATTTACAAAGACGATGAATATAGGCTCAGTATTTCAAGAATTGCATGTCTTTTCCTGAATGGCTATTGGCAAATTGGTGGGTGTTCTCCATTAGGAAAAACATTGGTGTTCTTCATCAACAAAAGATTTTTGTCTTTCAATTTAAGGTGGGGCAATATCGCGCCAAAAAAAAAAAGTTGACTGTGTAAAAATGGCACCTTCTTACTCAGCAAACATGTTATCTCTGTGTATTTGATCCGAGCTGTTTATTTTAGTGACAAAATAATTTCTCCAACTTTTTGTGCCTGGTAATACTACAGTGCCCACACAGCTATAGACTGTGCTTAATTTGTGCCAGGGCTTGACAGGGTTGAGCCCTAGCACCTCTAGGCTTAGCAGTTCATAGCCCCAGCAACTCTGGGCTTGCTGCATCAGTTATGAATGTAAAAAAATTGCTTGACCCCAGTACCTAATTGCTTGAGCCCCAGCACCTCTTTCACCACAAATTAAGCACTGACTGTCGGAGAAGGAGCTAGATTCTATTATGATTCCTGCAGTAACACACTGGAAAGAATCCACTTTGACCTTGAGAACTCTAGTTGAGATTGCAGGGCTGGTTCGAATACATGGTGAATTTGATCTGGAGTCACTGAGGTACCATAAATATAGAACCCACCATACTTTTTTTGCTTGAGGTACAACGTGAGTGTTGCCCCAAACCTGACTCCTGTTTGCAAACAAATGTCTAGCTCGAGTTAAGTGGTGTTTTTAAACTCAAGTTAGGAGGCAAAGGTTGAAGCCCAGGTTAGCATGCAGAGGGGACACAGCTATTCTGTATTGTTAATCCAATCACTCTATGCAATTCACCAACCAGCTGCCAATGCAGTGTAGACAAGCCCATAGTGAGTGGTCTTCATCAATGGAACAGGATTCCTCCATGTTTAACTTTTGCTCACACATTTAATGTTTGCTGCTTTTACTCATCAGCAGAGTAGATCATATCAGCAGAGTTTTACAAAAACTTCCCTTATGAAGCCCCAAATCATGCATTCTTGCTGGGATTTGGGTTTCATGACAAACTATAAACTCAGTTTGTGATTCTTCTGAGCAAATCTGGGCTTAGGTACAAGGAAACCAGGGATTACTTAGTTTCCTCTGAAACTCTGGCCAGCCTGTGATGTTTGCAAAGTTTCAAGGTGACGTATTGGCTGGGCTGGGTTGGGCTGAGCCAAGCCTGAACTTCAGGAGGTGGGGAGGGCTGGAATCCATATGCACTGAAACAGAAGGCAAGGTTTGCATAAGTCTCTCTGAACTGAAACTGTTGAGTTTTGCTTGAATCATGATCACATGATATGTGTTTGTATCATGGAGTAAACCCACAGGCAGATGGAACCTGCCAATCTTGGACATATCCATTTTAAAATGTAGTTTTAGGTCTGTTAGATACACAAAATCAGGTAACATGAACTAAGCCAATATTAGTTAAAACAGAATTATAGTAAGGAGACTATACTGGCTTTTGCAGTGTAGAGCAGAACTGTTTCCTGCTTTACTGGAAGTGATGGATAGAGACTAGCCAAGGGGTCCCATTGAATCAAATGGCTTGAGGTAGACTGCGACAGCTGAAACAGGTTCAAGGAGCGATGGGCCAGGACTGCCTGCCAGGAACAGCTTGACACCAACCAGCTGCCAAGAGTTGAGGTTGACTCCCTGTACCACAATAGCTGCCAAGCCATATTTAATCCCATAGGAAGATCATGTCATGCACCAGCACAAAAGAAACCTGCAGGATAATCTGAGTCGGGGTGAGTTACTGTAGGTTCCTCACAAACATGGCAGCTTTTACATTCCTAATGAGCCAGTAGAGGTATTTCTGTTATAATGACTTTCTCTTTTGCTGCACAGGTTCTCCTGGTGAAGTAATTCCCTGGGGCCTTCTAAGCAGCTCCAGTGCAGGTGGAATGTTAGTTGAGAAATGGGGAGTTGCTTGGCAACTTCATTTGAAAACTTCAGCACTTTTTAAGCTTTCCTCGCAGCTGCAAGTTGGAGCCTAAATGAATTTCTCTACCTTGCTATTAGCTTGAGGCCAATAGGGGAGTTATTGCTTCTATGTTTAAACCAATGTAATCAGCATATTAGCAAATCATCATTGTTGAAAGCTGGACCCTTATCCCTTTCCACAAGCAGGGAAATACTAGGCACTGAGCAAATCTTGTCTAACTTGATTAGAAAGTTCTAGTCAAGGTTTTTTGCCTTTCTCTTCCCAAAGGCCAAGCGCCCTCTACCACTTCCTCCCTAACTCCTGCCCAAAGCTTCTCTTCAGCTCACTTTCCATCTGCAATCTCAGCTCCAGCACTATCTGCACCCTCTGTTATTCCACCTCATTTTCAAAACACAGAAATAAATTAAATGTTCTGAAGGACTTTTCAATAATTCCCTCCTAAAGGCTACTTTCCCCTTTTCTTTGACATGCACCATCACTGCTCTTGCCCTTCCTGCCATTCCTCGTTATGTCCTCTCTGATGAAGGCCTTGATCCTGCAACTAACGCCAAGTGGGTGTTTCCCTGTACCCATGCAGAGCCCCACTGACTCCGGAGTAGCTTATCATAGGCACAGGGATGTCTGCTCACTTGGAGTCAATTACAGGATCAGGGGCTTAGAACAGCATTATTTCAACTGCTTAGCAGGCTTTCTGTACCCGTTGGTGGAGTAGCAGGGAAGGGAAGAAGAAAGATTTGCCCCCGTGTTAAAATACTGTGATTTCATAATCTCTTTGGACTTGTCTGATATCACCGTCAGAAGGATATTACCTTTTAGAATTCAGGTGGTTTATGCTTCACTTTTGGGAGATGCATGTTTAGTCCTTCAGAGTTGCCTCATGCACTTATTTAAGTTACTTCCATTATCCATTTGTATCTCTTGTGAACTCTTTCAGCTGAGGAGAGTTTCACAGGGAGTACTAGAGAATTACGTCCGTTTCTGGATTTTGATGCCAATGGAAATCTTCCATGCTACTAGAGGATTTTTAGGGAATTACAGTGCCTACATCATCATTTTTCTTCAGTGGAGAGCATTGATAGCTAACAAGTCATATAACAGGCACTGATTTATGCCCTGGTCATATTCACTGCAGTGATACTGTAAAAGTTAATGGAACACAGTTAAGGTAGAAGCTTGGATCACTAGATGGTGGTGCAGATCAGTTGGGCTTTTGAAATAACTTTTTGTAATGGCTTTCTATATTTGTTAGATGGCTTTGTTGACGTGACCCAGTTTGGTCTTATCTCTGTTTCAAAGCTTGTGCTTGTATAGCTAATGTGTATGAACTAGATAGTGGCTTCTGTTCAACACAAGGGTAAAAGAAACAACATGAACTGAAAGAGAGAGTGGGCCTGAAATCAGACTGTTCATCAGAGAATCTTAGAATCCATGAGTTGCATCAGATCCTTGGCCCCTGGAAAATCCCCTTTCTGCCACTTAAAGCCGCCTCAAGGTATCAGTTCAAGATTCCTCTGTCATAGGAACACTCAAGGAGAACCCCCACTGGGTTTCCCTAGATGTGAAGAACCCAATCTGGCCCTTGGTTTTTAAGACAAGTGAAATGCAGATAGTTAAAATAAAAGCCAAAGCTGTCATTATGCTGCAAACAGTAATTTTTGGTAGTACACAAACATGCATATATATATATATATATAATATATATGTATGTATATATAATTTGTCTCCATCATTATATTTAACAGTTGACTCTGTCTAATCATTAGCTGGATTGTGAAATCTATTCCTTTCATGTCTTCAGTAACTCCCCTTGTCTAAATTGTTTCAATTCCTCAGAGATAGTTGTGAATATGCATGACCCCCTTCAGCATAATAACAAGGAAGTCATTTTATGTTCCATCTCATTAGCAAAATAAAGTATCAAAACAGGCTTCTCATAGATGTAGCTTTTCAGTTTGCTCAGGCAAATAATTCATCCTCCATTCCCACACATGTAAACACTTATGCCTGTATATTTGACTTTAGATGACACACTAGATTAATTTTAATTGCCTTTAAATGTGACTCCTCCTGAAGACTGCTAAACCAACTATGGGACAGAGCCTCAGGCACAAACCAAAGCGTGAGTCAAAGAGCTTTGCCTTGTATGCATCTGCTCTGTGGGATGAAATGCTTAGCCCCAGCCGGTAGTAGGTAACATGCTGCTGTGCTGCAGCTTATAGTAAGAGGGGAATGAATGAGCAGCCCAATTTGCAGCTCCCCACAAAGCAGCCATTGGAGTCACAATGTGTGGGGCCAGTGGGTCTTATCCTCAGCATGCTACTTCTCCTTCTTCCACAGTCTATTGCTGGGAGTCACCACAGAGCTCTGCTCCATGGGGAGCTGGGTGTGCTGAGTTCCCCTGGGTAGATTCTCAGCAGCACTGGCAACATAGTCAGTGGAAACTCTCAATTCAGGGTATAAGTAGGCACAATAATTGAGCCTATATGCCTGTTACATGACTGTTTTTTAAAGATGATTTATATCATGCCTAATGGTATCAGGCACTTGCATATGTACAGGAATAACTTTTCCATCTCTGGGGTGGAAAGCAACCTTAAGATAGGAAATGAGATAGAATGCATCCTATCCATTTGAAACTGTAGTGGGAAATTAGGAAGGCAGCAAGTATTTACCCAGATGGCAATTTAGCAAGGACACAGGTTTAAATTTTTTCCTCTTGTGAGATCAGGTGGCAAGTTTCAAAAGGAGGTAAGTAGAATTGTCTTAAGTCTCCTAAGAATGGCAGTACTTCCAGCTGCACAGAGTTTCCTAGCATCATGCTGGTCCCTTGCTTTAGGACTGACTGAGACACAAGAGTGAATGCCCACCTACTAACCCCCAGCACCATTTCCAATGGCCTGCAATCTTCCTTGGAGATCTTTAGTGTAAGCACTGACTTAGCTTGACCCAGCTTATGGTTAGGGTCTGATGGGAACACAAGAGAAGGTGGTATAGCTACAGGTTAAATATAAGTATTTGATCATCAGGGCAAAATAATGAATCATGACTCTTCTTCTTCCTCCCCTTATACCATCTGGGGTCAGGTCATTTTGCAAGCATCAGCTATCTCTGTCTGTCTGAGACACTAAGGTCCACCTTCTTACCATCTTTGATGCAATCCATCCATCACTTCCTTGACTTTCATCAGTGTCTCTTTCCTACCATCCTCTCCTGCTATGCTATCTTCACCAGGTCCCCTTCATTCATCTTCTGCATGTGTCTGAACCAACAAAATTATACTTCCTGGATTTTGTCAGCCACATCACAGCCTTTGACTTCCATCCTAATAGTTATTGAAATGAAAGTATCTCTTCGCATAACTGCTCTTATGGCATGAAATCATCTCATCTCAAATTCCTGTAGGCGTTGCACTTGCTGTCTCTTTACCATGTATGCTTCTGCATTGTACAACATTGCAGGGTACTATTTCCTGTAGGTTGTCTCTTGAGGATATCCTTATTACTATGTCATCTGCATATAGCAACTTCTTACTTTTTCCCATTGGCTTAGACTTAGATTTGACATCCCTTGTGCAGTCCAACTTTTACTTCAAAGGACTTGTTCCAGTCACTGTTTTAGGTGATCTGTATAGTGCATTCACCATAGTTATTAAATCCCCAGAAACTCCATATTTCCTCAGCACTGGTGCAGGTATCCTTCTGTCCACTTTATTGTATGCCTTCTCTAAAGCTATAGAAGCCCAGAAGCAATTGGTACTCTAGTCGCTTCCCTAGCCCGTGCTGAATTACAAACATGGCATTTGTGCCTCCCCATCCTTTCCTAAAGCAGAACTGGAGAGGTTCTACTCTTCTCCCAGTTCTAGCATCTAGGGTACATTCTAGTGTTTTCATCTTATGTGATAATAGGTTTATCTGTTGGTAATTTCCATGTTCATGAATGCTTTCCTTCTTATAAATTGGGACCAGGATAGACTTGCACCAGTCTTGAGGAATTCTATTGTTTTACCATATAGCGTTAACTCCTCTGCTCATCCATTTTATCCCTCTCTTGCCCAAGACTTTCAGCTGATCTGCCATCACTTCATCCGGTCCAGGTGCCGTACTCTTGATTTCTTGGACTATATTTCTCACCACCTCCTCTGTTATGACAGGCTCAGGTACCACATTAGGACTACATGTTGGCAACTCTGCATTCAAGCCAGTCCCACCCCTCCTTGTAACCGGTATCTACTACTGACCTTTTAGTAACTTGCCATAAAAAAGAAAACTGCTTGCATCAAGATAGTCACCTGGCTTCAATAGGTACTATAGTTTCAATTGGCATCCCTGACATAACTGTGAGAGGGCCTTTCCCTAGTTACACTAAGTATATGCCCACTCTTTTTTGCCACCTTATTGCTGTAGATCTGGTGGACCACCAACAGGAAGTACTGGTGTCGCCACTGCTGAACACCAGGCTTCATTTAACCCATGGATGGGGGTTTGAGATAGGCTGCCCTTCCAGGCTGAAGGCCCCTGCCTGCTGTAAGCAATCTGGTTATTCTTAAAGGCACCAGATACCCACCTTTCACACCTGCATTTTCAGTAAAACCACCTCCCCCACATGAAGCGAGCGATGGGGTTTTTAGCTGAGGGGGTTTTATAGGCATCTTGTAGATGTTAGAACTCATCCCGAACCCCATCCCAGCCAAGAAGTGATTTAGCCTAACATATTTCTCTGTAGGGTCCAGTGTGAACACAAGAGAAGGTGCGACAGCTAATGCAAATATTTGATCATCAGCAAAAATAATGGACCTTGAATGACTTAGTTCAAGATTTTAAGTAACATCTGTGACCATAGTTGTAACTTCCTAGAAAAACCCTCACAAAATCAAAGATTTTTTTCATTGCATTTTTGGTACCTATGGTACTGTAAGGAACAGAAATGGTCTCAGCCGATGGTCTCTGTATGATTGCTTTGGTATCAAGAGTCTCTAACTTACAGAAGAAAGACTGTAGGAAAAGGGATGTGCATGATGTGAAGGGAAAGAATTGGGGCCCCACTGCGACACAGCCCTGGACAGAGCACTAATTCTCACTCCTCAAATAACTTCCATTTCTCCAAGGAATTGCTGTATAACACTGATGCTCCTTGTTTTATAGTGTGTTTATGCCTGGGGGAAAAAAATAGGTGTAGATGGGTCCTAAATCAAGTGTCTCAATATGTAGGCCAGTAATTACTTTTATGTAGCTTGTATTTACTGAATGAATTCAGCTCCACCTACAATACAAGTTAGGAAACAACTTGTTTGTAAGCAGAGCTGGGCAAAATATTCTCCTTGAATGTAAACCCTTCACAGTGAGGACTGGGCTTGGAGTTTGATGCAATCACAAATTTCAGCCTACTCTTGCACCTGGTTCACACAAACCTTTTTTCTCCCCACGTATGATAGGAGGCTCCTTTGTTAACTTAGAGGATTTCCCAGAGTATTTGGGGCCTGTTGAGTGATCTTGTTTAAGGGAGAGACTAGCTGGGGGGTTCTTCAGGAGGTCTGAGTTAATCCTAAACTAATCTTCAGGATCCTAATGGTTTGCTTTCAGCCCCTGCCAACCAAACTTCAGGATTCCATTCACAACCCCTGTCATGATCCAAACCCCACAGGGCTCGTACAGCACTCGCTGCAAACATTGTTCCTGTATACAGATTTCTCTGCTACATGTACTGGTACTTTAACTTAACCGTGCAATCCATAAATGTCTGTAGTGGTCTGACATTTATCAGGCAGGTTAGAAATGAGATATGTTCCCTCTTCAGATTAATCAGTTTCTCAAGTCTTTGTTCCTAGGAAACTTGCACAGCTCTAAGCAGCAGGTGGGAATAAGGAACAGCTGTGACTTTATCACATAACCCTTTAAGGACTCATCAGGCTTGTTGATTGGTAACTTGCAAATACTGGCTGCAGAGCGCCAGCTACAGCAGTGTTTCAGGGCATTAAAGGAAGGGGGCACCCACTTAACATTCAGGGTATCTGCCTATGTTCAGTGTTTTTATAAATTAGAGAAGGGCTAAGGATATGTTGTTAGCACCTGGATTAGGTTTAACATGGGCTTTGGGTTCAAGGTTGAATCATTTTAATTGCATTGTGGTAGTGCCCGTAGCACCAATCGAGGATCAGGCCCCTATTGTGCTGTCTGGCACCTAGATTGGCTGTACATCCCCTAGGTCAAAATGGACAAAGAAGACAAGGGTTGGTGGTAGAAAGAAGTTACTAAATGATCAGAGTTTAGCAGAAAAATAGAAGGGTTAGTATTGGGTAATGAATTCAACGCACTGATATCCTGTGAACTGGTCTGCAAGATGTTAACGGCATTGTGAACCACAAGCAGGAAACTGGCTATTTCTGGGCTTGGATCTGACATGGAACCAAAACCATATCCAAAGGGAGTCGAACTGGCGATTCCAGTTTTGATCCATCTCTGGTATAACAGAGTTGCCAACTTGTGATTTCTATCATGATATTTGGTGTCTTTAATAAAGCCCTTACTCATGGAGTCAAGTGATTATGGGAAAATATCAGCTTTCATTTGTTTTTAAAAAGTAAGATCCTAACTCTTGTGGTTGCAGGTAAAAATTTGAAAACCTGACCATAGTGCAACCTAAAGAATCAGAAACCAGAAGACAAAATAACCTGATATATATTAGTTGACTTAAAAATCATGAGAATTTTTTTAACAATCTCATGATTTTTTATGCCTGACTCATGATTTTTGAGTTACTGAAATTGGCAATACTGTCGTTGTTCCCCAGATGGTTGTTTAAGGTGAAAGAAAGTCACAAAACCTTATGGGAAGCCTGTGTCAGAATCCAAAGTACAGTGGGAAACATATAAATGAATTATTTGAGAGAAGAAAAGAATGTACAACTCAGAAAAATCTGTGGCTAAATATTATTGGCAAGATTGTGCCTCTGAGGAATGGCCTACATTTGAGGCAGCAGGAGAGAACATGGACTTTCAATTGAAGCTGGCCCAGGGGTTGCCACAATCTGAAACTGAAACAGGAAAATTCAGGCAAATTAACTAAAGGTGTGAATTTAAAGTGCATCAGTACAAGTGCAGGGGTTTAATGTGCTTTAACTAATGCACTTTACATTTGCACCTTTAGTTAATTTGGCTTAACTTCCTGTTTAGACAAGCCCCAATTGTATTTTGCAGTGCTCTCTGTAGAGTGAGAGGCATTGAAAGAGATTGAGGTTGAGAACCATAATGAGAAGGTAACTCCTGGAAATATTTCCTTTAACATATACATACTAAGATACCTTTATTTTAAAAACAAAATGCCAGGTTCCTTTACCCTCTTGCGTTGAAGATGCAGGAGCTCCTTAATACATGCAGTTCTAGC
Organism: Chrysemys picta bellii; assembly: GCF_011386835.1. Taxonomy (NCBI): domain Eukaryota; kingdom Metazoa; phylum Chordata; order Testudines; family Emydidae; genus Chrysemys; species Chrysemys picta. The sequence continues at coordinate 10,708,429 of NC_088799.1, read as the reverse complement.
TGTCTTGCAGAAATAAAGCAGAATTTATGCTCCCTCTGTGCTCTAAGGATTACTTTATTTTTTAATGACAAATATGTCCCTTTGAAAGCTAATCCAACACTCTCTGTCCAGAAGAACTTCTGTTCTTTCATTTTGGATCCTCATTTGGTATTTCAGATCTTTTATTTATTCAGTGAAATGCTTCCACCCCCTTCCCTGATGAAATCAATCAGGACTCAGCTGCACACGTGCTGCATTATTTATTTGTATTGTGAGGCCCCAACTGAGATCAAGGCCCCATTGTACTAGGCACCGTGTACGCACAGTGAGAGACAGTCCCTGCCCTGAAGGGGTTAGTCTAAACCAGTGATGGGCAACCTGCGGCCCGTCAGGGTAATCTGCTGGTGGGCTGTGAGCCAGTTTGTTTACATTGACTGTCTGCAGGCACGGGCGCCTGCAGCTCCAAGTGGCCGCGGTTCACTGTTCCCGGCCAATGGAAGCTGTGGGAAGCAGCAGCCACCCCCCCCCCCCATGCCACTTCCTGCAGGTTGCCCACCACTGGTCTAACCAGCCAAAGGCTAGGAGGGGAATTGCAAACAAACCAGTCCTCTGAAATTGGGAGGGCAACTGATCATGTGGGATAGGCCTACCTGATCATAACAGCTGCTCTTTGCTTGGTGCTCTAGAAGATAAAAGCCTCTCCTTCCTGAGTATATATTTGTGGGGGAATGATGTGGGGAAGAGGTCTAGGGTGGGTAAATAGCATGTAAGGCTAGAGAGGAAACATGGGAGAGAGAGCTAGGACTCCTAGGTTCTAGTTTCTAACTCACTGTACAACCTTAATCTGTCTGTTTCCCCATATGCAAAATGAGAATCAAAATCTTATCTACTTCCCAGGCCTATTTTGGGGATGAATTGGTTAATGTTTGTAAAGCATTTTGAACACACCAAAGTGTTATCTAATTTCAGAAAGGCCATTGCGGTAATTTAAAAAGATCCCACTGATGTGCAGTCTGCTACTATCTCCTGGGATATAGAATTCCACCTGGTGATTATGCTCTGAGGAAATCTTGTCATAGATATTTCTGCTAAAAGGAGCTAGGGCTGCAGCAACCCCTGCCCAGCTACTGCACCAAGGGACTAGAGAGAGTTGGGGATAGGATCCAATGGTTAGTGTGAGATGGTGGGGGGGGGTCTTTCTATGGGACCCTGTGCTTCTGCCCCAGAGGGGTGCTGGAACAATTTGTATAGTGGGGATGCTGAGAGCCATTGAACCAAACTAACAAGGAGTCTGGTGGCACCTTAAAGACTAACAGGTTTATTTAGGCATAAGCTTTCGTGGGTAAAAAACCTCACTTCTTCAGATGCAGAAGTGAGGTTTTTTACCCACGAAAGCTTATGCCCAAATAAACCTGTTAGTCTTTAAGGTGCCACCAGACTCCTTGTTGTTTTTGTGGATACAGACTAACACGGCTACCCCCTGATAATTGAACCAAACTGTAAACCCTGTATATGATGGAAACCACTTCAAGCCAAGGGGTGTGGCAGCACCCCTAATTCCAGCACCTATGATCTCTCCCCTCTCCTCCCCCACACACACTTTGAATGGTGTCCTTTGACCTGATGGAGTCAATTTGAGATTTGCTAAGATTTGGCTTAATTCTTCAAAAAGATATGGGTTCCTTATTCCTTTCTCCTGAACTTTTATGTAGTATACATTAGAGCTGTCAATTAATCGCAGTTAACTCATGCGATTAACTCAAAAAAATTAATCGCAGTTTTAATTGCACTGTTAAACAATAGAATACCAATTGAAATTTATTAAACATTTTGGATGTTTTTCTACATTTTCATATATATTGTATTCTGTGTTGTCATTGAAATCAATATATATTTTTATTACAAATATTTGCATTGTAAAAATGATAAACAAAAGAAATAGTATTGTTCAATTCATCTAATACAAGTACTGTAGTGCATTCTCATTGTCCTGAAAGTGCATCTTACAAATGTAGATATTTTTTTGTTACATAACTGCACTCAAAAACAAAACAATGTAAAACTTCAGAGCCTACAAGTCCACTCAGTCCTACTTCTTGTTCAGCCAATTGCTAAGACAAACAAGTTTGTTTACGTTTACAGGAGATAATGTCCTCCTGCCCTCTTCTTATTTACAATGTCACCAGAAAGTGAGAACAGGTATTTGCATGGCACTTTTGTAGCTGGCATTGCAAGGTATTTACGTGCCAGATATCCTAAACATTCATGTGCCCCTTCATGCTTTGGCCACCATTCCAGAGGACATGCTTCCATGCTCATGGCGCTCATTAAAAAAATAATGCGATCGGCTGAACCTGCCACGGCAGCAGGTAAATAAAATGGCCCGGCCCGCTAGGGTGCTTACCCTGGCGAGCTGCGTGCCAAACGTTGCCGACCCCTGATCTATGGTGACCGCATTCTTTAGAATGATTGGCAGAAGCTGAGGGAATCATGTAGACCTTAACACCCCAGGAGGATGTTCTTGATTGGCATTGCAATGAGATCATGAACCCTTGGCAAGAAAGCTCTTTGGTTATGAAATGGCTTAGGATACTGACAGGAGGTCTTTTTGTATATATGTATCCAGCCAAAGGAAAAAGTTTAGTGATTTAGTGATGTCTCCTTTAGAAATATACAGGACCCTTCAAATCAGGTATAGGCCATAGCAAAAGGTTTTTCTATCTTCCTCAGCATGTGGCCAGAAGGCAAAGAGTTATCTAGCTGGGAACCCTTCAGAACTACAATAGGCAGGTATTAAACTTTAATGATGAAAGCCGTAGAATGCAGGTTAGTCCCTGGGATTTAGAGCTTCCTGGCCTTAATGTTAACACTAGCACCTAAAGAATTTTTTTTCAGCTGCTTGTACGCTTATCAAGAAGACGTTTGATACAGATCAAAGGTATAGCTCAACTCATCCTCAAAGTGCTGGGGAGAAATATACTCTGAGCAAGTAACTTCCATCATTCATCTGCCCTTCCAAATGTTTATATATTACTAATATGAATTCTATTACAGGCTATGAATTCTCCATAGATGCTCCTTAGCCTTCCTCTAATTTGGGAAATATATGGAAAAGTCAAGCTGTTCCAAATACACACCAATGAATTGCCATGCACTATAGATAAATTTGCATAGTCGGGTTGGGGTTATGGTACTCTTATTAGTGACAAAAGAGCTTCAAAATCCATTCTTGCCGTAGTACAGTAAATGATGGATTTTTCACCTTAATATAAAGAGTCCTTGCAGCCCTCTGGAGTTATTCTATTTTTACATTTTGCTATTGGAGAGCGAGCAAAGATATGCCAATATGTCTTCCTTTAAACAGTGAGAACTGAAGTGTAGACCAAGCTGGCACCATCATAAAACTACTGTTGGGAACAGATTCAGAAGTCAGACTTACTTTTTGTATCTTCTCTTCAGAGGAATGTGTTTCGCTTACTTGAGATTTGTTAGCAAAGGTAATCTAATGCTCTCTGGCTAATCATTATTTTTAGGACTTAAAAAAAATAGTGCTAGTGTAATGATGGGCCAGTGGATAAAACAACCTTAAGTAAGGAAAACTGGGCTCTATTACTTGCTCAGCTACTGATGGGATGTGTGTCTTTAGGCAAATCACTTAGGGTTAGATTGTGACTTGGACTGCAAGTTTAAATGGCTATGGGGGAGGGACAGCTCAGTGGTTTAAGTATTGGCCTGTTAAACCCAGGGTTGTGAGTTCAGTCTTTGAGAGGGCCACTTAGGGATCTGGGGCAAAATCAGTACTTGGTCCTGCTAGTGAAGGCAGGGGGGCTGGACTTGATAACCTTTCAGGGTCCCTTCCAGCTCTATGAGATTGGTATATCTCCTTATAATATACAGCATTATAATCCATTACGTTGTTAGTGGATTTTTACATGCAGTCCTGTGTTTAATGAGTTAGAAATGCAAGAAAAGTTATGTAATAAGTTTGTCACTCCTACCCTTTCAGTTCAGGGTTCTGAATGCTTCACTGTCCCCAAAAAACGGTTTTTAACCAAAACAGGGAAGAGAAGACTTCCCATTCCTGAGACTAAGATAATAAACTGTACCCCGGGAGATGGCTCACTAGATAAATTGCCCTGTTCTGTTCATTCTGTCTGAAGCATCTCGCACCAGCCACTGTCAGAATACTAGGCTAGAGGGTCCATTGGTCTGGCCCAGGATGTTCTTACGTTCAGGATCAGCCTTTATGTGCTGTATTATCGTCAATCACCAACACAAAAACAGCGGAGTTAAAGCAGGTTGATTCGTATTTGGGAACCTGTTTAAAGCTTTTATTTGCATAGCAGCCTAAAGAACTCTGTGGAAGAACAAACGGCTGTGATGGTTCTAAAGCAGCTTAAAGATGGTTCTAGTCTTTCTTGATAGATTCTTTTAAACAATTGTGGTAAATTCTTTCTTGCTCTTGGCTGCCATAATTAGAGTAACTGATGCATCGAATTCCTAACATACTTCCTGGTAATTATTGTAAATCCTAAAATGTTGTATTCAATGTTGTTGTAGCCATGTCAGTCCCAGCTGTTGTAGCTGAAGCTGTGTCAGTCCCAGGATATTAGAGAGACAAGGTGGGTGAGGTAATATCTCTTAGAGTTGGTGCAATAAAAGATATTACCACACCCACTGTGTCTCTCTAAATCCTAAAAGGCAAAACTATTGTAACTGACTGTATCATTCAGATGTTTTGACTGATAAAAATGGTCACAGAAGACACACTATTGGTTTAAGCAGAGCGGTGTGTCAGTTGAATCTAAACTGAGCAAAAATTATGTTCCCTTTTGCTTTTCTTCTTAGGTTTCTATGGAAACATCTTTTGAAGTGGTTTGAAGGAAAGATATTTTAAAATAGAACAATAAAAAGTGTTGTTTATATATGCAAAGTCAAGATCCTTCCTGCATTTTTGTTTGGAAGCGAAAATGTGATTTCATCATTTAATATTCTTCCCAGACAACCAAAGTTGTCATGACCCAGGGTCCTAAAGGTTTGTTTTTGTGCATTTGGCCAGGATATTGGAAAGAGGAGGAATACTCCTTCTGTGCAGTGCATCCATTATTTATCTGCTATATCTTTATCTTTATTTTTTTATATAGCGACTCTGACAGCTCATACAATGCAAGACACACTTAGAAAGATATTTTGAAACTACAGCTCAGTTAAGCTATTTAATTCATGAACATCACTGCTCTCTTCCAGGAGTCTGTACTGTGGGTAACATGGGTACATCATTCCTTTAATATGCTGGAGAGAGTTAAAACCACTATTTTCTTCTAACCCAGGGCCTGCTCCTGCTTCCACTGTTGCCAAGGGCACCAGCACGGGGTCCATAATTAATACATTTACATCTCATGGCATGAACAAGTTATACTGTATCAAGCTTATTGGCTTGATTAATCTTATGTTATTGATATTGGCTCTTTCTTCCTATGGACCCTGGGTGTCCTTAAGAAGAAAGAGCCACTGTTGCCCTCAAAAAATTAATCATCTTCCATGTGCAGCTTCTTAGATTCGACGTGTGTTTCCAAGCCTGGAGCATCTCTCTCTGGAACTCTATTCAGGGCTCTCTCACTCTTAGGCCAGATTTCTTTTAACTGCATTTTCACCTGCCTTCCTCCATTATGGTCCAATCAGAACCATTGTACTCCAGGGGAAATTTGACTCTAACGCAATAGAAGCAGATTGGACTGTTAGAGCCTGCTCCAGGGTCCAGTAAAGTTAAGGGGGAAATCCCTCATTGATTTCACGGGGCCAGGTTACCAAGCTCTCTCTTGAAGACCCACTCCTCCTCACATATCCAAACACTCCATGTACAGCGCTTCACCACGGCAGCCATTTGCCGGACACAAGAAGTTTAATCGATTCTACGAAATCCAGAAAAAAATGCTACATATCCATTAACTATTTACCTATATACAGACATCTCATTTATAAAGCACTCCTGTGCCATATTCAACATCCTTTCCTTCTCCGTTTCTAATCTTCCAGACCCTTCTTTTTTCCCCTCTTTGATCTCCCCCAGTCACACACTTCTTCCATATTTACTGATGATTGACCTGTATGCTGTGCATCAGTTGGACTGACAGTTCATTCTAGCCAATCAGGTGTAGGGTTTTTAAGGGCTTGTTTTGCTTCTCATGGACCCATGTATGTTTTTCACAAGCTGATCTGTAATCGACTTCGAGCTCAAAGTGTCAGGATTTTGCAGCTTCTCACATTCTAAATTTCCAACAGAAGTACCATTTTTTTTGTAATTTTGGTTTCTCAAGCAAAATCAGGGCTAGATTAATACGTTCACACTCACCAAACACCTGGAGAGGAGAGCTATAACCAGGAAGGAACATACACCCTTCTCTGGGCTTCCAAAAGTGGCACAGGGGTCTGTTAGGCTGTACATCCTCAAGTCCTCCTGTTCCTCTGTATTTGAAGTCGCAGTTGGCACCCAAAATAAGTGGTGTCACCATAGGTAGCAAGCAGGAGCCGAGGCAGCAGTGAGCACATGCTGTCTACTTTGACTGAAGTGAGAGAGCTCCACAGAATTATGCTCTAATAAATTTGTTAGTCTCTAAGGTGCCACAAGTCCTCCTGCTACTCTGAAACCACAGAAGTCTGTGTTCCCTACTCTGTGCCTTCTCCTTCTGCTGGGTGCTGTCTGTGTGCTACAACAGGGGTCGGCAACCTTTCAGAAGTGCTGTGCCGAGTCTTCATTTATTCACTCTAATTTAAGGTTTCGCGTGCCAGTCATACATTGTAATGTTTTTAGAAGGTCTCTTTCTATAAGTCTCTAATATATAACTAAACTATTGTTGTATGTAAAGTAAATAAGGTTTTTAAAATGTTTAAGAAACTTCTTTAAAATTAAATTAAAATGCAGAGCCCCCCGGACCGGTGGCCAGGACCCGGGCAATGTGATTGCCACTGAAAATCAGCTCGGCACGCGTGCCGCAGTTTGCCTACCCCTGTGCTACAACTTCAGGAGTGCCCTGTGACAGCTAGGCATACTGGAGAACCCCAGTGGCAGCAGAAATATTACACCTGGCAATATATCAACTGTAACACACAATGGAAAGTATTGGTGATGAGGTTTAGCCCCAGTAGGCCTTAATGACCAGCCACCCTGCTTATATATAATGGCAGGGTGATGCATCTATTCTTGGGCCTGCATACTCTGACTAGTCTGCTAACTTGACAATTGCAATATATTTTTGCTCAGCCTTTGGGTTCTCTTCTTTTTTTATTTAATAACACCTTCATTCCTGAATTCTACTAAACATTTTTCTGTTAATACAAAAATAAACCAGCCATCATCACCTAATGGCTGTGCTCAAGGCCCAAACCTTGTGGGTTTGGTGGTTAATAGAGCCCTGGACCGGTGGACAGAGTTTGGCCACTTACTGTCATTTGGAAAAAAAATCCCATCACCTCTCAAGAGTTAGTGACAGGAACAATGAAAGCCTTTATACTGCACTTACAAAACTGCTGAGAGCACCAGAGCCTTTTGCCAATGAATGTCAGAGGGGTCTGAAGATGAAATTTGACTCAAAATCATTGCTACTCATTCCTTTGAATCATTTCCAAATGAAAGCTATGTGGCTGTAACGCAGAATAGGCACACAGCGATACTCTCCTTGTAACCAAAAGGCTAGGCTAGCGGAGTGTAATGATTTGCATTGTCACGTACAATTAGAGAAGTGTTTAGTGAATAACATACTGAGTGGGTGGGTGTGCGAGTGCATTTCCCCTCTCCCTGGGGCTGGGCCAACAAAGAGGCTAAGAGATCTCTTAACACTGCTGCCAACTAAGGCAGATTTCCTTTGGCTCAAATGATAGTCCTATGTTTCTGGAACCAAATGGGCTATGTGATATCCCCAATAACACGTGTCTGAGAAACAGTGGGTCTGCAGGTGAATCTCTGCCATGCAGGAGCTACCTTTGCATGTGCTTTGTTAAAAAGAATCTCCTATATATTAAACCAGAATGTGAACATTCATAGAATCATAGAATATCAGGGTTGGAAGGGACCTCAGGAGGTCATCTAGTCCAACCCCCTGCTCAAAGCAGGACCAATTCCCAACTAAATCATCCCAGCCAGGGCTTTGTCAAGCCGGGCCTTAAAAACCTCCAAGGAAGGAGACTCCACCACCTCCCTAGGTAACCCATTCCAGTGCTTCACCACCCTCCTAGTGAAATAGTGTTTCCTAATATCCAACCTGGACCTCCCCCACTGCAACTTGAGACCATTGCTCCTTGTTCTGTCATCTGCCACCACTGAGAACAGCCGAGCTCCATCCTCTTTGGAACCCCCCTTCAGGTAGTTGAAGGCTGCTATCAAATTCCCCCTCATTCTTCTCTTCTGGAGACTAAAGAATCCCAGTTCCCTCAGCCTCTCCTCATAAGTCATGTGCTCCAGCCCCCTAATCATTTTTGTTGCCCTCCGCTGGACTCTTTCCAATTTTTCCACATCCTTCTTGTAGTGTGGGGCCCAAAACTGGACACAGTATTCCAGATGAGGCCTCACCAATGTCGAATAAAGGGGAACGATCACGTTCCTCGATCTGCTGGCAATGCCCCTACTTATACAGCCCAAAATGCCATTAGCCTTCTTGGAATTTGCAAGCTCCAAATGATTAACTGTAGCTGTCTCAACTTCACTTGCAAATAAAAGTGCCCTGTGGCTTCTATAAAGTAGGTATTTGTGTGCATCCATCCTGAAGGTGCATGTAGCCATAGCATGTGTGCACAAAAGCAGGTTTTTTACACACACATTTATAGTAACAATATAGGTGGCAGGGTCTATAAATGTAGTTCTCGGAGCTTTTCATGCATCAAAGCATGGCCTAAATCACCAGTTTAAAGGAATGCAAATACTGTATGTGACCAGAGCAATAGTGAAGAGGTTGCTTTCTATAGCAAATCAACAGTCATGGGAAAATACTTCACAAAATAAACCATTGATATCACTTTAATGCACAGATTTGGTGGTTCTGACTATTCCTCTGCTGGTCTCTAGGAGTGTCCTATCTCTGAAAGGTGCTGCTGCCTGTGAAGAAATTTCATGTTCATCAATGAACTCTCCTGGTGTACAGTAGCATGGCCTGGGGCAATACACTTGTTCATCACTGGATGTATCTTATTCACAGTATCTTAGGGGCAGTTCAGAAATTATCATAGGAAAGCCATTAATAAATGATAAGCCACTCCCAGACCTCCAGTTATTGTCATATGCCAAGTTTCATTTAGTTCAAAGTGATGGTTTTGCTGTCTGCTTTTCTCTCCTTTTTTTGAGGGCTACACTTGCATTCAGTGCCCCTATGCACAGATTTTACTATGAAAAAATAAGATCCTGCTATGCCTTCTGAATCCTGTCTCGTAGATTCTAGCTCTCTACTCCTATGAGAGCTCCTGGAGCATTGTTCAATATATTCACAGAGGCAACTACAGGTCCCACATTCATAAATCAAGTGTAGGATCAGTTCACAAAATCAGGAATCCCCTCCCCTGCCCTTGAGTCAGGGTGGCCTCCCTTGTCCATAAGTTTCATAAGCCTCATAAACTAGCTCTGAAGGTTGGAGAAGTTGAGCTGGTCTCAGCTCTGGGTTGTAGTGTTTATTATTTACAGTGCCTGCTGTGCTACCTATAGTGATAAAAGAAGGACACAGCTTCAGACTTCAAGTGATACTGTTTGTTGGTGATGAGTCGGTGGAAATGCCCTGGAGAAGAAGTACTTTAAGAAGGGATTTGAGGGAGGGAGATTAGTTCACTCAGAGATGACGGAGGGAGAAGAGGAGTGGGAGAAGGATGGAAAGCTGGGGAGTACCCGGGGAGAATGAAAGAGAAGGAACCAAAAGTGATGCTGAAGGAACAGGGGGATCAAGGGAGAGGTACAAAGGGAGAGTGAGGTGAGAAGGGGGTAATCTGTTTTGGAAGCAGTAGACAAATCAAGGAGAGTTGACTCAGCTTTGGTACCAAATGTCAGCCTTTTCCACTATTCTGCCCTGCCCTCTCTAATGCTTCCTAGCCATTCTGACTTTCCTACCTTATCATAGCCTGCCCTTCGGGATCTCTATGCTTTGATACTCTCTCTGGTCTCTTTTACAGCCTTCATCCCCCCACAAACAGCATCCCCACCTGCTGGCTGAAATTGGTCATAATTAAGGTCCTGGATTTCATCTGCTTCAAGGGTCACTTTGGCTCCATTCAGGCGCCTAATGTAGATTATTTTCCCCTTCTCAGATGTTCGTTATCTTGTAATTGGATGTCCTTTTTTTTTTATGGAGCCTTGTTCAAAAACTCCATGAGAAATTGGTTCAGTTATGAAATAATTGCATTGAAACCTACTTGAATAAATAACTTATCAATGCATTAAATGTAAAATCTTTGCTTTGACAATGAATAATGGCAACTGTATGGAAATCCACTAAGTGCTTTTATTATTAGTTTCAAGATTCTTAAAAATGTTTGCCTGTTAATCAGAGAGCCATATAGCTGACTCAGCAGCTAGTTGAAGGCTGATTGGTCCGTCCTTAGAGGTTTTTAAGGCCCGGCTTGACAAAGCCCTGGCTGCGATGATTTAGTTGGTGTTGGTCCTGCTTTGAGCAAGGAGTTGGACTAGATGACCTCCTGAGGTGTCTTCCAACCCTAATCTTCTATGATTCTAAATCATTACCCAGGTCCTTGTTCAGTTTTCACTCAGTCTTTACTCAAGCAAAACCCACATTGAAGTCAATGGGACAGATTCTATCTAACCTACCTAGCCATTTTAGGTTTATCTATAGTGCCTGTTACTGTGGTATCTAAAAGATCTATGGGTGGAGGGGACCTGCAATGTGAGATCTCCCCAATCCCATGGAGAACAGGGGCACAGCCACCTTCCCTACAGTGCTCACATCTCCTCTGAGCTCCTCAGAGCCCTTTCCCCACATCCAGAGATTCACTTGGGACTGAGTGTTTGTGAAGAGGAGAACATCCCAACAGTTGTTGCAGAAGATGAAGTTTGGAGTTGAGGGTGTTTATCTGTCACTTGTCATTCCTGGGGGATGCACAGGACTTTGTGGGCTGGGATAGGAGTAGGCAGTCTGTGAGCAGGGCCAGGCACAGAACCCCTGGTGGTATGACTCCAATGGAGCTTTGTGGCTAGGGAAGCAGGGACACTTGTGATCAAAGCCAGTACAAAACAGGGTCTTTGGAGACAAGGCCGGCTCCAGGCACCAGCTGAGCAAGCTGGTGCTGGGGGTGGCAGATTGTTCAAGGCGGCATTCTGCCCAATCCTAGGGCAACACGGACGCTTTTTGTTTTTGTTCCGCTCCGGCCGCCCTGTAGGGAGCGGCGGCGCGGAGAACCAGAGTGCCCTGCAGGGCAGTCGTCTTCTTTCCCTCCCCGGCGACTGGAGCGGAGCCCTCGCAGCAGGAGGCAGCGCAGCAGGAGGGGCCGCGTGGCAGCGCCCCTGCTGTAGCCCTGGCCGCCCCCTTCTCTCTCTCTCCCGCCCACTCCCTCCCCTCCCCCCCCAGCCGGTCCCCCTGCACCCGCGCTCCGGCTGCGCTGCAGGTTTTTGGTTTTTTTTGCTTTCTGGCCACCCCGTTTTTCTTTTGTTTTTGCTTGGGGCAGCCAAAAAGCCAGAGCCGGCCCTGTTTGGAGATGATGGGGCCTTGTCCAAGCTGGCTTGTCTCTTTAAGAGGGAGCAGGCCCACTGCATCTGTGGCTGGTTAGCTGATTCCCCAGCTGGCTTAAGAGAAAGTAGTGGCACATGGGTCATATAAAGAGAAGACAGTAAGCAGATTGGGTGAATTGGAGGCTCAATACCAGATAGATACCTGGGAGAGACTGGGATGCTGTAAAGACTGGAAAGCTCTGCAGGCTCTACCTGGAAACAGAGAGGAATTAGGTAGGAGAGCAGCCGAGGAGCTAGTTCGCTGACCTTCCTGAGCAGGAGAGCCAGTCTGGGAGGCTGAGGGCTAGATGACCAGCAGAGGGAGTAGCCTGCTGACCTTCTTGAGCCAGGGAGCTAGAGCTGGGAGGCTGAAACAGGCTGAGGGCTAGGAGACTAGTAGGAGGGCTAGCTTGCTCAGCCTCCTGAGTTGGGGAGCTAGTGCCAAGAGTCTGAAAAGGGCTGAGTTGTTGGACTGTGTTTGCGCAGAAGAGTCATGAGACTGGTCTTTCATTGGAGAGTGGGGCCCTGGATCAAGGGCAGAAAGGAACTGGCAACTGAGTGCTGGTGGACTCACTGGGGAAGGGAATGGAAAATCATGGTACCTTGCTATATTTTACTGTGGGAATTGGGAGAACAGTTTTGCCATGAGGGTTCTATAGACTATGGTATGTGTAAATGAATAAATTATGCCCAGAATTGGACAGTGAAAGAGACTGCTTTTTTTATGGCTTGACAGGGAGGGGAACTGTGGTAGGGACACTTGTGCTACAGCCTGACACTGGGGGGGGTGGGACCCAGGCAGCGGCTGCCTTATCACAGGCTTGCTCCCATTTTCACCATGAGGTGGTAAAACCTGCCTAATCAGAAAAAGAGGAGAGGGCCATGGACAGAAAAATGGGGAATGTGCTGGGAGAGAGATGGAAAATGTACAGGGGCTTTTGTGAGAGGTTCCTTGTGGAACTTTCTTCTTCCAGATCCTCCTTCCAGGAGAATGATTCAGGCCTAAGTGCTGACCCTGAAGTCCTTCAGCAGATGGATGGGCCAATTCAGAGCATTTGCCTGAGAAAAGGCTGAGTGAAGACCTCAAGATCTGGCCCATTTACTTCAATAAAAGGTTTGCCTGAGAAAGGACTTCAGGGCCAGATCCTTATTCCCTCCATGCTTATCATGTATGTTACAAACCAGCACAAAGAAATTCTGAAGACCTGCATCAAGGGCCCACAGGCTGACACAGTGAGGATATACCAGGAATAAATAACACATAAGAGAGGTAGGCTTCTCATGTGGTAACCACACACTGCAGTTGGATAGTGGGCCCTTATGCCTAAGACTATATGCCTCTAAACCCTGATAGGTATGTGCCCTGGAATGTCTCAGTGTTTGAACTGAGTAGCTGCTGCTGGTGGTAAATAAATTATAAGAAACACCTTTTCTTCTTCAAAATATTTATCAATCATTCACCCTTCCAACACCCCTGTGAGGTAAGTCCCTTGCAGTGTCCTGCCCTAGGGGAATACTGCACATGCCACGTGGTCTGAGCTCAGCAAAACATTTTTGTGCTCTGGAATTATTTTTGAAGCAACGATTAAAATGACAAATCTGTGTCTAGGCTGGGGGAGAGGGTGAGGGAAATCCAGCTATCCCTCCCATGATTTCAAACACTGATATTATCTGTACGATGATATCTTGGGTTTGTCTGCTTTCTTGTATCTCCTTTCTTTTTTGTAGTCTGTGCTATAGATGTTGGTTTCTTGTTGATCAGACCATATCAATTAATAGGCTCTCCAAACATCAGTTTACAATATACAGTAATTTACAAATTATACAGATATTTAGGTGTGTACATGGAAAATAATATACAACCATTATTAAAAAAATGTTTTGACTACAAAAAGCAGACTTATCTTCTTTACCATAGATGGAGAATTTATCGTGAACTGGACAAACATTGCAAAACTACTTCCTTTGGATAATAATTTGAATTGTAATTCACATTTCCTTTGTAAATGCTCAACCCCTTTACATTCACTTTCCATGAATATTCTTGCAAACTGTTTTACTCGTTAGTGTTCTCTGATGGGGCTGGTACAGCAACTGGATATTGCCAAGGTGAAGGGAAGCCCTGGTCATTCCCCCTTTCCACTGGCCATACCCACTGACCAACTGCCGAGAGTTGGGGTGGCTCTGGAGCTGCTATGGGTCTACAGCCCTTGAGAATCTCCCTGTGCTGCAGCTGGCTAACCTGGCTATAGGGCAGCTTTATGCCACCAGAGCATTACAAAGCTGCCTTAATGCAGGGGTGAACATGGCCCTAATATGTAATCTGACTTGTATGTGTATAGTGCTGATCTAAAATATTTGAATGAGGAATTGTGAAAAATGGTCACAACTTCCGCTCTTGCTGCTGGCTTCCACTGCAGCTCCTGTACTTAGAAGATGAAGCAGTGTTGCATTGGGGTCACATTTGAACATTCTTATGACCTGAACATGCATTTTGCCCCATGTAAAAAGGATGCCAGGCAACCACTAATACAAAAAAACAACCTTCGCTGTTGTGAATTGTCTGATAATCCCATGCAAAAGCTACCCTACATAGTCACAGAAACCACCCAGAATCATGTGACGGGAAAGCTAGAGATTCTTAGACTGTCACAAAACCTCCAGAAATATATTTTTGTTCATTTAACTCAGGCAGGAACATGCTGCAATATCTTCACCCTGAGTCCCCATCCGGCACAATAGGGCGTTAATGGAACATTACAATTTTATTCTAACATACCAGCTATCTCATTCACAGCACAGACAAAGCTGTTCTCCCAAGTAATTACAGTGAATATACAGCCAAGACTTTTCAACATTAAATAATACGGCTTTTTAAATTAAAGTATTTTACTGTATAGGGAAAGACATCAGGCTCTACTTAGGCCTAAGTATTGGAAAAATTTCTGGTTTCAGGAATTAATGAGGTTTTTACACTTTAGTTAGGAAAGTTTTTGAATGCATATTGGAAACCACTGAAACTATGATTTTATTTGACTCCCTTATTATTTTCTAACCAAGTATTTATAAAGGGCACCCATCCATTACTTGATGTGCCTTGGATATAATGAAGAAACAATCAAACTTAAACAGCAGATCGCCCACTAGCAGCCTTCAACAAATCAAAACTCTTTCCTGACCAAATTCCCCTACTTCCAAACATTACCTCTCATTAAGCCCATCACGCTTTCAAAGCCAGAGTAAATAGGCTTTGCAGCGTGGCCTAAAGGTCAGTGAACTAGGGCTATTTCAGGGGAGATGAGGGAATAAGCTCCAAAGCTGAGAGGCCTTCATGGAAAATGCTATACCACTCGCCTCTTCTAAAGTCAGAGGGATCCAGCTGGAGTGCCGCCACTGATCACAGCTGTGGCAGAACACGTATTGCCAATGCCAGGTGTTGCCTTCTCTTTTCTGAACCTTTAGGGTACAATTGGTTCACGTTCTCAGATTTTTCTCTCCAACCCATGAAGACTGGAAACTTATCTTTGTAAAAAAAATTAAATCTAAAATTCTCACCTGATCATATGCCTAGGCATTTAAGAAACTTGTTGAGATTTGCAATAAAATTGCAAGAGTTGGCAACACTAAGTATGGCACAGGGGGAAAGGCATTCTCTAAGGTAGGCTGGTCTCAAGCCATTTTGAGAGTTATTGGTTAAAACCACCACCTGGAAACCACTAGTCACCAACTGCAGATCCCAGGACTCTGGTGTCATGAGTAAACATAATAATAAAACAAAATTTTAAATTGTCTAACTGACTTAAGCCATACTTTTATGGAGAAAATGAATACAAGGAGCTGTTATGTCTAGGGCACCAGGAGCGCCTTAAGTCAAAGGCACTGAGACTCAATAGTGATGCATATAGCTGCAGGGGTGCTGGAACAATTTGTATAGTGGGAGTGCTGAGAGCCATTGAACCAAACTGTAAATGCTGTATACGATGGAAACCACTTAAAGCCAGGTGATGCTGCAGCATCCCTAGTTCCAGCACCTGTATATATCTGAGTTTTATCAATCACATTTACACTGCCTGGGTACTCACACTAAATTCCCCAAGTCTGGTACCAGCAAGCACTGGAATGAGTGTAAAATCTGGGATGGATTCTCTGGAATTGTTTCAAAGATTTGATCAGGATGCTGGAGGGGAGAGTCCTAAAGACATTTCAGGGAATGAACTGTGTTGGGGAGGGATAGCTCAGTGGTTTGAGCATTGGCCTGCTAAACCCAAGGTTGTGAGCTCAATCCTTGAAGGGGACACTTAGGGATCTGGGGCAAAATCAGTACTTGGTCCTGCTAGTGAAGGCAGGGGGCTGGACTGGACTTGATGACCTTTCAGGGTCCCTTCCAGTTCTATGAGATGGGTATATCTCCATAATTTACAGTTTTCAAGCAGATCTTAATAAGAATGACAGATATATGCTGTTGAAAAGCTGATGTATAATAAAATAAGTAGCATCTGACCTATCAACTGAAAGCTTTTATCCTGTATCAAGTAATGGGCATGATTTTCTTCCCAGTGAATGACAAAATTCCCACTGACTTCCTTCTGAGGGACTGTGGTGGTCAGTGGCACAGATGTGAAAGGCCATCTTGCTTTTAGCTAGGATGACCAGATGTCCCAATTTCATAGGGACAGTCCCAATATTAGGGGCTTTTTCTTATATAGGTGCCTATTACCCCTCACCCCATCCCGATTTTTCACACTTTCTATCTGGTCACCCTACTTTTACCTCATACTGGCTTGACTCAAGGCTCAAACCTGCCTCCATTCAAGTTAATGGGACTTCTTGCCACTGACCTCAGGGGGTGCTGGGGTCAGGCCATCGGTCATATGGCCACAGCTGCGGTGAGGTGACATATTCCTCTGGATGTGAGTCCTAAGTGATTCCCATTCCTACTATTCAGGCTCCTTGCATCCCTAACCCAGCAGCCGTCTGACCAGTTTTGTGGAACAGAGTGAAGAAAGCCTCCATGCCCATGTACACTGGCTGACGTGCAGAAAGCAAAATATGTTTTAGGAGACGAAAGCCCAAAAGGCTGTAAAGAGGATGAGACAGACGCTGTTGCTAAGAGCTCAGAAGGAAGCTTCCTCT
This sequence comes from Chrysemys picta bellii, assembly GCF_011386835.1. Lineage (NCBI taxonomy): Eukaryota > Metazoa > Chordata > Testudines > Emydidae > Chrysemys > Chrysemys picta. The sequence goes on along the minus strand of NC_088799.1, from coordinate 10,691,622 downwards.
GCTCCTTGAACTAATGTTATCTTTTAGTATGTCAAATCGGTGGTGCTACATAGGAGGTGTCATTCAGCCACTGCAGATGCACTTACCAATTTTATTATCCACTGGGAAACAGAGTATGACTAAAAGCAACATGATAAATTGTTGTAGAAATGGCCTCGAAACAAACATCAGTTCTCTCTCTTGCTTCTTTTCTTCAATTTCTCTTTATATCCTTTTTTAGATTATAATATTTCTACGCACTATAAATGGAAACAAAAAAAAAAAACCCTGCTCAATACAGTGAGCTGAGAATAGAGTTCAATGATTTGGAGAATATTTTTTCAGAATAAAAACACTGAGTTTTGTTAGTTATTATTTATGGGGTTGGATTATTTGTTATTTATTCCTATCTGGCCAACCAAGGGGTATTCATTGGACCTTTCTGTAAAATCCTGACTGCTTCATAAATAATTATTTGTCTGAAAATACTGACTAGAAATGCCTTATTCACTATTTTAATATGTTTCATCTAATCACATCATGCAACTTAGGTGACCAACCACACAATACAGAGAATGAATAGTTGAAGCAAACAGTTTGAGAATCGTTTATAGTTTGAAAGTTTATTCATCAAAGGTAAAACTTCCCAAAGCACCTAAGTGACTTCGGAGTCTAGGTCCCACTGAAGATTTAGGCTCTTATGTGTCTTCGGTGTTTTTGAAAATTGGATTTAGACTCATAGGAACATAGGAAGTGCCAGTCTGGATCAGACCCAATCCAGTTTAATCCAGTATCCCGTCTCCAATAGTGGCCAGTACGAAATGCTTCAGAGGAAGGCAAAAGAATGCTACAGTAGGCAGATGTGGGATAAGCTACTCCTCACACAAAATTTCATCCTGGTCTCTACCAGAGATTGGCTTAAACCCTGAAGCACAAGGTTTAGCAAAATGTTAAACCTTGCAAAACGTTTGTTGTTAATTTTTGAAAATGGGACTTAGGCTCCTAAGTGACTTCGGCACTTTTGTACCTCTAGAGTATCCAGATAATGATTATGGATAAAGAATGTATTCTGAGAAAATCAAGGTTTGGTTAAAACCCCCCAAAAGGGCTGCTTTCATAATGCCCATTACACATAAATTGTTTGACCAGTTCAAGCTGAGAGTTGTGATGGCCAAGCCAATGTTGTACTTGTTTTTCTTCCTTTGAGGGAAGCTACAGAATGAGTAGAACTTCAGGGACAAAGTGATAGCAGTAAAAATGAAGGTCTGTAGAAGATTGCTTGGGCAAATGTGTCCCGGGGTTATCCCTCCTAAGTAGGGACACCTGGAATGTCTGGTGCATGCATGGGCATGTAGGTGCCTTGATAGAAGAAGTTCTTTATGTAATACAGCAACCTCGTCAATCCTTTACTTCACGTCTTTTCCAAATTTTGACAAGCCCTAACACTGGCTTTTAAGGGATCCCTGTTTGTTTTTTAAAGTGATCACTTTTAACAGTGTGAAGTGAGGGTCTCAGGGCCCGATTAATTGTTGCACTGGCTATGCTAGCACACTATCCATAGCATAGGTGTAAAGCCACTCCCCGTGAATATCTTCAGCACAGAGACTCTTTCCATCACAGGTAGTGCAACCTCTTTAGGTTTTATATGAGTTTGCTATGGCCTGGTCCACACTAACCCCCCACTTCGAACTAAGGTACGCAAATTCAGCTACGTTAATAACGTAGCTGAATTCGAAGTACCTTAGTTCGAACTTACCGTGGGTCCAGACGCGGCAGGCAGGCTCCCCCGTCGATGCCGCGTACTCCTCTCGCCGAGCTGGAGTACCGGTGTTGATGGCGAGCACTTCCGGGATCGATCCCAGAAGATTGATTGCTTACGGCCGGACCAGGAAGTAAGTGTAGACCTGCCCTATGTCTGCATATATGTAAATAGCTAATAGACAAGGTGCCAGGAGGTCACGGTCTAGAATATGTTGCATAGTTCCTGGCGTTGGTATGACCAATGAAACCTCCTTTGTACTGCAAATGGCTTCCTCTGTGGAGTTCTTTACATGGCCCTTTAACAGCTGGCTAAGTGCACCCCTACAGAAGCACCTGGTGCAGGAAACATGGCCAGGGCTGACAGTGGCCTGTTGATTCCCCACAGCCAGTGACACTGAACATAAATTGTGGGAGGCAGGACTGCCAGAGCCTTGTGGGGAAATGGAAGCTGCCTATGCTCAGATCCTTCAGTGGCCTTAGTGCCAGCTCAGGGATGGAACCTCTACTCCATGATTTGTCTGATTCTCTCTCTTCCTTGCTGTCTCTGCTTTTTTAATTTCATTCAAGGCCCTGCATCTCTTTTCCCACAGATTCACAGACAATGGGTTTTCAGAGTCAGGGGACCATCAATTCAAATGTACACATTAAAGCACAAATTTTACTAATGGCCTCCAGCAATTAATAAGCACTAATTCATTAAATGCTGGGAGATGGCTGGAGCAAAAAAATGCCCGATTTGCAGATAAACTGACTTAAAGCTAATTAGATCTGCCGAGCAGCCAAAAATGTGTGTCGCCAACTGGGAAGGGGCCCACTCCAATTAGATGTAGAGTTCAATTTAAAGAAGAAAAGCTTTTACTGGAGGATTAGGAGACAGGCATGTTATACGTATTTGCTTTCCAACCGGAATTGAGAGCAAAACTTTGCTGGTGTCATGTATATTTTATTCATTATAAATTACTCTGTACCTGATTCTGAATAACTTACTGAGACAAATACAAGTAGGTTTAGAACAGCATGGAGCTAGGCCTCAATTCAGCAAAGCATTTAAACCTGTGCTCGAGACCATCCCTGTTCAGCAAAGCACTTAAGTATGTGCTTAACTCCCACTGACTTCAGTAAGAACTGAGCACGGGCTTTAGATTAAGTATGTGTTTTCCTACATAGGGATGCTTTCCTGACTCTGTCTTATGTGGGACTAACACACAGGAAATGTTGATTTTTTGCATTCACTTAGTAGCTACATTTAAGAAGTATTATAGTATTTACTGGATTTTCTGTTAATAATTGTAAGAATTAATTCTCAAGATATAACTCATTTCTAAGGCCCTACTTGAATTGTGAGATGATTGTCAAAAAATTGTGGCTGCGTTGCAGACACGCCATGCAAAATTGCAGAAAAGAATGGATCTTATTATTTGTGGTAATAAAGTCCATTATTACTTTTCCATGATTCCACTGTTGGCCACCTGGGGCTGACAGCGGGAACACGGGGCTGAGAGCAGCCACCTGGGGCTGACAGCGGCTCCCGCTCTCAGCCCCACACAAGGCAGGACTTCCGCTGTCAAAACTGCAGTGGAAGCCTAATGTTGCGGAATCTGCAATATCGCAAGTTAAGTAGGGCCTTACTTATTTCTGTATTAGCATTATGGGTTTGTATTAATAATCTTTGTCCTTTCTGTATTTCTGCTTAGGACTCTATTTCTCTCTTGAAATAAGCCTATGCCATTTACATAATGAAGGATAACTAAAGGCGTTGTTCACAACACCTTAAGGAAAAGTTAGTGAACAGTATATTATTATGATGATTTAATTATTGTATTGTGGTAGCATGTAGGGACCGCAATCATAGACCAGGAGCCCATTGTGCTAGGTGCTGTACAAACAGAACAAAAAGACAGTCCTGGCCCAGGGAGCTTGCAATCTATTTCAGAAGAAATATGTAACCCTACATTTGTGTAATAAAAGTGATACCTTTCTAGGCATTTTGTAGATTATAAACTCTTTGAGAGAGATATTGCAGCCACATTCTCTGTTGCTCTACACCTTGTGTGGTCATTTATGCTGTATTGCCAACCTCAAGAGAAAAGAAAATCATGAGTCAGACCCTCCAAAATCATGATTGGCCCAAAATATGATTTAAAAAGAAAAAAAGCAAATCTTGTGTTTCAGCCTGACTTTTGACGTTTTAATTCCCCTCGATTCCTCTGACAGTGTATGTGGGATAATTTCAGATTCAAAAGTCAACCTTTAATGAACACAACAATGCTTGCCTCTCCTTGGCTGCTCAGATGGAGATTCCACTTACCCTCTCCTCACCCCTGAGATAGGAAATGGATGGCAGCATCCCTATTACTGTCTTCACCCAGCAGCAACACTTCGTTGCCTCTTGCTTTACTGGGACTTCTCTATTTGGGATCCACCATCGACGCTTCCCCTTCCCACTGCCCCAGGGCCATACATGCAGGCAGGGCTCAGTGGCAGGGCAGGTCTGTCTCCTTAGCTCTCGCACACAGCTCTGCCTGTGTGCCCAGCCCTGAAAATCACAGGATCAGAGGAGCTTCTTATAGCATCACAATGGCTCCTCCTGCAGGTACCAAAATCCTATGACTTACAGTCAGTTCACACAGGGGGGACTCCACTTCCCCCAGGCTGGGGGAGCTGCCATCCAATCCTGTCATCTCCCTCCTGCACCCAACATCTCCCTGCACCACCTAAATCTGTCTCCACTGCTCTTCACAATTCCCTGTGTCCTTTCTAGCTCCCTTAGAAAGGGATGTCCTGATATTATTGGGACTGTCCTGATCTTAGGGGCTTTGTCTTATATATGCAATTAACCCCCCCACACACAAAAAAGGGGCCTGTTTTTTCACACTTGCTATCTGGTCACCCTAAGCCAGTGGTGGGCAACCTGCGGCCCATCAGGGTAATCCACTGGCAGGCCGTGAGACAGTTTCTTTACATTGACCGTCCACAGGCCTGGCTGCCCGCAGCCCCCAGTGGCAGGGGTTCGCCATTCCTGGCCAATGGGAGCTGCGAGAAGCAGCGGCCAGCATGTCCCTGTGGCCTGCGCCACTTCCCGCAGCTCCCATTAAACAGGGGTGGGCAAACTTTTTGGCCCAAGGCCCACACCTGGGTGGGGAAATTGTATGCAGGGCCATGAATGTAAGGCTGGGAGAGGGGGTTGGGCTGTGGGAGGGAGTGCGGTGTGCAGGAGGGGGATCAGGGCAGGGGTTTGGGGGTGTAGGAGGGGTGCGGAGTGCGGGACGGGGCACAAGGCAGGGGGTTGGGGTGCAGGAGGGGTGCAAGAGGGGGTTCATGGCAGGGGGTTGGGGTGCAGGAGGGTTGCGGCAGGGATCTCAGGGCAAGGGGGTGGGATACAGGAGGGGTTTGGGCTGCGGGCTCTGGCCCAGCGCAGCTTACCTTGAGTGGCTCTGGGGTGGCAGTGGTGTGCAGCGGGGCTAAGGCAGGCTCCCTGTCTGCCCTGGCCCCGCGCCGCTCCCGGAAGTGGCTAGCATGTCTGGCAGTGGCTCTTGGGGGCAGGGTGGGTGGGGCAGGTGGCTCTGCCGCGCGCTGCCCTCGCCTGTGAGTACCACCCCCAAAGCTCCCATTGGCCACGGTTCCCCGTTCCCGACCAATGGGAGCTGCAGGGGGCGGTGCCTGCAGGCGAGGGCAGCGCACGGAGTCCTCTGTTCCCATCTCCCGCCGCAGGGACGTGGTGCCGGCTGCTTCCAGGAGCGGGGTCCGGGCAAGCAGGGAGCCTGTCTTAGCCCTGCTGTGCCATGGGGATGGCAAACTCGCGGGCCAGAGTGAAAGCCTTGATGGGCCGGATCCGGCTCATGGACTGTAGTTTGCCCTCTCCTGTCTTATAAGATGGCAGCTTTTAGGGGATACAAAACCATTAACCGACTATGCCTCTGTCCTTGGAGCTAAGCTCACATCACTCTCTGGGATGGACTTTCTCTCATTAGCCTTTTACATTGTTTCTTTTAACAGGACCCAAAGAAAGAACAAGTTTCTACCATGCTGTAAATCCAGGTAATCATGCAGTATTTTCCAACATTAAGTGTTAGTGACAGCCTAGTAATGCTCTCTGTGGTATTTATATAGGTGTGGGTGTATATTTAGCTATCTTTAATTATGGCTTCCTCTCTATGCCAGTAAAATGCTGATACAAACTTCTGTGGTTTAAGTCACATTGAATATGAACATCTGACTATTAGCTGGGGCGGTTGTTGGACAGGAGATATACTTATCCCTGTTATATACATGGAGAAGCCAAGGCACAAAGAGGTTAAAGGGCTTACCCAAAGTCTCAGAAAGAGTCAGTTGTGCAATTAGAACTCAGGAATTCCTGTGACCAGACCACTAGTCCAAACTGCTCTATAGCAAACAGTATGCTGATGTATCAGTGCTGGTGCTATAAAGGGGGTGCAGTCTCTGTTGTAGTCATGCAATCATGAAGGATCTCCAAAGTGTAGTCCAATGTTTTAATTGTCTTTTAACACACTTGCCCTACAATCAGAGGTCAAAATACTACGTTTGAATTAAGCAACATTTTGCCTTCAAACATGACTTCATAAATCAAATTAATTCAATTTTAGGCAAATCAGTTCATGCTTAGCATTAATGGGACTTTTGACTTTAAATTCTCACAAATAAGCTGGAGAGGATAAAGGTTGGACAATTATTTTTACGACTGGCTGCCCATTCAATTTATGTTCCTCTAATAGGATTGTTCAGTGAGTACTCTACCAAAAGTGCGGAAATCGGCTAAGCTCATTCCACTGTGCAAGAAAGGAGACAAAAACCCCCAAACAACTTATTTAACCACTTGCATTATTACTGGTTCTATCTAAGCTGAGTACTAAAGCCATTTATTTTAGCTGCAGTACTGCAGAGATGACTTCAGTGGGAGTTTTGTCTGAGGAAGGCCTGCAGGATCAGGCTCCTAATCTTGATTTGGGCCCCAACTCAGCATAGCACTTAAGCACATGCTAAAATCCCACTGACTTCAATGATTAAGCACATGCTCAAGTCCTTTGTTAAATAGGGAGTGATTTAAGCACATGATTAAAGTTAAGCGTGCGCTTGTGTTTTCTAGGGTTACCGTATTTCAGCAAGCAAAAAAGAGGATGGGAGGAGCCCCGCCCTAGCCCGCCTCTGTCTTGCCCTAGCCCCGCCCCTGCCCCTTCCACTCCCTCCCAGTTCCTGCCCCCCTCAGAACCCCCAACCCTCCCCCCGCTCCTTGTCCCCTGACTGCCCCCTCCTGGGACCCCTGCCCCTAACTGCCCCCCAGGACTCCACCCCCTACCTAAGCCTCCCTGCCTCTTGTCCCCTGACTGCACCCTCCTGAGACTCTCCCCCCATCCTAACTGGCCCCCTAAGACCCTACCCCCTACCTGTACCCTGACTGCCCCAACCCTTATCCACACCCCCACCCCCAGACAGACCCCTGGGACTCCCACGCCCCATCCAACCACTCCCCACCCCCCCGACAGCCCCTCCAGAACTCCCGACCCATCTAAACCCCTCTGCTCCCTGTCCCCTGACTGCTCCAATCCCTCTCCCCACCCCTGCCCCCTGACAGCCCCCCCCCAGAACTCCCAAATACCCCCCCCCGCTCCTTGTCCCTTGACTGCCCCCTCCTGGGACCCCTGCTCCTAACTGCCCTCCAGAATCCCACCCCCTACCTAAGCCTTCCTGTTCCTTGTCCCCTAACTGCCCCCTCCTAAGACTCCCCCCACCCTAACTGCCCTCCAGCACCCAACCCCCTACCCGTACCCTGACTGCCCAAAACCTTATCTACACACCCTCCAGAAAGCCCCCCCTGGACTCCCGACCCCCCCGTCTCTTGACTGCCCCCTCCAGAACCTCCCTGCCCCTTCTCCGACCCCCTGGCCCCCTTACCTTGCCGCTCATCCCGGCACGCTGGGCAGCAGGGGAGGAGGAGCGCGGGAGGAGCTCCAGGCTGCGGGAGGCGATCTGCGAATGCAGGGAGGGAAGGAGGGAGGGAGTGATCTCTGTGCAGGGGAAGCAGAGGAGGGGCTCTCTCTGGCTGTCGGAGCCCCATGTAAGTGGCACCATCCGGCCGGCTGCCCTATTAGCCACGCGCGCTCTGCATGGGGCGGGGGGAAGTCCAGACATTTACAAATTCCCCCTGGACGCTATTCTTAGCTCAAAAAGCCGGACATGTCCGGGGGAATCCGGACGAATGGTAACCCTAGTGTTTTCTGAATTGGGGGTTTAGACCCAAAGGACCTTGTACTCAGCTGGTGTAAATCATTGTTACTCCATTTATTTCAGTGGCTTGACAATGATTTACAACAGATGAACATTGATGCAGATGCTCTTTATATGGTAATACACAAATGTTTGTAATCTGGAACAGACATTTGGGGATGGTCTGCCCTAGCCTTTCAAAATGTGTTAACTACTTGTGTTAAATGGCAATCAGGTAAACACATCTAGTGTAGACAAACTCTTAGGGCAAATCCAGATTTGTGGGATGGATGCAAGTAAGCCTCCAGTTATGGGAGGACTGGAAGAATTAAGAAAAAAAGTTGTTTTAACTTTATTTGAGCTTACCGTAAAATACAGTGACTTCAGTTTGTAACAAGCTGCTGTGGTTTAAAAATTTTATTAGTGTTAAAAAATGCATGGAATGTTTATAATTGTTTTTTAATGAGATTTTTATTTGGCTGAATGTTAGTTACATAATGTATGATCCTATAATGCTGCCTCTACTTCATTCCCAAATCTGCCCTGGAATAAAATACTCTGTCGTGATGAAGAATTTTCTTGATTAACTTTTTCTAACCAAATAAATTGAATGGAGGAGATAAATTGCCACAGTCTATTCCACACATCAGGGGACAAACTGTTTCAGTTTCTGTGCAGAAATGTGGGTGAATCTAATTACACATACAAATACACAATCTGTGTGCACAAGTACCTGATTTGTGCAGGGGAAGTTCTAGATAGGTAAGGAATGCAAGATCAGGCCCGAAGCATAAACAGATTTCAAACCTTAAAGAATGTAACACAGAAGCCCAATTAGCAATAAAGTAGCTCAATAAACCATTTTTACAAAATTCACTTTGATATTTTCTGGAACTGTCTAAAAACTGTTAGCAGATGCTGTTCTTTGTGATATTCCACCTAACTCATCAGGTAACTTCAGTGCTTCACGGTGAAGATTCCAAGAGAACCTTTTGGAAAGAATGTATAATCATAATACCTGCACCCCAGCATAAGGTAACGTTGACTTCCATACCTTTACTTGACATGCCAATCAAATCCTTCTGACATTTTATATCGAGGTACCTAAATAGGCTTACATTTAAAAGATAAAAAGATAAGTATAATATTATGATTTGTTGGTTTATTAAGAAAAACACTGCATTCTCACTACTTATTTTTTCATGCTGTTAAACTAATTTACTCACAGTTTAGAATAATCAGTCAACAGCTTGAAACCAACACTATTTCCTTACTAAATTTGTTTAGCTTTTACTAATGGGGGGCACACACTGGTTTGCTGCTGTAGGATTCAGAGCCGCCCGGGGTGGGGGGGCGGGCAAGTGGGGCAATTTGCCCCAGGCCCCGGGCCCCACAGGGGCCCCCATGAGAATATAGTATTCTATGGTATTGCAACTTTTTTTTATGGATGGGGCCCCCGAAATTGCTTTCCCCCAGGCCCCCTGAATCCTCTGGGCGGCCCTACTAGGATCTGTAAAGAGTTCAAAGATACCGGCATTCATCTCTCATAGCAAAAAGAGCAAAGAAGCATTTGCTTTGAAAATGAAAACTCATAAGCACAAATCCTGAAATCTCTATTGAGTCTTTGCTCAGTCTTTACGTGGGCCAAACCTCCATTGACTTCCCATAAAAGGACCCTCTCACTGAGCGTATCCCAGTCCACCCCAGTTTTGTGTAGCGATGATCTGGGTTCACAGGAAGTGCAGGGTCATCTGCATGAAGATGCTGTATCTCTTCACAGGCTCTGGTACACCCTGTGGGTTTTGCCCGGACAGTGTGATTCATTTACAAGCTGTAGTGACAAGATTACCTGAGGCACCCACTACACTGCACTCCTTTTAAAAAGGCTTCAACCTAGGTCATATTAACATCCCTGAAGATTGGCAGTGGACTCAATGCGTGTGCACCTTATACCCTCCTACCCCAGGCCCATCCCCTCCCCATATGTACATTCAGGGATGGTGTAGTGCAAGTGAGGGCTTCCCTGCCACAACTGGGGCCTGTTGCAGGCCACATCTGTCTGTGGCTCTATGGGGTAACATTTTGCTGTCAGTAAGGACTTCAGGATGTATTTTATAAAGAATTATACATAGAGCTGGTCAGACAATGAATTTTCTGTTCCACAAAAAGATGGGGAAAATGTCCCATATCAGAACAAAAAGCTGAAATATTTTGCAAAATGAAATTTAAAAAATTGTTGCAGGTCATTGACATTTTTTTGGATACATTTAAAACATTTTATTTCAATTTTGACTCTTTTTAATTTTTAAAAAACTTCTACATAAAAGAATTAAGTATATTTTGAAATAAAAAAATTAAACTTTGTTCCAAAAACTCAAAACCTTTTTTCAAAATTTTTTAAATTAAATTTCATCCAAATTAAAAATGATTTTGCACACACAAAAAAAGATTTTGTCAAAATGGCATTTTCCAGTGGAAAACTGTTTCGGTGAAACTTTTTCAATCAATTCTAATTACATGGGCTTTGCAAATGTTGGACTAATTTTTTTCCTTTAGTTACCAGTTACATTCAGCTGGACTTAATTCTCCAGAAATATGCCTTAATAACCAGTTGGTTTTATTTAATACAAAAGCCTTATTTAGCCTATAAATATATGTATATTAATATATACAAAGTTTATTTAAAAGCTGACAAATTTTTAATTGTTTGTCATTCCTGAATTACTTTGTAACTGGGTAGGCAAACACACAGTTTTTCCTTAAGTAAGTGAACCAAACCCTGAGGCCTTTACTCATCTTTAGCTCACCCTTCCCAGAGTTTAAACTGGGTGAAAGCCACCGTTGAAAACAGTGTCAGCATTTAGCCCAAAGTGAATTGCAGAGAGTTATTTTAATGCATTTTTGTTTCAAATGTTTTTTTTACACACAACCAGTGAATTTTGGTTACAAATGTAAACAGCCCCTTCCGGGTTTGTAATCTCAAATTGGTAACCGCATTTTAGTTTAGTATCAAATATTACCAGTGGGGATCCCAAACGCTTCATTTCATGCACACCCAAAACACCCATCAAGTCCAGTGGCAGTTTGTGGAGCACAGGGAATGAAGCATTGGGGCCAAATAGAGAACGTTTCAAAGAAAACTGTCAAATCTGGGTTCTTGGGCTTGATTCTCCTCTTAAATCAGGAGTAAATCCACTCAAGTCAGCAGAGTTACACAACTGTAAAACTGTTGTGAGAGAAGAGTAAGGTCGTATGGCCCCAGTTATGAGTTCCTCCTCCTCCATCCCTGTGCTTAGAGGGGTAAAGGAGATGGGGCTTTTTGGAGTCCTGCCTGCCCCTTGGTGTAAATTGGATCTGTCTTAGAAGTGCTGTAAGTTATACTTAGCTCTCTGTGTGCTTTGGGAAGCAAAGAATAGCTAGAGCTCCGTGTGCTTTGCCTTTCCCCCTCTTTTTGCCAACATACTTTCTCTCCATCTTGCCATGCTCCCTACATCAAGAGAGGAGACTCCCTGTGCTGTGACACTTGGGGCCAGCTGCACCTTCTTTATGGCCCCTTTCTCCTGCCAAAGTGGTATAAAGGGGCTATAGGACAGGGGAGATTTGGTCCCCATGGTTCCAGCTTTCCCTTTTAATATCTACTAACATCACACAAATAGTGCAAGAAAAGAGAAAAAAATCTCAGTGGGAAAAGAACATTTAAAAGCTGTTAATCGAAAGAATCACTGGGGAGGGAGAAAGGGTGGAGGAGATCAGCATCTCTGAAAATGAATTATTTAAAAGACAAAGCATTTTCTTCATTGCAGTTATTCAGTACAAAAGAGCTGAAGGCAAATTCTATGGTTTATGACATGTCTATGGAAATATTTCATATATATTCATTTACTGGAACTGTGCAAAACAGTCTCCTCCCTTCCTTCCCTTTCTCCTCCTTTTCCTTCTGTGTAAACAATTTTTTTGCAGATTTAGTGACCAGGCTGTTAAAGGAGACTAGTGCTAGTTAGAGCCAGACTCTAGACATGACTGTATTAAACAGTGAATGTTAGTCATGTCATACTGTGAGCGCAGCAAATTTATTATCCAAGGTCACCCAAGGTAGGGTTGGAATTCAGGGGCCCTTGCTTCTATTTGTAGTTCTGCCACTGACTCCTGAGGTCTCTTTCAACCCTAATCTTCTACGATTCTATGACTTGCTGTCTGATTTTGGGTAAGTCACCTCCCACCTCTATACCTCAGTTTTTCCTTCCACCTTTTGTCTTGTCTATATAGATTGTAAGCTCTTCAGGGCAGGAACTGTGTCTTTTACTATGCATTTATAGAGCGCTTAGCACCATGGGACCCTGATCTCAGCTGGGGCTCTAAGCACTACCATAATGCATGTCATAAAAAACAGTAATAACTCAGTACCCAGAGGGAAAGGGTCATTGTAGTTGCCTATGACTGAGTGCAGTATCAATGTTTACCATGATTAATAGACCAGAGTCTGTCAGAGACTGGTTGGCCCCATAGAGCTTTCATAAAGGCGTTTCCATGAGATTGTGGGAAGATGGTAGCATACTGTGGAATCTCAGACATGTATACATAGGTTCCCACCTCCATCCACCCACAGAGGCAGAGGAGTTTGAGCCCAGAGGCGTGAGTAACCCAAAGCCTGAGTAAAGTAAAGCATCTTTTGTCGAATATTATGCTTTCAGAAACCTTCACGCTTAGACTGTGAATTCCCTTTGTGAGATGGTTTTTCTTTGCAGCGTCATAAAATGAGATCTCTGAAGATATTTCTGAGGTGTTGTTTCCACATCATAGGGATTTGAACGTGGGATAGGTTGCACCCAAAGCAAGAATCATCGCTCTGCATCAAGAAGCCACATTCAGACCCTCCGTTGAGGAGAGCAAGCTTTGGTTTCTGTTCCAATACTGAAGGGTGGGGATGGATATACTGAGTAAGGATAGAGCCAGAATGATCGCTACAGAGGGTCGTCATTCATCCATTGGGGTTCTTGTTGCCCTTCCGATAGCCATAGAGCTGAAAATCAAACCACACTTTGAAAAGTACATTGCACTGACGGATCTCACTGGTTCTTGAAATGTAGTCCTGAAAAATCAAATTAAGAAAGCGGGGACTTACACTTAAATAATAGATGACTTTTCTTTCCTTTACATTGAGGGGTTGTGAGTTTGTTTCTATGAAACTGCATGTGTCCGCTGCATTTATGTTTCTGTTATGAGGCAGTTGTTTAATAGGATCATAGCATTGGGATGGTAAGGACTTACTGCTAAATAGGATCATAGCATAGGGATGGAAAGGACTTATTGGAACATCCAGTCCAAGCCCCCTGCAAGGTTATCTTTGATAATCATAAGAAGCTGCCTCTGTTATATAAGGAACTAAAAAAGGCTTTACCGAGTCTCTAGTTCAGGACTTCAGCAGGTTTGCAATATCAGTTATGTGGGAAAGTCTTTTGCAGTTAACTATTTTTGGATGTTTTGAATTTTATTAAATTGTTTTACTGACTAGGTAGCCATGTGATTTATTTATTTGTTTATTTATTTATTTTGGTTAGTGATGGGAAAAATGATGATTGTTGGCTTGATTGCCATGACTCATGGGGAAGGGATGTATATTCTACAGCCCTTAATTCCATCAAGATTTAAAATCTTTGTGACTAAGACGGTCAATAATGCTGGCAGCTGAGTAAATAGGAAAATTAAATTGAAATTATTTCCTAATGATTTAGTTGGAAATGTTTGCTTTAATTTTCACAAGGGACCCAACTTATCAATATAAAGGATCCTCATAGGGAAGCCTGTTCTGAAACGGGGTTGGTTAAAAGATAAGGAATGATTTATAATATTCCTAATGGGTTGATGCAGCTTTATAGATACAAGCTTAAATCTTCTATTTCTTTGCAAAGGGAATATAATTTGAGCTTCATCTAAATACATTACAATGCATTCAGTCGGGGCGAATGAAACTACTCTGTAGGTGGACGAGAAAGTATTTGCATCTTCCTATTCATTTGCCTCTGAGCCCCTTCTGCAAAGATTGTAAATGGTGCCAACTTCATCCCAGCTCTGTATATTCATCTCAGCTCTGCACCCTTGCCTAGAATCAGGGCCGGCGCTTCCATTTAGGCGGTCGCCTAGGGTGCCAGGATTTGAGGGGGCGGTGGGGGGGGCGGCATTTTGCTGCCCTCGGCGGCAATTTGGCGGTGGGGGGTCCTTCCGCACTCTGGGTCTTCGGCGGCAATTCTGCGGCGGGTCCTTCACTCACTCCGGGACCCGCCGCCAAAGTGCCCTGAAAACCGGGAGCGCGGAAGGACTCCCCCCGCCGCAGAATTGCTGACGATGACCAGGAACGTGGAAGGACCCCCGCCTAGGGCGCCAAAAACCCTGGCGCCGCTCCTGCCTAGAATGAGGATTTTAAGACTATCACTATTCTAGTACCAGTGCAACTAGAGCTCAGAGAAGGTCTAGATGATGTGGTGGTGAAAACTGGGCACCATCTACACTTGAGGGCCAACCATTGGTGGAACTAGTGTTGCTGGCCCAGTTCTAGTTCCTATGTAGATGTAACCTGAGAGTGAATCTGTGTTCTCGCCATCTCATGCACCATCATCAGTAATAAAGGATGTGTGGACCAGACTATGCCCTCAGCAACACCTGTGCAACCTCCATAATTTCAATGAGGTATAGCTGGTTGAAAGTTAGCATACAACTCTGTTGGTGATGGGCAAGATGGAATAGAATACAGTTCACCCTCTTAACTGTGTTGGCTCTGTAGTAAAAGAATGCTTTTTGTCACTGAAGCAAGTGACTCTGAATACCCAACAGGAACAGATCAGGTGAGTGAGAAGGTGACATTTTTACATAATTAGCTTTTAGAGTAAAACTGCACTTAAATATACTTTTGTAGAGGTTTGAATGTGAAACTGTTAAATGACATGTCAAACTAGTAATGATGAATTGGTGAAAAGGTAAGTGGCCTATGGGACTATTAGTGCTTCTTTGGAAAGATGTGCAAGCCTGAGATATAATGCTACTATAAAGCAGAGGTGCACAGACCATGCTCTGCAGAATATTTTCCCAAATGATCAGGTTTTAGAAGAGATGACATTAGAGTTGCTCACCACATTCTCTCCACTTTGTGACTCTATTTCCTCTCTTCAACACACCACCCTCATTCCTGTGAAAGTAATACACAAACTGAGATGCATGCAGTCATCTGGCCTAAAGAATGTAGAGTGCCTTCCCAAACTGCTTAGGCTAGACCAGAGCTTAGTGATACTCTTGTTGAGTCCCCTCAGCGGGACACCAGGCAGCACAGACTGTGTGTTTAGTTAGTCTGGGAGCTGGAGAACTAAACATAACTACAGTCCATCTGTGTGGCCTGAATAAAGAATCCCCTTTTACGTTCATTATAATAGTCTTGTCTCTTATTTACTGCAAGGAACACTACAGAGAATATTGAGTTTGCATAATTTAAAGTAAGGAGTAACATGCTTAATGTTTAAATGGTGAAAAAATTCAACCTAAAGCAGCACAGAGCCCTCAGTATTTAATTCACTTGCGTGCGTGTATGCGTATGTAATCTGTCTAGCTTGTTTCATCTCTCAAGGCACCCTATGAGCACTGATCAATTAAGTTTCACCATATCCCTGATGCGTAAATGCAGGGCCAGATTTAGGGGCCCTCTGAGCCTCTGGGGGGTGCCGGGTTCAGGATGCTGTTTTTGTTGTTAGCGATAAAAGGGAAAATAGAATGTTTGAAGTAACATGTTTGAGGTATTCCGTATGAGGATTCATTTTCCACTAACTTCATAGAATGTTCTGGACCTTTGTAGAATCTCATGGAACCTTCCAGACTTTCTGAGAACTATATTTTTCTTGAACCTCCCAGAATGTAGTCAGCCATGCCAAGCAGGTATATAAAGGGTGGGGCTTTGCCAGTCAGTGAGATATAAGAAAAAAATGAAGTGAAGTGAGGGCCCAGCTGCGATAGTGTGAACCTTGTTTTATTGTGTAATTGCGAAAGTGTACTTGTGTTTTAAGACTTGAAGATTGTAAGCAGTGACTAATAAAGGATATATTTAGTAAGACGCCAGAGATATCTATCAAACCCCTATTTACGCAACAATATAAAAGAAATACTGTTACTTCTTTTGCCATGCTTAACACATAATGTTTGATGACTTTCACAGTTGCGAGTGGTGAGTGCAGCTTTTCAAAGCTCAGGTTTATTAAAACATATCTTTGATGGTGACCAATGAGACACTGACATTGCTTGCTATTTTATCACTTGAAGATGCCATTGGCCAGTCTTTGGATCTCTCTGATGCTGTGCAAAGGGCAAAGATAAGAGAAGTGATGTTTTGAACGAAAGGACTAGGGTTAACATTCTACGCCTGTCACCTACTGTAACACTATTTAATACTGGTCCACCCAAAGTTGGTGCACAGTTCAAGTTCTTAATATTAGTACATTTCAATTATTCTTAACATTAAAAAGTTTCTATAAGCGTAGAGGAAACTAATTTCTTTTTGCTTATATATGGCAGGAATAAATACAGATTTATAGATCCTAGCATGCAAATTTATTATTTTATATGACAGGGATAAATCTTGCATGCAAATCATTCATCAAATTCGTGAAATGGGCTACAAATGCAATAAAAATAAGGTATTCAAAAGTTTAACAAATGGGAGGAGGCATTGAAGATGGTCCTTGTTTGGGGCGCCATTTGGTCTAGGTCCGGCCCTGGGTAAATGTTATGTCTGTTTTACAGATGGAAAAACAGAGACTCAGAGTAGTTAAATGTTTTGCCCAAGGTCACAGAACACACCAGTGGCAGTGATGGGAATAGAACCCATGGAGCAGTCTGCTGAGACCAAAGACAGCTTCCTCCCAGGATGATTGAAGAAGTCGGAGGCATAGCACAGATCATTGCGATCCTTCTAACCACTCTTCATACCTAAGCCTTTTCTGTAGCTTTGTGGCAGTGACTTCACCCTTACGTCTTTAATCTCTTTATTCCTCACATGGAGCGGACAATGGTCAGTTTGCATGAACTTCCCACCCTCTTCAGCAGCGCTTTGAGACACTACTCAAGACAAGCCCCTTGTGCATAATCATGCATCCTTTTGCTGGGCAGTCTGTTGACTGTTGGCCTGATCTTAGAGGGTCTACAGTTCTGGGTAAATTAATAATGGAAGTTATTGAAGGTGTAATACCAAGCAGAAGAACCAAAATATATGTATTAAAAGTAGGCTTGGATATATGTCTTAAGCTAGGGTGACCATATTTCCCTATGCTGAATACGGGACACCTGGTAAAATTACTTGTATTCAAGGGAGTTCAATGGCATTCAATCAGAACAATGCAATACAAATATTGAAATTAACATCAAGTTAACTGAGCTCCCATTAAAAAGAAATACTGCATAGTTGGATTCTTTTTATTTACCTTCTTATCTTTAAGGCTTTAGGGTTCACATGGGGGAGGGGTGATACACACACCCCTACCCCCCCACACACACACATGGGGAGAGATGATACACACACGCAGTCCCTGTACACCTCTTTCACATAGGAGAAGTGACCGACTGACCCGACCCTCCCTGCCCGGCGCTTTCTGCCCTTCATGCTTGGCTGAGTCCCCAGGATGGACCCACCTCTCCTGGTACCTGGCACCGTGTCTTCCAGAGGCAACACATGGGGAGGGTTCCTTCCCCCCACCCTCCAGATTTCTGCCAGGGTTCACACCAGAATGTGGCCAGCAGCAGCCTTTCGGCACGGTGCGGGAGGGAAGGGAGCAGCTTCCAACCGCAGGGGAGTGGGGATGTGGGGGAAGGGATGACCTGGCCCATGTCTTTGCAGAAGCCTGCGTACGAACAAACCCTTGTGTGGTGCTCTCCACTTACTTCTATCTTTGCTGTTACCAGTCTCCATAAGGTTGTAAGTATGTCAACATTGGGGGATTGCTTTATCTTATGCCGGGCTAAGACTAAATGTGCAAGATCCAGGGGGTGTATTGTTATATGTACCTGCATGGGTGACAGGTATCATAGGCAAGGGTAGGCTGTGCCTTTCCAAACAGCCTAGCGTGGCCCCACCCATGCTCCGCCCCCAGGCCAGGCCCCCTCCACTGTTCCCAGAGCACTCTGCCTTGGCTGGCCTGCCTCCCACGAAGTCAGGGCAGCTGGTGCTGGGGCCGTGCCGCCTGGAGCATGGGGACTGGCTGTGGGGGCTAGGAGCACTGCCGCCTGGCGCACTGTGGCCGGGAGTTGTGTTTGTGTTGGGACTATTTTTCATACCTCTCCTACTGCACAGAGAAGAAGCAAGGTCTTGTGGTTAAGGCACAGTAAAGAAGAGCTGAGTTCTAGTCCCAACTTTGCCACAAACTTCCCATGTGGTTGTGGGCAAGTCTCTTAAGCTATGTCTACACTACAGACCTTACAGTAGCATAACTGTACTGTGCCACTCTAAGGTCTCCCTTATAGCCACTCTGTGCTGGCGGGAGAGAGCTCACCTGCCAGCATAATTAAACCACCCCTAACGAGCGGTGTTAGCTATGTCGGCAGGAGAGCGTCTCCTGATGACATAGGGCTCCTGGCACTTATGTTGATCAGAGGAGTGTTATTTCATACCCCTGACCGACGAAAGTTTTACTGACAAACGTGCTAGTGTAGACATAGCTTCAGATTATGAGCTCTACTATGTATTTGTACAACGCCTGGCAGAGGGGGGACCCAGGCTCAATGGAGCCTCTAAGTACTACTGCAATACAAATAATATAGGACTGACAGGCCCGCCAACAGCAATTCCGGGCCTCAGGGTCAGGGCCATCCCTAGGAGGGTGCGGGCCTGGGGCGGAAGTGACGAATCCGTCACTTCCAGGACCAACCCATCACTTCCAGAACCAACCACGCTGACCAATTGCACCGGCCCGCAGAGCCCCCCAAAGCTCTTTCCTGGATCCTGAGGAGTCACAGCAGAGCAGACCTGAAACTTATCACTGGTACAGGACTGAATTTTGAGCTGGCATATTTTGGTGCTGCAAAAGTGCATCTCCAAAAAAGGTTCGGTCTAGATGTATCTTTCTCAAGCCCAGCTGCATTGTCCTTAACACCTTCCCTCAAAAAATAAAGATAGAGCCATGTTCCAGAACAGTACCAATGAGGCAGTGAGATCTTGCGCTAAACCTGCCTGTTATTGCTTATCATTAGCTCGGCAGGATTCCAGACACAAAACAGAGCTTTACATTTGCTGCCTTGGCTCATAGCTTCCTGCCAGTTTTCCTAACCTTGTTTTCAAGCTTGATCAGGTTTTTGTCTAAATTCTAATGGAAGCACTAAATCATCTCGCTGTGAAAATGAGCAGCATGTTTGGGCTATGGGAGGTAATTAGAACTGTACTCTCCCGTTTCAAAGGAGCAGACTGGGCTGAGCTCCCCAGCTAAGTGGAACGTTTCACTCACTGTAGCTCTTAATGTTCCTTCTAGTAAACATCCATTCTGAGAGTTGTTCAGCATTGGTGCTATCCTGGTTATTCACTCATTGGGACTGATGTTTATAAACAATTATAAGTAATATCAAAGTCAAACATGCAGATGATCTCTTGTACTGAATGAAGGAGGGCTTATTCTCATCCTGAATTGAAGAACTATTGGGTCTGATCCTCCAGTGCTTTGCACCTTATGTCTTCATTTACTCCTGTACAATGTGATTGTCCAATGCTTTTGAGCATGTTACATCTGCTTTGCACGGGTGTAGATGGGGACATAATGTGAAAATCAGTGGAGAATCTGCCCCATTGGTCTAGACTATGACCCCTTTTTTCTGGCTTCTTTGTACCACTCTGGCAGTTGGTGTAGGAATTCCTGTGCATTCCCTTTAGTAATGGGAATCTCTGGATGGCACAAAGCCAGAATAGTATTACATTGCCAGCTCTTCCCAGCGTGTGACATAAGGGGCCTGGTTTGGGAGTGGGGGCATTGCTGAAGCACCTCTCTACTTCGGTTATTTCCTGCTACAAGAATAACCCTTAGGGGCTGTGGCCAGCCTGTCATTAATTACAACAGCCTTTAGAATGCTCTAAGTTACTCCTGGGAACCAGACCAGAATCAGCAAGATCCAGAATTTAGGGTCCACAAGGTGGTGTACAGCCCCTTTCCTTCTCCCTGAGCTACACTGAGCACAGTCAGAATCATGGCTATACAAAAGCCAAATGTAAGAATTTGCAATTCCTTTCTGGTGAGTTTTTGTTTTCAGTCCTATTTATAAGAATGAGCTAACTTTGAGGAAAAAATGGTTACTGGGCTGATTGGCTGTTGCAGTTAGTCCCTGTTTGGAGAGTCCATTTCAATGCTATAATTCAAAGAGGGAGAGTCCTAACATTTTAGCCAAAGAGAAGAGGATTTAAAAAAAAAAAGAAGGAGAAGGTTTTCTAATCTCAGCAAGTGTTTGAAGTCAGGATGAATTTAGTTAAGCTAAATGAAAACTGTGAGTGAAGAAAGCATAATTTGGACAGCAAGAGGGATTTTCTTTTCTTAATTATGCTCTGGACTCTTTCTCTCTAATGCATTCCCTCCACCCCGCAATGCTTCCTGGCCTGCACAGAATGTTCTGCAGCTGAATCAGCAGTGAGCTACCTACTAGAGCTGTGTGAATACCTCATTTTTCTGTTTTCTGGCTGAACTACAAAAGTTGAAAAAAATTGTCCATGACCTACCCTCCTTCCCCTCTCTATCAAAGTCTATCTGGTAAGAAGGAATTTAGGGAGTTGGGGGCAGCTTCACCCTCTTATACCTGTATGCAGTGGCACATGATGACAGAGGGTGCTCGAGCTGCCCCAATGGGTACTGCTGAGGGGAAATGTTCTGACAATTGTGCACGGGGCACTTGCACGCCTACAGTGCAATGGACATGTGCACCATACCTCAAAGAACAGCAGTGACAGAAAGGTAGGTAGCTGTTTCTTCCCATTCTTACCTTACCCCCATAGAGATTGTTCCTATCTATAAACACCTAGGCATAGGCGACAAGGCAAGGATAAAGAAAATCGATGTGGAGTTGCTGTTCTAGTGTCTAACTCTGGGTGAAATGCACTGTCTGTGCACATAGCCGAAGTTGCAATACTTAAGTGGGACTTAAGTGGTGTGTAATCCTTGTGCTGGCTCTCTGCAGAGGAGTCGTTCACTCATGCCCGTAGGGAGCCCTAAAGCAGCAGTAACAGAACCCCTTTGCTCAGCCCAGCAGCCACAGCACAGTACTCAAGGGGTTCTATGAAAAATGCCCTTAGTTCACAAGTGCACAAGCAGCTAAGTCAAATCAGTGTCCCCAGCTAAAATTCTGACCTAACACAACCACTGTGGCTAAGCCAAGAGTGGTATTAGAGGATATTAAATATTTATTTGGGGATTCTGATGATGTTAAGCGTTTTTCCTTTGGAAACTCCTACCTCAGTGATCATAAACAAGGAACAGGACTAGCATGAACAGATGGCTTGGCAGATGGTGTCTTGCTCCTTTTTTAACCAGGCTTTTGTAGGATGTGGGAACCTCAGTGTTTGTCTGACTTTGTATGTTCTTATGCGTGCTTTTAGTTTTTAATCAGTGAGTGAGTTCTGTTTCATGATGATGATTTTAATTTTTGCCATTTCTAGAGGTCCCTTGTGCTTCAGTATTTGCGTCCTTATTCCTCTCTGAAACCACCTTGAGCAACATAAACATTTTTTATTAAATGGGACTTTTGCAATGGACTTCAGTGGATATGGGACCTGGCTCTATAACAAGATTTTAGAATGATTTCTAATGTTTTTCCTCTTACTTTTTGGCTTTCCCTCTCCATCCCTTGACATAGTTCACTGAATGCCCACTAGTAGTTATGGTTTCATTGAGATTTAGAAACAAAGAAACAAATTCAGAGGTGAGTGAGTCCAAGGGTGTTTAAGCTGGTGCAACTTCCACCTTCTTGTATGCCCCTCACTGTATAATTTACATTCTTTTTGACCCCCCTCTGCATTGGGTTCAAAATTTTACATTTGCTTACAAATCGGGTGTGTTGGGTGCCTGTCTATAATCCAGGTAGGGATCTGCTTTGTAAACTGAAATCTTTCAGTGATTTAAGGTGAATTTCTTTCTATCCTATTTTGTTCTCTCTAGATTCTCATTTAGCCATCCTCACAGTAATATCTGAGTGCCTTCTGGTAGCTCCTTAAGCAATGCAACCAACATCTCTCAGCTTCTCCAGGTGGGAAATTGCGTTTGCAGTGTAGTGCTGTGTTTTGTTTTGGGTAGGGTTTGTAGATTTGGTAGGTTGTGTTTTAAATGACAAAACTTTTATTCTGGTTCTTAAACCCAGAGACAGGCTACTAACAGATCTGCCCAGCTTAACTTTTCCTTACGCTTAATACAAAGTGTCTCTAAGCAGAGTGTAATTGCAGTGGAATTGTTCCAAGAGAACCTGTGGACCCTCTTCACACACGATCTGGAATGGCTCCATAGGCTTCCAGTTTAGTCATCCCAGGGTCTAAAACTGATTTATTCAGGAGTCAAAATAATCTATTTTTCTTCCCTAGATACCTGGGATTCCTGCCTTTGACTTCAACCCTTGTATTAATATGGAAGTTCAGAATGCAGCACTCCCCCGTATGGCCAGTCTTATGCACAAAGAAAACATACAACTATCGGGGGTGGGGGGTGGGAGGGACATCCTGTGCAAGCTCTGAGAACCATCCCATTGGTTTCTCTCTCTCTTTTTGGTAGCAGACAACAACTGACTGCTACTCTCTGCGCGCACGCACGCACACACATGTAAAGGACTGAGAATGAACCAAGAGAGTAGCAACCAGCTGGTTGCCTCTCAAAGGAAAGATGCAAAATTAGTGAATCTCCAGCAGGTGTCTGCTAACTGGCATTTCCAAGCTTTCCGTTACAATGGATATAAGCTAATCTGTACTAAATTTCTGCCTAATATCTGGCAGTGCCTAAGAAAAATTCTGTGCTTGGCCCTTATCTGCTTTATGCTGCATGCAGTTGGAAAGGCAAGGAGCTGTGGGCTTTTATTTTATTTAAAGTGAATTTAGTGATGTTGTATTACACCACCATGGGTTTGGTTCCGGTTGCTACAGTTTCAAGTGCCACAGAGTGAAAATTGCCTTTGGTGCTTTTCTCAAATTTGGAGATGCTAGGAACATACAAAGTCCAAGGATAGTGACCACAGACACAATCACAAGTTCAAAGTCTTGTCCATACTATATGTTTTAATAAAGCAATCAGCAAAATTACAATTACCCATGCATATAGAAATCCTACAAAAACCTATGCAATAATTATAACTAGTCATACTGACATCCTCAAAGATATTCTAGGATCCGATGGACCTCTCAATAGACTATCATTGCTAGAGGGATGGTTCCTGCTGGGGTTTCCTGTTGGATCATCCCTTGGGTCTTCCCACTTTTACCCAATCAGGGAACCCTCTTTTATATTGTAATTCTGACTACACCTAACACCTTATGCATATGGTTTTCCCCCTTTTCCTTCTCTGAACTTCCACACCCCATGAATATTTTTCACAGATTTTTCTTAGTTTATCTTATTCTCATTAGCATTTATGCAGAACATGTACCCTGCAGTCAAGACAGACATTCAAAGATGTTACAATCGGGTGTCTTGCGGTCTTGGACAATACACTGCAGTTTATTGCAATCCATTTTTCTATAACTTCACCTACTGGCACATCTTATGCCAGCAAAGTCACAAAATTATTGCATAGGGTTAATCCTAGGTCACCCACTCATGTCAAACATTCTTAAGCCTATGGCCTAGTATGGCTAAATTAACATCTTACAGGTCTCAGCCTGTAGGCCTTGCGTTCCAGCCATTCTTTACTTATATACCTAATACACACTCATCATTCCTAAATACTTATCAGTCCTATACTTCTATAATCCTACAACTTGAATCTATTTAGCATACATTGATTATATAAGAATTGACCATAACATCACATAATACAGTGATATATGGATGATAAAATGAACTGATTGGCTACAGAGCTCACGCAAAGTCTGCCTGGATTCCTTTTGTCTTTACCCTTGTCATGTTAGAGAGGGCAAATGCCAAAAATGGAGAAATTTGAGGTGGTCATGCTTCCCGTGTTTGCTCATTTCTCAGTGGGAGCACACAAGGTTTGATGGGGGTGGAGTAAGGGCTTGCTGTTATCTTATCTTGCTGTTTTACTTACCTAAATTTCCCCTGTAGTGGTTAACACCAGCCAGGCTGTATGAAAGAGAACGTAGCTTAGTAGATAAGCAGAGTGCTGAGAAAGGGGCAATATAGATTCTCCTCCCAGCTCTGACATTAGCCGTAGCATGATCTCTGGCAAATCGCTGCCCCTCTCTGTGACCCAGTTTCCTCATTTGTAAAATGCAGCATTTATGTTTGTAGACTGGGGCTGATGGGGTAGTTACTGAAGAGTGCCAAAATATGGCTTTAGAAATACATAAGGGCTCCCTTGTCTGTGCTTTCCTGATATTATAAAAAGTGGATCACAATCTGCTGATGAGTGGTTTTGGGAATTGCCCAGGCAATTAGGGCCTAGGCCAATTCCCACTAAAGTCAGTGGGAGTCTTTATATTGATTTTAGTGGGAGCTGGATGAAGCCCTTAATGAGAATACTTCATAACAGTCTTGCAACATCATCATAAGAATTTGTCAGCTCAGGCACAAAATACACTTGCCTGCCATTACTTCAAAACATATTAATTTCCCCCCAGACAAAAGTCGGTGAGTAAAATTTGCCCCCACTGCTTTAGAATATCAGAAAGAGCAAACAGGAAAGGATCCTCTTAAAAAGATGGTCTAAATCCCTGAAGTATGGATACAGATGGGCAACACAACAATATTTTTTGTGCATAGAGAATAAGCAGTTAGCTTAACCTTTCTCACCCCCACATGCTGGATTGAAATGTCCCAAATGTTATCTGTTTCACTTTTGAATAGAAAGTGGGGAAAAGATGCCAAAACATCAGTGTGTCCTAGGGTGACCAGATGTCCTGATTTTATAGGGAGAGTCCTGATTTTGGGGGCTTTTTCTTATATAGGCACCTATAACTCCTCACCCCCGTCTCGATTTTTTACACTTGCTATCTGTTCACCCTAGTGTGTCCTTTGCTATGATTAATGTGATATGTTTCCGTGCAGTATAGGATTGCTAATCTCACACTTTCTTTATTATGTTTTACCATAACAGGCATGATCAAGCATAGAGATGTATGCAACATCATAGCCTTATAAGACAGAGGAGGGCATTTGTAGCCGAATAGAGGTTACTTAACCCTGACTGCATCTTTAACTATCACAGATGGTTTGGTGAGTTTGTCACATTGTCATGTGCATGGGAACAACTCCTCCCTAACAGGTGGGCATGAGTTCAGGCACTAATGTAATCATGTATGATCCTGCAGTGTGATTTGAAGGTCAGGATTCCGTACTATGCTAAATGGCAATCGGATCTGAATTTGTCATGCCCATATGCCACCAATATCAATTCACAAAGTACAGATTTCATTTCAGAGCAAAGTTTGCATCTGTTGTTTAGAGACTTTGTTCCCTCTGTTTACTCCTACCAGTTCTGTTTCAGAAATGCAGAGTCATGATTAAACTGAAAGGAAAAATAAACTCTCTGTACAATGAGGAAATTAATTCCACACCATTGTCATTTTTGCCTAGCTTTACACCAGTGTGCCTGAGATCAGAGCTGCAGTGGAATGACCATCTCACAATACTTGACTGCATTTCAGTGACACATGCCGCATGAAGGGTTATTGTAGCCCATATGCAACGCCCCAGAAGAAACTTATTCCTATATGTCTTTCTTTTAGTGGTGATAACGAAGAGGTGATTTTTTTTTTCCTGGAAAAGGAATCAGTCAAAAAACAGTACAATTACTTGGCTCAGTTTGGTAATCAATAATTTTTAAACACACCTGTGAAATATATGGGCTTTGTGTTTTGGTTGCTTTGGAGTTTTCTGAGTTGTCCAGTTGGTGAAAAACTGAAGTTAAGTCACCCTGCTCCATAAAAAGAGTGTGTGCTTAAGGGGTGGAAGTAAAAAGCAACTTTCCTGTAATGAGCGCTAAGTAAAGAGCAGTATCCTGGGACTCAGGGCTGAGGAAAGGTGAAACAATGAAATTCTCCATTGAAAATCAGAGAGATTTACTTTGTGAAGTTTTATAAAAACAATAGGCCAGATTCCTGGTCCCCCAATTGACTTCTTTGTGCTGTTCAGACAATGCAAAGCACCTGAAAAAGACGTCCTAGCAGAGCTTGTGACTAATGATTATTTCAGTTCATTGGCCAAACCAAAAAAAAAAAAAATGTTTTGTGTTGAATGAAACATTTTGTTTCAGTTGAGGTTTTCAAAAGTTTTATTTTGAATGAAATTGAACCACATTTTGAAACAAGGGTCATTTCAAATAAAATAACCTCCAAAATGTTTCATTTTGAAAATGTCAAAACTATATGTTTTGATTTTTTTTTAATTATTTTTCAACCAAAAACAATTTGGCAAATTCAACATAAATTAAGAAAATGTTTCAGCAGACCCGAATGTATATTTTTGCCCCCCCCCCCCCCCCCAAAATCAGCTCAAAAATATTGCTAAGCTCTGCTAACAGGTGTAGGGTGTAAAGCCAATGGAGCCAGATTTATGGCCCCCACTCCTGCCTCATGGGATAAGGGGCAGGGTCATGGCCAGATTGCCTGGCATTCTGGCTGTCCCCAGGTGGTCCCTATAGGACTATTCTTGCTGGTGTAAATAGAGTAACCTTCAGGCTGGTCTAAGTTATGCCAGAGACCAAATCAGATACCCAGTTGATCTGAGGATCAGCAAAACAGAACTGTGGCATTGAACCACTTTCTCCTCCCCATGATCCTCTGCCGAGTATACTGAGCCAGATGAGGATCTGGTCCATTATGGAAAAATGACATCCCCTGCATATCTAGCCAGGTGATGCTAAAGCCACCTTTTGAACAATGATTTTCTGAAAACTCCCAGAACATCTTGAACACGATGTTAGATTTATTATTTATCTTACCAGATAACTGAGCTGTGACACGCAGGAGTTTTTGAGTTAGTCTGTAGACCTGACACTATAGTTCTTAAGCAGTTAAAACACCCATTGACCTGAATGGGAATTTTGCATCTGTAAGCACTGCAGGGGCAATCTAAGGATCAAACTTGTGCTCTTGGACATGTACGTTGAAGGACAGAGTTCAGGGCTGCTCAGAGGCAAGTTTTAC
Organism: Chrysemys picta bellii; assembly: GCF_011386835.1. Lineage (NCBI taxonomy): Eukaryota > Metazoa > Chordata > Testudines > Emydidae > Chrysemys > Chrysemys picta. The sequence continues at coordinate 10,664,363 of NC_088799.1, read as the reverse complement.
TTTGGCTCATCAAAGATAGGAGCCATTTGCAGAATGCGGATCTGGATTCAGATCAGTCTATAACAGGACAGTGATATGCCAGATCTGATCGTAGGGAGAACAACTAGGGACAAAGGGCCAGATTTACAAAAGTATTTAGGTATACCTATCTCATAGAACTGGAAGGGACCCCAAAAGGTCATTGAGTCCAGCCCCCTGCCTTTACTATCAGGACCAAGTACTGATTTTTGCCCCAGATCCCTAAATGGCCCCCTTAAGGATTAAACTCACAATCCTGGGCTTAGCAGGCCAATTCTCAAACCACTGAGCTATCCCTCCCCTCTGCTTAAAAGTGCTTAAAGATGCAGAGAGGTGCCTCGCTCCCATTGAAAGCCAATAGGACTAGGTGCCTAACCTGTTTAGGCATTTCTGTAAATCCCACTAGATGCCTATCTGCAGCCTTGGGTGTTTAAATACCTTTGTAAGTCTGACCCAAAGCGTTCAGCACCCAAATTTCAAATGCACAACTCCCATTGTGACATTTATGGAAAGATTTTTTTTAAATGCACTTTTTTGAGCATTCTGAACTCGTCTAAAAATTCTTGCTGTAATATAGTTACTATCGCTGTGACATGCATCTTTCTGAGTGTTTAAAAATTTTTATCTGCAAAATGAAAAAGCAGTGAAATCAGACTGAAGGACTAACTGCCTGCTAAAGTTCAAAAGAACCATTTTAAAAAATTATTCCACTGCCAAAAGAAAATCTTTAAGGTGCAGTTTTGTTTTGCAAGGACACAGCATAAATTGCATCATGGGGGTTCAGATTTATTTTCTCTCTCTGATTTCTATATTAAACATGCTCCATTTACAAGTTGTTTTGTCTAACTGTCAGGCCTTCAAACTGTTAAACTGGGTTCTTTCCTTGTCATGCATTATCACCAGTAATAAAGGTGCTGTAGGTCAAATTATGCCCTGTGTAACCCCATGTACTAAAGTTATGCCCTCAATTATTTATTATGGTAAGGCGTCGGAGCCCCAGTCATCAATGACCAGGACCGGTTCCAGGGTTTTTGCCGCTCCAAGCGGCGAAAAAAAAAGAAGCCGTGATCGCAATCGGCGGCAGCTCCACCGCACCGCTTTCTTCTTCGGCGGCAATTTGGCGGCAGGTCCTTCCCTCTGCGAGGGACAGGGACCCTCCGCTGAATTGCCGTCGAAGAGCCCGACGTGCCGCCCCTTCCCCTTGGCTGCCCCAAGCACCTGCTTGCTCAGCTGGTGCCTGGAGCCGGCCCTGTCAATGACACCAGTGCAGCTCCAGTGCCTTATGGAGGCTGCATAGGTATAAGTAACTGAAACTAAGGGCTTGTCTATACTTACGTGCTGGTTCGGCGGCAGCCAATCGAACTTCTGGGTTTGATTTATCACGTCTTGTCTGGACGTGATAAATCGAACCCAGAAGTGCTCCCCGTCTACTCCGGTAATCCTGCTCGGTGCGAGGAGTACACGGAGTCGACGGGGGAGCCTGCCTGCCGCGTCTGGACCGCGGTAAGTTCGAACGAAGGTACGTCGACTTCAGCTACGTTATTCACGTAGCTGAAGTTGCATACCTTAGTTCGAATTGGGGGATTAGTGTAGACCAGGCCTTAGTAAACACTTCTGTTGATGCATGAGTAGGAATAGAATTGAGCTCTGTTAATTGTGTTGGCTCCTGAAGGGCTAAGATGAGTGAAAAACAGTAAAAGCTTATTTTCCAGCATTAAAGTGACAGCCATGACAGAGAGCAGCTCTGAGCAAGAAGGTGACATTTTTTGCACAATCACTTATAAGAGCAAGACTGCACTTCAAAATGTATTGATACCTACAGTTTTTATATTCAGAAGTTGATTTGTCTTCCACACTTTGTGCAAAGAAAAACATCTCCTGGGCTCAGCCCTCACATGCCAAGTCTCAGAACACAGGCAGTGTTTAAGGTCAAGTGATAAAGAGAAGGGAAAAAATGAGACGTCCCCTAGAAATGCTGATGCAGTTGTAACTATAATGAAGGTCCCAGCCACCATCCTCATATTAATGTTTGTTTTTCTTGCAGTCGCTCTGTGAAGGTGTAAGGTTCAAGATCACACTGTTCATTAGCACACTTTTTTTGGAAATATTTTGCTGACACATACACGCCTTTTGTGGGGTCCCTCTCCTGCTTGCTCACTGAAAGCCTGTTTTAGAATGTCTGCCTGACCAAAAATTTAGGATCTGAAGAACCGGGAGGATGAAAACCTTAGACAAATAGTAATTAAAGTGATAACACTCGATTGCTGAGCCCCTCTCAGGTTTTGAAGTACTTTCTGATTGAAGCCGACTGAAACGTGCTCTCCCAATTTATCTGGTCTTTAAATTTAAATAGGAAAGAGGGTGTGCAGTTCTGATGATTTTACAAGGCTACAGTGGGGGCTGGTGACAAGTGAGAGTGGGACGGTGAATCCCTCCATAGCATTTGCATCTTCCTTGGATCAGCTTTTTTCCCTTCTCGATTCTTTCTTTGTCTTCCATCATTCTGCACGGAATGAGACAATGCAGGATCTACCTGTTCTGGACCAGCAGCCTCTGCAAGGCTAGCCAGGAAGCTGCCACCAAAATGTATAGTGTTGTGCATTACAGAATCACGAAGCACCTACTTGGATTTGCTCAGCAAAGCCTCTGCTTTTATTTAAACCCGGAGTGCCCAATTCTTAGTTACCCAGCACCATGTGCTGTCAGTTACAAAGCGCAGTAAATATAAAATGCTACTGTTATGAGCAATTAGGATTTGCACTACTGAAAATCAGGGTTAGAAGAGACCTCAGCAGGTCATCTAGTCCAACCCCCTGCTCAAAGCAGGACCAATCCCCAGACAGATTTTTGCCCCAGATCCCTAAATGGCCCCCTCAAGGACTGAGCTTATAATGCTGGGTTTAGCAGGCCAATGCTCAAACCACTGAGCTATCCCTCCCCCTAAATGACTTTACATAGCACAGGCCAATGTAGAATCAGACCCAAGGGATTCTGTTTTTGCCTAGAAGATCCATTTTGGGTGATACAGAGCTGTACCACCACCATGGGAGGTACAGGTGGGCCCAGTTCACTCTTGCTCTGCAGAATGTGTAGTCACCTCCACCAGTACAAAGTGAGTACTAAATTAGTGTAAAATGCATTTCTATAGGACATCTCATTACAGCAGCATTTCTGTGTCTTATTTTGCACAGGTATAAATGGTTACACAAGGTATAGGGCATGATGAATAAAAGGTACCTATGCCACCCCAATCTATGGGAACACAGGTACACCACCAATGTTTTAGATGATGCAGTCTGTCCTTTATCCTTCAGAAAGCCACATGGGAAAGACTTATGGAATTCTGGAGGGAATCCCAAGATGTTGAGCTGGACAAATCTTATCTGCATTGAAATCAGTGGGAGCTTTGTCATCGACTTCAATGGAGCCAGGTTTTTGCCCCAGAAATACAATACATGGCGTCTACCAGCAGTTTCCCACATAAAGGGATTTAACAAAATAAGCTCTTCAGGGTAAGGGCTGTCTTTGACTATTTGTTTGTCCAGTGTCGACCACAAAGTGGTTTCGATCTTACGTTATGTCCACACTGCAATAGACATGTGTGATTGCAGCACACGTAGACGTACTCATGCCTGCTTTAATTGAGCTAGATCGCATAACGATACCAATGAAGCTGTGGCAGCGTGGGCGTCAGTGAGGGCTGTATCCTGGGACCCTGGGTAATTACATGGGCAGCTAGTTCACACTGAAGCTGCCGTGGCTTTGTTGGTATTGGTACATGAGCTAGCAAGATTAAAGCTAGCTGAGGGATGTCTACAGGTGCTGCAATCATACACCCCAGCCTTGATTGCAGTCTAGAGGTACCCATACTTAGGATCAAAGGCAGTACCATAATACAAATAATAAATGATAAAATCTCCCAGAAAACAAGTAACTTTGCAAATTACACCACAGCAATCTGGATGCCTTTCAGAGCATCAAAAACCACCCAGAGCTTTTTTTTTCTTTCTTCTTAAATGATTTACTATTTTTCCAGTGTCGTCCTTGATCAAATATATACACACCCGCACACAAACTCCTAAATCAGGCAATAGGCAGCCAGGAAGGCTATCAGAGGAACTATGCAAATTAAAGACCTGTGAGAAAATACTCAATGTCAAAAATCTGCTTTTAGATTTAAAGAAAAAAACACCTGATTATTCCATTTCTTTTTTTGTAAGAATTAGGCACATTTTAAAATGTATGAGAACCCTGGATTGGCTCCTTGCTGAGCCCTTAAAGCATTTATGAATAGGGCCAAAGGATCTGATATGAGCTTTCCTAAAGCAGAATAAGCCAAATAAAAGTTAGCTCAATTATGCATAAAAATGTCTCCAGGAACACACAGTTCAAAAATGTCAATAAATTATGTATGGAATTGAGTTATTCCACCACTTTGTTGTCACAATGAAACCTCTCAAGGAAGAGACATATTTTAAAAAAGAAAGTATTGAGGGTGAATACAGAGAAAATGAGACGTGTTTAATTTTGACAACTGTTACAGTCACATTTTTCTTCCTGATTTAAAGTTTAACCCAAATAAGTTTTAAAAAACATTCAACTGAAAATCTCTATTTAGTTAACGAAGTTTGACGGCTTTGGTCTAATTTATTATAAAAGTAAGACCGGTGCTTGATGTAGAGTGGGAGGATGATCCAGTGGATAGAGCACTAACCTAGGACTTGGGAGATCTGGGTTTAATTTTCTACTCCACTCTAGGCTTCCTGTTTGACCCTGGGCAACTCAGTTAGCTTCCCTGTACCTCAGTTTCCCCATCTGTAATAACAGGGATCATAATACCTACCTCACAGGGGTATTGTGGGGATAAATATAGTAAGTGCTTTAAGATCTGCTGACTAAAAGCTAGGTGTTGTTATCATGTGATCTGGGATACTTTATATCCAGAATAGTTTTCTATAAAGAACATCTTCCATAAAGAACAACAGCAGGCTTGAATTATGTAGCTCTTACTTTTTCATACCAGGAAAAATGGATATTGAGGCGTAAGTATCTATTTCAGCAGGTACCGTAGCAAAAGGGTCAGGACAAAAGAACAGCTGGAACATATTTAGGGCCGTGATCAAGAACATACTTGGGTCAGCATCGTTGGCCTGCTCTGTTCCCTTTGCAAAACTCCTGTTGTACAAAAGGTACAGAATCTGGCTTTAATCCCTACTGGGGATTCCCTTGGTGGGTTGGAATCCCCTGTGGGAGCAGAGTTGACAACTGCTTTGACTTGTACTAAGTGTGAACTGAGTGCGGCAGAGAATCTGGCCCATTCCTGTCTATCAAAACTTCCAATATTTTTAACAATTATACTCTTTCCTTCATGAATCTGATTGCTATCCTCAGGCATGTGGTGTCTCCTCCATGTACTCCCCAAGAGCCTCACCTGGTATGAACTCTTCTCCTCCCAGCCTACAGAACACAAAACTTACTGAGAGGAACCTCACTGAGCTTTTCCCTGCCCTCTCATCCCCTCTCTATCTGTTTTTTGCCAGGATCCGTGAGCTGGGCTTCTATTCTTTAATCATGTTGCTGTCAAGTATAGGCTGGTGTGCTCTGGTAACATGTAAGTCTGATATTGGAAACAAGACTAAATATCTAGGGTGAAATCCTGGCCCCCCACTGATGTCAATGGGAGTTTTGCATCTAAAGAGAGCAAGGAGAATGATAGTGTTAGCTCAGCTCTTATGTTGCAAGTCAAGACAAAGAATTTTGTATCCATTCTTATAGAAAAACAAAACTACAATAAGTTGCTAAAACATTAGCATAGTTCTATTGTAGTGCTTGGGGATATTATTGTAAAATACTGGAGTATATTTTATAAGAGTCTGGCATATAGTAATTAGGGAGTCATGCTTATATCAGAAGAGAATATAGAATCTACCTAAGCAAAAATCGACTGCCTCTGCTTTGCAGACTTTACACTGACCAAGTACTAGGCTTTAAATCTGAAACTGGCTCCTTTCTGGAGCTAAAACATAAACAGGAAGTCTGAAACATGACTGGCTCCAGAATGAAGTGGCACACAGAATAAATGCGGCTAATCCACTTATTTAACATTTTTGCTCACTGTGAAAGTTTCATGAGATAAACATCTCATTTTCATGAAGGTCCCATGTGGAGAAGGGGTATAATACAATCTTACTCCTGTACAATACAAACAGCATAATCCAGGATACTCAGACTAAATTAGCAGACAGTGATACTGAGAGGTCACAATGCCAGTTCATTTCGCACTGAGGATACTCCTTAAGGCAGAAAGAATTTTTCAAATTAACTAATGTGGAGGTGCCTGTTTCAATAGATTAAGTAGCTTTTTCCAGTGCCCCAGTAGTCTGGCTCTTACAGTAAAATTTAGTTCCAGGTATTTCAAAGGTAACAGTCTGGTAATTCCAGCCCCACCTACTCCTTTGTAAAGGCCTGATTCTGCTCACGGTTACCTTAGTGTAAATCAGGAACAATCCACTGGCTTCTTTTTCTTTTCTTTATTTTCCCCCCTAGGGCAATGCAGTCTTGAATAGATAGTCTATAGCTTCCACCAATTAAAATTTCTAAATACCTAGTGATTTATATTATCTTGTTCTGCCTTGTGGCTATCAGGTAATGTAGCTATGCCTTTCCAATTAGGGTGACCAGATGTCCCGATTTTATAGGAACAGTCCCTATTTTTGGGTCTTTTTCTTATATAGGCTCCTATTACCCCCCCCATCCCCGTCCCGATTTTTCACACTTGCTGTCTGGTCACCCTATTTCCAATACTACTCCATTTCCCCAATATTTTTACTAAATAACATAATGTAACTTTTGTTACCTTAAACCACTTAAATTCCTCAAAAAGCTTTTTCCCTTTCTTTATCAAAGCCATTACATACCCAGAAAAGGTGACCAGTTGTTTCTTCTACCATACAGCATACACATAGCTCATCTTCGTTTATTCAAAAAAGATTTTTGTTTTAACCATACTGGCCCATTAGTACTCTAAACAAAACACTTCATTTTTCCTATCCAGGCCCTGACATATGTCGTTAGCCTCAACACTAGGGCACAATTAAAAAAAAAATCTTCTTCCTCTTTTTCATTGACCCGATTTTTTTGCCATTCCTCTTTTTAAATGTTTCTGTACTAGGCCATTGGCTTCCGTGGGGCTGCTACTGATTTAGAGTGGCACACCGGAGCTCAGACTCTGCCCATCACTGCGGAAAGTAGGTGGTCGAAACAAAAGATAGGCAGCCGGGACCAGCTGCAGCCTGATTAAATTCAACAGTCCCAAAGTGCTAACATGAGAACACGGACTCCCAGTTACCTTAACAAATTGACTTTTTTAAGGACACCTGGAGTCTACTTCTCTTGTTTACTTGCCTTTGACATCCTGTAAAACCAGTGATTTAAGTGGAATTACTCGTGATTTGCACTGGTGAACCTAAAAGCAGAATCTGGCCTCTGAGCTTTAAGGGTATGTCTACAAAGCAAAGAAAAACCTGCAGCTGGCCCGTGCCAGCCAACTTGGGTTCACAGGACTCGGGCTGCAGGGCTGTTTCATTGCTGTGTAGGCTTCAGCTCCGGCTCTCGGACCCTCCCACCTCGCAGGGCCCTAGAGCCTGGGTTCCAGCCCGAGCCTGGAAGTCTATACAGCAATGAAACAGCCCCGCAGTCCAAGTTGGCTGTCACAGGCCAGCCACAGGTTTTTCTTTGCTATCTAGACATACCCTAAGATACAAGTCTCTTTAGAGCTCTTCAGTAAGTGGAGTGTTTTCTTCTTACATCTCACTAGCATTAATGACAGCTCTCCCCATCTGCCAACAGTCTAGCGCTAACTGCATAGTTAGTTAAACAGTTTTGAGATGCATCCTTCCTAAGGCTTGATCCTAGGCTTGTTGAAGTCAATTATAAAGCTCTCGTTGACTTGAATGGTGCAGGATCAGGGCCTTAAAAAGCAAATTAAGAAACATTCCTTTTAATGATAAAACAATCTCATCTTTACATAACTACTCTTACACCAAAGCACCTTACCAACCTTGAGCATGAATCTGATCTCTCTTCCCATCTGTTTAACCAGCCAATGTGACTTCTATGAAGTGTCTTGCAATTTACACAGGGGTAAGGCCTGGTCTACACTGGGGAGGAGGGGGGCGATGTAAAATACGCAACTTCAGCTACAGGAATAGCGTAGCTGAAGTTGACGTATCTTATTTCGACTTACCTCCCGTCCTCACGGCGCGGGATCGACAGCCGCGGCTCCCCCATCGACTCCGCTACCGCCGCTCGCCCTGGTGGAGTTAAATTAAATATTAAATTAATGGAGATATCCCATCTCCTAGAACTGGAAGGGACCTTGAAAGGTCATTGAGTCCAGCCCCCTGCCTTCACTAGCAGGACCAAGTACTGATTTTGCCCCAGATCCCTAAGTGGCCCCCTCAAGGATTGAACTCACAACCCTGGGTTTAGCAGGCCAATGCTCAAACCACTGAGCTATCCCTCCCCCTGAGTTCCAGAGTCTATGGGAGTGTGATAGATCTAGGGTAGTCTGGACGTACCCTAAGAGACAGCAGAATCTGACTCTTTATAAATAAGTAGGAATCACCTCATTCACCACTGAAATGCAGCCATTTGGACTGGCACAAAATAGCACTATACACAAGAATTTAGGACAGGAAGTGAAGAAATATCGACTGAAACTACATAGGGGAATTTAGGCAGGCAGAATATAATTAACCATTTGGAATTTGGCCATGACAGCAAAACTAACATTTCAGACTAGATGACCTAAGTCTTTTTCTAACTAATAATGTGATCCTCTGACTTCAATTCTTACAAAAGTGTTATGGACTCTCCAGTTTTTATGTTTTCCCTGTCAGATCAGAAATAGATCAGGTTTGGGATTTTCAAAGAGGCCTAAAGGAATGAGGTGCCCAACTCCCAGGCTCCTTTGTAAATCTGTTCCTAGATTACTTGCCTTAACTCTGTGTTTCATTTCATTGTAATTTTTCTTTTCCTCGTCTAAAAAAAAAGAGAAAACGTGAATGTAGACCTATATGATTAACTGGTGCAAAAGGCTAGCATAGACTCATAGAATATCAGGGTTGGAAAGGACCTCAGGAGGTCATCCAGTCCAACCCCCTGCTCAAAGCAGGACCAATTCCCAACTAAATCATCCCAGCCAGGGCTTTGTCAAGCCTGACCTTAAAAACCTCTAAGGAAGGAGATTCCACCACCTCCCTAGGTAACCCATTCCAGTGCTTCACCACCCTCCTAGTGAAATAGTGTTTCCTAATATCCAACCTAAACCTCCCCCACTGCAACTTGAGACCATTACTCCTTGTTCTGTCATCTGCTACCACTGAGAACAGTCTAGATCCATCCTCTTTGGAACCCCCTTTCAGGTAGTTGAAAGTAACTATCAAATCCCCCCTCATTCTTCTCTTCTGCAGACTAAACAAGCCCAGTTCCCTCAGCCTCTCCTCATAAGTCATGTGCTCCAGCCCCCTAATCATTTTTGTTGCCCTCCGCTGGACTCTTTCCAATTTTTCCACAAATTGGACACTCATTTCACTTTGAGTGGCTTATGTCGAGTTAGGTTAAAATGATTGGGCACAAGTCTAAGCTAACTCGAAATAAGCCACTCCCGTACTGAAATCAGAGTACCTGTATGCACACACTCTTTTTGCACTAATTTAACTATGTTGGTTTAAAAGCTGATTCAAGTCATACTGATGCAACTATAGACAAACCCTTAGTGCTCCCAAGAATTATAAAGACTCCTCAGGAGATAACTGTTTCTGTTTCAGAGTTTTGTTCCAAACCTTCTGCACTGGAAAATAATCCTTTCTTAAGGAAGATTTTTTTTAATTTACCTGGTGGACTTGACAGTAAGCCCCTGCAAACAGTTGATTTTCGGTAGGCTGCAGCTGGGGTTAATTGTGCGTAGTGAGCATGAGGACCCACTAAATAGGCTATCTGTCCTTTTTCATTTCAGGCTCATTTTCATATATGATTTTTAACAACAGTGGCAATTCATTCCTGAGCAAGATGAGATGTAACTATGCACTATATTCTGTCCTCAGAGTCATGGGCACATTCACAAAAGGACCACTGTCATTAGCAAAGATAGAAGCCAGGACCACTAGCACCAAAACTTTAAGCCTCTACTACTTGTTAAAGGAGCTTTAGCTGCAAGCAAGTAGCAGGCTGTTATAGTCACTGAAGTGCACAGTCAATGATAGAACATGGCCCTCAGAATGTAATGGTGAAGGAACATCCAAAACAACAGTGACCATAACAATCTTAGAGGCCAGATTCTGCTCTCAGCACACTTGAAAGTGGTGGGGTTCTCATATGTAACTGAAAAGTTTGTAAGTAAGATGAAGATGAGAGACACAAAGAGGCTAAACACATAATTATATACCCAGTAGACTAGAAGAGATTATTTTCTGTTTGTCACTTGATTATAGTTGCTTTCCACTATATTCTATCATTGGTTCATTTGATCCTCCGTGTACTTTGATCAGAACCACATAAATGTATTAAAAATAATACATCTTCCATCCTTTATTTTGATCAACTTTGATCACTTCAGACAGCTGTTATTGAAAAACGATAGGAAGTTGAGATGTAATTAACAAGAGAAAGGCCAATATTCTGAATATGTAAGATTTAAAAAAGAGCCTAAGGACAACATATGATAATGAAAAAAAGGATTACAACTTAAGGTCTTCAGGATCAACTGCCTCTTATTATGTGTATGTACATTGCCCAGCGCAGTAGGGCCCTGATCTTAGTTAAAGATGCTACTGTAATATAAATAATAAATAACAGAGTAGTGTGATTCTGTCACTGTTTTTAGGGTGGACATTTGGGTTCAGCAATAATTTGAATAAACCTGAATAGCATGGAGTGTGAATAAACCTGAATATTTCAGTAATTGTGTGTTTTTTCACTGGGATTCTTTTGCTCTACAAGCCCTTCAGTGGAATTGAAATCACACAAGATCTGCTCTTCTCCTGATGTCTACCGTGGAGGAACTGAAATGGTGAGAGAAGGCCACCTTTTGTATTTTTTGGCACATAACTGGCTCTCCAGGGATATGTGAAAAATGTACATGCAAAGAAATACCAATACAAGAACTCCACATGCACCCCTAATTGTTACTGGTATTATAAGTATTTGTCATGTAAAATGCAAAATGATATAAACAACAGATCAAGCATTTTAGGTGAGTGATAGGAACAGACTTGAATGAAATAGAAGGAAAGTGCTGGGTATAGACATGCATTTTTAGCAACTATTTTGTTTCCATTTGATAACAGTCTTGAGACACAGAGGATATTAAGACATCTTGAAAATTTCAAGAGTACTTTAGAACTCATAACCTTGTCAAGTCCTGGCCTCAGCCTGTACACCTATTCGTATCATTTGTATTACAGTAATGCATAGAGGTCCCAGCTGAGAACAGAGCCCCATTGTACCGGGTACTGTACATATACCGAGTAAAAGACAGTCCCTGCCATGAAGATCTAATAGTCTAAATAGACAAGATAGACAAAGTGTGGGACGGGAAACAGAAGCACAGGAAGGTGAAGTGACTGAGGTCACACAGCAGGTCCATGGCCAACCTGGGACTACGATCCAGGGGTGAAATCCAAGCCCCATTGAAGTCAATAGCAAAACTCCCTTGACTTCATTAAGACCACGATTTCACCCCAAATTCTCTGACTTCCAGTCTAGTGCCCCAGCTACTAGACCATACTAGCATCCCATGCTTTTGTGGGAAGCCTGTTTCTATGATGTTAAAACCTTGTTCAAAATGAAAAAGAAATATATATCTATATATCTACACACAAATGCAAACACCCCAGGAAACAAAACAGAGGTGTAATCTGCTGAAGAAGAATGCATATGAAAAAGGCCAAGGAGAGTGTGTTGCTATCAGTCACTAATCTGGTCATGTTCCAGTTCTGAGTCAGGGCTTGTCTTCACTACCCGCCTGCATCGGCGGGTAGAAATCGATCTCTCGGGGATCGAATTATCTCGTCTCGTCGGGACGCGCATACTCCACCAGCCCAGGTAGGAGTAAGTGCCGTTGACGGGGGAGCCGCGGCGGTCGATTTGCCACCGTCCTCGCAGCAGGGTAGGTCGGATCGGATACGTCAAATTCAGCTACGCTATTCGCGTAGCTGAATTTGCGTATCTTAAATCGATCCCCTCCCTTCCCCCCAGTGTAGACCTAGCCTATGATAAGATTCACCACAAATTGGTTGCAGATCTGACTTCTCAGTCCAGTAAGATTCACTACAAATGGGTTGCAGGCTATAATTAGACCTACAGAGATGAGCACCTTTGTGAAAGGTTTGCTCAGGAGGAAGGGAGAGGTGAGCCTATGCTCTGGAATGCTTTGCCTGCTTTTCACAGATTGGGAGTTAGCATTACCAAGATTGTTCTTTAGATGAATAGTGCCAGTAAAGTACTGGTGTAAGCTCCCCTTTCTCGCTTGTCTACACTACCCACCGGATCGTCTAATATAGACACGATAAATCGACCGCTGAACGCTCTCCCGTCGACTCCGGTACACCACCAGAACGAGAAGCACAAGCAGAGTTGACGGGAGAGCATCAGCTGTCGACTTACCGCAGTGAAGACACTGTCTTTTACTCGGCCTTCTCTCACCATTTCAGTTCCTCCACGGTAGACATCAGGAGAAGAGCAGATCTCGTGTGATTTCAATTCCACTGAAAGACTTGTAGAGCAAAAGAACCCCAGTGAAGACACTGCGGTAAGTAGATCTAAATACGTCGACTTCAGCTACGCTATTCACGTAGCTGAAGTTGCTTATCTTAGGTTGAGCCCGCACGGTAGTGTAGACAAGCCCTCACTTAGATTTAGTTGATCGATCAGCTGAACCTGTAGAGCTGGGAACCAGAAGAATCATTGGCACCAAGTTCCTGTTTATTTTTTCCCCGTTATCTTTCACCTTTTTGAGTGTGGGCTTTCTTATAGGCATGGTGCTTATAGCAGAGTGACCTGAAATTCCGAACAGGCAGACATTAATAGCACAATATTTTTATCAGTAGCTGGCTGGTATCTTGCCCTTGCAGCTAAAGGAAGAGTACTGTGAAATTGGACTAATTCAGACATAACTTTAATGGAATAAAAATATTTTAAAAAACCTTTCTTCCACAAAAATCGTAGGTTCCCGTGCTCCTTTCTGAGTTGTGCTGTATCCTGCTCCCCCTGGGGATCCAGCATTATCATGCAGAATTAGCCAAGTAACATAATGCTGCTCAAAGTCATATAACAACTTTCTCTTGTGAAAAAATTCCTCTCTGGCGTAGCAACACTGGAGGCCTCATCAAAGATCGGCTCAGCTTGATTACACTTAAAAGGAGCCAAAGCCATTCTTAGAACACAAGAGCTGCCATACGACCGCGGTTCGTCTTGCCCAGTATCCTGTCTCCAATACTGGCCCATACCAGAGCTCCAGGGTGAGTGTACAGAACATGACAATTATGGAGTAATCCATTCAGCTTCTACACCCAGCTTCTGGTAGTCAACTAAGCATGGAGTTGCAGCCCTGACCATCTTGCCTAATAGGCATTGATGGACCTATCCTCCATGAATTTATCTAGTTCTTTTTCGAACTCAGTTATATTTTTGGCCATCATAGCATCCCATGGCACTGAGTTCCACAAGTTAGGTGTGCGTTGTCAGAAAAAGTACTTCCTCTTGTTTGTGTTAAACCTGCTGCCTATTAATGTCATTGGGTGACCTCTGGTTTTTGCTTTGTGTGAAAGAGTAAATAACCCTTCTCTATTCACTTTTTCCACACCATTCGTGATTTTATAGGCCTCTGTCTTTTCCCCCTTAGTTGTCTCTTTTCTGAGCTGAACACCCACAATCCTTTTAGTTTCTCTTTGTATGGAAGCCATTCTATCCCCCATCATCTTTGTTGCTCTTCTCTGAACCTTTTCCAGTTCCACCATATCCCTTTTGAGATGGAGTGACCAGAACTGGACACAGTATTGTAGGTGTGGGTGCTCAATGGGTTTATATGGTGGCATTATGATATTTTCTGTCTTATCTTCTATCCCTTTTCTAATAGTTCCTAACATACTATTAGCTTTTTTGACCACTGCTGCGCTCTGAGTGGAAGTTTTCAGAGAATTATCCATGGTTGCTCCAAGATCTCTTTCTCAAGTGGTAATGGCTAATTTAGAATCTAACATAGTACATGTATAGTTGGGATTATCTTTTCCAGTGTGCATAACTTTGCACTTATCAATGTTGAATTTCATCTGCTATTTTGTTTCCCATTCACCAGTTTTGTGAGATGCCTCTGTAACACCTTACAGTCTGCTTTGGATTTAACTCCTTTGAATAATTTTATATTGTCTGCAACTTGGCAACTTCACAGTTCACCATCTTTTCCAGATCATTAATGAATATGTTGAACAGCACAGGTCCCAGAAACAGATCCTTGGGGGACCCCACTGTTCAGCTCTCTCCACCGTGAAAACCAGACCATTTATTCCCACTCTTTGTTTCCTATCTTTCAACCAGTTACTAATCCATGAAAGGACCTTCCCTCTTATACCATAGCTACTTGGTTTCCTTAAGAGCCTTTGTTGTGGCTTTCCAAAAATCAAAGGCTTTCCAAAAATCCAGCTACACTATATCAACTGGATCATCCATATCCACGTGCTTGTTGACTCTCTCAAAGAATTCTAATAGATTGTGAGGTCTGACTTCCCTTTACAAAAGTCATGTTGACACTTCCCCAACAAATCATGTTTATCTGTGTCTGATACTTTAGCTCTTTGCTATCATTTCTTCCCCATCATCCTGTAACTCCTTGTAACACACTGGCCCCTCCACCATGGCTGGCAGTCCAAGGAGAGGTTTAAGGGCATATAAAGCTAATGTAATTGCTTCAACAAATTGTAAATGCTAGATGATGGGACTGAATGACAGGGGATGGATCACTCAATGATTACCCTGTTCTGTTCATTCCCTCTGAAATATATGGCATCAGCTACTGTCAGAAAACAGGATACTGGAGTAGATAGACCATTGTTCTAACCCAGTATAGCTGTTCTTCTGTTCTAAATGGGGAATTAAATTAAACATCCCTTCTCACTTAGCACACAGAGACAGAGAAAACATAGATAGGGCTTTGCAGTTACTGCTATTTAAGTGTATTTCATTAGTGCCAGAAGAGCCCAACTGGTAAAGAACATTTGTAAGGCTGTTATAAATGTAGTTAGACTTTTTTTTTCTCCCAAACCTTAGGCAGACATATGCCTGACTGATCAACTAGCTAAGATGAGAGTGCAGGAGAGAGATTTTTGACACCACACTCCAAAAAACTTTCAAAACCAGTATGAGCCCAAACTTTCAGAAAGAGAAGAGTTCTGAGATGCATTTTTTTTTTGTAATGGTGGCCATTTCCATCTTGACACTTGAAAGATCAAATCTAAGATTAATCATTCCTGAGGACAAACTGGCCAGTGACTCACAAATGACTCCCAAATCTCCTGTTCCTGGAACAGCAGGTAAAGAGAGGCCACAGAGTCTCTGTAGCGTTCAGCTGTTTGATCTTCTGCCAGATAAAACTCTCTGGGTTAACTAGTTTCCCTGCTCTGCTCTAACCTGTTTCTTCTTATTTGTACTTGAAGAAGCCATTTTGAACCAGTCAGTAATTTTGTATTGTATTTTCTTATAGTATAAATCTAGCTAAAAACTTATTGGTTCCGGGCCTATAATTATTTGTGTTTCTTGAAAAGGAGTTTGTCTGGGATGGAATGGGGTGAAATTGGAACTAAAATTAGATATATCTCAGCCCTAAATAACCATCAGATACCTAGTCCTGAGGTTATTTTAATACCCTTCTTTTGCCCTAAGTAGGGTTGCCAACTTTCTACTATAGGGTGACCAGACAGCAAGAGTGAAAAATCGGGACAGGGAGTGGGCAGTAATAGGCAGCTATATATGAAAAAGACCCAAAAAATCGGGACTGTCCCTATAAAATCGGGACATCTGGTCACCCTATTCTACTAGCACAAAACCAAACACCCCTGCCCCAAGGCCCCACTCCTGCCTCACCTCTTCTCTGAGGCCCTGCCCCACTCGCTCCCTCCCACCTCCCTCCATCGCTCACTCTCCCCTACCCTCACTCACTTTCACTGGGCTGGGCGGGGGCTAGGGTGCAGGGGGGGGGCGTGAGGGCTCCAGCTGGGGGTGCGACTGGGGATGAGGAGTTTGGGGTGCAGAGGAGGACTCTGGGCTGGGACAGGGGATTGGGATGCGGGAGGGTGTGAGGGCTCTGGCTGGGGGTGCAGGCTCTGGGTTGGGACCAGAAATGAGGGGTTCAGGGTGTAGGAGCGGGCTCTGGGTTGGGGCACGGGGTTTGGGTGTGGGGGGTGAGGACTCCAGCTGAGGGTGCAGGCTGTGGGGTGGGGCCAGGGATGAGGGGCTTGGGGTGCAGGAGGGGGGCTCTGGGCTGGGGCCAAGGGGTTTGGAGTGCGGAATCCAGCTGGGGGTGTGGGCTCTGAGTTGGGGCCAGGGATGAGGGGCTTGGGGTCCAGGAGGGGGTGCGGGCTCCAGCTGGGGGTGTGGGCTTTGGGGTGGGGTTGGGATGAGAGGATTGGGGTGCAGGAGGGGGCTCAGGGCTGGGGCAGGGTGTTGGGGGAGTGCAGGGTCCAGGCAGTGCTTACGCAGCTCCCAGGAAGCGGCCGACAGGTCTCTGCAGTGCAGCCCCTACCGCATGGGTGGCCAGGGAGGATCCATGCACTGCCCTTGCACCTGCAGGTGACAACCCTGAAGCTCCCATTGGTCACGGTTCCCGGCATTAGGGGCCAGGGCAGTATGTGGTGCTTCCCTGGCTGCCCATGTGCCTAGGGGCCGCACTGCTTCCGGGAGCCGCACGAAGCTTAGCTCCAAGCCCCCACTGCGCTGCCAACCGCAGCCGCCTGGGTCCCTTTTCAACCGGGCGTTCCGGTCTAAAACCAGACGCCTGGCAACCCTAGCCCTAAGCCACAACTGAGATGTTGCTTGTCCCAGATTCAGAGATGAGCAGAAATAGCTACTAGTAGAGTGTTAAAGTAATAGATTACACAAGACTGGAAGCAGTTTCCAGATTGATCACTGATGTTATCTACAATGGAGTTCTGTGTCAGCAAGCAGAAATGCAGTTTAAAAAGGCAGGAGTGGCATAAGGGCCAGATCCAGCCAGGGGAGAATTCCACCAGCACAGGCACTGAGGAAGGCAGATGTAAAACTGTCTTCCAAAAACTCCATTGCCAGCCCTGGTGTAGGAGGCATGCTGAGGCTGGGGGCAGGAAGGGTGTGTCAGAGGTAAGGTCATATCATGTAGTGCTACATAGGTTCTGGGTAGCACTGCAACCCATAGGGGAGCCCAGGGAAGCTGCCATAATTTAGACAGGGGCCACTATAAAGCCTTCAAGCCACGATAGGCCCCCTCTTTTCTTGGGCTGAGAGTTTTGTGCTTCTCTTAGAGGCACAGCACAGAATCCCTTTGTCTAAGGCTTCACACAAACAAATAGTAGTTTGAACTAAAATGGCTAGCATAGGCTTATTATTCTACCAAGGAAACAAATCACAAAGGGGTACATTGAAACCAATGGGGATGCACATGGGGGAATTCTGTTCTGTTCCATGGCCTTGAGCTGTGCTGACCTTGAGGAAATGTACCGCAGAGACAAAAGAAAAGAATCTGAGCTCCATTTAAGTAGCAATAACTAGACATTGTTAGCAGGTGCAAAACCCCACAGTCTTGGGCTCGGAGCTGCAGGACATCTCATTTGTCATCTCAAAAAAAGAGTATTTAGTATTAAACTAGAAAGATGCAGGTGTTTGTGCTTCTGAAACTCTGCCTGATCTTGCCTAGTCTGTCTGGCGTAGAGACAGAATTTCCTGTCGACAGACAACTGTGCTAAGAATAACTCTTGCACTCCTACTCTTCCTAACCTACTTCTTGTGTAGATCTTTAGAGAGCTATAGGTCTGGTAAAGTAATTCTATTACTAGTGGGCCAAATTCTGCCCTCAGAGGCATAGATGAGGTTCCCACTGATTTTGATAGGAGCTCTGCATGCACATCCTAGGGCAGAATTGGACCCAATGAACTTAATAATTCTTAATGTAAATCAACTAATAGTTTACATCATAAAGCTAATGGAGACCAAGAATGAAATCCATGCCCAAAGTTTTGTAATAAGTGGCCAAATATTGAGTTTCACTAAGGTGACTAGTGAGATACTATAGAGATCTGTACCTTAGAGACTAACACATTTATTTGGGCATAAGCTTTCGTGGGCTAAAACCCACTTCATCGGATGCATGGAAGCTTATGCCCAAATAAATGTGTTAGTCTCTAAGGTGCCACAAGTATTCCTCATTCTTTTTGCTGATACAGACTAACACGGCTACCGCTCTGAAACCTATAGAGATCTGTGTTCGCCCCAGTCTAAAAGTATTCATTAATGTTCCAGAAGACGAAATAAGTCACATCCTAATTAAATTTGTTGCTCTTACTAAACTTAGAAGGGGATAAAAAGATTATTTAAAGAGACTTGGCAGAGGAGGATCTGCCCCCGGAAGACCTTAAACATTGGACAAAGATAGTGTAATAAAATGAAATTCCTCTTGGAAAAATGAAAGCTAATACATCTCAGAGGAAATAATCCAAAATACAAATATTTAGTATTTGGGGCTAATAAGGAAAGAAGTTGTGGGGAAAAAAAACTGGGACTGATTATGACAGGGCAGCAAAAGTGTTGCAGTCTTGGGCTGCATATGCTCCAACAACGTATCAGGAAACAAGGAGGTAGTAGTTCATCTCTTTATGACTCTGGTGTATAATAAAATGTTCATTTGTAGCATCTCACTACCATTGACAAATTGGAAGACGTTCAGCGAAGAGCAGAAATAATGATTAGGGGCTATAGCGATTGACTAATTAAAATTAAAACAGCTAAATATTTATAGTTTGGCTAAGGAATAGCTGTGACAGATTTCAGAGTAGCAGCCGTGTTAGTCTGTATCCGCAAAAGGAAGAACAGGAGTACTTGTGGCACCTTATAGACTAACAAATTTATTAGAGCATAAGCTTTCGTGGACTACAGCCCACTTCTTCGGATGCATATCCTGTGCATAGCTGTGACATAATGTACCCTTGGGTCCACACCCTACACACTATTGTAATAATCTTTGTACAAAGTATGCCTTCAGAGATATCATTTGAAAACTCATAATTTGCTGGTCATTATTGTCCTGATAAAATGCTTGTGGCGATATTGCATGTGAAGTTATGACATTCCACTGTATGGTATTCTTAACACATGTTCCAAACTGAGGTTGGCATACAGATCTGTCTCAAAAAAGGAATGTGTGCTCTGCTTAATTTGCATTTAAGCAGTAAACAGAGTCATCGAGTAGGAAGGGAAACAAAGGATGCTCAAACAGGTGAGGAAAATGCAGCAGGGATCATCCTTCCCTATAGATTCTTTGGGCTTGACTACACTGGCACTTTACAGCACTGCAACTTTCTCGCTCAGGGATGTGAAAAAACACCCCTCCCCCCCCGAGCACAGCAAGTTTCAGTGCTGTAAAGCGCCAGTATAGACAGTGCACCAGCACTGGGAGCTGTGTTCCCAGTGCTGGTAGCTACACCCCTCGTGGAGGTGAGGGGGTTTTGAGCACCAGGAGAGCTGCCATTGTAGACTAGCCCTTTGTCTCCTGAATCTGAGCTGGAAACGATTTTCAAGAGGGGGGCTGACACTATAAAAAAGAGGGACAAACCCCCCAAGACACCACCGCCCCCACACACATTCACAGCACCTGAAGTGGCAAAACAAAGGAAGCATTTGTTGGATTCTAGGGAGAAGGGGTCCTGACCTAAAAAGTTTGGTCAGTAAAACTGCTGACAGCATGTGGTGAGAAACTTTGCTTGAATCTGATATAGTTTGTTAAGTTAGGCACTAGTGGCATTTTAAATTTATTTTCTTGTAACCATTTCCGACTTTTATGCCTCATTACTTGTAGTCACTTAAAATCTAGCTCTCTGTAGTTAATAAATTCATTTTATTGTTTTATGTAATCTAGTGTGTTTAAACTGAAGTGTCTGGGAAACTCCATTTGGGGTGGCAAGTTATGTACATATTATATAAGAGCAACAAACATGATTAAAGATCTAGAAAACATGACCTATGAGGAAAGATTGAAAAAATTGGGTTTGTTTAGTCTGGAAAAGAGAAGACTGAGAGGGGACATAACAGTTTTCAAGTACATAAAAGGTTATTACAAGGAGGAGAGAGAAAAATTGTTGTTCTTAATCTCTGAGGATAGGATAAGAAACAATGGGCTTAAATTGCAGCAAGGGAGATTTAGGTTGGACATTAGGAAAAACTTCCTGTCAGGGTGATTAAGCACTGGAATAAATTGCCTAGGGAGGGTGTGGAATCTCCATAATTGGAGATTTTTAAGAGCAGGTTGGACAAACACCTGTCAGGGATGTCTAGATAATACTTAGTCTTGCTGTGAGTGCAGGGGACTGGACTAGATGACCTCTTGAGGTCCCTTCCAGTCCTATGATTCTATGATTATTTCTATTAAAGCAATAATGGACTTGTATTCTCTAGGAGAGGGCTGGGCAGTACAGGTCTTACATTTCTGGGGCAAAATCTAAGAGTAGGAGTGTGTTGGGATCACCCTGCAGTATAACCAAGACTGGTAAAAGCTAAGGTGTGTCTGGCAGACTGCAGCACACGCCCATATAGCTGAGAGTGACTTGCATGCTGGAGTCTGTTTGTAAGCAGTCCAGGCGGGAAGCTACAATAGCAAAGCATTGTAAGGGGCACCCCAAGTTAGAAGGCAGGGGTGACACAGCTAATCATTAGTCTGCATTGTGCCCTGTTACGTCACAATGGCTAAATGTTGAGAGTTAAGGGATATGCCAACAATCTACAAATGGAGTAAACACCCAGCAGGGAGAGGAATTTAAGGTGCTACAGGGCAGAATATTGAGGGATGAAATTAATATGGGAAAAATTAGGCTGAATACTCAGGAAAAAATCCTGATAGTGAGATGAATTAGGCTGTGGAAAATTCTCCCTGGGCAGTGATATAAGCCTATTGTTTGGGACACTTAAGTTAGATGGGACATATTCGCTATGAAATGTACTGCAGGGAATAATATAATTTGCTTATATTATGATTATTTCACTGACCTTTATACAAAACTTTCCTTGACTTTAAAGGGATTTGCACATGTGGAATGCTTGCAAGATTGGATCCTGTGTTACAATTGACTTAGCTGGGGGACAGTGATTTATAACATAAATGTAACTTATCCCAAATAGAACCTGTTTCCTACCTATATTTTGGACAGGTAAAATTCTAAGCATCTGGGCTGTTTTGTGGCTCACATAAAAGGAGTTGGTGGCCTCAATCCATTATCCAGTGCATAAGTGTTCTGGATAATGCAAGAAAAAGCTAGCACCAGAACTGGTGCTAACTGGCTCCCTTGTTGGTTGTCTCAACAAGGAAGGCCAAAAATCGATAGGTCATGGATTCTGATCTGCCATATCACCCCTTACAGTCCAATCAGGTAATGGGGGAAACATTAACTCACAGGAAAATTAAATACAGAGCATACATTAAATAAAATTGCAAAAAACTACAACCTATAGTATTTGGGATAGGTTGTGTCAAGCAGCACTTGGCTTCATAGAGCTCTTTCTCTTATCTTCCAAATCCAGAGCAGATGAAGAGTCCACTTCACAGTCAAGTTCTCAGCTTTCATTTTAAAGGGCGTTTGCTCCCTGGAAATGTGTGCTGGTTTTCTCACGGAAACTTACCAGTACCATGTGTGTCTGGGAGTGAGTTGTTACTCTAGGGTAGTTACCACATTATCATCATACAGCAGGATACTTACTGCAGCAGAGTCCCACACCGTGTGTCAGCTTGTCCCTTAAAACAGCCCTTAGGTCACCTTAGCTCCTCTAGCTTGGCTTTTGTAAACTGTTTTTGGTCTGATGAGTATTTTTCATGTTGGACTGCTAAATGCTGCCCCCTCCCTCTCTTTTGCCTCTGTTCCCCTTTGGAGTTCTATGAAATGGAGAGAAAGTAGAGGACAGGGGAGTCACTAGTGAGTCACCAAAACCGTAAAAGCTGAACATTGGGCAATTTGCTGTGTTCTCTTTGGATCAAAGTTGTGTCACATATTCACATTCTCATGTACTTCACAGGACAAGTGAGCTAAGGAGTAAGAAAGCATGTATTCCTCAGAAAACACAATGAATTCCTGGTGGCTTCTAGACTGGAAGCGTGTCACATAAGGGACACTTGGGTAACTCAACAGGCCTGCACTGTTGACCAATTGGTTTTCATTGGTCCACGCAAGGGCAAAGTCTGGGTCAGTTTGACACCTTTTAAGAATATAAGAACGGGTCAGACCAAAGGTCCATCTAGCCTAGTATCTTCTGACAGTGGCCAATGCCAGGTGCTTCAGAGGGAATGAACAGAAAAGTAATCGTTAAGTGATATGTTCCCTGTGGCCCATTCCCAGCTTCTGACAAACAGAGGTTAGGGACATTAGCCATTGATGGACCTATCTTCCATAAATTTATCTAGTTCTTTTTGAGCCCTGCTCAACATCTTCTAGCAAAGAGTTCCACAGGTTGACTGTGCGTTGTATGAAGAAATACTTCCTTTTGTTTGTTTTAAACCTGCTGCCTATTAATTTCATTTGGTGACCCCTAGTTCTTGTGTTATGAGAAGGAGTGAATAACACTTCCTTATTTATTTTCTCCACACCAGTCATGACTTTATAGACCTCTATCATAGCCCCCCATTAGTCATCTCTTTTCCAAGATGAAAAGACCCAGTCTTATTAATTTCTCCTCACATGGAAGCTGTTCCATACCCCTCATCATTTTTGTTGCCCTTTTTTGTACCCGTTTCAATTCCAATATACCTTTTTGGAGATGGGGCGAACCCATCTACACGCAGTATTCAAGATGTGGGCTTATATAAAGGCAATATGATATTTTCTGTCTTATTATCTATCCTTTTCTTAATGATTCCCAACATTCTGTTAGCTTTTTTGACTACTGTTGCATATTGAATGGACGTTTTCAGAGAACTATCCACAATGGCTCCAAGATCTCTTTCTTGAGTGGTAACAGCTAATTTAGACCCCATCATTTTATATTATATTTTTGAATTTGTATAGTAGGATAATGAAGTGAGGAAGCTTTTTCTTTGAGTTCAGAATAGAATATTTGGGGTTCTATTGTGGCTGTGCTACACAAGTGCACTGGGGGGCAGGAGGTGATGAATGCAAGGACCCTCTGGCATTTAGGTGCCACAAATGCTGTTGCTTCCAGTGCTGGGAGTAAACATTGTGTGATTCATAGTGAACATTCTAAGCATAAGTAGATAGGATAATCACCTCTTGCAAAGATTATAGGATAACAGATATTCTCAGCGAGGGTAAGGAGTGAGGGCTTCAGAGATTTTATAATATTTCAGATTGACTAGGAGAGCACCAGCTGCACATTAATCTCTCTCACACTTATGGCTTGATCTATACAAGTACACACACAAGGGTGTGCGCGTAGATAGTCACATAAATGACCATCAAATATTCATAACAGAGGTTTTTACTTTCATACTCAAGATTATTCAAACTAGTTTCCAACAATATATTAGTGGGGCATGGTCTGCCTCCTTAAGGGTAGTTGTGCTGAGGGATCAACCCACCCCATCATGGGGCATGGTCTTTTACGATCTTGGGACATTTTGATGTATGCAAAGACCTAGGAAATAAGAGGCATTAGAAGAAAGGAAGTGGTCCCAGAAATACATAGTATTTGGGAGAAAGTCAGGCACTTTTTCTTTAAGGGCCCATTACCAGGAGCCTTGCAGAGTTGGGTGGGCAAGGCTCCCCTTTCACCCAACTAATTGGAGATGAGCTGGTGGGAGGGGACTAGCATATATGCTGACTCCTCCCTCATACCATGGCATACACTAGCAGGAGCAGGCTGAACCTGAAGACGAATTGGGGAAAAGGGACTAGCTGAGGGAAAAGCTGTTGGAAGTCCTACAGCTGTCCTAAATTATTATCCAGCTCCAGGGAGAAGAGCTGGGGACTCCTGGCTTAAGGTGAGACAGAGAGACTGCCTGAAGTACAACCCCCAGCTCCAGGAAGGGGACTGGGGAGCATCCTAACAGGGCTGAGGAAGCTGACCAGGATACATATGGACCCAGAGTGTGTGTAAACTGGGGTGACTAATGAATTGAGTTACACTCTGTAGAGAGACTTAATACATCTGACCCCAGCAAGAGCAGTACATGTTTTGAACTAATCTAATTTGGGTAATTAAAGAGGCTGAAATGGTGCTGTTGCTATGCACATGTAGGGTTGGAAGGAGGTGTGCTGAAGGGTAGTGCCCTGTGACAATTAGATATTGCAGCAGCTATTGTTCTCAACAATGTCCCAGAAAATTTGCAGCCTGGGATATTGTTATATGTTGCTTTGCATCTATTGAGCTAATAATTAGTTCAAAATATTAACTAAATACTTCTCTGAAGTAAGTAACTAAATACTTCTCTGACAGATGGGATAATTCAGAGAGAATAAAGGCCAAATTCAGATCAAATTTAATACGACTTCTGAGGGAAGTAATTAGGGCTGATGTGGTGTCTAAAAAATTTACATCAAAAGGGCCTGCTTTTCTCAAAACTTTGATTATCTGTCATCAAATTGAAATTTCACCTGAAAACCAAAAATATTGAAGGTATTGGCTGAAAAATTCCCAGTTGCCAAAAACAAAAAAAGTGTGAAAGGGAGGTTGGTGAAAAATTGAAATCTTCCACTGAACACATCAATTAAAAGTTTTTTTCATTGTCATAATCTTTCACTGAAACACACACATATGTACCCATTCTCCATCAAGCTTTAGAAATTATGTCTCTCCATGCAGTGAGTCAGTTTTAGCGCACTGATAGAAATTAGGAGTCCCTAGATCCTGCTCCCATGATCAGTGGTGTTTCTCAATGACTGGTCTGTGGACCGGCACAGGTCCCTGAGATCACCTGATACAGTTTAGGAAGGCAGCAGGCTGGTCCCTGGTATCAAAAAGGTTGAGAAACACTGTGCTAGACCTCTGTTGGAATGGAAGAGGGGTTTGATTGAGCAGATTGAGAAGATCTAATTTGCAGCCTTAGGAGCTTGTTTTATTTTTCCTTTTTGCTACCCAGTCTTTGCCTTCTATAATTTTTGTTAGTTTCATTTGGTGGCCAACTTTGAGACAGATAAATATCCAGGGTATCTCAGTCATGATGCAACTTTATACTGGTACAGCACTTACAAATGCTCTAATCTTTTTGTGAGTTATGATCATAGTGTAAAAACAAACAAATTTTAAAATATTGGATTTCTTTTTTCTGAGCAGCAGTGAGAAAGAAAAAGTGGTGTATTCAATACACACACAAAAATCCACCTGCCAATAGAGTTTAATTCCTACCATCCTGCTGCTATCTCTTTTCTGCTAGGAAAGCCACTGCACAGGATGTGCTAATTGTGGCTTTCTTCACTGAAAAATGCATTCATGTTGTTCTTGGGTTTTGCTAGGGAGCTGGCATTTAATCACTAAGATTCGTCATGCTGCTAAACTGCATGACAACATGATGCTCCCCACAGAAAACTTAAACTGTTTATATTGTATACTTTTTCAGTTAAGAAAGCCACAATTGGTTCCTATGCAGGCTTTCCTTTTTCCAGCTAAATTTCCATTGTACTTACTCTAGTATGTATGTCTGCATTGTTCCTCCAGCACCAAAGACCTATGGTACATCCTAGATAAAAGACCTATAGTACATCCCTATAATAATTCTTATTTTATCCTACAATTTTTCTTTGGGGTCACTATTTTAAATAATATTTTCCCCCATGAAAACACTTGTGAATTATATCATCTAAAAAACCACTTCTGTTCCCAGCTCTTTGTAACAGCATGAGTTCTAGCACAGCTGCTAAAGAGACAGAATGACCGTCAAATTTGCCAGCTGTGTGCCTTGTGATGTCTGAAGTAGAATACACATGGTATGGCAGATGTCAGGCAGCAAGAGGAATCTGCTGATGCCAGAAACTACAGTCATTGCTTAGGGCCAGATTAAACGTAGTTAGGGGCCTAACATGTTTTGGTGCTTCTGAAAATCTCACTAGGCACTTGTCTGCACATTTAGGTGCCTAAATACCTTTGAAAATCTGGCCCTTAGAAAATGGTGATGGTCCCATAGGAAGTACTATAGACAAATTGATAGTAGATGAACAGACTATAATTTTCACCTGCAATTTTGCACCTCTGTTTGATTGGGAGTACAAAAATAATGGTTGTTAAAGATCTGGCCCAAATCTCATGCTCAGATAAATGGCTGATTCTGATTGATTTCAGTGGTTGCCATGTGCACACATTTACATTATTTTCTCTCCAATGCATTATTTTTCATATTTCAGTGTAGCTATTTTTCCTCACTTCTGCTTTATATTGGCTAATTTATTATCATTAATATACCCTGGGTAATTGTACCCCCCTCTTTCCCACATCTTTCCTTGGGAGTCTAGATTCTCACCTCACCAAAACAGGTAAACTCATATGCATGATCACGGACAACAGACCATATGAGTTTACCTGTTTTGGTGAGGTGAGAATCTAAAATCCCAAAGAAAGATGGGGGGTGGGGGAATGAGTACACTTACATTTCAACAGAGCCATCCAAACACTTTACAGATATTAATCTGAATCTTCATTGATTTACTCATTAAGCCAGAGGCACAGCCAAGAATAAAAGGCGAGATACTGACTCTCAAGGGTTACCTGGAGTTAAAAAAAGAATCAAATTATACACAATGAACATCTCTGAGCAATGTCATAACCTACTCAAGAGTGAAAGTAAAACTCAACGCTTATTGGTACGGGGGCCGGCTCCGGCCCCCGGAAGGGGTGGGGCCTTGGGTGGAAGGGGCGGGGCTGGAGGGTCAGCATCCCTCAGCCAGCCCATCCGTGCTGCCTGGCAATTTAAATGGGCAGTTGGCGTTTAAATGGGCCCGAGGCTCCGGCCGCCATTGCTGCGATAGCGGCAGCGGCAGGGGTGGCCACAGCCCTGGGCCCTTTTAAGTCGCTGGCCTGGGGTGGGGTGAAGGGGCAACGACGTTAAAGCACTGCCTTCAAGTGCTGCCACGGCAAAGGATCCTGCTTAAAGTGCTGCGGCAGCACTTTAATTTCGGCTGCTACGGGTTGGTACCGGCGGCCACTTTTTACTGGTACGTTGTACTGGCCTGTACCGGCTTACTTTCAGCCCTGAACCTACTTTAAGTTAACAGACATATTACACATTCTGAATAATATTCATTGCCAGTTTAGCTCTTTTCCTGTCCTCTAGTTTACTTGTGAATCAACCCCGCTTTCCTGTAATAGACTGCTTATTTAGAAACATTCACAAAATAGTTTATGCAAGCAAATTTCAGCGTATAGGTTAATCACTCTGATTTTTCACTATTCCATGGTGTGTAGATGGTCTCCTATGTCGCATGGTGTTTTTGTTCCATGATTGAAAAGATTCAGTCATCCAATCAGGAGAGTAACAAATAATAAATATCTGTGAATGAATAACGCATTTGTGGTTTACATTTGAGATGAATTATTATTCATGCAACTTTTGGGATTCATAGACCTTTTCACAAATATACAGCTGCTGTCTGAGTTAACAAATTACTATTAATATAATTCCCTTATGATAACAGACTAGTGTGACAAACAGAAGTGCTGGGAAGAAAGACTAATTTTTATTTACTAGCTCCAGTCACAGGACATGGGTATGTGTTACCAAAGGTAATACCCCAGTTACATGCCAGGGGTTCACCGACTTCAGTGGCTGCTCTTATACCCACAAGTAACAGTGGCATGAGCTTGCCACTTTTATTTACAAAAATAGTTTTGTGTCACTGTATTTTTCAGCTAGCACTAATAGTTACTATAAAGTAATTTGGCACCATGTAAGTCAATTCAGCCCATTGACTTTAATGGGGATTTCACCCATTTATGCTATGGCTGAATGTGGGCCATTAAAATCTTAAAAAATAAATACAACATGGCACATTTTAAAAATGCTTTCCAGGGGCAAATACCATGGGGACCACTAATCAGTAGTTAACAGTTGCCAAGTGTTCTTTGGCTAATTAACCTTAATCTTTATCTAGAGAATATTATTGAAACAAGTCTCGTTTTTAAATTGTGCTCCTAAGTGTTACTTTAAGATAATTGTAAGTAGCAACACAACTTAACAAAACAAGTGAAGAGGTTGCTAATTACTTTGGGGCAATGGGTACACTTCTGCATCATTGAGTGTTCAATGGTTACTTTGTTCTAATTGCTCTTTAGCAGTTATTTATTATGCACATTGCACAAGTGGTGTGTTAGAATTAATGACTCAGACATGAAAAGAAACAACAGGTTGTTTCACCAGAGATGAGAGAACTCCAACAAATCTGAAGTAGTTTAGAAATCTCCTTTAAGCATTTCATATAGGTCACTGAACGATTCAGAACTTTTTCAAATGTTTTAAAATCAGTGTTGCTGGTAAGGGAATTTTACAGCAGACACTATTAAAAATGGGATAGTCCCACAGAAGTAAAACGGGACTAGTCACGTGCTTAAATTTAAGCATATAAGTGTTTGCAGGATTGCCATCTTAAACAGATTAGTTTACTAGTATAGCCTGAGACATGAAAAAATTAGTATAAGAATGAAATTATAACCTGCTTGGGTAAACAGATCTCCCAAGGCTGGATCATTTGGTGATGTTTGATTAAGTTAATTTCAGAATTCAAACCTGATAGAACTAGGTACAACCTGGAGAAAACGAGGTTTGAATTTGGCCATTTCCTTGTCTCTTCCAGAGGGCTTCAATTTTTTCCCTATGCTTGCAATGTCTCAGCCCTCTTTCTCTCCCTGACATAAAAATCAGCAGATGTTTCCGTCCAGGGAGGCACTCCAAAGAGAAACCATCCCTTACTCTCAGCTCTGGTGTTCAGAGGCAACTAACCTCTTTTTTAATGTACCATATCTGATAATATGATCGAAACATATTTGTTAACATTTTTCTCAGAAATGGCCTTTATTTCTATTCACAAAAATTTTTCCTTTCATAAAACTTGAAAAGCCCATAATTATTCTGTAGGTAGGTTTGCTTTACAGATGTATTTCTGCTGATGTGACAATCTGGAGGCCATAACATAATTAATATACTAATCATTATGTCTCCTCTGAACTGAAACATAAGATCATTTATTTTTAGCCACTCACTGTACTTTTTTATTTTTTTCTATGTGTAGCTGTGTATTGGATTGGAAAGTTGCTTACATAAGCAAAGAGTTTGTACTTCAAACAACTTTTTGCTGGCTTGTTTTATTTGCTAAACCCACAAACTCATACTTCCTCCAGTACTTCCCCTCCAAACAAAACTGTCATCATACAGTAAAGTGCGAAAATATTCACATTTCCTTGGGAAAACAGTTCAACAGACAAAAGCTTCAATACTACATCTGGATTTGTGAAGGTGCCTGGAGTCTGCTGAAGTGGATTCGGGCCTAACAAATCTTACTGTCTGGAAATTTCCCGTTTTTCAAGTCCACGTTTCTTTTCTGAATTCATTATTCCTAATTACATGTCAGGGTTTAAGTGTGTCACCATGGGCAAACAGCAGACTAAGTCCTATGTTCCTGGTTATTGGAAGCTCCTGACTCAAAGCAATGAGACACAATAGTGAGATACATAATTCTAAGGTTTACTGACTTGTCTTCTGTTTACCCTTTCCCATAATACTAAAACAAATTAAAATGCAAATTTTCCCTTCCTGACCCCTATCCCAGCAGTGATGCCATTGCCTGAAGGGGATATCTTTGGTCTGACCTTTTGAAACCATCTGACCCCCTGCAACAGCATCTTTACCTGTAAGTCTATCCTTAACCCATGAGGATACCACTTCTGGAATGGTATTTAGGACTGACCTTCTGAGTAACAGCATTCTATTTTTTTTTTCTATTCTTTGTGACATTATGGTAATTTTTTATATCACTCCAGAAACAAATTAATGGGGATTTCAGGGTTGGGCCCTATGTAATATAGAGATCTATCTCAGAGCTGGAAGGGACCCTGAAAGGTCATCAAGTCAAGTCCAGCCCCCTGCCTTAACTAGCAGGACCAAGTACTGATTTTGTCCCAGATCCCTAAGTGGCCACCTCAAGGATTGAGCTCACAACCCTGGGTTTAGCAGGCCAATGCTCAAACCACTGAGCTATCCCTCCCTATATGTGTTTCTATATATATATGGAGATAGAGAGAGAAAGAGAGAGAGCGCGCGCGCGTGCGAGCCCTACCGGTTTTTTACTTGTCTAAACTTTTCAAATGTAAACTGGATTTTCTTTTCTTAAACTGCCTGGATACTTTTCCTTAGTGAAAACTGTTTTATTTGCATAATATATTTATTCAGATGATCAGCGATAATAATTTATCACAACTTTAGAGATGAAAACATTTGTTTATAAATTTTAAAGGGCATCTATGGTAAACTGAGTTAGAAATTGGGTGCCTAACTCACATGTTTTTTGAAAATCCTACCTTAGTTTTTCCTACTAGCTTGATTCCTTGTATTCAGTTTTCTAAGTTTATGATGAGGTGTCTGCAGGGGGGAAAAACACTTAAATTATAAGGCCTTGCAAGTATTCAGTTTCAATGTGAAGGGGAAAAAATCCAAGAAATAGTTCCAGCTAAGCACAGGCTGAAGATTTTGTAATATTCTGTCAACTATTTACCTCACCACATGTCAGCTCATAAACATTATTAGCATAGGAACTGACTGTATGAGAACATATCAAGGTATGTTTTGACTTGATAGCAAATATGCTTCCATTATCAGTAGGGCCTACCAAATTCATGGTCCATTTTGGTCAATTTCATGGTCATAGGATTTTAAAAATAGTAAATTTCATAATTTTAGCTATTTAAATGTGAAATTTCAGGGTGTTGTAATTGTAGGGGTCCTGACCCAAAAAGGAGTTGGGGGGGATCACAAGGTTATTGTAGTGGGGGTTGCAGTACTACTACCCTTATTTCTGCACTGCTGCTGGTGGCGGTGCTGCCTTTAAAGCTAGCAGTCGGAGAGTGGCGGCTGCTGGCTGGGAGCCCAGCTCTGAAGGCAGAGCCACCACCAGCACCAGCGCAGAAGTAAGGATGGCATGGTATGATATTGCCACCCTCACTTCTGCGCTGATGCTGGCGGGGTGCTGCCTTCATAATGGGCACCCAGCCAACAGCTGCTGCCCTCTGGCTGCCCAGCTCTGAAGGCAGCGCAGAAGTAAAGGTGGCAATACTGCAACCCCCCTAAAATAACCTTGTGACCCCCGTGCAACTCCCTTTTGCGTCAGGACCAACAACTTGAGAAACACTGGTCTCCTCCATAAAATCTGTATTGTATAGGGTAAAAGCACACAAAAGACCAGATTTCACGGGGAGACCAGATTTCACGGTCTGTGACGTGTTTTTCATGGCGGAGAATTTGGTAGGACCCTACTTATCAGCATTTGGAAAAAAAAGTAATGGTATTTTGCAGTAAGTATAGGTACTACACAGTCTCAGTACTTAATAAGTTATCAAGCAAACAATGGATTGCCCAAAAAATATGTACAGCTTAATCCAGTCCTGATACGGCCCCTTTGCAGTACTGGAGATCTCTCTGGTGCAGGAGAACCCCCAAATGACATAAGGTTGGTTTAGCTGGCCCTATGCTAGGTCTGTTCTAACCCCCCAACTTGGGGGGAGAAGGGGCCTGGGTGGGACACAATATGCTCTAGCAATCCCTGGTTGGCAGAAAGGTTCTTGCAGGTCATTGCTGCTGAGGTATATGCAACCTTTGTGAGTAGACAAGAGTTTAGATTTTCAAAGATGCCTTTGAGGTTTGGATGCCTAATTCCAAAGGAAAATTAATGAGAATTGGGCATTCATATCCTCTACACTGACTTAAATCTCAGCCATAAGTATAATTAGATCTAGTTTATGAATGGGTAAACCAAGGGATGGAGAAGATAAGTAATTTGACTAAAGTAACTCAGTAAGTGAATTAGGAAGGGATCCCAAGATTCCTGACTCCCAGCCTCCTCTTTGAAACACTAGATTGCACTCACACTCCTTGTCAGAATCCAGTTTTCATTATTAGGGCCCATGCTCTACCTTGGACTATTTTATCCTGTTCATGTAGTTAGAACAGAGGAAAGGAAATGCAGGGTCCTGATCCTGCAAGATATTCTGCCCATGCAGAGCCCATTAAAATCAATAAGACTCTCCAAGAGTAGAGATCTGCTTGCCTGGAGCAGTTTGTAGGATTGGCATCTTAGTTCTAATCCGTGAAGTCACCAATTCACTGTTTGTAACCTTAGCAAGTCATTGGTGTCCTTGGCTGAGTCAGCTAGTTTTGGGAAAAAAGTGGACGCACAAGCAGCACCTCACTAAAAAAAAAACAACAGATTCTATATGTGAGTCATGTAATTCTGGAAGGATAAATTTCCAAAACAATGTTTTTTTTGTATACACTTCTTTAGAAGGGGAAGACTAGCCACTGTGGTCTTATAGCATCCTCTAGTGAACTATCCTCAGCAACTTCCTTTTCAAGGAAATTGAATGCCATTCTGTTAGGAGGAAAGATGATATGATGGGCTAGAAAGCAAGGAAGGTAAGGAGGAGGGATACCAAATTGTCTTGATAAAAAGTGCTAATAGCAAGTGATGAGTGCGAGAGAGCTCAGACTGTTAGGCCAGTGGTTTTGAAATACGTAACACAAATAAAAGCATGATCATTTTGTAAAGTAATGTGGGAGTATGATGTGCTAATGACAAGGCACATGTTACTGTGTGATAAAGCATGCCTCAAAGGTGTTGGACGTTTGTTGTCTTCAATAACTCAAAAAATTGTTTCTCACAGTTACACATTGCCGTTAGATGACCTATATTAACTGTATTTTAGGATATTTTAGCTTTTTAAGTCTGCTCTCCTAAGAACACTTAATATATTTAAAATAGTAATAATTGCTTAATGTATATTTGCTTTTATTATAGGCAAGATGTTTTCATTTTAGGAGATAAGACAATATTTTGGAAGCAATTCTCATGGTGTTCACTAGAGTGTAAACTAGTATGTAACTGACATAAGTATTATAAGTTAGGTCAGTTTAAAGTTATGATAGCATAACCTCCACACAAAGTAAAACAGAAGTGTCCATTTGTAAAGATTTTGCTTATGTATGTTTGTAGAGAAGATCCGCTAGACCACTGATGTGCTATAACAGCTATTTATTATGCTAATAATTAACTGTTGCCTTCTGCTCCTCATCTGTTGGAACTTGGACATACCTGTTATCTCATATATTTAGGCCCTGAATCTCCAATAGGCACGTAATTAAAGATAAGCATGTGTGTGTGAATTTCTGCCTGCTCTGGGTCTGAGACTGTGACCACCTTTGTTTTATGGGTAGGGCCCTACCAAATTCATGGCCGTGAAAAACGTGCCATGGACCATGAAAGCTGGTCTTTTGTTTACTTTTACCCTATACTATATAGATTTCATGGGGGGAGACCAGCGTTTCTCAAACTGAGGGTCCTGACACAAAAAGGGGTTGTGGGGGATGGGAGGAGGTTGAAAGGTTATTGTAGAGGGAGGTTTTTGCCTTCAGAGCTGGGTGTCTAGACAGCGGCAGCTGCTAGCCAGGCACGCATCCCTGAAGGGAGCACCCCATCAGCAGCAGCGCAGCAGTAACAGTGGCAATACCATACCATGCCATCCTTACTTCTGCGCCGCTCCTGATGGCAGCTCTGCCTTCAGAGCTGGGCTCCCAGTCAGCAGCCACCGCTCTCCAGTCACCCAGTTCTGAAGGCAGCACAGCCAGCAGCAGCAGTAGTACAGAAATAAGGGTAGTAGCATAGGTGCCAACTTTCCCCGGCACCAGTGGGTGCTCGTGCCCCCCGCCCCTGGCCTGACTCCACCCTTTCCCTGCCCCCACTCCAACCCCTTCCCCAAAGACCCCCACCCCAATTCCGCCCCCTCCCTGTCCCTATTGGACCCCTCCCCAAATCCTGACCCCGCCCCGGCCTCTTCCCCAAGTGTTCTGCGTTCCCTCTCCCTCCCAGTGCTTGCAGCTGTTTCGTGGCACAAGTGCTGGGACCTAGGGGGGAAAAGCAGGCACGAGGCACACTCAGGGGAGGAGGTGGAGCGGAGGCGAGCTGGAGGGTGTGGAGCTCGGCTCTGTTTAAGAGCCGGGCTGCCCGAGCGCTACGGGCTTCGGGCAGCCCCTGTGCCTCCGGACCCTGCGCCGCCGGAGCCCGGGAGGGGAAGTGCCCGGCTGGGGGCGCAGGGTCCGGAGGCATAGGGGCTGCCCAAAGCCCGAGCGCTACCAGCTTCACGGTTTTCCGGGCAGCCTCCAGACCCTGCACCCCCGGCTGGGCGCTTCCCCTCCCGGGCTCCAGCTGCGCTGGGGAAGCGCCGGCTGGGGGCGCAGGGTCTGGCGGCTGCCCAGCAAACCCTGAAGCCGGTAGCGCTCGGGCAGCCCTTTCCCCCTGGCTGGGAGTGGGAGGGAGGAGGGGCGGAGTTAGGGCGGGGAAGGGGCAGAGTTGGGGCGGGGCTAGAGGTGGGGAAATGGGCGGGGCCAAGGCCCGTGGAGGGTCCTCTTTTTTTATTTATGAGATATGGTAACCCTATTTAGCTAGTTGATCACCGTGTAAAACACAGAATAAAGTCATGGACTTTGACTACACTAATCCCAGTGAATTCTGGTGTCAACAGAGCACAGCTGCTGGAGAGGGAAATATAATCTCTGGACAGATTCCCACTTCGAGCTCGGCCAGCGGACTGAAGACTCACAGTGGGATCAGCTCTTGCCCCCTTTGCTTTTCCGGCAACGGCAGCCCTGCCGCGTGGCGAGGAGGACAGAGACTCGCAGCTGTCACTTGTTCACACAAGTCAGTCACTGGTCCCGGGCCTGGTGGAGAACAGCTGGGCGCGTGACCCACGCTCACGCCCAAGCTCCCCCAGTAGGGTGACCAGACAGCAAGTGTGAAAAATCGGGACAGGCGGTGTGTGTGTGTGTGTATAATAAAAAGACCCAAAAATCGGGACTGTCCCTATAAAATCGGGACATGTGATCACCTTATCCCCCAGGCAAACCACCCACACACGCCCCCCCGCTGGTGTGATGTTGCAGCTCGTGTCAGGAGGGGCTGGTGATACCCCGCCCCAGGGGCTGGCCGCATTTGACTTGTATCCATGACCACCCCCGCTGCAGCTGTGGGCGGGGCCCAGCTACGGGAGACGGGCGGGCAGCGCGGGCTGAGGCCGGAGGCTCGGGGAGCCCGCACCCCGCCTTGCCAGCGCCCCCGCGCGCCGGGCTGAGCAAAGAAGGGGGGAGACAGGAAAAGATCACGCTGCCTCTCTCGCCCCGCCCCCTCCCTCCCGCTGTACGCATGCGCGAGAGCGGGGCCGGTCGTTTCGGGTTAAGCGGCCTCCGCTGTAACTCCGCCCCTTTTCCCCTTCCGGGTGAGGGGGACTATGGCGGGTTCTACTTCCAGGTTACTCCTCTGAAGCTTCCGGTTGCTGCGCTGTGTGGGTCGCCGCGGATGGGATGGAGCGGGACCTGCTCCGCCAGGCGCTGGGTTTCCATGGCCCCGCGCTGCTCTCCCTGCTCCGCACCGAGCAGCACGATAACCCCGACTTCCGGGGCCTCCTGCCTCCCGGGGGCCCCAGCCTGGAGCCGCCCCGGGAAGCCCAGCATCAGCCGCCCGCCAGGTAAGGAGCCGGGCAGGGGGAGGAGGGAGCTGCTGATCCCGCCCCACACCCCAGCTCGGGTCGGCCCCCGCCCGGGGTTTGCTCTGTCGGTGACCGCCGGGGTCCCCTCCCCCGCCACAGCTGGGCATCCGCTTCCCTGGACTTTGTGCCCTCTAGGACTCGGGCAGAGTCTCAGCCAGCCTGGGCGCTGAGCCCAGCTCCCTCGCCCCTGAGAGCTCCCTTGCCCTTCCCTTGTAGTAGTAGTGATAGCCACAGGCATTTCAAATGTCAGCGCCCCCTCCCGCGTTTTCTTCCCCTTCTCCCCACCCCCCCCCCCGCTCAAAAAAAAATCATGACGCTTAAAAATCAGAAGTTGTTTAAAAATGAATGTTTGTGTCTTTGCCTTTTGGTTTCGGCGTCCTGTTTCCAAGCTTTCTTCTGGAACCGTGAGGGCTAGAAACTCATTCTTTTTAAATGAAAGCTGAGGCTTTTCACATAGTCAGTTGGCTCCAGGAACAGGGCTGCATTATCCTAACACCCTCTTCCTGTATCGTGTGTTTCATCCCTAAAGTTGAAAGGCTTCAGGGTATTGAGGATGGATTTCTTTCGTGCTGCTGAAAGGGAAATGGCAGGAGGAGCTTTTTTTGGTCCTACTTTCTAGTAGTTTCTGTACACTCAATCCAAAAGCTGACACAAGGGCACCTTGTAGCATACTGTGAAATCTGCTAGGTTTAGTTGGCAGTGAAAAGCCAAACACCATAGTTCTGGAAGCTTTGCTATTCAGCACCATTCATGTTCTTGGTGCTGTACACATATGTTGTTTACCACCATGCTCTACATTAGACATAGAAAAACTTGGGCAAAGCATTTTGTACCAAACATGTCATCAATAGTATAAGTTGGGATACATTTCATTAAATGAAAGGTTTCAGAGTAGCAGCCGTGTTAGTCTGTATCCGCAAAAAGAAGAACAGGAGGACTTGTGGCACCTTAGAGACTAACAAATTTATTAGAGCATAAGCTTTCGTGGACTACAGCCCACTTCTTCTGATGCATATAGAATGGAACATATATTGAGGAGATATATATACACACATACAGAGAGCATAAACAGGTGGGAGTTGTCTTACCACCTCTGAGAGGCCAATTAATTAAGAGAAAAAAAACTTTTGAAGTGATAATCAAGCTAGCCCAGTACAGACAGACAGTTAGATAACAAGTGTGAGAATACTTACAAGGGGAGATAGATTCAATGTTTGTAATGGCTCAACCATTCCCAGTCCTTATTCAAACCGGAGTTGATTGTGTCTAGTTTGCATATCAATTCTAGCTCAGCAGTTTCTCGTTGGAGTCTGTTTTTGAAGTTTTTCTGTGTTCCATTCTATATGCATCAGAAGAAGTGGGCTGTAGTCCACGAAAGCTTATGCTCTAATAAATTTGTTAGTCTCTAAGGTGCCACAAGTCCTCCTGTTCTTCTTCTTTCATTAAATGCTTATGCAAAGCCCTGGACAGTGATTTAAAAAACAAACAAAAAAATCCTAATTTATGTCGCAGCTGTAGCATGCTATGTGAACAAAATGGGGGGAGTACTAGATTTTTCTTTATTTTTCTTAGGAAAGAGAAGAGAATTGATAACATTGAGATACAACACTTCATTGCCAAAAAAGCTGATCTCCTTTTTGCTCTTTCATGGAAACCAAGTGTATCAACAGATTCAGAATCAAATGAAGAGAATGAAGGTAAATCCTATAATTACAGGTGAAAAGGGATTCTCTCTGAGACAAATTAGTTATGAGAAATCCAGTAAAGGTCTTGTGTATACAATACATTTTAAAAATAAATGGTATTTGTAAAAAGAATGTTATTTTGTTTCAAGTTTTTTTTTTTTTGACGTTTAGAAATGCATGGAGTAGATAAATAATCTTCAGTACTAGGAACACATCTGTCAGACTTTAAAATAATTCTCATTTTAGTCAACCATGATTAAGGCCTATACTATGTGGAATATGGTGGGAAAAGGTAACATGTTTGCATTTTTTTCTTAAATAAGTATGTTTTCAGTTTATCTAATATGAAAATGTAAACACCCTGAGTGACTCTCAACTGTAGTACTGTTGTGAAAATGGAGTCATTAAAGCAGAAGGCATCCTTGGTCTTCCAGTTCTCGAAACAGCTGCTACTTTAAAAAAAAACAGATTTACAAAAAAGGCCCTGGATCCTTCACACACGTATGCATAAATTCTTCACACATGTATCCATAAATTAGTGGAACTATTTGCATGCATAAAGTTACACAGGTGCATAGTTGCAGAACTGAGACATAAATCAGTCTTGGACTGGGGTTCTTTGAACCCATTGTCACCTTTGACCCCAACCACCTCAAATATGACTTGTGTAAGGGATCTCGAGAGGTCATCTAGTCCAGTCCCCTGCACTCATGGCAGAACTAAGTATTATCTAGACCATTCCTAACAGGTGTTTGTCTAACCTGCTCTTAAAAATCTCCAATGATGGAGATTCCACAACCTCCCTAGGCAATTTATTCCAGTGCTTAACCACTCTGACAGGAAGTTTTTCTTAAAGTCCAGCCTAAACCGCTTTTGCTGCAATTTTAAGACCATTGCTTCTTATCCTATTCTCAGAGGTTAATGAGAACAATTTTTCTCCCTCCTTCTTGAAACAACCTTTTATGTATTTGAAAACTGTTATGTCCCCTCTCAGTCTTCTGCACACTATACAAACCCAGTTTTTTCAATCTTCCCTTATAGATCATGTTTTCTAGACTTTTAATCATTTTTGTTGCTCTTTTCTGGCTTTTTCCAATTTGTCCATATCTTTCCTGAAATGTGGTGCCAGAACTGGACACAATACTCCAATTGAGGCATAATCAGCACGGAGTAGAGCGAAAGAATTACTTCTTGTGTCTTGGTTGCAACATTCCTGCTAATGCACCCTAGAATGATGGTTGCTTTTTTTTGCAACAGTGTTATGCTGTTGACTCGTATTTAGCTTGTGATCCACTCTTACTCACAGATTCCTTTCTACAGTATTCCTTCATGGGCAGTCATTTCCCATTTTGTATGTATGCAACTGATTGTTCCTTCCTAAGTGGAGTACTTTGCATTTGTCCTTATTGAATTTCATCCTATTTACTTCAGACCATTTCTCCAGTTTGTGCAAATCATTTTGAATTTTAATCCTATCCTCCAAAGCACTTGCAACCCCTCCCAGCTTGGTATCGTCCGCAAACTTTTCAAATGTATTCTATGCCATTATCTAAAGCATTGATATCATTAGTCATAGATCAGACTAAGTCACGTCAGCCTTGTAAAATTATTTCTCCACTTCCGTACTCTTTACTGAGCTGGTGAGAAAATTATTTGTATTAAGTGAGTGGATGAGCATAATTTTACAAGATTGATTTATGTAATACCTGTATTCCTGGAAGAATATTTTAATTATAAACCTAGGTGGACACAAACTTGCTTTACTGAAATGTAACAGTCTTTTGGGAGGAACGTGACTGCTGTTCAGTAGGTCACAGCATGCTTCTTAAGGGCTTGTCTACACAGGAAGTTATTCCTGATTAACTTCATGTGTGGATGCTCTTATTCTGGAAGCAGATTAAACTAATTCAGAATAGTGTGCCCTTATTCTGGAATACACAATGAGTTATTCAGAATAGTTAATCTGCTTTAAATTTATACTCAGCCCTATTCTGGATTAATTTTCTTGTGTGAACAAGCCCTAAGTGTTAGCTCAGGCATTGAGGAGAATATTTAATCTTATTAACTGTAAAATTCAAGCATGAACTGTTAATGGATAAATTATTGCAAGGAATATCTTGTCCATACAGTATCTTATATGAAGAGCCTTCTTTCAGAGAATTTCTATTCAATATTTACTGTCCAAAGGAATCATCAATATTCCAGCATTATCTTCAGGTACAAAGTGTAAAAGTAAGCACATATTGCTAAGCATGTGAGGGGAATGCAGCTATTACGGTGTTCTATTATGAGTCTGGGGCTCTGAAGACATGGGTTCTATCCCGTACTTTGACTTCAGTCTTTCTGTGCCTCAATTTCCCTATCCATACAACTAGATTACTACCTGCTACACAGGTTTGTTAGGGTGTACTCATATCTAAAACATTCAGAGTGCCTCTGATGTTCACCAGGTAAATGTAGGGAGGAGTTATTACTAACATTGTCATCAGGGATCAAAAGAAATGGGAATTCTACCATTCTGTTGTACAGACTTGGTGGGGATGTTCCAAGTTGCCTTTTTTCCCCTCAGCAAACTTCTTCGATGGGGAAACCGCTCTGTTAAGGTTGAAAGTCACCTGCTGTTTAAAAAACAAAATTGTTGGAAAAATGTGGTGACACGTTGTGAAAGAAGCAAAATATATGGGCATTTTGGTTACTTACATGCGCGTCAGGTGACGCTTCCCCTGGGGGAGGCTAGCCCCTTGTCCTAACTCTTCTGCCCACAGCTCCATCCCCACTCTGCTCCAGGTCCAGCACCCTTGCCGCGTCCCTCCTCTCTTCCCTTCCCCGCAAGGCCCCCGCCACTCGTGCTCACCTCCTTGGGGAAGAGGCGGAGCAGGGAGGGGAAGAAGCAGAGTGCAGGTGGGGCC
The DNA here is from genome assembly GCF_011386835.1 of Chrysemys picta bellii. Classification (NCBI taxonomy): domain Eukaryota; kingdom Metazoa; phylum Chordata; order Testudines; family Emydidae; genus Chrysemys; species Chrysemys picta. The sequence goes on along the minus strand of NC_088799.1, from coordinate 10,623,787 downwards.
ACCACGCCACCCATGGTTACTTAATGGATTTCTGTGTTTAGCATTTTGGAAAAACATTCAAATAAACAGTCAATAAAAAGTGCTCATTATGTGAAGTCTAATACTAAAATTGCTGTCACCCCATTATATTAATTAGACAGTTATACGCTTTGTTCAAGTAGGCCAAATGCTGTGTTCTATCCAACTTTTTAAGTGCAAATAGCTTTTCAGGTTTAAGGACCATCTGAAAAGGTGTCTGGGGGTAGAATCTTATGTGGCTGTCCCAAGTAACTGAGAATGTAGCTGTGGAAACTGAGGCTGGAAGAGTTGTGATGGTATGAATTCTCCATTGGAACAGAGTGAGTGAAGTTTGTCTCAGCAAACAGGCTCCGCAGAAACAATAGGTCCTTTGAAAGTGGGGCCTCCCTAGTTGGCTGAAGATAAATTGGGTAGAGAGAGGAAAGCTCCTAGGAGATTTTTCGTTGGGAGCAAAATTGTGATGTGAAAATGCACACTTCATAACTTCTGTAGAACAAGCTCATTGCTTATAGCAGGCCTTCTTGGCTTTCTCTGTTTCCCCTGCTTTCCTCCCGCAAGCTCCCTGTGTGCCACCTTTCCATCCCCCTCAATTGCAGGGATTCTGTACATCCACCCCATGCCAGAGTCTCTGTGTGCCCCCAATCGCCCCACCATTTCTTTCGCTCTTTGAGTTAAGGTGTCAACCTATTGGACTCTATTGGGAGAATGGGCAGAGCTGAGATAGGGGTATTACTATGCTGAAAGTTATTAATAGCTGCGAATAGATGCAATACCAAACCAGTTCTTTGATCTGTAGACAATTATAGAGCTGGCTGAAGCTGTTAGACAACAGAGAAGTCAAGTTGAATGCAGGATCTTGCTTCGCTCTGCCAATAACTCAAAATGCAATAGATGTGAACCGACGACTAGCAGATGCTGGGTGCCGCAGAGTTTGTGGTGGATATATGAAGCAAGTGTTGACCTTGTGTTGATCAAAAATTACTGTTTCTGGCTGACATAAGAAATGATATTGACAGACTCTGAAAAGCAAATGTTACCCAATCCTTTTTGAGCAGAAAGTTAAAGTATAAATGTGGGGAGGAGGGAATGAGATCTCTGGGGACTCAGACAAAGGTATGGAGGACCTGGTTGGCCAGGGCAGGGGTGAGAAAGGAAAGAGTGCTCTTAGTTTCCTCAGGTCAAGAAGGAACAAGAGTTCTTATTGCAATGTTATGTACGTTGGGAAGTGTTGGCTATACATAATGCCTAATAAAGGAATATAAAGTGCTTTATTAAAAATCACATTAATTTTCTGATACTATAGTGAACTGTAATTAGAGATTTCAGAAGGCAGAGCAGTTATGTAATAACGTTTTCTCCCCATTAATTGCAGATTGTTATGCTGTTATGCCACCCCTGGAGCAGTTCATGGAGGTGCCAAGTGAGGACAGGAGGGAGCTGTTTTTCCGAGACATTGAGCGTGGCGATGTTGTGATCGGAAGGATTAGTTCTATTCGTGAATTTGGCTTTTTCATGGTGTTAATCTGTCTGGGCAGTGGCGTCGCCAGAGAGATCTCGCAGTTAGAAATCACTGTAAGACTTGAGTATGATCAATAACAAGTAAACTGATGCAGGGCAGTCTTGGCTTCTAATGTGTTGGCTGCATCTTGTGCAAAGGACCTGAGCTCTGGCCGGTTAATAGTTCAAAGCCTTAATGCATTCAGGCTTTGATTAAGGTGGAAGCTGCCTTGTTGTCTTAGCAAGACATTTTCTTTCTTTACCGCTCAAATATTTTAGCTGTAGGTTGAAAAGTTAGTGTTTATATAGATGCATGGACCTCGATCTGAATTGAATCATACTAATATCACTCTGCTTTCATGCTCAATTTTGGACAGACTTAGGCTTTGTCTACACTAGCACTTTCGTTGGCAAAACTTTTGTCGGTCAGCGGTGTGGGGGAAAAAAAAAAACTGGACCGACATAAGTTTTACCTACAAAAGTGCCAATGTGGACAGCGCTACGTGGCCAGGAGATGCTCTCCTGTCGGCATAGAGCAGCTACACAGGCGACCTTACAGTGGTGCAGCTGCAGCGGTACAGCTGTGCCACTGTGAGGTCTGTAGTGTAGACATAGCATAAGACTAGTTTCCATCTAGTTTAATGATCACAAAATGAACTTTTGATTACAGATCATAAATTCATTTTTCAACATTTTGTTTAAGCATTAAAGCTGGGTGGAAACTGGATTACTCACATTAGTCTTCAATATCACAGTATCACAAATGAGTTCTCTTCAGCAGGATAACTGCCATTGTAATCAAAACCTTGATTTTTTTTAAACATAATTTAATATTTACTCATGGGACAAATCTTCATTGTGCAAACTGATACTTCTGGGCTGAGGGAAGTTGTCTTCTAATGCAAACCCATTTTATTATCGTTTGCTTTATTAAGCTCAGAGTTTTTGGTCATATTTTTGGTCTCTTCCATTGCAGGCTCTTTGTCCATTGAGAGATGTGCCTTCTCATAGCAACCATGGTGATCCTTTATCATATTATCAAACTGGAGACATTATACAAGGTAAATGGATATTAAAACTGTTCTGAAAGCTGTTTCTTTCCAGTTTTGTTGACTTTGTTCTCAACTTTAAGAGGTTGTTGTTTAATGTGGGGGTTTTTTTTTTGTTTGTTTTTTTTTTTCATAGCTGCAATCAAGGACATTGATCGTTACCATGAAAAACTCACGATATCACTGCACAGCTCTGCTCTTCCACCCCGTCTATCTACTACTAAACTGGGGGTAATTAGTTCTGAAGACTTGCCTTTACATTATAGGTAAAAATTGGCATTCTCTTCTACTCACTAGATCTGGTTTGTTAAATATATGTTGTCTCAAGAAACTGTTGGCAGAAACTCCTTTTTGAAAGGTCTTGGTCCTTTACTCTGCTGATTGACATATATTCTTCAATTTTATACTATTGACTTGTTTTCCTAAATAAAAGCATCACTGTTCATATATGGATGTAGTTTGCTTCAGAATTTTTCACAAAAAGATGAAGAAAGCAGAAAAGCAGAATGAGGTAATCTTAGCCAAAAGAGAGAGAGAGAGACTTAAAATATATTTTGCAGGAAATGAGCATTACTTGAGAGAATACAGGACCATTAATAAACTAATGACTTAAAGGGCTGAGATATGAAACTCTTAAAATCTGTCTTTGGCAAGAAGTACAGGAGTATAACTACCTCTTTGGAGTGCTTGTAGGGTTTGGCTCAAGGCCCAGAAGGAGCTGCTGGTGCTGCAAGAGGAGAGAGACAAAATGAGGTTTTCAAGTACTGCTTCTCATTAGTCAGTAGGGCAAAGGGTGGGATAAATCAGGAGGAGGAAGGGAAAGGAAACTGACCACAGAATTCTGTAGCTAGTGGATGAGGAGGAACAGCAACAAAGGCAGAGGAGTTCTTATTTCAGATGAAACAAATGGTGATGTGTTGTAGCTTCCCTTCCCTCAAGGGGAAATATGTAATTTGCTTGTGAACCAGTGTGGGTAAAAGTATTAATGGACGTTGACTCTTTACATATGTCAGCATTACTAAAGAAATGGGTGGTCATATTTGTGTATGTTCATATTTCCTTTAAGGAGAAGTGTTGAAGTAGCCAGTACTTCGGAGACGTATGAAAAAGTCTTACATCATTCCTTGGGATTTGCTAATCCAGCAGTAGTTGAATTTTTATTAGGAAAACTAGGACTAAGTGAATCCAGCCCACCATCATTAATGAGAGGCCTGCAAAGGTACAGTGACACTGCACCATCTTCATTGCTTTCTAGAGAAAGTGCCGCTGCCTGAAATGTCTCTTTATTTGTAGTTTCTATTTAAAAATTTCTGTGGCCACTATTACTTCAACCTTGGGTTGATCCTCTTTTGCATGACCACTGATGATGATGTGAACCCATCAACTAAGTATAAAAAAGACACTCCAGAACAACAAAATTACTCTTAGAATTAGACAGAATTCTAAGCCACTTTATCCACCAGTAATCTGCTTGATACTGTTTAACTGGGTAAACTGTTCATTGTATATTGGTAGTAACATTAGATTAAAATCACAAGTTACTTTACATCCTAATATTTATCCTTAACACTTAGTAATAGCTTGCTTTACTAATGGACCTGATCTTTTGAGCAGTACAGATTCAGAAATTTTTCCTTCTCAAATACAGAAAATTAACATATAGATTTCCCATTTGCTGTATAGCTCAAAATTTTTAATCTATATTAATGCAATTGACATGGGACAGTATATTTGACTGCAATAGACTAATACATTTAGGGAGGCTATGACTTTGGAAATCAGAAATGCTGTTGCTGATTGAGGGGAGAGTAATATAGTATTTTTTCGGCCATGTTGAAATTTTACGTAAACCTTGGTATAAATTTTTTATAATGTAGACTTAGAAGGAAACTTGGGCAGTTAATTATTTATTCCCTTGATATACTTTTTTTTTTAAACAGCAAAAACTTCAATGAAGAAGACTTTGCCTTTGCATTGAGGAAAAAGCAATCTGCATCTTGGGCCTTGAAATGGTACAGAGTATTTAATTTTCTTGTCAAGCAATTTCGGTGGCATCTACTTTAGCATCAATGGTCATAGTTCTTCGTACCAGAGTTCACAATGAATAACTTCCTGAATATCACCGGAGAGCAACTTGCTGAGTGGCTGTGGTCAGTTGATAGGTCGTGGGGGTGGAGGAATGCTCTCTTTGTTTGTAAAATAAAAAAATCAAATTTTAAGGAAAAGCCTTTAGTTTAGTTCCCAAAGGTTAAGGTCACTTATAACTTGTGCTGGCTCCTGAAATTAGACCTGAGCACTGCTCTGTCTTGTCTCCTCAGTTTTCCCATAGGACCCTAGCCTTAGTACCCAGCTCAGCCTTTTATAAATAGCAACCAGATGACCTTGAGTTCCCTTGTCTTGACACCTGAGCCCGAACCTGGACTTGTGAGCAATTCCCCTGTGGCCTGAGCTGGCGTCAGTCACTAAGTATCAACACTGAACGCACTGACTGAGAGCATTTGAAGAGGCTGCTTTGAGCAGCTTCTGTTTCTTTTAGGCTATGCCTGGGATGAAGCTTCAGAGTGCAATCTGCTCTTTCAGCAGGCACCCAGGAGATGGAGCTGGTCAGGAATTTTCCAACAAAATGTTTTTCATTGGAAAATGCGGATTCACAGAATGTGTTCACAGGAAAGAGTTGGTTTTGATGAATATCCTGATTTTTTTATTAGAAAATTTCAAAATTGTCAAAACATCTTGTTTCAGCATTGCTGAAGCAACTTCATTTTTTGATTTGAAATGACTTTTTGTTTTGACATTGTAGTTAGTTTGTGCTTTTGAATGTAAAAAGGTCAAAATCTAAACAAAATGTTTTGGTTGACCCAAACTGAATTTTTTTGTGGATTGAAAGTGGGCGGAAACTATCAAGACTTTGACTTTTTGTCGCAATTCAGGATGGGAAAGCTTTTTTGAAATCTCAACCTTTCTTTCAGGATGGGAAACAAGTTTCCTTTCCAGTTCTACCAGGAAAAGCACAGAGTTGGAAAGGGAATAGACAAAGTGGTTTGCCAATCTCCCTCAGTCCAGCATGGAGAAGAGGGTGAATAGGAAAGGTTTATCTTCTCTCAGCTCAGCAGCCTCTGCCCATAACCCAGTCAAGCTGGGAATTGCTCCTCACCATTCTAGTCTCGAGTCCTGTCCATGGAAATTCTTGAGATGAGTAGGCAGGTCCACAGAAGCGATATTTAGTTGGGAAATAGTCCCAGGCATAAAAATGATACAGCTGAAAGGGGAATGAGATGGAATTAGTGGTGGTAGAGATGATGCCAGTCTTAGAAACTGTCTTCAATTTTAATATAGCCCATCATTTATTTCATTAGTTAAATCCTACTTAATTTGCGATATCGTGAATCCCACAATATTAGGCTTCCATTGCAATTTCAACAGTGGTAGCCTCAGCGTTCCGCTCCGAGGGCCCCCTAAGCTTTTCCAAATTATTGCAAATAATAAAGGTCCATTATTACTTTTCTGCAATTTTCCATGGGTTGTCTGCAACTCAGCCGCAATTATTTGACAATCATCCTGCAATTCAAGTAAGGTCTTATTCATTGGAGAATAAGTACAACCATTTTCTATAATCTGTGGCCATATATTGCTATATTAAATCATTAATCTTGATTGCTGCAGTGAAGTCTCATGATAAATCTAATCTGAAATTCAGAGCCCCAACCTTTAACTCATTGGAAGAAAATTTATTTTAGACAAATGCGTGAGAGAAGCTTCAGTTTGCAAGTCATGAAATATAAGTCTTAAAGCATCTTACATGGGGGCAAATTGACTTCAGTGTCATTGTGCCCCCTTACTGTAGTGTTGAATGTATCCCTGTACATTATAAAGCCATGTCTACACTAGCACTTATGTCGACAAAACTTTTGTTGCTCAGTGGTGTGGAAAAAACACACCCCGAACGACATAAGTTTAGCCAGCATAAGTGCTCGTGTGCGCAGCACCATGTCAGTGGGAGAGCTACCGCTGCTCGTTGAGCTGGTTTTATTGTGTCGAAGGGAGAGCTCTCTCCCATCCGTATAACGCGGCTACATGAGCAATCTTACAGCAGCACAGCTGTATCAGTACAGCTGTGCTTCTGTAAGCTTGTAAGCGTAGACGTGGCCTAAAACTCTCCCCCGCATTAGGGGGGTAATATGACAAGTCTTAGAAAAACACTCAAGTACTGTGAGCATTCCATTTGTAAATGGAGAATTCAGTGTATCATGGATGTGTGCTTTCTTCAGAGGTGACTTGGAACTCTAAGCTTTCAGATAAAAGAATTTACATTTTGGTGTGATGTAAATATGGCATTAATCTAAAGAGCAACTCTTGAAACTGTATCTTGCTAAAATGCTTCCATTCTGTTACTCTTATGGCAGGATGATGTACTACAAGTTGCAAGGCTTCTCGAACTGTGATTTTAAGTATATTTGTTTAGCTTGATGACTCTGTGTGATACTTTTTTTTTTTTTTTTTTAAACCATTTGTTCTAGTGTGAAGATTGGGGTTGATTATTTTAAGGTTGGCCGCCATGTAGAGGCTATGAATGAATACAACAAGGCCTTGGAAATAGATGTACAAAATGTTGAAGCCTTGGTAGCTCGTGGGGCACTGTAAGTCTTTTTTTCCCCTTCGTTGTTAAAGATGGATACCAATAATCTATTTAAAAGATAAATTGTGACATTTATTTAATTCCTATATTGCTTTTCCATTTTTATAGTTATGCAACAAAAGGAAGTTTAAACAAAGCCATAGATGATTTTGAAGTTGCATTAAAAAACTGTCCAACCCATAGAAATGCAAGGAAATACCTCTGTCAGACACTTGTGGAAAGAGGAGGCCAGTAAGTGTTAAATTCTATTCTTTATGCAGCTATGAGCAATTCATTTTTTTCATTATCTATTTTTTTTATATTGGGCTGGCTAAGTGTATAAAAAAAGGGAGTGTTTTATCTCCTTCCTGCCTGTGTGCCAACAATGAGAAGTCTGCAGGGAAAGCAGTTCAAGGTGTATAATCTGTTTACCTTCTCTCATGTCGCCCCATCCTACCGCACATCAGTTTAAATCTTGCCTCCTTACTGTTTTTTTTTCCCTTCTCAATACAGTTTAGCTAATGGAATGTTAAACCTTCGTAACATTCTATGAAATTTTTGGATGAATATTTAATAAGGCATTTTTATAACTTTTTAAATTTTTACAACTATGCCATGATTTGTGTTTAATAAAACAAACTTCTGAATTAATGGCATATAAATACTCAGAAAAACTGTAAGAATTCCAGAATTAATATTCAGGAAAAAATCCATCTGAGTAAACAGGAGACTCATTCAGAAGTAACAGAACATTTTATTCATCAAAAAACTGGAATCAAAGTTTGAAAGTACAGTACTACTGATTTTCAGGAAGTAATGACATGTCAGGGATGTAAACATCTGCATTTTAGTGCGTTCCTTTTTTAATATGTATCAGTCTGAGATGATCAGTATGATCAAAAACAAATTCTGTTTGTGTTGTAAACATTTTTCATATGAATGTTAGGTTGGAAGAGGAAGATAACCTGTTAAATGCTCAGAATTATTATAAGAGAGCTTTAATTTTGGATGAGACTTTTAAAGAAGCGGAGGATGCCTTACTGAAACTCCGTAAACATATGCAGGTGATTCTTTACTTTCTCTTAACTTTATCTACTACAATCAAAACTCCTATTAAAAACATTGGGAAGGGGGAAATTATTTACTGGTTATTGCGCCTTATTCTCCTCTTTCCCCTCTTTACAACACACCTGTCACAGTAAGTATTATGGCTACATCTACAAAAAGCAAGGTGCCTGTGGATGGCTTGATCATTTCAGATGGGCATGGGAAGCAACAGCACAGCAGTCGGATGCAGGGAAAGACCAGAACTCAGTAACCGTGTCTGATGAAGGGGAGGAGGAAACAACCTGTTCACATGAGCGGGACTGCTGATACGGAATTAAGACTTTGTAAGTATGTCTTTATTCCGTATCAGCAGTATGTCTATACTACCCGCCGGATCGGCAGGCAGTGATCGATCCAGTGGGGATTGATTTATCGCGTCTAGTTTAGACGCGATAAATCAATCCCTGAGCGCTCTCCCGTCGACTCCTGTACTCCAGCGCCACAAGAGGTGCAGGCAGAGTTGACGGGGGAGCGGCAGCAGTCAACTCACCGCGGTGAAGACACCACAGTAAGTCAATCGAAGTAGGTCGACTTCAGCTACGTTATTCGTGTAGCTGAAGTTGTCACTTAGATCGATTCCCCCTCCCTAGTGTAGACCAGGGCTATGTGTAGGGTAAAATTCCCAAATAGGTCAGTTTTAGACATATGCCAGAGGGTTGTAATTGGGAATATTCAAAGAGGAGCAGGGTAAGACTGATCAGGGCTAGCTCAAAAGGAAGACATTGTGGATCTTCATGTGGCACAAGAAGGATCTTAATTAAAGGCCTGGAGAGAGCTGGGGACACCATGTCACTGAACCAAGCAGTTATGGTCAGTTGATAAACCAGAATTCTGCCAAACTTGTTGTGAGGTGCAAATTACCAAGGCAGTTATTTAAAATGGAAAAAAAAAAAAAACTAACCAGGGTCCAAGCTTTGGAGGAAATAATGGGGGAAGCAAGTTCCAGGGTCCTTTTTTTTTTTTCTTTTCTCCCCTGCCCACAACATGGTTCCTGAGTGAGCCCTGTGGGTCTCCATGCCAAGCTCCTTTGTCTGTTGCCTTCTCTTTCTGGGGCTTTTTCATTTGTCTCCTTTACTTACATTGTCTTCCAGATAGGATCTAAAAGAGTGAATTAAAGTTAGAGAACTGGGGCACTGGGTTTCTGTACTCAATGCTTCTGTGCTGGAGGAAGTAAATAGACTGCGGTAGAAGTGTGTAGGCTGGTTTCTTTATGCAGGGCTTGATTGACACTGCTTTAGCAGGTGGGGAAAGCCATAATGTGAAAAGGTTTTGTTGAAGGATGGGGAAGAGGAGATTTATGGTAACCTTTATTAAAGCTAAATTATCCTCCAGAAATGTCTACTTACAGTATGTGGGCACTGCCAACATATTTGGCATTATCCAGAGAAAAGTATTGTTGCTGTAACAAGGAGTCTTACAGCCTAAGTCTTGCAACCTAAGTCACAAATAAGTGATTAAACAAGTGAAGGAAATGGTTTTACTCTCATTGCAAGTTATACTGATGGTGATGAGGGTCATTGATGCAGCTGAGGAACATAAGGCTCTCTGTTGTTCAGCAGTTTGTGTAAGTTTGCCCACAATAAATTAAGGGTTTCCCTTATATCCTAAGGCAGTATTTCTTATATGACCATTGCCAAGCCTTGAGAACTGGTATCGAGAGACTTGCCTGCTCACCCTGGATATGAATTCCAACTATTTCAAACTCTACTATATTAAAGCGCATCAGGAAGCTTTTAGTGCACACTAGCAAGGTCTACATGGACCAGTTAGCACCTTAGTGTTTTTTAGAAATTACCTTCTCCTCCGCCCCCCTCCCATCCCCCCCGTGCATATTGTTGCACAATGTAGACAAGCCCTTAGAAAGCTGTGGGGTACAGGAGCCTATCCAGCTAATAGGCTTAGCTAACATGCCTTTAATGATTAATTGTTTAGTAACTGAAGGCTCCATTACTCTAAGTAAACCTTGGTTTACATGTCTGTCTGTTTGTAGCTGCTAGAATGTTATGAATTACAGTTCAAACGTGAAATACTCTTTTCCTGTAATACTGATGATATGTTTTTCTTCAATGCATTTTCTTCTGAACTGGACCGTTGCTGCTGTGTCTGACATCTGGTGCTGCTCATCAACAACAACCCACTGGAACATGATTTCTTATGTAATCATGCATCAAACTGGGCTGTGGTACAATTACAAAATGGTTTGTATCTGAACATGGCCACTTCCAACAACATTTTAAAATTGGATTTGTCATCACGTTTTATATACAAACTATAATGCCACCTTCCCCAAAACGTTTCTCTCTGTTTCAATCTTCATTCACGTAACTAATTTTGCTGTATTTTTCCTGCATCTTTTGCCCTGGGTCATGGGTACCAATGCAATGGCTGGTCATGTCTCTTTTTTTAATGTGATATTTACTGCAATATGGTCCTTAATACCATACTGATCATCACAACGATTAATGCCAAACTCCTGCACAATCAACTTCTATTTGATTAATATTCTTCATCTGGGAATCTTGGTATTGTATTCTTTGTGTATATATATCCTCTTGTGGTGGTGGTGGGGGATGGGATTTGGGGAAATATTGGGTTAACATACTGTTACTTTTAATGTGTGTTTTTGATGTCTGGGTTCAAAAAAGAAATCTTTGGAAATGAGGGAGAAGCAAGCTGCAAAAGAAGAGAGACAGAAGGAAAAGAAAATAGAAACAAGTGCACAAAAACTGCGTAAGCTCTTAAAAGAAGAAAAGAGGTAACCCTATTATATTCACTATACTACATCCTAATTAAAGAGTCTACTGCTGATTAGAGCCAGAGCATCAGCATCACTTATATAAAACATAAGTAAGTAACCAGCAGTTAGCATCCAGTGGCTGAAATGGGTGACGCTTCTGTCTGTTCCTGTTATTGCTAAGCTTCCTCTTTACATTAGTGATTCATACTTAGACTCCGTTTTCTTAACAGGTAACAGATAGATCAGGCAACAGTTAATAAAGGAATAAAGTAATGTTGCGTTTTTAAAGAAAGCTACTAAACAGCCACTGATACCTCATGGATAAATTTCTATATGCTGTTTTCTTCCCCCACCCTGTTACCCGGGTTAATGGCATAATATAACCTCTGATTTCAATAGTTCGCTAGCTCCCGCTGCTCAATCCCCATATAAAGTTGTAATCCCATCTGTTTGTGACATTGGAGTTGCTTCCACAGCAACAAATAGTGAGGTTATTGAAGCAGGATTATGCCTAAAAGAGCGAATGAACAGATCAGCCCTTGAAGAATCCATTTTCGTACAGATTCATTTGTTAAAGAAAATTTTAGTTGGGTAGAACTAACAAGTTAATGTTTTCCCCAAACTTCCCTATGAGGTGTTCTTTATTACTATACCTGGATTTTTGCAGGGGGAGTATATGAAAATAATACTTATCTGCCTAAACGTGTATTTAGGAAGTACGATGGGATACCCAGCCAGAAGAACCCTTCTTGTAATACCAAGGCCACAAAGAGCCTGATTGTTAAAGTCCTCCCTACGCAGGAATGTCACTTGAAATCATGGCAATTCTACACGTGCAAGGCTTGCCAGATTGGGCCCAGTATACCTTCTTGTCACTAGTGGTTTGTGAATATTACTCAGATCTGATCGCAATCCAGGATCTCACCTAAACTCATCTAAAGATCTCCCTCTTTTGAGTCACGGTGGTGGTTTAAATATTACTTTAGGTTGTTTCAAAGTTCAAAGTTTTTTTTATTGCAATAGCATATTTGAAGCTTGCTAACTAAGCTACTTCAAGAATATGATCCACACAGGACCCTATACAATCCTGTGTCCTTCCCAGCTGATCCACCACACTTCAAGTGGCTGAAATATACATAAGAAAATTAATATTTTTTAAAATACTGTGTGGCTAAAAGGTTCTCTCCATGTCCCAATGAGGCTTTTATAAAATATTTGGTCTTGGAGCTGTGTTCCAGGGACCTTGAAAAGGACAGAGCTTTGCCAGAAACTTGTAGAGTCTATAGATGATTCTGGTGGTGGTGATGCCTCATAGGTTAATTACATTTTTAGGCTGAAGAAGAAAAGGAGAAGATCAACTTCTTCCTCTTCCTCCTCCTCAAGTGATTCCTCATCTGATGTATCAGTTTCATCCTCTTCCTCCTCCTCTTCCTCCTCTTCTGATCACAAAAGGCACAAGAAAAGGAGTAGAAATCGGTCAGTGTCCTCTCGCAGCTCCAAAAAACATTCATCTAGGGTTTCTTCACATCAGCGAGATCAGAGTAGGAAAGATGAATGGTACTCGCCCCCAGCTGATACCTCTGCTTCCTTCCTTAACCAAAAATATGAAATGGAAAAACTGCTGGAGCGGCAGGACAGATTAGTATATCAAAAGACAGAGGTGAGAGAGAGACAGTGTTCTCTATCAAGGACTTCTGCTGATGATGAAGACACTTTTGGAGGTAGGTCTGAAGATTCAAGGGATTCTTATGGTAGCTCCAAGACTCAGTCAACCAGCAGCAAAAATGAAAAACAGGGTAAAGCAGACAGATCCTTCTCTAATAGGAGGGGTTCCTCCGGTTCATATCACTGGAAGTCAGATGATAAAATCAAGACACATGATTTTAGAAAGTTAGAAAAGGAAGTAGAGGGGAGAAAAGAGCAGTTTAGAAAGCGTGGTTCCAGTCAGAGCATGTATTCCACTTCTCCAGCAGGGTCCGATTACTCAGGCAAGTCAGTAGAAAAGAATAAACAGTACAGCAGCACTTGGTTGTATGAGTACAGTGGAAATGATGATGGTAGCAGACGTGAGTTAACCCAGAGTATAAATGAAAGGAGAGAATATAAAAATAGGGAAAGTAGTCATGGGGAAAGTACTAAAGCAAAGGAGCTAGATGAGGAAACTACACTCAATGGTAAAGGGCAATCAGAAAGTGGTGTTAAAAAGAGCCTGCCCCAGAACTTACTCACCATATTCAATCAAATTGCTGAATTTGAGAGACAAAAAGGAAGTAAACAGAAAAACCAATAAAGTACCTAAGAAAATATCTTTAATTGCTATTGAACTTGTGCCCTTAAAATCTGTATGAAAAATGGACAGAACAGAGTCTGTTTTTCTGTCTTGCAAAATGTTTGTTTAAAGGTTGGTATTAGTCAAGTTACAGGAGATCATTTTGACAGACAGGTATATGCAAGAGTATCATGTTATATATCAGAACTTTTAAGAGCATAGAATCAGATTTTTTTTTTTTAATTTAGGGTACTCATGTATAATTAACATTGTTTATAACTGTGTGATTGGAAGAAAACTTTATTCGTTGCTGCCCTTAAAATATAGCTAACTGGCATCAAGTTTGCACTTTAAACACACCGGTATCTTTTCTAAGATACAAAAATGGAAACACAATAGTATCATTAAACCTAATTTTTAGCTGTTGAAAGGGATTATTTGACTGAATGATGCACCTGTGCCAGCAATGTATATAACTTTTGTCTAATGATTTAATCATTACATTTTATTAAAATTTGCTCATTTTGTTTAATGCCACTTTTTGTATGACTTTGTTGAATTTCTAGTCTCTTTGATTTTGTGCACCACTATAGTACATCCCATCCATAGATCTCATGGTGCCTTACAGCCATGAATGAATGAATGAAGTCGCCCTGAGAAGTAAGGTATTATATCCATTTTACAGATGAGGAAAGTGAGGCAGAGGTGCATGCCTTACACTGGTGCTTATGTCTTAAAATTGTCTTCAAAACTGTTTTTTGAGAATAGTTTCAGGAAAATGGTGGTGTTGGGCTACTACTGCCTTGTGGTGAATGAGGTGTAACATCCATCTAACATCACAAATTCTCAATCTGTGGTTGGCAGAACACTTGATCACATGATTCTAGCTCTCCTTGTTTCCAGGAACAAGTCAACTGCATATATTTTTAAATATTTGCTGTAGTTACCCTTGGGTATTGTGTGATCCTGAGTGGGAAAGAGGATGATTATGAATAGAAAAAGAGGTGGCACAGTCTTTCTACTCAGATGTGATCTGCAATATAAAAACTTGAGAATCTGTTTCAAACCGTTCTTGGAAACCAAGCCTAAAAATGTTGTCTGGCTACTAAAACTTCCCTGAAATGTCTTTAAAACCTTATATTTAAAAAATACTCTTTAGGAGATGGGGATTCTTGTAGTGTAGATGTAGCTCTTACACAAACAATAGGAAACTTACTTTATATAACTTCAAAAAATGGTTTACACCTAAAAATGATGAATTGATATCTACAGTATAGCTTTCTTAATCTAAATCAGTGCAGTATTGCCTCCAGCTAAAAATTAGCCACCGCAGCACTCAGAACGCTGCTACCAACACCAATTACTATTACCTCCTCCAGCCTTGTTTATACGGAACCAGAGGTGTACATGGCACTTGAAAACATGACTTGTTATGGAAGTGGGCAGCAAAGGTGTTATAGGGAAAAGCAGAGATGTCTTGTTATGTAAGCAATCCTGGTTTATATTAAAAATGAGAATCTCTGCCTTGAAGGCTGGGCTTGCCCTCTACGGATACTTGCTGAATATAACTTTAAAACATTTGACTGGGATGTTTAATGGAATTTATAAATAACTTGATAGTTATGGTGCCATTTTGATGGGAAAAGACGGTTACTCACCTTGGTAACTGTTGTTCTTTGAGATGTGTTGCTCATATCCATTCCAATAGGTGTGCGCATGCCACATGCACGATCGTTGGAAGATTTTTTACCCTAGCAACTCTCGGTGGGTCGGCTGAGGCGCCCACTGGAGTGGCGCCCTTATGGCACCGGATATATGCTCCTGCTGACCCAGCGCCCCCTCATTTCCTTCTTACCGCCCGTGATGGTCGTTGGAACTGTGGAGAGCGGCATAGCTGACCTCCACATCCCTAGCTTACTCGTTGTATTATAGTTAGTTCGCTAGTGTAGTTTACCAGTTTTAGTTTTAGAGTAGTTCTTATTGAGTTTTGTATATATAGTGTATATAAGTTGAGGAAACAGGGTTTATCCCCGTTCCTCTGCCCCGGTACCAGGGCTCATGCCCAAGTCTCCAGGTTTCAAACCTTGCTCGGCCTGTCTCAAGCCAGTATTGGAAACCCCCCACGACTCCTGTGTGAAGTGCTAGGGTAAAAAATCTTCCTACGATTGTGCACTTGGCGCGTGCACACCTATTGGAATCGATATGAGCAAGCACTCGAAGAACATAAGTTACTCTTACTATGGATATTGAAACTCATTTGTAAATCTTTGCATTCAAAAATTTGCAAATAGTCTGGTTCAGTGCATGAAAGTGTAAATGATTATCCTGTCAAACTTGTTTTGCTGATACTAGAAATGTATTTTTCCTGTTGCCTTTCTGTAAATGGAATGTCATAGGCCAGGCAAACCTGATCAACACTCTGTAAGCTCGGGCTATACTCTGCTATCGAAATGTCATTAGTCATATTCGCTTCAGTTATAACAAAGAAGCTTGGTACCTTTCGTCCTACAGCAACTCTGTAACTCCAATGCTGCAGCATTTAATAGGCATGGCAGAGTGGAAAAGGAGTGACAGATGGAGAAATGGTGCTCTTGAAGTAAATAACTGCCTTGTCTCAGCTTTGGAAGTCCTGCCACACCTGCCTGCTGCAGCTTTGGCAGTGAAAAGTCTACCTTTACGGACTCATAGCTACCCCATTTTGTGCAGGTATATGGGTAATCAGGCTCAAGGACATCAGCACAAAAGAATTCATTGTTAAAAGGCTGAGGCAGGTGCTTAACTTCAAGCTTTTTTCCTGGCCATTCTGTTTTTAAAAGCACACGTCCAACACTGCTCTAAAGTGTCAGCATATTAACATCTAGTATAAATCTTGCTGTAGCTAGACATAATTTAAAAAGCCCTGAAACCTTGGAAATGGTTCTACAGATAAATGGTAGTGAACAGAATGTGTCATCATTTTGGGAAAACGTGAGAAGGTAAAGTTAGGCACTTGGCTATAAAGAATGGATATTCTGAGCTGTGGGCCATAACATGCTAATAGTCTTATGATTATAGTATGCAGTGTCATAGGCAGGTTAGTTCCAGGCTATTAGACAAGGTGGGTGAGGTAATATCTTTTATTGGGCCAACTTCTGTTGGTGAGAGAGACAAGCTTTTGAGCTTCTACAGAACTCTACTTTAGGTTACCTGTGTAAGCTCAAAAGCTTGTCTCTCACCAACAGAAATTGGTCCAGTAAAAGATATAGTAACTCCTCGCTTAGTTAGGTTTCTGAAAAATGTGACTTCAAGTGAATCCAATTTCCCTGTAAGAATTAATGGGGGGGGGCGGGCAGGGCAGGGCGCCTAGGTTCCAGGGAAACTTTTCACCAGACAAAAGATTTTTTTTTATTATATATAACACAAACAAATATCAGTTTTAAACAATTTAATACTGTACACAGCAATGATGATTGTGAAGCTTGGTTGAGGTGGTGGAGTCAGAGGGGGGGATATTTCCCAGGGAATACCTTACTGCTAAATGATGAACTAGTATTCAGCTGAGCCCTCAAGGGTTAACATATTGTTAACATAGCCTCACTCTACAAGGCAGCACAAATGGAGGGATGGGAGACAGACACACACACCCCCTGTGTGAAAGAGATGCGCATTGCCCCTTTAAGTACGCTGACCCCACTCTAAGTACATTGCCTTTTTAAGAAGATCAGCAAGTTGAGACAGCAGCTGCTGCTAGCAATCTCCCTCTGTCCTGAGTCCTATCATGTCCTGCTCGTGCTCTATGGAGATGGAGTTAAGTGGGGGGCAGGAGGACACCCTGACATTAAGCCCCTCCCCCCCAGCAAGCAGGAGGCTCCCAGGAACAGCTCCAAGGCAGAGGGCAAGAGCAGCACATGGCAGTGGGGGGAGGGACAGATGAACTGCCGGCAACTGCTAGCTTGCTGGGTGGCTGCCGCACAGGGAACTTAGGGGAGCGGGGAGTTGATTGGGGGGGGGGGGGCTGCCGGTCCACCCTGGTTCCAAGCTCCCACCAGCTAGCTCCAACCGGCTGCTTTTTCTGCAAGCAGTGGACAAAGCAGGCAGCTGACAAACTATGTTATAAGGGAGTATTCCGCAACTTTAAATGAGCATGATCTCTGATCAGCAACAAAACAACGTTAACCGGAACAACTTTAAGGCCTTGTCTACACTACGAGAGTAGTTCGATTATACTTGCATCGAATTTTTGGAATCGATATTGCAAAGTTGAACGTGTGTGTCCACACTAAGGACAGTAATTCGACTTTGTGAGTCCACACTAACGGTGAAAGCGTCGACATTCGAAGCGGTGCACTGTGGTCAGCTATCCCACAGTTCCCGCAGTCCCCTCTGCCCATTGGAATTCTGGGTGTAGCCGCATTCCGTTTCTTGGAGCGCAGCTCAGAAAGCAGGGACTCATCGCCCCACACTGCGATGAGATCCAAGACTTCCCGATCAGTCCATGCTGGGGCCCTCTTTCTATGCACAGACTGCACGGCCATCACTGCTGGAGAGCTCTGCATCGTTGCCAGTGCTGCTGTGATCGCCACGATGTCCAGACAGGAAATGAGATTCAAACTGGCCAGACAGGAAAAGGAATTCAAATTCAAATTTTCCCGGGGCTTTTCCTGTATGGCTGGTCAGAGCATCCGAGCTCGCACTGCTGTCCAGAGCGTCAACAGAGTGGTGCACTGTGGGATAGCTCCCGGAGCTATTAGCGTCGATTTCCATCCACACCTAGCCTAATTCGACATGGCCATGTCGAATTTAGCGCTACTCCCCTCGTCGGGGAGGAGTACAGAAGTCGAATTCTCTATGTCGAACTAAATTGCATCGCAGTGTGGACGGGTGCAGGGTTAATTCGATGTAACGGCGCTAACTTCGACATAAACGCCTAGTGTAGACCAGGCCTAAGTGAGGAGTTACCATACCTCACCCACCTTGTTTGTCATGATTATAGTGGCATTAGGAGGAAGAAAAATGGTATAACTTATTCCAGAGGTTTAACAAAGTTTCAAATATAACCCAATTGTTGTGTGTGACAGATTCTATTTAATGAAATAGTGGAAGCTTTGAAAGTTGGCTTTATTTACAAACTTATTTCTCCTCCTCCCCTCCCCCCCCACCAAATTTTGAAAGAAGAAATCTAGTCTACTTGTAATTATCTAACATTAAGCTATAATGCTTACTTGAAGACTATTTTCTTTGACAGTGACATGATCATAAATCAACATTGTAGAGGGTGTTTACACACAATATAATCAGTGATGCGTTAGATCAGGGGTTGGCAACGTTCGGCACGTGGCTCGCCAGGGTAAGCACGCTGGCGGGCCGGGCCAGTTTTATTTACCTGCTGACGCGGCAGGTTCAGCCGATCGTGGCCCCCACTGGCCACGGTTCGCCGTCCCGGGCCAATGGGGGCGGTGAGAAGCCGCGGCCAGCATATCCCTCGCCCGTGCTGCTTCTCGCCGCCCCTATTGGCCCAGGACGGCGAACCG
Organism: Chrysemys picta bellii; assembly: GCF_011386835.1. Lineage (NCBI taxonomy): Eukaryota > Metazoa > Chordata > Testudines > Emydidae > Chrysemys > Chrysemys picta. Next base: position 10,604,985 of record NC_088799.1, on the reverse strand, counting down.
CAGCCAGTGGGGGCCGCGATCGGCCGAACCTGCCCCATCAGCAGGTAAATAAAACTGGCCCGGCCCGCCAGGGTACTTACCCTGGCGAGCCGCGTGCCGAACGTTGCCGACCCCTGTGTCAGAGGGAAAATAGGAAGACCCTAGTTACGTGTCCCTAGAAATATATACTGATCTTGTGCCAACTAAGAATTTGAATCACTGACATTTTGAGGATTTCCCAGAAGTCCTTTAGGCATAACAGCAGGAATTAAGAAACAAGTTAGACACAATTTCATTTAAAGTTTTATTTGTTAAACAGTCTTTCTGCCAATTTGATCATTTGACGCATTGCTTGTGTACTACATACATTTTCCTAGCCACTAAATTAAAATATGTACTTCAGTCTAGTAAATGTTTCTAACAAACAGAAGATCTTTCTAAATAAGGAAATGTGCATTAAAGCAATTTTACCAATTCAGCAGCACTAGTGTGATGTGAGTCAGCTGTAGTGGAGTTCAAAATATTATTTCAGGCTCTTTCTGCTCTGAAGGCTACTGGAGCTGCTAGCTGCACTGGCAGGCCGTGAACCAGCACTCGCTGTTGCTGCTGGCGAACTGAACGATAAACTCAGATCTATAATTTTAAGTGGGGATGCTTGGCCAGAAGCTGAACCCATGGTGCTCCTGGTTGATCTAAAAAGGCAAAACAAAGTTATCGTAAAATTAGAATGTTGACAAAACCCTCTTGATTAAGAAGGGAAAAGAGTGTCGTTGATAGTACAAGTTAAGTGATCATCTGAGCACTTTGTAAGACTAATGCACCTCATCTTACAGTGTGTTAGTAGCATATGCATTTATGATCTTAAAAGGCTGGAGTCTGATTCCCAGTAACAGTGATCGGGGGGGAGGGAGAAACTGAGCGAGGAAGGAACTAGCTTCTACAAACTATGTGGGCAAGATGTTTAATGTTTGCCCTGATACTCTACATGGTGACAGGCTTCAGAGTGGTAGCCATGTTAGTCTGTATCAGGAAAAAGAACAAGGACTACTTGTGGCACCTTAGAGACTAACAAATTTATTTGAGCATAAGCTTTCGTGGGCTAAAACCCACTTCATCGGATGCATGCAGTGGAAAATACAGTAGGAAGCTAGATATGCACATAGGACATGAAAAAATGGGTGTTGCCATATAATTATAACGAGAGTAATCAATTAAGGTGGGCTATTATCAACAGGAGAAAAAAAACTTTTGTAGTGTAATCAGGATGGCCCATTTCCAACAGCTGACAAGAAAGTGTGAGTAACAGTAGGGGGAAAAAATTAGCATGGGGAAATAGGTTTTACTTTGTGTAATGACCCATCCACTCTTTATTCAAGCCTAATTTAATGGTGTCCAGTTTGCACATTAATTCCAATTCTGCAGTTTCTCATTGGAGTCTGTGTTTGAAGTTTTTTTGTTGGAGTATTGCGACTTTGAGGTCTGTAATCAAGTGACCAGAGAGGTTGAAGTGTTCTCCGACTGGTTTTTGAATGTTATAATTCTTGATGTCTGATTTGTGTCCATTAATTCTTTTGCGTAGAGACTGTCCGGTTTGGCCAATGTACATGGCAAAGGGGCACTGCTGGCACATGATGGCATATATCACATTGGTAGATGTGCAGCGCATCATCATACCAGAGGCTGGTTCACTTGCACATCTTGTCAACTGTTGGAAATGGGCCATCCTGATTATCACTACAAAAGTGTTTTTTCTGCTGCTGACAATAGCCCATCTTAATTGATTACTCTCGTTATAGTTAGTATGGCAACACCCATTTTTCATGTCCTCTGTGTATATCTATCTTCCTACTGTATTTTCCACTGCATGCATCCGATGAAGTGGGTTTTAGCCCACGAAAGCTTATGCTCAAATAAATGTGTTAGTCTCTAAGGTGCCACAAGTACTCCTCGTTCTTTTTCCTGATACTCTAGAAATCCTCATCTAGGATCTTGTACTACTGACCAAAGACACCTAGAAGAAATTTGTCTGGTCACAGCTGAAGACTTCACTCAAGCCACAATATTTGTAACATCGCAGGTAGAGTATATTTCCTTTGTAACAGAAGAGAAGGTACTTTGGTTTGTTAATCAGCCACTAGAACAAGCTTTTTTAAAATAAAAAAATCTTTATATGTAATGGGAAAGGGAACTGAGTTTAAGACTAATAGTCCAGAAGACTGCAAGTGCAAAAAAATCCCAGCTGTAAGGAGAAGAGCTGGGTCCTCAATCAATTTGAAAATCATCTAAAAGTGAACTGTGTTCCAATGAAAGAGCAAAGTAGGAAGGGGAAGAGTGGGAAAAATGAATGATAAGCAGTTTCAGAGCGCTGCTACCAAGGAAGTCTGAAATTATTGTCCTGATTTGAAGTGAAATGGACTAGACTAGATAGAGGCATAGGACTTGTCCACACATCTATAGTGAAGCTTTTCCTAGCCAACAGAGATGAACAAGAAGGGACAAAAGGAAAAATCGGCGTGGGAGTACAATAATAATGTACAGTATTAACATTTTTTTTTTAAACACTCACCTGACAGAGGCCACTGAGCTTTGTGAAGAAGATGATCTAGAACTGTAATGACTACCTATGGAAGCAGCTGTAGGAAGTTCTAAACAGGACTAGAAGAGAAAAGAGATCTACTATTGGTCTTTGCAAGTGACACATACACTACCGATTTCTATGATACCATATGTGATAACAGCTACTTTCAGTATATTCCCTTATTTTCAATGCTAACAGCATGACCCGTGTTTCACAATGGCTATATTGTATTTTATGAAATTGCGGCACAAGGCCTTTGAATCACTGAAGTAATCCATTAATTGTTCTTTACTATCTATAACAGTGTCAACATTTTCAATAACAGTTAAAGTCAATTAGAGATGCTACCTGTTGAAAGTATGTTTGAAAGGGTAGAGTTAAATCAGGGTTTGCTTCTAAGACATCAACCAACAATTTGTCAATGGTTCTGCTGTAGTCTTTCAGCTCACGGAGGTCAATGTCTTCTTCCTCCTGCGTTTTCGTTTTACTTTTCTTTAATGATCGAACTTCTTTAGATAGTCTGGAACACTTTTGGCATAAAGTAACAGGTAAATGCAATTTAACAAAGTTGAATATTGTGAAAGTTTAAATACCTTTTATGAAAAGCCAAACACTGTTAATAACAAACTTAAATTTTAAGTTTATGTTGCATTTTTACTATACTCCAACTATAACTCAAGCCAATAACATACGAGTTGTCACTTATTTATTAAACCAACCTGTGTCATGACTCTTTCTAACTTTGGCTTCTGTTGATCTATTTCTTTGTTCAGCTGCAAAACCTGAGCTTGCTTCTGATTTGTTTTTTCTTGGTAGACAGCCTCCTCTTTTATCATGATGTCTAAAGTGTTTTCCATACTCTGAAAGAATAAGTACAGATCAAACCTGAACATCAAAGAACAATGTTATTAGTTTTAAAAGTATGTGAATGTTAAGCAGTATATACAGTGATTAATACCTTTTCAATAGTTTATTGCACTTAACATTTTGTATTAGGCTCTCGATCACAACTCAGAATTTTTTACTCTTGTTGCTTGTGGCCCAGATTTTTCAAGGTGTTTAAGGGTTTCACCTCTGTGTTTTGATACCTGATTTAGGCGTCAAAATCCCATTGACTGTCAATTTTAAAAATCTGAACTTCTAACTAGACGAGCCTCCATCTTTAAAATGTGTTAGAACTATGATCAGACAACCCCTACCATCAGTTGTCTTACTTGTATGATCCGTTAATCAACTGTACATAACATGCTTAACGCAAGCTCAAAGGGATGGAGTCCTTGTCCAGCTGGTTGGAAGAAAGGAGGTTATTGTCTCTTTTTAAGGGCTCCCCTATAATGGGGCAGAGGGATAAGTGGGGAAAAAGCTTACAGGGAAGAGCAGGAAGCAGCTAGACCAGGTGTGGGTATGGGAGGGATTGCCCTTCCTGCTGACTGGAAGGGGTGGGGTATTTATAGCCCATGGAGCCTCAGAAATGCCCTTTTTTACAGGGATGAGGCTCACAGCAGCAAAAGTAAGCAGGCTGGAGCATCAGATGGGGGCCTTTAGTCGACGTGGCTTGGAAGCAAAGATGCCCCAAACCACAAAGGGGAAGAGTGCAGATAGCATACTCCCAGGCAGTGTGGTGAAGGAGGTGCAAAGCCAGGGTCTTGGAGGCAGGGGAGAAAGGAGAAACACCCTTGAGCAATAACGAGGGGACACCAGGCTTTCATCAATCACCCAGCAGCAGCTGCTGTAACTGCAGCAAGCTTCTCTGCCTCCTATTTACATGGGACTGCAGGGCTCCACCAAATGGCACTGGAGATCTCCAGGAGCCTCAGTGACCAATGGGTCCCTATGAGGATGAGTCAGAAGGGGCAGAAGCAGCAACCCAAAGCCATGTGGCTGTTTCCCTCTTGTCACAGGGTGGGTTAGTGACCTCCTTAAGGGACCAGGGGTTGCAGACCTAGCTGAACTCTCTCTCTCCCATTCATGTGTGGGAATGGGTGTGGGAGGAGGGGTAACTCCCACCAGCAGCAACAGCCTGAGCCAGAAGAGGAAAAAGAAATGGCTCTTTGTAGGGGCAGGGCAGGGTTGACTGCTTCCTATACCATGCCATAGTGAGTGGTTGGCCCCTTGCAGGAACGGGGGGATGGAAGGGGAGGTTTCCTGGGCTTCTCCATACTGCATAGTAGTCAGTGGGTGTTGGTTGTACTCTCATGCCCCACAGCGTGGGAACACTTGTGATTTAAGGGTGGGAGACAGCACAACAGGACAGCACAGCTAGTCTGGAACCTTGGCATATGAGGGCTCTCGAGTAGAGATGTAAATATCAGTTAAAAAAGTTAACCAGTTAAACAATTAAAATTATATCAGTTAACTGAGCTCGCTCAGGCGGGGCGGCCAGGGCTGAGGGCCTGGTGGGGCTAAGCCTACTGCAGCCGGGGCTGCTTCAGCCAGGCGGCCTGGGCTAGGATCCTTCTGGCCTGCCAGCCCAACATGGCTCTGGCCTAGCATAGCTGGCCAGCTGCCAGGGTAAATGGTTAAGGTCTGGTTTATGGTAAGCCTCATGCTTACTGGTTAACCATTTAACCTTTTACATCCCTACTCTTGAGGTGGTATAAATATCGGCAGCGCTGCAAACATTTAAGGTGTAAGAGCACAGGTTTAACAATTTTGAGCAATTTCATAGGACGCTGGCCCTGTCTATGCTATGGCCAATTCCAGAGGCCCAAATATTTCAGTACATGGTGTCTGAGGCAACCCATGGGCCAGCATCATATATGCCCACTAGTTGCCTTTCTTGTCTTATGTTTGCCAGTAGGCTGTGAGGTTACATGGATCCTTCTAGCAGGGTCTCAGTCCAAAAGTTTTTAGTTGGGTAGACTTAAGACAGGTCCTTCTGAGGATCCCCATTACTGTTCAGACACTTAAGGATTTGTGGCACATTCTCAACCAAATATGTAGAAGCAAATAGGAGGCAGCCTTATTCGAGGCAGCCTTCCTGGTCACTTTTTTTGAGCTTTTAGGGTCAGTATAAACTAGTGACTGGGTCAGTGAGGGATACTTTGCGAAGAGCTTTGGCGTGGAGGAGTGATCTGTCCTCTTGACCCTGAGGATCTCAAAAATAGACTGGGGGCAAGGGGAGTCCATAATGCTATAGGAGGGTGGTTAAGATTAGGATTTGCCCAGCATGCGCATTAAGGACTCAGTCATGGGGATGGCAGGCCCCTCACAACATACCAATTTGTTACAGTTTTCAGAAGGGGGCTCACAAAGTGGGAGCTCCCGGAACATGAAGTGTGTTCCCACTTATTCTGGATTGGAATCACAACAGCTGCGGCCTAACTAGGGCTAGGAGGCTACAGCAATTCAGGCAATTAGGCAGTGGCACTCAAATGCATACAAGATGTACATAAGACGTAGGGAATCAGAGCTAATTTTCCTGTTTCCAATTTCAGAACCAAGCAAATGGGCCAAGGGACTAATGATGTGTATCTGTGGGTACAGTATTGTATACTGGGCACATAAGCAGGCTTTCCAGTCATCTGGAGGTTCACAGCTGTGCCTAGATTCTGAGCCAGCATGGAAGGTGGAGTGTGCCGTGGGACCAGCTGTTGGCCTGGGAGTAGGCACTATGTGCAATTATTGTTCATGCTAGTAAACAATTCGGGAAGATGTAAGGGGGGGTGGGGTGAGGACATATTTTTGTCCAACATTAACGAAGAACTGTAAATATGTGAGAATGCATTGGGAAATGGGAAGCAGCCAAACTAAATTGCTGGCACCTCTTTGTGGCAGATGTCCAGTGCAGAAGGCATTCGTCTTCCCTGCAACAGGTCTAGGAACTGGTGGGGTAGGGCAGGGGAGATAGGTTATAATAGCATAACTTAGTACAAAAAACTCATGGGAGATGTCCAGTGCGGGTACTCATTATGGAAGGAATATGGTTGTCGGATAAAATGGACCTGAAAAGGATTTGAAAGAAAGCATCTGTTAAGGGAGCTGAGGAATTGGAGTTTGGAGTGCCTACATCACATACGCCAGGGAGCCAGCCCCCTCCTTTTACAGCTCCTTTTTACCTCACATAAGGGAACGGTTGTGGGGTCCCAGCAACGGGATGGCTGGGACTAGGTTGGGGATTACATGGAAATGACTAAGGAAAGGTTGACCTTCACTATACCATCTACTGCCAGGTACTCCCAGATATTTTAAGTGAATAAAGTTGCAGCCTAATTAAACCACACCAATTGCTACCTGACTTTCTTCCAGGGTGACCGGACAACGGATGAATAACTACATAAATCACTATGTGTAGTTTACATATATGTAGACTTCATATGTAGTAAGAATGACCAATACTGGGTAAAATTTTCAGAGGTACCTAAATGATTTGAGAGCTTAAGTTGTTTTGAAAATCAATAACACCTAAGTTTGTAAGTGCCTATGTCATTTTGAAAATGGGACTTGGACTCTTCTATGAGTTTGACACTTTTGAAAAGTTTATCTATTGTCCATGAGCAATAGGAAAGGGGTTGCAGAAAATTCACAAAGGAGAGTGAGGAAAAAATATTCCCAGAATGCTGCTTAATCCATGAGGGGGAAAAAATTTCCTACGCTAAGGAAAACTATGGCTTCACCTATACAAATGGCAATCTCATGTGCCCATTACCTGAAGGTCTTCTTGAAGCTCCTTGATCTGTCTTCGCTTGTATCTGTATTTTTCATCAGCAGCTCTTTTCTCTTCTTCTAATTGCAGCTTTTCTTTGTACTCCTCACCTACAATATCAAACGCTCTGAGTTAGAGTTTAAACATTGTACAAGGTGTGCACACTAACATGTTTAGGACATTCGATTTTCATCCCAAAGACAGACTATTGCTGTATTTTAAAATAAGTGCACCAAAATGTATTCAAGTACAATACACAAAGACATCATTTATGGCCATATCTAGGGTAATGGAAGTCTTCTGCCAGGCGACCTTGAGGATCTGCAACTGTGCATTATACTAAACTGGGCAGTACATTTAGCAACTCACCTGCCTGATCTTGCAATGATCAATTGCTGAACAACAGATGTATTTGTAAATCAAAAGAAAGGAAGTATAGTTGGTAATACAAGGTTGAAGCACCCTATGAAACACTTTAATCTCTATTTGATTATTTAGGTCATTGATTAAAGCATCTACCAGGGCAAGGGGGAGCCTTAAACATTCTAATGTTATCTACAGTGCTTCTGAGAAGCCTCCAGGACTTTCCAGCAGAATTATTACCACAGGTATTTTAGGAGACTTATAGTTTTGTTACTCAACTATATAACTAAAAAATAAATACTGTACTATATTTGATGTACTATAAAATGTATACATGAAATGTTAAAAGAACAACCAAAAAGGACGTCTTTACAGGAAGTCTGTGTTCTAAAGTGCCCACCGTACCTGCTTTTAATGGATTATAAAATTACAGGGAATATCCTCAATTTTTTTTTTTTTAATTAAATACTCCACAAACTAGTCACCTAAAAACAAGGGGAAAAGTGACTGGTTTATCAAGGATAAGGATTTAAGATCCACTGCTGTAAAACCAGCAGAGGGCGCAAAAGTTAAATAACAAGCCCTGTCTTCACACCGTTATTGATATCATTGATAATAATGATGCATAAATCAGACTAAACAAAGAAGACGGATTGTAAAAGCAGCTTGTGAAAGCTGTAAATTTGCAATGAGCTCTCAACAAAAGGCAAACAACATAAAGTCCCACAGGATTCCACAAACTGTACAGTGGGGATTCAACTTGTTTAAAGTTGTCTATGCAGTACACAAACAACGGCACAATCCTCAACTCACCTTTTTACCAGATAACAGTGCTGCCCTATAACGAAAACAGGAAACAAACAATACTGTCGATAAGGCCTTCACCAGTGCCTCACAACCACTGTGCCTTGCTGTGCTGCCACTGGATTCAAGTACTTGCAGACTTACTGGCCATTCCTTCTATCACTGATGAATGGGCTTTCAGTGGAGGCACTTTGTGCAGTCTCTCTATAACACTTTATGCCTCCCCATTGTGGTTCTGCTGAACTCGAGAGTTTTCACAACCCTTCCTTAAGTTTAAGAATTTGCATAAAAATAAAAAACTTGAACTTTATAGCATCTTTTTCCTGTACCTACTCTGCCCTGGTGAACTGACAGCAACATTCAAAATTATTCTTTCTTCTGCTACTATCAGTGTGTTCTGTAGCTAATTTATTCAGTATACAGCCCTTTAGTATCGTTGCTTTGCTCCAGTGTCCCTGGTTTATGCTTTAATCTCTAACACATAAGTAATAACAATGTTCATTTTACATACTTGTCTCTGTCACTGTTTTAAAAGAGTTCCGGTAATTGCTGTTGCAGTTATTAAGCACATGCATGGTATTTTGCAGGGCTATGACTTCTTTTTCAGCTTTGCGGATCTTTGCATCCAAGTCATCACCTTCACGCTGAAGGTCCTCCTTTTCCTGGGCAGCCTAAAAATAAAAACAGAGATCTAAGGGAGAAATAATCAAACAGACATATTGTGATGGCTGTCTCTGGGCTGCATGGGTCTTACTGAAACATACTAATAATATCGTGACAATAACAGAAGAATACTTCTTATAGAACAAAATCTTTTTCTATACTCTTACAAGAAATTAATCTTCGAGCCTGATCTTGTCATGAGCACCTATGCAGAGCTGATTTCCCTGGAGTTCTATGTGGGCACAGGAGTTCACATGTGTGCTCACAGTAGAAGCCTTAGCTACTAAGTAGCCAGAAAGTTCTGCTTCTAGGTTTGAAAACCATATGGTGAGATAAGTTGTCCAAAACACACTCTAACTATAACGTTGTTCTTGGATTATACAAATTTAAGACTAAAAGAGAACACTATGATTACTCCTTTCCTTTTGGATGGGGATTTCAATAGAGTGGCTATAATATCTGCTGTGACCTATAAAACAGATTGACCAGACAGGTAAGTTCATTTCAAATTTTTGAAACAAATAAAAATTAAATCAGTGGTGCACTGTGTGAGCACCAGGTTTCATCCACGTAGAGCAGCTTGCAGGACTGGGGCCTAAACTAGAGTTTTACTGAAATCTAGCTCTGAAGTAGTAGTCAGCTGAAATCTGTACCATAATTATTTTATTTAAATCCTATTCCAAATTGAGTATAACTGAAAGCATGAGAGTAAACTGCAGGATGTCCTGCAAAGCATTTTGGGCCAAGGTCCTGATATTTCACATGCCATTCAGAAGAGCAGACTGGTTAGAAGATCCTGCACTCTGGGAATAGGGGTAAAGAGCAAAGAGTCATCTCCCCAAGACATCAGGAAAGAATGCAGCCTAAGACCTTTCTCCAACAGAGGCAACAGGTGGGAGGTCAAGGTGTTTGTCTTGGAGATGAGGGAGTTGAAACTGGAGTAGAATAGGGGAAGCTATAGTTTAAACCAATACTTATGATGATAATGGAAAAGTTTTTAGTTGATTAAAAGCATTCCAGCAGTAAAGTAACTCAACTACCTTAATGACATAGTACGTCTGAGTTTTCTCCTCTTCTCCTTCAGGAGGCATCATGACGATGGTAAGAATTTCATATCTGCATCTTAGTTTTTCAATTTTACTTAGACGATCTTGAAATTCAGCACTGGTTGATGGAAGAAAGTGAACACACATTGATTGAGATGTTTAAGAAAATATATGTTTCTGTCTTGTACCATTTTATAGGCTATTTCTTCCATTATAGCTGCACTTGCTGCTACCACAGTAGTTTGAACATACACAGGGAGCCAGCCATGAAAGCAGTACTGCTACTGCTGTCAAGTAGGCTTATTTGTTCCCAGTCCTCCCCAACTCCAGACATCTGGTCCTCGTCCCTCGCCCACAACTTCTCTCACACTACTGCTTAAAGTGGACAAATTTCAGATCCTTCGCATCACAGGGAGCTCTGTAATATACCTCCCCCCAAGCCCCAAATTTTAAAGCTTTGGCATTTAAGTCCTACAGCTGCACAAGATGCCCCCTGCTGATCATTTCTTAATATTGCTACTGCTAAATGAGAATAATCAACAGCAGGCAACAACCCCAAATCAAATTACAGGCAAGTACTAATTAGCTGCGTAATTGTCAAAGGAAAAACATACAGTCTGCGCTCTGGGTGAGGAGTTAAGCTTTAGTCACACTAAATCACTCTAATTTCCTATTGCGTGGGGTGTGGTTCGCAGAAGGGTGAATAAAACCCTGCCAACTCAGCTGTTGAGTGTTTGCTAGCTTCCTAGTTAGATTTAACCACTCACTACAAGACCGATATTAGGAGGTCAGAAATAAAGATAACAAATATTTTGAATTAATTCTCTTATTATGAAGGCAACAAAGAAGTCTGTGCTTTCTTGTAACTTTCTAATATCCATTTACCACAGTGTAATCAACTAACTGGTGTATGTGTACCATTTCTGGTCTACAGGAGATTAAAAGCTCTACTACAAGGAACTGTTAATGGAGATTCTCAGAATGCTTGTAAGAATTGTTCACTTACTGGGTCACCAATGAAGACCAGAGTTTTCTCCGCTACTTTATTCCTGATGAGTAGGTCCTCTCATAAAAAATGACTTGGCTGTTCTAACTAGCTATTATAACTAGCTCTAAATATACAGACAATGTAGTCACCAGCTATCTTGAACAAATGCAGCAGTGGAGGGTCAGACCTTTTTGCCTTCAAAAGCCCAGACCTCTACCACTCGAGCTTAAAGAGATTCTGGATGTCTGTAGGTATGCAATTACAGATTCCTTACAATACCAGATGACATATTTCCATATTGGACAAATGATGATTTCTTGTTCAGGATAGGATGGGGGATAGCAGAGAGTAAAGAGATATTTGCCTAGTGGTTAAAGCAAGAGATTGGCATCAAGAGACTTGGGCTCTATTCCCAACCCTTCTACTGACTAGCTGTGTGACTTTGGGCAAGTCACTTACAATCCTCAATCTTTCTGTTTGGGAAATAAGGATAATATTTACCTCCCTTTGTAAACACTTTTAGATCCTACATGAAAGACACTATATAAAAGTGATTTAAAAATGATGTCCGAGAAATTAATTTATTAATGCTGTATTCAAAGACAGAGAATCTACTAGCTGATTTTTGAAACGTTTAAGAGAGGAAAATTGTAAACTGACCACAGTTCACCCAGACATTTTGGAAAACATCTTAATGTATTGTGTTTCTATTTTCCATTTACTGTTAAGAACATTGGAGGTAATGTTTTGAAAATACATGGTAACTACCTTACACTTTGCCGTTCCTGCTCCACAAATCTTATCTGTGATTCAATCATTGCCTTGTGAACCTTAATTTCTTCAGTTCTTTCTTCCATAGCTGTATTTAACTGTAGCTTTCGTTTTTCCAGTGAGAGAACTTGCTCTGCCTTGTTGTACAGCGTATCTCGAAGACGTTTCAATTCCAATTTTAAGAGATTATCTTCAATCATCAAATCCTATCAAATGCCAAAAAGAGAAATAATACAAAATTAAAAGGCAGGTATGCTTTTCAACTTGATTTATTTTTAAACTGACACATTTTTAGAAATTCCAGTTTCCTGTAAAGCACTCTTTAAACAATATTTCTGTATCACAATAACCAGAACTGAGCCTTAAGTTATTGTTTTACGCTGTAGTCTCAGCAGAGCCTTGACCACCCAGAGTTCTCTTGGGGACAGGGAAAAGGATAGGGAAGTGCTTGTTGCAAAGCTCCCGCTGCACTTTTTCAAGTGCTTCAGGGGCTTTTGCACCTCTCCCTTGTGTCTCACAGCAAAAGGAAGAATAGGACTTTTACAAAAATTGGTTCTAATTAAGAAATCAAAATAAAACAAAAGGATAGCTCTGATTTATACAGAGCCTACATTACCAAACTCATACTCCCAAGGTTGTGCTGATGAGCCATGCTGGGAGAAATAAAAAGCAAACACAAAAAAAGTCTTAGTTTCAGACTTTAGAACATAAGAAAATCAAAAGATTTTTGCAAAAAGGATGAAAGTGGAAGGGAAACCAATTATTATGTGTACTTGGTGCATCCTACTTGTTGTTATATAATATTTAAATTAGTGAGCCAGAACATCCCATCAGTCTCAAAGTTGGAGGGTGAACATCTGGGTTTGGGGCATGCTAGCCAAAGAGTATTAGCTCCTCCTTTTCCCTCTCCATGTAAGTCCCTCTGTAAGGTCACCTTAGAGCTGTGGCTCCACAAGGCTTTGGAGACTGGGTAGAAGGAACAATTGGGGTTCACAACATTATCCCTTGCCAATTCCATGGATATTCTATCTGTAATTAATGCTACTTTCAGATTAATGATTTCTCAAAGAAACATCAGTAATACGTCTCTGGCAGCAAAGCATTCTCCAAATGGATATTGCTTCATAAATACAAGGGACTTAATCAATGGTAACTGAACTCCCAATGGAGCCCTATGACTTGAGGTGATAAGAGGCTACAGTTCCTCTACACCCTCCCCAGACACTATCAACTAATGGGACAATAGCCATTAAACTGTCCATTTGAAGATCTGGGTCTTACAGGGAGGCTGAAAGACCAGGAAACTCCAGAGGGTTTCCCTCTGGGAGGAGATGACCCTGCACAAAAGAAAGTAGAAAAGAATCCCCGAACTATTAATTAAGAGTGTTTAGATGGTTTATTCTTAAAAAACAAAACAAAATAAAAACCTCATACTTTCCATTAAGTACCATTGATTAAGTCCTAGACAAATTAGAAGATTGGGCTGAAAAAAACCTGATGAGGTTCAACAAGGACAAGTGCAGAGTCCTGCACTTAGGACGGAAGAATCCCATGCACTGCTACAGACTAGGGACCGAATGGCTAGGTAGCAGTTCTGCAGAAAAGGACCTAGGGGTCACAGTGGACGAGAAGCTGGATATGAGTCAACAGTGTGCTCTTGTTGCCAAGAAGGCTAACGGCATTTTGGGCTGTATAAGTAGGGGCATTGCCAGCAGATCGAGGGACGTGATCGTTCCCCTTTATTCGACATTGGTGAGGCCTCATCTGGAATACTGTGTCCAGTTTTGGGCCCCACACTACAAGAAGGATGTGGAAAAATTGGAAAGAGTCCAGCGGAGGGCAACAAAAATGATTAGGGGTCTGGAGCACATGACTTATGAGGAGAGGCTGAGGGAACTGGGATTGTTTAGTCTCCAGAAGAGAAGAATGAGGGGGGATTTGATAGCAGCCTTCAACTACCTGAAGGGGGGTTCCAAAGAGGATGGAGCTCGGCTGTTCTCAGTGGTGGCAGACGACAGAACAAGGAGTAATGGTCTCAAGTTGCAGTGGGGGAGGTCCAGGTTGGATATCAGGAAAAACTATTTCACTGGGAGGGTGGTGAAACACTGGAATGCGTTACCTAGGGAGGTGGTGGAATCTCCTTCCTTGGAGGTTTTTAAGGCCCGGCTTGACAAAGCCCTGGCTGGGATGATTTAGCTGGGAATTGGTCCTGCTTTGAGCAGGGGGTTGGACTAGATGACCTCTTGAGGTCCCTTCCAACTCTGATATTCTATGATTCTATGATTCTATGATTAGTAAAAAGCCACAAACTATCATCATACCTGCTTAAGAGCTTTGGCTTTTTTTAACTCTTTATCTGATTTGTCATTGAAAAGGTTTAGTTCATCTATTCTGATCATCAGACCAGTCATTTCTTCTCCTGTCTTATCCATCGCTCTCTTGATAAAATGGACATCGCTCTGTTAGAAAATAAATAGCTTTTAGTTCATTACACTGGAAACAGATTACACCAAATACTAGCAATTAATTAAAAATTACAGATTATAAACTCTTTGGGACAGGGACGCTCTCTGTTATATTTTTGTACTGTCTGTACAGTGCCTAGCACAATGGGTTCTTTTCCATGGTGCTACTGAAATATTTTAGGCGGGGTGCAAGCAACCCTTTTATGACATCAATACACAACCTTCATATTCATGCAGTCATAGATTTTAAGGCCAGGAGGGACCATTATGATCATCTAGTCTTTCCTCCTACATAACCCAGGCCATAGAATTTCAGTGTATCTACCACAGCAATTTATGGTTGAACGATAGAGAGCATATCTTTTATAAAGACATCCAATTTTGGGTAAAACTCCCAAGAGATGGAGAATTTACCACATCCCTTGGACATCTATTTCAATGTTTAATTACACTAGTTGTTCAAAATGTGCATCTTATTTCCAGTTTGAACTTTGACGACTTCAACTTACAGCCATTAGATCTTATTGTATCTTTGTCTACTAGACTAAAGAGCCCTCTAGCATCAAATATCTTCTCCGTATATAGGTAATTATAGACCACGATCAAGTTATCTCTTACGCTTCTCGTTAATAAACTACTCATGATATACTCCAATGCTGCATTTTAAATTAGACTTTTCTTACTTAGAGGAGCAAGTCTTCATAGTCTGAAAATTGTTTAAAAAGAAACAAAATAAAGGCCAAAATTTGGGGGATAACCTGGGGGTGAGAGGAGAAGTTATACGTGTATACACAAAAACCACAAATATTGGTGTGTCAAACTCATGATGGGCTGATGTTGAAACAATTTAGGTGCGTTTATACATTTCACTGTAACTGTGCTTGCAAGTAAAGTAACTTGAATATGCAAATTGGGTGACTTGTAATATATAAGATCTCCTAGAGCAGTGGTTCCCAAACTTGTTCCGCCGCTTGTTCAGGGAAAGCTCCTGGCGGGCCGGGCCGGTTTGTTTACCTGCCATGTCCGCAGGTTCAGCCAATTGTGGCTCCCAGTGGCGGTGGTTCACTGCTCCAGGGCTAGTACGTCCCTCGGCCCGCGCCGCTTCCAGCGGCTCCCATTGGCTCCCATTGGCCTGGAGCAGCGAACCGCAGCCACTGGGAGCCGCAATCGGCTGAACCTGCGGACATGGCAGGTAAACAAACCGGCCTAGAGGAACATTTTAAAAACAAGAAAAAAGTTGCTTGTACAAGAACTGGGTCAACCTTTGGGCCTGTGAACTTGAACATTTTTCCCTTTAAACAATAAAAACTTTACTCCTAATTGGACAAAAACAATGCAATTATACTGTAATACATAAGAGCTAGTGTCAATGGAACACAATATTATCATAGAATAATAGTCTCTTACTGATGCCTTATTGTGAAGAAAAATTTGAAAAGTTTCATTTTTAGCTCCGATTGCTTGAAAATAAAGTAGATTTAAAGCATCAGAGGAGTGTGAAGTGAGGTTATCTGTGTAACTTACATGAAGTTCACACATCCTAGTACCAGATGAACGAATAAAGAAGAAATCTCCCTAAACTAATTTGTTACGATTTCTAAAATTTATATCAGCAAAGATGATATTGTAAGTAAGTTACCTGAAGTTTCTTGTGCTGGGCATGTAAAAGATTATATGCATCTTTCTTTTCTTCTAAGGTCTTTGTAAGTTCGACAACTTTAGCTTCCAGAACTTGCCTTTCATCTGTATTAACATCCCCTTTTAACCGTGACAGTCGTCGTTCCACTTGCTGAATATAAAAATCCTGTTAAAATTATATTTAAAAAATAAATTGAGAGACTGAGATAAATAATTATAGCTCTTTCTATAATGCTAAATCATTGCATATAAACATTGGAACTAAATTTTGGCTTTAGGACAGTTGCCTAATTAAGCTATTGTTATTTTACAATAATATATGGCCTATAGCCTTCTCATTTTAATGTGAAACATTAACAAAATACTCTTAAATGACTGGTGTGTGATGATGGATCATAAGTAATCTCCTAAAAGTGTAACAAAGCACACACTGCACAGATAGGGAGTCAGCTATAGGGAAGCTTACAGCAGTGTTGCAATCTTGCCTCACCAGTGGAAATTGATATAAAGGGGCAAATTTTCAAAGTAGTGCATAGGAGATATGCACATAAATCCCATTAGCAAATAACAGGATTTGGGCATGTACCTCTCTTGTATCACTTCGAAAATTTACCCCGAAGCATCAGTAGTTCAGAGGAGTCAAAGTGAAGAATTGATTTGGGAAATTAAAGTGAGAACGGAAGATACAAAAAATAATTCACGTACACACACACAATTTCATTCACGCACCTGGGGAGATGGAACTGCAAAACTCATCACAAGCACTGATCATTTCAGAAACTGCATTTTCTAAGCAGTTAAAGACAGAAAAAACCCAAACAAGCTATTCATATGTTAGTCCCAAAGAACGATCACAAATGAAATTGAGGGCTTGTTAATACTTTTACCTGATTATACATGATTTCCTGTTGCTTTAAGGTGTCTGCATCAAGTATGCGTAAACGACTGTTAAGGTTTTTAAGTGATGCTCGGGTTCCCTCGATTTCTGCAATAATAGATTTCTCCTTCTCCCTCTGTATCTGTAACTCCTGAGTTTTCTTGAAATGGAGTTCTTTCAACTGGTTCATTTGTGTTTCTTTTTCCTGATGATAAATTACTCATTAAACACTCAAAAAGTCAGTTTTGGGTAATGCCTTGCAGAAACAAACATTTGTCTTTATAATTCATAGAAAAAAATGATACATATAAAATATTCTACATATGAGGTATTGGAAGCATGAAATTTTAGTATCAGAAGTTTCAGAAACTGTTTGCTGGTTTAAAAAGTCTTTGATTTTGGAGGATAAAAGTGTGTCCTTAACGTTTTGTCCTTTCAAAAGTACTGGAGTGCACTTTCGAGGACTTTTGTCTCTTTTAGTCTCTTCTCCATTTCAGCAAACTATAAATTCTTGCCTCTTTCCAGTCTTACCCCTCATTGCCTTCCAATATACACCTGTAAAATAGGGTTGCTTTTTTGTACTGATTTCTTACAAATGACTTATAATATGTTTTTTCAAGATTGTTTAACAATCAAAATGTATAGCAGAATATGTGTACATAATATAGTTTTGTTTTAAAATATATTCATACATTTTAAAATCACTTCATTCTTTTCATACCTGCCAGGACCTAAGATGAGGTTTCTATGCTACTAGTTGATACCATTAACACCTGAAGCAATGTAGGAAATTCAGCTCCTTGCTCTGTTTTAGGTGTTAGAGATGTCATCAACTGTAGTGGGATAGAATCTTGAACTCTAATTATGACAGGTAAAAAACATTAATGTGGCCTGAAATGTATTAGAAATATATATATACAAAAACTCTAAGATTTTCAATCATTAACAAAATAATATGCTTAACTGTTAAAAAACAACAACAAAGGATTTCTACTTGCCAAGACCTGAATTCAAAGTTTTGCATTTCTCCCACCGTTGTTAATAACATTGAGAGATGTCTTGAAGGCAGGTGGGTTGAAAGGGAAAGTTTTATTTTTGGAATAAGTGTTGAAGGAGAATTATGGAACCCTGAACTCAGGAACTTGGGGGCAAGTATGGACTTGATCCAAAGCCCACTTAAGTCAATGGGAAATGGCTTTTGGACCAGGCCCTAAAACAGGAAATTATTTTTTAAATTTGTTTTTAATACATATTTATTTTTAATTTCTATGACCACCTATGTGTCCAGTTAGGGCCAATTTTTTTAACTAATGAAAACAATGGCAAAACTGTCAACTCAAATAGGATCAGAATTTGGCCCTTAGTCATTAAGGACTTAAGCAGTTTTTGTATTTTTAAATGTATTTTAAAAACATTTTCGTCCTTTTAAAAAGAGGTCCCCAAAAATAGATATGGGCATTAGATAAGAATCAGTCCCCACAACACTGCTTTGCTACAGAGTCCAGGAGACATCAGGAAGCTGAAGCACAAGCAACGAATAGGATTTTGTCTGTATTGTTCTCAGTAAATATCTTTTCACAGTAAATTAATAGATGTGGCGAATAGACATGCATGCCTAATGTTGATGGAAAGCATGCTTCTGACTAATACATTACAGACATTGTTCAAGAACAGTTCATCTTATTTAAAATATTACCCCGAGGCTGTAGAGCTGCCAAGCTCAGTGTCAGCTTGGGTTATCCGCCACATATGTAAGTAAAGAAACCCTGCTAATGGCTTAGCCACCCTAGTAACAGATTTATGAGAAAGCAAATGCAGTTTTCAATTTACAGAAATGTTATATAATTCCAGCTAGTTTTCAGATTTTCTGCATTATTTAATCTTTTTTAATAGCAAACCCTATTTTTTAAAATCTATGTATATAGCTACGGCTCATTTTCTCTAAACTGTGTGTTAATATTCAACGTGCAATTTAATGTACATAGTAACTTTATAACACAACAGCAAAGTTTATGAAATAAGTCCCAAATCCTATCATGAGAGCAGCATTTCACACAGCTACTGCTTGAAAAATAAGACAGAGTTTGGGAAAAATAAGTGGCAGAAACAAAATACAGTATGTGATGGTGTGCATGACTGTAGTTTTTGTTGTCACTTGTTTGAGAACACCTGTTCTGACACTTGTGTAATGAGGTCATCTTACAACTTTAGAGCCTCCCATACCCTATCATCAAGTAAAATGTCAAAGGTTCATATCAGATCTGTCAGAGGCTAAACATATTTATAAAGAATTATTAACAAATTGGGAAACAGGGAGTTTGGTGTTTTATTTATTTATTTTTAAAATAAAATATAGGAAAGCTCATCTGCCAGGCTGATGGGGATCCAAGGACCTGAAAATCCTAGACTCCCAGAGTATACAGGCTCACAGTTCCTCAGCATCCCAAGCTCCCAGAGCTTCCAGAGTCCCTGGCTCCCAGTAGATGTGGATAGAGAATGGTTATTCCATTTTGTGTAGAAATGTGAGCTTTTTGGTTTTCATTCTGACTCAGAACAAAATCAGATTTCAAAATCTTAAAATCCTCCGTGAAATGGAATTAATATTCTCTGCCCATTTCTAGTAATAGCTCCTTAAAATTTAGCCACAAATCTGGGATTAAATGACCTTTGTCTAGAAATTCTATCGGATGTTTAATAACCACAAGTGGTCAAGATCTAGGTTACATCTCATCTGAAAGATGGCAGTTCCACTTGACAGTGCCCCCTCAATACCATGCCTTGATTCAGTACCAATTCAGAGGGAAGAATGCCACCTATCAAATCCACATACCACTATGCACAACACCAAGGCTTTTCCTAGGGATCTCCTATCCAAGTACTCATCCAACTGAATTCTGCATACTTTAATGTTTGAGGGGGAATGGATGCAGGTCACATTAATTAATAAATAAATTCCATTTTAATCCATACATAAATGCTTGTCGCAAACACAACCTGTAAAGTCTACATTAATCCTCAGTGGCAGATATTGTCAAAAAGGTTTTACTTTAACAATTTTCTCCTCT
The DNA here is from genome assembly GCF_011386835.1 of Chrysemys picta bellii. Classification (NCBI taxonomy): domain Eukaryota; kingdom Metazoa; phylum Chordata; order Testudines; family Emydidae; genus Chrysemys; species Chrysemys picta. The sequence continues at coordinate 10,585,103 of NC_088799.1, read as the reverse complement.
TCTTTTAGTATTTCTTCCATCCTGAAAGCTTTTTCTTCTAAACTCAATGTCTTCTCAGTCACAAACTTCAGTTTATTTGAAAGATTCACATTCTGGTCTTTAACATGGCTTAGCCTGAACAAAGTTACAAGGCACAATGGGTTAAAATGAAGGGTACACAAAAAACACTGCTAAAAATGTTTAGAGCAGTTGATTGAGAAGTAAATCTAATAAAACAATTCATTATATTCATCTAAAGGCATGTAACTGTGTAGAGTACTTAGGTCCATCTCAGACAACTGTTATGGACACTGTCTGTTATCACAATTTCAAAAATTAAATAAAAAATAAGATGACAACCAGGGCCCACACAGATTTTTTTCCCCCCTCCTCTGAGATGAGACTCACAGGGAGTATTTCAAGGCTATTTTGTCCAAAGAGTAACTAGGACAGTCTAGCTGTGTCACAAAATATCCTGCTAATTGACTACTTAAGTATCCAACATTATTTAAGGTTCCATATTTAAGGTATGAATAACTTGATCAAAGATCTGATTGTTACAGAATGTTATAAACTTTTTCTAAAAGTTTATCTTTCTTACCTGACATGTTTTTCCTGGATTTCTTTCTTCAGATTGGCCATTTCTGTTCTCAGAGATTCTAAATCAGAAGCAGTTCTGTCCACAGTGGCTTTTAAAGTATCCAGCTAATAAATAAATAAGTAAGTAAGTAAAAGGGATCACTTACTCTATTTTGTAGTGTGAAACATTTTAGTACATTTATAAACAATTAATTTTCAGAAATTTCACTTACTGTTAAGCATTACCAACACCAGAAACTGGATAATACTTTCTCTTGTAAGTACATAAATATTAACAATCCGCCACCGGTGCCCCATCAAAAATGTCAAAAGATTTGCTAGTGGTGATAACAAACCTGTATTTCTACAATGCAAAGATTATTCTAGATAGTTTTAAAGTGTTTTCTCTAAATGAAAAAAAAAATGGTCCAGATTCTCAATTTGTGTAAATTGGCAAAACCCATGAAATCAGATTGATGTACACCAGGTGAGAATCTGGCCCTATACATTTTAATTATTTAATTATCAAGAAGAAAGAATAGGACCAGATCCTGCAACTGCATCTGTGTGAGCAAACCCTGGTGCTTATGTGGAGTCCCAATTACTTCAATGAGGCTCCATATGGGCACTGGCAATGGTGTGAATCCAACAAAAGTGCTGGCCCAAACTTTGCTGATTGCACAACATTATTTTGGTTAAGTTAAGGGAGGATTATGAGGTACGAGGACACATAGACACTTCATAAAAATTAAACAAGTTTTAAGATGTATAAAGGGAAATATTTTTATGCCACACAAAATTAATCTGTGGAACTTTTTGCAGCAAGATATAATTGAAGTAAATAGTTCAACAAGAGAGTAATACTTAGCATTTTATACATTCCAACGTCTTTATAAACGTTAGCAGTTTAATCCTCAAAATACACCTTTGAAGGAGGGATGCAGGTATTGTTCCCATTTTTACAGATGTACCAACCAACCCACTACCCCATATTGCCTCTTTATTGGGTAGCTTTATGAAAATGAATAGTCTCTACAGTTATTTTAATTAGGACAAAATTACTAGGGCTGTCAGATCATTCTTCAGAGCATAAAATGGTGATCATCTGGAGAAGTGAAGAATTTTTTTTTCACCATGTTACAGTACTACAAAATTAGATGCATGATATGTGTGGTAAAGATGGGGAAAAACTAAGTGATTGGGCAACAAAATGGCAAATGAAATTTAATGTGGATAAATGTAAAGTAATGCACATTGGAAAAAATAACCCCAACTATACATACAATATTATGGGGGCTAATTTAGCTACAACTAATCAGGAAAGAGATCTTGGAGTCATCGCAGATAGTTCTCTGAAGATGTCCATGCAGTGTGCAGCGGCAGTCAAAAAAGCAAACAGGATGTTAGGAATCATTAAAAAAGGGATAGAGAATAAGACGGAGAATATCTTATTGCCCTTATATAAATCCATGGTACGCCCACATCCTGAATACTGCGTACAGATGTGGTCTCCTCATCTCAAAAAAGATATACTGCCATTAGAAAAGGTTCAGAGAAGGGCAACTGAAATTATTAGGGGTTTGGAATGGGTCCCATATGAGGAGAGATTAAAGAGGCTAGGACTTTTCAGTTTGGAAAAGAGGAGACTAAGGGAGGATATGATAGAGGTATATAAAATCATGAGTGATGTGGAGAAAGTGAATAAGGAAAAGTTATTTACTTGTTCCCATAATATAAGAACTAGGGGCCACCAAATGAAATTAATGGGCAGCAGGTTTAAAACAAATAAAAGGAAGTTCTTCTTCACACAGCGCACAGTCAACCTGTGGAACTCCTTGCCTGAGGAGGTTGTGAAGGCTAGGACTATAACAGGGTTTAAAAGAGAACTGGATAAATTCATGGAGGTTAAGTCAATTAATGGCTGTTAGCCAGGATGGGTAAGGAATGGTGTTCCTAGCCTCTGTTTGTCAGAGGGTGGAGATGGATGGCAGGGGAGAGATCACTTGATCATTACCTGTTAGGCTCATTCCCTTTGGGGCACCTGGCATTGGCCACTGTCAGCAGACAGGATACTGCGCTGGATGGACTTTTGGTCTGACCCATTATGGCCATTCTTATGTTCTTATTATACCTTCCTCTGAAGCATCTAGTAGTCACTGTCAGAGACTGGATACTGTTTAAGGGAAACAATTCAGCCAGCCATTCGAAAGCAACACTCCCTTTCTCAATGCTTCCTCCTCTGCAGCATTACCAGCCAAAGACCAAGCTCAGGATTCAAACGCCAATGCCCAGCACTGCATTGGCAATTGTAGACATTTTGTTACAACATAACAGTTGTACCAGAAAATGAAAGAGTTCACCATATATTTCTGCATTTTTGTTGTCACATTCATTTCATTAATTAAAAGTTAGGATTTTTTTATTTTTTACTTTTGTCTGAAGCATTTAGCCGCTATTACCTCATCCTGGAGTTGAACTCTATAAGCATCTTGGTTTTGGTAATCTAATCTGAGTTTGGCAGCTTGCCGGTCAGCAACAGAAATTCTCTTTTCATACTCCACGTTGTTCCCGGTCTCGTTTGCCAAAAAGCGAATCTTCTCTTTAATCACATCTTCTTTCTTTCGGATCTCCTGTCTTACCTGGGCTAATAACTAGCAGAATAAAAAAACATTTGAAGTGTTTTAAATAATGCAACAAGCATTGCTGTAAGCCTGTTACTCTTTGTTTTTGGCTATTGCTTTACCTTAAAAATGATTAATGGTAAAAAGAAACTAATCAAAATATACTTTAATGGAATAGTATGTGGCAACCTCGGTATTGCACCACCATGAAATAATTACCTTTGATATGTGAGTCACTGAACTCATATATAGCAACATAAAATACTGCAAATATTTTGGATAGGCAACTTCTATTCCAGTTATCTCTCTCAGTATTAAAAATCACCAGTATGGCACTGTAAACTTACATAGAACAGTGACACGCTCAGAGTGACAGGAAAGGAAGAGGCCATAGGCATAAACAGCATTTGAATTGACCGGAACAGGGGAGAGGGCGTAGAGGTTACAATAATAGTAATAATTAATAGCCATGACAAATGTTGACCAAGGTGTGTGTGAGGGTTTTAGCACTGCAGATTTTAGGAAATGGTGGATTTTGTTATTCTTAAAGAATAAATAAAAAGGCTTAGCAAGAACTTAGATATTGGTGACACAACAGTGTACCACAATTAATTTCCTGTTCTTTGAAAAGTGACGGCAAAAAAATGGCACCATCTCTCTTAGCTGATTCGGTCCCTATATTAAGAATCATAACTGCTTATTTTAATCACAAAAAGTAAATCAACAGGACTAATTGCAGAGTATGTGAGTAAAGAGAGCAGAATCTGGCCACTAGCAATTATGTGGCCTGCAGTACTAAAGAGCTCAAGTTATTCCAGCTAAGTTTCTACATTAACTCACATTCTAAATGATTCCTTCTGATTTTTTTCTCTCTTTATTATATTGTTTACTGTTAATATAATAAGAACAAATTCAAAATACTTTTTCCCCACAGAGCTCCCTAACCCAAATATGAACAACATGCAAAGCTGAAATTCCCGTTTTTCAGGGCAATTTCATACTAGCGAAAGCTAAGATTTAGTGCAGAGTCTTCTTTGGGCTTGTCTATACTTACCGCGCTGGTTCGGCGGCAGGCAATCGAACTTCTGGGTTCGATTTATCGCGTCTAGTCTGGACGCGATAAATCGAACTCAGAAGTGCTCCCCGTCGACTCCGGTAATCCTGCTCGCCGCGAGGAGTACGTGGAGTCGACGGGGGAGCCTGCCTGCCGGGTCTGGACGGCGGTAAGTTCGAACTAAGGTACGTCGACGTCAGCTACGTTATTCACGTAGCTGAAGTTGCGTACCTTAGTTCGATTTGGGGGTTTAGTGTAGACCAAGCCTAAGAGACATATGACACTTTTTCCAAAATCTGAAACTATCATATGAGGCTTCTGAAACGTTATAAAAATTCCACTTTGATACCCATGTTTATTTCTGCACACACTTCAAATTCTATACATATAAAACAAAGCAGAATGTGCATTATTTAACCCCTTCCATTATAACTTTTTTTTTCTAGCACAGAAATATAAACCTTAAGGCTCTAAGACACCGAGAAAGGACAAATAGAAGCAAGCATTAACTTGTAAAATGTAATCAAAACAACACTTTGAAAGGCTTTGTAAAAAATGCTACTGTTGATTCATGTTTGTAGCAAGTACTTAGGGCTAAACTCTGACCTTAGATAAGCACTAACGCCAACTGACCTTTATAGGGGCCACATATGCACATGAGGGCAGAAATCTTATCTGTCAGAAATCTAAAAATTAATTCCCCTATTTTCCCTTTGAATCATGTCCCAGACCTGCAAACACCCTCCACCCCTTTGCAGCCCACTATCCTTTTCTAAGAGGAATGGGTAGAAGTCTACCTGCTCTTAGTGCTGTTAAGACAAGACACAGGGATCATTATCAGAAGTTGCAAGGCACTCCAGCTCCTGATGGAAGACGGAACGTGAGACTGGAACTGAAAATTAAACCTGAGACTCCTGTATCGTAGTGCAGAAGAGTATCACTTAAGTTGAGAGGGACTTTACTTGACTTAACAGACACCCCTTTAAAACTAAGAATATTTATCAAAATGATGCGATGCAATGCAACTGCGTAGGTAATCTTCTGTAATATATCTTAAGTTTGAAACAGCTGAGTGAAATGGAAAGAGGAGCAATGCAGAAAGGAATATGATAAGGCCCATTATGTTTTTAATGTTCTTCTATTTGAGACAATAGCACAGTTCTCATTATTGGTGCAAGGTTAGGCCCACTATTTATATAAAGCAAACGCTGAATACATGGTTTACCAAAGCACAGTGATCTATTTCTTGATCTCTTTTCTGCATCTGCTCTATTGTACTTTCCCACTGTCTGATGAGCTCTTGCCTTTCATGGTGAACCCTGCGAAAATCTTCAGCTGCCTTATCCAGCTCTATCTGTAAAGAAGTGAAGCCCAATTAGCAATGGTTTCTCATTTTAAGAAGTACTTCAAATACGGAAAATAATCTTCATCTGCTTCATACACAAACCTGAGCACTTATGGTTTCTGTAAGCTCATTGTCAAGAATTTTGCGTTTCTGATTAGCTTCCATAGTCATCTTTTCTACCTGTTGGGTCAGCACCTGAAATGAAATGATTTAAGGACTAACATAGTTAATTAATTATAAATGAATACAAAGCTCTGCTACAGTTAAGTTGGGAGTTAATGAGACATCATCTATGTCGTGTTTGAAATGCATAAAAAACTAAGGGCCCAATCTTGTAAACCTTTGCTCATGCAAGCAGCCCCTACTCATAGAAATAGTCCCTTTAACATCAATGGGACTATTTGGGTAAGCTATGGTATCTGAGTTGTCTGTTCCTTCAATACAAATGGTAGTAAAATTAGCTTTAATTTGAACAGTGTGCAAAGAACACTTACTTTTTTCCTAAGTGATAAGCTACTTGAGAACCATCTATGAATTTTGAACTAGTTGCTTGATGAGTCTACTTTAGATTTAATATCAGTCTTTCATTTCTCTAATCAATTTTATTCAAATAGCCTTACTTTATCCTCACTGATATTAAGCAGTTCAGTTCTGGTTTAAACAGGAACATCTAAATTACTTGCACTCGTATTTTCAGAGGGTCATATGTCACAGATTTTTAGGATGAACTCCCTATTGAATTCAACATGAAGTTCTGTTTAAAATTTTATCCACAGTGACTATTGGCCATAATTAAATATTTATGTACTTTCAGGCTAAGCTTCAGCCTCATCCAGCAGAACAAACAAATTCTAAGAAGTATTAAATTGTGCATTTTAGCCCTTTATAAAAACAGTCACCTACATAACCTTTAAAAAAGAATTTAAATGAAGTTTTATTGGTGTGCTAAATGGAAAACAATCACAGATTAAAAGTGCTGTTGAACAAAATGTCTTGCCTCGCTCTCTGTCTCAGTCTACCTAATTTGATGACATGACAAAATCCTTAGCAGGGCCGGCTCCAGGCACCAGCTTGCCAAGCAGGTGCTTGGGGAGGCCGCTCCGGAGAGGGGCGGCACGTCCAACTATTCGGCGGCAATTCGGCGGACAGTCCCTCACTCCCGCTCGGAGCGAAGGACCTCCCGCCGAATTGCCGCCACAGATCGCGATCGCGGCTTTTTTTTTTTTTTTTTTGCGCCGCTTGGGGCGGCAAAAACCCTGGAGCCGGCCCTGATCCTTAGATGCTAAAAATGGCCTTATTTTCCTGTTGAAAATATACATCTTACAATGAATTTTTTTTTAAATGGTATATCTACATACTCTTAATTTCCCATCATCCTGTTGAGCATACTTCTGGATTGTGACTGCATCATTGTCTTTATGAGCTGATTCCTCTAACCAGGCCTCAAGAGCTTGCTGATCCCAGTTCATCTGGCATCTTAAGGCTTCCAGCTTCTGAGTGGCTTTGAATATATTATTCTAGAAAAGTTTGAGAGAAATTAAATTTTAAAAGTTATGTATTATCTTTCTAAGCACAAAATCAAAACAGACAATGCAAGTGGATAAAGACATTTATCCTAGTCTTAGGCATTTAGTGGTGTCCGAAGACCAGACTGTTGAGTGGATGAGTCTTTTTCTCTGGCAAATGTCTTCAATTTGAATAATGCCAGTATATGGTCCTGGCATTAAAAAGAACCAAGACAATTAAATTTCCACAAATCTAAAAAAGCAAAATTGTCTTAAACTGAGGTGAGTGAACCTTTGGCACAAGATTCCCATTCTAGTATCTGGAGTTAATACACACTTGGTGAGAAACTGATCCAACTCATCATTTAATGCAGTTTGCCCTCTCCCCCCCCAACCCAGAGCCAAATTTGGATTCTCTTACTCCATGAGTGGTGCCAATTGACTGAGACGGGACTTCCCAATGTGAGAGGGAATGGCAGAATCTGGCCTTGTACAGCCAGGAGGAGGATCTGGCCATTTTGAGCACCATAGAGAGTCAACAAAGAGGAAGAAAGCCAACCTGAAGGAATAAAAGTTAGCCTAATGGCTTGAAAAAAAGAAAAGACATAGTAAGCGACTGGTCCTCCAGTTCTTACTAACACAAAACTCTTAACATGTTCCTGAGCAAGGGCTGAAGGACTGGGTCATAAATATTTGTGGGATGTCACAGGCATTAGTGCCCCATCAACAAGTACTATTGTTAAAATTGTTGTCTTATGACCTCATTTGTCTAAGGCAAAAACACTTCTCATTGCAAGAAGAATAGTGATAAACAGAATAGGTTACATATTACAATATTCGTGAACCTTACTTCTTGACTATTTTTCTTTTCTCTTAAGGAAACCATCTCATTTTCCAGCCGTTGAATCTCTTTTTTGAGTCGTCCAAGCTCTCTCTCAGCAAGGGCTTTAAAGTGCTCTTCGGTTTCAATTTCATTCTCTCTGGCTCTGTAAAGAGACTATAGAATAATATAGTTCATTATTTTGCATGGAATCATTAACAGGCATTTAACACCCAATATTATTTTAATTATTTCACCAAAATCAGAACTCTACTAAAGGTAACACTGATATAAAACGATGAAATTTACATCTAGGGATTTTACAGAACTAAAATAAAAATGCGTATGGAGGCTTTTGAAATTCAGAGTCTGATTTTCACTGGTGTAAATTCAGAGCAACTCCACATACTGGTGTTTGGACTTAATATAAAAAAAAATCAATGACCTGTATCAAATGTTCTCAGATTAGCCTTCCCTATCTAGCTAAGTGATTCAAAAATATTTCATGCAAGATTCAGAATCCATTATTTCACTGTTCTATAGTTCAGAGCCAAACAACAGTACAGATAATCATATTCAAACTAGTCTCTCCATCATCATGTAGCTTTCTGTCTGAATCAGGAGGCAAAGCAGCAAAGAGTATTCTATTGTTTTGAGCTGAAATGGATTAGCTGACATAGATATTGCCACATGCCAGCTGGGTGCCTCTTTTTGTCTGGCAAAATTGCTTTAATATATTTTCCCCTATACAATACCCAATCTTTTACCTACTGGAAGTCCTTCTCTTACAGAAGGAGGAGCACATGGTGTTCTTCATCTCGATTGCTAATTAAAACTTGCATCTAGCACATTAAAACTAAGAGGTTGTTCAGCTGCAGGGAAGCCATCTATCAGCCTCTCAGTGCCCTTTCACATAGGTTGTATCAGTAGATTCATTATCTGAGTTTCTAATCAGACATCCATTTGAAATCATAGGCTGTGATTTAGTGATTTGGGGGGGGTCTAGCCTGACACTTCTTAAAGGGGTTCATTTTCAGAAAGTTCTGAGCACCTGCCTGTGAAAATTGGGCCCCTTTAAAGTGTGTGAAGTTGGGTATCCAAAAACAGAGGCACCCTAAACCACTAATCATTTGAAAATTTGAGCCTTAACTCTTAAACTCTATGACTAGTTATGTGGCTAAGGCCTGAAGGGACTACCAGCTCATCTAGTCTAGTATATCACAAGCCACCAACACCACCTCGCACCTGCACACTAAACCCAACAAATCAGGCTCCCTGCAAATCCGGTGGATTCTCCAGCAGTAGGGAATAGAAAATTAATTTTTGCCTCCTGAATGAGAAATAACCTTCACAGTGGATGACAAAGTGAAATCTCTGTGGAGACTCCATGAGGTTAGTCATATTTTTCATCATATGGAACTCTAAAGAACTGATATAGTGAAAATAAAGTTATGAAGCTGCTAAAAGCCTATCAGGAGGTCCCAGTAAAATATAGTCTGCATTTGGTGACTTTCAACAGATGCTCTTCAAATGCTTTAAGAAAGTGGTTAAATAGTACTCATTTTCACAGATGGGGAAATGAAGGCACTAAAGAGTAATGTCTTTCTCCAGATCACACAGCAAATTGGTGCCAGATTAGGGAACAAAGTCCAGAAATCTGATTTTGATCTGTCAAGGTAAATTTACAGTACAAATACATATCTCTGTCTGGCCCATGTCAGCTGAGCTCGGCTTGCAGAGCTTGGGCTGTGGCTCTGGAAAATTGCAATATAGACGCTCAGGCTGGAGTTAAGAGCTTTGGGATTCTGTGAGTGGGGAGGGTCCCAGAACTCGGGCTGGAACATCTACACTGCAATTTTACAGTTCTGCAGCCCGAGCCCAACTCAGCCCTCATACTGGTGTGAAACCAGTAACTCCATTGATTTGACTGGAGTTGTTCCTAATTTATAGTGGTTTAAGTGAGGTCAGAGGCAGGCCTCTGGTCTCCTGAGTCCCAGGCCCATGCTTTAAACAATAGAAAGTTACAGTATTTATTTATGGACCTTTTTAGAAAAACAACTTTTTTATATCATTAATGGTATCTCATACCAAGGTCTATGCTGGATCCCAATTTGGTCCGAGTCTAATTCAAGCTGTTAATATTGATCTAGAAAATCCTATAAGATTTGGGTTCTAGCTACTCAGAGACAGCCTCATTCCCTAACACGTGCGGTCACAACAGCTGAGATCCCTAGATTAGATGTATGAGGGATTTGTATGCATTTATCTGAAAATTTGGGCCCATATGTCCTAGACATATGTCTCTCAGAGTGTAAAGCAGAGTTCTCTCTCCCCTTATAGTCTTGTTTCACTTTTCAAGTCCAAGAATTAAGTCTCCATTAGCATTTGGCAATTAACCATCTTCTAATCAATACAAACATTTTCCTTTTATAATTTTTTTTTTCCAGATTGAAACAGTTTTATTTTTTTCCTGGGCCAGACTTATCTATCTATTGCTTCTGTAAGTACCCATTGCCAAACTATCCTAAAATCTGTCCCTCCAGGCTTCATTACATGCACAATCATTATTGTTTGCATTATTTATTCATTTTTAATTACCATAAAATAATATTTCTGAGACATGCCTTCACTTGTTTCCAAGGCAAGTACTGGAAGATAAGGCTGGGAGGTCTCTCATCAGTAGTAAAATGTATTCAGACAAATAGATATGAGTACAAACTAGAGAAAAATATCAGACAGAATTCTAAACGGGATAAGGAGGATCTACTAGTTACAACAATTTACCTGTGTAAAGTTGAATTCCTGTCTGACGTTTTTCAAATGTGATGTCATTGCCTCAATACGCTCTTCAAAGTCAGTCAACTGATTTTTTAGGTTTGCCTTTTCCTTCTGCAACTTTTGCAGCTGTAAACAAACAAAATCTACTATATTCAATAAACTATCTTCAAATAGCAATATATACTATTTAACAAGCAATACTTGCCTGTTTAAATTATATAAACTATATAATATAAACCACACAAATATAGACAATATACTTCACTTCTTTGAAAATGAAGAAAGAAAAATAAATATAGTTGGTCTAGATAATAAAAATCTGTTTAAAAAGTAATGCTACTTATGCCTTAAAAGATAACCCAATGTGACATGCAATTATGTTTATCATTTATTTATATAGCATCGTTTATCCAAAGGCATCCTAAATAAGTGATTATACAAAGTATGGCTCTGCTCTTGCAATTGGATCTTCCAGTGTTTAACAGTAAGTGCTTAGCAATATTACGCAACAGTTTAAGGCAGGAAACGAAGAAGAATATGGCATCCAACTGAAATTACCAGGGGCCAGAATGTAGTTACACATGCTGTTGTTCATAGTCATTGTATATAACAGGTGTGTATCATCATCATCCTTCTCTATGCAAGGTACAAGTCATTTTAACTAGTGCAAAGTGGGTGTGAAACCTTTATTTTTCTAATTTTGTAGCACATTACACCCACTGTGCACTGGTGTAAATAACTGCACGAAGTTTAGGGTAATGGTGAAACAAGCCCATGTCCTGAGAGATCACGAGATCTGTGCAGGAAGACTAATAGGACACTGTGAGGTTATAAGAATGTCCCTGCATGGATCAGGACCTCAGTAAAGAACAGGTGAAGATGACAAACACGGGACCGGCCTAGAAGTGGGGAAGGATAAAGAGTTTGTCCAGGACATCACATTAACCCTACTCCTCTTGTGAAAAACGCCATGGGAGCTTTACCTGTGGGTAGCCCTTGGGATTTATAGCTCAGCTATCAACGGGTGCCTCCAGTAGCACAGCACCATGCTGGCCCATTGGGTCAGTACATAGACGGAAGAGTAGCATTAGCTACATGAGCCGCCGGTGGGGTTGGGGGGGTCTCTGTCCTGGGATAGATTCTCCCCTAGGGAACCCGAGGTGGGGTGTTGGGGGGGTGTTTCCCATCTAGTGCTGATGGGGGCCCTAGCCTAGGAGGCGGGGAGGGGTTCCTACCCCAGTGAGGAGGCAAGGGGATGATTCATGTCCCCCCCACTTCCCTGGGGGGATGGGGAAAGGGCTCGTGTTCCGCCCCGTCCCCCGTTAGGGGCAGGAGCCATTCATGTCTCCCTCCCGCTCGAGGGGAGGGGGATCCGTGTCCCTCCCTCGCTGGCGAGTCGGTCGGGGAGGCTTCAGTCCTCCGGCGGGGGGTCGGGTTCATGCCCCGCGGCTGGTGAGCCGGGGACGGGGGGCGGTTCGTGTCCCCCTGTCGGGCTGCAGCCTCCCCACTCACTTCCTCTTCCAGCGCCTTGTTCTCCGCGTTGGCCACGGGGACGGCGAACCCATCGTCCCAGTCCAGCTCGGCCAGGACCGAGGCGGAGGAGCCGCTGTCGGTGCCGCCACTGCTCATGCTGGGGCGGTGGGGTCCCTGCAGCCCCCTCGGCTCCGGGTCCCTGGCACAGGCTCCGCCGCCAGCTCCCTTAGCAACGGGAAGCCCTTGGTTACGGACCAAACAGGAAGCCAGCAGCGGGAGGGAACCCGATTTCCGGTCACACACTTCTCCCCTCCCTTCCACACGCGCCCACCCTGCTCCCTCCAGCCCCCCCTTCCGATCTCCCCCGCCCCCAAGCCCGCGCCACCCCCCTCCCCCGGGCACTGCCTGGTCCTCCTGTTGCAGGGAGTTCCGTGACCCCCGTGCTGAGGAGGTAGGGATTTGTTACCTCCGCGTGGGGCCAGGAAGGTTCCTGTGGACCCCCCCCCCCCGAAGGCAGGGGAGGGGTTGTGTTCCTCCCCCCCACACTCACACACAGTGGGGGGTTCATGCTGGAAAGTTGGGGGGATGCCCCCCATAATGAGACGGGTTTGGTGCTCCCTGATAAAAAATCTGAGGGGTTCATGCCTCCCCCCATTGTGAGGGTCAGAGTCAGTCCCTCGTTGGGGTCTTTGCTCTCCCCCAAGCCAGTGCCTTGGTTCTTTGGTGGTGGATTGCCTCCCAGTAAGAGAGGGAAAGGGGAAACAAATCATATTAAATAGGCGCATTTAGGGTTGGCTTGGTGGCTCTTGAGGTGGTAGTGCCCTGTGGGTGTGGGGTGTGTGAATGTAACCCACACACCTGCTGAGTGTGGTGTTCTGTCCCCTCTAGTGGCACCAGGACCACTTAGAGCAGGAATCGGCAACCTTTGGCCCATGGCCCGGCAGAGTAAGCCCCCTGGCAGGGCGGGCCGGTTTATTTACCTGCAGCGTCTGCAGGTTCAGCCGATCGCAGCTCCCACTGGCTGTGGTTCACCGCTCCAGGCCAACAGGGGCTGCGGGAAGCTTCGCAGGCCGAGGGATGTGCTGGCCTCCGCTTCCCGCAGCCCCCGTTGGCCTGGAGTGTCAAACCGCAGCCATTAACCTCTAAGTCAGGGATCAGCAACCTTTGACACGCGGCCCGCCACAGTAAGCCCCCCGGCGGGCCGGTTTGTTTACCTGCCGCGTCCACAGGTTTGGCCGATCGCAGCTCCCACTGGCCGCGGTTCGCCGCTCCAGGCCAATGGGGGCGGTGGGAAGCTTCGCAGGCTGAGGGATGTGCTGGCCGCCGCTTCCCGCAGCCCCCATTGGCCTGGAGCGTCGAACCGCGGCCAGTGGGAGCTGTGATCGGCCAAACGGACGCAGCAGGTAAACAAACCGGCCCGCCAAGGGGCTTACTCTGGCGGGCCGCGTGTCGAAGGTTGCCGATCCCTGACTTAGAGATTAATGAATCTGCTCTACAGTCTTAGCTAGGGGCCAGTTGGCTTTTAGCTCATGCAGTAGGCAGGGGTTCTCAACCTGGGGATCAGGAGGTTATTACAGGGGGGTTGCGAGCTGTCAGTCTCCACCCCAAACCCTGCTTTGCCTCCAGCATTTATAATGGTGTTAAATATATAAAAAAGTGTTTTTAATTTATAAGGGGGGGTCGCACTCAGAGGCTTCCTATGTGAAAGGAGTCACCAGTACAAAAGTTTGAGAACTACCTCAGTAGAGGCTCATGCACTAAGCTCTAGAGGTCTCAGGTTCAATCTCTACATGAGCAGTCCAGATTCAGCCCCACAACTCTTTGACCTCCCAGGGCCATCAGGAGCTGGGTGTCCTGCACAGAGGTGGTTTTCAGTTTTGGAGATTAGAATGTCGGAGGTTGTACCAGTGCCTTCTACTAGCTGGACTATCACAGCTATATGTGAATCTGCACGTATATGAGAATCTTCCACGCAACTGGCTGGCTTTCAAAGTGTCTATAAATTCTACTAATGGAACAGCTAACAGCAATTCTTCTTGTTCTCAAGTGGCAAACGCTTGTATTATTATAAATGTGCCCAAAAGTTTGTTAGGTGCCTCCCGTAGCAGAAAGAAGAAAATGGAATTAAATTAAAAGCGCCTGGCCCCAAGCACTTTACAGATTAATTTTGGGAAATGATGCAATGAGAGAAATAATGTGACAGTAGAGCAGGAGAGGGAGGGAGGATGGGGCAACAGTAAGATTACATACTTACTCAGAGAAGTTAGTGCACAGCACAGCATAATAAAGCACAGAGTTCTTTTCATGAGATATATAGACACAATGAATAAGAAGACTAATAGCCAACTTGTAGGAATCGTGAAAGAAGTGGATCTTCAGGAGGAATTTAAAATGAGAGGGTAGAGGCTTTGCAGACCAGCTTGGGATGGTATGCCATGCATCTGGGCATGGAAGAAAGCATGGAAAAGACTGTGGGAGAAGTAGACAAACATGTCAAGGCTTCCATTATTCAGTGTAAAGGGGCATATCAGGGTCCTGTTTTCCTTACTTGTGTTCCACATTTTGTCAGGAGCAGTGAACCAGCAGATGTGAAAGTTTACATTTTCCAAATGTGTAGCAAGGCATGCTTTTGGCCTCCACATGAATAATTCCACCACATCTTGCTGCACCTCCTGCCCTTTATGCCATTCTGGCTCTGGAAGTCATAATTGAACCCATGAAGTCCCCGAAGTGGCAGTAAACACAGAGAACAAAAAGATGCCACCCAGAGCAGTAGACATGAGCAAAACCATGCATTTAGCCAATCAATTTCATTATCGCCAACCCCAAAAGTTAAAAAATCGTGACTCAGACCCTCCCCCCCCCCCAAATCATGAGATGGGTCCCAAAATCATGAGTTTTTTTTTTTTTAAAGATACTGTGTTTTTTGGTCTCTTTAACAGGCAGCCTGCCCCATTAAGGGCCAGTAGGCCTTGGATCAGTCTGCTCTGTTCAGTTATCCCTGCCATGCTACACCTGTAAAGGACATGAAACTTAAAGGAGGAAAGCCCAGCATTTCAGAGCTGAGCAGCAGTGATCTATTAAATGATATATTGGTTTTGACAACAGAATTAGAAGGTAAAGGCCGACTGGGAAGAAAACAGAATTAGCAGGTAAAGGCTAACTGGGAAGAAAACAGATTGACTGCTCCTATCTAAGGGAAGGAAGCCTGGCTGAGGGCCAGGAGCTGTGTGAGGACTGTGGCTAACTAGAGCCTGTTGTGAGGGTGGGTTTAAACTGAATTGTTGAATGGACTAATGCCCAGGAGACAGGTGGGGCTTGCGTGTAAAGAACGGCTAGATGCTGAGCCTGGCTCGGCTGAAGATTCCTTTGTTTTGTGCTTTTGTTGTCCTTGTAAGGACTCTTTTGCCCTGGAAGGTGTAGAACTTTCCTATGAGGGCAAGTCACCTGTATGACAGGAGTAGGCTGAAGATCCTTGTGGGGAAGCTGAAGTGGAAGTGCTGAAATGCTGTGTGTCTCGGGTGAGTCTCTTAGTCTGTCCTTTAATTTTTGAACTCCTCCTGCTCACCCATAGTGTGTATGGGACAATTAG
The DNA here is from genome assembly GCF_011386835.1 of Chrysemys picta bellii. Classification (NCBI taxonomy): domain Eukaryota; kingdom Metazoa; phylum Chordata; order Testudines; family Emydidae; genus Chrysemys; species Chrysemys picta. Next base: position 10,569,357 of record NC_088799.1, on the reverse strand, counting down.
GCCGTCTTCACTAGGAACTCTTTGCTGATATAGGTATACCAGTATACTATAGAGGCTAAGCACTCCTAGGCCAGGTCTACACTTGGGGCTTTTGCCAGTACAGTGATGTCTGTCAGGGGTGTGATGAAATATGTTCCCTCAGGCATTTATCAGTAAAGTACTCTGAGTGTAGACCTGGCATTAGTGTTGCCAAATCTCCCAAATTTATCAAGAAATGTGACATCGCCGTCCCCCGATGGTGCCTCATTGGCTGCCTGATGGTGAGGAGCTTCCAGCTAAACCCTAACATTCTAAATAATTAATTTGGTGTCAATTCATACTACAACTACCTAGCAGTTAATTTTGTCCTGGGATCCTACATCAGTTCAGCCCCACCAGTCTCACTTTTCCTCCTGCTGCAGCTCCTGGTGTTCTTCACTCCTCTCCCACACTAGGGTGGGGGCTGCAGCAGAGTCATCTTCTCCAGCTTCACAGGCCTGGTACTGCAGGGAGGTGGAGGAGCAGAGGAGCCGTCCCATTGTCCTGGGAAAGCAGAGCTGTTACGGCGCTAGGCTCTTTCTGCTCCCTTTGGTGTCAGCTCCTGAGAGGAAGTAAGGAGAGCTCAACCAGTTTCCTTCAGCAGCCCTAATTGACTGCTCTTCCAAAGGAGGCAAGCAAGTGGGGAAGGCAGCCAAACAGAGGGGATTTTCTTAGACAGAGCTGAAATTCACTACAGGACTGGAGCTTCTGTCCTCATCCCCAGACTGGCTGCAGCCTTAGCCAAAATCCCTTGACTCACGAAATCGAGAGTTGGCAACATGGCAGAAAACGTGGAAGAGATGGCTGATTGCTATAGAGATCATTTAATTAAATAACACTTCCTTTCCATGGGTTGTTATGAGAATTAGTTAGATAATTACTGGGGGAGCTGGTAACCATTTACTGTTAAGGTTTCTTGACACTTCTCATTATAAGACCCTGTTTTCAGTTGCTTATAACTTTGCCGAACTTTAACTGTTTGGGCTTGAACCTTCCATGCTGTGTGTCTGCCTCAGGCTGATTACTTTTTGAAAAATTCAGCCCAAATGGTTCATTTGTTTCCAAGAACGAGGCTGGGGGTAAAATATGATATGCCCATTAAAAAAATTTTTAGTGACCCTTTCTTTGAAAAGCTTTAGCACCCTCATGCTTTGGAGCAGACATAGTTGCCAACTCGATGGGTGCTCTGGAGCTAGAGTACCTACGGAGAAAAAATGGTGGGTGCTGGCAACCAACGGCAACCCCTCTATCAACTCCCCACGCAGCGCCTCCCACCTGCCAGCAGGCCCCACGGATCAGCACCGCCTCCTGCTCCTTCCCTGCACCTCCTGCCTGCCACTAACAGCTGTGTCGCAGTGGGCAGGAGGCTGGGAGTAGGGGGGAGGAGTGAAGATGTGATGTGCTCGGGGGAGGGGGTGGAACTGGGTGGGAAGAGGCAGGGGTGGGGTTTTGGGGGAAGAGGTGGAGTGGGGGCGGGGCCTGGGTCAGAGCCGGGGGTCAAGCCGCCCCCCAGCACTTTGGAAAGTCGGCGTCTGTGGGAGCAGGGATTTGAAAATTGTCAGGGATTTGCCTTTTGCCATTCCCATGAAAATCTAGCCATATTTGGTCAAGCTATGAGCCTCTGAAAAATTGCAGTTTGTACATGCTCAGGAGAAGCTCCTTAGATTTTGGCAGCTAAATCCCCAAAAATTAATTGGAGGTCTAGGCTGCTGTGGGCTGTGCCAGGTCTGGCTGCAGGCGCCCAAACTGGGCGCAGGGAGACCTTCTCTCCTGTGTTCTCAGTGATCCCCCTGCGGGGCCTAGGCAGCATGGAGGAGGAAGCTGTCACAGAGTTGGGGCTCTGCAGATTTTGCCCACCTGCCACCTGACAGGCAGATGTAGAACTGGGGAGTCTAGAACCCCAGGGAGACGGGACTGGAGATTTTAAAAACAAAGCAAAACTCTGTTTTGATTCTTCCACAGGAAATTTCGCGTTTGACTTTTTGTTCCAATTTGGAACATTTTTCCCCCCAGAAATGTGACATTATTTAAAGGACTGACGTGCCAGTTTTCATACAGCTTTAATTGTGATACAGTCTTTAAGTACATGATCATATTCTATTTTTTCCGTAGGAGGCCTGCCTCATTCAGTGGACAGGTTATACCTGCTCTTGGAATCACTCAGGATGGTTTATTGAAGGAGGCTGTTGTTTGTAGGATGTTTGCTCTATTTGTTGCCGAAATTGAAAGCTGTGAAGTGAATGAGGCAGGGGACTGCAGGAAGAGAAAGGATGGTCTCAAGGTGAAGGCAATTGAATGCTCCCCTGGAAAACTGCATTCTATCCCTGCCTCTGCCACAGAGTTCCTATGTGATGCTAGGCAAATCACCTAAACCAAACTTTTCACAGATAGTCACTAAATGTGTGTTCCTCATTTTTGGGTGCCCAACTTAATACATTGGGGACTGATTTGCAGAAGTGCTGAGTGCTGAGATAGCTGCAACTGAAGTCAATGTGAGCTATGCTTTGAACACTTAACGTGTTCTGTAATGCTAAGGCATCTCAAATTGTCCGTCTAAAATTAGTGGACATTTTTAACCTTTATCTCTCTGGACCTCAATTCACTGTCTATAAAATAGGGTGTTGTGAAAATTAATGAATTTTTGTGAAACACTCAGATATTATGAGGAAGTTTATAATTCTGTCCTCAGAGCAGGGTTTGAATAGTGTGCAGGGAATAGGGGGAGGCACACACTGAATAATTAAAAGAAAACAAGCTATTAAATAGCTGCTCATGAACTGAGCACCATTCATCCTCTGCATTGAATGAGACAGGGCCCCCATGGAAAAAAATAGTATCCGATCATGTAATTCAAGTGCATAGACACAAGGAAGCTGAATTAAGGTTGCACAGGAAATTGTAATTCTGGAATTTCCTAATTTGCTTGATATTGCAACCTTAGTAATGTTCTTTTAACATAGCTTTTGTGTGTGTATTATTTATATAGTGCCTTAAAAATATAATATGCGAAATCAGTGCTAAGTATTATTCCATGATATCCATGGAAATTCCATATCTATGGATTTATCTGAGCCCTGATGCTGTCTAAATACATCACTATAATAAGCTTTGGAGTGTATGACTGTTTTCTACCTTTGCCTTATGGAAATATATTCTGTACATATCTGTCATGCATTTATACTCAATATATTAATCCAGTAGATGGTGCTGCATGTCTATATATTTCAGTGTTTGTTTGTTTTTTAACAAGAACTCAGTTGTCAAGCTCCTCTGTTTAAAATGGAGAGTGTGATTCCTAGTGAAAAAAACAAATAGAAAATGCTTCCTTGCTGGTAAAAACTATGGGTGCTGTATTAGAGCTTTATGGAAGAAAAGAGAAGTAATTTTGAACAAAATAAGACTATAACTTGACAAACAATTTCCCCAGCTTATTCTCCCTCTGAAATGATTGAATCTTTGGTTACACTGACCACTGTGTTCATTTGTTCAAAATATATAACTGCAAAACCACAGTTATTCGGCTTTGTAAAGATTTCAAGTTTCTATTGTATCTAATAAAAATCTAGTTTTAGACTTACTGATTTTGATTATGTTCAGTGCATTAAACTGCACATATGCATGAAAATAAAGCTTTTCATGATGGTTTGGCTTCCGATAATGACTATGGAGGTAAATTTGTTACCTGTAAACAGAGAGAAAAAACAAATGTGTAGACATTTCTTGAAAAATGTCTGCAGTCTGTATAGGTCAGCAGGAAAAACAATATCTTATTTAAAAGGCTGTTGCCTACTTTTAAGGGCATTTAAAATTAAATCTGGAGAGTATTTTAAACCAAAGCTACAGGATTGCAAGTTAATAAAAATAAACCAAAAGATAATATATTTTACATATGGCTCCTTTCATGTGGTGACCTCAAAATGCTTCACAGCACTCAGGAAGGGAAGTATTTTTAGACCTGCTTTACAGATGGGTAAACTGAGGCGGTAGGAAAATGAAAGAAGCCAAGAATGGGAAAATGAAATTAAGGGGAAAGCAGGAATGAGAAGAAGAATAGGAGGATATGAGAGTATAAATGCAGGGCTGACACTGCAAAGGTTCTGGCATTGTTATCTGATTTGAGATGAATATAAGTAAATATGAGGGATCAGGAAGAAATTGTGGTAATTTCTGCTTGTATTAACTAAAAACATTATTTCTTTATTGCACCCTGTAACTCCCTCCTTGAGTAGGTAGAAACCGATTGCACCATAAAGTGATGTACTCAATATCCAGAATCGTTGTGGTATCAATTCTAGAACGTGCATTAATTGCTAGTCAATGAATGAAATCAAATTGGTACCAGCTTTTATTTCTTCCATAATAAAGAGAATCTGGACCAAAATCAAACACTCTTGAACACTGTGGAAGTCTGGATCTGGATCTGGATCTGAACTTTGTGACCCAATCCCTCTCTACTCTATGATGGTCTCCAGTAGAATCTCTGAGGACTGGTCTACGCTTAAGTTTTTCTGGCATAGCTGTGATGGTTAGGAGTGTGATGTATATTTTGCTGACATGGCTATGTGGCCAAAAGCCCTAATGTAGACAGAGTTAAATCAGCATAACTGCACTTTTATCAGTGTGGCTTGTTTCATTTAGGGATGGTGGAATAATTATACTGGTGTAGGCTCCAGCTTTGCCAGTATACGAGTGTCTACAGTAGCAGCACTTTCCCAGTATAGTATATTGATTTACTTTCAGCAGTGAGGGGCTCGTAGTTCAGACATGACCTTAGTTATGGCTAGGAAAGTAGAGAACTGTCTTTATAGCCCCTGTTAGCGTCGGCCAGTTGAGGGCACCAAGACCGCAGTCAGATCTATGCCCAGTGATAAGGTGGTACATTTTCAAAACATTATTCAGAAAGTGTTCACGTAAAACCCATTGCTAGGTTTTATTTAATAACCTTCTAACCCCCACGCTCTCTCCTCCTCCGCCCCTGTGTTCCTCTAATGTCTTTTACAGCTCTTGCTGCACAGCATGAAGCCTTAGAGCTGTATTCATCAATGACTCACACCCTTGCTTAGGGGCCAATTTTCATAGAAGCTATATAGGAAAATCTTGAAATGCACCTCTCCCATGCAGTGCACAAAATGATTTTTGTATTCATTACTCTTCTAAAAGGACTTGTTGCCCTTTGGAAATGTGCAGTTATTAGTTATATGTGTGTGTGCATGTGCAGAGCTTAGAGGCCACGTTTGAATGCTCTAAAAATAAAAATGTATCATCATTATTATCATTGACACTAGTCAATTGAAAGGTAACTACAGACCTGGTTAAGTTGAGTGGCAGTAGGCAAATGCAGAGGAGTTAGGACTCATCTGGTTTAGGTTAACAAATACCATAGACTCTTAAGCACTAAACTTATTAAAAAACATTCTCACACCTGATAATGATTAGTATCCTTGTCCGGAGTTTTAGGAGGGAAGCCAAAGACTGACTATAGGAGATTGAACTGCTCTCTCACCACTAGAAATTATTCCTCAAGGTCAAGGTTAAAGCACATTTCTGAAGCAGTGAGGGGAAACTTACTTCTTTCACTAAAAAAGCCATGTGTTAGAATTTACCCACTCAAGCACTTAACCCTTGCTGACGACCGCATCATGAAAATGGTTAGCCATAACAATATTTCTGATAGATCACTTTTGACAGGGAGGGATTTTTGTATTAAAGAATTGTAAACCATAGAAAAATAGTTATTTATGCAGAGGTGGCTATCTTACTGCAGAATTACTTTTAGCAATTTTGGAGAAGAGACAGAGAGCTTGATTCTCCACTGCTTTGCACAATGTGTTGTTGTGTACACCTGTACAAAGTGGGCCTGAATCACCACAGCATTAATCTAGTTACTCCTCTGTAAACAGGTATAAAACTGGAGTAATACAATGGTGATTTCTGATTGGGTTGCATTTGACACCTGCTTTGCACTGGTATAAATGACAATGCAAGGTACAGTCAGTGAAGAAATAGGCCCTGGTTGAGATAAAGACTGATACATCATGTTTATCCAGAGTAGCATTGGTGTTCCTGTTCAGTAATTCCATTTATTCAAACACCTTTATTCATAGTCTAGACAGATTTGTAGAGTGTTTTGAGGTTCATTAGCACTAATGACAGGTTTCAGAGTAGCAGCCGTGTTAGTCTGTATCCGCAAAAAGAAGAACAGGAGTACTTGTGGCACCTTAGAGACTAACAAATTTATTAGAGCATAAGCTTTCGTGGACTACAGCCCACTTCTGCATCCGAAGAAGTGGGCTGTAGTCCACGAAAGCTTATGCTCTAATAAATTTGTTAGTCTCTAAGGTGCCACAAGTACTCCTGTTCTTCTATTAGCACTAATGTGGCATCTTCCAATAAAGAATCTCAAAGCAGTTCATAATCATTAATTGATTAAGCTGTACTATATTTTTGTAGGTAGAATACCTGATAAGGCCACCTTGAAAGTGAATCTAATGACTCACCATAGGCTACACAGCAATTGTTGGATGCAGAAGTAGAACCAGGTTTCCTGATTCTCGGTCAAATGCTTTAACCACTCGACTATGTTGCTTCTTGTGCTCTTTTTAGTTCCAGTATTTCAGGTTGTGATTATAAACGTACCAATTACTTTTTCTGTTTTTTCAACAGAATGAGATACTTCTCCTGATTTGGGATGTGTCTGACAGAAATTCATTTCTGTACCCGGGCTGCTCTGGTGAGTTCTTCTGGGACCTGTGTTACAAAGATCTTTTGGGAATTAGCTATATACGTTCTGCTCTTTACCTAAATGAGTGCAGCTACGGCAGCCTTTCTGCTTGGCTGAACAGTTTCCTGCATTTCAAAATAGCTAAAGAAGCCGCACACTATTCCTATTTATTTGTATTACAATAATATCTAGAAGTCCTAAGCCCCATTGTGGGTACATATAAATAGCAAGACAGTCCCTGCTCCAATGAGCTTACTATGTAAATAGACAAGACATACAATGGGTAAGGGAAAAGGGAGTATTATTACCCTCATATTATAGATTGGGAACAGAAAACTTAAATGACTTGCCCAAGATCACACTGGAAGTCTGTGGCAGAGCAGGGAATTCACCCCCAGTCTCCTGAGTCCCAGTGCAGTTCCTTAACCACAAAAACATCCTACAAAAGAAAATGAATGGTTTAAGAGGGCGAAGACTGCTTTTGTAAAATGCACAAATCAGCTACCAGAGGGGGAAGACCTAGATATTTTAGTCACTTTGAACAACAAACCTACACCTACCAGATATACAACTTTAATACTGAATTATTGCAAATGGATATACTGAAAGTTAATGAAGGGGAAATATAGGGTAAGGCAGTAAGGAAGCATGCTGTATGATAGCTTGTCACAGTTGAACAGTGCATACTGTAATTTTGTGTGGAGAATAAAGCCTGTGCTATTACGAAGCTGGATTCTGAACTCTGCCAGGCTAACATAGCGAATGTGCATCCCTTGCATGTAGCCCAGGAAGATATAGTTTGCCCTTCTTGGCTCTCTTGCTGTTAACATTAAAGGAATTGAAGGCGACGCTGCAGAGAGGTGGGTGGGTTTTGTCCTCTGAGCTGCAACACTCCACGTAATACCAGGGTAAGTTTCCAGACAGTATTATTTAGCTACTGCCAATCACCTGCTTCCCAGCACAAGTTTGCCTTCCTCCCCTTATGTGCAAACTTGGAGACAAGAATTATTACTTGCTATTTACTTTGGGAAACAAATTGTGCCCTATATGTGAAAGTAATTGCTGTTGTGTTTACGATGTAGCTGGTACCCAGTTATTCGATAACATAGTATGTCCATCCCATATAGAATACAGATCATTGTAGTGGGTTCTACAAACCCCATACTGAGCATAGATAGAGGAGGGAGGAGAGTCTCTTCTGTTTACAAGCAAGCAGCTTGATCACAACCCCACGCAGTTGCCAGAGCTGCCAATCATGGAGGCAGGCAGCCACAGCTTCAACCAATAGAGGAAACAAGGCCGGGGAGAGTAAAGAGAAGAAAAGGGAGGCAGAAAGTCCTGGGACAGAAAAGGGGTGACAGCTGTGCCCCATGCTGCCTCCAAGAAAACAGCCAGGAGAGTGAAATGCTGACAGGGCTGAGTGAAGGGCTGACAGATTTAATTGGAGTGAACCGACCTAACTGAGAATAAACTAAGGAGAGTCAGTCAGGAGAAGCTGAGACCCCTTGAGAGACCACACTAGGAGACGATGACAATCATACATGCATTTAAGTCATGAATGCATTATACCCCCTTATATAGCATGGCACAATCAACCAAGTGGGGGTTGCCTTCCTGTGCAACATCAAGGATTGTCTCCTGTCAGAGGCAGGATGCCAGACTGAATGGACAAATAACCTGATCTAGTGTGGCAAATCTTGTAGTACCATCAACACCAATTCAAATGGTTTTACTCATTTGGACGTGATTGAGCTGGGAGGCTAGTGCTTTCTATAACCATGGTAATGCTGTATCATACTCTACAACCTTAGTCCAAATAAAGGGTCATATCCCCTCCTATATTTCCAGGGAATAGTGATGAAAGGGGTGCAAAATTCATTCCTTTAGGCTAAAATCTGACAAAGAGAGGCAGTGTATTATCAAGTCCCTTACCCTCAACTATCTTCCTACATATCTCTGTGAACTGAAGTTGGATGTACGGCTGGATGCTGAGAGTGGGGGTGTGGCAGGGCTGAGGGAGAACCACCAAGACATTTTCTACAGTAAAAGCCATAGGGATTTTCCCTAGTTAATTAATGTTTATGTAACAAACAGTGGCTGCACACATGCAGACACTATGGTTGTCAGTAGGCACTTTCATCACCCAAAGCTCATACCCATATCACTTGTGCTAAAGGAGCAATTGATTGTTAGCAAATATCAGGCTGGCCCATAGTAGCATCCCACAAAAGGAGCCCTGATCATATGTTCTAAGCCAGTGTGTTACACTTATGTTAGATTATGCCTATCCTTTTCCTAAACAAAATGAAATTAAACCCCAAATCAAACAAATGATATGTATGATCCTTGATCTGACTTATACTGCTTTATTTGCACAAAATACTCCTTCTTTGCCTGTATTATTGTCTATTTAGATTGTAAACTCTTCAGGGCGTGTGTCATTCCTTCTTACCTCTGCAAGGGATCAAGTTCACTCTTGGCACCTTGCAAATAGGGCTAGTTTTTTCAGAGGTACTAAGCACCCACAGCTCCCATCGACTCTGAAAATCAGGCCTCTAACCAATATTAATTAATTTACAGAAACTCCTTCTGCAGGCTTTTAAATCACCTTTGAAGGAGGTGCAGGATGGGCCAGCCCAGGGCAGGGAGGCTGAAAGAGTCATGGTGCCATGAGGAGTCTGAAGATTACCACAGAGTTTCTGGCATCTCTGTAGAGAAACACTGGCTTTCAACAAATATAGGTTTTTACTGTATCTGGTGAGATTTGTGGGCTAGAAAAACCACACAGCTGACCACTCCATGGCCAAGAACCTCCCAAACCAAGAATAGGATGCAGCAAAAACTCTGCAGCTATAACGCAGTAAATTTATAATGTGTTCATGGCTTCCTCTGTATAGTATGCAAGGCTGGCTCTAAACCAAATGGTGCCCCAGACAAGGAGCGTCTTCAGCATTCTCCCCTCCCCCCCTCCCCCCGCATTTGTTAAACTTCTGAATATCTTATTTTTATTGAATTTGCAGCCCGTTTCACAACTTTGATGCATGATTTGCATGCATGATTTATCCCTGTCATATAAGATGATACATTTTCACGCTGGGATCTGTAAATCTGTATTTATTCATACCATATATAAGCAAATAAAAAAATTCATTTCCTCTAAGCTTATAGAAACTTTTTAATTTTAAGAATAACTGAAATGTACTAACATCAAGAAATTGAACTGTGCACCAACATTGGACAGTAGTAAATATTGTTACAATAGGTGACAGCCTTAGAATGTTAACCCTAGTCCTGTAGGTCAAAAAGTCGCTTTTCTCGCCTTTGCCCTCGCCAAATGAAGCACAGTGTCAGATTTTCAAGTGATAAAGTAGCAAGCGACGTCAGTCTCTTGTTGGTCATCGTCGATCGAAGATATGTTTTAGTGAGCCTGAGCTTAGAAAAGCTGCGTTCGCCACTCATGACTGTGACCGGCAGCGTGAGCACAAGCCTCAAAGCTATCCACACATTAGGAAAAGTGTCCTTCAGCTCTGCATTATGAATGAATTGGAGAACTTGGAGCTTCCTGTGATGCAAAACGTCTCGGATGTTGTCCAATTCGACACAGAGATCTTTATCATTGATGTCCACACATTCCACATGTGTCACGTCCGGTGAAGGTTCATACAATTATTCAAAAGTGTTTTTCTGTCCGCCAGCAGCTTATTAAGGTCATACAACCATCCCCAGGTCTTTTTGTGGTGCTTCATTTGTCCAAACCTTTCTTCAATGGGCACTCGAGCAGCGTTAATGAGCGAGCAAAAAACCTCCCTCTTGAATTTTTCTTCCGAGCTTACCATCACCTCATTTCTGCCCTCATAACCAAACTGTGTCTTCTTCCGATGAATACGAGTTTCCTTGAAGACAGGCTCAACTCTTAAGTTTTCCACCATTTCTTTGGCAGTAGTGATGGCATCTTCAAACTGGTTGTCTCTGTAGGTCACAATGAAATCAAGGCAGCTTCTCATCAAAGTAGCAGTGGTCGCGATGTTCATTGACTGAGTTTGTAATGCCTTGCTTACAATGTTTACTCGGAACAGGCTATCATGCAAAACCACAATTGAGGCCAGAAATTTGAAGTCAGTGATCTGGTTTGCCAGGCTTTGCACCTTATGTCGGATTCTGGCCTTGGCTTTACTCGACTGTGCCAGTTCCATCAGGGCGTCGGAAACTTCAGTCGCTTGGTACCTCACTGGTCTTGTGCTGTCAATGAGGCTCTCCCAGCAGGTGTCACTTAGCGGCTTCACATTTTTAATATCATCCATGAGGATCTTCCACCTGATAGTTGAGGCTAAAAACAGTATGTATATCCTTTGCATTGAAGAGAGATAATGAATCTAAAGAAGATGATGCTGCATCTGACACAACCAGATTGTGGGAATGGCAGCCACAAGGCCAGAAGAAAGCTCTTGGGTTCAGTGCAAGGATCCTTGCTTGGACACCACTGTTTCTTCCCTCCATGTTCTCACCATTGTCATAGCCTTGGCCGCAGCAGTCCTGAAGCTTTATTTTATTCTCATTCAAAATGTTCATAAACAGTTCTCATTGATTGACTGGCAATGCCCTGCCTCTTATACACCCGCGAGGGCATGGCTGACTACATTCTAGGAGGTTCAAGGAAAATGTAGTTCTCAGAAAGTCTGGAAGGTTCCACGAGATTCTACATTGCTCCAGAACATTCTAGGGAGTTGTGAAAAATGAAACTACATACAGAATACCTGAAACATTTTACTTCAAACATTCTATTTTCCCTTTTGTTGCTAACAACAAAAACAGCACCGTAAGCCCGGTGCTGCCCAAGCCCAGCACACCAGGCACTCACCTGGGTCCCCTGCCCCTAAATCTGTCCCTGATAGTATGATCAATGTCTCTGTTCACCATTCTCTCTAGTGAAGTGTTTCCCTCTCTCTCCTTTTTAATTCAGTCTTCATTGGCAGAAGAGTTGTAGTCCATGATATTTAGAGAAGAATAAAAATGAGATGCAAGATACAATATAAAGAAGGTCATTCTTACCCTGTCTCTCAGGATAAATGGCAAAGCATTTAATTACAAAATGATACCTTTTCCCATTCAGTATCATATCTCCTCTCTTTATACACTGAGTAACTGGGAGAGTCAGTTTTAAAGACTCTTTCTGCTTTCAGTCCTCCTGAATCTTAGCTTGAAATGAGATGGTGTTGCCCTCCCCAGTTATCAGCTGGACATGGTACACTGGTGACTTGTCTTGTGGGAAATGGGATTGTCACCAAATTCCTGGAGCAATTGCACAATAGTTTCAAGGTTTTCCTGCCTTTTACCAGCTTATTGGGTTTAGGTGTCTTACTGCAGAGACAACAAACCTTGTAAGAAAATGGCTGGGTTAAGAGTTACTTGTGTGGCCATACCCTGGTGTAAAACAGGAGTACCTCAGTTGAAGGCCAATGGAGTTATGCGGGTGTGAAATTGATGTAAGAGGCGAATTGTGCCCATAATGTAAGGACATAGCCATCCCAAGTGTAACTGAGTCCTCAAGTGACTGCAACCTCTCAGATCTTCTATGTTTGCGTCTCCTAGTTAAGGACATAAGAACAACCATAACAGATCAGACCAATGGCCCATATAGCCCATATCCTGTCTTCCGGCAGTGGCCAACGCCAGGTGCCCCAGAGGGAATGAACAGAACAGGTAATCAAGTGATCCATCCCCCGTCGCCCATTTCCAGCTTCTGGCAAACAGAGGCTAAGGACACCATCCCTGCCCATCTTGGCTAATATCCATTAATAGCCACTGATGGACCTATCCTCCAGGAATTTATCTAATTCTTTTTTGAATCCTGTTATAGTCTTGGCCTTCACAACATCTGACTGATTGGTGATGCCCTTTTCTCTTTTTTGAAATCACATGACTTTAATAGAATTCTCGATGCTTGTTTTGGCAGGTTCCCCATTAAATGATCCAAGGTCCTTGGACAGTAATTAGTTGTTTGTTTCTCAGCAGTTCTGTTTCTTGTGGAAAAGACTTGGCTTTCTTCCTATTGACACGTGAGGAGCCTGAGATTGCCCTGTGTTGTCAAGGCAACAGCATTTGCTTGGGCAGCAGCAGGAGAAAAAGAAGCAAGAACATCCTCCACAGGACGAAGTCTTGTCCAATGTCATATATGACCTAGTCTGCTGAATATGACCAGCACCTATTTATGAGTTAGAAATGGTAGAGACCACGCAAAGATTTGTTTAATATGATGGAGTATAAATGCTACAAAACGCCATCTAAAGAATATGCAGATATGTGGCATAATTGTGCCTTCGCTTCAATACACTTGCTATGCTGAGTAAAGGTAACAGTAAACAAAGGTAACAGTAAAGAAATGCCTCCATAAATCAAATGCTTTTAAATCATTTTTCTCAGATAGTTCTGTTCACTAGATATTCTTTCAGTTTGACAGTTTTATCGTTATCCACAGCTCCAGAAGACAAATTCATGTTGATCTTTGTTATCTGAATCTCAGTTTTTATGTTGTTCAGCTCACTTCCCCTCAATTACACAATTTGTTTCTCATGCTGGCCAAACTTTTTTTTTTTTTAAAAATGGGCCAGATTCTCAGCTGGTATAAATCAACATAGCTCCATTGAAGTCAGTTGTGCTATGCTAATTTATACCAGCTGAAGAACAGGTGAGTTTGGTGTAGAAAAACCGCTTTTCTGGCTCTTGCTAGATCAAGACCACTAGAAATCCAAATTCTCTGTTTAGCCATCTAATAGGAATGGCACATGCACACAATCCTGCAAAAGTGCCTGCAGCAGCACTCAAAGGCAGTAGATCCTGGAAGTCGTTCTACATTTTCAAAAAAGACTTGCAATATTTCTGGAATCTCTCCTGGCTGCTCAGCCCATAACTAGAAAAAATTGTGCCTTTTTATTATAATTGGAGTAATAAATGCATGTTCTCACAGTGATGTGATAAACCATAATTCTCTCATTAGAAATTAAGTGACAGTATCTAGAGTTTATTAATACATCCAGTCATACACAGTGAGGTCAAAAGATCATGAGAACTGTGATTGTAGGTATTGGCTGGCAGTTCTGCACTCTTACTAAGATCCTCCATTACATTCTTCTTGGCTGACATAAACTAATAGGTCTTTGCCATTTCTAAATGCTTGCCTTCCCATATTTGCCATCTTAATATTTTATTATACGTATAAGTACCACACAGCATATTGCATACTATTGTTCAGTGTTGCATGACTGTTATTTCTTCCCTATCCTCCGCCAGTACCCCAGGACTATTATTTTATTTTAATAATGTCTTTGTTTATTAACATTTATTCATATAGCAGCATCATGTTTATGGTCCTTCACAAACATGACTCTGACCCAAAGTGCTTTCAGTTCAAGTTAGACAATCTAATTTTTCCCTCTCCTCTTTCTCCTTTCATTTTATTGGGAGTCTTCTATTTAGTTCCATACCTGTAAAAACCTAAAAGATCAATAAAACTTTAATCCCGAAAGAACTCACAAACTGCCAAAGAGTGGGGTGCTTACAGAGACTTTGGGCCCAACTTAATATTGTTCTGCATTTGTGGAGGTATTTATGCCAATGCAAAGTGGGTATAAAATGCTACCCAGTTACAGTGGTAATGATTTATACCCCTTTTGTATTGGTGCAAAGGACCATATAAACTGGAGTGTTATTGTGAAGCAGGCCTTTTGAAATATATTTAATTGGAGATATTGGGCATTTGTTGGAGGTTTTGAGTCTAGAAGGAGTCCAGATTAAAAGATATAAAATCTCTTAAAAATTAAGATCTTGGAAATGTGTCTCAACATGGACAGATGCATAAAACAATCTCTTCCCAACATCTCAGCAGAAATATCAGAAATCCTATTCTCCTCCATGTAGTGTGGTATATAAATATATGTAAGACATAGAGGAAAACAGCAAAACCTTTCAAGTAGAATTGGTTCTGCTAGGAGAAAGAATCTGCTGTCTGCCTGTAATTCCATTCCCCATCTCCAGCCTCTCCCTACAGTGGTTGAGCCTCACTGCTCCTCCAATGCTTAATGCACTCCCAGCACAATGGAGAGAGGCCAGGGGCAGTATGGTGAAAAATCAAATAAAGCAGACAAAAACTTGACAGACTCACTCCCTCTAAGTGTCACAATATGAACTGGCCAAGTGAAAAATAATGGCTATTATCCTGTCTCATTAAGTGACTTAAATGAGTTACACGCTCATTCAGAGGAAGTTCTCTGGACTGTTTCCATGGGCTACTTGTGTAATTTGCTTGGTAAGATGAGGAAGTCAGTTTTCTTCAGCTTGTGTAGGCCTGGTTTTTCTCTGGACCCCACGGTATATCAGGAGTAACTTCACTGAAGTCAGTGCAGTTATTCCAGTGTCAAATGGATGTTGGTGAGAGCAGTACTAGGCCGATTAGGCAACTTTGCAGTTCATGAACTGTGCCCATGATTTCTTCTTCCACTTACATTCCACGCTGGTGGGTGGCTCCACAAATGCACTGAAGTTATGCATTTCTGGTAAAGTGCTTGTATGAAGCCATGAAAAAATGGCCCTTAATGTATGACTTTGTGACTGGTTATAACTTTAGTCAACATGCAGGACTATGGTACTTTGAAAGCCTGCAGCCAGTTACCTACTTCCTTCTAAGCAGCCATTTGGCTGGCAGATGTAGGTATTCTAGTAAATAGTACTCAGAAGGTATCCTTTCAAAGTGTTTTACAAACATGGGAACAGATTCACTAGAGCGGGTACAAGGGAGGTAGAGAAATGTACATTATTTCTCACTGTGCCAATTATAGAATGCCTCTTGAGCCTCAGGGGGATTTAACTAGATGGCAAGTAGCAGTGTTACCATTGCCACCACCTCCATCAAGTTTCCTACTATGGAGGAAGCAGCTTAATTTGGAGCTCCGTGGATACCAGTTGTGGATACCAGAACTGGATGCACTATTCCAGCAGTGGTCACACCAGTGCCAAATATAGAGATAAAATAACTTCTCTGCTCCTACTCCAGATTCCCCAGTTTATGCATCTAAGGGCTTGTGTTCACTACTGGGGTAAGTCGACCTAAGTTACGCTACTCCAGTTATGTAAATAATGTAGCTGGAGTTGACGTAGCTTAGGTCGAGTTACCCCGGTGCCTTCACTGCACTGCGTCAATGGGAGATGCTCTCCGGATGACTACCCTTACTCTTCTCGGAGAGCTGGAATACCAGGGTCGACCAGAGAGCACTCTGCCATCTAAACGGACCCCTGCTGCTTTGATTGTAGCAGCGTCGGTCTCCCTGTAGTGAAGACCAGCCCTAAGGATCGCATTAGGCCTTTTGGCCACAGCATCACACTGGGAGCTCATTTTCAACTGATTATCCGCCACAATCCTCATCCTTTTCAGAGTCACTGCTTCCCAGGATATTGTCCCACATCATATAAGTGTGGCCTATATTCTTTGTTCTTAGATGTATATTAAAATGCAAATTGTTTGTTTGTGCCCAGTTCACCAAGCAATCCAGATTTCTCTGTATCCGTGATCTGGCCTCTTCATTATTTACCACTCCCCCAATGTTTATGTTATCTGCGAACTTTATCAGTGATGATTTTATGTTTTCTTAAAGTAAAAGAAGTTAAACAGTATAGGGCCAAGAACCAATCTCTGCAGGACCCCACTGGAAACACCTGTTCGATGAAGATTTTCTATTTACAGTTACCATGTTAATTTTATATAGTTCTGTTTTTTTAATCAATATGTCATGTGGTATCAAGTCAAATACCTGATAGAAGTCTAAGTATATTAAATCAACTCTATTACCTTTATCAACCAAATTTGTAATCTCATCATAAAATCAAGTTTGTTTGACAGGATCTATTTTTCATATACCCATGTTGATTGGCATTAATGATATTACCCTCCTTTAATTCTTTATTAATCGAGTCCTGCATCAGCTGCTCCATTATCTTGCCTGAGTTCAATGTCATACTGACAGGCCTATAATTATCCAGGTCATTTGCTTACCTTTTTTACATATTGGCTTTTTCCAGTCTTCTAGAACTTTCCCACTGTTCCAAGACATATTGAAAATCGACATTTATGATCCAGGAAACTCCTCAGCTAGCTCTTTTAAAACTTTTACATGCAAGTAGCTGCTGTTTAGCATCCTCCTGAGATACTAGTGGAAGGGAAGGAGTGTTACCATCATCATATGATGAGACTGTGTTGTCTGTTTTTTCCCCCCAAATGCAGAAAAGAAATATTTGTTGAACACTTCTGCCTGTTCTGCATTATTATTGATAATTCTACCATTTCTATACCATGTTAGGATTATATTTGTTCTTAATGTAATTGAACAACTTCTTATTGTCCTTAACTGTGCTGGTCATAGATTTCTCCTTTTGTCTCTTTGCTTTCGTTATCAGTTTTTTACAATTCATAGATTCTGATTTATATTCATTACTATCAACAGCCCCTTTCTTCCATTTGTTTTATCTATCTATCTATCTATCTATCTATCTATCTATCTATCTATCTATCTATCTATCGCTGCCTTCACTTTCCCTCTAAAGCAGGTCCGTTTTTTAAGCAATATATATCCTTCTTCCTCAATTATGGCTTTTTGATCATCTAGTAAAGTGTTTTTAAACAATTCCCAATTATCACTCATTTTTTTGGATTAAATGTTTCCTACCAGCTGATTTGGCTCATAACTGTTTTCATCTTTGTGAAATTGGACCTTTTAAAGCACCAAGTATATATATATATATATATAGCGAAAGAGAGAGAGTTTGGATTTTATTCTGTTTTTACATTATAAATGTGATCAAGTCATGATCATTTGTACCTAAGCTAAGATACCACTAATTTTTAGTTCTGTGATCAATTCCTTTTTATCTGTTAGAATGAGGTCTAATACAAAATCCCCCTGTGTTAGTTCCAACAATTTTTGAGTTAGGAAATGGTCATCTATAATATTTAGAAATTCCAGGAATGTTTTTGTACTGGCAGCATGAGACCTCCAGCCTATGTCACTCAGATTGAAGTGTCCCATGGATCATGCAGCTTTTTTCCCTACCCATTAAAGATAGGTGCATAAGGAGCCAGTCATTCTGTTCCCTAGTGTGATTTGGTTGTCTGAAACAGATACTAACTAATACCCCAACGTGTGCTTTATTAGTTAGTTAGGACATTAATCCTTGAGCATTCAAGATCATTTTCTTCTGAGTTACAAGTGACTCAGAAACAGGCAATGCCATTTTTGACATAAAATACCACTTCCTCTCCCCTTTTGTGCACTTGATCGTTTCTAAATAGATTATAACCATTGATTTTAACATTCCAATTATGCAAATCATTCCACTAGTTTTCAGTAATACCAGCTAAATAGAATTTATTCTCATAAATGAGCAATTGCAGTTCTTCCTGTTTGTTACCCAGGCTCCTAGCATTGGTGTATAGGCAGTTAAAGAATTTCTTCTCTTCATGTCCTAAGGTTTTTTGATTAATTTCAATATCTTGATTTTGTGGTAAATGAGTGCCGATATCTTCTTTCTTTTTACCATCCCCTTTTGTTATGCTGTATACACGAATCAGTATTCTTCATTCAGGAGGCCCCTTTGGGTTTTTTCTCATTCCCTCCCTTCTTTTAAATTTGGACACATATACAGCCAGAAGCTGATCATTTGATCACAACTGATAAAAAAGACAAAGTCCTGTATCATACCCACTGTTATACTTCCTGCAAATGCACACTCTACATTGTCTAAATAAATGATTAAAAAAAACAACAACAAATGAATATATGAGTGGGAAGATAAATGAAGGTTAGGAACTTTGAAGCCAGCAAAGAATTTTGATTCTATGTCTATGATGCAGTTTAGATGCATCTGTTTACTTTAGCTCATAATAAAATAGCATATATTGTTCACAGATGCAAATAGTATTACATCTGTTGTTTTTCCTTTTCTTACCTTTGTTCCAATGTGGTAGAATCATATTTCTCTGCACTGAGGTACTCCTGTTGATGAAGAGTGAAGTACATGATATTAGATTCAAAGCAATTATCAAACAAATATAGAGTAGTGAGCTTTTCAGGAAGTCATAAGAGAAAGATGTTGTCTTTTTCTCTGGCCTGACGCTGAATGTGAGCTGCACTTCTATGCAAACAGGGCACGGTGATATTTTTAGTATGTTATGTACAAACTACTTTGCTTTATAAAATTCTCATTTATTTCTGTTTTTGTTTCCTGACCATCTTGTTAATTCAAGCTGCAGTGTCTTGATCACTAGAGAGCGGAACGCTTTCCCATGCTGCAATAAGTAACAGAGGGTCCTGTGGCACCTTTAAGACTAACAGAAGTATTGGGAGCATAAGCTTTTGTGGGTAAGAACCTCACTTCTTCAGATGCAAGTAATGGAAATCTCCAGAGGCAGGTATAAATCAGTATGGAGATAACGAGGTTAGTTCAATCAGGGAGGGTGAGGTGCTCTGCTAGCAGTTGAGGTGTGAACACCAAGGGAGGAGAAACTGCTTCTGTAGTTGGATAGCCATTCACAGTCTTTGTTTAATCCTGATCTGATGGTGTCAAATTTGCAAATGAACTGGAGCTCAGCAGTTTCTCTTTGGAGTCTGGTCCTGAAGTTTTTTTGCTGTAAGATGGCTACCTTTACATCTGCTATTGTGTGGCCAGGGAGGTTGAAGTGTTCTCCTAGAGGTTTTTGTATATTGACATTCCTGATATCTGACTTGCGTCCATTTATCCTCTTGCGTAGTGACTGTCCAGTTTGGCCAGTGTACATAGCAGAGAGGCATTGCTGGCATATGATGGCATATATAACATTGGTGGACGTGCAGGTGAATGAGCCAGCAACCACGCACCGCACCATAACAACTCTAACTCAGGAAACAACCCATGAAACAAACCTTGATGCCAACTCTGACCACATATCTACACCAGCAACACCATCACAGGACCTAACCAGATCAGCTACAACATCACTGGCTCATTCACACAAGTCAGATATCAGGAATGGCAGTTTCTCCTCCCTTGGTGTTCACACCTCAACTGCTAGCAGAGCACCTCACCCTCCCTGATTGAACTAACCTCGTTATCTCCATACTGATTTATACCTGCCTCTGGAGATTTCCATTACTTGCATCTGAAGAAGTGAGGTTCTTACCCACGAAAGCTTATGCTCCCAATACTTCTGTTAGTCTTAAAGGCGCCACAGGACCCTCTGTTGCTTTTTACAGATTCAGACTAACACGGCTACCCCCCTCTGATACTTGACACCATGCTGCAATGCAACCTTCAAAGTTGTTTGTGAATTTGTGTCAGTTTGCCCACGCTGCTCAGCAGGAGCGCCGCCAGCTTTTTTGCCGCCCTAGGCAGCGGAAGGTCCCGTCCCCGAAATGCCGCCCCCGACAGAGGCAGCGGAAGGTCCCACCCCCGAAATGCTGACGATGACCGGGGCGTCCGAAGATCCGGCCGCCACGGTCGCCGCCCCCCCAAATGTTAGTGCCCTAGGCGACCGCCTAGGTCACCTAATGGGTTGCGCCGGCCCTGCTGCTCAGGAATCAGCACAGAGCATATCATGAGCCCCAGGTAAGTGCTCCCGCTGCAGGAGCTGACAGAGCTATTGAAGCCAGATGTGAACTGAGTGATGGTAAGATTAAATTAGTCAGAATTGTTCGCAAAGTAAACTCTAGAGGCCTACAAATAGCTATTTACCTGCTTCCCCGTGTAACCCCCTATTGACTTTGGTTGAGTTGCTCCTGATTTATCCTGGTATAGATTAGAGAAGAATAAGGTCCTATATCTTTTTTGTTTGTTTGTTTCTTAAACCCTGAAAGATCCTAGGAGCAAGGCTGGGTTATGGGAGGGAAGATGGGATTTAGTTCTTCAGTAAAGACATGGAGCTCTAGCCTCTACTGATGTCTCTTTCTCCTAGCACATTGCCTCCATAAGGACCCTTATGGCTGTTAGCGGTCACTGGCATTAATGATAGTGAGCATCACGCTTTGCATTAAGTTTTTGCAAGCTTGGAGTCCTAGTTTTGTTTTGTTTTTTAGTATGGATGTTAATTAAATTTAGCTCCTTCCAGTGCTGGTTGCTTGAAGAAGTCTTTTCCCAACTTTCTATAGTTCTGCAATTGGTCAAACTGTTTCTTTATTTCTCAGTGCTAATGGGAATTTAAATGATATGTGTATTTGTGGCAGGACGTTGGAATCTAGATTCTATATCAGTGTGGTGTTTTATATCTTTAATGCATCCAGTCTATTAAATACCTCCTCATATTCTTCAGTAGACAAGATATACACCTTAACCATCTGATTTTATAAACTGGTCTTCTCCTCATGGGACACATGGAATTCCTCCAGGTCTATGTGCACGAATGCATTTTGCTTTTATACTTCTTTGCAGTTTGTACTGAAAGGATTTGAAGCAGTCTGACTGAGACTCGAGCAACCTGCGGTCAGTTCCAGACTCTGCCATAGACTTAATGTGTGGTCTTGGGCAAGTCACTTAACTCCTGTTCACCTTAGTTCCCTATCTGTAAAACTGAGATACTTTCCTTTCTGTTTTGTGTAGTTAGACTGTAAACTGTTCAGGTCAAGGACTGTCTCTTACTATGAATTGTACAATGTCTAGCAGAATGGGAACCCAATCTCGATAGTGCTGTAATACACAGTAATAAGAGCAGCATACTTTTGCAAAATGGTTGTTTAATTGCATGCAGCATTATATCACATCCTTTATGCTGGATACTCTTGCGTTGTAATTGCATCCATATTTATTGCAAATAAATCTGTTCTCTGCTGTTTGTTTGCCATTGTATTGTGTTTCTTTGCCTTCGTATGGATTTTTAATTAGATGGACTTCAGTTCTTGCTAACACTTTCATTTGGGGCAGCATAGTTTTCACTAGTTCTAGAAATATCCACTGTTTTTTTATAATGTGAAGTCAGTTTCTCGCAATAACCTTGCTTTGACCTAGTTATCAATTTTTAGCAACAAATAATTTGGTGTCCAGTTAATTCTTCTGTTAACTATTCAGATTCTCATGATTTAGTTTTATTATTTTGTCTCTAACATAATGGTTAATGCTCTCAGCTCTTAGCTTCTTTCTTGTCAAGAATATGTGCTTTCCCTAAGTGACGTTCTTGTGTATATCAAAGTATTCTTGGACATTTTTGAATGACTTTTGAATGCAGTTTGAAGTTCTTTTTGTGCTCCTACTGGAATATATTGCATATCTCCAATATCTCTGTGCCTGCTGCAGTAGCAGTATGTTAAAGGATTTTACTCTCTTGGATTTCTCTGCAATATTACTTGTTTCTAGGAAAACAGCAGTTCAGCCACCATCTCCTCCAGTTTTCTGCCCGGTTCCCTTCTAGGCTGAGGGAATTCAGGCTCCCTGAATTTCCCTCCATATATTTAGCTTACTTGTCAGGTATGGTAAGAGATCAGTCTTTATCTCCTGGCATTAGTCAGATGACATAGTCCCATGTTACAAACAGGACATACCCTTGTCACATGATAGGGTAGTTCAGTCAGTCTCCAGTGACTCCAGCAGCCATTGTTACAGTAACAGCATTTCATTCTCTCTTATGCTTCCAGAGGAAAATATAGTCTTCAGTATTTACAGAGTCTTTTTTTTAAACATGGGCCCAATCCTGTAGTTCTGACTCTCATAAAATTCCCAGTAACAGTGAGTCTGATACTGCTCCTATTAAAATAAATGGATAGATTCCCATTGACTTCAATGAAGCAGAATTGGCCCTAGCTGGGGAGTTGTGGGTGTGGAAGCTTGTAGGAAAAGGGTCTTGAATTCTACTGAAAGGTGACACATTTGATATATTTCACAATTATCATAAAGCAAATTATTGTGGCTTGTATTTCCATTCTACAACTGTATTTAATTTATTCTGCAATAATCCACTTCCTCAAATTAGCTGAACAAAGAGAAGGTTGAAGGATGACTTGATTACATATTAGAATCTACATGGGGACGAAATATTTAATAATGAGCTCCTCAGTCTAGTAGAGAAAGGTATAACATGATTCAATGGCTGGAAGTTGAAGCTAGACAAGTTCAGATTGGAAATAAAGCAAAACTGTTTAACAGTGAAAATAATTCACCACTGGAACAATTTACCAAGGGGCATGGTAGATCCTCCATTATTGACAATTTTTAAATCAAGATTGCATGT
This sequence comes from Chrysemys picta bellii, assembly GCF_011386835.1. Lineage (NCBI taxonomy): Eukaryota > Metazoa > Chordata > Testudines > Emydidae > Chrysemys > Chrysemys picta. The sequence continues at coordinate 10,546,384 of NC_088799.1, read as the reverse complement.
TTTTCTAAAAGATCTGCTCTAGGAATTATTTTGAGGAAATTCTATGGCTTGTTTTATACAGGAGGCCAGCTAGATGGTCACAGTGGTCCCTTCTGGCCTTGAAATCTATGAATAAACGTCCATCCAATTAATGACTAATTTTTTGCAAACCTGTGACTGTTTTAGGGGTGGAGACCATAGTCTTTATTCAGGCAGATATCCCACTGACTTCAATGTGGAGTTTTATCTTCAAAGAGTTTCCCCTTCAGTAGGAAATTTTGTGTAAGTAAAGAGAGCAGGATCAATCCCATATTTTGTACAGACTTGAAATCAGGAATAAATGTGCAATATGAATATGACAGTGGCTCTAATTCTATTCACAGTAATTTTAACTGTTGTTATTAATTAAACCCTGAAAATCAGGGATTTAATGGAAACTTTGACAGTCCTTTAATTATAGCATTTCAACAGTCTAATACTATAAAATGTCCTCTACTGGGTGCATAGGACATGCTGTACTTCAGAGAGTGTAGGAAAAAGTCATGGGTTTTCACTTTGAATTTAAGGTACTTTTTACATTTGTGTCATGCTTTCCAGACTTTAGGATCTCATTGCTGATTGCTACAGCTGGGTGAGCTATATAAAGAGAATTATTTATTTAATCCTTTTTTCTGTTCACAAATAATCAGCAATCAGTTAGATTTTTATTAATTGATTCATTGTTCAGAATTGTTTAACCAGTATTTTATGAGCATGTATTTCAGCCTGTGGATTGTGGAATGTATTTCAGCCAGTGCCTAGTACAGTGGGGTTCTGGTCCATGATTGGGACTCCTATGTGCTATTATAATACAAACAGATGAAATTTGACATTTACATTCTACTGAGGAAATTCATTGCTGTATAGAGGACCAGCACAAAGCCAACATGCCATTTATGTCCCATGAATGGCCTCAAAATACAGCTTATGTGTGTGTGTAGTAACTGTTGTTGTGTAAGCCTGTGGGATGTGCCTGCAGAGACCTAACATGACAGAAGGGTCTGTGGACTGCAGGGAGTGAGCAGAGAACTGTGGACAACAGGCTCCTGTTTCTGTGCTCTATGATTTTTACCAAATTATTTTTTATTTCTATAAACTTGACTTTACTGAGAAAAAGACATTGTGCTGATCCTCTGCATGGGATGAATTTCAACCTCGTCCGTTGTTAGCAACTCTTCTGATTTTATTTCAAGTCTTGTGAGATGTGGTGTTTTTATTAAAGCCTCTCCCAGCTCTTGGATTCATATGAATATGGGAGAATCTCATCTTTCATTTAAAAAATAAATAAATTTTAGACCGGGTGGATGTGGAGAAAAGCTGGAGAACGTAACTTGAGTGCTGACTACAGGCTCAAATGTTGGAAGGCAAATAAAAATAACCCAAAATGTAGTGTTTATTTTTTTTAAACTCATGATTTTAAAACAATCTCATAATTTTGCCTGACAAGATTTTTGAATGCTTGAGGATGGCAATATAGCTTTTCTGTCACTGGTCAGCTAAGGCACATGGTACTGTTTCTGCACTCTGATTGGGTAACTGAAACTTGAGGGTGTGAGATAGTAAATACATTATAATGCAGTGTGTTGTAAAGCTTTTATTGGCATGAGTTTGAGAGGTCCATATTACTCACAGAGCTAAAGTCATCCCTGTGTTATAAGGGTTTCCCAAAACTCATGAAACTTTAATAACACGCCACCTTATTAGAACTGTATATGCACATTGTTTTACAGTAAAACTATTAGAGAAACTATTCTACAAATGCTTTTTCCAGTAGGAAATGGCAATGGAAAAAATAAGAGTGTTGTAAAATACTGTATCTTACATTTCCATTGCATTTTCTATCCATGAATCTGAAAGCACTTTACAAACAATAATTCATTAAGATTTACAACACCCCTGTGAGGTAGGATATTATTTATTCACATTTTCTAGAGATGGAGAAGCTGAGGCACAAGGAGACGCATACAGAGATGCTTGCCCAATGTCCCATGACAAGAAAATGGCAAAACCAGGAATGAAACTAGGAGTTGTAACTTTTAACTCCTTGCTTTGATTATTATACCACATTCCTCCCTTTTACAAAGTATAGAGGGCCAGGTTTTCTCCGTTGGCGTAAATTGGTGTCATTCCCTTTAAATCAATGGAGCTACAGCAGTTTATACCAGCTGAGAATTTGGACCCAAATGCTCTGTACAGCGGTCTAAAGGAAACATGTACAGTACTTTATGCTTCACCATTCTCTTTAAACAGCAAATGTTATGGTTCATTAATTTTAATACTTTAGAGCCTGTTTGTGCCATCCATGTTCACATTAGGCCAGATCCACATTAGGTATGAATCAGTGTAGTTCCACTGACTGCAGTAGTGTTGCACAGATCTGAGCTGAGGATTTGACCCATAGAGTAGTACCTTATGACACAAGTAGTCCTATTAAATTCAAAGGAGCTACTTACGTAGTAAAGTGAAATATTCAATAGAATCAAGCTCTACTTTATTATGCTATGAATAACTGACTACTTAGCAATTTCCACTGAGCATTCAGAAGCATTCTTGGAAATTAAACATTTCTGTTGTTCTTTGGTGACAATGATAAGGGTTTCTATACATGAGAAAGTTTCTAGTCAAGATCCTAAGAGCCCAATTGTGTGGCCCTTACTCACTCAGGTTAGCACTTACTCACATGACTAGCTGTGTGAGGAAGTACTCACAAATATGGGTGAGGGTTACACAATCGTACTTCTTTTACAAAGGAGGGTCCCAGCCATGCAGCCTCTGGCCCATATTCTGATATCGCTTACACCAGTGTAAATCAGAAGTAATTCTGCTGAAGTGAAAGGAGTTATACTAGTACCTGATGTAAGTGGAATCAGAATTAGGCCCCTGGGCTTAGAAGGAATATTTGCCTGGGCAGAGACTACAAGATTAATGGGCTTTATTTATTTGTTTGTTTATTTATTTATTTAACAAGCATTTCTCACAATAGTTGTCGGTATTATTACTCTTGTGCGTATAAACCTAAAATGCCAAAGAAGTTGTTTTAAAATAAAATAATGCTACATATAATATTTAAAGAGTGCAATTTGAGAAGGTATTTCTCCTCTCACAATAATGGGATTGTCACTGCTGCTCAACACATCACAAGAAAGTTTTATCCTAAAAGAGCAAAATAATGTCATTAACAGAAATTAAACTTAAAGTCACCATGAACTATGGATTTGAAAGACCCTCAAGAAACGAAAACGAATTGTCTGTTGTAAAACCAGGAGGTCAAGTAGTCATTGACCAACCAAAAGCTGCACCAATTGCTTGAAATGTACAGTACTTTCAAATCCAATTAACTGTTTCAAGCAGACAGTCCTCATTTTTTTCTTTCATCAGGAAGGGAAATTTGCAATCATACATTCCAATGAAAGTTAAGTTGTTTTGATCTGATAATTGTCAGATGTATTTATCTTAATTTGTAAGTTTCTAATGCTAAAGCTCCAAGCTGTTCAGATATAACAGAAGTACTGGGAAATGAGGTACAAAATGCTGGAATTCAAATTAACCAATAAATATATTTTAATATATATCAGCAGACTCTAGAGGATTCCATTAATGTTGAAAAATAGAAAGGATTTAGGTTAATTTGGTAAGAAGGCAGGTCAGAACGTTTACAACAGTGGCATAGAATTGTATAGAGATGCAAAATTTTTCAAGAGAGCAGAATTTTTTCAAAAACGCTGACTCTAGCTGTCATAGCCCTGCCTTGGTTAAATCCAGTGGAGAGATATGAGGACTTTCTAATTTGCTTTCCCTCTATTTTAATAATAGCTGTGCATAAGTAATTTATGAAAGGCCAACCAGGCAGTGGGCAACAGAAAATTAAACTCATTTTATCTGAAAGCAGGTGGATTTCTATATATCATTAGCATGCATAGAATTTTCACAATGTTATTTCTCATACTGATGGAATGTAACCAAATAATATGAGTTTTTTGCTTATGCACGAGTGAAATTTTTAGATAAAAGTGCCATCCCCAATGGCAATTTTCTGCAAAACGAAAACTAATTCTGCGAAGCTTCTTATTACTGGGAAGACTCATTTGGCTTGCATTAGAGACTGACATAAGTGACTTTAGGATTTTACTAACAGATTAGATGAGATGTGCCATATGCAGTAATATCATTAGAGAATGTAGCAGCAGCAGAAGAAGAGTTTGTGCCACTTAAGGATACCGGCATGAGCAAATTGTTTTCATTTATGACAAGTTTTTGTATGATTTTTTTTTCCTGACAAGAATGTTTTATTTTTGTTTCCCCTTGGCCCTCCTGAATATTTAAAACAGCTTGTATACAAATTATTCCTCATTTTATTTCACCTGCTGTTACTAAACCTTTTACCTCTGCCTTATTTCACCTCTATCATCTAGACAGAGAATAGATCTGCATTAAGAAAACAGCTTATACAGTGCTAAATCTGAACTCTAAACAGCTGTATTACAGATGTTATTCTAATGTAAATCAGGGACGAGTAGCAAAACTCCAGCTGCTTTCTTTTCATTATCCACCGACACACACACATATTTCTGGTCAATTCACATAGTCATCAAAGATATTTTTAAACACGGCAACAAGAATGTTGCAAATTTTAAAATTAGCCAAATTGATATCTCCTATTCCCTATGCCATTATATTTGTAAGGTTTTTTTAAAAAAACAACAGTATACCTGAGGCCTTTCTTTTGCAGTTACATCTTGTTTAACAAAAATAACATGTCACACAACATTTATTCTTGAGGCAAGCAAAGGAAAAGAAAGAATATAATACAAATAATTTTTTTTAAATGAAATCATGGGACCGGTCAAGGTAGTTTGTGGCAAGGTGAAACGTCCAGTGTTTCTTTATTCCAGGAGCAGTAACAATAGTTATAGGAGATAGAGGTTACTGGCCTTTTAACTGGTTGTATTAGTTTGTTCTTGTCTTTCTAGTTAGGGATATGTTTTGTCTGCATTTGAATTAATACCAAAAAAAAAGCAGATGTAATTGTAGCCACTGGAGTGGTATTGATGTTATATTATTATATTATAACCCTGACCCATGTCAGGTGGTTCTGTTCTCCAGCTCTTTCTTCAGTCTCTCATGTGTGTCATACTTTTATTTCAGTAGCTTTCTCTTGGTTTGCTGCAATAGCAGAGTTCATTCAGTATTCTTACCGTCCACATTCAGTATTCTTACAGACCTCTCCTCACCACAAATATTCTCCTAAGAAATGTGGAACTAAATTCCTGCTTTCAGTTATGGGGTAAATTTAGAATAGCTCCGTTGACTTCAGTGAAGCTAATCCAGATTTACAATGCTGTAACTGGGCCAAATTCTGCTCTGAATGTGATTGATATTCAGGACACACATGGGTTAAAGTGAACACAATGAACAGTAAGTAAGGCACGGTGGGCCAAATTCTGCTCTCAGTGAGCCTGGGATAAATGCAGAGTACCTCCACTGAAGTCAATGGATTTTCTCCAGATTTAGTGCAATGTAAAAGAACAGAATTTGGCCCTATCCATGCTGATGTGGATTCAGCTAGTGTACTAAATGGTAATGATCATGATTTGTATTCATGTGGGAATTTTCAACCAGATAGATGTCAAAGAGCTTTACAAACTTTATTTTACAAGTTCACTCTCTAGTGGATCATTTCACCTACCACTAAAATAAACCCACCTCTTTTATGAAACTCAGCAAACTCTTTAAAACTGCACAGCAACATTACATGGCAGCTCAGAAAAGAAAGTGAAGAAGCATGGCATAGCCAACTGAGAGTGGAGTGGGAATTTGTAATAGGTAGGGAGAATGCAATTACTGGAATGTGATTATCTGTCTTCATATACTGCACCCATCACCATTTTATCTCAGTGCTTAATGACTAGCCCTCCTCCCCCTGGGACTAATACCTCAACTCATACAGAAAATGCCATGGGATTTTTAATGTCCACAAGTGGTCAGAAACTTAGTTTCTCATGAGTCTAGAGCGTTATTCATGCAACTTCTGAAAATAACTTATACAAGGGAAGGTCTCCCACATCATCATCTGTGATTTGTGCCAGTCTCAGAGTGCTGCCAGACACAAAAGGGTCATAAAGTGTTTTATTCTGATTTATTTTTTAATGCTAAGGAAAGAGAAATGTCTGAAGAAGTATAAAAATCCTGAATGTTGGCCCAGTTCAGTGATGGACAGGCACTTAGCCTATGCATCCGCTGAGGTTCTGTTTGTGCGTGCTGCTTCCAGGCATGATTTCTGTTGGGTGAAGTAAATAATACTTCACATTTAGCACAGTGGTACATCCAAACCTTCTCTGTAAAAGGAACTGCTCTCAGCTATGCAAGGAAAGGGAGCAAGTGCTGGCTCCAGATTCATTACTTCCCATTCTCTACCTTTGTATCAAGTGACCTTGCCCTTACCAAGTACTCTAAGCACTAATCTGGAGTAGCAGACAGTATGCAGACACAACTCTCAGGGCTTGTCTACATTTACCATGGATTGACACTGTGGCGATCGATCCACCGGGAGTCAATTTAGTGGGTCTAGTGAAGACCTGCTAAATCTACCGCCAATTGCTCTCCCGTCAACTCTGGTACTCCAGCGGAATGAGAAGCATAAGGCAAGTCAACGGGAGAGACACTGTAAGACACTGTAAGTCGACCTAAGGTACATCTGCTCCAGCTATGTTATTCACGTAGCTGGAGTTGCGTAACTTAGGTTGACTTAACCCCGTAGTGTAAACCTGCCCTCAGTTGCAGGTTTCAGCAAGGAAGGGCCAGTGAAGTTGTTCATCACTGCATCCATTCACAGAAACACCCTCCACTCATGTGCATAAGGGTACTGCCCCAACTGTTGCAGGGCAAGATGGCTGGTGAGTGGACCAGTCCAACACCCATAGCTATGCACACACATTGGGAATGACAGCAGGGACTCAAGAATGCAGCCATTCCCATGAGCAGTGTGTCCATCCACTGAAAGACTGGTGCTGAATGGCTGTGTTCATTCTCGCTTCCTCCAGCTCATGCCTTCCAGTTCCATGTTACTTGCCAATTGTTGCTCATGGACACTCAGGTTGGCACAGCTATAGTCTGGAATAGTAGTTATGGGAGAGCTGGATAGCAGGCCTGTTCATTGGCCCTCGCCAGTGGCTCCATACTCCACCCAGAAAGATCCTGAATATTCAGGCTTTATTCTGGAGCAGTGGATTTAATTCAAACCCAAATAACTCTCATTGAAGTAAATTCTCATTGAAGTGCTAGAATTGAATCCCTGTGCTTCCTTTCCATATGAGAAACCTCCACAACCTCACTGCAAAATAGTGCTGACATTGATGCATTAACAAATAAGCATATACAGTGTCTGTGAGATGGAGGGTGCCATGGAGGGAGCTACTGTATACCTAGATTAATCATAACTGCAATTAGTGGCAAGACACATGGGCAGATGTGATAAGCAAGAATTGAGAAAATAGATAATAGAAAGGCCAGAGATACATATAACTCTGAGAAGTTTGCAAATGGAATAAAAAAAATAGTGGCACTTTTTTTCTAAGTGTGCTTTTTATTTTCTGGTCATATTTTATTTCATAGTTGTAAATATTAAAGACAAAACAGGCAAATAGATACATCAAGAGAAATCATGATTTCTCTCATATTTTCATTTAAATGTACAGTGTCTGAGGGCACTCTACCTTCTGCTCTGTTTATTTGCTGTGAACAATCAAGTAGTTTCACTACATTCTGTAAAACTCAAAAATAAATACTTAAAAAAAATCTTAAGCATTTTAAAAAATGGAATAGGATATTTTCCAGTAAGGGCTGGCATGTCTAGCTATAAGTTACTCATGTTGACACACTGCTGACGGCTAAAAACAGCTTATGCTGATTTTATTTGTTTATAGGGCAGATGATAAAATGTTCCACCAAAATAAGTAATGACAATTTTTGTCTACATAAATGTGCATATAAATGTAATGATGTTTGTTGTCGTTTCAACATCACAGCCATTATTGAAACAGAAGAACCAGTATTAATTCTTGCTGTCATATTTTTAAACAATGAAAATAAGGCTTTTAAGGAAGTGTCAAGGTTTTCAGTGTTGATCATTTATTTCCTGCATGTTCTTAGAAGAACACCCTCAGCAAAACAGCTAGACAAAAGCTAACTAGAGTTCTGGTTTTTAATCTGTTTAGGAAACACATACTTAAGATGTTTTCTAACTTCAGAGTTTTCTGAAACTTGAAGTACTGATGAATAAGGTGTAAACATTTCTCTATTTCTTTAGATTCTATTTTACTCAGGCATTGGGTAAAAAACCTTGAAAAGTGGGATTTTGCCCTCTGCTCAAGCTTTGATGGCATCAGCCAACAGTGTATGAGAACCCTTTCCTATTTAATCTGAACTAAGTATTTATAAGCACCAGTCACTGTAGTAACACAAGGTGCATGAATAAAGTTTCCTGGCACTTTCCACGTAATGAGTCCACTCATTAGGTCTGGGGTTCTCAAACTGGGGGTCAGGACCCCTCAGGGGGTCGTGAGGTTATTACATGGGGGATCACGAGCTGTCAACCTCCACCCCAAACCCCGCTTTGCCTCCAGCATTTATAATGGTGTTAAATATATAAAAAAGTGTTTTAATTTATAAGGGGCGTCACACTCAGAGACTTGCTATGTGAAAGGGGTCACCAGTAAAAAAGTTTGAGAGCCACTGAATTAGGTCATCACTGATGACAACATTCATTCAGGATGAAATTCACAAGGCCTATATCTTCAAAGTACAGCCTTTATGGGACTTGAATGGTGCATAGGACTTGCGTTGTCCCCCTATATAGGGATGAATTCTACCCGCCGGGAGATTGCATGGCACTGGCTGCTCTGACAGTCTGCTTCCTGGATGACAGTCTGGTTGTGCTGAAAAGCATGGTATTGCCACTTCTGTTCCTTTAAAAGCTGCCATCTCACAAGTGAAATCACTTTTTGCCAAGATGGCCACCCTTGTTAGCTGACTCACAAATGTTAGTTCTTATATTTGGAATACAGGAATTTAAGAATAGATATATTGGATCACAACAATGGTCTATTATGTCTGGTATCTACTCTCCCTTGATGATAAGCATCATATGCTTCAAATGAAAGGAGTAAAAGCACCAAAATGGACTATTCTGATAACATTATATTGCATGTTGCAAAATCTCCATTGTGGTTGTGGATGCTTCCAATTCCAGTCACCTGACACAGGAGGACAAAATGAACCGAAGCTTTCAGTGTGAAAGTGCAATTTACCAGTACTAGATAAGATAAGGTAGTGAAGAGCTTTCTAGATAGGCATCATGGTGTCATAGACTAAGCACCCAATGAGGAGCCAAGAACTCCAGAATTCTAATCCTACCTCTGCCACTGACATACCATGTGACCACCGGCAAGGTACTTAGGCTCCTACATTTTAAAATGGGCTCCAACTTGCTGTATCTTCAATGGGGCCTGATATTCAGACGTGCCAAACACTCACAACTCCAAGTTAAAGCTGTAGATACTTGATACCTCTGAAAATCAGGCCCCTTTAATGCCTCTCAAGTTGGGTACCCAGAACTGGGGTACCCAAAATCAGAGACCACTTTTGAAAAATTTGGTTTTAACTGCACTATACTTCAGTTTTCCCAGGTGTAAAATGAGCAGAACATAGTACCTTCTTCATGGTGTGTGTATGTGTGTGTATTAATTTGTTTGTCTGTGAAGTACTTTGAAAATACTAAGTGTTAAGTATGTTACTACTTTGTTCCCTGCTGCTCTACGGGGGCTTACAGAGAAAGGGCAGAAACTCCTGTGTATTAGCATGGCACAATTGCAGCCACTGCACTCCACAGAGAACAAAGACATCTCTCTCCATCTGCCTCTGAGACATTTCAAAGAGACAGGGAGGAGGCAGGGCCATAGCACTGCTGCCACTACTCATTGGCTATTGGAGTTGTGTCTGGGTGAGCAGGGAAGTATGCGGCACTTTCTGAATGGGTACACCAGTGGGTGCGCACCCCCTGAATTTCAGTGAGCTCTAGGAGGGATTCTGCCTCTTTGAGTTCAAGACAGAACTTACACGAACTACAAAACACATCTCAATGAGGGCAGCAAGAAAAAACAGTTAGCTCCACAATACCTTGGGGCCATTTGAGGGAGTGTGACAGTATGTATCGATCCTGCACTGGTCAGGCCTGGTGTTAACCAATTACTTTGGGCCCAAGAGGCCACACTCCCTCACCCTTGCTGGCATGATCCCAGTGGAGGGAGCATATGAAAGGGAGCAGTTCAGCTCAGTGTGGGCTGGCTGAGGAGGAGAGCGGACATGAGCTGCAGGCTCCTATGGAAGAACCACCAGGACTGTAGACTGCTGAGGCTGAGGACCCTGATTATGCCACAGAGAACCACTTAAAAGAAGGGGACGCTGAGTCACTGCCAGCTGGGGAGATGCCTGATGTGGGCCTAAGGGTAGGAAGTGACCCAGGGGATGCGTCAGGAGACCTGAACCCTTCTGCGGTGATTGGTTTTGTAGGGCCCTGGGATGGAACCTGGTGGAGTAGGATGGGCCCAGGTTCCCCTAATAGGCGCTACTCCCTGGAACTATTGGTGCTAGGCGATAGTGCCTTGGACTGTTGACACTGGGCATTGCTGCCCTAAGAGAGGAGGTGTCCATGTGACCTCTTGCCGCGAGGCCTTGCTGCCCTGAGAGGAAGGGCAGCCCTGGGGACACTTGTTGCTAGGTGTTGCTGCCCTGAACGAGAAAGAATGGCCTTGGGGACTCTTACCGCTAAATGTCATGAGCGCCTCAGAGGGGACTTAGCCCTTTAGACCCCCTTGACACAGAATAAGCCCTATTTTGAGCCGTATTGACTTGAAACCTCTGATCACAAAGTCAGAAAAATGTAACATTTTATGAAAAACTCCCCCTTGTGTAAAACCATCAAATCCTCTGATACACCTTTAATTATTCACACTAGTGACACAGTATTTTTCTTGTTATGTAAATTGAACTCCAAACACACCACTTCATGCCTTATCCCACAACAGCAATTGGATTTGGACCTTTGATTCATCTGTGGAGAATGCATTATGAAGCAAATCATAAATATCATAAAATGATAGGTTCATGGGGCTTCTAATTTCAAGAACATCACAAAACATTAATTCATAGTCTTCATAATGGCACAAAAATGCATAAGGGCAAATTCCTGCTCCCACGCTTCACTTAGGAACATGCTACAGTTTAAAGAAACTCAAAAATGCTCATAAAAACTTTCAGGAGTGTTTGTCTAGACTTTTGAATAAAAAGTATGTAAGGCGGAGTAGAGTCTTTGAAGTATCCTAGTGTGAGAACTAGCAGTAAAAGAGCAGGTTACTGCTGCTTGCTTTTTTCCTGCAGTCTATATTTTGATGATCAATTACTTCCTGGTTGATTTGGTTAATCTCACCTTGCCACAGGGCTGAATCCTCCAGGTACTTTGGTGGCCACAGAAGGCCCAAACCACAGCAGAATCACCATGTTTTTTCTATATGTGGGACCCAGAAGCAGAGAGATCACGGAGGAGGAATCCTCAGGCATCTACATTGTGGGGTCAATTTACTAAATTTTAGCTTTCTTTGAAGCCTCTTTTGTTTCTTTTCTTCTGTTTATTTGGCCATGCGTTTAAAAAAAAGGAAGAAGAAAGAAGACAAAGGAAGGACTTTGTTCTTTTGTCAACCCCCAGTTTTGTGGGGGGACGCCACTGGACAAGGTTATGCTGGCTCTCTGGGCTTCAAGAAGTGCTGCACTTGCAGCAAGGCGATGCTAGTTGCGGACAAGCACTGTCAGTGCATCTACTGTCTCAGCGAGGGCCACATCCAGCAGAAGTGCTCCCTCTACCAGCAACTCCACCCGAGATCCCACAAGGACAGAGCGCGTCACCAATAAATCATCTTTATTGAAGCATCTCTCTGACTCCAACCTCCGGTGGACGTGAGTCTTCCCCTCAGTCTTCGACTTGAAAGGACAGTGGATCAAAAAAACAGACTGGGGACTCCTCTCACAAGTTAAAAAAGGAGAGCAGGAAGTCTCCTCAGCAAGCCCAGGGATATCCAAAAGCCATCACCATCTCGCTTTGTATCACCGACACCGGGACACTTGGTACTGGCGGAATTCCATCAGACCAGTGACCTAGGCATGACGAAAGCACCCGACTCTTCACCCCTTGGTACTGAGATCATGGCACCGAGCCATTGCCGGGAATGGGATATCGCCCCACAATCATGCCATGCCCTTCCACTATCAATTGAGAGGTCAGATAGCAGGAATGTACCAGCAGGTGGCACCACCTACATCTTGGTACGACCACCCAGGGGGCACCGCCGCCAAGCCCTATGTCACCACAGTGGCCATACTGGGACCTTGGGTAGCACACCAACAGCCTGCCTTCCGGGCTTCAAGCATTGCCCGACAACCCTCCAGGCATGATCCCTCGGCCACAGCATCGAGGGCCTCAGAGCCTTAAGAAATGGAGGAGCAAGGAGAGGACACAGAGGAGGAGATAATACCTAAGGCCATATCCTCCTCTTCCCCAGACAAAGTGGTCATTCTGTCACCACTGTGCATGGCAGATGACTTCTGCCTGTTTCAGTAACTGGCAAAAAGAGAAGCAGACCACCCTTCACATACCATTGGAGGAGGTCAAAGACATGTACCACCAGCTCATCAACATCTTCCATTCCTCATCATCCTCAAAAATCGCCCTCCCAAGCAATGAGGCTATCCTAAACCTGGCTAAGATGGGGTGGCAAACCCCGGCATCAGTTACCTCGACATGCGAGAGGGCAGACAAGAAATATTATGTTCCCATAAAGGAATCAGAGTTCCTTTTCACTCACTCACTCGCCACCTGATTCCATCGTAGTGGACTCTGTAAACTCTTGTGGCTGACAACACCATTCCAGGGCAACACCCTGTGACAGATACTGGAAGCGCCTTGATCTCTTCAGTAGGAAGGCATATTCTTCTACCACCTTACAATTTCGTATTGCCAACAACCAGGTGCTCATGGCAAAATATGATTAGACAAATTAGTTAAATGACAAGCTACCAGAGAGTTCTCGAGATTCCTTCAAGGCCATCATCCAAGAGGGGCAACCAGTGGCAAAAACATCATTGCAGTCGGCCCTGGATGACGCCAAATCCATCTCTATGGCTGTGGTAATGAGACTGGCATTGCTGAGAAAACCAGTGCCTCTCTCCAGTCCTTGAAGGGTTTCAGGGCCACCCTCAGGTCATTGGGAATCTACACCCCAGGACAACAGAAACATTTTAGTCCCCAGTCCCAGCACAGGCCTTCTTTGTCTCAATTCCCATCACAACATCACTATGAACCCCAAAAGAAAAAGGGAAAATTCATGAAATGGAAACCTTCTGGTTCTCAATCTTCAACTCAACCCCCTGCCTCTAAGCACCAGTTTTGACGGAAAGTTCCAGCAGCTCTTCGGGGTATTCGCTGGGGGTCATCTCCTCTGTATATTTGCCAGTCGGCAGCTCCTCCACATGTTCCTCCAAAAACAGGGGTTGATATAGCTCAGTTCCTGGTTCAAGGGCCAGCAGCAAGGCAGCAGTGTCTGGCTTTTTCCCTGGCTCTCCCTCAACTGAGCTGGAGTCCCTGCCTCTTATACTTCCTGTTCCGCCCCCCTGCTTCCAGCACAAGGGGCAGGCCTGGCCTGGCTCCACCCACCAGGATGCAGGGAGTGGTTTCTCCCTGTCTGTGTCAGAGGGAGGTCACTCTGCCTAGCTATACCCCCTACACAGCATTCTTCCCAGATAAGGTTACACTGAGGCCACATCCAAAGTACATCCATAAAGTAACCTCCTCTTTTCATATGAATCAGTCAATGCACCTTCCCATCTTCTACCCCAGGCCTCACTGAGACAATAAGGAGGTCATACTATATACCTTAGATGTTAGGCGAGCCCTAGCATTTTACCTCAATAGAACAATAGCCTTTAGGAAGTCCCCTAGACTGTTCCTCTCTATGGCGGAAAGATCTAAGGGCTCAGTGATATCAGCCTAAAGACTCTCTAAGTGGGTCTCAAATTGCATCAAACAGTGCTACCAAATTTGTAACATGACCGCTCCAGACTCAATCCGTATACAGTCCACAAAATCAATCTTCCCATCTGTCACCTTCTTTAAGGATGTCCCTATCTCAGAGATCTGCACAGTGGCAATGTGGGCATCAGTCCACACCTTTGAAGAACACTAACGCAGGTCACTGGGGACTCTGCCTCTGATGCCATCTTTGGCTCCACAGTACTGTCATCTGTGATTGCCCCGACTCCGAAGTCCCAGCCCTCTGAAAGGGGAACTGCTCAGGAGTCACTTACAGTGGAGCATCCATAGGGACACTACTCAAAGAAGAAAAAGAAGTTACTCACCTTGTGCAGTAATGATGGTTCTTCGAGATGTGTGTCCCTGTGGGTGCTCCACTACCGCCTTCTTCCCCTCTACTTCGGAGTTCTCACTTATGACTCTGTGGTAGAGAAGGAACTGAGGACGGTTAACCTGCGCACATTGGCTAGCCTCTTGGCACAGTGTGAGGAGTGACAGCGTATGTGCGGACCCAACGGACACTGCTACCAAAGTTCTCCAATTAGCAGTGCAGGGATACAGACACACCTACAGTGGAACACCCATAGAGACACACATCTCAAAGAACCATCGGTACTGCACAAGGTGAGTAACAACTTCTTTTTTCCCCTTCAACAAATATATTGATTGTGCTCTTTATAAAGATACTACCATTCTGTGTTAATGTTTGGGACTCCTTGTATCCTTTCAGCAGTAATTTAAGGTTGAACAGGATCTTGTTTCTGAGATGAAAAAGAGCCCTACGCAAAATTCAACAGACCTGGTGTAAACAAGAACACCTCCCAGTGAAATCAAATGAGTTGTGCTCGGTCAAGGCTCATAATGAATTTAATAGCATTCATTTCTCTTCTCCGTCAGTATGCTGTTTTTGCTGGAACTGAGATTGATGTAGCTTCAGCTTGGTATACAGTAAGGTTCTACAAGATACCTTAGTCTCAGCTCCCCAATTTGAGGACTGGCAATGGCAACATCACAAGCACCAGTCTACTATAATTTGTGCTGTTTCCTTAAAAGTTTCCTCTAAAAGGGAAACCCCTGAGATTATCCACCTGGCTGGTATTTCATTTGCAGAATCGGTATCTTTCTGTCAAGGCCAGCTGTTGGTAATGACAATTTACCAGCAATAGAAAGGCTATTGTTTTCTAACATTTGGCTCAAATTACCTGAAAAGTCATAGGGCCAGATCCTCAACTTGTGCAAATTTGACCTAGCTCTCTTGAAGTCTATGGCTCTACATTGATTTACATTAGGTGAGGCTACTCCTGAGGGAATTCTGTGCCCAAAAGGTAAAAATTCTGCAACAAAAATTAAAAATTCTGCACACAATATTTTCAAATTATTCAAAATTCTACATATTTTATTTGTCAAGCTAATAATATAATCACACCAGTTTCAATTATTTTGATCGTTTATTTCAAAATACCTGTCAACAAGTATGTCTGTAACAATACAGACAACAAAAAAGATTCAGGAAATATTTTTTGACAAATAGAATCCTTACTAGGCATATTAATACAGAACTCTAAGTAATAATTCATTTAAACTACAATACAGAACCGTATTTCCTGCACCCCTCAGAAGCAGTGCCAAGGCTTGGGAGATTCAGAAGTAATGGAGGAGCCGAGGAAGAGGGAAGTAATTGCTGAAAAGGAGCCTGAGTGTGAACTTGGAGGGTTGTTGGGTATGGAACAGGATTTTTGGCGGGACGGGGCGGGATTGTTAGGGAGATTCCCCCCTGCAAACCCTGGCTGACCCCTAGCCTCTCCCATTCAGTCAGGCACATCTGACCCTATCCCCATGTGTCCCTGCACCCCCATGTGTCCCTCCACCCACATTCACACAGCCACTCCCCCCATCCCCATGTGTCTCTGCACCCCCTCCCCCTGTCCCCATGTGTCTCTGTGACCCACACAGCCCCCCCCCCCCATCCCTATGTGGCTCTGCACCTCCATCCACCCTGTGGCCCTGCGCCTCCACTTCCATTCAGCTCCTTCCCCAGTCTGTCCTCCCCCACTAGCCCTTATGAGCTCCTGTCTGACCCCCCCATCAACCCCACGATGTCTTTCTCCCCATATCCGCTGTCTTCTGACCTGGCCAGACTGGCATTGTGAAGAAGGCAGGCTCTTTTTTTCCCTAGCTGGCCGGGAGCTGCTGCTCTGTTCTATTGCCACAGCGCCTTCTGGTGGGGAAAAAAGGCAGAACTGCAGCAACTTTCCAGTAGAAGCTTTTTTCTGCGCAAAAAAATTAAAAATATGCCTGGCTCATTAATTATGCACATGCAGTGGTGCAGAATTCTCCCAGGAGTTGGTGAGGCTCTGACTCATGATCTCTGAAGGCCATTTACATGAAGTCTGATGTATTGGCCCAACGGAATTCTGATGAAACATCCACATCTGTAGCTACCCATTAGCCTTTGAGAGGATGTGGGGGGTATTGTTAAATGATGTAATTGAATAAGGGATTCAAATATGCACTAGCATTGGTACTTTCTAAGTGTGAAAATACCAGCTACACCCATTTTTTATCATCTGAAAAGTGTTGATGTGGGATTCCCACAGTGGGAACGTGACAACAAGAGTGGGGAGGGTGTGGGACCCAGTATATAGGGCAGGCGGTCTGTTTTTTAACTTATGGATCCCACTTCCTCGGGATCACGGCCTTCGTTTGTAAAATGTTGTAACAATGTTTTTGGTACTGAATATCAAGAATACAGTGCACAATTTTATTAACTGTAACTCCTAATTCTTATTTACTACTAGATGAATAATTTAGATAAGTCATTTTCAAAGATCTATGGTGAAATTGACCTTGTATCTCTAAAGCCAAGAGAGTTTGTACATTGTATTAGTCTGGAGTTTCTAAAATCCGGTCAGTTTGCTACAGATTATTGTATATACAAATGGAAAAGAGGAAGTATGTTTATTTCTAGACAATATTTAAATTTGCAAACCAGCAACTTAAACTCTAATTTCCTTAATTTAATAATGCAGTATCAATAAGAAAACAAACATTTGCTCACCTTATGTTTTTATATTTTCTTTAATTTTGGATTTGCAAATAATGTTGCCACAGATGGCCATAATAGCCGATGATTTCTTATATTGGGTAAAGCACAAATATAAAATATACTTGAAGCTCAACTCTAAGTAGATTATAAACATTTAATATAGAATGTTATCATAATATTCAGAGCACCAAATTGCAGACTTCTGTCACCCACTTTCAGGCATGCTTCTGAAGATCATAGTTAATTCTGCTGATTTATGGTAATGCTGTAGCACTATCATATGCAGCATCAGAAACCACTAACAAGCTTAGTATAAGCTTGGACTGAAATGGTTTGAGGTTTAAATTTCTGTAACGATTATAAACTAGAGGGAGTAAAATCCCACTTCAGCAAAAAAAAAAAAAAAAAAAAGTGTCTTGTTACAATTCAGTACTGCAACCACTCTCTCTAACTTGTCCAAGTAGCCATATTTGAGAAAAGTCATTTTAAATTGTGACTGTCATTTTTAAATTTAAAAGTAATCCTTTTTGTATGGTAATATGCTTCATAATTAGGAGATACAATGTTAGCATTTATTGAAAGGGGGGGAAAGCTAGCCTGAGAAGTATTAAAATCAACTGGATTTTTTTCCATTTCTTTCAGAATGAAAGCTATTTATAAAACAAATCTGATGAGTTTGCCAGCCCCTTCCATAAACATTTTAATTAGGTATGTCACATTTGACCATTTCAAGGATACTGTGTAATTGTGATTACTTTAAAATTTATTCCAAAACTTACTCTGAACTTTTAGGGTTAGTCTGAGTGCTTATGTGCATGGTGAAGAGGATATGGACCAGATCCTAATATGGTGTAAATTGGCATAATTCCATTGATTTCAATATTGAAGTCAATGGAGCGCTGCTGATTTACATCAGCTGAGTATCTTGCCTTGTGTGTTTTCTCCTTACGTTTTTATGAGAGCTGTGCAGGAGTAGCCATTTTGGGCAAATAGTGAAATTCTGTCCTGCAGCAACCAAATAATTTTACCAAGCTGGCCATGCAAGACGCTACTATTTTCAAAGAGCAGTTCCACAGCTTTCACTAGCTAGAACTGTCTTCTCTTTCATGGATAAAAACAGAAGCTTGGCCTAAATTTTCAAAAGCAACCAGTTATTTTGGGTGCTCAACTTGAGACAAATCAAAGAAACCTACTTTTAAGAAACTGCTGAGCACCTGCTCTTTGAAAATCAGGCCCCTGTAAGGTGTCTCAAGTTGGGCAGACAAAAAATGATGCACCCAAAATCAGCTGTCACTTTTGAAAAGGGATGACTAAGAAAACTAACTGAGGCAAAACGAATGTTCCCATTTTCACAAAACTCATGATAAAGCAATTATGCTACATTGATGCAACTTGATTGGTTTTGCAGAACACTGATCTTTATTCCCATTCTTTAGAAAACAAACGATATTTTAACCTTATTGTACTGGGCCAAATCCAATTTGGTCTTTCATCCAAGTGCTCCAGTTGACATCAGTGGGACTATAAGGCTGAGTAAGACAAGCAGAATTTAACCCAGTGATCAACCCTTAGTAAATCATTGTAGCTCAGCCGCAGCCTCTTTAACGGTCAGGATAAAATGGTCAATATACAGTTTTACCTCTGCATAGTCCTTTTCATCCCCAAATGCTTTACAAATTAGGGGTCATGACTCAAGCAAAACTCCTACTGATTTCAGTGACAGTTTTTCCCAAGTAAAGGTTTCAGGATTTGACTTTATATGAATTATGGGATGGGAAGGCAGCAGGCTGTTGTGCAACAGCAGCTTGGATTATGGAGAATGTTAACCAAGGCTGTGGGCCAAACCCCTACTGTTACAAAAAGTGCAATGGGATCTTCAGTGTCCCCACAGGACCTCAGGTTTGACCGCTTCAACCAAATGAAACCTGCCACAGAATGAATTGTATAGAATACAATGTATCTCCTTTGGTAGGATGAGGGGGTCACTCAGCTCTGCTAGGATTTGAAACTGTATTTCCAAAGAGTTCAGGTATTTCGCATCTGATGCTTTGGTCACCTCAGTGGTCTGAGTCAAAGCCTTTTAGAGCTAAAAATGGATCTAACTAATTTGGCTTCTCCCCTCCTCCCCCCAGCAGAATTGAGCTTTGGAAAGAAAACCACCAGATTCTGTAAGATTTGGGAGGGCTCGTCATCTGGTGTTGAAACACGGACTCCACACGCTACAGCTTTCTTTTCAGGATGTCACTCTCCCGCCTCCACACTCACCACCAAACAAACATAGAAATCTACTACTGTTCTCCCTGCACACTCCATTTTCTTCCAATCTGAGAGCCATTTGTGTGTATAATTGAAAATTAGCAGTGCAGCTGTTTGAAGAGAGTAATTTATCACAGCACATTGTTCGCTCCTGACACTTTAGACCTGGCTCTAACAAGGCAGTGGTTGCTGGGGGTTGAGCTGCAGAAAGTGATTCGGCTGTAATGCTGCGTTTCCCCTGCTTTGTTGCTAATTGTAGCCTCTTTTTCTCCATTGAATTGGGAGTTGAGTAAAAGAGCTTGTTTGCTCTGTGCGATGAGGCTGCCAGGGCCGCTTGGGCTATTATCACAAGATACTCTTGATCTTTTGAAAAGCAGGAAATAGAATTTTTCTCCAACAGGGAAAGTAATTTGCGATGCGTCCATTAGTTCTTCATTAAAGCAAGATTAAATTGCACGGCAAATCACATCTGTGTTTGGATGATTAAAGGGTGGCATTTTAGAGGCCAAAACTAATTACTAGCCAAAATGAATGGGAGTGAAAAAACAGTCATGTTTTTACATTAGATAGTGTGGCTTGTAATTAGATTCAAGCTAATTCCACTATTTCTTCTCATTTAATGAGATGAGCCTGTCCTCATCTTTTTCTAGGCCACGCTAACAGCCCCAAATGTATAATTTTGATAATACTGAGAGTTTACTTTATTGAAATTTCTTTGCTACCTGCCACAAGTGACTGTTCTGTCTAGTGGTGCTTCATTATGCAGCAACACAAGCTACTGTGACATGGTCCTAGTGAGCACCAAGACCAATCTCTTTCTTTTTTTTCTTTTTGTTAAATGAATAATTCTCACTGCTTTAGAGAAAAGTGCACACTAAGGCACATTTTTGTGTGTCTGGGAAAGGACAGGTCTCGACAATAAACTCCTTTCATTGAGCAAACTTAGAGGAAGCTGATCTCCCGGCATGAGCAGGAGGAAATTCATAGTTGCAACTGAGAAGTGAATGCTTGAAAGGAGGTGGCTAAGTTATTTATTGGATTTTTTAAAAATAAGTTCCTACCCACAATTGTTTTAACAGGAACTGCTCCTAGAGGAACTGACATATGGTTCCATAGTATCCAGGAATTTGTTAACATAAGGCCAAATTGTGCTCCCAAGCATAGGCATAGTTTGACTTGTATATTTGGGGGGGGGGGCGGTCAGTTCCAGTCAGGCCAATGGAGCCGCGTGTGGGGGGCAAATTCCATGGCTGCCCAAGGCTTGCAGTTTTGGGGGCAACACCCTCCCACCTTCCCCAAACTATGCCCATACTCCCAAGATCTGTGGCTCTCAGTCCTCCCACTACCACCTTTGTGGTATCATCTCCCCCCATTCTTAGGATCCCATGGAGTCAGGATCCATGTGGGGAAGGGGATAGGGATTACACATAAAGTGAATAGCCCCATGATGGCCCTGGGGACACATGGCATCCATCACTCTGATTCTGTGGTGATTCCCCAGACAAGATAATACTGATTGGTTGCCTGTTCCATGGGACCTCTTCAAAGAGATTCTCTGGACAGACGCGGCCAGGGGAGCCTCTAGTAGCACATCTCCAATGGAGCCATGCTGCCAGGAAGTGTGGTGGAGGGGAGCAATGTAGAGACAGAGAGCCTCCTCACAGATTATTCTGATACCCCAACATCCACACAGATCCCTAGAGTTTGGGAACGGGCCAGCAGCTCATTTTGCAAGGTTGGGATACGCCCTGCCCCCCAATTCCTATCTGCAATAGAATAGTTGGGGAGAAGCTGTGTGAAGGTATCTGACCCTGATTGATATACATAGCATTAAAAATATGCCAGGAAGGTTGCAGACAGACAAGGTCTTTACCTGGAAGAACTTACAAGCAAAGGGTCCAACCCTGCAAACACTTGCTACTAGTGGGCATAGAGCTTACTACCATGAGCAGTCCCATTGGATTCCAAATACCTGGACCTTGAGTATGGGTACTTAAGAGTAAGCAGGCATGGTGTGCTCACTACTCCCCTCCACACAAGCAGGTGTATGAGGAGTGGGGTCTGCCTACCAGCCCCAGTACTCCTGAGCCGAGGCAGACAGGGGAGTAATCTGTTGCTGGCATAGGCCCATAGCACATTACTTCCTCCTGAAACATCATGTGCTGCTGCTCCCAGCATGTCACCCCATACACAGGGCTTGTGGGAATGCTACAGAATAACCCAAAATGGGTGTCAAAAATGTTCATTTTGAGAAAAAAGGGCATTTTCACGCTCAAAAAAATTGTTATTTGAAAAATTTCAGACAGCTCCTGCTATATGCCAAATCCTCATCATCTTCAATAATTTACTTTGGGGTTTCTCATTTGCGATGACCCACGTCAAGCTCCCTTGATTCCCAGAATTTTGGGTTCTCCTAGTAATAGGGGGACTTGTTTGCCAATAAATAAAAGAAGGAATGTATCCATTTGTCACTGCGTATAGCTAAGAGATACATCACCCTCAGCTGGGACGCTGAAGCTCCTGCAGTTACTCTGGCAATCTGAAGTGTCTCTTATGACCAATAGAAAAGGCAAGTATTCATTTGGGGAAAGTAGAATTATAGTTTACCATAAATATAGTGTTTACATTTTCTAAAACTTAAAACTACCAATGTCAGAACTTTCTTTAATTGACTGCTATATAATCAGGGCCCCATATATGCTGTGGCACAACAGAACCAAATTCCTTAAATTCTGCTGCAAAACCCCTAAATTTTGTTGCAATATTAATTTATGCCCCATGAAATACCCTTCACTCCCACGCTCCACACCACCCTTCCCTAACTATAGTTATTATAATCTGGCAAATATATATTAAAGTGAAAGAGGAGATTTTGGAGCATAATTCTGTGGATAGGGGCAAATTCCATACAAATATTGTGGCTACAGGATCACAGAATATATAGGGCCTTCTGTACAATGATTTGAAACTTATATGACTGATATAATGGAACCAAAATCCTTTGTCTGAAGTCGCCTGAAATTGTTGATTTTCAAGGTACATTGCAAAGACCATCATCTATCTGTGAGGGCCTCTAAGGGAAACCCGAAGGCAGCGTATATCTTGCTGCTTTAAATTACTGGTTGGTTATATTAATTTCATTTATTTGGGCTGTTGTGCTGCTGAATAGTTATTTTTCTATGGAGTGCAATTCTAACAAATGTTTGGGGCACCGAGGGGTGGATTGACATCTTTTTCTATTTAGTTCTAACTAAACCATTTTTTAAAAGATGGGAGATGTCCAGGCAGGGATCTCAGATATATAATAACTTTTTAACTGATAAGTATCAGGCATTGCCATATTTGCCTCTCCCTCTGTAAGTGAAGTAACTATACTTCCGGAACTTGAGTAGTCTTTATTAGAGCTGGCTGAAATTTTTCAGATGAAACTTTTTCAGTCATTGAACCATATTTGTACAGCTCTAGTCCTTATTCGTATGAGTTGTCCCATTGACTTCACTGACAATGGTCCAAAGCTCTACAAATGCAGGATCTAGGTCATGATTTTGTCCACAATTAGGTGACTGAGGACTTGTGTACCTCATGTGTTAGTTTGCACAGTGGGGTGTAAATTCTAGTCCACACCCGCAGGTCGCACACTAACTGGCCTATGTGGACCTTGCTGGGGTGCACTAATGGTTCCCCAGTGCACGTTAACGTAGTCCCATTTCAAACAGTACTATGTTAACATGCCCTGGGGACCTTTTAGTGCCTGACATGCTAGTGTGGACTAGAATTTACATCCCACTGGTGCAGAGTAACACACCATGTAGGCAAGCCCTGACAAGTTACAGTATTTGTGAGACCTAACAGAAATGGAAACAGACCAGAATGGGCCTGTACAACCGGATTCTTAGTCTAAATATCTTAAGGGTGGTCATCCCAAATTCTATTGGTTTCTCTGATTATGTTTCAACAGAATGTAGCATAAAGATATTATTTTTATATATTAACATTTGTACATGGGGCGATAGGTGTGTATGGTGTTTTATAGAGGGAATCAGGATGTGGTCCCTGTCCTGAGGAGCTTACAGTCTAGGCTGGATACAACCTGATATGACACAGAAACAGATGACATCAGGCAAGGGGGAGGAAGGAGAGCTTCCACAAATTAAGGCTATTCAGTTACTTGTTTTTGCAGGTATTCGCTCCTATTTTTAGGCCATATTCTGATGCCTTTTCTGACAGTAAGGGTACAGTTCTTCAGGAGTAGTCTCATTGACGTCAATAGGACTACTCATAGTGCAAAGTGCTGCTCAGGTATGGGTATCAGAATACGGCTTTTAGGTTGTATTAGGCTAGCTTGAGAGTTTGGTCATTGTTAGAGAGATTGTGGAAAGAACTGGGTTTTGAGGAGTGTTATGCAGGAGGAGAGGGAGATTGTATGTTATGCAGGATAAATGAAAGCATTTTAGGCAGAGGGGACATAATGGAAGAAGGCACAAAAGGTGCTTGCAAGGAAAAGATAAAATGAGGTATGAAGAGAAATGGAATTAGCAGAGCAATAGGGTGGGGGGAGATATGAGAAGAGGTGTAAGCAGAAGTGTGCGCAGAACCTCTTAGATGAGGACAAGGAATGATCTGGATATGGAATCAGATACTTTGCCCTAATGTTTGCCTATTTACTGGTCTGGTAGCTTGTCCACTCATCATATGACATTCCAAGTTAGCCTTAGAGCAGCAGTTTTCAAATTTTTTACATAGAGAGATTGTCTCATGTACCCCTTCCCTCCCATTAATGAATACATAAGCCACCTTCTGTCTCCTCCATGACCAAGCGGACCACCTCACCTGTGATTCGCAGTCACATAACATCCCTATGGTAACTACAGTAATGATCTATTTGGAGAATCACCATTAGGAAATATTTTGTGTATTTTTAGCTTCTATTAATGTGATTTAGCTATTAGAAACAAGAACGCGCAGCCAACACCATGTGACCAGCCAGCTCCCTACAGACTGCCAGCAAGTGCTCTTTAGACCAGCAGTAGTCCGTGGCCACAGTTTATGAACTGCTGCCTTGGATGATATCAGCAATAAAATTCCATCTGGGACAGAAATGTTTACGCGACTCATGACCTCAAAATCAGACCGAGACAATAATTAGAAAACGTTGATGGGATCTTTCAGTAACAAAGTCTGGACTATGGCAAGTAAAATTCAGGTCACACTTCTCCTTTGAAGTTTTAATGGCCACTCCAATTTTCTGATAGTCACTCACTTATGTTTGAAGTAAGTGTGCAAAGCCTCAGCTGTCTCCATTTGTCTCTAACTACTTCAGAAGGCACTGAGCTCATAAAGCTGCGAGCTTCAAAGGGCTTATTCAGACATTCCATTCTGCCACTGCCATTTATCGCAGGGGCTCTTTTAAATATATTTCTTTATAATAAAAAGTATTTTAAAAAACACATACCTAACAATGGGCCTGTTGGGCTGGACGCATGATTGTAACAAAACTACTAATGGTTTCAGTGGGAGCAAAACCGGGCTCTATAGTTTAGTATTTTTATACATTTTTGCAAACAATGTCTTAAAATATTCATATTTACCCAACTTTGCATTTTCCCTCTGTATTTTTATGACCAGTCCTTTCTTGTCCTGCAGAAAGGGGTTGTATTTTTTTTTCAACACATTCTCAGTGCTGCTGAATGAAGTTCACCCTGTTGGGTCAGAACAGACCTGCGGGGCTGGTGGAATTTTAAGTCTGCTGGATTGTTACTAACATAAAGGTATAACCCACCTAAGCCTCCAATACAGGGAAAGAACCCCGTTATTATTAAGGGACAGGACTGGGGTTCAGTAATTAGAATTCTTCCTACTCCTGGCTCTTTCATAGACTTACTAGGTGACCTTGGGTGAGTCACATGACCAGTCAGTCACACTGCCTCATTTCCCCCCTCTGCATAAAGAGGATAATAATACTTACTTATCTCACAGGAGTGTTGTGATGCTGTAGGGCCTGATCTAATTCTCATTGGTGCCAATGAGAGTCTTTCCATTGACTCTAATTAGGGTGACCAGACAGCAACTGTGAAAAATCGGGATGGGGGTGGGGGGTAATAGGTGTCTATATAAGACAAAGCTCCAAATATCAGGACTGCCCCTGTAAAATCAGGACATCTGGTCACCCTAACTCTAATGTATGCTGGTTCAGCCCTTTAATTTACAATCTTTATTTTTGTACAGCAGAGTCCTGCTTTCAGGTAGAAGGTGGTATTGGAGGTATTAGAAATACATATATTAATTAATCATTTTATATATGTATATTTGTCTTTAATAGGGATTTTTCCCTCCAACAGTTCAGGTGTTTCTTTTGTTTGCTCCTGTAGTAGACATCATAACATCACAGTCTGTTTCCATGGAAAATACTGTGATGTGCAAATTCAACTTTATGCCTGCAGAGTAAGATCAGACAGAAAGCAGAGATGGACTATAGGGAGAAGATCTTGTTTAAGGACAAAGTACCAACTTCAGTGCTAGATTCAGGCCTAAAACCTAGAGTAACTTCACTGACTTGAGTGGAGTAACTCACAAAACACAAACCTTTGCCATTATGCTTATAATCTATTATTGTTTGTTAGTTTTGCTAGTTAGTAGTTGTTAACTGTTTGGGGGTCAGAATTTCCCTTTATATCTGTTTGAACAGCACCTAACATAATGCCTGATTCAGTCCTCTGGATGTTACCATAATACAGTACAAGTAAATAAAGGTTCTTAATGTGCTCCTTCACTGTGATATGGAAAACACAGCAAATGGCCTTTGAATATCTTAGAACATGCATACTTTGGGAACTTTTACTGGCACTGTATAATACTTTTGTGTTTTGTGCTTTTTCTGTGCCCTGGTGGACCCAGCAACATACTTCTCTTTAAGCAAGCCATGCCCCAATCCTTCAATCTGAGATCCTGTGTCTTGGACATGTTCTGTTGATTCATGGCTTGTCTACACAGGGAAACCAGCATACCTATTCCAGAAAAACTGTTCTCCTATAGCTATTCTGGAATAATTCCCCATGCGGACACTCTATTCCAAAATAAAAGTGACTATATTCTCGAATAATTACTCTGTTTTGGAAGTGGAGTAATTATTCTAGCATAAAATCATTTTTATTCTGGATGTGTAGATAATCCTTAAGGAATTGATTTATCTAAATTGATATAAACTAGATTTAAGGCTTGGTCTACTACACACAAAGTTGCATCAATTTCACTAAGGGTATTTCTTCACTGCAAAGTTAACTAAAGTTATCTACACTTCAGTTAACTCCTCTTGAGTTAAACTAGCTCCAATGAGCGAAGCTACTGGGTATGTCCAGACTACCCGCCGTATCGGCGGGTAGCGATCGATTTATTGGGGATTGATATATTGCGTCTCGTTAAGACGCGATATATCGATCCCCGAACACATTCCCCGTCGACTCCGGAACTCCATCGGAGTGAGCGGCAGTAGCGGAGTCGACGGGGGAGCCGCGGCCATCGATCCCGTGCCGTGAGGACCCAAGGTAAATCGATCTAAGATACTTCGACTTCAGCTACGCTATTCACATAGCTGAAGTTGCGTATCTTAGGTCGATCCCCCCCCAGTGTAGACCAGTGTGAAATAACATTTGCGTTAAAGAGATTGTGTGTTAACAGCTAATGAGTTTTGCTAACTGGAGCTGTAGCCTATACTCCCTGATGGGTCAGCCAGTTCAGTTGAAAAGCATAATCATATTTGAACTAAGGGGTTTTGTGTGTGGACAGAACTTGAGTTAAAGGGAACATTTGACTCTGCAATGAAAACAAGTTAAAAGTTTGCCTTTAAACCAATTTAGTTAAACCTATGAGACTTGGGTATATCTACACTATACGTTTTTTACCTCAAATTAATTGACTGGCAATTAACTTAAGGTGCTTAGCGGGTTTGAAGAGGCTAGTGGAGACATTCATGTCACATCTTCCACTCTATAAAGGTTTGTCCTTCTCCCTGACTTGATCCCTAGGGTAGAAAACAAATATTTATAGGCTTGATTAAGTGTGTGGGGAGGGTCCACACTAGCCTTTAGAAACACATTAAGTACCTCGAGTTAACTGATTGCCAAAAGTGGTAATGTCTAGTGAAGACAAGCCCTTAATCCTGGAAATGTTTATTTCAGTTTAAACCTGGTTTATATCAGTTATTTATAAAGAATCTGTAAATTACAGGTGCAGGCTAAACTGCTATAAGCCAAGTTTAAATCAATGTAAGGGTATGTCTATTGGTATGCTCATTGTGTGGAAAAAGGCAAGGACACATGGTATGGGTTTTAACCAGGCTGCAACTTCATTAGCCAAATTACATCCAAGGTTCCCACTGGGAACAGCCCAGTGCAGTCACTTACACCACACAGAGAGCCAGTCATCACACCAAAAGGGTCTCTGGGTGCCTCCACTCACCCGCTAGTATCCCTCCCTCTTTCGGGGGTTGAAGCAAGAGGAGACCTCGACCCCCAACCATCACCACTGTCAAGTGCATTGGGAGGTGGCCTCCCTGGGATAGTGCTCTGGTCCCTGGTTTGCATTTGCCCCCCACGGCTTAGACACGATGCCCCCATCTCGGAAGGAGATGCTCACTATGTTTTCTTTTTGGATGTGGAGCCTAAGTCAGCAAGTGCCGGCACCAGGCACTTGCCACAAGGAGGCGCCAGCATCAGCTTGGCTGCCCCTGCCACACCCCTGACATGGGCTACCTAGAAGATTGGCCAACCCAATACCAAGACCATCCAGGAACAAGTTGGCACCTATAGCAGAGAGGTGCACTCTATCCTCTTAATAAAACTCAGCCACACTCTGGGCTGATAACCGAGTCACCTCGGGACTCCAACCATGTCGATACTTTCCAGGTGGCTTTCCTCTGGGCCCTCTCGACCTTTTTCATGGGTGGACTGCAATTTGCCAAATCCTGCAAGCTAGTATCATACTATCTACCACCAGGAAACATGTTTACCAGCAGTCCAGTATCCCACTTAGTCTTCCAAAGTAGTTGGAGTCGAGAGCACATTCCCAGGTCATCATCCCCTACGTGAACAACAATGATGTCTGTTTTTTTCTTGTATGTCACCAGCTCATGCAAAAGATGCATGAGCTGGTCCGAGCACATGCCCCATCTGCTGTGCCAAGACAAAATTGCATCTGGCCCAAGTACCAGCTGTGAGCCTCAAGATGAATTACACGTTCTCTTGTAAGCCCAGTGCACAGTGCTGTGCCTGTAAATCCATATCTCCAGCTATAGGCATACTCCAGCTCATTCTAGATGATAGACATGGGGAAGGAAGCAGGCATAGTTAAAACCGGTGGTGCTTACTGCTCACCACCTGTGTTGGCCTCCCTTCAGGCAGCTGCACGTAGGACTTAGAGGCCCTTGATCACCCATGCCCTATATTTTGGACCTCTGACACCCTCAGACCCAACTGGGTAGCCACTGTTACAGCCCCTATGTGGAATGAGTGAGAGCCCTGCTCTCCAGGTGGCAAGCCCAAGAATGACAGCCCCTTCCTAAACATGCCCACAAACTGGAATTTGATGCATGCAGGAATAGGGAACCCTCACTGGGTGGCCATTGAGACACATATATCTGCAGTGCCCAGTACAGGACATAGGTCCCCCTCACCAGAGAGGTGCAGCGCAACAGCTTTGCCAACCCCAATTTGACTGGTTTTTGAGCTGTGGATCTTGAGCTGGAGAGAATTACCTTCCCACTGCATGTCCTGTAGTTTGAAAGCCTCCCCCAAAGAGTCTTCCTTGGCTGAAAAGAACAACTCACTGACCCGGAAGACCCCAAAGAAATCCAACAGAAAGTCTGCCTTGAAGAATATAGCCCCGCCACCCACCCAAATGGTAGACCCCCAGGAAGAACCTCAACTACTTGCCTATGGACCTGTAAGGTCAGTGGCTTCCTGATGCTGCTCCACATCCTGGCAGCCAGGGCAGTTGCATGTGGATCATGAATACCCAGTAGGGGTCCAGATAACCCGCAGACTAGCAGTAAAAGGCCACTCCGTATACTAGTTAGCTATAGCAAGACCATGAACTGCCAAAGTTGGAGTTCTGGTATAGGCCAGGCCCTGCATAGACCTTCAGCCCCCTGAAACTCCTCAAACAGTGTTGTGTAAGCTAAAAAGGTGTGGGGTGCAAGTGCTCCCTTGGCCACAGATATGGCTTTGAGCAACCCAGATTCCATAGGGCTGCTGCCATCTATTCTGGCACTTCCTTGGCCTCCAGTGCTAGTGCTCTGAATCTACTGACCTGCAATTGAGAGAGCATTAGCTATGCTGTTGTTAAGCCCAGGCACATGTGAAATGAGCATTGCATGCACATTTCTGCTTGGTAGTGTACATATCTCTAGATAGACGAGAGTGCTCTGAGAGCCTTAGTTACATTTAAGATTCCATGCAGGTGGAGTCACTCCTTCCTCTCCCTGTGAAGAGCTGCTGTGCCCCATGCCAGGGAGGGAAATCTCTCTTCCACAGGGCAGTGGGTGAAACACGAGATAAAATAAGCCCACATATTCTGCCCTTAAATCATTCCAGCAAGAGTGGACCTAAGTCCATTCCAGTTCCTTTCAGAAAGGACAGAAGAGATGGACAAGCCTCTGTTCCGAGCACAATGTGCACATTTCACAAAACATGGACCATTTGGGGCAAGTAGTACTTCATCCCAGGGGTAGCTCTGCTTCCCTCAGCACCTAATCTTCACTTCCCCTGCCCATTAGTCTAAAGCAGGGCTTTAATCCATTAAACTGCTGTACGAAAGGACCTTGAATCTGTATTTGGAGTGGAAATGGACATTCCTCAATAGGTGTCTGATTATATCAGCTTGCTGACCACCTCTCGAAAGGACAAAGTCACCAGCAGCATCAGCACAAAACATATTAGCTATTGCCAGTGATTGGAGGTTTCCATTTTCACCTCCCAAAGTGCCAGTTTCTGTGTTGTGACGGGGTGCAGTCCTCACACTGGCCCTGAAAGAGTTAAATTAGGACTAACCCTAACCCAATCAGCCATATAAGCTGCAAACTGGGGAGATGTAGGCTGAGTGGAGGATGCTAATTAGAAGGAAGTTCACCTGTTAGGAACATATGATGCTTCAATAAAGCTGGGAGTAGTGTGGGAAGTAGTAGGGAGAATGCTTGTAGTTTCTCTCCCTGAAGTGAAAGAGGTGATAGGAGCCTCTGAAAGAAGGAATAGGAACCCAGGAGGAAGGGTTTACTTAGTAGGCCTGAGAGAGGGGAGTCTGACTAGGAAGGCTGGAGAATGAAAAGCTTGGAGAAGGAGGTAGCCCAAGGGCAAGAGCAGTAAGGTTAGTGTAGCTGCAGAACTTAACTGCTCACTATAGGGCCATTGGCTGGAACCCAGAGCAGAGGAAGGGTCTGAGTTCCACCTATCATCCACTGCAGAGTGGCATTGCTAGGGGCAGTGGAGGGGAAGACTGCCTGAGTCACTGGGGGAGTGACAGTTAAGGCAGTGGGTATGAGGACTACTTGTGAGGAAAGACTTCCCTGGAAGGGGAAATCAGTGTGACCTGGCTGGAGGGCTGAGTTATGAAGCAGCTGGACTAAGACTCAGTGAGTGGTAAGAGAGCTACAACAGTGGAATAGAAGAAAGGAGTGCTGATCCCCAGAATTGCCAGAAGGAGGTGCCACCCAGGAGTGAGTAGAGCATCCCATGACAGTTGTGCATAGGGTTAGGCTGCAGGCATGGCTAGTGCCCCACAGGCAACTAAGGAGAGACCACAAGCACAGGGGAATAGAAAGGGGCTCTGTACAGGAGTAAGAACCATGCCACGGAGCATCAGACCTAGTCCCAGATCAGGGCAATCAACCTTGCCACCACATTGCCCTGCTGGAGTAGTGATGGGCCTGGGGTAAGGACCAACTAGATTACCACAGCAAAGCAGATTTACCAGGTAAATTCTGCCCTGCAGGCAGGGGGGAGACTGGGTGCACTCCTGGGGGAGGATTTGGCTGGGGTGAAGCTAACTGAGGGCACATCCACTACTACTGCTGCCAATTCAAGTCCCGCAGGGCAATGAGCAGTTCCTCATGGGCATGGCCCACAGCCTGAGGCAGTCAAGATTCCCCACTAAGGCTCTGCCTGGGCCAGGGGACTCAGCCCTGGCCTCATTAGGGATGCCCAACCTCCACCACCATAGCACCCCAAGGCCTACATGGCCCATGGGGGAGGGGAGGCAACCCTTATCTTGGGCCAAAACCTGGCCCCTAAGCAGCTCGGCATGAATTGCTCTGAAGTGAAGCCATCCAGGCATTGTCCTGCTGGATTGCACAACTGCTGGCCCCCTTGCAGCAGCTGAAGGCAGAGCTGAGGAAGGCTACCCTGCTGCGACCCCATCTGGGCAGGCAGAAGAGGGAGGGTGGGTTGCCTGCTGAAAACCAGAAGTGGCCCTTAGTATGTGGTTCTGATGGCTCCAAATCTCATGACAAATCCCATCAGATCAAGCCTACCCTGTGGGGACTGAAACTTTCATGGGACCTAGCCTGTGTTGTCCTTTTGCCTTGTCCCACAGGGGAGCCACCAAAACACATCCCTCACTAGGCTCGGGGACCTCCACTGGAGCTACAAGGAATAATTTCCAGCTTGAGCAGACATACCCGTACTAACTCTGATCAAAAACAGAAGTGTTGGCGAAGAGGTGCCAGGGGCATGAGGAGGCTAGCTACCCTCACATGATCCTGTCCAAGACTCTACGTACGTACTTGAGTGGCTAGCCTGTCTCCACACTTATGCCACTACAGCTACTCTTTGTAGTACACTCTCTCAATCAGAGCTAGTGTGGGTATGTCTACTCGAGCTAGAAATTGCACTCTAGCTCCAGTGCAGACATACCCTAAGAATGGCCATAGGAGGGTTTGCAGTTGTTTGAAAATATATTGCCTCTCTATAAATCCATGGTATGCCCACATTTTGAATACTGTGTGTGGATGTGGTCACCTCTGTGATGGGTTTGGGCCCTTTGGGGTGTCAGCATATATGCTGGGGTGCCACTGAGTCAGCCTATTCTGTCAGCCTAAGTCCCCTTTATCTGGCCTTGCTGGGTTGGGCTCAAAAGCCTCTTCCAGCCAAGCACACAGGCAGAGCCACACCCAACTGCACAGAGAGACAGAGACCTGCTCTGGGAAGATTCAGCCTTAGGGGCTTGTCCCAGCATTCTGATGCCCATTTCCTTTAATGGGTACAAACCCAAAGGTTTTATGAAATTTGCCCCCTCCCTCAATGTGGAAGGAGATATGCACAACTTCTCCCCCCCCCCCAGTTAGAAATTACATAAACTGGGTTATATTATAAACAAGCAATAAGTTTATTAACTACAAAAGGTGAATTTTAAGTGAATATAAGAGATAACAGGCAGAACAAAGCAGATTACTGACTAAATAAAGCAAAATACACGAGCTAAGCTTAATATACATAAAAAACAGGTTACAAAATGTAATTTCTTATCCTAAATATTATTTTAGGCAGATTGCAAAGTTTCTGTGGTTCAGAGTTCCAGTTATATTTCTTTTCAGACTGAACCCCTCTCTATCTGGACTCACCCTCTGCCTTCCCTTCAGGTGGCTTTAGCAGTCTTTCTTCTTGGGCAGACCAGCCATGGACAGGAGGAGTCCTGTTTGCCTTCCTCCCCACCCTTAAATAGGATTTACATAAGGTGGGAATCCTTTGTTTCCCAAATTTGACCCCCCTCCCTTCCCGTGGAGAGTTACAAGAAGTCCCGGGTAATGTTTAGTATTAGGTGAAAAGACCACCTGACTCTGTAGTATCACAGTGTCCATGAGTCAATGGCAGTATGGGGCGTCCGCAGGAAGGCCAAGCCTTTTCACAGTTCATTGTCCTCGCTGTTGGGTCATCAGCCCTGTCTGGCTTTTCTATTGTTGTACCTGAAGTGTTAGCAGTGGGCGTCACCCAAAGTAGCATAGTTGAAATACAGATACATAGTCAATATTCCTAACTTCAGATACAGAAATGTTACAGGCATACAAATTGGATAATTACATTCCGTAAATTATAACCTTTCCAATGATATCTTACAAGACCCATCTTGCATAAAGTACAGCTCAGTTATGTCATTCATATCATAAGTATATTTTCATAAAGAATATAGAGTGAAACATCACAGCCCCATCTCAAAAAAGATGTATTGGAATTGTAAAAGGTTCAGAAAAGGGCAACAAGAGGTATGGAACGACTTCCATATGAGGGGAGATTAATAAGACAGGGACTTGTCAGCTTGGAAAAGAGACGACGAAGGAGGGATAGGAGAGAGGTTTTTAAAATCATGACTGGTGTGGAGAAAGCAGATGGAAGTGTTATTTACTCCTTCTCATAACACAAGAACTAGGGATCACCAAATGAAATTAATAGGCAGCAGGTTTAAAATAAACAAAATAAACTATTTTTTCACACAACGCACAGTCAACTTGTGGAACTCCTTGCCAGAGGGGATGTTGTGAAGGCCAAGACTATAACAGGGTTCAAAAATGAACTAAATATATTCATCCAGGCTAGGTCTATCAATGGCTATTAGCCAGGATGGGCAGGTATGGTGTCCCTAGCCTCTGTTTGCCAGATGCTGGAATGGGTGACGGGGGATGGATTACTTGATGATTACCTGTTTTATTCATTTCCTCTGGGGCACCTGGTATTGGCTGCTGTCGGAAGACAGGATACTGGGTTGGATGAGCCTTTGGTATGACCCGGTATGGCCATTCTTATGTTTAAAATTGGTTTAAAAAAAACAATCTAGTTCCCTCTGTGTGTAGGCAAGGCTCTACTGCCTCAGATCATTTTCCCTGGTTTAATAAAAGTTAAAGAAAAGAATGTGCTGAGGAAACCCAAATGGGTGATACTTCAGTATGCTGCCCCATAGAATACAGTACCTCAGTACAAGTACTGTTAAACACTTTAAAGAGCCAAGTGCCCATGCCCTCTTCAAGAATGAGCTGCTAAAATTTGAGGACTATGAATTATCACCAGATGAATAAATATTAAGGAGCTTCTAGCAGGTGATACCCACAAAACAAACTCTTTCCAAAATCCCTGTTCTGGACAAAGGCCGATTAAATTACATTGATTTAAAATCTTGTGTCAGGGTGATACAGGAGAGGAGAAGGGAAGCACTGTATCGTCTAGAGAGAAATTAGAATTGTTTTCTAGCACTAATTTCTCACACACACATCAACTCTATTCCAGCTTCTCCCAACACACAAACTCCAGCTAGCTATAAAGTACAGCATAAAAAAATTGATGAACTCTTCTCTATTCAACATACTGTAATATTTTCAGGTGAATAGCGCAGGTGGACTTTTAAGTGGCCAGTATGATATAAGAGAACTCATAGACAAATGCAGTGGAATAGGTGCAGTGGGCCAGATTTCAGTTCTGATATAGACAATCACAATTCTAATTGACTTCAATCAGAGCTACACCTGCTTTTGCCAGCACTGAATTTGGTCCAGTGTTTTTTGAACTGGAAATTACAAAAGAGGTTGGGTATTCATTGTGGGAGCAGTTGAAAACAGCACTTAGGTTACACAGGCAACTCTGACAGGAATTTATCATAGAAAGAATGTGGCTCTCTATAGCTGTATACAAGGAGCCAAGGACTGCACTGTGAAAACATAAACACAAATTTGAGAAGCAGAAGGCATGCTAACCAGGACAATGTGATAGTTCTAGCGGAGGTATTTTGTGACCAGTGACACACAGAGGGATGGACTACACCTGGGAGAACCCTGAGATAAGGCCATTCCAACTAAGAAGAGAAACATGCTGTCTGAAAAAATTGAGGAGGACAAAGAAGGGATTAAAGTAAATTGTAGATATCAGTTTGGGGAAAATAAGCCTCTGTGACAAGGCTGGCAGACAGTTTCTAGATCCCTGCATTGATATATGGGACTCTGTAGAGTCACCCTAAGCTTAAGTGCTAGAACCTTGCATAAAGATGCAGAGTACTTACTGCTGACTCATGCTAGCAGGTGTAGCATATTAGCTTCAGGATATAAAGGGGATTGAAATACCTCTGTGGTGTAGAAAGGTCCTTAGGAAAGTCCCTGTTGGTAGGAACAGCCAAATCTGGGGAGAAAGCTTAGGCTGAAATTTGTATTTGCTGTTATTTAAGTTACCAAAAAAGCCAAACTATAAGAAGAGGTGTAGTTCTGTCTTGAAAGCATCTGCTATGTTAGAGCAGTGAGAGTCACTGGAATTAGTGGCTGTTGGCCCTGTCTTGTGAGAGGGGTGCAGCTTCTTGAAACCTTGACCCATGTCATCTGACTGTGCTCCATCTCTATTAACTATGTCAGAATTAAAGTAAACTGTAGAAAAATGGAGCACATAAAGTGACATGATTCTTTCAGGCTGGAAGGAAATCTACTAGAGAAGGTGGTTACAGCACTTCCATGTTTTCTTGGCAGAAAGTGACACTAGAAAAACCAGAGAGTGAAATCATACATACCTTGCTACCCATGCCAGATCCAGAGGAGTTGGAAGA
Source organism: Chrysemys picta bellii (assembly GCF_011386835.1). Lineage (NCBI taxonomy): Eukaryota > Metazoa > Chordata > Testudines > Emydidae > Chrysemys > Chrysemys picta. The sequence goes on along the minus strand of NC_088799.1, from coordinate 10,510,373 downwards.
TCTACAGTATATTTCAGGGGGAGCATAAAAAGGATTGCAAGATGTTATACAAGTCATTCACAATATTTCAGGAAAACTTTGATCCACATAAGAATGTCACTTTGGAAAGTCCCATTTTCTTTACAAGAAATTGGCTGCCAGGTGAGACCCCTGACCATTATGTTACAGATCTATCTAATAAAGCTAAATCATGTGAACTTCAATAATGAGGCAGAATTATCTGTGGTATAACTGATAACCTTGCTTTGGCCTGGTTGTCAAAGAAAATGGATTTGACTTTGTAAATGACAATGGATATTTGCAGAGCTAGTGAAAAACTGTTCTTCCCAAATGAAAGTGTTAGCAAGCAGTGAAAAACCTGAATCACATCTAATTAAAAATCCATACTATGGCATAAAGGTTGAATACAAAGTAAACAAATGGCAGAAGCCAGATTTGTTTTATATAAGTGTGGAGGCAATTGCAACTGTGTGTGGGATGGGGGTGGGGGGACTGTATGAAATAAAAGCAAATATTTTGCAAAAGGTGAGTCACGCTCAGGAAAAATTGCAAAGAAATACAAAAGCAAAACATTTTAAATATACAGCTTAAGGACAAAGCTCTGATGATACAAAAGCGGTGTTCTTTCTGAGCCTCTTGATAAATTTACAATGCAAGATTTTACAATTGGTTTGTGATATTGGCAATAAACAGAAAGTGAATCTCAAAATTGATATTGGCACTGAGTGCAAGGTAATTACAGTAAGTATATACAAAAAGATGAGTGACCATCTAATGTTAAAAAGCAAAAACTATGCTTGTTTAATATAGCAGGCGCAAAATGAGCCACTCTGGCATGTCTGTGAAGAAGAGATACCACTCAGTAGAGTTTGAAACAGTACAACAGGAACATGTGGTTTGGGTGAAGAGCAGTTTGCAAATGCAGATGGTCAACTAAACAGAATGCAAAAGATACTCTTCAGGAATTTAATGAAATGTTTAACAGAATGGTATGCTTTAAGGATAATGTATTACATTAATATAGATCCTAGTGTGCTGACACAATACATGAACCATACAAAGTTCCATTAGCACCAATAGAGAATAACAGTTGGACTTGCCTCAATGGTTAAATTAATTTTTATTGAGTGAGTTCTGACATGTACTGAGTTAACAGCAAGGTCACTGTAACAAAACCAAGTAATAAGGCTGCAAGTTATAGATCCAAAAAATAGTGGAAGATATCATGTCTGAACTTGGAAATGCACAAGGATTTCCATTTTGCGTGCAAGCCAGGAGTTCTGGTAAATCCAACTCGATAAAGGAAGTGAAAAAATCTGTGCCATCCTCCTTTGCAATTGGTAAGTAGCCTTTAAAAGTTTTCTCTTCAGAATTGACTCAGTAACTAAGGTGCATGAAAGCATCAGGCTTCAATCTTTAAGGTTCTGGAAGAGGTAGAAGTAATTGTTGCTGATTTGTAATGAAAATGATGGGTGATGCATTAAGAGATTGATTAATGTTTTATAGCATGCAAATAAACAGAACTTCAAATTTAACAGGAACCAAACACCAGATCAGGCCAAATGAGGCTGGTTACACAGGACAGAATCTGTATTCAATGACAAAGAAGTTCAGTTCCACCCAAAAAGGTGAAGATAATGGTACAAAATGAAGAGACCCTGTCACAGGGAAGCCTTAGAGAAATACATGGGCATGTTAACATATTTAAGCAAATTCATCCTTAATTTGTCACACTTAAATGTTCCACTCAGATTACAGCTTGATGACAATATGGCATGACACTGGGAAGGCTGGCAAAATAATAATGTTTGGAAATTGAAGAAAAAGTTGTCACAGAAGCATCTCTCCTGAAATATTTTGAGATTAATAAAGAACAAAATAACTCAGATGATGCAAGCTCATGTGGGATGCATACTGTTTTTGGCTAGATGATCATCCAGTGGCATATGCTTCCAAAGCATTGACTAAAACACAACAGAACTATGCTGAGATTGAAACAGAAATGCTTGCGGTTGGTGTGTTTGTGATCAGTTTTATTAATGTGGTTATGGACAGGAATAGATAAATCCATGGAAGGCATGGTACAGAAACAATTGTGCAAAGCACTACATTGAATTTTTAAAAAATCATGAAACTTTAAAAGTACACATTACTTGTGAAAAAATAGACCTGGTAAGGAATATTTTATAGCAGATATGCCTTGTACAGTACCTATACATTCTGAAAGGAAGGAGCTGGGGAAAGAAGAACATGAAGTAAATAGGATTCAAATACTATCCATTTCTGAGACAAAATTTGACAAATTCGGATACTAAATGACCCAATCTCTCTAGAAATGTCTTGAGAGAGTAATTCTTAATAGATGATCTGCAGAAAAACAAACAAACATATCTCCAATCATAAAACTTATGTTGACTCCAGGGATAAGATTGTTACATATGATGGGATTCTGTGCAAACAACATTGTCAGAATAGAACACATCTTGAGTCATAGGCCTAGTCTTCACTTACCGGCTGGTCCGGCGGCACGCCATTGATGTTCTGGGATCGATTTATCGCGTCTGGTTAAGACGCGATAAATCGATCCCGGATCGATCCCGGAAGTGCTCACAGTCGGCGCCGGTACTCCAGCTCGCCGAGAGGAGTACGCGGCGTCGATGGGGGGAGACTTCCGGCCGCGTCTGGACCGCGGTAAGTTCGGACTAAGGTACTTCGAATTCAGCTACGTTATTAACGTAGCTGAATTTGCGTACCTTAGTCCGAAGTCCGGACTAAGTGGGGACCAGGCCTTAGATACTAAGCATAATACACAGCATACATGTGAGTAATGGAAACTGTAAGAAGAGAGCCCCAAATGTTCTATTCTGGCCAGCCCTTATGTTGCCATTGGGGAAAAAAGGTATCTAAGTGTTAAATCTTTAAAATCAGAAAACAATGTAAAAGAACCACTGAAACCAACTGAGATTCATGATTGAGCTAGGTCCACAATTGATGCAAATATATTTAAATAACCTAACAGATTACTTACTTCTTGTCATTGGATTACTGATGGAATTTGTCTGGAAAACAAAGCTTTTTACTTTTAAACAAAAATTCCATGTGAAAAATCTACTTTAGAAATTTTCCTGTTAGGAAATTCCAGTTTTCCTTTGGGAAACATTGTGTGGGAATGTGGCTTTCTTCCTGTCTTTTCACAATTTGTTACTGTTTCGCAAACTGGAAAACATTGGGAAACAAGAAAGAGAGAGAGAGAGAGTGTGTGTTTGTGTGTGTGTGAGAGAGAGAGAGACACAGAGAGAGAGAGAGAGAGAGAGAGAGAGAGATTAGAATTGGAAAAGGTACAGAGAAGGGCAACAAAAACCATTAGGGGTATAGAACAGCTTCTATATGAGGAGAGACTAAAAAGACTGGGACTTTTCAGCTTGGAAAAGAAATGACTAAGGGGGGGATATGATAAAGGTCTGTAAAATCATGACTGGTATGGAGACAGTGAATAAGGAAATGTTATTTACTCCTTCATGTAATACATGAACAAGGGGTCACCTAATGAAATTAATGGGCAGCAGATTTAAAACAAACATCTCTGGAGATATTTAAGAGTAGGTTAGATAAATGTCTATCAGGGATGGTCTAGACAGTATTTTGGTCCTGCCATGTGGGCAGGGGACTGGACTCGATGACCTCTCGAGGTCCCTTCCAGTCCTAGAATCTATGAAAAAAAAAAAAAGGAGGTATTTCATCACACAACGCACATCAGCCTGTGGAACTCGTTGCCAGGGGATCTTGTGAAAGCCAAAACTGTAATGGGATTCAAAAAAAGAATTAGATAAGTTCATGGAGGATAGGTCCATCAATGGATATTAGCCAAGATGGTCAGTGATGCAACCTCATTCTCTGGGTGGCCCTAGCCTCTTTCTGCCAAAAGCTGGAAGTGGACAAGAAGGGATGGATCACTTGATTATTAATTGCCTGTTCTGTTCATTTCCTCTGAATCACCTGGCATTGGCCACTGTTGGAATACAGGATACTGGGCTAGATGGACCATTAGTTTGACCCAGGTTCTTATATGAGAGAGAGAGAGAGAGAGAGAGAGAGATTTCATTTATAAGTGGCAGTGTTGTTCTCACTCTGAGAACTAACATGCTACACTTTGTTCCCGTTTTCCAACTGGCAATAGTAATGGTCAGGGAAGTGGCTTTTTTCTCATGGTGTTCTAACTTTTAATAGTTGGAAAACAGGCTAAGCGGAGACAACATGCACAATTTCAAAATGAAAAATGTGAATCGAGCATTTTCCCCCTTACATTTTGTTTAGAAAATATTATAGAAAACAAAATATCACCAAAAATGATTTTTATGCAAAATCCTTCTTTTCAATAACCCTTATTTTTGATGAAAAACATCTTTTTCATCAGAAAAATTTTGTCCAGTGTTAATTAGTAGTGCGTGTTTAAAACCTGAGCTATTACACAATATATTGAAAAACAATTTGCCTATGGTGAGAGATTCCAGATCAGATTCCAATAATGGCTCACCAGTCACAACTGCCTCATTTTTTGAATTCTCTTTGAAATATCAATTCAAGCATGGCATAACAAGCTTTTAGTCTCATAGTCAAAAGGATTAGTTTAAAAAAAAAAAAAAGCTATTCTGCCTTCACCAAAGTCATTCAACGGTTGTACAGGAGGGACAGATGACATCTAAATTAGGGCTGTCAAGTGATTAAAAAAATTAATCACGATTAAACAATAATAGAATACCATGTATTTAAATATATTTGGATGTTTTCTACATTTTCAGATATATTCATTTCAGTTTCAACACAGAATACAAAGTGTACAGTGCTCACTTTATATATGCCCTTGCTGATGATGGGTTCTGCTCGATAATGATCCAAAGCAGAACGGACCGACGACGCATGTTCATTTTCATCATCATGAGTCAGATGCCACCAGCAGAAGGTTGATTTTTTTTTTTGGTGGTTCAGGTTCTTTAGTTTCTGCATCTGAGTGTTGCTCTTTTAAGACTTCTGAAAGCATGCTCCACACCTCGTCCCTCTCAGATTTTGGACGGCACTTCAGATTCTTAAACCTTGGATCGAGTGCTATAGCTATTTTTAGAAATCTCACATTGGTACCTTCTTTGCATTTTGTCAAAACTGCTGTGGAAGTGTTCTTAAAATGAACATGTGCTGAGTCATCATCCGAGACTGCTGTAATATGAAATATATGGCAGAATGCGGATACAACAGAGCAAGAGACATACAATTCTCCCCCAAGGAGTTCAGTCACAAATTTAATTAATGCATTCTTTTTTTTAACAAGCATCATCAGCATGGAAGCATGTCCTCTGGAATAGTGGCCGAAGCATGAAGGGGCATAGGAATGTTTAGGATATCTGGCACATAAATACCTTGCAACGCCAGCTACAAAAGTGCCATACGAACGCCTGTTCTCAATTTCAGGTGACGTAAATAAGAAGCAGGCAGCAGTATCTCCTGTAAATGTAAACAAACTTGCTTGTCTTAGCAGTTGGCTGAACAAGAAGTAGGACTGAGTGGACTTGTAGGCTCTAAAGTTTTACCTTGTTTTGTTTTTGAGTGTAGTTATGTAACAAAAAAATCTACATTTGTAAGTTACACTTTCACAATAAAGAGATTGCACTACAGTACTTGTATGAGGTGAACTGAAAAATACTATTTGTTTATCATTTTTACAGTGCAAATATTTGTAATAAAAAATAATAATATAAAGTGAGCACTCTACCTTTTGTATTCTGTGTTGTAATAGAAATCAATATATTGGAAAATATAGAAAAACATCCAAAAATATGTAATAAATTTCAATTGGTATTCTAGTGTTTAACCGTGCGATTAATCACGATTATTTTTTTATCACAATTAATTTTTTGAGTTAATCATGTAAGTTAACTGCAATTAATCAACAGCCCTAATCTAAATAAAACTTACAAAGATATCCAAGATGCTACTGACAGTACAGGGGAATATGTTACAGTAAGTCTTGGAGTAAGTGGATACTAACCCCTTTCAAGTGAATGGGTAACAACTTTTTTAGCCTGACCCATGTGTGACAGGGGCTGGGATTGGAGCAACAGTCTGTTACTAAAATTTCTGTGTGTCAAACCTTTATTACCATGGTTGCTTATAGGCTTCTAAGAGACTATATGGGAAAAACCACTCCTATTTGATTTAGAACAAATCATTATTACCTTCCTTATACTAAATGCTGTCCACAATTGTCTTCCTACTGTGAAGTATTTGGAAACAATAGGAAGACACATTGTATTGTCCAGTTAATGTTATTTAGCCAAGGCCATTGTGATAACAGCTATGTCTAAGTATGGAGAAGCTAAAGAGGAGTTTTAAGATTAAACTAGATAAGTTTATGGAGGGAATGGTTTAATGGGATAACATGATTTTGGTCAAATGAACAGTGTGCCATCGCTGGTAAATAGTATCATTGGCCAATGAGGGTCTGGCTGGAGAGTCTTGCCTACATGCTCGGGGTTCTACTGATCGCCATATTTGGGGTCGAGAAGGAATTTTCCTCCAGGGTAGATTGGCAGAGGCCCTGGAGGTTTTTTGCCTTCCTCCGCAGCATGGGGCAGGGGACGCTAGCGGGAGGATTCAATGCTACTTGAAGTCTCTAAACCACAGGATTTGGGGACTTCAACAGCAGAGTCAAGGGAAAGGGTTGGGACGGCTTTGTGGCCTGCATCATGCGGGAGGTCAGACTAGATGATCATAATGGTCCCTTCTGACCTTAAAGTCTATGAGTCTATGAGAAAGTAACATTACTTTGCAGATAGGTCAGTCTTATTTTATAGGAAGGTGGTGGGTATGTACATCAGAGTATGTGATGAAAATAACAGAGACGTGTGGGTGCATTCTTATTGATTTTCAGAAGCCAGCGATAGTCTCCTTGAAAACATCCTGTGGTCAAAATTCAGGAACAGGGTTGGGTTTGTTTGTTTTTTTCAATCAAACCTGCCATTAGAGGAAGGAATCAAAAAGCTCCTTGCATGAAATTCCTGAGATGTGAGGCATTGCAACAGAATTGTCAAGCAAGGGTCTGGAATGTGCTGACCTTCACAGTGGACATGACAAGATGAGGAATCCCAGTAAAGTTGTAGAGGAGCCACAAGGAAAGTGATTATTAGAGTTATTAAACCAGCAAAAGAAAGTGGCTCCAAAGGAGGAAGGAACAATGCAGGTAGTAAACTGGCTGCTCCTTGAGGAGTCCGGCCTTCTAGCTCAGTCATTAAAAGTTTCTTGAAAATTAAATATGCCAAAAGAACAAGGATGGCTAAAATTCCTTCTGATGGTCATTCAGCTATCCTCAAGGCATCAAAGGGGGACTCCTTTACACTTTCAAATACAGTAGTAAGTCACATACATTAGTTTAATTATCACCCTCATTTAATACTGATGTACTTCTTTTCTTGTTCTAATTGTATTCATTAATCTCTTTACAGTCCCCTAGGCATACATACAATTGTGTGCGCCATAAAAGCATTTTGCAAAGTCAGATGTTTTTCTGTAAGTCTAGTCTATTTTTTAAATAAAAAAGGCAAATGAAATATTTGACTTAACATTTGTTACAGTCTTTTAAAGTCAAATTCTGCTCTCCTTACTCAGGTAAAACTGCCATTGAGGACAAAGAGTGCCGCAGGCAATGGGGAAAAACATTAGAAAGGTAAGCTATCACCCACAGTTAATATAAATAACCATTAATTAAATATGTATAGTTGGATGAATACTGTACTACTTTTATATCTCTAGGTGGCAGCAGTGGAACAAAATATTTAAAAAGTAATGACTATTATTATATGTGTTCACTGTTTAATACAAACAGGCATTAATTAAATGTATTTGACAGTTTCTTGCTACTGTACTACTTTTATACTCTAGATGGCAGCAGTGGAACAACATATAGAACAACTCCTGATGATATTTCTTCATCCATGTTCATGCTATACTCACATTTTCAGCAGGTTTAAGTTACAGAGAAGAATTGCAGAAATTTAAAGGCAGAGTTACTAAACAAACAATATTTGCATGGTTCAGATTTGCTGATGCTGAGTGAACAATGGAATTTGGTGCATTGTAACATTTAATTGCTATAATGACGGAAATCCTAATGTCCATTAGCATTGGTATTGTTATGAATTGGTCACTGTTTTTCCATTGTAAACTCTTCCTGCTTTCCCCCTCCCCAAAGATTTATAGCTCGGGATCTAGATCCATCAGATGGATAAGAGTGAGATATTCATTTGGGGGCTGATCCAAAGCCCTTTGCTTTCAGTGGCAAGACTCACATTGGCATCAGTGGGAATTGGATCAGGCCCTCCTGGAAATGTAAAGGAAAAGGTGGTCTTGGCTTTTATTTTATTTTTTTCCCCACATATTTAATGCTGAGGATGCACAGAATTGGCTAGCTTGTCCTTTTAAGGCACAATCCCAAGAAAGGGAGCAAAGCTGCTTTGTCCTAGCTGGAGCTTGGGGAGGGGATTGTGCCCACCACCCCAAGCTTCCCCTGTACACAGCATGGTGCACTAGCCCCATCCCAGTGCATTCAACCTGATTTGTGGACTGCTGTGGCAGGGGAGAGACTCGGCCTCCTCTTTCCTTTTGAGATGCCACATGGGTGGCACAGAAGAAGCAGTGCTTGTGCTCTTCTGAGTGAAGAGACTGCAGTTAAGACTGGTCCTTGTATAAGATCAACAAAAAGGTCGGAAGCTCTTTGCTCCTACCCTCAAAAACACCCACAAAAGGACCAGTCCTAACCTGGCCCCATGTAAACAACGGATATTTACGGTAAACCTGAGGATTATGCATCAACTCACTTTTCAAAATCTTCAGCTGCCAGTAAAACAGTCAGAAAAAGAGACTGAATTGTTAAATACCAATGTAAAATTAGAGGCAAGTCACTCCAGAACTACTAATAAATCTTAACGCTTACAGGGCTGCTCTTCGTCAGGAGATCTCAAAGCACTGTATGAAGATGAGTAAGTATTATCCCTGTTTTATTGATGGGAAACTGAGGCATAGAGACTATAAAGGCCCTACAGCTGGGAACAGGAGAGCTGTATCCTAGACACCTATACTTGTGCCCTATCCATTGTGGGCCATTCTGCTCCATGTATCAAAGATAAATCAAGGTTATACAAGTGATGGAAATAAGAGTAATTAGGGCATGTATTCATTTGTGAAAATAATGTATTTAAAAATTATTGCATGTTTCCCATTCAACAAGGGCTCTTGTGCTCTTTTTTTCTGGACTGAATGGTCCCAGGTCAATGAAGAGAAGATATTAGCTTTAGATTACAAGTGGTTTAAAAAAAAAAATCATGAATAAAAATCATTCCAGCTGCCACCTCAGTGACAAGGCCGCTGTGCTCTGAATTTGAGAGGTGGAGATAAAGGTCAAGTGATGTCAACTCACATGGTTTCCCTATACTATCAGAGGATATGTACTGATTGGAGGACATAGGATTGGCATTCTCAGAACACACCCTTCCAGTAAGTATAGACCGCACTTCCTGCCAGCTAAGGGCACAATCCCAGATACGGAATTTCAATGTCTGCACACAGTCCCAATCAAGAGTGTATGCAAGCCAGCTGTGCGTAATGTTGGGGATATGTACTCAATATTTTTGCTTTATTGCTAGGCATCCAACAAGGATTTTCACATGAGGCAAAGCCAGATGTAGGCACTGAAGAGTTAGGCCTGTCCAGAGCATGCCCAGGTTCTCCTTGGTATGGAAAAAAAAAAAAAAGATGGGGTTGACTATCAAGATGGAACACAGACACGAGGGGGATGGGATGTGCCCCCATTCTCTTCCTCAGTTACTTGGTCTGTGGCCCTCAGCAGCTGAATACTTGTTTGAGTACCTTGTGGAGACGAGTGGGGGCATTTGGCTTGTGCAGTGCTGCTGGCGGTAAGAGCGATTCTTGTGAAGTGACAGATCAGTGGGGCCTACTATATTGGAGTTGTGCTGCCACCACTGGTACACATGGTGGACTCACAGGACTCTTGTAGGTGCCTTGCCACCGTGGAAATCTGTGTGCTGACTGAGTAGCTGATGGACTGAGTCTATGCTCTTTGTGAAAATCAAAGACTAATGAGGGGAGCTGTTCCAGCTTTTAGACTCATAGACTGTAAGGTCAGAAGGGACCATCATGATTATCTAGTCTGATCTCCTGCACATCGCGGGCCACAGAACTTCACTTACCCACCCACTCCTGTAATAGACCCATAACCTCTGGCTGAGTTACTGAAGCCCTCAAATCATGATTTAAAGACTTCAAGTTATAGAGAATCCACCATTTACACTAGTTTAAATCTGTCAGTGACCCCGGCCCCAAGCTGCAGAGGAAGGCGACCCCTCCCCCCCTCCACTAATATCCACCCAGGTTCCTGTGATGGGGTGTAAAAACCCCACACTGGGACAGAAGGAGTTAAGGAGCAGTTCTGGGCTCAGATGACATTGCTCTCCCACACCTGCAGAGCTGGTCCAGCTGGAGGAGAAGCTCAAAAGGGAGGCAGGCAGCTCAAAAGTGGAGCAGACAGGATAGCAAGACAGAGCTATTGTGGGAGCTCCTGAGTAAGGGCACAGCAGAAGTCCTTACTGCAAGAGAAAAGTCTGCAAGTGACAGCTGTCAGCTATCCCAACCCTAGAGGAGGAACTAGGGAAGTGACCCAAGTGAGGTAACTGGGACATTCCTCCCTTGGTTTGAGGACTGAGAGAAGCCTGGAGGCTGAGCGCTGCAATGGGAGCATGGCTGGAGAGAAGGGCTTATCAAGGACTGCTGCCTGCCTAAAATCCTGGGTGGAGGGAGTGTGTGACAGCCCTCAGGCAGTGGGAGTGAACCCCAGGATCTTGGGCCAGTTTGAAGCTGGTTCTAGCCTGCAAGGAAAAGGGCTACCAGATTGGCTGAAGAGTCATTTGTTTTGGGCTGTCTTGTGTTGGACTTCAACGTGAAGGCCTTTAAGGCTGTGTGGGGAAGTGAATGGTAGGACGTGGCCCAGGAGGGCAGAGTTGAAGCACTCCAGCATGTTTGATATCACTACCTCTCATTGGGCGCTGGGCCAGAGTAGCTGTATCACTGTAGCAAGAGTATCACTAGCAGTGCTCATTATCTGACAGTCTCCCCTCACATTGCAGTGATTTTGGATTCTGGTGAGCTCATGTCTAGCTGCATGGGGGCGGAACTCAAGACATGATCTGGAAAGAGGAAATACAGTTTGGGGAGGTGGGGTGCAGGAAGGAAGAAGTTACACAGTGTACATTTTGTCTGGGTTATAAATATGCGTTAAGGCACAAACATTTCCGGCACACATCCTTGAGGCCTGCAAGCTCATGAGAGTAGTGTTCATCTTTCTTATGCAATGGATGGCCTTCCATAGGGTGGACTACAGAACCACAATACTCCTCATTCCACAGAACATACGTCCTCTCTCCCAGCTCTGACTGGAACTCCTCTTTCCTGCCACTGCCAGGTTGGTGCCACCCTCTTGACTTCCTTGCAGAGTGCCTTCTGCCTTTTTTTTTAAAGACTTTAAGATCTCTGCTGTAGCCTTCCACAGCATTGGGCACCCCCATTCATAGTCTGTCCTTCTGGGCAACCCCCATACCAGGTCGCCAGACTAGCCCCTGAAGTAGGCAGTTCACCAGCACCTTGAAGTCCTCCTTTGTGAAGTTGGTCATTGACTGGCCCCAAAACCATCACTAGCAGCAAGTGAAGTCACCTTGACAGGAGCAGATACCCATGTAAAAGCAGGTAAGGCATATAAATACCAAGGTATGTGACCTCTAAATGGGATTCTTATGCCCTCTTTTCCATCCTTCAAATCCCTCTTTAAAACCCACTTTTCCCAAGCATTCTATACTGATCGCCCCATGCCATCCTACATCTGAGTTACTGCCCTATGTTTTATTTGTTTCTCAGTTAGACAATAAGTGTTTTTGGGAAAGGAACATATCTGATTATTTGGGGCCTTGATTTCTCCACCTCCAAGGCCCAGGACACAAGTAATGCCCAGTGAAGTCAATGTACTTGAAGAACTGGTTTGTAATATTCCATTTAAAAACAACCACTACCACCATTATGGTAACTGGATATTAAGGCTGTGTGGTTAAGAATTCAAAAGTCCAAGAGTGCTATTTGTGCAGTCAACCATAACTCTCCCTTGGTGCATATGAAATTATAAATAAAGATTATACAGTATAGATATGTAATCTTTAATTACATATTCAGATACTATTACTCAGATAATATGATCTAATATCACATCAGTGGGAGCATGTGGCAGAGGGGTGAAAGCACTGTGTGTGACGGGTTCGGTCACAGAGACCCCCTTGGGACTGTAACCTGACGTGCTGAAATTACCTCTGAGCCTGTTTTCCCTGCCAGCCTGGGACTTCCAGAACTCTGTCTTGTTGAGCCAGACACACTAGCCTGCTGCAACACAGACCCAGAGTCTGGTCCACACCCCCAAAGCTTCAGCCTTAACTGAAAACAGCTCAGTGGGTTACCTATCTCCAGCACCCAGACACCCAGTTCCCAATGGGATCCAAACCCCATATAAATCTGTTTTACTCTGTATAAAGCTTATACAGGGTACATTCATAAATTTTTCGCCCTCTATATATGCACAGCCGTTTGCTCCCCAGGTATTAATCACTTACTCTGGATTTATTAATAAACAAAAGTGATTTTATTAAGTATAAAAAGTAGGATTTAAGTGGTTTCAAGTAATAACAGACAGAACAAAGTAAGTCACCAAGCAAAATAAAACAAAACACGCAAGTCTAAGCCTAATATATTAAAAAACTGATTACAGGTAATATCTAACCCTTAGAGATGTTCCAATAAGCTTCTTTCACAGACTAGACTCCTTCCTAGTCTGGGCCCAATCCTTTCCCCTGGTACAGTCCTTGTGAGTTCCAGCAGACATCTCAGGTGGTAAGCAGAGGTTTTCTTATGGCTGGCCACCCCTTTTGTCCTGCTCCACTCCCTTTTATAGCTTTGGCACAAGGTGGGAATCTTTTGTCTCTCTGGGTCCCTGCTGCCCCTCCTTCTAAATGGAAAAGTACCAGATTTAAGATGGATTTCATTATCATGTGACATAGTCACATGTCACTGTAAGACCCCTAGTCTCCATTCTTCCTGTGTTGGCCCACAGGTACACAGGAAGGCTTTCAGGTAAATAAACCATTTACAACAAATTGTCCTAGTCAATGGGAGCCATCAAGATTCTAAACCACCATTAATGGCCCACACTTTGCATAATTACAATAGGACTTCAGAGTTATACTTCATATTTCTAGCTTCAGATACAAGAATGATACATGCATACAAATAGGAGGAATATATTCAGTAGGTTATAACTTTTATTATGATACCTTCCAAGAGACCTTTTGCATAAAGCATATTCCAGTTACTACATATTCACACTCATAAGCATATTTCCATAAAACATATGGAGTGCAACGTCACACTATGCTAGAGAAAAATTTCTGGTATAGCATCTATGCTCCATCAGAGTAAAGATTTGCTCTAGTGAAGGTTAGTGTCTCTGTCAGCTTGACATCTTAATCCGATGGCTCCTGTGATCATGTAATTTAAAAACCGATTGTAATGCAGCTGCTCAAGGGAGCAAAGATAAATGCCTTTTCCAGCTGCAGAGCTCCTATAGCATTCAGGGGCAGGCACAGAGGCAAGGGCTACTACCAACTTTGCCTGGGGGATCATGGCTGCGACAGTGATCTTACTGACCTAACAAGGTGATCTTTCTGAAGTTCTTGTTTTACCCACAGTGCAGCTTATAGACTCAGCTATAATCAGTCTCATGGAATTTAGTGCACACCTTACTTAACTGGATTTTAAGATGAGTATTTAATTTACCCGTGGATACTCCCTAGACACTTGCCTCCCCCAAGATAAGTCTTGTGGCTTTAGTTTTTGTGAAAGAGAGAGCCCCACTTCTGCAAGGCTCTGCACACTGCATCACTGGTCCTATTTCCTACCTCTTCCAACACTGCCAATTACTCTCACCTCTCCCTTCATCTCCATTCCATTCCATGCCTTCTTCCATCCTCTCCATCCCAACATACCATATGCCTATCCTCTCTTCTTTCAAATTCCTCCTGAAATTCTGTGAAACATACAAATGCTAAGCTGTGTCAGAAAAATGCTGTCACTTCTCCATTATTGCACACAAAACAAAGCCCCTCTAGGAGTAACCCATCCAATGATTTTCATGTCTGATTTGTGCCAATTTTTTCAGATTTGGGTGGCTAAATTATCTAATTTTCAGGGGTACTCAGCACCTCTGAAAATTTCTGCTAATTTCAATGGGTGCTGCAGGTAAAGCGCCCCTTCAAAAATCAGGATGTTTATTTAGGAGGCTCTATTGAGGAATGTCAGCTAAACTGCCAAACTTTAGGTGCCCAAGTTAGAACAAGAAACAAATCAACATTTTCTATATCTTGTCCTGAGGGCAACTTTTATTTTTGACTTGTTAATAGGCTGCATTCATAACCCATCCTCAAAAATTCAAAAAGCAAGACAGCATAAACCTTAGCATAAGCTTCCTCCCCAGGCTTAGATCTTTTAGGAGTCTCCACAGAATCTCCTCTGTCCAAGCTCCCTAAACTGCATCTATCAGCATGACTCGGCAGTAATTACCTTGTACCACAACACAGGGTTTTAGCACCTGAGTCTAGTGTGACTCAGCAAAAGAACTGTGCATGCCTACACATGTTCTTAGGGTCAGCTACCCTGTTACAGAAGGGATATCATCAGGTAGTTCTTTCCCAAATTGTTACACATGGTAGTTTAATATTGTTATAAATCCAGTGGGGACTGGATTTTTTTAATAATTCTAAATGTGAATTATGTTTATATCTACCAATTTGTTGCTTGTAAACTGAAACCAAACCAAAATAGACATTATTTTTGAAGCACCTTAAAACATTTATGCTTTGTTGTGGCAGCATCAGCTATTCGGCCATCAGAGGGGGCACAACCTAGCTAATAAATCTCCTTCACAGAGTTGGGTTGCCATCACTGATGGTGCTGATATAAAAAAAGAAAATGACGCTCACCCTCAGTGTCTTGCATTCATAAGAAACCCTAGAGAAAATATCACAGATAAACAAAACTGGCAGAAGAAGTTTATTTTTAAGTTTCTAAGAGGTTATTTTAAAAAATGCAGAATAAAAAAATAATTCTTAGCATGCAGAAGAATGCAGACTTAAAATGCAGACTTGCTCTGAAAAGGGAATAGGTAAAAACAGCACCTTCTTCCTCAACAGCTCTGCGCTCCAATGGTGCTGGAATAGTTTTTATAGTGGGGGGTGCTGTAGGCAGAAACTATATATTTGGGTTGTTATTACTACTTTAAGCCAGGGGGTGGTGAAGCACCCCCAGCACCCCTAGTTTGAGCACCTATGCTGCTCTCTGTGTGTTCAGAGTCTTACCTGCTGACTTTTATGATAAAAATATGTTTTTACTGCTTTATACACCAGTTAGCCTTGCAGGGGTCAGTACAACTCAGAGGGAATGAGTTGGAGTCTATGCCCTTTTCCCCCCCCTCATCATCAGAATTTTTCACTATTTTTTTCAGTCAGTTGCTCCTGCCCAAATGCACTGAGGGGAAAGGCCATTGCTTATGTGGTCCTGAAAATGATATTTGAAGAAATAGGTGTTGCACAAATGGAACTGTAGGCCTAAAATGACATGCAGAACCTCTGTTGGTGGTGATGCTACATCAGAAGGAAAGAAGGAGTTGCAGATCCCAGGTTGAGTTGCACAGCCATCAGTTAGAGAGAGAAATCTTTGTGCCTGTTAACCAATCAGATTTTGTATAGAAATAATTGAGACAATAAATATGGAGCCACAGTGCCAGATTTTACAGATCACTGTGCAGAGCAGAATCACTCTTTAATAGTTCATGTAAGGTGACTTTCATTTTGTTAAAGAGAAGCCCAAGCTTTGATGCCACTAGGCATCCTTGGAGGGACTTAGCTGTAGAAATAATTTGTATATTGTTAATTATTTCTCCTCTGTTTTAGGTTTCATGAACTGGTTTATTTGTAAGTAGAGGATAAAGAGATCAAACAGCTTCTAGGTTTCTTTTCTTACTTTACATTTATTTATTGTTTTGGAGGGGGGTTAATGACTAATAAAGGGTGAAATTCATACCTATCAGAGGGACAGTGCATGCCTACATATCTCCTAAGTGGTATTAGGCCTTGTGCTGGATCACTGCACAGCAGAGAACTTCATCAAAGTCCTTTTTTTGGTGGTGGTGGTGGTAGTAGTAGTAGTCTTATGTCTTGGGACAGTCTGGGTAATGATCTAGGGTATAGCACTGTGTGTTACCAGACCACTTAAAAAGGGTATTGTTTCTGGCAAAATGGCATTTGGTTGTGTAAATTCTATCACCTGTGCTTGAAACTGATAGTTATCACCTATATATACAAAAATGAGTGCTTCAGAAATCCTCTGTTATATATGTCTCCCCTCCACACTCTTTCTTGAGAACCCTTTACCAGTATATGTTCCATTAAAGAACATTAGTGTTGTTCTGACCAATTTGATGATGTTAACAATAAACTTAGTTCTTGTGCCCTTTACTCAGCACATCAGAATGAGTCTATTTTCCCCCATCACTCCGAACAGGATGAGTTAGGAAGAACTGAACCTCTGCGGAAGTAAGGGGCGGGGGGGAAGACAGCATTATGTGAAGCTTAAAAACAGTAAAGCAAGAATGACAGGATTTTCATACAACTAAAAGATTATCTTCTTTAAATTTCTAACTCTCATGTTTGCTCTTTATGGGTAGATTGTTAGAGCATATGTTCAGCTTTCTCAAGAGGCATTTAGGACTTCAAATGCAGTAATAAATTAATTTGCGAGATAGAGGCAATAATGAAGGATTCCATTTCAAATCACTGACATGCAACTTTTGTGGAATTTTCAAACACTAAAAAATTTAAGTGACAGCCTCATTTATTTATATAAATGAACCCACTGATGAAGGAAGGTACAAGATTGACAGCATTAGAAAGGGAAGCTTTCTTTGTATCTGTAGGAGAGATATTGCTTACATAGCAGTAGTACAAGCTTCCCTCCATGTCACTTCGCCACCACACTGTCCTAGCAGGCCCACCTCCGCAATGTGAAGGTAGTTCAGCCACCATGTGTATCCAATCCTTTGTTTCTCTTCTGAGATTACCAAAATTAGTTGCAGTGACATGGAAACATGTCAGCTAAGAACTGAAACCTCCAGTTTATTCACATGGCCAACAATAGGGACAATTTTCTCTCAGTATCCACCTAAGCTAGATCATAATTAATGAACTGCTCTGTATCCTGTCACGTAGTGCCTGAGCTATCCAGTTTTCTGTGACATCAATGTTATGCCAAGAGCACAGCAGTCTCACAACCACTAAAGAGCCATTTACTTGTAAAGAAGTGTAAGAAACATCTCTCAGGGGCTAAAAGTGTTAAAGAAATGCTTAACAGTATATTGAGTTGGCAGATTCTTAGGCTCAGATTACAGAAAAACATTAGCAGTGAAAGTCCACAAGACTTATCCTAATTTATCAGATTACTTCCTCAGAAACTCTTCTTTTGAACTGCTCTTCAACTAAAGAACAAATGTATAGACTTCAATGCTTAATAAAGCTAAAAGCTTCTCCCTGGGGTAATTGAAATTTTTCCATCAAAGGGTGGATAGACCTGGTTGCAGCTGCAACAAAGAAGAAACATATAAAGCCAAGTGGAAAGCAGTTAGACAGCATTGGTGGTACAAGACCATTGAACATGGTCTTGCTAATTGGAATCTATAGCACAGGACATTCCACTACATGCTGGGCAAATGACCCTGAAAGTTTCAAGTCTATCTAGTATAAAAAAAAGTTCAGATGTAAAAATAATCATACGAATGATGGATTCTGTATCCTTGAATGGGCATAACCAACCAGAGATCTGGGTAACTGGCAAATTTCTTTTTTAAATAAGGCCCTTTGAGCCCCATATATGCATCTACTTTCACAAGCATTTCAAAACCTGTCTTCTAATAATTTCACACAGAGCTTTCAGAGAAGCAATGTTCAAAAGAATAAAAGTAATGAAACACAGCAAAGTTTTACATTTTTATTTCTGCACTTTGGGAAAATTCCTATTGAAGACACAAGGCAGTTCAAATTGGAATTTCTTTACTGCCAACAAAAATGAGTAACTCTTGATCTAACGAAAAAATTACAGAGATTGAAAAGCAGAGATGGACTTGGGAAATGTTTCATTTACAGCAGGATGCAGCCCTTATTGCACTTGTATTTCAAATTGTTATATCTGTGGAGACCTAAATTGCTCCTGTATAGGGGTTTTGGGGGCTTTAGGGCTTTCTGTCCCTGAGGAACTCTTATAGGTAGCTAAAATCACAGACTTCATCGTTATGAAACTGGATAAATTTTGTTCAGCAATGTCCTTATTTTAACTGGAAATAAAAGAACACTTAATAATAAAACTGCTTATTTCTGTCTTTTGTCTTACTTAGACTGTAAGGTCCTTGGGGCAGGGACCATCTTTTGTTCTGTGTTTGTACAGTGCCTAACACAGTGCGGTCCTGGACCATGACTAGTGCTCCTAAGCACTACAGTAATACTACTATTAATAATAATAATTTTCAAAATATTTGGTATACAGTTTAAATGGTACCATCAAATGGGCATGGGCACATCCTTTTAAAGGCCCAGATCCTGCAATCTGATTTATGCAGGCTCACCCTTATGTCCTGTGGTGGGGTGTACAAAACATGCACTGGAAGGGAAGGGGTTAAAGAGATACTCTGGACCCAGGCATTCCCATCCCACTGCACCTGCGAAGCTTGCCCAGGTTGGAGGAGGAGTTTAAAAAGAGTAACTCAGGGCCGGGCAGGCAGTGGAGATAAACTGACCTACGCGCTCAGAGCTCCTGAGAAGGAGCACCACAGGAGCTCTTGCTGGTTGAGGCCTGGTGATAGGGCCCTTACCAAAGCAACAAAGAAAGGGCCTGAGGTTCTTTGAAGGTTAGCGACTTTATTTTAGTGTTTAATTCTTTACTGTACCCACTCGTAGCTTCAGAGCCCATGCTTCAGCATGTGCCCCAACTTCTGAGCACTGTGTACAAAGTATTTTCAGAGCACTAGAATTAGCCCCACTATCCAACTCTGTTGACCCAGGCTGGGAGACTCACCCCTGTGGGCTCCAAAATGCTGTGTGGACATACCCTAAGTGTTTCCAGGAGCAGGCCCTACATTAGCCAATGACAGAACAAAAATGTCACTACATAATGGCCATCCACACAAATACCCATCTATACCCAGATGCTTCTCTCTTTGGCCCATTAGCCATCTCTCTCTCACTTCCCCTTATCACCTCCATTTTCCCTGTCCTTTTCACTCTGGTCCCATCACTTTCTTTCCCTCCATTTACCATACATCACTTATCTGTCTCTTCTTTCCCCACCTGCAATCTATCTTTTTATCTTCCTCTCTTTCCCATTCTTTCCCACTCACTCACATATTCCCGTCTTTCCTCATCAACGTTTCCATTCCTTTCTCTGCTATTCTTTTTCCTCCCTTTCCACTTCTGTTTTCATCTGCTGTTCCCCATCCTCTTCCTCTCTTTGTTCTCATCTTTGCCCCCTTTCATCTGCTATCTCCTCTCTGCCTTTCCATTTCTCTTCTCCCACGTTTCAGCTCTTCCCACTAATCCCTTCCAGTCCCACTTTTTGATAGTATCTTAATGTATTCTGTCTCTGACACTAGACTTTTCTCCCTCACTGTCTTAACTAACATTTCACATGCTGAGCACAGGAGCTCCTTTCAGAAGTACCAATTCAGCACAACAGGGGAAAGCCCAGTGCTGGAGGTATTATTCCATTAAGATAGGCTAGAACCAGTAGGTATGGAAAATTATGGAGCATAGTGCAAACTGTAGTTTAGAGCACCAGCAATTTTTAGGGCTAAAATGATGAGTCTTGGAGCAATGAGGTGCTTGTGGTATCAGGAAATACAGTTTTTAACATGCCAGACAGATGACCTAGAGCAGTTGCTACCAGCACAACAAAGTAGTAATAAAAGGAGTGGTTGTATTCTGAAGACATAAGGTTCTGAGTACTTGTGTAATAATGTAAAGGGAAGCAAGAGACCAAGCAAAAAAATTGGGTCAGTTTTGCAGTTTTCAGCAGAATTGCCTTCTTATAACTGAAGTAGCTTGCTTCATTAATCCTCTTTTTAATCTTATCAAATAGATACACAGTGGAAAACACCATTCTGCTAATCTTACAGTATGATGAGGAAGACAGAGAAAAGACAAGAAAGTGGCCAGATTCCACCTCATCATCTTCAGCTTGATTGCAGTTAACCTGATACCTCTGCAAAGCCAAATGATTATTCAGAACAAGATTGTCTAAGCTAAGACAGCAAATACTAGAGCCACTGAAGCCATATTTTAACCTCTTGACTGCTAATTTCACTGCAGGACAATGTATACTATGCACTTTTGTATCTAGCAGTGGTACTGGGTGATGGGCAGTGTATATCTGTGACAAGGTGATTGCCCATAGTGTTTTTGAAACACCTTGAATATAAATGTTTTATCCGTAGCCTTTGACTATTAATGGTAAATCTTCTCCCCCCAAATATCACTGAAAAAGTTCAGCAGGCAAAGTTAACATCAAATAGGGCCAATCCAACATCCATTAAAGTAATGAAAAGAGTCCTCTTGACTTTAATGAGAATGAAATAAGGCTAATATTGGCAAACCAACTGATATTGAAATTCTTCTTCAAGTGATTGCAGATGTCCATTACATTAGGAGTATGTGTGTGTGTGTGTGTCTTGTGCACCAGTGCCAGAGAGTTTTCCCAAGTAGTACTCATAGTGGCAACCACACCTGTGATTTGGTATCCCTCATGCTTTGAGCCAAAGGCATAAGGGCAGAGCCGCCCTGCCAAAGCTTCAGTTCCTTCTTATCATTGCTGGTCAGCGTGTGCTATTAGCTCATTCTTCTGCAAACAAGCCGTTATAGTTAATTCTTGTTGTTAGTTAGTGGTACTCATTTTGAGTCCTTGGACCTTCTTTCTTCCCCCACCCTCTCATTTAACATATTCTCCACTGTTAGTAGTTAGTGGACTGTGGGCTCTGCCTGGTACCAGGAAAGCCTGTGCCAGGGTCCCCTGGCTTCAAGCCCTGCTCTGGTGTCACAAACCAACGCCCATGAGCAACCCTCACTCTTGCTGTCTGAAGTGCTTGGATAAGTGTTGTGTCAGGAGTAGGTGTGTGATTTGCTGATGCTTCAAGACAAGAAGTAGGAAGCAGAGAGAACACCTCAGGTACCTCCTTGTGGAAGCCACTCTTTGCCTGGCATCAGTACCACCTCGGTCAGCTAAAGGGAATTCCTCTCCATCCTTAGCTTTGGATAGAGACAGGAGGAGCTCCCCTTCACAGGAGCAGTCCTCAAAGAGGCACAAGCTCTTGGGGCACTCTTGGCCTCTGAAACCAAAGAAGAGGATGACTTCCACATTGTCAGAGTTCTCTTTGTGGGACTCCTCAAACATAGAGACTAGTCACTCTTGTAACAAAGGTAGAGTGCACCCTTCGGCCCTCCACTCCCTGGTACCACATCCTGGGGCTCAATCAGGCCAGAGTTGTTGATTCTGGTTCCTGTGCTGGGACCATTGAGGCTGGTTGTTTCCTCAGCACAGCCTATGCTCACCAAGGGGCAAAGGCCCTTTTAGTGCTAACCACCCTGGAAACCTATGCAGCTGCAAAGAATCTGCTGAGCTTCTCAGGCCTGTCACACATGGTGCACCATTGGCTTCCATGTTGGGATTTGCTACGGTGTCAGTGACTTCAGGTCTGGTCCACTTACAGCAATCTCGATGCCAGCTCCGAGACCAATGGTAACTGTTCTGCCTCAGCACATATACTGACAGCCAGGAAGCCCTCAACGTTGTCGCCGATGCAGGCCTGTCATAGATAATGGTTACACTCTCCAGCAACACTGCCCGGTTCCACTTCACCCTGGCCTTTGGATCATCTTAATTACTTGTTCTTTCTTATGTTTAACCAATAAAGTTTTAATTTAAATAAATGCTTTTAAGTATTTACCAAATCACCACATACGAGCAAAAGCTCTATTTAAAATTAACTTCAAACCTATTTAATATTAAATAATTTAAAAATTATAAATACCCCTAACTCTTTACATCTTTAAAATCAATATTCATACAACATGACCCATACTTCTACTGAAGATTTGAAATGTCCAACCAAAATTAGAGTTGTCCTCTTTCACCATCCAATGAGGGAACAAGACATCAGCTTTTCAGTTCTTGCAACTTGGACTGGAATTTTCCAGTCTCTTTATGCAGCACATTTTGTCACAGTAGCCTGTGTAAGACAAATTAGGCTGTAAATGTTGGTAGAGCCACCTTAGGACACTGGCTGGTTTGCTTCAGTCAGCAACTTACCTCTGCAAGTCACTTTCCATGGTCCTTTTTGTGGTGCATCCCTTGGCTAACTTTGCAATTATGCTTGTTTAAGTTTGTTTCTCCATCAGCCCTCTGCTAGTTGCTGAAATGTCCAGTTTAAAGCTCATAAAATTTATACAAAATCTCTCTATATTCTTTGATGGTCTTTAAACTTGTTTAATAGTCCATTATACAATGCAAAGACACTTCAAGAACTCTTGTTCTCTAGCAGATCAGAAAGCTGTATAAATGTTCCATTTCTGTTCTCTTTGTTTTAATAACATTGGTGGGACCTTGGTATGAATGGCTGAGTTGAATTTGTGCATTATTAACCAAATAGTTACATTTCTGATTCTTCCACTTGGAGACCAGCTGTCCTTATAAAAACAATATTTGGTTTAAGTTCTTTTTATTTACTGCTTCTTTCATCACAGGTACATTTCATTAACTTGATAGCATAAGCATGCTTGATTGCAAATATTAGCCTTACTTCTTCACTTTATTACTTAAACTAAAGAAATCAATATGAACACAACCCCTTTCTTTCCCAAACAGGATTGCCTATGAGGTAAACCATGTCATTAAAGTTTACAATATTTTGCCCAAAGCTGTATCAGTTATAGCTGACATCCATTTTATACTTATAGCTTTATTTAATTGCAATATTAGATTCCATCAAGTTCCCTGTTTTCACTAGTGTATCTAGCACATCATAGCATATCTTAATGTTTGATTTTTTTTTTAATTCATTCATTCATTCACAGACAGGGAAAAAGGGGAAGTCTCTTTTAGCTGCACCAGCGGTACTTTCTTGCAAAAAGGCTGCAGCAACTGTGAATTTCTTCAGACTGTTGAAGAAATCTAGCCATTAGATCTTGGGTTTTTATTCTGTCAGCGCTCTGTTCTGCCTTTTCTAAAAGGCCTTGTTGCCTGGGCAATTCTTAAATAATAAAAAGTCACAACTTTGGGGCCTTAGTTACTACACAATACACCCAGGGCCTGCCTTCTGTGGAAGATTTTCAACTGAAGATTGTGGCACAAAGAGGAAGTTAAAAAAAGAAAAATGGTGTGGTACACACTTGTTAGCAATTATTGTTGCAGTATCCCTGAGGCTGGTTCTAATTAGATTTCAATGCTTGTACACTTTAGTTATTAATAATTATGATCTTTATTATTTTACTTTAAAATAATATAGCATTGGAAACGGAATCAGAGCTATTCCCGTTCACTGATACGCATAGCTTCAGAATGACTAAGAATAGAACAATATATTGTAATAATATGGAAGTTAAAATGTAATATACGTGTTGCATGTTATAATAGAAATTTCAAGAAAGCCAGTCTAAAGGATTAACAGAATAGTTGGAGCCTGCATCAGCATGCTCACAGTGTTAGATTCTAAATTATGTTACGTTGCTTTCTAAAGATCTTTTCGACAGAAGGGTGGGGAAAGCCAGTGGGGCACAAAAGGAATAAATTACATTTATCCCTAGCATAATTTAAAATAATTATTGCTATCTTATTTTTAACTGTAAAAGGTTAAATTCCACCCCCCCAACACACACACACAATTAAGGTAAAGCCTTGTTAAGAGTGACAAACAAATTCAGAAAAACTAGGAAGTTCCCAGTTTAGTTAGCATCTACCTCTAAGCTATGCCTCAAGACATTACTGCTGCCACTCCATCAAGGGCCTGATCACACTGGGCTGGGAAATGACTTAAGAAACTGTGATTAAACTCTGTTTAAAAGGCGATTCTAGCTAATCCAGTTCCTAACACATCTTGGGGATCACATTGCAGTCATGTTTAAAAAGACATGTCTAATCTAAACTGTATTTTCAAGCATAGTTCTGACATGGTTTTCCCCATCACATTTACTGGCTAAACTTGTTAGAAACTGGTCTAGCCAGAATTGTATTTAATCTAGGTTTAAATATGATTCCTAAACTCTGCTTAAAGCTCCATGTGGACAGAACCATAAGTATACAAAGATTAAAGACAGGGTTGCCCACATTCAAATTACAACATATGCACATTCCTGTGTTTTTATTTATTCCTAATTCATTAAGGACTTTATCTTTAGTGGGGATGAGCACCCAGACCTCCCACTGGCATTTCAACTAGGTGCTCAACACTGCTCAAGGGAACATAGGTAAGGGAACATTAATGAGGATTATCTACGTGAGAAAGGGCTGCAGGATTGGAACCTAAAAGTCTAGTGCAGACCTGCTATTTTAATTTAAAATTCAGCTATGTTCCATAGGTTTCATGTTTTCCATGCACAAAGAGCAAAACACTTTTTTTTGTCAGTCTATGTATTTTTCTTTTAGGTTAAAGAAAGTAATAAACCAAGAAAGAACAAATAAATATTAAAGGGAACAAATATGAAGGGATAAATTTTTAGGCAGTGCCTTATGTTGGGGGATGCTGCAGAACTATGGAAAGCTGGGGGATTGAGCAAACTTCAGCATCCCTTCACTATCAGCCTACTCCTCAATATGCTAGGTCATCTTCATATGTTGCTACAGAGGGGGTCAGAGGTTTTGTATTTATGATAAATTACATCCCTAGGGATGTACAGAGGTCCCAGCACTACCCTGGGAATGGAAATTTCCAAAACAACAAAGTTCCTTGCCAACTGTATGCAAGGCAGTGTCTGTGAATGGGTGAAATTCACTTCAGTGCACAGGGCCTACAAAAGGCTATCTATACCATTTAAAGTAAAGCTGGGTTTAAGTTGCAATGGAAGCATTTTACAGCCCCTCTGTACTGGGTTAATTTCACCCAATAACAATAACTTCTTGAAGCTTTCATAAATAGGGTAAGGGTTTAAAGATTAGTGTTGTTATCTGACTTTGTTATCTGGTATAGTATGAGTTTCTTGTACCAGGATTCTTGTCACCATGGCCAAGAGCAGCTTTCATATGATGGTCCCATTTGCTTTTTGAATGACAGCTGCCAGTTCTGTTTTCACAGCATATGAAGGCCGGCTACACAATGGCAAATCTGAAACTCACCCATGTGGCAAAAGCAGGCCAGAAGTTTGTTTTACTCCTCATTACAACTACTTTTCACACAACACTGAGTACTTTGTTGCCTGGAATAAGTCTTTTATTTTGGTGAGCACGCATGTCACCTAGTGGCTCCTGAACAAATGGGTGAAAAGTTGAAACTCTTGAAATTCTTACACATCTGAGCTATTTCAGTGTAGATGAGGAGCACAGTCAAGAAATATTTTCTTTTAACATTGGTACTTCAGGCCTTCATTATATGGTTGATGATGAATTGACTCAATCACTTTCTCTTTTTAGATTCCAGCAACAGCGGCCAGCATATAATAATATGCCACCTATTGTATTTTGTGAGTTATTCATATCCTCTTCATTTTCTAAATTGAGTGAATTTGAACCCTATATCTGTGAAATATTTAATGTGGGTGAATTTATGTAAGTGTGTTCCCTCCTGCACCCCAGTCCTGATCCCCCTCCGAACCCTCGGTCCCAGCCTGGAGCACCCTCCTACACCCCAGCCCCACCCTGGAGTCTGCACCCCCCAGCCAGAGCCCTCAAACCGCCTGGGACACCAACCCCCTGCCCCAATCCAGAGCCCCCTCCCACACCCTGAATCCTTCATTTCTGGCCCCACCCCAGACCCCGTACCTCCTCCCACACCGCAACCCCCTGCCTCAGGCCGGAGCCCCCTCCCATACGCCGAACCCCTCGGCTCCAGCCCAGAGCCCCCTCCTGCACCCCAACCCCCATATCTCTGGCCCCACCCCAGAGCCCGCAGCCCCAGCCGGAGTCCTCACCCCTCCCACACTCCAGCCCCCTGAGCCAGCCTGGTGAAAATGAGCGAGTGAGGGCGGGGAGAGCGAGCGACGGGGAGACGGGGGATGGAGTGAATGGGGGGCATGGGAGCAGGGGCAGGGCATGGGCAGGGCCTCGGAGGAGGGGCAGAGCAGGGCATGGGTGTTCAGTTTTGAACAAGTAGAAAGTTGGCAACTCTAAGAACAAGCAAACAAGCCATAGACATTTAACCCACTTCAAAGAGGAGTTAGCAGGGATTGTTTTTCATTGCATCACAGAGGTTGCTAAGTGGTAGCTATGGTGTATTGAAAACTGTGTTAAAATTACAAGTTATCGCTTTAAGTTGCATAGACTATAACAGCAGAAGGGACCATTGTGATCATCTACTCTGACCTCCTGCACATCCCAGGCCACAGAACTTCACACACTCACTCCTGTAATGGGCCGATAACCTCTGGTTGAATTGAAAGGGGTTTCCTGGTCCTGCTTGCAGGCTAGGGGGCTTTGTACAGAAGTGTGTGAGATCTGTTTTTTCAGCAGTCAGTTGGTGAAGAACCAACACAGAGCAAGGTGAGTTGAGTTGTTGTGCCTCTCTGCCTTATCGAGCAGCTTGCTTGGTCTCTCTCGGGTTTTGGGTTCTTGGGTGTTGGGGTTCTAGATTCTAAGAAATAAAGTAGTATTAAGTTGCAATCTTCCAAAAAGAGTAATTTAAAAAATCTAATATCTTTGTGTGTTTACCATAAATGTAACAGTAGCCTTTTCATGTGTAAAATGGAATGTAAAAACAAGATCATAACACTTTTGGTTAGTAAATGAAGAGACAAGTCTGAATTTGTCTGCACTCTCAATTTTGCCTAAATATTTCTGCAAAGAAAAATATGTTTAGACAGTTTGCTCTTGTTTTTAATAACAAAGCTCTGGGACTATGCCCAGTAAAATGCAACAGCTCCCTTTCACTTTCCTGGAAAGGCTTGTAAGTCAATGAAGACACTAATATCTCTTGTAACAGA
This sequence comes from Chrysemys picta bellii, assembly GCF_011386835.1. NCBI lineage: Eukaryota > Metazoa > Chordata > Testudines > Emydidae > Chrysemys > Chrysemys picta. The sequence continues at coordinate 10,483,005 of NC_088799.1, read as the reverse complement.
AAGAGTTGATCACCTTGTAATAGGGTGACCAGTTGTCAAGATTTTATAGGGCAGTCCCGATTTTTGGGTCTTTTTCTTATATAGGCTCCTATTGCTCTCCACCCCCGTCCCGATTTTTCACAGTTCCTGTCTGGTTACCCTACCTTGTAATATATAACAATAATAAAAGGGTTCTTTTTATTTATCTTCTTATTTCTTAGCCATTAGGGTACATACAAGTCAAACTTTCAAGTTTTTCTCTACAGCCATGGGGGCCGGGGGGAGAATCTAGTGTGTCTTTAAAAAAATCAGTTCAACCTTGTTTGGGACCACAGACACTAAAGTTCCTTAATCATTCACATATGGTTATTGCATGAAGTCACTAGAGCAGAGTTAAAGTTATTTGGGTGCCCTATTTGAGTATTTCTATACTTTTAATGTTTGGATTTAATTTAAGTTTAACTTAAATTCTGAACTTCCTGGGTTTATAAGGGTGATTTTTTAAGGTAATTACAATATCCCTGTGATTATTTCAGCCATATAATTGGTATCTTAACTCAATTTTTTAACGTAGTTTTTGTCAAGGTATATTTTAAAAAACCCATTATGTAAATGACTAGTACTCCCAGGAGTAGTCTTATTGATTTATATGGAACTACTTTTGAGGAGTGAGATTTACAGGATTACATGTAGCGTGAAAACAAATTCTTTGGGATCTCACATAATGAAAAATATTTTACAATAATTAGTATCTTACATTTAATCAGTTTTATGCCATTTCTAATTCCACAAATCAGAATCCTGCCCCCTTTTCTGTAAGCACTTGCTCAAATGTGAAAAAGAAGTTACAAGTTGGAGATCCAAAGCTGTGCTCCATGAAGGCTCCTATGTCTTAATACAGTGGGGAAGGTTTGTGGAATGAAGAGCCTAGTCCCGAGCCTCTCCCCCACAGCCACGCCACCGTGCGGGCCACGCTCTGGCCCACCGTTCCCGCTGGGCAATGTGGGGAGCGCAGCTGGCTCTGGCCAGATGTTGCGGCTGCGAGCTCCTTCTGTGGTAAGGGGACAAGGAGCAGAAGTTGGTTGGATAGGGGGTGGGAGTCCCGAGGAGGCTGTGGATGGGGTCAAGGCAGTCAGGGGACAGGGGGGTTGGTTGGGTTGGAAGTTCTGAGGGGGATAGTCAGTGGGCGGGAAGTGGGAGGGGGTGGATGGGTGCAGGGGCCAGGCTGTTTGGGGAGGCACAACCTTCCCTACCCGACCCTCCATACAGTTGCGCAACCCCAACGTGGCCCTTGGGCCAAAAAGGTTTCCCATCCCTGATCTATACCATCTCTGACAGGCGTTTGTCCAACCTGCTCTTAAAAATCTCCAATGATGGAGATTCCACAACCTCCCTAGACAATTTATTCCAGTGCTTAACCACGGTGACAGTTAGGAAGTTTTTCCTAATGTCCAACCTAAACTGCCCTTGCTGCAATTTAAGCCCATTGCTTCTTGTCCTATCCTCAGAGGTTAAGAAGAACAATTTTTCTCCTTCCTCCTTGTAACAACCTTTTATGAACTTGAAAACTGTTATGTCCCCTCTGTCTTCTCTTCTTCAGACTGAAAAAATTGGGTTTGTTTAATCTTCCCTTATAGGTCATGTTTTCTAGACCTTTAATCATTTTTGTTGCTCTTCTCTAGACTTTCTCCAATTGGTCCACATCTTTCCTGAAATGTGGCGCCCAGAACTGGACACAATACTCCAGTTGAGGCCTAATTAGCGTGAAGTAGAGCAAAGAATTACTTCTCATGTCTTGCTTACAATACTCCTGCTAATACATCCTAAAATGATGTTTGCTTTTTTTGCAACAGCGTTACACTGTTGACTCATATTTAGCTTTAGAGCCACTGTGACCCTCCCTTTCCGCAGTACTCCTTCCTAGGCAGTCAGTTCCCATTTTGTACGTGTGCGACCTATTGGGCTTTGCATGGGGTTGCAAGATTTGGCCCACAGTGAACAACAGAACAGGAATTGATACTCTTGAGAGTGCATATGTCAAGAAATAAAAGTTGTCTTATTAAGGTTTCCAGCTGAACTTTTGGTTGTGTATCTAAACCAAACCTTTAAACATTTTGAAGTTAGACCACTACTATTTTAAAATTACTTTCTTTCCCCCTGTGGCAGGGTCACTGCAGGGCCCTCTTGGCTCCCGCTATGCTAACAAAGTGGGACAAAGTTCCTCCTCTATCTTGGTGGGTCCTGGGCTTATTGGCGGATTTTCTTGCCTTAGAGATTCACCAGGTGAGTTGGGGAACAGCCCAGAGACCTTCCCCTCTGGAAGAACCCACAGTCCAGGTCAATTGGGAGGTTTGGGGGGAACCCAGGCCCGCCCTGTGGACTGCAGCTGTCTAGAGTGCCTCCTGTAACAGCTGCATGACAGTTGCAACTCCCTGGGCTACATCCCCATGGCCTCCTCCAAACACCTTCCTTATTCTCACCACAGGACCTTCTTCCTGGTGTCTGATAACGCTTGTGCATCTCAGTCCTCCAGCAGCACACCCTCTCAGCTCCTTGCACCTCTTGCTCCCAGCTCCTCACACTCCCCCCACAAACTGAAGTGAGCTCCTTTTAAAACCCAGGTGCCCTGATTAGCCTGCCTTAATTGATTCTAGCAGCTTCTTCTTAATTGGCTCCAGGTGTCCAAATTAGTCCGCCTGCCTTAACTGGTTCTAGCAGGTTCCTGATTACTCTAGTGCAGCCCCTGCTCTGGTCACTCAGGGAACAGAAAACTACTCATCCAGTGACCAGTATATTTGCCCTCTACCAGACTCCTGTACCCCACTGGTCTGGGTCTGTCACAAAAGTCACTCAGAGACCCTGGGGTTGAGTAATGACTGGAATCATTTATTTACAGGTTGTGCTCCTGTCACCTTTTCACCATACACAGCTTGGGTTCTAGTGTCTGCCCCCAGGAGGGAAGAGCTATTGCTCTACTTCCACTCCCTCACAGCCTTATATATAGCACCAGGCTAATTGGTGAATGGGAGACAGCTGCCCGCCCAATTAGGCACAGGTTTTCTCTAGCCAGCTCCCATTTACTTCCCTTAATGGGAGCTGGTGTGACAGAGAGCTGAGTCAACAGTTCTTGCCCAGTACCCTGTCACACCTCTCCTATAACCCTCTTACTATCTTCAGATGCCTCTTCACTTCCTATGTTTTAGCTGAAACCAGATGCATTAAAATACTTTCATGGTGCTTGCAACCTAGGCAGAACAACAATTTACAAAAAAGCTCAGGGGAATTTTTTTCTTAAGATTTCCACCCTGTTTTCTAGACCAAGATGGCTTCTGATAAGCATTCAAACTTTAGATGTTTATCTAGACTTAACCAGTTACTAGTAAAAACTTTACATAAAACACAGACTGAAGTTACTTAGGCCCTGATTAGGCAAAGCACTTAGAGACAGATTATTAAAGGTATTTCGGCACATATAAATGCTATTGAAATTAATGGGAGTTAGGCACCTAGGCAGTTTTGAAAATCCCACTAGGCACCTAACTGTACCATTAGGCACCTAAATACCTTTACAGATCTGGCCTTTAATTACTATTGTTGGATTAAATTACGCTACAGTACATTGAAAGTTTAGCCTGTGATGGGCACTATTCATGGTAATTATTGCAAGCTGCCTGCTTGTTCTTAGAGAATAAAAAAGAAAATTCATGAATGGTCTTAAGTTTCTGTTCATATTTATACCAGTGCAAGTCTGGAGTAGCTAAATTGACTTCAGTAGTCACTCCTGATTTACAGTAATCTAAATGAAAGCGGAATTTGGTGCTGTCATCTTCCTCAGTCTGATTGCTTCCAAGTGGCTGTCCAACCTCCTGAAAACAGCTGCCCTGTGCCCCATTCTTCCCCAGCTGCAGCAACCTGCCGCACTAATAGTCTGTAAACAAGCTTGTCCTTTTAAACACCATCAAGTGCATATTTTCAGCAAAACAATTTTAATCAGTCAAATTCACATGCAGATTACATTGGCTCAAGCCAATTCTTGTTATCATTATTGACCAGAACTGTGCATAATATTCCAAATATGGTCAGACTGATGCTTCTTACAGTTCTAAAATAACTTCATTTGATACCTTAATTAATACACAATGGAATTTTGTTTGCCATTTTTACTGCTGAGGATGATGCCTAATATTTAAGGTTTCATTTTTACCCCATGACACAATTTTTTCCAAATATTGAACACTGAAACAATGAATAGCTTCAGAAATATTATTAGACTTCCCAGAGAAGGTCTTTAAACAATTCAATTTTTTGCCATTGGGTCTTTGGTTGCATAACTGTTTGTTACATAATATTCCTTTTGAGCCTCTCATAGCTTGATCCTCCAAGGTGCTCAGTGCCCTCAACTAATGGGAACCGAGGGCACTCAGCACCATGCATAACTGGACCCTTATTGCCTCTTTTTATGACACAAAACCATTTAATAACCAGCCGAGATTTGTCCGATAAAGATTTATCCAGTATTTCTTGTAGTTAAAGGTTGAAATGAAATTAATGTGACTCAGTAAAAAGAAAATATTTATGCATGTGAAAGGACTAAGGAAGATGCAAATCAAGCAGCCATTGTATCCCTAGTACTACCAGATCCCCAAACAAAATTTTGAAATATCTGAGTGGAAAAAAAAGAAAGAAAAGTCTTCTAACCTGCTGAAAAAAAATTATGCTCACATGATAGCTAGAGACATAAAGGGTAACAAGAAAACATTCTACAAATACATTAGAAGCACGAGGAAGACCAAGGACAAGGTAGACCCGTTACTCAGTGAGGGCGACGGCGGGGGGAAGATAATGTGGAAATGGCAGAAGTGCTAACTGACTTTTTTAGTTTTCACCAAAAAGGTTCATAGTGATTGGACGTCTAACATAGTGAATGCCCGTGAAAATTAGCTAGGATCAGAGGCTAAAATAGGGAAAGAAAAAATGTAAAAGGTGTCTGCTGGTGGAGTTTCTCAGAAAGCAGGTGGGAGAGCTACAGGAAGAGGTAGCTAGGCTGAGGAGCATCGCTGCCCATGAGGAATTCATTGAGAGTATTCATATGGAGCTATCCAAGGCTGAGGAAGCTATCCAGCTAGAGAAGACTGTCATGCCAGCGGGGGAAGAGGATGTGGCTCTGTCACAGGGAGGACACTGGCTGCTGGCTACTTCTGGCAATGCCACAGCAGGCAGTGCTCCAGCCTTATTCCCAACCCACCCACCATAGTGATGAAGAACTGTTATATTGTGAATGCCAGTGAAAATGACAAATAGAGAAGAACTGATTGAGAATTTGAAAATGGAAGGCAGCTTAGGTGAAAGTGATCATGAAATGGTAGAATTCATGACTCTAAGGAATGGTAGGAGGGAAAACAGTATAATAAAGATAATGTATTTCAAGAAGATAGACTTTAGCAAACTTGGGGAGTTGGTAAGTAAGCAAGTCTGAGGGAAAAACAGTTCAAGAGAGTTGGCAGTTTTTCAAAGAGACATTATTAAGGGCAAAAGAGCAAACTATCCCATAGTGTAGGAAAGATAGGAAGTATGGCAAAAGACCACGTTGGCTTAACCAGGAGATCTTCAATGATCTGATCCTCAAAAAACAGTCCTACAAAAAGTGGAAACTAGGTCAAATTACAAAGGATGAATATAAACAAATAACACAAGTATGTAGGACAACATAAAGGGTAGCAATAAAATATTCTATAAATACATTACAAGCAAGAGGAATACCCAGGACAGGGTAGGCCCATTACTCAATGCATGTGCGTTGCGGAGGGGGGGGGGGGGAAATAATAACAGAAAATATGGAAATGGCAGAAGTGCTAAATGAGTTTTTGTTTCAGTTTTCACCAAAAAGGCTAGTAGCGATTGGATGTCTACCTTAGTGAAAGCAAGTGAAAATGAGGTAGGAGCAGAGGCTAAAATAGGGAAAAAACAAGTTAAAAATTACTTAGACTAGTTAGATGTCTTCAAGTCACCAGGGCCTGATGAAATACATCCTAGAATAATCAAGGAGCTGACTGAGGAGATATCTGAGCCATTAAAGACATGGAAGATGGGAGAGATTCCAGAGGACTGGAAAAGGGCAAATAGAGTGCCAATCTATAAAAAGGGAAATAAGGACAATCCGGGGAATTACAGACCAGTCAGTTTAACTTCAGTACTCAGAAAGATAATGGAGTAAATAATTAAGCAATTAATTTGCAAACACCTAGAAGATGATAAGATGATAAGTAACAGCATCGATTTGTCAAGAACAAATTATGTCAAACCAACATAATAGCGTTTTTTTTGACAGGGTAACAAGCCTTGTGGATGCGGGGAAACTGTAGATGTGGTATATCTTGACTTTAGTAAGGCTTTTGATACTGTCTTACATGACCTCATAAATAAATTAGGGAAATACAACCTAGATGGAGCTACTATTAGGTGGGTGCATAACTGGTTGGAAAACTGTTCGCAGAGAGTAGTTATCAGTAGTTCACAGTCAAGCTGGAAGGGATATCAAGTGGGATCCCACAGGGATCAGTTCTGGATCTGGTTCTGTTCAATATCTTTATCGATGATTTCCACAGTCATCTTGGTCAACTCTGAACTGAATTTGAACCAACCATGGTAGATGCGGATATCTAATGCACAAATGGAAAATCAAGGACTCCCTGGTGTGCAAGTGTTGTTCCCCAGAACAGACCATCGAACTACCTACTGCCCAATTTTCTAAATATGAAGGAGGCATTACTGCAATAAATTCTGCTACTCCTGATGTAGCTATTTGGCTCGATCAACTTCAGTTGAAATTGTAGTTGCTGCTCTACATCAGCCAGATGAAAGAAGAAGAATAGAGAGTACACTTATAAAGTTTGCAGATGATACCAAGCTGGGAGGGGTTGCAAGTGCTTTGGAGGATAGGTATAGAATTCAAAATCATCTGGATAACCTGGAGAAATGGTCTGAAGTAAACTGGATGAAATTCAATAAGGACAAATGCAAAGTACTCCACTTAGGAAGGAACAATCAGTTGTAACCATACAATATGGGAAATGAGTGTCTAGGAAGGAGTACTGCAGAAAGGGATCTGCAGGTCAGACTGGATCACAAGCTAAATATGAGTCAACAATTTAACACTGATGCAAAAAAAGCAAACATCAGTCTGGGATGTATTAGCAGGAGTGTTGTAAGCAAGACACGAGGAGTAATTCTTAAGCTCTATTCCGAGCTGATTAGACCTCAACTGGAGTGTTGTGTTCAGCTTTGGGCACCACATTTCAGGAAACGTGGACAAATTGGAGAAAGTCCAGAGAAGAGCAACAAAAATGATCAAAGGTCTAGAACAGGGGGTCGGCAACCTTTCAGAACTGGTGTGCCGAGTCTTCATTTATTCACTCTAATTTAAGGTTTCATGTGCCAGTAATACATTTTAATGTTTTTAGAAGGTCTCTTTCTATAAGTCTATAATATAGAACTAAACTATTGTTGTATGTAAAGTAAATAAGATTTTTAAAATGTTTAAGAAGCTTCATTTAAAATTAAATTAAAATGCAGAGCCCCCCGGATGGCCAGGACCCGGGCAGTGTGAGTGCCACTGAAAATCAGCTCGCGTGCCGCCTTCGGCACACGTGCCATAGGTTGCCTACCCCGGTCTAGAAAACATGACCAATGAGGGAAGATTGAAAAAAATTGGGTTTGTTTAGTCTGGAGAAGAGAATACTCAGAGGGAACATGATAACAGTTTTCAAGTACATGAAAGGTTGTTACAAAGAGGAGGGAGAAAGATTGTTCTCTTTAACCTCTGAGTATAGAACAGGAAGCAATGGGCTTAAATTGCAGCAACGGCAGTTTAGGTCGGTCATTAGAAAAACCTTCCTGTCAGGGTAGTTAAGCACTAAAATAAATTGCCTATGGAGATTGTGTATATTACAATTAGTTTTCTAATATATGAATGAGAGAACATGATTAGTATTAAGTGTTATAACCATCAGCGGCTATGAAAAGGTAATTTTTATATGTTTAACTAGAAGTTTAGATACTTGTCTGAGATTAGTAGGCAGTTTCTGAAATTTTAACCTTTCATCTCACAGAATATGTTTACACATTAAAAAAAAAAAACATCAAACCTTTCCCATTCATTTGACATTTTGTAATTGCAAGGAATCTGTTTTGTTTTAGAGGTTGAGAGAAGTACTCATTTAGGCCCCATATTGTGTAGTGCACAGAGTTGTATGCATCATTTCCCAGACTAAGGGTTTTCTGTGTGAATTTGGAGAGCCACCTCTTCAGCCCCTTATGTGCCTATTTGGGAAAAGCCCGCTGCAATTTGGGGAGGCCAGGGCCCCATTAGTATGTGTGGGAAAGTCCTGCCCTCCTGTGTCTGTGTATATACACATAAGCCTTTTTTCTTGGAGTCAGGCCCTCCTGTGTATTTAGAGATCCTCCCTCTCCTAGGGATTCTTGTTTATATTAGTGTCCACAACGTGTAGGTGCTTTTCCAACACAGAAGACACAACCCTTACCCCAAAGTACATGTAATCCAAAAGGATGAAGACAGACAAATGGTTGAGGAAGAAGGGAACATAACATACCAAGTGAATAGGATGATGACAGGCATAAGGCTTATCAACTTTGAGTGATTTAAACATACTGGATTCCGCTTCCTTCATCTTTCCTCCATCATTCAACACCTGCTCGTTCCCTCCCAGCAACCCGCAACTCTGCTTCCAGTGTTATGCCTCCCCCTTCACAACATTTGATCCAACTCTTTGGCAGGGCATAAACAATCAGTGAGTAAACAATACAGTGTTGTGGGAGTGGTGGAAGAAGTGTGGGTGGGTGGGAGGAGGTGATTAAGGGATGAACAAGGTAGCCTGCTGTCCTGTGACTGTGGAAGGCCCCCTCTCCAGGGTGGGGAAGGGAAACAGGTTTCCGGGGTCTGATCGTGAAGGGGTAGTGCCCAGGCGAGACTTAGCCTCACTCTTGGCGGCTGTAAACAAGCGGGGTGGGGGTGAGCCCCCATCTCCTGGGGATCAGCCAGCTCCCGCCCTGGCTGTGGGAGCGTGGAGGGAGTTACCCTGCGATCCCGCGTGTGGGCAGGAAGCGAGACCCTTCTCCTGGGGACTAGCCAGCCCTCTCCCGGGTCTGGAGCTCTGCGGGACTGAGTTCGCCCGGGAATGGGCTAGGCGGGGTGGTTAGGGTTAGGCCTCGGTCTCGGTCGGCGGGGGAATGAGCCCGCGGCGGGGGACGAGCCAGCGCCCCGCTCTCTGGGTGGCGGCACCGAGGGCGCTCTGGGGACAGGTGGCAGCCAGCCCTTGTGTGCGTTAGGAGTCAGCCCGCGCCCTGGGGGAGCCAGTTCTGCCCCTCCCCGGGGCGGGCGAGGGGGACTCAGGCTCGCCCAGGGCGCGAGGGGAAGGCCGGAGGGGACCCGAGCGGGAAGCGGCAGCTCGGAGGGGGACAGGCGCCCCGCCCGGCGCGAGAGGGAATTGGCCGCTCCAGTGTGTGGGGAGGGGCCGGGGAGCCGAGCGGGAACACCCCGCCCCCAGTGCGAGGGGAGAGGGAGCCGAGCCGGCGCCGCCCCGCGGTGGGTGAGGACTCGGAAAGGGAGCCCGGAGAGGCCCCCCCCCCAGTGGTGACAGTTTCTAGAAGCCCGTCCCGGCGTCCTTTGCGGTCTCAACATGGAGGAGCTGACCGTGGAAGTGCGCGGCTCCAACGGGGCCTTCTACAAGGTATCGGTCCGGGGGGGGCGCCAAGCAGAGGGAGCGGGGCGGGTAACGGTCTCCGTGTCCCGGTCTCGGCCTGTCCCTCTCATCCAAAGAAACCGTTAGGGTAGTTTCGGGCCCGGGGCGCGGAGGGTGGTGGTGGGGGGGGCAGGCAGGTGAGAGCGAGGCGGGGCCTGCGGGGCAAGGGGGTGTGTGTGGGGGGGAGGTTTGCTTGGGTGTAGTGGGGAAGGGTGGGCTGGAGGGAGTGCGAGTGCTTGGGGGGCGCTGGGAGAAGGGGGTTGGGTTGTGGGGTGGGCTGGGTGCTGGGGGTGGGAGGAGACATCCGTGTGGGGTAGGGTTTGAGAAGGAGTTTGGGGGCGTGTAGATGAGGTTTATTCTCAAAGGATGGGGCTAGGACCTTGCAAAGTGGAAGGGGGAGCCTGGTTGCATCGGGACTGAGGCAGGTTATCAGCTGACAAACGGAGACCGATTTCTTCCTTTTTGGGGGGTGAGGGTTTGGATTATTCGAAGGATAGAAGCTTTTTGTAGGAGTGTGGATTAAACTGCTGAAAATAAAAGCCCATATAATATAATGCTTAGGGACTTGGAGTTTATTTATGTCATCAGAAAGCTTCCTTCACCACCACCCTCCCTGGTATGCCAGGATGTTACAGGATCAATACAAAATACTCTCAGCTGTTGCCTGTCAGTCTTTTTCCCTAAGCCAGGCCTGAGATGTTTGAGAATCCCAGCTCTTTTTATAGAGAGAGAGCCCTCTGTGCTCCTTTGCAGGAGGGCTGATTGCAGCCATCATTGTGAACACTCACTTTATGCTCTGCTCCCTGTGCACTTAATTTCAGGACTCCCTTAATCACTTACATCTAATCATAATAGCCCACTATGTAAGACAGTGATTTATTTGCCCTTTTCATGAGTTTCTGTTGGTTAGGGCTATAGATTTACAGTCAATATCATATGGTAATAGGGTGACCAGATAGAAAGTGTGAAAAATTGGGACAGGGTAGGGGGTAATAGCCACCTATATAAGAAAAAGCCCCAAATATCGGGATTGTCCCTATTAAATCGGGACATCCGGTCACCCTATATGGTAATTGTATAGTATGTAAACACAGTTGGTGTTCTAAGGATCATAACCAGCTGATTTTACAAGTTTCAATCTTTTAATAGATAGCTGTTTGATAAATTAGTAAGAGGGTCTCTGATAGAACTTACTAGGGAAAATTGTATTTCCACTCTTAATATGTAGTGTTGAAATTTTTATTGAGATCAACAGTGTTGTTAGACTTTGACAATTAAAGGAATTTTAAAAGTCTTATTGAGATTTTGAAAGTCTCATCAGAACACACATTAAAATCCTTCATCATAAGAGAAAGATTCTTTTAAAAAAGAGAAGGGAGCCTTTTCTGCTGGTTAGAGTAGTCAGGAATTTTATCTAGATATTATTTCTGACTCTGCCATTGCCTTGCTTTGTGACCTTGGACAGTTTACTTAACTATGCTACAGTTTCCTCATCTGTTGAAGAATACAGGGGTTTACAAGAGTGTTATGAGGTACTTTAGAATCTTTGGATGAAAGGATCTGTGTAAATTCAAAATTATCATCATACAAAGCCTGCTTTATAATCTGGAATGATGAAGTGTCCCTCCAAGTAAGTGAGAATTGGCAGAGCTGAGTCTGTACCATATTGTATTTAGCACTATGAAGAAGGGTGGTTATTGGAAGTAATGGGCCATAGGGAGGTGACCTATAAGTGGGTTTTACTTAGAGCTGACCGCCAAACTGGTCATTTCTATTAACTGAGATCTGGGGAAAGGATAACATCTAATACTGAATGTAGTCCAGTTATTAAGAGTTAGGTTTATAATCCAATTTCTTTCTGAAAGCTGGGGTTGAGATGTATTGAGTTAAGGCTTTTGGTCACCTTGTGATCCATATCTACACACCCTTTCAGAAGATTCTGTTTTGTTTCGGTAGATAAATATGGTGAAATAACATCTGCTGATGGCCAGATCTGGTTGGCCTAAAGAGCTGTTGCATGTTAAGCAAGCAAAGGTTGCATGCATGTCTGGGGATCTAAATTGCTTAATTTTTCTGTCTAGGGTTTAGAAGGGAGGGAGGGAGGAATCAGACTAATGCTTTCAGCATCCCTGGGTAGTGATAGAATAGCAAGACTTACAAGAGGATCACTATCTCAGGTAAGGTCAGTGTATGGAAGGCATTACATTTTTCTTCTGAAGGGAGGAAAAAAAAAAAAAAAAAAAACACATAAGATGACAGGATGAAACCTGAGGGTTCCATTCAGTGTCCTGGATTCAGACTTACTATTACAGTATATACCTCAATCATGTCATGAGATGTGAAACTTACCCACCGTGCCAGTAGATACAAAGCCAAGCTAATAATTGTGTAAAACAAATAATTCTTGTGTAAATGACTTAACTGCAGCTAAGCTATAATCATGTGCTTACAAAAATCTTTAATATTAAATCAAATTTGCCATGTTTTACTGTAGTTAGTGCTGTACTCTTTAGAGCTATGAACATGGCATCAATAATAGCTTCTCTTGTCCCTCACTAACTGCTCTTCATTTGCTAGAATTTTAGAGTTCTTCATGTGTGCATTATAAATGACATAATTTAGTAAGGAAAATGGTTATTGTACTTTTCTAAAAATAGAAAAGATCAAAATCTATTTTCCACAATATAAATCAATTTATTTAAAAGGGGTAACTGGTTATGGTGTATGCTACAAGAGGGATTTCTTGATGGTTAGCTCTTGTAATATAATAATCTGATTTAACTCTAAACCATTAACCTCCAAACCAATTTTAAATATCTTTTGAAATAAACATTATCTGACAAGGTTTTACTAATCATTTTTACTTTATCCAATGGACAGAGAGTACTCTTCTCATCTTACTCCCCTTAGAAGGTTCACAAATTAAAGCCCTGGTCCCTCAAGTTGTTTCATGTGGGCTGCCTGCATGGAACAACTTGTAGGATTGGGGCCTAAGGTATGGTGAGGCCAAGGCAGATAATTTGAACACTAGGTAAATTAATCTTTTCAGGATCATTCAGATGAGCATTTAAAAAAAAAACCTGGTTTTAATAGCGTGGTCAAAAATAAAGAAACTTAATGCTACAATACCTGTTGCAATCGTATTTTGCCATATTGCTTGTGTGCATTTAATGGCATAAACAGCAATGCAAAATACTACTTATGTACTAGGGGGCCACATTGTAGTTACTGTAGAAACTATACTTTTGCATTTCCTGATTTAAGTGCATTTGTATTCTCAATTATTATTTGTTAACTGTAAGATCAAAATAAATTTTGTTGATAAAATAAAGTTGACATATTTTTTGAAGGATTATTTTTTATCCAACACACATTTTTAATAACTAGACTTGCATACTGAAAAATAACACACAATGGACCAAAAATGTCCCTAGCATAAGCAGGTGCAACTCCCTGTTTACCAGTGGAAATAATATGCACTTATACCCAGGCTAAATTTGAGCCAGTATTGACTAATGCTTCAGGTAGTCATAGGAAAGTTGTGTATGTACCAGATGTCATTCTGATTCCCCAGGAATTCTGTCTAAGAAATGACCAGTAGCAGTAAACTACCAAGTGGGGCCAGGGTAGATTATTTCTTTATCTTAAATGTTTTAAGATATTATAATAAGGTTAGGCCTTAACGTATTTTGTATTAAGTTCATATTTCAATTTAAACAGGTTTATTATCGAAGAGAAAAGCTTAGTATTTAAATAACAATAAAAATCTGATTTAAATTTAAAAAAATCTGATTTTTAAACTTAAAAAAAAAAATCATCCATTTTTATCCACCCTGAGGAGGGTCTTTTTATTTGTGTATTACATGAAACAATTCTCGCATAAGTGGCAATTATAAAAATACAGTGCTTAGGCATTAAAAGGCTTAAGGGTTTGGTAATAGTATTCAGATCTTTTGACCTCAACATCAGAGCTTCAGACACAACCCACAACTCTACTTACCAAGGCCTTTATTATGTGAGGTTCTTTCAATGAATAAGGTGCACTTAGTCTAGTTTGTAATGTGCCAGGTTTCCATAACACAGAAATTGCCACCCTCCCTTGTTAGCGATATCAGCAAACAGACTAATGACCAAATGAGATTGAACTCCTTTCTAGAACTGGTCCCTCCTAGTTGTGGTTGAGATACATCTGGGGAGGGAACTTTCACTACTGTCAGTTGGGCCTAATCCTAAACCCACAAGCAAAGCCTCAGGTAAGGGAACTTCTGTTTTTTGGGAATACTTAACCTTAATTTGGAAGCATCACCCATGGGGCCCCAAACAACTGGTCTGCATCAAACCTACTCTTGGATGTAGGGAAGAGTGACAGATATACCCTCCTTGCACTCCTCACCATGTGAGTTTATGGCCACACCTGAGCTGTAGTAGAACCCCAATATGTCAGTAGCTCTCTTGTGGCGTTTGATATAGAGATCTCCATGGTGTGTGGAGACCCTTTATTTTGAGTCTCTGGTTCCCAATCTAGCACAGAAGAAATCTTGCTTGGGCACAGGCACTTCCCCCCTCCCCCCCCCCCCCCCCGATCCCCTCCAATATGTTGTGAATGCATAAGATACCTCTGGGTTTGCCCTATTTTGGATAGTCCTCTTGCTGAAGTTACAGAATTATCACCATTCACTTATTTAAAGCTTACCTGTTTGCCTTTTTCACCATATTGTTTTATTTGCTCCATCTTACTGCTCCCTTTTTTCTCTGAGGATTTCTTTTGTTTATTTCCAAAGTTGTGTTTTGGCATAATTATCTTCACAGTCACCAATGGTTAAATAAGAGTCATTGTAACAGAGTACTTTTCCCAGTTATGCTGAGAAAAAACATGTTCATTTTTTTCATTACCTATTAATTTAGGGAAAACTCTCACTTTCTGTCAAAACATCCAAAGTGGCTAGTGTAAACGCAGAGTGGTGGCTCATAGTAACAAAACAAATCTATTCATATATTCCAAGGCCAACAAGAATCACTGTGATCATGTGGTCTGACCTCCTGTATAGCACAGACCATAGAACTTCCCTGAAATAATTTCTGTTTGAACTAGAGTATAGCTTCTAGAAAAACATCCAGTTTTGATTTTTAAAATTGCCAGTGCTGGAGAATCTACCAGAACCCTTGGTAAGTTGTTCAAATGTTGTTTTTTTACTTACCGTTAAAATTTTACACCTGATCTCCAGTTTGAATTAGCCTGGCTTCAGTGTCCAACATTTGGACCTTGTTATAACTTTATCTGTTAGACTGAAGAGCATATTGTCAAATATTTGTTTCCCATGTAGGTATTTATAGATTGTGATCAAGTTCACAAATTCTCCTAAGGTGTGTTTTCCAATCCTTTAATCATTCTCATTTATTAAAGCATACATTACTACCCTGGTGTAGAATTCCTCTGAAATTCAAGGTTTAAGACCCGATTCTCCACTTCCTTGCATTTTGAAAACTAAGGTTATAACTTTTTATAGGAATTAGTATCTCACATTCAACTAAACAAATATGATGTAGACTACTGTTTTCTTTATTTGTTAGATTTATGAAATGTGTTAGTAATAATAATACCTCAGCACTTGGACAAATGTGTAAATTATATTTAAAAAATTACATATTGCCTCAATACCACCAAAAGACTTCCCATCTGTTCTAAAAATATTACTTATTGAGGAACAGATGTGTCTTGCAGTGTTCTATGAAGGTTATCAAATCTATGCTCTGGCAGACCAAGGAGCTCGTTAGGGCGGTGACTGACTTTTTTTTGTTATGTTTGTGTTTAGTGCCTACCACAATGGAACCTTCGTCTATGACTGGGGCTCCTAGATGTTATCACAATACAAATAATAAATGATAAAAGGGTGTTGTAGAGCTGAGGACTCCTCAGTGAGAATGTCTTGTTGTTAACTTCATTTAAATTAGAGGACTGCTACTTTAGGTGCCTCAGACAATTGCATTTGCTGCAGATTCACATAAGGAAGTAGGTGATGTCAAAGATAAGTAAGGTACAAATTAGGACTTTATAAGACTCATATTGACCCATTTTTCATCTAGAATCAGATTTTGGAGCATAGGTGTATGAGAAATCCCGCTTAACTATGCAGCTGAACTATCTGCAGTTTCCATGTGGTCTTAAGGCATAGATATATGTAGATTACAATGCAGTGTTCCAATTTAAGGTGACACATCCATGGATAACTATGCCAGTATTGATATTCTAAAGAAAAGGCCACAGCCGTTTTACCAAGTTCAGAAGATATACAATCTTTGCAAAGTGAGCATGTGAAACATCCAGATTTCAAGTCTGTGTAACGAATAGATTTAACCTGACAAATGGGCTCCCAGTGTCTCTTCTGGTTGCTCGCAGCCCCTTATAATCATCTGTCTTTATCAGTAATATAAAGACTGGTTGCTTTCAAGATAGTTTGAATCAGGGCACTTAAAAAACTCTCAGGACTGGTCAAAAACAACAAAGTGGTCTGAATTTCTTTATCTTCAACTTTCAGACATTGGATCATGTTATACCTTTCTTTGCTAGACCGAAGAGCCCATTATCAAATATTTATTCCCCATGTAGATACATATAAACTGCAATCAAATCATCCCTTAACCTTCTCTTTGTTAAGCTAAGTAGATTGAGCTCCTTGTGTCTATCACTATAAGGCAGGTTTTCTAATAATTTATTCATTCTCATGGCTCTTATCTGAACCCATTCCAATTTATCAATATCCTGTTTTAATTGTGGACACCAGCATTGGATGTAGTATTCCAGCCGTGGTCACTACAGTGCCAAATACAGAGATAAAATATACCCTCTACTCTTACTCAAGATTCCACTGTTTATGCATCTGGGGATCATAGGCACCGATTTCTACTCGCGCTGGTGGGTGCTCAACCCCCCTCTGTTCCCTGCCCTGCCTCGACTCCACCCCTGCCCCACCCCCATTCCAACCCCTTCTCCAAAGTCCTCTCCCCTGAGGTGCCACGTTCCTGCTCCTCCCCCCTCTTTCCCAGAGCTTGCTATGCCGCCAAACTGCTGTTTGGCGGCGGCAAGCGCTGGGAGGTAGGCGGAAGAGTGGGGACGTGTCGTGCTCAGGGGAGGAGATGAGATGGGGTGGGGGATGGGAACTTGGCTGCTGGTGGGTGCAGAGCACCCACTAATTTTTCCCAGTGGATGCTCCAGCCCCAGAGACCCACAGAGTTGGCACCTATGCTAGGCATCACATGACCTCCAAATCTTTTTCAGAGTCACTGCTTCAAAAAGGAGTTCCCCATCCTAAAAGTATAGCCTACATTCTTTGTTCCTAGATGTTTACATTTAGCTGTATTAAAATACATATTGTGTGCTTGCACCTAGCTTACTGGGTGATCCAGATAGCTCTGTCAGCCTGTCCTGTTCATTGTCTATTACTCCCCCCCCCCTTTTTTTTTTGTCATTTGCAAACTTTATCAGTGATGATTTTATGTTTTCATCTAAGTTATTGCTAAAAATGGTAAACAGTGTAGGGCTAAGAATTGATCCTTGTGGAACCCCACTAGAAACAGACCTGCTCAATGTTCACTTCCTGTTTACACTGACATCTTGAGACCTATTGGTTAGCCAGCTTGTAATCAATTTAATGTGTGCCATGTTAAGTTTATATTGTTTTGTTTTTTTGTTGTTTTTTCTTTAAATGTCATGTCATGCGGTACCATGTCAAACGCCTTACAGAAATCAAAGTACATGAGATGGGGGGAACTACATTCACATAGAGCTAAGGTTGCTTAGTGATGTGTTGTTTCCTTACAGAATGTTGAATTGAGCCAAGCTCAGACTTGTGAAAATCAGGAAATGCAGCAGTGCCCCAATACACCCCATTAATATGCATATCTTTACTCTGCCAACCCCAGAGTCGCTGAAATGTACAAGTCGTTTCCCTCCGTTTACAGCCCATTCACTGTCACCCACAGGCTTCCTTCTGACATGTTAAAGCACAAAAAGGGGGCGGGGGAGGTTGCCCAGAGCACTTTCCCCTCTATCCTTTTTGACCAGTACCCCAATATGCATATACCATGCTGGCCCTTGGCAGTATAAAATTGAAGAGGTTACAGAATGGCCCTGATCACTAGTATCCTATGCTGCTGTTTCTTGGGTGCAGTGGCCTTGGGAGCAGGTGGCAGCTCCTCCTCGGCTATTGGGGTCTGCTCCTCACATCCTGTTGCCGGTATGGCATACTGGTTCTTTGACCTGCATGGGAGGGTGAACCTCATCTCCGAAAAACAGTGAGGTGTCGGAGCTTGTTGTGTTTCTATGCCTTAGAGTACACATTTTTGGGTCAGTTGTGAGCTCTCCAGTTTCCCGATTGATGCTTTTCCAATACTTACTAATCATTTTTATATTGTCACTGTAGCAATTCAGATGCTCTGCCAAAACAGAGAAAACTGTAACAGCTCCTGGACACAAGACTCTGATGCTGTCCAAATCTGGTGTCATAGATTGGATGAGGTGTACACCTGGAATAAGGCATAGATCATTCTAACTGAGTGATTCACTGCTAGAATTTACACTAGATCACAACCTCTTAAATCACTGGTTAGACATTGCAGAATGTGCAAAATGTGATGCCATTGCAGGCCACTTCACTCCACCCAAATCAGCCTGTAGTCAGCAATCCCCATGTCATGGTGTACTCCTTGCTCTCCCACAAACTTCTGCAACCTCATTATCTGGGGATCATCCAGAATCCATACATTGGCGACCCAGGTTTTCTTTCCCCTCAGCAGTCAAAGTACCTGCACTGTCAGTTCCAAACCTCTGTCCTATGTGTTTGGAAACACCACGTTAATCTGCCCTGAGATCAGGAAGTACCACTCCCCCTGCCCCCGCAAACACCCTCAAGAGCTAATAAAATACAGATGTTCTCAAATAACTAATGCAAGACTTTCCTACCACTTGTCCTCATTTTCTGCTGCTTCCAAAGCTGCAAGCCAACCCCTCTCTCTGTCTCCCCCACCCTCTCTACACAAAGTCCTGTCTACATCACCTCCCCACCCAGCATAACAAACATTTTGGTTAGGCTGGCTGCTGATTATTCTGCTGTAGAAACTGGGTAAAAATTGGTACCTTTCAGTTTAACAGAACACGACAGTAGAAGTAAACCAGTTTCTTCTAGGAGACTGTAATTTGGGAATACCAAGGTCAAATTTGGGTTACTAACACTACCTTGTGCCCATATGATGCACACCAAATTTAAAAGCAAGTGTGCTTACAAGAGTTGAGCTTTTAAGCATATAAAGTGGTCGGAATGGAAATCCTCTAGCTGTTCTTCTGTACTGGTGCATGTGCACCTATAAAAAACGTGTATTTTCTTAAATACCATTCTCAGTTTGGGTCCTCCAAAGATTTAGTGGGTGCCATGCACTACTTGCAGTAAAACTTGACAGATTGAGACCTTTTTGACCAACATATTAATAGCGCTGAGCAAAAAAACCACACACACAAAACCTTGAAACTTTTTGAAAAATGGCTATTTTTTTTAAAGAAATATCTGCACATCCCAAGCTCAAATGATCCCAAATTTGGTTTACTGACCCTACTCTGAACCCTTCTGAAGCAGACCAAATTTCAAAGGACTCTGACTAAGCATGTCGATTTTAGAAGTCTTAGGAAGGTCAAGCTTTAAATATAAGTCATGGTGCAGCCTTCAGTATAGTGGTCCTGACGTGCCACTATAGTTACATCAGTACATATTACCTTTATCAGCTAAGCCTGTAATCTCATCAAAAAAGATGTTAAATTAGTTTCATGGGATCAATACTTCCATAAACCCATGTTAATTGCTTTAATTATATTATCCTCCTTTAGTTGAGTTGTGTCAGCCCTTCTGTTGTGTCCGCGATCAATGTCTGACTGACTTGCCTGTAATTACCTGAATCATACCATTTACCAATTTTAAATATTGGCACAACTTCAGCTTTCTTCCTGTCTTTTGGAACGTCCCCTGTGTACCAAGAAAGACTTATTGAAAATCAACATTAATGGTCCAGCAACCTCTTTTAAAACACTTAGAATCATAGAAATATAGGACTGGAAGGGACATTGAGAGGTCTTCAAGTCCAGCCCCCTGTACTATGGCAGGACTAAGTAAATCTAGACCATCCCTGACAGGTGTTTGTCCATCCTGTTCTTAATTATGGGGATTCCACAAACTCTCTTGGAAGCCTATTCCAGAGCTTAACTATACTTATAGTTAGAAAGTTTTTCCTAGTATCTAACCGGAATCTGTTACTGCATATTAAGCCCATTACTTGTAGTCCTACCTTCAGTGGACATGGAAAATGATTGATCACCATCCTTCTTATAACAGCCCTTAACATGTTTGAAGATTATTAGATTCCCCCCTTTCCCCCTCACTTCCCCCATAATCTTCTTTTCTCTAGACTAAACATATCTGTTTTTTTTAACCTGTCCTCATAGGTTAGATTTTCTAATTGTTGCTCTCCTCTGGACGCTTTCCAATTTGTCCACATCTTTCCTAAAATGTGGTGCCCAGAATTGGACACAGTCCTCCGGCTGAAGCCTCACCAGTGCTGAATATAGCAGGACAACTGCCTCCCGTGTCTTACATACAATACTCCTGTTAATACACCGCAGAATAATATTAATGTTTTTTGCGGCTGCATCACATTGTTGACTCGTATTCAGTTTGTGATCCACTATAAGTCCCAGATCCTTTTCAGCCGTACTACCACCTACATAGTTTTTCCCCATTTTGTGCATTTGATTTTTCCTTCCTAAGTAAAGTACTTTGCACTTGTCTTTGTTGAATTTCATCTTGTTGAATTCCGACCAATTCTCCAGTTTGTTGGCGTTCTATGAATTCTGATCCTCCCCTCCAAAGCGCTTGGTGTCATCTGCAAATTTTATAAGCATACTCTCCACTCCATTATTTAAGTGATTAATGAAAATATTGAATAGTACCAGACCCAGGACAGACGCCTTTGGGATCCCACTAGATAGGCCCTCCTAGTTTGACAGTGAACCATTAAATACTCTTTGAGTGCGGTATGTCAACGAGTTATGTGTACCCACCTTATAGTAGTTTCATCAGGACCACATTTCTCTAGTTTGCTTATGAGAATGTTGTGTAGAACTGTGTCAAAAGCCTTACTAAAATGAAGATGTCACATCTACTGTTTTCTTCTTATTGCAGGGATTTATCAAAGATGTCCATGAGGATTCACTCACAGTTGTATTTGAAAACAAGTAAGTATTCTATAGGAAAACAACCCCATGGTTTAAAACTGTATTAATTTTATTCTTCTCTTCACCATTGAGATTGTGAGTAATTGGTTCATACTGGAAAGATCAATTTCTGGAACACATGATATTTAAGGCTCTTTCCACAGTTACTAGCATAGTCCCAGATTTCCCCCTTAGTTTAACTACCTTTCCAACACTAGAAGATTTAGTATACCAAGTTCATTCTGATAATTAACTTTTACTTTCTTGGGTTTCTTACCAGGGTTATCGTTAGGAAGGCTTCACTTTCCCTATATGACTTTGCTACTCCCTGACATTTTAGCAGTATTTTTGTCACCCAGTACCCATGTGTTCATCTTTCAGCCGGGTTCAGCTACAGTTTCCTTGTACAGACTGGAGATTTTTGAAGTGTATTAGAACCATATTGTAAGTTCATATTGTAATTTTTGAAAGGATTTTATATATTACTCTTCTTCGAGTATTTGCCTTTGTGGATCCCTACTTCAGGTGCATCTGTGCCTCATGCACGCAGGATTAGAATCTTGTTACAGCAGTATCTGTTGGGACCATGCCTGCACCCTGCATAGCCTTGTTCCCTCCTCCTGCCACCTCAGGGCACAACCATCCCTCAGTTTCCTCTTACCATCTGTGAAAGCAGGACAGAATCAGTGATGGGATAAGAGGAAAGATCATCTCATGGATCAGCAACTGGTTAAAATACTCCTAACAAAGGGTAGGAATACATGGTCCGTTTTCCCAATGAAGAGAGGTAAATAGCAGGGTCCCCAGGGATTTGTACTGGGACCAGTGCTGTTCAACATATTTAAAATTATCTGGAAAAAGTGATAAACAGTGAGGTAGCAAAATTTGCAGATGATCCAAAATTACTGAAGATAGTTAAATCCAAAGGAGACTGCAAAGAGTTACAAAGGGATCTTACAAAATTGGGTGGGCAACACAATGGAATATGAAATTGTGTTGATAAATGCAAAGTAATGCACCCTGGAAAACAAAATCCCAAGTACACATTCAAAATGATGGGGTGTGAATTAGCTGTTACCAGTCAAGAAAGAGATCTCGGAGTCATTGTGAATAGTGCTCTGATATGAGGAGAGATTAAAAATACAGGGACTGTTCAGCTTGGAAAAGAGATGATGGGGTGGGGGAAGATATGATAGAAGTTTATAAAATCATGACTGATGTGGAGAAAGTGAATAAGGAAATGTTATCCCCTTCGCATGACACAAGGACCAGGGGTCACTTATCATTTTATTGATCAACAGGTTTAAAACCAACATAAGGAGGTAGTTCTTCAAACAATACGCAGTCAATCTGTGGAACTCATTGCTGGGGATGTTGTCTAGGCCCAAAGTACAACAGTGTTCAAAAAAGAATTAAATAAGTTCAGGGAGGATAGGTCCATCAATGGGTATTAGCTACGATGGTCAGGAAATGCAACCCCGTGCTCTGGGTGTCCCTAAGCCTCTGACTGCCAGATGCTGGGACTGGACAACAGGATGGATCACTTGATAATTACCATGCTCTTTTCATTCCCTCTGAAGCATCTGGCATTGACCATGTCGGAAGACAGGATACTCGGCTAGATGGACCATTGGTCTGACCCACTATGGCCATTCTTATGTTCTTCTGTCTGTCGCTTCCTCATAGAATTTCCTTAGTTTAGCTTAGGTCAGTCAGGAATTGATTCCCTACTAAAATTTTCTCCTCTTTCCTTTTGTTATTTTATTTCCAAAAATCTATTTCTTTATGAATTCTGTTTGGTGCCTCTTTCCACTACTGCCTGTAATGACAGATCCAAAGCCATCAGGCTTTAAGCTCTGCCCATCTTATGACCATCAGATTCCCCTCACAGATGGCCACAGCTGCTGTCTGTCATGCCTTGTACTTGGTTGTTGCTCAGTCTGGTGATTGTTTTCCAAAAGGATAAGAAAATCTAGGGGCATGTGTCTGAAATCTTCTAGAGCTATCAATGAATAGCACCTCAGATCCTGAAGATCAAAGTCAGAACTCCAGGACAAGACTGTTCACAAAGACCCAGTCTATCAGTGCTCCCTCCCTCACCAGGCAGTGCTTTCACCCGATCTGTCTTCGTGCTTTGGGCACAGTCTTCACCCATTCTACCACATCTGGGCGTCAATAACAATGGACCAATGGGAGTTAGAGATTGTACGATTGGGATATACCATTCCCTTTACCTCCCGACCACCTACCCTACCTCTCTCCCTGTCCCTCTTCAAGGACCCTTCTCATTAGCATCTGGTAGGACAAGAAGTTGATCATCTTGTACCACTAGGTGCTGTGGAATGAGTATCTCTGCAATACACGGCGAAGGGTTCTACTTCTTTAGCCAGAAGAAAAATGGGGAATGGAAACCTATCTCGAATCTCAGGAAACTCAACAAATTTGTACACACTCAAAAGTTCAAAATGGTGACACTGGGCATGATACTTCCAGTGCTGCAAAAGGGGGAATGGTTTTTAGCCCTCGACCTCCAAGATGCTTATTTTCATATTATTATACATCCCGCTCACAGGAAATTCCTGCGTTTCACAGTACGATACAAACACTTCCAGAACAGAGTACTAACTTTCGGCCTATCCACCGCACCAAGAGTTTTCTCTGAAACCCTAGGAGTATTAGTGGCACATCTACACAAACAGGGAATAATGATTTTTCCTTATCTGGACGATTGCCTTCTCAAAGGCCCAATTCAACAAGAAGCACTGGACTCAGTCCAGATGATGATCACACTATTGAGGGATCTAGGACTACGGATGAACAAACGAAAATCCACTCTAGTCTCTGTCCAGCGGAGCACATCTGGATACCATAGAAGCCAAAGCATCCTTGCCCCTGAACGGATTCACAACTCTGACAAACCTTATTTTAGAGATAAGATTCAGCCCCCAAATACTGGCTCATACTGCCCTGCAACTGCTAGGACACATGGCAGCCACAGCATTCGTGGTACGACATGCAAGGTTACATATGCCCTGTGTATAGGGCTGGCTGAGCTCGGTATACATACCCAGCAAGCACAGCCTGCACAAACGACTTACAATACCACCCAGTGTCCTGGACTATCTACACTGGTGGACAAGACCAGAAAATGTATACCTGGGTATCCTGTTCCAACAGGAGCTCCCTTCAGTAGTAATCATGACGCCTTGCTCTTATGCACCTGTGCACGGTTCAAGGCAAATGGTCTCCTGCGGAGACTCAGTTACACATCAATCTACTAGAACTATGCCTAGTCCGCAGTGCCTGCAGACACTTCCTACTGCACATAAAGGATGAATCCATTCGCATCATGACCGACAACGTTACCTGCATGTTTTACATCAATCGACAAGGGGGCGCTCGATCACTCACTGTGCACCGAAGACATGAAACTCTGGAACTGGTGCATACACTACAAAATAAACATTTTGGCCTTCTTCCTTCCCAGCTGTCAGAATGTGGCGGTGGACATGCTAAGCAGGTACTTCTCTCAAGACCGCGAATGGGAAACGAATGGGAGAGTTTTGCTCTCCATTTTCCGCCGGTGGGGCACTCCTCTCATTGACTTGTTTGCATCCCCAACGAACAGCAAATGCGTAATGTTCTGCTCGAGAGTGGGGATGGGACCCCTGTTACTGGGGGATGCCTTTCTCATCACATGGGATGCACACCTCATGTACGTTTTCCCACCAATTCCAGTGATATCATGCAATACGCAAGATACGAACAGACAAGGCCAAGGTTATCCTCATAGTCCTGACATGGCCACAGAAGCATGGTACAACCTTACCTGATGCGCATGGTGATATGCATCTCTCAAGCTCTC
The DNA here is from genome assembly GCF_011386835.1 of Chrysemys picta bellii. Lineage (NCBI taxonomy): Eukaryota > Metazoa > Chordata > Testudines > Emydidae > Chrysemys > Chrysemys picta. Next base: position 10,458,149 of record NC_088799.1, on the reverse strand, counting down.
CCTGGTTGTCTGGACATGCCATCTCAGAACAACGGTCACGCTCTTCACACGAATCCGGAGAAACTCCACCTACAAGCGTGGCTCCTACATGTTTCCATCATGGCGAATTAGCCTGCTCAGAAAAAGTTAAACAGGTGTTACTAAACAGCAGGAAAGTGACCACACACAATCCTTACCTTCAAAAATGGAAGAGATTCTCCTCCTGGTGTCAAGAAAAACACTCAACAGCCTCCACAGCACTGCTACCATTAGTGTTGGAATACCTACTGGAGCTGAAATGCTTGGGTTTAGCAACAAGCTTAATCAAAGTCCCTCTTGCGGCCGTTACTGCGTTCCATCATGAGATTGATGGGAACTTGATCTTTGCGCACCCAATTACTAAACACTTCCTCACAAGTCTCCAGAACATTTACCCAGAAGTTCGCCAACCTACCCCGGCCTGGGACCTGAATCTGGTGTTGAAATGCCTCACCAGACTGTCATATGAACCCTTAGCCACCTGTTCCCTGCTGCATTTATCCATGAAAGTTGCCTTTCTGGTCACCATTACTTCCACCAGACAAGTGAGTGAGATCAAGGCACTTATGGCCGATCCTCCTTACACAATATTCTTCAAAGATAAGGTCACTCTGTGCCCACATCCAAAATTTCTACTGAGGGTAACATCGTCCTTTCATATGAACCAACCAATCCATCTTCCTACATTCTATCCCAAGCCTCATGAGACTCCAGCAGAGAACATCTTGCACACATTGTACATCTGGCAGGCATTAGCTTTTTTCTGGAAAGGACCAAACCTTTCTGGAAATCTCCTAGACTTTTTTGCTGCGCAGTATCCACTCAGAGATTGACTAAATGGATCTCCATAAGCATTCAACAGTGCTATCATATTTGGAACATGCATCTTCCTATGCACATCAGAGCACATTCTACAATACCTCAATAGAGTTCCTCAACAATGTTCTGATAAGTATCAGAGGGATAGCCGTGTTAGTCTGGATCTGTAAAAAGCAACAAAGAGTGCTGTGGCACCTTATAGACTAACAGGTGTATTGGAGAGTCTGATGAAGTGGGTAATCACCCACGAAAGCTTATGCTCCAATACATCTGTTAGTCTATAAGGTGCCACAGGACTCTTTGTTGCATATTGTATTAAGTTTATGTATCTCTGTGGACCAGGGATTGTATGAATGATTGAGTTGTACTCCATGAGGTCACCACAGCTCCTTCAGGAATTAAAACAGTGGAGGGTTATTAAGGTGACTAAGTGAAACTAAACAACTCTAGAACTACAACTCCTTTCCCGGAGTGGTTTGCATATTCTGGTACAGACGGTTTCCAGAGGCTATGAAAACAAAGATAGGGCTTTTGGCTTAAAAAGGCTGCATTTAAACTGACTCAGGGCCTTCTGTCTGATCCAGCAAATGGGCAGGATTTTCTGAAGGACTTTGATCTACTAGGGCTTGATAGGACTGACGGGTGACCTCTCATAAGCTTTTAGCATGTGTGTAGGAAACTTTTGTACATTTCGTACACATTTTCTCTGTAATGCTTTCTCCTTAAGAATAAAGGTGCTTGCTCAGAAAGAACTGCATAGTGACTTGTAACTGCTGGCAATACACTTTTCATAAACATTGGAAACAACACAAAACATAGGCACAGACCTTTAGCCAGGCTGGCTTGCTGGGGATATCACAGTGTATGGCAGGGAGTTGTGCAGCCTTAAACCCCCCCTGGTCAGAAGGGAATGTGATAAGGGTCCATACCCAGAGACTGGTGGTTTCTGGAGACATAAGTGGCCACTTTGGGAGTGGACCACAGAGGGAGGATACAGGTGCAGTTTCCCTGAAACTGTGCAGTTGTCTTTCCCTATCTTATCAGGCTTGGACTGGAATAACCACCAACAGATGAGTAATAGAGATTATCTCCAGAGGGTACTCTATCCGATTCCAGTCATTGTCCTTTCACACCCTCCTTTCTTGTCCCTCTTCAGGGACTATTCTCACGAGAAACATCTGAAGGTTGAGGAGACCTCTTTGGTTCATCTAGGAGTAATAGAGAAGGTGCTTGTGGAATTTGGAGGGAGAGGTTTCTACTCCTGATATTTCTTTATTCTGAATAAAAAATGGGGTCTTTGTCCTCTGCTTGAATTGAGAAGGCTGAACAAATACATAAGCCGTCTCAGATTCAGGATGGTAATGCTAGCCTCCATCATCCCTTCCTTGCACGCTCTGGCACTTGACCTTCTAGACACACACTTCCATATTGCAGTCCATCCAGTCCACAGGAAGTACCTATAATTCTCTAGAGGGACCTAATCACTAGCAATACAGAGTTCTATCATTTTGGCCCCTCCACAGGAGTGAGAGTTTTCACAAAGTGCCTTGCAGTGGCAACTGCACATCTAAGGAGACAGGGCATTCACATCTATATGTACCTGGATGGTTGGCTGATCAAAGGCAGGTCTCATCAAGAAGTGTTCGCAGTTCCATCTCATTATCCTTGACCTACTCAGAGATTTAGGCCTGGTGATTAATTGAAAATTACAAGAAGTCATGCCTTAGCTGTTCTCAATTGATAGCGTTCATAAGGGTTTTAATAGACTCAAAATTGGTAAGAGCACACCTCCCCGAGGAGGGATTTCACTTCTTTGTGATAGTACTCCCTAGTATCAAAGCAAACCAATCGATCATGGTCATGACTTGTGTAAAACTCATGGGCACATGTCAGAATACACTTTTGGTGACCCCTGTAGCCAGACTTCACCTTGTGCCATTACAAGGCTGGCGAAGATCAGTATGTTGTCCGTTTTAACATTATATGGACATTGATAACTATTCCATCTCATATTGTGGCATCACTAAGTTGGTATGCTTGCAGACCTATACCCTTTTCGATCCCTTCATCAAAAAGACAGTGATCACGGATGCTTCAGGAGCAGGATAGGATACACACTTAGATGACCTTCAAATACAGGGAGTTTGGTGTCCAGAGCATGTAAATGTGTTGGAGCTCTGGGCAGTCAGGCTTTTGCAGGGCATTCTTAACCGCCTTGAAAAGTTCTGTCATACAGATTCTCATGGACAACGTGTCTGCAATGCACTATGTAAAGTAGCAGGTGCTCACTCATCGCATCTGTGCCTACCACCAGGCTTTGTAACTGATGCCAGACACATGAGTAATCCTGATATCCCTTCACCTACCAGGTGTCAGCAATACCCCAGTGAATCTTCTTAACCAGTAATCTATAACCAGTCATGAGTGGTACCTCAGAACATCTGTCCTTTCTCTGATATTTCACTAGTTGGCAAAAAAGTCGAGGATGGGAATACCCAACAGAGAGAACACGAAATGCCCAAAATTCTGTGCCAGAGTGGGTATGAGTCATGGATCCATACAGGATGCTTTTCTTACATCTTGAAAACAAGTCTTACTATATATACATCTCTGCTGATTCCTCTGATACCCAAGATAATAAGTAAAATTGGACAAAAGGCAGTGCAGGTAAAACTGATTGGCTTACACAGTTCTGGCTGGTAGATCTCCTTCAAATGTCACCTCAACCTCTAATTACACTGCCAGACATAATATCACTTAATCAGGGTCAGGTTCTCCACCCAGACCTGAAGTCATTACACCTAATATCCTGGATGTTGACTGGCTAAGCACCACTGATGGATACCATTCAGTGCAGGTCAACAGATCTTTCAGTAGAGCTGAAAGTCTTCCCAAGGTAAATCTATTCTTCCAATGCAGGGTCACAAGCCCCAGTACTCACAGCCCCATGGAGCTCTGGGCAGCCGTGATACTGGGTCCAGCTCCGGCCTGTCCTTCTCGAGCGATTCCTCTCTGGCACAGTGCTCCTCCTGGCTCCTGTCCTGGGGTGTCCCCGATTGGCCGCCCTGTCCTTCCCAGGCTTCAGGCAGGTTCTCTGCTGCTTCACTTTGCAAGGGCCTCTGCGGGCTGCCCCTCTCTCTCCCTCCCAGCTTCAGAGTCACCCCCTGGAGTTTCCCTCCTTTTTTCCTCACTCTCCCTCTCCCCCATAGGAAAAAGATTTAAAGAGGCCATGCTCTCTAAACCCCAAAAGGGTTACATATATACTACCTGTATGACCCTAAGGATGTCACATGGGTCGCAGTTGTGTGCTGATTGGGCCGCAAGAGGGCTGCGGGTTGAGAACAACTGACCTAAATAAATCAGTCAGTTTTCCTGTTTTCCTTTCCAAAACTCTCAGCACTCTGAGGGAGAAGAAGCTTCACATTCTGGATATTACTGAGGCCGTAGTATGTTTATCTGGATAGAGTGATACCATTTTTAGACTATCTCTGTGCCTCTTAATTGCATTAAGCAATGTAGGGTCAAGCCATCTCGGCATGGAGACTAGCTAGATGGATTATACAGTGTATTTCTATTACCAGCTGGCAGACATGCCCCTTCCTCCTAACATCAAGGCTCAATCTGCTATTCTGTGCTACCTAAAATAGGCTACTACTCCGTATTTCAAAAATATCTCTTTATCTGAAATAAACGGCCACCTGAAGTAATCCCCTGATTTTTGTTAAACATTATGCTATGGACCTGGCCTCCAGATTAGAGGCAAAATTGGAGCAGGCTGATTTATTTATTTATTACTGTAACACCCACCTTCCAGATGGGCACTGCTTTCTAGTGAGTCTGGGGTGCTGAAATGGAGATCCACATGAACAAATACTCAAAGAAGAAAGAATGGTATCTTACAGTAACTGTGGTTCTTTCAAATGTTTTGTCCACGTGGATCCGCACAGACTTTCCTTTAACGTTACTTTTTTGGAGTCTTTATTAGCTGGTATTCTCACTTAACAAGGGAACTGAGGGGTGGTTGTGGCCACTCCTCCCTTTATGCCCTTAGGTGGGGGGTTGGGGAACTACAGGGACATACAGGGCATAGGAGACCCCCCCAGAGAGACTTATTCAGAGATTCTGATCCAACACAAATGAGTTGCATGTGCACTTGAAGTGGGATCTATGTGGACAAACGCCTTGAAGAATCACAGTGACTGTAAGGTAAGTAACCACTCTTTATCAGAGGAATATCATTAACCGTACTGGTCAGGGATACCATTCTAGACACCTAGCAACAACTGGTACTGAAGCAGTTCCTTGACAAGTATAATTCTTAAAATAATGTGGACATATCCTAAATTAAATCTTTGCTTGCCAATCATTTTTTTTAAGAAGAGGAGAAATTGGTATGTAGGAATCTAATAATGTGCTATTAAGAGTCAGATCTAGCAAAACACCCACTGAAATCAATGGAAGTTCGGGGTGTGCAAGGACCTCATGCCCAGCTAGCTGGATATATTTAAATACATATAAAGGCCTGTATAGCACGAACAGTGATAAATCTGTTTAGGTAAAATACATTATAAAATAGTTTTTACTTAGTTCACTTGATATTTATGGAGGAAATTTAGAGGGATAATGTCAACTTGAGGGTTTTTTAATTGATTAATTTAAAAAATTCAGCTGTTGATGTAACAGCCTTTTAAATATTACATCCTGAATTTAAAAAAATCATAAGGCTTTTTCTGTTCCTCTGATGTTCGTAAGAATTTTTTCAGCAAGGGAGAAACTGACTACACGTGGGAAGAGTGAGACGGATTATATGCAAAGTAATATAAAATGCACAAAAGTAAACAGAAAAAATATTGAAGCAATATTTTTCTCTAATGCCTTCTGTGTTGTGTTTACTATAGTTACATATAAAAGTTTCAGAGAGAACTGTTTTTTCCAAGTTGATTGTCAATTCAAATAATAATTTTATTTCTAAAATTCTTAGAAATTTAACTTTCGTTGATTATAAACTCTTTGTAGCAGGAACAATCTTTTTGTTCTGTGTTTCTACACTGCCTACCACAATGGAATCCTGGTTCACGACGAGGGCTTGTAGGCACTGCCACAATACAAATTATAAATTAATAATAAGAACTGAATTTTAAACAGTGAACATATTTTAAGAATGAATTGTGTCAGTGAATATTTTTAAGGCTTGCCAGACCAGGATTAGTTCTTGAAATAATCAATGAAATATCTATTCAACTTTCAGTTGGCAACCAGAGCGACAGGTTCCTTTTAATGAAGTCAGATTACCACCTCCACCTGATATCAAGAAAGAAATAGGAGAAGGAGATGAAGTGGAGGTGAGTTGACTCTCATGTTTCCTTCCTAGCTTGCCCTCCTGTGGAAGTGACTGTTCAGACGGGATAATGTTAATACTGATTATAGTCACAAGAAAAAGTAGAGTTAAGCTTTAAAAGTGAACATCTAATATATGTAGTGTCTGTCACTAGTAATGGTCGTACTTTTTGAAAGGTAGAATGGTCGAGTAGGTGGAATATGGTTATTACGAACTAGAAGTTACAATATAGAAGAAATTGGTTGAAAAAATGTATTTTCAGTTTGAAAAAATCATAGGAAACAAACCTTTTCTCGTTTTCATTAAAAATTTTCATGGAGCTTTTCATGTTTTCTCAGAAACTGATGACAATCAAAAATGGTGACCCTACCATTCCCATAAAAATTCAACAAAACAGAAATTTCCTACTGAAAATTTCCATTTAATTAAAAAGCCATTTTTGGTCAAAACGAACTAGCTATGTTAGGAACTTGATCTCTGATCCTGACTGCAACTCTGACTTGCCCTTAGGTTTGAACCTGTGCCTATTGAGGTTGATAGCAAAATTCCAATTGAATTCAGTGGTGCAGGATCAGGTCCTTAAACCTTTGTTTCCTCACCTGTAAAATGTGCACACTGTTTACTAGTTCACTTAGGTAGTATTGAGGTTAATGTGTGTGTTTTGAAAATCTGAAACTGTATATTAGTGCTTTATATGACTATATTGTGCTTGATTAGCTCACATAGTTAAAAATTGAATTCCAGCTTCCATTCTAATTCTGCTTTTTCAGTTGGTTATGACCTCAAATAAATTCTTTTGGAGCTGAATTTTTCCATGTTTTATCTCAGCAAAGGGATGATTTTGTTTTTTGAAAGTTTGAACAAGCCCAGCTCATCTGTGCTTGAATTATGTAAATGTGGAAGAAGAAAAGTTTCCCTATAAGTTTGAATCTGAAATTTTGCACTTGGATGACTGAACTATTTTATGGTAGATTCAAGGATAAAGCCAAGTTTGAAAGAAGCTAGTGTTCAGTAAATTTAAAGTTAGGAACATTTGAAATTGGTTGATGACTTTTGTTTGTGTGTTTTATAGTTTGATTTTTTTTTTAAATGTTTATGGAATCTGTGTGTTTTGAGGTATGACAAAAAAACCCACCACAAACATTCCCTCCCCCTCTCTCCAGGACTTTCACTCCACTGTAGTAGTGTCCTCACGGTGAACGAGTGCACACAAGCTTGTGTACTGTAGATTCACATGCTGTGTTGCTGCACAGTAACTCGCTGTGTAAACAAGCTTTGTGTATCCTAGAAAGCTGTGAAAATGTTTCAGATTCAAGTTAATTTTATAATGTTTTATTTTTCTCCTTGAATAAATAATATGTAAAATATTTGCTAGAGAAAATGTACTGTGAAATGTTATTTTGTTTATCCAAGTTAGAGTTCCTTTTTTTAAAGTTAGCTTTGTATTAAACATATTTGACTAAGATTCTCTTCTTTGAGTAGATCCAGCCTTGTATTCCACTTAGGTGTATGTGTGCGCCCAGTGCACTAGAGCCAGAGAATTTTGCCTATCAGTATCCGTAGGAGGCCACACTTGTGCTAAATGAGGCAGCACTGCCTTGACCCCATCCCTCAGTTCCTTCTTATCTCCCGTGGCTGGAGTTGGAGCTCTGTGTGGTTCTTAACCTCACAATTTCTATATTCCTTAGTGACTTTTTTTCTAGTTGTATTTAGAATCATAGAATATTAGGGTTGGAAGGGACCTCAGGAGGTCCTCTAGTCTAACCCCCTGCTCAAAGCAGGACCAATCCCCAGACAGATTTTTACCCCAGTTCCCTAAATGGCCCCCTCAAGGATTGAACTCACAGCCCTGGGTTTAGCAGGCCAATGCTCAAACCAATGAGCTATCTCTCCCTCCTAATTAATATAGTACCCTAGAATTAATTAGTACTCTTAGTATAGTGTTAATTAGATTTAGCATTAATTAACTTTCATTTAAGTATTCCCCTGGTGATATCCTCACCAGGATTTAACATTATCCATTATGTGGGGGAGCGATCCCCGGCAAATGATTCCCACACGTAGTGCTTTCTGTGCTTAGGCTGAGCCACACGAATGGTGTTTGATTTGCAAATCGTTTGCGAAATGGACTCAAGTGATGAGGAGTCTTTGTCTAAAACAGCCTACTTGGACACACCATGCAGCCTGCTTCGGCACCGAGGTTTAAATCAGATCGGAGGTTGCCCTCGGGTTCCAAGAGTGTTATCATTTCATGTTCTGGATCCAGCGCCTCTCTGAAGAGACAGAGGAGTCGCTCCCCGTTGAGTGCATTGACGAAAAGGTTGTATAAGACTGATCGAGGCCTCTCGAGTTCGCATGGGGACTCATCTGTCTCCTGCAGAAGGAGCGCATACTACCATGGTGTGAATGTTGGTGCGTGGGATGGAGTAAGTCCTGTTAACCACTCTCCAGTAACACACAGGGAGGTCAGAGACCTGTACCATTGACTGCAGGTCCTCTGAGGGAGTTGCTCTCCCTATTAACGATTCGCTCCTAGAACCTGCTAGGGTTCTCTGGAGCATGCCGGCTTCAGTACTACTTACTGCAAAGTGCTTGGAGAAATGCTGCTTTGTCTCAGTGCAGGGATTTGAGGGTTTTTATACCCACCCTGTCCCAAATTCCCTGGTCGTAAACACAGTGAACGATAGAGCCTGGCAGGGCAGATTTAAGTCAACTTCTAAGGTTAAGCACGTTAAACAGATGGACCTGATGGATAGGAAGATTTACACCTTTTCTTCCTTGCAGGTGTGGATTGCTAACCAGTAGGCATTGCTGTCGAAATATGACTTTGTGAACTGGCTGGCTATGTCTTAAGTTTGCAGACCAGCTGACTGAAGCTTCCAGGGAAGTATGTTGGACATTTATTACCAAAAGCAGCAGGGTGACTAAGACTTAGTTGCAGTCCGCACTGGACGCCAGGGATACTTGGGCCAGAGTAATGACCTCGATATTGACCATGAGAAGGGTGGCCTGGCTGCAGAATTTGGCCATTGCTCCTGATGTTCAGCAGGCTATAGAGGATTTGCACTTTAATGGCTGCGTGCTTTTTGTTTTTTGTTTTTTTTGTTTTGACAAGATGGATGAACTCTTCACTCCTTCAAGGACAGTAGGACTATCTTATGGCCCTTGAGGGTGTACACATTGGCAGTGCAGAGACCGCCACTATGGTGATCAACAGCAGTATTGTCTGCAGTGCACATTTGGGCAGCTTTCCCTCCCCTGAGATAACAGGACTATCCCAGAAAGGGGCATAGGTCCCAGAGGAGGAGGCATTCAAGTCTGGGGTTTGGCCAATAGACATGCTTTCCCCAGGTGCCCCCCAAGCATCCATTTTGACTCCAGAACAGTGATCTAGTCATTGCACCCTTTTTCCCCTGTCCCCTCTGTTTGGGGGCATGTTGGCTCACTTTCATAATGCTTGGGGCTTGATCACCACTGACAGCTGGGTCCTAAGCACCGTCAGATTGGGGTATGCCATACAGTCCCTCTCACGAGATACTATTCCTCAAGCAGGTCCACTTTTCCTGGCTTTTTTTGCCTGACTGTCTGGGTCTCATTTTAAGTATTGGGAAGTGAACTTTGGTTCACTCTCAGAAAATCGAGTTCATTGGGGCCCTAAAAGACACTAAGTTCAAAAGCTTTTTGCCCACCGACCCTTTTAAGGCAATTCGCCACCTTTGCCTCAGTCTTCAGTCTCTGCTTCCAGGACAGTTCAGATGTGCCTGGGGCTCTTGAACCTCGTGTCCGCAGCAATCAGGTTGTGGCAGTTCTGCATCGAGCAGAGTATCACTCTGATACCCAACCACTTGCCTGAGGTCCAGAATCATCTTTCAGACCATCTCAGTAGGAATGTTTGTCTGAGTCACAAGTGATCCCTGAGGCCAAGTGTCCTCCAGGTCATCTTCACAGCTTGGGGCATTTTGATGATTGACCTGTTTGCTATGAGGGACAACAGGAAATGTCTGTTCTGCTTTCGAGGGGGCCTCAGTCTGAGCTCCCTAACTGAAACTTTTCACCTCAGCTGGCAGTTGGCTCTCCTGTATGCTTTTCTTCTGATCTCAGTCATCCCACACGTCATCCTCAAGCTGAAGGCGGATTGGGCCAAGCTTGTTCTCATTGCCCCAGTATAGCTGAGGTAGTGCTGGTTCTCTGACCTTCTCACACTGTCAATTCAGCCTCCCTTGCTCCTTCCTCTCATGGCGTAGCTGTTTCATGGTTGAATGAGGAGAGAGAGCAGTGTTCAGCGGCTGTTCAGAAGGTACTACTCAACAGTAGAAAGCCTTCTACCAGAATGGCTTACTTGGTGAAATAGAAGCAGTTTTTTTGATGTGGCCATTGGCCTGTGGAATTCAACCTATGCAGGTTTTTATCCAGGACATCTTGGAGTACTTGCTGCACCTTCAGTCATCAGATCTTGCACTTAGCTTATTGAGAGTGCATCTGACAGTTAATATCAGCATTTCATCCTCTCTCATTCAGGGAAGATCAGTCTTCTCCAATGGCATGGTAGCAAGATTCTTAAAAGGGCTTCTTCATCTCCATCCTTCTCTGGTCTGGGAGCTGATTCCTCTGTGGGACCTTAACATTTGGCTCTGGAGAGCCAAAGCCAAGAGCTGGAGCAAGCTAAAGGCAGGGAAGCAGTGGAGGGGCTTACCCTCTGACTTCCATTTTGACTTATGATATATCCGGTGTTCTCAGCACAGTACATTCTGACAATTGTGACATTCTATTTCTCTTTAATGTTTTTTTTTTTTTAAAAAAGAGCACTGCCAGTGTGTATTAAACCAAACCAAGAGGAATGATTAAAAGGGCATTTAATAGTAGGATATGGAGTCTTTCATTTCTAACTTGCCAGATCAAATAAACCTTTTAAAACAAGAATGACTAAAAGCTGCAGTGGCCTCTGGGAAATGAATTTGGCAAGATTCAGAATCTATTTAATAATGGGTAAGAGGGATCATAAATAAAAATACCTGTTAGAACTAATTGGTGCCCTCAGCAACAGCCTCAGCCGAAGGCCAGTGATTGACTGAACCGTAAAAACTCACCTACCCTCATATTCCCAGTGATGGCAACTTCAGATCAGGGAGAAAGCATGTTGCTGGGGTAGTGTAACTAATGCTACTGCTGCTGCTTATTCTGCTTGTTCCATAGTTTCCAGGACTGCTGAGCTGACATCTTTTCTAGAGCAATATAATCACACACAAATTAAATTAATAGAACAATAAAACACTTGCCAAGTTTTTATCCTGATACACCAAAAGAGTTTGAAATCCCTCCTGCTTCTCCTGCACAGCTAATATGAAAGATTAAATGGAACTAAAAATTGCTTGCCATGTTGGCTGCAGTAGCACTAAAAATAAAGCAAAACAATATGTTTGCTAAATAGAGAACAGAATTATTATTGAAAAACTACTATTTTCAGATATTTGAAAACATCCTTTCAGGTAGCAAACTAGATATCTGCCAAATGAAGATAGAAATTGCAGTACTTTTATATATCAAGTTCTTAGTACTGCAAAAACCTTCAGTGTTTGCTGCTTTCAGCTTTGGCCAGTTAGAAATAATAATTATTTTGCATGATAAGTATCCAGTGTGTAATATAATATTGATGTTAGGCCTGATCTACACACAGATTTTGTATCAGCATAACTATTTCTGTTTGGACATAAGCATATTTATGCCAGATAATTGTCTTCACGCTAAAGGTTTTGTTCCACCTTCACTATACTGGTAATATTAAAATGGTACAATTTGTATGTATAGACAGGGCCTTAGTCTTTGTGTCAGAATAACTGAGAGAGTTAAAACAATGTAGAACTTGAACTAAAAGCTATTACATTATTATTTTTTTGAAAATGCATGTGTGTTTAAAATTTTTTTTTTTTGTATTGGCTGTTTTAATCTGGAATCCCCAAATTTAGGTCCTGATCCTGCCCTCATTGAAGTTAATGGATAAACTCCATTTGCCTTCAGTGGTTTTGAATTGTTTCCATAGTAAAAACACTTGTGTTTTAAGGAGAGACACAGTACTTGAGCCTCCTATGAAATCTTAGCAGCAAAACAAAATGAGAGCCAGAGCAAAAGACAGAATATGGAAAAATTACTTGTGAATAAAGTTGAGTATGTTTGTAAATCTTTGCAAGATTAAGGTCTTATCATTCTTTCAGCGTAGGTATTTTTATACAATTATAGATTACATATGAGTCGGGGGATTGGATACACATAGTAGTAGTGTATACTATGATGCAAAAAAAATTAATAAATGCATTTATATGTAGTGATTTTTAGAAGTTGAGAAGATAATTTTATGCAAAAACATTATAATGTTTTTGAGTGTTCATTTATAATTCTTCAACTCTTTGTGTGTGACTTATATAGAAACCTGCCAAAGAAAACATTTCTAAACCTATAGTCTGCTCCCTCATTATCAGATGAGCACTTGTGACTTTCCAACCCAGCCAACACCAGTTGCAATACTGAGGAGACTGGGAGTTAAGTTTTAATTATGTATACAGGGTAGCGTAACCTGTTGGTTTTTTCTCAACACTTTTGTATAATAATTTAATTACTATGTTGTTTATTAAGTATTGCTCAACTAAATGCTCAGCTGAGGGAAAAGCCTGAAAGATTTCATCTGAAACCTTTTTTCAAGAAAGGAGTAAGCACCTGAAAAATAGACTTATAATGCCAGTGAATTTTTTTAACCATACCTACAGTACCGTATCATTAGCATGGTTTTACAATATATTCATGCCTTCGCTTTTCATGTCAAAGTTAGATCTGAGTTTATTAGAAATAGTCCACAAACACAGAGCTCTACTTTTTAGCCTGATGGTGATCATCATCATTTCAGTTGAATGCAAAGCCAATATTAAGAGCTGTAGGAAGATAGTTATTGGAAATATTTTCAGTTACCATTCTTTTGTTGTTGTTTAGTGTGTGCTATACTTTGTTTAATGCACGTTATTCAAACCTCTTATTACAAAATTATTAATTTTCTTTTGGACTGTATAGTATCTTAAGCGTGTTAACATTTGTAAAGAATTATCTTCACAGCACCCTTGGGAAGTGAGATGGTATTATTTCCCCCCATTTTATGCATGGGGAGCTGACGCACAAAGAGATTAAGTGCAAAAGTCCTAATTTTTGGGTGTCCACTTTGAGACACCTAGGGACTGATTTTTTTTTTTCCAGAGTATTTAGCATTGCACCTTACATGTTCATAGCACAGCTCACATTGACTTAAGTTGTAGCTGAGTGCGCTTAGCATTTCAGCAGATCAGGTCTTACGGTCTCAAGTTAGAAAATGAGGAACACATAATCAATGTGAAAAAGTTTGATTTCAGTGACTGTAGCCCAGCATCATGTAGGAACTCTGTAACAGGAGAAGGAATGAATGCAGTTCTCCATGGCAGTATTCAACTGCCTTAATCACGAGACCATACTTTTTCTTCCTGCAGTCCCCTGTTTCATTTATTACATGCCTTCCAATTTCTGGAACAAATGAGACAGGGGCCTCCATACAAAAGCTTCCTCCACTACATAGTCCTCATTCATCCCTAGAGCATGGTTCATCCCGTAAACTGAACGAGGCAGGAGTCCTATGGAAAAATTAGTATGTGGCTGTGTGTTTCAAAACTATATCATAATGCACATGCACAGGGGGTAGAATCAATGTTGTGCAGGCATCCTTTTGGCATTTTCTAACTTTTAAGTGCTTCATTTTGCTGCCTTAATGTTCTTTTCATGTATTTTTTGGATGTAAATTCTTATTAAAATAAACAATACCTCAATCAAATTGAAAAATCAGAAATTGCCTTTTGAAGCCATAGTGACGTAGGCGCCGACTCTGTGAGTGCTCCAGGACTCCAACCCTCCCGCCCAGCACCTCCTGCCCACCGCAATCAGCTGTTCCTCGGTGTGCTGGAAGCTGGGGGGGGGGAGGGGGGAGGGAGGAGCAGGGATGGAGGGTGAGGAACTGGGTGGGAAGAGGTGGGGTTGGGGGCGGGGCCTGGGGTGGAAGAGGTGGGGTGGAGGCTTGAGGGAAGAAGGCGGGTGGGGGTAGGGCCTGGGGCAGAGCTGGGGGTTGAGCACCCACAGGGCTTGGAGGAAGCCAGCGCCTGTGCATAGTGAGCCCCAGTTTGGGTCAGAAATGGGGTTTAGACATTTAGGTCCATATCACAGATCTCTACCACTTCAGCTAATAGGATAACTGATAGCAGTAGTAGGCTGTTATATTCTATGTGGACTAGCTACTAGTGGAAGATAAAATATACACTTTGCTCGTGGATCTCACAGATATTAACTAATAGCACAGAAATGTAGAAACACAGGACTCCTGGGTTCAGTTCCAGGTTCTGGAAGGGGGAATGTTCCTTGGTAGTTATAGAACCTTCTGCACCTGAGTCCACAGTACAGCCTGTCTCCTTTGTCCTTTGCTCCTACCCATGTACTCCTATCCACCCTCCACCCACAACTATTCTGGCTGCATGCCCTCTATCCTCATTTCTCTCTCCCCTCCTGCTCCTGTCCAACCCGCTTGACTTCTGTCCAACCTCCCACTCCCAGTTCTTGCCTTCCTATCCCACACCTCTTTGTCCCTTGTCTCCTGCCCACCCCCTGTCTCTTCCTTGCCTTCTGCTCCCTGCCCACTCTGTACCTATATACCTTCACAGCCCTCTCTTTTTTTCCATGTTCCTATCCGTAATCCCTCACCATATCCTTTCCTCCTATGCCTCCTCGTCTCTTCCCTATCCTCTGGCTCCTGCAACCCTTCCTGCACCATTCCTCACGCCTCAGCATTGGAGTCAGGCAGCTTCCTCCTTCTCGATACTGCCTGTGTATCAGCAGGGAAAACTTTGAGAGCACAGGAGAGACAATTTTCCATAGTATCTCCTGGTGTCCTGCAGGAGCAGTTTCAAGAAAAGCTGTGCATTTGATTTTTCCTTCCTAAATGAAGTACTTTGCACTTGTCTTTATTGAATTTCATCTTGTTGAATTCAGACCAATTCTCTAATTTGTCACGGTCATTTTGAATTCTAATCCTGTCCTTCAAAGTGCTTGCAGCCCTCCCAGCATGTGTCCCCTGTAGATTTTATAAGCATACTCTTTACTCCATTATCTAAGTCATTAAATGAAAATATTGAATAGTCCTGGACCCATGACTGACCACTGCAGGATCCCACTAAATACACCCTCCCAGTTTGATAGTGAACCATTGATAACTACTCTTTGAGAATGGTGTTTCAACCAGTTATGCACCTACCTTATAATAAATTAATCTAGTCCACATTTCCCTATTTGCTTATGAGAATGTCATGTGGGAAGTGCAATAGCATAGTAGAGTTGATACAGCAAATTGATCTAGACTCAGTTCAGTGACATGCAATGGAAAAGTCCATCCTGACTGATCACTGTTCGAAGAACATTCACAGGCTTAGACAGTGTGACCTGGAATTTGCTCTGCAAAGTTACACAGCAAGAATCTCTCAGCATCTTTATCAGAAATGCACAGTACACCAATGAAGAAGCAAACAAAGTTTTATAAATTGGTAATGGCAAAGTAAGCATTAGTGTAACAATGTCACTATTAGAAAAGGCAAATGTATCTCTGAATAAGTAATGCACTTCTTTTAATGGGTAGGAAAGGTCTGTGCCTATGTATTATAATATACAGCTTTGCAGAGAAACAGTGTAGTCTAACGCATACTGGTCTGAGAAAAAGCAAATTCTGTAACCAGTTCTGCTTCTGACTCATTGTATTATCTTCACCAATTGCTTCATTGCTCTGCTGTGAGCTTTCTGGATAGATATTTTGTGTGTCTCCTGAGCTCCCAAGTATCCATCATTATATTAAAAGACCTATTAAGCTGCTGCCTTCCTTTTGTTTTTCAGAGTAGAAATCTTCGGCCATCTCTCTTCCCATGGTCTTTTCCTCCTGGTGGGCCTGGTGTCATTTTACATTGTCTTCAGCCAAGGAGGGCTAGCCCTCACTTCTTCCAAAGAGAGATTTTTTGCTAGGAATTAAACTTGAAAAAGAGAATGTGTGCTAGACTCTAATGTTTGGTCAGTGGTTTACTCTGGTGGCTGCACTTTTTAAAATATTATTATTATTTATTATTTTGCTTCACAGCCCTGCTTTTCCATCTCTTTCATTTTGCAGTAAAATCACAGTCTGTTTATAGCACTGGTTTTGCCATGGGAATGAATATGATGTCACAAGTTCAGCCTTCTGACCTCAGGGTAGGATCAGTTAGGGAAAGATGGGCCAGGAAGGTGCAGGTCTTTTTCTCCAGAGAGTGCTTGGTTGTAAAAGGTGTGTGGGGGGGAAAAAAACGTGAAAAAGTATACAGTAACTCCTTGCTTAACGTTGTAGTTATGTTCCTGAAAAATGTGACTTTAAGCGAAACGATGTTAAGCAAATCCAATTTCCCCATAAGAATTAATTTAAATTAATGGGGGTTAGGTTCCAGGGAAATGGGGTTAGGTTCCAGGGAAATTTTTTTCACCAGACAAAAAACTATATATAAAACTTATATACACACACACACACACACACACAGTATAAGTTTTAAACAAACAGTACTGTACACAGCAATGATTGTGAAGCTTGGTTGAGGTGGTGAAGTCAGAGGGTGGGATATTTCCCAGGAATGCCTTACTGCTAAATGATGAACTAGCATTTGGCTGAGCCCTCAAGAGTTAACGCATTGTTGTTAATGTAGCCTCACACTCTAGCACCAATGGAGGGAAGGGAGACAGCATGGCAGACAGAGACACACCCTGTGTGTAGGAGAAAGAGAGAGAGATGCGCATTGCCCCTTTAAGTACACTGACCCCACTCTAAGTACACTGCCTTTTTAAGTATATCAGCAAGTTGAGACAGCAGCTGCAGCCAGCAAGCTCTCTCCCTCCTGAGCCCTGTTGTCAACTAACCCTGCTCTATATGGAGAAAGTGTAAGCAGGGGGGAGGGGGAGGAGCAGGAGAGAGGGGGACACTCTGACATTATCTCCCCTTCTCTTCCCTCCCCCCACCCCCGCACAGCAAGTAGGAGGCTCCCGGGAGCAGCTCCAAGGCAGAGGGCAGGAGCAGCACATAGCAGTGTGGGAGGGACAGCTGAACTGCTGGCAATTGATAGCCTGCTGGGCTGTTGCCACACAGGGGACATGGGGGAGCGGGGAGCTGATAGGGGGGCTGCCGGTCCACCCTGGTTCAAAGCCCCCACCAGCTAGCTGCAACGGGCTACTCTTCCTGCAAGTAGTGGACAAAGCAGGCGGCTGCCAAACAAAGTTATAAGGGAGCATTGCACAACTTTAAACAAGCATGTTCCCTAATTGATCAGCAACGAAACAACAACGTTAACCGGGACGACTTTAAGTGAGGAGTTACTGTATCTGTGTTTTAGGGATAATATGTGTACAACTCCATCCAGTATGAAACTGCCTGTTTTCATCTTTATTAATCCTTTATTACTGGTGGTGATTTAGTTCTCTATTTTTACTGGCTGACTCTTTAATTTTCCATCAAGATTTTTGGAACATAAGTGTTCTTGAGGTGACTGGACTAGACTTGCCTTATTGATTTTGATACTCAGAGAAGGGTAGTGTATCTCTTCATGAAATACCTACTGTTAAAGAGTGCTACATATATGTACAGGGCAAGTTTTGGGGGGCGGAGGGGAAGATGATTTTTTTCAAGTTAAAACACTCAGTAAGGAAGGTAGTATTGACAGCAGCATTGTCAGTGATGGATCTTAGACATATAGTCTAAGAATTGCCAAAGGCTTTTTTCCCTTGATATTACAAATGGAAAAATGGTATTTGGCATAGTCAGTCTGGCCAGTGCAGGGTATATTTTTGTCTGTTTTGCCGTGGCTACTTATAAATTTCTTTCTGATAGCCTTAGTTTACTACATTAATGTATACTGAACTTGTGGAACAATTCAAAGTTGTGAATCCCCCAATTCATCACTTGCCTATTGTTAAGTAGGTACGGGAGTACCTATAGTAGCAGTATTGTGAGCTGACCCGAGTCCAGGTCATTGAGTAAACTATAGACAAAATTGCATCCTTAACTGTGAATTTCTTGGTTCTTGTGCACTTTAGCGTCACAGAAAAGTGTTTAAAATTATTGCGGAATTGCAAGAATCCCGTGTCTTCACCTGCTATTGAGTAAATTTTTACGCTCCAGTTTTAAACCCCTCAAAAAGCTGCCTTGTGTATTGTTAACAGAATCTGCACACCTAATCTGTGTAGTGCAATGTTATGAAAATGTATATGATGAGAAGCACATATGACTATGGCTAACTGGAATTTTATATAAAAATAGTTTTAAATTGCAGTATCTTATACTACTGGTGGCTTTTATCTTGGTGATTAGCTGGGTTAGTTGAAAAAGATTCTTTCTGCTTCACTGTTGGTTTAACCTGTTAGGTTTTTTAATTGTGTAGCTCAAGGGTCGGCAACCTTTCAGAAGTGGTATGCCGAGTCTTCATTTATCCACTCTGATGTAAGGTTTCGCGTGCCAGTAATACATTTTAATGTTTTTAGAGGGTCTCTTTCTATAAGTCTATAATATATAACTAACCTATTGTTGTATGTAAAGTAAATAAAGTTTTTAAAATGTTTAAGAAGCTTCATTTAAAATTAAATTAAAATGCAGAGGGCCCCGGACCGGTGGCCAGGACCTGGGCAGTGTGAGTGCCACTGAAAATCAGCTCGAGTGCCGCCTTTGGCATGCGTGCCATAGATTGCCTACCTTTGGTGTAGCTATATTTTAAATATGCTCCTCTTGTATTTTTTCTTTTCAGGTTTACTCAAGAGCAAATGACCAAGAACCTTGTGGCTGGTGGCTGGCAAAAGTTCGAATGATGAAAGGAGAGGTAAGTTACTTTAAAAATTAGGACTGTCTGCTCCCATTTGAAGTGCAGCAAGTATGGAAGGTAAATATTGCACGACTCATTAAATCTGTGTGCAGTATCTTGTGAGGGAGAAATGACACTGTGATATAATGACAGAAAAACATAGCAGGTGAGAGTGGGTTGTCACTAATACAGAAACAAAGCATAGCTTGAAAAAAGGAGAAGGAACCCAAAGTTAAGTATTACCAACACAAAACCATGATAGCAGGTTAGGTCATAAATTAAGGCCGCTCATGGCGATGGTAACTTGCAGCTGGCTGACTATACACAGGTGGGGGTAACAATAAATATTCTTTCTTGTAAATTACTCACTAAGTGGGGATGGCTCCTGGATACTTGCCATTTTGTGTGTTTGACATACCTTGGGTCAATATACCTTGGGTCTGGTTGTTTAGGTTCTGCAAGAACTACATTGCATGCCTAACTCTGAGTTATGTGTCCATATATTGGATGAGCCATTTCTGGACTACGTGTGGTACCTTTTATATCTGTATGCTTAGTTTCTGACATAATTTGAAACAAATCAATCTATTTTGCAAACTGAATTCGTTTAGGTTAAAAAAGTATGTAAAACAAAAAATGTTCCTACCTTTGTTTCTAACATCCTGATCAGATTTTAAATTTGATTCAGTTGTAATAATTACTTCACATCATTTGTATGGATATTAGAACCTCAGAGTTATGAATACCAGACTTACGAACTGACCAGTCAACCTCATGCCTCATTTGGAACCAGAAGTACGTAATCAGGCAGCAGTAGAGACACCGCCCCTTCCCCTCCCCCCCCCCCCCCCCAAAAGCAAATACGGTACAGTACTATGTTAAATGTAAATTACTAAAAAAAAGAGAGAACGCAACATTTTTCTTCCGCGTAATAAAGTTTCAAAGCTTTATTAAATCAGTGTTCAGTTGTAAACTTTTGAAAGAACAACCATAATATTTTGTTCAGAGTTACGAACATTTCAGAGTTATGAACAACCTCCATTCCTGAGGTGTTTGTGACTGAGGTGCTACTGTATTGTTTTTCTCTTTACATTTCACTCAGCTTAGTGAAAGGAGACTAATCTATTTCTATTTAAAACATTTTTCAATACTCTTCTGTTTTCTCTTCCTATGCGCTAGGAGAACGCAGCAATGTTTTGATTAAAATGCAGCATGGACATATAATTTTTAAAAATATATATATATTTCCATTAATAGTTAAAAATACACTGAATTTTGGGCTTAAACTATAAAATGTAACATGATGACATTTCATTAATTTAATTACACATTTTAGTTAAGAGTTTGGGGGTTGGTTTTTTTCAAAGAGGGGTTTGGGACTGGAGTTGCATTTAAATATTGTCCTGCTGAATCGGGAACCCAAATACAACAGCATCATGCAACAGTATTTGATTTACAAATGGAGCAAACTTAGTTTCCAGTTGTACAATGCAATGTGCATATGCATACACCTCCACCCATATAGAGACCCATTGGCTTCAGTGGGACACTGGGGGAAGGGGTCTGCACAGGATACAACATTGCAGGAGCACAGCTTTGTCAAAATAGAACTATGTTTTAATGTGTAAACCCATATTTTATATTTCCTTGATAGCGGAGATAGTAGCTGTTATCTTTATGAAATGGTTACTTTTAATTTTTTTTTTTTTTTTAAAACTTTCCCCACTTAGTTTTATGTCATTGAATATGCTGCTTGTGATGCCACGTACAATGAGATAGTCACATTTGAACGACTTCGACCTGTGAATCAAAATAAAACGGTCAAAAAGAACACGTTCTTTAAGTGCACAGTGGATGTTCCTGAAGATCTGAGAGATGCGTGAGTAGCTCTGATACTGTAACTTCACTATTATTCATTTCAACATGGCATATTCGTTTCTCCATATATGTATCTTAAATTCTAGTCTTAGGTTATTTTTTGGAGAGAATACTCCTGTTGTAGTTCACAGTTAAATGTCATTAACTGTGATACTTCAATCAAATATGAAAGTGATGTGGTTGCCAATCATCCTCTGGGACAGTTGTACTTGCCCCCTCCTTTTTCCCTCCACCAGAAGGCTTGGTGATTTTCTGGTGGTTGGGCCACATGCTCTTTTGTGGTTGAGCTGAATGCCATGGAAGAAGAAATCTTTGGTCTAACAGGCTGCTTCCTGAGCATTCAGCCCTGTACACATAAGTTGCTACTGTAGCCCACTGCAATATAGAGTAACAAGTAGAAAAGGAAGACTTTCAAGGAGCTGCAGACAGCTTTACCTCTTCCACATTTGCAGTGTGAAATCAGGTGGACCCCTGGCACATCTCCTTGCACTAGTCTGGAGTTTTCCAGGCTGAGAAACATTACTTATTATAGACTATTGCCGCATTCTCATTTTTGATTAATAGGGCTATACAGTTCTTATTGATACGACTGTCTTCAGCTGAAGTAACCTTTATAACATTCATTTCTCTAGGTGCGCTAATGAAAATGCACATAAGGATTTTAAGAAAGCTGTAGGAGCTTGTCGAATTTTCTACCATGCTGAAACTACGCAGTTAATAATACTGGTAAGAAATCAGTTTATTTTTTGTGCAGACAGTCCATGAATATTCAAGATATTAACTACTACATTTTGATTGGTTACAGATTGTTGTGTGGTTCCTGCATATTTGTCAACTGATTTATTTGTACGGCTATGCCCATTTCAAGCAGTTTAATATATATATGTGTTCATAATATCATTTTAAAATATTGTATTTTGAAGTAGGCTCATTGGATTGGTGTCAGTACTGCATCAAAGGCAGCCTGAGTTTGGGAGTGAGAAGAGAGATCATAATCATAACCCTAGTCATTTAGGGAATTGGGACCCTTAGGGAGATTTTGTAATATACAGAATGATAAGTTCAGGGTAGTTAGTCCTATCTTTTACCTATTTTTAATCGTCAGTCAAAGCCAGGGAAAAGCTAGTACTCAGTCTCCAAGCATTATAGGAAAAATTTAAAGCAACTCTCACAAATTTGTTCAAATGCAGTGAGACTGAAATTGGGTTTGGCCTGGGGATTCCTGCATCCGCCTTCTAACATATTATTTTTCACCCACACCTATGCAGGAGAATCCCACAAACATCACACCTGGCTTAATTAGATTTGCTCCTGTTAAGTAATATTTTCCTCAGCAGTAATTCGTCTTTGCAGTTCTATTTCCTTGGGACAAAATTTTCCATATAAATTTGCCTGTTTAGATTCAGTTTTCCCTTCTTACTTTCTTGGATCTTCCAGTGAATAAGTGGGTGACCTGACATGGATGGTAAAAAGATTACATAAAATAATCTAGCAATTTATAATAGATCCATAGTGGGATTATCTCAGTGCAACATTCGCTGTATAGGTCCAGTAGAAAAACTGGCTGTAAACACATGGAGCCAGTGGTAATGGATTTGTGGGATTTTGTTTTGGAAGCTGAATTTTTCTTGGTATGTCTTGTTTTGAGACCTTGAGGAAAGCTAATATCAATAAGTGACTTTCTAAATTGGGATTTATATATACAATTCAATTCAATTGTAAAAGTAAACAGAGTTCTAATTTGCCCTCTGAATGTGGATTTTCTTTATCAAAAGGGGATATTGCTTATCTTACCACTTCTTTTTGTAGTCTGCCAGCGAATCAACAGTGAAGAGAGTAAATATATTGAGTGACATGCATTTGCGCAGCATTCGTACCAAGCTAATGCTCATGTCAAGAAATGAAGAAGCCACAAAACACTTAGAAGTAAGCTGTCTTAGAATGGAATTGTTTAAAGTAATCATTTAACTGTGTTCAGTTTTGAGTTTCTTCTTATGGTGGACAAATTCTTTCACCTCTCCCTAGTGCACAAAACAACTTGCAGCAGCATTTCATGAGGAATTTGTTGTAAGAGAAGATTTAATGGGACTTGCAATAGGAACACATGGTAGTAACATACAGCAAGCGAGGAAAGTTCCAGGAGTAACTGCAATTGAGCTTGAGGAAGATACTGGTACTTTCAGGATCTATGGAGAGGTAAGGGGAAAAGGTCTTTTTTGTTCTTCATATTTAATAGTTGGTTTACTCTGGTGTTTATTACTACTGCACAGAGATGAGATCTGAGCACAGGAACAAGAGTCCGAGACTACTGAGTTCTAATTCCAATTCTGACACAGTTTGTGGGGCCAGTCAACTTACCCTCTGTGTTTCCTCAGATGTGAAGTGGGGATAAAAATACACACTTCACAGGGTGAGTGTTGTAGGTGGTATATTTAACTGTCTCATATTTGTAAAGTATTTTGAAGATGAAAATTACTATAGTATCATGTAATAAATGTTTGCCACTTTAGCTGTTACCTTTTTTGTTTTGAGTGTACATAGTTTTTTACCCCTGCTCCCCACCCACCTTTTTCTTGTTTTGCTTTTGGGGGGGGTGGGCATTGCCTATTTCACCATTTTGGAATTCAGGTCTTTTTGTTTTTCGCTCCCTAGCATCTTGAATGACGACCAAGTTAGAGATTTGTAATTCTGTTTAGATTTCTTCATTCTGGCCATGGAGTTTTTGTAATGTGATTGAAAGCTCCAGAAGTCAAGCTGATATTTAAAAGAGGATATAATATGCACAGTATGTGCTCCAGTCTATTAAAGGAGAACAGTTCACATATCATAATGTTATTTACAGATCACTACTCATTCATTGCTAACTAATCAAAAAGTTCTGCAGCAGTGGCTTCTGCTGTTTCTCATTTGAGGCTTGATGTTGACCTTTTGTGACTCTGTGGAACTTTAACATTCAGTTAAAGTCATTTTCTGTATTTAATAATAATAATAAAAGCTGGAAAAGACCCCTTATATAGTCTACTATCACTGGTGTAACACATTGCACTCTGTTGGGGAACATATCAGTTATAAAAAGTCTCTTAGGCAAAAGGCCAACAAGCAGCATGGGGTGGAGGGGAGAGAAATTACTCTTGGTTGCAATACTACTTATTGTATACAGGTAATACTTGCTCAGGACAAAATACTTATTGCAAGGTATTATTCTTGCTAAATGACTATATATTACCTGCCATTCTTCAGACTAGCATGTTTCTCTCCAAACTGCCATGACCTCTCTACATAGTAAATATACTGGAGTGTATAAATATAGGTGTGCTCATGTAGCTCTATAAAGGGATTAAATATTAACAGATTGAGAGCCCTGGTGGTTGACTCTGGCTGAGGAGCACTTGATGCAGGTCAGGAGGGGAGTGTACAAATGTGGCTTTAAAGCTATTTTTGTGCCCTTGTGATCCTGGGGCTGCTTTAATTAGTCCTTTCCCCTAAATCAGGTAAGAAAAGCCTGAGGGCTGCTTTTATTTCTGCTGGCTGTCAGTGGCCCCAATAGGGTGTTACTGCATCTTAGTGTTGCTTGGGCTTGCCCTACATCCCCCTTTTTTCCCTTGCCACACCTCCTATGCTAGTCACAGGGAGTAGGAGTTGAGCTGTTCTGGCAGCTACCCAAGGTTTATCCTGTACTGGATTGATCCTGTTGCCACCAGCTATGCCAGTTGAGTGCAGTTCTGCACCAGCGGAGCAGTCCAAAACTGCACTAATGAAGCAGAGAATCTGGAACTCTGTCTTAATTAAGTTCATGCCTCATATGTGCTTATTATTTACTTCTACCTAAGATTTTTAACAAACTGAGTGTAAGCAGGCTCTTCCTGGTGTATGTGGTGGTTATTTGTGAAAGATTGGGAACTTCCTAACATTCATCTCTGAGCCAGAGCACAGAGCCACTTTTTGGGCAGGCTGTAGTAGTGGTTGAAGTCTCTTGTGTTCCTTTAGATAGGACTCTTGTCCTTTGGATTCTCACAGTCTATAGACCCTGTGTCTACCACCCACTTCCGGGGCAAATTCCACCAGTCTGCCTCCAAATCCTCCCTCAAAAGAGCACTGTGCAGAGAATTTGTCTCCCAAGTAACATCTTTGTAACCTGCCTTTTTTTCCACCCACACTAAAGCAGGACCTTTGGTGTACAAACCTTGTGAGAATGCACATATGGAAAAGAATTTTAACCATGTCAGTTCAGCTGTGTGTATGTAACTTGTATACAAATAATATAAAAATAAATTCACACATTATTTATGAATTTAGTTTATTTTCAATATTGATATATCTAACATCACAAAGATCTTATTTTTTAAGCTTTTATCCAGGTCTCCTATTCCACATTCAAAGAAAAATTTAATATTCTGTATTATAGGAGGAGTTAGTAGCTACTGCTATATTTAGGCTGCCTAACATTTTACATTATAAAGCATTCTGCAACTTTTTCTCTGAGAAGCTGTCACACCTTCATTGCTTGCAGATGGCCTTTGAATGCCTTCAGGGAAGCCTTGAAGGCCTTGCGGTGGGTAGAATATCTTCAGTCTTGCAAAATGCCTTTTCTTTGTCCTATAAAATTCTGTTAAACTTTTATTGAGATATAAACTACTAAAAATTGTTTCCCTTTTCTCACTTATGTACCTTAGGAAAATGTTGCAGCAAACTAAGATAATAACTGAGCATGAAAATTCTAAGTTCAGGCCACATCACTGCCTAAGTAACAGCAGCAGATGTTGTAATGAGAATACCTGGGAGCTGCTGAGGCAGTTGTATTGAGGGAGGAACTCCCCCCAACCCAGCTCAGAGTTCCTGCATCCCATACTTCCTGTCAAGGTTCCCTCTCCACTTTGAACTCTGGGGTACAGATGTGGGGACCCGCATGAAAGACCCCCTAAGCTTATATTCCACCAGCTTAGGTTAAAAACTTCCCCAAGGCACAAATTCGTTTCCTTGTCCTCGGACAGTATTGCTGCCACCACCAAGTGATTTAAGCAGACATTCAGGGAGGGGCCACTTGGAGTCCTATCTCCCCAAAAATATCCCCCCGAAACCACTTCACCGCCTTTCCAGGGGGGACTTGAGAATATTATACCAACTGATAGGTTAACAAAGTGAGCACAGACCAAATCCCTGGTTTTTAGGACACTGAAAATCAATCAGGTTCTTAGAAGAAGAATTTTATTTTAAAGAAAAAAAAGGTAAAAGAATCACACCTGCAAAATCAGAATGGAAGATAACTTTACAGGGTAAGTAAAAAGATTTAAAACACAGAGGATTTCCCTCTAGGCTTAACTTCAAAGTTACAAAAACAGGAAGGGATAGCTCAGTGGTTTGATCATTGGCCTGCCAAACCCAGGGTTGTGAGTTCAATCCTTGAGGGGGCCACTTAGGGATCTGGGGCAAAATCAGTACTTGGTCCTGCTAGTGAAGGCAGGGGGCTGGACTCGATGACCTTTCAAGGTCCCTTCCAGTTCTAGGAGATAGGATATCAAAAAAAAAATTTTAGCATAGGGAAAATTCACAAGCTAAAACAAAAGATAATCAATGCATTTCCTTGCTATTACTTAAAATTTCTGTAATTTTTAGATGTAGCAGTTCAGGATCTTTTTAGGAGCTGGGTTACCTGCTTGGTCTCTCTCTTTGTCCCGAGAGGGAACCAACAAAGAGAGCACAAACAAAACAGAAATGATCTTGACAAACTGGAGAGTTAGTCTGAAATCAGGAAGATGAAATTCAATAAAGACAAGTACTTAACTTAGGAAGGAAAAATCAAATGCACAGCTACAAAATAGGGACCAACTGTCTAGACGGTAATACTGCTGAAAAGGATCTTGGGGTTATAGTGGATCACAAATTGAATATGAGTCACCAATGTGAAGCAGTTGCGAGAGAGGCTAATATTCTGGGTATATTAACAGAAATGTCATCTATAAGAAGCAGGAAGTAATTGTCCTGCTCTACTTGACACAAATGAGGCCTCAGCTGGAGGACTGTGTCCAGTTCTGGGTGCCACACTGTAGGAAAGATGTGGATAAATTGGAGAGAGTCCAGAGGAGAGCAACAAAAACAATAAAAGGTTTAGAAAACCTGATCAGTGAGGAAAGGTTAAAAAAACTGGGCATTTTTAGTCTGGAGAAAATAAGATTGAGGGGGAACCTGATATGTCTTCAAATATTTTAAGGGCTATTATAAAGAAGATGGTGATCAAGTGTTTTCCATGTCCACTGAAGGTAGAACAAGAAGCAGTCATCTTCATCTGCAGCACTGGAGATTAGGTTAGATATTAGGAAAAACTTTTTAACTATAAGAATAGTTAAGCATTGGAATAGGCTTCCAAGGAAGTTTGTGGAATCCCTGTCATTGGAGATTTTGTCTAACCTGGTCTTAAAATACTTGTCAGGGATGGTCTAGATTTATGTAGTCCTGCCTCAGTGCAGAGTGCTGTACTAGATGACCTCTTGAGGTTCCGAACAGCCCTATGTTTCTTTGATAATCCCTACCACATGGCCCCACTGTGCCCACCCCACCCCCATTCTGTGGGGGCACCTGGGAAGCTATGAGCCCCCCAACACCAGGTGGGAGAGAGCCAGACTAGGCTTACCCCGACCACTCCTCAGACCCGTAGTGACTGTGTCCAATCATTTCCTCCTTTGGGAGCCTTCTTTCTTCTTACTGCCAGTTTATGGACATAGTTCTGTAGCTCAAGTGGTGTCCATCTTATGCTGAACATTCAGGATTCAAACCCTGCCGATAAATGCTTAATGGAGGATTATTACAGTTGCACAGAACAAAATTTGCTTTTACTCTTTAAACAAAAGAACTCCTAGGAAATTACATACAAAAAACCTGTTAGTTATTTAGGTTGCAAAGTCAAGTACTGGAAAGTTAGGAAATTACAGTTTTTTCCTTGCCCATGCATGGTCATGGACACCCTTCTCAACCCTTGAAGACCTGGACTTTGCAGATGATCTTGCTCTCCTATCACATACCCAACATTATATACAAGTAAAAACAACTCGACTCAACTCATTCAGCCAGCAAATTGGACTGAAAATCAACCGCAATAAGATAGATACCATGACCTTTAATATTGCCTCACCATCACCAGTATAGATAGAGGATTATGTTCTCACCAATGTAGAAACATTCACATGCTTGGGCAGCACCATCAGCTAGGATGGTGGAACAAGCTAGGACATTCAGAACAAAATCCATAAAGCCAGGAACACCTTCAGGAGCTTTAAATACAGTCTGGAAATCCATTAAAACACAACACCAACACCAAACTCAAAATTTATCAGAGCTGCGTACTTAAAACATTACTTTATAGTGCAGAATGCTGGGGAATGAGAAAGTATGACATGTCCAAACTGTCTTCATACCATACAACCTGCTTCAGAAAAATCCTCTGAGTTTGGTCATGTATCCACACGTGCAAGATCCCATCCCTCCTTAAGATCTCCTAGGTCCTAGTAGAATTGATGAGCCCACCTTTTGAACCCCTTGCAACTTGCTCTCTGATGCACCTCTCTATGCAGGTAACCTTTCTAGTGGCCATTTTCTCGGCCAGAGGGGTGGGAGAGTTAAAACCCCTAGCATCAGACTCTTCCTACACTGTTTTCGATAGGGATAAGGTTCGTCTTCGCCCTCACCCAAAATTTCTCACTAAGGTAGTCTCTGATTTTTATGTTAACCAGGCAGTCTATTTGCCAACTTTCTTTCAAAAACTTCATGCTCATAGAGATGAGGAGAGACTGCATTTCTTGGATGCCAGAAGGGCTCTAGTTTTCTATCTGGAGCATACTAAGTCCTTTAGGTCTTCTGTTCAGTTGTTTGTTGTGATTACAAACAGAACTAAGGGCAGTCCAGTGACTACTCAGATGATTTCATCCTGGATCTCTTCATGGATTCATTTATGTTACTGGTTGGCTAATCTAACCCCACCAGTTAGGATATTGGTGCGTTCTACTACAGCACAGGCAACATGAACAGCTTTCTTGGTGCAAGTACCTATAATGGACATTTGTAAAGCAGTTACTTGTTGTCATCTGCCTACACATTTACTTTGTATTATGCCATTTCCCGTCAGTCCAGGGACAATGCCAGTTTCAGATGGGATGTCTTACAGTCACCTCCATTTTTGTCTCCTTGTGAGTTACCTACAATGGGATGGACATGTGCAAGCACTGAAGAACAAAAACCAGTACCTACCATTCAGTAACTGTTGTTCTTTGAGTTGTGTTGCATATGTCCATTCCATGACCCCACCTGCCTTCTCCCTCGTTATCGGAGTCTGTTCAGTACGAAGGAACTGAGGGGAGTTGGGAATGGCTCTGCCCTCTTCTACCTGCACACAGTGGTGCAAAGTGACGGGGTTTCGGACCACCCCAACGGATATCACTGAGGGGAAAAAAATTCTCTGACAATTGTGCACAAGATGGAATGGTCACATGCAACACACCTCAAAGAACCATTTTTTCTTTATCTTTCTTTACCTTTCTTCTTTCTTTTCTGTTAGTCTTTAATGTGCCACCGGACTCCCTGTTTTTTGTGTGGATTCAGATTAACACGGCTACCCCCAATACTTATTTTTTCTTTGTGATGTTAGTTATATAGATATTTCTGTGCAAGCATATTGGTTCAGAAACTGTGTGCGCCATTTTGGGGATAAAAGAATATATATCCTTCTGAATTGATGGTCTCTCTAAAATTCAATGAGCTGTTGCAAGATGACCTAAAGGGGGTATTTTTAGACAGTTGGTTTTAATTGTGGTAAATTGCAGAATATAAAAACTTTGTTTTAAACAGTGTGAAAACATTGTGTTTTTTACTATTTATACCACCCTCTTGCCACTGTTTTGTTCCTGAACTTTTTAAACTTGGTTATTTCTCTAAGATTTAGTTCAAAACTAGGTTAAATTAATCTCGTTCCTGCTGTTGTCTGGAGGTTTTCCAGCTGTTGTTAACAGGGCTTTATTTTTAACATATTGCATTCAAAATAAACTTCTGTTGTGTTCATTTCTAGAGTGCTGATGCAGTAAAAAAGGCTAGAAG
Organism: Chrysemys picta bellii; assembly: GCF_011386835.1. Classification (NCBI taxonomy): domain Eukaryota; kingdom Metazoa; phylum Chordata; order Testudines; family Emydidae; genus Chrysemys; species Chrysemys picta. The sequence continues at coordinate 10,428,110 of NC_088799.1, read as the reverse complement.
TTACTTGGAATTTGTGGAAGATTTTATTCAGGTTCCCAGAAATCTTGTTGGTATGTAATACTGCTAAAAGTTTAAAACGCTTGAAAATTTGGGGAAAGAAAGCCTGTTCAGTATGACTATGCATAGAAGGCTTAGATGCCAGTATATGACAGTTTCTCCCTTCACTCAGAAACTAAAACCTTTTAAATAACAATAGGTATAATAGAAGTTTTGAAAATATCTGTTGCATATGTGGACATTTTGTTGTCAATTCTATCTTGTAATTAATTTAAAAAATATTACATAGAATGCTTCGATATTATGGTTGCACTTTGAGATACATAACAGATTCAGACTTCTGCAGTCATATGCTTTTAAATTTCCTGCTTGTGTAAAGTTTAAATTGATAAATGCGGGGAGGGGGAATGGAACCTATAAAATCCTCTTTAAAAATTAATGTTGAAAATGATCTTTTGAAATTAAGTTTAAAAGAAAATAATTTCCTTTGAACCCTAAGAATGGCATGGTGATTCAACTAAGATACCATTGTCCAGTGCTTGGTCCTAGTTGACTGGTTATGCCTTTTGCTTGTGTATATTGCAGCACACCATGCAACAGTATGATAGTCGCATCCTTTCATGTATGCTAATCATTCTTGAGGTATCATGTGTCCTTTTAATTTAGTTTTTTAATCTGGGGGGAGAAATATTTTTTTTATGGATGAAATTTCTAAAACTGTAAAAATGTATGCTTCAGCTGGTTCCTTAAGTACCCTTATACAAGCTCAGAGCTGCTCACAATTATCTTTGAAAACTGGAGGACAGGAAAGGTCTCGGAAGACTGGAGAAGGGCAATTAGAGCACCACCTATCTTTAAAAAGGGGAACAAGGAGGACCTGGGGAATTATAGACCAGTCAGCCTAACTTCAATACCTGGAAAGATACAGGAGCAAATTATTAAACCATCAGTTTGTAAGCACCTGGATGATGATAAACGTATAAGTAGGGCCGGGCTGGAAATTGCCAGTTTTTTCAGGACTCCCTGATCAGAGGGTGGGCAAGGCACATGGGGGTCTCACACACCCAGATTTCTGCCTGAAGACACCTGACTCATCCCCAGGGCAGAGGCTGGAGCAGATATGACACGTGGGTGGAGCGCAGGGTCACAGCCCTAACCAGATTTCTGACCAGGAGTGGTGACAGGGCCAGGCAGTGGCTCCCCGCCATGGGGAGGGGGAGAGGCTTGCAGGGAGGCACTGACTGATGGGCTGGCGCCACGTCCCGGGCCTGCACCAGCCACCCTGCCACCATGACCGGGATCACGACACTGCCCCCAACCTCAAATGTGAGGCCACAGGTACTCCCTTCAGCACCCCCCGCCCCAAATATCCCCTCCCAGTACACACACACCCCTCCAGCATCCCCCCAAATACTCCCTCCAGTACCTCCCCGAAATACCTCCTCCTAATATAGGCACACCTCTTGAGCATCCCCCACTTTGTTTCAGTAAACAGATTGGGCTAGTTTTTAAGTGACTTTGGGCTATTAATGCAGTAGAAATCTGGCAACCCACCTGACTCATCCCCAGGGTGCAGGGCAGAAGCTGGGGACTGGTTGGTGTTGAGACTCACTGCCAGCTTCTCCCCTCCTCACACAGGCTTGTGCTCAGCAAAACCTCTGAGGAGCTTCCCCTGGGCAGGCAGGGCACTTGGCAGCATGGCACCGGGCTCCTTCACCATGCTGCAGAACAGACGATGCTTGCACCTGCTCTCAGCAGTGTCCACAGCACCTCTCCCCCATTCACCTCCCCTGCCTACAGCTGGCTCCTCTCCCCTCCCCATAGAATCATAGATTATAGGACTGGAAGGGACCTCGAGAGGTCATCGAGTCCAGTCCCCTGCCCGCATGGCAGGACCAAATACTGTCTAGACCATCCCTGATAGACATTTATCTAACCTACTCTTAAATATCTCCAGAGACGGAGATTCCACAACCTCCCTAGGCAATTTATTCCAGTGTTTAACCACCCTGACAGTTAGGAACTTTTTCCTAATGTCCAACCTAGACCTCCCTTGCTGCAGGTTAAACCCATTGTTTCTGGTTCTATCCTTAGAGGCTAAGGTGAACAAGTTCTCTCCCTCCTCCTCATGACACCCTTTTAGATACCTGTAAACTGCTATCATGTCCCCTCTCAGTCTTCTCTTCTCCAAACTAAACAAACCCAGTTCTTTCAGCCTTCCTTCATAGGTCATGTTCTCAAGACCTTTAATCATTCTTGTTGCTCTTCTTTGGACCCTTTCCAATTTCTCCACATCTTTTTTAAAATGCGGCGCCCAGAACTGGACACAATACTCCAGCTGAGGCCTAACCAGAGCAGAGTAGAGCGGAAGAATGACTTCTCGTGTCTTGCTCACAACACACCTGTTAATGCATCCCAGAATCATGTTTGCTTTTTTTGCAACAGCATCACACTGTTGACTCATATTTAGCTTGTGGTCCACTATAACCCCTAGATCCCTTTCTGCCGTACTCCTTCCTAGACAGTCTTTTCCCATTCTGTATGTGTGAAATTGATTTTTCCTTCCTAAGTGGAGCACTTTGCATTTGTCTTTGTTAAACTTCATCCTTAGCACACAGCTGGCTCTAGCCCTCAGTATTACAATACAATACAATATTTTTTGCATTAATGTAATGCATATTCTGAATTTCTAAAATATACAGCTTTGAAAATCTGAAATTACACTTGTTTTCATTGCTGGAAAACGCTGGCTCTAGTTATAAGGAATAGTCAGCATGGATTTGTCAAGAACAGATCTTGCCCAACCAACTTAATTTCCTTCTTTGATAGGATTGCTCACCTAGTAGGTGGGGGAAAGCAGGAGACGTGATATGCCTGGATTTTAGTAAGGCTTCTGACACAGTTCCACGTGATTCTTATAAGCAAATTAGGGAAATGTGATTGAAATTACTATACGATGGATGCATAACTAGGTGAAAGACCATACTCAATGAGTAGTGATCAATGGTTTGCTGTCTGATTGGGAGGGCGTATCTAGTGGAGTCCACAGGGGTCAGTCCTGGGTCCAGTACCATTCAGTATTTTCATTAATGACTTGGATAATGGAGTGGAGAGTATGTTTAAAAATTTTTCAGATGACACCAAGCTGGAAGGACTTGAAGGCACTTTGGAGGACAGGTTTAAAATTCAAAATGACCTTGAGAAATTGGAGAATTGGTTTGAATTCAACAAGATGAAATTCAGTAAAGACAAGTGCAGAGTACTTCACTTAGGAAGGAACAATCAAATGCACAAATCATAATGGGGAATAACTTTCTTGTGGTAAAGGAATCTGGGTGTTATAGTGGATTACAGACTGAATATGAGTCAACAATATGATGCAGCTGCAAAAAAGGCTAATATTTTAGGTGTATTAACAGGATGTTGTATGTAAAACACAAGAGATAGTTGTCCTGCTCTACTCAGTACTTGTGAGGCCCCAGCTGGAGCACTGGGTCGGATTCTGAGCACCACAATTTAAGAAAGATGTGGACAAATTGAAAAGATCTCAGAGGAGAGCAATAAAAATGATAAAAAGTTTTGAAAACCTGACCTATCAGGAAAGGTTAAAAAAACGGGGCATGTTTAGTCTTGAGAAAAGAAGACTTAAGGAGGACCTGATAACAGTCTTCAACTATGTTGAGGGCTGTTATAAAGAGGATCAATTGTTCTGCATGTGCACTGAAGATAGGACAAGAAGTAATGGTCTTAATCTGCAGCAAGAGAGATTTAGGTTAGAAATTAGGTAAAACTTTTTAACTATAAGGTAGTTAAGCCTTGAAATAGGCTTCCAAGGGTGGTCATGGTGTGCCCATGTTTGGAAGCTTTTAAAAACAAGTTGGACAAACACCTGGTAGGGATGGTCTAAGTTTACTTGGTTCTGCCTCAATGCAGTGGACTGGGCTTGATGACTTCTCCAGGTCCCTTCCAGCCCTAAATTTCTATGGTTCTATGATTAGGATAATTCCTGTCTCTTAAACTATTGAAAAATAAAGGTTGGTTCCCACTTCCTCTTCAAGATAAAACACACATTTTCCTAAGGCTCCTTGTCCCAGTGTACTCCTGGACTTCAGTTTTATATTTCCTCTGATAAAAGGCATCTCATCAAGCAGAATGCTTCTAACATCATACTTTGTCACGGGTTCAGTACTAGGAGAGGAGTGCTGTCTACCGAATCATCAGTTCCAGCTACTGAAAATAATCCCGATTTTGGAAGTCAGTTATAAAGGAATTACTACTATATGTCCCAACACGGTTTATCTCATGAGATTTGACAAGATCACTGTCGAATCTCATGAGGTGGTATGACTGTAGGTCTGAAAGATCTCTGTTTCAGAAGGACTTATTTAAATTCTGGGTTGGCTCCATTATATAGGAATCTCATATTTCCTTGTTCTGATTCAGATACATTGAAATAAAGTAAGAGCAGCATGTAAAATTACAGTGCCATTGAATCCTAGCCCTGATTCAACCTCACAGTTGAACCAAATCTGGATCCAGCTGCCACCATCCATGACACATATCTGATTTGTACATTGCATTGATTCTCCCACTTGTACCTTGTGTAGTCATTTGCACCTATGTAAAGTAGGTGAAAAATGTGACATAAAGTCCAAGGTAGTGGATAATTGGGCTCATAAAGCACGACTTTTATTTTATTACTATTACTGTTTTAGTACATCTAACTTGGAAATGACAAGGAAACTATGTTAAAGAAAACTTTGAAGCATTAGTTCAAAAATAGCTATTTTCCTCCCCTCAAGGAAAAGTTATTGGAAAAAATGGAAAAGTGATTCAGGAGATTGTAGACAAGTCTGGAGTCGTCCGGGTGAGGATTGAAGGGGACAATGAAAACAAACTGCCCAGAGAAGATGTAAGTTATTTAATCTTTCCTTCAACTATTAAACTTGTATTTTTGAAAACTGCATTAATGCAATTTGTTAACAAATGATTTTGGAAGGAGCAAAGGCGATACTGTTTACTATCTGTTTAATATTAGCAAAGTATTTGTAGAAAGTTGACAAGCTGGGGAAAGGGTGAGGTACTGGATCACCCAGTGGGTTAGTTTGGGATCTCCATTTCATATATAGCCCAGGTTGTTAGTATCTGTTGGCTGTTTGGTTGCCTATGAGACATTATTTTGGTCTCAATCAGTTGCTGGTCGACTGGTATTCATATCACAAAAACGACTAGAATTGACACTAGATGGGAGGGACTCTTTTTGGCATTCCCGGAGAAAGGCCAAATAACTGGCTCTGCAGATTGAATTACCTTAAGGATGATCCTTGTAGGTTTTGGTTGCGGCACATTTGTGGGTCAGAGTAGAGGAAGATAACACCGCAGCTGCCAGTGCTGTACCTATTCTGTGGATGTACAGAGGACTTCACTCGCCAGGGCTGTCAAACCAGCACCTTTCACCAGCAATAAATTTACATTTAAACTTCAGCAAACTCAGGAAAGTTGATTAAATAATCATATTTCTCAATAACACATTCTTTGATTTGCAGTATCATTTCTCCCACAAATACCTGATCACCTGCACAACGGTCATGTAGTCGCTACACTCTTTATTCATGATAATATTTACTTTATATATAGAACTTGGATCCCTTTTAAGGTTCATCTGTGCTGAAAAGCTGGTTTAACTAGCTAGTGGAGGATTCTCCCTTTTGGGGGGAATTTGGGAATGGCATAAAATCACCACAGCTACTCCTGTGCTGGCAACTAGTGCAGTGAGCATGGCTGGAAAGTGGTATGGACTGAACATCCCCGTGCCCCAGCAGTCTGCAGCTGCTGAAATGGCCTGTTGGGGCCATAGGCAGCCAAGCATAAATTAAACCAATCCTGAAGCTTCTCTAACTTACAGTAGCCCGAGGTTCAGAGAAGTGCAGAAATGTCTGTCACTGTTGCCTCCTTCCCCTGACTGTATCTAGTATATGGTGGATACAGCCCAAGATCCAAGCTACATTGTTATGAGTGGTGTTTGTCATTTATTCACATTACTTAGGCAGATAATTTGTTCTTTTGGTGGTTTTGATACTATGTTGCTCTTTTTGAGAATGATTATAGTGTTTTGTTTCTACAGGGAATGGTCCCATTCGTATTTGTTGGCACTAAAGAAAACATTGGAAATGTCCAAGTTCTTTTAGAATACCATATTGCCTACCTGAAGGTACGTTTTTATCTTTGAATTTTGGAAATGCTTATTAGAGGAAATTATCAATTTATACTTACATTCTTGAGTAACACCTTTACTTCAGTGGGAGTAGCAGAAGTTCAGTTCCTCTCAAGATTAGCCCTACGGTTGTATGCATGGCTTCAACTTTGTTCCCTTGCACATATAATTTAAGGCCAACGTAATGCATGTGATCACAGGTTATCTAAAATACAAATAAGGTTAATAAAATAAGGCTGCAGGAGAACACCGTTGTGTACATTTGATAAAAAGTGTGTGATCTCGAAATTCATCCTATTGTCTTGCAGACATGCAAGGGAGCAGAGATAATGTGTTTTAACCTATATTTTTTGCATGTCCTAACTTAACAGTCCAACCTTAATGTTTTAACATATATTCTCCTTTCAGTGATTCTACATGTATATAATTCCATATTATGTGTGCGCATGCCCAGTGCACTCAAATTGGAGACTGCAAGCTAGCATTACTCATCAGAGCAGCACATGTGCCCTGTCCTTCATTGTGCTGTGGACCAAGGGTATAAAGAGTATAAAAGGGCAGAGTCATCCTCACGCTTCTCGGTTCCTTCTCAGTGTATGTGGCTACTAATTGGAGCTCCCCATAGTATCTGGCTCATGGGCTCTAGAGCCCTTACTTGTTTGCAAAGACAGCGTTCTTAGTAGTGATAACATCAGGTGGCTTCTGCACAGATGATCTGTAACTGGATATCGTTCTGTATCAGAGCTTGTTACAATCTGGCCAACGTCACACCTGCAGAGAGAATTCTGGTTCATTTCACCAGAGGTGAGACTACCTCTGCAGCATTTTTAAACAATATCCCAGTCATGGACCTGTGGCTGCCCTGCAGATGGACTTCGATTCACACTTTCACAAGACACTATGCCATTACAACATCTTCTAGAGCTGATGCAGACTTTGGGAAGTTTGTTCTTCAGCTCATGTTCAAATATATTCTCAATTCTCACCACCTAAGGAGTACTGCTTTGGAATCACCTAAAATGGAATATATTTGTGCACAGTCACTTGAAAGAGAAGAAACTGTTATTTAACTGTACAGTGACTGTTTTTCATCAAGATGTGTTGTGCACATATATATTCCACAACCCACATTCCTTTCCTGCTACATCAGAGTCTATCTTGATTATCACTACAAAAGTTATTTTTCTCCTGCTGACAACAGTTCATCTTAATTAATTAGCCTCTTAGAGTTGGTTGGGCAACTCCCACCTTTTCATTTTCTCTGTATGTATATATATCTCCTCACTATATGTTCCATTCTATGGCCTTGGCTACACTCGCGGATTCACAGCGCTGAAGCGCAAGTGTAGTCGCACCGCCAGCGCTGAGAGAGCTCTCTCGCAGCGCTGCAAGTACTCCACCTCTCCGAGGGGAATAGCTTGCAGCACTGCGAGCGAGCGTGCAGCGCTGCAGGCGCTGATTACACTGGCGCTTTACAGCGCTGCACTCGCTGCGCTCGGGGGGGTGTGTGTTTTTTCATACCCCTGAGCGCAGCAAGTGCAGCGCTGTGAATTGCCAGTGTAGCCAAGGCCTATGCATCCAATGAAGTGGGCTGTAGCCCACGAAAGCTTATGCTCAAATAAATTTGTTAGTCTCTAAGGTGCCACAAGTACTCCTGTTCTTTTTGCGGATACAGACTAACACAGCTGTTACTCTGAAGACATCAGGATTCCTGTTAAAAAGAACTAAGTAGGGATCAAGGTAGCCCCACCCTTTATACTTTCAATCCATGGCTTGAGCAAGTGCAACACACATGTGCCACCCTGACAGATAAGGCTAGCTAAAAGTCTCTAACTCTAGGTTTGTGCATGCCCAGTAGACTGATATGGAATATATATACGCACAACATATCTTGAAGAACAACAGTTATGGTTCAGGTAACTTGTTTTTGCATGTGATGTGCTGACTCCATCTTAACTAAGCACGAAGCATAAAAAAGGAACAAAGCATTAATTAAGCATAAGGAAAGTAAATACATTGCTACGTAAGGCTTTCTCAGGCCTTCAGACAGCTATCAAATAGATGACGTAATATTGATTGGTAATGGAAGATCTGAAAACCTGTTAAACATACTCTGCTAAAATGACACTGAGGGTTGAATTCACTTTCTAACAACACATAATAATGCTATAAAACTGGTTATGATTTTATCTCTCTGAATATAGGAAGTAGAACAGCTAAGGATGGAGAGGCTCCAGATTGATGAACAACTGCGTCAGATTGGTATGGGTTTCAGACCTTCTTCCACCAGAGGTCCTGAAAAGGAAAAGGGGTACACTACTGATGAGAGTACTCTCTCCTCAGTACAAGGGTCCAGGTCATATAGTGGAAGAGGGAGAGGTCGCAGAGGCCCCAATTATACATCTGGTTATGGTGAGTGTTTTTAAATTACAGAACAGGTATGGAAACTTCTGCCTAGGAAAATGATGTTGTGCTTTATTTTTAAATATATATTTCATTTTTAGATATGTTACTTACCACTAATGGTGCGCGTCTGTGACAGAGGTCACGGAAGTCACGAATTCCATGACTTTCCGGGACCTCAGTGACTTGTAAAGCGGCCGGTGTGACTGGGCCGGGGGCCACTTGATCTGCTTGGGCGGCCCCCCGGGTCAACCACACCGGCCGCTGCTGGGGCAGTCTCGGGCCATCGCACCCCTCCTCCAGCAGCAGCAGGAGTTTGGGTGTGGGAGGGGTCTCAGGGCTGAGGCAGGGGGTTGGGATGCAGGAGGGGGTGAGGGGTCTGGGCAGCACTTACCTTGGGGGGGCTCCCCGGAAGCAGCCAGCATGTCCAGCTCCTAGGCGGAGGCGTGGCCAGGCAGCTCTGCATGCTGCCTCCACCCGCAGGTGCCATCCCTGCAGCTCTCATTGGCTGTGGTTCTCCAATGGGAGCTGTAGGGTGGGGGCAGCGCGCAGAGTCCCCCTGGCTGCACGTCCCCTTCTTCCCCCCCCCCCCCCCCCCCCCCCTCCAAGCACACAAGTTTTAGTCAAGGGTATATAGTACAAGTCATGAACAGGTCACGGGCTGTGAATTTTTGTTTACTACCCGTGACCTGTCCATTTTTACTAAAAATACCCGTGACTAAAACATAGCCTTACTTATAGCATGGAACACAGTTGAGTGAATGCAGAGCTCAGCTAACATAGGAGGTAGAGCACATTAATTATTAACATAGCATCTCAAATGAACATGAGGCCTTATGAAAATCCCGTCTTGTTTGCATTCCTATTGAAAAGATGTTTTAAATTGGAGAAAAAATGAAATTAAATGAAAATCCAGTAACTGAACTTGGTGAGAACATGCCCTTTGACAGTAGTATAGTTATATAATACTAAGGTGTGTCAGGGAAATTGTCAGCGAAACGCAAATTAAGCAGAGAAAACCATCTAATGAGTGTCAGGTTTACATACATGTTTTCGGTTGCAACCAAAATAAAACAAATGAGCGGTCTCTGGCTGCATTTCTTTTATATCACTGCACTGATTTTAAAGACTAAAAACAATTATAAACAAGTAGCACTGTATCTCTTTAGAGTTCCCTGACTAAACTAGTCAGAAAATCCCCGTGTTCTTTTTTAAGGTTCTGAGACTATCTGGTTACTCTACGCCCTATTCCCTCTTAAGACTTCTCCCCAGTTTCCCTCAACTCAGGGCGGCATTCTTAAGAACTCTGAAACTCTAGTGCAGAACCACTGCTTGGCTTTTAACTCCCCATAAGTCTCCTCGCCTCTTTTTGGCTCAGCAGGGCTTCCCTAGGGGTCAAATTGTACCTCTTTAAGATTTCTCATGTAGTTTTACTTGGAGAGCTTACTGAATTCCCCTCATTTACTTAAAAAGAAAAATCAAACAGAACCTATTGTGAAGTACTATTGACTGAGACTTACTGCCATGTTCCAACCAAGAAGTGGTTGAATTTCAGTGCTGGGTAGATATGCCTTACATACATGGTTTAGGGAGCACTTTGGTCCTTCAGCATAAAAGATGCCACAGAACCATAAACATATGTAACGTTTGTTTGTATAGTAATTTCTGAAGTAATTCTAGGTGATATGGAAAAAAATAACGTCCAGGAAAGAGTGCCTGTAATTATTAAAAAAATATTTTATGATTGGGTTCAGATATGCCTTGTTTCTGTTTCAAAACTGGGAGAGTTTGTAATGAAGCCTTGTGGATGGGGGGAAGTGGCAGATGTGGTATATCTTTACTTTAGTAAGACTTTTGATACTATCTCACATGACCTTCTCATAAACAAGCTAGAGAAATAAAATCTAAATGGAGCTACTATAAGGTGGGTGCAAAGCTAGTTGGAAAACCGTTCCCAGAGAGTAATCATCAGTGATTCACAGTCAAGTTGGAAGGGCATATCAAATGGGGGCCCACAGGGATCAATTCTGGGTCCGATTCTATTCAGTATCTTCATAAGTTATTTAGATAACGACATAGAAAGTACATTTATAAAGTTTGCAGACGATACCAAGCTGGGAGTGATTGCAGGTAGTTTGGTGGATAGGATTAGAATTCAAAATGATCTGGACAAACTGGAGAAATGGTCTGAAGTAAATCGGATGAAATTCAATAAGGAAAAATGTAAAGTACTCCACTTAGGAAGGAACAATCAGTTGCACACATACAAAATGTATGGACTGTGGAAAGGGATCTGGGGATCTTAGTGGATTGCAAGCTAAATATAAGTGAACAGTGTAACACTGTTGCAAAAAAAGCCACCATCATTCTAGGATGTACTAGCAGGAGTGTTGTAAGCAACGCATGAGAAGTAATTATTCCGCTCTACTTTGTGCTGATTAGTTCTCCGCTGGAGTATTGTGTCCAATTCTGGATGCCACATTTCGGGAAAGATGTGGAAAAATTGGAGAGACTCCAGAGAAGAGCAATGAAAATGATTAAAGGTCTAGAAAACATGACCTATGAGGGAAGATTGAAAAAATTGGGTTTGTTTAGTCTGGAGAAGGAAGACTGGGGGTAGGGAGGGGCATAATAACAGTTTTCAAGTATATAAAAGGTTGTTACAATGAGGAGGGAGAAAATTTTGTTCTTTTAACCTCTGAGGATAGGACAAGAAGCAATGGGCTTAAATTGCAGCAGGGGTGGTTTAGGTTGGTCATTAGGAAAAACTTCCTGTCAGGGTATTTAAACACTGGAATAAATTGCCTAGGGAGGTTGTGGAATCTCTGTCACTGGAGATATTTAAAATCGGTTAGACAAACACCTGCCTGGTATGGTCTAGATAATACTTAGTGCTGCCTTGAGTGCAGGAGACTGGACTAGAAAACCTTCCAGTCCTACAATTCTGTGATTCTAATCTTATGATTAATGTTGTCATTTAAGAATTTTTCAACTACTTTTTGGAATGTTGGACCAGCAATTAGCATGATCTTTGTTTAATCCTGATGCCAGTAAGTCCAGAGTTCCCTGTGCTAAGCATTGATGATTTGTACCTACTGTCTGCACCAAAAAATATTGCTTCCATGTGCCAGAGGTTAAGCCATTTTGTACTCTTGGTGAATTGTGTACTAAACTGGAATGGGTGTTGTCTAGTTGGCAGTATCTTGATGTAGTACATAACAAACTCTTTTATCTCAGGGAGTTCAATTTTCAAGGTGTTGTACCTTCATGAGATAATCACAAGTGGCCAAAATATTTTCATCCCTGATTACTTCAGTGTCTGAGTGCTTAAAAAGGCAGGAGTTGTATTTTTAATCTAGTAGAAAATTATGGAGAGTTTGTTACCCAGAAGTATCAGATTGAGATTTATGGCTATAATTTACCACAGTAGTTAAATTGTTCAATCCAGCATTACAGTAGTTGCATGATTGAGTAGTTGCTTAGCAACTCTATAAGGTGGTAAAGTTGTCCCTGGGAATTTTTAGAGAAGTTGCCTAGAAACTGGATCATATAGCCCACATGTACGTGTATATATAGATGGAATTAATCCCTCAGTGCTTGTGTGTCCATGTGCAGAAAGACAAAATGTACATTATGCATGAATTGCACTTGTAAATGACTAAAATTGCATAATAAATTGTTGACCACATGTTTCTCATATTATTCCAAAACAAAACTAAGGGTTTTCTAGAGAGTTGCTAAATATCAATTACAACCTAAAAACCATATTTTGGTATCAGATACACGTGGATCCCCGTGGTCAGTGGGATTCCTGTGTGCATCTGAAGCTAGAATATGGCCACAAATTTCATGTCCATCTCTTTGTTTTTCTTTTTCATACTGTTAAAGGTACAAACTCTGAGCTGTCTAATCCCTCCGAAACGGAATCTGAGAGAAAAGATGAACTGAGCGATTGGTCACTGGCAGGAGAAGATGACCGGGAGAGCCGACATCAGCGGGACAGCAGAAGACGTCCTGGAGGAAGAGGACGTAGTGTTTCTGGGGGTCGTGGACGTGGTGGACCACGTGGTGGGAAGTCATCCATTAGCTCTGGTAGTGTGTTGAAATATATTTTGGGTTTAATTTTTATCGCAGACAACTGGCTGTATTTTCTCTTCTTAAATTAAGTAAATCACTATTTTAAAGTATGTGTATTTTTTTTTTTTAATATTGCAACTTTTTAAAAAAATAGCAGGCTGTATATTGCAAGCCAACTGTCAAAATTTAGATATTTACAGTTGGATCATGTCAGTCATGTCAGGATTTGCATGTTTTATACACCATGTTGTGAAAAAGTTTAAGGGCTTTGCTTTTCATCCCATCTCTCCCTAACTCCCAGTCCTCACTCTTTCACCAGCCTACACAGATAATTAGACTTGGAAGAATTTTATTTTTATTTTTTTCTAATTTTGACTGTTAATGATTTTTATTTTTAACTATGTATTTATTTTTACAGTCCCTAGAAATTAAGGGGGGTAGGTATAGGGGTAGGGTTAGGTCAGTGCCGACAGCGTGGCTGAAAGGGGCTGTCAGCCCTGACACCAGACCTGCGAGGGGCTCCCTGCATGGCCAAAGGGCCCAAGACACCAGGGCACAATGTGTAGGGGAGGTTGCAGTCCTGGCCCGGTGGAGCAGAGACCCCTTGCCAGGATTGCAAGGAGGAGGACAAGCCCCTGGCTGCAGGGCACTGCTGAACAGTTCCTGCCCATGGTGGCTCCCACACTCCTGTCTGGTGAGGAAGTGTGCAGGGCTGTGACATTGGAAGCCCCCACATGTATGTATCTGCTAACTAGGTGTAGAGGGCCATTCAGCAAATAAATGGATTTAAAACTAATCTTCTAAAAGTTTCTTTTAAATTATTACATTGAGGGTCTCTTGATAATATGCTGACGTGTTCTACTGTGCTGGGGTGCCCTAGTGAAAAAGCCCAGAGTAACTAGCATAAAACCATAACTGTTATGTATGGCAATGTTCTGCATGAATTTATACATTTTTGTATTTTAAAATGTATAATGAAATCAGTATGACCCACTATTTGTAACTGAAGTTTGTCTTAGATGGACCTTTTCCATATGATATTTAGTGCTTAAAGATCCGGACAGCAACCCTTACAGCTTACTTGATAACACAGAGTCAGACCAGACTGTGGACACTGATGCCAGTGAATCTCATCACAGTACTAACCGTCGTAGGCGGTCACGCAGGCGAAGGACTGATGAAGATGCTGTTCTGATGGATGGAATGACGGAATCTGACACTGCTTCTGTTAATGAGAATGGCTTAGGTATGTTATCAGTTGGGAAACAGAACCACAGAATGAGTTACCTCACAAAAGATTGTTCTGAATCGTCTGTGTAAGCGTAATGGAACATATGTTCATTTTTATGAGTGGAAAATCTGTTTTTGGTTAAAAAATAATTATTAATGTATTATCTAACTTTTTCTCTTTTGGTGAAAAGTGTTCCACACCCATGGAAGTACCATGAGGTTTCCTTCTCTTACTGATCTCTACTGCTATCCTATACCATGTCCATAATACTTCTGGCTAAGAGAGACTTTGTGCGCCTGCTTTGGTTCCTGTCAGTACTGCTGTTTTAATTAGTGCCTTCTGAGGCTGATTAGAGAAACAAAGCACTCATGGTTCTCCTTGGGCCAGAATCCTACTTCCTTAACCCTTGGCAACTTGAACCTCAGTTTAGGAAAGCACTTAAACACCTGTTTGTCTGTCCCCATTCAGCCTATGCTTAAGTGTTTTCCCTGAATAAGCCCCATTCACTTCATCAGTATTTGCATGAGTGCTTTCCTGAATGGGGTGCTTTCCTGATACCAGGGGCTAGTATCAGGGGGATACTAGCCCCTGAAGAATAAGAGGCTAGTATCCAGAATATAATTGTTTTCTCCCATATATCAAAAGTATAAAGTTACCCACTGAAGTTTTGTATCTGTTTTGTGGTGACATTGAGGTCAGACAAATCTTACTGCAAACGTAAGGAAAACTTAACTTTCCAATGACGTGGGGCCGATGATCAGCTTATTAGTAGACTAGTAGCAGTTTATATTTCATTTATTATATGTTCAGAAACCACATGTAGGCATTGATTCAGCAACGTAAACTTAAGTGTATGCTTAAAGGGAAGCATGTGCTTGAGTGTTTTACTGAATCTGGACCAAACTGTGAACGATCAAGTTTATAATCAATTTTGAATGCTTCCAATTCAAAATTCCATTTTCTTTCAGTATATCTTCTTTTGTCTTCCATGGTAATAAAAGCAATCTGTGCCCATCCTTAAACTGCTGAAGAAAAACAGTTTTATCATCAGAATAGTTCATGGTAAACTTTGCAATTGCAGATGATAGTGACAAAAAACCCCAGCGACGCAATCGTAGCCGCAGGCGTCGCTTCAGGGGTCAGGCAGAAGATAGACAGCCAGGTAACTCGAGTGGAGCTGTGGGTAACCTCAGATCACAAGCATGAAAGAATGTCATGTGTCTGCTGTTTATGTATATCTATAAATATATATATATATAGCTGCACTACTGTAAATAAAAATTACTTAATAACTAATAAGACTACTGTGTACAAGACAAAAAACAATTCTCACAACAGAACATATTTAATTCATAACCTGTCTAATGAAACTAACTTTTATTGTCCTTTAAAATTTAATTTTTTACTTGTAAATACAGTTTATACTTCTGATGCTGCGCTCCCATTGAAGTCAATGGCTAAACTCCCATTGATTTCAGTGGTTCAGAATCAATCTCTGTAAGAATACTGGGACACGTTCTGCACTTACACCTGTGCAACCCCCTGAAAGTGACATGACCAAATATTTTTAAATTTTTCACTATTGGCTGTTTTCATGTGAGAGGAAGATGGCTTGGAACAGCAGCGGTGGCATGGGTTAGTACTGAGGTGCATTGGCAGAACAACGTGAGGGAATTTACATGACATCTGCCTGCCCTATGCGTATATCAAGCCAATTCTATCAGTCCCTCACTTTTATGGACATAGTAATCATCCACAAATTGAAAAAAGACATTTTAAATTAAATTGCATGTTTCTGGTTTTTTGGTACTGTGGTTTGAGGCATTTCTTTTATGTGTACTAACACTTTAAATCTTAAAGGTGAATTCTCTGATTTTCAGTGTTACCTGTTCTAGAAAATGTGTGACTATAAATTCATAAGACATTTTGGTAAATTTAAAGGGATGTTTTCCAGCCTGCTATGCTCAAAATTTGACTGTTTTACTTGCATCTGTTTGCTGAAGGTCATGTAATTGTTCGTATGTGGAGGTTTTTCCTGAAAAACATCCTTCAGTGCTCTTTCAAAAAAAAAAAAAAAATCCAAACAGTCCAGTACTTTATGAGCATTCTTCAGTCCTATAATAAATAGATGTGTACTTACAAAGAAGGAAGTAGATTGGTAAGAAAATCAGTTTCAGCTTTACAAAGGGTTATTGTAAATGAGAAATATAATAAGATATTAGTTAACATTTGAAATGCCATGACAGCATTTCCCTTCAACTGAAACATGCTTTATTCAAAACTCAAAAACACCAAACTACCCCTCAATTTTGCTTTCAATCAATTTAGTTTCTCCCCATATTTCAGAAGTTGAATGAAGGCTGTGCTTTTGTGTTGCCACTGTTGTTCAGAATAAACTTTGATTATATTAGTAAATATTTATAAATTAAAATAAAAGACAGAGCAATAGCATGTTGGGTTGTGAGAGTAATAGTGAAAGATATGTAGTTTTATAATGTCCTCATGGATAATGCTCTCCTGCTAATTTTTTTTTATAAATATATAATAGGAATAAATGGAAGGAGCTTATAATGATACTGTTATGGCAGAGATGGTACTGAATCTTTTTTTTTTTTTTTCCTTTTGTAATGTGATTTTTTAAAATTCCATTAGTTTAATTGTGAGAGCATGAGAAAAGCTCACGGAATAATCAGATGTTTAAAAATCAGTATACAAAATTTGTTTTCATTTGAGACATTTAGTTGTAATGTTTCTCTTACTGTTGCACAGTTTGGATGAATATTTGTGCATACAGGACTTAAGTACATGCATAACTATTCATGTGAGTAGTTCTATTGCATGTATGTAAGTCACTCCGTGTAAAGTAGTATTTTAAAGGAGCACCTTTCCTGGTACTGAGAACTGAATTGTTCTCAAAACTAGATAACTCTTGAGCAGTTGCACCCAGTTACGAAGTGTCTAATAGTAATGGAACAGAAACCAAATTAATACATTTTGCTTTGGACCCTGATATAGGTCTTACCATTTTATCACCATTAAACCCAGAAAAATAACTAGCTGGAGTTTGTCAAATGCTAAATATAATTATCAATTGTTATACAATAGATTATTTGATGAGCTCTGTAACTTCTTTAGGTTCATCACCTCATTGTTTATCCCTTCAAAATGTATAATCACAAATGTGTTCTAGAAGTACAGAGTTGCCTTTGAGTTGCAGAAGTGGACAGGAAATAGCAGGAGGGTGTGCTTAGTTCATGAAGAACTCTGCCAAAAAAATAAATATTTTAATACTACTTATTTTAAAAATTTGTTTTCCCCTAAATCCACCTATTCCTCCCATGTTTCTAATCTCCCTTCAATCTATGGGATACCCTAGAGTGAAATTTCCTTACTTTTTATATGGTACCATAGCTGTCCACTTCACTTTCCCGTCACTAAAATGTACCAATATAAACAAATTCCCTTTCTCAAAGTGCTTACAATCTTTTATGTCATGAAGAGAGCTCAGTGTTAGTCCTTCTTTTCAGATTGCTTAGCCTACACCTACCTCAAACTAGAATTATTTTTTACCCTAATTGCAGCCAAATTCTGCCTGCAGAAGCAGATGTATGCTCAGCTACCACTGATTTCAGTGGAAGCCATGCATGTTTATCCAAGGACAGAATTTGATCTTTACTATGAAATTATTATAAATTAAATGTTAAGTTAATTATAATTTTTAATCACCCAAAGAGTTGTTAGGTGATTCAGAAATAAGACACATTTATCAACTATAAAAATCTATATTTTATGCATAAAGAGCAGAAAATCCTAAACAATGGCACAGTAGCAAATTAGCTCACTGTTAAATATGAAATATTTTCCAGATTATTTCATAACGCTTCAGCATCTTTAATTTTTCTTCCCTCACACAGTCACAGTAGCTGATTACATATCGCGAGCTGAATCTCAGAGTAGACAAAGAAACCTCCCAAGGGAAACATTGGCCAAAACCAAGAACGAAATGGTAAGAAAAAAGGAAGAAATCTCAACATTTTTTATAAAATATATGCTGCTTTGTTTTCCTCTCTTCTTTAGTGATGGGAATGCTCATAGTCTTTCACAGTTGGGGAATGAAAACCCCTATTGATAATATAGTTGATGCTAACTAGCAAGGCAGATATACTTTTACCCTGTGAATGTATATTTGAAATAGGTCTCAAAAGTACTTTATTTCCATCTTCAAGCCAAATTATGAAATCGTAAATTTTGCAGAATATTTATGAAATCAGGTGGTCTTTCTGAAGATTCTGGTGTTTTAAAACCACTTTATCTTTTGTAAAGAGGCAACTGTTTGAGATGACTATAACATCACAAGAGCAAGTGACTGAGTACACTGTTGATGTTCCTCTGTTGTTGAATTATAAGGCAGATTTTCTTATAAGTAACAGTTGAATTTACTGCATCTAACATAGTACTCTAAAATTAGAAGTCCTTACCCCAATTCCTTAAATATATGCCACCTATAAAGCTTTTAATCTTCAAAGCACTTTATGAATAATACCCATCTCACAGGAGTCATAAGCATTATTTTTTTATATATTTTACAAATAGGGGAAACTAAGGCAGAGATTCAGTGACTTGCATAAGGCTACAGAGGCTAGAATGAATGGTGTAGAGATGGTAAACTGGGACCCTATTCACCCATCTCATAATACCAGAACAAGGGGATATTCAGTGACATTAAAGGGGGCAAAATCAAACTGAAGAAAGGAAATGCGTTTCTACCCACACAGAGAATATTGCCATTTATTTGAGATGACAAGCTTAGCAGGATTTGAAAAGATATTATTCATTTACACCTCTACCCTGATATAACACAACCTGATATAACACAAATTCAGATATTACGTGGTAAAGCAATGCTCCGGGGGGGCAGGACTGTGCACTCCGGCAGATCAAAGCAAGTTTGATATAACATGGTCTCACCTATAACGCGGTAAGATTTTTTTGGCTCCCAAGGACAGCGTTATATCGGGGTAGAGGTGTATATGGATAACAAGAATAGCCAATTATACTAGTAAATACTAAAAAGGAGTAGGGGAGATTTGAAAGGGATATAAAACCTAATGCGACTTAAGCCAAACTCTCATTACTGGGGATTAGGAGGAAACTTTCTTGGGGGATAGATTATTCCATAATTGCCTACTGCAGGGTTTCTTGCACCTTCCTCTGAAGCACCTGGTATTGCCCACTATTGGTGACAGGATAGACCACTGGTCTGATCTACTATGGCAATTCCTATGAGGGAGTTAGTGTCAAGAGCCAAGATTAGAACTCAGGTGATCTTGGCTCCCCTTCTGATGTTTAAAACACACTGGACTATGCCCCCCTCTCTCGATTGGGTTTTTCCATGTTGTATCTAGTAGGTTTTTAAAATCTTTTTTCTTTTAAAGGCAAAAGATGTGATTGAAGAACATGGCCCTTCAGAAAAAGCAATAAATGGCCCTGCTAATGCATCTGCGGACGAACCTTCTAAGCCACAGCCTAGCCCTGAAGAAGAGAAGTCAAGTACTATACAAGAAGAAGAAAATAATCAGGAAGAAGCAGTGCTGAATGGTGTTTCATAAACTGAAGTTCCTAGTTTACAGTTCTTTTACATTACATTTTACAATAGTGCTTGTATAAGCTTGCCAAAGATAGAATATGGATCGCCAGTCTTGACACCGCACTTTCAGTTCCTCCATTTTGGAATTCAGAAAGGGGAGGGATCCTGAAGAAATCATATGTTAAACATACTTTGACACCTACTGTGTTATAAATATATCATCAGATGTGCCTTGAGATAGTATATGTAACATTTAAATAAACAAAAACTTGCTGGCTATAGGAAATGTTATTTTGTTTTCAAAATATGGCAAAGATGTGGGGGGAATCCCTAATGTAATATTCTTTATGAAAGCATTAGCTGCTTTTGTTACATTTTTAATAATATGCAACCACTTCTTCACCTGAGGAAAACTAGAAAGAAATGCAGTCTAAAATATTTTGCACTGAATTGTAATTTCTCCATTAGTTTAGTCTGGAAACTGGTCTGTTTTAATACATGTTTTTTAAATGCTGTATGTAGAGGAAAAAAACTGCAGACCACTGGAATACATTTGTTAAATTCTCATAATCTGCAGGGATATTGGGTGACATTGGCAGTGACTGTTCTACTTTGAGGCTTTGTTTGGTTTATTTATTAAACTGTACAGTATTTAAAAATCAAACATAGCTTTAGATAAAACACTAAGCTGAATTAGTCATGTCCATTAAGACATAACCTGAACTACTGAAAAGATCAATTTCCAGAAAGTTTATTCTGTATAAACTACATATGTTAGTCCTTAGTAGAGTATTTTTATTTTGGTTGTTTGATGTGCAATATGTTTTTGTATGCTGGTAGAAAAAAATAAACTTTGATCTTCCATTGGTTATTTAGTTTCCTTTAATCAGAAAGATGGCCTAGTTAAAGTAACTCAAGATATTTCAGACTATTGACATTGTAATTTAGTACTAACCTCTTTACTTATTAACTGGTTGAGATGAACCCTAGGTTCTCTCCTAGGGAAGACCTAGATAACACGCTAAGCTTGACCTCTCTACACAGGAGTTTGTAAAACATAAGTTAAGATGCTTTAAAAATACCGTTTTTATGCTCTGGACTAGAAGGGCCTTGGAGATTTAGAGGAGGTGATAACTTATTTTTATATAGATGGAAGTATTGACAGTGGCACATTCACATGTGTTGACATTTGCAGGCTTTTAAAGAGGGACTTAAAGGATGGAAGCCTGGCACAGAATAGGGGAGGCCATTCCAGGCATTGGAGTAATATTGATATGGACTAGAAAATGAAGAGCAATGAGGTCACTATTTTGTGACGTGGACCAGAGGGATGCAGAAAGATACCACAGCAGATGTGGGTGTGGTTGTGCAGAGCCTTGAAAGAGAAGACCATCTTAAACCTGATTCCGTGAATGCAAGCCAGTCGAAGGATTTGCGGAATGACATGCTCTGAGCAGTGGGTAACGTTATTTTAACTGCTGCATTTTATATAGCGAGAGGAGCTGAGATGGCAACAAGGAGGCTAGAGAGGCTGCAGTAGTCAAGGCAAGAGGTAACTAAGACATAGGTATGCATTTCAGCTGAAGGGATGGATTGTTTTCAGTATGTTCTAGAGAAAAAAGTACCAGGATTCGGTGACAGTATAGTTGGGGAGGAAAGTACAGGTCTGTCGCATCTTACGTGCATTTAACATGCGTGAATTCAGCTTTATGCAGTCGGCAAAAACAAAAGAAAAATAACAATTTAAATACTGTTCCTGTAGTGCGGGCGACTCCGCCCGCCATTACATTCATAATGTAATTTTGACTATATGCGGTTTTCGCTTTACGCGCTGACTGTGGAACGTAACCCCAGCGTAAGATGAGACAGACCTGTATGCAGTCAAAATAATTCTAAAGTAAACAACTGGAGTAATTGGGAAGGTAGTGGTGGTCACAATGGCACTGTTGAAGCGAGAAAGATGAGCTCATCTGATGTGTGTTTAAGAATGTAGTATGACATCTAGAAAAATGTGATCCTGGACATAGGGGAGAAGAGTTAAGCGTAGAGGTAGATTTGAAAGCCATTAACAATGTTTTTATTTTTTAATACCCTGAGATATATCACAGCTGGACCTGCAGAGCTGTGTGTTTTAGTTTGGGAAATACCTGGACAAACAGATTGAAGCACTGTATAGATCTTCATGCTTCTTGTTTTCTATATTTTTTTTGTTAAATACTCTCTTAAAAACAATTCAGTAGTTCTGGTTTTCCATCTTTGATTTAGTCTTGCTCATTTCTTAATGCACAGAATTTCAGTGGTGATACTCCCATACACAGTGAGACATACATTTTTGCAGATTGGGATCAGAGCGACCCAGGGAGAGGTTGCAAAGACCTCAGTTTGGTCACAATACAAGCATATTAGACTTAGAGAAGCTAAAAGTTGTGTGAACTGTGGTCCGTGTATAGACAACATAACTTCTGTGCTGTAAAGCAATGTTTTCTCTACCAAGGGAAAATGGATAGGTTTTTGTTTGGGGGTGGGGGGGAGAGGGGGAACTCCTTTACAATTTCTCATTTAAAAAAAAAAAAAAGTCGTCCTTGTAACTTTGAATCTAAGCCTCTACCTTAAAGGCTCATGCAAGTAAAATTCCCACTTTCCATCTCTTACTACAAACTTCAGTGTTGTTATCCTAAGAGTACTATACCTTATTCTTTTAAGATAAGCATCATATACTGTAAGGCTTTAGTATATTATGAAATTTTAGTACTTATTACTAGAAGTATAAGTTTGTCATTTTATTTAAATGCAGTGGAATCAGTAAAAATAATGAAAACCAGTGTAGAAATAAGTAAAAAAATACATGGAGACCAATCAATAGCACTGACTATGTCCAACTTGTTTTTGAAAGTTAATACAAGTTATCTTACAAGAGAATTCAGTACATTCCACTTTCTCCATTTTACATGTCGCATTAATGTAACTAAGAATTTCTAAATGCTTTATTCCTATTGTGCAAATAAATCCCCATGATTTTCCTTGGGTAGTTTCAACCCAGCCTTTTCTCTTATTAGTATCATCTTGCTAACTTTGGGATATTAAGCCATAGCAGCATGAATTTCAAACAGATGTACCTGGTTAAACAGAACTTCAATATTTTCAGAGTGCTCAAGACTGTCAGGCTGTTTGTCTGAATATAGATTAGCCAGACCAAATCACAGTATTTCCCATGTCATCCTAGGAAAAATACTTTGAATTAGAGGTAAATTGTACCACTTCTAGAGATAGTAGCTTAGAATCACTTTTGGAAAAGTACTATTTGTAAGCCCCCACCCTCCCCAAAACAAGATATACATGATGCAACCAAGATGGGGGGGGGGGGGGAGAGGGTTCCCTGCATTAGTTTAATCATTGATCAAGTAAAAAAGATTGGTGTCAACTTTTCCTTGGGTCAGTTATCAAAACTGATATTCATATACATAAACTAAACCATTAATTTACAACTAAATATCCAGATTCACTTCTTAGCTTGGCCTTCCAGTAAATCTTTAGCTTCATTGATTTTGGCTGCCACATAGGGAGAACCACCTAGAAGAAAAACCAGTCTTGTCACAAAAACAGACAATTTTTTCCTACTTTATTACACTATTGCCCAATTCTGGCTTACTGGTACCAGTAGGGAGAAAAATGTGAGCACGTCTGTTCGAAGAAATACATCACTGCCCCTTCATAGACAAATGACATCTGATACTAGTTGCAGAATACTAAGATTTGTCTAAACATGGAGTTCAGGAACAGCTTTTACGCCAACGAAGTGGATTAAGCTTGACAGGAAGAAGACTGATTCTGGAATATGTCTCCACTCAGAATTCAGGAATAGTGATTCCAGAATAGTTATTCTGGAATAATTTCATGTGTAGACAAACCCTAAATTCTATTAGGTTTCTAGTCTAGTCCTGTGTCACTTGGTGAATTTATTGATAGGGTCACCAAGGATTTAGAGGGGGTATGCAGAACTATTTTCCAAATGTTTTGGATGTTCCCTGCATATTTTATATAAAGCTAATGAGTCCACAGATTAACCAGTCTCTCTAATTCAGCAGGGCCTGACCCAAGCTTCTGTACTGGTGGAATAATTTAATAGTGAAATGTAAAATACAGGTGATTAGTAGATTAAATGTACCAAAATTAGATTTGATCACCTACCAAAAGATGCATAGACCCTTTTAGAGTACAAAGGGCAGTGTCTCCTAAGGTCAGTATTCTTTGCTTTAGTTCATATGTTTCCTTTGCTGGAAGATTTCTGGGGAAGGCAGGTCCTGATGACCAGTTTTATTTGAGGAGGAGGAAAGAGGCAAAGAAGTGGATGGGAAGTTTCACAGTCACTTCAAGGAGGCCATTTTATCTTTTAAATCAAGATTAAAGGTCCCAATTTGCCAAGTACCAAAGGACAAAGGTTTAAAACAAACAAAAGGAAGTATTTGTTCACACAACGCACAGAGAACCTGTGGAACTCCTTGCCAAAAGATGTTGTGAAGGCCAAGTCTATAACAAGGTTCAAAAAAGAACTAGATAAGTTCTTGGAGGATAGGTCCATCAATGGCTATTAGCCAGGATGGACAGGGATTGTGTCCCTAGTCTTTGTTTGCCAGAAGCTGGGAATGAGCAACAGGGGATGGATCACTTGGTGATTACCTGTTCTATTCATTCCCGCTGGGGCACCTGGCATTGGCCACTGTCAGAGGACAGGATACTGAGCTAGATGGACCTTTGGTCTAACCGAGTATGGCCGTTCTTATGACGTGATTTAGATTTGTTGAAGTCAATGGGGTTTAAGTGCTATGATGAATAGAGAAGGCAGTATTCATATATTTAAAGTTAGGCATGTACTTAAGTACTTAACTGAATCTCAGCATTAGCGTCGCATAGGCAGCGATACTACATATTAAGTTTTTTGCTGTTTCTGAAGACTTAACGGCCCAATTCTAACCAAATAGGAGTTCCATGCGTTGGAGCAGCTGTACAATCACACTGTAGGCTTTCACCGAAAAGGAACTTTTTTTGTCTTTATATGGCAAGTCAATGCAGAGATGCTGTATTGGGTAATGAGAGACGAGTTAATTTGCTGAATCTATTAGTCTTAATAGTGTTCAAATGTTTGGGCAGGGGACCTCTGAATATACAAGGATTCAAGCATCTTAAGATGTATTTCTTCCCAGTCAGGTTTTTTATTTTTTTTGTTAATATATGAATGATTTACCTATATGCCCTAAACATCTCATTATCTTGGCTCCATTAATTTGGGCCAAAAATATACTGGGTGGACAATAATAATTGATTTATTTCAAATGGGACTTATCCCTACTGGTTTTACATACCTTTATCTGGATGATTCAAAAGCATGATCCGTCTGTGAGCCTCCCTAATTTTACCTTTATTGGCTGTAGGACTAGTTTAAAAAGAAGAAACAGAGTTAGGTAACCTGACAAAGGAATTTTATTAAAAATATTACACAATTGAAAACCTGCAAAATTAGAAAAAAATTAGCAATTATTAAGAATAATTTGTCTCATACTGCAATTGTTCACAGCAAGTTAAGAAATCTGAAAAGACTTTTTTTACCCTGCAGAGTTTTTTCTCCTGTTGCTACTTTGTTCAACGACTTCAGTCCATCATGCCAACATTAGTGTGTATTTTACAGCTTCACTGACAGACATTGACCAGTTTCTACTGCAGAACTGTCAAAAGGAGCTTGACATTACTTTTCATGGTCTTTTATTTCTTGGAAATTCAGTCATATTTGAAAGAGAAAACACATACCCTTCCTAGGACTGTACCTAATTAAAGTCCTGTAAACATTTGTGGGTGTATGTGTACAGTCCTTGAGAGCAAGCCATTTAAGACATAACTATTTAGTTATTTGAATCCCTAAACTTAGTTATGGCTGCCTGCTTGTGTGATTTTCCTTACTAAACTTTTATTCTTAGTATTTTTACTTAGATTTCAGCTCTTTGGGGGGAAGATGGTCTTTTCATTGTGTGTACAGCACCTAGAAAAATGGAGCCCCACTGTCTGATGGGGCCTCTAGGTACTACCACAATACAAATAATAAGTATTCTTATCAGGCATAATGTCACAGACTTATGCTATTGGGAAGATCAATGAGATGCAAATCTGGAGCAGTGAAAAAATGAATAAGGGCAAGGCAAAATTTTCAAAAGCACCTTATGCCCAGATTCTCAAAGGTATGTAGGAGCCCAACTCCCATTGACTTGGGAGTCAGAAAGTCAATAGGATTTGTGCTTCTACGTGCCCAAGTTACTTTTGAAAATGAGACACAGAGTTGAGGTAAGATTTTCAAAAGTGCCTAACTCATACAAGTAGTTCTGATCACCACACTGAGGTTCTTCTTAAAGCAGTGGCTCCCAAACTTTTTAAATCACATCCCCCCGCCCTGCCCCAAAGTAATTTGCCCCCCCCCCTTTCCCCAGAGCTGGGCCATGACTACTAGGAGCCTGGGCCAAGGCTGGGGACAGAGGCCAGGGGTGGGGCTGGGGGCAAAGTAGGGCTGGGTGGCCCAGCCCCATCATCCCTTCTCCCCCCTCAAACGTTCCTCCAAACCCCTAGGGGGCCACACCCCACAATTTGGGGGCTGCTGTTTTAAAGTATGTGTTTACTGCAGTTATCAGCCTCTCCATGGTCAGTCAGTTACAGAATAGATGGCAGTCAGCTTCAGAGAGAGCCACCACGTACATTAGCTAATAATGCAGTGAGAGTCCGCCAGTTGAAGTCATCACAGTAGCCATTTCCCGAATATAGGAATGAGGATAGCTACATCTTAAGTCTTTGCAGCAGTCTGGGCAAGGGTTCCTAAAATCCAGATAGACTTCAAATGAAACAATTTTCTGAATAAGGCTGTGCCTTCATAGTTGCTAAGCTTAGAAAGCTTGTGGAACTTTTGCAGCCAAAACCAAAGTCAATCGTCCCAGAATTTGGTGAAGGCAACCACCAGTCATTAACTTTTTTAGTATGTGTGACCGAAAACAAAAATAATTTTTGTACTGAAATACTAAATACATCATAGTCCATGCTTTGATATAGAGGCACAGTGACATTCTTTTATTGCCAGAAAACTTAGGTTGGGTGTTAAAGCAAGTTAAAAATGTAATACAAAAAAAATGTGGTTGAATACTGAATCCCCAATTGGAAATGGCTTTTAAAAGGTAATATTTCTTTGTACAACATACTGTAATCAACAATCTAATATATGCAACCTTAGAAAGACCTGGTAGCCAGTCTTGCAAACTGAGCTGAGTAAAAGCAGTCTCTGCATTATGATAATCCCTTTTAATTTAACTTGGCACTGAATTTCAGATGCTGAAGTCAATGGGAGCTTTGAGGATTCAGTACCTCTGAAAAACCAGACCCCTGATCTTAAACTCATTAGTCCTGTATTCTCTCCTGCATCCTACATTTTTAATTAAAATGATTTTTTACCTCACTCCTAATATTAAAGCTGCTTCTCGTTTGGTCATTTTGGGATCAAATCCACCTCTGTAATAACCACTGAAGGCCTGAAATGGAAGATGCATTAGTAAGAAAACTGACAGGGAAAATAATGTGAATTAAACAATAAATATTGAAGGTGAAGGAGAGATCACCATTTCTTCTTTAATAGCTGCAGAGCTTTCCTATCTATAAGAGTACAAGGATGCTTCTTATTATTTACTCAACTATTTGGTGAGGTTGCCAAATCAACCACTTTAATTTGGTACTGACCTACAGCAGTATTGTTGAGATGAGTGAAAGTGTTTTATACACTCAATTTGGAGATCTTCTGTCCCAATTTAACAGCACCAATCAGTAATACAGTATTGCAGTGATGACAGTTTGGTCTGTCTCGATTTATATTAGAGCATCTTGAACCTCTCACTCGGGACTGAGAGAAGCTATTTAGGTGCAGAAAAATATATTTAACATAGGTTGAAAAAAAGTACTATGGATAAAACAAAACTTACAGATTTTGGCAGATTCTGAAGGGCTTGTTTTACTTGTGGTTCCATTTGCTTCATAGCTTGTAATGCATAACGACCTTAAAGAAAATGACTAACATTAACAGAACTAAAGGCATAATTTCATGAAGATTTAGAAATTCAGTACAATAATTTACTTTCAGATTAGTATGTAGGACAAAAATGGTTTTGACCTGACTAAAAAGAGAAAAATTTAGGTATTTTCTTTGGCTGTAATCAGATCAGCAAATCCACTCCTCTGTATGTGTCCCTTAAAAGATAATGTACTGTGTCGTGCTGAACTGATAGTATATTTTACACTGCACCATTATTAAAGCACATAATGAAAAGTACAATCCAGTGTTAGATTCCTCACACCAGAGACAAACCTGCAAATCCAGCAGCAGCTATTGTCAGACCAACCGCTATCACAGTACTAGCCTAGGTGTGGGGGAGAAAGAGTAACCGATCAATTAACAAAAATGAAAATGCAATAATCTTTAGTCAAGTTAATTACATATATACATTAAAACTAAAATGGCTTCAAATATGACAAGAAAACAGTAAATTGCAATATAATTGATAGATACAGTTAACTTGCACACATTGGCTGGCAGCTTTTAAAGCCTTACTGTATTTCAAAACTACAGGTAGCAATGTTAATAGTTACTCTTGGGAATAGAAAAGCTTCAGTAGTCCTATATGGATATAGTTACTGAAACATATACTCCACTAATCACAAATGCATTTTTTGGCTTAATTGGTATTTATAAAATGCTTCGAGTTCCACAGATAAAAAATGCTTCAGCAATATCAAATATTACAGTTTAGTTTCAATTATCCAAACATCATTCAGGACATTCAATAGGTCTGAATGCTCAAAATCATAATGACATTGTTCAATTATTGAAAATCAAGAGATATGTGGACACATGGCCCTATTTTGGATAAGTGATGATTGTGTAACAGCTGGCGAACTGAATTATCTACACAGCCATGCCTATACTAGGTGCGCTTAACTGGTATAGGTGTACCAGTATATTACACTGGCAAAGTGCTCCTAGCTGTGCTTTTACTGGAATAGCTTATTCCATACACACACCCAGGAGCCAAACAAGCTACACCAGCAAAAGCATGATTTTGTTGGTATAACTGCATTTACACTATAGGCTTTTGCCAGCACAGCTAGGTCTGTCCTAAGTAGGGTGACCAGATGTCCCGATTTTATAGGGCCAATCCCGATTTTTGGGTCATTTTCTTATAAGGTTCCTATTTACCCCCCCCCCCCCCCCCCCCAATTTTTCACACTTGCTGTCTGGTCACCCTAGTCCTAAATCAAGCCTACATCACACCCCTGACTGACATAGCGCTACTAGAAGAAGTTTGTAGCATAGGGTTGCTTTGCTCCCCTGCTTAATTTTAAACTGATGAGTAAGGCCCCTGAAGGCAATGGGATCATTGAAGATCAGGAATGTCTGCAAATCGTTAAGCCTGGTCGACAGGCAGATTTTGCACTGGTATCACTGTGCTGGGGGAGGTGGGATTTGTCACCAGACTAGTTACATTGGTCCAACCCTTCGTGCGGCTGCAGAGTTTACTCCACGTCCCGGGCAGGCCCGAGCTCGGCTGGCGTAAGAACCGTTACTGCGGTGTCACTCTGCCCTGCCGTAACGGCGCCGGTGTAGTGTAGACACGGCGGTAGCCGCTCCGGCTAGGCAGGGCCAGGGGCAGAGCTGCAATGCGGGCGGAGGTCAAAGCCAAACTCCTCAAGGGCGCCCGAGCTGCGTCCCGCGGCCCAAGCGACTCGCCGGCGGCGCGAGCCGGACACAGCGCTCGGCAGGGGCGGGCTCCCGGCCCGGCCCACGCGCTTCGCGGGTGAGGCGGCCACAGAGCGGGACTAACGGCCGCTCCGGCCTCCCCCGCCCGGGGCCACCCCGCGACTGGCCCCTCGCCCCCGCCTGCCTGGACGGAGGGATCCGGAGCCGCCCTCACCATGACTGACCCGGCGGAGCCCCGCTACTGCGGGCGGGAAACGGCCGGACCGGACACGGCTCGGGGCCCCGCCGTCCCCGACTCGCCGTACGGCACCAGAGCCCTGTCGTAAAGCCCGCGAGGGGCCTTAGGGCCTGTCGTAAAGCGGAGCTGACTAGAGTGGGTGGGAATGGGAGCGCGGCGTGCCCTTCCTCGGAGGTGGGGGCCTGGAGCTTCCTGGGCACTGATCCCGGAGGGGAGGGGCGCCAGGCTGGGGGGAAGGAGATACAGGCTGAGGGGTGCTAGGCTGAAGATGGGGGAGAAGGGGACGCAGACTGGGGGGAGGGAAGGAAAGGCAGATTGTGGGGGCACCAGGCTGGAGAAGGGGGGAAGGGGACGCAGACTGGGGGCGCCGGGCTGGAGATCCGGGGGGAAGAGACGCAGACGGGGGGCGCCAGGCTGGGGGGAAGGAGACACAGGCTGAGGGGTGCTAGGCTGAAGATGGGGGAGAAGGGGACGCAGACTGGGGGGAGGGAAGGAAAGGCAGATTGTGGGGGCACCAGGCTGGAGGTCCGGGGTGGGGGGAGGGACACAGACGGGGGGCGCCAGGCTGGAGATTGGGGGGGAAGGGGACGCAGACGGGGCGCCAGGCAGTGGATGGGGGGAGGCAATGCAGAGTGGGGGGTGCCAGGCTGGAGATGGGGGGAAGGGAATGGAGACTGGGTGGTGCCAGGCTGGAGATGGGGGGGAGGGGACGCTGACTGGGGGGAGCGCCAGGCTGAAGATGGGAGAGGGGAAGGGGATACAAACTGAGGGGCGCCAGGCTGGAGATGGGTGGAAAAGGAGCACAGACTGGGTGGTGCCAGGCTGGCAATGAGGGTGGCACTGAGAGATGGGGTTGCCAGGTAGGGAAGGAGGGCACAGATTACAGAAGTAGACTAGCGATAGGGGGCTCACACTGGAGGTAGGGAGCCAATCTGCAGAGGGGAGTCACAGTAATGTTGGTGAGAGAGGGTACAGACTGAGGAGGGGGAGCACTGGATGAGGCGATGCCACTGACTAGTGAGGTTGGGAAGAAGGAGGCTCACCCTTTCTCCTTTGGTGCTCTCTATGCTACTCCTCTCTATCTCCCTTCTCCTCCCTCATTCTTTGAGAAAAATGTGTGTTTTAAATAATGACAGGTTTCAGAGTAGCAGCCGTGTTAGTCTGTATCTGCAAAAAGAAGAACAGGAGTACTTGTGGCACCTTAGAGACTAACAAATTTATTAGAGCATAAGCTTTCGTGGACTACAGCCCACTTGCTGTATGTATGTATCCGAAGAAGTGGGCTGTAGTCCACGAAAGCTTATGCTCTAATAAATTTGTTAGTCTCTAAGGTGCCACAAGTACTCCTGTTCTTCTTTTTGTTTTAAATAAGTGTCTTTGTTATTTAAAAAAAAATGGCTTTCCAGATATATGTAAAACAATTAATCTGCATTAGAAATTAATGCCCTGAATTTACATGTGAAGATAAGTCGTTTTTGAATCATTTTTGATTATTAAAAGAATATTTAGTGAAGCCAGGCAAATATATTTGTTTAAACCTTCATCTAAAATAGGCTGAACTGTTCCTCCTCCCCCCTCCCAATATGTAATTTCAAGATGAGACCCATATTCTATAAACACCCAAGTGTTTAACTTCATACATGTTGAATAGTCCCATTCAGGGCCTAAATATGTGTAAAAGCTTCCATCTGTGTCAGACTTTAGGAATTTTTACAACAGAATTACAAGCCTCTGGAAATAGGTTTATGTACTGTTAAACCTACTGAAACTACAATATTTTGGCCCTATCATGTGACTACTGAAGTCATGGTGAGTTTTGATATTGACATCAATGGGAATCAGGCCCTATATTGTATTGTCTAGAGCAGGGATCGGCAACCTTTGGCACACGGCCCGCTAAGATAAGCCCCCGGGCGGGCTGGGCCGGTTTACCTGCTGGGTCTGCAGGTTCGGCCGATCGCAGCTCCCACTGGCTGCGGTTCACTGCTCCACAC
Organism: Chrysemys picta bellii; assembly: GCF_011386835.1. Taxonomy (NCBI): domain Eukaryota; kingdom Metazoa; phylum Chordata; order Testudines; family Emydidae; genus Chrysemys; species Chrysemys picta. Next base: position 10,396,597 of record NC_088799.1, on the reverse strand, counting down.
CAATGGGGGCTGTGGGAAGCAGCGTGGGCCGAGGGATGTGCTGGCTGCTGCTTCCTGCAGCTCCCATTGGCCAGGAACGGCGAACTGTGGCCACTGGGAGCTGCAAGCGGCCGTACCTGCGGTCGCTCAGGTAAACAAAGCATCTCACGGCCCGCCAGGGGCTTACCCTGAACAAGCCGCGAACCAAGTTTGGGAACCACTGGTCTAACCCAATATGGCTGTTCTGATGGTCTTATTTCATTCTTGTTCTAAGTCAAATAGACTGCCACCTTTTTCAAACACCAAATTCATTTGTCATGAAAGGTAGATATGTTTTCCTCCCACTCTTGTTAACATGTGCCCTCTCCCTTTTCTCTTCTTTTTGCTCTCTCTGGTCTCTCAAGCCTATATGTTTAATCTTTTCTGGTTATTTCTTTTATTTATGGTAATTCCCTCCTTCTGCCTGTGACCATCCCATTTTTCTATGACTTTCTTCTTTCTTGCATCAGTCTTTTTGTTCCAGATGCATTATCACAGAAATCTGTGAATTTACACCTTAATGGAACACTCCCTGCTGTGCTGTCAACAAATGGGACTGACCACTAGCACAGTCTGTGTAAATTTAATATCAAATATTGGTTCCAGATGGACAAGCTCAGTTATTTGATTGCTGTAGATTACCACAAAATGAAGGAGAATTATAGGTCTGGTACTTGTGTCTGAGTATTAGTAATAATATAGTGTCATGTATTAATAATACAGTGTTGTGCAACAAAGCAGTAGTTGAGGGTCCCTCTGTAGTTCTATTATAAAATCAAATGTTTGGATATTGGATGGCTCAGAATATTAGTAATGAGGTAAAGAAGCTTTCTGCTCTGAGTCACTGCTTCAAATTCATCCCAGGTAAGATGGTCTAAACACTGCTGTCTGATGGCTGTTTTGGCCTGTATGAGTGAGTTGCTGGTCTCAGTGGTAATTCCTAGTGGAATGGTGAGCGCCTTGTTGGCATTCCCAAGACTAATGATCAAATGAGCATGAAGACTGAACTGCCCTTTCTCTGCTTAAGGCCCCAATCCTGCAAGCTCCTCCCTGTGGGCAGCCCTTGATGTAGGATCAGAGACCTAAGATGAGGTCTGACTCCTAATGGAAGAGAAACTTGCAATGCTGCTGCCTCTTGCAGTGGAGAATGGAAAAATTCAGTTTCCATTGTTGTCGTATACCTTTTATGAGCACTGAGTTCACTTTAGAAAATAAACCGTGATTTCAGAGTTTGGGGGTTGTTGTGTTATTGTTTTGGTTTTTGCTGCAATTTCAATGAGGTCTAGTTTTTGGTAAATAAGAGAAAATGCCCTAAAATATTACATTTCTTTTTCCTCCTATCAATTTTTTAAAAATCTGGTAAATTTTAAACAGGGTGAAAGAAAGTTCTTGGAGTGCTTAAGATACACCTCTACCCCGATATAACGCGACCCAATATAACACGAATTCGGATATAACGTGGTAAAGCAGCGCTCCGGGGGGGGGGGGGGGGGGGAGTTGGGGAGGCAGGGCTGCACACTCCAGCGGATCAAAGCAAGTTCGATATAACGCGGTTTCACCTATAACGTGGTAAGATTTTTTGGCTCCTGAGGACAACGTTATATCGGGGTAGAGGTGTACTTGTATTGGCTGTATAAACGAGCAGAACCCTGCACCCTCAGAAATTCATTTGCTAGAAACAGGTCTTAATGCCTCCCAGGAGGAAAATAGCCTGCAATACTATTATCTGGATTTATTAATAAAAGGTCATTTTATTTCTTTTTCCACTTGTTTAAAAGGATTGGTGACCACAACCCCAAAGGGTGGGGCAGAAACCATATTCCAGTGCTTATTTTATATTTATTTGTGTCACTATGAAACAGTTTATCTCCAGAATTATAGATACTGGTAGCTTCTTAGTCTTGCGGATTTTCTGATTTAAGTTATTTGATTTTCAGTGTGAATTAGAGTTCATTTTGTAGAAAAAAAGTTAGATTGCTTTATAGTATACACACGGGCAAGTTCTATATGTGCACATCACACAAATACAGTCTGGGTATGGAGACCATGTAAATTGCTGACTGTGCACCTAATACTCCTGGGGGCATTCTGCGCAAAAAAAAATAAAAAATAAAAAAAAATTCTGCACCAAAAAATAAATAAATCTGTGCACAATATTTTAAAATTCTGCAAATGTTATTTGTCAAAATAACACTACATAATCACCCCCATTTCAATTATTTTGGTAATTTATTTCAAAATACCGGTCAGGAAGTATGTCTGTAACAATACAGACACACAGAAAAATTCCCCTAGGAGTAGAGAGTTAAAGAAACCCCTGTGACAACCAGTTCCTGTTTCTCTACCCCCTTCCCCCCCACGAGCCCAGCCAGGGGGCCAGACACCCACAACCCCTCTCCCCCAAGCCCAGCCATGGTTTCCCCCGCCAATACACCCAAACGCCACAGAGCCCAGCCATGCCCCCCCGGCCCAGATATCCGCATCCTCTTCCCTAGAGCCTAGCCGCAGGGCCCCCCTGGCCTAGATACCCGCCCCCTCCCCCCAGAGAGAGCCCAGGGATCGAGAGGGAGAAATAGCCTGATGCTCGGTCCCAGACTTGCACGGAGTTTCCTGCACGCTGCTGTCTCCTTCCCTCGACGTGCTGGGAATTGCAGCTGCCAGGAACCCTCTAGTCCAGTGGTTCCCAAACTTGTTCCGCCGCTTGTGCAGGGAAAGCCCCTGGCGGGCTGGGCTAGTTTGTTTACCTGCCGCGTCCGCAGGTTTGGCCGATTGCGGCTCCCAGTGGCCGCGGTTCACTGCTCCAGGCCAATGGAAACTGCTGGAAGCAGCGCGGGCCGAGGGACATACGGACGCGGCAGGTAAACAATCCGATCCGGCCCGCCAGGGGCTTTCCCTGCACAAGCAGAGGAACAAGTTTGGGAACCACTGCTCTAGTCCCAGTCCCTCCCCGCCCCCTCCCCCTGGCAGTGTCTTCTACGTGTGTGCTGGGCTCTGCCAGGTCCAGCAGCCCCTTTTGGCAGCAAGCAGCACTGCAGCCTATTTCTGTGGGGGAAAGGAAATTCTGCCTGCACGTTAATTTCTGCAAAATTCTGCATTGCACAGTGGTGCAGATTTCGCCCCAGAAGTAATCTAAAAGGCACACATACTGCACACTCAGTACTTACCTTTTCCCGATAACATGAGTTTAACATTTTGGCTCAAAAATACACTAATTTAACAAAGAACATTAAAACTAGAGGGTTGCACACTTTGTAGCTTCTGTCAGCCGAGCTCATTGCACACACCAGAGGCTCCTTGCATCCCTCCATTCTAATCCACAAGCTCCCTGCATGTCATCCTCCCATCCTCCTCTATTTCAGGGATTTAGTGTAACCCCTCACACCCCCTTCCTTAAACTGGGAGCTCTGAGTCCCCCATTCCCTCCTCTCCCAATGCCAAGGATCTCTTGTGTCCCCCATTCCCTCCAGCCCCCCAATTTCCCCTTCCTCCCCACCACTCATTTCTTTTTCATTAAGAACATAAGAATGGCCATACTGGGTCGGACCAAACATCCATCCAGCCCAGTATCCTGTCTACCAACAGCAGCCAATACCAGGTGTCCCAGAGGGAGTGAACTTAACAGGTAATGATCAAGTGATCTCTCTCCTGCCATCCATTTCCACTCTCTGACAAACAGCCTAAGGACACCATTCCTTACCCATCCTGGCTAACAGCCATTAATGGACTTGAGCTCCATAAATTTATCTAGTTCATTCAGTGTGAGCATGTTAAACTCAGCCTCCTCTCCCCATTTCCTTGGGCAGAAACCCCTTCTGATGGCTGCTTTCCCCACTGCCACACCTCCTGGGGAAGAGAAGCCGATCAGGGAGCCTGCAGGAAGTAGGCAGCTTCCCCCTCAGGGGTCAACATGATTCTCACAGGAGGAGAGGAGAGAGCAGAAAGAGCCCAGCAGCTCAGGGAAACCCTGCTTTCTCCTCCTTCTCTCCTGTACCTCCCTGCAACACCTGGCCTGGGAAGGGAAAAGAGGGGTGAAGAACCCTGAGAGTGATGGCCTCCCAGCTTGCAGGGAGGAGAAGGGACCCCACTCACACCTAAGAGTGAGGCATGAAGAGCAGAGGTGGGGCAGGGCAAAACTGATGTGGGCACGGAATTGATAGGGGGTGGACAGACTCATAGACTATCAAGGTTGGAAGGGACCTCAGGAGGTCATCTAATCCAGTCCCCTGCTCAAAGGGGGACAAATCCCCAGACAGATTTTTGCCCCAGATTCCTAAGTGGCCCCCTCAAGGATTGAGCTCACAACCCTGGGTTTAGTAGGCTAATGCTCAAACCACTGAGCTATCCCTCCCCATATAAAGGTCATTGAGTCCACCCCCCTGCCTTCACTAGCAGGACCAAGTACTGATTTTGGGCTGAGTTCAGGGCAGGGAGCCAAAATAAATCACCTTAGTAAATTTGGGAGAGGGGGCAACCCAAATAGGCATGCACAAACACTGAGTGAGCGGGGGGATGGGGTGGTACAAAAACCAAAGACAGAGCAAAAGTAGGGTAATCTTTGGCCCAAATCATGAAAAGGCAATTGGGCAGGAGTGTGAGTGTCAGGTTAACAAGTAACTGGAGGGTACTGGACAAGCAGCTTTGAGTGCAGGGGCTGGGAGTATCTATAACCATTATCTCTGGTTCCCATCATGGTCCACACTTCCCCTCTTCCACTCCCTACACATCCCCGCCACCTTACCAAATTGCTGCAGGCCCAGGAATCTCTCAGGTGCCCCTAGCTTGCTGCGTATACATATCGCATATGCTGCTTTCTCCCATTGGGTTTTCAGTCCAGCCTACAGAAGCAATGGTGTGTGACTCTCTACTTAGTAGATGCTTTGGATAAAATCCTGCCCTGTGCTGAGCTGAAAGACAGTAGAGGGAATCTCTTCCCTATCCAGCATGTGGACTCAGAAGCTAGGTATGGCTTTACCCTAGTACTGTTTTGAGCACTAGGCTGGGAGAGAAGCTAAAGGACTGGTCTGTGCACCACACCCTAGGAGGGCGTGGTTTGCTAAGCATTGCTAGCCACCCATCCTACCCAAACACACACACAAATTAGAGCTGGCCAGAAAGAGGTCTGTATTTTCTGGGATAAAAAAATGTAAATGATTTTTTTTAATGTTATGTGCAAATTGTCCACTTTTCAACAGAAAGAGAAAGTTTCCGTTTTCGAAAACCCCAAACGAACTGAAAAAATCTGATTTAAGTTTTCACTAAAACCCAGGACATTTCAAAAGAAACAAAACTTATCTCTGAAAATGTTCATTAAAAAAAAACAAACCCAAAGCAAAATAGTATTTCTTTTTTTTTAGGGCTTTTGTGATGATAGTACCTATTATAGCATTATAAGGCCTATAAACCTGTAGAAATTCTGCTATTACAGTCATCATGCATGCAACCAATCTGATTCTGCGCACTTCTGTGTTGACAGAAGCTGTAATTATTACTGATTGCCATTTTGCAATGATTCAGTTAAACAGTAGTTTAGAAGCATGTGGATTTTCCATTCAGGGCCCCAAATTAGAGGAATCTCATAGGCATCTAAAATTTTCCCTTCCCTCAGGTCCAGAAGGATACTGCAATTCAAGCATATATTACTGTATTTTTACACTAATGCATAACTAATAGGAAGCTTTGCTATATTCTTTCACTAACATATCTTCTTTTTCTGCTGTGCACTTTCTTCTCTTGTATGCATCTCCCACCTCCTATGACTGCGACTTGCTGCACTTATTGGGTGTACGGCTCCTCTTTTCTCTGAATGTCTCTTTTCTTCGAATGTCTCTTTTCTTCATCCATCTTTCTTTCTGAGGCTCCTTCATATTTTTTGTGTCCTAACCATCTGCATCAGAATAAAGCACAGTACTGTTTTACCTGTTTTCTTCCATGCTAGCCTGTTTATGGTCTTAAAAAAACAAAACAAAGTAGGATTGCATTGTAATCTAACACCAAATACACATGTGTGTCTGTGATGATGAAAATTACAAAGGAATTATTTCTGTCTTGCTTGCAGTGTCATTACTTGGCCTTCAGACCTGAACAAAAATGTTAATAAGATTGTCAGAAAGTGAGACAGGTGGAGGAACAAGGTTTGCAAATGTCAGTAGAGTATTCAGACAGTAACCTAAAGCTCAGATAATGAATTCAGAATTAGCGGTTGGTATGTCTTCTGTTTCTCAATAACTTTTAGGATCCATTTTATTACTTGTCTTTCTTTAGCGAAATTATCGTCAGTTGTATTTTTTCTTTGAGGAAAAGTAATGAAAATAACAGTGACCTGTTATTCCATAGCTATTAGTATTATGTAATTTCAGATTTAATTTCATCTTGATTGTGATTACTCCTATGGCTTTATTTTTCATTTTTGTGCCAGTGTTTGCAAAGAAATTTGAAAGAAAAGACCTTTATTTGAAGTGACAACATATTGTAGTGAGCAATGGTTCTTCAAACTAAGGTCTTAATCCTTAAAGTCATCCTTCACATAGATTATTGCAGGACTGAGGCCTAAATCAGTTTTCCAACAGATAGGCACAGTGTCCTGTGTATGCTGTTGCTTCAGATTTGCTATGGTATCTGCCCCTAAACATGACAGTGTGGATGACAATTTGAGTGTCAATATTGTTAGCCAGGAAGGAAAGTGTGAGTGGGGCAGAAAATTGGGTGGATTGGGGAGGAGAAAGGAGGAGGCAGGATCATCACAGGGTTAACTATGGGTTAGGAGAAGGTTGAAAAGGCAACTCCCCTCCCTATCCCTCCTCAGGGTTAGGTAATGATAAGTGAAGTCCTCCTCCAAGCAGCAAATGTGGAGACTCATATTTTTGTTAGTGAATTTAAGGCTACATTATGAGATGAAATGAAGATGCACAAATTGATGGATGGCTTCATCTAAAAGGCTTAAAAATCAGAATAGAGAAGGTTCCCTCTCTCCTTGCCCACTTTTCTCCCATGTTGCAACCCCTAAAAGCTACAGGGGGCAAGGGATTTCTAAACTGTAATCTACCATACCAAACATCCACAATAGTGTTGGCAGGGGGTAGTATGTGTAAGGGGGTGTGCAGAAGGGAAAGTTGGGAGTAGTCTGGTGTGTGGAGGGGACAGCTTGGTAAAGGAGGTTCTGGAAGGCTATATCCTCTAGAGAGGCAAAGTTATGATTGTGGTCTGTAGTCTATGTGGAACTTGAAAGGAGAAGCACAGGTTGCAGAAGGGAAAAGTTTGGATGAACACCAGGAAATCAGTCTGTGTACACATGGCTAGAATGGTAGCTGCATTTACAGGACCTCTGTAAAGAGTTATCTTAATGAAAAGCTTGTTGAAACATGAAGTCTTCTCATGTTATTACCTTGCTCACTGTACATGAAACCTGGTGGGTCAATGAGACCCAAAGTTTGGAAGAGAACGTGATTAACAAAACAACATATAAAAACAGAAAAAAACGGTATCACAGTGGGACTCATACCACCAGAAATGCTGGATTTCCAGACCAACAAAACTTTCACAAGCATGGAAGCAAAAATTGAGTCTGTATACAGAGCTGACCACGGGGGCTGAAGATGAGAAAATGAAGGTAAAGCTTTCTTCCTATTTCATTGAGGGAAAAAGGGCAAAAAGTGAGTGAAACACTGTTGCAGGATTAATGTCCAAAACACTTGAATAGCTGATAAAGTGTTTAGTGAATACTGTGACTTTAGACAGAATGAGACCGTACGGAGAAAAACAGGGGGTTTTTTTGTACCTGAAACCAAGACACAAAAGAGGGGGTAGATATTTATGTTACACAGATGGAAATCATGGCATCTACATGCAACTTTGGAGACATTAAAGATGGCCTAATTAAAGATAGGATTGTTTATGGGACACGTGATTCCAGTTTATGTTGAGAGAACAGACTTAACCCTAGAGAAATGCCTCCAAATAGCAAGGGCAGCTAAGCTGTCCAGGGAAAGGATCAAAAAACTAACAGCCACTTGTGCAAAATAAGTACACGGACACAGTCTAAAGGAACCCAGGAGGCAGTACAAAGACAGACAGATAAAAATGCAGGCATCATGGTCCACGGTATGTACTGTGGAAAGCAGCACAAAAGGCAGAAAGAAAAATGACCAACCTATGACCAATGGCACAAAGAGTGTGGGAAACAGAACCACTTTATGTCTCAACGCCATGGCTACTATAGGAAGAAAAAAAACGTGATTTGTGCTGTAGCAAAATCCAAAGGCTCTCAATACACAGCACAGAAGAAGGCTTCCAGCCATTCGACTGCCATATGTGAAACTATGCTATTAGACGAATGACCAGTTCAGCTCCAGCTGGAATATGAAGCCAGCTGCAATGTAATCCTAGCAACACTGCTAAGCAGCAATGCTAGACTGGAGAAATTTGACCAAGTGCTGGTGATGCACAATAAAAGAATTCTGAGGCCAATGGGAAAATGCAGACTGTTGATAAGAAACCCACAAAACAAAAGATGTTATTGCTTAGTGTTTATAGTAGTCACCACACAGGAGTACCAGTTGTAGCAGGACAGTGCAAGCTGTGTATTTAATTGCAGTACATCAGATGTTCTTAGTGTGGGAGAAGAGCAGCCAACACGGGCCACCTCCAGCATTATAATAGAGTATAAAGATATACTTCAAGGAAATGGACACTTAGGGTACATCTACACTGCAACAAAACACCTGTGACTGGCCCATGTCAGCGACTCAGGCTTCCGGGGTCTGGTCTGTGGGGCTATAAAATTGCAGTTTAGACATTTGGATTCAGGCTGGAGTGTGGGCTCTGGGACCCTACTCCCTTGTGAGGTCCCAGTGTCCTGGTTCAGGCCTGAGCCTGAACATCTACATTGCAGTTTTATGCCCCACAGCCTGAGCCAGCTGACAAGGGACAGTTGTGGGTGTTTTATTGCAGTGTAGACATACCCACTAGACTAGAGGGCAAGCTGAAGTTAGAAATAGACCACCATGTGCATCCCAGGAGCCTATTGAAACATTGAGTTCCATCAGCCCTGATGGGGTCACTGAAGAAGAAACTGGCAAACCTGCAAAGAGGCATCATTACACCCATTGAAACTAGCACTGAATGGATTAGCAGCCTAGTAGTGGTGAGAAAACCTTTAGGCGAATTGAGGATCTTCACTAATCCAAAACCACTGAACAGAGCATTGAAAAGAAATCACTGTCCATTACCAATAACTAAAAACATGCAATCTGATTTATCCAGGGAAAAGGTGTTCACTGATCGTGATGTCAAGAACGAGTCTGGCATATTGAGCTAAATGAACCACCAGCCACTTGTCAACCGTTGCCATACTTGTTGGCAGATACTGCTGGGTAGGTGCTCAAACCCAGAGGTGTTACCATGTAAGCTGATCCAAGCACATGAGGGACTCCCAGGCACCAAGATTGTAGCTGATGACATTTTTATTATAGGAGAATGAGAGGTCAAAGAAGACGCAACCCAGGACCACAGTACCAAGCTGCAACAACTCCTAAATAGGCGTCATGAGCGAAATATTCAGCTGAATGCAGACAGCAGACATCTGTTTACTTCTCAGGGACTCTGGCTGGACCATAAGAAACAGAGATCCATTAAGGAAGTGCCCAGACCAAAGGATGTGAAGGAGTCCAGTGATTTATAGGGATGGCCAGCTACCATTCTGGATTCCCGACATGCCTATCAAAAGCCTGCGAACACTTGATGGTTAACATACCATGATGCAGCATGGGAATAGTGAGAGACCTAAGAACAAGCATTTGAAAGAGTAAAGAAAATTACAAGCAAGGCACCTGGTCTGAAGTACTACGGCCCTGTAGAGCAGCTGGGGCTACAGTGTGATGCCTCAGAAGGCAACCTAGGAGCAGCACTGAAGCAAAGCCCTGCAGCCCTTTGCATTTGCTGGTAGAGCCCAGACAGACAGAAAGGGGATATGCTCAGACAGGAAAGGAGCTCCTGGCTGTCCATCAATTCACCTTTGGGCATGTGGTGGACGTGCAGTCTGATCACAAGCCATTAGCAGCATCATGAAGAAGGCAATGCTGAGTGCATTCAAGCAACTACAGCGCATGCTATTGAGATCCTAGCGCTATGAGACAGTAATAAAGTACTGCCCAGGAAAGTCACTATTAATGGCAGATACACTGTGCAGGACATGCCTTCCAGAGTCCAACACAGATGGCTCTGTGGAGCAGGAGATGGAGTAAACACGCTACAATACCTTTAAAAAGTGACAAAGAGTCCTGTAAAAAGCAACCTCACTTCTTACCCACGTAAGTCTTGCATCTGAAGAAGTGAGGTTCTTACCCATGAAAGCTTATGCTCCCAATACTTCTGTTAGTCTTAAAGGTGCCACAGGACCCTCTGTTGCTTTTTACAGGACTCTTTGTCGCTTTTTAAAGGTATTGTAGCGTGTTTACTCCATCTCCTGCTCCACAAACCAATGGCAAAAGGCCACAGTCACAGCTGCAGTGGGACCCAGGTCATGTGAAGTAGCTACAAACTCAGGACAGCAGTGGAGATGAACCTGAAAACAACTGCGGAGTAATGGCAGACAGCCATCACAATTGGACTGATGGGGTTAAGGTCAGGACCAGGAGAAGTCAGAAAGAGTGTCAGCTGGCCTGATGTAGGAAAGTCAGAAGAAACTAGATATATGAGTAACACAGAGGGCCAACAGGTTGCCACCTAAGATAATGAAGGCAGCAACAGAGTGGAAGCAAATCTTCCTCCAACAGCAATAACATAAACAAGAAGTGGGAGGCTGGTTTGAAGACCAGCACACGTGAAGTACTCTGAGGCCAAAGAGGTCAAAATGAGCTGTGCGTAGGCAGCGCATAATGGAGGCTGGGGGGAGGCTAAGCCTCCCAAATATCATGCCTCCAGGGGGCTGATGGATTTGAGGTCCCCGGAAAAATCTCCCCCTGCTATAGTCCCAGGGCTGGCGGAGCTCTCGCTCCCTGCTGCAGCCCCACAGCCACGGTAGGGGCACAGAGCTTTTCCAGTCTTGGGGCCACAGCAGGTGGGTGGGAAGGAGCTAGCGAGGTGGTAGGGCCTTGGGGGGAAGAGGTGGAGTGGAGGTAGAACAGGGGTGGGGCTGTAGGTGGAAGGGGCAGAACTGGGGACGGGCTCCGAAATCTGAGCTCCAACCAGGGCTGAGAGAGCCCTGCCTTGCTCCCGGCCAAGGTTGAGCGCTCAATCCCAGGTGGGGCCGAGATCTCACCCCCCCCTTGTCCCCCTGTGGCTCCGACTGAGCTCTCAGGCCCCCTACCGCCCTGGCCGGGGCCACGGGAGGGCTGAGAGCAGTGAGTGGGGGAATGACCTCATCTGAAAGAGGTGGGGAAGGGCCTAGCCCCCCCAAGGGGAAGCTTCACCCACCACTCATGGAGCTGTGGATAAAGTATACCTCTTCTCTGAAGTCCTGTGTACTCATGGATAACAGGTATCAAAGGCCGGGGGAGGTGGTGCCTCCCCCAAACAGCCCTGTGTTGGCCTGCCCAGGCTCCATCCTCAGACCCCCTCCTGCTTCCCAGCACTCTGCAACTCTTCCCCCATTGCCAGGGCCTCAGACTGGGGCTGGGGCTAGTGGGGGGCAGCCTGCAGCCAGGGACCCTGGGTGGCTGGAGCTGGTGCTTGCACCAACTGCCTGCCCGGCACTCTGGGGCTGGGGGCACTTGGGTAGCCCTGGGATGGGGCTGGCAGCTGTGGGGGAGGGGGACTCTGGGCTCCAGTGGGAGGGGCGGAACCTCAGGCAGGCTGGGCCAGGCCGGGGGCTAGCCTCCCCGAGCCCGCAGTTCACCTGCCGCTCATGGGTACTAGTAACCTCTGGCCCCAGCAAGTCAGCAAATGCTGGCACAAAAGACATAACAAATGTTAAAAAGAAAGATGTAGCCACCTGTATGGAACTTGGAGGGAGGAGCAGGTGTTGCAGGAGGAAGGCATTTGGGAGAGGCACCAGGAAGTCAATCTGTGGGCACATAGCTATAATGTTGGGCTGCGGTTGCAGCACCTCTCTAAATTGCTTGCTTAACAAAGACCCAGTTTAGGTTTAGAAACATTGAGTCCTGCCATGTGTAAATCCCTGTGGCCTGAAACCCTAAGGAGTAGGGAGTTCACTACTGAAACTTGTGGTGAAGTAGGAGAAGAGTGGCACAGAGATGTTTGAGAACTCCAAAGGGGAGGGAGCTCTGTGCTGGCATCTGCTTGTGAACAAAGGGAAATGAGTGAATGGGCCAGGCCTCATTAACATTTCATTTATGTGATTGTTTGGGGTATTATGGTTAAAATGCAGTTAAGTTTTCAGTTTGGGGGCCAATAAAAATGCTAGTAGCCCTGTTTGGAAATGAAAGGACAAGAGGACTGCTCCAAATGTGCTGGGGGTAAAATGTCACCCTGACCGAGACCACAGTCAGGCAGAGTTGGGTAAGGAAACATGGACCAGGCTAAAGGAGAGGGAAAAGGGGTTCTTGCTATCTGATGATTAGGGCTACATTAAGGGTTCTGTATGCCACTGATCTCCCTTCTAAGATTCAGCACAGAAGCAACCTCAAGACAGTGAATGGTTTTGAAGAGGTGGGTGGATCTGAGATGAGGCTGTGCTGAGGTGGCTTGCCTTGAAGCTGCAGCTAGCAGCAGCCTACTTGTGGGCTTCCTGACACAGTAATGAAAGCTGAAATTACTTCAGGGTAGAGTCCCAGGAGCAGCCCAGGCAACATTTCCTTTTGGGACTGGAGAGTTACTTGCCAGAATTCTTGGACTCCTTGAACTCTGGACAATAACTGTGAGTGGTGAAGCTGGGGAGGAGGGAAGTGGCTAAAACCCATTATCCACTCATTGCTGCAAGAGGAGGATTGAAGTTGAGACTACTATTAGGACACTCAGGGGTTGGGATTCTTATCTAATAGATATTAATTTATTTCTGGCTTTCTCAAGTTTACTCTGTTGTCGCTGCCTTGCCCTCCCTTAAGCACTCTTTGTTTTAACCTGGACGGAGTGCTTGCAAGTGGGGAAGTATTGCCTTATCAAGGGCACACAGGGTGATCTTTATATTTCACACCTTTCTGGATGGGTCTCAAGCTGGTGTTGTTTACATTTTGAAAAGGAACCCCTAGAAAATTTAACCTGGCCCTTTTTGCTGCCAGCAACACCAGGCAGAAGGGTTACACCTGTTATTCCCCAGGCACAGTACAAAAAACTGTCTATGCTAGTATTGGTTGAGATAGTGGTAAAATGGAGGAGTTGAGGTATGCACTGTTGAGTGAAAACATTTTTTATTTCTTTGTTCTGTGGGTTTGTGTCAGGTATGTTATATGTGCGGCTACCGTTACTGTTTCACAGGCTAGTATATTGTGTATTAAACGACATAGAACTTGCTTATATTTTTTCTTTATATAAGGTTTTAATCCTGTTCAGAAAAGCTTGTAGCCATTTTGCCATCCCTTCCAACTTTCAGTTCATGGTTCCACCTATACCAAAGGATGCAGTAGGGGCAAGGGAGATGGGGACAACATATGCAGAAGTCTTGTTTGGGATGGAATGGCATGAGCTTACTAAAGCCCTCAGTAGTTTTGTGAACCTTATTGCAGAGCTACTGCAGAGTTGTTCTGCCCCTTTCAGTCAGGCTGGTGTGTATCCGTGGAAGAATGAAGAGTCCACATAAGATAGAATAAGGATTTGTCCCTCAAAGATGGAAGTGGTGGAAAAAGTCAACTATACAGCAGTGCCCAACGTTAGGTGAGTTCCTTACAACAGAATAAATAGTTGGCTCATTGTCCCCATGTTTCTCCTTTCTCATAGTACTGAGGGATACGTTTTCCTTATTATTAGTTGAGGAAGAGCTAGGGAATAGAGATGGATCTTGGATTTGGGTATGAAAATGACCAGGAATCTTCCTGAAGAAATGAGGCTGGTCTGAAGTTCCACAACGGTGGCAGGTGCTGGCAGTTCTGCCTAGAAGCTCTCACAAGTAATGCTCTTATTGTGGATGGCTCAGTTGTTCATGAGGAGTGCAGTTGGGGTAGGTCATGGTCAGGAAAGGAGAACCAGTCTTTGGTATCTTGATCCCTACCGGACAGCAGTGATAATGATTGAGAGGTGCTCCAATTCTAATCATGGGGGCCATAGAAATACCATAGTTAGATAGATTGTACAAGTTGGATAGTTCTGGCAGATACGTCTTCCTTTTATATAAGTAAAAGGACAAAAGCATGGAAAACTAGCATTAATGCAATGTGGAGGCTCTGAAATCACTAAAAAACACTGAAAAGGCAGGAGATATCAACAATTAGGGTCCTTCCACCTGAGTAACTTGGTCACATTGCACATATTCTCTATCCTCACTCTCCCTCTTAAATGCAAACTCTCTTATATTGTTCCTTGTCATAATGTAAAGTAAACTATATAAAATATGTGAGATGTGCACTATTGTCAAGTTAACACTGCAGAAGCAACCTTAATGTTTGGAATTTCCTGATTTAATTTTGCAGCCTAGTGTATTTTTCCCATTTGTTTCCAGTTTTCTAAACTGACACACCATCTATTATTAAGAGATGACTACTTAAAAAAAAAGTATCTTTAAATAAAAAGATAACTGGACCCTTTTATGTAACAAGTGTTTAAATGAAAATTGCAGGAGAGTAGAAATTTTGTGTGTCTATTTATCCCAAGAGATCCACTTCCTTTCATAGTGAAAACTGAAAGCAGAGTGAAAAAACATGTGGGCTCAGGTCCAGATCTTCACAGGTATTTAAGCTCCATTGAAATCAGTGTCAAATATCAGGGGGTAGCCGTGTTAGTCTGTATCTACAAAAACAACAAGGAGTCTGGTGGCACCTTAAAGACTAACAGATTTATTTGGGCATAAGCTTTCATGGGTAAAAATGTGAAGAAGAAAAAAAGTGAGGTTTTTACCCACGAAAGTTTATGCCCAAATAAATCTGTTAGTCTTTAAGGTGCCACCAGACTCCTTATTGTTATTGAAATCAGTGGAAGTTAGGAGCTGAAATACCTGTGAAGATCTGGGCCTCAGAAGCATAACTTGTTGTAGATGAATCCCTGTCCTGTTTGTGATCTATTTGATTCATGCAACCCATGTTTTAAATATCCATGACTATCCTGTAACATGAGCGTGTTAAAGTGACACAGTCAAGGGTGAGTGGACTGAACTCAACCTGAATTCAGAATTGCACTGACCATGTCTCTTGGTTTTCATTCAAATTTTGGACATAATTACATTCATTCTCCTTCATTATAAACCAAGTCCCAGGTTGTTTCAACATATTGCAGTTGCAAATTCAAATTCTATTTCCAGTAAGCTTCTACTTATAGGTGCTAATCCTTCCCTTTTGCATATAGCATCGGAGAGCCCCTTGAAAGTAAAATCTGTGAGGTTCCTCTGCAGGAGAGGAAGTCTGGGTAGAGCACATATGAAGCCCAACTCTGCTGATGTCTCTGTACATCAACATGCAAGTGTGGGGTCAGAAGTTCATGTGGATCCCCTGCTTTCTTCCACAGAGGATGGATGTTGTGGGTGTGTAGAATTGTTTCACCTCCCTTCTTCTCCTAGGGTTCAACAGTATATGATGTTAAGGTCCTTCTGCTTCCTTACGTGTTTTATCAACATTTTTAATAGAATGTTGCATGCTATAATCCTTTAGTAGTACAGAGCAGACGCACATTAGAGTACATGTCACTTCAAAACACTAGAGGCGGTTAGACCATATAACGTAGTAATATTTGACGTGTTTGTATTTCAGTTCACCCCAAAGATCCTAATGTGCTTTACTAATTCTAGTCCACATACACAGAACATTGTGGGAGACAGCCAAGTGGACGAACAGGCACTTACGTCCCAAAAGGGCTTGGATACCAGAACGATAAGCACTATGAACAGGATTTTCCGAGGTGCTAAAACCGGCAGCTCCCATTGACTTTATCTGAAGTTGTGGGTGCTTGGGACCT